>NC_140612.1:7930288-13165288 GCF_057381915.1 Diplotaxodon limnothrissa | reverse complement strand
TAAGTATCCAAAAATAATATGATATAATTCAATTCAGTTTTATTTATATAGTACCAAATCACAACAGCAGTCACCCCAAAGCACTTAATATAGTCTGCACCCTTATAGGTAATGTGTAACTGCAATATAAGAAGCATCTTCTTGAAAGGTAAACACTACCTTTCAAAATACCAACGTTATATTTTCTTGTGTCTTTTTCTTTTAAAAACCTGGTGATTAACTGACTGGAACCCCCCAAAACACCAAAAAACATAAGTAATAAGCTGTACTATCAGGGACTGCCATGATTTTTATTATGAGTGCACATAAGCGTAACATCGTAAAAAAGAAAACACTTGAATCTAATGCTGTTTCATCAGTGTGATGTTCATTCAGCAAACATCTCACTAAAATGCAGTTTAGGAACTGTTTGTTCACTTACACTGAATAACAAAACATTTCAATAAGCAATAATCTGCGAACACCAGGGACACTTGAGAACTTTGGAAGAACACTTCTGGTGCGCTGTTGTGTTGCAGTTGCTTTTGTTAAGAGCAACAAGCAGCTTTAATGGGGACAGTTTTGGTTTTACAGTGTGGCTAAAGCTGGTTTGAGGCTTTGTTTGCCTGACAGGGGCAACAGAGTCCTTTTCTTACCTCTCTCTCTCTCTCTCTCTCCCTCTCTCTCACACACACACACACACACACACACACACACACACACACACACACACACACACACACACACACACACACACACACACACACACAATAAAAAACTTCAATCTTTTCCCATGCTGATCAATAAACGTGATAAGAACTCTATCCTGCCAGTTGGCAGTGACTAATGGGTTGGAAAACATGTTTTCTCTTGAGGGTCGAGAGTGCTGCCCACATATGAGAAACACACAGAGGATGAGAAAACTTTTGTACGTGTTCAGCGTGATGAGATCCCAGACAAGTTTGTTCACTAACCACAAACGATCCAAGCCACACTGTGAGGACCTGGTGTGTTTGTAGGCATAAAGAAAGTCAGAGATCAATGGCTTAATAACAACACCAGAGTTAATATTCATCAGGGTGTTCTCAGGGGCCAAGCTTTGGTTGAAATGCTAAACTGGTACAATGTTTTTAAAGGTACAGTGTGCAAAATCTCACCACTAGATGTCAGGAGATTGCAAATTGCAGTCAACCAATTCAAGTCCATGACTCTAACTATGGTGGCTCCTAAAGGACAAATACACAAACTGTTAGCCAGCGTTACTGAAACTGTCTGTTTTTTAAGTCTAACATAAGCTGACATTATGTTAGCAATTGTGAAAATAGATAAATGTTTTAGAACCGTGACTTCAGTTCAAGAGATAAGCCTTTAGGTGAGGAGGTGAACATGAGGGTGGAATGAGAGGAGTGGTGATGGGGGATAAAGACAGAATGAGAAAGACGCGTCATACAGCTACAAATGTTAAATGATCAAAAATTGTTTGAAAGAGTTTGTGAACTTTAAATTAAAAGTAACATATAAGTCATACTACGTGTGTGGCCATTCTCTAACCACACACATATCCACATTTAGGCAGAATATCCATCTCAGTCCATCTTAGTTACTGTATTTAAAATGCTGGGGCAATGTGGCGGCTTCCACAAACTGATACCTGCTCCCATTTACTTTTAATGGATTAATTCTAAGTTTATGAGAAAACATCAATTTGTTATGCATTAATCAATGTATATTTACGAGTAAAACATTCTGGTTTTCTATTAAGTCATCTTTAAAAAATTACTGACTGTGCCTTTAAAGCCAAGTAGCACTAAAACACCGGTCACATCATATACTATTACATAATTAACTGACTCAGTTACTGCTACCTGACTTAGAGAGGGGCAAGGGTACTTTACTTTTTTAGATCATACAGTCTGAGTGTGGATATAATGGAAAACCAGGGAATGGGCTAAATGGACTGGTAGTTACAGAAGTGATTGTTTACTCTGAGCACCTGCTCACAGCTGATTTCAAAACACCAAGACTGTGATGGCATAAAAATATTCAAATCCAGGCTTTGTGAAAGGACTTTACAAATCAGCGGGTGACATAATGCTTGCTACATCCTTTTTTTCCACTGTAAAACAAAAAGAATGAACTCCTGCTGTGGCCTCACAGGTTCAGTGCTTATCATTTCCTAACTACTTTCCTTTGCGCTGCCATGATTGGTAGAGGCAGGCCGTGCGGAGGTGTGTGTGTTGGATCCAGGTGTGGACACAGGCGAGGAGACAGAACTAACTTTAACAAAAGGCGAGCCTTTATTATGGCTGATACAGGGGGCAACATAAAGCAGCACGGGCAGTGGCGAAACTAAAGTAGAACCTACACTGGGAAAACTAAACTAAGAAAACTGTGACTTAACTATGACAAAGTAGGAAGACTGGCAATGACTATGAGCAGGACCTTGTGCAGAGTGCATGATGAAACACATGAATCACTTACAGGAACATGAACTGCACAACAATCCTGAAACCCATTAACCTGACATGACATGAGGGATGTAACACAGACGACGTGACGCTGACAAAAAGAAACACGGGACTTAAATACACTGAGGGATAACGAGGGAAATGAGACACACAAGGAGAGCACGGCTGGGAGTAATCTGACATGACAAGACCAAGGGGAAGCGAGACTCAATACATTGACATGGGACACAGACTTTCAAAGTAAAACAGGAAACATAACAGACGCAGACTTGACTAGGGAATACAGCAGACCATAGAACACAGAAACAGAAACCAAAAGACTAGAAAAGATAAACTATGACAAAATCAAAATTCAATAATGATACAAAACTCAAAACACTGGGTCACCGACCCAGGACCGTGACATGCGCAGGTTAACTCAATACAAAGACACCCTGCCACCCCATCACTGGCTCTGGACCCCCATGTGCCACCTTATTTGAAAAATCCTAGAAAAGCTCCTGTTTAAAACTACAGTTAATAGTTGCTAAGAATATACAATAGACATTTAATGCACTGTTAATAATGAGTTTACTAATATCTACCCTCTGTTCAAGAAGCTGGAATCCCCCAGGCTACAAAGTAAAGCTATCCTGGAAAAGGTCATCTTCATAGTCAGAAGGCAGGACGATTTACACCGACTACTCCTCCTTACAAAAATGTCTCTTAGCCTACTTGTAGAAAGAATTTGGCTGTTATTGTGGCACAGCTGTGCACCCTTTCATCAGTTTGACACATACCTCTTCATCACAGGGCTGGAGTCAGTGAGCAAACTTTTCTGATGTCCTAGCAGCAAGAAGCATCTGCGAAGACACTGCTCGTTTCATCAGATAATAGAACAGCCTGTATTACATATCATATTATGGCTTCACGCTCACTATGGGATTTATTTTTGATAATCAATGTGAACATCTATTCACTTTCACAACGCTCTGAAAGGCATTCATGGAAGAGCTCATTTGTAGAAGCAGCAGCTTTGTTCTGTCTGTCCTAATTTTCTTTTCAAATCTCTCCGTGCCTTGTAGACCGGCTCATACAAATAAGGCTGTGATGGAAAGAACATACTGTGGATGTACTCATGAAGGCTCAGTCAGACCCAGCCTGTGCTTTGGAGCACAATGCGGCAAACTCACAACATAGGTGTCTATGAGGTGGACTGCACTATAGACAGTATATAAAAGATTGCCATAGCCACTGGGATATCACAGACTGGTTTCAGACTTTGTGTTGTTTTGGAGGCATAACATTATCTTTTTGGATGCAGCTATGCTGATACTAGAGCCAGAAGTGATCATAACTGGACAACACAGTTAGTAACTAATGCTAGCAAGGTTGTTTAGCATGCTGCACCAAAAAAAACAACCAAATTAGCTACAGCTGCCTGTGTTAAGATGCCTGTCATATTTTGTATTTTAAATACATAACGGCGGTACATGTATTCCGTTACTCCCCAACACTGCTACCAAGTTGCAATATGTGAAATATAAGCTCAAGCTATGCAGAGTATCTCAGCTCAATCTCAGTTTGAGTAACTACATAAAAATTAATCTTTCGAGAACAACCGCAGCATGACCTTCGTTCATACTGCTGGGGGCGCTTCCTTATACAAAACTAGCTGAGAAGCTCAGCAGGACACAGCAGAGAGAAACTTGTTGGGTCGAGAAACTGCACCCAGCTATCTCGCGCCCTAGATGATTCATTATGCATGAAGGTCTGGGTTCTTTTGTAGAAAATCAATAAGTGCATCACGTCTGAATTATTAAACAGCAACAAGACCTGCACACACGTCTGAGCTGACCGGTTGTTTACACCAGGGGTGGCCAGTGACCAGGAGTTTCACGAATTAGGACAAACATAGATGAATTAAACATCAGAGCGGTTTCCGCTCTAGAATCCCCGCCACCGCCACGCCTCTCAGAGCGTATGATCCATCAGAGTAAGGACACACGGGGGCCCATCGACGCTGACTGATGGAACTGATAAGGATGAGAGCTCTGTGCAAGCAGTCACTGAGTGGCAGGCGTGAGCCGAAGGAAAGACAAAACACAGACTATTCCCAGAACAAATGATGAAGAAAAGGTCTTGTTAAGCTTTGAAAAAGACACAGAAGACAAAAAGTGGTTCATGATTAAGTCTATTTTCAGATTTGTTTTCTCAGAAGATTACAGCCATTGGAGGAATTATTTCCCCACTTAAAAAAAAAAAAAAAACTACATTAGGAGGATAAAAGGCAAAAAATTATTGAATCATTTTGATTTTTCATTATAAAAAAAGAGACACAGTCACATAATTTGCAACAGTTAAAGCAGAATTGCTAAAAGGTCCCAGTCTTCGGGCTTGTTTTGAAAAAGCCTCCACGTGCAGCACTCAGCTTCCTTCATTCATCATGTCTGCTGAAATCATGTCGACCAGCGTTGAAAAGACAAAAGCAAGACACGACGTCACAGACAAAGGGTAGTCATTTTCTTCCTCTCCATTTATCAAATTCTGCAGCAGCTAAATAACGCAGATTGCCTCTGACTGTATATCAAAATAAATCTCTTTCCTTCATTTGTTAGAGCAACAAAGTGATTAGCATTTTCACAGAATTTTCAAAAATAGCCTTACAACATTTCCATAAAAAGTACACTGCTCCTCCTTCATCAGCAAATAAAAGAATTCAGCTTTTTAGTGTTTGTGTCCTCGTAAAGCTGCTCGTTTGCATTCTCTGAACTAATGATCGCGTTGCATTGCTTTTACCTTCTGACTCAATCCGAGTGGCTGTTATCAATCCGTTCCTGCGTGTTTGTTAGATCACATCAAAGCCTCTCTGATAAGTGGTTCATCTCCGTGCTGAGAGACACTTGGCTTATCATCGGCCGTCAGGCTACAAGTTACAATTTTTATTTTAGGGTGGTTTTTGTTTCATTTAGGGACCGATGAGCTCTACATAAACATGAAAAAAAAAAGAGTTTTGGTCGTTACTTGACAGATTTCAGTTTTTCTGAGCCATTTAAAGTGGGCAGGGCTTCTGCTCACGTTTCATACAACAGATTTATATTCTTGGACTCTACTTCAGAGGTTTTGTAATATTTGCTGTTCAAGAAAATCCTCATTTACCTCATGCTGGTGCAGCTCATCAGGCCAAACACAAGCCCTCCCCTCACTTTAAGCCACATTCCTTCTGACTGGTTGCCTCTCACAAACAGTAAGTTTGTACAGTAAGTGGGTGGGACTTAAATGACCATATTAGGGATACCTGACATCATCAGCCTTAGCTATCCTCTATAACAAACTGCTTTGGTTTAAGAAACCCATTTTAATAATGGTGGCTATATTTTCCCTGCTCATGCTGTACACCAGTGTTTGTCAGTAGTTATGTTTTTTTGTAATAGTAAATGATACTTTTTCACTCTTG
The DNA here is from genome assembly GCF_057381915.1 of Diplotaxodon limnothrissa. Taxonomy (NCBI): domain Eukaryota; kingdom Metazoa; phylum Chordata; class Actinopteri; order Cichliformes; family Cichlidae; genus Diplotaxodon; species Diplotaxodon limnothrissa. The sequence continues at coordinate 13,159,405 of NC_140612.1, read as the reverse complement.
CATCTACCTAAAAGGGTCAGTTTACACATTTTCTTTTTTCTTTTTCTTTTTTTTTTAAAAAGCTACTTTTCATTTCCACCTGTCATCTGCCACTCTCACTTCATGAGCAATGCTCTGGGTGCTGAAAACAGCAGAAAATCTCCACAGTGTCTTGCAGGTTGCTTGTTAAAGCTAATGGGACAATTATGTTTTGTGACTTGGGTGAAATAACTCTTTAATGGGAGACATCAGCTGCTTTATTGTGGTGGTAGATGGCAGTAAGACCAAGTCAGAGAGAGACAGACTGAGACAAAGCTTCCTTTATCTATTTCTCTTTAGCTCCAACATTCCTCTCATTCTGCCGGGCACGACCTGACCATGACCAACGCTGGCTGTGCCTCTGTCTCGCTGTCCTCTGGGAGCTCTTTGATATTTTTAGTGTATCCCTACAAGGACAGCAGGTCACTCACTGAGGCCACTCGCAGAAAATGGGTTCTTTTCAGTGTCTGGGCATTGGGATCTTTGTGTTCACTTTCCACAGTTCAAAAGTCCACTTTAATCCACTCGCACAGATCTGCAGAACAGATGCTCACACAGTAGTGTTATAAAAATACAGCTTTGCTTGTGCTACAATAACCATGGCAACTTGATTGTGCTACTCTTACAGTGATAAAAAAAACCCTTTCTGAGTCAGAAAGTTTCAAATGCGAACTGCTACGACAAAGGTATTAATACACAGGCTTTGGGTTCTTTTTTCCAGAGCCGATGAAGTGAAAGTAAATGAGAGAGATTCTCTTCTGCAGAAATCTTCGCTCCTGCTTTCTCACTAAAATAATGTGACAAAAAACAGCATGTCTGACTGAGCCAATCGCTTCTGTCTTTGGTCTGTCACTTAATGATCTGCTCAAATAAAAACGCACCTCTTTCATCTCTTTCTGCTGACAGCTAATTATCCTGCTCCTCCTCAGCTCAGAAACAACTTTCCAGCAGCCCTCCCTCCAAAAGCTGCCCGTCCCTCCACCCGTCTCTCTTTCGACTCTCCATCAGGATTTTGTGGAGATCACTGGAATTCGCTTTCAGTTCAGCCACAGCGGGAAGATGATTTTGGAAATCTTTATCATGTTGGTGTTTCAGTTATGGTCAAATTATGAGCCTGGATCCAAACACACAGCTCCTTCGCCTTCCAGGCAATCAAATTTTTATGGTACAAACAGTTGCTGAGTCACAACAATTCTGCAAAGATGAGTGGTTCAAAATTCCTCCACAGAGCTGTAAAAGACTCATTGCCAGTTATTGCAAACGCTTAATTGCAGTTGTTGTTGCTAAGGGTGGCCCAACCAGTTATTAGGTTTAGGGGGCGAACGCTTTTTTACACAGGGCCATGTAGGTTTGGATTCCCGCCCCCCTCCCCGAGCTTGGTTCTGCCGGACGTTACGTCTCACTCAAGTGCTTTCTCATCAGATGTCGTCTGATTGTTGGGATTTCTCTCTGTAATTGTAGGGTCTTCACCTTACAAGAAAAAGCGCATCGAGGTGACTGTTGTTGTGATTTGGCGCTATATAAATATAACTGAAACAAAAGTTTAAGTGTGTTCCAAAAATCCATTTTGGAGAAAGTTCTCTTCCAGGTTGGCTCAAGAAGGAACAGGAATCATTTCTTTAGGGTGAAGCTGAGGGTCAAAAGGCTTCGCCCTCCTGCAGTAGAAAGTGCTGCGTGACATTTCATATCGACTGAACTGAAAGGAAATTCCTCGCTAACCTTTTCCATCTTACACATTCACATCCTTTCCGCCTCTCCACCCCTCACTTCCGTCTTCTTTTCCCGAGCCTGCGCCTAACTCCTAACACTTGAGTTTTATGTTAAATGAGTCTAAATGTACATTATATTGCTGTATAACTTTGAGCTGCAGCAGCGTTTGTATGATTTATACCAAAAATGCAATGAAATGTCCCTTTAAATAGAGCGAAAATATCGTGGTGCTAAATACAATAGTGTTTTATCTTAATACTGATAAAATAATATAAAATTTAATGTTTGTGGTTACACTTGCCAATAACTGTCTGTAACATTTTAGCCCATTTAAAGGATATTTCATCTCACTTAAAACATTCATTGTTACATCATCATTACATTACTGAGGAAGGCATGATATGTTAGACACCTGATATACATAAGAAATACACAGTGAATAAATCAGAAGCATTAAAAAACTGCACAAAAAAGAGTCCCGCTTATTTCCTCTGTTGCTGCTCATTCATTGTCTCATGCTGGTCAGTTTTTGTTTTCATTCATTAACAAGATTCTTGAAGCGCCCAGCTGACCTCAGATCAGCCGTGTTAGAAAGCAAGGCGTAATTACCGTGACCTTTCAGCTAATCGCACATCCGGAAATCAGATTAAAAAAAGATAAAGAGCCCTCGGTTCTGGAAGTACGTGTTCTCTTTTCCTAAAGTAAAGCCCAGAGAAGATCGAGTTGAAAAATTGAAAAGTGGCAGTGAATTTTTGATTTGCAGTACTCGCTGCAGTCTGTTTGAATTACCTCCACACACATTTCTGGGATGGACACTAAGAGAAAAACTTCAAATTCTTTTTGAAATCTACTGAACTGGTTATTTGGCCGCAGCTCTGTGTGTTACTCAAACGACAGCAGGTCTGGATGGTGCTCCATGTCTTCAGTGCTCCCTCCAGTGGCTTTGCTACAGGGGGCGCCATTCCCCAGCAGGACATCCTCGCCCAGGCTGATGCGGCAGGGAGTTTTGCCCGAGCAGGGAGTGGAAGCCAGCCGCGAGTCTGGCCCCGGCGCCTTCTGCCAGATATCGCATTGTTTGGCTTTGGACTCCAGAGGGGGATCTTTATTGATGAGGTCTGGTACAGAGAGCTGGAGCTGGAGCCTGTGTTCATCCATGCCTTCATCAGAGCTTCCCACTTCTACGCCATCCTCTTCTCCACCTATCACTGTATCCACGTTGTCATTGATCTCAGCTGTCTCAGAATCAGCTCCGGGTTTCCTCTCTGCTGGGCCCGATGGCCTCTTTTCCTCCTCCTTTCCCTGTTGCTGCTCCTCCTCATTCCTTATCTCCTCCTGAGTGATGGGGGATGTCTTCTCAGGGGAGGAAGGGAAAGAGGAAGAATCCACAGGGTCGGGGGAGGAGACCACGGGGTCAGAGGAGATCATCATGTCCTGGGTCGTCTTCAGTGCTCGAGGGAGGCGCTTCTTCCCCGATGGGGGTGGAGGGTCCAGCCGAGGGAAGGAGTCAAAGGAGGTGATGTGGCTGGAATAGAAGAGAGGAATAAAGGTAGGGGGAGAAAAGGGAAAATGGAGATTAAGGGAGGCAACGAAAGACAGACAGAGAACGTTTAAGTGGTGACTACAGTTGAAACTTCTGCCATATGCTGCCACAAAGAAGAAATCGATTCCTAAACATATTTTATGCTGATGAAGTTTAGCTGCTTGAATTGACCAGAGCTGTTCAAGCTTAAACAGCATGTTTACAGCCTCATGACTCCCCTTGGTGGTCGTCATGGCAGATCATCAACCTGCTTCTCAGCCTATCCCCAGCATCTATCCCTCTGCATGCCTTCCTTCACTACATCCATGAATCTTCCCTGCGCTTTTCCTCTTTTCCTCCTTCCTGGCAGCTTCATCTTCAACATCCTTTGTCCAAACAATCTAAGTCTTGCCTCTCTGACTTTGTCTTCATACCGCTCGATCTTTCCTGTTCTCTCCCAACAGAAATCTTCAACTCTGCCACCTCCAGATTCAGTCTCTCTTTCAGTGGCACCCTCTATAAACCATAAATCATAGTGTAGCAGGTCTACTACCATCATGTAAACCTTCCCTTTCACTCTCACCACTATCCATCTGTCACAAATTGCCCCTGACATTTGTCTCCACCCATTCCACCCTGCCTGCACTGTTCTTCACCTCTCTCGGGCACTGTCTGTTGCTTTACAAAAACAATTTAGGCTCTGATAGATGGTTTCCTCCTTCATAACAACGTTACGTTGTGTAAAACATCCTAGAACTGCATTTGGATGCAGATAAAAGTAGATGACCTGTCACAGAGCCTACATACAGGAACAAACACTGAAGCTAGGGTTTGTAATAACTAAGGAAGCAATCCATACATAACCCATATGTAATGCTGCATTTACAATAGGCACAAACTATTCAGGCAAAGAAAAAACGCAGCAAAATGAACTTCAGATTTTGCAGTCGGTACACATTAAAACTGTGGGCGGGACTATGACTAAACATGTCAAGAAAAATTGACAGCTAATTGGCTGATGGCCCCGCTGTGCAAAATAATAGAATCCTGTCAGGGGCCGTTTTTTGCATCAAAGAACCACCAATTGTTTCATATTTTAACTGAATGAAACTTTGTCGAACAAAAGCCATCCAAAGTTTGCATGCCGCTTCAGCTGATAGAAGAATGAAACCTGGCAGGATGACTCAGACTTCAAAGCTGCTCTTGCCTACTAATAAGAACAAGCTGAGTGACGGAGGAGGAAGGCGGCTGGAGAGAAGCTACAAGAGCTTAAACCTACATTCGCTCGTGTTCGGAGCTCCTCACTGAGTTCAGTGAGTGAGCGTGTTTACAAAAAACACTCTAAATTCTTAAGCTGTTCCAGATGACGTCAGCACGTAATCCTGTAGCTAGAGGCCAAGGCGATCACAAATTATTACTGTTGTGTGACCTTTCACTGCAGCTGACAGGTGGAGACAGTTCAATAAGCACTGCTGTGCTGTCTGTCCTCAGAAAATGCACCTTTTTGTCACAAAAACAGCATCTTTAACATCAAAAACCCAAGAAAAAAACATAAACCTTGTTAAGGAGGTCAGAGGCTTTGCAGGACTTGCGTTGTCTGGGGAACAGGGGAAGGTCCTGCGCACCTCATCGCATGCATTCACGTTTCAAAAATGAGAAGTGAGTCAGCTATAAGTCTGCCGAACCAGCTGGTGGTCCAGAACAATCTTTAGATCGCTGCTAAATGAAGCTAAATCTGTTCTGGGTGCAGCGAATGGAGATAAATGGAACCTGAGCGGCTGAAAAATGACTTTTACTCGGCCAATCTTCAGGAGAACAGACGAAAAATCCTCCAAAGTACGTTTATGAGAGTACATAAACATGTCAAATCGGCATATTCAAAAAAACAAAAAATAAAATAAACCCCCTGAAACTGAAAACGTCAAAGTGAAAAACTGGCTTATTCAATTCCAGGCATCTCCCAGGCACCTCTGATGTATCATCATTAATTTAAAGCCACATTTCACAGGAAAAATCGTAAATTATTCACCTTTTCTGACCCACAGCCCAATTCTGCAGTGATAGATACGTCCTCTGCTCAGTATAGGTAATGGAATATTTTTGAATAAATTAAGATAATGTCTTTCAGTGGGTTTATTAATTAATTAGACGTGTGGAAAGGCCTCCGAGTTTCACATATTCATCCTAAAATCTTTTGACGTAGAAGCCTGTTAATTATTTGGGGGGAGCGGTTTGCTCAGTATTAAGATGAAGTATGAATGTGTGTGTGGATATGAGGGTGCATACCTGCTGGCAGCAGTCTCACTGAGTTGCTCCATGCAGCTCCAAACTGCACCAACATTCTTGTTGACCTCCGTGACCCCAATGTCTCCGAGGTTGCTGGGCTCTTTTCTTCTTAGCAAGTCATTGACCTGAAAGAAGGCGAGACGAGAAGGAGAGAAAGGTTTAACCTTTGCAGGTAGTTTTGATACAAATGTTTATCGGCTCAGCTGAAAGAATAAAAAGAGCTTAAACCTGCGTCCCTTTCAATAAGTCACACTATATGAGCTTATTTCAAAGGGTAAAAGAATACAGGACCTGCTGAGCTCAATGTCCCGTTTCTGCTTGTGTCGCACTAACCTTTGCCCCGACTGCCTTGCCCAGGTTAATGGCATTTTTCAGCCTCTGCTGTCCTCCAGAGGAGGGCGAGTCCACGCAGCTGGACCCCGGGTTGGAATTAGTCGTCGCCGCGGCGCGCCGGGTCGAGGACGGCCCTGGCCTCGAGGTCTGGGGACTCTGCTGCTGCGCAATGGAGTTCTCAAACATACTTTGATCAACTGTTCACAAAAGAAAAATGGAGAGGGAAAGAGCAGAAAGGGAGAGAGAGAGGGGTAGGTGAATACACAGTAGGACTTCAAAAAAAGAGCATGTCTGCTTTTAAAAGAGCATGCTGCAAAGCTGCAGGCCTTTCAAGTCTTAGGCAATACTGGTGGGATTTTTTACTCTGGGATACACTAACTTGGATCTTGAGAGAAAACAAAGAAATATTCCACTGAAACGAACACTTCTGATTGGTGTTTTAAAAAGTTCTTTTATTTTTTCCCCCTTCCAAACTACTGGGCAAACTTTTCTAACCAAATTCATCTTTTGTAGAGTGTTTCTTCAAACATGTCACGTTCTTATGACGCGCTCTGCAGCTTTGCATTGTAACACGACGATTCAAAGGTTTTTCATGACAATGCATTTACATGGGAGGGATCTAGCTGGCAAAGCGTAGTAGATCCACTGATATCACAGAATAATACATAAAACAATACAACAACAAAATAACACCACTGCAGCAACACATGCACAAACATAGGCGGGAACGATCAAGCAGAAAAATACAGGATGAGAAAAAGCAAAAAACCCAAAACAAAACAAAAAGGCAGCTCAGGTTCAGTCCACTTAAGACAGACGATCTTACCTCTTGGAGAGAAATAGTTCTCGGAAAGCATTCAGTAAGACACAAAGTATCAGATATCAATCATTGTACTAGTCAAGCTGTTTCTGCTTAGTCATACAGTACTGCTACAAGGGGACACTTTGGGGAAGGCAACAGCTAAAGAGCACAGCTGCAGCTGTGTACGCATATCTGAAAGGTACATTGTCTTCATCAGATAAATGTGGAGAAAATATAGCTATTTGGAATCAGATGGCGTATCAAAGGGTAACCTTGACTTCTCTTGTGCACACACAAATATTTCACTTGCCATCCCAATCAGGAGATCTGCAAAAAGCCCATTAGACAAAAGGCCAGAGGAAATATGATCTGATATTATGAATCAACTGGATACAGAAGGCATCGACTTCAAGGAGAGAGAAAGAGCTAAGTGAAGAACAGAAAAGGATACGTTTTGGTACTTTAGAGCGCGCAGAAGGCAGAGAAGAAAAGTGCAAAGAAAAGAAATGTCAAACTTGGAAGTACGATCGAAACCTTACAGATAATCTTACTATTTTGGCGCCACCTGGTGGGTAAAATAAAGCCAATAAACAACAACAGTCCTGGTCTGTAAATATCTGGTGCCACAGCAGTTGTGTGTTTTTAAGAAAGTGGCAATGTTCAGCCCGTTTTCTGAAACAGCCCAAACATTTGCACAATATTAACTGCACTGATTTTCAAATATCTTTAGCATTTGCAGCAGTAAATATAAGCAAACTGACGATGCGACCTCAGGCTTAGAAAATTAGAATATTTCAGTATTTTCTGATGTTATATATCTCAAACCTTTAATTGGTTCAACAGGCAATCAGTTAGTGGTTTACGTGATACTTAACAAAAACAATATTGCAGAAAATAACTCTCTTTAAGAGTTAGCTAATACAGTACATCAGCGAGCAAGTCATTAGCATCACTAACCATAACTCTGCACTTCCTGCCACCAAATAAATGCTTATTATGTGTGCATCATTCTAAGTTTCTGTGTATTGGCATGACTGCAATTTATGCTTTTGTGTTCCACAAACACACTTCTTTAAATAATTCAACTAAGCATTTTTCCACAAATAACAAACAGGTTCCTGACATTGCTAACAAATGGTATACTGGCACAGATTTGCTTAATTAAAGCTGTGATGAAACTGGAGGCTAATTTATGAATCTTTCTGGAATGTTTGGCCTGCCTGCGAACATTATTCTTATCTTCTGACTGTTTGTCAAGGTAATCGAGTGATCTCTGGATCAATAGTCTCCTGTTCCATTGGCCAAAAAACATCCTTGTTGATCCCACCAGACAATGAGGCCACACACTTCTACATTACCTTGCAATGGAGAGTCAACGGAAAGACCTTGTAATGTAGTAACCCCACAGTAGCCTGTGAAGGGCACCAGGAAGAGAGGTGTTTGTGATACAGCCTCCATTGTACTCTGAAAAATGTATGTGTAAGTCTCAACGTTAAATGTTTTTGCAGGTTTCCTCTCTGCATGGTGAAAAGGTGAAACCCGCTGTTTGAAAATGAGCCAGAGTGTCACTGGCTGGCTCATTTACACACAGATGCAGTTAATCATCACTATTTATGGGCATTTCACTGCTGGACAGTCCCCGAGCCAGCTCTGAACCTCTGTTGCTTTTATGGCTCACTAAAATGAATGCAAATTCAAAGGCTTTCCATTGTGCTATGTTAAAATGCCAGCATTTCCACTGGGACTAGAGGTCAGCTCGTCCTGGCTAAATATACCATCAGTGAAACACAAAAGACTTAAAGGTTTTAAAACAAAAAGATATTTAGTCTTCATGGACATTACTGGCAATGCATTTCTAAGTGTAGTGCTGGATGAATGCATTTCCTGCCAGCAGTTTATATTAAATGGACAATGAGGACATGTGTGACCTTCCACGCATCTTCCAAAATATGCAGCTGCTTTTATTAAATATATAGACGTTCCCATCCATCTCCATGTTCAAAAAGCAATCCATCACACCAAACAAACAAATAACCTGTTTGATCCACCCAGTCAAAGGCAACCCATCTAGGGTCAGAGTCAGATTAATGGCCATCCCTTTTTAACCTCTTTATATAGAATTTTCTCCTGTTTGGAAAGCCTAGATTGAAAAGCTTTAAATCATTATCAGCGATAACCTTATCCTAATTCTGCATTTTGGAGAAAGGCAAAGCGGATGTCTTTTGGAGTGTGTCATTTAGAATAGTTAGTCTTTGCTCCCTGAATGCCAAGACTTGAGAGAAAAATTTTATGAAAGTAAAAATAATATATTCATTAGGGATGTACGCGATTAGTTAACTAATTGTTGCTACTGGCACTAGTCGGTACCAGACGTGGTAGTCGTTTAACATTTGATTGATGCCCAGTAAATTGCTGTGTCTTAAATGTTATGGAGCATCTGCCACCAGAAGGAGCATTGTTTATGAGAAAGGCCATAAATCTTTAAAGCTATGTTTTCATTATTGTTATTATTACTGTTAGTTGTTTTAAAGGCAAAAGAATGCGATTGTGGATACAACGGACAGAAAAGACAGTGAGGAGTTCAGTCAGTTGGTGGCGGGCTTAGGGTAGAGCCCTTATACCTCCACATTGAAAGGAACCAGTTCAAGTGGTTGCCTACTGGGTAAGGTGTTCCGATTGGGCATGTCCTACCAGGAAGAGACCCCAGGGTAGACCCCGGACACTCTGGAGAGACTCTTCTTCATCCTTCTTCTCCCTTTTTGCACATATAATGTGCAATGTTTATAATGCATAATGCAACATACCAAACAGCAGCATTTAAATTATGATTCATTAATGAAGAAAAACAATAGACATTTTTTGTCACTGTCTATTAAACTGCCAGGAACAGTTGCCGGGAACATCACTAGTTAGAGTTAGGGTTGGGATCAGCAGCAATGATGACTGAAGTGATGATACGAAAATGTAGGTGACCTTATTTGAAAGGTAACCAGTTTCTAAAAAAAGATTTTTTAAAAAACCCAACATGGCAGTGTGGTTATATTTCAAACACTAGGCCTGGACGATTAACTACAATACATTGGTTAAATCCATCCCATGTTTCTTTGTGGGGCCTTGTGATACCATTTTCATTTTAAATGGAAAATAAAGTGGTGGAATCACTCTTATCTCTAAACAAATGGGATCTCTGATCACCTTCCAAAACAAGTGTCTGCTTTCATTAAATATGAATCATTTTACCATGCACCTCTCTATTTCCCACAGTCCAACATACTTACATCACAGTCCAAAAATAAGATGATTATCTATTATCTTAAGTTTAATACTACACATTGTGCTTCCTCTGGGAGTGTGACACCTAACGTAACCTTGTGTATTCACCATCTTAATGTACAATACCATGCCAGGCATTTTTTAGACTTGTAGTCATCATGCACTACCATCAAGAGGGACTCTGATCGTCCCAAATTCCTTGTACCGTGGGACAATGAGCCCAAACATACAGCCACAGTTATAAAAAGTGAAGAACAAGGAGTCCTGCTACAGATGCTATGATCCCCACAGAGCTCTGATCTCAACATCATGGAGCCAGTCTGGGATTGCACAAAGAGACAAGAGATTCTGAGAACCTGAATTCATAAAAGAACTGAGGGAAATTCTCAAAGATGTGCGCAAACTCTTACATTCCAAGTATTCCTGTGCTTGAAAGTAACGTTTCAACAACACTGGATCCATTTGAGTTCTATACCAAAAAAGCAACAACATTTATCCTACTTTGAAAAGAAAATATTTAAGAATTCAAAAGCAACTTAACTTAATACAGCTGTGAGACATGCTCCCCTGGTAAAACAAAGGCTCACACAGGTAGAAATCCAGTCTGCATGATGGATTCTTTTCAAAGTTAGAAGAAAATAAGATTTGAAAAATAAACACCAACTAAACTAATGTCAGAGCAACATGTAAACAGCGCACAGACACACAGTCTCTGTATCTCTACTCATAAAATCAAACCCTTCTGAAACCCTACACCAAAATCTGACGTGCATCTCCCAAGAAATCAAAGAAGGGCCTACAGCTATAGTGACCGGCCTGTTCAGTCCTGGTGATTCTGCTTGTGCATTTCCAACTTTCTCTTCTCAGTTTTCATCAGTGAGAGACTGACTAACGTCATCTCAATATGAGAAAAAAATGATCAATAGATGGACTCACAAATCCAATTCAATTCAACTTATATTGTGCCAAATCACAACAGTCACCTCAAGGCAGTTTATATTGTAAGGTAAAGACACTACAATAATACAGAGCAAACCCCAACAGTCAGATGATCTCCAACAAGTACTTGGCAACAGTGGGAAGCTCTTGCTATCAGTTTACACCGCATAGAAAACATGGAAGATGACTACAAGGTAATCAACACATACAGTAACACAGCAGCACGAGCATGAATGCGGGCAATGATGTCGGCCTCTTGCATTGGTTATGTCGTAGGCTCTACACAGATTCCCAGCAAAAATCTAAATTCAAAGCAACCTCCGTGAAGCCCACATTAAAAAGCAAATTCTTTTGCTTAGGTGGTTTCAATCATGGGGAGACGCAGCGGTGTGGTGGTTAGCGCCGTCTCCCTGGGTGCTCCCCACAGTCCACAGACATGCATGGGGTTAGATTAACTGGTGCAACTGACTATAGGAAGGTAAGCATGAATGGTCTACGTGTTGGCTCTGAAACAGATGTTGAGGGTGTACACTGGCACAGCGCCCTGTGACATGGACATGGATGGGCTCCAGCCCCACTGCGACCCTGAACTGAATAAATGAACAAAAAAATGGATGGAGGGTTTCAATAACAAATAAAAGGCACTTCCTTCATTACCAGCAAACTGGCAGATTTCAGTGAGTCCAACTTCCTCCTGACAGGACGCTCATTCACAGCAGCTTACGAGCTGTTCTGTTTGATTTGTCATTCCCTGTGTTGAGATTTACTTCCAGCCTCTTAACCGAGAATTTCATTTGGCCTCTCACGGATGGGCTTCTGTGCCTCAGCCCCTGTGTGATCTCATATAAGGTCACACAGGTGTATTTCTATCCTACAAATCTAGCCTACTGAAGCCTTAGAATTAGACAAGTAGTGCAACTTAGATGTTAAAACCACAACAATGACGCGATGTCCCAGTTTCAAACTTTTACCAGTTGCTGTGGTTTCAGTGTGCAGTCTGAAAAGTGAACCACAGATTAAAAAGCACAGGCCGAATTCCACAGTTAGAATGAAACTCGTGTGAGCCACAACGTGTTTATGTTCCAGCGCGCTCAGTGAAACATGTTAAGCTCCTGCATAATAACTAGAATAACGCACTGTCAGCATTTGCAAGTTGCATGCTTTGTAGTATTAATAGATGCTGGTGCAGAGACTTTCAGTGCCTGATGCTGAAAATGATTGGAGATAATGGCAACGCCCAACACAGGAAGCATACAGTGGTTATAAGAACAATGAAAGAGCGACAGAGACACTCAAAGAATCCTGAACAAAAGTGTTTAAATGTAAACTTAGACACACTGAAGTCTTACAGTGTGTTGAATTAATGTGGAACCTAAGCTGCAGTGAGTGATTTCATTGTTTGAATTTATACCCGTCTGTGGAACTGTGAAACTGAGAGGTTGACAGAGGATCAAATAAATCTCACACAAAACAGTGACTGAAACACAGACACGGAGAGAATTGATTGAGTCTATACACATAGTGTCAGAGCTTTGAAAATGACAATGAACACTAGCTGCTCTTTTGGTAATGATCAAGCTAGATTCTATTACAGCTCATTACATTTTGCTTAACTGAGGCATTATCAATATACTGTGTTTATTCTAAGGAGCTTAGAAAGAAAAGCGTCTGAATTTCTTTAAGTTGCTTGAAACTCGTGAAACTTGAAACTCTTTCAAGCAGCTTAAAGAAGTCAAGACACTTTTCTTTCTAAGCTCCTTAGACTACGATGACCTGGATGACAGAGAACCTTCACAGGTACTGTGTTTAGACTCCGTATTACCAACAAACAGCTCTACTGCACTTACTGAGGTGTAGTTGCCATTCTGGGAAAGTGTGTGCCCAACCACAGTTTATATTCAAGCAATCTAATTAAAAATATGTCCTGCCCCCGTCAATCAACAGCTAACTGCACAGGTGCTTTTTATACCTCAGATTGTTGCTGTTATGGCTCTGTACTCTGTCCTTTTATGCAGAACATCTTGTCTTTAAAGCAGCTTGTGGATAATTATTCAAGACCGTTTGCATTTTGATTCAGACTTGATCTGAAACTGTGCATGTGCAAACCCTTGATGGAGGTATGACTCAGAAAGGAGAGAGCATAAGTGCCGTAAATTGCCTCTGTGAGCTGTTTGAGACTCTGCTGCAGCTCCAGCTGCTGCCTGTGTGGATGAGTGGACCAAACACTTGTCCCTTTTACCTCCTGCACTCCCCTGAAGAGACGCGGCACCATGTTTCAAATTCCTCTGCACTGAAAACTGAGATGTCTTCAGACAGAGGTTAAGAATAATCATATTCTGGAAAAAAAAGAAGAAGGTATAAATGTTAATCACTCCAGTTACTTTAAGTCAGAAAACTCCCACAGCCTGTTTGTTCAGTTCTGGAGGAGTGTGCACAATATTGACTTGTTTACTCCTTGTGCGCTTGCGTTTGTGTGTGTGAGTTGTCTTTTAATTACAAACACGCCTGAAGGACTCCATCTGTAATAATTATCGTTCATTAACACTGAAATGAGGATTTTGTTTGTTTCTTCGGGAGCTGCTGTGGATTAACAGCATTATTCAGACAACAGCCAGATTAGACACAGAGACAGGGAAGCGTGCAAAGTGGGAAGGGGCTATTTTTAATGTGTAATCCGACGTGTAATCCCTCCCATCCTCATGTATACCACCTAATTAAAATAGCTTTTTTGATATCCAATCAGTCCTGCACCCTGAAGAATAAGCAGGAAAGAGAGTGACGAAAGAAACAGGAGTAAAAACAGACATTTACTGAGCACCAAACAAAGGAGTCAACAAAACCAAAGAGCTCACTCCCACTCGTGTACTCGCTTTGGATGCTAAGCTGAATCCAACATAACGCTCATGCAATCTTCTGCAATCTACAATCTTACAGTCTGACTGTAGGTCAATCTGTGTGTGTGTGAACAAAGGACGCCTTAAGAGAGTGGCCAGACAGTCCACAGACAGTTCAGTGGCCGTCAAGTTAGATTAGGCTGTTCTCAAAAATGATTTGTATTCACATTTGTCTTTACACAACTTGTGGATTTTTCCAAAGCTGCATGCTGGCAGAGCTGGAAACAGCCATGTTGTGTGCAGGTGGAATAATGATGTTAAGAATTAATGGCAGAGTGTGGGTGTTCCTGATAGCATGGTCCAGATGTACACCCACTTTCTTAACTGTTTTGCCAATTCAGGGTCGGAGGGGAGCTGGAGCCTGTCCCAGCTGTCAGTGGGCACAGTGTAAAATAAAGTTTCTTCATTTCACCTTCAAGCAAATGATGCTTTTAGAGCTAAAATAAGTACTAAATAATTGACTATCACATTAAAAACAATGTGTTTATAGGGACTGTTTGGTTAATCATCTACAAATTTTGCTCACTAGAAAGCATCACTGGGGTGATGCTGGGCCTCAAGGACCAGCCTGCAGGACACTGGTCCTTGAGGCCTGGAGTTGGACACCCCGGCCACAAGCCAATCAATCAATCGCCACTGATTCCCATTTAACACTTTGAGGCTTTAAAATGTCAAAGCCAGTGGGTGATGTCATGAGTGTACTTTGGTTGGTGAGTAATAGGTTAATCAAACATACATTATAGATAAAGTTAATTACTTGGCTTCTCATGTGCTTTTGTTACTGAATGCACTTAATACAGTGAAAAGCTTTTACCTCACTTTGCTGTAATAGGACCTGCTGTTTTCTGAACTGCAACATCACTTTTTAAAAGCAGCGCATTTTGTCAATACCTTTTAAGAAAAGCACATGATTTGGCTCAGGAAGATTGTACTTGTTATAGTCTTAGCAGGAATCAGGTAATAGCAGCATTTGGGAACAGCAGAGGTATTTGCTATGTGCTGGTAACCTTTACACCAGTGGGAAAAAAGTAGCTTTCAAGTGCACTCACACCTCAGCTTTGAGAAATGTTTATTCGAGCATTGAACTTCACTTCCTCACTCCTACTTCCTCTGTAAAACAAATGTCCCTACATAGTCTATCTACAGCACCATGTTTAATCACTCATATTCAATCAGTCACTCACCTATCTGGTGTTTAATCAAGGTGTAATTGCCTCTGACGCTTAATAGCACCTCAGCTCCTTAAATCTTGATTAAAGCTTTTGTCTCTGTGGTAATGTCCATTTTTCCACGCACATCTTCTATCTTAATAAGTAGTAATGCTGAATTATGATGTGATTATTGAGTACAGTTTTTATTATGTGGTACTGGTAATTGGCCAAATCAGTTTTCGCTGGCCTCCCAGGGAGCTCCCTGTGAGCTTGTAATCATCCCAGCTTGGCTTTGGCATCACCAATCAAAGTGGCAAACTCCCTGCTTTGTTCTTAGCTGAGGGTAACCCACTTCTGTCAGAGACAGCACACACAGAAACACAGACACACAGCGACACACAAACTCAGAGCCTTTTCTCCTCTTCACTGAGAGAATTTGACCGAAGCCCCCAATGTTAATATGGAAGAAAAAATTTACCAAAAACTAAAACATTTTAACTGCTTTCCAACAAGAGTAAAGGCCTGTCCAAATATGAAGAAATCTGCTTGTTGCCCATTGCACTGACACTAACATTCCAGGCTCTGTTGGAAAGACACGCTCTTGTATATTTCACACCCTGACATGTGTCAGCCCACAGTATCCTTTACGGTCGGCTTCTTCTTTGCATGATAGATCTTTAACCCATCGCGCAAATCTGTGGATGGCACGGTGAACTGCATTCGCAGACAGTGATTTCTAGAAGTGTTACTGAGCCCGTGTAATGATATATGACAGAATGAGCTCTGTTTTTGTTCACTGTTTCCTGAAAGCTTAAACATCAGAGGCATCCAATACTGATTTTCAGCCTTGTCCCTTGCACACAGCCATTTCTCCAGATTCTCAGAATCTTTTAATGGAATTTTGTACTCTAGATAATGACACCAAAATCTTCACAATATTATGTTGAGGACCATTATTCTAAAATATCTGGAATAATTTGTAGATGCAGATGAACCTCTGCTCTTTTTATACCCAGTCACATTACTGACCTGTTGCCAATTAACGTAACTATTTACAAAATGTTCTTTCAGCTCTTTAATGTAATACTGCTTTTCCAGCTCTTTGCTGCTTCTAGTCCCACGTTTTGAAGACATCTTCATTTTCTCAGTTTAAACATTTGATATGTTTTCTTTGTTCTACTGTGAATAAAACATGAGAGACTAGCAAGTCAACCTTTTTTGGAATTTTGATTGAAAAATCAGTAGTGCTCAGTGAGAGATGAGAGAAGCAGACAAAGCTGCATCCCAGTGAGCTGCTGTGAATATGCAAAGAGATGCGTGCAGGGCTGAAAGGATGTGTGAACTGAAACACTCTCACTTGAACACTAAACATACTAATCTTCAGGCCAGACAGGGTCATTATCGCTGATGTATTAAATTAGAGCTCTCGCTTGGCTACATTAACATATGAGAAAAGTATTAGTACAAGAGAGGCCAATCACGTATGCAAATTCAAAGCAAGGGGGAAAAAATCTGCTAAGGAAACGGAAAAAGGTAGAGCCGCTTATCAATTTATGACTAGGTGTCAGTTTAACATGAATGATTAAAGCGAGGGGGCTCTGGTAAAAGTCTGCTTTTGATGATGAGGGGGCAAATGCAGGAGAGGATTAATGGAAGAAGTTTCTGATTGTTCAGACTGAACTCTCACTGACTGCTCTCAGGCTGCTTTGAGTCTTTTTCTACTTTTTCACTTCCATTGTAAATATTCTTATACAACAGTGTTATCTTGCTGTTTTCTCACGAGATCAAAAAGTCTGCTATTGTACCTTTAAATAAAATAAATGCACCCGATTTTAAATTGGGGACCACTCCTTCAAGGCTTTTTTGTCTTGCAGTTTTCAGCACTAAAGCTACATCGACCACAGACAGATGAAGTGAAAAACACTGACACTGATATATATATATATATATATATATATATATATATATATATATATATATATATATATATATATATATATATATATATATATATGACCAACAATATTTTCATGGCCTTTAAGGTGTCGCGGATAAATACAACAAAATAAAACCAGTACCAAAAAAAGAAGACGAGCTACTGTAACTCACATTGCTGAAAAAGTTCGCGCTGGCTTGAATAGACAGTGCATCACAGTTTGCTGCCTATTGAGCTTCATAGTCTCAGACCATTCAGGGTGCCTATGCTGACCTCTGTCCACCACTGGAGCATGGAGCACTGGAAGACGGTGGCCTCGTCTGATGAATCAGGTTTTTCTTTGACAACACGTGGCTGGCCGGGTGCATGTGCATTGCTTTCCTGGGGAACACATGGCACCAGAATGCACTATAGGACCCAGGCAAGCCGGCAGAGACAGTGTAATGGGCAAAGTTCTGACAGAAAAACCTTGGGTCCTGCCATCCATCTGGATGTTACTTTTGACATGGTATGTGAGAAAAAACAAGTTCGATCCATAAAGACCCCACCTCACCATTTTACAAGACATAAAGGATCTGTTGCTAACATCTTGGTGCAGATACCACAGCAAACCTTTAGGGGTCAGGGCTGTTTTGGCATTAAAAAGGACGACCAACATGATATTAGGCAGGTGATGATAATGTTATGCCTCATTGGGGTACATTTGGATGTCCCACCCTGACCATTCACATTTGTAATTTTACCAAAGAACTCACAAAAAAAGCAAATATTTGATTCTGTCCTAAAGTGACCCAAACATCATGTCTACAATCATCACTGTTAACATGACGTGAGCTTTGGGCTAACAACCGACACACCACACAGCTGTCTTCATTGGAACAGCCTACAGGCTGCAAGTCCAAAAGTGGTGCATCACAACAGTCCTTTAATTAGCCACAAGAGGTCAACAGTAGGAGGAATATCATATTCTGCATTAAGAAATATTCCTGCATTAGTGTGCACTTTTTCTCCATCTGCAGTGTTTAGAAGAAAATGCTAAATCAATCAGCTTTTAATTGAAAGAACTTAACAAATAACACAATAGATTTGATAAACTTTAAATTAAGACAAATTTTGACACATTTATCTCCTGCCTGGTTGTTCAGTTGTTTTAATTAGTAGAATTATCTTCACACATTTTTGTCTGCATCTTATCTCCAGCCTAATTTCCCCCCCAGGAGATCATTTCAGTTTTATCTAACTTAATTAGTGAAATATGCTTTTCCTGCTGGACTCAGCAGTGCATCAGAAGGAACTAACAGCTCAGCAGTAAAATCTGAACTCTGCAGATTATTACAAAGCTGCCCCGTCCTCCTCTAGTGCCATACCCGACCTGCTCTCCCCTTCTTCTTCTTAAACTGGACACACGTGAGCATAGATATCCTTTAAACTTTAAACTTCATCCCTCTAAACATCAGTCGACATCTGTCTTGGTGCGAGACTTGGACCCTCAGTCTCAGGGGACAAAAAACCCCCATCTTATTAAAAAAAAACTAACCTGCCTTCTCTTTCTTCCCATCCTCTCCATCTTCTTCCATTTCATCCTCTCCGTAAGGTAAACTTTGTGCACAACCCTACTCTGTCCTTCCCTTTGGGATTGTTTTACTGGCAGAAACTGCATTTAGGCTACAAGGCGCCAGAACTATTGAATGAAACTAATACAAATGAAACAAGCCTCCTGACTTTGCATAGCCAAAATTCTCCATTAAAACTAAAACTAATGAATCTCTGCTATTTAAATTAGACCATGCAATGACTAATCCCACATAATCTCCACCGAATCCAATACTGATTATGTTTTTGTAAACAGGTTAGAAATGCTGAATGGAGTGAGTCGACCTGACCTGACTGCTCAATAAAGCAATTACTGTGGCACACCTGTTTGACTATCACACACCAATGCTGCTAAACCTTTAGTACTTGTTTGCATGTTGACATTCTGCTTATGAGACACTTTCATTATGGTGAAAGACATTTTAAATCTAATTTTGTTCCAGTGTATCTAGACACTTTGACCGGATTGGTGAAAAATCGAAATGACTGGTGGTTTTACAAAGAAATGATGAAATGAAATGATACAAATGATGAGTCATCATTACTGGATCATAAGCAACCTTCTTTTATC
Organism: Diplotaxodon limnothrissa; assembly: GCF_057381915.1. Taxonomy (NCBI): domain Eukaryota; kingdom Metazoa; phylum Chordata; class Actinopteri; order Cichliformes; family Cichlidae; genus Diplotaxodon; species Diplotaxodon limnothrissa. The sequence continues at coordinate 13,140,380 of NC_140612.1, read as the reverse complement.
TGACTCAGCAACACCGGAGTCTCAGGAGCGGTGGATGCTTTTTTTTTTTTTTACAAGGCTAAACTGTTAGAGGGAAACATCCAACTGATGTGCCACTTGTGTTCAGTGCTGTGTCCTCATATCCCATCACACTGATGCTCGAATTTGGTTTATGGAAAACAATTGTTTTGAGAAAGAAAGAACAAAAAAGCCCAGAAAACCTCATCTGGATATTCAATGTAGTTAAGTTAAGACAGGTTCAAATTGCTGGAACAAGAAAAAGACTAGTGCTGTCAGCGTTAATCTCGTTAAAATGACGTTAATGCCATAACTGCATTAATGTGGCAAATCTCCGTTAGCGAGTTGGCGCTGATCGACCCGTGTGTGGGGCTGCCCACACACGGGTCATCTTTGAGAAGATGAGACTGTGCATGCCCAGACAGGAATGGTTATACGTCTACTAGATGGAGACATATAACACTAGATGTCTCTTGAAATACAGGTGACCTGCAACAATGTATCATGTGGAAGATTTCTCAAACTCTCCCACTGGCCTTACAATAATCTGCAGTGTAGGGTAACTGTGCTGCTAAAATTAATGTACCGAGACGTCCACTGTGATGGAAAATAAGCCAGAGAAATAGGAGACCTACAAACAGAGGGTAGACTACAGACTGCTTAGTTGTAGCCAGACATGTCTGTGTGCCTTCAGTCGCCTCCAGATCAAAGTCATCAGATCAATAATTCATTCAGTCATTTGCCACATCACAGTCTGTCTGACCCCACAGCTCCCGGTGAGAGTGTCTGAGTCACCAAAATATGAGTGTCGCCATGAAAGAAGCAGCAAGGGGGAAACGAGGCAGCAAGAAAATAATGGGGCTGTGGTTCCGGGTATTCGGTTACTCTCTGGCTTTATCTAATTCTCTTAGTTCAGGTTTGTGTGTTTTTGGTCCATTCTATTAAGAACTGTTGTAAATTCCCTTGGAGGTTGCATCAGGGACAGGATCCAGCCCAAAAATTCCAAATCAAACATGCATAGCCACCCACTGTGGTGACCAGCTTGTGACTTGGCAAAAAGTAGCTTCAGGTATCCCCAAGTATTCCACTGGAATCAATGACCCAGTCCAGAAAGGCAGCAGAACAACAGTACAAAGTGTACAGATAAGAATGTGTGTCCACTGAGCCTTTTGGCTATGCAGTAATGAGGCAGTTATTCAAAGGCTTGGGGGGGTTGAAACAAACTGTGCTTCTTGTGTGTTCAACATTATTTGGCAATCTGAGTTGGTTCTTAAAGGCATGGTGAGGGATACGATGTATCTAAATATGTCATACTTCCAGTCCTACTATGACACATCAAACACTAATATAGTTGAGATGTACAGTGGGGCAAAAAAGTATTTAGTCAGCCACCGATTGTGCAAGTTCCCCCACCTAAAATGATGACAGAGGTCAGTAATTTGCACCAGAGGTACACTTCAACTGTGAGAGACAGAATGTGAAAAAAAAATCCATGAATCCACATGGTAGGATTTGTAAAGAATTTATTCGTAAATTAGGGTGGAAAATAAGTATTTGGTCAATAACAAAAATACAACTCAATACTTTGTAACATAACCTTTGTTGGCAATAACAGAGGTCAAACGTTTACTATAGGTCTTTACCAGGTTTGAACACACAGTAGCTGGTATTTTGGCCCATTCCTCCATGCAGATCTTCTCGAGAGCAGTGATGTTTTGGGGCTGTCGCCGAGCAACACGGACTTTCAACTCCCGCCACAGATTTTCTATGGGGTTGAGGTCTGGAGACTGGCTAGGCCACTCCAGGACTTTCAAATGCTTCTTACGGAGCCACTCCTTTGTTGCCCGGGCGGTGTGTTTTGGATCATTGTCATGTTGGAAGACCCAGCCTCGTTTCATCTTCAAAGTTCTCACTGATGGAAGGAGGTTTTGGCTCAAAATCTCACGATACATGGCCCCATTCATTCTGTCCTTAACACGGATCAGTCGTCCTGTCCCCTTGGCAGAAAAACAGCCCCATAGCATGATGTTTCCACCCCCATGCTTCACAGTAGGTATGGTGTTCTTGGGATGCAACTCAGTATTCTTCTTCCTCCAAACACGACGAGTTGAGTTTATACCAAAAAGTTCTACTTTGGTTTCATCTGACCACATGACATTCTCCCAATCCTCTGCTGTATCATCCATGTGCTCTCTGGCAAACTTCAGACGGGCCTGGACATGCACTGGCTTCAGCAGCGGAACACGTCTGGCACTGCGGGATTTGATTCCCTGCCGTTGTAGTGTGTTACTGATGGTGACCTTTGTTACTTTGGTCCCAGCTCTCTGCAGGTCATTCACCAGGTCCCCCCGTGTGGTTCTGGGATCTTTGCTCACCGTTCTCATGATCATTTTGACCCCACGGGATGAGATCTTGCGTGGAGCCCCAGATCGAGGGAGATTATCAGTGGTCTTGTATGTTTTCCATTTTCTGATGATTGCTCCCACAGTTGATTTTTCACACCAAGCTGCTTGCCTATTGTAGATTCACTCTTCCCAGTCTGGTGCAGGTCTACAATACTTTTCCTGGTGTCCTTCGAAAGCTCTTTGGTCTTGGCCATGGCGGAGTTTGGAGTCTGACTGTTTGAGGCTGTGGACAGGTGTCTTTTATACAGATGATGAGTTCAAACAGGTGCCATTCATACAGGTAACGAGTGGGGGACAGAAAAGCTTCTTACAGAAGACGTTACAGGTCTGTGAGAGCCAGAGATTTTCCATGTTTGAGGTGACCAAATACTTATTTTCCACCCTAATTTACGAATAAATTCTTTACAAATCCTACCATGTGAATTCATGGATTTTTTTTTTCACATTCTGTCTCTCACAGTTGAAGTGTACCTCTGGTGCAAATTACTGACCTCTGTCATCATTTTAAGTGGGGGAACTTGCACAATCGGTGGCTGACTAAATACTTTTTTGCCCCACTGTATCTAACTGAGAGCTAAAAGTGATCAAAGTTATCTCTTGTCTTTCCTTTCAGCCCCCACCTGGCTCAGTGGGAGTTGTTCTCTTTGAGGCTGATTCCATCTTCCACCTCCACTTTAAATTCAGCATGTGTACGCACTACATTTGTCAGCTCGCTTTTGTCAGCGCATAAGTGAAAAGACACAAAGGAAGCTTTAGAAGAAGGGAAGAAATGGGACAAGACAGACGGGCTGACAGGCAGATGCGGATGAGACGGGCCTTCAGCTGTGCTGCGATAAGTTTGCTCTTTTTATTTCTTTACATCTGGAGCTGCACTTGTTCCAGATTATGTATCAGGCCAGGCTGCTGCTTAGCATGGCCTTTAGCTCTGCACCGTGGGAACATCAAAGACATCCAGATGTCAATGCACAGCAAGACTCGAGTCAGAACATGAGCATGGTTTTCGCTGAGGTCTCTACTGCCTTCAAATGGATATGCAGACGTGTGTAAATGCTGAGAGAGAAGCAAGAAAAATGCCTCCTCGAGGAAGCTGAAAAAGTTTGATAGTGAGTGGTAGGCGTCTGGTTCAAATCCTCTGACCCAGTGGGAGACCACTGTCAGAGACTGTGAATACATGATACTAATGGGGAACCAAAGCTCAATGGACACAAAATGTTAAGAAAGCATAAAACTTCACGACGCTAATGCACCCACAGTCATACACTAATGAACTCCATCTTTTTGGTTGATGCAGCTTGGTCTGCAAAGTTTAGTTAGTGAGAATCTTTTCTGGTGAACTCCTACTTGGCTCCAATCATTAATGTCGAAGTCAGAGGATTAATTGCTCAGCTTTGGAAGTCCTTTATTCCCTCTGCTCTTCTGGCAAACACAGTCATTAATTTCAGCACTGTGAGGAGCTGCCGTGACTGTTTGTTTATATGCGACCTACTAACTCCTCGTGTCTCTGTCAGCACTACTTTCACATTAAAGAAAACGACCTCAGCCAGTTCCTAACAAGCACACAGCACTTGGCACACACAGTTCTTTATATGTGGCTCATACACAAAGAGCCGGGGGAAATAAACATGAACAGAATCAACGTGTGTCCGTATGTGGAAGTGACTTTCATCATATCCAGTGTTTTTCTCATGTACTAAATGTTATTGTTGTTTATGTGTTTTATTTTCAAAGATAAAATGACCTGAACATATTTACTTTGTAGCCAGCATCAGTTGAAGGTCAGGTTGGTTACTTATTTATTGTGTTACAATAATGAACTTTCATATGGTCAATGTTTCAAATTATGAAATCAGTATCTGCGCAATCCCTGTGAGGCAAATACTTAAACTGGTCTCAAAGCTCCGCCTCACACAGTGTTTTCTCCTCTTGGCTATGTGAGATTTCAACAAGAGAAGCCATCTAAAATATGACCATAAGCCACAGGCTGTGTAAACCTTCTGCATGCGAGGAGGAGCCAATCAAAAAGTACACAGCAAATTCAAAAGTGTTAAATTTTTTGGTGTTAGTAGTCTTCTTGCAAAAGTAGAGTTAATTTTACTCTAAGTAGAGTCACATTCTTTTAATGTAACTCTGAGGTGTAAAATGATAGTAGTTAAAATCGAGTGTTAAAATGAGTGTTTCTCTGTCAAATCTGGAGGTGTTACAATGGAAACATTAACTCTTGACCTCTTAACTCTGAACTCCTACAGGGGCTATGACACCAACAGAGTAAATTCACAGACTCCGCCCCCAGCACGGCTCCAATCGAAGCTGAAGTGAAGCCGTTTCAGAACATTTTGCTCTACATATTTGAGTTGTTTGCCATGCTTGGTAAGTCATTTTTTCAAAGATTGTTTCAATTGTTATTAGCCTTTACTTCTGTGGCTCTTTGGAGTTGAGACAAAGCTGTGTGAAAGGCATTAGCCATGTTGCTCGCTGATAGCATAATATTCTGTTTTAGCTAGCTGAAAGGTATTGTTTGCGGGCAAATACCACAGCCTTGAAAAAAGCTTCCATGTGAATTTTCAGTCAAACGTTTGGTCAAATACGCCTAAAACAATGTCTAGAATGTGAAATGTTGGTATAATGGTGCTACTTGAAGCCTGAAAACGATCGCCCATAAAAATAAAAATAAAAAAACGGGCAAACAGCAGTAGCAGGCGTCCTGACTGGATTCTACGTTAGAATTTAGATCCCTCCAGAGTTTTGTGCACACGGTTTAGGTAAAAATGAAAAAGGTTGAGGTTTTACATTTAGTTCAGTATTACCTGTTGCCTGTGTCCTTGTCTTTTGGGAAAATACTTTACACAAGTAATGGCTCAAAGAAGATTCCTTTTTTTTTACTGTGCTGCAATTGTTTACTGGATTATTTGTGCCGTTAATTAGTGTCAACTAATTTTTATTCAATCTCCACACAGGATATGCTTGTGAAGATGGAATATGGGGGAGAGCAGAAGTGCGTTGAAGTTCCACAAAGGGATGAATGAAGGACATGCATATTGTATTGAAGAAATAAGTGATGAGAATGCTGTTATTTGCATTTACCAGCTCACCTATGTCAGACCTTTTGATAAACACAATTCTAATGAAAGTGAGAACATGTACACTGTTACATCTTTCAGAAAATGTTTTGAAATTGTGGTGCACAGTTCAGAATAAATGTTTTTCAAAAACCATTGCATCTTTTTAGTAAATGTTTATTTCCAAAAGAAATTTCTAGAAGTTCAGAACAGTAAAATTCCCGCTTTTTAGAATGAATTAGAAGATAACTCTTACGTAGTTAAACTAAAATACTCTTTGAGAGTTAATATATAAACTCTTAACACCAAGTGTTAAATTATCAACTCCAGACAGATTTGGTGTTTAACACTAAATCAGAGTTAACGTACCAACTCTCCAAAAAGAGTTAAATTAACACTCTCTGGTGTGGACCCATATAGACACTTTAATAGTGTTGAAATCAAATCCGACAGTGTTAATTTGGACATGCTGGATTTGCTGTGTAGGCTTAAAGGAAGAGTAAAATGAGCTAAACAACTTGTTTTAGACAGAAGATGAACTCAGGGGCTGCAGAGTTAAACAGGGTTTATTTTGAACTGTGACTCATGACAAGCTGCAGTAGTAGAGTCAAAGAGTAAAAATAATAGCTGAAAATAATCAGAAAACATTACACCTATACTCACCAGATACTCTAACAGGTACACCTTTCTAGTAGGGGTGCAACGATACACAAAATTCACAGTTCGGTTCGATACTTTGGTGTCACGGTTCGATATTTTTTCGATACAAAAAAATGTTCATGCTTTTTTAATTTGTCATTTATTAAAATTATAAATATATATTTTAACATGACACGCTTACCTTCAGGGTCATGCTTCACATGAAGACCAAAATAGTTCCAAAGGCCAGATCTGAATGAGGGTGGGGGAGGTTCAATTTGCCATGTTGCAACGAGCTTAGCTTCTGTCTTGTTAGCTTGCGCTGCGCTCAGTGGATCTGCGCTCGACAGTGCAGCCTAGGCGGAGTAGTCGAACAAAGAGATCCACTGAGCTGTCAACACAGACAGCATCGTCAGAAGAAAAGTTGATAAGATAAATTAAAAATTTTGTATTGTTCGCTACATATGTGTATCGAACCGAAAGCACTGTATCGAACGGTTCAATATCGATACGAGTATCGTTGCACCCCTACTTTCTAGTATCAGGTAGGACCCCCTTTTGCCTTCAGAACTACATCAATTCTTTGTGGTACAGATTGGAAACAAATGTGAGAAATTCTGGTCCATAATGACATGAGTGCATCACACAGTTTCAGATTTGTCAGCTGCACATCTAAATATCCTTTTCCACCACATCCCAAAGATTCTCTATTGAGATCTGGTGACTGTGGAGGCCATTTGAGTACAGTGAACTTATTGTCGTGTTCAAGAAACCAATTTGAAATGATATGAAGCTTTGAGACCATCTTCCCTTTGCTGGTCATAAAGGGATGGACATGGTCAGCAACAACACTTAGGAAAGTTGCAGCATAGAAACAAAGCTAAATTGGTACAATCCCCCATAAAATAACACCATCATGACCAACCTGAACCACTGATATAAGACAGGATGTTGTTTAAACAAAATTCTGACCCTACTATAAAAACAGGGAACATTTTTTTAATCTGTCAATTTCAAATTTCGACGAGCCTGTGAGGGGTTCTGGGTCAAGGTTCATCATGCTGAGAGAGGCTCTTGTGCATACCTTTATATTAATGAGTAGCTATTGGAGTTACTGTTGCCTTCCTATTTACTTGAAGCAGTCTGGCCATTCTCTTCTGGCCTCTGACCTCAACATAAGAGAAATACTCTCTTTAAACCCTTGATATGCTTGAGCAGATTAGCAGCAGACTGACAGTTTTTTTGTTTATTTGGCTTCCCGTCAGTCAAGAGCCTTGGACTACATTTCCCTAGAGCACTGCTTGGTTGGTTTGTCTAAGACATTTACTTCTCCTGTATGCGTCTACTATATTGAGCACTTGTTTCATCTCAGAAACATCCTGGGTTTGCCATGGAAAATTATAGACAGCAGAGATCATAGCATTCACACTCTTTCATATTGATTTGTTCTATGTTTGCTACAGTTACAGTTGTTGGTTGAGTTTTTATGTCAGAGGAGCAAAGCTGCGTAGCAGGTATCCGGGTTATCGAGTGTGCTGCTCTGCTCGTTATATATAAATACATTTCAGGTCATCTTGCTTTTGGACAAAAAGAAGATGAAAGTAACTGAGTAGCCATTTTTAAAGTTCTGACACCTTTTTATGCTCCAACACCGGCCATCCAACTTGGACATGAACAAACAGTATTAAAGTCTGTATTTTAACCTTATTGTACAGTAGGGCAAAAAGTATTTAGTCAGCCACCGATTGTGCAAGTTCCCCCACTTAAAATGATGACAGAGGTCAGTAATTTGCACCAGAGGTACACTTCAACTGTGAGAGACAGAATGTGAAAAAAAAATCCATGAATTCACATGGTAGGATTTGTAAAGAATTTATTCGTAAATTAGGGTGGAAAATAAGTATTTGGTCACCTCAAACAAGGAAAATCTCTGGCTCTCACAGACCTGTAACGTCTTCTGTAAGAAGCTTTTCTGTCCCCCACTCGTTACCTGTATGAATGGCACCTGTTTGAACTCATCATCTGTATAAAAGACACCTGTCCACAGCCTCAAACAGTCAGACTCCAAACTCCGCCATGGCCAAGACCAAAGAGCTTTCGAAGGACACCAGGAAAAGTATTGTAGACCTGCACCAGACTGGGAAGAGTGAATCTACAATAGGCAAGCAGCTTGGTGTGAAAAAATCAACTGTGGGAGCAATCATCAGAAAATGGAAGACATACAAGACCACTGATAATCTCCCTCGATCTGGGGCTCCACGCAAGATCTCATCCCGTGGGGTCAAAATGATCAAGAGAACGGTGAGCAAAGATCCCAGAACCACACGGGGGGACCTGGTGAATGACCTGCAGACAGCTGGGACCAAAGTAACAAAGGTCACCATCAGTAACACACTACAACGGCAGGGAATCAAATCCCGCAGTGCCAGACGTGTTCCGCTGCTGAAGCCAGTGCATGTCCAGGCCCGTCTGACGTTTGCCAGAGAGCACATGGATGATACAGCAGAGGATTGGGAGAATGTCATGTGGTCAGATGAAACCAAAGTAGAACTTTTTGGTATAAACTCAACTCGTCGTGTTTGGAGGAAGAAGAATACTGAGTTGCATCCCAAGAACACCATACCTACTGTGAAGCATGGGGGTGGAAACATCATGCTATGGGGCTGTTTTTCTGCCAAGGGGACAGGACGACTGATCCGTGTTAAGGACAGAATGAATGGGGCCATGTATCGTGAGATTTTGAGCCAAAACCTCCTTCCATCAGTGAGAACTTTGAAGATGGAACGAGGCTGGGTCTTCCAACAAGACAATGATCCAAAACACACCGCCCGGGCAACAAAGGAGTGGCTCCGTAAGAAGCATTTGAAAGTCCTGGAGTGGCCTAGCCAGTCTCCAGACCTCAACCCCATAGAAAATCTGTGGCGGGAGTTGAAAGTCTGTGTTGCTCGGTGACAGCCCCAAAACATCACTGCTCTCGAGAAGATCTGCATGGAGGAATGGGCCAAAATACCAGCTACTGTGTGTGCAAACCTGGTAAAGACCTATAGTAAACGTTTGACCTCTGTTATTGCCAACAAAGGTTATGTTACAAAGTATTGAGTTGTATTTTTGTTATTGACCAAATACTTATTTTCCACCCTGATTTACGAATAAATTCTTTACAAATCCTACCATGTGGATTCATGGATTTTTTTTTTTCACATTCTGTCTCTCACAGTTGAAGTGTACCTCTGGTGCAAATTACTGACCTCTGTCATCATTTTAGGTGGGGGAACTTGCACAATCGGTGGCTGACTAAATACTTTTTTGCCCCACTGTAAGTTCAAAATCAATTTGCTGAAGCACAGAAGCAAAGTAATGAAAAACAGTCTCTGCTGTACCCCTTGAAGACTGCACAGTGCATGCCACGGCCAACCAAGGCCAGACAGTTTTGAGTTCCACTGCTTGTAGGTGTGTGCCATGCCTTGGTTGGCTAGCTCTGAACCTGCTACGCATTTGCTTTGTGTGTGTTGCCTTTGAGCGTGTCCCTGCTGGTGACAGCGTGAGTTGTGTACTGTGTATTGATTCGCTCCCTTTCTATCCCAGTAGTTAACCCCGGTTTCAAACAACACGCGCTTGTGACGGGGAAATCGATACAAGTCACCAAACCCTGCTGTGCTTGGTCAGACGGGTTGGCAACGTGGCCTCCGAATCACAGCGAAAATCCCAGCCAGACATTTTATCAGTGCTGAGAAGAGGGAGGAAATCACAGAGTTTGCGTGAGAGAGACAAGCTGCAACAAAGATAAAGATTTAAGACCGGACCCGACTTGAAGCATCTGTAGATACGAGAGTTAAACCTTTTCAACACAATCTACTGGCGAGTGAGTGTGGAGGCGAACCTCTTATATTACAACAGTATTGTATCTCAACCTCTCAAGGTCAAATATTTTCTACTTTTAAAGGAGTTTGGGACAAATTGAATTTTTTACTCTTCACTGGTAAGGAATGGTGCTTGCTATTACCCTTGAATGCAAATAGAGGCCTATCAATTCTAGATGTCTTCAGTCCAACACTACTTGCAGACGAGCAACCAGAAACAGACACTTCTTTCTTTCCAGAATTCAGCTGTCCTGTAAATTCATTACAGCCTCAATCAATAACTAGTTACAAAGTAGAAATGAGTTTCACACTAAACTGAACCTGCACACACCCATCCTGTCTGCTTTGCCTCCGAATGTGATCTCCCTATAAATCCACAGAACAGATGGTTATATTAATAAAGATTTCATGAAAAGCAGACCCTCATAATAACACTTTGTCCTCCGCATGTACTTTAGCAGTAATTACTAACCTCTTTGTCAAGGTTAAAGGCTGTGGGCTGTACTTTATTCCTCCAAACACACAACATGTATCACTAATATAGAAAACAACAACAAGAGACTGTTTAGAATTACAGCGTGTCTGACATTTTGGAGAGGTCGGCGCAAAAGTGGGGATCAGGGGAATAAAGTTAAGGTCAAGTGTGTGAGAGAAATATAGATGAAATCAGATGGAAGTAGAAAAGACTATTTAGCCAAAGCCTGAGCAGAATAGCGAGGTTAGGAATAAAGACATGCAACTTAAGACATGCAAATGGCTAAACCATGAGTGTAAAATGCACTGTGCAATACTGGTAAAGGGATAGTTCATCCCCAAATCACATTTAGGTACACTCTTCATATCAAAATAATTTTAACAACAAACAGCACTACTGGCCAGCATATTTAATATTTGATAGAATATTTGACTTTGGGGTAACTTATTTTGTTAAACCACCAAAAGGGTTTACTAAAATGTAAATGTACGAACATACACTCAAGTGAAAACGCTTTTTACAGCACTCTGTGCAGATCTGTGATAACAAATATGTGCATACTTACTTCTTCCATTTGGAAAAAAAAGAGGCAATTTTGGTCATTTGCTGATCTGGCTTTTGCATGTTAACATATTGCCACATCCCAGCTAATTCAACCTGAGGTCAGACCGAGCAATCCTTAGAGAAACAAGAGAAACTGCGTAACCCCAAGAGCTACATGTCAGACTCCACAGGCCTCAATTAGTATGCTTAATGTCATTAGAAATTAGAAAATGTCAAAGTATGGCTGATTTGGAAGAGTTGCCAGGAGAAAGCCTCTTCTCTGTAAAAGCAAAACAAAACAGAAACATGACAGAATGGCTTCGGTTTGCAAAGCTGCATCTGAACAACCAAAAAAGTTATGGAACAATGTCCTTTGGAAAGACAAGTGGAGATGTTTATCTGTTATGTGCAGTGGCAGATTTGGTAAAAACCAAACATAGGATATAAGCACAAACACATCATGCCAACTGTCAAGCAAGGTAGTGGAGAGGTGACGATTTGGGCTTATTTTGGAGTCACAGGACCTGGGTACCTTACAGTCATTGAGTCCACCATGAACTCCTCTGTATACCAAAGTATTCTAGAGTCAAATGTGAGGCCATCTGTCCAACAGCTGAAGCTTGGAAAAGTTGGGTCACATAAAAGGACAGTTTACAATAGACTGACTGAAAATGAATAGAATCGAAGTGTTGCAATTGCCCAGTCAATGCCTGGACCTCAACCCAACTGAAATGCTGTGGCAGGACCTTAAGAGAGCTGTGCATAAATGAATGACCACAAATGTCAACTAAACTAATGTTGTAAAGAAGAGTGGGCAAAAATTCTTCCAAAACAGTGTGGCAGACCGATAAAGACACAGAGAACGATAAATTTCAAGTCAAGTTCTACAACCTACTGGATGATGATGAGGTGTATTTAATTTTTACATAGTCCTGCAGAGTCCTGTGGAAATTTAAACTTTTTCATTACTGGATAACTAAAGGTAACAAAACAGTTTTATCTAATTTAATCAATAAATTAGTTTTTTAGGGCAGTATGGTGGTGCCTCACATCAAGAAGGTCCTGAGTTTGACTCCACCATCTGACCAGCCTTTTTATGTCTGATATTCTCCCGGTGTTTCTGAGGGTTCTCTCTGGGTACTACAGCTTTGTCCCACAGTCCAAGACATGCAGTTAGTTGGGTTTGGTTAGTTGGTTTTCTCTATGTTAGCCCTGTGTCAGATTGGTGATCTGTCCAGGGTGTACACCGCCTCTTGCCTATGGTAGCTGGGATAGACTGTAGCCTGCTCGCGACTGTGATAAGGGTAAAAGGAAGAGATTGGATGGATCGAATCTGTTTTTTCAATTTTATAAAATAAAAATGACAAGGTTCTACCAGTGTGTTTTATTTTACCATCAAATCCAAAATTCAAAGTATTTAATTTACAACCACTGGCTACTGAAAAAAAAAGGAAAATATTTTGATTTGAGGATCTTTTTTGCCCCTTGTCTTCTGAACAGTCCTTTGAATTTAGCTTTGCTTGTATTTCACACAACTTGCCTACAGCACTGATGCACCCGTTCACTAACTGAGGGTATGGGAGGATGGTTAGATTTACAGACTGGAAGCTGTGTTTAAAGTAGTGTAGAATTTGTTTACCTGGTCACACATTAGTGAAATTATAATAATAATAATAATAATAATGGATTGGATTTATATAGCGCTTTTCAAGGCACCCAAAGCGCTTTACAATGCCACTATTCATTCACTCTCGCATTCAGACAAATCGACTGGGCAGATCAAGATGCTAAACTCAAGTTATTTTCACAACCTAATGATCTTGCCCTTAGTGTTTTTATATATAAACAGAAGAAAAAATACAACTTTTTATATAATCAACAATAAGAATTTGAGAAGTAGTGCAAACAGATAAAGTTGCCAAAAAAAAGCTAGTTTTGTGTAATTCAAGTCACATAATGCTTGGCCTCCTGGAATACCTTTACATAATCTTCCTCTGCATAAGCCAAAGAATGCGAATGAGCCTGACACCGAGGTAATTTCGGTCTTGATGACCAGACACATTCTTTGATTAAAATGAATACCTGAATCATGAGGTAAGGTCATCTTTTTAAATCACCATAATATCAGTGCAGAGCTTTAACTGATGATTTATCACAACAGGTCTGAATTTGTCTTTGGTCGATATTAAGCGCCCTCTAATTATATTTAAATGACTGCATTATCTGACGGTGATTGCATCAAAAGCTGAAATGTGACTTAAACGTGTGTGTGGGGGTTTTTCTGGGCATTTCTGCTTTAATTACATAGCGACAATGGGGAGAGGGAGTAGAGATATAGTGAAAGAGACTATGAGACATTAGCAGCAGCAAATGTCTAGACAGCCGGGAATTCAATGAGGGACTGATCGCTGAAGGCATCTGCACCCCTGTGCCATGCGCTCAACCACTCGTGAAGATTTAAACTATTTAAATGAACACGTACAAAAGACAGCAGGGGAAAAGAGAGACACAACACAAGGAAAGAGGGATAAAAAAGACAATGTGAAGGATAAGGTTTCGATCAGAGGACATACACCACAGTGTTGCTGGTTTGATCTGACGCCTTAGCCGACTGCTCCAACAGTCAAAAGAAAAGCAAGCACTTCAAAGAAGTTTAAGAGTACACTATTGGGAATTCTTAGAGCTGGAATATTGGAAGTGCTTCTTTCTGTTGTGAATGGAAAATATCAATATGGAAATCCAAGCGTGCAACTTGCCCGAACTGTAGTTCTTCTGTTCACCAGTAGACGCAGGTCTTTGCTTCCATCAAACATGGTTGTTTTGCTACTACAATTCCCATCAAGTACCCTTTCTTTTTTAACATGCATGATTGCTGTTGAGGAGCATATTTCAAAATCTACCCAAGGTGAAGAATTATTGATTCTCTTTTTTAAAGCCATTGCTGCTTAACAGCTAATAGTACGTTATTTTTCTGCTGTGTTTTCAGTCTGTTTGGATCTGTCAAGTCGACGACAGATGGGACTAAGATACTTGTCTACAACTCTGGTCCTAAGGTATAACTTGCTGTTGTTTCGGGACCATCTAGGTTTAAACCTGCTTTTCCCTGTAACCGGGTATAAACCTTATGCCTAAACTGGAACTTGTCTATCAAGATCCACCGATTTATACAGCAGTATAGAGCTGATTGAGATGTCTGGGAATTGCAGAAGGCACGGGCATTTCTGTGAATCATAACCTAGTAGCTGGCTGGCACCTCTGCTTTCCACACTGAACAAACCGGTAAAGGTAGGCTATCGAAAAATCAACAGTTATATTATTGCTACTTATTGATTTATGTGGTGTCCCTCTGTTTCACCTTGGTCAGGACTCCTCACATCGCGTTTCTGACTGAAGGACGACCAGATCTACATTATTTACTCATTCGCCTATCAAGTGCTTCGTCTTTGTGATAACAGATTAGACTGCTTGCCAGTATGCTCTTGTGCTGACTGTATAACTATTAGCTCCATTTGCTTATTTCAGTATTAGTGACTTTTTCTTTTGCTTTCATCTTCCGTAATTGTCTCAGCGCAGAAATTAAGAACGGTTCTATATGTCTAGAAATGTAATTTAGATCTTTTGGATCAATTTTAAGTCAAGCCAGAGAAAACCTATGCTGTTGACTAATTATAGCTGGCCTGCATATTCTTTACTGGTAACACTAGTTAGTTCTCATGTGCGACCACTTTGGCACGAATATCCAAACAAACTTTAGACAAACAGCAGATAGGATCTTTGTTATCTTTTAATACAAACACAATCAGATGGCAAGTGGCTGGCAGTTTACTGGTTTAATCCAATCTGACTAAAGCTCTTTGCAAAAAGATATTGAGCACTTAGAGATTTGGCTCACTTCCTCTTCAAATCTCTGCAAGGTCTACCTTTGCCAAGGACGACTGTCTGCGCTGATCTGAGCGAAGGGCTGTCCTGTTAAACTATGGCTACGGTACACAAAAATGAAAACTCTGTAGCTTTCCCCACGAAACAAAACGAATACTTTAATATTGACTCGTGCCTGGAGGCCGGTACACAGAGCTGGGTTAAAACAAACGGGACCGCTCTTGGCTGTCATCCGCGAGCCGCTGTTCTGGCACGCGGGAAGAGGTTTTGTTTACTGGATGAATAAAAGAAACAAACAGCGTTCCTCGAGGTCCAACTAATCCCAGCTTTACATAAATTAAAAAGTGGGGAGATATGTGCGTGGACAGCTGAAAAGAGTGCAAACATGCTCTGACTACCAAGTTGACAAACAGTGAGAGACAAAAAAGAGGGTCAAGGATGGAGCAGTTCCAACAGTTTCTGTGTAGAAAACAAAGTTTGTACAGGTAGATAGAGATTTCTGTCTAAAAATAGTCTTTGATTAATTATGAACAGAGGAAGAAAGGACTTTCCCTTTCCAAAGTAACAAAGTCCCTCCAAAAGTTAGACCCAACTGTTCGTGCTTCATCGCAGGAAGAGTCGCTTTTCACTCCAGCTGTGACGAGAGCGTGTCAGTCTCAGGTCTCTTTAGTCCCGAACACTTCTGTCTTGTTCCTGTCAGCGTGAATGATCGCTACCCCGTCCGTGTTGACAGAGTGAGCACTTGCCCCTGAACTAACCTTGAGGAGTTATTGTATATGTACATTTTCAAACAACTTCCATTTGCTAAGTGATCGATTTCCTGTTACACCCTGACAGCCCCATGACACCATCAGCGTACACGCAGAATCACAACTTCAATTTACCCAAAGGGGAAAACTTAAGAGTCTGAATCTGATGAGTGTGTCTGATAGATGGACGCCTGTGTGTCATGAAAAAACAGGAAACAAAAGGAAGCAAACAGGAGCAACAGATTCAGAGAAATAAGAGTATATGCATGTAGGGATGGGTATCGAAACCCAGTTCTTGTTGAGAACCGGTTCCCACTGTTTCAATCCTTGGAGTTGTTTGCCGTTTTTGCAAACGATTCCCTTATCGATTCCAGTCGCCCCGAATCACGTCACCACGTTGCGGAGCGTCATTTACCTGGCAGGAAACATGGTGCCTAAGCGGCTCAAACGGTCAAAAAGTTTGGTTATACTTTACGAGAACGGATGACAACAGGGCAACTTGCAATACTTGCAAAGTAGATATTTCATTTAAGGGAGGAAACACTACGAATATGCAAAAGCATTTGCTCACAAAACACACGATGACCTTAAATGAATGTCGTGTTTTTAATTCCGCTCCGGACTCGTGAATCTCAACCCAGCAGCAGCGGTAACGTTTGCACGTCCTCTCCCGTTAATGCGGCAGGTAAATAATCAACTAAGAGTGCATATTTATGTTAGTGCGATCTGCCTTATTACAAAACCTGCCATTACTGTGCATTTAGGTGAATATTTATTTTATTATTTTACATTTACAATTTTTTTTCCTGGGGACCCTGTGACACCCCATTGAAGAGCCGTAGGCTGTGGATCTCTTATCTCACTGTTGGGTTTGTAAGGCCATGTTACTCCTAAATTTCTATCTTGTTCAAAGAGAAGATATAAAACAAAGTTCTAAGCTGATCGACCTTAGTGTTCTCCTTTTTAAAAAAAGAATCGACAAGAGAATCGATAAAGAATCGAATCGTTAAACAGAATCGAAAATGGAATCGGAATCGTGAAAATCTTATCAATACCCATCCCTATATGCATGAGTGTGCATACAGATTAGGCTCAAACTCTTGTTTTCCAAGGGTACGTGACCAACTCAGATTATTATTCTTAAGGCGAATTCAGCATGAACTAGAAGCAAATTATCTATAATCAAACTTTATTTGCTCACAGCTGATTTGTGATAACCTCTAGCTAACAAAATGTCCTGTTACCCTGTGTGAACTTGTTTTTTTGCCTCCTGTATGAGGATGATAAGTTTGACAAACCTAAAATTTAGAATGCTTGGCATGTTCTTGTTTGGTCTCCTCTCTGATGTCATGCTGTCGATGATTTTTGATTTATCATTCTGCTATTAATTTGTTTGTGCCCACATGTGTCCTTTTTTTAAAGGGACACTATTTTAATTAGGTTTCTTTTTACATTTGATGCTCTGGCCTTATTAATTGATTTAGACTGTTTTCCTGTGAGTTGTCCAGTTTTAGAGCCATCAGTTATCTGCCCTCTACATCTGGGACACCACTGTTAATCCCATCGGGATAGCACATGTCCCGATGGAAGACATCCCATCAGTTCAACTCTGACTGCACAGACATATTTCTGAGTTTGTGTTTCAAATTTATGAGCTGAATTCAAGTAGTTAGTGTGAATTTCATTAATATTTTATTTCTGGCCTTTTTTCTGCTTTATTGGACAGAGCAGTGAAGAGTGACAGGAAAGCGGAGGGAGAGAGAGGAAGAGGAAGATGTGCAAAGTAGAAGAAAGTGCAGTGGGTCGGACTCGAACCCGTGAATTTCTATGTAGAGGACAACAGATTTGCAACTTTTCACACTGCTGCAGCATCATTATGACCAAACTGCGCATAATGGTCAAATTAACCTCATTCTCATCTCTCAGACTGAAAGCAGACTTACTCAGTGTTTTTGCAGTTTTGATACCCAAAAGTTGCTTTGAGAATGGCAAGTCACTACGAATGATCGCAGGCCCTACTCTGGTCTTAAAGCCAACCATTTCAGAGGCAAAAGACCGTGGCAGCAGTGTTTTCTCCAGTGTGACTTAATATACTGACTTCGAATGCAGGACAAGGTTATGTTTTCCCATAGAAGCCTTATGTCCGTCTAAAAACAGCTGACACCATAGTTATCTTAAATTCACTTCAAGTTCAAGCTGAATGTGCCTTAGAGGACAGCTCATAACTTTAATCTGCCAACAACATCAGGTTAAAAAAAATATGATTGGTAAATTCACGTTAGCCTTGATTATGTAGTTGTGTACATCCAATATATGTCTCTCTCACACAGCAGTTTTAAGTAAGTGAACAAAACAAGCCACCATAGGATTCTCCGGATGGGGGGGGTGGGGCAGGTTAAAGTGTTACACTGCTATTTCATCTCCCAGGCAGTCAGGAGTTCCCTGTCTGTTGAGAACATTAAGTAGCCTCACTGTCTCCTGATCTGTTCCCCATCCAAAAATCTCCATGTCTTCCTCGTCCTCATCCTCCCCTTCATCCTCATCCTCATCCTCATCCTCCCTGTCATCACTGTCGTCCGTGTTTGACTCGTACTCCGAGGCAATACCCGACTCGCGAAACCTTGCGAATTCCAGGCAGCCCAGAGATTTGACGTCGCAGGACAAAGACTTTACTGGACCCTCTGACGCTTCTGGACTTTTGATCTCTGGCCTGTTAATCTTGAGCGGATGAGGAGGCGAGGGGAGTCGAGGAGGTGGAGGCCCCGGGGGTCCCGGGAGGAAACGGAAACACTCCAGTTTGAGTAGACATTGGTCCCTACCTAGTGGGCTTCCCAGGGTCCCGTTGGATGATGAGAAGGCATTGCTGGTCCCGTCGCTGTTGCCAAATGTGTGCAGGTTGAGGGCTGACACCTCAGGCTTAGGTGTCGTGGGGTCACATATCACCGGAGGTACTGTAGACCGGAAGGTGATCTCCAACAAACTGTCCTGGGAACCCACTGGATGGAGGAGATAAAGCAAGGAGATTTCAGGTGAAGCAAAAGGTGGAAAGTGAAGAACAGAGATACATAAAATGTTTTCAACCACTTTTAAAAATGAGCCTTGATTGAAATGAATCTGCCATCACCTTTGCAGGCAGAAGATAAAATGTATGTGACGTACATATCTGTGAATTGTGGTGAATATAAGATTACAACTCCCAGCAAAATAAATCACTCTGTGACCAATAAATCAGTGCATGCTCGTACAGCATAAGCAGAGGAGAAAAAACAACATGTTTCAAAGCATTTCATCATCATCACGACTGCTCAGTGAAACAGGTTTAGCAGGGTTCTTCACGGGCACACAGCACAGACCTGGAGCTGGAACAGTGAGAAAGAGATGCATTAAAGAAAGACGTCTTCAATACCAACCCAGAACAAACATGAAGGATGACTCACTCACTCCTTGGCAGAGGACAGTAGCAGTAGCTTGTTTGGGTTCACAGCAGTTGCAGTGTTCGAGTTTAAACAACTCCATCAATCAAACATCTACAAAAACTTCTCAGACTGCTTCTGCAGTATAATCTGCTTTAGATTATGCTACATATACTGTATGTTTGTTTGGTTTTTTTGGTTTGTTTTTTAGGGGATGTATTTTTTGTCACACACACAGACACACACGGAGGGTGTTTAAAAAGTCTTATTACAGTGGGATAAAGGACCTCTTGAACTGCTCAGCACACTGAGAGGAACTGTCTGCCACTGCTGCTCCTTTGCCCAGCCAGAAGGCTCTGAAGAGGATCACTTTTTTCATGGATTCAGCCAGGCGTTGGGATTATTCCTTAGAGATTTTGACCTATATTCACCTGATGGCATCACATATTTGCTGGAGAAGCTAACTTAGTGAGGACCTTCATTGACATAATGGTTTCCCATTAACCCTAACCATTAAAAACGAATGCCTAACCCTAACCCTAGGGTAACTAAACCTAACCATAACCTAATTGTAACCCTGACACTAAAACCACATTTTGAGCCTCAAAAAAGCCTTCAAACTTGTGAGGACCAGTGTGTGTGTCCTCACAAGTTACTGTTGGTTCTTACAAGTATAGTAGAATGCAGATTTCGGTCCTCACAAAGATAGCTAGACAGGAACACACACACACACACACACAGTCTCAACAGCAGATGAAATTGATGACTAAAATTGTGTGGTAGTGAGGGGGGAGACATGGAAAGGACATCTTATACTGGACACGTCTGCGTTTTAATGCTTTTGTGCGCCGTGTGTTGCTGGACGTCTGCTCTGCATGTCTGACAGTGATGTGTGTTGACCTAGAGTGTGATGTAGAATTACTAATGCCTTTTTTCTGCCTCCTTCATGCCTATTTTTCACTTTTTCTCGTCACTGTCATTGTACATTTGCTTGTTTGTCACGGCACCTTTGGTGTGACCGAACAGCTCTGTTCTCACTCACAGCTCATTCAGCTGAGCTTTTTCCCATATCATTTGCTTGGTAGAGTTTCTCTTTGCCTTGGTTGTACAATTTTTTCCCACAGCAGGAACGTTGTTAGAGGCAAGGGACAGATGAATGTCTAAATGAAAGGAATTATTTGGCACCCAGTTTTCTGCCTGGGATATAATGTTATCTTGAAACAGAACAATTTACAACTGTAAACCTTGTATCGAAATGTAGATATAAAGGAGACACATCAGAGGACATGACTTGTTTTGACCAATCACCTAGTCAGCATGATCAAAGGACCTTTGACACTTTCCTCCAGTTTTCTCCAGTGAAATATGAGAAGAAAAGACAAGACATTCAGAAACATGTTTGTTTGTATTAGACTATGTCATTGACACTAAACTGGTCCACCTCTGCTTGCACTGGGTGTAAAATTGATTTGCTTTTAGTTTTTAACAGCGACTAATGCCACGTTCCAGTTATCTCTTGGATGCTGGAAATCAGGAGTAAGTTTGTGCGTTCTGGTAGGATAGCTGGAAATGTGAGGAAAAACAGGATTTGCTTCGGCTTTTGGAAAGGTAGAGCGATTTATGCATCACTAACAATACAACATAATGCATGTTTTTTGTGCTTAAGAACACCACAGCAGCACGTTCATGGACAGAGCCTGGTCAGTGCTCTGGATGTGGCTTATTTTGTGAGTCACAAGAGTGCATACACAACAGTGGCAGTACAGAATAAAAGATCTTTAGTAAATAAACATATACTGTTAATTTGAAATTCCTACGTTGCCTCGTTTTCGGGTTATCGAATTCACAAACTTGAGTTAACGCGCCAATATCCTATGAGCCTTTTACAGCTGAGGGGTAAAAATGAATCAACTATGGAGGTATTACAATTATTATTTATCATATAGATTACTACTGTGTTAATTTTATGTTTGTCTTTTAATCACAGTGGATCAGTGGCTAGCACTGCTGCCTCACAGTTTACAGTTTTAGTGCCGTTTACCGCCACCATCTTGGACTGTTAACTCAGGATTGGTGGGGCTGCTCCGACTTTCTGAGTAAAGAATCAGAAGGAACCTTCCAGATCAAAATTCTAACTGGGAATAAGAAAATTCCCACTTCCAATACCTGAAAACGTAATATTTCCTTTACTTACTGGAAAAAATATATACTATATAAAAATAATATAAAACTATATAATAAATAATTTAGATCTATAGCCCACAAAATACATGAAATAATGTGCAAGTAAAATTGTGCATGGCCAGATAAATATAAACCCCCTCCAGCTAATGTCTTTAAAAGATCAAGTCTTTAAAAGAAAGCGGAAACAGACTAAAAGCAGGAACCTTTTACTTCCTTTTACTTCCTGGGAGTAAAAGTCTTTGACAGTTTTAATGAAAAACTGGTCATTTACCATTTTTTTCCTATTACATTCTATATGTATATTGCGTTTTATAACTATTGTTAAATACTTTAAGGTCTCTATATATTTTAGAATTATATTGAAACTTAAATATGCTTATTTTGTAGTATATGTTTGCAGTGTGTGCATGCTGATTATTCTCTATCAGTGAGAAACATCCAAAGCCTGTTAAAAATAATCAGTGAAACTTTATGAAAACAAAGACTTGAGCTCAAAGAACAACACAGCAGTCTGAAGCGTCAGCAATTAATGCATTAATAAGATACTATAATGCAAAGAACTATTTTCATGGACACATCTGAAGGATGAGTCTGCCTTGTTATAGTTAAAGAATTAAAGTTACATTTTGTGTAAGGGCCAAAACCGAATTGAAACCAAAAAGCTCCCTTGTGCTGTGTTTTTGCAGCCTATCATCTAGATCAGAGATGTCAAAGGCACTGCACATTATGTTCACACACTTACAGCCCATGTTAATGTTGAGTAGGTCAGACAAAGAAATGGTGCTCTAGTAAAACAGAAATCTGTTGCTACGGCTGTTTGGGCTTAAGCTCTGAGATATAATTGCCTAAATTTACAGAACAAGTTGAGGGAGCATCACATTTTCCAAAGCTGTCCGGTCAAACAGACTGAAGTCTCTGCCAGGCTGATTTTTGCCCTCGGGCCTTATGCTTGACACATCTTGCTTTAGGTGATGTGTCTTTTCCTCAAGCAAGAACTACAAACTACATCCCATTTCCTACTGACTGCCAGCAGAGGCTGATGCAGGTCACAATTTACACACTTGCCCGGTGCAACCTGTCTACTCTTGCCCTGTACATTCAGTAGATGTGTGAGCACTTTTATATCATCAGAACATCTCTATTTATCTAAAGTGTATTATACAGTATGCATGTCTATAGGTCCACTCACTGGAATTTGGTCCAGACATTTTGGTCTCCAGTTCCTGGATCTGTTTAACCAGCAGAGAGATGTGCTGCAGCAGGTCTTTGTTCTGGAGGAGCAGCTGGTGGACGCGAGCCTGGGCCTCCAGCCGAGCCGTGGCCTCTGCACTCAGCTGGTCCTTCAAGAGATGGACCTGCAACAGAAGATGTGAGGGGTCAAGAGTCTGTTGACAAGCAGGGAGAAAGGGATTCTCTGTAATGAGCGAGGCAAACCTAATCCAGCTCACAGAAACATTTTTTCCCAGGTTGCTCCTCTTATCTGAATTCCCCAAACAAAACAATGCACCTCATCCCAGTCTGTGTGAAGACCAAGGCCAAACTGTGCTGACCTTACCAACACACTTTTCTCATCTGAGAAATCAGCGGTGCGTGCTGTTTGCCGCAAATATTTCTTTAATGGCAACAAGAAAATACAAAAAGTTCATTTACATGCTTTGAATGGGTCCGTGTTGCAGCTTTTCTGAAGCTAATGACGTGACTCAAGGTTGTTGTCATAGTAACGCATCTGCCTTTTTTTCCTTTTTTTTTTTTAAATGTCTAAGCAGTTTTCCAGGAGCGAGAAAAGTAATGACAGTCAGAGGAAGAGGCTGAGAGATTTGACAAGCCAAAGAGAGCGAAACAAAATGTTGATGCATCTCCTTCCCCCAACACAGAAACCACTGAGTCTGAGCTCAACAAGAAAACTAGAATCAGTCAAACACCACGAGGGTAACAGCTTAAGAGACAGGGTGGACAGATTTCTATCAGCATCTGAATGTGCAGTCACTGCAAGTATCAAGCATGACATCTGGCTCTAAAACACTAGGCACACATGAAAAGAAGCCCGACTACATCTGAGACTGAATCCTTTTTTGTTTTGTGGTATATTTTGTCCTCATGTCATATACGAGTTCATTTTAATTACCCTGGAAAAGAGTGGACTCAAATTAAATATACTGCTTGAAAAACTTAAACGAACTCTGAAAACACATCAGATCTCAATATTGAAAATAAAATAAATCATGCTGCATATCTACACTTATATCGAGTGTAAGGTGAATGAAAGGGCGACACATTGTTTGATGGAAACGAAAATGATCACCCTACAGATTCAAAGACAGGCATGAAAAGCGATAAAATGATGTGGCAGGTTAGTCCATTTTGCAGGTGGTCCGAAACATAACATCCCAGAGGTGTTCTATTGGATTTAGGTCAGGCAAGCATGTGTGGGCCAGTCAGTAGCATTAATACCTTCATCCTCCAGGAACTGCCTGCATACCCTCACCACATGAGGCTGATCATTGACATGAACCAGGAGGAACCCATGGCCCACTGCACCAGTGCACCAGTACCTAATGGCAGTCAGGGTGCCGCTGGCTAACCTGTAGAGGTCTCGATATCCCTCTGTGGATATGTCTTTCCAGACCATCACTGATCCACCACCAAAACATTCCTAATGAACGATGTTGCAGGCAGGGTAATGTTTTCCACGTTTTGTAGCTCTGGCAGTGCTCATCCTGTTCCTCTTGCACAAAAGGGCAGATACTGGTCCTGCTGATGCGTTAAGGATTTTCTACGGCCCTGTCCAGTTCTCCTAGGGTACCTGTTTGTCTCTTGGAATCTCCTCCGTGCTCCTGAGACTGTTAGGAGACACAGCAAACCGTCTAGCAATGACACATATTGATGTGCCATCCTGGAGGAGTTGCACAACCTCTGTAGGGTCCAGGTATTGCGTGATGCTCCCAGTAATGACACTAACCCTAGCCAAATGTAAAACTATAGAATTAGTCGAAACTAGTCAAAAAAGATGAGGAAGAAAAAAAACATCAGTGGCCGCCACCTTTAAAACCATTCCTGGTTCGAGGGTTGTCTCATTGTTGCTGCACATGTTGTTCATTTCATTAACACCAAAGCAGCTTGAGTGATTAACAACAATATCCCATAAGTTTAACTGACTCGTTTATGAATGTATAAATCTGCAAAACAATCGCCTTTGGTCTGGCAGAATATAATACCATACAAAAGTATTAAAAATGCCAGATCAACACTGTGTTGCTTTCATCAGTGGGCTCTCTGCTTTTATGTATTCAGTTGTATCTTTTTTTCCCCCTGTATTTTGGCACCGTTTTGTTTATAAACTGGGTTGAATTTTAGACCATATAAAAAAACTACAACAAAAACAAAAACGATGGATTATTATTTCCACTGAGAGCTTGGGTTTTATCACAGATGAGAGAAACGTGGATAAAATTCTTGTAATTAAAATATACTCTCATGAAATACAATATGAACTTTGAGCCTAAATACAAAGTGGATTTGTCTCCAGTTATGTGGGGAATGTAGCTCGAGTGTGGGCCATCTTCTAGTAACTACGCCGATTGTGAGATGAGAGGCTCAGAGGATGTGAGCTTAGGAGATGGCAGCGATTGATCGATCGCACCATATTTTCAGTGTTTTCATTAATTAAAGTTGCAGAGGGAAAGAAGAACAAAACAGCAAACCAACTAAATCATCTGAGCGTTTTTCAGTCAGAAGCAAATGAAGTAATCAGCGAAAATCTTTGGGGATTGTAAAGTTGTTTTCAGTTTAAGATTTTGGTGACCACTTTCAGAGCTCTTCATTGGTCACATTCCTCTTTATATTGCTGTTAACATTTACATCCATACGCCACTACTAGGCCAGCTGACTGATGTTTGTTGGTGGCACCTGGGTCCAGATCAAAGACAAAAGGAGACGGTGCTTTTGAATTTCCGGCTCCCAGGATGTGGACTTTGCTTCCGTTGGACTGGAGATTTGTGGAGACTGCTGGCACTTTTCAAAAGAAGCTTAAAACCCACCTGTGCAGATTTTCTTTTATTTACTTTGATCCATTTATACTCTTTTAATTGGTGTATGTCATTTTATACTGGAAAACACAATATAAATAAACCTTACTTGCTTCCTACATGTGGAATCAGTTAGTAATTTGAAACATGTCGCCTTTAGATGTGGGAAACTGTGATGGGCAGTTTTTTTTGTTTACTTTTTTACCAGTTTCAGACAAATTTTATTACTTTTTAGCTAATTAAGCATGATGAAATATTCCAGCTTTGACTCTACTTTCTGATACTTGATCACCTTCTATTACATTATCTAAAAGTTTAAAAGAAAAAAAAAAACACCCAGACAGAACATTAGTGATAGATGCAACCTCTTTGTGCTGTAATTACAGCGGCTTTATCTTTTATTACAAGACGAATGGTGCTCGTTTGGCAGCTCTGATCCTCATGTAACCTTAATGCAACAGCCTGCTGTGGCCCGCGAGATTAAAGCACACACTCGATTTCAATTTAAGACTGAACGGCTCAACTTCTTTTACACTTTGAATCGGGGATATAAAAGGAGAGGAAGGGGAGAAAGAAACTGTTCAGTCGGTGCACAGATGTCCGCACACACACACTCTCATAGCTTTTATAGCAGCAATGACTCTCCGTTCTGACTTCAAAGTACTCTCCAAATCAAATGTTGGTCCCACCTCCCACCCTGTTCTGCCATCTCCTATCCTGAGCACGTATTTGCTTTCAACAGTTTCAAAGGAGAAATTCTCAAGGTTTCAAATCACAAGAATGGTTCAGAAGAGGCCCAGTGTGTTAAAGGAGACCACTTATTAATGATTTTCTGACAGCAGAGGCGACGTGGCTCTCAATAATTTGATTAAGCTTAACTCTGGAGTTTGAACATGGTCCAGCGGTGCTTCAAACATCGGCTGTTTAACAGGCAAAAAGGAGCCGAACAAAAAAAAGGGTGAAACATCCTTTTACCCAAAAATTCTGCACGGACGTGGAAAACGTTTTAATGTTAAACAGTGACAGTTACGTGGTTTCTTGCCTTTTTAATAGCTTCTTGTCAGTGTACATGTAAGAAGCTTAATCAATACCAAAGTGATTACAAGCCGTTTCCCTTACAATCCTAGGAAACCAGCTGGGGTGAAGGGCTCACGGTGTATTTTCAGAGCAGTGTGAATGACAGGGCCTCATGTGGAGGTGCAAGTTACCAGAGGTGGGACCAAGTCATTGTTTTGCAAGTCTCAAGTAAGTCTCAAGTCTTTATCCTCAAGTCTCAAGTCAAGTCTCAAGTAATGTCAGGCAAGTCAGAGTCGAGTCTCAAGTCACTGGTGTAAAAGTCCGAGTCAAGTCACAAGTCTGAAACTTTGAATTTCAAGTCCTTTCGAGTCTTTAAAAAAAAAAAACAACGAAAAAATAATGTTGCAGTTATGCTAAATGTAAATATTAGACCATGTAATTTTAAAATCTGTGTTTTTCTCAACACATGACAAAATAGTGAACTTAGAAAATATACACAAATTGTGAAATTGCACCTCTTTAAAATGCAGCTCAATTAAACCTAGCTCCAAGGATAGTTTTCACCGACAGTTCTGAGATAAGCTGCATGTTATTCTTGGATGCGGTTGTAGGACCAGCTTTAAAATCGCATGACAAAAATATCATACACATTAAAAAAACTGTATCACCAACGTAGCCTGGACAACATTTGCTAGTTAGATGAAGTCAGCTATCTCATCGTAGCATATTTATATGCATATTTATAATTATACGGTTCTTGGAGTGAGTGCACACACTCATGAAGTTTAGTAACTTCAGGTCACTGCAACAAGCCCAGGTACAGTTTACCGACGGATGGGTGCAGGACCTTGAAATGCACCGTGTAGAACGAAAGACCATCGTACGTATCATAAGTTTACCAGTCTCACAAATCGTTGTCATAAATACACATTCGTTAACCGTTTATTAATATAACCTTTGAGCTCAATGGTAATTAATTAGTAGTGGAAATAATTTCTGGTAGCATCACAGAAATGTAGCAGTGACAATAATACTGTATGCTGTAATCGTACTGGGCAATTAGTGATACAAAAAACCTGTTTTATCCTGTGAATAAAAGTATGTTTTTGTCAATGTACCATAATAACAGAAGCGAAACACAATATTGTATCAGGACAATTCACTATTTATGCACAATAAATAAAGGAGCATAGCGCGACAATTTCTGTTCAGCGCCAGACTTGCTTGTAACCTATATCACCAATTATGTTATGAAAATGATGCATTAACTACTACAGCAGACTGACCTTTGTGGAAATGCTTGGAGCAGACTAACCTGTGAGCTGGAGTGTTCTGGGACGTTATATTTGACCTTTGAATGGCTGCAATCCAGGCCATCCGTCGCCTCTTTGTTACTTCGGAAACATGGCTCGAACAATTTCTCTTCAACGACGTAATCCGATAACAACCGATCTCTTTACCCGTCGGCTTCCCATGGCTGTCATGCGACCGGCTATTGCAGTTAATAATACAACGGCTTCTTGTGTTTCTTTTTATCGCTGTATAACTGATTTTAATTGAAAGCCTGCGTGCGCTAGTACCGCTTGCCACGAGTTCCCAGAATCCTTTGCGGTTCTACCCGTGAATGACGTCACATTTTCAATCTCTATATAATATGCATGTTAAATTTTGTATTTGGGGTAAAATATCAAGTCTTTTCAAGTAAACCGGTTCAAGTCCAATTCAAGTCCCAAGTCATTGGTGTAAAAGTCCAAGTCAAGTCACAAGTCTTACAACATTTTTCAAGTCAAGTCTAAAGTCATAAAATTAATGACTCGAGTCTGACTCGAGTCCAAGTCATGTGACTCGAGTCCACACCTCTGCAAGTTACTGAAACTCCTAATCACTCCTTAGCTTCTAATTTGAGCTTGATGCGGTAGCGCAGCACTTGTTACCGTGGTAGCACGAAGGCTCTTGGCTGTTGACGTCAATGCCTCCACGTGTCAAAGAAAGGAAGGAAAAAACTCTACAAAACAAACTGTATTCAGAGTTGGAACAATGTACCAAGGCCATTCTAGCCCCTATGAAACACAGCTATGCACTACAGAAAAATCCTCTATTCACTATTGCATTTGCAGTGCTCGTGTTGCAGGCTTTAATGAGAACACAACAAGCTCATGTACCGAGGTCCTTTATAATATTTTGTCTAACTTTAATTCTTGCTTGTCATGACAGAAAAACATTTTTAGCTAACTTTTTGCAGATGCTCCAACATCTGACCAAGTGATAGCTTTTTGGTCATCGATGGCAGTCATACTTTGTTAATGGTTACTGTTGCTGCTAATCAAACTAACACATAAATTAACCATCACTTATGGTCATGAGCTTTGGGTAGTGACTGAAAGATTGAGGCTGCAGAAAGAAGTTTCTTTGAAGAGTGGCTGGGCTCTCACTTAGAGACGGGGGGGAAAAGCTCGATCATTCGAGAGGGACTACAGCAAAAGGAGCCAACTGAGGTGGTTCAGGCACCTGATAATGATGTGTCCTGGAGGCCTACTAGGAGAGGTATTATGGACATGTCCTACAATGCTTCCCACTGTTTTAGTCCCTTTAACTTATTGTTAATTTTATGTAATTGTCTAGTTATTTCTGTTGTAAAGTTGAGTGTTTTGACATGTGAGGCCATGAGGAGTGACTCCCTGTCTAATCCTGGTTTAAGCGATAAGACAGAAAAAAGCAGAACCTGATCTGCAGGTTCTTTTACACAGAGATATTGTCATTTTATGGAAAATTGGCTCTGTTCTCTTATTATGGCTCTGTTCTACATTTTGTGCGTCGTTTTCTGTTTTCTCATTTACTCCTCCTTGCTACTTTTCTGCATTAGACTGACTCATCACTCCTTTGTCATTCTAATGAGGAGGCAGTGGGGTGGAGAGATCCATCCCTCCTCCTCTCCCACATTCACTGGCCAGACAGTGTCAAGGAAGACGGTCATCTACTTCCATTATCCCCGTACTCCTCAACAAACAGAGGTGATTACAGATTGTGTTCGGCCTCTGAAGAGCTCATTTGTAAAGATAGACACCCTGATGATGACTGCGGTGGTTTAATTTACAGCAGATGGGACCCCATCTTGAGCTATGGAAGAGAGGAGCTTGACTCTGACTTGTGCTGCCCTGCTGACAACTCTAATAGCACATCAGCCACTCCTCCGTGGTTTATACTGAGGCCTTGGCCACAAGAGTCACATTTGTTCTGAAGCTGTCCATTGTTAAATGTCTCACTGAGCTGCTGTGGCTGCTAAAAGGACAGTGAATAATTCAATATAAAAGCTGTAGTGAACAAATTAGATAATTCAAATAATCTAGGAACAAAAACAATTTCTTTTAAAAGTCAAAGCTAAGCTTTATCATCTGGATATCTGATCAAAAAAATGTCTGAAGTGGCCACACAAGGTTAAACTTAAACTTTATTCAGCAAACTCTCTGAAAACACAACTGTTCCCAGAGATAAAATGTAAAAATAAAATTGAAAATAGATAAGATGAACGATAACAAGTCCTAAGTTACTACGGCTTGACCTCGAAGATTATTGCCTTTTGTTCAGCGGTGCGCCTTTCTGTCTGGCCACCTGTAGTTAGTTCTATTTGCTTTCCATTGTTATACTTAAAGTGAACTGTCACTTAAGCAGCACAGGTAGTATTTATGAATAATGGAACACATTTTCCAGTTCGCAGATGTGTAATTACAGTCAGTGTTATCACTCTACCTGTGAATATCTTTTACCCTATGTGTTGCCCTTCTTTCACAGATTTTCTTTGGCCATTTTTGACTGAATTGGTGGGCAATATTGTGGTGAACACTGTTAGGGTCATTACAGTATTTTTTAAAATAATGTGTTTATGGCGCAGTAACATTAACCCCCCAAAACCGGTGGTTGAACAGTGACTTCATTTAGCACTGTGCCTTTTGGCAACAGACTAGTTGTGGCAACTAACTGGTCTACCCTAAATTGAGTGTGCAACATGCTCAGGATGTCATTTTTTATTGCAAGGTGATTGCACAGATTGCCTGGTGGAAGGCAACCTGTCTCCAAACTTTCACAGCCTGACTCCGACTCACTTGCAGATTGGAAACGGTTTGCAAATATTTTCCATCTTATGAATGTGGACAGATTATCGGCACGTTGCAGTCAGAGTCGATCTGTGCTGAGTGCAAATCATTTCCCGATGTATCTCTTTGCTATAGGGGACTCAACTCAACTGGTTGCCAATTCATTGTATTCTGGTTATATTCTTATACAAAAAGCAAGGTTGCCTAGCAACTATGTTGTTTTCCAGTTAAATTGCTGTCCTGTTGCAATTACATCACACTCTAGCCACTAAGGTCTGGGTGTAGCTCAGGAGCTAGGTATTCTCTCAAACAGATTGCATGCAATTGGCAACTTGATCCCATTCGGTGGCAGACGGACGAGTGATGACTCTGTCTCTGCTGTTTCATCAACTTGTCTTTGCACCCCCGTCACTAACTGCGAATAGTCGTAGACCTGATCCCCATCTTTAAAGTGACCATTTCAAAGGCAACAAGATCGCAAGTTAATTCCACACAGTTGCAATAATCTTTCCTGTGCTGCAGTCTCCAGACACTGTTTTCCCCACTGTGGCCACAGCATAAGCTACACACTTACTTCTCGAAGAAAGAGACATTTGTCAACCTACTTGCTGCATTACTTTCATGTTACTCTATAAAATGGTCTGAGACGCACTGCCACATAATTAGCAGTTAACAATATAAGCTTTAGGCTACTGTCACGCATCCCAGCACAAATCCCTGTCTTAACAAGGACACACATGCAAGATCTTTCTTTTGCTGTTCAAGTGCTTCACAAACCTGACAGCAAAGCTGGTGAAAACCAGCCCCAAGAGCACTTCATGGAAAAATGGAGGCTTTAATCATCTCTCCTTCTGTTGCCTGTTGAAAACGACCAGCCCGGCTGGGGTCAACATATACTGAGCCCTGATATTACTAGCTTTGTGTTAGCATGGAAACTTTGGCGATGCGTTTTAGTGGCAACAGACTGTTATTTGGTGTGTTTGTACTTTACTGCCATGTTTTTGTCCTTTTGTAAAATTAAAAAAGTGACAGATAATGTTTATATCTCCACTCCTCAAAAGTTATAGGCTGCTTGTTCACTTTTCTCCTCTTTCCACATAGAACAGATAACAGAAATGCATTAGTCTGGAACGAATTACCCCGAACAGTGGCTGTGAATGCGGAAAATAATCTAGGCAGATTACGTTCTGTTCAGAGTCACTAAAGCCTGAAAGCTATAGTGCAGTAATTTAATGCTACCTGTTCTGCTTAGAAATAGGGGTTCACCCTGAATCTGAACTCAGTCCTGGACCCTACAGAAGAGCCACGCCCATTAGAGAAGAGAAGGAAATCTTACTCTATTACCAGACAGTGTATGAATCATAGTAAAGAAGAAAAGGCATGAATGAAGTGGCAGAAAGTGCAATGCTTCCCAGTAATGGAAAAGAAATAATCTTTTTATGGATCGATAGTTCCATCAGTTTTTTAGCGTAATATATGGAACAATTATCAAAGTAGTTACAGTCTATTCAGTTTGTAGAAAATGCTAAATGGATGGAAAACTGGCTTAAAGGTTAGTGTTCTCAAATCTCACACAAACTGGTGCAATGTGACATATATGAACAAACAGGTTGGCATTTCCTTTGTAAATGCTCAGCAAAGGAAGGACGGGCACAATCAGCCAGGCAGAAATCCTGACAGAGTGACAATTCACTTGTGGACCACAAACGCGGTATTTTGGAAACAATGACGCTGCTGTTCCTTGAAGAGGCGTAAAAAGTTTTTCTAAAAGCAGAACTCAGACAAAGAGCCAATTAAAAGGTGCACCACTTGTGCTTCACTGTGGTGGTCCCTTGGTAGTAAACCTGCTGCTACCCAATCCATTCTGCTCTCTTATCTCAGCTTCGTGAAAGTGAAGGCGCTTCAAGCACCTAAAATGTCTTGTTAAATCTCTAATTAGGGAGCAGCATCTCTCTGTCTTTTTATTACTTTTATTGTTCAAAACCGTCTCCCAGCAGAACGGCACCCAAGGACGGTTTTGATCTTCCCCATTCCCACTTTCAAAACAACGTGAAACCTCAGTACCTATTTTCCATCCTTCCATTGTTTGCTCTTTACAATGCGGAGAGCATCTGTCTCTAACTAACGTTAACATGCAGGAATTCCACAGGGCTTTCCGTTTTACTTTATTCTAATCCCAAGTCACACATCAATGATTCATTAACATAGTGTTTACAGTTTTTCTGTTGCTTCAAAGTTTCATCGTTACTGGCCCAAAGAACAGCCTTCATCACCTGTTATCCATCCCAGTCGTATCACCAGTATGTGGGCTGCTCCAACTATTAGGTCATTATAACATCATTCAAACAAAGTCAATCCGTCCTGCTAAACCAAAGAAGTGAGCAGTGAATTTCCTCGGCTGCTACAAAAAGTTCATTAGGTGGTCGTCTGGCTGAGGCAGTCTCCAATTGACTCTCATACACTCTGCTTTCACTTTCATCCACTGCTTAGATTCAGGCACCAGGAATACATGTGACAAGATCAAAATTTGGAACACATACCTGCTAATAACACACATCACAAGTTACATGAAGCTGGATTTACTAACTTACCACACTAGCTATTTTCACATGCACTACTTCACTCCACCTCTAGATGTCTCCCACATAGACTGGGTTGCTTTTTATTATTCTCTGATAACTAGCGGTGTGCGATACTGCAATAAATGTTATCGAGTAAATACAGGGCCATTACTGCTGACAATAACTCTGATTAATACTAATACTTTTAACTTATAAGTGCTTATGCGGTGTGCCATGATTTATGAGATGAACCATCATTAACGACCATTAAATCACTGTGATTACGTTTCACAATAATTAGCTAATACAACAAAACACACCTTTTAGCAAACAAAGTATCGATCCTATCGCGCCAGTATCGATGGGATTACCAATACCAGAGTTGGTATCGATACCTTAGATATTTGGATCGATCCACCCACCACTACTGATTACGTCGCTGAATGAGTCTAACGTAAAGATGCTTCTAGACATCCACTGCAGCTCAGAATTTTTGTAGCATTACCTGAAAGGGGCGCATGTGAGAAGGCAAATCTCTCTTGCAGAGGAATGGGACATTAGCCATTCTTTAATCTGCCAGATATCTCATACAAACACAAATACATGCATTCACCAACTCACCCAAGCACTTCCAGCCTCTAAACCAGGCAAATTTTCAGCTATGTAAAATTCCTCATTAAAGACGGCGATAATTTAAGATTGGCCAGTGTTGTAGAAATGCAGAAATTACAGAAAAACTGCTTGAATGATACAATTTCCCTTTCAGACTGAGACGCAGAGACTCTCCCAGTGGTGGTGTAAGAGGATTAGATGTGTTGGTTGTGTGCTGCGACTTCACAGGGTTGGTTGCCGAGGATGTGCTCTTCACACCAGATTATCGGTATGGCACTGCCCACCCACGCTAGGGCTTTTTGATGTGGAAGTGTCTGAAACCCTTCCAGCACTGGTTCGCCTCTGTTTTTATCTCATTGCAGGAGAGCACTAAAGGGAACATTATCATTTCTACTGGTGCAATGATAAAGAAATCATTAGAAATGCATGCATACTTGTAATGCGGGTAAGACGGCAAGATAGGGCTTGGCAGAGTGAGGGAGAACCAGAAAAGCAGCAGTGTGGGAAAGAGAGGCAGCAGAACTGAACGTGCTAAACACATGGAGGCAGAATGGAAGGAAAGGAAATGTGCAAAGGAAAGAGCAATGGAAGAAGATGAAAAACTGAAAGCAGTGTGTGGCGGGAAAGACACGAAAGAGGACAAAGAAAGCAAGAAATGACTGAAAAAGCTCTGAAACAAGCTAAAAGGACCAAAAGCCAGATGTCAGATTCCATTAAGCAGCGGCTGAGCAGCAGCTGCAGATACGAGTTGTCCTGAATCAGATAGCTACCGTATCTCCCTCGATTTCAAGACTTCATTAAACATCTCCACTTCCACTCATCTCTAAGTGAGCTGTGATTAGTGTTGGCTAGCTCACTAATTTACATCCATTTACTGTGACCTCTGCGGCACAGTTCAACTGTGAGAATATTTTTCCAGTTCCCTGGTCAAACCTCAAAGTCACCGTTATTTTCAGCAGCACACGGGGTCACACTGAAAGCAATCTCTTCTTCACCCCTCATGGTAATTTCTTCCATAATAACCTGGGACAAAAAAAAAATTAAAACGCTGCTGCTTCTATCCATCACTCTGCAATACAGCTGGGACAGCTAAGATATGCAAACAGTGGGACAAATAGAAAGAAAATTATGGACACATTTATTTTTCGTGTAGATAAACATGCTGATTTTGATCACATGCTCAGATTTGTCTCTGTTCCAAACCTCTATTAATTTCAGCTTCCAAAGCTGGAAACAGAGGATATTACTTTAAAGACGCTGACACAAATTTGCTTCAAAACATGACTGAATCATTTCTCAAAACAGATGCAGATTCATTTTCTCTTTTACTCAGTGGATTGATTAATAGAGTCTGAGGATATTAAATCACTATCTTATTTCCTCAAGTATAAATAGGAAGCTAATGGTTGGGAGGGAGTGTGGGAGGACTCTCCGTCAGGAAGTTTTGACAGACAAGACACCTAATTCTGCATTCCGGCGAAGTTGGCAGCACCGATTTTTCACATTTTCTTAATTAATCTGTGGCAGAAAAATTAAAACCATAAGAACATGATTACCTTTCAAACTTCTCAGCACTTGTTCTGCTGTTGGGTCTCCAAACAGCATGTGCCGAAATCAGCCCAAAGGACTGTGACAATAACATTAAAACAAAACAAGCTTAGTGCAGTTGATTCTTTTCAAACTAAATGATTAAACAGGGTTTATATGGTATTTGTGTCACCCACATAGCACACACTGGGTCTATCGGGGCAATTTGGGGCTCAGCACTTTGCACAGCGACACTTCAGAATGAAGAACGGAGAAGCCTGGGATCAAACCAATGACCTCTTTGAAATGTATTTTTGTCTTACAGCTATATGGCACACTATAGCCATAAGTTATACGGTGACGTTTAACCAAAATACACTTTATTCTGTTACTTGTGTCTGTTACTCTCTGTCATAGACATTACTCTGGTGTAGTTTTGCTACAAAGTTCTGATATATGAAAAGGACACCGAGGGAACAGTTTACCCTGCCGTTACCGCTACCGGGGCCCCGCCCTGGAGCCAGGCCCGGGGAGGGTGCCCGAGGGCGAGCGTCTGGTGGCCGGGCCTTAGTCCATGGGGCCCGGCCGGGCACAGCCCGAAGAAAAGACATGGGCCCATCCTCCCGCAGGCCCACCACCCGCAGGAGGCGCCATAGGGGTCGGGTGCATTGTGTGCCGGGTGGCGGCCAGGAGCGGAGGCCCTGGAGGACTGACCCCCGGCTGCCAAGACTGGCAATAGGGACATGGAATGTCACCTCTCTGGTGGGGAAGGAGCCTGAGTTAGTGTGTGAGGTTGAGAGGTACCGGCTAGATATAGTCGGGCTCACCTCTACACATGGCTTGGGCTCTGGAACCAGTCTCCTGGAGAGGGGCTGGACTCTGTCTCAGTCTGGAGTTGCCCCTGGTGAGAGGCGGCGGGCTGGGGTGGGTATCCTAATATCCCCTCGGCTTGCTGCCGGTACGTTGGGGTTTTTCCCGGTGGACGAGAGGGTTTGTTCCCTGCGCCTTAGGGTCGGGGAACGGGTCCTGACTGTCATCTGCGCTTATGCGCCGAGTGGCAGTTCAGAGTACCCAGCCTTCTTAGAGTCCCTGGGGGGGGGGGGGGGGGGGGGGGGTGCTGGAGGGTGCTCCACCTGGAGACTCTGTTGTCCTGCTGGGAGACTTCAATGCTCACGTGGGTAACGATAGCGAGACCTGGAGGGGTGTGATTGGGAGGAACGGCCTCCCTGATCTGAACCCGAGCGGTGCTCTGTTATTGGACTTCTGTGCTAATCACAGTTTGGCCATAACGAACACCCTGTTCGAACATAAGAGTGTCCATAAGTGCACGTGGCACCAGGACGCTCTAGGCCGTAGGTCGATGATCGATTTTGTAATCGTATCAGCAGATCTGCGACCATATGTTCTGGACACTCGGGTAAAGAGAGGGGCTGAGCTGTCAACTGATCACCACCTGGTGGTGAGTTGGATCAGGTGGCGGGGGAGGACGCTGGACAGACCTGGTGCACCTAAACGCGTAGTGAGGGTGTGCTGGGAACGTCTAGCAGAGGCCCCAGTCCGCGAGATCTTCAACGCACACCTCCGGCAGAGCTTCAACAGCATTCCGAGGGAGACTGGGGACATTGAGTCCGAATGGACCATGTTCAGCGTCGCCATTGCCGAAGCTGCTGCATTGAGCTGCGGCCGCAAGGTGGTTGGTGCCTGCCGTGGTGGTAATCCCCGAACCAAATGGTGGACACCAGAGGTGAAGGGAGCCACCAGGCTGAAGAAGGAGTCCTATCGGGCTTGGTTAGCCTGTGGGACTCCGGAGGCAGCCGACAGGTATCGACAGGCCAAGCGGAATGCGGCTCGGGCAGTGGCTGAAGCAAAAACTCGGGTGTGGGAGGAGTTCGGAGAGGCCATGGAAAAAGACTTTCGGACTGCCTCGAAGAGATTCTGGCAAACCGTCAGACGTCTCAGGAGGGGAAAGCGGTGCTCTACCTGCACTGTGTATAGTGCTGGCGGAGCGCTGGTGACGTCGACTGAGAAAATTGTCAGGCGGTGGAAGGAATACTTCGAGGACCTCCTTAATTCCACTGACACGTCTTCCGAGGAGGAAGCAGAGTCTGGGGATGAGGGGAATGACCCGCCAATTTCCGGGGGCGAGGTCACTGAGGCAGTTAAACAACTCCTTGGTGGCAGAGCCCCTGGTGTTGATGAGGTCCGCCCCGAGTTCCTGAAGGCTCTGGACGTTGTAGGGCTGTCCTGGTTGACACGCCTCTGCAATGTTGCGTGGAGATCAGGGGCAGTACCTGTGGACTGGCAGACCGGGGTGGTGGTCCCCATCTTTAAGAAAGGGGACCGGAGGGTGTGTTCCAACTACAGGGGGATCACACTCCTCAGCCTCCCTGGGTAAGTCTATGCCAGGGTGCTGGAAAGGAGAGTTCGTCCGTTAGTCGAACCTCGGATACAGGAGGAACAATGCGGTTTTCGTCCTGGTCGCGGAACACTGGACCAGCTCTTTATCCTCTCCAGGATACTTGAGGGTTCATGGGAGTTTGCCCAACCAGTCTACATGTGTTTTGTGGACTTGGAGAAGGCATTCGACCGTGTCCCTCGGGGTGTCCTGTGGGAGGTGTTGCGGGAGTATGGGGTGTCTGGCCCATTGCTACGGGCCATTCGATCCCTATACAACCGTTGCAAGAGCTTGGTTCGCATTGCCGGCAATAAGTCGGACTCGTTCCTGGTGGGTGATGGGCTCCGCCAGGGCTGCCCTTTGTCTCCGGTTCTGTTCATAATTTTTATGGACAGGATTTCTAGGCGCAGCCAAGTGGCGGAGGGCTTTCGCTTTGGTGGCCTCAGAATCTCATCTCTGATCTTTGCAGATGATGTGGTTCTGTTGGCTTCATCGGGTGAGGGCCTCCAGCTCGCACTGGAACGGTTCGCAGCCGAGTGTGAAGCAGCGGGAATGAGGATCAGCACCTCCAAATCTGAGGCCATGGTTCTCAGCCGGAAAAGGGTGGAGTGCCACTCCGGGTCGGGGATGAGTTCCTGCCCCAAGTGGAGGAGTTCAAGTATCTCGGGGTCTTGTTCGCGAGTGATGGGAGAAGGGAGCCGGAGATCGACAGACGGATTGGGGCTGCAGCTGCAGTAATGCGGACGCTGCACCGGTCCGTCGTGGTGAAGAGGGAGCTGAGTGTAAAAGCGAAGCTCTCAATTTACCGGTCGATCTACGTCCCTACCCTCACCTATGGCTACGAGCTGTGGGTAGTGACCGAAAGAACGAGATCGCGGATACAAGCGGCAGAAATGAGCTTCCTCCGAAGGGTGGCTGGCCTCTCCCTTAGAGATAGGGTGAGAAGTTCGGCCATCCGGGAGGGGCTCAGAGTAGAGCAGCTGCTGCTCCACATCAAAAGGAGCCAGCTGAGGTGGTTCGGGCATCTGACAAGGATGCCCCCTGGGCGCCTCCTGGGTGAGGTGTTCCAGGCATGTCCCACCGGGAGGAGGCCCCGGGGCAGACCCAGGACACGCTGGAGAGATTATATCTCTTGGCTGGCCTGGGAACGCCTTGGTATTCCCCCGGATAAGCTGGAGGAGGTGGCTGGGGAGAGGGAGGTCTGGGCCTCTTTGCTTAGGCTGCTGCCCCCGCGACCCGGCCCCGGACAAAGCGGATGAAGATGGATGGATGGATGGATGGATGGTTCTGATATATGCCTGATGTTGATGCTTAAAGTTGCTCAAAAAGATGCTTGAAACTATGAAAAAGTGGGACTTTGAGTGGAAGAAAATTAATTTGTTTACAGTTTTTCAACAATGAAAACATAATGTGGTTAGCTCCTGTACTTACAAAATAAAAGCTCAGAAAATGCTGCAAAAATGATGCAAATCATCATTATCATTAATTCCTACTAATTTCATTTACTGAAGTGGAAAAATTCAACCTAACATCCTGCACTTAGAGGCCCTTTTTTGTAACATGGACAATTGCTGCAGTCAAAAGGTGAAAATTCACATGACCTTATTAAATACACGAATAGTACCTACAAAAAACCCCCAATTGATTCTGAAGGGGTCAGCTGACCGATTCTTCATGGAATGAAGTACAATTGCCAAGTACAATGGCACGTGTCTTTGTCTGACTGACAAAACAAGTTCACAAAAGTTGGTTTGCCTTTGCTGCATAACAAAGAGCACATTGTCTCGAGGGCAAATGTCTCAAAGACGGTGAACACATAACGCTGATGTCTGTCTATCCCATTTTATCCGTTAAAAAAAGCTGTTTATCGTACATACAGCAATTGAGCCTGTTTCAGTATTTTTTCTCACATTTCAAGTCCTTAGATAATTTTTATAATTTATGCGTATATACACTGGAGTCTTGGCAAAACTAAAAGTCCTTATGTTTTTTTCTGGCTTTGTTTATCAAAGTTGTGGGTGGCTGATTTGTTATTGTATAACAGCACTATGCGCTCGTGTCTGACAGCTCTAAAAATCAGAAGGGACTCCCTGTTTGAGACATTAGAACCATAAACAAGAACTACAGCTGTCTTAAAGATGACTAAGTAGGTTACTAAGTAGGTTACAGGGACGACTATTAGTTTTGATAAGTAAACCAACTGTAGAACTCTAAATTACACAAAATACACAGAGCTAAAGACGTGCATGTGCAAGCACATCTTCAGCCAGATGATCTCCTTGTTCCTCTCTTCCTCTGTGTCTTCATCCATAATTGGGACTATCTGAGCAGAACCATGTAGCCTTTTCTTTTCTACTGTTTGACCTTTATTACTAGAGTTAGCTGCCTTTCCTTATTAATAGTGCTTAGAAGCAGTTTCAGAAAAGTTTATGCTTATACATCAGAGAGACCGATTTGACTGGACCAGTGGGAGAGAACGCACGAGGGCTTAATAGTTTTTCTTGGCCACAAACAGCACAAATCACTTCTGTTGGCAAACTATCAGTCATTATGAATGCTCAGGAGATTCACATAAGCACACTGATGAAAGAGATTGTGTTGTGTGTTGTGTACATGTTGAAATTCTGAAATTGAAATAAGAAGAGAAATGATCGTCTGTATAGTTACGTTTTAAAGTGAGGAAACATCTGTCAAAAAGTAAAAATCCATCTAATTCTGGCTTTAAAAAAAGTCATTTGTCCCCCATCTTGGTGAATAAAATTCTTGAATTTTAATCAGTCTTATAGGACTAATTAGCCGATATGTGCGTCTGTGCATTGCATCCATACAGTTGATGGTTGTAGCTTGCTAATTAACCTCGTAAGCATTAGCTAATAACTTAGCGCTCTACCCTTTTACTCAAATATGGTCACGTGTAACTTTAACTCCCACATTAACGGCTAAAACCACTCCCTTTGACGCAGAGTTTAAAGCTAGTGATGGGTGACAAAAAGTGGTCACCTCCAAGTAGGTCAGTAGTAGCTTCATAGGCATGAAGTAAACTTCTTAACTATGTTGGCTACATTGGGGCTTTTTCAAGCACTTGAAAATTCCCAGGCAACAAATGTGCCTGATGTGACTAATACTAAAAGTCCTCCATGAAGGACGTAACTGTGTTGAAGACTGTATTTGTAGGTTACATCAGTGCTATTATGTGCAGCCACTATCCAAACTAGCAGACAAACTAGCCCCTCCTGGATAAGCTTGAGCTGATAAATTAGGAGCGCGTTCTCCTAAATACGGTAACCTCTGGCTACAAAAGACAAAAAACAAGAGCTATAATCCAAGTTTGAAGGCAACAAAACGGGAGTTCACAACACAGTTGGCGTTCATCTTCTATAGTAACACATAAAGTTAGAGCTACTGTTCTCACTAAAGTCTCGGTGATATATCAGGAAATATGAGCAATCTGCTGATCTGCATTCATAATGGCTGACAAATGAAAATTTAAAAAGTAAAC
Organism: Diplotaxodon limnothrissa; assembly: GCF_057381915.1. Lineage (NCBI taxonomy): Eukaryota > Metazoa > Chordata > Actinopteri > Cichliformes > Cichlidae > Diplotaxodon > Diplotaxodon limnothrissa. Next base: position 13,099,453 of record NC_140612.1, on the reverse strand, counting down.
AAGAGACGGGAGAAATGGCCTTCAACCATGTTAAGAGTGTTAAAGTTGCACCGTTTGTCCAACAGAGGGCACTCTGAAATTTCCCCGTTGGTAACACAAATGGCAAAAAACAAAAACCAGCTAATCTGAGCAGCCAGTTAATCCAGTACGGTAATAAAGTCAGATCATTTTAAACGGCGCCGTCATGTGATTTTAGCAAGAACTCACAAATGAATACACATAACAAATGTTAGGGGGATCTGTTTACGGAGCTTCTGATACAGACTTGTATGGAAGGACTTGTTAAAAACGTTGTCATTGTCCGAGCATTAGATAAATGTGGATAGCACCACATTTGGGAAGATGACGCGCCCCTCCCTGAGTGTGGGCTGAAAACAAATGGCCATCCATCCTTGTAGGTGCTTCACTGGCAGATACGGCTGTGGATGTATATGAATGGTTGCTTTGTAATTTAAACCTACATTATGTCCAATATATGTAATATGTCTCTATGTCGAGCCTGATTTAGAGCACGAGCCAAAACAAGTAAAGAAGTAATGGAGATATTTTTTTATTCTTCAGTGTTGCTTAAGTTTTGACCTCATAAAGTTGAGAAGTTGGGCCTTATAAATGATTCAATATTAGATTATTTTTCTGTCAATTATTTGATCGATAGCTGAGGTAGTTATTTAAGCATTGCAGAGATGGATGGTAGAAACAGCAGAGTGCAGCCAGAAGCCTATAAGGAAATAAACTGAGGTGAAACTAATTTAGATGCTGTGTGGAAGCAAACTGCTACAGCATCTCAGACAAGTTACGATCACTTGGGAAACCTTGCTAAATGGCAAAAGAACCAAGGTCAGACACAAATGCCTGGAACGCACTCGTTTGAAACATTTCATGAGGTGAAAATCGTTACTTCATGTTCCAAAGCAGTTTTGATACATTTAAAAAAAATACACACACTAGTTCCTCTGCCCGTGGGCAGCTACCTTTGGCCTTATTAGTGTGTAATTGATCGCACCTATGTATGGGCATGCTCAGTCTGAATGTGTGATTTGTCAGTTGTGGCAGCAGTTTGTTTGTTCATCTCCACCTTAAGATGAGAACAGTAAAGTTCAGTGTGGCCGGGCAGTTTAATCAGGACCTCCGCCTCCCTCTCTAGAAGCTTTGAGACATCAGAATTTAACTCTCTGGGATGCTTCTGGGTCAGCAGTGTGAGTGAAGAATCCACAAGGGAAAGCGTGCTGAGCTATGAAATGGCACTTTCTAATCTTAATCTTAAGGCCTTCTGTGTATGTGTGTTGATCCAGCTCGCAAACCCAAAGCCATTTCTGTCACTGTTCTCCTCCCCCACTACAGCCACTCAAACTGGATGACTGATGTCACATGCTGGATGTGCTTTGCACTTTTTTCCTCTCCAAGACCACAGGCATGTGTTGATCTCCTTAATTTGTCAGTGACCCGTGAGTCATTCCACTGATTATCCTTTCCACCCAAGGGAATTCAGAAATTACTGTTAATACAAAATGAAAAGAGGCCTATTATTCTTTTGCCTCATTTTCAGTCACTATTATAGTGATGGATGCTCATATCAAACATGGCCAAAGTTTCAGATCACGTGTAATCCCTGTGAGCCAAAAGCTCAGGGTTCAGATTGCTCTAAATATTCTCTTTCAGGCGCTCAGCACCAGCTGTCAGAACAATGTTGGTTTAAAGGTGGGTGGAACGAGTGTAAACAGCTTGTTTCAGACAGTAGGTGAACTAAGGGACTTCACCAAGTCCTAGTCTAATGCAAAGAAGGATTATTCTGAGCTGTCAATCCTGAATAGCTACTTCAGCAAAGTCGGATGGAAAGCAGAATAACAAGTCCCAATTAGAGATGAATTTTGGCAACAAGCTTGAAGGTACTCTAGCATCCTTGTACACAGCAGAAACAGTAACTGATATAGCATGGGCAGATAGACCGAGGGTGTGGTTGTTGCAACCTACAGGTGAAAGAAATGTGCTCTTAAACTGAGGTCTGTGGGTTAGTGTTGTGTATTGATTTAAAATCAATCACCAGTGTACCAATACACTGTTCATGATTCATTAGCTTACACCAGACTGTTGCTCTATTTCTATTGTTATTTTGCATCTATATTTTAAAAGTGAATAAATATATGAGCGATCACACTGACCATAGCTACAGTGTTTTCTCTGTGCTCATCTTCTCTTACATTCTGCAAGCTTACCCATAAGACTATAGCCGAAAAGAGGCCACATGAAGTTTGGAGGTTCGTAACAATTTACTCTGCAGAAATTTAGCAACTTCACTATGGTGAGGATTGTAGTGAGCAGTGTGAAAGTACTGGAGTGATGTGAAATGTAATTTAAATGTATAAAAAAGCATATTTTTATTCCTGTGCAAGCAGATTTCATGGGAGACATAATGTCACTGGATGACACTCACCTGTGCCACAGCCACTTGTGTCTGCTGCTGTTGCTGCTGGAGCTGTTGCTGGAGTAGTTGGATCTGGTGGTGCACAGACAACGGGGTGCTGGGTGGCAGTATGCCTGATGCTGGGAGCAGCATCTTGGGGCTGGACACCAGCAGGGAAGCCTCCTCTGAAGGCTGCTACCAGAGGGAAAAGGGGGAAATGAGGTCAGCATGATGAGGCTTCAAACAGAAAATCCTGCAAACTTGTTATTATGAGCACATTTACGGGTGGAAGAGCCTTCAAATGAATCACCGTGGACCAAAAATACAAAAATAAATGATACATAAGTCCATGCATCCGTCTATCCATCCATCTCAGCCCCTCCTGGATGGCATTTTTTCCAAAAATCAAAGTACGTTTGTTCTAATATAACAAGAAATTGGTTGTAAAAGTTGAAAATAGTTCAAGTTAACAATTAATTTGTCATGGTTTCTGACAGAATATCTAGATACAAGTCCCGAAACATATTTCCAGCAACCGTCAGTGTACTAATGGCACATTGTGCTACCTAATGCAAGTGTATCATATATCATCCAAAGTGTCAAAAAAGGGAAGATGTCATACATCTTCGCCTTGCTCATGCGGGCACTATTTAACAAAGCTGCTAGTTGACAGTCTGCAAGGTCCCTGTTGGACACGCTGTCTGTTCCAGTAGTCAGTCTGTGGTGTTTTGTGAAGGGAGCAGTACGTAAGTACATTATTTATTTACACCGCCTTTCAAAATACAAATGAAATATCAGTCTAAGAAGACAGTTTTAAATCTGTTATTTACAGCAGTTTTGTGCATGGCGCTGCCTTCACGTCTTATTACTACGGTTAGCTGTTGGAGTGATCTACAGCTTTTGAGGATTGGACATTAAATTGTTATTGCACTAAAGAACAAGAGCGTTGTAGTGACATGCAAACTACGTCTAGAACAGAAACAATTGCTAACACAACTTTAGCTCTCACTGCTGTCTACTGTTTCACTCACTCACTGAGAGGACAGACGCACGCTCCACTTGACTGTCGCGTCTCTCACCCTCTCTGTTTTTCCACATAATGATATTATCTTGTATCCTCGCATGTGATTGGCCACAATGTGGAGGGATTGGAGCATAGCTGAGCCACTGTGTGAGAGCTGAGCAGCGAAAGGAAATTAAGTGAGGAGCCGGCTCGCGCTCATTACATTGTGTATCATGGATACTGTTGACTCCAAATCTCCCGACCACTATGTCGATCTGAGACAGCGAGATGGAGACAGTGAGACCAAGACAAGACCGAGACCAAAGTCTGTCAAGACCAAGACCACGTAAAAGTGGTCTCTTGAGACATCCAACTCTAACTTGCAGCACTATAACTTCCATTTTCACCTATCCATGTTTCTACAGTAGTGAGTAACGTCCCCAACACTGCTAATAAGTAGTACAGGACATATAAAATGACCCAGATATTTAAGAAATACATAATTTGATAAAACATAATATTTCACGTAAAAAAAGTAAAATGAATATCAGAGCTTGTGTTTTGCTTCACATGTTGCAGGTGTATCTGTTAAAATTGCACACTCATGCTCGTTTTAACCATGTACTACTTCAAACACTTTTTCTAACTTGCTCATAAGAAGCCGATGATGCAAATCAAAAGTAAAAAAAAGAGAAAGAAAAGAAAAGGCTTTGCTAATGAATAAATAAATACAATCAGGACAAGCAATAGCGTCAATAAAATGCCTTGGAGAACAAGCCGTCATCAAAACAACAATCTGAATTTAAAATGTAGAGTTGCTGATTAGTTGCACCAGTGTGGAATGAGTGGTGCTGCCCTGGAATGCAGATCAGTAGCACTGAAATGCTCCACTCCAACAATAATGAGCTTTGGGAATCAGCTCTCCTTCATCTAACGCCATGAAGCATCGTATTATAGTTTCAAGGCTTTAGTTACCGGTCACACTTCGTGGCCTTTCCGTCATTCAACTAGTCAAAATATATATATTTCTGTAATACAATGGCCAAATAAAATATCTCATAATCCATGCTAATGATGACATCCAAGCAGACACAACATGGAAATACATTTAAAACACGTGCTGTTCCAAAAAATACACAGCCATATTCTCTTCTCCGTCATCAGATAGGAAGATAAATGCAGGTATTAAATCCCCTCTTGAAGCGGTCCTTAAAAACAGACTATTACACGTTGGTATAGAGGAATAAAAAAAAAAAGCACTCTCAGACATACACGGAGACCTTGAGATTATAGCGTACATGTTTTCCTCCAAAGGCATTTACCACACAGACTGATACAGGCTGAAGGCCATGTAGTGCCCCAAAGGTAAAACATTAAGTGCGCTTTGCTGTGATGGACCAGTCATGGCAGTAGTGAGAGGAGTCTAACAGCGAGCTGACATAAATTCGGAAACCTCGGGGCCTAATAAATGAAGCCAAGTGCCAAAAACTGCAGTTCCTTAAGGGTCACTGGAGGCTGGCTTCAAAAGCGAGTCAAATTGATTATTTTAAAACCCCTAAATGCTGTCGCGACTAAGTTAGGCTGCTTTGACTGATCTGTGTAACAGCACACGCTGTGTAGATGGCCTCTTTTAATTGAAGTTACTGAACTCCACCTGTCTTGAAAGTTACTGTTTCACTGAGTTTGTGTAGTTGGAGGAATTTTAAATGGGTGGATATATATTGTGGCTTGAAAGCCTGCAATCTAGTTTTAGTGACCGGAAAGTTTGTATTTATCAATAAGCCTCTCATCACTGTGTCATCTGTGGCTACAACTTAGCAACCAAACTTTCATGCCGATAAAGCAAGAATGAGCTGGTGGTGGCCATCACACCAAAGTGGATGCTTTAAAATGTGAAAACACTGGGTGGTATCACTTCCACTGCCACCTCTCTTACCTCCTGATGTGGACATTGTCGCCCTTAAAAACGGAGCAGTTTGCACAACTAGTGTATCGTAGCAGCAACACCACAGACCACCTTGTGCATACACCTGTGATGCTACCAGTTTCTGACAAAACTGCGATATTTATGTGTAACAGTGTTGGTCAGCCAGCCAGATATATGTGGATATCAAAAGCTTTTGAATAGAGCTGCTGTGTATTCGAGGGCAAAGTGTTTCATAATGAATCAAATGCTATTGGACGGTTGGGGCGACTGGCGATCAGAAACCTGATGAAATTGAACCTTAACCTGCCTTAAGGAATCTACGCCAAAATACTTCACAGTCTGTCTCTCATGCCTTCTGGTGACACCAAGAGCAGACGCACTCTGCATGAGAGGAAAATGTGACTGATGGCCTGCCTGACACGGACCTTTTATGTTAACGAGAGGAAATTATCCAGGTTGACAGGTTGTTTGGCGCCATCATGATTTGAATAATAAGACAGAAGTCTCCAGAATGAGTGAGAGTGTGTGTGTATAAATGTGAGATAAGAGAGAATTTGTTGGCGATGACTTCTCAGTAACAAGCAGGATCCCGATAAACGTGTTTTCTCTAAAGTGCCTCTTTTTAACACACACTTCCTTCACCTTTATTCCATTGGAGTTACTCCGAGATACGTAAAACAACTGCTCAGCTGCTAAGTAAAGGACGGTAAGCAGGATTATTGCGGTAGCTTTGAAGCTGGGTTGTCAGACAGAGAAGGTTTAGCAAGTGGAAGCGTGAATAAGATAATTCAGCACTTAAAGCAACACAGAGGAAAGAGGATGGCATGTTTGGCTCACGAGTACTGTGGACACAGGAACTATTCCCAATTATAGAGAAACAGAAGGAGAAGACAGACATAAATAGACTGTCAGCTGGCGCAGAAGAAGACATAACACAGATGGAAAGAAATCCCATTCCAAAAGTACACTGATTTAGTCATCTGCAACATTTTCCCATCTGATAAATGGTAAATGGCCTGTATTTGTATAGCGCTTTTCTAGTCCCTAAGGACCCCAAAGCGCTTTACACAACCTGTCATCCACCCATTCACACACACATTCACACACTGGTGATGGCAAGCTACAATGTAGCCACAGCCACCCTGGGGCGCACTGACAGAGGCGAGGCTGCCGGACACTGGCGCCACCGGGCCCTCCGACCACCACCAGTAGGCAACGGGTGAAGTGTCTTGCCCAAGGACACAACGACCGAGACTGTCCAAGCCGAAGCTCGAACCGGCAACCTTCCGATTACAAGGCGAACCCCCAACTCTTGAGCCACGATCGCCCCATAAACTGTTTACTACCAGTGATGTTTCCCATCACTTATAACAATGATTGTCTATGCCATAACTGCATATTAGAAAAGCCATTATACTGCTTTTGCAAAATCCATTGTCAACATCCAAAGAATGTGTCACGGAGGACTGGAGCTGTTCTAGCACCTAATAAGCAGTTTTGAGGAAGCACATAGGAAATTTCAGCCTCTTTGGGATGTGGGTAGTTCAAGAGTTGTCATTTTCCCCCTCATATAACATCAATGGTGAACAAAAGAGCTAAGGCAGGCCAAATATATGGTACCATACTAGACGCAAACAGCAGCTTACTATGCATCAAACAAAGGATTCCAGGCAAAGGAAGGTAATTCCTATGCAGACCAAACACATGAAGTTTGTCAGGTGCACTAACCATAAATTATAGGATGTAGTCACAGACTATATATAAAAAATAGACGGTTTGTGCCTTTAGCCCTAAGGTCACAGTTACAACTCTGGCTGCATAGAAGCATAGAATCAGTTTATGGCGCTTATTTGAGTCAGAGGAGGATAACGCACACAATGATTTGTCTTGTGGCTGTTGAGTTGACTTGATGTATGCTTACTGTATTCTAATTATATACGTTTTGAAATATATATTTTTGAAAGCAGCAGAAAAAAAACTGTGCAACGAATACACAGCATATCGACAAAAGCAGTGGGCCACCTACAGGAGCTGCGCAGCCTTGGAAACCTAAGCCATGAAGCTCCCAGCACACAGCTCTTTTGCTGATGTTAACTTCAGAGGAGGTCTGAATCTCTGCATTCCTATATACTGTAAATCATAGGAATAGTAGTATAAAAGAAAAACCCGATGCATTTTACAGATGAATTGCTTGACAGCTGCATTGATAAAAGTGGTAATGATTGTGGATGTAGGAGTATGCTACCATTTTACTTTCAAGCTCTTTTCAAGTCTCTTTTGAAGATGACAAACAAAAGACTGGTTGCAGAGTTGGTGTATTAGCTTCTCAGGGTCATTCTTTACCCATCTCAAAATGATGCCACACTTGGAATATAAGCTCTAAGAATGATATGGACTAATAATGTCAGAAATAAATAAAGGTATTAAGAACCAACCAGCTGATAGACTGTAATGACCTCAAACCTTATCAAATGAAGTTTGATTGTAGAATAGTGTAATTTAAAGAATATCAAAATACAGTTGTTGCATTTTCTTTAAAAAGGTTCGGCTGCAATAAATAAAAAAGAACATGTAAAAGTGTGAATAATTATTTTTATTATCCCTGAAACACATGACACATCACACTTCCTCTGAGCCAAATCCTGTAACTCCAAAAATGCCACTGCATAGAGGGCCCACACAGCTGTGTGAATGCTGGATGCCAACATATTCCCATAAACTGCACAATGCCTGGAGTGACTCCTAAAAAACTGGTGACTGAGCTAGCGAGGGTTGATGCATATGAAAAGCTGTCAAGGATGTTAAATGGGGCAGGCAAATGTGGGCGTAGAAGGCACTCAGTTGTGAACATTTGTAATCTTTGTGTTAATGGGTACAAGAAGTCCATTCATTAAAAAAAAGAAGCCAAACTGGTGATGAGATCAGTCTCTTTTTTTTTTTAAAGTAACTTTTGAATTTCCATATGAGACGCAACAATGGGTATGTTAACTTGGATAATGGGTGGATAAATAAAAAACATCCACAATGCCGACGACAAAAGCCGAGGACAGGCACTGAGTCAAACCCACACATGAAACGCTCACACCCCCGTATTCACAGCTAGAAGTTTGTTAAACACAATCCTGCATATTCAAACACAGACTCGGCCTCTCTGCACTGTTTACTGCCTAGAATAAGAAACAACAGTCCATGCCTGAATGCTAAACTTGTTTACCACAGAAAAAGCCAATTATGGAAGACGGAGTGAATATTCAAACTGAGAAGGGGGGCTTAAAGGGGAGGATCAGCCATATTGCTGAAATTTCTCATAACTGTTTGACCCAAAGGGAAAAGTTGCTATTATATCACACACTAACAAGTTCATAGTTGTCCCTTTATAGCCTTCCCTTTATCTTTTAGCCTCTGGTTGTACTCATTGATGGACAGACAGAAAACAGGGAAGCAGAGAAAAGGGAAACAAAGCTAAAGATAGATGATGAGGGATAAAGGAAGTTTTTAATTCTCCTCCTACAGCTGTGATTACACTAGCTGCTCTCTGTCTGTCAAACAGACAGTGCCCTCCCACCCACACACACACACGGACGCTGGCTATAAAACACTGTGCAGTCTGACAGGTTCTGGGTTCCTTCACTGCTGACAGCCTTGGCTACAGATTTACAACTTTATCAAGGGCTCTCGAGAAGAAAAAATAAAATAAAATCTGCACAAATTACTCCACTGTGGCTCTGCCTGTAATAAAATTGCATGACATCAACCTAAACAACCTAAACCATGGTATAGCAGTATAAGGGAATATCTTAATTTGGCGGAAGTGTTTTGACGTGCTTGGGCACGTTACTATGAATAACCCCATTAACAGACTACTCCTCCACTATGTTTTACTTCTAAGGGTGACTTCATGATAATATAGTGATAGCGTGATGCCTCCTAATGTAACAAATCTGTTATTGTTCAAAGGATGTTCCAAAAGAAAAATGGTTTGGGACTAACAGAATAATAATAATAAGAAGAAGAATTTGGGGCTAAGAAAAGCTTTGGTGTGAAAAGCAAGACTAAAGAGCTGTTTATCTTAAAACAATAGTTTGATTTATTGTGTCTTGATACTTTGTTATTAATATCCTAGCCATCTTGCTATTGTTTAACCAAAGACTTGCCTAGTGTCAGGATTAGCTAAATTAGCAAAGTTTGAGAAACAAGTAGACATTTAAAAAAAATTCCCACTCATTTTGGCATTCCAGTTTTCTACAAAACAGGTGATATTTTTATAAAAAAAAGGGTGCATGTTAACTACAACCAGTACCCTAGATCAGCGGTCCCCAACCCCCGGGCCTCGGACCGGTACCGGTCCATGAGTCGTTTGGTACCGGGCCGCGAGAGTTGAGGCTCAGGTGTGAAATGTATGGTTTTCAGGGTTTTTATCGGTTTTCAGTGTTATTTTGTTATCGTTTTTATCGTTTACTCGGTTTTCCTGGGTCTTTTCACGTGTGTTATGAATAAATTTTCTTTTTTTCGGTACCGGTACTAGTTTTATTTTGTTGTATTTATCCGCGACACCTTAAAGGCCGGTCCATGAAAATATTGTCGGGAATAAACCGGTCCGTGGCGCAAAAAAGGTTGGGGACCGCTGGCCTAGATGGATCAGCAATGACTTGGTAGATTTTAAGTTAATTACTGTATATTTCTCTGAATAATTTGTTTTCTTTGTACAACTATTTGACGGGGTTACTTGAAAGAGCAATATTCTAACCCAGGGGTGTCAAATTCAGGTTTACCGAGTGCCATATTGAAATACGAGGATCACACCAAGAACCATAAACATGCTTTAATCTGTAAATATACAGTACAGTACTGTATAGACATTTGAACTGCCCTTCAAGTTTTTATATTTTGCTTCCAAGGAGCTCAAGTGGTGGAATAGCTCCCTATGCCTTTTCAGGGTTTGTTTGTTTGTTCAGCCACTTAAGGACCCCAAAGCACTTTACACATTCAGTCATCCACCCATCCACACACACATTCACACACTGGTGATGGCAAGCTACATGTAGCCACAGCCACCCTGGGGCGCACCTCTGACCACCACCAGTAGGCAACGGGTGAAGTGTCTTGCCCAAGGACACAACGACCGAAACTGTCCGAGCCGGGGCTCGAACCGGCAACCTTCTGATTACAAGGCGAACTCCCAAATCTTGAGCCACGAAGGTGAAAAAGCTCCCCATGGACCCCTCTTTTCACTTGGTAAAGATTTAAGCTACTCATTCTCCCACCTCAGTCCCAGCTGAGATTGTTTGCCTTCAGCAAGAACTTTCCTTTGTCTTGGATTTTGATTTAGCTAGCCTTTTAGCTTCAGTGGGTGCTCTGCAGGTCTGCCTGTCTGTTTTGTTTGGTGTATGTAACAAGATCATGGAAATGGTCACCAAATGATGTCTCAGTGATATATCCTGTGTACTGATACAGGATGAAATAGGAGTGTACTAAATCAGAGAATATTTCAGCAGGTTTTAAAATCACATCCACAGTTTGTGGCAAGCTCACCCACATTTTCAACCCAGCATGCCACACTGATCAACACCCTGAGAAAGGAACCTCGTTGTCCCATCCTTCAGAATAGCCTTTTCATATTTCCTTTCCAATTTCCACTGAGTCCTTTCACTTCTGACACAAGCATCAGGTGGTGGTTGTTTTTTTGTTTTTTTTTGTTTTTAAATAATGCATACAGTCTGCAAGCTAGACTCAGAGCTTGTTAGGGAATATCTACAACCGTGCAACAAAGTCGAACATTTCTTTGCCCTTAGTGTCATTAGAATCATTTGAGCTGCTTTTGATGATCTTTCAACACAGCCATTGTTGTTATTGTCAAAGCTAATCTAAATAACATTTCTTGTTTTCCTGGCTAATGGTTGCCTCATTACTTTTTAATGATGCCAGTCACATAGTTGCGGGCATTAATTTGCATGTCGTTGTACTTGAGGCACTGGCTGTTCTTATTACTCAAAGCTCTGTTGGTTTTGCTTCAAGATGTCTAATCAGAGACTGATTCAGACCTGGGAAGCAAAGGGAGAGCTACTTATTACTGTAGTATAAAAACAGTAGGCAGTAGGGTCTGTGGAGGGTTCATACAAAACAACTCTTATGTTAACAATTATAAATAATAAGTAACATGTAATTGGGAGTGGTGAACAAGTTGACAAAAGTCTGTTGCAAAACCTATTTGGTATACCTGGATTTCTTCCAGGTTATATTTAGGTGATTTGCAAGCCAGGCTGGTAGTTTAATTTGTCTTAATCCAACATTGGACTTCTACAGTCATCCTCGCAATTTCTTCTACAGATCAGACATGCCAGTTACAGCTCCATTCATCCCATCCACCCGCCCAGCTATCTGGGGGGAGGGACTGGAGCCTATTACAGCTGTCATGGAAAGGTGGAGTGGACCTTGGACAGGTCGTCAATCTGTCGCAGGGAAAACTCTTCCTATGTAGACTATGGTGAAGCTAGGGAAAGAAGTGGAGTAGGGGTAAAAAAAAAACCCCAGAAAAGGCTTAGTGTTGTATGCGAGGCTGGACACGAAGAAAGGAGGAAAGGACTTGTATCAATTGGATATTGACAAATGCAGAAGAGGAGTACGGGATCCAATTTACAAGGGTGATGTGCAGAGCCGTCTACAGAGGGATAATTTTGATGAGCCATGCCATGAAAAGAGTTGTTTAAAGATAGGTTAAGAAGAGAGGTGACAATCAGCATGGAGCAGTATGGACTGCATGCCAGTGTTGATGGAGAAGTACCGAAAAGGTCAGAAGCAGTTGCACTTCTGTGTAACCTGATGAAGAAACTCCCAAGAACCTCTCAAGAAATGTTGCTACACGTTGGGTCGACGCAGCCTGCAACAACTTAAATAGCGTGGAAAGTTACAGTGTAGGGATAAAAGCTAAAGCTAAACCAAGCTTTACAGATGGGTTCAAAGTGGGGGTACAGTTGAAGATGTTAAGGTTTCCATTGGATGTGACCAAAATGGACAAGATTATAAATGAGTATAACAGAAGGGCAGGTTGAGCAGTTTGGTGGGTAAAGTTAGAGTAGCAAAGCTGAGATGGTTTGGACAAAGGATGTTAAAGATGTAGCTGCCAGTAGCGAAGAAAAAAAAGAAGACCTCAGAAAAGACTCATGGATGTATTGAAGGAGGATGCTAGGGGTAGGGTGAGATGAAGGCGGGTGATCTGCTTTGGTGACCCCCTAAAGGGAGTAGCCGAAAGAAGAAGAATGTCGACACAAAATGCAGGCTACTGGAGTGGAAAGTGTAATGATGGATGAGACAGAACAAGCAAATGATGAATGGGGAAACAAACCCTCTGTGTGGAAGTAAAAAAGATGTACGATCATCTCAGGCTTTGGAATGCAGATCAATCCTGGACTAACTCAAGCCTGCCTGAGGCGAAAAGGTCACCGTTTTACTTTGTCTTTTCTTTGGCCGCATTTTTTTGTGGTTTGCTGTCAGCCAACAACACACGAGTTACAGGCTCAGAGCAAATAGCTTCCTACATGGGATGATACCAGGTCCAAATACCACAACATTCCCACATATACACATTTAAAAGCAGACGTGGATAAAAATAGAGGGTAAAAATGAGGCATGCTTAAATGTTAAGGTCTGCAGGATGACAGTATTTTGGCTTTGGGACTCCTTGGTTATTGGCAGACTTGTGTTGTATCACAACTTTACAAGTCCGCACACGCGCGCACACGCATGCTGGGAAATCAAATCAGACAGTGAGGCTACAGAGAGAAACCACCTCAGCTAGTGCCTCCAATATAAATGGGTCAAGAGACAGTTTCACAAAACCCCGCTGAGTTTACAGTGAAAAGTTGAGAGGCTGCATTTTTATTGTGTGAAGAGCATTGGAAAGATAAGTCCTGTAAGGCTGCTGTGGAGACAGGGAAAAGGGCCAAGTGTGAGTGTGCCTGCAGCTTAGAAGCTATGAGTTAAAGGCTGAAGAGACATGAATGTTTCTTTTTTTAGGCCATGGTAACAGGATTAAAATTGTTTCATGAAATAGACTAACAGTGCTATGATTTAATATATGTAACAGTGGTGCTAAAGCTGTAACTTCCTGAAAGAGAATAGACTCTTTCAAGGTTAACAGCACTTGCTACTCACACCTCTTCCCTGCTTTCTACAACTCTTTATGTCATCATCAACATCATCACCCTCTTGTCCTGAAGCCAGGCGAGTAATCACACGTGTGAAAACAGAATTTATGGTCTTTAGAGTCACACTTGACTACCTAAGCTTTCACACTCAGGGAAGATGTTCAAATTCTCAGTTGCAGCTGCTTAACTACTCATTTATATATTGAACCATAAATTAAACAAGTACTTATGTATCTAAAAAAAAAACAGAACAACACCATTTCTGAAAGATGCAACTGACAGGAAAAACAAGAAGAATAAACACAAACACGTGTGTCAGAAGCATGCTACAAGAAGTTAAAGGAAAGTATCACGATGCTAGAAAGTTCATTATCATTTTGAGGAAAGCGATTGAACCAGGCTGTAAAATTAAAACTATACTAGTAGCCCAGAGAAGCTTCAGTGCTTATTCCGATCTTGGTGGCCTTTTGTTTTGCTCTCTTTCAGGATGAACCCCTCACTACTTCAATAACACTGAGGTCTGAACTCTAGGGAGGCCAATCCATAACTCATGAAATTAACTGTCCGTTTTCTATCATCTACGTATGTTTTTTTGCCGTGTCTTTGAGATCCTTGTCATATGAAAAAGTGAATGTGTTGTCAGTCAGACATTTTCCAGATGGTACTGCTTGAAAATTAAATCAATTTTGACAGTATTTGTCTGCAATCATAATCCCATCAAGTTTGATAAAGTCCCCATCACCGCCGGCTGAAATGCAAACCATGACAGAGCCTCCAGCCTTTTACAGAGGGCTGCTGACACACCTGTTACCACTGATTTTCAGTCTGGTTCTTGTATAACGTGGCATACCTCAGCTGTGCAGCTTTTCTTGCAGTTTCTGTTAATGATGACTTCTTGACAGCAATACTTCCAACACAGACCATTTCTTATAAGTCTTCAGTGAACAGTAGCTCCTATGACTGTTCACTTCTTGACACAGATCATGGATGTCACTCACCCAGTTTCCTTAAATTTTTAAAGGTCACACTGCACACCATGCCCAGATATGGCAGGTTGTTAGTAGGGGTGCAACGATATTCGTATCGATATTGAACCGTTCGATACAGTGCTTTCGGTTCGGTACGCATATGTATCGAACAATACAACATTTGTAATTTATTTTATCAACTTTCCTTCTGACGATGCTGTCTGTGTTGAGCGCTCAGTGAATCTGCGTTCGACTACTCCGCCTAGGCTGCACTGTCGAGCGCAGATCCACTGAGCGCTCAACACAGACAGCATCGTCAGAAGGAAGAGCGCAGGGCACCTCCCCTACCCTCATTCAGATGTGGTGTTTGGAATTATTTTGGTTTTCATGTGGCGTATGACCCTGAAGGTAAGCGAGTCATGGACTAAAGTAAAACAGTATGTTGGATGTGCCACACAATGCTCAATTACATGGGTGGGAACTAGTGTGTTAGCGCAGTTAGCTCGTTAACGTGTTGGCCGTCTAGCCCCATGCACGGGGCGATCGGCGGTAGCTCGTTAACGGAGATTTGCCGTGTTGTGGCGTTAAGGTCATTTCAATGAGATTAACCTGAAAGCACTAGCGGGAACACAACGAATATGACTGCACATTTACGCCGACATCATCCTAGTGCAAAGACAAAAACAACAAGCATGCTACTAACTTTAGCCGAGTCATTTAGACAGCTGTTAGCACATGATTCTCCTTATGCTGCTGAGAATATAGCCCAGAAGAAGCGGATAGTATAGCTTTTATTTTGGAAAGAGACATTTCTCTGTAATAAACTCTCTTTTCCAAAGATGAGTGATTCCTCAATCAGATACAGGGCTTGCAATATCGCTAGCCCGACGTCCCGGAGCTAGCGATTTTTTCAGTCGGGCTACCAAAATCTATCTCTTCCCTGCCCGTCGGGCTATTGTAGGAAAAATATATGTCAATGCTTTTGCATTCTTTCAGAAATGTAGCTGGGTAATTATGTCATTGGCATCGGTGAGCCACTGTCAATATGTGACATATTGAAGTCGCGTTTGAATTTGCGCTTGTTTTTTTGCTTTCACTTTGCAATCGTGCGAACTGTGTATAGAGAGCGACAGCACTGATCTGTGAGTGATGATAATTTGTGCACCAATTCCTCTGACATCGTCTTATTAATCGTTAGCTTACTATGCAAACATGACAAGTGAAATCTCCCGCAGCAAGCTTAAACATGTGAGAGGTTGATCGCGCAGAGAATCGCTGAGCTTATGTGAGTGCGCGTGTAAAAGCATTTCAGTTCTGCTGAGCCAAATAAGACAGGTCAGGGTGAAGAAGTGACAGCCAAAGAAAAGCTTACCACAAAACGGAGAAGTTATGACAAATCAGACTATAAGGCAAAAAGAAAGTGCAGCTTTATGGTTTCATGGACAAAATAATTTCTGTGGCTGCAATATGACAAGCTAAATAACCAGGGCTGCACATAAGTGGTCCGCAGGTGCGCATTCGCTGTCAAAATAAAAAACACGTACAAGGGTTAGGGTTAAATTTAAAAACTGTACATTTGAGTTAAAATATATATTTATAATTTTAATAAATGACAAATTAAGAAGGCATGAACATTTTTTTTGTATCGAAAAAATATCGAACCGTGACACCAAAGTATCGAACCGAACCGAACCGTGAATTTTGTGTATCGTTGCACCCCTAGTTGTTAGCTACTAGCTCCGTGGGAATCACTTTGTTCGTATAAATTAATAAATCGCAATGAATGAAAAATGACAAAACACTCTGGTTCCTTGAATACATAAATAACTGAGTGGTGGCTTAAGACTTTTGCGCAGTGTTGCATCTTTTATCCCTACGCTGGTTTTTCACTCCAGGAAGTGCAGACTGCATACTTGAGGGATATTAACCCTTTAAGACCTACCATAGAACCAAGTCCGCCAAAGCTTATATTATATTTTTACATGCTGTGGAGCCATTTTTGGGAGCATTTCAAGTTGATATACATCAATACAACCATTATAGCCCAAACTTTAATAATATGTCTGCATTAGGTGCATAGTAATTACATAAATTGCAAAAAAGTGCAATAAACTACAAAAAAATTGAAAATCGTTTTTGTTTTTTTAACATATATTTCTAGTTAGAGAAATTTAAGAGGCTTATCCCTCAAAACTGTAAATACAAAAAAAGTTGCACAAACTAGTTTCCCACCACAGGAAATTTATTTTAAGTGTCTTCATAGTTTTATTTTTGAAATGCACCAATTTTTATATATTGCAGGAAAAACGAAAATAAATATTATAGTGCAAATTTGCAAAATAACAGCATATGCATCAAAATAAACTATTTCCAGCAGTGCAATATGAGTCCTAAGCATCCCAGAAACGACACAGAAAGTCATAAATTCAAACATAACTTTTAAAAACACAAGTATAGGCTCATAAGGCCCCGATCGTAATAAAACTACATTTCCGCAAAATGACGTCACTTCCGGTTTCGGGCAGGTCATGGCGGACATGCGGCAGTTCACGCTGATGGACGTAGGAAGTGTTACAAACAGCTGATCGGATCGGCGAAGCGTGTTTCTGGAATATTATGTTTTTGTTGCTGCAAGCGCTTTTTATGCAGTTTTTGCAAAGCTATATGTGGAAGGAAACTGTGACCTAGGACAAGCTGATGGCATAAGATGTAAGTACAACTCCTCCGGTTTCATATGCAAAAAAAATTATTGCGCTAGCTTACGTGGTTGCAGTGCTACCGGGATTTAAAAATACTTACGCAAAATGGAGCGTGTCCGCTCCGACCGGCTTTAAAGGGTTAATATTGCCAAAAGTCAAGCAAAGCTCTGTATAAACATTTTCCCTAATGTTGATTTTTCAATTATTTTGGGAAAGTTTATTCTCCTTACAACGGTTTGTATATTTATTTATTGATAAAGTTTAAATTTAGGGCTGGATCAGGCAACCCTGAATGCTCCATTAGTTATGTGGCAATAGGTCTAGGCTGTTGAGGGCTTCACTCACCTCTTTTCACTCTCTATGCCTTATATACCACTCTGCATTTTCTCAGTGTGTCTTTTGCCTCCCTCCTTTAACTCCAATCAATTGCAGCAGATGGCCGCCCCTCCCTAAGCCTGTTTCTGCTGGAGGTTTATTCCTGTTAAAAGGGAGATTTTCCTCCCCACTGTTGCCAAACGCTTGCTCATAGAGGGTTGCCTGATTGTTGGATTTGGATCTATTGCTGTAGGGTCTTTACCTTATAATATAAAGTGTCTCGATGAAACTATTGTTACTTTGGTGGCATATAAATAAAACTGAAATGAATTATTTTGCGTATTATTGCTTCTAATTTTCCTCAATTAAAAAAGAAAGTATGATCTAAACAAATACTGGATTGATATGTTGGTATTTAGTCTCCTGTGTTTAGGCCATGAGATTTTCCACGGTTCCTGGTTGGCTCGAGCTGGAATTAATCAAGAAAGTGGAGGCAGCTGGCCACTGTGTCTAGGATCTATAAAACCTGCCTCCTCCTTGTAGCAGCTCACTCTTCTGACACAATTTTCTTTTCTATTTGAGTTTTGATTTTTTATATAGTTGGATTTGAGTTCACCAGGCAGATTGCTTTTCTGCCACTCTCATTTCCAAGCCTGAATTTTTGTTGCATTTGATAAAAGAAAAACGTATTGCTGCTAAATTAAACTTAATTTTGGTTATTCCCTCGTGTCTTTCTTTTATTTGTTGTGATCCCAAAGCCAGACTGTAATAACTGTAAAGCTGATAACAAGGGAAATATGGGAGGAAAAAAAACCCAAACAATCAGCACATTCAACTTTTAACTGATTTTAGTGACTTCAGATCAAGGAAAATAAAATCACATCCAACTAAACACAGACTCTGCCTCTCACCCACTGGGCACCATAGCTTGTGAGTGGGAAGCCTGTCTAATGATTCAACAACGTTAGGCCATATTAGAGCTTAAAACAAAATAAAAAAAGTCATGAAGGACAGCGGAAAAAAGGAGAGGACAGAAAGTGATTTGTCAGTGGAGTGATGTCTATAGCATTACTCTCATAAAGCATTTACACCTACCTAACAGCATCTGAAAGTAGGCCAGATGCAAAACCTCTATCAGTGCATTTGTTTTAAAGTCACACTTTAAAGCTCGTCAATGTAAACGTACGTTTTATTCATTCACTGGTGGAACTCTTATGCAAACTACTGAACAAATGGGCTCGGCAACTTCACTTTTAATTGGTATAAGAGTGATCGCAGCCAGTACGAGATGCACCATGAGAGCTTGGATGCTGGTAGTTTTCCACCCAATGACCTGTGGAATCACCTGCTGTTTGAAAGTGGTTTTGCACACTTAACCTCTGGGCGAACAGAGGACACCACAAATACTTGTAATCGGTCTCCTACAGCAAAAAGAAAATTCAATGACATCACCAGGAAACCCCTGAGATTTTGTAGTCACAAGGAGAGTGGTGTCCTATTTTTACTCTACTTGACTGATCCATTAGATAAGCATTTACCTCTCACCAAAAACACAAGAGGAGCCAGAAATATGTAAAGCACACTTTTGTCTCTCCATTGCACCCAGTGACTTTGTAATTTGCCTTGGATTAATACTTTTTGTGATCCCTGAGGCAAGCCCTTTAAATGAAGACGTCCTGACTCAACCCCATGGACCGAAAGCCTAAGGTAGGATTGATGCGTGCTCTCCGAGTCTTCTGGGATCATTTGAACACAGGCAGCCGAGGGATTTGTCAGTCTAATGGGAGCTGACAGGAAGAGAATGAACTTTAACACTCGCAGACTGCTTTCCCTTTCATGAGCTTCCAAAGAAACCCTGTAGTGAATCAAATCCCTTTCCTCAGGGACACGCACACACAGAGACACACACACGCGCGTATATATGTATATATATATACATATACATATATATATATATATACATATATACATATATATATATATATATATATATATATATACATATATATATTAATACGCACACTACATGAACACACGACAATGTGTCACGCACACAGACATTCGCTCCCTCCAGTGACCTGAGAATAGAGGTCACTGCCGAGAGCTCGTTGTTTCAGTGATTTCACGCCATGTTGCTTTCAATCAGGAGCTGTAATGAAGGGTCTCATAACTAACGTTAATGGGACCCAAGGACTGTTAACCAGATGAATAGCTTGGTTTTATAACTCTGATTTAGCATCTGGCATCTCTTCACGTGGTGTGTTAACAGGTATGTTTCGGTGCGCCTGAAGCCTGAGGTGACATAACACTCTTGTGTGGGTCTTGATGAGACGTTTACTTAACGCTGGCCTGGAGTGTTGCCTAGGAGCTCATCTGTTTCACTATTTAGCATTGACTGAAGATGAATAAGGAACAGCCTGGTTACCCGGAGTTAAGCACAGCCCTGAGCGTTTTATGAGATCTGATGAAAAAAAGACCATCAAGAAATTAAAAAGATATATAAACAAAAACTATACTCCAAATCAGTCGGGGTGAATATGACCGTCTGAGCATCAGAGGGAATAAATAATGCAACTCTTTAATTTGCTAAGTAGCAGAAATGTTTGGCAAATGTTGCAACTTTGTCCCAAAAACTGGCAACTCTTCAGGCCACAGCCTTTCACTCAAGAGCACTCAGTAATAAATCTTGGTGCATTGTTTTATTCAGGCTAGACAACAGCAGTCTGTTCATGACTCTTATTAACATTCTTTTTAGAAAATGAACACTAGCCTGAATAAAGCTTACAGAAAGGCGAAAACAGTAGCCTGTCTGGAGAGCCTGTTCTCCTTCCCAGGGTGTTAAATGCTGCGGTTTTGCCAGGGTATGCATGTCAGTGGTATGCACAAAGTCCTACAGCACAGCAAAAGTAAAAACGAACATCTCCACAGAGCTCTACGTTGTCCTGTGAAAAAGGAGAAAGTATACTTTGACTCCTTCTATAAGAATTTAAGCAAGTAGGTAGCTGCCAGGTGCTGCTATTCAAATGTACTTTATTAACTGCACATCTGTCTGTGTGAGCACCTCTACAGAAGGAGTTTAATGTACTTTATATACTTTAATGTCAGGTACACGTCAGTAGTGTATGTGCCAGCAAGTTCACTCTGAGATCAGAGAAACTGCAACAAACCCAACAGCTACATTACAGACTCTATAAGCCTCAGTTGGCATTTTAGTCCCAGTACAACACAAAAGACTGAACAAGTCTTCTCTCTAAAAAAGACGATGGCAGCACAACTCAGGTTTCCAAAATTGCATCTTAACAAACCACAAGACTTCTTTAAGAATGCCCTTTGGACAAAGAAAACCAAACTGGAGATGTTTGGCCCTAAATTCAGGTCTTTTAGAGTGAAGGGCCCAGTTCTGAAGACCTTCTATGACTCTGTGGTGGCCTCAGCCATCTTTTACGGTGTGGTCTGCTGGGGCGGCAACATCTCTGCCGGAGACAGGAAGAGAACAGACTGATCAGAAGGGCCAGCTCTGTTCTAGGATGCCCTCTGGATCCAGTGGAGGTGGTGAGTGACAGGAGAATGGTGGCTAAGCTGTCATCCCTGTTGGACAACATCTCCCACCCCATGCAGGAGACTCTGACAGCACTGAGCAGCTCCTTCAGTGGCAGGCTGCGGCACCCACGGTGTGGGACGGAGAGATTTTGCAGGTCTTTCCTCCCCATTGCTGTCAGACTCCACAACAAAGACTTCAACTGATCAAACACACACATCCACACATGTGCAATAACACTAAGTAGAAATACTCTTTTCTGGCATCGTTGTATTATACTCAATTGTATATAACATTTGTATTCTATTTTATTCGATTGTATATAGTATTTTATTTTATTTTATTCTATTCTATTGTGTACAGTATCTCATAGATATATTATTCCAGTGTTTTTTCTCTAATTTTTCTATGCAACTTGCACTGTCCACTGCTGTAACAAAACAAATTTCCCACACGTGGGACTAATAAAGGTTATCTTATCTTATCTTGTCTTAACCGTCAGCACCACATTTAAGAAAAGCTAAATGCATGACATCAGCACAGTCCTACCAGCAGTCAAACAGAGTTGCAGAGGGGTGATAGTTTGGGCTTGTTTTGCAGCCACAGGATCTGGACACCTTGCACTTGTTTAGCTCACCGCAAACTCTGTATACCAAAGTATTGTCCAACAGCTAAAACTTGGCTAAAGTTGAATCATGCAAAAGGAAAATGCAACAGAATCACTGAAGAATTCAAGAATTGAGATGTTGCAAGAGCCCAGTAAAAGTCCAAACTCCAATCTGACTGTAACGTGGGACACTAATGGAGCTGTGCAACACTAAATGCCCACAACTACCAAGGAACTGTAGCAATGCTGTCAAGAAGTATGGACCCAAATTCCTCCACAAAGATGTGAGAGACTGATAAAGTTATACAAAAAAAACCCCACTATAGCTTAAAGTTAGGATTGACTTCTGTATGACTTATCTGTAACTGTGACAATGTTTTACAGGTTCAAAAGAATGAATATAGAAAGTAACAAATAAAAGCAGTCCAGGCTTTTCTGCTATACTTGTCCACTCACTACTGAGCAAAGCCAGGCTATGGGAAGCTATAAATAATAAAAACGTAATAAAATTATTACAATGCACCGCTGTTGCCAACTTGATATGGAGCCCTAGGTCTTGAGCCAAACAGTAGCATAATAAACATCACCCTGCACCCCATCTCTGCCCTCATCACGTAGAGTTTCCCTCCCACTGCCTCCTCTATCAAAAACACAATTACACCCCTGCATACAACTGTAAATCCAGTAAAAAACAGTTACTATGCTGCTCTGCCAGCAGGCCAAACAACCATGCTCTCACACCTTCCGACAGGCCAGACAGCCTTTCTCTGGTTATAGATAGATGCTAGTGGTGAGTTTTCACAGGCCAGAGAGCAGATGGTCTGACTGAGCAGTATCAAATCTCTAATACTACAAGGCCATGCAAAGACGTGAACTGGCCATCTTTGCGCTCAGTTGCCAACACACTGCTAACAGCTCCTGAAAGAAACCAAGTAGTGGGAGCTACTTTCTTAACAGTCATGCCATACACAAGCACAGAGCTGGTGTAACATTGATTTTAGTGGAGTTTACTACATGCATTTATCTTCAAATGAAAATGAAAACTTTATGATTTCTCAAGTAAATCTTACATTAAAGAAAGCCTTCGAGAAATCTGTATAAAGTCTAAATCTAAACATAAACCGGTCCGTGGCGCAAAAAAGGTTGGGGAACGCTGACATAGGGGCAAAGGTCATGTTTCATAAAGCAAGGCATAAAAAAAACTACTTACATTTAAAAAATATATATTTTACAACTTAAAGTGTCCATTTGGTTTCTGCTGATGGCTCAGTTTGAATATTGGAACATTAGAATAAAAGCAGGACAGCAACCGTCCTAGATCTATGAAAAAAAATGGAGGTTGGCAGTTGAGTGCATTGAATATTTTCACATTTGACAACTGATTTCAAGCAGCTGTGGTGGCTAAATGACTGAGTGTACGACACCCTCGACCACTTTTGATCGTCACGTAGTAACACAGTTAGCACCTAGCTGAAAGCGACCTGCCTCCATGCAGTCGTGGCCCGACACAGATAGTCCTGCAGCTACTCTCAGAATTGCTAAAGGTTTGCAAAATAACTGCTGTCTAATTTGCAAACACAGATTGCCAACACTTTACAATCAATCAGAGTGTGCCAAACAACTCGTCTGCAACTCATCACTTTGCAATCAGCGACTTGAATCAACTGGTTGGCAACTTCGTATATTTTTTATAAAGCAAAGTGAGCGTCTTTCTTTGTACGTAGATGGCAACAGATTTGTAAAAGTCAAGTGCTGCATTATCACAAACAGATTGCATGTAATTGTAACTTGACCACATTCGATCACAAACTAATAGCAGACTGACTGTGTCATTTATCACTGCTTTGATGCACCAAAGTTGCTTTGAAGATGGCAGCTGTTTGCATGTGGTTGTGGCCTTTGTCCCTGTCTTTGAAACAACAAGAGTGTGAGTTCATTGCATGCAGTACAGTGGCAATAATCTTGGTACTGATGTGGTCTCCAACCACTAATTGCTCTGCAACTTTACCATAACTAGTTTGACTCTCCTGGTCACGTTGGGCTTTTCTGTTTGGGATCTTTTGTAAAAGAGCCTTCCTGCCACCTCGTACATGTGTGAGATTAATTGTTGATTCCAAAACAGACACGGATGTGCAGTAGATAAAGTGCTTCAAATTTAGAGAATAAAGTGACTAGAAAAGCGCTAAAGGCCTGTCCATTTGCCAACTGTAATGCCAAGCTGCTGCCACACATACAGAGAACATACATGAACCTTGGCAACCACATTGCCTATCTGTACACACAGTGTTTGCCTACCTTGTTTTCTGAGAGGTTCACATCTGTTGTCTTGGCTGTGGCGTCCAGGTCAGTCACTCCTCTGTTGAGGTTCAGATCCTCTGCTGCTAGCGCCTGGCTCACCTCCTCGGCATCAATGTCGGTCTCTTCAGCGACGGTCGCCGTCTTCTCTGCACCTGTTAGCTCCCGAACTGAGCCCAGGAAAGTACATACACACACAGGTGGATAAGCACGCACACCTGCACACACACACACACATGTAGGCGTGAGCATGTACGCACACACACATGGGTGGACAAACATAAAAGCGTTTAAGAGAAAAGTTTCCACACAGCCACAGTATGCTAAATAGTTGACAATTTTTTTTTATTGCCACACAGATGTCAAATTTAATGTCAATTTAAAATAAATGTACTGTTGGGAGCACACTCTGGCTTCCATTTAGTGTTCCTGTTGCTGTTAATTTATTTCCAATACAGAAATCAGTGGTGGTTTCTGAGTTTTTACAAAGCAGATATTAACTGTGATGATCAACAAAATTGCTTCCTGTGACACAAAATCAAAACAGCTGCTGTTCACAGCCAGCCCTCCCACTCTTCTGCTTGTGGCCCCATCGCTTTTAATCAAAATTTTAATGGAGATATCCATTTTCCTTTTATTTGGTAAAGACTACTTTTGTTGCTGTTAATAGTTCCAGCAATCCAAACATGTTAATTTAGTAAAAACACTGTTGAAAGCTGCCACAGTTTATGAGAGATCGATGCACTGAAAGACATTTTTAAAAAGTACCATTAAAGTCAATTAAAAAAGCAGAAATATGTTGATTTAACTTGATATTTGCCAGCAATGATTTCTCAGTTATGAGATTCCTCCTGCCTTCAGATATTTCCTCTGTAGAACTTTGTCACAGTCACTGAAACACTTCCTCCCAGTACCTGGAATGTCTTCACCCAATTCAATGTGAACCTTGTAACCAAGGAAAGCCTGTGTTTCCATATTTTATTCCATAAAACTGCACAACTGCACTGCACTTGAAAACTGCCCACAAAACAAAATTGCATTTGTTTTCTAGCTGTTAAAAATACACTTGACTGGCATAGGGGCTGCACTCCCTTCACTGGCAAAACTATATCAGCTGGCAAATCCATCTGCCCACCACTGGCTATCACGAAATAAAGCGAATAAGCATGAATATAAGAATATATAGTGGAAATACACTCACTTTCATCTATTCACCTGCTCGTTAACACAAATATCAAATCATCCAATCACATGGCAGCAACTCAATGCATTTAGGTATGTAGGCATGGTCTAGATGACTTGCTGAGGTTAAAACAGAGCATCAGAATGGGAAAGAAAATGTGTTATGGTTGATGGTACTGGTCTGAGTATTTCAGAAAGTGGCGATCTACTGGGATTTTCTCACACAACAATCTCTAGGGTTACAAAGAATGGTGTGAAAAGGAAGTATCAAGTTCTTTCCGAGCTCGTTGCAACCAGTCTATTCAATTCAATTC
Source organism: Diplotaxodon limnothrissa (assembly GCF_057381915.1). NCBI lineage: Eukaryota > Metazoa > Chordata > Actinopteri > Cichliformes > Cichlidae > Diplotaxodon > Diplotaxodon limnothrissa. Next base: position 13,074,060 of record NC_140612.1, on the reverse strand, counting down.
GATTCAGTGACAGGATAAAATCTGCACTGTATGTTCCTGGTATGCAGAAGAATGCATGTCTGAATCAAACATTAAAGCAGATGGGCTCCAGCAGCAGAAGACCACACAGGGTGTCACTTCTCTCAGCTCGTTTTCCCCTCTTGTGCACCCAGCTATTAATCCTCTCCTCCCCCTCCACTCAAACCTCCTCTCCAATAGTTTGGAAGGAGCACAGCTTGTCATCTCCAATACTTACCATTCAAAACCTGCTGCCAGTACTACTCTCACCTTTTCCTCCATTACACCTCGTAATACTCACCCTTTCTACTCAACTGGCAAAGCTCTGCTGCCCGGTGTTTACCCGTGCTCTCTGCTACTGACATAATTTCCCCCTGTTGTCTTTGCTTCCCAGTTCAGCCTCAACTCTTTCCAGATGACTTTGTTATTGTTAATTACACTGAGAGAAGAAAAGAGCTAAGCTCCTTTGCGGGGAGACTGTTGCAAATTGAGAAATGGTGCATACATGGGCCTGGGTGGGAGCCATTTACAAATGACTAAAGAGAGCAAGCGTTATACGTCTTGGATAAATGATTACATACAGCAACACTTCCTCTTGGAATGTGTGACCCTGGTATGATGAATATGGCATAACTATTATTTCAAGCACTTTATAAAGGTTTAGCAAAGTAGATTTCCCCGAAGTTTATAATTCAAATGAAAAGTGATATGTAAAATTAGCCACCTGTGCATGTTACACTGCAGGCTCTACACAGATTCACTGCAGAAGTCCAAATTAAGCTTTAGGCTCAAACCACGGCTCATATAAGAAAGTCAGCCGCCAGCTGCCTTCAGCCTCAGTGCCCACCCATGTCCACTGTGGGTGCAGACGGTGGTGACAAGAGGCCCAGGTGGCAGAGGCAGAGGTCTTTGTTGTTTATATTACTCAGTCTGGGTTGGACAACTCCTCTGAAACAGTACAGAAACATTGCCGCACACTTTCTTCTCTTCCTTTTCTTCCTTCTTGTGACTCCCTGCTGTTCAACCCAGTTCTCCATCCCCTCTCCTCTTTTCTAATCTACATTTGGTCTTTCTTCTTCCTTTCATCCTCCTCCTGAGTTTATTTTCCCCTCTAACATCATTTCCTCTTCCTCATCTCAACTAGACATGCCTTCCTCCAGCACACTATCTCCCCCTTTTTTTCCTCCCCTCTCCTCTCATTGCCATGATAATTAGTTCTTCAGATAAGCACATTGGCTGTGCGTGACGGCGCTTGTGTTATTTAACACACCGTGACAGTGAGTGCGTGTGTACAGACCTCTCCTTGTATGCATGTGAGGTCCTCTTTACAATGTGTGTGCGATGCACAGTTAGAGCGTGTGGGTGATCTCCGGGCTCATCAGCATGTGAAAACGAGCTCGTCTTTGGAGGGCTGGAGGGGAATCTGCAAATAACATATCCCTGCCCGGTGTAGATCAGGGCAGGGAGGACGACCAGCAGCTGGCCGCTGTAAGATCTGGAACAATGGTGTAAAAGAGCTGCATTTGATGACTCCTTGTCTTGTCCTCTCAGGACCCCACTGAGAGCCACGTGTCCCCGGGCTGCCACACAACCCAAGCCGTCCAGACATCAGGCAGCGGATAAAAGTAGCTCAGCCCACCAGTGTTGTTGTGCCGTTTCTCTGTGTTGACTCATCCATGATATTCGCTCTAGCATACCATTCTCCTTCTTTCCAGTTTGGGCACAATACAGGCAGGAATCTCATCTACAGCACATCTACAGCTGTGTATGTGCAGTGCGTCTCCAGTACAACCTGTTAGTGCAGTCTGAGGACACATGACTATGCGAAGTGTGTAGGTGTTTGTGGGCACTGGGGAATGTGCTGACAGCCCTTCAGATTTTGCTTTACTTTTAGGACTTCCACAATGGAACTGATGACACTTCTTTCCCATTTTGCTTAGGGCATTAAAAACATACTTTTTAGGATTACAATCTGATAGAACAAGTGCTAATGGACTCTCACTGGTTCTTCCCGAGACTCTTTCCTATCTCAAGGTTAAAACTGAAACTGACAACACAACGTTAGACAAGTTAGAAAAGCCGATAACCTGGGTATCAACTCAATGATTGGCAACATCTCCATTTTTCAGCATGACAATGAGCCCAAACACAACTAATATGGTATAAACCCAATGGTCTTCATGTACTAATATGTACATTCTTACACAGTGTAAAAATAAACACGTATGCTATACTACTGTCCAATTAATGAAATGTGACCGGCCTATTTTGTTCCTACATTTGTTAATAAACGAGAACAGTTCTGAAGCAACAGTCTCGTATAATCACCATACTCTTCCACCCACATTTCTCTTTCTAAGGAAATGCCTCCAGGTGAACAGAGAAAGCGGTGACGCTACTGTACTTCTAAGGCAAGAAAGCAGCAGAAAGTCCAGCTGAAGAAATGAAAACAGTTATGTCCAAAGGCTCCTTTCTCATTTACTATGTGTTAATAGACCTCTTTGCATTGACTCATTACTTGTAATTAATCTCCGTCTCTCTTCCACAGCATGTCTTTCATCTTGTTTTCCTTCTCTCACCCCAACCGTTCGTGGCAGATCGTCGCCCCTCCCTGAGCCTGTTTCTGCCGGAGGTTTCTTCCTGTTAAAAGGGAGTTTTTCCTTCCCACTGTCACCAAAGTGCTTGCTCATAGGGGGTCATATGATTGTTGGGTCTTTCTCTGCGTGTATTATTGTGGGGTCTACCTTACAAAATAAACCACCTTGAAGCGACTGCTTTTGTGATTTGGCGCTGTATAAATAAAACTGAACTAGCTGAAATTATAGAAGTTTTTAATATGGTTTCCTCTGAGACACCCACCGTGGCTCAAATAAAGGAAATAAATTTGGACATCAAAAGAGATCAGAAACTCAGGGCAGACTGGAATAATGCGACGACATTAGCCTGTTGCATCCAGCAACGATATGTCATTTTTAATGAAAGATACGATAATTTAAGAGACGACAAAGAACACAGGTTCAAATTAAAAGCCTACACCTTTCAATTGAATCTTCTGTTTTCTTTATATTAAATGTAATAATTCTTTTATAATTTAAAATTTAACTGTAATTTTTAGCATTAATAACAATAATAAGGATAATAATACTTCATTTGCTTGTCCATATGGTCAGAGACACTTAAATTTGTTTGTACAAACAAATTCAGATACAAATATTATAAATGGCTGATGAATGATGATGATGATGAATGTTCATACGCGTAGGTTACACACAGATTTGTGCTTATGGACTATTAGTAAATACTTATTTTATAATTATAATTGTATTATATTAATATTTTAAATCAGTTTCATGTCTTCCAGTTTTGCTTTTACGTTTTGTTACGGAAAGACACTAACAAACTTCTACAACATTCCCTCAGTTACTATTCTTAATATTCTCAGTTGCCAGTGGTTGCACGGCTTCTATTTTAGACATCAAAGGACCTTGATATCTCTACTGTAGTCCACTTCACGTATGTTACACATTGATGCTGATGGGGACAAACAGACCAGAGGCTGGCAACGAGGCCACCTTGAGGAGAATAGCTGCTAAATTTATATCGGATTTAGTTTATACAACAGATTTATGTTAAAACAGGAGGCATCACTTTAGATTTTATCAGAAGATAAAAATAATGAATTGGTTATGTCGTAAATTAGTCTCATGGTGGTGAACCAAGGAGCAGAGCAGGCAAAAACCAACAGCCATCAGTCTGTTTGGATGCTACAGTGTTATGGCAACAGTGCAGCATCCAAACAGAGAACATCTTTCTTGAGAGGAAAGACAAAGGTGAAGAGCGACTTGCTGCATAATGAGGATGGAACAGAAAAAAAAAAAAAGCTTTTGCAGTAAAAAGGCATAAACATGCCATTTTGAATGATGTTCATATCAACTGTAACCATAAATTATCTTGGGGATAATTTCTGCATTTCTATGAATGCAGAAGCAGAGAGGTGATTGGAAATAAGCGAGGCAGGGGGAAATTACACAGGATGGAAATTGCAAGTATGAGTCTTATTCACTCAGCCACCTGGACAACCTCCAGCTAATATGAAAGAGCAGCACTGAATCCACCCACAATTTAGGCACTCAATTTAACAATGTTTTGTTATGGGCGTCTAAAAAAAAGACAAGGTCTATCAGTCTATCGGCAGCACAAGCCTGGCTGTTTCTATCAGCGATGTGCCCTTTGTTGGTCCAGAAAGTCTGCTCTCAAGGTCTGCTTTTAATTTTGGACACACCGACAATGTTTTTACTGCCACAGCCAAACAAGCCTCGAGTCTCCTTCACAGCACATGCCTCTGAAGCACTACATTACATCAACCCACACACGTCTATCTATCCGCTCACTCCCTGCGCAGTTCTCATCTGAAAGTAAACCTCGTAAACAGCTGTATTTACTCGTCTTAAAATCACAGTGCGTTTTATCTAAGTGGGCGCTTTACATGGCAAAATAACATTTCTGGCATCTCGCAGAAAAACAATCTTAGACTGTCTCTGTATGAACTTGCCTGTCAGCGTTCACTAACAACGCCTGCTGAAGGTAAAACAACAAATGAATTACCCTGAGACAAAACGTCACTCAATCAATCGTTGCATTTGCTCCTGACCTCTCCTCAGTGAGCTCGCGTCTACTTTTTTGTCTTTTAATGAGTTCAATTCAAATTGAAAACTCGCACGCAACTTTCACCTTGCAGTCTTTAGTGCCTCTGCAGCTCCACCATTCTCCAAAGTGATCACAGTATGCACAACTGAACTTGCAGTAAGCACTTTTTAACAGACTTGAGGCCACAGCAGAAGTGCTTTAATAGAATAAAAAATGGAATGGTGTTCGTGTCTACCTGTGACGGAGGAGTCATTGCTGTTCTTGTCGCTGTGGTGGTCGTCCTGTCCATCTGTGTTCTGCTGCGTGTGCTGCAGACTCAGTTTGTGACAAACTTCAAACGCCTGCCCGACTGTCCGAACGATACGCATGGCCTGGCTCTGCGAGGGTGAGGAGACAAAGAAAGACAAATAAATGTAGCTGTGATTCTCAGAGTGTTATCAGCTGCATTTTTGTGTTGACATTTGGTTTTAAAGAAAAATTAAAAACTCTTTGCTGCGTTGCATTTTCTAATCGACTTCATCTAGTGTGGCATCTTTCTCCTTAGGCTTCCTCTGACTGGGTTTCTGCAGGTGTTTACCCAGAAACCAATACATGTTTCTGGGTATAAGGCAATGCAAACCCCATCACGAGCCACCAGGGTGATTTTACCAGATAAGACTGAGCCCAGTGTTGGATTCCGACTGGACCCAGAATCACTCTTAGAATATTTCCTGTCTCAGACACAACAAGCCCAGAACACGGGTGTGTAGGTCAGCTGGTGATTCACTCTTACATGGATGCACTGGGCCACATGATGATATCTGAGATCACTATGTTAAGAGATCATGATGTTGTTGTGGGGCCATCATTACAACTGACCAATCATGTTGTTGTGATGCTTTGCAACTTAAGTGGGGGGGAAAAATACTGAAACTGAATCGTCCTGTAGTGGAAAAAAATGCAGAGTCACAAAGTCTACATAAGGAAGAGGCAGAGCTACAAAGAAATGAACGGGCTTTCACCCGTGAGACTATGTTTCTACCAATGTACTGTAAATGTGGAATTATTACTCTTGGACTCAGTGGACTTGCTTTCATCCATCTATCTTTGATCCGATTCAGAGAGCCCATCCCAGCTGTCACAGAGTAAAGCTTACATCCTGAACATGTTGCCCAGCTATATCAGTTTTTAAAAAAGAAATGCGTCAGTTACATGTTGTATTTTCTTTAATTTAAAAATAATAATAATAATAAAGGTTTAGGTAAAGATTGAAGTTTCCATTTAAACTTTTTATGTCAAGAAGAAGAAAAATTAGACATAAATGACAAAAATGAGACAAAAATGACACATAGTACTCACTAGCTGGAAAGTTTCTGAATAATTTCTCATTACTTTTTTCAAGGGTGTAAACTTGAGGTCATGTTAACAATCTAGTGAAATGTGGCTTACATCGCCCGAGGTCTTCAAGATTTATTGGTGGAAAACTGACAAAAAGCAACTATAATTCTTACAAGTGTGGTGTGTGTTATCAACATGTAGACAGTACTGTATAAAGATTTAAAATATCACATCACATTTGACCTCTGACCTCTCCTTTTAGGTTAATAGACTGATCTAAGGTCAAAGTGAGAAGCTATTTAAAACTATGTTTCTTACTGCTATTGCATTAATAAATAGGAATACAGGGAACAATATAGGGGGATTCTTTTGCCTCCAAAAACCATGTCACATGACCTCTGACCTCACTTTTGATTTCACATCTGCATTTCTTTTAAGATGACCCCAAAAATTGTTTATCTTCAAAGAAAATATTGCAAAAGGAAAGAGAATGAGGTGCCCAGTTAATTAGCAATATACGGTAGTATTAGATTATATAATATTATATATGTACCTTATTCATGTTCAGTTATTTACAGGTTACTCCTACTATACTATTCCCTTAAAAGTAAATACTGCCCAGAGACTGAGCCACCTCGGCAGAACTTTGTACTCTCTGAATAATTCTAGTTATTATTATTATTGTATTGTAGATGCAGCTCTTTGTTGCTTTTATTTTTTTGTTTGGTGGGGTGGTGGGGGTGTTTGTATTTCAGCACATTGAGAAATTTCTCCTTTTTCCTAAGGCATTTCAAACAAATAGCAGCCTGTTGTTAAAAAAAAATACTCCAAACTCTGAATTTCTACTTTTGACTGGATTTCACTTTACCCGCAGGCACACCGACTTTAGTGCCTCTGCTCATCTCCTCCTTTTTCCTCCTTCGGCCCTGCTCTGAAAAGGCAGGTCAGGCAAAAACAACTTAGACGCTTTCTATCTCCTGTCAGGCATCTGCTCTATCTCCTCACAGTAGAAAGGCGTAAAGGCAGAAAAGATTTCATTGTAAAGCACTCATTCTCAGCTGAATGAGTATAAATGGATGAAGCGTGGCCTAAAAGCCACAACACAATACACACATGACTGAAGGACCAAATCCTTTCTTGCCCTGCTTGTCAACACTGGACTAGTTTGAGGCTGTGTCCTGTAAGTGCTAACAGCATTAGTGCAAGCTCTGTATGGGATCAGAAAACAGTTGATGAGTTAGTGGGTTTTGACAGCAACTGAGCTCCTGGGCTTTGGCCTCAGCCCACAGATGTGTTTCTGTATCAGTAGTAATGTTTGTCTGCAGTCTTCTTACAGCACATTTTATTATTCATTTTTTTAAAATTAAATCGACTCGCTTCAGTTTAATTTAGTGCTGATGTTACCATAGTGACCAGCCATCAGGTGGCACAACCAGCAGAAAGAATTTATGACCTCCCAGTGTGTCACATACCTTCTGACCCTTACAGAATCAACAGTCGTGATGACTAAGCTGCCTTGCTGGCATAAAAGCTCCATGAACCTCCACTTTGTTGTGCTCAGTCACCTCACTAAAAGTCACTGACAGCATAAAGCCATTTGAAAACTCTCTCTCTCTCTCAAAAAAACAACAACAAAAAAACACTTTTAAAACCATAGAAATAAAAATTCAAGCCAAACTTTCAATGAAAATGAACATCAGAAATACACTCTGTGCAAGTAAACACCCTGCTGTCAGCTCAAATAGAATACTGAGGTGCAAAATAAGCATTTGGTTTAGCATTGCCTAAGTTTGTTTATTAAAGTGTTAAGTAGCAGGCGTCCCACTCTGTGCTCTCTCTGCATGCCCGAGCTCCTCTCCACACCTCTGAGATCAAACCGAGCCACCCTACGGAGGAAGCTCATTTTGGTTGTATCATTGACCTCATTTTTGTGGCCATATGTGAAGCCCATAAGTGACGGTTGGCACATAATCCGACTGGTTCACCACAACGGTTAAGCTGACCACGTACAATTCGCCAGTTGAGCTCATGCTCCATGTTGCGTCAAGATCCCCGGAGAGTTAAACCTTTAGCTAGGGTAGCATTTCCGTCAACCACAGAGGAGCATGCCACTGGTTTCTGGCTTCAGATTTGGAGGTTTTGCTACCACCACATTGCATGCTACAGGTTGTTGCAATTAAGGTAGTCAAATCCCATGATCTGTGTAAAGCAGGAGCTTGTTTCCAACCAAGAATATCTGTGCCAAATTATTTCCATTTCCAATTTCAATCATCCTCTGCTTCATCGTCCTTTCAGGAGTTCAATCAGCGTTATTTTATATATAAACTATCAAATCTAATCAAACTATATATCTACAGTTTAATAATACAGTAACACCGCACAATCTAATTTGTAGAGGGATGAAAAACAGAGCTGTCTAAGAATTCTCACAGTGACATGACTAAATAACTTCAGAACCAAAAAGAATTGAAGAACTAACAGTTTCAACCTCTTAAATGGTAAATATTGCTATGATGAGATTTTAAGAAATCCTAAGGATTTTTATTCACGCTAGTTGCAGTGACTAACTGGTAAACTGATCACCCAGAGACTGAGCGTGCAACCCACATAGCACCCATACTTCAAAAACAGAAATTCATAGACTGTAATGTAAAAGGTTGAGTAGTTGTTTTGTACTATATAGAAAACTTCTGAAGAGTATTTGCCAGATTAGCTGTTAAAGCAATGCTTCCCTCCACCTTCATAAAATAATTTAGTGTTTGTTTGTCTTAACACAGCTTCCTTATTGGTATTCAGTGACAGTGTCATCAACCAACCAGGCGTCATGAATACAAGTAGCTGATGTTCAAGATTATAGTGATAAAAATGCAAATTAAAAGAGATGTATTCAATTCTGACATCTGCTTCCTCTCTTTTCTAATTTTCTGGAGACGAGTGTTAATAACGTGAGACATCATCGCTCTATGGGCATTAAGAAAGGAAAGAAAAAAATTAGTGACCCTTGAAGGCAAAACTCCACTTTTTTTAAACAAGGAAAAAGTTGTTCTGAAAATGATAGATGATGTTATTCAAAAATGTTAAGTATACACTTGCAGGCATCTCACATTTGGAGCAACTCTTGCATCCTTCACTCATCTTTCCTCCTTGGAGCCGTGGTTCTGTTTTTCCACGCTCTGCCGTTCCCATCTTCTTCATTTCCTCCTCCATTATCTCACCCCCACATCATCTCCTCCTTCTCTGTGGACCCCATTCATGTCTTCTCACCCCATGCTGGTCCTCAGACTGACAGTAAACAATCGTGTTTCCCTTTGAAGATGTTTGTTCCACAGGCAGTCATACCGGGGATGAGAGCAGATTCTGGTGTTATTGTACACAGCGAACACAGCAAAGCTCGGCTCCCCTGCCTCACACACCGACGCGTTGGAAAACACACAATTGAAAACAATGCTTTATACTTTTTCATTATTTTAGTCCTTTTTTTCCTCCTCTCCAATTCCCCTTTCTTGTAATTGACTCAACAGTTCAACACATTTTTTGTGCTTCTGGCTCAGAAAGATGACTTCCTCGTTCTTAATCCTACTAACAAAACCCCAAATTGGTTCCACTAAATGCTCCCATTAAACAAAAGAGCTAACCTCATTGAACTGCTGAAAAAAATGCTTGGGACATGGGCTGCTGCTGGGAGCTCAACAATGATAATACCATACTGAAGTAATAAGGGCAGAGGCAGCAACAATCCAATTCAATTTCAATTCACTTTCATTGATATAACAACTGTTGTCTCAAGATGGTTTATACTGTTAGGTAAAAGTCCTGGAGAGAAAACCTCAACAGTCAATCAACCCCCTATTAGGAAGAACTTGATGACAATGGGAACGAAAAACACCCTTTTAACAGGAAGAATATTTTCTCTGCAGCATACTGGATCAACTCTACAGCTTTTTAAAGAACCTTTCAACAACCTAAATTACAACAATGAGACACTTATAAAAAAAGAAGAAGTCCTAAATCTGTCACCTGACCATGGCCTTTCTATGGCAGCCGGGATAGACTCCAGCCCCTCCTGCAACACTGATGAGGATAAGCGGAAGAAAATTTATGGATGGATGGATATAATAATTTATAATGGAACAGAGATACTCAGGTTTCAGGGTTATGGAGAATAAATGTATAAATAGGAGAATTTTTTTAAGGCACTTTGGGGCCAAAACTGGCAAAGTCAAATCCATCACAGTCTTTCATCTTTGCTAGAGTGAGCAGCAAAGACTGAGGGCACTACACAGGTCAGGTGTCTTTTTTGCAGCATATCAACCAGTTTAATTGCTTCTTTAAGAAGACATCCATATTCCCAGGATCTTAAATATCTATCCTCAAAGGCATCAGGAACCAGTTCAGGGACTTTAAAACAGCAGTGATGTGAGCACTCTACTTGCTCCAGTTACAGTCTGCCAGAAGTACTTTGTAAGCTGTAATTGTTTTAAAAGCTTCTGGGGGAGAGTAGAGTGCAATGTGCTGCAGTAGTTAAGTTTAATTGTAATAAAAGTATAGACCCGCTTCTCAGAGTCGCTGGGACAAAAGAAAACTTGAACCTTTTCATGGGGGCTTAAATAACTGATTGCTGCTTTGGTAAGGTCTCCTATGAGACCGGAAAACTGAATCGAAGTCAAAGGACAGAAAAAAAAGCTTTTTCTTCTTCTGGTCAAATGTGCTTATGGACAATTAAGTGCTTAGACAGTGAGATTAACGTGGAGGAGATTCTCTCTGTTGCTATTCTGTTGAAACTGAACTGGGACAACATCTTAAAGAAGTAAAACCTTGCAAAGTCAAAAGTGCCAAATGCGAAGTCCCTTTCAACAAATACAGTTTTAGCCATTTGTTCAAAGTCTTTAAATATTTTTTTGATGTAATTTGCCCCTTAGTTATGACCGTTGAGATTGGCAATGCCAGAAAAAATGCCCTTGTTCATTTTAAGAGCCAGCTGGGTTAACAAAAAGTTGCATATCATAAATACACAACCATATTTTCCAATTATTCCCAACATCACATTCATAGCATTACTGTACGCTGTTTACCTTTTCAACCAGACTGCAGTCTTTTGAGTCTGGATCAGATTTCTGATCCAGACTCAGAAATCTGATACTCAGGGGTGTCCAACTCCAGGCCTCAGGGGCCGGTGTCCTGCAGGTTTTCGATGTGTCCTTGATCCAACACAGCTGATTTAAATGGCTAAATTACCTCCTCAACATGTCTTGAAGTTCTCCAGAGGCCTGGTAATGAACTAATTTGACCCAGGGTGATATCTAAAACCCTTGAGGCCTGGAGTTGGACACCCTTGGTCTAACTGGACTTTCCATACAACTATCTATGGCAACTGAACCAAACCACAGACTTCATATTAACAATAGATGCAGCCTCTGGGTCTGAAAAGTATCCTAATTGTCAGTAAACACTTTCCCAATGACTTTATATTCTTAGAACCAAGCTCCAAGTCTTCAACACATGACAGCATGCTTTCAGGCTAACACGTCCAACCAATGCTGCCAATCGCAACATGAACCAAGTATTTTTAGTTGGGTAAACATATATTAACTGGAGAGACACTTCACTCTCAGATTGCTGGTTTACTTGTGGTTACTAGGGTATTTAAAAGTAGAACGGATAGCAGAGTCTTTGGCTTTCAGGCCCATCTTTGTGCTTACAGAATGCTCTACATTTAATCGTAAATTTTTATTAATCTCTGGGTAGTTCGATTGTTAGTGTTTGGGGTTTTACAATATAAATGCTTGCTGTGATGTGGCATTATTTGAACTGAACTGAAGTGAAGTAAATTGAAGTTAACTAAAAAAAGACATAACTAACTGTTCCTTTGAGGTCCTCTTAATATAGAAACTCCTTGAATGTCCTTAGTGTTACACCACTATGTTCAATGCTGCTTTTAACACAATTTCTTTTTTAACTAACTTTTTATGAAGACACTTGCACTTTATCTGAACATTTTTTGCCTTCAGCCAATTCTCTAGCTAATCTCCAATTGTGGCAGCTGACAGGATCACTAAAAGATCTGTCACTCAAATGCAAAACCTCGATACCCTGCTGGAAAGGCTGCTGCTGCCTATGTTGGACATCTGTCACCATCTCTGTCAAGTCCTCTTTTTTGTCTCCAACTCTGTCCCCATCACTTTTCCTCTCTGTCAGTTCAACTAAATAAAAGTGTATCTTTTCCTTATCTTTGCCTTTCTATCCCTTTCTTCTCTACATATCAAGCCTCTGGTGAGCTGGCTCTTCCTCAGTGATGACGAGATGAAGTCTGTCCAAAAGTGTGATGCATTATTTATCCTGAATTACCCACAGAGGTTGAGCGGTGCTTTGGCTGTCCACTTGCAAGTCTTGGCACAGGCAAAAATAAGGGGCAAATGGGAATATAATATAATCTAGGAAAGAGCAGGGTAAACAAGAGCGGGGGTGGTGAGCAAGGGAATTGCTTGTGATTAAAGAATTGCCACATATCTCTCTCTTCATATGTCTATTCCTTCTGTGATGACAGTTTCCTCTCGTCCTTCTACAACTTACGCAGACATTGCTCAGTGTATACAAATCTTCTATAGCATATAAGACAGATCATTTCACTGGCGTATCCTTTAAAGATTTGCATTAGACGCTCTCTGATCACTATAATGATCAGGGCACAGCATAGTCTGATCTTCAAACACTTTGATTGAAATTAGGGGGGGAACAGGAATGAATTATACCATAGTTCTGGCACTGCAGGTGAATATTATGAGAGTGAAATAACTCCTAATCAATGGACAAGTCTCTGTGTGCATGTGAATGCGCTCGAGTATGACAGCATGAAGTGAGCGAAGTGTAAGGAAATTAATTTATAATGTCTCAGTGACTCTTCTGAACCATTAGCTTGCTTTTGAGGCACCACACATGGCTACATCATGCAACCCCCCCAAACCAGTTTCAATCATCTTACTGCTTCTGTCAACCTTTCTTGATTCTTCTTTCTCTCCCCTGTCACCTTTTCTCTCTCCAGGATTTGTTTAAATGTCAGTATCTTTTAATTAACTCGCTCTGTGGCAGGAGTGCCAGACAGCATCTGAATGTTCTGGATTCTCCCCTTTCCTCTGTCACTCACTAGACAGTAAACTGGAACATCATCTTGTCGGTGTGAATTTGAGAACATGTAAGAAATTCTCAGTCCTAGTTTGTCACATTTTGGCACTTGGGGATGAAACCTTTCCCATCATATTTTAACATGCCATTTCCCAAGACACCAAGATACTGGAGCTTGGATTTCAAAGTGAGTAACAGAGGGACATATTTTGTCGCTCTAGCGAGTTTTGACAGCTGGGTACAACTAGGACCTCCACTTCTGCTCTGCATCCACTGCACTGATCCCCTACAGCCAATCTAGGTATTTTGGGATGGGCAAAGATGGGGCAACCGTGCCCTCAGGCCCCTGTAGGAGGCTTGGATCCAGGGTGGGACCCTGGTAACCCTGTTCTGGGCAGGGTAATGCTCCCTTGCTCTCATGCTCTTCAAAAGGGTATTCTGTACTATTTTTGGTCTTGCCAATTCTTTGGGACCAATTTGCTGTTGAAGAAGCTTCCAGGGGCAAGCAGTGAACTTGTGGTTTGGGTTACAAATATAAAATGATAAACATCTGTCAACTTTGTCTGCCACAACCTTCTCCTGCTTTCTTGGTTACCATGGTGTAACACGGTTGGACAACGGTTTTGCCCACAGTCGCATCGTGCTTGTTTTAGACATTGCAGGACTTCCCACTATCCTACGGCACTACCCTGTATACTGGAAAAATGACATTTAAGGGTTGCTTAGTGTGTCACTATGTGACGCCAAAGGATCCTGACCACATCCTGGGTTGGGAGTGAGAACAACCTCATTAAATCATCAAATAAGCCAGTGAAATGTTTTTTTTTTAAAAAAGGGTAGACTTGTCAAGTTCCATGACAGCTTCAGCGAGCTTATAGCGGTTGTTGTAAATAGCACAAAGCTAAAACACTGGAGAATAAGACAGAGTAATTATGTCAGGACAGCCAGTTGACTTCTGCCTGTGTTTACATTTCAGCAGGGGAATCTAATCATCAATATATAACACGACTGATATGTAGTGTTAGGAAAGGAGTAACTTAAAACAAATGGCCAACCCATTTCCAGTTCTGTTTGATTTGGAACTTTGATTTAGTCGTGCCACTGGTGCAGAAGCAACGCAGCTTTAACAGAGAGGAGAGACTACAGCTCAAGACAGAAGGATAATTTCATTGAGATATGGATATTCAATAAAAAGTGCTGAAAGGCTATTAAATCCAATTGCCTTCCCCAAGCTGTATCAAGAACAAAGTGAGTCCTTATCATTGAATTGGCCTTATATCATTTTACATCAGCACTCTACAAAGTCAGCGAGGAAACCATTGATTCTTCACTTTAAAGCTAAAATCTACAGTGGCTACATTTAAACACCATCCACGTAAAAATATACACCCTACACACATCTTGTTCTTTAAGACATTTTAGTTTCTAATCTCTTATCTGAAACGGGCAGTACTGACCCTGTACCTTACCCCAAACTTTCTAATGTAATTAGCCACGAGGGAAAAATCTCCCTCTCAAGAGAAAAGTCTGGCCTTTGCAATCTTCTCCGTCCAAATCTCAATGAGAATTTCATTAAATGAACTCAAGGAACACTTGACACAATAACCACAGCTCTCACTACATCCATTAGCTGGGTAGATAAATTAAAAACACAGAACAACAGCAGGACTCTACATTAAAGCTCGACATGTTATTACTGAGCTGTAATATATAGAGTCAATTATTAGGTTTAAAAGACCAAAACCAAGTTATCCACATTATGTTTTATGATCCTTATGAGTGCCGTTCTTTATGTTAGGCTTGTTAAAGTGCCCCCGCCTCACTGATGCAGATATCGCCAAGATTAGACATTAGAGTAATGATACCAACACATGACATGGTCTAAAGCTGGGCTAGCTTCATTAGGATTACCACCAAAATCTTGTGAGACTTGTACTGGGAAAGACCTGTATATTTTACAAAACACTGAAGCTCTAGAATATAAAGTTTAAACATATACTTTCTGAAATGTAAAAACTTGCAAAGTAAAAATTATATAGAGGGTTTGATATATTTTAAGCTATTTCAAAAACTTGTTTGCATATCTCAAGCACCACTAGTGACACTATGGAGCAATATCCACCAACAACAAGGCATGGCAGGGGCAGTTGTGTGACGTAGGTGCTGCATTCACTGCTTCAGACTTTCCAAACACTGACAGCTCATGTGAGAGGAGACAGGCTTAAAAATAAGTGGCTGAAAAACTGACCTGAACAGTGATAAGTCAAAACATTTGCCTATTTCTTTTGATTTGCGATAAATAAACCACGCAATCATTGATCACTGTGGCTTCTTATGAATATTGCGTGTGGATTTCCAATATATAATATTCAAAACATGGCTTCTGAAAGGCGTAACACTTTCTGACACCACCTCTTGCTTCTGCTCTTACTTACAGCTGCCTCTTAAATAGAGTAGTACCGTCTGTGGACTTGGAGCCAATGTGGCATTCACTGTGTGGATGAACACTCTTTGCTCCATCACCCACACTTCAATTCTACATAACAGTGACTCGACCATTCATTAGCATCCACTGAAGTACTGATTTGGAGAAGGAGGAGGATGAATGAGAGAGCATAAGTCATAGTAGAGGAGAGAGAGAGAGAAGGAGAACCTGCCTAAGTGTTAGAAGTGATCGGCCAGTGAAGCCTTTTTTATGCCGCTGTGATATAAAGCCAAGACATTTTCTCACTGCTGGTAGTTAGAAGGAGAATAAAGTCTCCTTAATCATCTTCCTAATTGTCCTCTCACAGGTTTCCACGTGCACTCACACAAAACCACACGAATGACATTTTTATTGCATGTTTGACATGGTTACCTTTATTCTTCTCATTATGCCAGAGTGCTTCCTTCTGCTTTAGCCTTTGTCAGAATTTGAATTATCAGCTAACAGTAGCATGGGTGCTTAGCAAGCTGGATCCATACGCTGCAATGCACTGGGTGTAAGACACACACACACAAGCATAAACAGTGGTGAGTTATATATAGGGATGTGCACCGGTTCTGACATAAACGGTAGTAACCAGACCGAAAAGCAGCGCACAGTTCGGTGCTTTCTTTCCCTGAAATGTCATACACTTTGAATTCTAGCCAATCATTTCACCTTTGCGAGCGTAGTGGGCGGGCCCAGGTACGTACGTTCTTTTAGAGCAGAGCTACAGTTTAAAAATGTCCAAGGCGAAGCGGTCAAAGTCTGGCTGTACTTCACAGCAAAAGATGCAAACTCAGCAGCCTGCAACAAGTGCTTTAAGGTGATACTGTGATACTGTCAAAGGAGGTAACACCTCGAATCTGATGAAACACCTGGCGACTTATAGCGTTTTGTTAAAAGCCGAGCAATGCACCGTATTTGATAGCTTGCTGCGAGACCTCACACCGAGCACATCTACTGCGGGTGTGGTGCCTGTTCTCGGACCCGGAGTTTGCAACATCCCCCAAGAACCCGGAGGAGAGTCCTGGCCCCTAGCCCTGCCAGTGTAGCAGAATGATGACGGATGATGATGGCAGCAGCAGCCGTTCTTCTCTGCGTGAGTAGCTTAATGTTGTTCGTGTGTAATTTACGTTGAGTAGGCTAACCACGTTATTACATTAATGCATGTAAGGTGAACTAGCAAACATCATCATAGCTACATGCGGCTGTCTTCTTGTTTGATGGCAGATACTCCCTTCACCCTGGCCAAAAAGGCTAAAATGACCAAAGAAAAAGTGGAAAACAGTTAAACATGAGAGGGTTTTGGACAAAGTTTGTGTTTTTTCCATTGTTTAAGCACTGCTTCCAGCCAAGAGTGATACCATATATGCCCCATAGCTGCAGAAAAGGCTAACATTGTTATCTTTTTACAAAAAAACAGTTAAACAAGAGGCTTTTGGACAAAGTGTGTGTTCTCCATTCTTTAAGCACCGTTTAAGCACCGGCACCGTTTCAAAAGTACCGGTTTGGTACTGGTATCAGATAAAACCTAAACGATACCCATCCCTAGTTATATACCCACACCACACTTCACTGTACTAAAAGAAATCACAATCGTCTTAGAAGACTTTAAAACTTGTCACACAATTTTAATAAAACTTCAAAGGTACCAACAGCACAAACATTGTCATTAAAAAAATTCCCCCCACCTGCCTTCATTATAGAGGCAGAAATTAGCTTTTGTTCCAGACTGCAAAAATGGTCATTTCTGCTATTAAAAGCAGCAGTTTAACACAGCTACTGAATCTACAGGGACCTTCTTGACTTGTTTTTGCTCAAGTGACTCCTTGAGGAAATGCAATTTTTAACCTGTGTCCTTCATTTTGAGTCCTGGCAGATGCATCTTGGCTGTGTGTCTTAGCCTAAAAAATAATATTTTTTCTCAACCATATTCAAACTGAGAAAAGTGATAATAATCCCAGATAAGACCCAGATCATCATCTGCTGGTTCTAAATATATGTTGAGAGTGTTTGTAACGCTTTAGTTTCTATGAAGTTGCTATTGTCAGTAAATGAGAAAACGAAAATAAATAATTGAAAGGCTAATTTTAAAAGGTAGTAGCTGATCACAACAACTCAAACATAACTACAGAAAGCAAAGCCAACTGCTAACTTTCCAGAGCAAAAAGACTGATTACACATAAACCAAACTAGTTTACTTAGTTGACTTTATTTTTTTGTACTAATGTGCTTTTTCACAGTGCAGTCTAATGCGGCATCATGCACCCAGAGGAGAACAACAACAGGTTCATTTTTGGTTCTGCCACAGGGAAATGCTTTTTTAAAAACTCTGTAAAGTTATAAATGTAATCAATATCATCCAGATGTGAACTGTAATAAATGAATTCAAACTGTCAATAAGTTCTCCATTAAAAACAGCCCCTGCCTTTAGTCTCTTCACCACCAATACACTTTAAAAAGCATTACGTGCCTGCACGTGCGCGCGCGCGCGCGTGCGCGCACACACACACACACACACACACACACACACACACACACACACACACACACACACACACGCACAGATAAGTTTTCAGTTTAATGGCCTCAGGGCCTTGGTTGCCCAGAGATTTTTGGTATGCGTCACTCTCCATTTTGTATTCTGAACAGAATATGTGTGTGTCTGCGCGTGTGTGTGCGTGTATGTGTGCTCATGTGTCAATGCCAGTCTGTCTGTAAGAGATAATGAGGCAGTGTGCGCTTCACCCAGCTAACCCCTGGACTTAACTATCAAGTCCTCTGAATTGGCAGCTAAAGTGGAAAACTGGGAGCACATTTCCTAACTGTGTCACACTGCTGGACTCTGTTTTAACTTTGTCTCTGCTCAGCTTATTTCAGCAGCAACATATCCACCCCAGAAGACCCTCATACTTGTTCCTCACACCAATGCCAGGCCCACAGTGCAAGGAGGAAAACCAGGGTGTGTCTTTTTTAGCGGTTGTCAGGATGCGACTCAGACAGTGACTAGATTTAAAAGAGAAGGTGGGATTGTTGTGAACGCCACATAACTACCAGACTGTGAAAACATCGGAAATGATGCACTGATCAGTCTTTGTCCATCTTGTAATTATGCAGCAACAAAGTTTGAGGTTGTTTTGACACAAAAACACAAATTCTTTCACTGATCGTTTGAAAAAATAGAGCCCAGCTGATACAGGATTTTTAACACAGATGCAAATACATATATTTGAATACTTAAAAATCTGATATATTGCCCAAAATAATTTTTCTTTAAGTAACACAAAACATAAACAGATTTGTTTATTTTTTATGTTTTGTTATTTACACCTCCTTCCTAAAATAATATGACAATGCAGCTTAAAAATTCTATTGTTGCAAGACACGGATTACTCATTTGCACTTAGCAGGCACATTGCACAGCAATGGGGATATTGCAGAGTGCCCTCTAGTGGACAGACTATGCAACATCAACACTCGTAACATGGTTGAAGGGTGTTTCTTCCATCTCTTCTTTGTAGAAGCTACCTCCAGTTGCCACCTTATTTAGAAGGGCTTATCACAGACGGTCGCTCTACATGTTTGATTTAGCAGAGTTTTTACATCAGTGCCCCTTTCTGACCCAAACCAGGATCGAACCAGGAATCTTTCATCTGTTAGGCTACGTTCACACTGAAGGTCTTAATGCTCAATTCCGATTTTTTGATCAAATCCGATTTAATTTGTCTGGTTGTTCACACTACAAATAAAATGTGACTGCAAACGCGCTCTAGTGTGAGCGGTTCACGGCCCTCAAAGCCGTCCGCATGCGCAAAAGAAGACGTCACAGCTGGGTGACAGCTGGCTGACAGCTGGGTTTGTCGCCCAAAACACGGTCAAGCTCATCAAAAAACGGGCAGGTGACTCGACCACGTCCACTTCGTTTGTTTATATCTTTAGCTTCTTTAAACATGGCCCCGAGGCTATTCACTTTCCTCTGACACTGTAGCCACATTTGCCTGTACCCTCGTTCAACCATTTCTTTAATGCACTCGAACACAGCCCGGTTACGATAAGACCCTTCAAGTTTATCTTGAATAGAATTGTCTCCCCATATGCTAATCAAGTCCAAAACCTCAGTTTCTGTCCATTGAATCGCTCCGTCTCCAGTTTCCGCCACCACGCTTTCTCGTTTGTCTTCTCCAGCGCTGATAATTACCGTCTGTTTGTGTCAGTGACGTAAAAGACGAATTTAATGCGACATGACCATTCAAACAGCAGTCGCTTTCTAAAACATCAGATATGTATCGGATTCAGTACCACATACAAAAGTGACCCAGGTCGGATTTGAAAATATTGGATTTGTGCCGTTCACACTGTCATACCATGATCGGATATGGGTCGCATATGGTCAAAAAAGTCGGATTTGAAGCGCTTTCGCCTGCAGTGTGAACGTAGCCTTAGATGAATGTCTTCTTTAATTATATAACTTTGTTTTGTAATTGCTAAAAATGAAAATGAATGGAAATACACTTTCTGTTATAAATGTTGGTACTGATAAATCAGCAAATACCCAATATTATAACTAACGACTCTAATGAAAAATTACATAAAACCAAAACAAGCACCATCAGTGCAACTGCCAGTTAAAATTGGAAATCAGATTTTGGCAGCTGTGCCTCAGCATTTACCTACTAATCAGTAGATTGGTAGTTCAATTCTCTGGCATGCTAGTAAGTAAAAGCACTTTTAAAAAGTATTTTAGGTCTTTTGTTTTAGCTTTTATTATGACAGTTGAGAGTGGAAAGGACATACTGTATGGTGTATCTGAATCCAGACCTCTGCGATAGCCTTATGGCATATGGGTCACCTGCTTTTCATCCTCTCCTGAAAATTGCTCATACAAGTGTTCTAACTTACATGAATGCTGTCGGAAAATCTTTTTTTGTCCATGATACCTATTTGTGCCAAGGTAAATGTTTATGATGAGCACCATTTACACCAGCTACACCTTTCTTCTTGAGACCTATCTCGACCAAAATCCCCCCCCAAAAAAAAAAAAAAAAAAAAAAAAAAAAAAAATCACAGAATTTAGAACACCTTAGTTCAGCACCAATAATGTCCCATCATGAGGATGTGAAACATTTGAGATCGCAAGGTATAAGAAATTGTGCCAGGTAATGTTAGATAATGAGAAAACCTAAGGATAAACTGCATTAAAGGCCCAAAAGAGGTGACTGTTTAAATCATCCATTCATGAGCTCAATCAGTCCACCCTCTTTTGTGGAGCCGTTTCATTGTAAATTACATAAATGAATAAGCTAACAGGGCTAACAGCTAGCAGCCTGCCTAAAAGGTCCAATCTGGCCCATTTGCTGGGTTGGCATAGTGTGAAAGCCGCACAGACGGTGGAGAATGATGTTGGAACCTTTCAATGGATTGCTCCAGAAAGCATTGTTTTGCATAAAAACAGATCAGAGTGATTGTCAGAAGTGGTAATTTCATCTGAACCAGAGATCTGAATCACCATCAGTCTAACATCCTTCTCACTGACAAAGGCATTATCCATGGTCTGCCATACCACACTGAAGGAGGGGGCTTGAGCCAACTTGGGAGTGTGTTTTGTGAATACATTTTTTGCTTCATAGGATTTTCTGGCCCAGCTGACTTGAGATCAAATTGGGAATTAACAAAAACAAATCCGACCCCTCTAGTGTATTCTAATTACACATCACAGCTGATTAATAAAGGAAATAAAATGTGAGCCTTGCAGGTGAAACAGAAGATTCACACAGGGTATTATGAGATATTAGTTAGGAGGACTGAACTGGGCTGTAAAAGTGCGGAGGATTGAGAAATACACGTTGGTGTGGAAAAAAGTATTTCCCCCTTTCCTGATTTTCTTTCATTTGTCACAGATACATGTTTCAGATCAAACAAATTCTAATATCAGACAAAGACAGCCCAACTAAATACAGAATGCAGTTTAGAAATGATGAGTTCATTTAGGCAGGCAGCCAAACCTACCTGGACCTGTGTGAAAAAAACTGATAAGTCATTAATTAAGTGGGATTAACCACATTTACAGGATAGATGAGTTAATTTTCACTAAACTCGCCCAGACCTGATAACTGCCAGACATGTTGAATCAAGAAATCACATTCATAAAAGGAACGTCCTACCAACAGTCAACATGGCAGTCAAATGCCTTAAATTGGCCGTTCATGCTGGACTTGAATTACCTTTTCATAAAGGGCAAGATAGATGTGGATAGTTTTCTCACATCATCATTTAAAATTTGCATTCTGCATTTAATACGGTTATCTTTGTCCAATATTAAAATTGGCTTGATGATCTGAAACATGTAAATGTGGCAAAAAAATAAAATAAAATCAGTAAAAGGTGCAAAGACTTTTTCATAGCACGGTACGGCATTTCTTCATCTCTGCAGATCAGATGCAGTGATGAAAACTTCTACAGATAAGAAAGACTGCAGACACACAAGCACTAAAAAGTACCTCAGTGGTTTGAGATACAGCCATTTAAGAACACATTATTCGTATGACTCATTCTAGGTTGAAGCCCATCCTCTCTGCTGCTCCTTTTGAAAAAAAAATCAGAAAAGACATACAAATCTAAATTGGGAAGAACTCGAAATCATAAACAACCCAAACAAAGCAGAATCTGGTTAGCAGAACAAGGTTAAGAAAAAAAAGTCTCATTAGTTGGTTTTTGAGAAACTGAGTATGAAGAGGTTGGCATGAAGCAACTTGCTCACTGGCAGTTCAGCTCTACTTATCAGCGGAGTGTGTCCAAACACATTTTCAGGTTTTACCATACTCACCATAATCAGTTATGTGAAGCATAGCAGATTTTAATGGCTGCCCACTTGCCGGTCAAGAACTACCTTTTAAATTTAACTTGCTGCTTTTAAAGTCCTTCATGGCCTGGCCCCAGATTATATACTTGAACTGTTGCTCCAGAACCTGCCAGAGCACAGCCTGCCACGCAGGAAACTCTTGACCGTTAACTACAAAAGGTGAATTACAGTGGACAGTATCTTCTATTAAATACTTTTAAAAGACGTATTGATTAAGCAAGACTTTCTCATAAATTCCCTTGAATTGTCACTCTTCACCTCTTAGTGACATTTTATTGTGGTGTTGTACTTGAGGCTTGCATGAACCATTTTAAACTTCCACACAATTTAGACAAGTAACTCTTTGAACTCTTGCATTTCCCCCCGCCTATGTGATTATATTATGTGTTTTTGTAAATTCATTTGTAATTTTGGTGTTGAAAATCCTCTATGAGCAAGCACTTGTGATGGTGGGAAGGAAAAACTCCCTTTTAACAGGAAGAAATCTCCAGCAGAATCGGGCTCAGGGAGGGACAGCCATCTGTCGCGACCAGCTGGAGTGGAAGGAAACGACAAAATAAAAGAAAGAGAGCACAAGGAGACAGACTAGGAGAAGACAAAAGTGTAATGACATGCTGTCATTAAATAGTGGTATAGGTGAGTGGAAATGATGCAGAAATTACTGTGATGCTTATTGTATCATACGGTCACAGAAAGTCCCACAGCATTCTGAGCCTATATCAGCATAACTAAGGGATTATTCAGGGTCACCTGATCCAGCCCTAAATCTAAACTTTATCAAAAAGGAACAATTTGAAGCCTAATCTTAAAAGTAGAGAGGGTGCCTGTCTCCTGAATCCAAGCTAGGAGCTAGTTCTACAGGACATGACAGCTGAAGGCTCTGCTGTTTCTAATTTTAGCAGTATTTCAAAGATGAAAGAAAGCAGCCCTACATATTTGTTTAATACATGCACTGAAGAACACATCCTGATCAAAAATGACAAGATTCTTCACAATGTTGCTGGAGGCCAAGGTAATGCCATCCTTTGTAAGTTTCTAAGTATCTGGTTAGACATCATGCTTCCAAGATTTTTAGGGCCTAATCTTTCTCTGAAATCAGGAGAAGAAAATGACTTCACATCCAGGCCTTTAAATCTTTAAGACGTGACTGCAGTTTAACTAATTGTCTTATATTATCTGCCTTCGTAGATAAACACAGCTGGGTATCATCTGCAGAGAACCGAAAATGTATGCAGTGTTTTCTTGTAATATTGCCCAAAGATTTAAGCACTGTAGTACTGGTCCTCATTCCTGGGGAACTCTTTGACTAACGTTTGTAAAACAAAGGCTCTACATTTACACAAATCACAATCTGTCTGAGAGATATGAATCAAGTGACTTAGCTCAATTCCTTAAATACCATGTTACGTTTCGGTGTTGTCGGTGTGTTGCTTTTGGCGTGACTGTTATGTGTTTCCTGTTTTACTTTGAAAGTCTGTGTTATCTTAGTGTTTTCAGTTTACGTTTTGCCCTGTCTCGTCAGTTCTAATTTGCCCCAGCTGTGTTTCCCTCCTGTGGTCCATTCCCTGATTGCTCCCTCTATGTATTTAAACCCTGTGTTTCAGTGTGTCAGGGTCGCGATCTCCCCCCGTTGTAAATAGTTTGACGTCTTGTGTTTGGTGTTTTGTTATAAATAAATAGTCTGTTGTAAATACTTTCGTCATGGGATATTTTCGTTTTGGGATTTTGGTGGAGGGCCTTCGTGGTTTATTTTTCCTTATCTTTGTTTTTCTGCGTTGCACCCCGGTTGCCTAGGCCGGGGTGTAACATATGGGGGCTCGTCCGGGATCGCTGGAGGGTCCGAAGGAGGGACAGCTTCGGCCTTCTGTCTTCGCTGGAGGGTCCGAGGACCGCTTCAGCCTTCGTCTGCCTTCATCCGCCTTCGCCGGGGGGGAGGGTCCGTGGGACCGCCCCAGCCTTTGTCGTCGCTGGAGGGTCCGTGGGACCGCTCCAGCCTTCATCCGCCTTCGCTGGAGGGTCCGAGGGACCGCTCCAGCCTTCGTCGTTTGCTGGAGGGTCAGTGGGACCGCTCCAGCCTCCATCAGTTTCATCTGCCTCCGCTGGAGGGTCCGAGGGACCGCCTCAGCCTTCGTCGTCTGCTGGAGGGTCCGAGGGACCGCCTCAGCCTTCGTCGTCTGCTTGAGGGTCCGTGGGACCGCTCCAGCCTTCATCCGCCTTCGCTGGAGGATCCGAGGGACCGCTCCAGCCTTCTGCAGCTGGTGGGCTGCGTGTCCGTGTGTGCAGCTGGTGGGCTGCGTGTCCGTGTGTGCAGCTGGTGGGCTGCGTGTCCGTGTGTGCAGCTAGTGAGCTGCTCGTCTGCCTTCGCTGGAGGGTCCGTGGGACCGCTCCAGCCTTCATCCGCCTTCGCTGGAGGATCCGTGGGACCGCCCCAGCCTTCGTCGTCTGCTGGAGGGTCCGTGGGACCGCTCCAGCCTCCATCAGCTTCGTCTGCCTTCACTTCAGCCTTCGTTTGTTTGATCAAACATTTCACTTGGGGTTACATGTTTGATTTTTGGGTGGGGGGAAATGTTACGTTTCGGTGTTGTCGGTGTGTTGCTTTTGGCGTGACTGTTATGTGTTTCCTGTTTTACTTTGAAAGTCTGTGTTATCTTAGTGTTTTCAGTTTACGTTTTGCCCTGTCTCGTCAGTTCTAATTTGCCCCAGCTGTGTTTCCCTCCTGTGGTCCATTCCCTGATTGCTCCCTCTATGTATTTAAACCCTGTGTTTCAGTGTGTCAGGGTCGCGATCTCCCCCCGTTGTAAATAGTTTGACGTCTTGTGTTTGGTGTTTTGTTATAAATAAATAGTCTGTTGTAAATACTTTCGTCATGGGATATTTTCGTTTTGGGATTTTGGTGGAGGGCCTTCGTGGTTTATTTTTCCTTATCTTTGTTTTTCTGCGTTGCACCCCGGTTGCCTAGGCCGGGGTGTAACAACCAACATCGTATTCTAGTCTCTCTGGTTAAAATTTGAGCCTCAAGTAGGCTTTCATACTATATTTATAATTGTGACTAAAGGTTTTTTATAGTAAAAGATTTAGATCTAATAGAAGGTTAGTTTGAAACCATGTAACCATGCAATGTGTGGTTTGTTATACAGCCTTGGTACTAGTTCTAGAATATCTGTATCTGGATGAGCGATATTTTTACAAAAACATCTGAATGGTGACTCCCAATATTTTTTTTATTTCAAATTAATTTTCAGTATTTCAAATGAATATGCATTTATGAAGTGAAAACAAGAAGAAGATAAATCCCAAAAAACTCACAGCCGGATTACAACTTTTTGATTAATCTTGCTAATAGATCCCCCCCCCCCCCCCCCCCAAAAAAACCCTCAAAATAAATAAATAATTACTTCTTAACATAAGACAGCCAGTCCTCAGTGTACAACTTTTGTCCTTGCGTTGTTTTATAGCAACCACTTTTGGTTGCTATAAAATTGCTTTCTGTTGTTGTTCAGTTGTTTAAAACAAATTTATGAGATGATGTCTAAAGCAGAGCTGTAGGTGTACGGCTTAAGTTAAGTGAATCTATCCAACTCATCAAGGGCACGTAACAAGTGACATTAAAACGGAGCTTCTCTCTGTCTTACCTTCTTCTTGGACTTGAACACATTACAGCGGAACACATTGCTCTGTCCATCTCTGGCAATGTAGCTGAAGATCTTCAAATCTTGGGAGTCATGAGACACGTAGAAGATCCTAAAAGAAAAGAAAATAGGTCAGAAACTAAAAAAGTGAATGAGATGCAAAACAACAACAAAACCTGGCAAGCTTTCAAAATGCATCTTAAGATGCAAAATGGGAAACAAGCCTATTTCTCTGGGATTTGAATGTGACAAATATAAACATGATTTTGTTTTAATCCAAAAGGAAAGACATCAAACTGTAGATTTTAGATGGAAAAAGAAGCTGAGAAAGCTGTGATGGGGGTAGGACTATTTAAATAAATGACAGGTGCACGCTCTTTTCAAAACTTCAGTTTTATTTATGTTATACTGCAAAAATGTCAGAAAGTCAGGTGAACTTAAAATCCAAGTAAAAGAAAATGCTTCAAATAACAACAGTGATATATTCCAGTGCACGCAGGAGACGGGGGCGTTAATGCCATTCTAACAAAAAAAATACTCTGTGTGAAAGAGGATATAGGGAGGAACTAAGTTTGAGTCAAAAATAGAGTTGTGTTAGTAGGGAGAGATTGTGCGCAGACAACAGTGACAAACTGTACAATACCCTGCAGAGGAGGTAAATAGCAAGAGACAACTCTGGGAGTACAAAGGCAGCGCAAAACGCCTAAACAATAACCTGTAGGTGCGAGAGCACTGTATGAGTTAACCCCCACTGTGGGTCTAATTCATGATGACAAGAGAAAAAAGCTGGAGGGGTAAAGAGATGCCGATGATGATAAGGTGGCAAGAAAATTGGGAAACTGTCATATTTTGAAATGATATGAATGCTCACACGTAAGAATCCGCTGAAAATAAGAAATTACTCCACTTAATGCCATTTCCAACTGATGACACCTGCATTGTTTGCCTATCTGTATTTTACCAACTTACAGAAAGTTCTAATTTTTAAGTATATTATGTAAGCACCTTGGTACTTGGGTTATGTTTTAAGTAGTGTGATCATATTCATTTTCCCACTATAGTTAGGATTATGTGTCTCAGGTTAAACTGATTGAGTTTTGAGTTTAACAGTCTGACATTTCTTCCGCAATCTGCAGTCTTTTAAAAGGCCAGTACCTGGTTTCACAAACACTTCCTGTCCTGCAGAAGTTTGTGGAAACAAGGCTCTTAGAACTGACCTCAGTAAAAGGTTTTTGTGATGAGTTTTTAGGTTTAGTTACTCAATTCAGGTCATAGTGAATCAAATATTAAGTCAATTTTGTAAATTTTGGCCATTGTCAAGCGTCAGGAGGATTATGCAAGATATGCTCGCTGCACAAACCAGTGAGTGACATTGTACTGGTCTTTTATATCGTCTATGGCTTTTACCTGGGCAAAGCTGTAAAGGCTGCCATGATTCAGCTGGGCATAGGACTTTTTTTCTAAGACCTTTCTAGGCCTGGTTTCGTATAGATTAAGACTCTGTCCTTCATTTATGTGATTTTTATTGCCCTCGTTTGTACAGCTCTTCTACCTTTAAATGTGCCTTCAGTACCATATGCACTGTATCTTTGTGTTTTTGAGCATAGTCCAATGTGTGGTTGGATTTTGACAGAAGAGGAATCTGAGGCCATTTGTTGATTAACAGTAAACTTGAAATATAACCGCTAAAAGTGGCGAAATCCTCAGGCAAAACGGCGCCCTAATTGGCCAATTAGCACCATATTAAGGAACCTGCAAGGTTGCTTGGGGTAATTTATCATAGCGAGACAACGGACAACCAGGGAAGAACAAGGAATTAGGTGAAGATTATGCAAATGATCCTGCTGCCTATGTGTGAGTATGTTACTGTACAAGGTGGCTTTGTGTTTGTGTGTGTGTGTGTGTGTGTGTGTGTATATATGTGTGTATATGTGTGTTTGCCTACCAGTAATATTGTAGGGTCTGATCTGTTCACTCTGTGACATTTCTGTGGTATTTATTTTGGCCTTTTTCTCTGGGAGCCACACTAGCTGAAGTTCTTGAGTTATAGATTGTGTCTTTGTCTGCTCAGCAGACTCTCAAAATACACCCCCCCCCCCCCCCCCCCACACACACACACACGAGCTCGTCATTTTTAGTTTTTAAACACATTAGGTTTACTTTCATACATTTATTTATTTTTGAATAACAAAAAGCCTGCTGTCAATTCCAGAGAGCAGGAAAGGCAATACGAATTCAAATACAAGTTTAGTCATCATCTTGCACATATATTTGTTGTGAAGGGCTCATAAATAATGAGAACCAATTCAGTCCCCCATGTTTCCTGATCCACTTTGGTGTATTATGCCTTTGATTTTCAATGACTCCATTAGCTATAATGACAGTGCACTTATCAAGGACCACCATACAGACTGTAAACAAGCCAGCAGTGTGGCTGCCACTGTGTTTTTAGGTAAAAGAAAAAGTGTAGACATTTACATATGTAATGTGACTACAGCAGGCTTAAGCCTCCGTTAAGATAAATCATTTCATGTTTATGGAGACATTTATGTGATAAATCTCTCTGCTGGCTTCTTATGTCTTACTCTGAAAATTGCTGGTTTATTTATGACTTACAATCATGTCTTATTCTAGAACTGCGTGTTTCTTGCCCAGTTGGACTTCTGAAATTCCAATTGAATTACAAACAAAAACAGTGGAATTTGATCATACATTCCTATAAAATTCCTCTAAGGCAGAAATCTGCATATTATTAATACTTATACCAAACATTCTAGCTGGATTCCTGCATGTTTCTACACACAGCATTCATCACCAGATGGTCAATCTGGTAAAAGCCAATGAATTGAATTCTGACTATTTCCTGGATTATGAGGTGATTAAAACAAAACTGCAATGTACAAAAAAATCAAAGAAAAATTATGAATTTGGCCCAGAATCCAGATTCTGATTAATATAAAATATATTGTGTTAGTGTAACTAATAAACTAAGGACGTTTCAGGAAGCTGTCTACTCTACTAGAAACTTTAAAAGGAGACAGAACACTAGTAGAGGCTCCTCTTAAGACAGGCCTTTCCTCCAAAGGAAAGAGTAGGACTAAAAAATCCGGGATTTGAGGAGCTGTAGCAAAAAACATTTCAAGCCAGGTCATGTACTTTGAGAAAACTGACCGCTCCCATCCGGCTCCTTTCCCCCCCAAAAAAATCTTCCCTTTTAATTAAAAGGCCCTCCTTTAGCCCCTCACTCCAAGACAGTTTAATAGGAATAAACATCCTGATTTTTTTGTTTTTAAATCTGAGGCAGGATGATGGCAAACTGCTTCCTGCTGCACTAACTGTTGACTGCGGGGCACATTATATTCTTCCAGACAAGCGAAGCTCACCCCACAAGTGAGTCAAAGTGAGCTTAGCTGACAAATCCCTGAGCAGTGCCGAGATGACAGCCCAGATACATGTCTATCAACTGTCTCTAAGAGGAACAGCTGCCAACCATCCAGGTGAAGATGCATCGGATAGATCAGATCTTGGAATAAGTGAGGCGGGCTTCACACGAAAGCTGTCAAAGATGCTTAAGGGCAAAATAAATCAAACTGCAAATGGTGCCAACAGCAAGCTTCTTTTATTGTATTTCAAGGGGTTGTCTGTCCCGCTTAAACGTTCAATCCACAACATATTCACCTGAAGGGAAGTCACTTTTCTGCTCACGCTGCTGCTGAATGAAATAAGAGCAGCAATAGAAGTGTGTCTCTGATAACAAAAATACATCTGACTGGAAAATATTTATTAAAACCCCTCATAACATTAAAAAACCCTAATAAAAACAATACAGATACAAAAAGAAGATCAATCATTTAAAGCAGAGGTTCTGAGGCCCAGTTTGAAAAGTGGAAGTGGAAATCTTGTGCGGCCCAAACAGACCTTTAGTCTCTACTCTGATCATCACAAGTGAAAAATTAAGTATTTCCTTTGTTTTCATCTATTCTTTTTGATCTTCGGTTGAATTACTTGTTGAACAGCTTTGCTTCCCCAATGAAGTTATTTCCAACTAACAACCAATGGTTGGAGAGAAAAAATTCATTTCTGAATCCTGTGGTTTTGCCTCATTAATTTAATTTCATTTAAAAATTCTAAACTAAACTAGAGAATGCATTTTCTGAAGAAACTGCAGTGTGGATGCTGATAGCTGAATGTTTTGAGCTGAAATGAAATAATTGCTGCATGTTAAGTTAAAAATGTTGAATGAGATGAAAAATACAGAAATTTTCACCTGAAAAAAAAAGTTCAGAACTATTGAAAGCTGACATTCAAAGAGAAGAAGTTAAAAGTAGGCGAACATGTTTAAAATGTAAATTAGAAAAAGCTGATTAATGACAAAAGAAAATGTAGAGTCAGAAAACATCTGCATAAAAAATTGAAACCTCATTATTTTAATCACTGAATGACTGAAATGTGGGAAAATCCACTACAGACAGCTAAATGCCGTAAATTTTAATCATTCAGAAAAGATGATTCTAAAAGTCACCATCTGACTCCAAATGCCCAGATCTGAACCACTTGTGTGCGGAAGAAAAATCCACCAATGAACAATAAGCTTGAATTTAACAGGCCAATCAGAATACTCTATTTAGTTGGCCTGCACTAACTACTGGCATACTGTTATTCTGTGGCGAAACCCTGTCAAATCTGCCTTGGTGCACCTGTTGAAAAACTGCATCTAAATCCAAGACCCTAACTCCCATCAAAACAGCTTTTGAACTGTGAGGATCCCAAGGAATTGTTCTGCACAACAGTGTCTCTTTTATCCTTGTGGTGTCAAAAATGTGATGACAGGAGCAATTTAAAAAGTGGGGTCTTTCCTGCTGTTGAAACAAACTCCTGACTAAAAATACAATGTATTTCTATGGGTCAGTTAGAAGGTTATCCCTCTACTTTGAGCCACACAATTCAAAATGTTTAAATCTCTGAGCTTTGAAAAACACAATGTTGGAAAGAGAAAAACGATGGCTATGTTTTGAGGGTAAAATGATGGCTGTAGAGCAAACACTGTGGACACAGCAACAGTTGAAAAAAGTTTTAAAGATGAATCTTGGCAGAGTGACAGAGCTCATTAAGCAGGCAGGTGTGAGCCTGGTTGCTATAGCAACTGCACCCAGTGGCACCACACACACACACACACACACACGCACGCACACACACTCACACACAGAAAGACAGACATCTGCCTTTCTTCTGCTGCTTTAAATAAACAGAAAAGTCATTGTGAAACAAATGCTTCCCAAGAAAGAACTACAAGTCGTATTGACAAAATTCTTTCACCGGGAGCGCCAGCAATGTCTAGTCTACCGAATTCTGAGTTTTCATGCATGTGGAGTATTTAATAGGGGCTTTACTCTGTTAAACTTTACTGCTTAATGGACGCTGACCTGACAGCAACCCTTTTGGAAAGTTTTGAGAGTTTCACGTTTTTCAGCAATTCAACAACCAAGCCGACACATTTCACCATGTCAGCCAACCCATCCTTCAGCTCAAATGAGCCTGAAATTAGGGCTGCTCGATTATAGCAAAAATGATAATCACGGTTATTTTCACTGAAATTGAGATCTCGATTATTTGACGATATTTATTTAACCCTTTAAGACCTACTATAGAACCAAGTCCGCCAGAGCTTATATTATATTTTTACATGTTGTAGTGCCATTTGTGGGAGCATTTCAAGTTGCTATACAACTGTTATAGCCCATATTTTAATAATATGTATGCATTAAGTCCATAGTAACTACATTAATTGCAAAAAAGTGCAATAAACTACAAGAAAATTGAAAATCGTTTTTTTTTTTTTTACATATATTTCTACTTGGAGAAATTTAAGAGGCTTATCCCTCAAAACTTTAAATACAAAAAAGTTGCAAAAAATAGTTTACAACAACAGGAAACTTATTGTGAGTGTCTTCATAGTTTTATTTTGGAGATACACCAATTTTTATATACTGCAGGAATATAAATATATGTGATAGTTCGCGCTGACAACTTTTTCAATGTGGGAAGTGTTATGAACAGCTGATCAGATCGGCAAAGCGTGTGTCTGGAATATTATGTTTTTGTTCCTGCAAGCGCTTTTTATGCAATTTTTGCAAAGCTTTATGTGGAAGGAAACCGTGACCGAGGACAAGCTGATGGCATAAGATGTAAGTACAACTCCTCCGGTTTCATATGCAAAACAAATTATTGCACTAGCTTACACGGTTCAGGTTCTACAGGGATTTAAAAATAGTTACACAAAACGGAGTGTGCTGCTCTGTCCGGCTTTAAAGGGTTAACAATGACTTTAAAAAATAATATAAAATAGTGTGCAACACCACTGAAGTTTTTTTTTTTTTACCTCTCTTTTCAACCAACAGCAGTCACTCTCCTCTCCAAATAACTTCTGCTTAGCTTTCTGAGCTTCCCTCGGGTCCTCTTAATCAGCGGTCTCCAACCTTTTTTGCGCCACGGACCGGTTTATGCCCGACAATATTTTCACGGACCGGCCTTTAAGGTGTCGCGGATAAATGAGGGAGGGGCTAATAATCGGCTCAGTCATTTTTAATGATCGTTGAAAGCCCAGATCGTAATCGTGATTAAAATTCGATTAATTGAGCAGCCCTACCTGAAATAGTTGAAGGGAACATTTTGGGAAACCACTACAAGGTAGAGGCCTTCCTCAGAGAAGGGGGCTTTGGTATTGTAGCCAAATGTCGTGATACCAAGACCAATCGAGCTTTGGCTATTAAAGTCAACAAGGTCCGCCCTGATATTCTGCAACAGGCAAAACTGGAAACTTTCATCCTGGAGCAGCTGCCAAGGTTGGATCCAGATACCGCCAACATTGTTAATTGGAACGTCTTTTTCCACAACGGAGAGCGGGTTTGCCTAAACTTTGAACTCCTTGATCAATGCCTGTGGGACTACATAGGGGACCAGAATAACCAGGGTCTCCCCATAAGCGAAGTCAGGCCAATTTTACGTCAACTCACAAATGCTCTGTCCCACCTGGGTTCTGTAGGAATAGTGCACGCCGACCTCAAACCTGGAAACATCATGGTTGTAAACCGCCATGAGTCTCCAGTCAAAGTCAGACTTATAGACTTTGGCCTTGCATGTCCTGCGTCTGCAGCACCAATGCTGTAGCTGGATGACTCTATGCCAGGGGTGTCGAACTTGTATGGAAAGTCCAGTTAGACCAAGGGTGTCCAACTCCAGGCCTCAAGGGTTTTTGATATCACCCTGGGTCAACACACCTAAATCAAATGATTAGTTCATTACCAGGCTTCTGAAGAACTTCAAGACATGTTGAAGAGGTAATTTAGTCATTTAAATCACCTGTGCTGGATCAAGGACATCTAAAACTTGCAGGACACCTCGAGGCCTGGAGTTCGACACCTGTGCTCTATGCCATTAAGAACATATCCTCTGCATTTTGGAGTGTTTTAACAACTTGCTGAGGACTGTTTATGTTCTATATTTAACAAAAAATATGAAAAAAGAGAGAGAGAACACTAGTAGTCTGGTTTAATTTGATTTTATAGAGGCAAGAATGCCACATTTTAGCATCAACAACATGTTAAGAGTGTACAATTACTATGGAACTGCTCATTTATTGACTGAACTCCAGTATAAGCCAATAATGTTTAGTAATTGTCATCCTAATGACAGCTGACGATAGGCAAACATTTAGCGATGACTGTGGTTGCTGCTGCAAAAGTCGATTTGAGTGATTTTGGACGTGGCATGGTTGTTGGTGTCAGACAGGTTGGTCTGAGTATTTCCAAAACTGCTGGGATTTTCCCACACAGCCAACTCAAAGAGTTTACATCCGAATAGGAGAAAATACCCAGTGATCCAGCTCTCTGGATGAAAACACCTTGTTGATGTCAGAGTAGAATGCTTCAGCTCATTACAACAACTGTATTCACAGCATCCCTGAACACCCCACACCAGGAATGAGGTTAACTTTCGCACAAGCTCATCAAAACTGAACAAAAGAGGAGCAGAAAGATGCTGGCTTGTCTGATGAGTCACAATTTCTTCTGTGACATTCAGATAGTAGGCTCAGAACTGTGTAATAAAATGTAATAATTAGCACCAAAAGCCTTTTTTTCCTCATAATTTCAACCATTGCACAGACTAAGACAATTTATGTGTAAAAATATAGGGAACTATTTGAAATAAAAACCTATAATTATGCAGAAATATTCTAAACTGTTCATGTTACTGTTCATGGAAGGAAACTATTAAAAATAAATAAATAAAGCTGAGGAATTTAGTGCATAGAAACAAAGGTAGAAAATGAAAGAGCAGTAGATGGTGACTGCAGGTTAAATAATGAGAGTCATGGATACTCAAAGTAAATGAGAGTATCGGTAGAGCCAAAAAGTGAGGATGTGAAGGATTATGAGTGAATCGAGAGAGAAAAGGCTCAGGCAGAAATCGCTCATAAATATGGAGTTGAAAAGAGAGTGTGGTAGTGGAGCGAAGCACATGATCATGACTCATCCAGTGAGTTCAAGTTCAGCAAGGCATTACAGCAGTTTGGCAAAAGCACTTCTCCATCACTTTTCCGAGCTGAAACACAGACAGAAAGAGATGTCAGCGCTTCTGTAAAGGCTCCACAAGTTGTGCACAAACAAACAAAGCCCAGCTACTCACACTGGCATTCATTAACTTTTGACAGCCAACGTAATGCTGCATTAACAAGACTTTCAATGACCGCACACTCACTCACACTCAGCTAACCCTGCAATAAGCCCTTCGTGTTAACAGGCCGAGCCTATCGTGCAGGGAGCTGCCATGTGATGTTTGAGTAATGAAGTGGGCTTGTTTTCGAAGGCCCCAGACATTTTTTCCTTTGATAAATCGCTGCCTGTGAAACACAGCTGCTATAAATCAAAGGGTAAGAGGAAATGCAACATACACACAGAGCATTGACAATCACACAGTAACTGTGGATCAATCCATTGCACCTGTGCCAGATCAGCCTTGAGATGTCTGTTTTTGTCTATTACAGCAAAAGCATCATGCTTTTAAAAGCTGAGTGCATCTGTATTAGTGTCAGGGCTCTGTGTGCGGGCAGATGGAGATGTGGATCCAAATGCAGGACTCAGAGACGGAAATGTAACTGAAAACCTCAGCTTTATTGCTGGCACCAAACAAAACAGAAACCAAACATGAAAACACTAACTGGAACACACAGGCAGGATCTGAGGGTATGACGCGACACTGGGTTGAGGAAAACACAGGGCTAATATACACAGGGTGGTAATCAGGGAATGGGTAACAGGAGGGAGACACAGCTGGGAGAAATTGGGGCTAACGAGACAGGAGGAGCAAAGCTGGACACACTGATATAGGACACAATCCTTCAAAATAAAACAGGAAACAATACACAAGGACGCAGACTAGGAAACACAGACTTAACACGGGCAGAACCAAAAATAAACCAGAATAAGCCAGAACATAGAACATCATCATCAAATAGATCAAGAAGATAACCAAAAAATACAAAATCAAACCAAAACATGAAAACTCAAAATACCGGGTCAAAACTGACCCAGAACCGTGACAATTAGTATCATTTCTCTCTTACTGGAAATCCATAAAAGCTTCAGTATCAGTATAACATGAACTATTTGATCACTGTGTACATCATGTCTGTCAAACTCATTGCATGCAGGCGAAATCTGGCCTGTTGTAAAATATTTTTGGTCTAGTTCACCTGTACCATATAATCTAGTCTAGTTTTGAGACCCTAACGTGCAACCTGGAGCAAAAATGTGCATCTTTCTCAGACTTTCTACACAAGTAATAAAGTTTTCATGCCTGTTTCACAAGCCTGAGTTGAGTTGAGTTGGCCATAGGTAGGAATATATTTAGTATGTTAACTTTGCCCAACTAAGGCCCCATTCATACAGGCCTAGAGAGCAGTCATTGTCCCCTGGTTGCCACCAGTGACTAGAGAAAAACCTGTATTCTCCATCTGGTTGGCAAATGGTTGCTGGAGGTTACTTGCCGTCACTAGTGAGAAGTTGGTAATAGAGGAAAATGGTACGGTACCAAAAACCTAATTGCAGTTGCTTTGGTCACTAACAGGTTGTCACAGTTGCCAGCAGTTTGCGTGGAAGTCTTCAGCTGCAACCAGGCGCAGCCTTTACTTTGATGGTGAAAATTCTTTGTTACTATGTTTCCATATTGCATTGCACTTTTTTGTGTGTCTAGCTCTACAGCTCAGAAAGTAAACAGCAAATGTATGCAGACAATTTTGCAGAGCAAATTACGGGCAACAGCAATAATCTGCTAGAGACAGCATCGTCTTTTTTCCCTATAAATCAAACTGTACATGAGGAAATTGCTTCAAACATTTTTTTAAAATTTAAAACATATAAATAAATAATATGTCTGATCCTTCAAGTGATTGAAAATCCTCATATAGATCTGAGGTACAAACCTGCTGTTTTTTTACAGCTTTACAGCATATAGAAAAATTTCAATAAGTAGAAATATCTCAAAACTGAATATTTCAGTATGTTTCTGGCTTTCAAATGCTTGCTTCACATGATCTCAACAATCCATTCAGACTATTTGGTGACAAATTTCTAGTCATT
Organism: Diplotaxodon limnothrissa; assembly: GCF_057381915.1. Lineage (NCBI taxonomy): Eukaryota > Metazoa > Chordata > Actinopteri > Cichliformes > Cichlidae > Diplotaxodon > Diplotaxodon limnothrissa. The sequence goes on along the minus strand of NC_140612.1, from coordinate 13,037,388 downwards.
AGCCGTGTGTTGTAAGAATGGCTGGATTTGAGTGACAGGTTTAAGAGCGTCAGTAATTACAGAGTGTCCTGCCAACTGAGCTAATTTATGTCAGTGTTCCAGTACAGGTTTACGAGGTCAGGATGTGTATGTTTATTCAAATTTCCACAGGTGCTGTTTGACAGTTATTGTGCCGTACATAAAAAAAAATTTGTGGGTCTGTGCGAAAAAGGAGATTATCTTTCTGTCTCCCTTTAATAGCAAGTCAGGGGTTTCATAAAAATCACACTTGATGTCAGGAAACACGGCATCTGGATGAACTCACTAAAAGATTAAGGTCTTTAATATGTACTGTTACTCAATGTGTGAGCTCATTCTACTGACACTCAGCATCCTTCTCTGTTGGGACTTAACGATTTGTGTTTTATCAGGGCATACTCATTACTTTCAAAGTGAGGCATTCATAACCTGAAAATGACTGTTTATTTTCATTGTCTGGTTCATTTCATAATTTTTATGAACAAACATTTTTGAAGCCACGCAGGCTCACGGTTAAGTCTTTGATTGTCAGTAAAGGCTTTAAAATCTAACTGGTATCCTTGTTTTCAAGCAGTCAAATAGTTGAATTGACAGGTTTCACTGAACCATGCTGAACATTACCAACTGCAACTACATCTGGGATTATTTAAGCTGAACCAAATGAAGCAAATGTAAAAGCACCCCTAATTTCTACCCTGGATGTTGATTTTCTGAAGAAATAAAGCACAGATGACCTGCTTTTTGTTGAGCTGTGATTGTTCAGATGGATTTAGCAATAACCAAATAAAACAACAGCATCTAATGATAAAACTTTACTACGTGAATGCAAATGTTGAGTGTGGTCAGAGCAGAATTTAAAACAGCTCTCCATGCTCACTTCAGATACTAGGCTTTCAACTTCCAAATGGAATCTAAAAGTTGCCTTTATCTGGAAAGAGAACTGAGCAAAGGTCTGATCCTTGTTGTCTTTAGCATGTTGCCTCTGGTTCAGGAATGCTTTGATATTAGGAAGATGGCCCTTGATGCACTGAATAGCATCTGTCCACTCTTGTTGAAGCTCTCCCAAGTTCTTGACTTTTGTTGCCAATCATCTCAAGACTCTGGTTATACCTGTTGCTTATGCACGCTTGTCCATTAATATGCTTTTACATATCACTCTGAACAGTCAGCTTCTCAGTGATCACAGACAGTCAATGACACGCTTCTTGTAGAGGGTACATACAAATATATATAGCAAGTTTCACTTGTATTCTGTAAACCTGCTGTTTCCCTCTTGCTGCTATCCTGGTGTCACGCAATCAAATCAAATCCAATCATAAAGAGCCCAATCTCAACAACATTGGCTTCAAGGCGCTACGCATTTTAAGGTAAAAACCCTTCAACAATCAGATGAGCAAGCACTTGGCGACTGTGGGAAGGAAAAACTCGCTTTCAGCAGGAACAACTTTCCAGACACCGAACACTTGTCTCCACCCACTGTTGACCTGAGATATTCCAAGTTATCCATGTTCACTACCTCTGCTCCCTGTTACACTCCTCTCTGTCTCTCTCATATTCACATACACATATGCGATCTTGATTCTACTGACCTTCATTCCTCTTTTCTCCAATGTATACTTGCACCTCTTTGGGCTCTCTTCCACCTATTTCCTATTCTTACTACAGAACACAATGTCATCTGCTATCATAATCCAATATATCTGAACAGTAATTTACTCAAACTCAAAATGATAGATTGAAACACTGGATTTCTGATTTTCTGCAAGCAAAAATAATCAAAATGCTGGTTTGATGGTTATGTTAGAAAACACCTCAGTCAGTGAATGCCGTTGGGTCAAAGGTCTCTTGGTTTACTTGAACAGAACATCTTGATTTCAACTCATATTTTCACTTCACGTGGGGGATCTCTTTAAACCAGACATGGTTAGACAACACACAAAAGCCTTTTGCCTGAGCTGCACTGAAACCACTCAACAGTTCAATATTACGAGAAACACAGCTTCACAATAACAAGCCAACATAACAAAGACACAGGTTTGAGTGAAGCAAAATATTCTTGAGAGCAGCAAAGATTTGGCAACACTGAGATAAACCAAACTTAATTAGACTACATACTGATCAAGCATTTTCCTGATTAAATACGAGTGTAAGTAGCAGGGTGAAAAGGTAGAGGTTCATTATCAGAAAAGCTGCTGTGTCAGCTCAAACTCTACATGCCCAGATAAAGATAAACCCGGAAATTTTATAGCACAGACTTGGCAATTCGGAAAGTAAAACAACAGACTTAATCATCCAGCAGACAGGCAATTTCCTACTGCACTTGTTACTGTCAAGGTGAGAAGTTAGCAGCTCAGGCTCATTTTTATTCTGTAATGTATTATTTAATCAAACGGTTAAGCGTTTTGGTTTCTGTATTTATATGGACGCATTTTAGGGTCTTTTATGTGAAATCAGGTCGCTAAATCAATATCTCAAGCTGCAATAAACTCAACTCAGTGGAGACAAATTGAATAAAACTCTCGCTTTCTCCAACATAAACCAAAACCTCATATCAAATCAAGACAGGTAAAATATTTATTTGGAGTTTTGCCTCAGGAGCATGGACCCCGATACACTGGAGTGTATCAGAAAGTGTGGATAACAGAGTCTGGACTATTATTTTGTGGAAAATAGCCTGCAAAGAAGCCTAAATAATGTTAATGTTGTTATTCTTTTTTCTCTTATGGGTGTTGATGACCTAAAATGCCCAAATACTTAAGTTACTGCATCTAGTTAGTAATTCTTAATAGCCAGTTTTTGTTCCTGTTTTTGACTGTATGGCATCAGGTAGAGCACATATCTCAATATGGTCATCTCAAGCACACAGTTCTGACTCGAACACATGAACTCTGCCTATCTAATAATCAAACCTGTTGCTTATGAGGGGCAGCCAATCAAAACTGCCAACTGGGGCTGGAAGTTTTGACAGTCTTTCCAGTGTCTCTGAGGTTGGCACTGAGATTACAGTAAAAGTGCAGATGGAAGGGTGGTGATGGAAACGTTGGGGTACAATGAGATGTTGTTGCACACTACCCAAAGCATCAAACCTACAGGCACCTTTTTCAATTTTCATTTGTTTTATGTTTTTTTTTTTAAATAGGGCTGGTTAATGAAAAAATACTGGCAACCGTCAGTGCTGCTCCTCCTAGTAGACGCGCCTATGATAAGAAAAAATCTCAATCTTTCAAAGGTTTTCATAAAACTTGACCTCTAACTGAGATTCCAACTTGTCCAAGATTTTTAGTAGATGCACCTTTTGGTATGAATTTGAAGCTCCTGTGTGACCTTGTTTTCGACTTACTGCATTCACAATTGCCCGCACAGTACTGTGATTACAATCAGTCTTTTACGTCCAAGGGGTAAAAAGTAGCCGTACCTGGCAGGTGTGTACAAGGCGTCCCTTCTGTTAATTCAAGTGATGAGAGTGGATTGTGGAATCAACCAGGCATTTATAGTGCCTACAGGAACATTTTTAATACAAAATCTTGCAAATAACATGGCCTCCTGTGCAGTTATTTACACCAAGAAGGGAAAAAATGTTGTATTTTATTAGTATTACAAGATTTTTGTGCCATTCACCTACACTATGTATCAATATTCTACACCGAACTTACTAGAATTAGCCGATAACTTAAATTTCAGGCTCTCACCAAAATAAATAAGTAAGATTGCCAAAACCTTCAGATTGCCATTTTCTAAATCATAGCGCGACGTCACTGATTATTTCCCTCTTTTGTATACAGTCTTTATAATGGCTGGTTCCACTCACCAAATAAAGAAATCCGCTTAATACTTTAGGTAAAACATAATAAACAATAATGCTAACATTTCATGTGCTGTCACTTCCCAGCATTCTTATTCAACATCATCTGGTCTCGTTCCATATTTGATAAATTCCTCTTTATTTAGCTTTGTTACTATACTTGCTCACAGAGGCAGAGGCTATTTGTTGTCAGTATCACAAGCAAACACATCACAGGAGAGGAAATCACTCCTTATGCATACATATATGCATATGCATACTGTCTGCTACGCATGAATTATAATACACCACATTATACATTCATACCACAATGCATAATGTGTCATATCATGACACGCAGCATCTTGCAAGGACACTGAATGGATTGAATGTGTGAAGGGATTTATAATTAACACAAGAGCAGATGAATGCACACACACACACACACACACACACGTTAGTACAGGAAGACAAGAATGATATAAGTCAGAAAGAAAACTAAGTTAGTAAAAAATTCCTTGTCCTGCTAGGGAGGTGAAAAAAATTAGCCAAGTCAAGTGTAAGAGATAGAAAGCAGATCCACAGCTCATACGATACAGGAGCACAACAGACACATGGGGAAGAAACAGAGATATAAATTGTGGTTATACTCTAACCAAAAGCGTAAAAAGCTAAATTCAGCCATAGAATGTAATGCAAACACTGATTAAAAGACAAGTGACCTTCATGCGTTTGTATACAAATGCAGAATTTCTCCAATCTTTTTGATTATCAGCACGAGGCAAACGTGTGAAACATCCATCATCCTCTGACAGAACAACTCGAGCCTAAATATAACAAAATCCATCAAAACTGAGAATGACTGCAGGATTCATTTCAGAAAGTTCAATCTTTTACTGCTCCAGCATAGTTACTACTTCAGCTCTCAAAACATAGTGAAGCCAAAGAAATGCACGGTTAAGTTTTCTCATTAAGGTTGCCCTCTGATCCTCCCTTCTGTGCCACTGCTTACTATTAAACAAATGAGGACTTCAAGCTCACTCCTCCGCATCCGTTTATAAACCTCTGCTTTCCATTCCATCCGCCCTTCCGTTTTTTAAAATAACTGATATTTTCTAATATGCTATGCACAAGCGGTTTTAATGCCCGAGTTTACAAATGAGATGGTGTGACTACCGTAAGAATTAAACAGCCACATGTGATGGAAAGTGGGCAACTGCCGAGTTAAACTTTTATCAACTGCAAGGCGAGTGATAGAAGCGGCTACCAATATTATCAGAGGACAGCACTGATTGACAAATATGATGGTGGTACGTCAGAGGGTTACCTAGGCAACTAGAGTCAGGCACGTCTGCTAGTGACCAATCAACTGCAAAGCGATGCACAACAAGAGAATCACTTCCGTTGTGGAAGTTTCCTGCACAGTGTGACGTCTCCAGGAAGAAAGCCAGCACCTCCAAGTCTGACTTGGTTCTCAGATGAAAACGGGTGGAGTGTGACTCAAAGCTGTGTGACTAGCGATGAATGAGATTGTAAATACAAGTGGCGGAAATGAGCTTTCTGCATCAGGTGCATCTGGGCTCACCCTTCCAAACATGATTAACGACCTCAGAGTCATTCCAAATAAAGATCAACCAAGTCTATCACATATAGATGATGAGTGTAACGCATAGGAGTCCTTCCATGTGCTATGTCCTATTATAGGGTGACATGATCTTTAAAATTTACTCAAAAAGTGCTTTCTTTAAGTTTTGTTCAGTGCCTCATCCTAAAACAGAAAAAACATGTAACCAGAGTTTGTTCTTTTACTGTAGGAAACAGACATTTAGTTGGTACTGTTCTGCTTTTGAAACTATAATAAATCCCATTATATCGATGCTACAAGTTGGTTACAGAAACCAGAACACAGATGAGAATTTAGTTTTAGTTTGTGACATTTGGAATGAGTCAAACATTGATTTGGCTGCAGTTTTTAACAAAGTACAAATGTCATGTGGATATCACCTGCAGTGAAATTATGGGGAAAGACGAGATGAATTACAAAAGGTCAAAATTTCCAGCCACTGCAGCCACTTTAAAGGTTGAAAGTAAGAAAATATTCATAGTGAGAACATAAAAGGTTACATGGCCTCATTAAATAAACTAGTTTATGTCACTGTCATTCAGGGAGGAGTTTAGAGTGGAGCCTTTGCTCTTCTACACTTCTTTAAGTGGTTTGGGAATCTGACTGGACTGCCTCAAAGGTGAACTAATTTGGGTATGTTATGCTATGAGGTGAGCTAAAAGGAGGACCAGTCCAGACTGGAAATTCTTTCACTCCTGATGGAAAGAGGTAAGAATCATCACACACCCCATGATGCAATTTTGCAGTATTCTGAGTACTGGAATGCCACATATTATGATTTATCAATAATTTTAATTTATAATTAACTTATAATTAACCAGCACAAATTGCCCAGGTTGCTGACTAAGGAAGTAGCTTTGTCATGCTAAGTGTGTCCAGTGTCAGACGATTTTTCTGTTGAGCCTATTCTCTGTAAGCTTGCTTGTCCTGCATTATCTCATGATGATTGTACATGAGATGAGCCCTTTTATTCATAGTACTCCCAGAGTGTTTAAATCTATTTAATAAACTATTAAAGAAGAAGAAGATGGGTGGATGCATCATATCAACATATCAATATTTGGAGTCCCTGTATCGATACCCAGATCCCGTGAGGACCTACCAAACACAGGCTTCTACGAGAAGCAGCAGATACTCTTAATGTATTCTCTCATTTAATATGAATGACCATAAGGGGAGTAACACGCTAAGTTGCAGATTTCAAATTAGGTTAAATGCTTATTCTGCTGAGGCCACATGTGAATAATAAATAATAAATAAATGTGTCTAGCTCTGAAGGCTGCCACGACTGCTTATGAGAACGAATCAGTCAGTTGAGTGGGAGGGTAATTCCTTTACAACCGTAGTCAGACTGAACTTTCAAATGAAATACAGCCCTGCGGATAGCACGGATAAGTAACTATGTAAAGATGAGGACAAACAGAAAGAGGCAGAACTGACTCTGCGCCACAGCAAGCCTTTCCTCCCAGAGACAAATCACCTTCTCCTGTTCTGTATACTGAACAGCGCCTGAGTGGGTACATGCGTATCGTATCCACAACACCACACCCGGATCTACCCAGGAGAACCAAGGTCACGCTCACGTACCTAAACACACACCCACGCGGGCACACGCAGACAACAAGGCCCAGAGGCAGTGGAAAGCAACGGGTGGGCAGAGGGAAGGAAAACAGAAGCTGAGCCGTCTTCATCTTCATTTACATTCAATTGAGACATGTTTAAACCAGCAGCAGCAGAAGGTTGAAGCCTTTTAGAATAAATACAGACATACAAACCGAGGCCCTTATAGTCTCAGAAAATAAGATAAGATAAGATAAGATAACCTTTATTAGTCCCACACGTGGGAGATTTGTTTTGTCACAGCAGGAAGTGGACAGTGCAAAAGTTATGAGGCAAAAATTAGAATACAATAAGAATAAATACAGTACACAACTGTACAGAATAGAATAAAATAAAATACTATATACAGTAGAATAAAATAAAATAAATATACAATAAGATAAAAATAGAATACAAATACAATACTATATACAACTGAGTAAAAAAATGCAATCTCTTTAAGTGTTAGCAATGGTAATAACAAGATACTGTACCCACGGAGCCCTTTTAATCCATCTCAGGACACAGATGATCAATAAACCGAGAAAGCCTGAAACGATGGTGGATTGCTTCTTCGCATGAGAAAAGCTTTATAACTGAAACACAAGTCCAGTAAATGCGTATGAAAAGCTCAGCAACATGTTTACAGACATTTTATTCGGATTGGTTTCAAATATTTCAGACAGCAGACTAAATCTATCGAACACGGCAGCCGCAGAGCCATTTCCTCCAGTTAGTGCAGTTTTCTCTGAGCTCCACAGCACAGTCAACACTTAATAGTCAATTGTAGACATGACGATGGGTCTGTAAAACTACCACTTTCCCATTTCCAACAACAAAGCTAGGGTTGCAGCTCAGATTCAGGGAGAATAGTCTATTCCTCACAACACGCATCGTAATGTTTTAAACAGGCTAGTTTAAAAATTTAAGGTCCACTTATGGCCCACTTTGATCTTAAGTGGGCCGTATTTAATCCCTAAGATATTTTAATATAAGAATGAGAAATGCAGTAACAAAAAGTCATTTTTTTAAAACTGTGAATCCACTGTAAACAAAATCATACATTTCTCAAAAAGCAGAAACTTTTTTATTGTTCAATTGTTTATCTACCGGTATTACTTATTTACTTTGGTGTAGTATGAATGGCCTTGGGGGAGGTTTTTGTCAACAGGAGAAGCTGCAAAACTTATGGAAATACTGTTAAAGGTTTAAAAATCTATGCCCTCTTTTCCAAAATTGCCCAGCGGGCCATATTGGAGCCTTTGCTGTGCCGATTCGGATCCCTGGGCCTTGTATTTGACATCCCCTTTTTGACAGACAGTTGGGTCATAAAAGTCCTGACACTATACCGCAGAGCCAAACTACTTTTAAATGTGTCTAGAATTAACTGTAGGATTTTAGTGTGAAGTTTGAATTAAGATGCAGCTTGAGTTAAAATAGTGAGACCAGAATTAATGAGACCTCCTTTATGATGGAAATGAAAGCAACAGGCCTCCAGTGTTTTAAACAGGTGAGATTCTTTTTCCTTAGAACAGAATAATAATCAAAGCTTCTTAGTCATGCAGTCTGTCACTAATACTCATAACCAAAATTAAGAATGCCAGTCAAAACATTGGTTGGAGGAAAAATACATGACAGCCGAATAGCTGCAGAGACGCAATGTTTTTTCTTTTTCTTTTAATGCTATATCTATTCATTTATGAGTTACAGTGAGAAAGAGGGAGAGGCTCAGTTATGTGTTGAGACTGTTAATAATTAAGTTTGGCTCATACTGTATTTCCCAGTGTTTGGATGGTGCCCTGTGCTGTAATAATTCTAAGAACCAGAGGCTCTGTCTGATCTGACTGTGGGAAGAGGAGGAACTGGCCTTTTGAACATCACAGTAATTATTAGGACCCTGCAGCTAGTTTGCTACATCAAGCAACAAGAAACAATAAATTAATTACATTTTTGTTTCAGTCGCTCTGCCGTTACCACTCTTTTTTCCAGGACCTTCACTGACATGATTTTGTGGCTCGGGTCTTATGGGGGATTATTTGCATTGGCCAGCCATTCCCATAGTCAAGTGTTCAGTGGCCCATTTAAAAACCAGAATATCCCACAGGGTCTGCCCAATCTTAAATCTTTAATCTAATCAAAATATAAGAAAAATGATGGATTTCCTTTATAATGTATTTATGCATGCATGCATCCATTCTCTTCTGCTTATCCTTGTCAGGATCACACAGGGGCCTATCCCAGCTGTCATAGGGCGAGAGGCAGGGTACACCCTGGACAGATCACCAGCCTGTCGCAGGGCTAACACATGGAGACAGACAACTATTCACACTCACTTTCACAACTATGGGCGATTTCACTTCACCTAACACCACTAATTATATGTCTTTGGACTGTGGGAGGAAGCCAGAGTACCCAGAGAGAACACATGCAAGCACAGGGAGAACATGCAAACTCCACATTTTATTTAAAAAATATAAACAACAGAAGTTGTTTGCTATAAACTGCTAATGCTACGCAGTCATACCTAAAGTGTTAAGGCCAGTGTGAGACCCACCTGCCACTAGAACACATTACCAGTTTTAATTCACTTTTTGAATAAAGAAAGAAATACACTGAATTTCTGTTATTACTTGGGCCCACCTGCAGTACCTTTGTGGCACACCCAACCCGCACTTAAGGAATCACTGACATCGGCATTTGGATGTCAGGCATTACCTTATAAATGTTACTGTAGACAATGTTAAAAAATGTAAAGTCAGGCCTTAAGAATCTGCCTCAAAATTGTAAGTTACAACTGTATTACTATTTTTATAGTACACAAAAGTTAAAAGATTATTTAGTAGTATTGCTGTGGGTCCAAAGTGACTGATACATCAGTCTGTCTGACATTAAAATAAACCTCCTTTATGAGGTGATGAAGACGACAGAATCAGTTTTAAAAAGCCATTCCACTCATTTCATTGGACAGAAATTGCCTGCAGTTCAGCTGGGGGCACAACAGAGGGCGCTTGGAAGCTTGCCCTCAATGAATACGAATGAATATAGGAAAAGTACTACCTGCTTCTAAGCAGCGAAGTCAGCATTTTGGTTTAGCTAGCATAAAAACACTATTTAAAGTGTTTCTGAATGGAAAGAAAACAGCACTAAAGTTAAGTTTTTCTTAGAGGAAAGTCTTGTGAAGGAATACCAACCGGTCGGTTAAGGATTTACACCAGGATGTGCTTACATTTGCGTGTAAAACAACTACATGTTACAAATGGAGCTAAATCACAACAGAAACAAGCAGCTGGTCATGCTGGTTGAAGGTGACTGCAGTCAGCAGTTTGCCCCTGTTTACTTCATGCCTTGAATGAAAATGACAGTTGTCATAAAGTGTCACATGATGCTGTGATGACCTTAATACATACAGATGGTTGTTGTACTACAATTGAGAAAAAGATTAAAATAAATAAATAAGATAATAATGGATTGGATTTATATAGCGCTTTTCAAGGCACCCAAAGCGCTTTACAATGCCACTATTCATTCACTCACTGGTGGAGGCAAGCTACGGTTGTAGCCACAGCTGCCCTGGGGCAGATTGCCATATCGCGCCATCGGCCCCTCTGGCCAACACCAGTAGGCGATAGGGTAAAGTGTCTTGCCCAAGGACACAATGACCAGAACAGAGAGCCCAGGGATCGAACCGGCGACCTTCCAGTTACAGATACACTTCCTGAGCCACGGTTGCCCCCGTGATAAAGTATATCAGCTGTGTCAAGCCTACTATCAAAAGCAGTCCCAGAAAGAAAGGGCTCATTCCTTTTAGACTATCTTGCAAGAACCTCCCCTTGGGAAGAGGAAGTCCATGGAAGTGGAAGTTCCTGATTACAAGTTCTTTACAGATGTATCGGTATATAAAAACAAAGCTGCAGAACTACTTCTTTTTTTTATTTGAGGGAACTGACCCTTCAAAAGCTATTCAGTAGATTTTAGAAAATGGCTCTTCAATTTTTTTCCCTTCATGTGTTCCTGTAGGGAAGTGTGCATGCTACCAAATCTGACTGGACACTCCATTAGCTCAGAGCAGAAAAGGAGAGGATACTGCTGTGAAAGAGATTGTATAGGACAGAATAGGGTTGTGAGAACTTCATGGTCTTGATATATCAGTGTGTGTGTGTGTGTGTGTGTGTGTGTGTGTGTGTGTGTGTGTGTGTTTGCTGTTCAAGCGTGCAGCATGTAATCAGCATGAAATCAGTGCACTGAAATATCAAAGCGAAATGTGTGTAGAATGCGTGTGCACTTCATATCAGAGTTTGTTTTCCTTATCACATAATCAGGGTGTCCTAGAACACACAAACATGAGATTGACTTTAATTGGCTGGGTGTGAACTCCTCACTGGAGGGATCTGAAGTAAGCCAAGCCGTCTAATACACACTGTCTGGTTGGGAGTCAGTGAGGGCAGGCTGCCTCTCAGTGGATGACAGCAATTACCATCACTGCAGGCCAGAGAAGACACAACCAATGACAGATGTGTACTGTATATACGCACATTTAAAAAATGTCCAAACTTTCACTCCTTTCCAGTTTCTCCCAGATACAGTTTTGAAGTTTTGTGGAGCTGCTTGGTTCAGAATAATGAACAGAATAATAATAACCAAGTACAAAGTTGACAGCAAAAGGGTCAAACATGTGAGGTTCACCCTACGACAGCAATAGTCTGACACTATTATGGATGTCTGGTAATAAAGTAGATCTTTGAGAGTTTTCATCTGTGTTGACCACTATAACTTACAGCTAATAAAGTAGTTTGAAAAAAGTAGGTTTTCTTATTAGAGTAAATCAGAGGGACAGCTCAGACTGAGAATGTTTAGAGACAAAGTCAGAAAGACGAGGCTGAGATGGTTTAGACATGTGCAGAAGGGGGATGGTGGACATACTGGCCAAAGGATGCTAAACATGGCAAGAGAAAAAGAGGACGACCATAGAGGAGCTTCAGGGATGAAGTGAAGGAGGACATGGCGAGGCATGGTGTGGCAAAGCAGGATGCTACTGGTGATCCATTGCAGCGAGCCCTCGAGGGAGCAGTCGAAAAGAGAAGAAAATATTTTACTACTTCAAGATTAATTACTTACTAAATATCAATTACTGCTGTTAGATAGACAAGTGACCTGTCGAGGGTGTGCTTCCTCCCACCCTGTGATGGCTTGAATAGGCTGGAGCCCACTCCATTCTGTTGCCAAATACTGTTTTACAATAATGAACCGATAAAGTAAACTGCAATAGTAAGGCTAATTTTACAGTGTAAAATTGCTACAGTGTGGGCTAACAGCCTGGACAGGAGAAAAGAGCATGAGCAACGTCTGAAGAATCAACAAGGTCCCAACCACTGAGAGAGGGAAAGACATTTTTGCTTAAACACCAAGTTCAGGAATAACAAGCATTAAACAGTTTTTACAATTATGCTTTAATCGGTTTTCTCAAATGCATTATTGGGTATTAAATTAAGATCAAATCATGATGTATTGGCAGCAAACACGCTTCCCCGAACATCTGCTGCTTTGATTATCAACTGCTTCCTCGTGCCATCTGTTCATGAAGGGACACTGAGTTATAAAAGGCAGGGGAGAAGTTTTCAGACAAGTTAGCAGATGAATCCACCAGAGATAGTTCATGTACACCTCAAACACGATAAACCTGTGTTTCACCTGCCACGACTACATATTTTTCTTTGCATAAATAGATTAGGCAGAATAATAAAGTAAAATCACTTCTCAGGAGAACTCGATCTATCCATCCATCCATCGTCAAAAGTGACTAACTGGCGAGCACTCTGAATATGACACTCATGTCTGCGCTTCAGATACAAACACTTAGCCTGTGCTTTTTCAAAAATGAGGCGTGTGTGCTGTGTTTGTGCCTGGTTGGGTTAGATGACAGCGTTGTGAGCATGGTTTAAGAAAAAAAAAGATGCTCCGGCTGCCAGTTTGAAGTTTGTGGGTGGGCACATCTGCTTGATCCAGGGCATTGCGAAGTATTCCTCAGTGAATGAGTCTGCTGGTTTTGCCCTGAGGCTGCAGCTATCTGGCAGGTGAAATGTGAAAAACACACAAACACTGTCTGGGTTTGTTAAGAGACAGAACAGGGTGATGTACACCTGTAGATCTGAAGGGAGAACAGCAGCAGCACCAGTGGCTTAAAGAACATTTCTCCTCCGCTGCTGAAACCTTTGCACCTATCCTTAAAGTTCTTCTGCTTGTTGTAAGACCCAGTGTTTACAGTAATATCACCTGTAACAGCATATTATGTATACTGTTTGTCAGTTCTTTTAGGGGCTTATTAGCAATCCCTTGTGCACTCAGCCCTGATATACTGATCTGACACTTGCAGCACCCTACTATACCATTACTTTAGCATCATAATAAGAAATACATTTCAATTTATCAGCCTGACAATCTGGATATGAGACATAATGTTTTATGCTGATAGTAAATATACTTCAAATTTAAAGAAACGTAAAAATAATCTAATCATAGAACTACATGTTTTGCATGAATATCTTCATGCTTAAAGTTTACAGATCAAGTTAGCAACTTAAAGTCGTTTGTGAATAGAAAACAGAGCTAGAGTTATGTATTGCTGCCCACTGCCTAACACTTACGTATATCTGTTATATCTGTATCAGGCTGTGGTTACAATGATCGGGCCTAACATTGTGACCGCGTGCCCAATATTGTGTTGGTCCCTCTTTTGCTGCTGGTCTCCAGTAGACCCCTGAAGGTGTGCTGTGGTATCTGGCACCAGGATGTTGCTAACATCACCGTAAAAACTGAATTGAGTAAAAACTCAATATAGCTCCCTAACAGAACCCGAGTAGCAGCTGGTCTCTAGTGAGTTTTCTTTTCCCTTTTTCCAAAAACACATTAGGGAGAACCATTTGGGCGGCTATTAAGGTGACAGCGTTGTTTCTGTTACAAAAACAGACTTTAAAAGCATTCAAGCTTCTTCAATATTTCCCCCACTGATGGACACTCTAATAAGATGGCAATGTGGCTCAAATACTCGAGTGTGTATCTCATTACATTAGCCTCAGCAGTCCCTCACTCTGACTGCTTCCAGGTTGATCTCTGCAGTCACACATCTATACCTGCAGAACACGGCACAACAGTGCCCATCAGCACAAAATAAGAAACCCAAATGAAACTGTAATGCACAGCGCTTTGAAATACTCTGCAAATATGTCAGGAAGAAAAAATATGATCAGCAAGCTGCTGTATGATATTAAAGTATAATGGCAAACATTTTCTTTGGAAAGAACTGCCTTTATTTCCAGAGCTTGTGTTTGAGGACAGTGTTAGGGTTTAGCCAGCAACATGCCACCATGACCAAGACCACTGTAGTAAATGATCACATCTGCCAATTATTTATTTCCAGAGTATTTATCAAGGTTATATAGTAATAATACAGTAATAAATCTTTAGATTATATTAAGAAAGCAAACAAGAGTACTGTATAATGTTAAACAGGGAACAGTAAGGCTTATATTCCCTTATGGCTGCACAGTTTAAACAGTAAGAACCCAAAGTTATAAGATGGCTAATCTAGCTGCCATGACTTTACTGTTAGAAAGTTCCCGGTTAAATCACATAACTCTTAGAAATTGCTCTAAAACTACAACATCTGACAGTCTGTTTCCCATTAATATGACAGTATAATGTGGAGAGCAATGTATCCTTTATTTGCTATCTCCCATAAAACACTGCAGAGAGGCTAGAGATCAGTGGGAGAGGACCCCGTAAACAGAGGAAGATAAAATACTTCCGAGAGTAGACAGCTGCAAATCTGAATCAAGCACTTTTTTACCACACATACGGTAGCTTGAAAGACATTTAACTGTCTATGACGGTACTACTGCCATCCTCAAATGAATGGTCACTAATCAGGAAAGCAACTAAGCTGGCAATCTAACACAAATCTCACAACTTGCCACATTGTGCCTTGAGGGTACAGTAACATTAACTTTTTGAGGACAATGTTACAGGTAATGCTTGAGTCAGACTGCTATCATGCCTTTGAGGTTTGCAGTGCAGATATTTAATGTCTAACACTGCGACCTGCTGCTTCTTTTATGACAAGAGGACAAAAGAAGCAGCAGTTATAAAAGACACGTTGCTGGCATGTGTCAGGTAATGTTTACAGTACAGTACAGATACTATTCTGAACTGCTTCTTTGACCGAAACGTCAATAAAAGCAACTCAGAAACAGGGACAAAGGTCATTTGATTGTCATTTGGCAACTCAAGTATTTTGGCCCTTTTTCCGATAAATGTAAGCCAATTGATTTTCTAAGTCTCTCTTCATATTTTATTGCTGCATTTTAGCTTACCAAAGTCAATACTGCCAGGAATATGTACCATTTACAAAAATAACCACATTGAACTGTATCTGGGATAAACTGCTGCTAAAATGAATGAAATCCACAGTGTTTTAGTGCATTGCAGTATAACAGTAGTAAAATGTCCAACCTTATAACAAGTGAATGTAAAAAGAACGGCGATGCACAGAATGAAATGTACAAATGGAGAGACTATATTAATGAACTGTAAATGAGGACATGCAGGATTATAGTAAAATACTGCAGATAAAAGGAGGAAAACTGTAAAATTAACAGGGGTTTACTGTCAACCCAGCTGAAAACGTATTCCTGTTAATCTATGTGACAATATTTTACAGCGTCTTCTGCTCAACTATGCAAAAATGACTATATTTGTTCGTTATATGTGATAAAAGAAAAACAAACAAATGTCAAAATTTGATTTAAAACATTATCAGGTCATCCCTGTTGGACAACGTCTCCCACCCCATGCAGCAGACTGTGACAGCACTGAGCAGCTCCTTCAGTGGGAGACTGCGGCACCCACGGTGTGGGACGGAGAGATTTCGCAGGTCTTTCCTCCCCACTGCTGTCAGACTCCACAACAAAGACTTTAACTGAACAAACACACACATCCACACATGTGCAATAACACTAAGTGCAATAATCTTTTCTGGCATCGTTGTATTTTTACTCAGTTGTATATAGCATTCGTATTCTATTTTTATCTTATTGTATATTTTTATTCTATTTTATTCTACTGTATATAGTATATTATTTTATTCTATTCTGTACAGCTGTGTACTGTATTTATTCTTATTGTATTCTAATTTTTGCGTCATAACTTTTGCACTGTCCACTTCCTGCTGTGACAAAACAAATTTCCCACGTGTGGGACTAATAAAGGTTATCTTATCTTATCTTATCTTATCTTATATCCAAGTGTGTAATGACTCGTGACTACGCAGTGCGGTTCTGAAGAAATATGGGCGGCTGAGAAAAAAACAGATGGTCTTTGCATTAGAGAAGTCAAAAACACATCTCCTCTGATAGGACGGAGTCCATTTCTCATGCAAATTGCTGCACCACAAACAGTAAGTAAGCAGGAAGTTTGGCGTCTAAGATTTGGAACATTTTGCTCGCTGTGATTGAAGAAAGGAAAAAAAGAACACTGCATTAGCAGCGTTCTCCATCATCTGTAGCAGCTCATAAAACACGAGTCAGGTCACAACTCTTAAGAAACTAATCATTTTTCGTGGCATTTTCCAACAACGATTAGATGTTTCCTATGTGGTAATCTGAACTCGTGCTTTTAAAAAGGCAAATGTGCTTTTTTATTTTAAAAAAAGATGAAAAATAAACAGTGAGCTTTATTTTGTTGCCAAACTGTGAATATGTTCTTTATTTGAGAGGAACTACTTGCATTAGTACGCACATGTTAAGTATTCTGTATAGAACCCAAGTAGCTCTGTACATGTTCAGCAAACAAATACTGTACTCAACAGTGCAACAATGTCAACTTCTGATGTGATGTTGGACGTGAGAGGCACACAGCCTAAGTTGTGGTAAGACAGCAGCTCCAGCTAGAAAGCAGCTAAAAATAGAATAAAATATAATAGAATAGACAACAAAATTGTGGACAAAAAGGAATGCACTAAAGAAATATGCAAAGCGCTCACTAAATCCTCCCAAATGATTTATTCACACAGCGTCTGCTCATCTGAAAAACCCACATATAAGTGCTTAAAACAGTTCACAGCTTTGATGTGCGTTTTCCTCCCTGCATTTGAAAAGCTACATATGAATATGTATCATTTAGCTTATGATGTACAGTATTCAAACGTAATACCAAGTTTCTCACATAGGGATTTCCCCTCACTAAATGAAGCCTTCTAATTTACTCTCAGATAACATTAGGGTGATGCAAATGCTAGATCTTCCCTGCATTAACATTTACAGACTAATCACTCTGAAATCGAGACGACACGGGTCACTTTTCAAGTAAAATTCTGATACACAGTGATCAATCTTAGATATATAAACTGCTCTCCAGGGATATTGATAAGTTAAAGTCAAGAGAAAAACAACTTTGAAAGCATACAAGGACACAGATATCACAGTAGTGTATCAGCTGTCTGGTAAAGAAGTGACCTCTGGGATGCAGGCCTATTATGATTTCATTTTATCTGTGATGGCAAGAACCGAAGTACTGAATGATAATGACTCTGTGCTACTCTGATCTAGTATGACTCAGGGTTTTCAGCAGCTGTTCACAGCAAGTATGAATAACTTCGACTAATTGAACAAACACTCCTTGTTAAGTTTTCTTTCTTAAAAATAATGAGAATCAATAATTTGTTACATAAGTATACTTTAAGCTGTTTTTGTCAAATTTATTTTATTGAACGATCTAGATGTCACACACGCAACTCACACCACTCATAGCTAACATGTAGACAATGCAATACGCTTAGGGAAAACCTTGTCTCTTGGCATTTATATGTGAAAGTTGTTCTTTACTTTCAACTTATGAAGGCAAACATTGTGCGGGCAGTATGTAAAAATTTTCCAACCGGCGATATATTCGCGTATGGGCGGGGCAATGTAATCATGCACGGACTGACCAAACATGGACGAACTAGTTTCCAAAGAAAACACTCATCGACAGGTCTGCAGGCTGTTATGACTTGGACCAGACCTCACTGAGTTGAGCAAGCAACTTATGTATCATAGGCTGGAGTGTATATATGTCACCTGGCTGATTGGTATATGTGGTACATAAGTGGTTCAAGATAAACTAGACGAGAAAAAAAAAAAGAATGAAAAAAAGAGAAATATAACTGTCAAAAAAAATTTTCTGGAAATTTCTAAAACAAAAACTGTCCAGTATAAAATCCACCAGGTACAGCTAGCATATTACAAGTCTACCACAACTATGTGCAGTCATTTTAAAGCCATTTGGTTGGAGGTTGATCAAACACATTCCAGAGACTATTGACCAGGACTTTTGCTTGGAATGCACATCCCTGTCCAATACTAGGGAGCCTCTTAAAGTAGAACAATGCCACAGGTACAGCTTGAGAATCACGACAGCTCTTTGTGAAACTTTGTAATTGCATAGCAGTAACAAAGTGCTAGAACAGACTGCACCGCAGACTTCATTACAGGGTTGGGCAGAGCTCACGATGAAATACATCATTTGCTGCTCACAGTAATGCTTTTGATGGAGCCTAAAGGACAGTAAAGTCATTTTCACGCGCCTTGAATTTTTCTAGGATTTTACCATCCAGAGATGCATGTGAGAACACATATGCAGTGGACAGTCTATAGCCATCAAGCTCTCATGTGCAACATGAGAGTAATGTCACTTTGTATTAATGTGCCAATAGAACTGTTAACAGTTCAGTACATTTACCATTAGTGAGAGGGTGTCCTGCATATTCCCCAGGCAGCTCCCTCAGCCAAACAAGTAGTGTTTCCAGTAGTGAGAATATGCTTAAAGTTCTCTATTTCCTGCTGTGTGCAACATTTAAGAAAGGGCAACGATGGATTAACATGATTATCTCCAAATTGCCCAAAGTTCATGTGTGAAAAACTGCCCAGTGGGAGGGGAAATACAGAAGAATATGAAACAAAACAACAACACTGTCACATATATCTAACATATAACAAATAACTACTTACAGAAGCAGTGTCTACTTCATATCAGCATTTTTTTGTCATAAAACACGATGACACCTCATATAAAAATATGGCAAGATATTAATCCTCATATGTTAACATCGCCGCTTCTGCTACTGTGTATAGAAGATATATACACTTCCTATAAAACATAAATATATGTGAAGAGCAGAAGTGAAGTCCGGCACAGAAAATATCAAATATTTCATGACTGAGACTTCTGTTTGGACTGGCGCATCGTAACTAAGTCGAAGAGTAAAGATGAGATGTCGTGAAGATCTGTCACACTCGGCTCAGCAGATGACAGCCACTGATCGATGAGGCTTACCCATCGGACTTGGCTTCAAGCCCCCACCCTGTGCAGCCTCCTCCTGCCGTGGGGGTGGGGGGGAACTTTGTGACTGTAATATTAAAAACCGTACGCAAGGTTTAGATGCGTGGGACAGGGTGAGGCATCTCTAACCAAACAAAATCTCTGAGAATTCCTAAGCTCAGAGACGCTTACACAAACAGCAGGGCAAAATCCATCTTTCTGACAGAATCATTTCCAAAGCCCAAACCCCCAACTGGGCTCCTGGATGCACTTCTGAGCCGGGCCCGCCTGGGAGAGAGTGTGTCAATTTGTGCGCGTGTGCGTGCGTGCGTCTGAAGGGTAAAGAGAGAGGGAGCAGTGGGATAAAGAATGAGTCATTCGGTGCAGAATAAGAAGTGCGGCACTACCTGTCTTCAACTTTATTTCGACTTCTCTCTCTAGAACGAGGGTTTTTTTCTACCGTAGTCAGGCAGGCTTTCATCGTTTGAGCAAACTTCAACATCTCTGCATGTCTGTGTAAGTCTAAGACAAAGAGATTAATGGTGAAGTCATCTTAAAGCGTTCCTATCATTTCTCTACAAATCTGTCTGAACCACTTAATTCTCACAAGCTGCGTCTCAGCACTGAGTGACTGTTTGTGTCTAAGCAGGTCCGCTCAGACAAGACTGTGGTAAGAGTTCAAATCAAAGGCTTATAGCCCTTTGGCAAATGATCGAATGAACTCAATCTTAAGTCCCGTGGGGTCAAATGTACCACAGACATGTCAAGTTAGGCCCAACTTTCTCACACATATTCTCTTGTGGTGAGATCTTCCCAGCCGTTCTGTCTCCCCCAATAACATCTGCACAAACCTCGTCGCGTCCTGCATCCTTAATTCTGATCTTACAACGTAACCGCGGTTTCTAATCCCTCAGAACTCTGATATTCACACTTTAATATTATTCGACTTTTTTTTCAACATGACGTTTTCCTCTGCTTAGCCCTTTTCAAATCAAATCAAATCAAATCACTTTTATTGTCACATCACATGTGCAGGTACATTGGTACAGTACATGTGAGTGAAATTCTTGTGTGCGAGCTTCACAAGCAACAGAGTTGTGCAAAATACAATAATGTAAACAAGCAAAATACAAGAATGGCTACATCTGAAACTAATAAATATATGTACAATATATAATAGTATATGCATTTCTGGATGTGTATACTAAATATTTTTCTACGTGTGTGTGTGTGTGTGTGTGTGTGTGTATACACATATTTTACAAATTAAATAGAGTAAACAATAAATAAAATATATAAAATAAATATACAGAGTGAGACATGTGCAAAACAGTGGCATTACTGTACAGTATGGAGTGCATAATGTTGAAGTTCCAGTAGTGGAGGTGAGGTGTCTATGAAGTGTTCAGCAGTCTGATGGCCTGATGGAAGAAGCTGTCTCTCAGTCTGCTGGTACGGGACCGGATGCTGCAGAACCTCCTTCCTGATGGAAGTAGTCTGAACAGTTTATGGCTGGGGTGACTGGAGTCCTTGATGATCCTCCCCGCTTTCCTCAGGCACCGCTTCCTGTAGATGTCTTGGAGGGAGGGAAGCTCACCTCCAATTATCCGTTCAGAGCACCGCACTACTCGCTGGAGAGCTTTGCAGTTGTAGGCGGTGCTGTTGCCATACCAGGTGGTGATGCATCCAGTGAGGATGCTCTCAATGGCACAGTGATAGAAGGTCCTGAGGATGCGGGGGCTCATGCCGAATCTTTTCAGTCTCCTGAGAAAGAAGAGGCGCTGCTGCGCCTTCTTCACTGTTTTGTTTGTGTGTACTGACCACGTAAGATCCTCAGCCAGATGTACCCCAAGGAACCGGAAGCTGCTCACTCTCTCCACAGCAGCGCCGCTGATGGTGATGGGGGTGTGTACTTCTCTGCACCTCCGGAAGTCCACTATCAACTCCTTTGTCTTTGCGACGTTGAGGGTGAGATGGTTGTCTTGACACCAGTGGGTCAGGGCGCTGACCTCCTCCCTGTAAGCTGTCTCATCACCACTGGTGATAAGACCCACCACTGTAGTGTCGTCCGCAAACTTCACAATGATGTTGGAGTTGTTAGTGGCTGTGCAGTCGTAGGTGTAGAGTGAGTATAGGAGAGGGCTCAGTACACACCCCTGTGGAGCACCAGTGTTCATTGTGACGGGGGATGAGGTGATGCTGCCCAGTCTGACCACTTGGCGTCTGTCAGACAGGAAGCTAAGGATCCAGCTGCAGAGGGAGCTGCTCAGTCCTAGATCCTGCAGTTTCCTGTCCAGCTTCGAGAGAACGATGGTATTGAATGCTGAGCTGTAATCTACAAACAGCATCCTCACATACGTGTCTCTCTTCTCCAGGTGTGACAGGGCAGTATGTAGTGTCAGGGCTATGGCATCATCAGTGGACCTGTTGTGGCGGTATGCGAACTGTAGAGGGTCCAGTGAGTTGGGTAGTGCAGAGCAGATGAAGTCCTTGACCAGCTTCTCGAAGCATTTGCTTACGATGGGGGTCAGGGCTACAGGTCGCCAGTCGTTCAATGAGGAGTACAGGGACGATGGTGGCCATTTTGAAGCAGGCTGGGACTACAGACAGAGAGAGGGAAAGGTTGAAGATGTGCGTGAACACTCCAGCCAGCTGAGCCGCGCATGACTTGAGGACGCGGCCGGGAATCCCGTCCGGACCAGTAGCTTTGCGTGCGTTCACCTTCCTGAAGCACCTCCGCACATCCTCCTCAGACACAGTGTGCGCACTGACGTCATCCGCGGTGCGCACACTGTCCGGTCTCATGGTGTTCGCTGTGTCGAATCTAGCGTAGAATACGTTTAGATCCTCACACAGAGAGGCCGTGGTCTGCGGTGTGCTGGTTTTCCCTCTAAAGTCTGTGATCGTGTTTAGTCCCTGCCACATACTCCGAGGGTTGTCAAACTGTTGCTCCACCCTGTCCCTGTACTCACGTTTGGCTGCTTTGATCGTCTTCCGGAGTTGGTAATGTGCGTGTTTGTAGTCCGATGTGTTCGCGGAGGCAAAGGCGGTGCTCCGTGCCGCCAGTGCCGCGCGAACATCTCCGTTAATCCAGGGTTTTTGATTTGGGAAGGATTTAACTGTTCTGGATGGGACGACATCTTCCACGCATTTCCTGATAAATCCGCAGACTGAGTCTGTGTATTCATCAATGTCCCTAGCAGCCACGTGAAACATTTCCCAGTCCGCGTGATCAAAACAGTCCCGCAGCGCAGACTCCGATTGGTCCGTCCAACAGTGCACCGCCCTCCGGGTTGGAGCTTCCTGTTTCAGCTTCTGCCTGTAGGCGGGCAGGAGCAGGATGGAGCGGTGATCTGATTGGCCGAATGGGGCGCGGGGGAGGGCTTTGTACGCATCCCAGAAAGAGGTGTAACAGTGGTCGAGTAGCCGATCTCCACGAGTGTTAAAATGGATGTGTTGGTGGAGTTTGGGTGAGACTTTCTTCAGGTTTCCCTTATTAAAGTCTCCGGCTGTGATAAACGCTGCCTCTGGGTGTGCGGTTTCCTCGCTGCTGATCGCGCTGTACAGTTCCCTGAGTGCTCGGTCAGTGTCGGCTTGTGGGGGAATGTAAACAGCCGTAATAATCACTGCTGTAAATTCCCTCGGTAGCCAGAATGGCCGGCACTTAATCATCAGGTACTCCAGGTCCGGTGAGCAGAAGGATTTGACCGGGTGCACGTTCGCATAATCACACCAGCTGTTGTTGATCATGAAACACACACCACCGCCTCTGCTTTTCCCAGTAAGATCCTGTGACCTGTCCGCGCGATGCACGGAGAACCCCGGTAGTTGTATTGCGGAGTCCGGTACCTTGTCCGATAGCCAGGTTTCTGTGAGGCAGATCACGCAGCAGTCCCGCATCTCTCGCTGGAATGAGATCCGTGCCCGAAGCTCGCACAGCTTGTTCTCCAGAGACTGCACATTAGCCAGTAATAAACTGGGTAACGGTGGTGTGTTAGTGCGCCGTCTCAGTCGAACCAGAATGCCAGATCTTCTCCCTCTGCGTTGGCGTTTGCGGCCTCCAGGGCCAGAGAACAAAGGCGTCTCAGGTGAGATGAATGGGGGGTCTGCAAACGGAGCGTCCGTGTTGCAAAACTTGAACTCCGGAAAGTTATAAGAAAGACCGTCTTTTATGTCCAGTAAGGTTTGTCGGTCGTACACAAGGAGACATGTGCTACTCGCGATAAAATGAAGGAAAAGTAAAATTAAACACAGAAAAAAGCTGTTGCTTGGGGGAGCTCGCGACAAGGCTGCCATACTCGGCGCCATCTTGTTCATGACCTTTAGGTCACCAAGAGATAATGCTAACCAGGGAACAATATCCTCATTCTAGGAGAATGTATCATTGTTTTGAATTTTCCATTTTCATAAATGACAAGCAAGATCTCCTGATACAGAGAATAAGAATTGAGAGTGAACAAATTTGCACAATAGAAGACAAGATAAAAAGAAAAAAAGATCATAACAGGGCTGAGAGCATGACCTGGTACCTACACTCTGCTTTATCAGACATTCTGGCAGAGTGGAACAGTTTTGACCATTAAACTTACATCGGATTTGTACATTTGAGTTAAATCCTCTTTGTTTTCTCGCTTGTCGCTGACAGGTTTTTTACATGTTAA
The DNA here is from genome assembly GCF_057381915.1 of Diplotaxodon limnothrissa. Classification (NCBI taxonomy): domain Eukaryota; kingdom Metazoa; phylum Chordata; class Actinopteri; order Cichliformes; family Cichlidae; genus Diplotaxodon; species Diplotaxodon limnothrissa. The sequence goes on along the minus strand of NC_140612.1, from coordinate 13,013,357 downwards.
CAATGCCACAAAAATTTGTCATGATAACATTAAGAAAACTGGCTGATTTAGAGCAGTAGCACGCCATTATTTTGGATATCCCCAAAATAAACACGGCCCAGGGAGACATCCAGTTTTTAAACCTGATATGATCTCACTGCCAGAGCGGGAAACACATTAAACATATTTGCTCACCTTTGGGAAAACCATCCATGCAGATCAACATAGCCTTTATGTTCAACTTCACTCCCCAACTAAAACATGCCTGAAGGTTTAAACACTGATAATAAAATGTGCTATCAAGATACTTTTTATCTACATTCTTTCTCTGCTCAGTAACCTCAGACTTATAATGTAACCCAGTATTTTTATTCTGAGGCCTTACAGTTTAGCATTCTGACTATCTTGTTTTTCTGGAGCCAGAAGCTTATTTTGGCAGGAGGTGCTGAGTTATCAGCTATCGCTAGCAAGCTGGGTTGCTGTGCCCATAAAACTATGTCACTCTGACACAAAGATCTGCTAATTAGTTTCAAGTAACACGCTAACAAAATACTATAACTGTCCGGGAGCTGAGGTCTTGCAGATAGTTTAGTGTTAGGTACATGCCTAATTACAAGTCTTAAAAAACATTTGAATGAATGGAGCTTGCAAAATAAATTACATGCATCGTATATAGATCAGGCACAACACTATGACAACTGACAGAAGTGAATAACATAACGTAAAGAACTGTACCCGAGTTGGACAAAGGCCAAAATTGTGATTGCTACATGACTGGGTCAGAGCATCTCCAAAACTCCAAAGCTCATGTTGGGTTTTTCCAGTCTGCAGCGGGAAGCAAAGGCTGGCCTGTGTGGACAGACAAGCTCATGCAGCTCAAACTGCCAAAATTGTTGGTGCTAGTGCTGATAGAAAGGCATCAGAATACACACTGCATCACAGTTTGATGCGTATGGTGCTGCATAGTTGCAGACCAGAAAGGGTGCCAATGTCGACTCCTATGCACCGCCAATAGCAATGGAGCAATGGAAGAATCATGATGAATCACGTTTTCTTTTAACTCATGTGGATGCCCAGGTGGGTTACTTATCTGGGAAACACCTGGCATCGGGATACACCATGGGAAGAAAGTGAGCTGGTGGAGGAAGTACGATCCTTTGGGCAACGCTCTGCTGGGAAACCTTGGGTCCTTGTTAAAGTTACTGTGACAAGTACCACCTACCTAAGCATTGTTGCAGACCATGTACAGCTTTTTGTTGAAATGGTAATCCCTAATAGCAAAAATGGTCCAGAAATGGTTTGAGGAGAACAAACCAGTTTAAAGTGTTGACTTGGCCTCCAATTTCCCCAGGTTTCAATCCAACTGTGCATCTGTGTGATGTGCTGGACAAACAAGTCCAATCCATGGAAACTCCACCTCAAACTTAAAGGACTTAAAGGATCGTTTGCTAACATCTTGGTCCAGATACCACAGCACACAATCAGGACTCTAGTGAAGTCTGTGCCTCAATGGATTGGAAGAACCAACACAATATTATGCAGTTGGTCATAATGTTACGCCTAATCGGTATACGCACACACAACACACGGCGTTATGATAAAAAGAATCCATCCATAAAGAGAAACCTTTTTTTTCACTACACTAGATGTTTAATACTCTTTAGTTGCCAATTTTAACGTGGGAGTCTATGGTGATGGCTCGCTTTTAGAGCCAGCCACAAGTGGCTACTCAGAGTTCTTGACACATAACTGTCGGCATCATTTTCCATCCCTGGAGGTTGTTGTTTGACTCACAATCATCCAGAACAAAACCCACTAATTGGAAGGTTGACAGTTCAACCCCCGGTTCACCCAGTCTGCATATTGATACTCCCAATACCGCGCATGTAACCAACAAGAGTATCGAATAAAGTGCTATATGATGCATATGAATAACACTTGAAAGTCTCACACTATTACAAACCTCTACTAGACTAGAAGACCCAAATGCCTCGAAGCCGAGTCTGCTTGACGTTCTGAATTTACATAAAAATGTCTGTTCTGAGGAAAAACAGCAACACAGGAAAGACACAGATCCCAAGTATTCCACACAACACCAACACCACTGGCAGTAAATAAGGTTACTTTAGGTCACGCTGCCACTGGGATACAACTCAGGCTGTTTTAAGATGTCAATTAAACCTCATGCTGTGATTATGATAGAATTGCAGCGCTGCAAACAAAACTGCAGAAAACCACAGTATGGTTACAGGGGATAAAGAGCTGACTAACGGCTCAGGTTTAATTAGATGCCCCCATTAAAAGAGAAAGAGATCCGAAATTAACATGACAGCAGAAGTGACACTTGGGCACATTAGAACTTAAAATTTATTCAATTTTTAAAAACAGTGTTGAGGATTGGTTTGATTACCATTTCTTCTGATATGATGTTTAGCATTTTTTTTCTGAAATGTTGGTGGTGCTGTGCTGTTTAGGAGTCGGTGGAAGTTATCGCCAGACTTACCAGTGCCTTCTTTCTCCAAAATGTCAACGCTTGCACTGACAGAGACAAAGGATTCTCATTTCCGGAGCCACCACAGTGTACTTAATCAAGTTTGGATTAAAATTCATTTGGGAAAAGGCTCAATGAGCCATAAGGACTGACTTACTAGAATAAGTATTAAAAAGCATCTAAATTAGCATTTAAAGATGAGCTAAAGAAATGTAACGTTATGACAAAAAAAAAATAAAAATCTTAAGGCCAGCTTACCTGTAAATGGGATCCTGCATCACCATCATTTTGCTCTCGTCCCATGTCCACTCCTTCTTCTGTGTAAACAAAACGAAACCATTCAGTTACACCAAATGTAAAAAAATTGGATACATAAGACGAATGAAATAAGAAACATTCCTTGCTTGGACAGTTTGAGCATAAATCAGCTGAAACTCAAAGACAGACAGATGATATTCCGTGAGCACAGATATCATTGTGAGCCCTTCACATACATTTTTTACTTGCTCCTTTTGTCTGTTTGATTAAATCTACCTTTCACCTTAATGTCACAATCAAAATGTCACCACAGACGCACACAGGAATCATTCTTGTTGATTTCTGTCTCCACAGAGCCCTTTGTTGACCGAGTCATTCAATCACTTCAATCTGCGCTCTTTGAATGCCTCCTTTGCACTCAGAGATGTAAATAGATTGCTGACCGTCACACTTGACATTTCAGCTTTCGGGACAAGGAGCTAAACTCGACAAGAAAACATTCATCCATCGACTGGCCTTTAATTGCATCCCGCCAGTACACTTGACCAAGGGCCTTTTGAGGGCAGCCAGGTACAGAAAAATAAATATCCATATTTTGTGCTCACTTTTGGTTTGTTGTCAGAAATTAAATATAGTTTGAATCCCTTCATTTTTCAGAATTCTTTTTAAAACTTTATCATGTTGCGTTTTTATCTGAGTTTGTGCCTGGCTTTCAGTTAGCTGACTTGACAGCTAACTGCTATTTAAGTGAAGGTGGAACTGTCCTGTTAGCATATGTAAAGTAGAGATGACAACCTAAGCCGAAAGGATAATACAAAGTTCCAAAAACAAAAAAAGAAAAGCAAAAACTGACTGCCGGCTTGCCAAACTAAATAGTTACAAAACAAGCAGGTACTAATTTATTAACACAGATGCAGCCCGTTCATTCTGATGAATGCCCTTGGTAATTTACCAATAGCAGTGGAAATTAGTAAGTCAAACACAAGCAAACTTAATGTGGGCATGAATAATCTAACAACTAAACAACACAGCAAAAGACTTTTGCATATTTCAAGTGGAGGGTGGTGCTGAAGCAAACCACACAGAGTTCAGTGGAACCATGGACTGACACTGTCTAAAGACAAAGGTGGGATGTCTCATCACTTCTTGATGACAGAGCTCCCAGGGTGGACAAGATTCGCCCTGAGTTCCTTAAGGTTCTGGATGCTACATAGCTGTTTTGGTTGCCACATCTCTACAACATGGCATGGAAATCTGTGGCAGTGCCTCTGGTTTGGTATGCTGGAGTGGTAGTTCCGATCTTTAAGAAGGACAACCAGAGGGAGTGTTTCAGCTATAGGGGGATCACACTAGTAAGCCTCCCTGGGAAGGTCCAAGTCAGGATACTGGTGAGGAGAGACATTCAGTTAGTTAAACCTCAATTTCAGGAGGAAAAATTCGGGGGGTTTTGTCCTCGTTGCAGAATACTGGACCAGGTCTTTATCTTCTCGAGGATATTTGAGGGTACATGGGAGTTTGAGGAACTATTCTCTATTTGCTTTTTGGACTTGGAGAAGGCATTTTACTAAATTTCTTTGTAAATTTGGGTACGACTTACTCTCTTATTGCTACGAGAGCTATTCAGTCTCTGCACAACTGAATTTCGAGGCCCATCTAAGTTCCAGAAGTTGGTGTCAGAATCTCATTTCTGCTTTTTAAAGATGCTCAAGTTCTATTGGCTTCAAAATTCGGACACTGTACCGCTCTATTGTGGTGAACTGAGAGATGAGTGTGAATGTGCAGCTGCTGATCTACATCCCTACCCTCATCTATGTTCACGAGCCCTGGGCAGAAATCAGACTGTGGACACAAGTGGGAGAAATGAGTTTCTTCTGAAGGGCGGCTGGGCTCCCCCTTACTGTTGAGATGCGAAGTTCCTTCATTCAGAAGGAACTCCACATTGAAAGGAGCCAGTCGAGGTGTTTCAAGCATTGCCTACTTGGAAGAGGCCCTGAGGCAGATCCAGGGAAAGCTATAGAGATTATATCTCTTAGTTGGCCTGGGAAAGTCTTAAAGTTCCCTCGGATGAACTGGGAGAGGATGGTCTGGTGTATTGACCCACGGCGGGAAAGCGGCATTAAATAGATGGATGTGTGGAGATTTTCACCAGTTAGCCTGTAAATGAAGTTATTGTTCCATTTGCATAAATGTGCACATCACTTTTGTTTTCTGCATGTGTATGTAGCTGCAGGTATTTTTTAGTATGGCCATGTGTAATGAATGGCATGTGTATATGACTCACGGCCGTCAGTAGATAACAAACTATTTCAGCAAAAACCTCAATATTCATTACATTCAGTACACATTACGCAGAGACTTTGATCTCTACCTTATTGTTTATGTGCAGATTCTCTGCTTACAATTGTGACCTAAAACCTAAAACACTTAACATTTCTGTTAAATGTCAAAAACAACTTTGTAGCCATTAATACATCAATCGCTTGTATTTTGTGTTATTCTTTCTCTCCTGTCGATGTGACACTTTCTGTTCTGTTAACGTAAAATGCCAGCTTTAAGGTCCAGAAACATGCAGGGCTCTGCTCTAAACATGCAAGATTTGGCCTCAGCAAAAATCTACAGGACAAGTCAAACTTTGGGCACCACTTTGAGCAGTCTACATGCACTGATTTCACACTTTTAATAACATCTCCCTTGGGCTTCCAAATAAATTATTCCTCCTAGTGGCAACTATCACATTCACATCAGGGATGTGCTTTTTTTGTGCTGTCATTTTCAGCACAATTTGTAGTAAATTGTCAGGCTCAAATCTAAGCGCAGTTTTATGGTTTAATTAAGTACTCAAAGTACCTCAAAAGAAATACATATGCAGTAGGCAAGCTGAAAAAAATAAATGTCCCAAAGCCAATGTGCCTGTTCAGTACTCCCGACAGAACGATTCTACGCTGCTTAAAAGTATCTGGTGATGTCTGCGGACTCAGTACTTCCAAAAAATATAAATCTGTCGACTTCATGTGCATCTGGTCACCGGAAATGAGAATCTATATTATAGAGAATATACAGTATTTCCTAAACAGTTCTTCAAATACTGATGTAAAGCTTCAGTAACAGCTGAGATTTTCCACTTTGATATTTTTTATTGAACTGAATTTGCTGAAGCACAAAGCATGAAGGACATTAGCCTTAACCCTATGAATACTTACAGTATGCATCATCCACTCACACTGCTGTCCACAACAAAGCTATAGAGCAAATATGCAGATGTTTTCAGGTGGCCATTTACTAACAAAGCTAGACTTTTAAACTAGTCCGATTAAAGGCCAACTCCTTTCAGGGCCATTCAGACATTAATGTAAATCTGACATACAAATATGGCCTTTGTAAGTCAACAGAGTTTCACCTGATATAAGCTGAGTGAGTCCTACATAAAGTAGGTACAGTCTTTCAGGTGAAGCTTAACTATAAAGTTTTTTCAGACTACAGCAGCAAAATCAGTGTGCCAAAAATGATGCTCCAAAAAGCTTAAAGGAATTTGACAGTTTTCATCAGAATTTGGAGGAAACCATCTTGCAAGTTGGTTTTATATGGAACATTCATCCCTGCATCATTTGCTCATTCTTCCCAATACGAAGGAACTAAGGAAATGTGTGGTCTGTGCAGATGGTGGACCATCAGCTGAGGAAATCTTGCCATTTTCACAGCCAGCAAGTTGCCAACAGGCAATCAGATTTTGGAGCTGCCTCATCTCCTTACAAAGACACAGACTGTCCCTTTAAATACAAGACTTCGATTGCTTTTCAGGCTTGCACAGAGTGTTTAAAATAAACTGTATATGAAAGAGAAGTGAAACATAGAGGAAGAAACTTGGACTGGCTTTTTAGCCGTCAGATAATTCTATCAAAATGCTCCAGAGGGCACCAATAACACAAGCACATCTGAGAGGTCCAGGACACGAGGCATAGGAGTCAGATGGGCTGAAGCTCCCTGTTGGCACACTGATCAGCCAAAGCAGACACAGCCCTAACCTTAAGCTGTATGGGGGAATGTATTACAAAGCGAAATTAATGAGTTAGCAAGCTATGCTGACCTTAAAGCCAAATTTTTCTGTGTCACAAAAGTGACTCTCTTTTTACCTACCGGTAGCTAAATCACCATGGTAACTGATACTCAACCTGGTCAGGACCAGGTTGTGTTCAAAGTGAGCTCAGTTTGCCCATACCTTACTGTTGCCAGCTCTATGCATCACACGCTCACTGGAATCCTCAGTATGTAATATTGGAACACAGGATCTCTATTCAAACCATAGAATTAATTTACTTTGCTCAAGCATCAAACTCAAGCAGCTTTCACATCTCCTTCATAACCTATGGGGCTTTAATGTTTAGTTTCTAGTGAGACCCAATCACATAAACACTAGCACTGAGTTCTAAATATCATAAGTCATAAAATATTTAACTTGAAGTATTTTACATGGATTTTTTTTTATTCTGTGCACTAAATACCAAGTTTACAGTTGTTGTCTTTTACAGCTTTAATATCTTGTCTTATTTGTAACAGCACTGCTATATTTTTATGTTCTTATATTTATGTTCTATATATATTTTAATGACTATAGGATGATCATCATCTCTGATTGGGGGAGGTGCCTCTCATAGGGATCATTTTGTGCAGAAAAAGAGTCACTTGACTGGAGAAACACCCCTTTTTATGTGACCACAGAGCCTAAAGCAGGATTTCCAGCTTAACAGAGAAAATCCATAAGCACTGGTGATGCATGTCATCTCCAGTGAGGTTTTAGGTTTTGTCAAGCTGCTAACGCAAAATAGCCTTATTATGAGTTATGAGCAAATATAATCAATTTATAATTGTTCTCCATCCATCTATTTTGTTCCACTTAACCGTGGCCAGGTCAGGTGGACATGGGGGCAGCAGCCTAAGCAGATAAACCCAGACCTGTCTTTCCTCGGCCAACACCTAAAGCTTGTCCGGGCCAGGTGAGAGATATAATCTCTCCTGTGTGTCCTGGGTCTGTCCCGGTGTCACACCTCACCCAGGAGCCACCCAGGAGAAATCCTTGTCAGATGCCCGAACTGGCTCCTTTTGATGTGGAGGAGCAGCAGCTCTTTTCTGAGCCCCTCCCAGATTGCCAAACTCCTCACCCCATCTCTAAGGGAGAGACCAGCCACCCCCTGGAGAAAGCTCATTTGCACCATTTGTATCCATAAACCTGTTCTTTTGGCCACTACCCAGAGCTCGTGACCATAGGTGCAGGTATAGACGTTGATCGACCGGTAAACTGAGTTGTTAGTAAATGTCAAATTATCTACAGAAGCCCACAGTTTTTATTTAACCTCCTAGGACCTGGCGTCCACATATGTGGACATTACATTTTGGGTTATTTAGACCAAAATACTGAATTTTGCTCTACAAGGCCCTAATATTCACTTACGAGGACATTATACTGCTACTGTTCTATCAACATTTTAAATGAATATACTCATATGTGGCTCTTATTTTTCTTAAAAACAAAAATCAGGTAAAAAAAATAAATCTGGTAATTCTTTGTTTTTACAGTCATCGGGCCCCAATATGCCCAAATATCAAAGAGAAATTAAAAATGCATGCCGTGGAAGATTTCGGGTCTTAGGAGTTTAAGGAGGTAAGCATGCTTTTTAATGCTTTTTCAATACACAAACCCTAAAAAGGTAAAATGTACTTCAGATGCTTTTTAATACAAAAACTTTGTAAACATGACAGTCATTTTCCCTTGAAATTACAGCAGGTACTGTAGCTAGTAACCTATATTCTTCCAGAGCTGATGGGGGCAGGATATCACCCCTCCAGAAGTGGGTATAGTAGTACTTTCCATTCAAGTCAGATGACCAAGGGGTGAAACTGATTTGCAAAAGGCAATATGAAAACGTTGCTATTGTGTTTTTCAGTACAAAGTATCATCCTTCTTGTGTTGTCCTGAAATAATAGAGTTCATCTTTAAGTACAGAGGATAATCTTTTTCTTTTTGTATTGAACCGAGCATCAAGCATCTTGGAATTCTCCTGGTCCTGGCACCAAGTACCATATTTCTGAAATCAGATATCTGGTGACGGCCCTATAATCTACACCATTTAAAGCGGGCAAGACTGGATTAAGCTCATCGATCATCATCGTCTTTATTCCCTCCATTCGCTGAGTCGACCACAGAGCCTGTCCCGTCATCCTCAGCTCACTTGGAAACACAGATTCCTCTCCAGTGTCAGTTCAACTTCTTCAAGCTTTCTTCTTGCTCTTTCCTCATCTTTTAATTCATGATTTCTACTCTGCTAATGGTTCTGATCCCCATCAAGCACTGTATTCTCTTTAGTAGTCCTTCCGTTGTCACACATGCTCTCTAAGAGGACTGGTCGTTACCTTCTGCTACAAACAAAGACACAGGAAATTAAACAGCTTTTTAGAAAGTGACTAACCCAACATTGTTAGAGCTCTGTCACATGTTTCTTATAACTACAGATGATATCTCAACAGCCACAAAGACAGAGCCATGATTCAGTGTGCCGAGACTGTTGACAGATACACATTAGGGGCCAGACATACTGATTTTGTGCCAACAAAAAGCCTCATTATGTGTTAAAACACAATTGCTGGGAATTTACAGGGTGACAGAGAAAGCAAAGTGAAAATATATACGGGGTGAAAAGAAAATTGTATTTTTTATGCCTTTAGTACAGTAAATACCTGCAGTATTATATGAAATGCAGGAAAAGTAGCTTAAAAAAACCCCCAAACACAACACAGTTTCTTTAACACCACAGCTGTCAGTGATTTTTTCCTTTTTCATGTTTAGTTTAACTCATTCACTGCCAGCCATTTTCAAATGGCTGGCAGTGAAACACAACAAGACTTGCACCACATTTTTGTCTCACTGCGCAATCCCTTACGTGCGCAAACCCTGCACCTCCTTGCAGGTCTACTTTTACTGCTGGTGGGCTTCAGTTCAACTTACGTTGACTGCCATTGACGTCTATAGACGTCAATGGCAGTGAATGAGTTAATTTCGGAGCATTTTCTTGTGTTCAAATTACAAGAAACATGTATGCCTGTGAAGTTAGGAGAATACTTGCTCTTGCTGAAGCGCTGCACGTTTTGTGCTGCCCTCGGTAAACTCATTGCAAGGCAAAGGCTGCACTTGTGTTTATAAAGTGAGGCACTGTTAGCAGATTATCCACACAGCTTTCCATTTCCATCAGTACATTTCCTTTGCCCAAGTGGCATCTCACTTGGAAAATAAGTAGCCCTAAACTGCTAGAGTCAACACCCACCTTTAACCACTCTGTAAGCATCGGTGAATGTTGTGGGCTAATAGAGCTGGCTGTCATCTGCAGCACTATCAAGGATCAAGTGATAGTGCTATATGCGTGATGAATTGGGCATTGAAGAGAAAAAAGAAAAGGAAAGGGAAAGAAAAAAAGAAAAGAAGAAAAAGAAAAAAGAGAAAGAAAAGAAGAAGAAAAAGAGAAAAAGGAGAAAAAAAAAAGAAGAAAAAGAAGAAAGAGAACAGAAAAAGAAGAAAAAGAAAAAAGAGAAAAAAAAGAAAGAAAAGAAAAAAGAAAAAAGAAACAAGAGAAAAAAAAAAAAAGGATCGACGTGGCCGATGACAGAGGTGGTCAACGCGCAACCATAAAGCACACGTATGAACCAAAAACAAACATCAATGTTTTTACACCAAGACATTTTATATGATGTTTTACTGATCCGTTCAAAGGTCTACGATGCGGGTGACAACAATTCAGTACAAAACAGTACAAAGTAGTACAAAAGATGCTTTTAATTTGCAATTTATAAAAAAAGTTCACTCACTTTCTTCTTTTTCCTCAAGGTGATTTTCACGCCATCTACAGACACCACGATGTGGACTTTTTTCTTCTTGATGTTTTTGACCTTGAACTCATACTGCAGAGAGAAGACAGGCAAAGCGATATTAATTCTTTGGAAAATTAAAGGTAGACGTGGGATGTGTGTGTGCGTGCGTGCGTGCGTGCGTGCGTGCGTGTGTGTGTGTGTGTTGGGGGAGGGGGGGTCCACCTGTTGAATCATGTCCTGGGGCAGTGGAAAAAAAAATTATACGAAACAGGGAAGAAATATCAAATGACAACATTGGCGCATGTCTGACAGCCCTGTCTAACTTTTAGATGGTTTGATCTAAAAGTTGAGTTAAAGCTGCTGTGATTTCAGAACTATATTAGTTATAACACCGGTGTAACATGCAGCTGAAGGTACAGAGGTGATACTTCCACTCAACCCAAACCTCTGGACATAAAAACCCTACAAGCGTCTGTTGTCAAGGCTTGCTCAACAGTCTTACATATGTATCAAAGCAAAGTACTGTTAAAAAAATTACATTGACATCTTGCTAGTTAATGGTAGCAGCAGATAACTGAGGTTCAGTTTGTACAGACCGAGCACGGTGTGAAAAGATGACACGGAAAATTTTTTGGATGCAAATTTGTTGTGCAACATATATATACACATTAAGGGTTTCATCCATCCATCCATTCGCTTCCGCTTATCCTGGAGCCTATCCCAGCTGTCATAGGGCGAGAGGCAGGGTACACCCTGGACAGGTCGCCAGTCTGTCGCAGGGCTAACACACAGGAACAGACAACCATTCGCACTCACATTCACTCACACATTCACACTTAGTGGCAATTTGGATTATCCAATTAACCTATCCCCACAAGCTGCATGTCTTTGGACGGTGGGAGGAAGCCGGAGTACCCGGAGGGAACCCACGCAAACACGGGGAGAACATGCAAACTCCACACAGAAAGACCCCGGCATGATGTTGGAATTGAACTCAGGACCTTCTTGCTGTGCGGCAGCAGTGCTAACCACCGTGCCACCGTGCTGCCTATTCAATTTTGTGAAAAATATATTTTCAGATAGACAGAGCACACTGTTGAAAAAAATCAAGCCAACATCATTTCTAATGGTTTGATCTAAAAGTTGTGTAGGCTCTGTGTAGGTAGGTATGAGCACCGTGGTGATGCATGTCATCTCCAAGTCGAGATGTGTGTGCCCCAACAATATATGTTCATCTATCATAAGCCATATAATCGTCCCAATACAAAATGATGGTACTACACATTTTTTACCATGTCATGCAGACTTCTGCTAAAGCAGCTCGTTCTTTGTTCATAACACCCAGAGCATATTTGCATCCACTCATATTGCACTTGCCACAAACCAAGCACGCAGTCAAACTATGAATAAAACCAGCTTCACTGTGTCTTCATAAACACACTTGAAAGATTTGAATAAGCATCGTGCCAGCTTTTGCAAACTTGATCAGCCCTACAATAACAAACTTCTGTGGTTAATTTAAAAACATTCTGGTTTCTATGTTAGAAGTACCAGAAAGCATTAGATAAAGAAAGCTTGAATGAACATGAAATTATTTGAGCACAGACACCTGACAATGACCAAGATTTGTTGCAGAAAAAGGGCAATCCCAGCTGAGTGAATATAAGATGATGGGCAGACTCCTGCTATGCTAAAGTCAATTTATACCCCATAAATCAAGCTGAGACAGCTTCCATGGTCTCTGCTGCCTTTAATGGAGCTGTGAGCGGTGTCAAAAAACAACCCTGCAGGAGGCACCCACAGTCAATAGTGTATGGAGCCACACTGTTTGCCTATCAAATACAGAGCAGGGCTAAAAAAAAAATCCTGGATCAAGTGACTTTTGTGTTAATATAGGGATCTTGCAAACTGACATGCAGCCGAGTGATGCCTGAATCCCTGAGTTATACAGCACCACCTGAAAGGTGACAGGAGACACACCTCTATGTCTACTTCTAGCCATCAGCCATCATCAGAGAAACGACTGAGGTTAGATTAGGTACAATCCTACCATGCTGTGAGACGCTTATGGAAGACCCACTCAGTGAATCAAAGAAAGACATCAGAACATTGGGGTGCATATAAAAACAGCAAAGCGAGCACTCTGGTCTAAATAAAGCACAACTCATTGATGAGTTCTGAATCAATGAGCCTTGGTTACCCCTGAGACAGTAGCTGGTTCACCACTGCTCCTTCCTTGGACAACTTTTGATAGATGCTGACCACTGCAGACTGGGAACACCCCACAGGAGCTGCATTTTTGGAAATATTCAAGTGACGTCAGTGTATGTGCAAGTAATCCCTGACCAAATACTCTCTCAGTCTGGCTTCAGACTGCTCGAAACACTTTTTATATCTATATTGTAAATTCAGTCATCTCGGGGACAGCTCTGGCTCCAAGCAGATGGTCCACCCAGATGCTATCTATGAGGGACAGCCAATCAGAAGAGCATGAGGTTTGGGTTTTTTTATTATTATTATTTGATTGCTTTTATGTGTTGCACCAAGGCCCAGTATAAGAAAAATAATGATATAATGTTAAATGGTTACTACATGCACAGTTATGTATTGCAATTCAAGTCATTCAAGTCCAATGGATAGCTTGAAATGGTACAAAGTTAATTGGTGAACTGTCAGAGGTTAAAAAAGGTAAGGTTACCCAAAACAAAAAAAGTATGTACATTTCAGAATTATATAAAAAGGCCTTTCTCCAGGGAACACAAAATGGGTTCACAATTTAAAGGAGGTTGATCAATCCTTGAAAGCTGCTGCTAATAATTCCTCCAGGTGTTCCAACTTTTCTGGATTACTTACAACCCCATCTGTCTGCATAAAACCAGTGTTGGAACACATTATGCTACCATACCCTCGTGAGCATCAGTTTAACAGTACTGTACTGCAGAAAGTAGTGTGTTGCTACAAAAATGGCGAGAATAAGGCAATTAACAATGGAAGAGAGAAAGACCATCATAACACTTAAAAGTTTAGGTCTCTCCTACAGAGAAATTGTAAAGAAAGTCAGGGTGTCAGTGAGTACAGTTTCTTTCACCACTGAAAGGCATTCAGAAACTGGGGAAATTTTGACAGGGAGAGGTCTGACAGACCCAAAGCCATAAATAAAACAGTGGACAAGTTTCTGAGAGTCGCTTGCATGATAGGCAGCTCACAGGACAACAGCTTCAAGCACAGCTTAATATTGGTCGTAGTAAGCAAGTCTCAGCTTCAACTCTGAAGAGAAAACTTCGAGCTGCACGTTTGACAGGAATAGTTGCAGCAAGAAAGCCAGGCATCAGAATAAGACAAAGAGGCTTGGCTGGTCCATGAACCACTGCCACTGGTATTATGGAGTGATTTATACAAATTCAGTAAATCACGCAGGATCTTTATATGCTGTCAAGTAGGTGAATGGATGGTTCCACAGTGTGTGGCATCAACTGTCCAACATAGAGGAGGAAGTGTGATGGTCTGGGGCTGTTATGCTGGATCCAGAATCGGTGACTTGTACAGAGAGGCACCCTGAACCAAAATGGCTACCACAGCATTCTTCAGCGCCACGCACTACCCTCCGGTATGCACCTAGTTGGTCAGGGGTTCATCCTACAGCAAAATAATGACCCAAAACATAAGTCCAAGCTATGCCAGAACTACCTCAGGAAAAAAGAACAAGATGGTAAGCTTCAAAACACAGAGTGACCAGCACAGTCTCCAGCCTTAAACCCCATCGAGCTGGTCTGGGATGAACTAGACACAAGAGTGAAAGCAAAGCGACCTACAAGTGCCACATTTATGGGAACTTCTGCAACAGATATGGGAAGAACTTTATGAAGAATTTTGATTTGTATTGTAGAAAGAATGCCATAGGTGTGTTCAGCTGTTATATCTGCCAAAGGTGGCTACTTTGATGAGTCAAAAGTTTAGAAGACACTTTGGTCTATCAATTTGGTCTATGATTTCTGTTTTAGCACCAACTGTTTATTTGTATTATGCAATGAGACATTAAACTGCGTAATTCCCAATGAAAAAAGGGAAAAATTGGGGTGTTCTAAAACTTTTGAACAGTAGTGTACATATATATTTATGTTACAGAGGTTTTTGTCAATGCTTTGTCACAACTTTGGCTCGTTTGAGATCACAAAGTGAAATAAAAATGATGACATTTAAAATCTCTGGCCACATGCTGACAAGGTGACTTCTTGTATTATGAATTTTTTACGTCTGTATAATGAAGGAGCTGATAGAATGCAGAAAGAGCGCCCTGTCCGCATCGGTCTGAAAAAGCAAGAAGCTTTAAGAAAGCTTTGAAGAAACCCAATCACCTCCTTACTGGCTGTCAGTGCACAAAAAGTGCCAGAGCTGTTTGCTAAGAGATCACATTTCCCATCTCTCTGCAGTTCGCGACCAATTATGCGTAAATGTGCTCAAACTAGTGAGTTGTTGATTGTCAATTAGTGAGTCAACAGAAAATTACTGTGCAACAATCTCATAAGTTTTAAGTAATTTATTACAGAAAAGACACCAAATACACTTTTAGGTTCCAGCGTCGCCTAATTGCTAATGTTTTGAGAGGCAATTTTCTACAATTAAGTGTACAAGGCTCATTAAAATGAGGACATATTAAGCAAGGAGAAAAAACAATAGAGCAGAAATGATAATGTTTTCCACAGTGCTTGACTTTTGTAAGCAGTTACAGTCTATATACTGCAGAGGAGGACCCAACTGTTCAGACAAGAGGGTTACTGTAAGGGTTCTGAATCTCTCCAGATGTCTGCTGATGTTGCTGTATCAATTTTAAATTCACTTTTAGACATCTAGTGCATTAGTTACACTCGCTTGTCCTTGGGTTTGAATTTAAGGAAATGCTTTTTGTTGACACAGAGACACAAACAACCAAGCTCGCACTGACTTTACAAGAAACCAGTTTTAATTGCCGTAGTCCAATATGAATAATCCCTTGACAATACAAAATTAAGCTAATTCCATTTTACTGATCCTATTAGCAATATAGATGTATGATGTTTAAGATGCTTCAGACTGTATATAGTTAATGCAGACAATGCAAGCTGCTTTGCAACCCACCTACACCCCAACTACTTCTTAGATGCCATTTCTGACTTCAGTGTCATGTCTTTTGTCACTAATATGTGGTCTGTTCTGCGAGAGGCTCTCTAACCCTGTAAA
Source organism: Diplotaxodon limnothrissa (assembly GCF_057381915.1). Lineage (NCBI taxonomy): Eukaryota > Metazoa > Chordata > Actinopteri > Cichliformes > Cichlidae > Diplotaxodon > Diplotaxodon limnothrissa. The sequence goes on along the minus strand of NC_140612.1, from coordinate 12,997,558 downwards.
GTTTGAACCAACAGGCATGACATTTTTGACAAAAAAATTCAAACCTTTTGAAACTGGAGTGTTTATTAAACCATTTTAAGAACTTAAATATCAACTTGGATATATGACTTTCATCAAATATAAAACACCTGGCATTAAAGGATTAAGTTATCACTGTATGCATATGGAGAGGTGAGGAGGTCCAAGAGTAGAGTCTTCCAAGCAATTGTAATAACAGTCCTACTTTAACTAAGGAGGTCATAAAAAGAGATCTTGCGCTTGTATAAAGCCAAGCGCAATACAGGCTTGAGCTATTTTCAAGAATGAAATGCAAAAAATGTCAGAGGACTCGGGCTTCTGCATTGTACAAACTTGGCTTTTCTGGTATCGAGCACAATTGAAGAGATGCTTGTCCACGTCAGTTGTCTTCCCATTTCAGGAAATACTGTTTGAGCTGGAGCAGCGGTCCCCAACCACTGGTTCGTGAGTCTGTTGGTACCTGTTGCAACAGTTGAGGCTCGGGTGTGAAATTTATGGTTTTTAGAGTTTTTATCATTATTTTTTTTTAACGTTTTTATTGTTAACTCGGTTTCCTAGGGTCTTTTCTCGTGTGTTATGAATAATATATATATATATATATTTTGGTACCGGTACTCGTTTTATTTTGTTGCATCTATCCGCGACACCTTAAAGGCCGGTCTGTGAAAATATTGTCAGACATAAACCGGTCCGTGGAGCAAAAAATGTTGGGGACTGCTGAGCTAGAGAACCGGAGGAAGCACATTTGATGCTTGCTGTGAATTCAGTGATCTTATTAATTGGGGTAGTTTCACATGGGTAAAATGACACAGACTCTGTACTAGGGACGATGTCAAACTGTGCCTTTTTTTCGCTGCCCTTTTATGCTTTTTTCACAATGAGGTTAATGCATTTGGTTAACAACCCTAAATATAAAGAATACTTAGACGCAAAGCTCTGCATTCAACAATCTGTTGATACCTTCAAAAAAATTCGAAAACCTCCACAATATTCCCTACATATAATCTGGGAAAACACTTCAACTATTCAATATGGTTAAGTTCCAAAGTCTATAAATGTTTACGTGTCAGTGTTATTGGTGGTTTTATGGTCATGTTGTCATCCATTGTAATGTTGACTGTGCTATAGATGCGAGATTTAAACGTTGGAGCGGCTGATCGATGGCACGATTGACCTCCACAGAGATGATTACAGCAGCAATTTAACAGATTTTTCATGCAGGGTTTGACTGGCCAAGTGCATGCAGTAAACTATGACAGGAACACTTCTCGCTAATAAGCCTGTCTATTGCTGTCTGTTATGGCCCTGTCGCTAAATCCACATTACCTACCACACACACTCCCTAGTGCTTACAGCTTCCATTTCAAGAGGCAGTAGCAATACTATAAATCACATCGCTGCTGCATCTATCTGTAAAATATGAGAAAATGAATGCAAGCAATTAAAAAACTTGCAGCACAGAAACTGCTGTATTTGAGAAATTGCACAAGCATTCATTTTACAGTCCCAACAGCACAGCTATACAGGACAAGGTTAGAATGAGCACAGATAACGGTTTGTAGTGCCGCTCAGGTTGTTGAGGATTGTCTGAAATGTGTCTGCTGGATAACCCTCCTGAATTCACACCTAAAATGATATCAATGTTGTCACTTAGATTGCAGCCAAAATGACTGTTTGCATTAGAAAGTATGAAGAAAAACCTATCAAAAAACCATGAGCTTCTTGATTTAATAGTACACCAAGCTAACAGTTTAGCCTTCTGTTATTCAGTGTTAAATTGATAAAATTGAATTTTTTTTAGATGTCAGCATCCTGTAGTTTTATTCAGATCTCAGTTTTTACTAAACCTCATCAACAAGTGAAAAGCAAAGTCAAACAAAGCGCAAAGCACATACTTCCCAAATGTGCCATGAATGTAGTTCTTTCTTTGTAGTTCTAAGCTTCGTGAGTTAATCCGCTACCCTTCAAGTCTCCTGTGGACTTTCTAGTGCTTTAGTTAGGTGGTGGCATCCAGCATTACTGTTATTATTACAGGCAAAGCAAAGGACACAGAAGTATCTGACAGGACAGCGGCATTTGACATCCTGAGATAAGAATCTGTCGCTGTACTTCCTGTTTAAATGTTAGGATTTTAAAAAAATCCTAAGTAAGCTGGGTTAACAACATCAGAAACTTTCTGTTGTATTAGGATTTTGAAGATGCTCCCATCATGCAATGTTTCTTTTTCCTCTCACATCATCAACTTAGGTATCATCTTTTGGTCACGTGAGAACTCTTTGTTGAGTCCATATGTCTCACGAGATAGACAATCCATTGTAATGTTGACTGTATTGAGTGAGGAAGACCAAGTTACCAGTGTTAAAGCTATTAAGTGAAAGCAAGAACCACTATTGTTATTACAAATGGTAATAAACACCAGAATTTCTTTTTTCCAACATAAACAACCTTGTCATACTGAGTAGTGACATATATTAGTTCACATCTAAACCTACTGAAATGAAATGAATATTTGGGTCCATGAACAGGCTCATCTGTCATGCAAACAAGTCCAACATTTCCAGGCACCATTTGCAGATAAGCAGGTTGTTAATTCCTAAAGGTTCCTTCTGTTCCCAGTATAATCCATCATTTTGGCATCAAAGACACAAACATGCACGTCTGCTGCCTGCAGATGCTTTTTTCACTGTGAAATTTAAGGCAGGGAATAATAATGATCAACAGAAAAGCAAGCTAATGACACAATTACATGTAAAATTACTCGTCATATAATGTAAGACATCTTGTCCTTTCCATGTCAGTAGTTATGTTAGAGTCAGTGAAACTGGGTTAAGCAGCTCATCCACATCTTCGTCGCTGCTTTTGTTAGGTGTAAGAATGATGTGCAAAATCCAGAACACCTTAGCATCTGCTGATGACAAACATTCAAACACTATAGCACTGTAGGAAGAGTTAACCCTCTGTGCACAGGAGTTTGAACTGGAGCTCCTGCTGTAAACACTCAGATGCATAAGGTTTAGCCAACTCTTAGACAAGCCCATCAATCCTCATTCAATGCATATGCTTGTAAAGGTACCCCAGCATTATACTAAACCCAAAGGATTAGAGACTTTTTGTTTAATGCACAGGCTTAGTCTGGTAAACAGACATTTTGACCCAATTTTTGGTCCGAACTACAAGATTTTCATTATTCTAGTCAGTGTCTTGCAGTGTCCAAATATAACCAGAAAGTCAAACAAAGCATGAGACTGAGAAGTTCAGGCAGCACACAAACACAGTGCAGATGCTACTTTGGCAGATCCTGTCCACCTTTGTTGGGAAATGGCACCCCTTAATGACGGTGGATAAGTTCAAAGACACTAAAGCAGCTATGACAGAATGAAGGGAACCTTAACAATATTAGGCAAGAGCTTTAATGATGTGGCTTCTCACTTAATTTATCAAGTGTCTGTACAGTATGACAGAATTTACAAGCCTAGGACACTATTCCAAAAACACTGAATTAGGAACTCCACCATGCTAAACAAGCTAGTTTGCTAGTATAAGCAAGAAACACACATTTCCATCCAAATGTGCTCGGATTCATTTTCAAGACACAATGATCTTTCTGATCCTGTTTGTGACTCTTACACGCATGGCTCCTTCACTGCTAATGATGATTAACAGCTTATTGAGGCACAACTATTCTGTCTTTTTCATTTTAAACATGCTGGGGTAATTCCGTTACTCATAAAGTCTAATATCGATGCCAGTTCTGCTAGCAACTATTTCAAATGTGTTACTTATTATGAACTGAAACAAAAGATTAAAATAACCAATCAGATGCATGGCAATAGACCAACACACAGTTCACAACTGAGGTCAAGTAACAGCAGTTACCAAGAGTGTTCAATGATCTTAGCAAGCTAGAAAAGAGGCCAGTTATTCAGACTGAGATCACTACACTGCTTGTCCATCTTCTATTAAACAACACAGAATAACACAGATGCTGACCAGCACTGGTTAACCAGGCAGGCCTCCATCTGCATGTGAGCACACACACACACACACACACACACACACACACACACACACACACAAATTGTTCTAAGCCAATGCCATTCAAGCTCCGAGGTTTCTCCCTGGCCAATCACGAGTACACATCCATCTCAATGACATGGCTACTCTAGAGAAAGGAAAAAGGGCTACAGAGGGCTGTAAAGAATGAACCAGAGAGAGGAAAAACAAAAAGGGAGGACAAAAGGAGACAAAGACCTAAGAAGAGCAGAGTGAGGAGAAAGCAATAATAGAGTGACTTATTAAGTTTAATTAACAGCTCAGATCATTAAGCTCCTAATTACACAAACTGAAAGCCAAGGTTTCTTAAATATGCAAACTGTGGTGTTGTCATTAGGTGCTTAGTGAAGTAAAAAGCATATTTTGACCTTTGCACAGCATTTACTAAAATCAATATTTATCTCTATACATCTGTTCTATGAGCACTTACAATTTCGTGCTTAATCGGTTATACAGCCAATTGTACAAGATTGGTTTTAGAGTTCGTGTCCCCCAGAACACTGGATCCACAACAGATAGCCAACATGGTACAGTCAATCTGATTGCCAACTATTGCCACACTATTCTCACAGGGAAATAAGTCACCGTATGAACAGATTAGCATGTCTGATTTGGCACTGATTTTATGTTGGATGCTCTTCCTGATCCAACTGTGCCATTTATCTGGGTTTTGGGGCCTGACTAGCTTATGACCCCTCCCCTGTGGCTGGGTTTGTTTCTCCTCCCAGTCTCAAACTGGTGATCTTTCTCCTGTAGAAATGTGCTTACTGCCAGCCACAGTTTAAATGCAGACCTGTCCACTTAAATTAGGTCTGATTTAACGCCAGTTAAGACTAGTCTGCACACAGTCAAGACAATATCTGTATTAACCTATCTAAGCAGTTGCTATTATTTCTGTTCTTTCTAGTAACTAAAAATGAATCTCCTTCATTAAGTGAATTCGCAACTAAATACAAAAACAAAGTTTTATGAGAACGGGAGGTTCCTGAGCAGTTCTGATTACGGAACAACACCTTTGACATAAGGCTGACAAATCAAAAAGTTCACACAACAGTCAGCCATGAAAGCACTAAAGAAAGAAACCTTTTCTGTTATTGTTGAGGCTAGGGCTGAACGATATATCGCATTTGCGATAATATCGCGACATGATCAAGTGCAATTTTCTAACCGCAAAGGCTGCGATTATACTGCGATTATAAGGCTGTCCAAATTACTACCATATCCCAGAATTCATAGCGCGGCCCAGCCAAACTCCAGTTTCCAGCAATGGCGGCCGCTACTAAGTTTTAAAATTACTCATACTAATCTTTCTGGGTCACAAAATAAACTTTTAACATATTTTCAGGCGAGAAAGTAGTTGTGTAAACATCAAATATCTGCTCGGTTTATCAAGATATCCCATATTTGCAAAAGTGCTTCGACGTTTTCAGAGGCGTCTGCTACCCACCAGCTCGACAGCTAGCCGGGAGCTCGAGGATTACTGATGCGGCCGAGAACGGCACAACTCCCGGCACATCATTTTCAGATCACCGCGGAGTTTCACTGCTCGGGTTAAACGTAATATATAAGTCACTTAGACAACCTAAAAATGTTATTGTTGGGCTTTTTTCAGTGTTTTGTTTGTTCGTGAGTAAATCGGTTTGGCTGAGATTAAAGTTATTAGATTAGATAAAATAAAACTTTATTAATCCCCCGGGTGGGTTCCTCCTTGGTTTTCACACAGCTGACTAAACGTCAAACAGAAAACTTATTAAACAGAAGTATGAGACAGTCGAGAATTTACACCAGTGTCTGGTTATATTTTAGATAGCAAGAAGCAGACGGCCGAGTTTATTAAACTCCACCGAGACAGCGGTGACTATAATCAGAACTAGCCTTCTGATTAGCTAATCAGAAGGCTAGACCGTCCAATTTCACGCCTTTAAACTTTAAAGGCGTGTTTGTGTGTGTGTTTATACAATTGCTATTATGTTTGCACTTTATGTGTAATGTTACTGACTGCAGAGATCAGTAAGATGTGTGTATTTTTTATTTATTAGTTTTATTTATTTAATATTATTTTTTAATTGAATGACTGTCTAGTAGTTCACAGATGTCGAAAAACTGAGTGTGGTAAAGCCACTGATTTTTTTTTTATGTATATTTCTGCAATCTGCACATTGTACTGACTTTCATTTTAATGTTTACACCAGGGTTCCTTGTCAGCACTTTATGCTCAGATGTTTGTAAGCTAAAAATAAACTATTGTGTATGTTCAAATATACTGTTGTGATTGAAGAAGTTAAATAAAAATGTCAGTCATCAATTCATGCATCACCTCATGTCATCATAACAGAGGTCTGTCTTCCAGGAAAGAACAGTTTAAAATTAATGTAATATAGTATTGGCCATACTATATGATGTATTGCTTGTCTTTGTTTAATAATACAGAAGACAAAGACCTTAAAAAATAATCGCATATCGCATCGCAATCGCAATATTGGGGCAAAAAATCGCAATTAGATTATTTTCCATAATCGTTCAGCCCTAGTTGAGGCATGCTGACATGTTGAGTGGGAGCTAGGGGAAATAAATAACAGGGGCAGATTGCAGTGGCAGTCAAGACTGGATATTAGTCATTGGGCATTGGACAGACGGTAGACACATCTGAGAAAAGAGCTGTGCAATTCAATAAAGTTTATTTGAAAAAGATGACAGTGTCCTCAATTCTGACCAAAACATAGGGAGCACAACATTTTGTGCAATTTTAAAGCTAAAATTGCTGAAACACTGCTGGTTTTCAGTGAATAGCCTATCAAAAAGATTCAATTCAATTTTATATAGTACAAAATGACAACAGTCCCCTCAAGGCACTTTTTCACTGTAAGGTAAAAGCCCTACAATAATAGAGTGAAAACCCCTATGAGCAAGGACTTGATGACAGTGTTAAGAAAAATCTCTGAGAAACATCCAGCAGAACCACGATCAGGAAGGAACAGGCGTGAGCAGTTGTAGGTGATGGGAGGAAGACGCGCTACACCCTTTGAGAACACACAGATCAGGTTGACTGTGTGCTTTTAATTTTGGCACTGGCAGCATTTCAGTATATAACATATTATGGTCACTTTTGAATTGAGTAACTACCTTCGTCTCTGCTATATGCAAAAGTTTAAAAAGTGAAGATCATACTGAACCTTTCCTTTTGCATACTATTACACCCTTAACTAAGAACCACCGATCAACAAGGGTTTGAAATTGCAGAAACAGAGGAAGAAAAGACCTCTAAGACTTTCCCTGAGGGAAAGCCCAAAGGACTAGCAGATGAAGAAAAGAGAAAACCAACAATCAGAGCTGTTAGAGGATGAGTGGAGCGTCTGCAGTTACAATGTAAAAGGTGCCATACTCTCTCTATTCGTCTCCACAGGAAGAAACTGGAGCACTCCCGCAGTGAGAAGCAGTACCTTCTTTAGCTCAGTTTTACCCCCTACTGCACTACAACCTAATACACACCACATTCTAGTTCTTGTCCACCATCTTATTATTTTATACTCTATGTTTCCACCAAGTTCTCTGAATATATTGCACATAAGCAAAACCCCAAAGAAGATGGGATAGGTTAGAGCCCCTGCACAACACTGATGTGGATAAGCGGTTTGTTTTGTTTGTTTCTGAAAGAATTTTATCAATGCCAATATAAATAGTATTGATTCTAATTCATATCAGGACGACTTTTTCCATATCTTGGTATAAAAGACAGAAACATCGCTAGAATACAACCAGCTGACAGCCATTGAGTCGTGTGCACTGACAAAAACTCGGTCAAACCGATGGCACACTTTGGCAATCTATCAGCAGCTATATCCAAAACTTTAACAATCCCTCTGAGAGTGACTACAGGGAGTGCAGAATTATTAGGCAAATGAGTATTTTGTCCACATCATCCTCTTCATGCATGTTGTCTTACTCCAAGTTGTATAGGCTCGAAAGCCTACTACCAATTAAGCATATTAGGTGATGTGCATCTCTGTAATGAGAAGGGGTGTGGTCTAATGACATCAACACCCTATATCAGGTGTGCATAATTATTAGGCAACTTCCTTTCCTTTGGCAAAATGGGTCAAAAGAAGGACTTGACAGGCTCAGAAAAGTCAAAAGTAGTGAGATATCTTGCAGAGGGATGCAGCAGTCCCTATAATTGCAAAGCTTCTGAAGCGTGATCATCGAACAATCAAGCGTTTCATTCAAAATAGTCAACAGGGTCGCAAGAAGCGTGTGGAAAAACCAAGGTGCAAAATAACTGCCCATGAACTGAGAAAAGTCAAGCGTGCAGCTGCCAAGATGCCACTTGCCACCAGTTTGGCCATATTTCAGAGCTGCAACATCACTGGAGTGCCCGAAAGCACAAGGTGTGCAATACTCAGAGACATGGCCAAGGTAAGAAAGGCTGAAAGACGACCACCACTGAACAAGACACACAAGCTGAAACGTCAAGACTGGGCCAAGAAATATCTCAAGACTGATTTTTCTAAGGTTTTATGGACTGATGACATGAGAGTGAGTCTTGATGGGCCAGATGGATGGGCCCGTGGCTGGATTGGTAAAGGGCAGAGAGCTCCAGTCCGACTCAGACGCCAGCAAGGTGGAGGTGGAGTACTGGTTTGGGCTGGTATCATCAAAGATGAGCTTGTGGGGCCTTTTCGGGTTGAGGATGGAGTCAAGCTCAACTCCCAGTCCTACTGCCAGTTTCTGGAAGACACCTTCTTCAAGCAGTGGTGCAGGAAGAAGTCTGCATCCTTCAAGAAAAACATGATTTTCATGCAGGACAATGCTCCATCACACGCGTCCAAGTACTCCACAGCGTGGCTGGCAAGAAAGGGTATAAAAGAAGAAAAACTAATGACATGGCCACCTTGTTCACCTGATCTGAACCCCATTGAGAACCTGTGGTCCATCATCAAATGTGAGATTTACAAGGAGGGAAAACAGTACACCTCTCTGAACAGTGTCTGGGAGGCTGTGGTTGCTGCTGCATGCAATGTTGATGGTGAACAGATCAAAACACTGACAGAATCCATGGATGGCAGGCTTTTGAGTGTCCTTGCAAAGAAAGGTGGCTATATTGGTCGCTGATTTGTTTTTGTTTTGTTTTTGAATGTCAGAAATGTATATTTGTGAATGTGGAGATGTTATATTGGTTTCACTGGTAAAAATAAATGATTGAAATGGGTATATATTTGTTTTTTGTTAAGTTGCCTAATAATTATGCACAGTAATAGTCACCTGCACACACAGATATCCCCCTAAAATAGCTAAAACTAAAAACAAACTAAAAACTACTTCCAAAAACATTCAGCTTTGATATTAATGAGTTTTTTGGGTTCATTGAGAACATGGTTGTTGTTCAATAATAAAATTATTCCTCAAAAATACAACTTGCCTAATAATTCTGCACTCCCTGTAAAGTCAGTCTAAGTCACAATGCGTCTGTTTGTAGAAAGGTTGCCTCGTAAAGTGGTTGTGCAACACCCTTCAGCTCTGGGCAACCATTTAGTCATCAGAAGTTGCAATTGGTTGAGGAACGTGAACAAATTCATTACGATTACAAGGCAGCCCTCAACTGTGTCCAGTGTCGGATGCTTTTTGCGGTTGAGCCAATTTAATGTAAGTTTGCTTGGCCGATGTTATCTCAGGCTGGAGGGGCATGAGATTAGCACTCTTGTTCATAGTATTTTCATTTATCTAATAAATCTTGATATTTGGTGTCCTTGTATTGATACTTAAAATATGTCAATACTATGCAATATCGATGTTTTCCCCCACCCCACTGATAGTTAAGGTAAGTATCACCTGTGTAGCTACTACGTACTAGCTGGTATGACACTGATGCAACTTTAACAAAAGAGTCAAGACGTATAGGCATCAAGGAAGGCAAAGCAGACTATTAATTTCACACGTGAACAATGTTTAAGAAAAAGGAACAACAAGGCCTACAAATCAGGTCGGCCAGATCTTCGTGAGGTAAAAACACAGAGCACTACTCATTTTCTGGTTCGCAGAAATGTTCACTAAAGCATTCCAGCAAAAGTCAGAGCTACAAAACCAGAGATGTGAGCGACTGCAAAGTTCCACTGGAGAACACGGGAGGGAAAAAAATCAGATTCAATTACGAGGTTTTCCTGCCAGCGAAGCAACAGACAGGGTTGTGCATCCACTCATCTGTGAAGAGCTGCTGCATCTTCTGATTAGACCACAGTTCCCATGTCAACTCCCGAGGGATGTGTCTGTCTCAGTTTCTAACTGCACCAAATGCTTTTCACTTTCTTGTCAACCTCAGAAACCTCCCTTCCTCTCTCCCTTATTCACTGCAGAATAACCTAGTTGGATTCTGCTTTCTTTTAACCACCTATCTTAATCTTTTCACTCTCATTCCCACGGCCACTTTGATAGAGCAACTAACCCCTTGTGTGCCCCATGATCATATATTTTCTCTCCTTTACTCCCTGGCTCCTCACATACCCTCTACCCTCTGTTATCTCTCCCCCCCCCCCCCTCCCCATGCCTCCCGACTTCCCCTTTTCTCCACACACCGGTGCCTGATTCAATCTCAAGCAATGTTGTTTATGAAAAGGCATTTCATTTTCCAAAACCATCTGTGTTTAAGATGCTGTGCAGGGTCCATCACGTCTCATCAATCTGAGCGACGCGGTAGTGTCTTTGAATCAAAGCCAAAATTTCCAATTGAATATATTTTGGCACATAATCACACACGCCCACACGAGTACAGAGCATTTAGCATATAAAAGGACGAGCGATATGCCGTTAAACTTTGGAAAGCCAATTTAAAAACCACATAATTGAAATGCCCCTTTCTGAACAGGACTGTAGCTTTCGACTGCGTCTTTGTGAGGTCTACAACAAACTTCCTGCCTTCAAAGAACTTCATGTGAACCTGACAACAACTGAATGTTTATTCGCAGTACACACTTTTAGTTTGCAAGTGGAGTTACATTTATGTAAAAGAAGACTAGAAAATCTATGTTTTGTCTGGAAGTAAGTTGCTGGAACAAGTTTCCCTAACTGGGGATAGCTGGATAGCAGGGCCTGAATTTTCAAGGATTCTTCCACTAGGATTGTGGACTGCAGTACTCCCTCTGAGAGACAATAAAACAGAAATGAAAAATAAAAGTATACTTAGATAACTCATAAAGTAAACTTGGGAGGCTGTTGCTACACTTGGTGGACCACCCAAGTAAAGTTTATCTGTAACGAACGCTTTGTGATATCAGTGAACTAACGTCTTGATGCATTCTCAATCATCCAGGTAAGTAAATCTTCAAAGGTTGATTCTGTTCATCTGGACGTAGCATTTTGTGGGAAAAACGTTTCGTCACTCATCCAAGTAACTTCTTCAGTCTCAGCTGACTGCAGGTTTCCCCAATCTTATAAACAGTACATTTGCATAATGACTGAAACCAGCCCACTGGTCAGTTCCTTCATCATGATTATGTAAATTCTCATGACCATTGATCAACAACCACTGATCAAAGACCATGAGTACTATTCACAGAGTGTTGCGCTACAGACGCTACATCGAGATGAACAGAATCAATCTTTGGTTGGTTGATAATGCATGTATGCACAAAGTTAGCTCCATAGAGAAATTGATTTGCTGATTAACTGGGGAAGAACTTGATTAGCATTTACATCCCAACTATCACATTACGCCATGTTCATGTTCGTGAACTTTGGTTCCTTGTTAGTAAAGCCTGTTGATGGCAGGTGAAAAAACATCTCCATGTATGATAATCAGTTAAAAACAATGACATATAATTTTTGGTCCATATCACCCAGCCCTAACTGAAGCCTCATTGATGTTCCTTAGGTTGAATGGGAGTAAATCCTAGTAGCCAGCTTCTAAATTCTGATGGAAAGAATACAAATAGAAGAGGAATAGTAAATGATTGTTCCCTTTGGTTTTGATATAAAAGAAAACTGCATTATTTGTGCATCCAGTCTGTTCCATTATCAGTGTATTTTGGCCACCATGCATAGCATAGTAAAGAACAAGAAACATCAAAAGAGCAAATGGCTGCGTTTGTGCCTCTGAGGATGTGACGCAATGAGTTGATTAAGTATCTCATCAGACTACAGGGACCTGTGGCTGCAGGCTCCTCTGAGGAGACAGCGTTAGTCACTGTACTCTGCATGAACACCTGTTCACTGAATCAATGCCAAAACGAGGCAGCTAGCCGTGTCCCTCATTCATCATTACCACATAAAAAGCAACATTTGTGACCGCATCCATTTACAAAGACATTTCAAAATCTGGTCTCCAAACCATCCGCAGTGTAACTTCTAAAAGTAACTTTAGATAAGATAAATTAGGCTTTCAAAGACTGTTTGCACAGGTTCCTGTTGTGTCCTATAGGAAACAAGGGAAATCTATTTTTCTGTCGACTGTCACAGCTTTAATGCATAGTTAAAGACTTTCTCCTCTCGCACTTTGTCGCTGTCTCTCAACCTTGGATCCTTGTATCAGACTTTGCTGCCTCCTGCCTGGACGATGTCTTTTCTCTCTTTCCCTCTGTTCCCTCTGAGGTCACGTATATCTTGCATAGATTTATGCACACAGCGAGATAAGCTTCAAAGACTATAGTTCCTTACATCGAAAGCATGAAAGATATTTTTCTAATAACAGAGGAAGAGATTCATATCAACCAGATCGTTCTGACTTGCTGCTTCAAATGTAAGATGATATATCAGAAGCAGTTCCTTAGAAACCGCTTCAGCTGGCTTCTCTTCAGTGTTACAGAGTGCTGCAGAACTGTTCAGTCAGTGGATTTATTGTGAAACTGATCAATACAGCCTTTGTTTGTGGGAAGAGGAATTGAAGATGTAACACCTTCCCAGATAAATGTGATGATGGATTCCAGGGGGCCACTTTACTATCAGAGGGGCACATGAAAGTGAGGCTAATGTCATTTTAGGTATTTTCAGCCGGCACATCAGTCTTTTATCATCAGCTTTGACATTTTCCCTATAATGTCGTCCTCCACCTACAGTCACAGGAGCAGAGGGAGGGAGGGAAAAGAGTTACAAAGGCTTTTCTTTGCTCTTATTGAACCATGTCAGAGGAGAAATCCCTCTCTTCCCCAAAAGGATAGTGAGACAAACTCAATTTAGGAGCTGTTGGTGGATCGACAAATCACTTCCAGTGCGCCTTCATTTTCAGCGCCGCGCTGCATAAAGACTCAGACTGCTAATGGCCCTCGTTGCTTAGAGAAATTACAGCTTGCTTTCATTCATAATAGATTTTATTTGATGATGAACCCGTCAAAAAGAAAGTGGAACCACTGATTATGTTAGGAGAGCCATAATTTTTAATGCACTGCCTTTTATAAGGAGGGCACTGCAGGCTGTTTAAAAAATGGGGGGAAAGATTAAAAAAGACACCACGCTTTGAACCTTGATAGAAAAGCAAAGCCACGAGTGAACGATTTTCAAGAAAGACATTTGGGCAAGGTGACACACTAACAATTATAGCAGTCCATTTGTCCAGGTAATTAACGCCGTCACCTCACAGCACAACGGCTCTGGCTTTGAATCTTCTGCTCATTTTATTATCAAGGGCAGAAAATAAGACATGCTTTATAGTGCATTAAATATCAGCGCAATTAGCACTAAATTGTGAGTTGCAAACGTTGGTAAATCACTTTACATTCTTCTCTCTATATTTTGCATCTTTAGCAAGGAGCTCCCAGAAATGCATATCCAACAGGGTCTGTCACATAAAATATCCGAGTTGCCACCTCCTGCACGCAATATTATCACTTTTTTTTAAGGTCAAAACCCAGATTCAACTGGTGCAATGCTTGAGTAAATCTGGTTCCACTGTTTTGATACTGTATGTGCATCCTAGCTTGATTGCATGGCTTATCAATATTTTTCACGTTGTCTTTTCCTGTGTGATGAGTTACAATGTCTTCTGTTAAAAAAACCCTAAACCAGTCCCCAAGGTGCACCAAAATTCACATTAACAGCCTCAGTGTTACCTGATATGCTGTTTATGGTTGTTTAGTCAGACAAAGGGACTTTCAACAGCCCTTTTGTGGCATCTTTACATAGCATTACACATCACCACTGCATAAGCATATTCCTAAAACTACATTAAACTATCACAATTAGGTGCCAAACCCTAACCTAAACCTAATGTGACCTTCAGCCCTGAAGACAAACCATAACATTCAAATAGGCCTTTGAAAGGAGGTGAAAAATGAGAGCCAGGCCAAACAATTTTAACATGTCAATTTTTCATACTTACATCTAATCCCACAGTCTGCCTGTTGTGGAGAGTCACAATCACACAGATTAAGTCCGTCAGAAAGCCCTTACCTTTCCGAGGATAGTAGGCGGGCCCAGGTACGTATGTTCTTTTAGAGCAGAGCTACAGATTAAAAATGCAAAGGAGGTAAAACCTCGAACTTGATGAAACACCTGGCGACGCATAGCGTTTTTTTAAAAGCCCAGAAATGCACCGTATTTGATAGCTTGCTGCAGGACCTCACACCGAGTGCGGGTGTGGTGCCTGTTCTCGGACCCGGAGTTAGCAACATCCCCCAAGAACCCGAAGAGAGTCCTGGCCCCTAGCCCTGCCAGTGTAGCAGAATGATGACGGATGATGATGGCAGCAGCAGCCGTTATTCTGTGTGTGAGTAGCTTAATGTTGTTCGTGTGTAATTTACGTTGAGTAGGCTAACCATGTTATTAAATTAATGCATGTAAGGTGAACTAGCAAACACCGTCGTAGTTACATGCGGCTGTCTTCTTGTTTGATGGCAGATACTCCCTTCACCCTGGCCAAAAAGGCTAAAATGACCAAAGAAAAATTGGAAAACAGCTAAACATGAGAGGTTTTTGGACAAAGTTTGTGTTTTTTTTTTTTCATTGTTTAAGCACTGCTTCCAGCCAAGAGTGATACCATATATGTCCTATAGCTGCAGAAAAGGCTAACATTGTTATCTTTTTACAAAAAAAAAAAAAAACAGCTAAACATGAGAGGTTTTTGGACAAAGTTTGTGTTCTCCATTCTTTAAGCACCAGTTCGAGCACTGTTTAAGCACCGGCACCGTTTCAAAAGTACCGCTTTGGCACCGGTATCGGATAAAACCTAAACGATACCCATCCCTACCTGTATGTGACATGTTTAAGGGACTTTCGTAAATTCTAGCTACAAAATCGTACAATCCTCTTGAACACTGCATTAGTACATAAAATAACTCCACATGCAAAATTTATGTTTTTATATTGTGACTATGGAGTGAACTGGGAGTTGTCAAAGCTGTAGTGCAAATAAACCTTTTAGTCAAACATAGTCTTTACACTATTAGAACAGAGATTTTCACTGGACCATGAAGTGTTACTTGAGTATGTACATCAGTGCCAGCAAAATGTGTTAAGTGCAGCAGGGTAAGAAGCCTCAAGTGCCAGAAAGTAAGTGTTTAAAACCCTTTTTTCCTGCACTCACAGCCTTTGGGTCAAAAAAATGAACCCAGTGCAGAATGTCTTAAAACCCTGAAGGGTGATAGTTGTGGTTGCAACAAGACCTATAGCAGTCAGTGGGAAAACAGTTTTCTAACTTAAACCTCGGTAAACACTTTCCTGTTGACTTTCTTGGCTTTTTCACTCATTTTTAGTCATACTGAAGAAAAGCTTAAATCTACTGTTCTACCATGTTTCAGAAAGGAGGACTATCTGTGGTACTCTTGGTTCGCTCGTCACCATGTTCATCGTTTATACCGTCTACGGTTTGACTTGACGCAGCATGTTATAACAAGAGGATGGAAAATGATTACTTTTGGCAATTCTTTCATTATCTGTGGCAAAAAGCAAATCTGAAATCAATCTTTTTCTTTTTGTGACTTTCTATGACAAGCCTTTAGCATATTTTAGAAGTCTATAGAAGTCTGGTAGCAGAGCTCACGAAAGCTTCAAAACCTTCTGAAAGCCAAGGAAACCCTTCAAGTCGCTTTATTTCTTCAGAAGAGGCGGTTTGTAATTTCAACTTCCAAAACGAATACATATCAAGGAGACAGTTGTTTTCAATGTGATATAATAGCAGGAGCGACAGCAGAGCACTAAGCCAAATGTGTGTGAATACAGGCTACAATTAGGTCCGACTGCCTCTTTATTCACAGCAACCTTTTAAGACGTCCTATCAGTGAGTGTCTGGTCCTATGAGAGACACACTCATTAACATGTCAAAGGATGCCAGTCATGCTCTCAACTCCAAGGTGACACAAACCAAAATGATGGAGGGTGTGTGTGAGTCTATATGCATGTCTTAAAGCCACATTAGCTTTAGTGCAGGGCAGCTTCTATTCTCCAGGCATGCACAGATTTTTTTTTTAATTCATATTTGCAGTATAACCTGGAGGGTTGACTCTTTCACCATAAAAGCCTTTAAATTCAAACATCCAGCTCTGTTATTACTTAAACTCTAGTGGAATCAAAGCTTAAGCTGCGTGTGTTCTGAGTAACGTAAAAAGGAGGAAAAAAAGAAAAAGAAAAACAGAGAGGGTATAAAAAGGAGCAAATGAAGATGGAAATGGCAAAGGCAGAAAAATGACGAGGCAGGTAAAAAGCCTTCTGCAACTGTTTTTCTTTTTAATTATGCGCTGTGTTTCTGTCACAAGGATGAACTTCTAATGTTCAATTCTACAATCATGTTCTTCAAGGGTAAAATTAAATAAAAGGTAAGGTAGAAGGCTTTTCACCTTCACCTATCTAAAAGTATTTCTTAATGTTGGTGACCATCAGAAGAATTAAAAAAACAAAGAAAAGCTAAAGAGGACGGGACTGTACGCAGAGAGAAAGGCAAAAGGAAACCTTTATGTAAGCTTTAAAATGTTTATTGTTAATTAGACCTATGCCATCTCTTCACTCATTCAATTTTGGTTTTGCTTTTTTTTTTTTTTTTAAATCTGGGCAAAGGCATCAACTGTGAGGCCAATTGTGAGTGCAGTGTGGCTAACTAATCGAGGTCGCTCAGACCGGCTGTGTCCTTCAATAAGGACTGGCTGGTGTTTACAGCTGGCACGTGAAATGGACTGGTACTTTCTGTAATTTGAGCATTCAAATTGCTTTCAACTACCCCTCTCATCCACCCAATCACACACATTCACAGTTCTTTCTTTCGTTTACTCTACACCTAAGCACTTTTATCTAACATTCAAACACATCAGGGTTCGTCTTGATACTTCGACATGAGGACAGGAGCAGGTGGAGATCGATACCGCCTGAGCCACAGCTGGTGTTTCTTCTTAAGAATAATCAGTGTCATCACCGATGCCCAATACTGCATTTCATGCTTTTATTTACCTCAACTGTGATGACAGCTTTATTTGAAACCTAATTTTGAGAGGATTTCCTTGTGTTGGATTGGTCATGTGCAAACCATTGTTTTGATTTCCGGCTACAATCATTGCACCAAACACTTCTTTTATCCATTTTAAATTAAATGCACTCTATCCCTGCATAGAAGTCCAAATGTTTCACCTCGCTGTGCCCAGCTTTAGGAAACGCCTGCAGAAACAGATGGTACTTATGATTCTTTAAAACCTTTTGGGAGTTAGTAGTTTAGCACTGCCAGAAATTTTGGATTACCGTTTCCTTCAGGCTCTGAGCTTTGAAGCAAAGATTAAAATGTTATCCAGTCCTACGTTTTCCAATTAAAACCATCTCCTATTAAACCAAGTTGTTCGTGCCTCAAATACAGCAACTCCCTCCTCTTTGACATGAAACAAACAAACCAAAAACAGTAATTTGGAATGCAGCATGCTCAGCTTTTTACTGGTTTTAGCAGATTGTATCACATCACCTCAAACCTGGTCTCTCCTCACAGGCTCCTAGAACGCTCTTTTTTTTTAAAGAATTGATTTTAAGATTCTACTGATCACTTTTAAAGCACGTCTGGGTATGCCCCCAAGCTAAATAGCAGAAGTGTTCACTCATGAATCTGCTGGCATCCTCAGGCGGGGTCTTTTGGCTGTTCCAGAGTTGAGCTGTAACTCTAAAGGTGACCGTGGATTCACCTTCAGGGACTCGTGGCTCTGGTTAATTTTAATTTGTTTTAAATTGTGTTACTGCTTTAATTTGCCTTAACTTAAAGTTGTTGTATTTACTATTATTATTAGCATTCTTATTAAGATACTAAAACTAAGAAAGAATCAGTTATCAAAGATACAAAGTCAGATTCTGTTCCTACAGGTACAATCTACTGGTCCTTAAAGTAAGTAGGGACCAAAAAGGTACCGATACATCATGGAAACAAATTTAAGTTGTGGGTATTTATTTAACAGCTCTCTTGAGTTCTCGCCACAGGATTTCAGTCAGTTTGAGGTCTGAGTCATTGCAACAACTTAAACAACTTTGCATTTTTTATAATTTCTCAGAGCCCTGCTCGGTCTGACCTTGCTCGGCATTGTGAGGCGCTCAGCTAATCAAGTGGATATGATTAGCAGCACCTGGCTGATATTTAGCCTCTTAATACCAATAAGCAGCAATAAGCAATATGTATGTATTCAGCTTTTACAAACTGCAGAGTCCTGTGAAAACTCTTTTTGCAAAAAGTTCAAGATTTCATCAAGATTTCAAAGTGCCAGATCAGAATAAAAAGCACTGCTGTCTCACAGCGGGAATGTCCTGGAGGTGGGTTTTCTCTGGTGCTCCGATTTCCCTAAAATCCAAAGATTTACACGTTGGGTTAATTGATGACTCTTGATGAGAGGTGCAGAAATTACATTACTGAGAGCTGTAGGGTAAGGCTAGAGAAGGGAGGGCAACCTTAATGAATTAATAATATCAATTAAGTATCCCTCTACTCAATTTTTCACTCTTTTTAAAAAGGAAGAATATTTGTACCATTATGTTACAGTGCAAAACTGTCACAATACCAGTCTCTACATGGTACAGATTTCACAACTATAAATAATTACCCCCCCAAAAAGTACACCAGTACCTTTAAAGGCACAGCTCTAGTGATGATCTGTGTCCTAAACTTCAGGAAAACATGTTTTAGAACAGCAGAGTCCACAGTGACTTGGCCTGCTGGTTGGTTCAGACAGTCATGGAATCCTGTATGCATGAGGCGTGGAGCCAAGTTGTCAAACCTCCAGATCCCCTGTTGCTCCATTTCCTCCATATCACAGTGCTGCACTGCACGCTGGACCGGAAAACTTAAAGAGTCAGTCAAGAGCTGTGCTGTTTTCACAACTTCAGAGAACAAAAGAACAATGCCCAAAGCTAACCCAAAAGAAAAACCATGTGATCTTTGATTTCCTAAACCTCTACACCACACCTCGGCAAGAAACGCACATGGAAAGAAGCACACTGGTAAACAGGAGGCAAAAAAAAGAAAAACGAAAACCCATCAACCCATCACTAGAGCAACCAATTAAAGGGAGGAACCTCTGGTTGACAAGGTGGTCTTGGCTGAATTAAATTACTGTGGGCTGAGGTGTTTCTGGCTGACTGTCATGATAAAGCACTTCAGGAGACACAGTAAAGGATTATCAGCTCTTACAGCTTTAATTGGCAGTTTAATGAAGCTGCCCACAATACCGCTGACAGTAAATGCCGACGCTCCTGTTTGTACGCTTCGCATGCATGTCAGCCTGGAATTTCACAGGAATGGACTCATGTTCAATAAATCACTCAGAGTGGATCACAAAAAGTGTGTCATGTACCTTCTCCACAATACTGTTAAAAGTTGAAGGCTGTCGTTTAGGGGGATGCTCACTTCTGCATCTGCTGAAAAGAAGCTAAAGCTACACGGTGGGATCAAATATTACAATGAGGTGTTTTGGGATTAGCATATTTTGGGATATCAGCAGTATAATCTACCAACAAAAGAAGTATGAAGACGTCCTAGAGGCAAATACATCACAGCTTAATGAGAATATCAAGCTCTGGAACAGCCCATCAAATCTCAGATAAATAACGCTTTAAAAGCAGCATGGTGATTTTAAATGACTCTAGTTAACCAAAGACGTGCCTGCAGGTAACAGAACAGCTTTTTCTGCATTGTTCAGAGCTGCTGCCTGAATGGTAATGCACTTTCTACAAGTACTGAAAACGAGGATGAGACGGCTGTCTGAATAAGTCATCAGACAGCCAAGTCATCCGCTGCTTCCACCTCCCAGATCTGATGTGCCTACATCAGTGTGGCACATCTGGATTTGGGGATTTTCACACGTGTCTTGCTTACTTGTGGATTTGCTAAAGCTGCAAGCGTCTGTGAGCTGATATCGTCTAGTCATTACACCCATTTTCAGAGGGATTAAAGTTGCTCACACACTTACACATTCTTGAGGGACTTCAACACTGAAGCCACTCCAATGTTGATGCGTCTGGGTTGTTAATATCCTCCTGAGACAAAATACAACACTGGTCCAAATCAACCAAACAAAGAAAGAATAAACAGTCTAAGGACTAGTCTAAAACTAAGAAACACTCAGATATCAAGTAAAATTTGAGGGCTGTTTAATAGACAGTGTCACATTCTTCAATAAAGAATCATACTTTAAATGTCCTGTATTTGTATAGCGCTTTACTTAGTCCATATGGACCTCAAAGCGCTTTACAGTACATTCAGTCATTCACCCATTCACACACTGGTGACGGCAAGCTACATTGTAGCCATAGCTGCCCTGGGGCGCGCTGACAGAGGCGAGGCTGCCGGACACTGGCGGCACCACGCCCTCTGACCATCACCAGTAGGCAGCAACGGGTGAAGTGTCTTGCCCAAGGACACAACGACTGAGACCTTCCAATTACAAGACGAACTGCCAACTCTTGAGCCACGATCGCTTCCTACTTTAAATGCTGCTTAACTGTATGGCACCTCACATAATGTATTATGAACATTGCATATAACTATACTACACTCCAAACAGACAAAGAAATAGAAAAAAAAACCCATTTAAACTAATAATAAATATAATATGAAAACATGTTAAAATATGACAAATGAATATCTGAAAAAAATAATAAATTGTGACTTAAAAGTGTGCCGCATTGTGGTGTGCATTTTTAACTGTTTACATTGTTCTACAACTCACCACAACCATCTCAATAAAAGTTACAATGAAAAATCAATAAATCATCTATCAATTCTTTCACTTATCCAAAGTGCGGTCGCAGGGAGAGCAGCCCAAGTAAAGAAGTCCCTCCCTCTCCCTAGCTGCCTCATCCAACACATCAGGGGAACACTGTGAAGTTCCCAGGCCAGCTGACTGTTTTGGGATTACCCCAGGGCCCACTTCCGAAAGGACATGCCTGGAGCACCTTGGCCGCATTGACTCTCATTTCAAATAAAATCTAAGCTGCTTGGTGAATTTTTTCTTAAGAGAGTTGACATGAATTCCTGCTTGTGCAGAGAAACGACTTCACCCAAGTCGTCTCTCTTAGATCTGCACTGAACTACAGCATCAAATACAACCAATCACAACTCCTCTTGAAAGAAATGAGCCTTTTGTAATACACAATTTAAGAAGTGAACTACAGTGATTTACATTAAATGTGTTAATGTCATTTTAATCATGTAAAGTTTTTGGTTTTCTCTTAGGAATAGCAAAATTACAGACGCTATCAGCAATTCAATACGTTTATAAATACCCTTACATTGAATCTGGGACACCAAAGTCTTTGATATCATTTTATTTCACAATTTAGTGCGAGTGGATTTAGCAGAAAGAAGCAGACTTGTGTCTTCCCACTTAAGACTAAGACCACAAAAAGTATGGGGAGTAGCACATATTCCATATATTCTATGCTTCCTTCATAACAGATAGATTTTCTGGCAAATTAAATGAACAAGCACAGCTACCTTAGCACAGAATGAGGCTGGATGATCGATAAGTCCACTTGTAATTATGCACTCAAAGTGGGATATCCGATATGGTAAATAGTGGCTGTGTAGCAACAACAGGAGAACAGGATATATTTTGTTAACATGCAAAATTCATAGTTGACCAGAGCAAATAGTCCATAAATGTGCACAAACGTGAAACGAAGAGAGCTGCCTTTCCATCACTCTTCCTGTGGTACACCAAGCTCAGCACAGGAAATAAGGCAGGAAGGGAAAATAGAGCAGAATCATCTATTGTTTGTCCTGGCAAAAACCACTTGCTCATTATCAGCCATTAGGGTTGTTTGGATGTGACACTGGCTATTATTTACTTTCAGACCACAAGTCTGGAAATGTGAAAATGCCCGTTGTGTAACTGGCTGTCATTGCTCCTCAGTAGCAGCATGACTGACTTACAACTTTGCACCGTAATCAGCTGTGATTCACCAGAAGTGATGTTGCTCATCGAGTGATTTCAGAGTTTTACTCCCTACAGGCCCATCTTTACTGGAAATGTCCTTCAATCTGGCTGACGTAAGGCATTTTGGTGAGAGCCTTTACCGAACAGTGAATATCTGAGACTAGTGATCAGATGGAGAATACCCCTTTTGTCTGTCTCTGCACTGTTTTCTCTGCAGCATCTCTGCAGTATATAGATTGTAATCTGAGTTAAAGAAATTAAACCTTTTTTAATGCTTTTAACAGCATATAAATGTTTTCTTTGCTACAGTTATAAAAGAAAATCACATCTGAGGATCAGCTAACGTGATACCAACTTATTATAATAATAACAAGTTAGTCTCATGTTATTAATAACTTATTTTATAATTTTGTATGATCATTTAGTACGATCCTCATGTTTACAGTGTATATGTATGTCTCTATGCTGCTCTACAGCTGCATGCCTCAGTGTTTTAGTCAGTAGTGGCTCACACAGGGAGTGTGAGCAAGTGCTAAAGACATCAAGCTAAATTATTTGAATATATTCACGCCAAAAAGTCTTGATCTCAGAACACCACTGAACATATTTGCTAAGTTTGCTATAAGGATTAAACACGTCTAAATGTGAAGGTTTTGTAAACCCATCACATATTGAAATCATTTTAATCAACTTTCAGCTCCTCATTAGACTTCTTGCTCTCAGTACTGCAAGCTGCCTCTTCTTTGCACAGTCCATGATGTCTAGCCTCCTACTCCTGACAGAGCCCTGGTGCCACAGCGTCACCTGTACTCTGCAGAGACCCATCTCTATCCTGCCTCTGATTACCTCGAGGCTCTTGCTTGTTTAGTGCTATGGTTAGATGAGGAGGCTTAGGCAGAAATGTCAGGGTCAGAGCCAATCAGAGGCAGAGAAGAGGCAGATTTTATGTGCGTGTATGTGCTTCAACTTCAGTAGTTCCATGGTGGAGCCTAGTTTTTTCATTATATGTTTTTCTTTAGTATTTACCTGGCAATGTGGTGGGCAGCCTTCTGAGATTTGCTTGCCCCAGAAAAAAAAAAATAAAAAAAAATTATTTATATATATATATATATATATATATATATATATATATATATATATATATATATATATATATATATCACACATTCGCTGAGAAACTGGTGGCAGCTGCCCATTGGGGTTTTTACTGCATCCATAAAGTCTATAATGTGGACGACAGACTGATGAAGGAATCAGTCCTGCTCCCTGCAGAGTAAGGGAAATGTTTTTTGCACTGTACTTGACTGCCACAAACTCACTTATTGGCCAAATACACACACCCCAGCAGTTAAACCCACCCCCTCCATAAAAAAATCAATCATATATGCTTGTAGGCTTGCAGACAAATGCTAAAGCACACGCACAGACACATACATAAACACACAAAACCATCATTTTTGCCCGGCGAATGTCAGTGCTCACAGAAGAGTGAGAAAGGATATAAAGAGGGAGGATGCTTCTGGACGCACTTTTACCAACAGTTGTTATTCTCCCATTGAGATTATTCCACTCAAAAACCAAACAAATCCTAAAACAGCTTGACAAGTGAGGAGCCAAACACAGTGTGTACTGTAGCATCTCCTGTCTCTCCTCTGCACAGCCATTCAAAGCAGAAGCGTTCCCTGTTCTCCTCTGCTATCTTATCTCATTGTTATAAAGCAACCAAAAGCCTTCATCTACACAGTAAGTAAGGAGGACCTGTGCGATTACGGAGCTGTGGTGAGCTGTGGCCAATGTCTCCATGTTTAACAGTCTTATCAGCTGTACCACTGGCTCCCCTGCTGAGGAAAAAAAAAAAGAGAAGCACAAGTTCCGAGCTAAAGAGGCAGATAGGGGCAAATTTCAATTGTGACACATAAATACATATAAACTAAATACAGCTAAATTAGGAGCGCAATTAAGCAAGATTATTTCTGCTCATGATTCATCAGATGAATCAGTACTTCAAAGTATTTCTGCTAGTTATTTCTGGCTTACAAAGATATGAAGCAGAGAAAAGTGGCAAGCGTTTGGCATTTTGTTCGATTGTAGCATAATCAGCCAATATGCCAAACACAGCTATGTCTATTTTTATATCAACAACAGAGCAAATACATCTGTGTAGTATAAAAGGGGGCAAAAACCCACAGAATTATCATTACCTGCAGTAATAATACAAGGTATTTTGTGGCTTTTAGCTTTTAAATGCCACAGCTGTGCCACAAAGGTCCAATGCTATTTCTGTCCACTACATCATAGCCTCTAAAAGCTATTTATTTTCCTAGTAAGTTGACAGAAACCACAGATTGTACACTTTGCACATATGTAGTCACTGTGATGTAATCTTGTGGTCTCCTTGACCACATTATAGGCCATGACCAACTTGTTTGATTGATGTGACTGAGGAACTGCACAATGGTTTAGTACCAATTTGTTTGTGACACGGTAGCCATATCCCAAATTACATCCTACTTAACTCTTCATGACACTGTATTGTACAAAATTATGTTCCATTACATAATGCCTGAAACCTGCTATTGAGACCACAGCCTCCTTAGGAAATGACTTACTGAGGTCATAATAAAGTAACAAATCATTTTCCGCACTACCTTCTATAGACATCAGACAACCAGAAGAGTTGCCCCCTGCTGGCCAATGAAAAGAATGTGCATTTAAGGAACTTCTGTACTGGCTTTGCTTTGGTCCTGTCTCCCTCCCCTCACCCCCAATCTGTTGTAACCGATGGGTGCCACTCCCTGAGTCTGGTTATATTGGAGGAATCAGAGGGAGTTTTTTCTCCCCACTGTCGCCAAGTGCCTACTTATGTGTTGGGGTTTTCTCTGTATTATTGTCAAGTCTTTACCTTACAATATAAACTGCCTTGAGGCGACCGTTGCTGTGATTTGATGCTATATTAAAAGAAAGAATTGCGTTAATAAGTGGCTAGGTAAGTGTTTCTTAGTGTCCAAAATAAAACATCGAATCCATCGAATGATTCTGTCCCAACAAAGTTACCAGATAACAGGAGTTTCTTCCATCTGAACACTTTATGAAACAGGTCCTGGTCAAAGTGGCTATTGATTGCAATTTGTAATTTTTACATCCTACTGCTTGGAAAAGATAGGATTTCATTTGTGGTCACTTGAAAAAGATTTGATATAGAGGGGGAAATCCCAGTGCCATCAGTTAACTTGTGAATCCCTGGCAGGCACACCTCTATTTATCATCACCTAAATGGCGACCCCACATCTCATCTGGATTTTTAGACTTCTTTTTTCCTATCCTGATAACAGATCTTTACTTTTCTCTCTTGTGTAGTTTCAATAACTTAACTTAAAAAAGAGTACAGGAACACTTCTCCTTTCAAACCGAACCTATAACCACAGGCGCAAAACTCCACATCCAATTCACACTGGAAAGGGGCAATCGGGACAAAACTTTATAAGCATGTCGCTGCCTTTACCTGTCAGCATTGGAATGAATATGATTAAAGAGTTAAAATTACAGCCCCGACTCTCAAACTTCTACATCCAGATTTGCTTAATATCACTCTGAAAGTTCAGACTGAAGGTGCACTCCACTTTCTGCCAGGCTGCCTCCCTTCTATAGATCGATTAACACCTCCAACATGCATATTCGTCCTAAATATGTCACAACTAATCCTGTGGTTTTTTTGGTACACGAATTAAAGCCCAGTTATTTCTTTATTTAATGACGCAATCTGTTATAATCCTTTGAAAAAGCGATCATGATGCAACATTGTCCAATCACCATTACAATGAGATCTTAATGAATGTCTGTGTGTGATATCTAGCTCATAAGTAATACCTCATTAATACTGCATTGGCATTTTTTTCTTAGTTTATTTGGATGTTTTCTCTCTTCCAGAGCAGCTCCTGTGAGCGCTTCATTTACGTCGCACTGCAGCACCAATTCAATAACCACATCAGTAAAGCAATCTGGGAAATTCTCATCCTCATCTCAAACTCAACATACCATTTCCTCAACTCTCCATGCAAATGGGCCTCTTTGTTCCTCCACTCTATAAGCTGGTGGCAGAAATTGGATTTCCCGTAAGCACATGGTGGTGAATTTAAATGGCTTTAGAGGAACAGGGGGGAAATCCTTTGTCAAAGCAAAATTATAAAACTGGTAGAAAGAGACAGAGAGCGAGAGAGAGACAGAGAGAAAGGTAAGGTAGGTCTATTTTGCACAAGATTGAATATGAAAGCTCGGGCATTCAACAGCGAGATTCCGGAATAGGTTGGGGATGTGACGCTGAGAGGGGAAAGTAAGGAGAAATTCAGCCGCTTAAATCAAATGGCGTGAGGTCAGTAATCGGCAGAAAGAAAGCGAGAAGCTGGGATGCCAGCATTGAGAACAGGCCTTTTTGTGTCTGCAAAGTAAAGAGCCCTTAGAGACAGGCAAATGGGAAGAGCTGCTCCAGGTCAAAAGGAAGAAAAAAAAAAAAGGGCCGCCGTGTCTTTTCGTCTGTCTCGCCTCTCGTGCACAGGCAGGTAATATTACATATGGAACAGGGAAAATTGCATTAGTGATAGTGAGCCTCGGTTATCCGCTCCATTAGAGTTGAAGCCAGGTTGGGGTGAAGCTTTCTCAGGAGGTTTCATACATGAAAATTAAAGTTAAACCCATTTCAGAGGAAGATGCTCAGCTTGGCATAAAAACCCCCTCAAGCTTGGAAGTAGACACCCATGTAATTCATTCATGCTCTCTTCAGTAGAAGACCCCTCCTCCAATCACCCAATCGTCCCTGCAATCAAACACTCCATACAGACGTCTCCATTTGCAAAGGGCATCTTAAATTTGCCACATTAATGTTTCTCCCCAATGAAAACAGACTATGATTAAGGGAGTTGTGTCAAAGCACCGTTGTGCAAATTAAAAATTCCTTTAACGTTCCGAAGTTAGCCAGAGGGTTTTCCAGTTACTCCGAAGAGGTTCGGGGTTTAAAATGTGTCTCCTCGTCTCACATTCTTTCACATCTGTCCATGCTGACAAACAAGATGCGCACACAGACTAGATTCATGCAAGTGTGCGTGAGTGTGTGCTGCTGGCTTTTGTGGATGCAAGTTTGCAGGTTCGAATTCAGCTATCCTGTTTGTCCGAACAGCTGACTGCCTTGCAAATGACACCTTTATTTCCAACTTGTCAACCACTGTGCCCCTTCACTCAAACCATACGTTTCATTTCTACTGTGTGATGTGGAACTTCCAACAAATGAAGAAAAAGGAGTAAAGGTGTGGGATCAGTTCCTGCAGACTCTCCTATAGGGATCCTGCCAGCAAATGCTGCCACAGGCTTACAGGCAGTGGTCGACGCTGTGATGTGGGGCCATCCGGGACTCTGCATGCTTAGCTGACCACGGAAAAAGCCACAGAAGGGAACCCAAAGCCAAACCTGACAGGCACTTTGCTTTGCTTCTCATACTGTATGTGTTTGAGTGGAGAGAACTGAAAGACCTCAGCAAAGAGAAGAAGATCATTATCAACATTATCAAGGCTGACATTCCAAAGCCTAACAAACTAAAAGAAGGAATTAAATCTTAATCAGACAGAGATGCACAGACAATCACAAACATGTACACACATACAAAAAAAAGATATTAAGAAAGAATCTATGCTTGTACCCAGTCCTCTTTTCTATCCACAAAGTTGCTTCAAATCCAGTCCACCCTCTTTAGTCAAATATCAGACACGCTCTCGCAGCGCTCGACCAAAGCTGGGCTGCGCTCCATTTACGCTCTTGACACACAATTTCATTCATGCATACACTGACGCAGGTAGCGCCGTGCTCAGACGGCTCCCCTAAACTGATGCTGAAAACAGGACAGGCTGGCAGCTTAAGCAGTGATACGGGCTTTGCTCTGTGAGGTGAAGCTACTGTAAGTATACTGTTTGGTCCATTTGTGGACTTTAAAATGTTTGTTCACAATTAAAAGCTTTAATGGACTTTCACAGTAAGCTTCTATTCTTTTACTGTGCGTTTAAATAGATATATATGAGTCCAGGTGGACAGATTCAAGTTAGAATTGAGCCATCGGGTTCTTATTGCCCTGAAATTTAAACTACAGCTTAATCTTTGCAGTTTACAGTGGTGATAGCTAGCAATAATCTTACTCACCTAACACCTAAACACCTAAACAATACTAGGGATTCAGCTTCAGCTTGGAGGAAAACCTGAACATTAGGTCAAGTGTTTTCAAAACAAGATGAATACCCTCTGTTACACATTTTAGCATCAGTAACAGTTTTTACATGAAGGGCAGCATGCCGGCGTGGTGGAGCACTATGGCCTCATAGCAAGAAGGCCCTGGTTAGTGGGGGGTTAGGTTAAGGACTAGGTTAAGTGATGATTCGAAATTCTTACTGGATTAATATTGACATTGACAGAAAACTAGGCAAGGCAAGGCAAGGCAAGTTTATTTGTATAGCACAATTCAACAACAAGGTGATTCAAAGTGCTTTACAGAGACATTAGAAACAAAAACAAATAAAAAGCATTATTTAAAACTGATTAAAACAAGCAAACAAACAAACTAATTAACAAACAAACAAAACAGTATATAAAATCAAAACAGATAAAATCAGAACAATAGATAAAATCAGTAGTTAAATGTAAGTTTTGAAATTTAAGCTTAAAAGTGTGGATTTGGTGCTTTATTCAAATGCAGCTGAGAACAGGTGAGTCTTCAACCTGGATTTAAATAAACTGAGTGTTTCAGCTGATCTGAGGCTTTCTGGGAGTTTGTTCCAGATATAAGGAGCATAAAAGCTGAATGCAGCTTCTCCGTGTCTGGTTCTGACTCTGGGAACTGATAAAAGACTGGATCCAGATGACCTGAGGGATCTGGATGGTTCATACTGGGTCAGGAGGTCACTGATGTATTTTGGTCCTAAACCATTCAGAGCTTTATAGGCCAGCATCAGAACTATTCACACCTGCGGCTGGCAACCAGTCCAGGGTGTACCCCACCTCTCGCCCTATGGCAGCTGGGATAGGGTCCACCCCAGCCCCCCCAAAGCTAAATCAGATAAGCGGAAGAAAATTCATAGACTGACGGAAATTGTTACACTAATATACAGTGTGAAATTTGGGAATTCACAAACATCCAACCGAAACTCTATAGAAGTCAATGGGCACGCAACCTCACGTCCTTTGCTAATAAACAATCTTGTATTGGTTTAATGTGGTCAGTTACAGATAATTACAAGACTGAGAACATCTATTAGGAATATCCAGGATATTCTCATTGGCTACCAGTCTACAAGTCATTTGCCAATAGGCCTGTAGTTCCAGCCTACCCCATCACTAGCAGTGAGAGCAAACATGCTCTGTTCTAGGCTTTAAAACAAGCCTGCATCTTCATTTCCCCATTCACATCATTTGTCTTGATCTCCAGCTCAGCTTCTCTCCTCTTCTTCTCTCTCTTCAATTACACATCGCCCGTCCTCCTAAAAGCTCCAGCTGTTACCCTCTAGTGATGTTGCACGGTAACTATGGTACGCACACCTCCATACCGGACTTTTTGCACCATCATCCACATTTCCATCACAACAAATTGCCGCCAATGTCAAGTGTCAAGGCTGCGGGACATCTTCCCAATCTCGCAATCCCACTCTTATCTGCATGACACAAAGAATGGTGTGGATGCCGAGATGAAATGAGCCCCGGTCCAGTTTTACGCCTCACTGAGAGTCGATCACCTGATGTAGGTCGATAATTTCAAAAATGCAAACATGGTCACGGGAAGGTTACATTTGCAATTGCATTTTTCTCCCAGGTGTTTTCCATCCCCTCCCGACTACCAGGACAGACAAAAATCTTTTTTTCCTCTCTTGTAGGAGAGCACTCGCCTGTGTGTGCTTGCTGCGGGTGGCCGACAGAAGTTTTCCCTTTCCACTTCTAGGTTCATGCTTCACTGTCTCTGAGGTCCTGTTATTGGCAGCCAGAGATAAGGGAAACATACCAAGTCCTACGTTTC
Source organism: Diplotaxodon limnothrissa (assembly GCF_057381915.1). NCBI lineage: Eukaryota > Metazoa > Chordata > Actinopteri > Cichliformes > Cichlidae > Diplotaxodon > Diplotaxodon limnothrissa. The sequence goes on along the minus strand of NC_140612.1, from coordinate 12,967,141 downwards.
CAATCTTCAAGGTAAGACTGCAGAGGGTAAGCTATTATTGCCCAAGGTGAGTGGATTTATCCTCCATTAAGCCAGACTCTCCATTCGTAAGCGATATTGGCTGTGTCAGGAAAGGACCAACAATGCTGCTGATAGAGTCCCTTCGGAAATCGCAAAGTGTATGCACACTAATTGTGGAGAGGAAACAATTTCGGTGAAGACAGCTTTCTCAAATCTCTTCACGGGGCCAACAACTTAACACGCGCGGTCTTTAGTAGAAGACTGGAATTACATAAGAAAATCCCCAGCATGCTGCTCTATATATGCATGCCCCACAGATAAGAGGCATAAACCTTATCCTACACATACTGTAAATAAAAGTGCTTCATGAATTCAACGCCAATTTGACACAACCAGCTTCTGTTTATGCTATGATTGCCTTGGTAACAATTTTGGTGCCGTTTCACCTTTTAGTGTCATTTCACTCATGTTAGCGTTCATGGTGAGGAGCTAGCGGAAGCACATCAGACATTATCGCAAGACATTAGCTTTTTCCAAACTAATCTGAAGATAGGCACTTCTGATGTTGGTCCCTCATTTTCTGCCCATCTTCTCTCAGCACTGCATCTTGGTGTATATCTGTGTTGTGCTGCTGGTATGAGGTCATCAAACACTCAGCAGGTGTTACTGTGTATTGCTGTTGTGGATGCAGGGAGGAGAGAAGAGTGCTGGAAGCCCTGTGCACACAACACAGGGCTTCAACAAATATCACATGGTCAAACTGTGCTACCCGACTTTATGACAATATAACCAAGCGGTCACATGACCTTCCTAAAGAAGGTACAGGAAAAATACTTACAAGAAAGCACTCAATGTTGCAGAATAAAAACAGACATGACTAATGGACTTTAACATTGAGGGTAGAAGTCAGCAGGAATTTGACTCCCATATATAAACCAAAACACCAGATCATTGTTTAGGTCACTTCATCTATTGATTAGGGCAGTCACAATATCAGAACATCCCTGATTTCCTCTCCATAACAGCAATATTATGATGACCATTAAAGAGTAATTAAAAAGGAAGGTCAGAGCTGATGTCAGTATTTTTAAATTTCACTCTTTTAATCACCGCCAAGTATGAGGAGTGGCAACATCCTTTCTCCAACATAGTGGACTTTATTGGATTGTTTCTGACTGAGCTAGCCCCTGACAGTTACTCATTGTTCAGCAGCTATGGACATCATTTTTATTCTCTCTCCCTGTCTTTCACCTTCCCTTTCTTCCTTGGGGTGAAACAATCTCTAGGTGCAACCTCCACCTGCTGTGGGGAGCTCACTCCTCTTTGCTACAATATTGCTGCTTATCTGATCACAGCAGGAAATGTCTTAGGCTACGTCCACACTAGCCCAGATAGATTTGAAAACGTCGTTTTTGTTTGAAAATGCTCCACGTCCACACTAGCGTTTTCAGTCGTTTTAACAGAGTTATGCGTCCACATTGAAACGGCTGAAAACGCTTATGCTCCAGTACTGCGCATGCGTGAAACGGAAGAAGATTTGACATTTCTGTCTGCCACTCATTTAAAGGGAGAGAAAACGATGTATTTTCAAACAAAAACGCATTAGTGTAGACGTAGCCTTAGTGCTCACAGTAGGATGTGGTAAAGGTCAGTGGTTATATAACTGTGAGGTTTATTAATGTTGGAGCTTAATGTATTTATTCATTCATTAGTTTTAATGTAGTATTTACTTGCATCCATTAACTAACTAGTTACACTGACGGCTAGGAAGACTTTACCAGCATGTTTGCCTCTTAGATCCTTCGCACCCACAAGAGTGATGATCAACATGGTGGCTACATCTTTAGATTTAGCAAAGTTTTGACAGTAAAATATGGAATCGTGTTAATGAGAGGCAGGTGGCCCATCTCTTAACACCTAAGTGAGGGGTTGATTTTCAAATACGCCCTTAGCAAGACTCATAACTCAGTTTGTGCTCTTGTTTGATCATCTTTAACTTAGCATTTTTCATTTAAGAAGTAGAGACTCTGTTTTGGCTGCTGCAGAAACAACACCCGACTGCATTCCTTTCCCCTTCAGAACCTCTTAACGCTCAGCCGCGGTTACAGAGCAGTCTATCTGTTGCACTTGCATTGCCTCAGCTACAGAGCTGCAGCTTTTAGGCCTCACTGGGCCCAGAGCCAACACCACTAATTGATATTTAGCCATTATGGTCCACCACCACACCAATGACCGCTTCAGGGGATCCTAGAGGGAAGCAGTCATCCACCTCAAAAGAGCCCTCAGTGGCATAAGTGCCTTGTGATTGTGTGTTACTCTCCATATTTCACTGGCCTGAGGACGTCACCGAGAACAACCCCTTACACTGCTTTACACACCCTCATTTAGTCACCCCCAAAGGCCCATACAGAGCCAGGAAAATCCCTGGATAAATGTCAGTTCAGCAAAAGATTTCAAGGTGTATTCATCACACCAAACAAATAAATGCAATGCAGAGGAACAGATATCATCCTGGACACCCAAAATAATCCCAAGAAACTAGTAGCTGTGAAAAATCTGCTGTTAGTTAGAACAATGCAACTACATTGTGTCAGCTGTGTCCATCTTCCCTTAAAAAACCACCAAAAAAACATGATTACCCTGCTTGTTAAATGAAGCCTGTTAAATGTTATTTTAAAAAAACTTTCCAACACAGCACTTTTTGGGCCTTTATAGTTTTTCCTTGACATTTAAGCTGACTTGTTTAACACTAAAAATCCATTTGCCTTCCAACTTTCCATGTTTCTCACTCTTGTATAAACAGCATGCTGTACATCAACCTGGCCTCTAATTAATACTCATGAGGAAAACCCCTCACCTTACTTCACATTTTAATTCGTTGGCGTTTTCTTGATCATTAGTTACCTATGCTATCCCCACATTTTCCCCAGAGGTGATTCCCTGTCAAACTACCCCACGGTTTTCTGCAGTGTGGGTGATGTATGAACTCAGTTAATACCCCAACCTGTGGAGAACATTACGGCCATCCCATCATAAAAAGCACATTATTTCTCCTACGACTCCCCGGCTTGCTCTGATGAGGCTTCTTCTGATGGATGGACTCAGGCCTGCTCAAAGTTTTGGCAGTAAGACTAGGGGCGGCAAATTGTATCAGCTGTGGTCAACTTTGCCATTAGGGAACAGTTCAAAGTATAGTTCAAAGCCAATGAGTGCAAAGCACTGTGACAAAGACACTCATTAGTCACAAATGGGTGTAAATGAGAGTCCAAATGGTTTGCAATTTGGCTTTGTAGCAATAATTCTTCTGTATGAAGAGAAGGCTGTCCACTGGGCTCGACTCAAAATCCATGCAAATAAAATCCAACCGACCATTACCATTATGGCTGCAACAAACAATTATGTTTGTTATTGATTAATCTACAGGTCATTGCTTGTCAATTTGCTGTATAACTCTTCAACGGCTAACTTGCTATCAAAACACTTTGTTCAGTCATTGGGAGAGGAGCTTCCACAGTGAAACAAAGAGTAGAGGATGAAGACACACTCTTACATTGGTGTCATAGTTTCTATGTGTTAAAATAGACAGAAATTTCATTACAACAAGGATGTTAAATTTTCACAACTACATTGATGATTCAGCAGAGACACTTCACTACACTACACCAGTGTGCACCCTTTAAATGTACATCAGGGTTGACTATACATCTCTGGGACCTGAAGCTATCTGAATCACTGTCCCCAGTGAAGTATAACCTCCTTCTCCTACTATTGAAATAAAAAGAATGTAAATAAATATATTTAAAAAATAAACAAAAAATCTGACTACCATATTTTTCGGACTATAACACTTGCCACACAAATTATTACCTCAGCGAAGGAGGTTATGATTCTTGTAGTGTTTATTCTGTCTGTATGCACTATGGCTCAAAAAGTTTAGAATTAATTCAGATAAAACTTTGTAGGGGTGTAGAGTTTGGTCATGATAAAGATCCATTAAAATTTGGCTTGTATCCATCAAAATCTACAAGGTCAACTTAATGATTTATTGTTGAAAACTTGACAAAAAGCCTTGTAATTTGGAAATATAAGTCTTGCAAGCGTGGTGCGTATTGTATCAACATATAGAAAGTACCGTATAATGATTTAAAATATCGTGAATTTGACCTTTGACCTCCACTTCAATGTCAATAGATCTAAATTGATCTGAAGGGAAATGTGATGATAATGCTATAAAGAGCCATTTAAAATTATGTTTCTTACTACCATTACTTATATTGGCAACATACAGGCAGTGTTATAGAGCAGCGGTCCCCAACCTTTTTTGAGCCACGGACCGTTATATGTCCGACAATATTTTCACGAATCGGCTGTTAAGGTATCGCGAATAAATCAAAACATGGTCAAAGGAAACTTTTATTTTTTGTGGGAAAACAAAATAAACTGTTTGCTATGCTGCACAAAGATATCTACATGTATTCACAGTTCAATGACATTAAATACGCCAAAAGTATCCAGTCATAGTCAAAATTGTGCAAGAAACCCTGTAACACTGAAGGACAGTTATGGGGGAAAATCCAGAGGTATTGTACTCTGTTCAAATATATTCTATTCTAATATTAGAAATCAAATAGAGCCACGTATTTGTCACACAGTGGAAATTTGTATTTATCTTGTATATTGTTTTTATTCTGATTTTTAGTGTTTATTTATGAGTGTCGTTTTATTTGCAGGGTTTTATTCTGTATTTAATCTGTTACCTGCAGTGAGATCACAACATGACTGATGAAGAAGTGTAAACTGTTTTAATTTGAAAACCTTTCAATTCCTGCAGAATCTGTTGTGATATCTATGTTTTTTTAGTATAATGCATAAAGTCATCGGGGGAAAGAGAGGACAAGTAATGAGGCTGCTAAAAAGTCACCCAGTTTCTTTTTCTTAATTTTGACTTTTAAATGAAGAAAAGTTGGAAGCCAGTTCAGCAGACGTTTTAAAGTTTTACACACAGTCTTCGTGAAGTTTAATGGGAGTTTACAGTTAGACAGGAGCGAAAGAGGTGAATGGATATAGATGTCAAGTAATTATTATATCCAATAAAGAACTTACAAGGCACTAAACTGATGTACGCTTTTTCAATCAGTCTCTCAGGGCAGACGCTTTAGTCGTGGCCTCGAGGCTTTGACGAGCAGGTTCTGTCACTGCCGTGAGTGGAAAGCAGGCTAGACAGATTCATTCTAATAAAGTGATTATGTGTTCAAGAGGCTGCTAGCATCCTGCTGTTGATCAGCTCCGCACTCGCCTGGGGATCCAGACAACTCAGGCAAGACACTTAGTTTCATTTCTCCAATTGGATTCTGTGCATCTCATGCTGAGATAACATGGAGCTTAAATGAGTAAGGACAAGCTCCGCTAGACAAATGCTATTAATCCACGACAGAAATATCATTAGGTCAGAGACCGGTTTATAAAAAGAAGTCCTAAAGAAGAAAAGAAAATGGTTTTTTAAAAACGAATAAAAATCACTTATTTAATGGGCAGCAAGAAACAATGACTTTGAGTTTCAGCCCAGCCCAGTTACCATGGCACTGAAAGGTTGTAATTATTTTTGCTTTGTGTTCAGGGGCTGTATTTATTAAAAAAAAACAAAAAACAAAGAGTACAAAGTGCGGCTCGTAGTGACAAAAATTCTCAGGAAGTTTTCAGAATCTTGATGGTAAATAAGACAAACTCTCCTCATGGCAAACTGACTGATCACACAAACAATCAGATTGCTTGGGACCAATGTTCCCTCTAATTTTTCACGTGTCTGAGCGAACACACAAACTCCCTGAACGGTCCCTTGGACCACTGTGAGCGACAGCAGACGTTTGCACTGTGGTCACACCGGCATCTAATCCATCCAAGTTACATGGTTTATTAAAATAATCAAATTACAGCATTTACATTTATGTTAGACTACTTTTAATTAACTGCTTTAGCCCACTTACAATGAAAATGTAAAAAAATCTAGTCATTGACCTGTGTAGTATGTTAACACTATTGGAAGTAAAAATAACTTGAACTCCAATTTCGAAAACACAACTTTCTTTTTAATTTTTTTTTTTATAAAGCTCTGACTTGTATAATGAGTCTGTGGTCTGGGAGAGAGTCCTGTAACTCTCTGTCTGTAAAATACAGTATATAATGACCAATGTTGGGCAATTAATTATATAGTTACTTGTTCAAAAAAGTAACTCAGTTTGGCAAACAACAAAGTTTTTTGCAGCTATTTTTTTTTTAAATGCAGCCAAGGTATTTTTAAACAAACATTCCAAACTATTTACAGAACAATCAGCTGTTCTGCATCAAATTTGATGCCACACAAATTATTTGTGCCACTCCGCCATCACTCCTAAAACTTCCCCCCGTTTCTTAACAACTAGATGCCACGTTGCCATATCATTTTTTGATTGGTTGGCATGGTACTTTTTTGGACGAATAGGAAAGGGAGAGGGGGGTGGAGGTTGTTTTTGCTCACAGGCTTTCAAGCTTTTTTTCTTATAAAAAGCCGTTTTTACCGTTTCTTCCCGCAGTAAATATAAACAACGACGTATTCAGCAAGGAAACCAAACATTGCATATCTTAACTCTGGTTTTACGTGGCCTATCAACACAGTTTAAAAACTGGTATAAAGTTCACACTTTTTCCGTCAATTGTTCCGTCTGTCCTGCTCACATCTCCAATGGTTGTACACGTTGTCATTAACGTGGCTTCACTCCACATCAGCCACGCCGCTTTGCTAGCTAAAGCACCGGTGTCGGCATAAAAGACACCGGTGCTGTCATAGCCTGTCAACGACGTTGATTAGCTGCTTAGATACGAATGTGAATCACATTATTGGCTGGACTATGGGATAAGGTGGCATCGTTCTAATCCCATACGGGAGCAGCCAGTCACTTACTGACTAACACTGCAAAACAGAATTGTTAACGTATTTACTTTAATTTCAATTCAGGTTAGATTTTTTTTCTGTGCGCAACGCAGATTTTCTGTGTGCAGAGACCGTGCCAGCAGCTTAGAGGGAACACAGTTCGGCTGAGGAAACACTGCTGCTGCTGCAGGAACAACTAACCGGCATCTGAATAAAGAACAAAGACAAAAGAAACAGATGAAAGATGTTAATATCAAATAGATTAAAACTCTGCCACACACTCATAAAAATAACTATCAGTATGTGAATAAGATGCAGCATCGACAGGCCTGTGTTTTCATCATTCAGCAGAGATGTTCGTTCCATAAACACGTACTTGTAATTCCACCAGGCGCTCTCAGAGACTAAACTGCACGAGTACGTCTATCATTTTACCACCCACTGTATGGATATTACTCCTCCGAGTTCAGATTTGTTTTTTACCCAACCAATCACACCATTAAAAATTTAGGACATATAAAACAACACTTGCAAACAAACCTCCTGACTGTATTAACGTGTCAGTCCCTTCCTTGTTCTGAGAATTTTCCTGAATCACTGCAAAGCTCAGACTGCTTTTTTACTATATAATCCATTTGCAAAGTGATGTTGCCCGCTTTAGCACAGAAAAAGACTTTTGGTCCAATGTGGCAGGTCAGTGACAAAAGATGAACAGAGATAAACTTCCCTTCCCAGCCAGAAGATCGCCTTTATATTACTTCCCTCAGTGTGAAGAGAGGAACATAAAAAGTCATTTTATCTAAGCTCTCACTCACACAGAGTTGATTTCTGACGTCAGGGAAACACAGAGACGTGATGGGTGCAGTTTACAGCTCATCCCACTGCAGCTGTTTTAGTCTTTGTGCAGTTGTGATGTATTTTATGGTTTTCATTACTGGGCAGTTTCACTGTCATGCAGCAGAACCCATTTATGAAGGTCAACAAACACCAACAGGGGTTGAATAAAAAACAAACAAACAAAAAACCAAGAACTATGTAACCAGCAGTATGTGGTATTAAAGGTGAAAAAAAAACCTAATACAGTTTCAATGCACTAAAGCGAAGATGACTCACCTTTTCATTTACAAACTTCAGCATGTGTCAGAGCTGTTTGTTCGCAGACCCTCTGACACCTTGGGAGCATCACACATGCAATTTTCTATCCTCGGTGTTATGCACTGACTTCATAATCCCATCATTAGAGAGGTTGGCAATTATCCTGACCATCTTGATGATGTCCAAACCATTCAGGGTCTATTATCACTTATTAGAGGGCCACAGATGCTGCATAGCTGGTATTGTGTGGCTATTACCCGTTAGTTAGTTATTTAGTTAGTTATTTAGTTAGTTAGTTAGTTAGTTTTACAACATGTCAAGATTTCATGTGTCATGCTTGATTTTCTGTCTTATTACAGCAACAAACCTGGCGATGTGAAGCCCTCGAAGCACATGCTTAGCATGTGAAATATGAGAATTAGCAGGAAGCAAAATTACAGGCTCATTTAAATCGGCACAATATTAGAGCATCAACCCTGTTCACACACAGCGGGTTTACTTTCAATTAGCAGTGATTACACACGCTGAATAATCTACAGCCGCCATCAATACCTGCTCCTCAAGTTATTTAGTATTTATTTAAATACCCGTTTTCATTTATTTAACCTTTGTTTAACCCTGCCAAAGTGCAGTTTTCATGACTGTATCTGATTAGTTATTCTTTTCCTTTGAATTGTGAGCTGCCAGTACTGACTTTTAATGATTCTTTTTTTCTTTTAAAACTATTATTAAAAAAATTTATACAAATAGAAAAAAAAACATCTTTATTGTATAATGTCACTTTCACAATAAAAGGAAATGTTAAAGTCTACAACTTAAAATTGTGCCAGAAAATGCAGTAAGCTTTAACTTACACTGAACGTAAAGTGCTCTGCTACAGCCAGGAAATAAGCTGCTGTACACCCAACTTTACCTGACATATTTTACCTCACCAAACAAAAGCAGATTTATATAACAAAGCCAATGTCAGTTACTTACAACCTTCTCCTGTATGTTTATAACTTCGACAGGTAACAGGTCTTTAACCCCTTCTCTTGTCTTTTCTTTCTTTCTTTCTTTCTTTCTTTCTTTCTTTCTTTCTTTTTTATTAGTCTCCATAATTATCCTCAGAACTGCTTAGAACCTTAGCTATATATGGGCTAAAATTGTGGTCATAAATATTTTGTACTTGTAAATCAGTTTTGTATGTGTAAAAAGAATTTGTGTGTGCGTAAAAAAGACAGCCAAACCCATCTGTTCTCTGATTGGATAGTCAAATTTGTGATTGACATGACATTGGCCCATTAGATGAAAGGAAGAAAAACGGTCAAAATTCGTACTTGTAACTTGAAACTTGAGTGCAGAGTTTCACATGTATTTTTTGGTCCACACACAAATTCTTTTTACACATATAAATCCTGATTTACAAGTACAAAACTGATTTACAAGTACAAAATATTTATGACCACAATTTGAGCCCATAGCTACAGGCCTCAGTATGAGCAAACTCTGAGTTCTGGATCAGAGTGACTTAAGTGTTTCATTATGTCTGATTTAGTGGTGGTTCCTCCCACGGTTTACTTTGGCGAACGCTCCATCTTCACTCACAATGAGGAGCTTCCGTGCTAATGACGTTAGCATGTGGCTGTGAATGCGGGTGTGGTTTTTTGCCTGTTACCGGTCGCTCACTGGTCAGTGCCGGGAAAATGAAAAATGGCCAATTTCGTTCCCTGGCTGACTGATAAAGTGCATACTTTATGTTTTATCCCATGGTCATGAGCTGTAGCAATAAACGCCTCAAGAGTAAAATCTACTTTGAAAGGAAGACTTGGCAAAGAAAACACACTACGTCAAGGTTAGAAGGACAATTAACATTAAGAGAAACAAAGGACTAAAAGATACATGATGGTAGAATCAATGTAGAAATAATAATTCTTCAGTTATGTTAAGTTTTCATTACATCTTTTAAATCTCACAGTGAGACAAAGCCATAATTGAGTTCTGAAGGTCATTCAATGACCAGGGCATGGAATACAAGTTCTGATTAAATTCTGCGTAACTTGTTGAGCTAAAATCATAAATGTTGTTGTAAGTGATGTAAGATTACACAGATAAGAAGCTGTGATTAAAGCAGTATCATTAAGAATTTTGCTCAGTTGGAAAAATAAAAAAAAGAAAAGTGCTAAATTCAAGAGTGGAATATGCCAATATCTAAGTCTTCCACTGCATGAATGAAAGCCCCAGTTGATCCCAATTTATATTTTCATTCTCTGTTTATCATTAATAAGCAAAAATATGCAGGAGAATAATTATGTGGATAATCCAAGCTATCACAGCTCTCTGTGTCAGGCAATTTATCATCATTTGGGGGTTGGTGGAGGGGAAGCAAGTGGACCATATCCCATCACCCACTTATTAGCACGCGATCAATGTTTTAAAGCATAGCTAGAAGGGCATGTTAGTACTTAAAGCCCTTTACCATAAGTACAGTCCTCCAGTGTCATTAGCTAATACAGTTAATAATGTTAACATAGACAGCAAAGGACAACCCATTAACCTGCCATGCATTACCAAAGAACAACTTGGCTACTCAAGCACTTTTGTACTGCTGTTGTCACATGAAGGGTGTGTCGGAATCCTACAGTAGTTTACAATAGAGAATCATTGAGGGCCCTTTCCTGTTTAGGAGGAGGAGGGAGATTGTGTTGCAGTGGGAAAATTCTGTAACACATAACAGGAGATGTAGTTGTGACAGGACAGTAGCTTGGTTGGTTGAAAGGTAGCATGAAGTTCAGGTTTAGTGTTTAACGATTGTTTGGACAAGGTGAGCTCTTCTGTTTATGACGGGGGTTTTTTTTTAACTAAAACTGTTCCTCGAGAGTGCTGGGATATCAACTCTTGCCTCGACACATTTTAGTACAATTCAGGGAGTATAAACGCAGTTGTTAGGTTTCAAACAGGAACAAGATATGCAGCAAGCTTTAAAGAAAATCCTGCCACAGGTGCTGGCGAACTTCAAAGCCTCTGATAGTAGACCTTATGAATACTTCACTAGCAGGTTACAGTGTTAAGCTCTGAGGATGTGCTATCAAACCTCAAACCTATACAACCCCCTGAAGTGCCTAATGAACTCACCAGAGCTAAACTAACAGTGACAGAAGGGTGCAAGTCACATCATTTAATGTGACTTATATAACCATAGAGACCACCTGGTAATATTTCAAAATTAAATAGCATTCCTTTCTTTGGACCTGGAGAAAATACATGTTTTCCATTGCAACACTGCATTTGGCTTGTCTCTGGGTCAGGAGTATGAAAGAAAATTTTTAATTATAGCTGGGGTCAAAACCAGTCTGAACCTAACTTGGTGCATCGTTCTACCACTTATGGTTCCAAAGTTAGTCTATGACCAGTAAGACCACTCCCCATAGAAAACATTCAAAATGTGATTTTCGAATATCGCTTTGTATGTTACCTAAAACGATCTATAACTCTACTGGCCTGTAAAAACCTGCGGTAAGCTTAAATCAGTTATGCGTAACACTTTTATAGCCTGACAACAGAGTCAAAAAAGAAAGCGCAGAAGGCTAGTTGCCTTGCACACCACTGTACTTGGACCAAGCATTATGGGATTTTTATCCATGAGTGCCAAAAATGAGTGTCTAACCCTGCCTTAACAATCAACTACACTCATGAACGCAATCTATTGTCTTCGATAGTATCTTTGGGCTGCGGAAGGAAACCAGTACTCCTCCAGGAAACTGGTGAGCATGGAAATGCCATTCGAGAGTGAGATTCAAACTCAAGCTAAACTGGTAAGGTGGAAAACTTACTTCAAACTAAATGTTGTAATCATAAATTATTGGCTAACAAACTGTCACCAATCATTTTCAAAGTAATTAATGTGTTCCAGGATACACTTTGATCTGACATTTCCAACTGGGTTATTTTCCTAATGCTGATGGTTTGCAGAATGTATTAATAGTGTATCCGAGGCCAAAGTGCAACCAGCATGAAACTGAAGCTCAAGACATCAATTTAGTTCTTTAAAATTCTGGTGACTTTCCCTGGTGATTTCTCTGAGCGCAACACTGAAAATATGGAAAGAGCAACACGGTGGCAGCTGTTTGTTGACAATTAACCACTTTGGAGAAAGTGCATTAGTGTATCTAAACAGAATAAGACTGTGCTTATACGACAATAAGCACAAGTCAAAGCCTGAATGAGAAGACATTTTATCAGACCATTAACATGTTGGAAATGGTCTAGCCAGTATTAAAAACCTGTGACCCTCTGATCAAAGGCAAAGATACAAAACCAGACACTGGTTTGGAATCATGAGCGTGTTGATTTGCACATTTAAAAAGAAATCATGCAGAGGAATATATGCAACAAAATTAACACTTTAAGAAATTACTTTTGCAGTTTAATGGTTAGTTTCCAAGCCAGCTATTCGAGGGAGCCCACGCCTCTGTGATATAAGGGGTCATACAGGGTTGCCATTTTGTCAGTTTGGTCTGAAATGAGCAGTGGCCGGAAGGTAATCCCTCATTGAGACCAATTATTCTGAATCTCTAGTGAGATGGCAAATTAGAGAAGCTCCAAGGAGCACTGAGGATCAGACTCTTAACAGCATTCCACAGGCTCGTTCCTTCATTCAAACTCAGCACTGTGGGAAGTTCAAATAGACGTCTTAAAAGATTTAAAGCAGAGAAAACATCCCAGAGGATGCCCAAAGTTCAGGAGTAATAAAAGGTCACCTTTTGGCCACTTTCATGACTTAAGTGTTTAATAGAATAGAATAGAAGTTGTGCTACTTGTGATTCGGCTATCTCTGTCAGCATCTAAGCTCTGGTCTCAAAGCACATTATCAACTTCCTGCTTTGCCTGCTTTCTTTTTTTTCCCCTTTGTTTTCCACATTCAAGGTCGATAACTTGAGTTCATTTCTTCAATCACAGCGACTAAGGTTGAAAAAACACTGCAAAATGTTTTCAAGGTATTCATTTCCCAAACAGCATATGTTTCAGTGTTTAAAGTCACTACGGGAAGTGGATCTTCTTGCCATTCATGCAACAACAGTGCCATTTATGGTATGCTTATGTGTACATTAATCTTTCTGGAAATGAGATATAGCACAAAAGTAGATTTGTATGTCTGCTTCCAGGGAGCTGCGAATAAATGAAGTTGAATGGGAATGGAAAAATGTTATTAATACTGACAGATCAATCAAATCCAATCAAAAACCCCAATCAGCTTGGGGTCACTTTTATGTTTGATACCATCCTGAAAGGCAGACATGAGCATAAAGCATTGACCAAAGAATTGTTCATTCAGTCATTAGCGTCCGTTGTCCACATGTCATCGTTTGTACTTTTTCCTCTTTCACTGAAGCACAAGAACAATACTGGATGTCGGTCTGTCCAGACAAGAATAGGTGAAAATGTCTGCCTGATGTTTGTTGTTCCAGTATTGATGTTCCTCAGCACGATGGGTCACATTATTTTAGAGACTCCCCTCACCTTTTATCTAATGCTGTCATCGCCCTCTACAATACAAGCTCTCTCACAGAGATGAAGTGGTCTACTTCATAAGCTCTATCCACACCAGTATGACCAGTTTTTGGTTTGATGTCTCTCCCAGGGGGTTAACTTTGATGTGTGTACAGCAGGATTTAAGCAGACAACCTGCTATACCTCCTAAGACACAATATTACACAGGACCTATCCCTTCAGCCCTGTCCTAGGCTCAGGTTGATTAACTTCTACACGTGTCTCACGGCGCAGCAGCAGATGACAATTGACGTTACAGAGCATGCAGAGGATCCAAATGGGTATAAACCCCCTCAGGATGACAACAGCCTCAGGAGGAATGTCACAGTTTCAGCTCTAATAAATCTCTTTACTTTCTATTCCATCCAGCACTTTTACTTTGCAGGGTAATGGTTATCACAGCTTCTTGGGGCTACTGCTTGACCATTCAATTTTAGGATTTGTTGCAGCAGAATATTGCAGAGTACAGTTCGGAGCCCAAACACTAGAATTTTTTCCTGCTGAGCTGGTCAGGTTTTTTTTTTTTTTGCAGTGCAGCTCACCAAATCACAGCCCCGCTGACCAGACTGTGCTACACTGAGGCCAGAGGTATTGTTCTCCCATTTCCCCTCTATAAAATTGCCTTCCTGAACCTAGATTATGCTTCCAGTACACACACACTCACAAAACTATATTTAAGCTATCCCAGAATTCAGCAGAAAAAGCAGGCTGGGTGGAAATGTTGACATTACACACATCCTGATTATTATTTAAAAACAAAAAAAGAGTCTACCTACACTCCTACACCCAAACGCGCACACTCCCACAGGATCTCGTTATGCATACGGTGTGTTTCTCTATGTGTTGGTATTAGCTCAGCGTCCCCAGTGAGTGTGAATTTTCAACATCTTGTTTTATTCATGCTGCACAAACAGCACATAACATATGTCTATTGATCTGTGTTGATTTATAGTAATACTCTGACACATGTTGTCATCCTGGCTTACTTTCAGCACGTTTTGTTTTCCATCTGTTAATTTGGGACTCGTCTCAGGGTAAACACGACGCCACAAAGTGTGTGCCAAAACAGAACAATGCGTGTTTAGCTCTGTTGTGTGCTGACTGAGATTGGGTTTTTGACACTAACATGACTCCGGTAAAACATTTCCATTGTTGCTGTAGAAAAAAAAAAGATGCTTTGATGATTTGAAAAGGTGCGAAGGCCTAAAAGAGGAACCTTCACTACTGAATAACTACTTTATCCCTCCTTTTTTTAAAAATTCACAGGCGCAGGTCCCAGTGTTTAAATACAGGCACAACTGAGGGTCACCAAGTTGTCTACAGGTAACAAGACCATGTTAAAACCACTACAACTTAAACTATATACACACCATAATATACCATTTCCAAGAAAACTCATTGATGTTGTCAGTGGCATCCATCCATCAACCACTGCTTATTGGAGTCCAGGTCATGGAGGCACCAGCCTAAACAGATTCCCCAGTAACTGAAGGAAGCTCTTTTGGGGGAACACCTGGGTGTTTCAGACATGTTCAACTGGGAGGAGTCCCCAGCTGAGAAATTACATCTGTTCTCTGGAGGTGTCCAGCAATCAGATGCCAGAAAACCTAAACTGCCTCCCTTCAATGTGGAGTAGCAGAGACTCAACTCTAAAAATGTCCCAAATGAACAAACTCCTCACCCTCTCTAGCTGAATTCAAATGAAAAGACAGAAGATAAATGAGAATATTTGGCAGAAATTAGTTTCTTGTGAAAATTCTACTGGACCAAAGCATTTAACGTTAAAGTAAAAATTAAAACCAATAATGATATTCCAATCTCTTCAACATAATTCATAGTTTTCTGGTTGCCATTTTAACCACTAATGAGCAGGCTAGCTGGTAAGATCTATCATGATCTTCAGTGTTTTCATCTGTATATTGTAGGCCTAAAATACCCCCAGGTTTTCGTATAGTGAAAGACTTTATCAATAACACCCCCACCCAGTCGCAGCAGGTGGTGTCGCCTCCCTGTGTCTGGTTCTGCTGGATGTTTCTTCTGGTTGAAAGGAAGTTTTTCCTTCCCATCGTTTCCAAGTGTTTGCTCACAGAACATCTGATTTGGGGGTTTTCTCTCCATTATTGCAGGGTCTTTACCTCACAGTGTGAAGGGCCTTGAGCAGCTATTGTTGTGATTTCGCACTATATAAACAAAATTGAACGTACTGTAACTAGCAGCATTATGGTTAACGACTTTAACACATTGAAAACAAGGGTAAAAAGGTTTAATCATACTATACTGCATGAAGTAGTTGCATTGAATTAGTTATATGTGTAAAATGGAAATAGTGCCATTTTGTGCTAAAGCTCTTGAGGTTAAGTGTTAAAACAAGTTCAAACTGAGTTTATTATTGGTAAATGTATATTTCTTCCACAACCAGCTCCCTAATAACCCACCTTGGGCAAAGGGTAGGTTTATGTTTTTAATGCTCTGTTAAGGTTTTGAAAGATTTACAGCAGAAAAACTGTAGTGTCAAATTCATTGAGACATCACTGAGACACGAGACATCATTTGAAAGCTAATATCACATAGTTTTTTTTAAATGTAGTTTAATTAGGATCTGGGGAACGCAAAGACCAACCCAAGTTGGGTGATCAATATCTTGTTGGATTTTTAGAGGTTAAAACATTCTAGTTTTTCCAATATATCCAGACTGCAGCTGTTGGTAGCTCGGAGGTGAACAGTGTAACCATTATTTCATTGCTTGTCACTGGGCTGCTTTATTAGGCCTCCCACAGGACTCATTAAAGTGTTTCATTGCTCTCCATGTCTCTAGTCTACTGTCCTTTTACACAACCACAAAGTGTGATATTTTTTTTTAAATCCAAAAACTAATGAGCCAATTGCAGCTAAATCTTGAATGTGAAAAAGTTATTTTGTTTACATCCTAATTTACATTTCTCCTCCTTTCTCCGAGTTTTGGATTTTCTCCTTCAACCGTATTCTCCTTATTGGATTTTTCACTACTTCTGTGGCAGACGTGAAGTCATGATCTGCCCTCTAACTGGGTCTAGTTTGTACAACCAGCTAATGAGATGAAAAAAAAAACATCACTGTAACAAGCAGCAAATCAGACACAGCAAAAGCAGCAGTCATACATCTGTTAAATGATGGATCGTGCGTGTTCCTTGCTTGCATGGCTGCTGCAACTTCGGCTCTCTGATGCTGCCTTATCAACGCAGCTGGCCTATGATGCCTCAAAATCCACAGTACAGCTTGATTCATTGGACTCAGTATTTTTTTTTTTTGGGGGGGGGGGGGGGGGGGGGTGCTAAGGTTAACCAAGTGCATTCTGGGTCCATGGCAAAGTTCCCCAAAGCTATTCAGAATCTACAACACAATGCTAGGACGAGAGAGAGAAAATGCTGATGAAATTTCATCATGCTGCTCTGCAAAGGCAATTTGTATGACGAGTTTGAGTTGGAAGAGTCACAGCAGAGCCAGAAAATGATTGCCACTAAGATGGAATTTGTCTTTCCAAAGACCTGTGGGATGTGAGTGGGAGGTTAGATTCCTAAATTTGTGTTTGAAACCTTCGGATGTGACTCCGTGACAAAAAAGCCTTAAAGGTTAAAGAAAACACTGAAGTTTTATGCTGTCAATGTCTTTCTGCTTTCTTTCCTCTCCCCAGCATCTGGTACTGAGAACATTGATATTTAAAATCCTCCATTGATCATATTTGTGTGCGTTAGGTTTTTTAACCTATTACCATTGCTAAGCATTCTCCTTCCACTCCAGTCATTTACAAGTACTGGAAATGGAAAAGAGGCAGAATTAAATTAATTACTTACAAATGAAAAGCGCTGTGTCGAATGAGGTTTGTTGTTATCGATCTAGATGGTCTCGTACGAATATCAACTTGATGCCAGAAAGAACCTTGTTAACAAGAAATAATTCTGACCTCCTGAACTCATGTAAGACTGGCTGAAGGCAATGCTCTGCAATGCAGCACATCAGCAGCAAAGGCAGCAGGTAAGTAAAGTCTCAGGACTGGTCATAGCCATTACAGATAAATGAGGATGGTGAGTCACTTCTAATGACGATACTAAGGACGGGATTGTATCTCTGTATGTTGAGGAGGTCAGTGACTTTTTTTTTTCCTGGGAGTTTCAATTAAATAATTGAAATTGAGGCAACAACGTCATTAAAATGTCCCCCTTCTTTTTTCTTTCCAAGTATATCAACTCAGAATTTCATTTCTACACAGAAACAATTAAAAGCAATACTGAAGGAAACTGATGTGTCCCTTGTAATAAAAGGGTGACAAAGAAAGCCATCTTTTTTTGGCAGCAGTGCTCTGGAAGCCGGCTTGGGGTTTTTATCAAAGTGGTCTGTCATTTTAAAATGCTTGAAAAGAGTACATAGCAAAATGTAGCAATGAAATTGCCCCAAAATGCAGACCTTTGCTTCTCAACAGGAACAAGAGGCCCTCACATAATAAGTAATTTCATTATCAGTGATTATTTTGTTTCAATTAACAATTTCTACACTTAAAAATAGCTGTAAATCTACAAAGAAACTATGTAAATGTTATGGATTTTCTGTTTACCTTATATCCATTCATTTAGGTCCACTATGCAAAGTGGGGTAAATAAAATTGAAATTTTTATTTCAGTCAACAACAACAACAGATTATAATTTTACATAAAAGTACTCAAACAGTAACCGAAAAAGGAATAGGCTGAAGCCTTATGGCTTATATTTATAAATAATTTATCCTAATGCTCACAGTCTACGATTCTGGCAAATTCATCCAGCAAAATTACACTGTCCATGTGAACGGCAGGATTACAAATAGGTAAGTTGAATACTGAATATTTTCAACACAGGAAATACTGGCACAGATTGTAAGCATCCAGTGAGCAAAGGCATTTACAGTTTCGATTTTGTAAACCAGAGCAAATCAAAATCAACAACTCAGAGCAGACTGAAGCAGACCAACAGCGGCGTCTTTCAATCTGTCAAAATGCTTTCCTTTAACCCTTAATCGAAGGTTTTCGGGTGTACACTCACAGCTGTCTGGTGATTTCAAGTGTATTAGGATTTTATCAGTTAGATCCAAATAGAAAACAACAGACAGACACTGAAATATAGTGTCCCATAGACAAGGAACACATGAATGGTGAAGCACAGAGAGATGCCACTGTAGTGCTGTGAGTATAAAGACACTGGCAGGATTTCTGCATCTTCGCTGAGAGCAGCCTGTCATTCTCTGGAGCTCCCGTCCTCGCTTCTAAATGACAAGAACAAAGAGATGATGTTCATCGAAAAGTCTGACCGCCACAATAAAAGCCTGGCATGACAATCAATTAATGGTCACGTGTCACTGGGTTTCTCAGTGGTCAAGAATAAAAATATTAAAAAAAAAAAAAAAAAAAAAACACGCGAAGGACTCAATGTAGCAGCACCAAAACTCATTTTAAAGTTTAAAGGCCTCATATTTGCTGCACAACACCAGAATCATTTTAAGTGAAGAAACAACCGAGCAGCTCGGTTAGTGTCACAGTCAGTGTGGAATGAAGTGTGCCAAATAGAGGTGGGCGTGTTGTGCGCGTGTTGTGCGCTCTGCTGAGAAGGTGATTGGCTGCAGACTCCCATCTCTGCAGGACCTGTACACCTCCAGGACACTGCGGCGTGCAGCCCGGATCTCAGCTGACCCTTCTCACCCTGGACACAGTCTGTTTGACCTGCTCCCCTCAGGCAGGAGGCTCCGGTCCATTCGCACCAGAACCTCTCGCCACAAGAACAGTTTCTTCCCCTCTGCTGTTGGACACATGAACAATAACCATATGACTGTCCCCGCCACTAACTCATGACCCTACGCTGTGTCACTGCATCATTTCATGTCTGGCACTGATCACCACCTGCACTCATGTATATATCTTTCTACGTAGCACTCATAATTCTTATTCTCATGTATATATCTCATGTATATCTCATGCACATATCTTTTCTTCTACATAGCACTTTAATTCTTATTGTTTGCACTGAAGCACCGCAGCAATTTCCTAATGTTGTAAACCTCAACATCTGGCAATAAACCCATTCTGATTCTGATTCTGATTCTGAATTGATCTGCAGATCAATAACGTCGATACTTTGTTTTTATCCTCCAAGTTCAGCATGTAGCCAACTCAATTGTATTGAATAATTTTTTGGAAATGAAAAAAAATATACCTCAGACACACACTATGGGAAAAAGTCCTTTTTGTGTTTGACGGTCAAGTCTATTTTATTTATTTGTACCATTTTTTCCCCCCATATTTTACCATAGTTAACCAACAGAAGTTGACCCAATGTGCTTAAAGACTTGCACATTTACATTTCAGGTCTCCAAAATAATAGATGGAAAGCTGAAAGGTGTGTTTTGTTGAGTTAACGAAGTTATTGTGGAAAGTAAAACTCAAATTGTTTTAATGATCATTAAAATGTGGTCAAAATTTGATGATGATTCATCTCTTAAGTCATGACACACTGCTCTCCCCGTCATAAGCTGTGTTTAAAAGGTAAAATCATCTGCACTGATATTGGTAATACTGGCCAAGTATTTACTTGGTAAACTTGGTAAATACCAAAATTTGCAGTATCACACAGCACTCATGTCAAAATCAGCCAAAAGTCACATTTGATCATTTGCCAAAGAAGAAGAAGTCATACTGGTTCAACACCAAACATAACTACTTGTACACGACACTTGTTTCATCATAAATATCGACATAAATACACACGTAAACAAGAACGGACGTTCTACAGCCCGAGAAGGCTCAGCTGTGGAAAACACGCAACAGTTCTCAATATGAAACCAACACGGAGCTGTGCCGAATGAAACTTTTATCACTCTATTCAATATTCACTCGCTGCAATCAAGTTTCCACAATGTTGCCATCTGACCATAATCCAAAGAATTCCTCCGTAGCAGACCGG
Organism: Diplotaxodon limnothrissa; assembly: GCF_057381915.1. NCBI lineage: Eukaryota > Metazoa > Chordata > Actinopteri > Cichliformes > Cichlidae > Diplotaxodon > Diplotaxodon limnothrissa. The sequence continues at coordinate 12,946,647 of NC_140612.1, read as the reverse complement.
GATTGTCAGCACTCCGTCATCATCACCACATGGCTGTTGTTGAAATAATCAACCTTACAGTACTTCCAAGCACCACGGTGATGAAAGAAAGTTACAAAGCTTTCTTGAAATTGTATGATTCCTCTCTTCACTAACACAGAAACAAGAAGAGGAGAACGGTGAAAACTGCAGCTGTCTCTCCTGTGCAGACGTCTGCAGGAATCTGTCGGGCTCAACTACAGCTAGCCTTATCAGTAGTGCTACAGCAAAGACATGTCCCACAGCAAAAAGAGAAGAAACAGGCAAATGAATTTCATTTTAATGGAAAGCATTAAATGTCTGAAACTGCTGTTGCTTATTTTGCTGCTGGGATAAAAGAAAAACAGACCATTCAGAATCTTTTTAATGCCATCATCTTTCAAGCGTTCCTTCCTATTAAAGACGAACATGATCAGTCAGTAGAAGGAGTAAATTTAATTTACTGCTGACAGCTGAGCATCTATACAATCACTGCCAACATAAAACCCTCTGCTCTAATTTACGACATCGTTATGTGGATACGTGTGAGCTCCACCAACACCCTGTGGATGTAATGGCAACAAACCAGCTATTTAAGGCCACTGCAGACTTAATGACACGGTCTACCTTTTGTTTGGTCTTTCATCCGACGGAGGGAAAGAAGAGGAGAATTGTAAGAGTTGGAACAACGGGCTGGTGCTGCTCACATTTTTACTTTTAGTCAGTACTTGTGTTTTTTCATCTTTTCAACTTCTAGCGCTAAAATGATAGATGACGACGATGATGACGAATGGTCTCCATGCTACCTCATCCACCCAGCAGACTAAACTGAAATCAATTAGGAGGCACGCTCTCCACTGAAGTGTAAATGAGAGAATAGGTAAGATATCCATCATCTACTCCTACTCCTCTGACATGCATGCCAGCTGGGGTGAAAAACCACAGTGAAGAACAAGTCTGTGGTGTTTCAGAGGTTTGTGTGGGCTGATGTTTTGAACAGATACTAACTGTTGCAGTCACAATGTAATTAAAGCACATGCAGGATTTGGTTTGAGTTGCAAATACCATATATGTAGATTCACCAGCGTGTTTGGCTGCAAAAACAAGGTAAAAACAACCTGCTGAAGTTCACACTAGCATCAGAATGGAGAAGAAAGGTGATTTAAGTGACTTTGAATGTGGCATTTCTGCTGATGGCAAATGGTCACAACCATGTCTTGAGTTTGTAGAGAACAATGCGGAGAAACGAAAGAGAAGATATTTGAGTTCTTTGAGTCAAAATACCTCTTTGACACTAGAGGTCAGAGGAGAACGGCCAGACTCTTTCAAACTAATAGGAAGGCAACAGTCCGGCAAACAATCACTGATTACAACCAAGGTATGCAAAAGAGCATCTCTGAAAGCACATGTTGAACCTTGAAAGCGGCCACACTGTAAGGTCAGAACCGAACACATGCATGGACTCCGGTCAGATGTTGCTGTGTCTGATGAGCCTCGATTACTGCTGCAACACTGAAATGGTAGGATCACAATTTTACTTGAACAACATGAACGCATGCTCAATACCAACCGAGCATTTTGGAATGCAAGTGTTTCCATTAAGTGTGATGCTATCATGTCATTATGGACCAACATCTCTGAGTGATGTTTCCAGCACCTCGTTGAATCAATACCATGATGACTTACAGGAGTTTTAAAGGCAAAAGGAGGCACACCCCAGTAGCAGCTAGCTGCAACTTCACAACAGTTTGCGTACCATAGCTCTTTGACCAACATGATATTTCCTGAAAGCAGTAGAGTAACGTTTCATACACAAAGCTTTAAGTGCAAACAAATCATTTCATTACTATGTAACTACACTAAATTGCTCAGTTTCTCAAGCTTCATTTTTAGAAATAGAAATATGAATGGAGAGGTTGGCTCTGAGTCAGTTTTTGTTTCTGCATTCAAATATTTAATATCCTACTAGCTGTTTCTTTATCATTCATTGAGGTGAATGACTCTAGCTGAAAGAACGCCCTCCACACTATAGCAGATAAAGTTCCTTCAGAGGGAGCACACATGATATAAATGGTGTATTATAGCAAAACTATATTTCTCAGCCTAGTTAAAAACATCCTGAAAAGACAATGGTTGATGCCGCACCGAAAGCAGTGATTTTGTGCTGCTTTCCTGGATAAACTGTGATGGCACCATTTGGAAATGATTCCAAGAAACAGTTGCTGCAGCACCCAAAGATAAGCCAATGCAGACACAGACTCCTCATATTCAGTTCCCATCCTGTCAGACAGACTGAATACTGATCACCTCTTGCTGACAAGGTCCACCCTGTCAGCATATCTTCACATTTTTAGAACTGATAGGAATGTTTGTAATTAATTAGTCATGTAAACATTTGAGGATGGAGAATGACGCACAACGAGGAGGTCAAACTCAACCACATAAAGTAGTTTAACTGTACATTTAATCCCTGAGATATCTCAATAAAAGAAAAAGAAGGGCACTTTCAACAGTACATTTCAGCTTTTTTACATCATAAAGACATGCTGCTGTAGTTAATGAAAGGCATCTTTCAGTGTGACTTTTTGGGCTTAAACTGTAAGGAATAAATGTGGAAAATTGCAGAGAAATTTCTGGTAACTCATTGCTCAGAATATCCGGTAAATATAAAGAAGAAAATGTTTGTTCATTCACAGAAAATGACTTGTTTTTTATTGATTTATTAATTAGTTTTTTTCTGTAATTTCTATAGTAAATGAGGGGAAAAGGAAAATTCTTAAAAACGGAATAGAATAGAAAGTATTGTTAAAGTATTAATAATATTAAGCCTTCCAGTTGTGAGAAATATAATAACCACTGATAATAAAAAACACAGGTTTTATGCAGAATCAGACATTCAGAATACCAAAGCAGCTGACTCAACAATTACAGAGCCTCTGTGTGCTTGTGTTTTCTAACATGTATCATTACAAATTCCACTGGATTATAACTAGTAATGTTAAAGTATTTTGTACACTTGCACAACAGATGTTTTCAAACCATATAATCAGTACGTTAGGGAGTAAAAGAAGCGGGAGTGCTGGCAACAAAAAATAAAAAATAAAACAGTCCAGTCAGAGAGAGCATATGAAAGACCAAAAAGAAGGAAAATGGCAATACAACAAAGACCGTTTGTGAGTTCAAGGCTTTGTGAGGAGTCTATCCACACAGCGGCTGTGGGGAAAGTGGGGTTGACAGCAGCAGCCGGCAGCTTTAATGAAAGTGTCTGTGGAGGGGAAAAGGTTTCATTAAAACCATATTGGAGGGCAACATCATTTCATCCTCGCGGCCACACACATGCAATGACACACACAGACTCTGGAGATCTAACAATCTTAGTAACCTCCTCATCATCATCCCCTTTCTTTCACTCTTTCATCTGTGGGTGATCTAAAAGGCAGCGAAATCATTTGCCTCAATGCAAGGCGGACGTGCTCTTGATAACACTCCTCGACTTGTCCGGATTTTCGTGCATTTAGGGAGAGTGGGGGCAGTTAGGTAGAGGAATTGTTAACGCTCGCAGGAACTCAATGACTGAAATATACAAGACAAGTACAAGGTTTAATATTATTATTGTGTCACATATTTACAGGAAATGTCAGCAAACATGCGTGTGCATCTTTGATTTTGTCGAACCTCGTACAAAAGACACGGCTGGTTCCAAAACATTTTAAAAGGATTAATGGAAGCGGGGATGATGATTTGACAGACTCGAGGCTGACAAAATAAAAAGGAAAAGGCAGAGGAGGGCAGGGGAGAAAGGCGTGGATGGGAGCTGGCAGCATTAAGAGACAGGAAAAGGATGCAGATAAGCACAGGAGGGCTGAGTGCAGGATTGAGACGCAGCCACAGTGGAGAGATAGGAGGAGGGATGGTTGCAGTGGCGAGATAATGCCGAGGCCTGGGGCTGATAGATGAGGGAAGCTCCAAGGTCAGCCTGAGAGCAGCAGATGACTGCATAACATTATCACTTGGCTGCCGAGTGTGTGCACTCACAGATATGTGAGTTTCAGACCCTTTCACCAGGACGTGAAAGGGTCTGAAAATGTCGTATGCAAAAAAAAATCATCATGATAATAAAAAATTATTTTTAATTTGAGATAAAGTCCAACAAAGCAAACACACACAGCAGACAGAGGTGAGTCATACTTTATAACAAAATGCTTCTAGCGATAAGTTTCAGAACTGGCATCTATCTTGAAATGCCTGGAGGATGTTATCTGCGCATGAACAGAATCCATGAAATAATTCAAAGTAAAAACAACTTGAAAGGTTGCTGACTTTGCACAAAAAGAAGGTTTTAAAAAGCCTTTTTTAGCCCTGGAAGTTATACTTCCACCCCCATCTTATCTGTTGCAGAACTCTCCCATAGTTTGCTTGGTACAGGCCATCTTAAAAGGGCTTCCATCTATAATTATTTACTGAACGCTCAAATAGCAAACAACACAGCAACTTGACCTTTAAATTATGCACTGCAATCTGACTGCTCCGATAGGCAGGACACAGTCACTCTATTTATCAGTGTTCTGCCTGCCAGTTCACCAGAACACTTTATGCAGATGACGCAGCCATATGTACAAGCTAAGTGTATATTCAATATCCAGTTTAGTAATGAAGAGATAGAGAAGGCTAAACATTTTGGAATTTTAGGAATTATTTAATAATTTAATAAAGAAGAAGATTTTACAGATGGTTGAGACCAATGTGAATCATTTTTAGCTAATATGAAACCACACACCCACTCTGAGCAGTTATTTATTTATTCTGTGATATTTTCTCATCTGTTGCATTTCACTAAAGGCATCATCATCCATAATTAAGCACTCACCAATATATACAACCAATCCCTGAAAATAATGGATAAAAATCCTTTTCGGTGGCATCATTGTCTCATTTATGACAAACATTAAAAAAAGAAAACTGGACCATGTTGAATGGTAACTGTAGAACGCTTTATGACAGATCTAAATTTGGACGATCACAGTGCTCAATAAAGGCTAGTGGTTTGCAAAATAGCCTCAAATTATATTTGTGATAATAATATTCAGGACTGTATTAAAAAACAACAACAATAAAAACGCTGAACAATGATTTCATTGGTAACGTCCAGATAGCAGCATTTACTAGTAAAAACAGAATCAAGGGCATTTTCTATCTTTGCTTACCAAAGAGTGTCATATTCAGTGAAGACAGAATACCCGATTTTCTTGCCAAAGTGTGCCAGCAGCAGCACCATTATATTACCATGGCACTGACACTTCCATATATAAAGGAACACAGCACAAGTTTAATGTGAGCCCAGGTAATTGTGTTTCCCTGGAGTTTTTACTAAAGTGTAACACATAACTGCTTAACCACTGTATTGCTTGTGAATGCTTCTTTGCAGGCTGCTGTGCTCTGCATTGTTATTTGACTCTTTTGCAAATGAAACATCACAGAGACAGCCCACTGATGTGAAAAACCCATTTATTTCAGATTTCCACGACACTCTGACAAAAACAATAACTAAAGTAACCTAACCTTGTAACTCTTCAAAAACTCTACAATATTGTCATACATTAAAGTCGAAAAATGCCTGGGATGTTTTATTCTGGATCAAGAAAAAAAACACACCCAAAGACCTGTTTTCCCACCATGTAACCACATCCACTGGCGGATGGGAATTACCGGATTCCAGTTAGAAGTGCGCTTCACAGCCTGGCTTTTGCCTTAAGTGCTGAAACAAGTTTGCCTCTACCTGTAGCAGGACCAGTTTTCTTACATAGTTTGCAAAGTACTGTGCTCAGTCGGAGGTTGCTAAAGTAGCTCCGTTTTTTTACACCCATGCCCGATTTAGGCTTCTATGTGAAATCCAATTCGTAACTTACACGTAACCAGAAACCCCTGTCAGTCCTACGCCATAACCGTGCACATATCTTGAACCTTGTACCTCCCAAGAAGTTAAACACGTCAGGTTGACGCAGCCTGCAACGACTGACTGGTGTGGAAGTTTATAGCATAGGGTTAAAAGGGGAAGGGAATGACACGTGGTGGTGTGTGTAAAGAGGAGAGAGAGTCGCTCTCGGTGAGAGCTGAGCTATGGAAAGCACGCCAACTATGGAGGCAGTTTGCAGGGAAGACGAGCTCTTCAACAACGACAGAAACTATGCAGGGAGGAGCGGTGAGGAGAGGCTGAGGAGGAGGAGGAGGCAAAGGAGAATGAAGGGAGAGAGGAGGGGCAGGAAGGAGGAGGAAAAGCAGAATGAAGGGGACAGAGAAGACAACATACTGAAGAATACAAGGGGGGGTGGGGTGAGGGGAACTGAGGGTGATAGGGATGAAGATAAAGCGCAAAGAGGTGGGGGGGGATAGAAACAGGAGGTAAAATAAAGATAAAGTCTAGAGAGAGGAAGAGGAGAAGGAAACAGAGCATTATTAGATGAGGATAGGAGGACGGGGCTGACGGAAGCAGAGCAGCGAAAGCAGCCGGGGGGGGAACCTTGTTCCTGGCCGTGTCTTAGAAGTGTTTGGGAAACCGGACGTGTTACTTGACTGATGCAAGTGCATTTGCAGTCCGCTGAGACAGGTAAGTTGGTGTTTTGAAGCTTAGTACACGCACAGTACAAGTTAAACCTACAGAAACGAAAACGATTTTAAGCTCTCGTCAGTAATTTACATTTTGTTTCTCCCTGCCTATGGTTTGACCGCTGACAAACAAATAATGCTCAACAAATTTACCGGATCACTGCCCAACGTAAGGTTTATGTCACAGCTGCCCGCAATTAACAGTACTGGAAATGACCAACATCATTTTTCAAATGTATTGTTTTGCATAAAAAGCTGAAAAACATAGTAAAACATAATCATTATTTTTTTTATTAAGATGCCAAATTACAATTTTTTATTTGCAATCATTGAATAGAATAAAACATATAATATTTTGATTTTCTTCTTAGGTGGTCTAACAAATTTGCTCAGCACCGTTCGTGTAGTTCTTTTGTCTTTGTGTCAATCAATGTGGGAGACCTGCATAACATAAAAACCACTAAAACCATTTTTTTCTTCTCAGTGATGCAACTAAATTACCTTAATTCAAATCTGAAAATGTGCTTTTAAATTTTTTGGTTAAACAGTACATTTGAAAATTCATAAATAACAACAATGCAATCAGGCAACATCTCCTTAGCACGGCATCAACAGTGGACTGGGTTAGAGGCAAATGCCATCCACAGGTGTCACTCATGGAAAACCATGACAGTTGCCTTGCTGGGAAAAGACTGTTTCTGTTATTTTAGCTCCCAGCTGAACAAAACTGAGTGTGTGGGCTTTTAGGAAGAGAAAATTAACAGCTGTAAATCAATGGGTTTTGCAAAAGAAAATAAGGCACTTGACAGCAAAGTGAACAAGAAAACTAATAATTTCGTTCCAATTATCTTGTTTAGAAAAAAAAAAATCAAAATTAAAAAAAAATTATATTTGCTGAAATAAAATTGAATCACCCAGCCTTACTTACTCAGGCTTCTCAAATTTTCCTACATTTACAACCAGTTCTTTAACCCACTACGGTTACAAAACTCAGATGAAAAAAAAATCATGAAATGAAATCTGGGAATGCACAGTGAGCTTGAGATCCCCGTTTTGTCCGATCCACTGCCTAAACTCTAATACATTTCATTCGCAGTAATCAGTGATCTACATCCACTCTTTAAGGTTCTTACGTTAGGCTTTTCACTTCAATCATCGATTAATAAAGCAAAAATTTATACCAAAGAAATCATTTCTTTTTTGTGTGTATAGCACTTTTTGCTAGCACAGTATATTCCTGAATTTCACGCTGTCATTGTAGAGTAAATGATACTGTCAAGCCAGGAGCTCACAGCTGTAAATTACTGACAAAAGCAAAAAGATCACTTTTACATGAAGAAAACCTCACTCCAGCTCCATGACCAATTGCCTTTCACTGCTCAGCAAAAAGAGATGTAAACAAGCATTAAGAGGACAAATCAGGCCTGATAATAAAAGGAACATGAAGGGCACGTGTTTGCAAGTGTTTAAGACAGACAGAGGATAGTCTGAAGCAGGAACTGGTGCATGACGTCCAGTATGCTGGAGCAGAGAGAAACATCTCATCTCTGAAGTTTGATGTCATTCAGTTTATTTCGGACATATTCTAGCTACACCATCTTGCAGGAGGTTGAGAGCTGGGTTATGTGTCCTTACTCCAGGATCACTGTGGGTGCAGAGCAGAACAAGGACTACTATAGGTGGCTGGAGTCCAAAATACTGGTGCTGGTATTGATTAGCAGGAGGCAAAACCTACTGGAGAGCAGCTGATTTATCCCCCCCATCATGTGTGACCGACCCAAAAAATAAAAAATAAACATTTATATAAAAAAAATATATATATATCAAAATGAGATATTTTCAGAGAAGCACAAAATTACTGAACGATTAATGTAATAGTCACTGAATTGCCTTCTTTTGTGGCCCAAGTGCACGTACACATGCGTGCATATCCTCGGCACAACAAGATATACTGCACAACAAATCACCTCACACAAAAAGCAGGAGTTGTGATCTATTTTAAGAGAATTTCTTTGGAGCAATTTTTTCCATAGTGTGAAAACAAAGAAAGGAAAAAGAAAGGATGGAAACCTTTTAGCAAAATTAAGCCTTGAGCCACAAGCAAATCACTGGGGTCAAAGCAGACACTTTACAACAGACAGCTGTAGTGAACCTTCTGAAAGCTCCCTTTCCTCCCAGGCACAGCATCTCTACCACAGTACCTTCCCATGTTTACGCTGCAGGGCACAGCAAAGCAGCAACCAGCTCAGCACTCCAACAACGCCCCCCTTCAACTGTCCTGGATCACCACCGTCCTGCTGCCCGCCCCAGGGCACAGTCAAGATTCATTCTTTGGTTAACTGCTGACATTTATAGAAAGAGGGTGGAGGTTCAGGTGGCACGTTGGGCCACGTAGGGTCTGGGTGGAGTTTGAGGAAATTCCGGCATGAACCGTTGGGAGGGAGCCCTGCAGCATCTGTGTGCTATTACACTATATTATCTTGTCAGAGAAAGAAGATGAGCAAGTGAGGCAGCGGGTTGTGAACGGTGGCAACGGAGCATGTGGAGAAACATAAGCTAAAGGGGAAAAGATGGAGGCAGGAATCAAAGGAGGTAAAGATGTAATTGGAGTGCAGTTAATAGTGCTGACAAGGCTGTTTGCCTATTTTGTCATTGCAAGCTTAGAGGCAGTGGAAAGAGGTGTGTGCGCGCTCTCTTAAAACAGGAGTACAGCTTCGTCGTACACCAACATTCAAACCTGCTGGATCAGAGTTAATTCACTGTCTAAACCTGCAGCAAACACTTTATACGCTTTATATCTTTCAAGCACAGATACATAATCCTCCTAAAAAAACACTTTGATTTACTTTCACATCATCGCTTGCATAGGCCCCCTGATTGAAATAAGTAGAAAATATGAACACAGTGTTGCTCACACAGAGACTTTACTTTGGCAGGCCGCCCAGGTATATTTACAGCTCTAATAGTATATCTGCCAACTCAGAGTTCTCTTTTTTTCCATCAGTTCTAGAGAACTACACCATCCTCGATCAACGGACGGTCCTGTTTGATTTCCTTTTACAAGTTCAGTTGGTGCTAAATACCAAACACCAGCCTGCTCAGGTTGTTCCTGTAGTAGTCCTCAAAATTCATTCAGCTACTTCACCAGCCCCTTGTTCCTCAGTCAGATGGACTCCAACTCTGTTATCCCGAACTGCTTCTACTCAGGAGAGTACCACAACCTGGACGGTGGAGAAGTCATTCAAGCCCAGCTCACCAAGACCACAGAGAAGAAGAAGTGTTGCATGATTTGTTGCACACCTGTTATATGGAAATGTGAGTCTATTTAATCAGTGTTGTTATTCTCGTTCCCTCATTTGTCCCAACTTCACTTCACCCCCAACCAATCACAGCAGATTATGCCGCTGCTACTGCTAACTGTTGTGAATAATAAATGGAACATAGGAAAATGTTCATTTTAATTTTGTGAAGCATATGCAGGGAAACAGGGAAAATGCTTACACATTCTTTATGACTACTAACCAATGATAGGATGTTCTGTTAATCATAAAATCTGAAGAAATTTGTGTCTACGTGCTTCTGCGATCCAATTCACTCAACAACTTTACCACCAAGACTTTCCTCTTTTGCTACAACATCTGCTTTTCAAGCACAGACATGGACCAGGTATCTGTCAAATATCTCCTTTTTTTTTCTTATTTTCTTGAGTGATATTTCTAACGTGAAATCAGGAGAGAAATCCCTCCTCCTTCAACCAGGAGCAAACTGGACAATTTGGTTGTTTGATATTTATCTGGGGGTTATTTAATGTTCCTGAGACTAAAATGTTAATACAAATTTCACAGGATGAGACATATTTCGGTGGCATGGCAGGCGTTAATAATAAAGTAAGAGGGGAGGGATCGAATTAAGTCTGTGTGGCCATTAGTTACAGCGAGGGCTGACAAAGACCCTGGTGTTTCGGAGAAAAAACCCCGTTAATCAGCCAGAGTTTCACTCGGCCTCTGATGAAGGGCAGGACGATGTGACAAGCAGAACAGATTGTTCATGGAAAAGGGGGCCACGTGCAAGAGGGGGATTAAATGAAAAGGCCAGGATAAAAGGTGGGATTACAGAGAAGAGCAAACAGAAAGACTTGCACATTTAGGACTACATATTATTCTTGATTGTAGCCTTAAATTTCAACAGAGAAGCCAAGCAGGAGGAGGTGTGTGTTTGCAAACCACATAAAGGCACTGGGTTGCTTAGTCACACATACACACAGTGTGTTGGAAGAGCTGAATATAGCTTGAAGACGACCAAGTAAAAAGCTTACAGACAGAAATGAAATGGAACCTCTCATATACACTGACTAAAAATTATGGGGAAGATTCTTAGTAAGGTGCTAGGCCACTCCGTTCCACCACAATAGCTTCAATTCCTAACAGCTTTGGATATCTTAAGTCTCCTGAACTACTCGCGAGACAGAATACCATTCTTAAACACTATATTCGCTCAGTCTGTGTTTTGATGATGCTTCCTGTGCTAAATTTCTACCTCAGATGACTAATCAGCAGTGTGCTGCTAGTGTTCCAAATACACCTCCATGAATATATTCTGCCAACTTCCAAATGTAAGCATATCGCCTATCCTTATCAGGGTTACCGTGAGGAAAACTGTTAGTGTGGTGTGTATTGTCACCATAAAAAAGTCCTGTATAAAGAGTTACAATATTGTGTTCAAGGTCAATAGATTTATCACAGTAACTCGGACTATATAGAGCTATTTAAAACTTTCTTACTACCATTTTTTCCATTGACGACACATAGGCATACCAGGACTCTAAATATCATGTTATCTAATTAGGACTTTATAACATACATGACAATAACAGGTTATAACCATTTAAATACATGTACAATGTTCCTGGAAATACTATACTATATTTATATTACTGTAATACTATATACTATATTTATTGCAAAACATTTAAACACGTTTTACTTAATGAAGTGAATCCTACACGTACAATATCCTCATACATGAAAACAATATCAAATAATACTTCTAAGAAATAAAAAATACTGTTACTGAAAATTATGTATATTAAAATGGGTTTTAAACATAGCAAATAACAAAAGCCTGCACTTTGCACTTGTTTGTACTGCACTACAAACTTTTTTGTACTATAAGCACGACGAAAACAAAGTGAATGTATACAAAATACAACACTTTTCTCCTTAAAGTAAATACTGCCCTTAGAGTGAGCTGCTTTGGTGGAGGTTTGCTTCTTGTTTTTAACTTGGTTACAGTAAGTGGATTAGCGAGAATCCTGATTATTGCTTTTGTCCAAGAGCACCAACAGGGGGTCACTAGTGTAGACCCAGCCTATTGGGGCATTTGGCCCTGTTCACATGATAAACGGTGGACAGGACAGCAGAGTTTATCATGCTTCTACCAAGCTGGGGGGTGACTAAGGGCCTGACAACGGCCAACTAATGAACACAGAGGAAAACGTGTAAAACTTCAGGCAGTCAAAAGATGTTTACCTCTTAGGGCTGTTTTTAAAGAATGCAATGCTCCTTAAAAGCCTGAAAATCCTTTTTTAAACAGCATCATACAGATTAAATTGGGCTTAAATTTCAACCTTGACATCCGTTTTTGCTTTGTTTAATGGCTCAGTTCTAAAAAGTTACCACATGCTGCTTTTCAGATGCACTGACATAAAAATCATGCCTCCAACAGCACTGAGCTGAATAAATCATTACTCCATTAACAATTGAGTTACATACCATTGTTAATTAAGCCTTACATGTTTGAGCCTTTAGCTCAAAGAGATTCCTGTAACAACCTGAACCATAAGTAAATAATGGAGTGTGTATACATGCCATCTCTCAATCAGCAGCTCGCCAAACCCTCTGCTATCTGTAACGAACACGGTAAGTTAAATATTAGCCACTTCTTAAACACACTTACATGGAAATGACAGCCTGCCTGCTAGCACTTCGCTGACAGCTAGCATAGGATAAACCGCAGGGATAAACATGACATTGAGCAAGTGTCCCATAACATTAATGTAAACTACACAGAGGCTCATTATGATCACTTAACCTTCCAAACCAATCGTCTCAAACGATGAAAACGGAATTTAAGGAGCAACTGGGGGCGAAAAGGGAGGGCGGGTAATGAGCCAAACACAGGTCATTATTAGCGCACTTCATGACCTTTAAACTGTGACCTGAAGTTTGAAAAGGACCTCTGAGCTCTGGCCAAAACAAAAGAGAGAGAGCTTGAAGAACACAAAGAGATGCTTTAAAACACTCTACAAAGAAATTCATACATAAGCAAAAATGGTTTAGCATAAATCTTTACCACTTCAAAACAGCAGCGAGGACGGCAAACACTGCGTTTTACTTAAGAGGAAACCCTTTGGATAAAAACCCTCCTTCACACTTCCTGATGTACTTATAAAGACAAGCACGTTTAGCAGGCTTCTTCATGAGCACTCCAGGAGTTTTTAGCAGGCCTCTACTGATCATCCATAAGTCACAAACGTGGTAATAACCTTTATGGACTAGTAGATCTACTCTGAGACAGTTTCTGTGTCGAGTCTGTGTAGAGGCGCAGTTTCTTATTATACCTGCCATCCAACAAGAAAAATCCCTAAAACCCTTTAAAGACAGATAGTGAAACAACAAGCGGAGAAACCAGGAACTAGTCAGCTAAACAGATTTTATTTGGTGTGTTTTAATACATGATGGCATAATGCATTTTTATCCACTTTCTTCCAACCTCTCCAATCCCCTAAGTGGTCCTTGAGCCCAGATTTGAGGCTGTTACACACACAAAAAGCCCACTCGAACAAGGCTACCTTCAATTCACTGTTTTCTACATTTCTCTGTGCTGCACTTTGCTTACTGTTTATGAGCACCAACATGTTTTAGCTTGATGCAGTGCTGTTGAGTCTCTGGCTACAAAGCAAGGAATTGATGACATTTTTCAGAAACATATTATCTGTTTGTGTATTAGGTCTTTTTCTCAGTTTTGCAGAGCATATTTAAAATAGAATCAGATCGACTAATCTGATAATAGGATTCCAGGAATGAATAAGTGAAGGCTACCGTCATTTCACATTTCTTCAGCTTAAAGGACACTTCTTATGTTAACTTTCAACATCATATGTTTTTTTATTTTTCTTCGAACCCCATTTTTTTTTTACCTTTTACTAATGGGGGTCTCTTCTTTTACCTCTTTTCACTCTCTGCATTCTTACACGACTTTGTATTTAATCATTATTATTATTAATATCTGGATCTCTTCCACGGTGTGTCTTTGTCTTGTGTTCTAAACTGTGATTCAGTTCACTGGGAGGTTTGAATGCGACGGGCTGTTTCCACTGACCTGACATGTCCGTGTTATTTCCCCAGCATTACTCTTCAGAGAGTTATTCAGCGTGGTTAGCCACTCAGACATATTAAACATAAAGCCATTGATCTACTGTTGCTGCGGTGAGGACGAACAGTATGTAGGCATGTATGGAAAATACCAGCCAGGTTTACAGAGATCTCACCAAACTGGCTGTTTTTCCCGGTTTAATTTTCGACCTCATTAACTGCGGCTCAGTGTAGATTTCACACTAAATGCCGGCTCTTTTTCTACTGTAAATTTTTTAATGTACATATTCAAACACTTTTCAGAGAGCTTTACCATAAATTAGTTACTCTACAACTTTCTACATGCCATTTACCTCTGTAAATACAATCACACTGCACTGTTCACAAGAATCTGTCAGTTTTGACATTCTGTAGTATATCAGCAAGAAGCTGCAGAGTATCATGTAAAGCAATCATCACAATGCAAAAAGAAGATTCAATACAAATAAGTCACACAACAGATGAGTGTTTGAAGGTCCTTCATAATGCAAGACATCACTTCTTAGAAAGTCCATTTATTAATTCAAGCGGATTACATGAACAGAGCCAAAGCTTCTTTACTTCATTAAAGTCAATCAAATAAAGCAGGTCAGCTCCGGCTGCCAGTAATTAAAAGACTTTTTTTCCTGATGGAGAAAGGCTGTCACTTTTACCAATAATGCTCACCTGTCAGCACTACTAACTTTCTGCTTCATTAGTTGTCCCCTTTCTGTGGTTGAAGCAGTTAATTCTCTCCTTGTGAGGACTTGAAATATGAACACTGTTCATATTTTCTGTCTGAAGGGAAATAAGCTGAGGCAGGTGTACACAACAGACATAAACTATACATGTTTGCACACAGTCGATAGAAAGTCTAAGGCAAAGGTACAAGCAACTGTACAATTACTTCACTGGGCCACTTAGCATAGCTGTCTCCGTGATAATTACAGTTTGGTCACATTAATGTGATGTTGTATCAGGTCCTCAAGCACAGTGTGAAGCTGGATGAATTAAGTCACGGTTCAGGGATATTTAATCATTTCAATTCTATAACTTCTTTGCTGGGCGGCACAAGAAGGTTATAGGTTCATATCTACTGAACAAAAGACACATTTACAGAAGAATACAGCCATTCTTTGGTTGCCATTTCAGTGTTTCCTCTTTAAATTAAATAAGAAGTTAATTACTGTACTGTATTAACTGAGTTTCTGGTCTTTCTTGGAACTGTCGCACGATATTTGTTTAGTCACATTTCGCTTATTCTTTGCACTGCGTGCTTAAGGTGATACTACATTTAATGTACAGTATCCCTCCCTTAGTTAATTATCACAGCTTCCTCCTTCCTCGTGCCACACGGTTAAGGGAGTGCTACTGTATTTAATGTAAGCACTGTTAAGACAAACACTGGCCAGACCAAATTATTCCCTACGGGAGTCTGTTCTATGGTGGCCTATTTCTAGCTGAACTTTGTACTGTGTTCGGTCACACAAACATCAGGAAATCAAAACCACGGTGATCAAAAGTCTCTGAAATGAGCTGAAAATAATCATCACAAAACTGCTACATGATTCAAACGTAAACATCTTTATTCCCACGAGTCTTTGGGCTCGCAAGAAGGAACAACTAATTTTAATAGAGCACAAGACTGTTCAGTACTGTAAATATTTCCTCTCAGTGCCTAACTGTATTCACAAAGATTGCACATTACTGTTCAAAACCTCCATCCAATTTCTGCAGTGGACAGTTTGTGCAAAGCTTTACGACAGTTTGCTAAAATGCTAACTAAAACCCAGACTAATAAACTTGCACTGTGCTTTCCAGCCACCAGCTAATTGGTGCACCGAGCGAACACAAAGGTCCTGGTTCAGCCTGACAGCCAGAGGAACTGACAAAGCATTTCCATTTCTGTCTTTTACGCACTCCAGCTCCACCGCTGTGCTCTTTCAGCCCTCACAAATGTCTCGTCAGACACATCTAATCTTCTCATCCCATGCTGCTCAGTCTTCCTACAGTCAGTTAACCCAGCAAAGGGCGATTAATGAGAAATTAATCTCTTTAATTCACTGCAAAGGTCTTCTCTTCTTTTAACCAGATAAACTGCTGCTGCACTTTTCCAGATTATGATAATAATAAAATTAATTTATGAAGACCAGCATGTAATACAGGATCCTCATCTCTGACTGGTCTGTAGCTGACAGGGAGAAAAAAGGCAAAATAAGACAAGAATGCATTTAGGTGGATTTTATTTTATAGCTCTTTCAATCTGTATATGCAAGTCTATCTTTTCACTAACAGAAGAAAGGAAAAAATGTGACATGATCCTCATTTCAGCTTTAACAAAACAGGTGGAGAAAAAAATCTTTATTAAAATATATCTTTGTCATTTGATGATTCACTATATAACTGCAAAACAGACCCTGAGTTCCAAAAAAAAGGAAAAAAGTTCATAAATGCATTAGTAACTTTTTCAACATTACATTTCTTTCAGCTGGGAAGTTTCACTAAGTGAAGTGAAAACTGCTCTTCCCATCTGTTAAGTGTTTTTCTCCATTCATTTCTGGAGAGATCATTAATCATTCAACAGCAACGTGCAACACAGTGGGTGTGTTTACTCGTGTGTGTTTTTATGTGCGTGTGTGTGTGTGTAACAAAACGTCAAATCCTGCCGGTTTTTGCGTTCGGCTCCATTCTAGGTGCCTATTTCCTGCTCTGCACTGTTGTCTGTTTGTTATCAGCTACCAGCTTCCAGGTGACTCATGCACACAATGAACAATGAAACCATACATCAACCGGTTGCCAGGCAGCGTCCAAAACTTTGACTGACTGCAGAAATGGAGTCTGACAGTAACCTTGCAAGAAAAACACAAGCTGCAGGAAAGCATCATTTTGACTAACTTTCACAAATTTCACAAGCTGCCGGTGTTACACGAACATTTCAATTAGAAACAAAACATGAGTGCCGGTAACAGTCAGCTTTGTTTGGTAGCTGTCATATAAAAGACAAACCAGTTACTGTAATTGTGGCAGGGAAATAGGAAGTTGTGTTCACATCTTTTATGATTATTCATCACACTACTGCATTTCAACACCACAGAACTTGGAACCTTGGGAAAAACTAGCATGTTATCTTTTGTCTAGGCATTGTTCTGATTCCACTTTTATGTTGCTGTTCAGGGAGCAGAGAGTAGAAGCATCCAATCTGTGCATTTGCTGTGCTTTGTCAACAATCGCTTCCCCCGGAACTTTCTTCAGCTGCTCAACAGTAACAGCCTGGGAAGCGAGGGGAAAGTTGATCAATTCCATAATGAAAAGCTCTGTTTTGATGTGGTACAAATGAAACGCACAACACTGATTTTTTTTTTTTTTTTCTGTACAATTAAACTGAAGAAGGACCAAACATTTTCAGGGATAGATAATATACGTCAAGAATCAAGAATAAACACTGTAGGCTGCAAGAATGTTGCTTGATGCCCAGTTGTAGTCCTTAATCCACAGTGAACTGGTTTTATGGGGCAACTCTAACTGCAAGGATAAATAAAGGACAGCGCCTCTATAGCTCCCTTTGTTGTTTCTTTCTAAGTGAAACTAACGGCAAAGACGCATGATTGTCTCTGCCAGTCATAAACCTGCTGAAGATTACAGTGTTTCTACTTTCGGTGATTTCTTTTCCTACTTAAAAAGTCCAGATTTTGCATAAGGTGTAAGCGTGTACTAATCAGTAAATGAATGCCCTAAAAGTAATTAAACAAACCAATCATTTCTGCATTTACCAAAACATACTGGGGCATTCCAGTGCAGTTTTCTTACATAATCACTGAGTGGAGACTGCTTCGGCATACTGGTAACCCAACTCAAACAAAATGCCTTCAGAGTGACTCCTGCAGCGCCCCGATCCCCAACGTGATCTCCATTCCAAGTTTGATACCTGTGGTTTCCCTCCATTGTGTTGTCCAGCCAGTGTCAAACCATTTTCACACCGGAGGAGCCAAACCAATGCTCGTTTTCTTGCCAACAACAACAGCTGCCATGGCAGCATTCCGGGAGGTCCACTTTTTAGGAGCAGGTCACTTCTTTGTTAAAGGGCCAACGAGAGGGGTTTTTTTTTCAACTCTGCTCAAAGGTTGAGCAACTTGCTGAAATGAGCCAATGGCAGAGCAAAACTGAAGTCTGTTAATGAGGGAAAAGTGTCAGCATTTTAAAATAAAATGTCAGCATGTGTGGGGGGCACAATTTTCTTTAAAACCACAAGATTATAAATAGGGACAGAACTAACACTTCGTTTCCACCTACAAGTTCAGCACCAGTCCCCGAAAACATCAACACCTCCAACAACCTACATCAGCTTGCCGCAATATGATTGGCAGACACACTGATTAAGATGAAGCCTTCTTTTTGGGAGTGAAAAAGCTGTAAATCTTGGATTTACACAGCAGAAAGAGGGGGGGAGAGAGGGGGTAAGAGTCACACTCCAGTGCACCGCTTCAAAGGAAACTTCAAAACACTGATGGAGCACATGGGAGACCAAACCTCCCACCAGGCAAGACATGTCAAAGACACTCAAAGGGCTCCACGTTTAAACTCCAAGGTGTGTTCACACAAAACCAATGCTAAATAACAACACTGTGGCCTTCTCCAAGTCAGTTTTACATGGCCTCACATGGTAATCTGACATGTGATTTAAGCATTATATGTAAAATTGATATTTAAAAATCCAACTGAGTCTGTCTCTGAATTAAATGAGTACAAATATTAGAGGAAGCATAATTGCAGTGCTCATTATTAGAAGTAATAACTAAGCTATAAGCCTATAATAAGCTAAAGTTACGTTCAGGGTCCAGTTCAATAGCATTGCGCTCTTCCATCATAATTAGCTTCGCAATGCCGAAAAGTAAACAGATTTTAAAAGAAAAAGAAAAAACCGTGGACAACGTGGAGTCGTGTCCTATCAAATGATGTGGAAAAGGAAAAATATGAAAAAATGCAAGATTTTAAACGGCGTCCTGTCAGGCTCCCTTCCACTCACCCGTATTCTTCTCATCGCTGCCACAATCTCCACTCGGCTGCTCGGCCGCGCCACATCCAGACTGCCAATGTACTAAAATATGACAGGTACAGCACATTAGTGAAAAAGGAAGCTGACTTTCCTTTAATTTCAAACACAAGTTCCTACAGTAAGGTAATAATCAGCCCAGCTTTGGGCAACTTTTACCTCTTGACAAGCTGACAACTTAAGTTTACTGCGTGAGCACAAAACAAATTCTCGGGAGACCCAAGAGTCTTATGCCAGTTACCTGTTTTGTTTACGGTATATACGAGTTAAACAAGGCGCTATTCAGGCACAGGTTAGTTAACGAAGAAGACTCGGTGACATAATAAAATATAAATGAAGTGCTGCGCTAACCACTTCAAAGTTACTTGGAAACTCACCTTTGCCTCGAAGTTGATCCCATGCTGGAATGCTTCCTCGTTGTGCAATGGGATCCTCAGATCGTGCCCATCATCTACGAGGTTGTACTTGGTTTTCCCAGGCATTTTGTTTCATCCAAATATTCCTACTCCACGGTGCCAATAGGATATATGCGGGAACAGCTCGGTTTACCGGGGATAAATCCAAGAAAAGCAATTCCAAATCCGATCAGTGAATGTTCTCCATAGCGGCAAAGCGTCCCGACGCTACCACACCGCCGTCAACAGCGGCCACAACTTCACCGGCGCTCCGGGAAACTGCCGGCCCGCTAACGGTCACCGCTACGGCTTTAACGACACACGCAGGCCGACACAAACAGCGTCATGCGGGGACAGATGTGTTTTCCCGACTTTTCCTGTGGCGAGTGTGGAAGTTCGTCGGGTCCTGCCTCCGGTTCAGGACTCCCCCCACCCCGCCGCCCTCATGGAGGAAAGGTGTGATTGGAGGAGTCCGGGGATCCCGCCTGTTTCCATTGGAGCAGAGACGCGCCGTGGCCATGAGGAGGAGTGGCTGAAACGCTCGTACCTGCCCCCTCCACCCCACAACCTGCCCCCCTCCCTGTTTACACACACACACACACACACACACACTATAATGGAAATAACCTGAATGACACCTATGCAAGTGGCGTGTATATTTACAGGTGTTTACTGTAAACGCTGGCTTTGGTCAGCAGTAAAATAACCTGTATGTAAACGCACTGCCTGGAGACTGATGCAAAACGATGTCCTTCAATTAGCAAAAAAGTAAATTAATTAAAAAATGTTGAATTTCATCTCTTGTGATGTTATTTAACATTTTTGGAGAGATATTGTGAAGAAGAGATAGCACGCCTTGCTTTTGATCTTTTTGCCATTAAAATAAGAAACACAGCCTTACAGGTGTAGCAAGAACACAACTGGGATTTTGAATTAAATAAAAAGGACAAGGCTACCAACTAGTGGCCACATCTGCTAACACCTAGTGGGAAGCTACTACATAAACGTGCAAGTTAAATATATTGTGATTTTTTTTAAAAGCACACCGTACTTTTATAAATATTTTTATGAATATTTTTTTTAAAAAAAGGAACCGTCACAATAAAACATGATTTTTTAATGTTATACTCATATTAACATCAGGAACTTATAACATGTTATTTAAAAATTACAGTAGGCGTCTAAGTTTTTATTTAAGAAAAATAGAAAAACCTCACTTAGTAGTTTGTTATAATTGTTTACATCTTCTATTCAGAGTCTTTCTGAATAAATTTAATTGAACTTTTTACATTTTATTTTATCTATTATTCTGATGTCTTTTTCTCAACACATCATTCTGAAACCTTTAAATATTACAGGCTTCAGTATTGGGAAAAGGAATTATGATACACTATTCTAGATGTTTGCATTGCATTGTTTTGTCTCACTCCAAAAACTCAAAATCTTACCAAGTATATTTGTCTTATTTCTATTCAACTTAAAACACTTAAAATAAGACAAAATCAGCTGCAGAGCAACATTTCAGTAATATATAGGGACTTAAGTGTAATGAGATAATTTTGACTAGAAATAAGACAAATATACTTTTTTAAAAAGTTTTTGCAGCGCTTTATTTCAGATTTGTCACACCCCTATAAAAACATACATCAACAGAAAAGAGACCTTTAAAAAAAGTCTGACTTTAAACCCCTGCACAATCCAGAAAAAGGAAGCCGTAGTCTAGTTAGCAATTTTATCAGTACAATAATAATAGGCTGCTGTTGCTGATAATTAAAGGGAGATCTTGCGCACTCAGACACTCATGGACAGCCATCCACACATTGTGTTCAAGCAGCTGGAATAACAGTATCTCCAGGAAAACAGACCTATGTGGTCAGTAGACAGGGTAGTGTTCATACTTAATGCAGTTGTCATGTTGATGCACACACCATCTGCGTCACCCTAGGAGTTAAAGATGCATCACTTCCCACAAGGTGGTCCCAGGCGGGTAGGGGTGGGGAAGTGGAGCAGCACAAATTCACATTCACGCCACCTCTGTGGAAATTTCCAAAGTGCTGCTGCTGCTGCTAATAGGGCTTGTAGCAGTGTGGTATGATTTACTCCAAACTGCCATCTCCCAAATTCCCACCTGCTTTCTTAATTATCATCGTGCTTCAGCGTGCAGTTAAATTAGAACATCATTCTCATACATCAAAATTAACTCCTCCGTTTAGCAACTGAGCACTTCCTAAATGCTGTGGAGGTGGATTACCTTCAAACCAAATCACGTAATTACAGAGAACATTAGCTGGCCTCTCAGCTTTAAATGAACAAACACACATGAAGCCCTTATAACAGCTCACTGATATAACTATCAGTGAGCTTCTTTTTATTCTGCCTGAAGTATTTTGACAGGTATCTCCATAAAAGACGGCTGTATTACACCAATCCTTCAGCCCTTGTGGTCATGGCCACCTTGCCCTCGCGGCAGCTATTTGGCAGACATGAACAGCTGCTGTCTGTGCATGAGGAATTTATGCTCAGTACAACCAGTTACCCACTTAGGGACCCCATGTGTTCTTAAGGCTCTTTAAAAAAGGATAGAGAACAATTTAATCCTTGCCAGGTCACCAGCTTCATATTGATCTGTTGATTAGGGATGCGGCATCATAAGCACACGCTCCCTGCATGAACTAGGTCTTGAATACTGTTCACACAAACAGCATGGGTCCACATAGAGGACAAAAGGCAACATGCAAGGTTGTCACAGTCACATATTTGTGCCCTTGTAGGGAAATCTTTAACCTTCAGTGACAGTTATGTTGTTAACCTAAAGGTGAAAAAATATACAAGTTTTTTTTTTGAAGAAATATGTATTCTACATTTGGAAATAGACTAGCATTTGTATGGATGTTTTTTCAGGGTTACTACAGCCACTTCAAGCTTTAAATATGTCACCTATCTCACATCTACTGCCTAACGTGGATGTCTTTGGAGTGAACTAGAGCAGTCAAACAAATTCCACCAGTCATGGGGAAATTGAAGTTAACAGTAACCACATACACATCAGATATATACTGATATATAAGAAAGGAGGAAATAATAAGTCCTTTAAATCTGAAGGAAAATTATTTAAGACCTGAAACAGATTATTTCCTGATACTACATCTTGAATCTAGGATAAACACTAAAAATGCAAGTTTTTTGCTAAAAAACACATTCATATCTTTTTGGCCAATTCATTTTATTCTGGCACAGGTATTTATTTGGGCATTATAATATAGCTCCTGCCCTTCTAACACTCTAAACATTGCTGTGATAGCCTCTAAATACACACTGTGTCATTTTAAGTGGATCTTCTACTAAGTAAGGTTTACTTATAAAGTGCTTTTAAAGAACAAAATTCACAAAGTGCTTTACAATTTAATATTTTCAAATAATTTTTGCAAATATGGCCTGTCCCTGTGGTAAAAGAAGATGGCGTGCGCATCAACAGTTGAAGTTGATGTGTTTCTCTTAACCCATTCCTGCACTGCACTTGCTTACAGTAAAGTAATCAGGCAATCAGGACATGATGGCCAAGACCCTGTGGCATGAGCTGCAAACTGGCCCGGGTCTGTGTCACACTATACATACAGATATTGTCTGTATGTATTGTATGTATACTTTTAAGGTGCCTTTTCAATACCCCATCATGTTACTGATCTGTTGTCAATTAATGTAATTTGTTGCAAAATGTTACTCCAGTGGTTTCTTTTTATTAACACTTACTTTTCCAGTTTTTTTTGTTGTTCCTTTTCAAAAAATTGTGAGATGTGTTGCATGCCCAACTCCTGTCCTAATGTCTTTGGAAGTGGGATTCTACGATGATCATAAAATGTATGTTACCCTTTAACCACCCAAGATTTGAGAGCAACAACACAAAGAAATCAAGGACTGCATTAATAGTTAAAGATACTTTTCTGCAATTGTAGCCCTTGGCGCTATGGTGGTGGTTACAGTGAATGGGCACAAATGATAGAAGGTGGCTTCTTGAAGTAAACGTGAATTTACCAAGTCAAGTATCAGGGATTAATTAGTCTAGGTAAATGCTATGCTGGTTACATTGGATTGGAGGATAAACTGTGTTTTTGAGACTGCCCCATTTTCACAGACCACCTTTAAATCATAAAGGGGGGAAATAAATAAATACAAGAAAGGTGAGGTGGTATTTTCCATTAGTTTCAGGTGGCTGAGGCATGAACATATTTAGGAATTCCACTCATACCACTTCATCATATCTATTTTGCTTTCCCATGAGGAAGGACCTTGTCTGAGACTATTTACCACAACATTCATCCACACTAAGCTGGTATTCTAAAAGATGCTCACTTCAGTAGCTTTATCTTAACTCATCAGTTTAGTTTTTAGTGTGAATCAGAGCCCTGTTGTTCTTTTGGTACCAACATCATGCATTGTTAAGGTCAGCAGGAGCTTTGAACCTGGGATATCTTTTGTCTTAGCCACAAGCAACAAGAAAAACACAGACACGGTAGGTTTAAAAGACAGTCCCTACACAACACACACACATGCATGCATGCACAGCCTTACACATCTTGAGGGCCTTTTAAGCTAAATTAATAATGGAGATCTTTAAAGAATGTGGGCCACACAACAAAGAAGACAGACAAGAAGGGAAGCAGCGGGACAGCTAATGACATTTACAATTGTGCCTGAAGCTGTGTAGCAACATGCAGTATTAAAAGCTGTCTTCACTTCACACTTGGGGGTAGATTAGTACAGATATAATCTGCCTCTGTTACAGCATCCAAGCACATAAAAGGCTTATACAACCCAGTGTTAATTATGTAGCAGGCTTGGACGTGCAATTAAATGTAAGTCTTTGCTGTGCTTGTTTGTAAAAGTGAGTGAAGTCACATAGATGGTAAAAAAAAGAGGATCAACTGAAAGATATGTTTGAAGAGATAAATTAGTCTTACAGTCACTCCAGTTTGTAATTTTGATTCTCATAACAACCACCGTTGATTTTATTGCAGCGTTTGTTTTAATGGTGTTTTTGACACTCATGCCAAATATCTGCAACACTGTCATGTAGCTCATATATTGTGGTTTACAGAGGAATTTAAAAGCTGTATCATTCATCACTTTTAGGATCAACCCAAACTGATGTGTCAATAGCAAGCACCAACATCCAAGGCTGAAGAATGAGGCCAAATGGGGAACAGCCAAATACAGAGTGATTTCTGAAGTAGCCACTCGAGGCTGGCTCCAAAAGTGTTTCAGTGATGTAGACTGTATATAAACGATGGATATAGATGATGATTCACCTGATAGTTTTAAAATACACATTTAGAAGCTTCAATGTACCATTCTACCATTTGTTTGAGTTTTCTTTGGCTATATTTATTTGTTTTAAGCCAGAAGGAGATTTAGGTTAAGTTAGTTAAGTTACAAGGTAACACTAGCAAGCTTGGGTAGCAAGATACATTACATATATTTGCTTACTAGTATTAAGTAATAAATAAATGCTAAATAATTATTGGAATTTTATTCACCTAAACTGATGCAGAGATTTTCTTTTTGACCATGCTGTAAAAAACAGCAAGCCATATTTTTTTTTTATGACAGAAATCCATTAAAAGAGAAATACAATCAAGAATACTGCAAAAAGGTCCAATCACACCAAGAAGGGGGCGTAAAGGCTACAGACACAGACTGGATACAACTGCTTATTTCCAAAAAAGAAAAACCCAGATGGCGTCCAAAATTCTACTGTTGAGGTTTCAAATTGCTATGGCCAGAAAGCAACGGGTAGCCATTTTTATATACAGTCTATGACCAACAGTTAGTTTGGTTTTTGGTGAGACTGTGGCTACTTTGGCACATTTGCTTTGAAGTAAATGCTCAGCTTGATGCTAGCATTTACTAACATTAAAATGTCAGCATCATACTTGCAAATGAAGATGCAGATATTTTGACCTCTTGAGAATATACTTTAGGTATACAGTATACATTTTACAATATAAAAATTTTAATATTGCATACTTTCTATATATAACCACTGTGAAAGCGTTGCAACTACTTTCACTTTAAATTCTGACTACACCCACACATAAGCTACATAAGCTACAAAGCACTTGTTTTTACTTCATTTATTATTTTCTATGCTATTTTCCATGCTCAGGGTTAGGTTTATTCTTTATTTTAGTTAATTGTTATTTAGTGGTGTGAAGGGAACCTGCAAAGTAAGAATTTCATTGCTCTGCGTAACCACTTGTGTTTTGCAGTGTGACAATAAACTTCTTGAATCTTGAATCTTAGGTATAACTGAGCAATTGTGAAAAGTCCTGTAATTCATCCTGGAGATGGCATGAATAAACATTTACAATACTTAATGCTAATCCGTGATATATTGTAAAAACATGGGTGAGACTTCAAGTTTCCCATGGTGCTACTAGGAGAAAAAGTCAGGTAGTTTTCTGAGCACTATAAATATTCAAATGCAATTTTATGGCAGTTTAGTTAGATTTCAGCCCCTGCAGCCAGTTTGGAAGCACAAAAGTGCAGCAGTTAATCCAGTAGCATAAAGGGAAAAAAGAGAAAACTCTGAAGTTATCTTTTAGGATTACTGGACAAACTGTCCAGTGTGAACTCGTTGAAGTGAAAAGAGAGATAAGGCTGACACCATGTGGACACATCGTAAAGTGTGTAACACTGGATTGGTTAACAGAAATAAGAGGAGAATTAGCTCAGTTTCCTTGTCTTCTATTAAGAAGAAACCAGTAGTTTTGAATAGTATGGCTTGTTATTTCCAGTGTGATTTTTGCATCTCATACATCTTTTTAATGTGTTAGAAAACACAATTTATGTAGGCTGTTGATGTCTGTTTTAACACAACTGTCAACACAGATGTGGTAGCAAAGCATTTGACAGATAAAAATAACCACATGTTGTTCTTGGCAGCCAGAAGCCTCTTTTATAAATGAGTATATCAATTTGTATTTCTACATGAGATGGCAGTCTGCCAGGTTTATTCTTCTCCTGAACCGGCCTACATTCTGTCACAGTGCACACTGTGTGCTTCCGCCTTAACGGCACACGAAACTTTCACCACAGATGACTGCAGTGCTCTCCTGTTGTGGGCATCACGAGTCAGCCAAGAGCCTAAAACTGTCTAAAAAGAAAGAATTTGCTGTCTGATATGACAGCAGAGAAGAAAACTTTTTTAAAGGTTGTATTAGTTACAATACATTTGTAAACTGATTGTGTATGTGTGTGTAATGGTACATACACACACACACACACCGAAGAAAGTGTTATATTCATAGATAAACAGCTGATGATGACGATGATTACATTACGTTTTACTTTTTCGTAAAACAAAGCCATATATAGACATACACATATGCGCACATACTACGTGTACACACACACACATATATATGCATAGACATACACACGTATGTGCTCAAACAAAATCTCACGTGAAGTAAGAACTCAATCACCGAGTACGAAATGGAGTAGGCGGAAATATGTACACACTTATTGCAGCCACTCTATCTATTCACTGTGTTCGTGTCATCCCTACTGGTATATACTCGCTATACAAAAAAGAGAGAAAAAAGTTACAAAAACCTACGTATAGAGATATAATTATTGGTAATATCTATACGACCAGTAATGGATTTCATACTCTTACAAAAGCACTTTGGCAAAAACTGCCGTGACCCGGATTCGAACCGGGGTTGCTGCGGCCACAACGCAGAGTACTAACCACTATACGATCACGGCGAGCTGTCCTCAGTACGCCAATTTAACCTGGAATATTTGATCCCATAGACGTCACCAGCCCCCCCAACGGAATGGCCTGAGATACCGCCGATCGGTCTGGGAAGTGCTGAGGGTTGGTGTATTTCTAATGCATTTCAGAGCTAGATATTATTTGTGCTATGGGCTCTCCAACATGTGTTCAAAAGCTTAAGTAGCTAATGCTTTTGTAGATGCAGATTATTGGTTTTAAATACAACTCTGCTGCTAAATGTTTCAATGTATATTACTCATTAATGGATCGTAATAATGATCTAGTAGGCTAATATAAAGTATACAATTTTGAAATATGCATAATGAATATAATTAATTTTCAAAACCATGAGAATTCCCAATTTTTATGTAGTACTATGGGATTTAGAACACAAGAATTTTACATTAGAGCAGGCAGGATATCGCGAGTTACCGCGAGATACCAACATTCCTGACTTGCTTACTGTGTTTCAGAGAAAGGGATGATAAATATGGAAACAAAAGTTTTGTCTCTGTGTTTTTGGACCAACAGCAAATCTTTCTGTCTTGTCTCTGTTCAGCACCAATAGATATCACATTTCACCTCTACAGGTTTCTTATCTTGAAACGAAATGCCCCTTTTGCCGCCAGGGTTTCTGATTTCAAACTTATTCTCATGAGCCACGTGTGAAGCCTCTGTGAGAAGAGAGAAAACAAGCAGATCTGATTCTGCATTTCCAACTTGGGAGCTTAATGTCTGGAGAAAGTAGTTATGCCGTGGCCCGGATTCGAACCGGGGTTGCTGCGGCCACAACGTAGAGTACTAACCACTATACGACCACGGCAAGTTGTCCTTGAGAGTGTAGGTTTTATCTGGAATATCTGATCCTGCAGACGTCATGCACACCCTCCCTCCTCTCCCCCCAATGGAATGCCCTTAAATACTGCCGATCTGTCTGGGAAGTGCTGAGGGTTGGTGTATTTCTAATTCATTTCAGAGCTAGCTATTTTGTGTGCTTTGGGCTCTCCAACATGTATTCAAAAGCTTAAGTCTGCAGATCTAAAACTGGTAATGGAAACAAAAAAACATCTATCATTTAGATATGATGAGAGCCAATCAAAAACGTGATAGCCTCTTGATAAGTTTGTTAACTTATGCTGTTTAGCCTACAAATAGGCTAAACTGGCCAAATCAACAAATAATGAGGTCATACATACCCCCCTGCAAAATAATAAAGTAAAATAAATAAATAAAACAACCCCCCCAAAAGTAATATGTACACTGTAAAAAAAAAAAAAAAACGTGCTGTTTTTACAGGAAAACCCTGGCAGCTGGGGTTACCAGGGACTTCCTGTAAAAACGCTTTACAGATGCAACTTGTAAATTGATTTACAGTGAATGAATCTCAGATTAAAACTGTTAAATCTACAGGAAAAAGAAGTTAATTTCACACATAGATGTGATATATAAATACACTATTTCCTGTATCTTTTACAAGTAATAAATGCTTTTTGTGGATCCATAAACTGCAAAATTAACAGGGAAATATCGTACAAAGAACTAATTTAAAATGGTAGAACTACGGTGAAACTGTGCATATTAAATGGAGCTGCTCTGTAAATTATACATAAAATCTATGCTGAATATTATATGTTTTAATGTAAAATTTTAACCATAACCCAGCAAATTTCTTACTGCTACGCCTACACCCAAACATGCAAAAATACACATGAGAAAACACAAGAGAGGAAAATATCACTTTTGGGAAATTTATTTTGCAGCCACATTAGCAAAATGACAGCAAATGGATCCATTTTTCCAACTAACACAATATGCAAGGCACACAGCAACTACACAATTCAATCAAAATATAGGCTATAAAAGCTGTGGAACATTCCTGCAAAGCAAGAACCATGTTCATGAAACAAGCATTTGTTAGACCCTCCACCAGAAAAAGTTAAATAACCTGTTAAGACTTTAAAACAAAAAACACATATTGTGCCAAAAATGATCATAATCACCGTGCAACGCAACACGCACCCTGCTGTCACCACAACCATGGCCCTGGTCAGAAAACATCAGCAAAACCACGTGGTGAAACAAACCTACACATGTGGTCTAGAAACACTGCAGTAGCAGCATGTTGTTTTTTTTCTTTTCTTATGTAAATAAAGAACATTCCTACAAAGAAAGAACATCTTCATGAATTGGCTTCATGCATTCGACCAGTAAAAGGTTCCAGTACACATTGTGGAACAAAATTAACAAAGTAAAACTAACAGTCCACAGAGAGTCAAGATTTAGGCTTAGCGCCACTCGTGGTCGGCGAGATCCTAAATCAGGGTGAGGACTCGAGGGTTCACACTGAGACGACGCTTTGAGTTTTTGTTCTCTACTTTGGTTCCTTTTTCTGGGTTTATGGAGAAGAAACACCTGTAGAATAACAATCATATAAAAGTTTATTAAGCATTTTTATAATTGATCAGTTAAAATACACATACAAAGTAAGTAAAAATTAAGTATATACATATATATACAGTCATGGCCATGACCACGTTCAAGACAAAGTATAACCAAAATGCTGTGGGGAAGTGAACAATGCATGGTCAAAAGTATTGGCACCCTTCACGAGTGTCTTCTGCAGTGATATGTCACACTTTAGCATTGTTAAAATCCAAAGCAAAGGTTATAGGTAGTCAGACGTCAGTTGACGCTTGGTCTAGCCCTGAGTCTCGGCCAGGCTTGGACCCAGATTCAGACTGTTAATGTATTTAAAAAAACCAAACAAACAAAAAAAACAACAACAAAAAACAGAAAAAACAACTGAAACCGGCTCCAAAGCCGACCGAGACTCAGAGCCAGACCTGGACTCGAACCACATCAAAGCCAGACTCCAGATCCCAGAGTCTCAGTTATGAGAAATAACAAAGCCATATTTGTTCACCTCTGAAGAAACTCTAAAGTGGAAGCCAGCTCAGATGGATAATGGATGTTGAAATTGTAGTAGCTCCCGAACATGAGGCACAGTGCAGAAATGAAGGAGGATATGTTTGTGCTGACGAGGTGCCGATCAACACTCAGCATGTATCTTCTTGAGGAATAGCAGGACTGTCCTGTGAACAAATTATTTAACAGGTTATATCAATAAACACGGCAGTCACATGACATTCTATAAAAAATGCACTTAAAAAAAAAAAAGAGAGAGAGAGAGCTATGAAACAGACTTACCACACATGATAATAGTGGGTGTCAGAGGCACTTGCTCCAGTTGTACCTCATCTGCCAGACATGTATCTTCAACACAGAGAAGCATGGACTCCTCCTTCTCTTCAAAGTAGCTGAGTAGCTGTTTAAGGTAAAAGAGACACATGTTTCTGAGATAAGAATGACTATCCTTCTCTGGCATATCACTGGCTGAACTAGCAGATGCCATGGTTTCATGTGTGTTTTCTGAATATTCTGTACTGTCATTTGGGGGCTGAGGACGAGATTCCTTGTACATGTCATCAATACCATCTGGGGAACAAGCTTTATGCTTCCTACACATGTGAGAAGTAAATGATGACTTTTTTGTAAACATATGCTTACAACCACTTACTGGACATGACACAGACCTGCCCCCTGCAATATGATCATTTAAGTGAGACACTAGCTCTTTCACTGTTTGAAAATGGCGGGCACATAATGAAACTGCACATTTTAAATCTGCAACAAGAGCTTTAGGAGTAGCTTGAAGTGCAGGTGCATTGTGCACACGATAAAAATGCCCCTTGAAAGCAGAGTACGTGGTGAATGTTTGGCTGCAATTGGCGCCAACACATTTAAAAATACAACAAGGCTCATTCTTATGCACTCTGCAATGTAGTACATAGCCTCTTAATGTGACCAATACCTTTTTACAAAAGACGCAGATGATCATTTTTAGTATTTCTAAAGTTTGCCTGTGCTTTTCAGCTGAACTAGCATGCTAGCGCTAGGTTATGAGCCTTGGTCTAAATATCAACTGGTGCTTTTATCTCGAAAAAACGTCGCCAAGATATTGAACTTACCGTGCAGACTTTCTGACGAACAAACACAGATCCTCAAAAAACACTTGAAATCGTATGTTTGTAATTTGTCCTAACAACGTAGTTGCTGAAAGTTCGATGTTTTCTTCTCCCGTCTTCTCTCTCGTGCTGGCTCGTTAGCTATAGTCGTGAACTAGGCGCTCTTCTCCTCCCGCCCTCACGTCATTATCCAATCAGAGACGAGCTTCAGATGCACATTCAAAATTAGGCGCGCTCAGTGCAACTGTGAGTGGCCTGAAGTAGCTTACAGCTCTGTGGAGATGAGGCACCATAGAGATCCTATGGGAGGCACTGTAAGTTTGTTTAGCCTTTAATAATGAGACATTGCTGACCTAACCCAAAAAAGTATTCTAGTCTAAGTATCACATTGCAATTAAAAGAAACATAAAGAATACAAGCATTATGACAGAAGCATTACTTAGTCGTTAAATAATAATTTCTTATTGGTTACCCTACAATAGGCTGCAAATGATTTAAGAAAAAAACATGATGTAAACAATTTTAATTGTATATTTTTATATAGCCTATAAATGGAGAGGCAACCTCTCAGGTTCACAATGACATCTTCTGTGAAAACATTTTTATTAGTCCAATCCATGACTTTGCATCATTTCATGAATCATGTTAAAAGTAGGCCCAGTACATCCATGCAGTTGTAAAGTGACTTACATATACGTCATGTGTTTTTAAGAAAAACTGACTAAAACTGTGATTTTTACAGTATTTGCATGTCAAATTAACATGATTGTTTGGTTATGAGTATTACGGTGTTTCACTGTTTTTATTCACAGTATTTGTAGTTTTAACCAATAAATTTGATTATAATCACACATTCATGTTGTAAATATAACAGGAACATTCTGTTTAAAGGTTTACAATAATTCACTGTGATCGAAACAGGAAAGTTGTGTTTTGGGGTTTACTATACATTTCTGTAGGGGTTTTACATGGTTTTTATGTCAATTTCACTGCCCTTTTTTACAGTGTAGCTTAAAATGAGAAGAGTTACTTTTTAAAAATAAAATGTGTCCAAGAAGTTGCTACAGTGGGGTCATTATTTGATTAGGTAAAGTACCGATTTGCTAAACTGATAGAAATAAATTATACAACTTCCAGCTGTGATAAATACTTTATTTAAATGATCAATGAACAGTAAAGACAGATTTTTTTTCTGTATTAATTGCAAGGTTTTAGTTACCATTTCTTGTCTTGAACTAATTGCAATATGGTTAAAAGCAATCTCTGGACTGAGTACTGAAGGTTCAACCAATCAGAGCCTGAGATTCCGTAAACCCAGATTGTGTCTGCGGGGTCCGGGGCAGGAGCTGCCTGCTGGTGAAGCTCTGGGAGAGGCAGGCTGATTCACCACAGTCCCAAGGTTCTGAGACACGGAGAGTGTAATGTCTGGGCTGGGTGAGTCTGAGTGGAGGTGCTCATGGGCATGCAGGTGAGTGTGGTTATGCTGCTGGTGTTCAGTGTGCACACTGCCTGCTTTTGCGTGAGCCTGCGCCTCCACAGAGGAAGCCTGAAAACGGAAGATAGTCAAGAGAGCGGTGGTGCTCAGCAATGAAGCATTTGTCAACATTTTCGAACTGTGTTTTAAAAACCCTTTAACAATCAAAATATCAGAAGTGCAGTGATAGACTGTGAAGATTTGTGAACTTTTTTTTATTTTTTATTTTATTTTTTTTAAAGTTCACAAATTTGTGATTTGTGAACTTTTTTTTATAATTTAAGTCTTGTGTTGTTCAAACAAGTACCTGAGGTTCATAGATCTCACATTTCACCTCTACAGGTTTCTTATCTTGAATCAAGCCATCCCTTTTGCCACCAGGGTTTCTGATTTCAAACTGATCCTCACGAGCCACATGTGAGCCCGAACAGAAGCCTCTGTGCTGAGAAGAGAGAAAACAAGGAGAGCTGAGCCTGCATTTACAGCTTGGGGGATTTTTGTTTGGAGCCAGTGGAGATTGGATGCAGTACACAGAGCACACCAAAGGTGAGACCAGGCACATGAACATAGGTTTAAACATGATAAATTAACCACCGAGTCTTAAGACAAATATTATAATTATAAATTGAGTGTAAGGTGCATTACTGGTCTTTAAGATATCTATGCGTATTCTTTCATCACTGTCAGAGGAGTTTCACATTCAACAGCAGATTATTGGCAGTTTTTCAGCTTCAGCCTGGTAGCAGTCCAGTTTTATGAACATATGGTGAGTAAACAGAGCATTATTTTCTCATTACTTACAGCAAACTGACAGTCCATAGGTGTGCAGCGGCTCAGTTCACTGACATCTGTTTCCCTTGAACAAACTGTCTCCACTATAGTGAATTCCACAAAGTAGGACGGACCAACAACCCACTGAAAAATATATTTATGAAAGCCTAGTTTAGGACAGAGGTAGGTCAAAATAAGCGAACTATGACCAAAACTAGTCAGATAAAATTGCTAAGAGCTTTACATTAGGTCTAGTCTTTTGAAAAGAATAGAAAACTAAAAGTACTTGCTTAGAAGAAATCACACATAAGCTTAATTTGTATTCAACCTGTTTCTTTACTGACTCTCTGCCTGCGTTTGGTTTCTTTTTCTTTTTCATTTCTTTTTCTGTCTTAACCTGTGAACTGGCTTTCGTTATGTTCTCCAGAGTAAAGTAGTTGGCCAGGCGGCTCTCCTCATTGAACCTCTGCAGGCAGAGATTGGCCGTCTCTTTGACAATGGGCTCATTCAGATTTTCGGCCGTGGGACAGTCTGGGCACGTGTCCACCACTGCAGTAGCTGGAACTGAACACAAGGATCAAGAGGTTCAAAGGTCAAAACAAAATTCTGAAGCCTGAGGGTCATCCTGTCTCAATCAATCAACTCATTTGTCACTTCTAGGCTTGACTATTGTATTTAGGTTCTTCTAAAATCTCTATGAAAATACATGATTTATCCAGAATGCCACAGCAAGACAAGATAGAGAAACGGAATTACTTCACTAGTGAGTACACACTGTTAACCCTTGTGTGGTGGATGGCATTGTTCTCAAACAACAATTTCCTACTCTGAGCACACAAAGCACTTTTTAAATACAAGCCATATTTGCCAAAGCACTTTTATGCCCAATTGATCTAACATTAATACACATTCCTTCACAGGGAGCAACTTCGGATTGGCACACAGTACTGAACCAGCCAGGGCTCAAACCACCAACCCTCTAATTATTAGAGGATCATGTTATTAGAGCAGCTATGCTTGTAGGTTTGTTGGACCCTTGCTTTGTTTTTTGTTTTTTTAATTTGTAATTATAGCAACCATAGAAATTGAACCCTTAATAGATGTTTACTTTATCCCTATGTCAACCAAGACAGACCACATCCATGTTTCATATGGGTTATTTACCTCTGTTAGAGCCAATTTCTTAATAAAAGTGAGATTTACTAAAATTTAATAGAAAAAGAAAAATCTGTCATTATCAAGATATGGGTCAAGTTTTTTATTTTTTATTTTTTTTTTTAAGCAAAGTTTATTATCACTACTGATGTTTATTTCTTGGAACTTGAAATTGATGAGATTCTTGTGAGTCTATAGTTCAGCCCTCAGAAATGCATCTGCCCGTTCTGGTTTACTAGTGATGGGAATTCCGGCTCTTTGTAGAGAGCCGGCCCTTTCGGCTCCCACCCGGCTTTTCAGGTTGTTTTATTGCTTTAATTAATTTATTATCAACAACAATATAAAATTGTTGTCATAAAATGCAAACAACAACACAATAACATATAAATGAATATGCAAAACAAAAGAAAATGCACATTCTCTGTCATATAGGCCTGGGATGATTTTTTGGGAGAGGGTTTTCCTGGTTGGAATTGCATACACAGGATTCAGTGCATGAATATTCTTTCTGAATCCTTTAACATCCACAACTGGAAATGGTTGAAAATCAAGTGCAGTCATTTTTGCCAGGTCTTTATCAATTGAGTTCTGTCTTGTGGTGAACCACTGGAGGGCTCCACTCACACCCAGTTCCTTCCATTGCACTGATGGGTGGACAGTTCTCAGCCGCCTGCGCAGGTTGTTTGTGGAGCCGGCTCTATATGATATCCTTCTCTTGCAGACTCTACACTCTGCCTTTGTATTGTCAATAAAATTGAAATGGTTCCAGATTTTGCTTCTTTTCTTGGTGTCACTCAGTTTCATTACTATACCTTTCTAATGTGACGATGTTGTCTCTTGCAACAACCCTGGCTCTCTTTCTCTCCCTCTCCTGCTCTGTTCCTGTGCTACTGCGAGTGTAACTATCACCCCTTTTATCATGTTTGTGCATCAGTATTTTTAGCTTTGCTAGTTCCTGACAGGTTTATATCGAGCTGGCTCAGGTGCTGCTGTAGCACCTGGTTAGTACTGAAGGCTAGAGTCCTCACTGCACGGGTCTGGGTCTGACTCTCTGCCCCCACACCATTTCCTGTGTGTCATTATTCTTCAGTCTGCCCCCACTTCACTCTCTAATGTCTGCACTGTCCTGTTCACCAAAGACAACAAACTCATATTCTGAAAACTCTTCCTCTTTGAGGTTTTTTGATCAGAGAATCTTCTCACCGTCTTGCTAATTTGTTGAAAAAAAAAATGCAGAGTTGTTCCTACATGAGGGAGGGCTTTAGATAAAAAGACAGATGTAGGTGATAGAAATGTAACAGTGTTGGAACTGTTGTGTGAACAAAACAGAGTCTGATTGCTTTCTGTGGCTAAGACGCTGTAAATAATTTTCTGTTTTATACAGTGAAGTTGACAAAAATACAGAAGAGTCTCAGTGATGCTTTGATCTACCTTCACGAATTGTACAGGAGTAGCTTTGTAGTTTGACTTGAGTGTGAACATAGGCAGATACTTGACACTCTCCATACACCTGAAATACACAAACACATTTATACAGTAGCTAAAGACACATGTACGTGTAAGAGGTGAACCACAGCAGCTAAGAAATTTCATACATTCATAAAAAAAACTATCTATTTACACTTTACTAAGCTCATACATGCAGAACATATGAATGTATGCATTACAATGCAGTGCTTTGTAAAACAAAGACAACAGAAGACTCACTGTATTAAAACTCTGAAAAGGTTGTCGCTGCAACTTCTGGTATTTTAAGTCAAATTTTCTGATAATTTTATACAGCTTTACTTAAAAAAGACCTAAATATTTTTTGTCAGTCTGGTATTGTGAAATGAATCAGGATCTATAACTTGGGACAGATATGTCAAAAAATGTCAAAGTATTGGCCGGTAAAAAATCCACCATTCAAACTCTCATTTTGAATTCAAGTTTTTCAGATCAGTTTATTTGTACAGCGCCAATAGTTGTGCTGAGGTGACTCTAACACTATAAAATAAAGCATGTAGAATACTTTTTAACATTACATTCTTGGTTACAAAAATAAAGAAAATGAAAATTTCCTTTAATTTTGATGCCGGATTATAACAATTTATATCACAAAAATATCATTTTTGTCCTGATTGTCCTGTCCAAATAGTGTCAAAAATGCTGGAGTTTCAAGATGCTAGTTATAATGTAGTTATGTGTGCATATTTTTCATTTTGAAGACCTGGGTCAATCCAATCACAAATCATATTTTTAAAGATATTTTTTCCTCTGCCTCCACAATTTGCATGAAAAATGTGCGGCCCAAAGTTTGCATACATTCAAATATCAGGCATGGTAATATAGACCAGTAAACATTTCAGGCTTTTATCTTTGACATATTCACTTTCAAACATCGTCTCAGATTATAATGTGTTCTGTGACATGTGCATTGCTTGGTACTTACTGGAACATTCCCAATATTTCTGACTTCACATTGTTTCCACGGTTTTCCACTGGTGATGTGGCATTTGGTCTCCATGACATCGATGGTTAGTTTGTACAGAGATCCATCTTTCCCCTGGACACATTCATAAATAAGCAACTCTATTTTCTTTCTTCCTTTTGTGACTTTTCTAACATAAAAACAATATGGCTGCTGGTCAATATGTTGCAGCATGCCTTTGTTGCATGATCATGTCTTTGTGCATGCATATGCATAATTCACCCTGACCTGTTCTGGAGTGTGAGACAGATCATAGAGCCTGTTGAGGCTCCAGATGTATCCAATTTTCCTGTCCTGGTTGATCTGTTCCAACGCCTCTTCTGCCACTCGCACTGCATCAGGGCTCATGCAGCCTGGAGGGTCCGAGGCCTCCCCTCCCTGGGGCAGCAAAGCCAAACATACGACCAGCAGGTACACACTCATCCTCATCTAACACACATACAGACTGGTCCTAATAAAACAAAAAATCCCACCTACTTGAATTACTAAATCTTATGCTGGCAGATCATTTAATAATGAAACTGAAACATGCATTGACCTGGAAATCTTCTTTTGCAGGACCTAATAAGTAATCCCAGTTTTTACACAAAGAGTTGTGAGAGACACATGTGAGACTGATGCTGGACTTTCTCCTCTTCCTGAAAGGATGAACAAACAGCTGCTATCGGCTGCTCTGCAGGCCAATGACTGGCTCAGACAAACTGAGCGGTCACAGTGCACTGGGGAACAGGGCAAATCAATGAAAAAGCTCACTGCACACCTCATTTCAGTTCTTGAATATTACTTTAAAAAAAATTCTTTAAGAAATGAAGTCACGCAGTCTTGATGAACAGGAATGCCTGTGAGCTTTCGATTAGCAGAACTCTTCTCAGCTCATCTCATCGAAGCTTAAAAGAAAGTGAGGGCCATTTGCAAAGCACTCCATCAGTGTAAGCCACTTCTCTGCTGCTGATTCTTCTTTTTATTTTATGTGTGCCAGTTCATACTTCCTCATAGTAACTGTAACTGGCAAATCTAAAAAGCTCATGTCAGTGGTATCATATAAAACTTAATGGGCTAGCAACAG
The DNA here is from genome assembly GCF_057381915.1 of Diplotaxodon limnothrissa. Lineage (NCBI taxonomy): Eukaryota > Metazoa > Chordata > Actinopteri > Cichliformes > Cichlidae > Diplotaxodon > Diplotaxodon limnothrissa. The sequence continues at coordinate 12,908,470 of NC_140612.1, read as the reverse complement.
TGGAGTGTGTGCTCTTTAGCTGTGCTTTTTGTTCATTTGATTTCTTTTTTCAAAATGAAGAAAACTATCTATTAGTTGAGTTTAGAAAAAGTTTGAGTTATGCTGCAGGAATCGATCAAAGAGTTTTGGATATACTTTTATCTTCTGTAAATATTTCTGTTGGAGTGTTTCCTGAAATGTGAATTAGAGGTTGACTCACTTTTTTCCTAATCGTTTTTGTCACATTAGCAAACACTCTGCATGCTCTTGTGCAGCCTGCTGTGCTAGAACAGATGCATTACATGAACATCAGCACCGTGTGAGTGTCTGAAAATAGTTTGAACTCGTACTGCTTTACTTCAGTAAAAGTCATAATCCTACTAAACTACAGTAATATGAAAAATGTTTTTGAATCAAAATACGGACATGTGTATTTTTGGTGCTGCTGTTCTATGTTTGTGTATAGGTGTGTGTGTGTGTGTGTGTGTGTATGTGGCAGAGCACCCGTTCTTCAGGCCTGGTGGGTGTGTCAGCCAGGCCACACCTGCGGAGGAGAATCACACACACCTGATCAAGCCTTGTCTGGGAGCTATTTAACAGTTTGGCTGAGCGCTCTTTGACGCTGGATTGTTGTGTGAGACTCCACGTCAGTCATCTAGCGTCTGTGAGTGTATGCCTACTGGAATTAAGTGTCTTGATGGCTGCCTCTGTTATTTCCCCTCAGGAGGAGCGTGGAACACCGCAGGGCAGCAAGCACGGGGTGTGGGGACACACGGGAGTGGAGAGCACTGAGCATGGACTTTGGAAAAGAAGACACGACACGGGAGTCATGGAAGTGCACGGGGATTTATTGTCATTTTGCTGCCACTGTAAATAAACGCTTGTTCAGATTAAATAGAACAAAATACAAAGCATTAAAATATGTTAAAAACACAACAGCCTTAATAAACCCAGAGTAGTTTGGAGCCGGTAGTAGGGTTCATACGTCATCACTTAAAGATATCCCACCTGCTGTGAATGTTTTAATGCAGTACAGTTGTTATTATTATCACTTGTCACGTCCTCTTTATGACAGTTAAAATAAATAATTTTCATATAAGAAATAAAATTGTCTCATGTAAACTGTATATGGTGTTAAATAGGCCTATACTATTGTACTTTAATGTTAATCATAAGGGTGGTACTTCAACAGCCATATATTTTATGAGGTGGTACTCACTGTGAAAAGTTTGAGAACCACTGATCTACAGCAATAGTTCCTCAGGCTTACTGGACAATTTTCTGTTTTTCAGTTTTCCTTTGTACTTTAACCTTTTCAGCAGAATGTTTTCAGTTTTTAAGCCACTTAACACTAACCGATACATGATTCAAGGAGAAAAACATTACCTAAACCAAGGGATGTCAGCATTAATACATTACATGTAACTTAGCAACGAACTAATTTTAAAGTACCAAGCACCTAGCTGCAGAATCCCATATACACACACACCTTCACTGTGTACTGTACCACTGCACACGGTTGGAATGACAATAAAGCCACTTGTCTCAACTAAAGTGTACCTTCCCAGCAAACATGCCATTTGTGACCCATATGGGCCCATTGTCCCAGATTGCTCTCTGATGTTTCCTTTGAAATATAAATGTGTGTCGATGTTAGAAAGCACTTATGTAGTAAAAGCATAGAAAACAGTGCCTCTATGAATGAGTGAATGAGGTCGAATAAGAATGAAGTTCTATAAAGCACTTTGAGTCCTCAGGTAGCATAAGGAAGCGCTATACGGTGTAAGAACCAGTCCATTCACACACACACACACACACACACACACACACACACACACACACACACACACACACACACACACACACATTTATTTATTTATTTATTTATTTATATATTTCAGTAATTAAATGAGTTTTGCACACTGTGTTTATTACATTTTCATACACCACATTATGCAGCCGGCTTGAACATGGGGTCATTAGCAAAGAGAATCCCCACACCTTGATCCCCTCCCTTTTTGGTGGGGCACAGGGCAGAGACTGAGGTTGGGAAGGGCTCGATGGCGGGCTCCATCTGTCCGGGAACCTGAGGGTCAGGCTTAAGTGGGAGAGTGACTCCAACTCCAGGCCCACCGGCGGGGACATCAGGGAAGGAAGGCAAGGTCACAGGCTGGCCCAAGGCAGGCAGGACTATCACTGTTCCCTTTGCATCATCGTGGGGTGTGTTCTCATGTTCGTGCTCGTGGGGATGGTGGTGGTGCTCGTGTTCATGTAGGTGACCGTGCTTGTGGTCGTGGTCCAGAGCCAGCTCGTGGTCATGCTCATGGATGTGCACACCTACAGCGTGCTTGTTGTGTGCCTTGGCATGATGAGTGTGCACATGATCGTGGTTCAGACCGTGGTCGTGGGAGTGGTCCCAGTGCCTGTGGGAACTGCCTGTGGCATGGTCATGTGTTTGGTGGTGATTGTGGTCATCAGTTTGGTTCCTGTTGTGGCCATGATGCGAGTGGCTCTTGGTGTGGTCGTGGCTGTGTGAGTGTGTGTCGTTGTGGCTGTGGTCAGTCTCTCCACCCAGCAGGGGGAGCATCATCTGTCTCTTAGCAGCCTGGAGATTTTATACAGAGTGTACTATAATAAAGAGTTTACAAAACAGAGCCAGCCCAAGGCATAAGGAAACTAAGCGCCTTCTTAGGTCCCCCATCACCATTTATTACTTACACTGTTCCCTATGCGACTGAAGGATATTTGAACAATACAGATATGACATGTTAATGAGTCTTACCTCAGGCACATAGAGCTCACAGTCGACATTAATTTGCTCCTCATCAAAAAGAGGCTGGAAGAGGGATGCCTTACAGAAGCCCTTGTGCTGAGAAGAGAAAAAGAAGAAAAAACTTAAGAAAGCAGAGGATTGAGGATGCCTGTGGTTTTACTACGGTGGAACAATTACACATACTGAATGAAAAAGTAATCCTCTGCTGTCACAAACTAGTCAGTAGAACTTAGAACACACTGGATCAGAGCTTTGAGTGGAAAGCAGAGGTCTTTGATTGCAGCATTAAAACTAAAATGACCCCCTGATCAGAAAAGCCATACTGCACTGATCTCATCAACCCGTCTGACTACAACTTTACATGAGTGAGACTAATAATTCTTTCTCCTGACTCACAGCAAACTCGCAGTCCATAGGGGGGCAGTTCTCAGCCGTCACTGCTTCTGTGCTGTGGGGGCAGGTGGTCTCCTGGATGGTGTATTCCACACGGTAAATTGAACCTGCGACAACCTGGAAACACAAACACAAAAAGCATAACAATATGTCAATCTAAATGAGAGTCCATGATGAATAAAAGATCTTTCTTATCCCTGTTAATATTCTCATTCATTTCAGATTGATCGAGGGCTTTTCAGTGAACCTTTTGCACAAAGTGACAATACTGAACTATAACAGTTTAGCCCAGAAGTAATGACTGTATGACTGTATGCGCTAGTTTTTCAGTGTCACCCAGTGTTAGGTTGATTTTGATAATAGTTGTCATTGTTGTACTTAAATTAAACCTCGTCTTAAACTGTATGTTTAGAGATTTTTCTGTTCCTCCCCTACACATCTAGGATGGGGGGGGGGGGGGGGGGGGGGCAATCAGCTATAGTGTTTAACTGCAGACATTGCATGTAAGGTTCTGGGTGTCCTTATAGTAGGGGTGGGGGAAAAAATCGATACTGTGTAGTATCGTGATATTTTGTTTGCTAATAATGTATCGATACAGGGACAGCAGAAATCGATATTTTGTTACAAAAAAAGTTTTTGTGCTCTGACTTCAGAGCATGTTGATCAGCTCCTTTTTCTGAGCAAGAACCCTGACATTCCTTCAATGTCCAAATGTGTTTAACTTTTTTTTTGGCAGCAATAAACATGACAGTTTACTTATTTTAATTTAAGACATGTTTTATTTTAATTAAGTTTAAAACTTTTTTATTTAATGTAAAATTATATTTTGTTTTAATTTACTTTCAAGTTCTTCAGTTGCTGAAGGGGCTGCATAGTTTTTACAAATTGCATAGTTCAGAATAGCTATAATTGTACCAGATGGTTGCATTCAGTTAAGTTGGACTAGACTGTAATACAAACCGTTCAGTTTGTCAACAATAAAACTGACTGAAATGAGAGAAAGACTGAGTGCGAGACTTTGATATTAGATATAATGAATATTGATAAAGTTTACCTTTATGTACAGAATCTGAATATCGCAAAATATTTTTAAAAATTGCAATAATATCGTATCGTGTGTTAAGTATTGTGATAATATCGTATCGTGGGATGTATGGTGATTCCCATCTCTACCTTATAGGATGTTTTACTTCCTGGCCTAAGTAAGCCAGTAAGTATTTGGTTAGATAGCATGTTTCTATGTCACATATCTTGATGTTTCTTTTGGATATGTGGTAATCTGACCTGTGCAGTAGCACGGGAGATTTTGAGCAGAGTGAACCGATTGGCCAGCCTGCTCTGGTTGTGGAATTTCTCCAGAGACTTGGTCACAGTCTTCTGAACTTCAGCTTCCTCATTATTGCGAGGTAAATATGGACAGCCGGGACAGCTCTCATGCACCCTACCTGCAGGAATTGAGCAGAACAAAAAAGTGGTTTTACATGTTGGTGCTGCACGAAACCTGTAATTTCACCAAATTGTCTCTTTTTTTTTTTTTTTTTTTTTGTGTCCCGTTTGGATCTTTAGCCATCAGAATTGTTGTCTTAAGGCCAAGAAAGATGCCAAGCGGATTTATTTTACCAAGTGGATCATCATGGCCTTGCCATATTGGTCCATTTGATTGACCTTTATTATAATTATGTATTTATTTTATTTTCAGTTGCTACAAACGGGACAGACATGACTGGGGGATAGGACAGGGAGAAAGAATGAAAGAAAGAGAGGGAGAGAAAGAAAACCAAAGGGGAGAAGAGACGGTGAGAAGGGGGGAAGAAAGAAAAAAAAAAACAAACAAACAAAAAAAACAAAACACCTGGGTCACCTGTATGGAGAAAAAAAACAGAAGAGAGAGCAAACAACAAAGAGCAACATAATAAAAAAAACGGCACCATCACAATAAACTAGCTAGCAGTAGATATCAGTAGATACTAAATAATAAACGATATTGTGCAGCACGCAAGATAGACAGCGTACAATGTGCTTTGAGGCAGCAGCCAAGAAAGCTGTAGTCCGCGTCTGTGAATACCCGTGTGTACACCTGTGTGCATACCTGTGTGGATCAGCATGCTTGCATTCCAAAGGTTTCTCCATGTAACGATCTGCTAGGGAGTGTGGGGAGCCACAGCCCCGTCCTCCAGGGTATGAAGCAGGTATGGAGGAGATCAAAACTTCAGACATCCAGAGGCCCCCAGAACACAACAGACCAAGGAAGACCAACAGAGGGGCAGCCACGCCACTGTCCCAGAAAGAGCTGAGGAGAGTCCCAGATGAGGGCTCACTCAGCAGCGGCGGAGCAGAAGCCAGGGGGAGTTGCAGTGACGCGCCCGTGAGCTCCGCCGGCAGCCAGCTGTGCCTGAGTGACCGAGCCCCAGGCCGAGAGGCCGGGGGCACCCCACCTCCGAAGTGGCCTGAGCGAGCCCCAGGCTCCAGGCCCCGATAAGCGGCCGCCAAGGAGTGAGCCGGTGTGTACCTGGACGCCCATCCCCAGACACAAAGAACCACCAACGCACCGATGTCTGAGGGAGTCCGCCACTGGCAGGGGAAGTGGTGGTGGGTGGAGATAGGCCTCCAAACCTTGGAGGGCCTGAGATGTCCCCAGAGAGGTGGCGTCTGATACCCAACCTGACATATAGACACAGACATACAGGCACACACAGACACAAACATCCATTCCCACCCTCATGCTCTCATATGCACTTACTCCACACTCAACCAACGTGGAGACAGACATAAAGAGACGCTGTACACACGATCACACTCCCCAAGCGTACTCTACGAACCGGGTCTAGGTACCCTTGCCCCTGGAGGGGGGAACTGCACCCAGACCCAGGTGGTGTTACCCTTTTCCCTGCGGTGGGGGGAGGCAGACTGCCCTGACTCCGCAGCAGCAGGGAGGCCCCACACTCCAGACCGCAGTCGGACGGCCAACTCCTCCTAGCCCCCCCGCTCCAGCAGGCCGCAGAGAACGGGTGTGAGAGAAGACTCCAAACCTCCCTCCACCCGCTCATTGTAGTGTTGATGCATGTGTGTTCTAAGGTGCATTTAAAACCCAGGAGGGTATGGAGCTACCTGCCACCAAATTGTCTCATAAGGTGCAGCCTGTTTTTATTTTTCCTCCATAAAGTATGCTGCTGTATATGTAGAACTGGTTGTCATCATAGATATGATCGTTAAAAATCGCAACTCCTTTTTTCATATATATGTAATATTTTTCATACCTGGTCTGATAACACAGCTGTATTTGTAGAGGCGCTCCACTCTATGCACCTTATTGATGAAGATAGCAGCTTTGCACTGTCCATATACCTGCAAACACAAATACAATATATCAACACACCAAATGACTTTATTCCCCTTCCAACTTCTGAACTAATGCTTAGGGAATAAAAACCCAAGATGATCACTATGCTGAAACAGAAAGATTTGAGGATTTTAAGAAAGCCTTGCTGCGTTCTCTGTGTATGCGCACTTAGAATAGAATAGAATACTTTTATTTGTCAATTTCTTCAAATGTACTTGCCATACAAAGGAATTGAAATTACGTTTCACACTGTCCCATGCGTAGACATTGACAACAATAAGGTGCAGATGCACAACAAAAACAGCCCTAACAATAAAGTAATAAATAGTAATATAATAATATAAATAGTGCTAAAAGAAATACTAAAAATATATATATAGCAGCAGGTGTGTGCAATTGCAATGCAAGTCAGGAATGTTTTTGTTTGTGTTTTTTTTTTGTTTGTGTGTGTGTGCGTGCGTGTGCGTGTGCTCTAACCTTGATATTTTCCCTTGGACGAATGTCACAGCTCTTCCAGTCCTTCCAGCTGAGAACACTGCAGTCGGTCTCCACAACATCCAGAGTGAGGTAGAAGACCACACCATTCTCTCCCTGTAATGCATGCACACACACACACACACACACACACACACACACTTTATCAAGCAATGTTTACAGTCAATAAAAATGTAATTGAATTTAACAGCTTTCACTTGGTCACTTCCAGTGATTCATGGTACCTCCTAAACTTTCACACAAGTCACCTAAATTTGTTTTTCTTGTTTTTATTTTGACCATTTTAAGCCAGGTAGTGTCTGCAAAACACAAACACTATTTATGACGGTTTCCAAGCATCATGCATTCAGTAAACAGCCGGACTTACTGTCATAAAAAATGAATGTGATTAATTTCTGTTTCACCAAATCTGGCACTTTGTTAGAAAGTAATTCCACCCTAAACAGCACTGGTCTATCACACAGTAATAATACTGCAAGCTCAGCAGCATGGCTTACATGGCTCTTTATGTGGGCGTTGGACAGGTGGTGCAGGCTGAAGACGTAGCCCTCCTTCCTGTTCTGGTTGATTTTGGTAAGAGCCAGTTCAGCAGCTGCTTTTGTTGATGCGTCTTCACATGAGCCTGGCTCCATGCCACCATGCTCCACTGGTGCACCATTGATGGTCACACAACCCAACGCCAGCAGCAGTGATAACAGCACGCAGGTCTTCATGGTAAAGGCCTGGGACGACTCTCTTACACACTGTCACACTCGAGCTTCCAAAAGAGCTGTGTAGAGATGGAGAGGTCACATTTTATATCCTGCTACCCACATGTGCACACACACACACACACACACACACACACACACACACACACACACACACACACACACACACACACACACACACACACACTTGCTTAATAAAGTTATCAGTTGTTAAGTAAACAGGCTGTACACCCTCTATTCTTTTGGATCAATAGGCACATGGTCCAGTGTTGCCACACAGTTGAGCCTAATCGACAACATGGCATAAAGTTTTGACCTTCTTCAGTTTGCTTAACCTTCTTCTTGAAGTGGTGAGAATGCTGTTATCCAGCTGTTGCAGTGTACTCACTCTCACCTGGATGGTACAGGTGGCATTGTTAGAATCATGTTTTTTTAAATTTCTCCGGTGCTTTAATTCCATTCAGCTACTTCTTCTGAGTGAGAAGCTGCTCAGGATGGCTGTCACCACCTTCTGAATGTTAGCAAGACTAAAGAGATGGGAGTTGACTTTCTGAGGAAAAAAACTGCGATATCATTGGTCAGAATGTGGAGGCGTTTGACTCAGTGAGGGACAGGAGGTCACTGAACAAACGGCTCTCCATCAAGGACAACCCATCACACCTGCTCCACTCCACACTGTTGAGGCAGCAGAGCCCCGTTTCTCTGAGATCGATTCAACCTCGCTGCCATAAAGAATGCTTTAGGAAATGATTCCTACCAATGAAGCTGTTTTTCTTAGATTTAAATGGTACATATTATTTATTAATGCATTTGCACTTCTGTCTTGCACTAACTTTGAACTAACTTTAGTTTTACACTTATATAACACAGCATTTTTCTTTTTCTGAATATTTAAAGGGCTTTTTACTACAAGCCTCACTCACCCAATCCAACATACATTCATAGGGTACTATTATTCAAGCTCTGTGTCTAATATTCATGAACAGACCCACAATCCAGTGTGCATCTTGAGCAACTCAAGATTCGGTTCCTTGTCCACACGTCATCAGGCAGCTTGGAGGCACCAAGGATATAGTGCCTCCAAAAGAATAGTCTTTCGCCCCTATACCCAGGTCAGACGACCGATTTGCACGTAGCTGCCATCACCAGTGTGTGAATGTGTGTGTGAATGGGTGAATGACTGGATATGTAAAGCACTTTGGGGTCCTTAGGGACTAGTAAAAGCGCTATATAAATACAGGCCATTTACCATTTACCATATAACCAGCAACTTTTTGCACAACCTGCTCTATATTCTGAGCCACAGCCAATCTCTCTGAAGAAGACTGCCTAAAGAAGAGCCGAGCCTGGATTTACCACTTGGGAGTGGAAGCTTCTTGTGGCCAGAACACAATGTATGCATTACACGCATAGCACACAAAATGTAAGACCATACACATGACAAGTTTCCCCACGCACATTTTCCTTTGTGTACAAGTTTACATCTGTAAATAAAGTCTTGTTAAAACTGAGTTTCTGTTGTCCGTGTCTGTATCTGTGCTTGGGTCCATGTTGCATACTGGCCTCTGGGCCCGCCTATGTCATGGCTGTAGGCCGACTCGGGAGAAAAGGACTCAAATGCAGGACGCAGGCGGAGAACTGGTTAATGTTTAAGTAACAAAGTTTATTTTCAAAGTAAGTGAATGTGCAACGAGACTATTAAACTGAACTGTGAGCAATGAGTATTAACATGTGCCATGAACAATGCTAAAGTTTTGAGCACTTATGGAACCTGAGCTATGCAAGCAACAAGAAAAACAAGAACTGCAGTTCTGTGATTTTGGGGCCAAAGGGGAAGTCAGACTGGATGGCAGGGTCCAGGGGGGTCAGAGTCACTGAAATAAGAGTAAACAAGCTCAGGTATGGTTCCAGGTGATTGCTGTCAGATGATGGTTCTGAATGTTCCTTTAAGCTGTTTACTTGCCACAGGTGGATCAGTATCGTGGAGGGGAGAGTGGTAAGGAATCCAAAACTCCTGAAGTTGAGACAGGCAGGTGCGTGGAGTGAGCAATAGCCTTGGCTATAAAGACCGCTGAGAGGTCCAGCGTCCAAATGCAGGTTCTATGGAGAAGGTTGGTGTCTGGCAATCTGGTGAGTAGCTATGAACGAGAATCAAAAGGTAATTTACTATGACGTTCACAAAACACTATGTTGGCCTGCACTAACTCTGTTTGCTGAGAATCTCGCAAAGAGAAGTCGAGAGCACTGGCCTTATAAGTTGACAGCTTAATTACCCACAGGTCAGAGCAATGAGCAGGAACACTGTGGCTCTGTATTATTGAAGGGTCTTTACCTTACAATATAGTGCTTTGAGGTGACCGTACTGTAGTTGTGATTCTGTGCTATACAGTATAAAATGGCGGGGGCATTGCAGAGTTGGAGTCTTCCTCTTCGTCCAACAGTGGAAGTTCCAAGTTGGTTAACTCGTCTCCTTCAGTGTTTGTAAAGAGATCCACCTTTCTCCTGGAGACATATAGACATTTAAAAAACAATTCTCTCTGTATTTGCTTTCTTTTTCTCCTCTTATATTTTAAGGCTCTGTAAACAAGGCTGTTGGTCAATCTGTGAATTACCTGTCTGTCATTTGGTGGACAGGAACTATTTTTTTGGAGTGACACAAACATCTTTTTGTACTGTAAAGAGTTTGTACACAACATTCCAGAGGCATTTCCTGCATTATTATGTAAATAGTTGTATATACCTTTGTTGTTTCCTAAATTTATGCATAGGTTTTTGAAATTGACAAGTTGATAGAATGATTTGTTAAACATGCTTGTGGTTTTCACAGAAAAAAAAATTTCCTAGTCTTATTTTATATTTGTGTGATTTTAGGTCAAAACGAAAAAAATAAATGCAAAATCAGACGCGAGATTGTTCTGGAAAGAATGATACCAAATGACAAGGCTGACCCTTTTAAAGCTGAAATATAATGGAAAAATTATGAGTAGCCAAAAATGGATAATTATCCCCCTGTACCTACAGGGTTAATATTAACACATATGCTAGTCTGAAAATGTTCTTTGTGGGGCCTTTTGGCAAACTGATGCTGGACTTCCAGTAAGGATGAGCAAACAGCTGGCATCTGCTGCTCTGCAAGCCAAAGGCTGGTTCAGAAAAAATGAGAGGTCATAGTGCATTGGGAAACAGGGTATGTTTATTTTTTAAAACTTAAATAGTCAGAAATCCTCATAGTTATTGTAACTGACAAATTCAGCTAATGATACTAACAACAGTGGAGCCAAAGCATTTTGTAAATACTCCAGCACTGAATACCAAAAGGAAATAGGTTGCAAACACATAAAACTTGTGTGACAATTCTCAAATATACCAATTTATTTGGCCAAGCCAACAAACATGCTAATGTTTCATCCTTTTAGCCTTCATCAGACTATGAAACACATTGGAGGTAATATATATTTCTGTCAGACGACCATATTGAAAGAGTCACAAAGTAAAGATTTTTTCTAATCTCTTAATAACAACAGTTTATATTAACAGTGCTTATACGCTTATATTCGTCAAACAAAGACAGCACTCAACATATTTCAGAACATGAAATCAGTTATTTTAAGAATATTATGAAGGTAAACACGGTTCTCCTGCCACTCTGCATTTCTTTGATCTTTAACATGTAATTGTCCCGCCAGAGAAGGCAATCTATATAAGCACTTTCTCAGAGAGAGAGAGAGATGTATTGGAGCTCAATGCTCAACACAGTGACACTTACAGTACTCATCTAAATGATTTGTCTTTAAAATACATTACGTGTAGGTTTGCAGTTGCTAGGCTCAACATACTGCGACCCACCATGAGAGATGAAGTTATAAAATCCTGGTCCGATGGTCGGAGAATATAAAAGATGAAAAAGGACCATAACAGATAAGCATTGCAAGCAGACTGAGTAACAGTTTATCCTTTTTTTTCTAGAAAATTTTCCTTTGCAGGGCCTGTTTGCACTGTGATGCTAGACTTCCCGTAAGAATAATCAAACTGCTGTGTGGCCACACTTTTCTGGTTCAGACAAACTGACGGGTCATAGCATACTGTTGAACTGGGTAAATGGACTCAAAGAAATACAATTGTTTATTTTTAATAATTAATACTCATAGAAATTCTCAAAGTTAATTAACCCTGCAACATATTTAGGGTGTATACTGCCCTATCATAGCTGGGATAGGCTTCAGTCCACTTGGGATAAGGATAAGCAGAAGAGAGTGGATGGATGGATGGATGGATGGATAGTGTAACTCAGTGATTCCTGAGATTAGGGACAAAACAGGTTTTAATTTTCTAAAATATATTTTTTGATTTTTCAAAAACATATTTACATATAATTGTTACACAAAGGTTTGGCCGTCTCACCATGTTTTGGTACAATCTCCCAGGTGAAACATTTTTTAATAATTTATGCTTTTGCTGGAGAAGTGCAAGGTTTTTGTCAACACCGTCAGACACAAAGAAATGCAAAAATATATATTTTAAATTAAGTTGTTTCAGCTATTTCGACTATTAGCAGCTTCTCTATTCTATTTTTTATGCACATATGTTTTCAAAGTAATTATACTACATTTAAAAGTAAGATTGTTTTGGCTGTTTATTATTAGAGTTACAGTCATACATATTTTCAGAAGCTTGTATTTAATCTCTATAAGAAACAATCATATTAAGCAGGATGCAAATTACACATTTATTGAGAAAATTACGTATTTTTATTGGAAGATCATGAGGGAGGAAACTATATGGTTCTCCAAAAGAGAAAAATAAACAAAAACTCCAGTTGACAAGGTGCTAATGGTGGTGACACACTAGTAGAAAACAAGATTTTATTTCTTTCAAAATGACCATTAAACCTTAGCAACCTTTGTAATGTCACAAGACACATCATAACAATTCTGTTTTTGCACATGTCAAGTTCTACATCTTAACAGTTCACCAGCAAGTAGCTGCCTACTACTCCTTGATTCCTAAAGTACTCTGTGGTTGTGGACCCTGCTGTACTTTCTCTCCTTTTGTCTCTCTGTGCTTGTTTCCAAAACCTTCTCTTCTACCTTTTTTCTTGTCCTTTCAGATCACTGATGTTCTTTATTTTTCCCTCTTTCACTCTATTTCTCCATCTTTCCCTTTCCTTTATGAGAAACTCAAGCTGGCTGTTAATTTTTTCTCTCCTTCTTTTTTGATCATCCCTGTTCCTTCTCTTTCATTCCTCTACTGACAGGTTCCCCTTTGCCATTCTAGTCTGAAATGTACCATTTTATAATCACTATAATTTTTCTGAACCTTATGCTTTTTTACAAATTAAGGATGAATATTCACAACACAATTATGCATTAAGCAATAGAAATGCTATCCGGTCTTTAAGTCTGATGTCATTAGTCATTTCCAGGTCCAAACTCTGCTGCAGATCCCAAAGTCAAAGGATCTCTGCGGCATCACTGAGAGTTACAAACTGTCTAAATTCTTTCATCTTTAATAAAATGATCAGTGTGTGGCTCTACCAGGTGTAACATCCAGGCATCCATGAAAACAGAATATATGAAATTTAACAGAGTTAGAAGTTAGATTGCTTGTTTCCCCCTAAACATGATATACCAGCTGAATGAATGCTAACTTTTTTCCACTTGATAAAAGTTAACGTGAGGGTTCGGTTAGGCTGACAGTGATCACTGACTGTTTTTAGGGGCTTGCTCAGATGTAATAGAACAAGATAAAAAGCATTAAAACATTTTAACAGCACAACAGGCTTAATAAACACAGAGTAGTTTGGGCCCGGAAGCAGGATTCATACATCATCACTTAAAGAACAGCTCTCGGGGCAGAGATAGCTCAGTAGATGCCACATGATCGGAAGGTTGGGCATTCAACCAACAGCGGCTATCCTGGATTGGTAGCTGCCCACTGCATCACTGAGTGAATGGGTTAAATGCAGAGTACTAAGCATTTTCCTACAGGATTAATAATGTATACATAAACAATGAGATTCAAGATAAGTCAAATTTGATAATATTTGACACATCTGTGAAGCAGAAATATCAGTAAAACACACAGGAAGTAATATATCTGAAATATTAGTAAAAAATAACTTCATATAAATGGTGAATAGCACACTTTTGTGACATTTGTCAACACCATTAGAAAAAGGGTCAACACCGTCAGACAAAAAATCCTGATGGTGTTGACGTCATGTTTTTCTGACAGAAACCATCTTGTTTTTCATCATTTGTTTATGGCCTCTACAATCTACCTAAATTAAGCTCTTTTTACAAAACAAAATAAATAAATCTTGGTTTACATCGACTTTGGTGTTGACGCGCTATGGTTGTGACACAGAGTTTTATCAGAAAGGTGTGTCATAAATGAAATAAAAATAAAATAAATTATCACAGCAGTGACCTCATGGCATGTGTACCAAACAGGAAGTGGTAAAGGGGTCCTCAGAGTGTAAGCTACCCACAATAATTCCCGATTCTTTTCTACTAGAAAAAAGTAGGGAAAAAAATTTTCAATTGCATATTTTTGATATTATATAATGTTATTGACTTACATACTTAGTGACGAGAGCCATGATGTTTAATTTTACATTACTTTTACTTTTTTTCCCTGTATTTTAATATTATCACACCTGCTTCTGGACAATGGATTTTTAAGGTACTGGTAATCTATTGTACCATTTAAAATAAATATATATGTATAAAAAAATGCAAATTCATGCTTTTGTTGCATAAACATTGCCTTGGTTTGTCTGTTAGTCAGTGTGGTTAACACTTGTATTCATATTTTTAACCCCAAAATTGGGTTTTATCTGGCGGACATGTTTTGTCCCTTATCTCAAGAATCACTGAGTAACCAAACGGGGGCCACCGTGAGGTTTTCCAGCTCTTGGTGCCTCATCAGCTACATACCAATGTGCTCCACCTGGTTCGTGGTTCGGTGGCTGCGGGTCACTTCGAAGTCACCATAACTTTGCAAAGACTTCGGTCCTGGTTCTACTGGCCAGGGTATCACCAAGATGTAGAGCTCCATCAGTATGATGCTTGCACTGCCCAGAAGGGGCCATCAGAATGGCCCCCACTTGCAACAGTATCAGGTGGGGGCTCCCATGGAAGGTGTTGGGGTAGTCATCCTTGGCCGTTTCCCTACCACTAACCTAGGGAACCGCTATGTCCTTTTCCTGCCATGGACTACTTCACCAAGAGACCTGAAGCATATACTGTCGCCGCCCAGAGTGCTGTTACCACAGCTGAGTGTCTGGTCAATGAGAAACATAATACTCAAAGAAGGGGGGAAGGTCTTGCACCCGGCAGGTGTGGGTTTATAGCCCATAGAGGAAAAAAGGCCTTGCCAGCATTGCCTTCCCCAAAACCTCCAAGATTTGGCTGAATGTAATCTGTTGTAATCTGTATGTTATCTCCCATCATGCCTCTGGCAAACTGTGCTTCATGTTAAGTTTAAGGAAATTGTCTTTGCTGTATCTGTTATTGTTATGAAACTTACTTAGTTTTGTTCCTGCATATCGTGCTGTGTTGTTTTAACATACAGCTGTTGTTATAGTGGAAAAGAGATGTTACACCATAAGTGAAGATATATGCAGGGTTACTGACCCTCTTGGAAGCACAGTGTTGGGTGTCTTCTCAATGGTGAATAAACAAGCTCCCCCTTGTGTGTCACTGGGATAAGAGGCATTATCTAGAGAACCAGCACCTAATTGTGAAATCTCTGCTATGTGAGTGCTGAGCTTGGTCCAATATTTTGCATGACAAACAGGAAACATCTCTTAAGGACATGACTTTCAGATACTAATCCTCAGTCTTTGGTAATTTTTTAGGCCTGACACTTATTTATGTTTTTTGCTCCTCAACTTCCTCAGATTTATAAAGCTAATGATTCTTTGCGAATAATCTTGATTATTGGCAGAAGTACAACTATATGTCTGCTAAATGCAACTAACTTTACATTTGTTATAGATTCAACTAAACAAACTGTATGTTTTTGCAATAGGCTGCTAGAAACAAAGTGCCTAAAGACACTATTTAAAGTACACTGAAAAAATGGGAATTGGCAGGCTTTTGAATTTGCACAAATGAATTTAGTTAATGCTACACAAGCCTTTCATGTTTCTCTTATTTACATGATTAAATAAAGTACCATTTACTTGATTATAAACAATACTGAGACTACTCATTTTTCTTGCATTGATTTAAAGTGACTAAATTAGAATACTAAAACCATTGTAATCATGTTTGACAACAACCGGAAATGATGCAATATATTCAAAGACAACAACTAAATATGATTGGATAATAAGACCTAGAGTCTTATCCAATAAGACAACAACATAATTTAAGGAGAGCGCAATTGACCGCCAGATTCTGGAAGACTGTTTAGCCACATGCAACCTTTGGCACTGAGTCAGGCATACTGAGAAGGTAAGTAATTTAAATACATTTGTTTTAGTTGGGTACGTTTTCACAGATGTGTTGTAGTGCATGCTATATAAAAATTAATCTGTAATGCATCTACATGTTGTTTTTACAGTGCTAGCTAAAGTTGGTATTAGCTTTGTGGCTAAAACTGAAAAATAGTAACAAATTGCAGCTGTTGTCGGTCAGATATGGAATTTATGCATGTGACAGAGAGCACTGACGTTTTTGATGGCTTAGCAAGTTAAAACATCACTGAGAGAGCGCAGTAGTGTTTGTGTTACTCGTGCTAGTTATAGCTACAGTGGCTAATTAGTCCGGCTGTAACCGTCAGAGTTTAAGAAGCTGGGAGCCCCACAGTGCTATACCTTAATTCTTGCTGCTGACACGCAGCAGTTATAATAAGGATCCTGCCACCTTAGACGTGGGTTTAAGAACCTGTGCCCATAAATGCCAAATCATTTTTCCATTTAGTCATTGTTTTAGGTGAAGTGTCACTTACTTGACTATTCTATTGGTCACGGCCAAATAATACAGCAGATATCTACAAGGAGATAAGTTTGTTCAACAGACTATGTCTTATTAAGTGATGTATTGTGAATTTTCCAACATCGGCCCAAAACAAATTAGGACCCTTTCCCCCCCTCTTTTTTTCTAGTTTGTGTAGAACATATGTGAGCTGCTTCTCAAAACATTATGTATAAATGAGGGAAAGATTGGTACTTTAAAGAAACCATTGATGCTCTTCTGGACTGGAATACCTTTTTTCAATTAAAATTAATGTTTTTTGTGATGGTAGAATTTTTACCTTTATGATTACAGAAGTCAAAACATCAGATGATGATAGCTTACTATCTAAACTCCCCATCTCTTGGCAAGTCTGAATTAGAGAGCTCAGCTGTATCGGCCTTTCTAGTGGATTTAAAGAGTTAAAGAGGAGATAGCTTAAGTCATTAGGTACATATTCCCTGACATTCTAGAGGTCAACCTTGCACAGTGTGTGACATTAAAGGGCATAACTTATAGAAATGGAATGGTACTGGCCCAAAGGGCAGCAGGTGGATTGCCAGAATACTGAAAAACCATATCTGCATTGTACCACAGCATATTCTACATTGTCAGAGAGCTTGGTGGCTGGTACAGAGAGCACGACAGAGCTTTTGAGCTCAACCCAGTATCATCAAGAATATTCACTCTCATTTCACTCTGTGAACTCCTTGAAACTTATCCATTGGTTGTCTATGAGATTGGATCAGTCCACATTGTGACTTTAAAAAGGCATATAGAAATAAAAGGTGTTCATATAAGTGTAATAGGTTCAGTCGCATGTATTTCATTAGATAAATTCTTCTTTTTTATGTGTGATCTTTATAACTTTGACTATTGGGTATGGATAGCTTTATGAAAACTAAACTGAAAGGATTCTTTCTGAATATGTCATTCTTTTTTGCCTACAGTCCTATGGTCCTAAAGACTGTTTTGGCTCACTCTCTAATGGAGCGCCTGAATCAACTGAGGATCTCATCGTTGAAGTCAAGAGACAGTGTTGTCTTCAGGGCAGTTTCAGACTTCAGTTTATGGATTCCTTGTTTGGGAATGAGTTTCTTAACCTCACCTCAGTTTCAGAAGTAGCAGACAAAGGGACTCTTAAAGCTATTGACATGCCAAAGCCCACCACATGGACATAAAAAAAGAGTAACAGAGTTGGTGAAACTCAAGATGGAAAAGACTTTTTCATACAGAAGACATGAAGTTGTCCATGATGCACCAATGGTGGAGGCTTTCATGGCAAGATGGCCTGATCTATTTGATTTCCATGAGGTAAGGTTTGCCTCATACACGGTGTTCTTGTGGTATTAGCCTAAAATGGTTAAGGCACAGTTGTTATTTGACAGCCCATTTCTTCAGTATGAGTGATTGCAGCCTTCTTCCAGGTAGTAAACCTTTGAAGCTCATTCCTCTGTGCTCATGTTTTCAGATCAACACTGAGTTTAAGAGAATTGCCACCATCCCCCCTCAAACAAAGTTCCTGGCTCAGCTGGATCTCCACTTGGACAACCTGGTGAAGTTGGTCAACAGAAGAGGAGAGCTTGGACTAATACTGAAAAGAATTGTGGCATAAATGGATAATGTAAGTGATAAAGCCTGAATTTCAAATGTTTTCCCATGATAAATTCTCTCATATTGTATTTTTACATCTGCTTGTTTTTTTAACCTTCACTTTGTCAACTTATTATTAATTGCCAGTAAACCTATTATTAATTTGTGTGCCTTTACTTTAAAAACATTCATGTAAAGTACACTATTAAAACTTAAATGAAGGACAAGGGCTGAATGAAGATGCTAATTACATACATTTCATTTCAGTGCAAAGATGTTGATGCTGCGTCTGTCAAGGGAGTGTGTATCTACATGGGTGAAGACGCTGGCATGCTTATCCGGGAGTATGTGGTATGTACTTGTCTTTTTTTTTCTTCTTTTTTTTCAGACTTTCCACAGTTTGTCATATTACTTACTTGGCATGAAATGACTAACGTGGCTTCTTTTTTACAGGGCATCGAAGAACGTGCCATCAGTGAGACTGTTGAAGACACCACTGTTTGAATTTATCTTCTTAAAGAGCAAGCTTCAGCAGATGAACAAGAGTTGTCCTTGCAGGCATCAGGGTGGCGAAGACTTTGGATAATGTAGCATTTGCTGTGATAATGCTATTTGGACTCATGTATGCATTAAACCTTGCTTACCCTGCGGACCTGCGCTACAACTTTGACGTTTTCCAGAAGGTTTTCATGGAACTGGATGGAGCTAAACTCTCTAAAGTTCTTGCTTTCAAAAACCATCTGTTTCATTGAGAAGTCAAAGACTGCACTTCTGCAATTCTTTGCAGTTTTTCATTTTGTGTTCAGTAACGTTATACTGCTTATGTTTTTATTGCTTTCCCCTCATGTGACTGCAATGCAGGATGATTCTTCCTTTTGGTATCATGTTCTAAGAAATTTTTACTGACGATTTTTAGCAATATGTTCTAAGTCAACCTTAATGTCCTGCTTACATGTTTAAAATGAAGATTAAAATTCATGTAGGTGTTTGGTATTAGTTATGTAACAATGTCATTTAAGGCTCAACTTAGTTGAAATCTTGTACAGATAAATACTTGTACAGAAGCTGAAACTGTTGTCAAATAATACACAAGTTATATTTTGTAAATCTGTTTACTCATAAAAGCGTGTTGCTTTTTTTCAGGTAGTCTTAATTTAGTTTACATTTTCAATTGTGTAATTAATTCAAATGTTATATGTAAGAGATGACAGGATCATCTATAAGCACTTTCTTTTATTTGCTGCTGAGGTCAGTTTTTTGTGATATATTTGCAAATATATTCTCAAACTAACTTTTTCTTTTAGTTATTTCTGCAGGCTCTATTTAAAAATGTGTTAACAAGTTTATATGGATGTGATTTTGGATTTGTTCATGGCAGAATTGCTGCTTTCACTGCTGTTACAGTTTAATAAAGGTGAATTGTTCAGTAGCACTCACAGTCTTTGCCTTTTTTTTGTCAATAATGATCAGTTAATATTTCAATTGAAAAAATTAAGTAGGATTTAAAGCCATAAGTTGTGTTGCAGGAACATAATTGCAATGTGTTTACATTACATAATATCATTGCGTACGACTGGCAAATAAAAATAAGTTGGTGTTAAACATTAAAATATATTGACATTATGCAATACATTGATGTTAAGATAACCGATTAATATTAGTACATCAAACATGATTTTTTTAAGTAATCTAATGTAAATAAAATACTTTGATTTGACAAGCATTAATTACTTGAGGGAAAGTGGAAAATTAAGTCAGTCATACTTGTTCATATTATGTGGGACCGATGTACACAATAAAATCAAGTAAATTGAAATAACTTTTTTTTTCAGTGTAGGCTCTTAGCTGAGTTTTGTGTTTTGCGTAGACACCAGTTCTTTCTTTGAGCTATGTGCCTTTTCTCTAGCTGTGGGTTCTCAATAATGACAGTAATGACAGAGCTGACGAGACAGGGGAAACGTAAACTGAACACACTCACATCAGACAGAGACCTTCAGAATAAAACAGGAAACTTACAGACACAGAGAACCAGACAAGACACTGAACTTAACAGACCAAGGGCGTAGATTTGGCATGGACGGAAGGGACATGTCCCCACCAATATCCAGCGATTATTGAATTTTACCCACCAATAATTTGATCTCTTCAAGTAAAAGAAAAACACACAAAAAGAAAGAAAAAAAAAGATCTGTCAAAGTGGGAGAAAGAGTTAAATTACATTCTCCACTGTAGTCCTACATCATGTAACAAATATGGCCAATGTGATTGGCTGTGCCTTTAAGGGAGCTCTGTTTAGTTTTAGCAACAGCAAACCTGGGGTCCGTTCTTCGTACCTCGCTTACTACATCCAAGATCAAATGACACATCCAAGATCAAATCATCGCGCTAACTTTGAGCTCGCTATTCCGGTTCTCCGAACACACCTGTTGTTGACGATTAGTATAGCTGGATGAAGTAATGTGAGATCACTGGGTGTCGTAACAGGGGCTACGCATCGATAGTAGAAACATTGATCGACAACCCTTTGATTGGTCGGCGAAAATGTCGAAGGAGCGCGCTCAGTATTTTTCGGCAGCAGAGCAAGAACTCTTGATTGAGGGATTTCAGGAGTTTCAGAGTTTAATTAAAACGCAAGGGAACACTGCAAAGGCTGCAAAAGCAAGGAGAGAGGGCTGGCAGAAAGTTGCTGACAAATTAAACTCGTAAGTAATTTAATAATAATAATAATAATAATAATGGATTGGATTTATATAGTGCTTTTCAAGGCACCCAAAGCGCTTTACAATGCCACTATTCATTCACTCTCACATTGACACACTGGTGGAAGCAGCTACGGTTGTAGCCACAGCTGCCCTGGGGCAGGCTGACAGAAGCCAGGCTGCCATATCGCGCCATCGGCCCCTCTGGCCAACACCAGTAGGCGGTAGGGTAAATTTATTATATTATATTACATTATATCACATTATATTATATTACATTATATCCTCTTTCACATCAGAGCCACAACAGGACCCACTAGAACATGGGAACAAGTAAAAGTGAAATATAAGAATATTCTACAGAATGGTAATATTTATCACTTATATTGCTTTTAGTCTCTTGAAAAGAGACCCTGAAGTAATCTGTTTGTTTATAACAGCAACCAAGAAAAGGGCAGAGCAAAAAAAAGACAGGTGGTGGTCCTGCACCCCCTCGTCAACAAGCTGGTTAAGTAAATAATACCCTCACGGGAAAATCGATATCTCTCTATGAGCACACTGTCGCGCTGAGCTAAAGGATCCTGTCTATCCCGCAATATACGCTGAATTCTGAAAACTCTCCTTATCAATCTCGCACCTTCCGCAATGGGTGGCTCGCGGATACGGACAGGACATGGCTGCGACAGACTTCCCAAATCCACCTTCGCTTTTATAGCCGTGGTCTCTCATCTTGATTACATTAAGTAATTTACTATTACTACTCTAAAATATGAATTACATCTGAAATAATCAAATACATGAAATAGAATGATTAATAGTACATTTCCCTTTTTTTAGGAAATGACCTGTATGTATCTGTATGAAATCAATGAAAGGATCAAGTACTGCATTATCTTTAGTTACATTGATAATATTTATTGATGGTAAAACAGTGGCAAAATATCGCTGTTGCTTTCGTATAAATGAAGCGGACATACCTGAGTGGCCGCGATCTAATCTTGTTTACATAAAGTAAGCCTGCTCCCGAGCAGGTTTACGCTTACGGATCTGTTGCTATGACAGCAAGTCCCGTATGAGCTTCGGGGAACCGAACGATCCAAGATCACACGAAATCGTCAACAATCAAATCCAGCTAACTTACTTAGCGAGGTACGAAGAATGAACCCCAAGTACTGCATTATCTTTAGTTACATTGATAATATTTATTTATGGTAAAACAGTGGTGGAATATCGCTGTTGCTTTCGTATAAATTAAGCGGACATACCTGCGTGGCCGCGATCTAATCCTGTTTACATAAAGTAAGCCTGCTCCCGAGCAGGTTTACGCTTACGGATCTGTTGCTATGACAGCAAGTCCTGGATGAGCTTCGGAGAACCGAACGATCCAAGCTCACGCAAAATCGTCAACAATCAAATCCAGCTAACTTACTTAGCGAGGTACGAAGAACAGACCCCTGAACTGCGAGGACCTGCAAGGGAGGATGGCAGCACAAAGGAAGAACCTGGATATAAGAAAGTATTTTTCAAAGAAACCTGTAAGTCACTTAAAGCCAAGTTCACTCATAAAATGTGTCCGTCATAATAACGTTACAGGCTATGCTAGGCTTTGGCCCACATCAGTCTAAAACTGTATGTAACCATGAATAACGTGTTTTGGAAACTAACTACACAACAGGGAGCACTATTAGTTATCTCAGTCTCAGAGCAGCATTTCTAATTTTGATCGAAACTGTCAGAGAAAACGGCAGCCTCGAGCAAGCCAGGATATTAGTTTACAGAGGCTGTTAAAATTATATGTCTAACGTGGTCAACAATGACTCAAATGAGATTAAACAATTCTGCTGTATGTCCACCAGGAGAGACTGGACAGTATAGATGTAAAACAAACATGCCAACAGTTTATCTCAGTTAACGAGAGGAGAAGGCATGTGTTTGGCTCCTTCACATAGTGGACATTGAGTTGTTGTGTGGGACACCAGGGGCCCGTTCTTCGTACCTCGCTAAGTAAGTTAGCTGGATTAGATTGTTGACGATTTCGCGTGATCTTGGATCGTTCGGTTCCCCGAAGCTCATCCGGGACTTGCTGCCATAGCAATAGAGCCGTAAGCGTAAACCTGCTCGGGAGCAGGTTTACTTTATGTAAACAGGATTAGATCGCGGCCACGCAGGTATGTCCGCTTCATTTATACGAAAGCAACAGTGATATTCCACCACTGTTTCACCATAAATAAATAACATCAATGTAACTGAAGATAATGCAGCACTTGATCCTGTTATTGATTTCACACAGATACATACAGGTCATTTCCTAAAAAAGGGAAATGTAGCCTACTATTAACATTCTATTACATGTATGTGATTATTACAGATGTAATTCATATTTTAGAGTAGTAATTGTTGTGATATTTTGATACCATGGTAGCATTTTCAGGATATTGTTTTATAGTGATATTATACAGGAAAACTGTTACTCAATAAGGCCCATTTACTAGTTGTTTTTCTCTTTCTCTGTGACCCAAGAATTAATGTGTAAGAATCACAGGATGGTACCTCAAGGTCGAAAACACCACAGAGATCACTTCTTTACTCCCATCCTCCCTTCTTTATCTCCTAGAAAAGAGCTTGTTAAAGGCCAGGTGGTTTGTTTCAGAATTCACTAATGAAAGAACTCTGTATTCTATGTCTAGGAGTGTATTTTGCTGGAATGATCATAAATTGTAGCTGAACTGATAAACTACACAAAGGATACTTCTTTGCTCAGAAGGCAGGAAGACGTTTCCTTATTTGGTCTGTACCGGTTTGAACTGAGAATCTGCTGACACACGAACCTTTTTTTTCCTCTATATAAACTGTTGTACTGAATAAACCTTTGAGTTGATTGTGGGAGAGCAACCTGAAACAGTCTATGTATCACTTTGTTCTCCTAACTGCTCCCGGCGCTGTAACTAACCCGCTGAACGGCATACTTGAGCGTTACTTTGAATAATTAGGAATCTTATAAGGAAAGGACAAAACTCTGCTTATCGGTGATCACGCCTCGGAGGAAACCCGATCCACGGATGAACCCGGGACGGAGATTTCTTTCAATTTGGTGTCAGAAGTGGGATCGGCTGACGAAGGTAAATACACGTCTTTAATATTTATATAAGACCGTATTATACCTCTCTCAGTGATCGATCTATAAAAGAAACGGGATATGCTGACGAAGTTTCACTTAGTGATCCAGAGAGATACACTGACGACTTCCTTAGTCCCCGAATAAAGTAAATTAAAAGCAGAAAGACACAGGAAGTTGCCTGTTGTATTGCGAGAAGCTGCTCGTTAAGTGAGAAGTTGCTCACCCAAACAAAAATTGCTAGCAATAAATTTAAAGTAACCTCAGCTGTGCCACAGCAAAATACTAACATAAATCCTTCAAAGCGTGTAAACCCCTCTGGAAATCACTGAACATGGGTCAGAATAATTCAAAAAACTCAGACAGGTCCGAGAAAAAAAATCGAAATTAACTGTAAAACCAAAAAAAAAAAAAAAAAAAAAAAAAGTCTCAAATAACGGCTCAGTACAACTCTCACTTCCGGTGACGTGTAACTTACGTCCGCGAATCGGTGAAGATTTCCATGATTACGTATCCAGAACATGCGGAAGTACTTACGTGACTGACTTTGTTTACAACTTAAGAACTGTAAGTTCAATGCATTCTAATTTATTTCCGGAGCCCTATCCCGAACGATTATTGCCAGAAAACAGGTCAGTAAAACTGAAGGCCAGTGCAGATACTACCACGAAAGCTAAAAGTGTTAAGATAATGCTGAATTTTGATGTTGAAGGCTCAGAGGAAAGTGAAAAAACGAATGTATGCAGGATCATCCGCTCCAGCACAGCAAGGAAGTTTCAGAGGACGGAAAGATAAGAGTAGAGACGTATGTTTTTATTGTGGAAAAATAGGACACTGGAGGAGGGAATGCAAATCAGCAGCACATAGGTCTCAACCACAAAACACAGGACCAGTTCCTGCCACTAGGCGTCAGCAGAGCTCTTCCAGTCAAGGTAACTGGCAACCACAAGGAGCTCCACATCTAAGCAGCCTTACAATCCACAAGGTAGACAAGCTAGAGGTGCAAATTTAGCTCAGTTTTCCAGCAGCCGCAGACACCCAGAACAAAAATGAATTTGTGTATTTCATTTAACACAAAGTGTGAAATGTTTGCTGACACTGATAACAGCTTATGTTTTCTCTGCCTTATGCACCATGGAGAAGGAACAGCCTCTGTGTCAGCTGGACGCCTCAGCAGAGAATGAACTCAACATCCTTTTTCTGGTATTCCACGTCACACACTGTGCCAAAAAAACGTGTACAAATACAACAAGCCACACTTTTGTTTCTCTCACACTGTTCAACAACATGATAACTGCTCACACAAGTGAAGGTCAAACAGTGGTTTTGTCACATAACTCAGACATAGGTTACGACATAACTAAACCATGTCGACACATAGATCTAACCTACCTTATATTGACTTTACACCTCATCACGCACAGCTCATGAAATGCAACAAGCCAGTATATGTCAAGCAATATCCCATTTCCACCGAAAAAGCCGCAGCTCTAGATGTCATCATAGGAGATTTATTGACTATAGGAGTAATAAAGCCCACACTCCTGTCAATCCTGTGCCAAAGCCTAACAAACCTGGCGTATGGCGTTTCATACAAGACTTAAGGCAAATTAATGCAGTCATTATGCCTCTGCCACCTCTCAGACGTTCCCAGCATATTGACATCTATTCCATCCACAGCTATACATTTTACCGTGGTGGACCTGTGTTCCGCCTTTTTCTCAGTACCTGTGCATGAAGACACACAGCCGTTATTTGCATTCACACATAGAAATAAGCAGTACACTTGGACTCGTTTGCCCCAAGGCATGATAGACAGCCCTGCGGCTTTCTCAATGGTGGTCCGTGCTACCCTGGACAGCTTCACTCCTCCGGAGGGCTGTACTGGATGACCTCCTCCTCTGTGCTCCGAGTGAGGAACTATGTCAAACTGCTACACACATGCTTCTCCAGCACCTCCAACAGACTGGCCACAAAGCATCAGCAAAGAAAATGCAGTACTGTCAGACTTCTGTTCAATATTTGGGATTCACACTGTCTCACGGAAAACGTTCCATGACTACAGACAGGGTCAAAGCTGTGACCTCCGTCCCTCGGCCCACTACACAGAAGGAAATGTTGTCCTTCTTAGGCATGGTGAACTATTGCAGACAGTGGATACCAGACTGTTCTTTTCATGACCACATTCTGCGTGACTGTTGTAAAAAAGACAAGCCTCCTCGAATACTGTGGTCCACAGAAATGACAGCCTCTTTCAATTAAAGGGAGTGCTGACCTCCGCCACTCAAAGGTGCTGCCTGTGGATTGTTCAGGGGATGCCGGCCTGCCTGAGGGCGGTAGCAGCTTGCTCTATCATATAAGGGACTGCGAGAAGCTCACACTCTCACATGACACTATTCTACACACCAATCACCAGGTCACGACCATTCTAGCAAACATAACTACACAACATATGACTGCACAACGTCGCTCAGGTTATGAAGCTACACTGACCTCCACAGCAAACCTCACCATAAAAGCGAGCAGCACACCCAATTCGCCAGCACATTTATTGATCCATATGCTGTGTTCTTCTGACCGACAGGATGGCTCAGACAGGCTTGACGATCATGACTGCATGACACGTATACAGGAATCCACAGCACCACGTCCAGATTTAGAACAAATACCTATCCCAGACTCAGCCACGGTTTATGTGGACGGGTCCTGTTCAAGGCCAAATGACAACTCATTTCTTTGTGGCTATTCAGTGGTGACATTGCCTGACATCATACTAGAGGCTCACTCATTACCATTTCACTCAGCACAAAAAGCAGAGCTCATGGCTTTAATACGCGCCTGTGAGCTCCATGTGGATAGGCGTGTGACAATTTACACAGACAGCCGCTATGCGTTTGGCGTCGTACATGACTTTGGCACATTGTGGAGACAAAGAGGATTTAGATCTGCTGATGGAAAACCGATTGCTAATTCTGATCTTGTGCAGAGACTTTTTCAGGCTATACAGCTACCATCGGCCGTTGCAGTTGTTAAAACGAAAGGACACAGTACAGCTGACACAGACGAAGCAACAGGTAATGCCTTAGCAGACGTGACAGCCAAGGCTGCAGCTGCATCACAACTCCCACCTCCACAGGAAGTATTATCTGTGCCCCTACAGTTGCCACTTGTTACACTCCCAGACTATTTAGAAACAAATGTTGATTTAAACTTTATACAAGAGCAGGCCTCTGCATCTGATTACACCTATTGGGAGGATAATGACTGTACCTTAGATGACAGAGATGGCCTATACAAAATTTTGAGGGTTTGATTGCGCTCCCATATTCCCTGATGCCAGTCCTTGTCCGACATTTTCACTGTGTGAGTCATGTCGGACAAAGAGGGGTAATAATGGCAATAAAATCAAAATCAAGATTTGTAATTGAGAAAACATCACATGCAGTAAAAAAGCATATTAGCAACCTGTCTAACATGTGCACGAACTAATGTAGGGAGACCAAAAGCGAAACATCAGCATTTACCACAACCAGATTTTCCATTTCATACATTATGACTCCATCTGCAGTAACCAAATTATCTCCATTTGAAATAAGACTATTTCCAACACCATGGTCAGCTTCCAGAGGGGCACCGCTAGTAGAAGGTGATGTATATTGCATTGTCCGACTATGTTCACAATCTGGTAGAAACACTGAATAATAACTATGCCAAAGTTTGTCTTTCTCAGCCTTTCCCCTCCACAGTTCCACCAGTGGAGACAAGGAGATGCGGTGTTGGTGAAGTCGCTAAAACCAAGGACACTCAGGGAGGCCGCGCGTTTTCCAGCCCCCAGACTGTACTGGCAGTGACGAAGAACCAGCATCCTCACAGACGGACAACCTCAGTGGATTCATGCCAGCAGGGTTAAGACTAGAGCTGGGCGATATGAGATTTTTTCATATCACGATATGTTTTTTTCATTTCAGTCGATAACGATATCTATCACGATATAAGCCAAATAACTATATTTGTAAGATTTAAATGTGCCGTTGCTCACAAGTAAAATGTGAAATAATCAGCAGCTTGTTTTTATTTAAATATTTATTTCCCATAATAAGTTCAACAGGGTAGATGTACTTAAGGAACATGAGACTTTTTCAGATAAATAAAGGCAAATATTGCAAACCACACAAAAGGCAGCCGCTAAAGCGTTTAAGTTTCAAAATAGAACAAACGAAACAGACTAAATTGTCAATTCCACTTAGAAACAAAATATTAATTCTAAAAATAAATCTTAGTTTGTTTTACAGAAGAACAGACAAAACTGACTAACTTTTTTCAATATCAAATAAACTGAGAACTAAAAGGAAATTCTCAATCTCTCCTTGTGTATAGCTGAGCTTTTCAAACAGTTTTAACAGTTACTTTAGTCTGACAAAAGCCGAATGACGAATTAGCGCTTCCAGTCAGAGACTGAGGCTACGTTCACACGTACACGGGTATTTGTGAAAACGGAGATTTTCCGTTTTAAAAAATAATCCCGTCCACACATAAAGGCAGAAATGAAGGAAAACGCTGCTATGAACATGCCAAAGCAGCAGGTGGCGCTAGATTCCTAACCGTGCCGAAATGTTGGCCAATCAGAAGTCTAGAAGCCTCGGTGGGAAAAAGTAAACAAAGCTGGGGCATAGAAGCAGAACCGAGTCGTATGTGTGGAGGGACAGTAACTGTGTGTATATGTAAGCATTTAAACACTGCAGAGAGTAGAATTAACAGTAACAGTATTGTAGAAATTCATTTCACCGAAACAATAACGTGGCGCACAGTGTGACGCATGCACCAGTTTATTGTATTTCCAGACTTGCTTTCGGCACAATTTACAGTGCACGCTACTCTGTTTTTTTGTCAGACTTGAAATAGCCGAAATACCTTCACACTACGGAACTTCTATGGCTCTTCCGTTCGACAATCTCTCCGGCATTGGAACCATCATCTGTTTTCTCTTCGGTCACGCTCGGTTGATTTTTCTAGTCGGCACACTCATTTCCTCCATTACGCGCTGGCTCCATTACCCGCTGGCTGCTTCCCAAACAAACACACGTGCGGCTTGGCACTTGTGCTGTACCTAACAAGTCACGCGACGTGACGCCGCGGCTGTGATTGGTTCGGCTCTGCGCTACTTAATTTGGATTGGCTGACCTTTTTTTTTTTTTTTTGAGGACAAGAGCAGCGAGGTCTATCGGGATAGCTTAATTTCTCTATCGAGTAAAAGTTATATCGCGATACATATCGTTATCGTTCTATCGCCCAGCTCTAGTTAAGACCAGCCCAACCAGACCATCTCAGGCGTCGGATCAAGCAGACGACGTCTCCGGCGAGCCAACGCCCGGAACCAAAACAAATAAACACACAACGGGTAGATGACATCTCCGGCGAGCCAGCGCCCGGATCCAATCCACCTACACACACGCAATCACTGATTAACACACAACGCCTGAAAGAGCCAAGACTCAGAGAGCTCTTTGATGCTTCACCTGAACAACAACAAGGTACTCAAACATCCAGCAGGAACAGAAAGCCGAGAGTACCACAGGATGTCTAATCTGATAAAGCTAGACTCATTCCATCCTGATAATGGAGAAAATGAAATGCCCATTGTCATCATACGACGCTTATTCTATGTCTCTCGAACCTGGGACCAGGCCAGAAGACGACTGAAGAACTGTTTTTCTTATATATTTAGGTTATTTATCATATCTATCGCATTAACTTTAGGATTTTTCTTTGCTATTTTGTATTGTAGACTGCAACCATGTTCACATTTCTGCAGGTCGTATTTTGCTGACGATACCTCATGCTCTATTTTGCAAGACACCTACTTAATGCACTCCTTACGTTCCCTAAAATCAGTAAATGGCAACATAGACGCCACTAATAAACCATTTTATGCACCCCCTAGAGCAGGAGCTAACGCCTGGTATGAAAATGCCAGAATAGCCGCTCGTGACTTAGGAAACAGTAACTGTTATGTCTGTTCAAAAGGTAACCCAGAACAGGTAATAGTAGGATACCCCATATCCGGTTTCCCCCTCACTGAGGGACTAGAGAAAATCGGCGGAGATAATGCTCTCCTTAAAGACACTTTACAGTTGACTCTGAGCCCTCTCGACTGCTTACTTAGACACACACACACACCAACTAACCCTGAGACTCCATTAGGCGAATTATTGAAGTTATCTAATGACACGGCAGGGACCTGCGCCCCAATGAAACGCCCTAAGACTAGGTTAAAGCCCTCACTACCCCTAGGACAGATCCCTTTCCATTTTAATACTAGTATGATATGTCTGCGCAGACTAAAGTTAACGGGCCCAGACACACACATAGATTATACAAAGGATAACTATACATTCTTCTCTGACTCCCCAGGTGCACGCTGTAATGAGACATGGCTAGCTGTCTCTGTGGCTGAAGTTTTATCATATCTGGAGGAACACACACACAGTTCAAGTTTGAGCGGAGAATCGATCATTGTTCCCCCAGAAGGTGTATTAAATGATACTGACTGGGGGGAGTTAGTTAAATCACACATGGTCACGCGTCTTACTAGAGCAATCCCTAACGGTTATTGGTTGTGCAATAATACTCTTAGACTAGCCTTACCTGTTAATTGGACCGGTACCTGTGGTCTAGTGACCGTTGATGTATGCTGTACTTTCATTCCCAATAATACCGCCCCTAACGGTTCATTCACACAAGCTATGAATAGACTTGAAGCATTGAAGATAGAACTAATTGCCAATACAGGCCACGGTCAGTGGCTAGATAAGTGGCTACAGGACACGTTTGGAAAATGGAAGGAACTAATTGTAGCCTTTGTAACCGTTGCCGCATGTTTTCGATAATTATTGTCTGTTGTGTGATACCATGTATACGCTCTCAGAATTTTTGATATTAAGCTTACTCGAAGGACTAGTTACATTTATGATTTGTTTCACATTTATGATTTGTCTTTATATTATGTTATTACATTCTGTCTTTATACTATGTTATCATTTCATGATAAAAGGGGGGAACTGTTGTGATATTTGATACCATGGTAGCATTTACAGGATATTGTTTTATAGTGATATTATACAGGAAAACTGTTACTCAATAAGGCCCATTTACTAGTTGTTTTTCTCTTTCTCTGTGACCCAAGAATTAATGTGTAAGAATCACAGGATGGTACCTCAAGGTCGAAAACACCACAGAGATCACTTCTTTACTCCCATCCTCCCTTCTTTATCTCCTAGAAAAGAGCTTGTTAAAGGCCAGGTGGTTTGTTTCAGAATTCACTAATGAAAGAACTCTGTATTCTATGTCTAGGAGTGTATTTTGCTGGAATGATCATAAATTGTAGCTGAACTGATAAACTACACAAAGGATACTTCTTTGCTCAGAAGGCAGGAAGACGTTTCCTTATTTGGTCTGTACCGGTTTGAACTGAGAATCTGCTGACACACGAACCTTTTTTTCCCTCTATATAAACTGTTGTACTGAATAAACCTTTGAGTTGATTGTGGGAGAGCAACCTGAAACAGTCTATGTATCACTTTGTTCTCCTAACTGCTCCCGGCGCTGTAACTAACCCGCTGAACGGCATACTTGAGCGTTACTTTGAATAATTAGGAATCTTATAAGGAAAGGACAAAACTCTGCTTATCGGTGATCACGCCTCGGAGGAAACCCGATCCACGGATGAACCCGGGACGGAGATTTCTTTCAGTAATTGCAAATTACTTCGTGTAATCAAGATGGGAGACCACGGCTATAAAAGCGAAGGTGGATTTGGGAAGCCTGTCGCAGCCATGTCCTGTCCGTATACGCGAGCAACCCATTGTGGAAGGTGCAAGATTGATAAGGAGAGTCCTCAGAATCCAGCGCATATTGCGGGACAGACAGGATCCTTTAGCTCAGCGCGACAGCGTGCTCATTGAGAGATATCGATATTCCCGTGAGGGTATTATTTACTTAACCAACTTTTTGACGAGGGGGTGCAGGACCACCACCTGTCTTTTGTTGCTCTGCCCTTTTCTTGGTTGCTGTTATGAACAAACAAACAGATTATTTCAGGGTCTCTTTCCAAGAGACGAAAAGCAATATAAGTGATAAATATTACCATTCTGTAGAATATTCTTATATTTCACTTTTACCTGTTCCCATGTTCTAGTGGGTCCTGTTGTGGCTCTAATGTGAAAGGGGATATAATATAACATAATATAATATAATGTAATATAATATTAGATAATATAGTGTAATATAATAAATCTACCCTACCGCCTACTGGTGTTGGCCAGAGGGGCCGATGGCGCGATATGGCAGCCTGGCTTCTGTCAGTCTGCCCCAGGGCAGCTGTGGCTACAACTGTAGCTGCCTCCACCAGTGTGTGAATGTGAGAGTGACTGAATAGTGGTATTGTCATGCGCTTTGGGTGCCTTGAAAAGCGCTATATCAATCCACTCCATTATTATTATTATTGTTATTATTAAATTACTTACGAGTTTAATTTGTCAGCAACTTTCTGCCAGCCCTCTTTCCTTGCTTTTGCAGCCTTGCGTTCTGATTAAACTCTGAAACTCCTGAAATCCCTCACTCAGGAGTTCTTGCTCTGCTGCCGAAAAATACCGAGCGCTCTCCTTCGACATTTTCGCCGACCAATCAGAGGGTTGCCGATCAATGTTTCTACTATCGATGCGTAGCCCCTTTTACGACACCCAGTGATCTCACATTACTTCATCCAGCTGTACTAATCGTCAACAGCAGGTGTGTTCGGGGAACCGGAATAGCGAGCTCAGAGTTAGCACGATGATTTGGTCTTGGATGTGTCAATTGATCTTGGATGTAGTAAGCGACGTACGAAGAACGGGCCCCAGTAGTCCATGTCTGTTGCTGTAACAGTAGTTCATGTTTGGAATAAAAAAATCCCAGCTCACTGATTTGATAGGAGCAATAGTGCCTAAAATGTTGCATAATTTTGCTGAGAGATCTTTTACTTTGTGCTAATCTTAGATGAGTAGTTTTATGGACAAAACCCACCAGGTCATTCAGTGTTCCCTTAGTGCTAATGTATAAGAGATGTTGGTGTAACTGAAGTAATGTTGTTAAGTCCTTAAAGTCATATTCGTTTATTGTCATGACTGTATTTTTATTTTTGTATGATACCTGATTTATATGGAATATGGCTGAAGTAAATTAAAGTCTAAGATACTTAGTCATTTGTTTAATTGTAATTTAACATTATATAATTCACATATAAAACTATGACTTTTAATTTTAAATGGTTTAACAGCATGTAGAATAGCATATGTAGGCAAGTATATTTCTCCTTTTTTTTTTTTTTTTTATCAAGAAGCAAAGACAAAAAGGAAAAAAAAAGAAACAGGGCAGAGTTCGGTGGTTGAATCATCCGTCCCTACCAATGCCACAAATAAAGACAACATCTAATTTGCCCTGGTTAAACAAAGAGTGCAAGAATTTAATGAAAACAAGAGATCAATTACTAAAGCAGTTCCTGAAAACAGGTCTAACTCTGGATAGACAGAGACTTACTTCAATGCGGAACAAAGTAATAAGAAGTTTGAGACAGACCAAAGCAAAAATTTTTATAAATATAATTGAAAGAGCCAAAGGTAATGGTAAAATTATCTGGCAACACTTAAATAAATTACTTGGCCGTCATTCAAACAAAAGTAAAAATACAATTGAACTTTATGTAAATAACTCTATTGTTAGAGAGCCTCTATCTATTGTCAGTAACTTAAACACCTTCTTTATTTCATCTGTTAAGGAGATCAGTCAGAGCTTTGACTCAGTTGTATGCTCTGATAATGTGAATGATGTTGGTCAGAATTTGTTCACCATCACTCATATTTCAGACACTGAAGTTGCTAAACTAATTACAGGTTTAAAACAATCAAAAGCACTTGATGTATATGGTATTACACAAACTTCCTAAAGGAACATATGGATTTGCTTGTACATCCAACAACTCATGTTTTGAATATGTCTTTCAAACACTCCATTGTTCCAACAGATTGGAAAATTGCTGCAGTTACATCAATTCTCAAAGCAGGTGTGAAGACTGACATTGCTAATTATCGCCCCATAAGCATACTCCCGGTCGTATCTAAAATAGCTGAGAAGTGGGTGGTTAAACTCCTCACTGCTCACCTAGAAAACACCCAACCCTCATTACATCCATTGCAGTTTGGCTTTCGGGCACATCACTCCACAGATACCGCCCTGTGTATGTTAGTGGAGAACTTGAAGAGCTTGCTGGACAAGAGTCCCTGTGTTGGAGCTAGATCTGAAGGCGGCTTTCGACTCTGTAAACCATCAGATATTGTTGTCCAGATTGACTCGGTTTAATACCTCCAGTCAGGCTCTTCAGTGGTTTGCCTCATATCTCTCACACAGGAAACAGTGTGTGGTGTTGGATGGGGTTAAATCTCCATATTTAGACTGTGATACAGGGGTTCCTCAAGGATCTGTTCTTGGGCCCTTATTGTTCTCTCTTTTTATCAATAACTTACCTGAAGTCTGTCCAAATATATTTACTCAAATGTATGCGGATGATGCAGTTATATATACGCAAGCAAATAGTGTTCAGCAGGTGGCAAAAGATCTTACAGCTGCTTTAGCATTAATGCATAGCTGGTAGGGCTGAACGATTATGGAAAATAATCTAATTGCGATTTTTTGCCCCAATATTGCGATTGCGATGCGATTATTTTTTAAGGTCTTTGTCTTCTGTATTATTAAACAAAGACAAGCAATACATCATATAGTATGGCCAATACTATATTACATTAATTTTAAACTGTTCTTTCCTGGAAGACAGACCTCTGTTATGATGACATGAGGTGATGCATGAATTGATGACTGACATTTTTATTTAACTTCTTCAATCACAACAGTATATTTGAACATACACAATAGTTTATTTTTAGCTTACAAACATCTGAGCATAAAGTGCTGACAAGGAACCCTGGTGTAAACATTAAAATGAAAGTCAGTACAATGTGCAGATTGCAGAAATATACATAAAAAAAATCAGTGGCTTTACCACACTCAGTTTTTCGACATCTGTGAACTACTAGACAGTCATTAAATTAAAAAATAATATTAAATAAATAAAGCTAATAAATAAAAAATACACACATCTTACTGATCTCTGCAGTCAGTAACATTACACATAAAGTGCAAACATAATAGCAATTGTATAAACACACACACAAACACGCCTTTAAAATTTAAAGGCGTGAAATTGGACGGTCTAGCCTTCTGATTAGCGTCACCACTGTCTCGGTGGAGTTTAATAAACTCGGCCGTCTGCTTCTTGCTATCTAAAATATAACCAGACACTGGTGTAAATTCTCGACTGTCTCATACTTCTGTTTAATAAGTTTTCTGTTTGACGTTTAGTCAGCTGTGCGAAAACCAAGGAGGAACCCACCCGGGGGATTAATAAAGTTTTATTTTATCTAATCTAATAACTTTAATCTCAGCCAAACCGATTTACTCACGAACAAACAAAACACTGAAAAAAGCCCAACAATAACATTTTTAGGTTGTCTAAGCGACTTATATATTACGTTTAACCCGAGCAGCGAAAGTCCGCGGTGATCTGAAAATGATGTGCCGGGAGTTGTGCCGTTCTCGGCCGCATCAGTAACCCTCGAGCTCCCGGCTAGCTGTCGAGCTGGTGGGTAGCAGACGCCTCCGAAAACGTCGAAGCACTTTTGCAAATATGGGATATCTTGATAAACTGAGCAGATATTTGATGTTTACACAACTACTTTCTCGCCTGAAAATATGTTAAAAGTTTATTTTGTGATCCAGAAAGATTAGTATGAGTAATTTTAAAACTTAGTAGCGGCCGCCATTGTTGGAAACTGGAGTTTGGCTGGGCCGCACTATAAATTCTGGGATATGGTAGGCCACGAAGGACACACCCGACCCATCCTTCAAATTCGGGGAAAAGGAGGACGCATTTGTCGGCTACATTCGGAGGAGTCTACGAATTTGGACAGCCTTCGGCGCGTCGCTGTGACGTAATCGGTCTACAAATGCGGCCTCAGGAGGATGCAGCCCATGAATTTGGACATGTCCAGAGTATAATCGCAGCCTTTGCGGTTAGAAAATTGCACTTGATCATGTCGCGATATTATCGCAAATGCGATATATCGTTCAGCCCTAATAGCTGGCTGGAGGACTCATGCCTAATGTTGAACACCTCAAAAACTGTATGTATTTTTCAAAACGCCCCTTAAACTTGAAGCAGTCAAACATATTCCTGGATGGAGTAGAGCTTGAATTAGCTCCAGAATTTAAATATCTTGGGGTCATTCTAGACCCAACATTATCCTTCAAGAGTCACATACATAAAGTGTCCCAGGTACTTAAATTTAATAATTGAAATTTTAATCATATAAGTAATAATTTAAATATTAATGTTGCAAAAACTTATTTTTACTCAATGATCATCTCTCATATGGACTATTGTTTGATGTCCTGGTCACTTGCTTGTTCAACGACACTTAAAACTATTGAAAACATTTATAAAAGAAGTTTAAAACTACTTGACAAAAAACCGACTTCCCACCACCACTGTCATGTGTTAAAAAAACATACATTACTGAATTTCAATAACTTAGTGTAACTTAAAAGAGTGTGTTTAATATATAAAGTCTTACACTCCCTTGCTCCACCACCACTAAAGCAGTTCATTAGGCATAAAGAAAGCTTAGACAGGACCACTCAAGCTACAATCCGAGGAGACTTGTTTATACCCCACAGACGGACAGCATTTGGGCAGAACGTCCTCTCTGTCAAGGGAGGCCATCTGTGGAACAGTCTTCCTCAACCCATTAGAGAATGCTCTACACTCAATTTGTTTAAGGCAAAGGTTAAAAACTGGTTATGGACAAATCAAGTGTGTGATCATGTATGAGTTGTATAGTTTTAATGTTTTATTTGGGAACAGAATGGTGTGTATGTGTAAGTTTGGTGATGGAGTTTTTATTATGAATGAATGATGAATTTTTATGTCTATTTTTTATGCTTAAGGACAACAGATGGAAATTAGCCCTTGGCTATAATCTGGCATGTTTACATTCATGTAATTTTTTTTTTTACATTTATGTTAATTAACATGCACTGTCCTAAATAAAATAAATAAATAAAACCAAATCTACGCCCAGACAGACTCACAACCAGACACAGTGACACCATGGACAGACAGAGGGAACACAGAGAAGTGGGAGCAGGCAGGCACAGAACAAAACCCTAACGAACAGCAACCCTTAACAAAAGACATAACAGAATAAACAAGAACATAGAATAACATAAAGAAACACAAAACACAGAGTCGTCAGACTCAGGGCCATGACAACACCATTACTTGAAGAGAAGGTATCCTGCTCTCCTTGTGTGTGTACGCTACACAATTCAGCAGTAGCCTAACTCCACTTGAAATAACGCGCGAAGTCAGGATGTAGCGTCCAACTCCTTTTAATTAGTGAGTATTTCCTCATGGAGTAAAACTGAAATACAAATAACATAGCTAAAATTAACCTAGCATCATTAGCACAACAAAATTAGATTCCAATACACATCCATTAGCGTTAGCACACAACTACTAAAGTATTCATCTACAGCAAATATTTCCACAAAATATACATAAAATACAATCCTACAATTCAATACAAATGAAAACTTACAGACGGTGGTGTCGATGGCACAAACAAAAGGCAGATGTCGCTGGATCAAATTTCCCCACATGTGATCCGCTAGGAACTAAACAAACATGGCTGACATCCTGTCACTTCCTGAAACTGGTTTTCAAAATAAAACGAATTTCAAAATAAAAGTAGCTCATTGCAAAGAGCCCCTATATTGCAATAAATTAAGAGCGGAACAGAAGGTATTTTATCGAACTGGTGTTAATCACATGTGAACAGCAACTCTGCCAGTCTGCCGTCAGGTAACTCCTCTCTAGACCTCTAGCTCCCCCTACAGTCTGGGCATATTAACAACATCAAACACTGATACTAAGCAAATATGCATTTGCTGTTATCATTACACCATCCCTTTTTAAAAATATAATAATTCTACTTTCATAAACATAAACTATCTCTCCTTTTACTTGTTAAACCAAGCTTTGTCAATAAAAGGTTAAAAGCACAAGTAGTTTTCAACAATCATAATCAGTTCAACACCAGTACACAATTATAGTGCAACTTGTGTAAATACTATGACAATATTATCTTCCAAACAACGTATCAACACCTCTGTTCAATCAGTCTCATAGGTGGCTTTACTTATCTTACAGATCTTCTGTGTTTGTTCTTATGTATGTGTAGCTGTTCCAGGTGATAGTATCTCCAGTGTGTGTTGGGGTTGTTCATCAGCCTCCAACCTCTATTCTACTCTACATGTCCGGAAGATCTTGGCGATTTTGTCTTCGAATAGCATTATCTTCTGCCTGAATGATGTATGATTTGGTTGAGCTTCCTTTGGAACATTTGCTTTGTGGCGTTGTGCGGTATACTAGCAGGCTTTGTTAGAAGTCAGTACTACTGTCTCTTGCCTTGCTCAGCAGCCTCTTCACTGTTTGGACTGACTTTTCCACTTGTCAATTAGATTGTGGGTAATGCAGGCTTGATGTTGTGTGAACAAAGTCCCATTCCTTGGCAAACTGTCAAAACTTAATATTTGCTTCACATAAACATAGTCATTAATTCCCTCTTACTTTTGCTGTTTTGCTTTCACCACGATAGAAATCACACCTCACATCTGCACAGCTCTCTCTCTCTCTCTCTCTCTCTCTCTCTCTCTCAGTGTGCTTCAAGAACAGTTTCCCATCTAAAAATCTCTGTTTCCTGCATTATTCTCTTGCTTATTACCAGTGATGGGAATAACGTTACTAACAGCATAATTTTTTTCAGTAATGAGTAATCTAGCTAATTACTATTTCTATTGTTACAACGCCAGTACTGTTACTAACAAGAAAATGTGGTGCGGTGGCGTTACTATTTTTCAACAAACAGACGGTTGAAGCTGTGTTCAGCTTACCACATCTTATATCAGTTACACGGAAGTAGCTGTAAGTAATCTGGGCGCTACAGCTTTAAGCAGCTGCGCGCGCTCCCGCAGACGGCAATCACTTTCTGGCATACGATCACTTTTTGGCAAAACACCTGTAGCTAGGGGGCAAAACAATTGCATGAGTGCTGTTGTTTGACTGAGGAAGAATAAAGTAGTCGTGGTAAGCCAATCACATGATCACTTCAAGATGACAAAGCAACAATGTGATAAATACCAGGTTTTAAATTGTGTAGATAGGCCACGTAAAACCAGAGTCATGATAAAAATATGTTTACGCGTGTTTTTTCCTCAATAGTTTCGTCACGTTTATTGTCTAAGCCAAGGACAGAGCTAGCAAGCACTCTCTGCTTATGATCAAAAAATAAAAAAACAAAACAAAAAACATCCAGTTCGTGTTGACTAATCAAAAATGATATGGCAACATGACATTTGGTTGTTTAGAAAGAGGGTTAAGTTTTAGGAGTGATGGTGAGAGAGAGAGAGAGAGAGAGAGAGAGAGAGAGAGAGAGAAAGAAAGACAGCAGAAAAAGAGAGAGAGTGAGTTTTAAGAAGTGAGAGATTTGTGACGTTTACCGTGTTTGGAGTGTGTAGTTAATGTGTTGCCTTTTGTAGTTAGTGTGTAGTGTTGTGTGTCAGAACAATGGGGCGACTGCTGTCTCCAGGTAAAAAACAATGGGCCAGCTTGTATATTTTATATGTATATTTTATATGCTTGTAGTGATGGTGGTAGCACTCATGTTCATGCAGGTGACAATGCTTGTGGTCGTGGCCCAGAGCCAGCTCATGGTCATCCTCGTAGGTGTGCACGCCT
The DNA here is from genome assembly GCF_057381915.1 of Diplotaxodon limnothrissa. Lineage (NCBI taxonomy): Eukaryota > Metazoa > Chordata > Actinopteri > Cichliformes > Cichlidae > Diplotaxodon > Diplotaxodon limnothrissa. The sequence continues at coordinate 12,868,467 of NC_140612.1, read as the reverse complement.
TCAGCATTCTTGTAGCCATCTTCATAACAACAGTACAGAGTGTGACTTTTATTTTTTAAATCTTCTGTTAGAACACTATTACAGCTTAAAATGAGAGGTGTGGGTGCTGTGACTGAGAATCTGGACAGCATAAACCACAGTAGAAAATCTATGTTTGCTAAACTTTCTTTGCAGTTGAAATGTTTACTTTAAACAATATTATATTTTAAAGAGGCCAGAAATGTGTGCTCTTGTGTAATCAAAACAAATGGGTAGTTTCATATCTAGTCTTGGCAGAGACTAACTTGAAGCTTTATTTGTGAAGAGCAAGTTAGCTAGCGAGTACTGCTAACATGAGCATAAAAGGGTGGGGCTAACTGCAGTGATGCTAGCATTAACCGTGTTAGCACGTTACCTTAAACAGTTGGTTAGTCCACAGGTGTACACTCAGAGGTTCAGCTATTTATTTCATTGCAGAGAAGCTGAATCAATACTTCAGCTAGTTCCCAAATTTTTAAAACAAGTACCTGTACTTCTTCTCAGCTACAGAATGTCTTTACCTTTTGTCACCTGTATTCAATTTTTAAGGTGCCACAAATTTTTAACTCCACAGCATGCTGATTTATGGCAAGGTTTCAGTTGTAACCTATATGGGAATTGCTTGGTTGGTGCAAAAAATATTAGCAGCCTTTTGCCAAAGCAAATCAGTTGTTTAGTGGAATCTATGAAAAAAATGTGCATTTAAAACATTTTTTTTGCTCTAGGACATGAAACGGTAAGATTGACTCATGCAAGCAGTCCTTTACTGACAATGTGTTTAATGTAGAAAAATGCAATGCCAAATAGTTTTCCTTCTTTTCATTACACTTGAGCCTTTGTGTGTGTATTTAAAAACAGTTTTATAGGCTTTATGAACTGGCTGCAGCTGGCTTGAATTCGAGGTCTTTAGTGAAGAGTTCATCCACATTTTTATGCTTTCCCGCTGTGGTGGGGCACTGGGCAGAGACTGATTTTGGGAAGGGCTCGATGGTGGGCTCCATCTGTCCAGGAATTTGAGGGTCGGGTTTAAGTGGGAGAGTGACTCCAACTCCAGGGCCACCAACTGGGACATCAGGGAAGGAAGGCAGAGTCACAGGCTGGCCCAAGGCGGGCAGGACTATCACTGTTCCCTGTGGTTCATCGTGGGGTGTGTTCTCATGTTCGTGCTCGTGGTGATGGTGGTGGTGCTCGTGTTCATGCAGGTGACCGTGCTTGTGGTCATGGTCCAGAGCCAGCTCATGGTCATGTTCATGTGTGTGCACACCTAGAGCATGCTTATAGTCGTGGTGGTGACTGGGAGAGTCACCGCTGTGGTTGTGTGCCTTGGCGTGATGAGTGTGCACGTGATCGTGATTCAGACCGTGGTCATGGGAGTGGTCATGAGCGTGCCTGTGGGCGCTGCCTGTGGCATGGTCATGTGTGTGGTGGTGATCACGGTCATCAGTGTGGTTGTGGGTGTGGCCATGATGAGAGTGGCACTTTGTGTGATCGTTTGCGTGGTCGTGTGTTTGGTCTTGGTCGTGGCTGTGTGAGTGTGTGTCATTGTGGCTGTGGTCAGTCTCTCCGCCCAGCAGGTGTAGCTTCTTCTCTCTCTCAGCAGCCTGGAGAAGAGATAAAGAGTGTAGGATATTAAAGAGTGAACAGTGTATTATAGATTTGCAACCTCTAATGGCCATGTGAATAAAATATGGTCTGGTGCTTCCATCTTCAGATTTTCAAGGCCCACTTAAGTCCTGAAAATAACAAACAGCAATTCTGGCCTCCATAGCTATGGTCTCCCTTCACGACAACAGTACAGAGTGAATTTTATTTTTTAACTCTTCTATCTGGACAGTTAGAGCTTCAAAATAGAGGTGTACCAGGTGTGACTGAGAATTTTGACAGGCTAAAGCACTGTAGCAGATCTGTTTGCTAAACTTTAGGGGAACGGTGTTAACAAAACTTTGGATGTGTCCATCTGATTCTGTAGTTTAAAAAAAACACATCCTCATTGGAATTATACAGCAAAGACATGTATAAACAGTTTGTGTTAATTTAGTGAGTTCCAAAATTAAAATCACACAATCCACCAATCATCCTTTTTTTTCTTATGCTGTAAAAAGACATTGAAGGTAAACAGCGAAACCATCTAAAAGAGTCTCACCTCAGGCTCATAGATCTCACAGGCTCCCTCAATCTTCTCATCGCCATTGAGAGCGTCGAAGAGGGATGCCTTACAGAAACCCTTGTGCTGAGGAGAGAAAAAGAAGAAAAAGTAAGAGTGCAATAATTATGCCTGTGGTTTTACTACAGTATAAAGGCCTTTACATGTACAGTTTGTGCAAATGTTTCTTGTTTTAAAAATACTTTTGGACAAATTTTTTTGGATCAAGTTCAGTTTTTCTGATTCTCGCGTGTGAATTAACAGATTGGACCAATCAGACCACTGCATTTGGCAAGTGTGCATGCTGCTCTGGGTCATACTGCTATCTGAAAAATATTTCTCTGTCTCCTCAGGTGTGGTCTACCCACAAGAGCTCAGACTTCCTTACTGACGTCCGGAATTATGTACAAAAGCAGCTGTGATGCAGCTTCACCTCTTGGATTAAAACAAGAAATTCTTTTTGCTGCTGCCTTCTATTTAGAATTGGATGATGTCCAGAATGGACAGCACAGTGGCATGGTTAGCACTGTTGCCTCACAGCAAGAAGGTCCTGAGTTTAATTCCACCATCAGGCCAGGGTCTTTCTGTGTGGAGTTTGCATGTTCTCCCCGTGTTTGCGAGGGTTCTCCTCCCACAGTCCAAAGACATGCACTTTGTGGGGATAGGTTAATTGAAAAGTCTAAATTGCCCATAGGTGTGAGTGCAAATGGTTGTCTGTCCCTGTGTGTTAGCCCTGTGTCAGACTGGCAACCTGTCCAGGGTGTACCCTGCCTCTTGCCCTACGACAGCTGGGATAGGCCCCACATCCCCCGCGACCCTGAAAAGGGTAAGCAGAAGCGAATGTATTTCTGGATGAATCCAGAATCTCAGTTTCTTCATTTTCTTGTTTAGAAACCTTACGACCAACTCATCGTCACTTGATGCCATTACACTACAAATTTGCATCTGAAAACTTTGTAGTTTTACGTTGTTTTTTCTAAACTAGGCAAACTAAATATCAAAGTAATCTCCTGCTGTCATACACAAGCCACTGATATGAAGCTAGAACATACTAAGCTTTGAGCAGCAAATGAAGGTCTTTTCCTTGCACTGTTAGAAAGTAAAACAATCCCCTGATGGAGAAGGTGAGTTGAACTTGATTTCATTTGAGAATAAACAGGGCAAAACCTAGTAGATGAAAGATTAATAAAAGACTCACAGCAAACTCGCATTTCATGGGGGGGCAAGGTTCATCTGCTCCTGCCCTCTGGGGGCAAGTGGTCTCCTGGATGGCGTATTCCACATGGTACTTCCTACCTGCGACAACCTGGACGCACAAAGACACAGAGAGAAAGGAAAAGCCCAAATTAAGGAAGAGACTTGATATAAAATCATGTGTGAGAATTGAGGCAGCATAGTTAGTGATGTTCTGTGGCGGTGTGGGATACAGCAAAGTTTTGGTATAGAATACATTTTAATAACCACTAAATTACGGTGATTCTTTTTTCACACAGTAACTAGTTAACAGAATGACCATTGGCAAGTCTGGAGGTGGTGTAGCGCCCCCTGTCACGAAAGTAAGACATAGTCCAAATGCAAAAAAATGAAAAAGATTAAAGTTAAAAAAAAATATTTTAAGCACTATTCTTGTTCTTATTTTTGTCAGAAATATGTGATTAAGGAAGTTGTGTGAAATTTTCCCGTTCTGTTTAATTAAATTAAATCAATTTTAATTCAGTTTTTTTATATAGCCTCAAGGCATTTTATATTGTAAGGTAGACCTTTCAAAAATACAGAGATAACCCCAGTAATGAAATCACCAGTGGGAAGGAAAAACTCCCTTATAACAGGAAGAAACCTCCAGCAGAATCAGGCTCAGGGAGGGGCGACCATCTGCCGTCACTATTTGGGGAGACAAACAAATTAGCTTTGTTTCTTCTGTTTTCTGTCTGTTTCTTCTTGGCTGCTGGGCTGTGGTCTGGTAGTTTCAAAACTGAGATACTTTTTAGTGCAATATTAGAATGTGACAAGATGAATGGAAAACTGTATACATTTTATTTCTTAGAACCTGGAACCTCTATACGTTGCTCCACTTTGTCCCTTCCTGCAGCCTGCATAGTTCTGCTTAGTGCTGCTGAGTCATGTGACCGCAGGTCAACGAAACACAGCAGAGCAGGGAAGAGTGGGTGGAGCAGAATCAGAATCAGAAAGGGTTTTATTGCCAAATGTTGAGCGGGTTTACAACATTAGGAAATTGCTGTTAGGAAATGTGTCTTAATGTAAGTACCAGAGTACCATTACAGTAGTAGTAGTACCAGATTAGGTATGGATACAGTCAGTATAAGTCCAGGCAGAGCAGTGCCACTACCATAAACATTTATGTGCCTCCTTTCTGTTTATACCAGATTTGGTAGAAAACTTTATGAAATATTATACAGTTTATGCAAACTTTACTTACAGGCTACTGTAGTTGTTTAATCTAATTTTTGCGTAGGAGCTTCTCTGTGTGTTTCCATTAAATTTGATGGTGTAAATTTGTAAAGGGGAATTCTGCCACCTTATTCTCAGCCTTGACAGTGCATGATGAGAATATATATCTATACAATAAAAGAGCCGAGGATACATTATGTCACACATCTTAATTTTGATCTCCCTACCTGTGAAGTAGCACGGGAGATTTTGAGCAGAGCAAAACGATTGGCCAGCCCACTCTGCTGATTGAACTTCTCCAGAGACTGAGTCACAGCCTTCTGAACTTTATCATGATTATGGTCAGTTAAACCTGGACAGCCACCACAGGACTGATGCACCCTACCTGCAGGAATTGAGCAGAACAAAAAGTCATTTTAATTATGAAGAGACTGCTGCACTCCACAAAAACATGTTTTAAGTCTGGACCTTGATGTCTTTTTAGATATAATGGTTGAATTTGAATGAAAACCACAATCACTTCTTTTTGATACGTGTAATATTTTTCATACCTGGTCTGATAGCACACTTGTATTTGTAGAGACGAACCACTCTGTGTACCTTACTGATGAAGATAGCAGCTTTGCACTGTCCATATACCTGCAAACACAATACAATACATGATGTTAGTGTACTGCTTATACATACAGCATCACATTCGCAAAAGAGTTTATTTAGATTTTTTTTATACCTTTTTATAAATTAGTTGAAAGAACAATGACAATATCTTGTGATACTAAATATCTTTATTCACCTGCCAACTTATGAACTATTGCTTATGGAACACAAAACTAAGATGCTCACTATGTTAAAAAAGAAAGATTTAAGATTGTAAGAAAGCCTTAAGCAGAACACAAGAGACAGTAATAAAAACAATCAGGACTAACACATGTATTAATTACATACGCAAACAGATTTTTGGTAAACTTGTTGATGAGAATTTGCACATGCAGTGTTTGTGTGTGTTTTTTCTAACCTGCGTATTGCCACTACGAATGTCACAGCTCTTCCAGTCCCTCTTGCTGAGAACGCTGCAGTTGGTCTCCACAACATCCAGATTCAGGTAGAAGACCACACCATTCTCTCCCTGTAAAACACACAAATTTAATCAATCATTATGTACAGTCAATAAAACGCTAATGGAATTTATTTTCAGTGGTTACTCGTTTAATTTATGTTCTGATCTTTCACATGGTCATTTGTTTTTCACGTAATTTGCCTAACATGGCATCCCCCCCTCAAAAAAACCCCCCAAAACAGTCTGACTTGTCGTACTTACTTAAAACATTGGTTTAATTTGTTTTTGTTGTCTCATTTGGTCCAATCACAGTGAAAAGTTTTTGGAACATATTTGTTTCATGAAAATGTTTCTAACTGACTTTTTCTCCAGATTTTTAGTCAAATCACTTTATGATTTGACTAAAAATGCCAAAATACACAGTAATGCCAAAATACACTGAACTTCTCTGGACTCTGCTAGAAAGTAATTCTGCCTTAAACAGCTCTGGTCTACCACACAGTAATAATACTGCAAGCTCAGCTTACATGTCTCTTTATGTGGGCATTGGACAGGCGGTGCAGACTGAAGATGTAGCCCTCCTTTCTGTTCTGGTTGATTTTGGTAAGAGCCAGTTCAGCAGCTGCTTTTGTTGAAGCATCTTCACATGAGCCTGGTTCTATGCCACCATGCTCCACTGGTGCACCATTGATGGTCACACAACCCAACGCCAGCAGCAGCGATAACAGCACGCAGGTCTTCATGGTAAAGGCCTGGGACGACTCTCTCTCTTTAACACCGATGTGCAGAGACGGAGAGGTCACATTTTATATCCTGCTACTGTTTAAGTCCCCCCCATTCCACCCACACACACCTCTTGTCAATGGTAAATATGACCATTGATCCCTACCTCTCAAAAAGTCATGCTTACCTAGCATCCAGACAAACATTTACAGTGCACACTTGCACAACGGAGCTTATCAGTTGTTAGATAATCACTCATGCAATCGATCTTTTCTTTTGGATCAGCGTGTGCAACCAGTTTGTTGAAGGTCATATGATCTACTCTCGGCACTGAGTTAAATCAAGGACAAAGCTTAATGTTTGTTCAATAAAAACAGCAAAAAGGTAAAAAATGATGGCGAGTAATCAAAGCAGCAACTAATCTCACAATGCTATCCTATAGTTGAGCATGCATTTACAACTTGGTGGGATCTGAGGTCAGAGGAGACTGGACAGAACACACACAGAGCACATGAAAGATAAGATCACACATATGAAAATACATTTAAAAATTATAAACTGAATCTTACATTCAATATCATAAATAGAAACTGAAACTGAACACAGTATACTTTTCTTATTAACAACACTAGAGCTAGCTATTCATTCTTTCTTCATTCTTTATTCTTTCTCTAGCAGCCTAAGTGACTGTAAATTTCAGAACACTGTCACATTCAGCATCAGGTTTTTAAATTCAGCCTCTTAAAAGCACATTTTAATGAAATTACTATAAGTAATTAGATAATAAGCTCACTTTGTTTTGAAGTATTTGTTTGTTATGTGAAGCAAAGCCACAATTCATAAATGTGCACACAGGGAGAGTCAGTTGTTTCCTTGGTGGTTGGTTCATTGTGATTTTTGGCTCTGGGACAGTCTGGGTACACATTCACCACCATATTAACACAAACTAAATGGGAGGATCAAGAGGGTGAAAGGTCAAAAGAACATAGCATTTATTTGTGCAAACGGACGGTTGGTGCACAGCCATTTTCAGATCTCTCCAGAGATGTTCAATTGGGTTCAAGCGTCTCTCTCTCTGGGACACTTAAGAACATTCACAGAGTGGTCCTGAAGCCACTCATGTGGTGAGTCCTTAGGGTCATTGTCCTGTTTGGAGGTCTGAGGTTTAGAGCACTCTGGAGCACGAAGATTGACCGTTGGGTTCTTGGCATCTCCCTGACTAAGGCCTCGACTCAGACATGATATCAGAGGTTAGTTAACAGAGAGATCTTTCTCCTGGATACACACACATTTAAATAAGCACTTCTAACTCTATTTGCTTTCTTCTTTCTGTGATGTTTCTAGGCTCTCCAAAGAAGGCTGCTGGTTGATCAGCTGATTATGTTGCCACATGCTTTTTCTTTTTGCATGCTCATCTTTTTGTGCACGTATTTGCTGAATGTTCACCTTGACCTGGTCTCGAGTGTACAAGAACAATATCAGTATCAGTATTGACAGGGAAATCTTCCTTTGCAGGACCTGTAAGCCTAGTTTTTACAGGGAGAATTGTGACAGACTGATGCTGGACTTTCTCCTCTTCTATCTGTTGCTCTGGAGGCCAATGGCTGGCTCAGACAAACTGAGGGGCCATAGTGCACTAGGGAAGAGAAGAAATCAATCAAGAACTTATCAAATTCACAAAAGTAAGTGTCACTACAAGAAAAGAAGTGAAATTACAGGCTTTTTTTTTTTTATCAACGTAAAAGATATATGACATTACCCTGGCCTGCAGTAACACTGTGAGAAATCTTGGAGTCATTTTGATCATAACTACTGTCATTCATTTGCTCAACTAAAACTAGAAACATCCTGTCTCCGAATGCTGATAGGTCACTTCACACTAGGGCTGGGCCATATTATACCGTTCACGGTAATACCGGTATAATGTTAGGCAATGATAGGAAAATGAAATATCGCGATAGAATATGAGTAAAACGCGCATGCGCAGTGCCTTTGTTTTCATACGCACATGGCCGATTGTTGAGTGAAACAGATGAACCAGAATTGGTTTGTAAAAATGGTGCAACTTCAGTGATGTGGAACTGGTTTGGTGTTTGTCCGTCAGATACACGACAAAGAACATTTTTTTGCAGAACATGCAAGCGGCCGTCGTTATTGTCGTATTTGTCGGACTAAGATGCTCTTAAATCTGGGAGTAATCTGGGTCCTAAACTCTGTATGCTTCAGGTCAAACGAACACTGCAGCATCACTGAGAGTTAAAAACTGTCTAAATTCTTTCATCTCTAATAAAACGATCAGTATTGCTGCTTTACCAGCTGTAACTATGAAGTTTAACTTCCAGGCATCCATGAAAACAAAATTTATTACATTTAACGGGGTTAGAAGTTAGCAGGAAGCTAGCGGAAGTTAGCTCGCTAGTTTCGCTAGTTACCTAAGCATGATATTGCATGTTCTGACTGAGAGATTTCTGAAAAAAATCAAACCTACAGCTCTGCTATCGCTTCCAACATAAATGAAGACAGGAAACTAAACAGCAGTGACGTTTGTAGGGTTACTGAAGTTGGGCTAGCTGGTATATAATGATGTGCTACGTGATCGCTAGCGACACAGCTATGTTAGCATAACATAAACAGTGAAGCTGGAGGACGAACACTAACACTTTTCCACTTATAAAAGTTAATGTTAAGGTTCCTGATAGTTAGAGACAAATGCAATCGCATGGCAGGATGCTGTAAACGGACCAAACTTCAGTCAGGAGAACAACTGAGATAATCCATCCACAGGTTAGTCATTAATATACTGCAACAACATGGGAATAGAGCAGCTGCCAGAGAATTCAACATTAATGAATCAATGGTACAGAAGTGGAGGAAGCAAGAAGAATGAGTTTAATAAAGTTTGATTTATCTGACTGCTTTGTTTCACTTAATGTGCCTTATAATCCCGTGCACCTTATGGTCCGAAAAATACGTACTGCACACTGCAGTTTAATGTTGCAAAGCACCTCCTTTTAACTTCAGTGGATATTATACATGGTTATGCTCAGGATATGTCAGCCCATTTCTACTGGAAATGCCTTTTGGTTAAACTTTCAGCAAGGAATTTGCATTTGCACTGTTACATTTTTATAAAGCTTTAATGTACATAAAAACCAGCTTCTTGTTTAAGTGAAAATAAATGTAAGGTTGTCTTTTTGCGCTAGTAATGTTGTGGAGTTGTATTTTGTCTCGCATCAATTATATCGTCAGTTATATCGTTATCGCAAATTTTCAAATATATATCGTGATAAATATTTTTGGCCATATCGCCCTGCTCTACTTCACACATTAATTTCTTCTAAAATAAACTATTGTAATTCAAGATCTACAAACCTCCTGAAAAACCTTCAGTTGATCCAGAACTCTACTAACTGCAACATGAAAGCAAGTGCAGATTTGTCCTATATTATGTTCTCTGCTAAATTCAGAGCTGGATTTAAAATATGTCTCTTCACATACAAAATCTTGAATAATCAGGCCTCGTCATATCTTAAAGACCTTATAGCACCTTATTATTCAAATAGAGTACTTCACTCTCAGACTGCTTACTTGTGGTTCCTAGGATATTTAAATGTAGAACGGGAAGCAGAGTATTTTTTGGTTTTGTATTCGAAGTGTTATAAATAGCAGATATTCTATGAAGGCATTGATCTGGGAGGGGTCAGGTATAAGATGGACAGGACCACAGAATGGGGCACGTATACATGCATTTGTCTGGTTGTCATTGTGTGTTTAGTCTCAGTTGTAGCTGGTTGAGTGTGTGTCACTGTGGTTGTGGTCAGTTGTCTATACCAGCATGTGGAGCTTCTTCCCTATCTCAGAAGCCAGGAGAACAGTATACAGTATAACATAGTTAAGCAACCTCAGTGGCCATGTAAATATGTGCATACAAACTGTGAGCCGGTGCTGCCATATTTAGATGGAATGAAATTTGTTTTATGGTTACCAGAAAATCCAGCTTTCTTACACATGCATTAAGACTACAAAAGGTGGCTAGATAAATGAAGTGCTAAAAACTACAATTCCACTGATTACCCTGTGAGGATGTTTCCAGTTTTATCAAAGCAGACTTCTGATGTGCCTGGAAACTGCTGGAGTCACACTTCTAGTTTGGGGGTTTCAGTTCCTAATGCTTCTTTATCACCATTTTGGACTTGAACTTTCACATCTGCCCCAGCTGTTCTTTCAGGCCCTGATACTTCTCAGTTTTCTCGTGCTCCTTCCTTGTTTCATCCTGGATTCTGGCCCTGACACTAACTAATCTTTCCATTACTCACAGAGCCTCAGGGTTCTGGACATCAGATATAGTCCTCTGTGGATTGTGAGGGGTATTTGTGTCTTGAGATCAGTGGTATCTATGTTCTTCTGTGGCCAGCTTATTATTCTGCCTGGATATCTGACGACGAGTCAATGTATTGATGGCTTAGATATTATTCCTACCATTCAGTTGGTTTCTCAGCACCTGTCTTACCTTCTGTTGCTGACCTTTGTGGATTTTTATTATGATTGTCATTGTAACATGGAATGCTGTTGCACTTGTAACTTGTATGCCTGATATTCTGCCTTCTGGCAACTCGTCCCTTTCAGTTTGGATAATCCTGCCTCTCTTTGCAACATTCCACACACTCTCCTTATTAAGGAAAGCCAAAACATCATAAGCATTTATCAAAGGCTTGTGAAAAATTAGTCAAAGTCAGAGTTCAACATGTGGATTTTTAATGAATTCAAATCACAGAATTCATCATGCATGCATTTTCCTGTTGCAGCACTTCTCAGCTGTCACTGTTTCTGCACTGTGGGGGCAGGTGGTCTCCCAGGTGTTGTGTTCCACATAGTAAATCCTTCTCATCTGGATGTACAATTACAAAGAAGGAAATAAGAAACTTATGACATGCAACCCGAATTCTGAAAAAGTTGGGACATTGTGTTAAACGTAAATAAAAACAAAATACATTGATTTTTGAATCTCACAATTTCACATATTTTATCCACAATAGAAAATAGAAAATATATTCAATGTTTACACAGGAAAATGAAATTTTATGACAAAATATGGGCTTATTTTGAAATTGATGACAGCCACATGTCTCAAAAAAACTGAAGGAACTGAGGAGATCAGCTGCTAAACTTTAGGGAGAGGAATGTTACCCCATTCTACAGATAGAATGGATTCTAGCTGCTCAGCAGTTCTAGCTCTTCTTGATTTTATAATGTTTTCATCTGGTGAAAGACCTGGGGCCCGTTCTTCGTACCTCGCTAAGTAGGTTAGCTGGATTTGATTGTTGACGATTTCGCGTGATCTTGGATCGTTCGGTTCCCCGAAGCTCATCCGGGACTTGCTGCCATAGCAACAGAGCCGTAAGCGTAAACTTGCTCGGGAGCAGGCTTACTTTATGTAAACAGGATTAGATCGCGGCCACGCAGGTATGTCCGCTTCATTTATACGAAAGCAACAGCGATATTCCACCACTGTTTCACCATAAATAAATATTATCAATGTAACTAAAGATCCTGCAGCACTTGATCCATTTATTGATTTCACACAGATACTCGCAAGTCAAGATTTTCTTTTTCTCATCAATGAAATCCAGAAGGTCTCAAGGTGCAGTGGAGCTGAAGGGGAACATTGCCCCTGTCTCAAACAAGATTCTGATGCTTAGTTTGATCTTATACAGTAGCTATAACTATAATTTCCTAAATATTGGATAAGTGGAAGAAAAATGGTACATAGAATAGTACATATAATATTCCAAATAAAGCCTTCCTTATTTTTATTCCTATTCATATGTGTCAGGATGTGCTGTGTGGCAGGTAGGAGATGAGGACTAAAAATGCAGGACTCTCAGACTCGAGGGATGAACTCAAAACCACAGCTTTATTTGCTAGTCACAGGAAAACGAGCATGCAGACTAAACTAAACTAAACTAAACTAAAAAATGACAACCTAAACGTACAGGAAACACAGGGCGATCCGCACAGCATGAAGGACAACGCGACACTGACTCAGAGAAACACAGGGTTTAAATGCACTGGGAAGTAATGAGGGGAATGAGACACAGAAGGAGGGCACAGCTGGGAGAAATCAGAACTGATGAGAAAGGAAGCAAAGTAGGATACACTCACATGAGACACAGACCTTCAAAATAAATCAGGAAGTATAACACAGAGATGCGAACTTGACACGGTGGAGACAGCAACTAAGAAACACAGAGACATAACCCATAAAGCAGAGCACTCTAAGAACCAAAATACACGGAGGTATACTACTAAGCACGGAACACAAGAAACTAGACTCGTGGGAGTAACAAAAGACCATGAGATATAATTCACAATACAGAGTGACAGAAAACACAAGAAACTCAAAACATGCAAAGACACAGACCAAGAAACAGACTTACACAGAACAGAGGGGGCACAGAGAAACATGAAGGGCAAGGGATCAAAACTAGAAACCATAGAATAAATCTCACGAGTACAAAATACAAAAATCACAAAGAACTAAAAACGCTGGGTCAGGAGACCCAGGATCCTGACAATATGGTGTGTTTATATCTTAATTTGCATGAATCTTATAATATGTAAAAAATCCAAACAAACATTGTAATGCTCAAAAGTAATGCTATCACTGGTTCGGTTCATGCTCCTGTTGATTGAAAGACTAACAGTACTCTGGTCCAGTGTCTTTAACCTGTGCGTGCGTGTGTGTTTAGGCTACGTTCACACTGCAGGTCTTAATGCTCAATTCCGATTTTTTGATCAAATCAGATTTTTTTGTCTGCTCGTTCACACTACAAATAAAATGCGACAGCAAACGCTCTCTAGTGTGAACGCTCAAAGCGGCCCGCATGCTGGATGCGTCTGGCTTTCATAACAGGATGCAGGATAATACTGAGGCAGCCCCTGTTCTCTCAGGGAATGGACTGAACAAATGTCTAAGATGGCATCATATGAACGGGTTATGTACAGAATTAAGGGGAGAGAAGATATTTTTGAGCAGGTCTGGGGTCCTTTTTTGTTGTACATCGACAATGTCTCCTAGATATTGTGATAAATGTTCTTTTGGGGGGGGGGGGGGGGTTTCATGTGTCGTTGGTATTTTTGTTGTTGTCTATTTTTTACTTTGAAAGTCAGTAGAGGGAAGAAATTGTCTAATGTCATCAGTGGTCAAGGTTATGTTTTGTTTTTAGACACCCAGGTGTTTTGCCCCCATTGCTTTTGTTTTTGCAGATGTTTCCCAGGAGGCGGTATATCATTTTGTTTCTCCTGGTGTTTTTTTTTTGTTTGTTTGTTTGTCTGATTGTCTTAGTTATTGTTAGTCCTTATTTGTTGGTTGTTGTTAAGAAACGGACAGAGAACTGACAGTATGATTATTCCAGTTGTATATTTGTTAATGTTTCTGTCCATCCAAAATATGAATAAAAAAAAAAAAAAAAAAGAAAGCGGCCCGCATGCACAAAAGAAGACTTCACACACAGCGCGCTCTGTTTAGACCCAGAGCAAACAGTATTATTTGACTGATAACCCTTAAAATAAAGACTTCGGACTTTACGTTTCCCAATTTTTGCTTTAAGTTATTTTGTTATTTACATAATAATGTAGATAACCTAATAATTATCCTTATTGCTGTTTTAGAGGAGCGGTGCTTCAAAGGATAGTTGCAGATTTCTGTCAGAATCTGCAGATTATAAAGTACAAATAAAATTTTCACGTTTCTCCAATGTTGTCTTCCCAAAAGTTTCACTGACATCTACACTGGATGGCCAGGAAGCGTTCGCGGTGTCTTCTCGGGCGCTGATAATTGGCGTCTGTTTGTGTCAGTGACGTAAAAGACGGCTTTAATGCGACATGACTGTTCAAACAGCAGTCGCTTTCTAAAACATCGGATATGTATCGGATTCAGTACCACATACGAAAGTGACCCAGATCGGATTTGAAAATATCGGATTTGTGCCGTTCACACTGTCATACCATGATCGGATATGGGTCGCATAGGGTCAAAAAAATTGGATTTGATGCGCTTTTGCCTGCAGTATGAACGTAGCCTTTGACATCTTTGTGAGGAAAGAAAATTGGGATGCCACTATACTTGTGGAGACCAACAGGCACTAATGGGTACAAAATGCCCGTCCCCACGAGTTTGAAATTTTTTGAGGCTCAAAATGTGATTTCAGGGCTCTAGACTAACTTATTGCCACAGTTGCACTGGTGCACCAAACTTTTTTTCTTAAGTGCACCAGCACAAAAATTAAGCGCATTTTTCAACAATCTTGTCAACACAAAGTTCTTTATTTGGAGCACAGTTCTACAAGAAAGATAAGTGTGAAAACAGAGATTTGAAATGGGAAACTGTTCTTGAAGTACAACGAGAGAGAGAGAGAGAGAGAGAGAGAGAGACCTGATCAGGAAGTGTGATTTTTTTTTTTATAGCGGTGGAAGCAAAACAGCAAAAGTAAGAGGGAATTAATCACGATGTTTGTCAAATGTGAAGCCTAGTTTTGATCTTCTTTTGCTGCTGGTTCAGTCTAATTTGGTTGGAGAGAGACAAAACCTGCAGCATCAGAATCTAGGGCAAAAAAAGATGTGAACACAAAGAGCGGACCTGACGCATCAGAATCAGTGAGCTGTCGGCTTTCAGCCTCGACAGCGTGTCTGCGTATGTGCCGTCGGGTGAGAAAGCAGACATCTCACTCATTCTGATGCGTCGGTTCCACACTCTGTGTTTATGTCTTTGTGCGGAATCCGTTTACCTGCTCTGGTTTGCTGTTTTAGCTATTTGGTGGGTGTTGAAATAGTTTTGATAGCTTTAACCTTAGATTCTGGCGTTTTCTGCCAATCAGAGAGGTCTGCCCCAGACTATGTCTGACTGGTTTGGACCACAATATGGGCATGTGTGTCTGTTGTTGACCACAGTTTCAGACTTTCAGAGTTGCGGAGACTTTTTCTTTTTTGTACTCGAATGGCAGGTCGCACCGGCGGACAAAGCTGAGCTCGATCAGCTCATCATATCTCCACTATTAAACAGGCCTGGACCTGAGGAGTTTTGGTTGTTGTTGTTGTGTGTGAGCTGAAATGCTGCAGCTGAGTGTTCAGAGAGCAGCAAACGGGAATAAACTGTGTTAAACGAGTGAACTATGTGGTCAGGTACGTCATTCCCGTTACAATTAGGTTTAGGCCAAGGGTTTTGGGTTAGGCATTCATTTTTGATGCTTAGGATAAGAAGCTAGACATGTGAGAAGTGATGTGTTACAATGATTGTGAATGTTTTTATTGCAAATGTATCATATATCATATAGTTTTCCATTCTTTGTTACACTTGAGTCATTGTGTACATCTAAAACAGTTCCATAGGCCATGTTATACAGCAAGCATAAAAAAAGCGTCCTCAGCAAAGAGTTTCTCCACCAGGTCACGTCCTGCCTTTGGGACAGGACACTGGTCTGAGACTGAGGTTGGGAAGGGCTCGATAGCAGGGTCCATTTCTCCAGGAATCTGGGGGTTGGGCTTAAGTGGGAGAGTGACTCCGAGCTCAGGGCCACCAGCAGGGACATCAGGGAAGGAAGGCAGGGTCACAGGCTGGCCCAGAGCTGGCAGCATTGTCACCATGCCTTCTGGGTGGTCGTGGGGTGCGTTCTCATGTTCGTGCTCGTGGTGATGGTGGTGGTGCTCGTGTTCATGCAGGTGACCATGCTTGTGATCGTGGTCCAGAGCCAGCTCGTGGTCATGTTCATGGGTGTGCACACCTTCAGCGTGCTTGTAGTCGTGGTGTTGGTTGGGAAAGTCACTGCTGTGGTTGTGTGCTTTGTCGTGATGAGTGTGCACGTGATCGTGGCTGTGACTGTGGTCATGGGAGTGGTCATGAGCGTGCCTGTGTGTGCTGCCTGTGGCATGGTCATGTGTGTGGTGGTGATCGTGGTTGTCAGCATGCTTGTGGGTTTGGTCATGATGAGAGTGGCTCTTGGTGTGATCGTGTACGTGGTCGTGTGTTTGGTCTTGTTCGTGGCTGTGTGAGTGTGTGTCATTGTGGCTGTGGTCAGTCTCTCCGCCCAGCAGGTGGAGTGTCTTCTCTCTCTCAGCAGCCTGGAGAAGAGATAAAGAGTATACGGTACATTACAGTAAAGCAAAATCCAGTGGCCCTGTGAATAAGTCCTTACAAAATCTGACCTCCTTCAGATGGGAGCAAATTTAATGGTGACCAGAAAGTGAAGCTGTCTTGTTTAAGAAAAAGGTATTTAAAAAAAATTAAGTCAAGATGGAAGAATTACAATCTGAACTTCTGCTAATGGCCCCATAAGGATTCTATGATTTGATCACAATCTATAGCGACTACCGGATGAAAGCTAATCACTGCATTTCTCATTAAAAGTCAAGTGAACTTTTACCACTATTTTCATTTTTCTTTACAGTATTAATTTGGAAAAACTCCTATATTGTAATTGTTGGTGATTGTTGGAGTTGCTTTTTTTTATTATCATAGGGTCTTTACAACATAAAGCACTTCGAGGTCACTGTTGTTTTGAATTGGTGTTATATAAAAAAAAATGAAAGGAAATTAAATCGAATCATTCAATGATATTTTGTTTGCCCTGGTGAGAATTTAGCTGTATCATCTGATTTTGTAATGTTAGAGCTTGAAACAGTCTAGAGCACAAACAAGATATCAACTTTTACTTTAAATGTTACGACTGTAAAGATGACACTGTGTAAGGTTGACTAGCTGGATCCTGCTTTTCACCATCCTACCAAGCACCATTGTTTCAAAGTAAAACCTGCCACTAACTAAGCAACGGAGAAATTCGTCTGGTTCCTGTGGTATCACAGTTTACAGGTTGTATGTAGAAGTATGATGAACATTAGGAACGAAAAAAAAGTGTTTGACATCACAGATAAAAAATCAAAATAAAACTTGACATACAGAGGAAGACTTGCTGTCCAATAAAGGAAGCAAAGCTAGGACAAACACAAATTCCCTGTTTTGTAGTTTTTCCTAATTAGAGTCAACAGTTTGTGTTCATTTGTTCAAGATCAAATATTTGTTCAAGAGGGAGACAAAAGTTTCAAAGGTTTTATTCTAATAAATTTAAAATTTAGACTCAATCCTGTATGTTTTCTGTGCTACTGAAAGATGTTAAAAAAAAAAACAGAGATCGTATCCTGATAAGACTTACCTCAGGCTCATAGATCTCACACTCTACGTCAATGATTTCATCATTAGTGGGGGAGTGGTAGAGGGATGCCTTACAGAAGCCCTTGTGCTGAGGAGAGAAAAAGAGGAACAAAGAGCAGAGAGGAACGCCCATTTTACTAAGGTTTAAGAATTAGAAAAACTGAATCTAGGAATAATCTCCTGCTGACGTAAACTAGCCAGTAATATAAAGCTAGAACACATCCTTGCTCGAGGCTTGACTGTAAACAGAGGACTTTGCTTGTAGTGATAAAAACTGATAGCCCCCTGATTGGAGAAGCCACAGTGGAGTAATTTCATCAAGCAGTTTGATCAAAATTTCTCATTTAAAAAATTCAGTTCAGATAAAATAAAAAAGTTGTGAAGTGTTTATCTTGACTCACGGCGAACTCGCAGTTCATGAGGGGGCACTTCTCAGCTGTTGCTTCTGCGCTGTTGGGGCAGATGGTCTCCTGGATGCTGAATTCCACATTGTAATACATACTCATGGCCATCTGAACACACAAATAAACAAATGTTTAATTGAGAAAATCATTTGCAGAGGAATTATTAAGTAATCTAGAGTGGTGGGAATAAAAACTGTTGAACATGAAAAGTAGGCCCATGAGGTTTGATGGAAAGCCAGTATTTAGTCATTTATTGATAAAGATTTTAGATTAACCTCTAAGAAGGATATTTTTGTGTGATTTCAACTAATCTCTGGTGTCAGAAATTCAGTCACAATATTCTCAGCCTTGACACTGTGTGTTATGGAAGTTAAGATGACAGGATACATTATGTCACATGTGCTGATGTTCCTTTTGGAGGTATGGTAAGCTTACCCCTGCTGCAGCACGGCAGATTTTGAGGAGAGCAAAACGATTGGCGAGTCCGCTTTCCTTGTTGAACTTTTCCAGAGAGTGGGACACAGTCTTCTGAACGTTGTTATTGTCGTGGTGAATTAAAGTTGGGCAGTTAGGATACATCTCATGTACTCTAGCTGCAGGAACTGAGCAGAACAAAAATTGTCTTCAAATTTTCAAACATTTTGTGGTGTGCAAAAAAAGCGCTGTCCCAGATTTTGACATGTAGTGCCAAGTGTTGCCCTACACGTCATTTCTTAATGTTTTGCAAGGAAAATTGGAAATAGGTGAAACAAAGAGATGCGGTAATTTTCATACCTGGTCTGATAACACAGCTGTATTTGTAGAGACGCTCCACTCTGTGCACCTTGTTGATGAAGATAGCAGCTTTGCACTGTCCATATACCTGCAAACACAAATACAATATATCAATACACCACATGACTTTTTCCCCTTCCAACTTCTGAACTAATGCTTATGGAACAAAAACCTTATCGATTAAGAAAATAAAAATATAATAAAAACAATTTTATTATAACAACTACTCAAGAAAGCCTTGAGCAGAACAGTGTGAGTACATGCACTTGCAGGGTGTGTGTCTTTTCTAACCGGCATGTTTGCAGTGGGACGAGTCTCACAGCTCTTCCAGTCCTTCTTGCTGAGAACGCTGCATTTGGTCTCCACGACATCCAGAGTCAGGTAGGAGACCACACCATTATCTCCCTGTAACACGCACACATACCGTTTTGTCAAAAACACAAACATTTACAGTCATTAAAACCTTAACAGAATTTAACAACAGTTTCTGGTTTTACTTCCCGGGATCTGTGAAATCTCCTGATTTGTAAGCTTGACCCCTTGCAAAATACAAACACTAGTTTTTTAGTGTTGCAGGTCTAATAGTTCCTTTCTGCCCATCTTTCTGTGCAATTGTGCTGTAACGGTTGCTGCTCTGTCTCCAGATTTCAGCCAAACGCTTTTCAGTCACAACCCTTTAAATGGCTGGATTGTACTGAAAACTAAAAGTGCTCCAGTAAACAAACAGAAATGCAATGAACTGAACTGGTTTGATACTGCAAGCAGCAGCATGGCTTACATGTCTCTTTATGTGTGCGTTGGACAGGCGGTGCAGGCTGAAGATGTAGCCCTCCTTCCTGTCCTGGTTGATTTTGGTAAGAGCCAGTTCAGCAGCTGCTTTTGTTGATGCGTCTTCACATGAACCTGGCTCCATGCCACCACGCTCCACTGGTGCACCATTGATGGTCACACAACCCAACGCCAGCAGCAGTGATAACAGCACGCAGGTCTTCATGGTGGTACACACTGTCACACTCAGGCTTCTAGAAGAGATGTGCAGAGGAGAGGTCACATTTTATATCCTGCTACTGTTGCACACACAGCTCCTCCTCCTGTAAAAAGTAAATATAACCACTGACCCCAACTCCTTATTTAAGTCATGCTCATCTATCAGGCAACAAGTCAAATACTCACCAGACTGCACAATGGAGCATGTTAGCTGAGATATAATCATCTTTTCAAGAGTCTTTCTTCTTTGGGATCAATGGGTGCAGCCAGTGGGTTTGATCCACTCTAGCCACTGAGATTAATTAAGGACAAGGCTTAATGTTCGTTAAAGAGAGACAGCATGGACAAGATACAGGACCACAGCAGTCAATGATCTAAAAAGACAAAGAATGTTGGAGAGTAATCAGAGCAGCTACTGATCACTGTACAACTTCATATCAGCTAACTGAAGCGATATCATGTCACCACTGTCTGATTAAATCACAGAAGAACAGTGGGGCTAATTGAAACTTTCCACTGGTTTGTATACTATCTTCTTTTTCCACTGCATTTGGAAACACAAGCAGTATATGTATAGCAAGAACTTTATAACATACAAGGACAGCATGTTGCAAATAGAATTGATACATAGTCATAGACATCCCAGAATACTCACTAAACCTATGCATCAATATTTAGCAAATACAAAAATAAAAGACAATGCCATATACTTAGCCTTTTAAGTACACATCATTGTTTCAATATGTTTTCAGTTATGTTTTTCAAATTTTAGTTGTTAGTTTAATCTTAGGAAATTATAATAAGCTAAGTGTTTTTTTTGTTAAATTTGTGTTGTTACACTTAGCATTGCCCCACAGAGTGCCACACAAACCCATTCTGAATGAATGAATGTGTCGGCTTTCTTTGGTCATGCAGTTTGCCATTTTTACAGCTCTATATTTATTCTTAAACTGTGTGACCTCATCCTCTCCCCACTCTTTCTTAACTGGTCACATTCACTTCCTTAACATGCTTTTTGAACCATTTTTCAGAATAAATAATTGAAATATTACATGAGTGAACGCCTCCCTCTTCAGTGTGTGCAAGTGAGGTATTTAAAGTGTTATGTTAACATTCTTTGGTCTTTACTTGATGCTGTGAGGATAAACTGAAGCAGAAAGCAGACTTTAGGTGTATTCCCCCTGTTCCTAAATTTGACCCCGAATCCCACTCAAGCGAATGAGTTGTTACTTTTTTTCCTTTAGCTGCAGTGAATGATGTGACCTTTGACAAGCATAAAGTAGTATTTTTGGAAGAACAAGGTGATATCCATAGAGTTATTAGTAAAACAATTAGCTCTCAGGGTTATTGATGTCATGTGGGATCATCTTGACACAAAGCAGGACAAAAAGCAGCCACCATTTAAAGAAGATCTTTGGAACGTCCTTCAAGAATTCTGGACTTACTTTCACGTAAGTTTGCAAATGTTTCAGAGAGAAAATGCAGAGGTATTCCATAGGTGAATATGCAATCATAACATCCTGCAGTGTTTAAGTTCATACTAATGCTGTGCGATTTTTGGCCCATTTTGAGCCGATTTTTGAGTCGTGCGACCGTTTTGGCGATCGGCCCGATTTTGGCCTTCATCGTGCGTCGTGCATCGTGTAGTATACGTGGGGTAACGAGACGCGATTAACACCTCACGACGAGCTCCCGATCATCAATCACTTGGTCGGGAGGATTTCAAACCTCGCGACCGTCGTGAGGGTGTCACCGCAGTTTGTCACACTGCGCACGCGCAAACACAAATGTCAGCGAAAAAGACAGCGCAGCACGGCAGTGCAGCGTGTGATCTGGACACAAGCGATGGAGGCACAACTTGTAGAACTTTGGAAAGCTCATCCGAGCCTTTTCAATGTGGCCTCACAAAATTATCACGACACAACAACCTTGAAAATAGTTGGATCTACACTGCTGCTCAATCACAGCTGCCTGATCAATGTTTTTCATTAGCAATTTAGCAAAGTTGATGGTGGTGGTGTGCGTGTCCGTGTGAGTGAAAGACAGAGAGGGAGAGAGCGACAGAATTTCTGTTATAACCTTCATTTTATGGACGCACAGTGTGAGCACTCAGGTCACATCAGAGCATCGGGCCGTATAGTGTGAGACCTGCATCGTGACCTATGAAATTCTAACCCCTGCGAGTCAATCGTACAGTTTGAGCAGGAGCTGAATCGCGCGACTGAAAAAATCGCACAGTGTAAGCCCAGCATTAGGAATTAAATTTTGAGTTTCTTGAAACACACTTATTTCAACCACAAGGTGGTGCTACAGTATAGTGCAATATCAGACCATCATTTTGCACACTGAGGTCCTGGATACACTGGTTATAAGTCTGAAGCTATTCTGCACTTAAAGACGCAGCACAGAATGCATCATTCAGCATTTATCAAAAGACACAAAAGACATTAAGAGTTAATGAATAGTCTACCATGTGTATGTTTAGCTAGTGATGTATGTATATGTATATGTACATATACATGGGTGTGATACTGCAGCAATGTACATTCAAAATAAAAATTGTATCTATACAAAAAAAAAAGTGTCAAATTATTGAACCCCTGAAATAAAACAAGGTGAAACACAATTGTTTCTGATGCAAGGTAAAATTAAACATTTGACTCCAGTCATCACTTTGGCCAACTGAGTGGCCCCAGTTCATCCTGATAACAGGAGGAAATCATCTCAGTGACTTTGAAAGAGGCTCATTTGTCAGGGCACAGATGGCAGGAGCTTTAATCGCAGACTGTTCCCTTGGCCAGTGCCTCAATGGGAACCGTGACTAAGCGACATCTGCATCCAGATCTACTGAAAAGACATCAATAAATAGGTAGGAAGCCGTAATCAGCAGCGCATATATGCTGACTCTAATGCTTATGATGCACAAAACAGCAGCTTCCTCAGGTACCTGAGAAAATCTGCAGGCTGTAATCAGACTGTTGAATTAAGAACTAATTAAAAATTATAATAATGCGTGATACAGATGTAGTCTGTCAACCCCTTATTATAAAAACGTGGATTTGGAGACCCTGTGGTGCAAAAACCACAGACAATGTTCTACGGAGATGTGTGGAAAAATACTGATACGGTCAAGTGAGTCATCAGCAGCTGAGGAAGCAAGTGACACGCACAAAGAGAACAAAACTCACCACTTGATCCCCTCAATATTAGGGTCAAGCATTCAGGCCTGCATGCTTTGGGGTGCATTTTCATGTCTTAGTGTCAGTCCATATTTTTAGTCCATCTTATTTTACAGGGTAAGACCCGGCACATCACGTTGTTCTGAATGATCACCTTTAAAATGTGAGGAAACACTTGTATCCTGATAGGACTCGTCTTTGATAACTAGCCTCAGTCCACAGGGTGAGCACATGAAGATAATCTCTTCCTCAGTCGTAATGAAGAATGGGGCTTCCAGACGACCTGGACACTCAATGCTAAGGAGAATTAAAGCTATTACGGTGGCAGAACAGCTTTTTAACAAACCTGTTTTTTTTCTGACTGTTTTTGAACTGTCAGCAAAACTACTCATCATCAGGTATGATAAATGTATAGGATTTGTTTGCATTTACAGAGACCTTTACAGAGGTCGCGTCTCACATAGTCAGAATTTAGATTGATCTCAAACGTTAAGGGTCAGTGGATTTGTAAACAATGATTCATATTATAAGGCTATAACCTGTGCAGGAGAAAGAGAAGGGTTTCGGGGGAAGATGAGGAAAAATTGTAGCTCTTGGCACAGAGAGAAGGGTTATCTCATCTGTCTTTCAGATCTCACAGGTTACACAGGGAGTGTGTAATACCACTTCAGCATGCTCAGACCTGGATTTGTTTGGAACCACACTTCGTATTGTGTAAGATATAATACATTGGGATTTTACTGACCGGTGCAATATTTCAGACGCATGCTGTAAAAGGTTTAATGCAAACATTAAATGAAAAAACGGACTTTCTTGTCTGTGTCCTCCACAGACTGTGTAAAAGATGCTTCTAGCCACTTTGATGTCACCCAGTAGTTTGTGGACTCAAACTATGAAAACTCAGCATGAGCATTTCTGGCCGCTGCCATACAGTTTTTTTCTTCCAAAGAAGTATTTAGACAAGGGAGTGGAGTGTTAAACTACCAGGGAAGGCTAGCAAGCTTTCTTAACCCCATGCCTCCATGTATGTTTGACATTTACAGACACAGCTATTTGCTAATTAGTACTAATAAACTATTAAAATGCTACATAAACTTGAATGGTTTGTATCTCACAGCAGATAATATAATTTCTCAGATTATTCTGTTGTTCCGATAGGCACAAACATAATCA
Organism: Diplotaxodon limnothrissa; assembly: GCF_057381915.1. Classification (NCBI taxonomy): domain Eukaryota; kingdom Metazoa; phylum Chordata; class Actinopteri; order Cichliformes; family Cichlidae; genus Diplotaxodon; species Diplotaxodon limnothrissa. The sequence goes on along the minus strand of NC_140612.1, from coordinate 12,844,397 downwards.
AGAGGACTATGTTATGGAGTCCATCTTAGAGACTCAAATTAGCAGAGGTGAAACATACAGCAGATAGCTATCACCTGCAGTTACCTGTGTCAGCACACACACTGATGAAAACTACCAGCCCCTAACTAAGCCTTAACAACAAATGAGTAGGTTTCTAATAAATTGTTAACAAGGTGATTTAATTGCTAAATGGGCGATTATGGGGATTGATTTTCCTTTTTAGTCTCAAGTGGCCATAAGAGGAACTGCAGGTTTCAGTTCCCTGAAAAGACAGAACAAAACACATGATTTAAATTCTGTTGTGTCACCTCTTTCTCCATTCTGCTTTTGGTCTCACAAATCTCTACACTGTTCCAAAATAAAATTGATGAAATAGATTAAAGGGCAGCACGGTGGCACGGTGGTTAGCACTGTTGCCGCACAGCAAGAAGGTCCTGAGTTCAATTCCAACATCAGGCCGGGGTCTTTCTGTGTGGAGTTTGCATGTTCTCCCCGTGTTTGCGTGGGTTCCCTCCGGGTACTCCGGCTTCCTCCCACCGTCCAAAGACATGCAGCTTGTGGGGATAGGTTAATTGATTAATCCAAATTGCCACTAGGTGTGAATGTGAGTGCGAATGGTTATCTGTCCCTGTGTGTTGGCCCTGCGACAGACTGGCGACCTGTCCAGGGTGTACCCCGCCTCTCGCCCTATGACAGCTGGGATAGGCTCCAGCGCCCCCCGCGACCCTGAAAAGGATAAGCGGAAGTGAATGGATGGATGGAAATAGATTAATGTATAAGAGGAAATAATCCACAGCACAGTGAACCTTACAGAACCTCAGAGTTCAAGCTGCTGTTGTTCTGAAACACCCCATAGCTTTTCTGATTGTTCTACTCCAGTTTGCTATAATGAGCACTGTCACAATGTTTACAATGTTGCTGACTGGGAAAAGAAGCTATGTTGATCTGAGGTATTCCAGTACAGCAGCTTGGCTCCTTATATAGACTGTCTGGTACAATCCAAAATACCCTCTTTTCACATTTAAATGCACACAGAGCTGGCACAAAGTTTGAGTGAGTGTCAAAATCTATTACATTTATGAACTATGATGCATATTTCATAAATTAGAGGTGATGTAATCTCCCGGTTTATCATGCCAGTTATTTACTCTGAAACCGATTTTACCAGTGACTAAAGAAATGTAAATCAGTACTTTTGCTCTGCTTATGTTGTATGATTTTCCTGGACACTTGCCAGACAATCAGAGAGGAAGACTTAAATGTTTTAAAACTCCTTATAATCAGGATAATAATATGAATATAACTGGCACATAAATGTGGGACTATTCGGAAGAGCAATAATGGGTTAACTCCAGTATAACCAAAATTGTCTTCCTTTTAATAAGCTGAGTTGTACATGAAATGTTCATTGGCTGAGACCTAATTAAGATTTAAAACTAGATGTGGAAAATTTTTTTAAAATTAATGAACATAGTAAAAATATATAAATTGTTGTGGCATGAATGGCGGACTTGACTAGACCACATAGTTTGTTCTTTTAACCTTTTTATTCCGGTTCCTTTTCCTCTAACACATAGCTGCAGCTTTTCAGCTGCATCCCACACACAACAACAACATCAACCACAACCTCAGGTCCCGGCAAGTTCAATACTGGGTAAGTGTGATGAGCTGATGGAACTCTGGTGTGTCAGCCTCACCTGCAGTCATGCCACATACCCCCACGGCCTTCTGGCCTAGCCCTATTCCCCCTTGCCGCGAACGGGAGAGGAAATCAGGATACGACCATTGGTGTCCCCGACCCCATGGACCAGCTGCAGGGAAGGGTTGGATCGGGGGGCCGACCGTGTGTCCAGCGGCAATCGACTTTGTGTCCAGCGGGATCTGGGGGCAGACTGTGCAGGCGGCGGATGCGCAGCAGGCGAGGACGTGAGCCGAGGCTCACAGTCAACTAGATACGTGCAGGACCACTGCAGCTGTTCCCCCTGGCGGCGAAACACCACCACCTGGTCCCGCTGCGTGGCCGTGGCCACCATTCGGGCCAGCGCCTCCACTGACTGTCCCAGTCATAGTTCCGCCATTCCACCTCCTGGGTTTCGGCACCACTGTGGCATGAATGACTAACCATACTCTGCCACAATTGTATTTAAATTTGTCTACTCAGCAAAATGCATTTACCAAAAGTGTGAATAGCCTTTGTATATTAATTGTAATAATATACAAGGCAAAAAAAAGTTTTCTACAATGAATTGAGCTGTCTGGGAGCAGATGGGAGTTTGGGAAAGGCAACAAAATGTACAGCCTTGGGAAAACAGTCTATTGTTGTGAGTTTGACAGTATCAACAGCAGAAGGGGGTAAGCAAGTGACAATCCACAACAATGTGGGACCATTGCTGTCAGGGAGTTGGAAGAGGGTGGAGTAGACCAGCTAGCGGAGAGCTTCCAGACTTACAGTATTATGTGGATAGACTTGAAATGCAGACACATACTCTCAAACATCTGGTTAGTGTTGGCCATCAGAACATGTGTTGAAGCAGATAGATTGTCACTGTGGTAAGAATGGCACAAGCAAACATGGAGGCATCGGCCCAGTGAATGACCTAAAAGTGAATGCTGGACAACACATACAAACGGTTGGCAGGACCACCTCGGGCTCATACTTTTGAGGATTCCCGACCAAAGATTCTACCTCCCAAGTGAGTGAGCCCACAATGCATGGCAGAGGGAGAATTAGATCTTAGAACCTAGAACTGTTTTTGTCATTGTACAGTTTCTTGCACAGTGAAATTAGGTAGCAAGACCACAAAGGTGAAGGTAAAGAAAACAATATACAAAAAAAAAAGAAAAACAATATAAGAACTCAGTGCTTTGCAGTAGACACAGTTTTTATGTAAGCAAGAGACATCCGAAGAGTGTTCTTAGTGCAAGGGGAAACACTTGTGGCAAGGTGTACTCTGACTTGGTGGTCCTGGCTGAATTCATTAACATTAGTTACCATTCCTTAGTGCTCTGGACAGCTTCATGGGTACCGATGTAAGTACAATAAATACAGAGAAAAAAAAAGTATTTTTCAGCATTTTGCATAACTTTTGCTGTATCTTGCACAAGTAACTCGAGAATGATAGATAACCACATGAATTAGAAGTTAAAGAACAGCGAATATTGGGCATACATATGTACAGGTGAGACTGCAGATACTTTTAACTTGATAAAAAGCACCTGCTTCCTTTCATGTGTCCCATCGCAACTATGGGCTTTTGCAAGTTTTGTCGTTCTCTAGTTGTCTAACACTGATTAACATGTCTTGAGCCTTTTTATTATTAATTCTCCTATAACTTTAGTAAGAACGATTACTAAATCCAAGATTTGAATACTTTTATCACTGAACGTTTCAACCCATAAAAAGCAGAGCAGCAGGTTTCTGCCATGTGATTCTGTTGTTGAATTTCCTTTAAAGGATGTAACAGCTACACCCCCAGTCGGACTTTAATGAGGCTTTTAAAAAGAGAACAGTACATGCTGTTACTGACTGGCCACGAAGAACCTTAATAATATATGCATGTATTAAATTGGCCTGTTAATTTAAAATGGAAAACAATCGTTTCAGTCTTAAAGTGCATCAATGGATTAGGTATAACTATTACTCCTTTTCTTGTTTAATGAGTATTGTTAAATTAAGGCTGCCACTAAGTTACATAACAAGTAACAATATGTTCCAGTTGCTATTTTCTGCCTTTCAGTTCAGAGTGAAATACTGAGCTTAAACACTTAACAAAACACTAAACGTAGAAGCATTTGACTGTACCGTGACTAGAGATGGCACGATACCACTTTTTTATGTCCGATACCGATACCGATATCATAAATTTGGATATCTGCCGATACCGATATGAATCCGATATAGTGTTTTTTAATCAACAAAACTGTTTTTTAAATATCTTGCCGCATTTTGTATAAGTTCATACTCAAGTTTAAAACAACAACTACACTAAAGCTATTCTGTTATACCTGTATGCAAAAAAAATTATTTCATAGTTCAGCAATACTGATCAATCTAATAAACTTAAACCTACACCATCCTCCCTATTCTGGTATTTGAAAGAGTACTTAGCATAAATATTAAGCAACCTAACTAATAGGGTTCCAACTCCCAGCAACAACAAAAATAAATAAATAAAAAATAGGGAACCACCCCTCACGCTCCACCTCATGATGCTTAATCGACGTAATCAACCTTAATTTGATGCAGTGTGAAAAAAATGCACAGAAATCAATTATTTTTCAAGAAATATTAAATAGATTCAACATCTTTCTTCAACAGAATTGCAGACTGCACAGATGGTACCTTCCCAAAGGAAAAAGTACTATAGCTTACTAGGGTATATATATTAGACTTAATAGTTACTATATACAGTAATGGACTTCTATTCATTTTGCATCAAATTAAAACTTTGGGTGTCAGATAATTATTTATTAAAAGCTAGACATTTTAAATGAGAATAAGAAAGAAAAGTATGTCTTTGTGCCCCCTTTTCCCTGTTAATGCCCTATCGGCCCCCCTGGCTAAACTTTGCTAGATCCGCCCCTGCACAGTTACCAGCGTCAGCTATGTAGAAAAAGATCCTCGAGTAGAAAGTAATATTAAATACATTCTAACAACAGCTGATCAAGCTTAAACGTGCTTCTGTTGTTCAGTCGCTGGTTTCCTCTTTCTGGTGCAAAGTGGGCCAAAAGCAAACTAGAGACACGGACTCGCGACAGAAAAGCCGATCAGCTGATCGTTAAGCAGTTTCATGATTGAAGTAGCAGCAAGAAGAGGCAGTCGCTTGTTAAGCTTAACGCAGGAATGCTTTACAAACATTCAGAGATGGACTTACACACTTGCTTTACTTCTCTCGGGATAACTTTGTCGGAGATGAAATGCCGGGTTGCTAGCGAAGCTCCAAATGCTATCCAGACCACCACAGGTCCCGCATGCCACAGCCGTGCTAACGTTCTGAGGTGAGTTACGGCGTGTTGCAAGTTTTGTGAGGTGCTTTCGTGATATTTAATGGATCGGATTACATTTTTTATTTTTCTCCGATATCCGATCCAGTAATTTAGGTCAGTATCGGACCGATACCGATACGTAATATCGGATCGGTCCATCTCTAACCGTGACCCTCATTTGGATGTTTTAATGTGGCTTAAAGTCCTGTCTTTATCTAAATCAGCTGTGTCTAATTAGAAACCTGTTATTTTAAAAATGTTTTTAAAATCATACACCCATTTATATCACCACATACAAGTTTGAACCCAGATTAAATCTACACTGTTGTGTACAATGCGCTTGTCCTTGCCCTTAAGTGTGATAGTGAAGAACAACTAAGAGGAAATGGCTTGAAATAGTATTTTCCATGGCAAACAGAGAGGCAACAACACTGACTGCAGTTTAAATGCTAAATTACACACCTCATGACTCGCTAATGGAGGACTTTGTGTGACCATTTAATCGGCAATGAACTGACAAACACATGCACGAAGACACGGTCTGACACATGCTAGTTTGCACGCACATGCATGCAAAGATAACTTCAATTGCAATTTCGCAGACCAATATATCGATTAGGCAGACAAACACAGGCTCAGTGAGTGTCAGCTGAAATAGATTTTCCTGAGCTCCAATCCATTACCAATAACTGTGTGAATAAAAATGCTGCTGTTGTGAAAGCACTCCGTTGTACGATGTAGAGCTGATGATTTTAAACCATTAGTATTAATTGTAAGGCACACTTTAATTATGAGCGAATGCAGTCAAGAAGCTTTTTCTTGTGCAATTTATTGATTAAAAAGAATAAAGCTGAGTCTAAGTGGCAATCTCAAGGGCTGTAAAATGAAGCCAGAATGAAGTGTTAGAAACTGCAAGTTCTAGACTGGCCACTTAAGGGTTGCTCATAGGCTCTTATGATCAGCTGTAATATTTGCAGCCTGATTCAAAAAACACTTGGAGGTTATAGGGATAGTTTCCCTCTTGGGTGAGTATATTTTTTCATGACTGACCAATTTATTAGTAACATTTATCGTTAGAGACTTGGCTTTTTTTAATTGATAGTTCACTAGCAGGGACCACTTCCTTGGTAACGATGGGCGATGAGGGATGAGGAAGTGCGAATAGTGCTGTGGCTTGGGGAAGGCCTTGAAGGGGACTGGCGACGGCTCTTGGGCCGGGAAGAACCCCATGTACTAATGAGAAATAAAGGGAGGAAAGGAAGAGAGGAGAGGACAGGAGAAGAGAGGAAAGAAAAAGGGGGGGCAGGGTGGGGCATGAAAATGAGAACAGCAGGTATTGGAGAAGGAGGTTTTTTATAGCCTGAGGCCGGAGGGGGCGTGAAGGAGGAGTGGTCTCGCTCCTGAAATTCAGATGATATCTCCACATGGCCTGACTTAGATAGTTGTAGCTGATTAGTATGCTAGGTCTTGCCTTCATTAATTCAAGTCGCTAAACTTGAAAGAACAAGAAGTTTATGTTTCAGTTTTACTGAGTGAAGACCTCATTACTTATCACTTATTACAAAGTAACACGCTACTGTAATTACAGCGTATTACTTTTTTCAGTAATGTACTAATGTAATGTGTTACTTTAGTTACAGTAATTACACTAATTACAATTATGTCGTTATTTGTGTTACAAAGGTTTTTTTAATCTATCTGTACACCGGGAAAGAAAGGTTGAGGGACCTGGTGGAGCGGTGGAACAATGGTAAAGTGCAAACTGCATCCAGGGAGAAACAACTGCATTATATACTGCTAACATGCTAAAACTATGCATGCTGAACCCAGCCCAGCAGCCAGAGCTTGAACTTCAACTGTTAACAAAGATAGTGTTGAGCAGCCATGATTGTAGTCTCTGTTCCTACCCTTTTCTGGTAGGATACTTTAAAGCGGTGATGACAGTCTGTAAAACTGTTACTGCTTTGCAATCTGGCAGATGACAATATAAACACACACATAATTTCCCCTTAAATATAATCTGTGTTTATGTCATATAAACACTGACAACTGCAGTCAAAGACTGACAACAGGTGTTGTCACAGTGCATATGTTCGTCTTTTGAAAACAATTCATGGTTTACCCTTGTACAATGAGCCCTTGAAGCTTCATGCCAGAAACCTCGTCATATTTTAAGAGGATGTTTTATTTCATTGAAATTGCTATAATCTGTGTATTGGTTTATGGAGGTGAGGTAAAACATTTTCTTCCCCCAGGATTTGCCAGGGCTTTGTAGGATTTGTCAGCTTTCACCTCTTTAGCTGGTCGTGATGGGCCCCAGTACACAATAAAAATGTATGCCACCTGAGTTGGAGCTAGATAGTCACCAAGCCTCAGGACACCAAATTGTTTTCTACCTCTTTCTTTTTTTGGTTTTGAGTATCACAATAAATATTACACTGAAAAGAAGAAATACAAGGTCTGACAGGGAGTTTGCTATTATTAAAAACATTCTGCCGAATGCCTGATACACCATATGTGCTCTGACAGTAAACAGAGAATCCCTTTTCCTTCATGTAATATGAGACCTTGGCTTTTGTTATTACACATACCATGCCTCAGGAACAGCTGTGGCCTGTAACTACAACACGGTGATCTGTTGGGGACATTATAACCAGCGAAAACACTTCGAGGCTGCAGTCTGCAAGCGCACAGTCTTAAAGTACATCTCCAGAGGGGCCTGTGGTCAGTCTTGACTGCAGTTGTCAGTGTTTATATGACAGAAGCACGGATTATATTTAAGTACAAATTATGTGTGTGTTTATATCGTCATCTGCCAGGTTGCAGAGCAGTAACAGTTTCACAGACTGTTTGATTTTAATCTTTGGGTCAAACTTTATTTCTACTTGCACAAAGAATGAGTTCACTGTTATGGAGAGAGAGTGAGCGAGAGAGAAAGAAAGAAAGAGAGAACACGCGTGCGTACAAAGAGGAATGGAGTTATCAGTTGTGAGAGTGATTAAAATGGACTTTTTCACATGGCACCATTGACATTTTAATTAGTGTTGAGGAGATTTGCGGTGAGTGCAGTGTCCAAGTCAACAAACAGAGGTGTGCAGCCAATTCAGAGCTTAAGTGAAGCTTTGTTGAGCACAGACAAAAGATTTTTTGGGTGTCAGGCTAACAAGTTGTAATAATAAAAACAGTTAAAAAAAATCAACAACAGAGGGCGTGCAAGAGTTCATACTTGAAATCTTTTCTTTGTGAACTTTGTGGAGTGCACATGGAAAACATCAGTTTGACAGGAAGCAAGTGGAACATTTTTCAACAGATGTCTTTTTTTAAACCAATATCTGTATTAACAAGAAGGCCAAAAATACCTCATCGACCAAGTGCGACTTTGTGTTGATCTACTTGCATTACATCATTTGACACATTTTCAGATGGGTTCACAGCACCAAGCTAAAACTGTTAAACATGGCACCGATTCTATATGCACAGAAACACACACACACACACACACACACACACACACACACACACACACACACACACACACACACACACAGCTCAGTGACTTATCCATCAGTGTCTCCATGTCAGATGAAAGCAGTGACTGAGGCCACCCAGGAAGAGTGATTTTGATTGTGAACCTGCATGTTGTTCCACACGTAGCCTCTTCACAGCTCATTATGACCTGTCATGACTGACTTGCAGACAGTGTCTAAAAACAATCACTATAGCAGTGCTCTCTCTTCCTTTGCACAAAATACTGTGAGTTTTCTGCTAAGGGTCATTTAGCAGAATCTGGAAAAGTCTACTGCTTTGTTTGGGTTCGATATGCTCACAGTCATCTGTGAGTGAATAATAAAAACTGGCTTCACAATTATTCCTGAATAACCCATTTATAATTCGAGTACTTACAGTTTACAGTAACGCCACAAAAAACATCCTTCGTTTAGCAAGCTATGACTTTTCATTAAACAAGCATTCCTGTTATGTGGCGAAACAAATAGGTCTTAGAATTTCTGGAGAAAGTCCTCTTTACTATTAGCGTAACTTAACCCAAAACAGAAAGCAATCATAATCCAGAGCTAAGCCTGGGTTCTTTGTATCCTTACCAGCAGTGGCGGGCCTTTCGTGCCCTGGGCGAACACCTCTTATTGCAACCCCCTCACCCCCCACCCCCACATATAAAACATATTAAGGATTGTACATTAAGATAAATATTTTACTGTAAAAACTGTTGTTTGAACTAGAGATGGACCGATCCGATATTACGTATCGGTATCGGTCCAATACTGACCTAAATTACTGGATCGGATATCGGAGAGAAATAAAAAATGTAATCCCATCCGAAGTATCACAAAATCACCTCACAAAAGGTGCTACTTGGCGTAACCCAGCTCGGCGCATCGGAGCAGTACGTGTCACGTGATAGCGGCTGTTGTCTGCGAGACCTCTCAGTGGTCTGTTGGAGCATTTGGAGCCTCGCTACATGCTTCCTAACCGCGGCATTTCATCTCGGAGAAAACTATCCCAGAGAAGTAAAGCAAGTGTGTAAGTTCATCCCTGAATGTTTGCATAGTATTTCCACGTTAAGCTTAACAACTGATATATTGAGCCACAGCTGGACTGGCCATCGGAGTTCCATATTGAGGTGAAAAGGAAGCGATTTGTCCCGTACTTCAGCTAGAATAAAAAAAAATAGACACTCAGCTTGAGTTATTCTCTCTTTGCTGCGCAGTTGCATCTACCGTATTTCCCGGACTACAAAGCGCACCTGAATATTAGCCGCACAAGCTAAAATCAGGGGAAAATCCTGTTTTGTACATACATTAGCCGCACCTGACTAAAAGCCGCAGGTGTTTCAATGTTGACTTATCATATGTAAGAGAATATGCACAAAGGGAATTGTCAGGAAAGAGATGGCTGTTTGGAGACACACCCCTTTTATTAATATTTTGAAAAACAAGTTATGGGTACATATTTGCACATGTAGTACATAACAGTAACCTACAGCACACCAGAAAAATAGATTCGGACTACCTTTTAGGCTCACGTGCAGTGACACGGCTTTAACAAGAAGAAAAGTCAGTCATTCACCATCTTTCTCTTCTTCCTGCGCACTGAAACCACCAAAGTCCTCTCCTCCAGTGTCGGATACAAACAGGCTCAGGATGGCTTCGTCATCCACTCTCCGCTTCTCTCCTTCGTTGTCACTTTCAAAACCAAAGAAATCCTCATTGTCAGTGTCAGAGTCGAACACCCTCAGAAGGGCCGTGGCGGTGTCCTCCTCTCCATCATGCAGCAGTCCAGCCCTTCAAAATCCGTTGGTGATCGTGGATGTTTTCGCACTTTTCCACGCTGTCAGAATCCACCGGTGGAGTTGGGCATAACTTGCTTTTCGCAAGTTTATCGCCGCTCGTCATCCACGCCTCCCGCTGAATGCGTAGCGCTACTTTGAAGTTTGTTTTTCGCGCTACTTCGTACGGCACTACGTTGCCTGGCGGACGGACATGTGACTAACATACCACTCTTGAACCCCGATCCTTCCGCCAGGCAACGTAGTGCCGTACAACAGCGGAACACACAAAACAAATCGTCTTACGATATCACAAAAATCATGGAAAATCCATAGAAAAGCCGCACCTGACTAAAAGCCGCAGGGTTCAAAGCTTGTGCAAAAAGTAGCGGCTTATAGCCCGACAATTACGGTACTTCTCTCATTCACTCCCCCTTCCTCTCCTGTTATTACTTCAAACATGAAACTGATCAATGATCAGCTGATCGGCTTTTCTGCCGCAAGTCCCGTCTTTCTTGTTTGTTTATTGACCACTTTGTGCTAGAAAGAGGAGACCAGCGGATAAACAACAGCAGCACGTTTAAGCGTGATCAGCTGTTGTTAGAATGTATTTAATATTACTTTCTAGTATCAGCTGAGGTTTGCTGGAGCCACGGCTGTAAAAGCTGCTGGTCATGATATCCGTTTGGATATGTGGTGAGAGGAAAACGTGAAGATGAAACCAGGAGATGTCCTTAATAAATCATCAGAGCTGAGCAGGTGATGGAGAAACAGGTTTACCTTTTAGGTGACATGAATGGGTTGAAAGTTATGAACTGTTTCTGAGAGACTAATAACACCAGGATCCTTTTCTACATAGCTGACGGCTGGTAACTGTGCAGGGGCGGGTCTAGCAAAGTTTTGTCGGGGGCCAGGTTGGGCATTAACAGGGTGAGGGGGGCACAAATAAATATTTTTCTTTGTTATGCCATTTAAAAACTTTGAATAAGTAATTATCTCAATTTTACAACAAAAGTGGTCATCTGATTAAATGTATAGAAATCCATTATTGTATATAGTAAATAATAAGTGTAATATACCCTAGTAAGCTTTAGTACGTTTTCCTTTGGGAAGGTACCATCTGTGCAGTCTGCAATTCTGTTGAAGAAAGATGTTGAATCTATTTAATTATTGTAGAAAAATAATTGACTTTTGTGCATTTGTTTTACACTTGCATTAAATTAAAGTTAATTACATCGATTAAGGGCTGGGGGGTGGTTTCCTAATATTTTTGCTGGGAGTTGGCAACCCTATTAGTTAGGTAGGTAAGTACTCTTTAAAATACCAGAATAGGGAGGATGGTGTAGGTTTAAATTTATTAGATTGATCAGTGTTGCTGAACTTGAAAATGTTTTGGGTGGAGTGTATTTTTTGCATACAGGTATAACAGAATAGCTTCAGTCTCTTGTTTTTTAAAACTTGAGTATGAACTTATACAAAATGCAGCAAGATATTTATATCCAAAATTTATGATATCGGAATCGGTATCGGACATTAAAAAGTGGTATCATGCCATCTCTAGTTTGAACCATACTGAATTTAGCCAGATAAACACACACACACACACACACACACACACACACACACACACACACACACACACACACACACATATATATAAAGAGAGTATGCATAGTATGCAGACGGCTTACAAACAGCCATCATAATTCGTCATACAATGAGAACAGGACAAATCAACAACTGACAATGACTAATTAATATTGTGCCGAAGACAGTCGAAAAGATTTAGTAAGCTACATCAGTGTCTACTGTTTCCTATCATAGCCAAGTGACTAAAAAATGTAAAGTTTTCACTATCCCTACTAATTAATGTTATCTTGTTGTATCTCTGTTGTGGCCAGTGCTATCCTCCATGCTCTTACATGCTGGGGCAGCAGGTTGAGGGTCACAGATGCCAACAGACTAAATAAACTGATCCACAAGGCCAGTAATGTTGTGGGGATGGAGCTGGCCTCTGTTAGGGTGGTGTCTGAGAGGCAGATGTTGTCCAAGATAAGGGACAATCATGGATAATACCTCCCATTCACTCCATGACATACTGGCTGGTCACAGGAGCACGTTCAGTGAGAGACTGAGATTACCAAAAAGCACCACTGAACGACACAGGAAATCATTCCTGCCCGTGGCCATCTCCCTGTACAACTCCTCCATCTAACACACTGTAAACACTGCAATAGTTACACCCTTTTTACACACGCTCTTCTCTACTCTGTAATATTCTTATAAATTTTCTTGATATTTATTTATAATCATCTCTGTTGATCCTTGATATTTAGAACTGAGCGATCTGTATATATTAGTGCTATTTCTTAAATGTGTAACATCTGTAACATAATGTATTGTTTGGAGTTTAGTCTTTTACTGTTACTATTTTTTACATTTACTTCTTGGAGCAACTGTAACCCACATAATTTCCTTAGGGATTAATAAAGTATTCTGATTGTTTCAGGATGACAGGCCATTATCCAATCACACATCTGCTTACCTGTATCTTTTGCACCTGATGGCTTTGAATGCTTCTTGTCCATCTTCCATTGGTTTTAATTTTGCAGTCCAGTATGAACAATCATCCCCCAACTCGACGATCACCACAACATAACCTAACAGACCTACACCTTAGCTCACAGATTCGCTTTTTCTAGGGTTTATTTCTGGGATTTCGCACAACCCAGGAACAAATCATGAATACAAAATGGGCTTGGATTCACAACATTATGAATGAAATGTGCCCCCCTCCCCTTTCGAGAGGTTGTGTGAGAGACTTTAAATCATCAAACTTTAAATTATAAATTTTAAATTGTTATTGATCCCTTTATCCCTGGTCCTAAAGTGTATATTTATTTTCTTACTCTTCTTATATTTATTGTTTGTTTACTTGCACTGCTGTAACTGGAGCCTCGTCGTCTCGTCTCTCTATATACTGGACTGTATATAGTGGAGATGACAATAAAGTTTACTTTGACACAGCAGCAAGCAGGTGCACTGAGGGCTCTTGTGCTCACTTTTTGTGTATAGAATTTTGAAAAAACATCAGTGCAGATTATAACTCTGTATTATAATGTCTGGTGTTTTCTTGTTTGTTGGTTTGTTTTTATTTTGTTTTGCAAGTTGGTTTTTAGATGCTGCTCCAGCCAGAGAATCCTCCGCCGGCCTGCCCTATCTTCCCTGTGCCGCAAGCAGCAGGTTCACTTCGCAAACGGAGGGCGCCCTAATTTCAGGCAAATGGGTGTAAGAACACTGATCGGTGGCTATGCCATCCCAAAATGAGCTGGCATGATGTCAGGGCAGCATGAGTACGGGCAACTTTTTTTTGCCAGTCTTTGTAACTCCTGGAATAGACTTTTTTGGTCTTTGAAGCTGCTAGAGACCAAAGCAATCACAAAGTGGCTTTTTGAACAGCAAACTCCTTGCAACCTGTCCCACCAAGCAACAACCATCACCTTCCAGCAACCACTTGCCAACTGGTCTATTTTTTTCACAGTTGCAAGGAGGTTGCTGTCATGTTTTTATTCTAGTTATAGATCCTTGTCCATTTCCCTTATCCTACAACCATTTTCTTCCACTTATTTAAGTCAGCTTTTTCCTGGTAGTTCATGCCCGCCCCTTCAATGGCTCTGCGAGCCACCAGGGGTCACCATACCATGCAAACCACTAGTTTAATTGGAAGACTTGTTGAACCTTAGGAATACATCAAAGCGTTTGGTTTCTGATTGGCTGACTTTGCTCACAGTATCAGCTTAAAGCACTTGTTGCAGGCTGCTGAGTTTGCATATTTTGAAGTACAGCCAGACTTTTGACCGCTTTGCCTTGGGCATTTTTAATCTGTAGCTCTGCTCTAAAAGAACGTACATACCTGGCCCCGCCTACTATCCTCGGAAACATAAAATGATTGGCTAGAATCTAAAGTGTATCACAGCTCAGGAAAAAAAAGCATCGAAATAAAGCACCGAAATGTGCGCTGCTTTTCGGTCTGGTTACTACCGTTTATGTCAGAACCGGTGCCATCATGGCACCGGACACCGGTACCCATCCCTAGTTTTGAGTTGTGACTTAAATAAGGGAAGGGACTCTATATTTCTTAAGGCTGAAGGAAGTGAGTTCCAGAGCCGAGGAGCAGAGCGACTGAAAGCTCTGTGTCCCATACTGGTAAGGTGAGAAGAAGGAACAACAAGATGAGTGGCAGATGAAGATCTGAGAGAGCGGGAAACTGTGGTGATATGAAGCAGATCACAGAGATAAGGAGGGGCAAGGTTATGAATACACTTAAAAGTGAGAACTAAGATTTTAAAGTTTATCCTGGCTTCTATAGGCAACCACTGAAGCTGTAGAAGAATTGAGGTAATAGGGTCTCTTAAGGGAGTACGAGTTATGACCCGAGCTGCAGGATTCTGAAGAAGTTGAAGTTTATGGAGGAACTTATTGGGGAGACCAAATAAGAGTTGCAATAATCGATCCAGGAAGTAATAAGACAACGGACAAGGATGGCAGCAGCATGGGGAGTAAGGAAGGGACATCTGCCTGATCCTTTGCCCTACATTCAAACAAATTTGTGCACCACATCGTAAGTATAAATTCATTTTTGGTCATTTGACCTGTCTTTGCTACATCCCTATCTGGCACTAACTGGTAAGGCTTAAGAGCCAAAGGTACACTGTAGATCTCCCCCCCCTTTCTTCTCAATATCAATATATTAAGAAAGTTTTATATGCAAAATAAATTGAAAACTGAGCAACATTTAGTAGATAAAATAATGTATATTTGCAAATCTTGCCATCGAATTTAGTACCTAGACTTAATGTTTACTCTACTGTTGTCTTTATGTGTGTAATTCAAATTAGGATCCTCTGTGCATTTTCCAGAAGCACACACGTCTGTGTGAAGCTCTACGTGTGCCAGGAACACACAGAGCCATCATCACCTTGCTGCTGTGTAAGCCTGGCCTCTGGTGCGCTGATCATATCCTGCTGTCTGGTTAGCAGCAGGAGATAGCATGGCAAAATTCATTATCAGTTCCATGCTGACAGAAACCAAACAGAGCCATTTTACCTGACCCCACACCATTATTTGGAAAGCCAAACCGTGAAGGAGAAACAAAATATACGTTATATAAAAAGCTGCTGAACTGTTCGGTCTGATTTGTGAAGCTTGGTTTTAGTCGCTCAGCACTCCTGTGAGCTGCCGGGGTGTTATACGGTACCCATTCAGCATCATGGAGACAAAAACAGTTGAGCACTTGTGTAAAAGAGAACTAAAAGTGAAAGACAAAAATCACATTTAAGATGTGCTTGAATTACTAAAATAACATAAGAAAGGTGAAAATATAAAGGTGCTTTGGCACTCAGCCAACTGGTGTGCATAAACAGATGAAACAGATTTTTTCATTGTTAAACTACAAAGGGAGTTTTGCCATCCCTCCATTCGCTTCCGCTTATCCTTTTTCAGGGTTGCGGGGGGCGCTGGAGCCTATCCCAGCTGTCATAGGGCGAGAGGCGGGGTACACCCTGGACAGGTCACCAGTCTGTCGCAGGGCTAACACACATGGACAGACAACCATTCGCACTCACATTCACTCGCACATTCACACCTAATGGCAATTTGGATTAGAATAGAATAGAATAGAATTCAACTTCATTGTCATTGCACACGCACAGGTACAGGGCAACGAAATGCAGTTTGCATCCATCCAGTGCTTTAGTGATATAGATATATTACAATATATATTAGCAATAATATAGATATGTGAGTATATTACAGAAATGGGTCTATTATGGTATGTTATAATGTACACGGTATGAAGTATGTTGTGAATATTCTATAACTATAAGTATGTACAGGCTGTAGTGAGTACAAGCTATGTACAGGCTATGAACAGCATATAAATATGAAAAACTATACAGAATATGAAATAAATAACTTTACAGAATCTGAGATATACAGCTATACAGAAATGATTATCCAATTAACCTATCCCCACAAGTTGCATGTATTCCAGACACAAGGCTGGAATATTTTAAAAAATATTAAAAAAAAAAAAAAAAAGGGTCCAGGTGCTAAACCAGCCTATCTGCAGTTCCAACCTGAAAGTGAAAAACTTTTGGCTGACTGAGAAACCAAAATATGACAAAGAGCTTCCTGAACGTTGAGCAGACAAAACAGTTCCATTTCTAAACTACAGCAACTGGAATGTTCAGTTATCAAATCCTTGTTTTTGAGTGTTTTTAAAAGAAGAGGCAACATAGCACATGGGTAAACATGGTCAAAATCTTCTTCTTTTGATGATTATATTTAAAATGAAATAAGCTTCGAGTTATTATAGTCGGCTTTCATTTACATTTTACAAAAAGCCCTACATTTTACAGTATTATTATAAGCACATTTTCTAACCTGCAGCTGACATAGAATGGCTAAAAGCGCTTCATTCACTTATGAGCATGTAGTCGGCGAATTGGCTTTCTCTTGACAGAACATCATTTTAATGCTTGGGTGCAAATCTCTATTTTAAGCCTTGCAGTGTCCGCAGATGCATATTAAAGGCCTATGCTATTCAGACACATTCACAAATACAACGTGCAAATGAAGAAGTGTCATGTTCCTCAAAGTTTTCTGTAAATAACTTGTAGAAATCGGTGGTTTTAGGCTGTAGTAGTTATTTTCCTTGAAAATGCACTGCAAAACTTGTAAAAAAAAAAAAAAAAAAAAAAAAAGCAATCAGAAGATTATTGGGGCGCCGGGAAAAGCACAAACAACGCTAACAATCTCCTCCCTGAGTGCGTCCAATTTTAAAAGGACTGCTCTCACTGTTTGGAAATCATTCTACCTTAAAAGGGAACTGCTGGCAGCCCTCCGTTGTTTAAATGCCTCCACATGTTGGCTGCAAATCTGAAAGGTACGCTCTTAGAACTTTTGGAGACAAGAATTAAAGCTGCTGCAAGGTATCAGATCAAAGGGAAAAATAATGCATGGCTGCAGCTTTGGCTATGAGGTCATGCGAAAAAAGTCGCTGGGACAAAGAGAAGGAAAGAAGGAAATGATCCTCATTTTCAAGGATGCATTTATCAGAAGGTTATCCTCCAGACTTTGAACAAACCTCAGCTTGCTTATCAGTTAATCTTGATTATATATTATCTGTGAGCAAGACAGATTAGTCTGTCCCATCGGGTCGAGATGAATGAGCTGGTCAAAACAACCTGCTCAGCTTGCTCAGTTTGAGAGCCAACACTTTAAAAAGTGCTCACAAAGACTGATACATCAAGCTTACACATATTCATCTGAGGTGCCTAATCATCTCCCTTCTATTCTATGTTAAACATACTCACTATTTCAATATTTAAGAGAAACAACAAAAGAAAGGAAAGAAACAGATTTTAAAGTCACAGTCTACCTTTTTCTTTTTTTGTGTCCTGTCTGGCACTGTAGCAGGGAAAGAAAAAGGAGAAAAGAGATAGAGAGAAAAGACAATGAAAATCTGCTTCATCACCTTTGTCTTTGTGTCCTTTTTTTTTTCTCTTTCTTTTCCTGGATCACCTGTTGAGAAAGAAAAAAGAAAACAAGCAGAAGAAGACTAGAGCAATAGAATAAACAACATCACAATGATATATGGGAATATAACAGTAAATACTAAATGTTAAATATTATTGTGCAGCACGTAAGATCGACAGCGCACAGTGTGCTTTATGGTAGGAGCCAAAGAGGGTGTAATTTGTGTGTGTGAGCACCCGTGTGTACACCTGTGAGCATGAACGCACTTGTTTTTAAAAGGTTCCTTCATGTAATGATCTGTTAGAGGGTGTGGGGAGCCACAGCCCCGTCCACCAGGGCATGAAGCAGGTATGGAGGAGATCAAGACTCCAGACATCCGGAGGCCCTCAGAACTATCCCAGAAAGAGCTGAGGAGAGTCCCAGATGAGGGATCACTCAGCAGCCGCGGAGCATAAGCCAGGGGGGGTTGCAGTGACGTGCCCAGGAGCTCCGCCGGCAGCCAGCTGTCACAGTCACAGTCTACCTACCGGCAGATTATTTATTCTCCTGACATAAAACTGCACCAGGTGCAAACAGGGAAGTGAAAACATTGCGCCTGCAGTACTGACCTGAAAGTTCCCCAGATAAGAAACCTACAGGCTGCAACTAATGCAGCTAAGTGAGTTACAGTAGCTCATCTGATGGATGGGACCACACCGACCAGCTTTCGCTCCCCACGTGCATCAGTGAGCCTTGGTCGCTCTTGACCTTGTCTCTGGTTCACCATTGTTCCTTCCTTGGACTGCTTTTAGATGCTGAAAACTGCAGACCAAGAACACCCCACAAGTGTTGTGGGGTCTAGCCATCACAGTTTGTCAAACTCAATCCTTATGCTTGCCCATGCACGTCAACTTTCAGGACAAAATGTTCACTTGCTCCCTAATATATCCCACCCACTAGCAGGTGCCATGATGAAGAGATAATCAGGGAATTCACTTCACCTGTCAGTGGTCATAATATTATACCTAATCAGTGGCTGTATCCCAATTCAGGGTCTGCAGCCTTAAAGTACGCAGCCTCAACGGTCCTCAAGGGCCGCGTACTCAAAGACCGCTAAGGCCGGAAGTGCGAGGCTTGTGAAATGGGACGGTCTAGCCTCCGTTGCGCTGCCCAGGTTGCCTAGCAACCATGATACTAACAGCTGGAAACAGCTTTGTTTGACAGAAATGAAGGAGAACATATTTTGTTCATTTGTTTCTTTCTTTCTACATGAGCTTTGATCATTCTCTGTAGGATTAAGCTCAGCTATTGAACGGCGTATATTTTAAAGTAAAGGCTTTAAAACCAAGTTAGTACAAACATCACTAATGTCACATAACTTTGCCGACATGTGGCCAACAGTAATGTTTTAATGTTCTTCGTTATTAAACATTTGCACATAAATAAGTGACATAATATTCAGTACTTACTTAAAGTTTACTCTTCGGGCGCCCCTCATCCGCCGTTTTTTTCGGCAAAATTATCCACACCCACCGCCACGCTATGCATTCTGGGATATGTTGGGCCACGAAGTCTACACCACCACGTCCTTAAAATTCAGGGAAATGAAGGATGCATTTGAGGGCCGCAATTCGAGCAGCCTTCGAATTGGGACAGCCTTCGTCGCGTCACGGTGACGTAATCGGCCTTAACATGCGGCATTTAAGGCTGCAGACCCTGAATTGGGATACAGCCAGTGTATATCATTACCTGTACTGAGTTCTCATTGGGTTGCTCACCGCTGTAACGCTAAGTATATTACATTTGCTACATGAGCTTTTATGAGTTCTCTACATCATCAGTGTGATTACACATGACAACAAATTAGATCTTATATGTATATGTATATATTTATTTAATTGTGAGGGGGTTAGGTTAAGATTAGAATTTTCAGGCATCTATTTCATGGTCCAGGTTTTACGGGGTTACGTTTTTCAATACACACATTTAAAGATGTTTCTTCTGCTTATTTTTTGCCGCTGCTGATGAAGAAACATAGTCATATATACTATTAGAAAACAAGCTTAGAGTGTGTGGGCTGGATGCAATTGCAACTGGCCAGAGGGAAAGCACGGAACACTGGGGTGGGTAAATTTCCGATTTCAGGTTTATTCTTTGCAATCTGATTGCTGTTCTGCAGGCTTATTGTTCAAAAATAATTACAGGTCGCAGGATAATGATTTTAACCCCTGATTGATATGCAGTGGTTTAGAACACAAAGCAGCCTCTTTTGTTCAGTATTCCATTTTAGTTTGTGACTTATTCGTTAAAACATGCCTATCTGCATTAATATCCTCCACCATTCGTGACTCCTTACCTTTAAATTAACAATGCCGTCAGAAACTCAAAAAAAGAATTACCATAACAACAGCCACTTGACTGCATCCTCAAAAAATCACTTTGGGCTGGTTTACCGGCTTCTGTATTCAAGGATAGATACATGGATGATTGAATATTGCTTGAAGTCATAAAAAGTTCTAAAGGAGATGCTTGAAGACGTAAAGTAGGAGGAAATTGCGGCAGAGGACTCGTCAGAGCCACAAATCAAGTCGTGTGGGGGACTTTGATTTCCATCCAAACAATTCAGGGCAGCGTTTCATAAGATTCCAACCTTCAACTGGCTTGAATTTACTGGGTTTAGTTTTATTTGATAAAGACAACATTTACTAATTTACAAGCTTAGCAATCCCTGGGCACCTTATATGGTAATGACCATCCAGCGACTGAAGAGTAGACTAAAATGCTCAGATTTTTTGGAAACAATAGGAACAGGGTCAGCTATGAGACAGTACCTTACCCGAGTCTCATTGCGCCACACAGTAATTCAAGGTCTGTGTGTAATTTGCTGAAATTTGTAGCGGCACATTTTGTCCCATATTGACAGTTCGATGACAATGAGAAGTGGAGTGGGTTGAGTTCAATAGGGTCAGCCGGTTTAGTGCTGCACTGCCGTTTCTTGGAGTTTGACTAAGTTGGTTGTTGTTTTTATACTTGATCAGAACTGTCAAGATTATTGACAGTTCTGATCTACAGTAAGAGGAAAAACTGAAGTTCTCAGTGCTATAAAATGATCTTCTAAGGTAGTGAGAAAAGTAGTGAGGAAGGCAAAATGTAAACAAAACAAAATGTGTTTGATATGGTTCATATTCCGCACAGTTATAGAACTTGTAAACACCCCTTTCTGTGGCATTTAATGTGCAAAAGCACAACAGCACTATAGGAATAGTAAGCTTCTCCTCTTTTGTCTTAGATAATTAGAGTCCCATTTCTGATAAGGTTGGAGATTGCATAAGCATAGTGGTGTGTGGTCACCTTTTAAAAACTACTTACCCTGACACACACCTAATAACGGGTGATTAAACAAAACAAACAGACCAGATAAAAACATACCCTTTCTGGTTAAGTCAAGTCAAGTCAAGTCAACTTTATTTGTCAATTCTGCCACATGTACAGGACATACACAGAATAGAAATTGCGTTACTCTCAAACCCTAGTGATTAGAAAAATGCAAATAAAATAATTAAAAAGTAAAAATTTAAATAAATACAATACAATTTTACGTATAACAAAAAAAAGCTATGCAATATACAATATACAATATTCAAGTAAGAAGGCATAGTGGTGCAAAATAGGCAAATAGTGCAAATGGAGATTTAGTAGTGTACGGTAAGAGATAGTGTAACAGCAAAGTCTTATGAGGTAATGGCAGTCCAATGCTCCACAAAGTGACTGGAGCAGGCCAGTGAGTGCGTCAGAGAGTGAGTGTGTGTGTGTGTGTGACAGAGTTCAGTGAGACCGTGGTGGAGAAGAGGGGAGAGGGGGGCAGAATCGGGAGGGAGTTTAGCTTCCTGACAGCCTGATGGATGAAGCTGTCCTTCAGTCTGCTGGTCCTGGCCTGGAGACTCCGCAGTCTCCTCCCTGACGGCAGCAGCTTGAAGAAGCTTTGCATTGGGTGCGTGGGATCAGCCGCTATGCAAAGGGCTTTTTTAGTGAGACGGGTGCTGTAAATGTCCTGGAGGGAGGGGAGAGAGACACCAATGATCCTCTCTGCAGCTCTCACTATGCGTTGGAGGGTTCTATGGCAGGACGCATTGCAGGCTCCAAACCACACAGTGATGCAGCTCGACAGGATGCTCTCGATGGTGCCTCTGTAGAAAGTGTGCATGATGGGGGCTGGAGCTCCTGCTCTTCTTAGTTTGCGGAGAAAGAAGAGACGCTGCTGTGATTTCTTGGCCAGTGCTGTGGTGTTGTACGTCCAGGAGAGATCCTCTGTGATGTGCACACCCAAGAACTTGGTGCTGCTCACTCTCTCCACAGACGCTCCGTCAATGGTCAGAGGAGCATGTTGGGTGTGCATTCTCCTGAAGTCCACAACAATCTCCTTCGTCTTCTCCACATTCAGAGAGAGATTGTTGTCAGCACACCACGTGGCCAGGCGTCTCACCTCACTTCTGTAGTCGGTCTCATCCCTGTTGCTAATGAGACCCACCACCGTTGTGTCGTCCGCAAACTTGATGAAGAGGTTGGAGCTGTGTGATGGAGTGCAGTCATGGGTCAGCAGAGTGAAGAGGAGGGGGCTCAGCACACATCCCTGCGGGGCCCCCGTGTTTAAAAGAGAGTTTATACACTTTTATGGTGGTAAGATATTTACCATTAACTGACAGCAGTGAAAGAAATCAACAGCTAAACTAAAGCATATTTACAGGATGAAAAATTATAAGTAAAATACCTGCATGCAAAACCTAAACTAAAAGCATTCCTGTGTCTCTTTTTGAATTTGCTCTCTGACTTGCTCTCTACCTGTCCTTCATAGAATGTTTTAGGATTAGGTTTATTATAATGACTTCACAAGGTTAACCTGCTGCTTTCTACAGTGCATTATTAAACCACATGTATTCAATGACTTTGACTGAGCTCAGAGACTCAGAAAATGAAAAAAACTGAAGAAGTTTAAAAGACAGAGAATGTTGACTCTAAACTTGCGCAAGTAATTTGACGAATGAAATCAGGGTTGTGTAATTATCAAAACAATTGTTTTTTCTCACATGTACTGTCTCTGGAGAGACATGCCGAGTTTCATATTGAACTCGTCTGCTCATATCAAACTCTTGCTCTTGTCATTGTGGGAGGTGGTCTTCCCTTCTTGGTGATCTCAGATGTTTTTCTTGCCATAGTGCTAAAACAGTTAATACACTCACACATCTTGAGGAAAATGATTTGTAATGTATCCACTGTGATAAAAAACTACAGTATAAAATGAACATGAGGAATATAATAGCTGATCTGAGCCTTGCTAACAATAGTTCAGGGCCGGCTTTTGTCAGCAGGACATGGCCACACCTACTATAATGACAGAACTTCGATGTGAAAGCTAAACATACTGTAGCTTTAAGAGAGAAAAAAACGCATCCTTTCCTATAGGTTGCTTTCACTTCTTTGTCACTGTAACATATCTCTATTTTTACCTGTAACTAGCTAAGCATTGGCAGCATTTTCTGTTGTTCTGACTACGTGTCCATGTGATATGTGCTATATGATCCCTGACTGTAGACTTCCACAGAGCTAATGGCACAGTCAAACCACCACTGAGAACCCAGAAAGTGAAACTCTGAGTATTGTTTTGTATTTACAATTATAAACCAAATCCTGAAATGAGAAACCCAATGAGGACAATTAGAATTACACAGAGAGACAGTTATTCATTTATGGAGGAATGGCAAAACTGCATAATTACTTTTCAGAATGATTCATTTTCAGGCTGTAAACTCTTCAAAACAACAGCTCCAAGGTAGTTATCATGTCATGACACGAGTTGCTAAGTAGAGAGAAAAGACTGATTAGCAGTAAGCCAACAAAAAGGAGACAAACAGTCACAATGGCTGCAGTGTTCATTGGAACTAGCCTCAGAGAGTGCCAATTAAGAACGCATCGGATTAAGTCCCATATTGATGCTTTTAATGAAACCATTACTGTTTTCCGTAACACAAAATAAACTGTCATTCACGATGCTTATTACTGTATATTATAAATGTTATAACATTTGTGTCTGGTAGGGAGTTGTGGCTTACACCCTTTTTGATACAAGTGTCCTGTTGGACAGATCTACTTCACAACATTCAAGGCAAGTATTGATTTGATGAGATTATAATTGAATCCTGAAATCATCTAATTTACTGAAATGTGTTTATTGCATGCATCACATTATTAATAATGCTATGTAGCACATAATTCTCTTTAGGTACAGCAGTATAAAAATGGTTGTTAATGCTTGAATATAAACACTGGCTGCTGTAAGCTGAGTTGACAGTAGGTCCAGCAACAAAGGTCACATTTTCCAACAATGACCTCACAGAATACATTGAAAATAACAATTTCCAGGTCTGGATTTTAGATTTGCTCAGTTTGAAAAAGCTCTGTTTTTTTCCACGTGATGTATGACTTCACCAGTTTCTCTAATGCCTTAAATCCCTCAGTGGAAAACACCTTTTATTGTGGTTACATACGATCCCATCTGTTGTAAATGTTCCCCTATTTTCTCTCCCTCTGTTCCTCCCTCTCTGTTGTCCCTTTCTAACTGTCTTACACTCCCCCACCCCTCGCCCGTCTGGTGGGATTGTCAATCCATTTTGGAGGTATAAAACCACTGCTGGGGGTGGAGACAACCACAGCTTGCTGTGTGATACTGAAGGACTCTTGCAAAAACACTGCTGCTCACAACCGTGTGGTTGCCTCTCTGTTGTCATTTAAAACAACAGAACTGACTTTGGATTTTTAGATTTTTAACGTTCCATCATGTGTAAAGGACTTGCAACACTGCCTGCGACATGCTTGAAAAGGTAAGTGCAATATTCCTTGAACAACGGGTGGATAAAAACATTAATTCAGGAAAAAATAAAGACAGAAAGAGAAAAAATTAAAACATTGTTTTTGAATATGATGTGTGTACATGTAAAAAATGAAAGAGCTGTTATTTTACAGCAGCAACTCAAAATCTCAATTTAAACATGGAAAAAGAGGAACTAGCTGACAAGCTGTTAACCACTTGTTTACATAGATAAAGGAAGTCTGTGCGCAGATATCACTAATGGAAACACACTGACATTTTCTGAAATGCATTTTGCTCACGGTCCTCTCGTTCTGCCTCTCCACAGTGCCAAAGACATCAAGCACAAAATAAGCTTCTTACTCCAGAAGCCTGAACCTCAAGCAGCAGATCAGAAGCAGATGAAAGAAAAATCAACCACAGCTGCTGCAAAAAGGTTAGAGGAACAAGCCTCTCTCAGCTGAATTTGCTGTTTAAAAGATGTGTTCTATGCGCTAAGTCGCACATTGAGCCTCCTTCGAAAGAGAGAATTTTTATGATGAAAACTAAAACCAAGCCTGCCACAAATGCTGACTTAAAAAGTATATTGTGTTTCCAATCTGAAGGAGTTGAAACTGCTTAAAAATGTGATGGCGGTGTCTGTTTGAGATCAGTCTCCTTCAGACTGATGCAGAGCTAAATTAAGTTTATTTTTGACTTTAAACTCAGTGACTAGCGCCTAACACGGTACAGATAAGAAAATCCTGGCTCGTGCTTCAATTCAAGTTGCAGACCCTTAATATTGATGTGCCTCTAAATGAATGACTGAAACTCGCGGGACATCTCTGTTATCTGAGGCTTGTTGGGAAAGAGATAGGGAGGTGATTAGAAAATAGATGGATGGATCTTTCCACGTAGAAGATGAGCTCACTTTGACGCAATAGGCTGAAGAACCATTTCATTTCATGGAAAATAAATGATTTAGTACTTTTTTTTAATATATTGGACCAGTGGTATAGCCAGTGCCTCCTATAATTGGACATAGATGTGATGACTTGTGTGGCTAACAGTCATTAAACTTTTATAGTTGATAAATTCTGCATAAATTCTGAAATCGAATTATGTTACCGAAGAGCACAATCTATCAGATTTCTCTACACTTCCAGAGCACGTCTTCCCACGGGAAGCCTGTTATTGTTCTTTATGAGAACGTTTGCATTGACCCTGCTCGCATTGACCTTTGCTTTTTAGCAGCATCCCGAGACAGCTATGGATGATCAATATTCAGTTTTCCTGCTAAAATTGCACAGCAGCAATATCAATCACTATGCACAACACAAAGACTCGATGGCGCTTATATAACCTTGTGCATAATGCAAATTATGATTCTAAATGCTGATTATATATTGGTCTTTTATAACTGAAAATGATCATTTTACTATAGTCCGGGCTTGCTGCTGTCAGATGACGTGCGTTGGCATGATTTGATTTGCTGTCATTTTGATAATTGCATTTTTGCGACTGGGATTTGAATGTGTCGTTCTATTTACAGCAAAAGATATCTCATACAGATATCTTTGTTTTGCTATGTTGTTAAGAGATGTTTGGTGGCTACTTCACCTTTTTGGAGAAAGTACTACAAAAAGACTAGATTAGAGATAAGGTGAAAATGTCCATATGTACTTTATGTAAAAATGTTTTTCTGTGCAACCTTACTTAAAATGGCATTGATCGTTTGTGTTTTAGGGTGCCTAATACAGCTGAGGTGGAGAAATGGAAGGAGTCTTTCAGCCATGTGCTGAACAGTGAAGGTAAGTGTTACATTAGTTTCACTCATAAAAGACTGGATCTGAATCAGAACAAGTCAGATGAGGCTTTTAATCCAAAGCTAGCTGGAAGAACTTCTGACTTTGGCATCCCAATATTAATAATGCCATCAGCTGTCCGACAGAAGCTTCACTCATTTGTTCTCAACAAAATGTGCCTGTGGCTTTATATATTTAATCATTTTCATGTAGTACAATACAGTTGCAATCATGGGAAATACTGGCTTTAGCATATCACTGTAAGGGTTGACAGTAAGGCTTTGCTAATCCCAAAAGTGATGCTGAAAATCAAGCTGCAGCGTAGCAGATGGTTGGGTTTGGCTAATTAAGTATCATCACTGTGCTCATTACTGCTGTAAAAAGAAAGTTAAGGGGACTTGGCTGGGACACACAAACACGCAAATGGAGCACACACACACACACACACACACACACACACACACACACACACACACACACACACACACACACACACACACACTCAAGCACTTTCCAGCACATTCTCATGCTCTAGCTTTTGCTACGTGTCACGAGGCACTACTAGAGGGCCTCTCAGGGCGTGCTGACCAGTGCAGAGTGTGCACGTGTGTGTGTGTGTCTCTGCGTGTGTCTCTGTGTGTGTGTGGATGCATAAGACCTCTGAGAATCATATTGTCTGCGTGTGCATGGGGAGCAACGGCCTTGCAGAAACCAGCGGAGTTCTGACCTGCGTCTTTCCATGACCTCCAACATAGTTATGGCTTCCTTCTGCTGTCCCTATTACATCTGTCAGCTGCTACTGCTCCTTCATTTGTTTAACATATTAAGACCTCAAAGGTCTCCTCAAACTCTTCTTGTAGTCATGTTAGACATATGAGACAAGATGTAGCTTTTTAATATAAAGTAAATCAGTGGCGTGTTCGTGTCATGCTACAAAGCAATGTAAAACTCCAGCACTTGGACATGCTGCCAAAAAATAAGGCTGGTAAAATTCTTACCCAGCACTCGGAACTTCTGTATTCATGATTCATTTTTTTCTGGCAACTAATGTGCAGTTGGGAGCTGATTAAAACTCCTATTGGGGAGGTGGCATAATTTTTGACTAAGTCTGGGCAGGTTCTGCTACCTGAAATTGGACTGCTCTAGCTAATTCTGCTGCATTATTCATCAGGCAGCCAGCCAAATTAGAAAATTTAGACTGGCTTTGATGAGTGCAAAGGCTGCCACACCATTATATTAGAGCATTTATTACACTCTGGTGAGGCTTATTCATTTTGCTTCAATAACACACTGCTTTATCTTTTTGGCAATGCTTTACAATGACGACAATGTTTAAACCGAGACTTAATTAAACTTTGGTAAAGACTTATTTCACAATAAAAGAATAGTCTTTACTAATCATTTGTAGTGTTAAAATGTATGTTTATATAATTAAATTGCGCTGTGCCACAATTCTGACCAAAATTGTATCTAAACCTAAGAAAAAAAAAAAAACAAGGAAAGAAGAATTACACAATCGCTATGTCACTGGCCTACTTACATGTGCATGTGTGTTACAAAGGTCATCTGTGAACATGATCTTGATGGTTACTGGGAAGTTCCAGCTGGTTTACAAAAAATTTACCAACTAGTAAACAACATTACTAATTGTAATGTTATTAATTAATAGTTTATTAATAACGAATATATATTAACTAAAGTTATTAAGTTTAATAAATAAATAAATGGACTATGTGGCTGTTGAGTACAGTTGGATCAAAAGAGACACATTTTTCCTTCTGTGTTTAGTGGGTCGCACAGTCTTCACCAGCTTCCTAAAGTCGGAGTTCAGTGAGGAAAACATGGACTTCTGGATGGCTTGCGAGGACTACACGAAGACTGCACCTACCAAGCTAGCAACCAGAGCCAAGCAGATCTACCAGAAATATATTGGTGCAGATGCTCTTAATGAGGTAATCACAGCACTACTGAAATAAAATGACAAACAAAATCAATTTGATTAATAAGAGTAAAATCCTTCAACATAAAAAGAAGATTACTTGCTGGGCAGGTAAAATATGACTCACCACACCCCAATACTATACCTGAACATTTACCTTCAAGTAAAAAAATAGTCCACCTTTACTTTAAGATATCTTTCTACTTTTTTCACGTCTTCATTTTGTTGATAAGCCCATGTGTTTCTCCTGCCTCGCATCAGCAATGATCTCTATTACCAAAAACAGTTGCTGTTTCTCTGTGGCAGCTTAAAAGTTTAGGCTCTTGATAAGTGAATACATTACATCAGTATGTTTCACTTTACTTTCGTTCTGTGACCTTTTAGGTAAACTTAGATGCAGCGACAAGAGAAAAAACAAGACAGAACGTCGAGAACGCCTGCCCTTCTTGTTTTGATGATGCCCAGAAGATGATCTACACACTGATGGAGAAAGACTCCTATAGGCGCTTTCTCAAATCCAAACTGATCCAGGATCTGTGCCAACAACAGAGTAACGCTGCTCAGGAGAAGAAAGAGAAGAGAAGCTGTGACATGGCTGACAGCAGTCAGGTGTTAGCTGGTGGTGCTTAGTCAGGACGAAAGAAGGAAAAGCTTGAAGGAGGTGCCAAAGATCGACAGTCAGTTAGGGCTCACAGTGGGAATGATAGGTTTGCTGGGGTGTCCGGGGTTTCTAGATAAGGAAGGAAGAATGGTTTTGAAGATGTCTGATGAAGGTTCATGTGAGGTCGTTTTCTTTTCCTTCTGTTTTTGATACTTGCTCTTTATTTCTGGGCTTATGTGGTCACTCTTGTAAATATTTATATATTTCCCATTTCTGCATTCATCAGGTGAAATGTTCTACAGACTGACTGAATGTAAATACATCATTGCATTGTGACATTTTCCTTCTGGATTCTTTGCAAAACACAATCTGATCTAGAAGCTGTGACCAGGTTATCTTGATACTTAGAACAGAAAACTATTGAAAGCTACCTCCAGCCAACAGACACGAAAACTGGTGCCACTGGAACATTTTCTCAATGGAACGGCACAGATTACTAGTTTAGCTATGTACAGACCTGAATATTTAAATTAATACATCAAGCACTTTTTAAAATAATGCCCCAATTCCGTTGTGTATAGGAGTAGAGTCTCCAAGTTTAAATGTTGTACAATTTTATACAGTCATAAATGTAAAGTAATAATTGATCCTGGTACAGCTGGAACAACAATAAAGTAGCACGTATACTGTAGTGATTGGCTTTGCAGTTAGTTTTAGGTTTAGGGTCACAGATTGGTTATTTTCCATCATGTTGACTTATGGCCTCACAATGTAGTGGTAATGGAAAAAAAGCTTTATATAGTCATTTGAAGTCCCAACTCACTATTTAATACCATATGTTTGTACAACAGCCCATGGTTGACACTGATGTCTGTTTATTCACGTGAGTAAAACCCGGTGTATATCTCAACACTTTATCATGGTAACAACTGCCTCTGCTGTTTAAACATCCTGACATGATCTCTGCACTGTGAAAACACCGACTGACTAGTTCTCGTGGGAATTTTAGGCATGTTTTAATATTAGTAGAAGTAGTAATTGTCATAGAGTCATGACGCAGTTATGTTAAACGGAGTAGGATATTTTTTTAAAGAAAACCACCTTACCAAATTTTTGGTGGCCACACGTTCTACAATGTCTTATCTAAATGTATACTGTGATGATAAAAAACTACATATTATATGTAAAAGAACACGTGTCTTTGTCCTATTTCTGTATACTCCCAAATGTGCTTAATGATGAAAATCTGTGGTTGTATTTACATTTTTGTTTTTGAGCTTTGGTGATGTCACTTGTGGAAAGTGTTGTGGAGTTGTACTAGCTTGCAGATGCTCTTTTAAAATGTAAAGCTGAGAGAAGGTGGCAGTCAAAATAATAGCTGTCCTCTGCACCTACTAGCTGATTAACACAAGTGGTGAAATTCTCCTGTAACTATAGGTAACAAGATATGAAGTAAATAAATGTGGCATGAACAGTATGTTTGTGTGTGACATGTTGGAGGATAAGCTCAAACACACACTTCTTTGTTACACAGTTACACTTCTTATGACGCATCAACCATCAAACATATTGTGCCATATTAACAAGTGGATCACCAAGGACATGAGGATAGATTGATTATTAAAATGACATAATTTCAATTAATGCAATTTAATATTATTTCAGATTTATAGATACAGTTCCAATTCACAACAATTCTCAAAAGGCATTTAATGATTTAAGGTAAAAACTCAAATATATAAGAAAAACCCAACAATCAGATGATCCCCCCTGCAACTATGTGGAGGAAGAAGTACTTAGAAAATCATCATATACGGTAAATGTAAGTTCATTTATGCTATTTTACTGAATCAAAAAAAAAAAACATCTTAAAGGAAATTTTAATGAAGAGCAATGATTAAATTAATGTTTAAATAAAAATTGTGTTATGCAGCATTGGTTTTAAACTTGACTGATAACATTTTATTTCATGTAGTGATCAACACACGTTGATGCCAGTTGACTCTTTTTGTTGTGATGTCTAAAAGAACGTTTCCATGACCTCATCACATCTGTCCCTTCATAATCAGACAGTAATCATCTATAATCAGCAGGGAAAAGGTGGTCTCTTCTATATCTAACATTGATTGCGTAACGTCTGCAGATTATAGATGATTATCAGAGGGTAACGTTATTATCGAATAATTACCAGAGAACATTTCACACATAGGAAAGACGGGTTTCATCAGGATTCGATCATTTTGTTATGAAAGCATAATTTATAGAGGTGTTTAATACACTGTTAATAATTTACTAAACAGTTTAAATTTTAAACTTCAAAACTTACAAGAAGCTAAAAATAACCTTCAGAGCTCAAGCTCCACTTTTCATACACTGGACCAACTTTTTGTTTGGATGTGCCTCATTGAAGTGAACAGTGTTTACAGCATCTGTGTTCATACCCACTGCATAAAGATGCCTATTTAAGGGGAACATATCTGAGCAACTACACAGTAAATAACTAATCAAATCTAATCTGGGAATCTAACTCATACAGACAAGGAGACGGCAAACATGCATAAATATTTGCTTTTGGGAAATTCTGTCTGCCTGCTTTGCTGCTTAGTAAGAGCACAAAAATAGAATATAAAGTGCCTTGATTCTTTAATAGAGGTAGAATCTCTAAAAATATTTGAATTAATACTTAAAGAGCATCCTTCCAGATGAGCTTCAAATTGGGATCAGTGGTAGCATGATTGAACTGTTGTTACGAGACTTATGTTGTTTAAGGTAAGATTCCTTCCTGTGGAAAGTTTCTGCAAACACAGAAAGAAAAGAATGCACACATAGTTGTGTCTGCACAGACACACATTCTCGTTTCTGTCTGATATACTGCTGTACGTCAGCCGCAACATGCAGGAATTCTGCAGCTCGAGTAAATCACAAAAAAGTGATAAATCCACTGGTGTGCTTGTGTGAATATTTCTCCGTCATCTAAAATGTATGGGAGTGAGAGACAACAAGTGAGGACCAGGGATGAGGAATCTGGATAAGCACACTTAGGGCTGGAGCTACAGTACCACTGGCTAACATTTTTCTGATTTCATTCAATACCAGTACTGGGGCACAGAGATGGAAAGGTCCAAACACGAGACAAAATAGTTCATTAATCAAGTATTTTTTCTGGTCACTCTGATGAAGGATTTGAGGCATTGTGAATTAAAGTCATGCATAAATTTTATTTCTTTAGTTGTTCCAAGAATGATTCCTTCTTTAAGCCATTTAATTATAAATACAACATAATATTTAGCTGTTGAACTGTTGAAATCAGCTCTTGAAACTGTTTTTTGTAGGCTGCTTTGGGAATATTGTATTACTACTAATATAGGACTATTAAACATGTCATTCTCTTAAGAATGGTCAATATAAATGAATAAAAATTAAATCATCATAAAACCGTTTATGTTTAGTGGCCTACGATGGACAGGCGACCTGCCTGGGATGATAGCTGGGCTAGGCTCCAGCATGTCTGGCACCCTGAATTGGAGAGATGGTTAAGAAGATGAATAGATAAACTGATGGATGTATTATGACAATTAACACAGAGCTCATTTGTCCCTCGTAGAATTTTAGGAATCTAAATATAGTGAGACACGCTCTGCTGTCGCGAGGATCAAGGTTGATAAGAATGACACGACTACATTTAAAAGGTAACTTGTAGTTAGCAAAATGTAAACTTTTAGCTGTGAAACTCTAAAATGCTTAGTAGAAAAACTTCTCTGGGTTTGTTTTTTAAAATCTTATTAATAGTTAAGTAATATCCATTTTACATAAAGCCTATTGATTGAGCCTATTTGTTGTGTAGCCTATAAAGCTGGTCCACTGTTTAGGTTACATATTATATTAACAATTCATTTTATTTATTTATTCTTTACTCTGCACCTTAGTTCATATCCTCTCTTAAGTACCCTCACCTTTCTTTCTTTTACTTCTATTATTCATTATTTATATCCTTATTTATTAAAGAAGGAGTAACGTGAAATAAGGCAAATGCCCCCTGTCAAATCTGACTGCCTGTCCAATCTATATGCTCTGTGGGAGTACACGGACTGCACTTATACTCTCAGCATGAGCTGTTGAGCAAAACTTTGGCCTTTCATTTTGGACCCACTGTCACTGTGGTAGAAATTGTAACCCTGCACAGTGACCTTTGAGGATAAATCTTAGCAGAAGTTTCAAAAGAAATGCTGCAGTGCAAAGGCAGCTTCATCGGAAATAAATGAGAAAACTCAGTCGGAAACTGAAAACATTTTGGATTTTTGATCCTTTTTCTGTTTTTGGTCCTTTGGCTTCACATCCTAGAATTAACCTCCCTAAGCGGTGAAGTGTCTCTGCTTCTCATCCATTCAATCACCAAGTAAAGTTTGCAGCCTGTCATTGAAACTCACCCCTTATTTCCTCCAGTAAGATGTTTTCTCAATGATTCAAGGACTTATTCTGATGACTAATCTCAGCAGCTGATTAAAAACATCAGAATCAAAACAAACCTCCACATTTAAATGCTCATGTTTCAAGCAACCTCTCTGTGAATCGCTACCTTATCGTGGTGGAGGGGTTTGTGTGTCCCTGGGATCCCAGGGGCTATGTTGTCTGGGGGCTTTTGCCCCCTGGTAGGGTCTCCCATGGCAAATTGGTCCTGGGTGAGGGACCAGACAAAGAGCGATTCAGAAGACCCTTATGAAGAGAACATCGAGGGAACAGTTTATCCTGCCCGGGATAGGGTTACCGGGGCCCCGCCCTGGAGCCAGGCCCGGGGAGGGTGCCCGAGGGCGAGCGTCTGGTGGCCGGGCCTTAGTCCATGGGGCCCGGCCGGGCACAGCCCGAAGAGGAGACATGGGCCCATCCTCCCGCAAGTCTACCACCTGCAGGAGGCGCCATAGGGGTCGGGTGCATTGTGTGCCGGATGGCGGCCAGGAGCGGAGGCCCTGGCGGACTGATCCCCGGCTGCCAAGACTGGCAATAGGGACATGGAATGTCACCTCTCTGGTGGGGAAGGAGCCTGAGTTAGTGCATGAGGTTGAGAGATACCGGCTAGATATAGTCGGGCTCACCTCTACGCATGGCTTGAGCTCTGGAACCAGTCTCCTGGAGAGGGGCTGGACTCTGTCTCAGTCTGGAGTTGCCCCTGGTGAGAGGCGGCGGGCTGGGGTGGGTATTCTAATATCCCCTTGGCTTGCTGCCGGTACGTTGGGGTTTTTCCCGGTGGATGAGAGGGTTTGTTCCCTGCAGCTTAGGGTCGGGGAACGGGTCCTGATTGTCATCTGCGCTTATGCGCCGAGTGGCAGTTCAGAGTACCCAGCCTTCTGAGGCAGTTAAACAACTCCTTGGGGGCAGAGCCCCTGGTGTTGATGAGGTCCGCCCCGAGTTCCTGAAGGCTCTGGACGTTGTAGGGCTGTCCTGGTTGACGCGCCTCTACAATGTTGAGTGGAGATCAGGGGCAGTACCCCTGGACTGGCCGACCAGGGTGGTGGTCCCCATCTTTAAGAAGGGAGACCGGAGGTTGTGTTCCAACTACAGGGGGATCACACTCCTCAGTCTCCCTGGGTAAGTCTATGCCAGGGTGCTGGAAAGGAGAGTTCGTCCGCTAGTCGAACCTCGGATACAGGAGGAACAATGCGGTTTTCGTCCTGGTCGCGGAACACTGGACCAGCTCTTTATCCTCTCGAGGATACTTGAGGGTGCATGGGAG
The DNA here is from genome assembly GCF_057381915.1 of Diplotaxodon limnothrissa. Taxonomy (NCBI): domain Eukaryota; kingdom Metazoa; phylum Chordata; class Actinopteri; order Cichliformes; family Cichlidae; genus Diplotaxodon; species Diplotaxodon limnothrissa. Next base: position 12,809,695 of record NC_140612.1, on the reverse strand, counting down.
TTTGCCCAACCAGTCTACATGTGTTTTGTGGACTTGGAGAAGGCATTCGACCGTGTCCCTCGGGGTGTCCTGTGGGAGGTGTTGCGGGAGTATGGGGTGTCTGGCCCATTGCTACGGGCCATTCGATCCCTATACAACCGTTGTAAGAGCTTGGTTAGCATTGCCGGCAATAAGTCGGACTCGTTCCCGGTGGGTGATGGGCTCCGCCAGGGCTGCCCTTTGTCTCCGGTTCTGTTCATAATTTTTATGGACAGGATTTCTAGGCGCAGCCAAGTGGCGGAGGGCTTTCACTTTGGTGGCCTCAGAATCTCATCTCTGATTTTTGCGGATGATGTGGTTCTGTTGGCTTCATTGGGTGGGGGCCTCCAGCTCGCACTGGAACGGTTCGCAGCCGAGTGTGAAGCAGCGGGAATGAGGATCAGCACCTCCAAATCTGAGGACATGGTTCTCAGCCGGAAAAGGGTGGAGTAATAATAATAATAATAATGGATTGGATTTATATAGCGCTTTTCAAGGCACCCAAAGCGCTTTACAATGCCACTATTCATTCACTCTCACATTCACACACTGGTGGAGGCAAGCTACAGTTGTAGCCACAGCTGCCCTGGGGCAGACTGACAGAAGCAAGGCTGCCATATCGCGCCATCGGTCCCTCTGGCCAACACCAGTAGGCGGTAGGGTAAAGCGTCTTGCTCAAGGACACAACGACCAGGACAGAAAGCCTGGGGATCGGTTACAGATGCGCTTCCCAACCCCCTGAGCCACGGTCGCCCACTCCGGGTCGGGGATGAGTTCCTGCTCCAAGTGGAGGAGTTCAAGTATTTCGGGGTCTTGTTCGTGAGTGATGGGAGCAGGGAGCCGGGGATCGACAGACGGATTGGGGCTGCAGCTGCAGTAATGCGGACGCTGCACCGGTCCGTCGTGGTGAAGAGGGAGCTGAGTGTATAAGCGAAGCTCTCAATTTACCGGTCGAGCTACGTCCCTACCCTCACCTATGGCCACGAGCTGTGGGTAGTGACCGAAAGAACGAGATCGCGGATACAAGTGGCAGAAATGAGCTTCCTCCGAAGGGTGGCTGGCCTCTCCCTTAGAGATAGGGTGAGAAGTTCGGCCATCCGGGAGGGGCTCAGAGTAGAGCCGCTGCTGCTCCACATCGAAAGGAGCCAGCTGAGGTGGTTCGGGCATCTGACAAGGATGCCCCTTGGGCGCCTCCTAGGTGAGGTGTTCCTGGCATGTCCCACCAGGAGGAGGCCCGGGGCAGACCCAGGACACGCTGGAGAGATTATATCTCTTGGCTGGCCTGGGAACGCCTTGGTGTTCCCCTGGATAAGCTGGAGGAGGTGGCTGGGGAGAGGGAGGTCTGGGCCTCTCTGCTTAGGCTGCTGCCCCCGCGGCCCGGCCTCGGATAAAGCGGATGAAGATGGATGGATGGATGGATGGATGGATGGGTTTGCAACAGACCCTTACTAAGCACACTATGAGAAAGCTATTACTAAAGACTATTCTTAATTAAATCCACCAGTCAGTCCTGAAATTATTTCTGTTACTAGAAAATTCAGCAACTTCACATTAATCACATCACACCATTCACACCCTATGTTGAAACCTGGCCTCTTGCTGACAGTAAAAAATGCCCCAACAGTCTGCTAACTAGACATCAGACTTTCGATGGAAGACCACAAAAATTCAGTGAAATGTCACAATTGTATAACACTGATGAACAACGTGCAGATTTGGAAAAGTGTGTGCAAGGCCAGCTGTTGGCATAAACACTGTCAGTGGTTTGTTTTTGCTTGTTCTTCATGCTTGTTGACTCTGCTGGACAGCGTGGCAATAAATCTCCATGAGAAATGTTTAACATTTAGAAGCAGATTCTGAAAGCTTTTAAATTACAACCCGATTGTTTATTGCTTGCTGAGAAGTACTATAAGCAGTAAATACCCTCTAAGTCTATTTTTTCTTTTTGGATTTTTACCAACATTTTCTCTGCATTTTATTGTAAAAGAAAAAGCAGAACATAAGAATGGTACTTTAACCTGGCAATCTGGCTATCAAGTAATAAATGTGTTGTGAAACATTTGGATCTAACTGTCTGCTTGGTATGTTCTTAATGGGAAACACTGCACACATTTCGACGATGTCACGAAGCTGACATACTCATGTGTTTATTTCCTTATGATTTTTGAAGTGTTTTTATTTATTTATTTAATTTTTCCATCCTAAATTATGATTATAGCCTGAAAATATGACCCACATTTAGGTCCTCCTCACGTGGTTCTTATTACAGAAAGTATAAAAACATGTAACATTTTTCACCCTATATTTAAAAGAAAAAACAAAGAGCACTATTTTTGAGAAACCTCTGCAGCACCAGGAGAATCTTTTCTGTCAGTCCACATGACATTTCCTGAGAGAACAACATATATGACTTCAAGGGTGTGTACCGCCTCCTTTTACATCACAGCAGCCACAGAGGTCATAGCATTAACAGCTGTGGTCTTGTTTCAGCCTACAAATGTAGAAGGTATGATGCTGCTTGCTGCATTTCTCCACCATGCAGATTGAAACTATACTAAAAACTGTGGGTTGTTGGAGGTCTGTATGGTCAGGGATAAAACAAGTTAACTTGGCTTTTCTTAGTGCTATCATTAATCTTTCCAGGTAACAGACCAGCAACAGAAAAGAAAAACAGAGAAAATGGCTTTTCAGAAAAATACAGGGTATGTGAAGCCCCGGTGGAAAGACAAACAGAAATGATTCGCTTTTCTTCCAGCCACAGTGTACAGGCACTGGTGTAAGAAAAGTAAATAAAGCACAATATAGGCTGGAGGAATTGGAAAAGGTTAATTGAAGACAAAAGTAAGTCTTATGCAAAACTGACATGTAGCTCAAAGGAAAATTTAAAAGAGGACATCACAAAGAAGAAAATCAGAGACACTTTTTAAAGCACAAAAAACCCTTTAAACAGCATGAAAACAAATATAAATAATTAAATGATTGAATGACTCTTCTATTGTTGTTGAATAGTTATGGTCACTGCTATGCCTTTAGTTTTCTAGTGTTCCTTTCTCTGCCAAGTTGTTTCATTTCCTGAGAGTTTCTTTGTTGGGATTTTTTCTTTTGTTTTGTCTCTTGAGTGCACATCTTTCTATTTCTCTATTTATTTTCTTGTACACTCAAATCTTTTGTCTTTTTCTGTTCATTTCCCCGTTGTGTTTAGATATGTGACCTGTACTTTTAAATCCTTTCAGAAAATATCATTTCCTCAGCACTTTTTCTGGATCTCAGTGGAAAACATCATAGTGCCAAGGTAAGCGAGATAAAGGAAACTCATAGAGCCTGGTGATCAGAATATTTGACTCTATGGAGCATACCCTGGATTACTTTGTGATTTAAAAATTAAAGTTGCTGATGTGGTTGTAATGAAGCTGCAGCGTTGCCTTGATTGAAGAAAAAAATGTCCATAAATCAAAAAAACTGACATTGTTTTGGAAAAAATGACATAGGTTTATGTGATGGAATAATAGCTGTTCACTGACATTTACAACTAATCGTATTTTACAAGGTTTATCACTTAAGGCTGACTCAAAAAGCACCCATAGACTCCCATGTCAAAATGGCTCACTTCAGGGTGTCAAAAAGCACATTTGAAGCCTGGTACCAGAAACATTTTTATTCTCCATGGCTTTTGTCTCCCTTTTTAATGACTCTAGTGGACAGAGTGTGGACAGCATTAATAAGCAGCATAGCAATGACATCAAACTCGTGAAAATTAGAATTTGTGCTGTGTGGTCAAATGTTTGTGCCTGTTGGACACCTTTCCTCTCTTTGTTCTCATCACTGTTGGAGTCGTTACTCGCAAAAATTAATAAAGTAAAAGTAATTACACATATTACACAGAACTCTTCTTAAAGTGGAGTACATAACTTAATTCGTCCCATGAGAGAATGATTAGTTACGCTACTCGTTGCCTTTCTTTTTCATTTCCTTATGTAAAATGACCTGAAAAATATTGTTTTATAATTACCAGTCAACAATATCAATCTGAGGCTACAGCCCAAAAACCAACACAAATCCCTATCATAATGAGGACACGCATATGATCTTTCTCTTTGTAGTTGGGTGTGAGCACAAAGCCGACAGCACACAGCGAAGATCAAAACCTAGACTTTAATCTAATCATAATCAAGATGGGAGCTGCCAGAATTCTAATCTTCAGGCTACAGAATGGAATTAAGAAAGTAGTGGGTAAAGTCACATTGTCTATGTCCATTTTTCTCATATAGTTTATTAATATTCCCTAGTAAAGGGTGCGATGGAAAGTTTGAGAAAAAATAAAAAATAAAACAAGGACTAAATGTAGGCTACAAGTAGCATCTATTGCACTTTCAAATTTAAAGAAACTGACACATTAATGAATCAATGAATACAAGTTACAAATATAACATAAATTAGTCTGAAATATGCCTTTATTTTTTTTCATTAAGTGAATTTTGATGCTTTCTATCTTGAGTAAAAATGTAAATGACTGCTTTTTCCACATAGTATTTCCAAAGTGCAGTGTGGCTACTTTTACCTAAGTACAAAATCTGATGATTTATCCACCTCTGTGTACAGCACTTGTGTTTGTGTATGTTTCTCCGCCTGCAGCTGTAATAACAGCCAGAGTCTGCTCAGGCTCAAACTCCCAGACCTGAGCAGAGCTTCACTCAGTGTTAATTTGCTTATCGCTGGATGTTCTCTCCTGCCTTTCTAACGGTAAGCAGCTGTGAGGCCTGCTAATTAAAACCTGAAAGGAGGGTCTGGTCCTCTAATGTGATCATACATGCAATGAAGCACGTACCCGCTGACACGTGCACGCGCAACGCCACTGATCTCCATTGTTTGAGCACATGCACACACTGAGTACATAAATATATACATTGCTTGGCCTGCATATCTGGTTCTCTGGTTTATAGGACAGTTTGGGTAATAAAGACAACAGGGCTAAAATTTATAGTTGGGTTAAAAGTTGAAAATGTGTTTTTGAAGTTTTTAATGCTTTTTTTTGTCCTCTTGCAGTTGGCAATAATAAGCAATTCATTCACACAATGTTTTTTTTTAGCAAAAGTCACAGTTAAACTCCAGAATGAAAACTTTTTTTTAAATGACCTCTATACTATAAGTAACTACGCCATAATTTCCACTCCCGCTCTATTAGTCTGTCGTACATTATGTCATAACTTCTACAAGAGCAGAGTTCCCTGTGGGAATGCTTATAAGGTTTTTTAGTCACTAAGCAGAAACTCCCCTGTACCTGCTTTACCATGCATGTGTGCACTTTTTTGTGATATGACAAAACTATAATACTTAATTTTAACACTGTGTTTTTGTATGTGTTTGCCACATTTACAAACTGTTGTCCTGGGGGAAAAAAATTATCGTATCTGTGGAAGATGCAGTCTAAAACTTTACAGGCTTACAGCCGACATCAAAATAAAGAGCTCAGTTCAATAACGAGTGAGGTCTCGGAGCTCATTAGGGATAAAATCAACTGATGTCTGGTGAAAGCACATCCTTTGAAACTGTTTAGCATTGTGGATACATTTGATAATAAATGTAATTAAAATTGACGATTGCTGCATTGTTTGTACTGTATCGGCAGTACACACAGGTAATTCCATGGATCCCTTTAATTGAAGTGCAGTGGCATTGCTCTATCAAATACCACAAAACACAGTAAGAAGAGATTTTTTATGTTTTCACTGCAAACAATCAGCCTGGCTTCTGCCGATGGGCCTCTTTTTTTGTTCTCTTTGGCCTTTCTAACTCAGATCAACATTTTAGAAATCGCATTATCCAACATATTGTGTAATGCAGAAAGACTTGGTGTATAAAAGGCCCCAAAGTTCATAGAATAGTTTTACTGGTGTTTATAAGTTTATATAAGTTCATTTAATGTTCAGTCTTCTGCCAGTTTGGGCCAGCCCACCTTCTAGTGACATCATCCGGTTAGTAAGGTGGGCAGTTTAATGTCGGATGAGCAGTGTTGGTCCGGAGGGGGTGCACTGATTCCTGGGGGATGTTATGTGTGCGTAAATGACAAGTAAGTAGTGACCTGTGTTGTATTTTGCCTTTGTTTGTGTCAGTACTGTAGTATGTTACCATTTAGGAGCTAATGTAGTCCATAGTTGGAGCCCACGCATGCAACGCGTGAGTTCACCCTCATTTCATATGCTAATTTATGTTGTTAGCTTACCCCGGTTTAGCTTTGTTGACGCATGTACGGTCGCTCGTATGTCCATAATGTCATTCCTGTGTTATCAGACCTTCTCTGTATGTTGTATGTGATGCTTGTGATTGTTTACTTTGAAGTAGCGGAGTTTGTAGCGAACAATTAGGTACGAGGATTAATAAAATAGCGAACGTAGTTCGACCGGAAGTATACCCTTCACAATAAGAGCATTATAGCGGATTATAATTATTTTGTACAACTACCGGAAGTAGTTCCTGTGTACTGACGGTTGCTTAACCTCGCACTGTTTAGTTGCATAGTGTGAGCAGTTTGAAGTGTATTATATTTTTCTGATCTTTATATTTGCTTATTTTAACTATATTGTATCATGTTTATATTTGAGTATTTGACTTGCCTATTCTCTTTATTTATCGTTATTTCCCTTGTTTATTTCCTTTGTAGGAAACCACACACACACACCTATGTACACCCGCTGTGTTTACAGCCCCAGAAATTGAGTGATAACAATAAAGTGCCTCAAACGGAACCTCAAGCTCCCTCCTTCTTTCATACTCTGGGACAATTTGGCCTTAAGTGGTGTTCTGGCCGACACCGGGGTGACTGTAGTGCTCAAAGACTGAATCAGTACCACAGCCGTGCCTATCTTTGATATCTCCACTACACTTGGGGAACACAAAGTGCAGTCTTAGCAGCAAATCAATTTATGTGTCCTCGCTGTTTGAGATAAAGGGAGGACTTGCGGTCTGATCTAACATGCTTTGTTGAGGTAAGGAAAGGAAAATGGCTTTTTTGTAAAACTAATGAAAACAGATCTTTCCCTCCAGCTATGCTACCATACATTTTAAAAGTGTCACACTCATTTGTCATTTGTTAGCTAATCCCATTATGCCACTGGACTGACTGCTCTGTCTTTTAATTTGCTGACTAAGGGCATAATTACTTTAACAGCAGTCTGGCAGTTATTGGAAACACATAGGGGCTGAGGCGAGTCATAAACCATAAAATGACATCTTTGCCAAGTTTGACACTTAAAAGATTTGCGATGATATATTTACTTACACAGGTAGGTGAGCCAGCTGGGATTTATACAATAAAGCAATTTTAAGGATCTAATCAAGACTAGCTTATTTTCTTCATTTTCTTTGTAAGTGGAAATGATAAACATAAAATGACTATTTATGTACACTGTATGTATGTGCCAGTGTAAACAGGAAGCAGAGGCTTGATTGTTTGTCATAAAGAGTTGAAGGACATATCGTAGCTGATTCTATCAGGAAATAATTGTGACATTGCTTACAAAAGTCTGTGGTTGATGCCCAGTAATCAGTTTTGCTTAGCAATGTTCCCAGCTGAATGAAGTGGCCTTATTGTTATTACAGCCGTATTACACATGTTACACTGGAACATCCTTCATGAAAGGACACACTCTCAAACTACTCATAAAAAAACAGAATATCAACACAACTGAGAGACCATCATCCAAGTCATCAGTAAAATCCACACAGTAGGCAAGGATTGCACTGATACATTCAAATCTGCTTCTGAAAATTCAGTTCATTTTAGTTTTATTTATGTCACCAAATCACAACAGCAGGCACTTCAAGGTAGGATTTGCCGCAATTGGTTGGAAGTGAAGGTCGAGGTCTGGCAAATATAAAGATGTCAGGTATGTTAAAGAGAACATGAAGGGATGTCCTCATTCTGACACTACTACACTGTCAACAATAGCATGAATAGTCTTACTAAAAGTAAGAGTAGATCCGTTTATTAATACAAGAATTTAATTAATCTTTTTTGAAAATACCAACTTACTAAAAAGACTACTAAATAAACTGTTGACCAGGTTGTCTAAGTGTATATAATCTATTTAAAACCCTTTTCGTGATATCATAGTTTCTAATATTGGTATTGGTAGCCGATGAAGTCCAAGCTTGGTGTCTGACAGTGTCAGTAATATTGACATCACTGTCACAGTTTTTGCCTACGACATGATTAAATAGTGATGATAGACTATTATCGGTTATGGTTACATGTTGTTTCACACGTATCTCGCATAACATGTTTATTAAGCATAAAAACTTAATTTAAGTGAGATATTTCAGTGCACACAGCAAAATAATAAAAACAAAAATCAATTTCTCTTACTTTGATTTATTTACTTTCCCTACGTCTGAATAATTCATCTTTGTCAGGAAATTAATCATTAAAAATGACCCAAAGAGGACTGAATTTGAGAGAGTGAATTTGGTTTTCAGGATATCATGCTCTTCAGCGTTGGGATGTATTTTGAGTTTGCAACCCAATAGGAATATCATATCACTGCAATACCCTAAATAGTACTGAGTTTGTACCCAGTTTTTATGAATTCTCCCTACTTCACTGACTTTTCCATCTAAGTCCGAGAACAGTGATTAGGAAAAGATATAGTAATTTTTGGGACTTTTCCTATCTTCAACTTGCAAGACATTCTCTAAAAATCAGTTGGAATTGACCTAAAGGTCTGTTTGCATGTATACAAAGGACAAAACAAAGCTTAAAAATACACCCATATGTATATGGACACAGTTGGAGTGAATGTTATACATCTTGTCAGCTTGATCTGACAGACACATGCAGCTGGGCAGGCAGGTAGCAGGTCAGGAGCTGATTAGCTGATAAGGAGCAGGTGTGAAGGCTAAACCTGTGATGGAGAGGGTGTCTGCTGGGCAGGTGTAACGTGACTGGAACTGGCAAATAAAAGACTTTCCCTCTTAACTATAGAGTGTCAATCCACTGTAGATACAGCTGTGAAGGCCACTCCACACTAAAGAGTTAGGTAGGAATCAAAAGGTATATGAATATCCATGCTTGCCACTAGGTAAGAAACATCCATCACCATGGATACTGATAGACTCTTTGCCCTCTCGATACGGCACGTTCTCATGCGTCATCTCCTTGTAAATACAGAGATGACACATTAAAAGTAAGTGGTTTCCAAGTTTCATGCACAGCTAAATTAATATTTCTGAAGCAGAAACATGCATATCTAATTATATGATATATGTCATTCATTTTGTGAAACAAGTGCTTGCATTTGTGTTACCAGATTATGATATGTAGGTCAGTACCCCCACAGACTCCCTGTTACTGGGTTTTGAGTTCACTTGCACTCCACACCATCTGGTTTGGATTGATCTAGAAACATGGAAAACATGGAAATGGGATGGAAAGGAGACTGACTTGGGAGTTGCAATATTCATTCTTTTAAGATTATTTACAGCAAGTTTTTATTCCCTTTAATATGTGATATGTCTGTATTTCTTCTTCTTGACATCACTTAGCGCTCTCTTTTCAGAGGGCAGAATCTCTGTTTGGTCAGTCAGTGATTTGGTTTTAATCAGGTTGTCTCTGGTTAATGATTTATAGCAAAGGAGACTGTTATTCTGAAAGATCTATTTGAATCCTGAGCTTTGGATTATGTGGTTTTTATAGTTTAGCCTGTTTTGTGAACTTTTTCTCCAGATTATAATTATTTATATACATTTTATTTTTTTAATGATCTCACAGGTGGAGTAATGAATATGTTGTTTATCAAAAAGGAACAAGTCAAACATAAAATTATACCAAGCAAATTTATTGCTGTATTTCTGCAACAAATAAGACTGAAAGCAGAACTTGTGTATGCTGTTCACAGGTATGGAGACCATCTGGCCTTTAGACTGGTGACGTGCTGCGGTGCTACTCTACTACACGTGACAATTTTCATCTATTATACTACGTCTCCAGTTTTCATGGAGACGTATTATAGCTGTACCTTGGAGTTCATATAGTGAGTAACTATGCAGAGAGTTTATTATGGCTGTTTACTGCGCTGTGGTAAATCCACTCTGCTGCAGATCATGGGTTTTAACTCCTGTTGTGAGTTACTAATGCTCTAGTGTGTGATGAATCAGATGCATTTTAATTTGACCCAGCATGCCAGAATGCAAACTGTTCTCAGCGGTGGCAGTCATCTGAGCTTTCCTTTACACATGCAAAGAACAACAGTTAGAAAGCTTCTCTAATTAACTCAGCTGCTTAAGGTTTCTAATTTATATATCATAAAAGGAAATTTGGTTTCTGTATCTATAACTTTCTGGTGATATACACCTTTGCCCATATTATGCTTTTATTGTCTGTGGGCAAGTGTTTCAAATTGTGAGTGTTAAATGCGCGAGTTAGGGTTTCACCTCCAATACCTGTATAAAAGATTGCTGTGTAAATATAGTGTGCAAAAAAACAAAAACAGATCTTGTTTCAGATTAATACAGAGAAAAGAAATCCCTTGTAGAAATGTAGTTCTGCAGGTGTTTCAAAATCAAATACCTGCAGAACTACAATCTCTATTCCAAAAAAGTAAATATAAGCAGAATATAATGATTTAAAAAATAAATAATCTAAAAAAAACTATAAAAAAAAATTGTGTCTCTTTTTGAGTTTGATGGCAGCAACATGTCTCCAAAAAGTTGGGATGGTGTCAACAAAGAGCTGTAAAAGTAAGCAATATAAAAAGGAAACAGCTATTAGTACAAGTTAGGGCAGAAAAACTGCATCTTTAAATTGTGGAACATAATCAGAAAACATTTTCCTCAATATAAAATTGTGAAGACTTTCAATGTCTCATCATATACAGTACATAATGTCGTCATAAGAGTCAAAGAATCTAGAGAAAGCATACTGGATGCCCGTGAGATTCAGGCTCTCAGACAGCACTGCAGTAAAAACAGGCATGGTCTGTCATGGAAATCACTGCATGGGCTCAGGAAGACTTACAGAACTCATTGTCTGTAAACACAGTTCACATGCCATCCACGAGTGCAGACTAAAGCCCTATAATGCAAAGAAGAACCAATACATGTGAACATATAAATGGTAAATGGTAAATGGCCTGTATTTATATAGCGCCTTACTAGTCCCTAAGGACCCCAAAGCGCTTTACATATCCAGTCATCCACCCATACATTGACACACTGGTGATGGCAAGCTACATTGTAGCCACAGCCACCCTGGGGAGCACTGACAGAGGCGAGGCTGCCGGACACTGGCGCCACCGGGCCCTCTGACCACCACCAGTAGGCAACGGGTGAAGTGTCTTGCCCAAGGACACAACGACCGAGACTGTCCAAGCCAGGGCTCGAACCGGCAACCTTCCGATTACAAGACGAACTCCCAACTCTTGAGCCACGATCGCCCCACATGATCCAGAAACATTGCAATCTTTTCTGTCCCAAATGGACTGAAATGGAAAACTGTTTTGTGGTCAGAAAAATCAAGATTTGAAATTATTTTTGGAAAGCATGGACTCCATATCCTCTGGATTAAAAAGGATAGGGATCATCCAGTTTATGATCAGACCCAGGATTATTGAGCAGCTAGAATCCTATATCATGCAAAAACGGGACAACATTGCTCTCACAAAATCCAACAACTGGTTTCTTCAGTTCCTGGACATCAACAGACTGTTGTTAATGCTACACAGTAATAAAAATGACGCTGTCTCAACTTTTCTGTAATGCATTGCTGCCATCAAATTGAAAAAGAGACACAATTTTTCTTAAAATTGTATATTTTCTAAGTGAAAACATCTGATTTTTTCTATGTTCTATTGTGAATAAAATATGGGTTTATGAGATTTGCACATCATTGCATTCTGTTTTTATTTACATTTTAAACAGCACCACATTTTCTTTTTTTTGTAGAATTGGGTTTGCAACATCTTTAAGAAGGGGGACCGGAGGGTGTGTTCCAACTACAGGGGGATCACACTCCTCAGCCTCCCTGGGTAAGTCTATGCCAGGGTGCTGGAAAGGAGAGTTCGTCCGCTAGTCGAACCTCGGATACAGGAGGAACAATGCGGTTTTCGTCCTGGTCGCGGAACACTGGACCAGCTCTTTATCCTCTCGAGGATACTTGAGGGTGCATGGGAGTTTGCCCAACCAGTCTACATGTGTTTTGTGGACTTGGAGAAGGCATTCGACCGTGTCCCTCGGGGTGTCCTGTGGGAGGTGTTGCGGGAGTATGGGGTGTCTGGCCCATTGCTACGGGCCATTCGATCCCTATACAACCGTTGTAAGAGCTTGGTTAGCATTGCCGGCAATAAGTCGGACTCGTTCCCGGTGGGTGATGGGCTCCGCCAGGGCTGCCCTTTGTCTCCGGTTCTGTTCATAATTTTTATGGACAGGATTTCTAGGCGCAGCCAAGTGGCGGAGGGCTTTCGCTTTGGTGGCCTCAGAATCTCATCTCTGATTTTTGCGGATGATGTGGTTCTGTTGGTTTCATCGGGTGAGGGCCTCCAGCTCGCACTGGAACGGTTCGCAGCCGAGTGTGAAGCAGCGGGAATGAGGATCAGCACCTCCAAATCTGAGGCCATGGTTCTCAGCCGGAAAAGGGTGGAGTGCCCACTCCCGGTCGGGGATGAGTTCCTGCCCCAAGTGGAGGAGTTCAAGTATCTCGGGGTCTTGTTCGCGAGTGATGGGAGAAGGGAGCCGGAGATCGACAGACGGATTGGGGCTGCAGCTGCAGTAATGCGGACGCTGCACCGGTCCGTTGTGGTGAAGAGGGAGCTGAGTGTAAAAGCGAAGCTCTCAATTCACCGGTCGATCTACGTCCCTACCCTCACCTATGGCCACGAGCTGTGGGTAGTGACCGAAAGAACGAGATCGCGGATACAAGCGGCAGAAATGAGCTTCCTCCGAAGGGCGGCTGGTCTCTCCCTTAGAGATAAGGTGAGATGTTCGGCCATCCGGGAGGGGCTCAGAGTAGAGCAGCTGCTGCTCCACATCGAAAGGAGCCAGCTGAGGTGGTTCGGGCATCTGACAAGGATGCCCCCTGGGGACCTCCTGAGTGAGGTGTTCCAGGCATGTCCCACTGGGAGGAGGCCCCGGGGCAGACCCAGGACACGCTGGAGAGATTATATCTCTCGGCTGGCCTGGGAACGCCTTGGTGTTCCCCCGGATAAGCTGGAGGAGGTGGCTGGGGAGAGGGAGGTCTGGGCCTCTTTGCTTAGGCTGCTGCCCCCGCGACCCGGCCTCGGATAAAGCGGATGAAGATGGATGGATGGGTTTGCAACAGACCCTAACAACCTGGTGCATCTGATTGATAAAAAGCATGGGCCCAACAAGAGTGATATCAGTCTGTAAGATGTTAGTTCTCAGTTAACTAAACTGGAAAATAACTGGGAAGATAATAAAATGAAAACATAAAAATGAACTTTAAAGAGTTGTATTCTGCCCTAACCTCTTGAAAATAGAAAATCCACAATAAAACAAATGTAAAACAAACAAGTAGAAACAGAAGTTGGTGCCCGTGATGGAACAGTAAGAAATGGGCTGAATGAAGGGGGATTTATAAGCAGAAAAGCAAATAGCAACTAGTACAAAAAAAACAAACAAAAAAAAACAAGGTTGCAGTGGGCTGAAGAGAGACAAGCATAGACTGTGGATGACTGGATGAAAGTGATTTTCAGTCACGAAGCACAAATCTTCACTAGCAGAGGAGATGGTACTGCAACTTTTATACAGTATTTTTCAAATGACACATATAGAGACGACTGTCTGAAGAAAGCAAGAAAATGTCCCACATCATTTATGATACTGGGTTGCATTACAGATGTGAGGAGATGACACTCATTATCTGAACAGTAAATGCACAGGTATACATTTAAATTTTGGACACTTTCCTGTCCATCAGAGAAAGTAGGTTTGATGATGGTGATGATAATGGATCTTTCCACAGAGCAAAAAGGGTGAACACTTTTTTTTCGGGAGATTCAGATATACTGAATGACAACTGATGGTAGAAACAGAAAAGAAAAATGGTCCAGGATAAAACTCAAATCTGCAAAGCACTTCTGAGATGTTTGGAACCAGCTTGATGGAGAATGTTGTTTTTCCTGAAGTCCATGCCTTAAACCATTCAATGCACGATAAAAGTGTGAGAAGATGCAACAAAGTATTAATTGGCATATTTTTCCTCATGATCCCAACAGGTGATATATGTCCTATCCTTGATCTGCAAAGGAAAAAAAAACCCTCACAGCCTTAATGAAAATAATTTTACATGTTTGAGTTGTTTGTTGTGGGCTGATTGCATAATTTTTGCCAAGGCTTGTACACTGGTCATGCATTGTTCTTAGTCTACACACATACACTGACTGGGCATAGGCTCACAATTAACAATGATGCTAAACAGTGACAACCAAAAAGTGTTGTGATAAACTACTTGCTAATAGCTAATCCTATATATGCCAGTCCATTTTTATTTGACACCTTCTTAAATGAAATTGTTACAAAAGCCGGTTCTGTTTTTGCATTCACTAACTGATTACTGTGCATGAGGTACATATTTTTATTCCTTTCATATATGTTATGATGCAAGAAATTGATCATAAGTGTACTATAGAGTCTAGTCTGCCAGCATTACTGCACTTTAGCATGACGCTCACAAACCTATCCTTATCAACCCAGCTACTCAAACCAATCAAGGATTGTTTGAGTAGACAGACGTTATACAGCAGCAGCTATCCAAGGACTATGAAAGCCAATTGTACAGATATCTTGAAAGAAGGAAAGTGTATTTATCATTCTGATGATAGGAACTGTAATCTAAAACATGTAAATTCCACTATTAAATATTTAATAACCATCTATCCATCCATCCATTCGCTTCCGCTTATCCTTTTCAGGGTCGCGGGGGGAGCTGGAGCCTATCCCAGCTGTCATAGGGCGAGAGGCGGGATACACCCTGGACAGGTCGCCAGTCTGTTGCAGGGCCAACACACATGGACAGACAGCCATTCGCACTCACATTCATTTGCACATTCACACCTAGTGACAATTTGGATTATCCAATTAACCTATCCCCACAAGCTGCATGTCTTTGGACGGTGGGAGGAAGCCGGAGTACCCGGAGGGAACCCACGCAGACATGGGGAGAACATGCAAACTCCACACGGAAAGACCCCGGCCTGATGGTGGAATTGAACTCAGGACCTAAATACTAAATTATTTTAATTTTGTAGTTTATCACATGTAGCCCCCATACCATCCTTCAGGAGGTGCTGCAGCATGCTTAGGCACCACTAGAGTATCAAGACACTACTCTTGTTCATTACTATGGAGCTCAAAAATCCCATTCATATTCTCCCTATGGACTTTGACTATGAGCCATAATGTTATAACCATCCAAAGCAGACTTAGTATGATCTACAAAATAGTGAATAGTGCTCATGTAGAAACCATAAGCCTACATGATATCAACCTTGTTTTACGGACAAAAAATGTTGTAGAAACAGCATCGTCTCTGGTTGGTGGATGCTGCTGTTTAAAACCGCAAATGTCAGGATACCCGAGGATTGACTGCAGACTGGAACAGAGCATTCTTGACTGTAATCAGGAATAATCCTAGTTTCCATACGGATAACTGTGCTATACAGTACACACACACGCACACACGCACAGTCACTGTTCAGTCCTATTTGCCTAGACAAATAAATTCATGTGAGATAAAGATCCATCCATCCATCTCCGCTTATCCTTTTCAGGGTCGCGGGGGGCGCTGGAGCCTATCCCAGCTGTCATAGGGCGAGAGGCGGGGTACACCCTGGACAGGTCACCAGTCTGTCGCAAGGCTAACACACAGGGACAAACAACCATTCGCACTCACATTCATTTGCACATTCACACCTAGTGACAATTTGGGTTATCCAATTAACCTATCCCCACAAGCTGCATGTCTTTGGACGGTGGGAGGAAGCCGGAGTGAACCCACGCAAACACGGGGAGAACATGCAAACTCCACACAGAAAGACCCCGGCCTGATGTTGGAATTGAACTCAGGACCTTCTTGCTGTGCGGCAACAGTGCTAACCACCGTGCCACCGTGCTGCCGTGAGATAAAGATGTGACCTTAAATTAGATGATGCAGATATTTCTGCTCAGAGATCTCTCACTTTCTTGGTGTCACATTTTAACACAGTTAGTATGCTCAACATAAGCCTGTGAGCAGGCTAATGTTGAGGTTAGGTTTTCCTAAACCTATTTAATCAATTAATTTTGGTACTCTAATCAAAACAGTGAAAACAAACTAGGTACGAAATAGAAGCTGTATTTGGTACCTATATTTGATGTCTAATAAAGGAGATTGGGTTGGTTCAGACACTTAAATGTGGCAGTTTCTTTTTCATGTAATGAAATCTTCTCTTAGTTGATATCATGGTTTTACCCCAAGTTTCTTTTCCTGAGGTTTCTATTCTGAGGCCCTCTGTACCTGTGTGTGATTCCTAAGCATGATCATTTACTGTATAAATATTTTAAACACAGCTAGAAGTCAAAGTGCACCAGCCACTATCTCCAAAAAGTTGATTCTGTTCATCTGGACGTAGTGTTTTGTGGGAGAAACGTTTCGTCACTCACCCAAGTGACTTCTTCAGTTCCTTAATCTTAATTAAGATTAAGGAACCGACCTCCCAGACCACTGTTCCTTCAGTGGGCTGGTTTCAGTCATTATGCAAATGTTCTGTTTATAAGATTGGGGAAACCTGCAGTCAGCTGAGACTGAAGAACTTTTTGGAGATTTACTTTCCTGGATGATTGAGAATGCATCAAGACACCAGCCACTATGTTTTCACAACTTAAACTGGCTAGAATAATACACCTTGTGTCAGGAAAACAATATCACTTTGTGTACAGTAGCAATTTGATATCATTAGAATTGGTAGTATTTCAAGCACCAATGGTACCTTAACTCCAGTCTTTTATGAGTAGTTCATGTGCACCCAGTTCTGTTTACAGCATCAGACCTAGATGAACGTGGGGGCGGACTGTGGCTAGAAACCCTGTGGGTGCAGTCCTGTCAGCAGTAGATCTCACCGCCAGCCACAGATCTCACTGGGGGATATTGCAGAAGGTTCTATGATTTTCTCCCACAAATACAGATCATTCTTCTTCTGACAAATGTATAAAAAGCCCTGAAACCATGAGAACTGTTTGCCAGAACATTATCAATGTTACAGCCTTCTTTATGAGGAACTAAAGGAGCAATCAGCTTCCTGTGTGCTCACCGATCCTGCAGCACCCACGCCCTCTGCCTTTTAACGATGCTTAAGTAAACATAAACAGCACTGTATAGTTTTATGGTCTTAATCAATCAACAAAGACTATTTTGGACTCTGGGGATTGCAGCTCTGCTTTTTCCCAAGTACGGTCACCAACATGTCCCTAAAACTTCACACAGATCCCACCGCTATAGGTTGAACCTGAATCCCTCAACAAAACATCACATTTTATGTTATATAATTTTCTTTTTTCTTTTCATGTCTGATTACCTTTTTTCCATACTTGGAACTGTCTGGATTCCTTTTTTAACTGCTAATAAGTCTATGAAAACATATCGTAAAACATAAAACGCTGCCAGAGTGAAATGCTATGTCTTGTGGCAAGAGACAAAAAGAAAAAACTAAATATTATATGACAGGTAAAGTAAACTGAGAGTGACAGTGTGTGAAATCAGAGCCAAAGATGTTTGAGTTTTGATCTGCTTACTCATCTGTTTCAGCAGTGATTGTTTGAAAGAGTATTGATAGATCTTTGGCTATCAAATAAAATGTCAGACTTTTAGCTTGCCATGTTTTAGTGCTCAGACTTTAGATACTACAAGTCCGAGTCTATAAATGTGACAGTGTCCCGCACATGTTACAAGCTCAAGAAACATTTGTCAGAGAGTCACTAACCTCCTTTGGGGAACAAAGGCATCTGACCTTTTCCATCTATTTCTAGGAAGCGCGGTAGTGACGGATGCATCCATGCAAGCTTTTGACAGTGTTTGTGTTGGCAGCTAGTTAGTCAGCTGCATCTGTTTCCGCTCTGCTCTTTAGTCATCGCTGATGTTTCTTGGTGGTGCACTCTTTACATGCAGATTCTTTAAAACAACCCAGTCATTCCAAGAAGGGATGGAAGAAAAATGAAGTAAATATATAAACTAATATGTTTTCTGAGACTTTTTTGTTTTTCAGTGCTGTTTGTCTTTGACTGTTTCTGTTACATAATTGCAGACACTTTTTTTGGGTGGTCGGTGGGGGTTGATTATTGGCCCTGAACTAAGGCCTTGAAAAACACATTTTTCCCCCTTTTGTTTTATATCAACTATATATCTATTTATATCTATATCTATATCTTTTTGGATTTATGCTCCAACTATTTGATAGGAAGGCGCTACAACCAAGCTAGCAGATATTTGAAACAATGCTTAGGCCCACAACAGGTTCCGTATGTATAACTTAAAAAAGAAAAACCAAAATGACAATTTAAAGACAGATGTTTCCTCTTTTATAAGAGATACAGAACACTAGAAAGAGTACTTGCCTTATCTCCATTCAGAGCATCATGGATTTCACTGTTCAGAAAATCTGTACACGTTTAGATATTTACATGTATAAATAAATACATCTTCAGGAATTGTGTGCATATATATTTTTATGTGATTGACTCCAAAACGTACATGCAAGCTACATCCAATAATGCATTGTCAGCATCATTAAAGCCCTTATTGATTTTAATTTTGTTTAATTTTTTTCTATGATGCTGATTGATGACTTCTCACTCTTCAGGTTATGACACCAGACTGGCTAATCTGTGCCATCATGAATCCTTGTCATTTCTCTTTAAACCTGAAAGGAATCTTTGTCAATTTGGTGGTCCGATGCATTTCATAATAACACATTTAGAAATTCAGATAAGCTGAAAAAGTAGAAAATATATCACGCCTGATGTCCAGATCAGCACAATTTTTAGTTTTTCTTTTTTCTTTTGTGATATATTTGAATTTTTGGGAACAATAAGGACTTATAAATGCTGATTATATAATTATATTTCTGTTGGTTATTACATAAATCAAGAGTAAATATCATCACACTCAACGATTGCTACATTTAACTAAATGCATATATCAAGGACACTTCAACATTACACACCAACACCAAATCCAACATTACATCTCATTGTAGCATAGTCTTGTGTAAGTTGGTGAATACTCTTAAGGATAGAAGAGTGACAAATAACTTGTGATTGAAAGTATAAAATGTAGTCTGAAACAGGAAAGTACATATAAGGTTGGCTTTATCAACTGATATTGCATATATTTTTGAATTTGTAATGCTGCTATAAATGTTGCTAACATTACACTTTGATTTTAGGATTTAACTGTGTGCTCCATTCTTTATCATAAGATCATTCTCATTAGCCACTTGAGGGATTGTCTAGTGCTGAAAACATGCAAGATCAGTTTCCCATGTTTTTCAAAAGTAAATTTACACTAAAAGCAGATCTGGACCTTTTTATTGACTTGGCTTGCATACATACAGTACAGCTTTGGTGTTGTGACATGGGAAAAAGATCTTTCTTTGTATGAAACCACTGTTCTGTTTACTTCTATTTATGAGATTCCCTCCTACTTGATTTTCCCATCTTAGCAACTTGCACTTAAGTGGTAGACAAGGAGCTCCACCACTTAGCCAACTAGCCAGCACTGTCCTCAAGGATGGCTCACACAGGATACATTACAACCAAAAGGTTGGGTGTAGTGAAAATCCACATTTTTATATCTATGTGAGGGTGAGATAACAGACCAGAACCAAAATAGAAAATAGGTTATGTGATAAATATTAGTCATGCATTGATAGTACTCCACTATGTGAGATATTCTTTTATTAAAAAGACAAAGTATTTGGTCCATGCTACAAATTATTCAGGCAATCAACTGATTCAAAACAACCAACTGTTTTACTGCCGTTCCACTTTAATTTCCCTTTGTTTTACCTTTTAAAAAGTCATTTGCTCTACTTTCCATGCAATAAGGTCTTAAGGGGGGGAAATCACAAAACACTTCACATATCACAGTCACATCTTTCTGGATAAAACTTTAATGTCTTCTAAAATGATTTAACATTGTTGTACATTTAAGGTGAATCTTGAGGTTTTTTAATAAAAGCAAAACTGCAAAATGTTTTTCATCGTCTTATCTTAAACTTGTGACTTGGTTTACAGTTTTTCTTTCTTTTGAAAACACTCACTATGTAACCACTGAGCGGTAGGGAAACTTGAAACAGGCACTACTCCATTTCAAAGTAAAAGCTGTGTCTTGTCACTTTTGCTTTCAAGGCAAACAGTCTATGTTTCCGGTATGGGTCACACTGTTCAGAGTTTCACAACTGCATAATGAGTAATTGGTGAGTGTTTGAGGCCAAGTCGGCGCCATGCATGTATTCATGTTGGAACCGCAGCAATATACTATTGACCAAAGATATGGAAGGAGGTTATTGGTGCAGCAATTTATAGCTCTTTGCAACTAATGTCATTTAGCAACGGAAAGCAATACCAATGCGTGTGGTTAGATTTTAGTGACTAGGCCTTAGCAATCGATTTAATAATGACTGTTAGCAACCTCCAGCAACTTCTTTGTACAACTACAGTAGGGGAATACTCATTTTTCTCCAGTTACTCAGCTTTATAGATTTGGAATGCCTTAGTTTTTCAGACCAAATGGAGCAGGTCAGAGACAATAAACTTCTCATCTTCTTCCTCCATCTCTTTTACTTTTTCATGCTACCACCATGTGTCAAAAGTGCATGGTAAACAATGGGGCCCAGCTTACACATAATGATAAATCTGTCTGACAAAGTTCCAACACTGTGATGCAAGTAGTAAGTATATGTTAGGTTATGTTTATAAGGGATTTTTTCAAAAGAATGATTTTCAAATCCCAAACTGAAGAACTAACTTTCTGACCTAGTTAAAGATTTGTCTGGTTTCCATAGAGATTACTTTTACATGTTTTGATATAGATTTAGTGTGTATATTGGTGTGTGTTGGTGCATCCCTGTACTTTTTTCAAAGGAAATTTTGATTTACATTTGAGGTCATGCTAGGAAACCATCAAGTTTAAGAGTCCAAATTTAGGAACGTGCGTGTGTGTGCGGGGGTGGGTGGGTGGAAAGGTGGGGCTATTTCAAAAGGCATTTTTTTCACTTTAGCTGAATTCAAAATGTAATTTTGAAATGTAATATCTATGACATTCACAATTTGGATTTTGGAAAACAAAAGTCTTCCAGATTATAGTTTGCACACACACACACACACAGTAGTTTATTATAAATATTTAATCGAAATTCTTCATTAGTTTTCTTTTTTTCAAACCATCTAGCTACTGTTTAAAATCTCCCCACCTACCCACCCCTGCCCTAGCTACTCAATTTAGTTGACCAGGAGCTCCTGGTACTGCTCAGACCGGAGGAAACGGCCAAAGGAGTCTTTCTCCATGAGGGCATAGATCCTCTTCTGGGCCAGGTCAAAGGTTGAAGGGGAAAGCTCCACCAAGTTCCTCAGGGTCACATCCTTGGTGAAGTGGTCAATATTGACCTGTTAGAGAGATTTAAGACAAAAAACCAAAATTCTCTCAGAAGCAAGTAAAACTAGGATAAATAAGAGAAGTTGATATAAAATATGGGTGAAAATACGAGTAATATTTTAATATGTTAGCACTAACAGGCAGGCATCTGTTTCTATCTAGTCTAACCTCTCATGCAAATATGTTTGCCAAGAGGGTAACGGCAATAACCTGAAATTTTACACTTAAATGTGATGTCACAGAGGCTACAGTCTTTGTTATTTCTAATTTTATAAGGTCATTCTGATCAAAAAGGTAGATCTTATGAAATAAAAACAAGTATTTCTAAAACTTGTTCACTCAAAACTCACTTGGAAGACTCAGATAAAAGCAACAGATAAATGATTCTTCTTTCTCTTTGTTGCAAAAGAGAAGAATTACCACTGTTCCAAATGCTGGATTGATTCTCAGTTTTAAAAAGTTTGGTTATAGAAGGCTGATGAATATTATGCTTTTGTTTCTAAATAATGCAATTTGAATTCTGCCTCTAACCAATTTTATATATATTATATACAGCTCTCTGTGGAGTGATTGCTAATCTAGGGTGCTATGTGTTTTGGTTGTCATTCTCCTGCTTTTTGTTTTTTAACTTTTCTTTTATTATTACTAGTTACTTAATCATTCTTAGCCTGGTTTGATGGATTTTCCTTAAGTGGCCCAAACACGCAAAGATTAAAATATGCAAAAAAGTTATGCAGTTGTACCAATGCTGCAAATATTTGTACATTAAGGCTGTTCTGAGTCAAATTTAACCTGTATCTATTTAGATCCACCAGTATGCCTCAAATTGTGGCAAACAATGTTCTTAGTCAGTCTTGAAACTGTGAACCTGTGGACTGTGGAAGGCAGGCAGAGCACAGAAAACCCACACAGGCGGGGGAGAAGTTACAAACACAGAAACGACCCAGCCGAGTTTAAAACCAGGAAACTTCTTGCTGTTTTGGGATAGCACTATTAACTCCACCATGCTGCCTATATCATTATTAAGTATAAAATAATGTTAATATAAAATGATATAATTTAACGTAATGAATTATATTAATAATTGAAGGTTGTAGCGATGGTACTTTGGCATTGTGAAATCAAAAACAAATTCACTCTCAACTTAGGATACAGGATTAATGAGTCATTTAATAATGTCAGATAAACTATTTTTACATTCCAAACAGATCTGTGCTTTGGAATTCAGCATAGACAGTCATTATGGAAATCTTGTCCTGGGTCAGTTTGACCTGGAACATACTGTGAACACATGAAATACTTAGAGTATGGAGAGTGTTAAAGTAAGAGGTCAAGCATCAGTTTCCACTTTGTGAAACAAGCAATGTATGATTAATTTGAAGATTAACTATCTATCATCTTTATGAGGCTGAGCTGATGAAAGAGTAGGGATAGGGAAGTGACATGAGTGCCTGACCTCTCTGGGTCCCTCAGACTGGATAAAGTCTTCGTAGATCTTCTTTGCCTTGGCAGCCATCTTCGCTGGGTTCTTGGTCTTCTTGAAATCCTCACAGGCCATCCAGAACTCGATGTTCTCATCACTGAACTCAGACTGCAGGAAGCTACGGAAGGCAGACAGACCATCTGATAGAGGGAGACACGACAGAGAAGGTCATGAACTGATATGTTATAGGATACAGACTCACAGGTTGTTATCAAAATCTCTCTCCTGGTATGCACTTCACTGAGGAAATATGTTGGCAATTGTAAGCTTCAGTTAAGTTACAGTGACAGTCTAAGTCAAACTAAACATGATTTGAGTATATCCGTTACACTTCAAACATGGCTCAAGAATATGGGTAATGTCATATTCCCGCAAAGACTACAAAGTTAAAACTGGAAATGAACACCATACAAAACGCATCTTATTTTGAAATGGGTTCCAAGTTTGTCACTTAATGAAGAGACTTTCAATTTACTAACGATACAGAGGAGTCAGCTGTTAAGGTGAAATGTCAGAACAGTACAAAAGGATCTCTGCAAATCACAGTATTATATCATCAACCACTGTGCTTATTAACAGCTTTTGTCTACAAAAAGGGACTAATTAGAGAACAGCTTACATACAGCAATGTAGAAAGAAAGGGACTTACATGTGCTATAATGTATCATTTCTTTTTATTTGATGACTGTACGTAAAAAAACAAACAAACAAAAAATAAATAAATTAAAGGAACAGAAAGCTCCAATGTCATTCTAGCAATGGTGACATTGATAAGGAACACTGATAACAAAAACAAAGAAAAAAACTCAACATGGGTTGTTCTGAGTCCACCATTAATATAACTTGTGAGAAAACTGTTTGCGTCCAATGAAAAAATAAAGACTTCTGTTTTTATTCAGTTTGCAGGGCTCTAGAGTGCGACCAATTTGGTCACAAATGCGACCAAATTTTTCAGTGGTGCGACTAAAAACAAAATATTTGGTTGCACCTGTGCGACCAACTGTTCGGGTAGCAAAAAAACCCCCCAAAAAACTGCAACCTTCCCTGTGGTCAACAACAGACACACATTTTGCCCCTATCGTGGACTAAACCAATCAGAGATAGTCAGGGGCGGGACTTCTCTGATTGGCCGTGGTCCAGTTGAAAGTGCAGGTAGCAGTGGGAGGTGAGTAGCTTGAATAAAGCGATATCAATTAATTAAATCCTGAATCGACTTTTAAATATAACTGTGTTTTGCCAGAAATGCCAGATTCTCAGATTAAAGCTCACAAAACCATTTCAACAACAACCAAACAGCAGATGAGAGCAGGTACACGGATTCCACACAAAGACGTAAACACAGACCCGACGCATCAGAATCAACTTTGTCTTTCTCGGCTTTCTCACCCGACGGCCCGTAGACGGACACGCTGTCGGAGCTTAGCGGTTCTGATGCGTCCGGTCCGCGCTGTGATTATGTCTTTTTTGCGCTGATTCTGAGCTGCAGGTTTTGTCTCTCTCCAACCAAAATTCACCGAGCCAGCAGCAAAAGAAGCAGCAAACTGCGCTTCACATTTGATCAATGTCGTCATGAATTTTGCTGTTTTGCTTCCACGACTATTAAAATCACACTTCATGCACAGCTAGCACTCTCTCTATCTCTCTCTGTACTTCAAGAACAGTTTCCCGTCTCCAATCTCTGTTTTCTGTATTATTCATTCGCTTATTACCCACCAGTCTACCGTTGTTTACAGCGCTGTCGGCTGCTGTCTTTTTCTTTTCTTTTTCTTTTTTTCACTTGAATGACCTCCGACAAGAAAGGCTATTTTTTCTGTTGTTCAATACTGAAGAAATTTAAACTTTATATGCAGAACATTGTAGAATATTTTTAAGGTTATCTGCTATAAAAAGCCAGACCAGGAAAATCAGCTTCATGTTTTTCTGTGTTTTATTCTCAGTTACTTTCACACAAAGGCATCTGCTGTGATGTTCACAATTCTGATGAAGTCAGTACTGATAAATGATCAGAATTATAATATTTCTGACTGTCTGAGGCTAAATTGAATCGAATCGGGACTTTGAAAACCGGAATCGAATGGATTATAGAAATCAGTGATGATACCCAGCCCTAGTGAGCAGCCTAGGCACGACAGAAGTGGATGTAGCTGTAATAGGAAAAGAACTATTGCTAACTTTTCTTTTAAGTTAAGGCCTGATCCTTCTGAAATTCATAGCCAGTGCTCTGACACGGTGTCATCAATCTTTGAAAGCTGAAAAAGCACAGTGTATCCAGAAAAACACATTATATTATATAAATTATTATAAAATTTGTGTGCACCTAACTTTTTAAAGTTAGGCGTACCGGTACGCCCATGGCAAAAAGTTCGTCTAGAGCCCTGAAGTTTGTTATGGATGGCAGCCAAGACTTAGGAAAAGCTAATAATTTGGATTGTAGAGGAGAAACTCCTTCATTCCCAAGCAGCAATGTTTCGTGCTAAAAAATGTAGCCACTTAGGTTGTCTCTAAGAGCACATCCTCTCTAAAGTGACAGGATCTACTTATCAGCTCTTTAATGCTCTTTCATTTAAAAATGCTAAAATCCATGTGCAAACCCAGACACAGTCGGCAGTAATGACAGACTCTACTCTTGCAGAACAACACTCCTTGTCAAACAGTAGAAACTGTTTACGAACAACTCAATGAGCACAAGAAATGGTTCAAAAGGAGTGTTGACTCAGCCTCTAGATTTTCCAAAGACTAATCCCACTGCATATTAACTGAAATAAGTCTGATCCACAAAGGCCCCAACCTTCAGCCCACAAGGCCCAAAGGATCTATTGCCAGAGTCCCAGAGTCATGGTTTTATGTATGAAAGACTGTTTTTTTGTTAATTTTCACTAAACTTGGGGAATCAAATGCAGGACAGAGATCCAAATGTTTAAGCTCACAATAGCACGTTTTTAGCTGATTCTGGTCTCTGTGGCTAATTTCCCACTAGACTGCTTTTGCAGAGCTGGGCTAAATTTTATGAAGGCTTAAAAAGACTTGTTAATACTTGAGAGCCTGTTGCTGCTCGCATATTAATGCCAAGTGACAGGTGTGTGCTGACTAGCTGTCTGCTGATTACTTCCTCACCCAAGTCACTGAACTGGACCTTTCAACCATGTTTGTGATGTTGGTGTCTTTTGTATGATTTTTCCCAAATTATTGTTATGTGACACATAAGTCTGTGGATGCAGCTTGTGCTAACTTTGCACACCTCCCCCTTGTCCAAATATGGACACTTCTGGCTCCCCCTGCAAAAAGCTGGCAGTGACATAAAACTAAGTCAGTGCTTCAAGGCTGTTTTTCTCAATGCAGTGGGTGATGTCACAGAGGCTATGTCAGTCTTTTGTATAATGTCTGTGGTTACTCCTCTACTTTCTGTTACCACACTCCAGGGAGAGGGTGACAACCATGCCGTCTTTTAGAAAAGGTCAGGCATTTTTCATGAATTAAATCCTAAACCCCCCACCACCCCCCACCAACCCCTCAATAACTGACCACTGTTGCTGTTTTTTTTTTAGAAAAATATCAGTCCACCTATACTTTTCTAACTGCTACCTGTTTTCCATTTGTCATACGTCTGTTTTTCCCCTCCTGACTAAAACCATAATTAAAGCATTACATAGCAGACACCTCAGTTTCAAAAGCCTTTATTTGACAAATGAAACTGCCAATGTTACACATTCCATGTCTAAATAGGACTTTACATGATTAAGAAGCTGACAGAATTAATGTAAACTGTGCCTAGATTACAATGCATTTCTGTTGTTACTGATTAAAAGCGGATGGATGGTGTATGTTATTTAGTGGGGCTTTACCTCATACCTTTAAAAAAAAAATCCACAAACAATTAAAAAAAAGCCCCCACAACTTTATAAACATTTAGACAACTACCTTTCAGGAATGTCAAAAAGTAACAAATTGATTATTTATGGACAAATATAAAAGCACTTTGGTTATCACAAAATAATTATCCAAACTAAAGCTTGATAAAACAGCCACTCATTTCCCCGAAGGCCATTGTAGCTCAACACAATGCCTGCAAAAGGTCCCATTGTCTATACAGGCATATGCTGCAAATGATAAGCTTTCTGCTGCGGCCTCAGGCCTTTATCTTCAATCTAAATGGCTAGCTTGATTAAAAATAGCTCAGAGTCCTAATCAAGTTGTTGCTTTTTCTTTTTTTGTCTTTTTTGGAACGAGTACAAGGGCACACAAAAAGCAAAACGCACATGCACAGGCACAAGTTTGTAAATGAGAGCTGCAGCGACCAAAGAACACAGCCTCGTGTTTAGTGTTTGTGTATCTGCCTTTGACTCGATACTCATGAAATTAGTTTTATTAAGCTCCAGTGAACCTTCTTGCTGATAGCAAGTGAATTATTCAGCAACACATTTAAAAACAAAACCCCTAAAAATGAAATTACTGTAATTTAAACCAAAATACTATGCCACCAATTAAACCCTTTTTATGTCAAGTGTAATCTTTTTTTCCTTTTTTACAGGTAGTTATGCATTATGTATTTTCTTCATAATATTGACTGTTGTGCGAGGGCGTTGGTGGTGGGGTTGTGGGGGGCAGAGTGTATCTCTGTGCATGAGAGAAAATAATTCATTTACAATCCCAGGGGACTTAACAAGGAAAAGCCATAAAGACTAATGTTAATGCAAAATATCATGTAGATAAATAATCACGGTGTGACAGTTTGCGGCAACTGTGCAATAAATCAGTGCTGCTGGAATCACTTAGACTGCTCCCTAGAGATGTAACCAAAACACCCATAACCTTCCTGGGCTGGTATACACATTTATTCAAGCATACAAACACTGGAGGAACGTACATCTCTCTGCCCCAGACGGTGCTGAAGGAGCCACTTAGAAAGGTTCATTGCCACTCCACTGAGCTCGGTAGAGGAAATGGTTCTCTGTTCACGTATCAGCAACATCTGTATCTAGGGTTTGTTTTAATGCGCAGGGGCCACCTAAGTGACTTATTAGCTGGGGAGTTTACACGTAGTACTAAATACCGCTAACCATTAGAGTTAATCATCAGTCTTGCAGGCTCTCAGGCTTTCTGTTCACTTTGCGAGGTAAACAGCCGAGCCAGAAATTGAGTGTTTGCTGCGCATAGTGACTGTAAATATTCCTTTCCCTTCTTCTTACATTTTTCAGCATCTATGCCAAAAACTCTCTTTATATAACTCTGTCCCCTGCAAACTATTTCATTATGTGTATTATGTGCTTTTTTTGGATAGATATATAATTAGATAAATGCATTTTATCCCCTTTTTAAAGATTTAAAGATGTTATATAAAGGTTTTTTTATTCATATTTCACCAAGCTCCTGCTACCCATAGTGTACTGTAAACCCATGCAGAGTGAGCACATAATATTGGATGAGATAAAGATCAAAACCTTATCGTCACCATCTCTCTTATCCAATTAAAACACCATGGCCACATGTAGGTCTTAAGCACACATGTTTGCTGTCATGGAAACCAAAGCCTGCTAGCTGTACTGTTTCTGTTTAAACTGTCTTGCAGACAGACACCAGACCTCAAAGAAGGCATGTTTTCACCCTTTGACACTGATTAAAGTTAAACTACAATGATAGCTCTTACATAATGGAAATGACAGCTTTGGACAGAAGAAAATAATGATGTTCTTCAGGCTTCTCTATGAGTACAACAAAGCAAATTCACTGTGTGGTGCACGTAAAAGGGTAACTTTACTTGGAAAATGTTCAATTTTGGGATTTCAGAAAGCAGAATTGTTGGTGTGCATTTCTGACTTTGCTGTTACATAAACTGAAAGACGTGTGAGGTCCAATATCAAGAAGCAACAACTTTCTTTTTTTTTTTTTTGAAAAAACACTTTAGAGACCAAACACTTTTTAGTAACAGCCACATCCACCTATTCATGCGGTGCTTTACTTAACACCCTTTCTATCTGCCACACACACATTTATAAGGAGACGTCAGGGGCACTACTTGAACATGTGTACTGGAGGAGACCTTCCAATCCACTCCAACTTCTCGAGCCACAGATGTCACATAAAAAAATAAAACTCAGCCTTTTACAAAAAATAGGCAACAACAAGAAACGCAACAAAACGTTCAGCTTGAGCTTTCTGGTTAAGAAAGTGTAAGTGTGAGAAATAGAGAGGGTTGACTTACAGCTGTTGTTCAGGACCCGGTCCAGACTCTCACGCCATTGAGAAGCCTCTTCCGGAGCAGGCCTGTGTGCACAAAAACACCTCTTTTCAGTCAGGAGGAAAAACAGTGTAAAACTTACCTCAGGAGCTAAGAAGGCTTTCTTTATGGTCTTTAGCTGCCATGTTGTTAGTGCTTGAAGCTTACAATTTAAACTGCAAAAAAACAGTTATTAAGGTAAACTTATGGTACAAAACTGCTTCCTGCACAATGCAGAGACTGCTAAGTGGCAGTAAAGGTAAAATGTATGTATTTATTAATAATCAGGAAACATTTCAGCCTTCTCACTGAATAACTGTACAGACACCTTTGTACATGAGTGCTGATCCAACCCAAAACAATCCTTGACTTTGAGAAATCTCACTCAGACTCTTTTTTTAAAGCAGCCGGTTAGACGTAGATCATTGTTGATCAACACAGGTGTTAATAATCACAATAATTAAGGCTCAGACCTAAAAAAAAAAGCTTCTTTAATTCTTTAGTGTTTGCCTTGTTTTCCTTTGAAAATGGTTGGGGAAAATAAAAATGACTGTCAACAGACACCAAGTAAACCTCTGACGAACTGTTGCCAGACAGCTTCAGAAAACAGGCTATAAATATTCAAACACATTGTATTGTACTGTATTGTCCTTGTCTGAAAAAAGCCAGATGAAAGCTTTTGAACTGAGTTTGCACTATAAGATTTCACATTTCTGCAGAGGAAAAATAGACCGTCTATGTCTGAATCTTTCCCCGTCATTTCCACTGAGCTCCAACTTTAAACTCATTCAAAGTGGACTTTTATTAAAGAAATTGGACAAAGAAGTCAGATTGTGAAACAATGCTGCCTTCCAGTCACCTTTTTAGGGAGCATTTCCAAAGCAGCCTGCTTTTTTTTATGGGGGAAAAATAGTTGGAATAGCTAGTGAGTGACACCCAATCTGTATCTTTAAAAAAAAACAAAGGAAAAAAAGTGTGCTTCAGAAAAAATGAGGGTTAAGAATAAATAATAAGAATTCAAACCAAAGCTTACGGAATAACGAAACATAAATTCGATTTTCTCGATGATATAAGAAAAAAAATGGAGTTCTGACAGCTCAGGCAGGAGAGCTGCTGCGACTGCTGTCAGCCAAACTAAACAAAAAGGTCAAAGGAGCTGCAAGACAAATTTATAATAAATAAACCCAAATAAAGCTTCTGCCACAGCCACATAAACCTTCCTCAAAGCTACACTGTGGCTGGTTTTTAGGTGGTAAAAAAAAAAAAAATCATCATGCTTTTACTGACACAAGTCAAGGTCTTTCTAGTCTAGTTATGCTACAATTTATTTAAAACATTTTCCATTATGTTAAAAACAAACATTAAAGGCAAAAGTTTCCCTTACAACACCAAAAGTCTAGGTGTACAGTAACAGAAGACAAATAAACACAAAAAACCGGCATAATTTAGCATCTCATACATATTTTTCCACTACCACAGTCTGTTCAAGGCAATGCATTTGAAATCTCAAGCTTTGTACCGTCACACTCCCAACGTCTGAGCCCACTCAATGTCTGGGGAGGTTTCACTTGATCTCCACATCTTGTACCTGCTTGGGGCTCTGTTCTCCCGCTTTACCATCAATTATCTGGTTAACAGATAATCAGGAAAATACTACCCACATCACAGACATTCAGCCCTCGGAGGGAAAAACACTCACTTCTGGAGCTTCTCCGGTTTCTTTTCAGTCTTCTCAGGGTAGGGGATGATGAGGTCGATGGCATTTTCCGGCTTCTGCAGTAAGACTCCTAATTTCGACTTGATCTCCTTAGCCCTGAATGACAGAAAGAAGAACGGGACAACAACGCGTTAACATCTAACAGTCCGGTCCAGATGCTTATCAAATTGTGACACTGTGATAAGTGTCATCCTCTAACCAGAGTAGTATATTTGAACAGGACACTGACATTACACTCACAAGTAAAAATCTGCTTTAACAATCAGTGTAACACAGCTTCAGAAATAAAGCTGCTAAAACTGTTAAAAAAAAATAAGTCAGGAACAAAACCTAAAATCCAGGTCTTGTTTTTATTTTAGTATTTACCACACTTTTTTTTCTCTTTCTCTCATTAAGCAACATGCCTGACCTCCTTCAGTGTTTGAATGCTTAAGCAATACACTATTCATCTGTAAAACAATAAAAGCTTTAAAACAAGTCATGTACATTATTCTCTGTGTCAAAAAGCCTGTTTAAAAATAATTTATAGGAGGCAGAAAATAGACCACAAAAGTAAAAACTCATAAAGTGAACTTCTTTTTGCTTTAAAGTGCTTTCCAGTGCATACTGTTAACTTTAATGGCACAGAACTCCCACAAACAGGTTACAAAGCTTAGTCAAACTTTGCGGGATCCAAACCACATCACAGCAACACACTATTAAGATGTAAGCAATGATTCAGTACTCACCTTTCGAGGCAGGTTTGGGGTAAAGCGGCTAATCCTTTGCACATTTTCCAGTGCTTTCAATTGCAGTAAAGAACAAATTCAGTTTTCCTGTTAACCCACAGTCACTCCAGGGTTCCTTTTCCTTTCTGACTCTGCCTTTCAGCACATAGGGAGTTTTATACAGACGCCTTTTGGGCTGCGGGCCAACAGCTAAGCCAATCAGACTGGAATGTGTACTGCACGGGTAGCCTGGCTGAGGAAGGGTGGGTTTTCAGATGTGAATGGCTCTTTGCTTTGAGGTTTTAATTAACTGGTCCAGATACAGAAAGGAACATTAGATTTCACTGATTTAAAGTTTATGTAACAGGGATCTGAAGGTGCTAATCACGGTGTGGTTCCCATCTTGTCAGTGTGTTTATTTTATTTGCAGTGATGCATTTGAAAACAGTTCTTCTGGATTTTGTATTTATAGTTCCTGTTATATTTGTTAGTACCAATTTGTTTTCTGATCCTATTTACAGGATGTTTTTTTTTTTTTACCATTTTACACATTTCTTTTAATCTGACACATGAGCGTGGCTAAGAGTGAATGTGTTTACAGTTCAATTGAGTTCTTTTTGTATATCACAAATCACAATAACAGTCTGCTCAAGGTGCTTTATGTTTGAAAAACCCCCACAATAATACACTATGCTATTGTTTAAAACTATAAAACTATAATGTATAACTTAACTGCGACTGAAGTTTGATGCTAAGTATGAGCTAATGTTTAACTTGTTTTGTTCCAGTTAATTGTGTCAGCTGTGTATACATAGACTTTTTTTTAAAAAGTCACTTTATTTGGCTTTTCCCCGCCCAATGTACTGAGCAAAGAAGAAAGAAAAAAGGCAAATGTACACATTAGTTATAAAGGTATTTTTTGATTCATGTCGGGCTATTGGGCTAATTTTGATTACAAACAAAAATCTGCAAAACTGTTGTTATTTTTAACCAAATTGAACTTTTCAATTTATTGAGTATTAATAGTTTAAAGCCATTTATATGGATATCTGAAACCCCAATCTGGGACTTTTGTAGGCTTGACTTGCTGTCACCAGAAACTCTAAATTGAAGAAGCTAAAAGAGAGCCTTCATCAATTTTCATCTTTTGACTGACATATTCCAAGTTCCAAAGTCTGTAATTCTAACTTCTAGTATGGTAGTTCTGTCCCCACTGCTCCATATTATAGCTTACCCTGCGACTCAACATTTTTAATTACAGATCATTTGCTCATTTTGTTTATTGTTGTTTTATGTCACACAACTGACTGTGCTGTCTAAATTACAACCGACCAACTGCGTCTCCTAAAAATTGCATATATACATAACGGCAATAAATTGTTTACCCAGTTACATTTACTGGGCAATGTACATCTATTTGCTGCCTGGGTTAAGCTGCGCCTCATTAATTATCTGCATCAGAGTAGACATGGTGGCTGAAATGCATGACTCATGTACATAGCAATCAACTCTCTCACTTGAGAGCAAGATTTACATCCTGGCTCGAAGACACCCGTACTTTGGCAGATGCTGTGCTGCTTTCTGCAGAAGTATGAACTCAGCTTTAACCAGATTTGACCAGAAATTTGATCAGAGATAATGCTCCTCTGAAAGAAATTATGACCACTAAAAAATCCTGTATCTGACTTGCACATAATGCAAATGCAGTAGCCAGTTTTCTGGCTGAATATTCCTCTGATTATTTATAAATATATAAGAATAAATGCTCACAGTGCCACATGTGCTCACTCTCTGCAGATTCACTGCAGAAATACATGCAGTTTTGAAAAATAGGCACTTAAGTTAAGGTTAGAAAGGTTAGTGGGGTTTACTTAAAGGTAAGTATGCCATCCGTCTTTTTTTATACACTAAGTATAACTTGGTCATAATTATTGTTTTCCTCAAAATCAATTTAGCTGTAAATGTTATTTTCACAAGGCTGCATTGGACTGGGAGACGGTGACAGTTTTCTCTAATCTTGTACATTCCACTGAGTCACACAATATGGTGCGATGACAACTTCAGGGTTAAGTGTTAATTCACACATTGAGCGTCCTTAAATGTCCTTCAACCATGACGCATTCATCGATTCAGTCTGATTCATCCCTGTTGCATGCTGGGGGAGCAGGCTGAGGGTCGCAGATGCCAACAGACTTAATAAACTGATCCGTAAGGCCAGCAATGTTGTGGGGATGGAGCTGGACTCCCTCAAGGTGGTGTCGGAGAGGCGGATGCTGTCCAAGATAAAGACAATGTTGGATAACACCTCCCACCCACTCCATGACATGTTGGTCAGTCACAGGAGCTCGTTCAGTGAGAGACTGAGATTACAGAAAAGCACCACTGAACGACACAGGAAATCATTCCTGCCTGTGGCCATCTCCCTGTACAACGCATCCACTTAACACACTGTTTGCTGCTACAACTACACATGTTTCTTTTCCAAATATTTATTTATAAGTGACTTATGTATGTATGTATGTATGTATGTATATATATGTATATATTGTACTATTCTTAGTTAGCGTATTGTCTGTCTTGTCTTAATGTTGGTTTAAAATGGAGCACTGTAACAAAAAATAATTTCCCCCAGGGATCAATAAAGTATTCTGATTCTGATTCTGATTCTGATTCTGAAAAGATTTTGCAGCTTCTAAAATGTCGTTCTACATCTGTTTTACTGTTTGAACAATTGCAAGCTTAAGATTATTTTCAGAATATCAGTGAGTAAATGCACCATTCCTTTTAGTAACTTCAGGGACAAAATACATTCTTGTAAATACTGCTTTTTAACATCTCTGTATATGGTAAACACAGCAGACTGAAAATTTTTTAACTTTGAAATCTATTTTCTCTTTTTTTTTTGGCATGATTGGAAAAACTGCATGAGTATATGTACTCTTGATTGCTGTCAAATAAATACATCTATCTGTCTTGAAAATTAGTTTTCAGCTGTTACAGCACTTATTGAGCATTATATTGAATGTACTGCCCAAGGTCCAAAGAAGAAAATTCTGTTGAATGACTAAAGCATGATGTGGTCACAAGTTTTTCATTGACAATGTAAGCCACCTACATTTAATTGAGAAAAATAGTGATGAATTTCTTCATTCACATGCTGCTTGCCAGTGTTATAAAGGCCGGACATGTTATACGACCAATTCATTACAAAGATAGAGCCGACCAATCCGAATTCTCTCAAAGTTTTGATGCTGATCAAGATTCTAATCGGCAGCAGAAGTTATTAGAAAGCAATTATGAGGCTTCTGATTTTAAAATCTCATCATGAGCAGGTTATTGTACCAACTTTATTAACCTTAGTGTCATTACTCTTTTGTGCGTGCATTTAAGTCACTGCCTTGGGCCCCTTTAGAGCCAAATTTAAATCTCTTTCTGAAACGTGACATGAGTGTAATACGTGCGACATGTGCGCTATAAGTTAATTTGTACCACTGAGCATACACGTAACTGAATACATATGCAATGACCTGCTTTGGAAAGGAGGAAGACAGTTCACTGTTAGCTCTCAAAGCTAACTGCAACAAACCTTTCCCCCAACAACGATCAAGACTTGAATACTTATACTTAGTTTTTAACATACACGTGACTCACTGAATTGCTTCAGTTTACTTTTCTTACTTTGGTATTTGATTTTTTCTGCAGTAAAGAACACTGAAAGTAAACAGAGCTCAAAATTTGCTATGGTGATGAACCCCATGAGATGAAAATCTAAATATATGAGCCAGAACAGCCCTGGAAAATTTCTAGTTTCACACAGTTTAACACTAATAACAAAGAAATAAACAGCCATTTTCGTAAGAACATTGAGACTGCTGAAAAAAGAGAGGTAGGGATTTCTCAAATGAGCCCGAGGTGCCCTCTGGACCATGATTTGCATTCTGTAGCCTTAAAAAGAAATCATCATGTTGCTACAACAATGTAGTCAGAAGGCGTAGACTTCTGTACAGCCAGTGCTGTAGGCCAAACAAAGGAGGATGGTAAATTATGCAGCACTTGTTAAACTGAAATATCAGTCTGTCTTGGTATAGGTCAGGGGTCGGCAACCTGCGGCTCCGGAGCCGCATGCGGCTCTTTAGTCCTTATAGTGCGGCTCCGCGTGGTTTGGGAAAATAAATTAGAAGTATTTAGCTGAAGTGTAATTTATTTATGTTAGTTCTTTTTTAACTTGTAGTTCTAAATTGGAAGCTTATTGTGATATTGAAATATAAAAATACAATTATATTCTATTATTTTTTCATTGCTCAAAATAAGCGTCACACTCGCGGAAGCCGGTGTACCCGCCGAAACGCCGTGCATTTATCGAGACTTTCAACCCCAGATAGGCCAATTATAGACCTTCGGATCCACATCATGTCAGCAGCTATTCTCCTCCGCGAACTATGTTAAAAACAAACACCGCTCACGCCTCACAGATGGCACGTTACAGTCCTGCGTAAAGATGAAAGTGACTTCGTACAGCCCCGATTTGCAGACGCTGTGCGCAGAGGTTCAGGAGTAGAAGTTCCATTGTAAACATACCACGGCAGACCCGACGCTGTTTGCATTGACCACTTTTCACACACAGTTGCTGTACGCATACAGCCGGCTGTAGCTTTTCAGCTCACAGCCCGACACATACCAACACAACAGCATAGATAGCACAGACGTTAAGGCGGTGAGGCGTGATTGCGGGTGCCGCTCAGGTGCGTCCGCCTCCCCTGCAGCGGCACTGCAGAACACCCCCCGCCACACACATTAACCAGGTAAAATACATATTTAGGCAGAATTTTGCAAATATCTATTTTTCATCTTTTAGCAGCATAGTGCTTTTTTTCCAATTATTTTTTAAAAGTCAGGTCAAGGCTCCAAAAGCCCAAAGGCGATATAAGGGTGGCGGGTCACAACAGTTTTTGTTTGCTACATGGATCATTTTAGTTCAGCTGGGTGTCTTTCCTTTTGTTATATTTCTTTAAGAGTTCAAAATGTGTTAATTACATAAATAAAATGTAATTTTCTCATTAGCACTTCAAGGATTTCATAAGCAACACACCTTAGTTGTTCACACAAAGCATAAAGGTAAAAAACAATATATATAGTGTTATCTTCATTTTAGATGTCAAAAAGTATTTGCGGCTCCCAGTGTTTTTGTTTGCATGGAAACCGGGTCCAAATGGCTCTTTGGATGTGAAAGGTTGCTGACCCCTGGTATAGGTGTTTTTATTAAAATACCAAAAACATAGCATAACCTGCCACAGAGCTGTTTGTTGTCATTTTCTCAGTTTTTTGTTTAGTTTTTGAGCACTTTAAGCTGCATATTTGCTCTGAACTTTAAGAGGTTATGGTGAGGCAAAAAAATTTTAATTACTGTGTAGGAAAGCCTGTGTTAGTGTGAACTACATTACCCAGCAGCCTCTGGGCAGTGATGGGATTCATGGGACTTCTGAGGTAGATGGTCTTCGTTCGTTCCTGGGCTAACGATTGAGGAGAGAGCTACTGGGAAGGGAAGCAAATAGCCCATCCTGTATTTGTTGGGGATGGTGTGTGTCACATAAACGAGAGTTAATGTTCCATGCTTAAGATGTTTACCCTGCTACTTGTGTGTATTGGTTTTAGTTACCGTTAGCATATGTGCTAGTTAGTGATAGCTATGGCAGCCCAGTAAATGTGAACACTGTAAGAAGTGGTATCAGACTGATTTGTAGTGGAGGAATTTGTTGCCAGTTTCCTTAATCCTTAATCTTTAATCTGTATTCATGTTTTAATGTATACCCTGTTCTTAATCATAGAAACCACACCATATCATCCCTCCACATCCTCCTACTGTATGCCATACCTCCCTGTACCATCCATCTGATCGCCAATAAACTCCACCTGTGGTAATCTAATCCCTGGATGTCAGCCTCTCCTTCCGACCGAGGATAGTTACTATTGCAGCACCACCCAGCATTAAACTGACGTACACCATTCTGTACAAAGTGGTCCTTCGAGCCGGATATGCTGCACCTAAATGACATGGCTGCCTCCAGAGATCAGGATGATGCACGAAGTCCCCGTCCTAGCAGGATCGAATCCCTGGACATCTGGTGGACTATAGGTTGTCCTACCATACCCATGGGCCAAGGCTGTCACCCAGTCTAACAGAGGAGGTTATGATGGCACCATCAGACTCCCACTACACAAGGAGGCCGGATGTGGAGGAGATAAGATGGCGAAAAATGGAGGATTGTCTGATTAATATCCTGCATCAGATGCGATCTCTGCAAGTGACTGTAGCAGAGTCCCGCAACCCCGCAGCTCACCTCTCCAGTGCCAAAGGGGACATTAATGGAGGTGGAACCAATGGCTTCAGCTGTCCCCACACCAAATCCTACAGACAGGGAGCCCAAATCGATTCAGGAGGGGGAGAGAATTACAGAGCCCGTCTGTGTGATGTCAGCTCCTTTAGCCCCAGTCCCTGCACTTCCACTGCACACGTT
This sequence comes from Diplotaxodon limnothrissa, assembly GCF_057381915.1. Taxonomy (NCBI): domain Eukaryota; kingdom Metazoa; phylum Chordata; class Actinopteri; order Cichliformes; family Cichlidae; genus Diplotaxodon; species Diplotaxodon limnothrissa. The sequence goes on along the minus strand of NC_140612.1, from coordinate 12,771,407 downwards.
GGGCCACCCATCTCCCTTAGTGGCTCAGCTGGCCACTATGCAACCTTCTACTGCAAAGGAGGGCTTCACTCGGGGTTTCCAGCCCTGGATCCCACAACTTTGCCCTCTGCCTCAACAGGCTCGATATGCTTCATTCCAACCTGTGCTATCTGCACAGGAGCTTAGACCTCAGCCAGGTATGCCCCCAGCAGCAAACCACGTGAGTTCAGAACCCAGTATGTTGGAAATGGTGATTGCATCCTCCTATGGCCTCCCTAAGCCCAAGCTCACTGTTTTCAGTTCTGGGAAGGAGAGTGACTTTGTCTTACTGAAGAAAGGACTGGATAGTGTTCTTGGGCCTCACAAGCACTTGTCTGAGGATTATAAGTATCAGATCTTGCTAGATCACTTGAAGTTCCCAAGTGCATTCCAAGTGGCTAAACGCTACATCCATGACCGAACTCCATATACTAGTGCAATGAGGGCTCTTGAGCAGACCTACGGTCAGCTAAGACAACTGGTGCAGAGTGAACTCAGCGCCATCCTGTGCACACCACACATAAAACCAGGTGACTCACAAGCCTTTGAAGCTTTTTCCCTGTCAGTTGCCAGTCCAGTGAGGATGCTAAAGCGCTATACAAATACAGCCCAATACAGATCATGCTTACCATGATAGACGGGGTGGCAGAGAGTGAACTCCACTGTGGATCCCACGTAGACCGATTACTCACCAAACTCCCTCTGAGTTATCGGGATAACTTTGCGGAGTACTGCCTTAACCGAGGGATCCTGCAGCCTGGATCAAAACGCACTTATACCCTCTACGATCTAGCCGAGTGGTTGGAGTGCAAGACCCAAGCAATGCATGTCTCCCGACGAGCCACGGAGCTGTATGCCTCAGAGAAGCCCTGGTTGGAGGGGAAAGTCAGTAGGCACTGGGAAACAAAACACAAACCCAAGTTGGCCTCTGTTTATTATGGACCTGAAACCACAGCCACCAAACCACCTGCTGTGGCCCATCCAGGTCCAAAGGCTGTTGTGATGCAGAAGAAAAGAGAACGTTTCAAGCCTTACTGCCCTTTCTGTGAAGGGACAGAGCATTACTTGAGTGGATGTAATGAGTTCTCCCGGCTGGATTTGGTGCGGTTGTGGACTGGATCAGAGATAAGAATAAATGTTGGAGGTGTGGCCGGAACCATTCTGCTGACAACTGCACGCTCAAGAAACCCTGCAGCACCTGTGGTGAGCAACACCTCCTTGTATTACATGGCCTCGCCAAGGCTAAAGAGCAGAACCCCAGTATCCTGACCATGTGCACAGCATCCAGTGTCATCTATGTTGACCATCCCAGTCACTCTGGGAGAGTGATGTTGAAGGTGATAAGAGTTCAACTCCACAATGGGAAGAAAACCATGGACACCTATGCTGTGCTGGATGACGGTTCAGAGAGAACTATAATATTGCCTGCTGCTGTGAAGTCCCTTGGCCTAGCCCCCGGCAGACGAGGCTCTGGCCCTCCGAACCATCAGACAGGATGTCCTGCAGCTGCATGGGGGAAGCATATCATTGGAGGTGTCCACTAAAGCTAAGCCGAAGGTGAGGCATCAAATACTAAATGCATTCACAGCAGAACAACTGGCTCCGGCGGAGCAATCTTGCCCAGTGGAAACACTCAAAAGGAAGTACAGTCACCTACAAAGACTGATCCTGATTGGATCAGATCACCCGCACCTTATCACTCCGGTATGCCCGGTGATTTGTGGACCACCTGAAGGGCCAGTAGCAGTCTGCACGGAGCTGGGGTGGGCGCTGCAGGGACCTGCCAAGAGTCTTCCACATCCAGCGGCTGGACGGGCATGCTTGCATTCGTCATTCATCCCACAGACATCAGAGCTCTCCAAAGATGTTCAAAGGCTGTGGCAGCTTGACGTCCTCCCGTTTAGGAATGAAAAGGAGGTCACCAGGTCAAAGGAGGACCAGCAGGCAATCGACATTCTTGAATCAAGGACAGTCCAAGTACAGGTAGAGGGAGTCCACCGATATGCTACTCCCTTGCTTCGTCACACGGAATTTCCTCAGGTGAAGGCACCTCAAGAAGCTGTCATGGCTCTTCTGAGGGCCAATGAGCGTCGGCTATGCAAGGACCCCAGCAGAGCACAGACATACAACGAGGAGATCAAAAAAACTGGAGAAGGCGGTCTATGTGGTAAAGTTGACTCTGGAGGAGGTGCATGGTTCCACTGAATCCTGGTACATTCCACACCATCTTGTGCATCGCAACAACAAAGCCCACCTAGTCTTCAACTGCTCCTTCCTGTACCAGCAACCTGCCCTTAATGACCTCCTGCTGCCAGGCCCCACGCTTAGCCCCTCACTCCTTGGCGTGTTAATCCGATTCCGCCAGCATGCTGTGGACATAAGCGGTGACATAAAGGCCATGTTTCATCAGGTGCGCCTGCTTCCCGAAGATTAGCCTCTGCTTTGCTTTCTTTGGAGGGATGGACAACAGGAGTGCCCACCTGATGTGTATGAATGGCGAGTGTTACCATTTGGTATGATCTGCAGCCCCTGCTGTGCCACTTACGCTTTACAGCGGCATGTGCAAGACCACCGTGAGGGGAATGAAGATGTGTATGAGCCCGTCCACATAAGCTTTTTGTGTGGACAATTGTCTCCAGTTTCTTCCGACTCCCTGCCAAGCTAAACAGCTACTGGACCAAATGAGACAGCTAATGGCCAGGGGAGGATTTGAGATACGGCAGTGGGCTAGTAATGTGCCAGAGGTGGTGTCCCACCTGCCTACTGCTGCCCGTTCTGACAGCTTTGAGCTCTGGCTGACCTTTAACCAATGTGATCCACAAGAGTTGATGCTTGGGTTACGTTGGCATTGCCCCACCGATACCTTGGGGTACAAGCATCGCCCAGTCTCCTACGCAACACCAACTCTTCGCAATGTGTACAAGGTGCTTGCCAGCCAGTATGACCCTCTAGGGTTTATCATTCCCTATACCACTAGAGGGAAGATTCTTGTACAATCGATGTGGCAAAAGGAGATGGGCTGGGATGAACCTATCACCGGTGTCCTTCGTGCCACCTGGGCAGAATGGGAAAAGGAGCTACCGTACCTGCAGAACATTACCTTACCGAGGTATTATGTGCCACCTGCTACAGATAGAGTTGCACCTTTGAGCTGCACGTGTTCTGTGATGCATCCAAGAAAGCGTATGGATCTGTAGCTTATCTGAGGACCACAGATTGCCATGGACATATTCATTCCTATTGGCCAGATCCCGAGTCGCTCCTCGGAAGAGATTGTCCATGCCTCGTCTCGAGCTCAGTGCTGCTCTCACTGGAGCGCAGCTTGCCAAGACTCTTCAAACTGAGCTTACCCTACCACTGCAGAATACCATCTTGTGGACTGACTCTACTACTGTGCTGAGTTGGTTGCAGTCAGATTCCTGCCCGTACAAGGTCTTTGTCGGGAAATCCAGGAGCTCACCAGTTCTCATCAGTGGAGGTATGTCACATCATCAGAAAACCCGGCTGATGACATCACCAGGGGGAAGGAACTCTGTAGTTTTTCGGCAGCCAGCTGTTGGGCTCAGGGCCCCAAGTTCTTGCAACAAAGTTCGGCACACTGGCCCTCCCAACCTACTGGTAGGGCTGAGACTACAGATGAGCTACACAAGGGGATGCTATGTGGGCTTGTCACAGTGGCCCAGACTCCTACTCCAGACCCTGGCAACTTCACATCTTGGGAGGAGCTTGTGAAAGCTACTTACCATGCGGCTTCTCCTCCAATGACCGCCACTGATCGTGTGGAAGCAGAGATAGCCATTTTGAAGTCAGCTCAGTATGACAGTTTTCCGGAGGAGGTGATAGCTTTGATGAAGGGATGAACTCTGGCCCTGAATAGTCGACTTTGTTCACTTTGCCCCGAGTACGATCCGGTTACTAGCCTGATAAGGGTTGGAGGACGCCTGAGACGTGCCGAAGGTCTGGACTCAGACACCATACACCCTATTGTGCTACCTCCCGAACACCCGGTAACTAAGCTCCTTGTCCAACACTTTGACACGATTCTGTTGCACCCTGGTCCAGAGCGCATCTTTGCAGAGATACGGCGTACTTATTGGATCATTAGAGGGCGACAAGTAATCCGGAGATATCAAAGACAATGTGCAGAGTGCCAGAAATGGCGGGGGAGGCCTGCTCCCACCAAAATGGCTGATTTTCCGGCAGCAAGACTCCACAAACCTGCTTTCTGGTCAATGGGAGTTGATTGCTTTGGTCTCTACACTATCAAGATAAGCCGGAGGCATGAGAAGCGTTGGGGCAAGAGCTGGCAGTTCGTCTTGTAATCGGAAAGTTGCTGGTTCGAGCCCTGGCTCGGACAGTTTCGGTCGTTGTGTCCTTGGGCAAGACATTTCACCTACCGCCTACTGGTGATGGCCAGAGGGTCCGATGGCGCGATATGGCAGCCTCGCTTCTTTTTTTTTTGCTTTTTGCTGAATAGACAGCAGCTGGATCACTGTCTTTTGTGCGCCACGGACCGTTTCTTTTTTCTTTTTCCTGGATCACCTGTTGAGAAAGAAAAAAGAAAACAAGCAGACGAAGACGAGAGCAATAGAATAAACAACATCATGATGATCTATGCGAATATAACAGTAAATACTAAATGTTAAACATTATTGTGCAGCACGTAAGATTGACAGCGCACAGTGTGCTTTAAGGTAGGAGCCAAAAAGGGTGTAGTTTGTGTGTGTGAGCACCCGTGTGTACACCTGTGAGCATGAATGCGCTTGTTTTTAAAAGGTTCCTACATGTAATGATCTGTTAGAGGGTGTGGGGAGCCACAGCGCCGTCCACTAGGGCATGAAGCAGGTATGGAGGAGATCAAGACTCCAGACATCCAGAGGCCCTCAGAACACAAGAGACCAAGGAAGACCAACAGAGGGACAGCCGTGCCACTATCCCAGAAAGAGCTGAGGAGAGTCCCAGATGAGGGGTCACTCAGCAGCCGCGGAGCATAAGCCCGGGGGGTTTGCAGTGACGTGCCCGGGAGCTCCGCTGGCAGCCAGCTGCCCCAGAGTGACCGAGCCCCAGGCCGAGGGCACCCCATCCCGAAGGGGCCCGAGTGAGCCCCCGGCTCCAGGCCCCGACAAGCAGCCACCAAGGAGTGAGCCGGTGTGTACCTGGACGCCCATCCCCGGACACAAAGAACCACCAATGCACCGATGTCTGAGGGCATCTTGCCACTGGCAGGGGAAGTGGTGAGGGGAGATAGGCCTCCATACCTTGGAGGGCCTGAGATGTCCCCAGAGAGGTGGCGTCTGATACCCGACCTGACATATGGACACAGACAAACAGGCACACACAGATACAAACATCCATTCCCACCCTCATCCTCTCATATGCAATTACTCAACACTCACCCAACGTGGAGACAGACATAAAGAGACACTGTACCCAGCTGGTGTTACCCTTTTCCCTGTGGTGGGGAGATGCAGACCGCCCCGACTCCGCAGCAGCAGGGAGGCCCCACATTCCAGACCCCAGTCGGATGGCCAACTCCTCCTCCTAGCCCCCCCCCCCCCCCCCCCACTCCAGCAGGCCGCAGAGAACGGGGGTGTGAGAAGACTCCAAACCTCCCTCTGCCCGCTCATATGTAGTGTTGATGCATGTGTGTTCTAAGGTGCATTTAAAACCCAGGAGGACATGGAGCTACCTGCCAGAGAGCAGCAGGTAAGCGCATAGCCCCTCCTGATAGCCCTCAATGTCTACGTGTATTTAAAATTGAGAGGTGGGCAACAACGCCAGGGGTGAGGTTGTACACCCTGATGGTAATTTGGAGTCCGTGTAGCGTGCCCACCCACAAGATCCTATATGTATGTGTTATGAGAGTGTGAGTAATGTGAATGTCTAATTTGTGAGATAAAATTGAGGCACAGGCAGCCAAAAGGGGACGGAGGTATGCCTCCCCTGCACCCTGGTGACACACCTTTACCCCAAGGCCCTGCATGTGTGGGTGATTGTGGTGGAGTGGGAAGAGGGAGGCAGCTGGAGATGGGGAGGGAAGGAAGGGAGGGGCAGCCTTGCTTCTGTCTGTCTGCCCCAGGGCAGATGTGGCTACAACTGTAGCTTGCCTCCACCAGTGTGTGAATGTGAGAGTGAATGAATAGTGGAATTGTAAAGTGCTTTGAGGGTCTCAAAAAGTGCTATATAAATGCAATCCATTATTATTACCTAGATTGCTTTTGTTGTTGGTGGCTGCTCAAGTATGTTGTGGGGGCTTATCACCTAAAGGTGTATTCTTGCTGTCTACTTATTTGTAACAACAGTGCTTCAGTAATGTTGTGACAGGAAAGAGAAGCAAACAAAGCTGCATAGGAGATTTGCTTTCATTTCCTGGAAACCAAAGTTGAAGAAGGGACGGGCCTTTGAGTAGATGTGTACTTAAGGCAACGGCAATGGCTGGACTGCTGTCCAAATAATCTGGCACAAGTTGGCATCCAGGTGCTTTGTTTGCCACTCTGACAGGGACTCTACACTCAATTTACACATGTAATGGTTGTCTGAAAATGCAGTCAACACAACAAAGTAGTCTTTTTCAAAGGTAATGGTCTCCAAATGGCACAATAAATGCATGCATATTGTGTGAAAAGGTAGCTTTAGCAGCTGGACTGGACTTATTTTTGTTTTGTTTTTCAGATGAGTTCACCTTCCCAGACACTAAATGTAGAAAATTAGCTTTTGGGAGTTGATGAAAGTGGATACATTAGAGTTTCTCCTAATTAAATATACAGGGAACAAAAGCTGCTCTACCCTTTATAGTCACAGATGGTATGCAGGCAGATGTGGCTGAATACACTTACTGTACTTGGAGCTCGAGCTGTTGGGTCTCATTATATAGGATCTTGTTATCTGAGATGTTTGTTGCTCTTGCACACAGCAACACTTGGCTTTAGTTCACTTGCAGTATGTATTAACCCTGACAATTAGCTCTTTGAACTCAGATGAACAGACACTTAACGCTCCTTTTTCAAAATGACAACACATTATTTTCTTCACAACCATGTTGTTACTCTTACACAATTATCACTTTTTTTGTCTCAACCTAGAGTTTGCCATAATTGCTGTCTTCCAAGGAAGAAAGTAAAGCAATACTTCATTGTTACCAGATGCTTTTTTTTGTATTTTTTTTTTAAGCATAACAGGAAGAAGAGTGGCTAACATTATTCTAGAAATACAAGCAAGCGCCAGTACTGGGCTTATCTCAGGGCTCTGCTATGACTCTTTGGCTCAGATTAAAGAGATTGCAGACAGTTCCTGACATTTCACTCACTTCCCACTAGTTAAAGGTCAACAATGAGCGTTCTGCGATAAAGACTGCAAAGTAATAATGCGCTGGAGGAGAATTTGTCTATGTTTGAATTGAAGGCAAAACAGGCCTCCAGTGATGTCAGAAGGTCAGTAGGCGTTTTGTGATAAATACAGAACGGGGTTTTATTGTTGAAACCAGATTGGTTCCGAGATCGTGAACATCTAAAAATATCCAAATGGTTTGATCAGCATTATAGAGGTATTGTACTCCTTAAAAACTCCCTTTGCAAAAACAGAGATATAGCAGATAAATGGTTCTAGGCTTTTGTTTGATTTCAGAATTTGATTTTCAGAATTGCTGAAATAACTTTGATACCATAAGTTTTTTGTTTGCACCCCCATGCTGCTGATCATTTTTCCTCACTACATTCTTTCTTTTGTTAAACCTACTACAAACTGTCGTGACCCAAGATGTGGACACACCTGTGCACTTAGAATATTATTAGTGTTTATTGCAGTTTGGATCGGATCATTTTATAATGTTTGCATGGAACATCAGTATCCTGGCCACTTTTTTTCCCTTTGCCAGATCATTGTTGTTATAGCTAATAAAAACTAGAAACTAAAACTCAGTTAAAAAAAACTAAGTTTATTTACATAAAAATAAAAAATAGTTAAGACCCCCCAAAAAGAATACTGTGTAAGTCCACAACTAATAACTCTGGTCATTGAGGAAAAACATGTATTCTCCAGCTGTTTGGCGAGTAGTTGCTAGAAATTGTAGCTGTTGATAATCGATTGAAAAGAGGGTGCTGCACCAAAACCCTCACTGTGTTTGCTTTGGTCATTAACAGACTGCTGCAGCTGCCCATAGTTTTGATGGAAGAGGTGGACTTGTTACTTGTTATTGGTGGCTGCAACCTGCAAGTGACCAAGGAAATCACAAAGAGGAATTCAGTGCTGTTTTTTTGTCACCAATTCCCATAACTGCCAGCAAACACAACAATCGGTCATAAAATTAACACTTTTCTTTGGTGACAAGTGGTTACCACAGAGTCACTGAGTGGCCTCTGAGCCTGTGTGAATCGAGCTTTATTTCATAGCCAACAACCTCCAGCAACCATTCAAGCAGCTGAGTACACATTTTTTCCTAGTTTATTGTGATGTATCTTACTGATATTTAATTACATAAATAAAATAATTTCTGTTGGGATTAAAGATTAAAACTGTATTTACTAAAGTCTAGAAAAACAGAAGTAAGAGAGCTAACCACTCCACAGGAAATGATATAACTATCCCATGTCCTGAGATAACACTGGTATTAATCTACGTTAACCATGGCTGTATGCTGACAGAAGAGAGGCAAGTCAAAAAGATCATGAGCCAGTGGGATCAAACACATACATATACCACATTCAAAGGGAATTTTGTACATGCTCACGCTATGATTTTTGTCTTTATTAATGTCACAACGGAAACACTTTTGATGTGTTCTTGCTTTCTTAGTAAGACGGCTGTGCAGAAGTGCAGGCATGAGGCTGGTTGAATAAGGAGGTGTCCAATTTCTCAGTGCTCTGTCCACAGGCCGGCGGGAGGAAATTAAATTGCTTTTCCCACAGCACCATTAATTGTTTTTGTTAAGTTGTTTATTTGTAAAGGCTTTTCCGGTGAACCTGGCTTTAACATGGGGAGGGGGCAGTGAAAAGCGGCAAAGCTTGTTTTCTCTTAAATTACTGTGGATTTGACTATTAAGGAACTGGCATTAATGCAGGGAGGAAAAAGATGTGTGGATAAATAATGATGTATTCGTTATCATTCCTGCCTTAGTTAAATAAATTGCATTCTCTGTTTGGAGAAATGGATTTTCCATTGGAAGGTCAAACCTAAATACTAGCAGTGGATCTGTTGCTAGGCTTCTTTTATTTAACACAGTTAAACACACCAAAAAAAGATATAAAATAAAATAGAATAAAAGATGATTTGCAGCTCATGTACTTCTATTGCTGCAATGCATATTCTTCCAGAAATGTACGTTTCCAGCTGTTGCTGGCAGCTACACTAAAGAATTACATAAAACATTGTACAAAGTACATTGGTTGGACAGTTATGTTCTAGAAATGGTGGGTCCAGATGCAAATGTGTTTCCTCTGTTTTTGCAGTTAAACTTCTACCACATCAGATCAGATAACCCACAACTTTAAAACAACACTGATTATCACATCATTTTATTCAGTCATGCAGTCTAGGTGTGTTTGGTTTTCAAAGATAGGGGCATGCATCAGATGAAATGGCCTTAAAATTGGTGATATAAAAACAAGCCAAGCCAAACATGACAGTGAAAGTAATGCTGTGTATGGAAAATAGCAACAGTTTGAGGTGACTGTTACAAACACAGAGGAGAGTTCAATCATGTGGCGTGAAAGCCTGTTTCCAAAGGAGCTCACGTACATTGTGTTTGTCATGTTCACACTGCTGGCGGGGTTAATGTACTAAGGAGCACTTCAAGAGCAGCTTTGGACTGGTGGCTGTCTAATGGACTCGTAGATGGGAACACTGATGTGGTCACAAGCAGAAATAGGGGGCCGATTTTCCTATGGCCAAGAGACACACTTTCCAGTCACATGTCTGATGTCTAGTCTTTATGCTGGTTTTAACAAAATTCCCCGTTTTTCATTATTGTTACACATTAACGTGACTGTTCACCATTTGATCTCCAGACCAAGGATATTAAATGTGATCAAATGATAAAGAAAAAAAAATCACTCTCTAAAGCACTTTGCTCATCCATTGTTATTAAATTTGCTTGACAAATAAAGCAAGTTTGATTAATATTCCACCTTCACTAGTTTTTATATGCAATTTTGAAACATGGCTTCGGTGATAAGGCTTGGCTTACAGTCAGGGCTTAAGTTAGTCCCAGATGTCTGTTTAGTCCTGGGTAAGTGGAGACAAGTGAAGTGCTTCCACTTCAAATATCTTTACGGACCCAGCTTTGTGCACAGGGGCAGTCTCATGCCGAAACAGAAAAAAAGATTTCCTTCAAAACATGGAGTGTTTTTACTTTCTGTTAATTTTATGAATAGCAGTCACAAAACTGTTTTAATTAGCCATAAGCAAATAAAGAAGACAATATTATTTCCTTAGCATACCTTCATTTTAAGGATAGTTAAGGTTAGCGGAGGTTGTGCTTACAGGAAGCTAACAGGAAATTGCCATTGACGGTCCCTGAAGAGCAAGGGTTGCTACGTGAAATCCAGTCATGCTGGTATGAACATGTGATGTATGATGTGTGAGTTGTCCAGTATGGAAATAATTCCAGTGAATAATATATTGAATTGAAAGCAGAGTGTTTGAACTTTCAACTAAATGGAGAAGAAATAAATGCTTGAAATGGGTCTAAGTTATTTGGCCATGTTGTCATTGCATTTAGTTAAAAAAGTGGCAGATTGAGGAGCTGATGAGACTGAATATATTTTACACAGAAGTGGTTAAATTAGTGTGCACTGGGAAGCTACAGTCTGCCAAAACTGACAAATACTCAACAAGAGAGTATGAAGAGTGACTCATTTAGAGACATATGCTGGATATAATCAGCCAGATGGTTACTTTTTTATGCAATAAACACTTGAAAAATGAAAAATAAAAAAATCAAGATAAAATCTTAGCAAACAAGATACGGCATTCAAACAGACTTTTGTAAGTAAACCTTGGGATGGATGGAAGGATGCCCACATCTAAACTTGATGTGAATGATGTGGCGACGAGGTGCTTTGCTGTTTAACAGCTATTCTGTTTGTCTTCTGTCATCACTGCTGTCCCCCTTTCCTGATCCATATTATGTGTTACATGCTCTCATAACTTTCCAGACCATTGACCTTTGCTAGATTGCATAACTTTGCAATTTTCTCAGCCAAATACAGCTTAATTCATAAAATGAATATTTTGAACTCTGCCACATTAAGTGTTGCCTAACCACCCTTTATATAATTCACACACCCCATCATCACTGAAATTCTGACTTTGTTTTAATTTTAGTTAATGAAATAGGGCAAAAGTTTTTTGTTTGTTTTTTTAACAAAGAAGCATAACCAAACACTTCATAGCACAGATCAGCATTTTTTGCTTTATCTGAAACATGCATCAATGGATGTGTCAGAAAGCATGCTTTATTATTGTCCAAACATCTGGTCTCAATTATTAAAGCCTTTACAACAGAAATATGTCAACACTGACACTGTGGTACGATACATGAGATTAGATCTGGCATTCAAGAGTTCATAGTGTTGAGTTCAAAGGGATGACCATAAAAATCTCACACACACGCATGCGCAAAAGAGATCAGCGTATCTCATCTGAATTAAGTCCCCAACCTCCATAGCATGCCTTGCAAACTTGGAAAGTTTTAAGGTCTAACTGAGGCCTAATTTAGTGAAAAATATAAAAACAATAGCGTACATGAAATAGTCATAAGTGCTTGGATTAGATGTGGCAACGCTGCTGCAGTTGTATCCAAAGTAACCCCAGTTACCTCATGTTGACACAATGGATTGCTACATCTGTTGACATTTTAAGCAAGAATGTGTGACAGAATGCTCACAATTTAACGTAGGCAGATTCTTTTGTTTTCCCCTTTAATTGTTTGCAACTGGATTTCTATTTGCTGAGTTCTATGACTAAATAGTTTAGTCATGTGGTTGGGTTAGGGATCTCACTGGTCTCACATAGCCATAAAATGATTAATGGAACAAAAAGAATAACAAAAAACACACACAATATGCTTCACAAATAGTCGAACTAAAAGATTATAGAATGACTCAAATGCATTCTATGAAATAATGCATTCTAGCACTGTTTACAGTCTAGATTAACATACATTTTACAGCTTCAGAGTAATGACTTCTTTGCCAGTGAGATCACACATATTGAAAAACTGCACATTACTCCATGATCAATCATATTTGCTAAGTTTTTCATGCCTCTCAGTCACGAAAAGGCAAGATTTCATGATTCCACCAACATGATAAGAGAAAAAAATATTGTGTAATCTGAGTCACTGCATTTTTGTTATTTAAACTGTGCAATAAAAGATACTTTAAATCAAATATTTAAGACATGCTGCATGCATGTTTTGAAAAAAAAAAACATATTTATTCATATACAGTTCCATGATGGTTCCTCCTCCTTGGGTTTCTGCGGCCTGAGGTATTCATTGACCATGTGGTTGGTTGGGGCCATCTTCCTGATGTATTTATGGATGTTCTCTGTTTCATCCTGGACTGTGGTACCGACACTCACCAGTCCCTGGCCTCCTTCCTTCCACTTAGCATACAGCTTGGTGTCATCCACGTACAGGAGGTGGCTGACAACTTCTCCATTCCGTAGTCGGTATCCGTAGCCAGTCTTGTCAATGTTCTCTCTGAGAGGGTTCAGGCCTATGCAGAACAGCAGTGGGGACAGAGCATCTCCTTGGTAGATCCCGCATTTGATGGTGACTTGTGCTACGGGCCTGAAGTTGGCCTCTAGTGTTGTATGCCACATCCCCACTGAGTTCCTGAGGAAGGCTCTTAGGGTCCTGTTGATCTTGTATAGGTCTAGGCATTCCAGGATCCTCTGGTATTCTTGCCAATCCCATTCTGTGCCCCACTCATATATTGACCCTTGTACCTGTTCATCTTAGCCACTATGATGCCTGACAGGAGCTTCCATGTGTTACTGAGGCAGGTTATTGGCTGGTAGTTGGATGGGACTGGTCCCTTCTGGGGGTCCTTGAGGATCATGACTGCCTGACCTTCGGTTAGCCATTCAGAGTGTTATATATATATATAATTAAATTATTAAAACTCTCCCACGTCCACCCTCTTGTCTCTGAACTTGCTTCTGGCCTTGGTCCGAGCCTTGAATGAATATATATATATATATATATATATATATATATATATATATATATATATACACACACACACACACACACACACACACACACATATATATATATATATATATATATATATATATATATATATATATACGTATGTATATATATACATACATATATATCTATATCTATATATATATATGAAGAAAAATCTAAGTTTTGGCAAGTCAACGGAATTAGTAATTAATATGAGATTATCTTGATGAAGTACAAGCCTTCCACCCATGGACTGGGTGGCAGGGGTCCTTCGTGAAATACAATGCCGTGATTCTGCCTCTGTTAATATAAATGTCCTCTAAAGAAAAGAAGCTGCCATTAAACATTTTGGAGGCCATACTAGATAATTATAGAGGATACATGACATGACGCTCCACCACACAATGATAAAATGAAGGCCAGCCTGCTTAAGTTATGAAAAGCAGCCACTGATGAGCTTTCTTTATGATATTGGCTGTATTTATGGCCCTTGTGAGGTTAGTGGACATTTGCAGACCCAGGTATTTGACTATTGTCACCAGCTCAGCTTCTCCTGTAATAAAGAGGGAATGAGGTGTGTGAGCTCTCCTCTTAAAGTCTACCACCATCTTTTGTAGTCCCCACATGGATGTATAGATTTTTTGCATCACACAAGCCAACATGTCGCATACAAGTTACAAGTCATTATAAAAATTTAAAAAATTATTTTGAGCCTTCAGTTTTCAGCTTCACTTTAGTCCATCTGAAATAAATGTGTGCTTGTATCCTGAGCATATTTGGATTATAGACGTTTTTCTGATGCAGTGATTTTCACCACAGAGTGATGACTGAAAATGCAAAGTGAGGTTTCACTGATTTACCTAAATCTTTTAATGATCAAGTTTAAAGATAGATCTTTGCCCTAGAAAGCTTTCAGCAAACCTCTGCACCTTGTAAAAGCTTCACGCTTCACCTAATCATATCACCAAAAGCCTAATCCATTGTAAGATTTTTTTTTAACATTACGGTACTTTTGGGTGGAATAACAGCTGCATCAATACTTTACAAAAAATGCTCATTTTTAGTGAACTACATACAATTATAAGTAATATACACCAAAAAGTAAAATTTAACAAAATATGTCACAGACGTGATGTAAGTGAAGCCTTTTTTTTCCAGGCCTGAGGGATCTGAGAATACAGAGGATGTGAACCCCAAGGAACTAAGTCACTAGATAGCACAGTCGTCTCTTCTCACTAGGGACCCACACCAGGAGATTTCCCACGCTTGCAGCATTGTGTCATTGCACTCCCTCACTCATGTTCGTCTGTTCTCACCCACTCATTTAATACGCTTGATATAAATCCTCTCCTCCTCTTCTCACCCCTCTATATTCTGCTGCTGCTGGATTTATTCTCTATCACAACAAGACAATAAAAGCCAGATTTTTTTCCTCCATATCATATAAAAAATTCACATACTAAAGAAGTAAATGAGTAAATAGAGCAAGCTTCAGTTTATGAGCTTGGTGGAAAAGATCATTTATTAAAATGCCATCCTTCTAAAAGACAGTTGTAAATTGTACATTTCAGAAATGCAGGCAGACAGAAATTTGTTTTCCTGTTATGTGAGGGATCAGCTAAGAAAGAAAAAACAAAAAGGCTGCTACGAGGTCCAGGCCACAGTGAGGTGCGTCTGCACAGCACATGTCTCGTCCCTATGGGAAATAGTGAAGAATGTGCACTTTGGGTCCTCTTCTCCATATTTGCTCTTCTTAATTGCTGCTAAGGGGTTTCCTAAACATACAGCCAGGACACTGTGTGTTTAGAGCACCTATTTTAATCTCAAGGTCACAGGGTTCAGTACAGCCATATGCGATGAAGATGATCATGGCTGGTGATATGATGAACATACAGTGTGTTCTCTTGCGTACACACTGGCTCTGTTAACATTCAGGATGTAGCTGACAGTAAGGACATGGAGCACATGTTGCCTGCATCCTTATTTTCATGTTCATTTCTGCTGGTCACACGTGAAAATCTACAACATTAACAAAATGTACAATTATATTCTACACATTATACACACTAAAGTCATATTTACCTAACCACCACCCCCCTCCTTATTCTTTTAATGTCCTCTGCTCAAGAAGTGACGTTTTTGATTTTTTTGAGATGTGTTACAAGTGACAAAAACTGAGAAAATCCATGACCGCATGCTCTGGTTTATTCACAGCTCTACACTGCCCCCTGCTGCTGAGAAAGTAACCTGCACTCTGCGAACCTTGTGAGACTCTCTTACTGTGTCCAGGCCTACGAGACGCAGGTATCTGCTTTAAACAATTAGTTCTATTCAAAGACAACTATAAACCTTGACACTGTATTAGCAAAAGATATTTGCTTTCCTTCTGCCACATAACAAAGGAACAACCCACTCATCCTTAGCAGAATTTATGATCTGGCAAACCTGTTTATCTGGGTAACAATTCTGATATGACAGAGGGGAGAGAGGGATTTTTACCCAAGCCATAGATCCAGATGATGAAAGCTTCTGATTGAATGGTTGACAAGCGGACGGGAATAGAGCTGGGAGCGGCAGAGGAGTTCACTTGAAAGGAGAATTGTGAAACTGCTTCAAAGATGAAAGAATACAGCATAAACAGCATAGTTACTGGCCAAAGTGACACTTTTCATCATTTTTAACAGTCTGTTTTACTTTGGTACAGACTGTACTTTTTGTACATTATAACTTCACTCTGCTTTGTGCCTGGCTAACCGACCAAGAACAGCACAAGCAAGAGTGACCCATAGACTGGTTGTAGCACAAAGTTTGCACACTGCTTCCATGTGACAACAGCGCTCACTGCAGGCAGATGGGTAGTCTTTGGAGTGGAGCAGATAACAAACAGGCTACCTCAGCTGGGCCATAAATCCTGCTTTAGGAGTGTTTGCCACAAGGTCTTGGATAACATCTTTGAGCTAGCAAGTGTCCTAAATTAACCACCTCCTTCCTCACAAGTCCCGTCACACTTCTGCAATAAAACTTCACGAAACGACAGTTAGAACTGCCAGGATGATTTCTGGGACTTTGCATCGAAGCCTGAGCAATTAAGAGGCCAAAACGTCTGAACTTGAAATGCAGCTAAAGGGCCAGACACTCTGAAGACAAGAGTCTGACATGCATGTAAAAGTGCAGGAGGCTCCTACAAAAAAAGGGGACAAGTCAGCCATATTACTATACACAGTGATGTGGAGGACAAACTGAGACAGGAGGAGAAAACACAGAAGCTAGAGGAGGAGAAAAAGAAATCTGCAGAAGCAGAAAGACAACAACAATGAATAAAAAAGGGGGTATAATAGAAAGATGAGGCAAATAAGAAAAAGAAAGCAAAAAAATAAAAATAACAGTCAATAGCTGCACGTGGAAGAAAAGACAAGGCCGCAGACCTTTCAGCTCCAGCTGGATACCAATAGCTCATCTCCCTTCCTGGTTTATCAACTTCTTCTCATCTTTTCCACCTGTGGTTCATCCCTTTCATTCATACCACTCCACAGATTATCCTCAGCCATTCCTTATCTCCCACACTCCCCACACTCTTTCCATTCTCTGTTACCCTCTTCACCATTACGCCTTTGCATTTCCTCTGTCTCTCTCACTACCTCTTTTCCTTTCTCCACAATCCCACCCACATCTCCTTTTCTTCGCATCCTCCATCCACCTTCTTCTACTTACCCCTGTGTCACTCCTCTCCCTCCCACTCTCAATCAATCAGTAAACCAACCAAACGCACTTTATTTGTCCCCCTGTGGCAGTGCAAACACTGCTGTTGCTTTGTATCACTGTGAACCAACCAGAACTAGGTGCTGTTAAAATAAATTCTAAAAGTGAATCACTGGATTTTTTTTTAAAGTTCATATTTAGTTGTAATGTCTGGATTGTAAATCAATTGGCCCAGGCTATCAGAACATAGATGTGAAATATCAAAACTATTCAACAAATCAGCTTTTGTGGCTTAGAAAAGTTAAGATGTGCAAATTTTACTTCATCACATCAAATATTGTAACCTTAGTGAGGAGATGACCAATTGTCTTAAGTGCGTGAGTTGAGTTGTGGCTTGAAATTCCTAAGGAAGGGATGAAAAGACTTTAAAACATCTGTGTTTTCAGTCCAAATTGGGAACACTGGCATCTACGAAAGCCTGTCCTTTCTACTTTGAGTGCAGGTCAACAGCTGATTCTTGTCCTGGTGAAGCCGCTCTAGGTATTTGGTTTCTCCTATGTAGAGATATAAACATCCTCACTGCGCTGCATGACATACATTATGTAGTCTAGCTTGTGTTTTGTCCCTGGGATGATGGGGTGAACAGTTTTTTCTCACACACACACACACACACACACACACACACACACACACACACACACACACACACACACACACACACACACCAGTACCTACTCTTTAACTCCCACCACCAACTGGAACACAAACTTGGGGTTACCAGGATGGGCAGAGAACATCGCACTTAAGGCAGAAATGGAAGAAATGGACCAAAACACACATAATGAACACTAAAAGCATCCAGTTATCATTTTTATAGTGAAATGTAGACATAATAGAATTCCAAATATAGTACATAATTAAACCTTTTAGTGCAGCTAGTAAATGATGTAATTACAAAATGAAACCACAAGATGGCAGTGTAGTTTCACAATTACACCACCGGATTTTTTGTTTTACAATTCTATTACATAAAGAAGTATACATTATAACAAGTAACGTACAGTAAGCTACTGCTGTACGAAAAAAGTCAGATTTTGTCACAATAAAAAAGTAGTTGAATAATTTAAAAGAAATCGGTTGTCATCACTACATGGAGATCAGTTTTGTGTCAACATTTTTCTTTTGGTGCACAATCAATGCTTTTTATGAACACGAACAATTAAACAATCTACATTTGTGCTTTTTCTTTGCAGTCTTTTTGCTATTTATACTGTGAGTGCTTTGTCCGAGAACACTTTTTAACCTTCTACAGCAAGTGCTTGAATTACATTTCAATATTAATTAGGCAGTTAATCAGACTAAGCTAAACTGGCTGAAACTGGCAGAGGCCTAGCGCTCTGTTTCCCTGTCAAGAAAAACATTTCCTCCCATGAGGATTGTGGGCGCTTGGGGTTTAAGCCATCCACATTCCAAATCATGTATTTCCAATGAACTGGGTGGTGGCAGAAAAATTAGAAGGAAATCTTGTAGATAAAAGTCCTGCAATGTAGTGACCCATCTATGCTAGAAAAGCACCAACACTTTCCCACAACTTGCAGTTAAATAACCATTACTGTAACTGAGTGGGGTGAAAATTAGCTTAGCAAATGATGACCAATTTCATTGTGATTTACTTACCGTGATTTACTGTTTTTGACTTTTTTTCAAAATGAGGCACTGACAACGATGAATCATGTTGTCTGTTTCCAGAGAACATTCAGGCAACATTTCCTGTTGTTTGCATGGCAGCTCTCACTAAGATTAACCATTGTTGACCAACTTTTACTATACAGTAAATAAAAGGGGACCAATGATCATACTTTCTGCATCTATTTATATTCTTGGACGATAATCAGCTGAATTTGTTATAATAAAATAGAAGGACCTATTACTCATAATAAAACTCAAAAACTTATAAATCCATCCTGAACTAGGGGCACTTAAGAAGTAGAAAAGGACAAAAGAAAAGGTGGCGCTGTCAGGCTAAGATGGCTAAGCTAAAATCTGGTGCCCCCACAGTCTCTAAAACAATAACAAAACAGTCCAATTTGAAAGCTGTTCCCCCTTGAGTTTCACTCCATACCCACCTTTTAGGAGCTGGCAGGTGACCTTTTTGGACAAGACGTTTGAGAGATAAATTGTAAGCTAACGCTAGCTGATAACTTAACTACAGCATTAAGATGTAGGTCCAGTGTACAGACACACATATCTAGAAATTTTTGCTATGTAACAGTCTAGCTGAAACACAAGAATTTCACTCACCAAAACCGGATCACAAACATGACAGAAAGGTCCAGTGCCTATACTGGGAACACTTATCAACCACATTTTGACTGTAGTCCAAAATAGCGTTTTGTGCAGTTCCTCAAGGAACTGCAGTTTTTTCCATTCAAACTGGCTTCTTTTTTCATTTTTGTAGGTTGCCCATGTGCTGAATCTCACAAACGAGAGAGCTTAACTAATCTGAATATGAGGTTACTTTGTTTTGGGAGCTTCTTTTGTTCCTGGGTCTGTTCGATGTTAAAGTAGAGGTTTTTGTCTAAGAGTAGAGTGTTTAAAGCAGTGTGAAGTCTGAAAAAGTAATTGCTTCCTAAACTTAATAACTGCTTTTGCCATCCTGCAAGAGTTTGCGTTATCTAGCAATGAGTCCTTTCTTTACTTACTTTCCTTACTGTACTTTGTATAATTGGTTTTATTCAGCCACAGTGGAGAGTTTTTGAACATCAATGACCTGCTTAAGAACTT
The DNA here is from genome assembly GCF_057381915.1 of Diplotaxodon limnothrissa. NCBI lineage: Eukaryota > Metazoa > Chordata > Actinopteri > Cichliformes > Cichlidae > Diplotaxodon > Diplotaxodon limnothrissa. Next base: position 12,751,711 of record NC_140612.1, on the reverse strand, counting down.
GCAAAAGTATCTCAATCAGATTTAAGGTTTATCTAATTGAAGGACTTTGACTAGGTCTCTCAAAAACATTTGTTTTGGGGTGTTTTTAGCCATTCAGAGACAGTCTTGCTGGTGTGTGTTGATCATTCATCAGTCTTTGTACATAAACCAAGTGTGCTTGAGCTTCAGGTTACCAACTGATGACCGGACATTCTCCTTCAGGATTTTCTGCTAGGAACAGAATTCATAGTTCCATCAATTATAGCAAGTCCTCCAGGTCCTGAAGCAGCAAAGCAGCCCCAGACTGTCACACTACCACCACAATGTTTGACTGTTGGTGTGGCATTCTTGTTATGAAATGTTGTGTTATTTTACAATAGATGTAATGGGACTCAAAACTTCCAAAAAAGTTCAGCTTTTGTCTTCTCAGAATGTTCTTTTGGCGGAGGCTTGAGAGGTTCTTGTGAGATGAGGCTTCATGTTCTTTTTGGTCAACAGTGGCTTTCACCTTGGAACTTGGAACATTTTTGCCCAGTCTCTTTCTTGTGGTGGATTCATGAACACTGGCCTTAACTGAGGCAAGTAAAGCCCGAGGTTCTTTGGAAGTTGTTCTGAGTTTTTTGTGATCTCCAGATGATCCAGTCTTGGAATAACTTTTGGTAGGCTTGCCACTCATAGGAAGGTTTTCCTCTTTCCCCCGTTGGTAGATAATGACTTTTTGTTCACTAGAATCTCAGAGCCTTGGAAATAGCTTTGCAACACTTTCTTGACTGATAAAGAAATTTTGTTTCCTATCTGTCACTTTAGATGATGGCATGTTATGTTGCTTTTTGAGATATTTCAGCCTACTTCACAACTGATTTCTTGATTCAACAGGTCTGGCAGTAATCAGGCCTGATTAAGGCTAGTGAACTGAACTTAGCTGAACTCGCCAAAAAATCTTCATTCACAATTTAACAAGGCGTTAGCGATTATTTTAAGAGCAGTTGAACATATTAGGCCATTACTTTTCTCACACAGGGCCAGATAAGTTTAGATATCTTTTTCCTTAATAAACAAGATCGGCATATTAAAACTGTATTTGTCTTGCTTGCTTGCTTAATCTTTTACAAAATATTATTGAATGATCTGAAACACATGTGTGACAAATGTGCATAAAACTAAGAAATCAGGAAACATCAATGGTTTCTCTATAATATTAGCATAATTCCCCGTAACTTCAAACCAAAAATTAAAACCAATATCCATCTTTGCTTTCAAAGAAGCTTATTTGATTAGTCTTATACATCAACCAGTTGTTGTTTCAGACAATTTTTTATATAATATCAATAAAAGCTATATGTAGCCTAAAAAGATAAGCTTGTTAATGATGCAGAGGTAAACCGATTACTTTGAATCCTGCTAGTGAAGGTCCATCAAATCTTTTCTAATAAAACTAAATGGAATAAATGGGTTTCTAAAACACTTTGGCTTTAAGGGCACCATATAAATAAAATGTACTTAGTTTCTTACTAATATGTATATCCTTACATATTATATCCATACAAATGTTGTTTTGGGGTATTTTCAACTAAGGCCATTAATTCAAGCTTATTTCTGCCTTGATAACTGAAGATATACTTCTGGATGTCCACTGCACTGTTCACAACATGCCAAAACGTACAAACCCCCCTAACCAGTTTTACAGATGGTCATTGCTATGCTTAGAGCTAGATAGAAATGTCAAAGGATTACTATGGAGAAGGGGGCGGCATTATGCTATATTCATATGGATCAGGTCTGTGGACCAGCTGTTGTCCACCTAATAATGGCTCCACTCTGCACTGATGACATATGAATACACAAACTAGACATTCAGACACATTTTGTACAGTGGACCGTACCAAAGCAATCATAACGACAGTATTTATCATTTTAATGAGAACAAATTATATAACCACCATCATAACCAGAGTCATTATTACCTAACTACTGCAGACTCTGGATGGCATTGCAGCTCTTTTTCCTGCAGCTTCTGTTTATTTGGTTAACAGGCAGCAGTGGTTGCGCTCTAAACTGGTAGCAGCTTCGTTGTCATTTACTTCCTGATGTTGATGTTGGGTGCAAACAGTGTCTATGGTAATAATAAACTTTTACAGCTCCTGCTGTTGCGTTAATGCTGTCATCATCTCTTGAGCTTCCTATTTGCTAGAAAGCTCATTCCCATTTACACACTATGGGACAAAAGCTAGAAGCAGGGGGGTACTGTCATTGTCTGAGTTCTTTATGATACATTTTAGAGCAGAGCAGTTTCCTAGGTGAATAACAGTTGTGCACAACATTAGCTGCAGAGTTCGTCATGACAGAGGGCAAATATATCATTGTTACCTCTACACCAGATAATATGAATGATTAAACATCCATACTCTGGGTATTTGCACAACTATGAGCAAACTGTGCCTGACCACATATTGACATTTGATGACTCGTCTATGTCACTAGACTAAATAAGACACTTAAAGTACCCATCAGCTTTTACAATGGGTGATTTTTTTCCCATCGTGCTGTTGCTTAGCAAATATAATTTGAATATAAATAATCTTATAGAAGTAATTTTAAACCATGATTTTGTTCAGTAAGAAAAACACATTTAGGAAATAGTCACAGTTTTACAAATAATTTAATTTATTTGGTATGTAGAAAAAAAACAGTCATATAAATATTATAGTATAAATTAAACTGCACATTATTTTCCATATTTGATTAAAAATGCAATATATACATACAGGTAAATACATAAAAATCATAAAGGACCCCACATGCCCATACAAATACATACAGTGAACAAGTTTGACAGACATTGCACGTCACAACTACAAAAGTTTGCCTAATGGCTAAGAAAAGTGCATTTTCCAAATGTGCTGGCCTCTTGCTTGATTGTCACTCAGTCTGTTTAGTAGAACTCTTTCTTTACTTTGCTTTCCAAACTCTAGCTGTATCGACAGCAGTCCATTTTCAGGCATCAGCCTTCAGCTTTCCTTCATTTTCCTTTTTTTTTTCCCATTCTGTTGCCATCTTCAAAGTGATGGCTACTACGCTATAGGCCCATCCACAGCTGCTCTCATGTAGCACTCAGCATCTGTACCATTATTAGCACATGCTTCACGATGAAGCACCTTGTGCCAGACTTCCCTTCCATTCTCAAATCTTAAGGCGATCGCTAACAAATCCCTTTTAGGCTCATCGACAGATTTCAAGCCTTCTTCTCCTGTTGGGGCAGATTTCTGGCCTTGTTGCTTGGCTTGGCTTGGCACACCAGATCTCTGTAGGCTGGAGAGCGGAGAAAGCGTGGATAGCAGTCTTTGGCCATGAGCATGTAGATCTTGTGCTGGGCCATGTCGAAACAAGAATGTGTGGGGGCCAGCATATTGGCTTTGGTGATGTCACGGGTTTCGTGGTCAATATTAATCTACAAAAAAAGGACACAAGATATTAGGTTGAGTCTCTTTTTGACCACTTATGGCTACGTCTTCTTTGAGATTTGGCATTTACATACCTCCCGGGGAGCTTCGCTGCCGATAAATTCATCATAGATCTTCTTAGCCTTAGTAGCTAGCTTGGCAGGACACTTGATATGTTTGTATTCCTCACAGGCAAAGTAGAACGCAATGTTCTCCTCGCTGAACTCAGACATAAGGAAGGCTGTGAAGGCATACAGTCCATCTGCAGAAATAGAGGAAATGTGATTACTCGTTTCACATAATGGACCCAGAGTGGATGAATGTGTATGTGTGTGCATCCACACAATTTACCCACATTTGAATGCACTTTTGTTTTTGTGAAAATGGCACAGAACAATAAAAGAAACAAACTGAGACTTTACTTACATTTGCTGGAAAGAAGTTTTTCAAAGGACTCTTTCCACCTTAGGCATTCCTCCAGGGTTGGCCTGAAAACAAATGAAGCATTAGTTTCAAATTAGATTCAAACTGGAATTTTGACCAAACACACAATGGCAATAAATGCACCCTGCAGTATTATATTGTGTATGTGAGCCTTACTTATTTTTCCCTATTTTGCAACAGGATAGATTCCAGTTGGGGATCTGCAAAACACTTCCCAGCCTTGCCCTCAGCTCCTTGGCCCTAAGACAAAGAGAAAACAGATTATTTAAATTTTTCACCAAGACCTTGATGGCATACCCATTGACAAGCCGTCTAGATTTGCACAAACTAAAACTTACATTGTATTTTAGCTTCTCAGATGCTCACATGCAAATGTACAGTGATAAAGAAAAAGCTGTTCCCTATCATCTAATCCAAATCCTCAAACATCAGTGTTTGCAAGAAGCTTAATATACCTTTCCAAGCAGCAGGTAGGCAGTGATGCTAGTCCTTTACACATAGCAGCAGGTTGGAGCTGGTAGGGGTGGTGTTTCGGTTTTGTGGTGCTCAAATTACTGTTCAGTAAAGCTCAGTATGGAGCGAGATTGTCTGTATCTGAAGAGAGTGAGTACAGAGGCTTTATAGTTCAACCGCCCCTGCTTGTGATGTGTCATCAGCCACCTCAGCCAATCACAAAGAGGGAGAGAGAGAGGGAGAGAGAGAGTATATGCAAGGACAAGGCTGGGAAATTACTGTCAGAAGATAAATGCTACTGATATTCTCCACTTTGTTTTTCTTGTATTTCCCTTAACCAGCCACAACCAAAACAAACCACTCTGCCTCTTCCATGAACAATCCCAACAAAACAAAACAAAACAAAACAAAACAAAACAAAACAAAAAACATCAGTGTTCAAGTAGAAAAAACACATCTGGTGTTGGTGGTGGTGAGCTCATGGATTTATTTAGTGCTAAGAGAGCACTGGTGCTTGTGAAATTAGTTTTTATTGACAGCCTTTAAAATAGTCTTGGGCAAGGGAACATACATTTTAACATGACAGTTCATATAATACAACAGGCTTCAAGGTCAAATGAAAAAAGCTTTTTATTTTTGTGGGTCTCTCATAGGTCTTATCACATCCTTGCGAGCTGTGGCTCTTCCCTAAAGAGTCATTAGGGCAGATTGCCACTGACATTCATGTGAGTTTGTTCCACAAAGACTAAAAAACAGAACAGAAAAAGGAAAAAAGAATGCAAAGAAAAACAACACACTATACCTACACTAAACATACCCAAGTTCAGTGAAAGCAGAATCCCAGCAAGAAATCTCTCACAAGCAGAAGATTAAAAAATAAATAATAATAATAATCAAATCTGATCACTTCATACTGCATGTATTCTTGATATACAGCTCTGTTGTAAACTCCATCAGACTAAACATCAGGTCCACTCAGTGTTGGGAAGGTTACTTTTAAAATGTATTCCATTACAGATTACAGAATACATGCCCCAAAATGTATTCTGTAACGTATTCCGTTACGTTACTCAATGAGAGTAACGTATTCTGAATACTTTGGATTACTTAATATATTATCATGCTGAATGTACTATTGCTGTGATTTATTACTGTTACTGAAGGTCCGCGGCTCTGAACTGTAGTAAAGGGACCTCTGATACGGCGGGTTCCGTGTTGGGCTCATAGCCGAAAAATAGCTTTACTTTGTTGTGTGGGTCAACTTTTCTTGCGAGAGACAAAGAGAGGCGTTGAAAGGCTGCTCCAACGGAACTTATTGTTTTCGGAGGAAAACATGAACACAGTCTACAGTCGAGTCTTAATAGCTTACTTACAACTGGGCTCGTCAGGCACTCTTCTTGGCTGCAGTGGTTATTATTATATTTACATGCTTCCAGCTCCTGTTTTTGCTTGATGACAACTCGTCCTTTTCCACTCGCCTTTTTAAATACGTAACGGCGGTACATGTATTCCGTTACTCCCCAACACTGAGTCCACTATATAACAGACTTTGAAATAAAACAGGTTGCTAAATGCAATAATAATAATAATAATAATAATAATAATAATAATAATAATAATAATAATAATAATAAGCATGGCACTGCACAGGTGACTGCCAGCATCACAGAAACTCTTTTGCACATCACTGGGTTTAATTTGACAGTAAAATGTTCAACTGGCATTTGTCCTTTTAAAATTTTGTGTTGTCAAATTGATTCTCGACACCTCCTTTGTTTTTTTCCCTGATTCAATGCCCTCTAGGTGCAAACACAATCACACTTTACACTCTTTATGAGGCAGATAAAGGTGTTCATTCCTGGGCATTATGGGAAGGAAATGTGATATTCACTCTGTTTAATTATATTTTCCTGAAAGCAGGGTGGATGTACTGCCAACTGCAGGACACAATAAAGCTGAAGCTAGACCGTTTCCCATAAAGCTGGGAGTTGCTTATCTGGGATTTGTTTGTCATATTCATATTACAGTAAAAAAAAAAAAGGACAGGCACATAACTGGTGTTATAACTAGAACCAATAGAACAAATATTAGAATCTGGGTTTCCTCCTGACAGTTGGAACTTTGTAATGTGCTACTTATGTAAGGTTACAGCCATGGGCGTTTCAAGGAACTGAGTACCCACAAGGGCAGTGTGATAAATGCAATAGCCTCTGCTGGTAACATCCCTCCCCCTAGGATTAAAAACCCCACTGTGGTGATTGTCACTTGTGAATTCCCAAGAAACAGCTAGATTCACCATAACAGTATTTTAAACCACTTCAAATAAAAACCATTATACAAAGAAGGATATTCAGCTTCCAAGTGTTTTTTGGTTTTTTTGGTTTTTTTTACTGTTTAACAAGGAATCACATATCAGCCTGGAATCTTATTAGACCTATTAAGCTGTTACATGCTTAGAATGAACTGATAAATTAAGGTACAGCATCAAGACATGACATACATGAGGTTAACCTGACAACTAATTAATAATTCTACAATTCCTTCTCTGAACAACACCAACTATTGCAACTAATGCACTGTATGAATCTATTCCCTAAAATTACTAGACCTACCAGGATTACATCACATTGTGCAACTCTCATAGACAACATTTTTGCAAATGACATTGAAAATAAGACTGTAAGTGGACTCCTGATTAACGACATAAGTGACCATCTTCCAATTTTTACAATCTATGATAGGAATTACAAGATCAATAAAATGGACAGTAAAAAAGAGTACAGACGAGTAAGAACAGAAGAAAGAATGAATGCATTTAAAAAAGATTTATTGAAGGAAAACTGGGGTGAAGTATATTAGGAACAGGACGTTAATAGTGCTTATAATAAATTCCTTAGAATATTTACATTACTGTACAATACCAACTGTCCAATAAAGCAATATAGTAGGAAACAGAAATATATGGACTGTCCATGGATAACAAAAGGTCTGCAAAATGCATGTATAAAGAAAAATGCTCTATACAGAGAGTTCTTAAGAACGAGAACTAAAGATGCTGAAATCAGATACAAAAGATATAAAAATAGGTTAACTAATATACTTAGATTTAGTAAAAAGGAATACTATAAGAAGCAATTAGATATAAATAGAAATAATAATAAAAGATTATGGGAAATCCTGAACAGTGTTATAAAATGTGGGACTGGACAAAAGAACTATCCCAAGTATTTCATTTGTAATGACCATGAAGAATACAATATGGATGTTGTGGCAAATAGTCTCAATGAATTCTTTGTAACTGCTGGACCAAATTTAGCAAGAACAATCACTCATCCTGGGAAAGCACAGGAAAAACCCGATACACTGATTGACAGAAATCCATATTCTATGTTTCTCACAGCCGTTGATGAAAATGAAGTTCTTGAAATTGTCAAAAAATGTAAAAATCACAAATCTTTGGATTGTAATGATATTGATATGATAGTGGTTAAAAGAGTCATTGAGGCTATTATAAAACCATTTACATACATCTGTAATTTATCATTTCAAACTGGTCGATTTCCAGACAGAATGAAAATAGCAAAAGTTATACCTCTATACAAATCTGGAAACAAACACCATTTCACAAACTACAGGCCTGTCTCTTTACTACCTCAATTCTCAAAAGTTCTTGAAAAACTGTTTAAAAACAGACTGGAAAAATTTATAGATAAACATAAACTACTCACTGAGAGTCAGTACGGATTCAGATCAAGCAGATCAACATCATCGGCACTATTAGATTCAATAGAATACATCACAAATTCCATAGACAAAAAGCAATATGTGGCTGGGTTATTCATAGACTTGACAAAGGCATTTGACACTATAGATCATGATATATTAATAAGAAAACTGGAACGTTATGGTGTCAGAGGGGTAGTTTTAGATTGGGTCCGGAGTTATTTAAGTGACAGAAAGCAGTTTGTGAAAATAAATGGTGGTTGCTCCTTATGTATGGACATTGCTTGTGGTGTACCCCAAGGGTCAGTTTTGGGTCCAAAATTCTTCAACTTGTACATTAACGACATCTGTAAAGTGTCCAAAGTATTAAAAATGGTTCTCTTTGCTGACGATACAAACATTTTTTGCTCTGGTGATGATCTGCAGAATTTATTGGAGGATATGACTAATGAAATAAGTAAAGTGAAGTTCTGGCTTGATAAAAACAAATTATCATTAAATTTGAATAAATCTAAACTTATGTTATTTGGAAATAGTAGTTTAAATACAAATGCAAAGATTCAAATAAATGGTGTTGATATTGAAAGAGTCAGTGAAAATAAATTTCTGGGGGTAATAATAGATGAAAAACTTAACTGGAGAGCTCACGTAAGATATATTCATTCCAAAGTATCACGAAGCATTGCAGTACTAAACAAGGCAAAACAGGTATTCGACAGAACATCACTTCATATTCTCTACTGTTCACTGGTTTCACCATACTTAAGCTATTGTGCAGAGGTCTGGGGCAATAACTATAAAACCACATTACATTCACTTTTTACTCTTCAAAAGAAAGCAATTTGAATCATCCACAATGCAGGTTATAGGGAACATACAAACTCACTATTTTTGCAGTCTGAAATATTGAAAATTGACGATATAGTGAAATTTCAAACAGCACAAATTCTATTCAAAGCAAAAAATAAAGAACTGCCAGGTAATATTCAGAGTATGTTTTTTTTGAAAGAAGGAAGTTATAATTTAAGGGGTTTTTGTAACTTCAAAACAATGAAGGTACGTACTACAAGAAAAGGCTTTTGTGTTTCTGTTCAAGGAGTGAAACTATGGAACAAACTGAATATGGAATTAAAGCAATGTCCAAACATAAAACTGTTCAAAAAGAGTTATAAAAATATGATCTTCTCGATCTATAAAGAAAAGGAAAATATTTAAATTAAGTGAATGTCTCTATTTAAAAACAAACAAACAAAAAATTCATGATGTGATATTATAGTATATAGTATATCAGAAATCTGTTCACTATTTTTATTACAAATTATATCAGTAAGGAAGCTGACTAAATATTCACTGATAATTTATGGGACAGGGGTGGGATTAAATAAGTGTATACTTCTTCCCACTCCCTTTCAACATGTAAATTAATCAGAATGGTTTTTTGTATGTAATTTGTATAGTATATTTTTTTTCTCTCATTTCTTTTCTAAATGTACTTGTATATTGTTCACATGTTGAAATAAATTACCAATCAATCAATCAATCAATCAATCAATCAACTATTAATTCATGTGACATTTTTTGAAAGAGTTAATAACTGTAGTTATTAGCAAAAGCAGTACAGTGATACATAGCTATGAACTACTGAACATCAGCAGGACTATACACTGATCACTCTGTTCAGGGCAAACACATGGGACCTGTGCAGTTGTCCTGTGATGTCTGGCACTGGGTTTGAACCTTTGCATCCTGTGCGATAGGTCCCGGGGGGAGTCTGCTGGCTGACTCAGTGACTTGGGCTCTTTGTTGTACTCCTGAACAGTGGAGCAGGGTACACTGCCCGGCCGTGGGGCAGCCACTGCCATTGGGGAGTGCTGTTGCCATATGTGGGTGTGTTTAGTCTTTGAAAACTTTTAGGCGGGTGGTACATGTCAAAACAGTATGTACAGGGTGGGCCATTTATATGGATACACCGTAATAACATGGGAATGGTTGGTGATATTAAAGTCCTGTTTGTGGCACATTAGTACATGTGAGGGGGCAAACTCCTCAAGATGGGTGGTGACCATGGTGGCCATTTAGAAGTCGGCCATCTTGGATACAACTTTTGTTTTTTCAATAGGAAGAGTGCCATGTGACACATCAAACTTATTGGTAATGTCACAAGAAAAACAATGGTGTGCTTGTGTGGAGCAGGGAAATTATTTTACTGCTATTGTTAAATAATCATCATCATTACCCTTGCATTAATAATAGAATCTGCAGCATTGATATTGTATTCAGAGGTTTAAACAGTGTGTGTCTTTTAGAAAGACCAAGTGCAGCAGTTGACAGGAAGTTGCAGAGAGTTTGCAGAAGAGTTTGCAGAAGAGAAAGCAGAAGTGAAAGCAGAGTCTAAGTTATTCTGAGGAGCAGGTTAGACGAGGCTATTTGAATTACTAGGTTATTCAAATTGTCTGTTATACTTTTATATTCTTTTACTAAGCTCTTAGTAGAGGTTCTTGATTAAAACATTTATTCAACATAGTACATGTAGTTTCAGTTAGGTTATTACACATAAGGATGAGCCTCTGGTCTGGTAAAAGGTCAGAAGTGCAACGGGTGAGATGAGAGGGCATGTAAGGTCAACACATACACACACAAACACATTAGTTAGACTCATTTATAGGTGAGAAGTTGGTCATGTTTGTCTCTGGAAAGAGGAACAGCGTCTGGCAGGATGTGGGGCTCGTGTTCCAGACGAGACGAAGACAACGTTCTTTTAAACTGTGTTAAAAGTCATTGTGGTTTTGATTTGACGTGTGTATATATTCTGTCTGTGACGTATGAAGGGGCGTCGTTAATTCAAACCCTGATGCTATAAAAATCTGTGTATGCTTTGATTAAGTCAAAGATCAAGTGCTGTCTGCGTACAGTGGTCTTCCCACGCGTGTATTCATTAAAATCAATTGTTTGACCAAGATCTTCTGGACCTGGTTGTTTGTACTCTCCTTCCTCAATTATGTGAACCTTAACACTTGGTTTCAATGTAACGTAATCCAAGATGGCCGACTTCTAAATGGCCACCATGGTCACCACCCATCTTGAGGAGTTTGCCCCCTCACATATACTAATGTGCCACAAACAGGACTTTAATATCACCAACCATTCCCATGTTATTACGGTGTATCCATATAAATGGCCCACCCTGTACATAAATGTCAGGACCCATGGTTTCCCAGCTGGCAGCTTTATACAAAATCAATTTGTATTTTTTTTTAAGTGACCTTTTGGTCTTACATGAATGATGACCCTCAGATGCAAAGGCGTAATGTGGCTCAGCGATTGAAAATTGCCTGCCAACAATAATCTGCATTTTCTTAACTTTAAATGATGCTCCTTTTCTTACAGTAAGGCAGTGCTTTCAGTTGAAACCTGATATCTGGAAAAGCACTATCTGGACTATCTGTTTGGCACAATACAAATGACCCATAAGACATTTTAGTCCAAGAATATCCCTAAAAAGGAAGTAGTGCAAACCACGCTGCCTTTGATACAAACACATTTTAGCAAAAACATTCACAGTGTGCCAGGGCCAGGCAGCACTGATTAGGTTAAGTCAGCTGATACTGAGGGGACTAATTTTGCTGGGGAGGATTTAACTGCGCCATTTGGTGCCATCAAAGAACAAAGGTTTGCCTGAGAAGCCTGGGGGAACCCGGCTACCCACTCACCTACTCATACAGTCACGGTGATGTCAGCACAGCTCTTATCAATCCTGGTGACAAAGCCGGAAATGAGACAATGTAGGAGACGGTGTGAAATATGACTATGACTGACCAAAGGCCATTTTTGGAAGTTGGGTAGTCACTGTCCTTGGAGCTGGGTGATGCTAGTACTTGATACTGAAAATTATTATGAAAGGTTTCTAGCTAATTGTGATGACTATTACACAACTGTTCCAGCCAAACAAGGATTTAACTACTATGTGCTTCTGACAAAAAAAGCAAGAAAGTGCTCCGAGCAGTTACAATGTTTTTGCCTCAGTTTTCTGTTGCTTTTTACAGCAGAAAACTGAGGCATTTTAATGGCTATAATTCAGGTCAGGAGAATAATATTCACCAGAACATGTTAATGTTTCATACAATAGTTTCCAGTGTTATAAATAAAGCACAGATGTGATGCTGAGATAAAGCTGAGAGAGAAGGCGTTAACATCTGATTTCCCTGAAACTCTTTTGGTGAATTGAATTTAACCATGAGTTTGGATCATCTGTCAGCTAGCAATGCCCTCGAGCTTCGTTCCTTTGTTTCACAACAGCACCACATATTCTTTATAAAGTGCTGGTCATTTTTTCCTGTTGTTAAACTGCTACAGCTCAGACTTCCTGTCAGATAAAAAATAAAAATAAAAAACCCCACTAATGCTCACAGAATGGAGACTGCACAGACACTTTTCTCAGAAAGCCCCTGGGTGTCTTTACCCAGTAGTCAGACTTAGAAAGAGTGTTAGTTTACAAGTGATTTAAGAGAGTTCTTTGATCGCACAAAAGGTCATTTGATATATCTGGGGGGGCTTTAGCTTAATAAAAACACAGAGTAAATGACTGAACATTTCTGCTTCAGAGCAATCTCAGAGGAGGTTATCACTTCTCTTCACTGTTTATGCCATCTGTAGGCTTTGAATTGATTTCAGCTACTATATTATGATATCATGATTTACCAGGTGTATTGTAATGGTGTAAGAATAACATGCATTCATCATGCTCAGTACAATATCAAATGCAAGTCATTTGATATTGTATTGAGCATTTGTTTCTTTTTTACTTTTTGTGTGCTATTTTATGGCATGTAGTCTTGAGGTATAACTGCCTAGCTTATATCTATTCATGTGGCATTTAAATGGTGTAAAAGTTAGTAGTCAAAATGGATATGATGTGCTATTTATGCATATTCTATAAGAATGATGTGCTATTATTTACACCTGGGATTCAGTGAGAGGCAAATAGCTGACAGTAGGTCAAATCTCCATTTCAAGCAGAGCAGAGCTATTCAGTGGATGCACAATATCGCAACAGAATCTTTTCAAAACATGTTGCTTTGTTTCCTTTTCCTCAACAGCACACTCTGCCTCAACAAATAAGACAGTCTCGTTACTTTGGAGACAAAATCTTTATTCAGAACAGTACTTATCATTTGGCTGTGTTATGACAAGAGACAACCAAAGAATTAAATCAAAATGAGAAAAATATAAAGAGAATTTTTAAAACTTTTATTACAGTCTGGTTTTTGTTTGTTAGGATAGGATTTCTTGAAAGAGTTCTGGATTTTCTAGTTTATAGTTGTTACAGCTATTTAGTAACTTACCATGTAACTAGAAACTATTTTTAACCTTCCACGAAATCTGATATGAACCTCCCTGAGAAATGGAGCTACATGTCAAGTAGATGCATCCCACAGAGACTTGAATGGGACAGGATTAAGAGATGTTTTTGGTTTCATTATAGGTTAGACTTGAGTTGGGCTCGGGGTATGCCCCCTTTTGTTGGTAAAATGTTTTTGGGTTTTTTTCGTAAAAACTCTGATGTATACTATGAGCAAAATTAAGACCAGTCTACAGACCAGTATAAAGACCAGTCTAGTTGCAGCCTTTTGGTCTGTGACCAGGAGCTAAGGCTACAGTTACTACTGGAACCTGGGGCTGAGATTAGGTTGATGTTGGGCTGAGAAGCAGGAGGACAGACTGAGGGAAAGTGAGCTTGGAAGGATCCAAGTATAACCACTAGATATACCACATGATAGTATCACATTGTCTCTGCTATGTTCATGTATGGGGTTTTTATTTAATCATTTTAATTTAAATTGCAGAATTATTATTATTTTTTTATCTTTGATTGAATAAAAACTGCAAAATTGTCAACTTACTCAGTGTGTACCATGCCTTCCACATTGCATAGCCTCTTTCTTAAGGAATTGTAACGTTTTCTTTGCTATATATATTTTAATGTTAAGATTATGGATTCAACTGATTACATTCAATTTCTCAGGTTTGAACAGAAAAAAATCCTATTAATTAAAATAATTTATTTAATCATTAATTTCTGAGGTGGTTTTTTTACAGCTATCAAACAAAGGCAAAGTAAAAAGGATGAATGAATAATGAATTAATGTGCGGTTATAATGTTTTTTAAAAGGTTACTCACACTAGAGTAAAAATAGGATAGTAATCTCCTTGTGACTAGAAAAAAAATGGTGTTTGCCCAGTAACTGCACTGAATAATTTGCACTCAGCACCCAGTTGCAAGAAGTTGCACAGAGATTGAGAGTGATGCATGCTGATCCACTTTCAATCTCAAACTATCTTCTAACAATCTCTGTCTGACTCAGACTGACCGTCACAAGGGTTTGAAATAACTCCTGTTTAATTCTTGTTGTAGTGTCTTTACCTTACAATATAGTAAGCTTTGAGGCAACTGCTGTTGCGATTTGGTGCAGACTGATTGCCTACATGTTACAATACATTCGAGTCAGTCTGTGCTGATGAGTGCAACTCGTCTGAAATGTGCATCTTTGCAATAGAAGACTTGACTCAACTGGTTGTAAAAATCAGTGATGCTGAGCACCTATGAGGTTTTGATGTTAAATTGCGGCAACTACATCTCTATTTGTAAACGACTTTCTAAATTTCAGGTTCAAATATATGAGATCCTGGCTGTACTCAGGATTTGACTTTCTGTGCATGTAGAAGGCAACAGAAATGTGAAGTTTAATCAGTATCACAAACAGATCACATGTAATTGACAACTTGACCCAATTCAGACTGCCTTTAGACTAACTGTCATATTGCTGTTTTATTACTGTCTTGATGCTTTGAAGACAGCACATGACTGTGATACCTGGTTCCCATCTTGGAACCAATGATTTGAAAGGCAACAAGATCAGAAATTGCACAAAGTCATAATAATTCCAGTCATGACATAAACTCCAACTACAGTTTTCTCTAGTGCGATTGTAGCATAAGAGCTGAGGCTGATGAGCCAGAATGTCTATGAGTAGAGGTTAACGCAGCTCTGGTCACAGGGAACAAAAATGGGAGTAAAGCCAACTTTGTCTACCCCAGTCAGAAAAAGAAAGCCATGAGTATTGATAGGTTTGTAGCATAAACCTATTCGCTGGAACGTTCAAGACGATTCTACTACACAGCAAGCAAGACACAAGCAGGCAAAGTTCTTTATGTTTCTCGTATACAAGGAAGACCAACTGGACAAACGCCGGTCCTTCGCTTGACCCCAGTTGCTCTTGTCCGCTCCCTCGTAACACTGCTCTTTTATTGAGGTTACATGAATATACATAGGTTCATTAACATATGACGTGTACACACACACAAAGAGTACCTTGCCTGTGCGTTGTGTAAGTATGTATGTGTGTGTGTGTGTGTGTGTGTGTGTGTGGGGGGGTCAAGATGTGACCTCATAAAGGACTTCCCTAAACCTGCTGGTCTGGAAGTCCAGCAGTTCATCTAAACAAAAGGCACTTAGACTAAAACAGACATAGATTTGTTTATCCTACCATAAAACAATAAAAGAAGGTATGACCTCTCCCATGCTCCCAGGATGTAGGTGTGGATGCCAGCACAGTCTTTGCTGACCACTAAGGATCACACATCCTATCACTACACAATCGATTATAAACCTCTAAGTATATATGGTTAGATATTTCCCAATACAAATGACAATAATAAAATATAAATCCAACAAGTATGATTGCATGAGCAGCGTCTGTTGTAGTCAGTGGTGGTGGCAGAGCTGATTGCTGGAAGTGGGACTGATTGAGGAAGTGGATGCAGCTGGCGAGACTGTGCTCAGGTTGTGGTGCACCTGTCTCCACTCCTGCCATCAGGCACACACCAAAGCACAAGAAGGGACAAAGAGAGAGGCTACAGGCATACTACATGTTACTTTTAGGACTAATTAAATTAGAATGATGCATTAAGTGTATATTGTCTGCACATATATTATTCTACTTGCTCCAATTACAAAATGTCTCCATGCATGCATGTGTTAGAAATAAATGCAATTCATATTTATTGTGTCAAATCAGAATACTGAATACCACCCAGGAAATGCACCACAGGGCAGTCCTGATAAACCAGAACTGACATTTACCTTCATGAGTGAGTTTTAAATCAAAGGTCATATCTCACCTCTAGCTTACTCAATCGTGTCTGGGTCAGAAATGTACCTGGGGCTAATCTAGGACACTTAAGTTGCAGGGCCTTACTTTACCTCTGCAAACAGCCCTGTCCATATTACTTGCTGGTCTTTTTACCCCGTGTAACCTAAAATTGCAAGTCATTTAACATCAAAGGCTATCCATCTTAAGCCTAGTCAAGATCTTTTGGTTTCATTCAGCCTCATATGTCGATGACAAAAGCTCATCTTAGACTCAGCATGCTCTTCTCACAGTTCACTTCTGTGTAGGTTTTTGTTGTTGCGATGAAAAGACCGCATTGAGATTATCGCGTCTACATGAGCTGCTGCATTGCTGCCTTCGCAATTACCATTGCCAAGGAGAAAATGAAAAATGACACTGTGGTCCAAATTCACCTACTAAAAACATGACCAGCAGGCAATAATATCTGGTTATTTCATAGTGAATTATACCCTGATGGAAATTCTCATAAGAAATCTTTTCATCTTTTCTTCACGAAGCTTCCATTAGCATAAAACGTAGGTCAAGGAGCTAAAGAGATTCTTCTTATTCTTCTAATTAGGTTCACAGAGAGGCATACCCAAACTTTTCATCGTTTGATATAATTACGTGTTCAGGTTTAATTTTTCAATTTGAACAAAAGGCAGCTGAAAATGTTAAAGACACCTGTGTTCTTGTCCATGTGTCTGCACGTAACATGTTGTGAAATTCACCTACTTTTGCTATTATTATTAGATGATGTTACTTACCACATGTACAGCATCTGGATCTTGCATGACACCTGCAGTTTTTTTCCTAGTTGCTAACAATGGGGTCCTTTCACGTGTCAAGCTGTAATAATTCCCACCATCTGGTAATTAACTGTGAATACTTTTAGGAAAAAAATATTTTAGGGTGTAAAATTTAACCCTGTATTGACAAAAGAGCCCATAAAAATACAGATATAATATTAAAAATTAATTCATTATTATTTTGTGCAGTTGAATATTGTACCAATACACATCCTTCAAAATCCTTCAGCACAGCTAGGCTTGCCTCCCAGCATATTGTTTGGGGACCACTGGTCTGCAGTTTGTGACTTTGGTGGTAATGTCATTGTCATCTTACAGCTAGCTATGGTTGGGACACTCTGTTGGATATTCTACGTCCTCTACATTGTTTGTGAGTCATTGCTGTCCATGCTAGCAAAGTTGCTGTTGCAGTTGATGGATACCATGGTAGGTAATATATGTCTTGTATCCTCTACAAAGCGTAGCATAAATGTATAAAAGTGGTTGCCATGGGTGGTTTTCATTCTAATAATTTGGATTGCACTGTTGTTTCCACATGAAGCCTTAACCAAGGGTTAAATTGGCTTCGCTATGTGGTGCTGATTGTAAATCACTTAAGCTGCAGAGTACAGCTGCAGAGTACATTGAACAGCTGATGACACTTCAAACTAACTAAACAAGTTGTCTGATGTGTAAGCTTTCAGTGTACTGCCTGGCCATAGATGTTTATGTCAGTGTATAGCCAAAAGTGAATCATTGTGTTGCTCCAGAATGACTTTACACCCGAGGAGCTGATGAATTCGTAGCAATCATTTTTCAAATAACAGCCCCACGTTTTCCTGCTTATCTGGTTGCTTGTGTTCATGGGCAGTTTGTGTTGAAGACAAGGTCAGCTAGAAACTCCCCCTCCCTTCCCAAACATCTGAGTCTCAGGTCATTGCCAGTGTTTCCTGGCATTACATCCGCTTGTTTGTTTGTTTGTTTGTTCTTTTCAGAAGGTCCATCAGAGTGGTGACTCAGTAAAGAGCGGAACAGGAGAGCAAAAAGCCCATGAATGGAAATATTTAAACAGAAAGATGAATTTCAGGGAAATTCCTGCTGGTTAATCTGCCCAGTATACGAGGTTTGCCTAAGAGGTGTTTTACAGGGATAGCCAAAATAAGACAAACGTCAACAAATCAAACAAACCTTTTTTTTAATGATTTTGTGCTGTCTTTTTTTTTAATATGCTCCACTATGCATAGACTTCCTCACCTGTTTGCACGGCTTCCTGGCTCAGAAACTGTAAAAATGATCATTTATATATTTAACAATACATTTACCCTGAGAATGAAAGAGAATGATTGATAGAAGTCGTTATTTAGTAAAGGCAATGAAACATTATGAAAACACCCCACTACACATAATGTAGATTGCTGACAAGTTGTACATAAATTACTGAAAGTATCCCATCAGTCCTATAAGGATTAATAGCACCGCTATAGATATTTGTACTGTGTTGAATAATGCAAAAAATGCACCATTCAGGCCTGTATTGTAGAGTGGTCAGTAAAATGCACACGACAGCACATCTGGAGTTTGTCAAAACAGACCTAGACTCTCAGACGACTAAAAATAAATTTCTCTCGTCTGATAATACAAAGATTGAACTCTTTGGTCTGACTGTCAAGTGTCATGCCTGGAGGAAACCAGGTACTGGTCATCACCTGGCCTATACCAGCCCTACAGTAAAGCATGGTGGTGGCAGCATCATGTTGTGGGAATGTTTTTCATCATTAGGAAATTAAAATCTAGTTGGTGTCATTGAAACATTCAGTGAAGCAATGTATAGAAACATCCTTGATAATAACCTGCTCCCGAGCACGCTCGATCTCAGACTGGTGTAAAGGTTCATCTTCCAACAGGACTAAGCATACAGCTTGTGAATGTCCTTGAGGGGCCCGGCCATAGCCCTGAGTTGAACCCGAGTGAACATCTCTGGAGATATCTGAAAATAACTGCACAGCGATACCTGCCAAATCTGATGAAGCTTGAGAGGTCTGCAAAAGAAGAATGGGAGAAACTCCCCAAAAAGGTGGGCCAGTAGGTGTGTCAAGCTTGTAGCATCACACTCAAAAAGACTTGAGGCTCTAACTGCTGCTAAGGGTGCTTCAAGAAAGTGTTGAGCAAAGACTATGAATTCTTTTTTATTAATTTGTAAGAATTACAAGCCAACGTTTGTACGTTTTTTACATCACATTATGGGGTAATGCCCACTGATGTGAAACAGTGTATAGGTGTGAAAACTACATGTGAAGATACCTGACAACTGTAGTTCTGTAATAAATTGTATTCTATCTAGACAGACGCTTTTCATTCACTAATTGAACCAAAAATGCTGGGGGATTTTGTGCTTGGACAATTCAACATTTGTGTAGTGGTCATGTTCGGTCTCTCTGGGAGTCATCTGGCTTTGTGCATGTAAGAGCCTCATGGTGCTCATCTGTCTGATTGTTCTCTGGGGAGGAAAGAAGCAGCCTACAGCAGGGCCAGCCAGATGCTCTCTGTGACTGTTAAACAATAACTACTGAAGTGTGCTCCTTCTTCAGCAACACTATGATCTGTAACTACTCCCAAGGGGCATTTTAGACAGAGGTCAGACAAGCCTACAATGTGCAAAATGTCCTGACATTTGAAGTGACAATCTGTTAAATTCAGTTTTTCATTGCTGGTAATAACTGATGATGTGTGTTTTTCGAATAAAATGAATTAATTTATAGAGTTTCTTTTTTCTCTCCCTCAGTTCTAATTGTGATTTACATGTTTACACCGCTTACATGATTAGCATTCTTAAATTTCATCACTTGTGACTAGGAACTATAGAAGAAGGCTGGTGCACCAGTATACAGTTACAGGCATTACAGATCTGATTAAAAACGACTGCTTATACTAACAGCTGTCAGTCATTGTGACACACTTATAATCACAAAGATAAAATACCAGCGTGAAACAAGCAATGCCCACCAATGCCCACGTGTCACTTGACTTTATGCTGGTGCATGCTAACATTTGGTAATTCATAGTGAATTCTCATTGATGGCAATGTCATTAATCTGGCAGATGTTTGTCTACTAATTAAACTAAGGGGAAATTAAAATTTTCAGCTCATGATGGAGCAAGATGAAAAACCACTGCACAGGGATTCACTATTTCATTTTTCATTTCATTTTTTTTATTTATTTCACACTTGGTACTACAAATCAAACAAAACAACCACATCTTCTGTCAACAAAACACAACAACCATGTGTGAAAAGGAGCAGGAAGAAGAAAATATTCTTATTAAACCCTGCCCCCTATCTACCATCGAACTTATATCACCGGTGGGCACCTATCAAGAAGCCATAATGATCTTTAGCTTGTCCCAAGCCATTTTGTCTTGCAGGTGCCATAAAATGGAAACTCAACCTTTGGAAACATAAATATATTTACCAAATGTTTTGACAGGTCAGTAATACATGTCACAAAAATGGCAGAATCCATCTTTGGAGGAACAGAACTGGGCCTAGGCCTTCGAAAAAATAAATAAAATAAAATAAAATAAAATCAATCAATCAATTTAATAATAAACACATTACGTTTTCATTATGTATTAAATAAATTCCCATATTAAAACTACCCCATTACTGTGTTTGTACGTGATATTACTGTGCTGTTTCATCTGTGAGCTGGTTTCTTGTCTATCTGTTACATAATAGAAAAATATTTTGGGGAGTAAACTCTACCACACTCCAAATCATTTGTTCAGACCTAATTTGAGTTGTCTAAAAATCAGAATCAGAATCAGAATCAGAATACTTTATTGATCCCTGGGGGAAATTATTTTTTGTTACAGTGCTCCATTTTAAACCAACATTAAGACAAGACAGACAATACGCTAACTAAGAATAGTACAATATATACATATATATACATACATACATACATAAGTCACTTATAAATAAATATTTGGAAAAGAAACATGTGTAGTTGTAGCAGCAAACAGTGTGTTAAGTGGATGCGTTGTACAGGGAGATGGCCACAGGCAGGAATGATTTCCTGTGTCGTTCAGTGGTGCTTTTCGGTAATCTCAGTCTCTCACTGAACGAGCTCCTGTGACTGACCAACATGTCATGGAGTGGGTGGGAGGTGTTATCCAACATTGTCTTTATCTTGGACAGCATCCGCCTCTCCGACACCACCTTGAGGGAGTCCAGCTCCATCCCCACAACATTGCTGGCCTTACGGATCAGTTTATTAAGTCTGTTGGCATCTGCGACCCTCAGCCTGCTCCCCCAGCATGCAACAGCATAGAGGATCGCACTGGCCACCACAGACTCATAGAAAATCCTCAGCATTTTCTGGCAGATGTTGAAGGACCTCAGTCGCCTCAAAAAATAGAGACGACTCTGGCCCTTCCTGTAAAGTGCTGTGGTGTTTTTAGCCCAGTCCAGTTTATTGTCAATGTGTACTCCAAGGTATTTATAGTCCTCCACAATGTCAACACTGACCCCCTGGATTGAAACAGGGGTCAAGTGTTTCCTGGTCTTCCTGAAGTCCACGATCAGTTCCTTGGTCTTTGCCACGTTGAGCTGCAGATGATTCTGCTCACACCACGTGACAAAGGAGTCGACCACAGCCCGGTACTCTGTCTCATCATCCATGCTGATGCATCCAACCACCGCAGAGTCATCAGAAAACTTCTGAAGATGGCAGGTCTCTGTGCAGTGGCTGAAGTCTGTGGTGTAGAGGGTGAAGAGGAAGGGGGAGAGGACAGTCCCCTGTGGTGCCCCTGTGTTGCTAATCACCTTGTCAGACACACACTGTGGGAGACGTACATATTGTGGTCTTCCTGTCAGGTAATCAACAATCCAGGACACCAGAGAAGCATCCACCTGCATCGCTGCTAACTTATCACCCAGGAGGGTCGGCCTGATGGTGTTGAAAGCACTGGAAAAGTCAAAAAACATGACCCTCACAGTGCTCGCCGGCTGGTCCAGATGGGTGTAGACACGATTGAGCAGGTAGATGATGGCGTCCTCTGTTCCGAGACGAGGCTGATAAGCGAACTGAAGGGGATCCAGATGTGGTCTTACTATGGGTCGCAGCTGGTCCAGGATGAGCCTTTCCAGGGTCTTCATGATGTGGGAGGTCAGTGCCACGGGCCTGTAATCCTGGGGGCCACTGGGACGAGGCGTCTTTGGTACAGGGACGAGGCATGATGTCTTCCACATCACCGGGACCCTCTGCAGACTCAGACTCAGCATAAACAGTTTATGAAAGACTCCACACAGCTGGGGGGCACAGGCCTTGAGGACAAGGGGACTCACTCCGTCTGGTCCAGCAGACTTGCCTGAGTGAAGTCTCCTCATTTGCATCTCAACCTGGTATTGAGTGAAGGTGATGGGTGGGGGAGGGGTGTCAGGAATCTCACAGGAGGCAACATGTGAAGAGAGAGGCTGGCACAGTGGTGTGGCTCTGGATTCCAGGCTGACTGCAGGTGAGGTTGTGGGGGTGGGAGCAGACACTGTGGTGTCGAATCTATTGAAAAACAGATTCAACTCGTTAGCTCTATTCTCACCTCCCTCAGCTCCCCTGCTGTTGGTTGGCCTGAATCCAGTGATGGTCTTCATGCCCCTCCACACCTCTCTCATGCTGTTCTGCTGGAGTTTCCACTCCAGCTTCCTCCTGTAATTGTCCTTAGCCTCTCTGATCTTGTCCTTTAGTAACACCTGGACCTTCCTCACCTCCTCTTTGTTGCCCCCTCTGAAAGCCCTCTTCTTGTTGTTGAGGAGGGCTTTGATGTCCTTAGTCACCCACGGCTTGTTATTTGGGTAACAATGAACAGTCTGAGCTGGAACAATGGAGTCGGTGCAGAAAGTTATGTAGTCTGTGATACACTCAGTAAGCCCATTGATGTCCTCGGCGTGAGGCTCACAGAGTGTTTCCCAGTCGGTCACCTCGAAACAGCCCTGTAGTTCCGCTATTGCCTCCTCTGACCACCTCCTAACAGTCCTGGTGGTCACAGGTTCCCTCCTCACAATTGGCACATAGCGGGGGGTGAGGTGAATCAGGTTATGATCTGACCTACCAAGTGGGGGGAGGGAGGAGGAGCTGTATGCATCCTTGACGTTAGCATACAGTAAGTCTAAAGTTTTCTCTCCCCTGGTGGGACAGTCCACATATTGTTTGAATGTTGGTAGTGTATTGTCCAGTGATACATGGTTGAAGTCACCCGAGATCACAATAAAGGCACTCGGGTGCTGAGTCTGTAGCCGAGCTATGGCAGAGTGGATAGTGTCACATGCAGCTGTGGGGTTAGCAGAGGGGGGAACATAAACAGCCACCAAGATGACATGAGAGAATTCCCTGGGTAAATAATACGGCCTGAGTCCAACAGCACACAGTTCAGTGTCCGGGCAACAAATCCTTTCTTTGATTGTTATGTTGGCAGGGTTACACCACCGGTTGTTAACTAAAACAGCAAGCCCACCTCCTTTACGCTTACCGCTAGCGATGCTGTCCCTGTCCGCCCGAACAGTGTGGAAGCCTTCCACGGAAGCATTCTCATCGGGAATGACCTGGTGCAGCCATGATTCGGTGAAACACATCAGGCTACACTCTCGGTATTCCCTCTGACTCCGTACCAGTGCTGAGAGCTCGTCGATTTTACTTGCCAACGATCGCAAAAATAAAGTGAAGAGCACAGTAGAGATACAGACAGTCCCCTCTAGATTCAATACTGTGCTAATGATAGAGGCCAGTGGTATTATAAACCCTTTCAGAATGCATTCCGTTTTACAAGTGTGTGTTTGTATGTATATGTGTGGTGTGTGTATATTGTGAAAATGTAGACTGTAATGAGAGCTGAGCAGGGTTATCTGGCTGAGCTGAAACAGATTTCACAGCAATGAATAACATATGATGCTCCCCCAACAAAAGCACCTCCTGCAGTGAAATGACAGACTTGTATGTGGTCCTTTACCAGCAGAGCATGCCTTGGAGAAATCACTGCTAATCATTAACTTGAAGCTGGATGGCTTTGTTGTTTTCACCGCTGTATCCCCACGGTTGGGTTGTGAAATATCAGGCCCAAACAACAACACCGTTGATATTTGACTCTTGTCAACATCACATGCACACAGTATGAATGTACCTGCTACCTTGGAGATCCTAACAAACAGTCAGCAATGACAATATCAGAGAGCAGCAGGTATTATTGCTCCTACAGGCTGTTGTAACTAAAAAATAGGAGCTGACACACAAATGCATTAGCTTATATAAAAAAATTTTACAATTTGATTTCCAAATTACAAAAGAACATTCTTATAGCCGATATAATGCTGTATCACTGTGAATTTAAAATAAATCAGCGTTTTTCTTGCTTTGTGTTTAGAGTTGGACGTTAAAGACAGCCTCATTCACACTGGATCAAAAATATGAATATGAAAATATCAACATCCGTGTGACTAGAAAAAAACTGTGGGTTGCTCAATGATTGCATTCAAATATTTTTGCTTTCATTCACAAATAAATAAGCAACCAACTGGTCACCCAGAGGTTCATGTGAATACTCTTGATTGGAAGGCAATTCAGTGTTTCACCTGGTAGGAGGCAATCAATCACTATCCTGCAGCAGCTACATCACTGGTTGTGGAGACATTTCAGTTTCAATTCTGGGTCTGGCTGGACCAGAAGTGTCAAACATATTTTAAATCATGGCCCACATACAGCCCACTTTGTTCTTAAGTGGGCCGGACCAGTGAAAGTCCTCTTCCTGTTACATTTAATCTATAGGATAACTCACCTTTTCTATAAGAAATGGTTTAATTTCAACAGCACCATTCATTCTTTTTCCTTTTTTTGATAAAGTAACGCTATTGTTCAAAAGTCCAAAATCTATGCCCTCCTTCACTCATGCAGTGGGCTGGACTGGAGTCATTGCGGGGCCGATTTTGGTCTTATGTTTAACACCACTCTGACTGTAAGAATGTGAATATCTGTGTAATGTGAGTTTCTCTGCATGTACATAGTAACAGGTTTATGATTTTTGTAGATTTTCGCCATTATTATCTTAAACAGATTACTTATAATTGCTAACCTGACCACTCTCAGCTACAAACAGACAGTTTATTGCACCAAAATTGCTTTGGTGTGTCAAAATGGCAGCTTAATTTGAATAGTCACAGACTTCGTACCCATCTTTGAATAATTTTAAAGGCAGCAAGTTTGCAAGTTCCTGGTGTCACAGCTTCCAACCACTCATGTGGATACGCTTTTGTCACTGCTAAATGCTACAAAAAGAAATAATGTATGGCACTTTGATAAATTAAGTGTATATTGATGATGTCACTGTATTGCTGTGAAATAATGCATTAATGTTCCAAAATCCAGCATTTACAAACAGTTACATCAAGTGTGTTACATAAGTTCATCATCATTAGGCGCCCTTTCCTGTGCCTTTTTTTAGCACAAGCATTCACCCGATGTCAAGGAGAGCAAGAACAAAATGCCACAGACTAAGAAGTCTATTGGATTGGGAAGTGCTGTAAATGTTTAATCCTAATGGCTTGCTTATTTGAAAAGTGATTAAACAACTAATAGCTTAAATGAACAATAAACATATTGTGTTATTAAAAAGTACTAAGGAGTTAGTTTGTATTATGTTAGCCTCAACACTGTTAACAATTAATGTATAATATATTCCTTCACAGTAACAACTCCAATCCCCAAGTTAGCTTGTATCTCTACTACACATCGTTGGGTCTGTGTAAAGTCGGGTGCATCAGTCTTTCCTTGTTTTGATGTATGGGATGAGGACTGAAATGCATAGTAAATGTACCATAAAAACAAAACACATGGCTAAAACATTCTGTGTTCCAGTAATTTTGTATTTTTTGTGTTCCTGCACAAAATGGATCTTCGCGTTTATAGTACATCTCCCATTACCAGTGAAGGTTACCTAATAGAAACAAATGGGTTTTTTTTCAGGTTGTTGCAAAACAGGCAATCCAATATGCTTTGTTGTTTTCCCGACACTGCTTCTGTTGTTTGTCTCAGGGCTGAACAGGAGGAGTAATTAAATGTTCTCTCATCCTCACCATTATCCATAGTCAGGGCAATGCTTCGCCATGGGTATTGTGCTTACTATTGATTAAGAGACTAGAGAAATACAGACTGATTGAGAAACAGAAAATATATTTTGAAGCGAAAGAATAGATGGAAAGATAGGAGAAGATTATAGAAAATGAGCCACAATTTGCCGTTTGTTGCAAACCACCCAAATTATCTTTGTAGAGCAACAACTGGTCAAGACGCATATAAAGCCTTATGACTGTCCTGTACATTTACTGTAGAAATCTAGTTTCTGCACAGGGACTCACACGCCCCGATATTATTTTTTTTTCTAAAAAGTGCATGTTTGCCTTTTAGACAAAATATTCAATTTTTACACAAGTACAATGCTTTTACAGCTGCAAGAGCACCAAGACAGGGCTCATAATGGATCGCTTCGAAAGCTCCAGGAACACCTTCACGTAGTTTACTCTATCTCTTATGTTCAATTACATTACTGTAATTTACACTTTCATAACCACAGACAAGACTGGTCATAATGTGTTGAGTTGATGCTCTGCTTGCAGTTACTTCCGTTGTGAGATATGCATTGACTGCTTGCAGTCTGCTGGCCCAGATAGGCTTGTGTTGTGTCTACCGAGCAGGGCACTGTCCCACATTCAGACTGCTCTTCATTCCCAGAGTGACTAACACATTGACAACAACAGTAAAGTAAATGGATGTGTAATGGGGCAGCGGGCGACTGCGTCACCCGAGTGCCCCAAATACAAGGTATATGTGGTAGTTTCAACTAAGTAAAAATAGTATCATGAATGTTTGACGATGCTTCTGCTCTTTGCTTATTTGCTTACTTTTAAAAGAAAAAAAACCTAAGTCATCTAGTCATCAGTCATCATATGAATCACTGCTGATAAAACTTAAAAAAATCTTACTTAGCATAGGATGAGAGGTGAAGATGCTGAGCAAAGTTCTCCATACCTAACCCATCAGCACGCATTTTAATTTAGTTTAGAATTGCAGTAGTAGTTATTGTGAATTAAAATGATCGACTCTGAGTTTAATAACTGGTAACTGTAATTCTTGAATGTGATCATCAAATAATCAAATATCAAACATCAAATGATTATAGAATAATTCTAAATGTTTTGAAGTATCACTGTTCTCTGGACAAGGATGTTTATTGCTAGAAAGAACAAAATGGAAATTGTTGATGTGGCTGGGAATTTCAAACTCAATATAAAAAGTGGAATTAAAATTGATCATGACATAAAGTTTGCATGTAGCTGTTTGTGGTTCAGGATGTTTGTAGGTTAGTTTATGGCATATACATAAGAGTCCTATTGCTTCATTTTTAAAATTAATCATTTAAATTTAAAGAAATAAAGAAATGTACGTTTCTCTTGTTTTTTCAATTACATTCAGCTCATTTACTTCTTTGAATTTATGTGAGAAAGACTGAAAAGTCATTAGCACATGTGCTCAATAGATTGTATTTACTGAATATTTAGCATGCAAAGTCTTCTAATACAAAAAGCAAAATTGAACAACCAACAATTTTGCAATTTTGAATCTGTTCTTCAAACATTTAATTTTAACAGAGGTGTGAATCATGCAGATGGAGAAGTGGCTTCTCATTAATTAGAAATGTTTTGGTCTGCTTTCATTGCTGTTATAAAATGGCTGGGAAACGAGGTCAACCCGTCTGTCTG
The DNA here is from genome assembly GCF_057381915.1 of Diplotaxodon limnothrissa. NCBI lineage: Eukaryota > Metazoa > Chordata > Actinopteri > Cichliformes > Cichlidae > Diplotaxodon > Diplotaxodon limnothrissa. The sequence continues at coordinate 12,723,915 of NC_140612.1, read as the reverse complement.
TGTGTCTGATCAGTGGATGAGTGCATTTTCATAACTCTAATACCGTTTTGGTATAATGAGAATGAAGTCACACAGTGCAACAATAAATGCAGATTAACTTTTTTTAATGCAAAAAGAAGAAGAGGGAGATTACATTCATGTGGAGCACAGTAACATACCATATATGGCAGTATGCTTTTTTTAGTCTTTATCCGTTTTCTGGCATTTCAAACAGGCTGGCCTATGTGGTACACATGCACTAAAGAAAATATTTACCACTCTTTAAGTGCTCAGGAAAGTTTTGCATTTAATTCATTTAAAGGATTGGTAGGTTAAGGAGCACATCTAATGCAGAAACACATCAAATGCTGAAGGAGCACACTGACATATTATAAATAAAGTTATATGCAGTATTTGTTTAACATACTGTACATGTTTAAGAATATATAAACAGTAAATCTGAGTATTGCATCATGCAGAAAACTATTTTCAGCAAAGATTGGATGGAATTCAGTGGAAGAGTATCAGCAGGACATTGTATTTCACTGTAACCTTGATGGAACGTCTGCTGTTTATGCTGCTTGTTTTGGTTAATTGGGTATCAATCCATTATAGAATGGATTTAAATTACTCTTTAACTCTACTTGCAAACTTTTTTGCTAGTCGATAATCCGTAAAAAACTCATTACAGTTCAGTAACATATTTTAAACCGACCAAATCACCAGAAATGATGAAGGGAATCTCATTCGGGAATCTTTGACTGCCTAAACAATTTTTATCATTTAGAACAGAAGTGAAAGCTAAACTGCCTGTTGAGCTGAGTGAAATGAGCTGACAGATTACCTGCAGTTTAAGATACACAGTATTATGCAATAACAACATCGAAGTGCAATTGATTATTTTGGCACAGTTTCAGATATTAAGTGGTCACTCACTTAGTTGTTCATTGTAAACACACAAACTACCACAGCAGGTATAATTACCTGCATACAACAGTGTCTATTTCACAGACGAGGTAAGACAAGTAGTGGCAGGGCTGAGCAATAAAGCAATAATGATAATTACCACAATATAGTTTCCTCAGTGATAAAATATATCAGAAATATTCATAAATCCAGTGAACTCTTGAAAAGAGAGAAAATAAAGCAGAGAGACCCTCTTCCCATTGAAAAAGACACCCTGCACAACATTTGTGCTGCTTGCTGTGACCCATGTTTTATTGTGATAGCACCCTCTACTTGGCAGAGTAATATAATGAAAGCAAATAAGAAGGATGATGCAGGGCTGCAAAGTCCACAAAGAGAGGGTTGGGAATAGATGCATAAGATGGAAAAGAACATACAACATGTAGGCCACCCAGTGACTTATATATAACCGGTGCTGTTTATTATCCAGGAAAACTTTATTTATTAAATTATTATATAAATTTATTTCAACCAATGAGTACTTGAAATGTGTTGCTTAAACCAACACCTGGTTTCTATGTGTAATAACCATTCAGGTTAGGAACAGTTACTGGTTGTAATATATGTAAAAGAATGTGAACGGGCCACAACTAGACAAATCATTTATTTTGCTATGAAAATTCCTACAAATTTCTGACCAACTGCAATCACGGAGGTAAACAAAGGTGCGATCAAAGAAAGAAAGAAAGAAAGAAAGAAAGTTCAGTTATAAAAAAATAATAATAATAATAACTCAGTTTTAGTTTTATCTGCTTTTTGCAGATCAGTCCAAGTGGTCACATCATGACTACTTGGACTGGACAAGTCAAATTTGGGAAGTAGGCAGCTGGTGAGAAAAAAATAGAGTTGGCAAGGCCAAAAAGCTTCAGATTCAGGTTGCAGAATGTTCACTGTTAGGATTTTGAAAATTCACAGTGCACAACCATAGTAATCAGTCACACACACACACACACACACGCGCGCACGCACACACACACACACACACACACACACACACACACACACACACGTACACAGATATGTTCTTGGTCATAATCCAACTACTTGCTGTGATATGAAGTTTGGTGTCTGGTCTCTCAAGTCTAAGGACCATTGTGAAATCACAGGTTCACAGTTGGTCACAACTGTACTTCCATGTAGTGATCAAGCAGTAACAATCCAGAGGTGCACATGGAGATTACCATAAAGGTTTTCTTTTGCTTTTAGGACTATTTGAACAACTCATTTGATTTCTTTATTGACTGTAAAGTTTCTTTATTACAGAAATGCATATATCAATTCAAACCACCACTTACCAGTCTCTATTTGAGTCTTTTATTTGAGTCTATAGCCTATAATCACATAGTGCATGACTGATATAAAAATAAATAACTTACATAGCTAAAGAACTAACAAAACATAGCAAATATTGTGATAACTATCATTATTGCATGATACTGTACTTTTATTTTGATATTTCAGACAGATTGCTCAGCAAACCATTAGCTTATAATCATCCACACTCATTGTATTGTATATTGCAGTCCACAGAGACACGTTTTATCTAGAGGGATTGCATGCATGGAGCTGGTGTTGATAAAGGAAACAGTCAAGCAGGTCACCCCCATCCTTGCAGATTCACAGTATTAAGAGATTTCAAAGGATAAATGATCTACAGTAAAGGTCCAGTTTTATTGCCACTGTTTGTCAAACAGACCTTCGTTGTCCTCGCGCTTGTGCCCTGTTGACTATATCCTGGTACATCTTGGACCTGAGAAACCGTGGGTAGGAGTCTTTCTCCATGAGGCTGTAGATTTTACCTTGGACTTCATTGAGGCTGGTTGGGGTGGGATCCGCCAGGCTCTGCTTAGTCTTCTCCCTGGTACGGTAGTCAATGTTAATCTGCCAGGACAAAGAGAGGAAAGAATAATTTTGAAGAAAAGAGTCATTTACTTTCATTAATGTAATAGTCAGTTTGTTAATTTGTCATAATGAATAATAAAATGTCCCCCTTAACTACATGCATGAACCTTCTCTGACGTCTTCTTCTTTTCCTCCTGCCTGGCAGCTCCATATGCAACATCCTTTTCCCAAAATATGCACTATCCATACTGTCCAGTATATGTGCAACCAATCTTGGTCTTATCTCTCTTTGCCTACAAACTTTGTCTACAAACCACTCAACCTGAGTGGTCAGTCCCATCTTGGTCAGTCCCAGTGGACATCTTAGGATCCTCAGCGCTGCCACCTTTAGTGCCAGCTTCTGTCTTTTTGTCAGTGACACTGCCAAACCATCATAGCAGGTCTCACTACCATCTTGTAAATCTTCCCTTTCAGTCTTGCTGCTATCCTTCCTTGTCATACATCACTATCCTGTTACCATGATAAGAATCTTTTAATTTCTTTTGACTGGGTTTATCATGGGTTTAAAGTAGTGAATCATGGGTTTAAAATTAATAGTCAAGTCTGTAGAAAACTGCATTAACTCACCTCTCTTGGTGCCTGAACCTCAACAAACTCCTTAAATATCTTGTTTGCTTTTGACACCAGCTTAGCTGAGCTCTTGATTTTTTTGTAGTCTTCACAGGCCATCCAAAACTCAATATTCTCATCACTGAATTCTGACTTAAGAAATGTCCGGAAAGCTGCCAGCCCATCTGAGAACAAAAAAAAAAAAAAAAAAAGAATCAAAAAGTTAAAGAATGTAAAATATAAAAACACATAAGACTCACGTTTCTGTACAGCAGCTCATTTTACCCTTTATTATCTTTTGGTGTATGATGAACATAAGCAGGAAATTGTATTATAGTTACAGCATAAATAAATCAGAACAAAATATTCCAACAAAGAGAACACATTTTTGTCAGCCAAGATAAGTGAGTAATTAATGTGCTCCCTGTTGACATTATGAGAAGTGGGGCATGTTTTTCTATGTGCCTGTGTCATGCTGACATGTCATTTCCGCCCTTTCTGCTGTTTACCTCTTAACACAGTGCAATGCAACAATACTGTTTTGATTGGCCTCGAACAGCATATACGCTTACTGTGGTGCTTAAAAATTTGTAAACACATTACAATTTTTTGTTCTACTTACCAACAAAAGCATGAGAAAAAAAATCTTACATTTTTTTTTCCAAAAAAAAGGAGAACTCAATTAAACCAAATGAGACAAAAAGTATCACACTTCATTTATTTGAGGATGACTGACAGAAGAATATGAATATGTTTTCTGTATCATTTGGGACCTCGTTCATCACAAATGAGTGCGAGAACTGGAGCTAAACATTTCCAGTAAAAATCACTGTTGGATATCAACTTAATGGACATTTTGCCATATTTGTCTCTAAACAAGTATAGGATGATGTCAGGTTTTTGCACATGAACTGTTACGTTTAGGTCGTTTTGCAGATTTTTTGTGTTATTTGAAGGTTGTTTGTAGATAAATGAAACAAAAGTAAACCTGTTTTACGTTAAAGATACACGAGCAATCCACTTCTATGGCTATATAAGCACTAACAAGCACATAGGCACAATTCTAGGTTCCTGTTAGACACCATCACCAGACTTCTTACCCCTGCTCAATCTGGTTTTCCTACCATGACTGTGATTTTTATTTTTTATTTTTTTGCTGGTAAGGTCAATGGTATCAGATCACAGTTCAAGCCAGGAACCTTCCAATCTGTCCAAGTGTCTCAGCCCACCCCATTGTCTGAGTTTTATCCTATTTCCATGACAGATCTGCCAGATATAGTTTGCATATGTGCACTTCTTCATGCCCAATTGATATTCGTTGCAAATGAGGTTCTACTTATCACCTCCACCTCCTGTCCATTATCAGCCTGTCTCTATCTTCTGTGTGCATGCCAGATTTCTTTAAAACAGTCACTGTCATCCTTTTGCTTTAAAACCTCTCCCCAGATCCCACCATTTCAGACATTTACAGCCCATTTCGAAACCTCCATCAATTTGCTAAATCCTTAAGAAAGTCGTGGACCATAAGTTACATATTTCTCCTGTCCTAACCCTTTTAGACATTTCTGGTACAGAAACATTAACGTTTTTTTCCTCTCGGTATTTTTTCTCCTAATCTGTTATGCATAAAAAAAGGTATTGCTTGTTATTTTGTTCTAACAAGTCACATATAGCTAACAGTGCCCACAGGTTGAATGCATCCAGATGAAACACACAGTATTCTTTTTAAAGCAAATTAAGGTTAATACCTTATTACAGGAACATCCAGCACTCTGTTCCTATTGATTTAACATCACTTATGTAATCCAAATATGTTTGTGTTTGTATCTACATTTTGTAGTGTGCTGCTCTAATGCTTGGTCAGTGGAAACAGGATGCACAGGTGCATCACGCTCCCTGTGTCTAGGGAAATCCTCTAGTTTTGCCTGGGAAACATTATTTTGTTGTGTGTCAAACTGATGTGTTATGTCATAACCTCAATTTTAATGAAGCTGTTCAAGTGAGTATGACTTTTCAAGACTACCATTTGTTAGCCTAGTGTTATGGAGTTCATCACTGAACAAAACTGGGATGCAGCTGTTGCCACCCACCCTTTGGACTCCAACGCTTATTAATTTTTGCAAAAATCTTGTCCAAAACACGCTAATAACTACACGCATATTACTGACTTGTTAATATTTCAGTGTCTATTAACTGACAGCAATCTTAAAAGTGCAAGTAACACCGTGCAACAAGGATACATTGATTTGGATAGCACTTCAGTTTTGGTGTATGTATGAGAATTATGGTGTGTTTTAAAGTCTTGTTCTTTATTGTCTTTGCTGATGAAATGATGAGGAAACAACAGAGGGAAATATGTGTTTTTTAATCTGCCAGGTTTGTAACTGCTCATAAACCCTGGTATCTTTCACCTGGAAAAGCCCTAAATTGTACCGTATGTAAAGATGAATGAATTTCATATAATTGTACTAAGAACAGAATTCACAGACACCCAGCTAAAGCATTCACCTAGCATTTCAATTAAAAAACAAAAAAAGAGGGTAACTGTGGATTGACATTTAGTTAGCAAGGACACTAAAAATAAAGATGGTCCTGGGTGAACTTTAAAAAAGTGAAATGATACAATGATGGACACCCTAAACCTTTCCTGTAATCGAACTACTGGGATAATCACGTTATGGTTTTAGACATTCATCATTCACCCAATATCCAGCAGTTCAAGCTCACTCATCTTTGGTTATATTCATGTATAACAAAACAATGATTTTAATTATTTGAGACAATATTTGGCAAATGAATTGGCAAAAAAAGACAAACAAATAGCTAGTTATAACCTCATGTGTTTCTTTATCAAAAATTTTTTTTTATAGTATTTCTCTCACCTTGCTACAGATACTGACACATTATTGCCACAATCATTGGTCATATAACTGGACAGGTATACAGTGTTTTTATTACCATTTTTAGGGAAGCATATGTTGTAAATTGTGTGCTTGATCTATGTACATGTATGCATACGTACAATAAGGAAGACAAAGCTGTCAGCTCATCAAATGTTACTTGGGGGTCAACAGTCCCAAAGGTATCATTAAACTCATCCAGTACTAGTTGACTGACCCAAGATTTTGAGTTGTTCCAGGAAACGTGGATAGGACCTCAATCAGCCTAGATTAAACGTTCACTTCCTACAAACGACGATTGATTTCTATATCAGTAAAAAAAAATTGATTTGACCTTTGAGGTTCAGCAAGACACAAGCATCCTAATTGTAGGAGGAAAATGTTCGAATTTGATTTGAGTTGATCCGACTCTCACCAAATGAATGTGCCCTTTACTCTTTTAGTTTAGAGTTTTCTGTCAAAGATGCTACGTCACATGGCTTGTCAGCAGAAAATAAATCCATGACCCATTTGTGCAGACAGACATGTGAGTTGTGAGTGCGTGCTGCTGTCTTTTTGGTCCAAGGGGAAGGTCAAAGACGAGGATGTGACTCATTATGCGGCACGGACTCTTAACAACAAAGAAATGACACACTTGCATAACATGGGCTTGAGAGGAGAACAGTAAAATTTGTTTTTCCTGAGTGAAAAAAGGAAAGTATTAACGAAACTGGTAGGGGCTTGTTTACTTCTGTATAAGGTGGCTTTCATTTTCTTGGGGCTGGCTATGAGTGTTCTGTGCAGTATGAACTGTTCCCTCAGAAAATAGAAAGTGTTCACTTACACTTATGAGTGAGGAGGCTATCGAATGATTCAGACCATTGAACAACTTCATCGGTTGATAGTCTGATGGAGAGAAAGACAAAAAGAAGTGCCTCAATTACATGCTAATCAACAACTATGCTTTAATGCATTTTGAGTCCCCTGCAGTGTTTTATATAAATTCTTGAATGGCAACTGAGTTTAATGCATGATTAATTCCTCCTCATACTAATTCTTCTTCTCAAGGCCATAAAATATTTCAAATAACAGGTTACTTTTAAAGATTGGAGGAGACAACAGAGCTACAATTAAATGATTAATGTCTTCCACAGCATGTGCAAAGCAGTCTGAAATATTTTAAAACAATGCCACAAGTTACTTTAGTGAGGATGTGTTAGAACATCTGACAGTGTACCTTTTTTCCAACTGGCCAAAATAATATTTACTTGATTACTACTAGCCTAAGTGCAAAAAGGTCTATGCTAAACAGACAATTATGCTGTACAGTTTGCTCTGTCTGTGCGTTCAGCTCATACAGTTAATGACATTGAGAAAAGATTTTTAAAAAATGGGGTATTTATATATATATATATATATATATATATATATATATATATATATATATATATATATATATATATATATATATGAAGATAAATATGGAACTCAATGTCCATTTATATGCAGCAACATGTAAGTAAGTAATCTATATATGATTAAGGGACTGTGTGTTTCATTGTCAAAAGAATAAAAATCATAAAAAGTGGCATGCAAGATTAAATTCAATGAAATACTTTGTAAGCAGATCTATAAAAGAGGACTTTTTCATTTCCACCATGAATCTGTATTTACATGCATTATGGTGAACCTGTACATATGAGTAACATGCACCTGACAAAGAAATTTCTTGGACATGCTTTAAAAAAAGACTGGAAGGGTGGCTAGATCAATTCACACGGCTTGAAATGCCATCGCCTAACATACATTTAGAAGGTTACTGATCCAACATTAAAGTTTTGATGTAACCCCAAAGTACAGTAAGCTTGACTTCATAATATGTCATATGATATAATGTAATTTCGAGGCCGTAAACACAATTTGGAAATACCAAAAATGGTTATATTTAACATGATATAATATTATTATATTATTTTGATATATTACATGTCATTGTGGTGAAATTAAACTGACCAAAGACAATGTTATAAAATGCTATACATGCTATAAATTTCAGCCAGTTGATAGGTGGGTGCTAGGCAATATGATGATATCATAATATCTGATATAGATAAGAATCAGACAGTTTCGAAGCCTAAAGTGCATTTGTTTGCCAACTTAGGTTGGGCAGACAAACAAACAATGGTTTAGTGCAGCAGTAACATTCATACAGTCATTACAGCGGGACATGCACCGCTGAAGTTATCTCCTCTAGTAAATGCCAAGGGTGATTCTTGCAAATATGTTATGACTTAGGACTTGCATTAATAATAATAACTATAATAATAAAAATAATACTTGTGTCATTCTCAGAATATATAATACTTTTGCCGACATACTGCTCAAATGGAAAGCAATAAATTACATTCATATCACCTCAAATTAAAGAAAGTCTTAAAGGCAACTTTTCCTTGAAAGGTCTGATAATTCTAATTATTTCACACAACAACAGGTCAAGCACAAAAATAATTTGTAGTCTTATAAAACCAGCACAGGAAGGCTTGTTTTCTGGCAAACTCACTTCAGACACCTGGCTGTGGTTTCGTGGGCTGGAGGCAGGAATTCTGAGAAGTCATTGTAGGAGTCAGATTTGTGGGACAGGCAGCCTAGTCTGGTCTTCATGGTGCAAATCTTGCTGAAAAAGAACACAGTATTTAATGGTTTTCAACATTTATTTTTTAAATCATGAAAACTGACTTTTGCATCATTTTCCATATTGTCTTGGTACTTTGCAAGAGTCGCCACTTTATGTAACACTACCTGCATCAGGACTGAACCTGTGCTCCAAAATCATTCACAGCACTTTAACCACAACACAACTCCAACCTTCTCCACTGGACCCCCTCCCCCCAACCCCTTCTTGCTTTTCCCTGTGCCATGCTATTTATAATATACCAGAAACACCTCTGCTATCAAGAACCTTGCTCTTACATAGTTGCTGTTGCCAAGGTGGCTAATCATATGTTTTGTCTTTGCGTAATTGGGCTGTTCCTTCAGATGATGTATTTATGTTCTCAAATGTTGATGGATGGCCTGCTGAATAAGCTGATCATAAAGAAACAAGATGCAGGCCAACTGAATCCAAAAGACAGGACTAAACATGGACAACAGGTGCAACTCCATATGCAATGGCTCTGCCTCATTCAGAATGAAGCTTCAAACATCACTGATACCCAACTTCCCTTCCTGAGAAGGTGTTTTGGTGTGGCTGTATAATGCACGTAATGCAAAGTTTAAAATGATTTTCACAGAGTGTGAAAAGTAAAGATTTTTCATTTTTCAATTTTTCTGATCATTTTACCTGCACTATAGATAATAAAACAAATAAAAAATTTATTTTTGCCGCTATTCTGCTCATCATCTTATTTATTACCATTAAACCAATCACAGTGATAGAACTCCCACCCAATAGCTAGGCTTATTTGTGATTTCTCTATAAATGTATCATGTTTATAGTATTTAGATGACCATTCAACATGTGGGGAGTCTTTAAAAGCCCCACTGTGTATTAACACTCACCCCACCCCCATCACCCACACCCAACCCCCAACAAAAGAAAAAAACAGCATCTCTCATGGACCACACTGAAACAAACCATATCTCCATCTCTCATCACAGTCTGTCCTGTTTCATTTGTACACTGCTGCTGCCATGTACAATTTGTCACTGTTCTGCCTCTGGGACAGATGGGTCACTCCAGATGGGGCATGGTTATAAAGATGCTGTTTTTTAAAAGTAAGTCTATACGGATAGTCTCAATAAACTGTTATTAAGTCTCAGTGTTGTCATTAGTACTACTTACTTCCTTACGTAATTTTAACTGTAAAATGCTACTGTGCTTAAATACTGTGTATTTAAATCCAGTGATGTCTGTCATCACTGAGGAAAAGACGTACCCTAACTAATAATTCTATGCTATATTTATTATATATTATATATTTGTGTAATTTGGCTTTCACCATGTCTTGATATTGTAGATCATTCATTAAATTTCAGATTTTAATTTTCATAAAATACTTAGTTTGCTAACTGGAAAAAAGCTAAACTAGTTATCTATCAGTTGTTATACATTACATGAACAAAAGTACTGAGCTACCTACACGTTACACCTGGAGAAGCTGCTCTGCCGTGGAAGCTCATACTACGAAGCTCCCAGCACACAGTTTTTGTCCCGATGTGAATGCCAAGAGGAGTTTTGGAGAAACATTGGTGACTTTATGTGGCTTTTTTTCTTGGTGACTGAGTTGTTGTCGTTGGTAAACACTTCCACTTCCACACATACATTTGAGCATGGAACACACAAATGGACTTATTGTTTGCAAATACAGACTCAGTGACTAGGTTCTTGATTCTATTCAACTGTGGCACCTTTGTGACTGAAAAACCTTGAATCCAAAGATAAAGAGGTGCGGAAAAGTATCATTGTCCCTACCGTCTTTGACACTTTACCAGATGATTGCATGACTTTTGTTTTATCTGTAATAAAAGCCAAATAAAGTCACTCTTTGTTTGTTTCCAGTCTTTCAGCTGATCTACGGTAAACAGCTGCTGACAGTAGCACGTATTTGGGTAAAGATTTGTCTTGTCCACTCACTTTGTTGCAGTGTTACATCTACAGGATGTTTGCTTGGCTTTGGTGATAGTCCTGGTTTGTAAACATTTCCAGATTGGGCTACTTTATTAGACACTGTTGAGCTTTAGAATGACTCAAGCAGCTTGTGTCTCCATCCTTCTTTCCATTATAGTAGTCCATCCATCATAAAAAGCCATTATCCCAGTTTAGTGTCCCTTTTTCTTTGATGATATCAGTGCAGCAGAGGAGTTGGAGCACTGGATTGTTTTGATGTTTGGACCTTGAAGTGGGAACATTGCATGAAATGTACTGTTTATTAGCTGACCGAAATCCATTTGCTGGACATAATGGGCTTCGTCCACCACATGAATTCCAAAGCTCTTTAAAATATCACTTTTTGTTTTCCATCTATCCACTCCTGGGTGTTTTGAGGGGTTGCATGCATGTAAGAGAGTGTACGTTCACTTATGTTTGGGCTGCACTAATGCAGAAGGTTTGTGGTATTGCTATTTAATGAAATTTGTTCAGCACTCTGCCATTAAGTGTAAGAGGTAAGCCAGTGAAATAAATCTATGTTCACAGAGGAGAACATGAGGTTACAAAACAATCAATGAAACCTAGAAGATTGTGCACTGACAGATTTGTTTGGGTTTCAGTTAAGAGTTAATGCTCTGTCAAAAACCTTTTCTATTCATCAAACGTAAATCTAAATAAAGACTGTAGGCGGGTTGTTTCAGATGCACTGCAGATGTGATGCAGCTTGCCCCAGAAACGCCTAAGTTATATATCGGATGTTATATATAAAACAAATCCACTCAACTAGAAGGGCAGCTTATGTGTCATCTATATGAGTCATAATCTCAAGGTGCACTTAACACAAGGTATTATTGAAAATTCATTTTCAGAGAGGAAAGCTAAAATAATAGGCAGGGATATTTTAAACATGATAGACTATGTATAGACTTGTAGTTAAGTAAAGATCACTAGTGAGGGCTGAGTTGTGCGTCAGTAGTTAGGAACATTAAAAAAAAAGACTGATGTTAGAATGAAACAAATATAGCAATAACACCAGAAAGATTAAACTTTAAAATATCACATGACAAATTTGTAATGTCATTTTTTAAATCAAAATTGTCAAATTTAGTGGCTGTTAAGCAGCTTTTACACACAATTTCCCCCACAAGATGATGCAACGCTTTAAACCTATTAACATCCACCAGATTGCTGCCGATTCCTCTGATGCAGTAGGAGCATTTGGTCTCATTAAGCTAAAGAAACATAGTTTCAGATACTTAAACATACTTCCCTTTAAGCTCTCTTACATGTGTTTTGGCCTTGCAGTTCTTCACTTGTAGGATTTTGATTTGGATCTGCCATATAGGTGAAGATTTCATAAGAGTTGATGTGTATATAAGCAACCAATTGAAATATATGAGCTTAAGTGTTCAATGGTAATAGGATTGGTAAATTCCATCACCTGGATGGAAATGTACATGTGTCAAGTAGCCTTAAATCAGGTGCGGAACACGGAAACATAGATCTATACATTGCAGAAGGTGCTAACTTTTTTTTTTTTTATCACTGAAGTAATGTAATCACCAAATCCATTTACTTGTGTATATGTTTGATTCAAACCCGTTTTCAGTTCCAAGCTGAAATGAAAGCATAATGTATTTCTATTTAGTACTGTCTGTTATTAAATTCAATTTGGGAATACTTATTCATATTCAGCAACATAGTCATTTCTATTCCATTTTAATTTTGACTTACATTATTAAAAAGCTTAGCTTTGTCTCATATTTTCTTGGCTTAAAAGAATAACCAGGCTGTTTCTTTGAGATTAAAATCAAATGTTTTTCACATTTTATTTAATTCTATTAGTGGCAGAGGGCGTGCACAGGGCATTTAGGTGTGTGGAAACAGCAAAAGGTAATGCACATGCTTTCCTACATGAATAATAAAACAATAGTGTTTATAAGCTCCTCTTTTACAAATATTATATTTGCCAAGCAGTTTGTGGCAATAAATATCTAACGTAATCAGCTGCTTCTTCAATAAATTTCAATAAATGCTGCAAGTAAACCCCAAATCCACTTGCTGCAGGTGCTGTAAAGTAAGAGACCTTCTAGCCAGCAGAGCAAACGGTGCACTGCAGTCAACAGAGTCGTGTTTGCAGTGATGAACTTTTCAAATGTAGTAGCATGGCCTACTAGTAAATCACAAAAGTGTTGTTCACTCAAACAGGTGATTAAAAAAAGGAAATGAGTGAACATCCTTAGGTGTCAATTAATAATAGTAGTAATTAATTAATAATAGTCTGTGAGTGAATTTTACAAAAGCAGTATAAAAGTGAGAAAACTGAGAAGGGTGCACTTAGCAGACATAAACAATGACGCAAAGCTGCAAGACTCACAACAAATCTCACTTAAAATGCTCTCCAAGAGAATGAAGACTAGTTAGAGAATTGATTGGGATTCAATCCATTTTAGTGGTGCACAAGAAACCAGATCTGCCAAGGTTAGAGCACAAATGGGGAGTGTCGACATTACTTATTTGCTACTTTACTTAACATAATTTGTAGAAACCAAGCTATGCTTTTAAATGGCACTTCCTGCAAAACAGTGCAGTCATTTAATCATCCCCTTTATGATCAGTGAAAATGAAAGGTTATTTCATGCAGATTGCATAATATATTGAACATATTGCCTTTAGATCGCAATTAGTGATTTAAATTGAAACGCATCTGGTCATGAATTCATGTTTGGCAATAATACTCGAGCATTTAAATTTGAAATACTGGCACGTTAGGCAGCAGCTTTCATCCATTAGAAACTATGCATTATAGTTAGATTTTGTTTGTGTGCCCGTGCCATTCTTTAGCAGGCAGAGGCCATCAAGTGAAATTGATAAGGAGAGACATTTATATATTGATAAGCTTGTTTGGTGAGTGATAAAATTGTCAGTATCATGGCAACAGATGCCCTCCTCCTGTCTTTTCTCCCTGCCTCTTCTTTGTTTAGACAAATCTGTATGTCCGTGGCTGTTGTGAGGTACATTCTTCATCTGCAGTATGATGCAGACACGTGCTGCTGCTACCACTGAGCTATTTATAAAAACCCCTGACAAATCCGTGTAGTCAGGGGGAAGCAGTGCATGTTCTATTCAGCCATGCAGCAAGGCTGGCTCCTGGAGGAAGGAGGCTAAAAACAGCAACAGCGCTCGAATGCCTCGGATACACACAAGTACGCCTCGTGAATCTAAAAGTACAGGAAGCATCCGCTAGACTTCCAGTGTCTGAGTTCCCTGGTGGGGTTGGTGGATTAAGATGTTAAAATGTAGATCATGGAAGCTGCGACTGTGTGTGTGTATGTATATGAATATTCTTTGATGTTACCTAACTTGGTGCAATGCAGGTTTTAAGACGTCTCTCCATGTCCTCATTTTTGCATGCCGACAAGAAACACTCTGCAGTTCTATACACTGTATGTGTGTAGTATCAGCTTTTAAACAAATCCTGTAAAAAGGGATTAGATTGATGTACATATAGCATATTCATCCAAAGATTTTCTACTAGTCAGCATGCTGGTGTATATTGGTAAAATGCATTTATTTGGTGCTAAGGAGAGGGACCGTATTGATTAAAAAATTTATGTTGTACTATTCTATACACTGCATGACCGCGTAGGGTACATGTACAGGGCCCTGGTGACTATGTCGGCAGTGACGCTGCGTTGACGTTAAAAGCAGAGGGCATGCGTGTCAGGTCATCTCTCAAGTTAAGAGAAGATAATCTTATGCACAGGTCACATCCCTGCTCTTGTTCCTGTTGAGTGCCAGTAAAAATAGCAGCCTGTCAAGTTAAAGTTTTATACATTGCTCTTACATTTTCTTCCTGCTTCCGAGCCCATCTCACAGCATACATCATACTGTTTCGGCACTCTGTTTTGCTAAAAGACACTCACACTTTATTCCAACATTTATATGTTTCCCATTATTGTAAAGTTATTGTTTTCCACCATAGGTTTGTCTCTTCTTGATTGCCACTACTGCTATTCTGCGTCTACTTCTACTTTTAGAAGTACTCTAAAAATTGAAAATAAAAACTCTAGAAATCCTACAATACTGTGTCACCTCTCCAAAGCCAGACATCCATCTAACAACCCATGCATCCATCCATACTCGACTGCTTATCCAACTAAGGTGTTGAATTTATCTGAAAGTGTGGTCTCCATGTCTACCATCATGGACAGGTTACCAATGCCTAAAACTCTACCCTGAATATCAAATGTTTAGTCTAATTTAAAAAAAATTAAAAATCAAAGCTCATAATAAGAGCTAAGAGGATTAAAATAAGTAATTATTTTGAAAATATGTCTCATTTTGAAAATATATTTTCAAAAATATATTCATTCAAAAACACTCTTTTAAATAAGAGCCTTAAAAGAAAAAATAAGACAATCATATAAACTAACGTAAAATGTGTAACAACATTAACTCCCAATGCTTTGTAGAGCTCACATTGTGTGACAGGTCATTCCAGTTCCAGTAAGAGCTGTCTATCTTGCCATTAAATTAAAGAAACAACTCTGAATATGTCACTGTCTAGGCCACACATAACACTGATTGAAATAATGAGGAACTGTTTCACTTTTAGCAGGGTGACTCAGCCTTCCCACTATTTGTTAGTATTATATAAAACCTTTTAAACCCCAGACCATGTTAGATGTCAGTAAAATGGTCTATTATGAGGGGAACTCTTGCACTGATTACTTAGGACATGAGACTTGTTAAGGTTGTTCCTGAGTGGTTCATGTGCCAAAATAACCAGCTGCTGTAGTTCTATTTTTGTAAATTATATAATATGGACACTTTTTGCTCCTCGGCTCAGTCTGTTGTGTATAGTCATGTTCATAATAGAGCCATCCTTTAAAAACAATGATTTTGCAGTGTCTGTAGTACTGTCATTAATAATCATCATAAAGAAAAGCATTTGAAAAATATATAGTTATTATTATATGCCTATTTTATATGATATTTATATTACATAAACAATATATTATGCAATGTTACTTATGCTATTATTTTTTCACTCATAAAAAAAATCTTAGTTCTTTGTCTCAGTATCACCACATCACAATATCATTTGAGTACTTCACATCCACACAGGAACTGGCATTCACACATCTTTTAATTAATGGATCTATGAGTTGCTTAATTACTCCACTCACTCACTGTCAGCCTTACACTCACTCTTTTTCACACACATTAAGGAAAGTGTACAGTTGCTTATGTTATCTCTGCAGAACCACTTATGCATCCTGGCTGATTTGCTTCTGTGGCACTGTGTCACCTTGATGTGTGTGTGTGGACCTCTCGCGCTTTAGAGAACAAGTCAAAAATACTCTTTAACGATTCAGCAAGTTCTTCTGGACCAAGTATGGCAAGAAAAATCACACAGAATCTTTTTATGTACATACATTTAGTACATAGATAGAAGGAGAAATGCTACTGGAGTGCTAATATTATGCTTAAATTATTAGTGAAGAAACAACAAAAGAAAGTATTTTCTTTTGTCATTCAAATCCCCAAAGTACTAGAAAACTCTCAAATATTGGCTAGTCTGCTGCCAAATGTCACAATCAAAGTGCGATTGTTTGTCTAGCTCTACTCTCCATTCATTACATAAGCCTGTTTTTGCTGTTTTCGGGCTAATTAAGATGCACTGTGACTCAGATGACAAGTTATAAGGGTGACTTCTCGGCAGTTCAGCTTTGGCAAGTCCATCCATGTCCGTTCCCTCTCTGCTGCAAACTTGTCAGATTTGATACTTGAGTCACAGTAGCACAGCTGTGGTCTTGCACTTGTGCCTTCGCCTGTGTGCATTTGTGTACACTTGGCCACGAGAGCGGAAAACCGACTGCCCACAGAAGTATGTGTCAGACCATCTGATGTGTTGCCACCTTTAGCAACAACAGAAAGAGAAATCATGGCCGATTTCCGTTTTATTACTGGTCTCAGGACAGGCCAATTCACAACATGCATTGCCCTGAAGAACTGTTAGCTGCCATTCTGTTCCAGAAATGTCTGCAGACTAGATTCTTTCTGTTGTCAGAATTGAAAGCCAGTTCAACAAAAAAATGAATAGGTGATAATCAAAGTGTTAAAGAGAAAATAAGGACTGTTTTCTGATATAGAGTTAAGTCTATATATGTTTGGACACTGAAAAAAGTTTAGTTTTTTTAACTGGTTACAGAAACATATTTGGCCTGGAGTTGATTTGAGGTGTGGTGTATATTTTGCTATGGACAGACAACATTCAGTCAAAGGAGGTCCCCATGCAGGTGAAAAAAGCCACCCTTAGGCTACAAAAATTGAGAGAAATTGCTACAATAGTAGCAGTGGCCAAATCTACAATTTGGTACATCCTGTGAAAGAATGAAAGCACTGGTGAACTCGGGAATGCAAAAAGACCTGGATGTCCACAGAAGACAACAGTGGTGAATGATCACAGAAGTGAACAACACTCTGAAGGAGTATCTACCAAGCCTACCATAAAGAAAAGATGGCATGAAAGTAAATACAGAGAGTTCACTGCAAGGTGCAAGTCACTCATTTCATTTTATTCATTTATAAAGCACATTTAATAACAACAGGGCGTTGACCAAAGTGCTGTACAACATAACAATTAAACAGTGACATTAACAACAACAACTGACAAAAATTAAAAACAGATTAGGATAAAAGAATTGGTAACTCTCCTACTGTTTCGAAAGCCAGAGTAAAAAAATATGTTTTAAGATGCGATTTAAAAAGAGTAACAGTTGGGGCCTTTCTAATGTGGAGAGGTAGATCGTTCCACATTTTCGGTGCCACAACTGCAAATGCCCGATCTCCTCTATGAACCATCCTAGACTTATGTAAAGTAAGGAGCAGTGTTGGGGAGTAACGGAATACATGTACCGCCGTTACGTATTTAAAATACAAAATATGAGTAACTGTATTCCGTTACAGTTACAGTTTAAAAAGGTGGTATTCAGAATACAGTTACTTTTTTGAAATAAATGGATTACACGGCGGTACTTTCCTGTTTCATATTGTCGCAGGTCAGGACTGTTTGGGTTTTGTTTGACAGCTACGTTCTGTTGTTCCAGGTGGCAGCGTTGCGGTTGCCATGGTTACAGGGCGACGCTCTCTCTCTCTCTGCGACTGTGTGTTTCCTGGGTGAGAGAGCGCCTTTTCATTGTTGTTGTTGTTGTGCTAAGTTAACAGGCAGAATGCTACAAGCATAGCTCTAAAGAATGTAGCATCATGGGCAATGTAGTCCGTGTTGCAGGGAGAATGGACTGCCATACACGTTATGGGTCTGTGAGCGCGAGGAGGGCGAAAAAGGGGAGTGGAAAGGTACGAGTTGTCATCGAGCAAAAACGGGAGCTGGAAGCATGTAAATATAATAATAACCACTGCAGCCAAGAAGAGTGCCTGACGAGCCCAGTTGTAAGTAAGCTATTAAGACTCGACTGTACACCGTGTTCATGTTTTCCTCCAAAAACAATAAGTTCCGTTGGAGCAGCCTTTCAACGCCTCTCTCTGTCTCTCGCAATAAAAGTTGACCCAGACAACAAAGTAAAGCTAGTTTTCGGCTACGAGCCGACAGGGACCCCGCCGTATTAGTCAGAGGTCCCTTTACTACAGTTCGGAGTCGCGGACCTTCAGTAATAGTAATAAATCACACAGCAATAGTACATTCACGTTGTTGTAAAAAGCATGATAATATATTAAGTAATCCAAAGTATTCACAATACGTTACTGTCATTGAGTAACGTAACGGAATACGTTACAGAATACATTTTGGGGCATGTATTCTGTATTCTGTAATGGAATACATTTTAAACGTAACCTTCCCAACACTGGTAAGGAGTAGGTGATCACTTGATCGAAGGGCTCTAGAGGCCGTATACAGCTGCACAAGGTCAGACAAATAGTCCGGTGCCTGGCCATTTAGCACTTTATAAGTTAAAAGTAAGATTTTGAATTTAATTCTAAAACGCACTGGAAACCAATGAAGGGAAACAAGCACCGGAGTAATATGTTGGTGTTTCTTCACACGAGTCAAAAGGCGAGCTGCAGCATTCTGTACAAGTTGGAGCCGGGCCAAGCTGGACTGACTGACACCCACATACAGTGAATTGCAGTAATCCAGTTGAGATAAAACAAACGCATGAATTGCTTGTTCCAAGTTTCTAAAGGATAGAAAAGATCTCACTTTGGATAGGAGCCTTAATTTAAAAAAGGACCGCTGGACAACTGAATTAATTTGTTTCTCAAATGTAAGTTTGCTATTCAAGAGAACCCCCAGGTTTTTTTACATGCATTTTAACAGCACATGTTAGGTTACATAAGTCCAAATCTGGGGCATTGAAATTACAGCTTGGTCCAAAAATAATTACCTCTGTTTTTTCCTCGTTGAAGGTAAGAAAGTTTGAGGCCATCCAGGTTTTAACTTCGTCGAGAGATTTGACTAACGATTCCATGGGCGTAGAGGTGTTTCTATTAAACCGAAGATAAATCTGGGTGTCATCGGCATATGAGTGAAAGCAGATGTTATGTTTCCTAAAGATTAGACCTAGGGGTAACATATAGATTGAAAAAAGAATTGGGCCTAACACGGATCCCTGCGGGACACCACAAGTAAAAGGAGCTGGGGAAGAAATAAAATCATCAAGGCTCACGGAAAAAGTCCTCTTGGAGAGGTACGACCTAAACCATTCCAAGGGGATACCTTTGATGCTCCAAATGGGAGATCAGAATGCTGTGGTCAACAGTATCAAAGGCTGCAGTTAAGTCTAGGAGCAGGAGCACGGCTGGGTCTCCTGAGTCAGTGATTAATAAAATATCATTAAGTATTTTTAAGAGGGCAGTTTCTGTGCTGTGGTGGGTTTTGAAGCCCGACTGGAACTTCTCAAAAATATGATGACTGTTTAGAAAGGATTGTAGCTGCTCAAATACAATCCTTTCTTTGACAGAAACGGTAGCTTGGAGACAGGTCTAAAATGAGCAAAAACAGAAGAATCAAGATTCGGTTTTTTTAAGCACTGGCTGCACTACAGCGTGCTTGTATCCAGTTGGTACTACTCCAGAGCTGAGACTGCTATTAAAAATAGTTAAAATGTCAGGACCGACTACCTTAATAATCTTTTTTAGAAAATGGGTTGGGACTCCATCTGAGGGGCAGGATGATGTCTTTATGCTATTGCAAAGCTCTTCTACCTGGTTAAGACATGCAGCCTCAAACTGGTCAAAAGCAGCTGAGGGGGTATATGTTAATGAGACATTATACAGCGATGGGATAGATGTAGATCGAAGCCTTTCTATCTTATTAATAAAAAACTGCAAGAATCTATCGCAAGTTTCAATGGAGCTATCTATATGGAAAGTGGGGGAGATATTCAAGACCAATTCAATAACTGAGAAAAGAGTTCGGGGGTTATTAGAGTTGGTCTCAATAATGCTTGCGAGAAACTTAGATTTTTCGGCTTTTACGATGGCTTGATATCTAGATAGGCTCTCTCTCAGCAGCAGGAAAGAGACTTGTAACTTGTCTTTTTTCCATTTTCGTTCAGCCTTCCTGCACTGTCGCCTAGCTGATCGAGTTGAGTCGTTTATCCACGGGTCTGAGTAAGCTGTTGATCGCACTGATTTAAATGGAGCGATCTCATCAAGAATAGTCTCATAAGCCTCAAGAATAGAAAGGCTGGATTGGACTTTGCTAAAAATATCTAAAAATAAATAAATAAATAAAAAAATCAAACAGCACAGTTCTGGGAAACCATTGTTTGGAAAGATGAAACCAAGATCAGCCTCTACCAGAATGATGGAAAGTATGGAGAAGGCGTGGAACTGCTCATGGTCTAAAGCATATCACGTCATCTGTAAAACACGGTGGAGGCAGTGTGATGGCTTGGACGTGCACTGTGACACTAGTGTTTATTGATAATGTGATAAAGGACAGAAGCAACCGATGGAAAATGTAAAGTGCAAAGAAGTGGAATATTATTGAATGCCCAATTTAGTCACATGATCTTAATCCAACTGAGCATGCATTTTACTTCTTGAAGACTAAACTTCACACATAAAGACCACAAACAAACAGCAGCTGCGGTGAAGGCCTGGCCGAGTATTAAAAAGGAGGAAACCCAGCATCTGGTGACATCCATGAGCTTAAGACTTGCCAGCAAAAGTTTTCAACCAAGCATTAGAAATGGCCAATTTATTTTTAGTTATTTAATTTGTTTTTTTGTTCACATGTGAATTTTGTTCCATTCCATTTTCCGATAACTTTGGTGAATGCTGTTTACAGTAAAGTCTGTTGGATTTAAGGCAGTGTTTCCCACTGTAATTCCATTGTATTGTACTGTGGCATGCTTTTATGCATAACAGCAACTCGAAATGTAGAGGGAATGTAGAGAGGTTGTACAGTGGTAAATTAATGAGTGAATGAACTGTGAAGGATAGAAGAAAAAAAATATTAAAATACTACAGCAAGTAACTGGGTAGCTGTGTGGACAGCACTAAAAGAGGAGCACAGAAAATGCTCTGCAGTAGAAACGGTACTAAGAAAAAGCATGAGAAAATACAAAACAGGGACAGATGTAAGCAATCCAATGGGCCAAACATACATTTATGAAATCTAGGTGTGATGTGCGGTTGTCTGTCCCTGTGTGTTGGCCCTGCGACAGACTGGTGACCTGTCCAGGGTGTACCCCGCCTCTCGCCCTATGACAGCTGGGATAGGCTCCAGCGCCCCCCGCGACCCTGAAAAGGATAAGCGGAAGCGAATGGATGGATGGATGGTTTAATTGTTTTGGGTCCATTTTTCTGATTCTTTTTCTTTCTGTTGGATTCATCATTTTATTATAACTTATTCTATTTATGACTGATAACTTAGACATCGCCATAAAAATGAATGGGTCTATATATAGTCACACCCATAAGCTAAAGTTGCATGTACAGTTGTGTTGATATGTAGCGAACCTTGATGTTGTTGCAAAATCAGCAAAAAAAAGAAAGAAATCCTATTATCTTTTCTTGGTTAGTCAAATAGCTTTAAAACTACAATTATCTGCCCTCTTTTGTGCCTTAAAAAATGTCATATCATTGTTATTATTATTATTCTTTTCTTGCATTTAGAACTTTGTAGTCATGGACTTTTACATCTTCCATCTCAGAAGCAACATTCTAAAAGCAATAATGAGTTCTAAAACTCCTCTCAGGTTGCCGACCCCTGACCTAGGTGCTTATTATGGGTTCATTAAGTTGATTAAGCTCATGGTAAATCAACCTTATGATTAACAATTAACTTAATCAGATACATTAATAAAAAAAACTGCAGAGTTTGGTGATACTTTTCTTTGGCAATGTTTTGCTTTATAAGTACAGCTATTAAATATTTTGCATTACATATACAATATTACACACATACAGACACTTTCATGCTTTTTTATACCAAAGTCGACCCCAGCAACAGCTGATGATTAGTTTTCTAAAATTTTCATTTAGTTAATCATGTTCCATAACGCCACAGTTCCTCAGTCCGCCAAGGCCTGCCATGAGAACACCTGAGCTCATTACTCACCTCACGACTCAACCTGGGGTAAGAACTGCCCAGGGGCTTTTCAGTACATAACACCCTGTTACTATTTTCATCTTCCTTTTACTCAAAAAAGTACATTCATGTACGGTCAGATTATTGTCACTTCCCTGCTGCAGGCTTCTCTTTTTTAGTTTATTGTGTAGGAACATAATCTGTGTTCACTTCACAAGCTCCAGCGGATTATAACTTAATCTCAGACAGAATACAAATGTACAGCACTGACCATTTAAGGGCACAGAACATTATCTGTTATTGCAGTTAGTTTAGGATCCTGAAAAAAAAGACCCATCTGTTTTATGAGTGCTACTACACTTTTCATGTCAAGCGAATATATAATGACACGCACAATTTTGGTCACCCACAGTTTGGTCAAAAGTTCATTGGCTGTGAGTGTATATGTAAAGGCTGACCTGAGCAGCACTGCTCTTTTATTTCCATCTTTTACAGTTTCAAAGTAACAAAGAAGGAAGATTGCTTGAAGCAAATGTTTGGGCACACTGCATGGTCTGTACTTAGTAACCGTCCCCCTCACCCCCAGCAAGTATCACAGCTTGTAAACAGTTTTTGTAACAGCCAAGAGTTCTTCTTGTCTGGGGGAATGTTAACCCACTTTTCCTGAAAAGTGCTAGTTATGTGAGAATTTTTGGGCCATCTTGCATGCACTGACCTTTAAAGGTCTATTTTCAGATTTTCAAATCTGATGTGTGGTGTATTGCAAATTAGAGGCTTAGAGAGTTTTGGCACCCCTTTTGCAAACATACTTTTGCTTTTTCCTGCTGAAATATACTATATTTAAATACCTTCCTTTACAGAACTTGTTTGCAAAATGGAACAAGCTTGTTTAGAACTTTACTTGATAGTTCCTAATTTTGTGGCGAGAATGCACAAAGCCTTGATATTTTTCCAAATGTGGCTGAGTGATGGACCAGAACACCACCAACCTGGATTCTCATAAGCTCTTTTACAGTTAACTGGAGAAGCAGTTCTCCAGAAAAGATCCCTCTGTCTTCTGAATCTCCAACCTTGACACCTCACTGCTATGTCTTCATTACATTATCAGGTGAGGAAAGGGCTGACTAAAAAGGTTTTACTATCATTGTATAGCCTTATGTCTTTTGGAGTCCAATTCTTACTTAACCTATACAACAAAGACATTAGAAGAGTGGGGTTGCTGATTTCAGTTATAAGCACTTCAATGGCATGCCATTCTTTATTTCTTTGTTTATTTTTTTTAATTTTATAGGACTCTACATGCACTTTTAATGTTTTATGTTGGCAGCTGAAATTAATGTTATGGACTGTCATCACTGAGTTAGATAAAAGCTTCAAAAAAAGATGTCTGAATGTGGTTCAAAGATGGCTGCAGGAGCTGCAAGACAGACTTGTAGAAAGAATTAGTTTGGACTGAGGAGAAACAGAGATGTTCTTTTGGACCAATATTAGAAATTTAGATGATTCATTGTATTATGCACGTTGGAAATAAAGACAGTGATTTACATTGAACAGTCAAATTCTTATTTTTCTATTCCCCTTAAAAAATAAAGTTCCAAGAAGAAAGATGAAGATTCTTGAAAGTTACAAAGAAAGAAGTGAATGTAATGTAATATGAAAACACTGAAATAATTAAAAAGACAATTATTGGTGTGGGTGTCCTACCGTCCTTGCTCAAACATATTAGATATATAGTATGATAGATTGATATTTTGGGGGACTCATCACAGGAACCCTCTTTGGTGTCTCCTAATTTCAAAATTACTCACGTACACTCGTCACCACTTTTGTGCATCAATATGATCAACTTCTAAAGACCTCTACAAGTACAAACTAAAATATTGAGGAGCATTATAATTTCCTTAGCCCAGAATTAGAACAGTGCAGTTCATTGAAGCAGTTTGCTGCTCTGAGGGATAATTCATTCCGATTTTGATGCTGCTGTAGCAAAAGCATTTTGACCGGTGTACATTGGCTATCAGGGATAATGCTAATAGTTAACGTGGCACTAATGGTTTTGTCCACCTAGGTGCTTATTATGGGTTCATTAAGTTGATTAAGCTCATGGTAAATCAACCTTATGATTAACAATAAACTTAATCAGATACATTAATAAACCAACTGCAGAGTTTAGTGATACTTTTCTTTGGCAATGTTTTGCTTTATAAGTACAGCTATTAAATATTTTGCATTACATATACAATATTACACACATACAGACACACAGACACTTTCATGCTTTTTTATACCAAAGTCGACCCCAGCAACAGCTGATGATTAGTTTTCTGTCAAAGCATTGCTGATCTTGAAATTTTAGGTATTCACACCGACTGTGATTACCTGGTATGCCTCTTGAAATCCTTACATTCTGTGCTTTAATAATCTGTTACACATCTTTGCTTTCACCTCCCACAGTTCTCAAGTGACCACTGGGAGCCCTTACCACTGTCACTCACCTCGGGTGTAAAGGGAGGGCAAACAAGGCTGCCCAGTCGTTGGCCAAGTATTTATCTCAGAGCTATGTCAGATTACACTCAAGTAAATCTGCTTGTCACTGGCTGCACAGAACTATTAAAAGCACACGCATGTTTAGGATGATAAGGGCACGGCAATGACTTGCATTAGCTAGTGGAGAACATTTTGCTTAGTGATAAAATTAGAGCTTGTCATCTCCTGTGGGCTAAATCTGAAAATGATGAGATGTGACTAGACTAGAGTTTTTTTTTCTTCTGTTTTTTTCACCACTGTGTCTTTTTTCTCACAGTAGGCTAGTCTAGTGTTTTGTGTTTTGTCTTGCTTTACCTGGGTTCATTGGCCTAAGTGTCAAAACGCTTTGTTCGGTTAACTGCTCACTACTACAGGCTGTAAGCGTGTCTCTTTTTCTCAGCCCGCCTTCAGTCATTTTTGTAATCAGTTTGTTACAGAGACTTATTTTGAATTGTAGAAAATCTGATTCACTCCTAGGCCTCATATTGTGTCTACTAAAAGCATTTCATTTCAGCAGGATTTAAAACTGTGTTTCATACAAATGTAACAAGAATACGCTGACTTCCATTGCTGAGCTACAGTGGTGCACTTGTGGTGACAATGCTAATTTTAAAAAATATGTGATTTTCTTCAATCTTATAAAAAAAGATTACAGTACAACAGAACTGTTAACATGTTCTGCAAAATGCATTATGGTGATTGTACTTTATTTGTAGAGGCAATGTCAGACAATCATACAATAACATAAAACTAATGTGTTAAGTCAAATAATCTTTTATGGGAAATGTAATGCCAAGGGATTAGGCCTTTTTTTTCTTCTTTTTTTGTGACAACTGGCAGCTGGGACAGGCACAGAACATGAGGACAGAGAGCAAAGAGAATGAAACGTGACACAATTCCCTCACTGGAATTGAACTGGGTACATTGCATAATGCTCACCTTAAATCACTGGTGCACAGGGACACAATTCTGGCATATGCTCTATCGACACAACAGTGTTGTACAAATACGAATACATTGATTAGTGTGTAATAACATCTTCCCAAAAAACTTCTTCATCCTCATACACTTGAAAATAATCCATTAAAAATACCTAAGAGCAGGCATTTGTGAAAGTCAACATGTTGCCCCGCCCATCTTGAATACAGTGACTGCAATACAGTGATGGGCACTGGAACTCTGTCTAATCACATTGTATCCAAATAACAACAGACTGGACACATACTGTAAGTAGTTCTTATAGGCATTTGTGTGGCATGAAGGCAAATTTTAATTCATGCCTGCACTTTCTGACTCAGGATATGAAGGCTCATACCTATGATGAATTGGAACCTCTTCTCAAATGATGAAACAAAGAAGCAAAAACGTGAAGCCAGAGGATCTACATAAAGCATTATCCTCTTCCTTCTCATCTGAAACTTCATATCCTGAACTGAATTCAGGACTCTAACACATAAAAACATGCATAAACGTACTCATTTATTATTACTGTCAAAATTAGGTATTGTCAGCAGATTAGACATGTGACCCACCTGTCACTGAACAGCTGACAAGGACAAAAAACACAAAACAAAACAGAACAACAACAGCAACTGGTTATAAGCTAACGTGTTAGCTAATTTTAGCCAGTGTGCTAAAAATTAGTTTTTCCCTCTGATAAACAGTTTCATTACATTTTCACATAGTATGTAACTTATTAGTTAAGTGTTCCTTCAAGAACATTAACAACAAAGTTTCACTAACTAAGGGTAATAGAATCTCCTTCCCCACCCAACATATTGACACTGCAAACATACTGATACATTGCAAACATAGTGGCCTACACCCACTACAGAAAAACTGGAGGCAGAGTTGATTGTCCTATACCGGCCACAAGGATAATGCACTTTAGTTAGGAGCAATAAGCTAACAGAATTCAGTTGACTGCAATTTGCAATACACTGACATCTTTTGGTGAGATTTTACACAGTGTACCTTTACTACTATTACTACTGCCCAAAAAACACTCACGGTAGCATCGTTAAAACTGACTAATCTAAACTTTACTAGTGCTGTCAGCGTTAATCTCGTTAAAATAACGTTAAATTGTTTGCCCCATTCCCAACAAACTGCATGTGTTTGCACATTTTTCAGTGACATTTTGCACATTTTTTGATTGAAATGACTAAATGCATTTCTACTGGGGGTTAATGTTCTTTTTTTTTTTTTTTACTTTGCCCATCCAGAGTCTAGAACCACCACTGACAGGATGTGAAGCCTCCCTTCCAATGTAGAGATCCTACTATTAAAAAAGATTATCAGTATGACTCTCAGAAAATAGGGTTTCCTCGTCAAGTACAAGTAAAAATGGCTAAAGGTTCACAGAGGAAAATGATAGAAATTTAAAAAAAAGAAGTCATTCCATATTTTAGGGGGAATTGACCCTTTGTTAATAAAATCAATGGCTGAAAAAAGGTAATAAGGATTAAAAGGAGTTTAGGAAGGTTCAGGATGCAGCCTCACCCTCAGATGCCACTTGTGTAGACTTCAAAACCCTTCTCCGTTATTGATAGCAGTGCTAAGTGACATTTACTGGACTGAAAAGCCCTCAGAGCTACCAGAATCAAGGGAGGGAAAGTGGGAGGGTGTGAACTGATTTTCAGGAGTGCTTACAGGAAACGGAATTGAAAGCATGTGAAAATAAGAAAACACTTAGGAAGACATTTAGACTGGCAGTGTACACAAACACTCCTTAAAATTAGCTGCATGACACTGATGTTCATAACTTCAATTACTCTCCCATAATAGTTTCATTAGTGTTTCCAATATTAGCCCCAAAGACGTCATATCACTTAGACAACAGTGTTCTCCCTGATTTACTAGTAAGCCTCCATTCAAAGCTACACATAATAATCCGTGCTGTGAACCATCAAGAATAACAAAGACCTACATAATGCCTGGAGCTCGGTGTCTACAACAGAATTACATAACACTCTGTCACCCAATAAATTAATATGGATCCTTTACCTTGAGTCCGGTGTGAGAGAGCAGCTGGACTCTTTCTCCCCCTCTTTTTTATCACTGCCTATCCCCAACGTGCCTTTTGGCTGAACGCAGCCTCCGTCTAGCCAATGCTGTTGTGTATTTGTTTGAAACTGTACTGCTCAGCACTGAAGATATCTAGTGTTTCTGATGCCAGTGAGTGGGAGCTACATGCGGCATGCTCATTGGTGTGAAATTGTGAGGTGGGGGGGAGAGAGCAGCTGAGATGGATGGAGGCAGAGAGTGGGGCTGGAAACAGAGAGAGAGTCGTAGGGGAGGAGAGCTTTGTTTTCATGGGGAAATCTCCAAGGACAGCCCAGAGCACATCTGTGGAGAGGAGAGGTGCTGTTCGGTGATGTCAGTGAGGTTGCGTTTGAAAAGATGGGAACGTAAATGTAGCACAGGAATACAGCTGTGCGTGGCTACTGATGCCTAAGGTTGACTACCCAAAATTCTCAAGAGGAAACTAAAACTATTTGTTTGAAATTAACACTCTAAGAACTGTTGAAATTGGTTTGATTGTGAGATATTTTAGGACATTAGGGCAATAGCAACAGAATTATCATTCAATCATTTAATTTTTTTTTTGTAATTTTCTTACAGTTTTCTCTCACTTTTTCTGGCCAGGAAACTGCATATGAAATTCAACCATTTTAATATAGCGTTTAATACTTGCCTAAGCCTCTGTGATTAATAAAGCATTTTGATGCTGATTTACATGATCAGCATAAAAGACAATCACTTTAATGTCCGTCCTCTGAATCACTAGAAGCTGTGCATCCGAACGAACTAAAATAAATAAATAAAGATTACGTAACCCAAAACCTAGTGTACACTCAGGAAAACTGGAACAATGATGATAACATGATTTGGTAGTCAACGGAAGCCCAGTTATCTATGCGTATGTGCAATTTTGGATAAAACATAAAGACAATGTGTGGAAGAAGTGGGATTGCACCTTCACTTGTTTGTAAGCCAAAAGCATATGGACATGACATGACAAGCTTAGGGCACATAGATGCGAGTGAAAGTGAAAATTATTTGTCTTACTGCAACGTGAAGAGAAAGATAAGATCTGCAAGGAACTGAGAGTGTGAAGAAGGCAGTCTGGCTGAGAACCAATAATTCTTGCTGCTGAATAGGCAACTAAGTGTTATATAAAATCACACACATGCACGCATATGCACATGGACGCACACACACACACAAAGCAGTTAAACAGCACTGCCTACGTGCACATGCTCTGAGTTTCCTCCCGTCTCGTTTTCTCCAGCTTTGGATGTGCACTCACACATGGGTAAACGGTGTTACAGTGGTAAAGTGTAAAAAGATTTAGCAGCTTGAGTAATTTACACCACTATTCTTTTGAGAAAGTAAATCTACAAGCCAGTTAAAAACATTTTGCACTGGAGGTTTCAGGCAACGTTATGCAGTTTGATAAGTACTTTGTGTGAAGCATACTGATGCACTAACCCCCTCCAAGAGAGTGAAGTTAAACTGCTTGCTTTCTTGCTGTGTTGGCATCAGTTAAAGAAGATTAATTCCAACTGAAACTGCTTTTTCACTTCAGAGCAAAGTGAATCTCGTACACTACATATTAAGAATTAAGGTGTACAAAGGAAGTTTAAAATTGTTGTAGAAGTAGTGCATAATCATGCTGGGAGTGTGGCTGCTTTGAGGTGTACAGGTGTAGTGATGCACAAAGCTCTATCTGATAGCTGGCTGCCAGAACTAGATTTTTTAATGGTGTTTTTGCCTTTTTAGATAGTTTTTCATGGAGTCATTTGACAGATAACATAATATGCCTTGCTGTGTGATTTATTAGGGACATGTGAGATTCAGTTTCGGTGAGTGAAACTGTGGCATTTTAAGACTTTGGGCTAAAAAAGCTAGCTAGCCTCAGCTGTTAACTTAGCAGTCTTGTCCAAATATTGTAACTCCTGGCTCCAAAAAAACAACATGGTGGCAGCCATAAAAGAGCGTGTAACACAAGCCGACCTACAGAAATACAAGTTAAAACTGACTTTTACAGGGTTTATAGGGGTACATGTGTTTGGATGGCTAATAAAAAAAAGTTCCCTATGCTTTGCCCCAGGTCCGAACCTTTCTTCAGTTCCCAAACTCAAACAACTCTTAGATCATTGAGAGTTAAAAATAGTCAAAATTCCTTCATGTTCAGTAAAATGATTAACGTGGCTGCTTTGCAATAAACGTTAACATTCAGACATGCATGAGAAAGAGGATTTACAAAGTCTAGCAAAAGTTGAAGTCAGCAGGAAATTAGCCCGCTACGTGTCATCTAAAGACGAAATACCATGTTTTGACTGAGGAATTTCTAAAAAAGTAAAATGTGCAGCTCCGCTATCACTTTCAACATCAGTGTGGTCAGAAAATTAAACAGCAGAAATGTTTGCAGGGTTACTAATGTTGGGTAGCTGGTACACAATGGTGTGCTACCTAGTAGTTAGCTACACAGTTATGGTTTGGATAATATTATAACAGAATAATATTATTAACAGAATGAAAATAGAAGATGAATGCTAACTTTTTTTATCCTCAATAAAAGTTTATTTGAGGCTCCCGAATGGCGAAAGACAAACGCAATCCTATCAGGGCAGGGAAAAAGAGGCTGAAAACAGCCAAACTTCAGTCAAGAGAGCACGTTCGATGATTCATCCACAACACAAAGTTAGTCATTATGTTACTGCGTGGTTTGGATTACTCCCTATGAAAAAATTTGGTGCCTTAGCTACCCATTCAATTCTTAGTTAACCTCAGAGTGATTCTTTTCTGAATCATTTTAATGTTTGGTGTCTGGCATATTGTGAGCCCATGGGCTGTAGTTACATAATATGGTTTTAAAAATTGAGCTTATAAATGCAATGCACATGAATGATGCTAACAAATAGTCAGAAAGATTGACAGTCACCATTGAATATTTTTACTGGCTTGTTTATACATATAAAAAACAGACAGCCTTAAAGAAGGAGTTTGGACCCAGAATGAGGGTCGATAAGTCATATGCTCAGTCATATGTCAGATTTCTAATCACAGATATACTGATAAAGCAGATGGTACTTATAAAAACATTTGTAAAATTCAAAGTCACTTAGAAAGCCATGAATTGCTTTACCCTTTGCTGTAAAACTGTTGTACTCCTTTATGAATAAGCGAAACAAAGTGGCACATAGTAGAACACTGTCTTGTCAAAAACTTGAGAGAATGTCAAATACTTCTAGCCCTTCACTAATATTACTGAAAAATCTAAGTATATAATACCAGTGGGGCTGGATAAATCACTTAAAGGACATAGTAAATACAAAGAAAAGATTAAACACATGGCTACACTTTTTATGGGCAAAAGGCAGTTTGTTAAAAAGAAAAAAAAATCCCTTTGGTGCATTTCAAAAGAAGAGTAAAAACACTAGCAAGAAAGTAAAAACGCAAATAAGCAGTGATTCCTTGTTAAGTCTCCTTTTCAACTTGAACTTGATGAACAGGACAAATTTACCTTGTGAGTCACCAATTATGTATTGTGATAAAAGGGAGTGCAAAAAGCACACATCTTTGTCTATGCGCCCAAAACAGGAAATTGTGCTCACACACAACAATGGTTTACACAATCCATTTTTTCCCTCTGTGTGCTAATGTCATCGAGCAATTACACACATTACACAGAGCAGAGAATAATTTGAGCAATTCAAAGACCTTTTCATTTAGAAGAAGGCTGGCCACATAGAGAGGGTGTATAAAGAATGTTCACCCACACACATAGTTGGCCAGGTGCGACTTTCATGATGCTGTTTACATCACAGGTTTCCCAGTCGCCTTTGTCTCTTACTGTATCTCTGGGGGACTCATCGGAAATCCTCTCCTGGAAGCAAAAATCTTTACCTCATCAAGTGATTTATGTTTCACGTTGCCTGACACGCACACACCCCCAGCTCTGTTTGACATTTTACACAACTCAGATGTCAGTGATTGAGATTTGAAGGATGAACATAACAAAAGAACTAAAGTATTTCTTATATGATCATTATTATTTGTTGGGATATCTTAGTCTAAACCTTCAGCTTTCTTGATGTTGGCTAACAGAACTCTTTTTCAAGGAGAGCAATCCTTGCAATTACATTCTTGAGCTTATGTCCAATTATCTGGATGAGTAGTGTTGTATAGGTGTATGCCAATTCATGGGTTTCCAATATGCATTTATGTCTTTTTATAGTACTTACATTTCATTTCTAATCCTGAAGTCTGCAGCTATAACTGCCATTGCTGATGCATCTCTACCTTGCACTCCTTTCTTGTGTGGGGCCACCTGAGAAGTGTATAAATTCTGTGATTCCCAGTTGTGGCACCAGAGGCTAAGAGAGAAAAACGCTGAGCACCAAAGACCCAGCATGTACTGCGAGAGGGAAAGGGCACACAAAAACAAGTAATTACCAAGTGCATGCTGGGCCTGCTGTTTTAGTAGCATTCTGCATTTTTCTGTCTATCTAACAAGTGCTGTTTTAATGCATGTGCTTAATTTGGTTTAAGCCTCATGGCATGATGGAAAGGGGGAACATGGCTCAAGAGAAAAAAAAATCAGTGCCAGGGTGCAGAGTTAATGCAGGTTAACAAAAAATCACACTTCTAAATTTGAATTTTATTCTCAACTTGCACTACTCGTTTGGATCTTTTTTGTTTTTGAATCTTTTTTGAGCTCTTTTGATATTTGTTTAGAGTGCTAAGAGTGTTCACCTTTTGCCCGGCTGTCATCATACAGGTGCTCAGAAGTTTACATATGCTCATAATGGGCAACAATGTCATTATAATTTTTAGGCTTTTAGTGATTTCTTTGAACTGTTCTTTTGCTAGGGTGGAAAGATAGTTAATGATGATTGTCTTTTCATAAGTGCTGCTGAGGAGTCTACAAGGTCCCTTAATTTGACAAGGACAAGACCTATTAACTTCATGTTAGTAATCATGATTGATGGATCTAGAGATTTCAGACCTACCATTTATTAGCTCAAACATCAAAAGACATGAATGCTTTAAAAGTATCAACATCAGCTTCTCTCTGACAGCATGGTGGGAGTTTCTAAAAATAACGGAGTCTTCATTAATCCCATGTAAACGTACACCTATCTGGAATAACCCTGACATATTACAAAACAATAATATGATTAATTTCCCAGAATGGAGTTGTAAAGGAATTAAATACTTAGAACATGTCACGGTTTGGGGCAGCGGCCGTGTGAAGAGTGGAAGGAGGACTCAAATGCAGCACTTATTCAGATGTGAAGGGTGATTTATTAACAATACCAGACATAAAGTGGAGATGGCAAACAGAACTAAGGACGAACTAAACTGGGAGAAACTACACAAAGGAGTGGCAAACCTGAACATGAAGGGAGAACAGCAGGGAGAGCACGCAGGGGATTTCACAAGGTATGAATACAGACGACGCGACGAGGAACAGAGGCAAACACACACTATAAGTACACAGAGAGACACTGGGAAATCACACACAGGTGGGAGACACAGCTGGACCTGATTAACCTGACGAGACAGGGGAACACTAACACCAGGGACCAATAGAGGGAGCACAAACCCAAAACCCAGTATCTAAAATCCCAAAACACAAACCATCCCAAAACAGCCCAAGAATAATAAAGAGAATAATAACAATAAGGAACACAAACACAAAGTCACTGAGTCATGGCCGCAGGACCATGACAGAACATATATTAGAGGGAACAGAATTTATTCCATTTGACAGACTAGTTGCACAATATGGGATCAACAAGAAAAGATTTTTAGAATATCAACAAATTAAATCCATAGTAAAAAAGAAATTTAACCTCAGTCAAGTTGAATTACAAACACCACCAAGTGCGGCACATTTCCTTACTCTTAAATCCCC
Source organism: Diplotaxodon limnothrissa (assembly GCF_057381915.1). NCBI lineage: Eukaryota > Metazoa > Chordata > Actinopteri > Cichliformes > Cichlidae > Diplotaxodon > Diplotaxodon limnothrissa. The sequence goes on along the minus strand of NC_140612.1, from coordinate 12,689,971 downwards.
CAAATTATTATCTAAAATATACAGAACACTTTCTAAATTAGATGAATCAATATCCCTTCCTATTGCAAAGTGGGAAGCAGATTTATCAGTCAGCTTAGACCAAAACTTCTGGTCTCAGATTTGCTTAAAAACCTTTAAATTGATTAAAAATCCCAGTCTGCAATTAATACAATACAAAATACTACATAGAGTGCACTATACAGGTCATCGGATGTTCAAGATGGGCTTTACATCTTCCAACAACTGCTCACACTGTCAAGGCAATACACCAGACAATTACATTCACGCTCTTTGGTTCTGTCCACCAGTGCAGAAGTTTTGGCGCGAGATATGTGAAGACTTATCAAAGTGTCTGAAATGTAACATTCCAACTTCCCCCTTAGTGTGTTTGTTGGGCAACTTAGATAATGTCACTTCAGAAAAGAATATCGCCCATATGGTTTTCACTGCCCTATGCATAGCCAAGAAAACTGTCCTCATGAACTGGAAAAATAAAAACAATCTTAATTCTAACCAATATAGAAATGATCTATTAGATTACATTAGTCTTGATAGAGCCTCTGCCACCACATCAGATCAATTGCTCTGGGCTCCTTTGATCAGCTCCATCACCTAGTGGGGGTGGGGGGTCATAGTTTGGTCCCGCCTTCACTGTTGTGACTGGTGTGGGGGTAGGGACAGGCTTAGGGCGTCGGGGGGTTCCCCGGAGGCATCTTCCTTGGGGGGCTCAACCCGGGGTAGCGGTCATGTCCGGGTGGGGGCTCTTTTGGCTCTCGGGTGACTGTTTCCTCGTGGCTGCGTGCAGCGGGGCTAGGGGAGGGTCTGTGCTGACGGACGTGGGTTACTGACCTGGTAGCCTGTCTGCCCCTGGGTGGGTCCGGGATGGGCATGAGGTTCTGGGGGCGCTCCGTCTCTGGGCTGGGGCCCTGGCCGGGCCTCGGGGCCTTGGGTCCTGGTTTGTGTGTTGCCAGGGTTGTGGGCGGGTGGGTGCATGGGGGCCCATCCCTGGCGCAGGGTGCCGCTGGTGCGTCGAGCCGCCTGGGGGGCTCTTCAACTGGTGGGGGAGATTGTCACATCTTGCAGGAGCTTTCCTCTCCTCAGGAACTCTCTGCAGGAGGGGGAGATACAGGAGAGGTGGAGGAAGATCTCAGCCTGGGCGTCTATTGTCTCATGTAGGCTGGAAGATGAATGGATGGTGGGGTGGGTGCAGTTTTCTCTGTGGTGGGGTTGGGTGGACTGTCCCGGGCTCTGTGGGGCCGGGGGGGGCGCTGCTGCACTGGGCCCCGGTCTGGATGGGCCTGGGCCCCCTTTCCCTGGCGGGTCGCGGAGTATGGGAGTGCCTACTGGGGTCAGCGGGGGAGCTGGCCCCAGGGAGGGGTCACCTGCCCCTCCCTTCCTTCCCTCCCCATCTCCAGCTGCCTCCCTCTTCCCGCTCCACCACAACCACCCACACATGCAGGGCCTTGGAGTAGGGGTATGTCACCAGGGTGCAGAGGAGGCTACCCCCCCCCCCCCCCCCCCCCGTCCCCTTCTGGCTGCCTCTGCCTCAATTTTATCCCACAACTTAGACATTCACATTACTCACACTCTCATTACACATACATATAGGATCTTGGGGGTGGGCACGATACACAGAGTCCAAATTACCATCAGGGTGTACACTTCACCCCTGGCATCGTTGCCCACCTCTCAATTTTGAATACACGTAGACATTGAGGGCTAACAGGAGGGACTATGCGCTTACCTGCTGCTCTCTGGCAGGTAGCTCCATGTCCTCCTGGGTTTTAATTGCACCTTAGAACACACATGCATCAACACTACAATGAGCGGGTGGAGGGAGGTTTGGAGTCTTCTCTCACCCCCGTTCTCTGCGGCCTGCTGGAGCGGGGGGGCTAGGAGGAGTTGGCCGTCCAACTGCGGTGTGGAGTGTGGGGCCTCCCTGCTGCTGCGGAGTCGGGGCGGTCTGCCTCCCCCCACCGCAGGGAAAAGGGTAACACCACCTGGGTCTGGGTGCAGTTCCCCCCTCCAGGGGCAAGGGTACCTAGACCCGGTTTGTAGAGTACGCTTGGTGAGTGTGATCGTGTGTACAGCGTCTCTTTATGTCTGTCTCCATGTTGGTTGAGTGTGGAGTAAGTGCATATGAGAGCATGAGGGTGGGAATGGATGTTTGTGTCTGTGTGTGCCTGTATGTCTGTGTCTATATGTCAGGTTGGGTATCAGACGCCACCTCTCTGGGGACATCTCAGGCCCTCCAAGGTTTGGAGGCCTATCTCCACCCACCACTTCCCCTGCCAGTGGCGGACTCCCTCAGGTGTCGGTGCGTTGGTGGTTCTTTGTGTCTGGGGGTGGGCGTCCGGGTACACACCGGCTCACTCCTTGGCGGCCGCTTATCGGGGCCTGGAGCCTGGGGCTCGCTCGGGCCACTTCGGAGGTGGGGTGCCCTCGGCCTCTCGGCCTGGGGCTCGGTCACTCAGGCACAGCTGGCTGCCGGCGGAGCTTACGGGCGCGTCACTGCAACTCCCCCTGGCTTCTGCTCCGCGGCTGCTGAGTGAGCCCTCATCTGGGACTCTCCTCAGCTCTTACTGGGACAGTGGCGCGGCTGCCCCTCTGTTGGTCTTCCTTGGTCTCTTGTGTTCTGGGGGCCTCTGGATGTCTGGAGTTTTGATCTCCTCCATACCTGCTTCATACCCTGGAGGACGGGGCTGTGGCTCCCCCACACCCTCTAGCAGATCATTACATGGAGAAACCTTTGGAATGCAAGCATCCTGATCCACACAGGTATGCACACAGGTGTACACACGGGTATTCACAGACGCGGACTACAGCTTTCTTGGCTGCTGCCTCAAAGCACATTGTACGCTGTCTATCTTGCGTGCTGCACAATATCGTTTATTATTTAGTATCTACTGATATCTATTGCTAGCTAGTTTATTGTGATGGTGCCGTTTTTTTTATTATGTTGCTCTTTGTTGTTTGCTTTCTCTTCAGTTTTTTTTCTCCATACAGGTGACCCAGGTGTTTTGTTTTTTTTGTTTGTTTTTCTTTCTTTCTTCTCCCCCTTCTCACCGTCTCTTCTCCCCTTTGGTTTTCTTTCTCTCCCTCTCTTTCTTTCACTCTCTCTCCCTGTCCTATCCCCCAGTCATGTCTGTCCCGTTTGTAGCAACTGAAAATAAAATAAATTCATAATTATAATAAAGGTCAATCAAATGGACCAATATGGCAAGGCCATGATTGTCCACTTGGTAAAATAAATCCGCTTGGCATCTTTCTTGGCCTTAAGACAACAATTCTGATGGCTAAAGATCCAAACGGGACACAAAAAAAAAAAAAAAAAAAAAAAAAAGTAATCATGATTGACTACAGATGGTAGTTTCTCTTTGCCAGTATAAAAAAGGAATTGATTTGACATCCCTCATTGGATTGATTGATACTCAGAACAATGGAAAAGTCCAAGGAACTCGGTGAAGATCTAATATAGACATTTTCAGATGCAGATTCAAGATCATCAGTTCAAGCAATTGCATGAAATTACAAAATATTTGGATGTAAAACCACTTTTCCAACATCTGGAAGATCCAAGCTGTCCCCCACACTTTGCCAGATGACATCTAAAATAGCCTGAGCAGTCATCAGAGAAAAAACCCAAACAGTTCTTTGGACAAATGAAGCCAAGATTAAATTGTAATTTGTAACTTGAATGAGGGGAAGAGAAAAGTATAGAGACAGGAAAGAACAGCTGATAGACATTATGTAACATTGTGGGAGATAGTGTTAGGAACTGATAAGAATTTAGCGTTTCCAGTGCAGTTTGTACTTGAAGAACACATTCTCATCCTTTTGTGGAATAAAAATAAAAGTGTCTATATCCACACTGTAGAGTGTCCCCCTACTTTCCTCTTCTGACACACAACAACTGAAATTCACTGATTGTACCATAAAAGCAAATGTAACCAATAAGTGGGTTCAATAGGCAAGCAGACGAAGAATTCCAAGGAACGGGATGGGGACCTGTTCTCTACAAGAATCAGTTCTCAATTCTCACCCCTAGTTGGTATTTTTTGGCATGGTTATGCATGGCTGCCAGTGGAACTGGGCTGCAAGTGTTTACTGATGATGTTCCTGCTGATAAAAGTAGCAGGATGAACTATGAAATGTACACAGCTACACTCAGATTGAGCCAAATGCTACAAAACTGATTGCCAGGCACTTCACAGTGCAAACGGACAATAGATTTGAGAAACTGCAAAAGCATAAGGCACAAAATATGATTATATTTTATTTAATGACCAACTCGGTCACCTGGTCTCAACCCAGCAGAGCGCGATCTTCAGTTACTGAAGGCATTGACCGCAAATTATTTTCTTTCATGTATTAAAAGCAAGTCTTATATTTAAAATAATGGTAGAATGTTTGAATACTTTTAGGAATATATTCAACAAAAAAATGTGTAATGTCAAATGAATTAATGCAATACTTTCATTAAACTGCACTTCAGTCACATCTTGATTGTTTAATTTAAAATCCACTCTAAGGGTGCACAAGGCTAGCTACAAAAACTCTTATTGTCCAAATAGTTAGGACCTGGCTTTATGCATCATTGAAGCAACTTTTGCTCTCTCTGGACTGAAGAGTAGAAGCTGATTCAAAGCACGATTCACTCAGTTGTTCATTATTCTTCTCTGAAGGGCTTTAAGCTCAGAAGTCAGCCCATATGGAAAAGAAATAGTAAAAACTTATATGTGATTACTCATGAAAGTGGCTACTTTCATGAGTAAATCATATAAGGATTACATGATTTACTCATGAAAGTGGCCACTTTCTCATTACTTTCATATATTGTTTTAGTAAGTATCCAAAACATACAAGTTTCATTATATAATTTTTCAAGGGATCTTATATCTGTTTTCACTCTTATATGCTTTTCATACAAGTTTCACACAAGACAGATAAAAAACTTAATAAGATTTATATATATCTTTTCCATATGGGAGGCTAAATTGCGGAGCGCTATTATTAACCCTGGAAATTTCCTCACCCTGTATGAAGATGTATAAATATGAATAAGAGCTCATTTAAAGTTACAATAATGTTGGATCAGTTTCTGCTTTGTTGGAGCTTGATTGAGTATTTTTCATCTACAATACCAGAGATGTTTTATCATTTTACAAGAATAGTCATGATGTTGCTCTTTGTTTTTCTAGTTATACTGTAGCTTTGTAAGGGGAAAAAGTACCAATAGCAGTTTCATAAAGAAAGGCTGTGACCTGAAAAAGTATATTGTTGTTGTCTTCTCTGGACTGTTAAGGCTCCACTATGAGACAGAGCACTATGTGGAAGATTTACTGGATTCTAATTCTGGTGTCATATCCCTTTCATCTATTTGTGGTGTTTATGCCCTACATCTTCATTATTCTGTCATACGCAGTAAAAAAAAAACACACACACACAAGGGGGAGGTTTATAGATTCGTTCAGGGATTTTATGTTACCCCTACTAAACCTGTACAATACAAAATTATTGTCCCCGCATCTAAATATAGAGATGCTGTTAGTCACTCTCTTTTCAATGTCTTTTCAATGATCCCATTTTATTTTATTGGTTCTTTGCTCATCTTTCTGCCCGTCACTCACGTTGTATTTTTGTTTCGTTACACACATCATCTGGAATTTCCCGAGCTCTCTCTCCAAATGGTGAACATATAAACCTTGGTATTATTTAATCAAGAGTTATCTCATTAGAAATGTATATCCAATGTCATTCATAAATGACTTTAAAAACAGAAACCACTGACCAATGTTTGCGACATAGGACCACAAATGAGTATATTATATTAAAATCAATAGAATTAAAATCACAACACAAAAAAAAGCATAACATTTAAAAAAATAAATAAATTAACAACTTAAACTGTGTCAAAAGCCAAGCAGAAGAAGTGGGTCTGAAGAGGCCTTTCTGTGTATATGTCTAATGAAATTGAATTCCACACTTTGGCCTAATTATTTGGTAAGAAAACAGTGTCATAGCATTTAATGGTTATGGTTACAAAAGGGTTTCTGTAATGCACATTTTCTGGGAGCTGTTTATTGTAGCTAATACCCAGAAATCTTCAACAGAAATTACTTGATGACCAGATATCGTCATCAGCTTATGAGTGTGACAAAGGAGTGGTTCACTACGGTTTTTCCAAATGGCTTCATAAAGGGTCATAGAGACTATCTGATGTCATCATATTTATTGGCCAGAGACAATGACAATGTAGGCCACCATGCCACGTGCCACAGTTTAATCATGTCATTAATGTTACAGTGTTGAGGCAGAACAAAAGCTGAATAGTTGTGGCCTATATTAATACAGTTAGGGTGTAACTTTGCTATCATGACCTATTTGTGAAACAGATTATGTGGATTGGTGACCAACAATGGTTAGTGTCTACACTTCATTGTATTACTTTTATCCATTTCAAACACTCCAATGGAAACGTTTTTTTTAAATACATTATCATCATACAGTATCATTTGTGTTAACCCACACACCTGTTGCAGGATATTGCAAGGATAGAGTTCCAAACTAGCTCTTACTGTGTTAGCCAGGGCATTATGCCCTCACATTATCTGGCACGGAGAGCGACAAAGTGTCAAAGACATGCTTGAAGCAGTATTGAGGAACACAAGTAAGAGTGTCCATGTGCAGTGTTTGTGAACTGCTGATCAAAGCAGAGAAGACTAGAAGGTTTCTTGTATAACACGTCTCTTAGTAGCCAGTTGGTAAGAGTAGATATGTGCAATAACAAGATATATCCTCTTCCTCTTTGTTACAGTTAGCGTGGTTGTGATGTAACCAGTGTATTCTCTGCCAGCACATTGGAGTAGTCTGCTTCATCAGTGACTTTTTCTATTTCAACAGTTTGAGTAGAAAATAACATTATCAAGCATTGCTCACGTGCAGAGATTGCATCCAAGATGCACCAGATCTAGTACACCTTTTTTTTTCTTTGAGTGTTTAAGTAAAAAAAGAGAAATGAAGTAGGGCAATTCTTCTTATTATTGATAGGCACCATACCTGTAGAGTTAGTGCTGACTCACAGTTTTAGGAAATGTAAATGGCTGTCATTAATCATCACCACTCATATATCTGTAAGCTGAAAGAAAAGGAAGTTGACCTTTTAGAATGCCCTTTTGCTCTATGTGTGGCTCAGTAGTCAACAGATAAGTAAAATAAAGCCACCAGTTTTTGAAAAATGTGAGCTGCTGTAACAGTTCCAGATTTTACAGCTGAATGCCCAAAAATGTTGGCCATGTAACAGTTGTGTGTGGGATGGAGAGCAGAATATTCTCTGCACTTTCTTTCTGAATTCTCCAGAAAGAAAAAGCAATGCTGATGGCTGCCAGGAGCCTGTAGGACTCTGGCTCTGGTGCAGAGTGTAGGTTTCAATTTTTTTTTTACTTTTGTTGTGCCAATAAAAGTATAACTGCTGAGCTTCAAAAAAATATAGAGAAAACAAGGGTTAAAACTGCATTTTCTCTTATTGTGACAGCCTTCAGCAGGGGTCAGCAAATGAGCTGTTTGTTTTGTTTTAATTCTAATGATGAAGGCTCTCAAATTACCTGTTGAGCGCAGCAGTGAATGGGTTTCCTTTATGATGCTATTTTTTGCAGCTGTCTTCTGTCGTTGTTGTGTGCTGGTCATTCTGCCTTTAGTTTGACCTTTATCAAACGCATGCTCAATTGGGCTTAGATCGGTCATCTCAAAAATTGCACACTCAGTATGACGTGTATAGAAGTACACGTCACCAAAACTGACTCCGTCACTGGAAGCCATGCATGCCCGTGCATCTCATTGCCTCCAGTGACGTTTACATGTATTGTAGTGTGCTTCAGACATTACAATCAAGCAATGGTAGATATTTGTATATTCATCTGATGTTTTTTAATTTAAATTTTAAAAAAGGTCAGCGTCAGTGGACCGTTACAACACAAATAAAGCTAGATAAATGCAAAGAGAAAACTGTAATTATAAGAGCTCCAAAATGCAACAAAACAAAACAAACAAACACAAAAATCGTCATCATTGCGTTACAGTCTCAGATGTTTGTTGTTTCCAGTTAAAGGTTCCAGTTTTCCCTTAGATGTGGAATATGAGTTCTGAAAACAGCCATCAGACCCAAATATTCGATTTTTAGTTGTAACATCCACATAAACTCACTTACATCCTATGTTTTTATCCCTTCCTTTGCATGATTCTCCCGTCACCTCTCCTACAGACATGTTTGACCAGCTGGTGAGTTAGACAGAGGATTATATATAAGAAACATTCGAGACACACAGAAACCGAAATTTAGCGAGGGCCACACTCATACCAGTGCCTCAATGTCATTTACATAGAAAAAAGCCCTTTCTCTAATCATTTAGATCACTGGCTCTTGGTAAGCTGACTTTAATGACGACATAAAACAAGCTTAAGTAAACCTAATAATATTGGGAAAATAACAATTAGGTATTAATTTTCCAGCCCTTATTTTGAGTGGCAAATGTGAAAGCCACTTTACCATACATACACAGAATAAGGCTCCTAATTACAATGACGAGCAAAACCATGGGACATGCCATTGTCAAGATGTTATAAATTAGAGTGTGTGACACATATAATATGCCAGCTCATTCCAAGTAATCACTGCTCTGTTATCCATCTTGTAACCTTGATTAGTTTACTGACATAATTATGAATTGTAGGTCAGACGTGAGCATACATAAATCATCCGACCACTTGTGAATGGTCATTTCCATATTTTCCATGATCCTGACTTCTCTATGGGGTTTATGAATAAAGGCAAAAATTAGTTTGTACACCGCCTGCCGAGAAACCCAGCAGAGGACAGCTGACTTTAACAAGGTCTCTTTTTAAACAAGGATGATGAAGAAAACGGAACAAATAAAGTTCTAGTTCTTTGAATGTGGTTCCTGAAAATAACACATGTGCAAGTATGCACATATTTAATAAGCAAGCAGTAATAACACACACAAACAAACAGCAGTAGTGGAAGCAGATTTTTTGAAAAAGGCTTTAAAGTCTCCAAAGCAATTGGACCTGTTACCTGGCAACAGCACACTGCTAGAAATATACTTTCTTTCTTTTTGATTAACAGCCAGCTCGGAGGTACTAAGGAACTGAGATGGTGCAAACAAAAACCCGGAGTTGGCTCCTTAGCAGTGCAGAAAAGTACTTTCTAGAAAGTCCAGGAATAGTTACTGTGCATTATGCATCAGGGAGCTCATGTTAGCGAGGCTATGAAGCAGATCTTTCACTGTCACTTCATTATTCCAAGAAATCCCACACAAAAATGTGCATGCATTGAAAAGGAAAATTAATTGCTAGGCAAATAAGTGTTTTTCATTCATTATTAATTAGCGGGAAAAGTTGCTTTAACTGGAAATTTGTAAATTCTTTTCTTACAAAGTCTCTATTTAAGAAATATTCACCAGACAAATTGGTTTATTTTATTTATTAGCTTATCTGTGTATTTGCTCATTACACTGTAAACATATTCATATGTCTTTATTTTAATTTACACACCGTTTGTTGTCTTCACAACAATATTTTCTATTTTCCATGTAGGCTTTTTATACAAGAAATACATTTTCAATTGCTCAATCCAGTCATTTCTAAAATCTGATTAATTCAAAGTGCTGCTTTAATGGTAAAAGTGAAGAATAGTCTGTGATTGAATTGCCATAATCTGCCACAAAGGGTTCTGCTGCTCTCCAGTGGCCTCTTCAATCCACTGCACTTTCACTGTTTAAGCCATCTTGTGTGATGAATCGATTAGTTTACTCCTACTGACGACAGACTGAACCACAGCCATTACTTAATGGACCAGTATTGATGTACAGAGATTGCTAGTGGTGACAGTTATACAAATTCTCAGTCTTCTTGTATCACAGCGACTCATCACAGTTAAGAGCAGACAGGTTAGTTGGAGGTGATCTGTGGCATGCTGGTGGAGCGCAGTGTAAACCCCTGACTGCAAACAGGAGAATAGTAAAAAATAAAAATAAAATGGGAAGCAAAGACAAGGAACTGAACAAGGATGTGAGAATTGTTTGCACTGAGGATGATGCCTTCACTGGATGCCCTTCAAGTATTATTTTTGATCTGGGGATATTTTATGCAAATATTTATTTTTTCTTTACTGCTAAGGCATTTTAGCTTTTCCTTTCTTTATATTCCTCAGTTTGTCATTTAAAGTGAAGCTAACTTAACATACATACAGTTTCAAAAACCACTGGTTAAACACTTTTGTTAAATAATAGCCAAGTGATGACTAATCAATTAAATGCTAACAGAATTATGCTAGAATATAGTTCGAGTGTTTTTCAGTTTCATAATTTAATACTTCACAATATTCTTGTCAAACAAAGAAATGCAGATCTCAGTTTTAAATAGATTTCATACATTATTGTATGTAAACAACAGTTAACAGGAGGTATGGCCTCCTCTGGGGATGACTTAAGTAGTCAACTGTCTGTGCATGGACTGCAAAATTGTGATTTGAAACAAAAAAGTGAAAAACGTATTTCACAAAATAAAAAGTTTTTTTCAATGTCCCCCATAGTAACCATGACAATTTCAGTTCCTTCTGTTCTGATTCTTAGGACAATCGTTCATATCACTTTGTGAGAGTTAAGGCTATATTAGTGGTGGCTTTTACGCATATAATCACACAGATGAGAGGGAATCAACACAAGGAGATTTATAGATAAAAACCAACAAATGGGAAAGTCTGTGAATATACAGAGATGGCCATTTAGCAGCAGCATACAGAGAATAGTAATGTGCACGATTTCCACAGCCAGTAATAAAACATAAAGCACAGTGGTAGGCAGTATCCAGCCTTTTTACTGGGCAGGTGCTTTCAAAAAAGCAGATCACTAACAAACTAATAAAGGTAAAAAACTTGCACATGTCACTTGGAGAGAGAAACAAGATTGATTTCTAAAAAAGTAATAATGCCTTTGCAAAGTTTACTTGGAGGACTGTCATAAAGTTGATGTAAAGAGCCCCTAAGTCTTTTAGGAAAAACACAGAAGGGGTTAAAAGAAACACTTTAGAATATTAGTGGAAAAATGATGCATAATTATGCATGCTCACTGATCAGTGTTAATAACAAAAGTAATAACATTTGGTGAGCATTAGTATAATTTCAAGCATTAAAACATAATATATCTGCCATTTGCAAACCTACTTTGCTTTGAGTGGGTGTGTCCTTTGTTTCTGTGAAGCAGGACACAGCTGCCTCCACTCAGCAATCGGCACTGGAGGACACCAGAGTTAATTTTTTTACTACAGGTTTCTTATTAAATTTGCCTTCTTTGATGCAGTTCAGGGGAACATAAAGTACAGAAAATGTGTTCTCAGAATGCAGCTGTTGCACCTTTGGAGTTCTAAAGTAATATTATGTTGTGGTAAGCTGGATAAGATCGAATATTTTTATGGCATGACATCCATTAGGATGTTAAATATGAAGCTGCAGTGCAGCAGGGAAAAAGGAAGATCGCAGAGAAGATTCATGGATGCAGTGAAGGAGGACTTGCAGAGAGCTGGTGTGACAGAGGAGAATGATGAGGATAGAGTGAGATGGAGGCGACCTCTAAATAATAAAACTGATTTTCTCAGTTAGCTTTTGATAATGTATAAATAAATCTGTCTTTTACTACAATTTTATAACATATATAGTCAAATAAATGAGAGTAAAACAAACATATTAAACTTGGAATATTAAAACAAAAGTCAAATCCTGACCTTAATCTATGTGCATATATTGTAGCACCTGAGACGTGTTGGGGAGCTGCAGGTGCTTGCTGTTGAGGACAATAGCAGTGAGCGTTTTGTTCATGTCCATGTACCATCGTGCAGTGCTGGAGCTTTAGCATCCCAGCTACCTTAAAACTGGGGAAATACATACATCTTACAATATAGGTAGTTCTATATAGTAGTAATATAGTAGTTCTTTTATCAGCTCCACTCTGACAAATAATAAACACAGTTAGGCCTTTTTTGGCTATCAAAAATGCCTCCATTCATTATAGACCCGTAAAGGCTTAGAAGGAACGCTTTGCACAGAACATTGCGAGTTGGTAAACATATTTGGCTGCTGACATAAATACGTAATGTAATCCTATATGCAGATAGTGGTTAGACCCATATAAACTATTTTGAAAGGGAGCATGTGTAGCTGATCCAGATGTTGTCAGTTAGATCCATCAGGAATACGGCCCCAGTGATGAGGAACGAGAAACCCCCTAGGACCACTTCTCCCCACACAGACCACTCCAGAGACATGTGGCCCATAACAACAGTGGCAGCAGCTCCTAAAGGAGAACACAAATATTTTTAGAGTAAATAAGAACTGCCAAAATGTGACAAAGAGTTTTTTTTAATTAGTAACACAGTGGAAATTTAAGGTAACACAAACACCAAACAAGAAAACTTCTCCTTTTGAAACAGTTATTGTATTTCAAAATGTACTAGGGAAAAAAAAAGACTAATATTTTGAAGACAACTGGAAAGGAAATATGAAGAGTGTACTCTCTCTGTGGTGTATACAATTATATGGCTTTGCCCCCATGTCAGGAGCATCTGAAAAGATGATTTACGTCCTGTCATCCATTTTCAAATTGCTTTCTGCTGTATAGTAGAAAACAACTAGGAGGACGTCAAGCAAAAGCAACACATCCCCTTAACATCCCCCTTACTATGAGAACACTTCAGCTATATTATTATATTTAGGAAAAATCAAACAGATAAAATGACCCTTTGTGTATTATCATGTGGAATCTGTGAGGTATACTACGTTTATATTTTGGGTTTTTTTTACTTTGTTTGCTGCCTTTTAGCTACAGAAAATATTGAACAATAAACAACAAAAACTCATTACTTATAGGGTGGACAGGTAACAAGAATTTGATGGATAGTGATATTTCTCACTTGTGCCACATGGTGGCGCAGTGTGACTGGTTTATCACAAAGCTCCACAAAGCTCCTTTGGGCACATGTGAAGGAGCATTGAGACCTATGAGAGCATATGAACCTGGGGGCTGTGACTCTTCGGAGCATTGATTATTTTAACCTCTTCCTCATTTTGTTTTGTCCTCTCGCTCTCCTTTGCTCTTATTAACTGAACCTATTTGCTACATGTTCATCATATATTTCCCAATCAATGCAAGTAGCCTTGTCGAACTGTACTTCTAATTGCTGATGGTTAAATAGGAACTAAACCCGAGTCACGACCATCAGTCAGGTTGGTGCAAATGAGAACACCCTAGAGACACAGATCCACTCACTCAGAGCTTTTTATCTACCAAAATATAAACACAGGTTATGTGTTTCCTTTGATTCCTGAACCTTCCTGGCCAATCCATGCTAATAGTCCAGCATAAACACCCCTAAGGCCAGTCTGTGTATCTAACATGTACTTAATCAATCCCCTTGGCTCTGATTTTCAGACTGGGGTCAAAAGAAGACTGAATAATTAAACCAGTTTCCAGAGCAGTGTCAATTGGAGGCTTAGCAGGGTCAGCCAGAGCTAGCTGTAAAGGTTCATAGAGAGAGATCAATAATGTAACAGGATGTTCACACTGCAGGAGTTCATTTAAAATATCAAATGCTTTGATTAATTGGATATGTGAAAATATTTTTTAATTTAAATCATCAGATAGCACATTGAAAGCCTTCAAGAGGATTGTGCCTACGTCTTTTCTGAAATATTTTCACTGAGAGTTTGCCATGGACAACAAATGAAAGCTAGCATAAAAGACTAAATCTGTTGTATTTACATGATGCCCTTTATGTTATTTCATTTGTACTGCCCTATTTAAAAAAAGGTTAAAACTAACTGTTTACTGGAGTAAACCCAGCATTGCTACATTATGCTCAAGATAAGAGAAAGCTAAGGTTAGAGAACTGTGATTCATGGTTGATGGAGTGAAAATAGTATCAGAAAGGTCGCAAGTGTGTACGATATGATCCCCAATCATAAACGGTGCTTTACAAATAAGCACGATGATTTGTGCATAGTTTTGATTACTCAAAAATGCACACTCCAATCCACAGACAAATGCAGGAATATGCATTCATGACTGACACACAGTTTGAAGTTTATCTGCACAAATGAGATCATCATCACTTTCAAAAGCTTCCTCTGCCTACAAATGTCTAAAAAATATTTGTGACATTCATTTCACTCTGTTTTTTTTTTTTTACTTTTCAGTCCAAGGTTACTGGGCTTCTTAGATATACAGTACCTGTGCAAGGTTTTGAGTCTGCACTGTCCACTGACAGACCGACATGACCCTCCAGACTAATAAGAAGGGCACATCTTTCCTTAGATCCCCTCCTGCGTCTTTAAATATCCACATATGTTGAACTCAGGTCCCCAGTTTAACACCCATCATCAGTTTTTTAAGAAGATCACGAGTTCTAATATCATAGTTTAAAGGTTCAGACACAAGCTGCAGATTTTCAACCTTAGACAGGGAAAAATTGTGACCTCATTCATGCTGGCTTTTCACACTTATTAGATGGCATCACACTGTGTACAAGGTTACAGGTGGGGGATGTGAATTAGTACATGCTGTGTTCTGGTATATGATGAACACTGATGCTAACGTGGTAGCCGGTGTGTTAAGGTGACGAAAAGTGGTCTCGAGTAAGCATCAGCATGCGAAGGGTTGAGAAGTTGTTTATGTTGCTGTAGTGGAAATCTAAATTGAACTATATTCAATCCTGGACATCCCTGACCTGGAGAAGGGAATGTCCTCACTGAAAACTGAATACATTATTCAGGTGTTTGATGTGCAAATGACTTGAACTTACTCCTTTAGACCACAGATAAATAGATGGGTCGTGGTGCTCTGTAACATCGTCTCCTTGACAATCACACAGTACAAAGCAGAACTCAACACATGCATTTTGTCTCATTCTAATACCAATAAGCTTTTTTCCTTCCACACTCCAGGGCATACAGTTATTAATATGCTGAATATGAAAATAGTAAATTATGTTGTGCTTTTCTTCCATATTTTATCATGTTGGTAATCCATATTCATATGTTCCCTATCGGTTTCCACCAGGTTTTTTCCTCAGGGATGTTTTCTAAGTGTGGAATAGAGAAAAAATACAACAGGAATCTTTGGGGAAATATCAGACATGGGCCCTACAGCTTGACTGCATGTTGGACTGAACCATTTACAAGTGAAAGGCATACAGCTGGATGTGGTTTACACAGAGTAATTGCCTTTGGTTTCTGGGGAATACAGATATGTATCAGTGCTATAATCAATAAAAGTGCACTGGCTGGATAGCAGCAGCAGCTGCTATACCCATATGGGGATGAGAGTATGAAATTAAATAGTCTAATTAATGCTGTTCCTATTGTCTGCTGTGCTTTGGGGTTTGCAAAATACTGACTGTAGAATAGGGTGGTGTTTTTTTCTGTCTGTTTATTCAATTATTTTTTGTAATGGAATGTGTATAACATCCATAAGCTTTAATGAATTTTTTATTATTATTTACAAGAACCAGAAGTAGTTATGTTTAATATGGGACTGCAGTAGTTGGATTATTATGTCTTGCAGTGATGTTATGAATCTGATTATTTCTGCTACCATTCACAATTGTCATGTCTATGTAACCTTGTCGTTTTTGCTCTTCCTCGCAGCAATCGTTGGTGTAAGTATTGGCAGATGGCATTTTTCTTACTGACAAACTTTTAAGGTGCACTGAGGTTTTTGCTTCGTATTTGTATCAGCGTGACATAATCAGCAGACTTTTTGAATGCCAACGAAGGAGCATTTGTTTGCCCCTTGACCACGTTTTCCCCCAGACAGCACAATTTTCTTCTATTACTAATGTCAGGAAAAAATATGTATGTTTATACGCATTAAACGCAATAAATGGAATAAAAGATTGTAACGTGACTGACGGAGGCCTTTGTTTTGGAAAGCTCTAATAGATACAGTATAGATACAGTATATGTGAATCAGTATATTTGAATATTTTAATGTAATAAGTCGTCAGGAAATCGTATGCATGACTACAGGGGGAAACCTGTTTCGATTCGAATAATAATAACAGAATAACCAGTAGTGACTAAATACTTTAAAATTGAAATATATTACCTAAAGCTGCACCAGTAATTACCTAATGGCTTACATGACTTGCATGTAATGTGATAGCAATTGCTTATAGTGACCGATGACCATCCCCTCTAAGCTTTACAGAAAGCTTTTAAGTGTTTCATTTTTTGCTGGGAATTTATGACCAGTGCCTTTACTGTTGTTGGTTTACTCTCACCAGTGTCATTGTGGAGACAAACTGAATGACTAGCTGATGAAGTAGGTCAGCTCATACCAATGCTGACACTTTGCTTTTTGGAGGAGATTAAATGTAACTCAATGAGAATGAATAAATTAATCAGGAGGTAAAATGGATCAACTCTTCGTTTTTACTGTATCTAAGATCCCAAATTGAAACCTTAATTCATTCGTTAAATTTTTTTTTCTATGGGTCAGTTCATCAGCACCAAATACAACCAAGGAGTGAGGACAAAAGCATGAATGTGGTCAAACAGTTCGACTTAATGACCCTAATCATGTGACAATGTGATGGAAATTTGTGATGTGGGTCTGCAGTGTTGAAACTTAACTCTCCCAAAGAACGCCTCTTTAGACATTAACCTGACAGAAAGGAAAGAAAACTTTAACAAGTCTTGTATAACTTATTTTATAGAATGTATTTTTACATTTGAAAATAAGCAAATGTCAGAGGGTAAAAAGTTGTTTCTATCAAGCTATTTTAATGTGGCCTGGAAGCTGTACAGGGAGTGCAGAATTATTAGGCAAATGAGTATTTTGTCCACATCATCCTCTTCATGCATGTTGTCTTACTCCAAGCTGTATAGGCTCGAAAGCCTACTACCAATTAAGCATATTAGGTGATGTGCATCTCTGTAATGAGAAGGGGTGTGGTCTAATGACATCAACACCCTATATCAGGTGTGCATAATTTTTAGGCAACGTCCTTTCCTTTGGCAAAATGGGTCAAAAGAAGGACTTGACAGGCTCAGAAAAGTCAAAAATAGTGAGATATCTTGCAGAGGGATGCAGCAGTCTCAAAACTGCAAAGCTTCTGAAGCGTGATCATCGAACAATCAAGCGTTTCATTCAAAATAGTCAACAGGGTCGCAAGAAGCGTGTGGAAAAACCAAGGCGCAAAATAACTGCCCATGAACTGAGAAAAGTCAAGCGTGCAGCTGCCAAGATGCCACTTGCCACCAGTTTGGCCATATTTCAGAGCTGCAACATCACTGGAGTGCCCAAAAGCACAAGGTGTGCAATACTCAGAGACATGGCCAAGGTAAGAAAGGCTGAAAGACGACCACCACTGAACAAGACACACAAGCTGAAACGTCAAGACTGGGCCAAGAAATATCTCAAGACTGGTTTTTCTAAGGTTTTATGGACTGATGAAATGAGAGTGAGTCTTGATGGGCCAGATGGATGGGCCCGTGGCTGGATTGGTAAAGGGCAGAGAGCTCCAGTCCGACTCAGACGCCAGCAAGGTGGAGGTGGAGTACTGGTTTGGGCTGGTATCATCAAAGATGAGCTTGTGGGGCCTTTTCGGGTTGAGGATGGAGTCAAGCTCAACTCCCAGTCCTACTGCCAGTTTCTGGAAGACACCTTCTTCAAGCAGTGGTACAGGAAGAAGTCTGCATCCTTCAAGAAAAACATGATTTTCATGCAGGACAATGCTCCATCACACGCGTCCAAGTACTCCACAGCGTGGCTGGCAAGAAAGGGTATAAAAGAAGAAAAACTAATGACATGGCCACCTTGTTCACCTGATCTGAACCCCATTGAGAACCTGTGGTCCATCATCAAATGTGAGATTTACAAGGAGTGAAAACAGTACACCTCTCTGAACAGTGTCTGGGAGGCTGTGGTTGCTGCTGCACGCAATGTTGATGGTGAACAGATCAAAACACTGACAGAATCCATGGATGGCAGGCTTTTGAGTGTCCGTGCAAAGAAAGGTGGCTATATTGGTCGCTGATTTGTTTTTGTTTTGTTTTTGAATGTCAGAAATGTATATTTGTGAATGTGGAGATGTTATATTGGTTTCACTGGTAAAAATAAATAATTGAAATGGGTATATATTTGTTTTTTGTTAAGTTGCCTAATAATTATGCACAGTAATAGTCACCTGCACACACAGATATCCCCCTAAAATAGTTAAAACTAAAAACAAACTAAAAACTACTTCCAAAAACATTCAGCTTTGATATTAATGAGTTTTTTGGGTTCATTGAGAACATGGTTGTTGTTCAATAATAAAATTATTCCTCAAAAATACAACTTGCCTAATAATTCTGCACTCCCTGTATGTTGAGCAGGAAGCAAATCTTGTACCTTCACCAAGTGCTTTGGGAATTTGTTTTTCGTTAGAGTCTAACTGCCAAAAATAGTTTACATGCTGATGTTTTTGCTCTTCTTCCGAATTATCTCTCCTTCTATGTTAAGAGCAGAAAATTGAATTAGTGCCACGTGTGCATTCTTTGGAAACTTTTTTTCCTTCCAACTTCATATAAATTTCAAAAGTCCCTCAGGCCACAAGTTGAAAAGGTAATTTGCATCACACATGATTGAGCATCAAATGAATACACCTTGAGTGCATCTGCTATAATTTGTGTGAACAATGCAGATCTCATTCCACCGTGTGCATCACAAAGTGATTGTCATTGCAGAGGTGTGAAGGATCTCATTTTCTCCTTAATGCCAGTGAGGCAGGATACTGTAAGGGCTCTCCTGCTCTCCTCTCTGTTCCAAACTTTATTTCATCTCTGAATTCAAGTTATGTGAACATGGTGGGACTACTGATGTCGGTCTTATGCATGCTAAGACCACTTTGCCCCAGTTGTACATGAATTTCTCTAGAGAAGATGACACTTGCATGACCACTTGCGGCCACGGCACCCCTACTTGTGACCCATATATTGATGTGAAGAAATATAATGAAATTTGTCCCTTGAAGTTAGTCTAAGGAGCTTGGAAAGAAAAGCGTCTGGACTTCTATAAGTTTTCTTGAAGACATTTCACCTCTTATTCAAAAAGCTTCTTCAGTTCTAAGAGCAATTGGTAAAGAGTCCCAGATTTTAAGCCCTATAGGAGTGACCCCAGGAGGGTCATGGACCCCTTTTTGATCCTATACCTAATCACATGAGCCAAGGTGTGAAAATGGGTGTGGGTCACAATAAGCCAAGGTTTTGAGTGAACCCACTGTGAAACCTAGCCCCGCCCTATCATGCGGTTTATTGAGGTTAAATGGTCCAGGATGTTAGTGGGCTAAGGCGTTTGGGAAAGGATATCAAAACTGAAAGTTGGGGTCCTAAGCAACACATTTTGGACTGAGAAGACAGATGGTTTGAAAGAGGAGTGAAAGAAGCCATCTATGTCCACTGTGAATAACCATCTTTGAACAGAGGCAGTGGCTTATCATTTATACAGATTCATACTCCAATGGATGGATCAGAGAGCAACTACGGGTTAGTATCTTTGGTGTCACGGTTCGATATTTTTTCGATACAAAAAAATGTTCATGCTTTTTTAATTTGTCATTTATTAAAATTATAAATATATATTTTAACTCAAAAGTACAGTTTTTAAATTTATTGTTGCTGAAACAACAAAGTAATAAAAAAACTAAATCTATCTGATCGAGAAATCACTCATCTTTGGAAAAGAGAGTTTATTACAGAGAAATGGCTCTTTCCAAAATACAGTGGGGCAAAAAAGTATTTAGTCAGCCACCGATTGTGCAAGTTCCCCCACCAAAAAATGATGACAGAGGTCAGTAATTTGCACCAGAGGTACACTTCAACTGTGAGAGACAGAATGTGGAAAAAAAAATCCATGAATTCACATGGTAGGATTTGTAAAGAACTTCTGCCCTGCGCTCAGTGAATCTGCGTTCGACTACTCCGCCTAGGCTTCACTGTCGAGCGCAGATCCACTGAGCGCTCAACACAGACAGCATCGTCAGAAGAAAAGTTGATAAAATAAATTAAAAATTTTGTATTGTTCGATACATATGTGTACCGAACCGAAAGCACTGTATCGAACGGTTCAATATCGATACGAGCATTGTTGCACCCCTATATATATATAGGGGTGTAAATTAAAATTAATATATATATATATATATATATATATATATATATATATATATATATATAACATATTTAACAGGCTCTTCTTTGTCTTACCTTTTGTTTCATAATGATCCAAATCTTTTGAACTGGTGAATGTTCTGGACTGGAGGCAAGCCAGTTCGCCACCTGGACTCTTATATATGCAAGACCATTCACTAAAAAAAAGATGCAGCATACATGGTTGTAAAAGCTGTACATGCCCTTTAGAATTGATCGTGTCTTTCCAGATGTGCAAGCCACCAATTCTTCAGGCATGGTACACCACAATACCATCTGAGATGAAGGCTTTTGAACTGAGCACTGATAACATGGAGATAGATCCTCTCCTCTTTAGTCCAGAGGTCAAAGGCATTCATGATTTTCTGAAAGAATTTCAAATTTCAATTCATCTGCCCACAGGGCTTTTCCACTTTTTCTCAGCTCATTTGAAATGAGCTTTGGCCCAAAGAAGATGAAAGCTTTTCATGTTCCCACATTGCTTTTTTTTTGCTTGATAGATCTTCGACCTGCATTTGTGGATGCATACTGAGATTTCTCCAGATTTTTAGGCTATTTATTGATAGCCATTTAGACAGAAAGATTATCCACCCAAATACCCAAGTGTTAAATACTATGATACTTTTTCAATGACAACCTTATTTCCAGGTAACTCAATTCCATCCATGTTCCATCTGCAATGTCATTTGTGAAACACACTATGGGCTAATGAGATGCATCACTGACTCTTCCTATAAGGAGCTCATGATTAATAGAACTAAATGCTACGTTTTGGAGCAGTGGAACTATAAAAAAGTCCAAAAACATACATTTAACTACTTTTGTTTGGCTGTTCATTTTTGGACTGTAAAGACATCTACAAAAACTGTGATATTCAAAGATGCTGAAATTTTGATCTAGTATATTGCCTAACTGAGAACACAATGGATATATGGATATATATATATATATATATATATATATATATATATATATATATATATATATATATATATATATATATATATATATATATATATATATATATATGTATATATATATATATATATATATATATATATGTATATATGTATATATATATATATTTCAACTACTCCTTAGAATCGAAGATGTTAAAAAACATGGTAGCTTGTTGGTATTGTGGAGAGATATCTTAGCCCCTGCTGTCTGCTTAATGACGATGTTCTGCTTTATTTGTGCATGCTCCATAATGAAAACAACCCAGGCAATCTAAAAACCTTACTCTTCCATTATCTTACAGCGCTAGCATATTTCATTTCATAGCTCAGTAGTTCACTTGCTCAGTGGTGAGATTCTTCTGAGTTCCCATGAGAAACTCTGTCACAAAGGCTCTATGGGCCTCATCATGGAGCAGAAGCCATAGATGCAGAGCAGTACTGTAGGGCCCACCCATCCAGCCTGGCAGGGCACATAATGGCTTGCCCAGAAAGGCCTATTGCCACACTTCCTGTTCCAGCAAAAGCCCATCGCTCCTCTCCCAGTCCCTAGAGACGTCTAGCTGCATCCGGCGAGAGCACAGCCTAATTTAGGCAGTTTAATCTGTTGAGATATAGAAGCCCCAGATAAGGCCAAGGTGAGACTGACTGTGAACACCAAGCCGCCTGCTTTGCCATTGTTGTTTCTCTTCTCTGAAGTTTTCCTGGCTAAGGCAAGACAGGAAAAAATGTGAGGCTGTGAGTGAAGATACATTAAGATGAAATATGAGGTGCTGAGCCCCTGGGGCTCCAGCAGGTTATAATAAATACTGTCTCCTATTCTGTCTTTATACAAAAACACCCTAATTTTTGCAGATATTGTGGAAGACGTCAAGCAGAGGAATATGTATGAGTCCATGCATGTGTGTGTAGAAGTGTGCGTGTATGTGTATGTGAGGTACAGCTCAGTAGTGTGTTTACCTGCCCTGAGCCTGCACACACTGTTTATCTAACCTTTTCCACCATTAGCCAGCACAGTCCAGCAAAAGGTGTTAAATCCAAGCATACAGATCATCAAATCAAAAATCAAAAAAATATTCTAAATAACTTCCCGATTTTATTTTTACTTAATAACCACTTTCATACCTACTTGAACCCATCCTCATTCCAAATTAAATGTAACTGTAAATAAATGCTACAAGGTTAACTTTAGTTGGATGGCTTCACAATGGACCCTCAATATTTTGGGAAAAAATAAGTAAGTCAGTTATTGCTCAGATGAGAATCACTGCACTCTGCAATTTAAAATATCCAGCAGTGAATAATGACTCACCAGTGAGGTGTCAACAGAAAGCTCTGCCTCAGCTCAAACTGTCAGGCTGCCTCCATGACTAAATTCTCAACATCAAGGTCACAGCAGAGAAAATGTTATTCACATCCATATATTTCACATTTAATGTTATTGTGTTCACAGCATAATGTACAGTGACTACAGCTGGGGGGCGGGGCATTTGAAAAAAATATGACCTTTCAAATTTCATAAAATCATGAAGCCTGGAATGATATTCTCTGCTGTTCCTCCCATTCTCTTCCATTCAGTACATGCTGTACAACCGGTAATATAGTTGGCAGTTCGTCTTATAATCGGAAGGTTGCTGGTTTGAGCCCCGGCTCCGACAGTCTTGGTCGTGTCCTTGGGCAAGACACTTCACCCGTTGCCTACTGGTGGTGGTCAGAGGGCTCGGTGGCGGCAGTGTTCGGCAGCCTCGCCTCTGTCAGCGCGCCCCAGGGCAGCTGTGGTTACAATGCAGCTTGCCATCACCAGTGTGTGAATGGGTGAATGACTGAATGTAGTGTAACACGCTTTGGGGTTCTTAGGGACTAAGTAAAGTGCTATACAAATACAGGCCATTTTACAACCGGTAACATAAAAGTCCACATGATCATTACTTTCCAATAAGGAAAGTAAGTTGTTTAAGTACTTAATGTCATTTAACATCTTTAAATATAGTTGTTGCTGTTGTATTTTGGTTGCAGTTGTTAGTTGCGTCTTCACCTCTGCTGCAATTACTTTTCAAGGATACACGGAGGAGATATCAGGAGACACAAGGTGGATGAACACTCACATTACATAATGTATGTCCAGGTGTTCAAAAAAAGATGTTAAACACACATAAATAAGTACGTCAATATAAAGGATGATTATATTTTCGTTTTTTGCAAGTTGTCCGGGCAATATGCATCATTTAACAAATGCTGCATATTCACATGCATGTCCCACATGCTCCTTAAATATTAATTAATATGAAAAGTAAAATTCATGGGTGTTTTTCTCACACACAAATTCTTAATGCAAAAACAATTTCCCCCATAACATAATGAGCGGCAAAACAGCTGCATGTTACAGATAATCTACTTCATTTAACCACAATTCTACAGTTCGTAATGAGACTTCTTGAATAATAAATCTTGATGAACTAAATACCATAACCGATTCTTTTATAAATTTAATCAGCGAATGGGTCTTTTGTCAGTATGCATTAATTGTTGCACTTGCAATATGCTGTACAATAAAAGACATTTCTAAATGTTTTAGTATCCTCCTTATTTTCTGCTGTTTGTCATTCTGTGAACATTCCTTCATAGTTTGTGAAATCATAAAATCATAGCAGGTGTCATACCGCTGCAGTGGAGATAACACAATTAGTAATAAGAGCACTGTTCCTGTTGCTGTGTATTCTGTTTCTGCATATAAATCAAACTATTTGGCAACTTTATGTCATGATTCCCCAACGATGCAATGAAAGGAGCTGTGTAGCTTTTATCCTTCTTATGTTTCGCTCATTTTTTCTGTAATAGAGAGAAAAAGAAAAAGAAATTGTTGTCATGTTGAGCTATTTACCAAAGACATGAGGATACTCTATTTTTATGGTGTTTGGATAATACTTAGACTGGTGCTGTTACAATTCTGTTGCATTTTTCATACATTATTTGCATTAAATATGGTATTGAAAAAGCAGCAGCAATATGCAGCACTAGGATCACTTGATCCTGAACCTCACTTTCTGAACTCATTATGCTCCTGATTATCTCGGACCTGCAGTCCATTTCCCATTATATTACAGCAGACAGAGATGGACCTCTTTCTCATTCTGAGGAGCCGGCTCAATTTCTTTCTCTCTTTTTTCAGTAATACTCTCCATGAAGTCTGTGCTGGAACTAAAAGAATGATCAAAGGTAGAGGATCTATCTTCCATTTCCCCTTCCTTCCATCTGTAAGTTTAAACTTAAAGATAGTGTTAGACAGTGGTACGATAGCATGAACAGAGTGCAAAGCCGTGGGAGGCAATAGCAGGCAAATGTCTGAAATTGCCTGCTGTGCACAGTAGGGCCAAATGGAGCGCAGCGTGCTGAAGGACATCTAAAGGCTCCATGGCACTGTATTGCTGTGTGTCACATGAACCTACTCGGAGAAAACTTTGTAGAAATGGCTGTGTGGAATTTGATTTCGGAGTGAACACGGGCTGAGATTGACACTTTGTTGAGTAAACTCTGAAGCGGCCTGGCTGACCCCCGTTGTGTTAAGCCGCACAAGCAAACCTTTCCACAACTCTAATGTAACAGAACAGAGCAGGGAAAATGCATAAGCCAGAGTGTTGTAAAGGCTCACCTTTCAGCACATTCACTTCACCAGATGCACCTTGTTTCTTTTCCTCACCTTTGATTGGGTGTGGTGCTTGGCCTTAATTGCACTCACCTGTCACTCGTTATATAAGGACTGCACTCACCTACCCCTCACTCTTTCTTCACTCCCACATGGGGCGGCAGCTGAGGTGAGTTTCTCTTTGAGTCTCCTGAGTTCATGTATCATTTTGAGTTACTTAAATCATACTTTGTCCTTTTTAGAGAGAGCAGTCCATGTGTGTCTTTCTTTCCTTTATCCGTTATACAATAAAACAACAAAACCTGCAAAGATTAATGACTGCTTATTTTCATTCTAATCGGATGAGCCCATGATGACGACTACTGAAACCCTGAACCAACCTTCCTCCAAAACATGGTCCTCCGAGCCGGAGTGGTATTAGCGTCATGGATTCAAAGCAGCCATTGACTGAAGGTTTGAGAAGATCCATTCGTGATAGTCGACCTCCTGCCTACCTGCAGCAGTATGACGTTCAGTATCCTGGAGCTAGAAGAGCTACATGTGAGACAGAGAGTCAAACAGAATGCCAACATAGTGACAAAGACACACATGGGCTGCAGGATCCTGTCGGAGAGTCAGAAAGACAACCAGAGACATCCCCTGCTCCTTTACCCACCAATCAAGATGAGGTGATGAGGGAACTCCTGATGACAATGAGGGAGATTAGGCAATTCATGATTCAGTTATCTCCTCCCCATTCTCACAGTTCCTCCAGATCTTCAATTCACACTGTCTCTGATGAAAGCAAATCCTCTGTTTGCGGTTTACAAGCCATTCCCCAAACACATCAGCAACATGAGCAGTTCCCAGTGATTGATCCAGCAACATGTCAATCACACTCTAAGCCCCCCCAGGTTAGCCGTCACTCTGGTGCAGTTCTGGCTGCTAGCCCTTCTTTCCCTAATTCAACAATATTAGATGCTGCAGTTCCTTCAAGTGGTTTGCCTAGACCAGTTTTTCCTACACCAGATGAGACTCCTTTTAATTTCCTGGCCACACCACTGCAAGGTCCCCACCAGATTTCATGTGTTCAACCTGCTGTTCCTCTAGATGAAGACCCTGCTCAACCTCTCGTTTGCATTCCAGAACCAAGGCAGCACCCTCCTTTAAAGCAGCAACCAGCTACATCTGATGGTTTGCATGCACAAAAACCTTCGGTACCCATTACTGCTAGTTCTAGTCACCCTGTTAGCACCAGAACACATGTGTATAAACTTGAGGGTCCTTCTTTCCCAGACCTTACCAGAGAAGATGAAATCCAGTATAGGCTGTTACGAATGGCCCTTACTAACCTGCTTGACCCTCATGAGACAGAGCATTTCAAATATCATGTCCTTCTTGATCACCTGAAAGTAGACCAAGCTAAACTGTTAGCTATTTCCTTTTCCTATGCTCCTGACCCATACACTCAAGCCATCAAAGCTCTTGATGAGCGTTATGGGCAACCAAGACAGCTAGCATTGAAAGAGCTACGGAATATACTGGAGCTTCCTCCTATCAGAGCAGGTGATGGTCGGACTCTGGACAACTTTGCTCTTCGTGTGCAAGCTTTAGTTGGCTTGCTTAGCACTATGGGTGATCAAGGCCAGACAGAACTAAATTGTGGCTCCCATGTCGATCGCCTACTTGAAAAGTTGCCCGCAGAGCATTCCAGTCGCTTCAAATGGCACATTTACAGGGAACAAGGAGATATGACGTATGACTTACCTTTGTTCTCATCCTGGTTGCAAATGGAATTCAAGTGTCAACCAAGAAAGGACAGTCCTGTTTCATCCTTTAACCAGCCACGACCTGCCCATAAGTACACCTCTCCACTCACAACAATACTACATGGGACAAATGCATCCGATCCTGTACAGGCAGCACAACCCATCATAATGACTAAGGCAAGATGTGCATATTGCTGCTCACCTGAACACCACATTAGCAAGTGCCCCGAGTTCATTAACAAGACAAAGGATGAGAAAATAAACTGGATAAGGAGAAACAAACGGTGTTGGCGTTGTGCTAGAACTCATCAGGCTGCGAAGTGTGATCTGAGGAAAGCATGTGCCACCTGCATGGAAAGACATCTACAGATCCTATGTGAGGTGAATCGGAGACCTAGAACTGAAACTAATCCTGTAGTGAGGACACTGTACTTTGATAGACCTAGCGATTGTCCTAGTGTACTATTAAAGGTTGTGAAAGTGCTCCTGCGTAATGGCAAAAGAACCCTGGAAACATATGCAATACTTGATGATGGCTCCCAACGTACCATGCTTCTGACATCTGCAGCTAAGCAGCTCCACCTAACTGGGAAAGCTGAAAAATTATCACTCAGAACTGTCCATCAAGAAGTTGAAACTATTCAAGGGTCTTCTGTAAGTTTCCAGATTTCTCCCATCGCACATCCAGAGAAAACTTACACAATTAATAATGCCTTCGCTACAAGTCACTTAGCACTTTCAGACCACACCTACCCCGTATCCTCTCTTCAACGGAGATACAAGCATCTTCAAGGTATCCCATTAACCTTCATTAACAAAGCAGCTCCACTACTGCTCATAGGCTCTGATCATACCCACCTTATTACGCCTATTGCACCAGTTAGACATGGACCATTTGGATCTCCTGCAGCAGTCAAAACCCGCTTAGGATGGACACTCCAAGGTCCAATCACAGACTTCCAACCCCCGAGCAGTTCCACGCATGCCCAATGTTTGTTCACATCTTCCAGTTCAGGTTCAGGAGAACCGCTCCAGCACATCCTTGTGTCCGCTGATGGCTCTGAATTCATTCAGCCACCTCATACTCGACCATCAGCAGTACCTATGTCGTCACCGGCAGTGCCACTATCACCAGTTCCACCGCCTGTGGCTGCCATTCCGCCAGTGGTCAGGGCGCTGCCTGCTCCTGCATCACCTGGTCCTGCCTCTGCCAAGCCCCGTACATTGCCCCCAGCAACTGCAAAACTGCCCAACGGTCTGCAGGTCTGGGTCTGCTGCTGCATCCCACGCGGTCGGCATTTAGACCTGCTTTGCCGCCACCGCTGGCTACATGGTCGGCCCCCTGAACTGTCTGGCCTGCATTGTCGACCTCTAGGTCGACCCCCTGAACCTATATTAGACCTGTAGCATGTCTGATTCCTCTGCCCCCGCTTTGTGAAAAGGAGCATCTCTAATCCTTTGAACATATTTCTCAGTAGAAATATGGGGGCGGCTGTTGTAAAGGCTCACCTTTCAGCACATTCACTTCACCAGATGCACCTTGTTTCTTTTCCTCACCTTTGATTGGGTGTGGTGCTTGGCCTTAATTGCACTCACCTGTCACTCGTTATATAAGGACTGCACTCACCTACCCCTCACTCTTTCTTCACTCCCACATGGGGCGGCAGCTGAGGTGAGTTTCTCTTTGAGTCTCCTGAGTTTCTCTTTGAGTCTCCTGAGTTTCTCTTTGAGTCTCCTGAGTTTCTCTTTGAGTCTCCTGAGTTTCTCTTTGAGTCTCCTGAGTTTCTCTTTGAGTCTCCTGAGTTTCTCTTTGAGTCTCCTGAGTTTCTCTTTGAGTCTCCTGAGTTTCTCTTTGAGTCTCCTGAGTTCATGTATCATTTTGAGTTACTTAAATCATACTTTATGTCCTTTTTAGAGAGAGCAGTCCATGTGTGTCTTTCTTTCCTTTATCCGTTATACAATAAAACAACAAAACCTGCAAAGATTAATGACTGCTTATTTTCATTCTAATCGGATGAGCCCATGATGACGACTACTGAAACCCTGAACCAACCTTCCTCCAAAACACAGTGTTTTTCTTTTAAAATTTGGGAACTCTTTTTACTGTTTTTTTTTTTTTTTTTTTTTTCCAGCAGCATTTCACTTGGGTTATTCAATTTCTTGTCTATGCCCTTGCTTAATATTTCAATTAACCCGTTTATCCTCTTCTTCTCATGATTCTGAATTGCGCTATAGTGAATGTTCAAAGGCAACCCAGATGCATTGATTCAGAACGCTTCACAGACCAAACCTTTCTTCCCGCAATCTGCCTTTTTTTCCTTCTTTGCTGGCAAATCATGTGAGGCTGCTGCAGTCAGGAGCCTGACTTTGAAATAGTGTATTTGTGTGTGTGCATGTGTGTGTGAAGGTTTGTGTGTGTGTGAGGTGTATATTGAGGTATTTGTGAGGCTCAGATAAGCATAAGTGTACAGTGGCTCAGCTGCGAAACAGAACTCCCGCTGTGTCGAGTTGATAAGACGTGATGTCCAGTGTTTCTTTTCTCAACCCTCCATTGTGGTTCTTGTTGATTTCATTGGACATTGTGTTGCACTTATAATAATGTGGCTGAAACTATTTTCTGGTTTAGACAATGAACACAAAACAACATATTCCAAAACCACTTAAGCAGTTTTTTTCTTCAAATTACTTAATATTTACATTTGACAGCATTTAATTGCACAGTTACTATACCAACAGTTATTAATGTTTTGTATATAAAAAAAAAAACATTCAACAACATCTAATATACCTGTTTAATAATTTAACTTTCAACTACTCCAAACCTAAACACATTACTCTAGATAAAGATAATGCATATGTACTGTATTCCACCAAATATGAAATGAATTTAAAATATTAAATTAGCATCATAAATTAGTACCAAAACATGCTGAGAGCATCCATCGGAAGCATTCAGGGAGATCTGTGAGCCAGATGCTGGCCAGTCAAAGTGCAGCACTAGATGGAGCTCTTGAATCAGTGTACACCTGTAACATCACTCCTCATCTCTGTGATGCAGGGTGCTCGTGACACATTCCTGACAATTTTGAAAGTCTCTGCTTCATACTTGTGAGGGTGGGAAGAGCAGCTTGTGATTGACACGCTGATGGACAGACAAACAGTTAAAACCTCAAAACCAGCTGTCCTTGCCATGTGGCCATCTGCCGCTTCCTGTCTAACTGGATGATGAGTGCTCCGATTGGAATGTGCGCTTGACTGCTAAATATTTTGTCCCCATATGTTTAAAATATGTTTTTTTTAGAGTTTCTATACAGTTGCAGAAATGTAGCAGAATTGTTAATAGCCCTGTCAGTACAAGGGGTAAGAGTCAACAGATCATAGCTATAGCTATGATTTCTGCCTGTGTTGAAAATATAACTTGGACTGCACAATCATATAAAAAGCTATGTTGCTGGCTTGGTGCTAAGCCCCTCTGACACTTTGTTCATTCAACCTTCATGCAGAATTTTCTGGCACTGACATACTGTAAAGATCCAAGATTTCACAAGTATGTAGTTACCTACAGTAATGCGGGAAAAAGCGAGCTTTGTTTACTAAACTCCGACCTGAATTTATTATATGATGGACGTCTCCATCTGGGTATCACTGTATGATCGATACCAGGAAAGATATGAATCATACGGTACAAGCAATTTGTCTCCGGGGCAAATTCATGTTTCTCATTCTACCTGTCAGTCAGATGAAAAATGAAAAATCACCTTTTTCATCATGTATTCCGGTGTAACACTGTCTTGCAGCCCCGCTGAATAATCGAGACATTTTTTTAATAATAAAGAGATTACCACAGCTTCCAATGGAAATAGTGCTTCACCAGCAACATCAAGGAGTTTCTTGCAGTGGTCTGACAGGCAAATAAAAATTCTACTAGTACTGTGTTCCAGCGGCTATAAGAATGAAGGCCATCATTCCCACTGAATAAGTAGAAACGAAAAACTTGTGAAATTCAAATGTCACTGAACATCAGCAGATGAAAAGCATTGTAAAGCTCACAAGGAGTTGCTTCCGATCACCACTTCACATTTGAGTCAAGTGGACCTGTGGCTGTCAGCACTGAACCCAACCCTGTGACATTTAAAAGGGGAAACAAGAAAGGCTTTTTCTGTCCAGTCGCACAAAATGACAGTAATATCTCCAGGTATGTGTGACAGGGATGATAACAGTACCGGTAGTTGGAATTCAGAAAAAAAAAAAACTTTTTGGGAACATCATACTCATCACCAGGGTATAAAATGACCACATGATTACAGCCATGGGTAACAAGTCTAACAAGTTACCAATAGAGAGATAAAGACAGTGATTCTCATGTGACTGTCATTAATCAATAACCCCCCCCCCCACTCTAGAAATAAATTTGAGTTGAGAGCCCAGCCTGTAGGAGGTCCACAAGATCACCAAATGGGCAAGTTCAGCCGCCAGATCCATCAACAACAAAGATGGACGGTTGCCAGCCATTGGAGGTGTGGAAGAGGTATCTCTATTAATTCAGAGCACCAGATGATTTGTTTCACTGAATCACCTAAAAAGTCATCCTTGAAACTCTTTGGAAGAGGAAAGGCACTTTCTAAAGAAGTAACATGGGCATGAATTTCAAGTCCATGGAAGTGCAATGCAGTTTCCGTGTTTTACATCAGCCTGTGACAAAGATCTCCCAAATCATGAAAAGTCACATAATAGCTGACTTTTAAAGATGAATAAATTCACTTACCTGTAATTGTTAAACCTTGGATTCACCACAGTGTATAATTCTCTCCACAATGTGATAAGCACATCCAAACAGCAGCCTGAAGGAATTTACATAAGGCTTGTTGGAGATATATAAACAACAAGAAAATAGGTCATCTGACTCCTTATGCCAAAGCTGAAGAAAAGGTGATGAAAAGGTGAATCAAAGGCGCGAAAGGTTCTAAATTCTACGAGTTACAGATGTGGTGTGTGACAACCCGATAACTCATCTGCTGTGAGCAGCATCAGGTGGAACAGCGGTGCTTTGCAAGCTAGTTCAATGTAGTTTGGCAGGCAAAAGAAGAAGTCTATCAGGACATTGTCCAAAGCCACAGAAAAAAAAAAAAAGATGATGTTGTATCCCATGAGGGAGACTCCGTGGCTACTGTTGCTGGGTAGCAAGCCAGAGAATGTTCAGCCCCCAGCTGGGTTGCCTAGGAGAGACTATATGATGTTGAAAAACCTGAAACACCCAGTGCCTCCAGGATACGTAACTATTCCCCAGAGTCAGCATCGCCAAAGGTGGATGCGTTAAATTAAAATATTTTATGCTTCATTTCTACCAGTGGCAGAGTGTACAATGAT
Source organism: Diplotaxodon limnothrissa (assembly GCF_057381915.1). Taxonomy (NCBI): domain Eukaryota; kingdom Metazoa; phylum Chordata; class Actinopteri; order Cichliformes; family Cichlidae; genus Diplotaxodon; species Diplotaxodon limnothrissa. The sequence goes on along the minus strand of NC_140612.1, from coordinate 12,658,000 downwards.
CCTAGGGTCACAGCTATATTATCAGTTTCAACAGTCCTTAGGCAAGTATTGATTTGCGCTTAATGCTAACACCATAATCATAACATCCTGAGATATAACGTTTACCGCATTCAAGCAGAATCTTCCCACTTGTCATTGCTATTACAAATGTTTGGTCATAAACAAGAATACTGGGGGGGAAAAAACACAATGATGTACATTAAAAAACAAAAGTAGTCGTTCTAAAAAATCCTGAGTATCAGTACAACACTTTGTGGTAATCTGTAAAGTTTAGAGAATTGTCAAGGAAAAAACTCGACTGTGATGCAGCTGATAATTTCTGGAGTTAGTGGTTAGTGTCTCCTGGTCCTATAGAGCAGCGGTTGGTACCGGGCCGCGAGAGTTGAGGCTCGGGTGTGAAATGTATGGTTTTCAGGGTTTTTTATTGGTTTTTAGCGTTATTTTGTTATCATTTTTATCATTAACTCGGTTTTCCTGAGTCTTTTCCCGTGTGTTATGAATAAATCTTTTTTTTCGGTACCGGTATTAGTTTTATTTTGTTGTATTTATCCGCGACACCTTAAAGGCCGGTCTGTGAAAATATTGTCAGGCATAAACCGGTCCGTGGCACAAAAAAGGTTGGGGACCGCTGCTATAGAGGTCTTAAAGAGGTCACGGATTACTTAGTACCAAATGAACAAGTTTGAAATAAATAAATATAAAACTCCTTATCCCAGTATCCCTACTAGTTAGCTCACATCCATTAGAATCCATGCATTAAAACTCATTAGAACTCATTTGGTAAGGATGCAAGGTCTTTTGCACCAATCAATCAAGGTCATTGCAAAGATGAAACCACTCCAGTACTGGAGGGCTCTTAGACTGATGAGTGTCAGCGGCCTTTGGTGATCGCTGGAGGGCTAATGTTCCCCTCACTGGGGTCCCTCCTTCCCTCCTAACAGATGAGTGCTGTTCTGACAGAGAGAGAGCTGTAGGAGGAGGAAGGAAATAAAAGCTGACATATCAGCACCCTCTTGACATCTTGTCAGACTTGTCCTGTTTTGCCTCGATCCAGTATCCGGAACTTCTTGTTCTCCTTTTCAGTGCTTCTTTTCCAGTTCCTCTTTGCCTCTTTTCCTTGTCTCTTTCCACACTTCATTCTCTGTGCATTTTGCTTAAAGTAATGCTCCAATAATCGTGACAGAGGAGGAGTAGGAGGGGGAAGGGTACAAAGAAGGAAGAGGAGGAGATTAGCTTAACAGTTATTTGGTGTAGAATTATTTTCCCCCTGCTTCTTTTTCGGTTCCGAGCACCACTCAGGCTTCTGTTTGACAGCTCTTATCCAGATCCTTCAGGGTGCTTCCTTCCGCAATCAACTAATCATATTCTTTACAGTGCTGCCTTGTGAGAGACTATCTATATTTGGCTCACATCCAAACAGGAAGTGGTATTAAGTGCTCGTCATTTGGGCTGAGATCTAAGAGCCCTAAATGCTTAGATGGGATTTAATTTGGATCGCAGTAATAATTGACATTATTGGGATAGAGAATGGATTGCATGTTCTCGCCGTGTCTCCAGATGCTCCAGCTTCCTCCCACAGTCCAAAGATATGAACATGAAGTTAAAATGGTGATTCGAAATTGGCCTGCATTTAATAGTGAATGGTTGTCTGCCTCTCTGTGTTAGCCCTGCGATAGATTGGCGACCTGTCTCACCTTATGACAGCTGAGATAGTCTCCAACCCAGAAGAAAATGGAAGGATGGATAGATCTTCATGGTCTCTTTTTTTCATAGAGACCAAGCAGGTCATAACATTGGATACATGCATTGTTAATTTTAACCTCTGCGGTGTTCCCAGTAAACGTGTCACTTTGAGTGTTTTCTTTTAATAACTAGCACAATTTTCTGCCACTGCCATTAAACCTTATATGTTAATGGGAAACATTAAAAACGGAGGAGAACGAAGAGTCCACAAAAGGTAATCAACAGTCCATTTTAGGGAACTGACAATGGGTTCACACTATGCTTGATTTAGGCATTAATTATTCTAATGAAAGCAGGGAATCCACTTTAAGGTCAAGTCGAGCTACTGGCAGATACATTTGGTGTTGAAAGTCATACTGTATGTTAATTAATACATTCGTCTGCGAGAGGTGGTGTGCAAAATGTTACTTTTTAATGACCTTGCTGATTACTTTTGGTGCGATCTCTTAATGAGGCTGCCTCATTATGATTATTTGTATGGTGTTATTATCCATGTGAAAATAGCAAACAGTCAATTAATTCTCTGTAAATTGCATTCAGTAATCAACATTCACCACTTGACAAAGAAAAGATGGCGACAATTCACGAGCGTTTTAAAATGCTTTACTTGAAATTTGGAAAAGGAAGAAGAAATGTTTAAAGTCAGAAAATATTTTGAATTTGATGGCTGTGACACATATTTAAAAATTTGGAAAAGGGTTATGTTTGTCACTGAGTAGCATCCCTGCTTTATGTAACAAAAGCCTTTGGGAGAGTAATGTTGTAACATTCTTGGATTATACCATTGTAGCTGCTGAACAGTCCCAGCTCTTTGTCATATTTTTGGTTTTATAATAATGCTCCAAATGTTTTCAGTAGGTGAAAAGTCTGAACTGCAGGCAGGCCAAAACAGAGTTTATTGCTGCAGAGCCATGCTGTTGTAATGGATGCATTTGTGCAGTTTAGCATTGTCGTGCTGAAATGTGACAGGCCTTCCTTCAATAGATTTCATCTGGAAGAGCATGTGTTGCACTAAAACTGTACATACATTTCAGCATTGATGGTGCCTTTCTAGATATGCCAGCTTCTGGTTCATTAGGCACTAATTCATTTCCATACCATCAGGGAGGCAATAAATTGACATTTTTGATTTGTTCCCTTTGTTCTATTGAGAATAAAACATTTTACTGTGGCTACGGCTGTAGTTTTTTTTTTCTTTTTAAGTTTCATGTAAAGTATTTTTTTTAAGTATTTTCTCAACCTGATTCGTATCAGAAGTCATCAATCAGCTGTATTAAAGGACCTGCGCAGGTGCCCAGCCCTCACCAGATAGTAAGCTATAACAGAGTGGTAAATGGGATCCCCAGTGTGTCTTCCTGTTCCAGTGCTCTAACACTTCTGTCTTCCTGTTCCCAGCCACTCCGTTCCAAGCAAAAATACGGATGACTTACCCTGGCCACTTACCTCCTTCAGCGGATCCCGTTCCTCCAGTTCGGAAAAGGTTTCTTAACCACCAATTCTCGCCATCCGCCAACCTGCAAGATTCTCCTCCCCCTCCAAAGTAGGCTGGAACATTCTCTCTCACAATCTGCTCTGCATTTTCATCAGCACTCTTCTCTCCTTGTGGAGCTTTCTCTAGACATAAATAGTTCCCTCACCCCCATGAACAAATCCTGCCCTGCCTGCCTTTTAAATTAAATAAAGATTTCAAAACTGCTATTGCTTTTCAGGTTTTGCTTGCATTTGAGTTCTTCATTCTACTCTTGTGGCAATGGTCCATAACACCCTCTCAACATTTTGGGAATTGGTGTTGTGTAACGGGGTGGTTGCAGGTCCATGAAAAGTCCCCAGATATATACATTAACTAATAATTCAGATTGGACGGGCATCATTAAGGCCGTGACATTTTTGGAATATCACCCTAACCCCCATTCGACTTCAAAGGGCAGCAGAAAAGCACCAGAAAAATTTGAAGAGGATGACCTTGATGCTAATGAAGAAGAAGGCCTTGCTATCCAGACTGCTCATTAGTCTACAGAAATGGGAAAATTCAAGTTTAACAACAAAAGGCTTGAGAATAACGATCACTCTTTGATTAAAACCATTGTTACAAAGCTGCTCTCATTGCCCAAGGTGTTTCAAACAACGGGAGCAATGTCATAGGATTCAGGACAATAACGCTTTCAAACTGACATCAATGTGAAAGAGGATATTATACTTTAATGAACTTTATTGAAAGTGGTTTTAAAAAGGACTTCAGCTGATTCATTACATTAAATATTCTGTAAAACTGTGCATAGGGTACATTTTGTGCGAGTATACATGAATTTTGGGGAAATTAGTAACAGATAATTATCAGAAGATATTTTTTGCTTTTTGTTTGGATTATTGACAAATATCTTATAACTATTATTTATTTATATTATTATCAATTAAATGTATGGTTCACTTCAGCCCTGTGTGACTCTGCGAGCCTGTATCCCGCTTTAAATACTCCCACAGCAACATCTTGCTGTGAGTTTCCATATTCTGGTTGTTTACCATCAGCACAATAGCATAAGCTATACTAGCTTGTTAAATGAGGGGACGGAACCAAATTTGTTGAGTGATTAAGTGACATGTTCTTGTCAGGAGCAGCTGGTATGGAAATATCCTAGTCAGAAACTTCAAGCTTAGATGTCTCTTCCCCAATCATGTCTAAAAATGGTCGTTTCCTCTTTTAGAGTTGCCTTCTACAAAAAAAGAGAATAGCTTAAAAAAACAATTAAAAAAACCCAAAGCATTTACTTCTTTTCAACTATTAATATAACAGTTTATTTCAGACAGAAATGAACTATGGTGGAGTGTAATGTGTGTACATTGTTCCATTAGAGATTCACACCTCACTTTAAAAATGCACATTTTGCCACGTCTCTAGGACTTCTTGACTTGTGAACACGAGCATATGTGCTGCTGTCAACACTGGAGTGCTCCTGCATCAACTAGAGAAAGTATGTATGAACTTTGTGAACTTGCAAAAATGTTGGTTTGAACTTTTGCACCACTTACTCCGGCGCTAACAGCTTTGAACCAGAATGCAGACCTACAACCCATGCTCTTCCTCAGCCACCTTTTCCATCTTTTCTAATTAATTCTCCATGGAGCTTCACACCTGCGGGGGCCAGAGCGGCTCTGCTCTCTTGTTTCAGGCTACAAGAGACAGTAATGGATGTTCATCTATACAAAAAGAAGTATCCCAGGTCGCAGGGATGGGGGACAAAATGAAAACTGAAGCTCGCTGTAGAGCTGTTTTTACTGTGGATTCATTTGTTAGAGTCCAGAATTGAACTGTAACCAAACCCGCCCCTCCCCCATTACCTATCCCTACTGGTCTGCTTTTTGGACTTGTTTGTCAACAAAGACTTGTTGTTAGCCTGTGTTGCCAAGGAATAAAATTGGCACCAATTTCGAGAGAGCCACACAAATAGCTAGGATAAGAGCCTGACCACTCATGGGCAACTGAAAAGGGGGGGGGGGGGGGGGGAAGCAACCAAAAACAAAGCAGGTATCCGAAGCGTAAGTGTTTACACCTGTCGCAAATAGCCACCTGGCATCATAGAAAGGGAGAAGTGCAACAATTATGCAAATGTCTGTGCAAACTTTCTTTTCCAAGGCATTCATATGGTGCACATATTTGCCTCAGTGGATTAGGTGTGTGAGGAATAAAAACAAACCAGAACTTAACTTAAAAAAAAAAGAGTTGAAATCCTGAATGATTTTGTTCATGTAAAGTGTAATCACCAGATTGTTGGTTCTGCAAAGCTGCTAGCTCAAATTCCGATGTTGTGAAGGTGTAGTGTAGTGGCCTCTTTTTCAGTACCACTCGAGAAAACACAGTAAACGTTTGCATGCTGTTGTCCTGGAAGGTTTCTTTTTTTCTTAACCAGACATCAGAGACATTTTTATCCATCATGTTTTGTTCCTAACTGTGCCATTCAAAATGCAGAGAGGACTTTATTTTCTACATGAGTGGAAGCACAGTCTGACTGCACATGTAACCTGCTGTGACATGAGCAGAGCTAATCTTGTGCCACTGTGTTTCCGGAAAAAAAACACTTTTGCCCTTTTACCAACGTTTCAGGCAAGCTCATCACAGATTCGGGTGTGCCAGTCAGCGTGAAAGTGCCCTAAATTTCATCCCCTTAAACTGCTGGATAAAGATGCCACCTTGGCTGCTCACACTTGGCACCCAGTTGTTTCTGACTGGGGGCCACATAGAGCGGAGCCAATGAAGCAGAGCGTCTCATTTGATCTGCCAGGGCTCCGTTCCCTCATCCAAACAGAACAGTGTGAAAAAGAAAGGCAAAGCTAAAAAAGACATCTATAATTAGTGAGTCAGTCAGGCTTCGCCTCTCTCCAGCAACACTCTCAGCTGGCCGAGACCCCCAGTACAAACACGCAGTCACTCACACCCACTCTGTCCACCCCACGCCTTAGATTCATCTAGACTCATACTCTGGTTTGTAATTGCTTCACAAGCCTGGTTATTGAGAGCCAGCCTATTAGGAGGGCACTGGAGTGGAACATAACATTTTCAGTTTCAATTAGGTCCACGAGGGCACACATAATCCACGGGGGAGGTTTCGTCCCCTCGGAATGGTGAACTGATGAACTCGTGGGGAAATGACGCAGCAGCGGTCGAAAGAACTGAGCTGAGCTGACTGTTTCCCTTGCATATGGCTGCGAGATTTGTCAGCCTTAAGTGAATTAGTGTGTGTGCTCATTGGGATGTGGAGATAAGTTTGGAGGGAGCGTTTCTGTGTGCAGTGAGAGAGCTAAGCCATAAGAAGGAGGAAATTGCACCAGTTTGAACAAACTGAATTACATTTACGCTCATGAGGCTACAATTACCTTGTGTGGCCTTTTTTTTATGTGTCTAACGTGCAGCAAACCCCTACAGATTGGGACTCCTATGTCATTCAATCTATCCTGTTCTATTGCCTTTAAGTATAATGCTAAAAATGACAAAAATCACTTATTCTTCTGTGATATTTTTAAAGCTAATAATCCATGAGTCAGAAATGCTTAAACAAGTCTTCAATCAATCCCTGAAGTGTATTGATTTCTACTATATTTGCTATATGAACAAAGTCAGTGGCAAGCACTCTGAAATGAGCTGAAGCTCAGTTAGTTTCATGCTTTTTATTGTGGTGCCTACTTTATGTGTTGCCTACCCTATTGCTCTGCACAAATTTGGCCTAAACCTAACTCTCTATGCAACAATAACTGTGTGCCCTAGCGTACCTCTTGCATCCATTCATGGCCTTCTTTTCTCCAAGAGTAAACCTTCTTGGGTTTCTGTATTAATGAATTCCCCTTGTAAATTCCAAGCGCTTGCATGAAGTTTTGTAGACTTAGGAGACAGATGCTCTGATTAAATCTGAGTGCGTAACAGCCCCTGGTGCTCACATAGTTTCTGTTTCCCCCCCTTTTTTGATAATGTGCACCCTCCGGCTTCTAACCTTCATATCTGTGCCATCCTTGCTGCCTGCCAGTTAACTAACTTCGCAGTATCTGAACTCCTTGGCTTTCCTTCACCTTGCAGTCCCTCGTAGCCAAAAAGTCTTCTGAAGCACTCCACCGGCTTCCTCCTTCTTGCACTCTCACATTCATTCTTCCTCCTTACAAGCATGATGTGTCAGCCTGCAGCAGTGTTGTATACCATTATAAAACTTTTCACCAGAGTTGAGCCAGTGCCCATAGCGGAATATCTCTTACCTGTACTATGTAGACTTTAACATTTACAGATCTGCTCCCAGGAGGCTGCTTTCACATGTAACGCTGTGAAAGGAGGAGGTAGCTAAACTAGCAATTGTCTGGTGAGGCTAGGCTACACTTTAATTAGCATAAACTGTACTCACAGAAACATGATAGGCTGTGTTATCTGAAGGAAAAAAATGTCCATCCCGGTTTTCCCTCCAAGGCACGAGCGATAAGCAGAGTTCTGTCCTTTCCTTCTAAGATTCCTAATTATTTAAAGTAACACTCAGGTATGCCATTCAGCGTGTTAGTACGAGCTCGGGAGCAGCTTGGGAGAACAAGAAAACAGAGACTGCTTTAGGTTGCCTTCCCAATCGACTCAAAGGTTTATTAAGTATACAACAGCTTATATAGAGAAAAAAAGGTTCGTGTGTCAGCTTTCCCAGTTCAAACCGGTACAGACCAAATAAGGAAACGTCTTCCTGCCTTGTGAGCAGAGAAGTATCCTTTGTGTAGTTTATCAGTTCAGCTACAATTTATGATCATCCCAGCAAAATACACTCCTAGACATAGAATACAGAGTTCTTTCATTAGTGAATTCTGAAACAAACCACCTGGCCTTTAACGAGCCTTTTTCTAAGAGATAAAGAAGGGAGGATGGGAGTAAGGAAGTGGTCTCGTCTCTGTGGTGTTTTCGACCTTGGGGTACCAGCCTGTGAGTCTTACACATTAATTCTTGGGTCAGAGAGAAAGAGAAAAACAACTAGTAAATGGGCCTTATTGAGTAACAGTTTCATGTATGATATCACTATAAAACAATATCCTGTAAATGCTATCATGGTATCAAAATATCACAACATTATCCATTACACCATCATCTTTTATATCATTATTGGCTCGGACTGTGTTATTTTGTGCTTGTAAATGATTGCGAGGTAAAATACTTTCAGGTCTGCGTGCCAGTGCTGCAGTTGGGTATCACTTTACATGTAAATACAGAAAAAAAAATTGCAGAACAGCAATTATCGTTAAGTTATGCGCATAGTGTTTTGACAAATTGAAGCTCCACCCCCTGAAAAAAAAAACCCAAAACAGTATACTGAAATTTCCCTGTACAAAAACCAAACTGTTTCACATGGGTGAAAACAGGGAGTAATCATTTCTCCCATTTTAGGCTGCACAAAAAATATGTGGATTTATTTTTTATTTTTTTTACTCCTGTCTAGCAAACCTCTGTTTGGCAGATCTTATGTCACTCTTGGCATGAGTGCCCAGTAGAAGTTCACTTATGCAAATAAGCATTTCTTTTCTTTTTTTTTTTTTTGGAAAAAGAAAGAATACATTTAAAAAAAAAATAAAGCAGTAGCTTGTTTTTGTAAAAGCATGCTACAGAGAAATGACTCTGCAAAGAAAGTTCTGCTTGAAAAACAGCAATTACCACATACAAGCCCACGGCAGTGAATATGCGCGTAACCCCCTGCCCCCCACCCAAACAAACCCCGAACAAACAAAAAACTGCTTCGCCACTGTTTTTTTGTTTTTTGTTTTTCCAGAGGCATGGCTAGTGGCCTCTGGCTACCCCTGAGCTCTGTCCCTGGACAGCCCTAATATATAAACATAATGTTTGAGCAGGATTGATTAAGAAAAAGTAATTAAGCATTACAAAACAATGAAGTAGGTGGTAAGGAGAAGAAGGCTGTTTAATTAGATGAGTGTCAGGAGGTTGACATGATTTAAGCTTCTTCCCATGGGCCATCAGGCCACTCAATACCCACAATAAACTTTAAGCAGTCACTGAACATTGCTGATCCCTGTGCAATATCTATGTAAGTGCAATAAGCAATAGTCAAAATACCTCCATTGGCTACCTATGTTATTGTTAAAGCTGCTATCATTAGAATTACAACATTTATAGTTTTTATTCATAATAAAATTAAACATGTTCTTTTTTTTTATTAATCTCTTGTTCTAACTGTATTTGTTAAAGAGTATGTTTATAATTCTCTTTCAAGATTAGCAGGGCTTCCAATTCCGTTGTATGTTTGTGCTTATAATGACAATAAAGATTTTCTTACCTTCTGATTTTTAAAAAGAGGGGCAAAACAGGGGAATTTTGCACAGGTACTAATGAAGGGTTAAGATTTGCAAGGTGTCTGATGCTGTTTTGAATATTTTCAGTGTTGTCCCACTACCATTTTGTCAGACTTCTTGAAAGCCCAGATTTTTCAAATTTTGCTGTTTCTCTTTTTGTGACAGACAAACAAACAAACCCTCACTTTAAATGGCATTGTGTTGTGTGACCAGCCACAGAAAGCAATTGACTCTAGCAAAGACTGACAGCGGGCAGCAGGCCCACTCACCAACGAAGGCGAGCTCTTTTATGTGTGTATTTATGTGATCGGTCAGGCCAGAGAGGCCAAGCGTGGCCGGGTGCCCGCCTCGGCTGGAGCAAACGAGACAGGACAGAACGAGCCATTTTCTCAAAACCCCCTCTGGTTAAAGTCCCTATTTTCACACCAGTCACCCTGGGATTGCTCTGTCTCTCTCTATGAGCGACATCCTGATGGCATAGAGGGCAGCAAACCCAGAAGGCAAAGAGGGGGGAAGCCAGGGGCAAGGCAGCAGCAGAGAAATGTGCGTGATTAAATTAAAACTTGGGGCCACAGAGAATATTTTTGTTTGAATTGTTCTGTTTGGGCTTCTTCGTCAGCTTTTAGTAGAGACCAGCAGACATAGCTCTCCGGGGCACTAAGATCATGTTGACATCTATCATGCTTATGTTCATCAGGCGTTGTTTACTCAAGTTCAACACAGATGGAGCCAGGTTGGATGTTGTTGTCTTGTCAGGACTCATAGGTGTGTGTGTGACCTTTCCCTGACCCCAGTCTGAGCCTGACTGACCATGGGGCGCACTTTAACTCAGCAAGTTGAGCCTCTCTCCCCCAGGTCCTCTTCACCACTGGAGCGGAGGGTCAAAGAGCTTGGCTTTTCTTTAGGTTCAGACTGAATGTCCCGAGGGCTAAATTGTTAAGAACACATTGCCTTGTGTGTACCACTGATTGCTTGGGAAGCTTTCCAGGTATTACAGCACAGGGCATGAAGTTTGTTCTTTGATAACTTATCCACTGTCTTGCGTTTATTTGTTCAGTATTCAATGCACTGTTGTTTCTTTGTAGTTTCTTTGCCACTGCTATGGGTATTTGCATTTTAAATATGTTTGTATTGCATATATTGCACTCACCCTGAGAATGCATTGGACTGCAGCTTCAGGAAACGCAGAAAATAGAGAATAAAAAAAAAAAACCTACACAACACAATTAAGAAAAAATCTTTATTAGGTGGAAAATGCATAACAAAACCACATAGACAGACACACTGCAAATACAACATAACCAAATACAAAGAAATACTCTTTTGAAGTGAGTCAAAAAGGTAATGAACTTGTTGTTAGACCTGGCAGCCACAAACAGTACAATTTAACAATTTAGTGCCGTACTTGATTAATGTAGTGCGATTCACATGCGATACTGCTAATCATGTTATCTTGTGTTCGTTTGTCTATGTGGTGTCACTGTTCTGTGTTTATGTGTGTGTGCGTGCACCTCTCCACTCTACACAAATAGGAGAGAAGAGAAAGACAGAGAGAGATGACATGAGGGAGTTCATTTCCCTCTCCCTGCCTGAAGAGAAAGTGACATGTCTATATACCAGTGGGAGAGCACCAAATCATATTTCACCTCATTAAGTGATGAATGGTTTACCCCTCCTCGATTAGTGGATATTGTTATATTGTAGAATCAGCTGAACAGGTAAAACAGTTTAGTCATATGTTCATCATAACTTTCCCTTTTTATTAATTCCCATTTAAAGTATGTTTTAACTGAAAAAAAATTATTCCCTCTTACTTCTTACTTCCTAAAAGCAATCCAGTTGTGTTACTTAATCTATATTTTTGGAGAAAGCAATACGTTACACGCCTAATCATATGACTTTTGTTTATCACAAATCACAAAGCCTAAAATGCACTGTCAAGAATTATCAGTTAACAATGTCAACCTTTGACTACAATCCCACACACCAACACAAATTTTTATCCTAATGAGGACACATACAGCATGCAATCTTTGTTTTATTTTTTATGTATCCACAAAACTGACAACAAAAAGCAACGTTGAAAAATTGGCTGAAGAGATTTTAAAGCGATTATCAGTCAAAACTCCTCGGATTTCCGTCAAGGCTGTTGGAAAACCATTGCAGGTGACGACCTCATGAAGCTCATTGAGAGAATGCCAAGAGTGTGCAAAGCAGTAATCAGAGCAAAGGGTGGCTATTTTGAAGAATCTAAAATATAAAACATGTTTTGAGTTATTTTACACTTCTTTCTTTACTACATAATTCCATATGTTTTCATTCATAGTTTCGATACCTTCAGCAAGAATCTACAATGTAAAGAGTAATAACAATAAAAAAAATCCATTAAATATGAAGGTACCAAACCTTTGACTGGTTGTGTATGGAAATGGAGGCTGGATTCTTACAAGCCTGAATGCTCATCACAGCTTTTGTGACCTGTTAAAGTTCAGGCTCGGGCTGCTTGGCTGGGGTCTACATTCATCCAGCTTTAACGTTACTCTTTATTCTTCGTTAGGTTTGTGTTAGCATACATATTTTTGTTCAGGTGTTAGCACAGACCTGCACAGCTGACACTGTGTTAACAGTATAATGCAGTTGTTCTTGTCCTACGCACAGTGTCATGGTCCTGGGCCATGTGGGCCCAGTATTCTTAGTTTCTTATATTTTTGTATTTCGTTCCTTATTTAGGCCATGTTTCCTAAGTTGTCCTGTTGTGTTGTTCCTTATTTGACTTCCCCTTGTGACTTTTATCCCCTGTGTGCCCCTCTATGTATCTGTGAGCCCTCATCTCCCCTCCTTGTTTCATTCCATGTTTCCCCAGCCCACTATGCCCGCGCTCTCTCTCTCCTCCTGTTTGCACCTGTGTACTTCCTGTTTTACTTTGACAGTCTCCCGTCAGTGTTGTTTACTCCTGCCATGTCTTGTTATGTTTATCTGTGTCAGCTGTGTTCCCATGTGTGGCCACTTCCCCTGATCATCCCTCTTGTGTATTTAGTCTCTGTGTTTCATGTAGTCTGTGTCGCGTCGTCTGTGTTACCACCCCCTGTGTTCCGTATCTCCAGCCATAGCTTTTCCTTAGTTTATGTCCAGTTTAGGTTTCTGTTTGAACTATTACTCTTATGCTGCCCTCACTCTGTTTTGTTCCTTTCATCAGCCAGAATAAAAGGCTCGCTTTTGTTTAACTCCACTCCTGCATCCTCGCTTGTGTTCGCTCCTGGGTCCACCACACACATTTCCGCACGGTCTGCCTCCGCAGACCGTGACACACAGTTTGCATTTTATCATTTCGCTCTTGTGCTTTCATGCATTAAAAATAAAAGTCATTGTTTTTATCTTCACCTCTGAAACTTTTTAAAATATCACTGACATAAGCTTGCACTACAAGTGTACAGGAAGATAAAGACATTATAAAATGTTTATGTTTTTCTATTCACCTGTCATTCAGATAACAACATAGCTGTAACTGTAATGTAATTATTGAATTTAGTACAGTAATGTGTTTACATAACTGCTTTACTGAAAAATGTAACATTATTACAGTAACATGTTACTTTGAAACAACTGTAGAGAACCTGTTACTGATGGAGATGTAAAGGGATAAGCTAACAAAACAACAGATGATTCGTAACTAGAAGTCATAAGTGATGAATTACTTGATCACATGGAAATTAATACTATCATCGCTGCTTACAGGTAAGCGTAGATTACAAACAGTGTAGGTTTATCAGAACTGTCCAAGTACGCACTTATTAGACAGCTTACTAGTGACTTCACGTGCCTAAGATAGATATAAAAGATTCAGTAATCTACTGAATCTACCAAGGCTAAGAGGCTTCATCCACTGACTTTAAGAATGTGGAAGTCCTCATAAATAATTGCTGTCCAACAGTCAATCGATCTTTATGTAGGCTGACTTGAGAAAGAGAGAGTATTCTGTCTTCTTCCTTAACTTAAGCTGCACAACCAATATTGAGTGTAGGAATGAACACGTTACAGTCTGCAGGCTTTTCATGTAAATAAATAATTTCTCTTGAGGACCAAAAGCAGTAACAGTAACACAGGGCTGCAAACTGTTTGATTAAAAGGAGTGCGGGATTCTGCTCTCTGATGAATCAAACAGCTATTTGTTTGAGCTTATGTGTTATATTAATTGATTTTGCTATGTGGTATCTGCAGTCCCCTGTAGTCCACACCGAGCCTGGATTTTAATCAGTGCAAAGCATTGATCTTTGTGTTTTGTACTAATACGTTTCCACATTCACTGGAGAGGCACACACGGATAACATAAAAAACATACACACACATAATCATTGTCACACATATACACACAAACCCCACAAGCCCCATGTTTAGAACACCGGAACATTTGCGCAATAAATATGAAAATAATCACATACATATTAGCCGTTTATGAATTATCAGTGTTTTTTCTAACAAGCCACCAGAGCCACGTTAATAAAGTCTTATTGACCGATATGATTGTTTTAATGCTGTATTAAATGTGTTCTCTGGTGAACTTGGAACTATGAAAACCCATGCTTCTACTCACATTCGTTTAGTCATGCTTCCTTACTGTATATGCAAAGGGCAGACAGGAGTCACATTATGTGCAATAACACAATATATGATGAATAATTGATTCCAGGCTCTTGGGTGACAGAAGGAAGATGTTGCTAGGACAACCATTTAAGCACTGCTCTCTGTCTCTCTCTCTCTCTCACACACACGTGCGCACAAACACATTTCTACAATAAGGCCCTCTAACTTGCTCTGTCCTGTCTATCTCTGCAGGTTCCCATCCAATGGATGTCATTTAATTCTTTAACTTCCTGTACTCATGGACACACACACACACACGAACAATATCCTCTGTTTTTGCCATACAACCTAAATATGTCACCAATGTGTGAAGATGCATATGCTTTGTACTGTCTTCTTTTATCTGCAGAATTTTATTTCATTACCAGTGTGAACTTTTTTAAAACCCTACACAGTATGCCTCGCAGTTCCATCAGCATTTCATCAGTAAGACTTGCTAAGAATTTTAATTATGGCGCCCGTATTTTTATAATTATACAGCAATTAGCCATCAGGACGATACAGTGTGCATAACTGCAATGTTTCTAAACTGAAAACTGGAAGCTGGGCACTTATTTTTTTTTTAAAACTCAAGAATCAACCAAATCCCTATGTTGAACAGCAGATATTCCCGGTGGGTCAGTGACAAGTTTATTAGTACAGTAACAAAATACGCTAAACGAATTACCCCTGTGTAACACTCTAATTACAAAAGAGATTCAATCTAAAGCATCAGAAAAAACAGCTAATTGCCTCTCAAATCCAATCCGTGGCTAGTCATTGCTTCTGAGAAACTACCAGGTTTGGTAATACAGAGATTTAAATGCAGCAAATGAAGAAGAAAGTTTCATATAGCTCCCAGCCCATAATGTAACACACACACACAACCTGTGAGGGCATGGAGGAAGTGAAAAGTTGCAGTTATTCTTGGAATGTAGTGATTCTGACATCCTTTTCAGAGAGTGCACTGGTGCTGGAAGTTAGTATGTTATTAATTAGTGAGTCTTAAGAAAACAGCGTTATGCTGTTATGCAAGAGACGCTTTTGTCTTGCAGTGAACACTTTGATCTGATCGGCTGAAAAATGTACTTAATGGATAAAGGCGATGGGTCCAATAGAGAGAGCAAAAAATGTCTTCCTCTTTCCTATGGTGAAAAACTCGTCTGCTCAAAGCACCAGATTCCTTTGATGCTTAATAAAAAAAGAAAGAAAAAAAATCCTAGGTGCAGCTGAATGATGCAATGTCGAGCCGTGCCTGCTCCTGTCAGACTAAAAAAAAAAAAAAAAACAGATGGAGAAAATGAGCCTTTAATTCACACAAAACTAGACGGGGACCTTCCACATATTCATGTGTGTAGAAGGGGAAGAGACGGCAGATGCTCTGACTCTTCGCATGAGTCCTTCTTTCCCCGTCTCTATCTTCCTTTTTACCTCTGTTGCTTCATTCATTAATCAGCCTTTTATTAAACAAAAGTAGCTTCCAGCACTGCCTAAAAGCTGCATAGATAATCTTGACATAAAGACAGTGTATTTACCCTCCTTACCCTCTACCTCTGCGTCGCATTCGGCATGGTAATGGAGGGAAAAGCTCTTGCAGTACATGAAGACTGATTGAAAATACCAAGCTTTGTAAATATTACATACAATTCCATTTAATGGTCTGTGAGCTATTTTGCCTCAGAAAGCTGAACATCTGCTGCCAAGTACAGTCTGTGCAGAAAGAGGTGATGTGCATGGACAAAATGAATGGGGAGGTGAATTATCCACTGCGGAGAGAGGCTGGAATTTAATTACCGCTGTTTGACACTGACTTTAAGGACGCGGGCAATTTTTGAGGGCCATTGTCTAACTACTCACAGGAAAAGCGATACAGCCGAGCAGGACAATAAAGCATTGCACAGCAGAGAAAACTGGGCCAGGGTGTACTTCCTTTGAACAACAGACAATTTAGAAGTTCGAGTTTACTAGTCTATGGCTGAGGCAAAGGCACTCAAAGGGGTGGCGGGGGATGGTGGGGAGTGTAGTGTGTAAAGGTTTGATGTGTATAACAATGACAATGAGCAGTCGAGCTGGAAAGGAGCCCTTAATAGGTACCTGTCTGCCCTGGGGACCGTACTCTCCTCTTATTGGTCATCCATTCACAAGACAGCGGCACATTCTCCTCACCGCCAATCAGCCAATTACAGTCTCTATAACAGGAGGCCTGCTGGCAGAAAGGCAGTCTTTACAAGCCCAGCATCTCAGGCAGGGGAGACGACCCTGTCACCGGATCATAACTATGATGAATATGGCCGTAGGTTTATGGCAAAGCCACTGTTTCTGGTAATGTGAGGAGGGTGTGAAATGGCCATTCATTGGGACCAGTCAGCATGACCCTATCTGAGACACTGGAAAAACTATGTCAAATACTGTAAGGTGATGAGACGGGTAGGAGGAGAAGTGATGCTAATCCAGACATGGGGAACACTTTGTAGTATTAGAAGGAAGTGGCTTTATTCGTTTTGCTTCTCACTTCCTGCTAATGAAGGCAGTAATGAGAAAGACGCTTGTTAGGTGCTGAGCAGAAGGGCAGAGAGAGAGGTTATATGTTGCTACCCTTGCTTTTAACATTCAGCTTTTTATAGAGTAGCGGCAGTCCATTTCATCCTGCAATTATTAATCTGTCCATTTCAACAAGGACTCTGATTCCAATCAGCATTAGCTGCTTGCCTATTTCGCTCGAGTCTATGTCTCTTTGATTGCTAGTGAGTCCCAATAACTCTGCAGCACATTATCTACCCTGCAAGTGATCCCATTCGTTTAGTGAGTAGGCAGATTTTGATGTCGGAAATTACAGCATCTTCTGACACTGCAACATTTGGAAAGTATGGCCTGCAAATTCTATATTTGATATATACTCTGTGTTATTGAGTATCAACTCCTAAATAGTACACATGTTTGCTTCCAGCACAACAACGAACTTCTTCATCTATCTATCTATCTATCTATCTATCTATCTATCTATCTATCTATCTATCTATCTATCTATCTATCTATCTATCTATCTATCTATCTATACATACATACATACATACATACATACATACATACAGATATATGCTGACAACATAGGAACTCTCACCTTCTAATCAGGCATCTGAAGTCTTTGAAACAGTTGCCTACAGAGCCAAATCCATAAACATGTTGTTGTTTACATGCACTTAATTAACGTGCAAACATTTTGGGTAACTAGGACAAAACAGACTTTCTATACTATTTTTGTCCAAGCAAAAACAGAGCAAAGACTTCAAACGGGAAAACAGCAATGGCTCTGACAGCGGTGTGGGGAAATGAAAGGAGGGATCATTACGCCCAAGCGTCCTTACATTCGACATAATTTTCAATTTAGAGAAAAACTGAGGTTAGGAGGAAGATTGGATTTCGCCCAACCAATCAAATCAAGTAATAGAGAACAAAGCATCGTGTTCAAAGAGCGACGATAGACCAATCTTTTCATACGTCAGTGATATTAGTGTAACTTTTTACAGCAGGACATTTTTCTTAGAAAGACCTTGATACGGAAATTTGGAAAAAGGGTTGTGAAAGGTAAAAATGCAATTCAGTTTATTTCAGTTTATTTATTTATTTCCCGCGAATTCACAGCCTCAACTCAAGGCGTTTTGCATTGTAGGGTAAAGACGATACAATATTACACACATATAAATGATCCACAGAATGAATAACTGGCCCGTATGTCACATTTCACAACAACATGTATAAAGTGTCCCATGTGTTTACTGTTTACGTTTCTTTAGTTCTGTTTGTGGTTTCACATGTTTATGTTGCCATTTATAGTTGTTGAGAAAAAAATGTAACCTCGATATCATTACTGTATGTATTACAGTATCTCTGTATTTCCAGATAGCTTAATATTTGTAATTTTTTTTCTCTTCTGCTTGATTTGGTTTTGAATCACTTATGTGAAGCTATCTATTGATTTGTTACTGATAAATGTGAAGCCCTGGACATCAATATGGCCATATATTATGAAAATAATTCATTATGTTAGAAAGAAAATTAAATCTATGTAACACAATGCAATGTTTATGTAGCCTAATTTATGAGTCAAACTGTAATAACGTCATGGTTTTGGATTTTTGCCATAACTGCTGTTTAAGTCTTTGGCTTTGATTTGGGTTCTTTTGTCATTGCAGTTCTGAATATTAAGCTTTTCCACCAACACAGGTCCATGAAAATCACAGAGAGCATGTCCCGAGGTGCACACAGACCTGTCTGCACAAGAATACCCAGCAGAAGGTAATCTGTGTTTGATGATATCATCGTGAGATATCATCACCGTTGCTCTTTGTAGGAGTCTTTCCTTTGACTGTCTTACAGTTTTTCTCAGTCGCTTTGGTGCGTTTCTCAGATCAGAATTGAAATTCTCATAACTATTAGTTCAACCTCCACAACACTCAGTCATTTGTGCACATCATAGTAGCAATTTCTCCTCTCTCTGAACAAACTGCAAATGATTTTGGACATGAATCAGTTGCTTCCATACATTTCCCTGCTGCTTTCTGACATTTCCATTTGCTTATGTCATGTCAGTCAAAAGTAATCATACCTATGGATGCTGAATAGTCATTCCCAATAAAACTAATAGTCATACATCCATTGCTTAAGTCATCACACACAAAATTGTTGAACTAGTTATCACATGCCAAATATTGGCCATCTGTCAAGCAAATCCTATACCTTTCTGTATCATTTTTCCTGGAAATGTCTCCGAAATTGAACAATTGATCTCAGGTGAATTACAGCTGTCACTCATGAGGAGGCTCTACCAAATTGGTGATTTTATGTTTACATGTATTCTACAGTGAACAAGTGACTGTAGCATATTTTTCTTTTGCACAATTCTGTAGGATTACAAACACTTCTACACAATGGAAATGTGAAACGTACGTATTCAGTGTCTCAGTTACTCCCAAGACTCCCATAACATCTACAGTGACTTTACTGCACATTTCAGATGGCTGTACAGGTAGGCCATAGTGCTGTCGTCAGCATTTTCAGGTGTCACCAATTGTTTTTGCAATGGGAAACACTGAAATTATAAACTGTCATAGTGGAAACATGACAATGCCATTTGACTATCTTGTTCATAAAGATGGTGTCAAGACTTTTCATTTTGATGGCACTGACAGTTTCATTGACATGGATACTTGCTTTTGAGGTATGGATAATCAATTCTGTGCATGTGACGTGCTTTTGCAGGCTATCCACTAGGTGTTGCAGTTTGCACTAATTGTTTTGGGAAATGCACTAACTGCTGTGCAAATGTTAATGGTGTTCTGAGAAACGCACCAAAGCGACTGAGAAAAACTGTAATTAACTGCAGTTTCATAGGGTTACCTACAGGGTCCATATGGACATCACCAAAGAGAAAAGACTTGCATTTATTTGAGCATGTTGCAGCAGGCTATGAATATTAATTATTCATTGTAATATTTTATTGTTCAAAAACAGAATGACTCAGTATTTGCAGTTATTGCCACCTCTCTAAACACCTCCATCTGCAGTGCTGCTTTAAAAGTTGAGTGCAAATCCATGAAGATGTGTCCACAGAGAACCTCTTACACTGAGTTGTATGTTCTCATTAGTATTAAGTACACCCCCCCACAGGGATCTGCTGCTAGTTAGTTAACCAAGCTCCTTTTAAATTAGCAAGATGACACAGCCATCTTAGTATCTGTGCATATATGTTATCAGCGACAATAGCCTGCTTTTCCTCATACATAATTCAAGCAGCACACAAAAGATATGTAACTCTGTGTTGCTTGAACACCATATTTCTGGATATGTACTGTACATGATGGTATTAGCACAAATTTCCTGTGCTTAAGTCTATTGAGAACTTCTTCTCTGATATTTTGCTTGAGCAGTTTTTAATGAGGTTGGTGGACTGGTCAACACAGTTGGAGAGAGATGAAAACCGAAGATTACTTCACTATCAGCTGAGGGGTTTAACCACTGGCCACTGTGAATAGTGCAGAGCAGAGATACACTGGTCCTCTGTTGACACAGGTATAAACTTGCAGCTCTTATCTGTTTAAGTCGAATGGAGCAGAAGATAACGCATTATGCATTTTACAAAAGAATTCTGCAGATGCAATGTTCTATGCATCACAAAATTCTCCTACATAATATATAAATTCTAGCAGCATGGCTCTGCCTGCGCAGACATTTGTCAATCTATCGGGTCAAGACCAATAGTATAAAAGGTCTTAAAAGACCTTAAACATTTTGCAACTAGTAGTGACTTGAAATTACAAGTCTCATATAAACTGTGTACTGTTTTTTTTTTAGCTTTATTTTATGTGGGTGGTTGTAACTTCGGAGGTAAAGCAGGCTATCTACTAATTGGAAGATTGGTGTTTGAGACTAGTCCCGAATATCCTTGGGCAAGATATTAACTTCAAGTTGCTCTTTGGCACTTACACATAGAAAGAATTGCTTGTGTGAAATGAGGCATATTGTATAAAGTGATTTGAGTGTAAGTCACAGGCCTGAATATGTACTTGAAGCCATTTATAATTCTTAACTTGTTTGATCTGCTGATTGCCACAAACAAGCACAAGCAGAGATTTTGGACTTTTAACATCCATACAACACAAAGTAATTGAGAAATTAACAATTAACCTGTTGAACCCCAATGCCCCCGATATCGGGAGGAATAGGGAGAACATCTGGTTTCACGGGATGTACCACCAGATGTCCTATTTAATTATAGACATGTGTGGTATCCACAGAAATGTCAGAATCTCAGCTAAAGGTCACAAAAACATTTCAACAACCACCAAACAGCTAAAACAGCAAACGATTAAAGAGCAGGTTAACGGATTCGGCACAAATGTGTGGATCCTCCTGTTCACCTGACGGCACGTACACAGATATGTGAACATTGAGCTATTAAGAACTCTTAATTTAAGTCCACATTGTCACATCAAGTGTTTCTTTATCATGTAGAAAATCAGTTAAATATGTAACTTCTTTACACTGACAGAAAGGGGAGTTTCACTGGTTTGGCCCTTTTAAGAACAAAGTTAGATGTATGTGACCCACCATGTAAAATGAATTTGACACCCCTGATGTAAAGAAACCAGGAGTGACTTGAATCTCGAGGCACAGTACCTTACAATAATAATAATAACTTTATTTATATAGCACTCTTCACGGGATAAGAACCACAAAGCGCTTCACAGTAATATAAAACTGATATACATGAAACAACACAATCGACTGCGCATCCCCCTTGGGGACCCCTCACTTCTTCACATATGTCTGAGTGAGGGTGATCTCAAGTTAAGATCCCAACTTAACATTTGTCAGTGACGTGGAGTTCTGTTGCTTTTCCTGGGTACTTTAGTGCCAGACTGGATGTCATACGAGGACAGTCTAAAAAATGTGGATGACAAAACCATCACCAAAATGTAAGTGTTGACAGATGTCAACATCTGCTCGCTCTTTGGGGAACTGCCTCATGTAGCTCAGAACTGCACTAAGTAAAATCTGGCGTTTCCTCAAATCACAAAATAAAAAGTGTGATTTGAAATACAGCAATACGAGGAACTTGCTGTGGGTTAAGTAAAAATCTAAGTAAATGCCTTTTTTGGTCAAATAATGGAAGCTTGTTATAACCATGAAGCACCTCATAAAATATAACTCTTGGAGTCCATCTGGTGACTTTAATATCATAAAAATAATCATTCTTCCTCGCGCCGCACCTTTTTGACTACTTTTTTTATTACTTCCATCACTTGTCACCAGAGACAAGAGAGATGCATGCAGTGTATCCCTGGCTCTGTAATCATCCCACTCTCCTTTTTTTCCTGAGTGAGATGTGCTTCCCCTTTTGCCATCAGTCTCCCGCCTAACTCAACCCAGCCCAAAAGCCCTTTGATGTGTCACTCCACATCTCACCCTCAAAGCTGTGAAATCTCAATTTTCTGATAAGAGCAACCTCAATTTGTCAGAAGATACTATTTATAGATCTGACAGAGATAGAGCTGCATGAGCTGCAATAATTCTTAGCAAGCACTTAGAGGCCATTGTCACTTCTTCTGTGAAGCAAAAGCAACGCTGCCCCAGTCGATTCACCCGATAAAGATGCATTGAGGAAGTAGATTTAAAACGATGCTCAGCAGCACTTTTATTTTGCCCCGTTATTAGACACGGGTCCAGCGTGGCCCAGCTTCCTGTTTGAACTCGTGCCTCCTGAGGATTGGAGCTCTTTTAATATCTCATTCAACCCACTTTGTGGTTCTTGGATAGTTCTGCTCCTTCCACACACCAGTCAAGAGAAAAGGTAGTAGTTTCAGCAGCCTTTGGCATAGGGCAGGCACATAGTTTCACACATATGCACACACACCACTTCTGGGACAGCTACTCTGAAATTCCTAAAACTTGCCATTACTCATACAGAACAACAAAATCTGGCACTAATTATAGGTAAAATGGAGACATATTTCAGTTGGTATGCTCCCAATTAATTCTAGCTAAATCCTACAATAGGGTAAGCCTGACAGGCTTTTCAGAATCTGACGGGAAGGTGAACATGCAGGGTGCCAAAGCTAGAACGTATTTATCGAATCCTTGCTCGTTTACAACACTGGCACAAAAATGCAATACATACACAGATGGGAGAGCAATGCATTCTTCAAACTCTTGCTTAACATGTCTTCACATCACTGATGACCATCCTCCGAAGTACACCGTAAAGTACAAGATTCTAAGAGATTTTCCTGATCCTTCTCCAATCCCCGCAGGGAGCTTGTAGTGAAAGAGACTTAACAAGAGACTTAACAAGTACCGGCTGATTAGCAAGTAGGCTGTGTACATTTGACATCACGGTGGTGAAAGCGAGCAAGTTCTTACCGAGTTCTTTTCAATGCTTGGAAGAACTAGAAATGTGTGGAAAATTGATAGTGTGGGATAAAATGATTTTGTGTGTCATACAGATGCATACATAAAACAGATGATTTAAGTAAGAAAAACTTTTTTGCATTCGTACGGTGGGGACACAAACCAACTTGCAAACTGCAAAAAGCTGCCTTGTGAAAGCAAAAAAAGGAAGAAGAAGAAGAAAAAGTCATGCAACAGCGTGATAATGGGCCCTAATCTGAAGTAAGACATGAATATGAATAAGCATGTTTGCTTGAATAATAATCACAAAAATTGAGTGCCTTTCATTAAGTCATTATTTTGAAGATTTCAAATGACAAACTTTCAAAAGCTGTCTAATTATAATTCTGATCATTCACACTGCAACACAGACATTAAATTTCACTTTGGGCGAGATGTGCTCATGCAGATTAAAGTAATTTACAAACATTAATATTTTAATACACAACTCTGTTGATGGTTGTCCAGATGAGTACTAGCCTGGAGGTGTAAAATAAATGAATAAAATCATAAATGATCTAGTGGTGCCAGAAATGTTTGTCAGCGGTTAAGTGATTATTATGTGATGAGGGAGTCCTTCAATTTTCAAATTAAGAACTAGAGAAAAAGTCTCCGTCTCCTTGGAGGAGCTATGAATCCAGACTGCATGCTTCCAGTTTCTCCTCCTCAGTTTAAGGTTACTGCCACACAAGGGGGACAGTGTGTAAATACCCATGAAAGCCTTAAAAGCATTGACTTGACAAAGGAGAAACAGAGTGCTGTGATTTACAATACAAGTCATGTTGGTTGTTGGTTAAAGTCATGGAAGCTCATTTCCATATGCCACTGAAAAAAAAGTATCCATAACTCAAAATTTTGAGTTATTTTCTCGAAATTTTGACTTTTAAACTCAAAATTCTGAGAAAAGTAGCTTGAAATTTTGAGTTAGCTCTGCAATGTCAGTAATAAAGTGAATGACGGCATTTTGTTGTTACCCTGAAGGATATCACGTAGAGGAATGCGCACTCAAAACCAGATCGCAACAAACCGGTGCTTTCGAGAGTACGTTTGCTGATAGTAACGCCATGTGATTCAGCTACAAGCATTTCATCATTTGTGTGAAAATACTTAGCAATTTGTGCATTCATGCCCAGCTGTAATCCGGATATGTGTATAATGAATAGTGGAATTGTAAAGCACCTTTGAAGGTCTCGAAAAGCGCTATATAAATGCAATCCATTATTATTATTATTATTTAAACCAACTGTTAACTGTATATTTCTGTACATTTAAGTATTATTATTCATATTGCCACATTCATTGACCTTGTTTATAGGTAATTCCATTGTTTAATCAACTAATTTAATGTTTAAAAGCACTTGAACAAGGCAAAATCCCATGTAAAATTAGAGCAACAAACAGTATTGTCATTACTGAAAATAACCGTATTTTTATGAGAAAGTTATTTTCTGTTATTTTCTGTTATTTTCTGGTATTAGCTATTCCCAGCTGTCGGAATATTACTGTTTTTTTAGGATTTTTTTTAACAGTGTAGCCTAAGAAAACCTAGAACCTTAACATTTAAATAGTCTGCCAGTATTATATTGGGGTGGTCTTAGTAGACACAGAAATGCCTGAAACTGGGTGAAATGTGGGGTTACCATAGGAGGCATTCCACTGCTTTCACTTCATAGGTACAAGAATTGACTTCAACTGGAAAAGGTGACGCAGATAATCATGAAGACAATGCAATGGCAGTGAACCAAGCCTGTGGTTCTCTTCAGTTGAATATGACTGGAATATGTTTCTGAGTGGCCTGGAGTTGGATAGATATTGCCTTCATTAACTGTGAGGGTTGCAAAACTGAACTGCTTGTCTCCATTGAGTCTCTCCTCACATATTCTCTATGCATGGATATTCTTTAAGAGCCCGAGAATAACAAACAGACCCAGCTGGTAATGCAGGATCATGAAAAAGCACTTTAAATCAATTAAATGTTTACATTCCAGAGCAGTAACCCATATACTATACAAAAGAGTGGCCATAGCTCATTGATTTTCTCTGGAGCCAAATGGACCAAGATCTGAATGAGATGGTGGAGCTGGTGTATCAGTAACATGATAACACTGGTTTATTTGAGGTTAATTTGAAAAAAGAAAGCATTTTGAGGATTAACATCTGATAAATGATGGTACCTCCAGCATATTTTCGAGAGGTGTGTTGGAGATTCCCTGTTAAACCTGGAATAGATCCTGAATGAGCAGGGCCTATAATATCTTAAAGACCTTTTGGTATTAGATTATCCCAACAGAGCATGGCGCTCACAGGCTGCAGGATTACCTGTTTCTAAAAGCAGAATGGGAGGAATGCCTGCAGCTTTCAAGCAGCTCCAAGTTTGAGTCTTAGAGACAGACATCCTTTCTCCTTTTAAAATTAGGGTCCAAACTATTCTTTTTCCTTCTTTCTTTCTTTCTGTTTTTATAAAGCGTATAGTTAGGGCTGGACCAGGTGACTATGAATCATCCCTTATTTATGCTGCTATAGGCCCAGGCTGCTGGAGGTCTTCTCATGGTGCACTAAGGACTCCACCACTGCATGTCATTAACTTTTGTCTAGTCTCTCCCATTGTCTGGATTTTGTCCTTGTTCACACAAGGAACATTCTATCTATTCTTACTGTAATTCAGGCCAAATCCTTAAAAGGTTCATCTAAAACCATTGATCAACATCAGACATAATCATCAGCAAAACAGAAGCGAAGCAGCAAGTCACCAATGAGTGCAAACTTTGCAGGTAAAATGAAACAAGCTTCCTTCGGCCTTCACCACAACACGAGGGCAGTCAGTTTTGGGACCCATAACTTTTCCCAGAGGTGCCTTACTCTGTAATAATCGCCAGCTACACCACACAGCAGGGAACCCCTGCTTTTAATGGAATGGTAGCTAAAGTAGTCAGGCACAGCATAATTTAACAAAAAAACATCTTAACTTTTATGGTGTATATGTATTGATTTTGGTCACTTTGATCAAGTTTTGTTATTAAATAAAAAACAAAAGTCTGTTTAGTTTATTTAAAATCCCATGATGTCAACCTCTTTATCCAGAACTCCAAAATAAGTTTTGTTATTACTAGTTAATTATATGGTCTTCCGGGTTAACCCTGCAAAAAATGTAAATGTGAAGAATACATGAAAACAATTTTTTTATTGTTGCTGATGTTATTTTTTATTTTTTTTGCAGGTAACTGCTTTTGCCATCTGAAGTGTGTTATCCTTGCACAGTGTGCAACACCACAGTCCAATTAAACAAAGTGGTATCACAGATGTAACGGCTTACTTTACTGTAACAAACACAATGACAGTTCAGATTTAGCCCTCTCTGGCTTATAATTAGCAAAAATCAGGAATAAAAAAACAGATATGTGAGAATTTAACGCTTTGTTATATTTTACATTTTTACCTTGGCTCTTGCCACCGTTCACCTTGTGCAGGGGATTAATTGGCTGATTAAAGTAATTGATCCTCGTTTCCAATTCGCTAATCACAAACATTTCTATCTACACAGGACTATAGAGATCTTTCACAATTTCACAATTGAGTGACTATGTCAGTGTTGTTTATGTTCTCCTTTGTTTACATTTAATGATTCTTGAATTCTTATTGAGGGCATATACACAATATATAAAATAAAAATGACATGTTTCATTTTGTATTAGTTTTAAGGTACATTTATTATGTTCAACTTCTGACAATAAAGATATAATACTGAATTCAAAATTAACCCTATATTTTCACTCATGAGTAAAAATTTGCATTTAAACTGGACATAAATGATTTTATTTATATTGTGACTATACGGTTGTGAAAAAGGAAAAAAATGTGGTTTGGTTTTTCATGTATTGCTTAGCTCGTTCTAATATCTATCCATTAGAGTCCGAAGAGGCCTGGCTCTATTTGTTTGTAGAAAATGCTTCATATCGTAGGCTAATGCATGTCAATATGCTTTTTACATGCCCTTTGTAAGTAGAAACTTGAATATTGTTGTGATTGTGACATTGTGTGTGTGTGTCTATGTATTTCCAGGGGTTGTTTTTCTAATCTAGTTCTAATCCAACTGTATGTTGCCCACTTCCAATAATTTGTCCTAAATTGCAACATGTAACTCCAAGAAGTTTTTGAAGATGTTTAGTCAGATTGTTTCTTTCTATAATTGTGACCTAGAGGTATGACATTTTGGATAGGGTTGTCTCTGCAGCTGCGCTATAGGACACAAATTGGTCAAATTTGTCATAGCACAAGTATTACGTGAAAATCATTTTAGACCGTAATACAAATACAAATGCAGGCCATTTACAAATGCAGGCCATTTACAAATGGAGGCCATTTACAAATGCAGGCCATTTTACCGTAATTGTGTGCTTTAAAAAATGATCAGGCATCTTTATCCCACAACCAAATAGCTGTGTTACAGTGGCTTGCTAGTTTCTGAAGAAATGATGAAAGTATGCACCTTTTTTGTCACAATGAACACGGAGTGAACATGGAGTACATCCACACTTGTTTGCAACTAGGAAGAAAGCATGCTCACTGACTTCACCAGTCAAAGGCAGTCCAGAGAGGGACCTGTGGGCCAGCTCTCTTCTTACTTGGTAAGCAAACAGCGCTGATGTCAGTGCATAACATCACCATTCAATGCCAAGATAAACAAACAGCAGCTTGACTCAAAGGAAATCAAGGAATTCAAGAGGCTTTGCCAATCACTGCCCCCACACAAGCTGTGTTTTACAGAACAACAACTTCAGCTGGCCTCTTGGGGGTCACATACAGAATACACATAGGGTGGAGAGAAAGAACATATATGATTTCTTAGTTACTTTCTCATCTTCCCTTTTGACAGATTACTCTCTTTAATGGCACCACTGTAGATCAGAGGGAATAGAGAATGTTTAGTTTTCATTTGATTTTTTTTTCACTACAACTGTGTCGCAATTTACCTTGTACATGCAGCAGAAATATTTTTATACAAAACTGTCTGCAAATGATCTACAATAATAAACCTAAACTTTAAAGCCCAAGATGCAGTGGCAATATTTTTCTGCTGAAGGTTTATAGTAATTTAAAATTGCATACTTTTACTATGATGGCTTATGTCTCCAGATATTGCACTTTTATAGTTATCATTGCTACCTTACCGCAATGTTTCACAGGCAATATTGTGAAATAGATATTAACATAAACTGTTTTTCTGCCAATAAATGAAAAATAGCATTCTTAAATGAATAAGGGTGATGACAAATATGACATTAAAGTACCAAACCACACCAGTCTATATCTCAGTGGAAAAACTAATATTAACAACAACAACAATCTTTATTTATAGAGCACATTTAAAAGCCTTGGGCATACCAAAGTGCTTTACATAAAACAATAAAAGGTTCAAACATTGATAACGGATAAATAAAAATAACGAGTTATGTTCATAGATAAAAGCTACCAATAAGAATGACTACAGCAGATGGGTAATAGCAAGATAAAAGCTGTACCACCATAATAAAAGACACCAATAGAAAGATAGGAGGGAATTAATACAAGAGGTCAATAGGTCACAGCAACCAAACAAACAAACAAACAAACCAGCAATTAAAAGGTGGAGAAGGCAAGTTTAAAAAGATATGTTTTAAGCTGTGATTTAAAAGAATGAATAGAATCAGATGCCCGGATGCCAATCGGGAGATTGTTCCACAGCACAGGTGCGACAAGAGCAAACGATCGATCACCTCTAGTCTTAAGTCGAGATCTGGGCTGAGCCAGCAGTAACTGTGACGATGACCTTAAAGCCCTAGCAGGAGCATAAGGGTTTAAAAGGTCCTTAAGGTAGCTGGGTGCAGTGTTGTTAGTAATTTTAAAAGTAAACAACAAAATTTTAAATTGAATACGATATTTGACAGGCAACCAGTGCAGATCGGCAAGGACAGGAGTAATGTGGGCAAACTTGCTGGTTTTAGTTAGAATGCGAGCTGCAGCATTCTGAACTGTCTGTAATCTCTGTAAAAGGGAAGAGTGGAGACCACAATAAAGTGAATTACAATAGTCTAGCCTCGACGTTACAAAGGCGTGGATGAGCTTTTCGAGGTCTTTATGCGGGATATAGCGCCTAGCCTTAGAGATAGGACGAAGCTGGTAAAAACTAGATCTGACAACAGCAGACACTTGTTTGTCAAGTGAAAAGGAGCTGTCAAATAAGACACCCAGATTCCTGACAGTATCAGAGAGAGAACAACTAAGAAAACCAAAGGCATCGCGGAGTTTGGCACGAAGGGCATTACTACCAAAAATCATAATCTCGGTTTTCTTCTCATTAAGGATAAGAGAATTCGACAACAACCACTTCTTGGCCTCAGACATGCATTCTCGGAGGCTATTCAGAGACAGAGCAAGATCGTCGTTTAGCTCAAAATAGAGCTGGATATCATCTGCATAATAGTGATAAGCAATATGGTATTTCTCAAAGATGGCACTTAAAGGAAGCAAGTATAATGAGAAAAGGGTAGGGCCCAGCACAGATCCCTGGGGGACACCACAGCAAACAGGTACAGCCGAGGAAGAGGATGTAGCCAGATGTACCGTAGAGAGCCGATTGGAGAGATAGGATTTAAACCAATCCATTAATGCCGCAATGCTGGACTGACGTTTTATTATTATATATATATAACACATCTATTGTGTGTTGGATAGTTTCCTCTATTTTTATGAACAGGGATGCAAAGGGATGAGTCAAACATGTGGGCAGAGGGTCATCTTCAAATTTTAGTACCTTTTTTGGAAATAGCTCTATTTTATGCTTTAATGAGCTTTACCTTGCATGAATACACTGCGCCAAAATGTGATGCAGCCTTGTTTGGGGGCGGGTTATGTAAATGGCACAGAAGTAATTCACTGCAGTGAGTCTGAGAAGTGGGGTGAGTCTGAGTACAGGGTTTCACCTATGCCTCTAGTTCTTTAGAGAATATCACACTATGCCATGAGAGGAGATGATTTGACCAGAGGGAACAGCAGAATGATGCACATGTACCAGCTTTCCCACTTT
Source organism: Diplotaxodon limnothrissa (assembly GCF_057381915.1). Taxonomy (NCBI): domain Eukaryota; kingdom Metazoa; phylum Chordata; class Actinopteri; order Cichliformes; family Cichlidae; genus Diplotaxodon; species Diplotaxodon limnothrissa. The sequence continues at coordinate 12,627,819 of NC_140612.1, read as the reverse complement.
CAGTAATATACAGGGTGTGGGATTGGACACTTCTGACGCACTGTGCCTGTGTTTGAATAGTGGCACCAGCATGGCTGAATGAACTTTTTCCATAACCAGTCGTGGAATTGAAATGTCATTTTTAAGGACAAAAGCATGCTTTGCCTAACCTTTGGGCTATAGCTGGCCCAATTTGTCTGAAATGGTAATGTGTGTCCATCAATGAGGAAAGTCCTGTTTTTACGCTGTCGTCACACAACTCAGATACTGTACATTTTCGTAGTGTACACAGCTGTTCACTAAGAAAATGTTTCTGTGTAGATCAAAATATTCAAATTGTATTTTGATGATGCTGTTATGGAAAATAATGTAATCTTTAGGCTGTTAATCATTTACACGAAAAACATATTCAAGTTCATTCAAAGGCTTTGCTGGGGACAAAAAAGAAGTGACTTCTACTAAACTTCAGCAAAGTTTTAGAATTACAAGGTTTTTGCAGTTTGAATGTAACTTTTAAATAAATGTCTCTTTAAATGCTTTTGAATCGTCACAGGTGAAACAAAATGATGCTCTGTGACTTTTTATATGTAAACAATGCCAACTTAGCAGACTAAACTTGTTTTCAACTAGAAACTATGCTACCAGAAAATGTCACCCTTCATTACCATACTGCCTCCACTGATGTAAATTGTAAATAACAGTTTTCGATAAGCACTGCCAGTTGTTTTAGAAATGAGAGAAATAAATATACTTGTGTTGTTTTTAATTTTGTTCTATTTATTAATTTTGTTCTTATAAAAAGTATTGAATATATGTTATGAGAATCAAAGTCAAGTCAAAGTCAAAGTCAACTTTATTTGTCAATTCTGCCACATGTACAGGACATACAGAGAATAGAAATTTTGTTACTCTCAAACCCTAGATGAAATAGCAATGAACATTTAAATATAAGAGAGTGATTAAAAAATGCAAATAAAATAATTAAAAAGTAAAAATTTAAATAAATACAATACAAATTAACAAGAAAGCTATACAATATACAATATACAGTATTCAGGTAAGGGTAAATGACATTGAGTGTAAACCAGGCAGAGTAGTGCAAATAGGCAAATAATGGAAAAGAATGGATCTTTTTTTTCTGTGAATCTGTGAATTTTAGAAGCACTTGAATAACACAAGTAACAAATATTTGGTGTTTTAAGGCAATCAGTTTTCATGGTTATTGAGACTCCTGTTCAAGTAAACAACTAAGAAATCATATCTTGCTGGAAGTTTCAAATTAGTTTGTTTTAACTAGTAATTCTAAGTAGTTTTTATTAAGCCAAGAGTACATCTGACTTAAAATGTTAAGTACTAAAGAGCATTTCTTTCTGCAATCTACAATATACATATATAAAATATATATATAATTTGTTATTTATTTGTTTTTAAATCAAAAGGTTTGCATGTGTTTTCTTACTTAAGTTAGCTAATTAAAGTTTACAGTGTATATTTGAACATGTGTGTGCTTTTGACCCTGTGTGAATTTGAGATAATCCAAAACAAATTCAATCTTGTGCACCCAGTTCTTGTTTTTTGAAAGTCATTAAAGATGTATGCCGTGCAATCATTCCACTCCTGAAAAAGAACAGTTGAAAGAAACCCTTAAAATGACATCCATCCCCATGATAAGAGTATGTAAAAATTTGACATAAAGACGTGAGAAATGCTTCACAGGATCACTGTAACGGGAAGAGGTTCTTGTGTATGCTTGTCCGCATGCATGTGTGGTGTCCCTGAATGGGATTTGCAGTGACAGGCAGGTGGATTTTGAGATGAAGTCCCGTATGCATTTTTAATGAATCAAAGATAATGCATGCTGGACTACTGGTTTGTTTTGTTTTTTACGTTTTGTTGTGCCTCTGTGCTTATTTTAAAAGAGAAAAAAATGGCAGAAAGACACGAAGACAAATAAAAAAAGAGAGAGAGAGAAGGAGAGAGAGAGGCAATGCAGCCCGGGGGCAACATCATATTACCTTCTCAACGTGATGCAGCATTCAAAACATTGGACTCACATTCCACTCGGGAAAGCATGGTGCTATTATGCCATGTATAGAAACATGCTGTCGTCATGTATCAATTTACCAGTGAACCATAAGAAATGCCTCAGCAGCAAGAACTGACCCAGAAATGTCAAACAACTCTCGCACAATGTCCTAAGATGGGAAGAAATTATGCAAGGAACAAACCTGCTGGCAGAAGTGATCAACTACAAATTATTCTATTCAGATTCACAAAGCACTGGCTAATTTGAAGGAGTGACACCACATTTCCCACAGGCCAACCGGCATGCCTTTTTTCCGCCTGTATTTACTATTAAATACCAAAGAGTACATCTAGCGATTGAGCACGAGGGAGATATTAATGAAGGATGGATTCCATCAAGGCCCCCACACCACCTCCAGCCTTTCTTACCCACTCATGATAGTTACGCAGCCTTTACAGATTTGGCACATATCTCCTAGCAACCACAGCTCATGCCAATAACCATAGAGTGTCTCTGCATAATAACTAGAATAAGAATCCATATCTATCCAGATCTATGAGCTTATATATCGGCACAGTGATCTTTTGATCATAATGCTAATGCCTAATGCTTACAATGACACTGTTAAGTTTGTGATGCTTTCTATGTTAACTTGTTCTTAATTCAGGAAAGAGTCAAATGAAAATTGCTATTTTATCTGGCAGCGTGGCTGTGTCTTCAGACCTGTACAGCTATGACACTAAGTCAGATGAAATGGGGTGGAGGCAGGTTGCAAAGAGGCTTGCCCGTTTGCAAGTGCTGTGGTAAGCAAAAGCACCTTAAACAGCAGATATCCAAGTGAAGTGAGTTCAGCTGATGTAGGAATATGACCAAGTGGGACTACTGTATGTGGTATACCTGAACTAATGCCATGCTTGGTTTTTGCATCGGAGTGGCTGTAGCTCAGAGTGGGTCACCTACTAACCGGAAGGTTGTTGGTTTGATCCCTGCTGCAGTCTGCATGCCAAATGTTCTTGAGCAAGATACTAACCCCAAGTTGCTCTCCGATGACATACGATGATACTATATGAAAGAGTAATAATATAGCACCCTGAACAGCATTGCTTCGCAGAATGACTACTGTTCAGTAAATCTAAACGAACTTTAAGTCAAATAACAATTCAATAGCAATTCAGTTAGCAAATAAATTGATTACTTCTTATATTATTACTTGCTTTCTTACTATTACTATTACAGCTAGTTATTCTAGCATTTCACTTTGAAATATTAGTTCACCAACAGTTTGCCTTGGAATCTTCCTCTAAGACAAATAACAATGAGTTTCCTGTGTTCAATTTTTAATTAATTTTTAAAAGCAGCAGTTTGACATTTTTAAAAGTAGGATTATTTGCTTTCCCGTCTAGAGTCAGAGGGCAAAATCAATCCTACTGACATGCCTGCACTAAATATGAAGAAAAAGCCAAAATATAGCTCACCTCAGCATAAAGGCTGTGGGTAAGAAGACATAAGGAACCTGCTACAGATAACAAAATTGTCTTGCTTGTTTGTTTGTTTTCAGCAAAAATGTAAAAGTTGCTGTGGCTCAGACATGCACAATACACCACTCACCACTGGGTGCAATGATCAGATTTCCAGCATGTAAATTCAGGGCCTGTTCTGCTCTTTCTGCTGCTTAACATGTCTTTACCTTCACATGCACAAGTACGTCTACAAATATGATGATAGGTTTTGGAACAAGAGACTATAGCCAATAATGCTCATTCAGTTCCTTAGACCACTGTTACAGCACGATCAGCGGGGCCTATCATGCGGTGCCCCGCGCTTCACTCGGACTTTCTGACCACGTCATGATCCACCTGATCCCCGCGTACAGACAGAGGCTGAAGCTCTCCAAACCTGTCGTGAGGACTAAAAAACTGGAGCAACGAGGCTGTGGAGGAGCTTCGCACGTGTTTGGAGTCTACAGACTGGGACACAATGGAGGCTGCTTGTAACAGCTTGGACGACTTTACGGACACTGTCACCTCCTATATCCACTTCTGTGAGGACAGCATTGTGCCATCACGCACCAGGGTGAGTTATAACAATGACAAACCCTGGTTTACTCCTAAACTCAAAAAGCTGTGGCTGGAAAAGAGAAAGGCGTTCAGAAGCGGAGACAGGGACTGCTACAGAGAGGCCAAGTACAGGTTCACTAAAGAAGTGGACATTGCTAAACATCAGCACTCTGAGAAGATGCAGCAGCAGATCTCAGAGAATGACTCGGCCTCTGTGTGGAAAGGTTTTAGGAATATCACCAACTACAAGCCTAAAACCCCCCACTCCACTGATGACTTGCTCTTGGCCAACACCCTTGACGACTTTTACTGCCGTTTTGAGGAGCCATCAGGCAGCCTTCACACCTCCAACGGCCCCAACAAAAGAGACACTTTGGACACTCATTCCCCCACCTCTACCCCCTCCATAGAGCCATCACCACCATCAAACACTTCACCTACAACACCCCCCTCCTCACCCCACACAAAGGAGGATTTCACACCACCTCCTCCCACCACAACTCTTCATATTCATGAAGCAGATGTGAGGGAGCAGTTTAAGAGTCTGAACGCTCGAAAAGCTCCTGGCTTCATACATTCTTATATAGTTCTATATTGTGTATTGTGTATTTTGTTGTACAGTTATTTTATTTTCAACTTTAATTTATATATTTATCTTTATCTTATTCTTCCCAGTTAAATTTACCCTTCATTCTAATTTGTGTTGTACAGTTATTTCATTTTTAACCTTAATTTATATTTTATTCCTTCCTAGTTAAATTTACCCTTTTTAATTTTTCATATTTATTTCCTATCTTATTCATAGCCTTTTCCTTTTTTGTTCTCTTTAGGTCACGAGCAGTTGTCCAAGCATTTCACTACATATCGTACTGTGTAGGACTGTGTACGTGACAAATAAAATTTGAATTTGAATTTGATTTGGCCCAGACGGTTTGTCTCCTGCCACCCTCAGACACTGTGCAAACGAGCTGGCCCCAGTGTTTTCTGGCATTTTCAACTCCTCACTGCAGGCATGTCATGTGCCTGCCTGCTTCAAGTCCTCTACCATAATCCCTGTCCCCAAGAAACCTAGGATCACTGGACTAAATGACTACAGACCTGTGGCTCTGACATCTGTGGTCATGAAGTCATTTGAGCGCCTGGTTCTCTCCTACCTCAAGACCCTCACGGCCCCCCTCCTGGACCCCCTGCAGTTTGCATACAGAGCCAACAGGTCTGTAGATGACGCCATCAACATGGCTCTACACTTCATCCTGCAGTATCTGGACTCCCCAGGAACCTACGCCAGGATCCTGTTTGTGGACTTCAGCTCTGCCTTCAACACCATCTCCAAGGCAAGCTTTCCCAGATGAATGTGCCTGATCCCATCTGCCGGTGGATCACTGACTTCCTGACAGACAGGAAGCAGCATGTGAGGCTGGGAAAGAATGTCTCGGACTCCCGGACCATCAGCACCGGCTCCCCTCAGGGCTGTGTTCTTTCTCCTCTGCTCTTCTCCCTGTACACCAACTGCTGCATCTCCACCCACCAGTCTGTAAAGCTAATCAAGTTTGCAGATGACACCACCATTATTGGACTCATCTCGGACGGGGATGAGTCTGCCTACAGGAGGGAGGTTGAACGTCTGGTGTCCTGGTGCAGCCACAACAACCTGGTGCTGAATGCCCAGAAGACAGTGGAGATTATTGTGGACTTCAGGAAGCACACAGCCCCACTCCCCCCCATCATCCTGACTGACACCCTCATCACCTCTGTGGACTCATTCCGCTTCCTGGGTACCACCATCACCCAGGACCTGAAGTGGGAGCCCACCATCACCTCCGTCATTAAGAAAGCCCAGCAGAGGATGTACTTCCTAAGGCAGCTGAAGAAATTCCACCTGCCAACACGGACGATGATGCAATTCTACACTGCAATCATCGAGTCCATCCTCACCTCCTCCATCACCGTGTGGTATGCTGGAGCCACTCTCAGGGACAAACAGAGACTGCAGCGTGTTGTGCGCTCTGCTGAGAAGGTGATTGGCTGCAGACTCCCATCTCTGCAGGACCTGTACACCACCAGGACACTGGGGCGTGCAGCTCGGATCTCAGCTGACCCTTCTCACCCTGGACACAGTCTGTTTGACCTGCTCCCCTCAGCCAGGAGGCTCCGGTCCATTCGCACCAGAACCTCTCGCCATAAGAACAGTTTCTTCCCCTCTGCTGTTGGACACATGAACAATAACCGTATGACTGTACCCACCACTAACACATGACCCTACGCTGTGTTCACTGCATCATTCCATGTTTGGCATTGATCACCACCTGCACTCATATATATATCTATCTACTTTGCACTTTTAATTCTTATTCTTATTTTTATTTTTATATCTATTTAAGCGTTTATGACAGTATGTTTGCACTAAGCACCGCAGCAATTTCCTAATGTTGTAAACCTGCTCAACATTTGGCAATAAAACCCTTTCTGATTCTGATTCTGATTAAACTAGCCTGTATATTGCGCCATATAGCACAAGAGTTTAGAGCACCCGCCACACATTTCCTCAACATTTTATCTCTCTCTTCTTCTGTCTTGCTTTCAGCATCTCACTCTTTTTTGCACACTATATAAATGAAAAGTGTGACAGCACTCCAGGGATCATTTTACAGCAATTTCACTTCATATCAGATGTGACGATATTCATAAGAGGGCAGCAAATGCATATTCACTGCATCCACTGCTTTTTGATTTAGTGTCTTGGTCAAGGACACTCCAGCTAGTACATTAGAGATGTGCATAGAGATTTTACATTTGTATTTTTTCAAACAGCAAAGCATTCTGAGTTCTTTGTGTGCATGTGTGTTCGTTTGTTTTAGTAACAGATGAATCTGGCAAAGACAATCCAATTTTTGTTTTCATTAACTTCTAATTTAAATACATTTAATTAATATTAATCTCCCTGAAAAACTATTATAATTCACACTAATGTCATATTAAATATTAAATTGGCACTAATATTGGTTTACAGTTTTAATAAAAAAGGGATTTAACAAGTTAAACTGTAAACAACATGAAAATAAAATCACTTTAAACAACACTCAATTTCTCCCACGTGAAACCTGCATCTGTGTGACACACAGCCCAACCAAGCAGTAAACATAACGTGATGGTTAATTAGCTAGTAACTACATGCCCAGACCTAATGTGGGCTAAGATAAGGAAATACCTCAGCAAACAGGCATAAAGTATCGCAAATAACAAAAATAAAGACTTTTGAACGCAATCTTTTTAATCCAGTTTATAGGTTTCTGGTTTTTAGAAGTGGTTAGAACATCCTACTGCTTCCACCAGCTTGCCTTTTTCCCGTACATGCACACGGCTGTCAGTGATGTAAAGAAAAGATGACTCAACGAGGCCACTTTCTTCTATTTCTCCACGGTCCAGTTCTGATGGTCACATCCCCATTGCATCACAACCAGCATTAAGGTTTTCCACTAATTCGAGCTGCAGCAGTTTTTTTTTTTATTGGACCAGACCACACAGCCATCCTTTGTTCTCCACAAGCATCCATGAATGCTGGGCACTCAAGACTCTGCTGCCCGTTCGCCAGTTACCTGTACCAGTTGTTTGGTATCATTTTGGTGCTAACTGCTGGATAATGGGAACACCCTCAAGAGCCACTGTTCTGGAGCAAGCAGTAACCTCTGTAGCTGAAAAATAAAGCCAAAGCACAAGTACAAAAAAACTGCACATAGAATTCTTGTATTGACAAGTTGAGGATGGCTCTTAAAGAGGCAAACCCCGCACAAGCTCATATGACTACAAGGATTACATAGATTAAGTCATTTAGTTTGTGGGTTTAAGATTGTCTTCTTTGATTGACAGACACCTGTAGCTAGTCCTTGTCTGATTAGGCCTCTCCTCTGCTAATGTAAGTTGCACTTTGACTGTATGCATGGTGCTGGTAGTTTTTTGAAAGATTTTTCAATTAATTATATGACTAACAAGGAAACCAATCATGTGCATTAATTTTACTTTTGGTATGTGACATCCTTTATTTCTTTCTTATTTATTACTCATTAACAGATCTGCAACTTATGGATGGAGCTTGCTAACCAAATTGGCTATAGTTAGTTAAAAACTCCAGGCATTTTTTTGTGCATAAGACACAAAAAAATGCCTGGAGAACGGCAGCAGGGAGAGAACAAACTTTAGATGACAGAGAACTGGATGCCGTGCTTGTTGAGGCGGTCGACTAGTGTGGTCTTTGCAAACGCAGCTCCTGGAGTATATACTCAAAACAAATTGCCCAGCTTATAGCATCATACTAAAAAGACTGTATGTATATAATTATAAAGGCTGTAATTGCCAAAAATGCTCTGGATACTTTATGGATGAACTGTAAAATCTCTTCTCCCAGAAATGTTTCATTGTGGTCAGTGCAACTATATTTGTAGCAAATGATTGAGTGCAACAAGATTAAGAGTGTAACTGGAATTACGAGACCTATATGACAATATGTTTTGAGCTCACTAGCTGAATTGGTTAAATAGCACAACAAAGATCCTGCATATAGAGCTTAGTTTAGGCTTAGGCTTTAGGTTATGGTGGGCAAGTTCAAGCAGAGTCAAGTTTTAAGGCCTGCTAAACGAGTCCTTGCACCACAGTGCCGACTGCGGTCTTCTGCAATGTTGTGATTTGATTGTGGTTTGCTATTAAAGCTCTCTTTGCTCATAATGGCTCTTCTTTATCCACTATAATATTATTCAAATGAGAGCCCAATGGCACACTTCTCTAGGGTATAGAAAAATCCACCCAGGCTTCAGATTAGTTCGAGGGCCCCATGAGAAATAGGCTGGCTAAATGGAAAGCCGTTAAGTTTTTAATTTCTATACTTTCTGAAAGAGTAAGAAGAGAAGGGAGAGCTGTTACAATGGAGGAGAATCTTAATATAGAAATATAATGACATTTTAGCAAGTTGTGAGCAGTGGTGCCTGTCTGCGTGCAAATAAAAAGATCAATTTGGAGGGAAATGATTTGTTATGCTAATTTGTATTTTGTGAAGTCTCAGCTGAGATAGGTCCCTAATTAGTAGGAGAAACGGCAGCAGCAAATAGCCTAAAACAAATGTGCTTTTAGCTTAATCCATGCACATGTACACAGCTTTACAGATGCCTTGAAATGATAAGATTCAGTGGGAATGATGTCACCTTTACATTTGCTGTTTTGCCACCAATGACCAGTTATTACCAATAGGTGGCAATCTGTCCTTGTCACTCAATGTGTGCTGTGCTGGAGCATATCTGCAGAACTTTAATGTATCCCAACTGAGATTTTTATAGCCATGTTTCAGGGAGAATAGGTGAGGACATGGAGAGGGGGAAAAGCCAGAGAATGGTTCAGAGGAATGAAGGAAAGACGACAGGGGTGCTGAGTGGTCAAAAACTACACCGTCTCCACCTGCTACACCTTCTGCCAGAGTAAGACCTAACCCCTTTGGTGTTTTTAAAATTCCTCATGAGGGACTAACCCTCAATGAATGCCTCGCCTCTTTGTGATTCCTTGTCACACTGTATGTCAGAAGTTCGTCTATTCTGCATAAAGGTTAGCGGCAAGGACGCAATGGGTATAAGTCGTTTTGGCTTGTTCCTCATTAAAAGGCTAAAATCAAATGAGGACTCGGGGGCACAGAGATATGGCTTATGATTGCATATTTTAATGAGGCAGTGGTTGTGCCTGCACAGCTGGCTGGCACAACACACCAGGGTCTCAGTCAAAGCCCATGCAAAACAAACAACGCCAATCAACCTTATGCCTCTGGATGCCTCTCTGTGTGAAGTCAACTCAACTCAGCACAGGCGGGGTCTTAAAAGTCTTCTCCTTGGCGTTGCTGGCTCCCATGTTACTGCACTGACCTGAAAGCAGACAGAGGGCAAAGCAATATAGCCAGTGTCTGCTTGAAAATAACAGTCTAGTAACTCCACTTCCAAGCAATTATGCAAACACTGAATCTCTGGTTCCTATTGTTAATGTGGAAGGAGAGACACCACACGGCTTTCAAACCACACGGAGAACTGCCAATCCCACATGGGATGTTAATAAAACTATTTCCTGCCACTGACTATAAAAGTAAGACTTTGAATTCGAAGTGAACTGTAGGGAAGGGCACTGGAAATTGCTGTTTTTTTGGGGGATTTTTTTTCAAGCACGTAGCAATATACTTGATGAAGACTCAGTATATCTTAGATTTCTTTCGGAAGGATTCCCTTTGTATTACATCAGCGTATCTAATTGTCTATTTAACCTTTTATTCATCAGAATTTGTAATGAGATGCAAAGTAAAACCTATTTTTACCTACTATAGAATTGTTCTTTTTTCAAGTGTGTCAAAGGCCTGCGGTAAAGGTTAAAATAGTTGAGACATTCTCCTCACAAAGATGCTGTTAACAGTGAGGGGCCAAAAAAAACCTGCTCTTTAGGCTTTATGCTCTCACAGGAGGGGCTGCATGTTCTCCAATGAGTACATATGCACGATGACGTAGACTGTTAGGAGAAATGCAGCACGACTTCTCGCCTACATTCAAACATTGACATGAATGAATATTGACAGAGATAAGGTGGTTTGTCATTTATGTCCTACACAGAGCTATACGTATCAGAGATATATGTTTAATCTGATGAAGTGAGACAAAAAAAACAACAAAATTGTATAACAAAATATGCACTGATCAAATACATCTCAAAGGCCTTACTCACAGTCTCTCTCCTGACTAAACCCAGCATACTAGAATGAGTTGCATTTACATCCAAAAGATAATATTATGTACAGTCAATCACTGTAGGGATTATATCTTTAATATTACATTATCGTTCACCATCGCAAACAACGTTCCACGGCAGATAGGCCAGCGCAAAACATGATATGGCAGTAGCATGCTATGCTGATTAAGCCATCTGTTATCTTCATATCGAACATATCGGGCAAACGTTAACTTCCTTACAGCTGTATTCTGAACACAAGTAAATTAGATTAAGATCTGGGAAGATTAGAGCTTTGCTATACAGTATGACACATTTAGCTGATACGGTTTTATCTAGAACATCGGTTAATGACAAAAAAAAAAGACAATGTGACTTATTACCTCCTGACAAAGATGACTGATTAAGTGTTTTTCGCATTACAACCATGAAGGTTGAGGACCTTTCTGTTGAGGACACATTCAAACTACAGCCTAATTAATTCAGCATTAACACATAGCTTGTAACAGGAAAACTGCATTTATTATATTGCTTGCAAACAATCACTTATAACATTTGCAATTTTACAGTATTTCAAAAACATTTTAAAAACACATGAAATGTACTGGGTCAGGCAAAGTACTGAAGTAAAGCTCTGGTGTTTTAGTGCACTGGCTCTTTTGCTGTCAGCTGTTAGTTATATTCATGCAGGTGCACAATATGGCCACTGTAACGTCTCATTTTCAGCTAATTCCTTCCCTTTTCACCTTCCACAAAGTACAAACAAATTGAATTTTGAAATATGCAGGGCACATTATGTCCTTGTTTATGTAATTCCTGCGTGCCTGTATGGCAAAACGACACGAGCAGCACAGAAGAATGGGTGTCGCTCGACTGGAAAGAGGTTAATGACTGTAATGTGTCTGAAAATGTGGGTTGTTACTTACAGCTTGCTGTTGTTAGCCTGCTCCTAGCCATGTTGGCTCCCATGGGATGCGCTTACAATATTACCCACACCTTTTCCTGACCCACCTGCTTTTTGCTCATATCACATAGGTAAATTTTGCCTGAAGAAATCGAGTGTGAGGGCACCTTTACTGTTTCGTTACATTGCATGCCACTACATTTTGCTGCCACAGCTCCCTCCATCACCTTGACCTTCTCTGTTAAGCTTTTAGTGTACTCAAATAGGTTTTGTTTTTTCAAGAGTAGTTTTGTTAAAGGAGGGTTAGTTCTCCTACAGTATAGTTTTCCTCTCATACACCAAGAGTTTTTACCACAAAATGAAGCTAGAGTATGCAACTGTTCGCAAATAATACATGTTCAAGTTTTCGTGCATTTGTTTCTGCCTGATATACTCGGAAGCTACCAAATAGCTGTTTCTCCTACATGCACAGATGTACATCAATATTAATTTCACACACACAGTTACACAATAACTACGGATCAAAAACACAGGGCCGTGGGTTTTTTTTAAAATCTGAAAACATTACCATGAATGTCTTAGTGATGCTCTTGAAATGAAGCACATAACACACATTTTCTGTTGTAACAAATCTGCCTAATAATATCATAATTCATCTCACCCTGGTCATCTACTGTTTGAACTGTTACCATCAGGGAGATATGGTACAGAACAATTAAAACAAAGACAATCAGAGCAAAAAAAACCCCCAAAAAAACAAAACAAAACAGGTTTTACCACAGAGCTATACAAGCTTTAAATGCTGCAATGTCCACTTGAATGTGTTCTGTGCATTTTGGCAGAATGGAGCAAGGTTGTTTTTGTCTGTTTTTGCCTCTTACATAATTTTATAACATTTGTATGACTGCACAGTTGAAGTTGCACTTAATTTTGCTATAAATGTTACAATGTCAATAATACATATAATCATATATAATTATATATTTAGACATTTATAATTCTATGTCATTACATACAAGGAGCTTAGAAAGAAGTGACTGCACATCTTTAATTTCTTGAAGACCTTTCCCCTCTCATCCAAGAGGCTTCAGTTTATTAACTTCAGTTGTAAACCCAAATGGTGGAGAGTCCCAGGTATTTAAATGCTAGCGGGTGTTTTCCCCTAAGGAGGTTCTTTGACCCACTATTTATCATTTGACCCATCACATCAGCCAAGGTGTGAAAAACAATACCTGGAGCTCCCCATTATTTGGTTATAGAACTGAACTTGATGAGAGGTGAAACATCTCCTAGTCACTTTCTTTCTGAGCTCCTTAGAGTACCATGACCTGGGTGACTGAGAACCTACACAGATATTCTGTTATATTAGTCACACAGGCCTAGAAAACAGCTAGCAACCCAGTATTCTCTAACAGGGTGTCCCCGACCACAATGGAAGTTCCGTAACTGGTTGTCGAGTGGTTGCTGGATCTTTAGGTTGAAACGGTTGCAAAGAAGGTAAGGTGTAGCGATTGCGTTGTTGGCCATCTGATCACGAAACACAAGGGAAAAAATGTGTATTTCTTGAACAGTTTGTGAATTGTTTCTAGAGGTTGTTAACGGTTGCTGCGAATTAAGTCATTCTCTGCAGTCCCTTAGCAAACATTCAGCAACATACATGTATCTGTGTGACTGAGGCCTAAATATGTAGTTTCTTTTTTTTTTGACATGAGAAAAATACTCCAAAGCAGTTCTGTTAGTAGCAAGCGTACTGAATAGTAAAAGTAGCCAAGTGAAATATTGTGTTTTTTTTGCATAGATGGCCACAACTTTCATTATAGACAGCATGTCTGTGCAATTAATCTAGAAAATAATACAAAATGTGTTTCGTGCCTGCCCATGTATAAAGCAAATCAAGTGTTTTTGGTGCCTGTTTTTTGCAGTAATATACCTGAGTAGTTCTGGTGCCTAACTGCAACTAAAGAGTACATAAAAATCCATCTGAAGCTCGATGAAAGAAAGTGTAAAACCTATGGAGCAGAATGATCTATGCCATCTCCAACCAGCTCAACCTCAAAAATGGACTTTTTCATGCTCCACAGACAAATTTGTCTGCATGTTTAAGAGTAAATTAAATTTGACCAGCATTTCACAAACTGCGTTGCATTATCAAATGTTACTGACTTGATGATGCTTTTAATATTCTGACTCAAACAAACTCATTCTCTACCAGTTGTAATGAAAACTTTTTTTTTCCTTAGATAGCCCTTGCTTTAAATCTGTACTAGACTTTTTTTCAGTAACTCACATGAACCCAGCAGCACACTTCAGGATATTCTTTGCTGTGATTAAGGGCATTTCAGTGCCACTGACACTGCCTCGGCTGTTCTTCATGCTTACTGTATCGCTAGTATGTTAGGTAACTTTCACTTGCTTACTGCATTTATTAAAAGTGCCATTTCATCCCAAGATGTCAGAGTAGAAACTAAAACTCGGTGAAACTATAATTCAGTACTCCATAATCCTCCAAGCCTTTCAGACCAGGTTGTCAAGCCTTTCACTGTTGCAATTTTATGATTTCTGAGAAGTGACCCTGTATGTGTCACTTTGCCTTTACATGCTTGCTTGATGGAGCAATTAAGTGAAAAAATGCTTGTCACTTCCAAGCTGACTGGTCAATAAGGCTCGGAAACAAATCTTAGTGGACAGCGTGCTGACACTTATGACTGTAGTGGAGCTATAGCTTACACTACAGCACTGCCACCTAATTCCAAGTCATGACCAGAGCATACACAGACAACAGGGGGGGTGGAGGACTGTCATTGTCATCCATGCGCCACACAGTATCTCCATATAATGAGCAGTGGTGAGTTGCTTGTCTCCACACCATTGAATGTTTCTGGCCTGGGCACAAAAGTCAGTTAAAGTAGTGACAGGACTTGAGGGTACTGGGGATGAATGCCTGAGCAGCTGCTGTGACCCCATGTATTTGACAGTTTTCTTTTCCTGCAGAGGAAAAATGGGGCATGTGAACTAGGCAGTTCCTTTTAGATTGTCTTCATAAGATGTCATGGGTATGTGTAGTATATATACAACTGGAATTCCCCACAACACAATGCCGTCTATTAAAAAAGCTTAAAACTTGAAACTGAAGATCTTGATTTCCATATGAGGTGTGCAAGTTGAAACAGACAGTGAGGGAGCAGACAGGGAAGCAGAGAGAATGTGATTGGATCATCATGTAACATAATACAGGGAGTGCAGAATTATTAGGCAAGTTGTATTTTTGAGGAATAATTTTTTTATTGAACAACAACCATGTTCTCAATGAACCCAAAAAACTCATTAATATCAAAGCTGAATGTTTTTGGAAGTAGTTTTTAGTTTGTTTTTAGTTTTAGCTATTTTAGGGGGATATCTGTGTGTGCAGGTGACTATTACTGTGCATAATTATTAGGCAACTTAACAAAAAAACAAATATATACCCATTTCAATTATTTATTTTTACCAGTGAAACCAATATAACATCTCCACATTCACAAATATACATTTCTGACATTCAAAAACAAAACAAAAACAAATCAGCGACCAATATAGCCATCTTTCTTTGCAAGGACACTCAAAAGCCTGCCATCCATGGATTCTGTCAGTGTTTTGATCTGTTCACCATCAACATTGCGTGCAGCAGCAACCACAGCCTCCCAGACACTGTTCAGAGAGGTGCAGATCCAGGGCCATCAGGATCATTAGGGATTCTAGCCATCCCGCCTACAAACTGTTCAGGCCACTGAGGTCAGGGAAGCGCCTCTGTAGCCTGAAAACAAGAACAGAAAGGTTCAGGAGGAGTTTTTACCCACAAACTGTGAGACTCCTCAACCAAAACACAAACCGGACAACATGATGGACAATCTCACACACAGTACATAATTTGCACTTTACCTTTCTTCTCTGAACCTTATCCGTACCTTATTATATACATCTGTACTATGTAAATATGTATATTTTTATAGTTTTCTCATTCAAATCATTACAGTGCAATATCTTGCACGTCATGGATATATATTTATAAGCACAAACATATGGACTTTTACATTGTTTTTTTATATATTTTTTTTTACTTTTAACTTTTGTTTCTTTTCCTTTTTTTCTTAGCTTATGTAAAATCCTTTTTAGCATGTTTGCACAGTCGGGGGGAGTACTTTTTTAGCCAGAAAAAACATTTCACTGTATGTTGTACCAGCTATAACTACATGTGACAAATAAATAAAGAATTGAATTGAATAGAATTGAATTGAGAGGTGTACTGTTTTCCCTCCTTGTAAATCTCACATTTGATGATGGACCACAGGTTCTCAATGGGGTTCAGATCAGGTGAACAAGGTGGCCATGTCATTAGTTTTTCTTCTTTTATACCCTTTCTTGCCAGCCACGCTGTGGAGTACTTGGACGCGTGTGATGGAGCATTGTCCTGCATGAAAATCATGTTTTTCTTGAAGGATGCAGACTTCTTCCTGTACCACTGCTTGAAGAAGGTGTCTTCCAGAAACTGGCAGTAGGACTGGGAGTTGAGCTTGACTCCATCCTCAACCCGAAAAGGCCCCACAAGCTCATCTTTGATGATACCAGCCCAAACCAGTACTCCACCTCCACCTTGCTGGCGTCTGAGTCGGACTGGAGCTCTCTGCCCTTTACCAATCCAGCCACGGGCCCATCCATCTGGCCCATCAAGACTCACTCTCATTTCATCAGTCCATAAAACCTTAGAAAAACCAGTCTTGAGATATTTCTTGGCCCAGTCTTGAAGTTTCAGCTTGTGTGTCTTGTTCAGTGGTGGTCGTCTTTCAGCCTTTCTTACCTTGGCCATGTCTCTGAGTATTGCACACCTTGTGCTTTTGGGCACTCCAGTGATGTTGCAGCTCTGAAATATGGCCAAACTGGTGGCAAGTGGCATCTTGGCAGCTGCACGCTTGACTTTTCTCAGTTCATGGGCAGTTATTTTGCACCTTGGTTTTTCCACACGCTTCTTGCGACCCTGTTGACTATTTTGAATGAAACGCTTGATTGTTCGACGATCACGCTTCAGAAGCTTTGCAATTTTGAGACTGCTGCATCCCTCTGCAAGATATCTCACTATTTTTGACTTTTCTGAGCCTGTCAAGTCCTTCTTTTGACCCATTTTGCCAAAGGAAAGGACGTTGCCTAATAATTATGCACACCTGATATAGGGTGTTGATGTCATTAGACCACACCCCTTCTCATTACAGCGATGCACATCACCTAATATACTTAATTGGTAGTAGGCTTTCGAGCCTATAGGGCTTTGGAGCGTGATGTCACGGGGGTGGGCGTGGAAAGGATTTTGGCCCGATCCGCCATCTTGGGGGTCTAAGTAAGGAGCGAAAGCATAGCCATGGTTCGTACTTGCTGTGTGGTCGGCTGCAATGTTCGATCTTACGACCGGCACGGGAATAAGTTTCGATTGTCTTTTTATGCTTTCCCAACCTGGAAGCAACATGAAGGAGCTCATGTATCGGATGTTACCAAACGAAGGCGTCTAGCCTGGATAGCAGCCGTGAGACGAGCTGATATCAAGTTCTGTTACGTCTCCAGATATCAGTTGGTGTGCTCAAGACATTTTCATTCCGGTAAGTTCTAAATATGTTCACATCACACTTTATAGCTGAATAATATCATCGTTGGTGGTCTCGGAAGTTATAGAAATTGCGATCAAACATAGAATGGAGTGACTTGATTGGTTGATGTAAAGACAATAAATGAAATGAGACAGGAAGGACACAAATTGGCGTTAATAATTTACCCGATTATCAATGTGTTAATTTACATGTACTTTACAATTATGGGCATATAATATGATAACGATATTTTAGCAGTTCAATGATAAATGTGTAACATTAATTATGGTGGGGGGTGGAAAATGGCTATTTCACTCGATGCACTCCAGCTGACTTACTTTGGTATGAATGACGACGTACTCAGAGTTTGGCGGCTTGAAAATAGCCAAATCTTGCACCCAGCCATTTGTGAATTGGATGTGCGCCTCCAGTGACTTGTAATTACGACACTGGTTCGCTGTGTAAGCGCTTACTCCACAAACAAGATACGTGAAGATATCGGGGTAGGACAGTGGCAGTAAGTCGTCTGGGTCTTTACTCCACTGCCGTATTTCATATGGGTCCAGATTTGCGATGCACTCTATTTTTTTTTTCAAGTACCGCTGCTTCGCCTCTGGACGCAATCGGTCTCTATACCGTCCGTTTTCTTTTGAGCTGCTTTTAAGCATCTTTCTTGTCGTCGTCGTTCCAACACAGTGTGTTTGTTTTGATTCGTAGACCCCGAAAATGGAGCTGCGCTCCCACAATGCATTGCGGCGTGACGTCAACTCCAAAGCCCTATACAGCTTGGAGTAAGACAACATGCATGAAGAGGATGAAGTGGACCAAATACTCATTTGCCTAATAATTCTGCACTCCATGTACTAAGATCAGCTGACATTGTCATTCTAAGGTAGCTGTGCGCTGAAGATAATGAGAAATGAGAGCAGTAGGAACATCATCGGCTAATGAGCACATTGAAACCGTCTGGTGGACAGGTAAGGAATGTCAGGTCTCCAGGGAATTGCATAAAAAAAGTATAGTGAACAATGAAGAACATTAAGTTCCAGTGTTCTGAAGATAAATACTACATAATAACCTATAAACCTCTATGATCTTGAAACTCCTCATTTCAAAAAAATTTTCTAAATAACTTTAAATTTTGATTAGTGATTTATTATAATTTACTCGTGAATAGTTAGAGAACAAAAACATCCTCGGCCATTAGTAATTAGAGATTAAGTATCGGAATTTCAGGAGCAGGACCACGCCTCCAAACACGCTCCTTCTGGTTCTCATCTATATAGGTTCCCCCACTTCTACAAGTTGTTCATTCTCCTTTACGTGCCCCACCCTCACTCCGCTTTTCAATTCTTTAACTTCTCCACTTCTATTTAGCAAATGGGGATCTGCCAGGCCCGGGAGCCGCCGCCAGTCCCCTTCGAGGCCTTCCCTAAACCGCAGCTCAATTGATGTCCAAGACATTCACCTTTACCACTAAAACGCTGTCAAACCTCAAATGAGGACGTGGACCCAGCTAGTGAATTAGCTAGTGAGTCTAACACTCAACTAACTTTCTTTATCAAGGTGTATGACATAAATGACAATCAACCACATAAACATAAGATTTTGATTAATATTTAATGAAGTTTTGAATTATGAACAACAATACGGTCTCTATATGTGTTTTGTGCTGTTGCCTCACATTATGAAGGTCCCGAGTTCAGCTCCACCATCTGGCTTGGTTTGCATGTTCTCCCTATGTTTGAGTGGGCTCTCTCCAGGCACTCTGACTTCCTCCCACATTCCAGCATTAGGTTAACTGGTGATTCCAAATAGCCCATAGGTGGGAAGAGTTGTCGGTCTCTCTGTGTTTTATATATATATATTGTTCCCCTCTTAATTTATTGCAATATAGGCGCTCTTTGCGATGAGCTAATTTTATTTTGAAATTCGTTTTATTTTGAAAACCAGTTTCAGGAAGTGACAGGATGTCAGCCATGTTTGTTTAGTTCCTAGCAGATCACATGTGGGGAAATTTGATCCAGCGACATCTGCCTTTTGTTTGTGCCATCGACACCACCATCTGTAAGTTTTCATTTGTATTGAATCGTAGGATTGTATTTTATGTATATTTTGTGGAAATATTTGCTGTAGATGAATACTTTAGTAGCTGTGTGCTAACGCTAATGGATGTGTATTGGAATCTAATTTTGTTGTGCTAATGATGCTAGGTTAATTTTAGCTTTGTTATTTGTATTTCAGTTTTACTCCATGAGGAAATACTTGCTAATTAAAAGGAGTTGGACGCTACATCCTGACTTCGCGTGTTATTTCAAGTGGAGTTAGGCTACTGCTGAATTGTGTAGCGTACACACATAAGGAGAGCAGGATATATATATATATATATATATATATATATATATATATATATATATATATTAGGGGTGCAACGATACTCATATCGATATTGAAGCGTTCAATACAGTGCTTTCGGTTTGGTACGCATATGTATCAAACAATACAAAATTTTTAATTTATTTTATCAACTTTCCTTCTGACGATGCTGTCTGTGTTGAGCACTCAGTGGATCTGCGCTCGACAGTGCAACCTAGGCGGAGTAGTCGAACGCAGATTCCCTGAGCGCAGGGCAAGCTAGCGAGACAGAAGTTAATCTCTCCTTGCAACATGGCAAATTGAACCTCCCCCACCCTAATTCAGATCTGGTGTTTGGAACTATTTTGGTCTTCATGTGAAGTATGACCCTGAAGGTAAGCGGGTCATGGACTAAAGTAAAACAGTATGTCGGATGTGTCATGCAATGCTCAATTACATTGATGGGAACTAGTGTGTTAGCACAGTTAGCTCGTTAACGTGTTGGCCGTCTAGCCCCACGCACGGGGCGATCCACGGTACCTCGTTAACGGAGATTTGCCGTGTTGTGGCGTTAACGTCATTTCAACAGATTAACGCTGACAGCACTAGTGGGAACACAACGAATATGACTGCACATTTACGCCGACATCATCCTAGTGCAAAGACAAGTGGAAGCAGACAAAAACAACAAGCATGCATGCTACAAACTTTACCCGAGTCATTTAGACAGCCGTTAGCACATGAGTGTCCTTATGGGGACCCGATATGTTTAATATGCTGCTGAGAATATAGCCCAGAAGAAGCGTATAGTATAGCTTTTATTTTGGAAAGAGCCATTTCTCTGTAATAAACTCTTTTCCAAAGATGAGAGATTTCTCGATCAGATAGATTTATTATTTTATCCCTTTGTTGTTTTCGCAACATTAAATTTAAGAACTGTACTTTTGAGTTAAAATATATATTTATAATTTTAATAAATGACAAATGAAAAAAGTATGAACATTTTCTTATGTATCGAAAAAATATTGAACCGCAACACCAAAGTATCAAACCGAACTGAACCGTGAATTTTGTGTATCGTTGCACCCCTAATATATATATATATATATAATATATTTTATTTTATTGTTTACTCTATTTAATTTGTAAAATATGTACACACACACACACACACACACACACATATATATACACACACGTAGATATACATATTTATTTAGTATACACATTCAGTAACATGCATACACTCTTATATTGTACATATATTTATTCATATAATTCTCAGATTTAGCCATCCTTATATTTTCCTTGTTCTTATGTTATTGTATTTTTGCACAACTCTGTTGCTTGTGAAGCTCACACACAAGAATTTCACTCACATGTACTGTACCAGTGTACCTGCACATGTGATGTGACAATAAAAGGGATTTGATTTGATTTGTGTTACCCCATGACAGACTGGTGATTTTTCTAGAGTCTACCATGCCGCTTGCCCTGTGGTCGCTGGGACAGGCTCCACTGCTGCCACGACAATGACAAGCACATGAGATTGAATGTAGGATCTCTGCTAACCGAGCTAGCTAGCAGCTAACAATTTGACTTGATCCACAAAACCATGTCAGATAAATGTAAATATTTGGTTTGTTTGAAGATTTTGATTGATGGTATGAATTCATGTAGTGTGCATTCTTATTTTTTAAAACAAATATAATAGAATAGGATAGAATAACTTTATTATTCACATCAATGGAAAATTGTCTATGGTTCACCAAGCCATAAACAAATCATCAACACACATTCATACATACACGCATACAAAACTTAAATACAACAACATTAAAAACACATCACATCATCTCTTATTCAGTATACCAATTGCTCTTAGCACAAATGATCCCTTCCACACCTTCTAGCTAGAGACGTCTTAGATGAAACTTTATTAATCCCTTGGGTGGGTTTCTCCGGGAAATTCGGTTTCCAATAGCACAGCACCGACAGAAGTTACAGAATGTGAGCAGAAATATACCATATATACACATATATAAATACAGAGACATATATAAATACAGAGTATACAAAAGGGATAAATAGAATAAATAGGAATAAGAATACAAGGGCATTGCACATTTCAAGTATTGTGAGTCTATTGCACCGTTGGATATTAACAATTAAAGTATTGCACAGTGAAAAGGCACTACAGCTTAGTTGTTCCCCCCTCCTTTGTCCTCCTGTTTCCCCTCCCTCTCCCATCCAGAGAGAAGTTAGACAGTTTGATGGTGTGTGGGACAAAGGAGTTTTTAAGTTCTTTACTTTGGGAGAAGCAACCTGTCACTGAACAGACTCCTCTGGTTGTTTATGGCCATGTGCAGAGGATGCCCAGCATTGTCCACAATGTCCAGCAGTTTCTTTAATGTCCTTTTCTCTGCCACTGTCACCAGAGTGTCCAGCTTCATGCCGACCACAGAGCCAGTCTTCCTGATCAGTTTTTCCTGCCTGGATGAGTCCTTCTTTGCTGTGCTGCTCCCCCAGTACACCACAGCATAGAACAGTACTCTATAAACCACTGACTGGTAAAACATCCTCAGGAGTTTCCTGCAGATGTTAAAAGACCTCAGCCTCCTGGTTTGGCCTTATAATGGTCTATAATGGTCTTATAATGTCGTCCTGAGAGCATTAATTCAAATTCAGAATAAAGAGGGTGCTCACGGTCAGCAACAATAGACTGGTCTTCCCTCAAAACAGCCTGATGATACAGCTCATCCAATAATTTGTCCAGTGGTTCTGACAATCCTTTTCAATTTGTTCATAATTGCCACAGTTAGGTTACCAGACCAGACTGAAATATTGAACATAAGGATGCTTTTAATCAAGCCGACATAAACTCTTTCCAAAACATTGTGACCAGCTCAAAAGCCTTTTAACATCCTCATAAGAAACAATCTCTGATTAGTCAACATTAACCTTAAAATTAAACTTGTCATCAATATATGTTCCCAAATACTTAAAGCTACTAATGACTTCCACATACTAACCAGAAAGTGAAAGACCTGTTATGGGGCCTTGGAAAGTTATTTAGAAGCAGTGATTCTGATAACAGGTCAGGTAAAGCGCAAACATTCTGAAAGCTATTGATACATTTAAACACAGAGACCAACAGAATACAACACAAGCACATGAACACAAGTTGAACTGAGTCAGGAACCATATGAAGAGCACATGAATGCAGGGTTAGTCATCAGTGCTTCAAAAAGAATGCTTGTCATACTCCCACAATGATAATAAAATAATGGCTTTGCGTGTAGAAATCCAATTAGTGCTCACTGTAATCCCTGAGGTATTTTACATAGTTAAGTCCATTGGGTAAATGTTATTTTATGTTATGCTCTAATTGACACTGATTGTTGTCGTAGGTTGAACTGCCATTATGTAATAATATTTTTCTGTTGTTCAAACGGTGTCATTTTAGATTTTGACCTACGGTACCATTAAATCTGTTCAGGGAATACCCCCTTTAGATTTTCTAACCTTTCAAGAGCCACAGCTTAGAAATTGGCTCCACATCCTCAGTAAGCACTTCACCACCTGTAAGTAACATCCTCTGTGGTAGGGCTGAACGATATATCGCATTTGCGATAATATCGCGACATGATCAAGTGCAATTTTCTAACCGCAAAGGCTGCGATTATACTGCGATTATATTATACAATTCATGGGCTGCATCCTCCTGAGGCCGCATTTGTAGACCGATTACGTCACAGCGACGCGCCGAAGGCTGTCCAAATTACTACCATATCCCAGAATTCATAGCGCGGCCCAGCCAAACTCCAGTTTCCAGCAATGGCGGCCGCTACTAAGTTTTAAAATTACTCATACTAATCTTTCTGGGTCACAAAATAAACTTTTAACATATTTTCAGGCGAGAAAGTAGTTGTGTAAACATCAAATATCTGCTCGGTTTATCAAGATATCCCATATTTGCAAAAGTGCTTCGACGTTTTCAGAGGCGTCTGCTACCCACCAGCTCGACAGCTAGCCGGGAGCTCGAGGGTTACTGATGCGGCCGAGAACGGCACAACTCCCGGCACATCATTTTCAGATCACCGCGGAGTTTCGCTGCTCGGGTTAAACGTAATATATAAGTCACTTAGACAACCTAAAAATGTTATTGTTGGGCTTTTTTCAGTGTTTTGTTTGTTCGTGAGTAAATCGGTTTGGCTGAGATTAAAGTTATTAGATTAGATAAAATAAAACTTTATTAATCCCCCGGGTGGGTTCCTCCTTGGTTTTCACACAGCTGACTAAACGTCAAACAGAAAACTTATTAAACAGAAGTATGAGACAGTCGAGAATTTACACCAGTGTCTGGTTATATTTTAGATAGCAAGAAGCAGACGGCCGAGTTTATTAAACTCCACCGAGACAGCGGTGACGCTAATCAGAACTAGCCTTCTGATTAGCTAATCAGAAGGCTAGACCGTCCAATTTCACGCCTTTAAACTTTAAAGGCGTGTTTGTGTGTGTGTTTATACAATTGCTATTATGTTTGCACTTTATGTGTAATGTTACTGACTGCAGAGATCAGTAAGATGTGTGTATTTTTTATTTATTAGTTTTATTTATTTAATATTATTTTTTAATTGAATGACTGTCTAGTAGTTCACAGATGTCGAAAAACTGAGTGTGGTAAAGCCACTGATTTTTTTTATGTATATTTCTGCAATCTGCACATTGTACTGACTTTCATTTTAATGTTTACACCAGGGTTCCTTGTCAGCACTTTATGCTCAGATGTTTGTAAGCTAAAAATAAACTATTGTGTATGTTCAAATATACTGTTGTGATTGAAGAAGTTAAATAAAAATGTCAGTCATCAATTCATGCATCACCTCATGTCATCATAACAGAGGTCTGTCTTCCAGGAAAGAACAGTTTAAAATTAATGTAATATAGTATTGGCCATACTATATGATGTATTGCTTGTCTTTGTTTAATAATACAGAAGACAAATACCTTAAAAAATAATCGCATCGCAATCGCAATATTGGGGCAAAAAATCGCAATTAGATTATTTTCCATAATCGTTCAGCCCTACTCTGTGGAATAAATGTGCAAAAACCCAGTAAGTGAGATGGGTTTGAGTGGAGAAATGAAGGGTTTTGGATGATGAAAATAGAAATGCTAATGTGTAATGTCTAATTGCTATTTGCTTAAATTGGCTGACACAAGCACCCATCTGCCGAAGGTGTGCAATGCTGCAAAGTGCTTGCTAATTAAAATACTTGAAAGATAATTTGGGGAATTGAAAATTATTTAATGCTCATTTGTTTAATTCCAGTGGATTAGGGGAAAACGGCATGAAAACATGAGCTGTGTTATTATTGGATGCTATTGTGCATGTAAGAAGAAAGGTAACAGAGGAAGTTAGGGTGAAAAGGGATGGATGGTGGAGAGAAATGCACAATATTTATGAAGCACTGCCAGGTTAATGTCATGCAACATTTATTGATGCAGTAATGTTTAATTTAGCATACGCTCCTGTAATAAGCCATTAGGTGTTGTGCTATGATTAAGAGTTTGGTGCTGCTGTAATGACAATCAGATGCCCTTGAATATCTCACTAACACCGTGTCTGCTGCGTTTAGAGGCAGAAAATAAACATAAATCAAACGGAAAATGGACTTAGATGCAGTGCAGTTGTGCTGGCTATCGATACCACGAGGATCTGTCATTCAGTGACTGGCTATAAAATATTCAAAATTTCAGGCAGGAACATCATTGGATTAGCTTTGATAATGGATGCCATAAAATCCAGCAGCGCCATTTTAATAAATCTGTCACATTGTCAGAGAGTTGAAATTATAAAAGCATCCTGTAGAGCAACAGAAGAATTCTTTCTGGCCAAAACTCTCGCTCACACACAACAAAGAGAGGTCTTGGTTACGACGTTATAGTTAGAGTTGTGGAGGATCTAAGTTTACCACCTATCACAGCCTTACAGCAACAACAAAATGACCAGTGTCAGCTCAAGGAGGGTTGACCTTGCAGATAAACCAGCAGACTTTCCAGCGTTGGCTGTGATTGCATGGCAGTGTGTAAATGGCCCGGTGTTCTTTTGTCCTCTGTGATAAATGCCCTTCATTTGCTTTTAGTTAACCTGACAGATTGTATATGTTTCAGTTGTCTCTGCTGGGATATTCCAGAGCATCTCTTTTGACACTCAGAATGGCTGACAGTGATTTACATCAGGTTTAAAGAATAGATTATCATATCAGACACTGAGACGGGTCGCTGAAATAACTCAAGGAAAACAGAGTTGGATCAGCTGGATATGATTCTATGCTATGCATATGGATGGAGATACTGAAATGTGTCCCTTTTTTTTGTCTGCTCTGCAAGAAGGCTTTCTGTTGGAGGCAAGCTGACCCAAAGCTATTTCTAGAAGGACTTTAAAGTTTGTTCTGATCATCATTTTCAATGGCTGTCACTGCAACAGCTCAATCACTGCATAAGGATAGGACTACAAGGGGTCACATTGTTAGCATCGATTTCCTCGCCAATGACACGACAATAAATGGCCATTGTGCAGAGAAGCCACCATTGTTGCTTAAGGGAGTTGTCCTTCTCCTTTTTGGGTCTTTTGTATTTAAGAAGCATGCCCATACAAAAAAGAGAGCCACTGGTTTGATGATGGCATCTTTGTGTAATGAAGTACTAAATTTATCTTATAGATCCTTATGCATCTTCCACGGTGTAATTGCAACAACGTAACAATAATGCTGTTTGATTTACGTCAATAACTCATCCATTACATTTAGGTCTGGCAAATTAGCACAAAGGAGGACTGCAGAACAGATGAGCTGGGAGATGGAGACCATATGCACTGTAAAATTGCCCCATTATTAAAGTTACATCAGAGGGACATTATAAACAACCCCTGCCAGGGGATTTATTAGTCCCGAGAAAAACAGCAGAGGGTAGTAGCAGGAACAATGTCCTTTCTCACTCCTTCAAAAAGCCATTACTGTGCTGGTTTGTGTAGCTGCATGAAGCAATAGAACCACGCAGGGACACAACGTGTGGAGAAACTTTAAAGATGGACTTTAAAAATGTGGGATACTTTTGGGATACTGTGCCTCGTTTTCAAATTTATATAATAAATGACATGTCTTGGAGATTGAGAGACAGTCTGTTGTGGTGAAGCCAAAGCTGAGCATGAAGGTGTTGCTTCACTGGTCGGTGTGTGTTTCTAGTCTCACCTTTGGGCCATGAACTGTGGAAGGGGATCTGGGCTCACTCTTACATATACTAGGTTAAGGCCCTTGGTCAGAACACAGAAAATGCCCCTCCGCAGCAAATGGAGCCAGTTGAGGTGGATGTCTCTTAGGTGAGGTGTTTCAGGTTAGAGGGAGGACCCTCTAGTGTGAATCCAGGAGAGGGAGGAGTAATTATTTATTTTGGGTGGCTTGGAAACGCCTGAAGAAATGCCTTTTATGCTCTGCGGAGAAAGAGGTTTGGGGATCTCTGCTTAGACTGCTGCCGTGGGACTTGGACCCTGACAAGCTTTTGAAAACGAACGAGGGTATGGATGAATGGATGGGACTATGATTTACACATCATATTGCATTAAATAAAAGTTGAAATGATTCAACATGGATTCATTAGGAATGTTTACTGAAGTATTAAATCAAGTTTGAAGTCATTTATTTACAGAAGTCAAAAAATGCCCTGCTCGAACCATTAAGGCAACACACAAAGTTACCCCCTGCTGGTCATTAGAGATAATACAGGAGAATTCTAGCACTTCTAATTGACTTCATTTTTGAGGCCCTGTCTTTATACAGTTTATATAGTTATGGGTTCTTTTGAGGGCCAGACCTTCTTTGTCTTTTTTGATCTTCAAGTTATTTTCAAAGCCTAAAGTTATCCTGTTACGGTGTGTTTCCTTCACACAAAATCAGAGGATGGAGCATAGCTCTGAAGAATGAAGCATCTTTGCTTCTCCTGAGTTAATTGAATACTACTATAAAAATGGATTACTGAGATCTACAAAATACAAAATACAAAATATTATATAATCCTTCATTTTCAAATGTTAGTAAATTTTACACTTTGTGATTTCCTGGTTTAAATATCATGCATTTCTTCAGTATTGTGTATATACATGTTTTACCACAAAGGTTTTTAGTATGTTTGGGAAAAAAGTCATAATTAAATGCAGATATAAACCCTACATATAAGCAGCCATCATGGTAATGTCTTGAAACGGGGGACAAGTGCATTTTAATGAGAAAACTGACATGATTGCCAGGCTCATTGTATCTTAATGTATGATTCATAATGACCTAAAGTGACATGGAACCTCGATCTTCTCTGACAGCTAAGAAAGCAGTTGTGGCATAACCCAGGGAAAGACAATGACCCCACTAACTTCAACACAGATTGGCAGCACATGCTTCCCAAGGTCGACAGACCACTAGAGCAACAGCAAAGGTTATTTCATTGTATTTAGCCACTGACTACATTGCTTTTCGCACAGGCTCTAGGCTGATTTCAACAAGCCTGTCCTGCTGAATTCCATTGAAACGTTTTCCAAGTGCAGTCTGACATTTGTTGTTTTCTCGGGGAATTTAATGCTGTTTCCCTTTTTCACTACCACAAGTGTCTTGTGTAGATTAGAAAAAGCACAGGCTAACAAAACCAAAAACCACTCCAGTCCAAAATGTAAGGGCAAATTCCCCATCACTACATTGTGCTGTCACTTTGACAGGGCATAATACTTATTAAGCTGACAATGCCATAATGACTTGAGCCTCAAAGAGAAAAGCATTTCATAAGGGCCTGAGCTGTGGCATTGGTTAGAGCAGTTGTGGAGATAGTTAGAGTGAGCTTTTTCTGACCTTGTGAGGGGTTTTATTAGTAGAAGTATATATAACTTAATGTATATATATAAGTTATAAGTTATATATACGTCTATATAACTTTTGTCAGCATAAAGTTATTGTGCTTGTTCCTGTAACAGGATGATATCCTGACTCGGCACTGTCTGGAACACACACCTTTCTCTGGTAAATTTCATCTCTTTATCCGATGAAGGGGGAGGGCAGACACCCAGAATACACTTCCCATGGTTAAAAGAGGGAGATTAGGGAGCTCTTCATGTGCACAGCTGTATGCACGAAAGTGGTTTTCTTATGTTGATGGAGTGAGACAATTTGTCAAGAATGACCTTATCCTTTTTGGCATTCGCTTTCCATCAGAGTGGCGAGCACTGATGGAGCGAAGGATTCCAAAATGTGCTTTGTTAGGATGCCACTGGCTGACACCAAGCAGAAAAACAAGAACATTGCATCATCTCTTCTATCACTCAAAAGCATTTGAAGCTCTTAGATCATGTTGCAGTGCACCAAATTGCACTGACAACCACAAGTAAATTGCAACTGAGTTTTAAATGGATTAATGTGTGTAAGAAATGCTCTTTTCCAACCAAATTGGCAAAGGCTTCACAAATTACGGGAATGCATTTCACTTCTGAAGAGATCACATTAGGGCTAAAAAAAAACAATACACAGCACAGTTTCCAAAAAGTTTGCAGGCTATGTTAAAAGTAAATAAAACAGAAGGCAGTAATGCAAAATTGAACAACTGAAACCCTTTAATTAAGCCAAAAAAAGACAACCATTAAAATGCTGAAGTGGAGAAACTGTACAGCTTTTTAAAGGCTGTCTAATCATTTCTGAGAATGATGCCCGTTTTACATAATTTGCTAATGCTGTATATAACAGTGAAACACTGAAAATACTGAAAATACAGTTTTTGCAGCATTAACCACACATACACAGCCTCTAACTATGTGGAATGTATTACATTGGAATGCAATTTAAAAGCAATTCAAAAATAACCTTTAACAACACAAAAACACAGTATCAAGAAAATAAAGAGAATTCCTTATTTTTACAGGACAAGGCCAAAATCCAGTCTTATGTTACTGAAGTGAAATCCTGAAGTGGCCCTATGTTAAAATAAAATGGCAATCACTGTATGGGTTCATGGAAACACTTTTGGAAATTAATGTAAGTGAACTCAATTTGTCACTGCATCCACAAATCCACAAAAGTGCCTATTGTGATATTATTCTGTTATTATATGTTACCTTATATATGTAATCAAAGTAGTTGAATTAGAATACTGCTGTAGATCATATTATACCCTTTAAAATAGAGTGTGTGATCTGTATGTAGTTTAGTTCTCATTATACTTTTGAGTTAACAGAACATATTCACATATTAGTTCATTAGATAAATGTGCATCACTCTGTATCCTTGATCTGCTGGGAATGTGTTACACTGTTTTCTTGACATGCTTAATTGTTGAATCATGAAGAGAAGGTTGTAAGCAGGAGACTCTGTGTCTAAAGACAGGGGAGATAGACAGACCACATTCCACACCCCCACCTTACAGAAAGCAGAGAAACAACTGCCGAGGTCATAACTTAGGCGCTGTAACAGAGAAAAAATGTGATGTTTTGGCTTTTACGACTAGCTGGGGGCCACTAGAGACTATAAAAAGCTGAGCAACCCGTCACCATTTTGAGACATGTGCCTGACCCTCTGGTAGCATCTCTCCCGTCCGGACGTTGTAATGCTCTAACTGTTGAATTGTATGGAAATAAATGATTGTTGATTGAGCATTTAAACACCGAGTATTGTCCTTCCTTCAGCCCAAAGATTCAAAGAACTGCTTGTTTTCAACAACTTGGTGCCGTGACCCGGATCTTTGGTGTGCTGAGGAGGTGTAGATTTGACCTTTGGTGAGATCGTGAGGCGAGGTGAACAGAGGACCGGTCCAAAAATAAAAAGGTAAGCACAGCCTGTTGTATTATAAATACCAAATGTGCATATTGGGCTTTCCAAATTAATCTGTTCGCTGAGTCACATGTATTTTCACAGTAAATTTGTCGGTGTCTGGTTTTTGGCGCAAGATACTAACAACATAAGTTGAGGCTGAATTCCAGTGTGTTAAATAAACTGCTTCTACCGAGATACTAATAACATACTACGTTGGTCTAGTTGCAGTAATCTGCTTCTACCGAGATACTAATAACATACTACGTTGGACTAGATGCAGCCACTTTACCTTCCACATTTAATTTTGTCTAATACTGGCTTCTGTAGCAATAATACATTAGAATTTCTTCTGAAGACACGGCCATTAGTTCAGTACATTGAAGTCGAGGTTTGTTTATTTTGTTTATGGTGTCAGTGATGTCCTGGCTTTTGCCGGCTATGAAATAGAAGTTGATTTAAGGACAAGCAGATGCTGGCTTCACGGTGCAGTTGGACGCTGGCAACGCGAGAGCGAAACACGTCCGTAGGTTTGGTTTATGATACGGCGTGTTCCGGTGGTGCGGCCGTGAAGTGCAGTAGTGGTTGGTGCTAAGTTTAGTACATTAGATAGAGGTTTTGACGGTGGTTTGTGGCGTCAGTCGAGTATAAAGGGCTGCGGCCATAATACAAAGTAAAAATTTAAGTACAGAGCAACACCTGGTTTATGATGTCAGGTATAACTTCGGGGATGCAAGCATCACTTTTATGATGCGACTTTGCCCCGTGGTGGCGGTCATAATCGCAGAGAAAAGGGTATTTTGGTCTATGGTGCAGTGTGCTTTAAGAAGATCTAATAGTTGAGCTCAGAGGTTTCTGTGTAAAATTCCCGCTGAGGAAAAGTGTTGTGTCTGTGAGTGTCAAAGCGCGCTCTGGGTGAGAGAGTGTGTGTGAAGCTGCGAGGCGCGCTCTGGGTGCTGTCTTGTGGGTGAAGCGCGCACTGAGTGAGAGTGTGAGTGAGGCGCGCTCTGAGTGTGTTTTGTGTGGAGTGTGAAGCGTGAACACAGTGACAGTGACGGTTAATGTGTTTGATTAGGAGGACATTAGAGCAAATACACATTTTAGGATCAAAGGTTGATGCCTAGTGTACCTGTGGAACTTTGCCCCAGGAGTGGCGACCCTCCTGTCCGTGGACGCGTGGCCAGGACCGGCGTTGTCCGGGTGCCGAGGTGGTGACTTGGGGAGGTGAGGGCCCCCGCATAGCCACGGAAATAACACTGGAACGACCGTGTAATCACGGGTTCACATTTATTCCGGACTAGAACAAGACACATTTTGCGACCAAACGTTGAGTCTAGATTAGTAAAGAAATATAAAAAGGTTGAATTCCTCGTTTCAGTGGTTGAAATTGTTGTGTGCCTGTCCCCTGACGAGTGTGAAATTAAAATAAAGAGGGAATTTGGAGCCACATAGAGATAGACGGGCATAATTGGGTGTATTACTCTGTGGTGTAATAAAAATAAAAAGGAGAGATAGTAAGAGGTGTGCAGTGGAGAATTATGGAGGAGTACAGAGAGGAATGTGTTGGGAGACTGACGTACAGTTTACGCTGTCAAGGTAGGCGTGTTGCCTGCTTATCGGTTTAAAAGTGATGAAAATGAAATTAAAATAAATCTCTTAGTGTGTTAATACAGGAAGCTGCGGACCTGGACCAACTGCCCCCACAAGCACAGCGGCCGAAGCAAAATTATAGGTAATGGGAACCACACCCAGCACGAATCAGCAGCTGTGAAACAGACAGCAGCGAGGAGAGAATTAGAGGAGGAATTAAGAGAAGTTTTAACACATAAAATTGGGGCCAACGGACTTGTGGAGGTTGGGAAGGCGTCCGGAGCATCACAACAAAAAGGTGAAACAAAAACACACACAAGCAGAGAAATCTGAGAGAAAGGCTCCTTTTAAGGTAACGCCTAGTTTGAGAAAAGATAAAATTAACCTGCTTTTATACAAATGCACATACACGCAATGAAGAAACAGCTTACACTCATGAACACGTGAAGATTTTCCAGCAAGGTTAAAGAAAAATTAACATACTTAAATGATGAAGTCTATACATTACTGACAAAGAAACCCTCTGGGTTGCAGGACAACAATTTAACTAAAAAAAAAAAAAAGGAACACTGGTCTAACCAACCAGGCAAGACACAACAAATTTAGTGGTTAAAAGATTCAAATTGTGACATGTTTTCTGTTGATTGATTAATAAAAGTGATTACTGAATGAAAGAAAGTTCCTTTTTTGGGCTTTTAAACATGATCTTAAGAATTTTAACATATACCGGTGTTGTCCTGTCAACTTGGTGGGTTAGGAGTTGATTATATCGGGAGACAAAAAACAAAAAAAGGGGGAGAGAAGGCTGACACAGGGCCTGGCCCCGTTGTCTCCCCTCTGAATAACACAGCCAACACAACATCATTTTCCTGTTCATTTGTTTTTGTTTTTTGTTTGTTTTTGTTTTTTCTATACATATTTAATTACAGGCTGCTTTGCCGGCCCTGAAAGCCGAGGCTGACTGGACTCCTGCTCTCCCCCATACGTGACACTGACCAAATGCTGCAACAGCTGGACCCACAACAACGACCTGAGAATGTCAACAGACCTGCAGGAATGTGATCTCATGCAGCCGAGACGGAGAGCACTAAACCTAAGGCCCGTTTCACTACACGGGGGAAAATTCCCAGACTGCGTCAGCTGACAGAGCTGTGACGAGACGCCCGCCAAGCCCGAATGAAAAGTAAGGCCGAGCGAAAGAATGCTGACCTTGATAACTTTGCATTCACACTGTGCAGGACAGTGATGGACCAACACGGATGATCGGGTGGCGAAAAAGGGCGTGACCGAGACAGGAGGAGTAACTGAGGACAGAAGGCACCTCAGAATGGACAAAAACACAGAAGAAGATGCAGGTTTCACCTGCGGTGAACATCGACACTGGAGAAAGGACTGCCCCAATTGGGGTCAGAACCAGGACGGACTGAATTTTGAGCAGCAGCAGCAGCAGCAATGGTCGCAAACAAACTGAAAAAGGAGGGGGGCAGGACCCCAGGGCACGCTTCAGGCCGTGGTTTACCCAGAACACCAGAACAGGAAAGTGATGAACACAAACACCCACACAAACACACACACACACACACACACACACACACACACACACACACACACACACACACACACGGGAATGTTGATTCACTGAGAAGTGATGCACACATACACATGCACACGCTTGTGCAATGAAGAGTGATCCACACGCACACACACATACACGCTGATGCAATGAAGAATGCTTTGCTTATGCTGATATGCAAAATGCTGTACACAAACATCCCAATGCATAATTTTTATGAGGAGCCATTGATTTCCATTGATTACCATTGATTACTTAGAATGTGTTATATGTCACCTAGAAGGCATTTATGTAGAGTTAATAAGGTCTAAAAAAGTTTGGTTATGAAAACAATGTCTGTGCGTGATGTCCGTTTATGGCTCAAGGCCTTGACTGAATTCTTTGCTGTGCTTCACACAGCCCTGATGAGGAACAGTGGCACAGAGTGAAAATGATGAATTAATAGTGTAAGGTTAGGTTGGAGTACGGCATTTTCTGTGATTGAGTTTTAATTCAAGGAGGAACAAAAGGTGTTACGGCACCTGAGGTTCTCATTCCCACACAATATTGTCCCGGCAGGAAGCAAAATGTTCCTGTGAATTTCTGGTTGATTGTTTGGTTTTGTTTAGCGCTAGCTTGATTTTATCAGTGAGCTTTGGCTTGTGTTCTTTCTCGTAAGCGAGAGAGGGATAGTTTTATGCTTGGACATGTCTGCAACGGGCCCTAGTTTGTGTTATTTTAGTAGTATTTTGTTGGTTATGTCTGTTTTCGTTTTTGTTACAGTGCACTGGAGAAAAAAACATCTGAGAGGTGTGATCCACCGGTGGAGATATGGTGATATGGTGATATGTTGATATTTTGTGAGTTCATGATTTAACAATCAGCTCTTTAAACAAGGCCTGAAAGATTGAAATTTAAAGCGCTATGAAATATTCTTACAAAAACAGTTGCAAAGTGTGCTTCTCCATGATTGTAATTGGCTTGGGAGAAATTCACTTATAGGGAACACTGAGAAGTTCTGAGTCTAAAAGGATTGCACCGAGTCAATCCGGCCCAAAAAAAACAACAAGGAATTGTTTTCCTTTAAAATGATGACGTCATCTTGCTGGTGATGGAGGCTCGAATAGGTTGCGCGGGAGACTCCATTATCAGCAACATCTGGTATGAATGTGTATGGAGGTATGCATGTGAATGGACTGTGATGGACTGACGACTAAAAGCTTTGACTGACTTGATACTGAGACAATGACTGCACCCACTTTAGGATTAGTAAATGCCAATAAACAATTCACCCAGCCGACAAGAGAAGGGTGGATGCTTCGCTTTGTTTTGTTTTGTTTTTTCAGGAGCAGGAGGATAAGAGAGACTGGAGGAGGAGACTCTAGCTTCACATAAGTATGAACTGCAGACTTAACACTGTGGTTGCTGATTTTGAGTTACTGATGTTTGCATTAAGAAAACTGTGCTATATTAGCTGTGTTTTGATTAAGGTATCATGTTATATTATTGAGAATGCCAAATGCTACAGTGGAGATAACTATTGATACCACTCATGACTGGAATATGTTACTATTAACCACAGCAGGCCACTGTAAAAAGTCAATTAAATTTTATAGAGGAAAATCGCCAAAATTTAACAATACCTATGAATGACTGGCCACATTCAGAATAGAGATATGCAATAATAAACATTGGTCCACATGATTTAGGTTCTCACTTGAAATAGTAAGTTATTAAATGTAGAATATAATCGACAGGGACATTTTGATAGGATGTGGTACTGAAAAAGAACAAGAGCAAAGTAAATAAAGAAAATATTGTGTTTAGTTTGGATAAATTCAAATTAAAATGTACCATTACACTCAGAGGATCAATATGGAATAAAACATATGCAAAATTTGTAGGAAGTACATGACTGATAACTGTTCTGTCCTGAGCGTTTGTTTCTAGAGCACCCACTTGACCACACCAACAGTTTCTCGCCATCGAGGAGGGGTACTTGCAAAAAGAATAAAATAAAAATCTGAGTTTAACAAAACATTTTAAATGTAAATATCAAGCTTACCTTTCTTTTTCCATGAAATGTGCTTGTGGGCACGCCAGCCATTTTGAAAAGGTGGGCAAAACAATTGGCAAGGCCACACCCCCACACATGTGATATAATTTTAAAGGTACTGTTGCCCTCTCTAAGAAACATCAGGAATTAGAGGAGTGGCAAGTAGAGTATGCGAGCTACAAGCAAAAACTAAAATGTGTACTACAGTGTGCAAAAATGAAATACTGGGTCATCAGGGGGTCATGAGGGACATTTATAAAACTAAAAATCCCACTAACCTTAAAGTGCACTTGAAAAGCCCACACAAGAAGGTTAACCTAGCTTACCTAGAAGACCTCATCAGGGGGAGCACACTCCCCCTCCTTGAAGAGCTCACCCACTCAACCCGCATCCCCAGGAAACAGCTAACCCCAGATAAGGCAGCGTGATGGATCCCGAGACAACAGGACTGGGACATCTAAAATAAAGGTGTGAAACAATCGCCTTCAAAAGGTTATCAATTCACTTCAACCAAAATTAGGACCACACGGTGCGGCAAGAGTTAATAGTTATTAGTCTCAACACCCAAGGATAACCAGAAGAGCATGACTGATATGATGGAACTGGGATTTTGTTACACTTAATTTTGGCAAAACACATATAAAACTAAATTGAAACTAAGGATTTTCAGAAAATAAAAACTACACTAAACTAGCAAAGAATTGGTAAAAACTAATTAAAACTGATATAAAATTGAAAATCTGAAGTCGAAGCTAAATAAAAATAAAAACTGATGAAAATTGCAAAACTATTACAACCCTGCTGCAGAGATCGGCAAATCTGACCAGGAAACGTTATAAAATGGATTGTCAGGATAGTCAGCGTTAAAGCCACTTTTGACAGTCCATACTAGGATGGCATTGGACATCTTCGGGGCGGAAAAGGGTTGGTGTGACCAAGGTGTGGTTTGGCTTGTTGTATGTACATTTCAAAATGTTACAGCTCTGGATGGACCAGTTACCAGATATGATGTCACTAACCTTCTCTTTTAAGTGTCTAGCTCCAATGAATTGACACATGGGAGTGTGTCAAGAAGGGGGAGTTGAGTCCGAACATCAAACAATGGTTTTATGAACATCTTATGAGTTTATTTTTGTGTTTAATAAACTAGCTATGGTAAAACTTAAGCTTATAATGTGTTAGACTTAGAAAGGGTTCACTAATTTTTGATTTCCTTTACACACACATAGATTATGATTAGAATAGGTCCTGAACATAATATTTTAAACCAAATTTGAATCATTAGAACAACAATGGATAACAATATTAGATTATCAAGGCTAGGGAGAGAGGTGTTTTGGTTTTCTGTCTCTTGCAGAGAAAGGAACAGACACCAGACGGGGACCCGGAGATGTGAGGACCCTTCACAGCAGAGACAGATGTAGGGACTGCCGAGACAGCAACTGGGGTCAAGTGTCATGACGTTTGGGCTCCCGGAGAAGATGGATCCCACAAACACAGCAATAACCATGAAGGGGTTGGCGAAAACCAGGAACACCAGACTAACGAGGTTCGAGAGGCTCTTGGCAAAAAGGGGGACACGCCGGTGAACCCAAAACACACAGATCCTTGTTTGAAATCGGGGCGGAATAATCCCCAGAACTGTGCAATGACTAAAGGGTGGTCTAACCCCGGAGGTCGAAGAAAGAAGCTGAGAATTACCCAACTGGAAGACACTGGTAGCTGCAGCAATAGAAATAAAGGTTAAAAGCTCCTTAGACAGAGGTTCTAGTCTAAGTACATTTGAAAGGTATAAGGGGGCATTAAAATGGGAGTGGAAAACTGGAGCACCAAAATAAAGCTGTGGGAAAATGGGGAGTGATGGGAGTGTCATCTGTAACTGCTGTTATGGTTGTAAATCTAACTTTGCTTGCATCTGAACTGCGTGAACACAGAGGTCATCCCCCATATGGTCCACCCGTTAAAGGGGGACAGAGGGCCTCAGGATCAAGAAAACCTGGACCTTGCAACGCTGAAGTGCTTGTTATTAGTGATCTCTTTAATGAGAGATCAAAAGAGGGTATTGTGATATTATTCTGTTATTATATGTTACCTTATATATGTAATCAAAGTAGTTGAATTAGAATACTGCTGTAGATCATATTATACCCTTTAAAATAGAGTGTGTGATCTGTATGTAGTTTAGTTCTCATTATACTTTTGAGTTAACAGAACATATTCACATATTAGTTCATTAGATAAATGTGCATCACTCTGTATCCTTGATCTGCTGGGAATGTGTTACACTGTTTTCTTGACATGCTTAATTGTTGAATCATGAAGAGAAGGTTGTAAGCAGGAGACTCTGTGTCTAAAGACAGGGGAGATAGACAGACCACATTCCACACCCCCACCTTACAGAAAGCAGAGAAACAACTGCCGAGGTCATAACTTAGGCGCTGTAACAGAGAAAAAATGTGATGTTTTGGCTTTTACGACTAGCTGGGGGCCACTAGAGACTATAAAAAGCTGAGCAACCCGTCACCATTTTGAGACATGTGCCTGACCCTCTGGTAGCATCTCTCCCGTCCGGACGTTGTAATGCTCTAACTGTTGAATTGTATGGAAATAAATGATTGTTGATTGAGCATTTAAACACCGAGTATTGTCCTTCCTTCAGCCCAAAGATTCAAAGAACTGCTTGTTTTCAACACAATTCACTTAAAAAGTTGGCTTGTTTGGTTACTGACTGATCTAGTAGAAATTATGCCATTGGCTTTCATTTTTGAACCCTCTTAAGTCTGGGAGTTTCCTCTATTAAGTTTGTGGCAGTTTCGACAGACTTAATGTCATATTAGTTTGGATTAAGTTATAACTGCAATGTTAGTTAACATTAGCGGCAGCTTTTTTTTCTTTGAGGCAGCAACCACAAACTTTGTAGAATGTGATTACATGTCACTGTGTTTGATCTGTTTGGCTATTTGACTATGTGATCCTTGTTTGATTACACAGCCAACATCCAACTGCATATTTTCTACATAAAAGATGACAGTTTTGTTTGTTGGCAAAACTTTCATCTGCTTATTTTCCACCTTCATCTCTCAGAAAGAGATAGGTGCCACTCACTGTCAGGGCTGTGATGTTAAGGCCGAGCGAATAGTGACCCCGGCCGAGTCTCCAGACTCTGAACTTCAACATAGAACAAAAGCAGTGATGAGCAGACAGGCTGCAAGCCTGCCTGTTGCTGTTTCTAAAGTAGAAACACCGTGGTGATCGCTTTAATGTCTCTTTGTGCGGTCGGCTTTATGTCTATACCTAAATATTAAGAGAAAAATCATACCGTATGTATGTCCTCATTAGGGTAGGGATTTGTGGTGGTGCGTTGGACGGAAAATAGGTTTACATTTTTGAGACAATGTGTTTCTGGTCATTTTGTGGAGAAACATGGAAGTAATGTAATGAGTAGAGTAACAAATGACTTTC
Source organism: Diplotaxodon limnothrissa (assembly GCF_057381915.1). Lineage (NCBI taxonomy): Eukaryota > Metazoa > Chordata > Actinopteri > Cichliformes > Cichlidae > Diplotaxodon > Diplotaxodon limnothrissa. The sequence continues at coordinate 12,588,644 of NC_140612.1, read as the reverse complement.
TCCTGGAAGTAATTAAGTAACATACTACTTTGTTTTTAATAAAAGTGTAATATAGTACTTTTTTTGAGTACTAACCCCAACAATAAGAGGGGGAATACCTTCAGCGTGCACGTTTGATTACACAGCATGTAGTTAATTAGCATGAATGTAATGTCTTTGATATGCTCCTTAGTGATGGTGGTGACTCTCAAAGCGGAGCCAATGAGAGCCCAGAGATATTGACAATGGAATTGCTGAATTCCTATTAATTAGGATCCCTATTTGCAATCGATTAGTGAGAAAACCAGACTATAGGAGTAGTCTGTCAGCTTATACTGTAGTTTAAAGCCCAGCATCTGTGATCTTACTGTTGAGTCCAATGAAAAATGTTCATTCATGACTGATTCATATTTGACTGCCTGCTTTTGCTTTTTGTTTGGGTGACTGTACAATCCCTGGCTGCTCCAGTGTTCACGCCAAAGCACCTTGTACAAGGTACTGAACTCCGAGTTTCTCTTAGTGTTCATTGCTGTGTATAAATGTTAAGCTGACAGCACAGATGTAGCGCTTGCGGGAATGAGACTAGTTGCGTAAAGCAGTTTTGAGAGATCGACTAGAGAAGCATTGTATAAGAACTAGTCCATTTAGCGTTTACTTTTTGTGCAGGCACAGATGTTAAAGCAGGTGGTCCATTTCCTGGAACGTTGGTGGTTTGAACTCCTGTCCTTCCACTCTGTATTGTTAAAGGATTACAACAGCACATGTCTTAAGTAAATAAAGTCTGGATACTAAACGGATCTTGTTACAGTACTTACCTGTTCACCTATTGAAAACAATTTGATGGAATGAAAAATAAGACACTGGTGACACAGGGCTTAGGGGCATTAACCAAGGTAAACAAGGGAAATTTGACAATCTCACCATGGGAATTCCACTAAAAAATATGATATGGTACAAGGTTCCATTTAAATGTTTCCATCAACCAGTTGTTAAGTATTTGTAGTAGTTGTTAGGTATAAACAACAGCAAGCGAATAATATTACACAACTTTAAATACAGACTGCACACATGGATATATCTGAGAGTTACAGTTCCAACTAACAATGGGCAACTAGGTGTAAAAGTATAAAGAGAGAATACAGGGACAAAGAAGCATGCATGCTGCAGTGATGTCCGCTGAAGATCTGCATTCTGTTGGCATGAGATGTAATCCATGTAAGCTGTTTCAGCCTACACACATTTGCTTCTGCTAGTGGCTTTGCAACCCATTTATTTGCTCTATTTCATGCAGTTTTTTATAACTTCAGCAATGTCGTGCATGTTGTCACTCATGCTTGTTCTGCTCCTTGGTTTTTGGCATCCCACATATGCACATGCAAGGTCCACCGCAAGTGATTTAGTATCCATGAGAGAAATACACTTATATAGGATGATTGGTTAAAGGGTGTCGATTTAAAGCACACCAACGATTCACAATACTTACCAGACCAAAAAGATATGCACTAAACACTCCTTCTTCTACACAAAGGAGGCAAACTGTTCCACAGTTGAAATCCTATTATAAGCAAGAATGGAAAGAATTTTGGACACACAAATATTTTGATCAACAGTCATGAATTACATCCAGCCTGGGTTGGCCTTGTTCATGTAAAAATCAAGCAAACAAACAAACAAAACCCCCCAAAATCCAAAAACAAGCTGTTAATGACATCACTAAGCACACAGAAACAAAAGGTAATAAAAAGTAACAACGTTAGATTCCATAACCACAAGTCACTTCAAGTTCACTCAACTTGTGTATGTTGATAAAGATGGGATAAAATCTTTTAATATCAAGCATCAAAGTCAGCTAAGTCCCAATGACTATATGTAGCACTGTCTTTTCAGGAAGCCAGCAGTGCTCACACACTTTATACCCTGAAAGAAAGCATTAGGATTCCTGGGAGAGGGCTTCCTAATTAGAAGTATAGCTAACAACACACAATACAGCTGCTTTGGAGACAGTCTTCTTTTGTTTTGGCAGAAGCTGTCCTATCCCCTGAACCTCCCACCCTTACATCAAACTAATATATACAGGAATGGTCTGGAATTGGAAACTGTTATGCTTGAAGAAACTGTTTGCAGTATGTGAGCTTTTTGCACTACAATCAAATAATAGAAGTATCCTTATAATTTAATTCAAAAAGAAAGGTTATTGCCAGCCTTCAGCATGAATATTGTCACATTACTCTCGTTGAGACCACCAATGAGACAGAGATATACCATCTGGGGGAAGAAAAATCAGCGTGGTTCCAATTCTATACTACCCAGTGCATCAAGATAAAAGAGTAACTCTGGCAATTATTTCCTACCTTAGAGGGGCTGGTGATATATCTGCATATGCTGTAAAATTCATGAAGAAAGCCAGTGGTCCAAACAGCCTTTAATTCGATGATTATGTGATTTCTGTGCTCTTTGCCCTAGATGGCAAATCTTCTTTTATTAAATCGTCAGATTTCTGATGCACCTGAGTATGCAGTCAGTGTTTGTGAGCACCATGTGCTGCTCTCTGACCCCTTCTGGACAGGTTGAAAGGTCACATACTCTAGGTCCTATTCAGCTCGTGTTCATCGCTTCAGCAGACCTCTTATGTTAGCTGCCACAGCCCAAAGCTTAGCATGACATATGAAGGAAACGGTTTCCAAGGCCTAATCCGTGGATCGACTTCCTTCGAGGCGTGGACGTCTATCAGCAGAGAATGTACCTTCACCTATCAGCAGAGAATGTCCCTTAGTCTGTAACACAGTCAAATATATTCTCAAGCAATATTCAAGCATGCCATTCAGCGTGTTAGTACGAGCTCGGGAGCAGCTTGGGAGAACAAGAAAACAGAGACTGCTTCAGGTTGTCTTCCCAAATTGACTCAACTTTATTCACAAGTACAACAGTTTATATAGAGGGTAAAATTCATGAGACAGCAGATTATCAGTTTAAACCAGTACAGACCAAGATAAGGGAGCGTCTTCCTGCCCTTGGGTGAAGAAGCATCCTTTGTGTAGTTTATTAGTTCAGCTACAATTGTGATTATCTCAGCGACATATTTTCAAGGCACAAAACAAAGAGTTCTTTCATTAGTGAAATCTGAAACAAACCATTTGGCCTTCAACAGGCGTCTAAAAGATTAAGAAACTAATGTAGCTGAGGGAGTGATCTCTGTGGTATTTCAACCTTGTACCAGCCTGTGATTCTCACACATCAATTCTTGGGTCAAAGAGAAAAATAACTAAAACAAAGGGGCCTTATTGAATGACAGAGTTTTCCTGCATAATGTCACTATAAAACAATATCCAGTAAATGCTACCATGGTACTAAAATACCTAACAACATACAGCCACAAAATCCCCTCTCCCAATCTTTCCTCGCTGCTCAACACCTTCCAGTTCAAAATTTGATCCATGCTTCTAAACACACCTGCCTCTACCGACATCCTGCGTGGAATAAAATGAGCATATTTATCTTATGAGCTGAGTTTATCTCGAGCATGTGCTATATTCAATTTCGATGTGTCTCTGTTTTCTCTTTTTTTTTTTTCCCACAGTGACAAATGAGATGGAAAGTTCGCACATCAAAAACAGACTTGCAGAAAGCTCCCGCGCAGCTGTCCTCCACCGTGGTGTCAGAACTGAACAGAACAGCGAGAAGAGACGCTATATCAAAAAGTGGGAGGTTTAGGCTGTCACAGAATGGTGACATTTTGTGTAGAACGTCATTATGATAATGAACAGTCATTCTCTATCATCAGCACCTCTCGGGCAACCTTCCCTTTAATGTACTTCTCTAAAGGTAACGCTCTCTGACAGTCTTATTTATTGCATTGCACAGCAGGGCTATTTCTGGAAGTCACTTTAAAAAAAAAATCATCTTCAGAGAATATCTGTGCAAATCTATATCAAAGCAACTTCCCACAATGTATTATTGGGTGTTATGGGAAATAAACTTTGTGTTGAAAGCAATAACATCCACCGACGTCCCCTGGTTAGGCCTGTTTGCTGGTTTTGAATATGCATGATTGCATGCTTTCTGACTGAAAGATGACGAATCCTGAAAAATTTAAAGCACAAAAAAAGATGCAGTTGTGCATGACATCTTTAAATGAGCTGAACAGCCAGCTTAAATCTAGCATGAAATAAAGTATTCATTCCATGATTGCATATCTCCTCATACGTAGAGCGACTGGGCCACCACTGCACCTTAACAACCTTGTAATGATCCAAAACCACTGCAATCTTATGGCACTGATGCATGACAATATTATCATTTTTATTTCAAAAAAAAAAAAAAGCCTGTTGAGCCACCATGCGCCCATCTTAGGTTGGAACAAATGACAGCTACTGTCATCTCTGGAGATATAAGAATTCATAGAATTCACACTAAGAGATTTTTAACAAAAGCTGCTACGCTGTAGGCGCCGCTGCCAAAATTAAAAATTCTTTCAGGGGAAATGATTTAATGACTTTCATTTACAGTGGCTTTAAAACTTCGGTGTATGTGCAAATCTAGCCTCTACAGAGACCAGCGCGGTAAAAGCTTTCCTCTGTTACTGCGCTTTAGCGAACTGATCCCAGAACACATTTGCACCTGCCAACACGCACGCCGACATGCAGACAAGCACTGCATGCAGACTGTGCATATACAAACCTGTCATTCACCTGCTTACCCCCGTGCTCCAGTTTGCCATAGTTGCCATAGCAACGCATTTGAAAAACACCGCACAGATTATTATTTGCTTCTTCCCTTGATCATGTCACTGACGATGTAATGGCCAACACAAATTTCTGTATCTTAGCAACACTTTACGCATACTTGATTTTTTTTTCATTGACTGTAGGAGAGTGTCTGTTATTTCCTTGCACTTTTCTTTCCTATAGCAAAAAAGATCCAGCAGCCCCTCCAACCCCCAGCCCCAGCCCCCATACGTCTTCAGAATGTAGATTCAAAACAAAAAAAGAAGGAAAGGAAAAAAAGCACTACTGAGCACAACTCTGAATAACCAGGTTTTGATTTCTTCAAGTTAGGAGCATCGGTGTTAAGTGCAGCTGGAGCTGAAAAATGGGAGTTCTGAGAGATGGTGTCAGGGGCTGCACCTGCACGCCGAGCCTGAATAATGCACTCCGACCACAAGGACACCTGCTCTAGCCTCTCCATCTGTGGTGCAGCAGGCACACAAACAGACACTTGTGGCCATGCACAAAAGCCTCACCTTCAAAAGAAGTACACACCATCGCAAGAAAGAGCTTGTGGGGTACTCGCGATGATTACACAAAACACGTGGGCTCGTCTTCAAATAAGTCACAATAACGCACCGTCACAATCTGACTGAACTGATGGGACACGAACAATATTTTTTCATGTCTTTCCTGAATACTCTGAGGAATTGCTCACATTGGAGAAGATAAGATTGGAAGTATGGATTGTGGAGGTGTTGCTTCCTATAAATAAAAAGCAAATATAGCTCTTATTTTGAAGAAATAAAGTTAGTTGCCTTGACCACAGCTTTCACAGAGCCTTAGAGGAAGAATTACAGATTTCTTGGAAATGGCTACAAAATCATCTAAATCTTAAAAAAAAAGAATAATTTTGAGTGAAATGCATCTGAAATATATAAAGGTGAGGGTTTATTTAGTCAAATAATTAATCATTAAGGAAAATAGCACTCACTGACGCATCACCCTCCCTACCCCGGATCCAATGCCACCTCCTCTCTTATGTGGACATCGGGTCAGCTGGAGGCGCAGTCGAAGATTGCAGCGGTCCCAGATTAGATGTACACACTGGAACATTTTCCCATGTTGCTTGTCTGTGTTTATTGTGCTATGGTGTGTTGATATCTGTGCATTCCTGTATTATCCTTTTGTGTTACACATTTCGATGTTTTTTTTCCCTCGCTACCTAGCCTGACCTGTCTCCCCAGTGTGATGTTTGTGTATTGTATGTACGGTCTGCAAGGTCTGTCATCTCGGTTGTGGGCAAAAGACCTGCAACTGACAAATAATGGCTATCTCATCTCAAAATATGCTTCGTGTACATTTATTGTATATTAATTTAGTATTCAATAATGGAATTTGTGTGTTATTTGCTTAGTCAAATTGTGTGTCTCTATAATTGTGACTCGAATCGTGACCAGTATTTTTGAGTAATCAACTCAAAAATGAATTCCAAAAGGTTACAAAGATTTATTTACTGTATAGATTTTTTAAAAATACATAAAGATATGCCAAAGTCAGTGCACCATCAACATTCCTATTTGGAGCTGGGAGACGAAACTGTAAATCATCTGTCAGAGCTCCACTCTGTCTTGTTTCGAGGCTTTTCCCCGGCTCAGTTTCTATGGATGCCATAAAAATCATTATTCAGTATTCATATAGAACCCAGCCGACTCTAAAACTGGCGGCCAGTCTCTTGGTACAGAGAGCGAGTAGAACTGATTTGATCAGAATACTGATGGCATGATATTTGTCAGGTGTCCACATTGTTGTTTTTGTATTACATGCTGCCACTGTACTGGTTTTGGATAAAATTGGCACAAAGAACAGGATTATTTTACCCATTTTATGATTAAAAGAAAAACATCCCATTTGAGCTCCAGAAAAATGTAAAAAAAAAGAAAGAAAGAAAGAAAGAAAGAAAATGAAAAAAACCTAAGAAAAAAAAACATCATCCCCAAAGTGATCACAGCTTCAATTATTGATAGGTTTCTGTTGAGCAGCCATCAGATGGTTGTCAGGCTTAAAGTAAAGGCTGGGAGAGTAGAGGCTGAGAGAATATCTTTCATACTTTCTGTGCGACAGTTTGAAAGCAATTACGTGAGAGGGAGCCTCGGTGAGAGACTGACTGAAGGGGAAAGTGTAAAAACTGCTTTTTATTATATGTTTCTTGGAAGGATCCTTGATTTCTCAAGGTTCAAAACAGAAGCAGATAGTACGGGAAGGTGAGGCGGAGAATGAGAAGAAGATGGGCAGTCAAAATGAAAACACAGCGTGTGTGCATTTTTGCATATTTCTTCACTTTGGGGGGTTATGATGTCCTGCGCTGGAGCAGAGCAGAACCAAACTCATCAATACTGGATGAGTTATATCTCTGTACAGTGCGGGAGCCGTCAGTCTGAGCTAGTACACACTTACTGCCAGCAGACAAGGGACTCGCCTTACTGTATCACCTGAGTTTCGCTGTTCTGCCATTAAGTCAATATCCCTCAGTCAAACTGAACGTGGCTTGGCATCTGTTACAGCAGGAAGACACAAGTCATGCCTTATTGAATTATAGATTGGAGGATGCTTAGCTTCTGTGGAGTTTTTCGCAACAACCCTTAACATTTCTGGCTTTTTGCATGGTCTGTTTGTGATATGATGAAGTAAACAAGTTTTGTCTGTGCACGATTAAGATGATGTGTGCATGCATCTCCACAACACGTGGATGCTGTCATAACGTGGATCACTGAAATTCATTGCTAAATTTAAAGACCATGATACTGCAGGTTGTAAGCTTTGATGGCCTTCAGCAAGCGACCAACAACATATTTTTATTGACAAGGTTATTCTTTCCATCTCACTTCAGAGACCTGGACTGTTCAGTGGTTATTTGGTTAGTTACACCCTTGTTAGTTTGTTATCGTATTGTTAGTTTATCTTCATGAGATTATAAAATAGTCAAAGCTTCACACATCAAGCAACTTAGTATGCTTTTATTTTTTAATTAATAGTTTGATATAAATTTTTCCTTTCATAACTTGCATAAATGGAACCTCGTGATTTGGTGATAAAAGTCTTTGGAATGAACATTTCTAGTACCTTAGCAAGTACAGCACTTTAGACTACAAGCTACATTTAAATGGCAATATAGTGCTTTATTCAATAACATAAGCACTTTATCTGTAACACACCCAGTGGTAAGTTAGAATCAGAACTTCACATTCATGTCTTGGACTGGGGGGAAGCTTGAGGATATGGAGATAAACCTTGCAGACATCCATCCATCCATCTTCATCCGCTTTATCCGAGGCCGGGTCGCGGGGGCAGCAGCCTAAGCAAAGAGGCCCAGACCTCTCTCTCCCCAGCCACCTCCTCCAGGTTATCCGGGGGAACATCAAGGTGTTCCCAGGCCAGCCGAGAGATATAATCTCTCCAGCGTGTCCTGGGTCTGCCCCGGGGCCTCCTCCCAGTGGGACATGCCTGGAACACCTCACCCAGGAGGCGCTCAGGGGGCATCCTTGTCAGATGCCCGAACCACCTCAGCTGGCTCCTTTCGATGTGGAGCAGCAGCTGCTCTACTCTGAGCCCCTCCCGGATGGCCGAACTTCTCACGCTATCTCTAAGAGAGAGGCCAGCCACCCTTCGGAGGAAGCTCATTTCTGCTGCTTGTATCCGCGATTTTGTTCTTTCGGTCACTACCCACAGCTCGTGGCCATAGGTGAGGGTAGGGACGTAGATCGACCGGTGAATTGAGAGCTTCGCTTTTACACTCAGCTCCCTCTTCACCACGACGGACCGGTGCAGCGTCCGCATTACTGCAGCTGCAGCCCCAATCCGTCTGTCGATCTCCAGCTCCCTTCTCCAGTCACTCGCGAACAAGACCCCGAGATACTTGAACTACTCCACTTGGGGCAGGAACTCATCCCCGACCCGGAGTGGGCACTCCACCCTTTTCCGGCTGAGAACCATGGCCTCAGATTTGGAGGTGCTGATCCTCATTCCCGCTGCTTCACACTCAGCTGCGAACCGTTCCAGTGCGAGCTGGAGGCCCTCACCCGATGAAGCCAACAGAACCACATCATCCGCAAAAAGCAGAGATGAGGTTCTGAGGCCACCAAAGCGAAAGCCCTCTGCTACTTGGCTGCGCCTAGAAATCCTGTCCATAAAAATTATGAACAGAACCGGAGACAAAGGGCAGCCCTGGCGGAGCCCATCACCCACCGGGAACGAGTCCGACTTATTGCCGGCAATGTGAACCAAGCTCTTACAACGGTTGCATAGGGATCGAATGGCTCGTAGCAATGGGCCAGACACCCCATACTCCCGCAACACCTCCCACAGGACACCCCGAGGGACACGGTCGAATGCCTTCTCCAAGTCCACAAAACACATGTAGACTGGTTGGGCAAACTCCCATGCACCCTCAAGTATCCTGGAGAGGATAAAGAGCTGGTCCAGTGTTCCGCGACCAGGACGAAAACCGCATTGTTCCTCCTGTATCCGAGGTTCGACTAGCAGACGAACTCTCCTTTCCAGCACCCTGGCATAGACTTTCCCAGGGAGGCTGAGGAGTGTGATCCCCCGGTAGTTGGAACACACCCTCCGGTCCCCCTTCTTAAAGTTGGGGACCACCACCCCGGTCTGCCAGTCCACAGGTACTGCCCCTGATCTCCACGCAACATTGCAGAGGCGTGTCAACCAGGACAGCCCTACAACGTCCAGAGCCTTCAGGAACTCGGGGCGGACCTCATCAACACCAGGGCTCTGCCACCAAGGAGTTGTTTAACTGCCTCAGTGACCTCGCCCCCGGAAATTGGCGGGTCATTCCCCTCATCCCCAGACTCTGCTTCCTCCTCGGAAGACGTGTCAGTGGGATTAAGGAGGTCCTCGAAGTATTCCTTCCACCGCCTGCCAATTTTCTCAGTCGACATCAGCAGCGCTCCACCAGCACTATACACAGTGCAGATAGAGCACCGCTTTCCCCTCCTGAGACGCCTGACGGTTTGCCAGAATCTCTTCGAGGCAGTCCGAAAATCGTTTTCCATTACCTCTCCGAACTCCTCCCACACCCGAGTTTTTGAAGCAAAAAAACAAAAAAAAACCTTGCAGACACATAGAGGAAAAAAAACTCCACACCAAAAGGTCCCACCCACCTTCCTGCTGTAAGACAAAATCAGTAGTGTCCAATCTCTAGTGTTTAGGTTCTGGCCGGAGTTTGCAAGTAAGCTGGTTTTGGTTCATATAGTTAACTGAACCCTTGTTTGACTGTTCAAAGCTTCAGACTTTGCTACTTTCATGTGTTTGATAAGCCTATCCAGGTGGTTGTAGCTAAAGTAGTAATACAGTTCCCATTCACTGGTAACAAAAGTTACTGTAGCGATATCATTCAAATTGTGCAACAACAATGCTTATGCTAGTCAGTGATAAAAATGTGCTGCCTCAATCACCTAAATGTTAGCAAAGGAAAAAGATTTGGGTCCGGATAAACGAAACTGGATGCCACGCCAACTTGGAAAATGAAGCAATTTATCATGTGCTGGGAAAGTTTACATAAGGCAGAAATTACCCCAATCAACTGTAAATATGCTGCTTCCTCTGCTTGATACCAACTTCATCTTAATCTAACAAACTGCTCACAGTAAATGAATTCAAGGTAATTTTCAATTATTTGACTGCACCTACGTCTGGTTTCAAATATTTTACTTGACTATAACTGCACCTATTTTACCTTAAACAAATACAGTGTTTTACATTTTCAAGGTTTTAAAGTTTTTCTTAATTAAAATGTTTCTACATCTCATTTCTCTATGTGATATGCACAAATACAGGGTGTACGAACTGTTCTCTAATCACTGCTCTTTCAGCTGCTGCCTATCTTGGCCAGGCACACTCACATATCTCAAGAGTCGAGAGGTATTTGCCTGTACCTCCTTGTGGAGGCAAATTTGACCAAATTAACAACTAAAACTAGACGTTTTCTCTCAAATTATTTATTTTTTTCTTGCAAATCTTGACTACATTTGAAACAAAAACAGAGAAAAAGAGAAAGCTGACTTTATACTTACAATTTGTTTTGCTTCTTTTCTTTTAGTTAATGATAATAAAGTGCATTTACATATGTGTTGGGCATATGCGTGTGTATGTGGCATCAGCCTCAGGAGCAAATTTGGAACAAATCTGGGCTCTTGTGTGACACCTGGGACCAGCTTGACTTGACCTGGTTTGCTGTGCAGCCTGTCCGACTGGCCTGCCTTCTCGGCATTGTCCTTGTGCATACTGCAAAGAAAGATATAGCGAGGCCTTTAACATCCAAATTGTAAATATTAATTTCCTTTACATGAATTGTATTGGAATGTTCTTGATTTGTGTGTGTGTGTGTGTGTGTGTGTGTGTGTGTGTGTGTGTGTGTGTGTACTTTGAAGTCTAAGCAAAAAGGCAAGACAAATTTGTGGAGGGGGTGGGGGTGGGGGGGGGTGGGGGTGAAACACTGAGATCTTTTCAGAGAGAAAATCAATATGAAGAAGCCAAAAATGCCTCTGGCACCATTTTTATGTTTCAGCGCACAACAGGATAGGCTAATGTTTTAGTGAGCAGATGACAAAACCAACATGGCAACACAAAATTAAAACATTAATAAATCAGGACACAAATACCAGCAGCAGTATGGCGACTTGGAACAGAATGGGGGTGGCAAGTGACATATCGAGGATACTGCACCTACATGTTGGAAACAGACTAATGGGAAGCGATTTGGGGTTGGCCCAACATATAATTACCATCCCCACCTCTCCTGTTCAATGAGGCCTGAGGCCTCCTGGGAGAGGCCTATTTCAGTCACGTAATGGAGAGCCCATGCCCAGGAGCGGATGATCAAATTGTCTGCAGCAATCTGCTTTTTTGCTCTCCTGATTGTCCCCAAAGACATAAAGAGCTGACCCAAGGATTTCATTCCCTTTTATTAGAGTCAAGCCAGCTTTAGAAACAAAGCTCTCCCCCAACATAACAGTTGTTGCATGGTGGCAGAGGAGTGCAAGTTTGTGTGCAAGTGTTGGAAATGGAAGCCTAACGTCACTGTGATTTATGTGTTGCCATGCTAACAGGACTCTAATAAAGTTGTTCGAATAAACACACAAGGTTTGGGGTGTGAGGGGGCAATTCTGCTGCTGGGAGAGAGGAGTATACATACATAAATAAGCCAGACACACGGAGAAAAACATACATCCAAGTGATTGTTTCTGGTGATATCTGCTCAGTGGTTACACTCAGGCATGAGACATAAAACCTGAACCCCGTACCCCATGTTTTACTGAAGGAACAATGCATCTTGCATCGAAACATTTGTGAAGCTTTTCTGTGAACTTAACACAACAATGCCAACTGGTGATAGAGCTATCTACCAGTTAGAAGGCTTGCGGTCCAATCCCCAGCTCCTACTGAACATGTGTTAAAGTATCCTTGAGGAAGATACTGAACTTGAGTTGACCCAAAGACATTCATCAGTGTGACTGTTGGTTAAAAGTACAAAAAAAAAACCACTGTATGAATGTCTGTGCGATTAGGTGAATAAGACCTGGGTGCAGCTTAGCTTCTGGGCTGGTGCATCGAGTCGGAGACATTTACTTCTACGATGAATTGAAGTTTTGGATCTGAACGTTTCCTCAGCTGCTGAATCAAAGACCCTACTTCTGTTTTAGATGATACAAATCTAGTTAAAGGAGATGATACAGATAAACACATAGTGGAAATCAACAAATCCAAATATCCTGACTAAACGAAGGGCATTTAGGACATCTAACTTATTGAATATGCCTGCTCCATATAGTTGTTCGAATGCACAACTGATGAGGGGTATTTATCCTTAACTGTAATTTGATTGAGCCCTCTGTAATCAATGCAGTGACTTAATATTTTGTTTTTCTTTGCAAAAACAAATTTAAAAAACCACCTACCATGGTCAATGGCCTTGTAGGTACATTTGAGGTGCTCGGATTGGTCGGATTGGTTTAGTCTGGTGAGTTAGGGATGCCAGGATTTGTCCATTTAGAGCAGACATGGAGATAGATGAAAGAAGCAGCTCAAATGAAATAATAAGCTGTTGTGCGGACTTAGGACCATGAAAGAGTAAGCAATTTGTCTGAGCTTTGCTTCTGTGCATGGGTGTACTCTGTCTCCTTGCAAGCTCGTGGCAGAGATGATGATGTTTCCTCAAACTTGTTTTGTTATTTGGTATCTTTCTGTTCTCTTTTTTCTCACTGCCCTTTCTTCCTTATTGTTCTCCTTGTTTTAACTTATGTAATGGTGGGAAAAAAGGCAATTTGTGCTCAAGGCTCCACGATGACAAAACATTTCCTTATTGCCCTCAAGTCACCAATTGGCTTTATCTTCAAAACATTAAAGGCTATAGGTACGCACTCAGGCGTGGAGTTACTCCAGCAATTAGCGGCTGCATTTCAACAAAGTTGGGGGATTCAAAAGAAAGATTCTTGGCCTGTCTTGACTGTGTTCTTCTGATATATTTCAAATATATCGGATATATTTTGGTGTATTTTAGGGGACCTAAAGGACTACAGTTACAATTCTGATGTTACTTGGATAAGAGCTTTTCATATTTTGCCACAAAGTTGTTTGATTTGTGTCCTACAGGTTTGACTGCACTGCTCTATTCTCTGTGTCGAGGACAGCGTTAGGTCTACCAGGTTCCAAAGTAACACTGTAATCATATTAATGCAGCACTATAACACATTAATTTAGTAAATTTGTTATAAACATTACAGTTAACCCATTTAATCCCACCGGCAACAATTGTTGCCATTTTAACCCCCTATTACATTAACAAAATTAAACATATTGTGTGTAGGGGAAGTCTAAGGAGTAAAATGCATGCACTTATTTTGCAGGGAAAATTTTTGGATTAAATGGGTTAATGGTCAGTTAAAGTATGTCATTACTTGTACTCTTCAATTATCAGCAAGATGGGTACTCGTAAGGGAAAAATGATCCAACATACCCCTTTATGTGTACTTACACAACAAGAGCTCTGTGAGGAATGTACACTACTTCTAATTTATTGTACATTGGGACAGGAATATAAAGGCAAAGAGCAAACTGCTCAGTCTATAAACAGCAATTTACCACTTTAAACGTAATATCAAAACTTTACGAGCACCTGCAAAATGCTTATAGCTTATACACAGTGTGTGATGCTAACACAGATCTGGGCATTGTACGGCAACTTTGTTGCTGCTGTACTGAGAGTGATTGATATGTCTGTTTTTTTTAACTTACATAAGTATGCATGTGCTAGCTTCATTGTAAACGACGTTTATGATAGATGTGGGTTCGCCCCGAAACCTGTCAGCCCCTGCTAACAGATTGTATGGGGACCAAAACCAAACAGCTAGTGTGCATTTTTTTTTTTAAATAACAAAAGTTAAGAAGAACAGTCTTGTACATGTGGATCCATACTCTTTATACAATATAATCATTGTCGCCAAGTCACTTTTGTTAAGTGCTATCTGGGCTGTTGATCAACCACTTTGCTGCCAGCTTTTTTGCTGCTACCTGAAACTTCTCTGTGTTAGGATATGTTAGGATAGGAAAGAGTACTTAGATGTCAGCATGTGAAGAATTACATGTTAAATTCCAACACAATCTCTTGTCAGTTTGTGTAAAGGTCACAGTTTTTGCTGATGATCTGATTTAAAAGACAGCGCCTGCAACTTTCCCCAAACCTTTTCTTGGTTGCCATCATGATGAATCCCTGCTGAAGACTTGGGGTGACATATGTGCTGCAGTCATGAAATCTGAGGTGCATTATCCGGAAAAAAAAATGTCACAGTTTCTGTCCATTCACAAAAATACATCACTTTTATGACTGTTTCACAATCAATGGGACTCAGATGTATATTGTATATTACACAGGAGATGCTGATAGGTAATGTAAAAGTAAAGAAATAAGTGACAGATTACTTGAAAGTACAGAAGTGCACTGATGAACACACGATAGTGCTCAAGCATAGAATAAGAGCAGAGGAAACGAGAGACACTTGCATTTTAATTCATTTTTTCTGTTTTTGTTTCTGGCACCATTGTCACCAGATGGAAAGAAGGTCCTGAGTTTGAATCCACCAGCTGGCTGGGGGCTTCCTGTGTGGAGTTTGCATGTTCTGCCTGTTTTGTCCCACAGTCCAAAGACATGTTTGAGGTTCAAGTAATTGGTGATTATAAAACTTGGCCCCAGGTGTGAATGGTCTGTCTCTCTGTGTTAGACCTGCAATAGACTGGCAACGTATCAGGGGCGCCTCTTGCCCTATGACAGCTGGGATAGGCTCCAGCCCAACTGTGACCTGAACTGGATAAGGGGGGGGAAAGGGAACTGGATGTTTGCCTTCTGGAAGTTGAAGGGCAGTGGAATGAGGTGTGATGAATAACGTCAACTTTTTTGGCCAAAAGTTGGATTCTGTTATGTTTTCACCTGTATATGAAGCCTGGCTGTTGTTGTGCACGTCAGTCTGTGATCTCTATGATAGTTTGCAGTGAACTCCGGGCATGGCTATTAAAAATAAGAACAGTTGTCACTATTTTTGACTTTTGTTCGCAGTTTTTGCATCACAGCAAAGCAACTTTTTTGCTGGTTAATATTAACTCTGTGCCTCGGGCTCACTTCATTTTTTTTAGCAGTAACACACGTTAGCTGAGTGTATCTGATTACTGTTGTATGCTTTTAAAACTATAGCCTTATATTTAGACATTAAGCTGTCTGATCCTTAGGTTTTGTGTTATTTTTGGACTGTTTTTTTAGATATCTATTTGAGTCTGTCTTTCTGTTCAGGTTTTTTATACTATTGTAGAGTTTGAAGTTTTGATTCTGTTTTTTGGTAGGTAGAGTTTTGGATCTCATTATTCTATAGTGCGTTGGGTCCTTTGAAATACCGATTCTCTGTTTTTTGTTCTTACTTTAATCCTTACTTTACTTACATACTTACTTTAGTCCTATTTAATCCTGTGAAGAGTTTTAGGTTTTGTGTTTCCTTCTGCTCTGGCTTCTGTCTCGAGTTTATTATTCCAGCCTTCTCAGAGTCCTTTTTGTTTTCTGCTTTAGTGTGAGTTTCTTGTTTCTGTCTTTAGTTATCTTTTGGGTTATTTCCTATTTTACTTTGATAATTAGTTGTCTTGCTTTGAGTTTTACCTTCTACTTGTGATTGTCATAAGCCGTTCATACACCACCTGTATCTATCCGGTCAGCCCTCTCTGTGTAGTCCCATCTCCCTTTGTCAGATTAGCTGTTGTTTTTCACAAGCTCCTTGTGTTAACCCTTTAAGACCTACCATAGAACCAAGTTCGCCAGAGCTTATATTATATTTTTACATGCTGTGGAGCCATTTTTGGGACCATTTCAAGTTGCTATACATCAATACAACCATTATAGCCCAAACTTTAATAATATGTCTGCATTAGGTGCATAGTAATTACATAAATTGCAAAAAAGTGCAATAAACTACAAAAAAATTGAAAATCGTTTTTGTTTTTTTAACATATATTTCTAGTTAGAGAAATTTAAGAGGCTTATCCCTCAAAACTGTAAATACAAAAAAGTTACACAAACTAGTTTCCCACCACAGGAAATTTATTTTGAGTGTCTTCATAGTTTTATTTTTGAAATACACCAATTTTTATATACTGCAGGAAAAACGAAAATAAATATTATAGTGCAAATTTGCAAAATAACAGCATATGCATCAAAATAAACTATTTCCAGCAGTGCAATATGAGTCTTAAGCATCCCAGAAACGACACAGAAAGTCATAAAGTCAAACATAACTTTTTAAAACACATAACAAGTAAAACACAAGCTCATAAGGCCCCGATCGTAAAAAACTACATTTCCGCAAAATGACGTCACTTCCGGTTTCGGGCAGGTCATGCGGTCATGTGATAGTTCACGCTGATGGACGTAGGAAGTGTTACAAACAGCTGATGGATCGGCGAAGCGTGTTTCTGGAATATCATGTTTTTGTTGCTGCAAGTGATTTTTATGCAGTTTTTGCAAAGCTATATGTGGAAGGAAACTGTGACCTAGGACAAGCTGATGGCATAAGATGTAAGTACAACTCCTCCGGTTTCATATGCAAAAAAAATTATTGCACTAGCTTACTTGGTTGCAGAGCTACCGGGATTTAAAAATAGTTACGCAAAACAGAGCGTGCCCGCTCCGATCGGCTGTAAAGGGTTAACCTTGCTGTGTTCCCATTTCTAGTTAGTTTTTTCCTACTTTTTCTATGTTTTGGATTATTCACCTTTTTTTTGGCCTTCCCACAGACTTGCTATCAACTTTTATAATAAATCTCTCCTTTTGTTTACTCTGCGTTTTGTTCTGCATTGTGAAGGAAAACCTAACACTGCTACGTAAGCTGATAGGATAAAACCTGAAGATGAGAGTGTTGTATTTTGACTTCAACTTCAAGCCTCACAATTATTATACAGCTGCCTTCTTTCAGCTTAGAAATATTGCAAAAATATCGCACTCATCTTCTCATCATTCTGAAAACCTAGTTTTGTGTGCCAGCATTCTCTTGATAATCTCTTTTTATTGGACTTTTAAAACCTCACTGGTCTGGTAGACTGCAGTTCATTTAAAGGCAGCTGCAAAGGTATTAAATAAAGCTGATAACCAACATCACACCAGTTTTGACAGAGCTACACTGGCTCCCAGTATCAGTCATAATTGTTTTTGAAATACTTATTTTGAAAGGCTTAAAATGGTTTTGGCTAATGTTATAATGCGGCCACGTTTGTCATTTAATATCCCAGCTTAGAACTTCTCATCCATTTTTCCTTGAAGTGGGGAGACCTGGAATGTATTATTTGCTGTTCGCTCCTCTAGGTCTGTGGAGAAGTCTAAATATTGTTTACTAAAAACTCCTTGCAGGACTGCCAAGCATAAAGTTCACAGGTCACAACCAACCCTGTCAAAGTCTTCAATCTAACCTGCTGTGTGACTTTGCAGGTTGTAAAAATTGCAGAAATGCAGGCTTTTGTTTCAAGTCATTAAGAATGAATCAGGGTCATGAGCACAGCAGTCTGAGCTCTTAATTCCTTCTAGGCTAGAGGTCTGAATCTTCAGTGTAATGGCCTCTAACTGACAAGCATGTTACCTATAGCCCACTATATCACAGAACAAGATAAGGATAAGTTAAGACAAGGAGTTGTGCTGACACACACCAGCAGCA
The DNA here is from genome assembly GCF_057381915.1 of Diplotaxodon limnothrissa. Classification (NCBI taxonomy): domain Eukaryota; kingdom Metazoa; phylum Chordata; class Actinopteri; order Cichliformes; family Cichlidae; genus Diplotaxodon; species Diplotaxodon limnothrissa. The sequence goes on along the minus strand of NC_140612.1, from coordinate 12,570,709 downwards.
GTTCTTGTAATAAGACGGGGAAGAAAAACATATTTTTAAAAGTTTAACTTACTTTTCAAAGACATCACAGGCTTTTCATCATGAGGTTTGTAAATAGATGCTATATAATAAGAGAATATTTTCCCAATGTACCTGTATTTCTTTATGGAAGGGAGAAATTTGGCTATTGTGCTATTTTTAATAGGCTGTTATCAGAGATATAAAAGTGAAACATTACATTCAAAGAATCCTGATTGGAAATCTATAGGAGAGTTATTCAGTGGCAAAGATGGCTGTTTTCTTGCACTCCCCCCTAAGGAGACAATCAACAATAGAATGTAAAAGCCAGTTGTGCTGGGATATTTACTCTTTATTGTCGTAAAGATGTCTATAAATGTCCATAAAAAAAGGACATGAATCAGCCTGACATTTGTTGAGGTGAAACGAACGGGAGAAGTGATCGTGATGGGTTTACTATGGAAAATAAATGCATGACTTTTCATATCAGTCAGTTAAATATAGCTATACTAGCTAATAGATTCAGTCACATCCAAACTAATGTAAGTAAATACAGAACATGCACATACTATATTTTTAAGTCATTCTCTGTTATGGTCAGGGCCTCCATTTCAGCAAGTGGTGTTGGTGAGCCAAAATTGATGGAATTATGAATGCAGAAACGTACTGTCACATTTTGATCCATCATGCAATACTATCTGAAAAGCATCTAAATAACAACCAAGAAATTATACAAAAGCTTGCCTAGTACAGTAGGTAGAGCAGGAGGGTTGTTGGTTTAGTCCCTGGGTGCTCCAGTCTGCACGCCAAGTATCTATGTGTGAAAGTTATTTAGAAAGCACTTGCACTTACATAGAAAAAAATAGCTGATTTTCAACTTTTTTTAATGAATCACTGCAACTGTTTCCCATTTTCTTATAGCAAAATAAAAGAAATGAACAGTGCTTTGTCTTTTGAACTGTACTATAATTATCATAATAAGGTTAAATGACCTTTGTTTGCGTGCATCTTTCAATCTCAAAAATGTAGACAAATCAAAAATTGCAGTGAACCTACCTGAAAAAAATTATCTTTTCACACTGGGAATTCACAAAGGAGCTGTTCATTTTGAACACACACTGCCGCTTGTAGCCACTTTATCCTTCAAGGTTCAAAGAGATCAAGAATAATTGTCTATACATCTCTTACACACTGATTAGGAGGAGGAGGAAGTGAAAACAAGGATGACTCTCCTGCCCTCCCACAGTGCTACAAGTATTTTACCAGACAGAAAAAAAAAAGACAGAGAAGTATAGATAACTCCATAGCACACAACTATCACATTGTTTGCTATAATTAAACTCTGCAATCCCTGGTGGATGCTAAAAGAGACTTCAGTCAGTGTGAACATGTCACAAGCTCCCAGCGGGTTGTTTGTATTGTCAGTGATGGTTTATCAATACCCTGGATCTTAGTCTTTCTTTCTCCAACACACTGCCGTCCCCGGGCTTTTCTACATCGACCTTTACCAACTGGCATTACAGCGTGAATGAATGACTTCTGCTGTGAAGAGAGATTGTCTTTAAATCCCCATGGAAATTAACCTCAACACCAATGTTTTGCTTCCTATATCCCCTTTAATGGCTTTTTAATGAAACCATAAAAGGAGCCCTTTAAATTTAGCAATTACCCGTAAAACTTTAATGTTCAGACAATGAGTCATTTCTACCATTTTTTTTTTTTGGCATTGCAGCCTAGTATGTGGCCTTTCAGAGACACGAGGTCACCACTGATTTAACACTATACATTAATAACATAAATGTAAAATGGGAATGTGGATGATTCATTTTGATAGAGAAAGTCTATAAAAGATTTACCAATTTTTCCCGATCTCAAACAACTACATTTGTGCCCTCAAAACACAATAACGACACCCATATTTGAAAAGAACAGCGGCTTGGAGGCATTTTATCACTATCATAAACTATCTCCCTCAGGGTAAGACCCCACTTCTTCTTTAGGCCTTGACACCATAGGTTAGTGAGAGGTGAGTGTCTCTCTATCTTGAGCATACAGAAGAATGGACTCTCACATTTCCCCGCTGGCCCTGAAGGCTATCAAGTTCAGGCATCTATACACTGAAAATGCTCCCTGTCCAGTGCCCTCTTACATTCATCATCACCCTTATAATGTCTGGAAGAAATATGCTGCTGTAAGTATCATCTTTCATGGGTGTCACAGGTTGAGTCTCCCATTTGTTCTGAAGCCATAAAGTTCCTGTAATTCTTGTGGGCAGCCCCTGCAGGCCTAGAAGTCCAGCAGGTAAGTCTGTTAAAAACAAAAAGACAATGGGGGTTGGCCGATTGTGGGGGTTAAAAAAGGGGGGGAGGTAAACAATGTGGTGCCACTTTAATTGATTTTGATTTTCATATTTGGTTCATTGTATTGTACTGATTCTATATTACTGATTCTAGCTGTCAATCGAAGAACACACATAATTAGGTATTATAAATTATTAGTCTAATATGGTTTCTATCGTTTCATCACAAAGGAACGCTTCCTTTCATCGATTTAATTTATTTGGCTGCAAAACACATTTTTGTACCAGTCTATAGGGCCTTGTTCCACTTTTTACTGATTAAATTTCTGGCCAAATCCTGTTTCTGCATTTTCAATCACTAAGAGCAAAGCAGAAGAAAATGAAACAAAATAATTACATTTTACCCCAAGAGTAGGTAAGATGTTGTGCTTAATAAAAAACAATCTGGCCCTGAAAAAGGCCAAGTTTGCACAAAAAATATGCAAAAAAACAAACCAAAAAACCTAATGAATAAGCGAGGAAATGATATGTTGATGTATTCAGTTCGAAATAAATTACCTACTCCACAACCTTTGTTGTTTTTGCAGCCATTTAAGGCTTTTATTGCCTTGATGGTCTGGATCTGGATTTATGATTCTCACCCATAAAATATTCTTACATTAGCTCCATTCTTTTGTCTATGACAGGGATTTTGTCTTCAATTTGCACTTAAACTTTACTTTGGAGTGTTTAAAATCTTTTTTCACAAAAGCCTTAATAAAACACGTGGCTCATCTTTTAAAAAGCTTGTTATGAAAAGTTTTTAATGCATAAATACCCACAAAAGTTTCTTGTTACGACGTCTTAACTGTTATGTTGTTAGTTTTTTGTCACATTTTTGTTAGCATTTGGTGGATTTTTTTTTTTTTATCTGTGTGTTTTGTGTCTCAGTAGTATTTATCGCCTGTTCTATTTTTTAACAGCTTTGTTTTCCCCTTACTGCTTTACTTTGCCCTCCTTTTTTGTCCTCGCCTTTATAATTGTCCAAACTATTATTTGGATGCTAACTGTTTCCACCTGGGCTACCTCTGTCTGGTTCTCAGTCATTCAAAAGTGCTTTTAGACTTTTGCAGATTACCTGTTTACCCACCCATTGTCTTACCTCCGTTATTAAGTGTTTCCCCACTTTCTTTTCTTCTGCAGTTTGGGAATCCTTTTTGTGGATGGTGCTTTGATTTTTTTGTTTGCTTTTTCCACCTGTAATTAAATCTTTCTTTTTTCATGTATTCAGGATTTGTTCCTAAATTTGAACAAAACCACAATTAACATGTTAACAAAGAAAATATTTAGTGGCTTACCAGAAAATATTGGATTACCCATAATTTGGGATGACTCCAGTCAAGTAAGTGCATATACAGGGATTAGAAAAGGTCGGCAATAGCAATTGGAAATCAAATCAAAATATATAAAAAAATAAAATAAAATAAAAAACAGGCAGTAACTTGAAGCACAGCCTGAATGGTGAATATAAAGCAGCTGTTTTGAGTCCTGTGATTGCAGCCCTGCTCTATCCAACCAAAAACCTGCAAAAGAAAGAGCTCACACACTCATCCACACAGGCAATAGGAGAAGAACCTGGCCTGTCACAGGTGGATTAACACAGGCTCAATTCCAGTCACACAAGGGCAACAACAATTGCAAAGCAATAGGCCTTATGTGCACATGGCCTTTAACTGCGCCCAGGCGTATGTGCACCTGCTATTTTGGTTGTTTAAGTCTAAAAAGGCCATGCAGAATATAAATTAGGGGATATAGCCATGAACAAATTAGAAAATAAATACTTTAATATAGCTCGACATATAGAAAGTTCTTTCTGCAGAACAAGAATCTATTGTCTGAATGGTCCATAATGGAGTAACATTAGCACCTTAGTCTACCATCAGAGGCAGAGGGTTTGGTTTTGCTTGTAGAATGATGACAGAAATTCATTAAATATGGACAATGTTAAAGACATTCCAACTACAAGCACAAAGGCATTTTTATGCCTGCTCAATTATTTGTACCGTCTAGGGAGAGATTAGTGAAAATGACTTATTTACATTTGAAATATTTTAATTAATGTTGTGCATTGCTATGAATATTTAGCTTATTCTGGTTGGAAAAAATACACATTAGCCAGAGAAAAACATATTCAGAATTCTGAGACATCTATCCTCTAAAAAGAGGCAAAAATAAATAAATAAATAAAAACCCAAAAAAACCATTCAGAGCTTTTTCTGTGCAACATGTCGGGCTGCCACAAAAATAGAGCCATGTCAGTTTACAATGGCAATTGTACAAAGTTTACATTTTACACACATTGCAATCCATCTGCTTGTGAACCCAATGATGGATTCTTGAACTGGCTATCACCCAAAGGAGTGAACCTGTGAAATCTGTGATACATTCATCATAAAGAAGTTGTGCTGTTAGCTTCATCACCTCCAGATGCTGTATATCCAGTAATGAGTGCTACATTGTTAGAAGGTGATGGATGTGATAATTAGTTAAGCACTTCCAAACTGTAGTCCTAGTTGATACAACATACTGTCATTCAGTTGACTGGCCAATTACTTTACAAGAATAGGCCAAATAGTTCCCCTCTTTTATTCTCTGCTTCATCCATCCAGTCTGATATGTATGGATTCATGTGCATGTACACAGAGTGTAGATTTTCCAGCTTAAAATGATATAAAAGTCCCCATTTGGAAGCTGGAAGGGCTACTGTGACCTGATTTATATTGTGCCTCAAAGTAATGAAAAGAAGAAGAGACTGCTTTTGTAGGTTTTGTGTGTGTGTGTGTGTGTGTGTGTGTGTGTGTGTGTGTGTGTGTGTGTGTGTGTGTGTGTGTGTGTGTGTGTGTGTGTGTGTGCGCGCGTATTAGTTTATCAGTTTGGCTTTTTGGGTCGGTTGAGAGTTGTATGAAAACAAGTTTTCACAGGACTGTACAATCCTGTCAAAAGGTAAAGACTCTATTAACTTCCCAAAATATTCTACCGTCAAATTTAGGCCGTCTGTCCAATAACATGACCCAAATTTGACTAATCCTCAGCCAAATTTGGGTCATACAGGACAGGACAATGATCCCAAGCAAAGAGTCAAGGTTTGCCAGATGGACCCAAAGTCAAAACCAGATGAAATACAGGCAGGACCTTAAGAGACCTGTGCATAAACAAATCCCAGCAAGTATACATTTACACATACAGGGAGTGCAGAATTATTAGGCAAATGAGTATTTTGTCCACTTCATCCTCTTCATGCATGTTGTCTTACTCCAAGCTGTATAGGCTCGAAAGCCTACTACCAATTAAGCATATTAGGTGATGTGCATCTCTGTAATGAGAAGGGGTGTGGTCTAATGACATCAACACCCTATATCAGCTGTGCATAATTATTAGGCAACTACCTTTCCTTTGGCAAAATGGGTCAAAAGAAGGACTTGACAGGCTCAGAAAAGTCAAAAATAGTGAGATATCTTGCAGAGGGATGCAGCAGTCTCAAAATTGCAAAGCTTCTGAAGCGTGATCATCGAACAATCAAGCTGTCATGGTTCTCAAGATCTGGAGAGGTCGTGGTGTGTGTATTGTTTGTCTTAACCTCTCCCACCAGGGCGGAACTGGACCTTGGTTCCCCGCCTCTGAACCCACCCTGAACACACACCTGTGGCTCATTCACACTGATCCTGGCAGACTACTTAAGATGGCAAGAGAGGCTGCTTCCTCGCTGGATCGTCACATTACCAAGTGTCAGTGTAGTGTAACCTATGAAAATGTTCCTTTGATCCCCTAGAGTTTCCTCCTGACTTTGTTTTTTCCTCTGTGTACAGGCCTTCTAGACTCCCTGCCCGTCTTCCCTGCCGTCCGGATTTCTGTGGCTGTGTGTGAGTGAGCGTGAGCTTCTTAGTGTGGACATTTTTGAGTTACGGATCGAGTGGAAGAAGAGCGTGTGTGTACCCCCGTCTTGGACCTTCCCTTCGGACCCCGCCCTACTCCCTGGAGCCCCGTGTTATCTGTTCCACTGTATATATGTATATATTCTCACTTGGTGTCACATTTCAAATAAACCCTCACCCTCTCTCTAAACTTCAGAGTCCTGCGAGTGAGTCCTCTGCCTACTAATCTGTGACACAAGCGTTTCATTCAAAATAGTCAACAGGGTCGCAAGAAGCGTGTGGAAAAACCAAGGCGCAAAATAACTGCCCATGAACTGAGAAAAGTCAAGCGTGCAGCTGCCAAGATGCCACTTGCCACCAGTATGGCCATATTTCAGAGCTGCAACATCACTGGAGTGCCCAAAAGCACAAGGTGTGCAATACTCAGAGACATGGCCAAGGTAAGAAAGGCTGAAAGACGACCACCACTGAACAAGACACACAAGCTGAAACATCAAGACTGGGCCAAGAAATATCTCAAGACTGGTTTTTCTAAGGTTTTATGGACTGATGAAATGAGAGTGAGTCTTGATGGGCCAGATGGATGGGCCCGTGGCTGGATTGGTAAAGGGCAGAGAGCTCCAGTCTGACTCAGACGCCAGCAAGGTGGAGGTGGAGTACTGGTTTGGGCTGGTATCATCAAAGATGAGCTTACGGGGCCTTTTCGGGTTGAGGATGGAGTCAAGCTCAACTCCCAGTCCTACTGCCAGTTTCTGGAAGACACCTTCTTCAAGCAGTGGTACAGGAAGAAGTCTGCATCCTTCAAGAAAAACATGATTTTCATGCAGGACAATGCTCCATCACACGCGTCCAAGTACTCCACAGCGTGGCTGGCAAGAAAGGGTATAAAAGAAGAAAAACTAATGACATGGCCTCCTTGTTCACCTGATCTGAACCCCATTGAGAACCTTTGGTCCATCATCAAATGTGTGATTTACAAGGAGGGAAAACAGTACACCTCTCTGAACAGTGTCTGGGAGGCTGTGGTTGCTGCTGCACGCAATGTTGATGGTGAACAGATCAAAACACTGACAGAATCCATGGATGGCAGGCTTTTGAGTGTCCTTGCAAAGAAAGGTGGCTATATTGGTGGCTGATTTGTTTTTGTTTTGTTTTTGAATGTCAGAAATGTATATTTGTGAATGTGGAGATGTTATATTGGTTTCACTGGTAAAAATAAATAATTGAAATGGGTATATATTTGTTTTTTGTTAAGTTGCCTAATAATTATGCACAGTAATAGTCACCTGCACACACAGATATCCCCCTAAAATAGCTAAAACTAAAAACAAACTAAAAACTACTTCCAAAAACATTCAGCTTTGATATTAATGAGTTTTTTGGGTTCATTGAGAACATGGTTGTTGTTCAATAATAAAATTATTCCTCAAAAATACAACTTGCATAATAATTCTGCACTCCCTGTATATAAATACAAACATATATTTACAAACATACAGGACTGCACAGAATCCAGTGACTACACTTATGGTATAGTCACTGAAAAAAGGATTCTACCTCTCTTCCACAGCATGTATTTTGACCCATCTCCCTCCCATCACACCCAACCAATCACAGTAGAGTGCTGTCCATACCTGAGCCTACTTCTCCAAGAGATTTCTTCTTTTAAAAAGAAAAGAGAGTTTTTCCTTCCCACTGTCGCCAAGTGCTTGCTCATAGGGGTCGTCTGACCGTTTCTCTGTATTATTGTAGGGTCTTACAATACAACCATACAACATTAAGTGCCTGATGCGACTGTTATTTTGATTTGACACTAACATTGAAAGATTTGAAAAAAGATCATGGCTTTTGGTTAACCATCTGTGATCTAAGTCATCATTTTTTTTTATTAATCCTTTATTTATCCAGGTAAAAAATCTCATTGAGATTAAAAATCTCATTTCCAAGAGAGACCTGGCATCATAGCAACAAAAGTCACATACCACATAGGTATATAACATTTAAAACAAATATCATTGGTGACAACTCCAATCCAACCCTATTCCTAACTCCTCGCTATACAGTCAGGAGTGTAATTTTTTATTAAATAGTAGAATACATAAAAAAAAACTTTTCACAAGTGTTAAAATCCACAATCTATGGAGACTTGTACAACAGTTGCAACTTGTTCCAAACTCCTATTTCTTTTGCCAAGAATATGCATCAATCTTAAGATTCACTCATACTTCCCACAACATACTTTCTATTAGCTGCGAAGTTATCTTTCAAATTCCTCATGTATACAATCAAAGGGTTTCAATCAAATCTTTTTCATTTCACATTTAGCCATGAGACTTGGCCGACAGATATCACCCCTGATGTGTCATCTAATAAATTAAGAACACTTCAACTCCTTTAAAACTGTCGACATGATGACAGTTAGCAAGTTGCTCATTGCCTTCATTTGTCATTCTGTGGAGAGCATTAGTGTTCACATGTAGTGTTTAATCATCATCTGCATCATCTGCAGTCACTTGGTATGTAGATGCAATCTTAGCCTATCAATAGCATCAAGATCAGCCAGTTCTGTGGATTGAGCTCATAATCCAATTTAATATGTTAAAGTTAAGACTTTATATTGCTTTCAATAGTTGCTTTTTCAGGTTTTTATGTCAGAGGTCTTGTATTGTATTGTACCCTATCTAGGTCATACTTTTCAGGTAGTATCCTAATGATTAGACAGACTGAGAGGAATGCATTCAGATGTTTCAAACCACAGTTTTAACGCTGATGCAAGAACTGATGCAGAGAGTAGTAGTAATAGTATTCATTTTTGATTTTAACTCTTTTTTTTCATTTGTCATAACCTTTATAAAGCTGTACAAGTTTTTTTCTAACTGTAAAATAGGTTAAAAATACATGAGGCTATGTGGCTAAAAGTTTAACCTTAATTGGAACATGTATTTGATTTCCCAAACATCCACCTCTCAAAGTATATATAAATAAATAAGTGCTTGAGCTAAAATCTAATAAAATGTCCTTGTTTGTAAAATGTACCAAACTAATGCAGTTTGACATGTAGTGTTGACTCTGTTATAGACTTGTTGTTGTAGAAAATTGCATCAGCAACGTTGGAGGTGAAAAACAATTTGTGGCACTGTGACCTTATGACAAGAAAGACCTGGGTTTATTGCCTCTCATTAAAGAAGGAAATGCTGTTTAAAATGTAAGTAGAAGAATAATTATTTTCCAAACCATTTAAACTGATACGTACTACATTCTCAATCTTAGGCTTTAGAGGAATTCTGTTTTTTTTTAGCTCTTTAATATAATATTATTACACTTTCAACACCGCACTTTTCATGTGTGTATGGTCTAATCTAGACTGGGGAACCTTGGCTTAATGTTTTGAGTTGATGACCACATTCGTGTCATTCACTTCAACAGATTGCCATTGTAAGGTAAGTGTGGCCAGATAATGAAAAGTTACCCTGCGTTTGCTGTGTAGTACAGGCCTCTAAATTCACGTTTTCCACATTTAAAAACTATATGAGACAGAAAGGCCCAACCTACCAAACAGCTGAAGTCTGATATCAAGCAAAGAACTGAAAATATTTAATTTTCAAAACACAAAGTGCAAGAAGGGGTGAATCACAAAGGTAAACATGGCCTTGGCTCCATCTTTATTTTCATTGTATTGTTAGTAACAAATTAAAAATATATTTAGAAGTTATATTTCTCAGTTTCAATATTTGATATGTTGGCTTTTAAAAAGCATTTTCAAATAAATATTGCGTTGAGTTGGACTGTAAACCAGTCCAACCAAGCTTTTTATGTGAAAAGTGAAAGTGGATTTGAAAGTCTAATCTAGACTTCAAATAGATATGGCTTGTCCTACTTCTAAAATAATCACAATGTATCCCCCTATAGGGCTCATTGAGTGGTAGAGGGCAAGGTGAATAACTAGATGTCAAGGTGTTAAGTTACATAGGGTTGTGGTAAAAAAATATTTTAGGTATTTCTAAGAATAGGTTGACCCTTTAAACTTAAGAACTAAACCTTTGTGGCAATGCCTGGGCCTAAACAAGATTAAGATACCTACTGCATTTTCCATAATTTGGATAAATTTGGCCTATTATTAGTCACATCAGGTTGGTTTCCAACCCATTAACTTAACCCAGGGTTTCCCCTGCACATTCACAATGAATGAGATGGTGCTAGCAGCCTCTAATGCATCAAAATTGGTTATAAGCATACTATATTTGCTTAATAAAATTTAACAAATAGATCAAAGATCGTGGCTTTGGAAAACCATCTCTGGCCTAAGTCATCATCTGTGACAACCCCAACTCAAAACCTTAAATGTAGGCAGTCAAAATGCGTCATTTTTGGTTTTCATTAAATAAAAGGTCACACATAAAACATTCACAACTGTTCCTTTCTCCAAATTTTCGAGCTAGGTTTACAAGCTACAGTATGATGACTTAGATTTCAGAATTAAAGTCAAACAATTGGCACTTGTTCCCAACTCCAACTGTATTTATTCTGCCAGAAATATGCATCTCTCTTAAAGTTCTTTGTTCCAATTGAGAAGGAAAACCCAAAGGTGCATCTACCATAGCAAGAATAGCAACAATGATCAACCATGTATCAGACTGAGACTGGAAATGTGAAAGAAACATACCTGCATCAGCTTTGGAAGTCAGGTGAGCAGAAAATGGGAAGTACCCTTCACAAGAGCTAGAGAGAGTTCAGATGACTTCTACCGAATATTATAATCCAAAAACTTTTGATAACTTGCCACTGAATCTCAAGCAAGGTAGGCAAGTCGGAGCTGAGTAAAGCAGACAGTGGATATTCATTCTGATTGGTGTGCCTGAAAGACTCAAATCCCCTATTACAGTGTTCAGTACTTGTCTCGTAGAGGACCATCCATCAGCCTTGTATAGATGTAAATGCAATTACCCAAATAACATTGTGTTATTGAGTACTAAGTGATCTCTGAAGCTGTAGGCAAAATAAAATGAAGCTGCCATGTATAGTCTACTGTGTGAATGACTGTTTAATGATGACCTGGAGGTGACATACATGTAAAAATATTCTGACACTGTGACATTGAAAACTACACTCAACATACCTTACTAACCCATTTATGTATCTCTGTAATTCACCTCTCAGGTATAGCTGATTATAAGCCACGAAATAGGCATAAGCCCATTCACAGCAAGATCTTTATGTGATGTTCGGATGTCTGGAAAAATTCAATTTCAAACTTTCATTTCAAAAACTAGGAAAAAAAAATCTTAATCCTTCTTGCTAGACAAAACATTGCACTGCTTTCGTGTGTCGGTTTTCAATCCCACTGACTCCTTGATTCAGTCTATTATATACAGCATTACAGTGAATGTATTATTCGTGCACTCGTTTGCATTACATTCAATGATACTGTGAAAATCTTTAAGTTGAATTTATTGTAAAATTAACCATCCTAACAACAAGGCTGACAACAAATGAGCTTTTAGGTCCATGACTTTCTTTGGGTCCTTGGTTAAGTTCATGTCACTCAGTGTGTTGACCCAGACATGACGTAAAAGTCACAAGACATGCACAAAAACATTTTTTAGACACTCCAGGAAAGCAAAAACGAGCTGTGACTATTACACTGACTTACTGTTGCCACTTAACTTGTTAGCAAACAGCTGGCTTTTAAGATGATTATGGGGCACAAATATTTTTTTAGAATTAATTTTTATTTTTTAAGAACTCATTAGGGAAAGATTTTATTCCTCAAGTGCCAAATGCTGCACTCTGTCCAGAAGCTATTTGCCATATGTGTTTGTCATTGCTTAATTGCTCAGGGTTGTTTGTTATCAGCTGAGCTTTTAATAACCAAAGTTGCATGATAGACAAATAATTTGAAGTTTTCCATTATAAAGATATTAGCTACAGATTCTGTGTTGACCATGGTTCATTATTTTTAAAAAATGTTAGCTCTTTAATATTAAAAAAATGTCTTTTCAGCTCTGCATATCTAAAAGAGTAGTTCTTTATTATTCATATTTTAAAACAGTCCTTGTAATCCACGTATGCTCTACTTGGCCTCAGTATAACCCTCCTTTCTGACTGGTTGCTGCTATTAAAATGACTTTGAACAGGAGGTGGGTGACTGGCTGTACATAGTACAAAGCCTGTGTTTTTGTTTTGCCAGGATTACCTGGACACATAATCGACCTACTATTTGAAACAGGGCATGTTTATGAGTGTTTAAGCTGAGCTTCTACTAGCATAGATGCTAGTACAAGCACAACAAGGGCCTATTTTTCGTTGTCCAACATGTACTGTGCTCCGAAATTTGAATGAAGAGGTTCTATATTTTGCAATTTTTGGGGGGGTCAAGATGTTCTTATTAGCCAAGTCATACTGTAGTGTTTTATTAAGAAGGTGAAAGAATATCTTTCAGGTTTTTTAAATAAATCAGTTTAAGTAACTTTATTTCGAGGATGACATTCCTGTACTCTGGTCCCTAATATATAAATATTGCATGTGCATATATTTCAAGCAGAGCTTTTTCCATTTGGCCACTGCATTATGCCTTCTTCTGAACTGCACTACAGGAGGTGCTTAAATTACAGGTCAAAAGACATTTTGTCACTAATGGAGGGCATGATTTGTGGGGGACAATGTGTTTACTTCTGCCTTGTTTATATTTACAAAAGAAAATATATTCCATGTTGATATAATTTGATGAACAACCACTTAAGGGTGTCTGTTGCTGGTGAAGAAAATATAATCCGATCAAACATTATTCAGCTTTAAATATTGTTCAGCTTTAAAGTTACTGTGCAACTGTGTAATAAAAATGTGTGCTCACGACTTTGGCCTTGAGAGCGATAAGAAGCGATCGCCTCATCCTGCAGGTGCAAGATATCTGCAAGCGAAGAGACTAGAACACCCAAGGCCGCTTTCCTTTTATGGAGTTGTTTTTCTGCTAATGCAGCACTTTCCTCACAACCCCCTCCTGTAAGTTTTAGAGAATATATACCCATCCTCACAGCAAATATGAGGAATCTCCTGATGTGAGCTGTGTTGAGAGATTGTCTCTGTCTCAATAAAAGTTCACTGATTCCCCATCTGCTGCAGGTGTCCGGTTGTCTTCATTCTCCGCCAGCCTGGTTAAGTCAATTCCTCCTTAACATCTAAAAGAACCTATTTAATGAAGGAAGACGGGTTCACTTTGTGTTTAATATTATTCTATTGCTGTTGTTGTTTTTTTTATATCCTTCAATTGGCGTCACGGAACAGGATCCGCTCCAGGGCAACTGGAACGGATGGGAGGACATCGGCAGTGGTCTGAGTGAACGGAGTTTGGACAAAAGCTGTGTGCACACAAAAACAAGGTAAGCAGACCTTTTATTTCTGCTATATTGAACATTATAAAAATACTTAGTGTCCAAACTCCTAGTAATTCATAACCAAAATTGTCTGGCTTACTTAAGGCTTGTTGAGAATCAGACAAGTGAATAAGAAATAAGTGAATAAGAGATAAGTGAATAAGTGAATAAAGATAAGAGTGAACTGAGGTCTGACCACGGTTGCAGCCGACGGGTTGCTCTCCGGTGTCGGATAAATACCTCAGTGCAGGTCTGGGACCTTGAAAGGGTTTATTAGTAACGCCTTTCTAAACAAATTAAAAGGTTAAAGGCCTTGAGAATATTTTTTAGTAATATTCTCTAAACTACAGAAGGGTTAGGAAGGCCCAGAGGACTTTATTAGAAAAGATCCTCTAAAACTTAAAAAGGAGAAGTACTGGTTGGAGTCCAAAGGAGGGGTCCCTTTGATCAATAGGAGAAAACGGATCTCTTCTTAAAACCCCGATGATTTTAGTGTTTTAAATGTTTTGATGTTCTGTTTGATATTGGACACACATAAATACACGCTGAATGCTTGCTGTGGAACACTGGGCAGGACAGTTTGGTTCTCCGTTGTTCACAGATTACACAATTAAAGGAACTAGGTTCCTCTTTTGGTTAAAATAATACACCACACATAGAATTTTTTTTTACACATTTATTACATACATAAGGAGGGTAATGAGTGACTGCAGGTAATGTATGAAGTGTGAATGAGACGTGTGAACAAGGTGACAACCAACTAGCACCCCTATCAGGAAGCTCTAGGCAAGGTTACCCGCCAGACTCCGGTTTGGTAGAAGCTTGGTAACACCTGAAGGGATATTTCAGTGCTGACTCACCTTTAAAGCAGCGCCCCAGCTGTTAGTGCCTAACAGAGGCAGAAACCCAGCTGGCCCAAATTCTCCTTTAAAATCAATAAAAGAACACTCCTCCATTGACAGTAAAATGGATGGAGAATTAGATCGAGAAACTAATGATGATGGTTGGGGTCCCGGTGTTATTCTTAGCACATTGGGAGAACAATTAACATGTGTTGAGACAGTCATCAACTCCACACACCAGCCTAAAGAAGCAAAAAAGCAGAAAGAGTCATTGAGGAAAACAGCTGAAAGGTTAATGAAAGAAAAGGGAAAGGACGAGGGGAGTAGTGGTAATTGGGGAATAATTTGGCAGAATAAGGCTATGCAGGCAAAAGAGAAAGAGGAAGAAGCCAACTCAGCAGCAGCAGGTGCAGGTGTGATGAGCGGGGTGAGACACAGAAAGGAAGCAGATAAGCACGCAGGCCGCAAAGTTAAATTTAATCACTGGGTGTGTTTATGGGAAACTGCAAAACCACACATGAAGAAAAATAGGTCTCAGCCACCTCCCTATTCTGCCTCAACTCCTCCCTCAGCAGGCATATATCCGGTACTTAATATCTCTGGTGGAATAATGACTATTGGAGAAGAACCGCCCGTAGCTCCAACTCCCATAGATACCAAGCATTTTTGCCCAGGAAGCTCCTCTCTGTCGGCGACATCCTCAGCTAGTAGTAGAGCCCCCTCCTCTATGTCCCATTGTTCTGGAACCGGATCTGAGGGCCTAACTGACCCATTTGCGAGCGCACCATTTGCGGTTCGAATGAACAGACAGGAACCCACTGAACAACAATTAACTGATCTAGAAGCAGCATTACGCAGCTGCTTAAATGAACATAGGTCAGTGGTCCAGGTGAATAATCGTGTTGCGTCAGCCCCCCTTTCCCGGTCCAACCCCTTTGCCAGCACTCCTGTCGCTGTTAAGGGAGATCTGACCGCTACTGCAAAAACTGAGCCTGGCACTTCACCAAATGTCACAGTTACCATGTCTTTGGTGGGCCGTCAGGATCCGGAAACACAGATGAGTTTAGCCCACGTTTTTGCTGACACTGCTACCCCACCAGGCGGGGGAAAAACTGAGGATACTGATGATGAACTCAGTGACCTTAACAATACACCCCTCTCTACCTCTCCCAGTTTAGGATATCAGACTAGATCTAAGGGCCCTGTGCCTCAGCCTCCAGGCATGTTTCCCCTGGTCCAGACTAAAGCGCAACGTACACCAGTGTATCAACCTTATTCATTCGGAGATGTCCAGGCCCTAGTGGACAAACTCCCTGACATAATGGAGGGAGGGAATGCCTGGTTGGCTGGTTTGGATAAATACACAGCTGGACAGGACCTCGCACTGGGAGATTTTAGAGCTATTATAACTAGGTGCACATCCCGATCTCAGGCAGCGGACCTGGAACAAAATGCGGGTACTACCATGCATGAGAACGAGGTGCCACTGATGCAGGCCTTGAGGTTTATTGGACCGGCCCTGCGCAAACAATTCCCACCCAAAAATCAAGGCACCTTACAGAAATTTAAATGGGAGGGAAAGCAAAATCCCACCCATTATCTAAATCAGGCTGTTGAAGACTGGGTGAACCATACAGGTCATCACCCCAGTAGGACTTGTTCACAGAGCATGTGGTTTAGAAGGGCGGTGCTGAGGGGCATTCCGGAGTCAGTAAGCCAGAAAATGGAGGATAATCCTGATTTGCAGGACTGTGACTTTGCAATCTGGAAGAAACATTTGATTTTTAATCTTAACAAAGTGCAGATTAAGTCTGATGATAAAGCGGAGAGCGTCGAAGATTTACAGTTGCAACTGTTGAAGGTTCAGCTGCAGAAAGCTAAAAACGACCTGGGTGGAAAAGGTGACAAGCCTAAAAAGCAGCTTGTGGCCGCTGCGGCTCCCCCTCCTGGTCCAGTTGCCCCTGATTTGTATCCGAACCCATGGCCAACTGATCCACAGCCCCCCCAGTATGGTGCTTATCACTCCCCGGCCCCTTATGGGCAGAGAGGTTCCCCATTTGGAGGAAACAGAGGTGGTTTCAGGGGAAGGGGTCAGATGGGAGGTGGTAGGGGAGGCCAGATGTATGTTTGTTTCCGGTGTGGACAACCTGGACACTGGGCTAAAGCGTGCCCTTTGAACCCGGCTGCTGGAAGAGGCAGGGGAGCCCGTGGTGGGCCCTATCAGCATCCTGGCCACAGAGGTGGACCTCGTGGTGCTTTAGTTGAAGTGCCCCCGGCCCCACAGATGCCTGTGATGGGGTGGGAGTACTACGAGGGTGGTCCCCAGCTATAGGACACCCCACAGACTGCCCAGGACGGTGAAGGGACAACGGCGGACCCTATGCTGTCCATAACTGTAGATACAAGAAGAAGCAGCTTTTTAGTGGACACTGGAGCTACGTACTCCACCATTAAGGATGTTGCTCGTGAAAGACTTACTGACACAGTGATTACAGTGGTGGGCATATCTGGGGAACCTAAAACTCTGCCTTACACCGTGCCCCTCCCCACAACGGTTGGAGATCAGACTTTGTTACACAGCTATGTGTGTTCAAAACAGGCTCCTGTGAATTTACTGGGAAGAGACTTGTTGATTAAATTAGGAGCCACAATACTCTGCTCTTCACAAGGCCTAACTGTGACTCTCCCTACTGGGGTTGTGCTTCCCTGTTCTGATGGGCCAGAGGGAGGTGGTCAGTTTCTGCTGCAACCCTCCTCCTGTTTAGCGGACTCTGCTGACATCTACTGGGCATTATTGGAAGTTGAAACACCTGCTGAACCAGGAGTTTGTACTGCTTTTCAGCAATGGCGGCCGTGGCTCTCACTCCTACATCCTTATGTCCCTCCCCCTGACCCACCTCATGTTACACTGTTTTATGACAGGCATGACACCACCTGGTACCAGCACATGTTCCAAGAGCAGTGTGAGGGGCGGGCTTGGTCTCTGAACATGTCGTGCATTTTTGCGGCACCGGAGGGAGTGGCAGCAGCGGTTACTTTTACAACAGATCAATTACAGTGGTACATGATGTCTGATGAGGCAGCTCCCCATGTGTCACTGGCCTTACATCCTGGACACCAGGCTAAGGAGCTGGGTGGAATGGTTAAACGTTCCCTTGCGGCCACTGACTGGACACCTACAAAACTCCCACAGGTTTTGTTTTCTCCATCTACCAAGACATACCAAATTTTAAATGATTGCTTTAATTCCTCAACACTGCAACATAGAGTGGTCAGCGGGTCACATGGCAGAGAACACACAGACCACTGTGATGCTGCGCCTTTACTCGACTCTCTTCCAGATTGTTTGTGGTCCCATGGACCCACAGATGTAGGTTTAGTTGATGTGGAGCCAGTCTCTTTTCAACTGTCATCTGCTACCCCTTTGTGGCAGCCTCAGTACCCACACAGACCGGAGGCTGAGGCTGGGATTGCAGAAACAATTTCTGGTTTGGTCACTGCCGGTGTCTTGGAGCCCTCCTGCTCTAAGTGGAACACGCCCATCCTACCCGTTGAGAAAAAAGGCACGGGGAAGTTCAGAATGGCACATGATTTGAGAAGGATTAATGCCTTACTTGGCACTCCTACTTTGCCTGTGCCTAATCCTTATGTTGCCTTGACCAACCTCCCACCATCTCATGCCTGGTTCACCTGCATTGACTTGGCTAATGCCTTTTTCTGCCTCCCACTTCGTGAGTCACTGCGTGACATTTTCTCATTTACATTTAGAGGCCGACAATGGCGTTACACTCGCTTACCACAGGGATTTGCCCTCTCCCCAGGACTGTTTAATCAGTGTTTGAAAGAACTTTTACAAACCAGCCCACTACCATCTGACTGTATGTTAATACAATATGTGGATGACCTTTTGCTGTCTGCCCCCACGGCTGACATCTGTTTGGAGGCCACCAGAGTGGTACTTCACCACCTGGCCAACACAGGTTTTAAAGTGAGCAAAAACAAACTACAGATTGCAAGAAAACAGGTTTCTTTTCTAGGCCGCATGGTCTCACAGTCCGGTATTTCCTTGTCCCCAGAACACAGGAACTCCATTTTGCACCATCCAAAACCTCTAACTGTAAAAGACATGTTGTCATTTTTGGGCCTGACTGGTTACAGCAGGACCTATGTCCCAGACTATGTTGGCCTTACTTCCCCTTTGCGCGCTTTGGTAAATGAACAAGGCATGAGAAACCTCTCTGCTCCCCTCTCATGGACTACAGAAACAGAACAGGCGTTTATAAAGTTAAAACAACAGCTTTCTGTCGCCTCTGACCTTGCTGTGCCAGATTATGCTTTGCCTTTTCATCTTGATGTTTCTGGAACTGGAACCCATATCAATGGTATCCTGTTCCAGAAAAAAGGGGGAGAGAGAAAAGTGTTGACATATGTAAGCGTAATGCTTGACAACACTGAAAAACGCCACCCACCGTGCACACAACACGTTTCTGGACTTGCAAAAATCATTCAGAAAACAGCACACATAGTGATGAACCACCCACTAAAAATTTTGACATCACACAGTGTGGTGGCCTACGTCTCCTCACAGGCCTTCACACTCACTTCACTCAGGCAGAGACGCCTCAGTACCATTTTGGAAGCACCACACATCACCTACTCACATGAAGGCATAAACATGGCTGATCACATGGGATCGGGGGAACCACATATGTGTGAAGAGGTTGTGCAGGTACAGGAGAAAATCAGGCCAGATTTGCAGGCAGAACCTCTAATGGATGCAGAAAAAGATTGGTTCACAGATGGATGTTGTTTCAGAACTGAAAGTGGAATGTTGAAGGCTGCATGGGCAATAGTGGAACAGACAGACATGAGATGGAAAACAGTGAAAGCAGAGCAGTTGACAGGACAACAGTCTGCACAGAGAGCTGAACTGAGAGCGGTGATTGAAGCCTTAAGGATGGGAAAGGGACAGAAAGTGAATATATACAGTGATTCAGCTTATGCTGTGGGAGCAGTGCATGTGGAGCTCAAGCAGTGGCTAAGAGCTGGTTTTTTGACAGCCAGCGGAAAGCCTATTAAACATGAGATAGAAATGAGGGAATTAGCGGAAGCACTGTTGTTACCTGTTAAGGTGGCAGTGGTAAAATGCAAAGGACACAGTGCCGGACTAGACTTAGTGGCATTAGGTAACAAACAGGCCGACTTAGTAGCTAAGCAGACAGCTGGTTACTTACCCTCCCTGATTATGGTAATGGACCCAGAAGCCACACCCCCTCCAGAAAGACCACCCATACAACTAGGCCTAGCCACAATCAGAGAGTTACAGGACAAAGCCAGCCCCCAGGAAAAATCATTATGGGTAACAAGAGGGGCCACAAACACAGATGTTTGGCGTGGCCCAGATGGAAGGCCCATTCTACCGCCAGGGGTCAGACAGACAGCAATGGAAGAGGCACATGGAGTGGGGCATGTGGGACCTGCACAAATGATGAGGAACTTAGCCGCCTGGTGGCACCCTTATCTAAAAGACATGACAAAATACATGGTTAAAACCTGTAAGGAGTGCAACCAATTTGGAATCAAGCCCGCCTTCAAGCCAATAGCAGGGTACTTCCCCATCCCACTTTGCCCAGGGAAAGAAATAATCATTGATTACACAGACATGGTGGACAGAGTAGGTAGTTACAGGTACCTGCTGGTGGCTGTGGATGCATTTTCAGGTTGGCCAGAAGCCTGGCCGACAGCAAGTGAAAACAGTAGAACTGTGGTGAAGTGTCTGATTAATCATTATATACCACAGCATGGGTTTCCCGAGGTCATAAGGTCGGACAATGGTTCACATTTCAGGAACCACGATCTGCAGAGGGTTGAAGCCGCATTAGGTTTGAAACATAAGTTTGGCTCAGTTTACCACCCCCAGTCCCAGGGGAAAGTGGAAAGGATGAATCAAACTCTAAAAACTAAATTGGCTAAAATCTGTGCACAGACCAAATTAGATTGGGTTAAGGCATTGCCTCTTGCATTAATGTCCATAAGATGCTCAGTAAATCAAACCTCTGGTTACACTCCATTTGAGTTGGAGCATGGCAGGCCTTTTCCTGGCCCCTCCTCTCGCCTGTTAATGTCGGATGAAGCTGATTCAGACCTCGATCCGAGGACATATTATAACATGCTCCGCAGTTTTGTTGCCCAGTATTCCTCACAGGTCGCTGAAAGAAACCAGCAAGAGCTGAAAGAGGCGGCTACACCTGGAATGGACTACGTCCTCCTGAAAGTCACAAAGAGAAAGTGGGCTGAGCCTCGCTGGACAGGCCCTTACCGCATAACAGAGCGGACCTCCCACGCTGTCAGGCTCGAAGGGAAAGGTGACACCTGGTTTCATTACACACAGTGCGCTGCTGCCACCGAACCAGGAAGAACCTTGAGAGAGGTGCAGAAGGACCTGTCAGAAGGAGCTGCAACAGCATCACCAACCACTTGAGGGAGCCAAAACTCAACCTACAAGCCGGCTGGTTACAAAAGGGGGTGTTCTTCATACTGAACTAAACATTTTTATTTTTCTATTTTTAACATCTTTTATGACTTTGCTTTTATATTGGCTTGAGTTTTTAAGATTTACATTTTACATTGCAATAGTTTTAACCGCTGAAAGCTCATTTAAAGTTGTGTCACTGATACTTTTTGTTGCTCTTTAACTCCTAGAACACGCCCTTGGCGAGGTGGGGGGAACTGGACCACCTTTCTGTGCCCCATCATCCTCTATTAGACGACATCCAAGCTAAGTAAACATGTCTTGGCCCTTTCCCCCTGAAATGACAGGCAGGCAAAGATGTTGCGTCTTTGTTTGCTTCCTGGCCCTGGGTCTCATTCCCATTGGCATAATCCTGATCTGTGAAGGGCCCCCGACACTTCTGACACCTTCAAGTTCAAAAGCTTCGCCCCTTTCTGACAGTCCCAATCTGACAAATGTAGCCCCTAGGGTCTTGCCCACCACTTCCTCTCCAGTTTTGCCCACGCCCGATCGATTTAGAAAGAAACGAGACACGGTTACCTCCTGTACCCCAAGTACGACTAGAATGATTACTCTCTGTGTCCCCAACAATAAAAGTTGGGTAGTTGAAATAGATTTCGCTAGCTTCCCAGTCACTCCCGTCACCAAAGACCAAGGGGGGGATCTTTTTAACCTTGCAGTACATCTCTCCTCCTCAGTGTGGTATATAACCCTGGGAGGTTGGCATCAGTGGAAGTGGTCCAGTTTAGTGTCAGAAACGGACCTCGATTGGTCCAAGCACTCTAGGGGTCAGGCTTTGCACTGGAGAAACCAAAATATGCTCAGAATAGCAAAAAACCGGATCTTTCAGGCTTAATTTTTACCCTAAAGGATCTGGCCTTGACCTCCTGTCAACAATTTATACTTGCCCCTTGGACTGATCGCACCGCCCTGTATTGGCAAATGGAAATATGCCCTAGCGTTGGTGCAGCTCCAAGCTCTGTAGTTAAAGATGATAACCCCACCTTTAATGGCCCTCCGGTGACATATACAAACGGGGGGAGAAACGGCCGAATACGCATTGTAGACACAAATAAAATGTCTAAAGATGACCTCTTCCAAATTCTAACCGGTATTTCTGGAGCAACAAACAACTGGTTACTACTAGCTGAACAAGCTGCTGACAAGACGGCTTCCGACTGCATAGTTTGTATGGGAGCCCGTCCCACTTTAAGAGTTGTACCGGCGCCAGTCAATAGTGCATGCCTCCTGCATCTTATGAACAATACAAAACGAGGTCATTGCTCATATCTGGAAAACCACTTTCCTAAAACTCAACGCTCGGTCTCTAATAAACCACCTTTCTTTTCTTCAGATGTAGCTGTGAACAATTTCACTTGTATTAACCTGACTGGCAATGCAGTAAAACTAGGTAGCTTGAACTCTTCTTGGTGCACTGAGATGACGGTTATGAAACCAAACTTCCGACCTACGGCTAGGGCTGATTTGTGGTGGTGGTGTGGCAATAACAAGTTATATGATGGTTTCCCTCGGGATGCGTCAGGTCTTTGCGCTCTCATAACTCTTATTTTACCTGTTTCAGTCACTCCAGTAGATCTCTCTATAGAAGTACACGAAGTTGGCCTCCCATCCTCCTCTGAACGCCGCTCTAAACGTTCTCTAATCCCAGGTTCAGCTCATAATCCAACCTATATTGATGCTGTAGGTATACCCCGTGGGGTCCCCGATGAATATAAACTGCGAGACCAGGTTAAAGCAGGATGGGCCTCGATACTTTGGATGGTTGAAATAAATGCGAATGTAGACAGAATTAACTACATTCACTTTAATGTGCAACTGTTAGCTAATTACACTCGAGATGGTTTTGAAGCTGTGCATGCACAGTTATCTGCCACTTCCCTAATGGCTTTCCAAAACAGGGTCGCAACGGATTTTCTCCTCGCAGAAAGAGGCGGAGTCTGCAGCCTTTTTGGTCAGGAGTGCTGTACCTATATCCCCAATAACACAGCTCCTGATGGTTCCCTCACTAAAGCTATTACTGGTCTCACAGCTCTTACTGTTAAAATGAAGGAACACTCGGGCGTTGATACTGCCATGTGGGACTCTTGGCTTAACATGTTTGGCAAATATAAGGCCCTTGTAGCTTCCATCCTAGTTTCCATCTCAGTTTTTGTTGCTGTCCTAGTCACCTGCGGTTGCTGTTGTATTCCATGCATTCGATCCCTGTTCCAGAGACTGATTGTTACAGCTTTCACTCCTGAGGATAAGGATCTCGCCCGGCAGATGCCTTTATTGGCTAGTCAACTTCCCACCTCCTCGCCAACGGATGATGAAAACTCTGATCGTGAGGGTGACGAACATTATCGTCTTTCTCTTGTTTAAATGCTTCTAGAATGGTTGTTTCTCTGTGGTGTTTTGTCTTAGGCTTGTTATTAATTGTTTCCCTCACCCACTTCCTCTTGAAGGATATATCTGGTTGAACTGTGTCTGGTCGGGTTGTGAGGGTTAAGCGATGTTCTCAGGGTCTCCGGACTTAAGCCTGAGCGAATGTGTACTCCCACCACTGGATATAAATTGTTTTTTTTTTTTCCACACCCCTTCCTCACGTTTTACCATATTCACTTTTGAATGTCCTTAGCAGTTACCGTTCTGGGTTTATTTTATGGTTGATTTATTCTTTCACATTTTCACGTTTATATCTCTCATTATTATAGTATACTCTGTACTCTCCACATTTTTATCATTACTTATGCTTTTTGGTTGCTGAGTTACAGGAACTGTTAATTTTGTGTCACTACCCTGGTTGCACTGACTCGTTGTATCCTTTTGTGCAGGACAGCTGTTACTGCTTTCATCGGGAACCGAGACTGCTTGCAGCCGACCCCTGGGCAGGGTGGTGCCTGGACTCTTTTCTCCTCATCTGCAATGACAGATAAAGACAAATGATAAGACCCGAGGAGTTTTTCGAGCCAGGCTTCGACACGTCTCTGTGTTCCTTTGAATGTTACTTATTTTTGTGTGTTGACCCATTTAAGATGGGTCAAAAGGGGGATTTGAAGAAAATATAATCCGATCAAACATTATTCAGCTTTAAATATTGTTCAGCTTTAAAGTTACTGTGCAACTGTGTAATAAAAATGTGTGCTCACGACTTTGGCCTTGAGAGCGATAAGAAGCGATCGCCTCATCCTGCAGGTGCAAGATATCTGCAAGCGAAGAGACTAGAACACCCAAGGCCGCTTTCCTTTTATGGAGTTGTTTTTCTGCTAATGCAGCACTTTCCTCACAACCCCCTCCTGTAAGTTTTAGAGAATATATACCCATCCTCACAGCAAATATGAGGAATCTCCTGATGTGAGCTGTGTTGAGAGATTGTCTCTGTCTCAATAAAAGTTCACTGATTCCCCATCTGCTGCAGGTGTCCGGTTGTCTTCATTCTCCGCCAGCCTGGTTAAGTCAATTCCTCCTTAACATCTAAAAGAACCTATTTAATGAAGGAAGACGGGTTCACTTTGTGTTTAATATTATTCTATTGCTGTTGTTGTTTTTTTTATATCCTTCACTGGTGAGATATCTTTGGCACAAAGAGGCTTTGTTAACTTTTCCACACATAGAAAATTATTAATCACGTTGTCAGGAAAGTCCTTTTCTGCTGTTGCAAGCATTAGCAATCATAAATTCAAGTTGATGACTGGTGAAGTTCTAGTTTTTACTTTAGCAAGGATGTGTCAACTTGTCTTATTAGTTGATGATATAAACATTATTCTTTTTCGACAGTAAATTATTTTTATCATTACTACCATTGTAGCCATCTATCATGTTAAAGTCTGCTGTGCATATGCTAGACCAATTTTATTTCCTACCTGTTACAGTTATTTTCACCTGACGCAAGCCCTTTGTAGTGACTGAATAAGCTCTAATTATATGTTGACACAGATTCCAAGGTACCAGATGTTTTGGTGTTCAGTGTTCAGGCATGTGAGCACATTCCTGTGCCTGAAAAAAGGTAGATGTTAGTCAGCTGTCTGTCAAATTAGAAATCCCTAGAAATCCCTGATGTTGGAATTATGCTAATTTGATGCTTTTTTTTTCAGTTAAAGGTGGGAGGTATGCAGTTGTCTATTATTGTCTTGGAATGTGATCTTGTAATTTATTAAATAATATTGATTTGCATAGCAAAATACTCTCAGAAGGCAGACTGTTTTGAGGGAACAGCATAGTCTCTAATCAAATTTCACTATATCTATAGTTCAGTGCTTGAGGCAAGAATGATTAACTTAGTTTGTTATTCTTGTATTATAAACAAATATTGATTATTAACTGCAATATTGGTACCATTTTTACACTGCAATGCAATTAGGATTGGTTTTAAATACAGACCCAATATTTTGTGTCTTTTACTTTTAATAGTAAAAGAAGAAACTCCATATAATCTCCTTGAAAAGTAGAATTATTACATTCACCATGACTAAGGGAGTCTTCACATATGCTCATTTTAGTTTGGCTAAATTGGACTCAACCCCTTTAGTTGAATTTGCTTTTCAACCTGAGGAAGTAGACTTATGGATCCATTCTGGATCATTGTACGTTATACCACAAACAGACAATAAGGAAGAAAAACACTTAAACCAAAATGTATGAAAAATGTATGAAAACATGTTAATACAAAATATGTTCATATGTTACTGAAATGTGACAAATTCATTTATTACTTAATAGAAGTAATAATAATAGTTTTAACAAAAAGAACAGGCCTAGCTTAACAGATTCATGGCATTTCTAAACAGCAATGCACCATCTGCTGGCATATGGCTGCATGACACTATTGCACCAGCACTGGACAAAAATTTAAATGTAAAACAAACTGACTGAACGACTTGTAGGTCTAGTACCGACTAGTAACAATAGCGATGATTAGTCATCTAGTCATTCCTAGCTGTTCACTTTGAAGCTAGGGTTAGTGGTATCTGGGAAGTCCCTCCATTTTTTTTAAAGATTAAATAGTATACTATGTTTTGATTGAGAGATTTCTGAAAAATTTAAACGTACAGCTCTGCTATTACTTCCGACATAAATAAAGACAGAAAACTAAACAGTAATCACATTTGTAGGGTTAGTGAAGTTGGACTAGCGGGCATATAATGATGTGCTACGTGATCACTAGCTACACAGCTATGGTTAGCATAATATAAACACATTAGCACAGTGAAGCTTGAGGATGAACGCTAACCTTTTTCCACTCGATAAAAGTTAACGCGAGGGTTACTGGTGGTTAGGGACAAATGCAACAGCATGGCAGGATCCTGTAAACAGACCAAACTTCAGTCAGGAGAACTACTGAGATTATTCATCCACCATACGAGACGAGGTTAGTCATTAATATACTGCTGCGTGGGCTGGACTGTTTTAAAAACTGAGCTTTAAAATGAATAGTGGTAGGTAAAACCAAGAGAGGAGAGGCCGACAGTGATCACTGACTGTTTTTAGGAGCTTGTTGAGATTAAATGAACAAGATACAAAACATTACAACATGTTAAAAACATGTTAATAAACGCAGAGTAGTTTGGACCCAAAAGCAGGGTTCATACGTCATCACTTAAAGACCGGATATCCCACCTCCAGTGAATGGTTTAATGCAGTACAGTTGTTATTATTATCACTTGTTACATCCTGTTTATGATAGTTAAATAACATTCACATAAGCAATAAAATTGTCTCTTGTAAACTGTATGTGGTGTTAAATAGACCTATACTACTGCGCTTGAATGTGGTATTTTAAGAGCCATATATCTTTTGAGGTGGTATTCATCATGAAAAGTTTGAGAACCACTGGTCTACGGTACTTTCTCCTCATGATGCTACAAGTGGGAAATTAATTCCTCGGTCCAACTTTGAACCAAGGAGAAGGTTTTTTTGACCTTATAAACTGCTTTGGACCAGAGCAACAACACTGCACTTTGGACACCTCAAAACGTAATTTTACGCCCATTCACTTTATGATGGGAATGCATTCATTTTGTTAAGAAATAGATTTTCTTTAAAATAAAATTTAAATTGCACAGTCCTGTGTGACGACAGCTTGCACCAATCCAGTGATGATCTGACCTTTTCCTTGACAACTCCAAAATGGTTAGTAATTACTATCGCTGACTTAGTGAATGAAAGATATATATCATTCTGTTACAGCTACTACAAGCTCAGTCCCTGAAGTCTACAATCCACCATCTTGAGACAATCTGGCATGTGCTTTTTACATGAAGCTGACAGCTTAGGCTGCACAGCCAGGAAAGGAGAGGCATTTTTTTAATTGCTTTTACAAAGCCCTGGAAAACCAATCAGAGACCGAAAGGTGTTGTGAATTCTGATTTTAGGCAATTGGTAATGGATGAAAACCTTAAGATCATACATCCATGATGTTCTTGGATGCATTACAAAAGCCCTAATAGTGGTTATAACCTTTAGAAACTTGCGAATTTGAAGAACATTGTTTAGTTCCGCTGTATTTTGCAAAATGGGATGCCATGTAACTACAAATCAACTATTAACCCCAAAACATGTCTAAGGTTTTGAATAGACACTTTTAATAGAGTTGGAAGTTATAAAATGCTGACTTGACATTTGAAAGTTGTTTGGATTTTTTTGTGGTTGCAATGTTCTGTCTCCTACAAGTTTTTTTTATTAAATGTCACAATAGACAATTTTACTATGCAACCGACAAATAAAAAGGCATTATGTCTGATACACTCTACCTCGAAAAATAATGGTTAAAATCATTGCCAATTCATGTCAGCGTGTCAACATGTGATGCTAATTTCTTCATTAGTTGAAGGATCTAATAGCACAATCAAAAAAATGCATGACTGTACTGTGAACTACTATATTGTTTTCTTAAGTGTTAATGCGAAGCACATATTAAAATATAGATGCACACAAAAAGTGTGATTATCCAAAACAATATGTGCTGCCTTCCACCTCCAGCTTTTATTTGTTAATTTCACACTATTTACCAATAAAAAAAAAAATTGCCATCTATTCTTTCAGATAATGTCTGTTTTTTATGGAAATCACTGTTATAAATGGATGCCAAGTCACGTCTTACTAAATAGAAGCATTTGTATATACATTTCATGCCTCATAAAAACAACAGCATGATGTTCCTTGATTTAAAACCGGCCAGTGTTGTTTGTCAGGTCAAGGGCTATAACTTCTTTTCTTTTTACTTTGGAAAATGCAGAACTCGGACATAGGACTTTAATAGCCTTTCAGTGCTTTGTCTTTTGCTTCAAAATGAGTGCCATACAATAATAATAATGATAATAATGAAGCTTCATATACTGACATTGGAAAGTAAAATCACTTCTAAAGAAAAGCAGCTTCTTCCAGTGATTCATTTGAGTCACGGGGCCCTGATAGCAAAGGTCCAGTGTCATCAAGAGGTAACACAGCTAGAAAACAAACTATTGTGTAATGGTCAGATGTGATAGGTTGTCTGAAGTATAACATTAGCTTTGGATTTGCTCTGTTTGCTAACAAATCCTGAAATTAACCAATGAGTGATTAATTAAACCATAAAAATATCCATAGCAAGTAAATAGCAAGCAAAATTTATTTTAGCAAGTAAAATTTATTTTACTTGCTATTTGGTCACATTGCTTGAAAAAAAGATGCTCAATTTAGGGGGAGCACAAAAACCTATTGTTTATTTTCTAGGCTGTCAGACTTAATCATAGTTGAAGGAAATTATCTGACAGCCAATCCACCCCTGAAAAAGCCATCACAAGCAATTATCAAACAGGGTTAAAAACCAGATACAAACTACAACAATTTGATCAGGAGTTTTTGCTTCATTGACTGTTTTTTATTTATTTATTTTTTAAATCAAGGTCTTTAGAGAGTCAAGGTGTACATTCAATTGTATGACCATTTCTTTTGTGCTTTCTAAACCATTCTGTTCTGTGAAAATATTTTCTATTATCCCAAGCCTGAGAGATTTTTTGGACCTCTTACTTTAAAGAGGTACTATTAAGTCTGGAATGGCTGTTACCAAAACCACCTAAAATGTTAGTTGTGGATTTAGGTGGTCTACAAATCAGAATGCAGAATTAGGCTCATTACATGCTGCATAATCTAAGTCAAGCATGTTTTGATGAAACACTGAAATTTTATTGTTTTATTACGCTTTAATGCCAGAGATCCAAAGGTATTGAGGGGTACAGATGAGGATATCCCAGATTGTTGCATCTTGTGGATGCAGTAACTCAAGAAATAAGTCACCTGAGATTTTCAAATTGATAACATAGGTGCATCTACTAAAACATTTGAATGATTTTGAATCTCAGTTACCTGAATCTCAATGTCAGAGTAAGTTTTCTGAAAATCTTGTGAATGTGATAACTTGAGAACAAGGCAATGTAGGATTTTGAAATTGACACCATAGGTGTGTCTGTTAGGAGTTTGAGGGGCGCACTGGCAGTATTGTTTACATTGTTGTGGAGGAATTTTTGAGTCATTTCTAGCGTTGCTTCAGTTCTTTCAGGTTCACAGGTATTTGTTTATGCATAGCTATCTTAAGGTCCTGCCACAGCATTTCAATCATTTTGAGGTCTGGACTTTGACCACTATTGAATACCTCAATTCTTTTATTTATTCATTTTTTTTTAGCTATTGTGCTTTAGATTTGCTGGTATTCTTTTAATCATTGACTTATTGCACAAGGACCAAGGCATCTCATGTTTGGATGTTATGCCTTCTTCTGTAGTAAGCAGGGAGCGAGGAACACTGTCACATGCCACAGAGTGCTGCAGCTATTAGCACTGTTATCTCACAGCAGAAAGGTTCTGGGTTGAACCTTTATGTGGCTTTTCCGATGGTGCTCCCTGTATCTGTGTGAGTTTATATGGGTGCTGTGATGTTTTTCTATAGTTCAAAGACATCAGTGCATATGTAGAAATTGATAAATGTGGCTTGTAGTGAAAAGAAAATATTATCTAGGCAAAGTAGAAAGGTTTGTTTACACCTTATGACCACTGAGACCCAGGTGACTAGGGGCAGATACATTTATTGCATCCAACTCCACTAGCACCCAGCAGGATTTGTCCCTGCAGGAGATAATTGTTTGAGCCTTCAGTTTGTTGGAAATCTTGTATAAAACTGTACAGCATGAATTCCACTGGGTTAAGTGGAGGCATGACTCTGAATAGATAATGCCCTGAAAAAATGTCCATGCCCAAGAAGTCAAGTCCAAAATAACACTGCATAAAATTCCCAGTAAAAGCGTGAGGCAAGCTTATAACCACAAGGCTAAAACAATCCTAACTAAGACAGGTATAGTTCAAAGTTTATTCATGAAATGTATAGTTCAAAAACCAAGCATGCAAATTTCATGTTTGTGCTGAAATTGGACAAATACTGATTTTCAACAGTGCTTTTCTGAGACACAGTCCATGCCAACACATCCTTACATATTGTGTAAAAACATAAGAGCATTAATAATGCAATTTAATAAATTATGAATAATTGATAATAGCAGTATTGCTTGCCCTACAATTGCTTTGCAGAGTCCTTAACAAGATATACAATTAATACTGCATTCACATTGTGGTTTGTTCTTTCTAATATACTTTATTTATTTATAACCTTCATAAACTAGTGTAAAGAAGAGCATGGTCCTGGCACTGAGCCTTCTGAAAAATGTAGTCCTTCATTAGCTGCTTTTTTGATATGAAAAGTCAAAAATGCTTTTAGGAAAAGGGGTCAGTACAGAAAGCTGATAAAATGTTATTTCAAAAACCATGTGTTCAGCCACATTTAATCCACTTGCCTCCAAAACAGTTCAGTTCACATGGGTTATAGGGTGGAAGGCAGGTCAATTTCATGTTTCTGAGGCTGTTCCAGAGGGGTCTTTTGGAGCACTGTGGAAGTGCCCGGGAAAGCTATTACCACCTACTGTTTGCCACCTACCTACATTTAAGAGTAAAATCTACATGAATGTCAGAACCTGGGGTAAAAATCTGTGTTGTAACAAGGTGATAAATATTACTTATATAGGGAGTGTTTTTAACATTATAGTTCTCTGTAATATCAATTCTTAACTAGAGCAGTGAGCTTGACAAAAGTTGCGATAATCAGATTCATGCAGTCTATCTTAAGTTCCACAGATATTTGGAGGACTAGCGAGTGATATTTTGGAAAAACACTCAACTCTGATAATGGTTTTGAGAGCCCACTGTGTATCATTAGTACTGATTTGCATCAAGAGTGCTCAAACACCAGAAGAAAAACACCCCATATTATTTATTTATTTATTTTTGTTCTGGTTTTCATCATGAACACATCCATTGAGCTAAAACATTAGCCCGTTCAGGCACTTGAGCAAAGAGAAGAATAAAGAATGGATGTCTGGACTCACTCACAAATTCCACGTGCTTTGCACAAGACAGGACAAACAGAGTGCAGCACTTCACCTTTGTCAGCATTTTCTTTTGTTGTGTGTTCAACCATTGTTTTATATGTACAAAAAACAGAGAGGCTGCCTATTGCTTTCTTTTAACTGCATGCTGACAGGGCTTTTGCATGTGCATCCTCTTGGGACAGAGCTCTCCAGCTAGGTGGTGTTTTACAGACTTTGCAACTGAACAGCTCTAAACCCCAGGGGCTCTCAAGCAGACACAAATCTCTCTGACATCGTTTGTTTCCTTTTTACATACAGTATAGGATACACGCATTTGGAAACTTGACCGATATCTCATAATGCATCTTGGATTTTAAGCAGTAATTATTTTGAAAATCACAACATTATTCTGCCTGTCATACTGATTTAAATGTTCAGATTTTTGGTTTCCGTTACACAAATTAGACACTGCTTGAAAATGACATGCTGCATTTGCACAGCTTTTGGCTCCCTTGGGTTTACATTAGTTCAGTTTGTATGTCACACAGTCTTCCAATTCCTGCTGCAAATCCAGCACAAAATACTTGATCACAGTGCAGCCAGCACAGTAATATGGGAATTCGTGTCATGATTTCAGCAGGAAAGAGAGAGAGATTAATGTGGAAAAAATCATGCTGGAAGCACGGGAGAGTACACCGCTGAGTGCTCTTTATGTACTCAGTGCCATGCTTAGTTCAGTGGCGTTCTTAATGTCACCACTAGCTTCCTGAAAGAGTTTTAACATAGACGTGCACAGGACTACTGAAACAGCGTTTCGTGAAATATTGTGTTTGAAATATTTCAAGCCCACTTGTAGGTAAAATACACAGCAAATTCAAAAGTGTTAAATGTTTTGGTGTTAATAGTCTTCTTGCAAAAGTAGAGTTAATTTTACTCTAAGTAGAGTCACATTCTTTTAATGTAGCTCTGAGGTGTAAAATGATAGTAGTTAAAATCGAGTGTTAAAAATGAGTGTTTCTATGTCAAATCTGGAGGTGTTACAATGGAAACATTAACTCTTGACCTCTTAACTCTGAACTCCTACAGGGGCTATGACACCAATAGAGTAAATTCACAGACTCCGCCCCCAGCACGGCTCCAATCGAAGCTGAAGTGAAGCCGTTTCAGAACATTTTGCTCTACATATTTGAGTTGTTTGCCATACTTGGTAAGTCATTTTTTCAAAGATTGTTTCAATTATTATTATTATTAGCTTTTACTTCTGTGGCTCTTTGGAGTTGAGACAAAGCTGTGTGAAAGGCATTAGCCATGTTGCTCGGTGATAGCATAACATTCTGTTTTAGCTAGCTGAAAGGTATTGTTTGCGGGCAAATACCACAGCCTTGAAAAAAAAGCTTGCATGTGAATTTTCAGTCAAACTTTTGGTCAAATACACCTAAAACAATGTCTAGAATGTGAAATGTTGGTATAACGGTGCTACTTGAAGCCTGAAAACGATCGCCCAAAAAAACCCAAAAACGAGCAAACAGCAGTAGCTGACGTCCTGACTGGATTCTACGTTAGCATAGATCCCTCCAGAGCTTTGTGCACACGGTTTAGGTAAAAATGAAAAAGGTTGAGGTTTTACATTTAGTTCAGTATTACCTGTTGCCTGTGTCCTTGTCTTTTGGGAAAATACTTAACACAAGTAATGGCTCAAAGAGGATTCCTTTTTTTTTTTTTACTGTGCTGCAATTGTTTACTGGATTATTTGTGCCATTAATTAGTGTCAACTAATTTTTATTCAATCTCCGCACAGGATATGCTTGTGAAGATGGAATATGGGGGAGAGCAGAAGTGCGTTGAAGTTCCACAAAGGGATGAATGAAGGACATGCATATTGTATTGAAGAAATAAGTGATGAGAATGCTGTTATTTGCATTTACCAGCTCACCTATGTCAGACCTTTTAATAAACACAATTCTAATGAAAGTGAGAACATGTACACTGTTACATCTTTCAGAAAATGTTTTGAAATTGGGGCGCACAGTTCAGAATAAATGTTTTTCAAAAACCATTGCGTCTTTTTAGCAAATGTTTATTTCCAAAAGAAATTTCTAGAAGTTCAGAACAGTAAAATTCCCGCTTTTTGGAATGAATTAGAAGATAACTCTTATGTAGTTAAACTAAAATACTCTTTGAGAGTTAATATATAAACTCTTAACACCAAGTGTTAAATTATCAACTCCAGACAGATTTGGTGTTTAACACTAAATCCAAAAAGAGTTAAATTAACACTCTCTGGTGTGGACCCATATAGACACTTTAATAGTGTTGAAATCAAATCCGACAGTGTTAATTTGGACATGCTGGATTTGCTGTGTACCATTCTCTCATGTTTTCTTTCAATCTCCTTATCTTGGATCGCTTTCCATATGCATGGCGTCGTATCATGCTGTTTGGCTGCCACTGTATAAACATAGCCTATGATCTGCAACACAGCTGTAATGCTTTAGAGGAAAACATGTTTTGGAAAATAGTGAATGCAAAGGTTTTATTTTACACTGAACACCAAATAGAAAACAGGCTTCAGACTTCCGCTTCCCGATAAAAGTATCTTGCAGGATGTATTAAATCATTCTTTCGTTAAATGGTTCACCAAAACATTTTATGAGGAAAAGTGAATGACATGCAGGTTTACAAGACAAGACTTGGAAAAAAAATCCATGACATTTTAAGTAAAACTGACATATCAGACGGGAACCCCGAGAATAACAAGCGCCACTGTTCCTTTTTAAAATCTACAGGTCAACAACTTAGAGTTAGAGTTATACATTAGAGCGATCCTGAATCTCTTTTTATTTTAAATTATGTTCAGTATTCCTTTTCTTCAACTGCTACATAGCAGCCTTGTAGCAAATACTATGAATAGTGCAGACAAATGTTTTACAGTTAATGCAAAAATTAAGAAGCCTTCATGGCAGCTATTCATAGCTGACAAATAAGCGTTCAATGATGATAATAATAATAGTACATATAAAATTAGTTTTAATGAATATAAATTTAACATATCAATACACACTGCTTGTAACCAGAAAAATAAAATATTCAAAAATATTGATCATAAGTTTCATTTAAAAGCTGATTTGTGTAATGTTGTGTAATGTGTCTACTACAATATGTGTGTACATATGTTATACTCACCATAATAATTACACATAGATTTACAGCAATTTCATTACATTTGTTTAACATTAATTTAGTCCACTCCACAGTGGACAGCATTTAAAAAAAATACTTGAATAATAAATGAAATGAAATAGAAACAAATTTACCTTATTACCCTTACTAAATTTCCTTTCACATTGTACCTTTATTTTTGACAATGAATTTCTTGACAATGAATACTAGAGATGCATCGATTGCCCAGCCAGTGCCCTGACTGGTAACTGGCCACTCAGCCTCACATATGATCCAGCTCTTTTCATGCATGTAACCAAATACCCAGTATCATTGCTACTATCAGACCAAGCAGCTGGAAAATGAGCTGATCAGAGGTAACCTATTATTAGATTAGCTCGGGTCAGCTCATTTTAATTTGTTGAAATATAATGCTAAAACTAAAAGCTATGGTAGACTTTTAGCTTTTTTTTTCTTTGCTTGTTTAGTTCCAATCATAAACAATGACAATGTTCCCGCACCAATTGTAACCATTATTTGTTTTTCAACCATATGGTAAAAAATGGTAAATGGCCTGTATTTGTAAAGCGCTTTTCTAGTCCCTAAGGACCCCAAAGCGCTTTACACAACCAGTCATCCACCCATTCACACACACATTCACACACTGGTGATGGCAAGCTATATTGTAGCCACAGCCACCCTGGGGCGCACTGGCAGAGGCGAGGCTGCCGGACACTGGCGCCACCGGGCCCTCTGACCACCACCAGTAGGCAATGGCTCATTATCTCCATTATAGTCTGGAGATAATGAGCATCTCCAGACTATGCACAAATAATTTAGAAGTGAGAACTAAATGATCCATTAGATAATCTGGCCTGAACACCTGATCTACACACATCTAAAAAGGGAATTGCAGATGAGAAAAACAACAATGAAGTTTTTACCTGGGAATTCAAGACTACAAACTCGTCACATTTAGCAGATAATAAAGTCACTGATTGGTAAGGTTAACTAGCCCAATAGCTAGAGGTTACTTTGAACTGAGAATTGTCAGTTGCTAATTAGTGTACTGGAATTGTCTACTGACACAAGTGCATTGAATTCTTTTTCATGTGTTAATTGCCCTTTTGGTTTTAATAATAACAGCTTTCTCACATTCTACTGTGCTTTAAGTGGTTAACAGATTTAAAGCATCAAGACATCTTTCATAGACGGACTAAAACCCAGAGTTATTTATTTGGCTCACTGCATTTCTTTTTCCAAATTTGCCCGGAAAACATCCGATAAGTGACCTGTGAATGCATCTTTGCTAATTCACTATGAGTAGAATGTGTGGTCAAAGATGGACATTACAAAGATGCACACACCACTGCTCTTTTATTCTGCTTGATCTTTCACAATTTCCACCCTGGTTGCTAATTATGCAAAGTGACCCATTTCATCAATATGATTGTGTAGCACATATGAAGTGAACTCAGCTATGTTGAAGAGAGAAATTGAAAGAAGTAACTATGACAGCTATAAAAACACCACTAACCAATATGTTTCAGCAATGGATGTGTCATTTTTATTTTAATATTGATGTTAACATTCTCTTATACTGCTCTTCAGTACATTTAAATGATCATCCAACCACAGTCCCTCATTTGCATACTGTGTGAGAGGCGTTTGAGTGGCTTTTCTTTGTCAGATGCTAAAATGCTGTTGCCTTCAGATCGATTTCATCATTAAGTCGTCCTGTATTAAGTGGACGACCTTGATGAAGTATGATGTTTCGTATACTAGAAAAGCAAAATGAATTACTTCTTCAATTTAGGCCTTTCCAACATTTCTCCATTATAAGATGCACAATAACAACACAGCAAATAAGCGCAGACGCGCTGTCAGAGCTTTCATTTTCTTGTCATCTCGGAACCCCTGCAGGGAGCTTCAGGAGGAGATGCAGCAATTAATGACTTTTTTGGTCATTTAGACGAGGATGCAGCTGAATTTATGTTGCTCGGTGGGATGACAAGTGTGTCTCCGTGTGCCATAGTTACTTTAGCCCATTACTTGTGATATGAGAAAATAAAGTGTAATACCACAGTGACAGCAAAGCCCAGTATTATATGTCACAGTCAGTTTAAATTTGGCTGCAGGCTGGGCTTTGACAGAGCGTTGTGTAAGTCGACTGTAACACTTTTGATCCAGGTGGTTGCTGCACAAGCAACTCAGCACATTTACTCAATTCCCACTGTAATAATCTACATGTACTGGTGCTTAACTTATATGTTTGTGCTTTGTGTCATCGTTTTTAATATTATTTGAAAGGGATATACAGCCCTAAAAAAAATGAATATGTTAGAACAGTTGCAAACATATCCAGCTGGTAAAAAGACAAATGACAATTGCTTTATAGATGTTTCTTGTTGCTTGATGCTCTTCCTAGTGAAAAGCATCCACCACCAAATAAAACTTAGTAGAGCTAGTAGCTAGCGTGTCAGTGCTAATCCTGATGTCAATGCTAGCTAGCTAGCTACTAAGAGTCTTTTCAAGCACTGCACATAAAACCACACTCTGCATATGTTTGGGGCATTGTTCTGTGCTTATGTGTTAAATTTTACATGACATATAAACTTACTACAGGTGTAACAACACTATGATATCCCCCAAGGGAGACATTTTTTGGGCCCTTAGCATCACTTTCTCTCTCCTTCTCTCTTGCTCTCATAGACAAACACACACACACACACACACACACACACACACACACACACACACACACACAGTGAGTGCAAAAAATAACAGCACATAGCAATAATCACATAACATAATTCCAGCTTTTGATCAGCACCATGGACAACAGCCACAGTCAGAGGTCTGGGAAATTGACACATTTATCTATGCTATAAATTCACACTATCTTCTTCAACTAGGCTACCACAAGCCCAAACCATATTTAGCTTTGCTAAAGTAACATAAAGACAACTATAAGGTCTATAAGTATGGCACAAAAGAGAGAAGCCGGTTAACCACAGGTCCTAACATACTGACTGGACAGGGTCAGTGTATAACAAGCACACTCATTTATAGAATTCATTATTCAACAGATGTTTCCAGTGGACCAGCTTCTATATATATCACACACCCATATTACACAACGAGTGCATATAAGTGGCAACAATGTTTCAATCCTAAAACCCTCAAGTTACCCACATGTCAGAACTTCATCACTGACCACACTGCTCAAATCTAAAGTCCTGGTTGTATCCTCATCCTGCTCTCCTCTTTGCTTCCTATTCTGTGCACCGCTTCTGACTTTGCTCACTAAACATAATTTAAAATGCTGACAACTACTCTATAAGACAGTCGCAGAAGAACAAATTGTTTCATAGGTGAGATTAACAAGACCCCGTGCATTTTGCACAGATGACACGGAGCAAGGTAATAAAGTTCAAATACAATATATTATCCAGCACGACGCTACACCATCAAAGGTTTTCAGGTAAGCAACATATTTTTAATCAATGGGGTGTAAAAACCACTAAGTAAATATTTGAAGCTAAAATTCAATTCATAAGGAAAATGAATATGGCCTAAAACATGATAGGCTTTGGTTCACTTAAACATATAGTGGTACTCTTACAATATGTCCGATACTATAACACTGTGAATATAGGCATCCAATGTAATGTAGAGGAGGGTCTCCTTTAATAATCACGTTGAATGGTCTCCACTTACCTTTGTGTCCCTGGCCCCGTTAGACATTACACCTTTGGAATTTACTATTATTAGTCACAAGTTGTAAACAGTAAAACAATTACAGTAAAATTTTAAAATGTCATCATATTCAATCAGTCCACAACTTACATTACACAACTAAGTATGCAGTTTGCATACTATGCCACAGGAAAGTTTATGAATGGAAGGATGTGAATTCTGATAGACACAATTAGTCAAGCAGCTAAAGGCCACGAGACACATTTATCTATGCTCACAACTTAAGAGTTTTTTC
Organism: Diplotaxodon limnothrissa; assembly: GCF_057381915.1. Lineage (NCBI taxonomy): Eukaryota > Metazoa > Chordata > Actinopteri > Cichliformes > Cichlidae > Diplotaxodon > Diplotaxodon limnothrissa. The sequence goes on along the minus strand of NC_140612.1, from coordinate 12,532,236 downwards.
ATGCATTAAACATTTTCAATTAACTTTGTTTTTTAAGAACACTTCTTATGTTAAGGCTACATTCACACATACATGGATATTTTTGAAATTGGAACACCCCACTTTTGTTTTGAAAAATGTCTTGGTCCACATGAAAATGGAAAAAAAACCCAAAAAACAAGGAGCATGCCAAGTTAAAAGGTACAGATATATAACCAATACAATATTGACCTTTAGCCTACGAAGATAAACCAAGGCATACACCTTTTACCTTGCAAGACAAACTCTTTATTTTCCTTATCCACATCTAAATATGGAAATAGTTTCAGAAAATCTTCATCCTTGGAGGACTTTTTCTAAAGCTCCGTTTTCAGTGACCTAAAAAACACAGTTTAAATGTGAACGAAAGACCAAGATGCACAGAAAAAGCTATGTATCCGTGCACATGTGGACAAGCCCTGAGTCACCATTATTACTAACTCTGAAGTGGCACCTTGTCAAGTGCATTTAAGCTGTGATACTGTATGTTCACATACTGAATGTTGAATAAATGTGCTCACTACCTACACATAGTGACTTGAATGTTTGAGTAGCTCAAATTGTTTTGCTAGTTTATTTAGAAAACGTTGGCAGGAGTATTTAGTATTTAGTATTTATTTATTTATTGTCATTGTCAAGAACAATGAAATTGCGTTTGGGGCTTCCATACAACCCAAAAAAGGAGAGACAATGATTTAAGAAAAAAAAGTAAAGCATGACCATAAAATCAAAAATTAAGCTCATTACAGATAATTAGGTTTACAAAACCTGATGTACAGAATAATCAAATCAAATCAAATCAAATCAAATCAAATCACTTTTTATTGTCACATCACATGTGCAGGTACATTGGTACAGCACATGTGAGTGAAATTCTTGTGTGCGAGCTTCACAAGCAACAGAGTTGTGCAGAATATAAAATAAACCAGAATATCACTGAAGACTGGAGAGTTGATGTCTTTAAATTTAGAGCATTTAACTAAATCGTGATAATGAAGAATATCCCGCCCTGACTGCTGCTCCTCCAATGTCCTGCCAGTAATGGCCAGCAACGTGTATACGAAAGCATCGAGAACACCTGAAGGAGCCAGCAAAGAGACATGAGCTGAGGAAGTAAGATGACAGATGTCTTTTTGATCAAGTAGGTAATCTGACAGCAATAGATAATTCAAGTACCGTCTTGCTATTTGAGGAAGCAAGATGAGCTGAAGATGAGCGTGAAATAGTTCCAGTTTACACACTACAGATTAATCCTAACTACATGTAGAACTATTTAACATGGGTGCAGAAGAACTGTAGGTTGATCCAAAATAACCTTTAAATGTAATGTTGAGAAGTCGCCTGTTTTTCTGATGATTTTTTTTTATGTTATTGAAATTATATGAGTTTTAATATAAGTGTTGGCTGTCAAACAGGGTATCAGACAAGTAAAATACCATTAGCAATACCATTTTTACAATTTGCTCTCTTGTGTCTTTTTTTCTTCTTCAAACCTATTCCCGTATTTGGTACTCTGAGTTAAACATGTACAGCACTTGAAAGTGGAAGATAAAACACAGTGTTGTGTGAAGGGGTCTCCTCTGCACCAGTTAAACATAACAGATCTATTGCTCCGGATTGTAAATAAAAGAAATACTCAGATGGGAATTTGCTCAGATACTGCAATTAGAGCAGTGTGAACTTCAAATCAGAAAATAAATGGAAAAGTGAGAGGTTTAAAACTACACATTTCAAAACACTACACTCTGTACAATAATTAGACCCCGGAGGACCAATTCTGAGGTTACACAAAGGCCTTGTTAATCTTTTTGTGCAAGGTAATCATAATAAAAATGATAAACTATTCTTACACATCACCTAATTAAAAATGTTGTACACTTTGTTTCATATGTATGTACTCTTGGTGATCAATAGCAGTATATCCATCAAGGTACAGTAGACCAGTACATCTTCTATATTACTGCTCATGCAGCACATATCCATCCATCCATCCATCCATCCATCCATGTCAATCACCTACTCCACTCAAACCTCAGTTGTTAACAAGACCTCAAGATATTTGATCTAATCCCCATCTCCGTTCTCAGGGTGGCTACCTGGGCCTGGCCACAGTCTTTGTCCTATTCCTCCTCTTCCTTCATCTACATCCTCGCCTTTACACACAGCTGCAGACAACTCTGGTGAATGATGGAGGTCAAAAATTCACCACCCTTTGCCCCTTGGCTGCACCTAGAGAATCTGCCAATAAAAGTTGAAAACAGAATAGTGAGGGTTAGGCAAGTCACGTGTTCACCAGGAAAGAGTTATTTCTAAGTAAGCTCTCAGTATGACCTATGAACAGTGGACCTGATGCGCCATACTGCAACCCAGAAGGACAGAAGGATGTACACCCTTGAGATGATAAAGGTGGTCCAATGCTTCACAGCTAGGTGAAACACAAGACTGTTTTCTGGTCCTGCTGTTTTTAAAAAAGCAGACCAGAACCTCGGCCCCAGGGAACCTCGGCCCCAGTTTGCCAAGTCAGAAGCACTGGACGGCTGGTTGACATATCTCTGTCAATCCGGATGCTAGTTGACAGATGCACATCAACCAAAATAGCTTCACAGAGCCCTGAGGAACTCTGAGAGAATCTCATAAATTTCCTGGACCCAGTAACACAACACAAATTAGAATGAAGGGTAAATTTAACTGGGAAAGAATAAGATAAAATATATAAATTAAAGTTGAAAATAAAATAACTGTACAACAAAATACACAATATAGAACTAAATAAGAATGTATGAAGAAATATAAATAAATATATACGCAATAACAGCGGCTGTACAAGTATTAACTGGAAATGAAGAATGTAGTGACCAGTGTTGTGTAATCCACATTATGTCTTGTGCAGTGCAAATATGCTTAAAGTGATTTAAGTGATGAAGTGAAAACAATGTCCAGAATGTCCAGTGTGTGTGTAAGAACTATATGTGTGGGTCAGTACTGTGTGGTGGTGTGATTGAGAGACCGTATCGCCTGCAGGAAGAAGCTCCTCCTCAGTCTCTCTGTGTTGGTCTTCAGGGAGCGGAATCGCTTTCCTGACCTCAACAGAGAGAACAGTCTGTTGTTGGGATGGCTGAGGTCCTTCACGATCTTCCTGGCCTTGGTCCAGCACCGCCTGTTGTAGATTGAGTGCAGGTCAGGGAGCTCGGAGCGGATGGTGCGCTCAACTGACCGCACAACCCTCTGTAGAGTTCCTGAGCACCTTGGAGGGCAGTTGGAAGTCTCTCAAGCGTCTGAGGTGGTAGAGACGCTGACGGGCCTTTTTCACCACGGTGTTGATGTGACAGGACCATGACAGGTCCTGCGTGATGTGAACTCCGAGGTATTTGAAGCTGTCCACTCTCTCCACTGGGCACTCGTTGATGACAGGGGTCTGGTAGTTCCTCTCCTGCTTAGTGCTGAAGTCCACTATCAGCTCCTTTGTCTTACTGACGTTTAGAAGGAGGTTGTTCCTCTGGCACCAGTTCTCCAGATTCCTAATCTCCTTCAGGTAGGCCGTCTCGTTGTTATCAGAGATCAGGCCCACCACGACGGTGTCGTCAGCAAACTTGATGATGGTGGTGGAGCTGGTAGTGGCCACACAGTCATATGTGTACAAAGAGTACAGCAGGGGGCTCAGAACACACCCCTGGGGGGCTCCAGTGCTGAGAGTGGTGGAGGCTGAGACATGTCCGCCCATCCTTACTGCCTGTGGTCTGCCAGTTAGGAAGTTGGAGATCCACTGACACATAGATGAGCTGAGTCCCAGATGCTCCAGCTTGGTGGTGAGTGTGGAGGGAATTTTGGTATTAAATGCAGAGCTGTAGTCTATGAAGAGCATTTTAACATAATTCCCCCTTCTAGTGTCCAAGTGAGTGAGTGATGTGTGGAGGAGATGAGAGATGGCATCGTCTGTAGAACGATTTGGACGGTAAGCGAACTGTAGTGGGTCCAGTGTGTCTGGTAGTGAAGAAATGATGAAGTCTCTGACCAGGCGTTCAAAACACTTCATCACTACTGAGGTGAGGGCTACAGGGCGATAGTCATTGAGAGAAGCAGGGTGGGGTTTCTTCGGGACAGGAACAATGATGGACTCTTTGAAGCATGTGGGGCTCACCGACTGAGATAAAGAGATGTTGAATATCTCAGTGAACACAGGAGCTAGCTGGTATGCGCAGTCTCTGAGGATATGACCTGGGATGCCGTCTGGTCCTGCTGCTTTCCTGGTGTTCACTCTCTTGAAGGCTCTCCTTACTTCATGCTCGGAGATGACGAGGACGTTTCCGGTGCTGGCAGTATCTTCCTGTCTGCAGCCGTTAGCGCCGCTAGCACTAGCATTGTTGGAGTCCTTAGCTGCAGCCTCGAAGTGAGCATAGAAAGTATTCAGCTCATCTGCCAGAGTCACGGCCGCGTTTGTCATACCGGTTGTTGGTGCTTTATAGTCCGTTATTGTCCTTAGTCCCCGCCACAGGCTCCTAGAGTCACTCTGTTGGAGTTGTGACTCTAGTTTCCTCCCGTAGCGCTGCTTCGCCTCTTTCACCGCCCTCCGCACGTTATATGACGCGGCTTTGTACAGGTCCATGTCCCCCGTCGTGAGTCCCGTGTTGTAGGCAGCGGTGCGGGATCTCAGAGCGTCGCGGATGGTTTTATCCACCCAAGTTAAAATAAAAATAAACAAGTATGGGTATCCGAGTAAATGGAACTGTATGGGAGAATAACATTTTAAAGGCAGATTAAAAAGAGGTGTACCCATTTTAGTTATTCGACTGTGCTGCACCGTGCCCTAAGATAGCTGGGATAGGCTCCAGCAGGGGGCAATTTTAGCCCATTTTTGGGTTTGTTCCAGCTCGCCTCTCCCCTACTCTGGCTCTAGCGCCGTTGCTGCCAGAGCGCTGGTGGCTGAGACCCAGCGGAGCGGAGGTGTTAGTGCGTGGCTTAAAACAGGACATATTAACTGCATTTAACCTTCAGTTACTCTTTATATAGTTAGGTAGGAGTCAGACCATGTTTCTTTTTAGCTGATAAACATTACACCAGGTAACCTGCAGTATTGGAAACGTGTTTTCCAACGTTTGCTACCCTACAATCCGTCCTACTCTGTAGTAAAATCAGTGACATTTGACCGTCCAGTTGCTCCCATTGAAATTTATATAGCCTATTTAAAATCTAAAACTTAAAATTGTCCGTAGCCTAAAGTTGTTACCACTGTCCTGTTTGAAATGGAATGAGAGAAGCTGGTTATTTTGTCATATGTGCCGGAGCCAGGAGCCACATTCAGGCAAAAGTGTAAGAACAAATGATCCGTCAATAAAGGATAATGTTGGATCAGTGTTTCAATATTTATATCTTTTATTAGATGTACATGTGGTTTGGTTATTTACCTTTTGGTTGAAAATAGACTGAGAGAGGATTTCTTTTTATTAGTGATCTTAATAATATTTTTCTTCATATTAATGTAATTTTTTCATCTAATTGAATACAATCTATTTGTGTATGATTGTCAGTCCAAAGAGGGAGAGAAGAAAGAGGGGAACGTAAGGAGAAAGTGTAAGGTCAGGAAGAAACAGGTAAGAAAACAGGCAGGGAACAGTGACAGGCAAAACGAACTGTTAAACTGCTTGAGAGAGTTGACCACCAAAAAGTGATAGACAGATTTGCCAACTTCAAGGTGAGGCCACATAGGTTAAAATAAAAGAAATAAATCTGCAGAGCCATAGTAGTATCTGCAGTAAAGATAGTTTCATACATTGTACCACAGGCAAAGTTGCCTCCATTTTTATAATTTTATTATCAATATTTTGTACATTTCAATGACTCTCTTTTTAGAGTGTATGTTGTGTATTTTTTGTGTATTGAGTGTATTGTATTATACATACCCATTAAAAGTGAATCTCTGTCCAAAAAATGCACTCAGTTTACTTTTTACTCACTATGATCATCATTAATCATTTTCCCCCAGTAATTAAGGTTAGGATATGATTTTTTTTTTTATTCCAATCCATTCTTCTTTTGCAGCATTTAAATAACCTTTATCTGATTTGATGGTTTTGTCAAAGACTTTTAAAAAAAGTGTTTTGCTTTTCTTTCACAAATGTGGGGATTAAATTGTGTTAAAATGTACAAAACAATGATGTCATGTTTTGTGACGAGGACCCAGGCACAGAGAGACTTGATGAATTTAAGAATCTTTTGATTTAAAATAGAAATTTGCTGACCTGCATAGAGATGGTGAAATTTTGATGACTGATAATGGAGATGAAGACTACAGACGATGAGGACAGGGAGGAACAGGGGTTTAAATGCACCAAGGAGACAGTCAGAGGGAACTTGGGACAACTGGAGACATTTAAGGATGCAGGGACTGACAGAGACAGGGAAGAAGTCTCATCGTGACGAGTAAAGTTTATCTTGCCTGGCTGGGCAACTCTCTGGGTGCTCAGCACCCCCAAAGATCTGATCGCCCCTGGGCTCCAGCACCCCCCGTGACTCTGAAAAGGATAAACGGAAGTGGATAGATGAATATTTAGAGAAAGTAGCAGCACACCAAAGACATGAGAAAAAAAAAACCCTGAAATAAATGTTTTTAAACAGCTAAGATGTTTTTCCCACTAACTTATTAAGATGTCACTGATCAATTGATATTATCCATCAGTTTCCATGACAGCTAACAGAACATCTGCTTAAAAGAAACAACACATACAAGGTCACTCCAATTACAAATAGTTTGATCTGGCTAAGACAAATACAAATCATGTTAGATTATTATTATTATTATCAAAGTGATTTTTAGTTTTTGGTAGATGACCAGGCCCATCTGGTAAGAACTATATCTTTTGGTAAATGTTTAACAGACCCACGTTTTAACTATGCTGAAAATTATTCAAAGACAATAGCAGACAGTGTTGAAAACTTTATTTATACCTAACTCACCTCCCTCTGTCTCTTTCCGGCTCTTCCTTTATCACAGTCTAGTTTCTCTGTAACGCCGCTGGCTGTAATGTGAACTGTCAGTGAAAAATAGAAAATTGTTGAAGGCCATTACTTCCAAGTCATTAGTTAAAGGTGGGTGGGCTGTGCAGTCTTATGAAATAATATGCGCAGCTCTTCAAGTCATTCTCCTTGCCATGGAATGGGTCACTGCAGCACAATTGTGAGTGATGGCCTTACAAGACAACTGTACTCTAATCTGAATCAGTATGAATGGGAAAGAGAGAGGGCACTTGTAGTGGGTCCAAAATATTATAGTAAATTTTCATTTGTTGCATATAAAAAAAAATGAGTTTAAGTGCCTGTTATTCTTATTTTACAATAAGTTAGACCTCAGCGTGTGCCACAAAAAAAAAGTATATGAATCTGTGCTGCTGTATTGCTAAAAAATTCCAATCTTTTTCCATTTGTTCTTACTTTACTGGAACGTGGATTGTTAGCAGTGAAACATTTAGAAATTACTGACCAAATTATGATTATTTTTATTATTTTTTAACCAGAGCAGAAGAGCTGATTGCATCAAAAAATCTTTAGCATGCAAATTTTGCAGGTTTTTTTATTTTAAATCAAAGACCTGCATGTCGAGTTATTGTAATCTTATTGTGCTCTTGAAATGTTTATTCTCGTGGTGACTTGGCTCATTGTCCACAAGGTTGCATGCATTAGCATCAAGTTCACAGGTTTGATAACCACCAAATTAGTGTCACCTGAACTCTATTAACCCCATTCAGTGTGATAGCCTTGCTGGGTGACAGTTGGTATAGGAGTGCTGTTGATGGACCACAGTAAAACACTAAAATCTTAAATGTTTAATGTAAGCTGACCATGAAACTGTGAGGCTAAATAATATTCCTTCTGACTGTGTGCTCCTTTTCAGTTGTAGTTATTCATGCTGGAGGGCCAAGAGGTCCCATGATTGTATGAAATTATGAACCCTGAGGGTCAATTAAACTGTCATTTTGTTGATACTGTACTATAGCAGGAAACTGAACTGCAGTTTCATTTGTATAACACATCTTAATTAGTGGATAATAATAGTGGCTTTAGTTGAAGCCAGCTATAACATCTTAATGAATGGCTAATAATAATTGAAAGAAAGAACAGCATTATAACAAAAAAGCAGCATCTGGATTTATTTTGAGATTTTCTTTTTTCTTTTGTGATAAATAATTAAATAATTTTTTGTCCAATAGCTTCATGGGGCCCACTTTGCTCTAACTACCCCAAAATGTACCAAGAAAATATATTTTCAGCTAAGAGCAGGAAACTGCTCTTAGCTGCTCTGTGTGGTACCCAGCGCCTTCTGGTCTCTTTGTTGCTGTAGCCCGTTTACAAGGTTTTATATGCTGTTGACAGTGGTTACATGAGTTACTGTTTCATTCAGGTGCACATTGGTTAATTGCCCTCAGCTCGAGAAAGTTTTCTCTTTTTCGGGCCATTTTAAGGATACGCTCATTCATTTTATCCAAGTTTAATTTAATCCATTCAGAGTTTCATTTTATATATTTATGCTTTCTTTTTATGTGTTCATGTTTTACTTTATATTATACAACCTCTGCTTAAAGAAGTGTCTGCATGTTCAAGGATAGAAAAAAGCTGTGGTTATCAAATCATACAATGAGCTATTTATTAGTTAATATAGCTCTGTTGACTGTGTGAAAGTGCATGTTCATATGACCTCACAGATCAGTATGAGGTCTCTTATCAGTGCTGTTACCAGATATGTTGTCTTTTCTTTCGTTTTTTTTTGGGGTTTTTTTTAAAGAAATCCTCTGACAGAATCCATTGGACACCACATACCAACAGCCATCAAGGTCAGCAACAGTCTTGTGAACACAGTGGGGCATTTAGTAGGGAGAAAAAGAAATATCTCCCCTAAGAGTTGAAGTAGAGCAGGGTGAACATTGGGTTATAACATTCAGGTGGAGACAAACAGGGTTTCCAGTGACTGGTAATGTTGTCCCACATCTGCTAAATGTAACAAAAGAGCGCTACCCAACGCAAGTTTTAGGTGTGATGTCTACTAGATAATAGAAACAGATGGTTAGGGGATAGGAAAAGATAATGGTTACAATGATAGATGTAGTGTTGCTCTAACTGAGAAGGAGAACTTTCACACATTGTATCCCATTTATATATGTAAATTTTAAGAATGTGCTAATAGAGCCAGTCGTCATTAAAGCATAAAACATTAAACTTTTTAGCTGCAGCACAGCCAAGCTTCAGGCCAAGTCCACCAGTAGTAACATCCCACCTCAGTGTCTCCAGAAATGACATAGTCTAGTTGTTTATGAAATAGCTTAAATGTAAAATTGACTTAAAAAGCGTAAATGGTCCCAGTTCTGTAATTTCAATCATTCCTGCATTGCATTAATCTGTTTGCTATGCAAATGAAAAGCCACAGCATTTCAATAGAACAAACCTTGTCAAATTTCTTGACAAGCTTTTATTGTGAAACATTTTCAGGAACTTGAAAACCTTTGAGTTTTTTTAAAAATGATTTATCATTTTTATATTTTGTGTACTACCTGGCACATAGAATTGTTTCCATATCTATGAAGGTTAGGTTCCCTCCCTCTCTTTGTACAGTAGTTAGTTTTTTTCCCTCCATAACTCACCGGGTAGATGCTGTTAGAGGCGTATGGCACTTTCATAGACACGCAGCTGTAGTTGATTGATGTCTAATCCACTAATGAGTTGTTTAACGTGACCTGTCAAGCGTGCTTCTGCTGTTGGTGTCTTTCACAATATTTTTGGTAGAGTTCTCTGATAAATATTATCATCACCTGTGTGATACAGAGTATCCAGGAAGTTTGTGCTGCAGTTTTAGTGGGTGACGTGACATATATGTGTGTTTGTGCACTGTGCACATGCAGTTTATAGATACAACTTGTTGACCAAGCCAAGCTTGCTAGTGTCCTAAGCCCCCCCCCCAAAACAAAAGAAAAATCTCACACCCATATGGGGACCAATCCCGTGGAGGGGAAAGCCAGGTGATCTAAAATCAGAGATGGAGATAAGGCTGGAGAAACAGATTACATTATGAGGTCCTTCTAAAATCATTCTAGTAGTTGATCACATGATCAGCTGCTGTGGTTACATAATCTCAAAAAACAAGAAGTAGCTCAGCCATGCTTACACATATGCATGCCATTTATGCACTCTGGTACTTAAAAAAAAAGCCCTCCACTCCTGTTTTCAGTATTGGGTATAACACAGCGGAATACTGCAATTATTTATTTTTTGTGGCAGGTACCATAACCTGTTTTTTTGTGAAATTCAGGTTGTTTACTAATCTTTTATTATTAAAACGTTGCAGCATTTCCTTGTTCCTGTCAGAAATTGTGATGTTTCTGTTAAGACGGAGAGTTTTTCAGAGTTCATCCGATGCTAGTGCTCCAAAACTTTAATTGCTAGCTTTTTGTGTTATCAGTCCAAGGAAATATGAAAAAAAAGAAAGTGCAACAGTATGAGACTGGACAAAATGGGAGAGTTCTAAGGTGAAAACCACTACTGACCAAAAACAACACAAAGAGTCATTTCATATTTGCCAAGACTTATTGGGGGTTACAGAAAACATGATCCCCCTAATAAATTTGAAAATACAAACAAATGTTTTGAAAGGTCCTGTTACATCTGACATAAAACTAACATGAAAAGAACATCATACCAACAGTCAAACAGAGTGATTGTCAGTGGAAGCTTTGCTCCGTCAGGATCTGGATGATTTGCTGGAATTGATGGAACCTTGAATTCTACTGTCTATCAGAAAATCCTGAAGGAGAATATCCAACTAATTTGTACCCTGAAGCTCTAACCTTCTTGTGTTATTCAGCACAACAATACCAAAAATAAATACCAACAAGTCCTCCCTGAATGCTTTAAAAAGAACCATTCAGAGTGGAGTGGTAGAGTGGAAGTACAAAGAAGAGTGGGCCAAAATTCTTCCACAGCGATGTGAAAGACTCATGGCCAGTTATCACAAATGCTTGATTGCAGTTCTGGCTGCCAAAGGTGTCACAACCAGTTATTAGGTTTCAGAGCCAGGTAGGTTTTGTCAAGCATAAAAAAAAAATTTGATGATTTGAAAATTGTATTTGTGAAAAAAATTCTAAGAAATCAAGAAGGGAGCATTTACCGTTTCACAATGGTGTGCGTGTACAGCAAGCTATACAAACTCTGGAGAAGCAGTTTCCATCCAAACTCCTGGGTGCAGATAACCAACATGCACATGCTCAATGTAATGTTTTAATTTCTGGTAACACAAAACTATTTGAATCTTGTATCTCTCCAGATAACATTTAAAACGTTTTAGATAAAGTAAAACTGTATGTAATAGGTTATGTTTAAAAGTGTGTTTCCACTGTGGCACTAACTATAGTTTAATAGATAAACATTTACACATCTTCTCACAACCCCCACCTTAACAACACCATGTTACATAAAGAGAAACTTAATATGAGTGCTCATCTAATGTGAATATGATTACATAATACAGACTGCAGTCAGAAACCCTGAGACAGCCAAAATGCACAACTACAATCAAAGGCTACGTAGAAGTTGTATACCACATTGAGCAACAAGAGACTGAATTGTTTGGACAATCTGAAGTAATATTGCTGCCTTTTGTAGAGTTATACATTGTGTGTTCCATAAAGTTTACACGACTCAACAAATTAAGAGAAATCATAAATATTCAGTGTCATCTTGTCTGAACAAATGCTAAACAAAAACACTTTAAGTCACCACAGCAGGATGCAAATCCTCCCCTCCCCAAAGTATTCATTTAAAGATCATAAATTCAGCATTTAGTCAGACGAAAGCAGCCAGCCAGTGGCTCACGCTGTGCATTGTGGTAGGGGGGTGAAGACTGCACAGCGACAGCTTGTCGTTGTTTTTTTCCTGCCTAATTGTGGTTTACTAACTGATATGTAGAACAGACATCTCTTGCTCAGCCCTGCTCTTGTTTTTCGAGGAGATAAAGCAGAGCTGTAAATGCAGCTCTATAAATCAATTGATGGTGGCAAAAAGCTGCTCAGTGTCTCTTAATGGGAAAAAGAAATAAGTGATTTTGAGGTAACGTAATATTAAGAGCCGTATGAAGAAACATGTTCACTTAAAGCAACCATTCTGTTCTCTATACAGCCATTTATAGTTTGGACAGCAGGCTGTGTGATCTGAAGACATGGCACCCAACCTCATGTGCTGTCAATATATTTCACTTGGGATTTCTGTGAAGGTTTTTATTATTATTAACAGCTAACAAGAATGCTATAAAATGTGGAAGGCTATAGAGCTCCAAGGCTTCAGATCTTCCTGGGTCCCCCTCAGGCAAAACAGAATGAAAGTCTGCATAGGCAAGCCAGTGTATGATCGCGGCAGTTTAAGGAACTGTCATCTATGTGATGATTAATCAGACAGGTTTAGCAGGTCTTTGAATATGCTCGAGAAGGAGCAAAACACGGCGGTAACAAATGCCAGCCTGCCTTTCCCCATCAGGCAGTGTGTTAAACTGTTTACAGTGAAAAATGCTAAAGGTTTATTTGAGGATGTTTATCTGAGTATGAATTCAACGCTTTAATGAGGTTTATACCGAACCGTCATGTGACAGAGGAACAGAGAAGGATGCAGGCTTGGGCCCTGGGGTTTTACTTCCTTTTGTCATCTCTGTTCCTCTGATCTCTGAAGTCTGTGCCTGCAGAGCTTCCACCTTGTGTTTCGTCTTTGTGGCATTTTCAGCAAGAGGACTGATGGGTGAAGGATTGAATGTAATAATTGGAGCTTTTAGCTTATTTGCAGTAAAAACCTTCATACATGGCCCAATTCAAGACTGATTAGAATAAGTTGTTTCTAAGGCTCACACTTGAAGAAACAATTTCGTGCCTATTGTGAGGAGGTGAGGGGGGTGGGAGTGTGGGTGTGTGCGTGTGTGTGGGGGGTGGGGGTATTCTTCAAACGCTGTTGCTGAATATGTCAGTATTTGAAAGTTAGCACAGCAGTATTCACTTGGAGAGGGAAATAATTGGCTGCACTGTGCAAAAGCGTACATGTCAGTCTTCCTTGGTGCAGCCGTGGATTTGAAAATGCCTGTGAACTGTGCCTATTTCAACACGGACTTTGTTTAGATGCAGGTGTACTCAATATACAATGAATCTCTTAATGAAAATCTACAACCAGAGAGCAACTTTTCCATCGTTTTTCCTCAGTGGAACTTTCCTTTTAATCGTTACTTGATTTTGTTTATGCGTGCAACTGCTAATACTTGCCCAGCGCTGAGACTTCCATTAGTGCCATTTACATTTCTATGATGATAATTTGCCATGATTTAATGCCCATATGAGGACATTAAAGGATAATGTCAAAAGAGATGCTGATATGGGGAATGACAGGTTGCAGTATTTTGATCCCAGATGGTAAATCACCCTTTGCTGACTTGTCTCACTCACTTCCTCTGATGTTTTTTCACGCTTCCTTGGTGCTTCTCACTGTAGGGGAGAAAAGAAGGGGAATAGCTGATAACATTTTTTATTTATTTTTTTTGCTTTATGCAAAAGCAGAACGAAAACTGTATGAGAGTGAATGTGGACATTCTGTGTGAGCCGCTGGCTCCTGTTTTCCTTTAGAAGAGACAAAAGACAAATGCTTTTGAAGCATACATTAGTTTTGAAAAATGAAACTTTTCTCATTCTTATTATATCAACCTGAAATATGAATTCAACCAGCCTTTTCCTTCTCAGTGGCAAACTGTCAGCGGATACCGTTTTTAATATCCACCTACACATTAATAATACAAATTACAATCACCGCGGGTATTGAAGCATAAATGAAGATATGGCCCCCATAGGTTTCACTGAAAGCAGGATTTATTATTTTTCAACATAGTTCCAATTGCTCCTCAATGGCACTTTCTCACCTAAAAGTGCACGGTGACTTTCCACAGCTTGTCATACTGTCATATAGGGAAAGTACTCACAGCAGCAGCAGCAGGACAGGAAGACACTAATAAGGTGACAAAATACAGAGCCAAGCATTTTCTAGTGTGAAAATGCTGCCACCATGATTTCTTGTGGAAAAGAAAATTAATGTGCCGCACTACTCCAATCCTGAATCTTATCTGTCCCCTCAGAATTTTTCAATAGTTATTGCAAACTAAATTGTTGGATTTCTCCGGGCTTTTTAGCGACAACAACAACAAAAAAAAGTCAATGTGATATGCTCTCTATTTGCAGCTAATGCATAATGATTGGGAAAAAATGCAAGCGCAGTAATATTCATCTTGTTTTGACCAATGGCTTTTTCAGTGGTTTATTTCTGAGAAGCGAATGCTCAGCCGTACGGAAAACTGTGTGCTCATTGTGCTAATGAACCTGTTTTCAGTGGCACCCATAACTGTCACTTTGATTCACAGCTGTCTCTAGCTTGGCACAGAAAATAAACATTCTATACAAAGAAAGGCATAAGAGAGAACTTCTCTAAAGGGCTATATGAAACACCTGTGCAGCCCACTTCACCATCCATTAGATATAAACTACTCTCAGATGGCCTATTCTCAATTGGACAAGATCATTAGTTTTGCTTGAGCCCCTATCACTACATAGACTTAACCGTTACCTCACAAGGGACTCCCACCTGCAGTCGCGTACATTGCTTCTTGTTTCCCGTAGCCTCCTTCGCTTTTTACATTTCTTCCCCCTTTCATCAAACTTTCATCCTTTACCTCTCTTTTTAAAGCATTCTCTTCATTTCCACTATATATCCTGTCATCTCTTACCAAAAACCGACTAATTTGTCTTTCAGTTTCCTCATCCTCATCTTTGTTGTCCTATTTTTTTTCTATGTACAGCTTTCTGCTCTACTCAATCCCCTTTCTCCTCCCCTCATCCTGAATTCACTCTATTTGTTCCCCGCTCCATCATCTCTGCCTCACTGTTTCCTACCTCCCCCCTGTTCCCTTTTCAACCCATCCACTATTTTCTCCTGTCCTCTCCGCCTTGCTAAACAGAGTCCCACATTATCCCCCTCCTGCTTCTATCAGGGGTAGCTAGCCTGTCAGCCCCAAGCCTTAGTTAATCACTCAGGCAGTCGGGCAGCACGCTGCTAGCTCCCTGGACACTAATAGCAAGACAAGCAGAGAGCAAAAGAAGGGAGGGGGGTTGGGCAGACTCATTAGGAATACAGGTATTTAAGGAAATGGTCCATTTCGAATCAAAAGATAATTTGTCTTTTGCTCAAGCAAAGGCTTTTTTTTTGTCATACAGACTGGAGTTATATTAGGTTAGATACAAATGTGTTGTGCTGCTGGCTATGCTGAGTCTGGCTGTTGACATTATCAATTTTAGGCTTGATAAATACTTCCTGTGTTTAGATGGCATATTTTATTCCCAAAAGAGAGGCTGGGTTTGCTACCCGAAAGCGTTTTTTTTGTGCTGACTCCATGTTGCTGCCGGACCGACGGGGCAGGACTCGATAAAGTTGAAATATGACCTCCATTTGCACAATGACATTGCTTCAAATAGAAAAAGGTTGCTGTCAGGTCTCTGAGCTGATCAATGCCTTTCAACAAATCCCTCATCGCCCATTTTGTGTTTGCATGGCCAAATCAATATGAGTACAAATAAAAAATTCATACCCACCAGGCAAATGAAACTAAGAGGTGGATGATAATACTTTAAATGAAATAAGACGAGGTCTACACGATGATATCTCGTCTCACCTTTGATAGATATGTTCCTCAGTTTCAAAGTTTGAAGCCATAACAAAGGATGCATTAAATAAAATCTCGAAGTAAAACACAGCTAGAGTCTTTCTATCAAATTTGCAAGGCCATTTATTGGTCATCTTGCATAAATCTTATTCATTTAAAACTGTAATGTGTGCATGAGCTTTATTTCCATTAACTTTTAGCCATAAATTGATGCAAAGTACTCTGTGTTGCACCATTTGCATTTTAAATCACTGTTTGCAACACATGTCAATTAAGACAAGCAAAACACAGTAAAAATGAAGAGCCCAGCATGTGATGCGGAGCAGTGGAGGAAAAGCAATGTGTCATTTGGTGGTCTTAGTTCTAAAATCATGAAAAGAATTTATTCTGTACCAAAAAAGTAACTGCTAAATTGAAAAATAACAACACCAATCTATTCGGTAAGGCCAAAGAAAAAGCCCTTGCTGAGATTAAGAATGAGGAAAAAATGAAATTGTCAAACTACAAAAGACAAGTAAAAGGAAAACTAGTTCATACAAATAAAAGCCAACCATTATTCTCAATCCCACCTATGGCAATGCCACTAACAATAACACACACACACACTCATACACACACACACAGAAATATATATTAAAAGGTGTGCTATGAGGGAGGGAGAGGAGGAGTGGAGAGTGAAGGACAAAACTGCTGCTCTACTGCCACCCCAAATGCATAAAAAGTGAAGACGAAGGCTGTGAACTGTTCATTTCCCCAGCTTTTTTATATATATACACTTGCCATACACCTGTTCAGCTGCTCATTAACACAAATATCTAAACATCCAAGGCAGCAACCTAATGTATTTAGAGATGTAGACATGGTCAAAAAGACCTGTGGAAGATAAGATAAGACAACCTTTATTAGTCCCATATGTGGAAAATTTGTGGGAAGTTCAAACTAAGCATCAGAATGGCCAGCAAAAAAAAATTGAGTGACTTTGAACCTGACGTGGTTGTTGGTGGCAGACGGTGAGGTCGGAGTATTTCAGAAACTGCTGATCTGTTGGCGTTTTCCCACACAACCATCTCTAGGGTCTATAGCAAATGGTCTGAAAAAGAGAAAATATCGAGTGAGCAGCAGTTTTGTGGGTGAAACTGCCGTGTTGATGTCAGAAGTCAGAGGAGAATGACGAGACAGCACTGAGCCCCATAGCAAGGCAACAGTAACTCAAATCACCAAGAGCATCCGTGACTGTGCAACACATCAAACTCTGAAGCAGCTAAGCTGCAGTAGTAGAAGAGCAGTACTGGGTGCACCTTCTGACAGCCAAGAACAGGAAACCGAGGCTATAATTTTCACAGACTCGCCAAAATTGGACAATAAAAGATTGAATAAAATATTGCCTGGTCTGATGAGTCTTAATTTCTGCTGTGACATTCAGATTGCAGTGTCAGAATTTGGTGTAAACAACATGAAAGCATGAATCCATTTCCTGCCATTTATTATCAATTCAGGCTGCTGCTGGTGGTGATGGTGCAGTAGTGTGGGGGATGTTTTCTTGGCATAATTAAGGTTTCTTATTACTGACTGACTATCACTTAAATGCCACAGCCTACCTGGATATTGCTGCTGATCATGTCCATCCTTCTTCTGACGACTAATTGCGGCAGGACGACCCATCATGTCACAAAACTCTAATCATGTCACATGTGTTTATTGAATATGATAGCGAGTTCACTGTACTCGCATGACATCCACAGTCACCACATCTCAATTGATGCAAACTACTCTACATTTCACTATTTGCATTTTAAATCGCTGTTTGCAACACAAGTTATTATACATACAGCAATTAAGAGAAGCAAAAACAGCAGGAGTGAAGAACACAACATGTGATGCAGTGGAGGAAAGAAAGTCTGAGATCATGAACAGAAAGTGTATATAAATATAATGTATGCAATGCATAATTAGTGTAGTGTATATAGTATGATGTACATAACATATATAATGTTAATGTGAACCAAGCCAGTTTTGACCTCCAATTTCCTCATGACCCAAGAAAGTCAGGGTTTGTTACAATATACGCATTGTAGTAGGCCACTGGTAAGTTACTCAAAGTAACAAAAATATGTTGCTTTATCATGACCTAATATTAAACTTTTATTTTTTTTTAAAACTGCCATAAAAATGAAAAACACCATGCAGAGCCATACCACAATATTATGTGTGCAATGTGGAGATCAGCAAGCTCACCCAGAAAAGGACTCTTCATATGCTAGAGCCCTGAAAGCATTGATGCCTGAAGAACTTTTTAAACACAAGGGTCCAGTGCATACCTGTCAGCAGATAGAAAGCAGAGTGTTATATTGGGACATGATGTCCTGTTGTGGTCCCCACTCCACACATGCATTGGTGACCTAATGATGACATCTTTACAGTAACTGACTCAATAAAATCATTGGAGACAAAGAGAATGTTTTGGCAGTATTCTGGTGGGCGCTGTCAGGCTGTATAGTCCCGCTCTCAGCGTGTATAAATTCACACACTGAATAAAAACACTTCTCAAAAATTAAAACTATACTTGTTGCTTTGGTCAGGTGTTCTTGTTATTATGTCCAGCCTATTTACTCTTAAATAGATTAGTCCATTGCAAATTAACAAACAAAGACTTGCTTTAAAAAAAACAAACAAACAAAAAAAAACCCACTGGTACAGTGAGTGCAGAGGAAGTGGACCTGTCACTGTGCTGACATCCTTGCTATTAGAGGAACATTCTCAGGTGCAGTGGCTGGCAGTCTCAAGTGTTTACTGGGGAGCATCATTAGCCTGGCATCTCACAGCCTTAAAATGTCATATATCCACAGTAATGAACTGTGAGAGCACGCACTATTCCCAAACTTCCCCCTCTACAGCACCCACATTAATCCAAATGCTCAAACTCTGTAACTTGAGTCCCTCCACTCATTAACAGTGGCAGATATCAAGATAGGAATAATGAGGAAGTGCCCGCAAGTCAGGACATATATTAAAGAAATAGAAAGTGCAGGAGAGAGAGACAGACAGAGAGAGGGAGAGAAAGAGAAGGAGAGAAAATCCTGTCACAAATGGGAAAATACCCTGGAGAAATGGCCCAGGCTTGGATGACAAACAGCATGTATTCATATTGTTTGGTGATGGTGACAGCGTCTTCTTCCAATACCAGAAACATAATCATAAGAATGTATACAACCCATGTGTACGTCTAGCAAAATGCACAGTTTTAACAATGTTCATAACATTCAGCTGTGGATACAGCAGCATTTCTCGCCCTGGTATTATAGAGAAAAACACATTTATTAAAAACAAATCTAGAAAAAAAGCATTTCCCATTTCCCAGTATGGTGTGGTAGAATAATACTGCTTATGCTATATGTGAGAATTAAGGAGAACAGATACACACATACAATAGATAGAATTTCACCACTGCAGTACTTCTACATTTGAGCTCATTTTTATTTATTTGTATTTATTTTATAAGTGCAGTTCTATTAAGAATGTAACTGTAGTTGCCAAGGACACAAAGCCAGTGCAGCAATGTGTGCACATGAATATAATTTCTAACGTCAAGACGAGAAACTGCAAATAGGTTTTGGGTCTATACCAGAGAATGAAATGTAATGTACATTTTAGCTATTTTCTTTAAGAGCTAATTGTGCTATTATGTGTATAGTTTAAACCTAAGATTCAGTAATTACAGAAATTTTACAGAAATGCAGTTTTATGTTCCTGATCATGAACTGTTGCTATTTTTGACCATTCACGTTTAGTTTAATGGAAGTAATATGATAATTTATTTCTCTTATCTTCTATCTAATTAAGAATTTCCTGTTTTATTTCACATCACTTCTGTTTTTTTGTTTCTGTAGGGGTTTTTTGCCACTCCTGCGTTGAGCCAATTAACCTTCCAGCACTGTGCAAACCTTGCTTACATTGTCTTCACATATCCAGTTGAGCAATCCAGTTCAACTCCACTCCAGCACTCTTTTGTCAGTGACACCTGCATTAAAACAAGGATTACAGACTTTTATCCCGATTTCTGTCTGATTTCTATATGTTACGTGTTGTACAATTTCTAAATATGTATTCTGCATGTCATCATTGAAGAACGAGATTCTGAAATCAAATTTTTATTTTAGAAAATTCTGCAAATTAACAAAGAAGCTTAAACTTCTTCATGCGTAGACACCAAGTCATACAGCTATTTGTTGTAGTGTAATTTTAGCCATATTTTTCATCTATTGTATAAACATATTTTTTGTTGTCCAAGAACATCAGGACTAAGGTAAACAAAGCATGTTTTAAAATATTTATTTTTAGGATTTTAGCATAGTTCATCACCTTGTTTTACCAAAAAGTAAAAAAAAAAAACCAAAAAAGAAAAACAATTTGTCCTTTTTCATGTTCTAGATATTCCCTTTTGATAATCCGGTCTTTAAGACTGACGTCATTAGCCAAATGCCAGGCCTAAACTGCGCTGCAGGTCCTTACATCAAACGAACACTGCAGCATCACTGAGAGTTAAAAACTGTCTAAATTCTTTCATCTGTAATAAAATGATCAGCGTTGCTGCTTTACCAGGTGTAACTATTAAGTTTAACATCCAGGCATCCATGAAAAGAGAATTTATGAAATTTAACAGAGTTAGAAGTTAGCAGCAGTTAGCTCGCTAGTTCCCACGTGTTCTGACAACAAATTAACATGTACAGCTCTGCTATCACTTCTGACATAAATGAAGACAGAAAATTAAACAGTAGTGACGTTTGTAGGGTTACTGAAGTTTGGCTAGCTGTTATATAATGATGTGCTACATGATCACTAGCAACACAGCTATGTTAGCATGACATAAACAGTGAAGCTGAAGGACGAACGCTTTTTCCATTCGATAAAAGTTAGCGTGAGGGTTCCCAGTGGTTAGGGACAAATGCAATCGCATGGCAGGATGCTTTAAATGGACCAAACTTCAGTCAGGAGAACAACTGAGATAATCCATCCTCAATACAAGGTTAGTCATTAATATACTGCTGCATGGGCTGGGCTGTAGTTATGGTGTAAGGTTTTGAAAACTGAGCTTTAAAATGATTAGCAGTAATAAAAACCAAGAGAGGCCGGCAGTGATCACTGACTGTTTTTAGGGGCTTGTTGAGATTAAATAGAACAAGATACAAAGCATTAAAACGTGTTAAAAACACAACAGTCTTATTAACAGTAGCACCCCCAGGCTTCTACCTTTCTACCTTTAAAACCCGGAGAGCAGCCAAATGGCTGGTAGGCTTTTAGCTAAGCTTTAGCTTCAGCCAAGTGGAAGCTAAATTGGCTAGTCATTCATATGTATATTAGGTTGTTACCTGGGAATTCTGGAGGGAGGGGAGTGGGGGTTTGAGTGGATTGAGGAATTTCCCTGCGAATCTTGCCCAAAATAGTTTGGGCCCGGAGCGGGGTTCATTACGTCGTCACTTAAAGACCAGATACTGAAAAAATATGGTACTATGGTTGGTTGGTTGTTACCTGGAAGCATTTGTTTCTGTGTAGTGTACATGTAGTTTACAGGTGTGTAAACTACAGACCTCTGCTATATTCAATAGAGATTTTTTGGTAAACCCAAGAACTAAAGAAATATATATACGATATATATTTAATAACTGTGTTGTGTGAGTGTTGTGGCTCTTTTATTAACACTGACACCACTGGAATGTTTTAGATGGTTATATTTAATGGCTCCATACGCACTATGGACACATTCAAAAACTGTATAGCGAAGCAAAAGCAAAGTGTTACCATAGTCTAACATCTTTAACTGTAGCTTAGTTTCTTCTCTCTAATTCACATGTTTTGGATCTTATATTATAAGTCTTTCTAAATAAGGTCATTACTTATACTCTAGTAGTAAACTTCTAATGTGTTCACTCTAATACTAAAATAACTGTTTGCAAAATCATTTGTGGAATGCAGCTTTCAGTCAGTTAATATATGTAGGCTGTAGTTTATACACTTCAGAGCAAGAAAACTCCCAAAACAACTTGTGAATCCTTTTCATAGCATGAATTTCAAAGAACAGGGAATATTTCAATCTTACCCAAAACACACCTTTTTGGTAGCATGATATGGTACCAATTTGAATTTTTAGGAACTTTCATGTGAAATATGAAACTCATAAATATGACTGTATTTTCTTAATCACAATCAATGTTTAATAATTTCATCATCAGCACTTTATCATAATGTTACTTAAATTATTTTTGCCAAGTTCATATTATTATTTTATTTATTACCTTGTTACATGCACTAATATTTAATTAATATTAATCAAATGAACATTACTCTGGCAGACCACTAGGGGACTCAAGTCACACCCAGAGGGAAGGGAAGTGGGAGGAGTAATGTTTTATGGGTTCTAGGAGATGTTTTGGCCTTGTGAAACCAGTTGAGTGAAGCTGAGATTAAAGTTGGAGTAAAATGTGGTAAGCTCTCATGTCGTCCTTACATACCTCCACAATACTGACTTTTTGCATTTGTTATTAATTCTTTTTTTTTAATCTCTTTAACCAGTTTTTGATGATTGCTGTGTTATTTTTCCAAACTGTGATGTACAGTAAACAGCTTCCAGTTTCTCATTATTCAAAAGTGACATTTCCTACTTTCCCATCTTGTAATATAAAAGACATTGACGGAAAATTAATGATAATAAAAATACATTAGAATACAAAAAGTAGTAGAAAACAAAAATATGTTGCTTTATCTACAACATTTTTTTTCTCCAAGAGTCTAAATTTGTCTAAATGTAAAGAGTCCAAAAGAATCTAGGCAGCCAGTTCGACCACACATCAATGCCGATGTATTTAATGCCTTCATGAATAATTGTCTCTGAATTTCAAAGTGTCATCAGTTCCACGGGCTAGTTCTTATTACACATCCATCCATCACCGGAGGAGATTATTGTAAATGCCGGCAAAGCCACTTTACTTTGCACTTTTATTTTGAAGAGTACCTTAGCACTTCCTCTTTTATTGTGTCAGACTTCCTGTTCTGTTCTCGGTGAGGCGACGCAAACACGTTGCTTCAGAGTGAGTAAAAGCGTTTGGTTTTGAGGGTACTCATGCGAAACTATGTGTTTTATTTATCTGTCACATGCTATAACTTTGAAAGTTTACTCAATGTGGTTGAATTCGTTTTTTATTGTGTATGCATGTCATTTGTTTGTGGTGTGGAAAGACTGGCTAAGAGATGCGCATGGAGGAGGTTGGCTAGCTGATTCAGCATGATTAGCACCCTTGGAAGCAGAAAGAGGTTGGTTAATGATTGCAAACGATTGTTTATGTATTTAAGACACAGAAAGGTTGTTGTTAATTCATTTTATTAAATGCTGTAACATAAATAGTTTAAAAACTATTGATTTATGTCAATATCACTATTTGGGTTAATCAAAATAATTTTCTATAGTAAAATGCGAACATTTCTGCACTTTCTACTTGAATGTTTAATGGTATTTGTTTGTGCATCTTTATAGTTTTCACGGTGCCATATTGTCGGTGGTTTAAAGAGGAGAGAATAAAGTTGCATCAGTCGAAGCTCTCTGCGTCACGAGTGGTAATTCCAAGTGGGCAGCTACAATTATATCAATATGAAAACTTATGAAACCAATTAATATGCAGGTATTGACTGAATATTGTTTTTAGTTTTGCAGCTTCACAGTATATTGCAGCTCACTACAGTTATCCAGATCACATTTCGTGCTGCTCATTGTTTGACAGACATGAACGTCAAATTGCAAATTGACTCAAACAATAATAATGTATACTTCATTGATCCCCGTGGGGAAATTCCTCTCTGCATTTAACCCATTCACTTAGTGAAGCAGTGGGCAGCCATTGGGCACCAGAGGAGCAGTGTGTAGGGACGGTACTTTGAACAGGGGCACTTCAGGGTAGACGTTCAGTGGATTCGAACCTCCGACCTTCCGATCATGGAGCCACCACTCTACCTGCTGAGCTACCCCCAAATAGTCTTCTATGTGAAATAAATGTAACAATACTGAGTTAAACTTCACTTGTTTTATTGTTACCTATTACAGAACTTTCAATCCTTTTTTGACTAATAACTGTACTCTAAGTTTGCCCTGTCTAGGTGTATCAGAATCATGAGAAGAAAAAGTAGCCTTTTTGAACAATCAGTTGAAGACTCTGAATAGTTTTTAAAAAAAAAAAAGATTCATTAATTTTATGCATTAAGCCATTAATTGCATGTATCTAAATGATGGGAATTTGAGAACAGATGGCAAAACTAACAACAGACTACTGATTACATGTTAAGGAAAAAAGTACTAATTGGTACATATAATTATACTGTCCAATTTTGAGTGACTGGAGGGAATAAATACAATGTATCGAGCATTACCCTGCCATCCTTACTATTACTTGCTGAAAATCATTCTCTGTTTCTGTTTAATCATCTACATTTAGAAAACTCAAAAGAACATGGCAATTTTGCTCAACTTGGAAACTTCTCTGCGCAGGTATATAAAACTATTGGGCCAGCAATATCTCATTGTGTCTTTCCATTGAATTGTTTTGCTTTTTTCCATTCAAAACATTACTTTTCTCTACTCAGTCACAAAGGGTCTCCTCCCTTATTCATTTAGTTGTTATGTGCAGAGATGTGTGCTCTGACATTTGTTTTTTTTTTTAAATTTTCAGTACTAAATCACAGATTTGTGTGAAACTTTGATGGTGAAACACTGTTTTGTTTATAGGAAGTGAAGTGCAAGTTATCCATGATTCAGCAGGAAATGAATGAGCTCTATTCAGGTATTACCAATGCATGAGAGAGCCCATTGTTCAGTAGAGTAACGATAAATGTAATTATACCTGTGAAATCAGTAAGTGCAACTTAGTTTGAATAGGAACAGTGGGACAAAGCAATTTGCATTATTTGGTTCATTTTGTGGGAGGTGTGCGTGTGTTGGGGGTGAGGGGCTAGGTCTAGTAAGTCAGGCTGGGTTTAGATCAAATAGAGGTCTGATCGTTCAGCATTTAAGTTAGAGCAGTCTTTAAATATGTGGGTTTGAGAATTGAGCTGGTACGAATCCAGGTAACTGGCACAATCCTACCCTGGGGCAAGATATTCATCCAACTGTTTCAGTGGTGATGTACTTCCAGGTTCCTGGAAATCAAGCTGGGAGGCTTGCCATCTGCTGGAAGAGTCGATGGTTGAACCTTCTTCGCTGGATCTTCTCCCGTTAAAATAAAAGACCTGACCTGCATTTAAAGATATAGCCCCCATTCTGCTTTGTCTTCTATTTGATCTAATCTTTCTCTTTTGTTGTGCTGTATTATATTCAATTGTAACATTAAAATCAGTTACTGCTCAGTGTAAATACAAATGCGGTACTTTTTAACTTAGCTACTAATTCCTCAAATTCCTTTATTGCATATTACATACTTGGCATATTGACAAAATAGACATGAGACATTAAAAACGATTTTTAATGAAGCACTTAAGGACATGCAAGATCTTCATATCCATCTCTTTTTGTTAGTAAATGCAAATGTGCTTCTTTAGCTGTTTCATCAGATAAACACAATAATTTTAAAATGATTAATTTGACATTACTTGACTATATTATACAATTTTATTAAATACTGCTTCAGAAAAAAAGAATCCCATCTTTAAAATAGAAAAAGAAAACACTCCAATGCAATCTCTTTTAAATAACAAATAAAATGCCCATATTTTCTTGGCATAGTTATGAGGCAGATCAAACAAACAGATTAAACAACTGCACCGTAATCTCTTTGTCTTTCACCTTTTCATATGAAAAGTAGCACGTTGTCAGTACATACAATGTGTATGTTGATTTTTATGGGCATTAATCTGTGAAAGGGCATCTATTCATAGTCTGGACAGACCACACAGCCTTTGCCATCAATTAGTCAGGCAAATAGTTCAATAGCTCATTTTTGAGAAGATCCGGGTTCACAATTACTTGCCCAGAAATAAGAAAACCCAAAACCTGCTCTTTTTCCCAACAATTCTCTTCCACAGAGCACCAGACCCACACTCCCACCTACTTTCCTTACTTAGCAGACTTACATAGAAACTGAATGCCCTTCATCGTGCCCAGCTGGATGAGCCACTTTTTTAACCACTGTTCTCTGCTGTAATTATGTTTCAGCATTTTTAGGTTACATTCTATCCCATTTGATATAGTTTCAGACAAAGGCCCACAGTTCATCTCACAGGTATGGGAGGCTTTCACTTGGCCTTAGGGGCACAAGCAAGCTTGACATCTGATTTTCACCCTCAGCCCATTTGGGCAAACAGAATGTAACCATAAGGAGCTCTCCATCCCTGGACACGTAATGCACTGATTCATTTATCTGCCTTTGAGCCTTCTCTAGGCGATCAGCCTCCTCTTTTCCCTGAGGTGAAATAGCTGGTCCCTCCATGCAGCTACAGCACTGTAACATCTGGAGAACCACTAATGCTGTCCTCCTGAGAAAGACTGAGCAAAGTAAATGTTTGGCTGACTGTCACTGAATCCCAGCCAACCAGTTTACCTATTCTCTAAGGATGCTGCAGTAAAATCTAATCCTAAACAAATGTCCCCAAAATTATTGAGACTTTTGAGGTGGATAGTGCTGTTAACCCTATTTATGTTAATGTGAAGATCCTTAGAACTATGCAGATTCATGATACCGTCCACATGTCTCACTTCAAGCCAGTAACAAGCTTCTGCAAAAAATGTTTACATTTTTGACAGGATGACAGGATGTTTGCAGGGCACAAATATGCCATACACAGAGGCACATATTGTTAATGTAATACATCAGTAAACATAGGATAAGAATGTGGAGAACAGTATCTGCAAGACCACTGCTGTAGTTGACGACAATGGAAAATATAGGGTGTATTTCACCAACTTTCTGAGCCACTGTGGGAAGTGGGTAAATGTCAGAAGTGCATGAGGGCAAGCTTAAAAAAATGCCTTGTTTTATGCCCCCATGCTTATGCCAAGATCTTTGTCGTACACTATTGTCTGAGACAGAATTAATTTGTGGAGTGTTTTTCAAAACACCATAACTCCCATTTGTAACGAAAAAATGTGTCAGCGTGTGCAGCAGCGTGCCATGGTGATGTTTTCTTAATGATTTTTGGATAACAGTGGAGCAGAGAAATAGCTTTAATTAGACTTTAGACACAGCCAAAAGATAAATTCATTATTATCCTTTGTCTTTTCATGGGTTTTGTTGACAAATGTGAAAAAATATCCATGTTTTTTTAAAAGTGTGTGTGTATGTGTTTGTGAGGGAGATTTATCCCAGATTCATTAAAGTCAGTTTCTGATCATCATTATTGAATATGAACTAACTGCCAGTCTTAGAATATCTGTCCTTTGTGAAATCAGGATTAAAGATATTTAGAGGATAACAGATATTATTAAAATACAAAGTCAGTGGGATTTATGGAAGTTAAATCTGAAATGAACAAAATTTTAATTTGCTCGCCAAAGATAATGGTAATTATATTATTCATGCTTTAGTTAGCAAGACCTCTGGTCTGAAATGTGGCTGTCACAATTACATGTCATGCTAAAGGCCACAAGGCTTTCGTGTGTGTGTGTGTGTGGGGGGGGGGGGGGGATGGGGGACTTTTGGATCTCTGTTCATGAAGTTGAACTGATTGTAAATGACATGAGCTACTTATGCAGACCATTTTTACACCCTATCTAGACTACAATCAGTTTATCTCCCAGCCGCTCCTCACACTGACAACTTGTTCTCTTATCTCTCCAATACTCAATCTCCTGTGTCTCATGTGGCTGGAGCAAAAAAGACTAACATTAATTTACACCCAGGACATCATTCATCAGTTAACTTACTTCGATCACCAAGCGGCATTATTGTAATGAGCAACAAAACAAAATTAACAATAAGAAAAAAATCTGTGAAAGTGATTTTTTTTTTTTTAGAATTGCTGGCACGTGTCTTTGATGATGGAAAAGGTACATTTTGATTGTGACACATTGCTTTTTTTTCCTCATCAAAGTATTTACATTCACCATACAGTGATTAACCAGCTGATTAAACCACATGTCATAAAAACATAAATATGTTAGAAATCTGCCAAAAACTTGCTTGTTGGTCAAATAATAAACAGAATTAATATTTTTTTATATCCAAATTTGAACTGGCTCACCTTACTTCTCTGAGTAATCTAAAATTAATTATCTGTAACATTTAACCACTAAAACTAATTTTCTGTTCAGATATATAGATAAGGGTAACTTAAATTTTTAATTAAAAAAATATATGCTTTACTATTTTTCTGCTTTGGTCTTTGGTCTAATAAATTTGTACTGTATGTTGTCAGTGTAAGATCCTCATCATCCAGCTAATGACATTCTCAAGTGCTTGAAAAGAAGACAAAAAGCATGTCCTGTGGTCTTGCATTACATCCAAGTGGCTTCATCAATTCTAAACCAACTGATAGAGAGTCAAAGGTTTTTACCCCTAATGGTGGCTGTCCCTTATGTGTTAGCGGCAGGTTTGCTGTCATCTTAAGTTTGTGTTCCATTGTTGGTGGGAGTCAAAGTGGAAGGACTCGTGTCTGGGTTTTTGGTGAAATTTAGTGCTGAGGCTTCTGTCTAGCATCACACAAATCTGATCAAGGATGAAGCCGGTGCAGCTCTATCCGCAGCTTCATGCTGTAGTCATTTTCTGACAGTCTCCACTGCAACAGTTATTCAACTCTTAATCAGTTGAGCAGAGAAGAATGGTGCACTTTTCTTTACCAGCTGGTAATAAGATGATCCTTTGGTCAATACTAAGGGACGGATTAGCGTCCTTTTCCTGAATGGTGAGGTTGGAAGTAGGTATTTTTGCACCAGAGAAGAGCATTGATACTTTCATCCTACTTTGTTATACTTCAGACTGTGCCAATTTATTCATTCTTATTGCTGTCTCTGTGCCTGTGATGAGGTACACAATGGGTTGATGATACAAAGATATAGCATAGTTGGATCATTTGGCTAGAATATCCCTATTTGATAAGTTGGTAAGTACACGTATTTATCCTGGTGGTCTGTAGTGATGTGTGTGTAATGTCCTTTTGCAGTGATCCAGATGGTATGGTTATTACGCTGAATAGAAAATCCTTGCTTGTGGCATGTTGAACTTGAAGTTTCTTTGCCTTATATATGATGTGCAAACTTTGCACTCTCCATGAAGACAGAAACTTCTTGTAATGGAAGAAGGTTGTCTGTTCGAGCAGGGTTTGGTTGATCTAGTCCTGGAGTACATCTGTAGTAAAAGAGACCTGTCTTCTCCTTTTACTTTTAGAGCTGATTTTGTGCTCATCATAAGATCTGCACAGCTCTATGTCTCTTGACTGTGGACTCAAGGCACAAGCTCTTGGAAACCGGTGTGGACTGTCTGTACCTTAGTTTAAACAGAGCTGTTCCTATAGCCAGCTTTCCTGATACCTTTTCATACTTCTATGTGTTTCTCCCAAAGTACAACAGAATATGTCTGAGTAGGTTCTCAGTAATCCAGGGCGAGGTAGTCTTGAGAGCTTGAAAAATGGGCAAATTGACTTCATTTTGGTTCACAATTACATTTCATCTCTTTAAGCTGACATTATGGGATGCTCTGAGTGCACTACATACGGTACAGTAATGGTCCATTTAGAACATTCTAAATGGCAAATAAATAAATAAGATGACAAAGTGTTGAAGAATAAATAATTGAACAATTTTACTGTTGAAGTTTAAATTCATGTAACAATTTATATCTTACCTGTTCTCAATGTGACATTCAACCACATGATTTCATCATCAAACTCTGAGAATCTGAAGGAATGTGTGTACACAAGGTGCAAGGCATAAAATCTCAGATAAGTAGCAGGGTGAAGCAGCAGGTATCACAACAGTGCACGGCTTCCTTTTGTGTTGTTGCCTAGCCACATCAGGGGCGGCAATATTAGAAGCCGAGAGCTAACGGTGGGTTTCCAAGTAACAGAGTCCTCATTAGAAAGCTAGAGGAGTGACTGTGTCTTAAGTCAGTTTCTGGTTCATGTTTTTGAGTGCTTCATTTTTTCTCCCTCCTTGCTGATTAGTTTTGTTTTCACACTCTTTTTGCGTTCACTTTCACACTATGATTAGTTAGGTTTAGGCACTTAGACTACTTGCTTAGGTTGTTGCAGAAAACAGAGCTGACTTCTCAAGGACTGAGCTCATTTAAGTTGGTCTGAGGCAAAGTGGAAAACTGTCCAGTGGTCTGAGAAATCAAAGAAGCAAGCGTACATTTCAACTTCAAAAGTGCACTGCTTGGTCTCCTCAGCTCCCAAACACTTCCAGCGAGTTATTAAAAGAATAAGCGATGAAAGAAGAAAACAAAACAAAAATAATTTCATATTGGTGTCATCAAATGAAAAATTAGCATGTTTCTGAAAATGATACAATTTCTACATTTTATCGCTGAATCATTTTGGTTTTGACTTTGGAAAAGGGTTCATTTACTCAACAAGAGCTAAAAAGTTTCACCCTAGGTATGCTTTGAGTTTTACAATGTATCAAAATGATTTCCAGCTCATTGTCATTTTTTTTCTCCTAATCTTTCATCCAAGACAGTGGATGAACTGAAATTGTGTTTTTCTTTGAGCAGTTTTGAGTTTCTCAGAGTTAAGCAGTAGTAGGGCATCAGCTTTGATTGCTTCTCAGCCTGGAGTGGAGCTGCAGATCCATACTCGAGCCTGCAGTGGGCAGGTGCAGGAAAAGGCCCTGATAATTGGCTGGCTAGTGTGGCTAGGCCTCCGGTGGGGCTGGGCTGTGACTCCTGAGGAAGACACACAAAATGAGCTACTGCATCAAAAATTGAGGTTGGCAACCTCCATGCACGTCCGGGCGATTTTTCAAATGAACATTTCTCAGCCCCAGAGGAAACCATGGCGCTCCTGCTATCATAAGCAATTTGAATAAAAATGGACACAAAATACTTTTTTTCCTGACATGCATTAGTAGGTTGGGCAAGAGGGCAAGCTGTGATATTCAAAGAGTTGTGGATAAGAGAGCAGGAACAAAAAGAGACGTGTTTTATTTTCTAAAGAAATGAGGTTAGCATATTTTGGTGACTGTAGTATCTCTTTTAAGCCTCACGTTTCCTTTTCCTCTTCTTTAAAGAATGAAAAGAGATCAGAGAAATGGGCTTTGAGTCCTAATAAGAACTATAAGGGCTGCGAGGAGCATTTTGCTGGCATTGACAAGGAGCTTTGAAAGCCCAGAGCAGAAATAGCTCAGTTTTCACATCAGAGGTTCTAAACCTCTTATTAAAGTTTGATAAATGTTGCGCTAGACATGTGTGTTATCAGCTTTCTTTAATCCAAAGCAGCTATAATAACACAAAGGTCTGCATTGTTTTTCTACAGTTGCATATTTAAAAACAGAGTGAAATGGTAATTTAAGATATGAATATATTTCAGGTGGGAATTCATCACATTCTTCAGAGATTTGATTTAATACCTCAATAGGGCGTGAGTTTTAGCTGACACGGAGTCTATGGAGAAGCACACTTTCACCAACACAACAGTGACACTAAAAAAGCAGGCCAAACAACAAATACTGTGTCTTAGAAATGATGTTTCTGTAGAACTAAATAGCAAAAGCAAAAAGGGAGAAAAAAAATAATTGTGGTCCATTTACAGTAGGGCAACTCAGAAATATATCGATGCATGAGTTATATAATCACTGTTATATGTTTGTATTCCACCAAAAAATATCTGAACTTTTAATACACTTGTATTTTGTATTGAATTGTACTGCTACTTTATTGTACTGTAGTAATGAAAGGATTATTATTCAAAATGTTGTGGCCAGCTTGTGACCTACGTTCATACAACCTGAACCTAAACCATAGATAAAAAGTCTAAATGTGAGCGCTAGCCTCTAGAACTAGAGCTTTCTGTGTCTGCAGTCTGAGTTACCCCTTTCCCACTTTGAATGTGATGCTTGTTGAGTAAACCAATATTTTGCCCACTGATGTGGCCTAACAAGTAATTCATATATTTAGACTCGGCAAGCTAGTATAGCAACCCCTCAGTGGAGTTAGCTGGATGCCACACATCCGCTTGACTTGATTGGCTTGTGTATTTCTTAAAATTTCATCTGAAATTACTGTATTACACATAGACTTCTTAGTAGACTTCTTTGCTCCATCAACTTTTATATGTCAGCTAGAAAATATTTTCCAAGCAAGCAACCCTGAGCAACCTAACAGACATTGGTGGGTGTAATGCATTCTAATGTATTGCATTGCTGTAATTACATTACATTTCTTTTCTTTCTGGAATGGAGTAATCTAAGACACAAGGGTACTTAATTCAGCAACCATACCAATTAAATTATGTATCCTTTAACCCTTGCATGGTGTTCGGGTCTGTGAGACCCGTTTTCAGTTTTTTTCAAAAGAAAAATTAAACAATTAATTCTTTTTTCAACCTGAAATTCATTGGCTTTGGCTTATTTTCTGTGAAGAACATAAATCCGGACTAATTTTCAATGACCTCATACTGTACCTCCCCCCACACATTTACATTACATACAAGGTGTTTGGGTCCACTGGACCCAGGTCTAATAAAAGTGTTGAAAGTGTAGGTCCTGTGTTCCCACACTCTGTCTTCCTCCTTTCTCGTGCTGCTGATAGTGTTTTCTTCCCCTCCTGCTCCCGCACAAAGTTGCAACATTGTTGAAAATTCAACTATCAACACCGTCTGCTCTTACATTCCCATACATTTTACCCTCTTTCTTGAGGGATCCAAATTTTATTTTCTCATACCCTGTCCCTCCTGCAAATTAGGGGCATAATACTATAAATAAGAATTTGCCAGTGTGGTTCTTTATCACAACTGATCAAGATGGCAAAAGATTATCTGCTGCGAGGGCCATGCAATTGATTTTGGAAGAGAGAGGAGCTTCGGATGATGATGTTGACAAAGAGGGTTCAGAATATTTCACATTTCTGAAAATGCAGAGTCTGACAGTGACTTTGAAGAAGAGGATGAGGTTGAGCACCATTTAGTAACAAAACGAAGACGAGTACCCCATCTGCAGCCAGCTCCAGGACCAGAACAAGCCCACCAGACAGCAAGTGAAGAAATATGGATGTCAATAACTGGTGAAATTGAATGGTCTTCTTGCCCAAGAAATGAGCCACCCTACAGAGCTGTTACTGTGATAAGCCAGGGCCAACACGGCTGACAGTTACTCATGTGCAGGACATCAAGTCTTCATTTGAGCTTTTCATCCCAGATTCCATCCAGAAAATTATTCTAGATTGCAGTAATCTAGAAGGAAGGTGTTTTTTTGGAGAGAGGTGGAAGGAGAAGGACCAAATTCATCTAAGAACCCCAAAGGCCTACTTTGGGGTTCTTATCCTTGCAGGAGTTTTCAGGTCCAAAGGGGAATCGACAGAATCCCTGTGGGATGCAGAAACCGGCAAGAACCTTTCCGTGCATCAGTGTCTCTGGAAAACTTCCACAAAATTTCCAGGATTATCCATTTTGATAACCGAGACGACAGACCAGCTCGACGGCAGAGAGACAAGCTAGCTGCCATCAGGACAGTGTGGGATAAGTGTGTGCACCACCTCCCCCTGTTTTACAACCCTGGGCCTAATGTCACCATTGATGAGCAGCTGATCCCATTTAGTTGTGAAACATATTGCTTCACGTGTAAATGTGTTGTCTTTCCACTCACTCCACTTGATTATAACTGATTTATTTTTTTATAACATTTTATAAAAAAAAAAAAAAAAAACGAGAAGCACATTAATTCATAAATGTGATCTAACAAAGGTAAAGGGAAAAAATTAACCATGTTTGCTGTTCATATGGCTTGTAATTGGGATGACGTAAACATCTGTTGAGTAATTTAACATAAAATTGTTTGATAGTGTTAATTTGGAAAGCCAAAACTCTAGCGGGTCCACCAGACCCATGAACACTGGCTGAGCAACAAAAATATGAACACCACACAAGGGTTAAAAAAAATGTGCATGCTAGGTGGACAGAATAAAAAAAAAAAAACACCTAAGAAATCAAACATGAAAAAAAAGTGATGGTCAGTGGCAGGAGGTGATAAATAGTAAAATGATCTACACCTTTTGTAAAGTGGAGTTCTGAACGTTAATTTTTATTGGAAAAAAAGCACAAAAATGTGGTGGTACAGTAGAAACTGCACCTCATTCAGAAACACCTGATTTCTCCTGCTAACTCATAGCATGTGCAAACAATCAACCCAAGGTTGATTTTCATATAAACATTTCTATCTACACCCATTTTTAAAAAAGAATTTTTTTGACTACAACATTTTCTCTGTGAAGTGTTCTTTGAGCTGGTTTTCAACTGTTCTGTCGGCCTTGTGTTGACACTTAATTCAATTCAATTTCATTTCATTTATACAGCGCCAAATCACAACAACAGCCGCCTCAAGGCGCTTTATATTTTAAGGTAGACCTGACAATAATACATACAGAGAAAAATCCAACAAACATATGACCCACTATGAACAAGCACATTGGCGACAGTGGGAAGGAAAAACTCCCTTTTAACAGGAAGAAACCTCCGGCAGAACCAGGCTCAGGAAGGGGCGGGGCCATCTGCCGCGACCGGTTGGGGTGAGAGAAGGAAGACAGGATAG
This sequence comes from Diplotaxodon limnothrissa, assembly GCF_057381915.1. Lineage (NCBI taxonomy): Eukaryota > Metazoa > Chordata > Actinopteri > Cichliformes > Cichlidae > Diplotaxodon > Diplotaxodon limnothrissa. Next base: position 12,497,800 of record NC_140612.1, on the reverse strand, counting down.
AAGACATGCTGTGGAAGAGAACCAGAGACTTAAACACTAAAAGAAAGATATTGTGTGTTTCCTCAAAATGACTGAGATTTATGTCAGTGAGTGGGACTGTAGCCTAAAGTTTATATTGATAAATGATAAAAGACTGATTTCAACTGGATGATTTTTTTAAAATTGGAAGACAGTGGAAACAATGCAAATGAGAGGATCCTGGCAATAAACCAAACCGAAATAGTGACTTCACCTTTTAGCTAATTTGTTGCTGGATTTATTAAGACTTGTTAGCTCTAAAACCACTAGATTGCTGATATGAAAGCTTGTGAGACAAAACACAAACAGCATCAACAATATAAAGCAATGAGCCAAAAGGGCCAAACTTTTACATAGAAGAGGTGATTAACAATGCTCCGTGTGTCCATACAAGCAAACACTTGTACACATCACATTGATGCAGCTTCTGTGAGGCAGAACAAATACAACTACAGTTTCTCAAAGCTGAAAGTTGAATTTTTCTACCTCATTATCCAAAATATTCTATTCTCCTCCAGGCTACCCTCAAATCTGATGATTTGGGGGAAAAAGTTTGCCTCAGATCGAGTTTGCATGTCACGCCTGGACAGAACTTGGCAGAGCTGATTGAGGAACACATTTGCATTTGGCCGACCAAATCAGTATTTTTATAGACCTCTTTCACAATTACATATTCTCAGTGTTAATGTTACTTTCAGATGGAATTAGTTCTTTATGTGCTCTGATGCTTGTAGTCCATTAATTTAGTTTTATTGCCGCTAAATTAGATTCACTTACTCCCTCTGGCAAGGAAGTGGAATGTGCATAAAAATAACTTATACCCCTAAACATTTGTTCTCAAAATATTCAGCTCAAGTGCAGTGTAGGTAGGCCACCTGCATGTCAATAACCTTCAAAACTCCTTCGTGTTTTTGACGTTTATTATATGAACCGCATTGCCCGCGTTCTCTTTTTTCTTCTTTTTTTCCATTTGCATCTTTAAAGCAGTCACAAGCTGTCTCTTGCCAAGCTAGGACATCATGTCTCACCACCCACTCAACTTTCCGAGGGAATGTTTCCTCTAAGGATCTGGCATCCAGATAATGATAATATTGTCACCTTCACCCACCACAGTCGGTGCAGATGGTGCTCTTTCCTTTTCATCCTTTAACATTATGCTTTAGTGCCACTATTAAGGCATTATGAGTTTGCAGTAGTGTTTTCTTTCTGCTGGAGAAAGGTCTGTGACTCTCAGGGTCACTTTGGGAATTGTTACTGATTGCAGCTTGTGTGGTGAACTATGAAGTACATTTTCAAAGAGCAATGCAGATTGTTCTGGAGCCAGAAGTATGCCGAGGAGAAACTACATGACAGCAAGCAACAAGCAAAGGAGAACAAGCTGCTGAGAATATTTTGAGTCTCAAAATCACAGAACACCTGCCTTTGGAGAAGAGAAATGCTGCTGTTTGAAAGTTGAAAGGGCATCATGTAAAGAATTTAATGTAAACCTTTGAGTTTGAATATGCAACAAACTTCATTTGATATGACAAAGAAGCTGTGGACCACAGTTTTGGGAAACAAAGGATGATTTGAATCTTGAAAGTATAATAATGAGTAATAATGTCAGTAATAATATGTAGATACTAGGCTACACTAACGCCAGATAACATCATCTTTGCATAGTCTAAAAGGATGAAAAAATTATAAATAAAATGCATTTTCTTTGTAAACCCCAAACTAAGTGCACTAAACGATGGTAGTGCACAGTATGTAATTCTGTTAATTAGACTATAAATATTAATGTTCAGGGTTTTTGCCAGAAGAGTTGTTAAGCCAGACGGCTACCCATCCACCTACTGTAACACAAACAGTGTTATGTATGTGCAACTCTTGCTACATTTGTAAAAATAAAAAGAAACTAGAGACTTCATTTTCTACTCCTGGTTTGAAAACAATGTAGTGTAGTGTATTCCAGCAAAAGCACAGTCAATCCCAATTAACCTCCTTCACATACAGCAATTAATAATCTAATTAGTGGATATGCAGTAAATGAACAGCTATCATTAGTTACCATCACTGTTATATCTATGTATGGAAAAATAAGGATAATTAGGAAGGTTCCATAACCTTATTGGCCATACAATAAAAACCTTGATCTTTACCGTCAATCCTTTTCAAACTATACCACTGAATCGGTGGCTGTTTTTCATGCCAAATCCCTGGCTACTACAGTCTGTGTGTCAAAGTATATACTGAGCCCCAAGTTGGTCCTGATGCATCTGACTGAGTGTGTGTCAAAAAGATGTTGTATGAAAGTCCCAATCCATTTACCACATACTTGGAGGTATTGTAAAGTTGCTATAAGTGGTCAGACATTTGTGTCTAAAAGGCATATCATTAATGGTCTAGCAACGTTAAATAAGTACAAGACAGACAAGACATTGAGCGTGTTTTTCACTAACAAGCATAAACTTAATTTTATATGAAAAAAAGAAAAATGAAAGTGAGTCTTACTGTATTTCGCTAAACTGTTACTCAAGAAAAAACCCCAAGTCTATTTACATGGCATTTTAAACATTCCCCACATGCAGTTGCTTTTCATGAAAAGAATGCTCAGCTCATTTTTTTTTCCAACCTTCATTTAAGAAGGCTGGAAAGCTATTTTCTTTGAGGATCTTTACAATATAGCTTTCAGGGCTCTTAAGCTGTGAGTTCATTCAAATGGACACATTCTGAAGAGCCTTGGAACACCATTGAGCTTCTATACTGGAACTTTTACAATTTTTTATAAAATATCACTGCAGCTCTGTTAGCCCCTCAGAGTTGAGCTGTGGTGGAGCATCAAGTTATTGCTCTCTGAGCCTAGAGGGGAGCACACCTTAATACTTCATACAGTCTGAACAGTTTTGTTCTGAAACAGTTGATTGTCTTATTTGATTATTCATTTCTTCTTTTTTTTAAGTTACAGTTTTTAAAATGATTATTCATTGTAATTGCAAGTTTTGTCATGTCAGTGCTTCCTTAAATATCTGTGGATATCCGTGATAATGGTGTTTGTTCGTGGACCAAAACACATCACAGCAAAATCTTAATGATCATAATAAAAACATCTAAGTTTAATATAAGATACCAGAACACACTTGTTTACTGACCATCTGCCCTCAGCTCTCATGAACACTTGAAGTTCCTTAAAACTATTTTTTTCAACTGGTTTTACATTTCTCACACTTACACTGATGTGACTTTGTTTCTCTCATTTTTGATAGATTTGGAGATGTTCTGACACAGTCGTCTATCTGTCACAGTTAGGCTCTTTCAAACAAAATCCCTATACTTGCCAGTTTTTCCTGCTGCTAACACATCAACTTGAAGACAAAATCTTCTTAATACATCCCCTACTAGCAGGTGCCATGATGAAGAGATAATCAGTGTTATTCAGTTAACCTCTCAGTAGCCATTATGCCTAATCAGTGTAACTGCTTGAATTAGGTTAATTTACCAATAAAGAAGTTCAGCAAAAGTAATAATGAGTCTGGTGTGACTTATGGGTGTTCAAAGCCTGAGTTAAGGGTTTTATCCGCCTAGATTTGGATGCAGCCATAAATAAACAATAGGTTGGTTTCAGGAAGTAAGCACAACTAAATTTTAAACTGTTTACCAACAAATTAAACTTACATCAATGGTTTCTGTTATTCAAATCAAAAACTCAGTTTACAGCTTGTAAACTGTAAACCATATTTGTGAACAATTTATTTAAATGTATATCTCATTTTGGACTGATTCAATGGCCACTCATGCTACTTTAGAAAAGAAGTTAGATCTAATCATACATTCATGCAATGGTTGATTTTGAACACGTCAAACATTTTATCCGGGTCACATCTAGAGTACAGCCAGTTTAGAATCACCAGTTCATCTAAAATGCATATTTTTGAAATGCGGGAGCAAAACACATTACATTTATAATAAATGCTAAAGGCATTAAACTGTGGGCATGCAAAAGCTTTCCCTTTATTCTTTCTTAGAGATACAGTACAACATTTCCATTTCTTTTCTTTGTTTTTCTTGATAGAAGCATTATAATGATAGTCAGACGCATGAAAAAATTAGATTCATGCTTGGTTCCCTATTGTCTCTTGGAGCTGCTGTTTGTGGAAAACATCACTTTTATGTTAAATGAAATAGAAGTGGCTACATGGCGTAAGAGAACATTACACACAGGGGTTACTTTGATTACTGTAATGCATGGATAATTTCAAGCCAAATAACTATGCAGAAAAATAATGACAAAAGCAAAATACCAGACAGTCTGGTGCATGTTGTGGCTTACGCTATGTTCTATTAAATGTTGGAAAGCATAAATTCCCTGCTGCTATCGTATAATTACAGTATTAGTATGTTACAGGAGTTTAGCTCAGATATGAGAAAACAAATGAGTGAAGCATTTTCTGCTTGTGAGATTTCATCTAACTAGCAAATATGTATTCTTTCCATACAGTGTTACCTTGTGTCAGAGTGTTTTTGCAAGGTCCAATCATCTACTGATCTACTCTTTCTACCAGTGCAATCCATTATATAAGTAAAGCAATGCTAAGATTCATATATTGAGTAATTTATCACACATTATCGTTCGGTTGCATAGCTAAAAGTATTCCATTGTTAATTTTTTAAGCTGCCTTAAGCTTAAAAAGCTTTAAGTGGTGCAAAACATGTGGTTGAATAAAAGTATTTAGTTTTTATCCTTCTGCTGTTCTAGCAGAAAGAAGTAGCTGAGACTTCTAGCATAAAAGCATCACTGCCATCTAAACGTGGGGAAAACTCGTGCTTTCATCATGTGAAACACACACACGCATACTACAACGTGTTTGTGTGTTGGGGTCAGAGCTGCAAACTACACTAAGTACAAAGCACCTAAAGGATCTGGAGTTTGAGGCTTATATTTCAGGTTGGAGTAAGACATAAACCCTGCAAATTACAACAGACTACAAACCACGGGGAGAAACACCTGAGATATCAGGCTTTGATGCTGTGTCTTCCCCACTGCATCAAACATCAATGCATGAGAACAAATCTAAAGTCTAGAAGAGATCTTAAATCCAGAAACTTTCTTCTTATCACTACTGACTATTGCACATATTGCTGCATTTCTAAAATAAGTCAAACAATGGCTCATCCTCACAGGAAAAACAATGCTGGACACTGGTTGCTTTTTCACTTATTTTCAAACTAGTCAGTCAGTATCTGACCATTTTATTTGTTAAGCCACTTAACACTGACCTATCAATCATTTCAGCACAATAAAAGACACCTAACTCAAGGTCTTAACCAGTGTGATGTTTACACGTAACAGAAAACCCTCATATTGGCTAAATGAATATTCTGAATTCAGACTCAATACACTGAAGGAATTTTTTAAAAGGTTTAATGGGAAACAACAAGTTATTTACCGAGGACGGGAGCAGAGCTTGAGTTATGGTTAACTCAGTGATGGACTGCTGGAAGCCTCGTGGAAGGAAAGAGAGGGTAATATACAGGGAGTGCAGAATTATTAGGCAAATGAGTATTTTGTCCACATCATCCTCTTCATGCATGTTGTCTTACTCCAAGCTGTATAGGCTCGAAAGCCTACTACCAATTAAGCATATTAGGTGATGTGCATCTCTGTAATGAGAAGGGGTGTGGTCTAATGACATCAACACCCTATATCAGGTGTGCATAATTATTAGGCAATGTCCTTTCCTTTGGCAAAATGGGTCAAAAGAAGGACTTGACAGGCTCAGAAAAGTCAAAAATAGTGAGATATCTTGCAGAGGGATGCAGCAGTCTCAAAATTGCAAAGCTTCTGAAGCGTGATCATCGAACAATCAAGCGTTTCATTCAAAATAATCAACAGGGTCGCAAGAAGCGTGTGGAAAAACCAAGGCGCAAAATAACTGCCCATGAACTGAGAAAAGTCAAGCGTGCAGCTGCCAAGATATGCCACTTGCCACCAGTTTGGCCATATTTCAGAGCTGCAACATCACTGGAGTGCCCAAAAGCACAAGGTGTGCAATACTCAGAGACATGGCCAAGGTAAGAAAGGCTGAAAGACGACCACCACTGAACAAGACACACAAGCTGAAACGTCAAGACTGGGCCAAGAAATATCTCAAGACTGGTTTTTCTAAGGTTTTATGGACTGATGAAATGAGAGTGAGTCTTGATGGGCCAGATGGATGGGCCCGTGGCTGGATTGGTAAAGGGCAGAGAGCTCCAGTCCGACTCAGACGCCAGCAAGGTGGAGGTGGAGTACTGGTTTGGGCTGGTATCATCAAAGATGAGCTTGTGGGGCCTTTTCGGGTTGAGGATGGAGTCAAGCTCAACTCCCAGTCCTACTGCCAGTTTCTGGAAGACACCTTCTTCAAGCAGTGGTACAGGAAGAAGTCTGCATCCTTCAAGAAAAACATGATTTTCATGCAGGACAATGCTCCATCACACGCGTCCAAGTACTCCACAGCGTGGCTGGCAAGAAAGGGTATAAAAGAAGAAAAACTAATGACATGGCCACCTTGTTCACCTGATCTGAACCCCATTGAGAACCTGTGGTCCATCATCAAATGTGAGATTTACAAGGAGGGAAAACAGTACACCTCTCTGAACAGTGTCTGGGAGGCTGTGGTTGCTGCTGCACGCAATGTTGATGGTGAACAGATCAAAACACTGACAGAATCCATGGATGGCAGGCTTTTGAGTGTCCTTGCAAAGAAAGGTGGCTATATTGGTCGCTGATTTGTTTTTGTTTTGTTTTTGAATGTCAGAAATGTATATTTGTGAATGTGGAGATGTTATATTGGTGTCACTGGTAAAAATAAATAATTGAAATGGGTATATATTTGATTTTTGTTAAGTTGCCTAATAATTATGCACAGTAATAGTCACCTGCACACACAGATATCCCCCTAAAATAGCTAAAACTAAAAACAAACTAAAAACTACTTCCAAAAACATTCAGCTTTGATATTAATGAGTTTTTTGGGTTCATTGGGAACATGGTTGTTGTTCAATAATAAAATTATTCCTCAAAAATACAACTTGCCTAATAATTCTGCAATCCCTGTAAGGATGACATTAATGAGAACAATCTTACTTGTGAATGGGACTGGTTGGATCCAGGAAGGGGTTTACTGAAGGCAGGTGGAGTCCAGAGGCTAAGAGTGCCTGTGGTGAGTGTGTAGGTGGGTGAGTGTTCCAGGTGAGTCCTTCTCTTTCAGGTACCAACAGAATTGAAGCTGAAGGCAGTGCAGAAGTCCTCAGAGCAGCAAACAGAGGAGTGGAGTAGGAATCCAAATGAGGGAAGAAAACACTAAAACAGATGGAGCAACAATATTAATTCTCAGGGAATTCAAATTTTTGGTGCAGAGAACCTGATTGCTGCTGCTGAGGTGAAGACGATCTGGTGGAGATCTGCTGTCCATCCAACCTTAAAATACTGCATGGTTGATTGCATAACATAAATGTAAAAGAATGACTCAAGACTTTTGCATAGGATTGTATGTCATTATAAATCTCACAATATTGAAGTTCAGGGATGCAGTAGGTGTAAAAATGTATTTCTTACTCCTCTGATATGGAACTATTCCTGCAATGAGTGTTTCTCATCATGCAGTCATGTTAAAAATGTTGTTGTAATTTTGTTATTATATATTTGTATATATATTCATACAATAGAAATATTCCTAACTGGTAAATTGCAAACAATTTGTGTGTTTTTATTGATTATTTTTTCAATTGATTGAATATTATTATTATTACACGCCATCAAACTGTTTAACTCCTCTCTGGAGGGGAGAGGGAGGGGAAACAGGAGGACAAAGGAGGGGGGAACAACTAAGCTGTAGTGCCTCTTCACCTCACTGTACAATACCTTGTGCAATACTTTTTGTAAATAGTCAACAGTGCAATAGACTCAATACTTGAAATGTGCAATTCACTTGTATTTTTATTTTTTATTCCTATTTATTCTATTTATCCCCTTTGTATATTTTATTTATATTTGTCTCTGTATTTATATATGTGTGTATATATATATATATATATATATATATATATATATAATATTTCATATTTGATTAATTCTATGCTAAATGTTTTTAAATCCTGCGCTCACGAAGTTGTGAGGGCTTGAAAATACTGGAAAAATAACCCAATTTAATAGACTCAAAATTAATCAGAATTGTTATTAAATAAAAGTATTTGTGGGTGATTGCAGATCATTGTGAGCAGCTCAGGTGGGAGGCGTGGACTGATTTATTTCATGCAATGAAACTGTGGTTTTTGAAATTGGCAGTCAGTTCAATGGCAATAGTTTCTTCAAGTGTTCTCGCGTTATCACTATAGCTGTGTGAATTTAGTTCATTTGCCAGTAAAGAAGTGCTGTAAAAGTAGGAAGGAGACTGGTGTTGATTGTGGGTGTACCGAGTAAGGGTTTTGTCATAGGACAGATTTGGATTTAGACAAATAGATAAATTATTTAAAAAACTTCATAAAGTTAATACTGAGCAATAACTAAACAACTTACCAACAAATGAAACTAGTAATATTATGATTCTACTATTCAAATCAAAAATGTTTTCTTGATAGCAGCACCAAGAGTAGCTGTCAGCATCTTTAATGATATCACTGTCCTGTTTAGGTGACCTTTAAAATGAGTGATCATACATAAAATGAAGTAGTCATAGTGTAACAATATCTAGCTTTGTTTTGGAATGATTCTTTTAAAAAATGAATTGGAAATGTCGCATTTAAGCCCCTTTTCCATTAGTACCTACTTGGATCAACTCACCATGGTTCGCCACGGTTTTCCATTAGGTCCTGATACTACCTGGTATCAGGTACTTCTTTTAGCACCTGCTTGGCTGGGATTCGGAGCAATCTGAGCAGGTAATAAAATGTGACATCGTCACACTGCATGCCACTGACTGGCTGTTCAGTCGCGTCTCTTGAGAGCATCAAAATCAAAAGTGACATTTTTGAAACGTGACAACAGAATAAATAATGTTAGTAATCCCTATCATAAATCTGATAAACTCATTATAAATTTAGAAAAGCATCTATGTACACAAGAACACCATGTACAGACCACACATAAAAATGTATTTTATTTAGTGTATTAACAAATCGTATTATACATTTTATAGACAGTGTTTTTGTAACTTTTGCTTCACAAACAACAGCATTATAAAAATAAGAGCACATGTAACATATATTGTGAACATGATACATTGTTTGTCAGCAAATCCGGAGTAATACAGCATTTATTTATTCACTTTGTTTATGGCAATGACTATTTTCTTACAAAAATGTGAAGTAGAGCTTAAAAAAATGAGTGATTTTATCATGATATGAAAAGCAAAAAGAACACAGTGCCCATAATTTTCCAGCCAAAGAAGGAGGACTGTGATATTAAAACAATTACTTATGGTGGGCTTTTTTTTAGAAAGCAAATGTAGCGAGGAACATGCTGGTGTTGAAATGAAATGAGTGAGGTGACTACATTGCTTGGGTAATATTTTATCAGCAAAAGCCTTTTCTTTACGTATGTGAGCAATTCAGATTTGTGCAATCTACAAACATCAGCACGCTGGCAAAATATCAGTGATGGCAAATATTGAAATTCATATTAATAACTATTAAAGTTATTGTTTTCATCAGGAGAGAAAAAAAAATCAAACAATGAGGCAAGTATGGTGAAATCCTCCTTATTTCTAAGACGTAATACAAATTTATACCAAAAGCTGACATAAGAATCTCAAATGCACTCTTGAGACCCATGACAACAAATAACATGTCCCCCAAATGTCCCTTGCACTGCTCCAGAATTGCTCTTAACTATCGTCAGAGTTGTGTGGTGACTGCTCTTCCATCTGTGCGCCTGGCCACCTGCCCACTTCTTAGCTACATAATTTGGTTGTTTCGTATTCCATCGAGTTTGGCTGCTTGGCACTGAAAGTCTGCAACGCTGCCTGGATCCTGGCAACATCTGTAGTGGACAGTTTGAGCCGGTGCCGCAGCAGACAGGAGAACAGGTCCAGTGGCTGAGCTCCTGGTGGGGAAAGCCTGTTGACCCGATCCCGGATCTCCAGCAGCTGCAGCAGGGCTGAGTCCTGCGATCCCTGAGTATATGGGTAGTCCAGCTGTAAAATCAAGTCCTGGATCGCTTCCGGGTCAAAGTGCATACTATAGCCGTACACCTGGATGCTGTTGATCTTCATGTAGCCTAGATTTCGTCCCGATTCCAGGTACTCCAAGGGTTCATAATATACAGTTCCATTCCCGTTACTTGAGGTGCCCCTGATCCGGCTCCGTAGATAAAAATGCACTGTCTCAAAAAATGTTTTCCACTTGTTGCCTAAAGTCAGAGTCCAATTATAACAGTCATAAGGAAGGTCTAATTTAGTCCTCTCCCAGTCTGGATAGTTCTTCTGCTCAATGGGCATGATCCAGCTCTCTGAGTGGCTCCCGCCAAACGGATTGATATAAACAGACAGCATGGGGTCCAGAGTAATGTTCTTGGTAAGGCAGATCTGTAGAGACATCCCCAGGAGCATGTGGACATGGTTTGACTTGTATTTGTTACTTTTCAGTGTCAGCAGCATTCTCTTCCTCCACGATGGGTCAAACCAATTATTCAGCCTGACGTCATTGCTTACAAAGATGCCGTGAATGCTGATGCGGTTGTCACGTTTCTGGAGAAGATAGCGCAGCTCCATGTCCTGCAGGTCAGTCTCAAAGCCTATGTAGTGGTCAGTGGAGTCTGGCACTTCGTTGCGGCACACACCCTGGCTCAGCATGTAACCCTGGTTGCAGGTGGCGCAGCGGGAGCGATTCTCATAGGAGCATGACGCACAGGAGGTGCCCTCCCCCACTGTGCATGGAATCAAGCCCTGGCAGGGAGGATGCTCATAAGGGCAGGAGCAGCTCCGGGTTTCCTCCAGGTAAGAGCCGATGTGATTGTTTTCACTGCAGTACATGATGGAGAGGATGTAGTTCAGCCAGTAGCTAAAGGGCCTGCGACAGAGATGGAGCAGTGGGTAAGATTCATTGTTGATGCAGAGTACATAACACAAGAATCACATGGCTTCAAACATTAATCTCATTGTTTCTAAACCAAACAACAAAAAAATCTATATTTTGATGACAAACTCAATGCTCCTCTGTATGGAGAAAACCTGTGAGCCACTTAGTTTGATAGTGATCATCACGTATGCTTTTCATCAATGTGAAGTCTCACAATCCCATTTACTGTCTTCGCTCACATCTCTTTTCCCTTTCGGGTCATTATGCTTACATCAGGTGCTTTCTCTTTTGTTGGGTGTTGAGTTTCTACTTTATTGTCAAATATAATATTTATAAAATGCTCCTGATTGTTCACATTAGGTAAGCTGAGTAATTATTAGATGGTCATATAACTTTGAGTAATTTCAAATTTCATTAAGAATAAACACTGTATTTTAATTTTTAAGAATTATAGTGCATACTTTCTTTCTTTGTGGAAGCTGTTACATTGTAAAATCTATAAACAAAAACAGAGATGACTCAGCATAGAAAAAGTGTTTTTCCTCACACATACTTAAAAAATATAAACAATAAAAAAACACTTGCATGTATTTCTTTTCAGATTTTTGCCTATAAATAAGAGATGCAGTGGATATAGATGGGAAGTTGAACAATAAATATGTGGGCATGAAATGAAAATATGGCTATGGATATAGCAGTTATGCGGCACTTCACAATTATGAAGCCATGAAATGTAAATGTCAAAGTCCCTCTGTCTTCTCCTGCTCTATATGATTCGTTAATGACACATGAAAATATGTTAAATGTAATTTAGAGCAACCAACTCTTGCACTGTAAGGAGTAAAACTGAGTCATTACTTTAACTAACAGATTGAAACTATGAGTTTCATATGCATGGTTAAGTGCTTTCTGAAGAAACACAGCTAAGTTAAATTTTGCCTGCTTCCTGACTAGACCCTGTAGGGGAGGGAAGGTGCATTATGGGGGAGATCAACAGTCATTGCTTGTTCTGTATCACATCATAATCTCAAGAGACCAATGCCTGCTACGCAAGTCCCACATTTAAGCGATTCATTCAAATCCTTCAATGTTTTCATGAAATCCCTGTAGAAAAGATTTCCTGTCCACTTATCCAGTCTAAAACGCATCCTACTATAGATGGATCACTTGTCGTTTCACTACAAATATGCAAGGTCAAAAAAGATGAGTTAGAAATACACCCATTTTATATTTAGTGCTAAGAAAACGAGCTAATTGGGTAATTGGAAAGTCTCCCTCTGTAAAATAAGCTAATGCTAATTACGTTACAATTTTTATGTTGTTTACTTTGGGCAGAGCTGAAAATACTAAAAAGATACACTCTTGTTAAAAGCATAAACAACCAAAGCAACCACAAATGGTAATCAAAACATAGCTTCGGCTTTGGCATCACACAAAATTTCCTATAAAACAATATTAGGTTTAATAAGAGGCTGATAAAGATCACATTAGGAAAATACATCATTTATTTAAGTTGGAAATGTGCAGAGTCTAGTCTAGCCCTATGTACATCTAGAACCATACATATAGTATATGATTAGCAAAATGCTCTATTTATTCCAAGCCACAAACTATATCGGTGAAGCAATATACCGAAATTGTTTCTGAATGAAAGAGCAGATGGAATGCATGACAGGAACATAATGTGGTAAATTAGTCTGTCGCTTGCTATGTTCCACATCTGTCAGATTTTTTAATCCACTTTTGTTCTTTAGCAGAGTGGCTGTTCTGTTGCTGTAGCCGTGTGCAGCTGGTAAATTAATTTAAGGGAAACAAAAGTGCATGTATAAGTAATTTACATCTAAAAAACATAATTTTGAAGGGAAAAGTACCATTTGTTCAAACAGTTGTTAGACTAAAGAAATTAAACTGCACTGTGTGTGTGCTGGTGAGTGTGTGTATCACTGGGAATTTGATCCCATGATAAACAGTAGCGTTAGCCCTGCATCAGACTGGCCAGGGTGTAGCCCGCCTCTCGCCCTGGGATAGCTGGGATAGGCTCTAGACCCCTGCGACAATGATAAGGATAAGCAGAAGAGGATGGACAGATAGATGAATAAATGTTAGATGTAATTCCTAAATCAGGCTTTTTTACCCTTTTCCACAAATTATTTTAGCTTCTCAATGTTTAATACATTGACTGGAAAAGCATTTGATATATTCCTATATCGACACAAATACTATGAAAGTATAGTATTTGTGTCATATATTTACTGCAACAAATAAATGCAGTAAATATATGCAAAACATTTTTGAAGAACATTTTGATATTGTGGATATGAAGCAATTGATTATAAAAAAGATGCTATAATACATGTAATATTCTGAGTCAATTTTTAAACCAGCTATCAAACTGGATACGATCGAGTTGTGTTTGAACTTACACAACATATTTAAATGGATTTCATCTACACAGTCCTGCGTCTCTAGATTCTAGTTGGGCTGGAAAAATACACACAAATGGTGAAGCTAAGCAAAGTGATGATAAGGGTGAAACTGTGTACTAAACAGCTGGATAAACTAACATACTGCTGCTGCAGACTTCACAGTTACAGGAAAAAAATGGAAATAAATGATTGTGAGTTCACTTGTATTGTCAGTTCTGTGCAAAAAGCAATATATTCAAATGTGTTTTTTCCACTTTAATTGAGAAAACAATTATTTAAAAAGAAACATGGCTTAGAACACCTTCCAGTGGTAAAAATAACTAAATATATAAACTTGTGATTGCGTTTTCTTTTCTTTTCCTTTCTTTTTGTTTTCCAGCTCTATAATTTGTTCCCTCCAGTGTACTGTACTTTTACTCACTAATGATGCATATCTTAGGAAAAAATAATTATCATGCAGAGCTAAAGTCTATAGAAGGCTTCTGGTGTTTCTTAGTTTCGAGACCATTTTTGTGTTCTTCTTTTATAAGTGCTTTGAACCGGCAAGCCCCCTCTAGTATTCCAGCATCACAGTGAGCGCAGTCAGTGTGATGTGGAGAAAAACAGAAAGGAGCAAAAGACTTTTTCTTTTTCCTCAAATCAAATTTTAAATCTGGTGACATTTTGTCAAAAGATAGTCGATGTAATGCGTTAACAGTGTTAACGGCACCCAGCTTGTCTGAAACTCATCAGCGAGAGTCAGTTGTGCATATCTCACCTCCAGAGTGGAGACTGTGCACAGCAAGAGAGAGGAAGCTGTCTCGCCATCATAAGCACATTTTGTCAGCAGGACATGTAAACTGTCATGGAGACGCAGTGTGCAGTATGGGCAAAAGAGAAGCCGGGTGTTCACTCTGCAATCTGTTCATTGTCTGTCAGTTCATTTCACACAGATCAATGCCACAAACGAACTTTCTCCTTCTGCCACAGCGTACATTTTGACTAGTGAAGAAAACTTCTCCTCTGCACTAGATACACTTCATTTTTTCCATTACAAGCCACATTTATTTACTTTGGAAGCACAGAAAAAGCCGCCTATCAGTTGTTTTTGTGCAGCTCCATCACGGCTGCCCTGACACCTCTTGTATTCATGGAAAAAAATAAAAGGAAAAAAAATACTGTACATAGTTCCAAAGACTGCACTAGAAAGTTACAAAAGAAACTCCAAATGGATTTACAATGTAACAGCCTACATTTTTTTTTTATGTTTGCGTTGTCTTCATCTCACAAAGACTGTGAAGCTTTGGAACATGAATAATGGCTACAGAGATGTACAAATATTCCATATGAAAAACAAATCCTCTGTGAGCTGGGCCATTATGTACAGGGCGGTATGATATGTAAGGTAAATGAGGATAAAATCTTTGTATATTCTTGCTATATATATATATATATATATATATATATATATATATATATATATATATGTGTAACTATTCACTATTACATTGACAAAGGGCAGTACATTCTTCTGCTGTCTGAAGATTCATCTCAGCTCAAAACACTGCAAGTCGCCTATTTCATCATTGTAATTTAGCTGTTTGCAAGCTTTTATACACAGATGGGAACATTTATTAAACCTGTCACCATTTTCCATCAGGGATGAACATTTTGCATCTTTTTAATTTTTTTGCACAGCACAGATATTACTAAGAATATAGCTGTAAATGACCTCGGTCGCACCTAATTTGCATAAATTGCTACTAAGGAACATCTGATTCTGCAGCATTATGATGCTATATGAGGAAACGGTGCTTAGGACTGGAGCTGAAAGCCATTAAGAATCAAGTTAATATGATATGAGGGACCATCTGGAAACAGAAATGCAAAATCATGCGAAAAAATAACCATTTGTCGTTGTATTGAATCTTTTGTAGTATGACTAGTGCAGGACTGAGAGCTCAGCCACAATGATTTTGACCAATCTTTTAATCTGCCTTTATCGCTCTTATACATTTCCCCTTAAATATCAGAAATACACTTTTCCCTATAGCGATGGTCAATCTATAATGGTAATAACCTGAATACATTTCTATTCCCTTATAAGATCTTTGCAAATAAGTGTCAGTATAGCTCATTTGGTTGTATAGAAAACCCATATACTAAAGTGGTGCAGTACCTTGAGTTTGAGTCTGCAAATAAAAATTTGGATTCCCTAAATATACTACTTCAGGTGAACTAAACAATTTTTGTGTTCTATTTTTAGGAAATAAAACCTTTTCTTTACCTTGCTTAAAAATGTAAGCAAACACAACTGTGCTTGCAGCAACTCCAAATTTAACACTGCATATATGTACAGTGCTGTGAAAAGGTATTTGCCCTCTTCTTGATCTCTTAGTTTTTTGCATATTTGTTACACTTCAATGTAAAATAGTAATTGCCCCCTAAACCTAATAGCTGCTTGCGTCACCCTTTGTAGCAAGAACTATATCCAAGCTTTTGCAATAACTGGCAATGAGTCTTTCACATCACCACTTTGCTTTGTAGAATTGCTTTAATTCAGGCTCATTGGAGAGCTGAATTAAACAGCCTGTCTAAGGTGATGCTAAAGCAGCTCAATCTGATTTAAGCACAGACCTTAACAGGCCACTGCAAAATATTCATTTGGGGTTTTTTTAACCATCCAGGTGGAGTTGCTGGAGTCTTTCGGCTCATTGTCCATAACCCAAGTGTCCCTGAGCTTAAGGTCATGAACTGACAGACGGGCATTCTTTTTTTAGATTTTTCTAGTAGAATTCATGGTTGCATCCATTTCAGCCATCAAGCCATCCATTTCAAGTTGTCCAGCTGCTGAAACCGCAAAGCAGCCCAGACCATCATACTACCACAACCATGTTTGACTGATGGTGTGATCTTTCTATGATGCTATGTTTGTTTTGCCAGATGTAACAGGACTCAAACCTTGCAAAGTTTCACTCTTGCCTTGTCACTCCATAGAATATTGTCCTAAAACTCTTGGGGATCATTGATATGGTTTTTGACAAATGTGAGATGAGCCTTTGTGTCCTTTAAGGTCAGCAGTGGTCTTTGGAAATCTCCCATGGTTGCACTCCTGGAGTAATTTTAGTAGCCACTCCTGGGAATGTTCACCAATTTTCAGTTTTCTCCATTTTCTCAATGGCTCTCCATTGTGGTTCACTGGAATCTCAAAACCTTAGAAATGGTTTTGTAACCCTATTCGTAGATGTCAATGACTTTGTTTTTCATCTGTTCTTGAGCTTCTTCAGACGCCAGTATAACGTATTTCTACAGGTTGATTTTTTAGGGATTTCTTGATTTAGTGTGTCTGGCAGTAATCAGGTCTGCATGTGGCTAATAAAATAGAACCCAGCTTTCCAAAAAATGTGATTAATTCAGGTGGGTTTGGAAAGCATTTTCTCCTTAATAAATGAAATCTCCATTTAAAAAAACTGCAAGTAAGAAATCAGGTATGAGCCAAATACATGACTTACAACACTGTATGTTCCCATAGATTTTATAGGTAAATATGTACAGTTTGAATGAACAGAGATATATTCCCTCATTATAGAGGAAATGAAGGTGGGGGCAATTGGAGATTCGAGCTCTATATTTATTTAAAAAAAAATCACATTGCAGAGGATGAATATTTGGTTTCTCACCTGAAATAGCTCCTAAAATAAACCTGGATACTTCAGCTGCACTGACATAATTACATTTCTTTTTCATAAGCTTTTGTTGCAGACTATAGCTAAACTTTGTGGAGAAAAACACAAAAATAGATGGAATGATCAACAGAAGATCCACAGCAGATTTTCTTTAGTATATGATTTCATTGCAGTCAAGTTAACCAACAGGAAAAATGGCCCAAACTTTGCATATTCCTTTGAAACACTGCAAACTTTAATTTCACAGGAGGATAACTTTGATTTCCTGAATGTAAAGGAGACCCGGACTGGGAGTGCAGCCAAGTCATCAGGTGTGACACTATAGCTCACTTCAGTGAGACCTCGGTTGAATATCAAAGTGCTAATGTATTGTGTGTATTATTAGCATAATGCCTAGTTCAGGGGATAACAAAGCACTGCGCACAGAGCGGGCTGAGGAAAATAAATGAGCACTGCCGTTTGCAACGTGCTTGAAAGGACTTGCAATGTGGCTGCAGGCTTTGGAATTTTTGCTTATTTTTTCACACTCATGCGCGCAAACACACGGCCTAACACATCTGTATCCACAGAAAGGTCAGCAGGAATACTTATATTTCTCACCTCTCTCTCAGCATAATAATTTTGGGCTGAGTTTGACACCTTTTGCTGAGGGTGAAGAGCTTGTTGATAATGCGTCGTGCTTTGCTCAGGAGCTGCTGGGTGCTGAGCTCCAGCTGTTTGTAGCGCTGGAGAATGGTCGGCTCCGTTTTCCAGAAATATTGAATGGCCGATGCGTTCATAGCATAGAATGTAGGAAGCCTTCGAACAAAGTTCTGGAACTCATCTGAAAGACAGAGGACAGGCAAGATAGTTTAGTCTGTGTTGGAAAGAAGTGGATGGTTCCTGTCTGACTTTGCCTAACTGACCTGAATGCTTTCTCACTATATTTGGCTAATTTAGTCAAGCCAAAATGAGAAAATCAGTTTGCAGAGTCCATGTAGACTGAAGAGCTGTGGGGCAAACTGGAAGTGATATTGTTTGAAGCATAGGCTAATAGAAAAAGGCAGAGCTAAATACGGTGATGGGGTAAGATTCATTAATGAATAGCATACAGATTTTCTGCAGCAAGTCTGTCAGGGGGAAATCAGGATGGGCCTGGAGCACAGAGGATAACATCTGTCAGCCCTTCAGAAATGCTGTTTGCCTCGTGTGCTAAC
The DNA here is from genome assembly GCF_057381915.1 of Diplotaxodon limnothrissa. NCBI lineage: Eukaryota > Metazoa > Chordata > Actinopteri > Cichliformes > Cichlidae > Diplotaxodon > Diplotaxodon limnothrissa. The sequence goes on along the minus strand of NC_140612.1, from coordinate 12,479,461 downwards.
AGATTACATTTCAATAACAATATCATCACAATCATGATTGGATGTATGGAAAATCGAAAACATGCTCACTTCTGATTAGAAAAAGACCGTGCTGTTTGTCTGGATAATAAAGCATCAATTTGGGAAACCAATTAAGCCCCAACGCCTTCCCTGCTGATTATGCAAAAAGCTTTACATGTTCCTGTGAAATTCATAAGCTGAGTGTTTTCTATGACCTGTATTTTGAAAACTAAAGAAAAATCACATGGTGCTGCCGCCACCACTATTTTTTTTCTTTCTTCTAATCACAGATTTAGCAGATTGTGTGATATATTAATTTGTCTTAACTAAAATTAGTTTAAAAGATAAGACTATTACTGGCGTCCAATGAGATGGCATAATCCAAGAACGAGTCTGTCTTTTAAAACATCCCATCCGTGTCTTCATCGTAATAACCATCACTGTGATTTACATTTTGAATAACAACAGGATTCTGCGTCAAAGAAGAATAAGAATATATCTCAGCTTATATAAATATTTTAGCATTGCGCTTAACTTACGGTATTGAAACATTAAAACATCAGTCATGCAAACCTGCAATAAAAACAAGCTTAGTAGCAAAATGCAAATCTGACAAGACAAAGCAAGTTTAAGTGACACTGGCTGTTAAAGGATATTGTCAGATCATTGTCCAGTTATAGAAAAAAAGGAGAAAAAAAACCATAATCCATAAAAGTAGCATAAGAAAATAATTTTTCATTCAGGAGAATATTGTTTGTTACATGTTTCAGTATGTGTGAAATATATACAACAGTGCTGTCAGCGTTAACGCGGCAAATCTCCGTTAGCGAGTTAACACGGATCGCCCCGTGCATGGGGCTGCACGGCACTAACGCTTTAACGAGCTAACCGCGCTAACACATTGACACATTGTGCAGCCCCACGCACAGGTCGATCCGCGTTAATTCTCTAACAGAGATTTGCTGCGTTATTGCGGTTATGGTGTTAACATCATTTTAACTAGATTAACGCTGACAGCACTAATATATAATATTGATGTAGACTGGCTATGCACACACTGTATAGAAGGATTACTATAAATATTATATTTCCCAATAAATTTAAATTTCCCAACTATTTTAACTAGTACGATTTATTATTCTGGAAGACAAAAGGGGTTTAAGTGGTTGACTATGAAAATTAAAAACCAGGGTAATATAAATGTGTTCAGTCTGAAAAAAATAACTGTGGGAGTGGCTCAATAGCCACGTGTTTAGCTATTACATTGATACAAATGCCTCTAGCATTGAGTGGCTGGTTCTTTACTGCATCTGATTCCCCCTCCTCACATTTCCTGCCTCCTTCCACTGTCTAATAAAATGCCCAAAAGTGATTTTAAAAAAAGGAGCAGTAAATTTCTGATCCTTCAGCCACATTATCAAGATTACACATCGTGCAGCTGGAATCTTTTTTGTCTCTAGCATCCAACTAAAGTCTAACCTTTCCAATAAAGAGTTAATATTACTCACTTTTATTAAGGCCTACAAGTACCTGTGTTATAGATATATTGTGAGGATACAATAAGTAATCAATACTCAGACTATCATTCTTGCTTTTATTTTCTCTTCGTTACAATATTGCAATGGCATTTTATGGGAACCGAGAAAAGTGAACCTATTACTCCATTTTATAGAGTCCATGACCCTATACAGGTTGCCCATTGCCCATAGAGCTGATTTTAACATTTTACTTATTAGTTTTTAAGTCCTTCATGCCCTGGCCCCATAATAAACAGTACTATAAGTATTGAGCCATTCCTCCTTTCTCTATTTCTTGCTAGAAATGTAGTGAAATGTGCAACCATACATGAAGATACAATATATCCGGTAAAAAAATATTATTTCTTTAAGTAGTTCTCAGAGATAGCTGTAGAGGATTCTTGAAGAACATTCCAAAGCTCTTCTCTGAATGTTGGCTTCCTCCTGCTCACATGATAACAACAGTTTGAACCAAAGACTTCAAACTTGGATTCAAGTTTGAAATCTTTTTCAAGATACTCTGCAAGACTTGGCCACTGATTCTCAGTCCATGTTCTTGTGTAATCTGGGATACCTCAGACCCCTTTTCCCCATTTCCCTTCCTTCAAAATGGCTTCTTGTGAAATCATCTAAGTTGCCCAACAAGAAAACTGAAGGGGAGGCTGGAATGGCACCAAAACCTCTGAACAGGTGGATGTAATTGTCAGGTATATTGCCCTGACAGTGTGAGCAGCTGTTAGACAGCACAAAACCCAACGTGAACATCCGTTGACCCATTTGGTGCACTCTATGCAGGATTGTATTAATTGTAGATTGGGGTTTCTAGTCATTTTAACAGAGAGTTTTCCTGCATATTTTAGTTTGCAGTATTCAGTAATTTGGGGGGTTTGAGATTGAGGAATTGTACCACACTTAATGGTGTTTGTAATTTGACTTGATAAGGCTTGAATTTCTTTTTTTATTATAGATTTAATTTGTTGATATTCTAAAAATCTATTCTCGTTAATCCCATGTTGTAAAACTAATCTGTCAAATAGAATAGTCTAGTCTTTCAAATAGATGTACCAAGTATTTAATTGCTTTGAAGTTTATCATATTGTTGTTTTGTAGGATATTAGGGTTGTTCCAGATGGGTGTACATTTACATGGGATTAGTGAAGACTCATTTTTAGAAATTCTTGACAGCCATCCTTCCATTGATGGAAACAATTTATGGTACCTAATGTACCTGATGATGTAGTTTTAAAATTTGTTCTCTATCTTGTATCTATCTGTTGGCACAACATTGGTTTATCCCTTGAGTTAAATTTTTAAATGATTAATCGGTCTGTGTCATGTGAGTTAATAATTTAAAAAAACAAAATGGTCAGGTACAAGGACTAGTCTTGAAAATGAGTGAAAAAGCAGCAAATATCCAAAGAAAAACTTTGAAAGACCTTCAGAAAGCTTGAAGAACTATGTCTCACTATGTCAAAATTAAAAGAAGTCTGGCTCCTTGGAAGCAAATGATAGGCCATGAGCTCACAGTACTACACACTGTACTACTTGCACAGTAATAGCTCAGCCTCAAATCCTCAGGCAGAAACCTGTTAAAAATTTCTATGTCAGTCTTAAACACAAAATGCAATCGAGCATTTGCTCTAAGGACTCCTTGTTAGTGGAATGGTCTGGCTCGCTTTGTCAGTGTCTTCTTTTAAATCACAGATCAAGACTCACTTCTGTTGCAGTGCTTTTTGTATTTTTTTTTTATTTTTGACATTACTAGCATACTTCCATCTTATTTCTATTCATGTTCATTCCTTACAATGGATTCACATTGTATCTTGTTCTTATTTTGACATTGAACGTTGAGTTTTGACCTGTTTCAGTGGATATGTAAATTGTTTTTGTATTTTCTTTCCAGTAAGTTTGCTGACCCTGTGTTTCTGGGAGGAGTAGCAGATTTGACTTCAAAAATGGGCAAAACAATAGGTACATTCACTTCTTCTTATTATTATTGATTATTTTATACTGTCATTTGGCTCATTAAGTAGGAAACATATAGAATATAGGTGTACTTTCAGGCTAAAAAACAATACTGATTAATTTAATATAGTTAACATCATGGCAAAATCATAATGTTGAATAACCATGAGAAGGTGGGAATGGCAAGTAACTTCTTAACTAAACTATTATTTTATCACCAAGACAACAATACCTCATCCCTGGAAACTTGCGCTCTAATGACCATTATTATCTTGTCAGCTGCTGAACCCAGGAAGGTAACGGCATTTTCCTTTTGTACAATTTTAAAAATAGAAAACACTGTCAGATTTTCAGGAACACAAGTACAGACACAGCGTGGGTCTTATCAAAAATAACACAAGGAGGCTGAAGGGTAACGACGCGTGTAAGGAGGCTTATTTGGCAGGGTTTTCTTAAATTACTTAATTATGAGGTTATAATTAATAACTTATGCGTCTTAGTAGTCCGGCAACTTTAAGCATGTATTTGACTTACTGCAACATATTGCAGTTTATTTAGACTAAAGCCTCTTGGATCTCTCTTGGATATGAAGTGCACTCTCTTATTTATGCTCCCCTGAGTCTAGTTTTTCACACTGTTTCAATGCTCTGTTATGACTATGGTTTGTCTTAGCCAAACACTGAGATAGGATACTGATCCAGGTATAAAAAATATGATGTCTTAATTATTAAACAGTTACCACTCAGTGGGTGGTGGGACTTAAAACAAATCATGTCCACCATCCTCTGATGGTAGGAAGCTCATTTAACAATAAGAGTTATGATTATTAATCTCTCAGCTGCTGGTGCGAGTTGTCCTCTATTAGATTGACTATACAAGTAGATCCTCAGGGGTTTCAAGGAAACTTATTTTTCATTATTTAATACAGCAGTGTAACTGCAGTTCTCTGGGCACCTTGCTGCTTAAGTCATTGCCAACTGCGCACTAATCAAGTTGCCCTTAGTACAGAAGCATGTAGCCGGTAATAACACACAGCCAGCTAGGTGCACTGAAAACAGCTTAAGGCAGAGCTGGAAATGAGTGAAACAGCAAGATGCCCTTAGAGCCTGTGGATGCAGCACAGTTTTAATAATGACAGGGGAACATGGATGCAGAGCTATGCTGCAAGATACAGTAAAATTCAAGACTGAGGAAGAAGAGTTTGACATAACGGTCAACGGGTACATTAGTGGAAAAAAATGCAAAAGCTAATGAGACATTGGTTAAAACAACTGCAACATCATTGCTAGTGCTATTGCAAAGCTATTAAATTGTATTCTGCAAACAGATTAGAGCAACTGTATTGTGTTTCAAAAGGCATGACAGCTCCTACCGCAGTGAAGAGCTTACTTCTGACTGAATCACTGTTGACCCAGTAATATTGCTGTAATTGCTCCTCTTTCATGTACTGGACTTTGTAAATCATCCATGCATTTTTTTCCTAAAGACGGGTTCAAAGGTCACAAAAGTGTTATTAATCTGAATGCTCGAAAAGTGGTTCGATTTTCACCAGAGAAATTTTATTAATTTCATTATTTTGCTGTTTCTACTACGTCAGCTATTTACTTAATACCTCTTGCTGTATTAGGCCACTAAGACAAGTGTTACTGATCAATAATCAGTGCTGCTTTACGGCAGGATTGGATTTATAAGATTTTTACATCAACACAATGAAGTAAGGTACCTTCATTTCATTCATTTGTTAAGAGCCTTAACGTAGCTAATATTTAATTGTTTTAGAATACCTCCTCAAAACATCCTTTGTTTTACAGAAATCACACATCTTTTAATATTAATGATCCTCATACTTTGTAAGTCACAGAAAATTGAACATATCATTAAATCATCGAGGCCATGAAGTCAAGCTCAACCGCAATCCAGGAAGATCAGCTGCTCTAATAGAAGTCCACATCAGCTGATGAATGGATAGCTTTTACTCTTTTACACATCCATCTCGCAAATCTTATACAGTGATTGCCATTTGTGTACCCATGTTCATCCATAGAAAGGCAGGGAGGTTCCACCCATGCTGCTAGATAGATATTACTGCAGACAATAGTTATCTGCAGATAATGCAAATAATCTTCTTACTGAATGTAAATCAAAGACAATTAATGTAAGCTGTTGCATGCAAGAATTCCAAATAATACTAAATAAAAGGTGTGTGCTGATATGTACAACTGACAATTTGTTATGATCAGGAAATGGTTTAATAGTTTATTTCCCTCAAAAACCCTGAAAACAGATAAAAACAATAAAATTAAAACATGTGCAGAACAGGGAAAAAATCTGTTGTGTCTAAGTAAGTTAAATGAACAGGGCTTCTTAGTTGTTTTCATAACCATGTGTGTTTGCAAGAAGCTGCAAACACATGGGTCCAAAAAGTATTACACTGTGTAATGTTGAATTGCTATTGCATAGATTGGATGTAATAGTCCCTTTTTCAAAGATCGTCAGTTTGATTTTTCCATCAGTGCCTCCAACAACAGGGTGCTATTTGCAGTCAGTGAGAGGGTCATTTAAAATGGCATAAATAAATAAATAAATACAAATAATAAAACACTGACCTGACTCTTCAAATTCTTGGTTAGCCATGTTCCAGGAATCTCGGATTTGCAGAAAACTAGCTTCCATAGCCCTCAGATCCACCTCGGGGCAATTACACTGTGGATAGTCGACGGCACACTGGCACCAGCAGTCGTTGTTTCGGCACACAAACTGGCCCTCTTCATTACAGCCAATGTAGCTAAGAGCTGCTTGCACAAACCTGGCCCTCAGATACTCTGGCAGAATGGCCTGGAGGCCTAAGGCAAGGACAAAAACAGGGCACAAACATGGAAATGTCACATGGATGAATGAAGTGGGAGCTGTAAGCACTTTAGCTACTGCAAAAATTGTGTTTAGATAGCTTTTCTATGGTAGATCTGTAAATCACCGAAGACCAGCTCTCATTTTCTTTCTTTTTTTTGTCTCCCATGCTTGACATACACTTGGCGTCAGATGCAATATGCTGAGATTCACTTTAAGTTTTAGTTTTACTGTGTAGTTCTGCTACTTTTGTTCTGAATCATTACTGCCCAGGATTCACTTCAGAAGTCTGCAAGCAATGCATGGCTAAAAAAGGAAAAAAAAAAAAAGCAAAAGAGTGATTGAAGCTAAATTCATTCTGACACTCTCGTGTTGCAGTTATAGGCCTGCCAGAGAACAGACACTGTGACAATTCCATCAGAAATTGGGGGAGTTCAATTATGGATGGCCAACCTTGCAAATGAATCTTGTTTTCAGGGCTCTGAACCAAAACGGAGCTGACAGAGTCGAGGTTGTCATAGTTACTGCATCCAAGAGGACCCGTCCTTGTTTCGGTCACCTAAAGGGAGGAAAACAGAGGGGCATAACAGCAATTCATACTGTGAAAGTAACTCTCTAATGGCATTAAATATACAAACACATACAGAGAGTGAGCTATGACAAAGGAGGATGGAAGCGAACGCAGATCATGCAGAATAAGATTAACAGTCATTCCCTCTACATCTCCTCTTCTGAGAAACACTAAATATATTACAGATTATTTAGACTTCTCCATTGAGCAAATTATATTTAGGATAATGACTCTGTGAGCCAGTGAGCTGGAAATTGAGTTGTGATCGGGTCCGCAGCGTAAGGCGTAATGAGTAAGTTGGGGTGTCATCTGTCAAATTCATCTCTACATTATGTTTACCCAGTATAATACCCACTGACACCAATAACATGCTAAAATGCATTGTAAGCCCGTGTAAGCATGTCATCTTCAATTATACACCTGAGGGTTTGTGTAATTGCTTTGTTCAAACTTTTACAGGAGGCATGCAATATTGTTCCAAGACTACGTAGGTTGAAATATGATGAGAGGATTGGCAGCATACTCATCGCGGTAAACAGTGAAGCCATTTTTCAGACTCGATGATGACAGATTCATTTTTACATGTTAATGTTTTACTGCAAAATGACGGATACAAATACACATTAGATCAGATGCAGTCGGAGGAATGATTTGGTAATCCCATAAATCCTCACAACAGTTCTATTTCTGACGAAACTAAGCAGCACACCAGAGGCTCTGTGCGACTGCAGGAACACAGGAGCACTTTGAAGTGAATCAGCTTCCTCGCATGTTCGTGCTAACACGCTTGCCAGGTATAATGTTCAACCGTTTCATTTTTGCATGCTAACAGTTGCTAATTAGCGCTAAAAACAAAAGATCATTAGCTTTCCAGATATATGATTCATGGTGTAGTCACATAATAACATCCTGTGGTGTACCTCACCATAGAACAGACAGTATTTAACATAGACAAACACACAATAAATAAATATAAGCAACAGAGCATTTTTTTATACAATAAGATATGTAACAGGCAAACAATTTTAAAAAAATGTTGTAAAGTGCAGTTGTCTGCGGCATGTCCGCAGCTCTTTTAAGGCATGACTGGTGGTTTTTGTTTTTAAACTCCTTTACCTTCTTCCAGATGGCAGAGAGACAAACGGAGCCCCGCAAGAGACATGGGAGAAAAAAAAATTACAATGAACTTTTGCGACATCCCGAGTTTGTTTTGCGAGATCTCGCAAAACAAACTCGAGATCTCGCAAAACAAACTCCAGATCTCGCAAAACTAACTCGGGATCTCGCAAAACTTTTGCGAGGTCTCACAAAAGTTGAATTCCAACAATGGCGGCAGCTACTTAGTTGTAATATTACTCTTTCTGGGTCACAAAATAAACTTGTAAGATATTTTGAGGCGTGAATGTAGTGGTGTAAATGTCAAATATCTGCTCGGTTTACAAGACATCACATATTTGCAAAAGTGCTGCGACGTTTTTGGAGATCTGACACCCACCATCTCGAAGCTAACAGGAGGTCGAGACCTACTACAGGAGGAGGAACACCGCTCTCCCGGCACATCGTGCCTCGACCCCCTGGTCGGCTTCGAGCTGGCGGCCTCCGAAGAATGCGGCTAAAAGTTTTGCGAGATCCCAAGTTTGTTTTGCGAGATCTCGCAAAAGTCCGTCTTAATTTTTTTTCCTCCCATGTCCCTTCCGGGGCTCCGTAACAAACAGTTAATTTACTGGAAGGGTTAAGTCTGCAGCAATGCAGCTGGCCTTCTCCTGAACACGGTCAGCATACACCGAGTCTAGGTTTAAGAGAGAACTACCCACAATCCCATGTGCTGTTTTTCACTCCCTGGTCCAAGTCCTTCTTGTCCTATTTTGTGTAGCTGTCATTTGCTTAGTGTCATAATGGTGGTAAATTAATACATATCTGGGATCAAAATATATTTACTTTGTATGTGTATTTCATCATCAACATGAACATTAAAATGGCGTGACAAAATGATGAGGCAATTAGAACTAAGAGCAAGTGTGACTGACTGAATATAAACGCATAGTATAAAGCCATATTGGACTGGCTTCATTTTACACTGGCTCTTATGGTAGGCTCTTAGTCTAAATGATGTTCTATATGACTGTTTGTCATTATGTCCCAGAAGGTGATGGAATTATAGTTCTAAAGAAATCTCATTTGTGACAGGCACATCTGTGACATACATTTTAAAGATACAGTTAAGGAACTGACTAACTACCGTACAACCTGGGAAAAAGCACTGAATTTGTACAAAATCTGCACAATTTTGGAAAACTAACCAGGGTGAGAGCCATAATCTTTTCCAAAGATATTGCTGCTTGCTTGTTTGGCTGAACCATCTAGATTTTCCACTAATTTAGCATTTGTCTATATCTAAAATCATTAATTATTTTAGTCATTAGTGCTCAAAACCCAGTGGCATGTCACGGCAAATCCCTTGTTTTCGATGTTTTCTGTGGTGACAAACAGCTTTCGAGCTGTGTGGTGTTTCTAAATTTTCTGTCTTTGAGGCAAACAGATAACACAAAGAAGAAACAGAAACATGGAAACCGTAAACCACTGAAACGTTAATCAAACTAGTTATTCTTATTTAGGTTTCTTTTAAAATCAGTGACACACAAGACAATACTTGGTCATAGGTATATAATGTGAGATTAACACAGTGTAACAAGCTTATTTTTGGCAACTTTTAGTCCACCTGTGGAGGTGCAGAAAACATAACTATACTTCTGGCAGTGGGTGTGTTTGCTTCAATCATGAGCAATCAAGCACCCCATTTTTCAGTCGCTCGAAACAAGCGCAGTTGGCTGTGATGGTAGTCTGACAATTTGGTGACTGAGAGAAGAGAGTGGGGCAGGCTTCACAACGAAAAACTTTACCCAGAGGAAATTGATGTGGCTGTGTGGGAGGTGTAAAGTCTTGATGAAAGAATAAATTACAACTCGAGCAGGCTACTGACAGTTTGAGGAGATTACATTACTGCAGCTTGAGGGAAGTAACAGACTCGGTTTGCACAAGTTTCTCTTTCCCTGAGAGAACTCTTAGATAAGTCATGGAAACAGTTCAGTGACATGAAGCGAGACGCCAAACAAGTTGGCAGAAGTTGTTGATTTGGCACGGACAGCAGGTCATTTACCAGCTCGTTTATAGAGGAAACGGCAGCCTTACCCACATGCCATGCTTCATTATGCGATTATTATTTCTGTACATCTGATAATCTGTTATGTTATTTTCGCATATCTGACAATGTCCCACAGTTATAAAGATTACAAAAAGCTAGTGCAAGAAATTCAAGTGAAGTTAATATTAAAAAGCTACGGCAGACAAACATCACTGGAAACAAGATATGTTCATGAATTGTGAGCGTGGGAAGCGCCAGCTGGAGGAGTTTGTTTTACACACCTGCTCCAAGTCAGGTTAATTGACTCAACAGAAAAGGTCCAAGCAAGTGGGAGTAGGAAAGGAAAAAGCTATGAAAATTCACTAACATATAGACAAGTATGTGCAGGCTTTTCCTCGAAAATCGAGCGTCTATTGGAGAAGAGATGTGTGCATGACAAATGTGCTGCATGCAGTCACTATTGGTTTTCACACAATGTTAAACAGTGAGTCCTGTGTGTAAGTATTGTCCAGATTTTCTGAAATCTCCTGTTTGTTTGAATAAACAGTATGTGTTGTAATCATCACCGCATGCTTTTGTCCGAGCTGCAGACCCAACTCAAGTGATCTTACAGTTTCCTTGGTAAATTCACAAAAACGGCACCTGTTATTTGTACTCGAAGCTTTTCGCTTATCGCATCAAATCGGCGGTATAGGGGGGAAAAAAAGAAAAAGCAAAGCTGATTCTATAACAGATGTGAAACTGATGAATGTGCGATGCTAATGCAGCATTTAGGAAAACTAGAACCAAGAAATAAATGACAACAAATCTAACAGAGTGTAGAAGATTAGATAATGTTTCTTGCGCTGCATCTGTTGCTTGCTTGTATGAACAAGTCGGGTGAACCTGTCTTTGCCCTGTTTCTTCATTAATCTCCTCCTGTGTGTCAGGAGGAAATGACTCTCTGGGACAAATGAAGCTTTTGAAGTCATTTAGGCAGATAACTGATCCACAGCTCCACTCGAGCTGAATGTGTTTATTTCTATTACCGGTTGGGTGATCTATTAAAACTCTGCTTATTCTCTACTTTACAACAAATTCTCCATTTCTTTGTCACTCTAAATTAAAATGTTGTAATTTAATGAATGCTTCACTGAATATCATAAGAAAAAGAGAGCAAGACAAAAAGCAAACAATTTATACAGCGACTGCTTCAATTTTCTAGCACCATTAGGCCATTCCTTGCTGTTAATCATAAATTGATGCATTAAGGTGCGTTGAAGAGAAATTGGTTTTAAAATACAGTGACTGAGTGCAAGAATGTGTGGCAGAGTGATTACACTAATAGTATTCCTCTTTGTGCACTGAACAGGGTGACCATCCAAAGCGAGTGTAGTCACTGCTGGCTTTCTCACCGTCCATTTGAAGAAGGTTGTCTTGACATTTTGGCTTAAAACCTTTTCTGTCCTTTGGAAATAAAAGGTTATTTTTAAAAATGGGTTTTGACTCAATTAATCATTTGCACTGTAACGCACCACTCCACAGTTGGAATGTAAATCTTTTCAGAGGCTTTCTTCTTATGTGCTCAGTCCATTATAATGAAAATTGCAATACAAATTGGTGAAAACAGGGAGAAGCTGTTGCTATTCAGCGTAAAAAGCCAGAAAATGGCATAGGTCAGCATGCAGCGAAAGCAAACTTACATGACCTACAACCTTACATTTGACTCAAAAGAGTCAAGTACACAACTTAATAAATGTCTCAAGCCAGCTAAATTAAGCACAAAATCTGAACAAACTGAGAGGTGTTACAGTTCAGAGATTTTTACACAAGATGTGATCCAATGTGGAACTCTGCATAAATAGAACATCACTTCAGGCACATGTCAATGCTTTTTAAGGTTATAGTATGCCCTTTAAGGCAGTAAAATGACACATGGAAAGGTTAGGTTCTACGTCAGGGTTAGGGCATCATTCTTGGAGGTGAAATAACAACATTATAAAAATGTGCAGTAAAAAGCCACAAAACGGCTTGCAGTGTTATTCATAATACTAGGTTGTGTGGTGATAAAGACACGCTGAACTCTAAACAGATTCTTTCTCGAAAAGCCCATTTTATGGAGTGAATGTTAAATCTGCTGAAGAAGATGTGTTAAAACTTGGGCGTGAGAAAAGTTGGGGAACGAGAGAACAACTTTTGATAGGGGTGTAAAAAAAACTATTCCAAGGAGCCTTGAAACATGCAAACTATATCCAAGTCCCTCCAAAACACCAGATTTGTGCTGACAAAACAGTCACCCATTTCTCCTGTCCTTTTGAGCTTATATAGTTTGTGAGCAATCTCAGCTCAATCATTGTTGACAAAAGCTTAATTTAGCGCATGTGTATATGCATGCAGGATCCACAGGCACCAAAGATAAGCTGACAACCTGAAGGGAAATCCATCTCTGTCGCTGTCACTCGTGAATTATTGCCAAAAACCATGACGCTGTCTTCTTTTAATAATTTCCCAAGAGTCTAATAAAAGTAACTCCATCTCCTTGCCAGATTAATGACGGCAACTGTGGTATCCAGCCAGGAGGAAAAGGAAGACTTTTGCCGCTGTGGGCAGAAAAGTTGTCTCTTTTGACATCTGCTTTTGACAACTACAAGGTCAATGAATAACACAGAGTGCAAAGAGACGTGCAGAGGAATAATGGCTGGGAGCTCTATATCTGCTGTATGCATGCACACATTGTATCAATACCCCATAAAATTAAAACCTTACTGAGCAAGTATTTTTCAATTTACAAAAAATATAGTCTATTGCTTATTAAAAAAATCACAATTTTCATTCTCCAGGACAGGGAGACAGCAGTAAAGCATTGGAGAGAGATGGACTTCCATTCTTCTTTTTGTTATGGATGCCTTAATGCTATTAATTAAAATCCAAGCAGCCTATATAGTGACATACAAATTAATTTCTAACACAGACAGATGTCCAACTTAAAGTGGAAAATTGACCAAATGCAAATCTAAAGATGGCTTTTCTATGCATAGCAATGAGGCCATCTGCAAAAGGAACCCAGTGGAGCAGAGCATGTGTGCACAGTCAGCCTTCCCTATTAGAAAGCAACCCAAAAATGAAAAAAAAAAGTTTTTTGCTAAAGGAGTCAAGACTTTTTTTTTTTTTAAACTGTGATCAGTAAAAGCCACGGATCCGTTGGCGGGGGAATTATTAATGCACCATAATTGTATACAAGATAACTGTGCTGACTATGTTTGAATAACTAACAGCTGCATTTAATGGAACATTTAATTGCGCTTAAAGGCTTTTGTAGAATAAGCGCTTTGTGACGCTCATACATGCTGTGGACGTGACACTTTTCACTATACCCTCCAGGCTTACCTTTTGATTAACTTATTACAAGCCTAGTACTCATTTAGAATTCACTAAACCTAAAACCATATTTAAAAAAATATTGGTTCATAAGACAAGTATTTTTAATCACAATTTTTAAAAGATCAAGATCTAAACTTTGCTGAAACAGGCATCACCATAACACGATCATTGTAACAAAGTCCCATAGATTTCCGATAAAGATTTGATAACTGAAATGAAAGCCTTTTGTATTCTCTGGATGGCAACAATGAACAATACAAATATAATGAGCATGAAAATTAAAAAACAAACAAAAAAACCCCCACAAAAATGCCTTCTATAATAAAACCTGAAAAAATATATTGGCTAAAATAATCAACCTACTGTTAAAGCAAATATGGCACATGAAAATATTCCACTCTAGAATTAATAGATAAATCCTGTTAAAATGATCCATTAAGTTGTTATTACTGAATATTTAAATTACTGTCTCCCTCCCACATTACATTCCTCTTTCTACCGCTTTGCACATAGTACATGAACTATCAACCTTTTTTGAGCTGGTTGGTGAAAAACAATGGTCCAATTTTTGCTGAATACGAATCTACAAAAAGGGGTTTAAAAGCTAGGAATACCATGACGATAACCTCAGCATAATTTACCATGAACAATTAACTGACCTCAAGCTAAAACTCTGCCAGTGAACCTGACACTTCCCCATGCCAACGTCAAGATTGCTCTGCCTATTTCCTTTTGAGTTAACCTACAAGCAAATATAAGTGGGCTACTTAAAATACTTTAGCCAGCAGACAGTCTTGTTGCTACACACCACTCTGCAACCCTCTTCCAGTCTAAGTTTCCACCATTCATTTTTGTTTCTTTCTCCCCTTGACTTTACTGGCTTTAAAAAAAAATATTTCATGTTCTTTGACATGGAAGAGCAGGGTTGTGTTCTCCAATCATAGGCTATACAAGTGGCTGGCAGGTGTGGGAACAGAAACATTCTGGCAAATATGAATTAGTAGAGATGAAATAACAATCCTACTTTGACTAAAGAGGTTCTAAAAGAAGTGTTACTAGTACAGTGCTATGTGGCTACTATAAGCTGCATCTATGCAGAGGTGCTCTTATTTCCACCCACAGTCCAGCTGGGTATATGTTGGGTTAATTTTGGCTTCTAATTTAGCTTTAGGTGTTGATTGAACATGAACGGTTGTCTGTCTTTCTGAGTTGGTCATGTAATAGACTCTAGTTTAACGCTGAAACCTAGCTGGATGAGCGACTGAGAAAAATTGAGTGCTCTGGAAGTCTACTAAAAGAATGAATACCTCTTTTTCCAAAGATAATCTCATATTTAGAGTCTCTAAAATTTCCAACAGGCATTTAACAAAACTGAGATCTGAAATGCTGTTTTTAACTCATTTTATTTTTATCATTCAGTGAGCTTTTTTACCCACACATTTGTTGTGGTACCTCACTTGTTTGTTTGCGTTTTTCCTTTAATTTGTCTCTATAGTCAAGCAAAGCAGGCATTCCCCAGTGACCCCTGAAGGCATCCTCCTCAGCTTCTTCTTACACTCTTGTCTGTAAAATATGTAGGTCTGCTGCTGCCACACACATTCGTTCAGGGGAAACACTGCTGCTTGTAAAGTTAACATTGCTCCCCTCTGAGATGGCACAGTGGCCCAACACACAAGTGCGCCATTTTGACTTTTGGAGCAGGTGAGAGCCAGAGCCAGGATTTGGCATCGTAACTGGACTAAGCACAGCACAGCTGCTTGTTTTCCTCAGTTTTCACAGTGGAAGAAGATAGATGGTGAATCTCACGTCTCCCACTGGAAAGGTTGTGTACACACAGAGTAAAGGACACCTCAATTTCTCCCTCTAGTTCAAATCTGTTTTATTTGGTAGAGCAGCAGTGAAGCTGTTTCACTGCAACCAGATAAACATGATAACAGAAAAGAAGAAAACAGAGCAAATTCAATAAGATTATTCAACAGGAAGCACATGAAATCAAACAAATCTGACCAACCTCAAAATCAGCTCTCTTTTTTGTTAACGTAAAAAAACATAAAAGTATAATCAATAAAGGCACTCAAAATGTTACCACAATAAAATGAATATAATCCTTATCACCTTTTGTGACGCTGACCCTGCAAGCATGACAAATGGAAGCTGTTTGATTAGTGTGATACTTTCAAAGTATTATCTAAAATGTGTGAACATCAGTATTATCTCTCTATTTCACACTCTCTGACAAGTAAAATGGAAACTTATTGACTGAGAATAATGACTATAAAAGCCTGGGACTAAAATACTAATAATCAGAACACTGAAGGGCACCAATGCTTATTTCTATTATGCTCCATCACAGATATTAAACTGATGCAGTTTCCAATAATAAATATGCTCAAAATCAGTTATAGAAAACCAAATGCATAGAACAAATTTACATTTTGTTTTTTTGCAACACCTCGAGTGGAATTAAATTTTTAGCTCCAGGTATTTTTTTTGCAGCACTTTATTGATTTAAACACAAACTCACAGTCTTATGTAGATATTTGATGCACTTACATTACTTACGCTTTTATTTTAATATTCTGGAAAAACACTTTTTAACCCACCCATATGTTCATACATACGGAGCCCCGCAAGGGACATGGGAGGAAAAAAAATTAAGACGACTTAATTTTTTTAAATATTTAAATATTTTTTTTATATTTATATATAGGTATATATATATATATATATATATATATATATATATATATATATATATATAGTTTAAAAAAAACAGTTCATCCTAACTGGAATGCACTTGATTTTTCACAGACTTACTAAGAAATATTTTCTTTCTGACAACTGACTGACAAGAAATCATTAGAGATACAGTTTTGTTTGATTTAATTGTAGATGAACTGAAGCTAACAAATTAAATAAAATTTAATTTGTAATTACCTTGATAAAAGGTAATTACGCCACAAGTTGGCTGTTAAGATACCTGTCTTCTCTGAATCAGATTATGAAGTGTCTTGCCAGGCAAGTAAATGGATGATAGCCTGTGTGTTACTAGTGTGAAGCCTTGGCAGGGCAAAATATCACTTAGCCCTTTAACATGTTCCACTGATACAGATGGCTCTGAGGCACATTCATTATTTAAAAATGTGGCTTTAATATTATTATAATACAAGTTAGGAGCATTTTACTGATGAACATTCATCACTGCTGCAAATCTCTCATATGAATAATTCCACAAAACAGCATAAAATGTCACTTAGTGAGCTTGTGTTGTCAGATGTTTGAGCAACAATGGACTTTGAATGGCTGCACTTTCTGCTTGCTGGAGAAAAAAAGTACAAGATGACATTAATGTTTCATGTTTAAAAAAAAATTCATCGCTCATCTCAAAATTGCCTCATTCTCTGCACCTTCAAGAATTGCTGTTCCCTTAATCACCACGGCGTAGTGGATGTGCAAATCCACATTTGCATCTGAGATACGTTTCCGCCTGTTTATTCAGTCTTTGAGGATTTCCGTGCATGTTTAAGACCACTTTGTTGCACTGGCTTACACTCTAATGTCAACCAAAGGGGGGGATAAGCTTATAAAGTATAAGCAAGAAAAAAGAGGAGGAGGAAGCAAATAGCATCAGAATGTGATTATTGTGTGGCTTTTGGAATGGGGGAAAAAAGGCACGGGGGGAAAGTGCAATTTAATACTCAATGTGCTTTTATGTTCACTAAGGGAAACTAAGCTATGCTTTTTTACTGCAAGTAGTGGAAGAGGGGCGAGGGAGCAAATTTGACTGTGTTGTTTTAGCTCCTCGGGCCTCACCTCTGTTAACCTACAGCACATGAAAAAGAGGAAGCTGGGAGAAGAGATCTCCCAGCTTCTTCTTGACATCTAAAGTCAGATTTCAGCTTTGCCATAATCAGCTTCTTCGTCTACAACATATCAAGGAAGGGAACTTGTGTTAAAATTTGGTGAAGAACATGGTTAAGAGCTAAAAAGAAGAGCATTTATCTTCCTTTCTGAATAATGGCCATGAAAAAAAAGATCTGTCCATAATGAATTATTCATCCATGCTCACGATGACAAAGTACTTTGTCTTTTTTCATTTGGTTTTCTTTATCATCGCATCAAAACAGCCTCAAACTTTGGAAGCCCTGTGCTCTGAAATTGTTGCTCAGCAGCAGTTATCTGCTAATCTTCAGATGCTCAAACTTTATTTGTGCGCTCCTTAACTTGGACAAACTGAGTGTAATGGCTGAACAGCTAAGGCAGGCACAGCAGATTGGGTCAAGCAATCCTTATCACTTCTCCTTCCTGTCAGTGATATTCCCCTCACAAGCTTAGTTTAATGAATCTTCAATGTGGACGAGCTGGTGCAGCAAATAAAAGGTAAGTAGGATGACTATTGCAACTTTTCCTGTGTACTTGGATCCTGGGCTAAAAGGCCCTCTAAATAAGGCTTTTCTGTCCTCGTCTCATCTCTTCCACTCACCCGCATATGACACCTTAACTCGTACCGCAAAATGTTTGACAAATGACGGCAGCTCTCAAAGGAAATTACTGAAATGGAAGGGCTGATTCATCACACTATGTAACAGCAGAGCCATTTTTTTCTTTTTTGCACTCCTATCTCATTTTTCCCGTCTTTGATTATTTTCCAGAGCTGCTTCGCTCAGTCCTACAGGCCTTCAGGCCAAGCGTTTCCACCATTTAAATATGTTATCTCTTAAAACCAGGGGACCAATGCTCTTCTTAAAGGCAGCTTTGTTTTGGCATTCGTCTTCATTTGGGTGAGGTAAAAATCCATGTTTGAAATTAAAGGCTGGTGATGCTGTGAATATTTTACATCAGTCACCTGAAAATGCCTCACAAACAAACGTACCCTAGAGGGCTTTTTCTCTATTCATCTCAGTCAGAGGGGTTTTTAGCAGCACTTTGGTTCAGTGGTGGCTGCC
Organism: Diplotaxodon limnothrissa; assembly: GCF_057381915.1. Lineage (NCBI taxonomy): Eukaryota > Metazoa > Chordata > Actinopteri > Cichliformes > Cichlidae > Diplotaxodon > Diplotaxodon limnothrissa. The sequence goes on along the minus strand of NC_140612.1, from coordinate 12,461,113 downwards.
AAATCAGCTCAACGTCCTCTTGCCAATTCACTTTAGAGAATGTACAGTTTTATCTCTGATGGACTGCGTAGTGGGGCATCACTAAGGACAAGTCAATGAAGAATAGGCTGCATCTGAGGAAAAAAAGCAGGCAGTTTGGCTTTTTTTTTTCTTTGTTACTGCAGCTACACAAGGAAACAGACCGGACAGTCAAGTTCTATTTTTTTTTTTTCCAAAGTGAACAAAGCCCTGACCATGTTTGCTCAAACCTGTTTAATATTAGTTTATAGATGCTGTTTATTTGTGATTTGGACGGTATTCAGTTTTCAATGTAGGAATTTAGATAATAATTTGATGTTTAATATGAAAAATTTCAGCAATTTCAACTGGGGCACAATACATCTTGCTCACGCTCAGCAGTGATCATTACGCTTCCGTTCACCTCATTGTTGTGCTAATTAGCAACTTTGTCTTCCAGAATTATCTCTTTCATACTCAGTGAAAAATCTATAGCTGATGTAGCTTCTGCTCTCTCTTTCTCTCTCACAGCAGCTGCACCCACACAGAGGCTGTGAACTGTTTGAGAGAACAAAGTAAGACAACTTCTGTTGCTTCTTTCTCTCTCAGTGATAACTTTCAATGTAAAGACACAGCACACCCATTAACATTTGTATATGGTGATCTTTTCAGACATGTCACAGTTCTAAAATCACCCATCCACCAAGGGTTTCATTCACACTAACTACATGCTTATCCACTTCACCTAACATTCCTTTTATAAGAGGGTTAATAATGGTTTGGTTTTTCCTACAAACACTGTTGCCTCATTTAGCAATGCATGTGGATGACTTCGTAACTTTGTGAAGTTACAGTTAAAAAAAAAAAAAACTTGCACACATAATTACTACTTATTTTTTCGAACAGGCCCTGTTTACCCTGTCTAGTAATTTTGGATTGTTCATGCTTGGCTTCTTCAAAAAGGGCTGTCTTTATCATAATAGATTATTTCAGTAGGTAAAAAAGTGGGCTGCAATGATTCAGATTCCACCACAATCGGTTCATAAATTTTTTTTAAAAAAGGCAGTTTAATACAAAATACTGTGAAGTGACATCGTTTTTTATATGTTGCAGTCTGGCAGTCCTTTCCATTGAAGACATGGACATAGTTAAATTACCACATAATTACCACCTGCACATTCTGTAAATCTTTTTTCCTACTGATCCCTAACATGTGTCCATGCTGTAAATGCCAATAAAGTTGTGGTCAGAGGACGTTAGTATCTAAAAAGCTCTTATGAAGGCAAACGACCACAGATAGGGTAACACTTTCTAAGATTATGAAATTCATTATTAATTACCAAACAAATAAGCTAGTACTAACTCTGGAACCTTCAGTGTGTAGGGTTGGGGAACTCCAGGCCTCAAGTGCTGGTGTCCTGCAGGTTTTAGATCTCACCCTGGGACAACCAGTGTTGGGACTAACGCGTTATTAAGTAACGCGTTACAGTAACTACGTTATTATTGTGGTAACGAGCACGGTAACTAGTTATTATGCCAAAACCGGGAACGCGTTATTCGTTACTGGGATTTAGATAGGCTCGTTATTCGTTACTTCGTGAGGTGGCTATCGCGGAGCTTCCACAGATTCAATAACATTAGCAAGTGGTGGAAGTCAGCAGGTGGATGAAGGAAAAGGGAGGCAAGAGGAGAGACCCGAAGCGGCCGCTGGTCCGAGAGTGTCAGGTGAACTGAACTTCAGGTAAGTTATAACCTGCAGTCCATCTGGGTCAGATATGAACCAAGTTTAGGTGGAGTTTATTTTTGTTATGCTGACTTTTTCGTACTGCGTGCTAGCTAGCATGACGGAGTTTCTATACAGCTGGGTGGGTGCTATGTTACTGATGTTGAACTTTATTTTGTTCATAAGGTTAATTATTAGAGTTGCCAACCGTCCCGTAAAAAACGGAATCGTCTCGTATTCAGAGAAAATATCACGCGTTTCGTATTGAGGTGAAAAGGAACACAGTTTGTGTTTCAGCTACAATGTAAAAGACACAAAGCTGGAGTTATTCTGTGTTTACGCTGCACAGCTGCCTCTTCTTCTCTCATCCTCTCACCCTCCCTCTCCTGTTTCTACTTCAATCATGAAACTGATCAATGATCAGCTGATCGGCTTTTCTCTCTTGTTTATTTATCGCCCACTTTGCGCCAGAAAGAGGAAACCAGCAGATGTCACGGTAAACAACAGCAGCACGTTTACGCTTGATCAGCTGCTGTTAGAATTTATTTAATATTAATTTCTAGTATCAGCTGATGTTGGCTGGAGCCACAGCTGTAAACCTGCTGGTCATGATATGGTTTGGTTGTGTGGTGAGAGGGAAACATGAAGATGAAACCAGGAGATGTCCTTACTGAATCATCAGAGCTGTGATGGAGAAACAGGTTTACCTTTTAGGTGACATGAATGAGTTGAAGGGAAGTTATGAACTGTTTCTGAGAGACAAATAACACCAGGATCCTTTTCTAAGTAGCTGACAGCTGGTAACTGTGCAGGGGCGGATCTAGCAAAGTGTTGCCAAGGGTCCATGTAGGGCATTAAAAGGGAAAGGGGGGCTCAAGGAAATACTTTCTTATTCTCATTTAAAATGTCTCACTTTTAAAAAAAATAATTATCTGAGTCTTGCAACAAACAATTGATAGATTGATGCATATATACCATCAGAACAGTGTACATCACTGTCACAACAGTGTTTATTTTCATTCAAAGGCTTTATGATTTTTCCTATAATGGTGGGCCGGTCTCTAGTCAAAACGCCCGGGATGATTTTTTTGTCCCAGTCCAGCTCTGTATGCAGCTCATCTGCAGTCTGGTGTTACCTACATCTTCCTGTTCAGAAGGCAGAATTTCCGAGTTCTGAGTACAATCGAAAGCACCACGACTGCAGTTTTTGTGTTGGATGTAAAAAGCAGGCTAGGATAGAATCAGGCGTGAGATTTCTCTCGTGGAAATGTGCACATTATTTTTTCCTTTCTATTGGTAGGTGGCACAGTGCACTTGTGGCAAGTAAGCAAGCTAGAAGACTGGCAATCTTGCTGGGTATCCAGTTACGGAAGCAACACATTAACAAGAGAATTCTGAGTAAAACCAAAGTTACTTTCCCTAGTAACTAGTTACTCTGAAACTAACGAGTAACTTGAAGTAACTGAGTTACTTTTGATAGAAGTATCTAGTAATGTAACTAAGTTACTAATTTAAAGTAACTTACCCAACACTGGGGACAACACACCTGAATCAAACGATTAGTTCATTACCAGGCCTCTGGAGAACTTCAAGACATATGGAAGAAGTTATTTAGCCATTTAAATCAGCTGTGTTGATTCAAAGACACATCCAAAACCTGCAAGACACCAGCTCTCACTTCGGTCTTAGACAGTAGTTACAAAGACACCAATTCGGACACATCACAACCCAATATTGTGCCAAAATGTGTAATGGACACACATGCAGAAGCTGCATTACCATAAAATATTTAAAGGCAAGTGAACAAGAAAACCTATAGGATACATTTCAGTCATTTCACATTCAGCCCTTAATCGTCAGAAATGATGTATGTAAACGTGTTAATAATGTCTGTTTAAATGCTTTTCTGCTGTTACTGCAGCTTCTGCATGTGTCTTTTCACACTTTGGAGGAGTGAAGTGTGACATAGATACGGTGAACAGGCGTGCCTTTTACATGTTTTGTCGTGATACTGGGTTGCACATCAGGCTTGTATGTATTCTTAAATTAAACAGAATTTTTATAACAACTACATTTCCACATGTTTTTGTAAAACTGGTACTTTTTCAGTAGGTTTGTAATGCGCTCTTATATTTTATGACACCACAATCAGATCCATTTACTGATGAATATCATTTTGTAAAGTTACCTTGCAATAGTTTTTACTATTTATTTTGATTCACATATTTTACTGTGTACTAATTCTCAATTTGGCGTCGTTCCTTATATGTCCTCTGTTATCTAATGTGATCTCATTTTAAATAATATCAGGTAATTTTAGATTGCCTCCTCATTTTCAGCTCAACACATCTTCAAAACATTCAATACATGCTCTCACATAAAGCTCATTTCTTAGTCAGTGGCACTGCAGGAAAGCATCAAAGATCTATAAGCGGCAAACATTGATTTGTTAGTCAGGTCAGGTATCTCTGTTTTTTAGCAGATCCAATCTCAAAACTATCACTGCAGAAGCAGGTGTAATCACATGACAAACAGAATGAAGAAGCTGACCGTGTCTCAGACTGGTGTTTTTACACATTGTTATTGTTACCCACATTCTTAGATGCTAATCTGTGGTTTACCAAAGGTAGGCGTAAACACATTAAAGCCACGTGAAGTAACAGATTCCTCTGAAAACAGAGAATTTTAAGTGAAGGACAAACCCAGCCTATTCAATTCATTCTGCTTGATAACAACTGACAGAGTGATGTATGAACACACCCTGGAGGTATTAAGCTGTAAAAGATGTAGGTTGATAAGCCTACATAAGCCTATCTAGATATGCTCAGAATGCCGCCTCATATGTAAGCTTGTGAATACACACATTAAAGTGAGAAGGGAAGTAAACAGTATTGCTCGCTTCATGTCTTCTCTTGGTTGCTCATTGAATGTGCATGTTTACTCAAATGTCACATCAAAGCCAACACAACAATGCAATACTTGCAAGGAAACTGATATTTTTTTTCTAATTTCTCAGCTAAATAATATTAAGAAGATTATTCAGTTTGTCAGCTTTCAAACATTATAGTTTCTTTTAATAAAATAAATATTGTGTTTGATGTTTCAGAGTTATTTTTTTCTACAAACAACTTTTTAAATACCAGAGACTATATATAAAAGATGTAATCACATAACACAACATTCAGTGCTACAGATGCCACATTGGCTTTGTGGAGCCCAATGTAACATGTTTGGATGAGAAGGTGGAGTGCTGAGTTCTCAGCTAGCACCACCTAGCTTAGTAAACAAGTTGCCTATAAATGCGTATGGGTGTATTACAGACTTAATTGCTAATTAGTGATAATAAGTAACATATGAAAATAGTAGAAGTTTGAAGACCAAAACTTGAGTATTAAAAATGCCTATATCCAGAAGCTACAGCTACATGCGTCAGTAATTAGCTACCATTATAAGTATGAGGCAAACTATCATTTTTTATACCAATTTTTCAATTCAATTTTATTTATATAGCGCCAAATCACAACAACAGTTGCCTCAAGGCGCTTTATATTGTAAGGTAGACCCTACAATAATACATACAGAGAAAAACCCACCAATCATATGACCCACTATGAGCAAGCACTTTGGCAACAGTGAGAAGGAAAAACTCCCTTTTAACAGGAAGAAACTTCCAGCAGAACCAGGCTCAGGGAGGGGCGGGGCCATCTGCTGTGACCAGTTGGGGTGAGAGAAGGAAGACGGGATCTCAAATTAGGGTTATAAACTTTAACAGACTGTAAACATTTTTTTCCTCTTGTAAAGCCATTTTAATATGGACGTCCACGGGGATTGACTCACTTTTGAAAGTAGCCTCAAGTGATTATTTAAGGAATTACAGTATTTGAATCTTTATAGTGGCTTCATTTTCAGCCCCAGGTCGTTGGGTTTTTAATTACATTTTTACAAGCCATTCAAGATTTAACATGTATTATCATTGGTGTGACACAGGGTTGTAGGAATAGTCTCCTACGTTACTAAATAAAAAATAAAATCATTTATAAGAATTAAAGATTATTCTTTAATTATTTAACGACGGTAAGCCAATATAATTTGTGCTTGGCTTACAATCACAAAAAATGAATACTTCAAGGAAAAAAAGGCAAATGGAAAAAAAAAGTATCTAAAATATTCTGGTACAATTGTGCCTTCTATAGAGAAGAAGAAAAATAAATATATTAAATACACTCAACCTGACATAATAGAGCACGTCTATTATGGCTTATATATAATAATTATACTTATAAGCCCTGAGGAAGCTTATGTTAGTATACAAAATAATAATTATAAAATGAATTCCATAAAATAAAATGAAAGCTTGGCAACCACTGTTTTACTTACAAAACTGTTGGGCAAAATGTGTATTATAAGTAAAACTATTAAGCAATAAAGAGGTTGCCTCACTAATGGCTGCCGGTGGATTTTTGGCAAGAACATTAGGTAAGGTCTTAAGTGCATTTAGTCCTAATGGTTCATTAATTAAAAATGGTAAGAAAAATAGCTGTCATTTAACACGGAGGTTCCCTGTCCTTACATAGTTCTAATTCCCTCAACTAAGGGCTTAAAAATATTTTAATATTTCTATTTTGCATTTGAAGCAGTGCACAGTTGCTCATCAAGGTCCTTTCACAGACTGTAAACTGCATAAAGTAAGTGGTAGTAAGTGGTTAGGACTTGGCAAGTACTGACTACTGGATGGGCTTTTCTTGATTTAGTCCAATAGCTACTCTCTAAAAGGAGAGCAAGAATAATTATGCTTGCAACATCATGAGTACACACACAGCCAAATCAGTGACGCTATCTTTTAATAAGAAAGTAACGTTTGGAAATAAAAACCTTTTTTGTAATAATGTGTATTATTAAAGAAAACATATACAGCATTTGATGGGGTAGTTGGACTCCCTTTATAGTTCACCTGAATGAATAAATGTAAAAAGGTAACAATCCCACGATGACCTCTTATCAATTTGCGTACTATTCAACCAGTGGAAAGCATATCAATGGGCTCTTAATATGCAGGTACAAATATAGTTGTTGAACGTGTGCATACTAAATAAATTTGGAGAATAAAATAAAACAATAAAAAAAGCAAAAGCAATCACTGATTGTTGACACAAGCTCCACTTGTTAAAATTAGCCAAATCTGCTGATTGTATGGTTACCACTGAAATACACCATACTGGCTGTGATTGAATTAATTCTTTAGTGAGGGGGCTAATCAAGACCACTTTGCTATGTTTTGAAAAATACAATAATTATGTTTATCCAGTGAAGCAGCATCCAAGCAAATTGGAACAATGACTCAATGAATGGCTGCGTTCATAGATAGAATGCTATAACAATGGGAGCCATTTAAACGATTGGCAAATAATGTGATTCCGTTATTATGTGTGACTCAAGCCCAAAGAGAAGCTGACTTTACCTTGATGGCGGTGGAGGCGATCTGGATGTGGTGCAGCTTGTGCAGGGTGCTCTCCCTGTCAATGAAGTAGGAGGCGGCCAGCTGGTGCAGAGCTTCCAGCGTCACAGCTGTGCCATTCGATTCACTCGCTTCTGATGTTCGACTCAACTTTCGCTTGTCCACAAATATCATTAATGACTCTTCCCCTGCAAAAACGCAGACGCAGTGACACATACAGATTGATTATTTATGACTCCTCCGTGCGAACATCATCATACTCTTTACATTAAACTCATAAAGATGGAAACCTGCTAAGAGAACAAACAGCCCTTGTTACTACACCCTAACTTAGTGATGACTCTATTGCTGTGTTGCACAAATTGAGATTTGTAGAAGTCTTATTAGTTATTATTTTTTCAGATAAAAGCTACATAAGTTTTCCACAATTGATCCTGCTAAAAAATTCCCCACCATTGCGCTGATCTAAAAGTGGTGGGAATGTGCCAGGAAACAAACAAACAGGGAAATTAAGAAGACTTCGATGCAATAAAAACTGGACATAGGCACTGAAGGACGTGCAGTTCAAAAATCAGCATTGCAAATTTTTTTGTACAGAGGTTGCAAAACACAATACTTTTCGTTAGCCAGCATAACTTTATATATTACAATATTTTTACAGAGCACTACTAGCACAGGCTAAAGGTAATGCTGCGTGTTATCTTTGGCGTGCAGCTGTATTTTCTTTCCTTTTGTTTGCAACCAATAATGTGCAAGATTGTCTCTCCGATCTATTTGAATACTGTTGGTATTCAGAGTTTATGCACAAGAGACAAAAGATGAAAAGAGCCAAACAGAGCAGCTGGGAGGTGATTGAACACCAGATAGCTGGGGGCTTTGCTGCACATTACAGCACTCAGGCTAACTTAGATCTATTGTTATGGAAACAGATGATCTACTGACATTTTCAAAGACAGATTTTACATGTTGAGTCAGAAAATCTGCGTTTAAAAAACATACAAATGATTCCACATTCTTGGCCAAAATTAACTTAAATATTTAGAGTAGTTGAACGTGTGCAAAACAAAAAGCTTTTGAGCATTAAACATGTTTAACTGACAGACTCCCTGCTGCTAGAGGTTTACTCTTATTCTGAAGATTACCCTTGATGGCAATTTACTTATTTGACAGACTAAAGTCAAAAGCAACAAGAATAGGCAGACAGAGACACTGTGCCTGCATATGTACTTGGTTCTTTTCAATAGAATAGTAGTTGGAACACAAGTTACAGCAATAAAACTGTGAAACTAAATAAAAAAATTAAAGTCCCTTTAGCATTTTTTATTTGGGTTTTGAAGTAGAGAAGAGAATTTTAAAGATGAAAGGGAAGTGAAAACGCTCCAAAGTCTCAACAGACAAGCAAAACATGAGGCTTTTTTCCCACTCTGTCAAATTCACTCTGGGTCTCAAGCTGAAATACTTGTAAAGATCCTGAAAAAGTTTCTTTAACTCTCTGTGGTCCAAGTCATCACCAGTGGTGACTGGGCTAAGATTAGTGTTAGGGTAGGGACAGAGTTATGGTTGACACCTGTGATGACTTTGACATCAGAGGGTTAAAATTTCTTGTTGTGTAAAAAAGGCTGTGTTCATCTGGCTTCCTAAAACATCACCTTGTTATTCACGTTTTAAGACAAGTCAGTAAAAGCAAAGATAACCACAAGCTGTGTTCTTTATTTACCTCCCAGTGTAGCAGAGAGCAGGAAGTGGGTCCCGTATTTCCTGATAATGTTGTCTGTGATGGCGCTAAGACTGGGCCTCCTGCCCAGCTGCCTAATGGTCTGGAGGAACTCGGGGTCCAGAGGCAAGGAAAAGCCATTGTTCTCTTGTCTCTCCAGGGCCAAGCTGTTCACCTTCCATCGGCCAAACTCCCTGCAATTTCACACAAACACATGCTCACTGTAAGCAAAGGAAAACAACAACATGAATGTTGCATTCAAGCTCGCTTGAAAACAGTCCAGCTGAAGCCAAATGTTATATGGACTCCTCCATAATAAGGTCTTGATTCCTTAGCCTTCAATATGTGAGAAGAATCTCTGTTTTGGCTGTTTTGGGACATTTCCTCTAGACACACAATGCAAAGACTAAATCTACCACATTGATCTGAACAGTAGTTGCAAAGAAATGAAAATAGGGTCCCTTGCCGTTTTAAAGCAGGCAGGACACAGCTTACTCCTCACAATGAGGCCCATATTCAGAACTGTTCCTTGCTGGGCATAAAATGTGATGTATGCATAACCTCTAAGTGAATCATGTGTGCCACTCTTTAAAAGATGAATGATCTCATGCTGTTCCTACCTCCGGCTCACAGAATTGCTTTGCACCATGGTGTAAAAAATATTGTGTTTTTCCACCAATTTTAAATAATAGAGCAATCTTTTCACATCTCCAGTCACTGTTTGAGGAGCTGTCGCTGGACAGTCTGTAATCATGCGTGGAGTCTTGCTGCTTTTAGGACCTCTTTTGGAGAGAACAGGCTTCATCTGTAGCCGATTGATATTCAGCCTCGCCTTGGAGTATGCCAGCTGCCTTTATCTACCAAGTGCAGACTGAGTGCTGCGGCTTGATGCATAGATTAGTGCTATTCAAATACAGCTGGTAATAAATAAGGTTCTTCCCGCAAACTAGCAGGGGAGAAATCTAAGACCTTTCAGTCATATTGGGTAGTTGACTTGGCTTTTGGGAAATTTGCTCGAGGCGTTAGGGTAAAATATAACCTGTTATATCAAAGAATGGCTGCAACACAAGCATAACATGTCTCCTCAAAGATGTATTACAAAACCAAATGAACTTTAACCTTCTGAGATCTGATTTCTCCATTTGCAACAACCCCAACCTAAACCCTTGCTTTAATCGTAGGCAATCAGAATATGAATATATTGTTTTATTGAATATATCTCCAAAGTGTTAGCAATCAGGGAACAAAAACATTAAATGTTCTCACTGGAAGACATCAAAAACTATCTAAATGTTTCCAGATAGGTCTTTTTTACCTTTTTCCAAAACATATGTTTAGGGATAAGTTTATTACTTACGAGGAGTTGATTAAAGTAAATCAAGTTCTGGGAAATAATTTTAAAACAATGAACCTTTATTGCTTGTCCTTCTTTTACGCATAAACTGTTACAATTGTTATTACTCATAATGTCCAAAGTTTAAAAATGTAAGTCAGCATAGGCTTTGCGAGGCAAAAGTCCACACCATCGGTTGCACACCATCGGTTCAAAAAACTGAGCATTTTGTTTTTGTTTTCATTTTAAATTTGAACTTTTAAATTCACTGCAGAGCCTGATCAACTTTTACACCTATAAATATGTATGTATAGAAATATATTACATGAAACCCAGACAGATCATCTAAGATTTAAATCGTCAACAAATATTACCAGAAATTTTGATTTTGATTTGATTTGATTTTTTATTGATTAGCATTCAAATATCTCAGTGAAAACAGAACAAAGATCTACCACAAAGCAAGAAAGCATGAGACAAGGCTAATCAAAAGGTATTGGCTGAAGCATTTGCTTATTATGCCAACCCTTTTCACAAAATATATTTTTGTATGCAGCTCCTGTACACAGGGCTCGAAGCAAATAATAAAACAAAGCAAAAACCAAACAAACAAACAAACAAACAAACAAACAAGAAAAAAACCCAAAAAACTTTCCACCTTAGATAAGTAACTACATCAAGGCAAAAGAATCAAGAGGGTTTTTTTTTTTTTTTTTTTGGGGGGGGGGTTGCTCTTTTCATTCTTGATTTATATATTTTTCTAATACTCTATTTTTAAACATATTTTTAAATACCAGAATGATGAGAAAAAGCTAACTATTTATTTTCATTTGTTGCTGTTACTCAGCAGAGAATACTGAAAAACATCTCTACAGTATTTAATTGTGTCCAACATTATCCCTTTTTATAAATTGATTGTGTAATGGTTCACTGTGCAAGATGCTCTAACACAGCAGCACCTCATGTCAGTTCTTTCGCATTATATATTATTTTAAATTACAATTTCCACAAAACCTTAACCACTGAAAAGGTGCCCACCAGTTTCCATGCTTACCTTCAATTAAGTGGGGACCATAATTGCATACTATATTGCATTTTAAGTCTTTATCAATATGACAATATCTGAAAACCTAAATGCTGTAGGTCACCAGACTAATATACCACTGTCATTAAACAAACACTCATAAACTCCAGAAGATTTTTAATTAGTAAATGAACAAATAAGTATATGAATAAACAAACAAACAAATAAATGCAGTCTACCAGTGGTGACCTAACTTATAAAGCTTCATATTGTTTTACTACTATTCTGAGATGCAGAAGCCTTCTTTATTGCCCACAATATTAAAGCCAATGTTGAGATGTAGGTCATGTACTGCAGTCTTTTTTTGTTACAAACTCTACTTCATATGTTTCCCTAACTGTCATTTTCACAAATGTGTCCATGCCCTGGTTTGTGTGTTGATTAGATCCAATATTCACAAAACTGTACATGCACTTAATAACAAAATAATGTACTTCGATGTACCTGTTCACTGATCTGCACACTGTTGATTTTCACACCTTTTTAATTTTGATTTATTTTATACTTGTATCTGGTCGGAAATTGCACAGCGTTAAGCATTTCACTGCATGTTGTACTCTGTATGATTGTGTATGTGGCAAATAAAAGTTGAATTTGAGATTTGAATATTCCTGAAAACTGAAAACAATATTCCTGTATCTTTATCATTTTCTTCTTTCAGGCACATAAAACATAAACATATGGTCAGTGTAGTTATTTTTTTACTCAGCTCTGCTGGGATTAGCTGATTGTCGTCTTTGTAGCTTGCCAGTACGTGTGTTGCCAACAGGAAAGTTGTAGCGTGCCCTCTGATTGGGAAACTATGCACCACTCACATGGTTGAAGGTTGAAGGGTGTTTCTCCCATCTCTTCCTTATCTGCCTTTATAAATGTGGATACTGACAGAATGACAAATAGCTAATAATAAATGATAATACTGACCTGCTGATAAATCTGTCGGGCTCTAGTGTCTGTTCTTTGTAGGTCTCTGTTGAAGGTTAAATAGCATTCTGTTGTTATACACTGCTTTGCTAGGTATTTCTTTCAGGAAGATGTAATCTGTGTTGTAACTGAAGCTTTAGTATCTTTCAGAGGATTTCACAAGAGATAAAAGATAACAGGATAATACTGACAACTTCCACATGCCTGAGCTACCATCTTATGTGATATATATAAGAAGTAATCTATCAATCATTCAAAAAACTATTTTTGCTGTAGATTTCTTCACAGCTTGAAATGTCCTTACAAAGAACCCAGTGAAAACTGGGATTTATCACCTCCCTCTCGAGTACTCGAGTACATACTCCCTACATTCCACAGACACATGCCAGCTTCAAAATGCAAAGATAAATGCACGTGCATTCACACACCCTGCAGCTTCAAACATCTGAACAAAGCTGCCCTTGCTGCAACAACTTTGCTATCGCCCAGAACATCGCATAGTCCCCATGGGTGCGGGCTTGCTGCCAATCAATTTTCCACCAATAACAATGACCCCCTGAGAAAAATACAAAACAGAAAACAGCTCATTAAGTCCTGTTTCATGTTGGTGTTTCTCTATAACGAGCGGCCATTAGTGTTTCTTTCCATCCGCTGGGGCCATCTGAAGGAGGGAGCAATGGAGAGAGAAAGAAGGAGAGCGGTGCCGTGATCGGCACACTGCCTCACTATCCTGCTCGCTGATGGACATTTTCGAACGGTGTCACAGCTAAGCTGCAGAATAACAGTGTCTGCACATGCACACGTTTGTTGACGAAGACTGCAAATCAATCTCACCGTTTTGCACGTAGACGCACAAAGAGATCTTGCATTTCATGGAAGAGTGCAAGTTTATTTCACCCCTTACTCTTCTCAGTGAGACTGGAGTTGAGTAACTGGAATACCCTATCACACACACACAAACACACACACACACACACACACACATAATAGGTAGGCTTATTTTACCCACAGCTCTGTGCAGCAGGGGCTTCCTGCGCTTCTACCTGTCACACCCCCCTCTGAGCAAGCTGGAGTGCTGTGTGAACCAATAGGTGGAGAGCGACACAGGTCATGATCAGAGCCATCACCAGATGTCTCAGATACATCACTCAGTATGGACTGCCTGAGGGCGTCTTATTGTCCAATAGAACAAACCACAGAATGAATCGAGCGTGCTGATACAGTTGAAATATGGCAACAAGCAAAGCAATGCACACTTCAGTCGGTTCACTATGTCACTGAGCACACCAAGGGAGTGTCTGCTTCTTCTGATCTTCCCCCAAGGTACGTTAATGTGGGAATTACTGCAAGGAAATTAAATATTTTAAAATATTCATTAAAAAATATGCAGTTTAAAAACATGAAAGTGTACTTTGTTGTGAATCAGTTTAAAGCAGCAGTAGGATTGGAGGATTTTCCTTTTTTCGATCTCTTTGTTGTTTTTATTCAATCTGAAAATTACTGGCCCTCAAGATATCTATCTGTCCTTTTCAGGTGCCAAAAATGCTACATCTATATATGAAATGTATATGTATATATAATCACACCATCTGCTTCAGATTTTAAGCTGCAGTATCAGGAGACAGTCTATGTTTAGAAATATTTTTTAAAAATAGTAAAATGTTAATTATATTCTTAGATTTTTAAGGTTTTTCTGCTTCTTTTAAGTCAATTAAAATGCATCTAAGTCATTTTTGGCTTCAGGTTTCATTCTGTATTTGTCGTGTAAATCTCAAGCAAGGTGGTGCAATGTTAGCACAATCACCTCACAGCACGAAAGTTCTGGGTTTAAACCTGCTGATGTTCTACTTGTGCCTAGGTGCAGATGTGAGATAAGCAAAGCTCTAAGTAGCCAGTAGTAGAGTAGTAGATGAGAGAAGAACCATATTACTGCCAGGCCGTTTCTAAGTGTATGACTGAAGAAGATGTAGAAACAACAACATACACACAAGTTTTTCTTTTTATATTAAGGTACAAATTTGTTCCCAGAGATTCTGGTCTTTGTAAAAACCAGTACAGCCTGTTTAGAATAAAACTGTAGTAAAAGGCACGTCCCTAAAGACAGGTAGAAAAGACTACATCATTTAAAAATGTATTACGTTAAGGATTCAGACCTCGAGTCAAAATCCTCATACACATTTTATTTAAAAAAAATGCATAAGAAATATATCATGGTGATGATACATCAGTAATCATACAAAACCAAGTCGGAATAATGCACATCAGCTGATGTTGATCAATTAGGCTGAACGTGTCTTTGGCTCATTTACAAACTGCAACACAGTCACACTTGATCAGCATTGTGTGAATGCATCATGTAATTGATTAATAACACAAACCTCTGCCCTTGATCTGTATACAGTACTGAGACTAATGACACTTGAATCTGAACCACTGCCATTTACGCACATGTGCACATTTTGCAAAAACAGATTTATTATACAGGGGTTTATTTTTTCCTTTGGCTGTTTGTTTTTATAATATAATTTATTTAAAATGATTCTGTGTCTGTAAGTTAGGTTGGCATGAATAATCCTCACAGCTTCTACGGGTCTACGGCTCTTTTGGTGTCTCTTTCAAGTTAATTCTAGTGAGCTATAGTGCATTTTCATTTCCACCCACCAGAAGAACAATTAAATGTCACAAAGAAAGAAAAATAAGCTTGACTTGTCTTTGCAGGTGTTCTGCTTGTATTCGTACACTCTTTCCGGCAGCGAGGCAATTACTGTTAAAGACAGTTTTCCTCCATCTCTCATTTCTTTGCTGTTTTACTCAGATACTCTGTAATGACTTTACAGCAGTTAGGTCCACATCATTGCGCTACGAAACTCTGGATTCAAACTGTGATTCATGAAGAAAAAAAATAAGAAAAGAAATTCCAATATTTAAACACTGGAGAAAACTTTGACCTACATGATAATTAATGCACATTTGCCAGTGGAATAAAGGGGATGACATTAATTAAATACTTTTCTTTCCCGATTGCTTCAGAAAAGTCTAATTTCACCTTTGACATCAGGCAGTACTGTACCTTTCTTTAATGATATACTTGTCTTTCCTTTCACATATGATTTTCCTCTCATACAGCTTATGTTTACTGTTTATATGATGGTGTATTCCAAATGCCAATTAGATCCTGTTCACACTGGTAAATGAGAGCCTGTCTTGCACAATTTTGTCATTGGTTAAGTTTGTTACTTTTTTCACTCTTGCTAAAATAATCAAATTGCTGCAAGAAATGAAACTGAAATTCTTGACTGAGCTTGAGCAAATGGCCCTCACATGGCAGGTGTGTTGCAAGAGGAAGCAATAACTGATTCATTATGTAGAGCCTGTGTTCACTATTGGCATTTTATGGATGAACATGAAAATTTCGTAGATATCTTCACTTTATTTGTTATATCTGTGCAGCAGTACATTCCATTAATAAGGTAAAGCTCTGTGCAACAACTTAGGAAAGAATCAGTTTTAAATTACTATCCTTGAGAGCTTTATTACCGGCAGCCAGTGGCAAAAACACATAATTTGTGCCCATTTCTTTAGTTGAATCTATAAAATTCCAAAAATAATGCAGTATGACAGCCATAAATATATCTATATTTGCACCAAAAGTGATTCCAAAAGAGCTATTAGCCGAAAACGCGGCATATCTCAGCATGGGGCATAGGGTGTCCTTAAAATATCAGAGGAAACTACACAACTGGAGGACAAAACAAGAACTGACAGGTCTAAAAACTATCTACCGCGGATGAACTGTATCTGAGAGTCAAGGCCTTATGAAACATAAAAAAATCCAGTAAAGACCTCACACAGGACATGATAGATGCATCGTGGTTCATCTATTGTTCACTGTTCAGAAATTGTACCCATATCCCAAATGGTCTCAGTGGGAGAATGGTTGTTCCTGTGTTCCTTCCTTCAGGGAAACAAAGAGAAAGGGCTGAGGGAGGCCAAACTCCTCCACGACGATTGCCTGGAGAACTACTCCTGAAGGTTACTTAAAGAAATTAAAGAAAGCCTGCCTAACAGCATTCAGGATATGTTGAAGAATAAAGGGGGTCATACTAAATATTGACTTTCGAACTCGTTAGAAATGTGCAAACTCTGTTTTTACCTTATGTGCTGTATTTCTATGTACAGGATCTTTGCTGCTTTCAATAAATTGCTGCAATGAATCCCAGCAAAACCACAAATAAATAAGGAGAGGCTTAAGACTTTTGCACAGTTCTGTATTTGTGACCTGGAACATAGCCATGACAACATTAATCTGTAATTTCTTTTAAAAAAGACATAAAAAGGACCTTTAATTCATAGTGATTAAAGCCACTACAGGAATGTATTCAATTAAAAGAAAACAGGGCAAGACACAAATAGTACTGCTAATAAATTTTGATGAATAGTAAATTGAAAACACATTTTCATTTCACTATTTAAAACATTACTTAAAGAAGAAGTAAAAACTTGCTAGCAGCACTTCATCATTATTATTTTATCATGATTTACAAACACATGCATCTCATCAATAAAGGCTAAGTAAGAACATATTGTTGTGTTTTGTAGCTGGGTTACCCCAGATACCAAAATAACCCACTGTGCAAAACAGTTGCTTGATGTAGACTCAAAGTTATTTCAAGGACCTCCCTAAAGAGAATAGAGCAAAATGAGAGAAATGTCCTTCATGCTCCGTTCAGTAAGATAAACCAAATGTACATGCATTTAGAAAACCTTGCGAGCAAACCGCGGACACTCCGCCGCTTTCGATGTCACATTTTCTTTTCCTTTACTGCGGTTTGCTTCTCCCTCCTCATTTAATCTGATGTGACGTTGATCCTTCTCAATATGCATGCATCATTAGCAACAGGGAAATGGTTTTTAGAAATTAAGAATTACAAACAAAGAGGCTTTTCTTTTGAGTGACATCAAAAGAAATTCTACTCGTGCCAGTTGCGTAATGAGCATATCCCAGAAAGACACCTTCATAGCGGCTCCCATCAACTTTGTTAATTGAGCTACTTATGATGCCGTCTTTAAAAAATGAGTTGGAGAGTGAAATGAGAGTGGGAGTGGGATGGGAGAGGAGAAAACAGACTCTCACCCTCCCCGTTTCTTTTCGTCATTGACGCACCAGATAAACAAACTAGGGAAGAAAGGAAGCTCAAGACGGGGAAAGTGAGTGTAATGATGTAGTTAATAGCTGCTGGTTGTGAACGCTTTGAAGAATTGCCACCAACAGTTTGTCCAACAACATCAAACAAACATTAGACCATTAATTTGTGAGAATCCTATTAAACCCGCTGAGAGGTCCTATAAACAAGGCAACATACTGCTTCCTGTTCATTCGGATTTTTCATGCCTTTGATATAACTAAGTGATACTCGAGTACACGTTTCCAACACTCGACTACCACCTAAGAGTGTGACCTGTGTCGGTGGGAATCTAAAACTCCTGTAGAGCAAATATATGAATTGTGAATGCAAAATTATGCAGTGTAAGCTATAATAATACTGCATGTATAATACTTTAATACTGTTTTGTCTAATTATGGAATAATGATGAAACATTTTATACACAAACACTAAATACTAAAAACAATTAGAATAAAATTATGACAAACTTAAAAAGATGAATGACATTAAAAAAACAAGGAAATTATTTCCCTGTTGTTTTTCTTCCCACCTTCGGATTGTCTAAAAAAGGCAAAATACCCAGGCAGTAATAAAAGAAATGAGCTGTCGTGCTGATGTGTATCATTACTGTGTTATTAAAATTATTGCTAGTGACACTGCACCAGCTGCTGGACGCTAGTAGGGATATTTTCCAATATTGTGCACCCTTGAAATCGAGAGTTCTCATTACATACTTTTAAAGGCATTTAGCTGTATAATGTATTCAGTTAGGTAGACTTGTTCAAGTTGGATACCCTTTAGTCAAAACATGGCTTTAAATATAATGTTAACCAAAGTGAGTTCAGATTTTTGCACCAGTTTTACTCTTCTCTTTCTTTTCTCTTTTTTCCAGGACCATCAACAAAGGACCAAGTGAGGGCACATCTTTCCCTCCATCAGTTAGGCTTTAAAAATCCTATCATTCCACTGAGTTAACTAATGATGTGGCGTGACATGAAAACATTCTCTTGGTTATACCAAAAAACCACACTTTCTAATGAGGAGAACAAATGATTCACCAGAAAAAAGAGCAGAAGGAGAAAATAAACCCCTCACAAAAATCATGTAAGTCGACTGCAATGAGTTGACAGTTTTTTCTGATTTTAGACAATTTCTACAATAGTTTTCAAAAAAAAAAACTTGCAGAATCCATGCAAAGCTGTGCATATAGCATCTCAGCTCGTTACCAAGACACTTTCTGTTGTTATTTCCTTTAATTTGACGCTTGTCTGTACTTTTGTTTTGTGGCTTCTCAGAGACAGCTGTCACTTCTAGCACACAAACAGGCCTAAAAGCAGAGCTGTAACCCATACTGGCAATCCTCATTTTCGCAGCCTTCATCAGAAAACAACCAATTGCTGTCTTTTTTTTTTCTCGGTTTTCTTCTAAAAGAATGTGTTATGGCCTTAGTGCCGAATGTTGTGCTTTGTTTCGCTCGTTCTGTCTCCTGTGTCTCAGGTACCGCCTTTCCCCCGTGGAGCAGGTAATTGCGCACGGCTGTCTCCATTCGGCCGTCGGGGACAGAGTACAAAGGCTGGGAGAAAAGGTGCAGCGTGGTGCCTGTGGACTCATTCTGTGGAATCGTGTTGCGCTTACACCATAGGAGAGTCTTTAGCTTACTTTTTTGTTCAGCTTTTATCCCAGTTCATTGCTTGTTTTGGTGGAAGCTACTTTTCTTTTCCCTTTTAAAAATTAGTAACTTGTGATGAATGGTTAATTTCATCACTCACGTTTCAACTTCCCTGATTATTTATGCCCAGAAAACTTTTAAACTTTTAAAATTTGTCAGAAAACCTGACAGCAGAATGAAACAAATATTTGTATAGCTTTAAAAGAGCGGCCTACCTTTTTGTTTAAAAATCAAAGCATTTATTAACGGCAGTAATAAAACATTGTGTTAGAACAGTTTGGGCAGAGCATGAAAAAATTACCTTCGGCTCATTTTAAAGTTTCACAGCAAACAGCTGAATAGTAATAACCGGTGTTGGTCATGTTACTTGAAAAAAGTAATCAGTAACTAATTACTGATTACTTCCCCAAAAAAGTAATCCCGTTACTTATTACTTATTTTCAAAAGTAATTAATTACTTAGTTACTTTTTAAAAACACGATTTACAACCTGAATAGGTGATAAAGAAATAGATCTTTAAACCCAATTGTACTTTTTCTGCATAATCCATCATACAAAATGTAATCAAATGGAAAAGTCCCTTTTTAAAACTTGTTTTATTAGTTTTAATCTTTTAACTTTATGCATCAAGCAAAAATTTAATTATATGCAACATTCTCTGACTGGAAGGAACTTGTTTAATATTTAAACCTATTTTCTGCACATTCCAGCACATAAAATATTTTTTTTGTGTGTGTTTACACTCACTCTTTCAAATAGATGCAAGTAAAACACAGCAGAAAATAAATAAAGTCAAAGACTAGCGGTCCTTTTGCTCTATTTTCACCTGTAAAGCAGGAGTAGGGCAGGCGGAGGTTTACCCTGGTGCAGGTGTGCTGAAGCGGTCAGTGGAAGAATCCGCGGGTTTCTCTGTGAATTTCCCATTACGTCGTAGCGTCGAAGTTTAGGGGGTTTACCGTTAATTACCATTTTTGCAATAGTAATCCCTTACTCCCTTACTCGTTACTTGAAAAAAGTAATCAGATTACAGTAACGCGTTACTGCCCATCTCTGGTAATAACCAACAGTGAATCCCACTCAGGGCGGCTGCATCGTAATGGATTGCACCCACTCAAGCAATTGCTTATCGTTCCTCCACAGCACGTTTCAGAAGAATCCCATAGGATGCTCAAAATTATGCACTGAGTCTATTTTTGTAGGAAGTCATTTGAAGCTGCACAGAGCTTGTGAGGAGGTCAGGAAGTCAAGCACGGGAATGGCATAAAGCATCCGATCAAATTCTAAAATAGCAGATGCTGAGCAGAGAAAAAGCTCCACTTCTTAAAAGCTGTTAGTTTGATTTGAAGCCACGTAGGACAGAAAAGACACAGTAACGCAAATGTGCACCTTGTGTACTTCTGGAGTCACTAATACATTGATGCCATGTCAGTTTGCATTTACAGTCCACAAATGTGCATATGTGTGCATGCATGCGCGTGAAGGTGTGTCTGTGTGTTCTTGTTGCTCTGATTCCTTGAGAAGTCCCTAAAAGAACCAGAGAACAATATTTGAAAAAATGGTCACGTCCTTGACGTAAATGTATCTGACTAAACTTATTACTTGCTTTTATTACCAAAGAAAAACCATTTTTACAGCTCTACACAATTTTAAATGAACAATTTGGATAAAATAGGCACTGTCAGTTTCATTTTTCATGTTCCCTTTTTAGCAAGGCTTTAACACTTAAAGTTTTCTTGGAAGAAAGAGGAAGCATTCATTTTAACTTTTAATTTTTTAAAGACCAGTTTTGAGAAACTGTGAAATACTGCATATTGTAAGAAGCAAAAGCTTTCCCAAATAGGCAGCTGCCATTAATGATTTGTGGCTTCCATGAATACAACTACACCTCTGATAATAGAAAGCAAGGGCAGCTCGAGAGAGCAAGATCATGACTGGCAGCAGGGTTTGCTGATATGGAAGCTGCTTATCCCTTTTGTGCTGCAGTTTGTCATAACATTGTTGACAAGGGACTACATGTCTCTCTCTCTCTCTCTCTCCCTCTCGCTCTCTCTCTCACACACAAAGACGCACACACACAAAATGCGGACTCACACAGGAATGTCTGGACTCACACTGTCTACATAATGAGGTATGCACATACTGTTAATAGGCCAATACACTGTGTATACACACTTAACCTCACAAATTCATACACAAATAAATCAAAGAGCTCGTTGAAGAGCGACCAGCTACAGTAAATCCTGCTCTTTGTGACAGTTTTGTCCACAGCATGCACGCAGCAGCTTTTACAAAGTATGACATACTGTAGCTCTGCACAATACATCTTCAGAACACAAGATTCAAACCCAAAACAAGTTGCACATTCTGTTTTCTGGTCCCTTCTTTACTGTGCAAGTAAAAACCTTTTTTAACAGCTAATTCTGTTACAGCACGAACATCAGCCCGCTTGACAGGCAAGCTGGAAGCAATCGAAGCTGGGGACTACAAACAATTAACAGTAACAGCCTGATTAAAAACATCATCAATTTTAAATATATTATCAAAGTCTTTCCATGTGGCACTGTCAACCCAACAGTTATTTCTGGGTTTCCATGACAATCGTGTAGATCAGACAAGATTCAAAGCCAGTCAAGCCATCAAAGTCAGTATTTATAACAGGCAGCAAAGACATTTTTTCCCTTCTTGTAACTGCTCATAACCATAATTTTCTTACAGTTTTAAAGGTTTATTAGTCACATTCTTACAGTGACAGGTCCATATTTAGAACTTAAGAGAGGACACGTAAAATTCTGCAAAATCACAAATTAAATGTCATTTTTTATTCTAAATAGCATCCGACTGAGTTTTAATGTCACTGACTGCAATCATTACATCTGAATCTTACAATACAGTGCCCTGAAAAAGTTTGATTTTTGGCGTATTTATCACATTTACATCATCAAAAAAATAAATAAAAATACGCAAAGACAACCGAATAAATACAAAATGCAATAATTTATTAAGGTGAAAAAGCTATCCAATCCAAAAAGTAACTGCCCCCCAAACCTAATAACTGGTTATGGCATCCTTGGTAGCAAGAAGTGCAATCAAGCGTTTTTGAGACCTGAGAATGAGCCTTTCACATCAGTGTGGAGGAATTTTGGCCCACTGCTTTGCAGAGTCATATACAGTCATATTGGAGGGGTTTTGACCATGAACGGCCTGTTAAAGGTCATGCAAAATAATCTTAATCTGATAAGTCTTTGTCTAAGTCATTGTCCTGCTGCATAACCCTGACATACTGACACAAACTGATGACCAAAAATTCTCTTTTTTTGGTAGGGAGCAGAATTAATGAATCTATTACAATACTGCCACCATTTTTGACTGTTGGTATGATGTATTTTTTATGTAACACTGTATTAGTTTTAAGCCAGATATAATGGTCCTTAAACCTTCCAAAAAACTTGTCAATTGTATTATGTCAGTCCACGGAATATTTTCCCAAAATTCATCAAATGTGAGACAAGCCTTTGTGTTCTTTTGATCAGCAGTGGTTTTCACCTTCAAGCTCTGCATATATGCCCACTCTCTTTCTAAATCATGAACACTGACCTTACCCAACCATGATGTCTTGCTTTTTAAAATCTTTTAATCTTTTTCACTTTGTCACACAGGTTCAATCTAAGTGATTTGTTAATTCAAGGTGTCTGGCAGTATTCATCTGAAGAACATGAACACCCATGCTCTTTCCAAAAATGTGGTTAATTCGTGATGTAACAAGGGGGAAAATTGCTTTTTCACATAGATCTGGTAGGTTTGGAAAGCTCTTATAACTTAAATGAAATTGTCTTTTCAAACTGCAGTGTGAGTTTGGTTCTTACTTGGGTCATTTTTGTCTAAAATTTGTGTGACGATTTGAAACCTAAGTGTGACAAATATGCTAACAAATTAACAAATCACGAAGGGGAAAATACTTTTTCACACCACTGTACGTCACCCAGGTGACCCTTGGGTAATTTTGCCATGATGACTGTCTGTCAGATTCCCCTTTTTCTAATTTAAAAAATATCCAAGATGGCTGAGGAGACTGAAAACAGTAAATAGCTACAGATACTTGTGTATTCACCTGAATGACAGAAAGGACTGGAGGACTGACATTGATGCTGTGTAGGAGAAGGAGATGAGGAGTGTTTGTAAAGCTCAGATACTGCACTGTGTAAAGTAAGATCTTAGAAATCTTCGACAAAACAGTGTTAATGAGTAGCAGCAGCAATGCCAGATATGTCAGCTAGATCAGCAAACTAGCTGGAACCATTCTGGGCCAAAATCTGGAGGCGCGTGAGTCAGTGAGGGACATGAGGTCACTTAACAAAACTGCTCTCCATCACGGACAATCCATCACACTTCCTTCCTTCCACTCTACAGGGCCAGCAGGGATCATTCTCCCTTAGACTTAAACCAAATTAATCAATTACCATAAAGAATGGTTCAGGAAATCATTCCTATAATTCTCTATGAAACTGTACAATAGGTCTCCTTTTTTATGGCAGGTGAACAAACCTGTCAGGAGAAGATTAGAACTTTTTCTTCACATTTTTTGATTAATTAATTTATTATTTATGTATTGCTCTATCTCCACAGTACAGTGGTCCCTCGCTATAACGCGGCTCACCCTTCAAGGCTTCACTGTTTTGCAGATTTTTTGTGCAATTTTGCATGCTTTTTTTTTTCTTACAGCGCATTGTGTTCTGCGTCCTGATTGGCTGTAGACCACTGTCAATCAATCTGCCATGTCTCCTGTCAGATTTACGTAAATCTTCGATCGATAGCAATGTGACTCTGAAGTGCGGTACTCTATGTAAGTTTTCTCCCCGACAAACACAACAATGTCAACGAAAAGTTTTACGCCATCAAAGGCAACCGTGGGTTCCTTTGGTTTTATTCTGTAATACTGGACGTATTTTTCTACGCAGGTTTGAACTTTGAGAGTGTTTAAACAAGAGAGAAAAGTGTGAAAATGTTCATGCCTCTCTGAGAAAAGTGTATAAAGTGTGTAGTGAGGTGTTTTACAGCCTTAAAACATCTATAATAATTGTAAAAAATAACATTGGCTACTTTACGGATTTCACCTATTGCGGGTTATTTTTAGAATATAACTCCCGCGATAAATGAGGAACCACTGTATATGAGATTTTGCTGCCTTCACGGCCATATAACACTTTTACTATTGCTAATATTACAATTCTATCTATTGAGTTATCTGTGCAACTTAGCATAAGGATGGTGTGTGCATCCTGACAGCAACTTCAGCAACTGTTTTCTTCTACACCGGTCAGCTGATATACATGAATTCCCCTGATCTTGGCAGATCAATGAACTGAAGTGAAATGAATTGACTGTGTTGGTGCTTTTAAGTACTTTAATCACAAAATGAAAATCATTTACCCTGCTTACTAAATCTGTAGTTCATAGTTTGTATCTAAGCACACGAGGAGAGAGACATGGCTTTAGTTTAAAATTCTAACTTTGAATATTAAAAAAAATATTTTAAAAAAGTTTAGGTTTAATTAACTAAAACTAATCTTTAAAATTAAATTTAGGAGTGAAAAAAGTCTAAAACTAGGCTTAAGCCACATCTGGAAACGTTGTGCATGTGCTGAGGTATGACATTAGTTGGACATTTAGGAAAACTGACTTTTCTGCTTTCAATCTAATAGTTTGTTTTTCCTAATACGAAAGTCTAGCTCACTGTTAGGAGGCCCAATAGTGCCTACAGTATGTTCAAGCAGGTTTATAAATCGTAAATTAGTGTTCAAAGCAATTCATAAGTTTTGGCCTCAAATACTAATACAGAGACATTTTCATAAAACCTGTTTCCATAGACTTCTAACCAATAAATCTCTGTTCTGTCCTTTATAACTCCCCAATCCCACACTTGTCAGAAGCCATAAGCTCTAGTTGAAGGAAGTACTTGTCACTATCAT
Organism: Diplotaxodon limnothrissa; assembly: GCF_057381915.1. Taxonomy (NCBI): domain Eukaryota; kingdom Metazoa; phylum Chordata; class Actinopteri; order Cichliformes; family Cichlidae; genus Diplotaxodon; species Diplotaxodon limnothrissa. Next base: position 12,436,086 of record NC_140612.1, on the reverse strand, counting down.
TGCCACTGGTGATTAAGAAGGGGGTGCTCCACCTCTTTCCTGAGGATGTATTCGAAACTGAAGGATAATGAACATACTTCAATTCACCGGAATGAATAGAGGAAAAATGGAAGGAAATTTGAAGAACATGAACACCCGTTATCTCCCTGGATATGTCCTGTAATGGTTTTAAAATAAAGAAAGAAAAAGAAAATGCAATGAAGTCAAATAAAATATACAAAAAAGAAACTACTCCATACAATAATATATTGATTATAAACAAACAAGACCCTTGCAGTTAGGAGCCTCTGCGCGTAAATGCATTCTGCGCTCACCAGCACAAGGTCAGATTTGATTAGGCTGTGTATGTCAGGCAAGCGGAGAGGCAGAAGAGAAGCACAGGAATGTGTTCTGAATTTAAAGAAATGGCAACATAAATGAAGCATGAAATGAACCAACTGTATTCATTCAGTTTTTGTTTTTTTTATATCTAGAAGACATAACAGGCAAAAGCTTGGATTTTTTAATGTCCTGAAATTGCTCGAAATTATCTGTCGCTGTGATTTCATGACATCGAATGTCTTTGTTAGCAAAGTGCAATGATAGAGTATTGGTTTGGGTGTATGAAACACATTACATCAAACCTGAGTGCTTCTAATTTTGGTTGGTCCTGCAATCCTAAAGGACAAAAATAGGTTATAGAAAAATGACGCATTTGAACACTTTCTCACTTCGCACCAGTTTTTAACATGATACTGCAACTACTAATCATTTCTTTCTGATCTGCATGATGGCCCTGATCCCCCTAAAAAGGGAACTGGGCTCATGCTGTAAAGAAACCAAGGCTGAACTCCCACCTTTGACCTACACATCAGGGTTATCATTTTGCATGGCTAATAGGGATACGTGGAAAATACACTTTTTCTGTTTAGAATAATATTTAACAGTCCACTCTTTTGTTGGGGAGAAAAATACATATTACCACATAAACTTACTCAATGTCCTCCAATCTGTAAACAAAGACAGTGGTTATATTGCCCCAAGCATCAGTAACTAAGTACAGCACATTATTTTATACCTGTCAAAGCATCAAGTTCAACTTTTGACATTTATTTTTTTTACACAGTAACGTTCAATTCTAATTTGCAAACAATAAGTTTTAAATTTATACATCTAACTGAAAAACTGAATAAAAAGTTCTATAATTATCAAAATTGAAAACGTAGTTTAAAGCAGGTTAATTCATTGTGGATGCTCTATGAAATGTAAAAGCGAGTAAACATGCTTAAATGTAGAAATGAATCAACAGCATCAGTAAACAAGCTGACTACATTCCACAGACGATGGGTTTTATATGGTTATTGAAATGAAGTGTTGGCTTCTGATGGCTGACAAGCTGACACAACTGAGCCAAGAGTGCAAACTTCCACCAAGGCAGCTCACTCTCTGGGCTAGTGGGAGTATCCCCCCACAGAGAGACAAAAGGACCCCCTGATGATCCTCTAATCGCCTGAGCCAAGGTGTGAAACTGGGTGTGGGTCCCAATCAGCCAGAGTTTTGGGTGAGTTCATTGTGAAACCTGGCCCCACCTTATCATGCGAATTCCTGAGGTCAGATGGCCCAGGATGTGAGTGGGCGTTAAGGCGTCTGGGAAGGGATCTCAAAACTGGATTATAGATGGCAGAGAGTTGGTGTCGTAAACCACCGCCTCTGTTCAAAGATGGTCGCTCACAGTGGACATAGATAGCTTCTTTCACTCCTCTTTCAAACCATCTGTCCTCTCTGTCCAAAATGTGAACATTGGCATCCTCGAAAGAGTGTCCTTTATCCTTAAGATGCAGATGGACTGCTGAGTCTTGTCCTGTGGAGGTGGCTCTTCTGTGTTGTGCCATGCGCTTGTGAAGTGGCTGTTTGGTCTCTCCAATGTAGAGGTCTGGGCATTCCTCGCTGCACTGTACAGCATACACCACATTGTTAAGTCTGTGTTTTGGCGTTTTGTCTTTTGGGTGAACCAGTTTTTGTCTGAGCGTGTTGCTGGGTCTGAAGTGCACCGGGATGTCGTGCTTGGAGAAAACCCTCCTGAGTTTTTCTGATACACCGGCTACATAGGGGATGACAATGTTGTTGCGTCTGTCCTTCTTATCCTCCCTCGCTGGTGTCTGATCTTCTTTTCTGTGCCTCTTTGCTGACTTTAAGAACGCCCATTTAGGATAGCCGCACGTTTTGAGTGCTTCCTTTACATGTGTGTGTGTTCCTTCTTTTTTCCTTCAGGCTTAGAGGGAACATGTTCTGCCCGGTGGTGTAGGGTCCTAATCACTCCAAGTTTGTGTTCCAGAGGGTGATGGGAGTCAAAGAGGAGGTACTGGTCCGTGTGTGTGGGCTTCCAGTAAACTTCGATGTTGAGGTTGCCGTTCTCTTCAATGTGCACAGCGCAGTCCAGGAAAGGCAAACAGTTGTCCTTTGTGTCTTCCCTGGTGAACTTGATGTTTTTATCCACAGCGCTAATGTGCGCAGTGAAGGATTCCACTTCTTGTGTTTCGATATTGACCCAGGTGTCGTCTACATATCTGTACCAGTGGCTGGGTACTCTTCCTTTGAAAGAGCCAAGAGCCTCCCTTTCCACTTCCTCCATGTGAAGGTTGGCTACAATAGGTGACATGGGGGAGCCCATGGCACAGCCATGTTTTTGTCTGTAGAAGCCTTCGTTGTATTTGAAATATGTAGTGGTGAGGCAGAGGTCTAACAGTGTGCAGATCTGATCGGGTGTGAAGTTGGCCCTGTCCTCCAAGGACAAGATATGCTCAGAGGTTCTTACTCTGGCAGATTCTAAATCTTGATGCCGTTTCGTTTCATAGCAGATTCCACCATGCAGAGTATGAAGCCCACAAAAGGGGAAGCATTTTAATGCCTTATCACTGATCAGGGGAAAATGACCAGACTCAAATAACCACTCAATACAACTACGGTATATAGAAGAGAATCTGTGAACATACAACACACCCAACCTTTAAATAGGATAACAGCAGCAGAAGACTCTGGGTGCCACCCTTCTCAGCTAAGAACAAGAAACTGAGGCTACAATTCACACAAGCTCACCAAAACTGGACAACAGCAGAATGAAAAGACATTGTTTGGTCTGAAGAATCTCGATTTCTACTGCAAAACTGGAATGGGTGTGCATAGAGATATTAGTTTCTGGAAAAGTTATTGCGCTTTCTATGATTATAGGATATTTGGTTCTATGGATGAGTCATTAAACATTATTAAGATTTCTAACTGATTGCAGAACATACAGACTGATAGATCAATCAAAAGAGCAAATATGATTAAAAGACAAAGTGCTTGGATATGGACTGCCGTATGAGTCAGTAACAGAAAAGAAAGCAGTAATAGATTCATAACAGTCCTTTTGTCCTCTGTAAGAGCTTTTTTATTTCCTCCAGTCTTTTTGGAGATGTCCCCAATAAGCACCTACATTCCAGGCAAAGGGAAATTGTTTATGCTTCCTTTTAATTCTTAAGGTCGAACTTCTTCAAGATGATGGCTTAGAAATGGGTTTTGTTAAAGTGGGCATTATGGAGAGTCCCTTAAAATGCAGTTCTGACATTATGCATCCCGGTTCTTCATAGATTTTTAGTCCTGATATACGACCTGTGGAATGTAAGTTGCCCTAATGCACATTTTGATACTTTTATATTAACGTGTGATGCAATTTAAAGCTACATGTGTCACTGTTCTGACAACTGATCTGTGTTTTACCTTTCAAAAGGAATCCAGGGTCACATCTGACATCTTGTCTTTATAAAAGAGAAGGTCTTAAGTTTGAAGACCTGGGTGACAGCTGATCAAAGGGTGCTCTGGAGCTGGCTGTCTCACTTTTGGTTGTAATTTGCATGTTCACTGTTTCTGATGTGCAACAGTGAACATAAATCATATAGCAGCTGGTCTATATTTTCTTCATAGAATGCCAGAGTCTGTGCAGTGTTGTGTGTGTGTGAGGGGGTAAAAATTTTTGAAGCATTGGCATCTAACCCTCAAAAATTAAAAAACAAAAAACAAAAACGGTTTGATAAATGGACAGCAGATACCTTGCAATAAATCATTATAGAAATGTTACAGCGTGTCTGAAAAACTGTCTTGTTTATTTATTGAGTTGATTAAGTCCTAAAACTACTTGTTGAATTATTTTGCATTTAAATGTACTTTGAACATTGCACACAACCATCTAGACTTTTAATGTATCTCCATTTTGAAGTGTATTGAGGTGACTGTGCATGTTCTTGATGTGACATTTACAGTATTTGTGACTGTCATGCTAGCTGTTGTGAACATTTCTCTTACAAAGTTTAACAGTATAACTTAAACAAACACATAACAGCACCAGAACAGATGCATGTGTCTGATTTTGCCTGAAATGGTAAAAAGAAAACCCAAAAACCAAACATCTGAGACCGTTAGCAAGATAGCTAGCTACAAAGCCACTTTCTATCCTTTTTCTACTGGCAGAAAAAATTGTGATGGTCTCTTTTCCATTGCAGAGTCAAGATGGTTACCACTGAGGGTTCGAGGGGTACAGAATTTAATATTTAAGTTTCTCACTGCCATCTGGTTCCTTGCAGCAGACTTCATCCGGCTGTATTTGACAGTGTGAAAACACTTACATACTAAAAATAGAAAGGGTAATTATCAAAGTATATGGAGACACAGCATTTACTACGGTACACTCTTCCACATCTTTGTTATAAAGTTAAATTGGTTACTTCCTGAATGCAAGCATAAAAAACTGTTAATTTGACTAATTAAATAGTAATTCTTGCCATCTAACGTGCCCTCACATTGTATGGAAACAAGATTTTCTTAAAAAAAAGGCAACTTGACAATTTAGTCTTTATCAGAGGCTTTAGGAGAGTTTTTGTTTGTTTGTTTGTTTGTTTGTTTGTTTGTTTGTTTTCAATTAGATAATCTTCTCAGGAGCACTGATAGTATTTAATGGCATTGTTTACTATGTATCATGATGCATTGCACTGTGATATTACATTGCTTTGCTCTTTCTTCCTTTTGTTCTTCTGTTTTGTTCTCTTCTGTTCATTGCTTTTCCATTGCAGTTGTAAACCCATTTATTCCGTCCCATTTCATAATCTCTTTTAAATGTGCTTTCCCATCTAAAACATTCAGAACACAATAGCAAAGTCATAAACACGACAATAGGCTAAGTCAAATGACAGGTATTGTGAACATCATGCCTTGGCAGCCTATCCTCTCCACAAACATGTCTGCATATAATTGAAACACTAATCACTCCATAATTACAAGAGACGACTCCTTATATCAAATGAAGTCAGTGTAATAGCTACTAGGCTGACAGGAGAAAAGAGAGGAGAAAACACAGGAGATGAGGCGTGATATAAAAGTTATGGCCCATGAAGAAGAAGAAGGGAGGAGGTGACATTTTGACTAATATGCTACTGTCTGTGGATATGGCTCGACTGCACTCAAGAAATCATGGCGCAAGAGCTTCTCACATGTGCAGAGATGATTTCTCAACACCGAGAGCTGCTCAATAATTAATCTGAAGCATACTTTTGTTAATTTTACAGCCTCCCCTCCAGCAATGATGCACATGTATTCAGCAACTGCACAGAAATATCTTAAAATCTCATCTCGCACTATCAGTGTGAACAAGGAGCAGTGAAAAGAAATGCTGTTTATTGCTTCACTTGCTTTTCAAATAAACCAAGATGTACAAGCCGGACAAGGAAAGTTGGAATCATCCAACTACCATCAGTAATAAAATAAAAGCCACAAAGCTGTTGCGAGATTTGCGACGCACGCCGGGAGAAGAGAAAGAGCGAGTGAATAAACGGGCATTTTAAAACCCCCATTATGCCTGACATAACAGGTGTATTTTTTTCTCCAATCACATTGCAAGTAATATCGTTAAGTGCCTCTATGCCTGTTTTTCACTGCTTTTGAATTCACTGAATCCATTATATTATTGCGTTTGATCAGACCTTGAAAAGAGAGAACTTCTTTCTTTCACTCAGAGGATTTGCAGTCTGAAAATCACATTTGTTACAATGTTTCACATTTACACTGCTGCGACATAAAGCTGTAAATCTCCAAGCTTTTTAATCTGCTTTTTAATGCACTCCTGGCAGGCGATGGGGAAAAAAGGAAAAGAAAAACCTTACAACTTTTACTCGGAATAATACTCAACTAAATTGTTAATTTTTGGAGGAAAAAAAAAAGGATATAATTGGAAAAGACTACAAGCTGTTCTGGTGCAATGACCTGCCGGCAGGGGGGGATAAAGCTGTGTTTCCTCTCTTCTCTCTCTCTTACTCTCGCTCTCTCCTTTTGTACTCCATCTCCTACAGCCCTCTCCCTCATTCCCTGACTCCCTCTCCCCTGCCCCCTGACGGGAAAGGCCAACTGAGCTCTGGAGAATATTTATGAGCAAGGGAGAGCAATTGGTTTGAGATCATTCGACAAGGGAGGAAGAAAAGGAGTAAGGGAGGTAGGGAGAGGGGGCAGGAAAAAAAAAAGAACTTGACAGAGACATGGAGATAAAGGAAGAGACGGGGTTTACATTTTAATGTTTAAATTTAACCCTTGGTAGGACCTCAAAATCCCATCCTTTCGTGAACCTCGGGACCAAAAAATGGTCCCGCCCCAAAAGTGCTCTAAAAATGTTATATATCAATATTTTTTTCTACTTTAAATTAGTCAGTCTTTTAAAACTACTTCTGCTTAAAATATCCATGTCAAGTTTTAATTATATTTTCATTGTTTTAACCCTTTAAATCCCAGTTTTATTACATGAGCGCCCTGTTTTTTTAGCCCCAAAAAACAAAAAAACTAAATATTTTCCAAAAAAAACATTTGAAGTAATATTTGTTTGTTATTATAATTAGGCCTTTAGATGGACTAAAGATTGGCACCAACAGTCATTTCGATCGCCTTTTATTTTTTTTCCAGGAGCGCATTTCATAAAATGCACACTATCGACCACGCCCAAAAAGTGCAATAAAAATATTAAATATTAATTTTTTTTTTCACTTTAAATTGGTCAGTCTTTTAAAACTACTTCTCCCTGAAATATTCATATAAAGTTTTAATTATATTTTCGTTGTTTTAACCCTTTAAATTACAAAAAAACTTAAAAAAAAACTAAAAAACTAAATATTTTCCCAAAAAAACATTTGAAGTAATATTTGATTGTTATTATAATTAGGCCTTTAGATGGACTAAAGATTGGCACCAAGAGTCATTTCGATCGCCTTTTATTTTTTTTTTCAGGACCAGAAAATGGTCTCCAGGCGGCAAATGCTCCTCCTCTAGGCCGAAATAAGTGCATGTTGCCGGGGTAAGTCGCGACGATCACCAGGGCACGATCACCGGGGACTGCTTTTTCCAGCCCACACGTCCGATACCACGTGACAACAAATACGTCATTTCCTGTTGACTAAAAAAAAAATGCACCCTCTCATGGTCCTAGGGACCAAAAAATGGTCCGCCCGATCAGCGGGCGAAGCCGCTGCTGCACGCCGGAAATGAGGCTTCATTTCCGGCAGGTCTGTCCAAGCAGCCCGCTGTTTTCCAGCAGAGGTCAAATGTGAAGCAAGGGCGCCACCCGGTGGACAAATAAAAAAATTACAACTCTAAGGCCTGTAGTCCAAAACGAAACCTAAGCTGGAAACCTGACGATCCCTTTGACCGTAATTTTTCTGGCGTGAAAAATAGCGTTTATAATGGGTTTCAATGGGGCACAAATCGGCCACGAGGTTCGATAGTGGATGTATGCCTTTTATTCAGCCATTTAAGCTCATTTAAAAAACTCAGACTGAAATTTTAAAATAAAATGGGAAAAAAATACATTTTTGAAAATTTGGCTATACTCCATTAAACACAGTGGAAATGGCGTGGAATTGAAAAATGCAAAGGCCACGAAATGGTCCCAGGTTTTACTGAGGGTTCCCTCATACCCGGTGAATACTGAGACTGAGTTCATATTGCTATGTCTCATCTGTCTTTAGGTGTGCATGCCAGTATTGTACATATACTTTATACTTAGGAGGTGTGGAATCCACACAAGCACTAAGGAAAGCTCTCCAAATTGAGGCCAGCTTCAGTTTGGGACTGACACACAGTGTTGGTGCTTCAAGAGGCAATAAAGGGACTTTTACTGACCCATAATAGTGTCTGCAAGGAGCGGGACGCTGTTGTCGGTCAATACGAAAGATTATTTTTGCCTAGATTTTTCTTTTTTTAAATAAAAAAGATTTAAAATTCACGAGTCTTTTATGAGCCACGCAACCCAAACAAACAGCACATCCCACTGCAGTTTGAAGGCACTTCTGATCTCTTCATTCCTCAGCATCCTCAGCTGCTCAGTGAAGGATGACAGTGCCAGGAGTGCAAGATATTTAAAGCTTCGAAAGAGTTGTGCTTTTTTCTTTTTCAGCTCAGGAAACTAAATGACAATGCAGGAACTCTATTCAACATGGTGATATTTCACCTTTTTCACTTGAGTTTCTATTAGATTTCTGCTCTAATTAGGTATCGTACTGTTCTAGAGCAAAACTGAAAAGGCCATTGTAGCCTGAGGGGAAAAGACGGTTATAGACCTGTCAAGTTTGCATTATCAGATATTCAATTGATGGTCAAAAAAAAGTCATACTGTCTGTAAGAAAATGTTGTTTAGAAGTTGGCCAAAAATCTGAGCGCATGTTTTAGCTGTGTGCAAATGTTAGATTTGCAGCACTTGGGTGGGGTGCAGAAAGGGCAGGAGGGCACAAGAGCAAGCAAGGAGAAAAGCAGATATGAAGACGTCCTGAGAAATGGAAAGACGATGCCAACAGAGAGGCAGTGAAGGAGGAAATGATGGATGTTGGGGAGCCAGCAGCGCTACATTCTCTGTCTTTGCCTGCCATTGTCGCCCCTGTCAGCTGCTAAATGCCAGTGTCAGTCAAACCTCTGTTCAGCTGGCAACAGCTCCTCTGCCACACGGCTGAGGACAGCCCGGCATTACTCTCATCTATGACTATCAAAGCACTTACCTGGCACACACCGGCGCAAATACAGACACTCAAGTAAGCACACCTAGTTGCACTCTCACATATCGTGGAGCATCTTCAGCCATTGTTGTTGGAACATCAGTTTTTCACAAAAGATGTGTAGTCAAGAATGCGCTTTAAAAAAAAATTGTTTACGTTTACGTACATCAAAAACAAGGATTTTTTTTATTCCAACCTCCAGAGGACATTCACACCCTGAAGTCAAAACAGGAATGCTCACACAGTCTACTTTGGATGGTGATTTATAGACTGCATAAGATGATACAGCCATCAAACAAACATACACCAGACTTTGCCCTTTCAGTCTGTGCTAAGTCACGCTGACTGAACCCACAGCCTAACAGAATTTCATCAGTCTCGGTTTCAGTGCACACTCTGAATGTTGGAGGTACGTTTCTATTCCGAAGACAGCAAAGCTTAGGGAAATATGACAGCTCGTACACTCACTTGTGTAAAAGACTTTTAAAAAAATCTGCTAAATGTGTTAACTCTGGTGACAGTGGCAAAATCGCCTTCCTTTCCTTTGTAACGCAAGCTGTGGAAATGGAGAAAAAAAACCCAATGGGTGTTGTACACCATTTTATGCCATATATCCAAACCAAGAGACCGCTGAGTAATATTTTTAGTTTTCATCTCTGAAATTCTCAGTGTTTTCTACTCCTGTCGGGAAATAAAATAAAAACAACTAAAGAAAAATTACATCACAGCAAGCTTTCAAACAATACCCCGCTGCTTCGAAAGCACACACCCACTACACTTCACACCGCACACTTTTTGAATCCATCCTGTCACACATCAGCGAGCTCAGCCAGATATCTCTTATGTCCCACTGCTTTGCCCAAACCCCCCTGCAGTATCTTCACTTCGAGTTCCCACTGATATGCAGCATTTTGAGAGTTTGTATCATACTCAAACCATATGTCGTTGCTACCATCAAAAAAGGCAAACAGTCGCACCCAAAGATGCTTGCATGTGTGCAAACTGCACGCAGTGCTTTTATTTGTATGCAAAGTAATCTTTTCAATACATCATCCCCCAGTTCACCACCCACTAAATCTGCATCTTTTATAGACTAAAGAAAAGTATACCCTAATCTCTTGTTTTGTATACCCTTAGGCTTAGTATACTCTTTTCTAAAGAAGAAGGAGAAAGGGGGAAACTCCAAGCAAGACCACATGAATCAGAATAATTACATTTAGCCTATTTGACTTGACAAAAACAGCCTTGATTTCAGGTATGTAAGCTCTGCAGCAGTCAGCTGGCACAACCACTGCCGTCTCTCACCTGTATATCTTGTACTTGGTGGTGAATCCCTGCTGGTAGCGCTCTGTGAAATCAACAAACTCCTGCGAGTTGTGAAAAGGACCTTTGTCTGAAAGGAGCCAGCCCAGGGGCCCAGTGGAGCCGCTGAAGCCTGACCCGGCAGGGTCCGCAGCACTGGCCCCTGCTACCAACCAGCTCTGGAGCAGGCTTAGTGATAACCACTTCCATAGAAACATGAGGGCCGTCAGTCTAATGGAGATGCACGGGCCACTCATGCTGTTTCCCCCGGCCCCGGTGACTCCTCATTCTCCCTGCACTGCTGACGAGTCCCGCTGGAAGGAGGAGAAAGAGGCAGACGGAGAGCAATTGAGACAACGTGGACACAGAGGGCACTAATTAGTAATTTTGGTTTGGGATGAGGGGAACAAAGGTGAACTGAGAGGGCTCATTTGTCAAGTAGCGCCAGACCAGAACAAATATTTTAGAGGTTGCATTGTGGAAAGTAAAGCTAATGAAAAAGGTGAGTTTAGAATTTATTTTGGACGACGTAACCTACAAAAAAAAATCTAAATATTTCATTTCTCTACCTTAGGTCGGTTATTATTAAAAGGTTTAATGTTGTTGTTTTATTTGTTTGTTTGTTTTTTACCTGATTCTGCAAGTACTGGAGTCCGTGACTGGTTGGAATTAGTCTCCGCAAAATCCCCTGATAGGACCGTGAAGTTGGGCTCAGCTGGGCGTGCAGACTGGGCGGCATTTGAAAAAAATAAATAAGATTTTTGTTGTTTTTGTTGTTGTAGAAAAAATTTCGCTCACAAATTCAAACTCGCGAACAATCTGGGGAACAAAACATCCAACCTCCTCAGAGCGCGCTCCTCTCTCTCTCACAGCGGTATCTCCAGCGGTGTGCGCTCCGCACTGTAGGTCCACTCCAGCGACCGCAACGCGTTTAAGATGACGGGGTCAAAAAACTCACAGACAGACTGGTCACTTCAACACACCGCTGTGACTTGGATTCGGTGAATGCGCGGGTGGGAGAAGCGTGGCGAGCCTCCGTCCTCTTAACTCATTTCTGCTCTCTGCTAGAGGGGCGCGCTCGGGGCGCATGCAGGGCGCAGGGAGAGCTGATGATGATGCTGACAGTGCCTGGACTCCCAGCGAACGGAATGTGTGAATGGCATTAGGGGTGCTCTCGCTCTCCTCTCTCTCTCTCCCTCCCTCCTGTACCAATGTAATTTATTCCAGCATCTAGCACACACCCGGTTGGTTGGGACGTAACTGGAGGAAGTGAAAGTAGGAGGTGTTCAGGAGGGGTAGGGGGTGGAGGGGGAGGCTGGATGAGGGGATGGTCAGAGAAGGCTAGTGTGCTTGAGACAGATGCCTCATTTCAGAAAAAGCGATAGAAGTCACCTGCAGTTCGGATCAATACAAATTAGAGTGGAGGCGAAAAGAACAAAACAGGAGGAAATCCGGATAAAATGCCAGCTTTAAAAAGTCGAGTGGCCTCACGTTTATGGTCTGATTCTGGCTGATGTATGGCAGGAGCAGTTTTTCAGTCAAAACTGGGAAAATAATAACAACAGCTACGTTTCAGAAAAGTTGGGTTATGAAAGTGAAATTAGCTCAGTTTGAACTAAGATTTCATGAGTATTTTAGAGTAAAACAGAGCCAATACACTAAATGTAAAATGCTCAAATAGGTATAATCATCACACTCCGGAAGCGAATGGAGGGGATGGATGGTATTATTTTAGTAGCAAATGACTCCCGAAAATATTTGAATTATTTGAATAATGTCTTTAATGATGGTGTCGGTGATCATCATCATGACGAAGAGGAAGGGGGAGATGAGGAGGAGAAGCGGGGAGGGTGTATTCACCCCCCAACGCCACCCCTCAGTTATTCTCGTTATCTTCTCTGCCCTCTTCCTCACTCTCCCCCCTTTTTTCCTGCAGAGTAATCATCACTTTCACCATCAGCAAACTTAATTAGATCTGCTCTATCCCCGCTCTATCCAAGCGCTTGTGCGTCGGACACTGAGCGCGGATCAGAGAGCGGGCGAAAGGAGGGAGGGATATGTGCTGCCTTTCAGATTTTCTGTAGACGTTCAAAGGGAGGTTTTATGCAGGGATTGGATTAGAGAAATGAACACCATTGAGTCGCGAGATTCGCTGGCTCCTAAACTCAAAGGGAAACTGAAATCCCGTGGCACAGAGACTCGCAGAATCTGGAGTGGAAGAATGAGTTGATTTGTCACAGTTTCATCATCATGTCTCGGGATTGGGTGCCTTTTCTTCTGACCCTGCCTTGCAGCCACGAAGACTTGTGAAGGACAACTACCTAATAGGAACAGACAGTCTTTTTGGTGTTTCTGGAAAGAGGGATTTTTCTGCTTGCCTGTTATAAGCAGCATTGTAGCTAACCATTTAAAGTTTGTGTGGAAGCACAGATTCAACTTTTCCTTTTATGCAAGTTTTGAATAAAAGATGATATTTTTTTTTAGTGGAGAGTGTCATTGCTTATTACCTCCGTGGGTTCAAACAGCATTTTAGGTTGTTTTTAGAACACGTGTTTCAATGCTCCAAAACTCACAGGCAGAGTGGAGTGTAAGTCCCCAAAGCTTATATTTACAATTTCAAATAAATCATTCATCAATCTGAGTACAGTTCTCTACAAGAGCAGGTGTGGCTATGAGTACTGCGGCGTGTACAATAAGTTAGTTTGCAACACGTTTGTTGCTTTTTAGAAGACATGTGAAAGAAACAGAATTGATTGCCAATTGATGCAGTGTAAAGACGTCCATGTGGACCAGATCTAAACCAGGCACACAAAGGAGGGGGAGGGGGGGGGGGGGGATCAAAGACAATGTCACAGTAAAGTGCTCATTAAAGCTAAAGGAAGATACATCAAATGTGTAGGTCACAGAGGCAGAGCACTGACCTGTAACAAGAAGTGATCCTTATGCTTTTCAAGGCTACAGTAACCAAAGACGGTAAAAGCAGAACCGTAGCAAGTGCACACAGCCAGACACCCTTGAGTGTTAGTTTTGAAATGTGGAAATTATGATAAAATTACTTGAAAATCTTCAGTTTGTCCTGCAAGAAGTGTTCTATTCAAAGCAAACACACTGCAGCTAGAGATGGGATGAAAAAGAAACATCATAAACATGGATTTTAATTGAAATGCATCACAAAGAAATCCACAAGGTGGAGAGCAACCATCTGCTCAAACATAATACTTAAACATTCATTATGATATTAAAAAAAAAAAAATCCAAAACAATCAATTCTCTGCTAAGTATTTTGATCTCTTGCAGCTCATTAATTTGGTTTAACATCCCACAACCTTACTGAGATATTTCCCTGGTGGAGACCAGACCCAAAACAGTTCCACGGTGGTTCCTGAAACAATTCCGCATTGTGACGCTTATTTTGTGTTGCCGTAAGTGTAATGAACCAACAAGTAATTTGCCCCAACACAACATGTAAATTTTTGAATCTTCACTTTGTTTTCACTGTTTTAATTAACATGAAATAGAGCTTTTAAATCGCATCGTGAATGGCAGGGTCATGTTTCAGTTGTTAACAAATACTCTTAATCAGTAGGACTAATATTACTACTAATACTAATAATCCCTGCCTTGGAGGTGATTGATCGATTGACATGTTTGGGGGAGTTTTCAAAATTTTAAGCAAGACATCAGCAAAACATTCTGTAATAATACTCTAAACTATGTTATATTACCCAAAGTATTCACTTATCTGCCTTCACACACATATGAACTTGAGCAACATCCCATTCTTAATCAATCAGGTTTAATATGATGTTGCCCCACCCTTTGCAGCTGCCTCAACACCTAAAGACTTCACCTAAAGACTTCCATAAGGTGTGTTTATGGGACTTTTTAACCATTCTTCCAGAAGTGCATTTATGAGGTCAGACACTTATGTTGCACGAGCAGCTCTGGCTCGCAGTTTCTGCTGTAATCCATTCCCAAGATGTTCTATTGGGTTGAGTGCAGGATTTTGTGCTAGGCACAAAAAAACTAAGAAAATCTGTCTGGATTGGAACTCGGAATTGTGGTTCCCCACTTTGATAAGGAGGACCAGAGAGTTTGTTAATTTTATTTTAGGGTGCGTGGGAATTTGTTCAACCAGGCAGAACCAAAGTATCTGATTCAGTAGCCATACAGCACCTCAACAAGTCCAAGGTCAGAGTCCTTAGTTGGTAAAGGATAGAGTGACTACTTAGAGTCAGGAATGAGTTACTGCCCCAAGTAAATGAATCCCTGGGGTCTTATCCACGAGTGAAGGAAGAGTTGAGCGGGAGACTATCAGATAGATTGGTGCAGCGTCAGCAGTGATACAGACTCTCGTGGTCTCTTGTGACGAAGAAAGAGCTGAGCATGAAAGCAAAGCTGTCGATTTACTGGTTGATCTTTGTTGCATGAGCTCTGGGTAGTGACAGAATGAACAAGATTGCAGATAAAAGTGGCAAAAATGAGTTTTCTCCCAAGGGTGGATCGCAAATGAGGAGACTGGCCATTTGTCTCAGAGTGACAATGCTTCTCCTTCACATTGAAACAATCTAGTTGAGGTGGTTTGGACAGCTGACAATGATGCCTCCTTGGTGAAATGTTCTGGGCATGTCCCAACAGGAGGAGGGCCCTGGGGCCGAACCAGGACATGTTGGAGAGACACCTCAGTTTCCTGCATGAGGTGGACAGAGAGAGTGGGTTTGGGTGACCTACTGATCTTGCAACCTGAACCTAGATAAGCAGCACAAAATGGATGGATGGATATTCATTTTAATTGAGTACTAATGTCAAACGTTCGACTATGCTGTTATGCCCGAATAACAATTTCACTTGTAAACAATTTTTAAATAATATTTTGGGTGAATGTAGCCCATTGAAGCATGGTCTAAGTTAGTAAACGAGAATAGACACTAAGCAGGAAAATCACAGTGCAATCAGAAAAGAGACATCTGCTTTTACATTCTCAAACTCTTGTAGTTGAAGAACAGGGGCCTGTGCTTCGTACCGCGCTAAGTGAGTTAGCTGGATTAGATTGTTGACGATTTCGCGTGATCCTGGATCGTTCGGTTCCCCGAAGCCCATCCGGGACTTGCTGTCATAGCAACAGAGCCGTAAGCGTAAACCTGCTGGGGAGCAGGTTTACTTTATGTAAACAGGATTAGATCGCGGCCACGCAGGTATGCCCGCGTCATTCATACGAAAGCAACAGCGATATTCCACCACTGTTTCACCATAAATAAATAACATCAATGTAACTAAAGACAATGCAGCACCTGATCCATTTATTGATTTCACACAGGTCATTTCCTAAAAAAGGGAAATGTACTATTAACATTCTATTACATGTATGTGATTATTACAGATTTAATTCATATTTCAGAGTAGTAATTGTAAATTACTTCGTGTAATCAAGATGAGAGACCACGGCTATAAAAGCGAAGGTGGATTTGGGAAGCCTGTCGCAGCCATGTCCTGTCCGTATACGCGAGCCACCCATTGCGGAAGGTGCAAGATTGATAAGGAGAGTCCTCAGAATCCAGCGTATATTGCGGGACAGACAGGATCCTTTAGCTCAGCGCGACAGTGTGCTCATAGAGAGATATCGATTTTCCCGTGAGGGTATTATTTACTTAACCAACTTGCTGACGAGGGGGTGCAGGACCACCACCTGTCTTTTTTTTTGCTCTGCCCTTTTCTTGGTTGCTGTTATAAACAAACAGATTATTCCAGGGTCTCTTTCCAAGAGACTAAAAGCAATATAAGTGATAAATATTACCATTCTGTAGAATATTCTTATATTTCACTTTTACCTGTTCCCATGTTCTAGTGGGTCCTGTCGTGGCTCTAATGTGAAAGAGGATAAAATATAACATATTATAATATAATGTAATATAATATTGGATAATATAGTGTAATATAATAAATCTACCCTACCGCCTACTGGTGTTGGCCAGAGGGGCCGATGGCGCGATATGGCAGCCTGGCTTCTGTCAGTCTGCCCCAGGGCAGCTGTGGCTACAACCGTAGCTTGCCTCCACCAGTGTGTGAATGTGAGAGTGACTGAATAGTGGCATTGTAAAGCGCTTTGGGTGCCTTGAAAAGCGCTATATCAATCCACTCCATTATTATTGTTATTATTAAATTACTTACGAGTTTAATTTGTCAGCAACTTCCTGCCAGCCCTCGCTCCTTGCTTTTGCAGCCTTTGCAGTGTTCCCTTGCGTTCTGATTAAACTCTGAAACTCCTGAAATCCCTCACTCAAGAGTTCTTGCTCTGCTGCCGAAAAATACCGAGCCGAGCGCGCTCCGTCGACATTTTCGCCGACCAATCAGAGGGTTGCCGATCAATGTTTCTACTATCGATGCGTAGCCCCTTTTACGACACCCAGTGATGTCACATTACTGCGTCCAGCTGTACTAATCGTCAACAGCAGGTGTGTTCGGGGAACCGGATTAGCGCGCTCACGGTTAGCGCGATGGTTTGGTCTTGGATGTTTCATTTGATCTTGGATGTAGTAAGCGACGTACGAAGCACAGGGCCCTGGAGATGAGGTCTCATCTCTGCATGACTCAGTGTAACCCCAACGAGTTGTGGAAAGAACTGAGGCAGTTGTGGTGGAAAGAACTGAGGCAGTCGCATTTACTCAGCACTGAGACAGATAGTCATTAGGGGAGGTAAACATTCACTTAAGCCTGAACGTGCTCATTGATGCCACTCAAGGGTCTTTGTGAGGAGTGATCAGGGAACAGAGTGAAACTGAGGTTTTAATCAGCCTGAGAACCTGACAGCTTTTGTCAGTGCTTTGTCTGAGCACTGTTGGCTTTAGCTTCATTTCAATTTTGGGCAATATAGGGTAGGAAAAGTAATACAGGCACGTCCTTACACCTGACATGTCTAGAACATCTTCAATGCCTCTATGTCTCTATTAGGTCTAGTTTGTAACTTGGTGCTGTATACAAAACATAACTTAGTTGGATCACAGACACACAAATGTGGTCATTAAAGATTCAAACAGTCTGACAAAGCTTTAATCAGAGTCTGGATTACTTATTGGTCATTTGGACCTCGATTTCACAATTAATCAAGAAAATCTCCCTCCTGCCTGCTCTACTGGCTTTATCATGATCATCATGGTTTTGTTACTCTGGAGTTTTCAAGCTTGACTGCAGTATTCAGGATTTTCCTCTTTTTTTGTGCTTGAGTGCAATATACACACTGTTTCTAATTAAGCGCCTGGTTCACAGTGAGGTCTTGTGGTGTCTGCTCACTGTGTGAAAAACATTGTGCTATTGTGTACAAAAAGGAGAGCAGTAGAAGACAGTGGAAGTAGATAGTAGCTATGGCTTTGGTGCATTTTTGAAGTCTTTTCTAGACTCATCTAAAAAACTTTCTTTAATAAGTCTTCATCAAACCCAATCATCCAGTATTCTTATCCATTTTATATTTTAGCATTTAGACTTATTATTCTCTTTGTATGTTTTTTTTAAATTATTTTTTAAAGACTTCTGGTTTTCACATATTTTTATAATAGTGTTTGGCCAAGTTGTTTCTTTCAGGCTACAGCATGTGCATACTACTCTGATGTAGTTCATTAAGGAAAAGCTTCTGTCAATTAAATTGTTAAGAATAAGCTACTTCCTGCTGTGTGAAAATACATAAAAATATCACCAGATGCCATCCTCACCTGCCATCAGCTCAGAGAAAAAGCATTTAACAGTTTGATAAGATAATGCAAACCCACTGTGCAGAATACAACTGTACAACAGGTATGAACGTGTCTGCAGTCACATTACACATTAAATATATATGCATCGTTGTGTGATTCATTTCCAACACGAAGACAGATTTTATGTTGTTAGAACTGTTTTGCTTTGCTATATAATGAATACTGTGCATATGTCTGTACTGTATATCAACCACCTGACACCATCTTCAACATATGGGTGCTATAAGGGTGTTAAAGGGTGCAAAATATTTCGACATATGAAACCATTTATAGGGCGATTGCTCAGAGATAAAGCATATCTAATATTATTGTAGATTGTAAAAAGCATTTAAGAATGCATTAATAGTATATTTATAGTTTTTATTCAAATAAATTATTTATATATTTTTTATTTATATAATATATTAATAAATGGAAATTTGTGTATTAATTTATACAGTATTTAATGAATGTGATAAAATGTTTACGCTGACCTTGCAAGTAGATTTATTATGTAAGTATCTTGTGTTCTTTTTTAAATTATTATTTTCTAATTTGCTACCTTAAAATTGCCTCATGCTAATGCACTTTTTTTTTTTGTAGCAAGAGAGAGGCAGACAGAAAGAAACAGGCAGAGAAATAATAAACTGTGTCAGTCTAGCCAATGAAGGAGAAGCTCTTACCTCTCCTTACAGCCTCCCCAGATGCTCAGCATCTCCCTGTTGTTGCTTCTCTCATTGAACGATTCTGACATTCACATATTCAGTCATGAGTGCAGTGACAGTGTTTATGTGTGCTTGTGTTGGAGTGTGTATAAGATATGATAAGGAGCCTGTGCAAAATCATTCCCTACTGTCAAGGCTGGTAGACTTTTCACCTCATCAGGGAGTTGAGTTCATTTGCAGGAGCAAAATTGTTATTTGCAAATGTGGCCACTTCACTTGAAAAACCATTAACTCGAGAGATTGAAATATATACTGTGTTGAATAGCAAAGAGTAAACATTGTTGTATTTTTATTGAGTGGCAAAACACAGGCCTAACAAGCAGATGGTGAACTCCAGTATATGCAGCCCTCAAGATGTTGTGCTTCCAGCAATTATACCATATTTCGGCTTTCTTGTCAGTGAAACTTGGTATAATGGAGACACATGTATGTACACAGTCAGCCAAATTGTTGAAATGATGTTGTGCAGCCAGCTAACAATTCACAAAGCAAAGGGGACTTAGGTGCGTGTCCACCATGAGCATGCCATAACAAATACAGTACACATGCAGAAAAATGCCGACATCATCCTACAGAAGGTCAAGTTCATGTATATATAAAACCTCAAAACAGTGAGCTAAAGATCTATTAACTAATGCTGCTTTACAGAAATGTAAAAGACAAAAAATATTCCCAAATCATTCCTATCACAGACTGCAAGAATATATAGCAGCAAGTGATTGATTAATTAAAAGTCTGTCTTGTGCATTTTGTTGGTTGTTAATAAATAACTCTTTTTTTTTTTTTTTTTTAGCTTAAAATAGAGTCGTGGCTTTAAAATGTCTTCTTATGCTGAATCTCATCATGGCAGTCTTTCTACTTAATGACCATGAAGAATTTAGACTGTAATTGTATTTAGTCATGGTGTAATTATTGCCATGGGAATTGTCATTAATATTATTACATAGACAGGAGCTGGCGGTGGGAGTGGAAGGTGCTTTTATTAATACAAATACAAAAAGATGATGTAATCGAAATATATCAGTTACTTCACATTCACCTGGGTAAATGCTGATACATTTATATCTTTTTACATGTGCATAAAAACACATAATGAGTATACATATTTATGAATATACATATACGTAGGATATATATATATATATATATATGTACTGGGACATTAGCTCTCCTTACCAACTATTTCCATTCTGTTCTGTTCAGCTGGGTTTAACGTGTTTAAGGATCGCATAAAAAATGGTAAGAATGCTTATCTGACCAAACAGATTTCTTGGCTTGCACTACCTATTGTATAAACCTTGTTAGCATTATGTTTTCCTCTTTCTGTTTTTACATCTTTAGAGTTATTTCTCCTTGGTGCTGGTCTGAATTTGCAGGCTGGCCAAGGACAATTCATTCCCTCCAGGGAAAGAAAAGCAAACAATTCAGCAGTGATAGAGAGACTTTTTTTAGTGGAATAAAACCCAGCGTTAGTAGGACATTGTCTCAGTTTATAGAGAACATAGGTCAGGGATAGAAAGTGCCCAGCCTCCGCTTGTGGTAACTGGCTGCTGATAAATGACCTCAGCTAACAGTCCTCTGGCTGCAGCGTCCAGCTGAAATACCAAGAGCTCAGCTATAATCATGCAGTTCACACACGTAAAAGAAGTCAGATTCTTACACTTTGTTTGTAATTGTCATCACAATATGCAAATCCCCCAAATAATAAGGACTATGCCTCTGTTTTGACTGAACTTCCTATTACAAATGAGACTGAATGAAACAAATGTACAATACAGTGACAAAGATTTATGCTTTTGCACACATCCCAGAATGACCTTGCATTAGTCACCGGCTTACAAATTGCAGCAACAGTAATCAGCCATTTGTAAGTCAGCTATCAAATAAAGCAAGAACACTATGAATCTACAAATATACCTCAAAAGGAGGTAAACTGTTTCTGCTAACAGAAAATATTTGGACTCTTTTGTCTTGGTGTTTGGTCAAGAGGTGGCAGTTTAAGTGAATGTTTACCTCTCCTAATGACATGGATACTAAAAGTGAAAGCCTCAGCACAACATTTATTCTATTATTAGACTCAATTGGCTTCTCTTGTTCTAACATATGGTAACAGTATTCCCCATTAATCCCCTATTGTCATCATTCTTATCATTATTTCCTAATAGCACTTACATTTTAAATTTACAGTAATGGATTACACAGAAATGGGAATACATTTTATTACAGTAGATGTATTTCTGAAAGTGCTGTAACTAAGTTATAGTTATAGATATAATTCCTCCACTGTTATTATCTTCAATGCCATGTCCCAACACAGTGCATAGAAGCTACCTGAACTTTAATCCCACAGATGTCTCTGATCTTCTTAATACTTTTGCACCTTCTTATGACTCTGAATACTGTAGCTCCAATTAGAAGTACTTGACTCCCTGGTATAATTCTCAAATGTGCACCTTAAATCAGATGACTTGTAAGCTGGAAAGGAAATGACACCTCACAAATTTTTATCACCATTTAGAAATAACTAAAAAGTAACTAGCTGAATTTAAAAAAAAAGCCCTCTGTAAAGCTACAACATCTTACTATTAATTGAAGAACAACCCTAGTGTTCTCTCCTGCACTGTAGCCAGGCTGACTAAAGTTCAGAGATCTGTTGAGCCAAGTATTCCTTTAACCTTAATTAGTAATGACTTCATTCATTTCTTTACAAATAGCATTTTTAACCATTAGAGAAGAAATATGCATAATCATCTCAATGGCATTACATTATCTACCGCTACTTTCAATACCACTGATATTTATTTAGACTCTTTTTGTCGAATTGATCTTTCTGAGTTAACTTCCTTTATTTCCTACAAACCATCAGTGTGTCTTTTAGAACCCACTCCTATAAGACTGCTCAAAGACGTCCTAGTAATTAATGCTTCATTCTTAAATATGACTAACCAATAATAATTGAGTCTATAACACAGGCCTTCAAACTGACGGTAGGTTAACTATCCTGTCTCAGAGTGATTCTGAAAAACCAGTTAATGCATTTATTACTTAGGCTGGACTAGTGTAAGTCATTATTATCAGGATGGGCTAAAAACTCCCTGAAAAGTTTTGTCTTCCCACTGTCGCTTCCTCATATATAGGGGGTTATCTGATTTTTGGAGTTTCTCTGTTCTATCTGTATTTTGGTCTTTTCCTTACAATATACAGCGCGGTGAAGCAATTGTTCTTGTGATTTTCATGCTACATAAAAAGAAAAATTAGTGGAATTGAATTAGTTTTATTACTATTGTTATTTAGTGCCACAAGCATGTCAGATTTTTTCAGTGATTTAAAGAAAATGCTGATTTCTGTGGAACAGAAAACTCCAAAAAGATTTGTTCTTTCCAAAGGATGCTGATGATCCTCACAGGTTTTCCTCAAACCCCATCATCAAGGCCACAGTTTACTTTGTTCTGGATTTAGGTTTAAGACCACGTCTAATAAAACAATGTTATTCAATCCGGATCTACTGTAAACGTTAAGTCTTAATTAGCAAATTATAGAATTCTTGGCTCAAACTGATGACAGTTGCAGGCTGGTGTTCAGATAGTGGACCACAACATACTTTTCTAGATATTACTCATTGGGGGATGGGGAGGGTGGTCTCAATATGTTACCTGGTTTCACGAAATAGTGCATGGATAAGGCACCTGTTTTATTTTATTATGTTCTACATCATGATACTTTGTTTACTTTGGAAATGTGGACTGGACTAACAACTAGCTGTGTAAAGTTAAAATTGATAATTGTTTATAATACTTTTTTCAGAGAGCATACACGTAGGCAGGTGGGGTGGCAGTGATGTAAGTCACTAGGCTATGAACATGGATACATGGTTTGTATCCTATGTCACCCGTTATTTATTTTTACTTTTACTAGTCGTTTGGTTAGGTTTAGACCCCTAAAGCGTGTGACATCGTTTTGGGAGAAGTGGTGGTTTTGATTAAGATGCAAAGAGTTGGTAGCTTAGGACCAACACTGAATGGCACCTTGTGTGCTTGCTGAAGGTCAGTGAGTCTTGTGCATCTGGGATGTTGGGTGGAGAACTGGCCAGGTGTTAGGGTTGGGGTCAGGGTTAGGTTGTGGGTGGTTGGCTTGGGATTAGGACACACTGGGCCATGTAGATAGTCCATGTTAGCTGCAAGCACAACTGTCTCACAGGAAGAAGGTCCTGGGTTCGAATCTGACAGGGGCCTCTCTGTGGAGTTTGCATGTTCTCACCGTGTTTGTGTGGGCAATTAGTGGGGTTAGCTAATTCTAAATTGCCCATAGGTGTGGATGTGAGTGCAAATGGTTGTCTGTCTGTCTGTGTTAGACAGATAGATGATCATTTTAGAGCATCTATAAACAAAACAATTATTAAATCATTTCCAATTATAATTACAGCTATAATTATAGCTCCTATTTTTATTCCAATGAGCATTTAATGCTGTTTGAATGAAATGGGGCTCACTGATCAGTAATAACACCTTTCATTATGTATTTTTTTAATAATGACTAAATGAGCCAGTTTAGAGTGTTAAGCACTGCATTGGTAACGTGTGCCGCCTCAGTTTGGAATACTGGAAGGACTCCCATACTCCTACGTTCAAAATGTGGAAACAACGAATGATTGGGAACATTGCTTGCAAAGAGATGTTGGGAAGGTTACATCACATAACTGACTCTTCGGTGGAACAATGGGACAGTTTTTCCACCTACATGTTGACCTGACTTGGATATTCGAGCTTAATGCAACAGACATTAAAACCTCACTGTTTTATGTTCTGGTTGTTTTTTTGTTTGTTTTCTTCTTTTCTTTTTTTGTTCCTTGGGTTGTTGTATTTTTGTATTTGTTGTTATAAAATGTAAAATATAATAAATACTTGAATTTTAAAAAATGACTAAATAACACTGTGATTTCCCAATGTAGTATATTCTGTAAAATATTGCTGTTTTAACAGAATATATAACTCGTGAGCAATACTTAGGTTTTATAACAGAAAAAAAATGCACTTCATTTGCAACATGACAGCTGCACACTAGAGCAATGACACTATACTTTCATCTGAACTGTCCCATAATGATGGATTTGTCAAAATCACTGGGCAAATTAAAGTGAAGGAATTTTATTGATTTATTATTATTATTATTATTATGATTTATTTTCTGTGGTTCATAGAATCAAATTTCTGATGTGTGTTGTGTTAGCTGTAATACCAGCACAGGCTGACTTACTTTTGCCTTAGGGTTTCATTATTTTGTAATAATGAGAATTTTGTGTTTATGACCCTGAAATTGTGGAAATATATGCCTAGAAAGGAGGGATGAAGACAGCAGCAGCACTTTTTTGTGTTCAGCAGGGCCATGAGAGCACAGCGAGTGCAGAAAATCTACGATATAATTAGGTAAATATTGGACTTTTGAATAGTTGGATTGTGCAGCATAAGATGTTTGCAGTAATTTTATGGTCATTGTTTGCCCACAATAGATCTCAAATAACCTTGTTAAGGGTCACCGCTATTTTGTGGGAGAAAAGGCACCAGCAAACTTGTTAGGTTATAATGATATGCAGACTTCTTCTGTGTTGAAAAGAGGATTTTTATTTGTGGATAAACTGATAACTTCACAGCTTTTAACCTTCTCTTCTCTTCTCGTTTCTTCGCTCACTAGTAAGATAAATTAAATAACAACATGAAATAATAATTTAAAAATTCCAGAGACTATTAACTTAATAAATTGTGGGTATAGCTCAGCCATTTGCTGCAGGCTGTATTTGAGGTAATATGGTAGCTGAGGTAGAGAATCCATTAGCATCTCTACAGAATGGAAACTTGGGCTTAAAAGCTGAGTGCTGCACAAAAATCTCATCACAAATCTTGCATTCTGCTCCAGCTTGTCTCATGCAGTGCTAATCGTTTGCAGTTCTGTATATTTCACTGTTCTCATGTTGTGTGTATCTCTTTAGAAAGACAAATTCTTCACCGAGCGATATTTATGAATTGGTTTGGATTCCCCCTCTTGTGTGGCACAACATAATATCGTTTTATCAGAGACCATATGTCCCCGCAATACTGAAATTACACGGCAGTGAGATTTTAAGCAGCAGACAACAGACTGCAGTGAAATTTAATGGAATGACTGCAGATGGATGAAGACTTGGAGCAAATGCTGCAGTGAGAAGAACTGAACTAGTTAAATATGGTATATTCGGCGTGCATGTGGCAGTTTGTGTGACAGACTGTGAGTGTGTGTGTGCGTGTGTGTTTGGCTGTGAGGCATGGCCAGATGCTGTTTTGGGACATGATCTCAGGAGAATAAAAGGCTTGGCTCTCTAAGACCTCATCAGCTGCCATCAACACTGGGACAGTGCAGAGAAAACCAAATTACATGTGATCACAAACACTTACCGAATAAATGGAATGTTGTGATCTGAGGGTGTTTCTGGAAAATGACTGACATGCAGGGGGGACTGCAGGGACCTGAGCTGTCACAACTCAGGGCTGCGAGACATGAAAAAAAGAGAGAGAGAAAGTCTCAAGAACTATGAGAAGTCAGAAAACGGGTTTGGTTATTTGGAAAAACACACACTTTGATTTAGAGGATTATGAATGCACCTCAAGCCATTTTTATGAAATGGAATCTAATTTAAGGTTAATTCAAAGTATTCATCATTTTAAATGGTATCGTGTTGACGTGCAAAGGGTATTTTAAGAAGAAAAGCAATGCTTTTCTTAAAATGGAATGCTTTTTTCTCACTGGTGTTTGTTTACCTTATGATATTCACTGACTCAAGGTCAGAATTTCTACACCTTTTTTTGAATTTTATTCTGCATCATTACCCAGAGAGCAAGGCAATGGCCATATCCTTGCACTGGGTGATTATTCATGTTTTAAAAAGCATAACAAATGTGCACTTTAAATATTTTGGGATTAACCACATTCACCTTCCCAGCGTTAGGCTTTATTGCAGTAAGAAATTTTATTTATGAATACTAAAAGTGCCCAAATCTCTTATTAATGTAATTAATATTTTCTTTACTTTTCCTTTATACGAATATCTAAAAGTTTTTGTTTGACCCACATTAATCAATAATCAACAAGGCCAATTCATGCATGCACAGCATTTGAGATTCAACTGTTGTTCCTCAAGTAGGAAACGTGTTTAATCACTAAAATGACAAAGTGAAAGCAGAAAAAAAACACTATATCTACTGCTACTAGATGCCCATAAACTAACATTTTCTGTTTTTGAATATTCCTCTGAAGTGTACCAAGCAGATGTTTTGACACCCTTCAAACTCCTTCCTCTGCCTGCATATTCTCACTTGGGTCCTCTCCTGGTTTTATTTTTAACTGTCTTGAATAAATTAATTACTTCAGAAGGAGCAACAAATGAAGCTCTTCTGTGAAAATAATGGCATCTCACACACACTGTACTATGTTACCCAGGAGTAGCACACGCACACGCACACACACACACACACACCTGCTCACAAATCTCTGTCCCAGAGGGATCTACTGTTTCTAATTGCGGTCATGTAAGTGTGTGTAGCTATGTTGTTTAGCCTGAAAATAATCTTTGCAAATCATGCAACAATGTCAAGAGTACTGCTTTCACACTTAAGATCCAGAGGCATCTACTACTTCAACATTTGAACTTAGTTTAAGGGTATTAGATTATTCTGTTATTATATGTTACCTTATATATGTAATCAAAGTAGTTGAATTAGAATACTGCTGTAGATCACATTATACCCTTTAATATAGAGTGTGTGAGCTGTATGTAGTGTAGTTCTCATTATACTT
Source organism: Diplotaxodon limnothrissa (assembly GCF_057381915.1). Lineage (NCBI taxonomy): Eukaryota > Metazoa > Chordata > Actinopteri > Cichliformes > Cichlidae > Diplotaxodon > Diplotaxodon limnothrissa. Next base: position 12,409,476 of record NC_140612.1, on the reverse strand, counting down.
TTGAGTTAACAGAACATATTCACGTATTAGTTCATTAGATAAATGTGCATCACTCTGTATCCTTGATCTGCTGGGAATGTGTTACACTGTTTTCTTGACATGCTTAATTGTTGAATCATGAAGAGAAGGTTGTAAGCAGGAGACTCTGTGTCTAAAGACAGGGGAGATAGATAGACCACATTCCACACCCCCACCTTACAGAAAGCAGAGAAACAACTGCCGAGGTCATAACTTAGGCGCTGTAACAGAGAAAAAATGTGATGTTTTGGCTTTTACGACTAGCTGGGGGCCACTAGAGACTATAAAAAGCTGAGCAACCCGTCACCATTTTGAGACATGTGCCTGACCCTCTGGTAGCATCTCTCCCGTCCGGACGTTGTAATGCTCTGACTGTTGAATTGTATGGAAATAAATGATTGTTGATTGAGCATTGATACACCGAGTATTGTCCTTCCTTCAGCCCAAAGATTCAAAGAATTGGGAGATTTCAACAACTTGGTGCCGTGTGACCCGGATCTTTGGTGTGCTGAGGAGGTGTAGATTTGGCCTTTGGTGAGATCGTGGGGCAAAGTGAACAGAAGGCCGGCCTAAAACAGAAAGGTAAGCACAGCCTGTTGTATTATAAATACCAAATGTGCATATTGGGCTTTCCAAATTAATCTGTTCGCTGAGTCACATGTATTTTCACAGTAAATTTGTCGGTGTCTGGTTTTTGGCGCAAGATACTAACAACATAAGTTGAGGCTGAATTCCAGTGTGTTAAATAAACTGCTTCTACCGAGATACTAATAACATACTACGTTGGACTAGTTGCAGTAAACTGCTTCTACCGAGATACTAATAACATACTACGTTGGACTAGTTGCAGCCACTTTACCTTCCACATTTAATTTTGTCTAATACTGGCTTCTGTAGCAATAATACGTTAGAATTTCTTCTGAAGACGCGGCCATTAGTCCAGTACATTGAAGTCGAGGTTTGTTTATTTTGTTTATGGTGTCAGTGACGTCCTGGCTTTTGCCGGCTATGAAATAGAAGTTGATTTAAGGAAAAGCAGATGCTGGCTTCACGGTGCAGTTGAACGCTGGCAACGCGAGAGCGAAACACGTCCGTAGGTTTGGTTTATGATACGGCGTGTTCCGGTGGTGCGGCCGTGAAGTGCAGTAGTGGTTGGTGCTAGTTTTAGTACATTGGATAGAGGTTTGACGGTGGTTTGTGGCGTCAGTCGAGTTTTAAGGGCTGCGGTCATAATACAAAGTAAAATTTTAAGTACATAGAGCAACACCTGGTTTATGATGTCAGGTATAACTTCGGGGATGCAAGCATCACTTTTATGATGCGACTTTGCCCCGTTGTGGCGGTCATAAGCGCAGAGAAAGGGGTATTTTGATCTATGGTGCAGTGTGCTTTAAGAAGATCTAATAGTTGAGCTCAGAGGTTTCTGTGCAAATTTCTGCTGATGAGAGGCGCTCTCTGTGTGTCACACTGATGGTGTAACGCGCTGTGTGTGTAAGGCGCGCTCTGGCCGTGGGTGAGGCGCGCTCTGAGTGTGCTTTTTGTGTGTGTGAAGTCTGAACACAGTGACAGTGACGGTTGATGTGTTTGATTAGGAGGACATTAGAGCAAAGACACATTTTAGGATCAAAGGTTGATGCCTAGTGTACCTGTGGAACATTTTGCCTATGGAGTGGCGACCCTCCTGTTCGTGGATGCGCGGGCAGGACCGACGGCGTCCGGGTGCCGAGGTGGTGACTTGGGGAGGTGAGGGCCCCCGCATAGCTACGGAAATAACACTGGAACGGCCGTGTAATCACGGGTTCACATTTATTCCGGACTAGAACAAGACACATTTTGCGAACAAAGGTTGAGTCTAGATTAGTAAAGAAATATAAAAAGGTTGAATTCCTCGTTTCAGTGGTTTGAAATTGTTGTGTGCCTGTCCCCTGACGAGTGTGAAATTAAAATAAAGAGGGAATTTGGAGCCACATAGAGATAGACGGGCATAATTGGGTGTATTACTCTGTGGTGTAATAAAAATAAAAAGGAGAGATAGTAAGAGGTGTGCAGTGGAGAATTATGGAGGAGTACAGAGAGGAATGTGTTGGGAGACTGGCGTACAGTTTACGCTGTCAAGGTAGGCGGGTTGCCTGCTTATCTGTTTAACATGTGATGAAAATGAAATTAAATAAATCTCTCAGTGTGTTAATACAGGAAGCTGCGGACCTGGACCAACTGCCCCCACAAGCACAGCGGCTGAAGCAAAATTATAGGTAATGGGAACCACACCCAGCACGAATCAGCAGCTGTGAAAAAGACAGCAGCGAGGAGAAAATTAGAGGAGAAATTAAGAGAAGTTTTAACACATAAAATTGGGGCCAACGGACTTGTGGAGGTTGGGAAGGCGTCCGGAGCATCACAACAAAAAGGTGAAACAAAAACACACAAGCAGAGAAATCTGAGAGAAAGGCTCCTTTTAAGGTAACGCCTAGTTTGAGAAAAGATAAAATTAACCTGCTTTTATACAAATGCACATACACGCAATGAAGAAACAGCTTACACTCATGAACACGTGAAGATTTTCCAGCAAGGTTAAAGAAAAATTAACATACTTAAATGATGAAGTCTATACATTACTGACAAAGAAACCCTCTGGGTTGCAGGACAACAATTTAACTAAAAAAAAAAAAAAGGAACACTGGTCTAACCAACCAGGCAAGACACAACAAATTTAGTGGTAAAAAGAGTCAAATTGTGACATGTTTTCTGTTGATTGATTAATAAAAGTGATTACTGAATGAAAGAAAATTCCTTTTTTGGGTTTTTAAACATGATCTTAAGAATTTTAATATGTACTTGTGTTGTCCTGTCAACTTGGTGGGTTAGGAGTTGATTATATCGGGAGACAAAAAACAAAAAAAAAAAAGGGGGAGAGAAGGCTGACACAGGGCCTGGCCCCATTGCCTCCCCTCTGAATAACACAGCCAACACAACATCATTTTCCTGTTCGTTTGTTTTTGTTTTTTGTTTGTTTTTGTTTTGTTTTGTTTTTGTTTTTTCTATACATATTTAATTACAGGCTGCTTTGCCGGCCCTGAAAGCCGAGGCTGACTGGACTCCTGCTCTCCCCCATACGTGACACTGACCAAATGCTGCAACAGCTGGACCCACAACAACGACCTGAGAATGTCAACAGACCTGCAGGAATGTGATCTCATGCAGCCGAGACGGAGAGCTCTAAACCTAAGGCCCGTTTCACTACACGGGGGAAAATTCCCAGACTGCGTCAGCTGACAGAGCTGTGACGAGACGCCCGCCAAGCCCGAATGAAAAGTAAGGCCGAGCGAAAGAATGCTGACCTTGATAACTTTGCATTCACACTGTGCAGGACAGTGATGGACCAACACGGATGATCGGGTGGCGAAAAAGGGCGTGACCGAGACAAGAGGAGTAACTGAGGACAGAAGGCACCTCAGAATGGACAAAAACACAGAAGAAGATGCAGGTTTCACCTGCAGTGAACATCGACACTGGAGAAAGGACTGCCCCAATTGGGGTCAGAACCAGGACGGACTGAATTTTGAGCAGCAGCAGCAGCAATGGTCGCAAACAAACTGAAAAGGAGGGGGGCAGGACCCCAGGGCACGCTTCAGGCCGTGGTTTACCCAGAACACCAGAACAGGAAAGTGATGAACACACACACACACACACACACACACACACACACACACACACACACACACACACACGTCTCCAAACACACAGATTCAGAATGAAGTGAAATACACACATGAACACGTGCACTCGTTGAGTGAGTGAGAAATGACACACACACACACACACACACACACACACACACACGGGAATGCTGATTCACTGAGAAGTGATGCACACACATACACATGCACACGCTTGTGCAATGAAGAGTGATCCACACGCACACACACATACACGCTGATGCAATGAAGAATGCTTTGCTTATGCTGATATGCAAAATGCTGCACACAAACATCCCAATGCATAATTTTTATGAGGAGCCATTGATTACCATTAAATACTTAGAATGTGTTATATGTCACCCAGAGGGCATTTATGTAGATTTTAGGAATAAGGTCTAAAAAAGTTTGGTTATGAAAACAATGTCTGTGCGTGATGTCTGTTTATGGCTCAAGGCCTTGACTGAATTCTTTGCTGTGCTTCACACAGCCCTGATGAGGAACAGTGGCACAGAGTGAAAATGATGAATTTATAGTGTAAGTTTAGGTTGGAGTACGGCATTTTCTGTGATTGAGTTTTAATTCAAGGAGGAACAAAAGGTGTTACGGCACCTGAGGTTCTCATTCCCACACAATATTGTCCCGGCAGGAAGCAAAACGTTCCTGTGAATTTCTGGTTGATTGTTTGGTTTTGTTTAGCGCTAGCTTGATGTTATCAGTGAGCTTTGGCTTGTGTTCTTTCTCGTAAGCGAGAGAGGGATAGTTTTATGCTTGGACATGTCTGCAACGGGCCCTAGTTTGTGTTATTGTTGTTAGTGTTTTGTTGGTTATGTCTGTTTTCGTTTTGTTACAGTGCACTGAGATAAGAAAATCTGAGAGGTGTGATCCACCGGTGGTGATGTGTTGATATTTTGTGAGTTTATGATTTAACAATCAGCTCTTTAAACCAGGCCTGAAAGATTGAAATTTAAAGCGCTATGAAATATTCTTACAAAAACAGTTGCAAAGTGTGCTTCTCCATGATTGTAATTGGCTTGGGAGAAATTCACTTATAGGGAACACTGAGAAGTTCTGAGTCTAAAAGGATTGCACCGAGTCAATCCGGCCCAAAAAACAACAAGGAATTGTTTTCCTTTAAAATGATGACGTCATCTTGCTGGTGATGGACGCTCGAATAGGTTGCGCGTGAGACTCCATTATCAGCAACATCTGGTATGAATGTGTATGGAGGTATGCATGTGAATGGACTGTGATGGACTGACGACTAAAAGTTTTGACTGACTTGATACTGAGACAATGACTGCACCAACTTTAGGATTAGTAAATGCCAATAAACAATTCACCCAGCCGACAAGAGAAGGGTGGATGCTTCGCTTTGTTTTAATTTGTTTTTTCAGGAGCAGGAGGATAAGAGAGACTGGAGGAGGAGACTCTAGCTTCACATAAGTATGAACTGCAGACTTAACACTGTGGTTGCTGATTTTGAGTTACCGATGTTTGCATTAAGAAAACTGTGCTATATTAGCTGTGTTTTGAGTAAGGTATCATGTTATATTATTGGGAATGCCAAATGCTACAGTGGAGAAGACTTTTGATACCACTCATGACTGGAATATGTTATTATTAACCATAGCAGGCCACTGTAAAAAAGTCAATTAAATTTTATAGAGGAAAATCGCCAAAATTGAACAATACCTATGAATGACTGGCCACATTCAGAATAGAGATATGCAATAATAAACATTGGTCCACGTGATTTAGGTTCTCACTTGAAATAGTAAGTTATTAAATGTAGAATATAATCGACAGGGACATTTGATAGGATGTGGTACTGAAAAAGAACAAGAGCAAAGTAAATAAAGAAAATATTGTGTTTAGTTTGGATAAATTCAAATTAAAATGTACCATTACACTCAGAGGATCAATATGGAATAAAACATATGCAAAATTTGTAGGAAGTACATGACTGATAACTGTTCTGTCCTGAGCGTTTGTTTCCAGAGCACCCACTTGACCACACCAACAGTTTCTCGCCACCGAGGAGGGGTACTTGCAAAAAGAATAAAATAAAAATCTGAGTTTAACAAAACATTTTAAATGTAAATATCAAGCTTACCTTTCTTTTTCCATGAAATGTGCTTGTGGGCACGCCAGCCATTTTGAAAAGGTGGGCAAAACAATTGGCAAGGCCACACCCCCACACATGTGATATAATTTTAAAGGTACTGTTGCCCTCTCTAAGAAACATCAGGACTTAGAGGAGTGGCAAGTAGAGTATGCGAGCTACAAGCAAAAACTAAAATGTGTACTACAGTGTGCAAAAATGAAATACTGGGTCATCAGGGGGACATGAGGGACATTTATAAAACTAAAAGTCCCACTAACCTTAAAGTGCACTTGAAAAGCTCACACAAGAAGGTTAACCTAGCTTACCTAGAAGACCTCATCAGGGGGAGCACACTCCCCCTCCTTGAAGAGCTCACCCACTCAACCCGCATCCCCAGAAAACAGCTAACCCCAGATAAGGCAGCGTGATGGATCCCGAGACAACAGGACTGGGACATCTAAATAAAGGTGTGAAACAATCGCCTTCAAAAGGTTATCAATTCACTTGAACCAAAATTAGGACCACACGGTGCGGCAAGAGTTAATAGTTATTAGTCTCAACACCCAAGGATAACCAGAAGAGCATGACTGATATGATGGAACTGGGATTTTGTTACACTTAATTTTTGCAAAACACAAATAAAACTAAATTGAAACTAAGGATTTTCAGAAAATAAAAACTAAACTAAACTAGCAAACAATTGGTAAAAACTGATTAAAACTGATGAAAATTGCAAAACTATTACAACCCTGGTCCAGACTAAGATGGTGTTGGACATCTTCAGGGCAGAAAAGGGTTGGTGTGACCAAGGTGTGGTTTGGCTTGTTGTATGTACATTTCAAAATGTTACAGCTCTGGATGGACCAGTTACCAGGGCATGGAAGGATGACAGACTTTATTACATGAGGAGAAGGGACATTTTCGGGATCGAAGATCCTCAGGGATGACAAGGCTGGAGCAACGGTACTCGAGAGAAGAATTTCTGATACTTTCTGAGATATGATGTCACCAACCTTCTCTTTTAATTGTCTAGCTCCAATGAATTGACACATGGGAGTGTGTCAAAAAGGGGGAAGTTGAGTCCGAACATCAAACAATGGTGTTATGAACATCTTATGACGTTATTTCTGTGTTTAATAATTTAGCTATGGTAAAACTTAAGCTTATAATGTGTTAGACTTAGAAAGGGTTCACTAATTTTTGATTTCTTTTACACACACATAGATTATGATTAGAATAGGTCCTGAACATAATATTTTAAACCAAATTTGAATCATTAGAACAACAATGGATAACAATATTAGATTATCAAGGCTAGGGAGAGAGGTGTTTTGGTTTTCTGTCTCTTGCAGAGAAAGGAAGAGACACCAGACGGGGACACGGAGATGTGAGGACCCTTCACAGCAGAGACAGATGTAGGGACAGCCGAGACAGCAACTGGGGTCAAGTGTCATGACGTTTGGGCTCCTGGAGAAGATGGATCCCACAAACACAGCAATAACCATGAAGGGGTTGGCGAAAACCAGGAACACCAGACCAACGAGGTTCGAGAGGCTCTTGGCAAAAAGGGGGACACGCCGGTGAACCCAAAACACACAGATCCTTGTTTGAAATCGGGGCAGAATAATCCCCAGAACTGTGCAATGACTAAAGGGTGGTCTAACCCCGGAGGTCGAAGAAAGAAGCTGAGAATCACCCAACTGGAAGACACTGGTAGCTGCAGCAATAAAAATAAAGGTTAAAAGCTCCTTAGACAGAGGTTCTAGTCTAAGTACATTTGAAAGGTACAAGGTGGCATTAAAATGGGAGTGGAAAACTGGAGCACCAAAATAAAGCTGTGGGAGAATTGGGGAGTGATGGGAGAGTCATCTGTAACTGCTGTTATGGTTGTAAATCTAACTTTGCTTGCATCTGAACTGCGTGAACACAGAGGTCATCCCACATATGGTCCACCCGTTAAAGGGGGACAGAGGGCCTCAGGATCAAGAAAACCTGGACCTTGCAACCCTGGAGTGCATGTTGTAAGTGATCTCTTTCAGAGATCAAAAGGGGGAATTATTAGATTATTCTGTTATTATATGTTACCTTATATATGTAATCAAAGTAGTTGAATTAGAATACTGCTGTAGATCACATTATACCCTTTAATATAGAGTGTGTGAGCTGTATGTAGTGTAGTTCTCATTATACTTTTGAGTTAACAGAACATATTCACGTATTAGTTCATTAGATAAATGTGCATCACTCTGTATCCTTGATCTGCTGGGAATGTGTTACACTGTTTTCTTGACATGCTTAATTGTTGAATCATGAAGAGAAGGTTGTAAGCAGGAGACTCTGTGTCTAAAGACAGGGGAGATAGATAGACCACATTCCACACCCCCACCTTACAGAAAGCAGAGAAACAACTGCCGAGGTCATAACTTAGGCGCTGTAACAGAGAAAAAAATGTGATGTTTTGGCTTTTACGACTAGCTGGGGGCCACTAGAGACTATAAAAAGCTGAGCAACCCGTCACCATTTTGAGACATGTGCCTGACCCTCTGGTAGCATCTCTCCCGTCCGGACGTTGTAATGCTCTGACTGTTGAATTGTATGGAAATAAATGATTGTTGATTGAGCATTGATACACCGAGTATTGTCCTTCCTTCAGCCCAAAGATTCAAAGAATTGGGAGATTTCAACAAGGGCTAGCCCATCTGACACAGTTCAGTCAGTTCAGTCTACAACCTTGGTAACTCCTCCTCTTCCTTATATCAAAATGCTGTATGCTTTCTGTTTATGCAAATCATTTCTGAAAAAATAATAAAATGCTTTGTATCATTTATATGCTGATGACATTGTCTTTTGTTCTCGACACTGATTATATGGCCACTACATTTTCTGTATTTTTTTTTTTTTACTTAGTTGCTTTTCATTCCATGGTCAGATAAATCAACAGTAAAACTATTCCCCAGAAGGCTACAGAGAGAGATTGTTTGGAGCGACAGGCTCTTTTCTAGCAGCAGTCCACCAACTGGAATTTTCAGATTTGAACAAGTTGTACATAACCACACAAAAGGCAGTATAAGTCACAAAGAACAAATGTACATCAAAAACAAACGATATATTTTGCATTTTGTGGCCTTTAATTTATGAATCAAAAAACTTTTTTTGTGCTGTTTCATGTATCCTGACATCTTCCTACAGTTTGCTGCAATCTTCCAGGGTGTTTTTACCTAAGTGGCTGAATGTCTTCCTAGCTCAAGAACTGTAAAATATTATTACTTCCATAGTGAATAAATAACTACAGAAGTCATTATAATTCATTATTTTCCACTTATTCTCTTATCTTAAAATGAGGGGTCCTAGAGGAATTTTTTTTAGAACCAGTTCCTTTGCAAAAGTTATGATCAACTGCTATGAAAACACCTCACTACAAATAAAACTGTACTACTGACAAATTGTACATAGACTGTCAAAAGTAGAAACTGAAGAGATAACATATAATGGCTTTATTTTGCCATTTGAACACAAACAATAATCTGGGAAATCCTTATGCTGAGTTCAGTCAGAGATAAATAAATGTGCACATGTACCATTTAAATGTTTTTTTTTCTTTTTTAAAAAAAACAGTTAAACAAAAGGAAAAGACTCATTTACTAATAAATAACAAAAATAAACCTAATAATAAAATGTACGTGTGCTCACAATAAGTCTGCTCTCCATCATCAACACTTTCTTTGCCAACATGCTAAAAGAGTGTAATGAATTTCTTTCATCAAGCATGTTTTCCTGGGTGGTTAGTAATAGGAATCTGCTCTGTTAAGACGATAAACCACAGAACTATGTTTACTGAGCTAATGCTAAAGACAGTAACTGATCTTAGAGAAGTGAACGTAGAGCCACTGGCATCTTGTCTCATGGGAGACTCAGGTTTCACTACAATGCCGATGTGCTAACAACCAGAAAAAAGTGGATGGCCTTTCAGCTTGACAAGCTCAATCTACTGTTACAGCTATATGCCCATGAAATCAAGATGAACTGCAAATTTTAGTGGAGTCAAAACCAAGCAGAGTTAAACCGGCTTCCAGAGACTGTGACCACAAGATGCAATTTGCAAAAAAGATGCAAACAGGCATGACGGTTTATGACACGATGAAGTTTGAGATGAAAGTAGATTACTTTCATTTTCTTACATTTTAACTGATGTCTTTTCTTGTCTAATTTTAAGCTTTCACTAGATAAGCACCACTTTCCTTGGTCCTCCTGATGGAACACTGCTGGTTAGGTAATTTCTTAAGGTTTCCATCCAAAATTGATCTTTGCACTTCATTGTTTAGAGTTTCATCAGTGCAAAAGCATCTATACTATTGTGTGCAAACGAAACGGAGAAAAAAGACATTCGCTTAATCTTACCATAGCCTTAATCTAAACTGCTTGAAACCATTCCCCTGACTTTCAACACAGAAACTGCATGGATCTATCATCATATCCACACAGGCTTTACTGCACTGATAAGATGTAAAGCGAGACATCTGTAAAAGCTGTTTTCTTTGTCTCTTTGTATTTCTTTAAACCCTTGCTGTTTTATTCTTAAAGGTGCTCTCCGGTCTATCACTTCCCCCCATATCAGTACAGTACTTATTGGTCCTATTTCAAAAGCACAATACTAACAATTGCTATTGATTTCTAAATAGATATCTGGTGCTTGGCATCTGTGCGACAATCCACATCTCCCAATAATTTGTGGCGATCTGTTATTTATGCTTTTCCAGCTACCAATCTGTTATATTTATTGTAGCAGAAAATGTTTGTAAATGCTTTACCTCTGAGGTTACTCTGAAATTACACATCAGCCATTTTCTCGGTCTCATTTCTACCCAACAATGAAATACAATACATACCAAGCTGCTCCAGCATTTATCTGTTCCCTGATCAGTTCAGCAGGTGAATGATTTGTTGAGATGAGAAACCATTTATATGTATGGGTAAGGATAGCTTGTGTTAGTGTAAAGACAAACATTTGTCTTTGCAGTTCATTCATGTCTTTGTATTCGCTTCATTGACTATACTGTATAGCTGTTCATACATATGCACAAAGCTTTAACGTCTGAAAAGGATTGACTCTCATGTAGTCCAGAAAACGTAATAAGCTGGTTATCAGAGATGGTACGTTGAAACAAACCTATTTCAGAAGCTTGTTTATAATGTTACCGAGTAATGTATTTTGCCTTTTGAGATTTTTAAAAACTCATTTGTATACTCAAGATTGGTGTACTCGCTTACGGCATTTTGTGTAGTTTATGTCATACTGTATACCTGTACTGTTGATGTGACGTTATTTAAAAGGGTTAACAATTTTTCAGCAGCCTTGGCCTAATTTCTCTTGTGAAATATAGTTTAACCTCAAGTAGACTTTGAGAAATGAAAATAAAATGTACAATAGGATTTTATATCATTTTGAGCCATTGTATCAGAAGTTCTCATGAAGTCAGAATAGGATGAAGTATGAACTGAGCACATTGGACCCATTTTTTTTAAAGCATACACAGTGCAAGGCATTGCTGTTTGAAGCCACAGCTAATGCTTTAAAGCAAGATAAGATATGCCTCTGTCAGCACCATCTTCTACAGTGCAAAAACACTTTTAAGCAGATTTGATTGTGTTTCATTATTAAGGAGTGCATTGCGAATTCATCTTCTATCACTCAAAGGCACTTTGTCACCCTTGACATAAAAATCTAAGACACAGTCCATTCACTGAAGGATTGTTCAGTAAATTAACCAAATCCCCCACTGCAGAAGTGTCAGGTAATGATTTCCCTAATTACACTTTAATTCAATTTTGTACTATATTGACACCCTTCAGTGCATCTCTGATTCTCAGCCTGTCTCCCAGCATTGCTCACTACTCCCTAAAGAGGCAGGAAGCAGCTCCGTACTGATGTCTTCCATTCACTCTTGCTTTGTGACTGCTGCAGTCAGCTTTGGTTTTGAATGAGAACTCCCTTAAAGGAATTGATTTTTGAAGCATTGTAAGATTGTATGCAGCAACTGTGTCCCAGCTCAATTTGTCTCTTTAGTACTCCACCCAAAACACTAAAAACATTTATTACCACAACTTCCACCTTTGTTCCAAGCCTGGAGCTTATGCGGTTGTCGCAGCTTGTAAAGGCTGATTCTTTTTCTCTTTTTTGTCATTACTTGTTATTATTGAACATGTTGGCAATTGCTGAAGTTACATGCACACGCATTTTCAAAGTCTGCTTGAAATTTTCATACTAGTTTTTTTACATATAATATGATTTAACATTGTCTGGCTGTTACACGAATGTAATCATGACAGTGCAAAAGTTATCCTGTCCTCTTCATTAGGAATTTTCATCAAAAAATCCTCCAAAATGTTTTGAAAGGTTAGAAATTTACATCTTTATGGATATATGCCAACATGGCAGGTATGCACTAAAAGAAAGCAAGGCACTGAACATGTACAACCACCAGTGATGGGAATAATGGCGTTACAAGTAACGGTGTTACTTTTTTCAGTAACGAGTAATCTAACTAATTACTATTTCTATTGTTACAATGCCGTTACAGTTAATAACAAGAAAATACTATTTTTCAACAAACAGACGGTTGAAGCTGTGTTCAGCTTACCGCATCTTATATCAGTTGCACGCAAATAGCTGTAAGTAATCTGGGCGCTACAGCTTTAAGCAGCTGCACTTTTTGGCACAACACCTGTAGCTCGGGGGCAATTGCGTGAGTGCTGATATTTGACTGAGGAAGAATAAAGTAGCCATGGTAAGCCAATCATATGACCACTTCAAGGTGACAAAGCAACAAGGTGATATATACCAGTTTTTAAATTGTGTTGATAGGCAGTGTTGGTCAAGTTACTTGAAAAAAGTAATCAGCCCCATTCTCTGCGACCTGCTGGAGCGGGGGGGCTAGGAGGAGGAGTTGGCCGTCCGACTGCGGTCTGGAGTGTGGGGCCTCCCTGCTGCTGCGGAGCCGGGGCGGTCTGCCTCCCCCCACCGCAGGGAAAAGGGTAACACCACCTGGGTCTGGGTGCAGTGCCCCCCTCCAGGGGCAAGGGTACCTAGACCCGGTTTGTAGAGTACGCTTGGGGAGTGTGATCGTGTGTACAGCGTCTCTTTATGTCTGTCTCCACGTTGGTTGAGTGTGGAGTAAGTGCATATGAGAGCATGAGGGTGGGAATGGATGTTTGTATATGTGTGTGCCTGTATTTCTGTGTCTATGTGTCAGGTTGGGTGTCAGGCGCCACCTCTCTGGGGACATCTTAGGCCCTCCAAGGTTTGGAGGCCTATCTCCCCCTACCACCACTTCCCCTGCCAGTGGCGGACTCCCTCAGACATCGGTGCGTTGGTGGTTCTTTGTGTCCGGGGATGGGCGTCCAGGTACACACCGGCTCACTCCTTGGCGGCCGCTTATCGGGGCCTGGAGCCTGGGGCTCGCTCGGGCCACTTCGGAGGTGGGGTGCCCCCGGCCTCTCGGCCTGGGGCTCGGTCACTCAGGCACGGCTGGCTGCCGGCGGAGCTCACGGGCGCGTCACTGCAACCCCCCTGGCTTCTGCTCCACGGCTGCTGAGTGAGCCCTCATCTGGGACTCTCCTCAGCTCTTACTGGGACAGTGGCGCGGCTGCCCCTCTGTTGGTCTTCCTTGGTCTCTTGTGTTCTGGGGCCCTCTGGATGTCTGGAGTTTTGATCTCCTCCATACCTGCTTCATGCCCTGGAGGACGGGGCTGTGGCCCCCCCACACCCTCTAGCAGATCATTACATGAAGGAACCTTTAAAAAAAAACAAAAAAACAAGCGCGTCCATGCTCACAGGTGTACACACGGGTGATCACACCCACAAACTACACCCTTTTTGGCTCCTACCTCAAAGCACACTGTGTTCTGTTGATCTTATGTGCTGCACAATAATGTTTAATATTTAGTATTTACTGTCATATTCCCATATATCATTGTGATGTTGTTTATTCTATTACTCTTGTTCTCTTCTGCTTGTTTTCTTTTTTCTTTCTCAGCAGGTGACCCAGGTGATCGATATATGCATTTTTTTTTCTTATTTTTTTTTTCTGCTCATTCTGTTGGTTTTTGTCTTTTGCCCTTCTCCCCCATCCCTCTTCTCAGCTGTTTCTCTTTCCCTCTTTCTTTCTCCCCTTCTTCCCCCAGTCAAGTCTGTCCCGTATTCAGCAAGTGAAAATAAAATAAACAATAAAAGGTGAATCAAATGGACCATTACGGCAAGGCTGGGATGGTCAATTTGGTAAAGTAAATCCGTTGGGCATCTTTGTTTGCCTTTAGACAACAATTCTGATGGCAAAAGAGCCAAACGGGACAGGCAAAAAAAAAAAGAAAAAAAAGAAAAAAGAAAAAAGTAATCAGTAACTAATTACCGATTACTTCCCCAAAAAAGTAATCCCGTTACTTTACTGGTTACTTATTTTCAAAAGTAATTAATTACTTAGTTACTTAGTTACTTTTTAAAAACACGATTTACAACCTGAATAGGTGATAAAGCAATAGATCTTTCAGCCCAATTCTACTTTTTCTGCATAATCCATCATACAAAATGTAATCAAATAGAAAAGTATCTTTTTAAAACTTGTTTTATTAGTTTTATTTATTAGTTTTAATCTTTTAACTTTAACTTTATCAAGCAAAAATTTAATTATATGCAACATTCTCTGACTTGAATAAATTAGTTTAACATTTAAACCTTTTTTCTGCACATTCCAGCACATAAAATATATATTTTTTGTGTTTACACTCACTCTTTCAAATAGATGCAAGTAAAACACAGCAGAAAATAAATAAAGTCAAAGACTAGCAGTCCTTTGGCTCTATTTTCACCTGTAAAGCAGGAGCGGGGTAGGCGGAGGTTTACCCTGGTGCAGGTGTGCTGCAGCGGTCAGTTGAAGAATCCGCGAGTTTCTCTGTGAATTTCCCATTACGTCGTAGCGCACTCGGTGCTTGCTTGGAAGTTTAGGGGGTTTTTTTCGCTGTAAAAAGAAGTTTTCTTCCCACGCACAACAGACACTAATGTTTTTGTCACTTTTTATGGAATCAAACTTAAAATAAGGTCAGTACTTCCACGCTTTAAACGCTGCACGCTCATACTCTCTCCCGCACTCGATATATGATCCACTGTTGATCTGCACACAGCTGTTGTCACGAACGTCGCACTTGCTTACGTCACTGTCATGAGACATTCTCGCAAAAAAATCACGGTTTTAGTAACGCAGCGTTCCTACGGGAAAGTAACGGTAATCTAATTACCGTTTTTGCAATAGTAATCCCTTACTTTACTCGTTACTTGAAAAAAGTAATCGGATTACAGTAACGCGTTACTTGTAACTCTGTTGATAGGCCACGTAAAACCAGAGTCATAATAAACAATATATACGCTGCGTTTTTTCCTCAATAGTTTCATCACGTTTACTGTCTAAGGACAGCGCTAGCAAGCACTCTCTGCTTATGAGCAAAAAATAAAAAAAACTAAACAAAAAACAGCCAGTTCGTGTTGGTGTAAAAATGCATTTGGTTGTTTAGAAAGGGGGGGGGGGGGGTTTAGGAGTGACGGCGAGAGAGAGAGAGAGAGAGAGAGCAGAAAAAGGGAGAGAGCGAGTTTTGAGATGTGAGAGATTTGTGACGTTTAGCGTGTTTGGAGTGTGTAGTTACTGTGTTGTCTTGTGTAGTTAGTGTGTAGTGTTGTGTATAGTTTTGTGTTGTGTGTCAGAACAATGAGGCGACTGCTGTCTCCAGGTAAAAAAACAGGAGGAGTGATACACCTGCTGCTGTCAGACCTGCAGGTTTCAGGCTGTGATGTTCTCCTTTATAGTGGACAGAAATTTTTGGAGTGGCACAAATAATTTGTGTGGCATCTTATTGAATGCAGAACAGCTGATTGTTATGTTTGAAATGGTTATTAAGATGGCGCCGGTGTGCATGGCTGACCGTCCTCGACCCCATCTGCGCCTCGGCGTAGTACTCCTTGTTGTTTTATCTTTGGTTTTATGTTCTCTAGGTGATTGTACGCTAATAACTTATGATAGAGACACGCTCCTGAATCTTCGGTTCTCCTGTTCTCAACGACTGGACAGCCTTGGGACCGCGGGTGCTGCTATCCCCCTGATGCCTGTCTCCCCCACCAATGTGACCCACTTACCCCTTCCCATGCTCCGCAGGCAGGAAACGTTTCAGGAAACGGGGTAGAAGGAGTGGTGTCCGTGTCCGCTTCAAGGCTTATATCAGAGCCATGGCTACGGATTACCCTTCTACAAGCCGTGAGCTATCTCGTTTCATCCACTATCTCAGTAGCCGCTTTGCGGCTAGATTGCTAACCCACCGTTGGATATGCTCCGTCGGCCTTCAAACCTACTCTGCCTGCCCAGTGGCTTACCACTCTGCTCGATCTTGGATAACACCGCCTGGCCGTGGTGTTCAACATAACAACCTTAGCACCTTGCGACGGGCTACTACTAAGGACTTGGCTCCTCGGACTCGGATGGCCTTATTTAATGTTAGGTCTCTTTCAAATAAGGCCTTCCTCCTAAATGACTTTTTTCTCACCACGGGACTGGATGTTCTATTCCTGACGGAGACATGGACTTCTCCGGGTGAGTTCATCCCCTTCTCTGAGCTTCTCCCTCCTGACTGTGCCTTCTTTAGCTCACCTAGGCTAAATGGTAGAGGTGGTGGCTTAGCCTCGGTTTTTAAAAATAAACATGAAGCACGGCTGCTACCCTCCCCAACCTATTCCAGCTTTGAAGCTCAGCTATTGGAATTGACTGGCTCTCGGACTACTCTGTGTGTTGTGGCTTATCGTCCGCCTAAATATCATAAGATGTTTATCTCTGAATTTGCTGACTTTTTGGGATCCATTCTTTTTAAATATGGTTCTGTTATTATTTCTGGTGATTTTAACATTCATGTCTGCTGTATGGATGACCAATTGGCTAAAGATTTTCTTGCACTGACTGACTCTTTTAACCTTATTCAGTGGGTGAATGAGCCTACCCATGTTAAAGGCCACACCCTTGATTTGGTTTTTTCATTTAATGTGGATATTTGCATTAAGGAAATTAGAAATACTGGACTTTCTGATCATTCCCCGGTTATCTTCGATGTTGACCTGGGCAACACTGGACAATACTTAGAGGCTCCTCTTTACCCTACGCGTACTATTAATGCTGATACTGTGGTCAACTTTTCTACGTCTTTTGTGAACTCCCCATTTATTATGCTGGATTGTTTTACTCCACACACGCTTGAGAATTTTACTAATACTCTTTTAACTACCTGTTCCTCGATTCTTAGCATTGTTGCACCTATCAAAATGAAACGCCCCAGAACTTACTCACAATGTTGGTTAAATGATTCTGTTCGTGCTTTACGACGTATTTGTCGGCGGGATGAGAGGAAGTGGAGGAATGATAGACTCCAGTCATCATATGACATTTTACGTATTAGCCGCTCGAAGTTCCAAACTGCTGCCAGAATGGCTAAAGCAGCTTTTCTCTCTAAAATTATTACCACTAATGGTGATAACCCTCGAATTCTATTTAAAATTTTTAACTCTGTGGTGAACCCCTGCCCCTCTATGCCACTGCCGTGCTCCCCGGGTCTTTGTGAAAAATTTTCAAACTACTTTTTAGATAAAGTTTTATCTCTTAAATCTACTCTTCCTTTGGTGACTGATAGTATGTCTATTCCTGATTGTTCTGCTACCCTTTATCAATTTGAACCCGTTTCACTCTCTACCCTGAAGCGTCTAATTGATAAACTGAACAATACTAATTCTGTACATGATGCTCTTCCATCCCGTATAGTCAAGGATTGTTTTAATGCAATTGGACCTTGTTTATTGTCCATATTGAACTTTTCCTTGCTTTCTGGCTATGTACCTGCAGCTCTCAAACATGCTATAATTCAACCTGTTCTAAAAAAAAGGAACCTTGATCATAGTGATTTTGCCAACTATAGACCGATTTCTAAGCTTCCCTTCCTGGCTAAAATTCTTGAGAAGGTGGTTCTGCTTCAATTGCAGACCTTCCTGGATGAGAATAATATAAATGATAAATTTCAATCGGCCTTCAAACAACATCACAGCACTGAATCAGCGCTGCTTCGTGTTTTCAATGATCTTTTACTAATGGCTGACAATGGACGCCCCTCTGTCCTAGTGCTATTGGATCTTTCATCGGCATTTGACATGGTTGACCACAACATCCTATTGGCGAGACTAGAGCACACTGTAGGCATTAAGGGCACTGCCTTGGATTGGTTTAAATCTTACCTCTCCAATCGGCTCTCTTCGGTACATTTGGCCACATCCTCTTCTTCGGCTGTACCTGTTTGCTGTGGTGTCCCCCAGGGATCTGTGTTAGGCCCTACCCTTTTCTCATTGTACATGCTTCCCTTAAGTGCTATCTTTGAGAAATACCACATTGCTTTTCACTATTATGTGGATGATATCCATATCTATTTTGAGTTAAACGATGATCTTGCTCTGTCTTTGAATAGCTTTCGAGAATGCATGTGTGAGGTCAAGAAATGGCTTTTGGCAAATACTCTTATCCTCAATGATAAGAAAACTGAAATTATGATTTTTGGTAGTAATGCCCTTCGTGCCAAACTTCGGGATGCCCTTGGTTTTCTCACTAGTTCTTTCTCTGACACTGTTAGGAATCTGGGTGTCTTATTTGACAGCTCATTTAAACTTGATAAACAAGTGTCTGCTGTTGTCAGATCCAGTTTTTACCAGCTTCGCCTTATTTCTAAGACCAGGCACTATATCCCGTATAAAGACCTAGAAAAGCTCATCCACGCCTTTGTAACGTCAAGGCTTGATTACTGCAATTCACTTTATTGTGGTCTCCACTCTTCCCTTTTACATAGATTACAGACAGTTCAGAATGCTGCAGCACGCATTCTAACTAAAACCAAGAAGTTTGCCCACATTACTCCTGTCCTTGCTGATCTGCACTGGTTGCCTGTCAAATATCGTATTCAATTTAAAATTTTGTTGTTTACTTTTAAAATTACCAATAACACTGCACCAAGCTATCTTAAGGAACTTTTAAACCCATATGCTCCTGCTAGGGCTTTAAGGTCATCCTCACAGTTACTGTTGGTTCAGCCCAGATCTCGACTGAAATCTAGAGGTGATCGATCGTTTGCTCTAGTTGCACCGGAGCTGTGGAACAATCTCCCGATTGGCATCCGGGCGTCTGATTCTATTCATTCTTTTAAATCACGGCTAAAAACATATCTTTTTAAACTTGCCTTTTCTACCAGTTAAATGCTGGCTTGCTTGCAGTGACCTATTGACCTATTGTATTGTATTGTATTAAATTCTCTGCTATCTTTCCATTATTGGTGTCTTTTATCATGGTGGTACTCTCTTACCTTGCTATAACCTATGTGCTGCAGTTTACTCTTATTGGTGGCTTTTATCTGTGAACATAATCCGTTACTTTTATGTATTTGATGTTAATGTGTGAACTTTTTTTATTGTTCTATGTAAAGCACTTTGGTATGCCCAAGGCTTTTAAATGTGCTCTATAATTAAAGATTGTTGTTGTTGTTGTATTAAAAAAAGGTAAAGGTAAAACTTGTGCGTATGACTTTTAAGTTGACAATTTGTATTTGCATTTAAAGTTATGAAATATGATTCATTAAACATGTTTGTGGTTGTTACAGTAAAAAATATAACTTTTTCCACTCGGATTTTATATTTTTTGTCTGATTTTAGATCAATTGTGTTAATACAGTATATCAAAATGAAAACATAACTGTAAATTTAGACACGTGAGGTTGTGCTGAACAGAATGATACCAAACAAGGCAAAGTAAATAGTTTTTAAAGGTGAAATGTGGAGGGAAAATCAAAAGTAGTGAAAAATGGCCAATTATAACCTAGACCCCATAGGGTTAAACATTTTTTTTAAAGTAACACAATAGTTACTTTTCAAGTAATTAATTAGTTTTAGAATCTTGTAACTCAGCTACTAACTCAGTTACTTTTTTTGAAGAAGTAACTAGTAATTAATTACTTTTTCAAAGTAACTTGCCCAACACTGACAACCACATGTACTATAATCAAGTGAAAATGTTTAAAAGGTAGAACTTTTACTAATTTGTTTAATTTTGACTTGTTTAAAATGCAGGTGTTTATATGGAGCACCTGAATTTTGCTCCACCTCCTTCTTCCTGTGGTTTGTTGCTGTGCGGTCATGTGACTCAGCTGCATTGAAAAAACGATTGGGCTACAGAGAGTGAGAAATTGGTGAGTAGAAGTTTTATGGCTGTAAATGAAAAACAACTCTGCAAACAGCAATGTTAGTAGGGTGGAAGTTCTCTAGTGTGGCAACACCACCAATTTATAAAGGCATGAAAAACAAAACTTTTTTTTCCCCTCAGAAACAACAGCAAAAGAAATAAGGTAAGGAGGAGGGAAATCCCTCAGATAGACTCAGACCCCTACACAGAGGTCAGAGGTCACTGAGCCCTTTCAGAGAGGAAAGCAATATCCAGGTAGCTTATTAAGTGATGAAAATGATATTTCAGTCATGACTTCCATTGGATCTTCCGCATTATTAATTTTAATTTTCAGTAAGATGTACTACTATTTTGTTTCTTCTCATCACAAGTTGTCATATAAGCTGACCTGTAAACTATATGCTGACATTCCAACAATATATTGAAACACGTTAAATGAATTATTTTATTGGAATTGACAAAAAATACCTCAAACATAATGCATGAAACTGTCTTAGTATAATAAATCCTTTGCCCTGACTGTCAAGTCATTCTTATTTATGCAGCAGTTTAAAACAATGGAAGTTGATCCAAAGTGGTTTTAAGGCAAACACATTTGCGTTACAGGTAAAAGCTGTGTTTGGTTGTACTAACAAAACGAAACCCACTGTGGAGAGCAAACGTCACATACATCTACTTAAAATGTATCCAGATTAAGCATATTGATGATTCATAAAGTTCATAAATCATGACACACTCTCTGCCCTACATAAGTTGCAATTAGAAGTCAGAAGTATTGTCATCTGTACTTTGAAAGCAGTGGTGTGTAAACCAACTAAATACAGGCACTGATACAGTTACTCTGTTGCTATTCTTTGGAACAAGCTGCCTGCTGACCTGAGGTCAATTACAACAGTGTCTACATTCAAAACAAACTGCTAGGTGTATGTGTGTGTGTGTATATACGCGTGTGCCTGTGTTTGTTAAATTGTGTTTGATCAATTTGTGAAGTTAAGTTTTTTTGTTTTTGTCAATGGCCTTAAGGCATTGTAGACCTACATAGTTTTCCTTTGTTTTTGTTGTATTTATATCTTTTATGGTAAACAACTTGAGTTTATGTGTAATGAAATGTGTATTGATATTGACAGCGTGTGTCCTATGTTAGCAGGCAATATAAAATATCTTTAAAGAAATGGGTGTGTTGGTTTTGGTATGTTGCCTTAGGTACTGTTGAAGCATGTTGAAATATGATCCAAGAAGTCCAGTTTAAGTAAGCATAGCAGACATGTGATTAAAGGCTTATCAATTGTGTTTACACCACACACACGTCTTTGTTTACTAAATGTCCCATGGATTATTTACTTAATCTCATCAAATGAAAGTATTTATCAACACTGTTAGGCTTTTGGCAAATGCTTATCAGTATGCACTTAGGATAAATTAAATAAATCAGTTTCAGCTGAGCTGATCTATATAGTTATAGTTCAGTCTCTTTAACAATAGAAATGTTTTAACGTTTGTAACAAATTTAACAAGTTAAATCCTTCATTAGAACTACACTATGTTGCTGAAAGTATTCACTCATCTGAATCATTTAATTGAGGTGTTCCAATCACTTAGGCACACATGCAGACAGCTTCTACAAACATTTGTGAAAGAAGGGGACTCTTCTCACTACTAAGTATTGTATAGTCAGCTGTTAGTGGAATTATAACAGAGTCAAAGTGATTGGGAATGACAGCAACTCTGCCACAAAGTTGAGTAAAATCACAGAGTAGTCAGTGAATGATGAGGTGCAGAGTGCACAAAGGCTAACATTCTACAAAGTCAATTGGTACAGACCTCCTAACTTCATATGGCCTTTAGATTAGCTCAAGAACAGAGCGTAGAGATCTCCATGGTATGGGTTTCCATGACCAAGCAGCTTCATCCAAGTCTTACATCACCAAGCACAATATAAAGTGTTGGATGCAGTGGTGTAAAGCACTGGACTCAGCAGTGGTGGCATGTGGAAAGAGCAGTGGAAAAATATTCTCTGGAGTGATGAATCACTCTGTTTGAGTTTGGTGATTGCCAGGAGAACAGTATTTGTCTGATGAAATTGGGCAAAGTGTAAATACTTTGGACAATTTTATGCTCCCAACTTTGTGGGAACAATTTAGAGATGGCCCCTTTGTGTTCCAGCATGACTGCGCACCAGTGCCTTTTATATATATATATATATATATATATATATATATATATATATACTCAACAAAAATATAAACGCAACACCTTTGTTACTGCTCCCATTCCCCATGGGATGGACGTAGAGGCCTAAAATTCATTCCAGATACACAATATAACCATCCCTCCCAAACAGTGGTCACAAATCAGTCCAAATGTGTGGTAGTGGGCACATCTGCTATATTGAGATAATCCATCCCACCTCACAGGTGTGCCACATCAGGATGCTGATCTGACATCATGAGTAGTGCACAGGGCCCTATTTCAGGAAGCCGGTTTAGAAAACTCAGAGTGAAAAACGATACTCAGGGTTGAGTAACCCCGAACTGTCCAACTCGGAATATTCGGTTTCAGAAAGGCTGATAACAATTCGTTCAGTCAACGCGGAGTTGCTTTAACCCCAAGTGAAGCGCGCGGACGAGGATACATAAAGCCCTGATAAGCGGAGCACAGATTAAGCGAGTCACCATGGAGACGGAGGGAAAGAAGGCGCGGTCAATGTATTTCACAGCGCTTGAGGCCGAAATTCTGATGGCAGCATATGCCGATAACATGCAAATTTTGCGGAAAAAAGTAACACAGCCACAGCTGCAAAAGAAAGGGAGCATGCATGGCAAAACATAGCCGACAGAGTCAATGCGTGAGTGTTAATTTAAACATTGATCTAGGGATTTCCACCCATTTAACACGTTATTTTATCATATATTATTTTATTTGTTATTTTATACATTTTATTTTGTGATGTGATGTGAGCGCAGGTGCAACCCAACAGGCCCCAAACGTGCCTGGCAGCAAGTAAAAATGAAATATAAAAATATAGTCCAAACAGGTAAGGTGTAATTGTATTATGAGCCATAGTGCTTGGTCTGTTTGTCCGATGTAAATCAATTGCAGTTAGAGGCTACATTAATTTTCTGTCTGTAAGCACTTATTGAAATTATCTGAGCACATTACAAGTACATATTTGCTTACACTGTATGCTCAAATGTGGCCCGTTATAGCCAACAGAAAAAAAGCGGAGGCCCGAAAAACAGGTGGGGGTCCTCCACCACCACCACTCACAGAGGCTGAGCAGTTGGCCCTCAGCCAAAACAGTGGGCGCCCTGTGGCTGAAGGCATCTCTGCGGGGACATCCTCTGAGTCAATAACCCCGCAAGACACAAGTGCCTACATAGGGGGTAAATTCAAAATAATACATGATGTGCATACATCCTTTCTTCACAGTCACCTTTGCAGTGCTACTCATTCATTTGATAAACTCTTTACCATAATGGATTATTTTGTAGTGAAGTTATTTTCCTACTGATTTTGCCTTCCCTCAGTCTTGGTTGTCTTTGAGAGCATAATGACAATGAAGTGTGAGGTGATTGGTATGTTTGTTAATTGCCATTTGGTCCCTTGTAAGTTATAAGTGACCTGTATAAACCTCATATTCTATCAGTTGATGGTGGTGGTGTACTGCATCTGGTGCAGCCTCCTGTTGAGCCAGACCAACATGCAGTTGTGAGTAATACTCCACAGATTATATGAGTTTACAGTAGAACAGCAATGTTGTTAATTTCTTTACTACAGGAAAATAATGAAGAAACATTGACAGCTGTTACAGAGGAGGAAGCAACAGAGACACTTTATGAGGTTTACATCTTGTAATACTTTGTGTACAGGAAATACAGGCGACCAATAAAGCCAGTTGAACAAAAAATCTGTTTATTCTTCCTTCAACATGTTGAGGTGATGGGTCAAAAGAAATGATTGTGACATTACTGTCTCTGACTGCTCTTCCATCTTGTATGTCCGTGCGAGGGTCAGGATGTTCATGGTTTGGATCACTGCTGATGTTTGGTTCAGAAGGACAGTGTTCTCCTCTAATTGTGGCAATGTTGTGAAGAATCACACATGCCACAATAATGTCACATGCCCTTTCTGGGGTGACCCTGAGTCTTTGCAGGCACTGGAACCGGGCCTTAAGCATTCCGATAGTCATTTCAATTCTGGCTCTTGTCCTGCAATTAGCCAGATTATATCGCTGCTGTGGGCCCGGTTCAGGGTCAGGGTAAGGGGTAAGCAAATAGGGGGTATCCATGTTTACCCTATCACCAAGCAAGTAGCCAGTGAACTCTCCTAAGACAGAAGGATACACTTCAGTTCAAATGTCCCTGAAGCAATTGGTCTTTATATATTTTAAAGTATTCTCAACTCACCATGTCCAAATTTTGTGCTCAGTGTACATTCACGGAATATTTGTGAGTCATGGACAGAGCCTGGCCACTTGGCTTCCACATTTGTGATAATGTTGGCAGCATCACATATGATCTTCACAGTGCAGAGAACACAAATTAGCATCCATTACTATAATGAAATAATCTGTTAGTTTGAAATGCTACAGGGAACTATGTACCTGTACATTAATGCTGTGGAAAGACTTCCTGTTCACATAGTCTCCTTCATTTACTGAAGGAGCAATGATTGGAATGTGAGTGCCATCTATACAGCCAATCACGCCTGGGAACCGTGAAAATAAATGTAAAATTTAAGTAGTAGTCCAAGTATCACCACATCATAAATTAAGTTTTGGTCATCCTGATACCTGCAATTTTGTGGCATCCCTCTTTGATAAATCTTGTGGGTCTGTGACCGGGGAACACCACAGACGAGTACAGGAGACGTTTCAGTGCAACTGTAACATTCCTGACTGCCCGACAGACGGTAGCCTTGGAAACGTGCTCAGCGTCACCAATATTATACAGAAAGCTCCCGTTTGCAAAAAACCGAAGTGCAATACAAATAATATGTACAGAACTGAGAGCATGTCCGCGATGTGTCACATGCGTAATATATGGCCTGAGGATGTTATCCAAATGACTTATAGATTGTGCTGAGAAACGGTAACGTTCACACAGAAAATCATCAGGTAATGATAAAATGTCCAAACGCGCTCTGATCACTCTCTCCCGGCGGAGAGCTCTGCGGAGAATTTGGGCTTCACGATCTACTGGCTCTTCAAGGAAGGAGCACGCCATGTCTGACACTTCCTACTGTCAGGTTTCCGACAAAGGGGCGGAGACAGTCAGGGTTAGTTGAAGTAAACCTGCTAGGGGGCAGGTTAGCTTCACGGCGTGTGTCGTCATAGTGACTCACTCAGGCTTCAGCTGAACTCGCTTTGTGAAACCGAAAACCCAGAGTTTTCGTTAACTCAGGGTATACTTACTCAGTTTTTCCACTAAACCGGCTTCCTGAAATAGGGCCCAGGTGTACCTCAGACTGCCCACAACAAAAGGCAGTGGCACACCTGTGAGGTGGGATGGATTATCTCAATATAGCAGATGTGCCCACTACCACACATTTGGACTGATTTGTGACCACTGTTTGGGAGGGATGGTTATATTGTGTATCTGGAATGAATTTTAGGCCTCTACGTCCATCCCATGGGGAATGGGAGCAGTAACAAAGGTGTTGCGTTTATATTTTTGTTGAGTGTATATTGTGATGGCATCAGCCACACAGGGGTAAATTAGTCCATTTTTCACTTTATTAGTTTGCTTTGCAGTTTTCTTCATTAATCATTTGGTTAAACCTAACACTGGTATTATGAGGCGCGCACATAGTAACATTGTGTGGTTTTTCTAAAATGTTTTGTTATATTAATTATGTTTCTCTTTCTTTGAGTTACCTGGGTTTGGGCGGTGGCTGTTTCCTGTCTGGGCAAAAGGCGTGGCTGAGGACTCTGGGGACAAAATGCATGCTCAGCAGGACCAACCATGGGCTTACCAGGAGCAGGGGTGTTTTAGGTTTAGTTAGGTTATTCTGTGCTTAGTTAATATTAGTGTGGGTTTGGCCAAATCATTATAAAAGCTACCCTCATGTGTCTTTGTAATTAGGTCAGTTTGTGAGTTAAGTTGTGTCTCACTTTGTTTTGTTTAAGTTTCTGGAAATTACTTTTTGTAGAGTTATATTTAGTTGACCTGTTTTACGGGCCTGCTAAGTATGGTTTTGAATTTTGTTAATTTTGGACTGTTTGAGGGTTAAAATAAAGAAAACCCTTTTTGAAGATATTTTTTTGCCTGTGTCCTCTTTGCTTTGGCTGCTTGGTCATATTCATATATATATATATATATATATATATATATATATATATATATATATATATATATATATATCTATATATATATATATATATCAGGGCTGTCAATTTAAATATTTAATCAGGATTAATCTTACGATTGTCCATAGTTAACTTGTTCTGAATGTATCTTACAGGATATTTTTCAGGTTTCTAATCTGGCATGGAAATGGACAAATATACTTATTCAAATGTATGTTTATTTTTGCAACAGTCCGAAACAATGACAGCTAATGTCTAGGATATTATCCAGAAAAACCTTTTGTATTCTCATAAAGTCCAACAAAGTACACTTAAGCATATATTACCACACAGTGGAATTACAGTACCTGCAAGCTGTAGCCACCCATTTAGCTCTGGCTGTTGAAATTTTTTTCCTTGTAGAATTGTCCAAACGTTTCAGTTGAAATTGAGCACGGTCTGCATGGGAGAACTCTTCCCATCACCTGTGTAACCGGCTAGCAAGTGGTTTTTGAGTAGTTTTTAAATGAGTTCGTATTGACAGTAAATTCAAATAACTTTCGTCTTGTTGAGGAAACCATCTGGCAGAGCTTTAAATGTTTTTCTTCAAAAGACCCTTTTCTTTATCCATTTCTGCCATTTACAACGTTACTGATGCCAGATATCATGAACTACAGTGGCAGTCCAAAGGTCAAAACTAAGCATTCATGTATCAGCAGCGTAACAATATACATATATATGTAGGCCTGTCAATGCTATGTTGACAATAACGACAACATGCCTTCTGCAGGACATCCCTGTCTTTAAAAAAAGGTCTGCAGAAAGCACCATGTCTGGCCCTACTAGCAGTATGTTTTTTTGAATAATGCTCTATCATATGAGCCCTAATACACTATAACTTAGGTGATCTTGGACTACTATGCAGAACACATTTACATAGAGAATGGGAAGAAGAAGCACACATTCTAACATATGCATGCCCACACAAGTGTACGCATGGTGTTGTGTACCCACACTTCCACCATAACAGGCAATGTGTTTTTTTCACCCACACTTGCTATTGTTGGTGAAATTAGCATAGCTCCCACAGCAAGTTTTCACTGGATTTCCCCGAGACACACAGAGGCAGAGAAAAGAAACAAAACACAGGGAGAAAAAAAAAGGAAAAGCAGCATGTTGGGCAGAGAGACGGATGGAACAGGTGCAAATATTGCACACAAAGAGGCCAAACAGAGAAGCCAGTGTCAAGCACATGGAGGCGCTTGTGCGAGAGCAGAAATATTTAGAAGGATAAAAACAGTGGTGGCACTTAGACTCCACATCCATCACAGAGGAGACTGCTGTGTTTGTCCAAAGGAGAAGGCTTTGAGGGTGTGAGCAGACTGCAAAGTTAGCTGACTAGGTGGCTGGCTAGGAGACGAAAATCTTCTGGATTATACACACACACAGACACACACACAGACACGCAAAGAAAACATGGCATTAGGCTTTTCAGTATTGTGGCTAAAACTTAACAGTCAGTGAGCCAGAATTGACTCAAACTTGTAATCATTTAAGACATTTTAAATTATTGCCACAACTGCAGAGCCTGTTACAATAAAAGCAGGAGAAGAATAATCTGGTGTGAATGAAGCAGTGATAGTTCACAGACCTAGTTAGTCAGTCCCATAAATGTAAACTGTCTAAAGATTACATTAGTCAAGATGCAAAATGTTTATAGTGGCTCTTTCTGAAAAGGTATCGCAAGTATACTTTCTTCTTTTCTGTAACAGTGAACCTTTTTTTAGGTGACTCAGAAACAAAGATCCTTTGTGGACTTCTATTACAATCTAACTTCACTGATTCTATTAATAACATTATTAGTTACTACAGCAAACAACTGGGTGACAGAAAGAGTTTCATTATTTGCTTGAGATCGTCTTACCATGTTCCCATTTCCACTACATTTTGTGGTATTTTGCGCTGTCACAGTCATTTTTTCTACCTGAGTGCTGCCCAAAATATGTTACCAATTGAGTGCTTTTTGATTTTTTTTTAATCCTGTGTTCCTGTGTTTTGTGTTATACACTTTTGGTTATGAAGGCATTCTTTTTTAAGTGCAGGCCCAACCTGCTGCTTCAATTAATAGGTCTTTGAAATGTCAGTGCCTTCTGTGTTGAATGGCTTTTTTTTCATTGCAAGACAATTTTTAAGCCACAACAGTTCACCCGCAAAGGTTTCTGCTTCTCTGGATCTTTTCCAAAATCACAAATTCTAACAGAAAAAGCCAAAAGCTTTTCCACCTGCTGGTTGACACCCACAGGGGATTTCAAACCCTGCAGGACTGACAAGTCAGATAGATTTTAAACCTCTTTCTTTCTATGTTTTGGCCTTATTGATCAGAATAGCTGAAAGACTTCATTTTCTATGTTTTTGGATCTATAGTGTCATGAAAAAGCTTTTACCCTACTCCTGAATTTTCTTTTGCATATCTTTCAAACTGATAGGTTTCAGCTCATTAAATTAATTTTAATATTAGAAAGAGACTCAGATAACCTGAATAAATACAAAATGCTGTTTCTAAATGATGATTTAGTTTATAAAGTGGAAAAAAGGTCATCCAAACCTACTTGGCTCTGTGTAGAAAAATGACTGCCCCTCTTAAAATTATGAATTACTGGTGATGAATTAAATTTTTTGGAAAGCTGAGTTCAATTTCAGTAGTCACACCCAGGCCTGGTTACTGTTACACTGCAGAATTAAGAAATCACTTGATCCAAAACAGTGAAATCCAAAATGGTAAATGGTTGAGTTCTTTCAAGGATGACACAACCAGTTATTAGGCATAGTGAGCAATTGTTCACATAAGGCCAGATAGGTTTGGATCAACTTTTCCCCTTAAAAAATTGAATGACCATTTAAAATATATTTCCACAACACTGTATATTTATCCATCCAAATTTATCCATATTTAACTTATAAGAGGCAATGTCCACTGTCTTTACTCCAGATTTCTTTTACTTATCTGCTCCTCAGAAAAAAATAAAGATTTGACCAGGAGGTGGGTGGGGCTTTAGGGATAACTACTCTCACTGACATCATAGTGAGCCAATGATAGAAATTAAAACAGTGTCAAACTGTATCTCTCAAGCCTGAGATGTTGGCTTATAGTGCTTACTTATCTGAAACTTCAGCAATGATTAATATGAGCATCTACTAGTGTAACAGTGATAGACAAAGGCATAGGACCCATTTAATATCTTTATAACACCATGGCGCATGCCAAAACCAGAAGGTTTGGGTGTGTGTAAAACAAATAGTAGAGGCACTACCTCAGTAAAACAATCACTTTGGAAAGAGCTGTGTTGACATTTAAAAATTCAGCTATTGAAAGGTTAAACAAAAGATGTGATTAACCGTATACAGTATTTGTTTGTTTTTGGGGGTTTTATGGGGGTTGTTTGTAAAAACAAAACAAAAACGATAATCAAAACAGCTCTTTAGCAGTATCACAAAGGATTCATGAGATTTTATTGTGTAATACATGTTATACTGCAAGTACAAAGGTATGTGCTCTGGTATCCCCTCCTTGATATGAAAAGACCCCCTTTATAATGCCGATGGTATTATAAATGTATTATAAAGTAATACTCTGTCATTTGAAATCATTTTTTTTTGTAGTAT
This sequence comes from Diplotaxodon limnothrissa, assembly GCF_057381915.1. Lineage (NCBI taxonomy): Eukaryota > Metazoa > Chordata > Actinopteri > Cichliformes > Cichlidae > Diplotaxodon > Diplotaxodon limnothrissa. The sequence continues at coordinate 12,379,416 of NC_140612.1, read as the reverse complement.
TTGGCATTAGATGTATTAGCAGTTTAGCAATTCCTCTCTACACCTCACTCTTCTGCATAATGGTACATGCTTCAGACATATGTGTTTATCTGAAAAAAAGGATAGAAGAAGAAGAAGGTCTGATGTGACCATAATTGAATGAAAACTGCTTTGACTGAAAACCATTGGACTTGAAGTTGTTATATTTCGTCCCTTTTCACTGTTTTAGCATGAATAATCTCATTAGCTATTGTCTGTGTATTATTTCTATAATTTCACTGAGAAAACGTTCTTTTAAATCCTCTTCATCACCTTGTGTCTGCACGTCAAATTCATTTTTAATCCAGATTTGCCTGCACAGAGAAATTCACATCAGCTCTAATGTCATTACCTTTAAGTGTTATTTTGCTAAAATCCATAGGAGGGAGAATGGCTCATTGTCACTGAGCTTCCAGGATCTCTTAAGGAGGGAAGGGGGACAATATCCCTTCTTGACATTCGATGAATAATCTACTCTCCCTGAACGGGGCGTCCTCGCTAGATAACAAAATGCCACCCGTGTCAGATTGGTGAGAAAATGACTGTCCAGCAGAGCACAACAGGCTAACAGCCAACACCACCACAAGCTTTCTATCAGCTTCCCCATAAAAAGACACCTCCCGCCTGGCTGAGGAACTATGTGCCAACACTTCTGTTGTCTTCGAAGGTTCTTGGAGAGCAGCAGGAGGATGAGAAGCTGTGAGCCTCTCATAATGATGGTGTTAATGCTGTGCATTATTTTAAAGTCATTTTCAAAGCACATGTCACAGTGAACTGCAACTGTCTGATGTGACGACTACACTACACTAGATGTCAGGGGAATGCATGCATGTGAGTTTCACTAGTCTGGTATTACTGCAAAATATGAAATACTAACTAAAGATTTTTTATTTCTGGACCTGGAGATGTGATCTGATTTTCAGGAGTGGGACCACATTCATGCCCCTTCCGGCCTCAGTCTATATAGCCCCCTTCACCAATACCTGCTGTTCTCATGTTCATGCCCCACCCTGCCCCCAATTTTCTTTTCTTCTTTTCTTCTCCTTTTCCTTTCGTTTACTTCTCGTTAGTAACATGGGGATCTTGTGTCTTAACGATACATTGAATATAACTATAAGAAAATATATTTGGTTGGAGACTTGAATGAGTTCCACCTGGTAATTTCTACTCTATACCAAGTTAAATTTCAGTTTATAAAGGAAAAAGTACCTTAGAGAAGCACAAAAGGAGAAACAAGACCTTTCCTGTGATAATAAATAAATAGGTTCCTGTTCATTCTGTACCTCGTCACCTTGATATGTTTTGCCCTGGTAGTTTTAGCATTTGTTTTGACATGGTGCATTTCGGGAACGACTATCCAGGGAAGGGGGCTTAACGAGCTCTTTGTCTTACTCAATTTTCAAGTCATACAGACTGCCTTTTTTCCACCCTGTAAGTTTCTTATTTGTTGCATTGTAAAGTGGTTCTGCTTTTTACCTCGCCGTTTCTACAAATAAACAAATAAATGCTGCACAATCCCCTCAGGAAAATGAACTGTTTGTTTTCTAAATAGAGCATAGTCATTATTTATTGTGTTATTTATTTGTTCTGTGCTGTTATTGCTTCATACCGGTGCTGTATAGTAGTAAATAAAAATGGGTGAATAATGACCATCACAAGGGAAAGAAACAAATTTGAACTTAACTAAGAAGCAAAGATTTAACCATACTTTTCAGGTCACTTTTTTTCCTTTAAAGATGCATTTTCATGTACCTTAAAAATGTATCATCCAATCTGACCTCATTTTTTACAGCCTTAATATCCACTACTACAAAAATAATCCATCTAAAGTGGAGATGCATAGCATTTTTCTCCACAGCTTTCATTTAAAAAAATTACACAGCATGTACTATTAACTTTCTCTAGCTCATGTAACTTACATTCATCTGATGTGACTCAAGGGTATGAAGAACAACGCATGAATGTGAGACTAGCCTTTGAAGAGATTTTTGGTACAGCTGTCACAGACAGTAATACAAGTTCAATGACCATCACCGCCCTGCAGAATTTCTTTTGTCCACAGGTCAGGCTTTTGTTCTGGGTCTCCACAAAAACCACGATTTTGGAAAATTTTAAGAAAATTCTCTTATCAATGGAAACAAAAAGCTTTCATTCAGAAAGATGAGGACATGGGGAGTAAGCCCAAGAAGATGGAAGTCTTGTCGAAGGCAAGCAGAAAAAAAGAAAAATTAAAATGGCAAAAAATGCTTCGATAAAAGGAAAGTTCACTGTTGTCATTTTTATTGCTGTGGTGGGAAAGCATCATCTTTGCTGTGTGACACTGGAAACGGGCTGGGTAATTATTTTTACCTCCGCTGAAACTCACTTTGAGTTGTAACTACCTTGTTTTTTAAATGGGTGCTAAAAGAAAACCTTTGTGTGTTGCTCTAAGAAATGAGAACTGTGAGTGCCGTAGAACTATTATGAAGGAGTCGAGCATTTCAGCTTCCCTGATTCTTTCCTCATGTTGTGCATTTTCCATTGTTATACCTCTCTGACCTGTCTTCCCCATGTAATGTTTTCGTGCAATGTATGTATGGTCGGAGGGTATGATGGCGCCGCAATTGCGTGCAGCTGTGGTGGGACTAATAAAGGTATAAAGGTATTACCAAAGTCACAAGCAGCTGTAATCATCTATGCACAATGTACTGTTTCTGAAAAACTAAGTTATTTATTTGGTTTTTAAAAATACAATTTTACCAACAACATATTCAATCTGTGGATTTTGCTAATTGATTGAAGAAGAAGAAAATAGTTTTGGCTGCTCCCTTACCTACAAGTGGTCACCAAAGCGGATACTTGATTTGTTGAGTTTTACACTTAATGCACTTCCTGACACATCCCCCAAGGGGATTTGTGGGATCTCCTCACAGGACTGAACTGAGCTCTTTCACTTCTTAGGTGAATGTGTAAATAGTGGGAGCATGTTGCCAGGGGAGATGTAGAAGTCATCCCTCTGCTTCGTCTGCATGTCAGCGATAAGCACTGATTGGAAAACCATGCTGAATTAAATAAAAGAGGAATTAACTGAATTCTCTCGCAGCTATACATAGTATTACCACTATGCTATCTTGCTATCTGCCTTTGACTTTTACTCTGGGGTGTGTTCTGATTTTAAGATGCTGGTCTCTCAACTGGTATGAGAAATCAAGGACTTGTGGTAGTGCTGTATTGGTAAGGTTACTGCAATTTACACAGAACCATAAATTCTTTTTGGTCTTTCCGGTTTGCTCTCATCACTTGTGTATGGTGGACCAAGATGTTAAAGTCAGCCGACAGCAAAAGGGCATGTATTCATGTCGCGATCTCCTTCATTGTTGTGTGTCTCTCCCTGTGTTTCCCCATTTGTTTCAATTTCCCAGTTTAGTTTTGTATGGTTTAGCCATTCAGCAAATAAAGCTGGTTGTGAGTCTGTATTTCAGTCCTGCACACAGCCAGATCATGACAGTTGCACTAAGTCACCACTCAAAGCAAACCAAATGTACTTAAGTAAATGACCATTACTTCAATTTTTAACCTTAGAATGGATTACTCCTTCAGCTGACATGTAAGTTGCTGTTTTGCCTTTGGGAGTAACTTGTTGTTTGACGTCTTGCTCGCAGACATTTTGACAGTTGAAGGGTCAACCTTGTGATTAGTGACTACCTCAGCCACGAAGGAGTTATGGAAAAAATAGTTTACTGGTCTTATTTGTATAGTCACAGTGACTGTGTGTAGAGCTGACTGCTTTCACAAACACGGTTGCCTTCAGCTCAGGTGTCCTTTCACTGTGCTTCAACATCTTCTGTATATTTTCTGCTGCTGAGACAGTTTAAGAATCCAAAAAGATGTGTTGCATTGCAGTGCAGTTCTATTGGTAAATTTTTCCACATAAATTTCACCACATTAGGTGCTGACCCTGTGTGCCTGCAACACACACTAAGCTCCTGCTTAATGCCTACCGCCTCTGACACATTAGCCTCCAGGGGTTTGACATCTTCCACACTAGACCTATATAAAACTGCAGAAAGAGATAGGTCGGCAGTCTTTGTCCTTTTTTCTCAGCACGCACTGTGTTCAAAGCTTCATGATACCTTGGTTTTATGAAATACAGATACTCTTTTCTATTATATATACAGCATCTTATGAAGTGCAGCTTGAAGAAACAGTAATCTTCTTTACTGAACATTCAATGAAATTATATGCTGTTATAGATGGAGCAGGAGAGTTTTTTCCTTATTTTTTATTGCATTTTTCTCCACCATCAAATAATGCATTTTATTTGGCTTCCTTGAGTGCTTCCCTTTGCTGTCGTTTCTCTTCATATTAAATGAAATCAAAATGTCATGTCTTTGCCGCAGTCATTACTTTGTAAACTATTTGGTCTTCGAAAGTAAATAAAAGTATCTCTCCGCTGCATTTATACGTCTCGCATTTTCTTTCTTTTATTTTTCACTTTTACAAGCCGTTCTCTTGGATTAATGTCCTGCTTGGGGGACAAAAAAAGACATTTGGAAGCACATTTTCAACATTTAAAGGCACATGCATTCAATGAGAATGATTCAGCTTACGTAAAGACAAAAAATATTTTACAGCAGAAATTCAAAGCATGCATCAGAGAATGTACAGACTGGAGTGAATACAGCATTTCATGCCCAGGCACGTCCACTGCAGATCTGAAAAGGGACGGATAGACTTGACACCGAGAGCCTTGACACTTAACATTTAGCAGCATGAAGCAGTTGTTGTCTCGGAGAAAGATTTACTTTATGATGGCCTATGTGCATCTTTCTATAGGGCCTTCTGTATAAAGAAGGAGCTGACAGTAAAAGCACCAACTTTTCAAACGCTAAATGACTGTGAAACAGGAATCTATGTGACTTTTGTGTACAATCGTTACACCATCAGTCTCTGTGTTAGTATCACAGGCACTGCTGTCTTCATTCGATCTTACATGATTGCTCTGGACACCTGTTACAAACTGAACCGTCCCGCTCTGTATATCTGCTTTCCGACTCCAGCCTAGTACAGATGTTTAAATGTTTCACCAGCCCCGCCCGGCCTGTGCCCAGCCAAATCCATTTCATCCTCTCTGCAAGCTCAGTTACAGACAGATAGATCCTTTCGTCCCCCAGAGAGGTGCCCTGCGCTTCAGTGTAACAGCGTGACAGACAAAAGCTTGGGGGGGATGCCCGTGGCCAGCCCCCAGCCTTATCTCCTATCCATAATTTTGCCTGCCTCTGCCATTGCAGATTACCTCCATGGAAATCAGTGGTGCTTGGCTGTGCTGGTGAGCTGCTGGCAGCAATGGTACCAGCATATGTAATGACACTGTCTGTCTCACAGTGACAGAAGAAGATAAACATTGTCGCCTCTGCAGCCACATGTGTGACAAACATGCCGCTATATCACCCTTTTTTTTCCCTTTTCTTTTTTTTCATGTCTGGGGAATCATGAAGTTGGAGGTGAAAGATTATCGTGCTTCCATATAGAAGAAAACTTGACTCCACCATACGTGGACGTAATCCGCTCTTCTAAAGAGAAAAGGGCTTAGTGCAGATGAAAGGATTCCGAACGCGGGATTTTAAAAGGGCTATTAATGCCACCTTATGCACAGAAATGCACACAGGCACACACGGCCACGCGCACACACACAAAAAAGAATTTTTGTTTTTTTACACTTTAGATTTGACTTCACGTGTCGCAGCAAGTGTCTACAACATTTCTGGAACTATTTGTCCTCCAGCTTCTCCTCGTCTTTGTCTTATTTTTCCCCATTCCTGCTCCTACTGCCTTCATCTCCTCATTGTTTCCTTCTCATCCTTAATTACTTCTCCCTCCTCAATCCCATTGCCTCCTTCTTCTTCTCCTTGTCCTGCTTTGTCCTCTTTTACAGTAGCTTGTCCTCCACCCTCTTCTACTCATTTGCTTTTTCCTGCCCATCAATCATCCATCATTTTGCCCTTTTCACTTTCTTTTCCCTCTCATCTTTTGTTTTCTTTATCCTCTTTTCACTTACTGTTATTTTTTGCTCTCTCTATAGCTTCTTCACTTCCTCCTCCTCATCTCCTTGTTTCCTTCTGTTCTTGTTAGTTTTGTCCCTTTTTTTTTACATTACTTCCTGTCCTTTTCTAGTTATATTTTCCCTCTTTTTCTTTTTCTTATTGAATGGGGAAAAGGTGCATTTTTTTTTTTTGTGGTTCACAGCAATTATTGAAAATAATGCAGATTTAAAAAAAAACAAACATTTTTGTTAATGAGAGGATCTGCTGTCAGCAGATTCTTCCTATGTCTCCATCACTATGCTAACAATTAAACGTGACAGTATCATGTAATAAATACCAGCAGACACAGTTTACCTCAAATAATATTAAAGTGTCAGTCAGGTTTATGTAGCAATAACAGATAAACTAACGGTGAAACCTATACTATCACAATGCAGGAATGCTGATTAAATAACCACCCAGTGACACTTCCTACAGTCTGTTTGCTCATTTATTTTTAGAGGTCCCTGCAGTGTTGAACACACTGAAGCAATAATCCTGGCAGAGCGTGCGCTTTATAAATCACAGCACTGAAATGCCATAACAGATATTGCAGTTTTCCATATGTATAGTTGGGAGCGTGTTCTTCAAAATTAATAATTCACAAAATTAATATATTGTGGTGGTGCACTGTATATCCTTCCACTAGAGGATAAATCTTTTTAATGCACCACTATGATTCATGTGCTCATTGTGTTTTCCCACATGGGGTTGATTTAGTCAGGAGTTACGGGTCATCGAGGAGGGCAACTACTGTAAGTTTTGGAATGATGGGGTTATGAGAGAAGGCCGGCCTGATAAGACTGATGACTGACTTCCCAAGCTCTGTTTGTTATTAACGAACAGCTAACAACACAAATGCACATTGAGGGTGAAAACATACATCTTGATAGTCAGGAATTTCCCCGCGCACCTCCTCTAAATCGTTTCAGCATTCCTCATTCACCGGGTAGTTTATTGATATTGGGGGGGATATTTATTCTGTAAGCCGTAAACTGAGGCTGGCTATGGTAATGCACCATGTCTCCCTGTGAAAAACATCCTTTAGCAACACCAATCCTTTAGCAAGAATGATTTCAGAAAGGCTTCAGGAGAAAAAAAAAGAAGGAGAAATGCAGAATCTGTCAGGTGCAAGAAGCAAACAGAACAGCGGTGTGTGGAAGCATAAAACACCTCCTGTGCATTAATTTCTCTTTAGTTGTGCATGTAGCCACTTGCTTATCGCAGGATGCAGAATGCGCCTTACATTCTTTTTGAAGAATGTCAGTTTTTCTTTTTGAAGCATAACATAAACCTTCTGAAGAGCAACTTTTTTTTGGATATACGTCCTCTCAGGGCTGGAACAGCTCACTGCTTCACTTACTGACCATAATGAAAGTTCAAACACAGACTGAATTCTCAAGCCTCAGTTGAACTGTTATTAAAGAAACTGTGGATCCTACAGTAAACATGATAGGTTTCATAAGTACCTTAAAAAACTCTGTTGGGTGAAGCTGAATGTTTACAGATTTATTTTTATATAGGTGTGAACCAGAGGTGCTAAGAGCATGCTCATTATTGTAAAAACAAGTGGAAGTTACCACTTGTACATGCACATACATTTACAGCTAACCATGGATGTCCAACAGTGAGTTCCTGTTGATCGTTATTATTGGTGATAAGATATAAGGCTCTAGGTGAGTGAGTTCAGGAGCCTAGCTGAACAAGTACAGGTAAAGTAATTACAGGAAAGTGAATATTTGAAGACCAGGCTGGTAACCAATATCTGGAAATTCGCACATGCAGCCTCTATATTTAAGCCTGCTGTTCAGCTGCAATCTTAACCAGGTTGAGATTCAAATAGAACTGTAAAATGAAAGCAGTGCTCAATGCTCAAGGTAGTGCTGCAGCAGCATTATCACTCGCTCTGTTGGAAAGCAGTACAAAGCGATCCTGCCGGTGATCGTGTGTAGACTGCCCGAGGCAATCTGTGTGTGTTGTGTCTGAGGTTGTATAAGAAGAGGAGCGGGTGGGTAGTGTGGGTAATTTTAGCATGTGCAACTTCATCAAAATGAAATTTAATCAAAGAATAGATGACAACTTAACCTCCAAATAATGTTTTTCCAAAGCTATATACTATTTAACATTGCTTTTGTTTCTCTCCAGTAGTGTAGGATCTGTTTTATCACCATCCTCAGTTAGCTCCTTTTTTTTCTCCCCTGGTGTGCATTGCATCGTGGACAAGAAAGTCCATCAACAGTGAACTTACAACTGTAGTAATAATTATATTTTATTTATACAGTGCTCACAGGAACACGGAAATGAAGCATTCAAGTCATAAAAGTAATCGGCTGACAAATCCTAATAAAAGTTATAGACATTCTTAAGGAAATAAGACAGTTGAAAGGAAATTAAGACTTGAAAGGCTTTCCCATAAGAGGATTTTTTAAGATGTGACTTAAAATAACTCAGTGATTCAGTTTCTCTGATTTCTTCAGGCAGAGGAAATCAAGCCCTTGGGTCACTGACTGCAAGTGTTCTATCCCCTTTGGTTTTTAGCTCAGGCTCTGGACCAAATAAATAATATCTTATCAGGGATTTCAAAGTTCCTCTTGCATACAGTATGCAACTAAAAGGAAGTAAGGCCACATTTTTAAAGTAATCAATAAATTCCTAAAACCATTTCTAAAATATACTGAAAGCCAGGGTAAATATGGCTTCCATTAAAGACTCTTAGTAGTCAACACTGTCAAATACTACGGTGGGAGAAATAATTATTTAACCTCATGCCGAATTTGCAAGTTTAAATACTTACAAAAACATGAACAGTCTGTTTCTTCTATTTTAGTTTCATTTTAATGGGAAAAGACAGAATACAACCAGAAAATCACATTACACAAGTACACTTAGTCTACAAAAGGGAAATTCCTTTTTTGCACACACCTTGGAAGCTGAGGGCAGAACTGAGATTATGCTTTAATAACATTACTTACGCTCACTGACTCTGTAGCGTTAACAATGAACTTTTTTGGTTCACCTAATGCATACTGCACCAGACACATACCCAGGGCAACAATCCACCTTCAAATTTCATTCACACCTGGCCATTATCTTGTTTCCTGGAGGGAGGAAGGCCTAATTAGAAAGAGTATAGGGGTCCTTATGAAATTCAGAAAGGTTGCAACAGTTTGCTTTGTAATCCCCCAGATCCAGAGGGTACATACTCTCAGGGATATGCCTTAATATCAAACCAATTTTTAAATGATTTACCTGCAAGGGAAGTAAACAATTTAGTACGGCTTTTATTGACTGGGCAAAAATTGCTTATTGTGCAAGAAGAATCGTAACTAGAGTAAACTCCATTAAAAATAATGTGCAGCAGGCATTTCTCCCCATATCACGTCCAATCTATTGTTATCATTGTTTTATATTCTCCGTGCCTGATATTACCAATAAAAATTCAGACAAGAGAATCCATATTGCTGTGTAGCTATTATTAAAAAGCTGGATTACACTGTGGCATTTCACTGCAATTCCTCTTTCTCTATTTGTTTCTATCTCTGAAATCAATTGTTAGTAATCATAGCAACAAGAAAGATGGTTGTCTCGTCTTTCTGACCCTCCCTGTGTCTGACACACTTGGACACAAAACTCCAGGTCTCTATTGGCTCTCGCAACTGAACGGTGGAATTGCAACAGGAGATAGTGACCTTTTAATCCAAGTCTCTGTGTGTAGTGTGACACCAGCTTGCAGCAATAAAGCTCTTTTTCCATGATCTAACAGAAAATGTAGCAGCCATCTGAAAGAACAACCTCCAGCACAGGGTGTACTTTTCTCACAGAAACAGAAGCTATAAGAAAAATGATTGAAGCACTGAATTTTTACAATTTCCTGTTGCTCAGTAATGATAGCACGAGGTAAGAAATAGAGGTATTTTTATTTACGCATTTATTTGTATCTGATTAGGCCAACAATAGCGGCTAAGGAATTTAAAATCAGTATTTGAGATGCATTTTATCTGCAAAGCTTTGGAAGTTTGGGCCAATAATCAATCAAAGAGACAACAGCTGCTTTTGCAATCATGCTAGCATCGGTTTCTTTCTGTAAAAACTACAGTATCCTCTGTGGCATTAAACTTTATCAAAGTACCATGTACGGTGAGTTTCAGGAATAGACTCAGACATTTAGACCACTGGGATGTATTTTAATATACATTTGCAAAAGACATGTAGCATAACATACAACGAAGTGTATTGCATGGTAATGTTGACCATTGAGTTGATATTTAGAAAGAAAAAAAGAATAAACTGAAAAATTAACAGATCTGATTCTGTACCAGCCACTTTATAGTTAAGGTTAGGACAATATCAAAGTTGCAGTCATCAAGTCGGCGAAAGTGTAGAAAAAGAGAATGAACTGACTGCAGTTCTTTTCTGTTTTGGTAATGGGAGGTTACAAACTTAGCATCTGAATTTTACATATATGCAGTTAGTTTCAAGAGTATTTGGGCATCAACAAACATAACAGCTGATTTTAAACAAAAAAATCAAAATGTAATGAATGCACTGAATTTTAGATTTGATTCAAGGGGTTTATCATTTTTATACACAGTCCTCCATTTTCAGTGGCTCAGCAGGAATTGGACAACTGACTGGCAAGCAGTTTCATTGTCAGCTGAGCGCTGCTCTCTTGTTAAGTAAATAAAAGATCTGGAGGTGATTCCAAATTTTGAACTTGAATTTGTTTGCTTTTCACTGAAACTCTCAATATAAAGAATATAGGGAGAGAAGCAATGGTTAGGCTAAGAAAACAAAATAAAGGTTTTAGAGAAATAAAAACTTTGGGAATGGCCAAGTAAACAACCTGGTTCATTGTTAAAAAGACAGAATTCACTGACCATCTCAGCAATACCAAAAGGCCTGCAAGACAATGGAAAGAAGCTCAAGTGGATGATCACGGATCATGCCTTTCCTTTGTTAAAAAAAATAAATTCTAATATCTTGCCAATATAATACTGTCGTTGAAGCATCACATATCATTGTCAGTTTTAAATCAAGAAACTCCTTCATGAATGGAAATGCAGTTTTCAAAAAGGTGCAAACTATTGGTTACACTCAAGTCCAAGAAAGCCACATCTGACAGAAAGCAAATAAAGAAGCACATTCGCTTCTGAAAAAAAATTGTTGGACAGCAAAAGAATAAAAATCAAGATGAACTACCAGAATGATGAGAAGAGAAAAAAAATGGAGGCAGAAATAAAGAACTGATGATTTGAAACATATATCACATCGTCTGTGAAACAAGGTAGAAACACTGGCATGGAAACGTATGGCTGGCAATGGAGCCAGGCTCACTGTATGAAAGCTACAAGTCTGCACTTCAATCACATCTTGATTGTTTGATTTAAAATCCACTGAATTTGGAAATAAAGTACTTAACTGTGTGACCCAAATGTGTGTGTGTGTGTGTGTGTGTGTGTGTGTGTGTGTGTGTGTGTGTGATCTAGCCCAGAATACTCTGTAGGTTTTGAAAAGTTATGGTCAGTATTTACTATTGAGGTGTCAGTCTTGGAAGTGAAACACATAAACAGAGTTATTTGTACTACTGCTGTTATTGCCCACGGATTCATAGGTATTTCCCTTACAGAGCGCTAAAATTGGGAGGAGTATATTTAAATGAATCATAAAAATTCAAATGTGATTTACAAAGGTTTGTAGCAGGCAATTTATTGCAAACTGTTCTGAATTTAATGCCAGAGAGAATAATGTCTGTGGCTGGTTTGATTTATTTATTATCCCTCCCCTGGAGATCCTAGCAACTTAGGTTGGTGCTCAACTACGGAGCCCCTCTGATAACATTGTCCAAAAAATAAATAAATTGTGGCCACAAAATACTACTTCGTACCCTCGAAATAGGTATAACGTGCGCACGAAATGCAAATTTGTGGGCACGAATTGGGTATAACTTGGAAACGAATTACGCATTTGTGGCAACGAAATAGATAACGTGCGCACATCATATTGATACAATTCCTGGACAGCTGCGTAGAGACATAAGCATAAGAGTAGGCTAAACCTATACACCATGGACAGAGACAGTATGATTGAGTTTTATTTTAGGCTGGGAATGAGCTACAAATGCATTTTGAAAAGCCTGCAATTCAAGGAACCAGTATTACGGAGAGACATTTAAACAGGATATTGAGAGCCCAGTTGCTTTACAGACGTAAGTATGACCTGAACGCTGGGATAGATTTTATTGTCAACCAACTGCAAGGGCCTGGGAAGGATCACGGTTATCGGTCAAGTGTTTTGTGCCCACCAATTAGCATTTCGTGCGTTATACAATTTGGAGGGCACAAAGTTGTATTTTGTGGCCACAATTTTTTTTTTTTTTTGGACCATGTCATCAGAGGGGCTCCGTACTCAACACTGTTAGTGCTGTGACAAAACTTTGGCTCCATCATGTAACCCTTCACTCACTCCTTGTTTAGAGCCCCACATACTTCTGTTCCTCAGTAGTATGTGGTATTTTGAGGAAACCAAATTGAATGTCGAGCTTTGAAGAGAGCAAAACACAATTACAGATTACAAGAATCCAGCCAATTTCCTTTTTTACATCAAGTGATTGGTTTACAATTTCAGTCTTTCAGTTGTTTCTACAAAAAGATCATTTCAACCTGCGAGTCTTTTCTACGGAAGAGGATTAGGGCCACTGGGGGAAAAAAGAATTCTAAGAAAGTCAGAATTCTGACTTTTTTCTCAGAATTCTTTTTTTCCCAGTGGCCCTAATCCTCTTCCGTACTTTTCTCAATAGTCCAGATATAATTTTATTACTTAAAAGTTTTCTCTCTCAGATGTGTTACATAGCAGACAGATATGAAGTGAGTTAGATTCATGTCTGAATTGTGCAACTGTGGCAACATTTTATTAAATAGCTGCAGCCTCAAACACTCTACAGAAGGTAAATAGTGTTTTGTGATCTCATCTGCATTTCATACATGTCAGCTGTTGCACACAGATTTCATGTTTCACTGGAACAGATTGCAATAATGCACCCCTCTCTGTTTAAATCCTGTGCTCCTCCTGAGCTGTCGGATTTATCCAGAGATCACACACATTTATCCAACACAGTCCCCAAAACTTTCCAACAGAAGACTTTTGCCTTTTTATCAAAAACATATTCATTCTCCTTCCATTGCCTGTCATTGATTTGAATTGCCATGTCTTTTGTTTTCTTTCTTTCTTTTTCAGAAGAAACCCATACAGAAAGCCTGAGCATTGAATGTTTCATTTTGCTCATTCCCTTGTCGGTTCTGCTTGTTTTTGACCTGCTAATATTTGTGTTCCCCTTGGTCGAATCCTGGTCATTACTGAAATTGATGCATGTATATAAATTGGCACATTGTAGAACACTCTACTCTCAATTTTTTCAATTTTGATTTCATGCTGCTTTGCTCTGTCCCTAAGACTTCTGGGCTTCCTGTTATTTGTTCCTTTGACTTTTATAGACAGGGACTTCCAATATTAAGTATCAAGTCTCCTGCAGTCACTTTCAGGTTTGGGATCATACCTCCAATTCTTATTTTATCACAGGGACCATATAGAGCCTTATATTCTTCTCATACATTCTTTTTGATTTCACTCTCCGGTGCAAATAAAACCTCTATCACAACTCCTGTCACTATGACTGGTCTGTTAGCAGTGTTTGCCTATCTGAAACTTAAAATCCCACAGGATCTAAGACCCACTAGAACTTGTGATCCATACAAGGCACAGGTGTTGCTGACTACACCACACCAACCACTTTAGTATGCTTTTCAGTGTGAATTGTCTCTGTTTGCATGTTACATCCTGCTGCAATGTGCTGGACTGTCCCAAGTCCTGTCTGCTGTGGTAGACTGCTGCCTCTATAGTTTTGGTACATAGAGTCTTTCTGTTTGTGCTTCTTCTATGAGGAATGCATAATATTAGAGGAATTTGCATAATATTAGAATTGCTGTTTTCTATGTTTGCATGAAACAAATCTGGGTATTTTCAAATTCTGCCCTTTTTGCTTTTGGTAATTTGTGATGAATTCTTTGCAGATTGCCAGACATCTTGAACCGATAAACAAGAAAGTGTTTCTTACATTGTAATATTTTATCAGCCCCTTTCTGTAGATATTTTTCATTTTTGTTTACAAAATATATGTGTGTGCATACACGTATACACAACATATCGGTACAGTTGTGGCTATCATGCCCATAATAATCCATGGTGTCCTTATGTGATTCATCCCGTAATGCGGGCGATGACATTTTGGTCTTCTAGATGTACCAAACACATGTGAACTTAGTGACCCATGCAAGGGATAGAGCGGTAATGTCCACACTGTTGGTAAGCTTCCCCTTGAATTAGCTCATAACAGCACAGATAATGCAGTGTATGTAGGTCTAACCCTGAGGACCTGTCAGCCAGGTTACACTATCTCTGTGTGCGTAATGATATGTGAGCTTCTGAGGTTTTCTGTTGGCAGAATGAAGATTCGCCCAACAAGAAGGAAAGCAATAAATTACTCTGGCAAGATTTTAGTTCTGCTTAAGTCAGGAGAAGTCACCACGGGGGAAACAGATTGTAGATTGTTTTGTGTGCAAAGAGGGAATGGGGGAGGTTGGTAGTGGCATTTAGATTAATGTGTCTGCTCGCTTTACAAAGTGCTTTTTGAATTTGCAAGTGCAATGTAAGCTATCACGTAAGTGCGAGATACATTATATCAGTACAGTATGTATGGCTTTGGGATTAAGAGGTGATTTGCCAATTTTGTCATTGGATGGAAATGTTGTTCAGAAAGTATAGAGGTGAGCTCTTTGACTTTAACTGTGGCATGTAGGCAGCTGCTTATGATTAATGTCATTACACTGCACAGTGGTGGAAGAAAGCTCCTTGTGGCATCAGCCAGCAGCACAAAAGGGGAACTGCCATCTACAAGAAAATGTAGTAAATAAATAAGAAGTGTGACTTTAAAACAAATGAAACACATTATATAACTTCTACAGCCACATCTCCTTCAACACCAGACATGCGTTATGCGAAGCAGTGGGGCAACAAAGTGTCACAGCCAATATTAAGAAATCAGCTAAGACTACTTTAGCTTGCTAAAATTCATAGACTGACAGAGGGATGTCGTGTCTGACATCCATCCTTACTGCATTTTACAGTTTTGTCAGAGATTTTAAGAGAAAATCAGATCTAAAGGACATACTTATATATTTATGTTGTAAATAACTGACTTAGCTGCAGGAAGCTTTATAACACTGAAAATGAAATGTAGCGCTATCATTGCTCTTGACTCTTCCGGAGAATATAAAACCAATTTACACGTTGCCATGTCTCCATATTATAGACGTGTTTTTCTGTCTATCTGAATTTGAGAGTGTGTTGCTCACCTTAAAGTGAACCTAAATCCAAGCAATGCCTCAGGTAAGACATTCAAAAAATGTTAACTACTGAAACAGTTGACCTTCTCATATTGTTATTCAGGGTTTCCGTTTGAGTAAAGGCTCTATGGATTCTGAAGAGCTAAGGGATTTTGCATGAAGATCTGAGAATATAATGATTATGGAGCATTTACAGCAGCCATTGAGGGTAAAACTAATTGACTTTGGCTTAGACTGCGAAGTCTCTGAAGCACAGAGGGCCTCACACATTTCGGACAGGTGGTGCAGGCTGGTAACAATTTTAATGGAAATCTTCAATAGAATTTTTATCGCATATGTCCTAGACAGACAGACTGATCTAGTGATAAAGAGGATGAGATAAAAAAGAGGTGAAATGACCAAATTTTAATGTAATCAGCCCACCGAATGGCTTTTATCAGTTGATATCACTTGCATAGATATTGCCAGTAGGTGGCAGGCAGCTGGACTCTTGTTTCCTCATTTGTGAAAATAATTTTCCAACTATGATTAAGAAATACATTAACCAATCCTCTTTTGGACATTTTGGTGCCAAAACTGCTTGGTTGGAGAAAGGTTGTGGTAGGCTTTCACACAATAGTAGACATCCATCTATCCATTCATCCATTTTTCACTACTTGTCAGGGTCTGTATTGAAAGACTTTAAGAGAAACATACTTGTCTCTCAGACATTCTGCCCCAGGGACTCCTCAAAGTTAAAAAATGCCCAAAACACCGCAGAATTCCCAGTCAGCTTCAATAACTACCTCAACTGACTTCTTTCAAAGTGGATGAGTAGCGTCTTTGAGGTTAGCCACTCCTGAATGACCGATGAGCCCAGACACCCTTAGTAAATAAGACCCTTGCCTACTTGTGCCCCTTGTATCCGCAGACTTGTTTTTCTATCTATAGCTAGTGGCCAGGGGTGAGAGTAGGAATGTAGATTGACCAGTAAATGTAGATTGTCTTTGCACACAGTCCCTTTTTACCTCAGAAGGCTGGTGCAGCATCTGCATTACTGTAGACACTGCGCCAAGCCTTCCAACTCAATCCTTCCCTGGCTTGTGAACATGATCAGGAGATACTTTAAGTTTCCTCTTGCTTCCGTTAGTGAGAACATCTTAAAAGGTTTGAAGAAAACACTTTTCCTGGAAAGCTATAGTCCTAAATACCAGAAAGGCCATCGAGACCATTAGAAGTGTCTGCCAGATCACGTTGATGACAAGGTTTCATTTCATTTTAATACGTCCTCATTTCATTTGCTTCATATTAGGTATACGATCTGAAAACTGAAGATATTCTCTCTTTTCTTCTTTGTTTGAGATGTTATTTTGTTTTTCAGTTCAGTTCCTTTTTTCAGTTCTCCTATAAGTGTCCAAAACGTTATTATCTCACTCTTTTTTGCACCACCATTGACATGTATGCTCCGTGGGAGTAGATCAGCCTGTTCTCATCCCCGGGGCATCGATTAGTGCCATTTTGTTACAGCCTCTGCATGCATGCACAATTTGTCCTTTGGCATGGGTGTCCTGACGCACCGGGTTATAGGATTAGTCTGTCACTACCAACTCATCATTTTGTGCTGGGGTCAGTATCGTCATTTTACCCTGAAACCTTGGTATTTCCCCTTTTTTGGTGCAGAAAAAGTACAGAGTGAGTGAAGAAGATTAAAAAATTCTCTGTCGGGATGAAACAGTGGTTTATGTCTGTGAAGCAATACAGTTGACAACCAGTATTACTAGAGCTGATTCTAAAGAGCATCCTATGCATAACAGGGAGTTGCAGGAGGTATTAAACAAAGCTAACGAGGATGTGTTAGACTGTTGCTGAATTGATGAACTATCAAGCTCAACTTTTCACTCATTCTTTTACTTACTCTGCCCAGATAAAAAGACTAAGAAGTACTGAGAATTATTCAAAGTTGATGAAGGTCATTTATGAAGGCCAGTCACAACAATTTGTTGAACTTTCAAATCAATAGAACTCAATAAAGATCAAGTACTGCAATGAAGACATTCAGTTTTCCCTTGTTAACGTTTTTATAATGGTTTGTGCTTATATGCCTACAAGATGTCAGAACATTTACTTATCCCTATAAACAGTCTACAACAGGGAATAATAATTGCAAATTCTACTTACATAGCCCACAGGCATGATTGATACATCATTTGGCATCCAATATTACTTAACATCAAAGCAGTGACCTGAGTTCACCTCAGGTCTCTGTTTGCAGTGGTGAAGCTCTGAAATGAAATGTGGGCCTAATTACATTTTATCTGATGCCCCACAGCAGGCCTTGCCCTCTGAGAAATTAATATCTCAGTGTCCACTGCACCCAGTCTCAATTACATTTCTTTTCAAATGCATCAGCTGCCATCCTTCTTGTTAATGTGCAATGCGGGAATGAAAGTATACACAGTTCTCAATTATTTGCTATGCCCCAAAGACCAAGAGGAACTTGGCTACATGCATTTGCATTTGAAAATCACAAAAAAGAAAACTAACAAATAAAAACATCAGTCTCATTTTGCTTTTTCCTATTATCTTGCTTAACTCTCAATGTGGATGGATATGAAACCTGATATTTATTCTGTATGTTCTGTTGTGAGGGGTTGAAGTGAAGTTTGTTTCCATAGCTGAGTTTTTACCCCCAATGCTGTGACTGTGTTACATATGTACTTTACTGCCTCGACCTCCCAAGTATGGGTTATCTGCTGAAGTTGGTTTTTGTGCAAGTGAAACTGCAAGCCAGAAATACAGCTAATAAAAGGGGGGAGGACTACAATGAATCACTGAACTGTCAGCGATGACCCAGGGTTGCTCCTGCATCCACAAGTGTGCAGCTAATGAGCATTACACCTTTGTAGTCATCTAAAACATTGTTTGTGTGATTGAAAGAGTGGCTCATTATGTGGGCAGGGCTGAGAAAAGCCATTCAGATAATACCCAGTAAAGTACATTAGAAATGCATGATATGCATATGAGCTTTTCATCTTTGCAAGTATGGGTTCATCAAGCAGCATGGTAAACAGGAAGTACTGGTGCACTTTGCACTGTTTTAAAAAGAGTCAGGAGTGAAAAACTGTATTGCATTATTTGTATTACTACTAGTAGAAAAAGGTCAGAGTGCTTTATATGTTACAAATAAACACAGAAAGCAGTTATTTGCAAATTGTATAAATCCTACATTTATTCAAAATGGTATAAAGACAAAGATATCAAAAACTCAAACTTTGCTAAAAATGTCACTTTTTTAAATCTTTTTGATTCGTCCTCTTCTTTTTATTCCAGAGGCTTAAGAGAAGAGAAGGTACTACTTCCCCGACTTTCAAATAGATTTCCAAATTCTGGCTAGACCACAGGGTGGTTTTCTTTTTGGTATTAGTCCATTTTAAATGAGCTTGGGCCCAGAGAAGGCCGTGGTGTTTCTCAATCTTGTTGTTTTTTCTTTTTTCTATTCACACAGACCTTTAACTTGTATTTGTAGAAGACGCTATGTCAGGGTCCTGGGTCTGAGCAACCCAGGATCCCTGAGCAGTTATGAATTATATTATTATTATTATATGTATTTTGGTGTTGCTGCTGCTCTTCTCCATGCTTGTAGATGTGAGTGTGTGTGTGTGTGTGTGTCTGCGGGTATGCTTGGAGGATGGAGCTCAGCCACCTGCAGGCCTGAGGGGTGTGGCCCTGCGGAAGGACTGGCCACACCCGAAGTCACACACCTGCTGCTGATCACTATTCACGCAGAGACACGACACGGGAGTCTGGGAGAACACGGGGATTTATTGTTGTTTTTGTTCCACTCTGTAAATAAACACACTGTTTATACACAGAGCACCGCGCCTGGGTCCTCCTCCTTCCCCACATCCCCACGGTCTGCCAGCCAGACCGTGACACGCTATGAACTGTGTTCACTGATAGTGATTTTTGAAAGTGCTCCGTAGCTCCTGTAGTGATTTTCATTGCAGAATTGTGTCTGTTTTTAAAGCAGTGCTGCCCAACGGCACAAAGATCATGACCATTCAGTATTGATTTTTAGCTGTGTCCCATGTGCAGAAGTTTCCAGAGGATTCTCTGAATCTTTAATTATAATATGAGCCATAGATGATGAAATTCGGGGAAAGAATCCCCTATTTTTTGAGAACTTTTACATTGAAAGTGCCAAAATGTTTAAATATTTGCCCACATAGTGTTTCAGAGTATAGGGACGCCCTCCTCCGTCCTCTCAACACAATCTCACTCTATCTGACGTGCAGGGCATTGTTGGAGCATACCATCTTGCCCTGCGAAGAAGAACAGCAGCCAATAAAAGTCTAATCAAGCAACCTCTAATGAGGAAACAGGAATTCTGGTCTTGTGCTTGACTTCTCTTTCTCTGTTGTTGCCATAAGTTAAATTAGGCAAATGATTTGTTTAAGAAAAATCATGGTTAGGAGTTAAACCACGCCGCTTAGGCCCTTTAAACATATACTATAAGGTGCAAACCTTTTTTCCCATCTCACTTTGCATTTTTCTGTCTACTGAGCCCTCTCAGGTAACCCTGACTTTTGAAAAATGACACCAAAGGTGTACACAGTGCATTACAACAAACCTCTGTGGCGCTATTTTATCCAGCAAGATTAATGGCAATGTGGTAATAATGCAGATGTGATGTCCTCTGTGATGGATGGATTGGATAACTCAATCAAGTTTAACCAGTCTTGTAATGTAGTTTGATACATTACGTAAACGAATACAAGCCAATAACTAAAGCCTTTGATAAAATCCATCCAAAAGTTAGAGAAGTTCAGCTGTAATTTCTGGTTTGATCTTTCATGGACTGAGCTGGCAAATCCTTCAAATACGCTAAGCTTCTGATGTAAATAACAGTGTTTGATGTAAGGACTTAATGTATATATATATTTTTAAGGCTTAATTAGGTTGCACACATACTGTTGGTCAGCAGGACTGTGTGTCACAGCTTTTATGGTATGAATCCAAATCATTTTTCTGCCAACCACCACAGCAAGAACAATCTCTAGTATGACACTGCTGACCTCCCAGTGGCCATGATAACTTGGCAATGGATATGGGTATAGTATATTCACTTTCTTCTACTGGACATATAGGATATATGTGTCTGTGTGTGTGTTATATAAAGTGAAGACTGAATGCATAATGTGATGACTCAGACAACTGCAGGATTAGACTGAGACCTGCAAATTGTGTTTCCTAAACACTATTGGTTTAAATTTGACCTTTAATTTCCCCCCAAAATGCATGAAGCAGTTATTAAGTCTTAAAGATATAAATCAAAACAATCGCAGATGGTGTTTCAGAAGAGAGCAAACTAATACTGACCCTCACGCACATATCCATGTTTATTATGGGACGTATGGTGTGTTCCCGTTTTGTAAAAAGCTGGCTCAACAAGCCAGACATGATGTGTGGTGATACTGACAGACTCTGCTATAACAATGTGAAATAACAAACTGAAAAAAGGAGCCTTACATGTCTGGCCATGTCTACAGCTCTGAAATAACAACCACAGTACAAAACACATTGGGTTGTCCGAACAGCCTGTGCTCGTGTTTACGTGGTGGTGGTGAACGACAGCGAAAGTAGTAGCAGAATTGAAAGGATTAAAGAAATGCCTCGTACAATCTCTGGGACACTGCTTAATCTGTTCAAGTAAATACCTGACCCTCAATTTTCACCAAGGCCTTCCAGATCTACTATGACGTCTGTTGTTAACACCGTGGGTTAACTCCATCTGCTGAAGGACGTGCAAGGGTGATGAGGAGGCTATGGCCTCTTTGGTGTCCTTCACCTGCTGACCGGGGCTTCATGCTGCTCATGAAATGCATCAAATAAAGGACAAAGGCTGCGAAAAGTGCTGAAATCCACAAAGGCGACAGTACTTTCAATATCGATATAATGCACATCACAATGCATCATTTACCCTTTACCATGCGTACGTGTTCTTCATTAACAGAAAGAAGGAGGCAACAACTGCAAATAAGGTGATTTAAGAACACCTTGTGCTTAAATTTGTTTATTTATAATATCTGGTCACCACTCAGCCTCTGCTGTGGCACAGTTGCCCTTAATTACTTGTCAAAGCTTGAGGGGCTGCAAGTGTTTCTCTCTCTCATTTATTACACAGCAATCACAACTTCATACTCCCTCTGTGCTATTTCAAAGCACAATTCGCATGCATTCAGAGATGAAAAAAAGAAGGAATCTAAAAGGGTAGAAAATATCTTGAGTGGAAAGCTTATAGCATGACATAAAAACACTTCTTACTCACCCACTGTGCTCCTCCAGAGACTTTTAAATCCCACATTCAAACAGAGAAGCATAGCCACAAGCTTGGGGGAGGTGAATGGGGGGGGGGTTAGCTTTATAAACTCAGGGTGCAGGAGCAATGCAAGCACGTATTACTCTTCACAGTTGCTGCATTTATCCTCTAATTCCTGATTATACTGCAGTGAGCTGCTAGGTGTGCTCAATTTACAACAGAATAGAAGACAGATTTCATCCTCCAGGGTTCAGCAGCTGAATGCATTTCTTCTTCTTTTCTGTTTTTTAATTAGAGCTTAAAAGTTTAACGGTAAGTGCTTCAGCATTTGGGGCAGTCGTGGTTATTATCATGGGTAGAGTATTTTAATAACAGATCATTTAGCATTTTCACATGCAGGATCCTATTAAAAGGATATAAATACTTGTGTGTTTAGAGGAATACCTTTCGACCAAAGCAGCTGTTTAAATCGTAATACAATTATTCAGAGGCTTTGCATAGTTTCAAATGGCTAAACTTAATTAATAGTGAATGTGTGTTATAAGTTAACCCTTTAAGACCTACCATAGAACCATTTCAAGTTGCTATACATCAATACAACCATTATAGCCCAGATTTTAATAATATGTATGCATTAAGTTCATAGTAATTACTATGAACTATGAATAAATTGCAAAAAAGTGCAATAAACTACAAAAGAATTGAAAATCATTTTTGTTTTTTTAACATATATTTCTAGTTAGAGAAATTTAAGAGGCTTATCCCTCAAAACTGTAAATACAAAAAAGTTGCACAAAATAGTTTCCCACCACAGGAAATTTATTTTGAGTGTCTTCATAGTTTTGAAACAACATTTTTGAAATACACCAATTTTTATATACTGCAGGAAAAACAAAAAAAAATATTATAATGCAAATTTGCAAAAAAAACAGCATATGCATCAAAATAAACTATTTCCAGCAGTGCAATATGAGTCCTAAGCATCCCAGAAACGACACAGAAAGTCATAAAGTCAAACATAACTTTTAAAAACACCAGTATAGGCTCATGAGGCCCTGATGGTAAAAAACTACATTTCCGCGAAAATGACGTCACTTCCGGTTTCGGGCAGCTCATGGCGGACATGTGATAGTTTGCACTGACGTCTATTCCAACACAGGAAGTGTTATGAACAGCTGATCGGATCGGCGAAGTCTGTTTCTGGAATATTATGTTTTTGTTGCTGCAAGCGCTTTTTATGCAGTTTTTGCAAAGCTATATGTGGAAGGAAACCGTGACCTAGGACAAGCTGATAGCACAAGATGTAAGTACAACTCCTCCGGTTTCATATGCAAAATATTTTTTTGCGCTAGTTTACGGGGTTGCAGATCTACCGGGATTTAAAAATAGTTACGCAAAACAGAGCGTGCCCGCTCCGATCGGTTTTAAAGGGTTAATGTTGATTTTTATTTTATATAAAATACAATTGCAGTTCTTTAGTGTGTACGTTTACGTTATGTTTTAGTCTGGTATTTTTTTTTCACCTTGTAAGTTTTGTACCGTCTTAAAATTTTGGTGGTGGGCAGCTCCACAGTTAAGCTAAGGTATTTACAAGGTTAATGCACAGTCAATGGTATATTCAATAAGTCTGATTTGAGATCGATTTCTGATCTGCTGCGTTTGAAGTCTGACTTTTAAACATAACAGAAATGGGATTTTTGAAAAGAAATCACAACATTGCCAGCAATTATTCACTGCTGTGGTTATGAGAGCATAAAGCTCCCTTTAAAGTTTCCTTTTAAAACTGTTTTACCTCTAGTTCTCCTTCAACTATCAGACAAAAAGTTGTTCATAGAACCATTCATGTTACTAAAGTTCTGCATTTTACCTTCAAAAAGTCTTATTTTTCTTCTGAGGAGTTTTATCACTTACAGCGCAAAACAGCTTGCTCTTAAGCCCTCATTAGAAGAGCGTCTGGGATTTGGTCTGATAAACGGTGAAGAAGAACAATGGATAGAGGGACGGATGGGTGGGATGGTGCAGACAATAAGTTATGTTTTATTGGCAAGGACTAATTCTTCATTCCTCTATTAGAGGACGCGAGGGTAGATCAATAGGCTTCACCGGACTGCCCTGTTCTGGCATGTACTGATGTTATAGCAAAAGAGCAGGCAGAACAAATAGATCTTTTATCAGCGACAAGGCTCAGTGTGTTTACAACGCATCCCTTATCTTTCAAACTCCCATCTGTCCTGGTGCCTGAATCCAATTATGTTCCTAATATTAACCCCTTTAGAGAATGAACCCCACGCAGCACTACTTTTTGAACAAATGAAAGTAGGCGAGGATTCTGCTGCCAGTGTTAAATGAGGAAATAAATAATGGATGCCGGCTTTGCCTCCCTCTCCCTCTGTGCACCACTGATCCTCCCCACCTGGAGGGCTTCTAAATAAGATCCTACACTGGCTGAGCACAACACAGCAGTTCATTGATCCCCACCCTGTGGTAAGGCCTCTCCCCTCAGGTGGGCATATGAAGGTTGAAGAGACAGGGCATTACAAAAAATCTAAAAAAAAAAAAAAAAATCTACACAGGAGCCAGACACAGAAATACAAAAGTAGTGCTGAATGACTCACCTGCCCTCCAGGAAGAGCGGCAAAGATCAAAAGAGTCAGCAACTTGGATGTATATGTACTGGTGTGTTGGGATGGTGGTGTAGTCCAAAGGAAATCAAATGTGGTATGCTCTCAAGAGCAGTCAAATTGCTGTTGGATCTATGCAATTAATATGGTCTGTTTGTTTAATGGGGTCCGGAGCAGATGGAGCAGCTTGTGGAAGAAGACTGTGGTGTTAAAACTGTAAACACACAGTCTGCAGAACACATGTACAGTCGACAGTGTGCAAGCAGTCACAAGACATCGCTGACCGGTTCCAATTGAGAGTGTATTTGGCAATGCTAAATCAAACTGTGGAAATATGTTTTGATATGTTTAGCTGTGCATGATGCAGTGAAATTGCAGGTTGAGAACAAGTGAAGCATATAAAATCAGACAGCAGCTCAAGGGAAAAGTACTCCATCTCCAATTCATCATTTCAGCTGCAAGAACTCCGGGCTACATTAGCTCTCTCCGAACGACGGAACAAAACCAGCAAGGGCAAAGGGTCGAAGGTCATCAACAAAAATAAATAAATATAGAACTCCTGAGGTTTATTATTTTCTTTTGTTAAACAGCACCCTATTCTGTTTACACTAGAAGGTACTGCTGGTCAATATTTCACACTTAATTTTTTCTTTATGTAGCACAGCAAATCTCAAAAGTGAGTGTGCTGGAAATACATTCAAAACTTTCCAAAGTAGATTCCACCAACTCTCTCCAGTGGCTTAATGGCATGAAAATTTTAACTACACTGTCCGATCACAGCCAGCCCACACAGTCAGTAAATACTGCAGTGTACCGTCAACGATTTTGAAAGAACATTGAGAACAAAGTATTAGTTGTTTAGAAATATTTCAAGGACTGTCTGACTCTATATAAAAACATTGTGTGCATTGTACATATTGCATGCACATGTTCCATGTTATCTATGCAGCACATTATATTTTCACCCTGGTAGCACAGGCAGATTCTACAAGAAAATCCCACCAACCCCTTTTTATGTTACAGTGCTGCATGGGCAGGCAATTTTAGCTCATCTCTTACCTGACATTTCTTACAAGCTCTCAAATTGAGTCACTACTTTGCCTTCTTGCAAAAAGAATATGACAATATACTGAATACAATTACTTGGCAAATGCACAAGCTGACAGTGAAAATAAAAACAATGCAGCGGTGAATTTGCAAACTACACTGAATTTGCAAACAAACATTCCATAGTGAAAGACCACCTCCTCACATTTAGTTACCTCTTGATGCATCCATTACATGATGTTTTCCATTTATTGTGTATCCCCTGGCCATTGTGACAGAGGCTGAACTGAATGCTTTCATAATCAACGACATTCACAAGAAGAAACAATCCTAATGAACCATGTATGGTTAACAGCTTCCCACGGTTGTGGGTGACAGTACTGAATAAAGAAAAAGGTCATGACAACAACTTTACTGACAAAGAAGTGGAGGTACTAATTAACAAAGCAAAAAAATCAAGCAGTTATTATTTGGCTTGTCAGGTGGGCTGTCACAAAGTGCTTAGGCTGTTATTTTGCTTTTAGCAGTATAATTTAAAAGGATAATATTTTATATGAAATGGATTCCTGAAAAGAAATAAATCAAAGCCAACTAAAGATGCAGAAAGTGCTGTGGATGTTGGAAAGGCCTCCACCTTACCTTTTAGGTGATGATACATAAAACTGCCAGAATAACTGATGAACCACCCCACAGTAGTATTTTCTGTATTGCATCTTAGACAATATTTTTAAAATGAGGCTTCTCCTGTCAACTGTTTCTCTTGTAGTTGTTTTTTGTTTTTGCCACAGATCTATTCAATTGTCTGAGATACCTGCTGATTACAGACACTGACACTGAAGTGTCTTCAGTGACAATAAGATGGAAAAAAAATATTGTTTTCATCATATGTGTTGTTGTATAACAGAATGAAAGTGCAGAATGCTGCCTCTTACAAACAGACAAATCCAACCTTTTAGCAACCCTGTGGTGTATTACACATTGCTTTCTCTACTCCTGAAACTGTTTCTTTATCCAACACAATCATGTGCAGCACATAAAGTCCTTTCTGGAACATTGTAGTTTGTGTCCCCAGCTTTGAGTCTAAAGTCTCTTTTGTTACTTTGTTCACTTTTAGTATTTTTATAAACCAGTTTTGGATGTTATAGCTAATCATTTGGCTTCTGTCAGTTCATAGATACACTACCAGTCAGTTTTCTATATTTTCATGACTATTTATATTGTAGATTCTCACTGAAGGCATCAAAACTATGAATAAACACACATGGAATTATGTAGTAAACAAAAGTGTGAAATAACACATTTTCTTTTATTATTTTAGAACTTTTAAAATAGCCACTCTTTACTTTGATTATTGCTCTGCACACTCTCAGCACTCTCTCGATGAGCTTCGTGAGGTAATCACCTGAAATGGCACCAGCAAAGCACCCCCACACCATCACACCTCCTCCCCCATGCATCACAGTGGGAACCATGCATGTAGAGACCATCCATTCTTGGCCCAAACAAATCTCTTCTACTTGTTGCTTTTCCTTGGTAGTGGTTTCTTAGCAGCTATTTGACCATAAAGGCCTGATTCGCACAGTCTCCTCTGAACAGTTCAGGTAGAGATGTGTCTGCTACTGGAACTCTGTGAAGCATTTATCTGGGCTCTAATATAAAGTGCTGTTACTTTCTGAGGCTGGTGACTCGGATGAATTTATCCTCAGCAGCAGAGGTGACTCTTGGTTTTCCTTCATAGCACTTGATGTTTTTTTGCAACTGTACTTGAGGACACATTCAAAGTTTTTGCAATCTTTCAAACTGACTGGCCTTCAGCTCTTAAAGTAATGATGGACTATTTTTTCTTTTTACTTAACTGATTGGTTTTTGACATAATATGAATTCTAACAGTTGTCAAATAGGGCTGTCAGTTGTGTACCAACCAGACTGCCGCACAACACAACTGATGGTCCCGACCCCGTTAAGAAGACAAGAAATTTCACAAATGAACCCTGACAAGGCACACCTGTGAAAACGATTTCAGGTGACTACATCAGCTCATTGAGAAAAGGCCAAGAATTTGAAGTACTGTCGACAAAGCAAAGTGTGGCTACACTGAGGAATATAAATATAAAACTTATTTAGAGTTATTTATCTCTTTTTCTTTGCTACATAATTCCATATGTGTTCATTCATAGTTTTGATGCCTTTAGTGAGAATCTACAATGTAAATATTCATGAAAATAAAGAAAAAACATAAAATGATAAGGTGTGTCCAAACTTTTGACTGGTACTTTATATCAAAGATCAACTTTTAGCTTTGACACACAGGTCCCAGACCCAAATTTTGAATTTAAGTTTCATTATGCAGCTTTCTTAAAGTTTATTTTGTTTTACCTGGTGTTTACTTTCTTTTGCACATGTTGTTTAGTTTGGTCAAGCAAGAAAATTGGCCACTTGGTTTGATTTGGCCAGAGGTGAAGGGAGCAGTCAGAGTGAAGCAGGAGTCTTATCAGGCTTGGTTAGCCAGTGGAACTGTGGAGCGGAGCGCGGCTCTGGTACTGACAGATGCAAAAACTTGATTGTGGATGGAGTTCAGTGAGATCATGGAACAAGGCTCAGCCTCAAAGCAATTCTGACAAATCATCAGATAACTCTGGGAAGCTGCCCTCTACTCACACTCAGTGTTATACAGTGGTAGTTGGATGCTGCTGACCGCAACTAAGGATAGAGTCAGGCAGTGGATCTCCTCATCTCCTCAATCCCACTGTCATGCCTACAGCGATGGAAGCGGCAGGATTGAGAATCAGCACCTCCAAGTCTAAGACATCGTTCTCACATCGAAAAAGTGGAGTGCCCACTCCTGGTCTGGGATGAGTCGAAGCCCCAAGCAGAGGAACGTAAGTATCACAGGGTTTTGTTCACGAGTGAGTGCCAGATGGGTTCAGTGTGGATAGAGGAGTACATCATAGATGTAGTTCCTTCTTGTTTGCAGTGGTGATAAAATATTGATAGGCAGGAGTCTTTCGTGGAGTATGATGTTTTGTTGCATTGAAGAGACAAGGAATTCAAGGCAGTATAAGCACGACAGAATGAAAGGGAGGCAAGTATAACGGATACAAGGAGAAGAGGTAATGACATTGGATACGTTTGAAAACCTGATGTGAACCATCTAAAGCAATGGACAGTCCACAAGATTGATGAAGAAGAGAGTGCAGGCAGGATGGAGTAGTTGGACATGAGTGTCAGGGATGATATGCGACAGAAGGAAGAATTAAAGAGAAGGTTTACAAGAGGACGCTGAGACCTGCTATGGTTGTTTGGAGACTGTGGCACTGACAAAAAAAACAGGAGGTGGTGTTGGTAGAGTTGAAGGTGGTAAGAATTCTGTTTGGAGTAAACAAGAGGGATTGGTGTCAAAATAAGTACATTAGAGGGACAGCTCAGGTTGAATGGTCTGGAGACAAAGACTGAGATGGTTTGGACATGCGGAGAGTAGACAGTGGATATGCTGGACCAAGGATCTTGCGGGAGGAGCTGTTGGGCAGGTAGAAAAAAGACCACAGAGAAGATTTATGGGTGCAGTGAAGGCTGGTGTGACAAAGGTGGATGCTAGGAATAGGGCGAGGTGGAGGCAGATCCACTGTGGTGATCCTTTAAGGGAGCAGCTGAAAGAAGAAGAAAACCTGCAAGCCAATACAGCTGCAGAACTCAACATAATAGTCAGTTTTAGCTATATCGATATCAATCACTATGAAATTATACACAGAGGTAAAAGCACAATAGACTGCAAACCCTCTTAACAATATGACCAATATGTGCAAACTTAATTTAAAGGGGTTTAATTTTAGTAATGCAAAACTTTTATAATGAGTTGTTTTTCTCATCACTTAACACCCTAGCGTGATCAATGGCATCTTAATGGCTCTAATGAAAAGCCATTTTCAAAATTGACACTACTCAGTGCTGTAAACGAGGAATTATTTTGTCCACTTTTAACTCCTCTTTGTTTGCTGGCCCTGAGAGGTTGAATACAGAAACCAAAATATCTTAGACAGCACAGAGATGTGCTCTAAAGAAGTAGAGGGCTCTTCATTATTATACGGTAATGTGTGTTTTAATTACATGAATCATATAATAATGTACATGCATGTTTAATATTACCTATTTACCGTTAGCTTGTCACTTCCACAGCTATTCCTCACATTATTGCCTTCCCAAAAACAATTCAGTAGTTGGATGCTGCTGACTGCTTTTTTTCCCCTGTTTTGACTGTATTTTATTAAAATTTTGTTGTTTTTTTCTATTTGATTTTTTTTTAAGTTGGAGTGCATTTCACCAGTCACTGTCGCAGTATGCAGAAACAGGCTGTATATATTGTGAATCACCAAATGCAGACTAAGAAATGTGGAACCAAACTTGAATTAACTAAAAGCGAGGCATTTAATATGGTTGATGGAGAAATACAAAGCAATGCAAAAGGCAAACAAAGACAAGAATAAACATAACCTAAACCGGGAAAATTAAAAATAAACATGAAAAACCCTAAACATGAAACTTGGTGCAGATACAAAGATACCTGGAAGATGGAGACATGGCACAAAGGACAACAGTTGACCTGACACTGAACAAAGGAGGACAGAGGACTTAAATACACAAAAGGGTAATGGGGGAAGTGGAAACACCTGGGGAAACAGCTGATTAAAGTGAAGACAATGGCCCTTTCTCAATTCTCAAGTACGTGAGTACGTACTCGCCGAGAACGCACGGGAGTACGGACTTGCCAAGAACGCGAGCACGGACTCGCGATTTGTACAATTGGAACACCAGCGTACTTGATGATGTCACAGGTCCGGAGTTTTTACTGCCGTCCCCTCTTAATTTAACTGTGAGTAATATGTTATGAAGCTTAACTTTAATCACAGCCAAACCGGTTTACTCAGGAACAAATAAAACACTGAAATAAACCAAACATTAACATTTAGAAGTGATCTAAGTGACTTATATATCATGTTTAACCTCAGTAGTGAAATCTCTTAATAAAAATAGTGTGCATGTACATACGTGTACATACCTTAATAAAAACAAGCAGGTGAGCTATTAGAACACTTTTATTTTTATTTTAGTGGACACTCAATACAATAGACAGCTACTGGGGTTTGGGGTTTGTTTAATCTGAGTAGCGAAAAGAAAATCGGTTGAAAACGATGTGCCGGGAGTCCGCTGTTCACGCCGGCTGTAATAATCCTCGACCTCAGTGTCTGCTATGGAGCTGGCGGGTCACAGACGTCTCCTAACCCTAACGTCGGAGCGCGTTTGGAAATATATGATATCTTGATAAATCGAGCAGATATTTGAAGTTTACACAGCTACATTCTCGCTTGAAAATAACTTAAAAGTTTATTTTGTGACCCCTTCTTAATGTGACATTGTTGTCCCTGGCACTCCTTCTCTCTCTCTCCCTCCTGCTCTGCAGTGTTGCCAACTTAGCGACTTTGTCGCTATATTTAGCGAGTTTTCAGACCCCTTAGCGACTTTTTAAAAAAGTCGCTAAAAAAAGACGTGAAAGCGCGTATTGCTTTTACTCTCAACAAGCAGCGGGTGCTGTAACGCTGTCAGTTCTTCTTTTACTCTTATGCTGTTTTGTGGATCACAAGGTTTAAAACTACTTATAAACACACACAAAGTAACTCCACCAGAGTGCCTATTTCGGGTCACTTTTGCCGGTCCAAGCCCGGCTAAAGGAGCAGGGTTGGAATTGTGACATTAAAAAAAAACAATAATTGCTAAAAGAAATTTAATTTGTAGTTCTAAATAAACTCTAAATGCATTTAGGACGTTTTTTTACTGACTTTATGTCTCTTCCACGATGTTATTTCTCTCTCCAACAACATAGGTTACAATTAGATTAGCATGATCAATTATGCAAAATTAGGCGATGACGTCATTTAGCGACTTCTAGCGACTTTTAGGACAACCAATAGCGATTTTCCTTACTGAGGAGTTGGCAACACTGCTGCTCTGTTCCTGTGCTACTGAGAGTGTAACTACCGCCCCTCCCCCCTCTTCCCAGTGCAAAGCACAAGACTCGCATGCAGAGTGAAGCGGGAAAAAAGTGCGAGAGAGGGTGAGAGAAAGAAAGAAAAACCCCACGGCTCGCCATAAGGAGTCTGCTCGCGTCGTTCACTTCAAAAATCCGGCTCTAAGAGCCGTTTCGTTCGCACCGACACATCACTATTGGACATTGCACGGCGCCCACACAAACGCAAAGCAGGAAATGAAGCATCGCTGAATATGTTTCCAAACCAACTTCATTCTAAGCCAAAGACTAGAAAATATGGTGAAGCATGTCTTCCCTTTGGTTTCACCTGCACAAGTGCCAAGGTAGGTCTCCCTTGCAGGATTGGTTTTCCCTTCGTCGGGAGCAGCGCTGGGCTGTTCAAATCACGGACAAACAGTATCCCACATTCTTGATTTTTAGTTCACAAACACTTGTTGTAATGACTAACTACTCCTGACATTTTGGAGATGTTAGCTCTTTATACAGTAAAGTTACAGTGGGATACAAATAATATCAGGCTGATCCTGCCAGGATTTGTTCCCCCTGTCTAAATCACAGACTAACAGTATCCCACAGCTGTTTATGTTTTTCAACCCATTTTGCACAGAGAGGCATTTTTTTTTTAAAATGTATTGATAGCAATGTTGAATATTATTACACAGGAAAAAAACAACTACATGTAAAATAATTACACCGTGACGCCTCTGCCTTTCTAAATAGAGGGACATTAACACGCTTACATGTATGTAAGCGTGTAAAACCTGAAGATAGAGACAAAATACTGTTAATCTGACTATCTGCTATTCTGCAATTCCTCTCATGTAAGCAATAACATGGCGCACAGCTGACGTGAAAAAAGGCACAGACCTTTGACATTGCATGACAAACTCTGTATTCCTCGTCCACACGTAAACGCAAAAAAGGAGTTTTAAAAAATCTCATTTTTCGGTGATTCCAAACGCCATTTACGTGTGGACGACACAGCTGCGTTTTCAAAAATACCCGTGTAGGTGCGGGCGTAGCGTAAAAGAGTTAGTAGTTTATTTTCTTACTACCTGCAGATTACTTGTATTTGCTTTAATTGTTTACTAAATGTTTGAGGTGTGAAATAAACCGCAATGGAGCAAAATATGGGTGTGTGTGGTTGGAGGATGCGTTAGTGCGTGCGTGTGTGCGCGCGCGAGGGGCTGGGGCGCGAACATTTTTCTGTAAAACAAAGGGGGGCCCAGCGAAAAAAGTTTGGGGACCACTGGCGTAGCGCATGCTCATATCCTCAGCAGTGAGAAACTATGGTACATCTCTATGGGCCCTTTTATTCTCACATAAATAGAGTCTGGAATTTTTACATTTCAAGGAGAATATCTGTCCTTTAAAAGAAGATGAAATTACAGGTTTTTGATAGACCTTTAAACAACCAGCTGTGGTAGCAGAGAGTCAATGACAGGTAGTTGTTGATGTTCTGGAGCACACTCAGGCCTACAGCCACAGCTGGAGAGAGGCATACAGTATATTCATCAAAACACACCCACACACATTCACTTACTCACACACACCATTACCTCTATACCCTCCCAGCAACGATTGGGTTGCATAGGCTCGAACTATAAGTTAATGTGCTTTCATTTATCACTCTGAATTAGATTTCATGTTGCTACTTAATAATTTAAATCCCCTGGAAAGCACTCTAGGCTTTCACTTTTGTTTCAAGGAATACTAGGAAAAGATGACCAAAGGGTAACCAGGATCGTCAAAGCTCACACAAGCGCCTTTTTGACTCCTGCCTGTCAATGTTTACCAGTCTTTAAGCAAAATGAACACAGACAATGCCTGAAGTTGCCTTTTTCTCATTATATAAAACCAGTGCTTTCACTGGCTTTTTGCAGTCACTTTTCTAAAAAACCCGGCCTGTATCTGAAGCCGTAGGTAAGGTTGGGGTCTGATTTCTTTACTTTTAGATCCATGTAAAGAGAGGAGACCATTTAAAGGGGGCACGGATGCTTATCCGCATCAGCAACAACATCAACAAGTTTCCTGCACGTGAGTCAACTTGTCAGTCCGATTCACATGATAGCTGATAAAACCTAAACGCTGGTGAAAAGCCAAAAACTCATCGTTGTGTGTTTGCGTGTGTGTAGATGTTGTTACCATTCTGACAGCAGCAGTAATCTAATGTCACCGCGCCGGATTGAAGAACTCGGCCTTCAGCTTCGCTGCCATGTTGATGAGACCAGAGTACCGAAATGACATCGACCCAAAGTACAGGAAGAAGATTGAGGCGATGGTTCAAGTGAGTCCGTGTGATCCTTACCCTCTTCATTCATCCTCTGCTTTATCATCTCCTCTTGCCCATTCTGCCCCTGACTCCTCATTTTAATTCCCATCTGCACCTTAGTCGCCCGGATA
Organism: Diplotaxodon limnothrissa; assembly: GCF_057381915.1. NCBI lineage: Eukaryota > Metazoa > Chordata > Actinopteri > Cichliformes > Cichlidae > Diplotaxodon > Diplotaxodon limnothrissa. The sequence goes on along the minus strand of NC_140612.1, from coordinate 12,345,529 downwards.
AGTCGGAGCTGGAGGAGGAAACTACTCCGTGTCCCTTCTGTGGCTTCCAGCTGCCGCAGAATGAACTGCTGTGTATCTCCTGCAAGAACAACCTGCCCTACTGCATTGCCACGGTACACAGGACGGCTCACCTCCTGAGAGTGAAGCCATCTACACTGTCAGCTAGGGCTGGGCTATATCATACCGTTCACGGTAATACCGGTGTAATGTTGGGCAACGATAGGAAAATGAAATATCGCGATAGAATATGGGCAAAACGCACATGCGCAGTGCCTTTGTTTACATACGCACATGGCGGCGACGCAGAATGAGAAGAGCGAAAGTGGATCGTTGAATGAAACGGATGAACCAGAATTGGTTTGTAAAAATACTGCAACTTCATTGGTGTGGAACTAGTTTGGCTTTCATCTGTCAGATACACAACAAAGCACTAATTTTAGTAGCACATGCTAGCAGGCCGACGTTATTACCGTGTTTTTTGGAAAATACGGCACACAATCAATCCTTTGATTTTTCTGAAAATCGACAGTGCCCCTTATAATCCCGTGTGCCTTATGTATGAATTCTGGTTGTGTTTACTGACCTCGAAACGATTTTATGTCGTACACGGTGCTTGAAAATCTGTCAAATATTTTAGTACTTTGCTAAGCTACGAACCCGCACCGCTTGATGGATTGTCGGAGCATTACGGCTACCGTAGGCAGGCGCCTCGCGGAGTGATATGTACTGTGCTTCAACATAATATTACCGTATTGTGTGTGTATAACCTCTTTTTAAGTTTTGTGGATATTATACATGGTTATGCTGAGGATATGTTGGCCAATTTCCACTGGAAATGCCTTTTGGTTCAACTGTCAGCAAGGAATTTGCATTTGCACTGTTAATTTTTTATATAACTTTAATGCACATAAAAAAACTGCTTGTTTAAGTGAAAATACATTGATGAGGGTTTTTTGGACGAATAAAGTTGTGGAGTTGTAAAGTATTTTGTCTAGTGTCAATTATATCGTCAGTTATATCGTTATCGCAAATTTTCAAATGTATATTGTGATAAATGTTTTTGGTTATATCGCCCTGCTCTACTGTCAGCATTTCATTGATGTTTAACAGTCTGACTCATATGGGACAGACTCAGTGCATTTGCCAACATAAGCGGCGTTTTATTTCCAGTTTTGATGCGTTCATAAAAATCTAAAGTGCCTTTTTAAATTGTTTATGTTATGATCTAACAAATTGAAATTTAAGACGATCCATAACAAATGTATTTAGTATTTAGTATTTATTTATTTATTGTCATTGTCAAGAACAATGAAATTGCGTTTGGGGCTTCCATACAACCCAAAAAAAAAAAAAAAAAAAAAAAAAAAAAAAAGAAGAAAATAATAAATACCCCTTAAAACCCAAGTGTACATATTTAACCCAGTGTGACTCCAATGCAATAAAATGGTGGGCAATATAAAGTTTTTACAGATTTCCTTGATCTTCGCCTGATTCTCACCCAAATTAAATGAGCTCGAGCTGTTGTTGGCATCTACATTGCGTTTGCAGAACAGGACATAAAACCATTGAATGGTCACTTTGAATTTCTATCACATAAACTAGAATAACAGAGTTTTCAATGCCCTTTTTATAACAACTTTTTTATCTTTGCACACAAACAGGAAAAACCCATTTTACCACTTCGCCATGTCTTTGTGCTAAATAATGTTAAAAGTCCCCTGGCTGTATTCTTTCTCACTACAGAGAGGTAGAATCAACAAGTGTAATTAATAGAAATTTTAAATGTTCACGTGTAAACTGAACTTTGTTCCAGGTTGCTGGAGAGGGAGACATCGTGTCCCATGTGCTCTGAGAGTCTCAGTGCCAGTCAGGTGAAAAAGATCTCCGACTGTTCAAAATATCTGCAAACCAACGAACCCGATGAAACCCAATGACAACAGACGAAAGTACACCAGATATCAACCAGAGGATGTGTGTGTGTGTTTGTGTGTATACATAAATATATAAAATATAGTGTATTTAAATATGTCCAAATTTCCAATTTTTTTTATACTTTCTTTTTTTAACCCTGACGGCATAGGGGCAGCGAGGGTTGGCATCCCGGGTTGCATCTTAGTTGCACTCGCAGTAGCACAGGAACAGAGCAGGAGGGATAGAGACAGAAAGAGAGCCAGTGACAACAACATCACATCAGAAAGGTATAGTAATCATCCACAACTATTTTCAGTTGCAGATGATAAAGGATTCAGAAAGTTTATTCATGCAGGCCCATATGACAGAGAATATGTCATATATCTTCTTTTTGCTTTCATATTTTAATTTATATTTAATTATATGTTTTGTGTTGTAGTTTGCAGTGTTTTGTGTTGTTTCACTTTACATTTGTTTAAAAGGGAAAAGCAGAAAATTTAAATATTTAAAAGTTGAAATGTGAACAGTTGGTTTTTGTATTATATGATTTATTTATTACATTTTATGTGGAGTGAATAAATAAAAGTATATTTACGGTACCCTAGAGACAAATCACGTACAAACTCCAAAACACGTACAAAAGACAACAGAAGTGCTCCAGAATGCTAGGTGCAGCGTTGAGCAGTGTTGCCAACTCCTCAGTAAGGAAAATCGCTATTGGCTGTCCTAAAAGTCGCTAGAAGTCGCTAAATGACGCCATCGCCTAATTTGCATAATTTGTCATGCTAATCTAATTGTAACCTATGTTGTTGGAGAGAGAAATAACATCGTGGAAGAGACATAAAGTCAGTAAAAAAAACGTCCTAAATGCATTTAGAGTTTATTTAGAACTACATATTAAATTTCTTTTACCAATTATTGTTTTTTCTTAATGTCACAATTCCAACCCTGCTCCTTTACCCGGGCTTGGACCGGCAAAAGTGACCCGAAATAGGCACTCTGGTGGAGTTACTTTGTGTGTGTGTGTTTATAAGTAGTTTTAAACCTTGTGATCCACAAAACAGCATAAGAGTAAAAGAAGAACTGACTGCGTTACAGCACCCGCTGCTTGTTGAGAGTAAAAGCGATACGCGCTTTCACGTCTTTTTTTAGCTAAGGGGTCTGAAAACTCGCTAAATATAGCGACAAAGTCGCTAAGTTGGCAACACTGCCAGGAAGTACCAACATCTGGATTTGGTGTGTGGTAGTAAAAGGTAAACGAACATTTTTTTTAAATTATTTGAATATATATGCTTGTGTATAAATACACAAACAATACGCATATGCTTTCAAGTTCAGTTAACTCTAGAAATGTGTTTTGGAGTTATTGTTAATAATAAATTACCGTAATTGTCGGGCTATAAGCCGCTACTTTTTGCACAAGCTTTGAACCCTGCGGCTTTTAGTCAGGTGCGGCTTTTCTATGGATTGTCCATAATTTTTGTGATATCGTAAGACGATTTGTTTTGTTTGTTCCACTGTTGTACGGCACTACGTTGCCTGGCGGAAGGGCATGTGATCAGACACACAGTATCGGGGTTCGAGAGTGGTATGTTGGTCACATGTCCATCCGCCAGGCAACATAGTGCTGTACAAGTACAGCCATTGTTGTGAGTGCGCACGCCAAGGGGCTGCGAGACAGACAGCCGTATTTCGCACATGACTATGAAAGGCGGAAGAGGAAGTAGTTCCTTTGAATGTAGACAATCCGAATGTTATAGTTTCTTTCCACTGTGTTCCTGTTAATGATAAACTACAAATTTACTCTAAATTACTAGAATATCGATATTTTAATGTGAGAATCGATTCTAGAACATAAATGACTGGTATCGGAGGACTCGATATTTCAGGATCAATCCGCACATCACTAAAAGGCACGTTTACTACAACAAGATATTGATCAGGATCCTAAAATCATCAAGAACTGAACCATAGCAGTTTTCTCCTACATGTGTAAATTTCTCTGACACAAAGATTAAGTCAGTTTAGCTTATTAAGGGGACGATATCCCTGAGAGCAAGGTTCTCTTTCAAGGAGCACTCACCACATTTTTTCACATACACAAAACTTGGAAGCTATCAATTACAAATAGTCTTATCTATTTTCCATTGACCATATGGGGGTTAAAACCCATGCTTAAGGCCACAGAACTGATGGACTAATGCTAGTTCCACTTACATGCTCTAAAGAACGTACGTACCTGGGCCCGCCTACTACGCTTGCAAAGGTAAAATGATTGGCTAGAATCCAAAGTGTATGACATCTCAGTAAAAAAAAGCACCGAAATGAAGCACTGACATGTGCGCTTCTTTTCGGTCTGGTTAACACCGTTTATGTCAGAACCGGTACCCATCCCTAGTGTTTATTCAGTTTTACTCATTGCTATGTCCATATTGAAAGGGTGGATATATACTTTACCTAATTATCAAAGCCATTTATTCAATGAAAAGGTTAATTGAAGGAAAACAGATTTAAGGTCTAATGCAGGTTTGGCATTTTAGCAATTCCTGGCATACCTGTGAAGATTAAATTTTTTTCAGGCATATTTTCATAGTTGTTACGATGCCAACATTCCTATAATGATGTTTCTCTGCGAAAATTCACTCACTTTCTCGAAAGAGCAACATATTTTCTAAATAAAGTTGGTAAAAGGTTGCTAGATAGATATCATGAGTTACTCTTTATTATTAAGCACAGGAACCATTCTGTCATGCTAAGATGAGTGCTTTGAAATAATAAATTACAAAATGCAAATAAGAAGAAGATTAGTCTGTGTTTATGGATGGCATTTAACTTTAATTGGTTCATTATTTCTGGAAATTGCATTTTTAAACTCTCCTGATTGCCACAGCTGTGCTTGGTGGCGTGTCTGGGGAATGAAGGCTACAGGTCGAGTGTCCTTCTCTGGAAAACAGGATCCTGTGAGAATGAACTTGGATGATCTACCTCTTAATGTGTTAACCAATTTGTCTTTGGAGAGGGTGCAGAATAATACCAGGGGTTCAATTTAAATTCTTGTTCATCTGTGGTTATGGATAAAATTCACAAAGTTTGAAAAAACAGTAACTTTCAGTCAGTGTAATTTTGCTTGTGTGCTCCTCTTTTTCTCAGGTCAAGTTGCCCTTATGTTGAATATCCTGAAACATAACCACAGGTCTTGTAAAGAATAAACCCTGCCTAAAATAAATCCCTTGTACAAAGCTTTTCTGTTTTTGTTTACCCACCATTTTCCTCTCCTGTTGTTGTGACTTGTCTGAAGAGAAGCCTCTAACCTTGTAGTCAGAGATTTATGCTGTGCTTCCAGAGGGGGAATTGAGCTCTTGTGGACATTGTAAATGTTTTGTATAAAACTTTGTGTTCATCCCTGTATTTTTCAAAATTTATTCCAAATTTCTAAGTCCATTACTGTAAAATAGAGACTTTTAAAATTGGATTATTCTTTTTGATACACCCTGTACATGTATATATTATCATACACATGTTGAGTTATGGGGTGTTACTGAAACTAAAAGTGAAAGTACTTATACTGCAGAAAATGCCACTGTATTACCATTAATATTTAAATTTGAAGTTGAAACTCATTTTAATATAAAAATAATAATAATAATATAAAAAAATATGTTTGTATTGTGACTGTACTATGAGGACTAAAAACTATACTCAAGGTGTAGGCCTGCTCATTAAACAGGCATACACCTTGATTTAAAAAGTACAATACATTAAAATTTATTAACTTAACATTAAAAAGAAAAAAATCCAAGAAGAATTAGAAGTCTTAATCACAGTCTGGCATGGTTAACTCAATGCCAGAATCAATGGTTCCTCATTGAACGACTGGCGACCTGTAGCCCTGACCCCCATCGTAAGCAAATGCTTCGAGAAGCTGGTCAGGGACTTCATCTGCTCTGCACTACCCGACTCACTGGACCCTCTACAGTTTGCATACCGCCACAACAGGTCCACTGATGATGCCATAGCCCTGACACTACACACTGCCCTGTCACACCTGGAGAAGAGAGACACGTATGTGAGGATGCTGTTTGTAGATTACAGCTCAGCATTCAATACCATCGTTCCCTCGAAGCTGGACAGGAAACTGCAGGATCTAGGACTGAGCAGCTCCCTCTGCAGCTGGATCCTTAGCTTCCTGTCTGACAGACGCCAGGTGGTCAGACTGGGCAGCATCACCTCATCCCCCATCACACTGAACACTGGTGCTCCACAGGGGTGTGTACTGAGCCCTCTCCTGTACTCACTCTACACCTACGACTGCACAGCCACTAACAGCTCCAACATCATTGTGAAGTTTGCGGACGACACTACAGTGGTGGGTCTTATCACCAACGGTGATGAGACGGCTTACAGGGAGGAGGTCAGCGCCCTGACCCACTGGTGTCAAGACAACCATCTCATCCTCAACGTCGCAAAGACAAAGGAGTTGATAGTGGACTTCCGGAGGTGCAGAGAAGTACACACCCCCATCACCATCAACGGCGCTGCTGTGGAGAGAGTGAGCAGCTTCCGGTTCCTTGGCGTACACCTGGCTGAGGATCTTACGTGGTCAGTACACACAAACAAAACAGTGAAGAAGGCGCAGCAGCGCCTCTTCTTTCTCAGGAGACTGAAAAGATTCGGCATGAACCCCCGCATCCTCAGGACCTTCTATCGCTGTGCCATTGAGAGCATCCTCACTGGATGCATCACCACCTGGTATGGCAACAGCACCGCCTACAACTGCAAAGCTCTCCAGCGAGTAGTGCGGTGCTCTGAACGGATAATTGGAGGTGAGCTTCCCTCCCTCCAAGACATCTACAGGAAGCGGTGCCTGAGGAAAGCGGGGAGGATCATCAAGGACTCCAGTCACCCCAGCCATAAACTGTTCAGACTGCTTCCATCAGGAAGGAGGTTCTGCAGCATCCGGTCCCGTACCAGCAGACTGAGAGACAGCTTTTTCCATCAGGCCATCAGACTGCTGAACACGTCATAGACACCTCAGCTTCACTACTGGAACTTCAACATTATGCACTCCACACTGTATATAAATGCCACTTGTTTTGCACATATTCAACTCTGTATATTTTATATATTTTATTATTATTATTATTATTATTATTTTATTTTATTTTTTTACTATTTAATTTGTAAAAATGTGTATACACACACACACACACACACACACACACACACACACGTAGGAAAATATTTAGTATACACATCCAGAAATGCATACACTATTATATATTGTACATATATTTATTAGTTTCAGGTTGGCCATTCTTGTATTTTGCTCGTTTGTGTTGTTGTGTTTGCACATCTCTGTTGCTTGTGGGGCTCGCACACAAGAATTTCACTCGCATGTGCTGTGCCAGTGTGCCTGCACATGTGATGTGACAATAAAAAGTGATTTGATTTGATTTGATTTGATTTAACTCTGAAAATCTACAGACTGACTACAAATATTAATTCTAAATCAAGGAGGTGTGATTTCTTATTTGTGCAAATCTAAAAATGTCTTGAGGAGGCAGCACCTGTCACACACAAAATGATAAATCATAGTCTAATTAGCTTGTATCGCTCTGTTTTCATGCGTATCTGTGCATGCGTGTAATACCTCACTGATCACAGCTGATTGCAGAGTGTTGAAAGGGGTCCTTTCCTAGCAAACTTGTGTCTTGAATGTCCTGTCAGAGAGCTCTGGCAAAGCAGCTGCCTCTCAGCTCGCCAAGCTCCGGCCTCTGTTAATGAGACATGCCCATGGCCATCAAAATGACAGATTTTTAGATTTCAAAGCTTCAAATCAAGCTACTTTCAAAGACAATGACCAACAAGATGGCAGTATTTAACAGGATGCTAAAACAGGCATTATGAGAACAGAATGCATTTTTAAGACATTACGACGGTGATCACTTTCCTTTTAGTATTTTTTAATTTAAGCGTATTTTCAGATTTCACTGAGCAAGCACTGCTTGTCTTGCTTGTACTTCTTGATGGTCAATTAAAAAAGATCACCAAAATACTGCTTTCAAGTATTTGGACCATTTACACATAGAGCATCTTCTTTCGGCTGCTTCCTTTTTTCAAATCTTGTGGTTTGTTTTAAAGGCTCAGTTTTAGTATTAAAGGATGAAGTATTTAGTTTTTTGTTTTATTTGAGAGAAAAGGCAGAATGGCAAATAATCAGCATCGTGTTAAACAAGCCGCATCAGGACACTAACTGAATGCATCACAGTCTTCATGGATCATTTTTCCAATTCAGTGACTCCAATTGCTTAAGGAGAAAGCCTGGCAGAAATCTACTGTTTACTAACACCTGTGCTGGCATCCAACTATCAACTGAATAAAGGCTTACCAGGGTCAGGCTGAACCCCGCTGCAGCAACAACAAAACTTTTTTGTTCTTGTCTAGTGGGAATCTATTGTTACTGTACAACTGGCCATCGGAGGACTTTTTCATACTTCTGCACTAACTATATTTTTCAGCCTTTGCTGAATAAGAGAATTTACATCCTCCCATCTAATTGTCTTGTGCTTTTCCATATCAGCTGGCATAGGGTAAGAGGCAAGACACCCTGGACAGGTCACCAGTCGGTCACTGGGCTAAGACAGAGAGGCAATTCAGAATCATCAATTAACCTAATCCCACTAAACCCATGTCTTTGGACTGTTGCAGGAAGCCAGTGCACCCAGAGAGAATGCATGCAGACATGGGGAGAACATGCAAACTCCACATAGAAAGGCCTCGGCTAGGTGGTGGATTCAACCCCTAGGACATGCTTGCTTTGACACTGCTAACCACTGTGCTTGCCCTTATTTTTAATTAATTAATTATTTTTTTTGGATATCCTTGTTTTTAGTTTAACGGTACAACAGAGTCCAAAGTCATAAGGGTCTGACCAAGGTTAACTCAAACAGCAAAGGCTATGAGTTGGATTTGAACAGAGATGGCACTCTTCAAGTTCAATAACCTTAAGTAAACACTACAAGCTTAGTGGTATTTTGGAGGATGAAAAAAAATGCATATCACACATTGTTTTAGATGTGCATATCAAACAGCCCTCCTGGGATAATTTGCTGTCATCAGCAACAAGGGCAAAATGAACTCTGGAATGCTGCTGTGAAACAGCATCTGTCCCTCGACGTGCAGTATAGAGTCACTGCTGCCTGTGAAATGTCAGCATGCCCTCATAGATGACTGGTTTTCATCAGGATAAGGCTTGATCCAGAGATAAAGTGCCTCTCCTTATCAGCCATGACAGTTCTTGCTTGTTCTATCAAACACAAAGTGTAGGCACATGCCGTGGTGTTCACAGGACTCCCCGCTGGCATCAATAGCAGCAGGATTTTCGAACGGGATTTTACTGGTCTCAGGCTTGTGAGCAACGATCTCTGATGCAAAGCCGTCTTATCTGACAACCGTGCAGTGTATACGGTGGTGTATCCGTATATTTTTTTTTTAACCAAGTATATGTTTTTGTGCACATATATTTGTGAATACAGGGTGTGTTCATCACTGTGGATGACTGCACAGGCACTAGTTATCTCAAATCAAGAGCATGAGGGCATTAGAGTACCCTTCACTACACCAGCCCTCCCATGTTACTTTTCCCTTCCATTCATCCATCCTTCCACCCATCCATCTAACCACCACAAGCACTCCATCACTCTCCTCCTCCCTTTATCCTTCATCCACAGCATAGAGCTCAGACTCCTGGGAAGATTATGTCTGCCTGTCAGGCTCTCTGGTATGATAGGTTAGAGCAGAGATTTTATTTTTTCATCCCTCCTGCACACATGAAAGCTGTCATGATTGGCGCTCATCTCGAATTGTGATTGTTGTGCTGCGTGCACATTTTTGTGGGGGACTCTCTTCTTAGATTTTCATACAGAGGGAAAGCTCTGCTGACAGCCAAGAACGACAAAGGTGCGGCAAAGCAGTCAACTTCTCTTTATCGGTAAACGCAGGCATTCTCTTGTCTCCGAAGCATCTCCTCCTGGGAGTCGTTTTGTATTGCTGAGTCATAATGCAAAACTGAGATCTGTTGCTCTAGGAATGGCAGGAAAACAGAACGTCTGTTTTAAATGAATTGATTTCGTTTATATTGACTGAATTTGTGCAGGAGGATTCACGTAATGAGAGGCCGAGGCAAGATTTGAACCAAGGCCAAAGGTGGGAACGAGTAATTGCACAAGTTTAAATTCCTGCTATTACTGCATACATTTTAAGAGACTGCTCTTTCTTCATTACTGTGGTGCTGCAGACTTCAAAGCTATCCTATTACGTTTTTTCTTCTTTTTTTCTAATAGCCAACTTCCATTTTAATTTTTAGCCGAATGGAGTGACTTCATTAATGCTGTCTAATGAACAAAGGCAATGCAATTCCAAGTCTGCAAAGTCCCAATTAAGATAATATCTGGATTGTGCTGTTTACTACTCATTTATAATAGATTTTACATTCTTGAAACATCTGCTTGGAAACGTTGAAACAACAGTCTCTTTGATCGTGTTGTACTATAGCACAGTATGTTGTTTTCTCAGGAAGTATCCAATTAATGACTTGACACTAAAGAAATCCTAGTTTCCTGTGTGAGGTTTCCATGCCTTTTCCTACATGTGTTTCCTCTTATTGTATCTTGGTTTCTTTCTACAGTCCAAAGATGTGTGTTAGGTTAACTGGTGATTCTATGTAGGTGTGTAATGACTGCATGTCTCTCTGTGGCTACGTCCACACTAGCCCGGATAGATATGAAAATTGTGTTTTTGTCTGAAAACACTCCACGTCCACACTAGCGTATTCAGTCATTTTCACAGAGTTGTGCATCCACATTGAAACGGCTGAAAACGCTTATGTTCCAGTACTGTGCATGCGCGAAACGCAAGAAGATTCAGCCTGCCTCATTTCTTTCTGCCATTTATTTACTTTCCGGCTCTTTGAAATGCCACGGCAAAATGTTGAGGAAAAGCATCGAATTTTTTAAATGGACTAACAATGAGGTTGTTGCTGCGAGTAACACAAAAGTACAAAGTTGCAAAAGCGAGTGAGAATTAAAGAATTTGAAGAAAAGCTATCTGGAGCATGTACAGACTGATAGTAATCTTTAATAGGGCTGTGAAAATTGAGAGCAAACAAAACAACTGCTGCATCTTTGTTTAATTGGTCACACTTAACACACTAGTTCATAGGTCATAAATTCTGTTCAGGAAGGCTGCATATTTCACTCTGACACAGTCAGTGGGCTGTTACTGCTGCGTCTCATCTTCATGGCAGTTGATTTACTTTAACCAAACCATGACCCCTTTCCAATCTGAACCCTAACCACAACCACAAAGATTTTAATGTCATAATTTAGGCAACTAAATATCAAAAGATTATAGCAGACTAAATCTAAAGTTGATTCAATGAACTAACATATAAAATGTAAAAGACAGTGTCTCTACCCCCGGGACTCTCATCTTGAACTCATCTCGACTTTCTACACAACTTATCTAGATGTCTAAAATAATTTCATCTAGTTTTTATTTGTTGACAAAAGTGCAATTACGTTTCATCACTGTTTTTTTTTCTAGTGCATCAGTTTTTATTTAGTCACCATCTTGTTTTCTGCAGAAATAAAGGTCACTGACTAAAACTGTGATGAAATGAGCATTGATGTCTAGTAACACAAATCAACTGATTCAATTTTTCCATTATTTCACAAGCTATTGTGACCCTCAGTTGGCTGTTATAAGTTAATGAAACCACCTTTTGAGTTTTAAGGGTTAAATGTATAAAACTTGAATCGTCCCTTACATTTACTGTACCTGTCTTTCTTTTGAGCACTCACTGTTCTGACACCTGCCTTCACTGACTGGCTGCATAACTTCCTAGTTCTGTAGCAAGCAATCACGGAGGTTACTTTGCTCCAAAAAATGGTGCCACTCACTTTTTATTCATCCTCTCCTCCTGAAGCTGGTCGTGTACACAGCTGTCACGACTGTCATTTTTCTGTCTCTCTCACTTTAAGCGAGCTTCTCTCTCGTGAATTCTTGTCCAGCCAACACAGCTCTGGGTACACTAACTGATGTGACACGGATGACAAGTCACTGCACATTAAAAAAAATCTTTTATTTGGATTAAGTCATGAGAGATCTCACAGCACAAATGTGAAACATATTTTGTTTTCCACTGTTCTTGTGCCAAAGTACTTGAGAGAAAAGAGCAGCTTGCAGCACCTATCATGTGTGTGCACACGCTTGTGAAGCACCAGACACTAATGCCCGAAGAGCGAAAGTCTGGGGAAATGCAACAGCGCTGCTGGACAACTGTGAAGAACATGATGAGATGTACTTGCTATTTTATTTAAAAGTGGGGGGAAAAATTAGATGTTATGCTGGACCATTGCTGGTTTATATACTAGGTTCTTACATTGTGTTCTTTTTTGTAGAGGCAATCTTTTGTGTCTTTTTTTTTAAGACAGCATACCTTTTCACATGCACCCTTACCATAGCACATTGACGCAGACAGACTTTACCGATGAAAATCACAGTAATATGTGCCATTAGGTGTCCTTTCCTACAAGCCCCCCGATGCCTCTCTGAATTCCTGAATGCCTGCAGTCTCAGCATGAGTCTCTATTAGTCACCTTTATCTTCTTGGGGAACAGGGAGGGAAAAAAGCATTGAAAAGAATATGTCTAGCTCTCTCAGAACTATCCTATCCTGTCTCATAAAAAGATATCTCACCATGCAACTAAATTGCAAAGACAATTACATTTCAAGGTAAATTTATTTTCTCACTGGCAAAAAGGGTTTGGTAACCTGGCCCATAAAAGAATCAATGAACAAACAGCAACCAAAAACAAATCTAATTTAAATGATTCTGATCCAACTTTCAAATTTGTATCTTTGTGCACTTGTTTCCACCTGCTACATTTAGATTGCACCCTGGAAGTTCTGTTTTGACAACCTGAATGTGTGTACACGAATGCGGTCTTTCCTCACCTCCAGCCTTATTTATTTCTGGTGAATTTTGCGCTCTGTTTCCTCAAAATGGAATTCAAGTGAAAGGTACACGATTTGGGCGCATTGAAGAAGATCCAGCACACATCACAGACTCATACGTGCAAGTGATCAGAACTAGACAGAAAGGGACGTGATGAAAGCTTTGCAGCACTTCGACACGTAAACTTAAAGGGTAGATCAGCCAAATTTAAATCAGGTATGGATTCTGATTTTTATAGTCAGTGTCACTGGATTTTATGATTGTACCTCTTACTCGGCTGTGAAAGAGTATTTGTCATTTTCTTGATTTATAAGATTTTTGCATATTTTTCACACTTAAATTTCAGATCATCAGACAAATGTAATATTAAACAAAGATAACCAGAGTAAATACAAAGTGCAGTCCTATCAAATGTATGATGTAATTTTTTTAAGAGAAAAAAAGATTTTTAAACCTACCAGATCCTGTCTGGAAAATTAATTGACCCTTACACCCAATAACTTGTTGTGTCACCCTTGGCAGCAACAACTGCAATCAAGCATTTGCAATAAGTAGCAATGAGTCTCTCACAACGCTGTGGAGGAATTTTGGCCTCCACTTCTTTTCAGAATTGTTTTAATTCAGCTACTTTGGAGCAGTTTCAAGTATGAACAGCCTGTTTAAAGTCATGCCAAAGCATTTCAATCTGATTTAAGTCTGGACTTTCAGTAGGCCACTTTTTTTCTTACTTTTCTTTTATTAGCAATTCACAGCAGTTGCCGCTTTGTTTCAGACCATTGCCTTGTTGCATAACCCAAGTGTGCTTAGGTTTCAGCACACTCACTGATTGCTGTACATTATCCTTCAGGATTTTCTGGTAGAGACTAAAATTCATGGTTCCATCGATTACAGCAAGGCGTTAAGCAGCAAAATTGTCCCAGGCAATCACACTACCACCTCCATGTTTGACTGTGGGTATGATGTTCTTTTTTTATCAGAATCAGAATACTTTGTTGATCCCTGGGGGAAATTATTTTTTTGTTACAGTGCTCCATTATAAACAAACATTAACAAGACAGACAATACGCTAACTAAGAATAGTACAATATATACATATATATATATATACATACATAAAGTCGCTTATTAATAAATAGCTGAAAAAGAAACGTGTAGCTGTAGCAGTGAACAGTGTGTTAAGTGGATGCGTTGTACAGGGAGATGGCCACAGGCAGGAGAGATTTCCTGTGTCGTTCAGTGGTGCTTTTTGGTAATCTCAGTCTCTCACTGAACGTGCTCCTGTGACTGACCAGCATGTCATGGAGTGGGTGGGAGGTGTTATCCAACATTGTCTTTATCTTGGACAACATCCGCCTCTCCGACACCACTTTGAGGGAGTCCAGCTCCATCCCCACAACATTACTGGCCTTACGGATTAGTTTATTAAGTCTGTTGGCATCTGTGACCCTCAGCCTGTTCCCCCAGCATGCAACAGCATAGAGGATAGCACTGGCCACAACAGACTCATAGAATATCCTGAGCATTTTCTGGGAGATGTTGAAGGACCTCAGTCGCCTCAAAAAATAGAGAAGACTCTGGCCCTTCCTGTAAAGTGCTGTGGTGTTTTTAGCCCAGTCCAGTTTACTGTCAATGTGTACTCCAAGGTATTTATAGTCCTCCACAATGTCAACACTGACCCCCTGGATTGAAACAGGGGTCAAGTGTTTCCTGGTCTTCCTGAAGTCCACTATCAATTCCTTGGTCTTTGCCACGTTGAGCTGCAGATGATTCTGCTCACACCACGTGACAAAGGAGTCGACCACAGCCCAGTACTCTGTCTCATCATCCCTGCTGATGCATCCAACCACCGCAGAGTCATCAGAAAACATCTGAAGATGGAGGTCTCTGTGCAGTGGCTGAAGTCTGTGGTGTAGCGGGTGAAGAGGAAGGGGGAGAGGACAGTCCCCTGTGGTGCCCCTGTGTTGCTGATTACCTTGTCAGACACACACTGTGGGAGACGTACATATTGTGGTCTTCCTGTCAGGTAATCAACAATCCAGGACACCAGAGAAGCATCCACCTGCATCGCTGCTAACTTATCACCCAGGAGGGTCGGCCTGATGGTATTGAAAGCACTAGAAAAGTCAAAAAACATGACCCTCACAGTGCTCGTCGGTTGGTCCAGATGGGTGTAGACACGATTGAGCAGGTAGATGATGGCGTCCTCAGTTCCGAGACGAGGCTGATAAGCGAATTGAAGGGGATCCAGATGTGGTCGTACTATGGGTCGCAGCTGGTCCAGGATGAGCCTTTCCAGGGTCTTCATGATGTGGGAGGTCAGTAATCCTGGGCGCCACTGGGACGTGGTGTCTTTGGTACAGGGACGAGGCATGATGTCTTCCACATCACTGGTACCCTTTGCAGACTCACAGTCAGCATAAACAGTTTATGAAAGACTCCACACAGCTGGGGGGCACAGGTCTTGAGGACGAGGGGACTCACTCCATCTGGTCCAGCAGACTTGCCTGAGTGAAGTCTCCTCATTTGCATCTCAACCTGGTATTGAGTGAAGGTGATGGGTGGGGGAGCGGTGTCAGGAATCTCACAGGAGGCAACAGCGCCATGTGAAGAGAGAGGCTGGCACAGTGGTGTGGCTCTGGATTCCAGGCTGACTACAGGTGAGGTTGTGGGGATGGGAGCAGACACTGTGGTGTCGAATCTATTGAAAAACAGATTCAACTCGTTAGCTCTATTCTCACCTCCCTCAGCTCCCCTGCTGTTGGTTGGCCTGAATCCAGTGATGGTCTTCATGCCCCTCCACACCTCTCTCATGCTGTTCTGCTGGAGTTTCCACTCCAGCTTCCTCCTGTAATTGTCCTTAGCCTCTCTGATCTTGTCCTTTAGTAACACCTGGACCTTCCTCACCTCCTCTTTATTGCCCCCTCTGAAAGCCCTCTTCTTGTTGTTGAGGAGGGCTTTGATGTCCTTAGTCACCCACGGCTTGTTATTTGGGTAACAATGAACAGTCTGAGCTGGAACAATGGAGTCTGTGCAGAAAGTTATGTAGTCTGTGATACACTCAGTAAGCCCATTGATGTCCTCGGCGTGAGGCTCACAGAGTGTTTCCCAGTTGGTCACCTCGAAACAGCCCTGTAGTTCCGCTAAGGCTTCCTCTGACCACCTCCTAACGCTCCTCGTGGTCACAGGTTCCCTCCTCACAATTGGCACATAGCGGGGGGTGAGGTGAATCAGGTTATGATCTGACCTACCAAGTGGGGGGGAGGGAGGAGGAGCTGTATGCATCCTTGACATTAGCATACAGTAGGTCTAGAATTTTTTTCTCCCCTGGTCGGACAGTCCACATATTGTCTGAATGTTGGTAGTGTATTGTCCAGTGATACATGGTTGAAGTCACCCGAGATTACAATATAGGCACTCGGGTGCTGAGTCTGTAACCGGCCTATGGCAAAGTGGATAGTGTCACATGCAGCTGTGGGGTTAGCAGAGGGAGGAACATAAACAGCCATCAAGATGACGTGAGAGAATTCCATGGGCAAATAATACGGCCTGAGTCCAACAGCACACAGTTGAATGTCCGGGCAACAAATCCTTTCTTTGATTGTTATGTTGGCAGGGTTACACCACCGGTTGTTAACTAAAACAGCAAGCCCACCTCCTTTCCGCTTACCACTAGCAATGCTGTCCCTGTCCGCCCGAACAGTGTGGAAGCCTTCCACGGAAGCATTCTCGTTGGGAATGTCCTGGTGCATCCATGATTCAATGAAACACATCAGGCTACACTCTCGGTATTCCCTCTGACTCCGTACCAGTGCTGAGAGCTCGTCGATTTTATTCGATAACGATTGCACATCGGGCGACCATGGCTCAGGGGGTTGGGAAGCGTATCTGTAACCGGAAGGTCGCCGGTTCGATCCCTGGGCTCTCTGTCCTGGTCGTTGTGTCCTTGGGCAAGACACTTTACCTTACTTGCCTACTGGTGTTGGCCAGAGGGGCCGATGGCGCGATATGGCAGCCTCGCTTCTGTCAGTCTGCCCCAGGGCAGCTGTGGCTACAACCGTAGCTTGCCTCCACCAGTGTGTGAACGTGAGAGTGAATGAATAGTGGCATTGTAAAGCGCTTTGGGTGCCTTGAAAAGCGCTATATAAATCCAATCCATTATTATTTCCCATTACGATAGACGGCAGACACGGTTTATACCTCCTCCTCGCTTTGAGCCTCCGCTGTCTCACCGTCTCCTTCTTTCTTCTCTTCTGTCCTTGACCTCTGCATCCCCGATGTGTTTTCCTCCAAATTTCAGCTGGTGCTTCTGCAGGTCTAGCCAGCGAGCCGGCCGGCATCAGGGCGATCAGCTGATCTCTGGAGTAAACAGTCCGTGAGTGTAGGAGATGTGCCGCAGTCCCGTTCCTTGATAAAAGTAATAGTTCCACGGCCACCAGAAGAACAAAAACTCTCTCAATCCACGTGATTGAGTAAGAGATAGAAAACGGAGGAAAATACAAGTCAGAAAAAAAAAAAAAGAATACGTAAGAAAAAAGAGCTAAACTAAGAGAAAAGCAGGAGCGACTGTAACAGGCTGCACGCTGGTTGGCGCATGCGCACTTATTAGATATTATCCACATGATTGAGTAAAAGATAATAAACGGATGAAAATACAAGTCAGAGAAAAAAAAATGATATACTGTTAGTTTTACCCTAGACTTTTATCTATTTATTTATTTTGTCATTCCATATAACATTTTCCCAAAGATCTTAAGGATCTTATCAATTTTTTTTTTTTTTTTTACAAATGTGAGATGAGTCTTTCGGTTCTCTTTGGTCAGCAGTGATTTTCTCCTTATTACTCTTCCATCTAGGCCCTTTTTTTGCCCAGTCTCTGTATTGTTGTTGAATAACTGAGGCAAATGAGGCCTAAAGTTCTTTGGATGTTGTTCTGGGTTCTTTTTTGACCTCCTGGATGAGTCGTTGATGCACTCTTGGAGCAATATTAGTAGACTGGCCACTCCTTGGAAAGTTCACAACTGTTCCAAGTTTTGATAACTGGATTGTATGGATAGTTTTTTGCCTTGAATAAGTAAATCATAATATGGGCATTTTTTATTTACTTGGGGTATCTTTGTCTGTAAATTGTATGCACATTTGTTTGATGATCTGAAATATTGTGTGACACAAGTGTGACAAATATGCAAGAAAGTAAGAAATCAGGAAGGGACCACAAGAGTTCATAAGGTTGTCATCCAGGAAGCAAGGATTTGACACCTATCCATCCATCCAATTCAAGGTCGTAGGGGGCTGAAGCCTATCCCAGCTGCCATAGAGTGAGAGGCGGGGTGCACCCTGGAGGGGCCACATGTTTATCAATCCATTGCATGATTGATGGACATGCCAGCCAGTGGACACAATGACATCTTGCTGTAAGGTGACAGGACTAGCCATTGCACCACTTTGCCACTTTTGGCCTTTTGTTTTCTCTCTCTGATTAATTTTGTTTGCATTTTAATGTTTGGTTTTGTTACTGTTGTCACTGTTATGATTACTACTAGGTTAGATTTGAGGAGAAAAAAGGTAGATTTGCAATCAACACACTAGCAAAGCTAACTATAACTGTATTCAAAGCTTCTCTAGTTACTGAATTAATAGTGTGGTGAGTCCTCTAAAAATATATATAAATAAAGCCAAAAGAAAGAGAATTAAGCAAACAAAGTTGTATACTAAGATCTCTACAATGACTGTAGGTTTACTGAAATAAATGAAGCAAATCATGATAAGTATACAGGTTATTTCAGCAGCTCTGTGTGATATGCAGACTTTGCACACTTTGTGTTTCAGCATCAAACAATAGATCAAGGCAATCCTTTGCAGGAAAGTTCATAGTGGGGGATAGACAGACAGGGGAACAGAGTGAAACAGTGTGAGAAGCTTACTGGCAGTGATGGTGGTGCCAGATGGGAGAGGAAAGAGCTGCCCAGGAGAAGCGCCAGTAAGCGCAGACAAGTGGTGCCAACCCAACTGTGTCTAACAGGAGGTCCAGCTATTTAATCAAACCCAGCACTGAAACCGCACTAGTGCCAGATGCAATTCAAATCCTTATATAACCCAAGCGCCAATTAGTTTTGTAAAGATTTCCCACCACACCCTCTGTCAAGGATCTTAGAATAGCTGCCCCCGAACCTTCATAGGGTGGGAGACACATGAGAAATGATGGATTTCAGAATTATGGGAGACAGGACGTAGACAAAAGAGTTGAAGAACCACACAGTGCTATATTTACATGGTAGGCGCTCTTTACTGTGTCCGCATTAAGTGTGAAATTCGACCATTTGTCCTTCAATTAATCTGAGACTGAATTGCCTCGATTCTAATGTCCCGTCATGTAGGTGATTAAGCTGCCAATACTGCCACCCACACACACAGAGACACAAACCTAGCAAAGGAAGCTAATGTTAACTAATAAAAAGGCTATTGTTAAGGCACCACTTTGATATAGCTGATGAAATCATCTAGTGCAGCTCTGTGGGGGATGAAGGGACAGTCCGGAGGAGGGGATGGGTTGTTTGAGCCAGAAATAACTGAAAATACTTTGATTAAATTCAGAGGTGAGAGATTTTCATCAGCGTGATACAACTCAGTGGGGGTGTCAGTGTAATAGTAGGGGCTGGGAGTCTCTGCTGTTGACAGAAAGGACACAGTGCTTGTCAGCAAAGTCATCTTCTCCATGCACAACATCTGTACTGATTTTGTGCTGCTCCGTAAGCAGGTCATTAATCTAAACCTGGACCACTCCTTATCGCGCAGAGCGACAGGTACTCTCACACTGTGTACAGAGAATGAAAAATAGATATCAGATTTTATTTTTTTTTCTGCTGCATTTGTCTCTGTTCCCTCTCTCTTCACGGGCCCTATTTTTGTCAGCCACCTCCTCTTTCTGCTTCTACGAGGCCATTTGAATCTGACATGCTTGTGCGCCCGGATCTTTTAAGCAGTCTAAAACCGAAATACCTCTTCCTGGAAGAGCACCATGCTTCTTGACCCCTTTTCAGCCTCGGCACTGGATCGATGCACAGTGGTGCTGATGCTGTGGCATTTCCACAAGGAGATGGATGTTGTGGGGTCTATAAGGCAACATGGTGACATTTACATGAGGAAGAATGGATGCTGTTCGGCCAGGAAGGAAAGAAAAGAGGTGGGAGCAGAGCAGTGGGACAGCGTTATCACCCCATCCACACTGATGCTCCTTGACAGTCATTTTGCCCCTCCTGCTGAGGTACTTAGATGCTACATGGAATGCTCTCTGTACACCATCTGCAATTCCAGCCTGCAAAGGATTCAAGGTGAAGACATTTGTCAGTGCACTGCAACCAACATTGGAGGGGGGTTAATGAATGCATTTAAATAAAGATTAAACTTTTTTTTTTCCCAGTCAATCAGAGCCGTAATCCGATTCATACTCAAGCCTGCCTGCTGTCATGTGCAAAGAGGGTTTTTATAAAAGAGGACAGGATGTGCTGGGGGAATGAGTGCAAAAGAACTCAGAGCTGAGCCCGCCAGTCTTGAAGTTATTCAATCAAAAATGAGTACATTTCATATTATGAAGACCATATTGAATACAGGCCAAGGTGTGCTGTCCACAGAAAATGTTTCAAAGGACAGGAAATGATTACTAAAATGTGCTATGTTGTGTCAGGGCAGCCTGCTGCTGAGTGCACCAGATAACAGCTGCTTTCTGTTGAGAAAGTTTTACTCAAAGTAAAAACAGGTAAACTTCTATACTTAAATTCAGAATTTTTCAACTAATGGGAGTCATCATAATCCTCGCATCCCAGTGGTTAAAATTACATTTAAATGCATCAGTCTCATAGTCACACTTTAAACGCCTTAGTGTTTCATGGTTAGTTAAAGAAAGTGTGCTCAGCCAGAAACTTTTCTCTTAAAAAACAGTACTGATGTGCGATAGCAATGAGACTTCATAGGATTATAAAGGATTTGGTTCATCCACACCCAGGAATTTTCCAGACTGCACCATGGAAATGATCGTTTTAGTTTTGTGCAGCTCAAACATTAATCCAATATACTGGAGCATCTGTCTCATTTACTGATTGCAGATATTCTGCTCTGTCTTATGTGGGAGTTTATTGGAAGGAGCAAACTCTTTGAAATCACTCACGCTGCTTCCAATTGTCATTGGACAAAAATGGAGTGAAATCGGGTTTTGGGTGACTGATTGACTCTCCGAGTCATTCTTGTAAAGGAATCAAAGTGGCATTCAAAGACTGAGACATTTACAACATATACACATTGAATTTAAGGTGTTGATTTGGCTTCCAAATTCTCCAGATGTCAATCCAGTTGAGCATCTGTGTGATGTGATGGACAAAGAAGTTCGATCCATGGAGGCTCCACCTCACAAATTATGGAACTTCATTTATTGCCAACATTGTGATGCACGGTAACACTGAACACCTTCAAGGGTCTAGTGGAGTCCTTGGACTGACATTATGACTGATCAGTATCTATCTATCCATCCATCCGCATACTAATTTACATTTTATTTTAAATAATTTACTGAATCTGACTCACCTTTGTCAATTTCTGCATCACATTAATTACTAAAAGAAGCATCTTCAGGTGTTGGTACACAATTACCTTGTATAATGTATGCGTTTATTATCTATTTGGAATTCTAACAATTACAACAGACTTATAAAGACTTGATAATTCCTTCTAAACGCTACAGCCACATAAGAGAAGCTATATTCCAACAATGGAGCTGCTTGTGCAATCTACGATTCCATTCTAATTAGCTCACAGGCATAATGTACTTGTCTTTCTGGCTGAGGCTTTAACACATCACTGAGTCCAGTTGGTTGCTTTTTTTTCACTATTATTGAATAGTCGCTTCAGCTCCATATTCCACTAAGCTTCTAAAGAAGCACAGTGGGAGTTTTTTTTTTTTTAAATTGAAAAACTGTAATCTGTGCCAGAGAGAATTTCCATATCTGGTATTCTGTTGGTTCAGAAACTGCTTGCCCTATCTCTGAACTGGCCAGCAAGCGTAGGATTTTAACAGTTTCAGTTCAGGCAGGCGCCTGGCTATGATGCTGCACTTCTGTCTGGCCAATGTTTGCTGGTGCATTAGTGACGACTGTGTTTGCAATCTCAAACGGTTAAAGGCCCATCTGGGCTGTGTTTTAAAAAAGCTGAATAATTTGTTGACTTGTTCATTTCAACTTGTGTCTTCTGCTAAAGCATGTTTTGCTCACTAAATATGAACACACCACTAACGAGTACAGATGCAGGGAATGATTGCAGATCTTATTCTGCAAGTTTGAGTTTTCTTTCACAGAGCAATTGGGTGTGTTTTAGCCGTATGCTAAGTAGGTACATTTTCAGAAGACCGCAATCTCATACATGCAGTTTTGCCTTGCAGTTCTTTTTAAGCTTTCCTGTTTGGGTTTGCTAAATAGGCGAAACTTTTACAAGGATTGGTAGAAAGTAGCTCTTGCTCTTACCGTTGAACAGGTCTTCCTTATAGCCCCCTTTAACTGGAATTCATACATGTGATGACAGACATTAACAACTCTAAATGCAAAGCTGTTTTCTATGCTTGGTGTTACATGTACTACTGATTCTGCATCATGGTATTGAGGTCTCCAAAATATATGAACATCTGACCTCATTGTGCTTAGACCGAGCATCTGCAAACTTCCCTGCTGCTACAAAAACATACATATCACTCATATAAAACAATGCTGAGACTGCAGTAAATGCCTATGAGTTGAGTTGTGCCCTGAAGACAAACTGCAGTGATGAATCTCCATAATTGTCTCCCTCCTTCACAGTTGCTGGGGAAGTGGGGGCCGTGTTCTCTAGGCAAGCAAAAGTAGCCACAGCTGTTTGAATAAATGCAGCAGCACTTTTCAAACTCGGAGCAGGAGACCAGTGTTTCTGAGGAAGCCCATATGCCTGGTTGCTTGACAGGTAACCTCGCAAACGACTCCCGAAGCAGGTTTTATACCAGAAGAAGTTTGGGGTGTATAGACATTTTCATTTTCATTGTAGGTAATACCGCTGCTTCTATGCCTCTAAGTGCTGAATCTTTAATAGCCATAAGAGTTTAGGTAAATGATAACTATATAGTCAAAGCATGAAATGTGACTTCTAATAAGAATATTTTAAGGCTATCAGTGGAGAATTAATTTTAGTTTTACTGTTGTTTTTTGAATGTGTGTCAGTTTTGCTTGTCTCATGCACTTGCTTAAGGATGGCCAAGTTTGTTTTTGTTTTTTTTCACATGATTAATAGTCTGCTCACATTTTTCCACTTAACTGTGTGCAGGACATATGCTAATCCACAGCAAAAGGTAACAAAGGAACTTGGCAGCAGGCAAACATGAATGTAAATAATGCAGAATAGAGCAGGGCGATATGGCCAAAAATATTTATCACGATATATATTTGAAAATTTGCGATAACGATATAACTGACGACATAATTGATGCGAGACAAAATACAACTCCACAACATTACTAGCGCAAAAAGACAACCTTCCATTTATTTTCACTTAAACAAGAAGCTGGTTTTTATGTACATTAAAGCTTTATAAAAATGTAACAGTGCAAATGCAAATTCCTTGCTGAAAGTTTAACCCAAAGGCATTTCCAGTAGAAATGGGCTGACATATCCTGAGCATAACCATGTATAATATCCACTGAAGTTAAAAAGAGGTGCTTTGCAACATTAAACTGCAGTGTGCAGTACGTATTTTTCGGACCATAAGGTGCACGGGATTATAAGGCACATTAAGCGAAACAAAGCAGTCAGATAAATCAAACTTTATTAAACTCATTCTTCTTGCTTCCTCCACTTCTGTACCATTGATTCATTAATGTTGAATTCTCTGGCAGCTGCTCTATTCCCATGTTGTTGCTGTATATTAATGACTAACCTCGTATTGTGGATGGATTATCTCAGTTGTTCTCCTGACTGAAGTTTAGTCCGTTTACAGCATCCTGCCATGCGATTGCATTTGTCTCTAACCATGAGGAACGTTCACGTTAACTTTTATAAGTGGAAAAGTGTTAGTGTTCGTCCTCCAGCTTCACTGTTTATGTTATGCTAAAGTAGCTGTGTCGCTAGCGATCACGTAGCACATCATTATATACCAATTAGCCCAACTTCAGTAACCCTACAAACGTCACTGCTGTTTAGTTTCCTGTCTTCATTTATGTTGGAAGTGATAACAGAGCTGTACGTTTGAATTTTTTCAGAAATCTCTCAGTCAGAACATGCTATATCATGCTTAGGTAACTAGCGAAACTAGCGAGCTAACTTCCGCTAGCTTCCTGCTAACTTCTAACTCCGTTAAATGTAATAAATTTTGTTTTCATGGATGCCTGGAAGTTAAACTTCATAGTTACACCTGGTAAAGCAGCAATGCTGATCGTTTTATTAAAGATGAAAGAATTGAGACAGTTTTTAACGCTCAGTGATGCTGCAGTGTTGTTTGACCTGAAGCATACGGAGTTTAGGACCCAGATTACTCCCAGATTTAAGAGCATCTTAGTCCGACAAATACGGCAATAACGACGGCCGCTTGCATGTTCTGCAAAAAAATGTTCTTTGTCGTGTATCTGACGGACAAACACCAAACCAGTTCCACATCACTGAAGTTGCACCATTTTTACAAACCAGTTCTGGTTCATCTGTTTCACTCAACAATCGGCCATGTGCGTATGAAAACAAAGGCACTGCGCATGCGCGTTTTACTCATATTCTATCGCGATATTTCATTTTCCTATCGTTGCCTAACATTATACCGGTATTACCGTGAACGGTATAATATGGCCCAGCCCTAATGCAGAATTCAAACTGAGGTACGATAGGCTTTGCTAATATTTCACATGGGAAAAAAGGACACACAAAAGATTAGAGAAACAAACATCAGGGTTTCAGTTAGTGCAATTAAACAGTCACTGACATTTTCCCCTGAAATATCAGCGTTAAAGCTGAATTTAATTGCATGGTTACCTCAAATGCATCTAAGATACATGAAGTTTCTTTCTCAAGATGTGTGAATAATGAATGGATATTATATTGCCACTGCTGTGCAGAAGTATACACACTGACCCCACAGTCAAATAGTTCTTGCCATTATAACATAGTGGTAATAATACACCTGGGAAAACCTGAATGACTTTGAAATCACATAGAAATGCTGATATAGACTCTGTGTGAATGGTCATCAGCATCACTCCAGAGCTGTTCTATCAGCAGCCATCAGGTCCGTTTGATGAGCTCCTCGCGTGTGAAGGTAATGTGTGCCATGGCGGCAATGTCCTTTCATTCCTCATTTCACTTTAAAGCACTCTGCTTGTTGGCTCATCCTGATGAAGTTTGGATTTCATTCCTCCCTCTGCACAATTCCAATCTGTCTCAGTCAGGAAGAACCACATGTCCTGCTTGTATTCTTGGATAAAATATCTATTTGTACTTTAATTTATCTGTTTGTCAGTTCTCTTCAAGGTGTTTGTGCACTTAACGTGATGCAAAAGAGTGCAAAGAGAATTTCTTTTTTTTTTTTTGTCTAAATATGCCGTGCTTAGTCATAACAACACCAAGAAAGAAAAGCATAAAATGTTCTAGTTGTTATCCAGTCGTTCTTGTTTTTCTTAAAGTCTCTCTGTGGTACTCTTACTCTTGTTCATATTTGCTGTGGTTAAAGATGCATTGTAGGGAATGATGATCTTATTTTCCACTTGTGTGACTCTGCTGAGACAGCCCTCTCTGCAAATTCCCAAAGCTTGCAGCTTCAAATACATACACATAAACACACACTCCCAGGCTGTGTGCATAGATTAGAAAACAAATACAGAATGACGTAGACACACATAGCAGACCACACGCACTCACATACAATCAAGTATACACATATAGACTTGTGTATGTGTTCAAAGACAAGTCTTTGGCTTTGAACACTCTTTAATTCCATGTAAATACCATGCGTTTCATCGATAAGTAAGTCAGATGACAAGGTCTGAGAATGAGTTGTAAGAAACTAAAAGGCCAAGAACCATTTATTTCAGCCCACACAACTCACCTGAAGTTGCAACTCCATGATTTAAAAGACAAAAGTATACTCAAACTAAATAAAGGCTAAAAAGAGCTAAAACTTCATTCTTAACAACATTTTAGCTAGCTAGTCATAAAGGAAAGACGAAATGTTTAGTGTAATCTTCTACTGAAAGTTGAACTTTGACACATGATTTACCATGTTAAAGTGAAATCTGTAAAGCAGCCAGTTTAATTAACCCATGCATATATTTGTGATTGTCTTGTCCATCCATCGATTCTCTTCGGCTCATCCTTATCAGGGTTGCAGCAGGGCTGGGGACTATCCCAGCTATCACAGGGTGAGGGGCAGGGTACAGGCTAGACAGGTCGCCAGTTTTGTGGAGGGCTAACACAGAAAAACAGACAATCATTCACACCTATGGGCAATTTAGAATGAGCTGCTTTTCCACCATCCCTGGACTCGCACCAGTTTGCATACAGGGAGAACCGGTCAACCGAGGATGCGATCGCCACAGTGCTGCACACATTACTGAAGCACTTGGAACACAGGAACACCTATGCACGGCTCCTCTTTGTAGACTACAGCTCGGCTTTTAATACCATCCGGCCATACAAACTCCGTCCCAAACTCCACCAACTGGGACTTAACTCCTCTCTGTGCAACTGGATTGTGGACTTCCTCACTAACCGTAGACAGAGTGTCAGAGTGGGTAAGAACACCTCTTCCACCCTTGTGGTCAACACCGGTGCCCCTCAGGGGTGTGTTCTGAGCCCTCTGCTATACACTCTCTTCACCCATGACTGTATTTCCTCCTGCGCGTCCAATCTCATTGTTAAGTTTGCAGATGACACCACAGTGCTCGGACTTATATCCAACAATGATGAGACAAACTATAGGACAGAGGTGCAACAACTAGAGTCATGGTGCCACGACAATAACTTGGTCTTAAACACCAAAAAGACCAAGGAGATCATTGTAGATTTCCGGAAGAGGGGTCATAACAACCATCTGCCTCTCTTCATTGGCAGTGAGGCGGTGGAGAGGGTGAGCAGTTTTAAATTCTTGGGGGTAACTGTGACCGAGGACCTGTCCTGGGGCAACCATATCACCTCAGTTGCACGGAAGGCCCAACAGCGCCTCTACTACCTGAGGAGACTGCGGAGCGCACACATTCCCAGATCTCTGATGTTGAACTTCTACAACTGTGCCATCAGCAGCGTTCTGACGTATGGATTTCTAGTGTGGTTCCCCAGCTGCACCAAGGCCGATCAGCAAGCACTCCAGCGGGTGGTGAAAGAAGCTGGCAGAATTATTGGAACAAGTCTGCCAGAGATCAGTAATATCTTCCCCACTCGCTGTCTGAGGAGGGTGCACAGTATCCTGCGGGACCAACATCACCCTGCGCGCCACCTTTTCCATCTGCTGCCCTCAGGGAGAAGGTACAGGTCTATACAGGCCAGAACATCCAGACTGGCCAACAGCCTGTATCCACAGGCTGTGAGGCTCCTGAACTCTCTGCCCCCCTCTCACGGACAATAACCATATCCAACTTCTTAATAGCAATGAACTGGTCTGCATTGGTGCATCATATCTTTATTCTCTTCCCCCTCCTGCCCCCCCCTCTTTCTTAAACAGATAACTATCATATCTGATATCATATCTCTCAGTACAATAATATTGAATGGGTTGCATTGTTGTATTTTGTCATGTTTCTCAGGTCTTTGTCTGAATTTCTACGAACATTATTGCTAAGGATTGTCTTATTGCATTGGAGTCACACTGGGTTAAATATGTACACTTGGGTTTTAAGGGGTATTTATTATTTTCTTCTTTTTTTTGGGTTGTATGGAAGCCCCAAACGCAATTTCATTGTTCTTGACAATGACAATAAATAAATAAATACTAAATACTAAATACTAATAACCAGTTAACCTGACCCTAATTAACCTGACCTAACTAATTGCATATCTTTGGCCTATGAGAGGACACCAAAGTACCAAAAGAGAGAGTTCTACCCATGCAAACACGGGCAGAACATCCTCATCTTGTGAGAATTGATATTTCTCTAAACTTAAATACTTTTTAAAAAAAAATTTAAATTCTGTTTCAATTCAGACTTAGGGGGTGAGATGAAAAACATTTTATGACATGGTGCAGTGGTATATAAACATGTGGGGAGTGTAAAGAAGGGAGTGAAAAAGAAAGGCCCAATGCATCAGAGTGTGTCACATAAAGTCCAACAGCAGGTCTGAACTATAGCAACATAACTGTGGGATGGTGAAGGGTCACTTGATCTAGCCTTGACTATAAGCTTTATCAAAAAGTGAAGTTTTAAGTCTAATCTTTACGAGAGACAGAATGTCTTATCTCCCGAATCCAAACGGAAAGCTGGTTCCACAGGACAGGAGCCTGATGGATGAAGGCTGTGGCTCCCATTGTACTTTTAGAAACTCTGGATTGGTAGACTGTTGTGGACCAGAGGATGTGTTCCATTTATATGAAGATCACGCTACTCAGACTTCCTGGGAAGGTTTCCGGGAATATCTACACAACAAGCCAGTTTTATGCTTGTCTATCCTCTTTATCAATTGGAAAATATTTTAATGGGGTTGGATGTTTGCCCAACCATTCTAGATGTACTTTGTGGACTTTGTAGCCCAGCAAAGAAAATGAATTAATAAATAAAAATGTATGCAGTCTTTGTATTGCCTAATAGAAGCATGTATAATGACCGAGCACAGAACCCCGTGGAACAAACGTTTGTGTATGAAGAAGAGTCACATGCACAAACTGGAATCTATCAGATAAATACAATTCAAACTGCTGCAGCACATTTCCTTTAATACCCACAGTGTACTCTAATCTCTGTACTGAATACTGCACTGAGGTCTAACAGGCCAAGCACATAAGTGATTTCAGTGTCAGAGGCAATAAAAATGTCATTTGTAACCTTAATTAGTGCTGTTTCTGTACTATGATGAATTCTGAACTCTGAAAGAAACTCTTCAAATAGATCATTCCTTTGCAAATGATCACCCAGCTGTTTTTACTTTTTGATGAATCTTTGAAATTAGAGGAAAGTTGGAATATAATAGTCTAATTCAATGTACGGTACATTTAATATTTAGCTCATCACTTTCTTTCAGCAGTATAGATCTTACATAATCACACAAAAATCTCCTCTTAAGTAAATGGATTAGTAGAAGGGTAAGTTTATGACTCAGAATAGTCCACAATACATAAGTATATATGGACCAAAACTGAATATTTTTGTATTACTGTTAACACAAATTGCAATAGCCACTTTTTCCAGAATGCATAAATAAAATTCTGGTTTATTCTCCACCACCTGCAAAACAACATATTTATTCAACACTTCTCTTAAAACCTGTTAAAAAACTCTTTAAAAAAGAATGAAACCAAATTTGGTTTATTTCCGCTTTAAAAAATAATACATTATGTATAAACTCTTGAGCCAATATTGACGATAAACTTTTTTTAAGCAGGCCAGGGTTGGTGATCTTTGAGTCTGCAAAGATTTCTGTTTAAAGATTCATTTATAGGATGAAGTGGAATTTAAAGTTGAAGACTGTAACCCGCCAATCTAATGTTTTTGTTTTGGCACAGTTTTTTTTAAACAATGTTTTTTTATTGTTCTCTGAGAGATCCACTGTAAATGCTCGTACAAAAAACTAAACTCGCTTTCCTTATTCACCCATATTCAAAGATGTAAAAGCAGTGTTCTGTTTAAGTGGCAGTGCAATTAAAAAAAAGATATTGTGACAAAGATGATTCCAGTGGTTATTAAAATATTCATGATAATGATTATCATGACTATTTAATTAATTGTTATCACGATTATTTTACTGATGCTGATTATCTTGCAGGGCTATCACCATAGCCCTGCATTTGCATGCACTACAGATATTTGAAATATTTTCATGGTTGCTTTACTGGATGCCATAAGTAGTAACTGATATAATAAAGTTTATGTCATGGGGTATATGACCAAGCAAGTGAGTCATCCTTAAGTTATCTGACTGATCGTTTTTGCCTGCGTTATGGTCAAACAAGCTTATTTTGAGAGATATATGAAGTGTTTTGGTGCATTGCCTAACTTTGAGAGATTAAATTATCGATTGGCTAGGATGCATTTTGGTAAATTTAGACTTTATTAAAAGATCTGAGAAACTTGTGCCCATCTGCAACCCCATTTCATTAGGAGCAAAATGACACCATCCTTAACTTGTTATTTGTGCAAGTAGTTAACCAAATAAATAAGCTCCAATTGCTGGGACATTTGTGACGCAATTACTGTCCCTCCACTGAAGAGTGCCACTGAGCCAATTTTGCTAGGTAAGGTTTGTTAAGAAGGTCAGCACAAATACACGCCTTCCCACATACATTTGGATTCAGCCGGGAAATATGTTTGTTTGTGACAACTGCTGTGACGTAGCAGCCTGCTAGCAGGTGCTTCGGGCTCTGTGCCCATTCTCTTCTCTGAAATGGCCACAGAGGAATATCTGTCAGGCCTGGTTACTGGCATTGCCATCTAGCCCCAGCACACTCTGTATTTGGGAGCTCAGCAGAAGAAAACCATGCATGTGTGTGTGCGTACGTGTATGCAGGCATGTGTGTAAGGGAGATCTGAGTGTTACGGAGTGAATGCTACAGACAATGAAACAGGAGACACATGTAGTCACTAGGGGAAGACCGCCTTTTCAGACTTTCCACCGTGAAGACAGGTGTTGCAGATTTGTGTATAGTCAAAGAGAAAATGTATATTCAGCATGCTCTCCTGTTCTGAAATTTGCATGTTGCGTGTTGTTGGCTTGTCAGAGAAGAGGGCCCTGTCTTTGGCAAAGGTTTTTAAAATACTAAAATGCTGTGTTGAACATTCTGACAGAAATAGTTTGGCACTGCAGATATGTATACAGAGTACTTCTGTACAGCTCTGCTTATATTGCCAAACTAATAAAAGCTTTGCTGCAAATTGTCTGCAGTTCTTGTTTTTCTACTGCTTGTTAACCCTACAAGAAGATGATTTATGTCACTGAGCATTGTACTTACAATAATGAGTTTTGGGGTAGCCAATACACGCACACAAGGGACTGATTTAATTAATGTACAACTCAGTTTAAAAAGAAAAAAACTTGGTAAGCTGTGTTAATGCTAATGCAAGAATGGAGGACAGAATGCAATGACTTGAAAGTCATTTAAACTTTATATTGAAGTGAAAATACAAACTATCTGATGTTGAAAGCTCAATTTGAAAATAACTCAAAATGTTAAAATTATTCCAGTGTTATAAAATCAGCACTGCTCAGTGTTAGTCATTGTTAATCTTCAAAACTGACTAGGTTACTTTTAAAAATATAACACTGTCAAAAGTGTTCATTTAACACTCAACAGTGTTGTATTTAACACTCAGAAGAGTGGACCCATATAGACACTCTCTAGTGTCAATTTAACACTCGAGATTTTGCTGCACACTAAGATAAAAAATAAGACTGAAAACATATACTTCAAATTATCGGCTGTGCAAACTCCATTTCATAATGAGGAAAGGTTTAAACACATTCACTTTTATGGAATAATTAAAAAAATGAAAGAAACATACAGAGTATTTACTCAGTCTATTCTACTTCACTCAATTCTAATAATTGTATTCAGTATGAAACATGATGTCTTGATTCTGACTCTGGCATTGAAACAAATGTGGTCTTGATGTATTAAGTCCTTTAGTATTCAGCTTCTGAGAGCAATAAGCTTAGGCTTCCCTGACTTTAATTTGGGGAAATATTCCATGACAGGACAGAAGACAGAGCTAAGAAGTTACTTATTTAGCAGACGCCTTCTGCTCAATAACTTGTTTTAAAATGCATTTCTGAGTCATTTAATGAATCAATAGTGCTCACAGGGTCTTTTTGAGATGAGATGAGATAGCCTTTATTTGTCAGTTGCAGGTCTTTTGCCCACAACCGAGATGACAGACCTTGTCCGTACATACAATACACAAACATCACATTGGGGAGACAGGTCAGGCTAGGTAGCGAGGAAAAAAACATCGAAATGTGTAACACAAAAGGATAATACAGGAATGCACAGATATCAACACACCATAGCACAATAAACACAGACAGCAACATGGGAAAGTGTTCCAGTGTGTACATCTGATCTGGGAAGGCTGCAATCTTCGACTGTGCTTCCAGCTGACCCGATGTCCACATAAGAGAGGAGGTAAGCGTTGGAGGTGGCGTTGGATCCCGGGTAGGATCCGGGGTAGGGAGGGTGATGCGTCAGTGAGTGCTTATCAGTATCAGTATATGTATGTGATGTATGTGTTTGCATGTCCATAGTTCAACAGTCTTCCAGCCAACCCTGGTGGCCTTGCATGGAATGGGAAGGAACAGACTCAACACAGTCGTTATCAGGGAGTTTTTGTTCGGCTCCAGCCTTGAGCCCACAGCTGGCGTTGCTTATGCAGCTTTATTAAATCAAGAATATTTGTATTTTCAAAGGGAGTTGCATTTTTATTATTACCAGGTTATACTGTAAGTCCAGGCTTTCCTTGATAACATATCTATGTCACTATGTACTGTAACACTTAGGCACAGGCTGCTACCACATAGCCTGACATGCCCTTAAATCAAGAACAAGAATCTCTTCTGTTCACCATTTATGTTCAAATGTATGTGTGGTTTCAGTAGCCACCCACAGTTCTTAGAAAGGTTTATGCCGTGTTTTTGCTGACTACCAGCTGACTACTTAGAGCTGACTTGGATTTTGAAAAGTGGATGACACAATTGAAAATGAAGTGAGGGTAAAAAGAAGTCTTTCAGCAAAGAAAAAATATGTTTTTGGGAAAAATAAAGTTGTGAATACGTAAACGAGCATACGAGTACTATTTCTCAGTTTCAGATGGAACAATAAATGACTTTTTTGTTGACGTGAATTAAATTTGGGTTAAATGGCAGATTGGCTGAATTCATCTCAACTGTAGAATCAGGCCAGATGAATCAAAGCATAAAACAAGCTAGATCACTCTTTGGAGCATGAATGAATTGAATATGAAAAGTTGGCTTTCTATGTACTTTGGGCTCTCTACATTGTGCTGCATTATTCTTGTCAAGCAGTGATGATCTCTCCCGAAGGGCAATCTGGCAGTGGGCTTTCCAATATGGAGTGATGAGTGATGTGTCGTGTGTAAATTGTCCCACATTGGATCAGACTTATTGATTTCTGAGTGTTGGCACTTGGATCTTTTGAGCTCTGTGCTTCTCCAGCAGAATGATTACTTTTTCATCATCTCATTGATATTTCATCATTATTGTACTTCTGCCTCCTTCCTTCCAAACTACTACTGCCAAGTGCCCTTCTAAAAAGCAATTATGCTATGGATGTCTATCATTTCACCCTTATGAAACTGTCTGTGCGCAATAGCTTCTTTACAAACCGAGATGTTATATTCATACTGTAGATGGCAGTTCCACCTTTTCACTTCGAGCTGTTCCTGTGTGCTCCGTGACTTGTTTGAGCATGGAAAATTCTGCACAAACAAGCAACTGTCACTGAATGGCTAATGGGTGTAGCACAGGAGCTCAAAGATGTGTTTGCTGCCATAGGATCCCACTTACACAGAATAATGATGTTGCTTGTCCAACCTTCCTTGCTGAGGCAAATGCGCAGCTGCGTCACTGTTATTATTTAAATGCAAATGACAAACTGTAGAGGCAAAATTCACATTTTAAAAGATATCAGCAGTGATTATAGCTTTTCATGTGGATTGATTATGGCAGTTTACTGCGTAGATGCAAAGATATGCATAATGACTGCAATTATTGAAAGTTTAAAGCTGACAATTATTTTGAAAAACCACCAGAATACGATAGAGAAAGTGAAATAAAGGAGGGAAAGAAAAGGAGAGTGGTGTACAAAAAGCAGCTTGAGGTCTGCCTTTAGAGTGAAGCCATAGTAGATTGTCCCATCTGGAGGTGTGGTGAGAGGTGTGTTGACTTGACAAGATTGTATGATTTGTTACTAGGGTAGAGGGGGGAGCCTGCTGAACGGCACGGAGGCATAAGGTCAGGTCATGACATCAGATAAAATGAGGATTCTTAAACCTAAAAGCTGAACTAGGCAGGACTTATAGATACGACTCAAAGCTTTTCTTCATTATCAACCATAAATTAAGAAGCTACAGAGAAAAAGCATCCATCCATCCATTAAACAATTCTACATCCTGGTGCCGAATAGGATGAGTGAAAAACCAGAAGAACCAATTTTTACTTTAAATGCAGCCAAGGTTGTGTCTAGAAAAAAAAAACACATAAATGCTAGAGCATTTCCCTGTTGTTGTTGTTGTTATTGGAATCCTTTAGCACAGATGTCCTCAAATACACCGTCTGGCTTCCTAAAGGTATGAAAGGTAGGGACTGGGTCGGCAGTTGGTGGTTCGATCCCAAGCTCCTGCTGACTGCACATCAAAGTGTTCGTGAGCAAAAACACTGAAACGTAAATTGCTCTGTGCTGGCCCAATCAGCATGTGCGAGTGTGTGAATAGGAGGCACTGAGAAGTCCTTTGTCATGGTTGGTAGAAAAATGCAATGTAGGTCTATTTGTTGGAGAAGGTAATTGACTGCAAGAAAAAAACAAAACACAAAGTGAACCAAAGCTGAATGAATCAGATTTATTCAAGCACGAGAAGGCTTTCAAGTCAACAGTGCAGTCAAATTTTGTGTTGGAAAGGTTCATTCAAACAAAGCAATATGGTGCCGTAAGTACTGAGCTGACAAAACAAAAAGCCTGAACAATGCTCATACAGCAGATAACTAAACCTCTGCAGCTGAAAGGCAATGTGTAAATTCCTTTAAGTGCAGCTCCTCAGATGGCCATTTGAGCATCCAACGCTTGATTTATTTATTCTTTTCAGTGTCAGCTCAGAATTTAACAAGTTCAGAGCCTAGTGTATATTTATACACACACACACACACACACACACACACACACACACACACACACACACACACACACATATATATATATATATATATATATATATATATATATATATATATATATATACTTATTCATTTGTTTGACCTGAAGTTCTTTAGCATGTGTGTGCTTTGGTGGAGTAATATTTAATGGAATTCCCTCACAAATAATATCTCCTGCTTTATGAGACAGTCCATCAAAGATGTTTGCACTCCAAACTGCACACAAGTTTTTTGTCTGCTACTAATTAGCAGGCATCTGTATCTGTGCAGTACACCAATAGACTTTATTGTTGCAGCTAAAAAAGCTTTCTTATGTTAGTTGCAAACTTTGTGAATTTTACCCACTCATTTAAATGTGGTCACGTCTGACTTGATAAGTGACCACAGAGGACAGAAACACATGGGTAGCAACATTGATATTTTATATAAAGTTTATTGATTGACTCTGAAATGGGGACATCACTACGAAGCCCGTTTTTCTCTTTGCTGTCCTGTCAATGGCATGCAAAAGGATGTTGTCCATGTTTCAGTAAAGTTAAAAAGATAAACACAAACATTCTTGTTCTTGAGAACATTAAAAATGTTCATTTCTCCATCAGAGAGGGGAAATTGCAGGAAACCATTTGAGAAGCTACTTTAGTAGAACCAAGCATGCTTATTGATGTTACATTACAGGATTTCTGTCGCTTCAAGTCCATGAAATTAAAAAAGTCTTCTCTTGCTACCATGTGTGAAATTAACTCTTACAGCATTAATCAAAATATATGGGCTCCACTGCAGCTGCACACACTCTTGCAATGCATGACACACTGTTAAGCAGGCAAGAAAAATAAACAAAGCTGTAAAATATTCATGCACTAAAATAATATAAATGCATAAACACAGCTTGTATTTTTCAACAGCATGAAGACGTGCATAATACCAAGTCCAGCTACAGCATCTTCCATGCTTATGTCTGCTTATGTGCAAGGCTGATTTCTCTAACTGCGATACCATCCATCCGCCTCCCTCTTTGTCTACCTGAGTCAGTGTGGGCCTCACACTGTCCTAACAGCATCCGGTCTAAATGAGGTGAGCAGAGTGGCCGCTGTGCCAAATGGACACATAAAAAGGAGACTTTAATGGACTGAGGAGCAGCATAAATCTACCAGCCAAGCCTTCTACTCCAATGCCTGTTTTACTGGGACGATGTAACAGGAATCACTAAAGACGCCCCAGGTGAAGCATATATCTCTGGCATCTGATTTTACTGACTCTAAGTGCCACTGACATCACACATCCCACAAAGAAAAGGGGAAATTCAATTATTTCTCTGTTTAGATGAAAATTGCCGCAAGATACTGTGCTCTGTAATATCATTTGCCATCACCTTTCTTTGGCAGTTTTTTTTTCTGAAAACTATATGGTATATAAATTCAGTGTTTTCATTTAGGTCAAAGTTTTATTCAAAATGCTGATGTTTGTTGTAATTGGTTGGTGAAGTGTGTCAGTGACATCTGAATATAATAAACAGGGTGAAATCTGTTTAGAGTTTTATCCCAAAGAGTATGTAACGACAATTTAAGTGCATACATGCTGACAGCAGAGCGTAGCGTGTGCCGATTCAGACGCTATTAAAGAACATCTTTATAAACACTCATCCTTCCTGAAAATGCCCAACAAATGTTCAATAGGCCCACATGTACTGCAAGGAAATGAGTATTGAGAAGGTTCTTGTTATGAAATGTCCTCATTTGTTGTGTGGTGTAGTAAACAGCAATATGATTCTCATCTTGTGTAAATTCAAAAGGGGATCCATCATTTTAAAAGTGACTCATTCAAGCTTGTACATGACTGATGATACTCATTAAGAACAAATTATGGCAGTTAACAGATGGAAGTATTAATATGTGAATACATTTTTTACAATAATAATATCAGACTGGATATTTAAGAGACTTTGAAGGGAAACTATGTAGCATTTTTGTAAATTAATGACTGTTTTGGTGCTCTCCACTGGCAGTTGTTACAGCACAGTGGAGGCCAATAACGAGCTATGGACTGAAAGGGGTTCCTTCCATGTTTGGGTAGAAGAAAAGCACGGGCTCCTTCCAAATCACATCCGAAAAACAAAAAAGAACAAATTGGCCAGAAAATTATACATCATATATACTAAGCAAAGCTTTAAAGACCCACACTTTCAGTCTGGCTTTTCAAATGCCACGCAATTAAACAGTAGCACCCCCCCTGTCCCCTTCTGGCTGCCTCTGCCTCAATTTTATCCCACAACTTAGACATTCACATTACTCACACTCTCATTACACATACATATAGGATCTTGGGGGTGGGCACGATACACGGACTCCAAATTACCATCAGGGTGTACACCTCACCCCTGGCGTCGTTGCCCACCTCTCAATTTTAAATACACGTAGACATTGAGGGCTAGCAGGAGGGACTATGCGCTTACCTGCTGCTCTCTGGCAGGTAGCTCCATGCCCTCCTGGGTTTTAAATGCACCTTAGAACACACATGCATCAACACTACAATGAGCGGGTTGAGGGAGGTTTGGAGTCTTCTCTCACCCCCATTCTCTGCAGCCTGCTGGAGCGGGGGGGCTAGGAGGAGTTGGCCGTCCGACTGCGGTCTGGGGTGTGGGGCCTCCCTGCTGCTACGGAGTCGGGGCGGTCTGCCTCTCCCCACCGCAGGGAAAAGGGAAACACCACCTGGGTCTGGGTGCAGTTCCCCCCTCCAGGGGCAAGGGTACCTAGACCCGGTTCGTAGAGTACGCTTGGGGAGTGTGATCGTGTGTACAGCGTCTCTTTATGTCTGTCTCCACGTTGGTTGAGTGTGGAGTAAGTGCATATGAGAGCATGAGGGTGGGAATGGATGTTTGTGTCTGTGTGTGCCTGTATGTCTGTGTCTATATGTCAGGTTGGGTGTCAGGCGCCACCTCTCTGGGGACATCTCAGGCCCTCCAAGGTTTGGAGGCCTATCTCCACCCACCACCACTTCCCCTGCCAGTGGCGGACTCCCTCAGACATCGGTGCGTTGGTGGTTCTTTGTGTCTGGGGGTGGGCATCCGGGTACACACCGGCTCACTCCTTGGCGGCCGCTTATCGGGGCCTGGAGCCTGGGGCTCGCTCAGGCCACTTCGGAGGTGGGGTGCCCCCGGCCTCTCGGCCTGGGGTCGGTCACTCAGGCACAGCTGGCTGTCGGCGGAGCTCACGGGCGCGTCACTGCAACCCCCCCTGGCTTCTGCTCCGCGGCTGCTGAGTGAGCCCTCATCTGGGACTCTCCTCAGCTCTTTCTGGGACAGTGGCGCGGCTGCCCCTCTGTTGGTCTTCCTTGGTCTCTTGTGTTCTGGGGGCCTCTGGATGTCTGAAGTTTTGATCTCCTCCATACCTGCTTCATACCCTGGAGAACGGGGCTGTGGCTCCCCCACACCCTCTAGCAGATCGTTACATGGAGAAACCTTTGGAATGCAAGCATGCTGATCCACACAGGTATGCACACAGGTGTACACACGGGTATTCACAGACGCGGACTACAGCTTTCTTGGCTGCTGCCTCAAAGCACATTGTGCGCTGTCTATCTTGCGTGCTGCACAATATCATTTATTATTTAGTATCTACTGATATCTACTGCTAGCTAGTTTATTGTGATGGTGCTGTTTTTTTTATTATGCTGCTCTTTGTTGTTTGCTTTCTCTTCTTTTTTTTTTCTCCATACAGGTGACCCAGGTGTTTTGTTTGTTTGTTTTTTTCTTTCTTTCCCCCCTTCTCACCGTCTCTTCTCCCCTTTGGTTTTCTTTCTCTCCCTCTCTTTCTTTCATTCTTTCTCCCTGTCCTATCCCCCAGTCATGTCTGTCCCGTTTGTAGCAACTGAAAATAAAATAAATTCATAATTATAATAAAGGTCAATCAAATGGACCAATATGGCAAGGCCATGATGATCCACTTGGTAAAATAAATCCGCTTGGCATCTTTCTTGGCCTTAAGACAACAATTCTGATGGCTAAAGATCCAAACGGGACACAAAAAAAAAAATAAAAAATTAAACAGTAGCACAAACCCATGTAAAACTGCTTGTTGAGGAAGAGTTTTACTTGTTAATATTTTATTCTCTCAGTTATAATTAGGGTAAATGTACTAATTACAGACTATATTAACTAATATATTTTCTCCAGGTATGACATTTTTCAAAGTAATTCAATTCAATTTCAGTCATATAGCGCCAAATTTCAACAGCTGTTTCCTCAAAGAGCTTTACCGTGTAAGGTAAAAACCTTACAATAATAAAGAGAAAATACCAACAATCAGATGACCTCTTATGCGCAAGAGCAACAGTGGGAAAGAAAAAATCTCTTTTAAAAGGAACAAACCTCTGGCAGGACCAGCTTCAGGGAGGGGCAGCCATCTGCTGCGACCGGTTATGGGTGGAGGAGTATAAACACAGAGAGAGTAAAAAAGGGTGATTGAAGAAGAAACACTCAGGGCTGGATCAGGTGAAACCTCCTTTAGCTGCAATAGGCTGCTGGGACCTTTCCATGATGCACTAACTACAAACTTTATTAAAAATGAAAGTTTTAAGCATAATCTTGAAAGAACTGAGAGTGCTTATCTCCTGAGTCCAAACTGGGAGCTGGCTTTGCAGAAGACAGGCCTGGAAGCTGAAGGCTCTCCCTCCCATTCTACTTTCAAATATTCTAGGGGCAACAAGTAAGAAAACATGGTGCTCTATTGGGGTCTGTTAGGGTCTACTATGAAGTCTTTAAGATAAGCTGAGGCCTGATTATACAAAGCCTTGTAAGTGAGGAGAAGGATTTGCTTTTTAATTCCTATAGATGAACTGATGTTAGTCTAAAGGTTTTTTCTTTCTGATATTGCAAAGTACTTACAAGAAATCAATGGTTCATCCACTGTTTCCTTTTCATTTTTTTATTACTAAGCTGTACCTGGACTTTTTTAACTGGTGATTCCTAAAGTTTAGTGTATTGTTGTCATTATATTGATATTTGCAGAATCTGTTGGTAAGGGTACTGGACGATTTCTGGTTTCCATTTCTAATCTGCTGGTAGTCAAAGTTCTATAGACCAATTTCATTTGGCTATGGTTGCATTCAGGCATATAGTGAGGAGAGGAAAAGAGTGAGTTTACAATGACCCGCAGAGAAAACTGAAAATCTTGACACAGATAGCTACTGGCTACACTGGAAGCACAGAAAAAGTACCCATTGCCACTACTAGCTAAGTCAGCAGACTGACTGATTGGTTCCCAGGTTGAAAGCAATTTATTTCAGATTTTAATTCTGCGAGATGTCTAGTCTGTGGGATGCTAGTAACTTCAAGCCGCAAGATGGATAAGCCCTTCATTATACTGCTGTAATCACATCAACCATTTGGCCATTTTGCATAATATCTGGACATGGCTCTCTCAACCAGCCATGTCGTACTAATGGACTCTGTTGTCAGGAGACTTGCAGAGAGGGAAACAGAAGTGAATTCCTAAAGCAGCAGAGCGCCACACTAGAACAAAAACACATTTATAGCACCTTCAGCTGACATTAGCATAGAAACTGTAGCTGTAGGTTGTGGTTACTGATGGAGTTCAACTTTTCACAAACTTGAGTAAACTCGTGTTACATAAAAAAGCTACACCACAATTTTAAAAAGTTGCACATTTATTGATTTAAATCTTATAATAACAGTACATCAGCCCATACACTATGAAGTTAGAATCTGCCACAGCATTTTGAAATGACAACTACAAATAGTGCAGCAATCATGACAAAATATATACCTATATATTCTTAATAACTTGTCTAATGGGTCAAAATATGGCAGACCAAAGCGCAGAGCCCCTGAACTCTTAGGCAAAATTTTAAATTGCCTGTCTGAATATTGATTTTGAGTTTCTAGCACACTTTTAAATGTTTAAGCTAACTATCAAAAAAAGTGTGGCATGCACTTTACAAAGTGAACTGTGCCTTGAGTTGAGAAAGTGACTTCCAGTACTAATGGGCCCTGCACCCCCACACAGGTATTTTCAGTAATTCTGAGTGATTAGATCTCTGCTCAGGTCTGTTGAGGTGGTGGAAAGTTACTTCCCAATGACAGCTGTTTCCATTAAAATATTTTGCAGGTTTTTGGTGACTTTCTGAAAAACCAGTCCCTTTTTTTAAAACGTCAAAGCTGCGACAACCTGACATTTTAATTGGCCGCCAGTAAATGTGACACATCATGTCATGTTACTGATACAACCCACCGGAGAACTTGGGTAATGTGTAGTTTACAAAAGATTTACAACATGAAGCTGTGTATATTCTGTGGTACTAGTCACTTTGAGTATAGATAGACATTTCACAAATTACTTCTTTTCTGCCACACCTGAGAAAAAGGCATTTACAACAAAATTGTTTTGCTATCACTTCAGTATGAAGAGTTCTGCAGGAACATTTCTCACAAGTACGGTCCTAAACAAATGTTCAAAATATTCAAAATACAAAAACTGGGATGTAACCCTTCAGTGTATGAATGCCCAGATTCCTAAGCTTTTCAATAATACTGCCAAATCATTAAGACATAACTACCGTATATCACACTACAATAGAAACTTTCTAGTCAAATAATTAAATATGTTAGCATGTATGAAAAATGTGCAAGTAAATAATGCAAAACCATATTTCAGACCATTTGTGTTTGAAATATCTACACATGAACTGTGTAGATATTTATTTGCAGGTGGTTTTTTTTTTTTTTTTGCTGCCTTTGGGTTGTTTTTCCATCTCTTTCAAGGTTATACAGTGTGTCCTTGGTGTGATCTTTGCAGGATGCCCACTCCCACAGAGAGCTCTAACTGTCCTGAATTTCATCCATTTGTAGAGTTTGTCTCATAGCAGAATTTGGGAATGTGACTGTAGCCTTTTAACAAAGCTATGATGCATCTTCTAATTCTCAAGATCAAGGAAAGGTTCCTGATCTTTGTTGACAAGAGAAAACTTTGTCAGTAATCAGACTTTTTATGCCTTTATCAGGAGGGAGGGGCACCCTACAACCCACACTTCCAATCTCATCTCGTCTATTGGAACAATTAACTCCAAGTAGCTTTTGGAGATTTGATTAGCATAGAAGCTCTCCTTTTCCAGTTGAACAAGACTGATTCAATAAAGGCAAGAGACATTTGATTGTTTAGTGCAGTCAAATTCTGTTTGTATGCAGCTGTGACTTAGAATGATGGTGTTTCAAGGGTTAACAAGGTTTTTTCTTGAATCTACACACAGGCATGTCATTTCATTTATTTATTTATTTCACACTTGGTACAACAGATCAAACAAACCAACCACATGTCATCTGAGGTTTCTCATCATAAATCCTTTATGTTTTTATTTTCTCAAGTAGAGACAAGATAGTTTAGCAGGATGAGGAAAATCATTTTCTCCCATGAGTCTATGCTCACCACTTTCATGCCAAGAAAAGGATCACAAGTGCAGAAATAACCTTAATTTAAAAAGGCTGTCCAAAACGGGCTTTTCATCTACATTTAAGTGAGTCTTGCCAAGTTTAAACATTAAAGCAACTGTAGATTTGTTTCAAGTTTATCCAGACAATATGTGGTCTCTGTATACCATAAACCCAGATTGATAATATATTTCGAAAAAAGCAAGTTCAAAACAAGGGTATGTAAATTTGTGAGTTATCTAAATTTTTATTGCATGTGGGTAACAAACATATTATTAGTCCTAGTAAAAATATCATTTTAAAAATACAATTAAAATAAATAATTAAACAAAGGAACAAAAGTCGTTCTTTTTATCTCAACATATATAGTCTTTCCAGGAGGGTTGTATATCGTGATGCAGTCCACAATTTCTGGGGTTGTTTGCTGACAAGAGGGACTATCGCTCTCTCTGTTTGTTGGCTGTATTCTGCACACAAAGCCTGCATCCACTACCTATCCTGACCCTGTTTTGGTAGAGACC
Organism: Diplotaxodon limnothrissa; assembly: GCF_057381915.1. Classification (NCBI taxonomy): domain Eukaryota; kingdom Metazoa; phylum Chordata; class Actinopteri; order Cichliformes; family Cichlidae; genus Diplotaxodon; species Diplotaxodon limnothrissa. Next base: position 12,302,575 of record NC_140612.1, on the reverse strand, counting down.
ACACGGAATATATTTTGTGACCTTGCATCTAGGTCAGAATAGAGGGGTCACTAAAAAGGACTACTGTGCCTATAACCATTCTCAGCAGCAGCTGGCCAATAAAGAGATAGCTCATGACTAGTGTGACAAAATGCATAAAATTAGAAGAAAGAAAAACCATAGCATAGACTGGTGTATCTTGCTAAAACCACCACTGGACAGGCTTCTTAAAGATCCCGGACTTCTCATCAACTAACCCCTACATACTACATGTTGCACTCCCATAGAGCCAGATTTACTAATCAGGTTAAATTAGCATGATGTTGTAATCAGAGATGGGCAGTAACGCGTTACTGCGTTACTGTAATCTGATTACTTTTTTCAAGTAACGAGTAAAGTAAGGGATTACTATTGCAAAAACGGTAATTAGATTACCGTTACTTTCCCGTAGGAACGCTGCGTTACTGCGTTACTAAAACTGTGATTTTTTGCGAGAATGTCTCACGACAGTGACGTAAGCGAGTGCGCCGTTCGTGACAACAGCTGTGTGCAGATCAACAATGGATCACATATCGATTGTGGGAGAGAATATGAGCGTGCAGCGTTTAAAGCGTGGAAGTACTGACCTTACTTTGAGTTTGATTCCATAAAAAGTGACAAAAACATTAGCGTCCGTTGTGCGTGGGAAGAAAACTTCTTTTTACAGTGAAAAAAACCCCTAAACCTCCAAGCAAGCACCGAGTGCGCTATGATGTAATGGGAAATTCACAGAGAAGCTCGCGGATTCTTCCATTGACCGCGGCACACCTGCACCAGCGTAAACCTCCGCCTACCGCAGTCCTGCTTTACAGGTGAAAATAGAGCAACAGGACCACTGAGTCTTTGACTTTATTTATTTTCTGCTGTGTTTTACTTGCATCTATTTGAAAGAGTGAGTGTAAACACAAAAAATATTTTATTTTATGTGCTGGAATGTGCAGGAAAAAGGGTTTAAATGTTAAACTAATTTATTCAAGTCAGAGAATGTTGCATATAATTAAATTTTTGCTTGATGCATAAAGTTAAAAGATTAAAACTGATAAAACAAGTTTAAAAAAAGAGACTTTTCCATTTGATTACATTTTGTATGATGGATTATGTAGAAAAAGTAGAATTGGGCTGAAAGATCTATCGCTTTATCACCTATTCAGGTTGTAAATCGTGTTTTTAAAAAGTAACTAAGTAATTAATTACTTTTGAAAATAAGTAATCAGTAAAGTAACGGGATTACTTTTTTGGGGAAGTAATCAGTAATTAGTTACTGATTACTTTTTTCAAGTAACTTGACCAACACTGGTTGTAATAAGGAAAATAAGATAAGATAAGATAAGATAAGATAGAACTTTATTAATCCCTCGGGTGGGTTCCTCTGGGAAATTCGATTTCCAAAAAAGCACAGCACCGACAGAAGTTACAGAGTTATACACACACACATATATATAAATACAGAGACAATATAAATAAAATATACGAAGGGGATAAATAGAATAAATAGGAATAAAAATAAAAATACAAGTGAATTGCACATTTCAAGTATTGAGTCTATTGCACTGTTGACTATTTACAAAAGTATTGCACAAGGTATTGTACAGTGAGGTGCAGAGGCACTACAGCTTAGTTGTTCCCTCCTTTGTCCTCCTGTTTCCCCTCCCTCTCCCCTCCAGAGAGGAGTTAAACAGTCTGATGGCGTGTGGGACAAAGGAGTTTTTAAGTCTGTTAGTTCTTGTCTTTGGGAGAAGCAACCTGTCACTGAACAGACTCTTCTGGTTGTTAATGGCCGTGTGCAGAGGATGCCTGGCATTGTCCATAATGTCCATCAGTTTCTTTAATGTCCTTTTCTCTGCCACTGTCACCAGAGTGTCCAGCTTCATGCCGACCACAGAGCTATGCCAATAGAAGTGAAAAGTTGTGTAGTTGACCTACTAACAATGCACCAATTTAAGGAGTAGTGACCAACATTCAACCATGAACAAATTAGCAGGTCAAATTTAAGCAGTAACAGGGTGTGAGTAGTCTGCTAACTGAAATAACAGATTTGATGACTGTTTGAAAGTACTATCAGTTGAAGTACAGTTTCAATATCTTTTTGATATAAAGACAGACTCTTAAAACGATTTTGTTTATAAATCTGACAGCTCAGGTGGCGTGCACTAGTCTGAGAGCTGCATTATTGCAAAATATTACCCCTTATCAACTTGAAATCTGTGACTTTTCCAACAAGTTCATAAGTTTCACTCATTTTGTCTGCGTGTGAACATTGTAAAGTGCACCACACACTAAAAAGAGGGAACATTCATCAAATTAACATTGTGCCTTACCACCAAAAATAACATGTTTTGTTTCCAGTCAATTTCACTACCTAGCAAAGTTAAAAGGTGAGACGTCTGTGGACACAAATCAGCATGTTACATGCAAAGTACAGGTGATGATGGCAATCTGTTACTGAATCAAATGGAACAGCAGCATATTTTTTTTACCATTTTCACCTTCTTACAGCAAGAAACCTCCAGACGCCACTCGCCAAGTGGTTGAGGAATACATTTTTTTCCTTGGTTATTGGTGCCCAATCTGTAGACATGGATGATTTAGGCTTTAAAAATCGATTTTACAGTGACTACCATCAATCTCCAGCAACTGCCTGCAGCTAGCTGGGTAATACCTACTTTTCCTACCAACTGGTCACCAACCAGTTTCTAGGCCTGTGTGACTGGGGCCTAACTTCAGATGGTAGTCTGTAGGATAAATTTGGAAATCAACAAGAAAAAGCAATTCATGCTAAAGATAACAATTAAATGGTGGACATAGGAAGAATGTTTCCCACAGTTAAGGAAGGAGTCAAGACCTGCTCTGGGTAATAGGGAAGAACTTACCAGATGACTGGGAAAGTGCTGTAGTTCTTCTAGATGAAGAAAATGACTTAGAACAATTAGCTAGGAAGGATGATCAAGCTGGAAAGAATGTGCAGCGGGTTAGGTGATTAAGGACAGAATTGGAAATGTGCTAACAAGTAAAGAGAGAGTGTTGAGATGATGGAAAATTAGCTATTTAGATAAAATGAGATAAAAAGAAGGATGAGTAGAAGAGAGTTAGTCAATCAGAAAGTGCAAAGGGTTAGTAAGGAGGAAGTGAGATCAACTATGAAGAAGATGAAGAGTGGAAAAGCAGTTGGTCAAGATGAGGTACCTGTTGAGGTATGGAGATGTTTAGAGCGGAGGGCAGTGGACTTGAAGTTAGAGGATGCCTGAGAAATGTTTTCAAGAACAAGGATGATGTGCAGATCTTGTAGTACCATATCACCCTATTAGAGCACCTCGCTCTTGCTCTGCAGGCCTACTTGTTGTTCCTAGAGTATTTAAAAGTAGAATGGGAGGGAGAGCCTTCAGTTTTCAGGCCCCTCTTCTGTGGAACCAGCTTCCAGTTTGGATTCAGGAGACAGACACTATCTCTACTTTTAAGATTAGGCTTAAAACTTTCCTTTTTGCTAAAGCATATAGTTAGGGCTGGACCAGGTGACCCTGAATCCTCCCTTAGTTATGCTGCAATAGACATAGGCTGCCGGGGGATTCCCATGATGCATTGAGTTTTCCCTTTCCAGTCACCTTTCTCACTCACTATTTATTAACAGACCTCTCTGCATTGAATCATATCTGTTATTAACCTCTGTCTCTCTTCCACAGCATGTCTTTTATCCTGTCTTCCTTCTCTCACCCCAACCGGTCACAGCAGATGGCCGCCCCTCCCTGAGCCTGGTTCTGCCGGAGGTTTCTTCCTGTTAAAAGGGAGTTTTTCCTTCCCACTGTTGCCAAAGTGCTTGCTCATAGGGGGTCATATGATTGTTGGTTTTTTTTCTCTGTATCTATGAAGCGCCTTGAGGCGACTTATGTTGTGATTTGGCGCTATATAAATTGAATTGAATTGAATTAAATTGAATCTGAAGTAACTACAGATGTATAAAGCTGATGTGCCACACCAGCCTTTGGAAAGAATTGTTGAAGCTAGGTGAACCGAAGTGATTATCAGTGAGCAGTAGCATGGCTTCATGCTGATCAAGAGCACTACAGATCTGATGTTTGCTATGAAAGTATTGATGAAGAAGTAGAGGGGTTAAAAGGAGTTGCGCTGTGTCTTTCTAGATCTAGCAGAAACGTGACATAGGATACCAAGAGAGGAGCTATGGTACAGCATGAGGAAGTCTGGAGTGTCAGAGAAGTATGTGCAGAACATGTAACAGGACAGTGGGTTAGGGTAGAAATGACAGATGGGTTTCAGGTGGAGTTAGGATTAGATCAGGGCTTGGCTCTGAGTCCCTTCTTGTCTGCAGTGGTGATGGACATGCTGACAGATGAGGTCAGGCAGGAATCAACATGGACTATGATATTCATAGACGACTTTGTAATACGCAATGAGAGTAAGGAGCAGTTGAAGCAAGCCTGGGCAGGTGGAGGCATGCCTTAGAGAGAAGAGGATTGAAAGTCAGTAGAAACAAAGACAGAATACATGTGTGTGAATGAGAGATTCAAGGATGTAGGGAAAGAGGCCATTCAGAGGGTTGGTGCAGCAGAGGAGGATGCTAGAGATAGGGTGAGATGAAGTCAGGTGATCTGCTTTGGCAACCCTATCAAACCACCAAGTCATACTTCCTACCCAGATTGTCAGTAATCCAGATTGTTAATAATCTCCATTACCTGAACACTGATGCAATGAAATAGGTTGTATCTGACAAAATAGCCTTTAAACTTCTAGAAGTCCTTCTAAAAGGAAGATTTGCCACTCTGCAGCCATATTTGCAATATGGTTTAACAGAGAGAGAGAGAGAGAGACTGAGAGAGAGAGAGCTCTTTTATTTCAATGTTGAAAACATATGTTTGTAATCATCAGCACCCCTCTCACACATATACACACACTCAACCTAATGCTGAAAATATTTAAATCCCTTGCATTATTCTGTGTCATTATACAAAAAAATTGTAAAAAACAAAAACAAATCCCATGGATTTCTAGTCAGGATCTTTGATGGCTTGTCCTTATAACATGTCTGACACTTTGTTCTTTCCAAGGACATAACCCAACCAATGGCACTGATCACTCTGTGGAGCCCTCTGAACAGAGTAGGTTACATTTAATATGCAAGAGTGAACATCATAGGACCTACATTATTTATATAGTCTACTCAAGTTAATGTCTCTCTACGATATAAAAGTCTTCCGAATGAATCTTTATTTTTTAACTAACACTACTTATGTGTGTTAACCTCCTAGGACCTGGTGTCCACATATGTGGACATCACATTTTGGGTTATTTATACTACAATACTCAATTTTGCTCTACATGGGCCTGATATCCACTCACGAGGACATTATACTGCTACTATTCTATCAAAATTTTAAACGGATATCCTCATATGTGGCTCTTATTTTTCTTAAAAACAAAAATAAGGTTAAAAAAAATCTAGTAATTCTTTGATTTTATATTTATTGGGCCCCAATCAGCCCAAATATCAAAGAGAAATTAAAAATGCATTTCGTGGAAGAGTTCGGGTCTTAGGAGGTTAATAATGTAAACAATGTGACTCTATGTGCGTTGTTTCCATTTAGTGCAGCAAGTTGTAGGTCAAAGTGCCACAAGAAAAAACAAATAAATGAGTACAGTTCTGATCTAGAGGTCCCATTCTGTTGGACCAGAGCAAATTCTCCTCATTGTTATATTGCTCAGGTTTCTGACACTGCTTCCTTTTACTTAACTTTCATCATGTTTTTTTATTCCTATATAGCATGCCATGACCTTTTGATACACAGTGTAATTCAACAGATGTGTGTATGAAACTTTTTTAAAAAGGGTGCGTGCAGTACATGGGTGTGATAGATTTGGTAGCTTTGTTTTAATGGTAGCGACTACATTCCTTTGTTGTTTTGCTGTTGTTTAGGTTCCTGTTACATATAATCCACCAAATCTCTGACTTTGATTTGAAGATAAGTAGATACGGCTGGCACAAGAAATTCAGCGTAAAGTGAATTACTCCAATATAAAATGAACCCCTGCTTTCCTTTACTCATTAAAAACACCAACCACCACCAAACACACGCCAGTGTATTCCTAGTGCTGTAAGCCCAGATAGATGGGCTAGCATCAGGAAAGGCATCTGGCATAAAATCTTTGCCAAACCAAACACGAGAATCATCAATAAGATTTCCATTCATTCATTCATTGAGGTGGAGAAAAAGACAAAGATTTTTATCTGTGGTTTGCAGACGTGTACAATACCAATCTAATATTATGGAAAATATTGTTCAAAAAGTTAGAAATGCTAATTTTAGATTCACTGGGTTGCTGGGTAAAAAAATTACCTTTGAAATGATTTTTATGTGAGAGCTACAGTGAGCTATGGCTTCTATTGCATCCATCTGCTCCTCAAAAATTGAGCAATCAGGGAAGAATGTCTGTCAATGCTGTTTTTAATCAAGAAATTTTAGAATCTGCTCCCATCTGTCTGAAACATGTCAGCACTTATTTCTTTTGCCAGCAAACAATTATTGATAAAAAAAAATTAAGAAGCCCTAATAAAGTCAGAGTATTCAACTAATACTCTTAACATATAAGGGACTATCAGAAGTGTTTAAAGTAACAACAACAGCTGACAGAGAGTTTGATCAAATCAGAAAGTGAGATGAGCCCGATGATAGTTGGTGAGCTGCAGTTTTGACTCAGTCCTCATCAGCAACTCAACAACTTCCACTCAGTGATTTATTCTGTCTCAAACGATGCAGAAAATTACTTCATCAGAGCTCCCGTGTTAAATGCTTGTTTGCTGAAAAGTGCTGGTGTTTTAAATTGAAGTCATTATGAGAGGTTTTGTATCCATTTATACTAAAGTTAGAATTGCAGTTCAATTCACAGTATAAACCAAATGTACTGCCCTAACAAATATTCCATCACTCTTGTTTCGCTCTATGTATCTTACTTACAAGTAACCTTTTTGTTGTTATCAATTTATTTGTATTATTTACGGGAGGCCTCTGCTCATGCTCAACCGACTTCATTTCATTCCGCTCAGGTCTGTGACAAAAACACAAATAATGCTGCTAGTGTAAGAGCAAAATAACAAAACGCACACAAAAAAGAAGGGAAGAAAAATCCACACAGTACCTTCTTTTAATCATCCAGACGGTTGTGGAAAAGCAAAACACAAAAGCTATCAACTAGATATAGATAATATCAGCATAACAGAAAACATCTATCCATCTATCCATCATCCGTCCAGCTAGTTTCTCTGCTTTTCCAATTCTGGGTTGCAAGGATCTGGATCCATATCCCATCTACCACAGGGAGAGAGGTGGGATCACACAGGGCACAGAGCTATAAGAACAAATTATTATTATAACTTTCAGTTAGGCACTGTTATTTTCCTCCTAAAATATTGTGTGCACAGTGTGCACAGTGTGCACACTGTGCAAAATGTAAACACAGAATGCAATAAATCGTATATGAAAATGGTATGAAGACAGCATATTAAACATTACAACTTAAAAGAAAATGCTTATTATAAAAGTCTGTGACAAAAAAGGACAGCATTAGTGTAATACTAATGGAAAAAATAGAAAAATGAATAAAATAAAAAATCAATAAGTTGTCAAACAATTTAGCAATGGTGCCTCTAAAATAGCAAGTAGTTTGTGAACTACAACAGCTGCAGTATATTATGTATTTTCACACATCTGTATACAAGGGATATGCTCAAAAAACCAGTAGCCTGTGGCTGTGATCTTTAAAGGCATTAAAAACAGACACAGTTCTGCATGTTGCTGGCATCAAATCTGAAACGTTTCATCTCGAAAACTGAACAAATCCCTCAACTTTTTTTTGTATCTACAGCTTAGTGCTACCAAAGGTTTTTGGCCACATACCAACTGTTTGCTGCTGGAATCTGTTTAAATTTAGACTGCTAAGAGCTTATGATGGAAAAAAGAAACTGTTTTGGCAATTAGACTTAGAGGATATTCCCTGATGAAAAGGAGATAGGAGAGAATGTTTGTGGGCTTAGGTATGCTGAAAATGATGAGAGGGAAGAAGTCTATAGAATAGGTGAAAAAGTCAGAAAAATGATTAAACTGATGGCTGTTTGATCAATGACCCAACCTCTCTCTAAGCGTCCTTCTTTGATTTTCTTTTTTCCCCCCATATCTCTCAAAGTTCTTTTCTAAACGCTCTTATTTTGCCCCTTTTAGCTGTCAATCACTCATTGTACTCATTTAAAAAGTATTATAAAGATTACTACACAATTTATACTTGTATTATTGCTTCTTTTCCCGCAAGCAGTAACTATGAAAGTGTGTTGGATTGTGTGGACCTGAAGATGTGATTGCTGGCTACAGTCTGCATGCCTTTTATCTTTTTTGTCCTTTTCCCACATGTGCCTTACACCCATAAATGTTCCAACCATTTTCTGTGTCAGTGTCACAGTAAAAGCATGACTCATATTTGATTCTCCATAGAAGATGCTACAGCAATTTGCCAGCATGAGCCTTTCCCAGCATGCATAGGACCAGTGAAAGCCTAGATATGTTGGAATAGGCCTACTCACCAGAGCCGCTTAAGTGAACACGCTCTATGTATGAAAAGAACGCCCTAGATCTCTTCTTTGACCCCGTCCATAATGTATTGAACTGATTGCCTGACCTCAAAATGACTTTGGATTGTAACTCACCACTGCTATCTACATCTCTACCAATGAGCTCGCTCATGCTTACGCTTTTCAATCACCAGTCAATCCATTCTTTTCTTTTGAAAAGATAAGTCACTTTCAACACAACTGTATGAAGAGAATCATAAGTCTCTTTTTTTCCTAATGGCATTGCCTCGTTCATTAAAGAAAACACCAGTCCTTCTGTGTGCTGTGCGAACATTATTCTCTAAGATCACTATAGATCATAATCTAACAGTTTCTGACTTTCTTGTCCCAGATACCTGGAAACTAGAGAAATATGATTACTTAAACTTTGTCAGTGTCAAAAAAATTTTTTCTTTCTACATGTTTTCTTGAAATTGTGTTAAATTTTTACATAATAGTGGGGATTTTTAACACTTGTTGTTTGCATCCTACACTCATGGATTTTGTTTTCATATTATTCTAGATGGAATTAAAAACATTTCTGTTAGTTAGCCTCCATTGTGAGTGCCAGCAATGTTGACACCACAGATGGCTTTAGCTTTTTGGTATTTTATTGGGCACGATATGAAAAATAGGGATGGCAGTTTTCCCATTTGAAAAAGTCCTTAGCAAACTCCCTCCCTTTAGTTCAAAGATGGCCGCTGATGTGAACCCTTGTTTTCAAATGCCAACATGATTAGCCTGCCAAGTGCTGCCTAAACAGATCTAGAGTAGAATGGTGCATTGCTGAGAGCCAGAGGCCTTATCCCTTAGATTAGATTAGATTAGATTAGATAGAACTTTATTAATCCCTCGGGTGGGTTCCTCTGGGAAATTCGATTTCCAAAAAAGCACAGCACCGACAGAAGTTTCAGAGTTACAGAATATTATATATATATATATATATATATATATATATATATATATACACACACACACACACACACACACACACACACACACACATATATAAATACAGAGACAATATAAATAAAATATACGAAGGGGATAAATAGAAATTCTGCTAGGCACAGAATTGGTCACCTGCACGTTTGAATCAGGTGCTTGCCCTTGCTGCCCCACACTGGAAGTCAGGATTCCTATGTGATTATTTTTCTGGAGGGTTGTAACATAAGCTGTTAAGAGTTTTAGTAAAAATGCAGAGTCTGCTGCTGACACACTCCTGTCTGGTCAAAGGAAGAAACAAAAACTAAACCCTCCAGCAAGCCGCTTTAAATTGCCACAGACATCGTGTGAGACTCAGCTTTTTTAAGAGTGAACTTTGGTAAAAAAAATAAATGTAAGTAACACTGCAACTGTTATTCTAGATTGAAAAAAATGGCAAGATTTTCCATGTGACATATTTTTATATATATATATATATATATATATATATATATATATATATATATAAAGCTGCACTCTGCTCTAAACACAGCACCACATGAAATCAGCTTTTATCCCAGTGGGTGATAAATTCAATTCAGCTCAATTCAGTTTTAATTATATAGAGCCAAATCACAACAACAGTTGCCTCAAGGTGCTTTATACTGTAGATTAAAGTCTCCACAATAATACAGAGAAAACCCCTTATGAGCAAGCACTTGGAAAAATCCCCTTTTAAGAGGAAGAAACCTCTGGCAGAACCAGGATCAGGGATCAAGGATGACCGGTTAGCAGGTAGGGGAAACTTTACTAAGTAAAATGCAAAGCAGAACTACCTTTCCTGCCCACATTAGGCAAGGCAAGGCAAGTTTATTTGTATAGCACAATTCAACAACAAGGTGATTCAAAGTGCTTTACAGAGACATTAGAAACAAGAACAAATAAAAAGCATGATTTAAAATTGATTAAAACAAGCAAATAAACTAACTAACTAATTAACAAACAAACAAACAACAGTATATAAAATCAAAACAGATAAAATCAGAACAGTAGATAAAATCAGTAGTTAAATGTAAGTTTTGAAATTTAAGCTTAAAGTGTGGATTTGGTGCTTTATTCAAATGCAGCTGAGAACAGGTGAGTCTTCAACCTGGATTTAAATAAACTGAGTGTTTCAGCTGATCTGAGGCTTTCTGGGAGTTTGTTCCAGATATAAGGAGCATAAAAGCTGAATGCAGCTTCTCCGTGTCTGGTTCTGACTCTGGGAACTGATAAAAGACTGGATCCAGATGACCTGAGGGATCTGGATGGTTCATACTGGGTCAGGAGGTCACTGATGTATTTTGGTCCTAAACCATTCAGAGCTTTATAGGCCAGCATCAGAACTTTAAAGTCATTAGGCACACATGTACCACTGCCCACTTAATTGGAAGTTGAGTTGGGAGTAGTCAACAACATGCAAATAGCTTGCTGGTAGTCATTTGTGCTTCATGTGTTTTCAGTGGAGTGAATATAATTTCATGATCATTAATATTAGAAACATGTTTTCTCTCCAAGGTCTTTCAAAAAAAACTTGCAAGATTACTATTAGAAAATCTTCTTAGCTGTCTTTTGGCTCAACCTGACAAGGTTTTCATATTTTAATTTTAATGTTTTTTTTTTGTTTGTTTCATATACTTAAAAGTCTTCAGTGGATTTAAAGAAATTAGAGTTAATGATGCAAGAGTTCTTTCATAAAAATTTGGGTTACAAGAGGTCCCTTAAAAGTTTTTTCAGAATAATGGAATGGCGGCCATATCTTTTATCTTATGAGTTCCACACGTTGGTGGTGACATTTTTTAAGGAACGAGAAAAAAAGAAAAAGAAAACACTTGCAGGATTACTCGGGAAAAAGAATCCATTTCACTGAGCAGCTTTATTGAATATTCCATTGTCAGACATCCTCATCAATCTAGACTTATAATCCATCATTGTCAAGTGAACAATGCATGCATTAATTTGAAGGAATACATTCCTTTTTTCCTTGCACCCGCAGGCAATAATTTTAACAACTGTCAGCAAATTCCTGGAAGCTGTAAGTAGAGCTCAGATCAATTGCCTCCGTAGGAAGGAAGCAAAGCGCACATAATACTGGGATGAACTTGATAAAGTTTGTATCATATCCATACTTAGGAGCAATCAAAATGCACAGCTGCCAGACTTTGTGCGTTGCTTCTAAGACTGAATGGAATATAATGAAAAATACTTTTAGAGGGAGCTACGGATGGTGAAACAGAAAAGAACTGAATGAATATTGTGTTCCACCAGAAAAACTGTTACACTCTAACTGTTCACCCTCTATTCATGTGGCACAGGTGGAATAGCATCTCTATTTGTTTTTTGATCTGTTGCGATCTATAATCACTGGTAGCTAAGATGCATTGGCTCAACGGATCTACATTAAAACAAGGATTTTTATCTTTTATAAAATAAATACATAAATGATGATTTGATCTTTTGTGAGACAAGCTGCTGACCAAGCACTGCACGGGCGAAACCCCCATGTAGCAGTCTAAAAAACCCACTACAGATAGGTATAAGTGTAGCCATAAAGCTACATTTATATTTTTATGGTTCACTTTGATTCATATGTAACCCAAAGACAAGCTGACTGATATAAAACACCTTTACATCTCATTCAGCCCAGCTGTGTGATAGAAGAAGTACATCTGCATGGATTACATTATTCAGTCAGCCCTCCTCTTATCCAGGGTTGCATGCCAATCAGATGTCATCCAGCTTTGGTGCTCAGGAATAGAAATAAATCCAATGAAACTAAAGTTTAAATGTCATTTTTAACCATTAGGCAGAAAAAGTCAGAGAGAAAGAGTAGAAAAGAAGGAAATAGAAATAGAAATATATGTATATATAATTTAGCAGGTGCAATCCACATAATCTCCACATCCCTGGGATAAAATACAGCATGGACTGGCATCTTTGCCACATAGGTTGACACATAGACAGCACATGATGAAGCTATCATTCTAAAACCGATATGACAAATCCATTTTCATATTCATCATACACTAATCAACATTTCAAATTGTAGCGCGAGCTTTTAGAACAGCTGCTTGCTGTTGGAAACTGCTCCTTGAAATGAGGTTAATGACTCCTAAACTATACAGCAAATGTACCATAAAAGCAGAAAAATGAGCTAAAACAGGCTGAAAAACAAAAGGACCGTTTAAATTAGAGGATGTCTTAATGATGATGATTACACATATTTGTAATAAGTAAGTGTTATTCAAACAGGATACACATTAAAAAATCAGCGTGTAAAAGCTGGATGTGTATTGATGCTACAATGAGGACTCCTTGACTCCTGAGGTGAAGGGATGACTCAAATGATTATTTCCCAAGATTCTCTGTTGGGTGACAATGACTTGCCTGCAGGGAGCGGAAAAATCATTTGAATGTGCATTTACCATATGTGTTGCTGTGTGCTTGCACTCATTTATGTCTGAATTTATCTCTGCCTCTATATATATTTGCTTTATAATGCAAAGTTATATTTCATATTTCAAAACTTGCTTATTTCTCTGGTGTCACTTCACACTCTGACTGCTTGGAAGGGACAAATATTGTGAAGGAAAGCAAATCAGCTGCCTGTTTTTTTGTTTGTTTGGGGTTTTTTTTTTGGGGGGGGGGGGGGGGGGGGGGGTGTTTTGTTTTTTTAAGGAATAGCCCTTTTTTAATTTACCATAAGATGTTTCTAAGCACCAAGATAAACTTTCCACAGACACTTTTTCTGCTTCATTTGCACTCAGCTCTGTTTTTGTCAAGCTCATCAGTTTTTGGCTATGTCAAAAGCTCTTCCTTTCTAATGGATTTTCTGCTAACAGATTTTCTATTTACGATAAGAGGATGCTCCTAGTCTTTAAAGGCCCAATTGAATGTTGATGGGAGCAGCTATATTCTAAACAGTTTAGCAGAATTTTTGCATAGCTTTAAAATAAACTGCCAAAGAAAAAAAAAAGAAAATACTTAAGGGTTTTTGTTATCATGTATGCATGGTATATTTATTTCACAGGATATTAAAAACTTCACACATAAGCACAACTCATAATTGCCTGCAGGTGTATGAATTCTTACCTGTTAATTATAGTTTTATGCTCAGTGTAGATTTACAAAAAATGCTTGGAGGATATAGTAGCTTATCAGTACCATCAGTGCAATGCAATTTGCACATGGACAGATTTAACTATTTTAATTTGGTATTGACACAAAGGTTATGTCATATTCTAGCAGTGCTAGAATCTGTATGCCTTGCCTGCAACCTACACACTTGTAAACTTTGCCCATTATATGGCTAGACATAAATATCGATGGAAAAAGGAAGGGAAATTCAATAAGGTGACACAATGTCAAAAACAAAATAAAATATTTTCTTTTTCTTGACATGTTTTTAAGCACTTGCATGAATCAAAATCCATTATTTTCTCTTCTTTTATGTGTTACTCTCTACCAACTCATGAGGGAACTTGGCTCTGGTGGATGCTCCATTAATTTCAACAGCTAGTGTCTAATTGTATCTGTCTGTCTCTAATTTCGTGCAGGGCAGGTGATAGCATGCAGGTGATCTATTGGACTTTTTCACTGAAAACCCATCTGCTGTGGCTGGAAGCAACCTGGATGAAAATGGTGAGCCAAAAAACAAAGCTGAGGACTTTTAAACCACAACAATGGGGTAATACAAAGTGATAAAAAGGCCTAAGCAGTCAAATGAAAACTTCACGTCATGTTTGACACTCTGTAGTGACGGCTGTGATTTTTGAGGTAGAGCAAGTTGGTCACTGATTTGATCACCAGCTCCTTCGGTCAGTTTGTCTTTGGCACAATTTTGAACCCCCAAAGTTGCTCTTAATGTGCCATAGGTGTGTGATTGTGCTGTAGATGTGGCTTGTAGTGTAAACTGCTTTAAGCTGTCCATAAGGCTAGAACAACCCTTTATAAATTAGGTATGCTCTGAGACGTTACTCTTACGATACCTTTTAGCATGAAACTTATGAAAACACAGCAGTTCCTCTTTTAGTGTTAAACCATCTAAGATCCAACCAAGCTTTAAGCTTGTTTCCTGTCAAAATATATTAATATTTGAAATAACTGGTCAACCACCACCATTAAATAGACTTTTGAGTCCATATTGTTCGTTTCATTTTAACCATCGTACCAAATTGGGTATTGAGAAACTAACCTAATATTGAAATTGTACAGGTATGGGTACCTACTACCTAATGTTATATCTGGTATTATGGCATTCTGTGACGTCTGGCGGGACAGACGGCGTGGAAGGAATGAATTGAGGACCCAAGTGCAGGCAAACAGGGATGAGGGTGGAATGATAAACAAAACGTGAGCCTTTATTTTGGAGGCTGAAATACAGCAGGAGAAACACAAAGGATGACAGGGAGGGGCAGGGGACAGCACAGACTATATATACATACCAGGTAACAAGGGGGGAATACACAATAGGAGGGAGACATGGCTGGGATTGATCTGACATAACAAGACATGGGAAGGAGAGCAAGAAACACTGACATAGGACACTGGAAGTACGAGACAATTTATAAAGACGCAGACTAGACAGTGACACATGGAAACATGACAGACTCTGGAATAGAGGGAACATGAAACACAGAGACAAAAGTAACTAGAGGTGGAACATAGGGAAGACATAAAGACAGAAAACTACAACACACTGAGAACAGAAACAGAACAAAAACCTAGAAACCAGGAACAGTAAATATAATACAACACAGAAACCCATAATTCAAGCAGTATAACTTAACCCAAAACCACAAAACGCTGGTTCACTTGTTTTTTTTATAATTATTTATTCTGTAATATGTTGCATACAACATGCTTTTCATAAATAAATAAATAAATGTTCTTAATTCCAAACTAGTCCCTTGTTTGTTTGTTTTTTGTTAAATTATAGGACTAAAGCTGTTACCTGCAAATTTAAATCATGTTTTTATTAAGTACTCGATATCGGTATCGGCGAGTGCTGAAATGCAAGTACTCGTACTCGTTTCCAAAAAAGTGGTATCGGTGCATCCCTAGTAACTAGGAACCTTCAAGAGCGTAAGATGTACCTGTGTGCCAAGTTTGGTTGCTTTACTTCTTCTGGTTTTGGAGGAGTTCACAATCATAGAAAGAAACAACCAGACAGATTAAAATTTGGTTCAGGTACCAAAACTACTGATAAGGTTTACAAAGTGATAGTCTTTTGGAATAGAATAAGGACCTTTACAACATTAATAAAAGCCAGTGCATTTAAAAGGGACAACAAATGGTCCTGAGAGGTATACTACAAAGCGAGATTAATGGATTAGCCAGCTGTTTCCACTTAAAGTTTAGCGGAAACTTCCGCTTAGAGTTTTCAATGTCAAGAAAGTGGCTCTCATTTCACCTGGTTAATCACCATGGTAACTGGTGCCGAACACAACCTGGCTCGGACCAGCACCACTTGTCACTTATTCTTTTATTTACAGTATGCTTTGCGTGCAATATAGATTCTTTGCTGGGTGAGTGTTAAATTGCATTATTATGTATTAAATCGGTCAGGCAGACAATGTGGTGCCAAATCTCTTTTACTCTGTGGGAGCACTGAACACAACAGAATACCTGTTCAATCAGTAAAATGAATGAAATCACTTTGTTTTTTTGACAAACTAAAGCAGTTTCCATGTCTTCATTGTGAGGCTGTGGGACAGTAACATTTAATGATTAAATGTATCTAGTTTGAAGATTCAGAGTGCTAATATGTCACCTTAGAAACAAACAGCAGCACTGAGAGTGCACTCAGCCATAAAATAATTAACTTGAATTAACATATTTATTTTACCGCTCATGCACTAAATCCTGAGATTAACAGTTTTCTGTAGGAATAATCTCTTGTCTTATTTGAAGCAGTGTTGTATTTTACTATTATACTTGTGTGTTCTCTTTATATTTTTAATCACCAATTTATAATCATCATCATCATCATCATCATCTGATAACACCTGATAAGAGAAGGGCTCATTCTGAGTCACATGACCCACAAAATACTTATTTTTATGTGACAGCCTCAATCAGAAAATCCTGCTTAACACCGAAAGCTGATAGGCAGCAAAGGCCTGGCTATATTGAACATTTGTAATTTACCCCTCTGAGCAAATGACCATTTATGGATGAGCTTGAATTACCATATTTTTCGGATCATAAGGCGCACCAGATTATAAGGCCCACTGTTGATGAGCGGGTCTGTTTTCATACATAAGGCAAACCGGATTATAAGGCGCATTAAGCTAAACAAAACAGTCAGGTAAGTAAATCATTCTTCTTTCTTCCTCCACTACCGTATCATTGATTCATTAATGCCAAATTCTCTCTCAGCTGCTCTATTCCATGTTGTTGCAGTATATTAATGACTAACCTATTGTGGAGGGATTATCTCAGTTGTTCTCCTGACTGAAGTTTGGTCCATTTACAGCATTCTGCCATGCAATTGTATTTGTCCCTAACCATTGGGAACCTTCACGTTAACTTTTATCAAGTGGAAAAAAGTTGGGGTTCATCCTCCAGCTTCACTGTGTTTATGTTATGCTAACATAGCTGTGTCCCTAGTGATCACGTAGCACATCATTATATACCAGCTAGTCCAACTTCAGTAACCCTACAAACGTCACTGCTGTTTAGTTTTCTGTCTTCATTTATGTTTGAAGTAATAGCAGAGCTGTACGTTTTAATTTTTTAGGAAATCTCTCCCTCAGAACATGGTATATTGTCTTTAGGTGCCAACTAGCGAGCTAACTTTCTGCTAACTTCTAACTCTGTTAAATGTAATACATTCTGTTTTCATGGATGCCTGGATGTTAAACTTAATTGTTACACCTGGTAAAGCAGCAATGCTGATCATTTTATTAAAGATGGAAGAATTTAGACAGTTTTTAACGCTCAGTGATGCTGCAGTGTTAGTTTGACAACCCATCAAGCGATGCGGCTTCGTAGCTTTCCAAAGTCATACTAATGCTGGGCTTACACTGTGCGATTTTTGGCCCATTTTGAGACGATTTTTGAGTCGTGCGACCGATTTGGCGATCGGCCCGATTTTGGCCTTCATCGTGCGTCGTGCATCGTGTAGTATACGTGAGTTAACGAGACGCGATTAACACCTCACGACGAGCTCCCGATCATCAATCGCTTGGTCGGGAGGATTTCAAACCTGTTTGAAATCCTCGCGACCGTCGTGAGGGTGTCACCGCAGTTTCTCACACTGCGCACGCGCAAACACAAATGTCAGCGAAAAAGACGGCGCAGCACGGCAGTGCAGCTTGTGATCTGGACACAAGCGATGGCCATAATTGCCATAAAGCTCATCCGAGCCTTTTCGATGTGGCCTCACAAAATTATCGCGACCACAACAACCGTGAAAATAGTTGGATCTACACTGCTGCTCAATCACAGCTGCCTGGTCAATGTTTTTCATTAGCAATTTAGCAAAGTTGATGATGGTGGTGTGTGTGTCTGTGTGAGTGAAAGACAGAGAGAGAGCGAGCGACAGAATTTCTGTTATAACCTTCATTTTATGGACGCACAGTGTGAGCACTCGGGTCGCATCAGAGCATCGGGTTGTATAGTGTGAGACCCTGCATCGTGACCTATGAACTTCTAACCCCTGCGAGTCAATCGTACAGTTTGAGCAGGACCTGAATCACGCGACTGAAAAAATCGCACAGTGTCTGCCCAGCTTAAAACTGTTTTTGACAGCGCCGTGTACCACATAAAATCGGTTTGAGGTCAGTAAGCACAACCACTCTTCATACATCTGGTGTCCCTGATTAAAAGGCACACTGTCGATGTTTGAGAAAATTAAAGGATTTTAAGTGCGCCTTATATGCTTACAGTAATACCGTATTTTTCGGACTATAAGTCATTACACCTACACAAAAGTACTTTATAAAGTGCTTTAAATCCTCAAATAGAGTAGAGAAGCTATAAGAACCAGTCCACTTCCTTATGAGTACAGCATCTCTGAGACATCTATTATTTCAGTATACACTGTTAGCCTTTGCAGTAATTTCCATAGCTTAGTACTGCAAAATCAACAGTAAAAAACTCTAAAGGATGTTAGCAGTTTAGTACTGTGATTTGCATGTATTTGTGGGAAAATTCCATGAGATTACATTATTTTTACGGTAACTCACCGTACTCATGGAAACAGCTGTAAAATACAGCAAATGTAACAATTGGTGATGTTACTGAGATTATACTATTACACCATCCGGATTTCTGTTGTTTTCTACTGTAGATCTAAGAGTAATTACTTAAATCCTCATTCAGAGTGTATTACTATAAAATGTGATTCACTGTGAAAGTAGTATAACATATGTGGTACTTTTTAAGACACCTCTGCCTAACTACAGTGACCCAACCTAATAATATGCTCTGGTCGTCATTTTACACAAGTTAAGGTGTCACATCCATGAAACCTACACCACTAACCAGCATCAGTCCTACAACTTCACTCTCAAAATTAATAAATTCTGGGACAAGCAGAAACTGTATTTTTAGCGGTGCATTTTGTTGCAGGCCAGACTGCTATTAAATACACTCTCCTAAAGAAATAATTCCTTTGTAGCACCTCTTCGTCTTGGTTCAGAAGAGATGTCCTGGATATACGTGATAATATAACACATTATCACAGTTTAGCGCGTTGGGTTGTGTTTTAAAAGCGATTGTTACGTTTTTAAAGCTTTGTAATGCGACAGGCGCGATAGCCGTCACCACACTTTCACCTGACGTACAACGTGACGTATGACGCACATGTCGGGTATTCACTTTCAAAACAACAATGGGGATAGAAAATATTGCTCGAGGTGGTTAATGCTCCTTTCGCTGGTTGCCAACCACCATTAAATAACAACAAGAAGAAAATATTGATCTGCTTCTCTTAGTTTTGCACTTTTAAGCCGCAATACTGACTCAAACAAAGCTGCAAAGCAGGAGAACAACATGGCCATCAACTATTCTGTGCCACAGATCCAGTTCGCTGCAGCACAGAGTGATGATGAGACCGATAACATGTGCAAAAGTAGTCAGAGGTAACTGGATGTTCAATCGGGTTAAATGCAAGGTTGACTGGATTATATCTGAAGATCATATGCTATTCGTGATAACTCTGCTAGACTCCAAATTGCTCGTCCATGCGGGAGTATCTCAAAATTAAATGAAACCACTTAACACTTCCTCCCTAAAACAGACTGACATGGGACACATTAAAGTTGGATCGGAACCAGCTAATCAGTCTGAAGTCTCGAATAAGTGAATAAAACACTTATTCGAGAGAAGTCCGAAATGCGTTCTTATTACTGTTTGTTTTGACTTTTAAGCTACCCTACCAGGATATTTTCATTCAAATGCTAAGACAAAATGTCAATATCTATGAATGTGGAGAATCAAAAGACTAGTTAGGTAATAGTTGCCGATGGATTTATGAGACTTGATAGAAACTTGGACGTTTGCAACAGGTGAATCGGTGAACTACCGAGGTTGCGGCCAAATGGTTAGCTGATCAGTGTTTTCAGGTGTGCTTGAACTACCTGTACGGTGCGGAGTGCTGACTAAGTCATGTTAAACCCATTAAAGCGTCGAGCTCAAATATCTTTTCATTTTTGTGCAGTGTTCTATTGTCGGCACACATTTTCTGTTTATTGAAGCCTTTTGTGAATAATTTTGATCATGTAAAAACTGGGAATTGGTCCCTATTGACAATACTCTTATTTTTTGCATTGCATATGTCATTTAGGAAAGGTAATTGGTCACTGAACTTTTTGCAACTATGTGTATTTCTAAATTTTGTGGCTTCAGTGCGTGCAAATTTATATTGTTCAGTTTGCATGTTAAAAGCCTGCCAAGCACCCCAAGGCTGATTATGCTTGGTAAGAAGTCATTTATGAAATAGAGCTGATTAGACCATATTAAAATTTCTGTTTGGCACAGGAGCTTTTCGTGGACACAGGTATCCAGTCTCTGTTTTGTTAGCTCAAATTTCTGTAATTTCCTTTATAAACCAAGGTTGTTGGACATGTGTCTCAGTGAATCCAGCAAAGTAACATTATCAAATTTCACATTACATATTACTGATCAACATAGTAGTCTAGCTAGACCAACAGCAGAAATACTGAAGTCAATACTGTAAAGTTTAACAGCAGCACAAACTATAAACTCCAAAATAACCATACAGTTGATTCATCTCCAGTAATTTAACTGGGCTGACTCTTTGTTAGGTGTGTTTAATGTGCAGAATAATTCCCAATTATGTACAATTATAATATGGTAAAACGGACTTATGTACATAAGGCCATTAATAATTAACTGTATGTAGCTATTTGCTTTATGACTATCTAGACTGTGCAGAAGTGAAGTATTGAAATTATTTTATGTTGCATAATGACAACATGTTGCCCCTATACATTTAAGGACAAAGTTCAATGACCGCCACCTGCTGGATGGTGAGTGCACAGGGGCGTGTAATTGTTGAGCTGGACAAAGAGAACACCATTGCTGATGCAATGTCAGTCTTCTTTGGTAATTCTATGTATTAAACCTGGAATACCAGAAGTCAGCGTGTGCGAGGTTTTTTGTAAGGATAAACCCTGAAGAGGGAACAAAATGTACCTCCAAGGTTGGGACAAGCAGAAAGACTGGGACCACTGTGAAGCGAAAGGTTGTTCACATTAACCCTCATGTCACAACTTTCCTCCAGCAGCTTACTGTATTTGAGTGGAGAACTTCAAATTAGGTAACTGTTTTTGCCATTTTAGTGAATTTCTTGTATAATTTAAGTGACCAATGTGTTGTTACCCATGTCTCCACAGATGATCCATGGCCCATGCTTTCTGGACATTTACACAAGACGAACAACAATGAAGACAAGCTCTCTTGCCACTCTTGCAAGACGCTGTCTCTGTCCAATAGGTTTTTTGAGTGCAACAGTGTTGATTTTTTTTTCTGCTTTTACCTGTTTGTTAAAAATTATTTCAGCTACTTACACTTTAATTGTCACATGTATTGGCTCACCCTACAAATCAATGAACTCAGTCCACAAAGCAAGATCAGGGTTCAGTGCAGGTCAGTCAAGTTCCTTCACACCACACACGCTCATCCATGTCCTTGTGGACCCTGTTTTGTGCAATGATTTGGTGGTGTGAGCCAGTATTTTGGACAAAGTGTATATAAAGGCAGAAGTGTGGGGCTTGATATTATATTCATTACAATTCAGTTTATTTGTATGGTGCCAACAAAATGAATGCCAAGGCACTTCACATTGTAGGTTTAAGACCCTACAAAATATAAATAAGAAAACCCAACACTTGAGCATATGTTGTCTGCCATGATATGGATATGACATAATATGGTTATTGTTTGTACAACCATCTGAGAAAATAATGTATTACATGGTTTAGTAAAAACAAGTGCTTCCTCAATGAAAATATCTTTTCAGTTCTTTTCAGTTTTTGATTTTGGAAATGTGTATTTCAGCAGGGAAAAATCAGAATTGAAATAAAGTGGTGTAAAGCACATGAATTATTTTTTTTTGTGTGTGTGTCTATCTATCTATCCATCCATCCAATTTTTTTGGAACCCTCCAGTCTCTTACAGTATGTTACTGTTAACTGAAATTATGGTAAATTGCGACCTGTTAAACAGTAAATGACCGCCTGTTGGGACACGGTATCCTCTAGCAGAGATGAATATTTTTGGTACTGATGATGCGTGATAACAGTAAGTTACTGGTTAATATATTGCAGTTTATTACCTTGCAGTGAGCTTACAGTGACATACCGTGAATAAACGGTAGTATACCAATTTCTTAATCACAGTATGATGTTACTTTGTTGACGTAATTTACGACATAACGACATAACGGTATCTCACTGGCGTCACTGTCGCCAGTAAGATACCGTAAAAAAGGCTACGGTGCGTTACCATAATTTGTCCAAGAGTATTATACCACACGAGCAAAAAACGGTATCATCCTGCAGAACGGTAAACTACCGTAACACGGCGTCACGATATGACGCTGGCAACAGTGACGCCAGTATGTTACCGTAAAGTGGCGATGAAAAGTCTAACAGTGCACATCTATAAATTAGACTGAACCAGTTCCTGTTTTGAATTATTCAGCATATCACCACAGAACATTTAGGGTGAATATGAGCATGTTTTATAAGGAAACTAGTGTGACTCACACACACTGCTTACAGTGGAATGCTTACTCACAATGCATTCAGGATGGTGTTCTGGTGGAGAACAGTCACATGTTTTTGACAAGTGTAAGCACATGAGCAGTAATTTAAATTTATAGCTGACAGTTTTTCACCAAAAATGTCTGAAGTGGTCCCTTTCTCCACCTGTGAGTCATCCTTACTTGTCTGATTTGCTTACTGGCCAGGATAGAAACATCCTAGTTATTTCTGTACAATTTCTTCACAGCACTGTGAGCAAATGAACCACAGGGTCAGAAAATAAACAGTAGGCAGCAGGTTAATGGCTTGTCAAAAAGTCCCTGTACAAAGTTTTTGGTAGTTTCCTGTCAGACAGATAATTATTAAAAGTAGAAAAGGTTTTCTAAAATAAATTAAAAGAAATATGTTGTAATGGGAACAGGGGAGAACAAGGAACAATCAGGAAATGAATGGGGAACAAACTTTTTCATGACTAATCTTCTATAGACATATGTTTGACTCTGTTTCCTCATACGATGTTTCGTCCAAAACCAAGATGAACTATTAAAATGAGTTTGAATCAGCCCATTAATATGAAGGAACACTGCTACAGCCACTGTATTTGAGTCAAATATGAGAGCAATCAAAAAGAACTACCTCCTCATCAATAAACCACAACAATCCCATCCATCTCTCTAGAGCTATGATGGATAGACATGGACCAGTCTAATTAAAGGATGAATTATGGAATGGATTCAATTCATCACTATTCTGTCATTGCTATTAAATTCACAGTCAGTCCCATTTTTCCATATCTGGGTTGCGCCGCATTTCTGCAACTATCAATCATATAGCAGGGGATCTTATGTAGTTTATCTGGGCCAAACTTCTGGTAAAACAACTCTCTGCTTTAGGTATTCATGTTAAGACAGGCCTTATGCATAATCCCCAGTGTACATACTGATGAACCCTTTAAGCTGCATATGGCAGGCAATATGGCATTAGAACCAACATGCTGGGAGAGTCTATTGAATGGTTTTACAGCAGATTGTCCACACACACACACACACACACACACACACACACAAATAAAATGTACCTTTTGCGCACACATTAGCATAGAAACGTTAGGATATTAGTGATTAGTTTGGCCATGCTGTACATAAATAATAATAATAATAATAAACGCCTCCTAGCAACACCTTGCATCTACATTTTAAGAGATTTACCCTATGTACTAGATGCTACAGGTCAGTTAACACTCTCTGTCAAAAGAACAACAAACTCAAAGAGGGCACTTGAAGGAGACAGCTGGCACTGAAAAAACGGCCAAACGTATCATTGCCCTTAAGTGTCCCTTTCTTCAGAAATGTGGGGAAGATAATAATAAGCCGCTGTCAAAATTCTTGAACAAACAAGCCAAGATTAGATCACAAATACAAAACAACATTCAGGGGTTGCTGTCATTTTATGTCCAGTGCTGTGTATCTCAGCACCTAAAAGGAATTCTTGTGTGAGCGCATACGTGCTTCTGAGTTTCTGTGAATGCGCACATGTTCATCAGTATGTAAAGTGGGAAATCTATTATACAGTAGAACACACAAGGAAGGGAGAGCACGAGAAAGAATGTGAGCCAGTGCCTCAGGCTCAATGTAGTTTTATTAGTGGGGCTGTTGAGGAAGTGGGGTGCAGTAGAATGGACCACTGCAAGCTGCTATTTTTTTCCTCCCTGCAAAAGTACGCAAACGCCAAAATCTCTTGAATTTCAATGCTTTGCGAGATACTAACACCATGACTTTGGAAAGAGCTCTGCAGCACCTTGAAAAGTAACTACACAACAGATGAATTTACAAATTCCAGTTCCTGAAATCCATTTTTGTGGACAAGTTTCTGAAGAAAGTTGGTCCTTTTTGTCTTGAAATAACCCCAATCATATTGTTTTGTTTTACCTTCCTTTTAACTTATATTTGTTTAACTTATATTTGTTATTGGTTTACAGGGCCGCTGGTGTTACGTGAAACTAAACGTTTAAATACATCATATTGAGTCTGAGTCAGCCTCTTAGTTTATTCTTAGTAAATATTTAGTTCTTGTTAACTGGATGATCCTGCCAAAGACCTATCTTTACCTCTCCCACCTCTGTGGGACCCATGTGTGTCAGCCAGTGTCTCATGATTTTGTAGTGGCTTTCTGGATTCACTGTCTGCCCACACATCTGCTGAATACTTATCAGATACCTGTCTGTAAAATACTTACCTGAATGCCTTAATTGCATATTTACCCTATACCTACTTGTGCAGTCCTTATCTGAATTCCTTTATTAGCTCTCTCTAAATAAGCTCTTTAACTGTTTCCAATTGTCACGCCCTGCATTTGGGTCCACTTACCACATCTTAACTGCATCAATATTAACTGCTAACCACCGGCAGCTTCATTAGTAGGGGATACAGTAGTTAGGAATCTGAAAATATTAGGTATATTAGAATGAATTAACAGTAAAAAATTCTTATAACTTTGTTTTATCTAAGTGTGTTTCAGTACTTAGAATTCAAGAACCAGTACCCATTCAATTCTGGCTCTTAAAATATGTCCTTTAGATTCTATTCATAACCATTATGGAAAGAACTCTCAGGCACAGTCAGGAACCCTTTTCCATGGTCTCTGGATCATATCTTTGCTTTTCACAGATGTCCTGTTAGCTTCATCAAACAGTGAATTAGCACCTCTAATTCTGAGGCAGTATTTCCTAGCCAGTAAAATGATGGCTTTCCCACTTTGGGTTGTAATTGGTATGTGCCTCAAGTGCATGACTTCATGTATTTTGTGTTCTTGTCCATAAGTAAAGTGAGAGAGTGGAGTGGGTGATTAACAGATGGATTGGAGCAGGATCTGCAGTGATACAGACATCGTGCTGGTTTACTGTAATGAAGATAAATCTAAGAGTGAAAGCGATGCACAATATTTGTTGGTCAGTTGACCTTGGTACCCCTACCTATAACTTAAAAAGTCATAAAATTGTGGATACAAGTGTGTGACAGGAGTGATGGACCACATATTTCACACTTTCAAACACTTTTCTTTATTCTCAGCTTTTCAGCTGCCAGCCACACGTACACAACAACAACCTCAGGACCCAGTTCATTCTTTTTAAGCCGGTGAGGCATGATTGCTGATGGAGCTCTGGTGTGTGGGTCTCCCGTGCAGCTGCGCCACAAACCACGTCCGCCACAAAGTGATAGCGAGTTTCCTCCAAAAAGTGTCTGGACTCACAAATACAGATGGATGATGAGTTATGTCATGTGCAAGGCATTCACAATGGCGCTGCTGCTGCCCTTCTGTCTGTTGAGGTTGGTCAGACTAGGACACCTTACAGATGCGTCCTAAGTGAGGTGTTTTGGGACTAGAGCTTGGAAAAACTTTCTCTTTTTTTATTTAATTTGTGAATGCCATGCCAACAAATACAGGATTACTGTAATACCTAATAGTCACCAGATGTTATTTCCATCGAAGTTAAAACACACAGATGAAGGTGAAAGCTAAATGCAGAGAAATGACTTGGGAAAGTGATTGTGTCAGATCATATTGTTACATGAAAGTACATGAAGGTTTGATATCTTAAGAAACAAAACTTTAATTTGAGATCCTTTATCATTTACTGTGAATGTATATTGGTGAAATATACTATGAGAAGAAACAATCCACAAAAACATACTGGCTAGTAGAAATGACCTCAATGAGATGTAAATCTCTTAAAGATTTATGAGATAGGCATGAATTACTGTATGCGAAAATTTACACTTCCATGAAAAGCAAATAAAAACAAATATCTACCCACGTTCACCAAGAAATTCCTGCATAAACCAGAACTTTTGTGTGCATGTCTTTGTGTGTGTGTTTGTGTGTGTAAATCAGCAGTTTTTGCATAAATTGGAGCTTCAGCAGAACTCTCTTGGGATCCATCTGCAAGCTTTATGCTATGATATTTAGCTTTTAAGGATGCGTGAGGCTGGTAATAAAGTGCTGGATCATTTGTAGTGTAACAGAAGAGAGGATGGTATTTGCAGTGGATTTGCAGAGGTGAGTCAGAGGTCACAGCACATGTTGGCCTGTTCTGCTCACCAGTGAGTCTAACCTTTGCTGGGGTCCATTAGTGACAGGAACAGTCTCTTGGGGTGGAACAGGGTGAAAGGAAATGAACAGCTGGACTGATTTCCTGTCTCCATGCTGTTTGATGCTTGGGGCAAATTTGCTAATATCCATACAGAAAGCAAGCTTGATGTTTGTGTTGACATGCCACATTTCACTTGAATGGTTTTTCCAAAGTTTGTGCATACTCATTTCTGTACAAGTGTGCTTTTTGTCGATATGTCAGGCAAGTTTGTGACTGGAAGGTCACCAGCTGAAATCCCTGCACTGTGTGAGAAAATGTGTGAGGAGAATGCAAATTGAGTAAATCTCTGTTTTCCCATTAGCTACCGCTCAAGTGCCCTTGAGCAACAGCTTGGAACCCTAACTGTTTCTGTGAAACCACATCAACTGGTCAGATCCTGCAGGCCATCTGCATGTGATTTGGTCACAGTGGGAATCAGCTAAAAAAAAAAAAAGCATACACTTTCGTCATATTATTAATCCTACAAAAGTTGTTTTTTTGTTTTTTTTTTAAGATAACATTTACAACATTTTACTGGCAATAGGGAAGAGATGTCACGTAGAGGAATTCGTTGTGACCACTTTTTTAAAAATGCAAGAACATGCCCACAGCAGGAACCTAAAGTGACACGGGTGAGTACACATTTTTATTACAGGGATATTTTTGCACTGATTTTAAAAGGTTATGTAATGCCAGACATGTTACTGGGGAGGAACTTTTTTGTAGTCTGAAATTTGCTAGTGGTTAAATATGCCTGTTACTTGCCATGTGGTTTCTCCTCCACAGTTGTTGCTATTTAATTAGTTTTATTTGCATTTAATTGGAATCCACTTAGACTTACCACCCTGCTTTCTTCATCAGCTGACATAGAGGTCACCCAAATGACTGTAGCTATGGTGAATAACCATTTATTCTGGACCATCTTTACTACTGGACATTTAGTCTAACATATAATTCAGCTCCACTGCCACAGAGACAAATACAAATAATCTTCCCTTATTGTATTATATTTAGGATTTTGATTTATTGAGCTCTTAACTTCTTCTTGTTTTTTCTTTTGACTTATTTTACATTGTGACCACAGTGATGTGATTTTGTTCCCATATCTTTCGGGATAGGCAAAGTACAGTAGTTGCAAAGTCAAGTGTCCTAGGGTTGGAGAGTACCAGTGCTGATCTGGTTAGGTATGAATTTTCACTTTTTTATTCTTTTGTAGCTCTTTGGTGATTTTGACACTGTGCTTTGGTTTGTTATCATGCTGAAGTATTCCTTTTCTAACCACAATATTACTTCACCACTATCTTACAATATTGCCATATTGCCACTATCCCATCACATCACTGGTATTATTGCAGGTCAGGTTCACAGAGTACATCTAAACATGTGCAAGTGTCTTGGTAACAGCTATCCAAAAAATATGTTCTCAATATTCCTAAATCTTCATTCACAATCTGTCGTGTTCTTAGCAAAATGTAATCTTGCAGTTTTATGCCCAAAAAAAGCAAGATTTTTTTTTTCTTTTTACCCCCAGGACAATGTGCACAGAGGTCAAGGTTATGCAGTGTCAGAGCTGTCACAGAAACTCCAATTTCCATTGATGACACCTGTTCCAAGTCCGAAGCACTTGACAGTCTGTTTTTCACAGCTAGATTGTGCACAATATCTGTGGTTTTACAGCACAGCCAGTGCTGTCCTGATTAGTGGTAGCCTGAATTGTTCTGCCTCCAGATTACTGTGCAACTGAGGCCATTTTCTGATTGTTTGTTGTTCAGTCATTTTTTTTTTTGTGAACAATTTCTTAAGACTACATTCTTCAGTTGAAGCCAGATATCAAAATAATGAAGAAAAAAAACATTCACATCTTTAACCCTCAAAAATAACCTTAAAAGTTATTACCACAAATATTAATATTAGTGTAAAAAGCACCAAGCTAATTACAGATAGAAGTATTTCAGACTTAACCTTTATCCTGACACAGTTAGATTGTTTTCTTTCCAACATACTGATCAACCAATAATCTGTACTACAGGGTGGGCCATTTATATGGATACACCGTAATAAAATGGGAATGGTTGGTGATATTAAAGTCCTGTTTGTGACACATTAGTATATGTGAGGGGGCAAACTCCTCAAGATGGGTGGTGACCATGGTGGCCATTTAGAAGTCGACCATCTTGGATACAACTCTTGTTTTTTCAATAGGAAGAGGGTCATGTGACACATCAAACTTATTGGTAATGTCACAAAAAAAACAATGGTGTGCTTGGTTTCAACGTAACTTTATTCTTTCATGAGTTATTTACAAGTTTCTGACCACTTATAAAATGTGTTCAATGTGGTGCCCATTGTGTTGGATTGTCAATGCAACCCTCTTCTCCCACTCTTCACACACTGATAGCAACACCGCAGGAGAAATGCCAGCACAGGCATTGAGTATCCGTAGTTTCAGGTGCTGCACATCTCGTATCTTCACACCATAGACAATTGCCTTCAGATGACCCCAAAGATAAAAGTCTAAGGGGGTCAGATCGGGAGACCTTGGGGGCCATTCAACTGGCCCACGACGACCAATCCACTTTCCAGGAAAGTGTTCATCTAGGAATGCTCGGACCTGGCACCCATAATGTGGTGGTGCACCATCTTGCTGGAAAAACTCAGGGAACGTGCCAGCTTCAGTGCATAAAGAGGGGAACACATCATCATGTAGCAATTTCAAATATCCAGTGGCCTTGAGGTTTCCATTGATGAAGAATGGACCCACTACCGTTGTACCCCATATACCACACCAAACCATCACTTTTGTTGGTCCAACAGTCTTGGAGGGATCCATCCAATGTGGGTTAGTGTCAGACCAATAGCGGTGGTTTTGTTTGTTAACTTCACCATTCACATAAAAGTTTGCCTCATCACTGAACAAAATCTTCTGCGTGAACTGAGGGTCCTGTTCCAATTTTTGTTTTGCCCATTCTGCAAATTCATCTGGGTCATCCTCGTTGAGATGCTGCAGTAGCTGGAGTTTGTAACGGTGCCATTTGTGAGTAGCTAATATCCGCCGAAGGGATGTTCGACTAATGCCACTCTCCAGTGACATGCGGCGAGTGCTACGCTGTGGGCTCTTGCTGAATGAAGCTAGGACAGCCACTGATGTTTCTTCATTAGTGACAGTTTTCTTGCGTCCATATTTTGGCAAATCTAACACTGAACTAGTTTCACCAAACTTAGCAAGCAGTTTGCTAACTGTAGCACGAGAGATGGGTGGTCTCGTAGGGTGTCTTGCATTGAAATCTGCCGCAATGACCCGGTTACTACGTTCACCAGATATCAACATAATTTCGATCCGCTCCTCACGTGTTAACCTCTTCGACATGTCAATGGCTGTAAACAAAGGCAAACTTGTAAATAACTCATGGAAGAATAAAGTTACATTGAAACCAAGCACACCATTGTTTTTCTTGTGACATTACCAATAAGTTTGATGTGTCACATGACCCTCATCCTATTGAAAAAACAAAAGTTGTATCCACGATGGCCGACTTCTAAATGGCCACCATGGTCACCACCCATCTTGAAGAGTTTGCCCCCTCACATATACTAATGTGCCACAAACAGGACTTTAATATCACCAACCATTCCCATTTTATTACGGTGTATCCATATAAATGGC
Organism: Diplotaxodon limnothrissa; assembly: GCF_057381915.1. Taxonomy (NCBI): domain Eukaryota; kingdom Metazoa; phylum Chordata; class Actinopteri; order Cichliformes; family Cichlidae; genus Diplotaxodon; species Diplotaxodon limnothrissa. Next base: position 12,271,961 of record NC_140612.1, on the reverse strand, counting down.
CCACCCTGTACTACATCTGTACTGATCAAGTTCATCAAGCTCCTCGATAAGTTTAAAAAAGTTTATCTGTCTTTTTCATGAATACCAAGCCCTGTCATATCAGTCAGTGGGCATGAAGTAATTGGATTTCTTGTAATCAGTCCAGGCACTGGTTTAAATAATTGAAACCCTCGGTCAGCCAAGACCTGAGAAAATAAAGACCAACCTGTGTTGTTTCTCATGTTGTTTTGAACATAGCTATTTCTACTATTCCAACTGTCTGGGATCCTTCTGTCTATTGGCTCTACTTCCTCTTTTCTTTGCCAAGGTTGAAAAGACATCTTTCAGTGATATAATGTACTGTAGATGATGGTCTAGTCAAAGTTTTTACAATTACAATTTTACATTGAGGACAGAATTATTTTTATTTGTTAAGATGGTCTTTTTATGCCAATCACGTTAAACATTTGACATGTTGTCTGTTCTATTGTAAATAAAATATTGATTTTCAACAATTATTTCATTCTTTTCTTTTTTACGTTTTACACAGTAACATAACTTTATTCAGAATTGGGACTGGACATATCCAGAACAATAATCAAATTAAAACAATTTTTTAAGTGTCCTAAAAATTCCTACTTGGTCTATCAGCTGTTAAGCTGCATTACAGTCCAACGTGAGCTTGCAGACCTCTTTAGTCTTCCTCCCCCCATTTTCTTTCCTCTACACTACCATGACTTATCTCTCCATTGTTGGATGAAGGGAATAGAGAGAATTGAGGGTTAACAGGGTCTTGTTCTCTTGAGATGGCACACTTATTGACACGGCCACACAAAAAGCACCAGAGAATAAGGAGGTGGCTGGTAAGGAGACACTGTGCTAATGAAGTGTATCCTTCACTATCTATCAGCCGTCTTGTGGCAACTATCAAAGAACTAAATCAATACAGATGTGGTCAAAGATTCAGCTGTGCTTGAATGGAACTGCTCACCTCAATCTGTCTTTGTCATTAACTCTCCTCTTTGTGCCCCTTCTTGGTTAATGGTAATAAACTAATTTAATAGTAGAAGTTGCTCTCTTCTGTCTGGTTGTGGCTTTTTTTAAAGCAATAGAATCTGAAATGACACTGCCGAGGCACACAAAGTTTTTTGTAGGTATCCTTTTATGCATCAAATGTGATGTCTGATCATTTTGCATAATTGTGTAGCTTGATATTGTTTTTTTTATGCAATGGATATAAAGAATTAGTTTTTTCTTTTAAAAGTATTTTGATAGGTATAGGCAATAAAATATGTTTATGCAAGTATTGGTACAGAAGCAAGTTATTCCAGTATTGTAAGTGAAATAAGGCAATGTTTTACGAGTAGGATGTATATTAGACACGCCAGTCCACCCTGTCTCATCAGCGTGAAATTGACATGCACGCTTAAGTTGCAGTTATTTCAAGTCAACATTTTTGCTGGATTATTTAGCAAATTATGAACAATAGTAATAAGCTCAAAAAAGTGTCAGTTAAGAGCCACAATTTACTTGATTTTAAAACAAAAAGTACTTGTAATCTTGAGTTTGTTATGCTTCTTACAATCGTGCGACGCAAACACGTGTACAGGTTAAAAATGGTAAAATGGTAAATGGTCTGTATTTGTATAGCGCTTTACTTGGTCCTAAGGACCCCAAAGCGCTTTACACTATACGCAATCATCCACCCATTCACACACAGGTGATGGCAAGCTACAATGTAGCCACAGCCACCCTGGGGCGCACTGACAGAGGCGAGGCTGCCGGACACTGGCACCAACGGGCCCTCTGACCACCAACAGTAGGCAACAGGTGAAGTGTCTTGCCCAAGGACACAACGACCGAGACTGTCGGAGCCGGGGCTCGAACCGGCAACCTTCCGATTACAGGACGAACGCCCAACTCTTGAGCCACAATCGCCCAGGTTATGTTGTTAATGGCCAAATATGGCACAGTGCATTTCAGACAAACTGTTAATTAATGGAAAAGTAAAAAGAGTACCGTATTTCCCGAACTACAGAGCGCACCTGAATATTAGCCGCACAAGCTAAAATCAGGGGAAAATCCTGTTTTGTACATACATTAGCCGCACCTGACTAAAAGCCGCAGGTGTTTCAATGCTGACTTATCATATGTAAGAGAATATGCACAAAGTGAATTGTCAGGAAAGAGATGGCTGTTTGGAGACATCCCTTTTATTAATATTTTGAAAAACAAGTTATGGGTACATATTTGCATAACTTTTTAGGGTATATGTACAAGTACCGGTAATTACAAGTAGGAAACATGTACTTTGCTTCATAAATGAGTAACAAATGTAGTACATAACAATAACCTACAGCACACCAGAACAATTGATTCGGCCTACCTTTTAGGCTCAGGTCCAGTGACACGGCTTTAACAAGAATAAAAGTCAGTCATTCACCACCATCTTTCTCTTCTTCCTGTGCACTAAAACCACCAAAGTCCTCTCCTCCAGTGTCGGAAACGAACAGGTTCAGGATGGCTTCGTCATCCACTCTCCACTTCTCTCCTTCGTTGTCACTTTCAAAACCAAAGAAATCCTCGTTGTCAGAGTCGAACACCCTCAGAAGGGCCGTGGCGGTGTCCTCCTCTCCATCATGCAACAGTCCAGCCCTTCGAAATCCGTTGGTGATCGTGGATGTTTTCACACTTTTCCACGCAGTCAGAATCCAATGGTGGAGTTGGGCATAACTTGCTTTTCACAAGTTTATCGCCGCTCATCATCCACGCCTCCCGCTGAACGCGTAGTGCTACTTTGAAGTTTGTTTTTCGCGCTACTTCGTACGGCACTACGTTGCCTGGCGGATGGACATGTGACCAACATACCACTCTTGAACCCCGATCCTTCCGCCAGGCAACGTAGTGCCGTACAACAGCTGAACAAACAAAACAAATCCGCTCATGGACAATCCATAGAAAAGCCGCACCTGACTAAAAGCCGCAGGATTCAAAGCTTGTGCAAAAAGTAGCGGCTTATAGCCTGACAATTACGGTACTGTAATTACTTCATTCTATGTAAAAAATTACTGTAAAGGAGGGAGACAAGATGGCTCCAGTATGTTCGGCTCGCCGTCACTCCACCTGTTTTCTGGTTTTCTGTTTGCTGTTCTTTGCCTTAACTGTGGAAATTAACTCGCTCCGGACTTATGACCGAAAAACTCTTTTTATCATCCGAGACTCAGCAGTGACAGCACCTTTGTCCTTTGTTTTTGATGGGCAAACAAGCAGTGCACCTCCACCGCTCGATGGCATTCCGCCTTACCTACGTCGCACCTGGTTCCTTCCTCCCAAGCTACACCGGAGAAAACGCTGGAGAAGACGAGGGAAGCGAAGTGGTCTCCTGGCTCATACAAAGGCATTCCTGTCACTTTCTTGCCTGGCTGATCCTCCCCTTGTACAAATGGGTTTCTGCTACTCTGCCACTGTGAGAGGATCACTCCAACCCAGAGGACCCTGGGTGCGCACTGTCTCTCCAACTACGCCTGGTGCTGCTCCTGTTTCACCGGTGGGCCCGCTTCTCGGCCCGCGCTTCCTTCAGTCGTCTGGTTCGCTCCTCGCCATGTCGGCGGTGGCGTTCTCCTCAGGTGAGCGACTCTCTTCCACCTCTGGCCCACGCCTAATGCCTGCTCCTCTCCTGCGTGACTCTCCAAGCACGTCGCTGGTTGCTCCTGTTCCGGGTGCTGGGTCATCGGCTCCTCTCCAGCCACGGATCCGCAGACTTGGTACCGTTATTTCAAACCTCCGCCCACTCAGCCGCACATCAACCCCGATGACAGCTACTGATCTCACCTTATCTATGGCTTTGATCAACACTCGATCCCTCTCCAATAAGACGTTTCTGCTCAAGAATTTCTTCTCTTCTCATGAACTGGATTTTATGTTCCTGAGACCTGGCTACATGCTGGTGAGACTGTGGCTTTCTCTGAGCTTCTTCCTCCAGGCTGTTGTTTCTTCAACTCTCCCAGGTCTTCTGGTAAAGGTGGAGGCCTTGCCTGTGTTTTTAAATCAGTTTATGACTGTCATCAGATTTCATCTTTCTCCTTTTCCAGCTTTGAACTGCAGCTTTTTAAACTGAACTCATCTACTCCATTAATGTGTGCAGTAGTGTACTGTCCTCCCAAATTCAACAAGGATTTTATCAGTGAGTTTGGGGAATTCTTATCAGGACTTTCAGTAGATTTTGATCATTTTCTTATTGTTGGCGATCTGAATATCCATGTGTGTTGTCCATCTAAACCTCTGGTTAGAGATTTTGTACCACTGCTGGACTCTTTTAACCTGACTCAGTGTGTGTCTGGCTCCACACATGAGAAAGGTCACACACTGGACCTCGTCATGTCTCACGGCCTGAGTATCCACGTCTCTGAAATCTGTGAGAGTGCGTGTATCTCTGATCACCTTCCTGTTCTGTTGCTGCAGTTAAAGCTCCTTCACGCCGCCACCGGATCATCAGTACCCATGTACCATCCCAGTTCTCTGCTGCTTTCAACAACTCTGAGCTCTCCACGATGGACTGGATTGACTCCCTGTGTGCAGAAGATTTAACTGCTCTTTTTAACTCAACATGCACTTCTATTCTGGACTCCATCGCTCCCCTAAAATCACTCCGTCCCAAAGCTCACGCTGAACCCTGTTCAGACTCTGTTCGTGCTCTCAGGCGCTCCTGCAGGTGTGCTGAGAGAAAGTGGAAAAAGGACAAGCTGCAAGTCTCCTTCAATATCCTGAGAGACTCTCTTTTAACTTATCAGAAAGCTGCTAAAGAGGCTAAGTCCTCCTACATATCTAACCTGGTCAGCAGTAATGTCCATAAACCTCAGACTCTGTTTCGTGTTTTAAACTCCATTGTTGATCCTCATACGTCCACCTGCCTCACACCTTCTGCCACCCTCTGCAATGACTTTTTATATTTCTTTGTTAATAAGATTTCCTCCCTGCAGTCTGTCATTCCACCTCCACCTTTCAATCCCTGTGTTTCTCCCTTGTGCCAATCTGCCTTTAACCAGTTTGAGCTAATCTCTCTTTCTCAGCTGCATGAAACAGTCTGCAAGGTCAAGTCTACCAACTGTTCCACTGACGCTATCCCCTCTCATCTTCTGAAGCAGGTCCTGGACTCAGTTGGACCTGTCCTTCTGGTCCTGATCAATGCATGTCTCAGCTCTAGTTGTTTCCCAACACTTTTTAAGCATGCTGTTGTTCAACCTCTCCTCAAAAAGCCTAACCTGGATCCATCTATACTCTCTAATTATAGGCCCATCTCCAATCTGCCCTTTCTGTCCAAAGTACTGGAACGAGTTGTCCTCAGGCAGCTCCAGTCATTTTTAGACAACAACAATCTCTATGAGAAGTTTCAGTCTGGTTTTAGAGCTCGTCACAGCACTGAAACCGCCTTACTGAGAGTTTTTAATGATTTGCTTTTAACTGTAGACTCTGGTTGTGCTGCTGTCCTAGTAACCTTAGACCTGACTGCAGCCTTCGACACTGTTGATCACAACATACTGTTATCCCGCCTAGAACACTGTGTCGGTTTGAAAGGTACTGTCTTAAAGTTTTTCCAGTCCTACCTGGATAACAGGAGTTTTTCTGTTCACCTCGGTGAACTGTCATCTCCCAGAGCTCCTTTAACTTGTGGTGTACCTCAGGGGTCCATTCTAGGCCCCCTGCTGTTTACTCTGTATTTGCTCCCTCTGGGCGATGTGCTGCGCAAACATAATGTGTCCTTCCACACCTTTGCTGATGACATTCAGATCTACCTCCCTCTGAGGTTAGACTGTAAGGACTCTCTGCAGCCGTTATTCTCCTGTCTGTCTGACATTAAGACTTGGATGGCTCTCAACTTCCTACATCTAAATGAAAGTAAAACTGAAGTCATTGTGTTTGGGCTTCCTAAAGACCCCAACCTTTCCTTTGATTTTATGGGACCCCTAACTTTCAAATGTACTTCCTCCATTAAGAGCCTCGGTGTTACTTTTGACAGTGCTTTTAAATTTGATAAACAAATCAGCTCCGTAGTCAAGGGATCTTTTTATCATCTACGGATTTTAGCTAAAGTCAAGTCCTACCTGTGCAGGAACGATCTAGAAAGGGTGGTCCATGCTTTTATTACATCACGGCTGGACTACTGTAACTCCCTTTATGCTGGTTTAGATCGTTCCTGTCTGCATCGCCTCCAACTGGTGCAGAACGCTGCTGCTCGCATGCTGACCGGTTCCAAAAAGAGAGACCACATCACTCCGGTCCTCTGCTCTCTCCACTGGCTCCCAGTTGCTTTTAGGATTGATTTTAAAATTTTACTGCTGGTTTTTAAGGTTCTTAACGGTACTGCACCTCCTTACCTGGCAGAGCTTCTTAGCATTTACCGCCCCAGGAGATCTTTGAGGTCAGCAGACCTGATGCTTTTAGATGTTCCCAGATACAGATTAAAGACTAGGGCAGAGAGGGCTTTTGCTGTGGCTGCACCCAGACTGTGGAACAGTTTACCTCCTCACATCAGATTCTCCACAAGCCTAGGAACTTTTAAAACTGCTCTTAAAACTCACCTCTTCTCATTGGCTTTTAGCAAGGTTTAACTTATTGTTTTAATTTATTGTTTTATCAGTGAGGTGTTTTATGTACTTGCGTTTTATTGTATTTTATATTTGTATTTTATTGTACAGCACTTTGGTCAGCCTTGGTTGTTTTTAAATGTGCTTTATAAATAAACTTGACTTGACTTGACTTGACAAAAGTCACTGCACTAAATTGCTTTTTTCAAGGTATAAACAAGACAACAACCGGCCACAGCTACCTTTTGGTCCACATGTCAAACTGGCCATTCCCCTTAAATTATTCAAATGGATAAGTTATTATGGAGTAATCTACCACACAGTTACTATTAAATATTTTACACCAGGGTGTAAACATGCTTTGTAATGCTGTAAAGTTGGGCATTTTAACATGCAACTTTGATTAACCCTTTAAGACCTACCGTAGAACCAAGTCTGCCAGAGCTTATATTATGTTTTTACATGTTGTAGAGCCATTTTTGGGAGCATTTCAAATTGCTATACATCAATACAACCACTACAGCCTAAATCTTAATAATATGCATGCATTAAGTGCATAGTAATTACATAAATTGCAAAAAAGTGCAATAAACTACAAAAAAATTGAAAATTGTGTTTGTTTTTTAACATATATTTCTAGTTAGAGAAATTTAAGAGGCTTATCCCTCAAAACTGTAAATACAAAAAAGTTGCACAAAATAGTTTCCCACCACAGGAAATTTATTTTGAGTGTCTTCATAGTTTTATTTTTGAAATACACCAATTTCTATACACTGCAGGAAAAACGAAAATAAATATTATAGTGCAAATTTGCAAAAAAGCAGCATATGCATCAAAATAAACTATTTCCAGCAGTGCAATATGAGTCCTAAGCAACCCAGAAATGACACAGAAAGTCATAAAGTCAAAGATAACTTTTAAAAACACCAGTATATGCTCATGAGGCCTTGATGGCAAAAAACTACATTTCCACGAAAATGACGTCACTTCCGGTTTCGGGCAGGTCATGGCGGACATGCGATAGTTCGTGCTGATGGACGTAGGAAGTGTTATGAACAGCTGATCGGATCGGCAAAGCCTGTTTCTGGAATATTATGTTTTTGTTGCTGCAAGTGCTTTTTATGCAGTTTTTGCAAAGCCATATGTGGAAGGAAACCGTGACAAGCTGATGGCATAAGATGTAAGTACAACTCCTCCGGTTTCATATGCAAAAATAATTATTGCGCTTGCTCACGTGGCCGGAGTGCTACCGGGATTTAAAAATAGTTACGCAAAACGGAGCGTGCTGCTCTGACCGGTTTTAAAGGGTTAAACTCATGTGTTTTTGGAACCAGCTCTAAGTGGAGTGTCCAGGAACTGCAGCTTTTTGGCAGATATGTGTTGGCTTCATCTTTCAGTCTCTGAGGCTGATCCTTGATAGAACAATGCAGAATTTGCAGTCTGTCAATAAACACATACAATTTACCCACAATATGGATAGTCCTTTTACAGAAAAAAATAAAAACAGCTAGATGGTGATGATATTGTTGTATAATTCACAATGTGCTGTTTTAAAATATAGGTTTTGATGTAGTTTTGTTTTCTTTTTGGATTGCAGGTTAAACTTTGATGTTATGAAACTTAAACACTCTAAAAAGCATTACTATGAGAACATATTATTGTTAAATACTGAATTAAGTTATATTGGTATAATATATTTTATATTTTTTATCTCACTTGGCCATTTGTATTTCACTGTGCCTATTTTTCTTTTTACTTTCCGTTGTCTCTGATGGTGCAACCTACCTTCTTTTTGTCTTGGGGAGCAAAACATAAATAAAAGAGCTAATCCCACCTGGATCCAATGAAATATTTGAGGGCTCCTTGGGAGGGTCCTTCCCAAATCTTTAAATTTGAAAGCCACATCATCTCATAAAGTAAAATCACCAAGGTATTACACATTACAAAGGGTGGGAGTTTACTTATGAGAGACTCAGCTGGGTGGTTGATGGCATTAACTGCAATATTTCAAAGGAAAAAAAAAATACATCAAAGTCTCTTTCTGGCTGCTCGGTTCAAATGGTGTCTGAACCCAGTTTGACATGACTCTCAAATGTTATTGAACTATCTATCAAAACCATCATCATCTTCTTCTTGAGCTGCATAAAGCCAGAGGAAGTGAACCCATTAGAGGGTTCCATCACAAGAACAAATGTCACTGCTAGTTTCATCTCCTACTGCAAGAGAGATGCATTTCTTAACATCACAATGTGAAGCCTTTATTTGATAACAGGGAGAAAGAAAATAAAACTCGAATAAATTAAATATGGGTGGAGACAATCAATAACCATTTAAAGCTGGCCTGACACTGCAATAATTATGTGTTTTCCTCCTTTTTCTATCTTAACCCCAGAGAGTTGCATTTACAGCTGCTTTTCCATTGTCTGTTAAAATCTAAAATCAGAAACCAAGCTTCTGTAACACAGTAAGGGGAATTGTTGAAAAGAATATATCAATGGGCCAATAGGCTCGACTATAGGAGCACAGGGGTGTGTTCAAATGAGACACAGAGACAAGAATGTAACTCAAAAGAACCAGCCAACTTTAGTGACATAAACCATAAGGTTGACAAGCACAGGTTAAAGACACTTTACAATGGTAGAAAGGAAACTTACAAAAATTAAAAGAAAAGTAAAACAAACTACTAAAGCAATGACTTGGCCAAGTGTTATTTTTGGTTTTCAATGTTCGGGTTTCAATGCTCGGGTGCACCCTAGTAACCTGACTCCTTAACTCTTATAGAAACAGATTACACAAATCCAATGCACATTCAAATGAAAATTTCACACTCTTTTCACATGTGGAGAATGCTCTACACAACAGCTCATTATTTAAAGTCCCAAATAAAAAATGTCCAAGGGGTAAAGTCCAAAAAATTCCCAGGGTGTGAAAGAGAATAGGGATGAGAGAATGTCAGTCAGTGGTCTTATGTATAACCAGCTGTGCGTGAAAGTGTGAGTGATACAGTCCTACCACACCGCAAGGTGCAGCAGATCATCAAGTGGAAAAGAAGCGAATCTCAGTCTCTCTAAGTCCAGGTGGGAAGGCTCGCCATCTATTTCACTGGAGGAATCCTATTTCACTGGAGGAATCCACCTCAGGAACAATTCAGCATACAAAAAAAACCTGACCTGTCAACAGACAGGATCAGAAGAGCAATTCAAATATTAATTATGCTGTTCTAGCTATAATTCACAACTTAGGATTTTGTTTAAATCACATTCAACATAAATTTGCAATAAAAATACTCAATTTTGCAAAAATAAAACATCTCTCTTACACAAACTATGCATTAAACCAAGTAAAGTCAGTGCATATGCATATATGTCGCATATGCGGCAATTATTAATCAAACAATTGAGATTAATTCAGTTTCTCAACGATAAAATGTGAAACAGACATGAACTAACTGAGACATACAACATGTGCTCACCGATCTCAGCGCATCACGGCCGAAGACAATGGCATAGTGTCTCTCGGTCGGAAAATGCAGGGCTCTAAATAACGTAACAGGACATGTTTTCTCTTTAATAACCGTAATACGACATGAAGGAAAAATAAACATAAGTTGCGCTTCAAGTGTTACCTTACTTCTGGAAGCAGATTGAGATGAACTTCCAGGCAGTTGATAGCAACCAGAGCTAACAAAGGCTAACAGTTTAGCTCCACGCGGTACTTTTTAAAGTCACCAGAAAAATGCAGCATTTGCCTGCTTACTCACTGTGGCTACTTTTAACATGAAAGGTAGCTGATAACCAGTGAACTTATGTGCAACACAGTTGGTTGCAACTTATATCTAATACTTTTTTTCCAGCTCAAAAGCTTCAGTCTCTCTTTTCTCCTGCCAGCACGCGACTACCTCCACACATAGCAGCAAACACAGAGCACGTAGGTGGGACATACAGCGGCAGACTGCTCTCCCATTGGTCAAAACATACTGGGACCTGTGCATTTCGATTGGTTGGGCAGGCTGTCCATCTCTCCTCATATCAGTCCTTAAAGTGGTACCCCCATTTTATGTGGGTTACACCCTCCCCTCTTGATGGTATGCCCGTCCCTGGGCATCTGCAGGGTGGCACTGAGTTACACTGCTTTGACCTTTCCAACATAATTACTAGTTGGATCTTCAAATCCATTTAAAGAGCTAGTCAATGCCTCACTTAGGCCTTGAAAAAGAGAATTCACCACCGTTATCAGAGGATTCCCAAGTGTCACATAATGCAGTCTCTTGGGCTTTGCTTGCAATCTGTTAGAACGACGAAGAGATGGCTCAGTATCTTGAAGTCCATTATTCTGGGTCATCACAGGTTCAGGCTGTTCAGTAACAGGTCTGTTCACATCACTTAATCCTTCTTCACATGCTGCATCAGAGCTCGTCCCATCATCTTGAGGAGCTTCCTCAGACTGCTGCAATTCTGAACTTTGAGGAAGTCCTTTGGCTGAGTCAAGCCCATGCAATATGTTTGCTTCAGGTGAGTTGTCACGTTCAGGTGAGTTGTCACGTTCAGGTGAGTTGTCACGGTCAGGTACATCCTGAATCATTCCTTCACCTTCCTCTACAAGGGATTTAGTGGCAGGAGGATCAGGTGGAAGTGAAACTGTAGGCACCTCTGGTTCTGCTGATTGTCTGACCACACAAGGAGGTTTACTCAACTTGTGAGTTTCATGTACTGGGACATATACGTCGGACTTTGATGTAATGAGAGGGCGAAATGTCCAATCAGATACATTATCCATATCAGAGGGAATTTCATCTTCCCCCTCGACAACAGAACACTGCCTTGTTCTGGGTCTCCTGTTTGGATGGGTTTTGACTGTCTCGGGTTCTGCAGCTGCTGACAGAAATCCACATGGGAGAAGCAAGTCACGATGTAGAGTCCGCACAGGTCCATCTTTACCCTCAGGTTTAACTGTGTAGACCGGCATTTCTCCAGCTCGCTTAAGGACAATGTAAACATCCGTTTCCCACTTATCTGCCAGCTTATGCTTTCCACGCAGCTTCACATTTCGTACAAGAACTCTGTCTCCACTCTGCAATGTTGATTCAACCACTCGTCGGTCAAATCTGGCTTTGTTGCGACCTGCATTCTTTTGTGCATTATTGGTGGCAATCCGGTAGCTTTCTTCCAAACGAGATTTTAGGTTACCGACGTACTGGGAATGAGTCTGCTTAGTAGCATTAGTGGGCAACCTAAAGATTAAGTCAATGGGCAGTCTTGGTTGCCTCCCAAACATCAATTCATAGGGGGAAAATCCAGTCACGTCACTCTTCGTACAATTATAAGCATGTACCAGAGACTTGACGAAGTCTCTCCAGTGGAGTTTATCTGACCGATCCAGTGTCCCAAGCATCTGGAGAAGAGTGCGGTTGAATCTCTCAACCGGATTCCCTCTAGGGTGGTAGGGGGTTGTACGCACTTTCTTCATGCCAGTAAGTTCACAGAGTTCCTTGATGGTCTTTGATTCAAAGTCAGGACCCTGATCACTAAGAAGCTTTTCGGGAAAACCATAATGGACAATGAAGTTGTCCCAGAGACACTTTGCTACAGTCTGTGCTCGTTGATTTGGAGTTGGCACTGTCACAGCATACTTTGTGAAATGGTCAGTTATGACCAATACATCTTTCGTGTTTGAGCGATCTGGCTCTATTGATAAAAAGTCCATGCACACTAGTTCGAGAGGTCTGCAGGTCTTAATGTTTATCAATGGAGCAGCTTTCTCTGGAGGTGTTTTTCGACGAATACATCGCTCACAAGATTTGACCATTTTTTCTATGGTCATGTGCATTTTCGGCCAATAAAATCTGGCCCTTGCCAAGTCTACTGTTCGTTCGACTCCAAGATGGCCCATATCATGATGAAGGCTTGTAAGTGCTGTGGCTCTTAGCTCCTCAGGGAGCACAAGCTGATATGAGGTGTTGGGACCATCTTGCCGCTTACGGTAGAGCACCCCGTTCTGTATTTCAAGCCGATTTAACTCTCTGAGTAACAGGGGAAGTTCTGGTAGCGCTAACCTAAGGCTGGGAGGTGGAGTTTCGCCAGTCTCCAAGAGTACAATCACTGCATTGATAGCAGGGTCCAATGTCTGCTTTTGCCTCAACTCCTTCTCAGAAATTGAGTGGACAATGGGAAGCCCATCCACTTGCTCCTGTTGGAAGCAGTCGGGAATAGCTGTGGACTGGTGAGTGAGGGATTCAACTAAGGTCAACCCAGAAGTGGTGGATCCAACATTAGCTACGGCTGAGGTGACCATATGGCGCTCACAAATAGCCTGAATTACATCCAAGGGAACAGTCTCTGGACTCTCAGGGTTGCTCAGATGGTACAGTGTGAACTGCCGGATTCTCTCACTCTCCTTCTTAGATGCATAATCATCCTCTGGTGGACTGTGAGGACGACGCGAGAGCGCATCAGCATCCATATTTTGTTTTCCCGCTCTGTACTGAAGACTAAATGAATAGGTGGAAAGACTGGACAGCCACCTATACCCTGTTGCATCAAGCTTTGCAGAGGTCAAGATGTATGTAAGAGGGTTGCTGTCAGTCACTACTACAAAGTCTGTACCATATAGGTAGTCAGAGAATTTTTCCGTGACTGCCCACTTAAGGGCCAAAAACTCCAGCTTATGGGCTGGGTACTTCCTCTCACTCTTTGAAAGACCACGACTTGCAAAAGCTATGACCCTGGACTGTCCATCTTGTACCTGATATAAGGCAGCACCAAGGCCAATGGTACTGGCGTCCGTATGTAAAACATATGGAAGCTGGGGGTCTGCAAATCCCAAGATTGGAGCGGAGGTTAGCTTTGCTATTATTTGGTCAAAGGCCTCCTGACATTGAGGTGTCCAACGCTGACCAAAGGGTTCCTTTGGGTTGCGATACTCTGAATTTGCGTGTGTCCTTGGCTTGTTGTTCCGCTTCCTAATTGGTGGGTAGCCCGAGGTTAGTTCGTTAAGTGGTCTGACAATGACAGAGTACCCCTGAATAAACCTTCGATAATATCCAGCAAATCCTAAAAAGGACTGAAGTTCCTTAAGATTTGTGGGGATGGGCCAGGTCTTTAAGGCCTCAACTTTGTCAGGGTCAGTCTCTACTCCTCTTGCGGAAACAATGTGACCAAGGTATTTTACCGAGGTCTGAAAGAATTTGCACTTTTCTGGTGCCAGTTTCAAGCCATATGACATCAGTCGTTGCAGGACATGTTTCAAACGCTGTTCATGTTCCTCCAGGGATGATGAGAAGACAATCAGGTCATCAATGAACACCAGAACCTCTTTGAGATTCATATCTCCTACACACTTCTCCATCAATCTCTGGAACGTCGAAGGCGCATTTGTGATCCCCTGGGGCATCCTATTAAATTCCCAAAATCCAAGTGGGCAAACAAATGCGGTCTTATTCTTGTCTGCTTCCTCCATCTCAACCTGGTAGTATCCAGACTTGAGGTCTAGGACCGAAAACCACTTAGAACCCGCAAGAGCACTGAATGCATCTTCCAATTTTGGAAGGGCATAAGCATCTTTGATGGTCTGCAGGTTCAGCTTTCTGTAGTCTACACACAGACGAACAGAGCCATTCTTTTTACGAACGACAACAATGGGGGAAGCAAACGGGGACTCAGATTCTCGTATAACACCAGAATCAAGGAGTTCCTGTAGATGTTGTCTCACAGCATCCACATCATTGGGGTGTATGGGACGTGCTCTTTGTTTAAAGGGTGTCTTATCACTGAGTTTGATATGGTGTTTGACTTTGTCAGTGTGTCCAAAGTCCAATTCGTTCTGAGAGAAGACATTTGGCATGTCGTTTAACATGTTTGTAACTCGTTCCTTCCATTCAGTGGGTAAGGGCGAATCTCCAAAATCAAAGCTCAGTTCTGAGGAAGACTTAGCTTGAAATTTAGAGCAGTCTGGTTCTCTGACAGTTTGCTCTTTGTGTAGCACTTGCAAGATAGCATTAACATCTGCCAAAGGTGTTTTGGGGGGTATGACAATGTCATGGTTGGTTTCATTTCTCACTACGACAGGGAGAAGACACTGACGTTTGCGTGGTAAAGTGACTGCAATTGCTGAAACTAGCAAGCCATTTGGTAGTGAAGAAGCTGAAGGATGTTCAAGGACAGCATCTCTTTGCATGTTCACGGGATTTACATTGACAGAGGCCTCCAGGACAACAGTCTGTCCTGCAGGAACGACTGCAGGCATCTTACCTGTCAGTTTTGCACAACCAAGGCTACCAGAGTTAAAGTTTCTTTGTCGCATCTCAAGTATTTGGAGAACTGCTTGATACCCATTAAACAAAGGCTGAAAGGGTGAAAGCTTCTGGTAATTAGCATAGAGGGCATCAAGGGTGTTTGTGCCTATGAGTACCTGCTCATGGGCTGTAGAGCGGAGATGGGGGATAACCAAGGCCAGAGTGTGAACATCAATATCAGAGCCTACAAACTCTTTAGGAAAGGTGATGGTAAGCTCAACATATCCTAAGTAAGGGACAGACTGGCCATTGGCACCCTCCACTTCAAGCAACTCATTTAAGGGATGAATGGTCAGATCTGCAAGATGTTCTTCATAAAAAGACTGGGGTACAGTTGTGACTTGTGAACCCGTGTCCAAAAGACAGTTTGTGTCTCTTCCTGCAATAGTTACTTGAGCTGTGGTCTTAGTTCCTACAAGGCCATGTGGAAATTTTGATCCTTCCACTTTAACGTTTTTAATGGCAGGTTTCAGGATTTTGGGACTGACATTGCGAGACTCCACTCCCATATGTCCCTCTATGGGAGTAGGCTTCAGTTTAAATGTGCCTCACTTCGAGAAGCATTAGAGGCTTCCCAAGCAGCCTGTTTTTCTTTCAGCTGTCTTTTCTTAGCTGCTACAAGGGAAGGGTTTGGCGCTTTATCACAAACTGAGATGACATGGCCATCCTCCCCACACTGGAAACAGTACCATGGACGTGGTCTACTGTTAGCTTTAAATGTGGAGGGATGCTGACTGGCCACTTTTGGTTTCACACCGTGGGTGTCAGGTGTGACGGACCTCGCTTTTTGCTGCTTAGGTTGTTTCGTCTTATGATTCTCAGATACAAGACTGTTAAGCTGAATGCTGAGGTCAGCAACTTGTTGCTTTAGCGTCTCAAGATCAGATTTGTCCACCAGATTATTGGTGGTGTGTGCGAGTTGCACGTGTGACGTGGCGTGCTGCTTTCTAGAGTTTTGGGCAGACTTAGCATGACTAAAATGCTGCCTCATGCGGCTCAGTTTTGCAGCCTGTTTATCTTCTTCTGTCCTAAGAAGAAGCAGCAGCTCTGCAAAGGAAGGTGGGTTTTCTTTTTTTTGTTCTAGCTGAAGATCGATTATTAGTGCATTCTCCCAACAACCTCGAATGAACTGCTTTAAGAGCTGTTGGTTAAAATCATGAGCGGACACACCACCACGTCTCATGGCTCTACTTAATGCAGTGTGCAGCCTCTGCAGGAAAACAGAAGCTCTCTCTCCATCATTTTGAAATGTGCTCATGAACCTAGCATGCAGCTCATCACCATCTTCGACTGTTCCGTAGGCAGAGTCAAGCAACTCAAGATAGGCAGAGGGTCTAGACTGTGGACTCAGATGTTTAATCATCTCGGAAGCAGGAGGAAGCAGACTGTCAAGTATACGATGTGTGCAGTGCAGATCAGACACAGAAGGATCTCTAATAAGGATTTCAACACTAGCTCGCCACGTATCATAATCTGCCTCATGGCTAGGACGTGGGCTCTTGCCCGAATAAGCCCTGAGTCTACCAGATGATGCGAACTGGGGTGAGCTCTCATTGCTGCGCACTACATGCTCAACAACTACTCGCTGAACAGCAGTTGGATTAACATCAATTATGGGGCTAGAAGCGGCCCCAGAAGAAGCTGGAAGAGTCTGTGAGGGGCTGAAATCAGTCAGGTTTTCACTGAAATTGGGAGAGGTAAGAGATTTACTTGCGTTATTTGGTGATGTCAAAACTGTGGAGTCTAGAGGTACACCTGATTGAGGGTCCTCAGAAAATGAAACGTCTCCCTTGCTGGTTAAGTCTTTCTGTGGAAGTGGGCTCTGTACAGTTGAGGATTCTGGACCAGTTTGAGATGACTGGGAAATAGCACTTCCTGCCGATGAAACCAGATTTTTAAGTTCTTCCTTTAACATCTCCTCTAATGAATTTCCACTCAGTTTGGCAATTTCACGGAGCTGTTCCATGTACATTTTAGTGGCTTTGTTTCTGGCATCAAGGGAGTAAACACTTCCTAAGGCCTTTAACTCATACACGATGCCTGCTTGGGTTGTACTTGGAAGCCGCAGAGGTAACAGTGGCTCCAATGTGTGCATGGCAGTCTCATGTGTAAACTCGATGATCATGTGCTTATGGTAATCTGACTCAGGATCGTCTAGACGAAAGTAACGGTTGATGGAACCATATTTTTGGAGGAAAGTGGACACTTCCTCATCAGTCTCTGATCCTGTGAGCCCACTAACAACTACAGAATTGGGAATTCTGACGGATTCACTTAGTACAACATCCATTTTCTCTCTAGAAGTTGTAGCTCAGATTAAGCACTTTTAAACACCACACACAAATTGTCTAGCACTTAAACACACACAACCATGCTCCTGGCTGGCTCGCCAAAGCTCTCACTGTAACACAGTAAGGGGAATTGTTGAAAAGAATATATCAATGGGCCAATAGGCTCGACTATAGGAGCACAGGGGTGTGTTCAAATGAGACACAGAGACAAGAATGTAACTCAAAAGAACCAGCCAACTTTAGTGACATAAACCATAAGGTTGACAAGCACAGGTTAAAGACACTTTACAATGGTAGAAAGGAAACTTACAAAAATTAAAAGAAAAGTAAAACAAACTACTAAAGCAATGACTTGGCCAAGTGTTATTTTTGGTTTTCAATGTTCGGGTTTCAATGCTCGGGTGCACCCTAGTAACCTGACTCCTTAACTCTTATAGAAACAGATTACACAAATCCAATGCACATTCAAATGAAAATTTCACACTCTTTTCACATGTGGAGAATGCTCTACACAACAGCTCATTATTTAAAGTCCCAAATAAAAAATGTCCAAGGGGTAAAGTCCAAAAAATTCCCAGGGTGTGAAAGAGAATAGGGATGAGAGAATGTCAGTCAGTGGTCTTATGTATAACCAGCTGTGCGTGAAAGTGTGAGTGATACAGTCCTACCACACCGCAAGGTGCAGCAGATCATCAAGTGGAAAAGAAGCGAATCTCAGTCTCTCTAAGTCCAGGTGGGAAGGCTCGCCATCTATTTCACTGGAGGAATCCTATTTCACTGGAGGAATCCACCTCAGGAACAATTCAGCATACAAAAAAAACCTGACCTGTCAACAGACAGGATCAGAAGAGCAATTCAAATATTAATTATGCTGTTCTAGCTATAATTCACAACTTAGGATTTTGTTTAAATCACATTCAACATAAATTTGCAATAAAAATACTCAATTTTGCAAAAATAAAACATCTCTCTTACACAAACTATGCATTAAACCAAGTAAAGTCAGTGCATATGCATATATGTCGCATATGCGGCAATTATTAATCAAACAATTGAGATTAATTCAGTTTCTCAACGATAAAATGTGAAACAGACATGAACTAACTGAGACATACAACATGTGCTCACCGATCTCAGCGCATCACGGCCGAAGACAATGGCATAGTGTCTCTCGGTCGGAAAATGCAGGGCTCTAAATAACGTAACAGGACATGTTTTCTCTTTAATAACCGTAATACGACATGAAGGAAAAATAAACATAAGTTGCGCTTCAAGTGTTACCTTACTTCTGGAAGCAGATTGAGATGAACTTCCAGGCAGTTGATAGCAACCAGAGCTAACAAAGGCTAACAGTTTAGCTCCACGCGGTACTTTTTAAAGTCACCAGAAAAATGCAGCATTTGCCTGCTTACTCACTGTGGCTACTTTTAACATGAAAGGTAGCTGATAACCAGTGAACTTATGTGCAACACAGTTGGTTGCAACTTATATCTAATACTTTTTTTCCAGCTCAAAAGCTTCAGTCTCTCTTTTCTCCTGCCAGCACGCGACTACCTCCACACATAGCAGCAAACACAGAGCACGTAGGTGGGACATACAGCGGCAGACTGCTCTCCCATTGGTCAAAACATACTGGGACCTGTGCATTTCGATTGGTTGGGCAGGCTGTCCATCTCTCCTCATATCAGTCCTTAAAGTGGTACCCCCATTTTATGTGGGTTACACTTCCCTTTTATAATACATATATTTGGGATTTCTTTTTAAATTCGTGAAAACGCATAGCATGGTGATACTTGTATGAGAAGACTTCTTCTTTGTTTGTCGGCACAGCTTAAAAGGGTGGTAAAAGAACTCTCAGTTCCTCTGTCTTCTGGCAGTGTTATCACATCCTACTGAAATAAGGCCATCTCACCAACTCACACAGAGGGAATTGTGGATTGTAGATAATTACTGATTCCTACTGGAATATTTCATACTGAGCAAGATAAATCTCACTTTTTATAGTACTCATTTCCTCCTCCAGCGTGAGTAAGACCAAAGCACTGACTTACATTTCTTATTTTTTTACTTCATTTTGGGGGCATGAGAGCAAGCAGCATTTACTGGCCGGAAAAGCAATTATCATTAGTTCTAAGGATGTTCACAGACAACGGACTCTGTAGAAGTCGGCAAAATAATTCTTCCTCGGTGATGTTTTTCAGTTGAAATTTGGTGAAAAATGCAGCTTATTATATTTAACTAGAAATAAAAAGTGTCAGAAGCCAAAGAACGGTATTTGATCATCGACTCCTGCCTGCATATTCACATTAACAGATTGAATATGAATGTTAGTTTAGGCAGGGTACAAAGTCCAGTTCACCTGCAGTGCCAGCTGATCATCTGATCCCAGTGCTAGCACACATCAACTGATGTGTCAGCCTTTTTACACATCTTTCACATTTGGCATAAATCACTACACTACTTAAACTGTCTTGTACTACAGTACCTACACCTGCTGCACATCTCCAAGACACTTTGCAACCCATCCTTATGTGGCTTGATGCTTTTTTTGTTGTTGTTAATGCCTGCTCTGTTCCACACTGTGTGCACATGTAAGGGCGGGGAGGTATCCTCTCCCTTCCCTACACATTACATGCAAGAGCAGGAAAGTTCCAGCGCAACGCCATGCCACCAAATATAAATTGCTGAGCTACACAAATGGATGGAAAGTCTTCTTTTGACTACAGTGGTCCTGACCAAATTGTTAAATGAGTTTAACATAAGCTTGTCGTAGATTATTTTCATCCAACATATGCACATCTATCTCTAGTCAACCTAAGGTCACAATGCCATTGTTAAAAAAAAGCAATGGAAAATTTAAAAATTATCAAATATTCAGGGGGACTATTTAGAATTGTTGTTCCTGTTCTATCTGACTTCTAAAGTAAGTTTCCTTTCACTGCCACTCAGAAATTGCTTTCATTTTATGTGATTGAGTGAGCTATTGTGTCATAAATCAAAAATGTGATGAACCTGGAGCCTTGTGTGAAGGGAGCTGAATTAATTTTTTTTCATCAAGTTTCTCGCTGATTCAAGTTTCTTACTCAAAAGGTTTCTA
This sequence comes from Diplotaxodon limnothrissa, assembly GCF_057381915.1. Lineage (NCBI taxonomy): Eukaryota > Metazoa > Chordata > Actinopteri > Cichliformes > Cichlidae > Diplotaxodon > Diplotaxodon limnothrissa. Next base: position 12,251,720 of record NC_140612.1, on the reverse strand, counting down.
ACAGTAACGCCTGACTTATGTAGGTAGACAGATTGTTGGATAAATGAGCAGAGAGGCAGGCATAGAAAATGAAAGATTTCTTTAGTGATATTATCTGATGAGTCTGGTGTTTATACTCAAGGTTATGTTTCTATAGAAACTCAGATTCTGGTCCACATACTGGAGTAACATGTTTGAATTGCCAGATTGACAGAAAAGGTTTCCCTAGTGCAACTGTTGAAAAGCTAACTGTTTTGTTATGGTGGAACTGCAAGTGCCAATAATTTTTGAAATATTTTAATATTGCTATTGTGACCATCCTCATGTTCAAGATGTAGAAAAAGTTGAAGATTTTTTCTAATGAAAAAACTACGATATTTAAACAAGAATAGTCGTCCATGGTGCCAATGTTGATCCCTTGGCTTTTCATCTAATTCCAGAATACATTTGTTTGTGAAACAAAACATACATTTGTTTGTGAAAACAAACAAATGTATGCCATTAACGTCTTTCTAGAACTTTGGCACGGATGTTTCCTTTTGGCTTGTTTGTGTCTGCAGCCACTGGAGAAGTGATGTAACTTGTTTCTCATTAGTGACACTGGCAACACCTAGACCCATTGTTCCAGTGCTACACAAAACCTCTCCGAGCTCTCCTCCATGAGGCACCTTTTTGATTTTGGTTGGTCTTTGGTTTGGATTTTCACATTAAACAACATTGCGAACGCTATTTGCTCATGCACTCATTTCCACAACAGATTGTTCTGATCACACACATCATTGTTAGCTTAAGTTCTTTCCTTCTTTCCTTTATTTAAAATGCAGTGTTTTTATTGGCATTTATGTGCATCTCCCTTTTTGTCATGACCACTCAGTCCGATTTGTGTCACTATACACAATCAGTTATAATAACCTTTGCAAGTAAATCTGTCAAGCAAAATATACAAAACAAAAGACATTTGTTAGGGTTTCAGTGATAAAACAATAGATATTTGGACACCCAATCGTGGTTTTGCCAAAGATCACAGTTAGCTTGCAGAACTAATTAACAATGTCTGGGCATAGAATCAACATTTTTTTTATTAGCTGTGGTTTGCTTTACATTTCTGCCAGTTCAGTTCACCCACATTGCATCATTAATGAACTGATATTTTTTTTCTTCATGGCCCATAGGTTCTATGTGGGTGTTCACTTCAGAGATTTAACAATTTTTCAAAAATATTTCTTCCAACAGGGATATGCTTCAGACCATTGTCCTGCAAAAAGATCCACTTACATCACAAAGCTGTTTTGGACACATGGCTAACTGCAAGAAGGTGGATCCATGTAGATAATCATGAATGACCACTGCATGGTCCCGTAGGCTAAGATGTCAACACTGCCTAGCTGGATGCGGTGGCCCTGGTGTTCCTGAGTTTCATCCTTATGTTTTGAGAGTTATTCAGCTTTTCACACAGGATCAATTCGCCTTATCTAGATTTTGAAGACAACCACACATGTTGTATTATTGGTTCAATTCTGAAGTGATCAGCCATTCTGAAGGTTTCAAAGCAGAGCTGTTGCTTCTGCATATTGAATGGAACCTGTTGAGGAGATTTAAGCATGTGACAAGGATGCCTTCTGGGAACCTTGAAGTGTTTATGGCTACTTCACTTTGATGGAGACCTCATGGCCAATGTTCCTTCTAATTTTTCATGTGTCTGAGCGAACACACAAACTCCCTGAGTGGCCCCTTGGACCACTGTGAGCAACATCAGACGTGTGCACTGTGGTTACATGGTTTATTAAAATAATCAAATTACAGCATTTACATTTATGTTAGACTACTTTTAATTAACTGCTTTAGCCCACTTACAATGAAAATGTAAAAAAATCTAGTCATTGACCTGTGTAGTATGTTAACACTATTGGAAGTAAAAATAACTTGAATTCCAATTTTGAAAACACAACTTTCTTTTTATAAAGCTCTGACTTGTATAATGAGCCTGTGGTCTGGGAGAGAGTCCTGTAACTCTCTGTCTGTAAAATACAGTATATAATGACCAATGTTGGGCAATTAATTATATAGTTACTTGTTCAAAAAAGTAACTCAGTTTGGCAAACAACAAAGTTTTTTGCAGCTATTTTTTTTTTAAATGCAGCCAAGGTATTTTTAAACAAACATTTCAAACTATTTACAGAACAATCAGCTGTTCTGCATCAAATTTGATGCCACACAAATTATTTGTGCCACTCCAAAAAATAATTTCTGTCCACTATGAGATAAAGGAGAACAACAGCCTGATACCTGCAGGCCTGACAACAGGAGACGTATCACTCCTGTAGCACCTGTAACATTCAGCAGTCGCCTCATTGTTCTGACACACACAACAAAACTATTGCCTACACTACACACTAACTACACAAGATTTGCGCTAAACGTCACAAATCTCAAAACACCGCCGTCACTCCTAAAACTTCCCCCCGTTTCTTAACAACTGAATGCCATGGTGCCATATCATTTTTTGATTGGTCGACATGGTACATTTTTCCACCAATAGGAAAGTTTGGGGGGTTTTTGGTTTTGTTTTTGCTCACAGGCGGAGAGTGCTTTCCAGCGTTTTCCTTATAAAACGCCATTTTTACTGTTTCTTCCCGCAGTAAATATAAACAACGATAGTATTCAGGAAGAAAACCAAACATTGCATATTTTTTATCATAACTCTGGTTTTACGTGGCCTATAAACACAATTTAAAAACTGGTATAAAGTCCACACTTTTTCCATCAATTGTTCCATCTGTCCTGCTCACATCTCCAAAGGTTGTACACGTTGTCATTAACGTGGCTTCACTCCACATCAGCCACGCCGCTTTGCTAGCTAAAACACCGGTGTCGGCACATAAGGACGCTGTCATAGCCTGTCAGCAACGTTGATTAGCTGCGTATATACGAATGTGAATTGGCTGGACTATGGGAGCAGCCAGTCACTTACTGACTAACACTGCAAAACAGAATTTTTAGTTTTAATTTTAATTTCAATTCAGGTTAGATTTTTTTTTGTGCGCTACGCAAATTTTCTGTGCACAGAGACCGTGCCAGCAGTGCGCAATTGCGCACGTGCGCAGCTTAGAGGGAACATTGCTCATGGCAGACCCATGACAAACTGGAGAGATTACATATTATGACTAGCATGAGCATTCTTTGGTTATCATGGTTCTAGCTGTTTAGGACCAGGTAACCATGTAAAAGACATAGTTGAGCCACTGGTACTTACCTTATGTGAATATGTCATTGTTACTATGCCAGTGTGTAAAACACCACTTCCATAGCTAGCTGCAAGATGACGGGTGACAGATCAATGAACATTATTAGAGTGCTCAAGGCTAGATGACATAAATAAAAATGGCAGGCTTGTTAGGTTATCAGGTTAGATCACATGTGGTGTTTCTTTTATCATTTCAGATACCAAAGCTAAATATAGAAATGCAGTAAATGGAGCAGTATCCAGGCAACCACAAGTGGGTTAATTCTCACCTATTCCAGGAACTCACCTGGTACAGAAATGTGAGAATTGATGAACACAGTTAGCAACAAACCAGCAGAAACTAGATGAAGGACAATAGTATAAATTGTATAACAATCTTTAGTCAGCAACTTTCTCATTTATACTGCATGTGCTTTTTTTGTTTTTGTTTGCTTTTCTTCATTTATTTCTTCATTTAATATAATGTGTTTTTTCTTTTTTCTTTTCATTATTTATTGTTGAGTCACTTCCCGAAGCCTTCAGAAAAGTTATGAGGGAGTGGCAACATTTGTGGCAGCATGATTACTGTACACCAGTGGCACACTATTCTGTCTGGCAGTAGCAGAAGTGATTAAAGGGCAGCTGTCAGGAGATGCGATTTTATCTTCTCCAAACAGGTGTAGAGCAGAGCTGACAGCAGCAACACTTACACCTCACGTGGGATGGACTAGACCAAGACAAATGGAATTATGTCTTTCTCCCATTTTGTCAAGCACCTTATCTGTCTGAATCGATGCAGCTTTCTCCAAGCCGGGGGGAGCGGGAGGAAATGTGAATAGCCATTGCAGGCAGGTATAGTAATTGGACTCTTTCCATCCTCCCTTTTAAGTCTGGAGTAAAGTGAAACTTCTTCCTGACTGGAAGGAAAATATACCAGAGAGTGAGCAACAGAGATAACAGTGAGACAGCTGAATCTTAAGCTCTACATCAACAGTGTTACTGTATGTGCTTTCACTCCATCAATGACAAAATGTCACTTTAAATCTGAAATCTGTCTGTGTTGATACAGTTGAGCTGTCTCTGTGTACTTGGAATCTTGTGATATAATCACATAATCATAACTCGCTACTTATTTGAAATACTTCAAAACTTGACACTGTACTTCCTCGGCTTCCCAGCAACAGCCATCAAGAAGTAGATTGGATGAATGGTTGTCAAGTTAAGCGAACAGCTGAAAGAACTTAGAGATGTGTCAGTGCTACACATTTGATCAAAATTTTAATAAACGCTATTTTAACATGCAACTCACATTAGTTGTAAAAATAAACTACAGATATTGGACAACTGGAAAATGTACTGTCAGTAAAAGATTTTATTTAACTATACCATTTCAGATTATGGTCATAGGGAGGTTACTTTGAAAAAAAAAATCCTTTACAAGCTGTCACTTACTGTACAGTGAAAGAATTTGGAACTATTGAATGTATTGGTGTGTGTATCGTATCAAGAAACATTATCCAAAAGAGTATGCAGCAACTTTTGGCGAACAACTTGTCACGACGGGGTGCGCCGGTGTGTTTTTGAAACAGGACCCAAAAGTAGTTGTGGACGAAGAGTTGCAGGTTTAAACAAAAGTGATCCTTTATTTGGATGATGGCAGGAGTTAAACATGTAACACTAAGAAACAAACACTATGAAGCTCTATGACTGTGACTATAACAATGACTAAGACAATGGTGGGGATAACAGACGACCTGACAGTGACATTCAGAAAACAGAGGACTTAAATACAGACATGAGGCGATCAGGGGAAGTGGAGACACATGAGGAAACAGCTGACTTGGATATACATAATGATGCACAGGAAAGAGTAAACTAAATGCAGTGAACAAAGAACAGACTCTTTCAAAATAAAACAGGAAACACGGAGACATAGACATGAAACGAACTAGACAACAAGAGCCACACAGACATGACACATAATGGGTAGGCGCACGAACCAGGGAGACCGAGTACAGGGGAAGATGACAGAAACGACAACATGAACTTGACAACATAAGACACACAGACATAAACACATGAAGGGCAAGGGAGACTTAACACATGGGTAATATAATAAAAAATGAGCTCGAATAGCTTAATGAACCTAATCAAACAAACAAACATCAAAATAGACTAAAACTCAAAACACTGGGTCGCACGACCCAGGACCATGACACAACTGTCAGTAACTGTCACCTAATTTGTTCCTAATTGTGTTGCAAATTCAAATTCTGAAAATTGAAAATTATAACCAAATAGTGCACCTTTTTTATGGCATCAAATTATTTGTAGTTATTGTAGTAGTTAATTCCAAAAACAAAAAAGACTAAAAGTAATTGAATCAGCAGTGGCACAGCAGTGTTACTGAACTCCAAGAAGCCAAAGCAAAATGCTATTCCCTTCATCATGTCCAAAAACATGATGGAGTGTTTCTAATCTTGCCATAGTAAACAACTCTTGTAAAGTGTATGTCCCACAAGTGACCCACAGGAAAGAATGGAACTGGTCAGCATGGCTGTCGCTAATAGTGTTTTGGACAGTGTTGCTATCCATTATTCTGCCATCAAATTTGTAGTGTCATGTTGAATTGATCAACTCTGGGAAACATCTGCAAGTGATTGAAAATAACCAGAAATTGTTACCAACGGGGAAAACCATGAGCTAAAAGCTACAAAAAGTTGTAAAAAATGGTATTCTATTTGAAATTGTTGTTATGTTGTTCATCTGGCAGATCATATATTTTCAATATCTTTTTTGGGAGGCTTTTTAAAGTCTGTAGTTCTTTATTGGTGTATGGTATTCATTTAGTTTGGTGTTGTAGGTTTGATCTGAGAGGTCTCAAATGTAACAGCTGTTTTGACACATAAAAAAAGTTGCCATTAAAACTATGAATTTTTCTATAATTTTACACATTTGTTTCTTACAGTTAAAGCCCAAAGCAGCATTTATTTATCATGTAGAAAATCTGAGGCATATTGTTGAAGTCACACTTAATTTTCTTATATTAACATTAGAGCTATCAGCGTTAAGCTCGTTAAAATGACGTTAACGTCATAACCGCATTAATGCGGCAAATCTCCATTAGCGAGTTTACGCGGATCACCCCGTGCGTGGGGCTGCACAGTGCTAACGCATTAACAAGTTAACTGCGCTGACACGTTGACGCCGTGCAGCCCCAAAACACACGGGACGATCTGTGGTAACTGGCTAATGGAGATTTGCCGCGTTAGTACAGTTATGGCGTTAACGTCATTTTAACAAGATTAACGCTGACAGCACTAATTAAAATATTTCAGGGATTCAATGTTTCATGAAGAGTTTCACTGGGCCGCCCCACTTGGGACCAAAGTGGGCTGCACCACAATGTACCAGAATGGAAAATTAATTCAACATCTTGGTTTTCGGCAACAGTGAATAAAATCGACTAACCTTTACCCTGACTCGGCTTTAGCAATTTGGGATCATGAAATGCCTCTAGGGATCACAATTCAAACATGAGGGATTTTGTATAATAAAGGGGAAAATTATATATATGTATTAAATGAGGTTTTATTTTTTGACTGTCTAATGCAAAGCACTGCAATACAGTAGTTTGTATTTTAATGGGAGAAGCATAAGCAGTTGTATTCATTTTATATTAATTGCAGTGTTATCAGTCTGCAGCCATGAACTCCTCTGCCATTTGGTTTGCCCTTTACATTTGCCAGAAATTCTTGCCTTTTTTAAATGCAGAGTCAAGACGAGCAACCCCAGTGTGCGCTGTGTTACACAGCACACAAACAGGCACAAACACACATTCTCACCTCATTCATTCACATTAGCTGCTTTTCACCCTGCTTATGCAGAAAGCCTCCATTTCCAGGTGTAAATTTTTTTCATTATAAGGGGAATTGAAAAGAAGATGGGGACTACTTTTTTCCCTTTCTCCGAGTGATGAGTTCACGCATTTGAAGAGGAGCTTTGTCACCCGGGAATTAGCACTCCATGCATGCATCCTCTCTGCTCTCCCAGACGGCCTTTACATCATCTGAGACTGAGAGAGAGCTGGGGAGAGAACAGACCTCAGAAAAGGACAGAAAAAAATGAAGAAATAAAGAAAATCTTGTCACTGACATGCACGCATGTTCAAATGACAAATAACAACTAATACGCTCTTTACTGATCAACTTTTACCATCCCATTTATATTAATGTAAGGTTTAATATTTTCTTTGATTTAAACCCTTTTAATGAGATGAGAAAATTTTATAAGATTGGTTCTGTTAAAAAAAATAGCAAGATATTTTGGGATTGGTGTTTATATATTTGCTTTATAGTATTTCTGACCACCACTCACTACTTTTAACCACATTCATACAATGTTTAATTTTATTCATGTTTCCACATACATATTTGATTTATTTTTGTGTATATTTATACTTTATCTACCTTACAGCCATGACCAAATATGAAATCATCTAATAACTTGTATGTATGTACCCAGACCAAACTAGGGGAGGCAAAGGGAGGATATGCTAATTCCACACAGAAAGGAACGATCAACCCCAGCGACTGTAGTAAAATGAAATAAAATAGCCATCACAAAAGTCATTGCGCTTAAGATATGCTTGTGAAAGCATGTGTAAATGTGTGGGATGTGGATGTGGATGTGCGTGTCCATGCCAGATACAGCTGGTGGTAAAGCCTGCTGCTTACTTATGGTGGTATTGCTCATTAGTTGGTGGTTAAAGCCATTCTGGAATTTTGAAGGGCCAAATGCTTCACGGGATCCTGCAGTTGGCGAGATAAGTGTGTGTGTGTGTGTGTGTGTGTGTGTGTGTGTGTGTGTGTGTGTGTGTGTGTGTGTGTGTGTGTATGGACAGTATTTATATAACAGTGCCAGTACAGTACAGTGCCTGATATGGCATCAAATCGCAGTATTCATCCTAAGAAATATTTCATTTTATCTTTTGTATTTTTTGTTTCCCTACAAAGACAAGTCTAGCGAAAAGGTTTTGAATCATTAAAAGGCTAATGATAATACTTGATGGACAGTTTAAGAATCCAATTCCCATTTCTATTTTTGATAAATGTAATTAGCCATAACAATCGGAGAAAGATTTTGAGGCTCCTGAATTTGAATTCCAACCTCCATAAAGTGCTTCATTTCAGGGCAAAGGCCTCCTTCGCCTCAAATTTCAAAGTCCATATTTGGAAAAGTACACTAAATAAGGAAAAACATCCTTTTTCTTTATTAAATATTCTTTGCTTCTGGTGGACCCTTATATCAACTTTGCTAAGCCTAATCTATTGATGCAGGGTGGTTTTACATTCATCTGGCATTGGCATTATGCTAGTAAAAAGCAGAGAGTGCTTTGTGGATTTATCTTTGACTCCCACGCAGTTCTTGGCTTCTAATTTTCTGATAACAGGAGAACACGAGTTCTCTGCCGAAAAGACACAACTTGAAACTCGAATGTGCAATTACAGCAGAATGAAAGTCAGCGGCTCCTCCATAACATAAGACCACAATTAACGCCTGGTGGTGTTTCAGCTCAACTGCATTTTTAAAGGATTGTGCTCAGAAGCTATAGATGTGCTGCTGATTTTTGGGAATTATTTTCCTCCCACCGTTATGTGTGAAAGTCTTTCCTGAACCACAGTGGCTCAGCCTCCAAATCCTCTGAAAGCAGACTGCTAGAGTCAGTTCTTGCCCCGACCAGCCCTTATCTTAGAATACAGGCTGTTCTAACATTTGACAAAATCCAGACAGATTAGCCCTGACTAGGAGTTAAACGAGTCACCTTCAAAGCCACAAAGATTAAAATCTGACACCAGCGTGCAAAAGGTCCTTGAGCATGCAAGCTGTGCAGTCCACAATGCTGGAAAGAGATCATAATTTAGATGCAGTATTTTCTGCACTGAAAATGATGGATGGGTTACTGATAAACTGTAACAGTCAGGGTATTCAGAAAATTACAATGTTCAAACCTTGAGATTAGATGAAGTCTTTGTTTATTTTGGGTAAAAAAATAAATAAATAAAACTTAGCTTGTATTGTTGTTCATATATTGTATTGCCAGAAACAAATGGGGGTTCTTTTGCTTTTGCATGAGCATTAGAAGATGCAAGTCTGCTGCACTTTTGAAAATAGCACTAGATGTCCATGGACACTGTTCTCTGAGCCAAATTTGGTCACTCAATCATAGCTTTTAATAAACCTACCAAATTACTGTGAAAAAGTGGATTTATGAATTTACTGGGACTCTTTGGATAATTCAGCAACATATTACTTTTTCCTTTTTTTGATTGGGAAGGTGTAAGTGGATGCTTTACATGAAGAATCATTTAATTCTGTCAGTTATGTTGCAATGCTGTTCTCAGTTCTCAAACTTATAGTCTTTGGAAACAAATCCTTCTTTTAGACAGAATCAAGATACTTTAACTAATTACAGTTTCAGCCACATCTGTGGCTTCTGTTAGAGGATGAAATTCAGGTCTGGAGTAGTAGTTCATCAGTAACATCAGTCATACTGAATCATATCAGATTACTGCGACTTGCCTACCTTGCTCACATATGATTTTTATTTTTCTTTCTTTCTAACTTACTGCCATGATATTGATGTCACCAATTTAACACCGGTGAGAAGCAGATGTGCAGTAATAGCCAAATAATAATAGAAAACCATATTTCTTCTCAAAAATATGATCTGTTGTGCAATAATGTCAACTAAAGAAAAAATATGTTTGCAAGGCTGCAATATATTAGCATATTTTGTACTGTAAAATAAAAATCAAAACTTTTTATTGTAACTTTTGGATTGTACTTTTATCCCACATGCAATCCTCATTATTGCTTCAAAGCTTTTTTACCATCTTTTGACTCTGGTATCAGTTAGTTTTTAGTAATTTAATGTAAGTACTATTTCTATTGTATTTACATGATGAAACCAGTCAGGGTCCTTATACCCCCAATATAAAAATTAAATTTTTAAAAGGTTAATGTAATAAACACACAAGCAAGCAGTCCAGAGATGGATAATTTTTAGTATGGGAAGTTTACCATCTACATGATGAATCCATTGTCATTTGGTAGGATGGAGGTTAATTTACATCCCATACAGGAACAAAGGTTTTCTCAAATCAGGCAGCGCCCAACCATGCATGGAAAAAACCCAACTAAGGAAAAAAAATTTGAATTTTGTGCAGAACCGCTTATTGCTGCTTGTTTTGTTTGTTTGTTTGTTTGTTTGTTTTTGCCAGGAACCTTTGGCTACTGTATGTGTGTGGGTTTTTTTTTTTGGTCTATTTTCAAACAAGATTAAGAAAAAAGATAAATACCAGAATTCTACATCTTTTTCTTGTGTATTTTCTAGGGATGTAGTGTTCGCTAGGGATGGTACCGGTATCACATAAACGGTAGTAACCAGACCGAAAAGCAGCGTACATTTCAGTGCTTTATTTCGGTGCTTTTTTTTCCTGAGATGTCATACACTTTGGATTCCAGCCAATCATTTTACCTTTCCGAGGATAGTAGGCGTACGTGCGTACGTTCTTTTAGAGCAGAGCTACAGATTAAGTCAAAAGTCTGGCTGTACTTCACAGCAAAAGATGCAAACCTGCAACAAGTGCTTTAAGATGACACTGTGCAAAGGAGGTGACACCTCGAATCTGATGAAACACCTGGCGACGGATAGCGTTTTTTTAAAAGCCTAGAAATGCACCTTATTTGATAGCTTGCTGCAAGACCTCACACCGAGCACATCTACTGCGGGTGTGGTGCCTGTTATCGGACCCCGGAGTTTGCAACATCCCCCAATAACCCGAAGAGGAGAGTCCTGGCCCCTAGCCCTGCCAGTGTAGCAGAAATGATGACGGATGATGATGGCAGCAGCAGCCGTTCTTCTCTGGGCGAGTAGCTTAATGTTGTTCGTGTGTAATTTACATTGAGTAGGCTAACCACGTTATTACATTAATGCATGTAAGGTGAACTAGCAAACACCATCGTAGTTACATGCGGCTGTCTTGTTGTTTGATGGCAGATACTCCCTTCACCCTGGCCTAAAAGGCTAAAATGACCAAAGAAAAAGTGGAAAACACCTCAACATGAGAGGTTTTTGGACAAAGTTTGTGTTTTTCCATTGTTTAAGCACTGCTTCCAGCCAAGTGGATTACGGTTTTTCTTTCAGGCATATTTAAGTTGGAAGACACCTCAATCTTCTTGGCATTGCCCCATTGTCCCTTCCAGAAAAACTGAGGAGGTGGGTGGAGGAGATCTGTGTGTCTCGTCATAACTGTCATGGCCCGTGGGATTGCCTGGGAGTTTCCATCTGTGGCTGCTGGTCCCTTTGGGATGGAGCCTTCCACATCTCACCTGGACTGCGTTCGCATGCAATCAGCAGGAGGGCTCTTAAACCCTGAGCAGTCTACCATGCCTCGCCAGCTCATTGTGTGCCATCCGGTGGTAACTTGGTCTCTGGTTCTCTTAAACTTATGATCTTGTTTTTTCCTGGTATAACCTGCTTCTCTCCATGTACAGAGGTTTATGTGGCTCGCTCCGCTTGGAGTGTTTTCGCCTACCTGTTCTGGTGACCCTCGGCTGCTTCTCCTGCCCAATTGCCTGCCCCCGCCCTGCCTCGACTCCCCCGGCTGGCCCCTCCTCAGAGCACTTTGTGTCGGACCTCCTTCCCCGTTGGTTCGTCAGTTCCAGACTGACCCACATTTAATGGGGTGGATTTTCACTGTCAAGTGAGGACTAAGACAGGGAGAATGTGTTAAGTTTTCTCAACATTTAGTTACCACATGTTGCTTCCTAGGGTCTGACTGTCAGTGCAAAGTTCTACTGCAAGGTGGTCACAGGTGCTCAAGGAAAAATATTTGGGGGAAATTAGCTAAACCGGGGAACGGGCATTGCAAACGATTCCAGGCTATAAATACTGTAGTGTGTTGCCTGGTTCATGAAACACAGAAATAAACTTAACTAAACTGCAATGTGTGTCAGGCTGTTCTCTAGTGCCAGCTCAGAGCACATTAAGCATTTTTGGCTGCACAAACACAATCTTTCCTCAGTACCTGGCCCACTCGTCTAATCTCGCTTCCTCACAACTTTGTCCACTTCCTAAAAATGAACACCAAGTTAATGGATCACTATTTTGACACACTGGAGGAGATCCAGCACCAATCAAAGAGTTCAAGTGCAAATGAAACATGAAAAGACTTCCACTGAAGTATCTTGAGATATAGCAGCCGTCCTGGGCAAAGTCTAGAGGTGCATGAGATGACATTTTGAATATGAACTCAGCCAAATCTAAGCTTTTGTTGTAAATGGACCTGTACTCAGGACATTCTGATTCCATGTTTTGGTCACACCTGGTATTTCCTTAAACTGATTTTTTTTTCTGACCACAACCTCACTCTCTACGCTGCCATCATGCCTGCCAGTACATAGTTCTTAATGATGAGCATCCCTTCTAAGATAATTGATTGCTTCGGTAATTGCAGTGTTAATCATACTGACTGGAGGGGCTGCACCCACTCATTTTTAGTCCAATTGCCCGTAAGCATGAGAAATTAGAAAATTTGGCATTTGACTGATATTGGTTACCATCAGCGCCTTAATCCTGCCTAGTGCCTCTCAACTGTATCGCACTGAATTACAAATTACCAATGTGCTAATGGAGACTCATGAATAATCCAAAAGAATGAGTACTTGACAGTTAGTCCTTGTGCACATGAACACATGCCAGACTTCGCATTTAATTCAAGAACGTGTGAAATCCACATCTGAAAAATAACACCAGAGAAGTTACTTATGTACCAATCATCATTCTTTGAAAGTTGCCCACACCCTGGTCTGGAACATTTTAATCACTGGTAAACATGTTGCAAGCCAGCTCAGAGAAGTCAGGAAGAAATTGAGCAGGATTTAAATTAAGCTGCTGACACTCCTGCATTATGGTGGCATAGAACATTAATTATTACAATATAAAAATGCCCTGAAGCCTGCTAAACACTTTATCTTTGTTGCCTGTGATGTTTCCATCTCAGAATTGTTAAACACTAATTTAGCAAGAACCCAGAAGGCATTGAAACAGTCTGTTTGTTAATGAATGCAAAATAATTGTCCAGCATCACCTCATGTTCAAATTTTTTATATAACCATTGTGTGGATTTTGTGTGTTTGGATTGGATCTAGGACATGCTGTAAAAAAAGAAAGAAAAAAAAAAAGCTTTATGCACTTTATGATCATGTGACATTTAAAAGAAGAGTAAAAGACTGGAGGAGTATCATTATCAGTAATCGTGGCATGGTAATTTCATTAATTACAATCATGTGATTAACTGTCTGTCAGAGCTAGAAGAGGGTAGCCAAGACTCAATTTGGACTAGCATTTTCACAGAAATTAATGGGAAACAGAGCGTGGAAAGACTATTGGAAGGTTTCACACTGAAATGGAGTGTATTTTATAGATGTGATGGTAGCTTAAATGCAAATCTATGAAATATAGGCTTGACCAGAACTACTTCTTTTTTTTTAAGTTTGCTGACTTATGCTACCCATAAAATATATACCCATTTGGTCTTGTATGGACGAAAAAAAAAGATTAATAGCAGTTTTCTGTAAGATTTTCTATCATGGTGCTCTTATACCTTCAATAACCTTTAACTTTATGCAGTACATATGGCTTTGTCACATGCCCACAAAGTCCATTTATAAAGTGGGGATGAACAGTAGCCCAAGAAAGTACACATTGCAAGACAGGTCAGGGTCATGAATGGAACAATCAAAAGACTTCTGGTGTGATTTAAAACATACCCTTTATAGTGTTTTATATTGTAAGGTAAAGACCCTGGAATAACATAAAGAAAACACCAGCAATCGCATGACCCCAAATGGCGAAGCACTTGGCGACAGTGGAGAAGGATAAACTCCCTTTTAACAGGAAGATGGCACTTACTATGGAAGAGGTGCATATAGAGAAAAAAAGAATTTCAAAAGAGTGAAGAAGAAACACTCAGTGCATCATGGGAAGCCTAATACGAGATAACTATGGCAGAGTTTAGGATCATCTGATCCAGTCCTAACTATAAACTTTAACAAAAAGGACAGTTTTCAGACAAATGCTAAAAGTAGAGAGTCTGAGTCTCTATTGGGGTGATCTGTTTCTATGAGGTCTTTAAGATAAAATTGGGCCTGATTATTCAAGACCTCCAGACTAAGATGTTGAAGAATACCCATTGAAAACTTTTTGACTAATCTGCATCTGTATGACTTTGTTTGTATCGATTCTTGATAGCGAGGGTTCTTACTGTAGCATGAAGTATATCTTTCACCCGCTTTCTGCTAGATTGTTCTGCAGTAGTGGTAGGTATTTTAGAGCTCCTCTCTTTTTTCAGTCTGGTTCCATTTCAACGCGCTTCATAGCTCCCTCTCAGTGGTTGTCTTAGCTTTGTTCCAACCCTCTACCAGTATCCACAGCCAAAACCACCAGAGTACAGCAGTTCTTACAAACCTTAGCATTTTCAGGCTTTTCCAAATCCAAATTCAATTTATATATATATATATATATATATATATATATATATATATATATATATATAGAGAGAGAGAGAGAGAGAGAGAGAGAGAGAGAGAGAGAGAGAGAGAGAGAGAGGGAAGGTAGTCAGAACTGAGGGGATTGAACTACCAGAAGGCAACATTGCAGACATAGAGGACAGTTACAAGTACCTGGGGATCCCGCAGGCAAATGGGAACCATGAAGAGGCCGCTAGAAAGGCTGCAACCACCAAGTACCTGCAGAGGGTCAGGCAAGTCCTGAGGAGTCAGCTGAATGGTAAGAACAAGATCCGGGCCATCAACACGTACGCCCTGCCCGTGATCAGGTACCCTGCTGGGGTAATAGGCTGGCCAAAGGAGGAGATAGAAGCCACTGACATAAAGACAAGAAAGCTCCTTACCATGCATGGAGGGTTTCACCCCAAGTCCAGCACCCTGAGGCTGTACGCTAAGCGGAAGGAAGGGGGCCGGGGACTGGTGAGTGTCAGCACCACAGTCCAGGATGAGACAACGAACATCCAAGAATACATTGGGAAGATGGCCCCAACTGACCGAGTGCTCAGTGAATACCTCAGGCAGCAGAAACCCAAGAAAGAGGAGGGAAACGAGGAACCATCATGGAAGGACAGGCCCCTGCACGGTATGTACCACCGGCAGATAGAGGAGGTGGCTGATATCCAGAAATCCTACCAGTGGCTGGACAAAGCTGGACTGAAAGACAGCACAGAGGCACTAATCATGGCAGCACAAGAACAAGCTCTGAGTACAAGATCCATAGAGGCTGGGGTCTATCACACCAGGCAAGACCCCAGGTGCAGGCTGTGTAAAGATGCCCCAGAGACAATCCAGCACATAACAGCAGGGTGCAAGATGCTAGCAGGCAAGGCATACATGGAACGCCATAACCAAGTGGCCGGCATAGTGTACAGGAACATCTGTGCCGAGTATAACCTGGAAGTCCCGAGGTCAAAATGGGAGATGCCCCCAAGGGTGGTGAAGAATGACCGAGCTAAGATCCTGTGGGACTTCCAGATACAGACGGACAAAATGGTGGTGGCTAACCAACCGGACATAGTGGTGGTAGACAAACAGAAGAAGACGGCCGTAGTGATCGATGTAGCGGTTCCGAATGACAGCAATATCAGGAAGAAGGAACACGAGAAGCTGGAGAAATACCAAGGGCTCAGAGAAGAGCTCGAGAGGATGTGGAGGGTGAAGGTAATGGTGGTCCCCGTGGTAATCGGAGCACTAGGTGCGGTGACTCCCAAGCTAGGCGAGTGGCTCCAGCAGATCCCGGGAACAACATCGGAGATCTCTGTCCAGAAGAGCGCAGTCCTGGGAACAGCTAAGATACTGCGCAGGACCCTCAAGCTCCCAGGCCTCTGGTAGAGGACCCGAGCTTGAAGGATAAACCGCCCGCAGGGGCGTGCTGGGTGTTTTTATATATATATATATATATATATATATATATATATATATATATATATATATATATATATATATATATATATATATATATCACATTTAAAAACAGGAAGTTTGCCCAAAGTGCTGTACAGAAACAAAGGGGTAAAACACAAGATAAAACCACTGACACTCACATAAATACATAATAATACATGCATAAACATATCAACTCACATCAGTCTAAACGCAATTGAAAAAAGGTGTGCTTTCAAAAGCAACTTAAAAACAGGAAGTGAAGATGCCTGTCTAATATTTAAAGGGAGGTATTTCCAAAGTTTGTGACCCATAATTGAAAAGGCTCATTCTCCTCTACGTTTCAGCCTAGTTTTTGGGACAACCAAAAGCAGCCAATCAAAGGGCCCGCAAAGGAATATAAGGCTGAAGTACCTCGGAAAGTTATGGGGAGCAAGACCATTTAGGCATTTATAAACCAACATTAGGACTTTGAAAATAATTCTGTCATGAACAGGAAGCCAATGAAGAGAAGATGTTCGTGTCTGTGGGTACGAAGAGACGGGCAGCAGCGTTTTGAATGAACTGAAGATGTGCAAGAGATCCTTGGCTGACTCCAACATAAAGTTCATTACAGTAGTCAAGCAGTGTTGAAATATCTCATGTCTTGACAAAACTGGCTTCAGCTTTGCCATTTGCCTTAACTGGAAAAAGCTTTTTTTGCAGCACAGAACTAATATGTTTATTCAATTTAAAATACAAGTCCATAATGACTGCCAAATTTGTGACATGTTGTTTGATAGAAGACCCAAGCCAACCACAATTCCCAAGCAGGTTGCATGAGATATTATTAGGACTGAATGCAATCACCTCTCTTTTTCTCTCATTGAAACTCAAAAAGTTCAGAGCCATTCAAGCTTTGACATCTTCAAGGCAGTTCAGAAGGATTTGGATGGAGCCTGGCCCATTAGGTGCTAAAGGCAAATAAATTTGGCAATTGTCTGCATAGCAATGAAAGGATATTTTGTGTTTTCTAAAAATAGACTCCAAAGGGAGCAGGTACAATGAAAAAAGAAGAGGACCAAGGATTGACCCCTAGGGCACCCCACAAGAAAGGGGGGTTGAGGTGGACTCAAAATTTTCAACATTAACACTAAACGTTCTGCCACTCAAATATGAACGAAGCCAATCCAGTGCTGCACCTTTAATGCCAACCCAGTGTACCAAAGGGGATATAAGAAGACTGTGGTCAACAGTATCAAACGCTGCAGTAAGATCTAAAAGCACAAGAATCACAGAGTTTCCAGAATCACTTGCTAAAAAGATGTCATTAAAAAACCCTTAGAAGTGCTGTTTCAGTGGAATATAGATGTTTAAAACCAGACTGAAAAACCTCCATAATACCATTCGTATCTAAAAATGTATTCAGTTGGGGAAAAACTATTTTTTCCATTAACTGTGACAGGAATGGAAGTTTTGAAATAGGTCTAGAATTTGAGGGTTTATAATTGAAACCATCAGGAACCACACTGGAAGTAATATTGCTATTTATAATAGCAAGGACTGAGGTTCCAATCGAAGGAAAAAAATACTTTAAAGAGCAATGAAGGGAAAACATCCACAGGACAACCAGAAGGTTTAATTTCCATAACCATCTCGTTAAGAAGTGTAATTGAGACAGGTTCAAACTGGTGTAAGGCAACTGAACTAAACATAGATGGATCACATGTAGGAGGTATTATTGCTGACCTGATAGACTCCACCTTGTTTACAAAAAAATAGTGGAACTATTTACATCTGTCAACAAAGCCTTCCAGGGTGGTAGACTGGGGCACATTTAAATTAGAGCTGATGGTCTTAAAAAGAGCATGGGGATTATGACAATTTAACACAATGACCTGAGAAAAATGTCTGTTTTTCTGATTTTTCACAGTATTTGGCAAAAATTGGTGAGTTGTCATGGCCTCAGTTGGTAAAAGTGGTCTTCTACTTTGCAAGGTCAGTCAATATAACCCTAATGAAATGCTTTAAATTCAACGTAACAAAAGCGTTACAATCTGGGGTTCACTTTGTCTCTTGCTATTGCCCTGGCTCTTTGTCTCTCACTATCCTCGCTCTCTGGTAGAGAAGTAGCCAGAACTGTTCTTTCCTAGGCTTGCTCCTGCACACCTGTAGCTCATCTTCCTAATCAGTATGAGGCACTCAAGGATTGGCTGATTCTTAATTACCCCACCAGATCGTCGTCAACTTAACAGCTTTAGTGGGAATTCAGGCAGTCTTGTGTGACTGAGTCTGCTTATGTTTGCTAAATAATTTCTGTCTCCTATCTGCTAGTAACTCTCCAGAGTCCCTGCCTCGCTGTTTGAAGAAACCTACCTGCAGCCATCTCTGGAGCTATACAGCCACAGCTGGACCAGCACTGCCACACCTTCCATGTGTGACACTCTCCTTGGAAACACAGACTTAGCTGGATCCCACCTGCCTGCCGATTTTCCTTACAGTCACCTTCTCTCCGTCTCTGAGCCTAGCCTGCCCAACGTCAACCCCCTCTCTCCGTTCAACATCCTGCCTGGACAATTAAGATTACAGAGACTGTGACAATGTTCATCATAAACATCCTTTAGCACTGGCTGCCATTAACAGTTTCCCTCCCTTTCTGCACATCCTCCTTGAGCCCTACTATTGCTGCCACTCCTGTTTGCCTAAGACCAGTTCCTTATTGCTTGAGCTGTAAATAAATATTTTTAAATGTACATCCAGGGTCCAATCTGTGGAAAAAAAACAAAAAAACAATAACAGCGAATGAATTCATGGGCACAGCAATGCTCCACATATATTATTAAAAATAGCAAATCCATATTTTCTATTAGTAGACAATAAGAGATACAGTAATTGGCCTTTTGTAGCACTTATAAGTAAGTTGCCTAAGCAGCCAATAGTATACATTTGGAGAGTTCTTCTAGAAGACTTAAATATTGAACAATATATTTGCTATATTTGTCTTTTCCCAATGTGGTCATTAATGTAGGCCATCGTTACTGCACATCAAGAAGGTGAACTAAGCCACAATGAGAAGACATGAGAGAAATGAGAATACGGCAACAGAAACTGGAATAATGAGCTAAAAGAAGCTAAAAAAACTGTAGCAGCAGAGTAGTAATAGTAGCAATATTCTGTGGATTCTTCAGAGTGGCCTCTTTTATACTATTCAGCTTTGTAAACTGTCATGTTTTAATCATACCTCATTGTTCTAAGTTCTTTTTCTAGAGCAGATTCTTTTGAAATGCAAAGAATCTGGTGCAACATTTCCATTTCCCTCTAACAGACATTTCTCTGATTTGTTCAAAGTATTCAGAAGCTGCAAAGTTCCTAACCCAAGGCATTACACTAAAAGCAAACCCGTGTTTTTAAAGTCATTTTCCTAACCCCACCACATAAATTTAATAATTTGCCCCTTGGTTGACGTGCTTTCAAGCCGTATGACCTCCGGCAATAACTCCAAGAGGCCTTGAAAGGTGACCTCAGTGAATTGCATGCATATGACTAGGCATTGTCAGTAAGAGGCAATAATGGTATGCACATCTGAGTCCTCCATCACACCCAGAGGTATGCATGTGACAAATGGGATATGTTTTGTCGTGGAGAGGCAAAATGGCAACAGATTGGGGACGTGCAGCGTGCCCTCTTAAAAATAGCTGACAACTTTCATTGTATTTAATTATATCAGAGTCACTTTTTACAACCGCAAGAGTGACAGCTTGTTGATAGAAGTTGCCCGCTTCACACTTGATTAAAGCAGTTCATTGTCAAATCGTTGTAATTAGGCTTGACAAAAAAACGTGGCATAACTTATTAGTAAAGCAAAAGAACATATCACTGCGTGTATTCTTCTGGCATCTTATAACATTTTCCAAAAAAGTCTACAGTGACATAATGTTGTCTTTTTGTTCTTGGTGCTTTCTTTTGCCCATTTCACACAATTAACAGCAGCACAGATCTCCCAGAGGCTTCCTTGCTTTTCATTTTGTCACAATATCTGCTTCTCTCTTTTGTCTCCTCGTAGATATTGTTCATTTGATGTAAAAGCGTAAGCTGAAAGAAACAAAAAGGTCTTTCCTGGAACAGTTATTTGGAGTGCAGGAGGCTCTAAACTCCACAGTCTGAAATTGCAATTTAAACTTTAGAGGTGTGGCACTGAGTGTCCAATAAATGGCTGTTGCTTTGCTTTTTGTATGGTCTCTTTTGTCTTCAACCCAGACATGAACAAAGGTATTACTTTTCATTAAATTTTAGATCAAGTGATCTCTCCCAGTAACAATATGCACCTATTTATTATAAAAGAAAACCACATCTTTTGGCAACAACTTTTCAGCCACGTTGCTTCTTGCGGACATCACATACAAATTACCAATAACTAGTTTCACTGCACCGAAGAGTGAATGAGCATTCATTTTTTTAAACTCCTTTTGGCTACATTTTCATTACAGGCTGTTTTTGCTTCACCAGTCCATGGAAATTCAGTGCAGTGGTGTACTTCTTATATAACCTGGCCTTACTGTTTTTGAGGCTTGCTAGGGATTTACATCTTGTAGCAAGCTTTCTATGGTTATGTGTATAAAGTCTTTATACACACTGGAGAGCAGTCGTGATTTGCTGCACAGTCATAAAAGAGGATTTTCCTCACCATGTAAATTACTTTATTCTAAGTACTTCATTTGTTTTATTTGCACCCACATTTTAAAATGTAACTAAATGCTGATTTACACTTTATATCTGTCAGATAAAATAAGGCCAGTGTCAACTTGTACATAAAATTTGACTTTCAGATGAAAAAGCTTGGTTTAAATAGCCAACTGTACCACATGTCCCTATAATATTAGTTAAAAAAACACTTTTTCAATCAGAAAAAGTGTTTGTTTGTATTTTTCAACTTTTTCAACACTTACAACCTTTTCATTCAAAAACACATAAAACCATTTTGTGTTTTTGCAGTTCTGTGTCATAGACCCAGTGTTGCCCAGTGGAATTTTCTTTTTACTCCAAAAACACCTGAAAAAATGGACAACATTTTGTTAAGCAATAGATTTCACAAAAATGTCAAATGTTGCAAAAAATTATACAAATGAAAACTTCATTATTTTTTTAACTGTCCAAGGGTTCAAATAAAATCGAGTTAAAATTCCTGTTTCCAGACTTTTGATTTATTTGCCAATTATTTGATGGTTCAGGATTTACACCATTAAAAGGTTATGAGGAATACACAGAGAAAATATTTCACTTTTAAAGCATCAGATTTCAAGACATTTTGTTTCTTTCGTACTATGAATGTAAATATTTGCATGGTTTCACAGGCATCCAGGAGAGATAATTTCTTGGAATTGATTTACATTGAATAACTGATCATGGTGTTTTATTAGCCATTAGTCTAGGTCATAATATTTATCATCAAATTCATCATGTGCGCTGACATAATCACTTCACTGGTCACTGTTATGGCTGGATTCCTTTGAAGCATTGCTTGTGATTCAGCGAACAGCATGTGCAGAAATTGTTAGCAATTTCCTCCTGATCCTTCACTGAGGTTACAGTGTCCTTGGTAACAGTAATCCATTTAGCTGTTTAAGAGTCCTTATCAGTCATGCATACTTGAGTGGTACATGGTGTATGAGACCAGAGTCAAAACGTGAGAGAATGGCCCTTGTTTCAACTGGAACTTTGCAATTTGAACTTTATAAAGAATCATCAGTAGCAATGACAAAAGCAGTGCAGGGCAGAGTTCTTCTCTCTGTGGTGCTTAACTAAATACTTGCTTGACAAAAACTATAATGAGTCAGTGACCATGACACGGGCCCCTGGGCTGTTTGCTTTAGTTTTGCCATATCTCTGCAATTTCCTTCGTTCTTCTTGTAGTCTGATAGCCCAGTCAACATTTGTGAACTTCAGTCACTCTTACATACTTCGCTATGAAACTTTAAATTCTGTATTCATTGGAATGGCACACATTTTCATGCTGTCATATTGTGTATTCAATCTTATCTACCTTGCATTTTGCAGTCCATTAGAGGCGCATATTTTTTTCTGTTTCGCTGACTGAGCAATGTTTAAATGTAAACAATGATGCAATACTAAAATATGTACGCACCAGATAAATAAAGTTTGAAGAGTGCATTGGGTTTGACAGTCTGAACAGCTACAGAACTGAATCAGAATGACTCTTTTCTCTGCGTTATGCATGTTCAGCAGTGACTTCCAGAGTAATCCATTCTAGATGAGGCAGAAAAAAGAAAAATCTTAACCAAAAGTTAACTCTGCTAAACCGAATGTAATGCCACCCAGCAGCCATCTAAGTGAGACGCTTGGCTTCTTTTGTGGTAGGCAACTCTCTTGCTGATTTCTGGACTGCTCTTTTAACCTAAGTGTTAAGATTGAAACTTTTTGGTTTCTGGGATTTCCTTTTAAGGATTTTTGTTTTCAGGAAATATAGAAAATCACTGCTGCAGTGATATACAGAGATGTAGGAAACATGAACAAACCTGTAGCAACAATGGAAATTTAACAGAGAAGCCATATAGGGTAATCTGTCTGCATGCAGAAGTTCTGTTACAAATTATAGGCCCCATGACAACAGCTCAGACAGGGTCCTGAAACACCAGATATCTATAATCCAGCTCTGGGCCTCTGAATCAGTTGTTAAATTCCCCTCCTCTTCTGCAGCCCTGTTTACAAGAATGATGTGTGAAATGCCTTTAAGTAAAGCAAAGTGAGGTTTTCAGATGGATTTAACATTTAGGGTGCAATCCCATTTCCCATGCATAACTGCTTGACTGTAGCATTAACACATGGAGCTACTAGATACCATAATGCCTTGACATATTAAAGTGTTCATAAGCCTCAGGATACAAATATATACGATACCTGTATTGAATGCCCCAGGTAATATAAAATTTCCCGCTGTGATTGCTATAGCAATTTTTTGTGAGATGTGGAAAAACCTTGAAGTGAGGGCTATACAGTTAACAACTAACAGTTAATACAGATAGTTTACACATAGTTGTTTAGAGACAACCAAAAGCTAATTTCTGTTACTCTGATCAGCCTTCAATTCCCCAACTGGAAAACGAAATGGTACACGAGGATGACTTTCTGTATGTTCATCAGTTATCAGCCTTCAGCTCCAGGAAATGTGCAAACAAAGGAAAGGAGGCAAATTATTTGGAACAGTCTCTCTAAAGTGCAAAGATATATGTACCACGCCCTCAATTTAGGACTGGCTATATAATGGATGGATGAATGGATGGACGGAAGGGTGGATGTTTCTAAAAGTGGTTTTCACACCAGTCAGTGAGGTTTTCCTTAACATAAGTCAAACCCAATAAGACATTCTAATACTAAACGATGCAACACCTTAACTTTATGTAGCTGAGGTCATGTCACATCAGTGGGCACCGTAAAAGCCCTTTTTGCTCTGATAGCCAATTTTTATTTTCTTTTATTTTTTTTTCATATTGCTGTGGAGAGATGTAACACTGTTATACTGCTACAGTATAAAAGTCTCAAGAAGGAGGTCACAGTAGATGGTTTACAAATAATTCAAATATTCAAGGTCTTTTGCTTTCAAGGACTTTGAGACTTGATAGGTAGAGTCAGCCCTTATTTTCTGAAACCAACCATATCTTCTATTTTACTTGCAGTTTGTCAGTAATCATAGTGATCATTCCAAAACCAAAGTGTGTGCAGCATCAGTTTGTAAAATCAGTGTTTTTCACTGAGCAATTTTAATTACATGACAGCGATCAGATGAGATAACTTAGTCATGTTATTAATAAAATGCCACAGCCACTGCATTGCTGAGTGTGAAACACTCATTTAGTGACACACTTACACTCTGCCCACTTGTTTTGATGGACTAACTGTGTAACGGCTTAATATCTTAAATCATATTCTCAATAAAATATTTATTGTAGGTGAGTCAAAAATATTATTTTCAATATTTGTTTCATCTTTTGACATTACAGGGAGTGCAGAATTATTAGGCAAGTTGTATTTTTGAGGAATAATTTTATTATTGAACAACAACCATGTTCTCAATGAACCCAAAAAACTCATTAATATCAAAGCTGAATGTTTTTGGAAGTAGTTTTTAGTTTGTTTGTAGTTTTAGCTATTTTAGGGGGATATCTGTGTGTGTAGGTGACTATTACTGTGCATAATTATTAGGCAACTTAACAAAAAAAAAAAAATACCCATTTCAATTATTTATTTTTACCAGTGACACCAATATAACATCTCCACATTCACAAATATACATTTCTGACATTCAAAAACAAAACAAAAACAAATCAGCGACCAATATAGCCACCTTTCTTTGCAAGGACACTCAAAAGCCTGCCATCCATGGATTCTGTCAGTGTTTTGATCTGTTCACCATCAACATTGCGTGCAGCAGCAACCACAGCCTCCCAGACACTGTTCAGAGAGGTGTACTGTTTTCCCTCCTTGGAAATCTCACATTTGATGATGGACCACAGGTTCTCAATGGGGTTCAGATCAGGTGAACAAGGTGGCCATGTCATTAGTTTTTCTTCTTTTATACCCTTTCTTGCCAGCCACGCTGTGGAGTACTTGGACGCGTGTGATGGAGCATTGTCCTGCATGAAAATCATGTTTTTCTTGAAGGATGCAGACTTCTTCCTGTACCACTGCTTGAAGAAGGTGTCTTCCAGAAACTGGCAGTAGGACTGGGAGTTGAGCTTGACTCCATCCTCAACCCGTAAAGGCCTCACAAGCTCATCTTTGATGATACCAGCCCAAACCAGTACTCCACCTCCACCTTGCTGGCGTCTGAGTCGGACTGGAGCTCTCTGCCCTTTACCAATCCAGCCACGGGCCCATCCATCTGGCCCATCAAGACTCACTCTCATTTCATCAGTCCATAAAACCTTAGAAAAACCAGTCTTGAGATATTTCTTGGCCCAGTCTTGACGTTTCAGCTTGTGTGTCTTGTTCAGTGGTGGTCGTCTTTCAGCCTTTCTTACCTTGGCCATGTCTCTGAGTATTGCACACCTTGTGCTTTTGGGCACTCCAGTGATGTTGCAGCTCTGAAATATGGCCAAACTGGTGGCAAGTGGCATCTTGGCAGCTGCACGCTTGACTTTTCTCAGTTCATGGGCAGTTATTTTGCGCCTTGGTTTTTCCACACGCTTCTTGCGACCCTGTTGACTATTTTGAATGAAACGCTTGATTGTTCGATGATCACGCTTCAGAAGCTTTGCAATTTTGAGACTGCTGCATCCCTCTGCAAGATAGCTCACCATTTTTGACTTTTCTGAGCCTGTCAAGTCCTTCTTTTGACCCATTTTGCCAAAGGAAAGGACGTTGCTTAATAATTATGCACACCTGATATAGGGTGTTGATGTCATTAGACCACACCCCTTCTCATTACAGAGATGCACATCACCTAATATGCTTAATTGGTAGTAGGCTTTCGAGCCTATACAGCTTGGAGCAAGACAACATGCATGAAGAGGATGATGTGGACAAAATACTCATTTGCCTAATAATTCTGCACTCCCTGTAGTCTCAATCTCCAGATCAAAAACATAAAGAAGGGGGAGGCCAGATGAAATCATATGACCAACAGGTTACTGCAGCCTTGAGTACACCTCATTACATGCTCATTGTTTGGAAATCACAAATAAACAGCTATTTTTCATTTTGTCATTTGCTGCCATTGCCACTGGTTACCAAGCATGATGCTGACCCTTGGAATGTCACCATCGAGGGGTCTGATACAGCCATTACATCTCAGGGTAAAAAGTCCCATGCAGTTTATAGTTCATAGTTACAGATATAAATGACATAAACAGTGTTGATGTTTTCATGTTAAATAATACAGTGTATATAATGTATATACTTTATATAATGCTAAAACAAATATTTTTTGATGGCAAATATATGTGAAATCTAGATACAGTCCAGTTTTAGCCCAAACGTGGTGGTCTTATTTGTATAACCAAAACATCAATAAATGTCCGGAGATGTACAATATAAAAAAAGTGACATAGTCTATATGCTGAATATGTCTGATGCAAGGTGATGTACACTAAATGAATTTTAATATTGAAAAACAAATTGCCTTTGCTTTTTTGAATTTTTATAAAAACGAGGCTTTTCAGTGTCTGTGAAAATCACATATGAAGCCAAACCACAATTTAAATATAAGAAAAACTGATTCAGGCCCCTTTTGCATCTCTGTATCTGAAATTTCCTGTGTCACATAACACGCTTATTTCTGAATAACTTTCCTACTGATGTCAAAGTAACTGAGATCCACAAATTATCTCCATCATTAAAGGTACAACTGCTTTCATTTGCCAATGGAGAATTCATATAGTTGGGTTAAACAGGCTTCTGTATATGTGTTATTGTATCAGATTATAAGAGAAATTACTGTAATCAGAAGTGAGGGCAGGAGTTAGTGATACATTGAAATACCCCTGACAGCAATTGTAGTATGAGTTTAATTATCATTGACATATCTACAGATGGCAGAGTTGCTGCTGCTAACCTCTTTATACAGTATGAAACCAAATAGAAGTGAGATAAAAGGGGGAGGTACACCACACTTGACACATGCATTTTCTTCTTTTAGCTCTAGATAGAATCTGTGAAGCACATCTACACTTTTATTATGTAACTAACTGCCACCAGCAACCCGTGAAATAGTAAAGACTAGCAGGAAGTGCATCCATATCCAAACATTGATATAGCAGTGTATCCATAACAAATTTATGACTGCTGGACTATTACTCTGTTTTTTTTCCATACCAGTTAATATGAAAACAAACACATATTAATCATCTTCCACACAGCAGAGTTCAGGGTGCGAGAGAAAAATATAATGACAGTTATGGCACCTGCTGTAATTCCAATATCCTTTATAATTTACCTTGACCGGACTGTTTTGAGCTGAGAATCTGTTCCGGTCATGAAGTTGGGCCACCATGAAACAGTTTCAAATTATTATTCATAGGGGTTCATCCATATTTTTTTTTCTTCCCAGAAAGTGATAATCAGAAATTCTAGATGCATAGTTTGTGTTTGTCGCTTTGACAGAAAACAATTGTCCTGCTGTGCCCTCTCTGTTTGGAAAACAGAAGTCTTGAGTATGTGGGATTTAAACTCTCTCACTTTCAATCTCTTGTCACTCCACACACACGCACACGCACACCCACACCCACACCAGGAGAAATCTATACAGTACATCACAACAGCAACTAGTCCCTCCCTCACAGAATTTCATTTGAACCTGCTATCTCCTCATCATGACTTCAAATGAATAAAGATTATCCTCCAACAAAGACGCAAAACAGAGAGGAAGAACTACTGGAAAGACAAACAAATGTAACACAGCAGCAAGCCTCGAGCGTGGGGGGTAATAAATCACAGTAAAGAGGATAGTCTAAACTTCCTCTCCTCCTTTACAGAGCACTGCTGCTAAAAATGCTGGCGAGGCTATTCGCAGCAGGAGGAAACTTCTGGAGATTACTGTGTAATAAGCCTGAAACAGACCGTAGGTGAATTGAGACTGAGCATTCACCCTTCTACTGAGGTCATGGGACTCATTCTCTCTCAGGAACAGCCACTTGTCCACCAATCTCTGGTCAGACATGCCGGTGGTGAAGTGGAAAAAAGGAAAGGGAAGATAGGGTCACTTATAGGTCCTCTGGCTGTAGTTTGTCTGCCTCAAATAGCAATGAAATTATACAGGGTCATTGGAGTCAATATAAAAGAAATATGTATAAATTATTCAGGGGCTTTTTGCCCCTTTTCATAATTTAAAAGTTAAATTTAATGTTTGCTGTGTTTGTTTTTTTCCTCTTTTTTTGGAAAAAGGGGAGATAGAAACTTAAATTGAAAGTTGTATCTTTTTCCTTTTGTATACATCTGATTTATTCGATTGGAAAAAGAATCATTTTTAAAAAACACCAAAAACCACAGCTTATAACATAATCAGTGTTCATGCAGAAATGCACAGCCATGGTTTATGTGATTAGATCAATAAGATCTATATATGTAAATTAGATTAACTGAGCTGGAGGACAATACAAACATGGCAGAGCTAATGCAAGGCAGTCACATAAAATAAAAAAGCCAGATGTATTGTATATATTCAAGAAAGATAGGTGTTGAAACTTAATGTACCTGCCCTGATATAGGTTTTGCTCTAAGTCCAATTGGAAAGATTTGGGAGTGTTCTTTGATTTTTTTTATTTTTAACTCAATACTATTAGGTCATTTTGCCTTTCAAACTTTCATTGTGCAACTGTCTTCCTCCAAGTTTACGCCTTTTTCCTGAGAAAGTCTTGTCCAAGCCTCTATCAGCCATCTGCTGCCACTACAACCAGCGCCCAAACTCCAGGGGTCCTGTCCTACTTCCTACAATTGTTGGAGACACCAATCTGCTATGTAGCTTCATCAGGCTCTAACAACCGAATAGTTCCCTACTCAAAGTCTGTACTTCAGTAATTAGTAACTTCATTACTTCCAACTGATCATGAGTTGTTGCCTTTGAGGTCAGAAAAATATGTATATTATCCCTGGAAGCTTGTCACACTAGATTAGGTTTTGAAGCTAACCATGGACTGAAGCTAACTTTCACATTGCCGCCACATGATTCATGAATCTCTGCAGTGGAGGCAAGTACACCATGTCACTGTAGTGCAAACTTTGAGCTTTGGTATTTATTTATTTTTTTACAAAAACTTTGCATTGATTGTGTCTATAAGGTCTTCAACGTCATCTGAAATCAACAGGGGCACAATTGGGGGTTCCTTTGGGAAAATGATCCTGAGCACAAATCAAAGCACAAATCCTGAGCACAAAGCAAACTTGAATCAAGAAATTTATTCAGAGCCCAAACTTGCAATGACTTACTATTGATGCCCATGATAAGTGTAAGTAAACCTTTGACTACAATTGTGACAGTACTGTATATGGAAAACCAAAAGCAGAATGAAAGAAAATATGAAAACAACCCCTAATTTAATAAAGAAAAAAAGAAAAGAAATTTTAGAACATGTGGAAATGGTGTCTTTTAGACTCCAACAGAAAGCTGATTAATCTAGATTAATCTCTTTTTCTAAATCTCGGGATTATCTAACATTGTTGAGGAATAACTGGTAGAATTTACTTCTCTGCCTCTGATTTCATTTCTTTTTATTATGACTGGACTTCATTCCTTTTACCAGCTGTTTTGGTTGTGTTGTAGATTTATTTCCCCCTGTCTCTCTGTGTGTCTCTGTTAAATGTCCTGCTTTCTCTACATTTCACTTTCCCTCTTCACAGTATAAATCATGTCAAACCAAGCAATCCCCAGCAAGAGGTGGTTTGAGTTTCCTCCTTGAAAGATTCTCAGTTATAAGGTAAATTTCCTAGTCACACCAGTAGATATTACAGAGATTTGTCATGCTTTAGGAACTAACTTTCTGGTTTCTGGTTCTTTTTGGCCCATGATTGCTTGCTGTCTTGAGTGTGGTTTGAATAAGGTTTAAAGTTTCCCAAGCACTGAATAAATACTGTAAATGTGCTCAGAGGAAAAGTGGGTTTAACCACTCAGTTCTCCTTCATGCAATCATGGTACTGACTTCCATTATTGGAAAACAGTTTGAGGGATCCATTGACATTTTGGCAAAGCTAACAGGCAAGTTGGAAATACAAATTCAATTTGAGCTCTCACATAGAGTAAGTCAGTACATTTCCAGAGACAAAAAACTCAGTGGTTTCAATGTGGCTCATACAAACACTGATTATTTTTGACAAGTAAAGCCCATTGGAGCTGATAATGGTTTTCCTTCCCCCAAAATGTTAGACTTAAAACTAATGGTTGCTGTTGCTAAAAACTACCTTCAGTGTAGACTACTAAAATGGTTCATATGAATTAAAAAGGTCATATTAACAGGAATAAACAGCAGCTGGATTTGTTTTGTATTTTTCTTACAGTACATACAAAAAGTTTTTACAGATATTCAACATTTTCATATTTTTACATTTTCACATAAGCTACACAATGTCTGGAAGAGGTCAGGAATTGCTCTTTCTCACATGCAGTGCATAGCAGGAGGCTGTCTGTGCTAGACACACTCTCTGTACTGGAAAACTGTTTGGCTTAGGAGATGGGTAGAGCCTGGGTAGAGTGCGCAGGAGGCAGTCATTGTGAAATCTCTGAAAATTACCTGCCCCATTGACATGGGATCAAATGTACAGTGGAATTTGTACAAGAGAGCTGGTAGGTTGGAGCCTGTATAACGTCATGTGATTCTGCATTCTTATATGTAACAGCTGCAGAAAATGACAAGGACAGTTCATGTGTAAAATGGATTTTGCTTAGAAAGACTAAATAAGATTGAAACGAAAACCCCTTTATAGTACTACCAAAACAGGGTTTGTTTGTTCATTTTTTTACTGAAATATCCTTTTTATAAACCTTTAGGCCCTATGTTATATCACTAACAGAACACTGTAACGGATACCTTCAGCCTGTGGCCTTTGAAAAGCTTTCGCAAGATGATGGGAATCCACAAGTGTCTAGAAAAGTCTAGTAAAGTTCACTGACATAATTAGGAAAAGCACACAAGCCATGAGGTCAATGCAGTTGTTTTTAGGCATTTGAAACAAGATGAATTCAATCTTGAGAAGAATGCAAGAAGATTTCTGGTGCAACTGAAAAAACCCTGAAGTGTGGTACCCTCTTTCACTGTCAAAAGAAGGACCTTTGGAACCATCAGGACCATTATAAAGGCTGGCTACTCAGCCAAACTGTAATTAAGAAGAAAAGAACTGGTCAAACTAGTAACCAAGAACCCATGCTCACTATGACCGAGAGCCACAGTTTTTTCTTGGAGATCGAGAAGCCTTAAAGAAGAAGAACAACAACGCTTTTATTGCAACTGTGACAAATACTCAGGGAGAAAAGTAAAGGAAAGTAAATATTTTTATATGTGAATTAATAGAATTAGAGGCCATAGAGCTAAAGCAGAGGAGGTCTTCTAACAATGCTTTCCAATCTCCAGTGCTCTAACACCACAGCCTATGTGTCAGCTGGAAATCTACAAAATAGGGCAATTGCAATAAAAGAGTCCAGCCTGCTGCATATCAAATAGGAAGATAAAGACTGAGACCTGAAGCACACCTTCCCAGCAGAAATCATTACAGGCTGAGACATGATCTGATTCTGTGGTTAGCCTCACAAAGGTTCAGCTCAGCACTGGTAAAACAAAAAGGCTTGAGTACTCTGATCTACAGTAGCAGCTGAAAAAGCATAAAAGTGCAGGAGAACACAGAGTCCAGCAAAGCGGAAATCTCTGCAGGGCCTTTGTGGCCATGTCACTGACTAGGCAGTTGAAAAAGATGGGAGTTTGAAAACAAACCTGCCAAATAACAATGATATTAATGGCAGAGATTACCCAGAGGAACACCAACTTGCTTTGGCTAAAAAGGAATGATAAGAATGGAGTAGAAAGATGGCATGAAGCAACCCAGACAGAAACAGCAAAGGGGAATTGCATGTTATACGACAGGTTGCTGTATGTTTTATGGACTTATCACTGAAACACTCTAAAAGGCAGGTACTCCCACTGGAGGAATGATCGCATTTAATGTGTATCCCATATAGAAGCAACCAGCTGCGTTAGAATACCTGGTGCTTGGAGTTAACCTAGGACCAAGGACATGGGTAACCTAGCTTCTGAAAGACTGTGGCAGTATTCAATCCAGTGACTGTACATATAACCAATGATAGCTAAAAGCTTGTAATTTACCCTCAGTCAGTTTTTCAATTTAAATATAAAATACTTGAATTTAGAGCAAAAACAAAAAACAAAAACAGAAGAAAAAATCCAAATACTTGCAGATTGTGCTGTATACAAATGAAGTTAGTGCAATTTGTCTGTAAATAGGCCAGAGAGAACATCCAATGTTTCTGCCTTATAATTACAGCCCAAAGAGAATTCTTGCAATCACAATTATCAGTTTAATTATGTCTGATAGCTATCAGGTCCTGCGGCTTTATCTAAAGGATCTACATTTAGAGGAGTAGTGAAGGACTGGCTTAATGAATTTCACATTTGTGGCTCGAGCAAATTATTAGCAGTGACATCCTAACATCTAATAATCCTTTTTAATACTGCTTTCAAATTACGCTAAAGACTTCTGTGCTACATAGTCGACTAAACACAGAGTGCATTTGATTGATTCCCTCACAGATTCTTCAAGCCTTACATGTTGTAGGCCTCCCTAAATAGAATAAACAAAATACATCCTGTCTTCTAATTTAAGTGCCTTTATGTGTTGATGTCTGACTACTGGCTCTATGACATCTCAAGCCATTTTGTAAACCCCCTCAATCACCACCTACAACATCACATCCCTGCCTGCTTCGAATTTTGCCCACAAGCAAGAATAATAATAACGGAACATGAAAGCAGATTTTGCTGCATCAGGAAGATTCCTTGTTGAGTCAATTCAAAGATGACTGCCAACGGAGAGTTGTGTATAACAATATGCTAAACCTTCTTTCACATTACTCACACCTTCACATGGTTGGCAAGGCATTTTTTGTGGTACTTCAGAGGTATATATTAAATTATTTCATGTTGCAGAGACCTCCCATTGCTGAGTTGCCCATATTCCTTTTTGTGCTCTTTATGCTGAGTGTGATTCAGGGATTAAAGCGGAAAAAGAAAAAAAAACACTCTGTGTTTGTGGCAATTCATGCCACTTGGCCTTAAGTTCAATTGGAGCAAACTGAATGAAAGCAGAGAGGTGATGTCATTCAAGAACAACTTTTATCCACTGACCTCATTTTCCCAGTTTTCTCCTTATTGCCTCTTTTGTTTTTAATGTATTTTCTTTCTTTGAATTCACACACTGTAACTCACGCAGTGTTGTGCTGTTCACGTTTTGGCTTTTATTTAAGATGCATACATGCAATCATCATCATCTCATCTCTATTACTCCCCCCTAGCCAATATCATTGGCCAAGAGGGAGGAATGGATCCTGAATATCTGGTTTTTTTTCCTTTAAAAAAAAAAAAATCTCAAAAAAGCTGTGTAGCATAAGCGTCAGCAAGCCAAATGCCAGCCCTAAGCTAGAGTAGGTGGAATAACACCATACCGTTAAGTCATGGTCATTACTTAATTAAAAACAACTCCAGAGGGAAACACGACCTGCTCTATTTTCTTAAATCATTTTTATACTTAAATAGAGTTATATTATGAATAATTCAACAGCTTCTGTCTAGCACGCACTAATACATTTTTTCTGCTTAAATTAAAAATTTGATCCTGAAATTATATGTTTAATGCTTAAAACAAAGATGATCTTTTTTTTTTTAAATACCCAACATTAGTTTAAATATCTCTGCCCCTGCATCCTTTGCCTGTCAACTTATCTAGCAAACATTAGTTACTCACGCATTGTCTGCGGAGACAATGGTATTTGCGTTAACTGTTTCATTTAATATTATATTGTTATACATGCTTCATGTTTGTCTGAGTGAATGATAATGGACCCAGTTACATCAAAGCAACCACATGTGTAGTCAAAGAGGGGGGTTTTTATGAACTCGTATATTTTCCTTGTTGGGTGGAAAGTTATATACATAAGTATAGTTAATAATGGATGTGAAGACACATCCAACAGGCAGAGAAAAGAAGACCTTCGATCTTAGCAGTAGAACATCTTTATGGGCAGAAATCTGTGGCATCAGAAACTGAATTTGAATAAGTTAAATTCAAATTTGAATTGCTCAGATTGAATCTGAATTGTAACTTGAATAAATGCTATTAAAAACTGAATATGAATTAGCCTAATTTGAAATTCAATTTATTGGTTTGAAAATGATCATCACTAAATTGTAATTCTACTAGAAACAGTCGATCATATTTGTTTGTCAAAGCTGAATCCAGGGCAAACTAGGCTAAATTATTGTTTTTAGCTAACAGCTACATTAACCATAAAAGTTACTGTACGTCTATCATTCATTTGTTAACATGACGCTTGTTCTTATACATGTAACCTGTTTATCCGCTGGTCATTCGACATGACGAATTACTTCTGAAGTCTTAATTCAGCTCAAGATGCTGTAGATTCCCGTCAGTTACACTTTCGGTCCGCTAGTAAAACATAGTTCTATTAATCTGCGCTTGATTACTCTTGAACCGGAACTGGATGTAAGTCTCCAAAAAACTGAATTTTGGAACTGAAATTGAATTGTAAAACTGAAACTGAATGGTGAGAATTGAATCTGAAATTATTCGAGAGCTAAATTATTAAAAGATAAAATATGGTTTCAAAGCAAATGAATTCATTTTCAAACTATAAAATTCAATTTCAATTTAGTGTTGATCAGTTTCAAATCTATAAATTGAATTTCAAATTAGACTAATTCAAATTCAGTTTTTAAAAGCATTTATTCAAGTTACAATTCAGATTCAATCTGAGCAATTCATATTCGAATTTAACATATTCAAATTCAGTTTCTGATGGCACAGATTTCTGCCCATACATCTTCCATATATCAAACTAATAAATTAAAGAACAGTAATGTCGAGAGAAAGAAGAGAGGACAGGCTATGTTTATTCAGGCTTCAACCTAATGTGTTTAAACTTTGATGTCAAATTACATCTACAAAACATGGTCAAAACATTTATAACGACGGTGCAATCCATTCTTAGCTGTCTGAAAATAAAGTTGGGGTATAAACATGCATAAGTTAACTTT
This sequence comes from Diplotaxodon limnothrissa, assembly GCF_057381915.1. Taxonomy (NCBI): domain Eukaryota; kingdom Metazoa; phylum Chordata; class Actinopteri; order Cichliformes; family Cichlidae; genus Diplotaxodon; species Diplotaxodon limnothrissa. Next base: position 12,216,740 of record NC_140612.1, on the reverse strand, counting down.
GCAAATCGCACATAATCTGAACATTTAGAGTACTTTAGTTTTCTGAGAATAATCAAGAAAAGTTATTCTGTTTTAATACTTTAAACAGTTTCAAGCAAGAGTGTTTTGATCCCAACTTGACTTTGTGTCGAATGTCAGAGAGTCAAACCTCTAAAGTATAAGCTAATTAGCAGTGAACAGCTCTGAAAATTTAGTGGATATTTCTTCTTTTGTAGCCACATTCTGCTTCTCAAATCTCCCACAGGATGCTTACTTCTGAAAAAATCAGCAGTGAAGTGATTAATCCACTGCTTTTTAAAATGTCTTTTTAAAAATAAATATTTTCCTCATTGTTTCCCATTAGACATTCTTAAATGTCTCATTTTTGTTTTCCTGGAGTGTCATTGGTGGCAAGTCAGTTCAACCTAAAAGCTTAAATAAACGGCACTAAGAACAATGATTCAGTTCTCAGTTAGATAAAACATTGAATTCAAAAATGAATATTGAAATTATTATCATGTCCACTTTTATCAAAATACAACCAAATAATGCATTTTAGTTCCACTTCAGTAAAACTTTGCCAGAACTGTTTTTGTACATGATCCCTGACCAACAAAAGAATAAATAAATAAAATGGTCAGCAATCATGGCTTATACAGCCTGAAGACCAGCAGTCACTGTAGGGAACAGCATCTACAGTCAACAGACACAATCCACACCTCCTACAGTTGCTACAGCAAAAGTAAAAGCAAGATTAAAAAAATAATAATATTGATGTTTGAAGTGCAACAAAAATGTAGCCACTTCAGTTCAAGTGTGGATCTCTACAGAGGAAACAAGTATGAGGTTATCATTTCACATTGTTAGCCTGCTCATTAAATGTAGTTCTTCCATTCTCGTTGTCAGTGTCCTTTATCCAGTCAGAAGATTCGCAAAATCGCTGACATTTAATGGAATTAAGTGTTTTTCTTTCTTGATTTTTTTGTCTTTTGCTTTCCTCTCTCTTTTATTTACAGATCAAAAACATGACATGTATGTATGGATGGACGGATACGTTACAGTCAGTGGTTATTTATTTTTAGCACTGACATTAGAACGCCTGTCTGTTCTACTTCTTTCAGCCTCTGTGTTTTTTAAGCTGGTATGCGGTGTGAACTATTTGTCTGAACTATGTTTTCTATTGAAGAGATGGTCAAAGACACCTGTTCAGGCAGAGTGAGCACAGCTATTCCCAAAGCTAAAACTGGCCTAGGACCTGAGCAATTTTGACAGGGACCAAATTATTATGACTGTATGACTTGGCTCAAAGCATGCTGACAAGGCAAGACGTTTGCTTTGGTCGAAGTCAGCTATGATGGCTGCATACCAAGCGTGGTCTAAGGAGGGACAGATCATGGTGTCTCAATGGATATTATATAGGTTTTTGGGGCTAAAAAGGTTAATACATTTTGCAAGGAATATCCTTACAATTCTGTATAATTTCAGTTACTATAATGTCTATCATTTGCAAAAACCTGTATGTATAATATACTTCTATATAGCCAGTTCTCCCAAAATAAAGTTCTTCTATCATAATACTTCCTTATTCCTTTGCCTTTAAACAGAACATATTCAGGTAATGGAAGGTCTTATTAAAGCAGACAAGTTCATTTGTTTAAGTCATTTAGGGCACATAGGTCCCTAATGGCTAATGATTTATTACAGGAAAGAATTCAGCATTCAGGCATCCTTTGGACGTACAAGTCCTGCCAGCTACAGAGATGTCATGTTACATAGGAAATTAGTGTCAGAGGATGTTACTGTTTTGGACTTGTGAATTAATCACAGAAGAGACAGTGAAGGAGGACTGGAAGGCTCTGTCAGACTACTCTCTTGCACACAAAGTATGTCGATTTCTGGAGAATACATCAAAGAGCAAATAAAGAAAGGTGGGAGCCATGAGAGTTGGCAGCCTGGAGAGAGGTGTGCAATGGGGATGGCAGGTCTGCTGGGTTGAAGGGTGATTAGGAAGGGTGCTATGACAGAGAAGGGAAAGAGAAGAAGACATTGGGAAAAAATGTTCTACAGCTCTCATCTCCGACTTTGGATTCATTACAACCGTTCTCTGTACAAAACCTTTGAAATTCCACTTTTCAAACAATACGCTGAGAGTTGCCAGTGTCTTCTCAGAGTGAAACTTTGATTACCATTACAAAAGGCAACGACAGGAGAGCGGTAAGACACAAAGACAATGTAAGCTTACGTTGCGTGCTGTTTTTTTTTTCTTCCCCATACATCACTGGTGTGGATGCGCTCTGTGGGTTTTATTGCTGCCCTTGCTCAGAAAATATATTCATGCCTTATGAGTCACACTTGATTTGGTCATTTTACTTGGACCAAGTCATAAAAGAAATATTGAGTTTGGTGAGTAGATTGTGCAGACTACTGAGCTTGAGTCCATATTTTGGCTGAAAATGTTTTTATCAGTTTGTTATTCTAAGCAGAATTTAGGGTCAACACTTGGCAGGTATTTGAATTAGCTCCAGAATTTCCATTGAGGCATGTAGGGAGATGATATCTTTTTAATTAATTTTGACTTTATTTTTTTATTTTTTTGAAAAATAACCCCCATCAGTTTCTGTCTGTCGCCTGAGTCACTCCTTCCCCCAGCTCCAGCTTACATAAGCACGCTCATGCAAAATTCAATTCATCATTTACTGGCAAAGTACAGAGTCACAGATGTGACACCGAAAATTTGAAAATCACTCGGCAGGAAGATTCTCACACGCAGGCAAACAGAAAACATGGTGCCAGAAATCTCTCACTTCCTAAAGGTGATGTTCTATGAAAATTAGATTTGTGAAGCGGCAGGCCTTTTTAATGTGTAAATGACGCAGTGACGCTTACAGGCCTCTTCCTTGTCGGAGCTTCACTGGAACCTGACCAGGGATTTGTAAATTAGGAGCGCTATGAAAGTTTTATCCGAATTCAATGGCTCGTTAAAGGAATTGGTTAATTCAGGGGAAAACCAGGGCTGATTGGACTGGATTTAGTGGGACGGCCCCGAGAGAACATTATCCCCTGCCACTCAACAAATACTCGTATATTCATGCATCGATGTGCTTTAACACCGGGAAACTAATTTTCTTTACAGTATATTCTATCCATGAACAGCAGTTTATTCCAAGCTCTGGTTTGCCCCCTGCTGTGCACTGACACACGCTGCTTCATGAGCTTCCTCCACTGCTAGAGTGCTACAGTGCATCTCGCTTACAAAGCCATGAAATTATGCACAAGAGTGTAATGTTAGTTCACTGGGAGAGTTAGGTTCCTAGATGCTTTTCACCTCACATGCCATGAAAGAAAACATTCTTGTGTTTTGTGATAGTGAAATCATTTTACGTCCCCACACAATTAAGGTTTTGAGAAAAGGGGCTTTGGCTTTTCCAACAGCAGAGAACTGTACTCTTGCATGTTTTGTTTTTTTAAAGTCGATGATAGTTGTACTATATGTCCATGTGATTTCTCTTTTATGGAATACATCACTGTCAGACTAGAGGTGGATAACTTAAACAGTGAGCAGCTAAATGGTAAATCAACACTGCCACCCTTAGGCCAAATGAGAATAGCACACAAGATCGAATTCTACTGTAGATCATATTATTCTTAAATATGCTGCATATCCAGCCTGGATGTTATTCCCAGAATTCCATATGTAGTGATGGTAGATTTAAATATATATATATATATGTATATATATATATATATATATATATATATATATATATATATATATATATATATATATATATATCCGGTCTTCTACCCAGTATTGTTGTCTGTGCTGTAAATCCACTTAGAAATAACAGCTACAGTAAGACAGTTTAATCATTTGTTTTTTTTATGTTTTACTTCCAGGTTCTAACAGTAACATTCAGTGGTTCCTGAAGTTTGTATCAAAAGGAATTCTTCTGTCATCTAGACAGTCATGAATGAATACTTACATCAACACTTTGATCATTTTTTTGCCAACGAACAAAGAACAGAACACAGCAGCATGCAATACTTCTAAGATTGCTATGCTGTGTATTTAGCAGCCAGTGAAAAATATTTAGAGAACTTCACTGCACTGATTTGTTTTTTTAGACTATCATGCTGCAATCAGGACAGAATCAGGACACACTGTTAGGAGAATCATGTGGTACCTTCTGCAGACTGACAGTTTTCATTATTTTCTCTCTGCCTTGCTCCATTACTCACTGTCTCCTAGCTACCTCCCATCTCTCTCTCTCTTGCTCACACACACACACACTCTTGCACAAAGTCAGAGTCCGGAGACATAAACAGATTGTTGGTGCTGACCTGAGGGCATCTTGGAATGCTGAGAGTAATGACACCCAATGATCACCAGGTGAACTTGTGTATATATAAAGAGAGAGAGAGTGTGTGTGTGTGTGTGTGTGTGTGTGTGTGTGTGTGTGTGTGTGTGTGTTTTGAGTAGGAACAACTGAAGAAGCTGAATGTTCTAAATAATGCAAATTTTTTCATTACATTAAAAGTCACTGTTAGACAGTGTACGTTGTATTTATGAGTAACTTTTAAACCTGGGATTAAGTCTCCTGTTTAAAAAATGAAGATAGTTTTAAAGAAGCCAAAAAAGCAGAGGTTTAAAATTATTTAAAAATTTTCAAAGGTTAGACCAGGGGTCGGCAACCTGCGGCTCCGGAGCCGCATGCGGCTCTTTAGTCCTTATATTGCGGCTCCGCGTGGTTTGGGAAAATAAATTATTTACCTGAAGTGTAGTTTTTTTGTATTAGTTCTTTTTAAACTTGTAGTTCTAAATTGGAAGATTATTATGATATTGAAATATAAAAATAAAATTATATTTTATTATTTTTCGTCGCTCAAACTAAGCGTCACACTCGCGGAAGCCGGTATACCCGCCGAAACGCCATGCATTTATCGAGACTTTCAACCCCAGGTAGGCCAATTATGGATCTTCGGATCCACATTATGTCAGCAGCTCCAAACAAACACTGCTCACGCCTCACAGATGACAGCTTACAGTCCTGCACAAAGATGAAAGTGACTTCACTGTGCGCAGAGGTTCAGGAGCAGAAGTTCCATCGTAAACATATCACGGCAGACCTGACGATGTTTCCATGAACATGCTTTTCGGCATCTCTTTATTGACCACTTTTCACACACGGTTGCTGTACGGATACAGCCGGCTGTAGCTTTTCAGATCACAGCCCGACAACACAACAGCAAAGAGAGGACAGACTTTAAGGCAGCGAGGCGTGATTGCGGGTGCAGCTCAGGTGCGTACGCCTCCCATGCAGCGGTACTGCAGACCAAGCCCCGACACACACATTTACCATGTAAAATAAATATAAGTAAATAAATAAATATTTATGCAGAATTTTGCAAATATTTATTTTTCATTTTTTTAGTAGCATAGTGCTTTTTTCCAATTAGGTTTAGGCTGAGGGTTAGGATTAGGCATTCATTTTTGATGGCTAGGGTTAGTGTGGGCAGCTAAGGAAAGCATTATGCCAATGAGATGTCCTCACTAAGATATGAAAACGTGTGTGTGTGTGTGTGTGTGTGTGTGTGTGTGTGTGTGTGTGTGTGTGTGTGCAAGAATACCGTAAAATACAGTTTGGGTAAGTATAACAACAAAATCAATTCTGCACAAATGTTTTGCTAACTTGGATTCTATATCCCGCTAAGATTGGATGCTGCATTTGCTGAACAGTCCGGTCTCACCGCAGTTCATAAAATTATAATGAAAAATTAATCTATTTCTTTGTGCTCATGGACACTGTTTCGTTGGGTTTTTTGTGTTCGAGTGTAACCAAGTAGGTTTTAATGTCAAACCCTAACCAACAAATTTGATATAATAATATATTTGAAAATCACTGACATTATATGTGAACATATGTATGAATATGGGTATAATTCACCTGTGGTATCAAAGTCAAAACAGCGTATTTCCTTTACTTACTTTTTCTTGCCTCATAATCAGTACACATACGAGCAGACAGATGAAAGTCTTGTTCAGGGCATGAAATAATGTTAGGAAATTTGTGTTGAGAGCATGACAACAAATGGAAATTTGTGTCCAGCAGAACTATTCCATAGCTTAAAGGTTGGAACTTTCACACTACCCTGTGAGACCTTGTGATTTAAAGTGATATACCAGAGTACAGCCAGGCCCTGTTTTTTTCCCTCAGTTAATATTTCTGCAAGATAATAAATGACTTCAGCGCATATGACAGTTAAAAATTAAAAAGTGAGGATTAGCTTTATGAGAAAAATCCATGCATTGCATTACTGACACTGGGTTGATATGTTGTGCATTACAGCTTCCTATCATGTCCCTTGTTGTGTAACCTTCTGTGTTAAGACAACACCGGCAGTTCTCGCTTAACTGCACAGTCTAGTTTAATAGCATCAGGGACCTTGTGTGTGTGGCAAAATAAACTGGGTGTTTTTCAAATGTCAGGGGCAACCCTCATGACACCTGACAGATGGATTAAATTCAGCATTTTAACCAAAGTGCATTTATTGCACAGTGATGGTAAATTCTTTATTTGTTATCAGTCAAAACGTTATACTGACAATTATAAATTTATTACATGATGTTATCAAATCAAAAAAAAACAACAATTTTTTTCCTGTGTCCCTTGTGACTGAATAAATAAAACAACACAAAAAAAACAAAACATTTGGAAAACTGCTCCAACACTTTAATAAAACCTGGCTTTCTCTGATTTTTCTTTGCTCCTTTCTTCATTCTGGCTAGCATTTAGTCTTAACTCATGACCCCACCAGGCTCAGCTCTACTATGTCATCCTGCTCCATAGTCCTGGTCAATCCTCTGGAGAGATCTAGGCTTATCAGTCCATGCCTTTGACCGCCCTCCACACTACAGAGCTCCTTCACCAAGTGTACTGCATAGCAAAATCAATAGTGGTAAACTCCCAATAGCATACAACTTTGACAGGTGTCCTTCCACACTCTTTGTTAGACAGGACCTTTTCTCAGTGCTTCGTGAATCCTTAGTTGTGCCGACCTGGTTGAGCATTCTCCTTAGTGCACCGTGAGGATGATAGTTAACCAATAACTGACTCATATAGGTCAAAAGCCTGTGGTTTTTTTTTGCCACACTTTTGGAACCCCAGCGTGACAAATGTCAACATAGTGCATATATATATTTCTTGACACTGACATTTAAACATGACATATATATATATATGTGTGTGTGTTTTCTACCAGCAAAAAAATTTATTTTAAAGCCAAGGTAATTCATTTTTTTCTCTTTTTGTTGTTGTGGGTGTTGTGTTGTTTTTTTTTAGGTTGGTCCCATCAGTTCTGGGTATTTCAGGTAAACTCATGTTACCTGACAGTTGTATACCTACCTCCCACTCAGGGGAGGGAGCAGTCCAACTTGGGTCAACTCCAGATCTTCTGGCTCACAGGGCTCAGTGTCTAACACCTCTCCCCACCACGTTGTGTCATCTGCTGGCTCTGACAGGCTACGAGTCAGGCTGCTTTTAGTAGAGGGAGGCTTTGCTTTCTGGCAGCTCCTTTGTCAATAACTATACACAAGACCTTCAGTTACAACTCCACCACAGCAGTCAGTAAAATATTTAGCATAAATGCCAAGTACATATAGTATGTTTTAAGAAACTTTCCCCATAGTGAGAAACACCAGGAGTTGGATTCTTGTTACTGTCAGGATGGCTGCCAAAGTGATTCCTGTATCTCATTCAGCACATTGATGCCCCTCGCCGGTGTTTTGGCACCAAGAAGCTTTGTGCATTGAAAGAAGAACATTGTTAGCTCTCAGCAGGTCTGTTTATTCATCATAATGAGAAAAAGCAGGTGACACTGTCAGGCACGCAGGTGAAAAGCAGGGTGTGGAAGCTGCATACAGCTATGTTTGGAGGGATGGTTTTCTTTGAAATCATTCTGGTTATGGACTGCAGAATAAAGATGAGTTTACTCACATTCAGAAGCCATTTAAAGAGGCGTTCGGTTTCTTTCACGGGTGTTCAAACTATTACGTCACATGTTTTAACCTTCAAGGCCTGCACCCTGACATGCATACACAGTGAGTTGCTGACTGAAAAGATGAAAAAGGGTTAAAAAGAGTTGCCCTTCGTTAAATATTTTAACACTTGTAGCACGATCACAGGATCGGTGACGATATGTCACTTTTCAAATACTCTATCCTCTTTGTATGACCTACTTGACCTTGTCTTCTAATGGTGCACACTGCACCACTGGAATATATTGTGCCATTGTTTCCCATTATGGCAGACAGAGGTCTCTTTGAAGGAAAACAACAGTGAAGATCAACAGTAATTCTACTGATAAGAATAGATTCAGCACAAGCTTTACTTTAAAGGGTGCAGCAAGTGTCACCCTCATTAGCAGCCATGACATCGAAAATCTGTTTAATCTTTCATGAAACGTTTCACATCTTAGACCCCATGGAGGGAAGATGTAGAAGGTTGCAATGCACATGCCCATTAATTACGTTCCATATCAAAGATAATAATAAACACACCAGTGGGCTGGACCATTTGCACCTTATGCTGTGTTCAAGGGCAGCCCAACATAAAGTCAACTTTAGATGGATGGAGATCTGCAGGCAAGCACTGTACTTTTTTTTTATTTTATTATTTTTTAGCTTTACTGCATGTTTATTTGCTTATGTACCATGACAGTAAGAACAGATGGGACTGTGAAACAATAAAAAGCTTTTTTTTTCCCACACATCAGTTTGGCACAAGCACATAGCTAATGATGCTTTTTGTTTTAATTACATCGACTGGCCTCACTGGCTGTTTTGTCAGATGCCATCACACTCTGTCCTTGGTGCCGATACATAGAAACCCTGCTCTGAAAGTAACCACTCTGGGTTGCTGATCTGACAGTCGGCTAATTATAAGCAAGCCGCCAAAGACGCAGCACGAGGCCTGTCACATCATTGTCTTTACAAAAAAAATAAAAAGATTATTGTGTGGGTTGTAAAAAAGAAGCTGTGAGCAGTGTGTATGCAGTGACACTAGGATGTAGAAGGCCTTTTCAGCTTCTGTAATTGATGGTGTGTGTGTTCATTCAAAGGTGTGTGCGTGTGCTCGTGTATGGTCTGGTACATCCGGACTGGTGTGTTGCTGTGGTGTGGATGTGATGTGCATGCAGAATGATAACAGTGTGTGTATATGTAGACATGTGTCATCCCTATTTTTTTTTGTCAACAAACACCTGTTTCTTCTCTGCTAATTAATTGTTAACATAGTTGCAATTTGTCAAGCAGTTTGCTCTTAGTGAAATAAGCTTGCTAGCTCGCTGACGCTAGCTTTCACCCCCACTAATCAGTGTCCAGATGAATTACAAGTGTTGATATAGCCAGATGTTGCTCCACTGTACATGCTGCACAATATAAAGAGTAAATGGCATATGCTTATTGAGCATTATTAAACAGCATAGGAGAGGGGGATAAGAATGCAGAATGCCACAGTTCGTATTTAGAGAGTTCTCATCAGGGGAGTCAATAATATCTAGACAGGTTTTGCATTCAAGCCACTATTTAAACGTTTGCATTTGTTTTCATAATAACAGTGAATACTGTGTTGTCCCAGAGAGGGGCACTGCAGCAATGCATACAGCTCTGTGTGTCTCTTACACCAGCACTGCTCAATATACAGTAAAATAGATTTTCAAAATAAATGGAGCTCCCTGAAATGTGAGGGATAGAAAACTGTAAGGACTCTAGAGTTGCAAAAAATGGAAACAAAATGAGCATTTCACTTTGAATTGAAATTACGTTTTATTATTAGGTTTAGTGACTTTAGTGGTCATGTAGCATAGAGTAAATTCAGAGATATAAGACATCTTTTTGTTGCTACTTTAAGTTGAATTCCAGGAAACAATTATATGGCACAATATTTCACAGTTCTGAGTGTGTGGGTGTTTCACAACTACATACTTTGACCCCCTTTGTTATCAGATATTACTAACAACTTGTTTGATAATGAAGGTCAGGTGAATCTTTTGTCTTAAACACAGCCGTCTGTTAAGAAATTCAGCTTTTTTAAAATGTATAATAATAACAGTTGTCTTTAAAGTTTTTACTGTGCTGTCTTTAAAGCCTTTAAAGCCTTGTGAAAAGAAAAAAATATAAGGGATATTATAGTATATTTTAAGCATATGCATCATATGCATGTCTTCTCATTAGGTTGTTAATTTTTTATTATCTGAATTTGTTCTTTCCACATGGTTAGCATGTAAAAGATTCATCCCCGTCACTAATGAATGCTGAGCATGCTATTAAAGACAGCTTTTGGTTCCCTCAGGGAAATGCTGCCCAGTGTAGTTTGCAAAGTGCGTTAGAACTAATCGCCATATCAAGAAAGAGACAAGCATGCCGAATAAGCAAGAGTCAGTGGAACGCGTCACTTTCCTGTGCAATACTAGCTTTTCAAAAATAATAATAATAATAATAATAATTAATAAACAATACATTTGGATTTAAAGGGATATTGTTTGTTATTTTGTGTGGTCAAATAAGCTCAGATATCTTTTATAGATTCTTTTGAAATGTATACCATGCTTAAGTTCCAACTGCCTTCATTTATATGTTCATCAAAGAACCTTGTGCCATTATGAAATCCTTTAAGGATTAAAATGACTGTTTTAAGGGTGTAACCAGCTTGATACATTACATGAATTATAATGTCAATTTCACATAAATGATTACAAAACTGTAATTATGGCTAAATAAGTAGGAAGTTCTCTTCTCCTGCATGCACATAAGTGTATCGACATGCACAGCTGATGTATTTGACGTGTCCCTATAATATTGTTGATGTTCCCTAAGAAGATTATAAGACAAGATGAGACACAAGAAGGCAACTCGGAGATTACTCGATTGAACACATACAATGATACTACAGGACTTTCATAAATAGCAAATACTTTGTGGCATTAATTGAATATCAAAGTTTTCTTACTTAGTTTATATAGTTTTCCCCTTTTTCCAAACCAACAGCAGCTTCTGTATTTCACATAAGTAGTCTTACATTTTGAAAACCAATTGAATGAATTTGATTTATGTAGGAAAATACAGAAGCATTAATTGATGGTATTGTGCTGACTGTTTTTTAAATAAAATTCTAAATGGATTCTTTTCATTTAATGATAAAAAAAATGTGGGTTGTGAGGAAATAACTTTTCACGCCAAAATGACAGTCACAGCACTAAGCTTTGTCTATACTGGCTTTTGCATTTTTAACCACAGGAATATTGTTATTTTCATGAACCATCATATATCATGGACTCGGAAGGTTGTTTCAGTGCATTAGATCCGGAATTGATCATTGTAAGTGTGGAGTGAAGGTTAAAAGCATAATAAGTAAGAACAGGGAAGAACAGGAAAATCAGAAAAAAAAAAAGTGTTAGAAAGTATAATGTGAATATAAATTGTAAACAGCTTTCTGGGGTGTTGTTTGAGTGCAGAAAGCCTTTCATTAGCTATAAATCCAGCAGTTGGCTCCGTTATTCATGTGCCATTGACATTGATTAACATTACAAATGCACGGAAAATGCAACACACATACATCCATTTTGTAGGAGACAATAACAGTGGTATTCAGTTTATTTCTGGGTTATGTGAGATGATGGCCAAAACCAATAATAGCAAGATGGGCTTCTTTTTAGGGACTTCTAGTTTCTCAACATAAGAGGCAGTGAGCTTGATAGTGTCTAGGAATATTCGGTGGGGAAAAAAATGTTGGCATCAGATGATACGTCTCTATTGACCAGCAGAAAATCAGCACATTATTGATGCATCTTGTGTGAACTGCACAGCAAGCATCTCTTCATTGCACAAATGGAAGGCAAGGTCACTCTCCCATCATTTTGTGCTTTTAGTTCCCACATAATACAGTATGAGAAAACAGAATGAAACCTGCTATAATCTGTTTAATTTTGTATTAGAATTACAAATTCTGCACATTAACCCTTTCAAGTATGCTGGTCACTACAGTTGACAGCTATTCAAAGGCTGTTTACTTGAATTTGTGTCAGTGTTGATGGTATACTTGCACATAAACCACTAACTTAGACACTGATGTGTCACTCCATACCCTTCCACCCACTGGTTGTTTAATATTACTATAGATGTATGACGTGATTCATTGTAATTATTGTTATCAAACCCTGTCATGGATGAATTATTACAACCTCAATCTGGATTTTTTTTCTTAAGTATTTGTATTCATCTTTTCATGCCTAAAGATGAATATAAATACTTAAGAAAAAAAATCCTAATTGTAGTTGTCATAATTCATGCATGAAAGGGTTAAAAGAAATTTGACCACAAATTAGCCTCCTGGTGGAAAAACAGAAGGTTTTGATCAAAAGCTGGACTTGGTAGATCATAAATATAAAGGTAAATGTACTGAGACAGTCTGTATAAAGCTATTTTAGTTTTAATTTATTAGAATGAAAACAAATACATTTCTTGATCATTTTTTATATTACCTCTGTCAGCTAGCAAGATTACCTGTATTACATTTGCAAGAACAACAAAGTAGGGCATTATAAAGTTTCCTTTTGAATGACCTGTAAACTGATCATCGTTCTTTTGTTTTGTTTTGTTTTTTGTATCATTTTCTCAGAACAAATGAGCAGTGAGAGCATACCTTTAAAACTTGTATATAGGGCACAGTACCTATAGTGGTTGCCTAGTGATTGCAACAGACCGATATTTATGTAGGTTTGCCTGACCATGGGGCAAGCCAGAAAGACAGGTCATGGGGTCAACTCGGAGGAGGTCAGAAGAAGTGATGGAGTCCTACCAGAGTGTTAGCTGGAGGTCTGCAATGAGGACGCAGGGCTAAGGGCCAGTAGTGGAGGTAGGTCCCCTCTGGACGTCAGACAGGTGGCAAGCAGCAAAGATGTAGCCCCTCAGATGGCCTGGCTGAGTTTGCCAAAAGAGATGCGATCCCTCAGGTGTCTCGGCAGGAGGAGACAGAACTCTTCTGGGAGGTGTCTGATTATGAGAGGGAAAGGCAGAAGGCTAGTGATGGAGTGTGGCTCAATGCTGGTGGTGAAAGTTGACCTTCACAGGAGGCCAGAGATGGTGAGGCAGCCAGTGGCATGGATGAAGCACGTCTGGAAACTCAGGATCCGGTTCTGGCCGCTGTTCTTGTTTGGTAGCACAGTACCCACTGATGATTCTGTTTACAGCAGCAGCCACTAAAGCCTCTGGAGGCAGAGGCTGCACAGACTCCTCAGATTGGAGCTGTCAAGGACCAGGACAGGGTGCTTGGAACACTCAGAATACAGGATGCACTGGAGTGAAAGACAAAGTCTCAAAATTGGTTAGCTCGCAGAAGGGCTCGGAGCTTGCTGGCACTGGTTGCTCAGCCTTAGTTGACACTCTGTAGGTGTGAAAATGGAACTTGTTTCCAACTGGTTGTATTCTGGTAATATTCTTATATAAAAGCAAGGTTGCTGAGTGCCTATGTCATTTTGCAGTTTTAAGAAATTCAACTTTATTTAAATGATATTGCACCAAGTCATAACATCTCATCTCAGAACAATTTACATAATTTTAAGGTCAAGAAAAAAGGTGAAATACACAGTGAGACAAGAAAGATTTGCATAATGTTAGAGACTTCAGTCATTCCCAAAGTTATGCCCCAAATGCCGCTGCAGTTCATAGACCAAGTTTTGATTCAGAGTTGACCTACTATCCTTCTTCAATTGTTGGTTTGACAGCAAAATAAGGAATTCTTTGCAAAATACTCTCAAATAACATAGCAGATTATCTGGTAGCTTGTGTTTGTAATTGGTGAGTACACTGTGATCAAAAATGAGGGTCAGCCCTTTGACAAAACCCACCATGTAATAAACCATAGTTTTCATTTAACTGTGAAACACTGTGTGGCTTTGGGAAGAATTAAAATGACATTCCCGTGACATACCGTAGCCTTTCGTCACTTTAGTATAAAGTTGGGAGTCTGGCTGTAAAGCTTGATTACCAGCTCTTTCATCCAGTAATTACGCCTACGTTTCCTCACACACACATACACAATGATCTAATGAGGTTACATGGGACAAGCTTGCATGAATTAGTTGTTGCACTGAAAGGTTGAGGAGTACACAGGTCAAATGTTAATTACAAATTGTCTCAGCTCATAGAGAATAAAGATTGTAATTAATCCTGGATGGGAGAAATTTAAAGCAAGTTTCCATGTTAATGTACCTGTGTGGCTCGCAAACAGCATCTCAAACATTTGTCAAGAGCATAATAAAAAAAAGTTGTTAATCCCACATTAATGGTAAAGACAGGTTGTGAAAAAACCCATCCATGACATCATCTATGACAGCACTGAGATTAGGCATCACCTTCGTAAAATGATATCATTTTTGCCATTAAAAGGAGCTAGTCAGTTAATCTGACAAAATAATATTAATGAAGATTAAGCACCAATTTAGTTTTTCTTCTTTTAAAGAAAAAATGATATCACACGAATTTTAAAGAATCCCTAAACTCTAGAAAGACCCAGAGAGCCAAAGCTGTCTAGTGCATTACTGTTCACTCTTGAGTCGGTACTATGACTACGAAAGAAACATCGAAATATTGGGGGTCACAAAGTTTGTTGAAACTCTAACACTGAAGTGACCTTTCTCTTTTTAGTTCAGCAAAAAAAGAAATCCTTCACTCACATATCCTCCCCAGGAAATTCCCTGGAGATTTAAACAGTGTCCACAATATGGGTCTCCCATTCAAGGTCAATGCTTTGCAACGTGACTGGTTTTCATTCGTAGCTAGGACAGACTCAGACATGCCCATTAGACTAGACTTTTCACTACATACACGATCATATCTAATATACTGTATCATATCATCCTTACAGAGAGTTTTCCCATAGAAATACCATAGTTAGAGCAAAAGTGCTATGCCTTATAGCTGTATATTAGAAAGGAAGGGAGCTAATTTTCAGTGACCTTCAAAGTTGCAGCTTCACAGTGTAAGAACATAATGACTGTAATTATTACAAGGCAACCATCACTGCAAAATGAGTAATGTGACCATTAGAGCCAACAACGCGTACAGCACTGTTCAAGGCAAGCCTACGCGAGCGACAACAAAGTCTCACAATGCGGGAGCACACTAATTAATATATAGAAGAATCAATGAGTTCACAAGAATCAGCTTCATCCTGGACTGTCTTAATTGAAAGGGTTCTCATTTTCTGTTCTGGTCCGCTCAAGGTGACGGAGCATAGTTGTGGTTAGATTAAATATTTATTGAGGGTTGCCATTACATTGCCATTATCATTTAGATCAGTTCATTAAACAACAAGATACACCAATGATGAGGCAATTACAGCTGTTAAATAAAACAGGATAAAAAAAGAGATAAAAATAAGACTGCTTTGCCCATGAACAGTGCACTAGCAGCACATTTGCGGTATGTACAACAACATGCACACGCACATGTTGTCTTTTAAAGTTATAAAACTATTAACCCCTGCTGGTCAAAACAGCACGTAAAAGGCCTAGTTTATCAAATTATTCTACAAATTACGGATGTATATTTTTAAGTGTTTGCTTGAACTTTTTCCATGTATATTTTGTGTGACTGTGATTGGAAACATTGCTTACAATTGCTTTAACCATGACAATTATGTTTTTTTCTGTAGATTTACCTTAAAACTAAGTGATGAACATAGCACTCACTGGCCTCTTTATTACGTATACCTTACAACTTGGTGCCTTTACAGCTGCCTTAATTTTTTATTAAATATACAAAAGTGATGGAAACAATCCTCAGAGACTTTTGTCCGTGGAAAAAGCAAATCTACCATTCCACTATATCTCAAAGGTGCTCTCTTGGATTGAGATCTGCTGATTGTGGAGGCCATTTGAGTACAGTGAACTTATTGTAATATTTGAGAAACCAGTTTTACATGATTTGAGCTTTCTGACATGGTGCATTATCCTGGTGTAACCAGGCATCAGCAGATGAGTACAGTGAGAATATAAAGGTGTTGACATGCTGAGCAGCAATGCTCAGGTTGGCTGTATACAGTGCTCAATAGTTTTAATCAATTTTAAATCATGCTTTTTATTTGTTCTTGTTTCTAATGTCTCTGTAAAGCACTTTGAATCACCTTGTTGTTGAATTGTGCTATACAAATAAACTTGCCTTGCCTTGCCTCAATAGCTCCAGTTCACTGCTCTTTCTTAACAAGAATGATACCCAGGATGGTACTGTACTGCTACTGTAGCCTTCTGCATCAAGGTTTGACATGCTGTGTATTCAAAAATGCTGTTCTCCATACATTGGTTGCAAAAAAAAAGGGGGTTATTGAGCTCCTGCTCCTTTCTATGGAAGGCCAGTTCCGCAGCTAAAAAGAAAGTATCGATAACTCAAAATTTAGAGTTATGTTTCTCAAAATTTTAATTACTTTTAAAATTTCAACTTATTAGCTCAAAATTTTGACTAATTAATTCAAAGGTTTGAGAAAAGTACTTGAAATTTCGAGTTAGCGCTGCCAATCAGTAATTTATGTGAAGGACAGCATTTTCTTGTTACTCGGAAGTATATGGCGCAGAGAAATGCGAACTCAAAATCGGATTATGTGTAGCAACAAATTGGCACTTTCGAGAGTACGTTTGCTGATAGTAACACCATGTGATTTGTCTAATAACACAAAGATTCATGTCATTCATGACTGGCTGTAATACTGGTAGCTCAGCTTTTTTTCTAAAAACTGCTAATTACAAAAAGTAATCAGTAACTAATTACTGATTAATTCCCCAAAAAAGTAATCCTGTTACTTTACTGATTCCTTATCTTCAAAAGTAATTAATTAGTTAGTTACTTAGTTACTTTTTAAAAACATGATTTACAACCTGAAGAGGTGATAAAGCAATAGATCTTTCAGCCCAGTTCTACTTTTTCGTCATAATCCATCATACAAAATGTAATCAAATAGAAAAGTCTCTTTTTTTAACTTGTTTTATCAGTTTTAATCTTTTAACTTTATGCATCAAGTAAAAATTAAATTATATGCACCATTCTCTGACTTGAATAAATTAGTTTAACATTTAAACCTATTTTCTGCACATTCCAGCACATATAATAAAATAAAAAATTTTTTGTGTTTACACTCACTCTTTCAAATAGATGCAAGTAAAACAAAGCAGAAAATAAATAAAGTCAAAGACTAGCGGTTCTTTTGCTCTATTTTCACCTGTAAAGCAGGAGTGGGGTAGGCGGAGGTTTGCCCTGGTGCAGGTGTGACGCGGCGGTCAGTGGAAGAATCCGCGAGTTTCTCTATGAATTTCCCATTACGTTGTTGCGCACTCGGTGCTTGTTTAGGGTTTTTTTTTTCGCTGTATAGATACGTTTTCTTCCCACGCAGTGAGCAGCAGACACTAATGTTTTTGTCACTTTTTATGGAATCAAACTCAAAGTAAGGTCAGTACTTCCACGCTTTAAACGCTGCACGCTCATACTCTCTCCCGCACTCGATATATGATCCATTGTTGATCTGCACACAGCTGTTGTCACGAACGTCGCACTCGCTTATATCACTGTCATGAGACATTCTCTCAAAAAAAATCACAGTTTTAGTAACTCAGTAACGCAGCGTTCCTACAGGAAAGTAACGGTAATCTAATTACTGTTACTTTAAAAAAGTAATCAGATTACAGTAACGCATTGGTAATGACCAACAAAGTAATGTTGCTCAGCAACATGTTGGCTAGACAACATGTTGCTGAGCTCAAATTCAAACAAAAAAAGCTAGTTGAAAACCGTAAGTTTGCTACGTTAAACAATTATTTTAGCACTCGGTCACATTAGCTATTAGAAAGCTAATGTTAGCTACTTGTAAAAAAAAACCTCTTGTAGTTAGCTTGTAGCTGATGGCATTCTAAATCATCGATATTATGCTATAGAACATGTTGCACACTGATGAAAGTCTTAAACTTCACTTCCAGAAATATTAGCCTAAATCTGACAGTTGGTATTTGTCTTATCCTATATTTGACTTGCTGCACTGAGCTTGTGACAGGATCCCACTAACAAGGTTTAGTTTCTTGGTTTGATGTCTTAAAAAAATCTAGTCCTAGGTTCTTTACCCTGTTGGTAGAGCAGCCAACTAAATAGCAGCATTTAGGCAGTTATCATGTTTTTGGCTAGAAGACAGAAAAAACAATGAGGTCAAACAGAAAGTCAGTGGAGAATTATGAAATGTTCTACTACCACGTGTGGGCAGGACTTAATTGCTGTCTCTTTTCACTGGTGGTTTAGGTGCTAGCAGTTAAAACCAAACTGTCATTACAAATAACACGTTACGCATGGCTTGTTTTGCAGGTCTTTCTCTGTTGAAAGAAATGTAAACTCCTGTATGTGTCTCTTTCACTCTGTCATGCTGTGTGCGTGCATTCAGGAGCAGTGATGAACATAAGCTACACTACATTTCTTAAATTATACAAATATCAGATGTTCCTATTGTAGTGGCTTTCTATGAAACATGAAGTGTTTGTATTTTCTACAGGCAAGTCAGGTTAAATGGACTAAGGTGAGCAAAAGACATTACTGAATGTAGATATTTTTCTATCTTTTAACACCATGGATGTACACGAAATTATTAAAAGCTTTTGAAAGAAAGACACTGTACTAATTGTTCATTGTGAAGAACATAGCAAGTCACTACAACTCAATAAACCATAATGAAAATAATGACCTAAACAGCAGAAGAAATATGACTGATAGTATAAGTCTGTGTCAGCAGAATTGTTTATGATATGATGGGTGACAGCCTTAACCTTTAAACGCAAAGGAAGTGCTGAATTCACACAGCAGATTAATGACAGTAATGTTAAAATCCCCCATGTGTGATATTTCTTTTAAAGCAACATGTTTAGTGATTTCTCCTTGAAACCCTCTGGATTACTGAAGTAGGTTTTGCTCCTTCTGTTGGGCTTCTGATATTTTGTAATTATAAATGAAAAGTTAGCATTCCCTGACAGAATATTCTCTGGAAGATTTCTTCAGTCAGGGCTTAAATAGTGAAAGTGAAATACAGAAGAAAAATGCAGCGATCTAAAGATGTAGCTTTGAAAATGAGACTGAATGATGTCCTCTACTGTGTATGACAAGTGTTTAATGTGAATGATTGCGTAGCCATTTTCAATGGATCTCTAGCAAGGGCCCTATTTTTAGAAAAGTACTTCTAAATGTCCACCAGCTTGATGTACATCTCCCACAGAGTGTGGGGGAACAGAGCACTTTATCTTGATAAGTGCAGCCATTTGATGGAAGTTGAAAAATGTAACACATACGTATAGTACATTCACTTGGCAAGACGTCTCACAAATACAATAATCTCAGAGAGGTAAACGATATTATTTATACTCTAATCCAACAAAACATACTCCAGAGAATGTGGGGTTATTTGTTTTACTATTATTAAAATAATATATAATTTTGTAACTTACTGCCACATAGACAGAACAACAGACATGTAACAGTTTTTAAAAAATGAATACAGGGAGTGCAGAATTATTAGGCAAGTTGTATTTTTGAGGAATAATTTTATTATTGAACAACAACCATGTTCTCATTGAACCCAAAAAACTCATTAATATCAAGGCTGATTGTTTTTGGAAGTAGTTTTTAGTTTGTTTTTAGTTTTAGCTATTTTAGGGGGATATCTGTGTGTGCAGGTGACTATTACTGTGCATAATTATTAGGCAACTTAACAAAAAACAAATATATACCCATTTTAATTATTTATTTTTACCAGTGAAACCAATATAACATCTCCACATTCACAAATATACATTTCTGACATTCAAAAACAAAACAAAAACAAATCAGCGACCAATATAGCCACCTTTCTTTGCAAGGACACTCAAAAGCCTGCCATCCATGGATTCTGTCAGTGTTTTGATCTGTTCACCATCAACATTGCGTGCAGCAGCAACCACAGCCTCCCAGACACTGTTCAGAGAGGTGTACTGTTTTCCCTCCTTGTAAATCTCACATTTGATGACGGACCACAGGTTCTCAATGGGGTTCAGATCAGGTGAACAAGGTGGCCATGTCATTCGTTTTTCTTCTTTTATACCCATTCTTGCCAGCCACGCTGTGGAGTACTTGGACGCATGTGATGGAGCATTGTCCTGCATGAAAATCATGTTTTTCTTGAAGGATGCAAACTTCTTCCTGTACCACTGCTTGAAGAAGGTGTCTTCCAGAAACTGGCAGTAGGACTGGGAGTTGAGCTTGACTCCATCCTCAACCCGAAAAGGCCCCACAAGCTCATCTTTGATGATACCAGCCCAAACCAGTACTCCACCTCCACCTTGCTGGCATCTGAGTCGGACTGGAGCTCTCTGCCCTTTACCAATCCAGCCACGGGCCCATCCATCTGGCCCATCAAGACTCACTCTCATTTCATCAGTCCATAAAACCTTAGAAAAACCAGTCTTGAGATATTTCTTGGCCCAGTCTTGACGTTTCAGCTTGTGTGTCTTGTTCAGTGGTGATCGTCTTTCAGCCTTTCTTACCTTGGCCATATCTCTGAGTATTGCACACCTTGTGCTTTTGGGCACTCCAGTGATGTTGCAGCTCTGAAATATGGCCAAACTGGTGGCAAGTGGCAGCTGCATGCTTGACTTTTCTCAGTTCATGGGCAGTTATTTGGCGCCTTGGTTTTTCCACACGCTTCTTGCGACCGTGTTGACTATTTTGAATGAAACGCTTGATTGTTCGATGATCACGCTTTAGAAGCTTTGCAATTTTGAGACTGCTGCATCCCTCTGCAAGATATCTCACTATTTTTGACTTTTCTGGGCCTGTCAAGTCCTTCTTTTGACCCATTTTGCCAAAGGAAAGGACGTTGCCTAATAATTATGCACACCTGATATAGGGTGTTGATGTCATTAGACCACACCCCTTCTCATTACAGAGATGCACATCACCTAATATGCTTAATTGGTAGTAGGCTTTCGAGCCTATACAGCTTGGAGTAAGACAACATGCATGAAGAGGATGATGTGGACAAAATACTAATTTGCCTAATAATTCTGCACTCCCTGTATGTGGTGCACAAAGACTGGACAATTACACAATACTGCGGAGAAATCTGGAGTTACTTGCTCAGTTCTTTACATTTTGCTTTGGAGGTGCCAGATTTTCCTCTAATGTTTTAATATGGTCTTGGACAATAGTTCTCCAGGTTTTCAGAGGGTCTTTTCAAAGTTTTTTTTTTCTTCAGACAAGGTTGCTTTCTTGTACCTAAACGTTATTAGTAGAATTTTGCAAAAACTCATTCATTTATTGTCATTTCTTTAGTTAAACTTCTGAAAATGCCAGAGATAACATGCTGATGGATGCTCAGAAAGTTGATTCTGTTCCTCTGAACACACCATTTTCTTTAGGACAACTATTTCATCACTTATCTAAGTGACTTGTTAAGTTTTAGGTTGCTCCAGGTTCCGAACTTTATAAAAACTACAGCTGCATAATAATGTTACATCATAAGAGAAAATGCTCCCTTTCCTTGTGTTTCAATTACCAAAGCAGTTAAGGTATTACAGGATGACACCACCCCTTCAACAACCTTGAGGAAGTTGAACAGAGGTGTAAAACATTCTGTCTTGGAACACCACTGAGGTATTTGTTCAGGCTCAAGTGAATGACACCTGGGTGAAAATCAAATCTCAGGACCTACCACCTACTGATCACATTAACTTGGGTGTCATCAGCACAGTACAACACAGAGAACATCATATCAAAGAGACCCTCAGAAAAAACTTGGAAGACACCTATAGAGTGTTAGAAAGATAACTTCTGCAAAAGCGAAAACCAGTGGTGCTCCCTTATAGGGATGGGTATCGAAACCCAGTTCTTGTTGAGAACCGGTTGCCACTGTTTCAATTCCTTGGAATTGTTTGCCATTTTTGCAAACGATTCCCTTATCGATTCCAGTCGCCCCGAATGACGTCACCACGTTGTGGAGCGTCATTTACCTGACAGGAAACACGGCGCCTAAGCGGCTCAAACGCTCAAAAGTTTGGTTATACTTTACGAGAACAGGTGACAACAGGGCAACTTGCAAAGTAGATATTTCATTTAAGGGAGGAAACACTACAAATATGCAAAAAAATTTGCTCACAAAACACGCGATAACCTTAAATGAATGTCGTGTTTTTAATTCTGCTCCAGACTTTTGCACGTCCTCTCCCGTTAATGCGGCAGGTAAATAATCAACTAACACTGCATATTATGTTATCGCGATCTGACTTGTTACAAAACCTGCCATTACTGTGCATTTAGGTGACCATGATGAGAGAGACAGACAGTCTGGCTGGCTCAGATGCTCGCAGTTCTCCCTGCAGTCTACCGGTAGCGTCTCCTTTTAGTTCAGGATAGACGAATGTCACCAAGCAGTGACTAAGTTTGTGGTAAAAGTCTTGCACCCATTTGCCACAGCAGATGGCCCCGATTTTCGGTAAATGAATGTGTTTAATTGTAGGCAGGGACTAGAGCTGGGCGATATGAGATTTTTTCATATCACGATATGTTTTTTTCATTTCAGGCGATAACGATATCTATCACGATATAAGCCAAATAACTATATTTGTAAGATTTAAATGTGCCGTTGCTCACAAGTAAAATGTGAAATAATCAGCAGCTTGTTTTTATTTAAATATTTATTTCCCATAATAAGTTCAACAGGGTAGATGTACTTAAGGAACATGAGACTTTTTCAGATAGATAAAGGCAAATATTGCAAACTACACAAAAGGCAGCCGCTAAAGCGTTTAAGTTTCAAAATAGAACAAACGAAACAGACTACTAAATTGTCAATTCCACTTAGAAACAAAATATTAATTCTAAAAATAAATCTTAGTTTGTTTTACAGACAAAACTGACTAACTTTTGTCAATATCAAATAAACTGAGAACTAAAAGGAAATTCTCAATCTCTCCTTGTTGTATAGCTGAGCTTTTCAAACAGTTTTAACAGTTACTTTAGTCTGACAAAAGCCGAATGACGAATTAGCGCTTCCAGTCAGAGACTGAGGCTACGTCCACACGTACACGGGTATTTTTGAAAACGGAGATTTTCCGTTTTAATCCCGTCCACACATAAAGGGAGAAATGAAAGAAAACGCTGCTATGAACATGCCAAAGCAGCAGGTGGCGCTAGATTCCTAACCGTGCAGAAATGTTGGCCAATCAGAAGTCTAGAAGCCTCGGTGGGAAAAAGTAAACAAAGCTGGGGCATAGAAGCAGAACCGAGTTGTATGTGTGGACGGACAGTAACTGTGTGTATATGTAAGCATTTAAACACTGCAGAGAGTACAATTAACAGTAACAGTATTGTAGAAGTTAATTTCACCGAAACAATAACGTGGCGCACAGTGTGACGCATGCACCAGTTTATTGTATTTCCAGACTTGCTTTCGGCACAATTTACAGTGCACGCTACTTTTTTGTCAGACTTGAAATAGCCGAAATACCTTCACACTACGGAACTTCTATGGCTCTTCCGTTCGACAATCTCTCCGGCATTGGAACCGTCATCTGTTTTCTCTTCGGTCACGCTCGGTTGATTTTTCTAGTCGGCACACTCATTTCCTCCATTACGCGCTGGCTCCATTACCCACTGGCTGCTTCCCAAACAAACACACGTGCGGCTTGGCACTTGTGCTGTACGTAACAAGTCACGCGACGTGACGCTGCGGCTGTGATTGGTTCGGCTCTGCGCTACTTAATTTGGATTGGCTGACCTTTTTTTTTTTTTTTTTTTTAAGAGGACAAGAGCGGCGAGGTCTATCGCGATAGCTTAATTTCTCTATCGAGTAAAAGTTATATCGCGATACATATCGTTATCGTTCTATCGCCCAGCTCTAGCAGGGACATTACTGGATATTCTTGTGTAATTGCTACAGAATAATTTATGTTATACTTTGTTATTGCTACAGAAGAATATTTATTTTATTATTTTACATTTACAATTTTTTTCCCTTGGGACCCTGTGACACCCCATTGAAGAGCCGTAGGCTGTGGATTGCTTAAGATATCACTGTTGAGTTTGTAAGGCCATGTTACTCCTAAATTTCTATCTTGTTCAAAGAGAAGATATAAAACAAAGTTCTAAGCTAATCAACCTTAGTGTTCTCCTTTTTTAATAAGAATCGATAAAGAATCGAATCGTTAAACAGAATCGAAAATGGAATCAGAATCGTGAAAATCTTATCAATACCCATCCCTACTCCCTTATGTGTCAGGAGTATTGGCACAGCCCAGACGCATGTTTTTCTAAACACATCATCTCTGTGGCTTTCAAATCGCAAAACTTTACCCACCCCAAATATAGAGTCCCTGACACATACAAAGCAATACACTATAGATGATTAGGTGCCAGGAGAATTGCTGTGAATTGTATAATGAGGAAACCGAACAACATGTCACTAAGCTAATAGCACAATACAAAAGAGCAGGCTTGTCATGCCAGGACTCTATCTATTTACACCTATAGGCTTTTGGTCATTTTTTCTGGAAACCTACAGTCAGCTGAGACGGAAGAAGTCATTTGGATCAGTCATGAAATGTTACTCCCACTGAAAATGCAGCATTCAGAGGAACAGAAAGAACTTCCATAAAACTATTAGGCATAAAATAATATTTTTGCACTAACAAAATGATTCCCAAAGTGTGCAGTGTGGGTTTCTTCAAAAAAGTGAAGAAACTGGACAAGTGAAGGACAAAAGAAGAACTGGCAGCCTTAAAAAGCAAAAAAAAAAACCCAAAACAACTATCTACAGCAGATGAACACTAAGAAATAGGAAAAAATGACCTGACACAGGTCATATGGTGTGGCATTTTTGTTTCAATTGTTGTCAATATGTATACATGAATTACAGTTCAGCCTAGAAGTTATGAATGCACGAAACAGTTGTCTCACGCTGAGACAAGATGTTTTTAACGTGTAAAGGACATATCCAAGGTAAAAAATGACCCCCAGGTTTCTCACTGTGTTACCAGAGGACAAGGTAAAACCATCCACAATAAGTATCTTGTTAGAGACATTGCTTCTAAGATTTTTAGATCCAAATTTAATGACCTGAGCTTTGTCTGAGGTTAAAAGAAGAAAATCTTAGGACATCCAGGTCTTTACTTCTTTATACTTCTTTAATGAATCTGTGTGTGGCGAGGTGAGGACGCAAGCACAGACAACACAGGGAGACGTAAACTTGATAACAAAGAGCGAGCATTTTCTTTAGGCAAAAACACAAAGGTACAAAAATAAGGGAAACCAAGAGCAATAACTAATCTAAACTGGGAGAAAACTAAACTCAGAGCTAAACACGGGAAACATGGAAAAACTGGAGACCTGGAACATGGGAAGACGAACGGATAACCTGACAATGATCAAAGGGAAACTCACACAATAAATACACAGAGGGGTAACAAGAGAAGTGGAAACATATGGGGAAACAGCTGGGACAAGTAGACATAAGGGGAAGCAAAACTGAACACGAGACGAGAGACTATCAAAATAAAACAGGAAACACAAAGATGCAAACTAAAACACGGAACGCAGAGGAGAACATGGTCGACTGGAAAACAGACGAAGGAGACACAAAAAAGGAAACATGGAAACAGTCAAGGGAAGCGAGGCATGGAGGGAGAGAGCGAGTGAGAGACACAGAGGGAGAACAAAACAGGCTGTGGAGAACATACATGAACATACATGAAGTCCAGACGCTTTTCTTTGCAAGCTCCTTTGACTACGATGACCTGGATGACTGAGAACCTTCACAGACACATACATGAATACACACAAGAGACGGGAATGAAACAACGACACAAGGAGAATCTCACAAATAAGGAATTAAACTGATATGACAAGGAAACTGAAGCAAACACAAGAATAAATTGAGGACTAACTAGTGAAACTTGAATCAAACCGCAATAACAGTCAGAAAAACACAATGAATTCAAAGACTGTGTCCAAGACCAAGAACCCTGATAGAATCAGTACATACACTCAACAAAAATATAAATGCAACACCTTTGTTACTGCTCCCATTGCCCATGGGATGGACGTAGAGACCTAAAATTCATTCCAGATACACAATATAACCATCCCTCCCAAACAGTGGTCACAAATCAGTCCAAATGTGTGGTAGTGGGCACATCTGCTATATTGAGATAATCCATCCCACCTCACAGGTGTGCCACATCAGGATGCTGATCTGACATCATGAGTAGTGCACAGGTGTACCTCAGACTGCCCACAACAAAAGGCCACCCTGGAATGTGCAGTTTTTTGCACTATTGGGGGTCTGGGGACCCAGAACCGGTCAGTATCTGGTGTGACCACCATTTGCCTCATGCAGTGCAACACATCGTCGCATGGAGTCTATCAGATTGTCAATTGTGGCCTGTGGAATGTTGGTCCACTCCACTTCAATGGCTGTGCAAGGTTGTTGGATATTCGTGGGAACTGGTACACGCTGTCGTATACGCCGGTCAAGCACATCCCGAACATGCTCAATGGGTGACATGTCCGGTGAGTATGCTGGCCATGCAAGAACTGGGACATTCTCAGCTGCCATCTGCCCTGAACAATGTGAACCATGATTCATCCGTGAAGCGCACACCTCTCCAACGTGCCAGACGCCATCGAATGTGAGCATTTGCCCACACAAGTCTGTTACGGCGACGAGCTGGAGTCAGGTCAAGACCCCGATGAGGACGGCGGGCATGCAGTTGAGCGTCCCTGAGACGGTTTCTGACAGTTTGTGCAGAAATTGTTTGGTTGTGCAAACCAATTGTTCCAGCAGCTGTCTGGGTGGCTGGTCTCAGACGATCTTGGAGGTGAACCTGCTGGATGTGGAGGTCCTGGGCTGGTGTGGTTACACGAGGTCTGCGGTTGTGAGGCCGGTTGGATGTGCTGCCATATTCTCTGAAACGCCTGTGGAGACGGCTTATGGTTGAGAAATGAACATTCAATGCACGGGCGACAGATCTGGTTGACATTCCTGCTGTCAGCATGCCAATTGCACGCTCCCTCATTGCTTGTGGCATCTGTGGCATTTTGCTGTGAGACAAAACTGCACATTCCAGGGTGGCCTTTTGTTGTGGGCAGTCTGAGGTACACCTGTGCACTACTCATGATGTCAGATCAGCATCCTGATGTGGCACACCTGTGAGGTGGGATGGATTATCTCAATATAGCAGATGTGCCCACTACCACACATTTGGACTGATTTGTGACCACTGTTTGGGAGGGATGGTTATATTGTGTATCTGGAATGAATTTTAGGTCTCTACGTCCATCCCATGGGAAATGGGAGCAGTAACAAAGGTGTTGCGTTTATATTTTTGTTGAGTGTATAAGTACACCTGTAGTGAGGCCATTAAAATCATACAAACTGAGATTTTAACAGAAACACCCAGGTTTTTCCCCATGCCGCAGTTTGGCATGGGGAAAAATGGCAATCACATTCGGATGTGGATCAAAACAAGACATGGTATCAGTTCACACTACTGTGGCGGTGTGTAGAGGTAAAACTAAAAGTACCTACTGACCTACTGTATGAACCTGACCTAGTTAATGGGAAATGCTTGCAAGTGTGGATTAAGATAGTGATATTGGAATATTTTAAATTACAGAAAGCTTACTCTTAGTCAGTGTGGTACTATTTTATTTATTTATCTGTTTTATTTTTAAATAGTGAAACATCTATTTAGAATATGCTGCCATCATTTAATGAGCCTCACATGCTGTGGCCAAACACCTACTATCACTGATTTTACTTTGATCAAATATGAGGGGCCGTACAAGCCAAAAATCATTCTTTCAACTCTCACATACATATATTCTTCTTTCACACACATACTTTCACTCTCACATACATATATTCTTCTTTCAGATCAATAACAAGGCATAAATAATAGGAAAAAGCGGTGCACTTGAATAACCATACTTTCTGTCATTTGAAGGTCAAAATGTGTCCCTTGAAAAAAAAAAAGCCTAGCAGCTTCCCCAAAAGCTTTTTGAGGTCAGTGTAAAGTAGAGAGAGTGATCTTGACACATTTAACACATTCCTCAAAAGCTGCAAGCACCAAGGGAGGCTAGATATCATTTGTTCAGAGTGAGAAGTGCTCAAAAGTGTTTCTCTGCAAAAGATGGGGCCAGGGATCCTTTCATGCTATGGCCAGTCTCCTTCTGATTTAGATATGTGGTCATTGGAGGCTTCTCTGACCCAAATGGGTTCCAGAGGCACTCTAGCTGTGAAGATGTAAGCCTGACCAGGTAAAAAAGATTTGTAATTGGAGTTACTTTAACAAGGCTGTTACTTTGCCATAAATCATGGCAAGTGAAAGTCTTGTGCCCTCTATTCAGTGTCCTGAAATAGTGCAGCAGGAAAAATTAAGTGTGCTCTGTTGGAACTTTCCTTCCTTAATCCATTCGGGGTTTCTTGGATTTCAGCCTGCTGGGCTCACTGTGAAGTGTTTGCTTTGTAGTAAAGCATGAAGCTCTGTAGTAAAGCCCACTCCTTTCATTTAAAAAAGAAACCAGTAGTATAATTATGTGAATAAACCACAACAGAATTTTCTTAACTAGGCTATATGTTGTTTTTAGAATATACCCTTTTAAATCAAGCACTTACAGCTGACTCTTTAAACACTGTAATAGTCTGATTATATCTGATTTAACATGGTTATATTTTAAAATACAAAATCATCATATCTTCCAGTATTGAACAACAGCTAAAACCAAATATGTTTTTTTTTCTACTGTCAAAAAGAGATTATTTTTAGCATTAGCGTTTCTAAAATGTCTTATTCTGATGTGAACATGGTATACATATTAAATAGTAGCAATGTTATTGGCGTTATTTGTTTCAGTTGGCACTGTGTCATGAATTTGACTATGTTCCATAAGCTAAAATGTTAAGACTCATACACTTCTACCAATATTGGTACCAATTACTACACTTGCGGAATTGTAACATTCCTAAATGCTACATATAGAAGCATATTCTTATATGCCACCAGCCACTGTTGTATGAATTTCTGTGCTGAGAAGTTAAAGATAAAGATCCTGCATTTATAATATATGACAATTTGGATTTTTGGCAGGGCAAATGTCACAGTCCTAAATAGCATTACTATTAAGCAGCAAAATAACGAATATTTATCAATTACTATGGTACTATATAAAGTGTATTAAAAGAAATCTGATAATACTGTGAACTGCAACTCGCGAGAGCTTCAGATAAAAGTGTTTCTCTCTCTCTCTGCATGTGTGTGTCAGACTGCACTGCTGGAGTCAAAGATGAGATTCCAGTTTACTTTAATAAAGACCTTTTTAAATAAAGTGATCTTATTTGGATCATGGAGAGCATCATCATCATGCTGGGCTCTAAAACATCTGAAAATAAAACTTTCAATGCAGCATAATTAAGTGCCTCATAGTATGGGGTCTGCTGCAAGATTCAGAACACCAGGGGCCTAATTCAATGAAACATATTCAAAGTAAGTCAGATTTACACATACAGTGGTGTGAAAAGTGATTGACCCCTTCTTGATTCCCCATTTGTTTTTGTATATTAGCGACACCTTAATGTTCCAGATCATTAAATGAATTTATGTATTAGACAAAGATAACACAGGTAATCACAAAATGCTATTTCTAAATTAAGGTGTTTATATTACAGCTAGTCTCTTTACTCTAGTGTATATTCAGCTATCTATTATTCTCAACAATTGCTTTCTTCCCTTAAGTGTGACAAATACACACAAAAAACAGAAATCAAGAAGGAAATACTTTTTCATTGCATTGAACATGCATAAACTCTATAGTTATTCCTGCATACACGTGTTAGTGAACCTATTAGGGTGGTTGAGAAACACAGCGAGTTGCTCCTACGGCAAAATGACACAGCTCCGTGACAACTAATGCACAGTGACTAGCCCATTCACACTCTATTAGTCTGATTATGCAGTTTAATAGTGTTGATGATGAAATTAGTTCTATGAAGCTCAAATAATTGTAATCACAGAGGCTTATTAATTAGTTAGCTAAGCTGTTACAGGATGAACATAAACTCATTAGTCAGACAATTCAGCCTTTTTTGGGTTTGTTTCATGAGAACATATGATGATGTATGAAGTATATAACAAATAGTCAGTAATTACTTGAGCAAAGTTTTTTGGCCCGATTAATACCCAAGGGCATTTTTTTCTTAATATTCATATTGTATCATTATTATTATTATTATTATTGAAAGGACTATTGTTATGATATAACTGACTCTCTAATTTATGTCATACATGTTGATGCTATATTGCCCCCAGGGAAATATAGCATCAAATGTAGCATCTCAGGATATTACCAGCAGCTTAAATTTTGAAATTCTGCCAGACAAATGCATAAAATCTTCGGAACGGAACGGAACAAAAAAAACATGAGCACAAAGAGGCCAAAACCAAAACGTGCACAAAAAAAGAAAAAAAAAAACACTGGCACACAGAGAACGGCGGACGGCAACGGCGGCGGCGGGCAAACAGTTCCGGGGGCCGACCGTGCGGACAATTAATTCAGGGGGGCCGACCGTGAAGCAGAGGCAGGACCAGGCGAAGTTGAAGCAGAGGCTGGACCAGGCGAGGCAGAAGCCGAAGACGAGGTGATGCTGCTGCTGCAGGCGGTGATGCTGCTGCAGGTGGTGATGCTGCAGGCGGTGATGCTGCTGGTGAGGATGAAGACTCGGAGGCTGGACCAGACGAGGACGAAGACTCGGAGGCTGGACCAGGCGAGGATGTAGGCACTGCAGGCGACGGCTGAATCGACCCTCAGACCCTCCAGCGGAGACAGGAGGCTGAACGGGCCCCTCGGACCTTCCAGCGGAGACAGGAGGCTGAACGGGCTTTCCAGAACCCCCAGCGGACACGAGGAAGGGCTGGCCGGGCTCTCCAGAACCCCCAGCGGAGACAGATGTTGGCGTGGGAGCCGCGGAGTGCTGGATGTGCTCACCAGAGCCTCCAGCAGGAGCTGATGTAGGGTTAGAGGTAATTGGGACCCCTGGCTGAATGTGTAGATGACCAGGTGGTTGAGTGTGTAACTGAACCGGAGGCTGACCTGCTACGCGAGACTGAACCGCTACAGGGGACTGAACTAGTGGCTGTAATGATGGTTGTAGTGAGAGTGGAGTTGGTGGTTGGGTAGATGACTGAGCTAAGAACTGGGCTAATGACTGAACAAAAGACTGCAATACATGTTGTAGTGGCTGTTGTAGTAATGGCAGTTGTGACAGTGGCTGAGCTAACTCTTCTGAGCCTTCTGAACATGAAGAATATGGCTGGACAGACTCGCTTGAACCCCAGCCTCTACAAATCTTGTGTTCAGAGCTGGTACTTGTGCTGGGATGGTTAGTGCCTCTGTGCTGTCTTTCAGCCCAGTTTTATCCAGCCACTGGTAGGATTTCTAGATGTCAGCCACTTTCTACAATACCATGTAGTTACCTATCCTTCCTTAATGGTTCTTCTCCTTGCTCCTCTTCTTTTTCGGGTTAGCACACGGTCAGTTGTGACCATCTTCCTGATGTTTGTTGTCTCATTCTGGACAGTGGTTTTGACACTCACCAGTCCTCCCTCCTTTCGCTTATCATACAGTCTCAGGGTGCTGGATATAGGGTGAAACCCTCCATGCATTATCTGGAACTTCTATGTCTTGATGTCATGGCTTTTATCTCATCCTTTGGACAGCTTATTATGTCAGCAGGGTACCTGATCACCGGCAGGGCATGGGTATCGATTGCCTGGATCTTGTTCTTACCATTCTTACCATTTAGCTGACTCCTCAGGATTTGCCTGACCCTCTGCAGGCATTTGATGGTTGCGGCTTTCATAGCAGCATTTCCCATTTGCCTGTGGGATAGCTGTCCTTGATGTCTGTAGCAAAATTGTGTCCTCATGGAATTATAATTTTTACATACTTGGTGGCTTCATGACAGTTCTGACAGTTTTCGGATATCACGCAATAAGGCACTTTACTAGTTGTAAAGAGTACCCTGCCGTTAAGAGGGAGAGCTTTTTAACCTCCTTCTCTTTCCCTGACCAAGGCTCTTAACTGAGCATTTAGTCTACCTTTCTGCAAATTCATCTCCATATTTTTTTTCTGGAAAATATAACTTGAGCCGTGGTCAGGTACATAAATGTAGAAATGAAAATACACATAATGGCATGACAGCTACAGCTCCTGAAGTGGCCACATGAGGCTGCTTTCAAATCACAGACCATATAAAACATGGATGTAGCTTATAGTTCTAAAAAGTGAAACCAACAGAGTGCATTAAACCTTCTTTACTTTTAATTGGATGACACATGGGGCAGTGCAAAGACAGTGTGTCTAATAGAATACTGCATTAAAACAACATTATGCCCTTATCTTTCTTGATGAGTTTATTGTCTCTGTTGATCACTTCAGGTCATATTGAAGAACACACGGTTCATTAAGTGAAGTTTCAGAAAGGACAATAATCCAGCATATGCTCATTGTCTTACAACTTGTGACTTGCTTGCATAGTCAGTTGCTTCATCCTAAGGCTTCTTAACAGGACTTCACAAACCAATAGGTGATGTCACAGTAACAATGTCTGGCATGCTTTGTACTATTTACACTCCAAGCACCAGTTAGTCCCTAAAGACAGCTACTGTAAATACCCAACAGCATAGAAAGCACGTTTAAAGATCTTGTATAGGTGGGTATACACAACTTTTTTGTAGCAGCCTGATACTAGCCATCTAAGTTTGTGCTTCACTTTTGATGAGCGAATATCTACTATTTTGTAATTAACAGATATCTGGGTCACTGCATTGCACCGATAAGGTTAATGTTTGTAGTTGGCTAATCAAACTTGCAGGAGTTAAGGTTTGTCAAATGCAACCTGCGGAAACCAATAGGTGATGCAATGTGGCTGCAGCCTCCTGTTATGTGTAGTTTAATGTCTCATGGGGATACTGATGTAGTCTTTATAAAAAGATCCCACTCACTTAGTATTTTAAACTGATTTATCCGTTTGATGCGTTCAGTGAGGGTCCAGACTTGATAGTAGCACATTGTTAATACAGATGCACAAACAAATTTAATCATTAAAGAAATTAAAACTTCGACTTTTTTATTTCTCCTCTCATTGCAGAGCAACAGGATAGTAGTTCATGGCTCACGGTGCCCTTACAGTGGGGCAAAAAAGTATTTAGTCAGCCACCGATTGTGCAAGTTCCCCCACCTAAAATGATGACAGAGGTCAGTAATTTGCACCAGAGGTACACTTCAACTGTGAGAGACAGAATGTGAAAAAAAAATCCATGAATCCACATGGTAGGGTTTGTAAAGAATTTATTCATAAATCAGGGTGGAAAATAAGTATTTGGTCAATAACAAAAATACAAGTCAATACTTTGTAACATAACCTTTGTTGGCAATAACAGAGGTCAAACGTTTACTATAGGTCTTTACCAGGTTTGCACACACAGTAGCTGGTATTTTGGCCCATTCCTCCATGCAGATCTTCTCGAGAGCAGTGATGTTTTGGGGCTGTCGCCGAGCAACACGGACTTTCAACTCCCGCCACAGATTTTCTATGGGGTTGAGGTCTGGAGACTGGCTAGGCCACTCCAGGACTTTCAAATGCTTCTTACGGAGCCACTCCTTTGTTGCCCGGGCGGTGTGCTTTGGATCATTGTCATGTTGGAAGACTCAGCCTCGTTTCATCTTCAAAGTTCTCACTGATGGAAGGAGGTTTTGGCTCAAAATCTCACGATACATGGCCCCATTCATTCTGTCCTTAACACGGATCAGTCGTCCTGTCCCCTTGGCAGAAAAACAGCCCCATAGCATGATGTTTCCACCCCCATGCTTCACAGTAGGTATGGTGTTCTTGGGATGCAACTCAGTATTCTTCTTCCTCCAAACACGACGAGTTGAGTTTATACCAAAAAGTTCTACTTTGGTTTCATCTGACCACATGACATTCTCCCAATCCTCTGCTGTATCATCCATGTGCTCTCTGGCAAACTTCAGACGGGCCTGGACATGCACTGGCTTCAGCAGCGGAACACGTCTGGCACTGCGGGATTTGATTCCCTGCCGTTGTAGTGTGTTACTGATGGTGACCTTTGTTACTTTGGTCCCAGCTCTCTGCAGGTCATTCACCAGGTCCCTCCGTGTGGTTCTGGGATCTTTGCTCACCGTTCTCATGATCATTTTGACCCCACGGGATGAGATCTTGCATGGAGCCCCAGATCGAGGGAGATTATCAGTGGTCTTGTATGTCTTCCATTTTCTGATGATTGCTCCCACAGTTGATTTTTTCACACCAAGCTTCTTGCCTATTGTAGATTCACTCTTCCCAGTCTGGTGCAGGTCTACAATACTTTTCCTGGTGTCCTTCGAAAGCTCTTTGGTCTTGGCCAT
The DNA here is from genome assembly GCF_057381915.1 of Diplotaxodon limnothrissa. NCBI lineage: Eukaryota > Metazoa > Chordata > Actinopteri > Cichliformes > Cichlidae > Diplotaxodon > Diplotaxodon limnothrissa. The sequence goes on along the minus strand of NC_140612.1, from coordinate 12,182,233 downwards.
GGCGGCGTTTGGAGACTGACTGTTTGTGGCTGTGGACAGGTGTCTTTTATACAGATGATGAGTTCAAACAGGTGCCATTCATACAGGTAACGAGTGGGGGACAGAAAAGCTTCTTACAGGAGACGTTATAGGTCTGTGAGGGCCAGAGTTTTTCCTTGTTTGAGGTGACCAAATACTTATTTTCCACCCTAATTTACGAATAAATTCTTTACAAATCCTACCATGTGAATTCACGGATTTTTCTTTCACATTCTGTCTCTCACAGTTGAAGTGTACCTCTGATGCAAATTACCGACCTCTGTCATCATTTAGGTGGGGGAACTTGCCCAATCGGTGGCTGACTAAATACTTTTTTGCCCCACTGTAAGTACACATCTGTATCATGAAAAGTTATTTTAGATAACCCGTTGAAGTGGTATTTGGGATTTAAGAGCAGATATTTTGGGAAACTTTGCAAACATATTCCCAAAAAGATGCTAGTGATTTTATTGTCATTACCCCCACAAAAAGCTTTTGAGTAGTGCTTGCAAACTACCATAAGTCATTCTACATGATCAAAAATTGTTCAGATTCATGTTTTGTTCTCTTTTAGACCAGTAGCATTCAAATGACGTAAACCAAAGAGCTTGAGTGAGGTGGGTAATTTCAACATTACGGATTCTCACCTACCAGCACTTACTTGCCCAAAGGGGACCTTCTGACAGAAAAAGTGTTTATGTTTCACACCACTGAGGTACAAGAATAGAGTAGACATGGAACATATGTTGTGTGATATTCAATAGTGGTGGCACTTTGAGTTCATCACCTTACATTTGCCTCATAACATGCACACAAGGAAAAAAATACCCCTTCGAACAAGAAACAGAACAGTTTGTTCTTCCTTTAGTTTTCTGTCCTTTGCCTTCTTTCTTAATTTGTTTCTTTAGTGAAACACAAAATCTTGTAAGCCACCTCTTAATTGTGTTACACTAAACTATGGAACCCAGCATGTCAAAGACTTACCTTGGTGGTTCATCAAAGAATGCGGCAAGCAGCTTTTCCCTGTTGTAACATCATGCCTTGCGGGATGCTTCCATTTGCTCTACCAGACCTGAATTCAATGTGACAAGCTGTAGGATCAAAGACAGGCCCAGCTTGATGTCTTGCATGGGTTACCCTGACTTACGCAACACACAAGAATTGGAATCTGACAAATGGTTGAAGGGGGACTGGTAAAAGGGGTGTAATCAGAAGTATGCAGTTGTGGCTCTGTTCTGTGCTTAATTAATGGGGCCACCTGTGGAAAAAGTTGGAAGGCAGCTAATGTTTGTCCATTTTTTCTTTAGGCCAGACTGCAGGTGGTACTGATACAATCATGATTGATATTTGTCTCCGTTAGTGAGAATGTTTCGAGCAGTTAATAATAAAAAGTGCAGTTGTTATGTGGCAATGATTTTGTTTCTCTGTTACAATATTTTAGCAGAGTACCCAGCAAGTAATTTGATCCCTCTAGTTTGTAGTTTTAAACAATAGCATATTAAAGTCTTATTAAAGTTCCTCTTTTATTCCTTTTGTTTCTTCAAATGTTGCTAGCTGCAACAGTTAATTTATGCCGCCACAGTGTTTATGAGAAGAGATGACTACAGACTTCAGCATTTATCATCTCTGCTTTCCTTTAGTGCCCCTAGATATAGGTCCCTGTTAGATTTATAGACTGATCTGATATCTATAACAGTGCAGTCCCTGAGGTCCTGCTGTTTTCTATACTAATGATTAATCGGCAGGTCAGCTATCTTTGTGTGTGCGTCAAGGGAGTTATTACAACTTAGACACTTGGTTATGAAAGGCAACATATGTAATTGTGTTGAAACGACAAAATATTTTGCAATGCAGCACCTTTCTGATAATTATACCCATTTATAAATGGCTCAGGTTTCCTCTCAGCCATGCAGGCAACGTCTGAAAGACAATTAGCTCGTAAAATACACAGACAGTGAGCTCTGAATATCTGAGACTGTTTTAGCTCCTATCAATGTCTTGGCATTGCTGTGGGATAAATAGTGTTGAAGGGATTTAACTTCTCTTTATTATCCATTTAAATAAAATTTAATAATCCCATTGGTAAAGCATCACTGTCAAAATACAAAGTGTTATAAGTCTAACCTGAAATACCCACTTCATACCAACAGTGAAGCATTAAAAACTAAAAAGAAAAACAACAACTTTTGGAAGGATTCAGGAGAAGGAATCTAGATTAAAAATTGAAATGTTTTGGCGTTTTTTTGATTGCAGTTTAGACATAATAAAACAGAACAATGTTACACATTTGCATTTATGAATTCGGAGATTGTAATTGTACCAATTATCCTTTTATTCATAATGCTAAAGGTCATGAAGTCATTTATTACGCCACGAAAGATTACAATGCATTAAAAATTAGGCTTGTTTGACCTTTAATTTCCTGTCTTTTGTACATTTAATTACCTCTCCAATGCATGAGTGTGTTAAGTCTGCTGCAACCATCCAGGATTGTTATTACTGAGTAATTAGTTTAGTACCTCAGCGGGACATGCATTATTGAGCAGAAGGCAGATTATCTTAAATATGTCCCCCTCTTTCGTTCTCATTCACTCAGCATGTTGTCATTCAAGAGCAAGAGCAAGATGATGTTATAGGATGAATTAAACTTCTGTATCATTTACAGGAGGCTATAACTCATGAATGATTAATATCAAGCACAACAGTGGCAACTCCAGGCGTTATGAGGAGGACATCTGCACATGATGAAATAGTAGCTGTGGTCATTTAAGCACTCTTAAATAGAAAATAAGTGGAAATGTTAAAAATGTTCTTTCTTACTTTCTGTCAAGCCAAAATGGCTACATTTAAATGTGGTACATAATAAACATTACAGAAATTTAAGGAAAAAAATATTATTTATTCTATACTTAAGTCATTCAGTTTTACATTCTGTGATCCCATAAATATTTTAAATCATATTATATAATCATGTTTTACTTAGATGCTTTACTACCATTAATTAAAAAAAACTAATGTCAGTAATAACTTGCATTGATAACATTTTGTTGATGTCCAGTTAAAACCATGAACCATGAAGAAACATGACAGAAAACATCACTTCAAACTCTATGAGAAGTCCCACTGTTGGATGAAACTGATAACTGAGGTTATCGTCCTCATCTGCTCTCCCACTAAACAAGTGTGAAGTTGTTGCTGGGCCACAGTGATGGGAAGCTTATTGGAGTCCAGGCCATAGCTGCCTCAGTCCCACTTTAATCAGGGCTTCACCAAACAGGAAATCTGTGTGGATGAAATAGCTCGAACCTAAAGTACACGGCACAACTGTCTGGAGGTCCTTCACCTTCTCTGAATTAACTGTGAAATTGTATTGGAAAGCAGACTAAGGCCAGCTAAGGATATGTTTGCTTGGTCTGTGCTCACAGTTCTGGGGCTCGCCTTGTAGCAAATAAAAAGAACACCAAAAATATGAAAGACATCAAAGGTGAATAAATAAGAATTAAAAAAAAATTCTAAATGAATTTTACAGAGAGTACAAAAAAAGATTTTCTTGAAGTTATGTTGTATTTAATAATTACTAATCTAGTATTTACCAAGCTGTTTACTGATAACCATCCATCCACTCCTCTCTACCTAGCCATTCCCTCCAGCTCTTTAGCCCTCTCCAGTGACCAGCAAAGCTCATTTCAGACAGTTGGATCCTTGATCTCATCCTTTTGTTCACTAAACACAGTGGGTGAAGGTGGAAATGTAGATCGACCCATAAACTGACAGCTTTGCTTTTACCCACAGCTCAGCTCTGTCTTCACCGCAATGGACTGGTACAGTATCCACATGCTGCACCCATCTATCTGTTAATCCTCTGCTTCCCTCTCCCCTCGGTCGTGAACAACACTCCTGGTACTCACGCTTCCTCCAGTTGGGGCAGCAACTCTTCCCCACCGCAGAGAGGCTACCCTACCATTGTCCAGCTTTATCCAGGTCAAAGCCTGATAAAGTCAAAGGAACCACCCAAGTCTACTTAAATGGATACCCTTCAACTACTGGCTAATGTAATATATCTTTAACATATTTTAAATATACTTTTAGAGATTTAACCCTGGACCGCCAAATGTATAATATTTGATAGATGAGGTTTTAAGACATCATCATCATGAGCGTCATTTTTTTCCTGAAAGACCTGAATATGTTGTACAATATATTTTTAAGGAATAAATTGCACAGAAATGCCAGATGTAGCAAAAATGATGCAAATTGAAACTGATATGACATTTCTTTTTAAAAATATAACAATACCACTCCAGCATAAAAAAAATGTAAATTTTCTATCAATTATTTTGTGGTTTACAAAGTTAAACTTTAGTCCCTGTGTCCACAAGCAGGATTTTTGTGCATCCACTTTTAATTTTGTGCAAGTTTGTTCAAATTTACTGTTTTAGATCTTTTAGCTGTGTGTGTAGTTTTAATATTCAAAAACACTGGTTATTTGACCTGACTAGACCAATTTGGAGGTCCAAAGAGCCACAAGTGCGACAACTAATTGAGGCCTAGGGAGGACACCAGACCCACAACATGAAGGTGAGGAGCGCAATTGAGATGTAAGAGAAAGATGGCAGAGCAGGACAGCAGAAGAAGATTTGTGTTCCTTCCTGCTATTTCCCATTGGAGTCCAAAATAATATCTCACACTAGTTGTCATCACTACATTTGATGGTTACTGGGCTAGAACCTTGGCTGTGGAGAACCTGTTCTGTTTCCTTTTTTTGGTGAAGTATCTCCTGTAGGAGTTCCAGATCCGCCCTCAGAATTAGCAGCAGATGTGTCAGTTTTAGAGCCCTGAAAGCTGCTGGTTCTCCTGGAGGTTTCTTCCAGTTAAATGGAAGTTTTTTCTCATAGGGAAGGGTTCGGGAACCAATGGCTCGCAAGCCAGATGTGGTTCTTTTGATAGCTGCACCTGGCTCGTAGACAAATCTTTAATAAAAAAAAAAAGTTAAAAATATAAAACATTCTCATGTATTGTAATCCATCAATTTTCTACCGCTCATGTTCATGGTTGGGGGTGGCTGGGGAGTCCTCCAGGACAACACCATTTTTTATTGGATAATACCTAACGTACACAGGTCGTGGTGAGGTCAGAAAGTAAACTTCCCACCTCTTAATCAAGTAGTCAGCTAGCAAATTACAGAAACTTTTCTTGAAATGAAAAACTTTGAGCATCCTGAGTTAGCTAACACTGAGTGGCTCCTGAAGTTCTGCTATCTCGTGGACATGATTGAACCAGCTCAATGTGAAAATGCAAGGCGCTGTTAAATACAGTCTCATCCCTTCAACAAGCCCTGTTCTCTTCGTCGCTGACATTGAAACAGGTCATTTACTACACCTTGAAAAACTGGGAGAGTTTAAAGATGCATGCACAGCAAGTGACCCCAGTGGCATGTCTAGAAAATTTTTGTTGGGGGGGCCAGGTAGGGGCACAGATTTGGAGAAGGGTGGCAGATGTAATTGGCAGATAATGTTTAAAAAAAATTCTACCAACCGTTAACCATAATTCAATAACCCTGTAAACCTAATAACCGAATGCGCTTTTAACTCTTATTAGAATAAGATTTTAACCACTACGGTGCAAAGTTTGTAGATACTGCGTTGATAAAGTACACGAGATACAATCAGTGCTTTGTCAGTGTTTACTCAGCATTCAAGGACAGCAATATTTGCATAGCATTTTTACTGATATGTAGTGCACATATGTTTTGGGCAAAAACATTTTTGAATATTAAAATACGAACATTTGTAACAAACAATTGACAAATTAGCCAATGCCAATGCAAAACTTTATCTGCCTGTTAAAAAAAGAAGATAATCTTCTCACAAACTGGTGTTTGATTTTGAAACAGGAAAAAAGTGGGGAAACAACTGAAAAGACTAACATTTGAATAAAACCTGAAAGCAAGTAAATACTTTCTATGCTGCCTTATGGTAAACTTTGGTAATATTGATAAAGAACAACACTGGCTGATGATGAAATACAGTCAGCTGGCATGGTGACACTGCCAGTATTAACCTGCAGGGCTGGACTGGGACAGAAAATCGGGCATTTTGACTACAGACCGGCCCACCAGGTATTAAAGCCATAAAGCCTTTGAATGAAAACAAATGCTGTTGTGACAGTGATGTACAGTCTTGTTGGTATATGTATGATTTCTATACATTTTACGTCAGATAAAAACTTTGGTTGTAAGATTTAGGTAATTATTTAATAAAAACGAGATATTTTAAATGAGAATAAGAAAGAAAAGTATTTCTTTTTGCCCCCCTTTCCCTGTTAATGCCCTACTTGGCCCCCTGGCAACACTTTCCTAGATCCACCCCTGCACAGTTACCAGCTGTCAGCTACATAAAAAAGGATCCTGGTGTTATTTGTCTCTCAGAAACAGTTCATAACTTCAACTCATTCATGTCACCTAAAAGGTAAACCTGTTTCTCTATCACCTGTTCAGCTCTGATGATTCAGTAAGGACATCTCCTGGTTTCATCTTCATGTTTCCCTCTCACCACATATCCAAACCGACATCATGACCAGCAGCTTTACAGCTGTGGCTCCAGCAAACATCAGCTGATACTAGAAATTAATATTAAATAAATTCTAACAACAGCTGATCAAGCTTAAACGTGCTGCTGTTGTTTAGCGCGACATTGCTGGTTTCCTCTTTCTGGCGCAAAGTGGGCGATAAACAAACAAGAGAGACGATCAGCTGATCATTGATGAGTTTCATGATTGAAGTAGCAACAGGAGAGGGAGGGGGAGAGAATGAGAGAAGAAGAGGCAGCTGTGCAGCGTAAAGACAGAATAACTCCAGCTTTGTGCCTTTTCCCATTCTAGCTAAAGTTCGGGACAAACTGTGTCTCTTCTCAGCTCAATACGAAACGTGTAATATTTTCTCTGAATGAGGGACCATCCCATGTTTTCAAGGAGCCGTTGGCAACTCTACTAACTAACCTTATGAATAAAATAAAGTTCACTATCAGTAACATCATAGAACCCACCCACCTAAAAACTCCATCAAGCTGGCTAGAACCCAGTACGAGTTATTGCAACTGACGGTAAAAAGTCAGCACAACGAAAATAAACTTCACCTAAACTTGGTTTATATCTGACCCAGATAGATTGCAGGTCATAACTTCTTACCTGAAGTTCAGTTCACCTGACACTCGGACTGGTGGCCGCCTCGGGGCTCTCCTCCTGCCTCCCCTTCCCTCATCCACCTGCTGGCCTCTGTGGAAGCTCTGCCATAGCCACCACCAAACAACTGAGTTATTTTTACACATCGACCTGCATCTGGCCAATCCACCACCTCTCATTGTTCATGCCGTTACAAAAAAAATAAAAAATAAGTCACCGGGCATATGCCCGATGGCCAGTCCAGCTATGTTAACCTGCAACCAAATCTGCAGCTCCATACAGCAATGTTACGACTTAGATTATATCTTATAACTCATAACTCTTATGTTAGCTCCCCTCAGTAGCATACTGTCTGAAATATTCGACGGCTGCAATAATTCTTCAAGTGTTATTTTTTCCTTGGTATTCTAATTTCACCGAAGTTTACTAAACTCAACAAACTTAATATTACTTACCGGGACATTTATTCTCTCCTCATTTTCTTTCACCGAAAAATTGTTTCCTGCAGTGCCGTCCTTCGTGCTTGGCTCTCCTACCTTTGCTAACGTGATGCGCATAGCGCAAAAGCCGATGCTGCATTCACTTACACTCGGATATCTGAACTTCACCGTGAAAACATAATCGTACATTTGATATTTGATTGAATTTTATTGTTTTACCTTTGGGGTGGCACCTGGGGTGGCCAGTCTGGTTGGGGGGGTGGCCTGTGCCCCCCCAGGCCACCCCGCTGGACACGCCATTGAGTGACCCTGCTCAACATCTTGATCTTGAGCAGCTAGCGGGCTTCACATCTAATCTCCTGCAGTCATTCAAACCGCGCTTTGGAGAATTTCGTGAGCGCACTCGTCTCTTTAAGTGAGATTTTGAGCTACAAGCTGCTGACCTGAAGGCTTCAGACATGTGGGTGAATAAGTTCAAGTCACTGAATGAAGATTTGGAAAGACTTGCACGACAGCAAGCAGAGTTGGCGAGCAAACACAAGTGGCGAGAAATGAAAAAACTTCAACCTGCGGGCCAGCTGATTGTCAAAACTTGGAACACGCTTCCTGTCACATACCACACACTGCAGCGTGTGAGTATTGCTGTACTGACAATGTTTGGCTCTACATATGCATGTGAGCAGTCATTCTCACATCTAAAGAACATTAAGACCAACCTACAATCGCATTTAATGGATGGAAGTTTCAAAGCTTAACCTCATCACGTATCAACCAGACTACAAAGCCATCAGAAAAACCATGCAGCACCAGAAGTACTTTATTCATCTTTGGTTAGCAACAACATAACAAGGTTATCAAAAATAATTCAGAGACTTATTGTACTTGTGCTTTGCGCTGGGAAGACGGGGGAAGGGGCGTTAGTTACACTCGCAGTAGCACAGGAACAGAGCGGGAGCGAAAGAGAGAGAAAGAGAGCAAGGGACAACTTTTTGTATTATATGATTTATTTTTTACATTTTATGTGGAGTGAATAAATAAAAGTATATTTACGGTGGCCCCTAAAAACAAAGCATGTACAAACTTCAAAACACATCCGAACACGCATGTAACAAACCCTGAAGCACGTACAAACTCCAAAACAGGAAGTACCAACGACCGAATTTGGTGTGTGGTAGTAACAGGTAAATGAACATTGTATTTTAATTATTTGAATGTATATGAGTGCTTGTGTATAAATACACAAACAATACACACGTGCTTTCAATTGTGTAATTTAAGTGATCTAGGTAGCTCTGTTTTGGAAGTTCAGTTAACGCTAGAAATGTGTTTTGCAGTTTGTACGTGCTTTGGAATTTGTACGTGCTTTGTCTTAGTAATTCCTTTTGTGCATAATTTTATATTATTGTTAATAATAAATTAATTAAAGCAACAAAACAATCTGACGAGCCGAAAGAGCCAGCTCTTTTTAGTGAGCCGAGCCAAAAGATCCGGTTCTCTAAAAAGAGCCGGAAATCCCATCACTAGCAACAATCCCTAAAGCCTGAATGCTTATCAGTGATTTGGTTATCTATCAATCAAAACACAAAGTGTTGACATATTTCAGGTCATCTCATGTAGCAAAAAATGAATCCTAAAATGTAGTAGACCATTCAAATGTTTTAGTTCATTACTGTGTTAAAGAAAAAATGTGTGTGGTTGCAGTAATTTATTGCAAATGGTCAGGGAGCTATTCAAATATATCAGGACTAGTGTGAGTGGTGCAGCATTTAAGCAAAACAAAATGCTGAGCAGGATTTTCAATGAGCTTTTTTGTACATGCCACAGGACTATATATGACAGAACCTATATAAGTTCCACCAAATAACCTTGGCAGTCAACAAAAATTGAGTTTTAGCATCTGTTAAAGCAATATCTTATTATGTATAAAATGACAACAAAAAACAAAGAGACCACGTGCAAGGGGTAGTTTACACTTATTAGAATAAAGACATTTTTCAAGTGTTCAGCCTGTACTTTTACTATTTTGGTTCACCCACCACTCTCATAGTGTCACTTGAGGGTGGAGGAGATAGCTGATAAAGGATGGATGCCAATGCAAATGATAGTGGCCCCCTCTGTCATTTTGAGAGCTATAAGTTTGCAAACTAAAATTTGATATCTGAGGCTGTGGTTAGATGACTGGAAAGTATTTCTGTTTTGATTTTGAGTTCTGTTCTGAATACTTGCAGACAGTAATTGGTAGCTCAAATGTGAGTCAGGCGTAATCAGCAGCAGTTACAAATTGAGCTGCTCTATTGAATACTTTTAAATTTTTGCCCTAGCTGCATACCATTACCTCGCAGTGTACCACTGCTTTCCAATGAATGTTGCAAGGTCTGAGATTTGCTTTTCTTTTTTTTTTTTACTTGCCGAAAGCAGCCCAGAAAAGAGTAAACATGTGCTACTGCTGCCCTGCTGTGTGTGATGTAAATGTGACTCAGTTCACACAGCTGCTGGATAGGAGCTTTTACTTTGCTTGCTGCCGAAATCCTGTTATGCCATCAGTACAGGATTAGTCACAGTAGGATGTGAACTATAGACTCACTTATTTTTCCCCATGCATCACTGAAATTTGTCTTTACCTTTTTAATATATCATAATATACTAAATTATAAATCAATTACATCAAATCAGAGCTATTCTATATATATATATATATATATCTAAAAACGATGCTAAATAGCTAAAGTTATTTAGTTATGCCTGTTGAAACTATCTTATTAATTTCTGTGACATGTCAAAGCCATGGCATACTATTTATAACTCATTTTATAAGTCAGTCTGTTATTTTATACCAAAAAAAGATTTTGAATTTCTACATCAGACTCGTGAATGGTGGTGCTGCTAATGAAGAGGAACTCTCAAAATGATAGTCCAAGTCATTTGATTTAAATATATGTGAACTGTAGACATTACTTAAGATTTTGTGCCCTGGTTCACTTGTCTGCCTTTCTGAATAATGACGCCTTTAGTATAAAAGATATATTTTTAAATGTAGACCTATAGTATATCAAATTCTTTGCTTACCATGATGATATAGTTATTCATGTAGTTGTAAAAATGTAACAGCTACATGAATAAGTTAAAACTAGTGCTGCACTGTGTCAACGCGTTAGTGCGGTTAGCTCATTAAGGTATTAGCGCCATCCAGTCCCACGCACGGGGCGATCCGCGTTAACTTGCTGACTGAAATTTGCCGCGTTAATGCGGTTATGGCGTTAACGTCATTTTAACAAGATTAACGCTGACAGCACTAGTTAAAACATTAAAGAAAGAATGACATAAAATACACCAGCACATTTTGTTGATGCTTTAGAAAAAGATTTTGATTTGGGTTATAATATGTTACTTTACAAACCCTGCACTTTATGATATATTACACTGAATAAAGCACCATATTGAATGAGAGCTGCTTGAATATGCTCAACAGCTCACTCTCTTTTAAACATACCTGGTATTGAGGAATAAATAAATCACATTGAAGTAAATTTTAGTCAATGTTTTTTCACAATATAAAATCGGTTGAGTATCAGTTGGAAAGTAAGACAGAGCCATGATTATGCACAGCGCATATTTGCATGTTTCTTTGAAAATGTTTGTGCCTGGAAATCAACTAACACAATCCACACAAAAAAGCCCATATTTATCTAATCAAACCAGACTAAACATCCATTTTCTATCAATGCTGCATGTGCATCTTGATTATTCTGCTGGTGTAAAAACAACAACAACAAAAAACTGCAGTAACTTTCTGTTTCAGGCACTGTTGTGGTTATCTCTATATTTTCTGGATTTTGAATATGTATTGGTTTATATGTGTTTGCTGCAAAATGTTTTTGGATGAGGATCTTAAATTAGATAAGAGTGATTTGAGCGTTGCAGACGTTCTAGAGAAAATGATGTCAGAAAAGCTTTGCTTATTTTATCACTCATATTAACATTCACTCAACATGTGTTGTCTCCAGACTTACATTATCTCAAATGACACTGGCAATGCTGTTTGGATTTCTATGCACTAAACAGCCAACTTTTCACATTCTGACAGACAGTAACAGCTCTATTACTCCACGTCTGACACATTTCCTTGATCAAAACTGATTCCTTTTTATTCTACAATGCCTCCTGGGTGGGAGTATGTTTACATGAGCTACACTCAGATACACTAACTTTGAACACAATGTACATCAATGAGGCATAAAATTTTGCCTAAAGCTGTGTTGTTCCCTTTTTTGTTACCAAGGTGTCATAGATGTACTCCATTAAATCTCTGAAGGTGTGCTTTGGTTTCTGGATCCTTTAAATCCTGTACATCTAAGTTATGAGGTGGGGTCTCCATAGATCGGACATGTTTGTCCAGCACATCACACAGATGCTCAATAGGATTTAGATCTATAGAATTTGGAGACCAAGTCAACGCCTCAAACTTGTTGTTGTACTCATCCTCCTTTATTTGCAGAGTGACTCAGTTTTACTGGAGCTTTATTGCTGACTTAGCGCACCAAAATCAAGAGTGAGTTGCTGCAGAATTGGTTCCTGTCTTCAAAGCAACCATTTCAAAGATAGTGAGAGTGCAAATTCACTCTACCCAGTTGTAATACTTTCGCAAGGATTTCTTTTCCAGGGGTGACTGAAGCATGCGGTGTCATGCAATTATGGTTTGTTAGTGTGTCAGAAACATGCAAAGTATGTTTTAGAACTAAAGTCTGGATGTAACATTGAGACAAGACTTCAGCAGCTCCTCACATATGAGTCACATTTGAATGAACCGAGTACTTCTCTCTGCTGTTTTTCACTATGCAGGATTATTGATGTGAAGGCCATATTTCAACCCAAGTGAAAAACACAAAGTTCTCCAAAGAAGCATGAACTATGGTCGAAAGTTATTTATATCACTGCCTATTTTCGTGGACTTTGTTGCCCTTTTATCCGGCCATATGCTCTTGGGGGCTAATTGTAGACAAAGGCACTGATGCTAAAGGACACCTTGTGCAGAGAAACACACAAGTGATCTGTATTTCAAACTGTGAGAATGAAAACGGTTAGAAAACAATGGGTAGCTCTGTGTATTTGCCAAGGATTTATGGATGTAATACATCGTTTCTGTTTAACAGGAAACCTTTCAACACAGACTGAGTGTACACAATGACAAATCAGAAATTCAGGGTACACGTGTGGAACCTGAATTTCTGATTTGTCAGAGTTTTTTTTTTCTCTTTTGGCATTATGGTATGCAAATGTAATCAAGTATGATTGACCAAATACATGTTGTTTAATCATTTAAAATAAACAAAAACAAACTGAAAGATTTTTGTAGCATATCCAGCTTGCTAATTTTGTAAGTTTTCAGCCCAAGTGCTCAGATTGTCATGAAGATTGTCTACAGAGCTGATTCTAGAGCAGTACCCACTATACACAGTGATTTTCACTGGCATGCTGGAATCCTGCTGGCAGGGACAGATGGTTTTGAGGACTGAAAAAAAAAATCATTAATATTTACTTACTATCATGAGAGCTTGGGACATTACAAATTTCTAAAATCATTCACAACATTTGTCAATGACAACAACAAAAGTCTGAAATATGAACATGGGGTCTTGTATATTGACGCCTTGGAGTAACTGCTGTCTCCTCAGCAGTGGACTTTCCCCTTGGCTCAGCAAACTGCTTTAAATGAGATGAGAAGAGCTGCTGTGATTGCTCATTAGTGATTGTGGAGAACTGTGCCATGCTGTGTATTGCAAAGTCAAATACCCAACCTTGCTGAAAATTGTTCTTAAGCCACGCTTTTTCACGTAAATATATATGATGTTAATATAACTGTGATATGCCTACTATGTACTGTATCAGGTCAGTTAACACCCAGGGCTCCATATTAACAAATATTATGTCTAAAGAAGCATGATTTTGGAAGACAGATTTGTTAAATTCTGTCTTTATATGGTGATTGCATTGATTTTACAATGAAAAAGGGAAGTTAAGTAATAGAGATAAGCGGTTATGAATTAAAGTCAGTTCAATGCCTTCATCTGTATTTTATCCTGTTCAGCCTGAAAGGACTTTCTGAGCTTCCTGCTCAAAAATGACATGCCCAAAATGAATGGAATATTTTTCTGCAATTACAAACTCTGTGTAAACAATCTCGTTATTAAAATAAAGGTGTAAATGTTAAAGCAGATGTTACTGTGTCAAAGTTACTGAGGCTGAAACACAGAAAAAGTAATTAGATATTTTCCTAGCCTAATTTATTTATTTATTTATTTTTACCTCATAACCCCTTTAAAAATATACTTTCGTTCACATTTTAATCCAGAAAACCAGTAATCAACATATAAACATCATCTGTGCAAAGGTTATGCTTTTAAAGTGAAAAATTACAGCACTTTTAGTAAATAAATATTCTGACGTTGTGCCGTTTGTACAATTTTGGCACACTTTTGGGCACCATATTTGAGTTGAATTGTTTTGGGTATTAAATTTCAGAAATAATTTAATTTCATTTACATGCCTAAAATTACTTGTTTTTTGGACTAAATGGTGCTTTAAATTCTGAGGGGCTGTATCTTCGGCTTCTATTGGTCAGTTTGCATGATTGACACCTCTTTTTAATTGTTTGAGTCAATAGAATCACTGTAAGGATGCCGTCAGTTCTACTAATCAGAAATTACAAGGTGAAAACCCCACATGGCCCTAAATTTATGAAAGGCGGGATAATCCAGTCACATGTCTATAACTGGGTTGAAAATGGCAGTTGTTGATAGAAGTGGTTCCAATGCACTGCCATTATCAGAAGCTACAGTGGCTATCGGCTACTGGTAAAAAACAATGAAGGAAACTGGCACAGTAAGCAATGCTCTGTCTAAGCGCTATTTGCAAAGCTTGCGTTTTTGTGGTCTTCTGTTGTGGCTGGTTCAATTAATTTTGCATGGTGAAATATGGTGTTTTGGAATCCATGAGAGCTTGCTAGCCGACTAGCTACATGAAGTCAGAAAAGTTTATGGGTCGGTTGTGTGTGTGTTTAGCAGACTTTTGCGCAATTACGTAACTACTCTTTTAATCATCGCTTATATGAGGCTACATGAGGAGGTTTATGTGAGGATTTAGCTGAGATTCTAAGGTTTCTGTGGGTACCACATGCTGATATTTGCATAAAACACTTGACGTCACGGAGGGTTACATATTTCTTCAGCTGGGAGCATTGGGGTTCAAGAGGTTAAGAACTCTGCCTTATGTTACTGGAAGTGATAACAAAGTGAGTATCAACACTTAGCAGCCATTTTGGTAGTAGCTCTGGACTGTAATTTACACAGATGAAGCATGTACCTAGACTAACTTTAATTGCAGTGGTCATCAAAATATAAAAACTCTTTATTTAAAAACTTTGTTGACTGCCCAACCGATGGAAAACAACAAAAAATGGTTTAAAGACTCTTAACTGCCCTGGAGATTATACTTTCACCATGATCTTTCTTTTGTAATGTCTCTGGTAAAAACATGATGCTTTAGTGTCAAACATAAGCCCTAGAAGCTGGAATCCGCCACCCAAAGAATCCAGTCTGGCCTAACTAGTTAGCTTTTAAGTGTTTTTTCATACATTTTACAGTTTTCCCACTGATGATAGTGATGGTGTCCTGGTCCGAGTGAGCCGCTAGGTGTGTTCCAGTGTGGGCCCTTTCCTCCGTTGTCTGCCTCTGGCCCAGGCTGCCATTCTCTCATGTATTTCTAGTTATGACCCCCACACCAAGTATTACTCTGTGTTTTGTGTTAACTCCACCGCGTAAGTTCTGTACTTCAGTACAGCTTTATACAGGCCTTTGGCCCCCTTTGACATATGGTATTATACAAAATATTTAAATACCAGATACACAATTAAGTGACAGAAACTTCTGAATCTACTATAGAAATGTATGATTTTTACACTGGGATCACAGTGGGAAAAAAAGAGATATTTACCCAATTAACAAAAAGATTTCCATTTTATACTTATAGGACAGTCTATGGCAATGAGCTACCAAAACTTCAATTCAAGTGATTTTAATCTTTAACACATCTATATCATGTTCAATTGAAGTTGCACTTCTTGACTTTACACTAAAATATCTCTGGAATTAAATGGTCAGTTAAACTTCTTTATGCTGACAAAAAGGAAAGTTTCACTTGCCCCACCCACTTTACATCAAAGTGTGCTGTATGTAGCCTACAATATACAGTGGTTTGCAAAAGTATTCGGCCCTTTGAACTCTCCCACATTTTGTCACATTACAGCCACAAATATGAATCAATTTTATTGGAATTCCACGTGAAAAACCAATACAAAGTGGTGTACACGTGAGAAGTGGAACGAAAATCATATATGATTCCAAATATATTTTACAAATAAATAACTGCAAAGTGGGGTGTGCGTAATTATTCAGCCCCCTTTGGTCTGAGTGCAGTCAGTTGCCCATAGACATTGCCTGATGAGTGCTAATGACTAAATAGCGTGCACCTGTGTGTAATCTAATGTCAGTACAAATACAGCTGCTCTGTAACAACACCATGAAGTCCAAAGAACACACTAGACAGGTCAGGGATAAAGTTATTGAGAAATTTAAAGCAGGCTTAGGCTACAAAAATATTTCCCAAGCCTTGAACATCCCACGGAGCACTGTTCAAGCGATCATTCAGAAATGGAAGGAGTATGGCACAACTGTAAACCTACCAAGACAAGGCCGTCCACCTAAACTCACAGGCCGAACAAGGAGAGCACTGATCACAAATGCACCCAAGAGGCCCATGGTGACTGTGGACGAGCTGCAGAGATCTACAGCTCAGGTGGGGGAATCTGTCCATAGGACAAGTATTAGTCGTGCACTGCACAAAGTTGGCCTTTATGGAAGAGTGACAAGAAGAAAGCCATTGTTAACAGAAAACCATAAGAATTCCCATTTGCAGTTTGCCACAAGCCATGTGGGGGACACAGCAAACATGTGGAAGAAGGTGCTCTGGTCAGATGAGACCAAAATGGAACTTTTTGGCCAAAATGCAAAACGCTATGTGTGGCGGAAAACTAACACTGCACATCACTCTGAACACACCATCCCCACCGTCAAATATGGTGGTGGCAGCATCATGCTCTGGGGGTGCTTCTCTTCAGCAGGGACAGGGAAGCTGGTCAGAGTTGATGGGAAGGTGGATGGAGCCAAATACAGGGCAATCTTGGAAGAAAACCTCTTGGAGTCTGCAAAAGGCTTGAGACTGGGACAGAGGTTCACCTTCCAGCAGGACAACGACCCTAAACATAAAGCCAGGGCAACATTGGAGTGGTTTAAAACAAAACATATCCATGTGTTAGAATGGCCCAGTCAAAGTCCAGATCTAAATCCAATCGAGAATCTGAGAATATGTATGTTCTAAGCATAATCTATTTTGAACCACTATTACCCGGTGCTATAAACTATAATTAGTCATGCAATATTAGCAAATTTAAAATAACAATTAAAAAAAAAACTAAGTAAAAAAAAAAAAGAAACACTGTGTGCAGAAAACATAACTTGACATGTTGCACAATAACCCTGGAGCGTTTAGTGGATAAATGAGTGTTCAATTGCACACCTGTTTACTTTGACATTATGTGCACCATGTATTTTGTTTCATACCAGTTTATATGTAAGTGTTATGATTATAAATCTATTCCAGTTTCAGTTCCCCGAGTACATATGTGTTTTCACATATTCAGGTTAATTAGATCTCTGTTTCAGCTGAATAATTATAAACATACAATTTGTCCAGCACCATCTGGGACAAAAAGGGTAATCTAAGATTGAAGGTTTCACACAGCCTGGCAATTAAGTCTGGAAAAAAAAGTGCAGGAAGCAACTCAAAATCTCACTGGACCACCTGTAAAACATGTCAATCATAGTAAATGCTTCTGGTAGGTCTAATGCTTATGTTTGATTCTTGACATGATCGATGGAAACAATAGCTGGCAATAGATTCACAGATTTACCACTGGTCAGCAATTAAAGTGTTTAAACGAAGAGTTTGCTTCAAAAAAAACAAGATGGCGGCGCGCACGGGTGCAGCAGCTCTTAGCTCTCCAGTTTGGTGCTCGTTTTTACTTTTAATGTGGATATTTTTGAATGTTTGCAACGCCGCAATCTATTACAGTCGCCAGAACCTAATTGATCTAGGTTTTAAATATAGTTTGTCTGTTTCTGGCGACTATCAGCGAACACACAACATCCT
Organism: Diplotaxodon limnothrissa; assembly: GCF_057381915.1. NCBI lineage: Eukaryota > Metazoa > Chordata > Actinopteri > Cichliformes > Cichlidae > Diplotaxodon > Diplotaxodon limnothrissa. The sequence goes on along the minus strand of NC_140612.1, from coordinate 12,164,333 downwards.
GGTGGAGATAGCGAGACCGCCAGGGTCACCGTGGATGGTCTGCCCGCCCAGCAAGCGTAGAAGGCGACAGAGGGAAAGAAAGCAGAAGAGGGGATGCCGGTCGGGCTCAGACGCTAGGCTACGCAAACATCCACACCGGCCAGCACTTCCGAGCCTTTTCCTATCGAACGCCAGATCCATCACCCACAAACTTGACGAATTGGAGCTACAGATAGCCAACACAAGCTTTGCACGTAACTGCAGCATTATTCTTATTACGGAGACGTGGCTTCACCCGCTGATTCCCGACGCTGCAGTCGAGTTAGCAGGCCGCACGCTACACCGGCATGACAGAAACAGCAACTCAGGTAAAAGCAGAGGAGGGGGGCTATGTGTTTATGTGCATAACGAGTGGTGTTGTAAAAGCAGGATCATTCACACACACTGTTCTCCTGATTTGGAGGTTCTGGCAGTCTCGTGCAGACCTTTTTACATCCCGAGGGAGTTTACAGTAGTTATTGTGATAGCTGTTTATATACCGCCGGATGCTAACGTTAGCACGGCTCTCAGCCTCTTGCTCAACACCATAAACAAACAACAGCTTGCCCACCCCGATGGGGTTTTTATTGTCGCCGGCGACTTTAACAAAGCGTGCCTAAAGACTGTGCTTCCTAAATTTGTCCAGTTCGTGGACTTTGCTACGAGAGGAGAACACACTTTGGACCATGTCTATTCAAACATCAGGCATGCTTTCAGAGCGACACCCCTCCCCCACCTGGCTGGATCTGACCACCTCTGCATGTCCCTCACCCCCACCTACACCCCCCTGCTGAGAAAAACAAAGCCCCAGACAAAGACAATAAAAACCTGGCCTGAAGGAGCCCTTTCTCAACTGCAGGACTGCTTCTCAACAACTGTATGGGATTTATTCTCCAGCCACAACGTCCAGGAGTACACGGACACTGTACTCTCGTACATCAGGAACTGTGTTGACAATGTCACCGTCAACAAAAGGGTCAGGGTGTTTCCAAATCAAAAACCCTGGATGAATAGCGAAGTGCAATCCCTCCTAAAAAGCCGCAACACTGCCTTCAAGTCAGGGGACAGGGCTGCGTATAGGGCGGCCAGGGCAGACCTGAGTAGAGGCATCAGGAAAGCTAAGGCTGCCTATAGGAGGAGGATTGAAGATCACTTTGCTGACAACGACCCCAGAAAAATGTGGCAGGGGATCAATCACATTACCAACTACAGAAGCAATAACCAGTCAACATCTAGGACTGATGCCTCACTGGCTGAGGATCTAAACCGTTTCTTCGCCCGCTTTGAGACGACCAAGCCCTCAGCTGCCACACCACTTCCACCCGCCCCCAGCACTGGCACACTAACACTTAGGGAGCATCAAGTGAGGTGTGTTCTAAGGTCAGTGAATCCCAGGAAGGCGGCAGGTCCTGATGGAATACATGGAAAGGTTCTCAGAGCATGTGCTGACGAACTGACTGGAGTCTTCACTAAAATCTTCAACCTCTCCTTGTCATCAAACACCGTCCCGCCCTGCCTCAAAACCTCCACCATCATCCCCATCGCCAAGAAGACAGCTGTGGCCAGCCCAAATGACTACAGGCCTGTTGCACTTACGCCTGTAGTGATGAAGTGCTTTGACAGACTGGTCTGTCAGCACATCAGGGCCGGTCTGCCTCCCACTCTGGACCCCCACCAATTTGCCTACAGGACAAATCGTTCCACCGAGGACGCTATCACCATAGCGCTCCACACTGCGCTGAGTCACCTGGAGCACCGAGGAAGCTATGTGAGAATGCTCTTTCTGGACTTCAGCTCAGCATTCAATCATATCATCCCGGAGATCCTGGTCCAGAAACTGTCTCACCTGGGACTCTCCACCCCCATCTGCCTCTGGATCAAGGACTTCCTGACAAATAGACCACAGTCTGTCAGACTCGGCCCCCACCGGTCCAGCACCATCACACTCAGCACCGGGTCTCCACAAGGATGTGTTTTGAGTCCCCTCCTGTTTACGCTCTATACATCCGACTGCTCCCCTACCCATCTCTCAAACACCATCATAAAGTTCGCGGATGACACCACAGTGGTTGGACTCATCTCAAGGGGGGATGAGTCGGACTACAGAGATGAGGTCAACAGACTGACTGAGTGGTGTTCAGTTAACAACCTCCAACTGAACACCACGAAAACTAAAGAACTTATCTTGGACTTCAGGAAGGGCAGAGCAGACCCGGCCCCACTTTACATTCACGGGAGCTGTGTGGAGAGGGTACACTCCATGAGGTTTCTGGGCGTGCAGATATCTCATGACCTCTCCTGGACTGCAAATACTACAGCGGTGGTTAAAAAGGCCCAGCAGCGTCTCCACTTTCTGAGAGTGCTCAGGAGGAACAACCTGGAGGAGAGGCTGCTGGTGACATTTTACAGAGCCACCATAGAGAGCATCCTAACGTACGGCATAACAACATGGTATGCAGGGTGCTCAGCTGCAGACAGGAAAGTACTGCAGAGGGTCATCAACACAGCCCAGAAGATCACTGGCTGCTCTCTGCCCAGCCTGGAGGTCACTGCAAACTCTCGGTACCTCAGCAGAGCTGGCAATATCATCAAGGACCACTCTCACCCCAGCAACCAACTGTTTGAACTATTATCGTCAGGTCGACGGTACAGGTCACATAAAACCAGGACAAACAGATTCAGGGATAGCTTCTTTCCCAGAGCTATCACCGTAGTAAATAAGCACAAAAACAATTGAACCTATTCCATACCGTCACTGTCATTATATTATGCTGCTATTCATACTGTCATTATATTAATGCTGCTATCCTGTATATATTGTACATACTATTGTTTGAGTACTTACGATTGTTTTTTTTGTACTTTTTATATTTTACATTTATATTTATTATTGAAACTTGCACCAAGGGAGTGGCACTCCAATTTCGTTGTACTCTGTACAATGACAATAAAGGCTATTCTATTCTATTCTATCTAATAGGCAGGCCACATAGCTGCTCTTTCACTAGCGAGGCAGATGAGAATGAAGGCGAGGGAGCAAGAAGGACGAGGGGCATGGAGAGCCCCAGGTCCAACTAGAGGACGGTGTTCGCGAAACCGGCCATCCGCAGACCTAAGCGTACGCTCGCGAAGAGCATAAACGGAGGGCCGTGTTCACATAATGGGCAGGCCAAACGGCTGCTCTTTCACTAGCGAGGCACTTGAGAACGATAAGCGGGAGCAAGGAGGAGGAGCAACGGAGAGCCCGAGGTCCAACTGGAGGGCGGTGTTCGTGTAATAGGCAGGCCAAACAGCTTCTCTTTCACTAGCGAGGCACTTGAGAACGATGTAGAGGGAGCAAGGAGGATGAGGAGCAACGCAGAGCCCGAGGTCCAACTGGAGGGCGGTGTTCGTGTAATAGGCAGGCCAAACAGCTTCTCTTTCACTAGCGAGGCGCATGACAACGGTAGAGAAGGAGCAAGGAGGACAAGGAGCAATGGAGAGCCCGAGGTCCTCACCGAAGGGGGTGTTCGCGAAACCGGCCCTCCGCAGACCTAAGCGTACGCTAGTGAGGAGCATAAACGGAGGGCGGTGTTCGCCTAATGGGCAGGCCAAACAGCTGCGCTTTCACTAGCGAGGCCCTTGACAACGATGTAGAGGGAGCAAGGAGTACGAGAAGCAACGCAGAGCCCGAGATCCAACTGGAGGGCGGTGTTCGTGTAATAGGAAGGCCAAACAGCTGCGCTTTCACTAGCGAGGCACTTGAGAATGATGGAGACGGAGCAAGGAGGACGAGGAGGCACGGAGAGCCCGAGGTCCAACTGGAGGGCGGTGTTCGTGTAATAGGAAGGCCAAACAGCTTCTCTTTCACTAGCGAGGTGCATGACAACGGTAGAGAAGGAGCAAGGAGGACAAGGAGCAATGGAGAGCCCGAGGTCCTCACCGAAGGGGGTGTTCGCGAAACCGGCCCTCCGCAGACCTAAGCGTACGCTAGTGAGGAGCATAAACGGAGGGCGGTGTTCGCCTAATGGGCAGGCCAAACAGCTGCGCTTTCACTAGCGAGGCCCTTGACAACGATGTAGAGGGAGCAAGGAGTACGAGAAGCAACGCAGAGCCCGAGATCCAACTGGAGGGCGGTGTTCGTGTAATAGGAAGGCCAAACAGCTGCGCTTTCACTAGCGAGGCACTTGAGAACGATGTAGTGGGAGCAAGGAGTACGAAAAGCAACGCAGAGGCCGAGATCCAACATGAGGGCGGTGTTCGCGTAATAGGAAGGCCAAACAGCTTCTCTTTCACTAGCGAGGCACTTGAGAATGATGGAGAGAGAGCAAGGAGGACAGGGAGGCACGGAAAGCCCGAGGTCCTCACCGAAGGGGGTGTTCGCGAAACCCGCCACGGAGTAGAGAGCACCCCCATTCCTCGCGAAGGCCGGTTTACGCGTAACTTGGGGCCTACCCAGCTAAGCTAAGCGCTTGCCTGCGAGGAGCAGGAGAATGGAGCAGAAGGAGGTAGGAAGGCGGCAGGGAGAGTCTGAGGCCCTCAAGGAGGGCGATTTACGTGAACTCTGCCCTCTGTAGAGCCAAGCGTCCAACAGCGAGGCTCAGGAGAACTGAGGAGAGGGCCAGTTTACGTGAAGACTACCCTCTGTAAAGCTGAGCGTTTGCAAGCGCAGGGTAGAAGGAGCAAGGAGAAGGAGACGGAGATGTTTGCTCCGGTGGTTCGGGGTCCCTCGAGACCCCAGTATTTGCCATCGTAACTTACGAATGTGGTGTGGGGTGGCGAAATACCCCATCATGATCACTAAGGGTTCACAGAGTACCCACGGAGCACGAAGTGCCCGCGGTCCCCACTTGGGCCGGTTTACGCGTAACCCGGGGCCCATCCGGCTAAGCGCTCGCCTGCGGGGAGCAGAAGAACGGGGGAGAAGGAGGAAGGAGGTCGAGGAGGAACGGAGAGTCCGAGTTTTTTTTTTTTTTCCAGTTTTTGTTTTCATTCTAATTCTACTCTTTTTATTCAAATTCTATTGTTTGTTTTAGAATTCTGTTGTTTTCATTCAAATTCCGTTGTTTTCATTCAAATTCCATTGTTTGTTCTCAAATTCTTTTGTTTTCATTCAAATTCTTTTCCTTTCATTCTAATTCCGTTCCTTTCATTGAAATTCCGTTGTTTTCATTCAAATGCTGTTGTTTTCATTCTAATTCTACTCTTCTTATTCAAATTCTATTGTTTGTTTTAGAATTCTGTTGTTTCATTCTAATTCCGTTCTTTTCATTGAAATTCCATTGTTTTCATTAAAATGCTTTTGTTTTCATTCAAATTCCATTCTTTTCATTGAAATTCCATTGTTTTGAATTCTGTTGTGTTTTCATTCAAATTTTGTTGTGTTTTCATTCAAATTCCATTGTTTTGATTCAAATTCTGTTCTGTCCATTCAAATTCTATTCATTTCATTCTAATTCTGTTCTTTTCATTGAAATTCCATTGTTTTCATTCAATTTCTGTTTTCATTCTAATTCTGTTCTTTTCACTGAAAATCCATTGTTTTCATTCAAATGCTTTTGTTTTCATTCTAATTCTACTCTTTTTATTCAAATTCCATTGTTTGTTCTCAAATTCTGTTGTTTCCATTAAAATTCCGTTGTTTTCATTCTAATTCTGTTGTTTGTTTTAAACTTCCATTGTTTTCATTCAAATTCTATTGATTTCATTTAAATTCCATTGTTTTGATTCAAATTCTTTTGTGTTCATTTAAATTCCATTGTTCTGATTCAAATTCTGTTCTGGGGCCTGTTCTTCGTACCGCGCTAAGTGAGTTAGCTGGATGAGATTGTTGACGATTTCGCGTGATCCTGGATCGTTCGGTTCCCCGAAGCCCATCCGGGACTTGCTGTCATAGCAACAGAGCCGTAAGCGTAAACCTGCTGGGGAGCAGGTTTACTTTATGTAAACAGGATTAGATCGCGGCCACGCAGGTATGTCCGCGTCATTCATACGAAAGCAACAGCGATATTCCACCACTGTTTCACCATAAATAAATAACATCAATGTAACTAAAGATAATGCAGCACTTGATCCTTTTATTGATTTCACACAGATACATACAGGTCATTTCCTAAAAAAGGGAAATGTACTATTAACATTCTATTACATGTATGTGATTATTACAGATGTAATTCATATTTCAGAGTAGTAATTGTAAATTACTTCGTGTAATCAAGATGAGAGACCACGGCTATAAAAGCGAAGGTGGATTTGGGAAGTCTGTCGCAGCCATGTCCTGTCCGTTTACGCGAGCAACCCATTGCGGAAGGTGCAAGATTGATAAGGAGAGTCCTCAGAATCCAGCGTATATTGCGGGACAGACAGGATCCTTTAGCTCAGCGCGACAGTGTGCTCATAGAGAGATATCGATTTTCCCGTGAGGGTATTATTCACTTAACCAACTTGTTGACGAGGGGGTGCAGGACCACCACCTGTCTTTTTTTTTGCTCTGCCCTTTTCTTGGTTGCTGTTATGAACAAACAAACAGAGTATTCCAGGGTCTCTTTCCAAGAGACGACAAGCAATATAAGTGATAAATATTACCATTCTGTAGAATATTCTTATATTTCACTTTTACTTGTTCCCATGTTCTAGTGGGTCCTGTTGTGGCTCTAATGTGAAAGGGGATATAATATAACATATTATAATATAATATAATGTAATATAATATTGGATAATATGGTGTGATATGATAAATCTACCCTACCGCCTACTGGTGTTGGCCAGAGGGGCCGATGGCGCAATATGGCAGCCTGGCTTCTGTCAGTCTGCCCCAGGGCAGCTGTGGCTACAACCGTAGCTGCCTCCACCAGTGTGTGAATGTGAGAGTGAATGAATAGTGGCATTGTAAAGCGCTTTGGGTGCCTTGAAAAGCGCTATATAAATCCACTCCATTATTATTGTTATTATTGAATTACTTACGAGTTTGATTTGTCAGCAACTTTCTGCCAGCCCTCTCTCCTTGCTTTTGCAGCCTTTGCAGTGTTCCCTTGCGTTTTAATTAAACTCTGAAACTCCTGAAATCCCTCACTCAAGAGTTCTTGCTCTGCTGCCGAAAAATACCGAGCGCGCTCCTTCGACATTTTCGCCGACCAATCAAAGGGTTGCCGATCAATGTTTCTACTATCGATGCGTAGCCCCTGTTGGGCCACCCAGTGATCTCACATTACTTCATCCAGCTATACTAATCGTCAACAACAGGTGTGTTCGGGGAACCGGAATAGCGAGCTCAGAGTTAGCGCGATGATTTGGTCTTGGATGTTTCATTTGATCTTGGATGTAGTAAGCGACGTACGAAGCACGGGGCCCTGTTCATTCTAATTCCGTTGTTTTCATTCAAATGCTTTTGTTTTCATTCAAACTCTGTTCTGTTTATTCAAATTCTATTCATTTCATTCTAATTCTGTTCTTTTCATTCTAATTCCGTTCTTTTCATTGAAATTCCGTTGTTTTCATTCAAATGCTTTTGTTTTCATTCTAATTCTACTCTTTTTATTCAAATTCCATTGTTTGTTCTCAAATTCTGTTGTTTACATTAAAATTTCGTCTTTTTCATGTTAATTCCGTTGTTTTCATTCTAAATCTGTTGTTTGTTTTAAACTTCCATTGTTTTGATTGAAATTCCATTGTTTTCTTTCAAATTCTATTCATTTCATTCAAATTCCACTGTTTGTTCTCAAATTCTGTTGTTTTCATTCAAATGCTTTGGCTTTCATTCTAATTCCACTCTTCTTATTCAAATTCCATTGTTTGTTCTCAAATTCTGTTCTTTTTATTCAAATTCTATTCATTTCATTCTAATTCCGTTCTTTTCATTGAAATTCCGTTGCTTTCATTCAAATGCTGTTGTTTTCATTCAAATTCTGTTGTTTTCATTCAAATTCTGTTGTTTTCATTCAAATGCTTTTGTTTTCATTCTAATTCTACTCTTTTTATTCAAATTCCATTGTTTGATCCCAAATTCTGTTGTTTTTATTGTAATTCTGTTGTTTGTTTTAAACTTCCATTGTTTTGATTCAAATTCTGTTGTGTTTTCATTCAAATTTTGTTGTGTTTTCATTCAAATTCCATTGTTTTGATTCAAATTCTGTTCTGTCCATTCAAATTCTATTCATTTCATTCTAATTCTGTTCTTTTCATTGAAATTCCATTGTTTTCATTCAATTTCTGTTTTCATTCTAATTCTACTCTTTTTATTCAAATTCCATTGTTTGTTCCCAAATTCTGTTGTTTTCATTCTAATTCTGTTTTTTGTTTTAAACTTCCATTGTTTTGATTCAAATACTTTTGTTTTGATTCAAATTCCATTGTTTTGATTCAAATTCTGTTCTGTTCATTCAAATTCCGTTGTTTTCATTCAAATTCTATTCTTTTCATTCTAATTCTGTTCTTTTCACTGAAAATCCATTGTTTTCATTCAAATGCTTTTGTTTTCATTCTAATTCTACTCTTTTTTTTTCACGCGCCCGTGAGCTCCGCCGGCAGCCAGCTGTGCCTGAGTGACCGAGCCCCAGGATGAGAGGCCGGGGGCACCCCACCTCCGAAGTGGCCCGAGCGAGCCCCAGGAGGGCCTGAGATGTCCCCAGAGAGGTGGCGTCTGATACCCAACCTGACGTATAGACACAGACATACAGGCACACACAGATACAAACATCCATTCCCACCCTCATGCTCTCATATGCACTTACTCCACACTCAACCAACGTGGAGACAGACATAAAGAGACGCTGTACACACGATCACACTCCCCAAGCGTACTCTACGAACCGGGTCTAGGTACCCTTGCCCCTGGAGGGGGCGTTACCCTTTTCCCTGCGGTGGGGAGAAGCAGACCGCCCCGGCTCCGCAGCAGCAGAGAGGCCCCACATTCCAGACCCGAGTCGGAGGGCCAACTCCTCCTCCTAGCCCCCCGCTCCAGCAGGCCGCAGAGAACGGGGGTGAGAGAAGACTCCAAACCTCCCTCAACCCGCTCATTGTAGTGTTGATGCATGTGTGTTCTAGGGTGCATTTAAAACCCAGGAGGGCATGGAGCTACCTGCCAGAGAGCAGCAGGTAAGCGCATAGCCCCTCCTGCTAGCCCTCAATGTCTACGTGTATTTAAAATTGAGAGGTGGGCAACGACGCCAGGGGTGAGGTGTACACCCTGATGGTAATTTGGATTCCGTGTAGTGTGCCCACCCCCAAGATCCTATATCAATGTGTAATGAGAGTGTGAGTAATGTGAATGTCTAAGTTGTGGGATAAAACTGAGGCAGAGGCAGCCAGAAGGGGGGTGGGGGGGGGGGGGGGGGGGGGGGGGTTGCGTCCTTTGCACCCTTTTCTTGTTGATCCCATATTGTGTAACTAGTCTGTCAAATGAAATAAATTCTGTTCCTTCTAGTATATGTTCTACATATTTGATTCCTTTACCACTCCAATCAGAAAAGTTTATCATATTATTGTTTTGTAATATGTCAGGGTTGTTCCAGATAGGTGTACGTTTGCATGGGATTAATGAAGACTCTGTCAACTTCAGAAACTCCCACCATGCTGTCAGAGAAGAGCTGATGTTGACGCTTTTGAAGCATTCATGTTGTTGGATGTTTGAGCTGATAAATGGTAGACCTGAAATCTCTAGATTATTGCAAAGTGCTTGTTCTACATCTAGCCAAGGTTCGTCTAACAGGGTATGTTTTAGCCATCCTGAGATGAACTGAAGCCTGTTGGCTAAGAAGTAGTGCTGAAAGTTAGGTAGTTCTAATCCTCCTTTATCCTTGGTCTTTTGCAGTGTTTTTAAGCTTATACGTGGGGGCTTATTTTTCCAAAGGAATTTGGACATATATAAATCTAGAGATCTGAACCAATCTTGCGGCGGTTTAGTTGGGATCATTGAGAATAAATAATTTATTTTTGGTAATACCATCATTTTTATAGCGGCAACCCTTCCCATGAGTGATATGGGTAGACATTTTCATCTAGCCAGATCACCTTCTACTTTCTTTAAAAGTGGGATATGGTTTAATTTAGTTAGATCTGCAAGCTTGGGAGAAACATTAATACCTAAAAATTTTACATTTCCCGATTGCAGTGGCGTAGAAGAGGAATTATGGAAGGAGCAATTAATCGGAAGGACTGTAGATTTTGACCAGTTAATTGAGTAATCTGATAATCTTGCAAAAGAGTTTATCAATTCAATCACCCAAGAGATATTGGTTTGTGAATTTTGGAGAAAGAGTAACACATCATCCGCATAAAGGCTGATTTTATGTTCCACGTTCTTGCATTTTATGCCCTTAATTGCTGAATTCTGTCTAATTGCTGCTGCTAGTGGTTCGATAAAAATTGCAAACAGTGAAGGGGAGAGTGGGCATCCCTGCCTGGTGCCCCTCAGGAGACAGAAGCTGGAGGATGTCTGGTCATTTGTTCTGACACAAGCTGTTGGGGAATTATATAATATTTTTAACCAGTTGATGAAAGAAGATCCAAAACCAAATTTGTGTAAAGTTTCAAATAGAAATTTCCAGTTAACTCTGTCAAATGCTTTTTCTGCATCTAAAGAAAATAGTAGTCTATCAAATTAAGTAATCTACGTGTATTTGTTGATGAGTGCCTACCTTTTATGAAACCAGTTTGGTCAGGATGAATTAAGAGGGGGGTTATTTTCTCCAGTCTCTTTGAGAGAGCTTTGCAGATTATTTTGAGGTCTACATTTATAAGGGATATTGGATGATAGCTTGAGGGATATACAGGGTCTTTGCTTGGTTTTAGCAGGAGATTAATGTTTGCAGAATTCATATTTGATGGAAGTCTGCCCTTTTCTTTGATTTCTAACAACGTTCTGTAAAAAACTGGTGCTAGAATCGTCCAGAATTCTTTGTAGAATTCTGCAGGAAAGCCGTCTGGACCTGGAGCCTTATTATTGGGCATACTTATCAGGGCTTCCTGGAGTTCACCTGATGTCAGTGGCGAATCCAGTGCCATTGCTTGAGAGTCTAATAATTTTGGGAGAGTTATTTTGTCTAAAAACTGATCAATTTCTTTTTTAGATGGGTTTATTTGTGGTGAATACAACGTTTTATAGAAATCCCTGAAAATGTTGTTTATTTGTTTCGGGTCATATATTGTGTTGCCAGATGACTCTTGAACAGCACATATAGTTGTTTTTTCTTTATTTATTTTTACTGGTTTGCTAGAAATTGACCGGATTTATTACTATGTTCATAATTTTGTAAGCGTAGTCTTTGTACTAAGAATTATTATTATTTTTTTTATCAATTATCTCATTTAATTCTAGTTTTGTTTCACGTATTTTGTTCAATGTTTCCTGATCTTGGTGGGACGCGTAGGCTTCTTCTAGTGATTTGATGGTTTTTTCTAATTCCTGAATATTTTAGTTTTCTTTTTCCTTTTTTATGTGATGAGAAATAAATTATTTTACCTCTCATCACAGCTTTCCCTGCTTCCCATAAAACAGAAGCTGATGTTCCAGGAGTGTCATTAAAGTCTAAATATGAAGTCCATTCCTTTTTAAAATATTTAATAAAGTCTTCATCTTTAAGCAGTGATGTATTAAATCTCCAGTTTTTACTTGGTGTAGTATTATTCTTGTGCATTAGTGTTAAAGATACAGGAGCATGATCGCTGACAGCTATAGGGTGAATCTCAGTGTCTGAAATGTCACTCAGCAGTGAGCTGCTGACCAAAAAATAATCCAGACGAGAGTAGGAGTGATAAACATGTGAAAAAAAAGTATATTCCTTACTGGTGGGGTGAAGGGAGCGCCATGCATCGCAAAGACCAAAGTCGCTCATATACTGTTTGATTATATTTGTGGACTGCCAATTACGCTGAGTTCCTGCTGTATTGAGCCTATCCATTTCTTCATTTAGTCCAAGGTTGAGGTCGCCTCCAAGAACAAGTGTTGCCATCTAAGTGTTCAGAGAGTGCACTGAAAAAACCGTGAAAGAATGAGGGATCATCAACATTTGGACCATATACACTTACAATACATAGCTTTTTTTAAATCAAGTATAGATAGTTTAGGAATCTGCCCTCTGGATCTATAACTGTATCGAGTACTGTGAAATAAATTTTTTTTATGGATTAAAATTGCTACTCCCCTTTGTCTAGAATTATAACAAGCTGAGAACACATTAGGAAACTCAGGTGTTTTAAGTTCATTCGAACCTCTAAGAGGTCTGTGGGTCTCTTGTAAAAGGACAACATCTGCCTGTAGTTTTTTGAGTTGGTTAAATATTTTTAACCTCTTTTCTCTGGAGCCAGCTTCATTTACATTCCATGTAACGAATCTTAGTGCACCCATAGATGTCTGTGCATAACTAGGGGTGTACTCTGTGTGTGTCGCTTAGACGGGTGGAGAGAATACATCACTTGTTCATAAATAAAGAGAGGGAGAGAGAGAAAAAATGTGTGGCGAGATGCTCCCTGAGTCTGACTATGTGTTTGCATATTTACTAATATGAGTAAGCTTGGCTTAAGTGTGTGTATCCTGTAGGTCTGTGTGCGCTGTCTGACTGATGTAAATGTGCTGCTGTTGAGCGCATGACTGTGCGTGATCGTGCTGTGCCTATGTGTCGAAATAAAGGATGTTGTTTGTGGATGAGTGTGGAAGTAGGTGATCGAGGTAGTGAAAGAAATAAAGAAAGAAACCAAGGACAAGGGTGAGCAGCATAAAAACAAGAGGGGGAAAAAGAGACAAAAATGAGAGAGAAAAACGAGAAGAAACCCCCCCCGGAAACATTCCAATCAAACCACTGACGGAGAGTGACGGTGTTAATTCTGCTATGATATCACACTTAAGCAGTGTTGGGGAGTAACGGAATACATGTACCGCCGTTACGCATTTAGAATACAAAATATGAGTAACTGTATTCCGTTACAGTTACCGTTTAAAAAGGTGGTATTCAGAATACAGTTACTTTGTTGAAATAAATGGATTACACTGCGGTACTTTCCTGTTTCATTTTGTCGCGGGTCAGGACTGTTTGGGTTTTGTTTGACAGCTACGTTCTTTTGTTCCAGGCGGCAGCGTTACGGTTGCCATGGTTACAGGGCGACGCTCTCTCTCTCTGCGACTGTGTGTTTCCTGGGTGAGAGAGCGCCTTTTCGTTGTTGTTGTTGTTGTGCTAAGCTAACAGGCAGAATGCTACAAGCATAGCTCTAAAGAATGTAGCATCATGTTCAGTGTAGTCCGTGCTGCTGGGAGAATGGACTGCCATACACGTTATGTGTCTGTGAGCGCTAGGAGGGAGAAAAAGGGGAGTGGAAAGGTACGAGCAGTCATCGAGCAAAAACGGGAGCTGGAAGCATGTAAATATAATAATAACCACTGCAGCCAAGAAGAGTGCCTGACGAGCCCAGTTGTAAGTAAGCTATTAAGACTCGACTGTACACTGTGTTCGTGTTTTCCTCCGAAAACAACAAGTTCCGTTGGAGCAGCCTTTCAACGCCTCTCTCTGTCTGTCGCAAGAAAAGTTGACCCACACAACAAAGTAGAGCTATTTTTCGGCTACCAGCCGACAGGGACCCCGCCGTATTATGCTGGGCTTACACTGTGCGATTTTTTCAGTCGCGCGATTCAGCTCCTGCTCAAACTGTACGATTGACTCGCAGGGGTTAGAAGTTCATAGGTCACGATGCAGGGTCTCACACTATACGGCCCGATGCTCTGATGCGACCTGAGTGCTCACACTGTGCGTCCATAAAAATGAAGTTTATAACAGAAATTCTATCGCTCGCTCTCCCTCTCCGTCTTTCACTCACACAGACACACCACCACCATCAACTTTGCTAAATTGCTAATGAAAAACATCTGTCAGGCAGCTGTGATTGAGCAGCAGTGTCGATCCAACTATTTTCACGGTTGTTGTGGTCGTGATAATTTTGTGAGGCCACATCGAAAGGGCTCGGATGGTTCTACAGGTTGTGCCTCCATCGCTTGTGTCCAGATCACACGCTGCACTGCCGTGCTACGCCGTCTTTTTCGCTGACATTTGTGTTTGCGCGTGCACAGTGTGGCAAACTGCGGTGACACCCTCACGACCAAGCGATTGATGATCGGGAGCTGGTCGTGAGGTGTCAATCGCTTCTCGTTACCCCACATATACTACACGATGCACGATGCACGATGAAGGCCAAAATCGGGCCGATCGCCAAAACGATCGCACGACTCAAAAATCGGCTCAAAATGGGCCAAAAATCGCACAGTGTGAGCCCAGCATTAGTCAGAGGTCCCTTTACTACAGTTCGGAGTCGCGGACCTTCAGTAATAGTAATAAATCACACAGCAATAGTACATTCACATTGTTGTAAAAAGCATGATAATATTGTAGCGGGTCAGGGCTGTTCGGGGTTCTGCTTGTACAGTTATGTTTTGTGTATGTTGCCATGGTGACGGGTGATGCCCTCTCGCTGCGACGGTGTGTCCTTCCGGGGTCAGAGGGCGCCCTATGTGTGTTGTGGTTGCCGTGCTGAGCAGTTAGCTAGTGGCAGTGTGTTCTTCTGCAAATGTAATAAACAGCTGTGCTCCCTGGCTAGCTCACGGGAAGCAAGACCAAACGATACCTCCGTCTCCTCCTTGTCTGAACTCGCCACAATATATTAAGTAATCCAAAGTATTCAGAATACGTTACTGTCATTGAGTAACGTAACGGAATAGGTTACAGAATACATTTTGGGGCATGTATTCTGTATTCTGTAATGGAATACATTTTAAAAGTAACCTTCCCAACACTGCACTTAAGATGCGATTTGATACTAGTAAGTTAACCCTTTACAGCCGGTCGGAGCGGACACGCTCCATTTTGCGTAACTATTTTTAAATCCCTGTAGCACTGCAACCACGTAAGCTAGCGCAATAATTTTTTTTGCATATGAAACCGGAGGAGTTGTACTTATATCTTATGCCATCAGCTTATCCTAGGTCAGTTTCACTTTGCCGATCCGATCAGCTGTTTGTAACACTTCCTACGTCCATCAGCGTGAACTGTCGCATGTCCGCCATGACCTGCCCGAAACCGGAAGTGACGTCATTTTGCGGAAATGTAGTTTTTTACCATTGGGACCTTATGAGCCTATACTTGTGTTTTTAAAAGTTATGTTTGACTTTATGACTTTCTGTGTCGTTTCTGGGATGCTTAGGACTCATATTGCACTGCTGGAAATGGTTTATTTTGATGCATATGCTGTTATTTTGCAAATTTGCATTATAATATTTATTTTCGTTTTTCCTGCAGTATATGAAAATTGGTGTATTTCAAAAATAAAACTATGAAGACACTTAAAATAAATTTCCTGTGGTGGGAAACTATTTTGTGCAACTTTTTTGTATTTACAGTTTTGAGGGATAAGCCTCTTAAATTTCTCTAACTTGAAATATATGTTAAAAAAGCAAAAACAATTTTAAATTTTTTTTGTAGTTTATTGCACTTTTTTGCAATTTAAGTAATTACTATGCACTTAATGCAGACATATTAAAGTTTGGGCTATAATGGTTGTATTGATGTATAGCGACTTGAAATGCTCCCAAAAATGGCTCCACAGCATGTAAAAATATAATATAAGCTCTGGCGGACTTGGTTCTATGGTAGGTCTTAAAGGGTTAAACAGATGTTAATGCAAGTTAGTGTGAGTGGATGGGGAAAGGGTATAGCCGATTCTTATCTGGTGTGTAGTTAACCCTTGTGCTCCCCTTTGGGGCAGCTCCGGACCCCGGGGGTCCCAGAGTACCCCTGGGTTGCATTTCACAGGCCGCGCATCAGGGTTGGCTCCTGCGCCCCGTACACCCACGTTTCCCTCCCTGAATGCCACTCCCGTTTCAATTTTTCTTCTAGTTTCAGGCAGGCTCTATCATGTTCGTCCATGGGAGGTCGCTGTTAAAGGCCGGTCCATGAAAATATTGTCGGGTATAATCCGGTCCGTGGCGCAAAAAAGGTTGGAGACCGCTGCCTTAAAGCACTTGTTGCAGGCTGCTGAGTTTGCATATATTCCTGTGAAGTACAGCCAGACTTTTGACCGCTTTGCTTTGGGCATTTTTAATCTGTAGCTCTGCTCTAAAAGAACGTACGTACCTGGACCCGCCTACTATCCTCGGAAACGTAAAATGATTGGCTAGGATCTAAAGTGTATCGCTGCTTTTCGGTCTGGTTACTACCGTTTATGTCAGATTGGTAGCTAGGGCTGCACGATTTTGCATAAAATGAGAATCACGATTTTTTGGCTTAGAATTGAGATCACGATTCTCTCATGATTTTCTTTTCCAATATTTATTGCACTTATTAACTGCACATCAACTTCGTAACAGTTGAAACTGAACATAAAAACAATAAATAAACATAAAAACAACAAATGTCTCACGTTTTGTGGTTGCCGCAAAATGTTGTACTGCTTGAAATTCCGTCTCCACCGTTGCTCGACACTGCGTGTATAGAGCAGGTAGTGCAACAATAGAAAAATAGTTGCGGGACAGCACTGTGTAGCGTTTGTCTAGGGTGTTGATCATTTTCCTAAATCCCTCGTTTTGCACAGTGTTGATAGGAGCCATATCTTTGGTCAGGTGATAAGTAATAGCCTCCGTAATTTCTTTGTGCCTGCGGGAGTTTGACGGGTATAGGGAAGCGCTGTATAAGGTTCCCGTTATTGATGTTTGGGTGGTTGACCGGGACGGATTTTCTCCAGCCACTTTCTCGTCATCCCTGACGTGCTCTCCGTTGTTTTTTCCCTGCTAATTTTAGCATCACACGGCACAGCTTCTGTATCACGTGGTATAAGGCTCCGCCCTTGTCATTTGTTGAGCAGGAAGAGAGAGCGCTTGTTTTCATGCAGATTACGTCCCGGATCAAAATGCGGTACAATCGTCGCCGTCTTTTTTTAAAAATCGTTGTCATTTGGAAATGAGATCGCACATAAGTATGAATCGAGATCGCGATTTTCTAACGATTAATCATGCAGCCCTACCAGTACCCATCCCTATACCCAGCATAGTATATATCTCATGCTAACCCTCATGATTGGTACATACAACCGACATTATCCAATGTATTATTTATTTGATTTAATAATGTATATTTTAATGTATTATTTATTCATTAATTTGCAAATAAAAAGGGAATATATATATTTAGCTCATCCTTTCATGCAGCCTCTAGCAAACTCTGACAGTGTTGCTCTCTTCACCCCACTTCTTCCTTTGCTGCAGTCCTAATTAATACTGAAACTAAAGGGTTTTTTCACAATGAAATATAACAATGGCTCACAAGCTGTCTGTACAAGCAACCTTTGCTCACTTTTTTATGGTATAGTCTCTAAAAGCCATTGCTGTAGTAGATAGATGAAGTCTGCAATGTTACATGCACATTGTCTGAAAAAGTGTAATAAACACTGAGGGAAATTCTGATCAGCTCCCGAGTCTGTAAATGAGAGTCGATGCTTCTTTAATCAGAGATTATTGACTTTATTACAACATCGCTGTTTCCACTGAATAACCAAAATGATTCTTTAGACACATCTACTAGTTTTTGTTTCATGAGTTAATAAGAAGCCTGTCTTCCTTTTTTTTTAAATCAGTGATGGATCGGGATCAGAGTAAGAGAACCGATTTATTCTGAACATTTAGAAAAACAAGAAGAAAAAAACCCCCAAAGGGAAACGAAGAAATGCTGTCATGAAAACAGTTGGCTTAAAAATCAAAACCATTCATTTCTGTGATTTCTTTTACACAACAAGCTCGACTCGACTGCCTGAAAGCAGCGTTTCACCAGCTTCATTTCTCTATTCTCCCTGCATTTGCATGCATCACATTGCTGTGAGCTCTACTGTGACAACAATTAGATACACATATCCCATATGCAATCACTGTAATTATGCTGGTATAATGAATAAAAGCATATACACACATGAGGTTGGAAATGTGTGAAAAGAAGTGAAATGTGAGACTGTTTGGACAGCTGCAGTGATTAAAATAGATTGCATGCCTGACCTTTAGCTGTTTGTTAAAATAGACAACTTGGCAGCATGCACTGTCAACACACAGGATGTGAAATCACTTCTTAATGTATAGAATGTAAATTATATCAGTTAAATCATTACAATTATGCAGTAAGCCAGCATTCCTGTTATTCTTGTATTACAAATTTCAACGGGGGTGAGTGTGCTTACCTGTTTGTTTGTTTTTTAAATTTAAAAAAAAAAGAGGAAAGGTCTCACATAAAAGTAAAAAATATTGTTTATTACATGATAATTGTATTGCACTGTGCTGTGCTGTATTGATGCTCACCAACATTTGTTAGTAGAAACCCTCAGGCAGTTCCTCTTCTGTACATTACACTTTGAGACTCAGCATGCCCAGTTATGATCATACAACAAAGAAAAACTCTTTCTCTTCATACATGAAAAAAACAAACAAACATTCATTAATTATTTCCTCCAAAGCATGCCTTAAACTCAAGTTGAGACCTTTTCCCTTTTGGAAAAATTGCCTCCCTAAACAGAAGTGACATTCGGGCATATGCTGAGGGCTGCTCTGTGGTCTAAGCATCTCATTACTGATACCTGGCATGGAGCTCAGAGGAGAAATCTTCTCTGGCTCGACTGAACACTGCCCAGACAACTCCTTATTTATTTAAAGCAAACAATGTTCTACAATAGAAAATTTGTCACTCATTGAAGTTAGTGTTTCCTCACACATCTGCGTGTGAGAGCTCACATTTTGAGGAACAATATGTTTCTGAACGTATCGTAAGATGGACCTGACTCACTAGTGAAGTTTCGATAACAGATGTCAGATGTCCATGTAGAGGGAGCTGCTTTAGATTGGATTGCCTTTTACTTCTCTGCTCAAGTCAGTAACTTTGTGCCTTTGTGTTTTAGGTCTAATTGAAGCCCCCAAAAAAGGAAAGGAAGAGATTGAATTGCAGATTGAATTGCATCCCAAGGTCATCTGAGCACTGAAGAGATACACAACTGCAGCAGATCTGTTGCCTATGGGCACTGTACGTTTTCTCTCGCCTCTCAAAAGCAATTATAAAAATCCACTTTTGATTATTTCCCAGTGGCTGTTTTATTGGCCGTGTGTCATTTAAATGATATTCTTCTTAGCTCTACACTGTATGCATGCTGTGTGCATGCTGAACGATGATGTGACTTTTTCTAATTTATGGGAGACACATTTTTACACCTTAAAGAACTCCATGCAGTGATGATGGAATCAATATGGTTTCTTAAATCAAAACACTTGGATGAATTTTCTTAACGCCTTGAATAAGAGCTGTGTTTGATATTTTCTCCTTCGCTGATAGTCAGACCAACAGCAAGCAACACAGTTAGCTAACATAGCAAGTTATATTAACATAACATGTGGAGTTTTGTTGTTTTGTAAAATATTGTAGTGACATTTAGATGGATGACTCACATTTAGAAATAGAACGACTTATTTGTCCAGGTATTAAGAAATTGTGAAGAACCAATGCTATTGTTGCAGATACATAATTACCATGTGTACATCTTATCTTAGCAATCAGCAATAAGTTTCTTCTTTCTTTTGTTCATGGAAAAGTGTGGTAAATCATTTACCCCACAGTTAGTAACTGTGAGAACTGTTTCTTCCCTAACCTGCCCTAACCATAAGAACCATTCCCCAACTCACCATAACCACGACTAGTGATGGGATTTCCGGCTCGTTTTAGAGATTCGGCTCCGAACCGGCTCTTCAGGTTGTTTTGTTGCTTTAATTAATTTATTATTAACAATAATATAAAATTATACACAAAAGGAATTACTAACGTAAAAAAAAAAGTAGTTTTATTTATATATGTTTATATATAAATAAAATATGCGGTGGCCCCTAGAGACAAAACACGTACAAACTCCAAAACACATTTCTAGCATGAACTGAACTTCCAAAGCAGAGCTACTAGATCACTTAAATTAGACAATTGAAAGCATGTGTGTATTGTTTGTGTATTTATACACAAGCACTCATATATATTCAAATAATGTTAAAAAAAGTTCATTTACCTGTTACTACCACACACCAAATCTGGTCGTTGGTACTTGCTGGCTTGTGTAGCCACAAGATAACAAAAGCTCAACACTGCGCCCAGCATCCTGGAGCACTTCTGTTGTCTTTTGTACGTGTTTTGAGTTTTTATGTGCTTCTGAGTTTTTACGTGTTTTGGAGTTTGTACATGCTTCAGAGTTCTTATGTGATTTGAAGTTTGTATGTGCTTTGTCTCTAGGGGCCACCGTAGATATACTTTTATTTATTCACTCCACATAAAATGTAATAAATAAATCATATAATACAAAAATCAACTATTCACATTTAAAGTTTTAACCATTTAAATTTTCAGCTGTTTCCTTTTACAAATTTAAAGTGAAAACAACACAAAACACTGCAAACCACAACACAATTAAATATGAATTATAATATGAAAACAAAAAGAACATGCATATGGGCCCGCATGAATAAACTTTCTGAATCCTTTATCATCTGCAACCGAAAATAGTTGTGGATGATTACTATACCTTTCTAATGTGACGTTGTTGTCCCTGGCTCTTTCTCTGTCTCTCCCTCTGGCTCTGTTCCTGTGCTACTGAGTGTAACTACCGCCCCTCCCCCCTCTGCCCAGCGTAAAGCACAAGGCTCACATGCAGAGTGAAAAAAAAGTGCGAGAGAGAGAGAGAGGGTGAGAGAAAGAAAAAGAAAAAAAACCCACGTGACGGCTCGTGTCGTTCAGGTCAGAGCCGGCTCTGACGGTGTGTTCACACCGAACGCGATGGACGCGAACAAAACGCCCCTAATTTGACGCGTGCACATTCGCGTCTCAACTCTTACATATTAGCAACTTTCATACATAGTGAAAATAAAATATAAAGATGGGGTCACGAGTCTCCCTTCTCTATGTACTCTGGAGAGCAGAGCAGCGGCGTAAAAGATGTCCTCGCCGTACCTGAGTCCATCAGGTCCTCCAGAGGCGTGAGCAGTTTGGTGAGTTTCACCATTTGCTCCAGGAGCTGCGCCTGGATGACGGCCGATTCCAGAGATATCACCGTCGGCCAGTTTGAGGACCTGCTTTCCCTCATCGGTCCCAGCATCGCCCGCCTAGACACCAATTACAGGCGCTCAATCCCACCTGCAGAGCGCCTGTCCGTCTGCCTGAGGTTAGTAAAAGTGTTTAATACGGTAGTCCTTTATTGATACCTGTGCTAATATATGCTAAACCATCCATTTATACAGGGAGTGCAGAATTATTAGGAAAATTAGTATTTTGTCCACATCATCCTCTTCATGCATGTTGTCTTACTCCAAGCTGTATAGGCTCGAAAGCCTACTACCAATTAAGCATATTAGGTGATGTGCATCTCTGTAATGAGAAGGGGTGTGGTCTAATGACATCAACACCCTATATCAGGTGTGCATAATTATTAGGCAACTTCCTTTCCTTTGGCAAAATGGGTCAAAAGAAGGACTTGACAGGCTCAGAAAAGTCAAAAGTAGTGAGATATCTTGCAGAGGGATGCAGCAGTCTCAAAATTGCAAAGCTTCTGAAGCGTGGTCATCGAACAATCAAGCGTTTCATACAAAATAGTCAACAGGGTCGCAAGAAGCGTGTGGAAAAACCAAGGTGCCAAATAACTGCCCATGAACTGAGAAAAGTCAAGCGTGCAGCTGCCAAGATGCCACTTGCCAACAGTTTGGCCATATTTCAGAGCTGCAACATCACTGGATTGCCCAAAAGCACAAGGTGTGCAATACTCAGAGACATGGCCAAGGTAAGAAAGGCTGAAAGACGACCACCACTGAACAAGACACACAAGCTGAAACATCAAGACTGGGCCAAGAAATATCTCAAGACTGATTTTTCTAAGGTTTTATGGACTGATGAAATGAGAGTGAGTCTTGATGGGCCAGATGGATGGGCCCGTGGCTGGATTGGTAAAGGGCAGAGAGCTCCAGTCCGACTCAGACGCCAGCAAGGTGGAGGTGGAGTACTGGTTTGGGCTGATATCATCAAAGATGAGCTTGTGGGGCTTTTTCGGGTTGAGGATGGAGTCAAGCTCAACTCCCAGTCCTACTGCCAGTTTCTGGAAGACACCTTCTTCAAGCAGTGGTACAGGAAGAAGTCTGCATCCTTCAAGAAAAACATGATTTTCATGCAGGACAATGCTCCATCACACGCGTCCAAGTACTCCACAGCGTGGCTGGCAAGAAAGGGTATAAAAGAAGAAAAACTAATGACATGGCCTCCTTGTTCACCTGATCTGAACCCCATTGAGAACCTGTGGTCCATCATCAAATGTGAGATTTACAAGGAGGGAAAACCGTACACGTCTCTGAACAGTGTCTGGGAGGCTGTGGTTGCTGCTGCACGCAATGTTGATGGTGAACAGATCAAAACACTGACAGAATCCATGGATGGCAGGCTTTTGAGTGTCCTTGCAAAGAAAGGTGGCTATATTGGTTGCTGATTTGTTTTTGTTTTGTTTTTGAATGTCAGAAATGTATATTTGTGAATGTGGAGATGTTATATTGGTGTCACTGGTAAAAATAAATAATTGAAATGGGTATATATTTGTTTTTTGTTAAGTTGCCTAATAATTATGCACAGTAATAGTCACCTGCACACACAGATATCCCCCTAAAATAGCTAAAACTAAAAACAAACTAAAAACTACTTCCAAAAACATTCAGCTTTGATATTAATGAGTTTTTTGGGTTCATTGAGAACATGGTTGTTGTTCAATAATAAAATTATTCCTCAAAAATACAACTTGCCTAATAATTCTGCACTCCCTGTACACTGCTAACATGGATGTGCTATGCTAACAGTGAATGCTCTCGGTGTTTACTGATAGCAAACTGTGGTACAGAGATGACTGTTTATAATATTTCTAGTGATACTCAGAAGCTCTCATCAAGTCCCGATTTAATTTGATTTATGCTGTTATCAGTGTTTGCAATGATAGCATGGCTGTGGTGTCCTATCAATGTATGCGCTTGTTGTTTGCTGATATCAAACTGTAGCATTAGGACCACTGAGTTAACCTTTGTAGTGATACTCACTCCTTTTTATTTAGGATGGAACAGGCTAAGACAAAGAGAAGCAGGTGAAACGTGGATCCTTTAAAACATACAGCTCCACAGCGTAAAATCAACAGATGCAGCCTGTGCTGACTCGTTACCACTTGTGACAGCGACAATACTCCGACACCAGATGTCCGTGACTCTGCTCCCTAAAAGCGCTCACTGATGACGTCCGATGCGTCGCAGGTGTGCTGGAATGCCATCAAGCCCCGCCTCGCCTACCTACAACCAAAAGGAAAACAAAACCCAAACAACAACAATACACCTACCCACCACCTCCTAACATATATAACCCCTGCAGCTGTCAAACTCTATAACAGGGGTCACCAGCCTTTATTAAAACAGAGTTATAAAACTGTGAACAGTTTGGTTCATCGTTAGTTAACATGGTTCTATCTTGATAAGCTATGTCTTATCACAGATTAATATTTCAAAAATATTAATGATTTAAGCAAGGAAAGGGCTACATGTCAACATACAACTCTTTATTTCTATTAATGTCTTACTTCATTCCTACCTGATTGACATGTTTAGGAATTATGAGTGATTGGCACACTGTAGTTGTGAAAGTTGCTACCAATCAAATTGTGATATGTTAAAGTTAAAACAAAACACAACTGTTTTAGATATTATCTAATATACATTTTGTAATTATCCTTATAATTACAAAATGTTGTATGTAAGATTTAAGTTTTGTGATTTTGTCATTAGTATAATATGAAATACATTCTACATGTGTCAAGTCGTGTGCCAATATTTGCTGTGTAGTAGAACCGAGACATTAGTCATAAAAATTTATTTGAAATAATATTAAAATTCTCAAACAGAAAAACATTAAACATAAATATATAAAATATAAGAATTTACAGAGAGACAGGAATAAAAAGGACCAGCTGCTCTCCAGAGCAGGAACAAGGCTGAGGAGGAAATGCTCCATTGGAGACTGATGTGAACTCTTCAGGGATACCAGGATGGCCAGCTCCAGCGCCCAAAAACAGGATATAATCAGATTGGTTGTAGATATTTAGTAAAGGTGATCACAAGGCAATCCCACCGACTAAACAGGTATCAGTGCTTGCTGTACATACCTGTGGGTGCAGCAGCAGGAGCTCAGGGACTGGGGAGCCAGGAGAAGCAACTGTTCTGCTGCAGAATCAGTTGGTTCTATCAATACAGTATTAAATGTTAACAGGTTGAATATAATAATCAGAGTAGACAGTGGTCCCTCATTTATTGCAGCAGGGGTTCTCAGAATAACTAGCCCCTGGTCACGCACTTTATACACTGTTTTCCCCACACACATGAACATTGGTCACAGTTCTCACAATTGATTCTCAAAGTGCAAACCTTTGTAGATTGCAAAACGTAAAAGTATTATTATGCCGCGGTTTGTCTTCATCTGCCCGCCACTTTCGTGCGCCTTTTTCCCTCGGGGTGCAGGTGTCTATTTCCGAATGAGGGTCATAGTTATGGGTGTTTTTGTGCTGTTTTTTCTATTGGACGTGATGGTTATCAAAACCAAACGTGATAAATTTGGCAAGCGCAGGAGACACGGCACGGAGGAGATTTGTCAATCAGGCTACAGAATGCAATGCTGTACTGTGCAATAAAAAATCAGCGAAAAAGCGAAGCAGTGACGGATGAACAGCGGGACCACTGTGTGCTGTTTATTAATAAACAATAAAATATATTCCTAAATGACAACATGCATAAAAGCAGAACAGTATTTGTACGTCAGTGGGAAAATAGCGGTGGCTTGATAGCTTTTGGGCAGCTTCCCCGGGTCAGTGAAATCTTTCAAAAGAGAGATGAATGAACTTACCAGGTTGCCCGATCTCTTCACATATCTTCCTCCAAGCTCGGTCCTTTTTATTCCTGTCTCGGTACAGAAAGCAGCTGGTGTCGTACAGCTCCGGGTTGTTTGCTACGGCATTGATTAGCCTTCCCCTCCATTGAAGTATGAAGGGCTTTGGCTGGATCTGCCCCTTTGACCTAGGTCACAGCCACGTCACCAGGCTCCTGATTGGTTGTCGCGGCGCGATTTGACGCTGGAGTTCAGATCTTTCCAACTCGAGCGGTAGACGCGAAACGCGCGTATGCACAAAATGCAACACAAAAACTCACGCGCGTGGTTTTATTCGCGAGTCAAACGCGCCAGACGCGCTACACTGACGCGCGTTTCGGCGTTTTCGCGACGCAAATCTGCTTCTGAATTTTCGCGGGACCCGCAATCGCGTGTCATCGCGCCTTTCCATTGACTTTACATGTAAACCTGACGCTCTATTCGCGTCCATCGCGTTCGGTGTGAACACACCGTAAGAGCCATTTCGTTCGCGAACGACCCATCACTAACCACGCCTACTACCAGTTTTAGCAGTGCATCCCAACCGCTGCATCTCTCTGACAGATTGAGTCTAGCTAGCATCAGTCTTTTTTTTAGCCCAATGACCCATGTGCAATACATTTTTCCATGTCTAAGGAGCTTGGAAAGAAAAGCGTCTGGACTTCTTTAAGTTTAACTTTCCAAGCTCCTTAGACTACGATGGCCTGGATCAGCGGTCCCCAACCTTTTTTGCGCCATGGACCGGTTTATGCCCGACAATATTTTCACGGACCGGCCTTTAAGGTGTCGCGGATAAATACAACAAAATAAAACTAGTACCGGTACCGAAAAAAAGAAGATTTATTCATAACACACATGAAAAGACCCAGGAAAACTGGGTTAACGATAAAAACGATGACAAAATAATGCTGAAAACTGATAAAAACCCTGAAAACCATACATTTCACACCTGAGCCTCAACTCTCGCGGCCCGGTACCAAACGACTCACGGACCGGTACCGGTCCGGGGGTTGGAGACCGCTGGCCTGGATGACTGAGAACCTTCACAGACACATTTTCAATGCTATCAGAAGAGGCCAGGACTGAGTTTTAAGATGAACTGACTGATAGTATGAGTGAAAGCAGTTCAAGATCATCACAGCAAATCTTGTGTCTTGGTCCTTGAAGACCCTAGCCTTTTTAGATAAGATAAGATAAGATAAGATAGAACTTTATTAATCCCTCGGGTGGGTTCCTCTGGGAAATTCGATTTCCAAAAAAGCACAGCACCGACAGAAGTTACAGTTACAGAATGTTATATATATATATACACACACACACACATACACACACATATATAAATACAGAGACAAATATAAATAAAATATACAAAGGGAATAAATAGGAATAAAAAATAAAAATACAAGTGAATTGCACATTTCAAGTATTGAGTCTATTGCACTGTTGACTATTTACAAAAAGTATTGCACAAGGTATTGTACAGTGAGGTGAAGAGGCACTACAGCTTAGTTGTTCCCCCCTCCTTTGTCCTCCTGTTTCCCCTCCCTCTCCCCTCCAGAGAGGAGTTAAACAGTTTGATGGCGTGTGGGACAAAGGAGTTTTTAAGTCTGTTAGTTCTTGTCTTGGGGAGAACCAACCTGTCACTGAACAGACTCTTCTGGTTGTTTATGGCCGTGTGCAGAGGATGCCCAGCATTGTCCATAATGTCCAGCAGTTTCTTTAATGTCCTTTTCTCTGCCACTGTCACCAGAGTGTCCAGCTTCATGCCGACCACAGAGCTAGTTTCTCCAGCCTGGATGAGTCCTTCTTTGCTGTGCTGCTCCCCCAGCACACCACAGCATAGAAAAGTACTCCAGCAACCACCGACTGGTAAAACATCCTCAGGAGCTTCCTGCAGATGTTAAAAGACCTCAGCCTCCTGAGGAAGTACAGTCGGCTTTGGGCTTTTTTATACAGGTGCTCTGTGTTGCATGACCAGTCCATGGTTGGTTGTTTGTTTCTTTGGAGCGACAAGTGCCTGCAGAAAGAAAACTCAAACGCAGAGCTCCTACAAACACTATCTGGGATGTTCTTTTAGAATAGAATAGAATAGCCTTTATTGTCATTGTACAGAGTACAACGAAATTGGAGTGCCACTCCCTTGGTGCAAGTTTCAATAATAAATATAAATGTAAAATATAAAAAGTACAAAAAAAACAATCGTAAGTACTCAAACAATAGTATGTACAATATATACAGGATAGCAGCATTAATATAATGACAGTATGAATAGCAGCATAATATAATGACAGTGACGGTATGGAATAGGTTCAATTGTTTTTGTGCTTATTTACTACGGTGATAGCTCTGGGAAAGAAGCTATCCCTGAATCTGTTTGTCCTGGTTTTATGTGACCTGTACCGTCGGCCTGACGGTAATAGTTCAAACAGTTGGTTGCTGGGGTGAGAGTGGTCCTTGATGATATTGCCAGCTCTGCTGAGGTACCGAGAGTTTGCAGTGACCTCCAGGCTGGGCAGAGAGCAGCCAGTGATCTTCTGGGCTGTGTTGATGACCCTCTGCAGTACTTTCCTGTCTGCAGCTGAGCACCCTGCATACCATGTTGTTATGCCGTACGTTAGGATGCTCTCTATGGTGGCTCTGTAAAATGTCACCAGCAGCCTCTCCTCCAGGTTGTTCCTCCTGAGCACTCTCAGAAAGTGGAGACGCTGCTGGGCCTTTTTAACCACCGCTGTAGTATTTGCAGTCCAGGAGAGGTCATGAGATATCTGCACGCCCAGAAACCTCATGGAGTGTACCTTCTCCACACAGCTCCCGTGAATGTAAAGTGGGGCCGGGTCTGCTCTGCCCTTCCTGAAGTCCAAGATAAGTTCTTTAGTTTTCGTGGTGTTCAGTTGGAGGTTGTTAACTGAACACCACTCAGTCAGTCTGTTGACCTCATCTCTGTAGTCCGACTCATCCCCCCTTGAGATGAGTCCAACCACTGTGGTGTCATCCGCGAACTTTATGATGGTGTTTGAGAGATGGGTAGGGGAGCAGTCGGATGTGTAGAGCGTAAACAGGAGGGGACTCAAAACACATCCTTGTGGAGACCCGGTGCTGAGTGTGATGGTGCTGGACCCGGTGGGGGCCGAGTCTGACAGACTGTGGTCTATTTGTCAGGAAGTCCTTGATCCAGAGGCAGATGGGGGTGGAGAGTCCCAGGTGAGACAGTTTCTGGACCAGGATCTCCGGGATGATATGATTGAATGCTGAGCTGAAGTCCAGAAAGAGCATTCTCACATAGCTTCCTCGGTGCTCCAGGTGACTCAGCGCAGTGTGGAGCGCTATGGTGATAGCGTCCTCGGTGGAACGATTTGTCCTGTAGGCAAATTGGTGGGGGTCCAGAGTGGGAGGCAGACCGGCCCTGATGTGCTGACAGACCAGTCTGTCAAAGCACTTCATCACTACAGGCGTAAGTGCAACAGGCCTGTAGTCATTTGGGCTGGCCACAGCTGTCTTCTTGGCGATGGGGATGATGGTGGAGGTTTTGAGGCAGGGCGGGACGGTGTTTGATGACAAGGAGAGGTTGAAGATTTTAGTGAAGACTCCGGTCAGTTCGTCAGCACATGCTCTGAGAACCTTTCCATGTATTCCATCAGGACCTGCCGCCTTCCTGGGATTCACTGACCTTAGAACACACCTCACTTGGTGCTCCCTAAGTGTTAGTGTGCCAGTGCTGTGGGCGGGTGGAAGTGGTGTGGCAGCTGAGGGCTTGGTCGTCTCAAAGCGGGCGAAGAAACGGTTTAGATCCTCAGCCAGTGAGGCATCAGTCCTAGATGTTGACTGGTTATTGCTTCTGTAGTTGGTAATGTGATTGATCCCCTGCCACATTTTTCTGGGGTCGTTGTCAGCAAAGTGATCTTCAATCCTCCTCCTATAGGCAGCCTTAGCTTTCCTGATGCCTCTACTCAGGTCTGCCCTGGCCGCCCTATACGCAGCCCTGTCCCCTGACTTGAAGGCAGTGTTGCGGCTTTTTAGGAGGGATTGCACTTCGCTATTCATCCAGGGTTTTTGATTTGGAAACACCCTGACCCTTTTGTTGACGGTGACATTGTCAACACAGTTCCTGATGTACGAGAGTACAGTGTCCGTGTACTCCTGGACGTTGTGGCTGGAGAATAAATCCCATACAGTTGTTGAGAAGCAGTCCTGCAGTTGAGAAAGGGCTCCTTCAGGCCAGGTTTTTATTGTCTTTGTCTGGGGCTTTGTTTTTCTCAGCAGGGGGGTGTAGGTGGGGGTGAGGGACATGCAGAGGTGGTCAGATCCAGCCAGGTGGGGGAGGGGTGTCGCTCTGAAAGCATGCCTGATGTTTGAATAGACATGGTCCAAAGTGTGTTCTCCTCTCGTAGCAAAGTCCACGAACTGGACAAATTTAGGAAGCACAGTCTTTAGGCACGCTTTGTTAAAGTCGCCGGCGACAATAAAAACCCCATCGGGGTGGGCAAGCTGTTGTTTGTTTATGGTGTTGAGCAAGAGGCTGAGAGCCGTGCTAACGTTAGCATCCGGCGGTATATAAACAGCTATCACAATAACTACTGTAAACTCCCTCGGGATGTAAAAAGGTCTGCACGAGACTGCCAGAACCTCCAAATCAGGAGAACAGTGTGTGTGAATGATCCTGCTTTTACAACACCACTCGTTATGCACATAAACACATAGCCCCCCTCCTCTGCTTTTACCTGAGTTGCTGTTTCTGTCATGCCGGTGTAGCGTGCGGCCTGCTAACTCGACTGCAGCGTCGGGAATCAGCGGGTGAAGCCACGTCTCCGTAATAAGAATAATGCTGCAGTTACGTGCAAAGCTTGTGTTGGCTATCTGTAGCTCCAATTCGTCAAGTTTGTGGGTGATGGATCTGGCGTTCGATAGGAAAAGGCTCGGAAGTGCTGGCCGGTGTGGATGTTTGCGTAGCCTAGCGTCTGAGCCCGACCGGCATCCCCTCTTCTGCTTTCTTTCCCTCTGTCGCCTTCTACGCTTGCTGGGCGGGCAGACCATCCACGGTGACCCTGGCGGTCTCGCTATCTCCACCAGGATGTTGTGTGTTCGCTGATAGTCGCCAGAAACAGACAAACTATATTTAAAACCTAGATCAATTAGGTTCTGGCGACTGTAATAGATTGCGGCGTTGCAAACATTCAAAAATATCCACATTAAAAGTAAAAACGAGCACCAAACTGGAGAGCTAAGAGCTGCTGCACCCGTGCGCGCCGCCATCTTGTTTTTTTTGAAGCAAACTCTTCGTTTAAACACTTTAATTGCTGACCAGTGGTAAATCTGTGAATCTATTGCCAGCTATTGTTTCCATCGATCATGTCAAGAATCAAACATAAGCATTAGACCTACCAGAAGCATTTACTATGATTGACATGTTTTACAGGTGGTCCAGTGAGATTTTGAGTTGCTTCCTGCACTTTTTTTTCCAGACTTAATTGCCAGGCTGTGTGAAACCTTCAATCTTAGATTACCCTTTTTGCTAACTCGACTGCAGCGTCGGGAATCAGCGGGTGAAGCCACGTCTCCGTAATAAGAATAATGCTGCAGTTACGTGCAAAGCTTGTGTTGGCTATCTGTAGCTCCAATTCGTCAAGTTTGTGGGTGATGGATCTGGCGTTCGATAGGAAAAGGCTCGGAAGTGCTGGCCGGTGTGGATGTTTGCGTAGCCTAGCGAGCACCGCGAACACCGCCCTCCGTTTGGACTTCAGACACTCCTTGCCTCCTCCTCATCCTTGCTCCCTCTACATCGTTCTCAAGAGCCTCGCTAGCGTACGCTTAGGTCTGCGGAGGGCGAGTTACCTGAACACAGCCTTCCGTTTAGACCTCGGACCCTCAGTGTCTCCTCATCCTCCTTTCCCTTTTTTAAAACATTTTCCTCGCTCTCACGCGCCTCGCTGGCGAGCCCTTAGCTTTGGGGAGGGTGGGTTTCGCGAACACCACCGTCTGTGAGGAACCCAGTACCTCCTACACACACACACACATATAGGAGGCAGTGAGGAGTAGAAGGAGGTTGTTGCTATGCCTGCGTCGCGAAACCAGGGCTCATTGTGGGTGCGCCCGGAGCAGCTACGGGGGAAACACATGGGACAACCGACCAGTTTGGGGCCATGGTTTATTCAACGTGTATTTTCAGTGTGGTTTAACTTGCTAATCTGATCTGAAATGCTTTCCTTGAATGTGCCTTAATTTCACCTCTTTTTTCTTTCTTCTTTTCTTAGCTTACTGAAAATGTTGGCGACCAAAGGCTGGATCCAGGGATATGTGCTGCTTGTGCTACTGGTGTTATGTGGGCAAACTGCTCGCTGTCAACATCAATACAAAGGTAAAGTGCAATCCCAGGGTTGTGTGCTGCTTGTGGTACTCGCTTTATGTGGACAAACTGCTTGCTGTCAACATCAATACAAAGATAACAAAAGAATAGCCTAGTGTAACGTAGTGTTTTATTTATTTTTTTCTAGAATGATTCAAATGTTACTATCATTTCCCCAACCCCGCAGGCTCTGCGACCCGTGAAGAACTGAGACTCCTTCTGGTCGGTAAAACAGGATCGGGAAAGAGTGCATCCGGAAACACCATCCTGGGGGATGTGAACGCTTTCAAAGAAGACGTTTCGCCTGAGTCTGTCACCGACGGCTGTCTCAGAAAAGAGGCAGAGGGCAAAGACGGAAGAAATATCGCTGTGATCGACACTCTGGGGCTGTCTTTTGGATGAAATAGATGAAATGGTGGATTTCAATGGAGGAAACCACTACACCAACGAGATGTATAAGGCGGCCTAGAAGAAACTCGAAGGAGAAAGGATGAAGAGGAGAAAGGAGGAAGAACAAAGAAAAAGGGAAGAAGAGGAGAGGATCGAATTGAAGGAGCGGTGTAAATTCTTCCGCCTCGCTTCCCTGGGATTATTTGGCACAGGAGCGTACTTTACATCTTATGTTCTCATGGGGCTCAGTGGAGCTTGACGGTTGGGCGTTTTCTTTACTCATCGATACCGTGAAAACTGAGTAGGTGTATCACCTACTCGACCTAGTGATCAACGAGTACCGCACCAAAGCATGCAACGGGTGCAAGACCAATCACCCCAGCCAGAGACAACACGAGTGTCTGCGAGTCTTGGTGTCAGGGTCCCTGTGCCTACCCGGTTGGCTCAGTATGGCTACATATGTTTTTCATTTTGTTCCTGCTCTCTCCCTTCCTCTCTTTCCCTCCTCCCTCTGCCAGGGCGGAGCTCACCTGTGGGCTTCTGCCCTTGGTCCATGCACCTGGTCGCCATCACACACCTGTGGCTCGTTACGAGAGTGTTCCAGCTCCTTTATAAGACGGCAGCTCTGTGTTTCTCGTCGCTGGACCGTTGCCGACCCGCATTCCCTGGACCAACCCCTGTGTTTCCTGAGTGATTGAGTGTGCGAGGAGTGGAGTACGTCATCGTGTTTTCTGTGGAGTGTGGAAAGGAGCGTGAGGAGTGGACGGAGTGCGTGTGGACTATCAGCGTCTTTTCCCTTTGTGTGTGGACCCCCGGAGCCCGGCTTCCCCCTCACCTCTGTAAATAGATCACCTGGTGTGCTTTAATAAAGATTCTTGTGTTTCCCAACTCAGAGCCTGCGCATGTGTCCGTTCCATCCCGCTGTGACACTTGGAGGATGACTTTTACGCTGAACATTATTACAGCATCAGGAAAAGACTCCTCACGCCGCGTTTCATTCCTTCCATTCAACGTCTTCTGATCATGTATTCACAGCCACCGAAGGCGCTGTACAGCACCGAGCACCTGAAACACGGACAGTTTGTTGATACTGTAATCAAAAATACAGCCCCGGGGGGGGCATTTTAAAAACGCGCCCTCCCTATTGCGCATGTCCCTAAAAGGTATGGCCTTCCAGATTGCCTCAGTTGTATCGTGAGTGTAATTTCAAATAAAATAAAATAAAACTCAGAAGTGTCTGTGTGTTGTATTCTTCTTTTTCTTCTTCTTCATCTTCTTCTTATTGTTATTATTATTATTATTATTATCATTATTGTGATTATGCTTCATTTTTATGTACTGGGGTATCAATGACCCCCACGCTGCCGCAGCAGCTTCTGTGCATGGCCCCCAAGTGCTACGTTTTCTTTCCCGAGCCCCCGACGAACCCATTAGAATTGCTCTGGGGCACTCTTCGACCCCAAATGATCGTTCTGTTTTTTTCATTTTCATTCACCTGTCTCTACTGAGGGTGGGGTACTTTGCGACCCCCGGGGTTTGGGGCT
The DNA here is from genome assembly GCF_057381915.1 of Diplotaxodon limnothrissa. NCBI lineage: Eukaryota > Metazoa > Chordata > Actinopteri > Cichliformes > Cichlidae > Diplotaxodon > Diplotaxodon limnothrissa. Next base: position 12,131,097 of record NC_140612.1, on the reverse strand, counting down.
GTCCCAAAGGGGAGCACAAGGGTTAAGGTGTCGCGGATAAATACAACAAAATAAAACTAGTACTGGTACCGAAAAAAAGAAAATTTATTCATAACACACGTGAAAAGACCAAGGAAAACAGAGTAAACGATAAAAACGATAACAAAATAACGCTCAAAACCGATAAAAACCCTGAAAACCATACATTTCACACCTGAGCCTCAACTCTCGCGGCCTGGTACCAAATGACTCACAGACCGGTACTGGTCCGAGGCCCGGATGTTGGGGACCGCTGCTTTAAGGTGATACTGTGCAAATGAGGTAACACCTCAAATCTGATGAAACACCTGGCGACGTATAGCGTTGTTTTTAAAAGCCAAGAAATGCGCCGTATTTGATAGCTTGCTGCGAGACCTCACACCGAGCAAATCTACTGCGGGTGTGGTGCCTGTTATCGGACCCGAAGTAAGCAACATCCCCCAAAAACCCGAAGAGGAGAGTCCTGGCCCCTAGCCCTGCCAGTGTAGCAGAAATGATGACGGATGATGATGGCAGCAGCAGCCGTTCTTCTCTGGGCGAGTAGCTTAATGTTGTTCATGTGTAATTTACGTTGAGTAGCCTAACCACGTTATTAAATTAATGCATGTAAGGTGAACTAGCAAACATCATCATAGCTACATGCGGCTGTCCTCGTTTGATGGCAGATACTCCCTTCACCCTGGCCAAAAAGGCTAAAATGACCAAAGAAAAGGTGGAAAACAGCTAAACATGAGAGGTTTTTGGACAAAGTTTGTGTTTTTTCCATTGTTTAAGCACTGCTTCCAGCCAAGAGTGATACCACATATGCCCTATAGCTGCAGAAAAGGCTAACATTGTTATCTTTTTACAAAAAAAACAGCTGAACATGAGAGGTTTTGGACCAATTTTGTGTTCTCCATTCTTTAAGCAATGGTTTGAGCATCGTTTAAGCACCGGCACCGTTTCAAAAGTACCGATTTGGCACTGGTATCGGATAAAACCTAAACGATACCCATCCCTAGTTGGGTATAATGGCAGGAATCAGCTCTGGATACAAAGCAAACATGGACACCAGGTTTTATCAAATTGGATCACTTTGTTCTTTAAAGTCAGTTTCTCTAAATTTCCATGATCTGTTAAATTGAGGCATTGGTTCATGTATAATTGTGTTCTGTCTTTCCAGTTAAGTACAATTGTTTTCTTCGGGGGGCAATGAGGAGAAGTCGTCTAGAAGTAAAAGCTGAGGCTGACCCCCAGCCCAAATTGTTCTATTACAGCACTAAGCCAAAATGTGTGGAAATATTTATTTCAGCAGGATAAATATTTTTGGGAGGGATATATTTCAAAGTTGAGGAGTTTGTTTGCTGTTTTGTCCATTTTAAGATTGATTTAGACCAGTCCAGCCAACTCTTCCCAGTTTGTGCTTTTTCTTCTGTCCAGATGCAGTTTTGTACACATCCTCCATTACACTGTGTAATTACACTGTGTTTATGTGATAAAAGTGAAATAATTTCCTTGTAGCTAAAACCAAATCTGAAAGAAGATTTCAGCATGACACTATCGCCATCTAGACAAGGCATTATGTTATGGAGGACCACAAGAGCCACACACATCAAAATAAAAACTTTTGTGCTTGTCATGAACCGAAGTTCCGTGCGCAAGCTGGACCCAGAAGCAGAACACACACACCAGGGTAGGAGGGAATAAAGAAAGCAAATTTATTATAAATAAAGGTGTCCCGTGAGGGTAGCCGAAAAAACAATGTATGGAACCAGAAGAAACCGAGGGACTGGGGAGGTGAACTGCGCAGGGAACGCCGAGAGCGGGGCTGTGAGAAGCTGCAAAACAAAAGAGAAACAGATTACTGGGGTGCAGAAAAAAGGCAGCATACGAGGGAAGGTGGAGTATGCGTCTTACGGAGGTAGCCGGGCTGAGTGAACCAGAGGGGGGGGGCTCCAAAAGGGTCGAGACGGCGAGGTTGATAGTGCTTCCGAATCTCAGGCGGACAGGTGGACAGGCAGGTGGCTCGCAAAAACGCCGAGTTGTGATCTGAGTACACAGGGTAAAACAGAGTCAGTTCCAATGGACAATTTGTCATAAGGGTTTTTCCCGCAGGTGTACGTTACCGCTGAGAGGCGACTACGGACTGGCGTGGAGCAGCAGGTAGGGCAGGATTATTTCCCACGTGTGGGACTAATAAAGGTTATCTTATCTTAATAAATAGTCCACCTGGTGATCGCCTGGGATGGGATGCAGGTGTGGGGTTAGCAGCCACGCCCGTGGGCGTGGGCATCCCAACAGCACCCCGGACGCCGGGCCGCGGACCATGACAGTGCTTAAATTATGAATTGTAGAATAAATTCTGCATTTGTAAATTAATTTTCGAATTCCAATTTAATAAACAGATTTTCAAAATGTTTTTTTAACCCTTTGCTTGTAAACTGGGCCCGCCGGCGGGCCCGTGATCAATACTCCATCATCGTTTATGCGAAAATGCAAATGGTTTTGAAAAAAGAGAAGCAGAGCTTCACGGAGATACGTGGTGCTTTACGCTAGCATGAAGCATTCACAAGCTATTCCTGTCTGAACATAGAAGGAAAACTCCGCCTAGATTTTACCATGTCCGCGTTGCGCTACCATAACTCTTTGAGCATTTGGGCAAGAGAGGAATTTCAAACAGCGACTGAAAGCCGAGAAGATGAGTTTTACGAAACTTTACGGTGCTTTAATTCAAATGCACAAGCAAACACGGTCCAATCACAGACAAATATTCATGACACATGGAGCAGAGAGCGACTGGTGTTGAGAAGCGGCAGCATCGGAATTTTGAAAAATCTTTTAGTGAACATTGACGAAAAAATATCAAGAAAAAGTGAAAGACAGAGAAAGCCTCCCAGATGGTTTATAAAGGAGGAAAATGACCTGGATGAGGAACCAAGCTTGTCTGGAGTAGATCCATCTAAACAAGAGTAAGTAATGAATTTTGCAAACAATAAAATGGCAAGTTTCTGCTTTTGTGATTTTTTTTTAATTATTATTATCTATAACTTTATTAATTTCAATTATCAATTACTTTTATTCACAACTAATGCATATCTATCTTTTAGGCTGGTTTCGGCCTTACAGACCTCCTCTGTGTTGGAGAGGAGTGTCACCCAGGGTCAGACTCGCCGACAGAGGGATCGAACTTCGAGGAATGCTGTTCTCAGCCGGTCACCATACTGTCGCTGGAAAACTACTGAAGACCCTGATGTGGTTCCCCAGCCACCAAGGTTTATCCCAAAAAGAACCCCTGGTGTACAGCCACCACTAAATTCTGGAAATCCCTCAGCAGGTGAAATATTTTCATATTTTTTTGATGCTGACGTGCTGCTGTATACAAACACCAACAAAAATACAGCAAAAAATACAGAGAGGGAAGAGGTTTGGAAGGAGCTAACACCAGTAGAGATGCAGAAGCACCTTGGACTGCTGCTGTACATGACTGTGATGCACCTCCCAAAGGTTTCAGACTTTTGGAGGACAAAAACAATTTTTCCCAAGTTCCCTTTCCTGCCTCTGTCATGTCCAAGAGGCAGTTTTTTGCCATCTCAGCTAATATTCACCTGAGCGATCCGGCTGAAGATGTCAAAAATGACAAGAAAAAAGGCAGTGAGTCTTATGACTGTCTCCACTGGGTCAGACCTCTGCTGGAAATGATGAGGACCCGAAGCATGTCCCTGTATCATCCAAGGCAGAATATTTCTGTAGATGAGAGGATGGTTGCTACAAAGGTCAGGTTGGGAATCAAACAGTACATGAGAGATAAACCAACAAAATGGGGGCTCAAGTTTTTTGTACTAGCTGATGTAAATGGGTACACCATAGATTTCAAGCTGTACACTGGCAAATCAAAAGTGGCCTCTGGAAATGGACTCTCTTTTGATGTGGTCACATCTCTCATCAACAAGGACTACCTTGGCTCTGGCTACGTCATATACTGTGACCATTTCTACACAAGCCCCCTCCTCTTCCATGACTTGGGCCAGCAGGGATTTGGGGCTTGTGGCACCTACAGGCAAGGGAGAGCAGGTGTTCCATCCACCCAAGAAAATGCCCTAACTAAAAAATCCCAGAGAGGGTCTATAAGGTGGATTAGGGACCGTGACTTATTAGTTGTAAAGTCAATGGACACCAGAGAAGTGTCAATCTGCAGCAACATCCACACTGTCTACACCGGTGACACAGTGTTGCGATGCCAGAAAGGAGAAGATGGTGAGCGCGGGATGCCCACCAGCACCCAGCTCCAACCATTTTGCTGTCCCCATAAGCAGCAGGGAAGGATAGTCAAAGGCAAGCATGGCCACCCAAGGAATGCGAAAGTGCACTCTGTGCAAAAGAAAAACTCCCTGGCAGTGTGAGCAGTGCAATGTGGGTCTCTGTCTCCAGGTGGATAGGAACTGCTTCAGGGTCTATCACACAGGCCCCAAAACGCCTGAACATTTGTGATATAAAAAGGCCAATAAATGAAAAACTGAGTGAGCAAGGCTAAAAACGTTTTTGTACATATTTATTAAAGCTCATATTGCAAGTTGATGTTGTGTTATATTTTGTTAATGTTGAATATCAGTTTCCACTTAATTATAAATCTCAAAAGTTTTTGTTTTGTTTTTTTCACTTTAAACTGTTGTTCCACTTTCATAACAATAAAATAATATAAAATGGCTGCCAGGTATCGAAAGCTGAGGTTATTCTGAAAAAAGGGGCAAAAGCTGTCACGGTTCTGGATCATTTTGACCCAGTATTTTGAGTTCTCATGTTTTGGTTTAATTTTGTATTTTGTATTATATTCTGGCTCTTGTGGTTTGATTATTATTAGAATTCTATGTTTCTGTTTATTTGTGTTTAGGGATTAGTTCTTAGGTTATGTGTCTCATGTTTTGTGTAGATTTAGTTCTGTGTCTGCGTCTTTGTGCAGTTATTTCTTGTTTCCTGTTTTATTATGAAGGTCTGTGTCTCATGTGAGTGTATTCATTTTTGCCTCCCTTGTCTCATCTCATTATTTACTTCCAGCTGTGTTCCCCATCTGTGTGTAATCTCCCTGTGTTCTTCTGTGTGTATTTAAGTGGTGTCTTCTTATGTTCTAGTCGCTGGTCCGTCTGTTAACCTCCCGTGTTTCAACTGTGAATCTACCGTGTTTCATCCGTGTGTCATCCGTGTGTTCTCCCTGCTATCCACCTCTATATGCCTCTGCTCACCCTCCTTCATGTTTGTGTTTAGTAGTTTAGTTTTCCCAGTTCAGATTATCTTTAGTTCCGTTTGCCGTTTTCAACTTGTGTTTTGTTTTACAATAAACCTCCTTCACACCTCCACAAGTGCCTGCAATTGGATCCTCCTTTATTTTTCTCCACATGGCTCATTCCATTCGCTGTCAAAAAAGCATTCAGCTATAGTATGATTTTTGACCCTTTAACAGCCAAAATTACCAAAAAAGTCCAGGCAGCCTAAATGATGCTTGGTCAATAAAGGGTTAAAATCCATTTCCCTTTCATGTTCGCTCACGGATTACCATTTGGATTAGCAACTTCATTTTAAAATCCTGCTTGGAATTGTATACATAGGATTTACTGCATGAATAAACTTTCTGAATCCTTTATCATCCGCAACTGAAAATAGTTGTGGATGATTACTATAGCTTTCTAATGTGACGATGTTGTCTCTTGTTGTTACCGCTGGCTCTCTTTCTCTCTTTCCCTCCCGCTCTGTTCCTGTGCTACTGCCAGTGTAACTACCGCCCCTCCCCCCTCTGCTCAGCGCAAAGCGCAAGGCTCACCGGCCAGAGTGAAGTGGAAAAAAAGTGCAAGAGAGAGGGTGAGGCTCCTTAGGCTTGCGTCATTCGCTTCAAAAAGCCGGCTCTAAGAGCCACTTCATTCGTGACCAACACATCACTAATAAGCATAGAGCAAACAGAGAAAATTACTAAACTGAATCAATTTCAGCTTTTGTTTTTAGTATGGATATTTCATTAATAATTAAATGGCATTGTCTGTATCTTTACCACACAGGTGTATATATTGTAGGGTCAGTGGTTCTGAAACTTTTTACATCATTCCCCACATGGCAGGAAGAATTTTTTCACGCCCCAGCTGAGTTGTCTCATGCTTCTTGTGACTACCCCCGTTTCCTCCCCTATTATCAAAAAGAGTACTATAGGGTGGTTTAAACCAAATAGGGAAAAAAAAAGGTTGGGGACTCGCAGTTTAGATTGTCATTCTCTTGTGGAACCGGAAGTCCGCAATTTTGCTAGTTTTTACAATTTTTTTCTGTCTCTCCCATTGTCCTCTTCATCGTCATCCTGTTTTCTCTTCTTCTGTCCTGCTTCTGGTCAGTTGATGTAGAGGGTGATGGCACCTTGTTTTCATATTACTCATCCTCACTTTCAGAGGTCTGTCAGTTTGTTGCCTGAATTGAAGAACCTGAATCGCTTCTTGTTCATCTTGTGACTGTCACCATTATCATTTTCCTCTCTTTGGCGCCTCCTGGAGCTTTCAGGCTCTGGGCTGGAGGACTCAAACTCTGGGGCATTAATCGCAGGACCACTTTCATCAGCTTCCTCTCTAGGAGGGCTCCTGGATCCTTGAGGTTCTGGGATGATGAGTATTAACTCTAGGACAGCGGTCCCCAACCTTTTTCGCGCCACGGACCGGTTCATGCCCGACAATATTTTCACGGACCGGCCTTTAAGGTGTTGCGGATAAATACAACAAAATAAAACTAGTACCGGTTCCGAAAAAAGAAGATTTATTCATAACACACCTGAAAAGACCCAGGAAAACCGAGTTAACGATAAAAACGATAACAAAATAACGCTCAAAACCGATAAAAACCCTGAAAACCATACATTTCACACCTGAGCCTCAACTCTAGCGGCCCGGTACCAAACGACTCACGGACCGGTACTGGTCCGAGGCCCGGGGGTTGGGGACCGCTGCTCTAGGACATTATCATCAGATTCACTTCCAGGGTCACTTCCATTTTTACTGCCAGAATCAATGTCACTTTCCCAGATCCACCACATTTCATCAGCCAACTGATCTTCTGCTTCCCAGGGCAGATTATCGTCCACGTTGACTGCTGGTAGAGGAACACCTTGGGGGTCCCAGGGATCTTTTGCTAAACTGGCCAGGTTTTTTTCTATGCCAACTGCTGGAACAGGTGGCTCTTCATTGTCCCAGGAACCTTCTGCTCCCACCGCTGGATTTATTCCCATACCAGCTGGTAACATAGCTAGAGCAACGTAGTCCACTCGTGCTTCCACCTCAAACTTCCCAAGCCATAGAAAAATTCATTTTTCAATGATTCAATTATAATAAAAAATTTCAATCAGTTTCCAGGCTGTCTTCATTGAAGAGACCATGCATTATACTAGCCCAGAGCAAACTCATCTCTGGACTTACTGCATTGTATTGTTCATAGCACTCCACTAAATGAAGCAGTGGGCAAAATCTTAGCCCCACATCTAGAAACAGAGAAATATTTTATAGTTAACACTTATAATGAGAGAACAGTCCACAAATTCCAATCTGTGCTATATTACACGCAATATAGGTGCAGCTGAAAACTAAATGCTGAAAACTACATAGGTTACTATTGCACACACTTCAGTTTATGAAAGATTGTCCAATCAAATCAAACACAGCTGTGATGAGCTTACTAGCTTTGTTCAGTGTTTAAATGTTTTCCTCAGGCCACAGTCACTTTGACCTGTCTTAGTCATTTTCATAAATATTTTAACGTCATTTTTTTTTCACTTTACAAAGCAATTTAATCTTCAAATCAAGGTGAAAATACCATGCAGCACAAGCCTGTGAAACATCCCTGCCTAGAGAAAAACATGTATATTCTCCAATTCCCCATTGGTGGTCACAAAGCAGTTGATGTACCGGGAAAAACACTGTACCAAACGGAGGTATCTAGACTGTGTGACTGAGGCCTTTACGAGCTTTTGAAAGTGTCATGTGTTGCAACAAACTGTCAAACTGATAATACATCAGAAAATTGAAATGAGATGTTCTTACTATGGTTAGGGCTGTTGATCACACCGTCTCCGCTATCCATTTTACATATAGTTAAATCCACTGGACTGCAGGAAAGTGACCAGTAAAGCTGACAAACTTAAACTGGCTGTTTAAAATTTTGGCTATAGAAAGTCGTTAAAATAGTTGAAAAGTTCAAAAGAGTTTTCTGCTGTAGCTGTTAACATCCAAAATGACTGTAGACAAATCTCTAATCTGTGCTGCAATAAACGTGGCTAAATGTTTTCCACAGAGCGTTGTCATGGATATATGGGGTTTTAACGATGACTCGTGAAGTCATACTGGATGCCAGATTCAAATGTGATGTCAGTGAAGTTGGACTTTATTAAAAATATCCATATTTTTATTTATTCATCATATTTTTTATAAATTCATTAAGGGTGCCTATGCAATAGCACACTTTTTACTAATTGCCAGATTTGCTTTGGTGTGAATGATATCGATTGTTCATATAGATTCAGAGTTACAAAACGTTTTTTGAGAGCAAGTCAATGCGGTCTCTTCACTTATGGTACATTACAAGTCATATATCGTTAATAATTCATATTTTAATTATGAATTGTCAACACTTGAAGATTCCCCCATCTGTTCTGAACAAAATGGTCCAAGAATGACCTCTCTATAGTCTATACAGTTTGGAAATTATGACCTTTTTTTATAGGAATCCTTAATATCAGTAATAAATTACAGAGAGCCTGTGTCTCTGTCTGTGTTTCTGTGTGCGTAAGGGGTGGAGCAGGTGCAGCTGTTTGGGCAGGAAAGAAGCGGCCTCTCTGGTGGATTCAGATTGAGCAGATCCAGGCTGTTTGACTGACAGATACACACAGGCCACACTCTTAACAGCCCTTGTTTACTTGATGCTCAGTTTGTGTGTCTCTCTGTGTGCATGCGTGTGTTTGTCTGTATTTGTAAACATTGTTAGGCAAGTAATTTTTACATTAGTTTTATGTTTCTACTGGCTGTTCTCTCGTGCTTTTCTAAAGTTTCTGCCAATTTGTCTTAGTTGAACAGCAAGTCGTTTTGAGTGAATTTTAGCTTGTTTAGCTTATTTCAGCTAGTCATTTGGCTTTTCCAAACTTTCTGCTAAATTATAGTATTTCTGCTATGTTATAGTATGTGTGCTAAGGTATTATATATCTGCTAAATCACAATATTTTTGCTAAGATATTATTTTAATGCTCCATGCCACAAATACATTGCAGAAAGCCTGCGTCTCTGTCTGTGTTTGTGTGTGTCCATATGTGGCCATTTTGCTTTTCTAATATTTCTGCTTAAGTTATGACTTTTCTGCTAAATTATAATATTTCTGCTACTATTTTACATTTCTACGAAGTTATACTATTGTGCTATTGTATATTAAGTTACAAAGTTACACTATTTCTTCGATGTTTGTGCTAAATATTAACATTTCTGCTGAATTATAATACTCCTGCTCTGTTATAATATTTCTGCCAAGTTATTATGCTCCTTACAAGTTATTGCATTTCTGCTAAGTTATTACATTTTTACTAAGTTGTTATGCTTCTGCAAAGGTATTACAAGTCCAGCTACTTTTCAAAAGCTGACTTCAGCTTCTTCAGCTATCTTCAGCAGACAGTTTTGCAGGAAATGCAGTCCACTTTTGAATTCAGTCATTAGCTCTCTAAAGAGCTTTACACCTCTAGCCAGCCTGCCTATCTTTATATTTGACAATAATCAGTTTGATGTCAGTATTGTCAATCTGCTGGTAGAAAAATAAAAAGGATTAAAGAGATTCATTTCATTGCAAATCTGTATACTGACAGTTTCTTTATTTTCAAATGTTATCTCTCATTCTCTGAGAAAACAGTCTAAATTATGTTTTTTTTTAGGTTTATTTTTTTCTGTCTCTTTCCAAATTGACTGTGTAATACTAGTATTGATCTACGCTGACTCTTTGTCTTTCTCCTCTGTTTAATGTAATTGATTTAAAAGTAAAAGCCATACAAAAGCCTTGGAAAACACTGTGCTCAACCTTTTTTTTCTTTTTTAGATATGTTGCTTAGGGTGAATAAAATCATTCTTACATGAGTGCCGTTCACAGACGTGTTTACTTAAATTGTCAGAAGTGTGCAAATTTTCATATGTTATTTAGTTCTAGGTGTCTGGATCTAAGCCTGAGCAAAAATGGCATTTAGTTATATTTCAGGGACTTGTTTGACTTGGTTTCATTTGGTTAAAATCTTACCTAACCTTATTTTTTTCCTTTATTATTCTTTGTGTCTGTGTGTCTGTGTGAGTATGTTTGGCCAGAGCAGATGAACTTACTGGCAAAATGATCTAAAATGATTTATATAACACAACTTGTCTGATTAAATAATTTCTTCTTAAAATGAATGCATACTGAAAATGTTTCAATTAAATGTAAATAAAGATGAAAGAACCCCGATCTGACATAAAGCACACACACATAATGTTTCAGGAAATGAACACAGAGCTTTTACAGCCACATTTTATGGAGGTTATTAGTGTTAACAAAGAGAAGTAAATACAATATTAGTAAAACTAGAAGTAGTAACAGTATAGTTATTGACTTTTCGTGTTCTTGTTTATTTTGGTTACCTGTTTGGATTGTTTTCAATGCTATTGTATTCTTTGGATTCATTTGTTGGCCTTGATTACTCTTTGCTGGATTCTCTAGCCACTTTTTGTTAGTCTCCCTGCCACCCTGTATTTAGGTTACAACCCCCATAAGTTATGTTAAAGAGCCTTTTTGTTAATGTGTGCAGTGTCTAACATTTTGGTTCTCTACAAGCTGAAACGCCTTCATTCCAGGCTTGTATGAAACTATTTGGAAAGACTGGGCTGGGTTTCCCTGGAAAACAAGTTTATTTTGTGGCATTCACTGTTTGTCTCTGGGGCACTGGAGAGAGGATGTACAGTTTGCACGTGGGCTCAGTCAGGAGTCCTCTTCACTATCCCCTCCATGATGAAGATTAAGATGAGCGGGAAATGAACCTCATCTTTCAGTGTGATTAATGTCCACCAAGTATAATTAAAGACTTTTAGTTAATTCCCCTGTCTCTGCTCCTCGGTAACCATTTTTAATCATTTCCTCCAGTTGCCTCTGTATAATTGAATGTCTTCATTATACAGGCTACAGCTGCTAGAATGTATGGTTGTGCAGGATGTTTTATTTAAATCTGCTTACATTTATGTTCTGAAATTCAAATGGCACCTTGGGAAACCAATTAAAAGTCCAATACGAATTTCTGAATTCCAACTAAGGTCTGTATTTAAGGCCAGTCTTTTTACGTCAGCATATATTGTTGCCGTTATGTTGTATTGAAAGGTAGTTTTTTTTAGTTTGATCATTTCAGATTGCAAAAGTGGTCACAGTGCATCTTTGCCTTTGTGCTAGGGCTTGTAACATCACTAGGACAAAGGGTTTTTTTTCCGGTTTGTTTTGTTTTACATTTCCATTCATCTTTTTTCGTTTCTCCCCGAGAGACTGTGCTTTTTTTAAACATGAACTATGAGCTCTATTACTTGTTGTTGTGACAATTGCATGTAAGCCAAAATTAAAACATCTTTAATGGCTCAACAAATGTCTGCTTTATTTTTCAAGTATTGACAATCCCCCCCATCCCCTCATTAGCTTTTCTAGGAGTATATTTTCATTGAACGCTGTGAATGCACTTCGCCTGCTGTCAACTGTTCTAAAAGCTGTCATCACCATTAATCCTTCTGGCTATTCCAAAAAATAAAAGTAAAACAAGTTTCAAGGATACAAAGGGCAGCATCCATTTTCAGTAGTAACATTCATTTTAACTGCAATTTCTCACATTGTTGTTCAAGAATGAAAAAAAAAGTCTCCATTCATCTGCAGACAATAAAATTCTTTACATTTATTTTACTTGGTATGCACTTTGACGTGGGACTCTGACATGCTCTGTGCTGGACTATACCTGCACAGGGTTGGCCTCAAAACCTCAGATTGCTAATATGAATTTAATGTTTTATGAGTGAAGCTCCATGGCCCTGCAGCTCTCTCATTAGGGGGACTGTTCCTGAGCCCTGGTGTGAAGCAGAGTGACTAAACTGGCTACCTTTTTTTATCCAGCTGGGCAAATTACCACATGAAAAGTATTAGGTCCAACTTAATTACATTCAGCTCACAGCTGAAGGGACATTTCTGAGACATTAATGAAAGTAATGGCTGAGAGGGCTCTTTTTCCCTTTCGACTTCAACTGCAACTCTACAACAGAATACAATGCAATTTAGTCTTCTACTAAAATGTTAGTTTTAAAAACTTCAAATCTTTAAAACGCAGAGCCCTTTGAGCTCAGAAAATCAAAGTTGTATTCAGATAGTGACACAGGGGTATAGTTTTCCCCACTATTTGGGAATTTGTAATTACAAACACACTTGCCTCAGATCTTACCAGAAACACGTTTATCACAGGTACACACCATCGTATCCCTTGGCCTCTACGCGTTTTCTCCAGGATAACTAATTCCCTTGTTTATTCACCTGTCAAGCTGCTGGCATTACCATTATGTTGGATTAGTTTCACTCAACATTCTGTTGTAGTCTGACAAAAAAAAGGGAAATCTTATGTAAGCTGTGCATGCAGGTTTCAGAGACAGTTGGCTAATTAAAGTGAAATGGGGCAGATAATAGCTTTTAAAAACATTTCAGCCATTTAATGAGCTTATTATTTACTATGAAAGGAAACATGTCACCACCACTCCCCCCAAGTCCACCAGCAGTGAGAGCTGCCACCCACTCTAATTCCATCGTGCTGTGTCGAGGCTTAGCATCCATAAATTTCAGTGACTGAAAAAATGTTATCATAACTGATGAAATAATGCTTAGCCCACCCTAACATTCAGAGGTCCCCTCCAGGCAAATTGTCTTAAGTCATTCTAGGAAGATGGTAATTAAAAGACAAACTACAGCCTGGGTGAAATAATATTTTGCAGAATGGAGATCCTGCCCGGAATGAAAATTTAATTAAAAAAATTAAGATATTACAATTTTATGATGGTGTCAGGTTTTTTCAAGTGGGATTGATGTTTTTTTTCTTTCTTTATGTCTTTTTTTCATTAGAAGTTTAAAATGATGTTCCAGTATGAGAGTTAAAAATGGGGTCAGTGTTGCAGCACTGCTCATTTGCATTCACAGGCTGATAGGATGTCAGTGATGTTAACTGAATGAATTATATCCATGTGCTTCATCAGTGTAAGAATAAATTAACCCTTTAGTTTCCCTTTGTCTTCTTCTTCTTCTTGGCTGTTGCCTTGTTTTCATCCAGTTTGTTAGGTAATCTCATTAATTTTCTGTTTTCTGTCCTGTTTTGTGATCACAATGACAACTGAAAGTAGCATTAGAACTGACAATGAAAAACGTTCTCCTGCAATTTTAATGGCCCGAACCCTAGAACTTCATTTTCTGAAAGTCAGGCAGTTTACTCAGCACAGATAACTGGAGGAGAATACCGTATGCCCTCTCTAATGAGAAGGTTCAGGTCATTCTGAATGCAACTAGGTAAACCTGCGTGAAAGGTGTGGCTTGGAGATTTATTTTAGGTGATTCATGAACTGAAAAATGCCAATTAGCACAGGACAAACTGGCCACATTATAGATGGCGGTGGCAGAGGTTGCAACAGTGAACTTGACCGCTGATGGCTCCATCGATCAAGAAAGGATTTTAGCCTCAGAATGAATTACACCATCACTGTGCTTGCCACCAGAGTGCTGGGGAACTGGGTCAACTGGATGACTGACTGCATACGTGTGGCACTGGGCCTCTTCAGAGATGGCTTTTGATGCTTTTGATAGGTCGAAGCAGATCACTGTCATTGCAGTGTACCATCTTGGTTTTGATCTCTGACTTCAAAATGACAAGAGCATCAGAGAATCAAAGGTAATGCACAATCAATCTGTTCCCTTGTGACAGATGGAAGAAAGTTGTATTTGAGCAGAAACAAAGGGCTGTACACATGATTTATATAAGCTGCTTCATCTGTGCGGTATTGCCCAAGAAAAGAAAAATCCTAGGAATATATGTCTTCAGGAGTGCCAGGCAGCAAAAGCTGACCTTGTCTGATTGAGAGCGAGCCAGCAACCAAGCCTGAAGGTGTCACCCAGCGACAGTGTTACCCCAGATTAAAATCCCCACGCTTGTGTTCCTAACACCTGCCCTCCACAAGTCGCCTTTCAACTCCCTCCCAACCCCCACAATACTGAGTCATTTATATTTATCATCTGGCACTTAATACATATTTTCTCCACTTTTCGCTTACACAAATATTCTCCTTTGGAGCAATTATCACTAGAATGTTGTTCCCTTTATTTGCTATGCACACTGTGCATGAATACCGAAAGGTCAGGAGGTGTTTATGGGTCTGTTCCTTCATTACTCATTCTAAGCATGTAGTTTGACACTTGTGTCCCCGGTGGGCCCTCAGGACTCATTTTTCTCTCCAAAGAGATGCAGCGATGCAAACCTGCAGCAGAGCGCGATTCTTACTGCAAACCAAGTGCTTCCATTATACGAACTCGGCAGGGTTTGCTTGTGTGTGTATTGACACCATTCATCATGAAGAGTTCCTTCTTGTGAGGGCGGATGGCAGGTGGTGTTGATCAAGTTGGCGTCAGCAATCTGGGGATGCGCTTCTCTATCTAGTTCAGGAGCAGGAGGTGAAAGATATGGTTACTCTTTGACAGATACAGAAGGAACACAAAAAAAAATGCAAGTACAGTTAAAAGGTAGGCAATAGTCTGTGCTCTGTCTGGCTTCCCTATGCTGTGTGTAGCTTCCAACCCCAAAAGCTGTTTTCTCTGCCAAGTGAAGACAAATCTTTTAAAATAGGTCAGTTTCATATTTAAAATTGACTAAATCATTTTGTGAAACAGCATTTAGCTGATGCAGGAGCAAAATGATTTAATTTGATATATTGGCACCAGTATGGTGTATTTGCATGTGTGTAGTTCAAAGCCACTAAAGTGATGGCCTTCCATTCACTTTTCGCAGCCATATAAAGGCCTTTTTTCATTGGTTAAGATTTGATTTTGAGTTAAGGTTAAGCTAGGAAATGCTTGTCGGTGAATGCACCACAAAGATAGCCACACATTTTTGTGTGTGTGCTTGTGTTTGACAGCTTACTTAATGAAGTAACATTTCACCCAGTGAGACTGCCCTTCCAAGAGGAACGACTGCATCAATCATTTCAGCAAACGTCCCAAAACAACATATGTTTACTCTCAAGGGGCAAAATCCTTTAGCAGAAGAAGTAAATATGACTAGAAGGAAGAAAAAAACTTCAGGTAATGGTCTAAATTGAAGATTATAGATAGGATACCTTTGTCTTTGGCTGCACACAGTGCAGGCAAAGACCGCAGTCATTCTATAAGGTTCATCACATGTTCACTACATGTTCACTATTATAAACTAGAACTTTGTTGGTGTTTAGGGTACAGGTTTTCAAGATCCACCGAATGCTGCTAGCAACTGTTAAAACTGGTGTGTTTTAATAGTTTTTGTATATCAGTAAAAGTCTAAGGCGCAAAAGGATCTCTTTCAGGCTTTGGGAACACAGAACAATACTTGTTAGATAATTAAATTCAATGTTTAGTATTAGAGTTGATGACAGAGTTATACATCAGACTTATGATGAGTTATATTTTCATCTTCATTTTCAATATTAAGACTAAAGGTTAATGGGTTCTTTAAAAAATGAATAAAACAATAGAGAAGAAAAAAACAGATGATTTTTTATTCTATCTATGACATCTTTCCAATGAGTCTGACAGCTTTCTATTTTAAAACTTGCTCCATTAGAAATGCAGATCCCGAGGACACCCCAACTGAATAGGAAATCAAACATTTGGATGCAAACTAGCATTAAAAATTTAACAAGGAAATAGGCCCCACATAGAGAATATATTATGTTGCTAACGGGCTGCTTGGAATTCCACAAAAAAGTTGGGTGCTGTGAGCACAACATGTTTGGTGTTAGAATCATGGCATGGTAATTCCTCTTCATTTACACTGCATAAATTACATTTTCACTGTGACAGCAGAGCTCGCCCTGCATGGCAGCCCATAGCCAGTCTAACAATTAATTTAATATCTGGGAAAGCAGTTCATTTGTTTGTCTGTGAGGGAATTGAAATCCTAATGAAATGGCTCCTCTTGAAAAGCAGTCCAAATTCTACCACAGCATGTTTGTGTGTTCATGCTGGGTTTTTTCGCAGTTATAATGAGCTTACCTGAAGGACCAGGTGAGGATAATTTGGACTGAAGATGAAAAACATATTTTTTAAAAAACACAACCTATGAGAGGCAGCAGTGAGGATAAACAAGAGACATTTAACCACAGAGCAGTATGCATATTCATTAATTTTGCTAAGCAGAACCGACGCAACATAAAGAAGCAATTGTAAAGGGATTACACAAATCTATTATTGTGTATGCCAGAAACCCTGCCAGCACAATATATAACAAATGCACGAAGAGACTATGAAGAGGTAGGTATTGGCCTGTTTGTGACATTATAGAAGTAGGATCAGGGATATTTTCCACAGTGTGAAGCTACTGAAGCCAAAGCCAGCAAATGAAAATAATAATAATGTATACTTTATTAATCCCCTGTAGGGAAATTACTCTCTGCATTTAACCCATTCACTCAGTGAAGCAGTGGGCAGCCACCAATGCAGCGCCCGGGGAGCAGTGTGTGGGGACGGTGCCTTGAGCACCTCAGGGTAGCCGTTCAGTGGACTCAAACGCCCGACCTTCCGATCATGGAGCGACCACTTTAACCACTTTACCTTACCTACTTACTCAGTATACTGTAGTATTTTATGGTAATTTGAATACTTCCTAGTGTTATCAGTTACACATACATTTCCATTGCATATATATACATATAGTTAGTGATACATGTGATGATGAGCAAGCACTTGGTGACAGTAACAAAGAACTCCCTTTTAACAGGAAAGAAAGAGGAGCATATAGAAACAAAGCCCATAGGCAAAGCCAAACCAACCCATGAAATAGTTCCATCTGTCCTACTCAGAGGTTGAGGTGCTAAGGATTCATTTGTTTTATGAGTTTGTTGCATGAGTTTATGAGTAAAACATACAAGCTTATCTTTAAGATGTAAGGCTTTGTGAATACACAAAGGGAGAAACCAGGGAGAAGTGTAGCAAAGAGGTACGTTTGTTATACACATGTGTTTTCAAATCAGTAAGTCTAACATGAGCCAACTATACAGCTGTGAGTTTCTGGTGAATAAACTTACTGAATAGACATTCTAGCAATCAGATTTGCCCAAATAACCAGCAAAGATGGAGATAAGTGGAAGAAAGTAGATGGCTCTAATGGCAAAGATTTTCTTTCTTTTCATCACATGAAGCATCTTAGTCACCCATATATCAAGTATCAGACCTGCATTGACACATTCAAAGCCATTACTCCATTACAGCAACTGAATATTAAATTAAAGACGTCTGTTGTGTTGCATTGTTACAAGACTAATTCATTTGTCGACAAAGTACATAAGTGTTTCAAGCACTTGACACGTGTGGTGCTTGTTGCCTCTGTTGTTTAAATATCACTGCATTAACCTTTTGATTAAGATAAACAGTCAAACAAATTCTAGTGGGCCCTCTGGGATTCCTGCTGTAAACACTTGACTGCTGTGTAAGAGCTGCTGGAGCCATTAGCCTCCCAGTCAGATCTATCTTCGGCCATCAAGGGGACCGGCAGACACTGCTGTCAGAGGCCAAAGCAAAATTGATCCATTGTAATTGCATCCTGTGTGAAGTTAATGACTTTTTAAGCAAAGTGGCCATCATTGTTTTGTATTCTGACAGATATGTAAATGACCTTGACATGCACATACGCTAATTGGCGGATGAGACAGCTGTCTTTATGGATGAGCCTGTCTTCCTTAAATGTCTGTGAAATAAGCTTGGATTGCTGAGCTTCTGAAAGTGAACAGCATCTGGGGCATAGTGTACCATTCACCATGTCTGAATTTTACTTCACACTTTGTGAGGGTTTAAATAATAAATAAAAAAGAACATGTCTATGATACACGAAGCAGGTTTTTGTCCAAAAACACATGCGATTAAGACTAAAATTAGAAGGTCATTAATTTTCTAAGAAAACACCCAGTGGTGGATGTTTGTGGCTTACATTTCAATGTCCTCAGTCACTCATCCATCCATTTTCTTCCGCTTATCCAATTCATACTGGCTGTTCTGCTCACGGTATTGAGAGCTGACAGTGTTAAAGCTTTAATAGACAGATGTCAATTTTTCCAACAAGCTGATCATAAGGCAAGCATTTAAGGCCAAAGAGTAAAAAACATAGCATTTCTATTAAATGCGGAAACCAAATAATGCACATTAAAAACTAATCATGACTAGTAAAAATCCATGTAAAATGCTGCACCATTGCTGTGAAACCCTTAACACCCAGCATCAAATCTTTATGCAAGCTAATAGGTAGAAAAATAATCTGACATTCATTGTTATTGTTTGTTCCAGCCCCCGAGTCTTTATGATCATCCTACCAATATTTTGAGTGCCTTAAACAAAATAAGAATAGTGCTGCATCATAATCTGCGTCACAATATGTTCCATCCATCCATCTATTTTCATGACGGCTTATCCACCTCAGTGTAGCAGGGGAACTGGAGCCAAGTAATCCACTGCTTTTGTTTCTTTTTATACTTTGCTGTTGCTTGTTGCACTGTATAATATAGATAGTGCAATTAATTATTTATCGCTGAAGCCACTGATACTCATTTGACCAAATGTGACTGCAAAATTTGAATATATGGACATTATTCAGTGGTTAATTAAGAAGAGGAATAAAAGCTTTTCCAAGTTGTAACTCTGAGACACATGCTAATGTGAAAGACTGAAACGAGGTTGAGCCCATGTCTTTATTCATGATGAGCAAGATTTTAGCATTTAGGCAGAGTTCCAGATTTGCTAGAGGTCGTCTTTGGAAGTGTCTGAGAAAATGTCATCAGTCATTAGGATACAGTCCATGAAACACAATGCTCCATTTCAGCTGGAGTGTTTCCTTCAGGGACTCGCAAGGATCGTTCAAGTTGACTGGATTCAGCAGACAACAGTACATTTCTTTGCTCTAAGAAATGGAATCAGAAGGGATATTCTTCAGGCTTTTAGGCTGTGAGTGGACTATCAATGACACTCTGCATCCCCCTTTTTTGGAAGGTGAATTGGACAGCTTCACAGACGTGAGAATGAATCTGCTGAAGGCAGCTGGTTTCCTAATTTTTCAGTTAATAGCTCAGAGTCATGGACTGATTTCTAACAATAAAGAAAGAACTTATGCAGCACATGAACAAGCAGATGAAAGCCTCTGATTTTGCCTCTCAACTGTAAATTTACTTGAAGACCCCTCTGGGCATTAAAAAGAGTTCTTTGACAGGGGTCTGATTTCAAACTAAGTAAAGGCTATTGCAGTTTGAATAAAAACACTTCACTAAAGTTGTGAAAAATGATTTGGTTCTATTTTAAAAATGCTGAGAAAAGATTATAGTATAAATAAAATTCAGGTTTTATTGAAAGGAATGTTGTACATATTATGTTCTAGGGCCTTGTCTCCTCCATTTCTCTTTTGTTTTCTTTTTCAAACACCTGATCACCAGTTGTTGGAAGACTATTTTTCCTCCTGGGTGAAATGTATGTTTGCGCATGTTACCAATCTCCAGGGTGTGAGTGTTATATCAGTGCCATCTCTGCACTTCCAGGCTCAAGCCCTGCCAAGGTCACTTGGCCTGAGCTGCAGTCGACAGCTCCCAGTCAGCCAGGCCAGATGGTCCCCTCTGCGCACATTACCTTCTGATACCACTTTGAAGGTGAGGACATCACAGGTGACATTCATAAGCCGTGGAGTTTCACTGGCAGATCTAGCAGAGTGAACACAGTGTGGCAAAACAAAATGCATCTAAAAAAGAGGTTCAAAAATATCCAGTGATGCATGATTCATGACATTTTTTTGAAATTTGATAGTATGGCGTCATTTCCTGTAATTTGAAAGAATAAAATTAAAGCCTACATTCAGCTGAAAATGATAAAAATCTAACACATGAAATTTTGAAAATAAGAAATCATCTTTTTGAAAAATGTTTCATCATTTTGAATTTGATATAGTAAAAGACAAAAAGGTGAGATGGGTGTATAAGTTCCTCTTTTGAAGTTGACATGAAACACAATTTTTTAATTTAACACTGTCTGTGAAAGTGGATTGAAGAAAGATGTTGTAGATTTTAGAGCAGGTGTGGCGCCATCTTGTGCCAGCGCAGAACATAAGGTCACTAGCTTGGTTGATTAATCATAATAGAACATGGTCCTGGTTGGTTTTGTTTCCATATGTTTATTTTATTGCATGTTAGACTTACATTTGTGAAGGCCGCGATGAGGTGGGTTCATTCACAATGTTCCTGATTTTGTGCAATGATGTCAAATACAGAATCCTGTCATTGCTACAAAGCATTTGGTTTAGCTCTTATCTACTGTGCAAAACTGATATTTCCAAGTTAATATTAAATATTAATTTAATTAATTAAATATTAATTAATCCAAATGTTTGGTGAGATACCTTTTTAAATTGTATATCTAACCATGTCACTTTACTTGCTAAGTTTCAAGTTCAAAATTCAAATTCAAATTTTATTTATCACATGAACAGTCAAAGTACAACATGCAGTGAAATGCTTGTGTTCTGGGGGGGGGGGGGGGGGGGGGGGGGGGGCAACGGATGTATCTGCACCTGCTAGTTGGACTATACACTAGCAGCTTATTGTTTAGTTAGTTTTCTGTAACATTATAGACTTTCCCAGTCTTTTAATCCATCTATCCCAACTTTTTTTTAAGTGTGTTGCTCAGATCAGAGGCAAAATTGGGATATGTATTAAAAAAAAACCTCTCCTGTTGTATTTTTACAATTTAGAAATAAATATGTTTTAAATTATTTGGAAGCCACTGCATTCTCTTTCTTTTAGTTGTTTTTACCCTGTGTCCCAATTTATTTGGATTTTTGTTTTCGGGGTTAAAGTAGCATCAATAACAGGATCCATTACGAGCAAATAGTCAAGCACACTGAGTACCAACACGACGGGTGAAAACAATGTAATATCATGGGACTGCAACTTTATACACGTTGGGTGTCGCCACTATACATTTTAAGCATTTTTGGGGTTCAGTGACAAAAAGGTGTGTGTCAGGTGAGAGTGTTTCCTAATGATGGCAAACAACATACTAAAGCCAAAACTGTATAGTGATCACATGTACACTAAATTGGCATGATATTCAGATGCTGTTCAAATGCTATTTAATAATATCGGTGTTTTTACTGTGTTTTATAACTGTGTGCGCTTCAGATACCATCACTCTTTTAACCTTTACGTCTTTACCTGCTCTCTAAATGAAAATACCGCACATGCAGTATGTACTGCAAGAGTCAGATTCATGATGGAACAGCTTCGTAGGAGTGTGAAAGCAGCTGTTATTTTTTACAGTTACAGCATTAAATGCATCATAGACAGTGACATTTGGCTGAGTCACAAGCTCCTGCCCATGTGTTCCACTAAGCTTTTAACAGAAATGCTAACATGCCAGCGCTTGTGCTTATACTGTGTGTGCTGCTACAGCAAATCATTATAGGCAAACGCTGGCAGGTTAGCAGGACAGCTTTTTTGTTCATTTACAAAAAAAGTAAAAATCTTTATAAAAACTTACCAACCTCTGATAAAATCTCACTAAACAGCAGTAAAAAATGTCAAAACTAAGACTGTCCTTTTAACAGGATATTTGTTCTTACAGTGTTTTCAATCATTCAGCTGTTTGGGATTTAAAAAAAAAATCAAGTTGGAAATATAACAAGATAAACAAGTAAAAGATAATTCCATTCAATTGCACCAGCAGATAATGTTTGCTTTCAATGTGTCAGCTTCAGTGCTGGATTAGTTTGACAACCCTCTCTTGGAAGGCTGCTCCCTGCAGGAGTTTTGTGTGCAGTGTCAAGCCATCAGTGAGATCCAGCTCACCTTTTTTTATTTTTGATAACCAGCTGGGCACAGTGGGCAGCTCCTCTAAGATTCTAGATCTCAGTTCGACAATTTTCACTGGTTTGTGGTTATTAGAGAGAAAAAAATGTTTTTCATGCGCCACTAAAATCCACTGAGTAATACATAATTGCCTTGTAGTGAGTGCCATTTAGGCATCTTCACTGTCTATCAATAAAAGACAAAAAAAATGTTTGTAATTGCCCTCCAGGGAAACAGATGAGGGATTTCTGATGTGAAATCTATTGGCAGGATGATATCTGCTCATTCCCTTCAAAACCAAAAATTAAACTTATATAATTGGAGTTTCCAGCTATGACACAGCAGTAGTTAAACTGGCGATCAGTCTCAACTCATTTGTTTAGACCAGTAGCTGTTGACGGTAAGCGCACAAAGTCACAATGCAAATTTTTAAATTCGAAATGCAAAACGTTTTGCAGAAGCATTTTAATGAAAAACACCTGTAGGTGTCACAAACACGTTACATTTTACTGGGAGTGCTGCATAATAAAGTCAACTCTAAGTCTGTACCAGGGGGGAAATTGCTATAAAGTTCCTAGTCATGTAAACAGAACCGTTGACACAGATCTAATAATGCAAATATCTAAATACTGCTATTTGCTTAGTGTGCTACAGGGTCAAAATTATTACATTACTACAGTGATCTTGACTTTAGAGGCACTTTTTAGCCTTTATGGTCACAGCACAATGGAAAGAGTGATTGTAGTACAGTATATGATCTGGAGTCGCATCAGCTCCAAAAGTGGTTTATACCACCACCACAAATTCACCTGTTAAATTACAGTATTAGCAGCAAGATTTGAGGATACTCCCATTTCTTTACAGCATACCTATTGTATTTACAACAATTAATTGCAGTTCTATGAAGCAAAAACACATTTTTTTATTTAAAAAAGTCTCAGTCTGATTGTCTTGTCAGTCCTGTCTTTAAATTTAATTCACTGGGTATCCTGAACTACAATATTGCAACAGCTTTTTTGTTCTCCACACTCCTAGCACAGAATGCTTATGGGAACATTGCTGTAAATAGCATGTTCAGAAACACCCTGGAGGTAAATGCTGGTTAGACATGATAATTACCACAGGAGTCCTGGTCCTGGTGGTTTAGAGCCAAATTAATCTTCTACACACACTGAAAACTATATTATTGTTGTCACAACTGTATTGTTTATGGTTCAAATAACCACCTCCTCAGGAAGCCACAATATCAGTTTCAATACTTGTTGACTTGTGTGCTTAATGAGCTATTCTTCAGACAAGTTCAGTCTACTGAGAGAAACTCAGCACTCACTTCACTGAAAACAGTGTTTGCAGGCATATGTTGTTTTATTATTGTTGTTTGTCCACAAACATAACAGTCTTTTCAGTGTAGACCTATATTCACAAATAATAATACATTTATGTACAAAACTAAACACAATTTGTTAAAGTGTACCAAAAATTGGTACACAAACGGATTATATGATCTATAAAGGCTTAAGAAATAAAGTAGTCATGGAATTGCGTAAAGCTAAGGCTTTATATTACACTCACATTATAGAAAAAGCTAAAGGTCATAATGTCTCCCTTTGGAAGCATTTAAACGATTTAATTAACAGATCATCTAGCAGGAAGGAAATTGAGCAAGTCAATATAAATGGCACAATTATTATAGACAAGGGTTCCATGGCATACGAATTTAACAAATATTTTATATAATCTGTAGAAGAACTAATACAAAATTTCAGCTCTCCAGTTGTAACTATTAAAAATAGACCTATCGATTCATCAGACTCATTTTTTATTCAAGAGGTTAATGAAGCAGAGATCACAGAGGTTATTAAGAAATTATCAGATTCTAGGGCAAAGGATATTTATGGCTTGGATACTTGTTTTATTAAAAAATATAGAGATTTCTTGACAAAACCATTAACACATCTTATAAATTTATCGATAAGAAATAGGACATTCCCAAATGACTGGAAAAGGGCTGTAGTTACTCCAGTCTTTAAAGGAGGCGAGCGTGATTTCATATGCAATTATCGTCCAATTTCCATACTCCCTGTTCTTTCGAAGGTGCTTGAGAAGGTTGTGGCAGCACAGTTAATTGATTACTTAGAGACTAATCTACTGCTTCATCCAATGCAGTTTGGTTTTAGACCAAAATTTTCCACAGAAATGGCAAATTGCTATTTTGTTGAAAATATTAACCCTCTCGAGGCAGGCATTGCCGATTTGCAACAGTTAAAAACTAACAACCTGATTAGCCCACATACATATTCTATGAGTTTTTTTTACTCAGAAGTACCACTGCAGGACTTGGTTGTGCATTAGCAGCAAAAAGTTCAATTTGAGCCTGAGAGGGTTAAGTGTAATTTGGATAATGGTAATGTTGTGGGTGCAGTGTTCCTTGACCTAAAAAAGGCTTTTGACACAGTCAGCCATGACATACTTCTTTCCAAGTTGATAAAATTTGACTTTTCAAAGCAAGCAGTTGATTGGTTTGAGTCCTATCTTCACAAAAGAGAGCAGTGTGTGAGGGTTGATAAAGAAAAGTCATCCAAGTTGGAAAACAGAATCGGTATTCCCCAAGGATCTGTTCTTGGCCCATTGCTATTTAGTTTGTGTATAGATTATTTGCCTGCCAGTTGTCCAAAAGCTAACTGCCAACTTTATGCAGATGATGCAGTTTTACACGTACCAGCGAAGTCACCTGGTGAAGCAGCAGACACCTTAACGGTACATCTAAATGATGTCCAAAAATGGCTGGAACAAAATCATCTTGTGTTGAACTCAAAAAAACAGTTTCTATGTGTTTTTCGATTAGGAAATGAAGTTCATCTGATAATTTTAAAATCAACCTAGGGAACGAAGAAATAAAGGAGGTCAAAGATTTTAAGTTTTTAGGAATGATCTTAGATTCACATCTTAAATTTGACAAGCATGTAAAGAAGATTTCTAAGACGATCAAGGCTAATCTGAATTATTTTAATTTAATTCGGCACTATATACCCACTTCAGCAGCTCAGATATTTATGCATTTCATGATATTCTCTCATTTTTCATATTGTATGATAGTTTGGACCCGAGCAGCACCATCAACAATTCAGTCTGTGGTCCTTATATAACCAATCTTTAAAAATAATGGATAAAAAATCTGTTCGGTGGCATCACTGTCACATTTTAAAGAAATATAATCTATTTAGTTTTAAGAGTTTTAATCATTTGTGTTTTCTTAAATTAGTCTTTAAATGTATAAATAGGATGGCCCCAGAGTGTCTCAATAGATACACCCAGAGACAAGATAGTAATCGTATTACTAGGAGCATGGTGAACGGCAACCGCAAGATATTATATCGCAGATCTACATTCGGTCAGTCAGCTTTTTCTATAAAGGCCATCTGTGGAACACACTTCCAACCGATATCAAATTCATTACAGACATTAGATCCTTTACACTGAAGCTTAAAGTGTGGTTAAAGGGAAATCAAAGTTGTAGTCATTTTAACTAATGATTTTAATTTTATTTCAAATTATTGTCTATTAATTGTAATTGTATTTATGATGTAATTTGGTTTTATGAAAATGTATGTTTTATTGTAAAATGTATCTATTTAGATTGTAAGCCCAACAAGGGACAATTGTTGAAAATTAGCAGTAGCTATAAACGGTGTGCGGTACATCAGTTTCATGTCTTGCACTTGAACTATGTTAAACTGCACTGTCCCTTTTAAATAAATAAATTCAAATTCACAATCCAACAAAGCATTTAAGTGACTAATTTTCAATCTGGAATCAGTGAAAACTAAAAAATGGCTCAAAATAAATAATAATAAAAGAAATATTCTATTTAGTTTATAAAATATATTTTTGTAGGAACTGGATGTGTTTTGCCATGCCTAAAAGCAATAAAGTATGTTATTCAAATGTTTTCATCTTATGTATTTTTCTGCTGCATTAAAAAAGATGTTTTGTAATGACTCTTGAATGAAGCCTCTTTAATCTGTTAAATCAAACTTCTAAACAATAGGGGTTGTGATACAACATAGTATCATAGTAATGATACAATGTTACAGGGACACCGAATATGGATATGTAATTAAATTAATTAAAATTCTCTTGGATCGAGATCAAAAGGGCTCAACTTGCCTGATAGCCAACATTTCTGCAACTATTTGCAGTCTGGCTTGGACAGCCTGCAATCACTCTTAGAGAGATGCAAATAATTGCTGTCTAATTTATAAATGCTGACGTCCAATGCCAACATGTCACCATCAGTATGATTGCATTTTTGTCAATGAGCACAACTCAAATCAGATTGCACACAGGATAAATGCTATCAGACTGTTAGGTGGCTGAACCAGTCCTATGGCAACATTTAGGAGGTTTTAGTGACAGTCCTGTATGTCAATTGACAATCTAATTTCCAGTAAAAAACTAAAAAATAAAAACTGTCACTGACAAAGTTTAACTTTGTGGAAATAATTTGCAGTTAAAAAAGTGTGAAATTGCAGTGTATATTATTGCAATACTTAACACATCACAAAATGTTAAAAATTGCATTAATATTATATCATTGTCTAAACTGTTATGTTGATATTGTATCACAGGGTGCCTGGTGATTCCCACCTCTACTACAATAAATCACATGCTTTATAATCAAACCTAGAAAATTGCATTTTCAAACATATAGTCCAAATGGTCAGTTTTACTCCAAGCCCATGGCCATGATAATACGGACACCATAGATATTGTGAAAAAACAAGTGACTTTCAAAGTTTCTTTTCATTTTAATTTTCATTAGATACTTTTCTGTGCACTTTCCACTTAAAGTAAATTTCCCATTTACCTCTTAACACCCTCGTATTTGTGACACAGAGCAGGAGATATTAAACTCTGAGCCAAAATGTGCAGAAAATGTAGCAGCCTTAATTGAATCTCTGAAAAACAAGGGCATGGTAATGGTGTGTATGAAAGAATTGCATCTACAAATGTCCTCTTAGGTCTCAGCTCATTATGTCTTGATCTTTGAAAGCTATATGCTGCTGCAGTCAGAAGCTAACCCCGCAATGCACTGTGTTTAAATGACCATTCTCCATGTCTACTCTCTGTCTTTTTTGCTTTGGTCAGGAAAAGAAGAGATGAGATGTGCTTTTGAAAATCTCATAATTACCGTGGAGTAATCAGCTCATTTAACATTCGTCTTTCCTTTTGTCCAACATGTACAAAGGCTTAAGGATGGCTAATTGGGCGAGAGGGCTTACCCAAATGGTGCAGACTTAGGAAGAAAAATTGCTTTCAACATAGTGAGATATGAAGGTCTACGTCCTGTATGAATAATTTTCTGATAACATTGAGATCACTCTTTTAGTTTTTTTTGAGTAAGGCAAGCGAACGGAAAAAAACCTGGCTGAGCACAGCTTCCAGTCACTGTGCTGCTTTGTGAGTGAGGACTGCCTGCAGCCCAAGATAAAATGACAGAAGGTGACAAATTCATAACGGCTTTGTGTTCCTACAATTCATATGGATTCTAGGGTTGGACAGGAATAAGGTGACACGGCTGACAAAGATTTCATCTGACTTAACTTACCGCACACTGAAGCAACAAGACAACCAGATGCGTCTTGCGAAAGTCAAATAGTGTAAAGCCATCGGAGTGATTCTTTTTTTTTTTTTCCTTTCCACATTTTATGTTATTTGCTGACTCGCACAAAGACAGGCTGATCAGCAGACAGAAGATTTGGCAAAAGAGAAGAAAAAAGACAAGTGCAAAGTAATCAGACCAGTCTTTTCATTATGCAATCATATTTTTCTTTGGAATGAAAACTTTTCTATTTTTATGGCTTTCTTTGGCCTTGCCTTGGCTTACTGTGTCCATAATGTGATTTACCATGGCATGTGTTCAATGCTGTGGTAAGATCAGCAGCAGTGTTGATTATGAGTCATAGTAGAAGTATCTTGCAAGGAACAAAAACCACTCATTACTTCTAGCTTATTTTAAACACAAGTGATGCATAAACTACACATGTACAACGAATACACGTTGTTAAAATGAAGATGTCCACCTGTTATAAGGTTTTACATATCAGGATACAATTAGCTAGTCTTACAAGGACTTAAAACTAGGTAAATACAACTAGAGATTAAAAAAAAAATAGAAACATAATACACGATCCTACATATTTATATGTGTTTGCATATGTAAGAAGCAGGATGTGAGTTCATGGTCAAATAAATTACTATTCAGTTCAGTTCATTGTTATTTGCATAGTGCCAAATCACAACAACAGTTGCGTCAATGTGCTTTATATTTTAAGGTAGACCCTATAATGCCTGTCAGCATCACTACACTACATTACTACTCTAATCATCCACTCTTCACTACTGCGCTTGGTGTATGAGGTGTTGGTGCTAATATAGTTTTCGCCAAATGTGGCACTCTGGGGGATGTTTTGCATCTCAAAAATTCTAGAAATCTTGTGGTTTATTCAGATGCAGCTTTGGAAATTAAGCTGTGCTGCCATGGTTTTTTTTTTTTGAGAGAGAGAGAGAATAGGCTTTCTCCTGGGAACCTTTCCAGAAAAACTGTACTTGTTCAGTCTTTTTATAATAGTTTTTTTTCCCTCCAGCTGTCTGGAATGTTACATTGTGCAATCTCACCTTGAGGTGAATCTGGGATGTCCACGCCTGGGAAGATTGGCAACAGTCTTGAATGTTTTTTAATTGTGAAAAATGTTTCTTACTGTAGAATGATGGACTTCAAATTGTTTGGAAATGGCCTTCCAACATTTTCCAGATTGATGGCAGCAACAACTTAACAATAATAATTTCTGATATCTTTGGCATTGTGTTAACTCACACCTGAATGCTCCAGACCAGCAAACTGCCAAAATGTCTGCTTTTATTGAGGTAGACAGACTTGATGCTGATCAATTAATCAAGTGCACCTGGCTGCTACTTACTGTTTTAATTCCTTTGGAAGCAGTACAGATTTTTACACGCTGCTTCTGCATTTTATTATTGCAAAATACATAATGATACATTGCAATCCATTTTTGTAAGACCTGCTGAATACCAGATGAAGTTTATTATGTCCTGATATGTAAACCTCAAAATTTAAATATGGTTTTCATTCTTTTTATCATGACTGTATACAGGAAGGCTGCACACATATGGCTTTAAATTTAGTAAATAGGAATAGACACATTTTGCTGGGAAAAATGAGATGCCACCCAAGACACTTTTCAAGCTTTAGCAAAGCATTATTACTGATTATTTTTTGTCCTATATTGTCACGGACCCAGTTCCAGGGATTCGGGGTCCGTGAGCAGTGTGGACTACTATTGTAGTTATTATTATTATTATTATTATTATTATTATTATCATCATTATTGTGGTTGTTGTTATTATGGTTGTGTCTGCTGTCCTGTTTTTCCGTGTTGGTGTACTGTCAGGTGTTTAGGGGTGTGTGCTTGTGTATGTGAGGGTGCGGTCGTGGCAGGCACTTTTAGGCCTGGTGGGTGTGGCCCTGCCAGCTGACCGGTCCCACCCAGGAATCCACACACACCTGGCGCCGATCAAGCCTCGTCAGAGGAGCTTCAAAACAGTGTGGCTGAGAGCTCCTCGACGCTGGATCGTTGAGTGACTTCCCGTCAGTCTTAAGTGTATTGTGCAAGGTTAGTGCAAGTCTACTGTTAGGTTTTGTACTCACGGCTGCCTTTGGTATGCGTGTTTCCTCAGGAGGAATTGTGGCGACCAGGAGGCAGCACACGGAGAGTACACAGGGAACGGAGACAGAGCACGGAGCACGGGATAAAGGAGAAGACACGGAACAGGAGTTGGGATCGCACGGGGGGATTTATTGTTGTTCGGATTGTCACCACTGTAAATAAACACTGTTGCACTGTAGAGTCCTGCATTTTGGGTCCTCCTTTCCCCACATCCCCACGGTCTGCCAGCGAGACCGTGACATATATGATACCAGAGTTGTAAGCTTTACAACATACACAGCTTTGATATTCAGATTGCTATGTTCAGTTGTTTCTCAGATTCACAAGCATATTTTCAGTATATGGCAGGTGAATGCAAGCTGAGCGTGACTTCATTTCCTTTAAAGTTCTTCTCCCAACAGTCACTGTACCTGCCAGCATCACTTTTGATGATGGCAACCAAAAGAAACATTTCCACCTGCCAGCAATTGTGCACCTTCCTGGAATATGTGCTTTGAAGACTTGAAAGGAAGAAGAGAAAAAAAACATCTACATTCGTCAACCTTCCTCCCCTCACGCCTTCATCACCTAGCTTCCAGCACACCCTAGTCTGGGTTCCTCCCATCCACATGTGCATGTTCTTAATAATACCAGTTCATATATAGTGCAAAATGATTCACTCTGAATGGGATTTGCAAGTTAGGCGGTGATGATAGGTAGATGCTGAAGACATTTCTCCTAAAACTCAAGATTTTTAAATGCACCTACTTATCACTTATGTGTAAGTGGGTGATGCCGTTGTATGCAACAGCAAATAAATACATCTATTCAACCTCGATCTGTCCTATGTAAGGACAAATGAAACTTTGCATGCAATTCCTCGTGGGAGTGGGATAACAGTGCCTTATCTGCATAAACTATGACTGGACCTAGACAGCAATAACAGGTTTCAACAGTTAGTTGAATAAAAACCCTTCCAGATGAAAACACCAAAAATGCTACTCCATAGAATTAAAAAGAAAAAGGGAATTGCTTATTCGCTCCTTCATGGCAGATGAAACATACAGAGATCTGGCAAATAATTAATGCAATTTAAGTCAAGATATTTGTGAAATTATTTATCTGTGTCGGGGAGTAATGGAGTACATGTACCAGCGTTATGTATTTGAAATACAAAATATGAGTGACTGTATTCTGTTGTAGTTACCACTTACATGGGTGATAATTAGAAGTTGCTTTGTTGAAATAAATGGAATACAACGGCGGTCTGTTTCCTGTTTCATATTTTAGGCCATCCCCTCTTTTAATCACCAAAATCTCTAATTTAGGTAATTCCACATATTGCCGGAAAACCAAACAAAACATGCAATAACAGGCTCTAATGTAAGTGTCCTGTTAATGTTGGTGGTGTCAGTTACACAATGGACCCGGAGCCAGCACAACAGAGCCAGCAGTGCACGGGCAGGAATGTATTTCTTACTTGGAAATTCCAACACCACTTCACATTTAAAGAAGAAAGGGACGTGCAAAATCTGACCGTGCAATGCAAACTCTGTTTGCCAACAACCAAGCTCCTCTCAGCATCAAAAGACTCCAACTTCAACCCAAAGAAACATCTAGAAGTAAGTTCTTTCTTAAAAACTAATGTTAGGCTACTGCAACTACTTTGTTTTAGTTGTGATATCTACCTGGGTTATGTGCCACTTCAGTATCTTCAATCTACTATATCTTTGTGATTTATTACTATTAAAGAAGGCTGCATTACAACCTGCTAGCTGCAATTAATCAAATGTAGTTCTAAAAGGAGATAGAAAGAAAACATATTACTGATACAGAAATAGTTTTCTATACAAGATCACTGCAAAAGTGCAGCCTTACTTAATGTCTACCCTAGTGTTACTCAATTTAAATCAAGATTTTAAAATTAGTTGGTATTGCTTTCAGAACTGCACATGGTTATTTGCAGCTAACGGGTTGTTAATGCTACCCATCAAGACTAAGAGTCTGCAGTCTATGAACTAACCTCAGCTAAGGCCGGCTAACAATGTTAGGCCATATATTCTGTAATCTGTAGTGGAATACATTTTAAAAATAACCTTCCCAACACGGTTTTTTACTATTTGGATTATAACCTATTGTATTTCTTTTATTATTGCTACATGTGACTGAATTCAGTTTGTTAGAGAAACAAGTTTAATGTATTAACTGTTAATTACTCTTATTTCTGAATCAGTTTTTCTTTAATGGGTCACTCTGTTCATGTATGTCGCCCACAGTCCTTAAAAGTTAAACAATTAAGATTCAGATGTTGTCACAACAGATTAAAACATTTAACCTGCAGCAACTGGATCTTTGCTAGGCCAAATTGGCCTTCAAATTGAAGTTGATTTTATTATTTACAAATTACTCAAGAACAATAGTGAGTTGTTTTGTTGTCTTTGTCAGCTTGTCAGTCAATCAAATATTTCTTTGAGCTTGTACATATTTTATTGATTCACTCTTTCAACAGCAGCAAGGCACATGCTTGAAAACACAAAGGCCATCTGTGCGACTTTATTAGTTTGCTCTAGAGTCCAATCACTTAACTTTATTGGACTACTCGATCTCAGACTGCTCTGAGCTCAGGAGTTTGTTCTTTTACTGGCTTTATTTCCTTTACCTTAACAATATTACATCTGAAGTACTTTTTTAAACCCCAGTTGTCACTGCAAAGTGTCCTTATAAAATCACAGGTCCATGTGTGAGTTCACAGAAGGCACGGTCACCTGTCTACTCGGCCACCTGGAGGGAGGTGAGAGGAGACAGCAGGTTGTCAATCACGCTAAGAGCAGAGAGGAGGAAAGAACTGGACAAGAGACAGAAACGCATGCTAATCAGGGAGGGATGCACCGTGACATTTGTGTAGGTGTTGTTAAGGATATGGTGCAGAAAAATCTGTCTTGACGGCTCATCCACCTACCACCCACATATGCACATCTACATCTATGATATACTTTACATTCTAATTAAACTCATATCTGTTCATCACATTTTAATTGGAGGCTGTTGACATGAATGAAAAAGGCAGCATGATTCTGTTGTATTAGAATAAAAAGAAGTCAAAGAAGGCCATCTTGGTTTCATTTGTCTTTTATGTTGATTCTTTTTTTTTTCTAGAATTTTGCGGACTGTTCTCTGCAGATATTTCCTGACAAAGTATAATCTGGCCTTCTTGTTATTGAATGGAAACAGTAGTCTGTGTCTCATTCTAGAGCCTCTGTATTTGTACTCAATAAAGAATCTCTTCGATAATAGACCAACCTCACAGAGACTCTTGTATTGCTGACATGTTTACTTGGACTTTAAGCTTTAATTCAAGACATTTGAGTATTAAGTTTCAGAAAGGATAACTGGAATCTATGCTATGAAGCTAATTCAACAAGAATATCCTTGGACATTCTTTTCTTATGTGGCTTCACTTACACTAAGCATCCAGATGAACTTAATCATCGTAATAAGTCAACTAAGTGTCCTAACTTAGCTTTTAGCACATTCACGTGAAAAAGCCCATCCTGGCATTGTTGGTTTTTACAAAATAAGATAAAAATTCAGTTATTAAAACTATTTCTATTTCCAGGGGGGAAAAAAAGCTGAAATCCTGCTTGTGTAGGGTTATTAGACTTGTCTGAGTCAAAGAGATCACAGTTGTGGATTTAATTATACTAATGATCAGATGAGGCAGTTTTAGTCCTATTCGTTTCTCTGTGTTTACCCATCTGAGAGCAAGTAAAGAATAAAAATAAATAGCAGAATTCAAGGTATATGCAAATTTGATATAAGGTCAACAAATACAAACAGGTGGCCTGTTTTAAGATGCTATATTAGCATACACAGCATATAGAACAATAACATTATTTAAAAAACAGTTTACAACCAACAAGATAAAATGAAGGAATAAAGTTGCTCTTTGTATAAATAAGAAATGTTTGTTTTTGGGTTTTTTTGTTTGGTGAGAAATAATGCATGCTAACTTGAATTGCATCAAAGAAATTGATTACAAGAACCTTAACATAGAGCTTTACTGTGGATTCATGAAATAAATAAGGCTTTGTTATTATTTCCTGTGGTTACATGCAAATGGTCTGGAATGCTGCTGGTAAGCAAAAAGACACAAGCGTTGAGAGTGTTTATTCCTGGCCAGGAGAAAATAAAATGTCTCTAGGCAGATGCAGTGTTGACAAACAAGCGGAGACCTGAATTGTGTTGGAAAAACAAAGGCCTCAAGACAATGTGCTTTCACAAGTCAAGACATTCAGACTTGTACTATGATCGATGCCATTCTCGGTCCACCATTTATTTTTTTGCCTCTAACTTCAATCCCATTCAGCAGCGTGCTGCAGGCGTGTCACAGGTGTGTTTCTGTTGAGTGTCTGCAGCAAAGGATGCTGAAAATCAGGTGAAACATTGGAACTAACAAATACAGTAAATGTGTATTCTAAAGAGAAACATATAGACTGAGCTACTGAAAGTTTGTACAGTTGGCAGTGAGGCCTGAAAAGAAAAGCTTCAATAGATCAGGCGTTACCCGATAAAAAAGATTTCCTCATTGTACAAAGAATTTTTGAACAACTACATTGTGATTTTAGTCTGAAGAGTTTTTGGCTTTTACACCCAAACGTTTATTATTATTATCATCATTATCAGCAGCTGTGACAACACATTCTGAAGTGTACTGATGTCAAAAACAGGCTTTCACATATCATCTTCACACTGACCTTACTGACATATGCACTGTAAGCAAATACAATAGGAAAAAAGGCAATTTTTCCCAAATCATTATTAGTTTTTTTTTTGTGTTTTTTTTTTTTTAATTTTTTTATTTTTTAATAAGCAACCTATATGAACACAAATAAACCAAAATAAACAAATAATCAAAAATAAACAAACGGGTGTACCATCTAGTGTGTATATACACACACACACACACACACACACACACACACACACCCATATCCTTAGACATACATACACATCAAATCAAAATCAAATCAAATCACTTCTATTGTCACATCACATGTGCAGGTACATTGGTACAGCACATGTGAGTGAAATTCTTGTGTGCGAGCTTCACAAGCAACAGAGTTGTGCAAAATACAATAATGTAAACAAGCAAAATACAAGAATGGCTACATCTGAAACTAATAAATATATGTACAATATATAATAGTATATGCATTTCTGGATGTGTATACTAAATATTTTTCTACGTGTGTGTGTGTGTGTGTGTGTGTGTGTGTGTGTGTGTGTGTGTACACATATTTTACAAATTAAATAGAGTAAACAATAAATAAAATATATAAAAATATACAGAGTTGAGACATGTGCAAAACAGTGGCATTACTGTACAGTATGGAGTGCATAATGTTGAAGTTCCAGCAGTGAAGCTGAGGTGTCTATGACATGTTCAGCAGTCTGATGGCCTGGTGGAGGAAGCTGTCTCTCAGTCTGCTGGTACGGGACCGGATGCTGCAGAACCTCCTTCCTGATGGAAGCAGTCTGAACAGTTTATGGCTGGGGTGACTGGAGTCCTTGATGATCCTCCCCGTTTTCCTCAGGCACCGCTTCCTGTAGATGTCTTGGAGGGAGGGAAGCTCACCTCCAATTATCCGTTCAGAGCACCACACTACTCGCTGGAGAGCTTTGCAGTTGTAGGCGGTGCTGTTGCCATACCAGGTGGTGATGCATCCAGTGAGGATGCTCTCAATGGCACAGTGATAGAAGGTCCTGAGGATGCGGGGGTTCATGCCATATCTTTTCAGTCTCCTGAGAAAGAAGAGGCGCTGCTGCGCCTTCTTCACTGTTTTGTTTGTGTGTACTGACCACGTAAGATCCTCAGCCAGATGTACACCAAGGAACCGGAAGCTGCTCACTCTCTCCACAGCAGCGCCGTTGATGGTGATGGGGGTGTGTACTTCTCTGCACCTCCGGAAGTCCACTATCAACTCCTTTGTCTTTGCGACGTTTAGGGTGAAACGGTTGTCTTGACATCAGTGGGTCAGGGCGCTGACCTCCTCCCTGTAAGCCGTCTCATCACCGTTGGTGATAAGACCCACCACTGTAGTGTCGTCCGCAAACTTCACAATGATGTTGGAGTTGTTAGTGGCTGTGCAGTCGTAGGTGTAGAGTGAGTATAGGAGAGGGCTCAGTACACACCCCTGTGGAGCACCAGTGTTCAGTGTGACGGGGGATGAGGTGATGCTGCCCAGTCTGACCACCTGGCGTCTGTCAGACAGGAAGCTAAGGATCCAGCTGCAGAGGGAGCTACTCAGTCCTAGATCCTGCAGTTTCCTGTCCAGCTTCGAGGGAACGATGGTATTGAATGCTGAGCTGTAATCTACAAACAGCATTCTCACATACGTGTCTCTCTTCTCCAGGTGTGACAGGGCAGTGTGTAGTGTCAGGGCTATGGCATCATCAGTGGACCTGTTGTGGCGGTATGCGAACTGTAGAGGGTCCAGTGAGTCGGGTAGTGCAGAGCAGATGAAGTCCCTGACCAGCTTCTCGAAGCATTTGCTTACGATGGGGGTCAGGGCTACAGGTCGCCAGTCGTTCAATGAGGAGATGGTGGAGGATTTGGGTACAGGGACGATGGTGGCCATTTTGAAGCAGGCTGGGACTACAGACAGAGAGAGGGAAAGGTTGAAGATGTGCGTGAACACTCCAGCCAGCTGAGCCGCGCATGACTTGAGGACGCGGCCGGGAATCCTGTCCGGACCAGTAGCTTTGCGTGCGTTCACCTTCCTGAAGCACTTCCGCACATCCTCCTCAGACACAGTGTGCGCACTGACGTCATCCGCGGTGCGCACACTGTCCGGTCTCATGGTGTTTGCTGTGTCGAATCTAGCGTAGAATACGTTTAGATCCTCACACAGAGAGGCCGTGGTCTGCGGTGTGCTGGTTTTCCCTCTAAAGTCTGTGATCGTGTTTAGTCCCTGCCACGTACTCCGAGGGTTGTCAAACTGTTGCTCCACCCTGTTCCTGTACTCACGTTTGGCTGCTTTGATCGTCTTCCGGAGTTGGTAATGTGCGTGTTTGTAGTCCGATGTGTTCGCGGAGGCAAAGGCGGTGCTCCGTGCCGCGCGAACATCTCCGTTAATCCAGGGTTTTTGATTTGGGAAGGATTTAACTGTTCTGGATGGGACGACATCTTCCACGCATTTCCTGATAAATCCGCAGACTGAGTCTGTGTACTCGTCAATGTCCCTAGCAGCCACGTGAAACATTTCCCAGTCCGCGTGATCAAAACAGTCCCGCAGCGCAGACTCCGATTGGTCCGTCCAACAGTGCACTGCCCTCCGGGTTGGAGCTTCCTGTTTCAGCTTCTGCCTGTAGGCGGGCAGGAGCAGGATGGAGCGGTGATCTGATTGGCCGAATGGGGCGCGGGGGAGGGCTTTGTACGCATCCCGGAAAGAGGTGTAGCAGTGGTCGAGTAGCCGGTCTCCACGAGACTCCACACATACCTACATACATATGTATTCGCTTATACACTCATACATACTGACATATACATATATACACATAACAATTCATAAATATGACATACATAATTACAGAGATTCAAACAAGATCGGGCCTCCTTGACAAAATGTAATGTTTCCATTTAGCCCAAATATCACTAAATATGTCAAATTGGAGTCTATTAATGAAGGTAATTCTTTCGATTTTAAACATCCCATAAACAATCTCATACCACTCATTTAGTGATGGAATTTTCACACTAAGCCATTTCTTGGTAATAGTCTTACGGGCAGCCAGACTCAGAATACCATACAACAGCTTGGACATTTTATCTACATTCACTGAGTATAAATATCCAAACAAAAGTTCATCCCAATTAAAGGGAAGTTGCATACTAAAAATGATCTGTAACTCAGAGTGAATCGATACCCAAAAAATGTTGATCAATGGGCAAGACCAAAACAGGTGGAAGTGTTTTATTCCTTGGGCCCCACAGTTTCTCCAGCAGCTAGAGTGATTAGAATAATGTTTACTTTGTGCAGGAGTAATAAAAACCTTCAGAGACTCTTCCAACCAAAA
The DNA here is from genome assembly GCF_057381915.1 of Diplotaxodon limnothrissa. Taxonomy (NCBI): domain Eukaryota; kingdom Metazoa; phylum Chordata; class Actinopteri; order Cichliformes; family Cichlidae; genus Diplotaxodon; species Diplotaxodon limnothrissa. Next base: position 12,093,167 of record NC_140612.1, on the reverse strand, counting down.
CATCTCCATATATTAGAACTAGAAATTCTTCACTGAAAAGCACACTGCTGATACCAAATGTCATTTGAAATTGCTGTATTTGTTTTCCTTTCCCATTTTTTTTTAATGTAGGTAGTATTCCGCTTCTTAACCTCTTGTATACCCTTATACAGTCTAGAAATCACCTTGAGGCCGGGATCTGCCTGGTAAGCCTTGACAAATATACTCAAAACAGGTAAAGAGAAAAGATCTGTTCTCTTAGGTATAAAGTTATGTAGGTTAGGGCTGCTCAATTAATCGAATTTTAATCACGATTACGATCTGGGCTTTCAACGATCATTAAAAATGACTGAGCCGATTATTAGCCCCTCCCTCATTTATCCTCGACACCTTAAAGGCCGTCTGTGAAAATATTGTCGGGCATAAACCGGTCCGTGGCGCAAAAAAGGTTGGAGACCGCTGATTAAGAAAAATTAAGAAAAGCTAAGCAGAAGTTATTTGGAGAGTGACTGCCGTTGGTTGAAAAGAGAGTTTAAAAAAAAAAAAAACTTCAGTGGTGTTGCACATCATTTTATATTATTTTTTTTAAGTTATTGTTAACCCTTTAAAGCCGGTCAGAGCAGCACGCTCCGTTTTGCGTAACTATTTTTAAATCCCTGTAGAATCTGAACCGTGTAAGCTAGCGCAATAATTTGTTTTGCATATGAAACCGGAGGAGTTGTACTTACATCTGATGCCATCAGCTTGTCCTAGGTCACGGTTTCGTTCCACATATAGCTTTGCAAAAATTGCATAAAAAGCGCTTGCAGGAACAAAAACATAATATTCCAGAAACACGCTTTGCCGTTCCTATCAGCTGTTCGTAACACTTCCCACAGTAAAATGATGCACATGCTGTTTTCTTTGCAAATTTGCATCATAGGATTGTTTTTTGTTTTTCCTGCAGTATATAAAAATTGCTGTATCTCCAAAATAAAACTATGAAGACACTCAAAATAAATTTCCTGTGGTGGGAAACTATTTTTTTGCAACTTTATTGTATTTAAAGTTTTGAGGGATAAACCTCTTAAATTTCTCCAAGTAGAAATATATGTAAACAAAACAAAAGCGATTTTCAATTTTTTTTGTAGTTTATTGCACTTTTTTGCAATTTATGTAATTACTATGGACTTAATGCATACATATTATTAAAATATGGGCTATAACAGTTGTATTGATGTATAGCAACTTGAAATGCTCCCACAAATGGCACTACAACATGTAAAAAAAATAATAATATAAGCTCTGGTGGACTTGGTTCTATGGTAGGTCTTAAAGGGTTAAATAAATATCGTCAAATAATTGTGATCTCAATTTCAGTGAAAATAATCGTGATTATCATTTTTGCCATAATCGAGCAGCCCTAATGTAGGTGATGCCTAATTTGAAGAAACCTAAAAAAATCCGTTTTGCTTAACTGGTATTGCTCTTTTACTGATTGGAAGTCCCTAAGAATTCCCTTATCGTAAAACATGCAAATCATTATTAGTTATGTGATTAATGTAATCCAAAAAAAATGTATTACTTTGCAAAAATCATATCAAGTTTAAACCAGACAAATCATAATACTTAATAATAATAACCTCAAAGGGGATGTGTGTTTCCAGCTGGAGACACACATCCCCTTTGGGCTTTAATACAACTTGCAGCTTTTATCCAGTAAAAGAATTTCTTATAACTTAAAGGTTTATTTATCACCTTTCAATTCTGGTTTTAATTAAGGTTTCAGTAATTTTAATTAATCATCAGATTTCTGCAAGTTATGATGAATACAGTCAGGGTCTTTTTCACTCGACTGTAAAATAATTGAAATAAAGACATGATCGTACTAACCAAGAGATACAAAGCCATACGATATAATCCACAAGCAAAACAAAGATTTACAAATGTCTAAAGTGATTTGTGTGTAACTCAAAGCAATTTGATCATGTGTAAAAACCATTTTACAAATGCATACATTCAAACTGAAATAAATACAGGGAGTGCAGAATTATTAGGCAAGTTGTATTTTTGAGGAATAATTTTATTATTGAACAACAACCATGTTCTCAATGAACCCAAAAAAACTCATTAATATCAAAGCTGAATGTTTTTGGAAGTAGTTTTTAGTTTGTTTTTAGTTTTAGCTATTTTAGGGGGATATCTGTGTGTGCAGGTGACTATTACTGTGCACAATTATTAGGCAACTTAACAAAAAACAAATATATACCCATTTCAATTATTTATTTTTACCAGTGAAACCAATATAACATCTCCACATTCACAAATATACATTTCTGACATTCAAAAACAAAACAAAAACAAATCAGCGACCAGTATAGCCACCTTTCTTTGCAAGGACACTCAAAAGCCTGCCATCCATGGATTCTGTCAGTGTTTTGATCTGTTCACAGATGTTCAACATTGCGTGCAGCAGCAACCACAGCCTCCCAGACACTGTTTAGAGAGGTGTACGGTTTTCCCTCCTTGTAAATCTCACATTTGATGATGGACCACAGGTTCTCAATGGGGTTCAGATCAGGTGAACAAGGAGGCCATGTCATTAGTTTTTCTTCTTTTATACCCTTTCTTGCCAGCCACGCTGTGGAGTACTTGGACGCGTGTGATGGAGCATTGTCCTGCATGAAAATCATGTTTTTCTTGAAGGATGCAGACTTCTTCCTGTACCACTGCTTGAAGAAGGTGTCTTCCAGAAACTGGCAGTAGGACTGGGAGTTGAGCTTGACTCCATCCTCAACCCGAAAAGGCCCCACAAGCTCATCTTTGATGATACCAGCCCAAACCAGTACTCCACCTCCACCTTGCTGGCGTCTGAGTCGGACTGGAGCTCTCTGCCCTTTACCAATCCAGCCACGGGCCCATCCATCTGGCCCATCAAGACTCACTCTCATTTCATCAGTCCATAAAACCTTAGAAAAACCAGTCTTGACATCTTTCTTGGCCCAGTCTTGACGTTTCAGCTTGTGTGTCTTGTTCAGTGGTGGTCGTCTTTCAGCCTTTCTTACCTTGGCCATGTCTCTGAGTATTGCACACCTTGTGCTTTTGGGCACTCCAGTGATGTTGCAGCTCTGAAATATGGCCAAACTGGTGGCAAGTGGCATCTTGGCAGCTGCGCCTTGGTTTTTCCACACGCTTCTTGCGACCCTGTTGACTATTTTCAAATTCAAATTCAAATTCAAATTTTATTTGTCACGTACACAGTCATACACAATACGATATGTAGTGAAATGCTTGGACAACTGCTCGTGACCTAAAGAAAACAAAAAAGGAAAAGGCTATGAATAAGATAGGAAATAAATATGAAAAATTAAAAAGGGTAAATTTAACTAAGAAGGAATAAAATATAAATTAAGGTTAAAAATGAAATAACTGTACAACACAAATTAGAATGAAGGGTAAATTTAACTGGGAAAGAATAAGATAAAATATATAAATTAAAGTTGAAAATAAAATAACTGTACAACAAAATACACAATATAGAACTATATAAGAATGTATGAAGAAATCTAAATATAAATAAATATATACACAATAACAGCAGCTGTACAAGTATTAACCGGAAATGAAGAATATAGTGACCAGTGTTGTGCAAAAAAACAATGTGTGCAAAAACAATGTCCAGAAAGTCCAGTGTGTGTGTAAGAACCATATGTGTGGGTCAGTACTGTGTGGTGGTGTGATTGAGAGACCGTATCGCCTGCGGGAAGAAGCTTCTCCTCAGTCTCTCTGTGTTGGTCTTCAGGGAGCGGAATCGCTTTCCTGACCTCAGCAGAGAGAACAGTCTGTTGTTGGGATGGCTGAGGTCCTTCACGATCTTCCTGGCCTTGGTCCGGCACCGCCTGCTGTAGATTGAGTGCAGGTCAGGGAGCTCGGAGCGGATGGTGCGCTCAGCTGACCGCACAACCCTCTGTAGAGCTCGTCTGTCCTGCATGGTGCTGTTCCCGAACCAGGTTAAGATGTTTCCCGCCAGGATGCTCTCTATGGTGCGCGAGTAAAAGTTCCTGAGCACCTTGGAGGGCAGTTGGAAGTCTCTCAAGCGTCTGAGGTGGTAGAGACGCTGTCGGGCCTTTTTCACCACGGTGTTGATGTGACAGGACCATGACAGGTCCTGCGTGATGTGAACTCCGAGGTATTTGAAGCTGTCCACTCTCTCCACTGGGCACTCGTTGATGACGGGGGTCTGGTAGTTCCTCTCCTGCTTAGTGCTGAAGTCCACTATCAGCTCCTTTGTCTTACTGACGTTTAGAAGGAGGTTGTTCCTCTGGCACCAGTTCTCCAGATTCCTAATCTCCTTCAGGTAGGCCGTCTCGTTGTTATCAGAGATCAGGCCCACCACGACGGTGTCGTCAGCAAACTTGATGATGGTGGTGGAGCTGGTAGTGGCCACACAGTCATATGTGTACAAAGAGTACAGCAGGGGGCTCAGAACACACCCCTGGGGGGCTCCAGTGCTGAGAGTGGTGGAGGCTGAGACATGTCCGCCCATCCTTACTGCCTGTGGTCTGCCAGTTAGGAAGTTGGAGATCCACTGACACATAGATGAGCTGAGTCCCAGATGCTCCAGCTTGGTGGTGAGTGTGGAGGGAATTTTGGTATTAAATGCAGAGCTGTAGTCTATGAAGAGCATTTTAACATAATTCCCCCTTCTAGTGTCCAAGTGAGTGAGTGATGTGTGGAGGAGATGAGAGATGGCATCGTCTGTGGAACGATTTGGATGGTAAGCGAACTGTAGTGGGTCCAGTGTGTCTGGTAGTGAAGAAATGATGAAGTCTCTGACCAGGCGTTCAAAGCACTTCATCACTACTGAGGTGAGGGCTACAGGGCGATAGTCATTGAGAGAAGCAGGGTGGGGTTTCTTCGGGACAGGAACAATAATGGACTCTTTGAAGCATGTGGGGATCACCGACTGAGATAAAGAGATGTTGAATATCTCAGTGAACACAGGAGCTAGCTGGTATGCGCAGTCTCTTAGGATACGACCTGGGATGCCGTCTGGTCCTGCTGCTCTCCTGGTGTTCACTCTTTTGAAGGCTCTCCTTACTTCATGCTCGGAGATGACGAGCACGTTTTCGGTGCTGGCAGTATCTTCCTGTCTGCAGCCGTTAGCGCCGCTAACACTAGCATTGTCGGAGACCTTAGCTGCAGCCTCGAAGCGAGCATAGAAAGTGTTCAGCTCGTCTGCCAGAGTCACGGCCGCGTTCGTCATACCGGTTGTTGGTGCTTTATAGTCCGTTATTGTCCTTAGTCCCCGCCACAGGCTCCTAGAGTCACTCTGTTGGAGTTGTGACTCTAGTTTCCTCCCGTAGCGCTGCTTCGCCTCTTTCACCGCCCTCCGCACGTTATATGACGCGGCTTTGTACGGTTCATTTTGAATGAAACGCTTGATTGTTCGACGATCACGCTTCAGAAGCTTTGCAATTTTGAGACTGCTGCATCCCTCTGCAAGATATCTCACTATTTTTGACTTTTCTGAGCCTGTCAAGTCCTTCTTTTGACCCATTTTGCCAAAGGAAAGGACGTTGCCTAATAATTATGCACACCTGATATAGGGTGTTGATGTCATTGAACCACACCCCTTCTCATTACAGAGATGCACATCACCTAATATGCTTAATTGGTAGTAGGCTTTCGAGCCTATACAGCTTGGAGTAAGACAACATGCATGAAGAGGATGATGTGGACAAAATACTCATTTGCCTAATAATTCTGCACTCCCTGTAGTGATTATTTTCGCACAATTTAAGTTCAGCTTTGTGAACTGGATAGTTTTCTCTTTCAAAAGCCTTCCAGTGTACACAAATGTCTAAAACTACAGATAACATACATGCACAGAACCTTTAATGCAGATGTACCACTGACCTGACATGCACAGATCACGTTGCATGCCCACATGAGTTTTTGCACAGATCCACAAATGTAAGCTGCAATCAGGTACTAGTGTGAAACTAGGACATCTGAGGACCCCATACCATTACACTGCCTCCACCAAAAACTGTTACACTGCTAATTGCTGTTACTAATTGTTGTTACTGTTGTTACAATTAGCATAGCATTCTCCACATCTTCTTCAGACTTTGACCACACGATCCAACTGCCATAGAAAAAATCTGAATTCACCATTCAAGGCTTTCCAGTGGTATAAGATTTATTACCAAGAAACATTAATAGAGTATTCTTTTTGTATACCAAACACAAATTTCCGTACTTTTAGTGCTTTAAAAAAGTTTAAAAAATCAATAGCATGACATCATTAGGACCGACCTGACAAAGTCATAAAAGATTGCAATGATATATGCAAGAGAGGGCCATGAAAGACAATAGATTTTATTTCCTTCTCTGCTCAAATATCAGAAATTGAAGAAAGAGAGAAGTAAACACGGAAATGGAGCTTAATTAGAGCCTTCTCTGATAAGGACTCGATATATATTGAATAAGCATGGGTCTTCCAATAAATTCTTGGGTGTTCCAAATGAGAAGGCAGGAAACAGAAGCGCATCTGATATAGTCAATCAAGTGCAATTAATCTCAGTTGCGGGTGAAGGTATGGGTTGGTTGTAAAGTGCCTCACACCCCTGGCATCATTACACACTCGGATGCCTGCTGCCTTTTAAGAGGTGTGCTGTGGTGGTCTATTTGTGCATCAGACCATGCAGTGTACAAGCAAGGCCAGGGACATTACCCTTGCTGTGTGTCACGACATTGTAGCCTCATGGAGATAGCCTGCAGGGAGACAATCTGTGAATGGAGTTCTTACTCCTGTAATGCAAATGACACTAACTTTGGGTGATATTGAAAGGCTTTGTATGAAGTGACTCACGTGATAGATATGCATTTCTATCAGTAGCATGATTAGACTTTAATATTATAGAACTTCGGTCATTTGCCAGTTTTTGTCATTCTTCAATCCGACTTCAAAACAAGAGCATTACAGTCTAACAAAGTTGCTCACTATGGATTGATGTGTGTGCAGAGCCATGAGAAGAGTTAGGCAAGAAAACCTTTTTGTATTGCTTTTAAAATATAAAGATGTAAATTAGGTGTAAGAGTATGCACTGCTGAACACAGACAGATTAATTTGAATACAATTAAATTTAAACCAGACATAAAAAAAATAGAATTGTAGGCTTACATTTAAATTTGAAAGCTTCAATAAATAGTACTTAAAGCAGTCCAAATAAAAAACAAAGTCCACAAAGGAAATGCAGAAGCCAGGGAAGAATAATAAACTTTATGACAAAATACAAAGGAAATACAGGGCTTTAAATACAGAGGGCTAACTTGGGGTGACAAGACGCAGCTGGGTGTCACGAGGCACAGGAGACAACGAACTATTTAAATAAGACAGGAAGTGAAAACCACAACAATTTCTCAAAATCTGATATCACTGATATTTAGTTTCTACATTTGACTTGAAAGCAGAAAAACAAAAGGAACTCAGATGAACAAGCTCCAAACTGTACAAATAAAACAGAAGAACATGATGCAGATTTCTTTCTGTTTTAAATTACCCATAATTAAGTGACTGCATTTACAGCATTGATCTGAAAAGTGTTTTGATTGCTATGCTATATTTTATGCCAGCAACTGTGAACCAACTGTATCCAATTTAACAACTATCCATATTTAGCAATAGAGCCAACAGACCTTGTAGAATCTTTTTATGGAAAACTGTTCTGTTCTTCTTTTAAGGTACTTAATGGCAGAGAAAATGCTGGCTGCATTCAGATTGCCCCTCACTCAGTCACACACTATGTTTGCTCTACATAACACCCAGTCACTCTTGGTACTGCTGAGATCCCGGCTGAAGACTAGAGGTGACCGCACGTTTGCCTTGGCTGCACCCGATTTATGGAATAACCTCCCCATCGCTATACACGAGTCTGATTCCATCCATTCCTTCAAATCGCGGTTAAAAACCCACTTATTCAGCCTCGCCTTTTCTACCAGTTAACGCTTGCTTGTTAGTTAGCTTAATGCTTATTCTTATCTTCGGCTTATTCTTAATTACTTTTAATCATTTTTAATTTTTTTGACTGTTTTATCTTTTACACTTAGTTTTCTCTTGTGCTTTTATATGCAATTCTTTTGCTTTTGTGTTTTAATGCCATTCAACCTGCTAGCATGTTTTGGTACCTTGCCATAGCCCTCATCCTTCCCTGTTACTTCATCCTACTCTCTTGCACATTAAGCACTTTGGTACACCACTGGTTTTTAAATGTGCTATATAAATAAAGTTTGTTGTAGTTGTGTGTTTCAAGCTCAATGAACAAAAAATGTATAACAAAAATCTATGCTCACATAACATGTAGAGATGCAATGATGGCAATTTTCTTGGTCAAAGCCAATCCTGATATTTCTGATAGCAGTGTGACCTGCTATACCAATTTTTTATAACTGACAGGATATAAAAACAAAAGATATTTTTTCCAGTAATGCGAAATATTATTTTTTATTATAAAAGAGAGGATTAAACTTTACAATTTTCATCAAACGGCATTATTTTAAAGGATCTTCCTACTTAAACAACTGAAAGTTAAGTTTCCTGCTACTGGAAATGGTACAAATAATTAACTTAAAATATGTTGCTGTAAACCTACCTTTATTTTACATATTTTACCTTGTGAAAAAAATGGAGGAGTAACAGTTTTGAATACCAAAACACATTTCTGATACTTACATAATTTTCCAGTGTGTTTATAACTTCACCAGACAAAAGGGCATTGACCATTTTCTCTTTTTTAATTGTCTCCATATTTTTCCTCATGAATATTGACCACTCATACTGAGGCTGAAGACCTGTAGTTGGCTGTCAGCTCTTACTCACTTTCCTTTTGTCAGCTTCTTGAAGATGTCCATGTTAGCTGTGTTGATTTAGGGGTCTGATAGATTTGTCATTAGAGATCTTTTCATTGTCTCCCTGCAGTTTACTTTGGCAAACTTTGTGCTGTCAATCGAGCTTCCAGATTAATAACATGTTAACCTGGGGCTGTGAGTGTTGCCTGCACTGCTGTACACATGCATGTAACAGACTAGTTCATAGTCGGTCATATGTAAGGCTGACTGACCAGTCACTATTTGGGGCTGAGAGTGCTAGAAATGCAATTATATTTCCTGGCTGGTCATCGATGAATCTCTAATTTCACATGTATGAGTGCAGTGGATCCTCTCCCAAACATGGCAAAGACATAATAAATGGTTACCTCTCAATAGAGACAATGTAAAATAACTTAATACGATTTTTTAAATTTACATTATCAACATAAAATTAGTTGCTTCATTCAACAGTGCCTTCACTTTTTTTGAAATACTTTCAGTATAATAAGGAAGTGTGTTTAATCAGGCGCCTTGCTGTCCATTTACACCTATGGTGAGGGCAGAGAAATGAATGCAATGGCCATGTTTTTCATTTTAGAACTGATAAGCTTCCTTGGAGAAGAAAATCAAGTCTGAGATATTTCATTATCATGTTATTATGTTCAAAAGGATGGGTTTTACAGTTAAATTCCTTTCATTCAGTTGTACTTGGGTTTATATTCTCATGAACTGGATTCCTATTTTGATCAGGAATATGTCAAGCATTCACATGACACAAGCAGTTTGTCTCCTCTTAATGATTTCCTTGATGTTATTAGATGGCCGACCGCATTCAAAGTCTGAAAAGTCAACATGGTACATTTATAGTTATTACATCCGGAAAGAAACAGCTCCCATTGTGTGTAACATATATTAATCTGTTCATCTATGAAATCAGATCAAGGATTATGAGAACCAGTAAATCCAATATTTTTGTGATACATTAGCCAGACTACGGGCAATAGTAACAGGAGGCAATTGTGACCGACACGATTCCTTACAGCAGAAGCAAGAAACACAGAAAATATTGTCTTTTATATGTGTTCAAACCATATTAGCCAATATAATATGGACAGAAAGGAACTGTTTATACACATTTAACAATATCCAACATGTAAACAAATTTGAAAGTACAGTGGGTAATGAACGCTTCACCAGCAGAGATGGGCATAACACATTACAAGTAACATGTTACTGTAATCCAATATTTTTTTTCAAGTAATGAGTAATGTAAGGGATTACTATTGCAAAAAAGTAATTAGATTACGATTACTTTCCCATAAGCATACTGCATTACTGCGTCACTAAACCGTCGTGATTTTGTTTGTGAGAGTGTCTCATGTCAATGATGTAAGGGTGTGCGACGTCTGTGGCAGCAACAGACGTGTGCAGATCAACAATAGATAATACGGAGTGCAGGAGAGAGCACAACCATGTTTGAAGCGTGGAGGTACTTACGTTACTTTAAGTTTTATTCTGTGAAAAGTGACAAAAACATTAGCGTCTGCTGTACACTCTGCATGGTAAGAATGGCCTGTATTTATATAGCGCTTTACTAGTCCCTAAGGACCCCAAAGCGCTTTACATATCCAGTCATCCACCCATTCACACACACACATTCACACACTGGTGATGGCAAGCTACAATGTAGCCACAGCCACCCTGGGGCGCACTGACAGAGGCGAGGCTGCCGGACACTGGCGCCACCGGGCCCTCTGACCACCACCAGTAGGCAACGGGTGAAGTGTCTTGCCCAATGACACAATGACCGAGACTGTCCAAGCCGGGGCTCGAACCGGCAACTTTCCGATTACAAGGCGAATTCCCAACTCTTGAGCCACGATCGCCCAAGAAGAAGAAGAAAACTTCTTTCTACCGCGAAAAATTAAACTTGAAATCAGAGCAAGTACCTATAGCACACTGCCACAGGAATGTGAAATTCACAGAGAAACCCTCAGTTCCCCCATTGACATGATCACTGCAGCACCGAGCAAACTTTCACCTGCTCCACTCATGCTAAACAGGTGAAAACAGACTTAAAAACAACAGGAGTTAGTGCCACTGATTCTTTGATTTTATTTACTTTTTGCTGTGTTTTACTTGCATCTATTTGAAAGAGTGAGTGTAAACACAAAAAATTATTTTATTTTATATGCTGGAATATGCAGAAAATAGGTTTAAATATTAAACAATTTCTTCAAGTCAAAGACTGTTGCATAAAATTAAATTTTTGCTTAATGCAATGTGGATAAAATTAAAAGATTACAACTAATAAAACAAACAAATGGAACTGGCTTTCCATTTGATTCAATTTTATATGATGGATTATGCATAAAAAATAGAATCGGGCTGAAAAGTCTATTGCTTTATTACGTATTCAGGTTGTGTATCATGTTTTTGAAAAGTAACTAAGTAACTAATTACTTTTGAAAATAAGTAATCAGTAAGGTAATGGGATTACTTTTTGGAGAAGTAATTAGTAACTAATTACTTTTTTCAATTAACTTGACCAACACTGTTCACCAGTACATATAATGTATCTCTAAAGGTGCTACTGACATGAAATTCTCACCAGATCTCGATAACAACAAATCCAATGCACACATGCAAAGAACTCAAGCCATTATTTTTAATGAATGAAATTAAGTTATGTGTAACAATGAGAAATGACACAAATAAATGCATGGAAAGTCATGACACCAGCTGGAACCTATCAGTAACTAGACAACAATCCTGCCACTTAGTGCAAATTACTATCAGCTGATTCAGTCCCAACTGATGGCCTAAAAATTGGTGTGTCATTACCAAGATGTCACACAAGAAATGATGATTGGTAAAAACCAATGCCCAGGGGCTGCCTGCAAGATTTCAGACAGAGTTGTGAAAATAATAATCTGAAGAGTTGTCCAAGAGCCCAGTACCACTTGTGGAGAACTACAGAAAGACCTGGAATCCACAGTTTCAAAGAAAACCGTAAGTAATGGACTCAACCTCCATGGCCTGTATCCACACTCACCAGGCAAGACTCCACAGCTGAAGAAAAAGCAAGTTGAAGCTTATTTAAAGTTTGTTGAACAACATTTAGACAAGCCTGTGAAATACTGGCAGACTATAGTCTGGTGACATGAGACCAAAACTGAGCTCTTTGGATGCCATAATACAGAACATGTTTAGAATTCAAAAGGTATTTCATATCACCCCAAAAACACCGCACCAACAGTAAAGTTGGAGGTGGGAACATCATGGTGTGGGGTTGTTTTTCAGTATATGACATGTTATGCTTGTCAATTCAAATATTAAATAAATGTCAGTGAGAGTGGCAACAAAGTGCCAAAATCTAGCAGGGATTTCATGTCAATAACACCTTCAGAAGTATACTTACTCTGGCATGATCACTACATCTTTTACCCGAGGATAGTAATGTTTTTTATTTAAATGTATGTATATATATATATATGAAGGTGACACTTCTGCTCCTTCTTAGATGAACTATCACAGATGTCATATTTCCAAATCTCCGTTAAGAAGCTCAAGGATGTGCAGGGAGGAGTGTGTGTGTGTGTGTGTGCGCACGCGTGTGCATGAAATTTAAATTTAAGATTCTCCTCCTGTATAGTTCTTAGACCCCAACTTGATAAGGGATGTGCAAGTGTTATGGGGGAGTCTCGGGAGACAAGAGATCACAAGAAGAGTTCCTCATAGGTCCAGGAAGAAGGAAAGTCATAGGAGAAATGGAGGTGGGAGGCAGGGTAGTAGAGAACAAGAGATGTGGAGCCCAGGGAAATGGAGAGAGGTGAGGTCAGTATGAGTAAAGTTCAGAACTCAGTGTAGTGGATTATTTTTCATCTTCAACCCAATATAATTTTTTTTCAAAGGAATACAAAGATAACTGGATGAGTCATAGTTTGTGCAATTATAAAAACAAATATTTTCAATTAAGTGTAATATATTAGATCTTAAAACAATGAACTTAAATGTTATATTTATTATATTTCAGCGTAACCTTCTATTCTGCTGAAAAAAATTGGTGCATTTTTTTAAATGCAGGACAACTTTGATCACTGGAAATCTTTTGTGCTTTTTTAAAACCTATTTTTTGAGGGAAATGTCAAGCAAAGAGGTGGATACAGAGAAATGTTGTGAAAAAGCTCTCGAGAACCACTGCACTGGCTATGCTGTGGTCTGTGATTTGCATCTAGTTTGGTGCGAATCGAGGAGTGTACATTATGTATAACAGCCCAAAATAATAGTAAATAATAATATGACTTTTGCAACATTACCTGGCTAAATTCCTACAGTTGGGCAAAGGCTTTCTCTGTATGTCTGTGTTAAGAATGCATGTCAGTGATTTAACCACATTTCCAATAAAAGATGAATACAGGAGGGAGCATTTGGGGATTTTTACCATAAGCAATTGTGAAGAAACAAATTAAATGAACAGGTCATTCAGAACCACTATAGTTGAAATAAGATTGTTTCCATCTGCAGCTATTTAAACTTGATGACACTGCTCTGTTCTGGGACCTCCACACTACATCCATGTGGATACAGAAAAGCTGGCGGAAAAGCAGAAGCAAGACCCCAGAAAGAAAAGACTAGGCAACAATGACAAACAGATATGATGCCAATTATATTAGAAGCAAGAAATTAGGAGGACAGGAGGACGTGGATTGCTAAGCGGCCTGCAAAGTGAAGCAAACATGTGCAGGCTACAAAAAAATGTTAATCCATTGCCCTTTATTTGCCAGTTCCATCTGTTGAAGGGTATTAGCTGATGTGGGCTGGCAGTGAGATCAGCTGACTTACTGAGCTTGACTTCGTGGCATTCCTGAATTAATCATAAGTTTGATTATAACAAAGACATAATGTAGAATATTTAGAAATGCCAAATAATTATCACTGCATAGACATTTTTCAAAACTTTTTTTTTTTACAGTTCTCTGTCACTTTTTTATGAGCCTGTCTTTATAGTCCTCATATTTGTGCAAATGAAGAATGTAATGAACTGGGATTTCTTTAACAAACATGTATTTAATCTCAAGACGCTTTTAGTAGGCTACATTCAAGGTCACTGTGACCTCACCTGTGCTTTTACTGTGAATGAGATCATTCTCGAAGGTCTGCTCATATTTACTTTGCAGTTCTGTGAAAAACTAAGTGCACTCCATGCTTCAGTTAATTGTAGATCTGCCTTTAGCAGCAATATCCTGAAGCAATTGTTTTCTGTGTGATTTTATCTTCTTGACAGTGTTACTTCAGTTCACTGAGATTTGCAAGCATTTGTTTATGCACAGCTCTCTTGAAGTCCCACGACAGATTTTCAGTCGGGACTGAAAAAGTCTGGACTTTGACTGGGCTATTGCAAGGTTTTGAGTCTTATCTTTTTCAGCTAATCTGTTGCATATTTGCTGCTGAATTGAAATTTGGCCAAAATTTGAATTTTGGCCAACATCTCTATTGTACTCTCATCTATTCAAGATTGTGGCATTGTCTTAATAAATACTTAAATGCTCCTGACCAGCAATTTGCTTTTGGATTTAAACAGGCGTTCACACTTGCTGATAATCACTTAATCATGTGCAGTCAGATTTTATATAAAATTATGTGTTGTCATTTATTTAAAAAAACAAACATTTTGGAATAAAAATCATGACACATTAAATAAGAGTGTGTCTTTTTTTCCAATTTTCTGACTCCCTGCTGTATTGTCATTCTGTTACTGACTATGTCAGTAGGTAGGTTATTAGATACTCCAAGCAACAAAGAATCTTGTCTGTGAGGGGGAAATTTTGGAAGTTGCAGTGCTCTCCCTTAACATAATCCGTGTGCAGCCCATTGACAGCAGGTAAACTTTTGCTAATGATAGCTTAAGAATATCTTCTTTGCGTCTCCAATAAGACAGAGTGATATTTGAAAGATTAAATGAAACTATGTAATTTAAGCAAGTCACTAATTTAAATAGCATTCATATCTATATTTAAATACATTGAATGATAAGACTTCAAACCTAGTATGCCTGTTAGTTAGCCAGCAAGCTACTTTGCTAGCTAGCATGAGTTTGTTTAGTGTAAAAATGCATCGTATTACAGTTTTGTTTTTGTTTTTTTTGTTTTTTTTTTGGGGGGGGGGGTTAACAAAACGTATCCTTGTTTGCAACTTGGTTATATTTTCACTTATATTTTCACTTGGGTTATTTTATAGCTAATGACAAGTGTGCAGGTCTGTTTTCTCTGTTCATGTTAACTGCATACAGACAGCTGTCTACTCATGCTGCTGCTACTGTAATGTGTTTAATGTGTTTTGTACACAGTTGAACACACTTCAGATGCTATACCAGCAGGAGGGCAGTGTTAGAAGCTGGCTGCAATACAGCAGGTTGCATAACAAAAGAGCAAACGGTATAGATTGGCATATGAATGAGGCAAATTCACTGATTTCCTTTTCTCACATGTGTAAGTGAAGAGCACTTCTGACAGCATTACTGCATTAATATTTATCTTCTGTTCTCTTTTTACCATAAAGTGTCCAAAGACAGGAATCCAAGTGTCACGATCGGGCAAATTACACACAGTAATTCGGCGTGCCCGTGTGGCGTGCTGGCTAGACCCAAACGCGGCGAAGGCTAGTGATGGGTTGGAACAGACACGCAGTTATTCTAGTAACGATCAGTGCACGAAGCGTGGCTTCGGAACTGGCGTTACAAATGGGAAAACACTCACAGTTGCTGAATCAGGCGGGGCCTGACGTAGGCAAGGTTTCGGAGCTCCTGACATGAAGAGAACAATGTCTGAGCAGCGAACAGGTGGGTGGTGTCTCTCTTTTAACCCTTTAGAGCCGATCGGAGCGGGAACGCTCTGTTATGCGTAACTATTTTTAAATCCCAGTAGCACTGCAACCACGTAAGCTAGCGCAAAAAATTTTTTTTGCATATGAAACCGGAGGAGTTGTACTTACATCTGATGCCATCAGCTTGTCCTAGGTCACGGTTTCCTTCCACATAAAGCTTTGCAAAAACTGCATAAAAAGCGCTTACAGGAACAAAAACATAATATTCCAGAAACACGCTTTACCGATCTGATCAGCTGTTCAAAACACTTCCTACGTTGGAATAGACGTCAGCGCGAACTTTTGCATTTCCGCCATTACCTGCCCGAAACCGGAAGTGACGTCATTTTCGCGGAAATGTAGTCTTTTTTGCGATCAGGGCCTCAGGGCCTATACTGCTCTTTTTAAAAGTTATCTTTGACTTTATGACTTTCTGTGTCGTTTCTGGGATGCTTAGGACTCATATTGCACTGCTGGAAATAGTTTATTTTGATGCATATGCTGCTTTTTTGCAAATTTGCAGTATAATATTTATTTTCGTTTTTCCTGCAGTGTATAAAAATTGGTGTATTTCAAAAATAAAACTATGAAGACACTCAAAATAATTTTCCTGTGGTGGGAAACTATTTTGTGCAACTTTTTTGTATTTACAGTTTTGAGGGATAAGACTCTTAAATTTCTCTAACTACAAATATATGTCAAAAAATCAAAAACGATTTTCAATTTTTTTGTAGTTTATTGCACTTTTTTGCAATTTATGTAATTACTATGCACTTAATGAATACATATTATTAAAATCTGGGCTATAATGGTTGTATTGATGTATAGCAACTTGAAATGCTCCCAAAAATGGCTCCACAGCATGTAAAAATATAATATAAGCTCTGGCGGACTTGGTTCTATGGTAGGTCTTAA
This sequence comes from Diplotaxodon limnothrissa, assembly GCF_057381915.1. Lineage (NCBI taxonomy): Eukaryota > Metazoa > Chordata > Actinopteri > Cichliformes > Cichlidae > Diplotaxodon > Diplotaxodon limnothrissa. Next base: position 12,076,556 of record NC_140612.1, on the reverse strand, counting down.
AGGGTTAAACCCGGCCCCGTGATCAGCTGATTACCAGCTGACAGGACCCCCTCCCCCCGAAGAATGGCACCCGATGGTCCAGGACGGCGGCGATGGAAATCCGAGATGAGGGAGGGATCCAAGACGAAGCAGGACTGTACCCAGGAGCGCTCCTCAGGACCCTAGCCAGGCCAGTCCACAAGATACTGGACCCCTCGACCCCGGGGACGGGAGTCCAAGATCCGCCTGACAGTGTAGACAGGACCCCCATCGACGGACCTGGGCGGGGGCGGGGCCGGGGAGGGGGGCACCAGCGAGGAAGTAACGTGCCGTTTAAGCTGCAAGACGTGGAAAACCGGATGGACCTTCATGGCGGATGGAAGCCGGAGATGATAAGTCACGGGGTTGAGCTGGGCAGTGACCTCGTACGGCCCAACGAACCTGGGAGTGAGCTTCTTGGACTCGGTGTGGAGCCTCAGGTGCCTTGTGGAGAGCCAGACGCGATCCCCCGGCTGAAAAGGATGACCCGGGCGGTGGCGGCGATGATGCTGCTTGGGGTACAGAGCATTGGCTTGGGAAATGGCAGCCCGCGCCTTGATCCAGGCCTGACGACAGCGGCGGACCATCCGTTCAGCAGCAGGCACGTCAACCTCCACCTTCTGATGGCTGAAGATAGGAGGATGGAAACCATGACAGATTTCAAAGGGCGAGAGACCGGTGACAGAAGAGACGTGAAGGTTATGAGACAGCTCAGCCCACAGCAGGTAACGAGGCCAAAGCGACGGTTGGGCGGAGATGAAGCACCTCAAAAAGCGCCCCAGCTGTTGATTGGTCCGTTCAACCTGCCCATTGGTCTGAGGGTGATAGCCGGACGAGAGGCTGGAAGAGGCTCAAATCAGGCGGCAAAAGGCTTTCCAGAACCTGGCGGTGAACTGGGGCCCCCTGTCGGAGACTATGTCCTTGGGGAACCCGTGAAGCCGGACGACATGGTCCAAGAAGAGCTCGGCCATCCGTTTGGCGGAAGGGAGGCCGGCCAGAGCGACCAGGTGCACCACCTTCCAAAACCGGTCTACAAAGGTGAGGATGGTGTCAAGACCGTCCACGGATGGGAGGCCGGTAACAAAGTCAAGGCTGACATGGGACCAGGGACGTCCCGGCACAGGGAGAGGGCGAAGGTCGCCAGCGGAAGGCTGAGTGGAGGACTTGGCCCGAGCACAGGTGTCAAAGGCAGAAACGAATTCACGGACGTCACGAGTCATGGAGGGCCACCAGAAGGCACGATGGAGGAGTTGGAGGGTCCTGTCAGGCCCCGGGTGACCAGAGAGCGGGGAGTAGTGAGCCCAGGGCAAGGCCTCCTGACGGCACCGGGATGGTACATAGAGCTTCCCAGCAGGGGTGTCAGGCGGAGGTGGTTCAGCGGTCAGGGCATCCCGGATAGAGTCCTCCAGGGGCCACCGAAGGGGGGGCAGCGAAGCGATGACAAGGTAGGATAGGTCCGGGGTCTGATGTGAGGCCGTCCTGGGCAAACTGTCTGGAGAGAGCGTCTGCGTTAGCGTTCTTGGAACCAGGGCGGTAGGCGAGGTGGAAATTGTAAGGCTCAAAGAACTTGGGTTGAGCTGCTTGGCAGTCCAAATATGGATCAGGTTCTGATGGTCAGTCCAGATCAGAAAAGGGTCTTTCGCTCCCAGGAACTAATGCCGCCACTCTTCTAAGGCCCACTTGATGGCCAGGAGTTCTCGGTCTCCGACACCGTACCGTTGCTGCGTGGGAGAAAATTTCCTAGAGAAATAGCAGCATGGGTGAAGTTTTCTGTCCGGGCCATGTTGAGAAAGGACGACGCCAGCGGCAACATCGGAGGCATCCACCTCCACCACAAAATCTCTGGCAGGATCCGGGTGAAGCAGGACGGGGGCCGTAGTGAACCGGTGGATAAGGTCTCGGAATGCCTGTTTTGTGCCTGGGGAGAGGCAGAAGGGTTTAGGCAGGTTAGCTGGTTTGGTGAGGGATGTCAGCGGGGCGACAATGGTGCTGAAATTACGAATAAAGCGCCGATAGAAATTGGCAAAGCCCAGGAAGCTCTGTAGCTGCTTAAGGCTGTAGGGCTGAGGCCACTGGGTCACGGCTTGGACCTTTTGCGGGTCCATGGTCAGGCCATCGGAGGAGATGGTGAAGCCTAGGAAGGTGGTGGACCGCTGATGGAAAGCACACTTCTCCAGTTTGCAGAACAGCTGGTACTGGCAGCCTGTTCAGCACGGCCCTCACATGGCGAATATGGTCCACTTCAGTGCGGGAGTAGGTCAAGATGTCGTCTAGATAAGCAAACACCCACCGGCCTAACATATCCCGCAAGACATCGTTGATCAGATGTTGGAAGACAGCAGGGCTGTTGCAGAGGCCGAAGGGCATCACCAGGCACTCCCAGTGCCCGTTAGGGGTGATGAAGGCCGTCTTCCATTCGTCCCCTTCCCTAATGCGCACCAAATTGTAGGCGCTGTGTAGGTCCAGTTTGGTGAAGATGCAGGCCTGGGAGAGGGAATCAAGTGCGGTGGATAGCAGAAGAAGAGGATGGCGGTTCTTGATAGTGACTTTATTCAAGCCCCGATAATCTTTTTCTTCTTGACAAAGAAGAATCCAGCAGCAGCAGGAGAGGTAGAAGGGCGAATAAAGCCCTGTTGGAGAGCCTCAGCAACATACTCCTCCATGGCCTTATTCTCTGCAGGAGACAGAGAGAACAGGCGACCACGAGGGGGGACCGCTCCTGGGAGGAGCTCAATGGCCATGACGTAGGAGCGATGAGGAGGTAGAGTAGAGGCTCGCCTCTTACTGAAGACCTCAGATAGGTTGTGGTAAGCCGGAGGGATCTTATCCAGATCAATGGGCTCCGGGTGAGAGGCCTCTCCTGACTTTGAGTTCTTTTTGGTCCGAGAGAGAAGGCGTGGACACTGGGGACCCCAATCCAGGATCTGGCAGGAAGACCAGGAGATGTGGGGGTCATGTTGACGGAACCAGGGGTATCCAAGGATGAGAGGAGAGGAAGTGGCCAAGACTACTAGAAACCGGATCTCCTCCTGATGATCCCCGAAAGACATGCGAACCGGCTGGGTCTGGAACTGGATCTGGTAGGGTTGGAGGGGTCGCCCATCTACTGAGGTCGCCGGGAGAAATCGATCAACAGGAGTTAACGGAATGCGAAGGCGAGAGGCTAGTTTTTGGTCGATGAAGTTCTCAGCGGCTCCGGTGTCCAGGAGGGGTTCAGATGAGAACTGTTGGTGTTTCAGGTGAAATATTACTGGTAACAGAAAACGAGAGGGGTCAGAGGAGTGTGAAGGGTCAGGTGGGACTCCCCCGCAGTCTACCTGGCGTCGTCGTTTCCCAGACGTAGCGGGCACTGGGGACGACTGTGTCGAGCTGATCCACAGTAGGTGCAGAGACCCTCACGCCAGCGTCTCTCTCTCTCCTCTTTAGAGAGTCTACCCAGATGCATGGGCTCGTCGCTGGATGTACTGCTTGGGCTAGCAGCTTCTCCTTCAGAGGGGGAGGAGGCTGCGAAGACATGGCCCTCTGAGGCTGGAAGGGTTTGAAGGCCTGAGGGGTGTGGCGATCACATCACTCGTTGGTCGATCTTCAGGGCGAAGTCCACGGCCTCATGCAGAGTTTTGGGGGCCTCACGGCCGGTCATCTCATCTCGGATGCAATCAGCCAGTCCCTCCAGAAAAATGGAGCGTAGAGAAGCATCTCCCCACTTTAGCTTAGCGGCCAGGGTACGAAATTGGGAGGAAAAGTGACAGACGGGTCGACTGCCCTGGCGTAAATGAAGCAGCTGTGACTCCACTTCCACTTCACTGCTCGGGGGAACAAATGTCTTTTTTAATTCCTCCACAAACAGGGCATAGTCATTGCAAGCTGCGGATTTATTGTTGTAGAGAGCCGCGGCCCATTCCTGAGCCTGGCCAGACAAGAGAGAGGTTAACATTGCAACTTTTGCACGGGTGGTGGCGTATTTAGTGGGCTGACATTCAAACAGCATGTCTAAAGTGGCGAGCAAACCATCAGGCCGGCCATCAACTCCGTTCCACTTATCTGGTCCGATCCGGGGCTCTGCGCTCACCGGCGTTGGCTGTCGGTGCAGCGCGGTGATGGAAGTGGAAAGTTGGAGGACAGTTTCGGTGAGAGACTCCATTTTTGTGCTCATCCAATCTACCACACCGGGAAGATATAGTACTTCGGCTTTCAGCCGTTCGAATTCCGCTGGGTCTATAAGCGGCTCAGACATCCTGTCACGATCGGCCGAAGTACACACAGTAATTCGGCGTGCCCGTGTGGCGTGCTGGCTAGACCCAAACGCGGCGAAGGCTAACGATAGGTTGGAACAGACACGCAGTTATTCTAATAACGATCAGTGCACGAAGTGTGGCTTCGGAACTGGCGTTACAGACGGAGAAAATGAATCGAGAGGGAAGGAGGTTCTGCAGCATCCGGTCCCGTACAAGCAGACTGAGAGACAGCTTTTTCCATCAGGCCATCAGACTGCTGAACACGTCATAGACACCTTACCTTCACTACTGGAACTTCAACATTTTGCACTCCATACTGTACAGTAATGCCACTGTTTTGCACATGTCTCAACTCTGTATATCTTTATATATTTTATTTATTGTTTACTCTATTTAATCTGTAAAATATGTGTACACACACACCAGAGGTGTGGACTCGAGTCACATGACTTGGACTCGAGTCAGACTCGAGTCATTAATTTTATGACTTTAGACTTGACTTGAAAAAATGTTCTAAGACTTGTGACTTGACTTGGACTTTTACACCAATGACTTGGGACTTGAATTGGACTTGAACCGGTTTACTTGAAAAGACTTGATATTTCACCCCAAATATAAAATTTAACATGCATATTATATAGAGATTGAAAATGTGACGTCATTCACGGGTAGAACCGCAAAGGATTCTGGGAACTCGTGGCAAGCGGTACTAGCGCACGCAGGCTTTCAATTAAAATCAGTTAAACAGCGATAAAAAGAAACACAAAAATGTCAAGAAGCCGTTGTATTATTAACTGCAATAGCCGGTCGCATGACAGCCACGGGAAGCCAACGGGTAAAGAGATCGGTTGTTATCGGATTACGTCGTTGAAGAGAAATTGTTCAAGCCATGTTTCCGAAGTAACAAAGACGCGACGGATGGCCTGGATTGCAGCCATTCAAAGACCAAATATAACGTCCCAGAACACTCCAGCTCACAGGTTAGTCTGCTCCAAGCATTTACACGAAGGTCAGTGTTTTTTAGTAGTTAATACGTCATTTTCATAACATAATTAGTGATATAGGTTACAAGCAAGTCTGGCGCTGAACAGAAATTGTCGCGCTATGCTCCTTTATTTATTGTGCATAAATAGTGAATTGTCCTGACACAATATTGCGTTTCGCTTCTGTTATTATGGTACATTGACAAAAACATATACTTTTATTCACAGGATAAAACAGGTTTTTTGTATCACTAATTGCCCAGTGCGATTACAGACTGCGGTAAAGTGAGCCGTCATTTGTGAGCCGCGGTCAAGCCAGCCGCCTCCTATCCGCGCGGTGATTACAGCATACAATATTGTTGTCACTGCTACATTTCTGTAACGCTACCAGAAATTATTTCCACTACTAATTAATTACCGTTGAGCTCAAAGGTCCTATTAATAAACGGTTAAGGAATGTGTATTTATGACGACAATTTGTGAGACTGGTAAACTTGTGATACGTACGATGGTCTTTCGTTCTACACGGTGCATTTCAAGGTCCTGCACCCATCCGTCGGTAAACTGTACCTGGGCTTGTTGCAGTGACCTGAAGTTACTAAACTTCATGAGTGTATGCACTCACTCCAAGAACCGTATAATTATAAATATGCATATAAATATGCTAAGATGAGATAGCTGACTTCATCTAACTAGCAAATGTTGTCCAGGCTACGTTGGTGATACAGTTTTTTTTAATGTGTATGATATTTTTGTCATGCGATTTTAAAGCTGGTCCTACAACCGCATCCAAGAATAACATGCAGCTTATCTCAGAACTGTCGGTGAAAATTATTCTTGGAGCTAGGTTTAATTGAGCTGCATTTTAAAGAGGTGCAATTTCACAATTTGTGTATATTTTCTAAGTTCACTATTTTGTCATGTGTTGAGAAAAACACAGATTTTAAAATTACATCGTCTAATATTTACATTTAGCATAACTGCAACATAATTTTTTCGTTTTTTTTTTTAAAGACTCGAAAGGACTTGAAATTCAAAGTTTCAGACTTGTGACTTGACTCGGACTTTTACACCAGTGACTTGAGACTCGACTCTGACTTGCCTGACATTACTTGAGACTTGACTTGAGACTTGAGGATAAAGACTTGAGACTTACTTGAGACTTGCAAAACAATGACTTGGTCCCACCTCTGACACACACACACACATGTAGAAAAACATTTAGTATACACATCCAGAAATTTTTTTTGCATATACTATTATATATTGTACATATATTTATTAGTTTCAGATTTAGCCATTCGTATATTTTGCCTGTTTATGTTATTGTATTTTGCACAACTCTGTTGCTTGTGAAGCTCGCACACAAGAATTTCACTCACATGTACTGTACCAATGTACCTGCACATGTGATGTGACAATAAAAGTGATTTGATTTGATTTGAAAACACTCACAGTTGCTGAATCAGGCGGAGACTGACGTCGGCAAGGTTTCGGAGCTCCTGACATGAAGAGAACGATGTCTGAGTGGCGAACAGGTGGGTGGTGTCTCTCTTTTAAACCCGGCCCCGTGATCAGCTGATCACCAGCTGACACCAAGTGTATTCCTTCCTCCTGGATCTTGTGGATTTCTTTGCATATTATAATAGTAATAATAATTTTTTTTAAAGGATATTCTTTTAATAATGATAATTTGTGCCTGTGTGAATATGGTCCGTAAGAATCAAGCACAGTTCAAACTATGTGTGGCATATGCCATACCATAAGGAAGCATTTCAAAACTGTATAGGACAGATGTAGGATTTAAAAAATGGAAGATAAGATAGATGCAGACCAGGGAGTTTTCAATCTAAGGATTTTCACTATGTAATAGCCCTAAATGAAATCCTTAGATTGGAAGCTGTTTGATGTACACATCTACCTTCTTATGCTATGTAGTGCAAATTGTCTAAGCAAATAGTCATTCACAGAGGTTGTAACTTATTCTCCAGTAAGGTAGGAAAAGTTAGCTGTTTTATTATATTTAGCTTTGTCAGTGTTTTACCATTGCATTTTATTTAAATCAAAATTTCCTGTCCTAACAAGGTTTTGAGTATTTATTCATAATACACATTTTTTACTTTTAGGCTTTTAGGCTTACACAATTCTGTCAGCACTTTGATTTGTTTGAGAAGGGCTGCTTAACTAAACTTAGAGAGAATGTGGTGTGGTGTGGCCTATCACTCATCTAATCATTCTAATAATGGTAGGTTGGGTGTGCTTCGGAAAAAAAAAGACTTAACCCCAAGATAACTTGGGGTCAGATTTATTTTTTCTTTCTATCTCAATTTCGCATAAAATAGTGTTGATTGCATCCTTTGGACATTCACTACACCAACTGATTGTGCAGCTTGGCCCCTCTCTTTACAGCATACAGCTACTTCTTTGCCAGCATCCTCGGTAACACAGCGGATGAGGAAAAAATCTCACACAGACTTAAGCTTGTTGGTCTCAAACAGCCTCTCCTCCACAGTCCTCATGTATAAAGTGCTCCAAAAACCCTAGCATTAAGGTCAGCTGGTGAATTCTGCGTTTCAGTGAAGCTAGCCAGCAATGGACCACTGTGCTGGCTACTTGCTACACTTACTACAAAGAGTATCAATCAATCTTTTCTTCTTCTTTTTAATACAAAATGTTTTGCTGAAGCCAGGAGCAGTATAAAAGTGACTCCCTCAGATCAATTTTTTGTTTTAGCAGTCATGTAGTCGATGGCGTTACACTTCCTCTTAAAACTGTGATTAAATCCAGTTTCTCAGACAGTGTTCAGTCTGTAAAAATGATCAGAATAGGTGTCCACAGTGTAAATTAGGATTAATACATGTAGTGTATATGTTACACTATGGAACAAACTTTTGGACTCAAGCCTGAACTGATTCAAATTTACTGGTTAAAGAAATAATGAATTTTGCACTTATACTCTTATAGTTATGCACATGTAATTATAATATATGAATTCAGACACACGTGAATGTAAACTGTAACTTGAAAAGGATAGTTAAGACAAACGCATCTGGTTGAAAGCATAAAGTCAGCTTCTGCCAGACACCAGAGCAGTGTTGTTAGAAAGTTAATTAATTTGTTTCGTTTTATTATGCTTCTTTTATTTGTTTGTGTTCACAAACAAAATTGTAGGCTCTGATAAAGCAATATTTGTTATAATTACTTCTGTGCCTTTCGCAGAAAAAGCAAAACTCTGAATATTCATTATTTATACATTTTGAAAAACAAGCGTGAAAAATCTTTTATGTAAACAAGGCTGTTCACATGAAAACAGAGCAGAGGTTTTTTTTTGGTTTTTTTTGAAAATTCTAATCATACTTGCTTTCTGTCTGACCTTCGTTGGCACACGAAGACCACTTTTTTCTCCATCACACAGACAAAAACAATCTGACATGTTTGCCTGAGGACCATCCCATTTCAAAGGTGGATTTTGTATGTAGACAACAACCTAGTAATTTCCCTCGACGCAGCAGCTGAGCACACGTCTGTGCGATGACAAACGGAAAGGGTTATCTGGTCCCTTCAGAATACCTCGCAAACATCGCTCAGATAAACCTAATTTTGCCCAAGGCTCTCTTCACCTGCTTGAAAAGTAGAGCAATAAATTTGCAAAAATCTCCAAGAATTCCCTGCTTTTCTCAACCTGTAGTAACTATACTTCCACAGGGGCATATCACTTTCCCTTGAGGACTTTGGGGAAATATCACTGAAGCCTTTAGTTTTTATTTTTTTCTGATGGTAAAAATTGCAAATGTCATGGAAGAGAAATCACAAGCTCCATCAGGAACCCCGTAGCACTTTTTAGGGGGTGACAATGCCAAATGTGTTGGCTGTTTATTTATTAATTTTCTCTTTTCTTTGCGTAACATAATTCATGAATATTAATGTCGCCTCATGGTGGGAACTGTTTGCAGTACTCAGTGGGCTGAAAGAGGCCATGAAACAAAGCTGAGAAAAATCATACTCGCTAATGTGAAGTGGGAGTTGTGGGCTTCCAGTGCAGTGGATCAGTCACTGAAATAACCGCAGAGTCATTTGACGTTTTTTTTTTAAACACATGAATAAATAGGGGGGAAAAGGCCGAGCAGGCGTTTTCCACTCAAATATTTGACATAATTTTCTCTGACTTGCCAAAGAGCTGTCCAAGAAAAGCTTTACACGCACCCTTTTCTATGAATGAGTCATTCGGGAGCTGTGGGCTGACCTATAGTGGGTCTTTACCCCAAGACTAGAGCTGCTTTTAGAACAGACAGCCAAACTTTAGGTCAGCAGGGATTAATTAGCTTTTTGAAACCCACCCAGCAGATGTCAAGGTAATCTTGGGATGCGGGCTGTAGAGGTCAGTGCAATATCTCAGAGCAGAGGGAATGAAAGCTGATCTCACCACTGTCCAATGCTCTGCCGTGCCAGGTATGAGGCCCACATAGGCCAAGGCCACGCCAGACCTCATTCAGGCCTCATTAATGGCAACACGTATAATTGGGTCACACTTTCAATGCCTGTGATAATTAACATAACTTGGAACAGTGTTTCTTTCCAGCCCCCATCATTAACTGTGCTGAGCATGTGTGAATTATTGGTGATGATCCTAATATTTATTATACAAAAACTTAAAAGACTTTCTGATCTCTTTGGATAAATCAACTTTTATCTCACATTGCCAGACTAACCTCAGCTATTCTGGAGCCCTGTGCCAGCCCAGGAGGAAGCTCCTGCCAAACTCATTATTATTCTGTGAAAGGTGAGAAAACACTCTAAGTTGAGAGGTGCTGAAATCAGAGTTGTCAAGAGCTGGTCTGAACTGCTTTAAATTTCCCTTGCTCTGGTTAAAATATGCCAGGGGCAAATATTACTGTGGACCATTCTGAAAACAACACTTGTAATGTACTATAATATACAGGATTACTGATCACTTATGATAGCGTAGTAACTCTGCAAGAAACTAATTCATCCCGTGAAGTGCAAAAACTGGACCTTCTAGCAAATACAACACACAACAAATCAATCAGGCTGACCTGAACAGTGTGAGCTATTTTCCTTTACTCTATCCCCAGCATATTGCCAGCTTTATTGTTGTGAAAAGAAGCAAAGCAAATTACTTTCTAATCAATAAAAGATGATAAATAAATAATAGATGCTCATTCCATACAATAAAGAGATGTTATTTTTATACAACTTGATTGATGATTAAGAGAGGGAGTTTACACACTTGGCACTGGGTTCTGGGTTTTTTCCCCTTCTTCCCCCATGCCCAGCCAGCTGTTTTGATTCCGATTTTACATAAGTAAACTCATAATTTTGGGTGGTCAGAGTCCATTTCTATAAAACATGCCAAGCACAACAGTGAGAGGAAGAAGCCTTATGAATCTGAATTTAAAATGAGCACTTAATCCTGTGGAGGGAATTTGTTTGTTTTTTTGAAGTAGGTTTTAAAGATTTTTAATGTTCCGGTTTATGTTTTCCTTTTCTTTAGTTTACTAGTAGCAAAGTGATGAGAAGAACAGAGTTCTTAAGGACTGGATAAAATGTCTTTGATGGATCCCTCTATTACACTCAAAATAAATGCTGACTGTACGTAATTAGATTACATGAAAACTTACCCTGCTTCCCACCCTGTGGTTGCTGGGATAGGCTCCAGACCCCCATGACTCTAATCAGCATAAGGATGAATAAATGGATTTTATAATGTAAAATATTAAAAGTAATGCGATCTGGTTGAATGAAATTTACTTGATTGGTATATATTGTTTACATGAGCGGTTAATTATTTGAATAAATACAACTTTCATTTCATATATTTCAGTTTTTGCATTTTTTTGCATCAGAACATGGTCAGCCTTTCGCTAACGTTAACCTTATGTTTTTGAGAAGGCCAAGAATCAGGTTTTTTTTTCTCTCCTGGAAAAAAACTATGAATCGTTTATAATGTGTGTCAGGTAGAATGATGGAATCTTAGTTAGAAGTGGACTAATATTTGTGCTCCCAGAAAATAGAGTCGACGTTTTTTCCCCCATAATGCAAGGCCTGCCTATTGGGGTCATTTTTTTTCCTAAGAATGAAGATCATTGCTAGATAAAGACTTTTTGCCTGTTCTCCTGAGTAATCAACCTCTCTGTATCTAGAGTCAGCCCGAAACAGACTCCAGTATCCCTAGGCCCTGGACTGCAGGTTTGAACTCCAACCCTCAACCATTGTTTAAAAAAATTGTGTCCTGAAAAAAAACCTGCCTTCAGGGTTATTACAGTGTGTGTGTGTGTGTGTGTGTGTGTGTGTGTGTGTGTGTGTGTGTGTGTGTGTACCACTTCAGAGCAGCTTGCTTTTAACGTCACTGTGCAAGGTGCAACCGAATAGCTGGTATTGTTTTCTGTGTTTGTCATTTATGGCAAAATGTGATCCCTTGAGACACTTTGTACAGTAAAAACGTCTGCAAAACATTTCCCCACATGTCTGTATGTTTGTGGAAAGATTTTCTTAGTACAGCATTGTTACTGTACAGGCCTGTCATTAAAAGATCAAGTTTGAAGGTAAATGTGTTTCTACCCATGAGTGCTAACTAAATGACGCTGGAAATAGGCACCAGTAGTGCTGCCTGAAAGAATCCTTAGGCCTGGAAAATCACTTTGCATTTTTTATTCTTCTGATTCATTTGACTCAAAGTCAGCATCATTTTTTGTTTGTTTGTTTTTTGTCCATGCTTTCTTTTACAAAAACAGACACATTACCAGTGAACAGCAGCATAGATAGAGCACTTTAAAGTTGAACTTTATTGTGTAAGGGGCATCAGATTGTGGTGATGATCTAACCAATGAAAACTCCTCAGAACTGGTTAAAAACATGCTAATCCATTTTTTTTGTTTACCATTAACATTATGGTTTTTTGTCTGTTAGCCTGCTTAAATATCACTACAATACAATATCAGTTAACACAAACTGCAGTGCAAATTGACTGTAATTTTATTATAGCCTGTGCTTGCACTTGGCCATTTATCAAATAGCATGGCAAAAAATTGTTGGATCCTCACCTTCTTACTATAATCATCATAGAATATTTATATACATACGTCTCTGTGCACACTATCTTCTCATTAACTGGCAGGCCAATCACAACACAACTTTGGACAAATATAGTCACAAATACAACGATTATTATCATCTATATGTTTATAACATTCTTTTCAATATCTCAGTTCTTTTGATTTTCACATTCATCATCCCATTGGAAAGGTAATTTTACATTCTCAGTTTGTGTCATATGTCAAATTCAGCATATGCTGGTGGTGGTGATTACAATCTCATGAATATGGATTGGACTCCTGTCATTGAAACCCATACATTTCAACCACGTAATTGTCAAACTCTGTCACGGACCCAGTTCCAGGGATTCGGGGTCCGTGAGCAGTGTGGACTACTATTGTAGTTATTATTATTATTATTATTATTATTATTATTATTATCATCATTATTGTGGTTGTTGTTATTATGGTTGTGTCTGCTGTCCTGTTTTTCCGTGTTGGTGTACTGTCAGGTGTTTAGGGGTGTGTGCCTGAAGCGTTCCGCTTCCATCATGGGGTTGGAGGTAGGCCGCCCGAACTGTTTTCCCACCACTGCCTGACCCGTAGCGAGTTTTGCCTGCTTGCGGTCCACTGGGTCGGCCGCAAGAACTGTTGTTCCCACCATGGCAGTGGTTGGACATTTGAACTGGGGTTTTGGGGCCCTCCGTCCGGGACCCCCCGCCGCCCGCCCGGGGTTGGTTGTACTGTGGTTTTTGTTTTGTTTTTGTTTTTGGGTCGTCGGGTGCCGACCCTTAGAGGGGGGGTACTGTCACGGACCCAGTTCCAGGGATTCGGGGTCCGTGAGCAGTGTGGACTACTATTGTAGTTATTATTATTATTATTATTATTATCATTATTGTGGTTGTTGTTATTATGGTTGTGTCTGCTGTCCTGTTTTTCCGTGTTGGTGTACTGTCAGGTGTTTAGGGGTGTGTGCTTGTGTATGTGAGGGTGCGGTCGTGGCAGGCACTTTTAGGCCTGGTGGGTGTGGCCCTGCCAGCTGACCGGTCCCACCCAGGAATCCACACACACCTGGCGCCGATCAAGCCTCGTCAGAGGAGCTTCAAAACAGTGTGGCTGAGAGCTCCTCGACGCTGGATCGTTGAGTGACTTCCCGTCAGTCTTAAGTGTATTGTGCAAGGTTAGTGCAAGTCTACTGTTAGGTTTTGTACTCACGGCTGCCTTTGGTATGCGTGTTTCCTCAGGAGGAATTGTGGCGACCAGGAGGCAGCACACGGAGAGTACACAGGGAACGGAGACAGAGCACGGAGCACGGGATAAAGGAGAAGACACGGAACGGGAGTTGGGATCGCACGGGGGGATTTATTGTTGTTCGGATTGTCACCACTGTAAATAAACACTGTTGCACTGTAGAGTCCTGCATTTTGGGTCCTCCTTTCCCCACATCCCCACGGTCTGCCAGCGAGACCGTGACAGAACGATCCAGCCATTATGGGCCCAGCGGACTCAAGGACCGTCTCACAGGAGGAATTGCTCGCCCAGCTCTGGAAATACTGTCGGAGCATTATCCAGGCGGCAGATCCACATCAGAGACACTTACAGGTCGTATTTTTTGATTCCTTCTTATCATCAATCACCTCATCTGTGAGCTTTTTGGACATTAAGAGACTAATTTCGATTATAACCACGCTGAGGGAAAGTTCCTGTTTTGAGCTGTTTGGTTTGGGCTGTCCGGGCGAGGAGGATATGGCAACCTCCCTGGGAGCCCTTGCTGCCTATTTCTTTTTTCATAGGCTGATAGCCTCCCCGCCGTCGCTTGCAGCTCGCTTGTTGGACCCTCCATTGCGGGGGAAACGTTTCACACGCCCTCTGCACCTCACCACATCTCCACTCACCTCTGCGGCACCTGCTGAGTCAGCAGACCAAGGCAGCTCAAAATCACACAGCTGCTCTCCTGTCCGGCCGGCTGGTGGAACCTCAGCCTGATACGCTGGCCCCGGCATCGTTAAAGAAGCGACGCTTGCGCCGCCGGCGTGCCTCACCGCAGTCAGACTCTAAAACTTTCCAACAGCCGGCTGTGGTGAGTCATATGGACAATTCATCTTCATTCACCTCATCTGTTTATTCACGGGACTGTGTGAAAGCTAACCTCGTAGCACAGCCAGCTGCCCAGCCTGTAGCCGTAGCACAGCCAGCTGCCCAGCCTGTAGCCGTAGCACAGCCAGCTGCCCAGCCTGTAGCCGTAGCACAGCCAGTCCAGTCAGCCTCTCGTCTTCATCCTCAGTTGGAGGCTGATATGCCTGCTGGAACTACCCTGCCATTATGTCACCCGCCTGTTGTTTCTACATCGCTGTCCAGTCTACCACGAGTAGCTGCCGCACCATTATCACCTCCGCCCTTTGCAGCTACTTCTCCACCAGCGTCCCATCAGACTGCAGCGACCGCAGAACTCTCGACTTCACCATCCACATCACCCGCTCGACCGTCATCTTCGCCACCTGCAGCTTCCGCATCGCCATCTTCACCTCCGGATCAACGACCATCTATACCCGCGTCGCAGCCGGAGGAGCGGCTCAGCGAGCGGGAGGAGCCCGCGTCGCCAGCTGTGGAGCTCAGCGAGCCGGAGGAGCTCAGCATGCCCGAGCGGGAGCTCAGCGAGCGGGAGGAGCCCGCGTCGCCAGCTGTGGAGCTCAGCGAGCCGGAGGAGCTCAGCGAGCAGGAGCAGCTCAGCGAGCCGGAGGAGCTCAGCATGCCCGAGCAGGAGCTCAGCGAGCGGGAGGAGCCCGCGTCGCCAGCTGTGGAGCTCAGCGAGCCGGAGGAGCTCAGCGAGCCGGAGGAGCTCAGCGAGCAGGAGCAGCTCAGCGAGCAGGAGCAGCTCAGCGAGCCGGAGGAGCTCAGCATGCCCGAGCGGGAGCTCAGCGAGCGGGAGGAGCCCGCGTCGCCAGCTGTGGAGCTCAGCATGCCCAAGCCGGAGGAGCTCAGCGAGCCACCAGCAGAGGAGCTCAGCGAGCCACCAGCAGAGGAGCTCAGCGAGCCACCAGCAGAGGAGCTCGGCGAGCGGAAGGAACAACCGGCGCTGCCAGCCGCGGAGGGGCTCTCTCTGCCAGCCGCGGAGGGGCTCTCTCTGCCAGCCGCGGAGGGGCTCTCTCTGCCAGCCGCGGAGGGGCTCTCTCTGCCAGCCGAGGAGGGACCCGCTCAGCCGGAGGTCAGCGAACCGGAGGGACCTCCACGTCTAGCGCGGCCTCCACGCCATCCACGTCCAGTGCGTCCACGTCAGCGACCGGCGCGTCATAGACCATGTGCCACGCCTCGCTGT
Organism: Diplotaxodon limnothrissa; assembly: GCF_057381915.1. Taxonomy (NCBI): domain Eukaryota; kingdom Metazoa; phylum Chordata; class Actinopteri; order Cichliformes; family Cichlidae; genus Diplotaxodon; species Diplotaxodon limnothrissa. Next base: position 12,060,952 of record NC_140612.1, on the reverse strand, counting down.
TGCTCACCGGAGCAGCGACGTTGCCATCGGACCCGTGGCAGGCCACCAGAACCGTTCCGCCGCCACCGGACCCGTGGCAGGCCGCCGGAGGAGCAGCGCCGCCGCCACCGGACCCGTGGCAGGCCACCAGAACCGTTCCGCCGCCACCGGACCCGTGGCAGGCCGCCGGAGGAGCAGCGCCGCCGCCACCGGATCCGTGGCAGGCCGCCTGAAGCGTTCCGCTTCCATCATGGGGTTGGAGGTAGGCCGCCTGAACTGTTTTCCCACCACTGCCTGACCCGTAGCGAGTTTTGCCTGCTTGCGGTCCACTGGGTCGGCCGCAAGAACTGTTGTTCCCACCATGGCAGTGGTTGGACATTTGAACTGGGGTTTTGGGGCCCTCCGTCCGGGACCCCCCGCCGCCCGCCCGGGGTTGGTTGTACTGTGGTTTTTGTTTTGTTTTTGTTTTTGGGTCGTCGGGTGCCGACCCTTAGAGGGGGGGTACTGTCACGGACCCAGTTCCAGGGATTCGGGGTCCGTGAGCAGTGTGGACTACTATTGTAGTTATTATTATTATTATTATTATTATTATTATTATTATTGTGGTTGTTGTTATTATGGTTGTGTCTGCTGTCCTGTTTTTCCGTGTTGGTGTACTGTCAGGTGTTTAGGGGTGTGTGCTTGTGTATGTGAGGGTGCGGTCGTGGCAGGCACTTTTAGGCCTGGTGGGTGTGGCCCTGCCAGCTGACCGGTCCCACCCAGGAATCCACACACACCTGGCGCCGATCAAGCCTCGTCAGAGGAGCTTCAAAACAGTGTGGCTGAGAGCTCCTCGACGCTGGATCGTTGAGTGACTTCCCGTCAGTCTTAAGTGTATTGTGCAAGGTTAGTGCAAGTCTACTGTTAGGTTTTGTACTCACGGCTGCCTTTGGTATGCGTGTTTCCTCAGGAGGAATTGTGGCGACCAGGAGGCAGCACACGGAGAGTACACAGGGAACGGAGACAGAGCACGGAGCACGGGATAAAGGAGAAGACACGGAACGGGAGTTGGGATCGCACGGGGGGATTTATTGTTGTTCGGATTGTCACCACTGTAAATAAACACTGTTGCACTGTAGAGTCCTGCATTTTGGGTCCTCCTTTCCCCACATCCCCACGGTCTGCCAGCGAGACCGTGACAAACTCTATGAGTCAGTGGACATTAAAATCATTCTAAGTCCCTAAAATCCACGAGTTTCCATGGACGGTAGCCCTAGGACTAGGTTATGCAGTTAAGAAAATTAATAGATTGGTGAGAGACCATCATTACCATCACTAAATACATGCTGTTTCTGTGGAAGGGAAAAAATTACAGAAGGACTCGACCTATTGCTGGGCAGTCCAAGTCATCATCATTGACATGTAAAATCTTTGTTTAAACATATTATATTATTGTTGCTTAGGAGAGGATAAGGATCTGGTAAAACTGTCTCACTGTGCACCTGGGGGAAAGAATGTTGGCAAGCATGCATTAACTGCATAAAAGCAATTGTTCAGTGATCCGCATGCTCATAATTAAACACAAACCAAAACCAATCAGCAAATATGTGTGTGTGTGCTGGTTGATGCGGTGGGGTGGGGTGGTGTATTCTAAAATTGATTTTAATGAATTAGAACAGGATAATCTGCAGATTGAACCAACCACTTCTTGTCCTCACAGTTAAAATACATTGTGATGAGGCTTTAGATATGGCAATGCATATGAGGCTGTACTCTGCTGTTATTTGGAAAGTATTGGCAGTGGTCCACTTGTGATAAGTAAGACTATGATGAAAACACACAGCTTTAGTACATGAAGAGGTAGTGACAAAGAGGTGAAAAAAGCTAGGCGCCGAGAAAAACTCAGTTACTTTTGTTCCTGGTTGACCCCACTGATGAGAACTGGTGACCCACTCTGCAGTGGCACAGATTTAATGACTCAGAAAATGTAGCCCAGCAGAAAGCTTCCATGGGGGCGTCGGTATGGGCACATACTAGATGTGCACTGTTTTAATAAGCAGGTGCACTGCTTGAATGTAGGTCCCATCAAATCAAACAGTTAATATGTTCATAGGAACTTTGATGATGAGCATTTATTTCAGCAACAGTCTACTAAAAAGCAGTTCAAAGTTGTGCATTAGTATAAATAGTCTTCTTGCCATATCTCCTTGTATTTTCTCTTTTTTTGTGGTGTCCCTGTTTGATTCCTTTGCCTAAATTTTTTCAGAGTTTGTGCTGAACACAGCAAAGCTTTCTGTTTGAACCCTGCAGCCTGAAGGCTAACGTATTTCCATATGAAGCAGCTGATATTGTGTCTTTTACAATACTAAGAGAATTCCACTGTGACTTGACTTATGAGATTTTCATAGATTGCATTGATCACCATTGCTTGTTCAGACTGGAAGGCTGGAGAGTCACAGTGCAATAAGAAACGCACTCTCTTCATACTAAGATTGTCAGTAGCATCCAACCTAAGTGGTCCAAAAAGACCTAAGAACGAAATGACAATGAAGATGCTGAACAGAGCCAAAACAACCTCTGACTTCAGCTGCTGTTGTTATGAAATCGTTATTCCACTCATTTGAGGGATGAAATTAATTCATTCGAGAAAACAAATTGCATATTAGACAGTATGTATTGCTAATTTGTGCCACAAAATTAATTACTCATGCGTATAAATTCACAACTTGCACACAAATGAGTCGTTTGCAGTTACTTTTCCTAATTAAGAAACATGCTACCCCTGATACCTGCTGAGCTCTGTACGAAAAAAATGTTTGACAGACAAAACAGTACTAATGTTAAAAAATAACAAAACAATGGCCATGCTTAAATGTCAGGCTCCAGAGATAGGACACAAACCCCTGCTGTGTGTTAAGTAAAAGAGCAATCCATTAATACCTATGATTACAATTGTTTGCACATTTGATTTTGGGGGGTCTAAAGCTGACTGTGACTAAAGCAATTTAAATAAACAGACACGACTATGTCATAAGTACACAACTGACTGATCTCTGAGAGTCCAAGAACATACCTACCCAAGAAGGATTTGTTTGAATTAACAACTTTACACCTGGATTTACCTTGAGAATATGAAGAACAAATGGTCGAATTAATGTTTTTGGTAGCATGTGTAACAGGACCATGAGTACGTGAGAGAAAGAGAGATCAAAGAAACCCCCCAAAATTTGTAAAGTGCACACTTTCAAATATAGTATAAACAAAACAAAAACATCAGTTTTAATGAATCACCCCAATGGATAACCCTTATCAGTTGATAACACTCCCACAGATATCACCAGTAGACAACTCACTGCGATTAATGGTGGTCATGCTGCTTTTATGAGCAGTAATAATAAGTTTTTCCACAAAACAAAAAAGGAAAAAGTACACAAGGAGGGATAATAGGTGGCACCATTTCCATTGCTTTCACTCGTTTCTTTTTTTGGCCACTTTTTTAAATCTATGAACCATTATATCATATCATTTTCCTCATTTTCAAATTTGATCTTCCTTGTTGTTCAGCTATCAGTCATATCAATAAAAAATAAATAAATGGAATAGTGAGACATACTGTAGAGTGGCCTTATTTGGCCTATACTAGAGTATCTCTCTACAGCTATGGCAGCTACTTGAAATTGATTTCACATCGACTGCAGCTAAAATAAAAATTGCGGCAAGGTTCATCTTCTCAGGTTGTCATTTGCTCTCCATGAATCTGTCTCACGCTTGAAAACAATTTAACAAGCAAATAGTTAATTATTATGATTATTATATAATTATTTTGTGGTATGACAATATTACTAGTTAAAATCGTTAACCATAAAAAAGCACAAACCTTACCTGATTAACATTTGGTTTGTGGTTTCTTCAAGGTGGACCAAAGACTGTAAAAGGTGTTGCCCTTCACTGATTTTGGACTCTGTTTTTAAGTGTCAGTGTTTGAGTTCGGGCTGCTGCCGTGTTCATTTCTTGGGATAAAGTTACATATGTGGGAGAAAGGGTGGTGTTAGTTGTCGGTTAACACTAGTATAGGTTTGATTAGGAAGCTGTATGTGACACATAGAGCGAATATCCTTTAATTAGTGCAAGGTAAGAGACTAACACTGGTAATTCTGTTAGAAATCTCCAAAGGGCACCAGCAGCTGCAGAGAGATCTAATTTAGTGATTCAGTCCTGTTAGCAGAGATTATTCTGACCACACATTATCACAGCTACCAAGTGTCCAACTTCAATTTTCAGGATGAGTTATTAAAAAAAAAACACCTATTGAACAGTTTTTTTTGAAGAGGAGAGCTGACTAAAGAGACTAAATCCGACTGAAATATTGTTTTTCTACATGATTATCTTTAGCCCTTTAGGGTTGCTATATGGTTTTCTCATTCATTTTAGATCTGTCCCAGCATAACCAGTTCGAGGTTACATACGGACAACCTTGAACTGGATATCCCAGCTATCATGGGACATCGGGGGGTACATCCTGGGCAGTTCGCCAGTCTATGGCAAGTCTAACAAACAAAGATCGACAACCATTTATGCTTACATTCATGCCCAGTGTCAGTTAGACAGTGGGAGGAAACTGAATACCCAGAGTGAAATTACAGAATTTTCCAAATTTGCACTGACCTGAAATGCTGAATGTTGTTAGTTAGAAATCCAAGTGATGTTATACTTTATAACAACCCTCGCAGAATGCCTCTACCACAGTCAAATTACTTGGCCAAATGTGAGAAGGTTTTTGCAATTCAGGGTATTCTCTTTTGGATTAAGGATGCTGGCACAGATTACTACTGGGGACAAAAAGGAAAAATTCACCATCCAATTTGTGTTCAGCATCCGTGGCATCTGTATTTTATACTTTGCATCAATTAATCTTGGCTTTCATTAGAGTTGTGTTTCCTCAGGGCGTCTTTTCATTTGATGGAGCTAGAGCTTCTGTATTGGAGGTCTGAAACTTAATTCTTGTGCAGTACCTTTTAATAGGGCTGTTATTGCTATATCACATAACATGAACCATCTTATTACTTTTATTTATTTATTTATTTTTAGATCTCCAGATAATAAATAGCTACAGACAGCAAAAATGTTAACATTTGCAAGCTCTTGCTTTGCACAGTCTACTTAAAAAAAAAAAGAAGAAAAAAGGGAGGGGTTTTTTTGGGGAGGGGGGACATTTTGCTGGCTAAACAAGAAATAGATTTACGTGTATTTTTTCCCCTCCTTTAGCATTACCTAGTTTTCTCACTCAGTCATATATATAACTTCTATTTTTATAGCTTGTTGATTTCAAGTAGAGAGAAGGTAATATCCTTATATCACTTTATATCCCCAATTTGTTGTACCAGTTGTGGCAGATTCAGTTCAGTTCAGTTTTATTCATATAGCTCCAAATCACAACAACAGCAGCCCTAAGCCACTTTCTATTGAAAGAAAGACCCTGCAATAATACAATAGACACCCCTCCCTGAGCCTGGTTCTGCTGTAGTTTTATTCCTGTTAAAAGGAGTTTTTCCTTCCCACTGTCACCAAGCTCTGGCTCGGGGGATTTCTCTCTACTATTGGTCTTTACCTTACAATATCAAGCACCATGAGGCAACTGTTGTTCTGATCTGGTACTATATAAATACAACTGAACTGAATTGAATGGACAAAGAAGCTGTATGAGATGAAAGCAATGATTAAAAAGACATCCCTGAGCTGGATAGGCATTCGTGCTTTTGCTGAGGACACTCCGCTGCATCCTTGCTCACCACAAGACTCAAATACCATTAACAAGGTTAGGGAGAGGAAAATGAAATGACTTTGTCATTAATAATCAAAGTGCAGTGGCATTGTTTAGTGAAACTGAATTACTGAAGAGTCCATCGCCAACATATATTCAGCCCTTTTCTCTTTCTCATGTCTAATTAAAGAATGGAGCACTTCCAACTGAGACTCAGGAGAGACTAGGTGCACTGGAATCATTGTGACAGTCACTCACAATGAGGGCACTGATGCAATTTACATTTGTTAGACCCATCGTTCAGTCTGCAAGAAAATAATCAGAACAGAAAATATTAATTGGATAAGTTTGAGTGTGTGGAGAATCTTTTGACTTTGAAGAGAGGACAAACTGGGTTACAAAATATTCTACAACAACTTTCAACAACAACTATGTATTGTAAGTGTATATGGTCCAAATGTTGATGATCCCTCATTCTTTCAAGGTTTTTTCAGTGCACTCTCTGAACACTTAGATGGCACACTTGTTCTTGGAGGCGACCTCAACCTTGGACTAAATGAAGACATGGATAGGCTCAATACAGCGGGAACTCAGCGTAATTGGCAGTCCACAAATATAATCAAACAGTATATGAGCGACTTTGGTCTTTGCGATGCATGGCGCTCCCTTCACCCCACCAGTAAGGAATATACTTTTTTCTCACATGTCCATCACTCCTACTCTCGTCTGGATTATTTTTTGGTCAGCAGCTCACTGCTGAACGACATTTCAGACACTGAGATTCATCCTATAGCTGTCAGCGATCATGGTCCTGTATCTTTAACACTAATGCACAAGAATAATACTACGCCAAGAAAAAACTGGAGATTTAATATATCACTACTTAAAGATGAAGACTTTATTAAATATTTTAAAAAAGAGTGGACTTCATATTTGGACTATAATGACACTCCCGAAACATCAGCTTCTGTTCTATGGGAAGCAGGGAAAGCTGTGATGAGAGGTAAAATAATTTCTTTCTCATCACATAAAAAGAAAAAAGAAAACAAAAATATTCAGGAATTAGAAAAAAACATCAATTCACTAGAAGAAGCCTACGCGTCCCACCAAGATCAGGAAACATTGAACAAAATACGCAAAACAAAACTAGAATTAAATGAGATAATTGATAAAAAAACAAAATTCTTAGTACAAAGACTACGCTTACAAAATTATGAACATGGTAATAAATCCGGTCAATTTCTAGCAAACCAGCTAAAAATAAAGAAAGAAAAAACAACTATATGTGCTGTTCAAGATTCATCTGGGAACACAATATATGATCCGATACAAATAAACAACATTTTCAGGGATTTCTATAAAACGTTGTATTCACCACAAATAAACCCATCTAAAAAAGAAATTGATCAGTTTTTGGACAACATAACTCTTCCAAAATTATTGGACACTCAAGCAATGGCACTGGATTCACCATTGACACCAGGTGAACTCCAGGAAGCTCTGATAAGTATGCCCAATAATAAGGCTCCAGGTCCAGATGGCTTTCCTGCAGAATTCTACAAAGAATTCTGGTCGATTCTAGCACCAGTTTTCTACAGAACGTTGTTGGAAATTAAAGAAAAGGGCAGACTTCCATCAAATATGAATTCTGCAAACATTAATCTCCTGCTAAAACCAGGCAAAGACCCTGTATATCCCTCAAGCTATCGTCCAATATCCCTTATAAACGTAGACCTTAAAATAATCTGCAAAGCTCTCTCAAAGAGACTGGAGAAAATAACCCCCCTCTTAATTCATCCTGACCAAACTGGTTTCATAAAAGGTAGGCACTCATCAACAAATACACGTAGATTACTTAATTTGATAGACTACTCATACAGTAAAAACCTAGAAACTACAATATTCTCTTTAGACGCAGAAAAAGCATTCGACAGAGTTAACTGGAAATTTCTATTTGCAACTTTACACAAATTTGGTTTTGGATCCTCTTTCATAAACTGGTTAAAAATATTATATAATTCCCCAACAGCTTGTGTTAGAACAAATGACCAGACATCCTCCAGCTTCTGTCTCTTGAGGGGCACCAGGCAGGGATGCCCACTCTCCCCTTCACTGTTTGCAATTTTTATTGAACCACTAGCAGCAGCAATTAGACAGAATTCAGTAATTAAGGGCATAAAATGCAAGAACGTGGAACATAAAATCAGCCTTTATGCGGATGATGTGTTACTCTTTCTCCAAAATTCACAAACCAATATCTCTGGGGTGATTGAATTGATAAACTCTTTTGCAAGAATATCAGATTACTCAATTAACTGGTCAAAATCTACAGTTCTACCGATTAATTGCTCCCTCCATAATTCCTCTTCTACACCACTGCAATCGGGAAATATAAAATATTTAGGTATTAATGTTTCTCCCAAGCTTGCAGATCTAACTAAATTAAACCATATCCCACTTTTAAAGAAGGTAGAAGATGATCTGGCTAGATGGAAATGTCTACCCATATCACTCATGGGAAGGGTTGCCGCTATAAAAATGATGGTCTTACCAAAAATAAATTATTTATTCTCAATGATCCCAACTAAACCGCCACAAGATTGGTTCAGATCTCTAGATTCATGTATGTCCAAATTCCTTTGGAAAAATAAACCCCCACGTATAAGCTTAAAAACACTACAAAAGACCAAGGATAAAGGAGGACTAGAACTGCCTAACTTTCAGCACTACTTCTTAGCCAACAGGCTTCAGTTTATCTCAGGATGGCTAAAACATACCCTCTTAGATGAACCTTGGCTAGATGTAGAACAAGCACTTTGCAATAATCTAGAGATCTCAGACCTACCATTTATCAGCTCAAACATCCAACGACATGAATGCTTTAAAAGCATCAACATCAGCGCTTCTCTGACAGCATGGTGGGAGTTTCTAAAATTGACAGCGTCTTCATTAATCCCATGCAAACGTACACCTATCTGGAACAACCCTGACATATTACAAAACAATAATATGATAAACTTTTCAGATTGGAGTGGTAAAGGAATCAAATATTTAGAACATATACTAGAAGGAACAGAATTTATTTCATTTGACGGACTAGTTACACAATATGGGATCAACAAGAAAAGATTTTTAGAATATCAACAAATTAAATCCATAGTAAAAAAGAAATTTAAACCGGGTCAAGTTGAACTACAAACACCACCAAGTGTGGTTCAATTTCTTACTCTTAAAACCCCCAAATTACTATCCAAAATATACAGAATGCTTTCTAAAACAGATGAATCAATATCACTTCCTATTGCAAAATGGGAAGCGGATTTATCAGTTAACTTAGACCTAAACTTCTGGTCTCAGATTTGCTTAAAAACCTTTCATCTAATTAGAAATCCCAGTCTTCAATTAATTCAATACAAAATATTACATAGAGTGCACTATACAGGTCATCGGATGTTCAAGATGGGCTTTACGTCTACCAACAACTGCTCACACTGCCAAACCAATTCACCGGACAATTATATCCACGCTCTTTGGTTCTGTCCACCAGTTCAGAAGTTTTGGCGCGAGATATGTGAAGACTTATCAAAGTGTCTGAAATGTAACATTCCAACTTCCCCCTTAGTGTGTTTGTTGGGCAGCTTAGATAATGTCACTTCAGAAAAGAATATCGCCCATATGGTTTTCACTGCCCTATGCATAGCCAAGAAAACAGTCCTCATGAACTGGAAAAATAAAAATAATCTTAATTCTAACCAATATAGAAATTATCTATTAGATTACATTAGTCTTGATACAGCCTCTGCCACCACATCAGATCAATTGCTCTGGGCTCCTTTGATCAGCTCCATCACCTAGTGGGGGTGGGGGGTCATAGTTTGGTCCCGCCTTCACTGTTGTGATTGGTGTGGGGGTAGGGACAGGCTTAGGGCGTCGGGGGGTTCCCCGGAGGAATTTTCCTTGGGGGGCTCAACCCGGGGTAACGGTCATGTCCCGTTAGGGGCTCTGTTGGCTCTCAGGTGACTGTTTCCTCGCGGCTGCGTGCAGCGGGACTAGGGGAGGGTCTGTGCTGACGGACGTGGGTTACTGACCTGGTAGCCTGACTGCCCCTGGGTGGGTCCGGGATGGGCGTGAGGTTCTGGGGGCGCTCTGTCTCTGGGCTGGGGCCCGGGCCGGGCCTCGGGGGCTTGGGTCCTGGTTGGTGTGTTGCCGGGGTTGTGGGCGGGTGGGTGCATGGGGGCCCAGCCCTGGAGCAGGGTGCTGCCGGTGCATCGAGCCACCTGGGGGGCTCTTCAACTGGTGGGGAAGATTGTCACATCTTGCAGGAGCTTTCCTCTCCTCAGGGGCTCTCTCTACAGGAGGGGGAGATACAGAAGAGGTGGAGGAAGATCTCAGCCTGGGTGTTTATTGTCTTATGTAGTCTGGAAGAAGAGTGGATGGTTGGGTGGGTGCAGTTTTCTCTGTGGTGGGGTTGGGTGGACTGTCCTGGGCTCTGTGGGGCCGGGAGGCGCTGCTGCGCTGGGCCCCCTTTCCCTGGTGGGTCGCGGAGTATGGGGGTGCCTACTGGGGTCAGCGGGGGAGCTGGCCCCAGGGAGGGGTCACTTGCCCCTCCCTTCCTTCCCTCCCCATCTCCAGCTGCCTCCCTCTTCCCGCTCCATCACAACCACCCACACATGCAGGACCTTGGAGTAGGGGTATGTCACCAGGGTGCAGAGGAGGCCACCCCCCCCCCTGTCCCCTTCTGGCTGCCTCTGCCTCAATTTTATCCCACAACTTAGACATTCACATTACTCACACTCTCATTACACATGCATATAGGATCTTGGGGGTGGGCACGATACACGGAATCCAAAGTACCATCAGGGTGTACACCCCACCCCTGGCGTCGTTGCCCACCTCTCAATGTTAAATACACGTAGACATTGAGGGCCAGCAGGAGGGACCATGCGCTTACCTGCTGCTCTCTGGCAGGTAGCTCCATGCCCTCCTGGGTTTTAAATGCACCTCAGAACACACATGCATCAACACTACAATGAGCGGGTGGAGGGAGGTTTGGAGTCTTCTCTCACCCCCATTCTCTGCGACCTGCTGGAGCGGGGGGGCTAGGAGGAGGAGTTGGCCGTCCGACTGCGGTCTGGAGTGTGGGGCCTCCCTGCTGCTGCGGAGTCGGGGCGGTCTGCCTCCCCCCACCGCAGGGAAAAGGGTAACACCACCTGGGTCTGGGTGCAGTTCCCCCCCCTCCAGGGGCAAGGGTACCTAGACCCGGGGCTTAGAGTACGCTTGGGGAGTGTGATCGTGTGTACAGCGTCTCTTTATGTCTGTCTCCACGTTGGTTGAGTGTGGAGTAAGTGTATATGAGAGCATGAGGGTGGGAATGGATGTTTGTATATGTGTGTGCCTGTATTTCTGTGTCTATATGTCAGGTTGGGTGTCAGGCGCCACCTCTCTGGGGACATCTTAGGCCCTCCAAGGTATGGAGGCCTATCTCCCCCTACCACCACTTCCCCTGCCAGTGGCGGACTCCCTCAGACGTCGGTGCGTTGGTGGTTCTTTGTGTCCGGGGATGGGCGTCAAGGTACACACCGGCTCACTCCTTGGTGGCCGCTTATCGGGGCCTGGAGCCTGGGGCTTGCTCGGGCCACTTCGGAGGTGGGGTGCCCCCGGCCTCTCGGCCTGGGGCTCGGTCACTCAGGCACGGTTGGCTGCCGGCGGAGCTCACGGGCGCGTCACTGCAACTCCCCCTGGCTTCTGCTCCGCGGCTGCTGAGTGAGCCCTCATCTGGGACTCTCCTCAGCTCTTTCTGGGACAGTGGCGCGGCTGCCCCTCTGTTGGTCTTCCTTGGTCTCTTGTGTTCTGGGGGCCTCTGGATGTCTGGAGTTTTGATCTCCTCCATACCTGCTTCATGCCCTGGAGGATGGGGCTGTGGCCCCCCCACACCCTCTAGCAGATCATTACATGAAGGAACCTTTTAAAAAACAAAAAACAAGCGCGTCCATGCTCACAGGTGTACACACGGGTGATCACACCCACAAACTACACCCTTTTTGGCTCCTACCTCAAAGCACACTGTGTTCTGTTGATCTTATGTGCTGCACAATAATGTTTAATATTTAGTATTTACTGTCATATTCCCATATATCATTGTGATGTTGTTTATTCTATTACTCTTGTTCTATTCTGCTTGTTTTCTTTTTTCTTTCTCAGCAGGTGATCCAGGTGATTGATATATGCATTTTTTTTTCTCTGCCCGTTCTGTTGGTTTTTGGTTTTTGCCCTTCTCCCCCGTCCCTCTTCTCAGCTGTTTCTCTTTCCCTCTTTCTTTCTCCCCTTCTTTCCCCCAGTCAAGTCTGTCCCATGTTCAGTAAGTGAAAATAAAATAAACAATAAAAGGTGAATCAAATGGACCATTATGGCAAGGCTGGGATGGTCAATTTGGTAAAGTAAATCCGTTGGGCATCTTTCTTTGCCTTTAGACAACAATTCTGATGGCAAAAGAGCCAAACGGGACAGGCAAAAAGAAAAAAAAAAAAATACAACAACTTTCAACTCATGATACCATTATGCATGTTCTTATGTCTTAAAACTATCCATCCATCCATCCATCCATCCTCATCCGCTTTATCCGAGGCCGGGTCGCGGGGGCAGCAGCCTAAGCAAAGAGGCCCAGACCTCCCTCTCCCCAGCCACCTCCTCCAGCTTATCCGGGGGAACACCAAGGCGTTCCCAGGCCAGCCGAGAGATATAAAACTACTCCTCTTTAAATTCTATGTCTTGCTTTTTTATTATTGTCAGTTTCCTAACACAGCAACCTTTGTGTGTGTTTTAGTTATTTGTTACATTAAAAAAAAAACTACTAATGGGATTCAGTAAGGGGCCACAGTGGCAAGCTAGTTAATTAAGAATTGTTGATACAGGATTTTTTGCACGCAATCTTATTACATATTAAAGACAATTGTTGTTTTGCAAGCCATGAAAGTTCTTTTAAGAGAGGAAAGTGGTTGTTCTTTTAGTGTTTCAGTTTTTCTTCACATTTCTGCATAATGAAAGCCAAAAATGCCTCAGCTTGTGTCTGTAGTAAGCAGTATAGATAGAAAGCAAAAAGATCACAAATAAGCTTCCATGTTTTTTGGGTTTCTTTTCTTTTTGCTTCCTTTACTTGTCTCTAGTATCAGATCTAATATATAACACGCTGCAGTGTCATTTCTTTGATTTAATAAATACCTGCAGCATCACATCTAAACTGTGTCTGATGTGCACCTTAACACACTGCAACAGTAACTTCATAAAATGTATCTGACTATAAATACTGTTCTGTTTTCTTTTACACATCTGACAAGACAGCTGTTCCACACAGAGTCGACGTTTATATGCTGGAATTATTAATTCTCTCTTGATGATTCATGAGTTCCAAGTCAGCTGTCAGGATTCATCCAAAGAAAGGGACTTGGAGGGATGTTAAAGGCAATAGAAGCCTGTCATTGTCTGAAGATTTAGTCCTTGCATCAGAAAATATAATTTTTTTTCCTGCCCTTGGTCTGTGTTACTATGTAGTTTGCCATAAGAAACACATGATTAAAAGCTAGTTTTATATTGTGTTACTATACTACGAGTATCAAGAAGCTGGTTTTGTTCCCCTTGAGAAACTGTTTACCTCTAACTGCATTTCTTCATTTACCCTGATTGTTTGCAAGTTGAGGAAGGTGTTGTTTTTGTTGCGCATGAATGCTATGTCAGAGAAAGTTGTACAATTAAAGAGAAAAAAACAGTTTGCATTAACAAGAACAAAACAAAACAACCACAATAAATGGATGAAAAAATAACTTACAGTGTATCCTCTCACTTTCATACTCTGGTCTTTTGACTAATTCTCTGTAAACATTTTAATTGTATGTTTTGACAATGTCTTTGTCCTGTTTTTTTAAACTTTGTTTTCTGCTATTAACCCTGGAGCAGTTATCACAGATTGCACAGATTGTCTCAAGAAAAATAAATGAATAAATGGGTCATCAGCTCCAATCTTGAACCGTGGGAGGTAATTAAGAGTGATATGAGACACATATTACTGCAGTGAGAACATTCACATGAATTCAGAGCTGAGAACAGAGGGCAGAGTTTTTGAATATTTAACGACTGTCACATTCTTATCAAATAGTCAAATTTGTACTTGTTTTTTTTTTTTATTCCCACAGTTTATGCATAATGTACAAATGTTATGCAAGAGAAATGCGTGTGACATTCTTCAGAACCTGCGAATGTTTTCCGTCATCTCAGGAGGGGCTGGAGAGATGAGTGTGACTTAAAAGATGCCTTCTCCAGCTTCTACTGTACCATGTTCTTGGGTCAGTAATTAAACTTTAAAGAATTTTTCTCATCTTAAGAAAGACGAGAACTGGAATGCCTCCAGGCTCAATGAGTTATTATGCGTATTTTGAGCAGTTTATCATCAGTTCCATCTGAGTACCTTTCGAGAATATAGTGATCAAAACATGATGGATAGCTTTCACATTAGCCCTCAACTGCAGTCCCACTTGGCAGCACCCACAGAGGTATTCATTCGAGCTCGGTCGTGTGGGCGTGAATGTGGACGTACATGGCCGTGCAATCTGTCACGCTTGGTCATAGCACACTGGGGAGCAATTAACTTTAATCAGGCTTCGGCTGGGTCAGTAATTCCTATCGTAATGACAATTCTCCAGACATCTTGACGTTAGATGTACAGGGAGTGCAGAATTATTAGGAAAATGAGTATTTTGTCCACATCATCCTCTTCATGCATGTTGTCTTACTCCAAGCTGTATAGGCTCGAAAGCCTACTACCAATTAAGCATATTAGGTGATGTGCATCTCTGTAATGAGAAGGGGTGTGGTCTAATGACATCAACACACTATATCAGGTGTGCATAATTATTAGGCAACGTCCTTTCCTTTGGCAAAATGGGTCAAAAGAAGGACTTGACAGGCTCAGAAAAGTCAAAAATAGTGAGATATCTTGCAGAGGGATGCAGCAGTCTCAAAATTGCAAAGCTTCTAAAGCGTGATCATCGAACAATCAAGCGTTTCATTCAAAATAGTCAACAGGGTCGCAAGAAGCGTGTGGAAAAACCAAGGCGCAAAGTAACTGCCCATGAACTGAGAAAAGTCAAGCGTGCAGCTGCCAAGATGCCACTTGCCACCAGTTTGGCCATATTTCAGAGCTGCAACATCACTGGAGTGCCCAAAAGCACAAGGTGTGCAATACTCAGAGACATGGCCAAGGTAAGAAAGGCTGAAAGACGACCACCACTGAACAAGACACACAAGCTGAAACGTCAAGACTGGGACAAGAAATATCTCAAGACTGGTTTTTCTAAGGTTTTATGGACTGATGAAATGAGAGTGAGTCTTGATGGGCCAGATGGATGGGCCCGTGGCTGGATTGGTAAAGGGCAGAGAGCTCCAGTCCGACTCAGACGCCAGCAAGGTGGAGGTGGAGTACTGGTTTGGGCTGGTATCATCAAAGATGAGCTTGTGGGGCCTTTTCGGGTTGAGGATGGAGTCAAGCTCAACTCCCAGTCCTACTGCCAGTTTCTGGAAGACACCTTCTTCAACACTAGCATCCCCAGGCTTCTACCTTTCTACCTATAAAACCCGGAGAGCAGTCAAATGGTGGAAGTGGAAGCTAAATTGGCTAGTCATTCATATGTTAAGTAGGAATTCTGGAGGGAGGGGGGTGGGGGAGTGGAGTGTTTCAGTTTGCCATCTTGGGGAGAAATCAACACACATGGGTGTATGTCCTTTGTTGCTGACATTTATTGATAAAAACAGTACAAAAAACCAACCATTTGTACACATATTTAC
The DNA here is from genome assembly GCF_057381915.1 of Diplotaxodon limnothrissa. Classification (NCBI taxonomy): domain Eukaryota; kingdom Metazoa; phylum Chordata; class Actinopteri; order Cichliformes; family Cichlidae; genus Diplotaxodon; species Diplotaxodon limnothrissa. The sequence goes on along the minus strand of NC_140612.1, from coordinate 12,045,399 downwards.
AAATAATTCAACATTGTCAGCAATCACTCACAATCCTGGCACTGCCATGGTACCTGTAGTCTGCATTTACCACATGTGTATCTTTTGCAGTGAACACATCGCACAGTGGCCTGATTTTTCTTGCATTTGTGTTTGACCTGACACGTGGCTCTTTTTCCAGGGCTAGGTGTGGAGGGTTCTGCCCGAAGCAACTGATCTTTTCTTGCCTTCTTCGCAGCTACATGAGAGTGAGCCAACTCTGTTGCAAGCGCCACCAGGAAGTCCACCCGTCTTTCCTTCGTCCCGGTGCATGCTTGATACAGCACATGTGCATTCAGTGCTGCCATGTCAATCATGTTATAAAACACGGCGACTGGCCAGCGCCGTGTTCCTTTGCGGACAGTGTACTCCCGAACCATCTGGTCCATCACATCCACGCCACACTTTGTTTTGTTGTAAAGGGTGACAGTGTTTGGCTTCCTTTTGGTGGTGTTATCAGTCTGAACCACGCTGTGCATGCTGCTAAGAATATAGACTGTCTTCTTCCGTTTGGCCGCATACGCCGTCAGCGTGGCAGCAGAGGTTGAAAACACCTAAGAAATAAGATAAATTGTTATTTTCATAGCCCTTTTACACACAATGAAACACATAAACATAGAACCACAAAAGACCTGCAACATACCTGAGTGGTGAATACATTGCGATCTGTCTGTCTAGTGGATTGAGGAATTTCCCTGCGAATCCTGTTGACTGTGCCGAGGATGGTGGTTTTCCGTCTAAGAAGTTTTTGTGCCAGTGAAAGCGATGTGAAAAAATTGTCCGTGGTAACATTTCTGCCCTTGTCTAGGAATGGTTCCATCAGCCTCATTACTACATTTTCAGAAAGTCTCTCCCCAGTGGGACGACTGGGGTCCTTGCCAAGATATGGGAAGACATTGCAAATGTACTTGGATTTTAGGTCGCAAGCCACCCAAAACTTGATCCCAAACTTGTCAGGTTTACTTGCAATATACTGCAGGAAACAGCACCGAGTCTTTGATGGGAAAAGCTGTTCATCAATGGTGATATGTAGACCAGGGTTGTAGCACGTGATGCAGTTGGTGACAAATGATCCCCACACACTGGAAATTGCAGCAAACTTGTCAGTCTTTGCTCGATCACAGCGGGTGGACTTGTCATCAAAGCGTAGGTGTTGCATGATGTTTTGGAAGCGGTTTCGTGCCATAATTCCAATTATCTGTGGGTTTCCCAGGTTTGCTGACCAGCAGTCATTTACAGATGGAAGCCAGCCGGATTCGGACTCAGAGCTGTCTGATCAGTCTTCCGGTTAGTTTCATTTCATGTTATTTCCTTTTTCATTTCAAACAAGTAAGTGGATGTAGTTAGTAAGTAAGATATTTCAGACATTATTCTGATACAGAGGAGGAGATACTGGAATTATAATTAGTATCTATGCATGCATTTGTGATTTTGTTTGACCTTCCCATTTTGCTCATAATTTGAATTTGTTCACACTGCAGATGAGGAGACTGCTTCTCCACCGAAAAAGAGACCTTGTTTGGGGACTGAGACAGCGAAAGATGGCACAGTGTGGCGTGAAGAACATGTGGGGACCTGTCTCCCTTTCACCCCAATAGAAGCGTACGCTGCAGATGGAGAGCCAACGGCTAAGGCCAGGAGAAGTATCTCGAGTCGCCTTCAGAGCTTCCTGTGTTTCGTCACTCTTGACATGCTTCGTAGCATTCAAGAATGGACTATTCAACATGCACAGCAAACGGAGCATGTTCATTGGTTCATGGACCTCCCTGAACTAATGGCATTTATTGCAATTGTGATCTTGCGGGGGGTTTGCAGGCTTCCATCTGTAAATGACTGCTGGTCAGCAAACCTGGGAAACCCACAGATAATTGGAATTATGGCACGAAACCGCTTCCAAAACATCATGCAACACCTACGCTTTGATGACAAGTCCACCCGCTGTGATCGAGCAAAGACTGACAAGTTTGCTGCAATTTCCAGTGTGTGGGGATCATTTGTCACCAACTGCATCACGTGCTACAACCCTGGTCTACATATCACCATTGATGAACAGCTTTTCCCATCAAAGACTCGGTGCTGTTTCCTGCAGTATATTGCAAGTAAACCTGACAAGTTTGGGATCAAGTTTTGGGTGGCTTGCGACCTAAAATCCAAGTACATTTGCAATGTCTTCCCATATCTTGGCAAGGACCCCAGTCGTCCCACTGGGGAGAGACTTTCTGAAAATGTAGTAATGAGGCTGATGGAACCATTCCTAGACAAGGGCAGAAATGTTACCACGGACAATTTTTTCACATCGCTTTCACTGGCACAAAAACTTCTTAGACGGAAAACCACCATCCTCGGCACAGTCAACAGGATTCGCAGGGAAATTCCTCAATCCACTAGACAGACAGATCGCAATGTATTCACCACTCAGGTATGTTGCAGGTCTTTTGTGGTTCTATGTTTATGTGTTTCATTGTGTGTAAAAGGGCTATGAAAATAACAATTTATCTTATTTCTTAGGTGTTTTCAACCTCTGCTGCCACGCTGACGGCGTATGCGGCCAAACGGAAGAAGACAGTCTATATTCTTAGCAGCATGCACAGCGTGGTTCAGACTGATAACACCACCAAAAGGAAGCCAAACACTGTCACCCTTTACAACAAAACAAAGTGTGGCGTGGATGTGATGGACCAGATGGTTCGGGAGTACACTGTCCGCAAAGGAACACGGCGCTGGCCAGTCGCCGTGTTTTATAACATGATTGACATGGCAGCACTGAATGCACATGTGCTGTATCAAGCATGCACCGGGACGAAGGAAAGACGGGTGGACTTCCTGGTGGCGCTTGCAACAGAGTTGGCTCACTCTCATGTAGCTGCGAAGAAGGCAAGAAAAGATCAGTTGCTTCGGGCAGAACCCTCCACACCTAGCCCTGGAAAAAGAGCCACGTGTCAGGTCAAACACAAATGCAAGAAAAATCAGGCCACTGTGCGATGTGTTCACTGCAAAAGATACACATGTGGTAAATGCAGACTACAGGTACCATGGCAGTGCCAGGATTGTGAGTGATTGCTGACAATGTTGAATTATTTGTAAATATGTGTACAAATGGTTGGTTTTTTGTACTGTTTTTATCAATAAATGTCAGCAACAAAGGACATACACCCATGTGTGTTGATTTCTCCCCAAGATGGCAAACTGAAACACTCCACTCCCCCACCCCCACTCCCCTCCCTCCAGAATTCCTACTTAACAGCCTAATATACATATGAATGACTAGCCAATTTAGCTTCCACTTCCACCATTTGACTGCTCTCCGGGTTTTATAGGTAGGAATCCCTAAAATGATGGCTCGCGGGGGTTTAAGTGTCAAGCAGTGGTACAGGAAGAAGTCTGCATCCTTCAAGAAAAACATGATTTTCATGCAGGACAATGCTCCATCACACGCGTCCAAGTACTCCACAGCGTGGCTGGCAAGAAAGGGTATAAAAGAAGAAAAACTAATGACATGGCCACCTTGTTCACCTGATCTGAACCCCATTGAGAACCTGTGGTCCATCATCAAATGTGAGATTTACAAGGAGGGAAAACAGTACACCTCTCTGAACAGTGTGTGGGAGGCTGTGGTTGCTGCTGCATGCAATGTTGATGGTGAACAGATCAAAACACTGACAGAATCCATGGATGGCAGGCTTTTGAGTGTCCTTGCAAAGAAAGGTGGCTATATTGGTCGCTGATTTGTTTTTGTTTTGTTTTTGAATGTCAGAAATGTATATTTGTGAATGTGGAGATGTTATATTGGTTTCACTGGTAAAAATAAATAATTGAAATGGGTATATATTTGTTTTTTGTTAAGTTGCCTAATAATTATGCACAGTAATAGTCACCTGCACACACAGATATCCCCCTAAAATAGCTAAAACTAAAAACAAACTAAAAACTACTTCCAAAACATTCAGCTTTGATATTAATGAGTTTTTTGGGTTCATTGAGAACATGGTTGTTGTTCAATAATAAAATTATTCCTCAAAAATACAACTTGTGCCTAATAATTCTGCACTCCCTGTAGACTTGTCACCAAGCTTGTTTCATCCGATCAAAGTGTCCACAGAGGCTTTATTTGCTAACATTCATTTGACTTTAAAATCATTTCAAATACCAGTTTAGAGACAACTGAAAGACAAAACTGATTTGAAAACTAAACGAATATCTTTTTAGTTACTAAAATAGGACCACATAAAGTTGAGGTATGATTAAAAAATTTTGCAAATTATTGAAATAGAGGTTTTCTGTCTTGTGAATAGGATGGTAAAGCATGCTGATGCTGTTGTTTGGCTTTACTTGACGTGGAGTCTTTGACCTGTAATTACTCTTTTGCCAGCATACCCTTTGCTTCAGTTGTCTGACCCTACCTTATCATAACTACAAAGTACTTACATAAAACATATGCTGTAGTAAGAACTGGACATAATACCCTATTCAATATTCATGTCCTTGTCTGACGATAGGGATTAATTTTTAAACTTTTAATCACTAGTACAGGTCAAGCTTCAAAAGCTGACTATCATATAGGACTTGTAGCTACAAACAGAAGAACTGCTTTGAAGTAATGTAAATGGTTCTAAGGTTGCATTTGGTGAAGAGGATTGAAGTAGGGTGGTCTTTGTGAGCTGTGGCAGCAGACTGAGGTAATCCTACCCACCGTGAACACATGCATTGAAAAAATTGGATGTTACTTACTAGAGTGCTGTGAATAAGCCTGGGGTGTAGCTGAAAAGAATGGCAGATCATAGCGTTGGCAATATCACCTATTCTCAGACAGAGGTGTCATATAAAAAATACAGAGGGGGGGTCTGAGAAAAAAGGAGTGTTTCCTCTCTAATTCATCATTTTAATTAATTGCACTCACTGAACACTTGCAACTCATTTAGGCATCTACTGTAGATATGGTGAAGATGACTTGTTGTAGTTAAAACTGTGCATCAATATGGGGAAGAAGGTAATTTCAGTGACTTTGGACATGTTATGGTTTTTGGTACCACACTCAAAAAAATGAATGAGGTGGATTGTTCAGTGTATATTAATTATTTATTTTCATTTTACTTAAAATATATGTTTTTGTTAAGTTAACATATGTTTTTCTAATCAAGTCTACGTAATTGTGTCTATTATTCAACGTACATAATACTAATGTGTTACTTGATCGCATAACATTTAAGTTAAGTCAATTAGGATCGATATACCTTGTATATCCACAAGGTGGCAGTAATGCAAAAACAGTTGTAATGAAACCGCGCAGAACAAGAAGGTTTCACAGCTTGTGCCTGCTCATGCACAAGACTTCAAATTTAACTGAAAAAGGCTGTTTTGGCGCCAAGCTGCTGTTTCTTTGAGAGGTAAGACCACTTTTTTCTTTGACTATGTTGTGTAGTATCTATATGTCCAGCATGGTTATATTTTGCGTTTGTCTTACAAGACATGTTATATCGTTTGCGTGTGCTTGTTTTACATTAGTTTTACTGGGTCCTGGACATGCTTATTTTGTGGACTGTGTAAGAAACATTTTTATTGTTTTTTGTTTTATTAAGGGATTAGCTACAGGGGTTCATGGGGTTATTCTTTCAAGGGGTTATTTTTCCATTTGCTTTCTTGGGATTCCTTTTCTGTAATCCGAGAGTCGGAAATATCGAATAGGATAGCAAGGATAGCATAAAGTGACATTTAAAATCCAAAAAGTCAAGGGCGAAAGCCACTGTGACACCATTGTTCTGCTCTATCAGTAATCTGTATTATGTAAAAATGGTCTGTAAATACAGCATGTTTCCTAGCGGAGTTATACATATCAATGTAGTTATAAATTACAGTTTGTGAAAGTACACACTTACTTTTTTTAATAAAATTATTCAAGACATATGAGTGGACAGACAATGGAGGTCGACAGACCTGGTGATAATTGCTTCTATAGAAAGTTAGCACATGGCAGTGTCAATCTCTTGCTTTTCTTCTGAGTAGTATTTTATTTAGTTGTAATTCAAACAATAATTTGCTTCTTGAAATTAAGGAATTAATTTTTTTTTCTTTATAAATCTCAGATCCTGCCTTTACCTGCTCCCTCCTATACTGATGTGGTGTATGTGGTATTGCTGAGCTTGTATGTGGTATGTGAACTGTTATACTTTTAAAAACAAAACTGTTTTATAAGTTAAGTTTTCTTTTGTGACCCATCCCATGCCCCTGTTATTTCTTCTCCACATCTGAACCATGGTAAAGGTTGCAGTTCAAGGGCCTGAGGCATGAAATTCTTTTCAGATCAGCTGTGATCAATATTTTTTGGAACTTGATAAATAACAATAAAAGCTGTAATGGCTCCATTAGCATTTTGTGTAAATGTTTGTGTTAAAATTATAGCTTTAATGAGGTCTTACTACATTAGTTTTAGTTTGTATATGTGTACATATAGTATGTATATTTACAGTACAGTATGTTGTGTTTGTTGACATATTTTCAGGTGGAAGCAGAATATGTGAGGATTACTACTGCTGCACATGTTCCAAGGCTTTTTACACAACTTGACCAATACACTGACCAGCTCATAAAAGTCTTCAAGAAAAAAAGGAGGCGTTGCAGGGAAGAAAATTAGACAAACTTTGGCCCCAGCCACACAGGTGCGTTATTCTGTTGGTAGCAAAATATTATGGCTAATAAGATCATTTTCAAATTTAAACAGCTAGTGTATGGTAGCTGCACAGTGCACTTACATTTATATTAAGCAAGACAAAGTTTGGTACTCAAAACGTTGGAAAATTTAAATTACCTAAACATATGTAAAATCTGATCCCTTGATTTAGGTTAAACCAGAAGTGAATGTTTTTATGTTATGTTTTGAATGCAAAAAAGATGATGTATTAGTTTGTCTTTACCTCCATTATGGACATATATAATGTGGTGGAAACCCTGCCCAACAGGTTAACTATTCATGTCCATGTGATGATTAGTTGGTCTTGTGTACATGTCTATCTGTGCAGTGGATATGTCATTCATTTTGCGTATAATGTGAGTTTCTGTCATCCTAAAGTATATCTGTTTTCTCTTCCTGTATCTCTGCCACTCTCTACAGAAGGAAACCATTGAAAAGGGGAGGGAGTGTGTCCTCAGGGCACTACCTTTTTACCTGAATGAAGACCCAAGCATCCTCTTCAAAGAATAATTGGTTGGTAATTTTAGTTTAGTTTTTTATCTGTATTAAACCAAATTTTGAATAACTAATGTTGTTGCATGTTGTAATGTTGTTGTTGTTGTAATTTGCATGGAACCTGTTTAAATGTTTTGGGAAATCTTCTTGTATACCCAAACTATTTATATTTATCGTTGAATCTGTAGTCTAAAATAGTGGCGCACTGGGGTGCATGTTCCTAATATTGTGTTTACGTCATTAAAGGGTAGCTTTGGCCCTTTTTCTTTCTTTTTTTAAAACTGGATGCCATTTTTCTATGTTTTTGTGTCTAAGCTACAGCTGTTCAGAGGGAGCTGGAACAAATTACCCTTGCTATCTTTACCATCGAAAGAGCTGATGCCAGCACTCCTCCAGCCGATGTGGGTATAACCATCTAGTGTGTCCTGCATGACCTGGAAGACCTGGCCTCTGCATGTGCACTCTTAATGGGTGGGATATATGCACTGAATCTCAGTTAACCTCAAGACTGAAAGCTAAGAGACAATCAAAAGCATTGAGATTTAAAGGATTTAATTGAGAGATGATACTGCACCAGAAATGTTGAAGGGTGGTGTGTATATTAGCGTTCAAGGCATATTGTTATGAGGTGGAAATATATTCATATTCAGTTTGTGTTACATTGTGTGCATTGTAAAGGTAATTGCAATACATACTAAAAATAAGGGTAAGTTAGGAGGTTGATCTGATATCCTCGTGTTGGTGTTGTTCCCAGATCATCATACTAAATGTTGTTCCAGGATCAACATTGCAAGTGACCAATCAGAATGTTGTGACGTCATACTTTTGCGACTTCGGGAAAAACCGGCGTAAAACAAAAAACTGTACTTAAGCTGCGTGAAACCGCCTCTGTCCGCCGATCAACTGACCCTAACCCTAACCGTAACCCTTTAATAAACAGTAAGCAGAATTGATATTGTCCTTGCAACATTGGAATTTCATAAATGCACGAATGGCTTGGAATAGAATAACGTCACAACAATGTGATTGGTCACTTGCAATGTTGAACCTGGAACAACATTTTCATGATGGTCTGGGAACAACACCAACACGAGGATATCAGATCATCCAAGTTGGGAATGCAGGATGAATGTATATTTTGTGGACTTTTAAAGACGAACAATTGTTTCCATGTTAAAATGTTTACATCTGAAGTTTTTTGCCCAAACACTGGTAAAATAAATGTTGACAGTGGCGAGTGTTAAATGGTTACTGCTGTGCTGTTGCAAAAAAACTGAACGCTGACAAGCTGTTTTATTGTTAGACCATAATGTTGGCATGTTTTGTTAAAGTTTTATTTGGGATGGTGATGTAATTTTCTTTGATTGCTAATATCAGTGGACTATTTATTATTATTATTATTATTATTATTATTGTTGTTGTTGTTGTTGTTGTTACATTTTTTTTTTTTAAATTGTGGCTGTTGAGGTGGACACTTCACTTTGCATTGTTAAAGGAAAGCACTTCATTGGCATTGTGTTACTGGACTGACCCTAAGCAATCATTGCAAATAGCAACTTTGCTATCCATTTTAGACACTAAAAGAAAAAAACACTCACAGACCTTACTAGCATCACATGTGCATAACTCAAGTGTCATCTTATCAATGTGTTATGTGATCTTCAATGCGTTTTTTTTCTCTTCTATTTCTGGTAGATACAGACATTTAATTTAAAGTCTTGATGTTGCATCTGTCTACATACTGTTAATTACTAACCCTAATGAGCTGTTGTGTTTTATTTTGGACTGGGTTTACACAAATGCTCACTGAATGTGTTGGCAATAAAATAAATTTTAAAAAATAAGTTGGATGTACTTAATTCATTTGTGTGGAACCTGTTGACAAAATAGATTTATGTAAAACTAATTAATAAAGCACAAGGTGGCTGAAAATATAATATTTGAATTAATCTAACTTAAATTTAACATTTTACTGCCACAAATAAGAAATGTGTTGAAGTAACTAATCTAAACTATCTAACCTGAAAATATATCATCTATGTTCATACAACATAACTTGATTTAGTTAGTCTTAAATATGTCTTGTTAATCTTAAGTAGTTTTTTTAAATTAGATGAACTAAAGATTTTTGCTTTAAACTAACATAATTCAATTTCGTGGAACCTGTTGACAAAATAATTTTAATTAAAGTCAACGTTTCATTTTTTTGAGTGCAGACGGATTGTTCTGAATATTTCAGAAACTGATAATTTACTTCCCACAGCGTTTACAGAGAATGACAAAAAAAAGAGAACATATCCAGTGAGCGGCAAAAAAACCTTGCTGATGACAGAGAATAGCTAGACTGCTTTGAGTTTATAGAAAGGCAATAATAACAGAATAACCACTCATTGCAACCAAGGTATGCAGAAGAGCATCTCTGAACTTACAACATAAACTTTGAAGCAAATGGTCTACAGAGGTTGACCATGCCAAGTGCAACTACTGTCAACAATTAACAGGAAACTGGGCCTACAATTCTATTCAATTCTAAGGATTGGAAAATGTTTTGCCTGTTCAAAAGAGTCTCAATTTCTGTTGTGCCATTTCAATGGTAGAAACAACAGTATAAACAACACTTATAAAAGCCAGGATCCATCCTGCCTGCTATCAAAGGTTCAGGCTAGTGGTGGTGTAATGATGTCAGGGATATTTTCTTGATGTACTTTGAGCCCCTTTGTACCAACTGAGCATCATTTAAACGCCACGGCCTATGTGGCATCTTGTTGCTGACTGTGTCCATCCTTTTATGACCAGTGTACACATCTTCTTATGTCTGCTTCCTGCAGGGTAGAGCATCATATCACAAAGCTCAGACCATCTCAAACTGGTTTCCTAAATATGACAATGAACACTAGTACTCAAATAGCCTTCATGTGGCTGCAACCAGACTTTTGTTATCTTCATTACCACCAAGGTTCAATCGTTTTCTTTATTACAGCTTTTGTATTGTTAAGGCAGGAGGTCTTATATTATAATATTATCTATTACAAGTCAGTCCATTTTCATGTGGTTTGCAACAGAATTTATTTCAAACAAAATATGGGGATTTTTTTTCCATGAACCCTTGCTGGCTCATTTCTGGTCCTCCTAGGTGTCACTGAATTTAAAAATCCTGGAAACACAAACACAAATTGCTTGCCCATCAGAAGTGTACAAGCAAAACTTCAGTGTTATCCAGAACTAGTGACTTCCTTGATTTGCAGCCCTGCAGTGAACTGCAATAGTCTATGTAGCTCTGGCCGGCTACAGTAGTGTTTTCTTTTTTACTTTCATTTTACTCAATTTACCGGTCGATCTACGTCCCTACCCTCACCTATGGCCACGAGCTGTGGGTAGTGACCGAAAGAACGAGATCGCGGATACAAGCGGCAGAAATGAGCTTCCTCCGAAGGGTGGCTGGCCTCTCCCTTAGAGATAGGGTGAGAAGTTCGGCCATCCGGGAGGGGCTCAGAGTAGAGCAGCTGCTGCTCCACATTGAAAGGAGCCAGCTGAGGTGGTTCGGGCATCTGACAAGGATGCCCCCTGGGCGCCTCCTGGGTGAGGTGTTCCAGGCATGTCCCACCGGGAGGAGGCCCCGGGGCAGACCCAGGAGATTATATCTCTCGGCTGGCCTGGGAACACCTTGGTGTTCCCCTGGATAAGCTGGAGGAGGTGGCTGGGGAGAGGGAGGTCTGGGCCTCTTTGCTTAGGCTGCTGCCCCCGCGACCCGGCCCCGGATAAAGCGGATGAAGATGGATGGATGGATGGACTTTCATTTTGTTTTCCTTTGTATCTCAGGTTTGAGAGTGTGTATTTGTGCATGAATGTGTGTCAGTTCCTTGTTTACATTTGTTCCAGTATGCTGGGTTCATTGTGAGTGAGCGTTTATTCAATAAAGGCTTACAGGGATTTAAGATGAATCTTGTTTCTCTGTCGTTTTCTGTTCCCTCTTTGATTTTAGTACGAGGGCTGAAGATAACGATTAGAGCTGTGCGACCTTCAAAGAATGTGTTGGGACTATCTCAGAGGCACGCGCCTTTCATGTGACCTCTTGGCTGATTTATGTATGACTCAATCTGATGCTGTAAATATTCAGATTAAAAGGTGATGTATCTGTAATCACTCCAAATTATCTTGTCCTTGAGGAATAAAATTCTATCAAGGCCTGACGCTGGTGCCTTGTAGCATGTCTGGGTGGTCCTTTATTTGGCGTTATCCTGGTGGCTTCCTTTAGTGTGTCCAGCTTGAAAGGAAAGCTTTGAATCATGAAAACCTGAATAAATTACAAATTGTCTAAATGCTCAAATGAAAAAGTTTCCTAAAAAAAAAAGTGGATGTCATTCCAATAAAAGGTCAAAGCTGGACAAGATTAATTGGTCTCCAAATGTATATCTGAGGCCTGGGTTCACACTTTGACTTACTTACATACGTATCTCACTGCCAGAATGAGACAAGAATATGAACTGTATGCTCACCCAGGCATTGAAAAATCAATATCATTTGTGAATTTTGCATTGTAAACCCTTACATGGAAATTCCAGGGCTTAAAGGCAACAAAAGCCTCTGAAAAAAAAAATTTTTTTGTGGTAAATCGGCTGTAATTTGGCTCGATTTGCCAAGTCGGTATCTGCAGGTGCACCAGCGAAAATACAAATGCTGTTCCTGTTTGTGTCAGATTGATAGTTATGACATAAGTTACATGTTATCCCGCTGCTCTGGTTTATCTGATAGAGCTGTGAGCTGACATATTAGCAAGAACATTGGTGTCCTTATCAATATTCACTCTGCATCCTGAACCGCTAAGAAACAGATGGCTTCGCTGCTCTTTTTACAAAAACCCACAAGAAGTTGTTACAACACTTGCATACAAAACACAACATAGGCTAGACTAATGTGATGCCACTCTGCATAATGTCCATGTTTCTGATGGATTTAGGCACATAATGGATTCTTAATTAATGCCTGTAAGTTTTGAAAGGTGCCGGTGCCTGCACAAACGATAAGGCTCGCTGACTGCCCTACATTTGCTTTTTGGAAACAGCGCATGTGAACTTGATGATGATGATGGTGATGATAACATAAGTAATTAGTTTCCTCTGCGCCTGTGCATAGATGAGTGTGCCATACAGCCATGGGTAGTGATCCACTATTCACAAACGTAAGCTGAGGACATTTGTCTTGAGTGTCAAAGCCACTTGACTTTACAGGCCCTCAGGCTCACTTCTCAGAGACAGGCTGACAGGGATCTTGCCAGGCGATTTGGGACCATATAAGACAGGGCTCGACTGTCAGAAATGCCCTCTTCGTGCACTCACCCAGTAAAAACCTGGTGAAAAGACATCAAAGACAACTTTGCAAGATGTTTAAACACAGAGACTTGGTTGAAAAGTGAAAGGTGAAAATGTGTTCTTCAAGCCTGTTGAAAAGACCTCCCTTAATGTCTACATGTAGTTGAGAGGTGAACAGACCCATGACCCATGGCACATACGAAGTGTGTATGTATATATATATATATATATATATGTATATATATATATGTATATTTATTATAAGAAAACACCTCAATAATTATAAATGGCAACAACAAAAGGAGACAGCACCGCTGCTTTAACGAGAAATCAGGGAGGTCAACCCACAATGGTAATGACCACTCAACAAAGAAAGCAACAACAAGGCTTCAACAGAAAGAGACAGCAACGCTGCTAACAAACAATATCCAGGCAGGCCACACAAACCAATGAAGGCCGCCGTCACTCATGGGCAATCACTGCTCAGTTAAGCACTACTCACATACCAGAGCCACACACCAGAAGGCTGGTCATACGCAGCAGGCTGTTCCACACCTAAGCCAGTAGCACACTCTGACCAGCACAGAGGAAATCCACCAGAAACCTCTCCCCTCTCGGGATGTACAGATGCACAGATGCACAGATGTTCCTACATACTATGCCGGCCACTTGGTTATGGCGTTCCATGTATGTCCTGCATGCTTGCATCTTGCACCCTGCAGTTATGTCTCAGGGGCATCTTTACACAGCCTGCACCTGGGATCTTGCCTGGTGTGATAGACCCCAGCCTCTATGGATCTTGTGTTTTGTATACAAGATCCATACTGCTGAAAAGTACCAACAATGGTTACAAGAGCATCATGAGCATCAGAACAGGACCACAGCACAATAGAAGAAGGTGGCCTAATCTGATGAATCTGTTTTCTTCTGTTTTCTTTTACATCACGTTGATAGCCGGATGCATTGGAAGAACGTAAGCCAGTGGAAGCAGTGTGATGCTTTGGCCTTTTGCAATGGGTGTGCACCTTTTAGACATCTTTTAGACCTCTCTTCAACAGAAAATTTCAGTGGGTAAACATCAATAAGTGGATGATCTTCTTTTTCTTGCAGAAAATAACATTGATGGACATCCAATGTAACACAGTATGACTTCTGGAAATCCAGCTCTCAGGTTTGAAACTACAGTGGTAGAGGGACACCATTTGCTAGGGTGCAGCATGATGCAAGAGAAAATGACTAGATTATACACTGACTACTGCAGCATGATGGGCTTTAGGCCATTTTGCAATTTAACCAAAGCTCGTTAAGTGGTGGGATGGAGGATAGTAAGAGGCACAGAGGCCTTTAAACTCATTCTGTGTAAAACTGTTTTTATGAGTCATATGATTTTTTTTCCTCCACATTTTTGTGTGTGTGTTATATTTATGCAGGTTGCTGCATAACAGTTCACTCAGATACCTCCAGAAATCTGCTGTGGTGACAGGACTGCATCAGTCTGCAGTCCCGCTCTCGCCTCAAAGAACGAAAAAATGATTTGAAGGGCATTTTTGCACTGAAAAAATTCCAGAATTTAATGTATCCACATTGGTTTTAGGAAAAAAAGAAATGGTTTGCAATGCACGGAAATGGGTGGGGAGGGAGGTTTTTTTTTCTTCTTTCTGATCTAACAACACTGAGGGGGAAGCTTGCACTCCTGCTATGTCTCATAAATGTCTCAGCAATGATTTATTTCCGCAAGATAGCCACAACGTCACCATTCTGTCAAATCCATTCACTCTGATCAAGGAGCAATTTCAGCAGATACACTAGAAGGGCTTTTTTTGATTTAGTTTTTGACATTTTTGCCAATATGTCTGACATACAATATATGCAAATTGAACTTCTCTAATAAGCATCTTCTTTGGTTCATTTGGTTCAGACCTTTCTTTTTTCCCTCTCGCTCTCCCTCCCTTTCTTTTTTTTTCTTTCTGACAGTCTGCATGCCTAATTTTGGTCATGAAAATAGTCTTATTATTTCCCTGATAAGGGCATGCCTATTGAGATGTCACTATTATGTTCTCCTGGAGCAATCACCCCATCCATTCAATTTGGATTCAAAATATCACTTGCACTCCTCGGGGGAGATTGTTACCTCTCCACAGCATGTAGGTACATGCGCAGATGCAATGCATGCACACACACTCAAGCACCTCATCACTGTCACCTCAAATAAGACTTGAATGATGGATGGTTTTGTATTGTATTCAAGGCCAAACGGGAACACTGTGCTCTCCCAACCAGTTTTCCAATTTTTTGCTCTCTGCTTTGCCAGGTAGAGGAGCAAAAATGCAACATCAATATGTACTGTTGATGTTTTCCTCATATAAAGAAAAATGCAAGAGATGGTAGCTCTAGGGGGTCAGTGGGAATCACATTAACTTCCTGTGAAGGAACAGCATAAAAGACGTATATGACCATGCCTTCTGCCCATTGTTCCACCCTGCACGGTCCCCACTCTCACGCCATTGGCACACTCTCCCCACGAGGCTGAAAAATGAACGGCACCAAAGCAGATCTCAGAACTGTTACCAAGCAGCTGCAGTGTGAAATTGATATTAATTGAAATTGATTATTCAATCTGGGACATATGGGTCATTAATTTCTAATCTTTCCCTTCAATCAATAATATATCCCTCTCTCCACAGCATTTTTTGCCGCTTTTAACTCGTGTTTATGAATAAAAATGATCACAATGATAGCATTCCTTAATTAAAGCCACAGCTTCCCTGTCTCGTCATTATTTTGGAGAATTTCATGCCTCTATTAGAGGGAAAAAAAGTCATTAAAGCTAAAAGAAACAGTAGGAGTTGGAGAAATGTCCTTGTGTGAACTCACAATGCAAATGTGTTTGTACCTAATTTACAGTTTGATTCATTTCAAGTGAAAGCAGGGGGGGGGAGAGAGTTTGCTGCTGCTGTCCTAACCACATTTTAATAAAAATTCAAATGCTAGGCTTTTTAAAGTCCTTTCCCTGATGTCACATACTGATGAAAATTACATCCATGTGTGGGTGTCAAAATTCAGGGGACGTTTATGCATGAACCCAACAGCTGACAACCCAACACAAGACTGAAGGATGCAGTGATAGTAAGTATGTTATATTTTAAGTTATAGTAAAAAAATAAATAGTGAGGAAAAAATGATTAAAACAAAAAGTAAAGCTTGAAGAACAGGGGCAAGATTAGATGACAAAAGGGCAAACAAAATACAAACATCAGTTAGAGCGATGAAAAGGAACAGATAAACCCAAGACAACAGAAAGGGCAGAAAAAGAAACAGAAGTGCGGGAAATAAAGCAAAACAAAAACAGAATGATACAAAAGGATCTAACCTTTGAATTCATGCTAGAAGTAAACTGAAATAGGGAACAAGAATAATCTCACTCAAATAACAGTGAGGCAAAGTGCACAAAGAAGAGTCTGAACATCAGAATTCTATAAACTAATGTGAATCTGTGTTTATATTAGTTATAGTGTTGAATGCTCAAACTAAACATTGCCAAAGTTTGAAATAATGAGATCAGTGTATTTGTTTCAGATATTCACATCGCTTTATCACGACTGGTTCCTGTTTGGTGAGCCTGGGCTATACTGGGAGACTTGCTACAGATGGTTTTCAACTTTGTTGTCAGTCTTGTGTTATAATTTAAAAAGAAAGCCTTTTGTTTGTACTCATTAAGAAAGTAATATCTAGTAATTAACTGACAATGTAGCTAAGACCAAAATGTAAAAAGTAATGTAATGAATTACTTTCTACAGTAAGTAATTATAATAAATAAAGTAGTACTTTTTTAACAAAAATGAGTTACAAGTAGCATTAATATGGTAATTTAGGATTAATTAATAAAATTAAAATTTGTTGTAAACTTGATTATAAATAAGGTAAAGCCCCTCGGCCCTTCATTGTGGAGCCCATTTGGGAGCCTAGTGGAGCAATGCACTGTGGGTCCCAAATAGGAAGCCACCTGTGAGCGTTGGGACCACCATCTGATGTGGCAGGCCTGCTAACTTGAGCCCTCTGTGGCCTTGCTGGATAGGAGGCCTTGCAGTACAAAGTAGTACTGAACAACAAAAAAAGACTGTCTTTAGGAGTCGCCACAGTGCATAGTCTGCCTTCATCTCATCCTATCCCTAGCATCCTCCTCTGTCACAGCAAACCACATGTCCTCCTTCGCTGCATCCTCTTTTCCTCCAGCGTGCCAATTCCATATTCATCATCCCTTTTCTAATATGCCCATTACCATCTGTCCTTATACAATTCTCTCCTTGAGACCTTACCTGGCCAGCACTTCCTCATCACCTCTCTTCCCTTCACCCACTGTGCACTGAAATCTGCTCCAATAACCACTTTCCAGGAAGCTCCTAAGGACACTCTCTAACACTTCATCCAACTTACTCCAGAATTCTTCTTTCTGTTCTGACAATCAAGAACAATGAAAAAAGAGAAAATTGTGAAACCTTGTATATAGTGTATTATCTTACTTATTATTATTTTTTTGTTTGTATTTTATTTGTATTTTCCTTCTAATATCTGTACCTGAGCTGAGGCAACGCAAAAATTTCCCCGTCGTGGGATCAATAAAGTCTTATTTTATCTTATCTTATCTTATCTTCAAAATAACACAAACAAACTCTCAAAAACAATAAAAACACCACCATATTTGACAGGACAGCCAACAGTTACTATCTGTTGTGGGGAAAATCCATAGGCATCAACATTAATGGGCTTCTGACAAAACAGTTAATTTCAAACATTACTTCAAAATAGCAATTTAGGTCTTACAGGAGTAATAGTTTATATTTATATTATATGGTACCGACCTTCTTATTCTTCAAAAGAGAAAACGAGTCTCTAAAAAGTGTCTAAAATCCAAGCAGTCTGATGATCTTTAACCAGTATGCTACACTGACTGCATAACAATGTTCAGCCATAAAAAAAGCAGAGCACAAATAGTTGAAACGTTCATGTTCACACACAAGTGGCTGTTGTTCTTCCTCTCTTTGGCAGCCTAGGCATGGTTTAGTGCATTGCTTTCTCCTACTGATAGAATGATGTCATTGCTTTCTTTCGTGTTTATTCTTTTAACATCACTTCAAAAAAAATCAGTGAACTTCTAAAAATTAACAGCCACTTAACTCATTTTCTTAAGTGAGGAAAGCTGGTATAGTTATAGTGCACATTTCTCTGGACAAACTAGAGGCTTCAGCTACCACTGATTATTTATCTATAAATAATAATTTATCTAAGTATTATCACAGACATGTAAAGTCTTTTTAATTTCATTTAATTTAGAAATTTAAGATCACCAGTATTTGTTCTTTGCTTTAACTACAGAGTACTCTGTGCTGATGTAAACTTCAGTAACAACTAAACAAAAAGTTTACTTTTTTTTTCCGCCAAGCCTGTTAACTTCATTTGGTAAACTCAATATAACTTGCCCACAGAAAATTGTTAAAATTACTATGGGGTTAAAGTAGCCCACAATAAAACATTCACTCAAAAAGGCAAAAACCGCTGTGGGCCATATGCAGGCATACAACCTTGGCTGCCCACACAGGCTTGTAACAGACCCAGTGACAGCCGCTGTAGGTGTAACAACTGCTAATCAGACGATTTATAGTAAAAGTAAACTTCTGTAAAGTAGGAAATGGTCTCCTTGCATTACAGTAAGTGTAATGTCACAACAGAAACCAACTTGTGATTTGGCAAACACATACAAACATTAGAATCACCAGTTAACCTTACGTGGATGTCTTTAGACGGTAGTAACTGACACAGGAACAAAGAGAACATGCAAACGCCACAACATACACAGCACCAGGTATGCAATAAGAAAATTGCTTCATTTAGTAAATTTCATGGTAAAACCTTTAAACTTGTTTTTTTCTCTGGTAATAAATGCCTATTCAAACAGAGATATCTTATGTTCTCACCAGCAGCCACTTTATGTAGAAGCAGAAAATTAACATGGGCTTCTTCAGGCAACGTAGCTTGCCACAATGCAGCCTGATTCGGCGTTGATTATGTTTGTTGGCTCAACCTTAATTATCCCGGCTGTTTGGTACACATCTTCTCCCTCTGATTGCTGACGCATATCACCATGAGGTTGCGGGGAGCAGCATCCTCCGCACGTCAACTGCAACGTCTCAAGTGCCACTGAGGCTCCTAATGATCATTTCCCAGCACTTCAGGCTGCTCAGAATTTGATTTGGAGTGTGTGTGTGTGTCTGTGTGTGTGTCTGTGTGTAATGGAAGCTTCTTTTCTTTTTTAACGAACACAAGTCACGCAGTTTCTTGAACGCGCCTTTTCTTGAATCATTATTCTTAAAGATGATGAGCTCCTTTTTTGAGTGTGAAGTGATTGAATTACCCGTTTTTTATTTACATTATGTTGTGAAGTAATAAACAAAACCTTACCTGTGTAAAGCGCTTTGGGGTCCTTAGGGACTAAGTAAAGCACTATACAAATACAGGCCATTTACATGTCAAATATACAGCAACTGAGAGATATAATACACTCACTAAAACAAAAATAGTGGCTGATATTATTTTACTTCATTAGATTTATGATGCAAGGAAAACAAAACCTAATGCAATGATACAGTCATCTTATTTATTCTTGGAACTTATGCTACTGATTTTTATAGGTCTTCAATTAAATCAGTGCCAAATGAAGAGCATAGGAGAGATAACTCTTCTAATGTTGTAATCACATACAGCATTAGCCGTCATAGTTCATAAGCAAAGCAGCATCTCTATAAGAATCATAATACCAATTGTTTCCTAGATACAGTAGCTATCACAGTAGTGATTTTTATACACAAGAAAGCATGAATGCTAGCATGTGGGTAACACCTGAAAATTCTTAATTAGGTAAATTATCATACTTGGAACTGACAAAGCCTCTTGGATGAGAACTGAAAGATCTTCACGAAACTTAAAGATGTCCAGTCGTTTTCTTTCCAAGCTCCTTTGTCCTCCATTCTCTGAACTTCTCATCTCAAAGTGAGCACTTCTGAAGTACTCCACAATTAATGGGACCCCGACCCATGCTAACAATCCACTGGACAAATAATTGTCTTACAACTTTCATGACTTTTTCAATATAATGTATCAACTGACTACCCACATTGGGCCATTCCATATAAAAAGCACCTTTTTCATGAACGATAACTTTATTTGTATAACATGTTCTAAACACACTGTTACAGTTTGCATAAAACCACACGTTAAAGATAAGTGTACATGTCAAAATATATAAACACATACATACAGTTTTACATTCATTCCTGCATGCACACTTCTGTATACAAGAAGTCAAAAAAATTAAAGAAAAAAAAACTCAGCAGTTGTTTCAGAGACTCCAACTGCTGAAATCAGGTCTGAGCAGGTCTGCCATATATACAGAAGGCCAGCCATAGAGGGCTTTATATGCCATTAATCTTTTTTTTTAATGTATTTTGAATTTCATTGAAAGCCAGTGAAGGGCATCAGGAATAAGGGCGATGTGTGAACAGCCTAGCTGCTACATTCTTAACCATCTGAAGACAGACTATGGAGGACTGGGAGATAGATGTGAAAAGTGAGCTACAACAATCAAGACTGGAGAAAGTTAAAGTTATCGGGAGCCAATAAAAGTTTTGCGATGGATGAGCTTTAGGGATGCGAGTTTCAAAATGTAAATGTTGGTGAGAAATAATGCCAAGATTCTTAGCAGGTGTTTTGACTTTGGGGAGGAGAAGGAAGAGTTGCCTGTGTAATGACTGACCTCCTTAGAGAAGTTAATGGGACCTGAAGACATGAACCCCCTTTTTGCCTGGATTGAGATGGAAGAAATTTAAAGACATCCAATTATCAATGGCAGTGAAGCACTCTGTAGGAGCTATAGCTAATGTAGAGGTATCACAAAAAAACCCTTTTCATTTTCACCAAAGCTTTCTTCACAGCTGATTTTCTCTTATGGTACTTCTATCCATTTGCAGTACCTCCAGGAAAAACTACAAAATGAATCCCAATTTAAATGACCCCAATTAGACATAATTATAAGGGCCAGTCTAACGTTAAAGAAATAAGTATGAAATATTTTAACTGTCAGACTACAGTGTCTCAGTTATCCAGGGAAGAAATAGTACTGATTACACACCCTGGTCCCTTTACACACAGACAGACTCAGACATTGACTGTGGAGCAGTCTATTTGTAAAAAACAAACCACACATACACAAGAAAAAACAGTGACACAAATCCAAATAATTCATAAATGACCTTGTCTAGCACTGGTGCCTCAATCCTCTGATGAGTACATGTCAGAGCAAAGGATTGTCTAATAAGTGATGCATTGGAAAGCCTGGACAGAGTATCCCTAAAGCAATTCTTTTGTAATTGATGTTGCAGCATAAAATGGCTCTCAGTGGGCCTGGCTGATTAGGTTGGTTTTTTGTTGCCGTCTAGCCGCTTGCCTCACACAAGCAGTCCCTCACCAGGTGGAATGACAGTTTCACATCCAATTATCCCATTAAAGCCGATCGCATTCTTGTGTGTCCCGCAGTGTTTCTTTCATCTCATCTGTAAATGTGCGCTTTGCTGACCAGAACGATACGCGTGTTCATTCTGAAGTCTGATCACCTGGAATAATGAACAGCAGTGAAAACAAACACAAACAAGTTGCTGGAATTTATGGGAGCGTATTAGGGTATTGGTGAGAGCAGTCCTTCTTTTTGTCTCTTTTTATCTTCGGCTTTCCGTCTCATCTCTGTTGTTTTATTTTATTTTTTTGCATTCGATGCCATGCAGACTCCGGGGACTGGTGTTCCACTTTCTCTTCAATCCAACAGGGTTCATCAAGCCTAATCAGATGCGTGCTCTGTTGATTCCCCTTCATCTCAACAGATGCGGAGAAACAAGCAAACGTATATTTGTTTGTATACGCAGACGTATAATCCTGCGAAACATGTGGCTGCATTCTGCACGGGCGTTGCAGCCACCACACGCCTAATATTAGCTTACTGTGCAAAAAATAGAGATTATGATAAAGCCTGTATGAATACAGCACTAAAACCAGTGGTCCTTACAAGCAGCACTATGCAACATATGCTGCAACAATCTGACAATTATGATAACACCCTAAAATGAGTTCACAATGTGCTTTTGGTGCCGTGCGAGCAGCATTTCTATTCAAGCATAGTACATTTGTGTTCTGTTGGGTGCATCTGCACAGTTGCTGTGGTGCTGCGTGTGACGTTTGAAAGAATATTTCCATAATAAAAGTAGAAGCAACGTCCGGCCCTGTCTCTCATCCTCCATGCTGACGATTTCATGCTGTTTTCTCCACTCTGTGTGATGTGACAAGGACACATCATTCTGGTGATTTCTCGAGTACACACAGTATCCAGCTTACTTTGGGAAAAGAAATGTGTTAATATACTGGACCAAAAAACAAATAAATAAATAAATAATTGATTTTGAGCCGAGCTGAATAATTAACAGCATTTTTTTGCAGTTGTGGACTGTTTCTGCCTTGTTTGCAGTGTGACTATGCCAATTCAATTTATTATTAATGTGTCAGAAATAGTGCTGTAGTACAATATATACTGTGTAGGGTGCATATAATGCCATAACATTTTGAATAGGCCATTCCTACAGCTGTGTCTGACTCCTTGAGCTCCGTCTTCTTGGACTGCTGTTAATGATTCCAATAACCAGCCAAGTCGTTCTTCTCATATCGTGTGTTGTGCCGCCCAGTGCTTTTACGCGTGATCCCTAAGTACAGTATTTTAATCATATACATGAATTACATATTGGATTAAACACTTTTTAGTGAAATTTTGAATGTAGCTTTTTTACATAACCCAGTGTAGTAAAGTAGTACTGCTCAAAGGCTCAAATTCTAAAATGAAAGCACCTGATTGACTTTTAATAAGCCTACATGAATAGTCATAAATAAGTTATTTCCCTCCTGCTGCATAAACCCTGCAGAATGCGTTATGACAATCTTTCTTTGAAACATATACCGGTATGTTACACTACATTGATTTTCTTCTGTCCAGCTTAAATGTTAAACTTAAAAACCTGAATCACGAAAAATTCTGATTTTCGAAACTGGAGTATTTTTTTTTATTAATTTGCATATAATTAGGGGAGAATTGCAATGATGATGTAAAAGTCTAAAAAACTGATCAAATACCAGTTAAGGGGTTAATCTTCAAATTAATATTGTCCTCTTCTACGCCTTGTAATCTAGCTTAACACTTATTTCATCCCCAGTACAGATAAATTCAGCCCAAACTCCAGAACTGTTTTCTTCCACTTGCCTATGTCTTTCACTCACTCGCTCTCATTCTCTGCACATCCACGGTCGATGCAGCCTCACCTCCTAATGAATGGCATTCATCTAGCACCCTGAGTAATGTCATTTTACAATGCATCATAGTGGCTAATAAACTCGGGATTGATTTGTGCTTATACAAAAACACATCAGGCGGAAACCATCACATCAGTAATAAATTGATGCTGATCTGGTCGTAGGGACGGAGCAGCCAAATGCCAGGAGAGTTTTATTTATTTATTTTTTTTCTTATCGGAGGCTCCTCAGAGGTGCAATCGATCTCAGTGCAGAGCCTTTTGTTCTCTGAAGTAATAAAGCAGCGTATTGATTTATTGGCGGGCGACAGTTACCTTTTGCCTTCTCCTCCTGTTCTCTGTTTCATTCCAGTGTCGGATCTCCAGGGAGGAAAAGTTTGGTCTTTACAGAAGCTGAAGTCTTACACTATGCTACAGTAAATGCACATCCACACTGACATTGAGATTTAAAGTCTGCAAAAATACAATGGAAGGGATATTGATTTGAACAAGTAGATTTTTCTGGAAAGGGTGTTAGACAGAAGTGTACAAATATGTTTGTTGATTCTGAGTCTCTCAAATGATAAATCACATACCATAGGATTCTCTATTCAGGTGATCTGCTCTAGCAGGGATTAAAAAAAAAAGGGGGGGGGGGGGGGGGATAATACGTCAATTAGTTGCACAACTTTTTACTTTTTAAAGGTTTATTTGAAATTGTAGATGACAAAGGGAACATTATATTACAATATGCATGTCTTAATCATTAATAAAACTATAGTGTCACAACTTCCCATCTATAGGTTTTGTCTTAATAATGGGTGTATAAAAAATATTTTAAATCATCTGTGCTGGTGTACAGAACAAAACTGGTGTACAGTAAAACTCAAGGAAAAAAACGTACGGATCTAACTGTGGACACATACATATATTAGTACTGTATAACCAGCTCAGTACATGACATTCACTCTCAAAAGCTGAAACTATTTCTTGGATGGTCACTACCACACAACACAATAACTTAAATTCATTCTAGTATAACTCCAGAATGGGTATTTGCATTTCCCACAGCCATCATGTAGTTGTTATGAAGGGAGGAAACAAACTGGTTTTTGCACCTCTGTAGTTAGCCATCTTATGGTGGGTTTGTAGATACAGTGGGAGTCGGAAATTTCAAGTTCCCTATCAGATTTTTTTTAGGGACCGCTCCCTCAAGTCGGATTTTCCGCTCGGAAAGTCTAACATAGCAAAAGTAAGCAGCAGTAAAACTGTAAACCTTTAATCTATACTTCCACTATTGACTCATTAAGTCATACGGAGAGCTCTGTCTATAAGTATTAAGCAATATTCCTATCACTTTTTCTGGAATATAATGTGCACCCCTGAATAAGTCAGAAGTTGGGATTTGAAACTTGAATGGGCATGTAAAACGCCAGTGGGGCCTGACTTGATTTTGAAGTCAGCCTCAAGTGGCCATTAGAGGAACTGTGTTTCACATTAACCAGAGGTTGCTCTTTGGAGTAAACAAGCATGCAAACAAAAAAGGCTTAACTGTGTTTTTGTAAAAACCTTTAGTACGCCCATAATTATTATGACATTGAATAGATTTCCATCTATTCAATGTGTTTGTTAAAGCTCAAGGATGTTTACCAAAGAACCCTGAATGCTAGCATAAATTTGGTTTGTTTACAACAAAACTCAACAAGGTACCCTTAACCGAGACCATGATCTTCCCTTGTAGTTAATTTTATTCTGCCACTGCTGCTAGAGTTTATTTTAATAGTAGCAAAAACACAAAAATAATGATGTTGATCAGAACTTTTTAGAGTTCTGATTTTTCATTTTTCAGCCTAGAAAAATTATTTAACAATGTTTGCTCATCACGTTGATAGAATCTGAGATTTAGTGTAGTCCTGACTTCATACCTAAAATTCACCTCACAAATAACCACTTCAGTTTATAGCCAGAATCAAGCAATTTTGTAGAAGCAGATTTTGTAGAAAAACTACTGAAATATACTAAAAACTTTTATCTATAGTAATGAGATTTTCTCACATCTTTGTGAAAATCAACTCAGACACCTCAGATGTAGCTCAATAAGAGCACCGTGTCTCTAATAAAGTTCTCATCGCTCCAGTTCTCAAATATTTGCTCTGGGGTTCATTCTGTCAAAAATTGATTTTAAAATAAAACCGCTCCTTATAAATCACTACTCTAAGTGGTTTAGGCAAGGAAATACAAATCAGACATTGCACAGGGATATTGACCCACCAGACCTCTGAGGATAGATAGCAGAGATCTCTCAGGTGTCCAGAGAAGTACAGCAACACATATGGTAAGAAAAAAAGTTCTCTTTTATCCATTCAGTATGCTCAAAATGTGTTTGCAATTGCTTTTAGTCAACTGAAAGCCTCTACAAATTACCTTACCCGTCTTGTCTGGTTTCTTGTTTTGAGTGATTTATTTTTTTAAAGGTTTATTTTAAATGTCCAAGGTCATCATCTGCATAACTGTTCTGCCTTTGGGCAAATTTCTCTTCAAATTCAAAACAGAAAATGAATGCACAAATAAAGGTGAAGCAAACATCTTCAGGAAACTTCAGATGGAGGCTTTAATCAAGACGCTTTACAGTGAATTAGACACGCTTTTCTAGCCTCTGATGCCTCTGACTGACAGATTACTAAAGGTCAAAGCTTCTCTAATCAAAGCGCTCTTCTTGCCACCCACTCACACTGTCACATGGGAGGCTAGAGTCATCTGTGGAATGAAAAAAAAAAGAGAGAGAGAGAGCTATTTACAAGCTTGAGGTAATGAATTATGGCTATAGCTGCCTCTGCTGGATGAGTTTTTAGAACCGAGTGTAGTAATTGCACAATGAGCAGAGTGCTGTTAAACATCATAATTATGGGCGTACTACCTTGGGATCTTTTCATTTTGCTGGAGGAGGAATATGTACCGTAGGGCAGAATTATTTTCACTCCTCCATTTCCATTTTTCTTTGAAAATCACCCTCCAAATCCCTAATTACTCAGGCTGTGTGAATATCTTGTTGCTATTTTATGTATTTCTTTTTCTTTAGTTTGGTGAAGATGGGGGAAATGTTGTAATGCCTTTCCCTCCTGTACACTGGGTTACAACCTATTTAACAACTTCAGGATTGCCTACTCAGTTGAGTCGGTTTTTGGACATTCAACGACCTCAAAGTTGAAACTATGTCATAACCAGAGGTGATGTCTTTCAATCTTTCCGAGCTGCATATTCCGTGCAGTGGTAAGCGCTCATTTCCTGTGTGTAATTGACACGGCTGTATCCAGGAAAAGACATGCTGACATTTGGTAATACATTCCACCACTCACATCTCATCAAACGCTACTCATCCATGTAGTCCTCATCCACCGTAGCTTTTGACACGAGTTGGAGTTGATGGGAGGAGCAGACAAATTGAGGTGATGACTGTTAACCTTCACAGGTGCTTGACTTCCCTTTGGTGTGCGGTGTCACTGACGCACGTACATTTGAACAGATCAGAGATGACATCTTGCACCTGAGATTAATAATGCAGGCAGGATCTTTGACCTAGACTACAGACGCATAACAGGATTTAATCAGCAGCTAAACGTAAAGCCCATATGTTTATTTATCTCTTTAGCATTATTTAATCCCACCTAAACGGGAGACATTAGTAATTAATTAATGTGAGGAAAAGTAAAAAGCCCGAGTCCACTCATGTGTGAAACACAACCTACACAGTGAAGCTTGGCTGCCTACAATTAAAGTTTAAACTCATAGCTAATGTAACATTAAATTTACAGCATGCTTTCATCACACATCAAGTGATATTTGACTTTCTTAACTCTGTAGTTTTTTTTCATGCTCACTGTCTGCATGTACGCATTTTTTCAGAAGCAGGTGTAGTTCAGCATTTACTATTAACCTGACAGGTGACGGTTGACTGAACCAAATGAGGTCATGCACTATATAGTGTCTGCAAATTATGGCCTCGGTTTTTTAAAAGCCAGAAGAGTTTTACTATTTGTGCATTATTCCAGGATTAATGTTCAGTGCCTCTGGGTCCAGTTAGTTTTGTGTGCAGCGCATATAAATGATGCAGATTCCTGGTTGGAAAACTGTTGAAGGGAGTTGTGAAAGGTTTATGGGAAACGCTTCTATGGCATATTTATATGTGCACTCAATAGGTAGTTTCATATTCATACTAATTTTGCGAATTATAATCCCCAATTAGTGTCAAAATAGAGAGAAATAAATGGCATGGTCACTTAGCTACTTGTCATTCAGCGTGCAGTGTCCACTGTTTCATAGTCAAATCTTCCCCCACATCTGTGATGTCTGGTATTGAAAAACAAAGATGCCCAGACTGAAGGCCCTCCAACACTGAGCGTGTGGCAAAAATATAACACAAAATTTTGCCTTGGCTGTTGGTGGCTGGCACTATCTATCTATCTATCTATCTATCTATGAACTGATCTGAATAGAATCTTCTTTCTTTTTGTTTTTTAACATCAGGTCATTGCTAACAGTCGTTTTAGGTGTGATTTATTATAAGTTTGTCCTCCTCTCTCACAGAGGAGAAAATACTAGCAAAGACCATGTAGAAAAAAACATGTTGTAGTAAATGTGTGAAATCTTAGACTGTTTCCGGTAGAGTGTTCCCAGCTTAACTGAACTTTTGTTGATTAAAACACAAATGGCTACCTGCTGCTGTCGTGTTGACAGCCTCCTACCATCATTTTACACATGCTCTAAAGAGACAGTCTCTCATTGAGCAACAGTAAACTGCCAGCCGGATAGTTCACTTGCTCACTAGCAAGATTGCATTCGGTGTTTAAATAGACAGGTTCTAATTTTGCATCAGAGCGGCCACCCCTTTAATTCCAGCTATTAGTTGCTTAGACCAGAATGTACCCAGCATAGTGGTTTGCTTTGTCTCATCAGGCAGCACTGGGATTCTGCAATTCTCTTTTGAACTGAAAAGAGCAGATGATGATGAGTACATTTCACTTTGACGAGTGTACCTCTAATTCACTAAAGGTCATGAAAAGATTGAGGTTGTACTTAAATATTTTTGAGCGCTGTCTGTACAAAATGGCCCCTGATGTTAAAAGTAAAGCTCTTGTTTTCTCCCCCTTTGCCCTGACACACTGACACAACCCCACACAGGCATTTCTTGCAGGCACCATTTTAATGATGGTTTTGCTATGCACTTTAGTTGAACAGAAAGTGCTGTCTGCTGCCTGAGCTAATTGGTATTTCGTCCCATCACCTTGTCTAAAGCGGCCACACAGCGGAAGCAGCATGTCAACATCACAATAGCAGCATCTGCTATCCTCTGTTAGGGTCTACACTGGATCTGTTCGACAACAGTGCACCGCTGTGCACTCAAGACTTATTTGACAGAGCTCAAAGCCCAACACACAAGCATATCTGTTTGTTTAAGAGGCCTGAAAGTGTTGACAAAGGCTTCAGCTTGCAGTTAAATGTGTAAAGCAGGAGGGAGGCCACTACACAGCTGGTGTAGCCAGCTGCATAGGTATAGTGTACCTCACATCCCATCCATCCACCCATCCATCCATATCAATCACAGAGACAGGAGGAGAGACTGGAACGTTAAACTCACACATCCATTGCTGATGGGATGTTATCTTCTACAGGCGAGAGAGAGATTGACATATTTCTGAAAAACCAAACACACTGAAATATTTATGTTCCTAAACCCGGCACCTGACACTGGATGATTAAACAAAGCTACGAATCCACTCTTTATAAAGCTTAGTCATTGTTTTACACATATGCACATCATTGCTACTCTTCCCTTTAGCCAAAAAATGATCATCATTTCCATTTCAGCAGAAAATACGGATAAAATATAGACCCATAATTAGTCCCCTTATAAGAATTGATACAACACGACCTGGTAAAAAAATTGTAGGTTGAAAAGCAGGAAAATAGGGATAATATCACAGTAATAACTGTCTCAGTATAAATCATTTGTTCTGTTTTAACTTCTGTTTATGTTAACGAGCGTATATGTGTACTGAAATATATGTGCGGCCGGCACATTTTTATCACACTTGTAAATAGCAGTTTATGCACATGGAAAGGCACATGCATTGTTTATATATCTGGCCCTCGGGCTTTAGTCAAATACTGCAGTGGCCCTCTGCCCTTGACTCACCTGTGAGTTCCAGTGTTGATTGTGCGTCTCTGCATCTACCACTCCTGTTTTTCAGGAAATCAGCTCAGCAGGTCTACGTGCACAAAATTGCGAGTGACTAAACACACAATTCCTTTCTGCAACTTGAACCTCTTCATTTCAATTTCACACTGTTCCCCCTTGTTTTGTGTTTTTTTAACACACGCTGTTGTTTAAAGAGAAAGTAAATAAGGGATTTTCTTCCAAACCAACCAAATATTGTTCAGAGAAAATGTACTGTTTAACTTCTGCAGATTTACCTACACAAATAAAATAAAAGGGAACACATCCAGCATGGTCTTGGAAAACCCTACTAGACAAGTGACAGCAAGCAATCTAAAAAACAAAGTAACTATATGTATCACCTTTTAACTTATTTGTTTGAAATAATACTATAATGCTAGTAAATGCAGCAGATGTAATCAGATGTGGAGCGCATTTCTCATGTCTCTGAGCTTTAGTTTTCTGTTAAATGAAGTGGTTTCAAAACCTTGAAATAAATAAACAGACATAAATGTGTGGCACACTCTTGGCTTTCTACTTTCTTTCTTGTGTTCTGGTGCTCAAGTCACATGTCACCGTTCAGCCCTGCTACTATGCGTCACGCTAAGGTTCCCGGGTGATGGTCATCTCTCTGGCCGCTCACAGTTTGTTCAATTACTCCCTCACAGATCAGTATCTACTCCAGTTAATTCCGGTGTACCCCAAGGCTCTGTCCTGGGTCCTTTACTTTTTATCATCTATCTCCTACCCCTATGTAATATTTTTAGGAAGCATAACATCCAGTTTCACTGCTACGCAGATGACACGCAGCTCTCCTCCAAACCCCCAGCTACTCTCCCACCCACATCCATTTCTGACTGTTTAAGTGAAATCAAGCTCTGGTTTACTCATAACTTTCTTAAACTTAGTGGCAATAAAACATAATTCATTTTAATAGGCACCAGATCAAAACTGACTACAATTCCAACCAGTCTTTCGTTATCCATTGATAACTCTGTTGTCACACCCTCCCCTCAGGTTAAGACTCTTGGTGTCATTCTCGATCGCACTCTGTCCTTCACAGCACATATAAATAATATCACTCGGTCTTCCTACTTTCATCTCCGTAATATTAACCATCTTCATCCCTCACTCACACCACACAGTACCGCCATACTTGTCAATGCTCTTGTCACTCTCTGCTCATGCTCTGTCATTTTTCTTATGTTTTTTATGGTATGTTTACATGCTACTGTAAGGTGACCTTGAGGGTCTGAAAGGCGTCTATAAATAAAATGTATTATTATTATTATTATTATTATTATTATTGACTACTTTCATTTTGGCAAAAATACATTAGCATTTACAAACCACCTTGGCAAGTAGCTTGGGTGTTCTAATCACAATTGAAGGCTTAACAAGTGTTCCTAGACATTTAAACCCAAAACCGTGGGAATCACAGGTGCTGAAGTCCATGCAGCACACTCTGGGGGAATTATTGAGGGCCTGCATCTCTACTAATTGACAGCTGAAAGAAAAATTGCAGTTTTTTTTCTCTCTTTTTACATTTTCAGTTGTGTTTTAGCAAGAAGGGCCTGGATTCGAATCCGCCATCTTGCCTGTCTATGTGGCGTTTGCATTTTTTTTCCATGTCTTTGTGGGTTCTCTCCTGGTACTGCAGCTTCCTCTCACAGTCCAAAGACACACAGTTAGTGGGGTTAGATTAAGTGTTGATTCTAAATTGGCCTTAGGTGTGAATCGCTATCTATCTTTCAGTGTTAGCCCTGCAACAGACTGGCGACCAGTCCCGGTTGTCAGTCTGCCACTTGACCTATGGCAGCTGGGATAGGCTCCAGCCCCTTCCCATGACTCTGAATTGGATAAGTGGGAGAAAATGGATGGATATATTGCATGTATTTATTTAATTATAAGTGAGTGAGTCTTTATTCTTTAATGGTGGATCATGGGTTGTTTAGTTCAAGTAA
This sequence comes from Diplotaxodon limnothrissa, assembly GCF_057381915.1. Lineage (NCBI taxonomy): Eukaryota > Metazoa > Chordata > Actinopteri > Cichliformes > Cichlidae > Diplotaxodon > Diplotaxodon limnothrissa. The sequence continues at coordinate 12,014,338 of NC_140612.1, read as the reverse complement.
CGTCCCTGACCAAAGTGTCCTCAGTTGTAAGCAGGCACTTAAGTGTACTAGAAACGCCAAAGGTGATTATTAAGTTTCTCATTTAATTCACAGATAGCAAAATCAGTGCATCATCAGAATCAACGTCTCAACCCACAGCCGCTGGCAAAAAAGTAAAGAGCTGCTGTTGTGTAATACTGTATTTATATAATATGCATGTACTTTGTAGCAATAACATCCACTAGATATGATTTGCAAACAAGCAAACACAAAGGGAATTTTTCAGAGGTAACAGATAATTTAATGCATAAATGTTGTTTCCTGTGAGCCACTGGCCAGCTCTTTTGTTTGTGTGTAGATTGTATTTTCTGTATATGTTCTTACATTATTACTTTTTAAACTACTACAATGGACATAACACTTCTGCACACTTTTCAGAACTTCTTTCATCTTACCTATAACTTGTATAATTCAGTTTTATAATCATCTTTTATGGTGTTGAATAATGTTTGCATATCCCTCTTACTGCAGATATGTCAGTGTTTGTCAAAATTAACCAGTCCCATTCAAATCCACTAGTTACGACATGTAACCAATCAGTCAAAGTTACAGATTTAAATCAAATATATTTCAGATGTTCTAGTTTAATTAGTTAGATTTTTCTGACATTTGCTGACAGTTCCAAGTCATAGTTAGTTCTGAGACAAAATCTGCTGAAAAACTTAAGACAAAGAGATGTTTCACCTATCAGCACATCAACTAACCAAAAAACCCAAAGGCTCCACCAGAACAAGTTTTGGAATAACTTGGCAATTGCACAGACCTGAATCCAGGGTTGAGGTGACCTGAGGACTGTACCAAGATGACCCAAATTTGAGATATTTGGGATGTTTTTATAAATAACACTGCCCTAATCCAAATTGCTCCATGTTGATACACTCTCAAGGTTTTAATCTGTTTTTCAATTGAATTTTACAGGTTATAGGTCACAATATAGGTGAAAGAATTATAAAATTATTTTTACAGGCTATACCAAATACACAGCTGTGGGTGCTAAGGGGGCTACCCTTAATTCACATAACGTTATCCCCACAGCATGCCCTGCATGAATTATTTTTAAAGAGGAAAGAATATCTGAGACAAATGGAACATTTTTACAAGTATATTTAAGAGCCCCTTGAAAGAGTAAATAACATTCTAATATAAACATATCACAGGTGTGGCACATTGCACCATGCATAACATTGCACACAATGTCAAATTAATTTGCTGAGTGTTACTGACATATCCAGTGCTAGTACCACCTTGTGTCCTTACAAATTAACATCTTGTGTAGGACGACGTTATGCACTGTAATCAAGTTCTTGGGGTTAACCGCTCTGTTTAATGAGGTCTCACTCACCTGAGAAACAGCCTGAACAAAGGTAAGTCTACTGAGACTGCTGAATGGTTTGTACAGTGGACCACAAGGACAGCCCACCTGCAGCCCACCTGCTTGTAGATATGGCACAGACATGCTGTGTTTCCTTATCTGGAAAGCTGACATAGAAAGTCATTTATGAAGCCCAGTGTAAGATTTGAACTTCAGACAGGACCTGCTGTAATGTATTCTTCCATTCTCCTTAATATCAAGTAACAGCCTAAACAACACTTAATTTTGTAATCCAAGTACTGCAGAGTTGCGCTGGTTAGTGCACCTGTCATTAGCTGTACTTTTTAACCTGCTTACTTACAATTTGCCTAAATGGATGGCGACTGTTGTCTGTAATATCATAGAAATCAACATTTAACTGGTGTTGTGCATTATGAAAAAAGTAATGATTAATTTAACTGACTAAGGTTCTTGGTGCAGACTAACAACTGTCTGGTCAAACTGGTTGTACAAATCCCTAAATACATGGTACTCTGTACTCTTGACTGTCATCCTGATCACCCCCCGAAAATTTGAACCATGCTTACAAAAAGTCTGTGATGCAATTCCTTAATACGAAAGGGACCCAAGAATTCTTCTGACAGCTGGAATGTGTTATAACGTGATGTTTTAATATCAATTTATCTACAAAATCTTGACTGACACCACTGTATTCTGGTTTCCATGGAAAGTGCACTGTCACTAAAGCAAAGGAACATATAAAAATTACAAACAAACAGACTGTACCATTTTTAACATAAATCATTTGTCATTGGTACTTACAGTATAAATGAGCAGAGTCATTTCGAAACAGGATGGTTCAACTTTATGAAGCGATATCTGAATTTCTACTGTAGACATCTTTTGTAAAGAGTTTTTGTTCTGGAGAGTTGTGTATTTCCTTACTGATCCTTCCCATTCATTATACTATAGCACTGAAGGTAGTTGCCACAAAAAAAAACCAGAACAACCAGTACAGTACATTCTTCAGCTGTCCACAGCCAATCAACTCCTGATTAATTGTAGAGTCTGGTAATCCATAGACAATGAGCACAAATATAAGCATCTGTATCACAATGGGCACAAATCCTATGTCCATGAGTTCTCCTTCTAGCCATTTACAGACTGTATTTCCTTTCAAGCAGCTGTTAACTGCACAGCTTGGTGGTCTCGTAATCCACTGAATTGGGCAGACGTGAGCTGAAGGCCTGTAAGGAAGCATGGATGCGAACCACCTCGCTGGCAGTCAGTTTGAGTCTGTGCCGGAGAAGGCAGGCAAACAGGTCCAATCTCTGTTGACCGGGAGGGGACAGCCGGTTGACCCGGTCTCGTATTTCCAAGAGCTGGAGCATAGCTGTGTCCTGGGACCCTTGAGTGTATGGGTAGTCCAGTTGCAGAATCAAGTCACGGATTGCCTCCGGGTCAAAATGCATGCTGTAGCCAAAGACCTGGATACTGTTTATCTTCATGTAGCCCAGGTTCCGAGCAGGATCTGCCATTTCTAAAGGCTCATAATAAATGCTGTCATTCAGTCCATCCTGAGTCTTTATCCTGCTACGAAGGTAGATGTGGATGGTTTCAAAGAATGTCTTCCACTTGTTGCCCAATGTCAGAGTCCAGTTGTAGCAGTCAAAGGGCAGGTCCAGTTTGGTGGCCTGCCAGTCTGGAAAATTATTCTCATTGACAGTGATGTACCAGCTCTCTGAGTGGCTCCCGCCAAAAGGATTGATATAGAGTGTAAGGGCAGGCTCCAGGGTGCTATTCTTTGTAAGGCAGATCTGAAGGGATATTCCCAGCAGCATGTGGACCATGTTGGTCTTATACTTGTTGCTCTTAAGCGTCAGCAGCATCCTCTTCCTCCATGATGGATCAAACCAGCTGTTGAGTCGCATGTCATTGCTGATGAAGATTGCATGGACCTGTCAGACAAAGTAAATACATACTTTCAGTAAAATAAGATGCAGTGCTAAAAATAAAAATTCGATTAAAACAGATTTTTGATGGTACTAATGTTACTCATACGTTCTGGTAATCTGTGGAGGCGAGGCTTTCACTTCACCTCCATGTCTACTGGAGAAATTCTATATTTATTGGAGAACAACATGACTTTATGTGCATTACTTTTAAAGTGATAGCCAAATAAGGTGTGGAGTATTCTAAAAACTATGAGCTGCCTTTTTAGGCAACTTTATAAAAGGCATATTACAAGGCAAAAGAGCCTGGTTTGAATTGAAGAAGGCACAATGTATTTATGGTTTACACATGATATTAAGATATTAGAAATTGTGACATGCTCAGATGGAAAATTGTCCTCTGTTTTCACTGTATCTTAAGACCAAAATGTAAGATCCTTCATGGACTTTTTTTGGCACTATGGAAACCATCTTGGAAAATGTTGTTTGTTTGTTTTTTACGCATCCACATGCCAAAATCTGTCATTTAATCCACTGTCCACTGTCATTTAATAGAGTTGAATGAACCCGATTAGGGCATAAAGGATGGGTTAAAACTATACCGTGGCCTTTGGATAGAGTCAGTCTGCAATCCTTTTTGACAACATCAACATCACAAAGGAAGGCCGTGAAGGGCATCATACTGTAGTTTCTAGAGCAGGGGTCTCAAACTTGTGGTCCGGGGGCCATCTGCAGCCCACGCCACTTCCTATATTGACATGAGGGAATATAATGCAATTTGGCCCTTGAAGTTACTTTTTTTTTCTCGGGGATGGAGGATGTGTTTGTTGTTGAGTGCAATGTTAAATTAAGTTTAATATAACATTAATAGGATGGCAAGAGTAGGAAGCAGAGAGTACAAACATGTTGAGGGATTGGCTGTGTTAGTTCAGTCAGAGAGTTATTTGTAAAGAAAACAATTTTCACTAGCAGCCAAAAACTAATGTGTACACTTATGTCTGCATTTATATTTTGTTAAATATGAACAAAATTATAGCAGGAGTGCTGCCACATGTCTGGCCAGAAAGAGAGCACCAATTTGTTTATGTGGTAGTTCAATGAAAGGCTTCAGTTAGTTAAGAGTGAGAAGAAAAAAATGTGTTCATGTTTGCAGTTTTGACTTGTTATACAATATCTTGTTTTAAAAAACAAACAAAACATTACATTTTCAGAAATATTTGTGGGTGTTTTCTTGTTTGATTTTTGTACTACTTGAACGCTAAAGCGGCCCTCACATGAGATGACAGTGCCAGCAGTGGCCCACAGCTCATTTAAGTTTGAGACCCTGTTCTAGAGTGACTCCTCCAGGTCACTTTTTCATTCCCATTTCTAGCAAAAGTAAGTAAAATAAAAAGAAACCACAAACTTTCTGTGTGGTAGGACAATAAATGGTATAAAAGAAAAAGTGGTGAAACTAAAGGGTTTCAGTCACCAAGAGGGTGAGATTTTTTACATGTGTCTTTCCAAGACTACTGCTGGGAAAAGACAGCTCAGCTCTCACTGAGCCTGACATGATTACACAAAGGCCAAAAGAAAACTACCTCAAGCCTGCGGTCAGCTCTCTGCAGTAGGTAGCCCAGCTCCAAATCCTGAAGGTCTGTCTCAAACCCCAGATAGTTCTCTGTAGAGTCTGCCACCATAGGCCTGCAGGTCCCTTGTGTCAGGGCAAAGCCTGGGTTGCAGCTCCCACAGCGGGTTTGGTTGTCTGATGCACAGGCCGCACAGGCCAAGCCTTCTCCAACAGAGCAGGGTGGAGGCAGCTGACAGGAGCTGTGTTCATATCGGCAGCTGCAGCTGTGGAGCTCCTCTGAGAATGCACCAAGCTGGTTGTTCTCTGAGCAATATAGGAGTGACTGGAAATGACTCAGCCAGTAGGACTGAGGCCTGGTGGGGGAAAAAAGAAGACAAAGAGATAAAGGCAAAGAGGGACTGGTTATTGAACTAGCTTTAAGGATGAGCCATTTTAATAGGGAAGTGTTTTATTAAGCCCAGGACACTTGTCTGGGTCTGCAGACAGCTTGCTTGTTAAAAAATAAAAGAAAGAAAGACCTGACATCATTTTAGTGATCATTTAGGTCATTTACAGGTCAAAAGACTTGTGCAAAAAGTTTATTTTTTTACGAAATCTTTATTTCAAGAGGTTTTGACACTTTGTTGTCACTGACTTTGTATTTACTACTTAGAAAAGCAAAACGTCCAAAGACTTTTTTTTTCATTAATTAGGTTATGCGATAGTGACAAATGATCAAACTCCATCAGCCAAAAGAAAGGTTCACAAGAGATGGCTGAAAGTTGTGGAATATTTTGATTTAACTTTGTTCTAACCTAGATCAAGTGGAACCAACTACTGTTTGACTAAAATGAGTACAACACAGTCGTCCCAGTGTCACCAAAGGACTGTCGGTTCTTTGTCAGTCCTTTTCATTATTTTCCCCAATGGGATGGTAAACTAAAACAGAACAATTCATAAGGGTTTCTTAAGGTCAATATGAAAGTTCCAGCTTGTTTGACAGCCTGAGGATGACAAAGAATTTTCGTAACACAAATATGGTACATAAAAAGACAAATATGAAAATGAATTCATTCCTGAGCAAACAACACTAAGAACTGGTATTTTGTACTGAAGGGTACAGAATCCCGAACTGTTAGACCAAACACTACTGGATCTAACAATAGGTTAACACTTATAGTAGGCGTATAACGACCATTAACTCTTTTAACTTTTTTGGCATGTAGATAAAAGCTCTTAAAAGCATAAAATTCACCAATAAGGCAATAATCACATGCCCGTGAGTTTACAACCCATCATTGTTCCAGAGAGAGATTATCATTCTGAGCATTCTTACATAATGCCATTTGGTCAGTAGCCAGCAAAACTGTGAAACTTTACCTGTGTTGACTGAATCAAAATAAATATCTCGGCTAGTTATAAAATCTCCATGTCCCAATAGTTTGATATTTTTGTGCTTTATACTGAAAAGATTTGTTGTTCTATGTTTTCTAGTATAAAGCACACAAAATAATGATATTTTTATATTTTCTTTGGTAATGTGTAGATATGTAGACATGTTAACACTTAAACAAAATACTTATAGAAGTACCTGAGTCGCTCGTATTAGTTTGCTTTACTACACTTTAATATTTTATGATGTAGGTTATGCATGCGGAGACTGCGGGTACAAGCAGTTCTGGAAGGTAAAGCGTGAGAACCTGAATAGAGAGCAAGAGAAACTGTCTTTGATGAGTTAGCGACATAAATATTGGAAGTGCACAGCAGTTGTAGGGGGAGTTTAATCTCAGACATACATATAATTCCCCCATGAGCACTTGAGTTTGATTCCCTTCTGTAGGACTTTATGGCTTTTATCCTCTTTGCTTTATGAATGCAATGCTCACTCTATACCGCTGGCTTCACTTGTAGAAAAAAGGCTTCTTTGATGAGGATGCATTGAAGGAAACTTTATGCTAATCTGAAAATGTTTGCTGGATTACATTTAGGGTATTTTCCTCTGTACTCTGCTGTTATTGTGTGCTTGACAGTGGCAAGCAAGCCGGAGCTCGGAAAATCACTGATTTGAATATCAAAACCCTCTAATGGAAAATGCGGTCATGGGAAATGAACCGAAAGGACTCTTCCTTTCCATCAACCGCTACCTGTGGGTAAGGCATTTCACCTCTGACAGCTTCAGCACAGCAAAGCAGTCACCAATAGAAGACTGCGGTTGTGATTATGTACAGGCTTTGTGCTCCCCACAACTCTTTCTCCAAACCGCTGCTGTAAATCACAGAGTTTTGCGCTGCGAGGAGCCAGCAACACTGAGCTTTGATAATACAATCAAGCAAATGCAGAGCTGTGTGAGTCATTTAATTCTATAGATAAAGTACATAAAATATTATAGTCAAGCTTCAAGTAAAATACTGTGCAACATATGGTGACTTGCACATTATATACAAATGTGATAATTGAACTTATTATTCTGATTCCATTGCCATTAATCAGATTTCTAGTCTTCTGGGAAGGAAGGAAGGTTTTGGAACATGGGTGCAGGGATTTGCTACCTTTCAGTCATAAGAGCATTAGTGAGATTCAATAATGATTTTAGACGATAAGGACCGGCTCAGTTCCAATTTATCTCAAAGGTGTTGGATGGAGCTGAGGTCAGAACTTTGTGCAAGCAAGAAATCAGTAAACCGTGTATGTATTTGCACAAGATGTACACATGGGATTTGGCGGATTTAGCTGATGTCACTGATCATCCCTGTACATTGGGTTGTGTACAGTGAAATTTTTTAAAATGCACTGAAAACAAAAGCAGGAGGAAATTATATATTGAGTCTTTAGGGAACAAACATAAGAACAAAATAATGGTGAATTGTAATAGTAGCATAAAACGGATTTATAAAAAAAACAAAAAAAACCTCTGGGTTCTGCAGGTACCCCAAGACTGAATCAAATCATTATTATCACTGTGGTATTTTACAATAATAACACTGCGCTTGAAATACTATTTCTACTGCTAATGTTCTATTGTTGGATTTGCAGTACAGGCTCCTCAGAGGAGCACTGTGCTACTTATTTTCAGAACATTTCATCATATTTATCTTCTGCTAGAGGCACTGTATATTATTAGTCAGCCAGTAACAGACCAAGCCATCAAGAACAATCAATATGAAGAACATAAAGAAGTCACCAGAGTCATGAAGTGCAATAATTGCACTTGGGCCATTTTTTTTATCTGTACAAATGAATGTCCATTAAACACTATGATTTTAAAGACAAAGTTGTCAAATCTACCAAATGCCTTGAAAGGGTCATTAAAAAGCTATTCAACACTTTTCAAGTCAAATCTTAATTACACTCTGGAAGAAGTCAAAGAGGAGAGGACTCCACCAGAGAAACATTCAAAAGTGTACATAGAAAAGGAAAAATCAGCACCTTTATATGGGAGAGATCTATGCATAAGAAAGGTATTTTCTAACCTGATTAAAGCATAAGTACTAAAAGCATCACTTGAATGGCAATGTGGAGCATTATGCATAATGGCCAAAGTTTCAGCACAAAGAGTACTGTGCTGTCTCATCATTAGCTGCTGAACAAAAGCTGAGCCGACTGCTGCTTCCACTGGCTTATTTGCTCATAATTGTCAGCGCAGTGGAAAACTAGCCCGCAGGAAGCAAAATCAATCACACATCTCCCTTCTATCGCAAGTCCTACGAACAGGATGTTAAAGAGAGACTAAGGGTGGTTTTCAAGAGCTTCCCTTTCTCTCCAAAGCCAGCTGACGCACACCCCTTTCCAAGTCTCTTTCTACTAAGTATGGAGATTTCTATGAAGACAGAAAAGAAAGGGAAGGCTTCACAGTTGATGTGCCAATAATAACGTAGATAAACAGTGCCTGGACGAGTGCGATGACACTTCCTGGCAAACTTGTGGGAATATCAGCTGCATAGATCAGTGATTAATGTGTGTTTTGGCAATGTGGTGAAGAGAATAACATTGATTAAGAAGAGGGTGCACTGAGAAACAGAAAAGAAAGAACAACAGAGACATGGGCTGGACATTAAACAGAGCAAACTCTAATAGATTAATCTGAAAGTTGATTTATGTGTTGATTTATGTCGCCATTTCTGCAGCATTACCGTGGCGGTTGAATCGAGGTGAGCGTAGTGTGACTGACAGTGATTGCTAGATTCGTCACCTTCTCCAATTGCCTCTTCTGGCAGGTAAAAGGTACCCATTACAAATGTGGATTTCTTTCAATCTTAAAAGACTAGTGTGTGATTTGTCTCCTCCAAGAAAAAGCTCAAACACTTACAAGGGCAGATCTGTACGTTTTACTGACAAATTACCTTTTTATTCTCATTTTGGGTTTCTGTTGAGTAACTTCCTGTTTCCTTTTGTAATTTTTGGTCTGTTTACACCATTATCAGTTTAACTTCCAGCCTGTGTTAGTTTTCCCTCCTCTGTGACTATATGCCCTGCCCTAATTGGTCTCCCCTGTGATATCTCTCACACCTGTTTCCAATTAGCCAATCACACACCTCTGTATTTTTTGAAAAGTGTTGAGTGGCTTGGTACTGCCTCATTATGACTTGTACTCTAGCCTTCTGGTGTTCGCTGGGTGGATCTATATTTTCCTGTGTACTTTTTCCTTTTGTATTAAATTGTGTTTGCTGTTACTTTTCTCTGTAGAGACCTTTTGCCTGCCTTCACTAGCTGTCTGAACTGAAGACTAGATTTCGGATCTTATCCTACCTCTGTGTGTCCTGCACTTGGTGCCTCGTCCCCCGTGACTGTCACACTCAAGCCATAGAAATAAAAACCTTCCTCTCTCAGCAGCAAATGGTTAAGGTGCATGATGTTAGGGTTTGCCAATGCGTTATTTTTTTTTAAATTAAAGGATTAATTTTTTAACAAACTTTTAGATTTTTACAAACTGCTTGGAAAAACATGCTATTAAATGAATGAATATGTGGTTGTGTGAGTGGGAAATCTTCATAGCTTCAAAAAACTAAAGGGAATAAAGGGACTTTGGTATTTGTGCTACAAAAGTACATATATATTATGTGTGTACTGTGCTTGTCCTTCCAAGTCTTCAACTATAAAGTAACTCATATTAAGGAGACAAAAAACAGCATCTCCGCAGCAAATATTAGCTAGTGACAGTCAAATCAACACACATTATAGCATTCTTCTGAGCTAGGTGACTAAATCTGGACAATTAAAACATCAAAATATTACGTAATTAAAAAAAAGTGCTTCCCTCCAAAAATAAGACAACTCTCAAACAACTCTGAAAGCAAATAGTGGATACAGGAATATACATTTACTTGCCCATCTCTACATAGATGGTGGATGCTAGGTTGTCATAGCTATCCACCTATGTGTGTGTGTCTGTAATTGTTTCAAAAAATGCAGGTGCCTTTTGCACATCACTCAATAATTCAAGTAGGTTAAACTGAACCACAGAAGTCACACATCAGAAAACATTCTGGAACAAATGTAGTGATAGTTATATTTTTAACGAAATATTGCCACACAAGCATTTATGTATAATAAATGCGTTAATAAGTCTTGGAATGTGTTACTTAATTTGCCTAAAACCAAATTTAACACTGATGTGTAAGTGTAATGTTGTCACTTAATTAGCTTAACTTGCTAATTAATCAATTCATTAATTAAGTTTTAATTAACAAAAGGCTTTATACCTCATAATTCTGTCTTTGTATTTAGACAAATTAGGGATTTTTATTCATTTTTTATGAAGATTTTCAACATTCAGACATGAAACAAGTCAAGAAACTCTGGTTTCAAAAACATTGCAGGGGGATTCAGAGTTAGGAGCTTAATGCTACAGTAATGTATGCTATGTGAACTCCTTTCTTTTGAAATGCAGCTGTAAAAACCTTGGATAAAAAATTAAAGCTATTTAAAAATGCCTGATCTGTTTTAACAACATTTCAATGACTGCAACAAGATGTACAAAAATTCTTAGCAAATGCAGGTGCAAGAGTGATTCCACAGAAAAATCTATTCCATAATCTCCCCCTATTCAAAAAGTAATTGCAAGGGTACGCAGGCTAAATGCCAGAACTACAATGGCAACTTGTTTACTTTAATCAATGTGTCTGGATTAGTCTATAGGGTAAACTTGTGATGTGCAACCTCTATGAGGAAAACCTCAAACAAGAACACTGCACCAAAAGACACCGCTTTAATGTAAAAGGCCACAGTATATAGAGTTGTGTTATGAGAACATTTTGAAGCTGTGCAGAATTATTGAGATTTAATGTGAACATAATAATGGTGAGCATGAGAATGCGTGTTACTGTGGTTGTGCTCACCGTTCTCTTGGTATGCGTACTTGGGGCTGTCTGTGACATCTTTTACTGAGACTGAAGAGTTTGAAGATGACTCTCTCAGCACGTCTGGAGAGGACCCGCATGCTGTTCTCCAGCTGCTCATATCGCCACTGGAACAGGCTATCCAGGGACCACATGTGCTGTATGGTTGACATGTTCAGGAAATAGTTTTGGGGCAGCCTTGCATAGAAGGCCTTGAATTCATCTGCAACAACAGACATAGGAGAAAGAGGTAAAAGGCATAACTCATCACCACTATTGCAGTCTTACTAAGTAAGTAGAAATATTAAGAATTTATCTTGGCAATAGGACTGGGATATGAAAATATAACTGAAATAATAACCAGTTTTGTTCAGGTCAATGAGCAAAACTGTCATGACTGAATTATGCAGTCAGCCCGCTATGAAGCTGGCTTATCTTAAAACACAAAATTTAAATCTCTCAATCCTCATTTCATCCACAACCAATCATTGACTGTTGGACAGCACATGATCACAATATTTTGGTTATGATAACAGACCCACACTAGTGGTTGACAGGCCCCTCCCTTTTTTTTAAGCCATGCAGCTCAACTATTAAGGACAAAGACAGCAAAATGAAAAGAACAACAAAAGCTGCTACTTCAACATGAAACATGACCAAGTTATTTCAGTATATATTGAAGATTTTAGTCAAGTGTACAGACAAAAGAAATGGGCCAAATCAGAAAATCAAAGACCTAGCCAGTGTTCACAGCAGTCCATAATAAAGGTGTTAACTGTACCCTATGTAGTGCAATTATTTATTTAGGAGGCACCACTGTTGGGAAAAGTAAAACCATCCATGTATTTAAGTTATTTTAGTCAAAATGTATTAAAAAGATCTTTGAAACAATCCTGCAATACCTTTGGTGACCCTGTAACTCCAAGAGTATCGTATTCGTGAGACTTCATGAGACTTTTCTCCCAAAATCAAAACATAAATAAATTGCACATTACAAGCAATACACTGAAATAAAAGGAGAATGTGGAAAATATAATAAAATTAAACCTTATACATGCAAATTAATATTTAATTTTATTTCAGAAAACATCAGGCCGCATCATATCTTTAAGACATTGAGCATTATTATCATCCCAACAGAGCATCTTGCTCTCAGACTGCAGGCTTGCTTGTGCTACACTCCCGTCTCTTCCATCCCCATGTGATTATACACCATTACTGTCATGGTCTCACGAGTCCAGATCTGGTTTGGTTCCTTGACAATTAATGCATGTCATTAAACTGTGTCTTCGCTCTACCATCGTTTGTATTTTCTCCTGTCTCCCTCACTTGTTCTCTGTGTCCTCACCCCCCACCCGAATGCAGCAGATGGCCACCCCTCCCTGAGCCTGGTTCTGCAGGAGGTTTCTTCCTGTTAAAAGGGAGTTTTTCCTTCCCACTGTGCTGCTCAAGTGCTTGTTCACAGGGGTTTGTCTGATTGTTGGGGTTTTCTCACTAATATTGTATGCTGGTTTTTTTTTGTTTTTTTTACAATATATAAAGTGCCTTGAGATGACTGTTGTTGTGAATTAGGGCTAGATAACTAAAAATGAATTGAATTCAATTTTTAGTGCATTTAATTTTTAAGTTTGCCCAAAGTGTCGTACAAAAACAAATCAAGAGATAAAGCGAAAGACAAAACCAGTCACATTAAATGGCCTGTATTTGTATAGTGCTTTTCTAGTCCCTAAGGACCACATTCAGTCATTCACACACACTGGTGATGGCAAGCTACATTGTAGCCACAGCTGCCCTGGGGCGCACTGACAGAGGCGAGGCTGCCGGACACTGGCGCCAACGGGCCCTCTGACCACCACCAGTAGGCAAACATGGGGTTAGTATCTTGCCCAAGGATATATGGCATGGGATCGAACCACCGACCTGGGATCGAACCACCGACCTTCTGATTAGTGGCTGACCTGCTCTGCCACCTGAGCTACAGCCACCCATTAAAACACATTTTACTAAGTTCATTGCTACACTGCTAGATATCTGATTTATATTTTATTGTACTAAGATGGTCAGTAGTAGATCAAATCATTATGTATTTGAAAGTAACTTTTCATTTACACTCTTCTTTTCAAAAAATTGTGTCAAGACTGTTGTGGCGGGGTGTGGTCTGCGGTGCCGCTGCAGGGGAGGCGGACGCACCTGAGTGGCATCCGCACTCATGCCTCGTCGGCTTAAAGGCTGAACTAGATCCTGTACTGTTGTTGTTGTTGTTGTGGAAGAGTTCAGCTGAGAGCTGAAAACCTGCTGCTCTGTCTGTGTGTGTGTGTGTGCGTGTGTGTGTGTGTGTGTGTATGTGTGTGTGTGTGTGTGACAACAGCAACTGGTGAATAAAAGTATGCTGAAGAGCATGGAAACGTGGTCCGGTCTGTCGTGCATCTATTACAACTGTGAAAAATGGGGAAAAAAATGAGATGGTGCATATTGTCTTTACCTTTGACATTTTATTGTTTTTTTGTTTTGTTTTGTTTATTTTAGAGATATATAATTTGTTGGCCAAAACATGTTTAAAAGAGAAAAAAACTAGTACCGTTCCAGTTACCATTTATAATGCATCCCTATGCCATCATGGATACTGAAATTTAAAGCATATGCTTAAAGTTAGTTTCCTCTGTCCTCTTTTGTGTAATGAATACACATCCACAATTACATCCACGATTTCCAAAAGTAATTTCATACTTGTATTGATCAGACTGCAGTAATTTTCTTCAGACTCTGTGAGTGAGATCTTGCTAGCAGAATTTCTGGAATGTGTGTATATTTATCTTCTATGCTAGTTTTGTCTGTTTGTTTTTTTTAAACTTGCATTTGTAGATGCTGCAAACCGTGTTTGCTAACAGCTACTTTTGGAAGTACTTCTAAGTATATTCACTGACTTCTACTAGAGAATCATGACTATATTAAATGGATATAGGTTCTATGTATTAAACAGGGCTGTATGTTAGCCTTACCTAAACTGTAATATAAGGATATGTTGCCATTAAGTGGGAGAAGTCTAAAAACTGTATGGTATCAGCTGTGGGATTTTACTTTCACACAGATTAACAGCTTGGATGAAAAAAATTCTGCATGACCTTACTGTGAGTTTTCTGTCCATAATATGTAGGATGCTAACAAGGAAAACCTTTATGGCTTCCTGCCATAATTGACTTCCTGCAGCGGCTAGTTCGTGTAGGATATTTATCTATTGGTTCCGCAGTTTGAGGCAAACAAACAAGGAGCCTTTTAATGTCGACACATTTTGGCGGCCTTGTCTGTTTTGACTACAAATGTAGACTTTGGAGTACCTGAATAGGGACGGCATCTGGCAGCTGGTGCTATGCAGAGTCACTTCTCACCCTTTCATCATTTTCAGTAAAGCCCAAAAAAAAATTGGGTGCACTTTGGAGCAGAAAGATATATTTCTCTCTCTGTGGATCATGGCTCAAATTTGAGAAAGCAAAATCTGAAAAAGCATTGCGACAAAAACAGTTTTTATTTGATGCTGAAAGCATTGTAATTAAACAATTATGATGTAAACAGCCTTATTGGTGTTAAGAAATGTCTCGTTATCAGCAAAATTGCACATATACTATGTGAATTAAGATCATCTGAGGCCAGCAGTTATAGAAGAATAGATATATAATGTATCCTTTTATCACCTGTTGTTTCAGAATTAGGAGTCTTTATTCTTGGTTGGATTTAGATGGTAAATGTTCTGCACTTATATAGTTATTTAGGCATGTTCTAAAGCTCGTTACAATGCCTGTCAGTTACGCTTCATATACTCAGCTGCCATGCAACGTGCTCCTCTTGGCATTCAGTCTTTTTGAAGGACACTTCAGCAAATGAAGAGGCTGGGGATCAATCTGCCAAACCTGCAATTATTGGACAACCCGCTCTTCCACCTGTGCCACAGCCAGCCTTTATGACTTCTGCTTCTGCTGATAAAGCAGCGAGCTAAAAATCGGCACTTTCCCCTGCTAAAGGACACATTTATGACACCTGTGGGTGTCTATATTCTGGGCACGCTCCTGCCCTAGCTTCACAGCCAGCTACTAGAACATAAAGTTTGAAAGTAATTGCACTTAGGGATATTTCAGGCAAATCTCAAGACTGGAAGAAAAAAAAAAACCATCAATTTTGATTTCATCTGAGTAATAATCACCAAGGCTTGGTGACCGAGCACAGCAATAATAACCAAACATTATGCTTAGAGGTTCCATTCAAACTCTGTTTCACTGGTGATATGAAAAGCTGGACGGAGAATAAATGGGTTTTATAGCTGCTTAATCTGCTCCAGACATATTGTAAACTACCTGAGCCGAAAGCTGTTGATTTTTTTTTTTTTCTAATCTGGTCATGTTGCGTTGCTATATCCAGACAGGATGCCAGGATCCCCAGTGCTCAGTCAACTATAATAGTTTACCTATAAATCATAGAATAGGGAGGGACATACATAGAGAATTCTCACTCAGATTTAATGGTGCAGATAAAACAGCTGAAATCATCCCTACTTTCACTCGTATAAATGATTTATATTCAAACTGTCTGATTTTCCTGAATTTAAATGAGGATTGCGACGTGAAAGGCTCCAATAATGCATTTTTATCAAGAGGCCCTCCTCACCTGATTCTTCAAATTCCTTATACAGCATGCCCCATGTCTCGGTGACTCTTTCCAGGCTCTCCTCCATGGCTTGAATGTCCATGTAGGGGCAGTTGCACTCTGGGAACTTGGGGTCACAGCTGCACCAGCAGTCACTGTCCTTGCAGACAAACTCACCCTCTCCATTGCAGGCTATGTAGCTGAGAGCCGCCTGTACAAAACTCTCTCTCAAGTAGTCTGGAAGGATCACTTGCAAGCCTGTAAAACAAAGCTGGGTTTAGTTTTGTCATCAAACTGAGACCTTGGAGAGTCAGTCTGCTGCCAGAGTGTGTAACACACTTAATGCAATCTAGAAATCCCCATATTTCTGTCTTTTCAGATAAAATATATAATGTCATGACAGTCACAATAAAAGTGGTAGAAATTCAACAAACCTTGCAGCTGGACTTTATTTTCAGGGCTCTGAACCAGCACCGAGCTCACAGAATCAAGGTTGTCATAGTTACTGCATCCAAGAGGACCTGTGCGGGTCTCTGTCACCTGGGCAACAACAAATAAAAGGCTCATTTATAAATTCCCAACTGCATCCATTTTAGGACAAGTGCATGATTAAGTTAGATTTCTTTATAGAAAAATATGCTTAAAGGTACTTCTACATTTCAGGCACAAATGGGGCATAGTAGGTCACAGAAAATGTACCTTATGCAACATAAATGGCTGTCTCGCCTCTGATTAAATAAAGTAGTTCCTCCATAATCGATTGCACTAGTGAATGTGAAAGGAATGGAAACGAGGTTAAGCTCATTTTGATTCGTCTAAATTGCTGTAAGAGTGCTTTGTTGCACTTATTTCTATGCAAGAAGTCGACTTTTCCTTTTTTTCCCCAACCCCAGCCACTGATTGAAGATGTTTCGATTGACCTTTGTCACAAAGCCTCTCCAACAGAGACTCTGTTTTCACTTCATTTGCAAGACAAGATCCTATTTCAGCTCTCTCCTTTTTTCTTTCCATGACATAGTGAGGAGCACCTAACACTTTCTCATTTTTCTCTCTTTGTGGTTGCGGGACACCATATTTTGTTCAGTGATTTGTCTTGGTCAGGCTTGTCAGAGGACAGTTGGTGTAAAGTGACAGATGGATGAGGCAAGACAATAAGGGTCAGACGATCGGTAGCGCCATCACAGAGGGCTGAAGGGCTTGGGAACTAATATCAGGCCGGTGCTGGAGAGAAGTGAAAACTCAGTACGGGGCTCTTTAATCAAAAGCCTAATCCAGAAGAAAGATTCGGAAGGAAGAATAAATATCCTCTGTGAATGGGAAAAGGAAAATGGAAGATAATTTGAGTGCAATTCTCTGACTATAATATTTATATCACATTATAAATCCCTTGTTTCCCTTATGAGGGATTTTAATGCCGATATGACTGTGAGGAAATGAGATACAATGCTGGCTTTCAGACCCCATGAATATTGAATCCATATAAGGAATTATTTGATATGCCATATGATATGCCATATGGCAAAACACTGAGTGATGAGCAGAGCATTCAATTTCCGCTTTGCTTAGCAGCTGCTATTCACTGTAGATACATTCTGGTATATTAAAAATACTTAATAGGACATTATTGGCCACCTGTACCTCAGCGCAAGACTACATGAGGGATGGAAGCAAATGTGGAAGATGAAAGTGGAAAATGTGTGTCTTTGTCTGGCCATTTTCTTTACCATCTCAAATTATAGTCCAGTGGCAGTATTCACAAACATTCTGCAAAACCCTCCCAGAAAACTGTTCATTTAGCCTTAAAGCGTCCAGCAAGAAGTGTGAGCTTAGGAGTGATTGACAAAAACTTCTTTGGGGGAGCGAGGAACTAAAATTATAACCTTAGTGCAGTGGTCTGGCTGACCAGGCTGGCACACGCTTTTAAAGATGAGGAAAATTGACACCCCACAGGTACACGAATGCTTCCACTAAAGTCAATTACAATAGATACATGAGACGCGAGAGGTAATGATAAGCGTGTGTGTGTTGTGTGAGCATGCTGCAGACACCGTCTCTGCAAACGTAAAAAAAGGAACAGGCCTTCCATTTTTGTTTTTTATCTTTTATGCAAGGTGTCTGTGGAGGAGTGAGGGAGTGTGGGAGTTTGGGCATGTGCCAGAAAAACAGAACAATATAACGGAAACAATACATGTGCATTCAGATTCCTCTAGTAGCTACTTACATTCTGCCACATAGCTGCACACGGCTGTGCAGGATGCATTAAAAAATGCTGCTTTTGCAGTATCCTTTTCAAATCCTGATATTTGTTTTATGTATTTTCCGTGACATGGGCCACAAACACTAACCGTGCATGATCTAATCTGTAGTGTTGTCATTTCATCGAACCGATCTCTGTGACTTCCCAGTTTTTAGCTCACTTAAGGGCTATTTATGGTGGAGATCGACCAGCCGGGAAACTGAATTGGCCAATTTTCAGTGTTCTCAGCGTGGACCGGTGACGGACCGCCTCACACACAGTGCTTAACACATTTCTTAGATCAAGGTTTGTGCCAAAGCTGTCCTAAATGAACGGCATTAGTAATAATCAAAATCATTTCGTATGTTTCTGTCATTGTTAATCCATTAGTAAACGCAAGCATACTTTTTCATAAAATATAATTATTGGTGTTATTCATCATTTTTCAAATGTCAGTTTTATTTAAAAAAAAAAGCAGAAAAATAATAAAGCAAATTATTATTTTTGATTAAGATGTAAAATGACAGTTACCACATAATTATTGGCAATAATTATAATAAAAGTGTGAAAACTCTGACTCACACATATGACATGAACCTGAGCTAATATCTGACTAAGTTAGCATTAGTGACTGGCTGTTATGAAATGATGTCTCTGTTTCATAGTTGCTGTTTCTGTTAACCTGATGGATTTCAGGTCCATTCTCACTTCCTGTTTAGTTTTTGACAAATCCTAAAAAATTACAAACTTTATCTCAGAAATTCTGTTTTCTAAAGCTACTCTTCATAAATTGATCCATTCCCTAACAGGAATAGAGATACATGCAAATTTTCCTAACAAGAGAGAGAGAGAGAGAGAAGTGACCGCTGCGCTGCAGACAGCAGAAATGTGCGGGCTAAAAAACAACAAAAACCAGCCTTCTCAATTGCCTCCAACTGCCCTTATGAGTGTGTCAATTTGTGGCTCTGTGTGTGCAGTATGTCTATGACTGATTTATTATTTTTCTCCTTGGTATCTTCATGCTAGACATATCCTGTGAGAAAAAACTAGTTTGAAGGAAATCATAAATGACCACAGCAGCTGCCTATCTGCTCTGTGATAGTTCAGCCACCAATCGATCGAGTCACAAGACTGGGCGCACTCAAATGTGAGCCACAAAGCCCAATAAATTGACTGTCCACAAGAAGGAAATATCAAAACCAGACGATCCTGCTGTTTTCTACTTCGTGACCGGCACACTGTGTTTAGATGGGCTGGCAAATATGGTGTGAGTCAGGTGGGGAACTGACCATTGATTCAGTCTAGGAAATTCTCAAATTGTAGCAAAACTGCTCCCCTCTGTTCTCTAACAACTGCAGTCATTACTCATTGTACAAACAAGCTGGTCCAATCAGACTCTCCTCTGCACTGTGACTTCTTGAATAAAGCCCAGATTTCCAAAGTCGTCCCCCCCGGCAAACCACAGCAAAGTGCTTTTTCTTCGAAATGAGCTTCAAATTTCTCTTTGCATGGAGACCGCCGGAGGGGGCCTTTGCCTCACCTGCAACCCTCTCATTCATTCCTCAAGTTCAATTCATGCAGGTCTGTTCTGCTACTGTACGGGTCAACACCCTGTGGAAATGATGCGCAAGTGTGGAGGAATCTGTCGCTCCTTTGACTCTCTTCCCACCAGCGTTGGAGGTGAATGTCTCCTCATACTACTTCCCACCTGTCAGTTACACCAGATGACTGCCTTTGGAGCATGAAAGCAACACTCTCTCGTCTTCTCTTCGCGTCTGTAGCTTCAGAAGAAAAAAAAAAAACTGAAAAAAGCCCTGATTCCCAAGAAATGAAACAGACAAAAGTTTCTGCCTCTCCACCTCACATGTGCCTGCCTGATCTGCAGAAAGAAATATCCAATCCTCCCCGAACACAATGTAGCGAGAGGACAGAGCTTTGATATAAGTAGGGGGAATCTGATTCATGTTCTGCTACAGCAAAGAAAGCGTCACTTCACAGGACCACCGCCGCTGTGTACCGAGAAATGAAAAAGGTAGAAAAGAAGGGTCATCCCTCCCTCTGTCACCCTATTAACCCCATGCTACCTGAAGGTGACAACTGGAGGCAGAAAACTGTCGTGAGGCGTGTTTCACAAGGCTCATTTATCTTTCCCTCACCATATGTGCTCATCACGGAGCTTCCTCCAGACTCGGATGTGCTTGCAGCTGAAGATCGTATCTCATCACAAGCGGGAGGATAAAAAGTATAATCTTCTGCTTTATTTTCATTGGCGTTATCGCCGTGTTTTAACAAGGGAAAGCGTTAACAAAGGAAACAGTACTGCACCCACAACCATTTTTACCAGTTTTCAAAAGCTAAAAGGTTGAAATTAAAAATTATAGATCTCTGATAGCTCATAAGAGGAAAACTTTTATTCATCATTTATAGAATAATAACAGTTATATGCAACTAGGCAATATATTTTTAATGCTTTTCATTTAGTACTGGTCTTTAAAATTTACGAGATGTTTTTATGTTTATCTTTTTGAGAATTGCAGGAATAAACCTACTTTTTGCTATCGCGCATATTAGATGTATTATCATGTATAATCATTTCCTATGTTAACAATTGTCTTGTCTTGTTGCCTAGCAACTGTAGTTGTTTAGACACAATTTAAAACTATGAGCCAAAAAGAGCTTGATTTGATTAATAGATAATACGGAGCTATGAAAAAGTGTTTGTTTTAATTCAGCTGCATTGGAGGGCTGTTGAGTGTGGTTAAGTTTATGTCAAAACATCTCAGATTTATTTCTGGTATTTGATTAGGCTAGTTTTTTTTTTTTTTTTTTTTTGAGCCATTCAGAGATAGTCTTGCTGGTGAGTTTTGAATCAGTGTCAAGTTTCAGGGCAAAGCTATAGCTGACCCAAGCATAGTTCCCAGAGGGTGGAAACATATAGTGTAGTTGATTTGTGTGGGAATCATAGCCATGAGGAGCAAAGCTGAAGAGCTGGAAGCTGTGGATGGGAAAGTGTGTGGCAGTGGTGCAACTCTTAGTGTTCTTCTTCAAACAATTAGAAAGCATTAGTTACTTTCTTGATGAATTTTAATATGTGTGTCATGTTCAGTCTATTCAGTAAAAAGCTAGCACTCATTGCTAAAAACCCATTTTCATTTTAAAGTTTTACACACTCATCAGTTACAACAATTAAAAGACTGGTATGTGTTAATTATCTTGTTTGTTGAAGTAGAAGTTTTGAATTTCTGCATTTCCCATTCCTCATGAAAGTCTAAAGCAACTGCAACATAATTCAATCACATGAAATGAATCTTAAATTCCTTTTATGTCCAGTTTTGACACTGCTGCGGCAGGTGGTTAAAATGACCCCCATGGTGGTTCCAGTGGGTTCTAGTGCTAAATGGCAACAGTATTCCCACCCACTTCTACCTGTGTTTTCATGAAAATGAACCTTGTAATGCAGAAGCAATACAAAGGAAGGTTTGTTGGACATAGTTTGATGTTTGCAATGAGAAAACAATCCTTGTCTGTCTGTCTGTCTGTCGTAGTATTAACACAAAAATTACTCAATTCACTGAACTGAATTCATATTTTTATACCCAAATTTGATATAAAAAATGAAATCATTCAACTGGTGATTTTTTTTTATCTGTTGAAAGTAAATAACTGTAATTTGACAGGTTTATCACAAAATGATGATGTACTTTAGTATTGTTTCTCATTGTTTGCAAAACTTGAAAATTCATGAATAACAACACTAATTGTAGTTTAGCATCAGAAATATTATTTTGATTAAAGAACTTACTCATGCTAATGGATGAACCATTACAGACACGAGAAATATTATTTTGGTAATTACCAAGTGTGTTATTTTAGTGCAGCTTTGGCATAAATCTTACATTGGGTGGGGCTCTAATACATTTTTAGGCACTATATATAAGAGGAGTCTGATTTAGCTCCAAGTATGCAGCAGAAGTGAAATAATGTTCCAAGTTGAGAAGGAGAGAGAGTGATCTACTGAGAGCACAAGTGTTCTAGCCTTAGATTATAGTATAACCATGTCAGTTTACTGTCATTGTGATTTGACTGATGGATAAAAACTGAACTAGATAGAAGCTTTAATAATGTGTAAAGTTAAATATGTCCCTATATAACTCATAACAAGCACACAAAGATACCTTGATTGCAGTGGAGGCGATCTGGATGTGGTGCAGCTTGCGCAGAGTGCTCTCCCTGTCGATGAAGTAGGAGGCAGCCAGCTGGTGCAGAGCTTCCAGAGTCACAGTGGAAGAGTTGCCCGAGTAATCGCTCACCTCTGCTTTCTTACTCAGTTTTCGCTTATCCACAAATATGGTTAAGGCCTCTTCTCCTGCAATTAAAAGATAATCAAATTTAATTGTTTTCAAATGGCGCTCGGAGTTTTAGAAAAGGGAATAGAGAGTTCACATTGCTTATTGAAATTAAGGCCCTTCAATTTTTTTTATATATATACCTTTATATTTTTTTTCAGTAGCTCTGACCCTGACTTGTTTGGGTTTTTTTTTTTAGTTGCTTTTCTTTATCGTGGAGCTCAGATCTTTTCACTTGCATTTTGTCATACCTGACCAAAGCTCATTATGCATGTTAATAGATTTTTTTTAATTAACTGAAAAAAGAAAATTTCCCATAAAGTATTTTGAGGGATTTTTAGCCTTCATTAGGACAGGACAGGCTCGGTAGACAGAAAGAACACACATCCACCAGGTGAGCTAAACCAGCACCACTAAACAACCTAAAGTTGACATTATTTGAAATTTTGAAAAGGGGAAAATGTCAGCAGCATTTGAAGCATATAGAACTAGAATGTTATAGATGTTTTCCCGCATAATGTTACATAGGTGGTCTTTAAAAGACACTTAGAACATGAAATAAATAAATGCATTCTAGGATTCAACTTTTCCCGAAGGCATTTATTTCTAGTGTCACAATATTTTGCAGCAGAGCTTCAAAATGAGACCTTCCCCAAACCTCTCTGTTGCCTCTAATAACCTCTGTGTAAAGAACTCTGGACAAATATTATCAAAAACACCAAGAATAAATGATTGTTTGAATAAAATCCACCCAGTGCTGCCTTTCTTCAAGCGCATGTAAGCTAAAGCAAGCATGCCTGCAAATACAGATGAAGATCATGTGCAAGCTCTTCCACATATGTAGCTAAATGCATTAAGTGTCACTGAGGTCAACTACTTCATTCAAGCTTTAGGAGCTGATCTTGTACCTCAGCTAATCCTTTCATGATTGCTTTATTAGCTAGCATTGATGCAAATGGTCTTTCAATTGATAGGGTACTTTAAAACCTGCTGAGAGATACATGCACCAAACTCCAGGTGGTTGTGAGCACAGCGACAGCAGGCGCCTCTGAAGCATAAAGACACTTGACCATAATTAGGATAAGTCACGTCACCCCGAATCAGACGGCACTGATCACTGCAATCAGGACTTCATAAGTCTAGGAGCTGTGATGCAGCACACTTGGAGCTCTGAGAGTTCCCAAGACACTGCACATCATATTTCTCATCATAATGCAGTGCTAATGCTTCAGGGCCATTTTCTGCCCACTGCCTTTCTTACTCAGCTGCTGAAGGGCAAGCTCTTAATATTGCAATCTATTTATTAATTTCATTAAGTCCATATGTTTCCGAACACAGAGGCTATCCATTCAGAACCACAGAGGCATATCACTGGCAAAGATCCAAGGCAAACTCCTCATTCTCCTCTCTTCATACCACTCAGTCCTGGCTGAGAGCCAGAGTGCAGGGCTGCATCAGCTCTGGTAGCTGGGAGGGTTGCATTTTATGCATCTACTCACAACAGCGACCTTTTCAAAGCCAGGAGTTGCGTCTAAAGTAATTGACATGTGTTGTTTTGTAAAAAGCAAATGTGCTTTTCAAGACTTGCCCGGGACTCTCCAGCATCTTAAATGACTTTTTTTTTTTTCGTCTCTTGAGTCAGAGAACTATTAGTGCTTATCCATTCATCAGCCGGTAGAAAATCAAAAGTACCGTGGCTGTGACTGGGAGTGGGAGTGGCAGGTTCACGATACACAGGCTTTTACATGTATTCATACATCTCTGGAGACCAATTTTCTGAGCTGCTAGTGGCATATAATTCCACTGTGATGTGTTTTTCGGTTACTCTGAGTGTATTGCATTATTATGTCCCGTCCATCTGTTTTCCATACAGACCACCTGGAAAACCAAATTTTAAAAGCTTTTACCACAAATTGCATACTTTATTTAACCCCAGATCACCTGAGTGAGAACTAGTTCCTTAAAGCACATTTCCCTGTTTATTCTAAGCTGTAATATATGGGCTAAGTAGTTCTACGCTGGAGTAGCAACATTGCTCTTTTATTTCTGTTAGTCATTTGCAGGTGCTGACCTGGGACCAAAGTCTTTTTGCATCATTCATTATTTAGCTCTGAAAGCATGTCAGAGATATGAAAATCAGGATCAGAGCTGTGAGTTGAGCAAAACTGCCTAGCTGAATATCTAAATAGGTAGTTACTGCTGATAAGATCTGCCAGCAACAGATTTCATAGAAGAACGCTTACCAAAAACTGTAATTTCATCTGTTAAATCTGTTTTGCTCCAGTGTGTCATTTTGACCCTTCAACTTCAATTTTATTTCTTATTTTGTCTGAAGTTCATGGCAAAAATGGAAATGTGCACATACACATAGTTTCAACAGTTCTTCCAAAGTGTGATCTACTCTAAAAACAGCAGTTACATGGTGGTCCTGAACTGCCCAAGGAAACAACAGTGAATCGTAAAACAATCGATAGAGGATGGTTAATAATTGTTACCTCCCAGGGTAGCTGACAACAGGAAGTGAGTCCCATACTTCCTGATCAGGCTGTCAGTGATCATCTGGGTGGTGGGCCTGCGGCCCAAGAGTCGGATGTTCCTGATGAACTCAGGAGTAAGAGGTAACGGAGACTCCAGAAAATCTCTCCTTTCCACCGCCAAGTTGTTCACCTTCCATCTTCCAAACTCCCTGGAAAATGAGAAGTGATTATTATTAATATCCACTAGATTAGGGTTTCTAAGTGATAAGAGAAAATAAGATTACCTGAAAACAAATGAAAACAAGATTTGCGCAACTTTAGACTTATAGCAAACAGCTTGTAGTTCTGAAGCAGACGTGCTCACTGGTTCACACCGATTAACAGATGAAAATAATATGCCAAGATATGCAGAAATGCACCAGCAAAGAAGAAGACAGCAGCTTAGCAAAGAGAAAGAAAAAAGCACATATAGAAGAGTATAGACAGATTATATTTTGTTGATTAACACTACATGTAAAAGTAATCTTCATTTAAAAGAAAAGTTCACGTGACTTTCAATCATTTATGCAGCTAAAATATGTCATAATCACTTATTACAGGTTCTTTAGTATTTTCTCTGTATTCTGGCCTTTTTACATAATGGCAAATTGAATTGCTTTGATTTGAACTGTTGCTACACTTAGCAATGTGATATATGGAAACTTCATGCTATAAAACTCCTTGAAAAGCCTTCAGTTGATCCAAAACGTCACAGCAACATTATAGAATAAACAATTAGGAGTGGAAAAACATGGCTTAAAGTAGTCATTATGGCATCACTTCTTCTAAGGTAAAAGAGTTGACCACGTTTGCATATTAGAGATACAGTGACATCATACAGATAGATCTTCTGCCTAAAACTGAGCTGAATAAATTACACGAAGAGACAGAAACAGCAAAGACAGAGAAATAGTGAAAGAAAGAGTAGTGCATTGCATTTACGTTATTATGTTGTGTGCTATGACAGTGTTCAAAACCTCTCGACCATGCTGACGCAGCCTGAATTAAGGTGCAGCTCAGAGAAAGAGTGAGAAACAAAAGAATGAATGAATTCACAAGAATTTCTTTAGAAATAACATCCAGAGAAAAATCTGCTATCAACTGAAACCACGACTGCCACATGGGATAAAAATGTGCTCCAACTACGCAGCTTCCAGCTGTTTTCTTTAATAACCCTATCATTACAGAGATATACATCAAAATGGACAAGGTACAAGGCAGTAAAAGAAACAATAATGGATGTTTTCTATATTGAAAAAGAAAACAAAGTGAGATGAGCCTAAAGAAAAGACTCTGAGCCTTTGTTACGTCTTCAGATTCTTCCTCTCTGTCATTTCCTTCAAATTATTTTCACGTCAAGTGTAGCTTATGTGATGCATTTACTGTACATTAATACTTGTTATTTACTAGAATATGTATGAACATATTCGTGTAGGATTGCACTTGACAGACGATAATAATTCAAGAAAGAAAAATGAATAATACTATAAAGCAGAACCATCTTACCACCTCTCTCCTCCATACAGCCTATATGCTGCAGAGACTTCATCGACTTCCATGTGAAAACACAGCAAGGACATCACGAGAGGAAAAATAGATACCGTATGTCAAAGACAGCACGATAAACTGAAGCGGAGTGAGACGCAACCAACTAAAGGATACAGATGTTCAATCAATAAAGACCAACCTTGCACCCTGCATGCATTTTCCAAGTATTTGTGTGCAACATTTGCCCGAGGCACAGCTCTTTGTACTGGGATTCCATTTGGCAGTGCTTTGACTTCACACAAAGTTATTCTGTTACCATAAAGTTCAAGGATGATAAATTTCCACATGAAGCGTCCTTCACACATAGTACTGTTTACGTTAGTTGCACTTACACACTTTTCTCAACAGAGTGAGCCTCAGTGAATCAAATGTAGCCTCTTGTGTGCTTTGTTTGTCTAGCATGTGGCAAAAAAGTACTGGCTGAGAACACTGTGTTGTGAGAAGAGAACTTCGCATGGTATCCTTCGTGTAAAAAGATCTCCTTGGAGTTTTGCTATAATGCATTTTAATTTTGCTACCCAATATATTTGTTTTGATTAAGAACCAAGTCATAACAAAACATAAAGTGATAATAATCATGCATTTTATTTTAGGCACCTTTCAAAGTACTCACGGTCACCTTGTATAGAAGTGTAAAAAGCAGTAAGAATAAAGAAATGTATCAATCAAGTCACTAAAGCACATACAAATGCAGTATGTAAAATTTGTAATCCACTATTTCTTTTTTTCCCCCTCATCAACATGATGGCAACTGCCAAAACTGAAATACAAATGTCGGCTGCCAATATCAGTCTAACTGATAGCACAAAGTTTTTCTTATCAGTGTGGTTTTGACCCAAGACACTATTTACTGCTTTGAAAAAGCCTCACAAATGTGAAGTTAATCACCAAAGAAACCAAAGAGATAAAACTAAATAACTTCTGAGGCTCCTCACAGGCTTGTGCTCTGACATAAAAAGCCCAAAGCCTACAATACACAACATTCACGGCTCGTAAACTAAAGAATGGCACAGGAAATGACTGAAAAGCTGACTGCACACATGGGTGAACAACAAATAAAAAACTTTGCTTATACGCACTCATTCACCATATATTGACTCGGTCTTTTGATCAAAGTATCAATAGAAAAGTGTGTCTGCGGGTTCACGCTCTCAAACCTATAGGGTACTGTTGCAACATATGCTGTGTACCCACTGAGCTCAGGTGGAAGGTTTTTTATTTCAGTATCTCCAACAGGGAGAAAAAAGTCTGCTAACTTTGATAAAAGCACTGCTACTTGCAGACTTTCAGGCAAGGCTTCAAGTTGTACTCTGACCATTGCTACCCTGCTGTCATAACAAACAGGATAAGAGAACCCGTGGCCTAACTCCATGCGACTAAGGTAGCCGAAGATCAAAACACAGGGTCACTATACAGGAAAGAAGCGCTTAGAAGTGAGTGCTGAGCTCAGGGATTCCTAATCTGTATCGATGTTTAAAGGCCCAAAAGATATAACACGAGGGTGGCAACAGTTACTTCAACCAACTTCAGTATCTATGCTGGTGCTGCTCACATTAAATGTTCTGGGACTTCATGAAAATTATTATTATTTCTTTCCACCTACCAATCAGATTTTGTAAAATTTAGATGATAATCTTAGTTACCTTTCATTTTGTGTTGGGATTTTTTAAGAGAACTGCTTATAAAATCCACTGACAACTCAACAAGCTAAATGTTGAAAAAGGTGTTACTATAAAATCTATCCAACAATACCTGACAGCTGTTTTGTTAGCTGTTGTTGATTTGATTTTGCTGTTATGTTGTTCTTCTTTTATTGTGGAAACTGTCTAATCAGAGAGATTAAACTGCAGTGGATGCTCCTTCATTGTTTTCTTTAAAAGCAGTGGCAGTTGTGGGGTTAACATCAACAGCAACATGCATGACTTTTTGAATGAATT
Source organism: Diplotaxodon limnothrissa (assembly GCF_057381915.1). Taxonomy (NCBI): domain Eukaryota; kingdom Metazoa; phylum Chordata; class Actinopteri; order Cichliformes; family Cichlidae; genus Diplotaxodon; species Diplotaxodon limnothrissa. The sequence continues at coordinate 11,985,933 of NC_140612.1, read as the reverse complement.
TACCAGTCGATCTACGTCCCTACCCTCACCTATAGTGACCGAAAGAACGAAATCGCGGATACCAGCGGCGGAAATGGGCTTCCTCCGAAGGGTGGCTGGCCTCTCCCTTAGAGATAGGGTGAGAAGTATGGCCATCCGGGAAGGGCTCAGAGTAGAGCCGCTGCTCCTTCACATCGAAAGGAGCCAGTTGAGATGGTCAAGGCATCTGACAAGGATACCTCCTGGGCGCCTCCTGGGTCAGGTGTTCTGGGCATGTCCCACCTGGAGGAGGCACCAGAGCAGACCCAGGACACGCTGAAGAGATTATATCTCTCGGCTGGCCTGGGAACGCCTTGGTGGTCCCCAAAACAAGCTGGAGGAGGCTGCTTAGGCTGCTGCAACTGTGACCCAGCCCCGGATAAGCGGAAGAAAATGGATGGATGGATGCTTTTTCTTGTTCAATTGCTGTCCACCCCACATTAATATATTTTTCCATAACTTCACAAAATCAATATTACTTTAATTTACTTTATCTTTTACTTTCTGTTTATGACAAACAAATCAGCTTCAGGAAGCAGAGCAGCATTTTGACATTTTCAATTTGAAGGCTTTTTAAAAAAAACAAAAACTTTTTTCTGTTACAGTTTTCCTGACAGTTAGATTAAGTATAAAACACAGATATGTAATTTATGATTGGACTTGTATTAATATTATCATGACATAGATAAAAAAAGAACAGATAAACATGAAAAAGACATCCCGCCTACAGAGAAATAACCTAGTTTGCCATTTTGCTAAATTAAGGCTGTTTCCTTTTTAAAGCCGTTCAATGTTTTTGATGTTTAAAAAAAATGTAAAACTTAGTTATTAAGCCAAGAACTGCTGAAGATAGATTTTTTTCGCTCTTTCCTTGCAAATCTACATTGCAATGAATTTCTAAAGAGACATTTATGAAGTCACAGACAGATATCACAGCTGTAATTATAACAGATAGACTATGATTACTTTGAAATTTCTCTTGGAGGGTACCAGAGTGTGGTGCCAATTTCTGCTTGGCGCTGCTCCCAATTTACTCACATAATCACGCTCATGTGAGAAGAAAGTAACGGGAAAAATGTTCTTCAAAAAAACCCTTCTGCCTGTTTTGGAGAGCACTCTATTCATTTAAAACTTTTTTATGATGGGTTACATCCTGATGCAGCGTGAGCATCAAAAGCACAAATGAGCCATGCAGAAATGAATGCGACTGTCCCGAGTGATGGATTATTTTTGTCAGACTTCACTGTGTGGCAGGAAATAACAAACATTTAGTAAATGTTTGTGAGCTGCATTGTCCAATCAGTCAAATGTTGCACTTTTCTGTCTTCTGAGTAAAAGCTTGACTGCTGTAATCAGAATGGGTTGAACAACCTTGGCTGCAGATGATGGATGGAGGGAGTGTGGCCTTTTGAAAGGGTATATATCACATTAAACCAGGAGTAATGAGGAAAGCTCCAACACACAGATGTTTAAATGATACAAAGAGTAAATCGCCAAGAACTCAGGCTGCTGCATACAAAAGTTAGAGCAAGCTGGTGACACAGATTATAAACAACTCATATCATTTTCCTTTTCTGTTATAGAACTATAAAGCGAGACTGATTCGCACAAAATTAAGCAGAAATTGAGGGCAGTGTGCGAAGTAAACATAATGATGTTAAATGGATATGTGGTACCAGTTGACCTTTTTGCTGACACTGTAGTATTCAGACAAAGGCTTTGACTAATCTCTTGCTCAGATATATCTAGTGTAGCTATTAATCTTCACCTCATTTCATGCCGTACAAATAAATGACCTCTTCAAATGGGACACTATGTCTCTTGAGTTCCACTTTGCAGTGTGAAAGCACTACTTCAAAGCCACAGCACGTTCTGTGGGACCAAAAAAAAGAGAAATAGAAAGGGGGGAGGCGGGGGGAGTTACAGGTACAGGAAGAGTATTCGAAAATCCCCCGCTGTTATTCGTTTCTTCAGTTATCGTTGACTGTGATAAGCTAGGCCTGTCTTATCTTAAACCCCCAATAGGCCAAATGGTTCATCCTGCAGGGAAAGGATAAAATGAAATGGGTTTCACTACAGAGTTGATTTTAGGGGCTGCAGTCCTCTCTACACCCAGCTAAGTCATTATTATTATCAATTTCATTTCTTCTTTTTGCAGGGGTACATCAGTTTCATCAGTTTCAACTCTCTTAACACCATTACTGCCAAGTTGTTGATTTTTTTTTCCTCCTTTCAAACGCCAAAAGGTCCTGTTTCAGCTGGACCATCTCTGCATTCTGATGTTCGTATGGATACCGTAGATCTTCAGTGATATGGCGATGAAACATTGTCCGGTTGTAGATGATATTGTTAGCTGCTGTGGAAAGGCTGTGAGTTAAGTGTTGCTTTAATTTTTTTCTCATTGTCATTCCTTTAGTGCCATCATGACTTTGACGTTTACAGTTTCGAGTGAAATATCTCTGTGACTTACAGCTGGCTTGTCAGATATTTTATTCAGATTGCTTGGTTCCAGCCGCAGTTTGTTTTAGGCTAATTTGCAATGAACACACAGCACTGTGGCACTTGACATGCGTTACACCTGCTAAATAGAAACGTAGGTTATTAGCATCAGCGCTGACATTACCATTTAGCTCAAAGCAGTGTGAGAACAGCACAGCCTCACCCAACCATTGCAGTCACAGCATCAGACTATAAGTCCTGTTGAAATAAATTCACCCTGATTGTGTTGCTATGTCACATTAAAGTTATGTTTTCTTGGATGCATTTAAAAAATTATAGAAGATAGTGAAGAGCCACAGTATGTTCTAATGTATTGATACAATAATCACAATACAACACTGTCTCACCTGTTTCTCTTTTGAATATTGGAAACTGTCCTCTATCATGTCAGGAGCTTTCACCACTAAGTGTTTTTGACCATTGTGCTACATTCCTTTGTGCTCGTCTGTTGCCTCGATAGCCTTAGTATGGTTAACAAAATGGACAGTGAGTCTGTCAGAAGATCACTGGCAGTAATCTGAATGTTCCTGACCATCGTTTTAGGGTAAAAGCCACTAAGATAACTTTATACAAGCCGCTACTGCCTTTGCACATGATATTTCTTTTACTTTAATCAGCATGCAGGATATGTATGCCTACAGTTAACCAATACTTGAGATCTTTTGTCCCTTCAGCTATTAGCTGTTTAAACTAGAAGAATCATTATTACTCTGCCTTCATATGAATATTATTCTCTCTTTTATCTCCACTGAGTGGGTAAGTGGAATAATTAAAGTGTGTTTTTTCTCAGGGCATGTGTACATTTCTGTTTTTGTTGATATTTTCTTTTTTTTGTTGTCTTTGTGTGAGGATATTTGATGAGGCAATCCAAAATGATATTTTGAGTTCATAAACATTCAGTCTACTCTGAAGTCCTGGATAAATATAAAGGACTCAACAACTGATGCACTTTTACTAAACTAAAATACTTCCATGTGTTGTTAATTTTGTACTGCTCAACTACAAATTAGAGGGATGATTGCACTCCAACTTCTAAACCACCCCAGACTTAAAAAGAACACAAAAATGTCAAATATCAGCTACACAAAACTGCAGTTCAGTAACATCCCTACCAGGTCTTACAATTAGGTAAATACAACCTGAGACGAACAGCCTAACATGACATATCACACCATGTCATTACTTCACACACAAAAAAAAAAAAACCCTAAGCCAAAATCCAGAAGCATTGTGTGAAGCTTAATATACCCCATCATTTAATAGTTTATAGAGGCACCTTCAGCAGCAATAGGTCTAGTAATAATAACTAATAACTGCAATAACGTTCCCATATGAATTTATCAGTTTCTCACAGTAGTGTGGAGTAATTTTGGGCCACTCATCTTTCAGTGTTAGGTTCTTTGAGGTGTGCAAGCATTCATTTATGCACAGCTCTCTTAAGAAACAGCCACAGCATTTCAATCAGTTTCAGGTCTTTACTTTGACCATTGCAGCACCTTGAATATTTTCTTTTTCGGTCATTCTATTGTAGGTTTGCTTTTTTTTTGACCAAGCTTTAGCTTTTAGAGAGTTGACCTTGTATTACATTAGACTACTGAATATTTTGGTTTACACTGTTGCCCCAATGACTGAAAGGTGCCAAGATCATGTGGTGTTTGGTTTTTGTCAAATGTTATACTGTGCATTTTAGCAAAACAGCTCCACTTTTGTCTCATCTTTTCGGAGGACATTGTTCTAGAAGCCTTGTGGTTTGTTAACAACTTAACATAAGCTGTGCTGCCAGTAAGAAGAGGCTTTTTAGTAAGAAGAGGCTTTCTCCTGCAACCCTTCCAAACAAGCCATACTTGTTCAGTCTTGTTCTAATATCACTGTCATAAACATGCTAACTGAGGTCTGCAGAGTCTGAGCTGTAGCTCTTGGGTTTTTGCAGTTTCTCTCAGCATTATAAAGTCTGACCTTGGGGTGAATTTGTTAGAATGTTCACTTCTGGGAAGATTGCCAACTGTTTTGAAAGTTTTCCACTTCTGGATAATCTTCCTCTCTATAGAATAATGGACTTCCAACTGTTTGAAAATGATCCTATATCCCTCGCCTTGATGGCCGGCGACAATTGCTTTTGTCTGTGGCATTGAGCTAACAAACACCTGAATACTCCAGACCAGGGCCCGTTCTTCGTACGTCGCTTACTACATCCAAGATCAAATGAAACATCCAAGACCAAATCATCGCGCTAACTCTGAGCTCGCTATTCCGGTTCCCCGAACACACCTGTTGTTGACGATTAGTATAGCTGGATGAAGTAATGTGAGATCACTGGGTGGCCCAACAGGGGCTACGCATCGATAGTAGAAACATTGATCGGCAACCCTTTGATTGGTCGGCGAAAATGTCGAAGGAGCGCGCTCGGTATTTTTCGGCAGCAGAGCAAGAACTCTTGAGTGAGGGATTTCAGGAGTTTCAGAGTTTAATTAAAACGCAAGGGAACACTGCAAAGGCTGCAAAAGCAAGGAGAGAGGGCTGGCAGAAAGTTGCTGACAAATCAAACTCGTAAGTAATTCAATAATAACAATAATAATGGAGTGGATTTATATAGCGCTTTTCAAGGCACCCAAAGCGCTTTACAATGCCACTATTCATTCACTCTCACATTCACACACTGGTGGAGGCAGCTACGGTTGTAGCCACAGCTGCCCTGGGGCAGACTGACAGAAGCCAGGCTGCCATATTGCGCCATCGGCCCCTCTGGCCAACACCAGTAGGCGGTAGGGTAGATTTATCATATCACACCATATTATCCAATATTATATTACATTATATTATATTATAATATGTTATATTATATCCCCTTTCACATTAGAGCCACAACAGGACCCACTAGAACATGGGAACAAGTAAAAGTGAAATATATATATTCTACAGAATGGTAATATTTATCACTTATATTGCTTGTCGTCTCTTGGAAAGAGACCCTGGAATACTCTGTTTGTTTGTTCATAACAGCAACCAAGAAAAGGGCAGAGCAAAAAAAAAGACAGGTGGTGGTCCTGCACGGGCGCGTGAAAAAAAAAGAGTAGAATTAGAATGAAAACAAAAGCATTTGAATGAAAACAATGGATTTTCAGTGAAAAGAACAGAATTAGAATGAAAAGAATAGAATTTGAATGAAAACAATGGAATTTGAATGAACAGAACAGAATTTGAATCAAAACAATGGAATTTGAATCAAAACAAAAGTATTTGAATCAAAACAATGGAAGTTTAAAACAAAAAACAGAATTAGAATGAAAACAACAGAATTTGGGAACAAACAATGGAATTTGAATAAAAAGAGTAGAATTAGAATGAAAACAGAAATTGAATGAAAACAATGGAATTTCAATGAAAAGAACAGAATTAGAATGAAATGAATAGAATTTGAATGGACAGAACAGAATTTGAATCAAAACACAACAGAATTTGAATCAAAACAATGGAAGTTTAAAACAAACAACAGAATTACAATAAAAACAACAGAATTTGGGATCAAACAATGGAATTTGAATAAAAAGAGTAGAATTAGAATGAAAACAAAAGCATTTGAATGAAAACAACAGAATTTGAATGAAAACAACAGCATTTGAATGAAAGCAACGGAATTTCAATGAAAAGAACGGAATTAGAATGAAATGAATAGAATTTGAATAAAAAGAACAGAATTTGAGAACAAACAATGGAATTTGAATGAAATGAATAGAATTTGAAAGAAAACAATGGAATTTCAATCAAAACAATGGAAGTTTAAAACAAACAACAGATTTAGAATGAAAACAACGGAATTAACATGAAAAAGACGAAATTTTAATGTAAACAACAGAATTTGAGAACAAACAATGGAATTTGAATAAAAAGAGTAGAATTAGAATGAAAACAAAAGCATTTGAATGAAAACAACGGAATTTCAATGAAAAGAACGGAATTAGAATGAAAAGAACAGAATTAGAATGAAATGAATAGAATTTGAATAAACAGAACAGAGTTTGAATGAAAACAAAAGCATTTGAATGAAAACAACGGAATTAGAATGAACAGGGCCCTGTGCTTCGTACGTCGCTTACTACATCCAAGATCAAATGAAACATCCAAGACCAAATCATCGCGCTAACTCTGAGCTCGCTATTCCGGTTCTCTGTTTGTTTGTTCATAACAGCAACCAAGAAAAGGGCAGAGCAAAAAAAAAGACAGGTGGTGGTCCTGCACCCCCTCGTCAACAAGTTGGTTAAGTGAATAATACCCTCACGGGAAAATCGATATCTCTCTATGAGCACACTGTCGCGCTGAGCTAAAGGATCCTGTCTGTCCCGCAATATACGCTGAATTCTGAGGACTCTCCTTATCAATCTTGCACCTTCCGCAATGGGTTGCTCGCGTAAACGGACAGGATATGACTGCGACAGACTTCCCAAATCCACCTTCGCTTTTATAGCCGTGGTCTCTCATCTTGATTACACGAAGTAATTTACAATTACTACTCTGAAATATGAATTACATCTGTAATAATCACATACATGTAATAGAATGTTAATAGTACATTTCCCTTTTTTAGGGAATGACCTGTATGTATCTGTGTGACATCAATAAAAGGATCAAGTGCTGCATTATCTTTAGTTACATTGATGTTATTTATTTATGGTGAAACAGTGGTGGAATATCGCTGTTGCTTTCGTATGAATGACGCGGACATACCTGCGTGGCCGCGATCTAATCCTGTTTACATAAAGTAAACCTGCTCCCCAGCAGGTTTACGCTTACGGCTCTGTTGCTATGACAGCAAGTCCCGGATGGGCTTCGGGGAACCGAACGATCCAGGATCACGCGAAATCGTCAACAATCTCATCCAGCTAACTCACTTAGCGCGGTACGAAGAACAGGCCCCAGGAAGCTGCCGAAAGGACCAGACTGTTTTTATTGTCCTGAAACATAAACCTTTAGGATTTAAGAAAGGTGGGCTTTTTTCATGAGTGTAAGTGGTTTTACAACCTTTAATCAGCATAATCAATTCAATCAATTCACAGTTAAATTGTAATTTTATTGAAATCTTAAAACACAAAAAATAACCGCATGGATTTTCTAGACGCAAGAGGTTCAGAGTAAGGCCAAATGCATGTCAGCACTCCTACCTTCACCCTGGTGAATTTGGCAGCTTTCCTCTTGGCAGTGTTCGCCATGAACAGGTGGCTAAGGCAGAAGGCCCACATTGTGTTTGCATTGGAAGCAGTGGGGATGCTCTCCAGTGAATCCCCAAAGCAAACAATCACACACACTTGCACACCCACAAAAACACAAAGCCTCTTTCATTTCCTTTGCAGAACTTGTTAAAAAATCTTTCAAATTCAATCAGTAAGAAAAGTGGGAAATTGAGTAGAGGCATAACGTGGTGTGAATTCATTACTCCATCACTGCTGAGCCAGCTCAAACACTGTAACTCGAGCCACCGATTCTGGTAATTCATCTTCTCCTGTCATTGAGCATTTATTAGGATTTAGCAGAAATCTGAACTACACATGTGGAAGAGCAGACCAGAAAATAATATTGTCACTTTCAATCACCTCTGCCCAGCAGTCGGCGCTAAGCAGCGTGTCTTTCAACTAAAAAAGGACTGTCAAAAATTATCACTGGCAACAAACACAAGCGAAAGCCACATTTACTTACGAATGTAGCACGATGGTGAAAAACACTTACTGGTGAAAGCTTCTCACATGATAGAGGACAGTTTCCAATATTCAAAAGAGAAACAGGTGAGACAGTGTTGTATTGTGATTAATGTATCAATACATTAGAACATACTGTGGCTCTTCACTATCTTCTATAATTTTTTAAATGCATCCAAGAAAACATAACTTTAATGTGACATAGCAACACAATCAGGGTGAATTTATTTCAACAGGACTTATAGTCTGATGCTGTGACTGCAATGGTTGGGTGAGGCTGTGCTGTTCTCACACTGCTTTGAGCTAAATGGTAATGTCAGCGCTGATGCTAATAACCTACGTTTCTATTTAGCAGGTGTAACGCATGTCAAGTGCCACAGTGCTGTGTGTTCATTGCAAATTAGCCTAAAACAAACTGCGGCTGGAACCAAGCAATCTGAATAAAATATCTGACAAGCCAGCTGTAAGTCACAGAGATATTTCACTCGAAACTGTAAACGTCAAAGTCATGATGGCACTAAAGGAATGACAATGACAATGAGAAAAAGAATTAAAGCAAATGAGCCTGTATTTTGTCCATTTACAGTGGGATCATTGTCTCTTTAATACTTTTACGATTTCTACTGATTTATATAATTGTGAAATGTTTTTTATTTCACTTCCAAAACAACCAAGTGCCAAGAGAGCAACACTTTTTCCAAGACAATCAAAGGGAAGAGTCTTTAAAGGCCTACTATTTATTATGGTTCTTTTACCAGATTATTTACCTCATGGGAGAACTTGGAGTTGTCAAAACCTCTAAGGGGATTTCAGGAGAGGAGATAAGACAGAGAACATCAGTTAGAATGTAGCAGTGGGATGTTGAGAAGCAGCGCTGAGGGAGTTTGCTCTAAAACACTCACCTCAACCCTCTTCAGAGCACCTGCAGTCTCCCTTGTGGTTTAGGAACTCTGCTGTTGTTCATTGTAGCTGAAGTGCCTCTTATATCAAACCGTAAGCCGCTTTGTTGTGATCAAGTTGAACACAAAGAATGGGTGCATCATAAGTACTCTGGCATGTTGAATAAATAAATTAGGAATAATTAGAAGAATCCCATTGTTTTAGTCTACTATTCGTTAATATACAGTGGCGCTCAAAGACACATTGATGCTATCTGTGCTCTAATTAATTCCACTGAAAACTGTTGTAGTAGTTTAATTATGTGTCCTTAATTTAAAGTGTGAAGCAATTATGTGTTGTTGATGACTTCAATATCTATGTTGACAGCAGCTTTAGGAGTGGTAGACTAAATTGACTTCAGCATGTTGAAAGACTGGAATTTATTTTTAAAGGTTTGATCTTTTAACATGTCACATTTACATGTTTCAGATTGCCTACTTTTTTATTAGACAAAGATACCCATAATAACCAAAAATGAAATTTTTAAATGATGATTCACTTATTACAGAAAAGAAAAAAAGCTTTCTAAATCTGTCTGAGCCTATATGAACAACAAAGGTTAATTTCGCATTAGCCAAAAATGTCTTGATGATCCATGAGACATTTGGGAAAATTGTCTGTGGATTGATCACTCAAGAGTTGAGGTTTTTGGAAGGTTTGAGTCCTGTTACATCTAATCTCTGATATAAAACAAAAACACATAAACACACACATACATATAAAGAGAGAGCAGCAGACAGAAAGACAGACGAAAGAGAGGGAAGGTGATCCGGACTGGGATTGAGTTGGAGTTGCCAGATGGCAGAATAGGAGACAAACAGGAAAGTACCTGATATCCCACAGGCCAATGGGAACCATGATAAAGACACAAGAAGGTCAGCCAGCAAAACACCTCTAAAAAGGTAAGCCATCTCAACAATAAGAATAAGATCCAAGCCATCAATACATACACCCTACACTGCAAAAACTCAAAATCTTACCCAGTATATTTGTCTTATTTCTAGTCAGAATTATCTCATTACACTTAAAATAAGACAGTGAGCTACAGGGCAACATTTCAGTAAACTAAAGGAACTTGTTTCAAGACAGTGAATCTTAAAACTAGAGATTTTTCACTTGTTCCACTGGCAGATTTTTTTTTACTTAATACGAGGTATTTTAGCTTGAAATAAGTGAAAAAAATCTGCCAGTGGAACAAGTGAAAAATCTCTAATTTTCTCTAGTTTCAAGATTCACTGTCTTGAAACAAATTCCTTTAGCTTACTGAAATGTTGCCCTGTAGCTGACTGTGTCTTATTTTAAGTGTAATGAGATCATTTTGACTAGAAATAAGACAAATATACTTGGCAAGATTTTGATGTTTTGCAGTGTACCAGTCATCGGATACCTTGTTGGAATAACAAGCAGGCCACAGAAAGTCCAGGACCCTGAGGCTCTATGAGCAACAGAAAGAGGGAGTGCAAGGTTTAGTGAGTGTCAGCGTGACAATCAACAATCCGAAAAAATAGATCAGGAAGATGCCCCCTACCCTGAGATGAGCTGCTTCAAGAATGCCCAAGCTAGCTGAAGACAGACTGAGTGACCGATGCACCTGGGATGTACGATCAACAAATAGAGGAAGGGGCTGACATCAAGAAATCTTGCCAGTGGCTAGAAAAGGCCCACTTAAATGACAGCAGAGAGGCTCTGATTGTGGCAGCACAGAAACAGACCCATAGAGTCATAAGTCTATCACAGCTGAAATATGAGAAAGTTGATGTCTTAGAAGCAGGAAAACTGGGCAATCATACGAATTTGGGCAACTTTGACAAAAGCAAAAGCATGATGGCCAGACGACTGGCTCAGAGATTCTCCAAAATGGCAGCTCTTGTGGTGCATGCCCGGTCTGCAGTGGTCAGTATCTATCAAACGTGATCCAAAGAAGGAACAGTGACCAGTGACGGGGTCACGGGCGACCAAGGCTTATTAATGCACATGGGGAGTGTCACAGATGACCATTACCTTCATCAGCAACTCAGTGGGAAAGGAGAGGAGCTGTAGACCAACTCCAAGTCAGTGATCACCAAGTGCAAAAAAGATCAAAGTGATGCACTGTTCCCACTGCTGTTCTGCATAGGCCTTAATCCTCTAAACCAGCTCATCACAAAGAGTGGATATAATTACAAGTGGAATGATGATCAGCCACCACCTGCACATTGGAGACATCAAGTTAAGTCAAGAGTGACTAAAAAAATTTACTCACTGATCCACATCACCAGGATCCACAGCAAGGGAATCGGGATGTGTTGGAGTGAATAAATGTAGTTGAATGAAAAAAGAAAGGAATAACCCACACTGAAGGGGGACAAATGCTAGAAAATGAGGATGCAGGAAGGTCACCCAGCTCAGTAGTAAGAATAGAATAAAATAATAATAATAATAAAATAAAATAGAATACATACACTCTACTGGTCATCAGACACCCAGCTGGTATAATAAGCTGGGTATGTAACTATAAATTGGCAACCACCTGGTGAGCACTGTTAACTTAACTGAAAACTAAGCAGCCTCATACTTATCACTGTTAAAATGGTTAACTAAAACCTTTTTCTACTGTTGTTATTAGGAACAAAAATCCTGTCCATTAATTTTCTTCTTCCGCTTTTGTCAAACATCTTGGTCCTCGACATGTACAGGAAACCTATGCGTAATATGGACACACATCTTTGGATCAAATGTTGGTCCAATCCGGACTCATGAGCAAATCAATCTAAGGGCCCCTACATGTTAGCAGTAGCTTGCAACATACTAGAAGAACAGAAAGTGAATATATTGCACCTATTATTAGTCAGCAGTCAGGATATTCAGGCTACACCAGCAACTTTATTTTGTATGTTGCAAAAGTTTTTCATTTAACAGCAAATTTCAAGTCAAGTGAGTTGACACGCCTGAAATCATCCTATGATGACAATGCATTTCTCTCTCTCTCTCTCTCTCTCTCTCTCTCTCTCTCTCACTCCAGCTCTTGGTGTTCGGTCTATTGCTTACTGTAACATAACATGTCAGTAAGTCGGTGATGTTGATGCTCCTATTTTACTCCACCTGTCTTTTGTTCAGCTAACTTCCACATGTGGCATGTTTGTGTATGTGAGAGAGATGCACTCAAACTGGGAGCAGATTATATTCTTGGATGTGTTTATTAGCTACATTTTATTTTACGGAGTAAGAGAGAGATGTTTATGGTAGGTTTGATGTTACTCTAGCTTATTAATTTATGCATAAAGTCCTCATTTTGAGGAAGAGACTAAGGAATGGATCTTTTAATACTGGGATTCAATCAGAAATCACAGCATACATAATGTTCTGGTAATACTTGCCAACACCTCTGTGTTTCCAGAGGTTCTCTGTTATTTCAAAACTATCTGTTATTACTTTCACAACTTAAGTCGAATTCTATTTTGTGTGTGTATGTAATTGCCAGCTAATCTTTCTAATCTAACACACTCCACATAATACGCATACTTTGAACTCATCTGTCACAAAATCTGGTAACCCACCACAACCCAATTTAAAGGGCTTATGCAGAACTGCTCTCTGCATAGGCAGACAGATGAGTTACATGTGACATTTAATAAAATAAAAATGTTCATCAAAATGAAGCATCCTACTACCAAGACACATCTACAAAATCTCGCACCAAATAAAAGGAGGAACAACAATATTATTTAATCTGCACACTATGGGATCACCAAGATCACTTCACATATCACTGAGCATATTACAGAATATTAAAAAAAATGTTTTTGCATGTCGATGGCAAACTTAGTGCAAAACAGTTTTAATAGCTCCCAAATCCCTTCATACAGCAAAAAGGATTTTATCTGGAATTTAGTGCAATTCTTAAAACAATGAGCATTGAATAAACACAGCTATAATATAATATGCTATAAGGAATCCATTGGTTTTATCTGCTAATGCTACTAATAATAATGATAATAGGCAGCAGATAATGATTGAGCTGAAAGGCAATTTGCTTGTAGTGACAAATATTACAGTAAAAGCACCTTTGGGCTTGTCTCATCGTGAGAGGTACTGCAAGGTTTGTGTTAGATAAGCCAGGAATATTTATCTCCACACAAAAGTCATTTAAATGTATTCAAGTGACAAGGCGGTGTAGGATGACCAGAGCTTCAGCTCAGCAACTTCCAGAACAAACACTAATGGGGTAGCAAAATAATGCTGAGCAGTTCCGAAATATATATATATATACTGAACCAGAAAACACCAATGTATACTGGCAAAATATGTAACTGCTTGGTGGTGGTGTGTCTGAAGAGTGAAACCATGTGCTTAAACTTGTATTATATTTAATTGTCAGCAATGATGACTCTTCGGGTTACAAAATGACTTCATATAGAAGAAGGAATGACCAGCTGACCAAATTTATACTGGTTACTGGTTCAATTATCACTTAAAGTCATAATGAAAATACTAAGGATTGGCCAGTTATACTTCTACAGCCAGTAAGCAATTTAATAGTCAGGTTTTCCCTCCTACGAGTCACAATAACAAAAAGTTTAATACTCTAGGCTACACAGTGGTAAATCTCTAACCGCAGGGTGGTAGTTCCAACTTTTAAATACAGTCTAATTTAAAAATAAAATAAAGAAATCTGTAATTCCTCAGTAAATTTTTATTAGATTGATTGTATATATAATGTGGTCAGATTTTTCTAAATCACAAAACTATGTTGCCATACAAATTAAACATTACCTTGTGTAGCTGCTAGTGGACAATATTCCAACATTGCATTATGGATATAAGAAATAAAGTAAATTACTATTATACAGCCACAGTTCCAAAAACATTGTGTAAAATGTAAATAAAAACATGTTTTAGTGACATAGTGCAAAAAAATAAGAACTGAAAAAGAAAATACGATCATGAACGTGATGGCAGGAACATGTCTCAAAAGATTGGAACAGGACCATGTTTACCACTGTGTAGCATCCCCTCTTTTTTTAAACAAGTCTTTAGGGAGATTTTTGCACATTGGTGAACCTCTGCCCATCTTTACATCTGAGAAACTGTCTCACTAAGATGCTCCTTTTACCCCCAATCATGTTACTGACCTATACCATTGACTTTTCTCAATTTTTTTGTTGCCATAACCGAACCTTTCTGAGATGCTGAATTCAAAACAAGCTTATTATTTCTTAAATGGTACATTTTCTCAGTGAAAGCACTTAATAAATTTTCAATGTTCTATTATGAATAAAATATGGGTTCATGAAATTTCAATAATTGTATTCTGTTTAAATGCAATTTAAAGTTTAGACAGGATTGTAACTTTTGAGGAAATACCCAGCTCAATTACTAATAAAAAAGCTGAATCAAAACCAATCAACCAATCAACACCACACCTATTTAGGTCCCTTTTATTTAAATAAATGCAAACATCAGTCTTTGAAGATGTGCTCGCTATCTTTTGGTTTTGAGGAGTAGTAAGTAGGATTCATTTAATCTTTCGCAGGCCAAAAAAGGGTCAGTGACTACCTTAACAGTGCATAGCGATCTGTTCTTGTAGTACAGAAATAGCCTGACTGGAAATTTAAGGACATTTGTAACACAACAGGGGCATAACCATGTGGTTTGACCCCCTTGGGAGAAAACTGCAGCGGGCCCACATTTCTTTAATAAAACAATCCTCCCTGAATTTTTTATGAGCTATGTCCAGGTGTGTGTGCCCCCAACACTGGGACTGAAAAGGAAGTTGTTGTTTTTTTGTTTTTTTTTGCTAGAACAAAAACACGCAGCTGTATCCGCCAATGTCTGTGTCGGTTACTGAAAGCAAATGGGACTGAATCCAAGTGAATTCAATTTGGGAAGATTTACAGGCTATTTACTTTTTAGGTTGGTTTTTCCTTTTAATATAATCACTATTAATCAATGCCGCACTGTAGTAATCTAGAGGGCCTCAAACACAACCTTGCAGCTGACAGAAGCCTCTCCAGGGATTCTGTGATAATGCAGAGTAATAAGTACTAAGAGCTCACTAATCACTTGGCCACATGATAAGACTATTAATCTTGCCGCCCATGCAGCTCAGCTCCAGCAGACCACTGCCTTTTGCCGGGGAAGGAAATATTAAAAAGCTCGAACGCAGCAACCGATCACAGAAGCCATAAAGCATCCTTACAACGATCCGTAGATGACAGGAATCCCGTCTGTCCATTTCCAGAAGCCTGGACAACATCCTCCTAAACGACGACGGATATGATTCATGACACAATCTCCACTAATTTGGTCGCGTGGCGATACCTCTGACTGTGCTGTCATGACAAATCTTTCTTCTTTTACAGTGCTAATCAACAGATCTCATTTGACCACCTGATCAGGTGACTCCCCGAGGGTTTGGAGAGCAGCAGAATGTGATATAGAACCAGCTGATAGCAGCGTGCGTGCATGTAATACATCATGATTCTGTCTAGGCGTGTCAATTATCCTGTGAGCACTGTGCTGTGAGGATGCTTTAATGCATGACAATGCAAGCCAAATAATACAGTCTGTGTATTAAAGAGCCATGAACAGGGATTTCATAAAGCATACTGCCCACCAAATGCTCTACAGTTATGTTAAATTCTCTCTCCTCCCATACACGTTGTAAAAATAGAAAACAAGGAATGGAAGATGCCCTAAAAACCCTTGGTACCCTGAAACGTGTATTTTCAGAATAAAATCCCCCTGCAATATCTTTCTCTTTAACTTTGACTTGTCCCTTACGTGCATTCTACAACAGATGTATGAGCATGCTTTTAAAAGCTTTTCCAACCATGGCAGATAAATGTTTACTCCTTTCCTTCCTCATCTCCATCATTTCATTTACATGAAGCGGCTTCATTTCATTGCAAGCATTATCATTTTCACTACAGTGCTTTATGTGGGTCAGTAAAGGACTTTTATTTAGCTCTCAGGTTGCCGAAATTCACATTTCACATTAATTATGAAGAGTACATGTGTAAATCTTTCTTATTACACACCACAAAATACGCAACAGCAGACTGATAATCGCCCGGTGGTACCTACAGGAAATAGTCACTGTCAATGTCTCTTTCTTTGAACAGTCCCAAAATCAGTGCATAGGCCACACAATGAATGTATTGCCTACTGTAACTGTGTCTTTTGCTAGATTGTTGGTTGCTAACTGCATTGAATCAAAATAAGCTGATTTTTAAATATATTTTAAGACTTTTAAATTGTAATAATAGGTGCAATATATTCACAAGCTAAATAAGTTTGGTGTCAGCCTTTCTCTGTTAGCGGTTAAAGTGTTTAGCATGTGCATACTGACTGTACACAGAAGCCTGGAGTTAACAAAATGCTGAGACTGTGACTAACCTCAAAATGTAAACACATTAACATCGATATCATGTGGCCTTATTTACACACAGCTGATCTTTCAAAGGACAACCACAGAGACTATTTGATGCGACTGCTGTGAGATCTGTCATGCATATAATAGGGTAGCGATTTGGCAGTAGTAAATACAGTGTAAAAGCATCTCCTCGTGCTGCAGTCACAACTCACCTGTATATCTTGTATCTGGTGGAGAAACCTTGTCGGTTCTTTTCCACAAAGTCGATGTACTCTGGGGAGTGGTGGAAGGGCCCCTTATCAGACAGGAGCCAGTCCAGGGGTCCCCCGGGTTTGTCATTTGGGAGGCTGGCTGATGTTGCTGTTGCTGTTACACTGGACCATAAACACACCCAGCAGTGAAGGCTGAGGCTGAGAATGCCCCATAGAGCCATCAGAGATGGATGGAGGGTAGGAGGGATGAGGGTGGTGGTGATGGTGGTGGTGGTGGGGGGCGTTCAGCAGCCAAAGATACTTGTCATTAGCTGGCTCCTCCACTGGGATGACCGAGGGACCTGCATCGCCTCAATGCCCCCCGAACACCTAAGGCAAAAGCACAAACACACAGTTCAGCAAACAAACAAACACCCACAACCAGCAAGGAAGAAACTTGGCTACAAAGACAGAAATAAACAAAAAAAAATCCTCAGAATATGTTGCAGCTGACAGAAGCCTCTCCAGGGATTCTGTGATAATGCAGAGTAATAAGTACGGTGTGGGAATGCTGTTTGAATCAGGTTCATTATGTGGAACTTGAATTAATAAATGTAAAAATGACACCTGCTAATTTCAGCTTGTGAGCGCCTGTTGCTTTAATGGTGCTGCTTCAGTAAAATTTCATGTTACTTTACTGTAAAATAATGACAAGTCATTTTACAGTGTGTTTACTGTAATCTATAAAAACAGTTTCTTACTGTAAAAGAAATGATGCACTGTAATGTATAGAATATAAGATCTGCAGTAGAATACTGTCAACTGTTTGGTTGCCATTATACTGTTGCTTCATTGTTTTACTGTAAAATGTCTACACCTGTGCCCTATTTAAGCATTTTCTTTTTCCTCCAAGTTTCCATTCTTCTTTTATCACACAGATATGGAACATTATGAAACCTGGCCTAATGGAAGTAGCCACTAAAGCCTCTATCGTGGTGTCCCAGTTCTAGTTCAAACCTTCTCACTCCCAGAAGCACAGGAAAACACATCACTGATCCACAGCAACCAAAGCCTAATCCGAAGGAACCATTACAGCATCTCTAAATGAAATCTGAATTTAAATGTAACAGTAGTTTGCTGTCTTAAAGTGAAAAAAATGAACGTTACTGTATAATTATTATGCATTTTACAGCAAACTGTTAAAATGTCTGCAATATATCTGAAAATACTGAAAACATCAGACTATAAAAAACTGTACAAAACAAGGGACTTCAAAATGTCATGCTATTTTAAATAAATAAATAAAATGGTCAACAAACTAAAACTAAAATCAAAAGCAGCTACAAAATATCCATTCTGTGTTTTACAGGTTTTTTCAGACATGATTACTTTGATAATGCAAATGCACACAAAAAAAAGAGATTGCCAATAATTAAACACACCCAATCATTAATTATAACCCTACTTTACACAAATAAAGAAAAATAATTTTTCTGGAGCATGATGAGAGAGCAGTAACATAGTTTAATTGCAGTATTTGAAAGCAAAAAGACCCAGCAATAATTAGGGATGGACCGATCCGATATTATGTATCCGCATCGGTCTGATACTGAACTAAATTACTGGATCAGATATCGGAGGGAAATAAAAAATGTAATCCGATCCATTAAATATCACGACAGCATCTCCCAAAACTTGCGACATGGCGTAACTCGGCTCACAACCTTAGCACGTTGTTTTTGGCCCACTTTGCACCAGAAAGAGGAAATCAGCAGCTAAACAACAGAAACAACAATTAAAATTTATTCAATATTACTTTCTACACCAGGATCCTTTTCTACGTAGCTGACAGCTGGTAACTGTGCAGGGCCGGATCTAGCAAAGTTTAGCCAGGGGGCTATAACAGGCATTAACAGGGAAAAGGGGGCACAAAGACATACTTTTCTTTCTTATTCTCATTTAAAATGTCTAGATTTTCATAAATAATTATCTTAATCTTACACCCAAAGTTTTAATCGGATGTAAAATGTATAGAAATCCATTACTGTATATAGTAACTATTAAGTCTAATATACCCTAGTAAGCTATAGTACTTTTTCCTTTGGGAAGGTACCATCTGTGCAGTCTGCAATTCTGTTGAAGAAAGATGTTGAATCTATTTAATTATTGTAGAAAAATAATTGATTTTTTTACACATGCATTGAATTTAAGTTGATTGCGTTGATCAAGCATCACAGGGTGGGGGGTGGTTGCCTTTTTTTTTTTTTTGCTGGGAGTTGGCAGCCCTATTATTTAGGTTGCTTAATATTTCTGCTAAGTACTCTTTAAAATACCGGAATAGGGAGGATGGTGTAGGTTTGAGTAAATTAGATAGATCAGTATTGCTGAACTATGTAATATTTTGGGTGCAGTGTATTTTTTGCCTACAGGTATAACAGAATATCTTTGGTGTTTTGTGTTTTAAAACTCGAGTGTGAACTTATACAAAATGCAGCAAGATGTATTTAAAAAAAAACAGTTTTATTCATTAAAAAATACATATTCATATTCATATCGGTATCTGCAAATATCCAAATTTATGATATCAGTATTGGTATCGGACATAAAAAAGTGGTATCGTGCCATCTCTAGCAATAAAGTGCTGTGAATCCATCTTACTTTAGAGAGACACAAAACCATTTAGCCCCCCACCCAAAAAAAGTGTATTTAACTTTTGTTACAATTCGCCGCATTCACTGCTCCATGTGAGCTGGGATTTCCATCCAAAAGAAAATAATTTGAACTGAAAAGACTTGATTACTAATTTTACACACTTCTACTGCAGCCTGGTGCTGTGATTTGCAGAAATATTCGGATGTAGAAGTTCCACCAGGAAGAAAAAAGTCTAAACTGGCATGATTCTAATTATAAATTCATCTCTTTAACTTGGTGAATAATTGCTTTGCTGCTGTTTTTAAAACTATCCCCGTCATACTCGAACACTTTACTGTCACACCGCAACACATCTATTAAGAGCTGCAGTTTCATGCAAATCAATGGAAGGAAGAACACACTCCCACACGCACAGACACACTTTAAGATAAAAAGTCTTGGCTGCTGTGACTACATGCTGTTCAGACTGTTGTCCAGAGCTCGCATTAGTCTCTATCACCATTTTGAGTTCTGTCAATCATCTCCCCTGCAGTGTGTGTGCATGTATGTGTGTTGGGGTATTGGGGGTGGGGGGGTCAGTCCCATTACAGTATTGTGATGACAATCTGTCAAGTTAAGTCAGCCATATGACCGGGGGTGTGAAGGTTTAAAAAAAAAAAACCACTGCTCTCAGACAATGCAGGCGACAGCACTGGAAGAACACACCACAGCTTGAGGTGGGTAAAGGGAAGAAAGAAAAAGAACAAAATTGCTATCAAATACGATGATATATTCATCTACAGGGTTAATTATTGAAAGTTAAACATGCAGGAGGACTTTCATTTAGTCATTTTAATGAGATGAGATGAGCTGGCAATTTGGAAATTGATTTCAGTCTGACATCGCTGTCAGCACTCCCCAGACTCAGTTTGTCAAGCCCTGGTGTGTGTGTCCATTCTCACTTGTGTTTATGTAAACATCTGTATAACCAGCTTTATGGTTTAGTGTGCTTTTAATTAACAGAAAGCACATGCTAATGCCTGTACATGCAATTTGGTTTTTGCATGACATCATTGAACTATGCAAAATGTGTTTTTTTTTTTAAAAAGACATGTATATTCAGATCTCCAACAGGCAGTTAAGTCTCAATTGCACCAATGCAGGTCTCAAATCTAAACTCAAATGTCCAAGTTGGGTTATAAGTATTAAACTGAGTCATAATCCAAGCTGTTCGAGTATTTTGTGGAACATTTTTCTTTCACAGCTGCTGCATGGTGCTTAAAGTACATTGCCAAAATTGAATAAATTAGTCTCTAGCCTGACTTGGGTCTTGAGATTTTTTACTTTCAAATCTTCTGTGAGCTCAAGACTTCAGGGAGGTGAGTCAAAAAGTCACATTTCAGAGCAGTCCGGAGCAGTCAAGTCTTTGATTCTACCGCTGGGAATAGACCTTAAGTTTATTAAAACCTGCAAAGAGCAGACTCCCTGTCTGTTAGACTCCTCCTAACATGCCAGGGTTCCTCGGTGTTAACAGCTGAAGGGTGGGACATCTGACTCAGTGACTGGAGTTGGGATGCATCCAGCCCCTGAAATCCCACCTTTTACAAAAAAAGACACAGACAAACAGAAAGAAAAAGATGTACTGCTAATGTATGTTACAGCTTTACATTGTAGAGCCACAGACACAAAGGGGAAAGCCAGACTTGGATGAGGCGATGAAAAGCTGGATGTGGGAGGGGAAGAACTCTGCAGGGACAGCCGATGGAGACAGCGCTTTATGAGACTGAGGTGAACTTTGCCCAGCTGTGACCCTGCACTGAAACCTGATGAACTGGATCAGAAAAATTATTTGCTCTCATAGCAGCCCACTGCTTTATCATTTGCATAACATTTTTATTTTTTATTTTTTTTGCCGATTGTTGAAAAATCATCTTTATGATAATCTAACTGGGAAAGACTTGATCAAACGGAAAAACTAACTGATCAGGTCAGGTCAAAGACTACACCCACAAGTCTGCAGTTTTGATAAGTACACATTACCTTAAGGTCTTGTATAACATGCAGTAGGCAGAAACGTGGTACAATTTTAATGAAACGGGGCCGAGAACGGTGTTACCCGGTGCCGAAACAGGGCAAATCCTCCCCCGTATCTCTTTCAACTTCTTTGTTGTTGATGCAGTTAAACTGTGAGTGTTTCCTTCAGCAATTTCTCCCCGCATTCCAGCAGCGCTGAATAGTTTATTGGACTGTGACAGAGAGACCTCTGTCTTCCCAGCATTTCTGTTATCGTCTGCCACGCTCTCCGTTTGAGCTTGAGCGTTTCACTTTTCTTTCTCCGTCCCTATTCCTTCAGCAGAGACGCTGCCACACAGTGAGCAGTTATGCTTTGTGTGTGTTTTGTCAAAAATCTGACACCAAAGTTACGGGTTACTATCCTATAGTGTGAAGTTTGAGAACAAGTTGCTGTGTACTGACAGTGTGCCTCTGCTGCAGTAAAATGGCCCCAAAAATAAGCTGCTAGTGCAGCTCCGTTAGATGAATCCACACCTACCTCCAGCCTCTCATAACACAGATGAAATGCTTTGTTTTTTTCTACTTTACATTGTGCATGTTGTGTATAAAGTGACCTTGCTCAGAGGGCAGTTTCTGGCATGTTAATATCAAAATACAGCTCAGAGGTCACATTTAAAGACTCTTTAATCCTATCATCTAACAGGCAGCTGTCCAAAACGCTGATGCAGGAGAACATGGGCCTCTCTCGAATCTCTTCGCCTCGCTTTCTCTCTTTTTCACCCCACCATACTTCTTTTGTCTCACCTTCCTCACACAACCCACTCTCATCCTCATCTGCCTCAATTACCTCTAAAAGCCAACTTTGCATCAAATCGCTAATGACATACGGACATTTGCTATTTTCAGACAAATGCTTTTCTCTTTTTTTTTCTTACTTTACCTCTAGATTATGCTATAATATTCAACTTGTGCACTCAGTGCATTTCATGAAGCCGTGTTAAAAGCACTCGTCCTTGAGTCCCCTGTATAATCTAGAAACAACAAAACAAATGGGAGATAGAAGATGGAAGGAATTTTCATGTGAAGCAGTAAGGAAGCAACCGGAGCTCCAGCAGATCCACTCCAATATGATTTTGCACGACGTGGGCCAGCAGTTAGCTCGAGGCTGTTTGGAACCTCTGTATAAAATAAAAGCACTGTTTGTTCATGTGAGGTCCTCTCAGCGGAATTGTGACGGGAGTGCAAATGATGGGGGACCACATTTTCCCACACATGAATTTAATGAAGAGTTGTGTCCTCCGGATTGGCAAATACCAAGAACAATATTGAAAGGAGGCGAGATGTGGCATCATATAGCAAATCCATGTTTATGTGAACAATCAAGTGACTATTGTTTTTCCACTCTTTTCATAATCTTTTTGTAAGTCTCAAAAAAGGCTGCTGGGCTTATTCTATGAGGACTGAGGTAATTATAATTTCAATTTACAATCTGAAAAAAGTAAAACATAATATTCCATAAACCTTTTTTCCTAGATTTGTAAACACCTGTCATTGTGCTCTCAAGGTTTCCAGCAGCTCTCTGACGAAATGGACAGTCAGCACGTGCCCCCATGCACAATCACTTCAGCCTTGTCATGTGACACATGATTGTTTTTCATGTAAAAGAAAAAAAAATTGTCCAAGACATTTGCAGAGGAAACATAATGTTTCTTTGAGCAGCGGGAACACTCAGAGATTGCAATTTATCTTTGAAATGACACCTATGACAAGGTCCTGTTTATTTCTGTGGGGAAGAAATATCCATTTGGAAATGCTTTCCTTTTTTTGTCCTGCTACTTCAATAGAGAGAGGAGGGTGTTAAACAAATGGCCATTCCACTGAAGCACAGCCAACAGTGGATCAAACATTTTTACGCCCACTGCTCATCATAATGGCAGGCTATATTCAGTAAGCACCGCTGAACATCAAATATTTCAGCTGAAAAAATACTTAACAAGGCATCTTTGATGACTCTCATCATATGCAAGGTTTAATTTCTTGTCATTACGTGACCTAAAGGCCACGTACGTCGATGGCACAGCAAAAAAAAAAGAAAAAAGTGATGCGTAACTCTGTGATACATCTTTCTCATCTTATTCAAATTCTGAATAAAACATTTGTCAAGTTATTTCCAAATACATTTCATCTCTTGGGGTTTAAACCATTCTCTGCAATCACAGAAAATTCCCTTCGCCTCATTTTCATTTATATAGAGTTAGATCACAACAACATTCAAACATTCATTCTAAGGCACTTGATAATCTAAGATAAAGACCCTACACTGCTGCACAGAGAACCCCAATGTTGCAATAATCCCCTCTGAGAAAGCACCTGGCAACAAGGGGGAGGAGGAACTCCCTTTTAACAGGAAGGAAGGGCATCTGGCAGAAGCAAGCTCAGGGAAGGGTCGGCATCTGCTGCGACCGGTTGAGGAGTACGCAGGTAGAAGGAACATAAAAACACAGACAACATGGTGTGTGCTCAATAAAGTCTGAAAGGAGCAAAGAGTTTCTGCAGTATACTTTCAGACAACATTTTCTCATCTGGATTTGTAAAATATCATCTCAAAACTCAGGTTTCCTTCTAGTTTTTTCTTTCTTAATCTTAAAATCCAGGTAGTCACACTAAGGTACAGATTGTACTTATTGACATCGACTGCCAACATCTATAAAAGTGCTTGTATGTGCAGCACTAAAGAAAACCTTGTGTCCTATAAATGAACAAAAATGCAATTATATGATCAGAATCCTTAACCTTCAGCATATGGCGGTGATATAAAAGACCACACTATTTTCTTCTTTTCAGGCTAAAGATACAACCGTTGGGTTTGCTGCTGTATCTCATCAAGCGTATTAAAGGTAATTTGGAAAAAAGAAATATGACAAAGGGAAGAACCTGAAGACTTTTATGATTTGATACCATCAACCAAGACAGGCTTGCTGAGGCTAAATATGATTCTGTGTGCTCTGGAATGTGTATAATGTTAATGCATTACTTTTGCTTAATGGTGGAATTGAGAAATAAACTCCCCAGTCTCTCTCTCTGTTCCTCCCTAACTGTCTCTCAATCTCTCTTCCTGTCTCCACATATACAGCCGTGTCTGAGCCACGACGTTATTAGCCATTAAGTTGATAGCAGTTGGATGGCAGAAAAAAAAGCTCTACAAAATCCCTTGCAGGTCTCATCCAGTATTGCCGTAGGGTTTTCTTTAAAATACCCAAAAAAGCAAATATTTAATTTGCTGTTTAGATATTTTTATTTCCTTAATGTGGGTCAAGAATTTGAGCTCCTAACAATAAATTAGTGACTTACAAATATTGAGAGCCCAACACAAGTAGAGCCATTTAATCTTTTGAATGAATTTTCAGATTCAAATCAGTGATTTCAGTCCCTAACACTTCTAATGCAGGTGTATCATCCATTCTAAATTGCATGTGTATTACTGTGGACTTCTGTTAGATATTACATTTATCGGACTATTAAGTGCCATATCTCAACTGCAATAATGACACGCTGCGGGACGTGCAGTCATTTCACAATGAAAGAATTACCGTTTTTTCTCGGAACATAACTTCAGATTGGAAAGCAGGGTTGGCTGTTTTATTTTTATTTTTGCGAGAACACCAGTCAAGCAAAAATGAAACACATGTCCATAACTTAGTCATCTCTCAAAATGTTCTTCCCTGAGGCAAAAAAGTCAATGAAAAGATGAGACACTGAGTCAAAGCATTTTTCATCACAAGAACTACTGGTGGTTACATTAAAGGTATGACGTGCACAGTGCGGAGCCAGCATTTCCTCCAGCTATTTGGAGCATCTGCGTGAAAACGACAGCTCTCTTTGTTTTGTTTTTCCCGTTTTTCCCAGAAAACACTGAAAGATTCAATAAAAACCATTATTTGTAATGCCCTCAGATGGTACAGCTGTAAAATCTCACAGATTAGCAGCCCTGGGATGAAATAAAATGTTTGCAAATTCCTCATTCGGTCAAAGAAATGATTTCATAGAAGCCGTGATTGCCGATATCCTCGACATTATTCGTTGCTCGTTTTGAAAGCGGGTGATTGATTCACAGGCTTCTTGAGCTAAATTAACAAAATTAGCAGTGTTCCACTTTGAGTTAATATCTCAATTGATTTTGCTAAACAGAATATTCTAAACAGCTCATTTATTTCGCCTTGCCTACCAATCTGCTCCATTTGTGATGAATAGATGTATCTGTCTGCACAATTTTTTTTTTCTTTCAGGCTGCGCTGCAGCTCTTCCAGTAACTTTGTGTAACAGCCAAAATTACATGTTTCCTCCAGATATATATGGCTGGCTACCGACTGCAGTGTTGGATCTTGACTCTCACCCCGTCTTTTGGAGGATACAGTAAGCTTGACGAGACGAGGGAACTCCCAAGCCTAATCTTTCTTGAGAATTTCAGCAGCCGTTCTAGTCGGAGATTGGGACAGAACTGAGCTTCCAGCCCCCGAACATCTGCTCACTTATTGAAGAATGCCAGAGCTGTAATGGTCACCTGCCTGAGCTGTGTGTGTGTATGTGTGTGTTTAAGTGTAAATGTATGTATGTGTGTTCTCACAAAGTGTCCCCATATCCATGTCTGGAACACACACACACAGCAGATCTACTTTCTTGGCACAGCAAATATGCAAATTGAAACAAGTCTCTTTTTGTGATATCTCACAATTTGAACACATTTGAAGGAAAACAATAGTAGAAAAATAGATGGAGGGGAGGCATGCGCTTTGCAGGGGGGAGGATTTGATTAAAACATTTCATTAGAATTTCTTCAACAGGATCCACTTTGTAACTTGTCTGCAAGCCAACCCTGAAACCATCCTCAAAGTAGGGAAACAGGAACTGATAAACTTTACATCTTCCCCTCCGTGCTGACTAATGAGGTTTTTGGCCCTAATTAACCTAGTTATCTTCCCCGCTACAACTGTCAACAATGCCTCTCATACCAGTGCCACGGGTAAAACACAGCCTTTGTGAAATTATAATATGACTGCCAGTTGCACTCATCCGGCTGTCTTACAAACAAATAAAAAGGATCAGCTCCCATGGTGTCCTGGGAAAAAGACATCAAAGACCAAAAAATAAATAAATAAATAAATAAATAAATAAATAAATAAAAATGTCACTATCAAAGTGCTTACATGCCCAGCCATGAACACACATATTTACAGATCTACAAACATGCATTTAAAAACTTTAGACATGAAAACCCAAAACAATAATACATGAATAGCAACGCTAAGCTGCTGCGGGGAAGGTCAGTGGAAGTGTGTAGGCAGTGTGGGTGTGTGACTGAGTGCTTTTTTTTTCCCTGTACAAACTGTTGTGTAGGTGTTTTTCTGTGGACTCTCAAATTTACTTCTGAGACTTCTGAAGATGCTGGTGATCCAATTTAATGATGGAATGTTTAAAAAAAAAAACACCCACCAGGATGCTCTCGGATACTAAAATCTGAATTAATAAGAGAAGACAACGAGCCCTAATTTCATGTTTTACATTAAACTGCTCTTTTAAACTCATTTTATCCCTGTAAAGCTATCAGACTTTGTGGTTTTCTGCAGTTTTCTTTATCTTTACTAATCCTCTTTGTATGCAAATACATTCCGGTCTACTCATAGAAAAAATGGAAACTTATTTACATTTCCTATTTAAACTGGCTGGTGCTGCTATAATCATATATACTACTGTATATTCATGTATTTTTAACTCTAAAGCAACCAAGCTATTTTAGCAAATAAAATGACAGAGTGGGATGATTTATGGCCCCATTCTATTTTAAATTACTCTATTAATGGCTCTGATTATCATACCTAGGCTGCTTTCTTTATTTATGACAAATGCTCCAACGTAATAGTTGTGTTTTCCAATCATTTTACGTAAAAAGGAGTGCAACAAACAAATCATGCAAACAAAATGACATTTACTCAGCCAATCTTTTTCTGTGGCTTACGAAACATTTATTTTTCAACAATACAGAAGGACAAATACATGTTAAAACTTCTGTTTGTTTGATTGAATTGTGTATTACAGCACACTAGTATCATTTCAAGACCAAAATAGAGACAAAATTGTGACCCTGTGATACTTTAATCATCAACAAAACACAATAGCATCATAGTCAGGCTCATGTTTAATCTTACTTACTTCCATGCTTCTTTTATGTAGATTCATGACACTCAGGAAACATTTTCATGATTAAAATTTATAATATATATGATAATAAAAACAATATAGCAGAAGAATAAGAGTATATAGTTTAATATACAGCTGGTTTCATAAATGAGGTGACAAAAAAGTACAATATATCCTATAAATGTTGATAATTATTTGTTGTTTTTGATATGGATAGATCCTCGAACTGAAGATTAAACATATTACGAGCATGTTTAAGCAGAAATATTTACTTATTTTGGAATGGTGCTACTAGAGTAAGCAATTTATATATTTTAAAAAACAGATCATGTAACCGTGCAAGTCATGGATCTGTGACACACAAGAAATCAGGTGAATTTATTCAAATCAAATCTCGCTAAACAGCAATTGTAACAACATGTCTAAAACTCAGCAAACATTAAGATGATTTTTTTTGAAAGACAATGTTTTTTGTTTGTTTGGTTGGTATCTCCTACCTCTACGAGGGTCTGGAGCAACTAGACCCCAAAAACAATGCATTAGAGTTAAGTATGGCGAAGGCAATATACTGTGTACTAATGATGCATTTACTCAGTGTGGATGCTACTGTCATACAGCAAAAACAAAAACTCTTTGTTCTCCATATGAAATGAATGCATGCAGCTGTGCAACAGTGGAGCCAGGCAGCATATAACCCAATAACCCAGCCCGTGTTATTGTCACAAATGCACGGTGGGACTTTACAGTGAAACAGTGTGTAGTTCTGTTTAACAGGCATAGGCATGTGCCACATAAGACTCTATGTCTTTGTATTAAAAAAAATCCAATTTAATCTTTCTGTGACTATTTACAAAATGAGACAGTAGCTTATTAAGGCGGAGAGACTCGACAGCAGACGTCTTCTAGGCCAACATGGAAATAGATCAGTCCGACAAATCCTTCTCCTCGCAAACGCAGGACGGAAAATTTGGCTGGAGGAAGCAATAAACTGATAACAAAAAACAGCACCCCCCCAGCACCATTCATTTACTACAGCGACAATTCATTATGAAAGATGAATAGCGGCGCGCCCAGTCAGCTCACACACTGACATCAACATTTCACATCACTATGCAAAGAAAGTTAGCTCGCAACACTTCAAGCTCCTCCAAATCAATCCACAGCAAACTTTGATTTCCGAGTGTTGACTATCAATATAATTATGTTAGCACAGGCAGAAAAAATTCTGAGTGTTTCTCCGGCAGTGTACAGTATCTGCATACGTCTTTTCCTTGCGGTGGCTGTCTGTGGAGGCAACGTGAGATCAATCGTTTAGCTCAATCGATGGCGTGTGAAGCAGGTTGGAGGTTTTAACGAGTAAAACTCTGTGAGGATTAATCCGCGAGAATATTGTAAATCATTATAAGGTGCCGTGCGTAAAAGTTCAGCTGAAAGCAAACAGGGGGAAAGCTGTCTTAATGATTGCTCCTCAGACTGTAAACTTCTCACTTTCTAGCATTTATATGGCTGCATATCACTGAGTGGCCAAGAACATACAGAGAGGAAGCTTCTATAAATCACTGGAGAACACAAATAGGCCTCTTCTGCTGGTGGCCTTGTACACACAGACTCAAAGGTTGCTCTTAAATTAAAGGCACACATTCCTCCCTCACTATTTACTCTGGGCTCTTTTTTCTTCTGGTATTCTGCTGCAACTCTGACTCTGTGAATATCTGTAAATGGAAATTCACTGCATGATTCTTCCACTACTGATCAGGTAAGCTAGTTAAAATTTGAAAAGCAACCCCCCTCATGTGTCATCCAGTCACATGCTCAGCCACCTCTGTCAGTGCATATTTATGGGCAGGGTGACAGCGTGACACCTGCCTGTTTTAATGACAGGAAGTCTGTCCTTGATCTGTAAAGAATTATGTGCAATATGGTACAATTTTGCTCTCAAAGCAGCCCTGTGTCCATCCGTTTGTGCGCCTCTACAGAATATGCTCAGACTCAACATTCAATTACCAGTTGCCTCAGAGAGAGATTTTTGGCTTAATGCCCCCGTCGGTCTTAATCTGAGAGATTCTACTTTAGCGCCAAAGTCAGCCTCAAATCCCTCAATGAAACTTTTTGATTTTCTCCTCTTTAGCTTTTCTCTCATCTTCTCATCTCGCCCACTTTTCCCTCTTCTCCTTGCAGCGGCTCTTCTCTGTCTGAAGTGAAACTTTGTCAGTTTGCTCATTATCATAAATTAATGGGCTGAAGATGTTGAGCAGATCCCGGCAAAACTCGACCCTCGAAATACCACCTAAACCAAGATGGGGTGATCTTCTTGTTTTTCTTCTTCTTCTCGTTTCTTCTTTAGTTTATGACTTTACTTCCTTATGTCATTGTGTCATCATGCCAACTGTAATTTGCCCCCTAAAAATAGCAATTATGATCAATTACAGGGTTTCTTAAGCTGAACACTTGGTACCACCCTCTAAACCTCATCCACCGATCCTCCTGAAGTCAGCAACAGAAAACTACTTTACGTTGCATTAACTTAATGTTCTGCGCAGAGCTTTTCTCGTCCTTTTTCCTGTGCTTTCTGCTCTTTTTTTCCCCACTTCCTCCCACCACATCCGCCCTTCTTCAGCCATCACACCTTCAAATGAAGCTGCCTCCTGCCCACCACTAAACTGTAAGAACAAGGAGCCCTCTCAGGCATGTAGTGCCTCCTGTTAGCCTCAGTCTAAAAAGCCTATAGCTGGTTTCCTGCTCAGTCACAGTTGCCCTGTAAAAGTTCTGTTCAAGCTCGATTTGTTTCCTCTCAAGTACACGTCAATCACAGACAGATGGTCCTGTCATCGTCACTCTGACGGACAAGCAAACAGACACGAACACAGAAAATTAGACTTACATGCCATATACAGCCTCGATTGGCATCGCAGCAGTGAAGTAGAGAAAAAAAAGAATCAGACAAGGTTTTGAGCTCCTTCCGTTTTTGTTGCTCAGATGACCGATGCAAGGAGAGAAATCTCTCTTTTCATAGGAGGAGACAGTGTGCCTTTCAGGCCTGGACACGGTTGAGTTCACCAGTCTCCCAGGATAGATGAGGACATGCTGAACAGTGGCCCTGTTGTGGCCCTATAAACAGTCTGAGGCTTTGGCACTTGTGCCTAACACTGGCAAGTGGCAATGAGAATTACAGCAGTGATTCACTGACTTTTTTTTTTCCTACCGTGAAGCTTTGCAATAAAACAAACCTTCCTGCCACTGCAGTTGGGGGTTTTCACATGGAGTTACATTTAAAATACTGCAAATAGCACCTATGCCAGCATGCCCTCGGGCCACTATGATAGCATTTTAAATGTTATTTGTTTTCTTGGAGGGTATTTGGCTCATTATCGCAGCCTCCACTGATCCCATAAGGCTGCCTTTGACTCATGTGCCTTTTTTGAGGGTGAGGCTTGAGGGTGCGATGTATAATTATGAAATCAGTGGGACTATTTATTTTTTTCACTCTTCCAGCCTGAGAGCAGAGCTGGGAGCTTGGCGAGCAGTACTCTGTCCACACATCAGTGTAAGAGATCTGATCCTCCACAGGAGCGAATGCCAATACACCCCTGAGGAATATAGATTAGAAATGTTTGTTGTTAAGGCAGATAAAGAGTGGCAGTGTGGGTGAAGGAGGGGGGGTGTGTGGGTGGAGGAGACAGGCAATGAGAAATGAGGAGGAGGAGATGAGTCTGATTGTGCTCATGTATAAACTGACAAGGCATGAAAAGTAATATTGTGTATGCTCTCCTGAAAGTGCCAGCAGATACAGTTCGGGAGTTTGTGTGCATGTATGCAGGGGTGAGACTGTGTGTATGCGTCTGTGCGTGAGAGTTTCACATTGTACTGTGGTCAAGCAACAAAGAAATTCACTGATGTCACAGTCACAGCAGATGCAAAGAGCTATTCGGGTCAAACACGGTGCTGAGGGTGAACATCCACAGGTAGCGTGGGGTTTTTCTTTTACTTTATACTCGCACAAATTCGACAAATTAAGCTAAATTGCAAGAACTCACCGCGGTTTAGGACGACAGAGAAAGTTTAACTCAGTGTGTCCCATGCTCTCGCCGAATCCCGGTGGCTCTCAGCTGCCCAGATTGTGGAGAAACTCATTTCACAGTTTGTCAGGGTTCAACTGCAACTCCACGGAGGGAAAAAAAAACACCACTCAAAAAAAAGAAAAGAAAGAAAAACACTCCGAGAAAAAAAGAGGTAAAGCTGCTCCGGACAAATCCGACGGTCGGTTCTACACCAGTGAGAAACTTTGAGAAAAGCAGTCGGGGGGGCGCTTGGGGTTGACAACCGGCTTATCCCACAGTTAATTCAACGTTCCTGGAAGCAGAGGCTCTGACCTTTCTGGGGATAATGACTTTACAAAATGAAATCATCCAGCAGGAGATGTAGTCAATCGGAGAAACGAGCAGGAGGAGGAGGAGGAGGAGGAGGAGAAAGACTCCAGGAGCGCAGAGGAGCTAACGTTCAGGAGATTAAAAGCTGTCTTAGCGCAGTTACCAGAAAGCGGCGGGGTCCAGCCTCGGACAGATGCGACGGAATGCGGCTACCTGCCACCCCACGAAGATTGTTAAATATCCCGTTGTGAATTCCGCCCCGGCACCGTTTTTCTTTTTTCTTTTTTTTTTTCTTTTTTTTTGTTCCACCTACTTGACCCGCCTACTCCGCAGCGCTGTGTGGAGGAGCGCAGATCCTGTGGAAACTGAAGGTATAGGCGCTCAGCAGATAACAGGCATGGGCGCTTCGGCTCTCCCCTGTGCCCCTCTCTCACTTAGTCACATGTTTAAGACACAAGTAGCCCTCTGTAATAGCTGCCAAAGGAGGGTAGACTAAGGTAGCCGACGTGGCGAGAATAATAATGCGTGACTTTCTCCCCCCGCTCACTTCAGATGAAAAGCCCTTTTCGCAAAATGCTCGAAATGGCATTCCTGCCATTAACTTTATGCCCCAATATACTTGTTTTAATGCTGCAGCTATTTCTAAAGACACGAGCATCGGAAGTCATTGAATATCCCTCATAACTGCTTGGCTGCAAACTCCAGAAAAAAGCCCCTCTAGAGAGGACGTCAGTGTTTAAGTCCTTATGTGTCTGAGCTGTCACATTAGTTAGAGGAGGAGAAGATGTTGAGCATAATGCCTAATCCTCTTTGGTTTTGTCTTGTGGAGCATGCCTATGCATGAACCATGAGTCATTAAATGGCACTGCAAAGGCGGCTCTGCTTCAAAATAAAATAAAATAAAAATAAAAATCACCATGCAGCAGAGATACAGCAACTGAGTGAATGAATAGATGCTGGCATTTTCATAATGACTGTGACAGCACACATTATAGCAACAGGGATCAGCGCTGTTCAACTGTATGCTGCCTGGGCACCTGATTTCATTTCAGATTGCATTGATCAAAAGCGGCGCCAGAGCGTGCAGGATGTGAATTGGTCAGGGAGGCGGATTCCGTTTCCTTTTTATTGGCTCTTACTACTTTGCAGAAATAATTAACATGCAGGCTGGTGGGAAAGCGTGCGCACTGTGCCCGAATTACATCTGAAATGCAATTTGAATCCTCTCAGAGAGCAGCCCATAATTCCTAAAACATCAAGAACAAAAAAAAAGTGAATGCTAAATACTTCACTGCAGAGATTTCATATTGCATGCACTGATAAACGCTGATGATGAGACTGCAACATATACAATTCTGTGTGTGTCTCTGTGTGTGTGTTTGTGTGTGTGTTGGGGGAGCGGGGGGTGCCCGGGCCGTTCCTCATCTCATAATTCTGTCGGCACCCGAATCTACCCAGAAACAGCAGAAATTAATCCGTGGGAGCAATCGGGGTGTGGAATTCTGTGGGCACAGTAGCCTCGGTGTGGTGCTAATTAACCCAGTTTCCCCGTGCGTTCCAGCCTCCTTTTAGTATGCCGTACCGTACTGGAGCTGTCCGTGGTTCTGAAGTTGATTTATGTCGCGTCCCAGCAGAGATTTGTGGCAGATTCAGCGTGACACAGACTCTGATTTTTTTTATATCCCCAACTGTCAATTCCGATCAGACCGGTGCTGCAAAATGTGACAACTTGTTAGAAAAATGCGTCTAATGTAAGCATTTCCTTAAGTGCGTGCATCCATCTGTATGCTGCAAGTACAAAGATGACAGCGTTGTCCCACTATCAGGCTCATTTGTCATTCATATTAAAGGCCTCTGGCTGCGTAGTTGTTACTGGTGATAAGCTTGTGGGTGGGGTGCCGACCTTGGGCAGAATAACCACGATCTTTTGAGCTCCTGGGATTGTCACGGTCCGCTGTGACAGACCGTGTGGAGAGTGCGTGGAGGACTCAGGTGCGGACACGAGTGACACGGGAGTAAACTTTAAACAAAAGCGAGCCTTTTATTGTGGCTGGTAACGCAAGAGAAACAAACAAGAATAAGGGCAGCTCAAAAGCAATAACTAAACAGAAACCTAAACTGGGAATGAACCAAGGTAAGGCTATGAATACAACAGACCGGGCATGGAAACATGGAGGGTGGGAACACAGACGACGCGACACAGACTGTAAGAAACACAGAGACTAAATACACATGAGGGATGATCAGGGGAAGTGGCCACACATGGGAACGCAGCTGATATACACTGGGGCAAAAAAGTATTTAGTCAGCCACTGATTGTGCAAGTTCCCCCACTTAAAATGATGACAGAGGTCAGTAATTTGCACCAGAGGTACACTTCAACTGTGAGAGACAGAATGTGAAAAAAAAATCCATGAATCCACATGGTAGGATTTGTAAAGAATTTATTCGTAAATCAGGGTGGAAAATAAGTATTTGGTCAATAACAAAAATACAACTCAATACTTTGTAACATAACCTTTGTTGGCAATAACAGAGGTCAAACGTTTACTATAGGTCTTTACCAGGTTTGCACACACAGTAGCTGGTATTTTGGCCCATTCCTCCATGCAGATCTTCTCGAGAGCAGTGATGTTTTGGGGCTGTCGCCGAGCAACACGGACTTTCAACTCCCGCCACAGATTTTCTATGGGGTTGAGGTCTGGAGACTGGCTAGGCCACTCCAGGACTTTCAAATGCTTCTTACGGAGCCACTCCTTTGTTGCCCGGGCGGTGTGTTTTGGATCATTGTCATGTTGGAAGACCCAGCCTCGTTTCATCTTCAAAGTTCTCACTGATGGAAGGAGGTTTTGGCTCAAAATCTCACGATACATGGCCCCATTCATTCTGTCCTTAACACGGATCAGTCGTCCTGTCCCCTTGGCAGAAAAACAGCCCCATAGCATGATGTTTCCACCCCCATGCTTCACAGTAGGTATGGTGTTCTTGGGATGCAACTCAGTATTCTTCCTCCTCCAAACACGACGAGTTGAGTTTATACCAAAAAGTTCTACTTTGGTTTCTTCTGACCACATGACATTCTCCCAATCCTCTGCTGTATCATCCATGTGCTCTCTGGCAAACTTCAGACGGGCCTGGACATGCACTGGCTTCAGCAGCGGAACACGTCTGGCACTGCGGGATTTGATTCCCTGCCGTTGTAGTGTGTTACTGATGGTGACCTTTGTTACTTTGGTCCCAGCTCTCTGCAGGTCATTCACCAGGTCCCCCCGTGTGGTTCTGGGATCTTTGCTCACCGTTCTCATGATCATTTTGACCCCACGGGATGAGATCTTGCGTGGAGCCCCAGATCGAGGGAGATTATCAGTGGTCTTGTATGTCTTCCATTTTCTGATGATTGCTCCCACAGTTGATTTTTTCACACCAAGCTGCTTGCCTATTGTAGATTCACTCTTCCCAGTCTGGTGCAGCTCTACAATACTTTTCCTGGTGTCCTTCGAAAGCTCTTTGGTCTTGGCCATGGCGGAGTTTGGAGTCTGACTGTTTGAGGCTGTGGACAGGTGTCTTTTATACAGATGATGAGTTCAAACAGGTGCCATTCATACAGGTAACGAGTGGGGGACAGAAAAGCTTCTTACAGAAGACGTTACAGGTCTGTGAGAGCCAGAGATTTTCCTTGTTTGAGGTGACCAAATACTTATTTTCCACCCTGATTTACGAATAAATTCTTTACAAATCCTACCATGTGAATTCATGGAATTTTTTTTCACATTCTGTCTCTCACAGTTGAAGTGTACCTCTGGTGCAAATTACTGACCTCTGTCATCATTTTAGGTGGGGGAACTTGCATAATCGGTGGCTGACTAAATACTTTTTTGCCCCACTGTACATGAACTTAACGACAGGACAGGAGGAGTGAAACTGAATACACTGACAGTGAATGCAGGTAAAACAGGAAACATGGGACATGAACCGGGGAGACGTAGTACAGGGGGAGGTGACAGACGCGACAGCATGAACTTGACAATACAAGACACACAGACATAAACACACGAAGGGCAAGGGAGGCTTGATACAAGGGTAACATAACTACAAAAGGACTGGACTACCTTAAAGAACCTAAACAATCAATAAACATCAAAATAGACTAAACACAAAACACTGGGTCGCACGACCCAGGACCATGACACCACCCCCCCACCAAGGGCTGGCTCCAGACAGCCCCAAACCAAAAGAAACGGACCACCGAGCCCGGGCGGGCGGCGGGGGACCAGGACGGAGGGACCAGAACAAGAAAAAAAAAAAAAAAACAGCCAACAGAAAACACTGGAGCACGTGACAATAGTCCAGACATAATTCAGGGGGTCGGCCCGGAGGGCGGCAACATACCAGCCCACAGTTTATGAGTTCAGGCAGCCGACCCGGGGGTTGGCAACCCAACAGGCCACGCCATCTCCCATCAGGAGGCCGTCCATGTGAGAGGCAGTGGCGGTGCAGTTCGGGAGGCCGACCCGGAGCCCGCGGGCACAAGAGTTCAAGGGTCATACGGTCGGGGGGCCGACCAGGCGGGCGCCACAGGTGACAGAGCCGGTCAGGAGGCCAGCCGTGCGGAAGGCAACGGCGGCGGCGAAGGGGACGGCGGAACAGCTCAGGGGGCCGGCCGCGCGGAAGGCAGCGGTGGCCCTCCAGTGTCAGGCGTACTGGCCAAGGCCCGGTGGGCACAGGACCAGTCGAGGCAGGACCAGGCGGTGGCGTGGCAGCCACAGGCGACGGAGCCGGACCAGGCGACGGCGAAGCAGGAGCTGAGGCAGAGGCTGGACCAGGCGTAGCAGAGGCAGGACCAGGCGTAGCAGAAGCAGAAGGTGGCTGGATGGGCGGCTCGGGCCCCCCAGCAGACGTGGCTCGAGGCCGGATGGGCTCCTCGGGCCCTCCAGCTGACGTGGCTCGAGGCCGGATGGGCTCCTCGGGCCCTCCAGCTGACGTGGCTTGAGGCCGAACGGGCTCCTCGGGCCCTCCAGCTGACGAAGCATGAGGCTGAACGGGCTCCTCGGGCCCTCCAGCGGACGAGGCATGAGGCCATTGCGGCGGTGATGAGACCCTGGGGCCTATAATGGAAGCATCAGTTGGTGCAGGCGCCTGCAGAGCGTCAACCACTCCCACCCGAGTGCCTAGGCTGGGTGCGGAGCTCAGCTGTGTACTGACTGGCATAACCTTGGGAACCAACCTGGGTGTAGGAACAAACCGGACGGCAGCCATTCCCACCTGAGGTGCAGATGCAGGTGCAGGATATGGCTGACCTACGGCTGCCCTGACCCCAGTGGTGAGAACTAGCTCAGGTGCTGGCTGGGTGACCCCTGCCTCTACCTGGACATCAGACGCAGGTGAGAGGTCAGGCAACGCCACAGCCACCCTGGGAGTGAGCACAAAGTTCCAGATATTGACTTTGTCAGGTGCAAGCAGAGGAGCAACAACAGACAAAGACCTTAAAGTCTCTAAGCCCTTAACATAGTCCAAATTGTCCTTAGTTGCCCTTCTTGGGGAGCTAAACACATCTTCTGTCTTGGAGCATGATTCAAACAACATTTCAGACCTGAAATAAGTTGGCTCAGTGACACAAGTGATAGTTATACTGTCCCAGGAAGCATGATTCTTAAGGCCAAGACATGATTCATGAACCCACATAAAACAACCAGGACTATGTGCAGATGATTTTAACATAATAATTTGGCAGTCACATAGGAAATAACTACGCTTATTGGAGTCTAAGCCCCCCGTAGGCGAGACTGAGTTAAAGGGGGGTTCAGCCACACACACTAATCGGCTGTGGAAGGCTAGTGAGTGGAATGCACATGGACCTGGCTTTGAACAGAAAACATAGTGGACTGGCTCTGAGCCATCCGGCTGAATTGTCTTTAGATCGGCCAGTTCATTAACTGCTGTCAAAAGGTCCTGGCCCAGGGGTGCAGTTAAAGGGCTAGCTGGGTTGTAATGGCTAGCATGGCGCTCCCCCCCGACAGCCTTTGAAACATGAAATTCAGCCTTGTCATTGGATAATGCGGGAGCATAACTTAAACAGTCCTTCAGTGTTGTATTAACGGAAATTGCAATGTCATTCACAGACATAGGGAAACCTGGCAGACCCATAATAATCGTCCCGGCCCGATGGACTGGTGTAGAAAAGCAGTCGCTGATGTCGGGCTCCAAAGCACTCACTCTGGTCAAACCATCAGCAGAGTGAGGAACATGGGGACCGATCAGCACAGGATCATAACAGACATTTTCATGATCAACACTGGACATTTCTTCTTTCGCTGGTCTAGTTATATAAACAGAACATTTGTTATTTGACTCGGGAACAAAGTAAACTGACTCGGAAATGGGGGTGCTAGCCAAGGGCAATACAGTCTTACTACTGGTCAGATCAGAAGCTTTCTCACTTGATTTGCGGTTAACAGACAGCAGGGGCTGAGACACGGTCTTAAATAAGGCCCCAAATGCCCTAGCGGTCTTAAAAGAAGCCCTCTCAGTGGAAGATAGAGGTTCTGGGTGTGCAGAATCATTAGTACATCCTTTTTCGCTAATGTCCCCCTCATCCTGCTCATACGTAATACCAGGGTTTAACAGTACATCACTTGGTTTAATTCTCAGGACTGAAGAGTCTATGGTCGGTTTGGCAGTGTCGGTTTCACAGTTCGGTGATGGCAGTGTGTCTTCCCCAAGAATAGCGTGCCCAACACCAGAAAGTTTAGCTTTGTTGTCAAAACACAACGTGGGCACAGGATTAACACCTTCAACATTAGCAGTCAGAGGCATGGAAAAAGCAGCTTCTTCACTGGCCCCCGAGAAAACAGACCGTGATGAGGTGCATGGGGGGGTGACAGAGTTAACAGTACAGGTAAATTGTGTCTCCATCTCCGAGACCTTAATTGTCTTTCCAAGGCCCTCGCCCTCACTACATCCAGGGCGTTTCAGTGGCAACAGAACGTTATCACTAACCTCTGAGTGCCGTGTAGAGCGACGCCGACGCCGCTTCCTCCTCGGAGCGGCCGCGAGCGCGGCAGCGTTAACTGTTGGGATCGAGTCTTCCTCCTCTGCCCACATCCTCGCCAGACAAGCGGCCGGAGACGTGAAGTCCTCGCGAGGGGGTGACGGTGAGCGGCCGGTCTGAAGCAGGGCGATAGGTGGGAGCTCCTCCTCGGGAATGAGCCAAGGCTTCCAACGGAGCTCCTCCTCCCGATAAGCCCGCAACACCTGCTGACGCTCATCGTCACCAAAATCTATGGCCTCCATCGCCTCCGTGTGCTGGTCAGTGCAGCTTGACTGTGGCGGAAACGAGGAAGCCGATCCACGGTGAGGCGATGGCTGAGTGGAAGTGGACCTCAGCGTTCCACCTCTCACAGCCTCTGGCTCATGAGGCAGCGGCGATGACACCCGTCAAGGGACGGAAGTGTGGGTGCTGAGGCGGCATTCAGGACCCTCTGGGCCAGCGCACGGGCACGAAGCTCCTCCTTAAGGGGGCCCAGGGAGTCAAACGCCTCGACGAGGTGGGGGAGCTGTCGCAACCGTGGCTCCCGCAACAAAACGGCGTCCACGGCCGCCAATCCCGTGGAAACCACACTTGGATCCGCGCATCCGATGATGCGATCCATAATGCGGCAGAGCCGGTTCAGCTCCTCCCCTACCTCCTCTGAAATGTCCGCTGAGTCCGACATGGTCGCGTCGTACTGTCACGGTCCGCTGTGACAGACCGTGTGGAGAGTGCGTGGAGGACTCAGGTGCGGACACGAGTGACACGGGAGTAAACTTTAAACAAAAGCGAGCCTTTTATTGTGGCTGGTAACGCAAGAGAAACAAACAAGAATAAGGGCAGCTCAAAAGCAATAACTAAACAGAAACCTAAACTGGGAATGAACCAAGGTAAGGCTATGAATACAACAGACCGGGCATGGAAACATGGAGGGTGGGAACACAGACGACGCGACACAGACTGTAAGAAACACAGAGACTAAATACACATGAGGGATGATCAGGGGAAGTGGCCACACATGGGAACGCAGCTGATATACATGAACTTAACGACAGGACAGGAGGAGTGAAACTGAATACACTGACAGTGAATGCAGGCCTTCAAAGTAAAACAGGAAACATGGGACATGAACCGGGGAGACGTAGTACAGGGGGAGGTGACAGACGCGACAGCATGAACTTGACAATACAAGACACACAGACATAAACACACGAAGGGCAAGGGAGGCTTGATACAAGGGTAACATAACTACAAAAGGACTGGACTACCTTAAAGAACCTAAACAATCAATAAACATCAAAATAGACTAAACACAAAACACTGGGTCGCACGACCCAGGACCATGACAGGGATCGTGGAGGTTAAACTTCCTGATCAGCTAAAAACTTTCAATGCTTGGTTGGGTAAACAAGTAGTTCCCGAAGGAAGGCAGACACAGTTTGCACTTTGAGTCAATTATTACATTATACAGCTGCATCAAACAAACAAACAAACAAACAAACAAACAAAAAACAATGGATGCAATATATTTACTGCCCACAACTGTTAGTATTTATTTACCAACCAAGACTCTGATAATCCTGATTTGTCTTCTGACAAATCTCGTATGACGGGCAAGTCCATCTGGTCAAACTAAAACACAAAGTAAAGGAAAAAGAAAAGGAAAGCTTTGTAAAAGGTTGTATGGCCTTCAGCTTAACTCAAAAGAATGCCGAAGAATGCAAGAAACAGTAGGGTTATGTGTTAGACTATGTGAAAAGGTTGGACAAGGTAATGAAGGGAAAATTTTATAGAAATATTTATAAATATGCAGATGATGCTGTTTAACTAACAAGACAGTTAAAAGAAAGGCCAATGGCAGCTCACTTGGCAGAGAAGCCAGGGTGCATATGTGAAGGTTGTGCCTATTGTGTAAAATGTTTGAAAACCACTGGGCTAGACAGTATATAAAAGTTCAAATGTTTTGTTGTGTGCTGAAGTCAATATTGTTGCATACACCATGACGTCACTCACTCATTTCTAGACTTAAAGACTCAGCCAGAGGCGATCTTCAATTTTATACTACCCATTTTATGGGAGATAGCTGTAATTCAGTAGTCCAGCTCACAAGGTTGTCCTCGATGAAAAGGTAAAGCTAAATGGCTAAAATAATTGCAAATGAATTTCCCTCATCATTTTTAGTGTTCGCAGAAACTGTATCAACATGTCCAAAATAAAGCAGTGGGCTACATGCTCTACTTGGAGGATAGAAACAAAGTATCGATCCTATCGCACTAGTATCGATCCAATGCCAATACCAGTGCTGGTATCAATAGTATCAGTATTTAGATTGGTGCATTCATCTCTAATGCGTGCCGACTGGTCAACTGAAGATTTAAGACAGAGCACACTCCCTTGGTGGCATCGGTTTTCAAATAATCACACACTAGATGCATATATAAACCACCGTGACAACGTGCATGTGCGTATGAGAAGCAGATGATTGCAGTGGTCAAAGGTGACTGCTACCAGGAGGCTGATGCTCAAAATTCTCTGCTTCTGCTCACTCACCAGTGCTGAAACACAAACCACGTCCACATTTCACTGGATTAGTCATTTCGTATCTGTGAGTGTTAAATACAAAACATATTCACTGATTTTTGGATGTTTAAACACTCTCACTAGAAACATGTTTCTTCCTGCAAATGGCTCCTACTGGAAACAAAGCCCCTTCCTTTTCACTGTTCCTGGCTATGACCCACCAAGTACTATAATTCTATTAATTTCGCTATCAAGCATTAATGACTTCCATTACCATATTAATGAGCGATGTTCATGAAATGGATCTCCATCATGGCTGGTGGAACTGGAACAACCCAGTGGATTTGCTGCTCCAGTGTCTGTGATGAGCAAGACTGTGTAACTAATTTACACCTTAAGCACAATCTCATTAGAGGACCTGGAGGTGTCTGGAGAGCGTCACATTTCATCCGAGCTCCACTGCTGTCTGGATGAT
Organism: Diplotaxodon limnothrissa; assembly: GCF_057381915.1. Lineage (NCBI taxonomy): Eukaryota > Metazoa > Chordata > Actinopteri > Cichliformes > Cichlidae > Diplotaxodon > Diplotaxodon limnothrissa. Next base: position 11,944,017 of record NC_140612.1, on the reverse strand, counting down.
GTCCCTCTAGCAGGAAGAGGAGTGTGATATTTGGCCTTTTTCGCTGTCATTCTTCATCTTCTAATGCCAGCGATCGCTTCAGAAAAGGGGTTCACATCCATGTCAGTGCTTAGTCATTCCTGAATCAGAGATGTAACCTTTAAATTTGCGTGAACGCTTGTTTGATTTTACATCTTTTGTCAATAGGGACTTCAATACACAACAGGAAGGGTTGTTTTTTCTTTCTTTTTGTTTTAGTGGATCTTAGTGTAGCAGACACGCTGACTGTCAGGCTCCTGTCAGGCTCCTGCAAACTCTTAAGGTAATTTCTCCACAGTCACACACAAGTCGAATCCTCGCTTGTAATTTGACCTTAGCAGTCTCCAATATCCCTCAGGCAGCCATGGAGGACAGTTGATTCAGATAACTCCATTCCACTGGGTCTGTGAAATGAATTTAGGCCTGTTCAACTAAGGGCCCATTCATTTTGGCTCCATTTCACCGTCTATCATCTCCCCCAGAATACCACCAGAGCAGCAGTTATCTATTCTATATTTAAAACAGCTAGGATTATTTGGTGCAGGGGGGATGAATATACCTCATGCTTCATACAGATTACCCCAAGCTATCTTGTGTTACCTTCTATCTATTGCTGCACTACAGATTTGGTATTAGAATATAAGCCAGTGGCAGCAGTATCATACCCTGTTTATTATGGTATGTGCTTATCTTTGCATACCCAGGACAAAAGGTTCGTGAACAGAAGGAACTTTTAAAACGGCTCAGAGAGAATATTTAACATTTCTTCTCTCCGCAAAAGGAAAACTGCTGCTTTTCCCCTTGACTTTTTAAGGAGGTAAGTTGGAATCATTGTTGTTTAGCTTTTAGTGCGCGACAATGAAATCTCTCTTTCTGTTGGACTTATTGTGCAATTAGCAACACTCTGTGTAGTGGCCGGCATAGGCGTTAATGCTGACCCCTGTGAGGAGAGAAATTAACCTGACACCAGAGGTAGTATAATAAAGGTGAGATAACCTTGTGAACAGTAACACTCTGATAGTGATCTGTGTTCGCATTGGAGATATTTATCACTGTACGACAGCGGCAGTGCTCAACTGTGTGGCTGCTAATTCATTTGGATTGTGGGATTGATAAAGCTGTGGACTAAGGTAAGCTGCTTTCTCTGTCCTTTAGTGAACACAGATCACATTCATAATCTCATACAGATAATGCTCTTTTCTGACAGCCATCTTACTAGAAACACTGGAGACTTTAGTAAAGACAAATTGCAAATGAAATGTAAATTGTATTTCCGTTCACTGTTAATGACGTAAACTTGAAAAGTTGTATGAAAAAAAACCCTCTACAAGGTCAAAAAACAAAAAACAAACCAACCCACACTCAGAGTGCCCTTAGGTTAGCTAAAAACTGAACCACTACCCCTGCTAAGCTAATCATTAGCCAGCAAAGCAGAGCTGTAATAAACATTTGACAAAGAACTCCCACTGCTTCTGTCATGGACCGCCGGGGCAGACCGTGTGGAGTGAGTGGAGGACCCAAGAGCAAACAGAGGTGAGGACACAAAACCGGACTTAACAGAAGGCGAGCCTTTATTTAGGGCCGAAAACATAAGGAACAAGGCAGCAAAGGAACTGAGGGAAAACCTGAACATAGACTGGGAAAACTATGGCTAAACAAGGTACAAACTAGGACTAGTTGAGGCTGGGGAACTATGACAAGGGGTAGGGGAGATAACACAGACGACGCGACACAGACTACATGAAACACAGAGACTAAATACACAAGAGGGATGATCAGGGGAAGTGGCCACACATGGGAACACAGCTGACACAGATAAACGTAACAAGACATGGCAGGAGTAAACAACACTGACGGGAGACTGTCAAAGTAAAACAGGAAGTACACAGAGGTGCAAACAGGAGGAGAGAGAGAGAGCACGGGCATAGTGGGCTGGGGAAACATGGAATAAAACATAAGGAGAGACGAGGGCTCACAGATACACAGAGGGGCACACAGGGGGCAAAAGCCACGAATGGAAAACACTAAGGGAACAACACAAGAGGGCAACTCAGAAAACATGGCCTAAAATAAGGAACGAAATACAAAAATACAAAGAACTAAGAATACTGGGCCCACATGGCCCAGGACCATGACATCACCCCCCCCCCCCTAAAGGGCTGGCTCCCGACAGCCCAAACCCGAGAAACAAAACAAAAACAGAAAACATCCCACCCAGGGCGGGAGGCGGGGGACCAGGACGGAGGGACCAGAACGGGAAACAAAAACAAACAACAGAAAACACAGGAGCACATGACCATAGTCCGAAGAAAGTTCAGGGGGCCGACCCAGAGCCCACAGGCACAAGAGTTCACGGGCCACACGGTCGGGGGGCCGACCAGGCGGGTGGCACAGGTGACAGAGCTGGTCCGGAGGCCGGCCGTGCGGAAGGCAATGGCGGCTCTCCAGTGTCAGGCATACTGGCCGAGGTCCGGTGGGCACAGGACCAATCGTGGTGGGACCAGACGAGGCGGGGCCAGACGAAGACTCTGAGGCTGCAGCAGACGAAGACTCTGAGGCTGCAGCAGACGAAGACTCCGAGGCCGCAGCAGACGAAGACTCCGAGGCCGCAGCAGACGAAGACTCCGAGGCCGCAGCAGACGAAGACTCTGAGGCTGCAGCAGACGAAGCACAGGCCGGGGCTGCAGCAGACGAAGCACAGGCCGGGGCTGCAGCAGACGAAGCACAGGCCGGAGCTGCAGCAGACGAAGCACAGGCCGGAGCTGCAGCAGACGAAGCACAGGCCGGAGCTGCAGCAGACGAAGCAGATGCAGAAGCCGAAGGTGGCTGGATGGGCGACTCGGGCCCTCCAGCTGACGAGGCGTGAGGCTGGATGGGCGGCTCGGGCCCCCCAGCAGGCGTGGCATGGTGCTGGACGGGCTCCTCGGGCCCTCCAGCAGACGTGGCATGGTGCTGGACGGGCGGCTCGGGCCCCCCAGCAGACGTGGCATGTTGCTGGACGGGCTCCTCGGGCCCTCCAGCTGACGAGGCGTGAGGCTGGACGGGCCTCTCGGGCCCTCCAGCTGACGTGGCATGGTGCTGGACGGGCTCCTCGGGCCCCCCAGCCGACGTGGAAGGAGGCTGGACGTGCTCCTCGGGCCCTCCAGCTGGAAGAGACGGCTGAAGCAGAAGGCAGTCTGAGGCGGAGAGAAAGCTCACGCCATCCTTAGCAGGCTGAGAAGCAGCCTGTACAGCCGACGAGGCATGAGGCTGAACGGGCCCCTCGGACCCTCCAGCGGAGACAGGAGGCTGAACGGGCTCCTCGGGCCCTCCAGCTGGCGTGGCAGGAAGCAGCGGAGTCGCTGCGGGGTGCCGGCCTGGCACACCCGGGCATCCAGCAGCAGATGCAGGTCGGGCTGCGAACTGGGCAGGGAGCTGCGCTGCTAGCTGGGCTGAAGCCTGTGGCGAAACAGACCGCTGGGACATAACTCCACGCTCTGAGAGGGCAGGTGAAGAACTGTCCTTAGCACCTGCAATCTTCAAACAGGGGTCAAGAAAGTGAACGCTTTTAATGTTCACAGTACCGGCGTTAGACTCTGAGAACACAATGTCTCCTGAGTCAACAGTCTTAGAATCTTTAAACTCAGAGTTCATTGTCTCAGGTTTAATGTGAGAAAACTTGGTCACATGGACGACCTCCACATGGCTGCCAGCGGAAATATTGCCTAGGGGTACGTTTCCAGTGTCACGATCAGTAACACATACAATGTTATTCGTCATGTCACAGAAAACCAAAGTAGACTGCACTTCAAACTCAGCCTTGGGATCATTAGCTTCATGGGGCGTGGCTGAGGGAGCAACACCTGAAACAGAACTTTGTCCTTTTAAGCCATTAACGTGGCTTCTGCTGCCCTTGGCTGCCCTTGCTGTGGAGCTAAACACAGTTTCCTTATCTCTCACAGCATCCAGAACACAGTCCAGGTTATCCATAGGCCCTCTAGCATGAGTCATGACTGTCTCAGGCCGAGCATGTTCTGACACACAATACACCTTCTTGGCTAACGTGCCCATGTACTCACTGTTTATCAGTTCGCCACCTGGTCTCAGGTCCTGGACTGAATTACTCCTGGCAGAGGTGGAAACAGGTGCCCTGCCCTCACGGAATGGAGGAGGGTTAATTTCTGGGTCTAAGTTCCCATGCCTAGAATTCACAGTGGCGTCCTCACCAACTAGAGTGGGTTCATGGTCACAATTCTCAGACGCATTCAACTGGGAGTCAAAAGGCTCAGTTATATAAGCCACACAGGAAACAGTCTCTGGTTTCTCTAAATCATTAACATGGTATCGAATTTCCTTATCTGCTCCCTCAGAACAGGTAGACACAGCCCTGCCATCCTCGCTACATGACACTGGCAGGGTTTCTGTTGGCGCTTGTACGGCCACATGAAGAGCTTCTACATCACAATTCCTGGAAACCCCACTTAATGGGTCACGCTCAGTTTTGCTCACATTTCCAGCAACAAGAATGCCCCCAGACTCATCATCAGTGATTGAGTGGTGGTTAACACAGGTCACACATGGAAACGCTAAACATTCATGTTGAGACACTCTACAACCCTTGGGGGGCCTCTCTAGCTGTTCAATTTCAGTCTTGCTGCTCGTAGTATTACTATCAGCTGGTCCATTTACAGTCTCTTTAGTCTTGGCCGGTAAAACAGATATTTGCACGGACTCTGGCTCTTTGATACGATCGCCTCTCTTATGGCTGAGCCCGCAAGGCAGCAGTTCAGCAGTGGGCATGATCTCGCCCATGGAAAAGACACGTGGAGCAAAAGCACAGTCACTCACCTCCATTTCGGAAGGGGCACGAGATGAAACGAGACCCTCCCCAACCGCCAGCTGCCGCGCGGCGCCACGGTGACGTCGCTGTCGCGTCTTCCCTGAAGGCGACGCGGTGACGGAAGCTCCGGTTGCAGGGGAAGTGAAACGGGGCAGGCCCTGGCAGCTCCGCGGGCCCCCAAGAGCGAGGCGCGTTCCCCGAAAGACTTGCTCACAGTCGGGGGTCAGCCACGGCTTCCACTGGAGCTTCTCCTCCAGCTCCGCGAGAGCCACCTGCTCCCGTTCAGCGATGTCCCGGGCAGTGATTTGTGGGGACATCTCCTCAGAGCCGAAAATCACTGCTGACACGGACTCGGAGGCGGCTTCGGCCAGCGGTTCCGGCCCAGGCGACTACTCTGACGAAACCCCGGACTCTGGCTGCGCTGACGTGCGGCGGCGACGAAGGCGCCGCTTCCTCCTAGCAGCGGCTGTTGACACAACATTGATAGCTGTGACGGCTGGCTCCTCATCCTCCGACCACATCCGTGCCAGAAAGGAGGCTGGAGAAGCGAAGTCCGAACGAAACGGCGAGGGTGAGCGGCTCGTGTACGAAGGAATGGATGGTAGCGACCCCAGGTTGCGTCCGAGTCTCAGTGAGCCAACTTTAATCACCCCGGAGCCGCAAGATGGTGGAGGCGGTGATGGGGAAGTTGCGTGACAGCGGAACGGTGGTGACGCGGCCCGTGCGCTGGGCGCCTGCTCCTGAGGACGGGGTTGGAGGATGGTGCGGAGGTAATCAGAAATCAGGGGGGGTAGCGCCTCCCACAGCCAGGGGAACACGGTTACGCTCACCCGCAATGGGTGATGCAACTCCTCCGTATCCTCCTCCCCGGAATGCTGCATCCACTGACAGCATAGCACTTCCACTGTCTGAACGACCTCCCTTCTCTGTGTCGCTGGGTCCATACTGGTCGCGTCGTACTGTCACGGACCGCCGGGGCAGACCGTGTGGAGTGAGTGGAGGACCCAAGAGCAAACAGAGGTGAGGACACAAAACCGGACTTAACAGAAGGCGAGCCTTTATTTAGGGCCGAAAACATAAGGAACAAGGCAGCAAAGGAACTGAGGGAAAACCTGAACATAGACTGGGAAAACTATGGCTAAACAAGGTACAAACTAGGACTAGTTGAGGCTGGGGAACTATGACAAGGGGTAGGGGAGATAACACAGACGACGCGACACAGACTACATGAAACACAGAGACTAAATACACAAGAGGGATGATCAGGGGAAGTGGCCACACATGGGAACACAGCTGACACAGATAAACGTAACAAGACATGGCAGGAGTAAACAACACTGACGGGAGACTGTCAAAGTAAAACAGGAAGTACACAGAGGTGCAAACAGGAGGAGAGAGAGAGAGCACGGGCATAGTGGGCTGGGGAAACATGGAATAAAACATAAGGAGAGACGAGGGCTCACAGATACACAGAGGGGCACACAGGGGGCAAAAGCCACGAATGGAAAACACTAAGGGAACAACACAAGAGGGCAACTCAGAAAACATGGCCTAAAATAAGGAACGAAATACAAAAATACAAAGAACTAAGAATACTGGGCCCACATGGCCCAGGACCATGACAGCTTCTCTTTGATTTTGCTGTAATGTTTTCTTTTCTAATAAACTTAATAACAAGGGTGAAATATTAAAAGACTCAAAAATAATCATCATGATCCGCAGCACAGCTAAATCCATCTGTGTAGTCATATTTATTCTTAGCAATAAAGAGATTTCAAGAAAGAAAGCTGGAAAAATTGAGAGATATGGATAGATCAGTGTGCCTTTATACCAGGACTAGGCTGTGCCGTGGAGGATATCACCGAAACCCAATGAACAGATAGCTTGAAGATTTATCTGAAATGATATAGTGCTGTGAATGAGAAAGCTATGGCTTCTCCATTACCCATCCATCACCTATGATGTATTGCAGATAAACTACTAGGCAGCAACAAGCTTTTGCTGAGAGGCTGACCTCATTGATGAAAGCGAAAAACTCCCCCATGGCCATCGCGGAGTACACAGCCCCCTCTTTTCAATACAACAGTCAGAGCTTGTCTCTGTACAAGGGAATTCATATCAACGCTATTACTTGTTGGGGGTTGGTGTGTGGATACTGACAGAACTGAACAAACTCACAATTTGTCTCCGCACTTGGGATGGAAAGGCCCATGCCTCTACATCAGTGCTTGAAGGTTAAGTCAAAAGGCTGTTCTCGCTCTACAGCGCTGAGGTGAATCTTCGCTAGAGCGTCTGGTTTTATTTCACACAGGCTCGTGTAAACAGACTGCAGCTGAGCCCGTATTTTGAGTTAAGTGAAAATAAACGATGAGCACGAGGTCTTGTAAAATCTTTTGACATATTTCGAGGACTTAAAAATCCAGGAATCAGTGGCACCAATGAAGCGATGCATTGTCAAGCCGAGTCGGTGGGTGAAAAAGGCTTTTCCAAGAGGTGGCTGGTCTTTTGAAATAGAACGCACTGGAAAACATGACTCTCAGCAAAAACTTTGCTTAATGTCCCAGCAATAGCGGATCCCTCTGAAGTACCGATGCCCCAATTACGTTTTTAACCCACACTGCCATAATACAGTGCGTGCTGAAGGAGGCAGACCTAATATTTACATTTCCCGTTATACTGTAGGACAGCAGCATGGTGTCTGCACTCCAAGATTCCCACATTAAAATGTTTAAATATTTGCATTTTCTAATCAAAGTGTCCTGTGACAGGGGGCGTGGCATCAGTCTGAATTTTTTGTAGCTGCTTCAGGATTTGCTCATTCTCATCTTGCTTATCATCATTAATTATCATTTGTTAGAATTTTAGGCACCTGTGTGGAAGATGTCACTTCTTTGGAGCTTTATTTGTTATTATTTCAGCCTTTATTGGTTTTAGACAAGGGCAGTAGAGAGCAGGAGGGAATGACACAAAGGAAATGGGCCAAGGCAGATTTGAACTCGGGCCCTACAGCCTTTGGGCACATGGATTGCCTGCTCAGCCAAGTGAACTGTAGTGGCATCCCAGAAAGTGTCATTTGATCAACACTAATTTTGCTCTTCTGTGGTAGGTGATCGCATAGATTCCACATAGATTACTCTGAGCTGTAAGTGACCCTTACCTTAACTCTTAGTGATATAGAATAGAATACAACAGAATAGATTATGTGATTTTTGGCCTTTGAAAATTTCACTTGCTGATCAAAAAGCTCCTATTTTTTTTTCTTCCAAACTACAGAGACAGTTTTATAGTTTTCATTTGTGGCTGCTGTTGTGTCATCCAATGATTTTGTTTCCATTAGTTGCCTTAAGTTGCAATCAACACCTTATTTATTGGCTTAAATGATCTGATCTTGAAATTATAGGTGTGAGGTTGAAATTGGGGCATGTTTGGCACTGTGTTGCAGGCTAGGTAACAAAAGGATTTGATATGTTCTCTATGTACTATTTTCAAATAAACATAAGGTGAAGGTGAATAATATTTCCTAGATTAGGTTATTAAATCCATTGTTGAAGTTATGAATCAAATGTTAATTGTACTTTATTTTTTTCTCTTTAATATATGCCTGTCATAACTAAAGCTTTTTCCCTTTCCTTTGAAATAGATGACACAGTGTGTTTATTTCAAAATTTGCTTTATATGCCCTGGGTATTGTATCCCCACTCTGTACACCAGTTGTCTGACTAAATAATTATTCCCTAGGGTTGTGTGCCTCCAACAAATCCTTGGGTTGCAGTCTGCATCCATGTCAGCACAGGCAACCCTAAAGAAAACAGATTTTCAAGAGAATTTGATCTCTTGGCATCAGAGATTAATCTCACCAATCCGGTATTCAATCAAATGTAAAATATTAAAACAGACACAGATTCTTCTTTCTGTGGAGAGTAATGATGTCACAGTGAAGTCAGCCACTGACATTATATAGAATGTTATCAGATCATTGTTTTATCCTATTAGATATTTGTTTGAAATCTTGTCATCTAGAGCTTCTTATCCTTGGGGGAGAAAAACAGCTTTCTGGAGGTCACAGTGACTTTAAATTTCAACCATCAAATTTTAATAGGTTCTTCTTCTAAGTGAACTATGCCAGATTTTAGGAAATTTGCTCACAGAGATCGCTTTTATAAGAATGGGATGGAAGCAAGGTCTGCAAGTGACAGTTAGGTCCAAGTGGTCCTGTTCTTTTCCCCAGTTGTTGCTTATAATAAATATATAATAAATAAATAATAAATAAATAAAACACAATCAACAGCAGAGCTGCAGATTCCAGATTGCATTTACAAAAAAGTCCAATCTCTCTTTTTATTATCCTCAAGGACTGTTTACTTGCAGGTGCCTGAATTGGGTGATACAACCACAATTCCAAAAAACGGGGATGCTGTGTAAAATAATTAAACCAGAATGCAATGAACTGGAAATGTCATAAAATAATGTTTTATTCACAACTGAACATAGAAAACACATCAAATATTAAAAGGGAAAAAAATCTACCTTTAGTTTATATAAAAAATGTAAAGTCACTTTAAATTTGATTGCAGGAAAACAAAAAAAGTTGTGATAGAACCATATTTACAACTGTGACATTCCCCCAACATTTTATGACCAGCCAGTAAACTTCTGGAGACTTCTAGAGTGGCACTTGTTGGACTACCTTATTTACATCTTACATCTCATGGCCTGTAACACTGAGGGCCATGTGAGCACTGCAATATCAGATTCCTGTGTATGATCTGTATATATGGTTTTTGACAGTAAAGCTGACTTTGACTTTGACTTTGAAAGGTCTGAACTGCAAGAGGGTGTCTGATCTGTGTAGCTGTATTTTTCCATACTTCCTTCTTTCCTAGTTTTTTTATTTGTTTTTTTTTTCCTCATCAGTTGGTTTTGTTTCATTATTTTGTGGGTTTTTTAGTAAAGTTTTTGGCCACTTGGTGTCTAAACACCATGGTTAGTACAGGTTGCTTTTCCATGCTGACACGAAAGCATGACATCAGGGTTAATGTTTTCTGCGTGTGGTGGAGGAGGTTGCTTTGACTGTGGGCGCTGAACAGAGCTGTGGTCCTGTTTGTTGAGAAGGTAGATCGGATTAATAGGCTAGTCGAGGAAGGGGTCGCTGTTGGGGGAGCTTTTGTGTCAGTTGTTCTGCTGGGACAGCCTGCTACTTGATCACTCTTTCTAATGTGCCCCCATTTATAAGCGATGAATTTCAGAGATGCGAGCTTTCAAGACGTTTGTGTTGTGTTGAAAGTTTTGTCTTCTATTAAGAAAGTTTTGTCTGGTTGCAAATCACCCTTACTTAGTCATTCCATCTCTTATAGACACCAGGTGTTTATGATTCTTCACAATGAATCAGATGAGCTTAAGCTGCACTTTCGTGTCAGACTGGAAGATTATGATTAAATTTTTTTTGCAGTGTCCACTGTTATGAAGTGCTTTGGCTGTGAGGAAGAGGGAAATATGATAAAAGTGAGTCCAAATGATGAAATTATTGATGCTTGAGTTGTTCAGATTGGTGAGGTGGACCATGCTACGAGGATCCTGCACCTCCATTAAAACGGCACAGTAAGAAAACAAATGTGGATAAAGCTGGTGCAGAAGTTGGCGCTAAGACTAGAAGACAGAGAATCAGCCAGCTGGGTAGAAGAACCAGGCTTTCTGATGAAAGTGACAGTGAGAGCATGTTGTCTGATCAGAGTGACTTGTTTTGTACTCAGAGGTCAGAAACCAAAGACAAGTTGTATCCTGCTGTGGCTGTTAAAAAGTTATTACAGGAAACAAAAAACATAAAGAGGATGAACTCAGAGTCATTTTTTCAGGATATACAGGTTGTCTAAAGTTCAGTCTGGTCTAACAAGCCAGGAAGTTTACAGGTTAAGGAAACTTTAGCCAAAATAAAGAAACAGATTTGACAATGATGGACACCGTTCTAGTTAGGCTTTTGTTTCTTAGTTTATTGACTGTTTCTGTTTTTTTTTTTAATATTTAAGGCTTTGTAAATATTTTCAAAGTGGGCAGTTTGAATGTAAATGGCGCTATGAAACAGAAAAAGAGAGCAGTGTTCTTTAAAACTGCAAACCTTAAACAGATGTCCTGTTTGTATAGGAAACCCACAGTGATTTGAACAATGAAGTGGACTGAAATAGAGAGTGGGCAGGGAAGGTCTTTTTAAAACATGGTACAACACTTAGTGTAGGAGTGGGGATTTTATTTTCCAAGGCATTTGCCCCAGTATCTGTAAGAGTGGAGACAGTGGCCCAACACAGAACTTTATTAGTCACTGCTGTTTTTGAGCTTTTTAATGTTTTTTGTTTGATTGTTGTTATTGTTGTTGTTGTTTGTTTTTTTAAATCTCTATGCTCCTAATGGTGGAGCAGAGCAGACATGTTTCCTAATGAAAAACTGAAAGATTGCAGTGTTACTGCTTATTTATTTTTTTAGAATTTAACTATACTGAGAGTGAGCTTTTAGATCATCATGCAGAACCTCTTTTAATTTGCCAGTGTGCTCTGGAGCGCCTGGATGTATGGAGAAGGATGCTCGCAGGCTGCAGACAGTACACATGGTCTCAACATAAAGACAGTAGAATTTCTTTGGCTCACCTTGATCGCATTTCTTTCTTTTCTCATCATTTTGATGTTGTTAAAACATTCAAGATCAAGTTCCTACCTGCTGGTTTTACGGATCATTCTTTGGTTGAATGCAATGTTTCTTTTACAAATATTTCACCTAAAAGTACCTACTGGCATTTTAATTCAACTATGACTGCTAACAGATGTTTTAGAGAGACTTTTATGTTTTATTGGTCATGTTTTAAACAGAGAAAAAGTGACTTCTCTTCTTTGAGTGAGTGGTGTGACCATAGGAAGGTTCAGTCAACTCCTGTGTCAACAGCACACGCTTACTGTTACTCGTAACATCATCAGATCTGTTGGAGATCTGGAGTCTGATATTGTGGAACTTGAGCGATTGAGTGAATCCACAGGAAGTCAAGGATATGTTAAACTCCTTAAAATGAAGAAAGTCTGACACAAAAGTACAGGGTGCTCTTGTTCACTCTCGCTTTATTTTTTGGGGCCTGGAGAAGAAACAAGGGCAGAGAAAGATCATCTACTCTCCCTTGTCAGATACAGGGCAGGAGTTGACAGAGCCAGCCTTGTTAAGGAAGAGAGCAAGCTTTTATTCTTCATTGTTTTAAAGTGGGTACAAAGAAAGTAAAGAATCGCAAGAGGACTTCTTCATTGGTCTGCCAAGAGTCTCAGATGAGATCAGATGTTCTAGGCTGACTCGGCTTCTGTCTATAAATGACCTTTGAGCTGCCCTTCAAACAATGCAACTGCTTTCTATGGAAGACCATGGAAAGGTTTGAGTTTTGTAAGGTGTATCTGGAGGAGCAATGGTGAAAAGTTTGGATTTCTCTCTGTTTTTAACTTGTTTTAGATCTTTGCAATTGAAAACATCGTCTCCTTTATATTAAGGTGTTGTCAAGCCGTGTGCTATTTTCAAATACACAAAGAAAGACAACATGTCTCTGCACTGGTTGCTGGAGGAGCCTCTGATATGTGGATCAAGGCTGAATTTGATGGCTCCATGCCTGGGCTAGCAAGGGCACTTTGCAATGGTTGTATGCTTGAAACAGCTGGTGCAAGCAGCTTAGCAAGGTTAGCTAGCTCCACTGCTAAAAGTGTACTCAGGCCAATTGATCCAAAAGACGCTGGCTTTCTGTAACAGAGAAGAAACTTGTATGCCATTTGAGAAGTTATACCAAACCTGTTGGATGTGTTCTCTGATTTCCATTTGACTCCTGGGTTCACATTTCTGAATGTTGCTCTGAATGGGGACGACTGAGGCGAGAACCCCACTCCAGGAGCCGACTATGAAGACAGGAAAAAGCAGGTAAGTTTTCACACAAGATCTAGACTGAGCGATAGTTACACCGCTGACTAACATGGGATAGCAGTTACTTGGGCTGCTGCTGGATAACTGCAGGAATTTGCATAACATTATAATTTGTTATTATTTACCTTGTGCACAGCATCTCAAAGTTGCCAGTGCCAAAAGTCTTGTGCTCTCACATCTGCAGATACTCATGTTCACATACAGATATATGTTTACAGATATTATATATAGGTCGTAACCTGCACTAAATATCAGAGTCCTTCTTTACAATTAGCTGCTTAGCTTTGTGGGTGGCTATGGAGGAGGTCGATTAGGTCATCCATCCAGTTTATTGTTTGTGTTTCAGCAAGATACTGAAACCCACAGTGGTGCATAAGAGACAAAGATAGTTAAATTGCAATCATTAAAATAGTCAGGAGGTATGTGTGAATGTGTCAGAAATACTTTCACACTCCCAGAAATCTCAGTTTTTAATGTTTCCATTCTTTTAAGACATATACTTAGGCCTGCATCGCTGTAATAACATACCTAATGTGGTGTTGGGAATTGAGTCTAGTTATGCCACCAGAATGCCTTGGGCCAGTCTTAGAGATGAGAAGAAAAAAAGTATTTGATTCATCAGTTTCTGAGAGCAGATATTTGGTTCCCTTTGACTGTAACCGGCTTGTTGAGGTACAGTATATTTGGACAGACAGAATGAATCTACCGTCTTATCCCTGCTCTGCTTTGAGATTTAAGGCTGCTATGGGTGTTAGAAAAAGGACTGCTGGAAAATAAAGTGGTTCTCTTTTTTTTTATGGTACATTCTTCTAATCTCACCTTTTGCTTTGGGTAGAAGAGTAAACAAATGACACAAAGCTGAGTGGAAGTCATACAGATAAATTCTCAACCTGTGGTTTGCGGAAGATTGAGCACTGAAAGAGGGGACAAGTTAAGGCATGTGAAGTGACCTGGTCCACATTACCCCTGTCACTATCTGTATTTCCCAGCTTGCCCTGATAGATCCATGGGCTCTCTGCTGACAGAGATAATACAAGGCAGAGAGAAAGACGGTTTTGTGACAGCATTGGGAAAAGCAGAGAGGAGTGGGGGAAAGGAGAGATGGGGAGGGGAAAGTGCATGACTCAGCGAAAGGTGTTGCACCATTAAAATTAAATTTACAGCTGGTTTCAGACAAATCTGTAAGCTCGGTGGCTGTAGGGAGAGCTGGTTGGGCGTTTGGAGGACAAATTGACACCCCAGTTCTTGGGACTTCTGAATCATATTTTACACCTACCACTACTTAAACTGTCTGAGCAGTGATGGGTTTGGCACTCGGTTGTCCACAGTTAATTCATCAGAGCTGAGCTGGCTGGTGTACTGTCTGTCCAGCTCTCTGTCATTAAAGATCTCAAAATCTCCATCTCCAGCTTGCACGTTTTCAGGAAAATCAAAGGGGAAGCTTTCCTGCATGTTTGTCTATCCGTTTAAAGGATAGACAAAGGGAGGGAGGGATGGATGGATGGATGGATGGATGGATGGATGGATGGATGGATGGATGGATGGATGGATGGATGGATAGATAGATAGATAGATAGATAGATAGATAGATAGATAGATAGATAGATAGATAGATAGATAGATAGATAGATGGATGGATGGATGGATGGATGGATGGATGGATGGGACACTTGATATGAGCTGAACTACTCCAGTGTTTTAAATGAAAAACAATTGTTATTCTACAAAAGTATCCAAAATCAGCAAGCAGAAAGAAAGAAGTGTTCACAGGAGGTTCTGCGATCACAGAGTGTGCACAAAACCATGGGTAGAACTGATGAATTTTCTTCTGTGGTCTATGACCCCTGATTAAACAAACAAATTAAATTACAAATTAATAACTATAACCTGGCGTTTCCCCCTGGCGATATTACAAAAATCAGCACTGCCAACTTTATGCAGAGAAATCGATTTTTTTATATTACCATAATACCCTTATAGGCCTATCTATCTTCCCAAATTAAATACTTCAATTACAGTGGAGCTTAGGAGAATGGATTAGAACATTTTGGCCAGAGAGCAAAAGCCAATCACTTCAACTCGACAATCATTTACACATTGATACTGCACACACACAAAAAAATCAGACTTACAAATGAATGCATCTGCAATCTAAATAACTGCCACTCATTTGTGTTTTTCAAATGATTTTCCTGTTCTTCTCATAATGCAATAAGGCGACAGGCTAACCATTAGCCTGTCGCCTTATTTAAAAGCAACATCACATCATGCATGGCGTAATATTCACCACATATTTTTTCCCTCGTTCTGTCGCCTTGCTGTCCAATAATAAAAATCATAAAAGAAAATGCTGTGTGCAATATTCCTCGATCGCAGTCATGCTCAGGGTGTTTTTCTGCATCACCAATTTCTTTCATTTTTGCTCTGATTTCTGACTGTAAACAAATTTCACATCAGACTTTAAGGTTTTTCATTTCAATAGAACCAAACCACAGAAAGCATGGTGGGGGAAAAAACTCTGTATAGCATCCTGTGGCTCCAGAGTAGCACACAGACTGAATGTCCATGATGCTGCAAACAACATCTATAGCAATGTGCAAAAGTCTAGAGCACCCCTCATTATATTTTGCCTGGAAATGGAAAATTGCTTGTAGTAACTTACTTAAACATGCACAAAAATACATGGAAATACAAGGTATTATTATATAAGGTCAAACATCAATATTTGGTACGATCACCTGCTTTCTTCAACACAACCTGAACACTCTTAGGCAGCTTTCTTGTCATTTTTTTCAGTAATCTTCAGGCTTCTTGAATGATATTCCAAAGCTCTTCCTCTACTGAGATGTCTTTACTTTAAAGAATTCGCAGACACAGCACTGACACAGAATTGAATTGAATTATTTAGATTTAGATTTTGGCCAATTTTTCTTCCATTTTTTTAATCAAGATGATCACAGACTGCTTCAATAATGTCGATGGCCGGGCTCTGAGGAGGCCAATCCATGACTGATAGTGTGCCATTGTGGGGTTTTTTTTTTGGGTGCTTCAAAATCAGACTCATCTGCTTTCATAATTGCATCAGTTTTAATAAGATCCCCCCCTAACATACTAAAAATCTGAAGCAAAGATTTCAAATTTGGATTCCAATACTCATTGCTCTGAAAATGATCAGGTGCACAGACTGGGCTGAAATTAAATGAAAAAGCAACCAACATCCAAACACAATGAAACAAAAAAAATGTTTCGGGGGACTTTGATGTAGCAGTTTCAAACTTTAAAGAAAGCAGTTGATCTTGCAAATAGTTTTGTATTTATGAATCCAGGAATTATAAACAATACCTTGAAGTCACTCAGGATCATTACAAAACAACGAAACCAAACAAAATTTACATTTCCATATGTAAATATTGCATCTCCATAATTTATGTTTAGTAGGTTTGTTTTGTTCTTGGAGCGCACGACTCTCCCAGAAGAAATTAAGATCCTAAAACAGAACAGAGCAGGCATGAACGAAAACAGATATGAAACTGATGACGTTACCACACATTTACTATTCTTTCCAAAAGTCTCATTTAACTCCAGTTTTAGCCTAGACCAAATCCTATAGCTTCTGTAGCTACTAAATTATGTGTATACCTATTATGTGCACCATCTGTATGATGCTGAGAAGGTTGTACACAGTGGGCCTTTTTAGATTTATGTTGTGACAGTGATCCAACGTATTAAAAGCTGTGGGCTGAATTGCTAAACACTGGGTTGAAACATGCTATAGGCCTCCATAATGCTGCTGTAGATTCAGCTTAAACGTCTCTGTAAGTCCATCAATCATCATGAAGAATCACTTTCACTTTGTCGTTTTTTGTTTTTTTTATAGTAATAAAAGTAAGTAATTTTTGTAAGCTATTGGCTGCTTTCAGTAGTACAAAACCAGAGTGCAGTAGAGCAAATAACAATGTGTGTCTATAAATGTGCAGATAAAGTCATGAAAATAGCTTTCTTCTACCGGTAAGCTCACCTGCAATGGAAAGAGACATATATTTATCAGCAGCTAGGCAAAAAGTTTAATCAAATTAACCAAATTAACATGCTTTCAAATCAATACATTACTCATAGAATTAAAAATAATATATGTCAAAAGAAAATGCATCATCATTGACTTGAAAACACTGAAAGGTCATTGCTAGAAGCAGGTATTTCTGACATGAGCTGTTAAGTCGGTTTCGTAACAGAACCACCTGCCTCGGAAAATAATTGGGATGCCAAATAATTATTTGGCTTCCTTCCAAGGAAAATTTCCATCCATCAACATTTATTTAGACATTGAATGTTAGACATCTGTTTTGGGGGGTTCGAGAGAATATTTACTGAGAAACAGAGCTGTCGCCAATCCCTGGCGTTGTTGTTTTATCCCCACTACAGACAGGGGATTTAGAGGTGCTTTAGAAAGAGTGATTGACAGCCATGTTAAATTACACAGCGGTTCCAGAAGAGGCTTCTTCCCTCGTGGTTAGACTGGCTGTAATTTTCCCTGAATCTGGTGCAAGCATTCCCCTGTTCCCGAGCCCTAATTTAACAGTCCTAAACCACCCTTGTGCAGTCGATGCTGAACAAAAACCAAATGTTGCTAATGCCAAGTTAATTAATAGAACCCCAGCTGCTTGGGCCTCAGAAAGACATACTATGCCAAGGAGGAAATCTTCTGCTCTCTACGTGTCCATAGTGACAATATTGCACCAGTGTCAACAGGACATGCCCTTATTGGCCTGCTCATCTGCTTTGTTAATTTTGTTTACAGAGCCTTTGCTTTCCAAAAAATGTTGTGATTAATTTCAGTATCATGGCTCTTGGGGGGCTTCCATATGCCGTCAGATCTGAAAGGCAGCTTGTGCTTCTACACAAGAGATGGTTGTGATAACTGGAAATCCAACTAGGTAAGAAATTTGTTCAGGAAAGACTTGTTACATGTTACATATGCATTTATGAAGACACAGAGACGCGCACAAGTTTTCATTTTCACACTACAAAATTTGGAACGAACAATTTTTTGTCCCCATTTCCATATAAACAGCATGAGCAAGAGCATGGCACATGATGGATTTCCATGATATTCTGAACAGGTATCCGTGGTGTCCATGAGATAAATCCTTTGGTGATAAGGACTAATGGATATACAACACCCAGTGCCCCAAAAAACCCCAAAATATTTAAGGACACAGAAAACCGTTAAACACAGAACATGGAGATAATCACTGTATTTAAGATAACATGAGTAATCCCTCCTCTTCATCAAGGAACAGGGGTAATTGAAAGGATAGATAGCACCATGTTTCCATTGAGTGCAAAGCTTTATCTAATCCAGTTTTGAGTGAAGATAATTAAAGGTCAAATGGCCGACTAAGGTAGTGACGATGGGGCCCCCTGTGATAAAACACCATGTCACCCAATCATTTAATTAACTTTGCTTTACATGTGGTATCTCTTGAATCGAGACAATATGTGATTGCAGGAGGCAAGGTCGTAAATCATCTGGCATGCCTGTAAACACTATCACTTAAAAAGGGACGGTAGAGATCTAGCAAATGCTGTTAACAAATCCCCTTTGACCCGAGAAGCAGACCAGCAGCCCCCCTGCTCCGCCCTGATGCTTTCAGCAGAGAGCAGCAGCAGTACACACCGTTCCAATTTGTATCTGACTCTTTAATTTTTCATATCTAGCCTACCTCCTGATATGAAAAGGCAGGTCAAATTGAGAAACATTGCCCTCTGTATGGTAACTGTGGTCATTTAATGGCTCTGAAATATGTACGCATTTTTCCCTCAGCACAAGGCATGCATGCTATTGATTCCTTTGGGGCGCCCATTAGTCACAGCGATAACTCCACCGTCACATAAGTTACTGAGAGCCATCGTTCAGGCCAGAGGCTGACAGAGGATAGCACAGGAAGGGACAGAAATTTATGAGCTCTCTATCTATCTACTTAGTTTTATTCAAGTGTGGGGGTTGTTGGTATTAGCAACTATGTTGTGTTATTAAGAACCAATGTGCAAGATTAATGTATGTTAAATTTCCACCATTATTACCTCATATCCAAAAACTCTTGTGTAACTTCAGAGGTCATATTCATGAATATATTTATACAGTAGTGCACATGGAAGTGGCATTGGTCAATCTGGACACTCAGGAAAAGCTGCAAGCAGATCAAAGGGCAAATTACATTCACAATGTTTTTTTTCATAACTTGTTCTGAACTAACTGTTCCACAAATCAATGAATATATTTTCTTTAATGCTATCATTTCATCCATCCATTTTCTTTCATTTATCTAGTTCACAGTCACAGGGATGCTGGAGTCGATCTCAACTGCCACTGGGCAATAGATAACCCTAGACCATGAATTGATCTGCTAGCTGATCTTAAAATAATCTTGCATGTCCTTTTTGTGTTTTCTGAACTGTCAAAGTAGTACATTTCAACTGTGCAGTAACATAATTAAGAAGTCCATTATTCCAAAAGAGAAATACAGATACATGCATATCTGTTCTATTTGCAGAATGTTTTGCTAAAAAAAACATGTGAGCTACAAGATGATTTAAAAGAAGAAATACACAAATTACACAGAAATACATGAAAAAGTTTTATATTTGCAGAACGTTTGCAATGGGAGCAGAAATCTTGCTGAAAAACATGTGAGCTACAATCAGGGGTGATCATTTAAAATGAATGAATTTATCACTGACATCTACAGGCATCCATGTGCACCTAAGCAGGTTACTCTCCTAAAGAAAAGGCACAAAGAAACAGATTTATCAACTTATTGTGCTGAGCCAAGGTACAACAAAAGAGAACAGAAAACTAAGCCATGCATGTGTTTTTTGTTTTTTTTAAGAAGCATAATTCCTTAAAAAAGCAAACAGTTCTAGTATACACAGTTTTTTTCAGTTTATTTATTTATTTTGGTGTCATGAATAATTTTAATACATGCATCCGAAAGTTTTTTGTGTATGGCTAATGAAACCCAGGTTACCAGACTGCCTACTAAACACAGTTAACATGTACAGAAAACAATCAAAAAAACCAAACAAACTAAAAGCCCTTCAGTCCATCTTCAGCAACAAACTGGCAACCAGCAAGTCCAAACCTGATTTAAGAGGTGTCTGTGATGCTGCTCTTTGTGTAAGCAGAACAATTAGCCACTGAATGAATTAGCGGCTGTCTTATCTGTTGCTTCACCAGTTCAGCTCTCCTTACCTTGAAGATAAAGAGCTATAAACACCAAGGTTTTTCAAACATGCCAAAATTAATAACTGCAAATTGAGTGATGTGTGAATTTTCAGATTTAAGTTTGTGAAAATTATTTACAGACTCACTAAAGCTGGGAAAAGTGCCAGTGATTCCACCTGCTCAAATATTCAAAGGTTTATTTTGAATTCATGATCTGAGTTATAAAGCCTATGACAAATTTAACTAAATAATTGTTACACCCTGTTTGATTTAATCACTGTGACATTTGCCAGTTGTTTAGTTTATTTTCCATTTGTTAGTCTAGCAAATTTGTGCTTTGAGCCACAATTTTGTTGATAACATACAGACCTTGAATTGACCCTCCAACTTACTACATAGAGCTGAAATACATTTGTAGTGAACATTTATTATGCAATCTTTATAAAAATATTCATGTCATGTGGATTTTTCTTTCAAGTTCTTCTCTCCTGGGAGGAACGGGTCACCCTGCAGTGTCACTAAGAATTGCATCAGTCTAGTTTCTGAGAGCTTTTGTCCTGTAATAGCTTGAACATTGTTCTTGGAGTATTTCCACTTTGATGAGAGCACAATTCTGGGCAACAATACTTGATTATACAAGAATTTTTTTTTGTTTGTTTTTGTGTTTTTTTGGGGAGGGAGTGGGGTTCAGATCATATTGAATTGCACCACAAAATACTCACTTCTATTTTATAATACCAACGTGATTTTCCGCAGTATCAGT
This sequence comes from Diplotaxodon limnothrissa, assembly GCF_057381915.1. NCBI lineage: Eukaryota > Metazoa > Chordata > Actinopteri > Cichliformes > Cichlidae > Diplotaxodon > Diplotaxodon limnothrissa. The sequence continues at coordinate 11,923,260 of NC_140612.1, read as the reverse complement.
CAACCACATTTCAAATACATTGTTTTTTTGTTTTTTTTTAAAGTCGTGCAACATATGGGTTTAATGTAGATAAATGCAATTAGTCTTTTGACAGTAACAGGGATGTTTTGAAAGTCAATTTGTTATGTTTCTGTTTGACTGGCACCCTGTGGACATTGCTGACACCGTTTTAATTGTGCTGGTGCAGAAAATCTCTGCCATCATGTACTGCACCAAGATTAAAAATACCAAGATTGATTTGCAAGTAGTCTTTGACCCATGCCTTGCTCGCAGTCCTGTACAAATGTCACTCATATGGGCTGTATGTTTGAGGAAAGGAAGGAGTAATGGTGGTGCTCGGGTGTAGAGTCAGCATTTAAATATTCTTCAAAGAAAGGGGGAAAAAAGGACTGGGATGCAAAAACAGACTGGTCGCCTTTTCCTTTCTTACAGCCAGATATGAGTTAACAAGTAGCCATTATCTGATTGCTTTGCTGATGTCAAAGCTTTCCTTACATAAAATATTCATTAGGCATGTTTTGAAATGCTCTCTGTGAAGTCATAGCAGAGGGTTGTTTGCAGTGGAGTGGTTATGAATGATTTTTCTTTTTTTAACATGATGATACATCATCATCATCATCACCATCATCATGTTTTAACCCCTACGCAAAGCCTTCATGCTGAAAGGGACCACGGGCTTGTTTTTGGTTGTTTTTGATTAGACCAATCCCTCAGATGAAGTTTGATATACAGTACTGTGTGAAAGCATGAGTCATTCTTCATGTTTTTATATTGTGCTTCCAGGGAGTCAGGCTTTTTTTTTGTCATTTTTTTAAAGCTGAGCAATAGTTCTACAGGCTTTTGGACATTTTGGACATTTGCTGCTTTTCCGGTCCAGTCCTTGTACCCGGCAATTTTCAAAGGAATCTTTTATTGTTTGTTTGTAAAACCACTTAACACAAAGCTACACATCACAACTAAAGATATGAATTCAATAGAATTCAATTTATTTATATAGCACTCTTCACAGGTAAAAACCACAAAGTGCTGCACAGTAATATAAAAACAGATATACATAAAAAAAAGCACAATCAAATGTTCAGCACAAATCTAATTAAATATAGATATGAACCACTGTTGTGTTTACACAGAAAACTGAACAACTACCCAACTTAAAAAGATCTTTATGCATTTTATTACTTGCCAGCTATTGCAAATGTTGGCAGTTATTGGGTTAAAGCTACAGAAACAACATTTGAAAAACATGAAATAGTTCTTTTGAAAAATAAAGCAATTCACAGCATGCTATTAGTCAGAAACTTGGCTTACATTGGCATCATAGCAAAGTGTGTGGTGCATCCTTAAAAAATTTGAGGAAACTGGAGCACAAGAGAGAAACTTTGTTTTATGAAGATGTCAGCTATCTACACCTGATGAACAGTCTCTGAAAGCCGTGTGCTCAAGTCCAGCACTGTTGTTGGTTTTTGATCAGGATCGTGCATGCACCTGCAAGAATCAGGTGGGAACCACAGGGAACGCTGGTCTGCAAACTCAGCACATCGCCACTGCCACAGGTGAATGTTTTTCAGTCCCCGGAGACCTCCAGTGGCCTGGGGCTGCAAACAGTTGCCTGCTTTGACTGGTGGTAAACATCACCACTGAGGGTAAGTATTCTCCATTGGGGTTTGGTCTAGATGTAGGTGTATGCTGTTGCAGCATTGGCAACCAGACCAAAAATTCATGTAAAAATCAGTTGTATAAGCAACAGTTACCTCTAAAAATGGAAATAGTAGATGGGAAAGGTGACAGAGTGAAATAGTGTTTTATTAAATCAACATGAAACTAAGAAAATAAATCAGAATTTTGACCTGCAAAGTGAACATTTTTGCACACATTCCATCACAACTATTTACTTTGGCTAAAGTGAAGCAGTGAATATAGAGTGAATTTTACTGTTCTTATTGGCAGCTGCGAAATTGTATCGTATACCATGCTTCAATATAGTTTTTATGATTAAATGTCACCAGATTGATCCACCAGCTCAGGTTGTAGAGAACATTCTCAGGCCAGTTCAGGTTTAGTTTTGCCGCTCAGTGTTTGTTCCAAGTACTTGGAACAAACACCTGGGTTTCTTCTCTGTGCTACAGATTGGTCTCGAAGCCAACCTGTTCTCAGGCATTGCGCCTCCACACCAGCTTTACTTACCTGCTAACCCCACTCTCTGCCTGCTTTGCCCTCCATTTCAATTAAACACCTTTCAAATATGATTTCTGGTTTGTGTGTTTTCTGTAAGCTTATGCTCTGCTTCATTTGGCTGGCTCATACTGGAAATAGTTTTTTTTTTTTTTACGTTTTGTGTGACATTTCGTACTATATGTGTCAGGGGAACTTCTTCCCTGACTCCCTTCAAAGGGCCATCCATATTCATTCAAGTGCCACATCAACTTCACTCAGAGCTCAAGAGAGCTGAATTCATTCAGGAGAGACTTAAATTAGAGGACAGCTCAAAGAGTAATTAAATGATTTGACATGGTGTGCACATAAGGAAAAGTTGAGGAAAAATGTGAGGAGTCCTTTGCGAATAAACTTCTTTTACAGACAGTTGGAATATGGTGATGCCGTCTACCGATGGGCCTGTCCCACTACTTTAGCTAAATTAGACCCCATTTAGCAAACTGCCCTAAGGTATATAACAGCCTCACACTTCCTGACTCATCATCGCACTTTGTATACCCTTGCTGGATTTACTGCACTCAAGAATCAAAGGATGAACCATTGGTATATTTTTATATACAAGGCTATTGTAAGCAAATTACCATCATATATCTACACCAAGTTCATTGCCCTCCAGAACACCTGCAATCTCAGAGCCAGTAGTTGGCTGTGCTAAAGTGTTTAACGTGCCCCTTGTGAGCACAGAGTTAGGAAAGTTAAGTCTGTCTTTTTTCAGCCTGTGGTCCTGGAAAGATCTGCAGCTCAGGTTGATGTTGGAATTTCTCATCCCTTTATCTAGTTTCAAACAAAAACTGAGAGGTTTTAGTCACCAACTGTACCTGTAAAATTTAAATATGGGGGATATGAAATTGTTTTTAAATGTTGAAATGAATTTTATATATTTTACAGTTTCATGTTTTGTGGTAAATGTGAAAAATTTTATAAATTGTTGCATCTGTATATAAATGCTTGTTTTGCACTTGGCGCACTGCTGCTTCTTGGTCAGGACATCCTTGTAAAAGAGATTTACTAACCTCAATGGACATCTTGGTTAAATAAAGATAAATTCAAAATTTGAGCAGGTAGTCTTGACATTGGTGCACAGAAATATCAGTTGATAAACATGTGATGCTGCAGGGGTGAAGAACAATGGAAGGCTCATGATGTAATCTGAAGCAGAACTACTGATGAGTTCACTGGAAGGACATATAAAGGCTGGCTAATGAAAATAGAACAGCTGACAGATGCAGAGAAGGAATATTTTTTTAACAATTAATCTGTAAGTCAGTGATTTTTTGGGCAGAGATTGTTCAAAATGAAACCGGCCAGGAGGGCGGCCGCATGGCCAGCGGCTGAGGCAAGTGAGCAGGTCCGGAAGTCGACCACGCCGGCGACGAAGTCCAGTCAGTGGCCTGGAAGGTGGCCACTTTCGCCAAATCCAACGTGGACTAGGAGATGGCTAGCGGCGGCGCAGCAGCAGGTGACGGCGTGGGAGCCAGCAGTGACGAAGGAGCAGCTTTTTCCGTTCTGTACACGTGATCTGATATCGTCACAATGGTGTTATTCCTGGGTCAACAAAACTAATATTGATCCAAGTTCAACAGTGCGAGTGAACAGTCCCATTGTAGTGATGTCATAGTTTTGTGACATGAATCATCATCACACCATACACCAACACTGTAGCTCTAATCCCATAAACTGTAACAATCATCACATCCTAACATATAACCCTCATCCTGAAATGATCTGCCTCCTGTTTTAGGTTCTCTTTCCTTAAAATTTTCCAAGCTGCAAAGCTATGACATCATAACAGCGTGATTGGTTAGATGCAATCTTAATCCAGGAACAACACAAATATGAGAATATTTAATACACCGTTCTTTACTGGGTCTTACCATTGCTCTCCAGAATGGAGACATGTCTGCAAACATAAATTCCTGCAGTTTAGAGTAACAGTCTTCTTTTGACTGCACTTGTATTTACATTTGAACCACAATTCATTAGCCTGACAATATCAAAGCCATTTTATTCTGTAAGTAACTAGTTTTTCTGTTGTATAGTTGCATGCCAAGTTTCAGTTTTACATTGGCTTTCTTGGACTAAATTGGTTTTTCAACAGGAAGGCAGAGCGAAGGCAGCTTTTTAGTGAGCAGTGAAGTTTATGGAAAGAGCACACTCACTAGGTGAACTACCAACTTCATACAATACAGCTGTCAACATTTATGACTGATGTCTTCTGCTCAGTATAAACAGTCTAGAATGGGAAATCAAACGACTTAAAGAGGTTGAGTGCAATGGTATGAATGGAAGCTCAATAAAAGGCTTCAATGTGACTTCAAAATACTGAGAATAAACAACCACATCAGTGCTTATAATATATCCATTACATGTAGGATATAGTTTAGTATATATTATGAAAGTTTTCTTTCATTTTTTTTTCTTTCTTTTGGCCTGTCCCGTTTGGCTCTTTTGCCATCAGAATTGTTGTCTAAAGGCAAAGAAAGATGCCCAATGGATTTACTTTACCAAATTGACCATCCCAGCCTTGCCGTAATGGTCCATTTGATTCACCTTTTATTGTTTCTTTTATTTTCACTTACTGAATACGGGACAGACTTGACTGGGGGAAAGAAGGGGAGAAAGAAAGAGGGAAAGAGAAACAGCTGAGAAGAGGGACGGGGGAGAAGGGCAAAAGACAAAAACCAACAGAATGAGCAGAAAAAAAAATAAAAATAAAAAAAATGCATATATCGATCACCTGGATCACCTGCTGAGAAAGAAAAAAGAAAACAAGCAGAAGAGAACAGGAGTAATAGAATAAACAACATCACAATGATATATGGGAATATGACAGTAAATACTAAATGTTAAACATTATTGTGCAGCACATAAGATCAACAGAACACAGTGTGCTTTGAGGTAGGAGCCAAAAAGGGTGTAGTTTGTGGGTGCGATCACCCGTGTGTACACCTGTGAGCATGGACGCGCTTGTTTTTTTGTTTTTTTAAAAGGTTCCTTCATGTAATGATCTGCTAGAGGGTGTGGGGGGGCCACAGCCCCGTCCTCCAGGGCATGAAGCAGGTATGGAGGAGATCAAAACTCCAGACATCCAGAGGCCCCCAGAACACAAGAGACCAAGGAAGACCAACAGAGGGGCAGCCGCGCCACTGTCCCAGAAAGAGCTGAGGAGAGTCCCAGATGAGGGCTCACTCAGCAGCCGCGGAGCAGAAGCCAGGGGGAGTTGCAGTGACGCGCCCGTGAGCTCCGCCGGCAGCCAGCCGTGCCTGAGTGACCGAGCCCCAGGCCGAGAGGCCGGGGGCACCCCACCCCTGAAGGAAAGTTTTCTTTCATAAAGAAGTTCTTTTGAATGTTTGTCCTAATGAATCGAATCTATTTCTTTGCTAAAAGCTGAGTTTAGCCAGGTTTGGTACAACTTTAATGACAGTTATTTAAAGCCAGAAAAAGGTTTTTGCAACAAAAACAAATTAATCCTAATTAAGTGGTGTACTGTACCTAAATTGACTACAACAATTAGAGAAAATGGCTACAAATACTGAAACTGGTGAAATAACCAGAGGCAATGGCTCATTTTAAATAGTTGCTCTCTTTTCGTTTAGCTGTAATAAAAGAATATGATATACCAACTCACTGTTACCTGTGTAGCAAAAATGGTAGACATAAAGAGCTCGTGAGGGTTTCAGCATTAATGCTCATAGTAAATTCTTTTTTCCAATGATTTTCGGTCAAATTTACTTACCCAATTAGACTCACCAGAGCCAAGGATGCATGATTTAGACGGGGTCTAAATGAACTGGTTTTGTCCCAGTAGGGACTGTCATTAACATGGACTCCTGCTTAGAGCCTCAAGCTTTAATCTGTCCTTAAACTTGCAAAGCAAAAATGAGAAATTAGCAAATGTCAATCACCGGCTGACACTATTATCAAGAGAAGTCAGTGGGACTCTTGAGAGGACCCGCAGGGGTGGTGCTAGGGTACAGCCTCTATCACTTTGTCTGAATATCAACTCGTGATGTTATGTTCACCCTTCACACTGTGCTGTTCTTGCCCTGGGTGAGTCAAAGCAAATCATCTCATCCTGTCACCTTATTTGTTTAATATGACAACCACTGGAAATAATGTAGGGATACCAATTACATGCCATTAAGGTACAACCATCAGTAGCACTGGATTTCAAAGAAGTCACCATTTCATGTGCTTCACTATGTGTACAATACAATAAAAAGAAACCCAGAACTGATAGTATGTCTTTATCCCACGGCATCAAGCACTGCTGTTATGCAAATCAAGAGTTTATCAGCCAGGAGACCAGGATTTGTGTCTTGTTTGGGAAGTTGGTGAAATCTGCTTTGCTTTATTTTTACTTGCTTTTGCTTTTAATTGGAGTTATGTTAAGGAATCCAAAGGCACTTAGTTTATGAAAATATTAGAGTTACAATTAAAATATGCCACATCGCAACATTAAGCCTTCATACTGAAAAGCAAAGCTCCGCACTATGTTCCAAGGTGACGCCAATAATTGTTTCTCTGTTGCTGCTGAGTCATGGCACATCGACCATGGGACACCTTGTGTGCATGTATGTGATGCCAGCAGCTTTGTCCAAATTTAAAGTGTGTGATGCCTCTGGAACAAGATCAGGCTAGAATTTAGTTTGCTTAAATCTCTTTTTCTCCCCAGTTTGGTGTAACATTAAATTTTCACATTTATTAAGCATACTTAATAAATGTGAAAATTCATTAAGTATTAAGTATTCGAACAACTACTCTAATAGCAGCATCAAAGAATTTGAAACCCAATGTCCCCGACCTTTATCTTTCCATAGTGCAGTTTTAGGTTTTTAGATACTGTGAGGATAAAGGGACTGGGACATGTAAAAAAAAAAAAAAGCACATCCAATGGTGCCTGGAGGCTTAGAGGCTGTCTTTTGTTATTTTGAGTAGAAGAGCAAAGTGTGGGTTTGTGGCCCAGCTGGACATCGAATTGGATAACGAGAAAGTATATTTTTTTCTCTTTTTTTCCTCACACTGAGCACACCCCCCCCCCCCCCCCCCCCCCTGCATAAACTTCTCCCAGGTATAGAGTTCTTTTGATGGAAGTACATTTAATATGTTAGTGAAAGCAACGGTCATTAAAAAGGCGAAGTATTTGCAAATTGTACTGTAACAGCCTGACAACATGCAGAAGATTGGTGCAAAATCACAAGTTTAAATTATGAGCATCTGTGTCTGTGTGTGTGCATGTGTGTGTGTGTGAGAGAGAGAGAGTTAGATAGATGAGGATTAACTGTGATTTATTTGTGACATTTGCTTTGATACTTTGCAGTACAGGTGATGTATTTACTACTAAATGATTAAAATCCTGGATGCAAAGACCTGATAAATGTTACTTGGCAACTTATTTCCTGACTTCCTCATGTTGACAAGAACCTTCTGAATGCACCATTAAACAAGTGGCCATTGCACAATGAGCTGCAAAAAGGTACAGCAATTTCCTCCCATTTTAAAGCCTTTAGTAGAGGACAGGTCTGTCAACCTGGTCTGATATACTAGGTTTTGAAATATGGACTGCCAGAGGATGCAGCCTTTGAACTGATGGGCAAAACAGGCCAGAAGTGCCAGATAGAACCCCCTGCCTCTGCCATTGTGTTTTCCTACAGCCAGCCCAGTGCTTTCCTTTCTTAGTTATTTCTCAGCTGCCTGCCTTATCATCCCATAAAGTACTGAAGCTGTGCCCTCATTCATTGCTGTGCTATATTTGGTTAAGAGGAACACCTTACCAGTGTTATTTAAGGTATACGTCTTGACACGTCAGAATTACACAAAATTGAAAAAAACTGGGAGAAAGCTAGAAACTAGCTGACAAAAAACACATTGAATAGTAAAGTACTGTTACATCATCAACACCGTTGTTTCTACTTTTCAATAACCCCAAGCTTTTGTGTTTAATTTCTTTAAAAGGCCCCTCAACGCTCTGCTACCTGAGTCACATGACTTGACACAGAGACTTATTTTAAACATCACTGGCTTAGTGTAATTGATTTGAAATCTATTTTGGTATGAAAATCGTTTAAATGATCAGATTAGACCTTACATGGTCATCCATGACAAACTAACAAAGAATCTAAAAATGGAAAAAGTAACATTAGTTGACAAAAAAAAATCACAGTCAATTTGACCTTATTTTAGACTTGACTTTTTCCTTAGCAAACCTGTGATTTAGTTAATGTTCAAACTTTTTGGGAATCAGTTGAGGGTGGTGAAATCACTTAAACTGACAACATAGGTGTTAACTTCCTCAGAGCCATCCATTATAGATGATTCATGCATTATTCAAGCAGGTTTATTTTGTTTTTTTACTTTCTAATATCCAACTATCCTTCCATCAATTTTCTTCTGCTTATCTTTATCAGGGGCACGGAGACCTGCAGCCTACCCATCTACCAAAGGGAAAAAGGTAGGGTATATAAACAAAAAGCACTGCAGGGGAGATACAGAATCTAACACAAGAGACTAACAGACTAACAAGGAAGAAAAAGACCCCAAGGGCTTGAGTGGATACGAGAACACTGCAGGGGACAGTCTTTTTTAATACAACATACTTCTGGACATGAAAAACTAGGTAAACACAGGTGAAACTACTCATGCTAACTGGAAACACTACACCTGATGACAAAGGCAGAGCCCCTCTGGAGCAAATGGATGAGGAAGAAGACCTTCAATAGCTTAAGGTCATTCAGTGGCAACAGAGGAATCCTTTTGGAGTATGGGCCTGATGATGGCAGCAAAGGCTGAGAGGTGACCCCACTGGATTGCTAATTTGGGGAAAGACAGAACTGGAAACCAGAGCCATTGCCTGGCTTGGCTGTCCTCTGAGATAGCTCATATCGGACATATACCTCAGGTACAGGTTAGAAATCAGACCTTGTAGCTGACTACATGGAGAAATGAGTCATATGATAACTCAGGAACAGAAATTGTGCATCACACAATACATTCCACCTATGATAACCAAGCTCTTCAGATCATCCTGTATTAGATATGTCTCTGCACACTGTAAAGGCACAATTAGGTACTGATACAAAAAAAGTCACAATTGATAACTTTTTGGGGTTACTCAGAAAGCAGACACAAATACACACACTGGAAAGCTGTAGGTTAAACTAAAGCAGACACAGAAGGCAAAAAGGCCAAGGTTAAATTCAAAGGTAGCAGATAAAATCAAATGGTTGGAAAGCTCAAACATAACAAAGAGAATCTGATGATGAAACAATGTTGGACTGGTGGTACTCAGGGAATGAATAATGGAAGTACATACGGGTGAATAAGGTAGAAGATAAAGGAGATGAGGGCTTTTTTGAGCTGGCAACTACTTTACTCATTCCCTCATCTACAAAGTGCAGTAACTAGAGAAAAAATGCAGACAGTTGTTAGCAAAGTTCAGACACTACAGGGATGCATCACTCCTACATAATAAAGCTAAATTAATGTCCAAACACCTGCACCGTATTTAAGCTACTTTGTGTACTTGGACAAAAATAGCATAGTCATTGAGCCATATCTCTCCACATTAATAAAGAGAGTTATTAATTAACTTACAACAAACTTTGATTGTACCATATCACCCTATAAAAGCACAATGAAAACTGCAGCAGTTGTGCTTGCATGTACTAATCTTCAATTAGTTGCCAATGCACTGTATTTATCAGTAAGCAAAGTCTCAACTAGGTGTCAGGTTTGATAGCATTTTTAAAAAACCTGCTGCTCAGACAAATGAAGAGACACGGTTCTGATCGATGGATATAGTGTAAAATATCTGTAGACCGCTTTTTATTGACAGTTTTGAATTACACTGTAGACTGGATGAAATGCATAGTTTTGAACAGCACTATTAAACGGCAACACCTGTTCAACTGTTCATTAATACAAAAATCTAATCAACCAATTACAATGCAGCAACTAAATGAATTTATACATGTAGACATGGTCAAGACAAAATGCTGGGTGTAAGTTTGAAAGACAGGTGATTTTAAGTGACTGGCACCACCGCTGTTGGTGCCAAAAGGATTTCAGAAACTGCTGGGATGTTCGGACACAACAGTCTCTAAGGTTAACATAATAATAATAATAATAATAATAATAATAATAATACATTTTATTTATTATTAATAACAGAGAATGATCCTTGGGCCTTGTCGATGTCAGAGGTATAAGGAGAATGGATAGACTGCGTTTTTTCTAGCTGATAACTCAAATAGCCACTCACTGGGGTGCCTGTGGCTCAGGTGGTGGAGCAGATCAGCTACTGATTAGAATGTTGGTAGTTCAATCCTTGGCTTCCCCAGTCTACATGCCAAACATTTTTGGGCAATATCCATCCATCCATCTATCCATTCGCTTCCGCTTATCCTTTTCAGGGTCGCGGGGGGCGCTGGAGCCTATCCCAGCTGTCATAGGGCGAAAGGCGGGGTACACCCTGGACAGGTCGCCAGTCTGTCGCAGGGCTAACACATAGGGACAGACAACCATTCACACTCACATTCACTCGCACATTCACACCTAGTGACAATTTGGATTAATCAATTAACCTATCCCCACTAAGTGCATGTCTTTGGACGGTGGGAGGAAGCCGGAGTACCCGGAGAGAACCCACGCAAACACGGGGAGAACATGCAAACTCCACACAGAAAGACCCCGGCCTGATGGTGGAATTGAACTCAGGACCTTCTTGCTGTGCGGCAACAGTGCTAACCACCGTGCCACCGTGGGCAATATACCAGTGTTGGGTAAGTTACTTTAAAATAGTAACTTAGTTACATTACTAGTTACTTCTCTCAAAAGTAACTCAGTTACTTCAAGTTACTCGTTACTTTCAAAGTAACTAGTTACTAGGGAAAGTAACTTTGGTTTTACTCAGAATTCTCTTGTTAATGTGTTTCTTCCATAACTTTGCCAGTCTTCTAGCTTGCTTACTTGCCACAAGTGCACTGTGCCACCTACCAATAGAAAGGAAAAGATAATGTGCATATTTCCACGAGAGAAATCCCACGCCTGGACCGTCATTGACTGCTGCCATGATTCTAGCCTACGTCACAGTGTCATGTGCACCTTTTACATCCAACACAAAAACTGCAGTCGTGGTGCTTTCGATTGTACTCGGAAATTCTGCCTTCTGAATAGGAAGATGTAGGTAACACCAGACTGCAGGTGAGCTGCATACAGAGCTGGACTGGGACAGAAAATTGGCCCGGACATTTTGACTAGAGACCGGCCCACCATTATAGGAAAAATCATAAAGCCTTTGAATGAAAATAAACACTGTTGTGACAGTGATGTACACTGTTTTGATGGTATATATGCATCAATCTATCAATCGTTTGTTGTAAGATTCAGATAATTATTTTTTTAAAAGCTAGACATTTTAAATGAGAATAAGAAAGAAAAGTATTTCTTTGTGCCCCCCTTTCCCTGTTAATGCCCTACCTGGCCCCCTGGCAACACTTTGCTAGACCCGCCCCTGCACAGTTACCAGCTGTCAGTAGAAAAGGATCCTGGTGTTATTTGTCTCCCAGAAACAGTTCATAACTTCCCTTCAACTCATTCATGTCACCTAAAAGGTAAACCTGTTTCTCCATCACCTGTTCAGCTCTGATGATTCAGTAAGGACATCTCCTGGTTTCATCTTCATGTTTCCCTCTCACCACATATCCAAACCGACATCATGACCAGCAGCTTTACAGCTGTGGCTCCAGCAAACATCAGCTGATACTAGAAATTAATATTAAATAAATTCTAACAACAGCTGATCAAGCTTAAAAGTGCTGCTGTTGTTTAGCACGACATCCGCTGGTTTCCTCTTTCGGCGCAAAGTGAGCGATAAACAAACAAGAGAGCCGATCAGCTGATCATTGATCAGTTTTCATGACTGAAGTAGAAACGGGAGAGGGAGGGGGAGAATGAAAGAAGAAGAGGCAGCTGTGCAGCGTAAACACAGAATAACTCCAGCTTTGTGTCTTTTTCATTGTAGCTGAATTACGGGACAAACTGTTCCTTTTCACCTCAATAAGAAACGCGTAATATTTTCTCTGAATACCAGACGGGACGGTTGGCAACTCTAATAACTTATAAACAAAATAAAGTTCAACATCAGTAACATCATAGCACCACCCAGCTGTATAGAAACTCCGTCATGCTAGCTAGCACGCAGTACGGAAAACGTCAGAATAACAAAAATAAACTCCACCTAAACTTGGTTCATATTTGACCCAGAGAGACTGCAGGTCATAACTTCTTACCTGAAGTTCAGTTCACACTTGGACCGGCGGCCGCCTCGGGTCTCTTTTCCTTCTGCGCCCCCTTTCCTTCATCCACCTGCTGGCCTCCACCACTTGCTAATGTTACTGAATCTGTGGAAGCTCCGCGATAGCCACCACACGAAGTAACGAGTAACGAGCCTATCTAAATCCCAGTAACGACTAACGCGTTCCTGATTTTGGCATAATAACTAGTTACCGTGCTCGTTACCACAATAATAACGTAGTTACTGTAACGCGTTACTTAATAACACGTTAGTCCCAACACTGCAATATACTAACCCTAAGTTGTATCTTGGGGTTATGGGTTACACTCTGATGCGTTCATCGGAGTGTGAATGTGTGCAATTGTTGGTTAGTTTGCACTTGAGTTTAGAAGTGCTTGTATGAGTGGGTGTTAATGGGTGAATGAGGCATGTAGTGTACAGTGCTTTGAGTACTCCGGGAGAGTAGAAAAGAGCAATATAAGAATCAGTCCATTCCAACCAAGGTATGCAGAAGAGCATCTCTGTACAAGACTTCTAATCATGAATCAGATGGGCTACAACAGCAGAAGACCATACTGCGTGCCATTCCTGTTACCCAAGAACCTGAAACAACACTGGACAATAGAAAATTGGAAAAACATTGCCTGGTCTGATTAGGGATGGTATCGTTTAGGTTTTATCCGACACCAGTACCAACCCTGTACTTTTGAAACGGTGCCGGTGCTTAAACGGTGCTCGAACCGGTGCTTAAAGAATGGAGAACACAAACTTTGTCCAAAAACCTCTCATGTTCAGCTGTTTTTTTGTAAAAAGAAAACAATGTTAGCCTTTTCTGCAGCTATAGGGGATTTATGGCATCACTCTTGGCTGGAAGCAGTGCTTAAACAATGGAAAAAACAAACTTTGTCCAAAAACCTCTCATGTTTAGCTGTTTTCCACTTTTTCTTTGGTCATTTTAGCCTTTTTGGCCAGAGTGAAGGGAGTATCTGCCATCAAACAAGAAGACAGCCACATGTAATTACGACGGTGTTTGCTAGTTCACCTTACATGCATTAATGTAATAACGTGGTTAGCCTACTCAATGTAAATTACACACGAACAACATTAAGCTACTCACGTAGAGAAGAACGGCTGCTGCTGCCATCATCATCCGTCATCATTTCTGCTACACTTGCAGGGCTAGGGGCCAGGACTCTCCTCTTCGGGTTTTTGGGGGATGTAACTCTGGGTCAAATAACAGGCAACCCACGCGCAGTAGATGTGCTCGGTGTGAGGTCTTGCAGCAAGCAATCAAATAGGCGCATTTCTCGGCTTTTAACAAAATGCTCTGTGTCTCACCAAGATGGCGGCGCGCACAGACGCAGCGGCCCGGAGCTCCTACACTTTTGCACTTTTGGTGGTACTGTGTATTATTTCACACAGTCTGGGGTTACTTCAATACAACAGAGATGATCTACTACAACTAAGCCGTGGAGATCTTCAACTAACATCCGAGTATCTCATCCCCCCGGAGATCGTTAAGCAACCCCCGGGGCTACCCGCAACAGCAAGCCGCAGGAGGAGACGTTGCGAGCGGAGGCAGAAGAGAGGCAAGCGGGGAGGCCTGTGGGCACGGCTAAAGACTAGTCCGTTTAAACCACCACTCCCGATCATATTCCTCTCCAACGCCCGTTCAATCCGTTACAAACTGGATGAAATACGACTGCAGATCGCCACTCGACGGACTTTTAATAACTGTTCGTGCATGATTTTCACTGAAACCTGGCTGGACAGCGCCATTCCCGATGCGGCTCATTGTTGTATTTTGTCATGTTTCTCAGGTCTTTGTCTGAATTTCTACGAACATTATTGCTAAGGATTGTCTTATTGCATTGGAGTCACACTGGGTTAAATATGTACACTTGGGTTTTAAGGGGTATTTATTATTTTCTTCTTTTTTTTGGGTTGTATGGAAGCCCCAAACGCAATTTCATTGTTCTTGACAATGACAATAAATAAATAAATACTAAAAATAAATACTAAATACTAAATGCTGTACGTCGCCAGGTGTTTCATCAGATTCGAGGTGTTACCTCCTTTGCACAGTATCACCTTCAAGTACTTGTTGCAGGCTGCTGAGTTTGCATCTTTTCCTGTGAAGTACAGCCATACTTTTGACCGCTTCACTTTGGGCATTTTTAATCTGTCGCTCTGCTCTAAAAGAACGTACGTACCTGGGCCCGCCTACTAAGCTCGCAAAGGTAAAATGATTGGCTGGAATCCAAAGTGTATGATGTCTCAGTAAAAAAAAGCACAGAAACGAAGCACCGTTGCTTTTCGGTCTGGTTACTACCGTTTATGTCAGAACCGGTACCCATCCCTAGGTCTGATGAGTGTCAATCTCTGTTGCCACATTCAGATGGTAGAGTTGAAACTGAGCATAAATTACATGAAGGCATGAATTTTGCTTCTATCAAAGGTTCAGGCTGCTGGTGGTAGTGTGTTCTTGGCACACTTTGGGCCCCTTACTACTAACTAAACATGATTTAAATGTTAGAGACTGCCTAAGTTTTGTCGCTGACCATTTTCATCCCTTTATGACCACAGTGTGCCCATTTTCTAATGGCTGCTTCCAGCAGGACGTCACAAAGCTCCAATCATCTGAAAGTGGTGTTTTGAAAATGACAATGAGTTCACTGTACTTAAATGACCTTTTCAGTCTCACTTAACTCAATCCATTAGCGCACCTTCGGGATTTGGTGGAATGGGGGAATCACATCATGGAAATCTGCAGCAACTGTGTGATACTATCATGTCAATATAGACCAGAATCTCAGAGGAATGTTTCCAGCACCTTGTTAAATTTGTGCCATGAAGAATTAGGGGAGTTCTCAAGGCAACAGGGGGTCCAATCCGGAACTAGCAATGTGTACCTAATAAAGTCTCCTGTGAGTGTTGTGCACTATATAGTGGGTTAATTTCAGCATATTGATTTATGTGGTGGTAATAAGGGCAAGGAGGTGTGGCTACTCTGAAACAACAGATGAGTTAGAATCTTAGAAATTCATGAAAAATTTTACTGTGGTGTTGCTGAAAGTGGCATCACAAATGAATGTGGACCTAAGGGGATGACAGTGAGAAAGCAAGAGTGAGCGAGTGCCTGTGTGATAGGAGAGAATATGCCAGAATTTGTAAGATGGGACCCCCCCCCCTGTGAGGTCTATTAGCTCTACAAAGTGAACAGGCTTCCATGACAGTAGGTGGGACATTATAATACAGATTTAAGTGCTTCCCATTGGTCCACCTTCAACCTGCATAAAAGATTATAAAGAGGGAGGTGCTGCAACAGGCTGAAAAAAATGAGGCTTTGGAGAAAAAAACTCAGGAATTTCATCGCTTCCAGTTTTGACTTCTTCTCCTCCTATATCAGTGCTGATGTGGAGGAATTGCCTGATGGGTGACACCATTCAGGACATCATTCAGGAGAATACTGCAGTGGTATTTGGCACTGAAACAGCGAGCTCCAATGGATGTGGTTGTGAAACAACTATGACTTGTAGAATGTGATTTGAATGAAAATAGTCAAAATATTCAAAGGTTTGTCTTGCTAATGAATGTAACTCTTCTTTCCATTATGTTCCCACAACTCTGCACTCTGCAACCACTTGTCTCATGTTTACTTCTACATGTTTTTTTTTAATCCTAAAGAGAAATGGAAGTGAAGCACAATTACCAAAACACACTGCTCATCAGCTGTGAGCTTGGATGGATGCAAGTTATTGGTCCTTGCTTTTCATGAATATATTCAAATTGTAGTTGTCACGAACTGTAGTTCAGCACACAAGCTGGACCCAGAAGCAGAGACAACACGCCAATGTGCGCGCAAAATATATTTTTAACTAAGGGTGTCCCGGAAGGGTCAAAGGAAAACACGCCAATTAACTGGAAACCAAGGGGCCGGGAGATAAAAAACTCAGGAACACCGTAGTCGGGACTGAGGGAGGCTGCAACAGAAAGAGGAAGAGAGTTACTGGGGAACGGGGAAATAACAGCATAAGCAGGGTAGAGTTGTTAATCTTACGATCAAGGCTGGGCCGTAGGAACCAGAGGGAGGGGTGAGGGTCCGCGGGAGAGCTCCAGGGAAAACAGAGGAGATGAAGACCGGTGGTGATCTGAACTCCAGGCGGGCAGGAGGACAGGCAGGTGAGGGCTCAAAACACTGAGCTGGGTTAAATAGTTCACCTGATGATTGCCTGGGATGGGATGCAGGTGTGGAGTCGACAGCCACACCCGTGGACGAGGGCATTCCATCAGCTCCTTGGACACCGGGCCGCGGACCATGACAGTAGTGGTGAGTGCTGAGTTCCACACTATGACATTTGAAGAGACTCACATTTGTTTTTGCTACTAAGTGAGGTGAATCATTGCAGTCATCCTTTTTTGTGAACATCCAAGAGCAGCTATGACAACTCCAGTGCCGAGACCTGTGGAGTACTACACTGGAGGAAGAAACAGAACTGGAACAGATAATTGGGCTTTTTTGTTTTTCATTGACTTTCATTCAGTTCTAGTCAGGGGATCTGCAAAATATTTGAACAGCTCCAGATACCCATGTTTCACTGTAACACTGTCAACTAACATTTTTTTCATTCAGTGGAGGGTCATCTTCAACAGTCATTTGCAGTTTACTCTACACAAGAAAGTAATCTTTTTCCCCCATTTCTTACCAGCGTGCTGCTGACAGAGCCTTTGACATTAAAACCACATTTTAATCAATCATTTTACTTCCAGTGGGTGGACAAAAAAGTCATAGCAGTATCCTTGCCTGGACACACAGTGTCAGACTTTAGCAGACAGGGGTAATGCAAATCTTAAACAATGATAAATAGTCCTTGATTAAACTTCTGCCTGTGAGGGGAGCTGGATTTGATAGCATGAGAGTGCGAGATCATTTGCAACGATTATGTCAGATTCTTGTTATAGAGAGGCAATCCCCGAGAATTAACTTCAGTTCCGGAACTCTAATCATTTTTAACCATCCAGCTGAAATGAAGGCAAGAGTGATCGATATGAGTTTGACTGATTCCATGTGGGGTCACTCCACTTCTTATCTTCTTCTCCAATAGCATTGACAGATGAATTTAACAAGAGGGGCACTATCTGCCTTGCCAAGAATAGAACAGCTAAACTATCTGCGGCCTTGCTTGCATGGTTTCAGCACTATTGATGAATATATCACTGTGAGTTCAGTCAGAAGGAACCAATCCTCCTCCTCTTCTTTTCCTTTTCTTTCTTTTTTTTAATCATCACTTTGGTTAGATTTCTTCCCACGGAGCTGGGTGCGATGACCCACAGTAAGCTGCATTTTTACAAGCAGACCTGAGTGCTGTTAAATGGAAATGCTCTCTATACAAAATACATTTATTCCATCTAATCTGCTTAAGGTCATGAGTGCTGTAATAGCTCAGTAATCAAGTTGTAGGCAATGCATGTGGTGCAGTACATAAAAATAGTTTCTAACAGCAAATGTATGTGTGTGTATGTGTGTATCCATCAATAATTAAATATACCTATTGTTAACAATAAATAAAAGCCTAATTATTGGTAGCTGACAAATAGTTTTAGTTTGTTATTACTTATGTTTATTAATGTAATGAGTTTATGAATTGAAAAAATACTTTTTGTTAATTTTACCAACTCTAAATGTTGACAAAGGTTTCCTTACTAATTAGTGTGCCCATTGTCATCCCTTAGATGAACATCTCCTTGATAGACATCTAGAAAATGCATGAGCTAAAAACAAAGTGTAAACCTACTCAAAACGTTTTTTCATTTTTTAATAGAAATAAAAACTTCTCAGCTCCCACCTGAGCAAGTAAACCCAGGTAGAGTTTAATCTAGAGTAGACAGCTGCTAGTATTAGCTACGCACACACACACACACACACACACACACACACATATATATATATATATATATATATATACACAGTGTTGGGAAGGTTACTTTTAAAATGTATTCCATTACAGAATACAGAATACATGCCCCAAAATGTATTCTGTAACGTATTCCGTTACGTTACTCAATGACAGTAACGTATTCTGAATACTTTGGATTACTTAATATATCATCATGCTTTTTACAACAACGTGAATGTACTATTGCTGTGTGATTTATTACTATTACTGAAGGTCCGCGTCTCCGAACTGTAGTAAAGGGACCTCTGGCTAATACAGCGGGGTCCCTGTCGGCTCGTAGCCGAAAACTAGCTTTACTTTGTTGTGTGGGTCAACTTTTCTTGCGAGAGACAGAGAGAGGCGTTGAAAGGCTGCTCCAACGGAACTTATTGTTTTCGGAGGAAAACACGAACACAGCGTACAGTCGAGTCTTAATAGCTTACTTACAACTGGGCTCGTCAGGCTCTCTTCTTGGCTGAAGTGGTTATTATTATATTTACATGCTTCCAGCTCCCGTTTTTGCTCGATGACAACTCGTACCTTTCCACTCCCCTTTTTCTCTCTCCCTCCTCGCGCTCACAGACCCATAACGTGTATGGCAGTCCATTCTCCCTGCAACACGGACTACACTGGCCATGATGCTACATTCTTTAGAGCTATGCTTGTAGCATTCTGCCTGTTAGCTTAGCACAACAACAACAACAACAACGAAAAGGCGCTCTCTCACCCAGGAAACACACAGTCGCAGAGAGAGAGAGAGCGAGTCCTGACCCGCGACAAAATGAAACGGGAAAGTACCGCAGTGTAATCTATTTATTTCAACAAAGTAACTGTATTCTGAATACCACCTTTTTAAATGGTAACTGTAACGGAATACAGTTACTCATATTTTGTATTTTAAATACGTAACGGCGGTACATGTATTCCGTTACTCCCCAACACTGTATGTATATATAGTATATTAAGAAAATCTAACATTATCCTTCTATCAACTATATTCTATGTGTGCGTGTGTGTTAAGATAAAAAATGCACAGTCTTGCAGTATATTTTAAGGTAAAGTACTTACATGGTGGCATAGTTTGTTTTTCTAAAGATTGATTAAGTGCGGTGCATAGGTTAACAAGATCCCACTGTGGGAAATGATCAAGGACATTTATTAATATCACAGCATGTGCAGGCCTGGGGAAAAAGGCCACTCTTTGTTTTTCAAAGCAGTATTCTATCCTACAGTGTCAGTGCAGAGGCAGGAATTACATATTTACCACTTGCCCCTTAGGTTCTGAGACATTTTTGTATCAAATGTATTTCTTCTGATTTTCTGACTAGCAGAGAAGAACAGGAAGTCCCTATAGACATAGCTTTCACTCTATTGATGAAATCCAGCCTGCAAATGAGACACTGAACACTTTTTTTCAGTTTGTCTGGTTCCCTTACTAATGTTGTTGGTAGTGAACGGTTCAACTGAACAGATGTAACATTACAAAAAAATAATGATTTTTTTCATGTAAATGTGAAAACATGCATATATCGTTATAAATACACCATTATGAGTTTTTCACCAAAGTCAGAATCTGCTAAAACCATCATGAGTGAAAAAGTTGAGTTTTGTTTCAGTGAACATGTGTGGTAGAGAAAAAAATGAATGCCTTTTAGTTTGGGGGTTACTGATGTCAGAATATCATCGATGTGAAAATATTATCCTCAGGGAGAAGTGTGTTGTGTGTTGGTGCGTGTTTGTTTCTTGTCATTGTTTGATAATGTGAAAACCATGCCCATAAATCATACTTTGATAGAAATGAAATAGTTTTTAAGTTAGACACTGGAGTTTTTTTGTGGCCATCGATGCACTTTTACTTTGTTAAGCAAATGTTCAAGCAATATGAGCTTTCAAAAAGCTCCAATAGGGCAAGAGGGCTCTGAGTCATGGCTACAACATCTAATAATGTAATAAAGTTCCATATTTCAAACATCCAACACACACAAGCGTTTACTTGTAGTAATGGTTATTTTACAAATGTAAGTCAAGTATGTGCTGTTTTACCTTTGGTATGACCCTAACCAAATAGTATTCATCTGTCAATGTAGGTAGATACCCTACATTGACAGATGTTAACTGTTTGCATATTTTGGTGAAGCACTACTGCTGCTTACTGCAGGTTGAAAGATTAAATCACTTTTTTTAATATATATAAAACACATGCAGTAGCAAAAGTAACAGAATAGTAAAACAAATTTCATATGTTTTCATCTGTTGCTGTAAGCATATCAGTTTCTCCCAGTGTATTACAAGCCAAAGTGTAGAATTTTTGTAGCTCAAATCTCCAAGCAGATGGTGTGAGTTAATCAGATAAACATGTTAATCCTATGTCTTATAGTTCAAGTAGGGTAAATCCTTTATTCCTTGGAGGAGCAAGGTCAACTATGGTTTGGTCCCCTCCAACTGGTACAAATATATAATAAGGTGTCTTTTAATTTGACAAACCAAAGGCCTATAAGCTTAGTGTTTGACTAAACTACTGGTACTAGTAGTTTGTCTTTGCCAGCATATAAAAGATTTCTTTGATAGCATTCATTAGACTGACTAGCACTCAGAGTCAAAGGAACACAGTGAAGATTTAATAAGGAGGATCTGCAGATTCCAAGATCTTTATTTCAAGCAACTGTAAACACTGTGACAGATGTGTCAGCGTAATGCCAAGGTTTGGAAGAAGACTTAAACTGTCACCCTAAGATGAGAGGAAATTGGTTAGGATACTCAGGGTAAACCCAGGAACCACCAAGGCTCAAGCAGCTGGAAAACTAGTATAATAGCCTACGCTGAGGTAAATTTTACACTGGCATTGGCATTGACTGAGAGAGTGTTGACCAAGAAAGAAGCACCTACTCAACCTTAGAGCTCAACTATATATATATATATATATATATATATATATATATATATATATATATGCTGGATAGCGTAGTGGTTAGACTACACGCCTTTGGAACAGAGGATCGCAAGTTCGATTCCTGCCTGGGGCGTCTGTATCCAGTAAGGGTCCTAAGGCTAGACCCCCTATGCTAAGCAAGCCTACCGCAGACATGAGCGAGACAGATAAATATGAAGGCATGCCGGCTCGGACGTCGCCCGGATCAACAAGGTCCGCGTCAGGTGTTGAGGAACCAGGGCACCCTGACGAAAAGTGGGCTACTGGAACAAGAAGGCATCGGTGGGCAAGGGACGAAAACAGGGCGTTGTTGGAATGCTACTACGCAAGTAACCCCGGCGGAAGGGGCTACATGAATAGGATGAGGGACCTATGGATTCTTCGATACCCAACATCCACAATGACGGCGAAACAACTAGTAGCTCAGTGTTCCAACATTCGAAAGAAGGGACTGCTCTCACAGCTAGAGATTGACGAGGTACAACACAAATGCTACGGCAAGGAGGAGTCAGGACGCCAGGTCAGGGGGGAGATATC
Source organism: Diplotaxodon limnothrissa (assembly GCF_057381915.1). NCBI lineage: Eukaryota > Metazoa > Chordata > Actinopteri > Cichliformes > Cichlidae > Diplotaxodon > Diplotaxodon limnothrissa. The sequence goes on along the minus strand of NC_140612.1, from coordinate 11,901,350 downwards.
ATCACCCCCACCCGAGATTGGGTACATAGCCCCAAGTGTGATAGGAGAAGGATCGTTGAGTGCGAGAGGAACTGACCTGAAAAATAGGATCATGGCCAAGCTTGAAACCTGGATCCCCCGTAGCCGGTTACCAAGATTACGTGAAGTACCCTCAGAAGGTCTGCTAGATGATGTTAATGCAGCACTACGGGCAATACCTACAACCACGATTACCGACACTAACAAGCTGATCTACAATACGGCAGCAGTGATCAGTGAGATGCTTGGCTACAAGTTGAACAGCCACAAGGGGCAGTACCCTCCATGGAGAAGGAGGCTAGAGGGCAAGATCAAAGTAGCACGGAGAGAGGTTAGCCAACTAACGGAGTTGCAGAAAGGTGCGACGAATAAGGTGCCTAAGAAATACAGCAAGCTGTCCATACCTGAGGCCTTGGAAACTGCCAAGCAAAGACTCACAGCCTTGGCCAGCCGCTTGAGGAGGTACACCAGAGAGATAGAAGGCAGGAGAATAAACCAGCTGTTCTCCACAGAACCAGCAAAGGTGTACTCTCAGTGGCAAGGGAACAATAAGAGAACAGCACCACCAAGGCTGGAGACGGAGCAATACTGGAAGAGCATATGGGAGAAGGATGCAACCCATAACGGCAATGCTCAGTGGCTAGAGGATCTGAGGGCAGACCACAGCGACCTCCCTGAACAGGGTCCAGTAACCATCACAGTGGCAGATATCCAAGAAAGGGTCTCCAGTATGAAGAGTTGGACAGCACCAGGGCCCGACATGGTTCACGCCTACTGGCTGAAGAAGCTAACTGCACTCCACGAGCGTCTGGCAGCACAAATGAACCAGCTGCTAGTTAACGAGAGACACCCGGAATGGCTAACTGAAGGCCGGACGGTCCTGATCCCCAAGGACCCCAAGAAGGGACCGGTCCCCTCCAACTACCGACCAATAACCTGCCTCAGTACTACATGGAAGCTCCTGTCAGGCATCATATCGGCTAAGATGAACAGGCACATGGGTCAATACATGAGCGGGACACAGAAAGGAATTGGCAAGAATACCAGAGGCGCAAAACACCAGCTACTGGTAGACAGAACAATCAGCCGAGACTGCAAGACCAGACTGACCAACCTGTGCACTGCCTGGATTGATTACAAGAAGGCCTATGACTCAATGCCCCACAGCTGGATACTGGAATGCCTAGAATTGTACAAGATCAATGGGACCCTAAGAGCCTTCATCAGGAACTCAATGGGGATGTGGCGTACAACACTAGAGGCCAACTCCAAGCCCATAGCACAAGTCACCATCAAGTGCGGGATCTACCAAGGAGATGCTCTGTCCCCACTGCTGTTCTGCATAGGCCTGAACCCCCTCAGTGAGATCATTAACAAGACTGGCTACGGATACCGACTACGGAACGGAGCAGTTGTCAGCCACCTCCTGTACATGGATGACATCAAGCTGTATGCCAAGAGTGAACGAGACATCGATTCACTGATCCACACTACCAGGCTATACAGCAATGACATTGGAATGTCGTTCGGACTGGAGAAGTGTAGTCGGATGGTAACAAAGAGAGGGAAGGTAGTCAGAACTGAGGGGATTGAACTACCAGAAGGCAACATTGCAGACATAGAGGACAGTTACAAGTACTTGGGGATCCCACAGGCGAATGGGAACCATGAAGAGGCCGCTAGAAAAGCTGCAACCACCAAGTACCTGCAGAGGGTCAGGCAAGTCCTGAGGAGTCAGCTGAATGGTAAGAACAAGATCCGGGCCATCAACACGTACGCCCTGCCCGTGATCAGGTACCCTGCTGGGGTAATAGGCTGGCCAAAGGAGGAGATAGAAGCCACTGACATAAAGACAAGAAAGCTCCTTACCATGCATGGAGGGTTTCACCCCAAGTCCAGCACCCTGAGGCTGTACGCTAAGCGGAAGGAAGGGGGCCGGGGACTGGTGAGTGTCAGCACCACAGTCCAGGATGAGACAACGAACATCCAAGAATACATTGGGAAGATGGCCCCAACTGACCGAGTGCTCAGTGAATACCTCAGGCAGCAGAAACCCAAGAAAGAGGAGGGAGACGAGGAACCATCATGGAAGGACAGGCCCCTGCACGGTATGTACCACCGGCAGATAGAGGAGGTGGCTGATATCCAGAAATCCTACCAGTGGCTGGACAAAGCTGGACTGAAAGACAGCACAGAGGCACTAATCATGGCAGCACAAGAACAAGCTCTGAGCACAAGATCCATAGAGGCTGGGGTCTATCACACCAGGCAAGACCCCAGGTGCAGGCTGTGTAAAGATGCCCCAGAGACAATCCAGCACATAACAGCAGGGTGCAAGATGCTAGCAGGCAAGGCATACATGGAACGCCATAACCAAGTGGCCGGCATAGTGTACAGGAACATCTGTGCCGAGTATAACCTGGAAGTCCCGAGGTCAAAATGGGAGATGCCCCCAAGGGTGGTGGAGAATGACCGAGCTAAGATCCTGTGGGACTTCCAGATACAGATGGACAAAATGGTGGTGGCTAACCAACCGGACATAGTGGTGGTAGACAAACAGAAGAAGACGGCCGTAGTGATCGATGTAGCGGTTCCGAATGACAGCAATATCAGGAAGAAGGAACACGAGAAGCTGGAGAAATACCAAGGGCTCAGAGAAGAGCTCGAGAGGATGTGGAGGGTGAAGGTAACGGTGGTCCCCGTGGTAATCGGAGCACTAGGTGCGGTGACTCCCAAGCTAGGCGAGTGGCTCCAGCAGATCCCGGGAACAACATCGGAGATCTCTGTCCAGAAGAGCGCAGTCCTGGGAACAGCTAAGATACTGCGCAGGACCCTCAAGCTCCCAGGCCTCTGGTAGAGGACCCGAGCTTGAAGGATAAACCGCCCGCAGGGGCGTGCTGGGTGTTTTTATATATATATATACATATATATATATATATATATATATATATATATATATATATATACACATATATATATATATATATATATATATATACACATATATATATATATATATATATATATATATATATATATATATATATATATATATATATACACATATATATATATATATATATATATATATATATATATATATATATATATATATATATATATATATATAAAAACACCCAGCACGCCCCTGCGGGCGGTTTATCCTTCAAGCTCGGGTCCTCTACCAGAGGCCTGGGAGCTTGAGGGTCCTGCGCAGTATCTTAGCTGTTCCCAGGACTGCGCTCTTCTGGACAGAGATCTCCGATGTTGTTCCCGGGATCTGCTGGAGCCACTCGCCTAGCTTGGGAGTCACCGCACCTAGTGCTCCGATTACCACGGGGACCACCGTTACCTTCACCCTCCACATCCTCTCGAGCTCTTCTCTGAGCCCTTGGTATTTCTCCAGCTTCTCGTGTTCCTTCTTCCTGATATTGCTGTCATTCGGAACCGCTACATCGATCACTACGGCCGTCTTCTTCTGTTTGTCTACCACCACTATGTCCGGTTGGTTAGCCACCACCATTTTGTCCATCTGTATCTGGAAGTCCCACAGGATCTTAGCTCGGTCATTCTCCACCACCCTTGGGGGCATCTCCCATTTTGACCTCGGGACTTCCAGGTTATACTCGGCACAGATGTTCCTGTACACTATGCCGGCCACTTGGTTATGGCGTTCCATGTATGCCTTGCCTGCTAGCATCTTGCACCCTGCTGTTATGTGCTGGATTGTCTCTGGGGCATCTTTACACAGCCTGCACCTGGGGTCTTGCCTGGTGTGATAGACCCCAGCCTCTATGGATCTTGTGCTCAGAGCTTGTTCTTGTGCTGCCATGATTAGTGCCTCTGTGCTGTCTTTCAGTCCAGCTTTGTCCAGCCACTGGTAGGATTTCTGGATATCAGCCACCTCCTCTATCTGCCGGTGGTACATACCGTGCAGGGGCCTGTCCTTCCATGATGGTTCCTCGTCTCCCTCCTCTTTCTTGGGTTTCTGCTGCCTGAGGTATTCACTGAGCACTCGGTCAGTTGGGGCCATCTTCCCAATGTATTCTTGGATGTTCGTTGTCTCATCCTGGACTGTGGTGCTGACACTCACCAGTCCCCGGCCCCCTTCCTTCCGCTTAGCGTACAGCCTCAGGGTGCTGGACTTGGGGTGAAACCCTCCATGCATGGTAAGGAGCTTTCTTGTCTTTATGTCAGTGGCTTCTATCTCCTCCTTTGGCCAGCCTATTACCCCAGCAGGGTACCTGATCACGGGCAGGGCGTACGTGTTGATGGCCCGGATCTTGTTCTTACCATTCAGCTGACTCCTCAGGACTTGCCTGACCCTCTGCAGGTACTTGGTGGTTACAGCTTTTCTAGCGGCCTCTTCATGGTTCCCATTCGCCTGTGGGATCCCCAAGTACTTGTAACTGTCCTCTATGTCTGCAATGTTGCCTTCTGGTAGTTCAATCCCCTCAGTTCTGACTACCTTCCCTCTCTTTGTTACCATCCGACTACACTTCTCCAGTCCGAACGACATTCCAATGTCATTGCTGTATAGCCTGGTAGTGTGGATCAGTGAATCGATGTCTCGTTCACTCTTGGCATACAGCTTGATGTCATCCATGTACAGGAGGTGGCTGACAACTGCTCCGTTCCGTAGTCGGTATCCGTAGCCAGTCTTGTTAATGATCTCACTGAGGGGGTTCAGGCCTATGCAGAACAGCAGTGGGGATAGAGCATCTCCTTGGTAGATCCCGCACTTGATGGTGACTTGTGCTATGGGCTTGGAGTTGGCCTCTAGTGTTGTACGCCACATCCCCATTGAGTTCCTGATGAAGGCTCTTAGGGTCCCATTGATCTTGTACAATTCTAGGCATTCCAGTATCCAGCTGTGGGGCATTGAGTCATAGGCCTTCTTGTAATCAATCCAGGCAGTGCACAGGTTGGTCAGTCTGGTCTTGCAGTCTCGGCTGATTGTTCTGTCTACCAGTAGCTGGTGTTTTGCACCTCTGGTATTCTTGCCAATTCCTTTCTGTGTCCCGCTCATGTATTGACCCATGTGCCTGTTCATCTTAGCCGATATGATGCCTGACAGGAGCTTCCATGTAGTACTGAGGCAGGTTATTGGTCGGTAGTTGGAGGGGACCGGTCCCTTCTTGGGGTCCTTGGGGATCAGGACCGTCCGACCTTCGGTTAGCCATTCCGGGTGTCTCTCGTTAACTAGCAGCTGGTTCATTTGTGCTGCCAGACGCTCGTGGAGTGCAGTCAGCTTCTTCAGCCAGTAGGCGTGAACCATGTCGGGCCCTGGTGCTGTCCAACTCTTCATACTGGAGACCCTTTCTTGGATATCTGCCACTGTGATGGTTACTGGACCCTGTTCAGGGAGGTCGCTGTGGTCAGCCCTCAGATCCTCTAGCCACTGAGCATTGCCGTTATGGGTTGCATCCTTCTCCCATATGCTCTTCCAGTATTGCTCCGTCTCCAGCCTTGGTGGTGCTGTTCTCTTATTGTTCCCTTGCCACTGAGAGTACACCTTTGCTGGTTCTGTGGAGAACAGCTGGTTTATTCTCCTGCCTTCTATCTCTCTGGTGTACCTCCTCAAGCGGCTGGCCAAGGCTGTGAGTCTTTGCTTGGCAGTTTCCAAGGCCTCAGGTATGGACAGCTTGCTGTATTTCTTAGGCACCTTATTTGTCGCACCTTTCTGCAACTCCGTTAGTTGGCTAACCTCCCTCCGTGCTACTTTGATCTTGCCCTCTAGCCTCCTTCTCCATGGAGGGTACTGCCCCTTGTCGCTGTTCAACTTGTAGCCAAGCATCTCACTGATCACTGTTGCCGTATTGTAGATCAGCTACATATATATATATATATATAACACCCAGCACGCCCCTGCAGGCGGTTTATCCTTCAAGCTCAGGTCCTCTACCAGAGGCCTGGGAGCTTGAGGGTCCTGCGTAGTATCTTAGCTGTTCCCAGGACTGCGCTCTTCTGGACAGAGATCTCCGATGTTGTTCCCGGGATCTGCTGGAGCCACTCGCCTATCTTGGGAGTCACCGCACCTAGTGCTCCGATTACCACGGGGACCACCATTACCTTCACCCTCCACAATCTATATATATATATATATATTAGGGGTGCAACGATATTCGTATCGATATTGAACCGTTCGATACAGTGCTTTCGGTTCGGTACGCATATGTATCGAACAATACAACATTTGTAATTTATTTTATCAATTTTCCTTCTGACGATGCTGTCTGTGTTGAGCGCTCAGTGAATCTGCATTCGACTACTCCGCCTAGGCTCGACAGTGCAGCCTAGGCGGAGTAGTCGAATGCAGATTCACTGAGCGCTCAACACAGACAGCATAGTCAGAAGGAAGAGCGCAGGGCAAGCTAGCGAGACAGAAGTTAAGCTCTCCTTGTAACAGGCAAATTGAACCTCATTCAGATCTGGCGTTTGGAATTATTTTGGTTTTCATGTGACGTATGACCCTGAAGGTAAGCGAGTCATGGACTAAAGTAAAACAGTATGTTGGATGTGCCATGCAATGCTCAATTACATTGGTGTGAACTAGTGTGTTAGCGCAGTTAGCTCGTTAACGTGTTGGCCGTCTAGCCCCATGCACGGAGCGATCGGCGGTAGCTCGTTAACGGAGATTTGCCGTGTTGTGGCGTTAAGGTCATTTCAACGAGATTAACCTGAAAGCACTAGTGGGAACACAACGAATATGACTGCACATTTACGCCGACATCATCCTAGTGCAAAGACAAAAACAACAAGCATGCTACTAACTTTAGCCGAGTCATTTAGACAGCTGTTAGCACATGATTCTCCTTATGCTGCTGAGAATATAGCCCAGAAGAAGCGGATAGTATAGCTTTTATTTTGGAAAGAGCCATTTCTCTGTAATAAACTCTCTTTTCCAAAGATGAGTGATTCCTCAATCAGATACAGGGCTCGCAATATCGCTAGCCCGACGTCCTGGAGCTAGCGATTTTTTCAGTCGGGCTACCAAAATCTATCTCTTCCCTGCCCGTCGGGCTATTGTAGGAAAAATATATGTCAATGCTTTTGCATTCTTTCAGAAATGTAGCTGGGTAATTATGTCATTGGCATCGGTGAGCCACTGTCAATATGTGACATATTGAAGTCGCGTTTGAATTTGCGCTTGTTTTTTTGCTTTCACTTTGCAATCGTGCGAACTGTGTATAGAGAGCGACAGCACTGATCTGTGAGTGATGATAATTTGTGCACCAATTCCTCTGACATCGTCTTATTAATCGTTAGCTTACTATGCAAACATGACAAGTGAAATCTCCCGCAGCTTAAACATGTGAGAGGTTGATCGCGCAGAGAATCGCTGAGCTTATGTGAGTGCATGTGTAAAAGCATTTCAGTTCTGCTGAGCCAAATAAGACAGGTCAGGGTGAAGAAGTGACAGCCAAAGAAAAGCTTACCACAAAACGGAGAAGTTATGACAAATCAGACTATAAGGCAAAAAGAAAGTGCAGCTTTATGGTTTCATGGACAAAAGAATTTCTGTGGCTGCAATATGATGAGCTAAATAACCAGGGCTGCACATAAGTGGTCCGCAGGTGCGCATTCGCTGTCAAAATAAAAAACACGCACAAGGGTTAGGGTTAAATTTAAAAACTGTACTTTTGAGTTAAAATATATATTTATAATTTTAATAAATGACAAATAAAAAATGCATGAACATTTTTTTGTATCGAAAAAATATCGAACCGTGACACCAAAGTATCGAACCGAACCGAACCGTGAGTTTTGTGTATCGTTGCACCCCTAAAATATATATATATATATATATATATATATATATATATATATATATATATATATATATATATATATATATATATATATATATACTGGAATGCCTAGAATTGTACAAGATCAATGGGACCCTAAGAGCCTTCATCAGGAACTCAATGGGGATGTGGCGTACAACACTAGAGGCCAACTCCAAGCCCATAGCACAAGTCACCATCAAGTGCGGGATCTACCAAGGAGATGCTCTGTCCCCACTGCTGTTCTGCATAGGCCTGAACCCCCTCATTTCAGTTCATTAACAAGACTGGCTACGGATACCGACTACGGAACGGAGCAGTTGTCAGCCACCTCCTGTACATGGATGACATCAAGCTGTATGCCAAGAGTGAACGAGACATCGATTCACTGATCCACACTACCAGGCTATACAGCAATGACATTGGAATGTCGTTCGGACTGGAGAAGTGTAGTCGGATGGTAACAAAGAGAGGGAAGGTAGTCAGAACTGAGGGGATTGAACTACCAGAAGGCAACATTGCAGACATTTTTATATATTTTATTTATTGTTTACTCTATTTAATTTGTAAACAATGTGTACACACACACACACACACACACACACACGTAGAAAAATATTTAGTATACACATCCAGAAATGCATATACTATTATATATTGTACATATATTTATTAGTTTCAGATGTAGCCATTCTTGTATTTTGCACAACTCTATTGCTTGTGAAGCTCGCACACAAGAATTTCACTCACATGTGCTGTACCAATGTACCTGCACATGTGATGTGACAATAAAAGTGATTTGATTTGATTTGATTTTGATTTAGAGGACAATTACAAGTACCTGGGGATCCCGCAGGCGAATGGGAACCATGAAGAGGCCGCTAGAAAAGCTGCAACCACCAAGTACCTGCAGAGGGTCAGGCAAGTCCTGAGGAGTCAGCTGAATGGTAAGAACAAGATCCGGGCCATCAACACGTACGCCCTGCCCGTGATCAGGTACCCTGCTGGGGTAATAGGCTGGCCAAAGGAGGAGATAGAAGCCACTGACATAAAGACAAGAAAGCTCCTTACCATGCATGGAGGGTTTCACCCCAAGTCCAGCACCCTGAGGCTGTACGCTAAGCGGAAGGAAGGGGGCCGGGGACTGGTGAGTGTCAGCACCACAGTCCAGGATGAGACAACGAACATCCAAGAATACATTGGGAAGATGGCCCCAACTGACCGAGTGCTCAGTGAATACCTCAGGCAGCAGAAACCCAAGAAAGAGGAGGGAGACGAGGAACCATCATGGAAGGACAGGCCCCTGCACGGTATGTACCACCGGCAGATAGAGGAGGTGGCTGATATCCAGAAATCCTACCAGTGGCTGGACAAAGCTGGACTGAAAGACAACACAGAGGCACTAATCATGGCAGCACAAGAACAAGCTCTGAGTACAAGAGCCATAGAGGCTGGGGTCTATCACACCAGGCAAGACCCCAGGTGCAGGCTGTGTAAAGATGCCCCAGAGACAATCCAGCACATAACAGCAGGGTGCAAGATGCTAGCAGGCAAGGCATACATGGAACGCCATAACCAAGTGGCCGGCATAGTGTACAGGAACATCTGTGCCGAGTATAACCTGGAAGTCCCGAGGTCAAAATGGGAGATGCCCCCAAGGGTGGTGGAGAATGACCGAGCTAAGATCCTGTGGGACTTCCAGATACAGATGGACAAAATGGTGGTGGCTAACCAACCGGACATAGTGGTGGTAGACAAACAGAAGAAGACGGCCGTAGTGATCGATGTAGCGGTTCCGAATGACAGCAATATCAGGAAGAAGGAACACGAGAAGCTGGAGAAATACCAAGGGCTCAGAGAAGAGCTCGAGAGGATGTGGAGGGTGAAGGTAACGGTGGTCCCCGTGGTAATCGGAGCACTAGGTGCGGTGACTCCCAAGCTAGGCGAGTGGCTCCAGCAGATCCCGGGAATAACATCGGAGATCTCTGTCCAGAAGAGCGCAGTCCTGGGAACAGCTAAGATACTGCGCAGGACCCTCAAGCTCCCAGGCCTCTGGTAGAGGACCCGAGCTTGAAGGATAAACCGCCCGCAGCGGCGTGCTGGGTGTTTTTTTTTTTAAATATATATATATATTTCTAAATTCATCAAATTCACCTTAATCAACAGCCAGACAGTTGAAACATCGACACAGCTGGGTGTCCCTCACCAATTTCATGATTCATTATCCGAAACACATCAAAACTGGTTTTGTAATTGATAAAGTAGGATGACATTAAGGTTCTGGTCGGGCCTTCTCAAAGCCCAAACCTAAACCCACTTTTGTGGGAGATGTATAAAAGCTGGTTCCATGCCAGGAAATCAACCAATTTAAATGAAGTCTACCTCTTTTGCCAAGAAGAGTGGTCAAATATCTTGCCAAAATTATGCAACAAGTTTGTTAATGGTGATCAAAAGCATCTGAATGAGGTACAACTTGCTACGGGACCTTTATCCTGTCAGGGTTCCTGGGTCGGTGACCCAGTGTTTTCAGTTTTGTTCATGTTCAGTTTATTTTGCCACTTCCATGTGCTCACTTCCTGCTTTTCCTGTGTCAGCTCGTCTTGTGTCATTAGCCAGATTATGTTCAGCTGTGTACTCACCGGTCTCTCATTATCATCCTCATCAGTCTGTGTATTTAAGCACTCTGTTTCTACTCGTTCACTGTCATGTCATTGATGTTACGTTGTCCTTCCCGTGTGTTCCCTCAGTTCAGTCAGCCATTCAGTTGTCTAGCCAGTCAGTGTCCGTTCACCCTCTGTTCACCCACTCCCTATAATAAACCTTCACCTACCTGCCAGTCCTGCGTTTGGGTTCCTTCTTCCTCGCCTCCACACAACGCCTGACATATCCAAACGTTGGTGGGGGTATATCTGTGTATTTGAGTCAGTATGTATAATTTTGTTCCCTGCATTGATTAGATTAAATCCAAAATACATTCAAATTTGTGTACGAAACTGTCTTTTTAAGGTATTAAAAGATTTATTTTGTACAATCATTTCACCATGGGAAAAAAAACAAATCAAAGAAATCATTAAAAGTCCCATCATGAGTGTATGCAAAACAGATATATGCTTTCTTTTTACATTAACTTTTAACTATCAAGAGTTACAGTAAAAAAAAAAAATGCTGCACAAAATGATGAGATGGTTGACAACTTAATTACAAACTGAATTTCCTCCTTAACTTTCCATTTTGTTAATTGGCTACCCAAATGAAATTTTATTTTTTTTATTTTCCTGCAGAGGTAATTAGAGTAATTGGGAACATTGCTGTTAGACAACAACAGGCCACACAACTGTGCTTGGGGAGACAACCACCGCTGCACTGAAATGACAGCTGAATTGTAAGCACTGGACTGGCAAGAAAGCAGAGGAATTTTAAGAGACGGAAAGACAAAACGAAAACGAAAGAGGGGGTTGGGGAGGGAAACAATCATTGGGAGAGGAATGTGCTATCCACAGGGGCTCCTGCTAATTGCCTCGCTCATGAGTTTGTGGGACGTGTTAGTCGACTACTGGATCTGGATCCAGCTCTGCCGCCTCAGGGGTGTTGGCATCTCAGCTCACCAGACGACAGCTCAGTTTGACATGGACTGTTTTTTTTTTCCTTTCCTTCCAGCCATTGCAGCTTTCCTCCCCCAGAGGTTTCCCCCCTATCAGAAGTGGCCTAGCTATGATGGATTGGCATCCTGTGAGTGTCAAACTGCTTTATGGCTCTTTAATGAGGCGATCAGGCACAGGGAGCCTCAACTGCTACTGCCTCTATTGGTGCTTAAATAGGAAATCAAAACAGGTGAAGTTTCATTATAGCTGCTGCTGTTAGCACCTGCCTTCAGTGGCCTTACTACTCCCACGTTAAGACAAAACACCTCTGAGCATGCACACATTTTTTCAGTGAGAATAAAAATTGAAGTATTTTCATATTTCCATTTCCCTCAGCCATTATGTTCATATTTGCATAGGATGTTTGAGATTTGTGTGAATATACTATAAATTATCCTCATTAACATGAAGTTTCCAGAATCCAACTTTAGTGAAAGCTATCCCAATACATTAAGGCAAACAGCATAATTAAGTCTTGTGTTACATTGAAGGGCCATACTGTATTTTTATATGTATAGCATGAATTAAGAAAAACAATTTACACACAGAAACCAGATGTCTTCCCAGGTTCATTTTCACATTATTTTTGGAATTATACCATTAGCGTACCACCAAAGAACAGCCAGCAAGCAGATAGCTTCATTAAATGATGGTGTTACTGCTCACAACAATCTGTTGGTTTAATATATTCTGTATTGACAGTACATCCACCCACACATGCAGTCTGCACATGTGCACAAACCCACACAACTACTTGTGTTTCCTTTTTTTTTTCTGGAAAGATACATGGCACTACACATCCAGCCTCCTCAAACAAACTGTAACAGTCAAAATGGGCACAAAGTGAACCCTGTTGACAAAGAAATCCTCCAGTTATTCATAAAAGAAGATACACGAGCAAGCAATTACTCAAACGGAGCCAGCTGTCACAACAGTAATATGACCGTGCGTACGCCATATTCCATCAATCAAGAAACAGCTACATGTTTGTCTCAGCATAGAGCTGCAGTGTGATGAAAATAATCTACCCCAGCAAAATTAGTCATATTTCAAAAGCAAAAATAGGTTTGTTTGTGGCAATGAAGAAATCCCACCAGAACGTATTGTGCATATTTATATTTCTTCAAAACTGCACTGTGTTGGAAAAAGTTACTTGGAAAAACATTCTAGAATTAAAAACTATGTAAACAGAGCATGAACTTTGGATAGTTTTCTCTTTTTTGGTACATATGGAACATTTCCCATGCAAAAAAAAAAAACTAGCTATGTCACAAACAATAAACAGGTCACCCCATTTCCCCCTGTTTGTCACATGGTGAACTCAACTACAGTTAAACTCAAGTTCTGAAAGTTCTTTCCAGATAATGGTCATGCACCCCTCTGAATTTCATTAAAATCATATTTGGTTGCATTTTATAACAGTTTAGCAGCAAAAGTAACAAAAGCAGAGGGTAAAATTACCTTTAATCATGCAATAAGACTAAGGTGATTTACTCTCATGGCTAGTAATTCATAAACGGTGCAATTTACCAGGAGTGGGTGGTGGGATTTTTACATTTTCTTGTCCCTGCTTTTGCTAAATTAGCACTTGTCTTATGCCAGTAGCAATGCCACTGTGTAGAGAGGATAATCCATATCTTTTATTATGCCAAGTACAACAGTTTAAGTTTGGTTGCATTAGATCAGTACTACTTTACATCCATGTTGAAGTACCCCGAAAAACTGCATGACATTTGAAACCTTGTTCATGAAATCTGATAACTTTTGAGTGCATCACAGAACAGTTTTTGAACTTGTTTTACATTTTAATTGTTGCAGAATAAAAAAACAAAAGAATAAAAACATAACATTTGTCCTACATTAACCAAGATTTCTTGATTTTCTTACATTTTCTTACATTGTCATGCAGTAAAAGAAGTACTGAACGATTCCTATGGAATTGTTGATAATGCAATAGTGAAGTTTCTGCGATGCCTCAGTTACATCCAGTTAACACTTATGCATTTTCTTTTTAAAAAAAGGCCATATGTGGTAACCTATTTATTTTAAATTAGTAAGAAAATCTCTTTTTTAAATACTCTATTTATGTCCAGCAAAGAATACGCAGTAAGCAATGCAACCTCTATAAGGATAAAGGATTGTGTGTAAAAGGAAACATATCTAATTTGTGCTTCGTTTTATTTATCCAGTATGAAGCAATTAAATTCTCGTATTGGGAAAAAAAAATATTATAAGCACACATTGGTGCTATAGTCAGTTCCTTAAGGACTTGCAAAATTAAAGGCCATCTCATGAGGTCACTGCTTATTTATTTTTTTTTATGATTGAGCCAAAACAGTGAGTTCCAATTTGTCTTGTATCTCCATAGAGGGTGAACATAGAGTTTTCTGATTAGTGTTCCTCTTTAAAAGAAATATGTGTCACAGGAACTGCCTGCAAACAGAACCAATTTCATGCTGCTTTAACACTAAGGAAATCATTTTAATTCAGCAACACAAAGCTGTTCCCAAAACGCAGCAGTCAGATGAAGGCCATAGTGACTCAGGGATTAAATCAACAATACATGGTATTGACATAAAACTCTTTATGTATTCCTTAAATGCAAACTGATCTCAGTGGAGTCAGCATCTCCATGTGGGGCCTACAGATTCAGTGGTATTGCAATTTTATTTGAATTGTGTAATTGCACCTCTGAGAGTTGTGTTTAACAGCACCATGTTTTAAAGTTAGTATAGGTCCTGTACATAAAACAGCAAAGAGTGAGTATACCCGTCCCCTATTCCTCCATTCATATTGGACTGTGCAGTGTTTCATTTATTTTAAATTCAATGTACAGAGAAAAAATCCAACAGGGCAAAGGGAAGGTGTGCAAATCATCGTGGCATAATGTTGGATTTTCACATGGTCATATATCAAACTTTGATACCAACATTTAATGTAGGATTTTTTGCTTGTTTGTTTATTTGTTTTTGATTTTTTGGTTTAGTTTTAGTTTAGTTTTCTAATACCAATGCCAATCATAATTATTGTCTTGAGCTGCATTCCAAAGGGGACTGTTTGAGTGTTTCATGTGCTGGGGCTCAAATTATCTATGCTATAAGTGAGTGACAGTTTGTAAAATAAAAACTAAGAACAGTCACTGCCCAAAACTCATTTTGCTCCATTTCTGTGTAAAAATGGCTTCTTCCGGTTTCTTCCTTTCACAGTTAAAGTCCTTGACATATAAACCGTGTGACTGCTATACAACTGCTATTACCAATTAAACTAACCCTGGTGGCCAACTTTAAAATTCTGTACACAGATATATGGGTGGTGTCATGGTCAATAACACCATCGGTCATCTTCTGTCTAACATGCACAAATCTGAATGCAAAAACTTCCTTGAAAATAATTTTTCATTGATAGATAGTCTGCATTTCCTACCAATATGCTAATCATTATTTTATGTCTTACCTTGTCACGCCATGCAATTCTATAATACAAACATTCTGTTTTTAAGAAAGTCGCAACTACTGATCTATTCAGCATTTTGAAGGACCACAGGCTCATACATACTGCCCATCCCAGCAGTATATCATTTCTAAGCATTTAAGTTGTCCATGTACTTAACGTTTTGGCTGGGGTGGCCTTCAGTCGTACTCTGCTTTATATGCAGAATGAATCCATAATGTACATGCTTTGCACCTATAGTGATTCAGAGACCTACTCTGTAAATCCACAAAAAGTCCCTACAACTACAACAAGTGGGGATTATGTAAGGTGAAAAGTGGTTTTGAAACTTTTAATAACTTCAGCCTGGTCCTGTGGAATAAATTCAGTGCTTCGCAAAAATATAAGCACTTCCCATCGAGCATGGCATCATAAACTCAGTTTAAGAAGAGCTATTTGGACATACTTTAGATCCTAATAGTTTGTACAATGTTTTTTAAAAAATGAATTAGGGAAATAAAGCTCTGGTTTTGATGAGCTTTGATTGGTCTGTGCATCAACTTTTTTTAAACATACATTTACTCCACTCTAAACATTTAGATTCATTAGTGACCGTCCAAATAATGTGTCTTAACAACTTCCATCAGCAGATGGAGTTTTGCTCAGTTGTTCTGGAAATGGTCCAGTTATTATAATGTGAATTAAATATCTAATCCTTGAATGTATACCCATCTGTTATTTATCTACAGATTGCTGCTTTGAGAATTGAACGAAAAACAAAAATCAGTAAATCAGCAAGTGGACCCTCAGGAATAAACTATTAAGTTCATGTCACTTTGCTTTATACTGAAAAACCTTTTTTGTTGTTATTCTGATTAATTCGATTTTCTGAAAATGCTGCTAATAATGACTTGGTAGAGGGAGTGCCCATCTTTTTATTCAGTTGAAATATCTTATGATAATTAAGACTTTGAGTTTCTGAATAAAACTTGGACTTTAATTGATTTGAGTGTATATTTAATACAGCCAATGAGCTATTTGGACTAATATTTCTTTTATATTATGGCTGACATAAAGCAGTTATGGTTTCACTGCAATACTTCATGCAAGTTAAATTCCATATATTGGACAATGGCTCTGCAGCACTCTGTTATTACTGAGATGAGCCCTCCAACTTAGCTCATTTCCATCCAAATGTCAGCTTTGATTAATCACCTCTGTGAGGGCCCTTCACCATCCCATGCATCTGCCAAGACCTAGCACCACCACACAGCACACCAACAGACTCTCAAATAGGCCCGTGTTCACTGACAGACTCAGCATCGAGAATTTACAGTATGGGCTACAGCACAACAAGAGGATATTGAAAGAAGGTCACCTGAGTTTCATCAAATTAAATCATTTTCTGCAAAGGTATCAACAGATCTGGAAGTCTAAACTAAATTAGTCCAAGTCATGATATTTCCTGAGTTTGACTGATGTTTCCGTCATATGCCATGTTCCAATAAATGTTTATCATTATTCAATCAAATTACAAATTGAAGATTAAAGTTATCTAAATGTATTTTTATAGCTGGGATGAGAATTTAAACAGTTAAATAAAGCCATCTGTGGGAAAAGCCAATAAAGTTAAAATAATCGCTTATGCAACATTATTAATAGAAATAGAATATCTGTCAAATGTGTCATTCAAAATTATCTTCCCAATTTAACTGTGATTAGGCTTTATTGATGATGAATGATAAGTACAAACGTTGTTGATTGATTTATGAAATCTGATTGAACGTTTATAGAGAAAAAGTTATTCAATTTTACAGAATGTTTGATCCTAGGAGCACTTTCACAGTATGGAAAACTTTACTTTGTATATTCTGAGGAAGCAAGTGGAGAATTGTTTGTGAAGGTCATTTTGAAGGTTGATAACGCTGATGTCTTCCATCATTCTTCACACCAGTAATTTGCAGCAAGCACAGTGGTAAATTTTTGCAATATAGTTAATAGATGACATTTGTTTCAAGGAAAATGGCACTACTAAAGTAGAAAATAAGTTGAGTTAACTTTCATTTCATTGTGTTCTCCTCGGGCGAAGAAACCTTGTTCAAATATAATGTAAAAATACATTTTTGCTGCTCATTTGCATGAATATAACCACCATACCACTGTAGAAAACAGGAAAGTGAGTGGGAGTGTATAAAGTGAAAATACATTTTAAAAAGGTCTTCTTCCTAACAGGCAATTACTGGACAAAAGTAGTAGATTTCAAATCTAACCAAGTCTTGGTGAACCCAGTGGTGCACAGGTGGAAGTCATGCTGGAACTATAGCATTAAATCATGCACATAAATTACATGGTCTTACTGGTCTCACTGTTAGTTACCGCAAAATTGGACCGTGTAACTGGTTTCTTCTGACTGTTTCTTATTGTTTTTTTGTCAGGCGTCGGCGTTTTCAATTTGTTGTTCATTATTAAAGATCCATTTACCTTTTTGACGGCTTTATTATCGTTTCATCAGAAAAGTAAAGGGTAAAATGGCAAAATATAATGGCATTGCTCCAAAAGAGATGCTGCAATAATGTTTTATTGCACAGGAAAAACCATGTGTGCAAAACCCAGGCCGATGGTGACATGCCTGATAGTGTTTGTTTCGCAGTTGGACCTAATTTGTTGTTGCCCCATTGCCAGATCTCAGTAATTGCTTTAGTGATTGCAGTGTTATGTATAATTTAATATCTAATAGAACTAGTAGTTGAAATAGAACACAGTGGGAATTTGTAGCGAGCTGTGATTATTCTTTAAGAAATGAATAAATATAAATGAGGAAAACTGTTCACCTGTCCAGCTTTGTTTTCTTATATTTGCATCTCTGAACTATACGTCTTACAGTGTAACCATGTGTACACGTATGTGCATATTTTTTAACTTGTGATGAATTTAAACCTATATGTCTCTTTTGCTTTGCAGTATATGGACATCTGTTGCAGTCATTCAGGTTACCTAACTGGGCTCATCTGCAGGCTGGCATAAAACAGCTTATTTCTTTCTACAAACTTCAGAGTTTGAAGCCTAAATGAGATTCTGTTTAAATGATGTATTCTCATCTTCAGAAAGAAAATCTCTGGAGTCTCCTGTATTCTCCCTGGTCATCCTCTACAGATGTGCACTGGTAACATTAAAAAGTGAAAATATAGTAAAGTAATCATGGCAACGTGGAATGAAAAGAGCTTTATATATTCACCGGTAATTGTAGAGCTAATTATTGTTGACTTTAACAGATGGTGCAATCGAGTAGAAACTGATTACGAGAATCTTTTGGCAAAGTTCCTGGATTGTTCACATTTTTTTTTATCTCAGCCACCCAAGTTTTGAGGATGTTCATTTATGGCTTTGCAATAACAACCACCGAATGATGAAAAGGTAACAAACAGAAAATTGAAACACTGATGCAACATTCCTCACATGGTGGAAGACAAACACTGTGACACACTCTGAGCACAAATGTAGTAATGATTAAGCAAAGTTTATTTACTTATAGAAATGGATATAGATAGATAGCTATAGAGCTCAATGGTAAAAAATGAAAAAATAATAGGCAGGATATATATATTGATATGGATTGGGTAATGCGTTAGGAACCATTAGCCATAAATGGAGAAAACTTGGCACAGTTATACCAAAGATACTCAACGAGTGCATCAAAAACTAAGAGGTCAAAAAGAACCGAGAACTGCGAGCCTGGCCTCACTTGCCTTGGTTAAAATGATTCAACAATAAGAAAGAGACTGTGTAAAAATGGTTGATATGGTTCCAAGGCAACAAACACAGATGGTGAAAAAGAATAGAAAGGTTCATCTCACATTTGATAGAAAACATCTCGGATGATTCCCAAGATTTTCTAAAGAAAATGTTCTGTGGACTGACAAACCAAAATTACAAAAACAAAAAGTTTGCGTCCCATTACATCTGGCAGAAAACTAAAATAGTCTTTCTTTAAAACAAAAACAAACAAACAATTAAAACAATTCTACAAAAAAGAGTGGGACACAGCCATGTGAAAGACTCATTGCTACTTATCACAAATGCTTGATTGCAGCTCGTGTTGTTATCTTTCTCTAACACTGGAATGTGGTTGATGAAGTGTTCATTAATAAAAAATGACAATAGTTTATTATTTTCAGTACAATTTTTGTGATTAATTCTGGAGGCCTGTTAGTAAAATAGCGAGCTAAGTTTATAATGGTAAACTTCTTACAACCAGTAGTCACTGTGAAATTAAGATTGTTTTCAATTCAATTTAGGAGATTTAAACCCACTCTTTTCTTTTCTTTTTTTTTAGGTTTTTGGTCTCCACCACTACATTTATTACTAGAAGCATAACATACAGTGAGTTTGTCAGAGATTATACGTATATATGTATTTATTAAAGCAAAACATCTACCATGTGTGTATAGACAATCACAGAGTTGGGACCAAACCAAAAGTTTGGGGCTATAAACTCAAAAACTGAGGCTGGAGTAAATTCTCTGTGAAATATCAACTTTGTAGCAAACTGTAATCATAACAGCCACATTTGTTTATCATATAATAGTTTTGTACATGCACTTTATTTCACATACAGGGACTGACACCACAGAATTACAAGGACAACCAGTGGTCAATGCAATTTTGTCCAAGTAGTCCACCTGTCAGCCCTCATACTGTGAACTAAAAACAAAGCTAAGTGTTGAATTTGTCTTTAAATATGTAATATGCATTGTGCATGCTGTTTTGTGTATAATTAAAATTGACATTTAAGGAGCTTGAACTTTCTTTCTTACCACTATCAAATTACTGGAATAAAAGTACTTAGAAAACACAATTTGCCTGTAATATCAAAAGCATTCGGCCCATGACTGACAGTCAATGGATATTTTTCTAATTAAGTTATCTGAGAAGAAAAAAAGAATCAGATTGTAAAATGAGAATTTTACTTTTTAATGAACATTTGCTCAGATGTTGTGGACCTGATGCTTTGATAAAGCCTTTTTTTATATGGCTTTAAAAAGCACTGGAAGGTACTTCTTAATTACTGTGGAAGAATATACATCAGTGCTTATGTTTTGCTTATCATTTCTTTGGCCTTTTTGAGGGTGTTAATGCCTTTCAGACTTGATGCACTCTGATTTTAAAGAGCTTTAAATTGATACACTAATGGAAACCAGAGATGGTTTGTCTGTCAGACATACCTGCAAGTAATTTGAGGAAAACAGAATCAGGAACTTCACATTTCTCGTTTTTTTGTTTGTTTGTTTGTTTTGGGTTTTTTTGGTTTTTTTTTTTTTTGGGGGGGGGGGGTTGTTTGTTTGTTTGTTTTTTAAACAAATTTCATCAAATTCTGAACTCTTCATTGTGTTTCGCTAATAAGGGTAGGTTGGGGGTGGGGGTCTCTTTTCAGACTAAGAGTGCATTTTCTCACTACAAAGAGGAATCAGTGCACTAAAAACATCTGTTGATGCTGTGTGACTGGGTATTTTAATGTGAAGCAGTCAACTGCTTGCCACATCTCCCTCCAGTCCTGCTTTTCTAATTGCATTTCAGCTCAGCACCATGTCAGTGTTTAAAGCAGTGTTTATGTTAAATAACAGCAATGGATAGGAGTGTGTCAGAAACCATTGTAGCAATCGACTAAAGTATAAAGTTGTATATACATACATACATACATACATACATCGTGCAGCTTCAGCCAGCATGTCCTCAAATCAGAACAAGAACAGTGCAACTGAAGTCTCTCATCTTTCCTTCAGCTGGTTTTGTCTCTTGTGTATTCTGACAGCTGAAAAAAGGAACAAAATTTGAATTTTCCCCTGAGCAACAGTGCAGCAAGAATCCACAGTTACGAGCGCTGTCTCTTAAAAAAATAAATAAATTTTTAAAAAAGAGTGGTATTTCTGTAATGGCTACATCTCTAGTGTCAGCTCTTGTATTGAAAATCAAAAAGCCTCAATAATCATGTTTTCTATTTTTGTGGCGTGTTGATGGGTGGGTTGGGTGGGGGGCAGGGAGGGAGGGAGGGAGCTCCCTTTTTGTTTCTCTTTTTGAGAAGAGACCCAGGAGAACAGGAGCAAAGCTGTGGAATGTGTTGTCGGCTGCAACTGTGCATTTCCAATCGCATATGGAGTGACAGACCCAACGTCTTGCTGCGCTTTGCACCCCAGTATGTGCACCCTTGGATAACTGTCTTAAATGAAATGCCACAATGTTACTGAAAGATACATTGGAGGTCACGGCAAAGTAGTGGCCTCTTTTTTTTCTGCATGGGATTTCTACATCATGCTGTGATATTTGGTGTGACTCTCATAAATCATTCCCTACAACAGTGTTCTCCTTGGAGACTGGCAGTGGCTGATTCTCCTTCTGTAATGCATACATGCACCCAGACACCCCAATTCAGTTCAAAACGCAGTGACGGTCAAATGCCATGTTGATTCCCACTTGAGCACGTCTCAATTAGCAGCCGGTGTGATAGGCTGTTTTTTTTGTGCTTGCTGTTGCTATTCTTATTAATACATGTTGGCGTTTTCAGTCCTTGCTTTCTAGGTACGTTTTTGTTTCCTTTTATTTGCCAGCCATCCGTATAGATCTGTTTACATACATTCAACATACAGTGCCTTAAAATGCAGAGGTTGAAATAAAAATGTAAAACTCACTCTGACTATTCTGGATAGAGGAAAGAAGAGCCCCATGTGACTTCCTTGGTAGATGAATTGTCACAGCTGGGAACAGACTGTGGATTAAACTAAAAGTCCTGTTTGTGCTTTACCAGGCGCTGCTCATATGAATGTGTTTGATATAGATGGGGGGGGGGAATTATAACAGCAGCATGGGCTTATGTTCATCTATATGGATTCTATCTGTACTGTACATCTCCTGCTGAAGGTATCCATGGAGATTTTTTACTTTCATTTCATTAGTTTTGGTAATTTATTATAACAAGGTGTGACTCTGTGTGAGAATGGTTTAAAAAAAATCTGAGGTTTTCAGTTGTAATTTTCTTCAAAATCCATTTGTGAAAGAAATTGCAAGCAAAAATTTAAATCATCTGGTAGATGTTTTCCCAACCATGTCTTTTCAGAAAATGAGAAAAACAGACTTTCTTTCCTAATTATGTTGTGATGGCAATGTAATCGGTGACCAGAAGCAATACTTCATTTGAATAAATGAAAGCTACATTTATGAGCTAGCAGGAGTTAGCAGGGGCTTATTATATATCCTTTATTTATTCAGGTGAAAAGACTCGTCGAGATTAAGAATCTCCTTTTTGAAGAGAGGCCTGGCCAGGAGGGAATGTAATTGGTCGTAGATGGAGAGCACACAAAGTGCACCACTCATAAGCGGGGTTCACCATAACAAAAACACTTTTTTTTGTTACATCATTGTGGATTTTTTAATATAAAAAGAGCCTGTATATTTTCAACCATTAACTACATGGTTTGAGTGTATAAGCACACCAAAAGAAAATGATTTAATGCTGAATAAGATCATTTAGAACTGAAAACATTAGTAATGCACATTAGTGTCAAAGCATGTGCAGTTTGAGAAATATATTTACAACAGATTTGCATAGTGATTAAAAAAAAACTCTAGCAATTACTCTCCAGTGCTACGTTTACTTTATTTGTTTCTGTTTTATTCTTTCAGGTACAGAATTAGAGGAATGTAAGCAGCAGCTGCACTTTAAACATATTCCAGTTTATCTGGAGTGCAGTGTTTCTTTTTCTGATTCCAAGAATACTTGTAGAGTAAAAAATTATATTCTTCCTGGTGTAAGGAGCTTGCAAAGAAAAGCGTCTGGACTTCTTTGAGTTGCTTGAAGACATTTCACCTCTCATCTGAGAAGCTTCTTCAGTTTTAAGGTCAAATGGTGGGGAGTCCCAGATTTAAACCCAGTGGGAGTGTCCCCCCAAAGAGGGACAAAGGACCCCCTGATGATCCTCTACCTAATCACATGAGCCAAGGTGTGAAAGCGGGTGTGGGTCACAATCAGCCAGGGTTTCGGGTGTGCTCATTGTGAAACCTGGCCCCACCCTATCATGTGATTTCCTGAGGTCAGACGGCCCAGGATGTGAGTGGGCATTAAGGCGTCTGGGAAGGGAAACTGGATTATAGATGGCAGACAGCTGGTGTCGTAAACCACCGCCTCTGTTCAAAG
Organism: Diplotaxodon limnothrissa; assembly: GCF_057381915.1. Lineage (NCBI taxonomy): Eukaryota > Metazoa > Chordata > Actinopteri > Cichliformes > Cichlidae > Diplotaxodon > Diplotaxodon limnothrissa. The sequence continues at coordinate 11,878,287 of NC_140612.1, read as the reverse complement.
ATGGTCGCTCACAGTGGACATAGATGGCTTCTTTCACTCCTCTTTCCAACCATCTGTCCTCTCTGTCCAAAATGTGAACATTGGCATCCTTGAAAGAGTGTCCTTTATCCTTAAGATGCAGATGGACTGCTGAGTCTTGTCCTGTGGAGGTGGCTCTTCTATGTTGTGCCATGCGCTTGTGAAGTGGCTGTTTGGTCTCTCCGATGTAGAGGTCTGGGGATTCCTCGCTGCACTGTACAGCATACACCACATTGTTAAGTCTGTGTTTTGGCGTTTTGTCACAAAAATGTTTCTATACTGAAAACCAATGTTAAATCAATTTTGTAAAAAAGAAATAAATCTGTAGACTAAAATGTCAACATGAACCTAAAGTTTGAATATCCTTTACTCGGTTTCCTTTATCTCCATTATTTATTTATGATTGACTAACAAAAAATTTCAAAAAACTCTTGTTTTAAACTAATGTTTTATAGTAATATAAAATATAAACAAAGAAAAGCATCATTGTGATGTCATGTGATTCCTCCAATTTGTTGCCTTTCAAACAGATACATTCCTAACAAACTTGTAGGTAATAAAAAACAAACATTAAAATAAGGAGCACAAATACAGCCTAACACATTGCTGGCCATTTGGGTAAGATCTGAATAAGTTGAAATTAACTTGAAAACTGAAAAGACAGCTGCATGTAACAAACACAAACCAAAAGTTTTGAGTGAGCTTACTTCCCTTTCATTCTTTCAGAGTCCTTGTTTAAGCCATTAACTTATTCTTGAGGCTGTTCACCTTTGGTGAGAGCTTAGCACAATGTGTCAATCCAACAAGCATTGCACATGCTCTTGGAAAATTACCCAGAGCAGGCATAACTTTCACACCCTCCAGCACAATGCCAATGTCATCCTCCTCAGACCCAACAGCCTTGATTTTGTAGATTTTCATCCTCTGTTTAGAAAGATCTTGTGACACACCATTCCCATCAAACAACAAAAACATGGGGTTTTCTTACTGTAATTGCACACATGAAATATTTCCCACTTTGACTAACACATATGAATAACAAAACAGAAACATTTTTCTATTTCAACACTTACACTGTACTCTTTGATCAGTTGATCAATGGACTCCCCAAGGTACACCATCAAGCACTGAATGACCAGATATCTGGTTATGTTATTGCTAGGATTGCTTAGTGACTGAAAATGACCAAGAAATCCAAAAGTTACCATCATATATGTGACCATTTATTAAGACAAACTGTGAGAATTGGCAGTGTTAATATAAACTGTTAAATATCAAATTATGATCATATGGAACATTATGTGGGATAATTAGCTGATGTTAATGCACTTGTGTGGATGCTGACAGACAGTCAACACAAAGTTATTGTCAACATTATATAGGTAAAGACAATTCCGAGCTGACATTCTTCAAGTTGCATGATTTTAGTCATTTGCAACTGTGTGCTTGCCTTGAAGCTTTTAACTAAATTAAATTTATGACTAATATCTCCAAGTTTTTGTGTCTGAAATCTTTAAATTAATCTTTTTAGTAAATTAATTTAATTTAGTCATTTAGTTTTTAATTTAATTTAGTTACTGTTGGTAAGAAAGTGTTTTTCCATCTTAGGACAAAACAAAAACCCAGCAATACCAGTACTTGTGTGAGTATTTTTACTAAGAACAGACGTGTATTTATAATACAGTTAAAACATGAAAACCATAAGTGTGTTGTTAATTATATCAATGTTCCAACATTTCCTGACGTCCTCTTGCACTGAAAAAAACATGCAAAAAAGTTAGTTGAGCTATGCACCATGCAAATGAGTTTTGAAATTCGACAACAAAATTCTTTAAATAAAATTCCAAGCTGAAATGTCTGTGGAAAATACCTTGGCTATGACAGCCTGCAACTTCAATCCCATGGCTCCCCCCTTGGAATGGAAAAGGGCCATCAGCTTGGGAGTGCATTCATCCAGCATGGACATGAATTTAGGTTCAAGGTGTACCAGGGTGATCCTGTAGAACTCATCCTGCAGCTGAATGACAAAAAAACAACGATACAGCCTCAAATTATTTGAAACTTGAAACATTACATAAAAAACAAAAACACAAAAGCCTACCCAAAATGAATTTGGAACTCACATGAGATGCCTCAAACAAAGCTGGCCATCTGGCTTTGATGTCCTCAATGCTGGGGGACAGGTTGACGATTTCATGTCGTCTATGTGCAAATGTTTTTGCCATTTTTTTCTTTTATCACTTTGTTGTTGTCTCTTTTCTTGACTTCAGTAAGCAACTGAATTCTCTCTTCTTCTTGACTGTCCTCATCTTCACCTGCTGGATATGGAGGAAGATAATTTACCTCTGCTTTCCGAGGCTTTTTCACTTTCTTTGCAGACTTCTGGTCACCTGGGCTCTTGTGTTTCATGGCATTGCATGTCAACTCAGGAACAACAAACCCTCTAAGTTTTGTATGATAATTGGCCATCTTGTATTTGATGCTTTGTTGCCAACCATAATAACCTAAGAAAGAGCCAGGTCCATTGAGACAAGGGTATTTTTTCACAAGTGCCTCAGCAACATAACTAACCTGTGCACTAGAAGGATAGGCCGTAAATGTAAATATAGTTTCAGCCACCTTCTCGAGAATGTCAGTCTTTACTTTGGAGGTGGGCAGAAGATATCCATTCTTTTTATACTCCTCAGTGGCTCTTTCCAGGTACATCTCAGTTTCGTATGCAAACTGTGGAATGGGGAACTGCTTCGGCCAGGGCTCACAACGTTCTGTGGTCTTCTGCCTTTTGAGAATAATGGTGTCCTGAGAAGATGTGGTTGCAGCAGAGTCTGCACTGGATACAACTGACTTAGCATATGAGGAGTCATAGTCAGTTGACAGTTGACCAGAGGGGCTCCCAAAACTGTCATCAGCCAGAGTCAAGCTTAGGATGATGCCAACCACCTTCACAGTGTCTTTGTCTTTTATCTGGCCAGTTCTGTGAAGAGTGAAGTAGTCCTGAAATTCTGGGTCAAAGTACTGAACACTGAAGTCGTTTGAAAGGTATCCTTCACAACACTTTGCAGCTCCTCCACTGTTGGTGGAATCCCTGATGGAAGAACCAACGATTCTCGATTTGGTCATCAATAATTACACGAAGCTTTGCCTCCATGTCGTTCAACCTAGAATAAAATGTAAATGGGCAGAGTTAAATTTCCCTTCAATTAAATAAAAACAACACTTTATTTCACCTGTCACTTTATAACAGTATTTAAAGATTATTAATCAAATATAATTTTTATTTTATTTTATTTATTTTTTTATTTTTTTTTGGGGGGGGGGGGGGGGGGGGTTACTTTTCATTTATACAACAGATGAGATATAAAACTATAAAACAAAAAGCAGAGTTCAAAAGTTGCAAAAAACAAAGACTTGGAGATGTACATGTTATCAAGTTGTTGTTTTTTTTGTTGTTGTTGTTTTTTTGTTTTTTTTTACCTATTATTCACAGCAGACGTAACGTTTCAGGGTTACCAAGCGTTTTCTTCCCACATTGTATGAAGCCAAGGGCTGCTGCTCCAAAAAGACTGATCTTGCCAGTGTCCTCCAGTTGAAAAGATCTCAGATACTCTATAAACCATGCAGCAAGTAACTTCACAATGAAATATACACAATCTCAGCAAACTCTGATAGTCCACATGTTGAACCATTAGACAGGATCATCCCAGCAGTGTATCTTGTAGTAGAAAAAGATTTGCATATCTTACACTGCCATCCCATTTGCCACATCCTAAAGTGATGGAAATATATATATCTAAGAATCTAAATAGATTTTCATGACAACTGTAAGAGCATGGGTATCTGTACACATTTGATGTTGAGATTATAGAGAAGAAGAAAAAAAATCCTACAAATAATGAGCAATTATTTTCTACTTATTATTTTTTTTTAAAAACAAACAACTTAGATTAAGTGGGGTTACCTTGGTAATTTTTTGCTGCTTTGATTTCAAAACCATTAGTTTAATTTAATACAACATGGTATCACAACTTACTTTATAATGCACAGTCTACATAACGATCAGCTGAATTTAAGTTGAGGGATCTTCCAATAACTGAAAGGAACAACATTATCATCAATCGCACTCTCCAAAATAAAACTTTTACACAAACACACACAGATTGTTAAATTTGAATTAACACTAAAATTTTAAAGGTGGGGTTCATATATAATACAATGGAAACTCTTTATTAGATTAAAAAGGGGATAGGCCCTGGTGTCTGGACCAACTTGGTGACATGAAATAATAAAGTCTACATATTATTGTTTAACAAATCTAAAGTAACTGACTAAAGATGTTTAAAATAATTCTTAAAATAATTCTTCAGAATTGCAAATGTGAGCACTTGATATGCAGTCATTCCAATAGATGAACACATTTCAAAACATATGGATGTTTAGTGTTATTTTCAAATAATGATTTTACAAAATACGGGTTAGGGTTAGGTCAATACGTTATTGCTTAAAACGTGTTACATATTCGAACAAATTAAGATTGTCTTACCTCAGACAAAATGGAGATCATCCGCTGCTGAAGCGTGTGTCCTGCACGTGGCACAAAGGATTATGGGCGGAAATGTACAACGATTAAAATGAAAATGCTTTCATCAGTTAAATCTATCAGATTTCTTAATTTTTCCTGGTACTCATACATTTCTTTAAAATCTGCTCAATAACCCATTGCTTAATTTATCCCAAACGAAAGTGTGTAAATTTAGGCAAGGCAAGGCAAGTTTATTTGTATAGCACAATTCAACAACAAGGTGATTCAAAGTGCTTTACAGAGACATTAGAAACAAAAACTAATAAAAAGCATGATTTAAAATTGATTAAAACAAGCAAACAAACAAACTAATTAACAAACAAACAAAACAGTATATACAATCAAAACAGATAAAATCAGAACAATAGATAAAATCAGTAGTTAAATGTAAGTTTTGAAGTTTTGAAATTTAAATAACTGAACATCTCAAACACGTTGAATTTTGCTTAGATTTAATTAAAACGACACATACATGTTTTTACTAAGTAATAGTTACTATTGCTTTCCTAATAGATACTAATTAACCCGAATCACAGTTTTATAGGGGATGACAATGTTGTTGCGTCTGTCTTTCTTATCCTCCCTCGCTGGGAGGGTTTTCTGTGCATCTTTGCTGACTTTAACGCTCAATTAGGATAATCGCATGTTTTGAGTGCTTCCTTTACATGTGTGTGTTCCTTCTTTTTCCTTCAGGCTTAGAGGGAACATGTTCTGCCCGGTGGTGTAGGGTCCTGATTACCCCAAGTTTGTGTTCCAGAGGGTGATGGGAGTCAAAGAGGAGGTACTGGTCCGTGTGTGTGGGCTTCCAGTAAACTTCAATGTTGAGGTTGCCATTCTCTTCAATGTGCACAGCGCAGTCCAGGAAAGGCAAACAGTTGTCCTTTGTGTCTTCCCTGGTGAACTTGATGTTTTTATCCACCGCGTTAATGTGCACAGTGAAGGATTCCACTTCTTGTGTCTTGATTTTGACCCAGGTGTCGTCTACATATCTGTACCAGTGGCTGGGTACTCTTCCTTTGAAAGAGCCAAGAGCCTTTCTTTCCACTTCCTCCATGTAAAGGTTGGCTACAATAGGTGACACGGGGGAGCCCATGGCACAGCCATGTTTTTGTCTGTAGAAACCCTCGTTGTATTTGAAATATGTAGTGGTGAGGCAGAGGTCTAACAGTGGGCAAATCTGATTGGGTGTGAAGTTGGTCCTGTCTTCCAAGGAGCTGTCTTCTTGTAGTCGTTTTCTGACAGTCTCCACTGCCTCTGTGGTGGGTATGCAAGTGAAGAGAGAGACTACATCAAAGGACACCAAGTCGATGGAGTCCTTGATGTGATGTGGGGTGTTCCCCACAAGAGGTGCTAGGACGGTAGCAAGGTGTTTCGAGATGTTGTAAGTGGCTGAGTTCATGCTACTGACAATGGGTCTGAGTGGGACAGCTTCCTTGTGGATTTTAGGAAGTCCGTAAATTCAGGGTATGGCATCCCCTGGGTAAAGGCGGTGATATGTAAGGCGGTCAATGATTTTGTCCTTTTCAAAGTCTTGAAGGCAAGCTCTAACTTTCTTTTTGTAGCTGCTTGTGGGGTCTCACTTTAAGGCTTCGTAGGTATTGTTGTCACTGAGGAGAGTAGTGATCTTTGTGTGGTAATCCGTTGTGTTTAGGACCACGGTGCACCTTCCCTTATCAGCTGGTAGTATAGTGATGTTGTGGTCTTTGCTCAGGGAAGCGACAGCCTTCTTTTCTTGTAATGTGAGGTTGGACGGAGGGTGGCTGAGACTTTCATCCTGATTTGCTCTGATTCTGTCTGTGATAATTATGTTAATCCGTATGGCGGTTTCTGTGGCTGTGATGAGGTCCACTATGGGTAACTGTTGCTTTCTTTATATTCTTCCTGTTTAGAAATACCAATATTCAATATAAGCAGTTGTAGGTTGTTTATTCCTCTTGGTGGATCTGTTAAGTGCAATGTAAAATGTAAAATTCAATGTAATCTGGTGAAATGAAATTTACTTCATTGATATACATGAAGTTTATACAAAGCATTTTTTCTTAACTTATTTTAATTAATTAATCTTTGATATTTTTTTATATATCTTTTATATAGCTTCATGTTTATGAAGGCAAATAATCTTTTTTGCCAGCACTGAGGGCCAAGCAGTAGATAAAAAAATTTGATCCCGAGGTGTGACACATTTATGTGTGTGGGCGTGAGTTTGTGTGTGGGGGGGTTGGTTGGTGGGTTGGTTTGGGGTGCAGGGGGGGGATTGACTGCTGAGCAAAATATGACAGTTGTGCTGAGTGTACCTGTTGTGTGGTTTGGCCCAGGTAGTTTACCACACGTGGGCAAAACAACTATCAGCCAGCACGACGCTTCCACCTTCCTTCAAAACAGACCCACAGAAAAAGCTTACAGTGCCATTTTTCTTGTTGTTACTTCAATAATAAAAACTATATTCTGCAATTTTTTTTATTCTATTAGAGTTTTCGAGGAGAGATACCATTCAGCACAAGACATTTTCTTGAAAATTTCTTTTCAGCTACTACTGTAAAAGCATTTTGTATTTATTCTTTTTTGGAAAAGATGAAAAATTTGTCAGACACTGTCAGAAGAGTTTTAACAGGCAAACATGTACAACTGGTAGTGCAGCAAGCGGAGGGAGGGAGGGCATCAACTTAGGTCAAGCATGGGTCAAAATGTAAATGTCAGTTGTAAGTAAGTAAACCTCAATGTGAGCTGTAAATGGAAACTGAAGATAGAGCATATGATGTAAAATAAAACAAATAGGAAATTGCTCCCGATTGTAAACAGACTCTGAGAACCAGCAATTTTTAATCATAGCACGGAACTTAGATGATGTTGTTTCCTTACCACTGGGCGCCGGGAAACCAATGGAAATGATCTATTCATTATTTCCAGCAGGAAGAATATCCTCCCGACTGAGAACAGAATAGGTCAGAGCTCTGAGAGGGAGATTGGATCTAAATTGCTCCAATCTTGGCGTTAGATAACGGCGTAGGCACCTGCTGCTGTGCTGCGCAGCTCCACATCTCCACACAATCACAGTAGGCAGCGATGAGAAGGCCACAGGTTCACTCATCATTATTTAGGCTTTAAAAATGTGGCCCTTTTGGAATGTCTTCCACCACAACAGTCACCCCCCAAAAACGACAGTGGAGCCCTCCAGAGCCTCTTAATCAGCCATGGGTGTAGTTGAGGTTAATCTGCATTGTTCATGGCGGTGAGAGAGGAAGGGTCTCTCTCAGTCACCCTACTACATGCGCTGATAGCTGTTTCCTAACAGGCAACAAACATCCCACAGCACGTCTTGTTTACGCAGCCTTGCAGTGGGACTCCGTTTGCTGTGCTCGTGTCATGGATTCTGAGATAACCTCTCTCCAAAGTGGAGCTTAATTGCTTGCCCCCTGTGTTAGCAGATGACATGAGTGGGAATCGGAGGCGGAGCCAGACATTTGAAACACCCGGGGCTTAGCCCTAAAGGATAGTATGCATGTGGGATTTTTTTTTTTTTTTTTTTTGGGGGGGGGGGGGGGGGGGGGGTAGAAACGACTGAAAGATTAATTGGCTCTGTTTTGAGTTTTGTTCGAAAAAGAATGACTTCATATAGGGAAAAATATATATCACATTTGCAGGACACCTTAAACTAGTTTTTTAATTAAGCTGCAAGGCAGAACAAAATCAGGTCTGTATCAAGACATGAGGACTAAACCCCAATTCAACCAGACCCAGAACTGATCCGGAATTAAAACAGGACTACAAAATCAGGACTACTGAGGACTTAACCAAGACAGAACCAGAATCAGAACTAGATGATAGTAGCACTAAAAATCATCATATACCTGCACTACACTTATTTTTTTTAATTCTACAAAGTCCACTATTTAGATTGAGAAAAGTTTATATAATTATTTAGCCTTGTTGTGCAAACAAGCCTGCATAACTTAATAAATATAGAATTTGAAAAATAGCAAACCTAAAAAGAAACACTAGGTACGAGATACATGAGTACCTATGATACAGTGATACTTTTGGTAAACAACCATTTGACTAACATGTGTGTCTCACCTGCTCTTGTTCCATCTCTGTTCTGTCCTCATTCTCTCTCTCCCTCTCTGTTCCCCTCTCTCCCTCTTTGTGCTGACAATCATCAAATATACAGTTGAAGCCAGATATTTACAAACTCTTCAGATCAAAACACAAACACTTTTTTAATTGTAACATCAAATCAGACTAAATGTTTATTTTTTTAGATTGATAAATATAAAAAACATATTTGTTACCTTTAAGAGTAAAGAGAGAAACTATCTGTATTTCTTAATTGTAAATGGCACCAAATTGTATTCAAATTTTGCCACACTTATGGAGCTCCACAATTCTTTTCCTGGTGTTTTGGTTGATATCGCTTGATTTTCCCATGTCAAAGAAACAGGCTCTGTGTTTTGCCTTATATGCATCCACAGGTGTGCCACCAATTTACTCACATGGACTCTATTAACCTATCAGAAGCTTCTTCAGCTCAGAATGGAATCGTCTGGAGTTTTCTTATTAATTAACAATAAACTTAGTGTATATGTACTCCTAAATTTGATGAAAGTGATAAAATAGACAGCTCTGTCTCTCTTTATTCTGACTAATTCAAAAGATATTTCAATATTTATTTATCCAAAACAAAACAAGTTTACTCTAAATTGATGTTGTACAGTAAAAAAATGTTCTTGTATTTTCCATAAAGTGTATGTAAATATCTGATTTAAACTGTGGATATACTGTTGTGTATTGAAGTTCCTCTCGTTTTGCATAGAAATATACTGAACAACATACAAAGCATAATATATAAAATACTACCAGAGTTTTTTCCTTGAAAGAAGCCCCTTATGTCCATTCTTGTATATCAGAACATTAGTTTTCATTACATTTCCAGGCAGGCATCTAACTATGAAAAAATGACACTCCAAAAGACCCCCTGCTTAAGCCCAGTAAGCCACCCACCCCCCGCTCCGCCACTGATGGGAAGGAAGAGCTGTAAAATCCTTCATGAGTCTAACTAGCGCTGATTTGACGGTAATGCAACAAATTGTGCTGAAATCATACAAGGAATGTTAACTGATTTTGAATAAGCATGATCATGCTGGTGGATTGTGAAAGCGTCTTCCTGTTGACCTTCAGATTTTATGCAAACTTTGGCTTTTCTTGCTATAAAAACTATTCAAGGAGTCACTTTTTCAAGAGGTTATAAATAATGTGGGTGGTGCTGATCCCCAACCACATACCACATAGCTTTAAAGTAAAAGTACCAGACAGCTATTGTTTCTAGTAACATAAAGGGGCCTCAGTAAAGTCAACCCCAGGAAGGTATTAGAGGTGGATTTAATGTTCCCCAATGTACAGCTTGTTTAACTTTTACTGCTGCAGAAAATCCGAACTGGATGCCCAGTCAGATTTAATAAGTTGTGTAAAAATGTGTCTGTTACATTAACTCTAAATTTTCAACAATCTGTAAAAATGTCATTTATGCTCACTGCAGGTATAAAGGAATAAACTCGAATCACACAGCAGACTTAAAGCATTTGGCTGATGCAATCATCCACCCCCCCTACATTTCAGTTCGACTGAACTGTAATTGTCATGGTCCCTGTGCCTCGAGTGCCAACTTGTCCTTTTTTTCTCTGCCTCTCCATTCCAGCTGCTTCAGCATTCACTTCTCGCCACTCTTTCAGTGCAGCATCAACGTCGAGGCAGATTTAGAATGTTTTGCTCTTGTATTCGGTTATTCCTTGTTCTAGCTCCTTCCCGTGTGCCTGCCTTAACTTCCCTACTCATCTCCTTCTCATCTTACTGTGCCAAACACCAGCCTAGGTTTTTGGAATCTGACTACCCATGCGACTATTTGCAAAAAAAAGGGGGGGGGTCTGCAAGTACTAGGTTTTAAAACCCAACAATAATTTTCATTTATTATTTATCAAGGACTCGGTTCAGTGCCGTTTAGTTCCAGCAACGAAAAGAACTGAAGATTAAACTAAAAAGTGAATAACCAAAAAAGACAGCTATTTTTTAAAGAAGCCAGTGCAAAATAATACCTCTGAGGCATGATATCTTTTCATAAAAAATACAGATTTAGATTTCAATGTGTCAGTCCCACTTGGAGAGGCAATTATTTATGCAGCAGTATAAGTAAAGTTAAATTGAATCACTTTAATATTAGTCTCTCAAAGCATACTTAAAGTCCACAGCAGGGTTCAGCACATAGTAAAATATCAGCAATGCTGAATTAAGTGATATATGGTATTCTGCTTTGTCTTGAAATCAATATAAGACAAAATCACCAATGATTTTTTTTCCGGTCTTCTTGATGAGCTACATTTGCACAAACTGTGCAGTGAGTAAAGGGAGTTAAAAACTGAAATAACTTATTGATTGTAATAAATAAACTCCCAATTTTATGATACAATTCAAATTGTTTCAAAGATTGCAAACTTGAAACAATTCAATTCAACTACTTCATTGTCCCACAAGGGGAAATTAGTTGTGAACATGTGAACAATTGATGTAAATTAGCAGTTTAACTAAAATCTGGCACATTTTAAGTTATTGTGCTGATGCCACGGGTCTATCCATTCATCAGTATATGAAATGATGGATGGTTTAATGGATGGGTCATACATTTTACAAATCCTTTATTATAAAAGTGGCTAAGAACATGGATGGATGGATATATAGATATCCAGTTACATGCAAAATCACTGGTGAACAAATAGTAATTCTATAAATTGAAGAAGTATGTGGATGAACATCAAGAGTGTCACAGCTGTTATGAGTTTGTTATGGACATGGTTTGATCTGTGTCTTCACATAGAGGCTCCCTTTTATTTATATATCAGTTCAAGAGAATCTCTGTCCAAGTTTTGTCAGTTGAAATCTCAACAGAAAACTTGTACAAGGCTGTTATGAATTAGACATGGCTCGATCTCTCCCCCCCAGGCACTGTCTTCACATAGGGCACCACTTCATCAGGGCATCTGGCTTCTTTCTAGTTTCTTTTACAATCTCACACTGCTCCAAAAATCTCACACCTGCTGAGAGAGAAACCTTCAAAGTCAGTACTTAAAAAAAAAAAGAAGTTACGGTAAAGAGACGTTTCATTCTTTAAGAAAACAAAAACAAAACTTGTTTTACATTACATCATCACATGGTTCATGGGCCTATTTTATCAGAAACACATACATTTGACTCTTCTTCTTCTTCTTCTTTCAGCTGCTCCCTTTAGGGGTCACCAGAGCAGATCATATTCTCCATCTTACCCTGTCCCTAGGATTCTCCTCTGTCACACCAACTCTGTGTATCTTTGCCTTTACTACGTAAATCGTTGTCTTTTCCTCATGCTTCATTTTAGTTAATACACCTCTGCACATCACCCTTATTCTGGAAAATCGGTACCAGACGACAGTGGGTCCAACAGTGTGTGCAGCCACCTCCTAATCTGACAAAACATTGACTTGAGCTGAATTTGATTCTTCCAGATTTTTGACTTTTGTTTTTTTAAATACCTACTTCATGGGATCATAGATGTCCCAAAGTAAGAGAGAGAGAAAAGGAGAGAGAAAGAGTGAGAGATAATCATTTACAATTAGACAAAACAGGGATGGCATGAATTATACATAAATATTAGTCACTCCTGTATCTGTGGATCAGACACAATCCTTTAAAACCAAGACAGGTGTGTCATAATACCAATAAATCTTCTTCTTCTTTCAGTCACTGCCTTTAGATCGTCTCCACAGTGGATCATCTGCCTCCATCTCACCTTATTTCCAACCCTCTGCATCTCCTCTTACATCCATGACATCTTCTCTGTGGTCTTCCTCCTTTCCTCCTGCCAGACTCCTCCATCTTCAACATCCTTTGCCAAATAGATCCATTATCCTTTCTCTGCAAATTACCCCAGACACTTCTCTCTATCTGCTCCACCTTGCCTGCACTCTGTTCTTCACCTCTCTTGCACACTGTCCATTGATTTGGATTGCTCACCCTAGCTGTTTAATTCTACTACCTCTGCTCCTTGCATGTTCACTTTTCCACCTGTCTCACTCTCTTTCACAAAGTAAATATGAACCCAGAGACCGGAAAGACTTTAACAGCTTATTTACAGGAAACCTGAAAATCCCAGAATCAGGATCTCTGAACAGGTGAGGGAACAGGTAAGCTTTCTCCTTACTGGAGCTTTGCAGGGATTTCTGCCGAAGTGGAAAGGACAAATTAGAGCCAGCTGATTTATAGTTTCAAGTCATTTTGAATCTTGGTTCGCTTGCGTGTTTGTCTGTCTTTACCAGGCTGGAGGCCAAAGAAATCCAGAGAGAGCTTAAAGGTGAGTGGGGAGAGTGGGCAGGCGGGTTAGAAACTGGTGGGTATTTTTTTTCCTTGGCAGGTGGCGACTGGCTCGAGTGCAGGTGAGTTGAGTTTGCAGGACGCAACGAGATTCAGGGGTTTCCATTTGTCTTCACACCTGCTTATTCACTAGCAGAGAAACAAGAGAGCAAGGTAAGGCATTTCATGGAGCTAGGAGCTGAGAGAAAACACTAAAGAGCCTCATTACCACCACTGAGGAGGCAACAATCTGGCGGTGTGGAGGCTTGTGCCGGTCTTTAAATATTGCATGTGTGATGAGTTGATGAGAAACAGGTGCAACGGTCAGCACGCCAGGAAACTGGAAAGCCCACTGGTCTACCTGAGAGGTGACGGAGAGAGAAGAATGAAAATAAAATAAACCCAGGCCTGCCAAAGACATAACAGACTCACACGATTGTGTTTTTTACTCTTAAATCATTAAACAACAGTCATCCTCAGTGTAGGAGTCCATCCCAACAGGTCAGCTTGAATGGTTGTCTGTTGCTCTGACTTAGTTCTGCTATCGACTGGTGACCTGTGCATGCTGCCTGTTGCTCTATGACAGCTGACATAGGTTCCTGCCCAACCGCTTCCCTGAATTGGAAAAATGGATGGATGGATGGGTTTGAGGTGGTGGCTACTGGATAATAATTGTGGAACATAATTTTCCTGAGCTTAGTAATCATTAGCATTTAAATCCACTGCTATTTATTGGCATTAAAGTTTACATGGGGAATTAATTTTAAATTACAATGCCCAATTCAAAAAAAATTGATAGTTTTGTGAAATGCAAAGCGGATAAGAAAGCAAAATCTAAATACTGTGGGTCACTGTAGCTCAGGTGGCAGAGCAGGTCAGACACTAATCAGAAGGTTGGTGGTTCGATCCCAGGCTGCCTCCTGGCTGCATACCAAACATCCTTGGGCAAGATACTAACCCCATGTTTGCCTACTGGTGGTGGTCAGAGGGCCCGGTGGCGCCAGTGCTAACACAGTGGCCTCGCCTCTGTCAGTGCGCCCCAGGGCAGCTGTGGCTACAATGTAGCTTGCCATCGCCAGTGTGTGAATGGCTGAATGACTGAATGTAGTGTGAAGCGCTTTGGGGTCCTTAGGGACTAGAAAAGCGCTATACAAATGCAGGCCATTTACCATTTACTGTATTCATTGATTTGAAATCATATATGTTTAATCAACATGTCGCAAAATCCTTTGGACAGGACCATATGCAGTGTCCCCTGTAGTGTCTGATCACAAATCAAAGATGACAGGTATTCAGTATTGATTTTTTTGGCCTTACCTCTTGTGCACAGAGATTTCTCCAGATTCTCAGAATTGTTTGCTAATATTAAATAATATAGATGATAAGATAGTCTTTGCAGTCTTTGCAGTTTTACCTGGAAGAGCATTACTCTGAAAATTTGCCATGAATTGTTCCGTTTATCTGTTTATAGTAAAAATGTAAGTTTTTGTTTGTTTGTTTGTTTTTTCAGAGTTCAGTTTTGCCCATCTTTATTGTACAGTCCAGATTATTGTAGGTTGGATGATTCAGAACCTACACTGGTATTATTGTAGGGTCTTTACTTTACAATATAAAAAGCCCAGAGGCAAGTGTTGTTGTGATTTGGCGCTATATAATCAAACTTCGCTAAGATGCTCTTTTTAATATTCAGTTGTGTGCAGATCTGTTGCTAATTAACCTAATTAGTTGCTAAATGTTCTTCCAGCTGTTTCTTTTTATTGTCACTTGTTTTTCCAGCCATTTGTTGCCCACATCCCAACTTTTTTGAAATGTGTTGCTGCCATCAAATTTAAAATAAGCTAATATTTTTCATGAAGTAGTTAAATGTCTCAGTTTAAACATTTCATATATTTTCGACTGTGTATAAAATGTGGACCTATAAGAGTTGGAAATTACTGCATTCCAGTTTCTGGAATTGAGGCTATATTAATATTGCCGCAGTCATTAAGAAGAACAATGTATGTATATTAATTTTACATAGTAAATACGGTATATTAGCATATAGTAAAATAATATTCTGAGCGCAACACAGGCACCAACTTAAGCTGACAGCTGCTTTTTGATGCAGTAATAGCCCATGACCATGCACACATACACACAGTTTTTCTTCAACGGATGGACGAATGTTGAAACAGTGTCGCATTTATAAATTAAATCTCAGCACAAAAGTTGCACAACAGTTCCTACAGCTCTAAAGTTTGAAAAGTTCCTAGCAATCTTTAAAAGGCAAAACATAATAACAGCATAATGGGGAAATGTATGGGAGCGATACCATATGCTCAGTTTCTGACACACCTTCAAAGTGTTTTTCCAGGGTAAAACTTGCTTAAGCACTGAGCCTATTTCTTTTAGTTTATGTGAAAGGCTAGGAAATACATTATGTAGATTATTGTCCTCACAGAGGTAGAAGTCCAAAAGACTTTGTGTGTTTTCAATTAATGAAGCAAATGTGGCGTTATTTATGTCTTTGGACCCACAGTAGCTATCAGTACTCAGATTTTCTTCTTATTATGCTCTTGTTGCTGCCAGAGAAGTAAGCTGCCTCATTTATTGTGAGGCACATGATTTGGGGCTTTAGAGCAAAAACATTAATGAAAGCAATACTGCATGAGTCACTATTCTGCTTTTTTGCACAACAGCTGGATGCAGAAAAGTTTTGAAAAGTTTTGTTTTGGAGCAGAAAAAAAAGAGACAAGAATGCAGATTATTGTCCAGAAATGCAAATGTAAATATTCCTGTCTCTGTGAATCGAATGAAACCAGTGCATACACACAGCATTCACAATTAATCAAACATAATGATGTTTTTTTAAAGAATCATCAAAACCAAAATTAACTTGTGTGTATTGCTAATGCAGGTACTATGGTGTAAGTTCACTATGAGCTCATTTATTGAATGTCATTAGCTTACTATGTTCACTTCCCCATGCAAATAGAGCGCATTAATCACTGGCTGTATTTTGCATAAAGGAACAACCCAGTGCACACTGTTGCCTGTTATAGGTAACATGGAAAATAAGGTGTTGGAAGATCTCACTGGAACTCTGTAAGCCTCTTTTAATCTCTGTTTAAATTGATCAAGTGTCAGACATTTACGGAGGGCCCCGAGGTTTCCCACAGGAAGTGGTTCCTGGAGATCAATGGAACAAAGGTGCCATATTTTGACAAATGTGCTCAGCAGTCTTCTAGAACTTTCTATACACCCATTAAAATAAAGCTCAGTGAACCTCCATATATGCAATTATTAGCATAATCGATGGGATTCATCGGGAAACTAGCGGATGATACCGTGGAGACAAAGACTATCACAACGTTTCCCAACCAGAAGCCGTGGGTGGATAAAACCATCCGCAACGCTCTGAGATCCCGCACCGCTGCCTACAACACGGGACTCACAACGGGGGACATGGACCCGTACAAAGCCGCGTCATATAACGTGCGGAGGGCGGTGAAAGAGGCGAAGCAGCGCTACGGGAGGAAACTAGAGTCACAACTCCAACAGAGTGACTCTAGGAGCCTGTGGCGGGGACTAAGGACAATAACGGACTATAAAGCACCAACAACCGGTATGACGAACGCGGCCGTGACTCTGGCAGACGAGCTGAACACTTTCTATGCTCGCTTCGAGGCTGCAGCTAAGGTCTCCAACAATGCTAGTGTTAGCGGCGCTAACGGCTGCAGACAGGAAGATACTGCCAGCACCGGAAACGTGCTCGTCATCTCCGAGCATGAAGTAAGGAGAGCCTTCAAGAGAGTGAACACCAGGAAAGCAGCAGGACCAGACGGCATCCCAGGTCGTATCCTCAGAGACTGCGCATACCAGCTAGCTCCTGTGTTCACTGAGATATTCAACATCTCTTTATCTCAGTCGGTCATCCCCACATGCTTCAAAGAGTCCATCATTGTTCCTGTCCCGAAGAAACCCCACCCTGCTTCTCTCAATGACTATCGCCCTGTAGCCCTCACCTCAGTAGTGATGAAGTGCTTTGAACGCCTGGTCAGAGACTTCATCATTTCTTCACTACCAGACACACTGGACCCACTACAGTTCGCTTACCGTCCAAATCGTTCCACAGACGATGCCATCTCTCATCTCCTCCACACATCACTCACTCACTTGGACACTAGAAGGGGGAATTATGTTAAAATGCTCTTCATAGACTACAGCTCTGCATTTAACACCATAATTCCCTCCACACTCACCACCAAGCTGGAGCATCTGGGACTCAGCTCATCTATGTGTCAGTGGATCTCCAACTTCCTAACTGGCAGACCACAGGCAGTAAGGATGGGCGGACATGTCTCAGCCTCCACCACTCTCAGCACTGGAGCCCCCCAGGGGTGTGTTCTGAGCCCCCTGCTGTACTCTTTGTACACATATGACTGTGTGGCCACTACCAGCTCCACCACCATCATCAAGTTTGCTGACGACACCGTCGTGGTGGGCCTGATCTCTGATAACAACGAGACGGCCTACCTGAAGGAGATTAGGAATCTGGAGAACTGGTGCCAGAGGAACAACCTCCTTCTAAACGTCAGTAAGACAAAGGAGCTGATAGTGGACTTCAGCACTAAGCAGGAGAGGAACTACCAGACCCCCGTCATCAACGAGTGCCCAGTGGAGAGAGTGGACAGCTTCAAATACCTCGGAGTTCACATCACGCAGGACCTGTCATGGTCCTGTCACATCAACACCGTGGTGAAAAAGGCCCGACAGCGTCTCTACCACCTCAGACGCTTGAGAGACTTCCAACTGCCCTCCAAGGTGCTCAGGAACTTTTACTCGTGCACCATAGAGAGCATCCTGACGGGAAACATCTTAACCTGGTTCGGGAACAGCACCATGCAGGACAGACGAGCTCTACAGAGGGTTGTGCGATCAGCTGAGCGCACCATCCGCTCCGAGCTCCCTGACCTGCACTCAATCTACAGCAGGCGGTGCTGGACCAAGGCCAGGAAGATCGTGAAGGACCTCAGCCATCCCAACAACAGACTGTTCTCTCTGCTGAGGTCAGGAAAGCGATTCCGCTCCCTGAAGACCAACACAGAGAGACTGAGGAGGAGCTTCTTCCTGCAGGCGATACGGTCTCTCAATCACACCACCACACAGTACTGACCCACACATATGGTTCTTACACACACACTGGACTTTCTGGACATTGTTTTTGCACACATTGTTTTTTTGCACAACACTGGTCACTATATTCTTCATTTCCGGTTAATACTTGTACAGCTGCTGTTATTGTGTATATATTTATTTATATTTAGATTTCTTCATACATTCTTATATAGTTCTATATTGTGTATTTTGTTGTACAGTTATTTTATTTTCAACTTTAATTTATATATTTTATCTTATTCTTCCCAGTTAAATTTACCCTTCATTCTAATTTGTGTTGTACAGTTATTTCATTTTTAACCTTAATTTATATTTTATTCCTTCTTAGTTAAATTTACCCTTTTTAATTTTTCATATTTATTTCCTATCTTATTCATAGCCTTTTCCTTTTTTGTTTTCTTTAGGTCACGAGCAGTTGTCCAAGCATTTCACTACATATCGTACTGTGTATGACTGTGTACGTGACAAATAAAATTTGAATTTGAATTTGAATTTGAATTTGAATTTGAACTCACTGAAGATGGGAATTATATCCGTTTTAACACAGTTGTTCACACTATGATATAATGACTAATTAAAACTATTACTTTTAAAGTGAGCAGCAGGCCTCCTACGGGACTCCTCAAGTCGACAGGAATAGAGTTCATTTCTCTTTAAGACTATTTAGTTGTAATTAAAATATTGCCTTTGATTACATCAACAAATTCAGTCATGCTCCCTTGGTGTGCAGTGTCATATGCTTACTATGTCCGAGCATATACAGTGTTTATTTGATATTCAATAACTGACAAAGTTAATTAATCTGCAGCCGAGGTGTTAAATTACAAAAACTGAAATGTGAAAATGTTTTGTGGAGATTAAACCGCTCAGGCATTCATTGTGACACGGGTTTAAAGCAGCACTGCACAGCTGGGTTCACGTTTTCTTTAGCCGTGACACAATGACTGGCTGAAGCAACGCTGCAGTTGTCAAGTAATCTTCCAAAAAAATTTGCTTTGCCAAGTTGTGTTAGGTGCAGGTGCCAGAGAGTAAACAGGTGGGGATTTAATCAGATGGAACAATGAAAAGCAATTTGTTTGTATTTGGGCCGAGAGTGTGGTTTAGGCACCCATCGTTCTGCTTGTTCAGTCAATAAATAAATAAATGTTCTTCTTGGACCTTTCTCTTCAGACTCACTTTTTATTGTTTAGATTATCATAAACTTAACAGGTACTGCAGCCTGTTCTCCTTCTTAGTGTATCAGCATCTCATAGATATGTACAAGGTAACTGTCGATGTCTCTGGTGTGCCATGGCAATAGTAAGATGGCTCTTTCCATCTCCCTATTCATCGCATAGAGGCACTTGTAAAAGATCCCGTAGCATCACATTTAAATGCATTTTAAAAGATGTATTTTTAACATGCAGGGTTATTATTAAATTATTATTATTTTTTTTTTTTTTGGTGGCTTGGGGGTGCAAAAATACATAGCTCACAGACAGGCCATGAGTCTGTCTTACAACCTTCTGAGTTAAAACCTTCCGTCTTACTCCACAACCACTCCAACCTTACAAAGATGCTCTTTTTTTTTTTTTTTTTTTTTTTTTTTTTCCTAAATGACATCAGAAACAGCAGTATGCGACATTACGTGATGGCAGAGCTTCAGTTCATCCTTTGTCATTTTTTTTTTTTTTTTTTTTTTTAATAAATAGGACAGGGGGAATGAATGAGAGAGAGAGGGGGAGAGAAAGAAAGAAAACCCAAGGGGAGAAGAGACGGTGAGAAGGGGGGGGAAGAGAGACAAAAAAAAAAAAAAAACAAAAAAAACTCCTGGGTCACCTGTATGGAGAAAAAAAAAACAAACAAACAAACAAACAGAGGAGACAGCAAACAACAAAGAGCAACATAATAATAGAGAAAACAAAGCACCATCACAATAAACTAGCTAGTCATAGATATCAGTATTTACTAAGTAATAAACGATATTGTGCAGCACGCAAGATAGACAGCGCACAGTGTGCTTTGAGGCAGCAGCCAAGAAAGCTTTAGTCCGCGTCTGTGAATACCCATGTGTGCATACCTGTGTGGATCAGCATGCTTGCATTCCAAAGGTTTCTCCATGTAATGATCTGCTAGGGAGTGTGGGGGGGCCACAGCCCCGTCCTCCAGGGTGTGAAGCGGGTATGGAGGAGATCAAAACTCCAGACATCCAGAGGCCCCCAGAACACAAGAGACCATGGAAGACCAACAGAGGGGCAGCCGCGCCACTGTTCCAGTAAGAGCTGAGGAGAGTCCCAGATGAGGGCTCACTCAGCAGCCGCGGAGCAGAAGCCAGGGGGGGTTGCAGTGACGCGCCCGTGAGCTCCGCCGGCCCCCAGCTGCGCCTGAGTGACCGAGCCCTAGGCCGAGAGGCCGGGGGCACCCCACCTCCAAAGGGGCCCGAGCGAGCCCCAGGCCCCAGGCCCCGACAAGCGGCCGCCAAGGAGTGAGCCGGTGTGTACCCGGACGCCCACCCCCAGACACAAAGAACCACCAACACACCGACACCTGAGGGAGTCCGCCACCGGCAGGGGAAGTGGTGGTGGGTGGAGATAGGCCTCCAAACCTTGGAGGGCCTGAGGTGTCCCCAGAGAGGTGGCGTCTGATACCCAACCTGACATATAGACACAGACATACAGGCACACACAGACACAAACATCCATTCCCACCCTCATGCTCTCATATGCACTCACTCCACACTCAACCAACGTGGAGACAGACATAAAGAGACGCTGTACACACAATCACACTCCCCAAGCGTACTTTACAAACCGGGTCTAGGTACCCTTGCCCCTGGAGGGGGGAATTGCACCCAGACCCAGGTGGTGTTACCCTTTTCCCTGCGGTGGGGAGAGGCAGACCACCCCGACTCCGCAGCAGCAGGGAGGCCCCACACCCCAGACCGCAGTCGGACGGCCAACTCCTCCTACTAGCCCTCCCGCTCCAGCAGGCCGCAGAGAATGGGGGTGGGAGAAGACTCCAAACCTCCCTCCACCCGCTCATTGTAGTGTTGATGCATATGTGTTCTAAGGTGCAATTAAAACCCAGGAGGGCATGGAGCTACCTGCCAAGGAGCAGCAGGTAAGTGCATAGTCCCTCCTGCTAACCCTCAATGACTAAGTGTATTTAAAATTGAGAGGTGGGCAACGACGTCAGGGGTGAGGTATACACCCTGATGGTGATTTGGACTCCGTGATTGTGCCCACCCCCAAGATCCTATATGTATGTGTAATGAGAGTGTGAATAATGTGAATGTCTAAGTTGTGGGATAAAATTGAGGCAGAGGCAGCCAGAAGGGGACGGGGGGGGGGGTAGCCTCCTCTGCACCCTGGTGACATACCCCCACTCCAAGGCCCTGCATGTGTGGGTGGTTGTGGAGGAGCGGGAAGAGGGAGGCAGCTGGAGATGGGGAGGGAAGGAAGGGAGGGGCAGGTAACCCCTCCCTGGGGCCAGCTCCCCCGCTGACCCCAGTAGGCACTCCCACCCTCCGCGACCCGCCAGGGAAGGGGGGCCCAGGCCCATCAGACCGGGGCCCAGTGCAGTAGCGCCCCCCGGCTCCACAGAGCCCTGGACAGTCCACCCAACCCCACCACAGAGAAAACTGCACCCACCCCACCAACCACACATCTTCCAGACTACATAAGACGGTAAACGCCCAGGCTGAGATCTTCCTCCACCTCTCCTGTATCTCCCCCTCCTGCAGAGAGTTCCTGAGAGAAGAAAGCTCCTGCCAGATGTGACCATCCCCCCCACCAGTTGAAGAGCCCCCCAGGCGGCTCGATGCACCGGCGGCACCCTGCTCCAGGGCCGGGCCCCCATGCACCCACCCGCCCACAACCCCGGCAACACACCAACCAGGACCCGAGCCCCCGAGGCCCGGCCCGGGCCCCCGCCCAGAGACGGAGCACCCCCAGAACCTCACGCCCATCCCGGACCCACCCAGGGGCAGCCAGG
Organism: Diplotaxodon limnothrissa; assembly: GCF_057381915.1. NCBI lineage: Eukaryota > Metazoa > Chordata > Actinopteri > Cichliformes > Cichlidae > Diplotaxodon > Diplotaxodon limnothrissa. The sequence goes on along the minus strand of NC_140612.1, from coordinate 11,856,191 downwards.
TTGCCAGGTCAGTAACCCACGTCCGTCAGCACAGACCCTCCCCTAGCCCCTACAAAGATGCTCTAAGCACCTCTTAAAAGGAGACAGATTGTTCTCATTCCCAGTTCGAGATTTTTATTTTTGGAGTCTAGTAGAGAAGCTTTATGTGGTTCACAGTTTTTAAAAATACAGTGCTTAGTTTAGATATTCTGGGCCTTGGGCAGCAACTCAATTCATCCACTGTATGAAACAAGAGATTTCAGCTCCTTTTGCCATGCTTTGTTCAAACCAACTTTATGGTTAACAAGATGTTTGGACTGAAGGCTCTGAGTCAAGTTTAGTAGCTTTATTAACACAGAAGGGAGAGTGAAATAAGGTGTTGGGCCAGGGTAGGCTCCTTATCTCTTAAGCTGTGAAAATTGAATTCAACAAATGGTTTCCAGACAGGGAGATACTCTGAAGACAAGAAGCTTAGAAAAACTTAACAGAAACACAACTAAACCTGAATTAGTTAGCACTTTGGTAAATATAACAATTTGACAAGGAGTAGGTGCAAAAGCTGGACCTTTTATGTGCAGGAGCATGATTCCTGCCTGATGTACCTTTAGTTGTACCTCACAAGGTTGGTAGGTCTTGCTCAAATGCACACATTTATATTTTTTACATCATGCAGATCCAGAAGCTGAAAAAATAAACCAAAGTGAGCATTCAGAGCAGTCTGAAGCTCAAGGTCTTGTCTCAGAGAAATAACTAACGCATACAGCTAACCACAGATAATAGGTGCATAAACCATTGTAAAAGTATATATGTATATATTTATACTGGCTAACACAGGATAGAAGGATCCCCACAAGCGTATAACACCATTGAACTACCCACCATTAACCTGCCTCTGCACAACATGGAAGCAACCCAGCTGAATACATGAGTCAATACATGAGTGCAGCTCAGAAAGTCATTAGAAAATAACATCAGCGGAACAAAGCACCAACTCCAGGTTCATAAAGCAGAATATCAGGACTAGATCAGACAGATAAATCTGAGCACTGCCTGGAATAACTACGTCTCAATGCCCCACACATGGATACCGCAGTGCTAATTACCATCATCAGGAACTCACTGGGACTGTGGAAGTCAACACTGGAGGCCAAATCAAAGGCAATCCCACAATTCATCATCAAGTGTGGACTATACCAAGGCGATGCATGGGTCCTGCTGCTGTTCTGCAAAACAGATATAGAAGCTGATGAGGACCAGAAGACCTCAGTTGTGATAGATGTGGATGAGATAAGACTACTGTTCTGGCTTGCCACACTTTAGAGGAAGAAACACTTCACATATCACATTGTTCATCTATTTTATTTTATTTATATTAGGAACAATAAGTAACATGGACCACATTAGAGTTTAGTTAAATAAAGGCCACTGCAACTGCAACAGAAACCCTTGTTTCATTCCATAGTTTTTTCCCTGGTTGGTCATCCATGATATGCGGGGGCTTCTACACACGCAACATTTTCTGCTGTTGTTGATGCATTTTCAAAGTGTTTAGAAGGCAAAGGAGGGGAATCTGCTGACTTTGACCGTGAAACAGTCATAGCAGTTCATGTAAAAACAAGAAAATGGCCATTTTTCACATTTGACAGCTGACTAGTTTTAAATATTGCAGATAGAAATGGAATAAGAAGGAGCAGTCGCAGTAAACAAAGATTTGCCTAAGGAACAATAAACAGCGTATCTCGGCATGGTAACTGCTTGTTTAATTGCTCACTCAGTGGGCATGGAATCATATTATATTTGCACATAGTATGAGAAAACAATGCTGCCTGGCTTTTGTTATTTGACTGTCATAAACAGACGCTCAGTCAAAGCAGCTGCTCAACAACTGTTTGGTGACCCCCAAATTCTCAATTAAATAAACACTTACTGCTGCCACCAGCTGCCACCAAGTCAACCACAACCAAAATATTACAGATTAAACTCAAAATTATGTACCCATTGGCACAAATATCTACAGAAATTGTAGTTGATTTAAAGCCTTGGATTACTAAACTTGAGAGAACAAGCGTATAGATTTCTTTGGTGTTCATTGACGCACTGCCATCAGTTTTGTTTTTGGTGTCTACGTATCAAAAAGGTTGCCTAAATCATACAGAATGCCATGCAATGACTAATTCACTAATACAATTGCTTCCAGTAATGCCAGAATAACTTGAAAATCAATGCCTAATGCATAGTCTGGCCGGTGAGCATTGCTCATGAATTTAAGTTTTGGAGATTGTTTGATCCAATTCACTGCAGGTTGTTTGATGTAAATACACTCTTCTGAAATGGCAAGGAAAACACACTCTTTCCCCAAGGTTGTGGGGAAGCAAACCAGAACTCAATGATGCCTGAAAGCATTTGCCCATTAAAACCCGCCTTTTTCCTACTTAGTCCATTGCCACCTTGGAAAATTACATGCTTGTTCAGAAGTGATTTAAGCACCAGTGAGTGGAAATAGTGGCTTTTTACTGAGTTACCTCTCACTGCCCGAGTGGGTCAAAAGAGTTCTAGCAAATGGGGGGAAAAACAGAAAAGAAAAATCTCCAACAGACTACAGAAACTCACAAATCTGATCTGATCTTCCATCTTGTGCTCTAGTGTGCAGTGTGGGGCTGTCCAATTGAAACTGCCATCATGAGAGACTCAGAAATAGACAGGATTTGTTAATAACCATGCACAGACAATTTTGGTTGAATGGCTCACTCCCTCCAGACTCAATTGAAAAGAAAAAAAAAAGAGCTCTATTAACAGTCAATGTGATGTACAAAATAGTCATACCAATCTTTAACTTATTTTCTGCCCTGACTGGCGTAAGTCATATCTAAACAGCATCGCTGTTTCCTGGAACTGTGTTTTGCAGATAATCAAAAGCCCCACAGTGCAGCACCTGCATCACTGCAGTTGTAATTTCGTAATCTGTGATTTAGTTGTTTTGAACCCCGGTGTGTATTTAATCATGGTCTGTTATGTGAACTTTATAATGAGGTTCCATACATGTGCGCACATACAATTTCATGTTATCATTTGTTATCCTTTGTCTTTGCATTCAATGCATTTTTTCTTCTTTTTTCCCCTGAAATGTGTTTCAAAATAAATTCTAGCTTGTACCTTATCCCCATTGATCTTCGTTTCAGCACTGGTGGGTAGACTTGTTAGCCTTGTTGTCAGAGATGATTTGCTATTCCTACCTTCCCTGTATATCAAAGCACTTCTTTGCTTTCTGTTTGTCTTAGCAGGCTCATTCTTAAGGATGTTGAGTATTGATCTGTTGTCTGATCTTTCATGGAGCGTGCTCAATTCCAGACTGATAGACTCCTGTTGTATTCCCTGGGACCAAGCTGAAAGGAAACAGGCGCTGTTTTAGAAAATACTTTGAAATGCAAGAGTTAGTAAAAGCTTAATGTTTTGCATACTGCATTAATTACTCAGCACGGGACCAGATTGTTCTCAGACCAGTCCAACGGATTTTTTTTTTAAATGTTATTTTTGCACTGTAGTGAGCGGGGAGATCAAACAAATTGTTCAAGACAGATGACATGTAAAGGTTACCACAACTGTCATTACATAGAGCCCACACAGTTGCAGTCAAAGAGAGTGTGGGCTTCTGAATTGTCTAAATGGGGGTTGTGAAGAGCACTTGGCTGCTTTGACATTCTGATGTAATAAAGGATCTGGTGTGATTATAACCCCGTCCTGAAAAGCTTTGCATGGATTTCTGAGGGGAGAAGTGTACATTTTCAGTGTTTGATGATTCATGTAATTTCCGTTAACTGCTGTTCTGTCACTTGCTCTTTGCTCATCCAGTTCTCAATACGTTGCGAGGGCGCAACCCTGTTGAGGTGATAAGCACCCATCATTTTAGCACCAACAGCTTTTTAACGTCTTTTATCATTCATAGTTCAGTCTATACTAAATTCAGTACATTTAATTAAATATGTATGCAGATAGTGTCCAATTCTTATCTATTTTAAGTATAAATAATTTGATCTTGCTCTGCATTTTAGCCAAAGCCTTAATATAATTTAAAGCCTTTTACAATCCTGCTAAGCCTTCTGGAAGATTCAGAATATAATCTTGTTATGAAAACAACAGATCATACAGTGAGATCATGCCAACTCCAAAGAGGTAAAGGGTGAGTCCTTATGACAGTGAAGGATAAATAAGAGGCCAGAGTATTTTTTTCAGTGAAGCCCTACTTTGAGCTTGCACAGCATGCCATCATGCCTGCAGTGACAATGTAAATATGTTGTTAGGTAGATGTAATGTTTATTATGTTCCCCAATTTTAATTTAGCATCTGATCACAGTTACATTGCGCAAACAACAAACGAAAATGATAAATGGCTCGCACGCTGTGGTGCCACTGGTGCAATGCACAACAGGAGGCCTGCAGAGTGAAAGCCATTGATCCTTTTCTTTTGCTGTCTGCCTTCCCCCCCAGCACCTGTCCCTTCTTGGCATGGTTGCACAGCATTTTTCTAGTTTATATTTGCTAAATAGCATTAAACACAAAGAAAAGCTGAGGCATATCAGCATGTCAGCAGTTTGGGCATTTCCTCAGCTAAAAAATGTCCCTATGGTGCTTGAAGAGTTAATTGATTAACAAAGTTATTAACAGTTATCCTGGGGCAGTGATGAATGTGAAACAGATTTCAGGGTGATGAATAAAAAAGTCATTTAGAAGTCTTTAGCCAACCCTTTCTGAACTCCTCATTTTCAGTCCAGCCCTTGTACCTTTTCAAAGGTTTTTTCTTTGTTTCTTAAGTCCCCTAATGCTGACCTATAAATTATTCATAAAAATGGCATCTAACTCAGTGTATGAATGTCAACCTACACATAACAATAAACTTAGCAAAATTGTATCTTTAGGCACTTTGTTAATAGCAGCCTGTCCCCAAATCCTGTCATCTGTTTCCCATTTCTTCAGTTTAATCTAGGAAAAATGTCAAAAGATAAGACAGATGGTTTGACAGACATAAAATAGCATTTCTGCACCAACAAGATGATTCTGTTAGCTGAAAACCTGGCATATGTCAGCATGGTGTGCAGCATGACATTAAAAACAAAACTGAGGAAGCTGCACAAGTGATGGACAAAAGAAGAATACCCACTGAACAGTATCTGAATGTCCTTCAGAAATAGGAAAAAAAAATCCAGCAAAGACCTGAGAGATGCTACTGGCTCTTCTGCTGATCCATCTACTGTTCACCGAGGCCTCGTTAGAAATGGTCTCAGAGGAAAGGTGAATGTCAAGAAGTCATTCTTAAATAAGGGAAATTGGGAGAAAAGGCTGAGGCACAAAAAGAGCCCAGATCACATCACATGCCCAATTGGTTGATGTGAGACAAATTTCATGCTGCCAGCTTTACACAGGCTAACAACGTGGATGGAAATATGGATTTTATAAAGTATAACGTTTGAACCATTTTTCAGCATATCTGCATCACACTAAAAAGCATGCAAGTCTTTTTGTCTGAGATAGAAAGGATGAACAGAATAACACAAAGATACAGGTGACCCCGAGCTCACACCAGGGATGACTGACAAAGTGTGTATCCAGTCACAACTGTCACTGATGAGATCCTCAGATTGTAAAGTTTCAGACATTATGAAATCCTAAGCAGCAGTTTTAATGTGGACACATATGTAGTGCTGACCAGACTGACATCATTATTTGGTGTCAACTAAAGTTTCTTTTTTATTTTATCTACTTGGCGAATCACTGCAATGGCCTTGATCAGTCATTGTTACTTATGCTTATAACTGTCATGTAAAAGTCCACCATGAGAACTCTTATAAAATAACACTTTTTATGTAACACTCAGCTTGTTAAAAGTTTAGTGTTATATAATTTTTTTTAAAAAATTTGATAAAATTCATAAAACAAAACAATTCAAGTGGGTGTTATGTGCCCTTGTGGGAAGCTGAAACAAAATGTTTTCTGAATTAAAGTTTTAGTAGAAAAATAGGAGTTGCTGAGATTCACAGCTCCTTAAAGGGCTTTGGGATTGGTTGTGTGTGCTGGCCGAATGGGAGAAAAAGAATCTACCCACCTAGCATGATTGGAACCTTTAGTTTATTTTCTTCACATAGGATCATCATAATATTCTCGGTCCTATTCTTTTAAGCTTTCTTTCTTCCATACATCGTTTTGTGGTAATGTGGTAATGTTGTTGCAGTTTAATATTTAATTTTAACCAATATGGCTACCACATCGTGCTGTGACATGGCATCATCCAATTTTCAGCAGGTCCAAAGCACGCCTCCGGGTTATAGGTCCATCTGTGTTAGAGATATCTGATGAAGAAGTAGAGTCATAGAGGGCTGTATCACATGAGCTAAACGCCACATCATCTGAATTAAACAAAAACTAGGTGAGAGGGTGTGAGATTAATTCAAGTGCACACTGAAAGAAGATCACTTTGTGAGCACAGAAGGTTGGTGGTTTGATCCCTGGCTGTTCCAGTCTACTCTTGATCTGAAGATAGAAAACATATGTAAATTAAAGCAGTGATATAAGTAATGTTTAAAATGCCACTGGACATATCTGCACATTCACTTGCACATGCTATTATGTTTGTGTACAGCCACGTTTTTCCACTGAACACAAAGGCCTTCCTCTGTGCAGTGCTATTCTTGCACATTAAATGTGAAACCCATTTTACAAAGAAGTCACAATGGAATATTCGGGTTCTTTGGTAGAGGAAAGTCTCAGTACTAAGTGAGGCAGAATGCATGGTTTGGCTGATAGCTTTATAACCCTCCTTAAAATTCTTTGCTTGTCCCTCTCAACTGGCTCTGCAATTTTAAATGTTTAATGGCTCAGTGCTATTCTTATTAATGTTGGCTATTTTCCCATCTGAGTGCACTGATCCATTGATGTTCCATGGTTCATATTCTCATCTGCGCCTGCCGTTTTTTTCTCCCCCTTATAATTGGTGCCACAGCATTGACCACGCTCATCATATCCAGGAATTCAAAGCTGACGTTGTAGAACAATACACCTTTTCACCATGTTTGCTTTCTGCTGTATTACAATTTGCCTGTTGAAGGAACATAATGTTTTGTGTATTGCTCATTATATTACAATTGTCCATGCAAAGAAAGTGGAATGTTTCCAGGTGATTTGATGAGCATAAAACTTCCTTAAATAGGCCCATTTAGAACATCATAAGGAAGAAAACTGCAAGCAGTGTGTGGATGAGTCTCCCACTATGACACCTGTTTTGCATAATTAGCTGTTGGTACCTCATTAATGGATACGTGGAGAAGCTACTCACTTAGCACCTAAATGCATGAGGCTTCCACAATCAAGGTCAGTTCTGAAATTAGTTTAATCTGTTACTGCCCCAGACGTGACAGATACTACGACATCAGGTAATTGCTTCTTTGGAAAAATGGAAGAGTTCTGTGAAGTTAGTCATCCGCAAGGATGAATATTATAAATTGCACAGAGGAAAAAATTAACTGGGTTGATATATTATAGCTGAGAAAGTCTGGGCTTTTTGTCAGAGCACCGCGCAGTGTTTTGGGTCGTGTTTAGTCTATCTGATACGAGTCCATTACAGCTTTGATGATCAGTCAGGTTGATGGCTCAGAACAAACAGTGAGGACGCAGCGGTGTCGTTCTTATGTGACAGCTGTTGGTAACGATGTCAAATGTGAAAACAAAACACTTGTCTGTGCCATAAACGGCTGCTGCATTTATATGTCCAGCCGCTATAAAAGAAATTTGGCTTCGTTGAAGGGATTAAAAAACACACATGCAAAAAACAAACCTAAGCAACAACCACTATTTAACATCAGCAGCCTCCTGTGTATGTCAAATTGTTTGTTTTTCTAATTTTGACTTTTTGCTAGAACCGTCAACAAATTATCCAAACCCAATTATGTATTTAAAAATTTTGTACAGTAGTGGCTGGCTTCAGATACACTGCGACTAGTCTGAGAGATTGCAGTGTCAATGAGCGTGTGATTTAGGAAAGCATAAATGGGGAAAATAAGAGCATGGATATTTGCTTTTTTCTGTTTTACTTAAAGAAAACTTGTACTAACTCTTTGAGCCTCTTTCATAGGTCAGACATATTCCATGGTACCAGCAGGCTAGTAGCTTGTCTCTCTTTGGGACACTGAACCTCCATTCCTGAGTAGCTCCACCTAATTATTTTTCTTACTTTTGTAATGCGTAGGTATGTATATCTTTTAAAAGACATGTCTGTGTTAAATGTTCCCTTGCAGATACAGTGAAATGTTTGAATGTCTCCATAATAAGTGGAGTTTATTGAATGAGAAATCAAACATTTGGACCGCTTGTTGGTAATACTTCTGATTCTATGAAGAATCAATATAGCCATTTCATACCTCTATGTGACCTTCAGCATTTGTTGCAGAAAATGAATTTGTGAGATTTCATGTGGACTGAGCAATGATGAGGCCCACTTCTTCCCCACAGTTTTCAGCAATAAAAAAAAGCATCTATGGTTTCTGGGACAGTTCTTTTTATTCTGTGCTTTTAGATATTCTCTGTCTTTGCTAGCGCCTCTGTCTTTTTCAAAGACTGTCATCAATGCTGATGCTGGGCTGCAGCACTTCCTCTCCTCTCCAAATAAATTCTGATGTTTATTGAAGATCTTTTTGGCTCCAGCCAAAAAGTCATTATAAAAACTTCCAACATAACTCAGCAATATGTTGAGGTCTGGTAAGCATGGCCCGGATCGATACAGAGAATCAATTCATGTCACCGTCTGCATTAGCTGGTGGTAAATGTAAAGCATCCTTTCAAACAGAGGGCATAAACACCTTGTGGGAGGGTAAGAGACCCTATGTAGGTCAAATAAGACCTCTTCACTCTCAGTTGTGTTGTCTGACACTGACAAGCAGAGGTTAAAGTTCTAGACTGGACTCACACAATTATCAGAGTAGCACCAACTGTGAATGCTGGATGCTTTAGTCAGCATCACTCCTCAGTCTGACCTTCAGCTAACCAGAACAGTTGTTGAGTAAGATAGTGCAACTTACCTGCAATAGGTATGAATCACAACTACTTATAATTTTTGACATCTCTTTGCTTTTTCTTTTAAAGTATCTTCTGTTGTAACTTCTTCTTATTAGGCCTGAGTACTCCAACACTGTAATATAGTGGCAGTTGATCTGAGCCAGTGGCTCATGACTTTTCCTCATGACTTTTCTGTTGTAAAAGCAATTTAATAATGAAAGCATTCATTCATAATGTCTTTTACTCATATAATTATAAGCACTGGTGATGACTGCTACACTGCTTATATGACATAGTGTCATACAGACAGTGTACTGCTGTATGTCTCATTTAAATTAAGTTCTCAGCAACTTCAAACTTTTTCATTAACTGATTATATTGCTAACTGATAAGTAAATGGAAAATATGATAAGAAAACCCCACTGCAATTAAAGAAAGGTGACCACTTCCTCACTTCCAAAATGTTTAAATTAGCTTTAAAATGTACAAAATGTTTATACAGTTGATAGTACTGATGCTTAATTATTTTTCATCTAACTGATCAGGTTTCAGCTCCACAACTGCTCTGTATTTTGTGCGAGGTAATGGCAGTGTGAGGAGCTCAGTCATTCAGATGGGCTCAGAGCCACTGCTCCTTTTAAACTAAACAGGAGCAGTTAAGGAGGCTTGGCCATCCTAAGTGAGGTGTTTCAGGAATTTTGAACCAAGGAGAGACATCTGGGTGTATCTGATATCCCAGTGTTGGTGTTGTTCCTCGATCATTATGTTCAGATTCAGCATTGCAGGTGACCAGTCACATTGTTATGAGTTATAAGTCTTGCGACATGGAATAAAAATCCGCAAATTCAGGAGAAAATCCAAAAAAGGGTCAAGTTTGGGTCAGGGTTGGGGCTGGAGGTTTGGATTTGATCATGTTTAGGGGGTTAAAGGGCTTTTGTTAGGGATATGGAATTAAGGTTCAGGTTTAGTGTGCAATGTGATGGCGTTTCCACATTACAAAATTATTACATCACTACAATGTGATCTGTGACTTGCAATGTTGAACACGGACCAGCATTAGTTTTGATGATCCAGTAACAACACCAACAGGGAAAATCACATAATGCTTAGGGCAGACTCATGGACAATGCATCTCAAATGACTTGAGATAAGCTGGAGGATGTGGCTTAGGAAAGTAAGGTTTGGGCAGCTCCTTTTAGGCTCTTGCCCCTGCGACCCATACCAGGATAAGCAAAATTAATGACTGGATGGTGAGCAATGCTTAGCACGAACACAGGAAACGGTGTAAACCTTTGGGACAACTGTGTAAACATCATGTAAAACACGAAGCACAATTTTATTTCCAGCAAATCAATTATTTTTAGGAGCTGCAAATGACAGCCTTTTAGCTGACACAGTTTTATGAGAAAGTATTACCTCGGGGTGAGAATTTTGACTTAAGCAGGAAGTAATCAGCCTTTTTTTCAGCTGATAATTTGCAGCATCATAATTGGCATGCCTTACTTAAAAAAATACAACATCTTGCTCAGGGATAAAAACGGGCGTGTCTACGACAAGCATACAAGAAAAAAAATATTTAGGGAAAAAAAAAACCTGAATTCTCAGATGACTGTGTCCGTCTGTGAAGGGAAAAGCGCAGTATTATTTTTTTTCTTTTTCCTGTTTGACAGATTAAAGGAACACTGATTAATTGGTCTCTCTGATGCTACTTTTAATGAACAGCGAGGTCGGACCGTTGGGGGCAAATTAGCTTGATCCTCTTTTTGCAGAACAGAATTAATGAAACCCCTATGGATTAAAGCTGGAGTGTGCTGTGGATCCTGGCTCATGTGTAGTTTGAATACTTCACACTTCACAAAAAAATTTTTTTTATGAGAATCAAGAATGGAAAGGTTCACCGGTTAGCCTTTGTAATGCAATAAAGCTCCCATTAATGTGATTATCAGGCACTATCATCATTAGGCCGTTCAACATCACATCATAAAACTGTGAAAAAAAACAAATATAGGCAGTTGGTAAACTCTGAATCAGAGCATAAGATCTATTTACTACATACTGCTGTGCTTATGGTTACACCATAAGTAATTGCACATGGATTTTCACATTAATTGAGTCATGCTATTATGTATAATTAATCCCTTTAACCTCTAGACCCCAGTGGTTTCCCCTTCAGAAAAATCACAGGCAGTGAGAGAATGATGCAGGACTTTAAAGAACAATGTGTTTTCACACCACGAACAGTGTGACTGCCGTCGTTAACTTCTTAGAATAAAGCACAGTGCAGACACAGTGCATCTCTGAGAGCAGTGTACTTTTGCAGACTTGGTGTTTGCAGTCTGCAGAAGGCAGAAAGATGCAATGTGAAAAACAGTCATTTACATAAAGTGGCCAAACAAAGTGGGATCAAACTGAAACTTGAAAATTAATTGCAATTTTCTCTTTGAAATCATGACAGCCTTTTACTACACCAAATGGGTTTTTCTGAATCTACAGATATAAAATCATCATCATGCTAATCAATAGTGGCATATGCGTGTCTGTATGTTTGTTCCAAGGTGCCTGCTTAAATCTTGATGAATCTTAGCCAATAAACTACCTACGGTAAAACAAACAAACAAACAAAAAAAACCTCTGTATAGTGATTGAATTACATGTTTCAAGCAAAAATCACTTATTTATTTATTTATTCTTCTGTTGTAGTTGAATATAGAAACTACTCACTAGAATAATTCATTGTTATTAGACATGTAAATTGAACTTAACATTTGTAAATTCATATTACACGTGCATTTTAATAGTTACCAGAAGGTTTCAGAGAACAGTGGGCAGAGGATGTTTCTGGACTTTTGCATGCCAGGTACAAAGAACCATGATCGACCTAGACGTTTGCAAGTAAATACTGCAAACCGTGGGTGTGGCAGTTTGTTCCATTGACATAAACTATTGCTTTGCTTATCAGTCCTTTCCACTTTTTCGGCCTGTGCAATTGTGTGGTTTAACACTGCTAGTTAACACTAGTTAATGCTGCTTAAATGCAGGTGTATTTATAACTTTCTTGTGTAAATGTAAATTTGTCTGTGTTATTGTGTAAATACTTATGCTATTGTGTACTTCAAACACATGGAGAGATGCCAAACTGCCTTTCATTTTTTTTGTAACAATGACAATAAAGAGCTATTCTATTAAAATCATTTTAGTTGTAATTTAATAATAATTAAGCTATTAAGGCTTTTGATTTGTAGTTAGATCAACACTTAAAAATAACTGAAAAGATATGTGTAACAATCAACACAAACAGCTGACGACAATATGAGCTGTACACTGATAGGTTTGTAGTTTGAACCTATTCGCTGGAACGTTCAAGATAATTTATTTGCACAGCAAAAGCAAGACACAAGTAGGCAAAGTTCTTCGTGTTACTCGTGCATGAGGAAGAGAACCACGACAAGCGCCGTTCCTTCGCTTGACCCCAGTCGCTCTCGTCTGCTCCCCCGTAACACTGCTCTTTTATTGAGGTCACATGAATATGCATAGGTTCATTAACATACGACGTATACATACACACAAAGAGTACCTTGCCTGTGCGTTGTGTAAGTGTGTGTGTGTGTGTGTGCGTGTGTGTATGTGTGTGTGGGGTCAAGATGTGACCCTGTGAAGACTCCCCAAAGCTGGTGCCAGGAGTCTAGCGGTCCATCTAAACAAAAGGCTCTTACACTCAAACAGATATACGTGTGTTTACTGTACCATATATCAGCAAGAGAAGATACGACCTCTCCCAGGAGGTGTGTGATCTATGCCAGAGCACTCTGTAGAGGAGTGAACGCACCCCCCTCTTCATGCTACACAGAGTTGTTACAGACCTCCTAGGATTAGACATTCTTTCAATCTACAAATGATTATATACTTCTAAGCATATATGAGTAAATATTTCTAAGCATAAATTACAATAAACAATACAAATCTAACATACACCATACAGAATCAAGCTGTTCCCAATAGTACCAAATGATTAGTAATTGAATATTTCCTTTAAAAGTTTCATTCTACTGCACACAGTCTACTATACCATTCTACTGTGCCAAGTCTAATGCCTGCCTTATAATGAATTATACCAGTCACTGTAACAATTTTCATTTAGAAAATTAAAATGTAAAAATATATAAAATGATGAAAGTAAACCAAACAATGACCGGAACGTTTTTGATCATTTGACTAGACTAGATAAGCCTTCAGTCAGCAATAAGTAGGTGGAATTTGAAATGAATATAGAAAATATATAAAAAAAAAAAAACTAAATATGACAACAAAAGTATGAGAGTAGTTATGAAAAACTGTTATTTGTTTTTTATACAAATATGCTCTTTATGTTAAACTGAGTAGAATTAGTCAGTTTGTGTTGATTGTGGTTCAGTAAAGAAGAAATACTACACAGAATAATAAAGAAATTCATATTAATTTTCTAGAAACCAACATGGAACAGGACAGCTCAGAGTAAGTTATATTCATTTTGAAAGAACAGTAAATTTCAGGCACCTAAGTTTTTGATATGAATTTACACATTGGTAGAAAAATTTCCATCCAGGAAGTAAAGAAAGTGCTCACTCCTCTCAACTGTCTCCTTTGTAGTAGTAGCTATGTGGGTGGAGGTGTGAATAAGGTTCAGCCACATTTCTTTCTGCTTTGATCTATCTCCTCTTGTAGGCAGCAATGGTTCCCCTCAGTGGCCATAACACGCCAACAAGATTAAATTCAGGCAGAATAAATACATTTGCTTCTTTTGAATTGGATGACTGGATGCTCCACTTTGGCTCTGATCCATGTTGAAATTTTGCTGAATTTTACAAAAAGTGTTCAAGTGCAAGTTTAAATTAGTGGAATATTTTTTAAATAAATTACAGGACACACACACAATTTAATAAGACAAAAACAGGGTTTTTACAATTCTAGCAAACTTAGAAGCGAATATTTCACATGACCACCTTATTTCTTAACACAGTCTGAATTCTCTAAGGCAAGCTTTCTTGTCATTTCTTTAGTCCTCGGGAATAGTTCTCCAGACTTTCCAAAGCCCTTTCTTCCAATATGGGTGGTTTTTGTTCCCTTCTCTGTCAAGATGATCCCACACTGCTTCAATAATCACCAATCCATGAGGTCCATGGTGTTTTTTTTTCTATCCAGGTATGCTTTTACTGCATTGGCAATGTGTTTGGGATCACAATCATACTAAGAAATGAAGCCACTGACAATCTGATGCTTTCCAGATGGTGCTGCTTGATGGATGAAAATGTGATTTTTCTATATTCATAATTTGATCAGCTTGACAAAGATCCCCAACATCGCTGGCTAAAATGCATCCCCATACCGTGAGTCTCCACCATGTTTTACAGATAACTGTAGACACTCACTGTTGTGTAATGACTGAACCAAAAATTTTAAAATTGATACAATTTCTGACGAGGCTTCAGGTCAGGTCTTTGCTGGATTTTTTCCTATCTCTTAAGGAAATGACTTTCAAACACTGTTCATCTGTTGCAGATGTTTTTCTATCGCTCTCACTTCTTCTTTTGTCTTCCACTTGTCCAGTTTCCTCAATTTCTTTTATTGACACACTGCATACCATGCTGTTGTCATCTAATGGCTCTTTGATAGTCATCTTGTTGATGCAAAAATATTCTTTTATGCCTGTCAGACAACATTTGACATGGTCTCTAGATTCAAATAATGATAGAAATGGAAACAAGCTCTGTATGTTTGTGGCAGGTGGCCAGTCAAAAAGCAGCCAATGTCCAAAGAAAAGATTTGACATACTAATAGAAAGTATTACTTAAGGCCACTTTAAATAAGGTACTCATTGGAAGCAAAATATAAAGGGATTAGGGTGGCTCCTGAAATTTCCACACAATTGTATTATTATTATTATTATTATTATTATTATTATTATTATTATTATTAGTTATTTTCATGTTATTTTGTTATTTATAATTTGACTCACTGATAGGATGACAGATACATAGAATGACTTGATGATGCAATATTTGTTTTGTCAGTGAGTATGTCTCATTTTATGGGTACATAAGGCCAGTTAGCTAGCAATGGGAGCCGATAATGTCTTTTATATAATAATAATAATGGATTGGATTTATATAGCGCTTTTCAAGGCACCCAAAGCGCTTTACAATACCACTATTCATTCACTCTCACATTCATACACTGGTGGAGGCAAGCTACAGTTGTAGCCACAGCTGCCCTGGGGCAGACAGACAGAAGCGAGGCTGCCATATCGCGCCATCGGCCCCTCTGGCCATCACCAGTAGGCAAGTAGGGTAAAGTGTCTTGCCCAAGGACACAACGACCAGGACAGAGAGCCCAGGGATCGAACTAACTTCCGGTTACAGATGCGATTCCCAACCCCCTGAGCCGGGTCGCCCCTATGTAGAACATTAAAAAACAAATCTAAGCAGCTGAGTGCTATGTGTCAGCAAAGGCAACAGCTGTGCATGGAGGACTGGACATTTAGTAATTAAACGCACTATAATGTTGACTCATTTTTGTAACATGTAGTGGACATGTGTCATTTCCATTTGCACAGGAGTCCAGCCACTTTTCCTCTTCCAGCCCACGTATTACATCATGTAGATTACTCTGCCATCATTGCTCACTAGCCGCCTCCCTCACAGCATAACAGTGTTAGCAGTTCTGACAGCACTACAGCTAGCCACTTTGGGATAGCTTGGTTTTTTGGGGGAGGTTTTTGTTTTGCAATCTGCAGGGAAGACTAGAGAGCACTCTGCTTGATCAGAGCAGCAGACCACAGCCAGCAAATGCTGCCTGACAGAACACACATAGCTTATTGATGATGACATGTTTCGTTTTGATGGTTCAAGCAAATGCTAAACATGCTTTTGCAGTTCCATTTTCAAAAACTGAGCCTGAGGTAAAGAATACTGGCTCCTACTAAAAAGCTGGAGCACATCCGCAGAGTGAGGTTGCCCTTTCAGTTGTGCTTTGTCTTCCATTCTTATGCCAGTTCAGAGAAAATATCTTATGTGTAGGGGTATCTGAGAGCATATATCTATGTGCTTTTGTCAGCCTCTCCAGTATACATTTTATGGCTTGGGAGCTCTGTAGCTAGAAGATATAGTGGCGGGGTGCAGCATGTGACATTGCAGAAGAGAAATTTGCACTTAGGGTTGTCATATGGTGTGTGGATATGGTGTCCATAAACCCTGAGGGTAAGAATGATAAAAAACCCTGTTTTGTTGTATTGCAGGGGAGAATTCTCCCATTAACTTTGGTTTGATTGCATATAAACATGGCACGCAGGCAGCAGAGTGCTTGTTTCCAGAAATCCCTGGCTGAGCATTGCTGTATCTGCTGCCAAGTGAGGTAGGTTACATGGCTGGGAGCAGAGTAGCCTCAGCCATGGATGGCAGCCTGCAAAGACCACTGTCTGGTGCCAGGGTTACGGGTATGTAAAGGGAGGCAAATGTGCCCATTACACTCTTCCTCACCAGCCGAGTGTGATCTGCTATTCTCCCTCCCTCTATCTCTGTCCTTCCTCCATTTGGATCAAGCTCCAGCTCCAAACGCCTTTCAGCAGCTTTCTCTTTATCACACTGATACACTCTCGTACCAAGAATATAAACACACTGACTCGCTCACACACAAATTCTCAGCCTTCAATCCATCCCATGCTGTACAGACAAATCAACAGTTGGAGCCAGAGGCTTGCTGCCCATCTGGTCGGCCATTTCCAGCCGGTCCCAGCGTGCAAATAAAAAAAAAAAGAGAGAGAGAAAACCATCTAATCCCCATCCTGACTTAGAAGTAGAGGGTCTGATAGTTTCCCCCAGTCAAAGTCAAGGATGGCAAATACATCTGTGTCCCCAAACTCTCTAATCTCTCTCCCTTTCATTCTGCTTTGCTTTTTCTCACTCTTTGTCTCACACTCACCCACACACCTCGCCTTTTCTCTCTCTCTCTCTCTCTCTCTCTCTCTCTCTCTCTCTCTCTCTCTCAGTCAGAAAGTATATATCCTGTGGAGGTTTCATTGTACTAAATCCAAGGGGGGAAGGCCCACTTTGCAGACACAGCAGCAGCTGATGTACTGTACTCCGCAGTGATTAGTGGGAGACTGGCTCGCTGCAACTGTCAAGGCGAGGGCCGAAAGACCTGGCAATTGTGTCAAACATTGGAGCAGATTGCAAAGTGCACTTTAAAAGCACTTCTTCATTTATGCTGGAGATGATTTGGCTCAAATCCCAAGTTGTTAGTGATGCGGCCCTTTTTTTTTTTTTTTTTTTTGCTGGCCTAGTTTGCACTCATGGAGGAATGAATCATAAACAAAGCCTTGTTGTGAAGATGATAAGGCTTTTATTGCAGAATGTAATATTGTGCTATCCAGATTCTCTTTGCCTTCTGGCAGTGGCAAAATATGTGGCTAAATAAAACTCACTTTGGCTTACACACTCATAATTCTGTTAAGGGGAAAAAAATAAACATGAATGCGTTACCAAGAGCAGCAACAATGTCAGCAATTTTAGCAATAAGCTCTACTGCATAAGAGAGTTACTTATATGGCTACAGAACACCTTACCTGTCTTGTGATTTTATTCAAGGAAGGTTGGCTGGAGAGGCACACGTTTCTTTTATTCACACGTTTTTTTATGTAGCTACAAAACACAGCGCTTCACACCTGGGAGCATCATTCTATAGCCATTGTTTTCAGTAGCTGGCCAATGAGCAGCTCCAGTGGAGCAGTGGGAGGTTAATTGGATAGCTCAAGGGCATTTTGATCTTTGTTGTCATGGGAGCGCACATAGGTAGTTGTTCTCCTTCCCTAATCAAATTTTAAAGCAGGTTTGAAAAGCCGACCTTCCAACAAAGGCCTTCTTCCTTTCTGACCCATATGCTGCAAATGCTGCACATACAGCAGATTTGTATGCCAGAGCAAGAAATGAGCACCTGTTTGAGTTAGACACAAATTTAAATGTCATCACCTTCTTCGATTTGAGCAGCGAAGTTGTTGCTTTGGCTTCATTCTCAGATGACAACTGAAGCTGTCAAAACAATATGTGAAATCCTTCAGAACACCTCCTGTCTTATTGTTCCTTGTACACAAGGTGCTGTGATGTTTTAGCAAATGACTAAAGACAGTTGTCTGCATTTGAACAATATTTTGGTTGTACCTGTCAGGGCAAAAGAGATGTTTCTTTCTATACTTGTATTCTTCAAAACATGCAGGTATTACTTCTTTATCCAAGTCATCCTGTGCAGAAAGTTCAACTAAGGCTCAAAATATGCTGAACTCACAGGTTTATAAGACTGCAAAAGTCTTGAGCCACCCTCTTTACATTTTTTTGCAAATTTTTAAAAGTGTTGTTGAGCAACAGATCTGCAGGCTTTTTGAAGGTCTTTAAAAGTGTAAAAAGAAAACCCTCTTTCAATAATTCACACTATTCCAGTCCTTGTATCTGACCATTTTAAGAAGATCCATCCATTTATCCATTCATTTTCTGCTGCCCTTCCAGGTTCAGGTCACGGGGGCAGCTGTCTGAGCAGAGAAGTCGGCCTCGGTGTGTCCCTGGATGAGCTGGAAAAGGTGGCTGGGTTGAGAGATATCTGGACTTCTCTGGTCAGACTGCTGACACCACCATGGCTGAGATGTCATCTGAGAGATAATCTCTATGCTGGAAAGTCCTGGCTCTGCCACAGAGTCTTCCTTTGGTAGTACATGGCCAGAATACCTCACGTAAAATGTTCCAGGAGGCATCCTAGTCAGATGCTCGAACCACCTCAACTGGCATCTTCTCCTTCTTGAATGAAGAATTTTAAGGAGAGCGCTTGATGTTTGCTGAACCACTTAACACAACCTACAAGTCCTCAAGGGAGGAAATAATTTTAAGATGCATCTGACCCTTGAGTGGGGGTCAGATGCATCTTAAAAGTGGACCCTTCATCCACTGTTCACTGAAGCTTCATCAGAAATGGTCCTGGAGGAAGGGGGGATGTCAAAAGGCCATTGCTAAGGAAAGGAAACAAGAAGCGGTATACCAAATTGCACAAGAACTGGACAGAAAATCAGTGACAACAGCATGACAGTGATCCCAAACACTCTGTCAATGCAGTGAAGACATGCCTGGATAGAAAAACACACAATAGAACTGTCAGTCACTGACTGGTCCTCAACATTAATGAAGTAGTGTGGGATCATCTTAAACAAACATATCCTCCAAAAAGCCTGGAGAACTATTCCTGAATACTACTTAAAGAAATTACAAGAAAGCTTCTCTAAAAGAGTTCAAGCTATATTGAAGAATAAAAGTGACCACAGCAAATATTGACTTCTAAGCTTGTTAGAACTGTACAAACTCAGTTTTTGCCCTGTAGGTTTTATCCAATACCGGTGCCAAACCGGTACTTTTGAAACGGTGCCGGTGCTTAAATGGTGCTTAAACCAGTGCTTAAAGAATGGAGAACACAAAATTGGTCCAAAAACCTCATGTTCAGCTGTTTTTTTGTAAAAAGATAACAATGTTAGCCTTTTCTGCAGCTATAGGGGATTTATGGCATAACTCTTGGCTGGAAACAGTGCTTAAACAATGGAAAAAACACAAACGTTGTCCAAAACCTCTCATGTTTAACTGTTTTCCACTTTTTCTTTGGTCATTTTAGCCTTTTTGGCCAGGGTGAAGGAAGTATCTGCCATCAAACAAGAAGACAGCCGCATGTAGCTATGATGATGTTTGCTAGTTCAACTTACATGCATTAATGTAACTCAACGTAAATTACACACGAACAACATTAAGCTACTCATGCAGAGAAGAACGGCGGCTGCTGCCATCATCATCCGTCATCATTTCTGCTACACTGGCAGGGCTAGGGGCCAGGACTCTCCTCTTTGTGTTTTTGGGGGATGTTGCTAACTCCGGGTCCGATAACAGGCAACCCACGCGCAGTAGATGTGCTCGGTGTGAGGTCTCGCAGCAAGCTATCAAATACGGCGCATTTCTCGGCTTTTAAAAAAAAACGCTATGCGTCGCCAGGTGTTTCATCGGATTTGAGGTGTTACCTCCTTTGACAGTATCACAGTATCAGCTTAAAGCACTTGTTGCAGGCTGCCGAGTTTGCATATTTTGCTGTGAAGTACAGCCAGACTTTTGACCGCTTTGCCTTGGTCATTTTTAATCTGTAGCTCTGCTCTAAAAGAACGTACGTACCTGGCCCCGCCTACTATCCTCGGAAACGTAAAATGATTGGCTAGAATCTAAAGTGTATCACAGCTCAGGAAAAATAAAGCACCGAAATGTGCGCTGCTTTTCGGTCTGGTTACTACCGTTTATGTCAGAACCGGTGCCATGATGGCACCGGATACCGGTACCCATCCCTAGTCACATGCTTAGCATTTAACAATATAAACATAAGGCTAGGGTCTCATGCACAGACACAAATTGCAGTTCTAATGAGGACACACACACAAGTGCTTTCAATTAGTATTGGTGTTTAAGTTTTAACACAATGTGACAGCACGTTTTAACAGCAGAATGCTTTTATAGTACTAAAAGCCTGACTGCTATGTTTAGTCTTGGCTTTCTGAAGGACTTTGTTCCAGGAGTCTTTTGGTTTGTTCAGATACTTTGTAAACCTAAGATGTGCTGCCATGTTGTTTTTAGATAGAAGAGGCTTTCTCCTGGTAATCATTTCAAACAAGCCATTTTTATCTCATGAACTTTAACATTTAAAATGCTAAGTGAGGTGTGTAGTGTCAGATGTAGTTCTTGAGTTTTTTGCTGTTTCTCTGAGTATTACACAGACTGATGTCGGGATGAATTTGCTGGGATATCCACTCCTGGGAAAACTAGCAACTCGTATCAATGTTTTCCACTTGGGAATAATCTTCCTTACTGTACAATAATAGTTTTCAGATTGTTTGGAAATGGCCATGCAAACCTTTCTAGGTTGATGGGAAGCAACAATTGCTTCTGATCACTACTACTGTCATTCTTCCTTAGCATTGTGTTAACACACCAGAATATTTTATAGAGGTGCTCACACTGCACCTGATGCTACTTACCCTCTTGTACTTAGTTTTTTTTATACATATTGCTTTTTGTTAAAAAAAAATATTAACACTGTACAATGTTATGTTCATTTGAGGTTTAGTTAATGTTAAGATCTGCTAAGGACCAGATTATTCTGATTATTTTCTGATATGTAAAACCTTAGACTTGCCAGAGCGTGTTCTTTGTTTTTGCCATGAGTTTACCTCCATGCTCAGACATGATGAAGCACAGACATGCACTGACCAAGTTGGGCCCTAGCCAATTTATGTTCATGGTCAGGCTTTTTTTTTTTCAGGAATGTGTAGATACATGTTCATAGAAGAATATTAATAGAGAATAACCATCACAGTAGAGCTTCACTAAAAGCTTTAAAGTACCTGATATGTAATGGAAAATTAGGCAGTCAGAGCTTTTAGGGATTATTTTGTAAGGATAATTCTATATGTAATGCAATTGTCCTTGCACACACTCACACACACTCACACCTGTTATTGTCTGCTTCCTGCCTCTCGCTCATTCAGCTCCTCTTGTGCTTACCACTCCTCTTTATCTGTAGCAGTCCCACTACTAGATCACTGTTAAGACTATAATTAATGTGCAAATAACACTCAGAGATCATTTGGGGGAGAAAATTATACTTCTGGCATGTGTCCACTTTGAGATTTTTTTTCTTTGTCAGAAAATTCATAAAAAGAAATAATGCAGGCAAAATTCCCCAGATACTCGTTTCTTTTATTGTGAGGTGCAACAGGTCCTATGTTGATAAGGAGCTAACACACACACAGGATTTCATGCACGTGTGAGTCAGTTTTATTTCGTTTTAGCAACTCTTTTGACGGTTCTCGGCACCAGTCACTCAGGAACAGCTGCTCCATTCCACACACACACTCCCGCGTCTCCGCCATCACTATATATACACAGAGAAGAAGAAGATCAATACGTTGAGTGGCAACACCTGCCCTCTCTGGCAGAGCGGGCAGGTGTTGGCGTGAGAGTGTGCAAGGTGGTACAGTGAACTCTGCGAGCTCACTGTACCACCCCTCCACTGCAGCAGGCCAGAGACCACACCCCTGCCACAAAGTGATACCCTGGTTTCTTCATTCAGATCAAACCACACTTTCAGGTCATAAATCCTGCTGCTACAGCTGACCGGATTATCTTGCATGTCATTTCTGTTTTCTCAGAAACTTTAAAGTTAACTGCAATGCTTTCATTTGATAAACCCACTCCTGCTGGTTTCACTCTTTTGGAAATACCTGTAATTGTTATCCAAGTTTGGAAGAGGCCACTAATCTCACTGGTGTAAAAGAGAAAGAATCAGGTGAAGTACACACTTCTGCATTCTACCCATGATATCGTTATGTAGGTTTCTTTTCTTTTCTTTGCCTCTTGGATGGACCCCCAGCTGTGTGTGGGGCCCCTGGAGAATCCAACCTAGAAAACAGGTCAAATAAATGAACAATAGCAGGCAGTTTAACTCACATTCCTTTGTTTTATAAGTTGTGATTACTTAAAAAAGAAGCATTTAAGGATGAATATTTGATGGTAGTTTCCAAATTAATTACAAAACACTTCCAACTGAAACAAGGCAAATTATTTTTCTTTGATGACTTGTACAATGAAATAACATATTTTCAAAATAACATACTTTGAGAAGTAAAACTAGTGAAACTTCAACTGACAGAAACATGAAAGCCTCTGTTTTGCTCGCAAAATATAGGCAAACAATCACAGTAGACAATTAATTTTCATTAATGTTCCAAAACATTTCCAGATGCTGAAAAAGCAACTGCATGTGTCACCATAAGCTACAAAAGCCACAGAAGCTAGCAGTAAGTGTGACTTTGATTAGAATAATATTCCTCCTCACAATACGTGCAAACTAAGTGCTCTTGAGCATCTGAAGAGTGTTTAAAAGTATTTACATTGATCCACAACAGCAGTGGATGAACCTTAGAGAATTAAAGTCTGGTACTTTAGAAGCCACTAGGACAAGACGTTTGAGGAAATTAGAAGATAAGGAACATTTTAATCATTCTGGTTTACAGTGACTTATTTGTTGACATAAAGGCTTGATTTGCTTAATTTACTTAAGGGCTTTATAGGTTAACTGTAATCTTTTGCTTGCCTGATAAATATTCTAAAGGAATGAAGAAAAACTGTTAAGACTTGAAAGGTCAAAGGTAGAAAAGTGTGATATTTGGGTGGAAGTATGAGCTGATACCACATAGGAACAAACTTATTATATTCTAAATAATATCCTGTAAAAGGGCAAAAACAGTTACAAATACAAAATGGCAATAAGGACGAACAGAGTTATTTCCTGTTTTTTTGCTATAGAAATATAATGTTCCAAAAAAAAAAAAAAAAAGAAAACTTCAGTTATGAACATCCCTTCAGGTCATTGTACTCAGTCACGAGAAAGCAGTGCATAACAACTGGCATTTGGACAAGTAAGGCTGTATGCGTATGACTGATGGTGGAGTGGATGATGAGGAAGTGCCATCACATACAGTGCGAAAAGCCCGAAGAGAGCAGTTCAATTTCAAACACCTTACTGATACCTGATAACTTGAATAAGTAAGCATGACGGACAAAAGAACATAACAAAACACTGAGGTTGGCTGACACTTAAGTAAAATATCTGACCACAAAGCACAATGCTTGACATTGCTTTTAAAGCCTACTCCATAGCCTGTAGCCCCGAAGCTGTCGCCTTTTCAGGTGACTTTTGGTTCCAGATAACTAGACCTGTGAGAGCACTGTGGACCCTACTCTAGCTTACTGTGGTGTGAAATTGCATACGCAACCTTGAAATGATTCCCACAATAGCAGATGGTCTTAGCAATGGAGAAAAATACATTTTGCTCGCCTGTCTGAAGAAGGAAGGTGACAATAAACGAAAGCTTGATTAGAAAACGGCACCTGGGGGGTTATGACAGGTGACGGCAGAATGAGCCTCTTCACATTCCTAACTGAAGAAAAATAAATTTCATCTTTGATGGAGCACACTATAAAAAGGTTTATTATTATTTTTGGTTAAAGTATATATCTTTATTTATCTTTTGCAGTTCCTTGGCCTCAAAGGACAGAAACTGGTTTCAGCTTCAACATGTTTACAGTAAAACAACCAAAGGAGCTGCTCTTTATGAATATTATTAAATTATTATCTGAAATCTGTTTAGGAATTTTAAAAAGTATATTTAAATGTGATGGCAGATACATAAATATGTTTCCAATGTTCTACATCAGGGGTGTCACATATGAGGCCCGGGAGCCACCTATCAAACAGACTGGATACCTTTGAAAAATTTAAAGGAGGAAATCAATTTTTACTCTATTTTCAAGAGTTTTACAGTAGTAACTAATAGTTAAACCATTAAATGATAGTTTTTACAGCATCTGCAATAGAAATTTCCGAAAAAACAGAATGTTTTCTGTGAGTTCAAAACCTTTTCTGGTTCAAAATCACTGAATATCTAGGCAATTCTATCAATTTATTTTGTACAGTTTATTTTAAGCCCAAATGGTCATGTTAACAGATTTCATTCAGCAGCATTTCTTTATCATCTATAAAAATGTTATCATTGACCAAAATAATGTTTTTTTTTAATTACCTTTTTTGTTCTTTATATTAAGATAATTCACACATTAAAGAATTTAAACTTCTTTACACCAACAGAAAAGGGAGTTAACTTGTCTTGCCCACAATGTACATGATTTTGACATCTTTTGTCAAGAGAATATAAAATGTAGTTTCATATTTTTATAGCTCATTCCAAGCATCTGAACGCAAATGTAATATAAACATGAGGTATAGCTAATGTTACAATGTCCTATAACCTGACATTCTAAGCAGGGAAGAGCCAGGAAAGTCTTAGCACGTAGCACTATGCTCTTTTCTGTTTGTTAAGGATGATCATTGCATTATTTCAGTGAACATGCAACGAGTAAGAGTTGCAATATAGAGTAGAGGGGAAAAAGTATAAAAGTAGTGAACTGAGATACAAAGTAACAAACAGATTCAACATTCATAAGCCCCATTCAGATACCCCATCAAAACTGCATCTTGTTGGTATGCTCATCATATTAAACAGTGCATGTTTAGCCAGCCAAGGCCACGTGTGCCTTTCAAAATGTTTAAGTTCTCCTGTTTTTTTCTCTTGTATTGGCAGGCTCAGAAAATCCTCTGACTATAAGGGACTGATCCCACTGAACATGGGATGTCGGGTAGAGGTGCAGATCATGCCTATTGAGTTTATTCTGGACATCTGCAGAACTTCCGAACTAGGTCTACAATTTGGATGTCCAACCGTGGCCCAACCTGGACATCAATATGACGTCCACCATTATAACTTCGGACTGGGTAAATTTTATGGACATCATATGGACGTCTATGAAAGTTGCAGGGAATTTACATGATTCATAAATGTAATATTATTTATTTACAAATATCAACATTATTGTTATCAAAATGATATCTATGAATATTATAAACAAACACGATTTACTTTGGTTAGCCTATTGATTTATTCAGTGCATGTGGTTTTTTGTTTTGTTTGATAGTTTACATTTTCCTGTTTTTTCTTTAACTGGTTCGTTTATTTTAATTAATCACATTGTTTGTAAACATGTTAAAATTGTCATTTATTGAAATATTCAAAACATAGAAATCCATGTTAAAATGTAAAAGTATTTGGGAAAATTTTAGAATTCCTTTTAAAAGGAGTAAAATGTGTTTGATAAGATAAAAAGAGCATTTGCATTATTTTAATTTTTGTGGGGTTGGAATCCCGTTTTATTGTGAATTAAGAGGAAGTGAGGGTAGGAGCACCAGGTTCAGGGTGTGGTGTTGGACCTGACAGGAGATCTGTGTTGCAAGGACTGTCACTACCCGATCCGTACCGGAAACCCGATCAGTACCCCGCATGCGCGAAAGGTTTCTACTTCCGGTCGTAGCGTTTTACGATAGTTATGGGTCAGAGTATCTGTTAAGATGTTAAGAATAACAAGTATATCTTAAAATGTTTGCAATAATGAAGCATTTCAGTACAATGTAGACAAAAACGAAAAATAAAAAGAAAGTTACGGATCAGGACTCTCCGATCCTTACTGCGCATGTGTAAAGTCTGACCGTACAAATCGGGTCTACCCGATCCGTACCGCGCATGTGCAGATGTTTTCTTCTTCTTCTGTTCGTTTAATGGCAGTTTACTCCCCAGTGTACGAGCCCATACGGTAAAAAAATACATTTTTCCTGGCCAAAATATATTTCAAATATATGGTAAATATATTTTGTATTTGTGATGCTCCAAAAAAATATATTTTTGAAATTGAAAATGTATTTCTTTCAAACCAAAATACATTTCAAAACATATTTTAGGGTGAAGAAAATACATTTCCAACCTTACAGTAGAATGTATATCAAAGTATCCTTTATTTAAAATATATTTAGTGCAATAATGATGATAATGATAACAATACTAAAAGTAACATGTTTTATGCACATCTGCAAAAAACAGTTGGATTCAAACAAAACAGAGTCAAAGGTCTATCACGAATTAGGTTGTTTATTCACTTGCTTACAGTATTTCACATTACACAATATCTCACTATAATGTAGCGTTCATTGACTTTGAAATTATCTGTCAGTGATACAGTAAACAAGATACAACAACTGCTATGTACACTTTAGTTTTTGACAATATATACAATTTAGTATTTAAAGGAACACACTCCACTGTTTTGGAAATAGGCTCATTCTCCATCTCCCTCAGAGTTAAAAATGCAGCGTCTTCTTTCTAGATCCGTACGTTAATAGGGCTCTGGAGCGTGATCTTACGGGATGGGGCGTAGCCACGATTTTTGGTCAAGGCGCCATATTAGCAGGCCAAACAAATGCTTGCTGTGTGGTCGGTTGTAATGTTAGATTGCACTACCGACAAAGGAATAAGCTTGAAAACAGGCTCTCTTTTCATTGTTTCCTCACCTGGAAACATCATGAGGGAGCTTATGTGTTGGATGTTACCAAAAGAAGGCGTCTAGCCTGGATAGCAGCTGCGAGACGAGCTGATATTCAGTTCTCTACCAGCCACAGATATCTGTTGGTGTGCTCCAGTATTTTCATTCAGGTAAGTTCTAAATAAGTTCATATTATTATTTATAGCCTGTTAATTTTATTTTCAATAGCACAAACTTAGAACAAACATGCAGAACTACCTTCTATTTATAGAGTTGCTAATTATTTGGCATTATTGCAACAAACCAGCCTATGAAATGAATGAAACAAATCCTGACTGGGTTCCAACACTACACATGGGGCACTACGAAATCCCTGCTTCAAACTACATGCTACATACCACCATGCCAATCAGATTACTTCTTCCATGTGAGGGTAAAAAGGTGACCTTCCTGGATAAGATGGCAAAGGTTTGCTGCGTTTTGGTGAACATGTGCCCCAGTGTGGTAGTAAAACCAGGGGAAAATGCTCTTGTTAAATACTTTTAAGTCTTGTGCTGTTTATGTAGTGATAAGTTTTCAAAAGAGACAGTAAATTACAGAATGCTAGTAGTGGGTGATATTATACAAATGCTGTCATGATTTTATGTGAACATTTTGTCATTTGTAAACTATACATAACATTTTTTCTACATTGTAACTGATGTGATGTTCGACAAAGTGCTTTTAATTAAAAATAGGCAAACATTTCTTTGTTTCTTTATTCAACTTTTGAACAGTGGTATTTAGTAAGTACATATTCAGTAAATGCAAAGTATTTACATGGCCCCCTAAATTAAAACATTATGGGTTATTCAGAACAGAACTATGCTTGGAAAAATATTGTCCCATCAGTTGATCCAACTCCTCCACAGTAGCAGGTGGAACTTTTCTTTTTTGAGGATGGCTTCTTTTACCTGTCACAACGAATGGTCTGTTTATGTTTTGATCAAGAACCTTTTTTTTGGGCAGCTGAAGAGGAGAAGTCTATCTTATGGCCAACCTCTGGCTGTATCTTGGTCATATTACCCAGCAAAACCCAGTATGCAGGTTCATCTGTAACAGTCCTTGTGCCACAGATCCTCACTGTTGCTTCTACATTAAACAGAAGAGCAGTGACATGGCTGCAAGTCTCCACGACTCTAGTCATACAGCTGCAGTGGGCGGCTTCAACCTTCCCTGTGATGCTCACAATGACCTGTGGCTGCAATGCTGCAATTCAGTCTTTAAGAGTGCAGGACCTAAAACACACACAGACAAAGTTCATTTAAAGACAAGAACTTTAATAAGCCAAGTCCGACACAAATGTGTTTTATTTACTTTCAAATCCATTTATCATAAATGTAACAAATAAAGTGTTTTTATGTATCCATCTATAGAACGCTGCATGTTATATTCTAAATCTGCATGTTTCTTTTTAGAAACCTATCAGCAAAAAATGAACCTAAAGTATGTAATGAATGTATTTTTAGTGACACAGGACACAAACAAGGAAGCAAATCAAATCAAATCACAAATCAAATCACTTTTTATTGTCACATCACATGTGCAGGTACATTGGTACAGCACATGTGAGTGAAATTCTTGTGTGCAAGATGTGTAATTAGGATTATTTATAATAAATATGAATTAATTAGGGCAATTTCTTTAACCATAAAGAATAACTAAATCCTTCAGGACAATGTCACATCAATGCACTGAACTCACTATGTTATCCCTCTAACAGAGCCTCTACATGTTCTCACTGTAATTTCCCCCTCACGAATGAATTTTTACTAGCACTAATTTGAATGTTGGGGGGAATCAAACGCATTTTACTCGCAGTACTCAAGCTGACTTACCTTTGCTTGAATGACGCCGTACTCACAACGTGGAGGCTTAAAAATAGCCAAATCTTGTACCCAGTCCTTGGTGAATTGGATGTGCGCCTCCAGAGATTTATAATTGCGAAATTGGTGCGCCGTGTATGCTCTGACTCCACAGACAAGGTATGAGAGTAGATCATGCTAAGTCAATAGCGGTTTGGTCTTCAGGGTTTCTACTCCACGGCTATATTTCATACGGGTCCACATTTCAACAATCAAGTACCGTCTCTTTGCATCTGGACAGAATCTGTCTCTATACCGTCATTTTCTTTTGAGCTACGTTTCAGAATGGTTCGTAGCAATCTTGTTTTGATTCGTGACCTGCCAAGATGGTGCTGCGCTCCCACAATGCACTGCGACATTACGTCAACTCCAAAGCCCTTTGCGTGCAGGAGTGTATGCGCATGCGCATTGCCACGGTGGTTTAAAAAATAAAGATATAATGAAAAGTAATTAATAAAAATTAAATATTTAAACATTCCCACAAATGTGCAATGAACGTGCAAAAACTGTCTTTAGTAGTTGTTGCTGTTTCTTTCTTTCTTTCTTCTTTTTTTTTTTTTTGAAAAATAACGACGTCTCTGAGGCGCGAAATTTGACAGCGAGAGGAACGGCCGGATACAGGAGACAGGAAGAAACAAGCCGATTATGTTCGCGTTAATTAAGTGGTTGGAAGATGTAAAATTCTCAATTCTGCCAACTGAACATATACGAGATTTTAATGAGGATGAATAATTAGCCGGCATGGAGGAAACGGACCTTTATTTCATGGAGTGGCGACAAGAAGCCAAGGCGGGTGGCCAGTCTAAGAAGCCTCCATCATCAAGCTAGCAGGTGCCTTTTCCCATATAATATTACTTTATTCTCGTGTATTTGGAACGGAAGCGTAGAGCTGCCACCCAGGCAAAAGAGAAATATAAGTATATCACGTTATAACGTGAAAAGTTTATCGTTCTAACAATATACTATCATGTTTGAACAACATGTTTGAACAACATTGTACGAAAAATGTACATAATTATCACGTCCGTACAATATTGTGCGAACGTGACAATTATGTATATTATAATAACGTGATATTATATTATACAAACATGAAAAGCATAATGTTAGAACAATAAACATTTCACGTCATAACGTGATACAGCTCTATTTTTCTTTTGCCTGGGTGGCAGCTCCACGCTTCCATAATTTGGTAATCAAAATATGTAACTTAATTAATTATATTGTGACGTACTTTTGCCTTTTCTTATTATTCTGCCTTCTCAATAACTATCAAAGCCTATTCACATTTAATTTGGCTTTCACAGAAATCCTACCTCTCCTTCTGGCTACAGAGTACTTACCAAGGTTAGAAACAAAGAACAGTTATGCTTTATTAATGTTCGCTAATTACAATGTTCCACATTTCCTTGCTTTTTAAGTCATTTTTAGGCTTTTTAGAGTTTTTGTTTTTTATTTTTTTAGCAGTAATGTTTCTGCCTATTTATTTCAGCCCATGAAATCGAATGCAGATCTTCCTAATGTGAGATTTACATAAATGTAAGTAATTTTGTTTGTCATTGTCATTAATGTTGTTGCTGTTGTTGTTTTTGTGCAGTTTGCAATCATATAAACCTAGCAAGCATCAGTCAGCACAGTGACTAACCTAAACAGATTCTTGCTTTATTCACATATATTATATGTAATTATATATACCTGCACATTGTACCTAGGGTTGCAGCCACTTGGCCCCACCCCATTGTTGTGACAGCCCTGATTGTACTCATACACTGCATCTGAGCAGGGAACAGTCTGCCACATTAATGTATTTTTAAGTGACTTGTTTGTAATACATGAATTTGTTTTTTACAGATGTCAAAGTCTCAACCTCATGCTGCCCTCCCCCATCCTCCTAAAGTAAGTATTTGTTGTTGTAGTTTTTTATGCGGTGTCTGTGTCACATGCTAATCATAATTATTGAAATAACTGTTTTCTAACAGATTTTCCAAAACACTAGTTAGGTTTGTTGTCATTCAGACCAATACTACTGCTTAGACATTGCATATGCATAGATACAGTCGTAGTGCTTGACACATGCAAACAGCAGTAGATGTACTAAAAAGGAAATAATTACAATCATGATGTTGATTGCTGATGTCAGTATATATATTTTAGAGGAATGTTTTGTTTTTCACCCAAAATGAACTATATTGCTTCAGAAGAGATTTATTACCCTACCGGACTCTTATATATTGTTCTGTTTTTTGTTTGTTTTTGTTATTTTCAGGTTCAATGGTGCGTGTTCTTCTAATGGCCGCCTTCCCACTGGAGGTTTTGATCCACAGCAATTTAAAAGGTAATCAGCTTTGAAAGTCAGTTCAAATGGTTAGCTAATAGTACTTTAAAAAGCCTACAACTCTGTCACCAGTTTCTTTACCAATAATTACCCATAAAAGTATCGCTCAATAGCATATATTGTAGTTCAAATGTTTAGTTGTACAAATATCAAATTTTTGGAAATCTAAAACTAGTCAAACACTCAAATGTTCATGCTTTTTATAGGAGGACAGAGCAAAACGGACATCGGCGCAGAGTGAAGAACTGCCCTTGATAAGGACACTATGACAGCCATATATAGTAAGTGAAGACTTTCTGTGTATCTAAAATTGCATACAGCACAAGTAACTTACTTTGCAACCATTAAAATAGGTTGTAAAGTAAGTTACCAATACAAATAGGTGATGATGCATTGTAGTGGTTGGTCTCAGACAAAGAAGGTCAACAGATTTATGAATGCTGGAAGGTAAGGAGAGACGACCAAAAGGGGTGTTAGCATTACTGTAATGTGAACTGGATAGACTTCCCATCTAGGAAAAAAAAGAGGTAAAATTATGCGTAAAATATATCTGTATTAATATCTGTATCTATATAAACAGAAATATCTGTTTGCTAAATGAAGCCAGCTAACATAAATCACATTTTTATTTTAACTCTGATAAAAGTAATAGAACTGTGACTTTTGTTTGTTACAGTGGCGGAAGGGGTTTCCCAGCGTGTCCAGAAGGGCTTTGAGGATTGCCGTGAAAGCTGGGGGAACTGAGACTGCTGGAAAAGGAAAAGAAATTACATTTTAAGTATGCTGACTTATGTTCATACAATCACACACACATACACACACATATGTGTGTGTGTGTATGTGTATATATATATATATATATATATATATATATATACACATATATGTATATGTGTGTGTGTTTCTTTTAGAATGTTTAAGTATGTAATGAGAATAAACTTATAAAATGAATATTCCTTGCTTGATTGATATGCTATATGTATGTTTTAAACATCAAATAAAGATTTCTTTCAGATGTTACATGTGAATGTGTTTTCTTAGAAATATATGAAGGGTTAAATTTATATTTTTTTGAATGATTTTAAATAAATTTAAATTGTATTTTGAAATATATTTTATTAATATATTTCAAAATATACAAAAAATGGCCAAAAAATATATGTGCTAAAATACATTTCAAATATATAAATATATTTTAAAATGTATTTTAGCACATATATTTTTTGGCCATTTTTTGTATATTTTGAAATATATTTCAAAATGTATTTTAAAATATATTTTTTTACCGTATGGGAGGATACCGCCACCTGCTGACCGAGCGAATAAACCCTATTATAAACTGAATTATCGTCATTACAAACGTGTGTTAAATCTGATTTAGCGATAGTCGAGTGTGTTTATGCTTGTCTGTGAGGAGAGGATTGTTGGAATAGTGATGATGATGTGCGCTATCACTGTCAATTGTCAGTAAACACTTAATCTGGCTGATGAATCTACACGTGAGATATTACAAAGTCTGCATTATTAACTCTGTAATTAGGCGCCATTCTTCTTATTTTACGGCGCTGTTGCTCAATCGGGGGACGCTCTCTGTTGAGGAGAAAAGCATGAATTTCTTTGTATACGGATTATCCATTGTTTAAATGTCCCGGGCAGTCGAAAAGGAGGCAGAGCTGTTGAGAAATGCTAGGAGCTAACTGGGCGCTAACCGTATCAGTCAAATATATTGAATGTCGCAATGTTGGCAAAGAGAGGAAGTGACGTAAGATTTGCGCATGCGGGGTACCGATCGGGTTTCCGGTACGGATCGGGTAGTGACAAGGACAATCCATATGCCTTCAATGCTGTGTGCCTTGGGTCCTTCTTACCACAATATGAAACTACAGTTTAAGTCCTTCCAGAAAGAAAATCATAAAACTATTTAATGGAATGTTCATAGTGTGATAAATACTTATTTTATCAGAAGTGCCACACAGAAATATTGAGTATACGTACTGTAGCTGATGTACTGTGACATGAACTAAAGCTGCATTATAGCGCTGATTGCCAAGTTTTATTTGATTCCATATACAGTTTCCGCTCAGTGTATACTTGGAAGTCTACTAAAGAAAGAAGAGGAGATATGATGGAACAAAAGGAAAAGAAGACTCCTGTATAGTTCAAATAAACAGGCTACGGCACAACTCAGATAATGCACACAGCCTCAAGGGCCTGGAATTTTTCCCACTGCAAGTGCAAAGCTGATAATAATCAAGAAATTACAATACAAGCAATTTTATGACATCCTTATTGTGCATCAAAGTGCACTTTAAACAAGGGAACTCGCTAAAGATGCTGAATCATACAAACGCAGTATGAGTGGACTGGTGCTTTAAAACCAGACTGTTTGTTTGGTAACTCTGGCAATGATTTATGAGGCAAATTCAGATGGAACCATTTTCTCATTAGAGAGAAAAACATTGAACCAACCTCCTCTCTTACAGCTTAGTGAACTAAATGCTCGGTGATTGATGCTGACGCTGATGCGGTTAGTGCACATTCAGACTCCCAATCTAAATTGCAGATGATGTCACAGCACATGTGGCTGCCATCTCTGCACTCTTCTATATTCAAACAACACGAGCAAATAATGAATTACTTTTAGGAGGTCAATAGATCCACATCACTTATACTTGTTGATTTAGTGTCATTAGCTATTTAATCACAGCAAATATTCAGTGCAGACACAATTTAAGTGGACAAGCGCCAACTGTTGCTTCACTTTTCTCTGCCCTTTCCTTTGCGTCTATTCCTTACCATCCTGATATTCTCTCATCATTCACCCACTGTTTTGCTCCATTCTTATCTTAGTTTCACACTGCAAGTGTCCTAATCAAGTTAGTAAGTCCATTTATCTGTTGCATTGAGGAATCAAAGAACTGTAGCTGATTGATCATCAGTAAGCTCAGTCATCATTTGTCCAGCAAATCAGATTTGCACGCATTCTCTGCTAAATGGATTTATTTTTCATCTTCTGCAGCAAGTGTCAAAATGGACAACACTGTGATCTTTAGATCTTTTATTTGAAACAATATCTACCACAAAAATCCCATGTGAAAGACTGAAAGGAAACACCAATCATCCCCTTCAAAGTCAGATGAGATACATGCACAACCACCAAAACCTCCCTTTCTTTGTGGTTGCAGTAGATAAACACACAAACACATTAGCAGTGAAGTTTTACAGTGAGTGCAAATCCTCATGTTTGGAGTTATCAATTAAATATGGTATTCTTCCAGATAATGGACTAAAACCCTTTACCCTGGTTGTTTGCTTAAACATCTAAAATAATGTTAGAACAAGTAGTTTTAGCTTTCTAAACCTAACTAGATGTCACACTGGGCCAGTTTTGATTTTCTGGGATGAGGTTTTACAGTCATTTGAGGAATCCAGAAACCTATTTGATTAACTCTTCTCTTTGTTTGATTAATCATATTCTACTAGACGTCTGTTGCTCATTCATCTCAGTGGCCTGGGGCCACCTGGTTCCTGCTGGCACCCCACACCTCTGGCTGTACCTGAGGTGCATTTAGGGGAATTTAGAGGCCAGGTTTCAATGAAAGCAGACAGAATAATCTGTGAAATAAAAAAATACCTGGTCCTGCTGCATAATAAGTTGGCAGATCATTTCTGGAACGCGGCATAATGATGCTGTAGTGATTGGAACAGTCTTTATTGGCATAGACACATGTACCATGTAATAAATGACGTAAAGAGAACTTCCCAAAAGTTACACTATAAATGGTCGCACAGCAAATCATTTTATTTGTCTGGTAATTCTGTTAAAAAATGTTCTAAAAGTATTAGAGGTGCGGTTTAATGATTTAAATGAGTGAAGTGAAGCACAGCAGACGACTCTTGTCAACCAAAGTGGAAACACCTCAGTGTTCTCTATACATAGGGGTAAAAACATGATATTTGTTTGCTAAGAAAAAGACAAAGTTGGAGGATAACTGATAGTGAAAAGGGAGGACAGCGATACTGACAGCAAGTTTTAAAATTTGAGAGTTTGGAGTTTGTTTGGAGTAGATAGTTAGTGCGTAGTGTAGTAGTTGTCTTTTGTTTTGTGTGTCAAAACAATGAATTTTTCCTCAGATACCATGATTTTTGTGTAATTTTAGAACCACTGCATTGGTACAATATTTTCAAATGACAAAATAACTCTAATTTCAGACATGTGGAGTTGTGCTGAGAATATATACCATACAAGGGATGGTAAACAGTTTTTAAAGGTTAAACATGGAGCTGAAATCAAAAGCAGTCAAAAACAATTATACCCCCAGAAGGTTAACACTGAAATCTATGAATACTGACTCACTTTGGAGGCAGCCTCAAGTGGCCACACAAGGAACTGCAGTGTTTACCACTTCCATAATAGTGTCATAGTGTACCGAACATAAGAATTTTTACTGAGATACACAAAATCTTGCACGTGCCACATATGTGAGTAAATGTATGCAAAGTCTGCTTCTCTTCATGGACAATGCTCTCTAATACTTCTTCCAGTAAAGTGTATATTCATGTGTGTGTGCAGCATGTTTGGACAGGTCAGATCTAATGATAATTAGTGAAAGAGGGGGGGGAGTAAAGCGTTGGAAAGAGTCTCCTCAAAACTCTATTTATAGCAGACCTGGTCCAGAGGCATGAAGCCCACAGGGAGAAAAAACAAAGTCATAGATCAGCCTGAGGGGAAGTAATTAGGACAGATATTTAAACTGAATAATGCAGACTTGCTGAAATATTGAAACCACCTAAACTTTATTAATTAAGTGCTAATCTGGTGAACAGACTTGTTTCATGTCTCCCTTATTCTGTGCCAGCTGAATTATTCAGGGACACGAAGGCATACAGGACCGATAACACTCTGCCTTACATGTCATCAGTACTCTCGTTAAGAGATGATTAAAGGCACGCTCCACCTCAGCACTCGTGCGTCAGCAGTCTGCTATTACAGTTGATATGGTTCTGGAATAACCACCATAGTGAGTCAGTCACACTACGGTAGTCTAACAAGGTCACTTTGAAGCTGCAGCAGTGCAGAGTCAGTGAAGATTTGTTAGGAGTTTTAAAATGGTATTCAATTACACATGGCTAGTCAGGCATGTGTGCTTGAGCACACAGAGAGACAACCAGACACTTGGTCATATGTAAGTCGGTGAATGTACCACGCAGCATACCCAGGGGTCAAATAAACAGTTCCACTTCAGTAGTATCTTGTAAACAAATACCACGGTTAATTTACGCATTTGCTGCCTGACATAGTCATGTCCAAGGTTATAGTTGAAACTTGCCCTCTGCTTCTAATCCCTTCTCCACTTTCTATTTCTTCTCTTACTCTTCTTATCCATTTTCTTTCTTTCTCTCTCTCTCGCTCATGCACTTCCTCATTTGAGTCTCCCCCTCTCTTCTCTCCCATCTCTCCTTTCTTCTTTTGTTCATGCTGCTTGAGTTTCACAGATGGAGTGACTTGAGGCCATGGCAGTTATGCAAAACAGAGTTCAAATAAATGTAGGGCTCCCACAATGAAAATAGCATAAGAGGCATGCACACAAACACTCCTTTATGGTATGAACATTTTGCGGTGGAGGTAGTAAAGTACGTTCAGGATTTCATTATTATAAAAGCAGGGAGGTTTTTGTGTGGTTTTTCTCTTCTTTTTTTTTTTTTTTTTGGTTTGTTGTTTGTGTGCCTGGCCAAAATGAAACCATTGTTGAACCACACATCAGCACACATTTAGGAAAAAGAATCCAGATCAGTCCGACCCTGAACTGTAATCAGGGGAAATGAATTATTCCCTCGACAGTACATAGCTTTTGGCTATTTAATACAGTATAAAGTATAGCAAGCAGTACTGTATACTATGTATTCTATATGAAAATCTCCATACTGAAATTGTCTGATTTTTATTACTTCTATTTTCAAGAGCTGGGTATGATTGTAACAGAGTCATGCTTAGTGTTATCACATCTAAAAGTGTGTTTAGATAAGCTACCTAACCTTCTAAATAAGTCCACAGAGTGTACGTTTATGTGACAGAAAGCATACTATGGACTACACAAGCTTAATCACTGAGCATTTTCACCTTGGATTTGTACCTGTGGCAGTGCTTTTTAAGACTGTTGATAAACAGTCATGCCATTCTTTGTTAGCACGGCTTATGCAGACTGGGTCACTCTCATGCTCTCTTCAAATTCAGTGTATGGACACTCTGCAATTGCCCTTTCCAGTTTCCTGGAATAATTTAAAATTAATTTGCCCTCTGTTATGATGAGCCTGCCCATATGGAAAAGAAATAGTAAAAACTTATAAAAGACTTGCATAAGATGTGGCCTACTTCATATAGTAAATCATATAAGGCTTATATGATCATATAAGCCTTATATGATTTACTATAAGGCTTATATATATAAGCCTTATAAATCATATAAGGCTTATATGATTTACTCATGAAAGAGGCCACTTTCTCATTACTTTCATATATTGTTTTAGTAAGTATCCAAAACAAGTTTCATTATATATTTTTTCAATGGATCTTATATCTGTTTTCACTCTTGTATGCTTTTCATACAAGTTTCACACAAGACAGATACAAATTTTATAAGATTTATATATATATATCTTTTCCATATGGGTGTCTGGCCCAGACCAGTGACACAGGTACGCCATTTTTCACAGATTTTACAACATTCTTATGAATGTAGGGTTTTCATTTCCCCAAATATATCTCTTCTCTTTTAAACCACAATTCTCCAGTACTGTGCAAAACTCTTAAGCCGCCTGTCATTTCTGGATACTGTGCATCCAAGGAGCCAGGCATTCTTATATTTTTATTTCTTTTCAGTGGTCTGGAGTAATACTTCTGCAACAGTTCTCCTTTAAACAGTTTTGTAGGATATTGACTGCCTTTTCATTCATTTTCATTCAAAATCTTGTACTTGGCCAATTTAGCTGAAAATTTGTGCGGTACAAAAGAACCAAATACCCAAAGTAGCCAGGCCTAAGAAAATATCTGCAGCAAATAAACAGTGTCTGAAAGTCATGTTCTTTATAAATAGGAATGAAAACAAATCCAACAAAGACCCGGCACAGATGACAGAGATTAATGTGGCCCTTCTTCAGGTCAAATCACACAAGATTACACAAGGACTGGACTGAAAATCAGTGTCAATACAGCGTTTTATAGAGAAATGAATGCAAATTTGAAATTTTGGTCCAAATCAATGTCGTCGTGTGCGGAGTTTAGCACTTAGACCCCCGGAGAGCAGTCATTTTGGTTTTCTACCTTAGACCCCCGCGGAGTCATCATTTTGCGTTTCTACCTTTAAAAGCCGGAGAGCAGTCAGTCAAATGCTGGAGTCATTCATATCTATATTAGGTCGTTACCTAGGAATTCTGGAGGGAGGGGAGTGGGGGTGAGTGATTGAGGGGGTGGGGGAGTGGAGTGTTTCAGTTTGCCATCTTAAGGAGAAATCAACACATGTCCTTTGTATGTCCTTTGTTGCTGACATTTATTGATGAAAACAGTACAAAAAACCAACCATTTGTACACATATTTACAAATAATGATAAAAAGTGAGTGAGTACATTTCAACATTTTCAGCAATCACTCACAATCCTGGCACTGCCACGGTATCTGTCGTCTGCATTTACCACATGTGTACCTGTAGCAGTGAACACATCGCACAGTGGCCTGATTTTTTTTGCATCTGTGTTTGACCTGACACGTGGCCCTTTTTCCAGGGCTAGGTGTGGAGGGTTGTGTCCGAAGCAACTGATCTTTTCTTGCCTTCTTCGCAGCTACATGAGAGCGAGCCAACTCCCTTGCAAGCTCCACCAGGAAGTCCACCCGTCTTTCCTTCGTCCCGGTGCATGCTTGATACAGCACATGTGCATTCAGTGCTGCCATGTCAATCATGTTATAAAACACGGCGACTGGCCAGCGCCGTGTTCCTTTGCGGACAGTGTACTCCCGAACCATCTGGTCCATCACATCCACGCCACACTTTGTTTTGTTGTAAAGGGTGACAGTGTTTGGCTTCCTTTTGGTAGTGTTATCAGTCTGAACCACGCTGTGCATGCTGCTAAGAATATAGACTGTCTTCTTCCGTTTGGCCGCATACGCCGTCAGCGTGGCAGCAGAGGTTGAAAACACCTAAGAAATAAGATAAATTGTTATTTCCATAGCCCTTTTACACACAATGAAACACATAAACATAGAACCACAAAAGACCTGCAACATACCTGAGTGGTGAATTCATTGCGATCTGTCTGTCTAGTGGATTGAGGAATTTCCCTGCGAATCTTGTTGACTGTGCCGAGGATGGTGGTTTTCCGTCCAAGAAGTTTTTGCGCAAGTGAAAGCGATGTGAAGAAATTGTCTGTGGTAACATTTCTGCCCTTGTCTAGGAATGGTTCCATCAGCCTCATTACTACATTTTCAGAAAGTCTCTCCCCAGTGGGACGATTGGGGTCCTTGCCAAGATATGGGAAGACATTGCAAATGTACTTGGATTTTAGGTCGCAGGCCACCCAAAACTTGATCCCAAACTTGTCCGGTTTACTTGCAATATACTGCAGGAAACAGCACCGAGTCTTTGATGGGAAAAACTGTTCATCAACGGTGATATGTAGACCAGGGTTGTAGCACGTGATGCAGTTGGTGACAAATGATCCCCACACACTGGAAATTGCAGCGAACTTATCAGTCTTTGCTCGATCACTGCGGGTGGACTTGTCATCAAAGCGTAGGTGTTGCATGATGTCTTGGAAGCGGTTTCGTGCCATAGTTCCAATTATCTGTGGGTTTCCCAGGTTTGCTGACCAGCAGTCATTTACCGATGGAACCCTGTAAACCCCCCGCAAGATGACAATTGCAATAAATGCCATTAGTTCAGGGAGGTCCATGAACCAATGAACATCCTCCGTTTGCTGTGCATGTTGAATAGTCCATTCTTGAATGCTATGAAGCATGTCAAGAGTGATGAAACACAGG
This sequence comes from Diplotaxodon limnothrissa, assembly GCF_057381915.1. Taxonomy (NCBI): domain Eukaryota; kingdom Metazoa; phylum Chordata; class Actinopteri; order Cichliformes; family Cichlidae; genus Diplotaxodon; species Diplotaxodon limnothrissa. The sequence continues at coordinate 11,815,880 of NC_140612.1, read as the reverse complement.
AAGCTCTGAAGGCGACTCGAGATACTTCTCCTGGCCTTAGCCGTTGGCTCTCCATCTGCAGTGTACGGTTCTATTGGGGTGAAAGGGAGACGGGTCCCCACATGTTCTTCACGCCACACTGTGCCATCTTTCGCTGTCTCAGTCCCCAAACAAGCTCTCTTTTTCGGTGGAGAAGCAGTCTCCTCATCTGCAGTGTGAACAAATTCAAATTGTGAGCAATGGGAAGGTCAAACAAACTTACTAACTACATCCACTTACTTGTTTGAAATGAAAAAGGAAATAACATGAAATGAAACTAACCGGAAGACTGATCAGACAGCTCTGAGTCCGAATCCGGCTGAACTTCTAGGTCTTCTCCATCCGAGTCACAAGGGTCGACTTCCGTCAGGATCATTTCCAACGCCTGCTGAGTAGTGAGTCTTCTCTGCATTTTCTTTCCTTGGAGAGGAGGTCCGTACACCACAGAATTCTTCAGGGCAATGAAGGGTTAGGCTAAGTGCAGTGAGATTGTGTCATATATATACCCAGTACAAAAAACACCCAGTGCTCTGATTGGTGCACAATCATAGAGATGATTGTGCACCAATCATAGAGCACTGGGTGTGCCCCGTCACAGTACCCCGCTTAGTGAGCCGGTGTGTACCTGGACGCCCATCCCCGGACACAAAGAACCACCAACGCACCGATGTCTGAGGGAGTCCGCCACTGGCGGGGGAAGTGGACTAGCTAATCACTCTCAGCTCCAAACACACCACGAAACCTGTCCACCACTACACAATGCTTTGCAGGCTGGAAACTACTCACCAATGTTCCCTCTAATTTTTCACGAGTCTGAGCGATCCCTTGGACCACTGTGAGTGACATCAGACGTGTGCACTGTGGTCACGCCGGCATCTAATCCATCCAAGTTACATGGTTTATTAAAATAATTAAATTACAGCGTTTACATTTATGTTATACTACTTTTAATTAACTGCTTTAGTCCACTTACAATGAAAGTAAAAAAAAAAATCTAGTCATTGACCTGTGTAGTATGTTAACACTATTGGAAGTAAAAATAACTTGAACTCCAATTTCGAAAACACAACTTTCTTTTTTTAAATTATTTTTTTATAAAGCTCTGACTTGTATAATGAGCCTGTGGTCTGGGAGAGAGTCCTGTAACTCTCTGTCTGTAAAATACAGTATATAATGACCAATTTTGGGCAATTAATTATATAGTTCTTCAAAAAAGTAACTCAGTTTGGCAAACAACAAAGTTTTTTGCAGCTATTTTTTTTAAATGCAGCCAAGGTATTTTTAAACAAACATTTCAAACTATTTACAGAACAATCAGCTGTTCTGCATCAAATTTGATGCCACACAAATTATTTGTGCCACTCCAAAAATAATTTCTGTCCACTATGAGATAAAGGAGAACAACAGCCTGATACCTGCAGGCCTGACAACAGGAGACGTATCACTCCTGTAGCACCTGTAACATTCAGCAGTCGCCTCATTGTTCTGACACACACAACAAAACTATTGACTACACTACACACTAACTACACAAGATTTGCGCTAAACGTCTCAAATCTCTCACATCTCAAAACACCGCTGTCACTCCTAAAGGTCCCCCCGTTTCTTAACAACTAGATGCCACATTGCCATACCATTTTTTGATTGGTCGACATGGTACTTTTTTGGTGGGGGGGGGTTGTTTTTGCTCACAGGCGGAGAGTGCTTTTGAGCGTTTTCCTTATAAAACGTCGTTTTTACCGTTTCTTCCCGCAGTAAATATAAACAACGACAGCATTCAGGAAGTAAACCAAACATTGCATATTTTTTATCATAACTCTGGTTTTACGTGGCCTATAAACACAATTTAAAAACTGGTATAAAGTCCACACTTTTTCCGTCAATTGTTCCGTCTGTCCTGCTCACATCTCCAATGGTTGTACACATTGTCATTAACGTGGCTTCACTCCACAGCAGCCACGCCGCTTTGCTAGCTATAACACCGGTGTCGGCACATAAGGACGCTGTCATAGCCTGTCAGCGATGTTGATTGGCTGCGTATATCGCATTATTGGCTGGACTATGGGATAAGGTGGCATCGTTCTAATCCCATACTGGAGCAGCCAGTCACTCACTGACTAACACTGCAAAACAGGATTGTTGAAGTATTAATTTTAATTTAAATTCAGGTTAGATTTTTTTTGTGCGCAACGCAGATTTTCTGTGCACAGAGACCGTGCCAACAGTGCGCAATTGGCACTGTTGGCACGATGGAACATTGCTACTCACCAGAGGTGGGACCAAGTCATTGTTTTGCAAGTCTCAAGTAAGTCTCAAGTCTTTATCCTCAAGTCACAAGTCAAGTCTCAAGTAATGTCAGGCAAGTCAGAGTCGAGTCTCAAGTCACTGGTGTAAAGTCACAAGTCTGAAATTTAGAATTTCAAGTCCTTTCGAGTCTTTAAAAAAAAAACGAAAAAAGAATGTTGCAGTTATGCTAAATGTAAATATTAGACCATGTAATTTTTAAATCTGTGTTTTTCTCAACACATGACAAAATAGTGAACGTAGAAAATATACCCAAATTGTGAAATTGCACCTCTATAAAATGCAGCTCAATTAAACTTAGCTCCTAGAATAATTTTCACCGACAGTTCTGAGATAAGCTGCATGTTATTCTTGGATGCGGTTGTAGGACCGGCTTTAAAATCGCATGACAAAAATATCATACACATTAAAAAAACTGCATCACCAACGTAGCCTGGACAACATTTGCTAGTTAGATGAAGTCAGCTATCTCATTGTAGCATATTTATATGCATATTTATAATTATACGGTTCTTGGAGTGAGTGCACACACTCATGAAGTTTAGTAACTTCAGGTCACTGCAACAAGCCCAGGTACAGTTTACCGACGGATGGGTACAGGACCTTGAAATGCACCGTGTAGAAAGTAAAGACCATCGTACCTATCATAAGTTTACAAGTCTCACAAATCGTCGTCATAAATACACATTCGTTAACCGTTTATTAATAGGACCTTTGAGCTCAATGGTAATTAATTAGCAGTGGAAATAATTTCTGGTAGCATCACAGAAATGTAGCAGTGACAATAATACTGTATGCTGTAATCGTACTGGGCAATTAGTGATACAAAACAACTGTTTTATCCTGTGAATAAAAGTATATGTTTTTGTCAATGTACCACAATAACAGAAGCGAAACACAATATCGTGTCAGGACAATTCACTATTTATGCACAATAAATAAAGGAGCATAGCGCGACAATTTCTGTTCAGCACCAGACTTACTTGTAACCTATATCACCAATTATGTTAAGAAAAATGACGCATTAACTACAACAGAAGACTGACCTTTGTGGAAATGCTTGGAGCAGACTAACCTGTGAGCTGCAGTGTTCTGGGACATTATATTTGGTCTTCGAATGGCTGCAATCCAGGCCATCTGTCGCCTGTTTGTCACTTCGGAAACATGGCTCGAACAATTTCTCTTCAACGACGTAATCCGATAACAACCGATCTCTTTACCCGTCGGCTTCCCGTGGCTGTCATGCGACCGGCTATTGCAGTTAATAATACAACAGCTTCTTGACATTTTTGTGTTTCTTTTTATCGCTGTGTAACTGATTTCAATTGAAAGCCTGCGTGCGCTAGTACCTCTTGCCACGAGTTCCCAGAATCCTTTGCGGTTTTACCCTTGAATGACGTCACATTTTCAATCTCTATATAATATGCATGTTAAATTTTATATTTGGGGTGAAATATCAAGTCTTTTCAAGTAAACCGGTTCAAGTCCAATTCAAGTCCCAGGTCATTGGTGTAAAAGTCCAAGTCAAGTCACAAGTCTTAGAACATTTTTTCAAGTCAAGTCTAAAGTCATAAAATTAATGACTCGAGTCTGACTCAAGTCCAAGTCATGTGACTCGAGTCCACACCTCTGCTACTCACTACAGGACTGAAACTGGCCCACCTGAGAGACTCAGCAGCTCTTCACCAGCTTTTGTTCTGCACAGAAGCTAATTGCTAGCTAACAGCTGAGCACTGATTCCTCAGGAGAAGGAGTCAGGACAGAAGGGAAACAGGACCACAGGGCCACAGCATCTCTTAAAATTATACAAACTCTGTTTTTGCCTGTTTACTGTATTTATACACTGTACTGTACCTCAGTTTCATTTTGCCTATATTTCAGTAAACGGATGGTTCAAGACTTTTGCACAGGACTGTATTTTGGTGTCATCTAAAGCTGGACCAGGTTCCATCCTGGGTGCCTTTCACTTTTGGAGGAATTTTTATTGGTCAACCACTCATCTTGGCTTGTATTTCTCTCATTTGAATGTGACTATGAAGTCCAAAATCCTTCAGTGTCCAAACTCTTCTTGTTTTTTTTAACCCTTTCCAGCCTGATAAGCATCAAGCGCTCTCCTCTGGAATTCAGACAGAACACGCCAAGAGTTTTAACCAATCAATTAACCAGGAGAATAATTTCAAAAGCAAATCCTGCGAAAATGTGTAAGATGTTGCTCATCTCCAACAGTTTACTAGGATAATGAAAAACTCATTGCTATCTAAATATTCTTTATTAACAGAGTCAGAAAATGTTTTTAATAAAACTACATCAGATTGAAAAATGATCATACAGGTTCACATTTGTCAAATGGTGACAGCAAAATTAATGTGATTCCTAACAGATCCGCTCTTGCAGTACAGATGCCTTTCACAGGAGCTAAAGGATGATTAAACTTTCTTGATTACATTGTTAGTATTGGGTTAAGATTTTGGTACTGGTTTAATAGTGAATTCAGCCTAGCATCTTCATTTTTATGACACTAAACTAAAACATCAATCTTTCTCAATCCCCTACTCTTACAAAATTAAAATAACCACCAGTATGGCTAGTATGTATTACACTACCTCTGAAATCTTCATAAAGGCATTTATGAACTTGTATTCACATATACACACACAGACAAATACACACAGAGACACAAATACAAGCAGAGATAGAGCAATTGTGTAAAGAACTTGAAAAAATTTCTTGAAAAGTTCAAACCATGCCTTAGGTTCACACTTCAGTGTAACTGGCCGATCATGACTTAAATCAAATCAAATCAAATCAAATCACTTTTATTGTCACATCACATGTGCAGGCACACTGGCACAGCACATGCGAGTGAAATTCTTGTGTGCGAGCCCCACAAGCAACAGAGATGTGCAAACACAACAACACAAACGAGCAAAATACAAGAATGGCCAACCTGAAACTAATAAATATATGTACAATATATAATAGTGTATGCATTTCTGGATGTGTATACTAAATATTTTCCTACGTGTGTGTGTGTGTGTGTGTGTGTGTGTGTGTGTGTGTGTGTGCATAATGTTGAAGTTCCAGTAGTGAAGTGGGTGGAGTGCTGTGTTATTGCAAATACAGTCTTCGCCTCTAGTTACAATGTCAAGGTGTGGGAGCAGGGACTTTTTAGACTGTTAGACAATCCAGAAAATGCTTCATTAGCAGCATACTGAGACCCTGAAGGCATATTGAAGCTCTCTTCTCCTTGGAGTGCAGCTTGCACAGACTCTAATTCCAATCCATTACATTAGTAAAAACCAACAACTTAGCACAGTATACTATAAATAAAAGCAATCATATCATTTGGGAAATTTCTGCCAGCAATTTCCTGATGTGAGAATATTTTTTTCAACAGCAGCTTGAGCTAAGGTGATCTGATTTGAATAATGCTTAGTCAGCAATCACTGCCTCTTTATTGTCAGGCATTTATGTTGCGAGATGGGCTTGGTCTTGACGACTGAACATTGCTTAACATTATCCCTGAGGCGCGGGGTCAATCAATACAGCCGGACCTGTCCTTTAGGAAAATGCAGATATGTGTAGAATCAATACTCCTGTGTCATCACCTCTCATTTCAATCAGGACGGCTGAGATATGACACCATAGCAGCTCTCCTGGGAATAACACTGTATATTGTAATGAATCTAAATGGGTTCCTCTCACTTCTTTGCATCTGTTCTGCTGTCTCCTCAACTAATTTCCTATAAAGTTCTGGAGCTGTCCTCTGCTTTTCTACATTTTGAATTTCAAAATCCATGATATCATTAATCAAATTGTCCAAACTGTCCCGTGATTTTACAGCCAACAACTCTGTCCCTTCTCAAGACCAGACAAAGTCAGATGCCTACCGCACTTGTCCTCATGTTAGTTACTCTTTCTAAGCATAAGCCAAAATTTCTTTCTGTCTACAGTGCTCTGCTGTGCTATACTGCAAATTTTGGTATCGATCCAATACCAAGTAAATATAGTATTTTATTAGTATCACTCATACCATTACTAATACTTTTAACCTCTAACCTGAGGTAGCTTATGTTGGGGAGAGCAGTGTCACGATTAAATTAGGAACACATTTTTATTACCACTAAATCACTGTGATTAACACAACACAAAAAAACACATCTTCTCAGCTTTTTGTGTATTTTGAAACTGGGTTTCTTGGAGACCTGGAATGTAAATGTGCATGTCTCTAAAACTGAGATAGTGCTATAGGCTATGTCTGCTATATGTTATATTTTTTTCATTTCCAAAGGGATAATTTATTTAACAGTTTAGTGGCCTGCATACTAAGCTTAGAGGATAGGAAAAAAAAGTATAATTCACGGTAATATCGATCCGATACCTTTACCAGCGTTGATATCAATACTATTGATATTTGGATCAATATGCCCACCTCTCCTAAAGGCCGTACGGAGGAGTTGTTGATGTTAAGAAATATTCCAAGTTGTCTACAATCTCACTATAATAAAGACAACGGCAAAAAAAGACGTCTGAAGTGGCAAAGCTCTGTAGATTAGGTCTTCAGTTGAGAAAGATGAAGAAGTAGGTAAGCTAATGCCCACTAGCTGTTGATTTTCTTCAATTCACCCGTTTCAATTTGTTGTGTATTTAAGCACTCTTTGTGAAAGAAGTGAAACTTTGTTTCCATTTTTACGCTAGGGCTGTCATGTCCTCATAAGCTATGCTGTGGCATATCTGTGGTGTTACAGCTTCGTCCCGAGGCTTTACCATAGTCTAAATCTGTGTCTTGAAGTAAGATTTCTGTCCATCTAAACCTAGGGCTTTTACTTTTTAACCCAAATATTAAAGACGCCTGTTTGACTGAAATGAATGCGTTGCATCTCCTGAGCATTAACTACTCACCCCTCTTAGCCAAGATTTGCGTCTGTACAAGTCAGAGTTTTCTGTCTGAGCCATGCTTGAAAATGCAATGCTATCTGAGCTTAGCTTGAACCTGTTTCCCTGTGTTAATCTGACTCATTTTGAGCTTCCCAGTCTGAGCTCGCTTGTTACAGTTTACAGTTTGCCTGTTTGTTCTATAAACTATATATCTGAACCCAAACCTAACTGAATCTGACTTTGCCCCTCTATCTTTGAAAGTTTAATAGAGCTTTAGTAAAGCTTTATTTTGATTGACTAGCAAAATGAGCAGCACAGACCCAATCATCTGCAGTGAACCACTGTTATTTCCTTGCTGCTAATTCTAACTCAAAAATGTCTGAGCTGTGAGACTGTCAGAGCAAAATCAGTCTTCTTTCACTATGTACCATATGCTTTTGTTTTAATGTGGTGGAAATGTCCCCACAACGACAGGAAAATTGTTAGTGTTAGCATATTGCTATCTAATGTGTTGACTAATCTGTTAACATTACCATAAGCTTGATTACATGTCCACAGAGCTGTGTCACAATAATAATAACACAATAATAATAATACAAAGGAGACAAAAAGACATTGTGGAAACTTTAAGACCAATTTGAAGACTGTGAACAAGGACTGAGTGGCTGCTTGGGTTTTGTGCTTCATTGCAAGTTCAACAGGTTGCCAGTCAGCCCTTCACCCCTGTTTACCCAAGTCATACTCTCAATACTCACACATGCTATATCGTAATACAGCTGAATCCCCATAAGCTGTTCTTATTTACATATTTTTCTCTTTCTGTTGTCAGCTGACTTTGAAATAGGGACTCAAACATAGCCAATTAAGACTGTGTTGTTAACCAGCCGTCACTTCTGAGCCATTTTCAAGCTGCTGCTCTGCACTGCAAAGATCCTGACTTTATAATCACAACACTGTCTGACAATGAGCATACACACAAGTTAATTACAGTGGCTGTGCTGCGATTTTGTCATATTTACATATAAAATGATCACTCAGAGAGAAAGTTAGGAGGCACAGAACGTCACATTCACACGTGCCCTGCAGTCAACACCATAAACACTACTAAGCTGCTTCTCCTACTCGTTTGGTGCTAGATTGTATCACCCCAAGGAATGCTCAGTTCTGACTGGTTATAACTATGTTAGCTATGACTAAACTCTGTCCCAACCATCTGGCAGGCACAAACTCGGCACAGAACTCCCCAAAATGCTTCCACTGCTGGAAAAGTAGAAATCCAAGCAAAGACAAATGTCCTCACCAATTCATACATCAAAATCTTTGTTCTCTTAGACTGACTGTCTAACACTCTGGGTGGTTTTTTTTCTTTGTTTTGGATAATCCTCTGACATCACAAAATGTACCAACCAAAACTCTGATTTTGCTTATATTTCTGAATTTTACATTGATCATATTTTGGTTTTCAAATACTTCTCATATATATGCTGCTAAATATCTACAGGGGCATAGAAGGGCATGGGTCCCCATAAATGTCACTGGTCTTTGGACTAGATCAGCGGGATCCAAACCCCGTGCTGTTTGGTCATTTGGTACCTGGTTAGAGTTGAGGTTCGGGTGTGAAATTTATGGTTTTCAGGGTTTTTACCGTTAACTCCCTGGGCCTTTTTGTGTGTTGTAGTTGTGTGTCTTATTTTGAAAGAAATATTTACATGTTACCATAGTGACCAGAGAGTATTAAGGGGCAGAGAGGAGGATATTACTCTCAATGTTGTTGGTGCACTTCAGGAGGACGCTGCTAATAAAGTTACACAATTACACAGTGAATTTGCATTTATTAATATATTTACAAAATACCACAGTTTTTGTCTTGGTTGTATCATTTTATTTTGTTGTATTTATCCGCGACACCTGAATGGTTGGTCCGTGAAAATATTGTCTGACATTAAACCGGTCTGTGGCGCAAAAAAAGGTTGGGGACTGCTGGACTAGATTACTGTTAAGCTATTCAACACTACTGGATGAGACCATTGACTGTCCTATGTCCATGTATTCAAAACCTTAACAGCTTATTATTTTGGACATTTTAAATAAATCTACGTATGTATTCTGCAAGATTATCATAAAGTTACTCAGTGGTCTAAATAAATTAATCAATACTTATGATCCAGTAATATACTTTATACTAAATACCTTCAAAAGGCCATTTTGTACAATGTAGTTTTACTTTAGGGTTTTTTTTTCCTTTTCTTATGTAGATTTATGAATTTTACCTTAAAGAGACTAAATAGCTGTTTTACCACACAAACTACAAAAGAACATAACTTTAAGGCATGCAAGACACTTTTTATGTAATATTTTCAGTATGAGGACACAAGGAGGTAGATGAGCTTGCAAATTGTGCCCAATATTTGCTACACCAATTTTTTACACTGAATTTATTTCTGATCAAATATTTTGTTTTCTCTACTTGCCTTGTTCTTGTCCGTCCCTGCTGACAGCCTACTGCATGCCCCTACATTTCACTGAAAATGGCTGTACTTCTTGACATTTGCATTACACGTCTTTTTGTACATAGAGAGACAGACACGTGTATAGAACTAGAGCCATAATCCTTGTAAAAAACATAAATGCCACTATTTTATGCTTCCAGCTTTTTAAAAAATGCATTTTAGCTGCTCTTCCGTTCAGTAAATTCAGGGTTTGGGCTGCTGGTTGGACAAAGCACAGTTATAACATGAGTTCTGAGGTGATTCTCTGAATTTTCACAAGCCATTCCTTTTAGTTGTCTGCATACGGAGACCTGCTGAGACAATTTGTGCTTTCATTTAGAGGTGTGAAATAACAATTCTGACTTTTTCTTACTTACTTAAACCACCCTTCAGCAGAAGAGTAGTTTGAAAAACATTTAAGGGGCAGCCAAGTCCACAAGTGACCCATTTAGCTGCTGTGCAACCTTTTCGAAAACTCTGAGCATCGTCAGTTGCTTGATAGCAACACAACTATTCACAGCATCACAGTAAAACAATGAATCACACAAATGCAGATCTCTCCAATTTGATCTATTCTTGCACCAACCCAGGCCCTCACAGACCTCTTCATGAAAGAGGCGTTGGCAGCAGAAGCTCATTTACATTTAGGGCTAGAGAAACTGAAACGACTAGTTTGGAACTGAGCTAAAATTATGAGTTCACAAGTGTTGTACAAAGAACAATCTGTGCACTATAATGAGGTAAAACATTTAAAAAATACACTTTTGGGAATATACACTGCTAAAAAAATCAAAGTAACACGTTTTAATTAGAGTACAGCATCGGGTCATTTAAGCTTCTGGGATAATGATCTGGTCAGTTAAGTAGCAGAGGTTGTTCTTAATCAATTCCAACTGTTTTGGTGTTCACGTTACTAAAGGTGCACTAGGGGGCAACAATGAAATAACTCCCAAAACAGGAATGGTTTTACACGTGAAGGCCACTGATATTTTTCCCCTTCTATGTTTCTTACTGGGGTTTTTTTCCCACTAGATGTGCATTGGGCTAGGGTCAGTGTCACTACTGGCAGCATGAGGTGAAACGTGGACCCTACAGAGGTTGCACATAGTCCAACTCCTCCAGAATGGAGGAGACAAGCGGTTACTCTAGGCCGTAGAAGGTCCTTAATTTGTCAGTAGGACTAGTAACAGGATGAAATGACAGGACGAAATGACCTCCAGCACATCACTGGTGGTAATGTCTCTGACCGAACAATTAGAAACAGACCTTATGAGGGCAGCCTTACTTTTCCTCTAGTGGGCTCTGTGCTTGTTGCCTGGCACCATGGAGCCCAACTGGAATTTGCCATAGAATAACCGAATTTGCAGTGGATCCCAGGTTTCTCCTGGCACATGACAATGCTCATCTTCATGTTGCAAGAGTATGCAAGCAATTCCTGTAGTATGAAGAAATTTATTACACTCACTGGCCCAGATTCTTGTCTGATCTAAATCCAATATGTTTTGGTCCATCTGCTGCCAGGTTGCACCTCAGACTGTCCTGGAGCTCAGTGATGCCCTAACCCAGATCTGAGAGGAGATCCCCCAGCGCAGCATCCATAGTCTCATTGTGAGCCCCAACATTGTCAGGCATGCATACAAGCACATGGGGGCCAAACAAACTACTGAGTACCATTTTGAGATGCTGCAATGGAGTTTTTGCAAAATGGACCAGTCTGCCACATCATTTCTTTCACTTTGTGTGGGTGTCTTTAAATCCAGCCCTTTGTAATTTGACAATTTTCATTTCGATCAAAGGATCTGGAGTCCTTTCATTCCCAACTCGATATCCAGCATGATTGTTTTCCCCACTGAGATCTGATGTGTTTTCAAAGCATCCCTTTATTTTATTTTTTTTTTAGCAGAGTACAGTACAAATGAGGACAACAGTCTGAAGACTTGCCTGTAGTACTTGTGTGATGTCAGAGTCTTCAGCTCTGATATGAAAGGGGCATTTGCTGAGAATGTAATTCCGGGACATCCTCAGACACACCTCCTGGTTTTCCTTTTTCCTGTAATTTCAGATACGTGAAGTTCAAGAAGAGCTGGCAGGTAAGTGCCTGCACTCCACAATGAGGCTCATTCTGTTTTCCGTCTCTACTGAACAGAAAACAGAACGAGCCTCATTGGTGGATTGTGTGAGCGCCGTACTTTTCCTCTTTCAGGTTCACTGTTGCTTTGAGCTGACCAACCGTTGTAAGGGGTCAATACCTTTTTTTAGTTTCAGTCTCGGTTTCCTGCTCGACTCATATGATGCTTCAGTGGACACATCTGAGAGAAACAGCAGTGGAAGACCTGACACAAGCATCTGCTATGTGTGTGTGTGTGTGTGTGTGTGTGTGTGTGTGTGTGTGTGTGTGTGTGTGTGTGCGCGCGTGTGTATTTGACATTGTCTGTGTATCTTCAGAGAAGAACAGAAGGCAATTGTCAGTATCACTCTTCACAGTCAAGGTCAATAAACAGAAGAAAATGTAATGCAGAGTGTGACTTGCATACGGAAAGTCACACAGACAGCAGTGTTCTGCATTCTGCACATCTGGGCACAAATAGCTTGCAGTGCAACCAAACAACTGCAAGAGACAAGCAGGTGAAACAGGACCAGACATCAATATTAAGGAAAATGTAAATGGCAGAAGAAAAATCCAGTAATGATGCGCTGCAAATGTGGACCTTAATTAGCATGACTTCATTTGTTGTTGATACCATCATATCAAGTGTGTAACCTGCTGCTGTTCCCCTAAGATGCACACCACAGCATATCTCGCCTCACATCCTATTCTCATTTCATGTATTTTTTTTTTCCCCCTCGGCTGTTTCCTCCATATGACAAGGTGCCAAGTGTTTGCAATAAGTGTGTTGACTTAAACACAGGCGTACCTGTCAAAGTGTTCTATTTGAGTAAATCCCATAGCTAAAAGGTTGTTTATTTGAAGTGCAGCCAGAAGAACAGCTGCTCGGTTTGGTGTTCGTAAAAGGGAAGGGGCGGGATCTAATAAAAAAAAGGCTTGCGGTTGTTAATAGGAGTGCGGCTGTGCTTAAAGAATCTGGCTGACGGCTTAGCGATAGCTCCCCCTCACTGTTTCAAAGCATGTCCTGTTAAATGGCGATGGATAAGACGACTGACAGGCGATATTCTTCCTTTTTTCTTTAGATCAAAAATCAGACAAGCCCTGTGAAATCCATCCAAATGACAGGTGATAGAAGAAAAGGGTGTGGGAGGGATTTTGTTTTAGCAATAAAACCATGTAGTGATGTCGAATTGATTACATTTCACGCGACTCATGATTGAACTGGATCGCCCCGCAGTACTGAACAAAGCTGGTAGGAAGAAAGGACAAACGTCAGATGATGCCATTTTGCTTTCTTTCATATCGAACCGCAAACACCATTAGTTCTGCAAACTGACCACAAAACAAGCAGACAACATCCATAACCCTGAGTCTGTAATATGTTGTGTCTGCTCAAATAATGCTATCATGAGCCTCCGGGAGGCTTGTAAAGGTGATTGTTATTTGGTATTTCACATACGCGACAGTGGCCCTCTCTTGGGGTCAGGGTATTGATTTTTCCCCCCTTTTTTTTCTTCCGGTTCTGACATCAGGTGCAAGTGTTTGTGAGTTTTCTTTCTTCTCTCAGCTTTGTTGACGCTTCCTCTCAATTTTGAAGATCCCGAGGCTGCGGTGATATTTTCCAAATCGATCTTGCCTGATCAGAGGCAGTCTGATGGAAGCGGACACATTTGTCACCCGCTCCACAGACGGGGCTGTATATGTCATCGGTCTGATACAGCAAGTCATTTGGAGGCATTACCGAATTAACCAAGGCCAATTTCCAATGTTGATGACAGGCCTGATTCCCGCACGGGACGTGATTTATTCTACTTTAAATTGAATTAGTTAACCTTTCTCTTACTTAATATAATTGTACTGCTTCTCATAATTCATATTTGCGTTCCCCATGTTTGACTATGCGAGTGGTCCAAAAGTCGTTCAATCTTTGGCCACTTAGTGTTCAGCTAAATGGGGAAATCATTCATCCTGATGGAGCTATAGTTCGGTCGGGTTTATTATTTCTTTTAATTAGGACAGGGAAATTAACAAATATTTGGCTGAGGAGCGAGCAGATGATGTTTTTGAAGCAACAATTTCTAGTTGAATAATTAGACTTGGGAGTCTGCTGGGTAATGACATTAGGAAAGCAAATGGAAACCCAAATCCCTCCAACGGTGGGTGTCAGTGTATCAGTTAGAGTGCTTAAACCTTAGAAATATGCTATTCAGAAGCATTTCTGCTTGGGAATGATTTGATTGGCTGCTCATTTTTGCATCCACGGTGATGCATTCAGTCTATCAATGATGTAGCTAAATAATAATTTGCTGTGAGTGACAAAGCTGCAACAAAAAGCTGACAGTGAGCCCCCGGGCTGTGTTTTCCAGCGCGGCTTAGCTCGGCTTTCTTCTCTCTTTTTAGGCTCACCGAAAACAAACACGATCCAATAACAGCATAATAGGGCGGAAGCTGATGATGAAACTTTTACTGTCATCGCACTCATTATCCAGTAAAGAAAGTAACAGAGAGAGAGAGAGAGCGGGCGGGAGGGAGACAGACGAGAGAAGCCACAGACAACAAGGGAGGAGACACAGCGAGGCGTGGGCGGGGGGAAGGCATGATGAATTTGGAAGAAGAATAAAAAGAGTGCTTATTCAGTTGAGAAAGATTTATGACCTAATGCGGATGTGGTTGTGAACTCTTTAGTGCTTTGCCTCTCTCAAAATTTCCCCGTCGTGGCGCTCGGTAACTCTGCAATCCAGCAATCAACATCCTGTCTCCATGTAAATGTGCGTAAATGGCTCCCTACACAATGAAATTTATGGTGCAGACAACACACCCCGAGATTTAGGTTCAAAATCGCACTCAAAGTATTGATTTACACATCAGCTTGGTTTCCAGGCATTAAATCGTGGATATTTATAGCTCGAGCTCAGTGGATATAAAAATAATTACGGCGAGTGAATATGCAATGCGTCATTCTTCAAAATGATGCACACTGTACAGCGATGCATTAATGAGCCGTATTATGTTTAGGATTGATTACTGAGATGATTTCCAGTAAGGATGGCCTCTCTGTGTGTTTCTATATGTTCTTTTAAAAAAAGAATGGAGGGTGTATTATATGTAGCATTAACATCAACTTAAAAACAACTGGGTGATCTGTAATAACCCAAAGAATAATCTCACTTATTATAAGCGTCATTCAAAGGCCTCCATATCCAGAGCCCCAGTTCCGATGAATCATCTCCGGAGCAAGGTGTGAAAAGGTTGTTTTAATTATTTTAACTTTAATTAAAAAACAATACGTTCAGTAGTTTTCTTTAAGATATTAGTCATTTAGTTGTTTGGTTGAACAATTCTTTCTCATATCTGTTGATTTATGTTCTCATGGATGATTTTTACATTTTATTTGGATGTGCTTTGCATTTAATTTTGCAGTTTATTTTCATTCTCACAAGTTTTGAAACTGTAAAATGAACTAAGTTTACTGAATGTGAGAAACTGGCTCAATAAAGTAAAAATAAATAGATAATATAGAAGTTGAATCAACATCACCCTGAAAAACAGCAAGAACATTTGCTTTCCTCTCACAGTCTGAAGAGTGCAACCAGAGTCTCTTTATACTCTGGCTGTTATCTTAACAATTATTAAAATGACAGATAACTATTAGTGTTAGTTCAGACACTCTGAACTATGTAGTTCAGACAATTCTCTCCAACTGTTGACGTGAGTGTACCAGTTAGAGCACTTAAACCTTTGAAATATGCTAAGGTTTAGTTGAGTTGAGTTTAGTTAGTTCACACAAACTCGGCTGCTCAAAAGCTCAGCCGCAGTCCTGGCAGACATGCTGTTCTCAGTGTCAGCTCAGTATCACCTAATGGCTCAGTTGATACTGTTTTAGGCATCTAATTCAAAATCTCATAAAGGGTCTTCTATTTAAGCTGCGTCAGGTTGCCTCCCCGGTGCCCCACTTCAGAAATGTTCCGACCTCATCAGTATCATGTCATTGATGGCTGCTTTGTTTTGTGCTGGTCTCTTTCTGCTCTCTAGGCCTCTGGCTTTACATGTATGCACACGGAAAAATGATTTACTTTCCAGATTTGTGCAAGAAGGCGCCAGAAGAGACTACTACCGATAAAAATCACACTTATTATTTGTAATGGTCATGACTGAAATAAATTTTTTGGAGCGCGTCCCAGCTGTCACAGGGCAAAAGACAGGTTACACCATGGACAGGTGGTTGGTGTATCAGCACAGGTGGTTGGTGCATCACAGGACTGTAAACTAACATGAATTAATTAAAAATTGTAGATTAACTGATTGCTGCACTTTGAGGGAGTGTCTGTGATTTACCTTTCCAGTGACTGTAGCCCATATTACTCCACATGAAGCCATGCACACACATTGAGAGTTGTCTATCACATTGGCTGTGATAAAACTAGTGGTTGCAAGGGTAAAATGTGACTGGTTGGCAAATGGTTCCTGGTGTCTCCATACATTTTGCAATTTCCAAAAGTCAAATGAAATATATGTTAACAAGACAAACACAGTCCCCTTTTTCAGAGCACAACAGCTAATTCTTTAATGTTGTGTCTATATCTGATATGGTTTCCGAAAGAGACTCAGGCGCAGGCCAGGGTATTCCTTTAAGCGAAGAACAGTGCGTTTATTCACAGTGAACACAATCACCAAGTGGCTATATACAATGTGCAGGGGAAACGGGTCCGGGTCACCAGGGTCCGTGGGAAACAGGGTTAGGGGGAAGGGTGCTCCACATTTTCTGTACAAAAGTTCCTCCTCAGTCACTCCTCTCAGAATCCGGTTCCAAAAACGATCTAAACACAAAAGGTCGGGTTAGCGGGATACTAACAAAAGGCTTAAAGATACAGGTTGGCAGATACACAAGTTTAACTGGCGCTGATAGCTCAACGATCCAGCGAAGACTAGTGCAGACTCGCCATCTACAGTAAGTAGTGCAGTAATCAGCTGGGATCAGCGGCCGGTGCGGTGATGAGCAGGTGTGTGGGCCAGCAGTGGGAGCCCGCAATGAGCGTCGCCGCGGCGAGAGAGAGAGCGGGAGAGAGCAAACAAACCACAAACATATTGCCCAATAGAGGGTCGACCAGCGGGACACAGGGACCATGACAGTATCAACAGGAGTCAAAGGCTATGTAAAAATAGATACTATGTTAAATAATTTTAAAACATTCCTTTAATTCTGCGTTATAAATCATCAGTGGTATGGCAGGACCTTGGTGGCTCTGTTTGCCTTTTGTTTTGCTTTAGCAGGAAAGCTGTTGTACCATAAACAGCTCATTTATAATGTTGTCTGTTCACAGGGAGAGTACACTCAGAGCATGTTTGCCTTTGGGTTCCTCAATTTGACATCCAGAGTTTGTTTTTCCACCCTGTGGGACATTTTTGGGACTCATACTGTACTCCCTGTTGCTCAGAGTACTGTGTGTGCCCAATAGCTATGTGGTTTTGTGAAGTTGAACCGTGGAAGCAAGAGCACTTCCTTGCATAAGTAAGCGCTCACATAAATGTTTAAAGTGTTGGTTCAGTGTCGCAAATGAAGAAAAAGTGTGTTTCACATACCAGTAGTATAACCATGCAGATAGTCAAAGACAGTCACAGGGAATTTAACTGAAAATGCTAAAAGAACATCCATTATGTTTAAATAATTTTCTTTTTTAATCATCTTTACATCAGCAGGATTATCAGGGATGATTTTCACTTCAGTTCAGAATTTTTATGACGTGAAATTTCAAAACCTGGTCAAAACTCAAACTGACTGCATAGCTTGGTGGTCATGTTGTTGTGCTTAATGTTGGCCGTTTACTCAGCTGGGAAAAAATAATCCGAACAAAACCAGTTATAGATAACAAAACAATTAGAGCTTCTTAAACAAGAACATGTAGTGATGTCATTGGTCTCAACATTAACATTTTGATTACCAACATCTGTATACAGATGAAAGTGTGGAGTGATAAGTTATTAGCTACAGCTATCAACCTTGTTTTTTATTTGAGGATTTTAACATAAGAGTCTATAGAGCACAACAATAACTGCCCACTTTTTTAAGAACGCTAGTACAGAAGTGAAATTCTCATTTTCTCTGTCGACATATTAGAAAATCCTTTTCTAAAGAGCTTTAAGCTTCAAACCAAGCCATCCATTAAAATAAAGAAAAGGTACCAGACTATGTGCATAATTACTTTAATGATGCAGGAAGTACTTATCCCATAACATCGATTCTACAGCGAATGACTTCCAACATTCTTGAAGTTAATCCTTTTCATTATTTTAGCGTTACATTATGATTCGTTACTGATTAGTTACTGACTGCCATCAGTGTGGTTTCTGTAGTTTAGCATGTGCAACCCTATCTTCACAAATTTCAAGATTTCCATGGTAACACAGACCTCAACCTACCAGAGATGTTGCTGTTTTAATTTAAGATTGTGACTAAAGTTGGACTTTTCTGCGACACTGCAAATAAAAGGTGTTTCTGTTTAAACAAGGCTGATCATACAGACTTGTGGAGTCTACAGGAGCTCATACCAATGCTAGTGGTAGCTCATAGAAAGTCTACTTTGGATGGTTACAACATTATAGCTCATCAACAAAATCGTTGCAATGGATCAGCTTGCTTTGGAGCCCACCTGAAGTGGCTATTAGATGAACAGGAGCTTTTTGTACTTCCGTGTTATCTTCATGTTTCAATCTGTGAGGTTAAAATATCACAGTCGCTGCTTAAAAAACGAACAAAAAAACCCTGCATTGTATCGTTGCCAGGCTAAAGCATCTCCTTCGAGGACTTAAATATATGGTGCAGACATGAAACAATGTTGAAACATTATCAGTTTCCTGTCTATTAAGAAAAGCAAATGGATTCCGTGACTACTTCAGGTTTTGCAATATTGGGCTTACATGTTGGAGAGACAGAAAAGAAAAAGAAAAAGAAAGAAAAGAGAACAAATCTCAAAGACAGCCTGGGAAGAAACATTGACTCACTACTTGTGTGTTCCTTATTTCAAAGCCTAAGTGGCAGCAGGGAAGTTTCCTGTTTCACTTTTACAACTCCTGAGCCGTTTGTACATAAACACGATTTGAGAGTTGACTGTATTGAGCTCTGCTGTGTGCAGAAGATAGATTCATCATAGCCGACTATGGTCATGGTGGTAGATTTATGGGTTTTAAAACAAAACAGGTCAATCAGATAGAGAACGATTCAAGGCACAGCACAAATGAAATAGAGACAAGAGGTATCAAAACTGGCTGAGGGAAAACATACTATAAAAATAATGAATACTCCAAGGAGTATTGTGTGTTAGCATACATATCTGTGTGTGCATGTGCTTTCTTTTTTTATGCATGCTTCCCCAGGTAGTTGCCCAGATTTGCTCCAAAACTCACCCAGTGCAACAGAGCACCTGTTCATCTTCAGATTTAAACAGCAACAGAGAGCAGCGAGTTGAGACAAAGAGCTTCCCTCAGCTCCCATGCCAGGTATATCTTCTTCCCCTCTGGCACACTTCACAGGCATCCACCTCCCATCATGTTCTGCTGGCATTCAAAGCAAGATTTCAGCACAAAGTCTTGACAGGATTAGCTTTTCATTGGCTGGCCTTTGGAAGTTCCAGCAAAGAAAACATGTTAACATAACCAGCTCCAAAACTCCACACAAGTGGGAGCTGGAGGAATGAAAGAGTGAATTACTGCTTATGATGACTATGTTGACTCGAGTAAATCTGTTCTTTTGATCAGTTCCTGCACATCTGACTGTAAATGCTGCACAACCATGTCTATTTTATTTTATTTATTTTTCTTGCTTGAGACCTCCTAAACCTGACTTAATGACTTGTGCAGCCGGTACCCGCGATTCATCCCGTACAGATGGTATTTAGACCATGCCTTTTTTGTGGCGCCTAATGCCAGGCTTAGCTACTTTATTGCCTGGCCTTTTGGAGGTTCCAGGAACTAAACTCATTTACTGTCATAATGATTTGGTTAAATGCTTACTGTGTCACAAACAGATGTATATGTATATTTCTTAGTATATTTCCTATTTCTTTTAAAGGTAAAGGTATTTCTTTTAAAAAATTTAGTGCAAGTGGAGAAGAAAAACGAGGAAAAGTAAAGTAAAGAATTAAAACTTTTATGACAAAATCTAGTAAACAAAAGCAAAAATTGAAGCTCTGCCCCCACTTCCTGTTTCTGTTTCTCCTCGGCTCAGCAGGCAGGCAGTTTGGGACTAAGCATATTTATTTATTTCATTTCTCTGACAGAACAGCAATCATGATATGCCACGAACAGGTTTCTTTACATATTAATTACATCTACCAGCTGGTGTGAGAGGACGGCTCTAGATATGTAGCCCAAGTGGACTCGTTAGTTTTTACCCACAGATCTTAGCTGTAGCTGTAGCACAATGTAGGATACTCATTAAAATGCAATATGGAATTTCAGTTAAGCACTGCTTTCTTCTTCGAACTTCTATTACTGCTATTACTCCCACTACAACAATGATATTGATTTTACTGCTCCACTCACAGCAGAGGAAGAAGCAATGAGGTTTTATTTTAAGTAGCTCTAATAAGTTGAGGAGGGATGGTGGAAAAAAAAAACACCACCTAGCAGAAGCTTCGACTAAACACAGTTTTGCTTTGACTGTTAACAAGTCAGATGTGGGTGGTTGGGTGGGGGGGGGGATAAATTTAAGCATGCCAGTGATGGGCATTAGCCAGCAGGATCCGAAAGCAGTGTTAGGCAGATGGCTGGGTGTGGGCTTCACACACACAATAACCATTCTCTCAACTTCACCAGAAATTAACAATCCAACAGTATTTGCAGAAAGTCTAATCAGGGTCGCTTTTGGATGTTACTGGTTGTTCCTTGTATAAAACTGCAAATGTGGTTATCATTATTCCAAAATAACTGGCAAGTATTTTTCTAGCTATATTCAAATAATAAAGCTGTTTTCCCTCTGGGTGTAACTTGACAGGTTTTCAGCCGCTGCCAATGACAGGGCTAAAACAAACAAGTAAGCATCACCACTTTTGTTTTGAAGATACAATTCACAAAGATTCTGCAGGCAATGGAGAGAGTCGGCCTACCCAGAGCCTGACAGGTAGCCGGTCACAAAAGTTTGGAACGACATGGACCAACACTGGCATCATCACAAACTCGCATCAGAACACCAAAATGAATGAACACCTCATTAAAGAATGGAGTTCTGTCCCTCCAGTTGAGTTCCTGTGACTTGGAGAATCACTGTCAAGGAATGCTGAAGCTATTTTGGCAGCGCATGGTGGCCCAACACCCTACAAAGACACTTTAACTTGAGATTTCTTTTAATTTGTCACCAGCTGTGGGACTTTGCACAGCGCCAGATGACAGTCTGCCTTATTGACAGCAGCAGCAGCAACAACCAGTACTTGGACCTACTGCTGATGGCACAGTAAAATAGTGATCCACTAATAGAGAAATGGATGGCTGGAGAGTACCTCTGTCTGGATGAGTTGTTAAGGTGTATGCACTGAGTTATGAGTCATAACATCTGCTGGTCTTATTGGCAATGTTTTTTGGTAGTTAGAGTCTTAATAGAACTGCCCGTTGACTGGCATTAAAAGTTATCATGTGGATCAAACTACACATTTATTAAATTGCTGACAGCTCTGAACATAACCGTCTTGGCATGCTTCACTTAAGGTTTTAAACAAATTCACATATTCACTCAAATCTAGCCAGGTTACAAAAAAATATAATTTTACACTAATCCTCCAAGAAGTTCTAAACCTAAAACATGTAACTCTTTATGTAATCTTTGTGACAGCTGTGTCCAGAAAAGCTTATTTTAAAAAAAATATATATATATCTTGTTATCACTCTATGTGGTGGCAAGACTGAATTATTTTAACTATTTGGTAAATTGGGATGAAATGCATTACGCACATTCATGGTGTCTACAGGATTGGTCTAAAAGACTTCAGTGATTGCTCGAGTTGCTGGAGTTTTCCTCCAGCTTTAAGTGGCTTTGAGTCAAACATCCAAACAACTTTTCAGCTGTTTGACATAAAAGCTCATGAGCCCACATAGAAGGGATTTAATCAGTCTGATTTTTAATAGCATCATCATCATCATCACCATCATCAAGTCATTATTTTTATTTTTAAAACTCTATAAACACTTATGACCAAGTCTTTGCAAAAACAATACCATTACCATTAGCTGCACTACATTAGCGCTCATTAGTCTTAATAACCTTCACGAGGAGGTTAAGTGATCAGTTTGATTTGATGATTGTCGCTTTGTTTGTTTGTAAGATTATTGAAAAGTTTGAAATGAGACTGCATGCAAACTTTACTAGATGTGGAGCTTGGCTCAGCTTAGAAATGATAAACTTTTGGAGTCGGTGTGAACTTTGAAGTACAGTAGATCCAGGAGTTTTTAGAGGGATTCTTTACAGAGACAAAGACACAGCAAAATGATCAAACAAACATTTAACATCATATCTTCACAAATCAAATTGAAATAAGAAGTAAGAAACACTTTAAGGAATTTAACCATTTAAGCATTATTAAGGTGTTTGTTACATTTCTCAACACTTTTCTGTATTTGTTCAAGTTAAGAAGGTCTTGTTCTTGGTCTTATTTTGTGTTAAGTGACACCAACTGTGAGACTGAACGCATGAAATGTAAATTACTTCATTTTTCTCTTCCCATGCTCATGGACTTCATAAGATGTAAGCAAAGACAATCATTTGCCAATGGGCCACATTTTTAAACACAAAAAATTTAATCATTACTTTTTTTGTTTGTTTTAGCTGTCGTGTTTTTCTCTAAAAAAAAAAACATCTAGTAGAATATGATGAATATCTGCAGACACATCTACAAACATGTGTACACCAGCATAAATCCAAGTCCTGAAATGTAAGATTCTTGATCTGTTTCTGACTAATGTAAGAAGCAGAAGGAAGCCATTCTATAACACACAGTGTCCAAATGAGTTCTGAGGCCAACACCTTGGTTGCAGGCCAGTAACACCTATTGAGCATGTCTTTTAGGTGTGGGAGGAAATTAGAGCAACTTGGGAAAACCCACGCAGAAAAGAGTAGCACATGCAATTTCATACAGAGAGGGCTAGATCTTAGATCATTGGGCCTTGGTTGTGAGCCAAAAGCACCAACCACTGAAACACTATGCTGCCAAAAAAAAAAAAAAGAATACATAAACAGCATGGAGACAAAATCATGGCAATCCCCATAAGGGTTTTAAAAATGACTAAGATGTAAATAAATGTGCACCTTTGTCCGGATACATTCCAAAATAAAGTGTCAATTTCTTGGATGCACATTGTGCGTTGAGGCATGAGACATATGTTGTATACAGCTGGTGGGACTCCGGGGGATTTGTCTCCACCTTATGCACATCATAAAGTGTGTCCAATACAAACGAGACAGCTGCAAAGAGCAGCAGATTCACCATGGTGTACAAGATCAATAGGGTAACAATTCACAGGCACAACTGTCTCATCCATTTTCCTCTTTCCAAAAATGTCATCAGTATCAGGTGTCAATTGCTACTCCAGGCTGGTGAAATGTCTGCGTGATAGCTGGAATAGCGCATTTTTTTGCATATACACTGAACACTGATCCTCATAAAGCCACATTAATCTGGACGTGTTCTATAAATGAACACGTCAGAGGAGATTTGAAGATTAGTGAATGTTTCCTCTGTCAATTTGAATATTTGCAAGAGAAACAGAGATCGGTTTAATGATTTCTTTATGTTTGAGGAGCTTCGCATGTTCTCTCAACACCCACCACATCCTTCATCTGGTGTGACAGTTCTGCCAGGCCTATCCTGTTTAAATGCCACAGGACAGATTTCCTAATATAAGCTAATATAAACATTAGAGAAGATGTTTTTGGCAGCATCAGTCTTTGATTGAATGCCATTTAAACCCCTGAGTCAAAATGCTGAATCAGATGGGGGGTGGGACTTGGCAAAATTGGTACTGAAATTACCTTTGAGGATGGATGCTTCATTTGTACTTCTTCAGCAAGGCAGAGAGCAGCAGCGCCGTCCAAGAACACTTAAAATGCTCATGAACACACATATGGGTGTAAAGACTAGGGTTAGTCATTGACCAATATGGTCATAAACATTGAGGTGTCACTGCCTGCTAACTTCAATTGGCTCATGCTTGTAGCATATTGGTGAAGAGCCAGGATACATTCCAGCTCATAACAATGTTCCTCAAAATGATGGGACTTTATTCCCATGTGGGAGGGAGTCAAATGACAAGTATGTGCTTTGTGGTGGCCTCCATTTTATTTTGGTTTATAGAGCTGCTCCAAACAGATTCTGTCTCTGACTGCTTTGCTCACCACCAGACGAATATCAAACACACAGACACACACACACTCAAAAAAATGTATTAGCAGATGAAAATAGGCAAAAAAAAAAAAAGCCAGTTTAAAGGGACTACATCAAAAAAGTAGGCTTTTATTCTGAAGGTTTAGATGTTAATTAGAGACACTGTGGGGTTGAGCTCCCTGTTGATTCTTCTGTTTTCACAGGTGTCACATTTTTCATCAGACCTTATGACACAGGTTAGCACTTTGAAAACACGGGCTCCTGAGTGAACAGTAATTAGCACATTTGTCTCATGCTCAAGCTTCACTGTTTATGTTGTGACTCTGGCCTGTTTCTAATCTGCTGCAAAGCTGCTTTTGTTCTCATGTGTTGCGGCTGATCTTGCGCCACTTTTTGATTGTTTGTTTTCAAAGAACCACCAGAATGGCTTTTGTAGCTTCATTCAAAGTCATATATACTTTGGGCTGTGCTTTGTATTGTGAATTGCTCACAGATAGAAACGTGGACTTGGGCTTAGTGCTGTTAAACAGCCCATCTATAAACATTGGGACAAAGAAAATATGATTCCATCACACACAGCAATCTTTCTAGACAGCATAAAAACCACGGAAATTCCTTGAACTCATAATCACGCAACAAACTTTCTTTGCACATGCAGATTTCAAAAGGAAAGCTGACCTTTTAAGTAGAATCTACAGAAAACTGGGGTCAGTCTTTAGCCAAAGAGACACTAGTTTGTTTTCTGTCTGTGTCAAGTTCAGTTAAATGTTTTTTAAGACAGGCATGATACAGTGTCCCTGATTCTCTGATGCAGCGTACACCCACAGGCAGCTAAATCTTCTGGGTCCCGTTAGTAACCTTTGGTGTAAAATAATTTTCTGGATGTTCAAGCTCCATACAAACTTTTGGATTAGACATACAACAGTGTGGAGGTAAACTATGTGAACCCACTCTCAGTTTTACTGTTGCATGGGTTACGCTGCTAAAACCTTCTTTAAACCTGCCACTTCATTAGCTGTGTTTAACAGTCAGATGTTTCCCTGAGTGATGGAGAGGGTGGGGTGGGGTGGAGGGGCTGACTATCACTAAGCGGAAATGTGATAATTGGTAAAGAGCTGGACTTTCAGGGAAACTGGCTGTGTTCCCTGTTTGGATCAATAATGCCTGCCCTAAGTTGAAGCTCATTCAGCCTGAACTGTTGAACGACTCTGCAATCGAATGACAGTTGGGTACAGTGTTGCATTCCAGTGGCTCAAAGGCTATGCGAACGCGAGCTGAACACGACTCCTCTGCTCTGCTAATCCAACTCTTTGTATGCGTGGAGAGGCTTCATGGCGATTCATGGCGACACAGAGCAGGAACCGCAGGAAAGCATATCACCTGTAGCAGAGGCTACAGTTTGACTCTGCTGTTGCCCATGTCCTGATTCACAGTGTAATCTCAGCAGATTCAAAGGATCAGAGGTCAGATGTGACATGATATTTGAATGCAAACCACAATGTGATAGAATACCCATATAAAGTATCATTTTCTAAATGAACTGAAGAAGAAGTTAAAGGGGCAAAGTAACATGATATTTAGAATCCTCACATATCATTACCTATGTGTCTATTTGTTACAATACAAACAATGTAAACAAGAAACAGCTTTAAATTGCTCTATATGGCATTATTTTAACTTTGACCTTCAGATCAATTTATTGACCTTGAAGGAGAGGTCAAATGTAACATGATATATTAAATCTTTATACGGTACTTTATACGATGACAGTCAGTGTTGGGAAGGTTACTTTTAAAATGTATTCCACTACAAATTACAGAATACACGCCTCAAAATGTATTCTGTAACGTATTCCGTTACGTTACTTAATGAGAGTAACATATTCTGAATACTTTGGATTACTTAACATATTATCATGCTTTTACAACTACATGAATGTACTATTGCTGTGATTTATTATTATTACTGAAGGTTACTCGCCATACCAATACCAACTCGATTTTTAAATCGTAATATAAATGAGTAACAGTAGGTGGACATTAGGTAAGGCTGCACTTTTTGCAGCGATCTTGTATGGAAAACTATTCCGCGCGTATATAAAACAGGTCCATGGCTCTGAACCGTAGTAAAGGGACCTCTGGCTAATACGTCAGGTTCCGTGTCGGGCTCGTAGCCGAAAACTAGCTTTACTTTGTTGTTTGGGTCAACTTTGCTAGCAAGAGACAGAGAGAGGCGTTGAAAGGCTGCTCCAACAGAACTTTTTGTTTGGAGGAAAACACGAACACAGTGTACAGTCGAGTCTTAATAGCTTACGTACAACTGGGCTCGTCAGGCGCTCTTTTTGGCTGCAGTGGTTATTATTATATTTACATGCTTCCAGCTCCCGTTTCTGGTCGGTGACAACTCGTACTTTTCCACTCTCCCTTTTCTCCCTCCTCGCACTCACAGAGACATAACGGGTATGGCGGTCCATTCTCCCTGCAGCACGGACTACACTGCCCATGAGGCTACATTGTTTAGGGCTATTCCTGTAACACTCTGACTATTGGCTTCATTTTAAATCATTTTTTGAATAATAATTTTTTAAAATATTTCTTCATTTCATTCTGCAGGCTGCAAGTAGAGGTGACATTGGCCGCGAGATTGAGACACAGGCATTAGAGCCTCTTAATGCGTGTTTTGTTTGGGTTTCCACCAGCGTGGAATTACCAAAAATAGAGAGGGCATAGCCTAACAGGAAAAGACCGCCGTGTAATTCTTTTATTTCAACAAAGTAACTGTATTCTGAATACCACCTTTTTAAACGGTAATACAGAATACAGTTACTCATATTTTGTATTTTAAATACGTAACGCCGGTACATGTATTCCGTTACTCCCCAACACCAGTAACAGTACACATCACACCATGGTGTTATAGTTTCTTAGTTATAAGTATTTTTTAAGACCTTGGAGAATGTAAGGCAAATTTTAATGGAATGTTAGCATGACCCGACACTACGTCCCCACAAAGTTTTATCAGAATTTATTAAAAAAACTTTTTGGGCTATTGTGTTTACAGAGAGAATGACATGCAAACACTAACAAAAACATAGCCTCCTTGGCGGAGGTAAAAATTCAGAAAGGAGATGATTTAGAACTGAACACAAGGTTCTTGTAATAATAGTCATCAATATTTTTAAGCAAAAAGAGTAACTTTAAAAGAACTGAGAACAAATACAATTTTATGCTTGTGGTTTGGGTTTATTCTTGTAAATGCTATAACTTGGTTAGAATAACCTAGTTAAGAAGCTCTGATAAAAAGGGAGCCTTGGGTTATGGTGACATTATTCTGTGAACAAATTCAAAGCAATACCATACAGGGAAAATAACACAGTGTAAGTCAAAGTGATTTTTTATATTTTTTCACATTGAACTGATGGTAATATTAGGTATTATTTTCTGTATCCAAAGCTTTATTCAGCTTCTGCAAGATGTGGCACATGCGCTAGCTTAAGGCTGAACTCCAGCTTTCAAATTTAAATTTAATTTCACACAACTGACAGATATTTGTCTTTATTTGGACATGTCATGGACCAAAGATTCTTTTGAAATCTCTCCACACACTCGTAAACCTGGCAGTATACGGTTGCCCTTGGTATACGGTTTCTGAAGAGTAGTTGTTACAGTAGCGTTTGTGCAGTTACACTGAATCAGAGGCCAAGCGAATGGTCACGCAAACCGCATTGAACCTCTGATGATTACATTTACAGCACTTAGACTAGAGTGGTTCTTCATGAATGTTCACGGACATAACAAAGGATACTTTCAACAGATCTGTAAAATAGCTAATGTAAAGAAGTATAATGTGGAGAGGTCATTGTACATGCTCAGACAGACAAAGCACATAGCATTACAGCACTGCATTGGTAACTTACCACAACCAGTTGAATTTGCCCTAAAATTCTCTGATTAATACCTGATGCACAGAAAGATATTTTAAAATATTATGAATACACATTTCTTTGCTGGTACAGGCTACAGTTTTCAGACTATGCAGTCTCACAGCAGTCTGTGAAATGCTAACAAAATTTATTGGTGTGACTGAACATGCACTTGGCAAGACAAGCTGTATGTTGTTTGAAAGACTCATAGCGTGCCTTAACAGGTAGGACATAGTGACATAAATTACGTTTTACCTCTGTTAGTTTAGGTTTATGCAGACTACACAATATTTTTGACTGTTATGATGGTCAGTCACTGTGTCATATTAGGCAATCATATTCAATCGTGCTTAACGTCTTTGACAGCAAGTATATAGCCATCGGGAAAGAGAGGAAGCTTTCATAAAGAGAAAAGCTCTCATCCAACACCAGGGGGATCGGAGCCATATTGTGTAATCTGAATTTGAAATTAGGCATAAAAACTACTTTGTTAGCTTTAGAAAGTTGTACTATTTGGCTGAAGTACTACATTTACCACGTTTGAGAGTTCTATTTTCATTTCACTATTACCTGGATGGGGGAGTCCTGTTTGAAGAAAAAAATAAATACAACAGGTATTTAAGGCACAAAACAGTTCAAACACATTCATTTTCAAGTCAACTGGGCAACTGTTGTTTGTGTACACAATCAAACAGGTCATAGATCACTAACAGACTGGGCTTTTTCAAAATATGTCATACAGACACGTGTTGAGTGGCAGAGACAGCAGCAGTCTGTAATACTATACCATCAACTTGTAATGAGTTAATAAACAGTTCATAGAGAACCTCAAGAGACCAGTCATTCACCTGTGGTCATTGCTCAGCAACACCAAAAAGGGCAGATGCTGCACCAAATCTGATGTTCTGGAGGATTGTGATGGACCGAGCAGTGAAGGAAACTTAGGCACAGGTTAAAGTCCAAAAAATGATTTTTTATTTAACCCAAAAAACATAATTGGTTAACTCATGCAAAAAGAATCAAAATCTTGGGCCCATAAAAGAGGTCAAACTAACAAAACTCTACTCAAAGTTAACAACACAACTGATAACTCAAACAAACTGACCTAACTTAATGAGACAAAGGGGAAACTTAAATAGTGGCTGATCAGCCCACAAAAACAGGAAAAGGGGTAAAACACACAAAACCTAACTAAACCAAACATAATGAACTCCAATTCCCCCCCATGGTCCTGAGTTATGGCGTGAACCAATTTGTAGCCTTCCTTTAAAGCTCGCTCCGCCCCTTTTCCACCTCTTGGCTCCTTAATCAAGGGACTGGAACAGCTGCAACTAAGGTAACTCAGAAAACAAAAGATTAATCATACATAACAGTGTAAACTAAAATGTGCGCACTTATTTTAGAATGCAGTGTTATGTGGATATGTGAATTAACTCCAAACCAAAACCAGTTATTTATTGTCCTGTAAAT
Source organism: Diplotaxodon limnothrissa (assembly GCF_057381915.1). NCBI lineage: Eukaryota > Metazoa > Chordata > Actinopteri > Cichliformes > Cichlidae > Diplotaxodon > Diplotaxodon limnothrissa. The sequence goes on along the minus strand of NC_140612.1, from coordinate 11,786,327 downwards.
AAATTCCTATATTTAAAGAAAGAAATGTGAATGCAATGTTACTTATAAGCCTCTACACTAACATGGTGGGTATTACCACTGTGTGACTGTAAGTGCAGCCATCACAAGGATGAACTTTTATGTCTTGCATGCTGACATCTGAGGCCCACAGCACAATAAACTTTCTTCAGGCTGGTATATATAAACTGACAGGGGTTACCATAGTTAAATTTCAGTCCAATCCAAGTGCAACTGCAAAAATGTGTTTAAATTTTAATGTGTTGAATTTTGCAGGCTCTTTAGTAAGGCCTCAACAGTATACTTTCACTAAACATGACATTCTCTTAAAGTAAAGCATACAGGTTGAACCAGGGTTTGATTCTGGGACTGTCACAAAGATATTCACACACACTGCTCTACACAAAACAGAAGCCAATTATGCTACACTTCCCCATACACAATCATAACAAAAGGAACTGCTGCAGAACTGTAATATTTAACTGAAATGTATGTATGTTTAGAATTTTGGACATTAAAGCCACCGAATCCCTTAAAAGTTGGAAAAAAAACAATGGCTTGTATTTGCACATTCAGCAGGAAGTCAGTTAGTTCAGCCAGAGAAAGTCTCTAATGGGTGCTCTCCATGAGGCCAGATAAGCAGACGCCCAATAAAGCCAGAAAAACATTGGCGTATGGTCCTAGTATTTAATTGACGCTGGAACAACTGAGGCAGCATCTTGAAACACAGTATTCAGATTTCTTCAGGCGACACAGCCAAAGGAAAATGGGCTGTTAGTCACTTCATGTTGTCCTAATAAAAAAGACAGTCATTAATGAGTATGTTGACATGGGCATGAGGATCCTTGCTATGCGGCTTTGTGTCTTTTTTTTCGCTCTATCTTTTCTAAGAATGTGTATTAGATTCCTACTTGGAATGCAAGTACGAATCTAATCCCCACGTTCTTGCACAAAAACCTGTGGAGTTTACAAGCACCAACTGGCAATTTCCATATGCAAGTACAACTGAGGCACTTGACCTACTTGACCTTGTGCCCCTTTTATGTAATGCTTCTTTCACATTTTATTTTACTTTTTCATTGCCAAAATACAGAACTCGGCTTGTTCATCGCTCCAAAAGTTAGATGCTTTGTACTCAGCACAATGTTTGTGTTTACCTTGGTTCATGCCATGCATACACAGATAGGTGGCAGCGTTCAGAAATATAGATAAGATAGTATACAGTATCCTAGTTTCTTTCATAGCACTGTGGCTTTCATATGTGCCTTTCAAAATTGAGATAAGGCGTAACAAGGTTTTTTGAATTTCGATATGATCCATGCACAAAAACAAGATACTCCACACCAGCCACGCAAATGTCCATGTAAAGCAATTTCCAGCTTTCCAGTTATCAGACAGCCCCCCAGAAGAGAAAAATAGGCTGTCCTCCACTACATGCCAGTTACCATCACCCCCTTTGCTTAGCCAACATGTAAGATAGTTATTGCTCTAATGAACTACTCTGGATTTTTACCACTATTAGTAAAGCATGAAGTATAGCACTGCTTGGAAACACCACTTATGCTTTTTAATAGTGGGTCCCTCAAACTGACATTGGAAATACGTTTTGATTAGGCAGACATTGTATAACCTTTTCCAAATATCTTGTTCAGAATGCCAACTGAAATGACCCTGAAACTAACGACCAATGGATGGTTAGGTAGCTACTTAACGTTAGCTAATTAGCACACGCCGCTGCTTTGATAGTGAATAACGTCATGTCCTTCACCTCCCAAATGGCAGAAAGATTGAGTCATCCGGACTGAAAATACATACGATCATTCTGCTATAAAGGTGTATGTAGGGCTTGTCATACAGTTCAGTGGCCTATGTTGGAGCAGCGATGACTAAGACCTATGAATGCAAATCAAATGTCCTGCATTACCTGAAATCAGAGTCTGTTGAGCTGAAGGTATTTTTATCCGTGTGCACAAAGAGATTTCTAATGATCAAACACAAGGTTAGAGAAGCTAAAAAATGAGGGAGATAACAAGCAAGAGATGACAAAGGGAAAACTAACTAAAGTGGAAGGTGAAAAGTGCCAATGTTACAACAAGCTTTTAAAAGTTACATAGCACAAGACACACTGCTGGCCTCGGGGCTATTCTCAACTCCAACACAGCAGCCTCAGACCGCAGCTGATGCTTTGCAGTGAAGCCTGTCATAGGTTCTCTGAGTTGGCTTCTGTGTTTCACTGAGGGGGCCTTTGTTGCATGTGGCATGAGGTAGCCTCAGTGCGGCAGTCTCGAAGAGAGCTCTGAGCTCCAGGCTTACTACATCCCCTCCCTGTTCTGAAGGCCTGACAGGCCTATTAGGACTGAACGAGGAGGAATTTGCCTTACCTTGGCAAAAGATCTCTCATAGCCCCTGACAGCTATGGCAGCCTGTCATGGCAGCTCACTGATGAGAACTCTGCAACCCCCTTCCCATGTCACCGCCACCGCTGCTGCCATCACCAGCCCTCCACTCTGCCTCTTCATTCCTTCATTTAGTATACTTTTTTTCTTTTTCTGACTGTAAGAACAACAAAATGGAAATATATAATACTAAGAGAACACTGGATCCACAAAGCAAAGAAATGGAGTGAGATGACTGATGGCAAGGGGTTGAAAAGCACATAAGGCAAGGCAATTTAGAAATTTAGATTCAATCTCCCTCTCTATTCGTGGAAACCCAAACTACACTACTGGCATCCAATTTTTTCTGGCTGTCATGCCATGTGAAATTGATCAATAGGAACTTGTCACCTCCAGCCGACAGGAGCGGAGAGAAGGAGCGACAGGTAACTCGACGCACAACAATCAGCGAACCCTGCGGAGACAGTTATTGTTTACTTGTTTTAGTTTGAAGTGTTTCACTATACTGGTCTCAAAGAGTTTGTAAAAAGCCCTTGAGACAGCCTCCTATAGTTAATAAAGATATCAGCATCAAACTCACAACACACCAAACTGCAAATAGCATGTGAGGCACTTTTATGACATTGAGCTGTTGGACACTTTCCTTCCCTCACAAAAAAACCCCAAAACACATGATGGTTGGTGATGATGTCAATTTACAGCTGAATTCAAAAAGTAACACTTTTGACAATCCCAGTATCAGACTTGTAAACGAACAGGGCAGACGGCCGATGATTAACCATGGGAAGTGAAACACAAGAATGCCAAGTATGAATAGCTCGCGGCCATCTGGTGGTGATGAGCAAGTGCCCCTTTCCCCTCCCTGGCCTGTCGACTGGGACCAGTGGAGACAGAGATCAGTCAGATGTAACTGATGTGGACATCAGGTGGAGGATCCACTTACAGCTCGTCTCGCCTGAGCTCCCTTTGACTGCTGGTGCACTCCGATACACTGCCATGCCTCTGCAAGACAGTTCTATTTCTCCAGCCTCCTGAAGGTGTTCAGCAGTGACTAAACACTCCCAAATGTCCTTATCAATTGTTTTATTATTTCAGGTGTGGAGGGGATGGTGGGAGACAAGGTGGCAGAAACACATTTTCAGCTCCCAAGATTTAGTAAGAATCCTGCCCACCCTGTGGGAGTTCGGCGCTCAGTGATTATGCAAAACCTCCAGACGTATCTCTGACTCGAAAGAAAGTGAACAAGGGCTTTGATCATGCTGCTGAGGTTACCTTGATTTCAAGGTCATTCTCTTAATCCATATTCTCCCTTTGTTCTTCATCATTCAAGGCCTGTAAGCACCATCTTTGCTGAATAAATTATCACAATGTGCGCAGTGAGATGTCAGAATACCCCCAGAAGAAGTGTGCACATGCAGATTTATTCCCACAGAGTCGGAGAATAGTCACAGCTTCAATTTTCCACCATCACATTGGGATCTTCCAGTGAAGGTGAAGAGGAAATACACTGGCATTCCTTCTGGGTAACAGGTGCTAGTTAACTTTCTACAGCTGCTCTGCTTGTGTTGCTCAATGCAAGCAATAGGGTAGTCAAAAAAATTGAGACCCAGATAGTAAAAGATACTAAAAATGCCCATCAGATTAGACAAAAGCAACAACACATCATCAAAACAACCATCACCTCACCAGCAGCTTTGTTAGTTGTTATTCACAACATTGAACAACATTTTATGAAGCATTTCAATAGCTCAAAAAAACTTAAACTTAGCTGTTTAAATTTGTGGAGTGGCTGTAGCTCAGTAGGCGGAGAAGGTCAACTAATTATAAGATTGATGGTTCGATCCCTGGCTGCTCCATTCTCCAGCCTGCATGTCCAAGTGTTTTTGTGCAAGATACTGAACTTGCTCATCTCAGTATGAATGTCTGCAATTCTCAGATAGAAAAAACTTAGGTCTGAGACATGAGACGTGTTTTGAGTGTTCAAGTAGAAAGACCATAAATAAGAACCAGTCTATTCACTGTAACTATTAGCATCTACCTGACCCACACTCTTTTATCATTTATGCAGTGGCTAACTGCCAGAGCCATAACCCAGGATTTAAAATGACTGAATTCCAGATTTTTTTGTCCTAGTGGATCATATTTAACATGTACCAGATGTATAAAGCTGTCTATACTTTGTGTATTGTCATGACTGTGTGCAGGCATAAGCAGGCTCACAGAAGCAGAACTTAAACTCAAAAACCACAGCTTTATTGCTGCCAAAAAACTAAACAAAACCTAAACTGGGACAATTAGAAACAGTGCATGAAAACAGAACACTTAGGCCAGAATGAGGGATGACGCGACAACGAACGGGAACACACGCAGACACTAAATACAGGTGGGGAACAGGGCAGAGAGGAAACAACTGGGAAACACGTCAGGACCATGACATGTATAAAGAAAATGGAAGATGAAATGAAACACAATACTTTCCATCACAAATTAAAAGAACACAAAAGAACACCCTATAGTGGGGCCCATAACGCTGTAGGGTTATTTTTGTTTGTTTTTTGTAAAAGCAGGAACCAATTAAAGCACTAAAAAATTACCAAGGTTGCAGCCTCTTTAGCTTCATAGCTGGCTACAGCCATGTCTATGGTCAATGATTAAAAAGTAACATTAATAACAGAGTTAGGCAACAAATGTAATTAGTCTGGCTCATCTATAATGTTAAGACAGCATTAACTCAACAGGATAAGACAAATTATTTGCGTCTAAAAAATGTTGTTTCCCTTAAAGTTTCAGATTGAAGCTGAGAAAAATCAACAAGCAACTAGAATGCAAAAGTTCCAGTTTACTTTATCAACTCTCTTTGATTAACAACAAATATATAGCACTGCCTCGGACAACCTAAAAATACAGTAGATAAATTTACACTACTAGATATTAAAATATTTGACTCACATTTTAAAGTGATGCTAGTGTATTACTGAGCACATTAGAGAACCTAACATTGTGTTATTTATGTTATTGTTTAGATTGCTCTAACATAAAAAAAATGCCTCTTAGTTTTTTGTCATTTTTTTCCCTCCATGTTATTGAAATTGTATCGGGTATTTTGTTATTGATCTTGAGTTTGAAATTTTAGTATTGTGAAAACCATATTAAAGGTCAAAATTGAATAGCATCTGACTTTTTTTCACTTCAGATGTATTGCCACCTGCTGGTTATTTTACAGAATGCAAACTTTAGTGCGTTGTTCATATTTGTCTACAGTTTATAGATTTGTCCTTTTAACATTGTTTTACAGGCTTTATTAATTATGGGTAAGATTATGATAAAACACTTTACTGTTGTGTTTAACCAAAAGAAATTGTAATATGATTACTGCCTATTTAAAAAAGTGATACCTAGTAAGTTAAAATACTAAGCCATTCATCACATCAAATTTCACACTGTGCTATGTGACGTCACACTATTAAATGGATTGGCACTAATAGTCATGCACAAGCATACATTTATGTACTTCCAGAGGCTTCATACACACAGTCACAGACATAGATACACACATTTACCTCAACCACACACTTGGATACATATAAAGTCATGACACATTCATCCAAAGAATGAATCCAAGCCCAGAGCAACTTGCTACAAACGCAAATCACACACACAAAAACTCCCACGCTGCTATTCATGTGTGGTATGAATAGATTTGCAATCCTATGTCACTGCAGTTCAAAGATAAAATGTTGCAAATGTACATAATTTTGGATTAAAGAGTGTTCTTTTTTTTACACTCATGGAAAACATTGCATATTTCTTGTTGTCATCTCTTAGCATTTATCTGTCATACACCAGTTTTGACCTGTAGCATAATAAATGTGAAATTACGACATTATTATCAGAAGCTAATCTGAGGATTTTGAGAGTGTTCAGATGCTAAATGAAAAGAAAAATCATTTTGTCATGGCTGAGATATAGTAATACAATCAATTTCATCATGAATACAGTAAAAGAGTTCTATATGGATTCTTCAGCACAAACTGCTGAACACTTAAAAATTCACAGCGGAATAGTTTAAGTGGCAATGTAATTAAAGGATCTTTGTAAGTTCCCATCTTTAAGTTTGAAGGTGATTGCAGTGGCTGTATATTTGCTGCTTCTAAGCAAAAAAGTGGAACTGTACCTCTTAATCTCTTGAATAACAAGTTCAAAAGAAAAAAAAATATTTACTTACTATCTTATGAGCTTTAGTTCATATACACAAGTGATTTCATGCACCCCAGGTTGTGTACCCTTCATGGAAAAGTCTACTGTTAGAACTAGAAATTAAGGGTCACATTTCCTACATGGAGCAAAATGTGACCACAATCTGTGCAATTTAAGGCAAGGTCACAAACTACGCACTTTGGGTAATTTACTAACAGGACAGGTGCCACTTGTTAATTGTAAACAGAAAAACATAAAAATACACATTGTATTCGGAAAGAAGATATTTGGAACCATGAGAACTCTCCCTCAAGCTGACCGCCCACCTGGCCAATCTGAGTAATCAGATGGAATTAGTCACAGGGTGACCAAGAGCTGGATGGTGAATCTGGCAGAACTTCTGCATTGCTCTGTGGATAGAAGAGAAACTTCCAAAAGGTCAACCATTTGGCCAGATCCACAGTAAAAGGCCAATGACAGCCCGCCTGGAGTTTGTCTAAAAAAGACTAAAAGACTCTCAGATTGTGAGAAACAAAACAAAGGTTGAAGTCTTTATTCTGAATGCTAAGTGCCATGTCTGGAGGAAACCACCGGTACCTGTCATCACCTGGCGAATCCCATCCCTACAGTGAAGCATGATGGTGGCACTATCACACTGTGGGGATGTTTTTCAGCATCAAGAACAGGGAGACTTGTCAGAGTCAAGAGAAAGGTGAATGGAGAAACATAGAAACTCCTTGACGATAACTTACTCCAGAACACTGAGGGTTGGACTGGGCTAAAGGTTTATCATCCGACAGGACACAACCCAAAACACACAGCAAAGTGGTACGTGATTTCCTCCAGATATGACACTTGGCATTCAGGCCAAAGAGCTCAATCTTTGTTTCATCAGATCACAGAATTTTGTTTCTCGTGGTCTGAGAGTCGTTTAGGTACCTTTCGGCAAATTCCAGGCAGGTTTTCATGTGCCTTTTACCGAGGAGTTGGTTCATTTTGGCAATTCTACCATACAGGACAATGTTGCAAAAAGATAACAAAGCAGTGGACCACTCTGTGAATGTCCTTGCGTGGCCCAGCCAGAGCACTGACATGAACCCGAGAGAACATTTCTTGAGAGATATGAAAATGTCTGCACACAAATGTTTCCTATCCCCAAGTAGAATTGGGGTAACTCCCCAAAACTAGGTGTGGCAAGCTTGTAGTTTCATACTAAAATATTTGAGGCTGTAATTGCTGCCAAAAGTACTTCAACAAATTGCTGCACATTAGCTGTGAATACTTATATACAATATATGTATGTATATTTTATTCTCCTTTTTTAGTAACACATTGCAACTGGCACATTAATGACACATCTGTGTCCACTCCTTTCATCTGCAGTAAATGATGATGCCTACAAAGAAGTGAAAGGTTAGGGGAAGCCCACTGCTGCTAGAAAGTCCATGTGAAATATTAATGAAGAGGAGCCTAGTATGATTCAGCCTATGTATTATTAATGATGACACTGGGAGAATCAAACAGAGTGAAGGACAGCAGCTGAGACGCTTCAAGCTAAACTGACATTTTAGGAATTCATATATATATTACTTTAATTCTAATTACTTCTAAGTCTAATTTGTGGTTGGAAATGTAAGATACAGAAATCATACATCTATTTAAACACTGAGCAACAGAGAATTTATGAATTCAATGAAAACAGGTGGTGGCAAGACAATCTGGGGGGGATTTTTTGGTGTATTTTGTTTTCTAGAACTAATACCACAAATGTTAGATAAAACCCATTTGATTACGAAAACAATGTGTGGCTCAGGAATAACTCACATTATTTGGGTAACACCAAATATCCTAGATCAGGGGTGTCAAACTCAAATACACAGTGGGCCAAAATTCAAAACTGGAACAAAGTCGCGGGCTAACGTTAATATTTATTGAAATATATTTAATCCTCCAGATATAAGCATGAATCTTTTCTAATGGACTCAAACACGTTTTGCTGAAAAACTGAATATGGAACGAGCAAAGCTTAATACTAAACAATATATATATTAGCTGTATAATGCCAGTAGGCCAGCTCTATAATAATAATTTGGTATGGCTTCGCGGGCCAAATGTAATTAGGCTGCGGGCCAAATTTGGCCCGTGGGCCAGAGTTTGACACCTATGTCCTAGATTACAGGAATATAAATTAACCTGTATTGTGTTTAATGGATTTGTGACAGCAAATAAAGTCCATGCATAACAAGTTGCTTTTTGTTGAAACTTTTCAAACATTTTTTTTGTTGTTTTACTTGAGGTATGTCTGTATTTCCTGATGAGCAACTTTTTCAGCGTTGTCCAATATAATGACTGCCCCCCCCCCCAGGCCACACATGGTTAGGTGGTGCAATATTATTTTGACCCCAGAAGATAGTGTGACTGGTTTTCTGTTTTGGTGTTAGATTCTCCTTTTTTTCACAAACCCCTGCCCAATGTTTTCAGTACATTTTTTGTCTGTTCCTGAGCAGACTCCTATTTTTTTTCCCCCCGTCTACACAGATAGTCACTGAAGAGGAAGAGCAGTGCTGAGGGATTTTACTGAGAGGAAAAGAAAAAAAAAGAAAACAATGTGTGTCTTACTTGTTATCATCTATTGTCCACCTGGGCCTTACAAAGTTTCTCTCTGATTTCTCAGACTTTTTATCTGATTTAGTTCTCAGCTCAGATAAAATAATTATTGTGGGTGATTTTAACATCTTTTTTTTCTTTTTTTGTGTCCCGTTTGGATCTTTAGCCATCAGAATTGTTGTCTTAAGGCCAAGAAAGATGCCAAGCGGATTTATTTTACCAAGTGGATCATCATGGCCTTGCCATATTGGTCCATTTGATTGACCTTTATTATAATTATGAATTTATTTTATTTTCAGTTGCTACAAACGGGACAGACATGACTGGGGGATAGGACAGGGAGAAAGAATGAAAGAAAGAGAGGGAGAGAAAGAAAACCAAAGGGGAGAAGAGACGGTGAGAAGGGGGGAAAGAAAGAAAAAAAACAAAAAAAAAAAACAAAAAACACCTGGGTCACCTGTATGGAGAAAAAAAACAGAAGAGAAAGCAAACAACAAAGAGCAGCATAATAAAAAAAACGGCACCATCACAATAAACTAGCTAGCAGTAGATATCAGTAGATACTAAGTAATAAATGATATTGTGCAGCACACAAGATAGACAGCGCACAATGTGCTTTGAGGCAGCAGCCAAGAAAGCTGTAGTCCGCGTCTGTGAATACCCGTGTGTACACCTGTGTGTATACCTGTGTGGATCAGGATGCTTGCATTCCAAAGGTTTCTCCATGTAATGATCTGCTAGAGGGTGTGGGGGAGCCACAGCCCCGTCCTCCAGGGTATGAAGCAGGTATGGAGGAGATCAAAACTCCAGACATCCAGAGGCCCCCAGAACACAAGAGACCAAGGAAGACCAACAGAGGGGCAGCCGCGCCACTGTCCCAGTAAGAGCTGAGGAGAGTCCCAGATGAGGGCTCACTCAGCAGCCGCGGAGCAGAAGCCAGGGGGGGTTGCAGTGACGCGCCCGTGAGCTCCGCCGACAGCCAGCTGTGCCTGAGTGACCGACCCCAGGCCGAGAGGCCGGGGGCACCCCACCTCCGAAGTGGCCCGAGCGAGCCCCAGGCTCCAGGCCCCGATAAGCGGCCGCCAAGGAGTGAGCCAGTGTGTACCCGGACGCCCACCCCCAGACACAAAGAACCACCAACGCACCGACACCTGAGGGAGTCCGCCACTGGCAGGGGAAGTGGTGGTGGGTGGAGATAGGCCTCCAAACCTTGGAGGGCCTGAGATGTCCCCAGAGAGGTGGCGTCTGATACCCAACCTGACATATAGACACAGACATACAGGCACACACAGATACAAACATCCATTCCCACCCTCATGCTCTCATATGCACTTACTCCACACTCAACCAACGTGGAGACAGACATAAAGAGACGCTGTACACATGATCACACTCCCCAAGCGTACTCTACAAACCGGGTCTAGGTACCCTTGCCCCTGGAGGGGGGAACTGCATCCAGACCCAGGTGGTGTTACCCTTTTCCCTGTGGTGGGGAGAGGCAGACCGCCCCGACTCCGCAGCAGCAGGGAGGCTCCACACTCCAGGCCCCACACTTTTAACATCCATGTAGATGCTAAAAATGACAGCCTCAACATGGCATTTAATCTGTTATTAGACTCAATTGGCTTCTCTCAAACTGTAAAAGAACCCACCCACCACTTAAATCACACTCTAGATCTTGTTTTAACATATGGCATAGAAACTGAACATTTAACAGTGTTTCCTGAAAACCCTCTCCTGTCTGATCATTTCCTGATAACATTTACATTTACAATAATTGATTACACAGCAGTGGAGAGTAGACTTTATCACAGTAGATGTCTTTCTGAAAGCACTGTAACTAAGTTTAAGAATATAATCCACCCACTGTTATCATCTTCAATGACCTGTACCAACATAGAGCAGAGCAGCTATCTGAACGCTACTCCAACAGAGGTCGATTATCTTGTTAATAATTTTACCTCCTCACTATGTACGGCTCTGGATACTGTAGCTCCTGTGAAAACTAAGGTCTCTAATCAGAAGTACCTGACTCCGTGGTATAATTCTCAAACACGTACCCTAAAGCAGATGACTCGTAAGCTGGAGAGGAAATGGCGTGTCACAAATTTAGAGGATCATCATTTAGCCTGGAGAAATAGTTTGCTGCTTTATAAGAAAGCCCTCCGCAAAGCCAGAACATCTTCCTATTCATCACTGATTGAAGAAAATAAGAACAACCCCAGGTTTCTCTTCAGCACTGTAGCCAGGCTGACAAAAAGTCAGAGCTCTTTTGAGCCAACCATCCCTTTAACGTTAACTAGTAATGACTTCATGAACTTCTTCACAAATAAAAGTTTTATCATTAGAGAAAAAATTACCAATAATCATCCCACAGATGTAATATTATCTACAGCTACTCTTAGTACCATTGAAGTTAAGTTAGACTCTTTTTCTCCAATTGATCTTTCTGAGTTAACTTCAATAATTACTTCCTCCAAACCATCAACATGTCTTTTAGACACTACAGCAAGAGTCCTGACAGGGACTAGAAAGAGAGAGCATATTTCTCCTGTTTTGGCTTCCCTCCATTGGCTTCCTGTTAAATCCAGAATTGAAGTCAAAATCCTGCTCCTCACATACAAGGTCTTAAATAATCAGGCCCCATCTTATCTTAATGACCTTGTAATACCATATCACCCTATTAGAGCACTTCCCTCTCGCACTGCAGACCTACTTGTTTTTCCTAGAGTATTTAAAAGTAGAATGGGAGGGAGAGCCTTCAGTTTTCAGGCCCCTCCTCTGTGGAACCAGCTTTGTGTTTGGATTTGGGAGACAGACACTATCTCTACTTTCAAGATTAGGGTTAAAACTTTCCTTTTTGCTAAAGCATATAGTTAGGGCTGGACCAGGTGACCCTGAATCCTCCCTTAGTTATGCTGCAATAGACGTAGGCTGCCGGGGATTCCCATGATGCATTGAGTTTTTCCTTTCCAGTCAGCTTTCTCGCTCACTATGTGTTAATAGACCTCTCTGCATTGAATCATATCTGTTATTAACCTCTGTCTCTCTTCCACAGCATGTCCTTTATCCTGTCTTCCTTCTCTCACCCCAACCGGTCGCAGCAGATGGCCGCCCCTCCCTGAGCCTGGTTCTGCCGGAGGTTTCTTCCTGTTAAAAGGGAGTTTTTCCTTCCCACTGTCCCCAAAGTGCTTGCTCATAGGGGGTCATATGATTGTTGGGTTTTTCTCTGTAGCGATGAAGCGCCTTGAGGCGATTTTTGTTTTGATTTGGCGCTATATAAATAAAATTGAATTGAATTGAATTGTATGTAAGATTGACTATCTCTGTGGGTGAGGTCACTGAAGCAGTTAAACAACTCCTTGGTGGCAGAGCCCCTCGGGGGGATGAGATCCGCCCTGAGTTCCTGAAGGCTCTGGATGTTGTAGGGCTGTCTTGGTTCACACGCCTCTGCACTGTTGCGTGGAGATCAAGGGTGGTAACTGTGGATTGGCAGACTGGTCTGGTGGTTCCTATCTTTAAGAAGGGTTTAAGGAGGGTGTGTTCCAACTATAAGGGGATCACACTCATCAGCCTCCCTGGGAAAGTCTATGCCAGAGTGCTGGAGAGGAGAGTCCGTTTGTTAGTCAAACCTCAGATACAAGAGGAACAATGCGGTTTTTGTCCTGATCGTGGAACACTGAACCAGCTCTTTATCTTCTCGAGGATACTTGAGGGTGGATGGGAGTTTGCCCAACCAGTCTACATGTGTTGTGTGAGCTAGGAGAAGGCATTCAACCGTGTCCCTCGGGCTGTCCTGTGGGAGATGTTTTGGGAGTATGGTGTGTCATTGCTACGTGCCATTCAATTCTTATACAACCGTTGCAAGCATAGCCAGCAATAAGTTGGACTCGTTCCCAGTGGGTGATGGACTCCACCAGGGCTGCCCTTTGTCACCGACTCTGTTCGTAATTTTTATGGACAAAATTTGTAAGCATAGCCAAGTGGCTTTCACGTGGGTGGTCTCAGAATTTCATCTCTGCTTTGTGCAGATGATGTGGTTCTTTTGGGTTTATCAGGTGATGGCCTCCAGCTCACACTGGAATTGTTCGCAGCCAAGTGTGAAGTGGTGGAAAAGAGAATCAGCACCTCCAAATCTGAGGCCATAGTCGTCAGCCGGAAAAGGGTGGAGTGCCCACTCCAGGTCAGGGACGAGTTCCTGCCCCAAATGGAGGAGTTTAAGTATCTCAGGGTCTTGCTCATGAGTGACGGGAGAAGGGAGAGAAGGGAGCGGGAGATCGACAAACGGAATGGTGGTGCAGCTGCAGTGATGCGGATACTGTACCGGTCCATCGTGGTGAAGAGAGAGCTGAGTGTAAAAGTGAAAGTCTTAATTTATCGGTCGATCTACGTCCCTAACCTCAGCTATGAGCAAAAGAACGAGACTGCGGATACAAGCTGCGGAAATGAGCTTCCTTCGAAGGGTGGTTAGCCTCTCCCTCAGAGACAGGATGAGAAGTTCGGCCATCCGGGAGGGGGTCAAAGTAGAGTCGCTGCTCCTCCAGTTGAGATGGTTCGGACATCTGATAAGGATGCCTCCAAATACACTTTTAATATTTTTTTAGAGAATGCAAAATATAAGGATTTAATCTTAGTGTAAATTTTGTATTTATCTTGTATATTGGTTTTATTCTGATTTTTAGTGTTTATGTATGAGTGCAGTTTTGATTTGCATGATTTTATTCTGTTTATATTGCATGGTTTTTAGTGTTCTATTTTGACATGGTTTTAATCCACTGTGGACTGGCTGCGCATGGGACAAATTAGTTGATAGGGATCAACTGCTGAGGTATGGGTGTGTCCAGAGGTGGCCTATCGGCTGTGTAAAGACCTTTTAAAAGCAGGCTAGCTGAGCACTGGGAGGAGAGAGGCCTCAGATATGAGGAGGAATGTGTGAAGGCCAGGTGAAAAGAGGAACCCGCTGCCTGATTGTATGGGTGCGACGCCTAATCTGGAGACGGAACAGCCAGCATGACGTGGTAACTGTGAGTACAAGAAAATAATTATTATAATATGATGTGTTAAATTTGTTTAGATCAGAGGAATAAGGAAGGATTGGTCTGTTTTAGGTTGGCTTCGCTGTAGGCCTGAGAGTGTGTGTAATTGTTTAGAGGGAAAGGAATTTATGGACACTGGGGGTCTGCCTGCCATAAAAGGAGACAGGAAGCTACAGTTGGAGGTTGCTGATGCTGATGCTTGTACCTTTAATAAAACTCATAATTGTTATAAACTTAGAAGTAGCTTTGTAGGAGACTCTCCACCTTATCTGTAAATGTAAGACAACAAGGCCAATGGCCCAGTGGATGCAGAGTGGGGGTCTCAGTGTTTGTAATATGTTAACTGTGTTTTCTATGTTGTGTAGAGGAATTTGGTGTAGCTTGGGTGAGATTACTTTTATCACCGTCAGGAAGTCACGTATGCAGAGACACACACTCACACATCCACACGCACACTCACTCACCTGCACTCACAAAGACACACGGGTACGCGCATACACAGGCACTCACATGCTCGTGCACACATACAAACACAGAGTTTGCAGCACACCATGGGGGTGTGCTGCAAACACAGACAAAGGAGTGAAGATCTGCAGAGGGACACTGGCCTTGCACGTCTCCCCTTCTAGAAGATGCATGCTTAAATGAAGATGAATAAAGATGAATAAAGGTTTTGTGAAAATGACTACTGAGTCCGGTGCCGCCTCTGGATGCTTCGAGGAATAAAAAGAACCGGGGTGAAACTGATTTCATAACAGTTTTGGTGCCGAAAACCCGGGATTCGCTCAAGGCTCAGAGAGGACGAATTGGCAGAGCTGAGATCGTGAAAACGAGGCGAACAGAGAGCTAGCTCAATCATTTAAAAGGTAGGCACCACCTGTTTATTTTCGAAGTGTGCAAATTGAATAAAGTTTAAATTATCTGTTCGCTAAGTTGAGCGTATCACAGTGTAAATTCACTCAGTAGAATAAAGAGGCGGCTAGGGCCCGTCCCAGTGCGACTAAAGCAAGAGACTTTTGCTAAGAACTTCAGTTTGATGTTTAGTGTGCCGTAAGAAAATCTCAGTGCGTTAAAGCAGGAGACGTTTGTTATGGATTTGTAAGTGGTGTTTCATCCGCGACGGTGTGTGATCCGTCTTAGTTATTAGGAAAAAAGTGGCAGTGTTGTGACCCGTCCCCGTGCGTTAAAGCAGGAAACGTGTGTTACTATTAGTAATTAGAAAGCGGGGTTTAAGGCCTCGTCACCGGCTGAGGGCTGTGTGTGTTCCGGGCTTGGTTGCCCCACCTATTCTCGGACATGGGAGTAGGACCTGTGGGACAGGAGATCCAGGCTGGTAACCTGGGGATTCGGAACTCCTAAATAACTAAGTCTGGGTTGAAGTCCCTGTCGCAGTCTGAAGTATGCATAAAAGCAGGATTGCTTTGGCCGGTTAGATTCCGAGCTGAGTTGAACCAGTGCCTGATGCAGAAAGAGGACTGTGTAATGTGTGTGAAAGCGCAGTTAGAGTTTGTGTCTTGTCCGAAGTAATAAAAAGAATTTGTGTGTGTTTGCGGTGTGTAGAAATCGCGGCAGGAGGCCATGTCACAAATTGTTGCAAACTGTGAAGTCAATTGGGGGGTTGAATTTGGTTTTATGTTTTGGGGAAGAGAAACCGCGGTATCGAGTCCGTGGCGCAGTTTGAATAATTTGTGAGGTGTACAAGAGCGGACGGCACCCGCTCTGTGTGCGGATCAGGGCGTTGTCCTGAATCAGCAGAGGAAGTGTCTCGCAGAAAGTTTGAATGGGACTGCGAGAAGTATGAGGTGTGTGAGCCAGCCTCAAGGGGCGGGTTCACAGGTGGAACAAAGGAGGAGTAAAATGTGTGTGTGTGTGAGAGAAAGAAAGGTGGGGGTGAGTGACCAGGCTGTGAGTGTGTGGGTGAATTCCTTGATGACAAAAAGGGAGACAAAGTACATCAGTTGATTTTCTGTGAAATAATAATAGTCAAGAAATCAAAGTGATCAAATAGGAGAAAATGAACTAAAATAAATAAAGAAAAATAAACAATGGATTAGTGTTAAGTTAATGATAAATAAATTGATAAAATTAACAGTGACATTTAAAGGTGACCAAGTACTCAAGGATGATTGGAGAATTTGATCGTGGACTGCATGAGAACTGTTGGGGAGAAAGGAGAATGAGGTTGGAGGAGTGAGTTAAAGCCGGTCGGAGCGGACACGCTCCGTTTTGCATAACTATTTTTAAATCCCGGTAGCACTGCAACCACGTAAGCTAGCACAATAATTTTTTTTGCATATGAAACCGGAGGAGTTGTACTTACATCTTATGCCATCAGCTTGTCCTAAGTCACGGTTTCCTTCCACATATAGCTTTGCAAAAACTGCATAAAAAGCGCTTGCAGCAACAAAAATATAATATTCCAGAAAAACGCTTTGCCGATTCGATCAGCTGTTTGTAACACTTCCTATGTCCATCAGCACGAACTATCGCAGGTCCGCCATGTCCTGCCCGAAACCGGAAGTGACGTCATTTTGCGGAAATGTCGTTTTTTGTCTTCAGGGCCTTATGAGCCTATACTTGTGTTTTTAAAAGTTATGTTTGACTTTATGACTTTCTGTATAATTTCTGGGATGCTTAGGACTCATATTGAACTGCTGGAAATAGTTTATTTTGATGCATATGCTGTTATTTTGCAAATGTACATCTTAATATTTATTTTCGTTTTTCCTGCAGTGTATAAAAATTGGTGTATTTCAAAAATAAAACTATAAAGAAACTCAAAATAAATTTCCTCTGATGGGAAACTATTTTTTGCAACTTTTTTGTATTTGCAGTTTTGAGGGATAAGCCTCTTAAATTTCTCTAACTAGAAATATATGTTAAAAAACAAAAACGATTTTCAATTTTTTTGTACTTTATTGCACTTTTTTGAAATTCATGTAATTACTATGCAATTAATGCAGACATATTATTAAAATTTGGGCTATAATGGTTGTATTGATGCATAGCATCTTGAAATGCTCCCAAAAATGGCACTACAGCATGTAAAAATATAATATATGCTCTGACGGACTTGGTTCTATGGTCTTAAAGGGTTAATGTGTGGGTGGAAAACAATGGGGTAAAAAAGAAAAAAAGAAAAAAAAAAGAAGAAAAAAGAAAATAAAAAGTGTGGAAGTGTGAGTGGGAAATTGTCTCCAACTGGGGGCAGCAGTGATACTACAGGTCACCTTCTTCCCCTGCTGGACACAAAAGAAAACATAAATCAGAGTGTTGTGGATGAAAATAATTAACAACAACATCAAGAAGATTTTTGTGTTTGCGGTTAAGAACAAATAAAAATTTCATTTTCGGGGTTTAAAGTCAGTAGAGTTCAAAACAAAATAAGTGGTGATGTGTTGCTTTAGCAGTGATTAAAATACATATGCAGTGACAGTGAATAATGAAAGTCACTCAGTCTGTCGATTACAGGTGGGGAACGGACCTGGATCAATTCTCCACGGGCAGCAGTCGGAAGAAAAATTATAGGTTAAGATCATTAGAAACACACAGCCCGAGTTTTTGGCTGAATTGTTTTGCAGCTTCCCATCCTCATCCTGAACAAGCAAGCTCCAAGGAAGCTAATCTCTCCTTGAAGACGAGGAGTGCAGTTCCAGAAGCACAACCATGAACATCAACAGTGGACAGCAGTCCAAGACACAATACCAGAGTCCTGACCAGAGAGGTCCAGCAGCGCTGTGGGCAAACGGTATCAGAAAGAAGATCCATCATCTTGATTGGATGAATGGAGATGCATTTCCAGCAAGCTGCAACTTCACTGTGTGTGAAGGACTTTTGAAAAGACTGTCTGAGTTTGACATTTGCCATGTTGGGAGCGAGATGGCAATGAAAGAGACAGTGGGACAAAGAGATACACGGGACAAAGCTGAAGAGAACTGACTGCCACTGGACTGCAAAGTGGAAGAAGAGACCAAAGTGAAAGAAAGAGCAGGTGAGGACACAGAGGAATGCTGTTTTAGTGTGGGGAATCAAATTGGGTTAAGGAATCCGGGGAGACAAACGACTGCCTTGAAGTGGAGGACTGACACAGTGTCCAGACCACCACAAAAGGGAGAGGTAGACAAGCACTGAGGTATGCACGTGTACTGTTAGAAAAAATGGAAAGGTGACACCACACATGTGGTGTCACCTTTCCATTTTTGGGCGACCGTGGCTCAGGGGGTTGGGAATCGCATCTGTAACCGGAAGGTCGCCGGTTCGATCCCTGGGCTCTCTGTCCTGGTCGTTGTGTCCTTGGTCAAGACACTTTACCTTACTTGCCTACTGGTGTTGGCCAGAGGGGCCGATGGCGCGATATGGCAGCCTCGCTTCTGTCAGTCTGCCCCAGGGCAGCTGTGGCTACAACTGTAGCTTGCCTCCACCAGTGTATGAATGTGAGAGTGAATGAATAGTGGTACTGTAAAGTGCTTTGGGTGCCTAGAAAAGCGCTATATAAATCCAATCCATTATTATTATTATTATTATTATGTACTAGAGGTAGCATAAAATCATACACAAAGTGGCACACATCAAAAGAGGGTATTTGTAGAAGGGGTTAACAACACACAGCGTGGTTGCTGATGGTAACCTGCAAGCATTTGGGGTTTAGCTGTGCCTGACTATGACAGAGATTTTCATTTAGATGTTTCTGAAACAAAATTTGGAGTGAACGGAGTTTTGTTTCAGAAAAAAGGGGGAATGTGAATAAAAGGATACACAGAAATAGAAAATGTATTAACCCGACTAACACACACACACACATGTAATGAAGCTCATTAGGATCAAACACAATTTTAAGTAGGCAATACTGTTACCATCATCCTGTCTGAGAAGTGATACATAGACAACTGAATTAGTATTATTTTGGGGAATATGACTGAATGATAGCAGGGGTGAACAGAATCCTGCAGCCAGAGTTAAAATGAGTGAAACTAGCAGATTTTTAGTTTTTTGTTTTTGTTTTGTTTTTTGTTTCTGATGTATGGGGAAGGTTTTACCGTGGCACACACCTGGGGACAAAGGAAGAAACTGATCATTTCAAAGAATATTGCGTTTGTGTGAAGCGTGTGGGATGGTTGGTGAAAGTTTTGGGGATTGGCTGAGGCATTTTTCTTTTTCACCAAGTTCTAGATTTGGTGTGTCTTTACTTTTTAGAGAAAGAATATTCTGGGACAAGTCCTAAGACCGGGCTTCTGTATTTTTATTTTTCATTTTGATCTGTTATTTTTATTTTATTTTATTTTTTGTTTTTGAACAGTGCACTGGGAGTTTTGTTTGAGAGTTTCTTTTCTTTAAGCAGATCTGCACGATGGGAATTAAAAGTGCTATACGACATGTCAATAAAATCGTTGCAAGTGAGTTTCTCCAAACTTACAATGGCCTCGGGAGAAAGCCACTTATTTGGGACAATGAGAGTCCCTGTCAAAAAGGATTCAGCGAGTTAATCCGATCTAAAGTTCTTCTTTTTCTTTTTGAAATGACGTCATTTTGCTGAGGGTGGAAATGAAATGCGACGATAGTTTCCACTATCAGCAAAGAAGTATTACAAAAGAATAGTTCAAATTTTTTAATTTTTGAAAGTTAAAAAGCAAGATTTGGAGCAGTTAAAAAAACTAATTGAGCTGATTCAAAGTCCTAAAAAGACATTTTGTCGCATTCACCAAAAAATGTTCCCTGTTGGAGTTGGAAGATTACAGGGTTATAATGGGAACTCTTTGAAATCAAATTCCTTGTTGTAATCGAAATAGCATCAGCTCAGTAATTGATTAATATCGCATCAAATCACAACAACAGTTTATTTTATGTACTTTGCCTTTTAATCTTGATTTTGATGCTTAGAAAGCCTGTTGTTTCAAATTGTGTGGGACTGCGGACTACAGGACCACTCCCAGCTGCCACACTGTGGTGGGACCAGGCCTATATTTGTATATTTGTACGACTGATAACACTCAGGTGGGATGTGGGCTAGAGTACCATAGAAGGTCTGTTGGGTTTAGATTTTATTATTGTCATTTGTATTAGGAAACATTTAACCATATATTCTTAGAGGTGTATAATCAATTGTGTAGTGATAAGTTGTGTGATCTTTAACAGGCTACAGAGGCTTGGTGTGTATTCCACTAGAATGCACACCTACATCCTGGGAGCATGGGAAGAGGTCGCATCTTGTCTTAATTGTTTTATGGTAGGATTAACGTAGCTACGTCTGTTCTAGTCTAAGTGCTTTTCTGTTTAGATGAACTGCTGGACTTCCTCACCGGGGGGAGTCTACCCTCTTCCTGACCAAGGATGTTTGACCCTTTGATCAGCAGTAACACACACACACACACACACACACACACACACACACACACACACACACACACAGTATTCTTTGTTCACATGTATACCTATGTAAGATGCTATATGTTAATGACCCTATGCATATTCATGTAACCACAATAAAAGGAGTGCTATGGGGAGCCTGGCTGAGAGTCTGATGGTGGTCAAGTGGTGGAACGACGCTTGGCTCCAGCCAGGTCTCCCTCATGCATGAGTAACCAGAGAACTTTGGTGCCTTGAGTCTTGCTTTTTGCTGTGTAGCAGATTGTCCTTAACGTTCCAGCGAATAGGTTTAAGATAAGATAAGATAACCTTTATTAGTCCCACACGTGGGAAATTTGTTTTGTCACAGCAGGAAGTGGACAGTGCAAAAGTTATGAGGCAAAAATTAGAATACAATAAGAATAAATACAGTACACAGCTGTACAGAATAGAATAAAATAAAATACTATATACAGTAGAATAAAATAAAATAAATATACAATAAGATAAAAATAGAATACAAATACTATATACAACTGAGTAAAAATACAACGATGACAGAAAGGATTATTGCACTTAGTATTATTGCATATGTATGGATGTGTGTGCTTGATCAGTTAAAGTCTTTATTATGGAGTCTGACAGCAGTGGGGAGGAAAGACCTGCGAAATCTCTCCGTCCCACACCGTGGGTGCCGCAGTCTCCCACTGAAGGAGCTGCTCAGTGCTGTCACAGTCTGCTGCATGGGGTGGGAGATGTTGTCCATCAGGGATGACAGCTTAGCCGCCGTTCTCCTGTCACTCACCACCTCCACTGGGTCCAGAGGGCATCCTAGAACAGAGCTGGCCCTTCGGATCACCCTGTTCAGTCTCTTCCTGTCCCCAGCAGAGATGCTGGGGACATGCTACAAACCTATCAAGGTCCTTTACAATGAAGTCTTCTTTGTGAAGCAACTGAGTCCAAAATCAATGAGCCTTAAACGCGGGACATCTGTACTGGTTTCTATCAAGATATTCTCCAGCTTAATGTCCTGGTAGAAGATGTTCTTGTTTTGAATCTGGAAAAAAGCAACGGCTGGCAGGGAAGAGACTAAAGCGAATGCAAAGAGTGAGATTGGGAAGCATTCTGACTTGGTTTAGAAAGATAGGTGGCCGGAAGGCAGTCTGTATGTGAGTAGGCTGGTTTCCGAGAGTGTTGCAGGCTGGATGGTGGAGAGTGGGCAGGCAGATAGGTTGAAGGTACATACTGTGATCCACAGATTGATTTCAGGCTTGGACTTGCACACAGTAATGATCCAGCTGCGACTCTTGCACTCCAGTAGGGACTAGAGGTAAGTATCTTGGCAACTCTGACAACCTAGGCAAACAACTAGGAGGAGACGAGAGAAGACATTAACCAAAAGAGACATTGGAGAACACAACAAAAAGGAGGACCAATCAGGTGGTAAAACACTGCCACAGCTGCTCCTTTAATACGACCATGACTTACTAAAGGGCTCTGGTAATGGATAGATGACTATCATTGTGTTTGCACAATGTTTAAATGTCTTTTAAGTTTAGGTAACATGACCGACTGTGCTTGCCATATGATTTAAAGTCAACTTTATTAGCTGCATTAAAAAGGGATTTTAAGGAAACACTCAATGTATAAAGGCTAATTTGCACCATAGAGTTGTTCTCTCATAAACTGATATAGATGTAACACTTCTGTAAGTACAGAACGTTATGTCACCGGATTGCTTGGTTGGCTGGTGCGCAACCAACCAAACAAGCAATCCCCTCCACACTGTTCTCTTTTATAAAGTGCTTTACAAACTGCAACATTGTGGCTCACAGGTGGATTTTCATCTTTTTAAGACATTTTTAAGAGCAGGGCTTCATGGTGTAAATTAGCCTTTATACATTGAGTGTTTCATTTCCACTTTAAGTGTCCTTCTGGTCTCTTGGCTGTCTGAGATGTAGTTATTACCTTTATTGCATTGACTCATATTTCTGACCATGTTTTTCACAACAACATTCCCAACATTATTTTGAGACTCTAAACATGACTTTTCATCAGTCTGCTCTGATATGTGCTGATTCAAAGGCAAAACGGTGGGGTGGTAGTCGTTTACGTTGGCCTGCATACCACAGGCCCAAGTTTGGGTCAAAATCTCATAGATGCTCACAGATCATTTCTAGGATTTTTTTTAAAACATTTCATGCTTTTTCAAAATATGTGTCTGTTGTTTAGATGTAGAGATTAAAAACAGCTGGGTTAAGGTTGAATATTAAAACCTACTGCGTTAAAAAGTTGATTTGGGTTCAAATACAGTTGTTGCCACATTATTTCAAACTATGTTTCTCAGTTTCCATGGTGACTTCTCGCTGCTTTCTGTACACCAAATCCACGCTTCTGACCAGGGATATACTTCCTGCTGCATTACGTACATGCTTGTGCTCACTTGCTGACATGAAAAAAAAAAACAAAAAACAGAACAATCTGTGTTCATGAACTATGTCATGACCTGCTGTGAGACGGGGTCCTATCTTCAGATTTACAGCATGTCAGCACTTAAGAGTTTTACAGCAACTAATGATTATTATTACAAGAACAGCCCGATATTCAGACTGTTCCTATGTGCAAAAAAGGCTTGTTTAATCTATTAAATATAAATATATAATGTGACCTGATGACAGTTTTAGCAGGAGCAGTTTTGGCTTTATCTGATGCTTTTCTCCTCTCCCCTCCCCTCCCCCTGAACTAATGGAACTGAAGCATGTGTTTCAAAATCTGCAAATTCAGCACTGAGTGTGACTATGAATAATAAAAATGAGAAAATTAATGAAAAGTCACCACTGCTGTGTGCCTTTCAGCTCAATTGGGGCCAGAGAGACAGTGTATTTACAGATGTATAACAAAAAGAAATACTACAGTTTCACACTCCACTGCAGTACACACATGGGAACACACACAAAATCCACAAATCATCTTACTAGCTTATGCAATATTAAGAAGAGCAAAGCCTCCCCCTGGCTCACCTGTAGTTTGCACCCAGGCTTCAAGGTGAAAGGCTTGTGTGTCTGAATATACAGATGTATCCAGTCTGTATAACTTAATCAAAGCACGGGAAGTAATAATAAAAATAACAACAGGGAAAAAACTGTATATCAGAAGCCTAATTTGCAAAAGTACAACACTTTCTTATCAGGTCCAACATCTAATTCACTCTGAAAATTCAGCATCCCACTATGCCAGGCCCATCGTTGTGTGAGCATGCGTGTCTGCCAGCACAGTCCACAGGCACAATATGTGTTTGTGTTCTCATCCAATCCAGCCAGATGTTGGCTTTTCTGAGTAGGAGGTGTGTGATGCTAGGCAATCCATGAAATATGGTGGGAGAAGAAAAAAAATCTATCAAATTTTATAACTGACATTCTCAGGTGTACAGCCGTGGAGAAACACATTGGCATTTTTCCCATTTGGATAAATGCGCTGGCATTTTCACCAGTTTTCGATCCAAAATATGCAATGTGTTCATTGATTAGGAAAAATGAAATGAATCAGTATGCTCAGCTAATATGACTGACTTCTGCTTGCATTGTCCTTTTAGAATCATTTCTTTCATGCATTGTATTTAGTTTTGGTCTCAATGAAACTTTCCCCCATGACCACTAAATTACCAGAAATGTCTTCTGACTGAACCCCCTCATGGTTCTTCACTCACTTTTGATTTGAGCCAACTGTTGGTGTCAGGGATGTCAAAGATCCCTGAACCGGCCCACCAACAGGTCCAAATCAGCCTCATTGATGGCAATGTAAAGTGTGGGAAAAAAAAGAAAAACACAGCCCTGGTCTATGGGATGGATTGAACTGCAGTTATAATAACTAATATTCAAATCAGTATTAACCTGTTGAGGTCTATGTCATCATCGTAACCCTAGATTTGTATTTTTTTTAAAATAAATTGCATATTCTGATAGCTTAGGATTAGAATGTGGATAGATGTTACGTTACAACTTAGAAATCCAAGGGTAAACCCTAATGAATGGAGATCCTGTGATAAATCAATTTTCTTGTAGACTCCTGGTGGAGCATAAGTCTGCAACAACACCACGCCAACGGACTCTGTTCTGGGCCGTTCTCTTCAGCTGTGTCCACGTCATTCCGGCTGCCTTCACTTTGCTCTTGACAGATCTTCTCCACGTCTTTTTGGGTTTCCCCACTTTCCTTTTTCCTTGTGGGATCCAGTCTGGTGCTTGCCTTGTGACGTTGTCGAATGGTTTTCGAAGTGTGTGGCAAATCCAGCCCCTTTTTCTCTTCTTGATGAGATCCTGTGACAGTCCTGTCTATTTAGGGACAGGTTGTTTGAATATCCTAATTAATACTGAATGCACTGCAATAAAATGTTTCTTTGGATTTTGCACATCAGCTAAATTTCATACATGTCATTTCTTTAGTTTCCGGGAATACTTCACCAGGCTTATTGAAGGACATTCAAAGGTCTTCTTTGGACGTTGGCTGCCTTTTGTTCTTTTTTTCTGTCACTGCCAGGATTTTAATAGTTTTGCAATTTTCATTAGTTTTTATTTTTATTTAGTTTTGACTTCAGATTTTAAAATTTTATATCAGTTTTAATTCGTTTTTACCATTTGTTTGTTAGTTTAGTTTTTATTTTTTTGAAAATAATTAGTTTCAGTTTAGTTTTGATTAAGAATAATAAGAATAAGAATAACTGTATTTATCCCGAGGGAAATTCTTTTGTCATGTACATGCTCAAAGCAGCAGGAGAGACAGAGGAACAGATGAATAAGATATACAATATATACAATAAGAATAGTAGTATACAGTAACATACAGTAGGATAGTGCACGACATAGTATTAAATAACTCTAACGAAGTAATATATATAACTATATCCTGGATAATAAATAACTTAACTATCAGTGCAGGCGATTCTAGAAAGTGACATAGTATTGTGCAATAGAATAAAGGGAGTAGCAATGTATGATGGGGGGGATGAAACAAATATTCAATAAGGTACTGTTGGGTAATATTGCACGGTCTGAAAGGGAACAGAATAACATTGGTAATAGTCTCAGGAAAATCACCTACAGAGTGAGGAAGAGTTATACAGTCTTATTGCCACTGGCACAAAGGATTTACTGTGGCGGTCAGTTCTGCATTTTGGGGCAATGAGTCTTTTGCTGCATTTGCTCCAATGGTCCATCATGGGGGCGTGCATGGGGTGACAGGGGTTGTCCATGATAGAAAGAAGCTTTTTTTAGCATTCTCCTTTCAGACACCTCGTCCAGGTTCTCAAGTCTGACACCCAGGACAGAACCAGCATTTTTAATCAGTTTGTTCAGCCTGTTGGCATCAGCTGTCTTCACCCCACTTCCCCAGCACACATCTGCAAAGAACACAACGCTCTCCAACACCGAGTGATAGAATATGGTCAGCATTTTCCTACCAACATTGAAGGACCTAAGTCGCCTCAGTAGGAAAAGCCAACTCTGCCCTTTTTTGAAGATAGCATTGGTGTTCTTGGTCCAGTCCAGTTTACAGTCCAAGTGTACCCCCAGCTACCGGTAATCCTCAACGATCTCCACATCAGCCCCTCTGATAATGACAGGGTTAGGAGGAGGAGCCTGCCTCCTAAAGTCCATAATCAGTTCTTTTGTCTTTGTGATGTTAAGTTGATGTTAAGATTAGTTTCAGTTATAGTTTTAGTTTGCAATAATTAAGTGTAACAAAATCCCAGTTTCATCATATCAGTCATTCTCTTCTGCTTATCCTTGGGTATGTTGCTATTCCAGCTACCATACCCTGCACCCTGGAAAGGTCGGCAGTCTGTCGCGCAGGACTAACACGCAGAGACAGACAACTCACATTCCCACCTATGAGGAACCTATGGGTTCTTTAAAAAAATAAAAAATTAGGGCAGATGAACAACCATTGAACTATAAAAGATATATCTTGGCCCCAATGAGACTCTTGCAGCACTGGGTGTTCGTAATTTTGGTTCAAGTGAATTGTTAAACTTTTTGAAGGCAATTGACTCACACAGTTGTGTAGATATTCCAGTCTCAACAAACATATACACAAACGCTTCCTCTCGCTTGTGATGTTCCTGCGAATTGACCAACCAGCAGCCATCGGGTCACCGTTGGAAGCACTGCATTAATGTTGTCTTGCGATGCATCACGCTGCCTTGCCTGGGGTTAGCTTCTGTTT
This sequence comes from Diplotaxodon limnothrissa, assembly GCF_057381915.1. NCBI lineage: Eukaryota > Metazoa > Chordata > Actinopteri > Cichliformes > Cichlidae > Diplotaxodon > Diplotaxodon limnothrissa. The sequence continues at coordinate 11,759,536 of NC_140612.1, read as the reverse complement.
CTGGGGATGAGGGTTGGGCGTGCTCACAAGAAGGTTAGCCTTCTTGTGCGAGCTTTTCAAGTGCACTTTAAGCTTTGTGGGATTTTTTTCCCTTTAGAAATGTCCCGCATAATTTGTCTCTTTCCACTACGAGACACTTGCTTTATCTAAAACACAGTCATATTCAAAGTAATCCGAAATTGGACTCTAGCGATTTCTCCCAACTTTTGCTGACATGATTCTGCGTGGGACGGAGCAGCAACACAGACGACTCGACTAACGTACTGCCACCTGCTGGCATAATGAGACACAGCAAGAAAAAAACCTGGAAGCTACACTTCATTTTCACCCTAGACTATTGTATGACACACACACATCAATTAAAACTAAACAATTTTTCGCTATAAATTCAGTTAATTTTAGTTAGTTTTGTGAACACTCATTACAGTTTTAGTTAGTTTAGTTAGTTAGTTTTCCTTTTTTTGCAAAGTCTTGTTTTTATTTTTATTTCTGTTAACGAAAATGTTTTTTCACTTATAGTTTTCGTTATTTCATTAGTTTTCGTTAACGATAATAGCCCCTGAGAAACTCACTCTTGGACCTCGCTCCTGGCCTCCTCTGTACATATTGATGATGATTTGAAACAAAAATTCCAAATTTGTATTCATCCCTCTATAAGACCTGTTGCCAGTGACTCAGTTCAGTTCTTATGTAATTTGACATGCCTCCCAGTTTTCCTTCCTTAAGAATGGTTTCTTGACTTCCAGTCTTCACTTAGACCATTTTGAAGGAAATTTCAGGGAAAAATAGATGGTCCAGATGCATCACTCAGGCTTTGTGTCAGGTCATTGCTGGATTTTTTCCTATTTTTTAAGCACATGACTTTCAGACAATGCATCTACTGTAGACCGTTCGTTTGGGCCTGACACTGAGACTTTTGTCCTGCACTTGTCAAATTTCTTTATTTTTTTTTAATTTTTAAAGACATGCTGAGACACACCACATTTCCAGCAAATAGCTCTTTTGTAATTAACTTGTTGATGGAAAAATACTATTTAATACCAGTCAGGCTGTATAATCTGGCATTTTCTTAGGTTTGACAAAGGTAATAGGAAAACACCATTTGTTTTTGGGACAGGCGTATGGTAACAAAATTGGTTCTTTGTTTGTTATGTGTAGATAAAACACTGATTCCGACTTTGAGTTTGATGCCCTTTATTTGTTTAAATGATTCATAGTTCAGTGTTACGTGGCTTCCCCTCAAGAATGGTCAGGTACAAGGCACTCAAAGGAATATTACTGAAAAAGCATCCAATGTCCAAAGAAAATCTCTAAAAGACTTTCAGAAATACAGAAGAAATATTGCTTAAGACCACCTTAAAGATTACAAGATCCCACTCCTTGGAAGGAAAATATAAAGAAATGTGGGGCTGTAGAATTTTGCACAGTATTGTATATCGTTACATACCAACCAAACCGACATTCAAATCAAAGCACAGCTGTATTTTGTGATAACTGCTAATAAGGAACTATTTCAGCATTTGAAAACCAAACCAAAGACGATGAGCATGGGGAGCATTAGCCAGCTAAGCATAAACACACAGTCTTTTTTGCTTTTCTCTCCTGTGTTTGAAATAAGGTACGAGTCTTGAGTTAAAGCTTCCCCAAAGATTACACTTCTGTGTTTTCTGTATTTATTGGTGCAGGCATGCTCTGCTTCTGCTAACTCTAATGTTATTTGCACTCCTATTCATTCTGGCGGTCTGCCACAATTCAGTTGACTTTCATTCATCAAAGGGCTGTCTGCATAGGCTACACAACTGAGCAATAAGATGTTATTGTGACCCAAATACTGTACCACCAGGTACCTTTCCAGAATTTTATTACACTAGAACCGACTGGCAGTGTTTCTATGAGATGATTTTATTATGAGGCACAAGAGTAAAGCGTGAAAGGCTCTTGAAAACCCAGTGTTCTTATAAAATCTGAGTTTTTCAGCTGTGAGAGTGCTTGACTTTCAAATAAAGGCTAACATTTACGTATGAAAATGTATTGATTTTCACCCTCTGCCTGCTAATGATAAGAATAAAAATATATTATTAGGGTGAAGCTGAGGACATGTTTAGGAAAAAAAGGCTATTTGTCATCTCCTCTGACCTCTCTCCCTAATCAATGATTTCAATTTGTGCATTGATAAAAGAGAACAGGCTTAATGCAAGGACTAGACAAAATGCTTCAGGGGTCACATTAAAAATGCAAAGTGGGAGCTATCTCCAGCGCCCTCACTGGACGTTGTCCAAATATAATATTGTACCCCTGCAGCAATTATAGGGATCGCTGGAAGGGTGGCGACTGCAAGGAAATGAACTCAGGATCAATCTCAGCACTTATCAGGATATAAGTAAGTCGGCCGAGGTTCAAGGAGACTTCAGGAATCTGTCTGGCACCTGACGCAGTGCAGCTCTGGCTGGGAGAGGACGACTGCCAGTCGGGACTCGACTTTTCAGCCCATTTAATTATGCTGCGTCTTTCCTTACACGTTCCTCAAATGTGAATTCAACTCACTTTCAAAGATTCATCAAGTGTCACTGATATACCTATTGTAAGTTTTAAAAGATGCATTGCTTTCCATACAGTCCTCCTCTTATGTATGCTGTAGCAGGGGCGCATAATCAGGTACTATGATACAATCTATTTTCAAAGTCAAAGGGTGATGTATATCTTATATTTAATTCTACTGGCACTCTATGCAGCTCATATTCCCACCACTGGCATCTGGCTTGCATTATAAATGGGAGCCGTCCCGCTTCGATCAGTTACAACAGTCAATAAACATTTAAGATTAATTTCTAAAAAAATGCGCGTTGACTGGCATGACATGATTGCTGTGATTTTCAGTCTGCCGAAATCAAATTTGCTTGGCATTTTTAATCATAACAATACCTATTATAGACCTGAGGGTGTCCACGGTTGTTAAGGATCTCTTAACACACCTCTCGATCTAAATCAATGTGGTACATTGTGATGTAAATTGCCATTTGGGCTTTGAGTTTTCCGCTCAGTGATTGAGAGTTCAGGCAGTCTGAATTATGTGCCAGGTCTTTCTAATGGTGGCTCATAATTTCACAGATCAATGAGCATTATCTATAGCAGTAAGAAAAAAAAAAGTTGAATTTGTAATGGGGCCAAACTCAATATTCTACACCCATTGTTCAGCAAGGACACGGCCTTTTGAATCCTGCTGTGCTGCCAAGTACCACCTTTGAAATAACCCACTTGTCTGATATTCCATCTGAATTGAGATTTTGCTTCGCCTCATTTCTGACACACTTAGTGTGCAGAACACTGAGGCTGAACTACCAAGAGGACAGCTGTGCCCAGGGGCCCGAAACCCCGGGGCCCAGGAAAGAAAGTTGACTAACCAACCTGCTATGCATACCACTGAAACACAGTCCACAGAGAGCAGATGGAATATAAGGTCAACAGGATTACTGCAGCGTTTTGGAAAATAAATATATATCTTTTTTACAGAGTTAGATGAGAAAACAGATATTACTGCACATGCCAGTTATATATTAAATGTGAAAATGGACCTTTAAAGGACTAAGCTTATTCAATATAAATAAAGACATGGGAAACAACCGTCTAAAGTTATAATAATGTGGCAAGCAACACTGATAATGTTACCAATAACCCCCACTGTCAAAAATAGCACATGAACTACGGGGGTGCTTGTTCTGTCAGGGTATGTGAATGAATCTGAAGTTAAAAGTGACCTATGTCTGAATGATGGAATACTATCACTTTAACACACTGATGGAGGACAGAGTTGTTATGTATCCAATTGTCTTCATCCTGACGACAGCTCTTCAGGAAGCCATTTATTCCTCAGCTTTCTATCTTTATGCAAAGTAAATCAACTTCTGACACCTTTTCTACTAAACAGACAATTCAGTTTAATTTATAAAGTGCCAAATCACAACAACAGTCACCCCAAGGCACTTTATATTGTAAGGTAAAGACCCTGCATACATCCAGAGAAATGATCAGACAGATTGTGTTGCAACAATTATTTTTAATCCATCATCATGATAGCCTCATAGTTAATTGCTCACATTAAAAAAGGCTGGTCATGGAATAAAAACTCCAAGAACAAGCACAGTGAAATTGTTGCTTTATTATCCTATTCTTTAAACTGTTCTTTTAGAAAGTTTAAAGAATATACTTAATCTTGCTATGTAATTCTTCAGGACCATCGATATTGGGGTTTATCTCTATTTAAAGCCCCCATGTTAATTGGATATGCCTGCTGGCTTTTGTGTGTAATCCAACCAATAAGCCCGCAAGCTAAATAATTACATCATACAAGCATTTCCAGTTTTAAAGAGGACATGTTACAGTGTGATCATTTCCAGCTACATTCCTTATAACGTGCAAGTAGCTTTGCATGAGTTCAAAACAATCTTTATTTATCAGTTACTGGGCCGTGCACCTCCTCACCTCTGTCTGAAACAAGCTGTTTTAGCTCCTTTATCTTAGGTCAATCTCTATTCTGATTGGCTGCCCCGTACAAACAGAACAGAATAGAATAGCCGTTTATTTTGAAAGGCTGAACAGCAGGTGGGAGGGGGTGTCTGTTCTCACAGTTGTTGCTTTAGATCAGCGGTCCCCAACCTTTTTTGCGCCACGGACCGGTTTATGCCCGACAATATTTTCACAGACCGGCCTTTAAATACAACAAAATAAAACTAGTACCGGTACCGAAAAAAGAAGATTTATTCATAACACACGTGAAAAAACCAAGGAAAACCGAGTAAACGATAAAACCGATAACAAAATAACGCTGAAAACCGATAAAAACCCTGAAAACCATACATTTCACACCTGAGCCTCAACTCTCGCGACCCGGTACCAAACGACTCACGGACCGGTACCGGTCCGAGGCCCGGGGGTTGGGGACCACTGCTTTAGATGACCTGTGATATCACACAGAGCAAAAAGAAGATTTCTGACAGAGACCATTTAGAGCAGTCTGTGCTCTGAATGCCGTGTTCACACTGGCACTGCTATCTGATTGATACTAGCACGACGGACGTGATTACTTGTTTCTACCATCTTAGGTCAGAGGTTGACTTAACACTTTAGAGACAGACACATTTACATTCCAGGTCTCCAACAACAACAAAAAAAGTTTCAAAATACAAGATAGCTAAAAGGTGTGTTTTTTATTTTATTGACTAATTATTGTGGAAAATAAAAATCCCAGTGATTTAGTGGCCATTACATAATCTGTCTTTATAAGGTGAGAGTGTAGGTATCTGTATTGATCTCGACATTAATGGTCCTGTATTTATTGGATCAATACAAGCACCACCTCTGGGTCCACTTTTAGGTTTTGTTTCATTCACTGTTTGGTTAGGCTTATGCTGGGCAGACACTGTGCGATTTTTTTCAGTCACGCGATTCAGCTCCTGCTCAAACTGTACGATTGACTCGCAGGGGTTAGAAGTTCATAGGTCACGATGCAGGGTCTCACACTATACGGCCCGATGCTCTGATGCGACCTGAGTGCTCACACTGTGCGTCCATAAAATGAAGGTTATAACAGAAATTCTGTCGCTCGCTCTCTCTCTCTGTCTTTCACTCACACAGACACGCACACCACCACCATCAACTTTGCTAAATTGCTAATGAAAAACATTGATCAGGCAGCTGTGATTGAGCAGCAGTGTAAATCCAACTATTTTCAAGGTTGTTGTGTCGTGATAATTTTGTGAGGCCACATCGAAAAGGCTCGGATGAGCTTTCCAAAGTTCTACAAGTTGTACCTCCATCGCTTGTGTCCAGATCACACACTGCACTGCCGTGCTGCGCCGTCTTTTTCGCTGACATTTGTGTTTGCGCGTGCGCAGTGTGACAAACTGCGGTGACACCCTCGCGACCAAGCGATTGATGATCGGGAGCTCGTCGTGAGGTGTTAATCGCTTCTCGTTACCCCACGTATACTACACAATGCACGACGCACGATGAAGGCCAAAATCGGGCCGATCGCCAAAACGGTCGCACGACTCAAAAATCGGCTCAAAATGGGCCAAAAATCGCACAGTGTAAGCCCAGCATTAGCCACCAAAACTGTTTGGTTATGGTTCTGAAAAAAGCACACTTTCAGGTAACATACAGCCTTTAACAAAACGTTTGACAACACATTACAAAAGTTGTTTTTTTTTATGTTTAATCATCTTTTAACTTTAATGCATGAAAAGTAAACTGTTCTCTGGGGAAGAGACTGCTGCAGGGTTAGATGACCGAAACTATGACAAATACTTCTTAAACAGGGATCAGCTGCGCATGTTTGCCCGAGAATCATCTAAGAAGTTAATCCACCAGTTAGCAAGCAAAAGAAAGAGCTTTCCTGGTGATATTAATCTTTGCAACGTTCCAGCTCTCATGCTGTAGCTGCATTTATGCTGCTGCAAAGACGCTTTATTCACATATAGAACAGGTTTGTCGAGGCAACAAGGCCGGTGAAGGATTATGTTGCAAATGTGCAATTCATAACATCATAACTCAAAAGGATAGATACAGGTTACCATTCATGCAATCTGTAAACTCAGCACAACATTTAACAAGCTACAAAGGTGGCAAGATCCATCCCAGAATAACAGATGACTCCGAGCAGCCTTCTGTTCCTCATAAAGAGCTTAAAGAGCATGAAATTCAAACACAGGTAATAGAAGCCTGGCTGTATAATTATGCTCTTGTCTCATGCAGTGGTGCCTCCGTTTCTCTCTTTGCTCCAGGCCAGTTTGTGATCCAACAGGAGCTTCCAGAATAAGAAATGAGGAAGGGATCAGCAGTGTTGATGCAATTTGCAGCAGGCAAGTGCATTCATAGATATTTGCCCAAAAGACATGAATGGGTTAAGCTATTATGATCTGTGCGGGGCTGATAAATGGAGTCCTGCTGGGTACAGAGAAAAAGAAAACACCACTTTTTCTTTAAGGTATGTCTACACAGCCTACGGGGTGAGCATGCATAATCAGGGTGTAATTCAATTAATACGTTGCCTCCAAATATCCCGGGCGAAAAAGCTGCTATTTATTTGTAGTACGAGATGATAAACGGTGCGGCTCACTGAGCCGAAAACTGGATGGACAATAACTAAGATAAGATGAAATCGTTTATCGATTTGAGATGATGCTGAAAATTCAGATTTATGGACGCAGGAGGACTAATACTGGGCCCGGAAAGGACATCCATCACCACAGGCATCCACATGGCCCAATAATATGAGGCAGCTTTATGGACACATTATGAGCAAGCTGTCTTAGGGTTTTTAAAGCAACATCACTCAGGATGTCAAACCCATACTGGTGTGCATGTACTCACTATCCATTCCTCAAAGACGTCCATAGCAGCAATAATCTGCGGTTTAGACGGGCACGCCATCGTCCAATAATGCCCCAAAGCTCTGGACATTTGATGCACAATCGCCTTGTGAATTTGGCGGTAAATGCTGTAAGCCTTTCTGTTATCTTTCTTTCACATGCTGCCCCCCTCTCCGAAACAATCCTTGTTAGTTAGAAGTCCCAAAGATGCCAGAGCAGAGAGAGAGAGAGAGAAGACGCATCAAAGTGCCAAGTATTGTGGTGGATGTCTGCAGACCCTGCTGGCTTCACAACCCAACCCTGTGTTCACGCCTACGCTGCCTCAAAAAGCAGCCACAGTAATTGCAGAGAGGCTATTGTTTTGGGTTTTTTTCCTCTTCTTGTTGTGCTTCTTTTTCTCCCCTAACTGCTTAAATAATTGTGTTGACAAATGGTTGGAGGAAATTTGAGACTTGAAGAGAGACCACGGGGTCAGATTGGAAATGACAGTCGCAGAAATTTGCATTGTTTCTAGCAGCGACTTGCCTTTTAAACGCCACAGCGTGTTGAATTTCAGCTTTCACAAAACTCCAGGTGCCTCTTCTTTACACTAGAAAAAAGGGCTTAATTTAACAAAGCGTGGCATTATCGCAATTTTATCGATGCCTCTAAGTCTTCAGACAGAGACAGCCTTTACTCTTGCGTTTCCAAGGAGGACAAAGACAGTTTCCGACAAAATTTCACAAACATCTGCTGTTTTTGTTTATTCCTCACAAACAAATTAGTGAAACATGAAAGCAGGACGCTTGTTTTTTCTGGGGGGGTTTAATTTAAAATACCCCAATATTTTTAACATATGGCAAAATTTTGAAAGGAAATTATATCAGCTGAAATCCATCAACGCGGCCCTCGAGGACAGGTCGAATGGGAATTAATGCTTTTAGCAAAGACTAAAAATTCAATTTGTGTTCTGTTAATCAAGTGCAAGAGTAAGATAAGTTTAGCCTCGGCATAAGGAGTATTGAAATTAGGCCTCCAGAGTTTTTTGAGCAACAACTTTATAGTCTAGGATTATAAACTCCAAAATGTCAGTTAAAAAGAAAAAAGACAAGCCCACACGCACACCTGCTGTGCACACCGAGCTGTTAAAATATATTGGAGCCAAACTCATGAGAGCTATAGATCTAATACGAAAACCACTCAGAAATTTATAGTGTAGCAAAATATATGCTGCTCATAAACCTGCGGCACCTATAAGTGCAATGTAAACAGTGGTGTTTGACTTGGAGATGGTCAATTGTGTCCTGCCTAGCTAAACAGAGCACAGCAGATCTTTGAGAGGTGCTTTTGGCATTATTATAAGCAGCCAGGGAGACGGGGGAAACATACTCATCCTTCATCATTTCAGGAGTCGAGCCCTGCCAGGTATTTAGAAGGCTTATTCCCTGCTGAGTTGCCCCGCAATTTAATCCAGAAGCTCCAGTCAGAGAAGACAGATGAATCGTGTCATCTTCCAAGAAGCAAGAGAGTTGAGTGATCTGAAATCTCAAGTTAAGAAATAAAGAGAGAGAAAAAAGCCCCTCATTTTGGTCTCTCTTAGAGGGGATTAGGTCTAAGAGACATATCTCTAGGTGATAGCTCGTTCCAGTGATTTAAAAAGCTGCAAATTAAGAATTATATTATCTCATATCTAAATTATTTTAAAAAACCTAAAAGCCTTGGCTGTGACTATACGGTTTTTCACATGCACACTAACTATGAAGTTGGTGAGACAAGGCACATAGATAGATAGAAAGATCGATAGACAGATATTTCAGCATTGCAGCAGCAAATTAACACTGATTACAAAACACGTAAAACACAGTCACACCTTAAATAATTGCTTTTAGAAAAAGTACACACGGTAATTAATAGTTATAAACTAAGAAAACCATAAAAAAATCAATGTGATTCAGTAGAGTCAAGTCACAACAACAGTCACCTTAAAGCAAAATTTGTGTGTGTGACAAAAACTTTTTAAAAGTTGTGCGCATGATTTTTTTTTTCTTTTTTGCTTTGTTTCCCTTCTTTTGTATCTTACAAGCAAACAAAAAGGAAAAAAATACAGTGTTGGTAACACACCGCCTGTGAAATCTCCTTGGAATAATACTGTAACTTATCAAACTACTTTTTAAAACGGAGACATAGCATGGCAATGTGCAAAAGAGATTAGGCAAATACAAATACAAACAGTGTATCCTACCTAACATACGGCCAAATAGCTCCAGGGCAAAAGTGCAGTGGTTTCACTCCACAACCCTTCTGCATTCCTTTGTGCAGTTTTCTGGCAAAATGCAAATTTTGCTATATTTTTCATTACATTAGCAAACCTCCTCCCCATTGGCATCCACAGGCACTTCATCCATCTCTTCCGCCCTCACAGTAAGACCACTTTGACTGGTTTCAAACAGTAAAACCGCACTTCTTGCTGTACAAAACGTACACCTTCAACAGTACAGCTGTCACAAAGAATTATGTTTGAGCAAAAAGAATGTGTAGCATAAATTCTTTATCAGCATTTGTAGTACAAGTTATTTTGAGATAACTTTGGAATAATTTTTCAAAAGCAGTACAGAATGCTAGACGGCTCACTAAATTACAAAATATCTTTCCTTCACACAAATAAAGACTTTTCTAAAGTTAAATTACACAGAACTGAAAAGGTAAGCTAATTCAGAACAACCTCTAGTTGTTGTTTGAAACTGGTTTCCCACAGACTCCCATGTTTAAAATGGCCAGCTTCACATAATTAAAACATATATTTACTGTCTGGAGCAAAATGCTTTAATAGTTTTGGTCTCAATGTATAGTATTAACATTTTCACTGTCACCATTTTTGGCTTCAAAAATCTGAATGTGGTGGTAAAAGTGTTTTCAGAGTCCAAGATAACAAGCTTTCACATTGGTTCCTATAGGACCAGAGGTCTTTTTGTAACCACAGCTATCACCACCTGATGGCCTTCAGATAGAATTAAGGTTTAAGGAACTTCTGCATTGGCTTAATGTTTTGACTCAGAAGGCACGGCCATGTTTTATATAGTCTGTAGCTTATGAATTCAGCTAAAGTTCAACATCAGTAACATCATAGCACTCACACAGCTGTAGAAACTCTGTCATGCTAGCTAGCACACAGTGCGAGTTATTGTAACTGACTGTAAAAAGTCAGCACAACGAAAATAAACTACACCTAAACTTGGTTTATATCTGACCCAGATAGACTGCAGGTCATAACTTCTTACCTGAAGTTCAGTTCACCTGACACTCGAACTGGCGGCCGCCTCGGGTCTCTCCTCCTCCTGCCTCCCCTTCTCTTGTTGTGCCAAAAAATGATTTCCAATGTTTCCGTGTTATTTTTATGTGTAATATCGTAATGTATGCTGCTAAATAGACTTTGGTGAAGAGGTATTACAAAGGGGTTATATATAAAATTTAAAAATTTACCTGTTTCTCAATTATCTTTGCAACTGTGTTATTGTACTTACATTATAATCAATCATCTCCCTGTTGTCCACTTAAAATATGTTTACAGAACTATTTTTGCATTTGTTGCAATTTCAGCTGTCCTCTTGGCCACATTTAAAGTCAACAATGATTTTTTTTAACTGCATAAATAAAGGATACATAAAAGTCACTTCCAAAAACTGATGGCTTCTACGTTGTTACAGGAATGTTGTTTGTTGCTCAAGATGATGTGATATCATTCATGAGTGATACATTTGACATATGTTTCAGATATTATAGACCAACAAGTTATTTATAGCAGTTTAAATACAAGCAATCAGTTTTTGGCAAATGCCGGAAATCTGTTTTTGGCAGACAATCACTTTTTGGCACAACACCCTCATCCACCTGCTGGCCTCTGTGGAAGCTCCACCACCAAACAACTTTGGTGGTGGAGCTTATTTTTACACATCGGCCAGCATCTGGCCAATCCACCACCTTTCATTGTTTATACCGTTACAAGAAAAACCCCCATCGGCCCATAAGAATGAAAAATCACCCTCGGCCGACCGGGCCCGGTGGGCCGATGGCCAGTCCAGCTATGGTCGGTATGAGGGAAATTTCTTTTGCAGTTCGTCTGACTTGCGCTTTGGGATCTTTTAAACATCATTGGGCGTGTTGCTGCACGCTGTCTGTCCTGTCTGTGAGCGCAGAACAAGCGCTCACAAAGCAGCAGTTTGGGGATGACGTCACACACATGGGTCCTCTGTCAGAATATAGGAAAACCCGGACATTTTTATCATCTGGAATATCTCGAAATCCCCCCGGATAGAACGTGAAAAGAGGACATGTCCGGGGAAAAGATTACGGCTGGTCACCCAAATGATAATAGGAAAATTGATAAGAAGTTTATCATTCTGAAGTGTCTTTCATTTTCTTGTTGTTTACAATATTTTAAATTGTGTTTTTTTTATTTTGTTTTTGGGGATGCTTTATATGCAGTGTAATTCTTTGTTTTATCACTGAAGGTTAAAATTTCTTTCACTAAACCTGCCTGGACTGATTCGTCAAGTAACTTACGGATATTTGAGCGGCACTTTGCTCTGTTTCAGAGTTATGTACTGTAAATGTGGTTTAAACAACGCTTTAACACTGAAAACATCTAACCTGCTGTCATTGTCATTTTTCCAGGAAATCTGAGTGTGTGCGTGTAAAAGAAGTGCGGGGATTGTTCCATGTATTGCAAATTATTTAATTTCAACTTGATTCACTGTGATAAGAAAAAAATGTAGCCTAACTCCTGAAACGGATTAATTTAATCTCATTTTTATAGTCATGGCATTTAATGATATATATATATATATATATATATATATATATATATATATTAGTCATTTCATTGTATGATTTATATTCTGCACAGCTTATGTGAAAAGTGGCAGTCCTGGAAAAGAAAAAAAAAATTGCAGTACCTTGTTGTGGATTTATTAAATGGATGATGAAGGTATATAATGTGAGACCGCATTATTTAAACCAACAGCAGAGTCAGAGCGTGCTTGTTTAAGCTCCAGTCAGTAGATACAAAGAAACACTGATACTTAAGCTGTTGTTGCCATTTTAGCTGGGCAGTGGCAGCACTGCGGGGGAGATAAAAACTGAGCCACGGGGAGCAAACACTGACTGTGTATTCTCTAGGGGCCTTTTCCACAAAGTGAGCATAGTCAGGACTTCACAAGTTTTATAAAACGAAGCAAAACAATGGTAATTTCTGACAACTGATCCCCCAAAGGTGGAATTTAATTACTGCCTATAACAGAGAGGATGTAGCAGTGTTCCAGTAAAGTGTTTAAAATTAGCTAATTACAAGTATAACACTCAAATTTAATTCTGGATACAGTGTGATTAAACATAATTTCCTAATAAATGATCAGACTACAGCGAGTTTGGTCATTTCTAATTTGGAAATCTAACACTGCAGATACTAAAAATATTGTACTACTTCAAATCTAGAGGAGGTTTGGCTTACAGACTTTGAACCTCTGGAGTCCAGGGTATAATTGGGCGTTTTTGACTACTTTTGATTTTACCTCTATATTTCACATTTACAAACTGTTTATCTTGCCTTGTTTGGTATCATTATTTTCAGCACAACCTCAAATATCTGAAATTGGAGGTTTTTTTTTTTTCATTTTGAAATACTGTATTAGCATAATTGATCTAAGTTCAGACAAAAAACTTAAAATCAGATTAGATTTTTATTTACTATCAGCACTGGCTTTGAGGAGATTATGTATGCGTATCATTGTATCAGTGCATGCATGCACTGATACACTGATCACACTGAAAGTAGTTCATGGCTCTCAACAATATTGTTTAACTACTATAGAATTACAAGCCAGAACTTGAAATCATCATCCCAGGACCACCCAATTGTGGACCTTCCTTCCTGCCCAACATTTTTGAAATTTTTTTCATAAATTTGTTTTTAAAGTCACATAGATGAAAATATTTACTTATGAGTAGGAACAAGAATGTTTTTCTTTTTTTTTCAAAAACATGCACTATGATAAACCATCTGAAACTGAACTTCTGTTGAGACACTGGAAGGAAACATTGAGTTCACCTTCACCTGAAGTTAATTCAGAGATTTATATTGGCCCGTTGCACTGCACAAAATGTGTTTGAAATATGAAGCTAAATAAAAATAAATATATCACACTAAAGCTAAAAGTAAAAGCCACAAACACGAACCACACACACGTGTGACCTTCAGCCAAATGAATACAGTTTGTGTGTGTAGTGCTTTCTCTGTGTTTTCCTAATTCCTAATTGCTTTAGGTTACATATGTCTCAAATCGCAAAGCTAGCTATTGCTGTCTTTCACCACCATCACTCTCACAATGTCCCCCCCCCCCTTTCTAAGCAACCAAATGCCACTTGTTGACATATAATTGTGTAATAGGGAAGGGGAGTCATGCTTTTTGTTTGTTTGCTAGGATGTACTTTATGCTTGCGAGTGGTTTACAAACTTTTCTTTTGTTTCTTCCTGCACTAAACGTGATGACGGTATTCAGGAAAAGGCATAGCATGAATTACTTATCATGATTTTACTTAGCATATCAGCACGATTAAAAAGACTGGTCTGAAGACCCCAGCCACAGATTTGAACCCATGGTGATTGTGCTAACCACCAAACCACCATGTTACCATGTTAATTGGTAACTTTATATTATGTTTTGCTATAAGTACAAGTGGTTGGTCGTCTCTCTGTGTTGAGCCTTTGATAAATTGAAAACCTGTCCAGTGTGTACCTTGGGTTTTGGCCTTTGACCCCAACTCCTGCACAACTGGGAACCTGAATCGGATAAGCAGAAGAAAATAACTGGATGGATACTTATTGTCTTTACAAACTTTCAATACAATAGATAGTAGTGTGTAGACATGAACACAAAAAGTGCAGTCCTGTGAACAAAGCCTAGACCTAAATACACCCAATGAAGTAGATTGTAAAACTGCTGCCCTTTAGGTGCAAAAACATTAAGTAATTTTACATGACTGTGCACATACACACACACACACACACACACACACACACACACACACACACACACACACACACACACACACACACACACACACATAACATTAGTTATCAAAAATATAAACATATCACAATGCAAACCACTGGTTTTATTGGTCAGGGGAAGGTAAATGTGAAATCTATTATCTGTTCACTCTTCAAAGTATCCTAAAGCGTCATGAAAACATCATGATATATACATTAAATGTTAATTAAAGGTTTAATTGTTTTAAATCACCCACTGCTGTAAAATCTAAAAACAAATGCAAGGAAAAAAGCTTTTTCCAAAGCCATTCACATTTCCAGTTGTAAAATGTCTGCAATTAAACAGCATGACCTAATAAACCAATGCAATCTGCATTTTGCCCCTGGCATTTTCATTCACCAGATTTGTTGGCAAAAAAATAAAATAGTTCCATTTATTGAGAACGAGCACTGATGTGTATAAACAAAACCCTTTTAAGAGGAGGAATTTTCCAAGTCACTGAGTAGCTTCGCACATTGACCAGAAGAGGAAGAAGAGGCTGATTGATTATTTCGTTTAATTTCGCTGCCACACCTCCTCCCCATACCACTTCTCCTCCCCTCTCCTTTCCCTCTTGCCTTTTACACTTTCGCATGGTTTTCATCATTACTGTAAAACATACTGACACATCCAATTCCTCTTCATATCTGTGGCGAGCAATTTCAGTCACCACAGCTTTGTCCTCTCTAATCGCCAATAGAGTCACACTAAACTCCTCAAGCTTCTCCATCTCCATTCTGCTGTGAAGAGTCCATCCATTAGCCTTGCACCTCATTGCTCCCATCTCCTGACCCAGAAACCAGAGGAAAACAGTGAGGGCCTCATATTCATTCATTCAATGCTGTGGTGCGCTGGCACCCGTTATTGGCTTTTAGGCAATGTGCCTGCACTGCTTTGTGTTATTGATGAGATTTAAATTGTACCCGGGGACAGTGTTTTATGCTTTAGTGCATTAGAAGTCACTTGGCTGTGAGTGATGCCGAACCACTTTACACAGACCGCACATCACATTATTCAACAAAAGTTTGACTATTGGTTTTAGTTCAGCTAAGGTTTGATTTTCCATCCATTTTTTAGCCAGTGGGTCAGGTAGCAGCACTGCAATAATAAGTACTCAGCAAACACTTTGAGTTCAGCAGATTTAAGAAGCTTTATCCAACCTTTGAAGAAATTGCAGGACACACTAGACAGAAGATGACAGAGCTGTGTGTCTTCCCATAGGTGCCAAATGACTACAAGTAAGGTAAAACTGTTATATGGTCCAAAAATATTCTTATTACCGGACTGAAACAATAGCAACACATAGAATCTGACAAAACCTAAAAAGAGACTACTGTAGCAGTGATGCACTGTAGCAGCTGTTTTTAACAATGGGACAAAATAAATAAATCTGTTACTTATTTTTAGAAGAGTCGAGTAGCTCTTATTACGTGTATAGCCCAGCTGTGGCTGAGTGACTGCAGTCTTAGCACATAGATCGGAAAATGAAGACTGAAGCCACTGTAACCACTTTTACCACAAAGAGGCAAGAGAGACAAAATTAACTTCTATTTGGCTAAATGTGCTGTTATGTTATAATACTAAGTACAAGGAGTAGAAGTGAAGGTAAAAATTCTTTAGTAAGAATCGAAAAGCATGTTTGAATGATGAGTAAGAGCAAGGCAAAGCAAGCCCTACTATCTTTTCCTTGCATCTGTAATATCAATGACAAACCTCTCAACCATAGCTGGCCCGATGGTGATTTTTCGTTTTTATGGGCCAATGGGTTTTTTTCTTCGTTTTTTTCCCGTAACGGTATAAACACTGAAAGGTGGTAGATTGGCCAGATGCTGGGAGATGTGTAAAGATAACTCAATTGTTTGGTGGTGGCTTCCACAGATTCAGTAACATTAGCAAGTGGTGGAGGCCAGCAGATGCAACACGCTGGCAGGTGGATGAAGGAAAGGCAGGAGGAGCAGAGACCCGAGGCGGTGAACTGAACTTCAGGTAAGAAGTTATGACCTGCGGTCTATCTGTGTCAGATACAAACCAAGTTTAGGTGGAGTTTATTTTCGTTATGCTGACTTTTTACAGTCAGTTACAATAACTCGTACTGCGTACTAGCTAGCATGACAGAGTTTCTATACAGCTGGGCGGGTGCTATGATGTTAATGATGTTGAACTTGTTTTATCTTATTTTATTTATAAGGTTAGTTATTAGAGTTTCCAACCGTCCCATAAAAAACGGAATCGTCTCGTATTCAGAGAAAATATTACGCGTTTCGTATTGAGGTGAAAAGGAACACAGTTTGTCCCGGACTTCAGCTACAATGAAAAAGACACAAAGCTGGAGTTATTCTGTGTCTTTGCTGCACAGGTGCCTCTTCTTCTCTCATTCTACTCCCCCCCCCCCCTCCCTCCTGTTTCTACTTCAATCATTAAACTGATCAATGATCTGCTGATCGGCTTTTCTCTCTTATTTATTTATCGCCCACTTTGCGCCAGAAAGAGGAAACCAGCGGATGTCGCACTAAACAACAGCAGCACGTTTAAGCTTGATCAGCTGTTGTTAGAATTTATTTAATATTAATATCTAGCTGTAAAAGCTTGCTGGTCATGATGTCGGTTTGGTTATCTGGTGAGAGGGAAACATGAAGATGATACTAGGAGATTTCCTTACTGAATCATCAGAGGTGAACAGATGATGGAGAAACAGGTTTACCTTTTAGGTGACATGAATGAGTTGAAGGGAAGTTATGAACTGTTTCTGAGAGACAAATAACACCAGGATCCTTTTTTAGACTGACAGCTGGTAACTGTGCAGGGGCGGATCTAGCAAAGTTTTGCCAGGGGCCCAGGTAGGGCATTAACAGTGAGAGGTGGGCACAAGGAAATACTTTTCTTTCTTTTTCTCATTTAAAATGTCTCGCTTTTAACAAATAATTATCTGAATCTTACAACAAACGTTTTCATCTGATGTAAAATATATAGAAATCCATTATTGTACATAGTAATTTTTTTTTAGGGTCCCATCATAATTTTTTCAGAAGTAGCTAAGTACTGTATATGATGCCAGTATTTTCCCACGTTTTCTAGATACTGTACCAGTACTGTGTATAAAATGCCATCAAAATGTCAATTAAGTTTTATTCTTTCTCACTGTTGTTGTTCACATGGTTGCAGTGCTACCGGGATTTATTTTTGGGAGCATTTCAAGTTGCTATACATCAATGCAACCATTACAGCCTAAATTTTAATAATATGAATGCATTAAGTGCATAGTAATTACATAAATTGCAAATAAAGTGCAATAAACTACAAAAAAATTTAAAATCGTTTTTGTTTTTTAACATATATTTCTGGTTAGAGAAATTTAAGAGGCTTATCCCTCAAAACCGCAAATACAAAAAAGTTGCACAAACTAGTTTCCCACCACAGGAAATTTATTTTGAGTGTCTTCATAGTTTTGTTTTTGAAATACACCAATTTTTATATACTGCAGGAAAAACGAAAATAAATATTATAGTGCAAATTTGCAAAAAAGCAGCATATGCATCCAAGTAAACTATTTCCAGCAGTTCAATATGAGTCCTAAGCATCCCAGAAATGACACAGAAAGTCATAAAGTCAAACATAACTTTTAAAAACACCAGTATAAGCTCATGAGGCCTTGATGGTAAAAAAAAAAAAACAAAAACCTACATTTCCGCGAAAATGACGTCACTTCCGGTTTCGGGCAGGTCATGGCGGACATGCGATTCACGCTGATGGACGTAGGAAGTGTTATGAACAGCTGATTGGATCGGCAAAGCGAGTTTCTGGAATATTATGTTTTTGTTGCTGCAAGCGCTTTTTATGCAGTTTTTGCAAAGCTATATGTGGAAGGAAACCGTGACCTAGGACAAGCTGATGGCATAAGATGTAAGTACAACTCCTCCGGTTTCATATGCAAAAAAAGCGCTACCTGTTAAATGCTTCTGTGCTTGTTTCATGATAATTCAAGGTTCAAGGGTTCAAGGTTCAAGGTTCTTTATTTGTCACATGCATAGTTATACAAGTATAACACACAGTGAAATGTAGCCTGACACACTCCTCGACATGTGCAAAAAAATTGGGGGGGGGTGTAGAGGAAGAACATTATATATATATAAAAAAAAAAAACACCCAGCACGCCCCTGCGGGCGGTTTATCCTTCAAGCTCGGGTCCTCTACCAGAGGCCTGGGAGCTTGAGGGTCCTGCGCAGTATCTTAGCTGTTCCCAGGACTGCGCTCTTCTGGACAGAGATCTCCGATGTTGTTCCTGGGATCTGCTGGAGCCACTCGCCTATCTTGGGAGTCACCGCACCTAGTGCTCCGATTACCACGGGGACCACCGTTACCTTCACCCTCCACATCCTCTCGAGCTCTTCTCTGAGCCCTTGGTATTTCTCCAGCTTCTCGTGTTCCTTCTTCCTGATATTGCTGTCATTCGGAACCGCTACATCGATCACTATGGCCGTCTTCTTCTGTTTGTCTACCACCACTATGTCCGGTTGGTTAGCCACCACCATTTTGTCCGTCTGTATCTGGAAGTCCCACAGGATCTTAGCTCGGTCATTCTCCACCACCCTTGGGGGCATCTCCCATTTTGACCTCGGGACTTCCAGGTTATACTCCGCACAGATGTTCCTGTACACTATGCCGGCCACTTGGTTATGGCGTTCCATGTATGCCTTGCCTGCTAGCTAGCATCTTGCACCCTGCTGTTATGTGCTGGATTGTCTCTGGGGCATCTTTACACAGCCTGCACCTGGGGTCTTGCCTGGTGTGATAGACCCCAGCCTCTATGGATCTTGTGCTCAGAGCTTGTTCTTGTGCTGCCATGATTAGTGCCTCTGTGCTGTCTTTCAGTCCAGCTTTGTCCAGCCACTGGTAGGATTTCTGGATATCAGCCACCTCCTCTATCTGCCGGTGGTACATACCGTGCAGGGCTCTGTCCTTCCATGATGGTTCCTCGTCTCCCTCCTCTTTCTTGGGTTTCTGCTGCCTGAGGTATTCACTGAGCACTCGGTCAGTTGGGGCCATCTTCCCAATGTATTCTTGGATGTTCGTTGTCTCATCCTGGACTGTGGTGCTGACACTCACCAGTCCCCGGCCCCCTTCCTTCCGCTTAGCGTACAGCCTCAGGGTGCTGGACTTGGGGTGAAACCCTCCATGCATGGTAAGGAGCTTTCTTGTCTTTATGTCAGTGGCTTCTATCTCCTCCTTTGGCCAGCCTATTACCCCAGCAGGGTACCTGATCACGGGCAGGGCGTACGTGTTGATGGCCCGGATCTTGTTCTTACCATTCAGCTGACTCCTCAGGACTTGCCTGACCCTCTGCAGGTACTTGGTGGTTGCAGCTTTTCTAGCGGCCTCTTCATGGTTCCCATTCGCCTGCGGGATCCCCAAGTACTTGTAACTGTCCTCTATGTCTGCAATATATATATATATATATATATATATATATATATATATATATATATATATATATATATGTGTATATATTAGCAAAAGAAATTCCAGAGTCAAGAAATAATAACGACCTAAATAAACATATTACTCAGAATGTGTCCTCCATGTTTATTGGTGCTGTAACTCATAGAGAAATAATTAACATTGTGAAGACATTTAAAAATAAAAAGTCCACTGACTGTTTTGGTATTGACATGATATTAGTTAAAAGTATTATAGAATATATAGTGCAACCTTTCGCATACATTTGTAATCTGTCCTTTCAAACTGGTGTGTTTCCCTCACAAATGAAAATAGCAAAAGTTATTCCAATCCATAAAAACGGAGAGAGATGTCAGTTTACCAATTATAGGCCAATATCACTACTCCCACAGTTCTCAAAAATTTTAGAAAAGTTATTTGTTAATAGACTTGATAAATATATTGAGAAGCATAATCTCCTAAGTGATAACCAATATGGCTTTAGAGTGAAAAGGTCCACTTCAATGGCAGTGATGGAACTTGTTGAAGGGATATCTAATGCTATAGATAATAAGGAATATACTGTTGGTGTTTTTATAGACTTAAAAAAGGCGTTTGATACAATTGATCATTCTATATTAATGAATAAACTAGAGAGATATGGCATAAGAGGGATAGCATACAAGTGGATGAAAAGTTACCTGGATGAAAGATATCAATATGTCGAATTCAATAATGTAAAATCTAAGCAGTTGAAGGTAACTTGTGGTGTTCCTCAGGGCTCTGTGCTGGGCCCTAAATTATTTATATTATATATAAATGATATATGTAGTGTTTCCAAACTGTTAAAATGTGTATTGTTTGCTGATGATACCACTCTGTACTGCTCAGGTAAAAACTTAGAACAGCTTCTGACTACAGCGGAAAAGGAGTTAAATATATTAAAAAACTGGTTTGATGTAAATAAGTTATCATTAAATATAAAGAAAACAAAATTGATTATTTTTGGCACTAGACCAATGAAAAATGTATCTAAAATAAGGGTTAATGGAATTGAAATTGAAAGAGTGTACGAAAATAAATTTCTTGGAGTGATAATTGATGATAAGCTGAGTTGGAAGTCTCATATAAACCACGTGAAAACAAAAATGTCAAAAACCATTGCTATTCTCTATAAAACAAAGCATGTCCTGAACAAAAAAACATTATACACACTTTATTGTACTCTGTTGCTTCCATATATGACTTACTGTCTGGAGATATGGGGTAATGCATATAAAACGAACACTCTTCCTATTTTCAAGTTACAAAAAAGAGCTATAAGAATTATAAACCAATCAAACTATATAGAACCAACTAACATTTTGTTTATTAATCTGAATACCCTGAAATTTTATGATTTAGTTGAATATAAAATGGCACAGATAATGTATAAAGCACAAAATAACTTGCTTTGCCCCAGTACTCAGAAGCTGTTCAAAGTCAGAGAGAGTCAATATGACTTAAGGGGAACAGATTTCTTTAAAAAAAACAAGATAAGGACAAATATAAAGCAGAGATGTGTTTCTGTTAGAGGAGTTAACCTGTGGAATAGTTATGACAGTGATTTAAAAAGGTGTAGTTCATTTTCCTTGTTTAAAAATATGTTTAAAAATAGAGTATTAGAAAAATATATAAATCAAGAATGAAAAGAGCAAAAAGGAGAAAGAAAAAAAAAAAAAAAAAAAAAACAACCTCTTGATTCTTTTGCTTTGATGTAGTTACTTATCTAAGGTGGAAAGTTTTTTTTTTCTTTGTTTTTTTTTTGTTTGTTTGTTTGTTTGTTTGGTTTTTGCTTTGTTTTATTATTTTCTTCAAGCCCTGTGTACAGGAGCTGCATACAAAAAGATATTTTGTGAAAAGGGTTGGCGTAATAAGCAAATGCTTCAGCCAATACCTTTTGATTAGCCTTGTCTCATGCTTTCTTTCTTTATGGTAGATTTTTGTTCTGTTTTCACTGTTTGTTTGTTTGTTTTTTCACTGTTTTCACTGAGATTTGAATTTGAATGCTAATCAATAAAATCAAATCAAATCAAATCAAAATGTGTATATATATGTGTATATATATATATATGTATATATGTATTATGGAATGCCCTTTAGGAAAATATTATATATATATTCCAACCAAAGTCTGAATATATAGTATGATCTTTTGAATATATAGAATGAAACTTGAGTATATAGAATGAAACTTGAATATATAGAATGAAGCTTGAATATATAGAATGATCTTTTGAATATATAGAATGAAACTTGAATATATAGAATGATCTTTTGAATATATAGAATGAAACTTGAATATATAGAATGATCTTTTGAATATATAGAATGAAGCTTGAATATATAGAATGATCTTTTGAATATATAGAATGATCTTTTGAAAATATAGAATGAAACTTGAATATATAGAATGATCTTTTGAAAATATAGAATGAAGCTTGAATATATAGAATGAAACTTGAATATATAGAATGATCTTTTGAATATATAGAATGAAGCTTGAATATATAGAATGATCTTTTGAAAATATAGAATGAAACTTGAATATATAGAATGATCTTTTGAAAAGATAGAATGATCTTTTGAAAATATAGAATGAAACTTGAATATATAGAATGATCTTTTGAAAATATAGAATGAAGCTTGAATATATAGAATGATCTTTTGAATATATAGAATGATCTTTTGAATATATAGAATGATCTTTTGAATATATAGAATGATCTTTTGAATATATAGAATGAAGCTTGAATATATAGAATGATCTTTTGAAAATATAGAATGAAACTTGAATGAACCTCGTTTTTAGAGATGATGTGTTTCTGAATTCTCTGCCTTTACAAAATGGCATCAGCTGAACTATTTCAGTACTTTTTAGAGCTTGACAACTGTTTTGCGACAGCTGTTCAAATTGCAAATGGTAGAAATAATTTGAATTTATACTACATCACCTTGAAGAACACGTTTTCATTATTGCAACATTTCTAGTGCTCATGAATAATGTTCAACAAAATGTTTCTGGGAGAAGATTATGCACACTTCTTGAGGGAATTTATCAATCACTGATGGAGATGTCAACTGAGCTAACACTTCGAGCAGAAGCTGAAGCACATGTTATGGGCTCATTATATCATTCTACATCTCAAAGAGGAAGGTCAAGGTAAGTGATAAAAATGGAAACAAATTCATTCATAATGTGTATGGCACTTGAAAGAGTCAAGAGATGGCAAACAAGATAATGAATGCAAGAAATAAGAAAGAAGTTAACATATTTCTTCTTTTGTTTCTAACTCTTTTAGGTACAACATACCAGCTACTCAGCTGACTGACATGCGAGACTTGGGGTTTAGTTGGATGGCCATATCTCAAATGTTGTCAGTAAATGTTGGAACACTGTACAACCACAGGATACAACTAGTGGACTATGGAAATTTGCAATTTGAACAGCTGTCGCAAAACAGTTGTCAAGCTCTAAAAAGTACTGAAATTGTTCAGCTGATGCCATTTTGTAAAGGCAGAGAATTCAGAAACACATCATCTCTAAAAATGAGGTTCATACATTCTATATATTCAAGTTTCATTCTATATATTCAAGTTTCATTCTATATATTCAAAAGATCATTCCATATATTCAAGTTTCATTCTATATATTCAGAAGATCATTCTATATATTCAAGTTTCATTCTATATATTCAAAAGATCATTCTATATATTCAAGTTTCATTCTATATATTCAAAAGATCATTCTATATATTCAAGTTTCATTCTATATATTCAAAAGATCATTCTATATATTCAAGTTTCATTCTATATATTCAAAAGATCATTCTATATATTCAAGTTTCATTCTATATATTCAAAAGATCATTCTATATATTCAAGTTTCATTCTATATTTTCAAAAGATCATTCTATATATTCAAGTTTCATTCTATATATTCAAAAGATCATTCTATATATTCAAGTTTCATTCTATATATTCAAAAGATCTCTCTATATATATTCAAGTTTCATTCTATATATTCAAAAGATCATTCTATATATTCAAGTTTCATTCTATATATTCAAGTTTCATTCTATATATTCAAAAGATCATTCTATATATTCAAGTTTCATTCTATATTTTCAAAAGATCATTCTATATATTCAAGTTTCATTCTATATATTCAAAAGATCATTCTATATATTCAAGTTTCATTCTATATATTCAAAAGATCATTCTATATATTCAAGTTTCATTCTATATATTCAAAAGATCATTCTATATATTCAAGTTTCATTCTATATATTCAGACTTTGGTTGGAATATATATATATAATATTTTCCTAAAGGGCATTCCATAATGTATATATATATGTATATATGTATATATATATGTATATATGTATATATATATGTATATATGTATATATACATATATATGTGTATATATATGTATATATATATATGTATATATGTATATATATATGTATATATGTATATATACGTATATATGTATATATATGTATATATGTGTATATATATGTATATATGTGTATATATATATATATGTATATATATATATATGTATATATGTATATATATATGTATATATGTATATATACATGTATATATATATATGTATATATGTATATATGTATATATACATGTATATATATATATGTATATATGTATATATGTATATATACATGTATATATATATATGTATATATACGTATATATGTATATATACGTATATATATATATATGTATATATACGTATATATGTATATATACGTATATATATGTATATATATGTATATATGTGTATATATATGTATATGTGTATATATATGTATATATGTATATATATATATATATGTATATATATATATATGTGTATATATATATATACACGTATATATGTATATATACATATATATGTATGTATGTATATATACATATATATGTATATATGTATATATATGTATATATGTATATATATGTATATATGTATATATATATGTGTATATATGTGTATGTATGTATATATATATACATACATACATACATACATTGGGTTAAATTGCAGTAGTAGCAGCAAGCAGGTGAATTCTGTACATTAATATGAATAGACATCTGACTATTTTACAGGATAGACAATATAAACATATTTAAAATTAAAGGAATTGAAATGTACATTGTGCCTTGGTTTAGTGTCTGGAAGAGTCCTGTCTCAGTCAATTATAGATGATGTGAGAGGGCGGGTGTGTGTGTTTAGGGCACGGATGGCTTGGGGATAGAACCTCTTCTTGAGTCTCTCTGTCCTTGCCCGGAAGATGCGGAACCTTCTACCAGATTGCAGAAGTTGGAACAGTTTGTTGCCAGGATGGGACGGGTCCTTCAGTATCTGCGCTGCTCTAGTCCGGCATCTCCTGGTGTAGGTGTCCTGAAGCGGGGGGAGAGCAATCCTGCAGCAGCGTTCTGCTGTACGGATCACTCTCTGGAGAGCTTTTTGGTCCTTCACACAGCTGTTCCCAAACCACGATGTCATGTTCTGTGTGAGGATGCTCTCCACAGCGCCTGTATAGAAAATCCTGAGGATCTTTGGAGAGACCCTGAACTTCCTCAGTTGTCGTAGGTGATACAGGCGCTGCCTAGCCTTTTTGGTCTGGACCTGAATGTGGGCAGCCCATGTCAGGTCTGAGGAGATGTGGACACCAAGATACTTGAAGGACTGCACCCTCTCCACTGGATTTGTTATAATTTGTTATAAATCAAATCTGACTGAGCACAGGAAAATTCCAGACCTGGTGGGAGGATGTTGGTAGCAATCAAATTCAGATTTTAACCAAGCGACCTAAATGTCGTTTTTTTTTCTTTCTTCTATTTATACAAAGAACAAACACATTAGGTTCCATAATAAAAAGTTTAACTAAAATGCTATCTAATGTCTCTTTAATGATTCACAGCAAGTTTGATTCAAGGAAGGATATTTCTTAACGCAAATCTATATTATATTACTCTTTTAGTAACTCGCAGAGTTACCTGAGTAGAAATTAAATTGTGTAAAATCACGTATTGTGTATATATAACTGAAGTTATTCGCAGTAATCAAACAGAAACACTATCTTTCAGCTTTGTATCAGACTTTCTAATGTACTGACATCAGACCAGTGTTCACAAGTGCATCTTGCTGTGCTGTGGTCTGTTAATACAGGCTGCTAGCACTGTTCAAAAGCTAAACTCCAACTCTGAGGGGGAAAAAAAGAAAAGACCACAAGAGCTCCCCTCTTTCCATTGTTACTTCAGCTATTAGTCTGCTTTAAAGCCATGACTTTAAAGTTTTTGAAAGCTCTGCTGCTTGTGTGGAAGGCAGAGGTATGTGGTCTAATATGCCTCCAGTCAGGTCAAGTTGGGCAGCACTTAGCATAGGGGAAAAGCAGTAACCTGAAGTCTGTGGGACAGCTCTTAAACGGCTTCCTCTGGCTGTTCTCAGAAAGGCCTGTAGGTAAGTAGGTGGATCACTCACATCTTTCAGTGATGCCAGAATGGTAACCATTCACATTTTATTATGGTGTATCCATATAAATGGCCCACCCTGTACACCTGTCCCTATAGTTAGGTGTGATTAAATCTGATTATTTTCTCTGCTTGTTCTCTTATTATATTATATTGTTAGCCCTGGACTAGCAACCTGTCCTGGGTATACCCTACAACTCACCCCGTGACAGTTATGATAGGCCCTTCCACAGCAGGATGACAGGTTAAGAAAAAGAGTGGCTGTATTATTGTATTTTACTCCCTTGACTTGCAATATGTGTATTAAGTAATTAATATGTAGTAATTAAGTAATGCGTATTTGAGTACACACAGCTGTTTTGAGTATCTGTACGTACTCAAACACAGTGTAAGACGAATACCATTTACCTTAAATCTACAATAACTTTTGACCCTCTAGTTGTTCTAAAATGTTATCACAACAGGCACTAATACACAGATGTGAGTGTTGCATCACTTTCCTCGTAAGCTAGCAAACAACAGTAACACAGCTCAGGAAGGATAAACACTATATAATTGCTAACTAGGTGGCTGGCTCAGGAAGTAGAGTTTGTTTTACACTAATCAGACAGGTTGGTTGGGTATCCAGTCTGCCATTTGAAATTTCCTCAGGCAAGTTATTGAAGCCCAAAAACTCTAGCCCTGCCGTGTTGTGTTTGTGTGTGTATGGTAGTGGTGGTTGGGTGGTTCTTTATTAATGGATGTCAATGGGTACATGTAGCATCCTGCCGTGCGATTGCATTTGCCCCTAACCATTGGGAACCCTCATGTTAACTTTTATGGAGTGGAAAAAAGTTAGCGTTCATCCTCCAGCTTTACTGTTTATGTTATGCTAACATAGCTTTGTCACGCTAGCGATCACGTAGTACATCATTATATACCAGCTAGTCCAACTTCAGTAATCCTACAAACGTCATTGCTGTTTAGTTTTCTGTCTTCATTTATGTTGGAAATGATAGCAGAGCTGTATGTTTTAATTTGTTTCATAAATCTCTCAGTCAGAACATGTTAAATTATATTTAGATGGAAGCTAGCGAGCTAACTTCCTGCTAACTTCTAACTCCATTAAATGTCATCAATTCCATTTTCATGAAAAAAGTAGGACAGGGTGCAAAAAAGGCTTGAATCTTGCGAAGATATCTTATATTACTTATATTACTATCAAAATTAAGTTATCATGGACACTAATGGGTGATGGCAACATGAAGATGTAGCTATGGATACATATCAGTCAGTAAATCATGTCTGCGATGTTTGCTCAAGCAGAGAAGAAAGTTGTCCTGTTCGCGTGAAGTGACTTGTTGGTGAAACTTGGTACAATAAAGTGTGTAATGTGCTCAAGATGGAGACTTCACATTGTCCGGTGCCTGTTGGGTTTGACACTTTATTCTCCAGAGGTTAACAGCACTGAAGGAGAGCTGTATTGGATGCCAGCTTAACAGGAGTGCAATCTGGATTGGTATTTAAAAGATAATGGTAAGGCAAAAACCAATTAGCTTTGTGCTCTGTGGCTGCCACACGCTCACAGCTGTTGTCAGTGCAATTACAGGGTCACTACCGCTGCCAGGTAGAAGCCTATAGCTTGACACCAGCCAAGCTAGTTTTGCTGCAGAGCTAATTACAGAGATGATTATTGCTGAGCAGTGGATAACTTTTCCTTCAGAGTTTTAGTTTTGATTATTTGTTATCTTTTATGTCTAATAAACAGTACTTTAGCAATGTCCTCCTCCCCAGCATTTGCTGATCAGAGCAGAACCTCAATTAAGACTGGATCTAATTGTATGATAAGAAAGATAGATTTCATTGTTTTTGTGTTTTATCATGTTTCTTAAACCAAATTGAGAGTCTCATGAGGTTATGAGACACAAATTATTTGCAGGTCTATATTACAGTTACCAGATGCCAATTCTGGTTTCCTTCATTAAAGTCTCAGTTATTAGTCGCCTACACATCAACCACCCTCTATAATCTTAAAGGACTCACATGCCTAAAAAGAGATGCAGATTATCTAATACCACCGTAGCCCCTGTGGCTTTATGAGAAGACTGCATTGAGCAACTGTAACTTTTAAGAACCTGCTTCACTTTAGCATAGTTAAGTTATTCTGCATATGACATCATGCAAACATTTAAATATAGACAAAAGATTTCTACCATTAACAGTGATCTTTTTCAGCCTGGTCTCTTGGTATAATGTGAAAAAGTTAGTTAAAAAAAAAACTAACTTAAATAAATGCAATTCAACTCAACTGTAATTCAGCTGTTTCATGCCTACATCATGCACAGTTAGGTCCATAAATTTTTAGACAGTGACACATTTTTTTTTTAAATTTTGCTTCTGTACACCACAGCAGACCATTTTAAGTCAAACAACAAAGATGGGATTGAAATACAGAGTTTTAGCTTTAATTTGATGGGTTTAACAAAAGTATGGCTGCCAGATGAACTAGACCACTACTCTTTACTGATGATGTGATGACTCATAGAAGTAGCAGGATGAAATCTGAAGCTTGCTATGCGATAATCTTAAATTATGCAGCTGCAGCTACAACACTGGTCAGACTGAGCTTCACAATGGAAATACACAATGACCCAATGAACACTGCAAGAGCAACCCAACAGTTTCTCAAGGGAAAGAAGTGGGATATTCTTCAATGGCCAAGTCAGTCTGATCTCAACTCAACAGAGCATGCTTTCCTGTAGATAGATGATGGACAGCTGTAATTACTAAACAAGTAATGCAATAATTTTGTTAAATTCTTGAATCAAAGCTGAAAGTTTGCGCTTTAAACACATCTTGACTTGATTTAAAATGCAATGTTGTGGTGTGCAAAATTATAACAAAAGAATAATTTTAAAGAAAAACAAAACAAAAAAACAACCTATGGACGTCACTGTTTGATGTTGCAAGCAAGAAAAATGAGCTTTTAAGAAGAGGCAGTTTTTGTTGTTGAACCATAACCATGATCTTTTTATAAATATAACCCAGTTTCTTTGATCCTAAACATCTCCTAAAATTAAGGGCTTCTGCAGCAGAAAACTTGACACATACTAACACCAACCCATCAACTCCTCCAACCTCCAGATGTCTACTTGATTGCCCTTTTAACTGCACAAGAAAAATAATGTGTACAAGGACATGTTAAATGTGATAATTTCTAACATCATTTAATTTAAGCAAAGTCGTTGCTTTATTACTATTGTCTTTTTTGTTTTAAATCTACAGTCATAACTGCCATTCTTCCCCCTCAATTGACTTTAACTATGACAAAATGAAGACTTTAAGGAACACCTCATGCATCTGTTCACCTTTGATTGGATTGAGGCTTGTGTTTCCATGGCTACCTGGTAAAGTCTAAGACTGATGAGCACTAAAACAGAAATAAGGCCTTCAGTCTGAATCCCGTGAAACCAAACTTTGAGAGTTGACAGCCAGCACACAAGGTGAACTTCCTACAATACGACACTTTGCAGGACAGTCCATCATTAACCAGAAGACAGCTTAATTAAAGGGATCAGAAGAAGATATGTGGAATATAGCTTGACATTTTAACTGCTCTTAAAAGTGCCTTCTTTTGGCATGGCTATAAGATGAACAAAGGTTATTACCAGGACATTAAGAAGGATAAAATGGTTTCAGAGACTCATCAGTTCACCACCATGGCTTTAATATATTCTCTGCCTTGTTATACATGGACTAAAAAGTCTCTAAATACCGCAAGATATAGAGCTTTTTCAAAATAGGCTTCAACTTTGACCATTGTTAAAGCTGTTCCACCCCTCTCTTTCCATGCCTTTCATCTACATCAATGCAAAAACACATTAGCGCTGATCTACAGGTGCAGATGGACACATACACAAAGAGCAAGAGAAAAACACTGTTTTTTTTAATTTATTTTTTACCATTTAAGAGGCCAACCTAAAAGACTGTGAGTAATATTCGGCATATCTTTCCACATATTTGCATGTATTTCACATCCTCTCTTGCAGATGTACAGACACCCACACATGGCAGAACCAGCTGGCCATTAACAGCAGCAGGACTGTCCATAATGATTTCACCTGTCAAGTGTGATCCCGCCGCTGCAAACAGCAGAGTGCAATGGCCACCGGGAGTTTCAAGTCAGCGCTGACAAATGGTCAAGGTTGGCAGTGGATCAGGAGACTTGGGGCCTGTCTGACTTATCACTCTAGCAGCAGACACTATTACAGCCACTGGGTTTGTCTGCAGGCAGCTGTAGTCTCTCAGTCTTCTTCTCACTTGCTCACGCTGTCCCCCTCCTACTCCTTCTCCTCCTCCTACTCTGTCAGACGGTTTTTCTTTCTCCTTATCGCCTGCAATTCCAAACTGAAGTCAAAGATCCTTTATCGGAATGGCTCTTCAAAAATTAACAATACTGCCAAAACACGGGAACTTTTAAAAAGTGTACCCCAGTGAAAGATGACTGGGCATGCTTGCTTGCTTCTTGACAGCTCGCTTTACACTCATGCAATTGCACATATTTAAAATTGTAGCTGTTCAAATATGACCAGAGTTTTTTTTTTTTGTTTTTTTTTCCTTTTTCCTTTGTGCAGCTTGGGCTGATCCTGACAAGGGCCTGAAAGTGTAATAAAAATTTGTTTGTCTCGGCTTCTTTCTTTTTTCTTTTTTTTTTTTAATAAATCAAAAATTCATGGAGTGTGTAGCTTGTTCCACCCAAACACCTAGGATTTTAGATATCCTGCACTGGGACATTGGAAGCAAAGGTATGACGCTGGAAAACGTTTATTCCAGCAGACTTGTTCACTCGTCCCCTCGTGTTCATTTCCTTGTCTGAATAGATTTTATTGTTAGACCACTGGTTTCCTCAGACATGAGACCTGAAAGCTGCTTTTCTCATTGACCATGACCGGTGGGAGCCAGTGAGGCATGTAATGGCATGCAGTAGGGAGACTAATGGAGGAAAGTGAGACTGTATGTAAATGCCTACAAGAAACTAGTAATGGTTTAAGTTTCAAAAAAAGAAGAGAAAGAAGAAGAAGAAAAAGAGTGAGTGATACTTTGGTGCCAGCATGGGACTGAGATCTGAGAAATGCAGAAGCCAAAGAACTGATTTGACTTAAAGAGGAAATGGGTAAAAAACATGCTACAGGTTGACTATGACCACGCACTGTATATTAAAGATGGATGTAGCCATTGAGACATCCTCTATTAGTTTCTGGATGCAGCATTTGGAAGCCTTGAGAGTAGCTGGACATGAAGCAAGCTTGCTTAACAGGTTACAATAATACAGTCTAATGGAACAATACATAGAAACATATATCTCCTAAGTAACAGACTCATTAAATACTACAAATGTACTCACTAAAATTGACTCACAAACATCTTGGCACACAGTAAGCCATATTATTTGTCAGACAATTCCTTTAAAAATTATCTAAAAGGCATCAACAATACAGCGGTATAGCGCTGAGGCCCAATTCTTCATAACCTCAGTCGCATAATTTGCTTTTGAGATTCCTTTCATGTTACTGCTAAAACTATTGTTACAAAACTGTAAGTACTAAGCAGGTGAACAAATATTTTATGTAAAGATTGTATGTAGACATGGAGGGAAGACTTGCCTAAGTTCAAGCTGAGCATGAGAATCAGAAAGAAAGAGGATTTCAGTGAGCTTTGAATGGCTTTGAAACTCATGATCTACTGAGATTTAGTAACTCAACCAACTCTTTAATTTACAGATGGGTGAAAATGACTTGTTGATATGAGGTGTGAGAGGAGGAATGGCCAGGCTGCTTTGAGCTGATAAGGAGGCAGAAGAGCATCTGCGAACACCGGACACATTGAACAAACTTAAAGCAAATGTGCCACAGCAGTGGAAGACCAGACCAGGTGCCACTTCTGTCATCTAAAAACAGGAAATTAAGGCTACAATTCATACAGGCTCACTAAACCAATAGAAGATTCGAAAGATGTTGCGTTGAGTTGCCTGAGTATTGCTGCTGATCATGTTCATCCCATTCAACTTAGCTCACAGTACCTAGTGACCTTCACAATCACCATATCTCAAGCCAATAGGAGCTTGAGAAAAGCCTTTAGGATATGATGGAATGGAAAAGTCACATTATGAATGTGTATCTAATGAATCTGCAGCTGTGTGATGCTTTTGTGTTAATATGTCCCAAAATCTCTGTGGAAGGTTTGCGGCACCTAGTTGAATAAAGCAGTTCTGAAGGGAAAGATGTACGTAATGAAGAAGCCGGTGAGTGTGTGTCTTTTTGTGAGTCCACTTTTATCTAAGTGGCCCCACTCTCATGTTTCTATGCAACTGTTTTGTATAAATTGATTAAAGGGTCTAGGTTTATGAGCAATTTATAGAACAAGAGAAAATCTCACAAGTCTTTAGCTCATCTGGATGAAAATCACAGCACACTCTAAAATAAATTATCCAACACTGTCAACCAACACAACAAGCACAAATTCATTTGATGAAAGCAGAAGCCAAGAAAACAATGCAACAGTATTCTGAGCCTCACCTGTTGTACCAAAGCACCTTTTTCTTCTGCGCTGCTACAGATGTCTCCACCTTTGTGTGCTTCTGTCTATTGTATGTCTGTTTCTCAGTCCTCTCACTCGTTTTCCTTTTCTCTCTCTGTCTGTGTTTCCCTCTTTGTCATCCTCAGTCTGCATTGCTGTTTCTGATGTGATTCGTGCTTCTTTTTTTTTCAACAAAACATTTGTCTGGTCTTTCTTAGGTACACACGCACACAAAAAAGATTGCAGGTCTGTTTGCATGATGGCTATTCAGGGAATGCCAGATACCTATTCAATAGAGTTGTTGTAAAAAGGGAAAGGCTGTTGTTGTAAAGCATATTGTCAGTGAAAGAATGACAAATCCCTTTGTGATTGAAATACTGAAATACCTGTAGGAATTGTTGTACTTGTCAAATAATTCTCAGGTGAATATGGTCTATAATTGTTTCCTCTTTCTGATCACTAGCTTGGGGGGGGGGGGGCAGAAGCTGTTATGTCTGTCTCCCAGTAATTACACCAGCCATTTTCATTGGTCAAAGAAATATGATGGCCATTTCTCTACAGTGGAAAGTGTTTCTTTTACTATGAACAGACAAACTACTTTAAGGTGTAACACTCAGGTTAAGGCAGAAACGTTATAAGAGGCAGATATGGTTCCACGTTATCAACATGCAGTAGCAACCAGAAAGACTTACCGCTTGAAGGACTTTGATCAAAGTCTTGCAAAAGTCCTTGACTTTTTTATCATAGCTAAAAGTCAAATGACACAGTTATAAGAGACTTTTGCACATGGTAGCATTTCAGAGGCAGTTAATAATTGTTTTATATAGCTATAAAAGTTCATTCAGCAGCCTTTTACAGTGATTTACTGCTGAGTAGTTCTGTAGTATCCTGCATTTGCAACTTCTTTTGTGAGGCAATTCTGCTATGTCATTCCTCCAATCTTTGTGACAGGGTCATGTGGAGGCATGGCCTTCAGCTTACCCCAGCAAGCAGTGGGCAAATGCCAGTAAAAACGCCTGAATTGCTGTGAAATTCATTGTTTTCATCCTAATGAGCTATTTTGAAGTTCAACTCCACCAGACCTGAATGTGTGAATAAAGAACTCTGCACAGAGAGGTTGCAGTCAGGTTAGTAACCTGTGAGTTCTTGATGTGAAGCAACTAATGACTAAGCCACCATGCTACCCATCAATAAGTCATTGCCTCATTAACTTTGAGACATTATAAGCATTACTATGAACTAATGACTCCATTGCCAAGATTGTTAGCGGCCCTTTTTGAGCTTTTACATTTTGCATTGTTTGCTACCAGGTCATAAATGGCAGGACACTTCTCAGTCTCGCTAATGAAAAGGGCTTGAAGTTAGTTTAAAAAAGGACACATGCACACAAGCAAGCAGTTCAATTTTATTTATATAGCACAAAATTTACAAAAACAGTTGTTTCAAAGCCCTGTATATTGTAAGGCAAAGACCCTACAATAATACAAAGTAAACAGAGAAAACTCCAACATATGACCCCATGTCAGCAAGCACTGACAACAGTGGGAAGGAAAAACTTCCTTTCAATTGGAAGAAATCTCTAGCAGAACTAGGTTTAGGAAGGTGTGGCCATCTGCCATCATTTGGGTGTGATGGGAGGAAGACAGGACAAAGAAATGGTGTGGAAGAGAGCCAGAGATTAATAATGGGCAACTGCAACTGACAAATAAAGGCTATCTCATCATCATCATCATCATCATCATCATCATCATCATCATAACTAATAATTAAATGCAGAAAAGTGTATAAAGACAATGTTCAACACAAATGGATAGAAAAGTTTTTCCACCATATTCTTAGTTACCAAAAGAATACAATGTGGTGTGAGTGACAGCAAGGATGTTACTTGAATAAAATAAAGAGTAGTGAATATTTCGGCCTGTTAGTCTGAAGTCTAACTGTTACTTACTATATGACACAGGTGTCGAACTCCAGGTCTCAAGGGCCACTGTCCTGCTTGTTTTCCAATTAGCCTGCCCTTGTAGCTTCTTATGGGCAAAGCATACCTGATCCAGGTAATCAGCAGCAGGTAGAGCATGGATATCTCAAAAACAAGCAGGAGGCTGGGCCTTGAGGACTGGAGTTTGACACCCCTGCTATATGATATGTAACATAAAAGCACTACAGTCACACTAAAGAAAATGATAGTTGGAGACCATGGCATGACCAAAAATATTGCAACTGTGTGGAGTGAACTTTCACTCATGTAGTCTTTAAAATGGTTGCTTGGAAGATGGGGATCAGCTCTGTGAACACTCACACACAGTCAGCTGCTCCACCCAAAGTGAATTTATTGCATCAAGACAGCAACAAAACGGTAAGAGGACTCAGTTTGCCGTCAGACTGCAATTGAAAGGGGGTCAAGGTAGTAATTATACTTGATCTGTTTGTATCGTAATCAACTCAAACTTTGTTGTTGTCTGTTGCTAAGCCATTGCTGTTTACACACAGAAATTCTCATAAACTAATTGAATTTTTCCTTTTATGTAGGGCTGTGACCATAATACAACCTGTTGGCAACCAGCTGAGTTGATGGAGTTGTTTTAATGAGACATGTCAGACCACCAGCTTTTCTAAGTTACAAGGAGGTCACCATCCTATTTTTTTTTTTTTTACAATAGTGGGTCTGCGTCATTGTCCTCAATTTTGTATAGCACTCTAATGATACTGCACCTATTGTACATAATTTGTAATTTTAGATAAAAAAATACTTTTGGCCATACTTCTCTCTTATGGGCCTCAAAGGTAATGGCCAGTTGGTGCAAAAGTATTTAATATCTCATGTTGGTAAGATATGCTTCTGTTGACTTCCATTGTGCACCACTGATTTAAGCACATCATAAGTCTTTAGCTTGTAAACATTGAGACTTGACAGTTTCCACTCCTGTGCAACCATGTAGAATTGGTTATGTAACAGTGTAATATAACGGTTTTATAAATTGCATATTAAACAGTACTGCAGCAGCAAACTTCTTGTTTGGTAATGATAGAGAGGCCTAACGGTGTCCAAAACAGAAAATAATAACCACCTCCCCTGTGTGTTTTGTAATCTTTCTGTGCTCTTGAGTTCCACCCTCGAAATTGTTGGTCTTCCAAAGCTATAAAGAAGGGGGAGCGAAATGAAAAGGTAAAGGTGAGATAAAATAGTGTGGTCCTAAAGGTTCAGCAAAAAATGTGTTGTTAATAACTTAATAGCTGATCAGACAGTCACCTGTGCGATGACATGACAAATAACAAACTGAGCGCAGTGATTTTTTCGGGTAGAGTCGTGCTCAGTCTACAATCCTGACAAATCTCAATCCTGACAGATCATGTTATTGAGTTAGCCTGTCTATAGTTGCATCTCAAAGCTGTTCACAATCCACACGCAGTGTTTGGCTAAATCAGTGGCACACATGCCATCAGTATCTGCTCTCTTCTGTATGTGGTCCTGCTGCTGGAGAACTGCAATAAATTTATTTTTTTAATTATAGTGGTCCTGACTTTAATACAAATATTGCTAGTTGTACTAGGGACAGCCCTAGAGAACACAAATGTTTACTGTCAGGAAGACAAAAGAATGTTTCATTTGTTATTTGTTAAAAATGCAGTGTTGAGCAAGTAAGTATACCAATTTTCTTCTCTTCCCCCCTCTTCACTCCATTTAGCCATTACAATAAAAGGATGGCCAGCTTCTCAGTCTGGTTACGCTGGGCGGTTTCTTCTAAAAAGGGATTTCTTTCTTTTGCCAAGTGTTTGTTCATGTCAAATTGCTTGTTATCTGTATTGCCATAGGGTATTTCGTGACATTATAGAGAACTATAAAATATATATGTGTGTGTATATACGTATACATGTAGTCAGTCCATTGTCCAGTTAATTTTGAGCCTCTGAAAATATCACTGTAATTCCTCAACAACCAATGCAATACTTCTGTAAAAGGAAAATGGAAAGTCTGCACTTTAAGCACAATGTTTGATTTAAAATCCACTGTGGAGGCGTGTAGAAATTTTGTGCAACTTTAATTTCAATTTCATTAAAAAAAGATTACAAAAACAGTGTATTTGCTGTATACTTTTGTGTTTGTTCGGCTTAAAACTTCCTTGACACTAAAATCATATTTCTTCTCCCATGTCAAGTATAATTACCTAAACATTAAACTTCAGGTGAAATTCTGCACAAATAAGTATAAAACCCAGCGCTTAAATATTTCCATCGTTTCAGTTAATATTTAGTAAATCCACCTTCGACAGCAATTACAGCACAAGTCTGTGTGAAGAGTTTCTATCAGTTTTCCACATCTGGAAAACTTTACTCCCATTCTTGTCTGCTGTAAAAATAGACGCGCCTGAGTGAAAATCTAAGGCTGTCTGCTGTTGATATCAAAGCCTTTAGAAGGACATGGAAAGATTAAAACCAAGCCACTGTGACCACTGTGGTCTTCTTGAGCGAGACAAAGCAGTGCAAGGTCAAATTAGATCAGATGAGAAGCCAGTTACAGCCAGATCAGCTCCGATACAAGTGGCACCTGTAGAGCTGAAAGCTGTCAGGATTAGAGCAGCGCAGAGGAACAAGAGCATCATCAGGCCAAAGAAAAAACAGTTAGACAATTATATTGCAAGCTATGTGACAAAATTGGGTTTAATAACTTATGTGGTTATTTTTCTACAATAAAAGGGTAAAAATCTGAATACCTTTTAGTTTTCTCCATCAGGATGATACAAAGCAAGTATAAATTTTTAACTTGTGAAAGCGATCATTAGACACACTTTACTAGGCATAACTCCCTACTATTGGATTCAACAAGGTGCTGAAAACATTCCTCAGACATTGTGGTCCATATCGACATGATAGCATCACACAGCCACTCCAGATTTGTCAGCAGCACATCCATAGTGTGAAATCCTCCCCCTCAACCACCAAAAGGTGCTCTATTGGATTGAGCTCCATTGACTTTACTTTGAACTCAATGTCATGTTCAAAAAGCCAGTTTGATGAGATTTGAACGTTGTACGCATCATTTGGTGGCTGCTTCCAGCAGGATAACATGTAATATCACACTGTGGTCATAATAGATGATGGACATGGTCAGCAGCAATACTCAAGTAGGAGTTTAGATGATGCTCAGTTGGTACTAAGGGCCAAAAAAATCTGTCAAGACAATACCCC
Source organism: Diplotaxodon limnothrissa (assembly GCF_057381915.1). NCBI lineage: Eukaryota > Metazoa > Chordata > Actinopteri > Cichliformes > Cichlidae > Diplotaxodon > Diplotaxodon limnothrissa. The sequence continues at coordinate 11,721,387 of NC_140612.1, read as the reverse complement.
TCACATTGATACCCCACCAGCAGCAGCCTGAACCTTTGACATAAGGTAAGGTACCTGACATAAGGTAGGAAGGATCCATGATTTCATGCTGTTTAGTCACAAATACTGACCCTACCTTCTGAATGTCACACCAGACTCAAGACTTGTCAAACAAAGCAACTTTTTCCAATCTTTAAAGTTTTTTGAGGGCTATTTTTGTCTTTATCATGACAGGACAGTTGCAATTTGACAGGGAGACAGAGCAGGAGGGAGGAAAAGAAGTAACTGGCCTATTTCACTTTCCAACACAGGCCTCTGCTATAGCCTTATGGCATATGTGTCACCTGTTAAAGTGCCCTCCCTCCCAGTTGTCCAGTTTTTGGAGAACCTGAGTGAATTGGAGCCTTAGATTCCTGTTCTTAGCTGACAGCAGTAGCACCTATTGTGGTCTTCTACTGCTTTAGCCCATCTCCTTTAAGTATCAGTGTGCATGTCTTGGCTGCAACAAGTTGTTCTATGACTTACTTTGGCCTTCCTATCAGCTTAACTAACAGACTTAAAAACTCCTTTGTCCCACACGCCATCAGACTGTTTAACTCCTCTCTGGAGGGGAGAGGGAGGGGAGACAGGGGGACAAAGGAGGGGGGAACAACTAAGCTGTAGTGCCTCTTCACCTCACTGTACAATACCTTGTGCAATACTTTTTGTAAATAGTCAACAGTGCAATAGACTCAATACTTGAAATGTGCAATTCACTTGTATTTTTATTTTTTATTCCTATTTATTCTATTTATCCCCTTTGTATATTTTATTTATATTTGTCTCTGTATTTATATATGTGTGTGTGTGTGTGTGTGTGTGTGTGTGTGTGTGTGTGTGTGTGTGTGTGTGTGTGTGTGTGTGTGTATATATATATATATAACAGTTCTGTAACTGTAACTTCGGTCGTTGCTGTGCTTTTTTTGGAAGTCGAATTTCCCAGAGGAACCCACCCGAGGGATTAATAAAGTTCTATCTTATCTTATCTTATCTTATCTTAAAGCAGTCTGCCCATTCTCCTCTGACCTCTGACATCAACAAGGCATGTTCACCCAGACAACAGCGAGTCACTAGATATTTTCTCGTTTTCACGCCATGTTCTGCAAATGCTTTGAGCTGGTTGTGTTGGAAAATTTCACTAGACTGAGGTCAGCCTGTCTGGCACCCTCAACCATGCCTGCAGTTTAAGAAATGTTGCAAATCAATTCATTTTAGATGCTCTGATGTGCGAACATTTTCCAAGTTGTGGATAAATTTCAGCACACAATAATGGTGCATTCATGTTCTGAGAATCCACAGATATAAAACCAAAAACTTGAAAGGTGGTAGAGAAGAAAAGATTGCACCTGCACAGAGCCACAACTTAAATGTTGTTACTACTAATCTGCATCCTGTTGATGTGTGAATAATTTGCAGGTTGCTGTTAAGTGCATAAGTGCTAAATGAATGACCCAATCTCCCCAATGAACCATGATTACTGTAGATTAGAACCGCCACACATAGAACTGAGGAGTCTTTCCGCCTAGGGGATGATGTGGGCGATGGGTAACAGACATCGAGCGCTAAAAATAGCGATCACAGCTTTTTAAATTCTTACGGGGGTTTTTTTTGTTGAAAAGCAGCATCTTAACAGATGCTTTCTTTCTGACTAAGTTGCAAATAAAGCATGATGTTCACGCTTCAGTGTCACATATATACTTCAGATTGACACCTGTCGCAGGCGTCTCCATGTTTCAGTCCCTGCACTGATTATTTGCACCTGAACTGAAATAACCCATCCAGCCAAATCCCACTCGACATGTGACAGGGAACATTTCCAGCAGCAAACAATTCCTTCATATAAAGTTTGGTCTTCAAGTGTCACAGGATTTAGAAGGACTGTTTGAAACAAACACCGCCAGGTTGTGTATAACCTGAAACTCAGTGCAGTCCAGTGCTGATTGTTTTTATTATGATTGCTTATTAAGCTTCCTTTTTTTAAAATCATGTACAGTCAGACATAAACAGTAATGTCATTGATTGAACATTAGGTAACTCTTTTTTCCCCTGGTAACCATGGCAACCCTTTGAGTAAATGTGAGCCGTTTCTCAGAGTTATTTCCAGGGACACTATGACTTTTTTGCTGTAAACAGATATGATTTTGTTGACTTTTCACAGCAAATCCTTTGTCCTTGGGTGCAACTTTCTTTTTCAAAGTGTGTGGTTTGTATCCTGCATTGTTTACATCAGTTTCTAGCCTCTCCTCTTGCCCTGATATATATCCAGATAAAACACAGAAATATGCACCATTTCATCTGTGTGCTTTGGCATGCCGGAATAAAGTGGTACATTTAGAGTGTCTTTTGCGGTAAGAACCCACATGGGCTGCTGTTAATTTCTGTTTTTCAGTCTCTCTAATGGCTTGATTCTGCATTTCCTGCACAATAGAAACAGCAAAACAGTATTCAGTGTGCTTGTGATGAATAATGCACCAGATCTAAAGGAAAAAGCAGTCAACAGTAGATTAATCATCAGTGACACACTGCTTAGCAATGTTCCATTCTGCGTCTTTCAGGTACACACTCACGTTTTTTTGAAGCTGTACATTTCAGTGTGACTCCTCTTGCATTTGTAGATGCCTAACCTAATTGTCTTGCTGGGACTGTGCGGTGAGGATGCTAGACTTCATCTGCAGTCATTTTGGATGCCTAGTGTGTCTGTTTGATAGTAGCTGTGTTCAGTGGCAGCTGGTGTATAAACTGGGGAGGATGAGCAGGGATGAATAGAACATCCTTTGAGAGTCTGTAGACTCCTTAAGCATAATTCTCTGTCTTAACTAAAAAAAGAAATCCAGGAAAAAAAATAAAAGTGAAATGTATGTTAACTTGTCTAATGCTCTCAGCAATAACAGTTAATTAACCGCACATTTCACTGCTTATTTTATGCAGGCTGCAGGAATCTCAGTTAGGTGGAACCGCGGAGGCAAAATAAATGCATGTGCAACTTGTTGTTTTCTTTGCAAATGGATCAGCTGCTCATTTCCTATGTTATCTCACATTGTGTAATCCCATACATATTTGAGTAACATTAACCTTCTAGTCTTGCTTTTCAGAGAAGTTTCTTGTGATAAACTAAATGTGATTATATAGACCAAATTAACTGTTTGTCTAATGGTTTCAAAAAATACTTTTAAAGCCAATGCCAAGTTTAAGGTTTTTCTTTCTGATCTCAACTGCAGCGTGTTCTTCTTTTGTCAGGAGCAGAGTTTAAATGCAAAAGAGATGAGCAGCATTTGATGTGTGTGCTTGTTAGAAGGCAATGTGGTATACAAGAATGCTTTTAAAATAGGTTAAATATTGAAGGCATAACATTGGAAATGTTTCAAAGTGCTTGCCAACTTTCATCATCAAACTCCACCTGATCTGAAGGCAATACCGGTGCTTAAGCTATTCAATTCAATTATTTATATTGCGCCAAATCACAGTTGCCTCAAGAAGGTTTATATTCTAAAGTACAGACCCAATACAACAACAATAAAAAGAATATCCCAACAATAATATGACCCCTTATGAGCAAGCTCTTTGGCAATAGTGGGAAGGAAAAACTCCCTTTTAACAGGAAGAAACCTCTAGCAGAACCAGGCTAAAACACTCAGTCCATCATAGGAGTTCCCCAGCAGCCTGGAGGGGATCAAAGTTAGATAATAAAAGATTTGGATAATTTGTTAGAACTTAAGACAACCAGAGTTACTGTTTTTTCTTGAAATGCTTTGATTTTAATAGACATAAACCACAGAATGTGTTCCTATTGGATAATGTGGCCTTTTGAGGAATTGCTCATGTTAGGACTGCCTTAAATTAGTATAAAAATCGGTGTCACACATTGTCAATATGGTTTGCATTCATTAAATAAAAAAGACATTCCAATAGCCTCAGTGTGGATTCTCCAATTCTTACAGTTTGATACAGGAGGAAATGTTTTTTATCTTCCATACACTGCTCATCAAATTTCACTTTGGGGTGAAAGAAAATTATAGCATTCTAAAACATTTGTGATTTTTATGTCCTTTGATTGAAATTTTCCTTAGATTGTCCCTCACTTGCTATATTGGGGGGTTATGATAACACCAGCTGTTTCTTATTCTTTGGTGACAATCTGCAAAATGTTCCCATCCTGTTGTACCTCCTATGGCATCCTTACATTTTAAAAAACAGTTTGAACATAATGTACTAGTTGTATTCAGTCAGGACAAGCAAGGCAAGCAGTGCTCACCTTGTGAAAGTCATTTCTCATTTCAAATCTCATTTCATGTCAAACAGTGTTCCATCATAAAGCTTCTCACAGATTTCATCACATAATTTACATTGTTGCCATCTTGTGGCCACAGTTAGCTATTGTCCAGGAAGTGTTGTTTGCCTTGTATCCCAATGGAAACAGTAGTCTGTCTCCATGCCACTGAGCAGTCAGCAGCTTTCTCTGGTTGTTTGCACAGGCACATTGTAGATAAACCTCTCCTGTTTGAATGAAGCCTTGATGGTAGCATCCAAGATGAGCTGTTACTGGATCTGCTCTCACTGCTTTGCAATCTGCACTTTGTTGGAAACAGAGCTAGCATTAGCAAGTAGATGAGCTTCTGTAATTTATCATAGTAGTAACTAAGTTTCCTCTTGCTAACCACTTTGGTGAACATGTGTGATATAGAGAGGACAGATTGCAAAAAAGATGTTAATACCTTCTTTGGTAATTTAGCAAGGAAAGCCTTGATGGTGGAGAGAAGACGTCCAAAGTCCAGTTTAATAAAAGATGCAAGTGGAACATGTGCAGGCTTAGCTAGCGCCTCCAGATTAGCTTCTTAGAGGATTCACTTGTTTGACTGAACAAAGTTTAACTCTCATTAATATTTAATTTTCCCTGTAGATATTGACTGTTGATCATATCACACACTGCCCAAGCCTTTTAACTCAACTGTGATTTGTGTGTTATTATATATTTTAATATTAAAAATCAAGATGTAAGTCTGTGTTCATTCTTCATCAAGTCTGAGATCATTATCAAATTTTTTTTCAGATAAATCATCCAGTCAACCTTTTTCAGCAAAATTAATACATATCTTTGTAAGAGTTCCTATTTTGTTTGATACTAAATGTTGACTTTTAAGTTATTTAGATCCAGTTTTGTCTTATATAGAGATTGACAGACCACGCGACTTTCGTGCATTGCATGCCGGTAACTCGTGGCAAAACAATCCAAGTACCGCATCAAATGCAAGCATTTGCAGCACCGCAAAACGTTCATTCTTCGGTTCCAATAAATTCTTGCTTTTTCTTTGCCCCCCAAAAAGGTTCTGTACAAAACGAAGGAGAACAATGCCGGTCCGTACAAAGACAGACTTAATGAAAAGTCAAAGAAAAGATACGAGGAAAAAAGTCAAACCAGTGAAAGGATTAGACCCTTACGAGCACACAGAGGGACAAAATACGTTAGCGTGCTGCCCAACTTTCACCACGCTCAGATTTAGCGCATACACTCATGAAGTTTAGTAACTTCAGCTCACTGCAACAAGCCCAGGTACAGTTTACCGACGGATGGGTACAGGACCTTGAAATGCACCGTGTAGAAAGTAAAGACCATCGTACATATCATAAGTTTACCAGTCTCACAGATCGTCTTCATAAATACACATTCGTTAACCGTTTATTAATATAACCTTTGAGCTCAATGGTAATTAATTAGTAGTGGAAATAATTTCTGGTAGCATCACAGAAATGTAGCAGTGACAATAATATTGTATGCTGTAATCGTACTGGGCAATTAGTGATACAAAACAACTGTTTTACCCTGTGAATAAAAGTATATGTTTTTGTCAATGTACCATAATAACAGAAGCGAAACACAATATTGTGTCAGGACAATTCACTATTTATGCACAATAAACAAAGGAGCATAGCGCGACAATTTCTGTTCAGCGCCAGACTTGCTTGTAACCTATATCACCAATTATGTTAACAAAAATGACGCATTAACTACAACAGCAGACTGACCTTTGTGGGAATGCTTGGAGCAGACTAACCTGTGAGCTGGAGTGTTCTGGGACGTTATATTTTGTCTTTGAATAGCTGCAATCCAGGCCACCCGTTGCCTCTTCGTTACTTCGGAAACATGGCTCGAACAATTTCTCTTCAACGACGTAATCCGATAACAACCGATCTCTTTACCCGTCGGCTTCCCGTGGCTGTCATGCGACCGGCTATTGCAGTTAATAATACAACAGCTTCTTGACATTTTTGTGTTTCTTTTTATCGCTGTATAAATGATTTCAATTGAAAGCCTGCGTGCGCTAGTACCTGTTGCCACGAGTTCCCAGAATTCTTTGCGGTTTTACCCCTGAGTGACGTCACATTTTCAATCTCTATACTGTATTTCCATGAATATTTGCACAAATCTCTACCTCTATTTACCACTTTCCTTGCAAAACATAACCAAATGAGGGGAGGCTTGAAACATTTGCACTCTATCTTGGGAGACAGAGCAGAAGTAAAGCATTTGTGAAACTAAAAGTTGTTGCTCAATTAAAAACGTGTTTTGCATGAAATCTTTTCATCTCATCAGAGAAAACTGCTGCACTACTTTGTCAGCACAAATATGTGCATTGTTGAGACTAAGCGTCATTTAGCATTTACTCCTCTGGGGCTTCTATGTTCAGAATCAGCACAAGCAATTTATTCTTATAGCCGGGGTCAGTAAGTTTTTCAACCTGCATCAGGAGTTTATAGTTTGTGAAACTTTGAGCAAATGCAGGTGGTCATGAGCGGCACATCTGCCTGACTGAATATGTTATGCTGAACACAGAGGCTCAGATTCACTGGAGGTGTTCAAAGAGAATAATGCAGGCTGAAATGATCAGATCAGGATGCTACTTTTGCAGACGGCTTTATACATGCCATTATTATTCACATCCCTGCTGTTTGCTGTATATGAGGAAATTGAATCCCAGGACAGCAAATTAAGATTTTATTTATTTATTTTTTGCACCGCTCACAGTCAGGCATATCTAAAAAAATTAAATATATTGGCAACTTGATATGTTATTTGTTTGAAAAGCCACGTAAACACAGAAAAGCTCATCTTAAAAACAGCTCCAGCAAATAACTTTTTATGATGCCTGTAGTGAAAGGCTGCTGTCAGTGAACCAACATTATCACATAGAGAGGCTTGTTTAATGATGCGGGGTGGTGTAGAGACTGGGTTGTCTCCCCCTCTTTTGTTATAAAGCAAAACATTTTAGTATTTGTTATTCATTTTTTAACAAAATAAGTGTTATTACTTCATCCATCCTTTTTTTGCACTTATCTAAGTGAGTTTGCAAGGGGCTTGAAATCGATCCCACCTGGTACTGGGTGAGAGGCAGTGGGATAGGAATCAGCTGCCAGTCCATTACAAGAGTAACCCAAACATAGACAACCATTCACTCTTCACTTAAGGCCCATTTAACGTAATCAATTATCCTAACATGGATTTCTTTGGATGTCAGGAGGAGGCACTGGAGCAAGAAGAAGAAGAGCACAGACGGTGCCACTCTACATCCAACAAAAATCATTTTAATAAACTGCCTTGTAATGGGATTAAAAGATAAGAAAGAAAAGCACAGTCTTTCATTTGCACCATCAAAAGGAAGTGCTTTGACACTGCTTAGCTTGGGTTGATTGTGTGCTTCGGCACTAAGTTACGCATCAACAACGATGGGTCTTCGGTTACCTATGAGAACAGGCGAGCTGGGTATTAAACCAAACTAGAGTTGTATTCCATTAAATAGCAAACAGAAGCAGATTCTCAGTGCAGACATCATTGCAGAGGCAATGAGACGAAAGAGAATGATGACAGAGGAAACTAAGAGTGAAACAGAGAGAGACACCAGTGGGGGTTTTACTAACAATCTAAACTTATTTGTCTTTGATTTTAACTGAAGTTATTCCCCTTTAACAGGGTTCAGCCATAAACTCTGGCTAGAGATTGCACCCACTTCCAGCAACACTTAATGTAATTTGGCTGGGGATATAGCCGAACTTCTAGCACTGGTCTCGTTTAAATTTTGGTAAACTATCCAGATAAACTGTCAAACAATATGGAACAGTCCATCAGTTCATTTATCTGGATTGGGTTGTATCAACTTTTCAGGCATCATTCTGTTAGTTTCAGACTGATGGCAGACTGGCTCTGGCAGACTGTAGAAGTGAGCGTGCAGCTACAAGCATCCAAAGTTCAGGACTGCTGCACTCAAGGTCAAGCATCAAGGTCAAGTTGCTAAACAGTCACTGATCAGACCTTTAACAGCATCCACTGAAACTGGCAACTAACAAGACTGATGTGTGCCCTGCATGAGGCTTGTTATTTGCCAGTGAGTCTGCAGGAGGCATGAGTAACAGATTCCCTGATCCTCGTGTCTCCACAAGGGCCAATAAGAATTTGTCTTCCATTTCTGTTAGTAGCTGTTTCAAGTAAGGAATTATACAAAGCAAACTGGAATTGTGTCAATATTAGATTTGTAATATGCATGCATATGTGTTGACTGTTTCTAGTCTTACTGACCACTGAACTACAGACAAGGAATCACATTTTAACCACTCATTCATGCAGCACTTCATATAGCTCACATCCACAGCAAATATAGAATGTGTAATGAAACTAACGTGCATGTCTTTGGACTGTGGGATGAAGCCCCACATGGGAGTACCCACACAACCACAGGGAGACCAGACAAACACAGAAAGATCGAGGCAATCAGGATACTTCTAGGAGTCCTGACCACCGCACCACCATGCTGTCTGATTGCTGGTTTGAGTTAAAAATGATGATTTTGTGTTTGTTGCTTGAGGAGTTTAGAGACTGGAAAAACAAAATTCTGGTGTGAGTTAAGTATGATGGACAAGGCAAGACAAAGAGGCAACTTTCACAGTTTTGTCTGAATTACAATACAGCTAAGAGTAAGCGCATGAACATGTACTACACTTCAGATGTTCATTCAAGTATACTAACAGATTATATTTGAAAGAGTATAAGTAAATGTTGCTGGTATATGGTTATGAACAGATGTCCACAAAATATCTTCCATGTACAAATACATATAAAACGTTTTTTAACTAAACAACACTTTATTTATTAAGCTGTTTATGGTTTTTGTCTAAAATTACATCTAATCACTGCATTCGTCAATGTAACGCATTAGACTACTACAGTTATCCTTTGTTTGTATGGTACATCAGGATAATGACATGAAAGTAGTCAGCTCAGCAGGTTAACAAGAAGAACTAAAACATATAAGGTTGTAAGATAAGGAAGCTATTATTTTTATTCTGTTTCATTCTAATCAATAAAGAAATAGAAGAAAATTCTTGCAGACAAACTGTCTTTTGCTAGAAAGTCCAGCTAGGACATCTGAAGATGTACTTCAAACCAGTGTCAGTGTAACATCTGCAACATTGTATGTTTAAAAGTTTAAGATGATGCTCATGATGGTGAAATATCACTAAAAAAGATAAGCTGTATTGATATTTACCAGAAATCCCTTTTTTCCTATGAGGTGGCCCAGAAAGGTCAAACACACTGGAACCTAAAAACACAACAATAAATTGGAAAAGTGTTGCAAGCGCACACACACACAAAAAAAAATGTTTTTAGGGAGACAATGACATGATGGACCAGCTGTGGAGGTCACACGCTAACAGTAAACAGCTAACAGAAAACAGTATTATGTGAATCATGTGATTTAAACGCACATCACCTGCATATTTTTCTCTCACACAGCACCGATGAATCCTCCACGTCTTTTAATTGTGCCTCAGTTTGATCCTTCACAGGTTTTGGTTTCAGTCACTTCTACAGCTGGTCCGTCACATTAACCTCGCCACAAAAACACTCCTGTTGTGTTTTATTCAAACTTCTTTGAAGAGATTCTTTGAGATTCTCTCAATCTGCAGTGCGCTAAAATTTATCATTTCCAGTATTCTCCAAAGACAGCTTTTTGAAAAGGGCTACAGCCCATCACTAATTACTCTAAATGCAGGTCTGCTTGATTTGGAAATCCAAACTTCCAAGCTTGGGGCCACTATAGTTCACCTTACTGAACCGCTGGCCTGAACCAAACACTACTGCAGCATACACAAAATTACGCATGCAGCTATCCTTCTTTTAAATAAATCTCGGTGCTCTATTTAAACATCGTTATGCATAATGGAGGACTTCTGTCAGTGCTCTTTATGTGAGATTACAAGAACACCCGATCTTTTTGTTCTCAGAGTGGTCTTTATCTTTCTCATGAATTCTTCAAGATTACTGCGGCTGATTCGTGCATTAGGACAATAAATACAGGATGAGCACATTAATACGAATTGATTAGGTTGTGGGTTTTTTTTTTAACTGGCTGAAGAAGTCCCTCAAGGAAACTGCTCGAAGGTCATGCTTTTAGAAATATAACAAATTGTCACAGGTAGTTTGTAAAAAACATAAATTGCTGTCCTCTTAATGTCCAACTTGTCCTCTGCAGCCTCTCAGTCCGGCGAATTTCCAATTCACTCTCCCTGCCTGGACCTATTTTTCATCTTCATCTCACGGATGTAGCATCAAAGCTACTTTTTCGGTGTCCATTAAGCTTTTAATGCTAAGGAAACAATCCATTCTCTCCCAGCGACGTCTCTCCCTCTTCCACCGTGCATTTCCTCTGACCCTTTTCTGCTCGACCACTCTCCCACTGTGATTTTCTGAGTTGAAAGGTGCGGACTTAACAGGCTCTTGGTAGAGCCAAAAAAAGGGGTCATTGGATTTGACATCTTGCTCATGATAAAAGAGAACTACTTCCCTAGTAGTGGGCAGGATTTGATTTACAAAAAACCTGCAGCTCCGTGGGGGATTTTGTTGCTTTTAAAGAGCGCCGGGCAAGATTAGTTTGTGCTATGAAAGGATAGAAGAAAAAGCAAAGGGGGCCGTCTTTAACCCAGGGTTTTGCAACATTGTGCTAATTCCATGCCTGCTGTAAAAAGCCAATCTATCCAAAATCAGCAATCAGCAAACAGTGTTGTTGACATTACAAATAATACATTAAATCAGCTTGTTAACAAAGAGCAAAACACAGAGAAATGGTTCTGTCTCTTTATAGCAGTTACATTTGTGATAATGTGAGCCTTTCATTGAAGAATAAATGTAATACTGTGTGTGTGCGTATGTTTTTTAAATTCACAAAGAGGTGACAAATCCATTTTTCAAAATTCCGCTGAAAAACACAATGTTGCAGTGCAGTAAACACACAGATCCTCAAGTGAAAGCGTAATTACGCCAAATAATGTGCAATCATGCCAAGCTCCTCTCTCACTCTGCCTCTCTTTCTGCATCTCCCCCCTTAAAACCATCCTAAATCAGTTTTGTATGATTGTGTAATTATTTTTGTTGCACAGAGGAAAAACAACAACAAAACAAAACAATTGGCATCCTGCAATTTCCATCGTTGTTGGCGGAAGTGCACATCTGAAGGCGGGGTTTGTTTCGGCAGCCAATACTGTTGCCAAACATTACCACCTCCCCCCCCCCCCAAAAAAAACAAACTTGTTGGCTCTTTGTTTCTTCTCTCCTGTGCTGACATCTGTGGGTGTCCACCGCCTAAGTTAGCAAAAACAATTGGGGTCGAATGTGGGTGACAGATAATAAAATGGGATTTTTGTCGGACAAAAAGGTGACCGTCTGTATTGCCATGCAACGGCACACAATTGATTTGGAATAATTGCAGCCTTCATTGTGCTGCGATGGTTGTTGTGGGTGTTTAATATTGGAAAAAAAAGAAGCTCTGTGGACTTCAGTCGAAGCTGAATCACGAGAGAGGAGGAAATGGTGCATTTTAGCAGCGGAATATAGTACGCCTCTGTTTGGCCATTGTGTAGCTCTGAGCACTTTAACACACATCATCCAACCAGCAGCGGCAGTTGGTGGCGATTTTCAATAAAGTGCACATCAAAGGCTTGCTGATAAGACACGGGCAACATGTCAGACGGAAATCTCTAACGGCAATTACTTATCGAGACAAGATCTGTCAGAGTGTCCTGGAGAGATGTGACGGGGGAAAAAAACGAAACACGGAAACGGTATGAATCAAATATAATCGAATGAAATCCTGTCACTGGAAGTGCACAATCTCATCAATCTCATAATGTGGAAAATACAATGGAGACAGAGAAGAAACATTCCTGTGGGATCTGCTCTGCAATGTATAAAGAATACAAAATACGTGTTCACATGTGGGATGGCTTTCATCTGTTTTTATGTTACGTTTCCACTTGAGTGTTTCACATTGATGACTAATAACCACAACATCATGGTTCATAAATAAAATCTATATACACTCATTGGCAACTTTGTTAGGTGCATCGGTTCAACTGCTCATTAACTAAGTTATCTAATCAGCTAATAACAGCAGCAACTTGATGCATTTAGGATTGCAGACGTGGTCAAAATGGGCATCAGAATGGAGGGGAAAGGTGATTTTCGTGACTTTGAATGTGGCATGATTGTTGATGCCAGGCAGGCTGGTCTGAATATTCAATATTTAATCCATCGTGAGCTACTGGGATTTTCCCACTCAGCCATCTCTAGAGCTCATTGAGTAGAAAAATGTCTTGTTGATGTCAGATGTCAGAGGAGAACGACCAGACCTCTTTGAGCTGATAGGAGTGTAAGAGTAACTCATGCAGCCATTCATTACAGCCAAGGTATTATAAAAGCATCTCTGAACACACAACACAAAATACAGCAGCAGAAAACCACACTGGGTGCCTCTTCTGTCAGGTCGCTACAGGAAACTGAGGCGATGTCCACACTAATACGTTTTTGTTTGAAAATGTTTTTTCTCTCCGTTTTGGCCACATTGAGACAGTGTTTTTGGTCAAGGAAAACAAAGGTCTTTGAAAACGCTCTCCAAAGTGGATACATTTGAAAACGCCATTTTTGCATCGCAGCGTGGACTGTGAAAACGGAGGCTTTTAGTCATGTGGTCCAGTCATGTGACCAATTCAACTAAGATGGCGGACGGCATTATACAGCAGTTGTTTTGTTTTCTGTTCCCATCTTTTGGTGGCTATTTCTAGCAAGATAACGCACCATGTCACAAATCTAAAATCATTTCAAACTGGTTTCTTGAACATATAAATGAGCTCACTGTACTCAAATTGTCTCCACAGTCAACAGATGTCAAGGAATGTTCCCAACACCCTGTTGAATCTGTGCCATGAAGAATTAAGGCAGGTTCTGATGTCAAAGGGGTACCAAGTACTGCGAGACTTTAGGTACACCTTGCAGTACTGGACTGATTCTATAAACTGTGACCTGATAATTATTAATATTCAACTGAATAAAAATGCAGTTCAATTTTTTGTTATGTGGCACCACTTCACCAAACAGTCGCCTCAGTATTGTAAGATAAAGACCTTGTAATACGAGATAGAGCCCCAACAATTAAATGAGCCCCTGTGAGAGTGACCTACAATTCCTATCAACCTTTTTAAGATGTGATTATAAGCGCTGGACGTAAGCGGATACTACTTAATGAGAACAAATGTAAAATGTTAAATAAGGAATCCACGATCCTGCTTTTTTTCCGTTTAACATCAATAAACACATTTATCCTTGATTTAGTTGTTATTGAATCTGTTTTCTTCAGCTTTCTGAATGCCACTTAACCCACAATGTTGATCTCACAGCTGCCACGTAGCTCCACCACACTTGCACTGGATCGATCCTCAATTTCAGCATCTTCATTCTGACTGGCAGTTTCAGGCCTCCAAGGTGCAAAACGAAGCAATATAGGAAAACTTTTTTTTTCTTGAAATGAAACTAAAGAAACTATTGGAGAATTGGGAAAAAAATAGTGTAACCTGTGGACTTTAATACTGTGTTAGGAACTGTATGCTGTTTTAAGATTTTTCACATCTGTTTTTTTTTTCTTTATTATTGTGAAAGGCTCCTGTTTTGTTTCCTGGCTTTCATACTTCACTGTCTGCTCTCCTTGAGTATCATAAAAGATCCTCTGACGGTGTGAAGACAGCTCTTTTATTGAGAAAACAGACATATTCAGGCAAAGGTAGGCTTTTCTTTTTTTGCAACTCAGAAATCCATTTGATAACATATTAGATGCTACCTCACCTCGCAGGCTTGCATATTAATATTTTATTGCAACGAATAAAAACAGCATGTTCTTGCATTAGTGAATCATCTTTGCTTTAAAGATGACATCAGCACACGTTAAATCAGCGCTAATGCATTTCATGCCATCTGAAAAAATATCTCCCTTAATAATATGTTATTAATGGGAGTATATGTGGCAGGCAGTGTACACACATGCACAGCCGAACGCCACATACACATGCACAGGCCATCTGGCAATCCTGGCAAATGTCAAAAGGCTTGCTCTGGGCCCTGGCATGCTGAAAAGCTCTTGGCAAACAGAAAAATAGTCAAATATTTGTGAAAGAATATGAAAGCTGCAGGGTACATTTGTTGCACTGGCTACAACTTCATCAAATGCGCTAATAAAATGTGGCTTATGTGCTAATAATCAGTGAGTTGTGGCTTTTGGAGTGCACAAGTAGGAAATGGTGGCACTGGCCCTCATTAAAACGCATCAGCTCTAAGTGAGATCAACATTTTAGAGGTCACTTAAGTGCAAGAGTTTGCTTGGCTTCAAAAAGATACAAAATAAAATTTAAAAAGTATCCCGTTAAATGGTTTATTTATTATTCTTGTCATGGTTTCAGCTAATAAATAAGCGTTTCCAAACCTAAATTAAAAACTTGTTTTGCTTTTGTTCATTAATTTTCCCTGCTGCACTTTTTTTTCTGTCTATTTCATTAATATTGCCAATTATTTATCTCTTTATTAATTGCTGCTATTTCTTTTGTTGCAAATTTCATTATGACTTTATTTTTTTCTGTGATTAATTGGTCCGTTTATATTTTTTGTATTTCACTACATTTTTTTACTGCCATTTTTTGGCACCTTGTCAGGTGAGTTTTTCCAGGGTTAAGGTTAAAAACCCTTTTGATATAATTTAATGTTGGTACCAGAGGAGGGAGGGGCTTATGCTGATTTGATTCACAAGACGTCCTGTTGGTTATTCATTTGGTTGATGATGCAGCTAAGAAATATGCTTTTTGATTTTCCTCACGTCACCACAGCCAAACACGCTCAAAATAATCTGCACCAGTTGTCTAGATTAGCAAATGTACATAGCCAGGTGGTCAACAGATCCTTACTCCAAACTCATTAGAAACTGACAGTAGTCAAGACACGTAGATGCCACATTTTAAAGCACTGGCTATCTCATTAGCACTTTTCAACATACAGGGTCAAAAAGGATTCTACAGAATTCCCCCACTGTTTGAAATAAATGCCATTAGACTGCTGTCAAATGTGCTCTGTTGGTCTTATGGAAAGACGATGATTAAAAAGAAAAAAAGAAAGAAAAGAAAAAGCACAGCAAGAGTGGTCGGCTTATAACAGTATGGGGTACAATGCATTGTGTTAATTATGCTTCATCGCTACCTCACTCCTCTGTCCTCCAATCAAAACCTGCAAACTGGTCAAGGTCAACCATAAATGAGGCTGTTCCAATCCTCTAAATATGTCTCAGAGAAGATGAGGAATATTTACAGTTATAGCATCATAAAAACTGGTTTGTACCTGACCCCTTAACGACTACTCAGTCACTCTAATTTCTGATCCGGTGAGACAGTAAAGCGGCAGCTTCCGTGGATATCAGTTCACCAAACAACTAATGAACATGGTCAAAATCCAGTTTACTCATTTCTTTCTCAGCATCATTTGCTTTATTTGTTCAAAACACTTTTGGGACTCCATAAATGTCAAACTTTGTATTTACTTTGACACATTAAAAGCAGTTAAGAGACTTTAAAGCCTGATGAGACATAAGTGTCTTTTCAGTTAATGTCACTGCTGACAAGTGACTGGAAAAACATTTGCATTTGCCTTTAAAGTGAGAAAAAATGAACAAAAATCACATTAAATCTTCACACTTGGTGTGCCTTTTGGTAGCTCTCACGGCTGTTTTCTGGTAAACTGAGAGTTATTTTGGCCGGCCCTGAACAGTCTGTTTGACAAAAGCTAACAAAGCAAGATGAGTCCATGCATCACGCAGATTCTCACTCTCACGGCAGTATTCCCAGGGTGAGGCTCTGCACAGTCAGACATACACAGGTGCAAGTGTGTGCACACCTATGTGCATCTCTCAATAATACAAATAGTCCCAGTGCACCACATGATGATATTTAGACAAGCTGGCCAGTCAAATGGAAGGTCAGAAGAAAAGAAAAGCTTGAACAGAAAGAAGTAAGATAAAGAAGAAAAGACTCTTGCCACAAGCAGAGGTAAAAACTACAGCACTTTGGGATCAATGTATGGAGGCCTGGAGAGGTCAAACAGACTGTAACTTAAGAAAACGCCTGCATCTTTTTCTCCCTCACAACACTGATGAATCAGATGCTTCTTTTAAGCATGTCTCAGCACAATCCTTCATCTTTTGGTTTCTGTCACTTCTGCAGGTGGTCATTCACATTAACCTCACCCCAAGACCACTCCTGTTGTGTTTTATTCAAAATTCTCTGGATAAATTCTTTGAGAATCTCTTTAGTTTTCTTTCAGTCTGCAGTGTGCTAACATCTAGCTTTTCCCTATATTCTCCAAAGACAGCTTTTTGACAAGGACCATGACCCATCACTAATTACTCTAAACACAGCTGTAGTTGATTTGGAAATCCAAAATTCCAAGTTTGGGCCATCAGTTCACCTTACTGAACCAGTGGCCCGAAACCAAACACCCCACTGAAGCCTACACAAAACAAAACATGAAGCATGGAGCTATCATTCTATTATATTTCTACATTTGTAAACGTTTCTATAATTACTCATGTTCATCAACTTTTTGTCTCCCATGAGTGCTATTTGGAGTTGTGCAACCTTAAGACCTGAAATGTAGGCAAATTCCAAAAACTGCAGTTCTTCTAGGTGTCTGTTGAGGCTGGTTTTAAATGGCTCCCATGTAAAAATGTTAAACTTTACTGATAGAGTTGTATTGTTGATTGTCATTTATGCTTAGAAATATTTACTTATATATGCTTAGAGTTTTGTAATTAGTTGTAGATTGGTAGAGGTTTTGATCCTTGATAGTCTGCAAACTTTGTGTGTATTAGACAGCACTTTGGGAGCATGAGAGGTCATACCGTGTCTTATTGTTTTATGGTAGGATTAACGTAGTTGCGTCTGTTCTAGTCTAAGTGCTCTTTGTTTAGATGAACTGCAGGACTTCCTCACCGTGTTATCTAGGATGAACCATCTAGGGTGAGGGGGAGGCTACCCTCTTCCTGACCAAGGATGTTTGACCCTTTGATCAGCAGTCCACACACACACACACACACACACACACACACACACACACACACACACACACACACACACACACACACACACAGGCAAGGTACTCTTTGTGTATGTAGACGTCATATGTTAATGGACTTATGCATATTCATGTAACCTCAATAAAAGGACAGTGATACGGGAGAACGGACGAGAGCTACTGGGGTCAAGCGAAGGAACGGCGTTTGTCTGGTTCTTTCCCGTGCACGAGTACCATGAAGAAGTTTGCCTACTTGCGTCTTGCTTGCAGTGTAATTATATTGTCTTAACGTTCCAGCGAATAGGTTTATGCTACAAACCTATCATTTACAACATTAAATAGAAACTTTACAGTACATGCTTGAAAATGCCCATATGGAAAAGAAATAGGAAAAACTTGCATCAGCTTTAGCTTGCTTCATATAGATGAGAGATGAGATAGCCTTTATTTGTCAGTTGCAGGTCTTTTGCCCACAACTGAGATGACAGACCTTGACAACCATACATACAATACAAACATCACATTGGGGAGACAGGTCAGGCTAGGTAGCGAGGACATGGGAAAGTGTTCCAGTGTGTACATCTGATCTGGGACTGCTACAATCTTTCG
Organism: Diplotaxodon limnothrissa; assembly: GCF_057381915.1. Lineage (NCBI taxonomy): Eukaryota > Metazoa > Chordata > Actinopteri > Cichliformes > Cichlidae > Diplotaxodon > Diplotaxodon limnothrissa. The sequence goes on along the minus strand of NC_140612.1, from coordinate 11,703,338 downwards.
ACTGCGCCTCCAGCTGACCCGATGTCTACATCATGGGGGAGGTAAGTGTTGGAGGTGGCGTTGGATAGGGAGGGTGAGTGCTTATCAGTATCAGTATATGTATGTGTTTGCGTGTCCATAGTTCAGCTGAGACAGTGTCCTTCGCCCCGCCAGGCTAAGTAAACAGTCTTCCAGCCAACCCTGGTGGCCTTGCATGGAATGGGAAGGAACAGACTCAACACAGTCATTATCAGGGAGTTTTTGTTTGACTCCAGCCTTGAGCCCACAGCTGGCGCCGAAGGGGTAGCCGCATTATGATGGTATTTTTTCTTTTGCAAACAACTCGTGAGAATTTCAAGCTGTTTTTAACACTCCGACACTGGCCTCTCAATCTCCCGTTAATAGTTGCGAGTTTCTCCGTGATGTTATTAGCCGTCGATTTTGTGGTCTTGTCACTCTTTTTTGCTCACATAGCAGATTCTGAGAACTCACGGCCGCAGCCAACTGATCCGAGAGGTAGCTTCCGCCCAGAGGTGTTGTTCTGAGTTGATTCTTTCCTGATGTAATCCAACATACATACGCTCAAAGGTGTTATTCTGAGCATTCACTGCAGTCGTAAGCGCCTCCAAGCTCTTAACCATGCTGCCTTCAGTGAGCCCTTTCTGAGAAGTCGCACCTGTCGTTCCAATCCCAGCGGGCAGCCTTGTGGAGGTTTGAACAGCCGGTTCCGCTCTCTTAATTCTCCGATAAGCCCGGGCCAAGCCAGCTCCGATCAGCAAGAACCCTGTTATCATGGTTCCGAATAGGTAGATATCTTCAGCGTCCTCGATCGACAGTCCCGCCAGGCACACGATCCTCTGCCACCCGTCCATCGTGTATCCGGCAGGGAAAGTCCCTCCAGGGCACTCAGGTTCTCCCGAGCCTCTCGTTAAAGGGTGTCAATAGCATTCAGAGACCAGTTGATCAAATCCATAATTCTCTTTTAGGTTTTAGACACAGACTGTGAGAGAGTGTTCCAGGGAAAGTAATACAAAAAAGACACGAGACTAGACAAGGACATAAGAACTAGCAGGGAAGATAAGGGAGAGGAGAAAAAGTGCGTCCGCCTCCTCCGAGAGCCAAAGAAAAAAAAATAATAATAAAATGATTCACTATATTATATGATTATATAGTGAATCATATAAGGGTTATATGATTCATATGGTGAATCATATATTAACCGACATGTGTGTCTTTGCATTGCACCCTTACACTTTATGCAAGCTGTTTCGTAAACAAGTCAGCTAGTATTAGCTGAGAATTTAGCACTCCACCTATGTATACAATGGTAACGGCTATGCTAAAAAAAAGAGTCAACATGGCAATAGCCAAAAAGCAGGTGTTTAATTCACTTCCGTTGAATTTATCTTTGTTTATATAGCATCAGCATCTATTAGCAGTCACCTCAAGGCAGTATATAAGCACTTGGCAACAGTGGGAAAAAAAAACTAAATTTTAACACGAAGAAACCGCTGCAGCACCAGGCTCAGGGAGGACCAGCCATCTGTTAAGTGTTAAGGGTGAGGGGAGGGAGGCAGGAGAAAAGACAAATTCCTAATCTGTAGGAGTCCACTCCACTAGTTTTAAAGGGATATTCATGTTGTATCAGTTTTAAATGGGCTAATCAGTTTTTAGCTCTCTCTATGTGCGAACAATAATATTGCAAAGCCTTGCAAGAATAATCTTATACATTATTAAGGCCTGCCCATACAGGTGCAAGTAATGGTCCCAATATGATTTTTCACACTGTTTACATTGATAGATATAATATGAAATGACAAAAATGCATTCATAAATTCAATCAGCAAAAGTTCCCCAGGGCCGATTAATAAGAGATCAAAACAAACATCCCTATTCATGCTCTAACATGTACAAAACTAATTATTGAAGCTTCTACATTTCTGCTCCTCATAATAGAGGCAGTCAGGAAATCTAGTGTACCTCCCATAGAGTCACTTGAAAACTTGCAAACTGTAACTGTCATCCTGATAACACATATTAAAGAGTTTTCACTGCTGGTTTAAAACCAATAGTGTGGAAAAATTAATGGATGTAAAGTGGAGACGTGTCTATTTGAGATTGTTAAACAAGCACAGACAAGCAAGTCCGACATAAGGAGGACTTATCAGAGGAAAGTAATTATTCTCTCATTATTCTCAGTTTTCAGATGTGGAAATCGTTATGATAGCTTGCCAAACATTCCACCCTGAAAGCAAAGGATCCAGCGGAGATGTTATGACGATTTGCAGTAGAGTGTTGACATGGCTGAAAATTGATTAGAAATCCTAAAGTTTCAACACTTTAAGTTTGAAAAAGAACAAAAACAAAGAGAGAGAGAGAGAGAAACGCACAATAGCTCCTGTGTCCTCCCCGGTGAGCGAGACAAATTGATTTTATTATTCCTGGCTGTTGGCAGTCACTATAATATAATATTCAAAACCAAAATAACGCCATAGGAGCAGCGGGGAGTTTGTGCATCACAGGAAGATACTTGATGGTTATCATTTTGAGAAGAAAACATGCAATGAATTACTGTTAGGGCCATGCTAGCCCTCCCACCATGCCGGTGCTGCTTTTTGTGTACAATAACCTAATCGAGACAAAAGACAGTAGCGTTCAGTTGACTGTTTCTTAAAATAGAAATAGAAAAGTTTTATATACTCAAAGAAATAAATAAAATAACAATGGGTAATGTGACAGAAACATAAAATTAATTCAGTCCCATTAACACATACACATTCATGAAATAGGTGTTACCTTTCAACTTGCTCACTTGCTCCAAGGTGACAATAATTCTGTTATATTTGCAGGGATTTGTCACATTAACAGCACTGCTGAATGTAAACTGTATTTCAGTAGTGTTGAAGCTGAAGGTGTTACATTTTTAAGTATATTCCAAAAGTCATTTAACTACCAAATGAAAGTAAACGGAAGAGGCGTAAAGCTTCAGAGGTGTCAAAGAGCTCCGCATGAACATGTTTTAGGTTGGTAGCACTACAGACTGCTCCAGATTTTAAGCCATCAGCTTTATGGCTGCTGCAACATTTGCTTGTTTTTTTGTGTAGTTAGAAGTGATCATATTTAAATATATATATTTTTTTCCATTACCTTGTGTAGAATTTAACTAAAACAGAAGAAATAGAAGATTTGTGGCTCTGTGAAACCATATACACTTTTAGCTAACTAGCTTAGAGTGTACGTGGTAGTGTGTGGGATCATACCAAAGATACTGCTCCACTTTAAAACAAGATTTAATAAACAGGCTTCATTTTTTAACCTAAAATGAGTGACTGAGCCCATAAACAGATGTCAACACAGAAAGCTGTTTTCTTACAGAAGTCCTTTTGGTAACACAGTTATCGACCCCTGGTGGCCTTTGGATGGAAAACTGAACTGAGATCATTTTTTGACTTGTGTTTTATACTATCAATGGTTTTTGACAGTGACTTTGGTGAGTTGGCTGGTTAAATAAAGCCTGACTTTCTATCGTATGGTAAAAATTGGTTTTAAGCCACAATTCAGCCTTAGGTAGACTTCAGTTAATATCTTTGATGACTTCAACAACCTATAAAAAGTTTTACACATGCTGTCAAATCTTCACATTCTGCTGATGGCTTTAGCTCCTTGTGTGCAGTGCTAATTTATCAGGTAACATTACTGAGTTTGTTTGTATGGCAGAGACACAAATACCTGCTAATTCTATGTAATAGAATAATTAAATGTTACTTTTCAAAATTAAAAATTTCCCTCATAAAAACTAATCCACAAGCGTTTGGACAGTCTGTTACACAGCATGTCATAACATGTGTTTGTTCATTTCAATCAGAACACTTCAAAAGGAATAAATAAGAGTCAAGAAGTCCATTTCAGTGACTCAGAATCCTGGAGGTGAAGTTTTAAAGCAATTCGTGTCTGCAGCTACCCTGCATAGGTCTATCAAAGCCCCTAACTTTAAGCCTTACCAATGCCAAACAAATGCTTTACAGAAGACAAAATCGACCACCAGAAACCAAAACTGTTTTTATACCAGCACAAGTATAAGGTTACAAAATGTTATATTTTAGTATCCGGTTGTTTAGTGATGACACGACGAATCCTACTTCCGGGCCTAAAGTAGTCTGTGTTTAATATGGCTTTTGTGTTGTTAACATGTTTAATGTTATGTATTTTCTTCTATTTGATCTCAAAAAGCTCCTAAAACAGTCAGTGATCACTGTTGACCTCCCTCGGCTTTTATTACTGCTAATCATTTATTTAAGCTCAGTTTTTAAAACCTTAGGATGTAACTACAGCCCAGCCCATGCAGCAGTATATGAATGACTAACCTCGTATTGTGGATGGATTATCTCAGTTGTTCTCCTGGCTGAAGTTTGGTCCTTTTACAGCATCCTGCCATGTGATTACATTTGTTCCTGACGACCGAGAACACTCACGTTAACTTTTATCGAGTGGAAAAAAAGTTAGCTTGTTTATATTATGCTAACATAGCTGTGTCGCTAGCGGTCACGTAGCACACCATTATATACAAGCTAGCCCAACTTCAGTAACCCTACAAACGTCACTGCTTTTTAGTTTTCTGTCTTCATTTATTGAAAGTGATAACAGAGCTGTACGTTTTCATTTGTTTCCAAAAGTCAGCAGTCAGGACATGCTATATTGTATTTAGATAGGAGCTAGCGAGCTAACTTCCTGCTAACTTCTAACTCCGTTAAACGTCATAAATTCCATTTTCATGGATGCCTGGATGTTAAACTCAATTGTTACACCTGGTAGAGCAGAACGCTGATCATTTTATTAAAGATGAAAGACTTTAGACAGTTTTTCCAACTCTCAGTAATGCCATAGTGATCGTTTGATGGACCTGCAGCGGAGTTTAGGTCCAGACACGGCTAGTGACGTCAGACTGAACAACCGGATAGTATTCTGCGGAATTGACTTATCTTTGGAACCAGCCTCTAGTGGCCACAAGGGGAACTGCAGTTTTCTTCCCAGTTGGTTTCTTTTTTTATCACTTGTGTAACACAAAATTCAATTTATTTTAAATTTATTTAGAGAGTGAGGTACTTTCGCTGCTCCCTTATTTCCCAGGGGTTACAGTTTTGATGCCAAATTCCCTTCGTGATGGAATGTTCCCATTTATCTAGGCTTGGGAGTGGCAGAAAACAGAATAGATGAGCTTGTGACCTCCCTCAGGCCGGCATTTTTGTATCTCTTCCCAGTCTCGACCAGGGATTTTTTTTTAAGTGTAAGGCAAATGTGTTAAACACTATACAGATAGAAAGTAAAATTAATATAAACACAACACCAGTTGGGGGGTGGGGTGATTTTTCAGTTTAGCGGAATTAGTGCAGTATAGAGTTGCATCGTTTGTTCGGTGACAGGCAACTTGAAATCTTTGGAGGGGTAATCAGTAACCTGGCTCTCCTCCCACCAGAAGCCGCTATTGCAGTCATACAGTGACTATATCACACCCTATTAACCAGAATGACCCAGAACCCAGGTGGCGGGGTACTTATTCATTTCACTGCTTCTTATGCAGTGTGGTGTAAACTCTGCAAAAATCTGTTATTAAAACACTTCCTCGGGACATAATTTAGCACAGGCTGGCGAGTGTGGAGAAAGGCCAGCATGTTTATAATCCATTTCGTGGCTTGGAAGCTGCAATGAAAAAGCAACTGTAAGTCCCCAGTAATTGCCACAACAACCTCTGAACCTCTTTAATTTTCATACAACCTGAAGGGATCAGGTGATTGCCCTAAGTGGATGAAGTACAGCGTCAGCGGCAGGGTGTCATGCGCTGGGGGTGGGCGTGTTTGTGTTGTCGAGCAGTCCGACCTGCGCTGTCCCCGGCTCTTGACGAGAACTGCCGCTGCGCCAAGCCGGGCCCGTGGGAATCAGCTGTGCTCGGACAGAATGCGGGAGGTGTCGTGGATGAAATATGATTTCAAGGCTCACTCTGAAATGGGCAAATATCACATTACAGGCATAGAGTTTACTGTATGTCTCCATGCCCTAAAGATACACGGGTTCATTATGCAGCGGCTTTGATGTATCTCACAGAATTTCAATGTTTATCGCTGTGGTCTCTTTGTCGCCGCCTGCATTAATATCACAAGGCCTCGCCGTTGTTCTTCTTTTTCTTTTTTTTCCCTCTGAACTCGGTGGGCAGAATGGATTACTGTGGCCTCATTTGTCTGCCTCGGCTCCTTTCCGGGTCAACAGCGAAACATCGAGTGAATTGTGTCAGTGTGCTTTGTGGAATTATGTCCAATTTGAAAGACTGGGGTAACCGAATTTATTTCTCTCCCCCCCCATTATCAGAGCAGAGACGTGGCTTTCTCAATACACCTGTGGCTAAGTGAGTGGTGTCATTAAAAAGGTGGTGACAGAGATTAGTATTACAGCTATCACCCCGTGTATTCTGCCGCTCTTGATGGGTCCAATCACTGCGGCTTAGAGGGGGCTTACACTCGCAACGCATCATCAGTACCCCATCAGTGATGAGAAGGCAAGCATGGAGGTGACACTATAGCCTTTTAATATGCTTTAAGAGCAAGTCTCTCTCAGAGTACTGAGCAGCTTCAGAACAAAAAGCAATATTCATCCATTTGGTCGCATCCAGTGTGAGAAGCTGAACTGCCATACGCCTGTTACATCCAATTAAAAATACATCTAAGTTCTGCGCTGTCAGACACCTGCGTCTTCAAAAACACAGTGAGATCCAACTCTAGCACCTTTTGACAGCTGGTTTTAAAAGAAATAAGGCAGGTTTCCTCGATGCATTATGCTCAAGCTGAAGAATTTGCAGCACCCGGAACGTTTTTAGCATCTTAAAAGGTTGCAAAGCTCAAACCCAATAACTGGCCATGCCATCAGTTTGCTTTGGTCAGCATTGCCATTAAAAATGTGAAAATTTGCCTTCTCACAGCTCAGCTTTTTCTCCACCACACCAATCTCACTGCCACTTAGTAAGCTATCTTCCATGTTTCACACTATATTGCCACCCATATGTTGATATGCATCGTCCGTGCATGCTTGTGGAAACAGTTTTGAGTACTGTATTCTCTATTGGGCAACAGAAAATGCTGGGATCATTTTCACGCTTCTGACATGAAATAAAAGAAATAGATGGCACATGGCTTCCCATTAAATGTTCTCATTAAACCACCCTGAAATTTTTGCATTTGGTTATGTATTAAAACTTATATAATATGTTCATTGGTGAACTTTAAGTGTGCTTGTGACAAATTTGGTAGCCCTTGGACTAGTTTTGTTCAAGTCTTTGTGTGCCTAAAATGTCTAAATTAGGTGCAATTTCTAAAGCAGGTTCTGTAAATGAAAGACTCCTTTCATTATATGTACTACCGTCTACTGCCCAGGATCATTTTACAACATTTGGTAATGTTATGAGGACACTTACTACTTCCATCTGATAGCCATCAGGACCATTCAGCAAATGGTGTGCAATTTGCAGAAACCTGGACCTGTTTCTGCTCCTGTTTCTGCTTTTCTTCATGCATTCATAATGTCATGATGTTCACATAACCTTCTTATTTTATCTTAAGTAGGTACGTAGTATCTGATAGAGAAATCCAATGTGGAAATGGTCTAAGTCTGTATTCTGTATAATGGCCAGCAGAGGATTCTTCTGGTTGTAATAATCTATGAGAAAATGACCCTACTTCCACAGATATAAAAGATGGAAGTAGTCACTGTGATGTCACCTGCTCAGTTTGTCAAGCTCCCAGAAGAGCAGTTTTGTTATCACCATCTTGATGTTTGAAACCAAATGTTTTGAGTGAGGAGTTGATATGTCTTTGAAACTGACTGCTCATTGACTAACAACTTGTCAATCACAAATCATTAGCCAATAAGTATTGAGGTTTTGCTGACACGTGAGCACTAACCACATGATGTTGACTTGCCTGCCATTTTGGACATGCGACTTGACCAGATCAAGTCAATAAAGACCCAGTCAAACAGGCTAAGAGGATAGTTCACAACCATCTGGCAACAAAAGAAAAATGAGTATCACCAACCAGTTGGGAGGAGTTGCTGGAGGCCGAAGGCAGTCACTAAGAAAGTGATTTCTAAAGCCCCTTTTAAAAACCTCTTAAAAGACCAGCGAGGAAAAAATTAATTATTAGGAGATTTTTGGTCCAGCACCTATTTCACAGCTGATTTTGCCCAATAACAGCCAGCAACTTCCAGGAACTACTGCTAGCTGGTCAAGGAATACACATTTTTACCTAGCAACCAGTTGTTACACCAATATGGCAGACAAATCTCGAGGACTGTGAACATTTCTCACATCATTTGAGAAACTTCAATATCTTGAAAAATCATTCAAGTACATAGAAACCAGACACAATGTTTATTTTGAAATTAAGGTCCCCGTTCAGAGTGAAGCAGGTAGGGCCTCTTGTGATTGACAAGTCACTACGGTTTTACCCAGCAGTACTGTCGGTGTCTCATTAAGATCCACCTGTAACTCATCAGGTATGGTTTCAAAAAACCAAGATGGCAATGGGCAAAACAGGACTTAACAAATCATAGTAGTAACCATATTGGCTAACATAATAGAGCTCATCAATTGGGTATATATAGATATTAAATACATACAATTATTTTAACACTTCTTTTTATGTTGAGAAATAGATTTAGTTGCAGATTTCAGAAGGTGTTGAAGGCTTTCAGGTACCATGTGATTAGATGGAGATTAAACGAAAAACTCTTTAACACCAAAGATGCCATTTTGGGTGAGGACTAGCCTAACACCGAGCTGCATTAAAAGTCTGGAATAATAAAGATCTTTTTTCTGACTCCCCTCTGCAGATGCTGCTAAAACGCGGGGTCAACTTTATGTAACACGCCAATTATTTTGCTTCTCTGAAAACACATTTCCAACTGCTATCAGCCACGCATGTCTTTTCTACCTGGCAAATGCTCTTAGAATAATTGTTTTTTGCCCTAATGTGACCTTCCCATGTAAATGCTGCTTATAAATATGATTATAAGAAATTACCAGAGGGTTTAACATTTTCCATAAGGTGTTTACATCATTCCCGCCTGCTGTAGCTTGTTAGTTGGTTTGCTGCACAGCTAATATTTTGTGGCGTACATTTAAATGACTGGAGGAACACCTTTTGGTAATATTAGGGATATTTTCATTAATGGAGACAGCGGGACGAGAGTCAGCAGGCTCATAGGCAACACATCTGAGGGGGATTCAGCAATCATTCTCCTATCAGGGGGTGATCTAGCCACTGTGACCAGATTACATGGGGGGAACCCAAGAGGCTCTCTTTATAATTACTTTGCTGATTGGAAAAATAAGAGCCCTCTAACAAGCTCTGTCAATCAAGCTTGCACTGTTTTTTGTAATGATTATGTAGAGAAAAATGTTCAGCCGTTCATGTGTTATTATACAGCCCGCAGGTCTACTAAAACCTGAAACTAAAGGTTGGCCAATTTAGCAATTTCACAAACAAAACAACTGCAATCCAAAAACCCTACACATTCATAAACATGAGTTTCCGCTTCAGTGACTTCACTACTAAGATACATGTGGAGAGGAGGGTGTGTGACTGTGTCTCTGTGGGTGTGGGTGGGCGTGTGCTCACTTTAGTGTGAAAAAAAGGATCATGCATGCTCGCATTGGTATTTGCATGTGTTATTAGCTTGTGTGTCCAATGCAGTCCAAACCAAATCCAACATCCAGCATTTGTTTATTTGTGATTTGTCCCGTTGCGGTTTGCGCTCATACTAATCCCTATCTGAGGACTTATTCTGCTCTGTCGTTTGGGGTGAGACTCCAAGTTGATCGCAGAGCTTGGCAGGAAGGAAGGAAGCCTCTCGCTCTCCTGCTGGCGTGTCATTGATGCATGCCATTAGGCGCCATGTGTCACATTCTTCAGCTAGAGCAGGCGGCTTTTTTAGAAAAGGCACCAAACAATGCAGTGCAAATAAGGGACAACCTGCAGGATGGCATTCTGGGGAGATAATAAGGACAGCCAGGCGCTCAACATGAGAGTATCTACAATTTGCAGAGGGTAAAGATTCATGGAGAACTAAAGTATTCATTTCTCACTACTTTTTTTTTCTATTAAATGACCTACCAATATCAAATTGGCCCCCGAACCACACACTCGTGCACAACATACACACATGCTTACTTCTCCTTCTGACTGTGTGTGTGTATGAGTGCGGATTGGCTATAAATAGTACCAGAAGGATACTATACCCTTGAAAAGGAGGGTCTTCAGAAGCACAAAGGGCAAAAAGAAAAAAGAATAAAATAAAAAAAGCTGCAGCCTTGAAATATTGAGCAAGCATTAGAAGCAATACAGCCCTGTGCAAGAATTCACGTTGTTTTATGTAAGACTTTGAGACCCAAATAAACAAATCAAAAAAAGAAGACAAAACAAGTGGCTGTGATGAAACTGGGCTGCAATGACTGAGTGGAGCACCAAGAGACATGGAAGGGACTGCTCACCATCACGTTTTTATCCTCTGAGCCACTGCTGCCACTAAAGAGCTTTCTCTATGGGTAAAAAGAAAAGGAATAGCTGCACAGGCAGGCATCCCTCTGTTGCTCCATGAACCAAACAGCAGATACAAAAATACAGGACTTCCCATTGTAGATGCATTAAAAACAAAGTCATCATTTTGCTTTTCTGTGTGGCATTTCACAAAAACTTACGTGTGTTTCTTTTTTTTTTAAGTTGTACATGCCATTTCGCATCTGCTTACACAAGCAAGGGCCAAATGTTCTCTTTTTGAAGTTATTACAGTCCCTCAAGGAAAACAAATTGTCAGGATTCAGGGTGCAAGCAGTTGTGAGCATATTGCTGTGCAGTCACAAGCGCCGGCTTCCAAAGGGAATGCAAAAAGTTTAAAAGACAGCTAATAAACATGCCCACAAAGCCACGGCGCAACCGCGTAATGAATATTCATATTGTTCCAGAAACATGATACTTTGAAAGGACATGCAGCAGTATAAGACGGAGAATCCATGAGCATTTATTATTGAAATAACAGTTAGAGAAGGGAAAAACGGTTACAGGGAAAACAGATGGTTGTACTACATTTTTTGGCCATTTTAATTAAATTTAAAGTAAAAACCACTGTTATTGGTGAGCTGCAGAGTTGCTTGGGATTTCCATAAGAAAAGAGTGATGAGAGGTACAGACTGTTTTGCATGGTATTATGTTGCATTAATAAGTCCATCCAATTTTATTTATATGGTGCCAATTTACAACAACAGTCACCTGAAGGTGCTTTATTCTGTTGGACACTAGCATATTTGAAATGATTATACCTATTGTATCTCTGTATTGTGTGCTGTACAACTGGGAGACCAATGTATGTATAATGACAAGAACATTCACTTGTGAAGCAGTCAATGCTACACTCATGCAGTCTAGTAGAGGCGGGCAGATCGATTCAAATATCGATACTAATTCTGGTATTGATGTTGGATAGCTACTAGCCTGACAGGATCTATACCTTGTTTCTATCCTCTAACTTCAGCATGTAGCTCACTGTATTGTGTTCAAAAAATGTTTTTTGGACATGAAAAAATATACCTCAAACATGCACTATGACACACGTCTGAATCTTTTTTGTTAACTGTCATGTCTGTTTTATTTATAGCCTATAACACATTTTAACAACAGAAGTTGACCTTAAGTGCTTTAGAGACAGACACATTTAAATTCCAGGCCTCCAAAAAAACCCAGTTTCAAAATACATGAAAAGCTGAACGGTTTGTTTCTATTCTCATCTCAATCTCATCCTCGTCCTCCTAACCTTAAGCCTCACTCGTGAACTGAAGTGAGGATTCAAACATAAGAAATCCTACATGAACATACTTAATCTCGACATTGTCACAGTTAATTATTGTCGGCAGATCAGATATGCGACCCTCCTGTCTCTGCACAGCTGACAAGAGATGGCTAAACAGCAACATAAAGTTACAAGCTAACGTCATGCCAGCTAACATTAGACTGTAGCGTCCTAAAACTTTTAAACTACTTTCCCTCCGATCAACAATTTGATTACATTCTCACATCACAAGTTTATTTTCTAAGTGTGAGTCCGCCCACGTTAAAACCAGTGCTTACAGATGGAAAATTATCCTCAACAATTCACCTCAGTTTCGCTGTCATTATTCAGAATGAGCTATGCTGACTGGTTGACGGTGTTAGGGATAATGCACAGAGACATGTCAATATCAAAATGTAATAAATATCAGGCAAATACCTAAGCAAGCCAACTTGATCCAGTGACTATAGTTCCGGGCAGAGTCCAGTGGCTGGGGTTTGTTACCCATCTTGACACAAAATACTGATAAATAAGTTTTTAACAATCTTTCAGGATAGTTACAAATTTAAAATGGCTGACAAGTTAATGTCAGTAAGTACACGGTCGCAGGTCTGCAAAAAATATCAGTAGTTTTTGATAATAAATTAATGGGTAACATCATGGTAGCTACGTCCAATGTATTTTATATGTATGTGCAATCAAGCGAACATCAGCCAGTTAGCTGTTAACAAGCTACTCGGCACAATTAGAGGTAATTTGTAATGCTAACTGATAAAGTAGCATGGAAATGACCAGCTGATTTATATCATCCCTGATAGTTTAGGGTGAATTTACAACCTGAATTAGCAATTCATTTATAATAGCAGCCATGCTAGCATTAGCCAGTAGAAAGACTGCTCAAGGCCGGATTAGATTCCACAAACCAAACAATCCCTTCATTAATTAAACACCCTGCAGTAGTTAACCATCTTTTCAATTGATTAGGTAAATATCCCTTTAGCCAGATGGCCTTTTTTGTTTTAGAAAAACATGTATGTGTTATGGCTGGTGTTAGATATTTTCAGCTAGCTTGCTACCAACATAACAGCTACTTCAGTTAGATTGCTTCCTTGCTGGTCATTTGTTGATATGTATTGTTCAGTGGTGATGCTGGGAACAGAAGAGAGGCACTTTGGAGAATGCATCTTCAGAGCCTCGGCATTATGGATGGGCCTCAGGGGTCCAAGCCCACCCAATAAAGTCACTGTGCCCCCTCAGAAATCTACTGATATAGTTGAACTATAAGTTAGACTAATTCATTCAATTTAGTAATGAAAACGTATACTATATAACACCCATATCACCGATAAGTTATTGCAGTGCAAGCTTAATTTAATTATTCGGTTCACAGTAGTTTAATGCTTCTGCAGCAATCGTGGTAACCAGCATGATTGAGGAGGACACTAAGAGAATGGGCCTATGCAGATCAGACTTTGGGAAGTACCCCTTCATCTCTCTTTGGAACTAAAAAGAGGTCATACATCAGCTTGTGCTGCAAGTTCTACTCGGAAATTGCAAAACAAATGGAAATGTGAGGATATTCTGCACTCACAGTCGGCTGTCCTAGTGTGCGGTGAGTTCATTGATCCACTTCTTCATCCAGAGAAAAGTGTCCTCCTGTTTGTCTTCCTGATAATAACCCTTTACCACTTAGAAAAATGGTGAATTTTTTTAAATATCATATTTATTGGGTCTAATGAAAATGAAGAGGCAAGTAGATGTGCCTTATGATTACGAATTGTGTGTGTGTGTGTGTGTGTGTGTGTGTGTGTGTGTGTGTGTATGTGTGTGTGTGGACATTAAACTTCACTATCATGTTATTTTTCATTTCATGCTGTCACAGTTGATGTACATTTTTTTTCTGTAAAATGAGTTACTATTAAAGATAAAATGACTGCACGAAAGTGTAAAGTGTCTGTTTTTGGCTAATACAGTGAATGAAATGCCTGATAAGTGAAGGCACCTCATCACGCTAATGCAAAAGTCCTATAAATTTGGTGATGCTGCAAAATAATGCAAAAGTTCCCTCAGTGACCTTATAGGGATATTAAAGTGTTAGCTACTGTGGTAAAAGTGGAACAGCAAATCTCTGATGGCAGACAAATATCTTTTAAAGATATGAACCGCAGTTTGTGTTCTTGGCTGCGATGGCATGGCGATGTGAAATTGGATAATAGTAAAGTTTGTAGATTATCATGTAATATGCAGATTTTTTCATTGTATTTGCGAGTTCTGAATATTTCGCTTCCCTTCAAAACAATAATATTCAGTCACTTTAAGTACTATTTTATTTTATTTATCAAATTAATTTCCCCCATTACACATGAAGTCACAGTTTAGAGCCAGAACCAAATATAGAAAATGTTTATATTTTTAGGTCAATTTGTTTCGTATTATACAAAAAAAAACCCAAGATTATCTAAATTCAGTTAAAAAATAGATTTCACCTACATTTTTATGTGCCCAATATGCACCCAACAGTATCCAGCTGCGAAAAGACACAGCAAACTAGGTCCTCCTTGTTACCTCGCCATGTCCGCGCCCCTGAACCGTAGTAAGGAGACCTCTGGCAATTATTTCGGATCCCGTGACTGGCTCGTAGCCGATAACTAGCTTACTGCGCGGGCCAACTTTGCGATTGAAGAGACAGAAGGAGCCAGTGGAAACTTCTTCACCGGAACTTTATTTTCTTCAGAGGCACAAACACCGTGCACAGTGGGCTTCTAACACTTTACTCACAACGGGCATCGCCGACACATCTCTGGCTGCCGTGGGAGTTATTATATTTCTTTTTTTATGCCTTTCTTTTCCTTTTTTGGTAGCCGTTCATAATTCCCCTTTTCCAACTCGCTCCCTCACTCACATACACAAACACCCAGGGGCAGTCCCATGCATCCTTTTTCCACAGTCTGCAATACATTTACCAATAGGCTTCACCCTTAAAGGGCCATATCTGTAACATCCTGTTCACCGCATGCTTCTGAAGATAGAAAGCAAAGAAAAAAGTGAGACAATATAAATGCATGTAAGCGGTTAACGGTTGCAACAAGAACATCAGTTTGTTGCATTCTACCTGAAACATCCTGAGCTTGCAACATAATGAATAAAAAAGGCAGTGACTTGAATAGCAATTGATGTCACACAAGCCTGACTTTGTTAACAGAAACAGGTCAATGGATTTAACCCTAGCATGTGCAAAACTGTTCATAATATGTGGCCACACATTTATCTGTTTTTAATTGCACAGAATTTCAATCTGAGGGCTTTATTTAGCATCCCAAATGACCTCAATTACACAAGAGGATTTTACCACATTGTTTTGAGGACTTTTTTTTTCATTTCTATATTGGTTGTACAATCTCTAATATAAGATGGGGACAAAAAATCAGTTCACCCACGGAAAAAGGATTTAGTGATTTTACTTTCTGTGTATTTATTTGTAAATGGGCCAATTGCTTAAAACAATTACTTACACCTACTTAGCTATTTCAGGCTAGAGTATTTGAACAGCTGTGTGGGGAGAATAAACAGATAAAGCCTACAACTAGCATCAGAAAACAATGATGATTGTATTAATGCCCGCACATTCTTTAAACATGCGCTGACACTGTTCGTCTAAAGATAATAAGAAATAAAAAGGAAACATTTAAGAAAATTAATTTCTCTTTATTTCATTAAAAAAGAGTAGGCGGGAAGTTTATTGCCATTGATTTCTGCTGCTCTGCTATTTTGCTACACAACTCTAGCCTTGTGACTGGCTGCTTTCGACTCCATTTTGAAATATAGCAGGAAATGAGAGATGCAACTACGACTACTTTAAATCAACTTGTGACAGAGACTCCACAATCCGATCGTAGCATTAATCGTTAATTGCAGTTGCAATTAATTCATTTAGCAGCACTAAAGGCTAAAGTAGATCTTCACCTCATTTCTTACCATTCAGCGATATTTTTTAACATGTTTTTTTTTTAAACTTGGTGTAAGGCTGCAGCCTTCAGAATAATAGCCCTGCCTTGCCTTTTCTCCTTGCTCATCTGTAACTGAACTCATTTTCTATTCACACGCTCAAGAAAATCTTATCAGAGGAGAGTTGTAGGCTTGTAGGCTGGTACAAAAGTTTTAATGATGAAAGTGCCAGCAGCAAATTGCGACATGATTCCCTGGAGTCCATGAGAGGCTTTTTGACAGGGGAAAAAAAGCAAGAAAAAGAAGGGAACAGACTAATTCAGGCAACTGACCTCTACTAAGAAAAAATTTGAAAATAATACTTTTGACAACAAACTTTAAATACTTTCAGTATGGCTAAAAGAATAAAAAAATACATCTTTACTTATCAACTATATAAAACCTCTTAAAGGATTTGTGGGGGTTTCTCTTTAGGCTGTGCTATTATTCATGTGCCTACTAATGGAATTAGTTTTCTTAATGCAGATTGAGCACCCCCCCCCCCCCCCCCCTCCCCTCCTCATCCATCAAACTCATGAAGATGATGAGCAAGAAAAAAGATGGCCTCATTCACTTTATTTATACATACACACCTACAACGAATATTTACACATGGTACTGTTAGATAAACAGTTGCTTAATTGCACTATTCCACAGCTTGTTAAGACTCTCGGTATCCATTAACGTGAGGTAATTAGTCGTAATTTGCATCATTAAAGACAAAACAATAGCATAATCGTTTATGAATACTCAATCAGAGGATAATTACTTAGTCTTGATCTGCATCTTCAGGCTGGAGAGATGCAAAAAAAACTGCAAAGGAGGGTGGGGAGTCTTTGTTCTCTGACTGAAGAACAAGGGGCCTGCCTCTTTTCGTTCCCCCATGAACATACTTTTTCAGCTTTAACAAACCCTGAAATTTGGCTATTTAATTGCTGTTGGCCCAGTTTTTCTTTCTGTTCTTTTTTTTCTTCTTGGTGGAGGAAAGTGTACAACAAAGTTGCTGCTTTTGTCTTGTCTTGTAGCCTGTAAGACTGGAGAATGGCATCTCTCTTTGTTGGGTATAGAAAGTGAGGATCATTAGTTACCGAGAAGACGTAATGAGGGGTACGCTGGAGAGAAATATTGTACTGTGTGAATGTGTGATGTGTGTGAACATTTGGTGAGTGAAAGCTTAAAGTGTAACTATATGCGTACCTGCTGCTGCTGTATTTTGGACGAAACCAGTGTGCAGTAGAGTGGCAATTTGTTTCCATCACGTTTCAGTTAAACTCTGTGCTGTTGTGCCTGCAAACAGCCCCACACTAATGACTCTTTTTAAATGCCAGGGTATGAGTATTACTCAGATGATTTTTAGGTTTTCAAAAGAAAAGAAAGGCTGTAAAGATTTTATTGGAAACTGAATTTTTAAAATGTAATCATAAATACTTCATGTTTAAAGTTATGACTGAACGTATTGCATTTCTGAAAATCATTTACCTGAATATGTGTGTTTTGAATTCTCTTTGAAATTGCCCACTAATACAAGTTTGTAATTCCAGAAATTTCTTTTCCCTTTCTTCAAAGTGTATCCAGCATACAAGGAACTTAAATGGACCAAATTATATCTTTGTTGTGCTAGGTTCAGTCGACATTCAAGACGAGTAACCTCAGAAACACATCAAGAAAACAGACGAGATCGAATTTTCTTTCTATTTGGATTTTCTTCCCAACATGTTCTGAAACATTGTCCAGAGTGCCCTCAATTTCACATGTCAAATCTTAAATTGAACCTTGTGAATTAAAAAAAAATAATAATTTCAAAGTAATATTTTCAGTGGGATTAATTCAGTACTTAGACACTTGATTATATTTGAGAAGTAAGTAATCATTTGCTTCTGATTCTGTAGACAGATATCTGCTTGAACATGCAGAGTATGTAGGCAAAGTAATGCAGTTTGGTGCTGGAAGCTTTCTAGGTTGCACTTGTCTGTCTGTTATATTCAGGATTTTATTAGTCAACCAAATTTAGCAGGATTGTAGAGTAAAATGAGAACTGCATTGTCAAAAAAGCCATCTCAAAACAGTCTGAAATTCTGACAGTTATATAGCTTTTTTTATATACATTAATGGATATACATGTGGCCCGGTCATGGAATGAAACAGGACACAGGAAATACTCTTTTGTGGGCTTTTTTAATCTCCGACTGTACTCGGAGGAGCACAGTTTTAATTCTGTAGTTTTGAGTGAAACGGCAAAATTTAACTATTCCACTGGCTCAGCCTAAAACTGCCTTTCAGGGTCTGAGACAACAATAACTATCATATGTACATGTTAAATTCAAACAGTATAGACAACAGTAGTGACCTGTCAAGAAACAAATACAACAAAAAAAGAGAAAACAAAACAAATAAACACATTGTTTACATCTCACAACTTCGCAGGTCAACTGGCAATAAAGTGCACTGTAAACTCTCTTTTAAACATACATTTCTATGGGAGAACATCATGAACTCACTTCGGTTTCTCCACACAGCTACTGTGCTAGGACAAGTACACACGCAGGAATCACACAGCAAGTGATCTCCCCTCTGAATCAAACAGAAACATACAGAGTTATGCAAAGTGAATAACAGTGTAAACCTAACAACTTTGAAATCTGTTAGGACACTGTCACTACTCACGCCAACCCGCTCTTCAGTCCCTTTCACAGCACGTGACCATTAAACATGCACCCGTCGCGCGTTAAGAACTCTACACAAATGGTCACAAACATGGAGTCATTGCTAAAGAAACTTAGCTAATTACAGTCTACTACAACACTGGTGACAATATTTTGCAGTATGCTACACTTTTTAGCACATTTACCTCTTGTGTAGCTAGCCACAGAATCTTTTGCAGTCTCTAACTCTCCAGTGCTCCCGCTCACAGCGCTCAGTGTGTGACGCAAACTTGAGTGCATGCGTGCTCTGGCTTACGACGGCTCTTAAAGGGACAGTATACCCCCAAAACGCGAGGTCTAGTCATCACCATGACAACCCTACAACAGACCTCCGGTAGACAGGCAACCAGTCAAAAACACAATCCCCTCTTTTTAAACCCTTTCCATGCATAGTATTAGTTCACTTGGCTACATTCTCCCCTGCTACGAGTCAACGTCCTCGGTGACCCTCTGCTCATCCACCATTCCCCTGAGTTTGGTGGTGTAGAGAACCATACCGGCTAACACCTGGGAGAGTACATCTGGACTGAAGGATACTGCATTGCATGCTGACCTAGGTAGATTAAATGGGTTTGTGTGGACCCCTGCAGTTTCTCTCCTACTCCTGCGTGTAGCAGGTGTGGGTGGACCTGCCTCCGCTTTCCCTTTCTTTCCTTTCCTAGGAGCTGGAACAGGTTTTGCCACCGGTTCTTCACTGGAGAATCCAATGCTCCCTGGTCCAGGTGGAAGGTAAGCTGCTGGCTCCACCTCGAGGTCATCAGGGTAGTCGCTGCTCTCCTGCCCTAGCAGATCCTCACCCATATTTTCAGTTCCATTCTCCAATTGGTTTCCAGGTTCGTCGACCATCGGAACCAAGTTCCCAGGTCCCTGAGCCACTGGCAGCTCCATTGGGTACTGGACCTCCTCCATCAAGGCAAACTCTGGATGCTCAACCTCCATATCAGACACTTGGTGCTCATCTGCAGAACTGACTTCCTGGTCACGTAGCCTTGGCTTGGGTGCAGGTATAGACCCCACGCATGGCCTCAAGTTAGATCTGTGGACTCTTTTCACCGGCCCTCCTTCCAGTGGCACTACTGTGTATGTTGTCCCTTGGATATCAACCACTTTATACACAGGGGCTGCCCAGGCATCTTGAATTTTATTCCTTCCAGGTGGTCGGTAACGGAGATACACAAACTGTCCGATGTCAACAGGTGGACAGAACACCTTTCCTTGCTGCTGAACCACTCTCTCTGTAGCCTTCCGTTCGGCAAATTCTCTGGCTCTGGCATGTGCATCCTGGAGACGCTCCTGATGCACTAATAACCAGTCCAGTTTGTCATCCTTTACTTCTTCCCGGCCCAACAATGCATCAATGGGTAGATGTGGGTGGACCCCAAACAGCAGGTAATGGGGAGAATACCCTGTGGTCGAGTGCGGCGTGACATTGTAAGCATACACCAGCTCTGACAGATGCGCGGGCCAGCGCCGCTTCTTCTCAGGGGGAAGCGTACAGAGGATGTTGTGCAAAGTCCTGTTGAACCTCTCACAATGAGGGTTACCCTGAGGGTGGTGGGGTGTTGTACGAGTTTTCTTGACTCCATACAGTTTGCATAGCTCAGCAATCACTGCGCTTTCAAAATTCCTGCCCTGGTCTGAGTGCAGGCGATCTGGTACCCCATATTTCATGAACCACTCTTTCAGGATAATCTTAGCTGTGGTATCTGCTTTTTGATCTCGTGTGGCAAATGCCTGACTGAACTTGGTGAACACATCAGTCATTACAAGAACGTTTTCACAAACATCTGTAGTCCGCTCAAGGTGGTATAATCAACAGCAACAACTTCAAGTGGGCGGGTAGCCAAAAATGGAGCGTGGGGTGCCTGAACTTTGGGTTGAGGCATCTTTGTATACACACACCTCTGACATTTCTTCACCCAGTGCTCAACATCTTCAAACATGCCCCCCCCCCAGAAACATCTTTGTTTCAACAATCCCAGTGTGCGTTCAATTCCCTGGTGTCCCATGTGATCATGCACACTCCTGAGCACTTTTTCTTTAAGGCAGGCAGGTAGTAGCAGCTGATGGCACTGTCCAAGGTGCGCATCCTCAATCACACGGTATAGCAGTCCATCTTTTTCTCTGATCCGAGGCCACTGCTTCAGTAGAGAACGTACTGGTTTAGACAGACCCCCTCTCTCTCTGTAGGTAGGTCTCTTTTGTCTGCTCCAAAACTCTCTCAAGACACCAATTGTTGGGTCTGACACTTGGAAGCGATAGAGTTCCGCATTGGAATAACCAGGCATCATTGGGGTGTTGCCCAGCACAGCCTCACTGACTGCTTCCTCATCTGGTTCAGAGGCCTGCAGCAGTCTGATCCTACAAGCCTCAACTCCAACCATGACAAGATCTGAGTCTAGACTTGTACCTGCCCTTAGCACATTACATATGGCTATAGAGCCATCATATTCTGCATCCTCACTGTCAGGTTCTGCCGTGTCAACTGTTGGTTGCCGAGAGAGGGCATCAGCGGCAGTGTTGTAGCGGCCAGGGCGATACTTAACATCGAAGTCAAACACAGATAGCTGAGCTACCCACCTCTGTTGAATGGCTCCTAAATTAGCAGTGGGCAGGTGGCACAGGGGATTGTTTCCGTTATGATTGTGAACTTGGACCCCAGCAGATAACTCCTAAATTTTTCTGTCACTGCCCACTTTAATTGTTGGGTTTTTCTCTGTATCTATGAAGCGCCTTGAGGCGACTTATGTTGTGATTTGGCGCTATATAAATAAAATTGAATTGAATTGAATTTAACGCTAGGAGTTTGAGCTTCATGCTGCTAAAGTTTCCCCCCTGCTTCTGGGACAGGACAGCGCCTAATCCAAGACTGCTAGCATCCGTTTCCAGCGTGAAAGGGAGACTGAAGTCAGCATAGCCTAGAACAGGGGCACTAGTCAACTTTTCCTTAAGCAACTCAAAAGCTTTTAAGCATTGCGGTGTCCAGGCTGAAGCAAAAAGCTGTTTAGCCCTGACATGACTTACTGTATCTCCTTAACACAGACATTCACTACATCATGGAGTGGCCCCGCAGTTTGGGAAAAGCCCTCAATGAATCTCCTATAGTAGCTGCAAAATCCTAAAAAGGACCTTAGCTCTTTCACAGTACTAGGGATGGGCCATTTTTCCACAGTGCTTATCTTGCCAGGATCTGTGCTTTTTCCCTGAGCCGACACTTCATGACCGAGAAACTTGACCTTGGGCTGGAGAAAATGGCACTTTGCAACCTTAACCTTCAGCCCCGTATCCGTCAGCCTTTTCAAAACAGTCTCCAGTCTCACAATGTGATCCTGGAATGTTGATAAAAACACAAGCAGATCATCCAAGTAGATCAACACAATCTGAAAGACCAAATCACTCATTGTGGCCTGCATAAGATGTTGAAACGTCGCGGGGGCATTACATAACCCTAAAGGCATCCTTGAGTATTCATACAGGCCAAATGGTGTGGTAAATGCTGTTTTGTCTCTGTCTTTCTCATGTATCACTACCTGATGGTAGCCACTGGCAAGATCTATGATTGAGAAGAACTCTGCACCACTCAAGGCATCCAGGCTCTCCGCAATGCGAGGGAGTGGAAATGCATCACGCCTGGTCTTCGCATTTAGTCTGCAGTAGTCTACACACAGTCTAAGACTCCCATCTGACTTGCTTACCAGAACAACTGGTGAAGCATAGGAACTCAAACTCTCCTGAATCACCCCCTTTCTCAACAGTTCAGAAATGTGCTCCCTGACCTCTTTGTACTGATTTGGTGGAATGCGCCTGTATGGCTGAGAGACAGGGGCTTCATCTACAACAGGAATTTCATGCTTCACACGATCAGTGTACCCCAAATCCTCATCATGAAGTGCAAAAACATCCGCATACCTTTTCAAAAGAGTTCTGACCTCGACCTGTTGTCCTGGTGTGCCACCTACAGTATGTGTAATCTTCCCAATAAGTCCTGTACGCAGCTGTTGGCCCCCTGACTGTCATGATTCGGCTGTGTGGCAGGCAGGAGAAGGACCCAAACGCAAACTCACGGAGACGAAACGTAAACTCAAAAACACAGCTTTAATGCTGGCATAAAGTGAAACACAAAAAACAGTACTGAACTTAAACTGGGGAGACTAAAGCACGGGGAAAAATCACACAGCTATGAGGGAGACTACGACACTGACAAAGAGAAACACAGGGCTTAAATACACAGAGGGATAACGAGGGAATGAGACACAGAAGGAGGGCACAGCTGGGAGAAATCAGGACTGGACGAGACAGACGCAAAACTAGAAACACTCACATGAGGCATGGACCTTCAAAGTAAAACAGGAAGTATCACACAGAGACGCGAACTAGACACAGTGGAGACAGCAACTAAGAAACAGAGACAAACCATAAGGCAGAGGTCTAAGAACCAAAATACACAGAGGGAAATACTCAGCTTTGAACACAAGAGACTAGACTAGAGGGAGTAACAAAAGACCAACCATGAGAACATAATGCACAATGCAGGGTGACAGAAAACAAGAAACTCAAACATGCAAAGACACACCATAAACAGAACAGAGGGGGCACAGAGAGACATGAAGGGCAGGGGAGACTTAACATGGGTTGAAACACAAGGGGGAACTAATAAGCAAATCAACATAGGAGGCCTAATGAGCTAAACATACTATAAACATCAAAATGAACTAAAACTCAAAACACTGGGTCCTAAGACCCAGGATCGTGACAGAGCCCCCCCTTCAAGGGCGGATTCCAGACGCCCAAAACCAGGAAAAACAAAACAAAACCAAAAACAACCCACCCAGGGCGGGCGGCGGGGGTCCAGGACGGAGGGCCAGAAACAAAGCCACAAAAACACAATGTCCATCAAAAACACAGGAGCGCAGGGAACAGTTCACAACTCCTCAGGGGGCCGACCCGGAGGGTGACGGTCCAGAAGTCCATAGTTCATTTGATCAGGGGGCCGTCCGTGCGGACGGCAACGGCGGCGACACGGAAACGGTTCAGGGGGCCGACCTCGACGGCGGCGACACGGAAACGGTTCAGGGGGCCGACCTCGACGGCGGCGACACGGAAACGGTTCAGGGGGCCGACCTCGACGGCGGTGACGTGGAAACAGTTCAGGGGGCCGGCCGTGCGGAAGGCGACGGCGTGGAAACAGTTCAGGGGGCCGGCCGTGCGGAAGGCGACGGCGTGGAAACAGTTCAGGGGGCCGGCCGTGCGGAAGGCGACGGCGGCGACTCAGGCGATGGCGATCAGGGGGCTGGCCGCGCGGAAGGCAGCGGCGGCGCCCAAGTGTCAGGCGTACCGGCCGAGGCTTGGAGGGCACAGGACCAGGCGACGCTGAAGCAGAGGCAGAGGCTGGACCAGGCGTAGCAGAAGCACAGGCGGATGCAGCTGGACCAGGCGTAGCAGAAGCACAGGCGGATGCAGCTGGACCAGGCGTAGCAGAAGCACAGGCGGATGCAGCCGGACCAGGCGATGACGAAGACTCGGATGCAGCCGGACCAGGCGACGACGAGGCAGTCGCAGGTGGCGGCTGGACAGGCTCCTCGGGCCCTCCAGCTGATGCGGCGTGAGGCTGAACGGGCCCCTCGGACCCTCCAGCGGAGACAGGAGGCTGAACGGGCCCCTCGGACCCTCCAGCGGAGACAGGAGGCTGAACGGGCCCCTCGGACCCTCCAGCGGAGACAGGAGGCTGAACGGGCCCCTCGGACCCTCCAGCGGAGACAGGAGGCTGAACGGGCCCCTCGGACCCTCCAGCTGACGAGGCGTGAGGCTGAACGGGCCCCTCGGACCCTCCAGCGGAGACAGGAGGCTGAACGGGCCCCTCGGACCCTCCAGCGGAGACAGGAGGCTGAACGGGCCCCTCGGACCCTCCAGCTGACGAGGCGTGAGGCTGAACGGGCCCCTCGGACCCTCCAGCTGATGAGGCGTGAGGCTGGACGGGCTCCTCGGGCCCTCCAGCGGACGAGGCGTGAGGCTGGACGGGCTCCTCGGGCCCTCCAGCGGACGAGGCGTGAGGCTGGACGGGCTCCTCGGGCCCTCCAGCGGACGAGGCATGAGGCTGGTGTGGTTCTCCGGAACCACCAGCTGACGTGGCATGACCAGTAGGTGCAGAGACCACCGGCTGAACAGAAGGCTGAGTGGGTGACGGAACAGATGACTGAGCTGAACAATGGGGAGCTGGCTGAGCTGCACAGTGGGCTAAGGGCTGAGCTAACGGAAGCACGGGAAAGTGTACTATGGACTGGGTGGCTAACAGCGCTAATGACTGAGCTAAAGACTGAAAGGCATGCAGTAGTGATGGCGGTGTGGATTGCAGACCGAATTCTCCTGAGCCCTTAGTAGAAACAGGGACGGGCGCAGGCACATGCCGGACACTAGCCACTCCCACCCGAGGAGTAGGTACGGGTGCGGAGACGGGCTGTATCCTGGCTGACCTCACCCTGGGGACCGGAACAGGCACCGGCAACGGCTGGGCAACTGCCCTTCCCACCCGAGGAGCTGGTACGGGTGCAGAAAGGGACAGAGCCTCAGCCGGCCTGGAAACCAGAGCGGGGACCAACTGGGCCTCAGCCTCCCCCACCCGAGGAACTGGTACGGGTGCAGAGGTACGCTGGGCCCGAGCTGCCCCGGGAGGAGAAACACGAGCAGGAAAAGGAGCAGGCTCAGAAAAAACAGTCTTAGAAACAGCAGGCTCAGGGTCGACAAAAACAGATCTATCAAAAATGAACCCGCCGTCCACTTCATGTTTTGCAGTCTTAGTATTAGCAGTCCTTGTTTTAATAGTTTTTGAAATCCTTGGGTTGACAGTTGTAGAGTGAGCTGACTTGGGGATGACTGAACCGGACCTGACAAAACCCGAACAGACGGAACCGGAACTGAGTGTGTTTGACCTGGTAGAGTGGTTCACAGTTTTCCCTTTAACAGCATTTACAGCCTTTGGCGAGTGCTTATTGTCTGTGATTTCTCCCTGTTCAGAGGGAGCAAAATGAAAAAACTTCTCCCAGTCTATGTCATCGTCCATCAGGGACACATCGACAGGATCAGGAGTGTGTCTATTGTTCTTAATGTCCAGAGAAGCGGAAGAAGGATAATCAGTGTTACTCACCACCGGGAGTTGCTTAACATGGTCCATCTTATTGCGGCGTGTGCGCCGCTTCCTACGGGGAGGGGAAGCGGGCGGAGAGAATAGCCGAGCCTCCGGCGTGCAGAACGGCGACACGGAGGCTGGAGCGTGGGCAATTGAAGGGACGCGGAGAATTCCCACCTGAAGCGGCCGCGGCTTGGGTGCAGGTGAAGCGGCAGGTGGGGGCTTTCGGCAGCTCCGGGGACCACCGAGAGCCAGCCGCGTTCCTCGGAAAATCCACCCGTAGTCAGGAGTGCGCCACGGCCTCAAGCGGAGCTCCTCCTCTAGCTCAGCAAAGGCAGCATCCTGACGCTCACGCAGCTGAGAGCGGTTTGCTGGGTCCATGTAATGGTCGTAGTCTTCTGTCATGATTCGGCTGTGTGGCAGGCAGGAGAAGGACCCAAACGCAAACTCACGGAGACGAAACGTAAACTCAAAAACACAGCTTTAATGCTGGCATAAAGTGAAACACAAAAAACAGTACTGAACTTAAACTGGGGAGACTAAAGCACGGGGAAAAATCACACAGCTATGAGGGAGACTACGACACTGACAAAGAGAAACACAGGGCTTAAATACACAGAGGGATAACGAGGGAATGAGACACAGAAGGAGGGCACAGCTGGGAGAAATCAGGACTGGACGAGACAGACGCAAAACTAGAAACACTCACATGAGGCATGGACCTTCAAAGTAAAACAGGAAGTATCACACAGAGACGCGAACTAGACACAGTGGAGACAGCAACTAAGAAACAGAGACAAACCATAAGGCAGAGGTCTAAGAACCAAAATACACAGAGGGAAATACTCAGCTTTGAACACAAGAGACTAGACTAGAGGGAGTAACAAAAGACCAACCATGAGAACATAATGCACAATGCAGGGTGACAGAAAACAAGAAACTCAAACATGCAAAGACACACCATAAACAGAACAGAGGGGGCACAGAGAGACATGAAGGGCAGGGGAGACTTAACATGGGTTGAAACACAAGGGGGAACTAATAAGCAAATCAACATAGGAGGCCTAATGAGCTAAACATACTATAAACATCAAAATGAACTAAAACTCAAAACACTGGGTCCTAAGACCCAGGATCGTGACACTGACAGTCCTTTTGGTTAAGAGTCACCTCCTCGTGGTTGGCAGATATGCGCTCAAATTTCACCTCGCATGGGTCACCCTCAATGCAGCGGCCAGGACTAATAATGCCTAGTC
The DNA here is from genome assembly GCF_057381915.1 of Diplotaxodon limnothrissa. NCBI lineage: Eukaryota > Metazoa > Chordata > Actinopteri > Cichliformes > Cichlidae > Diplotaxodon > Diplotaxodon limnothrissa. Next base: position 11,676,429 of record NC_140612.1, on the reverse strand, counting down.
TAGCCTTAGGTGGAAGCCAGATATCCTCCTGTGAGATGTTCATCACCTGTACTGGGAATACCAGGCTGTTAGTTGACACTAGAGTTGGGATCACCAATAAGCCACCTGGGAGCTGAACATTCCCTGGTTCAACCAATGCGCTACCAAACTGCTTGCCATGGCCCCTTGCATAGACAGTGGTCAGGGATGAGGCAGGCACCCGCACTTTGTGTTTGCTTGCAACACGGGCAGTAGACACCTTTTCCACAAGCTCAGCAGCTTGTACGCAGTGGCAGGCCTTCCTCCAGCTGGACTCCAGCTCTCCCCCTAGAGTGGTGTCAAACTCTGAGAGTACTAACTGTCTACATCGTTTTGCAATGTTCATCCCTATAATGCCATGGGATGACGAATCCAACCATTTGGGATTGTCTCTTTCTGCTTTATCATCTTTGATTATAAGAAAACCACATTCAGGTATAGTGAGCCCCATGACCTGTACATCTAACTCTACATAGCCTAAATAGGGCAGTGGCAACTGGTTGGCTGCTGTGATTTTAAGCCACTTGGCAGTACAGTGCGTATCTTCATCTTCTCCCTGGAGATGATTTTTGAAAAAGCTTTCTGTCAAAGTGCTTACATTACTTCCTGTGTCAAGCAGACATCTAAGGGATACACCACCTATCTGGATATCTACTTCAGGGCACTGACCAACAGCATGTTCTAGAAAATGTTCCTTGGTTAGAGCTTCCTTTGAGCCTTCTGACTTGCCTCGCATTGCCCGGCTCATAGCAATGGTGGGTGCTCGTTAGCGGTGAACTGGGCATGGTTGCAGACTGGCTCGTAGGTTGTCGGGGTGCATTACAGTGTCTGGCCATATGTCCCACCCCTTCACATCGGAGACAAATAGGCTGACCCTCTCTAGTGTACTTAGGCTTGGGCTTAGCTTTAACACCTCTACTGTCTTCAGAACTGGCAGTCTGTCTTGTGAGCTCCCTCACTGCATTAGTTAACTCCCCTATGGCTTTACCCTGTTGTGTGATTATTTTAACCATCTCTTGCAGAGCCATGGTAAACTCTGTCTGTACATCACTGGTGGAGGTTGTCTTTTCACAGCTTTTATCTGGCCTGTCACTCACTATATTTCTATGTCTGGCTACATTAGTGCTGCGTGGACGATCTTCCATAGTCCACTTGATTGCCTCCTCTCAAACATCAAAGAGACTACACTCAGGCTTGTCCCTAGTGAGCCTACGTAGTTCATGCCGAAGATTTGGGGCATGCACACCTTCAATGAATTGATCCCGAAGTGCGTAGTATTAGTTCACTTGGCTACATACATTAATCAGCTTTTTTGAAGAATGGATCGATGGACCAGGAAGTGAGCTATCTGCTGAAACGCCCCCCCAAAATATGCATCTGCATCTGATGGAGCTGCTTCAAAGTTTCAAATTATTGTAGTGTTACTTTGCTACTACAGTTTTCAGACACAGGTTCGAGACGGTACATTTTTATGTAACAGGAACCCTGTTTCAAATTCTCTGCACACCTAAAATTGTGTGAATGAAACCAGAGCATGGGTTATGTTGGAAAATGAGGACAATGCACATTCATACAGTAGCAGCTCTTCAATGCAAAAGTAGGTAAACTCTGAAGTACAACTTTTGTTTTATTCTAAACAGGACCATCATTAAAAAATTGGCGGGATGTTGTAATAAATAAGAGTCGAATCAGGCAATCGAGACCATAAACTGAGCTGAATTTGATGTGGAATGGGCCGGACTGCTCTGCCGGACTCCAGATCTACTACCCCGAGTGAGTCGTGTAATCCCAGAGAAACTACAGAGGAATTGGATTTCAGTGCTAGAGGTGCTCAAACAATGAGGTGTTTGGAAAATAATATGGACAAACTTGGTGTGTTGATTAAGACCGTCAAAGTCAATGTTGCCTGATGCGCATCACTGAGTGTTGCCATAGTGACACTTCTGACCACAGCATGAACATACCTGGCTTCGGGACTTTTTTGGGGGGCGACTGGCATGTTAAACTAAGCGGTAAGAAACTTGGAGCAACTGCAAAGAAATGATTGACAAGTGGTGACATCCTGGATACGTTACTGTGAAAAAATTTCTTTGGCCTGAATATTGAACTGCTAGCTGTAGAATGTGTCTCTTACTTCCTGAAGTGATATTCATTGCTGTTTGAATCCAGCTGAACTAAGCAAAAATATTATTAAATTTTTTTATTTATACATCTTAGTGATGTCTAAAAATACATTTTCATTTTTTTAAATAGATTTTCAGTCTGTGTTGTGATACTGTTTTCAGCATGTCTTCCATTTTCCATTCATTGGAAAATGAAATATATATTGGAGTTTATGGTAATTAATAATAACTTTGTTTTGATTGTCACACTTTACAAATCCATCCAGTGGGAGAGATTTGACCCTTTAGCTAGCTGGCTGCATGCTCAGCACCCTTGATCTATGCCATTGCATCAGAGGCAGTCAGATCTGTTGCACTATGGGGACTTTAGCGGCATGTTTTTGTGGAGCTTTGCCCGAATATTAACAAGATTGATTCACCTGCATCCCCACCTGCCCCAAGTTACAAAGCTCATTGGAGACAAAGAGAAGGACTAAAGGAAGAAACCAGTGCAGCAGCTGGGGAAACCTGCATGCAGTTCTCCGAGAAGACAATAGCGTTTCACTCAATGGCGTTTATGTTCAGTGTAGGTGAAGTGCTGATTGGTTAAAAAACAAAAACATACAAAACATCAAAGACAAAAAAGCTGAGATGATTTTTTTAACACTTGGTTTTACTCGTCTACAAAGGCATTATTTCCCCATCATATTTCCCCTTGGTGTTCTCCAAGGCAGGTGATTAGCTCAGGGAACACATCAACACAATCACAAACAAATGGAGCCCATATTAGAAGAAGTTTGTTGCACATATTTTTGACACTGCCCCCCATGTGGCAGTACAACTAGAGCTAGGTGTGGGACCCCAAAGGTTTGTCTCACCCCTAAGGACTAACAACCTTCAGACTCACTCAGGTTATCTTCGACTCTCCCTGTCTGCTAAATCGCTAGAATACTGAAACCTCGTTAGATCCTGTGCCGTGATCGTTTAATTCGTTCACCTCCTTGGCATGTCTTCTTATTATCAGATTGAATAATGATGCTGAAGTGTTATAAACATAGCTGTTATAAGGAAACATGATGTTAAAGAACTCAGGTGAGTTTGTTTGTCAATGTGAGAAGGATAATAAATCACAGGCAACTGCAAAAATGTTAAGAAAAAGAATAACTCATTTCAGCTGTCCCGCAGAGAGGTGTGCTTGCAAATGAGATTCCATTAATAGTTGGTCTTGTATTTGTATTTGACCATTCATCTTCGTAAACAAGACAAAAACACCTCTTGCCCATAAAAGCTACCTGCCATGCAGTCACTAATTTGGAGTTAAGCACCTTTTTCATACTAATGCAAACTCTGCCTACAGAGAAGAGGATAATTGCATATGCATGAAGACCAACAGAGAGATTACTCCCACCACACATAGCCTAACTACCGCCATGCACACACACATGTGCATTTCAGATTCACTTTGACAGCTGTCTCATCTCTCTGCATGATGAATGTAAATTAAAGAATTAGCACACGCAAAGAGCAAAACACCCAAACAGACACATGTGCCACACACACGTGCACGCTTCCCTCGCCCAAATGGTCACTCCAAGCTACAGAGCTGTGAAACGCCGAGGCCACAGAGCATTAGTCCGAGGGATTCAGACTTCCCAGCTGAGCTTTTAACATGAGGAACAACGGCCCACAGCCACTGCATATGATGCCATGTGCCAGAGAGACAGACAGGCAGAGGGGAAGACAGAAAGGAAGCCAGAGCGAGACAGAGCAGACGCAGAGACACAGCTCCCCACAGTGGAGCTGTATTGTACCATCTACAAAACACCATAGGAAACATAAAAAAAAAAAAGATATAAAAGCGTCAACACCAGCAGAGAGCTTTATTTACCCTACCTGCAACTCAGGTTTTCACTCCTGATCCTCACAGCAGCTGCAATAGTTCTGTTATACCATCTTTTAATGCTCCGCATGGGTGTTATTTATCGCTTCACAGCAGAATTGCATTAAAATAGGCAAAAAAATAAATAAACCTTTGTAGGCTGTGAGGGCTTCTGAGATGTACTTTCATGGCCTGCGGCAACGAGATTCTCCCCTCCAGACGCACAAACAGAGAAATTATATTTTTTCCTATCTGTGTGTTGCTTCCTGTTTTTGTCACTGTCTTGACTTTTTTACATCACACCCAAAGCCGCGTGTATTTCCAACAGCGCTCTGGATAGGCCGTGCCCCGTGAGCATTCTGTCAAACGTAATGTAATTAGAGAATAGGGGTGACACAGCCAAACAGGGGTGAGGAAGGCTAATCAACTCTCTGTGTTGCTCTCCATCTGTAATCAGAGGGACAACAAGTGCGAGACAGATACAGAGGGAGATTAAATTGATTAGAAATTAAAATCCCAGACCATTTATGTTCTAAGAGAAGTTAATTACAATTAAATTGTTCACTTATGCAGATTTTGAATTCATTTCCCCAGCCTCTGCCTCCATTTTTCCATCTCCCTGACTTCATCTGAGCTCAAACTTTGTCAAAAGGCAGATACTGTGCAAAGCTATGCACACACCTGAGCATTCGTCCTACGTTTCATTGTTAAACAGCTCGCATTTGCAACATGATTCTGCCATAACAGCATTCCTGAGAGGACTTTTCGCCCAGCGTTGACGAAAACGTCTTCGTCGACTCCAAGGATTTTCTGCTATTCAGTCAAAAGAGCATTAGCGAGGCCAGACTCGGCTCGCAGCCAGCATCCCTGTTTATCCCAAAGGTGTTGAATAGAGTGAGGTCGAGACTGTAAGCAGTGGAGTCAAGTTCTTCGACACTATCCCGGATTGGCAGCTTCTTCATGAAGACAGACTGGAGCTCGGGATGATGTCTTGTTAAAACACAAAATGCACTTTTCCAAACTGCTGCCACAAACTTGGAAACCCACTGTTAACTTAGTAAAACAGAACTTCATGCCCTGACATAAAAAAATCCTCTAACACTCCAGGAAATACAACCTCCAGCCAGTGATGTATTTTGGCCTTTCGCAGTTATTTACAGTCACATCAAGCAATTAAACATTATTACATGTGGTTATACTGTGCACTACTGATGAGCATGATGCCATTAGCTGTTCCCAGAAACATCATTTGTCTGTGTTATTTATACTGCAGCATAAGCTGCAACAGCTTCATGCGACAGTTCTGTTTAAAATATTAGAGTTATAGCCTCCTCATTCTGAAGGCATTTCTGTTAATTATAATACAGCAGCATTTCCTACATCTTCATGTCTATTTCTGTTGTTCTTAATGGCATTCTTAAAATAAACACAGTGTTTTGTATTTGTATTTATTTCTAAATATATCTGAAAAGGAGTTTTTCTGGTCTCCCTGATTGTCTCGTGGATTTGGGTGTAAATAATGTAAAAAAAAAAAAAAAAGAAGAAGAAGAAGAAGAAGAAGTCCAAATCATTTCAAATGTTTGCTTTTGCTTTAAAGCAAATGTGCCAATAAGAGGACTGTGCAAAAAGGTTTCTTTAAAGGTTGCTTCCATGGAGCCAGACTTTCCTGTTGTTTCTATGATCTTGAGCAATAGTTCTTGACCTATAAATCATTCAAGCGTAAAAAAGGCACCTGACAGGGTTATGTCTACACATAGCAGCAGACAAAAGAACCAATTTTAAATTGTATCTCTAAAAATTTCAGGAAACTGGACAAGTGGATGACAAAAGAAAAAGTGGCAGGCTTACAAAAGTATCTACAGCAGGTGAACGGTATCTGAAAGCCTTGTCCTTACAAAACAGAAATCCAGAAACACCTGACACAGGACATTTGAGGGATACATCTGGCCTTTCAGTTAATCCATCTACTGTTCACTGAAGCCTCCTTGGAAATAGTCTCAATGGATATGTGGCTGTCAAGAAACCATCTTCAGGAAGTGAAACAGGGAGGAAAGGCTGGGCCATACAAAATTACACAAGAACTGAATAGAAAATCAGCAGCAACAAGTCGGTGATGAATGCTAATTTGAAATTTTTGGTTAAACTCACAGTCAATATGTACAGAGAGGGTCAGGGGAGAGGTATAACAGTAATACCTCTGTAAGTGTGTCCATCCTGTAAACACAGTTGAGGCTCTGTCTTGATTTGGGGCTACATTTGAGGCAGTGGGGTTGGGACTCTTTGAAAATTCATAGAATTATTAAAACATAAAAGTGCCGTCAGATTTTGATCCAGAAACTCTGTTTTTTATTGTATAAACTACATTTTCTTGTACATGCTTCAATAAATCTTTCCACCCATTTTCCAACAAAATAAAAAGGCATGAGGTGTGGCTCAAGACTTTTGCACGCTGGATACCAAAGTTAAATTACCTGTGTATGTAGTTTTAAATAGCTTGTTGTGATCCAAGGGTGTTATTAGGCTGGATGTGGGCCTCCCGTGGCCTTCATCTACCAAATTACTGGCATCTTACGTTAATGGTTTATGCAAATGAATATGGGTATGTACAGTTCAATTACCTGGCTCTTATAAGCAAAGGTGGGTTATTTAGGACGGACCTTGATGAATAAATTCTAAGCAGATGTTCTCTCCATGCAAAACTGTTATATTCCCATTGTTCAATATGTGCCCTGTGAGCAAGCATGAGAGACCTGTCCTTCAGCAGCTCATACATAGTCAAAACAGTTGTTTGTGTTGTCTGGGCAAGAAAGACGTCACCAGTAAGTGAAAGCTTTAAATATAGACATTTATTTGTGTTTTGTAAAATATAAAATAATGTACTGGAGTTTAACGTAATTGAAATACATTTCACAGAAGCGTCTTGTTTCATTTAATTAAGCCAAGGTTATCTACTTAGGGCGAGGGCTTTTATTTCACTGAATCCCAGAGTACGGCATGTTAGTTGTTCTTAATTGTAGTCAGTAGACATAATTTGCATTACACTGGCCTGGACTTTGAGTGGAATCAATGATTATCTGATTGCTTTGGTGTAACAAAAGAATTTGTACATACAAGACTGATGTATTACTATCTTTAAAAGAGGCACATGATAGCAAGAAGTTGCATATTTACACATGCAGCAGGCAGAGACTAACAGTAGCATTCACTCAACCCTCTGTCTCTTTTTTCTATGTTTCAGTCTGGGGGACTATATCTTGCTCTCAAGCAGCTACATGTAGTTCTGTATTCACCTGCTAGCTTTCAATTTTGTTAATGTGAAACATGGAGATGTACCAATGTCACCTTGGGACAAAATCACCATTATTACCATTATTATTATTCATAGTAATAATAATAATAATAATAATGGATTGCATTTATACAGCGCTTTTCGGAGCCCTCAAAGCGCTTTATAATTCTACTATTCATTCACTCTCACATTCACACACTGGTGGAGGCAAGCTACAGTTGTAGTAGTGGTAGTACTGCATGAAAATCTAGAATGTACCAACATGAACATAACACTTTATAACAACGATCAAATTTTTAGCTAATTTAATTTATTATAAAATCATCCTATTGTCAACATATGATTAAATGTTTATATTTACAAATCACTTTTTCTACAATTTAAGTGATAAATAAATGATTTTTTGAAATGTAAAAGGCATTCGCAATTATAATCGGACAGAATGAATACATGTAACTTGCACTTGATGTGGCGGTTGTGAGACTAACTCATTTTTAATATAAATTATTACTTTTAGAACCCGAGTCTTACCAAGCAATGTATAACATATAAATAAGAGTGAAACTAAAAGAGGAGTAAATCTGAACACAAGCTAGTCTCAGTGTTTACGGTTAATGAATTATACCATTGCCAATTGGGCTCTCTATATGTTCTTTAAAACCAGCACTATATAACTGTCCATTTTAACTTTATAGTAAAAATATTTATAGCTCAAATATAAGTCTAGAGTATGGCATATAAGTATAAACATCAACTTTACAAGAACCGTCCATGTGAAACAGGCGTAGTTTATAAGCCAATCATAAACCAGGCAATAACACATAACACCTGGTGTCATCATGCCATACTATGAAAATAATATAGAAAAACAGCCACAGTGACCTGTGTTAATGTCTGAAATCCACTCTGCCTCCTCAGAAGTGTCTGAGGTAATATGCTTATTGTAGATTTACAAAGTGGAGCTGGAGATACAGCTGCATCTGGGTCACTCTTAAATATAACCACTCCATCTCATCTCATTGTCAGCCAGGCTTGGAAAATCACTCTGTTGCTCTTTATCTGAACCTTTGATCTCCACACACTGAACTTGCTCAGCAACCTTAAAGCGTAAACATTATCAGTCCGGTATAGACCGGATTTGTAAACCTGCTTGGCAATCTTTTTCACTTATACCTGCAGAGTGTGTTGACCAAGTTTATATGTATAAAATTATATTTCAAAAATGATGTTGCATAAGATTTTACAAGTAAACTTAAGACAAAGACTGTGGGCCATGAGGAAAAGGCAAGCGATATGTACAATGGTGGGAAAGGCAAAAAGAAAAAGCAGTTTTCCATCACGGTGATAGTGATAGGTTGGCAGATACAGGGATGAAAACTGCTCAGAGTGCGTATGTGACAGGTTTGCGGTGGGAACGTCATACTCGCAGCATCTCCAGTGAGGTCATTACAGATGCAAATCCCAGTCGCAGCGGTGTTTTATGACATCTGTTCTTGTTCTCCGGGTTGGCCCCGGCAAGCGTCCCATCGAGGACTTGCAAATCAAGACAGAAAACGAGAGATGGGCGGACAGGTAGGCCCGCTCAGCTGTCAGCGCTGTCCCCCGTTTCCCTTCTTTTCCTCTCCACTTCTTTCCTACTGATCACAGCTCTGCCATTTGTGCTGCCATCAGTCATTTTCATTGCCCCATCCCTCTCCATGTCTTTCTCTCTCCGTGTTAGATGAGGACATTACACCCCAACCTCTGCCTGATACTTCAGCATCTGCCTCTTTCTGCCAATGGTTTTCTCCAAGGAGTTTGATGTTTCAGAGTGAACTGGGTCAACGAGCTTCCTATTCCCTATACAGATGCCTGCTTCATGCAAGGGAAAGAGACCGCGATAGTTATGAGGTGACAAGCCTGTAAGAACACACCTACAGCATAGTTAGCTGCCTAAATCATAAAACGAGGTTGAGTCAGTAAAGGCAGAGTGACATTTAACTAACTCACAGCCATTTAAGAAATAAATTTGTACTTTCACGCTCAGTGCAAACATTCAGTAAAGTTTTGTCAGCCAGAAAGTAAGTTAGGTTTGAAGGTCAGGAGAATGGATGATGGGGATAATATAGTGAATAATTAAAAGTGTAGGAGGCCACTCACAAACAAAGGCATGCTGATTAGACAGTCGCAACACAGGAACGTTGCGGAGGCAGCGTGGATTTGCCATTTAAATAACAAATATACAAACACTGGGCTGCCCAATTAGTTGTTCAGGATGAAACATAAAGGAGGATAACTCAAACAACTCATGTACACATTCTTACTTAGGAGTGTTTCCATGGTGAAAGTAAAAAACTGCCCAACTTTCAACCAGAACACTGGTTTAAGTTTCATCTAGGACTGGCTTTCATTCCTGTTGAGTGAATATTAGGCAGCAAATCTACTTGTTAGCCGGTGAAATCAACTGGTAAAGTCCCAGTCATGCAGGCCTAAAGACTGGTCAGTCACCCTCCCAGTAACCACCAGTCATAAGAATGTGTATTACTTGAGCAGTTGGCATGTAGCACCACAGTGCACGAGGTCCGGAGCTCTGCAGTGAAAACCTCTTTGTGATTGTTTTGTTTGTTAGCAGGTTGCCTGTAGTTTGAGTGACACACCAATTATACAGTCCAGATCAAAAGCTTAAGACCACTTGAAAAATGGCAAAAAATCAGATTTTGCATGGTTGGATCTTAAAAAGGGTCCAAGTAGAGCTTCAACATGCAACAAGAAGAAATGGGAGTGAGACAAAACATTTGTTTTGAGCATGCAATTTATTGAAAACTCTTAAACTGAAACAGGCTGATTTACAGCTGATCAAAACTTTAAGACGTGTCTTTAAAAGGTCACATCTGTGCAAAAATGTGGATTCATTGTCATTTTCTGTCAGGTAGTCACACTGTCATGACGTTCTGATGGTAAAGGCAAAAAACTTTCCCCTTTTGAACATGGTCGGGTTGTTGAACTGCATAAGCAGGGTCTCTCGCAGCACACCATCGCTGCTCAGGTGGGAGGCAGTAAGACAGTCATTTGGAATTTCTTAAATGATCCTGATGGTTATGGAACAAAAAAGTCAAGTAGAAGACCCCAAAATATTTCACCAGCACTGAGCTCTAGGGTCCAATTGGCTGTCCATCAAGACACTGGGCGATCCTTGACCCAAATTAAGGCCGTTACTGGTGCCAACTGCAGCCCCTTTACAATCAGACGGCATCTGACATTGATGGGCTTCAAAACCATTTTACTTCTTTTATAACATTTAGGTCCAATCAAGAGAGTGTCTCCTGAATTAAATCCTTAATCAACAAATCAGCAAAATCAGCTCTCCTATAAGAACAACTCACAGTTGATACCAATAAAATAACAAAGTGGATTCAAAGTATTACAAAATACTGCAAAAAAAGGAAAAGTGTATGATATTCTGTCACTAGCAGTGATTGCTGTTTTTGTTGCTTTTTTTGGTTGAATATTATGTTGCTATAGCAACAACTAGTCACACAGATCTACAGTAATTATACTCACACATTGTGAAATTTGCCATTTTGTCAGACAGCAAATGCACTTAAAGCATTACCTTCTGGGTTTCTTTTTATTTTAACCATTCCTAAACAACTAGGAATGATATTTACTGCTGTCATTAGTGTCCCTCCTTTGCCTAAGGCCTTAATGCTGATCCCTTTCTATTATACTGGCTCATTTGTACAATTTTCTATATCCAATTGTGGCTCACAAACTCTCAGACCTCCTGTTTCCTATTTCTGAATTTGGCCAGTGTTCTTCTGACAGTTTCACAATTGCTTCCATGAGAAAATACATAAAGCAAATTTTACTGGGTCACTGAAAAGCGTAACACCTACTGCTACAAATAGTGAGGACATGTTCATCTCACTAAATAGCATTAATGATTATCTTAGCCATTTTTTAGTATGAGCAAAGAAAATGTTTGCGCTTTATTGTTAAATCAACAGATTTCTCACATCGGTTGCATGGCAGTCTCGAAGGGCCAAAATCTTAGCCAAACAGGTATGCAGCAGCAGGGAGGAGTTAGGAACTAATGATTTGCTTGAGGTCTATCTTTCTTTCTCAGTTTAAATGATTCACATTTCTAAATGTCTATAAATGCTAGCTTGAGAAACACATCTGTGGAAAGCAACAAAATGTGGGCTTTTGGTGCCAAAGTCCTGTGGCTTCGCTTCTGTTTAAGTTAAAAACTGACGAGTGAAAAGTGACATTTCTGTCAACCCTGGGAACGCCTGTAGCGCAGCTCAACATGCACAGACTTGTACCTGTAAAGTAAGTCAGAGGAAGAAAGAGAAGCCCGACAAGGAGGACAACAGAAAACACATGTTGTAAGTATGAGCTTCAAATTGGCTTCACGCTTCAAGACAAAGAGGTTGTCTGTCAGTGAGCTTTTTGGTACTGTTGAATATTCTCACAGTTTTACTTCCCCTCCGGTCTGCTTTGTTCTTCGGTAATGACTGACTTTCTCTGATCTCGCCCATACAGAAAACATGTTGCTAAAATAAAACTGGAATGTGTTTTGCGGATGGTTTTCTCTTGTCTGCGAGTTGGAGAACAAGTATTTCTGATGGGGCTCCTGTGATCTGTGCCGTTTTTATTGGAACTTTCTTCCTTTGTGTTTCTCAGTATGCCTGCAGCTCTCTTTCCCTTCACTCTTTCCCTCCCAAAGAAAACATGAAAAAAGGGCCAAAGACGAGCGAGAATACTTTGAGCTGAATGTGCTCTCTGTTCTATATGATGCACTCCAAAAACTGAGTGCCTGCATTAGGATAGCCTTTCTTCTGATGCCTTGTCCTGTACTTCTGAAGACCTGCTTGATAATGGTCATGAAACTGCAAACAGAACTTAAAGATGTCACAGCCTTAGACTGAGTTTTGTTTTGTTATGAATAATTTTAGGAATTGAATGATTTAGAGCAACAGTGCTTGGACAAGTGAGCTTTTTACACAATTATCTAACAGAAATATGTGCCAAAGCTGTCAGTTTGCACCTTCCTATTAATCTCTTATATGGCATTTTCTTCCTTCAGCATCTTGTCAACACCATAAAAAAGCAAAAGGGTTTGAAAAAGTAAAGACAGCTTCTCATATTGGATGTGCTATATGCATCTGCAAGCTACTTTGAGACCCACCTCCACCCTCATCTCTCGTCTCTTCTTCTTCTGGATGTTTAGCATCAATATCAACACAAGCAGGTCTGTCTTTGCCTCCTCCAGCTAACACACAGCTTTACACTGCACGGCTCCAGACACAGGGACACAGTGCCTCCCCTCACTAACAGCTGAAGTAGTTAACATTCATAACACTATACTACATCATAATAAAGACTAGCAATGATAGTTAGATAAAAGAAGAATAACTACAGGTCAGAGATGGGATATTAAGCCATGACAGAGCAGATTATGGACATGTAGAGAATCCGTCAGGTTGCTGTCTGTGCACGGCAGCCGGGGAACTGTAGCTGAACTGAGCAGAGGGTTCAGAGTTTGGAGAACTAATCTGAGTAAATAAATAGTAACATCTAGAGCACAGCAGTGCAATCAGACAGACCTCAGGCCTGAAAAGCAGAGCTAAGGATGCAAAGAAATGCAGACTGTGAGTGAGTGATCTGTGGGGTTTTTTGTGTGTGTGTGTCTCTTTTGCATTTTCCATACTGCTCTTCCACAATAATTAAATCATTGAGATTCCAGGTATTGTGTTGTTTCTTGTATCCTTTGTTTATTAGTAGGTTTTAAAATGTGTTATCTTCACGATTTGTGATGATCAAAATAATTTCTAAAACAAATGCACCTTTTATATTGAGTCCTAAATACTTACTTTGTAAAAAAGTTACTTTTCATAGGGGAAATTAGTTGTTAATTAACAAGTAAACTTTGTCAGCATTTGACTTTGTCGTTATTTCTTCTGTTGTTGAACGATGGGGTCAAAATCTTTCCCATCATATCAAAAAATGGTTTCCAGGATTTTCCCCTTATCGAGTCAACCTTAATGCACATTAAAGGACAAGGCGGCGTGGTCTTCCCTTACATTTTTCACTTATTTGAATGGAACGGAATTAACCTAATTTAATTTAAAAGAAGAAAAGGTTCTCTAGTTCATATGCTTACCTTCATCAGGGCATTAATTTGCAGCTAAATGTTTCATAGAATTGAGCAAAAGCAGATGTTAATCTGTTAACTAGAATCTGATAGAAAAATATGGGGGAAATCTGCTAGTTTGCAAGCAACACAAGTCTCCAGCATCTGTCTGTTATGCTCAGTCATTTGGGCAGCTGTCACAGCAGAAAAGTGTGTGACACTAACTCTGCAATGTTGGCTTGCCGCAGCAGGCTGGACTCTGCTGCCTGGAGCAGTCTTGCACCAGGTACTAATGCTTGGCTTACAGTGTCAGGCTGATGCTGCTGACTTAATGACATCCTAGAGACAGAAAAAAATCCACTGACATGAGGAAGTGTTCTTGATTTCTATATTTCTCCACACTGACAGCTCTCTATAGCCTAGCATATGGGAAAATTATTCTCAAGCACTGTTAAAGAAATTATGATGCCCATAACTGAGGCTCTAAAAACTGTCCCCAAAAAAGCTCACAGCTCTGGTTGCCAGGCACCCTCTGAATCTCGGACACAGGACATTCATCTATGATGTGCACATTTCTGAGTGTGTATCTTATAAAGAAGCAGGGCAGAGCAGTGTTTAAAGCGTACCCTCTCTGGAGCGCTGTCTTCCAGTGGCTTCAGACACACCAGCAGCTTCTTCTCTGCTGCACCTGCTCCTCTCAGCACTTTCCTTTGTTATTTTCTCGGTTCATTTTCAGTTTTTATTTTTATACTCCAGTCTCAAATATTAGTCCTACAGAAATAGAAGGCCTAACTGTATATAAAACATATCAGATGTTTTAGGTTGGACATGTTACTTGTTGATAACAAACAACAGCTCACTTTAAATTTGGTGGCGATTTCACTGTGTTGCATGCTGATTTCTGAGAGAGGAATGTTGTCCTGCTCTGGTCTGATGTAGGATTCCAGCTCCTCAACAGTCCTGGATCTTCATTGTCATATTTTCCGTTCCATGATGTGCCCAGTCAGGTCTGACTAAACAGGTCTGGACTGCAGCCAGCTCAGTACCTGGACACTTTTACAACAAAGCCATGCCCTCTTAATAACTCCAGTATGGGGTTTAGCACTGTCTTGCCAAAATACTGTATGCAACAGCTTCCATTAAAAGGATATCAAATCTGGATGGGAGCATATGTGGCTCTAATATCATCTTTACTTCTGAGAAACTCAGTAACAACAGTATCAAAAACATTCAAGCAGGCTCATCTTCAAGTATTTATTGGAACATTTCTTTAACACAGGTAGAATAAAGTCTTCTTTTACGCTTAAAAGCTTGGACGCTTTAGTCCTTGCTCTACCACTTTGTACTGTCAGACTAGTTTAAGAGCATAAAAAGTGAAACCTTTGCTATCATCAGTGCGTCATATTCCTCCCGTCAGATCTTGGCCATTTTTCCTGTTTGTTCTTATTAGTGCTCCCTTAGATCACTTACTTTAAATAGTTCTAAGCCTTATATAATTCAGCAAGTAATTGAAAGCCCACCCCGGGTTATGAATATGTATGTTGTAGTTAGAAGAGCCTGTGGGAATATACAGGAGGTTGCATTAAAAAAATAGTACCTAACAGAATCCTGAGGAGCTGTCACAGATATAAATAGCACACGTTTCCCTACGAGCAGAAGCTACTGTACCTGCCTGCTTGCAATCAATATTTATATCTGTCATTGACATTATCTGTAAAGCAGCTCTTATGTCATCCGAATGTCAGATAGCGTGACTAGGTCTTGCCAAGTATTTGATCCTGTGAGTCTGTCGCTGATTTTTTTTATTTATTTGCTCTACTTTTGAGCGTGTTCACTTGCTTTAATTCCTTGAATAACATTTACCGCTCTGACTTATTCTCATCTGGTTCCCTGCTGCTGCAACGACCCAGTTTGCCCACAAGAATCATTAAAGTTTCATCTAATTTAGAATCTCTGAACAAGTGTATTAATGGCAAGAGGATGCTGCTGGTTTGCCATAAAAAACAGATTTCTGACATAAATCTAACTCACTGTAGATGAGTTACAATTAAACTTACAGGCTTTTCAGTCCATGCTAGTACCCCCAGTCCCCACAGCTGTCTAACTGCCATCTGCATAATGTTAGCAGCTCATGTGTAAGATATTTAGTTACTGTTGTTTCCAAACTGCAGTATTGATAATTTTCCTGCATTTGTATCATTTTATATTGATATTTTAAAAGACTATTATGATATTATCTGCTTTTCATCATCAAATTTGGATCTAGGAGAGCCTAAAAACTGTTTTGTAGGGAGTAACCTAATGGCTAAACAAGTATTCTCATAAAAATAATGCTTCTGCATGAACCCGGTCCTTTTGTTCCTAGTTCTGCTTCCTCCCTTTGTGTACTATCACACTTTTTCCTCACCAGTGAACTATCCAATGTGTCAATATACCCTGCTCTGAAAATTTAAAGCAGCACTTTTTAATGAGTATTGTATCAAGTCAGTTAAACTTCTGGGATATTAATCTGGTTGATTGATCGAGGTTATTGTTAATCAGTTTCAGCTGCTTTGGTGTTCATGAAATTAATAACGGGTGCACTAAGGGCACAGCAATGAGACAACCTCCCAAAAAAGAATGGTCACTGACACTGTCCCCCTCCTCATCTTTTTTGACTGTTTTGGGGTCGTTTTGTATTTGGCTGGTCAATACTGGCAGCATCAAGCAATATCTGGAGTAATCCAACATCTCCAGCATAGCACACCAATATGTTCCATTGCTAGAAGGTTTGCTGTGTCTCTCAGCACAGTCTCAAGAGCATGGAGGAGATTCCAAGAGACAAGCAGTTCATCTAGGAGAGCTGGACAGGGCCATAGAAAGTCCTTAATCCATCAGCAGGACCAATATCTGCTCCTTTGTGCAAGGACGAACAGGGTGAGCACTGCCACAGCTACAACATAACCTCCAGCAAATCACTGGTGTGTTGTCCCTGACCAACCAATCAGCAACAGACTTTATGAGGGTGGCCTGATAGCCCATTGTCCTCTAGTGGGCAGTGTGCTTACGACTCTTAAATTTTGCAATTTTAGTTACAGCAAAGTGGGGGGTTCCTTTGGAGTTTTTGCATTTTTGGACTTTTGACTCTTTCCTGCTCTTTCTGTCAACTGACCTAAACACTCAATTAAAACTGAGGTACAGACTTTTATCCTGCCTCTGAGTGAACTGTTCTGTTCACCCTCCTTTAAGAAGTGCTGGGGTTGCTAGTCAGAAAAAGGCAACTGAACTTCTATAGATATTTTTTTGAAGACATTTTACATCTTATCCAGGAATCTTCTGAAGGAGAAGCATTACTCAATATTATTTTTTTAATACATCATGTTGTATTATTTCTCAATGGAGTTATTTGTTACCCAACTGGTTACATTACATTTGCCTCACTGTGTAACATGAGTTGAAATGCATTGTCAGTTAGAAATATAAACCTTGGGCTATAATCCCACACATTGACAAAAATCTCTATGCTAATCAGAACACACAAGATCAGTCTTTTAATGTTTAAGTTTGAAACAAAACCAGAAACACAATCGAAGGTGAAAACAAGCCCATAGAGACTTTCATTGTAGAAACATGGTCAATGGAGGCTACAAGCAAGCTCAGGCTCTGGATGCAGTGCACGAGTCAGCATACGCTCATCCTGGGTTCTTTGCGACCTTTGTGGTGAAATGTGTTAACACCACAGGGACAATTAACGTAAAAGTGGTTATTATGACAGGTGGCTATCTCTCAAATGTTTCCACAGTACTCTATGCAGTTCTGTGAAAAACTACATACACCCTATGTTTTTGTACATTGTAGAAAAACATTTGGCAGCAATAACTTGAAGTAATTGTTTGTTTGTTTTTTTTAGTTAATTTATTAGACTCTCATGTTGTTGCAAAGGAATTTTGGCATACTCTTATTTACAGCGTTGGTTCAGTTCATTGATGTTTGTTGGCATTCATTTATGCACAGTTCTTCTAAGATCCTGCCACAGCGTTTCAGTCATGTTGACGTCTGGACTTTGAGTGGGCCGTTGCAGTACCATGGTAGTTTTGTTTTTCAGTCATTTTGTGAAAGCTTTGCTGCTGTTGAATGGGATCATTGTTCTTTTCGTTTGCCAAACTTTAGCTGTCAGCACAATGGCTTCTATTTGACTCTAGAACACTTTGGTATAAAGAGGAGTTCAGGATGAACTCAAAGACTGTAAGGTGTCAAGCTCCTGTAGTATAAAAAAAACCCAAATCATCACCCTTCTACCACTGTACTCGGCAGTTGCAATGAAGTATTTGTGCTGATATGCTGTGTTTGATTTGGTGTTGTACTTTATGACCAAACCTTTCCAATTTGGTCCCTCTGTCCAAAGAATTTGGTTGCGGATTATTCAGATGGAGCTTTGCAAACCTTTGCTGCCAAGTTATTGTTAGAGAGAATAGACTTTCTATACTTGTTGTTGTTCTTGTTCAGCTTTTTCCAAATTGCTCTGTCATAAACTTTAATATTTAACACGCTAACTGAGGCCAGTTGACTCTGAGATGCAGCTCTTGGGTTTTTTGCAGTTCCTCTAAACATGAATTTCTCTGGGGGAATTTCTGGGGCATCCATCCACTCCAGGGAAGATTTTGGCATTGTGTTAACACACATCTGACTGCTCCAGACTGCATTCAGGTTCTTATGCTTTTATACAAATGCTCACACTTGATGATGATCATTTAATCAGGTGCAGCACTTATCCTCAAAATTCCTTTTGGAAACAGTAAATATGCACTTCATTTTTCGCATGGCTGTATCATTTGATTAAGCTGATGGTCCCATCCTTCTGGGATGAAATCATGCACTCCTTTTTTTATAGACAACCAATCAAACCAATGATTTTTACATTATGAAGTCAGCATTTATGACATACTTTGTGATGATACGTAAAAGCAAAAAATTGCAAGGAAAATATCTGAATACTTCTTTCACTGCTGTGGGCAGGAATGAACTCACATCCAGGAGAAGCATTGACTGATCTAATATTTGGCATCAGATATCAAGTCATTCACTGTACTGATACCTGGTATTCAATTAGGAGCCAATATCAGCTAAGATGTTACTCATTGTTATTAATTTCATCCTCTAGACTTGGAAATATGACAAGATGAGGTACCCATTTGGAGTTTTATTAAACTGACAATATGAATGATTTATATCAGTTAATTTAAAAAGTGACGTTTAAGAGATAAAACGTTAATTAGTTAATCTAATGTAATAAGTAGGTACAATTTGGGATTTAACTTTTTATCAGCTTATCTCTGACGTGAATGTGCCCTGGTCCTTTGTACAGAATGTACACTGTCTGTTTGACAAGATGTACGTTTCATGAAGTTTTTTCAATTTTGCTCTGCAGAGCTCCTGTTAATGATGTCATTGATGGCGTGGGGGGAGTCATTTGACCGTCTTCTGGAGTGTAAGGCCACTTACTCCTCTCATTGTCCTGTCAAAGGCTGCTCTCTCTCAATTCCTCATCCTCTCTCTCTGTCTTTTTTCTTTTCTACCTTCTCAATTCTGCACCGCTCGGCCCTGCAAATCTTGGTGAATTGCCCTCGGGACTTCTTTAGGAGGATCGAGGATATATTCTCCTCTCAAGTTCATCAAACCCATTTGGAAGATATATTTAAGGAGGACGACACTGGCCGAGATAAGAAGCGTAATCTGAGCTGCCGGTGTAGATAGGATGATTTCAACCAACTCTTATTCATTTATAAAGCCGGCACCCGCTCGCGGCTATCACCTGACCACACTCCTGCCCTTTTTTTGAAAATGACAGAGGTGGCAGATAAGTTCTTTCTTTTTCTCACTCTTTACGCTGCCTTTCGTCTCTCATCACTCCACTGAAATGAACTCAGCCCATCTGTAATATTTTAGCCTGTCGTCTTCGGCATCAAGATTGACTGCCCTCCAGAGTATAAATTTCATCTCGCATTCCATTTGCTCCATTTCCCTTTGAAGGACTGCAATGACACGTTTGATAAACAGGTAAACAGGGGCAGAAAAAAAAGGAAAAGAAAAAAAATCTAATGCCATTCATATACCTTTACGTCTCATGCGAATTTAACTCAGCTCTGTTGTGATTGAAAGTTCAGATATGGAGTGATTTGTAGACGGGAACAAGCGGCCTCTGGATGTGTTTTGTTTCCTGTCAATTACTGTCAGAGCGCCAGCTGTGATTTATGTAAAGCGATTTCTGTGAATAACACTGGTGCTCGCAGTTAGCTGCTTGTTTGTGCTCCCCTAAGACGAGCTGAGTATTTAACACCTGCGTTGGCATCAGAGCTCCATGAATACGCCCATAACAAAGGTAAGGAGTGTGGGGAGCAGATAACAAGAAATATTGGTGTGTGCAATTATATGATGCAGAAGCAGAGCACGCGGGGTTCGGTTTTTGAAGGTTTTGAAGTTAAAAGGGCCTCCAGACATGCACCACAATGCCTGGCAGTTTTCTGCATCGTCTCTTTGTTCACTGCCTTCTTTGAGCTTACGAGCACTGTTAGGAGGAAAGGAGAATGTGAGAGAAAGATACAGAATTGCTTAACCTTCAGAGGAGGCTTGTTGCTCTCATGAAATTTACCTAAAATACTTTATAAATTTGAAAGTGAATGATTCGTTTAAATTTGCTTTCACCCAATATTTTGTCCCTGTCGTCAGAAAAACTTGTTCCTGATTCAAGAGCTTACAGCAGTTTACAGTGAACAAAAGAGGCCTCTTTTGAAGAGCACAGGGTAGAAGTTTCTGGTGACAGACAGTGAAATTGAAATAGCAGAAAAGTCCAAATGAGCTGCTGTTTCCTGTAGATTAGATATGTGAATCCTTCAAATCAGTGTAAAAAGTTATTTTCAAGTTTACGTCCATGCTACCATCTTGGATCTTTCATTTATTTGCACTGAAATCAGCCGCAATGACTGCGATGAATCATGACGATGCGCATGGATGTAAAATAGCCATCTAATAAGCTAATTCACTCTGAAATGATCATCTAAAGAGGTGGATAGAGTCCCAGGAATGGTAGAGCATAAGTTTCAGACCTTCAGTCTAAAAGAACTCATTGACTTGTATAATTGGCGATTTGGTTCTGCTCTGAGTCCTCCCCAGTCGGGAGAGCAGTAGTAGCTTCCCTCAGTACTAGGGATGGGTATCGTTTAGGTTTTATCCGATACCGGTGCCAAACCGCTACTTTTGAAACGGTGCCGGTGCTTAAACGGTGCTCAAACCGGTGCTTAAAGAATGGAGAACACAAAATTGGTCCAAAAACCTCTCATGTTCAGCTGTGTTTGCTAGTTCACCTTACATGCGTTAATTTAATAACGTGGTTAGCGTACTCAACGTAAATTACACACGAACAACATTAAGCTACTCATGCAGAGAAGCTGCTGCTGCTGCCATCATCATCCGTCATCATTTCTGCTACCCTGACAGGGCTAGGGGCCAGGACTCTACTCTTCGGGTTTTTGGGGATGTTGCAAATTCTGGTTCCGACAATAGGCACCACACCCGCAGTAGATGTGCTCGGTGTGAGGTCTCGCAGCAAGCTATCAAATACGGCACATTTCTCGGCTTTTAAAAAAAACGCTATGCATCGCCAGGTGTTTCATCGGATTTGAGGAGTTACCTCCTTTGACAGTATCACAGTATCAGCTTAAAGCACTTGTTGCAGGCTGCTGAGTTTGCATCTTTTGCTGTGAAGTACAACCAGACTTTTGACCGCTTCGCCTTGGGCATTTTTAATCTGTAGCTCTGCTCTAAAAGAACGTACATACCTGGACCCACCTACTATCCTCGGAAACGTAAAATGATTGGCTAGAATCTAAAGTGTATCACAGCTCAGGAAAGAAAAAAGCACCGAAATAAAGCGCCGAAATGTGCACTGCTTTTCGGTCTGGTTACTACCGTTTATGTCAGAACCGGTACCCATCCCTACTCAGTACAGAGAGCAATTGTCATCAATGACATGACACTGATGAAGTCAAAAATAAAGTTAATAGCGTGAAATAGATGAGCTGAGGTTTAGGTGGGTTGCAAAGTAGCTTACAGATGCAGCATGATTAGGAAGGCTGCCAAAAGTAATGTAATGTTCAACAAGATCATTTTTAATTTAACTATTCAACAAGCTGATTTTTTTTCTATCTTGTACCTTGCCATATGTGGTTATGGTTTAAAAATGATCCTATTTTGGCTCTGTCAGGTCTCATGGCATTTTGTGAAACAGTCATATAAAAACTTTAAAAAATAAATATTTTGTGGTCTTTGTGGGCATAAATTATTACGCTTTTCCTGTCTCTGAACAACATGTATTTGTAGTGATGCATTTCAAATTTGTGTCACCATGGTAACTAAGAAAACAGCATCTGGCAGCAGCTGTATTTGAACCCAAACCATGATAACAGTGACATACTGTATTTGTAGTGAACAATGTATTTATCAATCAAATGATATTTGTAAAACTCTCAGGCAAGAAAGTTTACGTGGCTCCCTCCTCCACTACCCCACCGCTGTTTTGGAACAATTTTGAACCTTTAGAAAAAACACTTCACTTGATAGCATAAATGTGAAAGCACACAGCAATAATCAAACCATGGTTCAAATATATTTCTTTTTAAACAGCTGTCTAATCAATAATCTTTTTTTCCAAGACATCAAAGTAACAACTATCAGTAAGCACAAGTGAAACCAATGATTTAAGCATAATTTTTCCACAGCTTACATAGTTAATAATAATTCCAGCAAACATGCTTTTGAGGAATATAAGGGTTTGTTTTTTTTTAATAATTTATGGAATTGAAAATCTAGACTTTTTGATGGACACAAAACCACTAGCAAATTTAGACAATTTGGAATAATTTATATAACACTATAAGACACTTTTAAAAGAAAATATAATCATGTAACGGCCTATGACATGTTATGATTCACAAATAATAGGCTAAAGTGCCTTTACTGTATGTTTAGGGTGTTACCAGATATACTGTTTTATATATGCAGTTGTTAGCATCACAAATGTCAGCTACCTGAGCTCTGGAAGCGACTGATTGAGTTTTGTGGTGTAATACAGATGAGGAAAAAAAAATCCAACCTGTGAAGTTATAAAACTGTAGCAGTTGAACACACAGGTCCTTAAAAATTCAAGTCTTTACTTCTTCAGGGTTTGAAATGAAACTGTCTGTATTTCAAAGTGCTTTTGTTGTTTTTGCACAGCTGGCCAGCTGGTGTTTGAGGACTTCTTGAGGACAGAGTACAGTGACGAGAACCTTCTTTTCTGGCTGGCCTGCAAATCAGAAATCTACCAAGATCTCCTGGAGCCAGCTGAACAGCAATGAAAGTAAGATGAAGAAGAAGAAGACAAAAAAAAACATGGCTGACACCTCTTTGAATGATTGATTTTGCACCTCAGAAGACAGGGCTGCCTGTCAGACGAAGGAGGAGTGAAAGGACATACAGAGCTGTTGGTATGGAGACTGACAGGATCTAAAAGCCAAACATGATCTAAATAATGTATTAAGCTGCTTTTGAAGTCAATTTTTGTTTTGGATTTGATGGTGCACAAAACGCCTGTAATTCAAAAAAAAAAAAAAAAAAGATATCACGCCTTGAAAAGTTGACATTTGTTTGGATGAACATCAAGGGTAAATTCTGTCATTTGTAAACACTCCTCCTTAAATGATTTAGAATATGTTTTGGGAAAGTTAATTTTTCATTACACTGTCTTTTGGTATCCAATCACACAAACTAATAAGATGTGAACAGTACCTAAGCAATATGATAGGATGTAACAGGTGATGTCATCTCTTTGGCCTGATGAAATTCTCTTTGTGTATATTTGAAAAGTGTTTTTTTATGGCAGTAGGAAATGTACAAAAATGTTCTATTGTTGCAGCGGTGAATCACACGGGCTTAGATTTAGTTTAGTCTGGCTGTACATAACCTGCTGCCTCTGGAAAGAGTTTGTTTGCTGCACAGCTTGGAAACAGGCTGCCAATCATCTGATTACTGTACAATGTGATACCACCGGACCATTGTACGCTCCCTGTCAAAATATTGACAGTAAATATCGTATTAAAAGAGCACTGTATTGTTGTTTTTGTTGGATAAATCCTGCAGCTGCTGTGGCTGATTAGTGGTTAAAAAATAGTTCTACGCACGAGCCTGTGTGTTCACAAATGAGTGTGTGTGGCCTTCACTGTGGCCATTTTGTCAAATGATGTGTCAAGCACCTCTTCTATATGAGCATGCACAGAGCCTGAAGCACAAAGCCTGGGTTAACAGCAAAAAGTTGATGAGCACCATTGTGATACCCGTTATGTCTGACTGGAGTTTTTGCATTTGACAAACCAGCTAACATAAAACTTGCTTTGTAATATCAAGTTTGGCGTTTTAGCTCAAAGTGCTTTTGTTGTTTTTGCACAGCTGGCCAGCTGGTGTTTGAGGACTTCTTGAGGACAGAGTACAGTGACGAGAACCTTCTTTTCTGGCTGGCCTGCAAAAAGTACAAGAAAATAACCAGAGTGACAGAAATGACCATTGCTGCCAAACGGATATACACTGAGTTTGTCCAAGTTGGTGCACCTAGACAGGTATGGCTTTTGTGAATTGAGGAGTAAACAAAGTCAGACCTGTGTCTCTACAAATCACCCCCGGTTGGAGGTGATTTGACTCACTTTTACTAAAAAAACATTCAAATAAAAGGAAATCTTTCACTCTCTGTTATTCAGTACTAAACAGTTTATCTTTTACAGTTAAACACATGATGTAAAAATATATTCAGAAAGAAAGGGTGAAATAAAAGCTGCTGTTTTCTGAACCTAGATAAACATTGACTCTGTGACCAGAGAAGAAATCAGTAAAAATATCTCTCAGCCGGGGCCAAATTGCTTCGACGGGGCGCAGAAACTGATATATGGCCTGATGGAAAACGACTGTTACCCACGATTTCTGAAATCAGAAATCTACCAAGATCTCCTGGAGCCAGCTGAACAGCAATGAAAGTAAGATGAAGAAGAAGAAGACAAAAAAAAACATGGCTGACACCTCTTTGAATGATTGATTTTGCACCTCAGAAGACAGGGCTGCCTGTCAGACGAAGGAGGAGTGAAAGGACATACAGAGCTGTTGGTATGGAGACTGACAGGATCTAAAAGCCAAACATGATCTAAATAATGTATTAAGCTGCTTTTGAAGTCAATTTTTGTTTTGGATTTGATGGTGCACAAAACGCCTGTAATTCAAAAAAAAAAAAAAAAAAAGATATCACGCCTTGAAAAGTTGACATTTGTTTGGATGAACATCAAGGGTAAATTCTGTCATTTGTAAACACTCCTCCTTAAATGATTTAGAATATGTTTTGGGAAAGTTAATTTTTCATTACACTGTCTTTTGGTATCCAATCACACAAACTAATAAGATGTGAACAGTACCTAAGCAATATGATAGGATGTAACAGGTGATGTCATCTCTTTGGCCTGATGAAATTCTCTTTGTGTATATTTGAAAAGTGTTTTTTTATGGCAGTAGGAAATGTACAAAAATGTTCTATTGTTGCAGCGGTGAATCACACGGGCTTAGATTTAGTTTAGTCTGGCTGTACATAACCTGCTGCCTCTGGAAAGAGTTTGTTTGCTGCACAACTTGGAAACAGGCTGCCAATCATCTGATTACTGTACAATGTGATACCACCGGACCATTGTACGCTCCCTGTCAAAATATTGACAGTAAATATCGTATTAAAAGAGCACTGTATTGTTGTTTTTGTTGGATAAATCCTGCAGCTGCTGTGGCTGATTAGTGGTTAAAAAATAGTTCTACGCACGAGCCTGTGTGTTCGCAAATGAGTGTGTGTGGCCTTCACTGTGGCCATTTTGTCAAATGATGTGTCAAGCACCTCTTCTATATGAGCATGCACAGAGCCTGAAGCACAAAGCCTGGGTTAACAGCAAAAAGTTGATGAGCACCATTGTGATACCCGTTATGTCTGACTGGAGTTTTTGCATTTGACAAACCAGCTAACATAAAACTTGCTTTGTAATATCAAGTTTGGCGTTTAGGACCAGCACAGTTCAGCTGGTTTGCTAAAATAGAGTGGTGAAATAAATACATTCACTTATAAGAATAAGAATTGTGTGTAGCATGTGGACATTATCAAAGATGGACTTAGATTCCAGGCCTAAAAAGGTTAGACAGAAGGAAAATGCCTTAAACTTGCGTTCTGTTTAACTGCCAGTAGGGGGCAAACTCTAGAAGTCTGTAAGAAAATGATTTGACCTCAATAAATACTTTACAGATGAGTTTATGGCTCCAGTCACTAATTTCAGATCATATTTAACAAAAAGAAACAAACAAAAAAAACATAGTCAATTTTCTAAATTAGAGTTATTCTAAAAGCCAGAGCTGAGGATTAATAATTGGCCTATGAGCATGAGGTTTCACAGTCAGGCATGCCTCCTGCTTGTCATGTTCCGTTTCAAGATGGTGAAGGTAAAAACACTCAACCTGAGGACTTACGTGGACCATTTCAAAAAGAAATGCTGCTGCAGTAAATGAAAGAAATCAGTCAGCACGACTCTTTGGCCTTTTTTGTAGGAAATTGTAGGAAATACACATGTAAAAATGTCTGGAAACGTTCTGGTAGCTTGTTGCAATGATTGTATTGTAATTATACAATACATTTATTTTATTAATTTATTAATTTTATTGTAGACACATTGTAAAATACAGAAGACTCTATAGTATATAGTATACTTTGTTATAAATATACATTTAGGGCGCTCAACTGTCGTCTTTTCCAGGTTAATTCTGGCCTCTGATGTTTGACACCCATTTTATACCGTCTATGGTAGGTTTGCACTCTTGCCTTGACTGTTATATTTTTCTTATAATCTCTAAAACTGTAAATGACTTGCTCCAGTTGCCTGAATCAGGTCCGTGTTTGCACAAATGGAGAGTTAAATGTCACGTGTCACAGCGAGCCTGATGCAGACAGCCTAAGTTAACAGATAAAGTTTAAACTCATCATCTCTAGATAACATTTGTTGATGAAGGCTAGGTCAAGCTTGCTCCATAGATAGTACACCCCTCAGAAGTAAGGTAAATAACACCTAGTTTGAGCCACTTTGGGTATGAAGACATATTGTGTCCTTGTGTGGTCTCGTTGAAAAACAGGCTTTAAGAGAAACAGAATCTCTGCTGTTTTATTCTCAAGCAAAAAAAAAAAATGAAAAAAAAAAGAATTAAAATAAATTACTCGCAAAAGTGTTTTTGAGGACGAAAAAAAGCTTCTACAACTTTCTCAAAAGTGTTGTTTAAAGTACAACCCATACTGTAGCTACTGAGGTGTGAAAGAAGGACAACAGGGACCTAACGACGGTGATAATACTACAAATGTTCAGGGCTGCATTACATGTGTAAAAAAAAAAAAGTTCATATATTTGTGACATGACTTATATCAACTAATGGTTACTTCCATGGCCTCTGTGAAAGAGGCTTAAATCTAAGAGCCAAGCTAACTAAAGATAATGTCAGTTTTCAAGATGTTCATTATAAAAATATAAAAGTCTTCTGCCACCTTATAAGTGGTTTAAAGCATTTTGAGGATATGACCTCAAGTGCTTTCAAGTGCAAATAGAGCCTGACAAGAGATTTGATTTCCTCTATGGAGGACAGTCACTGAGAATGCAGAAGAGATACTGTAACCATACATGAAGAGCTGATGAACTGCAAGTGCTGAAGAGTCATGAAAAGCTTACTCTGGAAATTTTGGAATGAAACTGAAAATGTAAGAGGCCTTTCAAAGAGAAAAAAAGAAAAGCATACACCGAGGTGCTCTCCAAAGTTACTGATTCAGCTATATGAATGCTTCTCCTAATCAGCACACCACAGCCTGCTATGAAAAGTAAACAAATCCAACAATGGACATCAAGAGTCCTGGGCCTGATTTTATACAACAAGTGTAAAAAACATGGAAAGTAACATGTTCCAGCAAGGAGTCACTATTTGTAAGTGATTTAAGACTTAATTCCATAGTGATTTTTTTCATAGGGAGCTAATGTCACTGAATAAGACTGGAATAATTTCCATCAGCCATTCTCAAAGTCAAAGTGCTGCAGCCCACTTCAAAAGCAGAAAATCCCACAGAGGCCCATCTGACCATAAATGTTCGGTTGAATCCAAATACAAGAGAAACTGAAGTATCTATCTATCTATCTATCTATCTATCTATCTATCTATCTATCTATCTATCTGATAGATAGATCAAGAAAACTGTACATACCTCTGTACACTGTACACTTGCAGTATACGTTTGGTCCACCAGAGGGCCACGGTCTACATAATGGGAATCAGTGATTTACATGAATTTTCCATAACACATAGCACCACTGCATCATCCATGTAAGCAATGAAGCATTCTTCATACTCTTGTAACTTCAATATGTGAAGCAAGCTGACACCACCATGCTGGTTAAAATAGTTATTTATTTACTTGTTTATTTTTTATTTATTTTTTGTGGGGGAGGGGGGTTATGGGTTAAAAACATTTGCTTTTAAGCATATAGTAAATTCCAGCTGAAGTGACTTTTTCTAAAAAAAAATAAAAATTTAAAAAATTAAAAAAAAAAAAAAGAAGAAGAAGTGAGTTTATTTCTCAAGTTTGCAGCCCATGCTGATTGAACATGTCCCTTTGATGGAGATGCAGGAGGTTCTCGGTTCAGTTCAGGTAAGAGTGACGATTGGACCCAACATTCAGAAGACTGCTTCCCTCACACACGTGTCCTGCGTTCAGTTAATGGGTGCTTAGTGAAGGTTAGAGAGGATTTTTCATTCTTTCCATCACGTTCTCTCATGCACATAGAATAAAATAGCCCTTTACAATGGAACATATATTGCACAGATATCGTTATAGTGAAGAATGCTCAAATTAAGCACGGTGCATGTAGAGGTAATGCCTCTAAACCAAAAACTCAGGCTTCAGCTACCAAAGAGATGTCAAAATGACAGATATGGATATCCTTAATATGGTCCTGTCAGGCAAACAGCCATGATCCGTCTTTCAGATTTGCTGCTTCCAAGAAGAATCCAGATCTGAGGGAGGGGAGCTAAACCAGCTACCTGGCTATAGAAGGTGGACTGACAATCAGAATTATCTCTATTGGCCAAGTATGTGCACACATACAAGGAAACGTGCTATTATTTTGGTCCCAGTGTTCATAACAGAACAGACAATAGACAATAGTGACAATAACAACATGGCACAGACAATAACAATATGTATAGCATAATCTGCAGGATGGCTGCTGTGTTGCCTGGGGTTACTCCTCGTCCCCTACCCATCCCTGTGGCTTGTCATGTCTTCCACAATGTTGTGCTGTGAACATTCATGTGCTTTTTTTGTGCAGAGGAGTTTTTTTGTTTCCTGTTCTCGTGCTGTCCTACCATGGAAGCACAGCATGAGTGGAGGTCTCTTTTTTTCCTCTTGTACCTTCCCGTTGTTGTGTACATTTCAGTCAAAGGAGCTTGCAAAGAAAAGCGTCTGGACTTCTTTAAGTTGCTTGAAGATGTTTCACCTCTCATCCGAGAAGCTTCTTCAGTTCAGAACTGAAGAAGCTTCAGTTCTGAACTGAAGAAGCTGACCTGGATGACTGAGAACCTTCACAGACATATGTACATTTCAGTGTTTTTCTGCAACGCTACTGTTACGGATTCAAATATTGGGGATGGATACAAGAGGAAAAACCACAATAACAACACTGGTCCGGCCGGGTTGAGTCAAACAATGATTTTAATGATCACACGCGTGGGAGATGGACACCATACGCAGACAGCATCAGATCTCAAAATGGTGGAGCATTGATCAAACTCTTATAGCCTCTAGTGGCCCCCACCTTATCATAAAAGCCTAAACATTCACATGCTTTCTCTCACACAGCGCCTAAGCTACGACCTTGGCTCCCTGTTTATCTGCCCCTGCCGAGATGGAGCAGAAAACTCCAGTATGTTCTGTTCTATTCCAATCAGACAAATAAGGCGATGACTTTCTGCGAACAGTATTTCTTATAACTCAGCAGTATAATGCATCATAAAACAATATCCTTCATTCACAATGTAATGCAAATCAGTTTAACAAATGCAATAATTATCACCTTCTTCTAATTCAGGAGAATAATGCAAACTAAAACTACATAATAATTCACAATCTTTAATTAGGGGTCTAACATGGCATAAAAATAATATTATAATCTCACACTACCGATCTCCGACTTGTAACCCCATGTGATGTCTGTGTTATGTGTGTAAGGTCGGGGGGGGGGAGGGTTCCCATTTCACTGCAGGGCAACCTGCTTGTGACAAATAAAGCTTTCATTCATTGATATTCACTGTCATGGTGCAGAGTGCAAAGATGGCCCAGCATCTGCTACTTTGAACGGTGAATTATGCAAAGCTATTCTGCTACCACAGACGAGTTCAAGAATAACTACATGAAGTTGGAAATGAGCAGAACAGGTCCTCCTTGGGTTGCTAACAACTCCAGTATAGCATGAAACTTGTTAATAAATGATGATCTTTCCAAATGTACCGACTCTCTGTGGACATCTGTGTTTCTTAAGCATAGTCAGTCATGCGCTTTTTAGTGGCTTCTGTTATATTGTGTTACTTTAACAGCAGAGTAGAGCTTACAGATATTAATCTTTTAGTGGTTACAAGCATCCCACACAACAGCAAAGTATGTAAATGTGTCATTTATTTTCCCTAAAAGGCAAAATATCTGTTTTCATAGCACAACAAAAAAAGACAAGAAAAGTATAAAGTAAAATGTAACAACACACATTTCTCATGACGGAAATTAGCATCTAATTCCCAACTACCGTCATTTATAGTAAAAGGAAAAAAAAAAGATGTATCAAAATGAGGACGGCATGATATAAACAAGAGATTGTGACATATATTTTCTGACCTTATGTTGTGTTTCCTGAATGAGCCATGCACGGAAACCTTTTGTGGACCTCACACATGACATCTGCAAAATGTAGTCGCTCTGTGCAAGCAATCCTGCAGGGAGCTAGCTTCTGCCTGTCTGATTGGTCTGGCATTATCTGATTGTATTTCTGGTGCTAGTGGAACTCAGCATGGGCTTAATACTCAGGAGAGACAGGATAGGATGGGATAAGATAGGATAGGGTGGGATGGGAGAAAAGGGGCTTGACAGCAAAGGTCAAAATGTAGGAGGAGAAGGAGACAAAAAGAAAAGAGAATCTGTAATTTAGAAAAAGGAAAAAAAGGAAAGCAGAGAAGGATTAGGAATAGGGAGGAGAGTGGAAGATGGGGAGACAAGTAATGAGAAAAAGAAGGATTTGTGGTGAGTTTACAATGAAATGGGGGGGGGGGGGGGGGGGGTGAATTAGGAGAGGCATTAAGGAGAGGAGGAAGGGTATAGAGAAAGAAATAAGTGAAAGCACAAACACTGGAGAAAACTGAAAAGAACAGTGGGATGCAGGGAGGAAGAGGAAGCAGGAAGTGATTGAGAAGAGAAGCATGGCAGGGCAAAAGAAGGGTAGGAAAAAAGATGGGGGTTGTGTTAAAGAAGGAGGGCTCAGGGGCAGAGAAGCCCCAGCAGGTCGATGTAATGTGAGCAGCCGAGGCAGAGATAATGCCCCGGGAATTTGGGACTCGGAGGGGCACGAGTGGCAGAGTTCACAGTGGGTGGGAGATAAGGCAACCGAGTCTCTGCTGACTCCCACCAACTGTTCCTTCTCCCCCAACTTTACACAGTCTCAACACACACTCCCACAGATTAACTTCTCCTGTGGCAGACCTTCAGCGCTTTAGCACAGAAGCTTTAGAGATACGGGGCAAGTGATGAAAGAGTGCTTTTATTTCTACGCTAGCTTGTAATCTAAGGATGCAACAACTTTTCCCGTGTAGCTTTCTCCCAGCTAGTGTGCCAACGGGTGTGTTAGTGTGGGGGGAAAAAACAAAGTGGGGAAAACCACGCTGTATCATTCACAGAGAATATTTGACACAGTTATCGCTGTTGTTTTTTTTTTTGGTTTATCAGCTGTCGGTGGTAATAGGGTGCAAAGAGGGAATACAATGTGCGAGAGAAGGAAAGAGGAAGGATTTAATAATAGCTATAGGCTTCATGAGGAAGGAAGTACTCTCAAGACGTCCATTCAACCTCAGTGATACACTAAGGCACACTACGCTGCCAAAATATTCACACACTTCACACGCATATGAACTCGAGTGACATCCTGGTCTTAATCCATAGGGTTTAATAGGATGTCGGCCCACCCTTTGCAGCTATAATAGTTTTGACTCTTCGGGTAAGGCTTTCCACAAGGTTTATGAGTGCTTATGGAAAATTTTGACCATTCTTTTGACCATGAGGTCAGACACTGATGTTGGACCAGAAGGCCTGGCTCACAGTCCCCGGTCCAATTCATCCAAAAGGTTGAGGTTAGGACTCTCTCTGACTGTGTTTTGGTGGAGAAGAACTCGGCTAGCTTGCACAGTCATCCACGTCTTTATGGATCTTGCTTTGTGCATTGGTGTGCAGTCATGTTGGAACAGGAAGGGACCATCCCTAAACTGTTCACATAAAGTTGGTAGAATGACATTGTCCAAAATGTCTTGGTGTGCGGAAGCATTAAGAGTTCCTTTCACTGGAACTAAGGGCCCAAGCCCAACTCCTGAACAACAACCCCACACCATAATCCCTACTCCACCAAACTCTGGCACAGTGCAGTCAGACAAACACGTCACTGCATGCCTTCCATAACTGAAAGGCAATCGTATTTCTGTTTGTGTCGACAATGTGCTGTGCCTCAGCATCCACCGACACCCCCCCCCCCCCCCCCCTGTGATGTCAGCTCCCGAGAGCTTAGATTTATACACCTGTGGCCATGGAAGTGATTGGGACACATGAATTCAATGATTTGGATGGGTGAGTGAGTATTTTTGGCAACACAGTGCATCATTTTGGAAAAAATTATATTTTCCTTCATTTTATGAGTATTGTGATTAAGAACCAATCAAATGAAAACAAAGTAGTACCTGCAGGTGGCCTCTAGATGGTAAATGGCCTGTATTTGTATACTAGTCCCTAAGGACCCCAAAGTGCTTTACACATCCAGTCATCCACCCATTTGCACACACATTCACACACTGGTGATGGCAAGCTACATTGTAGCCACAGCCACCCTGGGGCGCACTGACAGAGGCGAGGCTGCCAGACACTGGCGCCACCGGGCCCTCTGACCAGGTACTGTTTGTGCCTGAGGGTAGTTTCCTTTTTTTGTATCAACTGTTTGGGTAATTAAGTCTTGCCTCACTCTGCATATTCTTTTAGATTAGTATTCACACCCAACCACTAGATGGAGACAAATGCCAGCTCTTATCATTTCAGCCTCATATGAGACGGGTATGACATGGATCAGGCAGAGTAAACTATACTGCACATTTTTAACTATTATTTTTTATTTCATTTGCGTCTCTCGGACCTTTGAGACCACATGTTATGCTTAGCATGTTGTGTAATTATACCTGGAGGCTTTGTGGGTTTTTTGTTTTTTTTTCCCAAATCTTATTTTGAGGAAAGGCAGCAAGCTTTTTAACCCTCTGAGGTGCTTCTATCCTGGAACATGGTTCTGTTGGCTGTGGAGCTTTGGTTGCTGGGTGCTCCAAAGAGTCTTAAGTAGGCACAACCAGTGTGTGGGCCACTCTTGTTTGCGCCGTTGTTGGTCCTTCAAGCAGCCACAGAAAAGGGCCAAACTGAGGCAGAGTGTTTAAAAACAATGAAAAGTCTCCACTGCAGCCAATCTCTGTTCTTTCCCTGCTCTCTTTTTTGATCTTTGATAACTTCTTTTGCACTTCTTCCACTCTTAGTGACTTTTAGTGGCATTCCTCCCTTCCCTGCTCCAGCCCACTTTTCAACCAATCATTATTCGATCTACACATAGTCAAATTACTACATGCTATAGCGGTTTTTGGAGTGCAAATAGTTCCATAACCTGTAGGAACACAACCACTGCACCATAAACCGAGAATAAGTTGCCATCAAGCCTAACTCTAACCTTAGGTCAAACTTTACATACATAGAATGAGCAACTTTTGTGTTTACAACACTGCAGGACTCGAATGAGCACCAGGTTGTGTATGTTCACAAGACTTTTGAGAGATTTCATCATTAGCTATGCTCTAAAAACAGGAAAGTGTCATGTGGTAAAAATTCATGCTGACACAAAGAGTGACACTTGCGGCACAGGCTCAAGTCTGGGGAATGTAGATGACATGATAAGAAAATGACAGTCTGACTTCCCTCCAAAACGGCCTCGTGTCCATCAGCTATAGAAAGCCGTTTCACTTCCACACAGTGTTCTGGTGAAACACTTGCGACACCGATTCCTCACAGTGTCAGGCTGCTGAGACAGAGGTGGTTTTCAATGTGACCAAGTTGAAGGTCAGCACACCAAGAGACATGATTTTAAATGTAGCAGGACTATGAGTGAAGGTCTTTGCAGACTCAGCATGCAATTTGTGATATTGTCTATTATATTTAATAGCATCAGTTGTTTACATATTTAGACTTGGGTTAATAGCAAAGCTTTAGAGCTCAGTAGCTGATCTTTAATCGTGGGTGGAAAAGCAGGAATATGATCATGCTGAATGCAATGTGCGCTGCTAACATCACGCTGCATACAGCTTTCTCGAACTGTAACGATGTTGAAAATGAAACCTGACCGGCTCCTCATCCCACCTCTCTTTCACAAGAAACAAAACCTACATAGGCGCTTCCTTTGAGCTGTGAGTCATGTCTCTGTGTGAAGCCCCCCCAACAAAAAATTATATCACAAAACATTTTTTTGTTTACTCGGTGAAAGAAACTAAAAGAGACTCCCAAAAAATCCCTTTCTGGGCTTTTTAAATTTGAAACACAGAGCCTTGTTGTAGAAAAGAGTACTAGAATTCCTCACTTCCTCTTGCGAGCTGGTTATTCATTCACACTTGTACCTCATATAGACATGACCATGTCCAACATGATGGAAAAGCTCATTCCAGACAGCACGGAGGATCAGCTCTGTGCGTCTCTTCCGACTCCCAATGCGGCACTTTTACGAGCGACCCTGAGGCTCAGTGGGACGGCATGTCACAGTGACCACAGTTTTTTTTTTTTGGTTTGCAATCATTTATGTGGTTGGCAGAAATCATTTCCAAAAACAAAGATAGGGCTTTTTTCTCTCTCTTCTAGCTCCTCGGGTTGATACGATTGTGTCGTATGATGATTAAAATAGTAAAGGGTCTTTTCTTGAGCCGTCTGAGTCATGCATGCAAACAAAGCTTGGTGCCAATTTAAACTTGCCTGTGATTGATGAGATAAAATCTAGTTAAAAGCTGTTATTCCCCACAGGGCAAGCAAGCACAGGAGAGGATATGTTCAGATCTGTGGGCAACATCAATGCTGTTCTTCTTCTTATCACTGTGAGGCTTACGTCAGCCCCAAATCTAGCCCTGAAAACTACCCCTGTGGTCTGGAAACAAGCAAAAAGTG
The DNA here is from genome assembly GCF_057381915.1 of Diplotaxodon limnothrissa. Lineage (NCBI taxonomy): Eukaryota > Metazoa > Chordata > Actinopteri > Cichliformes > Cichlidae > Diplotaxodon > Diplotaxodon limnothrissa. Next base: position 11,641,440 of record NC_140612.1, on the reverse strand, counting down.
CCTTTCTGTATATTCACAGAAATGTCTTTTTTCCAAGACGGCTGAGATAATTTAATGAAAAAAATACATCATTTGATAGCATAAGCTTAGGATCAGAGAAGGGTTTAAGTGACTGGGTGATGATGAGAATTAACCCCATCCCTGATTCAATATCCAAACTACAATTTCTGATTGCTTAGGCTCGGTTAGAGGTAGGGGTTACTGATAACTCAGAGGATTCCAGTGGTGAGGGGTATCACTAAACCCTCTGAGATCACCTGTGGTGAAGTCCCCAACCGTAACACCATCATCGTAGGCAATCAAAAGATGTAATTTTTGTTTTATGACATCTTTTTCATATGTTTTTGTAACAAGGGAACAAGGAAAATAATCAATCTGACACTCATGTGTTTCTCCAAAACATAGGGTTGGGCTCAGAGTAGGGTTAGTGCTGGTAGCTGTAATGACCTGAAAGCATCTATAAGAAAACAGAGTTTGTTCTTCTTCTGTGAAAGTGTAGAAATCAAAGAGCTGTTTGAATTCCGTGTAAGAGTAACAACAGCGTTCCCAGTACTCACAGCAAAATCTTAAATACCTCTCTGTCATCTGCGTAGAATGAAAACATGCTGGCGCTTTGTTTTTGTTTTGTTTTTTACCTAGTAATAAATTAATTAAACATAATTATTGCAAGCTGTTCCTACAAAGTTAAGTGAAAGTGACAGAACCTTTTATGGTCTCTAGTTTTTTTTTTTGTTTCAGTTTTTTTTTTGTTTCCACCACATTATTACAGCTGCTAGAGTTATTGTCTCACCAAGTCCACTTCCTGTCAGTCAGTCAGGCCTGATATGTTGAAATGTTTCATGAGTTTCCATTATTATGTAATGCTAATGTCACAACCGCACTTCTGAAAGGTAGTTTTATACAGCAGACTAAGAAAGAAGGACATTATTGAAAATCTGGGGAAATTCTAATGCAGTAAACATACTTGGAAAAAACATACGACACAAAGAAAAGAAGAACCACGGTGTTTAAAATGCAAATAAGTGGTTAAATCAGAACAAGAGTAAAAACACTGCTCCTGGTAAACAGCAACTAGCTAGCACTGTCTCTATCTACATTAGGTATTTAAAACCTTGCTAAAAACTTTTGTTTCTCCTTAACTTCCAAAACCAAAGCTGCAGAACCACTGCTACTGCATTACCAGTAGCCATTATGTAGTTTAATAAGTTATAACAGTGAGACCATTAGATATTTAATGGGAGAATACAAATTTAAACTGAAAAACCCTAAAAAGGAGGTAAACCGGATTGATGCATAAAGCTTTTTTTTTTTTTTTTGTATGTTCTTTTGCACGCAGGTGGGAATGAACTTGATTTGATGGAAAGTATGTGTCAGGTTCAACAAGATCTACAGAGATATTAGTAGTCTAAAAATAGCTCCTCTGAATGGCTAAATATGAAAAGAATGTTCACGACCATGCTTTTTGTTCAGTCAGATGCCTGTGTTTGTTGTTTTTATACTGCTATTCGTCAGCGGAATATTTGACTCAATTCGTTAGTGCAAAAATGACACGTAGTTTTGTGCTTCTGTGCTGTCACCTCAGAACAGTCTGTTACAGATAACATTACTTGATTTTCTAAGGACTGCACTTGACCAGGAAAATAGCAAAGATATAATGTTAGAATGACGTTAACAGACACAGTAAGTAAAGTAGAAAATAGAAAAAGGAGTCACTAAAGATGGTATAATTAATTGAGTAAAATAAGCATTTTCACATATTTCTAGATCATTTGTAAATGAAGTTTAAACGCATGTGGAATCATTTTAACTACCACAAAATCTGAATGAAACTCATGTACAGTATAGGCAAAAATCACCCGAGTGCCCTGTGATGCAAAATTACAATAAAGTTACTGCTGCAAAAAGGCACGTTGTTCGGTTGCTCTGTTGTACGACCGTGCAACACAAGAGGAAATCAACCCACTGTGTGTTTCCATTTGTTTTTAATTAAACTGTCAGTCAGGCTAGCTGATGTTTTAGACTGAAGAAGACAAGGCTGTAGAGCCACAATGTTTTGCAAGTGTCACATGCAGCCGCAGAACTGGAAGTGCCCTGCCCTGCATGTTTTTTTTAATGTGTTGTAATCAAAAGGCTGACTCTCATTGATAACCCACCTCTTGACTGAGTAAGCTCCAGTGTTTCACTGCGGAAGTTAAAAATTTTCACCATCTATATACAAACAATTGAGATTTTAGTCTATTAAAATCATATTACTTTATATATTTAAATTGAAAACAATTCGAGAACAAAAAGGGCACAACTGAAACCTGTTTTGTTAACTTGAAGACGTCTCATTACTAGCGTCACTCATCACAAGCTAATTAGCACAGAGCCGTTTTTTCCACTTTTTTGTAAATTGCATGAAAAAAATGTAATCTCTGGAATATTTTATGACTCCAATCATACTTTTATGAAGCTGTGGAGTGGTTTTGTTGTAATGACTCCTGAATGACACCTGGGCCACTGAATGGGTCCCGTGTAGTTTACCTTATAAGGAATACAATCTGTGTCAGGATCACTGAGATAAGCTGGCTAGCTGTTGCTCTTCTTTCTGGTCTCTTATCATTTGCCTTTCATTTTCATTTAGAAACAGCATCAAGTATAAAAATACTAACAGGAAATAATTCATGTAGCAGGTTGTTGCCCATTTGCAAAATCTCAAGCCGGCCCAGGCACACATGAACATTTACTTTAAAGGCTATAAAAACAAAGCAGGGTGAGATAAATAAATTAACCAAGATATTAATGCAAATTTAATTCAGTGAAAAAATATCAGCCAGTCATGATAAACTATTTCAAAAAGATAACTAAATAGAGCATTTTTAAGATGTATTTTGAGACACAATGTTAAAAAATGGAAAATGATTCAATCTTCAAACACATTTAAACTTCCAATTTTAGCTTATTCCTTAAGGTAAAGCTTCCAGCTTACTAATTTTCTTCTATGCCTAAACTGCTTTTTTCTGTAGATCCCACAGAGACTTTCAGTGGGATTCAAATTCAGATATTTCACATACTTGATAAAGGCATGCTTGGGATTACTATTTTATTAGAAATTATCTTAATTGCTGAGGTCAATTCATGCACTGGGAAGCTTAAATGCTGCTTTAAAATCATGTTTCAATGTCTATTATTTAAAAGAATGCTGAATACAAGTCCTATAGTAAAATGAACCATTTCTACAATGTGATGGTCCTTTCTGTATGTTTGATCCTTGGGATAGTCATACAACCCTTACCTTTCTAATTCTATCCACGGTCCAAAGAGTTCCAGTTTAGAAATTGAATTGTATGAACTTATCATAATTTATTTTAGCCTGTATTCGGGTCATATTATTTACATTTATTTGACTAAAGAAATGATTTCAGCATATGTTAAAGCATGAGGCTTTCCCTTGTTTAGTGTATTTCATTTAGTCTATAATTCTCCTGTAACACAGCAGATGCTGTAGTATCCTCTATCATATGTACAGGCCTACATAATGCTTCCACTTTAAACTTACTTTAAAAGGAACTTTAAACTTAAAAGAAACTTTAAAAGTCATGTTTGCTACTTATGTTGAACAGCTGCAAATACAGAACTTTTACGTGCATCACACCTGAAACACATTCTGTTTCTGGCAAGAGCTACACTTTAACATAGAAAGAGATTGTTCAAAATATGAAGTTTGATTTAAATTATTGTCAATTGAATGCAGATGAAAAAATACTTTGTATAACCAGTTGTTCAGTAAATGCCATTGCAATTAGTCTAAATGACCCTATAATATTTTCTTTCTAGACAACTCTATATTTTCATCTTGGTTCATTATTTAACTATTATCTCTACATACATATTCAATTTATTGACTCGCAAAATAACTATATGTAAATCTTGTCCTTTTGAAAAACACCTGGTTACAAGGTCACTGCAGAAGCTAGTAGGTAGCTAGGCATGGTAATATACACTGCTTCTGGAGTTAGGACAGCAATAGAAAAAAAATCTAATAATCGTTGGCTTACAATTTTGATATAGATTTTTAAATGTGATTGATAACCTCGCTGAATGTTTCTCTGCATTATCAAAAGCTCTTATTTCTTTTGAATGTTACAAGATTATTGTTGAATCTAGTTAGCCTGCCATGCTATTATCTATAGCTTGTGCACAGTTAGCAGATTAACAACCTATTTGGGTGTACAAGAGACATTAACCTGGAAGTGGGCAATATATCAAAGCTAATAAATGTAACAATGATAATCCAGATTGTACAGTATTGTATAATGCTAATACTTTATATAGACTATTAAAATGCCATTTCCATTTGTTACAACTTAATGAACTTGCGACACAACGTTGCAATTTCACAAACTCAATGGACCCATGATGAAGACATTGATTAACAAAGAGCTGTTCTGTATTCTGTGGATTTTCTCATGCCCTGGTGTGAAAGTGCAGTTCAATCAAGCATGCAATATTAAGGGTGTTGGCTACTGAAAATTTAAATCTCCAGCTTCACATGTGCATCTACTACGGCTCCTGTAGTGTTAGAGGGGAAAGTTTGAAATAAACCCACTTCAACATTCTCCTAACCACAAACACAGCAGTATACCCAACAACGAGACCCCTGAGGGAATCTTGAAAAGCACCAAATGGATACACCTGATTTAACGCACCCACCCAAAAATGCACACAAGCACCGACTTTGTGTGTTGTAAAATTTCCATTAGTATATCAATATGGGTCATCAGAGAAGAGGAACTTTGTCTACACATATAGTCTAAGGCTTGCATGTTAAGGCTGATGGGGACAGTAAAGAGGGGACATTTGTGTTTTAGGAGTCGTTCTCAGAACTGTCTGGGTCACTTGCTTCAGGAGTTTCAGTACTTATAGAAACTTCCCTACTAATATCCTGTGCCTTAAAATGCTGCTACTCTGTCCTTGTATGACTCAGTGCATGTTTCGGTTTCTGTGCGCATGTTTTTCGGGCCATCACAGTTTTCAAAACAGCTTTTTTTGAGTTATTCTTTTTCATTTTTTGGTTGTCCTTCTTATAGCCAGCACAAAAATAATGCTGTCTTTGATCTAAAGAGCTTCCTGCAAATGACTTATTGGGCCCTATTCCTCAACAATACCTTCAAAGGCCCAACTTGGTGGTCAATTGTCCAGGAGCCTGCTTAAAATCAGAGGGCATTAGCTCTACAATGTATTGCCTTGCAACCCAATATTTAGGGTGTTAGAGTTATGCCGCTCTCACTTGAAAGCCACTTGTTACCATGACGTTCAATTTATTGTTGGTATGCAGAATATATTTAACTTATCATTTAATCAAATTAGCAAAAAGAGTGATTCAAGGGTGTGGTACTTTAGCAGTTTTCAAGCACATTCCAGCCTTTTTATGCCTTGTCTTTGTTTCTACTTTTATTGTTTTACACAAGAAAATGTACAAGTCTGTTTGTCCAATTCATCAAATACTTTTAATATTTTGAAAATCAAGACTGTCATGTAGACAGTTTCACAGTTTTGCTCCCTCTGATTCAGATCCAGCACTCTGATTCAGAAATAGGTGAGGTTTGTCTCTGAAGGCATGGTTGGTTCCTCTTTATTTTCTGTGCACAGTGATAGCATTAGCTAATGTTTGCCAATGGGTGGCTTAGGGCCTGTGCCTACAAATACAAACTGACCTGTAGTGCCTAATGTTCTAGACAAATCTAGACAAATGAAATTCCGTGTTCACAGAGTCCTCGGCAAAAATAAAAACCCCAAGTTCATTTTTGCTTCTGCACTCAGCTCAAAACGATTCAACTTTTGAATCTTCTCTGCGCTCATCCATGTTTAATGTCTCTCGCCAACTAATCAAAATAAAGTGGGGATTGAACTAGGAAGGAAAATGTTTATTTGTAACCTGGCAACAAGTGTGTGCAAGAAGCATCAGAAGATGAGGTCATAGGTATTTTTGATGGGGGAAAAAAAAATTTGTGGATGCATGGGATTGTCTTGGTAATCCGTAGATGCTTTGTCGACATATAACAGCTCTATACCATATCACTGCTACAACAGTGTCAAAAATGTTTGAGTGAAACAGTGTTAAAAACAATTGACATTGTTCACTGCAGCCATTGTCAGCTATGTTTTTATCTGATGGCATCATCTCCTTGGCGCCCTTCCTTTTCAAGATTATTTGACCTGTTAGTACCTCTGGGCTCACTGTATGTGTTATCACATCTTCACCAATTGGTTGAATTCCCATAATTTTTCTCTTCATGTCATCACATAGCAACAAAAAATGGACATAGATACAATATCCAATCCCTGTTTTACTGCATGTTTACATCCCAATACAGCTGGTTTTTTTTCCTGGGTTTTTAAGATCGTGGGTCATCTCTGCTGGTGGTTAAGTAATCATAGCCTCTTTCACACAAGCAAATCTTGTCAATCACGGTCAGTCGGTTGCCTTTAACAAATGTTATGCCTTTTTTCAGGGACATGAATGCATGCAAACAACTGATCAGTAAATTAACTGCTAATTCGTGACTTTGCCCTGCCATTCATTGTAAAAATGAATCCTGATTCTCACAAGATCCCACAGCACACCTGGACTTCCCTTACGGCACACCCATGTCTCGGCACACCATTTGTGAAGTACTGATTTAAAATATGGCATAGGTAGTGCATCTAGAATCTCCATACAGACAAGTAAAAGGCAAACGCTCATATCGCCCTATATGGACTACACATACATCACGCAGTCAATCAGTCACCTAAATACCTTTTTCCAGAAATCTGAGTAACGGAAAAAAAAATTCTCCCATAGGAATTTTACAGCTGTGAGTCAGTAACAAGGGTAGATCAGTCTAACAACAGACATTTGTATTCGTATCCAATTGGCGTTTAGATACAGGTACCAGCAGGCCCACAGCGTCATAGGTATACCTTTCCTGGCAGTTTAAGGACAAGCCCAGGAGGGAACAGTGCTTTTACACATATCACAGCAGGCTATTGTATCTCCCTACAGGGAATTACAGGGATATTAAAATGCCCAAACTCTTATTTTCAAGGATTCGACTTTACGAATTTAAGGATTTAATGCCCAACATGAAGCAGCCACGAAGGTAAGCCAAGCACACTAATGATACTAAGTTTACATTTATAAACTTTACATTAACAAACATATTGAACTTGAGTTTGTTTTTAAGGTTTGACATTGTACTGAACTGCAGGAGGTGTAAGAAGGATATCCAGTGTGTCAGTGTACAGAAATGTAATGATGAGATGTACTCTTCAAAGCTAAGGTATCATATGATTGGAAGTGTTAGTTATTTTCATCTCCATGGTGTATATTATAAAGAAAATAATAGCCATATATCATTTCCTTATAGTTGCCAGACTGACCATGAACTTCACCTGGAAAAACTGCTAAAAGACAAAAGTAAGAAGTGTTACTCTTCACAAAACTGAGCCATGTGATTCTACAAATGAATTTCACGTAATGAATAATTCTGTATGTTTAACCCTTTCCCTCTTTGCAGAGTATTTAGCAGCATTCCACTCTTTTCTGCAGTCTGAGTTCAGTGAGGAAAACATTGAGTTCTGGCTCGCATGTGAGGAGTTCAGGTTGACTACCTCACCAGAAGACCTTCAATGGAGAGCAGAGGAGATCTACCGGGAGTTCATCCAGCCTACAGCCTGCAGAGAGGTCAGTTTGTCTGTTATACCAGAGCTAAATCATATTTCATACTTAAAAGAAGAAATTACTTTCTTGGACTTTCTGAGTAACTTTGTAAACTAAAAGTAGGCCCAAATATAAACTGCATTTTATCAAACTGGCATTACAGAAAAGAGGAAAGTATGATTGCATCAGAGAAAAAACTGTACAAAACTTTTACAAATTCAGTGAAGCAATGCAGATGATTACCAAATTTCATAACTTCCAGTGCTTCTGGTGCTTTTAGTACAGTATTTTCTGTGCCATATTTTCAGGGAAGATGCACTGAATCAGAATCAGAATACTTTAAGAAATCCCAGAGATAATTATGTTGTCACAGTTGCTCCAAGACTACGGAAGAGGATTAGGGCCACTGGAAAATAAATCTGAGAAAAAAGTCAGAATTCTGACTTTAATCTCAGAATTCTGACTTTAATCTCAGAATTCTGACTTTATTCTCAGAATTTAGGAAAAGAAGAAGAAAAAAAAAGACGTGCCCACTTCTTTTTTTTTTCTTTTTTTTTTTTTCCAGTGGCCCTAATCCTCTTCCGTACAAGACAGTAAGAACAATACCGAACACGTAAAAATACCAACAAACAAGTTAAAGTAGAAGAGTATGGAGGGAGGTTATGTAGTGTTTTATTCATTTCAAATATGGCACAGAATTTTCCCATTGTGAACCACAGACTGCACACAAAATATATACATTCCTAGTAAGAAATCACTTAGTGGTGGCAAGTAAGCAGCACATGTATCATGTGGGGTTGTCAAGCAACGTACACTTGGATACTAATTCTACTACACATTATTATAGGATTAGATATTTGTGTTAGTTTTTTGGAGTCAGATGTGGCCATATTTGGAGTTTGGAGTCTTAAGTTATGAGCTATAGCTAGCGTGCTAGGTTAGCAACCTGCAATCATAAATTGAAACACAAACTTCTAATACAGGTTGTACCTCACAGCATGCTATATTATTTGTTAGGTAATTTAATTAAAGTCCTCTAAAAGGCAATAACACAATAGACAAAGGGAAGAGGAAGAAGTCCACTTTAATAACTGGAGTTGGAGAACTAAGGCCGCCAGCTGCCTGTGACAGGATAAGCAGTCACACTCCTACCTCCAACATCCACATGAATAAGGTATTTTTAAAAAAAACCATTGTCTTAAAGAGGGATTTTACCCACAGAGAATAATGTTAGGGTTTTGTTTTGTTTTTTTTTGTTTTTTTGAAGCAGGCTGTTAAAATGTTTTTAATGCTGTATTTCGTGGAAATATAAAAGTCTATGGGGAACTGATTTATGTAGCCATTCAAGGAACTTCCACAATGGTTTCTTATTTAATTAGTTGCAACTTGAAGTGAAGCAAGACCAATACAATAGTAATCATTCAGCTAAATGGCAAGCCAAATGTTTTATATATTCTTCAATGTTTCTTTGAAAGAATGAAGTATTTCAATTACAAAGAAAAAGCAGAATCCAAATACAAATGGAGCAAGAAACAACATAGTTAAAAAAACAAAACAGGACAGGAAACTCTTTAGGGACAAGTAGTGTGTGTGTGTGTGTGTGTGTGTGTGTGTGTGTGTGTGTGTGTGTGTGTGTGTGTGTGTGTGTGTGTGTGTGTGTGTGTGTGTGTGTGTGATCTGTCTCAGCAGCTAGAATTCTGAATTTCATGGAGTTTCATCTGAGTTGAAAAGCATACAAGAGAGCTAGCAAGTTAATGTTTGATTTAATGTTTTTTTTTTATTGTACCAGTAATAAAATTGACCACAAAATAGACTTTTTTTTTTCTCAAAAATGTAACCCTAGGATTCAGAGGTATTTTCTTACCTCCTTCCAGGGGTGTATTTTGCACATCTTGGTGGTGGCATTTTAATTATTTTGGATTTAACGTTTTTCAAGCACCTTTTTACAAATTGAAAACAAACACAGCCAATTTGGGAACCCATTACATGATGATATGTTGACTTGTCACATTTGTTTCCTTCTCAGATCAATGTAGACCAGCGTGTTAGAGAGAAGATCAAGCAGGCACTTGAGAAACCCAACCTTTCCTGCTTTGACGAGGCCCAGAAACATGTTTACCTGCTGATGGAAAGAGACTCTTGCCCAAGATTCCTGCACTCAGATGCCTACCTGAGTCTAAAGCGCAAATCCAGGACTCTGTGGTACCTTTAAAGAGAGCTACCATCCCTGGATCAACTAATTTACTGTTTCACTCTAAACCCAAACATAAAAAAATATTTTTTAACAGTGTGTAATATCATTTTTTCTTTTTGTACTGATAAAATGCCGTGGACTTTAGTACAGCAAGGCAAACACAATGACAGAAAAGTAATGTGAGTGTGGAGATATGTACGTATAAAGAATGTTGGTATGTGTTAGTACTTTAGAGGAGTTCAAGGTTCTTTGAAATACTGTATGTGTTAACTGAAAGTCTAGGTAAGTTAAGCTTGTTTCTGATGTGAAATGTTAGGACTTCTTGCCCAAATTTGGCTAATTCAGTCAGTAACTGTAGTCATTCATCATCTATAAGTATTCTTTTTATTCCAATATAGTCAGAATTATATTTATCTGACTGACTAACTGAGACATGAGGAAGGGCATGAGTCAAAATAAAGGATAACAGTTTCCACAGCTTACCCAGCAAAGGGATTCTGTTTTCAGTCACATGTCTACTATATCCTTTAATTAGGTGTGGGCCTGACTCTGTACACCAACATCAGGGTTTACTAAACTGGAAAAAAGTAACCCCCCACTCTAACCCTCGATCCCGCTCTGTTCTGTAAACGGCCTTATTCCTAAAGATTGTGCCTTAAAAAGGAGTACTGAGGCAGCTAATAATAACTCAAGGGCTTAAATGACAACACAGGAGTCATCAGACAACCTGATGCGTAACAGATCAGCCCTCAATGTGCTGCCTTGTTAGGGGAATAATCTCATCACCCACAGACAATGACTGGGGAAAATACTACAAAAAGAGGAGTCTGGGAAAGGTTTTTTCAGATGAAAATAGAGAGACTGTGTATGTTAAACAGTTCCACGTTAATAAAGGTTTTTGTCACATCGGTTTGTACTCATGGCCTGATGTTGTTAACAAATTTAAGCAGTTTTTCCAACCATGATGAGTACTGTGGGGCAAAAAAAGAGGACGTGGTCATAGAGAATCTGCTTCATCACTTATCAGACTTGATAATAAAAGGACAGTAGCTTATATTTTTTACAACAGTAAGCGCCTCATACCATTACTCAAAAGGATATTTGAACCCTATCTGGTCAAAGACTAATAGCTTTATGACTGAAAATCCTATTTTTAAAATACTATATTGAGGCATTTGCTCTGTTTTTAACATAAAGGTGAAAGTCCAGAGTTCATGTACTACCATATGAAAGAGAACACCAATGAAAGGTATGAAAACAAACTATGAAGCTCACTTTTTTGTAGTTCCAACACAAGTGAAGAAGGCTTTGAAACTATGTTGCTATATTGTTTCCCCATGTTAGCTAGTTTACAATCAACATCCACTTCAGCATGACACAAATATTTGTGTCATGGCAGTTGAGTCTAAACACATCCCAGTCTGTTAGTCAGCTGCCATTATAGGGACGACAGATTGGGCCTTTAGGTGTATATTCAGTTTGAGTTTGCCTGTTCTAGTTACTAGTCATTAGATAGAAATGCATATGGATTTTAAAAAGCGATGGTAGATTTACGTTTTCAGACAAAAGCCAAAGGTTTTGGCTATTGCTTTCCATGCAAACTATTTACTTTGATGTGAGAAAGGTTGCTCTAATGCTATTTGGACATTGAGGGAAATAGAAACAGAAATCATACACTCAGTATAACAGCAGAACATCCTTTATGGTTCTATGGGAACATGACCCCTTGGCTTCCTCGATGTATGACCTCAATAAAGACTTTCTATGGTATCAGTCTCTAGACTGAAGTGTTTTCTATATCATGTTCATTTTGTAAACTATGGTTGCCATTAGATTGAAAAAAGGATGATAAAGTCTCAGTCAAATTAGCCGCTCGCTCTTCCAGTTTTAAGTTGCCGAGCTGACTACAGCGAAAATGCAAACTTTAAAACTTTGCAACTGAACCTACAATTAGTCATGTCCCAAAATCCATGTTTCATAGTCGCAGAGAGAAACCAGAAAGCTTCAGACACCAACCTACTGCAGGGAGAAATATCTTTATAGAGACACACCCACTCATACTATTTTTCTATGGACTAGTAACCACAACTCTTTCTTTTAATAACAATATTATTATTTTTATTTATTATATCCAGGGCCACTTGTGTTTCAGAGATATAGCTGTTGGAAAGTTTATTTTGGATCCTTAATCTCATAATTACACACAAAAAAAGAAAAAAATACTTTTCCCTCATGAACATAAAGCAATAATTTTGTGTAAAATGCAACTGAAATGTTCAATTTAAAGGTATAATTAATCAAATAATTAAGCATTAAAAAATATTCTTGGTATAAACCGAATGTACACCAATCAACAGATTCCATTAAATTTAATGTTTTACATTATTATTACATATGTAGCAAATTACATGGAAAATTTACATGTAAGCAAATTGCTTAATAAAGTCAGTATTTTGTGGAATAATTTTTTGAATGTAAACTCTGAAAGCATTACAATTAAGTTAAAAGGTTAAAATTAGTTTTAAAGCAGGACAAAATCCATGTGTGCTATGAAAAGGTTGAAAGTGCTCACTCTAATTTTATGTGGATACTGTAGGAAATGTTATGGTTGACTTGGTTTTGATTGTAATTTTGGGCTGAAACTATTTGCAGGTGTACAGTCGTACGTCAGAAAACTCTCAGTACACAGAGTGTCACGGGTTGTTCCTGATAAACGACAGAGGTCTCACATCTCCTCCATCACATGGCACACAATCTGTCACTGTTTTCTCATAGCCCACAACCGTTACCATGGTAGCGAAAAGGAAGTGAGTACTGCTGCTGGCACAGTGTTAGTCAAGACGGTTACGGTCGGGAGGAACTTTCCTATAAGAGCTGGATGCTGAATGTTAAATCTTATACACTGATGTGCTTGTCCACATTTTAACTTCAGACAGGGAATGCAGCTTTCACCTCTCAGTGTTTGGTGACTATCGCAACGCCTCAGTACTTATAACCGTGTTTGGGCAAAAAAGGGAAGCCTCAGTGAGGCAAAGCCTAAGGGTAGATTATAACAGGGTAGCCTATGGCATCAGGTTTCGAGTGGAAGCTTTCAAAAAGCTTTAAAGACTTCAAATTCCCCAGTTAGGAACCAAAGTTCGCATCTTAGATCTGTGAAATGCACTTGCTTTGGGCTTTCACACCTCTAACAGTAAATCTATTCACACTACCAAATATTAATAAGATTGTGTATTTGCTACAATGTCAATGCAAAGCTGTTTCTATTGATTTGGGGGGGGGGGGGGTGAACATACATTTCTGTGCTATGTGGTCAAGGATGAGAATGAATAAAGCACCAACATCCTCTCTCTATACAAAATCAGTAGGAAATCTTCTGCAACATGTGAAGGCAGAGGCAGATGGTGTGACTCAGTACTGTCACACTCCCAGCTAGGGTCTACATGGAAGTGCAAGGCTATGGGCTACATTTGATAATAACCTGATCTATTTTTGCTTTAAATGTAAACTGACCATAGTGACTATTGTCAGTACCAAACTGACCACCAGAGTGTTGAAGCCCAAAGGGTATCAAAATCAAACAGGCTACTATATACAAACTGAGGCATATATGAAGATTTGCTGCAAACTACCCGAATTGCGAGCATATGCCAGTACAATGTGTTTTAGCCCAGTTGTAGCCCCTTCATCTTGACAGACAGGAGGAGGTCCCATATGCAAACTAGACCTATAAGCGCTCTAGTCAAATAGGAACTTCCTGGAAGAGTTCCTGTGCTGTACAAATGATAAAATTCAAATCAGGGATGTTTTTTTCTTTTCAAATTTTGTTATAGGTGGACTCCAAAAACAATAATAATGAAGCTGTGGTTAAAAGTTTACTTAAACTCTTCATGGTCATAAATATCATGGTAATTTTGGGCTTCTAACAATTTCTATGATTTTTTTTTCCATTGTGTAACAATTGTGCAGCATACATCTTTAATCATTCTAAAAAAAATTAAAAAAAAAACAAGAATTCGGTGCACAACTGAATTTATTTTTGGATTTTCTCAAATCCACACAGGCTCAAATATTATTACTTGGTTAAATGTCTCTTAACAAGTTGCTCTTGACCTGACGCTTTTTGTAGCAATCAAAAAGGTTCTGGTGTAATTTTGGCTGTATGTTTAACCACTTTTCTTGGCACATTTCCTCATAAATTGGTTGGTTCCCTGGAATGGACCTGGCTTTTAAGTGTAGTACACAAATTTTAATCAGGGTTGAAGTCGGGGGTTTGACAAGGCCATTTAAGAAGGCAGTTCCAACTTGTGCTCAAGTTTCAACAATCTAGCTGTTCATCTGAGCGGAAGTTGGAAGAGTTTGGAAGTATTCTTCCTTCATTACTGCATCCACTTTCCTGGCATCAAAACAGACCCACCCATGAAGCTACCACCACCATGCTCGACAGCTGGTACAGTGTTCTTAGGTTTGAATCCCTCACCTTTACTCTTCCAAACATAGCGTCATTGTGGCCAAATAGGTCAATCTTTATCTTGCATGAACATAAGAATTTCTTCGTGAGGCATTTGGCTTGTCAAGATTGACTGCATGTTTCAGTAAGGCATGGTTGGTTTTGAAACAGGGGCTTGTTTCATGGTTGGCGCTCTTTCAGTTTGTAGTGATGTAAAACTTGCTTCATAATAGACAGTGAGACTGGTGTTCCTGCTTTTTCCAATAAATGGCAGTCCCTGTTTGTTCCCAAACATCCTAACCAGTTTCTGCTTTTCTAAGAATGATGTCCTGGGTCTTCTTCTATAGCTTGACAAAGTTGTGTCACATCTATAAAAATTCTACTTATGTTATGATGATCTTGATCTTGGGATCTGCAATTGTTTAGAAATGGCTCCAAAGAAGACTTCTCAATTTGTGTACATCTACCATTTTCCCTCTTAGGTATTCGCTAACCTGCTTGGACTGTATATACACAGGCTGTTTGAGCCTGTGTATATACTTTTCACCCTGTGTGGATTAGGAAAATATCCATAATAAATTCAAAGTTGTATACCCAGTTCTTGTTTTTTAAAGTGATTAAAGACTATTTAAGTATTTAAAAGTATGCTGTACAGTTATTTCACACCAGAAAAAGAACAGCTAAGAAAAATCCAGAAAAGCCCCAAATTCCAATTATATCCATTCCAATAAATGTATGTAAACTTCTGACCACACCTGTATAAGCCCAGCATCCATTTGTCTATCCAAATAGACAAATCGCTTCCATCTTAAGGTGGGTTTCAAACAAAGACCTTCGCTCAACAATCATCATTTGAAACCTTGACTGACAACACCTTAAACCAGGGGCTTTCTCTGGCAATATCGTTAGCACATTTAGAAGTTTCAAAGTTTATGAGCATGAGACCAAGAATGCCTTCTGACATTTACTCTACTAAAGAGCACACTGTTCTCATCCAACCATTTGCTCCAAACAGTTTACTTGAAACCTTCAGATGTAGCCGAAAGACAAACACATAAATTAGTTTATCTTTAAGATAAGAGTTTGGGATTTGAATTCCCACAGTTCTTTTCTGTGCTACAATTATCAGCAGAAACGTCTACTTAAATGCCAGAGAAAATATCTGTTGTAGATCACCGCAAAACTGAAAGGAACATGAAATGTGAAGGGTCACCACAACTAATGCTAATTTCAGCTAATGCTAGTTCTTGCCAAGACCCCATCCAGTTCATTAAAGGTTCTTTGGCCACAGCCACAAGTTCTGGCTGACCTCGGTTGGTTCTCCTCACTTCTCGTCTGTTCCCCTGTCCCTTAAATAAATAACAGGCTCAAATGTAAAACATTGGGGCCCTTCAAATATGTATGGGTCTCTGACATTGGCAATGACATCATGCTCATTATCATAGTACTTGACTTTGCTGGATGTCTACTTTTTGTGTGGGTTGATGTTACACTTTCTTCATTTTAACGGTAAAATCTGCCTAAAATTTAACTGTACGTTTCTTTTCTTTCTTTTCTTTTGTAATTTTTTCTGTAGTTTACAAATCGTGCTTGATGTGAGGGCTGACAGAATACCCTCTGTTTTTTGAGGCACTTCCAAACCCTTCTATATTTTCTGGAGATATTTGGCATTGGATTAAAGCTGCAACTTTTTTTTCCCCGCCTTTTACACTAGTTTTAGCCACCATATAAGGATTTCCGCCTGCAGTTTGACGATGGTGGAAGGCTTCAATAATAAAGTAATAACTCTGCAGCTGAAAGATGAGAGTGGTCAGGATATGATGTTCTGACAGTCTTTCTGGCTTCCTGCCTTGCGGAGCCTCTCTGTTGCAATCAATTTGCTGTTTCCTCTTTCTCACTCATGACTGTAGCCTTGTGTTGTGCACATTTCTACCACATCTTGACGAATTTCCCTTTTTTGGGATCAAAAAATGTTAAATATGAAAGACAGAAGGACAATCCCAATATTTGGTTTCAACCGCCTTCTCTTTTACATCCCATTTAATGGACTCACTACACAAACAGCGTGCGAAGGTCACGATTTGCCTATCAAAGTCACTGTTGCTGTCATTTGCATCTGTGCTGGCAGACTAAAAATAATGGGAACACAGCAAGCTTTCAGCCACAGAGAGTGCTGTTTGTTTGGCTAGTCCGGTTAGGAGGCGGGAAGGAGCAGCAACAGCAGAAGGGAAGGAAAAGAAGCAGAGACATAATAGGGAGTAAGGCATCAAGGCGAGGGAGGGAGACATGCATGCAAAGCACCGAGTGAGTATGTGTTGTTTCTAACTGTGAGGTAGAAGGAGGAGGAGAGGGAGGGAAGGAAGGGGTGCTTCCTCTTTAGTTTAAGCTTCTGATGTATCCCATCAACCCCAGACCGTCAACAGGAAACCTTGGTATAAAAAGCTGCATTGCAGGGGGAATCCTCCTAAGTGTCTCTCAGCCACAGCATGACCAGGACCGAGAACCCGAGAGAGTGGACTTAATAAAACAATGCCAAGCTTAATCGTCGAACCACCCAACACACAGCGCTTCATCATGGACAGAGATGACAGGAAGAGAAACAAAAACATGTGAGTGAAACTTTTGACTTTAACGCTGAGCTGGAGTTTCCAGTAAATGTGCTGACTTGGAGCTTGACGAGAAAATCTCGAGCTGTTTAATAGCAAATAGTGTGGTGACATAAAAAATATGTTAAAAATACTTCATACTATCTCTGAAAATAGCCATTCATCTTATATAACGGCACGAGTCACTGTCTTTTCTAAACACCAGCCCTCCTAACATTCTTTGACACATTCATTGGAAGCTAATCGAACAGCAATAAACGCAACAGGGATATATTCATATATTTTTTATTCCCTACACAGTGGAAAGAACTTTATGTGCCGACTCCAGTGCATGTTCTCTCACTCCTCCAGCTCTGAGAGGTAAGGAGACTTATGGAGTGTTTTGCATACATTTCAGTTTTAAAATAGCCAGCCTGCGCCTATGATTTCCATCTATGGCATCATTGAAAGGATTCAAATGATCCTGAGACACCATGTTTGCTTTGGCACAGCACGCACACCAACCCGGCATATCCCAGGGTTCGGCATTTTTGTCTGAATTCGATAAGCCCATCTGCTATGCTTTCTTAATGAGTGTGCTTCTGTGTGACTCGCACCCTTTACAGCTTCGCTTTGCTCAAATTTGATTCTGTTAAGTAATCCAACTTGCATTCTCTCCCAGCAGGCTAAGTTTAGAAGATACCCAACAATGGTCACAGTCACTGGAAAAGCTTCTCGAGTCTAAATGTAGGTTCCTTTTCCCCCTGAGAGTGAGAATGCTGCTAAAACAATATTGTGTTTGTAAGAATGACAGTTTGGGCAGACTGATTTGGGTTTTTTCTTCTTTTTTTGTTTTAAATAAAAGCTGAAAATGGGCTTGTTTTATTTGCTTCACCTCAGATGGACTGGCTACTTTTCGCAACTTTCTCAAGTCCGAATACAGCGACGAGAACATTGAGTTCTGGCTCACGTGTGAGGACTACAAAAAGATCAAGTCTTCATTCCGAATGTCCTCAAGAGCCAAGAAGATTTATGAGCAGTTCATTAAAGCAGAATCGCCTAAAGAGGTAACTTCAGAGTCACACACAGACACCGTTTCCCTTACATATTGTCTTTATATGTCAGTGCAAGCAGTCCTCTGAAAGAGGAGAGAAGTGCCAGCTGAAATGTTGAATCTCACATCTTTTGCTCTTGGCTCAAATCCCCTCATTCCTACCTTTGTGCTTCATTCCAGATCAACATCGACTATCACACCCGAGAGCAGATCAAAAGGAACGTCAAGACTCCCACCATGCACTGCTTTGACGACGCTCAGAAGATCGTTTACGGGTTGATGGAAAGAGACTCGTACCCGCGGTTCCTCCGCTCGGACATTTATAGAACTCTTCTGGAGAGCCTCGCCGCCGACGCCATGAAGGGATGAAAGCACGGCCAGAGGAGGGGAGAGAAAGGACATAAAACCCATAACTGGAATGTTTGAGCTCCTTCAGGTGGAAGGACTGACAACAAAGATGGAAGAAGGGCCAACCGGCGCAGCACACGCGTGCAGAGGACTTGTTCCTCAGTGTCCAGAATCAGCCCTCAAGCCCCGTCACGGAAGTATCTCCCCCCGACTCCCTGCCACCTCACACTTAGCATCACACACATGAGGACTATATAAGAATGAGAAGCACAGGCAGATTTCTCAATATCAAGCATGTAGTGTGCATTTTCGCACTGGATCATGAGTTTGTGTGCGCACTTTTGACAGTGAATGAATCAGCGGGCTGGTTGCCTCTCGGTCTGACTGTAGAGCTGCGTAAGCAAACCATTCAGTAGACGCCCTTTGGCCTTTTTTGGAGACGTGTTTCCTATGCAGATAAGGATAGAGGATGTAACATGTCACGGTCACACTTGAGAAACTGTGTGTATGCGTGTGTAAAGAGGGAAAGAGAGCGAGCATTTTAGATGTAGTTTTTTAACCGTCACTGATTCAGAATAAGCTGTCATGAAAAGAGCCGCCCAGTTACGGGATGACAGCACCAAGGAAGACAACAAATCTATAGATTTAACACTGATAAGCAATCATCAGTAAAAGCATGCAGAAGGCCACCTAGCAAGAGCCACTCATGGACACTTTCTGGTTTTTTTTTTAAATAATGTAGATTGCACCGATATGGGGTTTGAAAAACTGATGATTTAGGTTTTTTTTAGTTTAAGCTGTCTATAGGCGTTATTTTGTGCCGATATTTAATATCCTTTAGGGTTGTTTTGAAACTACAAAAAGTAAAAATAGTTTGTTTCAATAAAAATAACTATTAATGGTATAGTTTTGTGATTGCAAGAAGCCTAATCATGTATATTTTTTGTGTGGGATCTGAACTTGCCGTTTCTAGCCGCTGACGTCTAGCCTAGTGACGCAGCGTGTAAAGACTAAAATCTAAGCAGAAACCTTACAACGCTGAAATGTCATGAGTTGTGATTTTGTTTATTTAAGTTTTCTGGCGTGGAATGATTATAGAAATAGGATGTCTCACATTGCATGCCGGGATGTCAAAACTCCTTTTATACCATGAGAATAGGCCCGATTGCTGATGTCCAAAGCGCACTGTGTGAATGTACTCTTAGGGAGCTGATAGTTAAGTTAACTTAAAAAGTTCAATGTTGTGTTATTTATTTTTCATTGTCACCATTTGAGTACAAAGTTTGCTGCAGTGTTTAAGTACTTGTTAAACTTGTTAGGGATTTGAATTACATTAAATTATTACATTGAACCACATTTACATTATTTTATTTGCCGACCTGCAACTAAGTGAACTTTTCAGTGTTGTGCACCACCCTGCGGTGTAGGTCCTTCTCACTCACAATGTCACTTTTAGAATTCTGATTACAGTTTTGTGGTCTATTTATAGAAGGCTTCAAGACACTTAGAGTGAAACAGTTCTTAACGCATTTCATTCAAAAAGAAATGGGATGTTTGCACGTGGTTGTGGGTTTTATGTTATAACAGACATATGCAAACATTTGCATGCAAACATGTATGCATGGGAATGTATGTACCTAAGTACAGATTAAGCTCATTCACTTAACAAAATCCTTTCAAAGATCACAAAGAGTGTTAACTTCTAGTTTTAATTTCAGTTTATGAAATGACATTAGAAAAAACAAATCTCTAAAGATATTGGACCAATATATTCCTCTTTTTTTCAATCACTGAAAGGCATCTGGTGTCTTGAAAATCAAGCTCGTAACAGATATGTGCTGTTTCAGAAAAAGGAAGGCACGAACTTCCAGTTTCTTGTGAAATCAGACATTGTGAGAAATGAGATTTTCTCTGCCTGACTTTGTACCTTCTCTGTTCCTTCCTGGAACGTAGTGCAGCTGAACAGGCGTCACTGGAGCAGATTAACAAGGCTCACAAAGGCTGAAGATGTGACATGATATTCACACAATACACAATAAAATACACAATCATTACAAACTTTTTTTGTGTGGTAATTTTAAAGAATTCTGTGCCAAAATTATAATTTTTCAGTATCTTCACACTGGGCTTGATGCACAGACTCGATAAAATGATAGTGTGAGTCACCTTCAAGTAACGTAGGCATTTAATATACTCAATTTTAGCTTTATGGCCATCGCTATCTTGATTTTTTTTTTTTTACAGCAAAAAGAGACCATAATAGGGTGAGAAAGTGAACCCATAATAATGCAAACTTTAAGTTTTAGGTTTTAAGTAATAAAATGTAAAGAGCTGAGCTGTAAAAAGTTTCCATGCAAGTCTATGTGGATTGTTTGGAGGCAGCCCATAGACTGTAAATAAAATGACTGATGTAGCGTGCAGGCATGATAAGTGAAACTAGATGACAAGTGGTTTTTAATGGCCCTGAGGATGCCCTTAAAAACCAGCTCCCTGTGACCACTTTAACTACTTTTCTGATGATTTAATGGTCTAATTAGCCCTTTTATGATTTTCTGATTATAATATACAAAATTAACCTCATGTTTTATTGATTATGACTTGAGACAATCCAAAAAGACCGCAATCTCATCAGGTTTCTTGATAGTTTTTAGTTACTGCAGAGCAAGATATCATATTATAGATTTCTACACAAATGAACTTTGATTAAAAAAAAGAAAAAATTCTATACGGGATTTGCTCTCTGCTGGCTATTTGAAACCATCACAGTTTCAAGTATTTCCACACTGGGTTCACTTTTCAGAACTGGAATCTACGTCAGTCTTTTCTATACAGGCTTATAGGCCAACATCAAGTGGCCCTTCAAGGACTTGCAGCGCTTGATTTTTTCAGTCCTGGATTATTATGTGGTATGTTTGCACCACTTAAAGGTGCAAAATCTAATGTTGGCAGTGCCTTAGGTCAAGTTTCTCTCTGTGTTTCATTCCGCCACGGTCTAATGAACAGGCAGTAATGCATTATAAAGCTCACATGTGGCATGTTACCACATTAGCCAATGGAATTTAAATTATTACCTGCTCCACAAAGTTTACAAAGTAACAATTAAAACACCTTTTGGAGAGCAGTTGTACACTAAAGCAGAGAAGGCCGCCAAAGCAATGCTAACTGTTTTGGTCTCCTTTGAAGATCATCTGCATGCTTAAACACAAGCAGCAACAGGGTTTGCGTGGTTGAGGACAGGACGCTTGTCAACACAGCAGCAGGTGATTTGCTGTGGTACAGTCTTTGATTAAAATGCACCCCCATCAACACTGTTGTCAACTTAATTATGTGCTTGTTTCACAAATACACTGTTGGACTGGGCTCAGCTGGCAAAGTGCACCTTCATGTGGGCATGTCAACACTATAAGGACAGTGCCTCACAATGGGGGGAAATTTTTTTTCAGTAACGTGGTCCAAAAATATCGGTACTGTGCAGCATGTGTTAATAATTTCTTGTAACTTTTGACTAACATCAATGCTAAGGGTGCAGCCTTCATTTCTACACACAGTGCATTTTGCATGCACTCTCTGTCTGACTTCCCAATACAGTACATGTCTGCCATTGCAGAGTATGAATTCATTACACAACTTTGGCCACATCTTACATTTCACATCCAAAACACTACCGATCAATGTTGTTTGTAGTTTCCAATAAAAGGATTGAAAACCAGCTAAATTAGCCCACAGTGAAAATTTAATTTTGAAAACGTAGCTAAAAGATGTAAGTATTGATGAGCATTGCTGTAGCTAGGATTTCAGCTAAATACAGCACACAATAAAAAAAAAGATTTTAAAGAAATTGTCAAATGGGTAATGTAACTATTTAATGTTTTCTCATTGACAACAGCTAGTCACACAGTTCACGCTGCAAATATTGAGTTTCCCTGAATAAAAGAGTGCCACTCAGGTCAAGAATGGTTGGTCAATAACAGTGAAATAAGGCATATTGCCGTCACAGTCACATGTGCATATATTATGGATTTTATTGTGTTAGATATTGGTTGCTTTTGAGCTTCCCCTTGACATGACATATTTTCTAATATGCAGAAGCTTGGCATGAAATTTGAAAAGGTTTAGAATTTACTGGGAAACCTATTACAAACAAGGTAAAAATAAATAAATAAAAATTGGCCATATCTACAAATGCTTGTGAATGCTGGCTGTTTGAGGACCGAAGAAAATAATACATCAGTCATTTCTTCATTAGTCTTAAGTGGACAAAGAACATAGTACTGTAAAACCTCTGAGAGAAACCCTGCCAATATTTACTTGGAAGTATCAGGACTGTTTTCACTTAAATTAAGAGTCACTTATATTTTTGCTACTGCATGTCCTAATATGCATTTGCTTAGAGTGCAATCTGTACAGTACCACTGCTAAGGATTGCAGATGTGAGACAGCTTAGTTCATACCAACAATTTTTGATATTTAGAACCAAAACTAAATCCAACTTAATAAAAACTAATTTGTGTGTTTTGCATTAAGTCAGAAATAAATGTAAGCTTATGTGAGTAAATGTGAGCTTTAAGTTGGCAGTGACGCCTTTGACTTAAGCCTCTAAGGATTTTATACATGACTAGAAGAAAGATGCCATTTCTGACAAACTGACTAAAGCGTTTCTTGTGTAAAGACACTAAAATTTAGTGTAAAGGGCAATCCACATTCTAGTATGGCATCTTTTTAGAGGTCTTTTGACATCTGTGACTTATTGTGCCTTTTATAGTGCCTATAATCATAACCAACATGAAATCGAAGAAAGCTCCAGAGTTACACGCTGTAACTAACAGCTAAAAGTTGAAGAAAACAAACTGGTGGTTTTCATGTTTCAGCTTCATACTTTATGGTTATTACTGTGGTGTTGAGAGAAAAGTGATTGACTGAACAATTGAAGATGCAAAATAAAAGTTGTTACTATGTAGGTGACATCATCTGCATATGTGGGTATTTGTTGTAGATGCAGATTAGATTAGGTGTAGTTTTTACCCATTTTCCCTGACTCTGTACTGGCCTCCACTATATAAACAAACGGCTTTTGTGTTTATTTTATTGGTGCCACAATGAATTGTTGCTGGCTCTGTCTGCCTCTTGAGCAATATCATGTCCTCTTGTATTTCTTTCAGAGTTTTTATGGGTTAGTGTTGTCCTCTATGTTGTTGACTGCCCGTACTGCCCCTGTGGACCCATGAAATTTATCATCCTCTGCTGCCAGTGACCAGCTACGACTTTTATGACTCCGAGAATTAAATATGTCCACATGATAAACAAATGAATAAATAATGACGATAAAAATACAATGAGCAGCTTTCCATAGTAGAATGTGCTGAAAATGGCATCCTCTGTCAGCCCACCTGACACAAAACCTTTCGAGCCTTTGTGTAAGATGTGCCAGGACCTGAGTCTCAAGCCACCGAGTTAGCAATTATGGAGGCAAATTTAGAGCAAAATGCTTGAGCTAATGAAACAGGCTGCCAGTATGCACCACTGTTTATTTTTTTCACTTGGACAGGATCACTGTTATGAGTAAGCCAGCAACCTGTACTTCCTGTTAATATGCCAAAACAACAACATAGCAGAATCAGTTGCCATGGAGAGGTTTTTGCTATCCCAGGGCCCAGCAGACTAAGCATAAATAGACAGTATATACTATTCTCATCTTAGCTTTGCTGATACAGAAAAATACAGGAAATAGGGGTCAGAGATAAGTGACAATGCAGAACCTTTCGCTTTCACTTGTATACTCAAGATGAGGCCTAAAGTTGGGGACTTCACATGGCCATTACCTCTCCTTTCTGTTAATCTGATGGCATCTTAACCCGTCTTAGTAAAAAGTTGCAGCAATAGTCTTACTTTGTCACACCAAATGCCAATAAAGTATTCAAATCACCCAGCTCAGGTCTGGCTGCACAAAGGATAGCACACATTGCTACATTATGTGTATGAGCACTCAGTGAGCATACACTGTGATGACCTCATGTGCCATTTTATGTACTTTCCATTCTTGGACTCCGAAATTTTCATGCATCTGTCTCTCGGAATCCACAGGGAACATTAACATAAAATGTACCTGTTTAAAAGACAGGATGACATCAGTGGGATTTAAGCCAGCAATATTACACATCCAATGTCTAAACAAGGGCATAGACAGACACTCACAGGATGCTCCGCAGATAACACACTCCACCAGTCATGCTATAGGGGGCACTTTTTTTTTTACCTTGTGATCTCTTGTGTCACAGTACCCCAGTTCCACAGTACATACCCCCATGGGTAAGCACACTGGCAGTTCTTGGTACATGCAGAAAATGATAGAAAGCTCGTGCCACCAGACATTTTCATGTAGTCTTTGACACAAGGATGGTAAACTCAATACCAAAGCAAGTCCAGGACCTTTTGTTTATTTCTTGTCCATTTTACATCACGAAAATAGCCCGATGGTTTAGAAGGCTAATATTTGCTGATACTGGTGTTAGCTACACCCATAATCCCAAAGCAAATGCCTTGTGTCCTGTGGAAATTACAACACTTGTGCTACGTAACTCCAACGCTTGAATGATTGGTTCTCTGTTATATGGGCTGACTGTTAAAAGTCAGTAAAGTGGAACTGGCTCTGCGGAGGCATCAGCCTGAAGAAAAAAAAAAGATTTATCAATTCCTCATCTGAGATACTAAAGCTGCCTCTTTAGATTACGTAACTAGGAGAAATGGCACTTACTTGTGAATAGTGCTCAACAATGTATGTATCCTCATGTCCAGTGAAGAATAAAGGAGAGTCTCTCGTACAAATACATATATATATATTTATCTGTGTTTTCTTTGTGTCCTGATTCATGATAAATAGCCTGCAATTTACTAATGATATAATTTTTTTTGATGATTCATTTCAATAATTAATCAGCTTCTCCTAGCACGTAGGAATAACCAGTATCAGGTGCTTCAGAGCAGACAAACTAGCTTTGAAATAAAGGTGATAGTAGCTTGTGTTAGTTTGCAGAATGTGTCTGCAGCTGCCCACTTGGGATTTTGTCTTGTGTTTATGAGATGAACTTTAGACAAGTAGCACACATTGGTGCTAAAATATAGAAAGTCAATTTCTAAGCAAACACTATCCAAAGCTTTTCTTTAATTTATTTTTAGCACCTATTTGTTTTGGAACGAGTGCGTGTGAAGCAGCCAGAATGGCTCTTAGGGATTTTTTTCCCCCCTATGGTCTAGAGCAAATCTTTCATTAAGGGTTTGGAGCTCCATGCTAACTTTAGGATGGCTGTCGGCACTTGGCTCGGTGCCGACAGCCATAAAGCACGAAAGAAAATCACCTGGAAGGGTTAATGAGTGCAGCTGTAAAGTCCAAACACAAAGAGGACAAACTCTGCAAACCGGTGCTGGGAATCACCTTCTTCTGCGTAAGCCCTCTTTGGACACAACTCGTGCCTTAATGGAAACTTGGCCCTGCGCTTCATCCACTTCTAGACAGACAGCTGCTTATACACTGTCTGCACATCATAATAAACATGTGAGGCGAACACCAGTGTTTTCACCCTGCAGAGCTCCGAGCTGAGAGAGAAGGAGGGAGGACAGCGACTATCACAACAGTACACAGCAGGTGACGCAGTTGCAAATGCTGCCAATACTGGGGGACAAAATGTGAGGATTTTTACATACGGGCATCCCATTCAATGGCAGAAACGTTCTTTTAGGCTTTCTGGGATGTGACGTCACTTTCAACTCAAGTTCCCAGAACAAAGGGTTCACTAAGCTGAACAGGTGACCTTTACAAGCAGCCGTTTTTAAAATGTGATAGATGTTGTCCAGATGGTTGAACCAAGTGGACCATCACATTACTTCTCCTACTTGATCGCCGCTCAGGTATATGTCATTACATAGAGTAGTATTTTTTATGAATGGAAGCTCTGCAGTAATATTTTTAGTCTTCCTTTATCTCCACAAAGCCGTGCAGACTCTGCATTCAAAACTGCGTTCATGAAAATGTTGTCATGCTATTTTAGGTAAAAACACCAAGCTAGTGGAAAGATGGCAGGGTTAGTGCCACGTGAAGGTGGTATGGGTTACTCTTTGACTGTATATAAAAACCGGGCCTGCAGGTTTAGCAAAACAGTTACTCATCTTCTTTACATGACACCTGGCTATTTGTGTGCAAGGATACGCAGGTTTAAACGTGACTGGCACGTTTGGTAACAAGAACACAATGTCCTTTCAATAATATCAGTAACGTAGTCAAAACCTAGCCCTATGTTGCCAGCAACATTGAATTTTTTTCTGGCTCAAAAGTGAGCTCATATCAATTCAGTTTCTAGTGCTAGCTCGTGGCTGCTTGAAGAAAATGATTAAAAGACAGAAAGCAAAGTGTAAAAAAGACCAAAGAAAAAGAATAGGCTTTACCCTAAGAGAAAACATTTAAATACTAGGTAGAAAATAAAACGTTAGCGGTTAAGAGCTATATGCTTGAGTTACATGCATACATCTCACAGACAGCCTACAAGCGCAAATTAATGCTGATAACATTAACATTTACAAGTATTGGTTATATGTATATATATATATGCTTACTAAAGGTATTAATTGCTTGATAATATTTTAAGATGTTCTAATTGTGTAGATTTTAGTCAAGTAGCACACTCCATGGTTCAAAACAAAGTGAACATAGTAGGGCTTGAAACGTTCGACCACTATTGGTTTGATTCAAATTCAATTCAATCTTCACAGACTTTCATGTTCAAATGCTCACATTTATATCAGAAACAAACATCTTTCCTGGTAAAAACAGTGGTCTTTGCCCCTCATTTTCCTTTCCTGACATTTGTAAGGGAATGTATTTTTATGTAAATTACACATTTAAATTGTTTTACACGTTAAAGTTATGAATAATTAAGGCCTTGAGGCTCTGGGTGACACGGATGTCATTTTTTTCTTACTGAGCAACAGTTCTAAAGAGTCTGTTTAGTTTTTCCAGTAAACAAGCCTGTGTCTTGCTAGTCAAATCAGCATGCCATTCGTGTGTGTGGGCTCATGGTGGCTGTATCCATGTTTTATATAAAATCTAATCGAGTATCAGTGGAAGACTCCAGACAGGAAACTCAGCGTGATCAGTATCAGATACCTCAGTCATACTTTGTAATCTCGTGTCTGATCAGTCACCAGCATTATTCTTTGGTATTCATAGTGGTGCCTGAGAAAGCTTTGATAAGTTGAATCTCTCGCAGGTGACTGCTGATACCTTCGTGCTAACATAATTGGGCTGGAGTGCTACTCAGATCTCTGCCTCTGGTGTTGAAAGTTTTTGGCTGTCTTCGCTTTAATAAAATCTCATGTTTGAGCATGTGTTTGGTGAAGGCGGATCAGTTCTTTAGCAGCAGCTTACTGCAGCTCAGATCCCTCTGAGAGCTCCCTCAAAAGGCACGGCCTTATCCACTAAATCTCGCCTCCATAACCTTCTGCTATAAATGGTCAGTTCCTTAACTACTGTGTTTCTAACTGACTAAAACACACTTCAAGTAAAGCAGGTGGTACTCCCCTCTAGATAAGGTTATGCTTTAAAAACAAGTAAACCTTTTTTGAGCTTTATAACAATACTGGAGGTAACCACCTAAAGTTTACTGGTGGACTCAATTAAAGCTTTTTTTATTAGGATAAAATGTGAGGAATGAAAACATTGTTCCTACATTTTTGCCTAGAGAGGTAAGAGGATATTACATCATCACGTTTGTTCCAACTTGCCCATATCTAACATGCCATCAAGACAGGAGTCAGGATGCGAAGTGACTGATCCACATCCTCTATGAGTAATTAATTAAACATCAACACAGAAGGTAGCAACGAATCACCTGTTTCATCTATTCATTTCAAATATATTTTGTTTTCAACTCACCAATTACAGTCTTAAAGATATTGTGATTGTGTCTGGCTATAAACACAGGGGGGAAGAAGAAAAAGAAGAGAAAAGTTCCATTACTCTCCCAACACAACTTAATTTTAAGAACAGGGGCACTGAGTGTGCTATATACGTCACGTCTTGACCTTACTCTTAAAAATGGAAGCCCGCAGGCAACTCAGGGAGGGAATATTTATGCAGCGACAGCCTATCGTTGCTTCGGGCTGAGAGTCACAGCGGGGCGAGCTGCTGTTTACTCAGGGAGAGCCAATCACATTACAGACCCGCCGTTCTAGTTCCGCCTTGCTGCGACGCATGATTCTGAGCTATAAAGTTGCCAGACAAGTCAAGAGGGAGAAGGAGAGGAGGACTGAACAATGAGAGAGAACCTTGCTAGTGTGTCATCCCCAAACATGGCATTTACGGACTGCATGAAACCAACAGAGCTGGCCGCAGACAAGGGGATCAAGTAAGTTGATGCAGTCTTTAATGAGCACGTTCCTGGTCACTATGTCCTTGTAAAAGAATTGCACATCTTTAAAAGCAGATGAGTGAACTCTTTTTTTAATTTTCTTTTATAAAGGAGGAAAAACTGGAGGAACAGAATACGACTTCTCCTGAAGACAAATTCTACACAGCGTGTGAAAAACAGACTCTGCCGGTAAGCCCTGTTTGTTTTACAAGTTGTTTTAAAATGATTTCTGTGGATTTAATGTCTCAAATTTCAGGTGTTCAGTTAATTTGCATTTTATGTAAATTAAGATTTGGCATATTTTTCACTTGTGCATATAAGTGAGAACTGTACACGGCTCATATAAGTCCTTAAATTCTTAATGGAAAAGATATGAGAGCATCAAATGGCTGTAAAATAATTCATCAAACAGTTTGCAAAACAATCATGCAACACGATCATGCAATATGATCATGCAATATGACTTTCAACTTTGATAAGCAATTCTTTACAGTGACACTTCACTAACGTAGTAGTTAGCGCTACTATAATTATCTCTTACGTGAGCTGCGTTCTTTACCCTCAGGCCAAGCGTAGATGACGTGAACCAATGGGCGCAGTCGCTTGACAAGCTGCTCAGTCATAAATGTAAGTATCATTCACGCTTCTATTGGCACATTGAGTCACTAAGGTTACACGGTTACTGTGAGCCGAATGAAATCTTTTTATAGTCATCAGTAAAACAAAGCTGCCACTCCTTTCACCTACATGAATGGGCAAAGAGCCAGTAGGTGTGACGGAAGTAGTTTTCTAATCTTTCTCTTCTCCCTCTCTATCTCTCACGCAGATGGGAAAATTGCATTTTGTATCTTTCTGAGGTCCGAATTTTGCGATGAGAACATTGAGTTTTGGTCAGCCTGCGAGGAGTTCAAAAAGATCAAGTCACGGAAGGAAATGGTGTCCAAGGCAAACCGCATTTACGAGGAGTTCATTAAAAGTGAAGCGCCAAAGGAGGTAACGGCTAACAGATGGCTTCGGATTTGTTTGTTCTTTTTAAGCTGATTTTAATCAGAATTCACGCACTTTTAATAATAAAGATATTCTTTGTTAAAATGGGGGTCAAAGGCT
This sequence comes from Diplotaxodon limnothrissa, assembly GCF_057381915.1. Classification (NCBI taxonomy): domain Eukaryota; kingdom Metazoa; phylum Chordata; class Actinopteri; order Cichliformes; family Cichlidae; genus Diplotaxodon; species Diplotaxodon limnothrissa. Next base: position 11,611,621 of record NC_140612.1, on the reverse strand, counting down.
CATTCTGGATGTTTTGTCTTTGGTCACAGGTCAACTTGGATTTCCACACCAAAAATGCCATCGCACAGAGTCTCCACAAGCCCACTGCAACTAGCTTCCTGGTAGCTCAGAGGAAAATCTACAACCTGATGGAAAACAACTCTTACCCCAGGTTTATCAGCTCTGACCTCTACAACGAACTGTATGCAGCTGCAGCAAGAGAGGACATGGACGTTGAGTCCTAGCATAACTAGACACCCACTTGTGGAGTCATTTGCTTACCCCTGTGACTGTAAATAGACTGTCCACCGTGTTCATTCCAGGCGCTACCTCGGTATAATACAGCTGAATGCAAATTCGTAGCATAAACATTAACGGGCGAGTGTGGAAAATGCAAAGTGCTGTCAAGAGCTCTCAACGAGGAAGCGGGAATGATTTGGCCAGATCCTGTATGTCGCTGCAGACAGTGCACAGACTGTCTCAAGCAGATGGGACTAATGCTAAGCTTTTATCACTGAGCCATTACCTGAACCTTCTTTTCAATACCAATAGACATTTTGATCAATGATGCAGATCTAGTTCCACTGCATTCAAAGTCAAAACACTTGCCTGCATCTCTTGCCTTACATCAAACCAAACACAGTGACAGGAAGTGTTTTCTGTCACAATATCCATTTGAAGGCTTTGTATGGTCAAACACACCTCGCGTGTACCTCTAGTTTTCATTTCTCTGCTGGTTGCAGCAGTTTACATTAAAACAAAATTACAATTGTAATTTATATGACACAGTTTCATCTAATGCCTATGTTTGGCCTGAAATTACTGTGATACTGTAAGATACTGTAAATATGTGATGTTGCACTATGTGTTTAATGTGAATTTAAGCATTGAGCAGCTGGACTGTTTGGTTATTAAAATGTTTTCTTCAACACTGAAATGTTCTGGATGTGTTTGTTTACCAGTTTAATGCACAAAATATGTAGCACTGAAGAATGCACGAGTTGTCTGAAAAAGTAGTACGTCAGCAAAAAGGGATTTAAGGTAGCTCCCTAGCTGGATCCTCTTTTAGCAGACTACTCGGAAATGTAAAATCTACATTACTGCTAGAGTGAGTTTTTCTTAACTTACTTCAACAGTAAATTTTAAAATAATGAATTAAAAAAAGAAAAAAGCTAGCTGACGTAAATAAACTAGCTGAGGCTAGCTTGTGCCCAAGCTAACTTTTTGGGGTAACTGGGGCCTGTAAGAAAAACTCAAACATAGTCGACATCTTTTCAAGGTACAAAGCTAATATGTGCGAAGTGTTTAGTATACCGTTGCTTTAAACCACACTACAGAATAAATATAGTCAAATATAGTTTGTCTGAGTTTGCATACTTACAACTGAATGTACTACGCTATGTACATTAAAGCATAGGTACTCGTTTTGCAAAGTGTTGACAGAGTACTTTTGGCTCAGACTCAACACCCAACGTCAAATGTTTCAAACAGGAAAGACTTCACGGAAATAATGACTGCCTTTGTCACGCCAGCTCTTTTTATGCAGCATTTGCAGAGTTCATGACAGAACACATTATCATATACATATAACACATATAATACTAAATTCTTCTACTCTAAGGTGATATTTTCATATACTTGAACACCTGTGCCTAAAAATACTGTTGTTAGCTAGCTAGCTAACACCAGCAGTATTGAAATCAGATTTGCTGGTGGTTTTTTACTTTCTGCCATGTTACCTAATATACTAATACAATAAGTTAGTTTCTAGTCTTTAAACTCAAATTTTGGTCTCCACCAGGCCTCAAGGGAAATACGTCCTTAGCTGTTCTATATTTTCTTTCCATACATTTTCTACATACGAGTTGTTTCCCAGTTCCTGCAGCATGTCGAGGTTGTGCACAGTAATGCGAGCTCGAGGAAAGTGTTACATTCAAAATACAAATGAACGTATGTGGAAATGCTGAAAAAATACGTACAAATACAAAGTTTTAGAGGACCTTTAAAATCCCAAATTCTTTGTTTAAAATAGAAATAACAAATGATTACTGAGATAAATGCCTCGCAATGTTTAACAGAGCAGTCAGACTTATTAGATAACGTGCAGCATGTTCAGTTGCCCAACAACAACATTCCTCGTCTTTTCTGGAACATTGCATTCCTTTTTGTACAGTTGAGTTCGCACACTGTAACAGTAACCCCTTATGTTTAAATTTCTAAGTGTAGGAGAAGAGGGCCACCTGACTGACAGGGAGAGTCCCCTTCTGTGAACTCACAGTGGTGGCTGACAGTGGCCAGACACCCAGACCTTCCCTTCTGCTCTCTCTGTCAGATGTCTGCCCTACTGTCGTGACGAGACGGAATAATCTTTTAAAGCGGCTGCTCTCCAGAACCATATGTTCTGCTGTTCTCTGTGATGTGAGCACCATCAGCCAGCGATTTTATACCAGTGCGTTTAACTCTGCTCTTTCTTTGTTTTTGTGCTGGATTCATGTTCCCATAAAACTGCAGGACATCTATGGGGTGAGGGATGTTTAGGATATGGAGTCTCCAAAGATGTTTGATACACCAGTAATTTAGGTGAAACTTTCTTCTAGTCACGTCATATTTATTTGTTTGATCCTTTCATTTATACCTGGAAACCTTTCATGCTTCTATGTATGTTTTATTCAACTGATTCAGGTGCAGTTTGCAGTGGCAGCAGTCTAAACAAATGCCGAGACCTCCATTGCCTTGGAGACCCCCTTCCCTTGGGGGGGGGGGGGGGGGATACTGAGGTACTTTGAAACCAGCCAGTATGTCGTAGTGACTGGACATGTCTGAAACACCTTGCCTAAGGCGTGTCTACTCAAATCCCCTGGTTCCTTTCAACGTGGAGTAGCAACTCTACCCCAAGTCCGTCCCAAGTGACTTATCTTATTTCTAAGGGCATGTCCCGACACCCTCCGGAAGAAGCCCATTTCCGCCTCTGGCATCTGTGACTGTTTTCTGTTGGTGACTTTCTACAGTTCCTGCCCACATACGTGAGGGTAGAAACACAAATTTACAGTAAATAGCTTTAATTTCAATGCTTGGCTTTCATTTTTAGCTCTCTTCACCACAACAGATGAAAGCTGCTTTCTTTCACTTGGTTTGAAGAGTGAGCTGAAGGTTAATGCTCAATGAAAACAAATAAACCCCCCAAAACAAAGTAAACTAATGCTTTGTGTTTAGCCCATAGATACCTCTCCAAAGCACTGCTAGACTTTTTATACAGTTTGCACATCTAGTTGTCAAAGGAGAAAAGACATCTAGAAGAAGTATTTCTTCCAGAGTGTCTATTTGCCCCCCAAAGATTTATCATGAAAACCTATGAATCTTCCTAATTTTAGTCAACAAACAATGCCAAACATTCGATGGTTCCTGTTTCTCAATGCTTGTGCGTCACTGTGAAATCGAGTTCTTTTGGGTTTTGAAATGCTGGCTGAACAAAAAGAAAGCAACCGAGAAATTTAACAGTAAGGGAATACAAAAAAGTGAATTGTGTCCTAGTGCTGATGTTATTCTGCCACACATTTTCTCCATGTCTGATTATGGAACCGTCATCGCTTCAGGCCTCTGAAGACCTTTGAGGAATCATATGTGATAATGAGCTGTGCAAATAAACTTGCCTTGACCTTTAAAGTAGACTTACCCAGCACACATTCCATTACGTAGATGCCTGGCTATTTTTAGAATCTTAATTCTTTTATCTAACATCTGCATCCATCTACCACATCATCACACTCATTTTTGTGACAACAGCCAAATAAAGGATACAATAGGCGTGAAAAAAAACAATGGCAATTGGTGTACACAACAGCAGATAGTCCAAAAAAAAGCACAGGGTGTTGGTATTCACAAACGCAAAACTGGTATGTCATCATAGTGAACACCTTTGCTGATCCACATGGCTTGATGCAAGAAAATAAAACTGTCTTTGCCTCTCTCTCTCTAAACTGGTAGTAAAACCTGTGGGTTCTCATTTGTTGCTATGGACGATCATGGCAACAGACTACTGGGATCAGATCCAAGGAGTACTCAAAAGGTGTGTAAATACTGGATCCAAATTTAGAAACGGGCCACGTCCTACTTTGGTCAGCACTCTGCATATACGTCAGTCTGCACAGGCCTTTAGACGCACACACTGTTCTAGAGCAGCCAATTTCTGTACACCGCCGTCTCGAATTTGATTTACTTGACAAATTAAGAGAAGATCCTTTGCCTTCAGTGTTAAAAAACATCAAAACACTGCAATGGGAATGTATCCAAAAGCCACACAGACGTCATTAAATTTCCAGTCCATTGTTGATGATGCACTTATAAGGACCTGGCGGCTTGATTGTGTCCTCCCATCAGGTCCAGCTCTAAAACAAAGATCTGAATGTCTGATTGCTTAAGTAGGAGCTCTTTTAGAAAAACAGCTGTAGTACGAGTGTGCCACCATGTTAATTAAATGACAAAGCCTGGAAAAAAATAGTCTTGATACACGGCCTTCAAGAAGTACAGTAAATACATGCCCTGCTATTTCAACGCTACACCACCAGATGGAGCCAAAGATCCACTAGTAGAAATTTAGCTACACAGCACTGATGGGTAAACTATCTGCAGACACATCTAAACATCAGGGGAACGCATAATACAGGTCCATAAAAGCAAGCAGTCCGCAAACATCTAGACATTTTTATTATGAAAATAAGACAGAACATCATTTGATAACAGCTTTCCTTCGAGCATGCATTAGAGCTGATGGACACATGATTTTTCTTTTTTTCCTTGCCAGACAGTCTTTTGGCTACACCCGAAGGGCAGTCCTGGATGGTTTAATGGGTTGCCATGGTGAGAGTGTGCTGCAGACCATCTTCGGTCATTAATACATATGTGACAGGTACAGTGTGTGTGTGTGTGTGTGTGGGAGGGGAGGGGGGGGTGACTGTAGGGTTTAGGATGGACGTGTGTGTGTGTATAAATCATAGTGTGCTCTTGTTCACTTGGCCTCCTGGGCTTTTTTGGCACTCTGTTTCTCTTTCGCCTGGGGAAACAAACCCAGAGACATTTTTATTAATAGCAACGGAGGACCTTCTCATTTCAAATGTAATTTCTTTGTATAATTCCTCTGGTTATTTCCCATTAAACTATCATAGTCACAACAATTAAACTCATATGCTCTAGTTACAAATAGATTAATAAACACATTTATTTTCTGTTTTTGTTGTCCAGTTGGAATCAATTAATGAAATGAAAAGTTATTTCCCATGAAAAGGTCCTGTATTAATAAACAGAAATTACTTCACTCAAAGACAGCGCCTACTTTTCAAATCAAGTTTGCCCCCTAGTGGACACAAAAGCCAATTACAGTCTGGCTTTCTACACAGTTTCACTAATCAGCGTGTTCTTAAAGAAATGCCCTCACCAAAATCTCAAAAGGGAATTCTTAATTCACAGAGACCCTTCACATTAAGAAAAGGTATTTCATTATCACTCCTCCAATGCTCATAAAAGCTACCTGCTGGCAGCACTCGGCTTATTAATTAAAATAATGTGCTTGTTAAAAGAACAATGTTTTAAAATGTCAAAGTACTCGAGTCTTCTGAGAACACTCGCCTGCTCAAAGTAAACAGGGCTGTGGAAAGCTGGAGAAAGTGGGGGGGAATTACCTTCTCCACCAAAGGTATTAACTGCTGGTACTCTGCCAGCGTCTTCAACAGCTCCATGATGAAAGGAAGGTAGTTGTGCTTTCGTCGAATATTTTCAATCTGTAAGAAAGAAAAATAATAATAAAAAATCCGCATCCACCAATCTTTCTGGAAGGAGAATTACTTCTTCATGGACCGGCTTTCTGTAAGACACGTCACATGCAACATTATGAAATTATTACTGAAGAAGAGACCCACCTTATATCTTTTTAGTTTCTGATTTTCTTCTTCAATAAGGAGCTGGTACTTGGCAATCTCTGACTGGATGGAGCTGAGGAACGTGCTGCTCTGGTCTGTGTCCATTGGTTCATCCTGGAAACAGAAGGCGGGAGAAGGTTTCCGTCCACTCACTGAATACTTGCACTCAGAACAAACGGTGATGATAAGTAGATGAAACGCACGCAGCAGCTAAACCTCTGCAAACGGCTTTAATCACCAAGATATGGAAATATAACACAGGCAACGATTTTATTAGTCTTAACAGAAGCAAGACACTAGATAATGAGCTGCAGTGAACAATATGTTTAGTCATTTTTACATTCTTCCACCCATCATTGAGAAAACTTTTGTGAATGTTAGGTGTGGTTAGTTACAGCAACATCCCATAACAGTGCACAGGACCATGGCAACGGCCTAAAGCTTTCAATCAGAGAGAGGCCAGCTTTCTTTCATCACTCTCTTAAGACACCTGCTCTTCTCTGGCAGGCCCCACTTTGAAACCCCAAATAAAAACAGCTCAAACCTATGCCCTGCTATTCTGATCAGTCAGCAGGACCAGCCTGAACTAGGGCTGTTCATATAACGATATATATCGGATGACGATATAAAAACGTCTATCGTTTCATTTTACGCCATCGTTTGTTTTGTGGTGTCGCAAAATAAACTGTTTACAGCAATATATTTTTCATTGTTTTGATGGTCACTGTAGTGGCTATATTAATTTCTTAAAGTTCTCTCTTTCTCTTATATTTAATATAACCACACTACAGACAGACAAGCGCCTGTTTTTATGCGTTGTCGTTAGCAACAACGATGGTAAAACCATCATCGCGTGTCCGCTTGTTTGTTTTCCACATAAACCTTTCACAATAAAGCTCAAGATCCTGTTGAGACTTTTCAAAATAAACTGAATCACGTGAAAGAGTTTGCAGAATGTTTACGGATGAGAAGCATAAAATAGCCGTCAGGTGCTAAAAAAATAAACCTTAGACTCAAACGTGTCTAAAAATGTATCGTTTCATGCATCGGTTAAAACACTCGACTCCAGGTACACGACGCCCAGCTGGAAACACTTCACACACGTCGAGCTGCCCGAGATTCACAGAATTTACAGAAAATGTTAAATTTTTGTGATTTATATCGTTATCGGGATGATAGATGTCTTATATCGGGATTTTGGCCATATCCCACAGCCCTAGCCTGAACTGTATTTAAATAAAGGTCAGCTAAACAGCAACAAACAGGCCGCTTTCTAACAGTGCAAAAGGTGCCAAGTTGTATTTGTTCCAACTCTTTCATTTTAATTTGAAGTTCAAAGATTCTCTCTCTTAAAAAGGGGGGAGCGGGGACTTAAAATCCTTAACCCTTTACAAATCACAGATTTTGTGAAACTTCCAATCATTAACTGAATGTGAACAGATAAATAAATGTCAGGCAATTTGCTGATAAGCTGATATCCATGTTTGGCTCATGTATCTGTGCAGCCCCTTTCATATACATGAAATCCCATTGATTTCATAAATATGAAATCTTTCACTCATGTCAGGTCATGTAAACTCAATATTTTATCTAATATACGTTATCAAGCAGTGGAATAAGGTTTGACATTTCAACCAGTGTCAGAGCGTAAAGATCAGCCGTAGACAGTCTTAAACTCCTTTTCTGAAACAAGTTCCTACAAATGTTTGCCTTCAAAAGCTTTAAGAAAATAAATTTCTGTGCAGAGAGACTAAAAAAAAGGAACTGTCTCACTATTAAACAGAAGGAATGAGAAAAGGCCAGTTATGTTCAGCAGAGTATCCATTACTGTAAGATGATATGCAGTTCTTGTGTTGTTTGAAAAGTTGGGTTAACTTTTAGTTTTTACTCGTGTAAGCCAGCAGCCGATGTAAAACTTTTCCACGCTTGTCTTTTTGATGCAATCTCTGATCCTGAACCAATGAGCAGAAATACTGACAGCTAAAAGGAGTCTTGAACCACAGCCAGAGCCACATGGTGCTCTCTGCTCATCTTCAGTGGCTCACTGTGGTTTTGAATTAATAATGGGGGGCAAAGAAAAAAAAAATAGACGAATATGAAAATGAACAGTGGGCATTTCATTTTTATTCATCATTGATGATGACTGATGTCGAGCTTATATAGATACAAAAGTGAATGTTTGCATCACCTGCCTTATCGTCTCAACTTTCCTGAACCTCGACAGTGGTGGGGAGCACAGCTGTATACACATAAATGGCAAAAAGCTCCGTTCCCCAAGCTTTGGGCTCCACATCCAAAAAAGGAAAAGTGACACAGAAGAAGGGAGAACTTAGCAGTGAACGGAGAGATCCGCAGCCGGACTTTAGCCTAAATTTAATTCAGAGCGGCTTGCTTCTTTTCCTTTTACCATTTTAAAAAGCTGTTAGGCTGTCGTTACGTACTAATACATAGATGGGCCTCAAAGTGGCCCGCAGAGCTTCTGTTTCACAGTAACCCTAACAGGGTTGTTTCTCCCCCTCTACAGCCGTTCTGCTTGTATATTCATTCAAAAGGTAAAACGTTTTCAGTACTTCAGTCCCATCATTTCAGCACTGATTTAAGGTGTGCGTTGGGGGCCCCTGGTGGGACATGATGGTACTGCAGGTCGGCCACAGTAATAACAGAAATTCAGTTTGAAATTAATCACAAGTATGTACAGTTACACATTTATCTCAATTTATTTGTTCATATAAAAAGTGAGTTTTTTAAAAAGCTTTTAAACATGTAGCTTTTCCACCGAGGCGGAGCAACAAAAGTCTGTTTCCTGTTTGAGAAGACTGAGAATTTACGTTTGTTTCACAGGTAGTTGCTAGCCCATACAAACGTTTGGACATCTATAGAACGTTCCCGCATTAAGAATATAAATGGGTATGGGATATTGTATTTGTTTTAAATGTTATATACTTATGTGGTATGTGTATTTTGACTTTCGTTGCCATGAAGCCAGGTCTCTCTTGAAAATGAGATTTTTAATCTCAATGACATTTTTTACCTGTATAAATAAAGGACTAATAATAATAATAATAATAATAATAATAATAATAAAGTATACCCTGCTATGAATGTTTTGTAGTTCAAACTTGAAGTGTACATTTGAAAGTTGGTTCAGATGGAGCTCGGAACCTCTCTCGAGGTCATTTGGCAGCTGTTTTGAAACAAGAGGGACAAATGAATTTCCTCTAGGGCTGGGGGATATGGCCTAAAACCCCTATCATGGTATAATTTGAAGCATGTGCGGTAACGATATATATCGCGATATATTATTTTCTTCTCTATAACGTATTTTACACACTATAAGGCACATTTAAAATCCTTTAATTTTCTCAAAAATCGACAGTGTGCCTTATGTGTGAATTCTGGTTGTTCTTACTGACCTCAAACTGATTTTATGTGGTACACAGCACTCAAAAATCTGTCAAAAATGTTTTAGTACAACTTTGGTAAGCTACGAAGCTGCACCACCTGATGGATTGTCGGAGCATTATGGCTGTCGTTGTCAGGAGCCTTGTGAAGTAATCTGGGTCCAAAACTCCATCTGCTTCAGGTCCCACAGTAAAACGAACACTGGGGCATCAATGAGAGTTAAAAACTGTCTAAATTATTTCATCTTTAATCAAATTATCAGCGTTGCTGCTTTACCAGGTGTAACAATTAAGTTTAACATCCAGGCATCCATGAAAACAGAATTTATTCAATTCAACGGAGTTAGAAGTTAGCTCGCTAGTTTCCACCTAAACATGATAGAGTGGGGCAAAAAAGTATTTAGTCAGCCACCGATTGTGCAAGTTCCCCCACCTAAAATGATGACAGAGGTCAGTAATTTGCACCAGAGGTACACTTCAACTGTGAGAGACAGAATGTGAAAAAAAAAAAATCCATGAATCCACATGGTAGGATTTGTAAAGAATTTATTGGTAAATCAGGGTGGAAAATAAGTATTTGGTCAATAACAAAAATACAACTCAATACTTTGTAACATAACCTTTGTTGGCAATAACAGAGGTCAAACGTTTACTATAGGTCTTTACCAGGTTTGCACACACAGTAGCTGGTATTTTGGCCCATTCCTCCATGCAGATCTTCTCGAGAGCAGTGATGTTTTGGGGCTGTCGCCGAGCAACACGGACTTTCAACTCCCGCCACAGATTTTCTATGGGGTTGAGGTCTGGAGACTGGCTAGGCCACTCCAGGACTTTCAAATGCTTCTTACGGAGCCACTCCTTTGTTGCCCGGGCGGTGTGTTTTGGATCATTGTCATGTTGGAAGACCCAGCCTCGTTTCATCTTCAAAGTTCTCACTGATGGAAGGAGGTTTTGGCTCAAAATCTCACGATACATGGCCTCATTCATTCTGTCCTTAACACGGCTCAGTCGTCCTGTCCCCTTGGCAGAAAAACAGCCACATAGCATGATGTTTCCACCCCCATGCTTCACAGTAGGTATGGTGTTCTTGGGATGCAACTCAGTATTCTTCTTCCTCCAAACACGACGAGTTGAGTTTATACCAAAAAGTTCTACTTTGGTTTCATCTGACCACATGACATTCTCCCAATCCTCTGCTGTATCATCCATGTGCTCTCTGGCAAACTTCAGACGGGCCTGGACCTGCACTGGCTTCAGCAGCGGAACACGTCTGGCACTGCGGGATTTGATTCCCTGCCGTTGTAGTGTGTTACTGATGGTGACCTTTGTTACTTTGGTCCCAGCTCTCTGCAGGTCATTCACCAGGTCCCCCCGTGTGGTTCTGGGATCTTTGCTCACCGTTCTCATGATCATTTTGACCCCACGGGATGAGATCTTGCGTGGAGCCCCAGATCGAGGGAGATTATCAGTGGTCTTGTATGTCTTCCATTTTCTGATGATTGCTCCCACAGTTGATTTTTTCACACCAAGCTGCTTGCCTATTGTAGATTCACTCTTCCCAGTCTGGTGCAGGTCTACAATACTTTTCCTGGTGTCCTTCGAAAGCTCTTTGGTCTTGGCCATGGCGGAGTTTGGAGTCTGACTGTTTGAGGCTGTGGACAGGTGTCTTTTATACAGATGATGAGTTCAAACAGGTGCCATTCATACAGGTAACGAGTGGGGGACAGAAAAGCTTCTTACAGAAGACGTTACAGGTCTGTGAGAGCCAGAGATTTTCCTTGTTTGAGGTGACCAAATACTTATTTTCCACCCTAATTTACGAATAAATTCTTTACAAATCCTACCATGTGGATTCATGGATTTTTTTTTTCACATTCTGTCTCTCACAGTTGAAGTGTACCTCTGGTGCAAATTACTGACCTCTGTCATCATTTTAGGTGGGGGAACTTGCACAATCGGTGGCTGACTAAATACTTTTTTGCCCCACTGTATGCCATGTTCTGACTGAGAGATATTTGAAAAAATTAAAACGTACAGCTCTGCTATCACTTCCAACATAAATGAAGACAGAAAACTAAGCAGTGACATTTGTAGGGTTACTGAAGTTGGGCTAGCTGGTATATAATGATGTCCTACGTGATCGCTAGCGACACAGCTATGTTAGCATAACATTAGCACAGTGAAGCTGGAGGATGAACGCTAAGTTTTTTCCACTCGATAAAAGTAAACGTGAGGGTTTCTGGTGGTTAGGGGCTATAAACGGACCAAACTTCAGTCAGGAGAACAGCTGAGATAATCCATCCAAAAAAACGAGGTTAGTCATTAATATACTGCAACAACACGGGAATAGAGCGGCTGCAAGAGAATTCAGCATTAATGAATCAATGGTAGGGAAGTGGAGGAAGCGCAGTTTTTGGCTTTCCTCATATTCCAAAAGTGCTTTGTGTCTTTGCTATGACTGTCGCCCGGCATAATTTGCAGATGATGTTGTTTGCAGCCGCTGCGATGCTTTCGACCAAAACAGGCGCAGCTTGATGACACCATCAACATGCGCTATCGCGGTTAGGGATGGGTATCGAAAACCGGTTCTTGTTGAGAACCGGTTCCCACTGTTTCAATTCCTTGGAATCGTTTGCCACTTTTAAAAACGATTCGCCCCGAATGACGTCATCACGTTGAGTAGCGTCTTTTACCCAGTAGGAAACACGGCGCCTGAGCGGCACAAACGCTCAAAAGTTTGGTTACACTTTATGAGAAAGGATGACAAGAGGGCAACGTGCAATACTTGCAAAGTAGAGATTTCATCAAAGGGAGGAAACACTACGAACATGCAAAAGCATTTGCTCAAAAAACACGCGATTGCTTTCAACGAATGTCGTGTTTTTGATCCGCTCCGGACTAGCGAAGCTCAACCCAGCAGCAGCGGTAGCGTTTCCACGTCCTCTCCCGTTAATACTGCAGGTAACTAATCAATTAGCATTGCATATTATGTTAGCGCGATTTACCTTATTACAAAACCTGCTATTACTGTGCGTTGCATTTAGATAACCATGATGAGAGAGACAGAGTCTGGCTCAGATGCTGGCAGTTCTCGCTGCAGTCTACCGGTAGCGTAGACTGCTACGGTAGCGTAGACGAATGTCACCGAGCAGTGACCAAGTTTGTGGTCAAAGGCTTGCACCCATTTGCCACAGCAGATGCCCCCGATTTCACTTTGGTAAGTGAATGTGTTTAATTGTAGGCAGGGACATTACTGGATATTCTTGTGTAATTGCTACAGAATAATTTATGTTAAACTTTGTTATTGCTACAGGAGAATATTTATTTTATTATTTTACATATACATTTTTTTCCTGGGGACCCTGTGACACCCCATTGAAGAGCCGTAGGCTGGATCTCTTAAGATCTCACTGTTGGGTTTGTAAGGCCATGTTACTCCTAAATTTCTATCTTGTTCAAAGAGAAGATATAAAACACAGTTCTAAGCTAATCGACTTTAGTGTTCTCCTTTAAAAAAAAAAAAAAAGAATCGATAAGAGAATCGATAAGGAATCGAATCGTTAAACAGAATCGAAAATGGAATCGGAATCGTTAAAATCTTATCAATACCCATCCCTAATCGCGGTAGAGTGGTATAGTAAAAATCTCTACCATTGGCCAAATTTATATCGTTTCTACCGTATACCGTTTATACCGCCAACCCCTAATTTCCTCTGCAGCAACATCCCTGCTATATTTGTTTATATTCAAGCAAGCACCGTGCTTCAGTCCATTTTTGCCTGTTGTCTTGACAACATGACACATGTGCAGTCTGTTTCGGTTACATATCCCCATAAACGGACTCTGTTCTGCATGTTATTTTGGTTCAGCTGGGTTTGAAATTGCAATGTTATTAAGTTAAATGAGATGACAGAATATTTACAACCCTGTCCATCAACATGACAGACAACCGAGTTCCTCTCTGACCCATCGTATTACTTATGGGAAAAAAAAAAGAAAAAAGGAATAGATGAAGTCCACAAAACATTTCTTGCCTCAATTCTTTCTTTCTCTTCACTTCCAGTGTAGCAGAGCTTTATGATCTCCAACTTTTGAAAGCTGCTGACGCATTATACAGGTTGCCTCAGAGGCAGAAAGCAACAGAATAAAAAATGATTCTCTGTCACATCTTCACTGGATTCAACCCCTTTCACTGCCTCTCACCTCAGTAAGCTGGGCCTGGAGCTCCGCAATTTTCCTCTCATATATCATTTTTCTGTCAGACACGATGGCCATTAGGTTGAACCGGATCTCTCCCTCACTGTACCTGAAGAAGGAAACAATGACGTGTAATTACAAAGTATCTGGTTAACGCAAGCCGTTCGTGAAATACATGTACAACACACAATGTTTACTTCTGTATTCTTTTCTCAATCACAGGGCGGACTGCGCTGATCCAGTCATCCTGGTTGCATGCACCTGGTGACAAAAAACAGGAAAAAAATAATAATAATAGCGCATACACTGACACCTGCACTAACCCCAAGCACGCACTCTACATCATCATAAAAAACAGGCAGCTTTATGAGGAATGGAGCACAGCCAAGAAGACAAAAATCAGCTGTGCACAGCAGGGCTGCACACCGAGGGACTTTAAACATTAAACTGTCAGTTTGTACTAAGCTATTAAAACCATAATGAAAAAAATAACAAAGGACATTTTTCTGCTTACCCAGGTCGATCGGCCCCTCTCGAAGCCCGTCCAGCTCATATAGCCTGCCATTTACAGGAACGTAGCTCACAAAGTGGAATGCGTCCTCGTCCTTCGCCGAAGACTTTGCATCAAATTCAAACATTTGCTGTCTGCAAACGCAAAAAACACAATTACAAAAAACCTCATACACAAATTATCGAGCAAGCGAGGATGCAGGACAGAACAGAAGTGACTCTCACATTTGCCCGTCTTACAAAAAAGGCACACTCGTCCACTGACAAACAAATCGACCAATCTCTTTTATTTTTCATCTTCCCCAGCTGGAAATGACAGGAGCAGAGCCTCACCTGGCAAAGCTGTTGTGAACTTGTCGGATCACTTCTGAGTTGCTGAGAGCCAAACCTTTCATCTGAGGAGAGGAGAAGATGCTGATTTTACGGGTCGTCACAAGACACCACTTAATTCTTTTCTCATCATGTGTTTAAATAGCTTGTTAACAAGTCATTACAGTAAATTATTATATTACTGACTGCTACCAACGTATAGTACATATAATAAACCGACTGATGCTACTGTTCATTAGAACAATGTGTCAACATGATTGCGGAGCCGCCGAGCCTTCCCATGTCTGTCTATAGAGGTCGAGGTCCGTATACAATTAAAAACAATCCTCAGATCTCGTTGAATTTTGAACTGATCTTTGTTACAAATGCATGAACTTTGACAATGATACAGGCTAATGAGTTAACATCTTTAAAATGGTAAATGGACTGGTTCTTATGTAGCACTTTTATACTCAACTTGAGTGTTTTATACAACATGTCTCATTCTACAAGTGTTTCTTTCCCTTGTCTATGTTCTTTCTATCCAACACTAAGACTCCAATAAATGAATCTTGCCCAAGAATACTGCTGTGGTCCATGAATAACTCCTAATCTAGTCTGTGGATTAGCTGGGATTTCTCTTTGTGGAGTCTGCATCTTCTCAGTGTGGTTGGGTATTCATTTTCCCCCCACAATCCACAGACATGCATGGGTGTGAGCGCTCAGAGTCTAGAGTGCAAACCGATGTATACATGGGTAAAATGTGGCTTGTAGTCTTAAGTGCTTCGAGTAGCTAAGGCTTCCCAACAAAAATATTTGCTTATCCCGGCTCTCATAGTGTGAAAGGCTAGCTAAAAAGCTATCTATGCCCAGGACAGGTCACCAGACTGTCACAAGACTGACAATCATTTACGCTCACATTCCCACTTACTGCCAATTTAGAATCACACATGACCCAAACCCACACATGCCTTTGAACTGTGGGAGGAAACCAGGGCGCCAGGGGAGAACTTGCACAGAAAAAAGAGCTCCACACCAAAAAGCCCTGGGTGCACGATGGCTGTTCAAACCTAGGACTAGCTTGCTGTGAGGCAACAGTGCTAACCGCTACACTACAATGCTGCTGAAAATGTTTTCTTTTTTCCTCTTTATGCGATAAAAAAAAACAACCCTAAAACAACAACAACAACAAAAAAACCAAACTATACTGAGTCAGTATGGTTCTCACGACAATCTGAAGGACAGATGGCTGAGTCATCTCATAAAATGTATAAAATAATAAAATGTCTTGAAATCTATTTTTCGGTTAGATTTTTCCCCTTCCTTTTTTATTTATTTTTTAAATTTGGATTTGAGACAAAAATACCATTGACGTACAGCTGCATCAAAACTCTGTGAAAACTCTCTGAACTCCGTCAGCGTATCGCCGAGCAACATGTCAGGATGAGAGCAGTTGAGCAAAACACTGATGATGGCCTGGGTGGCACAAGCGTTGTTAATGACCTGGAAACACACAGATCAGAGAGGCACAAAATAAATAGACCAATTAAAAACAAACTATGACACGAGACTGGAAGTGGGATCTGCATGTTGATCATAAACATAATGAACATAAACATTTAACAAAAAAATATAACTTTAAACATTTTCTGCAGATCAGGTATCTCAAGATATATATATATATATATTTTTTTTTTTTTTTTTTTTTTTTTACACTGAGGAGCAGCATCCTTTGGTGTGGGCTTAGTGAGATTTATCCAGCCAAGTAAGATGTGCTGCAATTTATTATCTCACTCATTTTCCAATGTGAATGAACTAGAGCCTTTTGCAGAGCCACTTCATTTCTCGTCTGGTAAGCGCCACCAACACTAACTAACTGGAAAATGCATTGCTTCTGCAGTGAAGATAGTGAGTCAAATGCATCTAAATGAACACAGGGACATTAATTGTAATGCTAAGAGTACCTGCTTGGCAAAGAAGATGTGATCAAGTCTTGAATCCTGGACAATTGATCCTGCTGGCTCTTCACCAGGCTGCCACTTAAACAGGAAAATCAACCCGTGAACGGGTCTGTAACAAAACACATACATTAAAAAGACCTGTCTTTAGCAGAGGCATGCAAGATAAGAGGTGTAGATGAACATACTTCAAGTTTTCAAAGTTCTCTGGCTCCATACTCCATATCTCTTCAACCTGGGCTCCTCTGCAGCCTGACAATGACAAGTGAAGCAGCGAACATTTATTTACATTGCTAATTACCGTTCAAGTAACCATTAACTAACGGAGAGAAAGCATTTGTAGTCTGACAGCTGAGAATGCACGACACATGTCAAAGGGGTTGCTTTCACGCGCGTTGTTTTGAACGCTGAGTAATGCTAGCTATTTAGCTCGCCCAATTAAAGTAGCGACCCAATTATTACAAGCAAATCATTCAACATTAAGGTGTAATAAAGATGCACAGTATGCAAAAAAATTTTCCTGTTGCAATACAAAAGTAAGAAGTAGCAATTTGGAAGCTATTGTTAGCTTTACTGTATCCAGTTAACCACCTAGCTAGCTTGTCGAGACAGCCACGTTACATTCAATGAGCCGCTAGCGTCACCCTACGAGTCACTCACCGAAACCTTTTATGAGCTCCGTGAAAACCCCGGGGTCGCTCTCCATGAGACACCACTCTCCTGCACTTCCAGACATCCTTCACACTGTTACTTATTCAGCCTACAGCACACATAAACGAAATGCTAATAGCTTAGCAGTGCACTGCTCCCGTTAGCCAGGCTAATTTAACCGCAGCACGACAATGACCTCACCGTGATGCGGCGCAATGTGGACGCGATGGTTGCGCGCGTTTTGTTTCACAGCGTACAACGCACGGGAATGGTGTAATTGGCAAAGAAGAAAAAAAAATTCGATTACTAACATCCTATTAACAACATCCGTGACTACATTGTTTAAAAAAAATAAATGCATAAAAACAAATATAGAAATAATAAAAACAATCTCTTTCTCCCGGCAAGGCAACCAGTACCCGCCCTCATGTGAGGTGAAGCATTGACATATGGAGCGCCCTTTGTAGAAGGGACACATTGCGACTTTATAACGGAATTTCCTTCATATTTAATATGTGAAAATCATTATTCACTCTATTTTTTGTAGTAATTATTATTTACTAATTTAATGAATTCAATGTCTAGCTCTAAAGTCAAAGATTCAGGAACTTCTTAATGTTGGCGTGACCTAAAGATTGTCCATAATGCGTATATTTGTAACAGGATTTCTTATCAGTCTACTTCAGTTCAATTGTGTTTTATTTAAATAGCAAAAATCATAAGAGCAGTCGCCTCAAGGCACTTTCTACTATAAGGAAAATACCCTACAATAATACAGTGAAAACCTCAAAAATCAATTACCCCCTCTTTTAGCAAGTACTTGGGGACAGTAGGAAGGAAAAAAAAACCTTTTAACAGGAAGAAACCCCTGGCAGAACCAGGAACGGGCAGCAATCCCCCGCGACTGCTTAGGGGTGGTAGAAAGCAATAGGACAACTGCAAAAAAAATACACAAATTACTAAATTTATTCACATTTTATGCAAATAACAGCACAATACTCTGCATATTTTTACAAAGTGTACCTCTTTTGCTCTTGCAAAATATGAAAAGTTACCTGAAATAAAAACCAACGGCTAAGGTAGAATCAATACATCAAGATGTTCACAGTTCAGTGAAGTGTAATATTGTTCAATAAAACAAACATGTACAAGTGCTGTACGAGTAATACAGCAATCCCACGCTTTACACAGAGGCCATAACAATAATATTAAAAACAATATCATCATCATTATCATAATAATGTACATCCCTGGATGAAAATGTATTTTTACATCAAGTATCCACCGCACTTTGATGCATAAATACTATAGTCATGCTCAAGCAATGTACACCTTGTACCATGAGCTCAAGCAAACATGTGATAAGTGGTGCATTGATAAAAACCGTAAGAACGGTTAGTCATTTGGCCGCCTCAAACTGTCTGGCGCCTGAGCCTTCAGAGCCTGTGGCAGCACAGCAGGAAGCACACTGCTCGATCAGAGGCACCAGCTTTCCTTGCTGATGGAGCTGTTTGGTATCAGACCCGCCCCCAATGCAATGGCCATTGACAAAGACTCTTGGGACCTAAACAGAGAAAAAAAGAGGGGGGAGGGTGTCAGGGGGATACAGACTTTAGCATGCTATGAATGAGTTGCTAATGATCAACGATTTCAGATTAGGTTAGGTTTTTTCCCCCAAGTTTCATGTGCCATCTCACATCTCCAATCTGTCCTTGCATTCAAGACCCACACACAGTCTATTTGTAGCTCCAGGTTTGTTTGTGTTCTTTCTTGGCCCCAACTTGACAGCTGTGTGAGCTGTTAATGAATTTTTACAACTTAAAGTAGGAGCAGCTAGTGATCTAAAGAATACAAGTAGAGGAAATGGGCCACCTCCAAGGGCTCGCTGACTAGGGCTGAACGATTATGGAAAATAATCTAATTGCGATTTTTTGCCCCAATATTGCGATTGCGATGCGATATGCGATTATTTTTTAAGGTCTTTGTCTTCTGTATTATTAAACAAAGACAAGCAATACATCATATAGTATGGCCAATACTATATTACATTAATTTTAAACTGTTCTTTCCTGGAAGACAGACCTCTGTTATGATGACATGAGGTGATGCAATTGTATAAACACACACACAAACACGCCTTTAAAGTTTAAAGGTGTGAAATTGGACGGTCTAGCCTTCTGATTAGCTAATCAGAAGGCTAGTTCTGATTAGCGTCACCGCTGTCTCGGTGGAGTTTAATAAACTCGGCCGTCTGCTTCTTGCTATCTAAAATATAACCAGACACTGGTGTAAATTCTCGACTGTCTCATACTTCTGTTTAATAAGTTTTCTGTTTGACGTTTAGTCAGCTGTGCGAAAACCAAGGAGGAACCCACCCGGGGGATTAATAAAGTTTTATTTTATCTAATCTAATAACTTTAATCTCAGCCAAACCGATTTACTCACGAACAAACAAAACACTGAAAAAAGCCCAACAATAACATTTTTAGGTTGTCTAAGTGACTTATATATTACGTTTAACCCGAGCAGCGAAACTCCGCGGTGATCTGAAAATGATGTGCCGGGAGTTGTGCCGTTCTCGGCCGCATCAGTAACCCTCGAGCTCCCGGCTAGCTGTCGAGCTGGTGGGTAGCAGACGCCTCTGAAAACGTCGAAGCACTTTTGCAAATATGGGATATCTTGATAAACCGAGCAGATATTTGAGGTTTACACAACTACTTTCTCGCCTGAAAATATGTTAAAAGTTTATTTTGTGACCCAGAAAGATTAGTATGAGTAATTTTAAAACTTAGTAGCGGCCGCCATTGCTGGAAACTGGAGTTTGGCTGGGCCGCGCTATGAATTCTGGGATATGGTAGTAATTTGGACAGCCTTCGGCACGTCGCTGTGACGTAATCGGTCTACAAATGCGGCCTCAGGAGGATGCAGCCCATGAATTTGGACATGTCCAGAGTATAATCGCAGCCTTTGCGGTTAGAAAATTGCACTTGATCATGTCGCGATATTATCGCAAATGCGATATATCGTTCAGCCCTATCGCTGACCCTGGTGAGGAGCCTGGTTATTCAGGAAGGACTAACAGTACAGCCACTACTCCTGAGGTGGTTCAGACACCTGACTATAATGCCTTCTAAGTGAGTTTGTTTGGCATTTTTCAAGCGGGAGGAGGCCCTGGGGCAGACCTGGGCAATGCTTGAGAAATTAGATCTCTCTAGGCTGGCTTGGGAATGCCTCAGCTGCAAGAGCTGAAGGAGATGGCTGGGGAGATGGTGGCCTGGGCATCTGTGCTTAGACTGCTGCCCCCACAACCCAGACCTGGACAAGTAGCAGAAAATGGATGGAATTACAGAAAGAGTAGATACTTTGTAATTAAAAGGAAAAAGACAGCATACATCCTCATGCTCAGCAATACTGGATCCAGTGGTCCAGACTGGCCTTTTTGGAGGTGCTAGTTCACGCCAAGGGGCTGCAAGTTTGACATAGTTGTTGAAATCGATGAGCCCCTAAATGTGGGCTGCTGCCCCCTTGTGGATGGTGGGCAGCAAGATGTTGTTCAATTTGCCATGAAAATGTAATGATTAAATATTTAGACTATAAAAGTATCAAGGTGATTTAAATTACGTGCTGTTCTTTATTAGTTACATGGGCTTTGAAACATCTGGTTCGATAACACTTCACAGATAACGTGTACGAGCACAAGGACATGCGTGGCTTCTCTGATAAAAAACAAAACAAATACATACCCTAACAGCGACCCTGAGTCGAGATGCTCCTATTTTGAATTATAAAATTCATTATCAACTTTCACAGCTTTCAAGCTGAGGCCAGGGAACATGAGCAAGGCTGCAGTGGCATACACCTGAAGGTAAAGCAGACGGCCTATGTATGTGTTTTTCAGCTTCATTGTTTTAATGCACAGTGTTCATGTGCGGACAGCCTTCCTCGTTTCCATGTTTTCAGAACTCTCGCATATTGGAAAGTGACTAAAGAGCAACAGAGCAAAGGCTATGATGTAAAAAGATGGGACTTGCTATGGGGATTCATCCTGACTCAGAGTCAGCTATTCTGAGCGCCTATAAAGTCCTCAATCTTGGCTGCAACCCCAACAAAGATGCTTGTTAACTCCACCTAAATTTAACTTGAAGGCAGAGCTGCCAGAACAAACAAGCTGTCAGAGATGTGTGTTTTGATTCTTCTTCTACTTAAAAAAAAAAAAAAAGCACACGAAGGTGAGGTCCTTCTTACCGTCCTGGCACCGGTCATCTGAGCTAGGGCCTCTTGCAGACTCCGCCCGTCATTGTGCTCATCCAGTTCGATCACTTTGTAGGTTGCGCCAATTTCGTTGAAGACGTTTTTGGCCATTTTACAATATGGGCAGGTGGTCTTGGAAAATATCACAACACAGTTCTGTGACACCACATCCTGAAAGGGCAGACACAATTAGAATACTTAGTTATGAGTGTGGAGTCCAGAAACAGCTTCAGCATAGCAGGAATCAAGTTGGTGAAGGGCGAGAAGGATTTTATCTCCACTTCGGGCAGAGACCCAATTGCAGAATTATGGTGGAAGTTTCACGGCTTCCTTTTTGAGGGCAACAAGCACATTTCTACACCAGCATGACGACGGCTCCTCCTCTTTGCATTCTTTCTAGCAGATTGATGATTCATCACCAGAGTGTTGTCTGCTCTACTCACTTGAGGGTAAGCTGGTAAAGGAGGTAACGTCAGTAACCACAGATCTATAGCTTTAGCTGGAATATAGTCAACAGATGTAGAAAGAATTCTGATTAACCACCAGTTTTATTTGAATTTTTGCCTGTTTGGAACACCTGAATGCAAAGGCCTTTAAGTTTAAGGATGCAGTCAATTTGAATGCACAAGACTTTGTTTTAAAGTTAAGAAGTTTCTAAAAGATTGCCCATTCTTCATGTGGCTAAAACACATTTCTAATTATTGATGAGTCGGTGGTGTCTTAATGGATTTTAGGATGTCACCTCCACTCATAAGCAGACCGCCTTCAAAGTTAAACATGCCACTGACAAGATGACATGCTCTGATACCACAGAGCGACTGATCTGGAGAAGTGTAAAACTGATGTGCACAAGAAAACCTCAAGGCATCTTGATGCATGCAGTTGTGCACTTTGTAATCACACTCAGGTCATTTAATGGAAAGATTTGTTGACTGACTACTGTGTAATGGACCGATATAACACCTATACTAGAGGCAAGTATGTAAAATGCAGCCGCACAAGATGAATGACCATAATTTACTAAATTAGAGCCAGTTTTCCTCATAAATTTCTGCAGTACCTTCAGTTTCTGTAGCCACGCATACCGCCCCCTGGTGGCACTTAAAAAGAATGCAGATTTAAGGCTTCACTTTTCAGACCCAGACCTTACACCCATTTTCATGCAGTCTACAGTAGATGGGCATACCCCTGAAACATTACAGGGCCTTGTCACAGATTTATTTATATTTGTTTGTGAACACGTGTATTCACACATGTCACTTCTAGGTGTGCTGCATGACATATGTTTAATTCAAAAGTCTTCAGGTAAAACATGTATTGAATCAGACAGAATATGTCATGGCTGTGTATCCATAAAAAATACATAAGCCTGTGAGACCTGCACAACTGAAAACAAGTTACACAAAGACCCACTGCACGCTACCATACCCAGCAAAGTAACAAACTGCTTGTATGTAGCAGGTCTTACCTGAACGTACTGTAAACAGGCAGTGCTGGACAGACCCCTTGGATGGGAGGAGGTTAAATTCCCCATTCTGGAAAAGAAAAATCACACTCACATGATTATAAAATGCAGTGTTTGAGGCAACTGGTCCAGTGCTGATCTTGTGAATCAAGTGGAATTAACTGACACACAAGAAGCAGGCAGAGGTCCATAGACGAAGCTGAAGATATGAAAGGAAGAGACGAAGAGAGGACATATCAGAGCCATCAAAATAAGATCTAACTGAAGGATAACTGCTGCTCTGATTATAACCATGTTTACTGTAGGTCAATTTTAATATTCACTTGTGCCGCTGGTCTTAAACTGCAGTAAGGTTCGTGCGCTTGGTAATCCAGGATTAGCACTGCACTCGCTTCTCATTGGCACTGGGCAAGACAAGCCAAACACCATCAGGATCTGGCAACACTGAGCCGGCGGCACGGCAATAACAAACTAACAACGCTCCATAAAACGTGGCTCTGTATGTTAAATGAAAAGTGACCGCCTTCTTTTATAATCGGCATATCTTTTAGTGCCATTTTTATCGTTTCTTATGCCTAGCTACCACCGCTTAATCGAGTTAAGACTGTATAGGTAGCGTTTGCTAACGCTGATAACAGCCGGCACGCCGGGGATAAAGACTGATATTTAAAGCAATAATGTAAAGTTAATTTATATTAAGTATGCCGAATTTTTCAGAAGGATCCTTTTGATCAAGAGGCCGCGAATAGGTGTATTTGTTAATGAGAAAGTCATTTAAAATTAATTTCATGTTAAATCACGGGAAGTTATGATGACAGACGGTAAAGCATGCAGCATGCGGGAGTGAATTAACAAGAATTATGAGCTCCTGGGAGCGGGCAATGTTGTCCACCCATGTAGTATTATTTGCTTACGTTACCAAGCAGAGGAATATTTCTTTATAAATTTGGTGTGGGGGTGATTTTTCAGATCGACAGCTAGTTGCTATAGTCAAACAAGTGAGAATGACCTTCGACAGCCGGTCCATAGCAAACTACGAAGACATCCTGCGTGAAAAAACATGGCGAAGACAGAGCACACCGCAACAAAACAATTACGTCTTTGCCCTGGATAAAACATAAGATTAGTGTAGGAGCCGTTCTGAGGCTACACTAGCCCTGCCAGATGCTATACACTTACTATAGCACGATACTTACACTGTTTACGCCTGATGCCTACCTTACGTGGACACCGGAAGTAGTTTCTGACGCAAGTCGCAGCGTGAATGTAACGCTCGAATTAAAAAAACACAAACAAACTATAAAGCAGTCTTTAAGTACAGTTAAAATAGCAGTGTAATCCTTTAATGGCGGTATCATTTTTTCATAAAGAATACATCATTTGGTAAATTAAATTACATTATATGTCATTTGAGCTTTAGGGCAAATGTAAGGCTCAGGGGCCAGAATTGATCGGGCAAAGGCTCCAAATCTGGACCAATGGACAGCTTTAAAAAAATGTGGAGGCGTGCATAGATTTTTTTTAACTGCCTGTCCCACTGCAACTAACAGATAAACAATTAAATTACAGGAAAGTTCCCCGTTTTTCCATTACTAGTGAGTCCATGGTAAATAAACAAAAACTTTAAGTTTATTATAGGACAGTCTGTATAATGAACTGTTAGAACAATTTTTTGTAATTTTACACATTTGTCATGAAGTTTCACTGGTCAGGTCCACTTAAGATGAGAGTGGGCTGTGCCTGAACCACAATTTTAAATGAGTTTGACAGCCCTGCTTAATATAAATATGTTTTTTTATTACAATACCATTTACATTTATAACTTTAGCTTTCTGAAGAAGGAATTTATTACATTTTGCAACATGTATTTTTTGGGATGCTTTACTATGCTCTGTTGTTTCAGAAAAACACACTGATTTAACCTATGACTGACCTATGACTCATTCTAGCATCAAGAGATGAACCAATGTTTTCTTGACAGAACACACAACTTAGCGAAGAACTAATTTTAAATTTAATCTTTAGGCACTTTGTTACTAACATCCTGTTGCAAAAACACATCATTTGTTTCAATGTCTTTAGTTGAATCAGTTGGGAAGGCGTAACATACTATTTTTGTAGCAAAAAGTTTTGCTTTGTATTTGTTATGTTAGTTTTTGCTCCCTTGTCTCCTGATAATTGTAGTGTAGCTTTAGTGCCATGCTGGTCGCACGCTTTCAAACCCCACTGAACATGATAGTGCTCAAAAGCACAGGCGTTTGTATTCAGCTTAAAAGAACAGCAGCATATTCTGACAGAAGTGGTAAAATGTAATATTGTTAATAACAACCATGACGAAAATATAGTCATTAACTGTGTGCTGCAGTCTGATCTTACTCCAGGGCCATGTAGGAAAACTTAGTCTCAAAGTGATTACATCATGAAAGCATGATTGGTCAGTTGCTGTGCTCTTCCTGGAAATCTGCTGTTTTCATTTTACGTTAGTGTCATTTAGTGTGGGTTTGCCTTTCTTTTTCTTCTTTTTTTTAAATTGCATTTGATTTTTATCTATTTGATTCACTTGCTAAAAATGTGTTTGTTATAGGTAGAATGACCAGGGTGGTATATGTCAGTCTGAAGAAGCTTTGAACAATGTTGCATTTGTTTTTCATTTAGTCTAAGTGAACTCTAATAACCTTGTTTCCAGAACGACATCATTTATGATGTCGGAACAACAGCAACACAGCACTGTCAGAGATGCTCATCCAATAGTGTGGCTACCTTAAATGCACAGCTTTCCCTTTGCTCTCCTCTCTACCCATTTCTACTCCTCACTACCTTAACCTGCTGAAGCAGAGAACCATCATCACTGGGTTTCCTCCCCACTGTCACAAGGTGCTTGCATGTAGAGGAATTATTGATCTTCTCTCTAAAATACTGCAAATGCCTTGAGATTACCAATAAATCTGAAGCCAAAAAAGATGCAACCTGGGATGTTTGAAAAGAAATCAGTGGAAAGACAGTATAATATTCTTCCCATCTCACACTCTGTTTGTAGAGCACAGCCATGAAACCTGGCGTGGATGCATGGCTTCTTTTGTATCCTCAAAGATTTCTGTTCCCCCTCCCTCTTCAAACACAGGAGAGGGAGGAGGAGTTAATTCAGGATTAACTGTAACAGCAAAATGGGAAACATTTGCTGTTTCCCATTTTGCTGTGCTAGGCTGAATAAAAAAACAAATCTAAAGATACGTGACGAGGCAGCACAGGAGTTCTTCACTTCAAATGCCTTCATTCCTTCAAAGCCGAGGAAGAAATGCATCACGGATTCGCAGCATCAAAGACATCAACAGTTTTTCCCTGGAGTGGGTAACATCCAGAGACAGAACCAAAAGGTTATGAAAGAAAGTGGAGAATTGCATTACGGTTCAAACACTTGCTCACAGCATTGATAGATGAGAGAGCTGTCTAACCACACCAGTCAATCAGCCGCAACATTACCACCACAAACTTTAATGTGGTGCTGGTCCTCCTCAAAGTCGCCAAAATAGTCCTAACCCATTCAGGCATGGATTCCCCAAGACCTCTGAAAGTTTCTTGTGGTATTAGACACCAGCACTTAAACAGCACATCCTTTAAGTCCTGGAAACTGTGGGGTCAAGTTGTCATGGATTACTTGTTTTTACATCCTCCAGATGTGTGGAACTGAGGCCTTATCAAATGAGAACTTCTTATCATGTTCCTCAAACTTTTTTTGAGGCCCCCGCCATCAAGGAATCTGCTTATTTTCTTACTTGTTCCTGTCATTTGGAGTTTCATATTCTAACCTTATTTCCATGATGTTATTCCCATTCTCAGTTAGATTGTGTTTTCTTTTGCAATTATAGTTATCCTTTTAGTTGATTCCCTGAGTTTATTTTCCTGACCTCCTGTATTCTGCGCAGAAAGTCAATGTTTCGGTGTTAGATGTACCCGTGTTCAGTTACTTTCTGAATTTATTTTGTTAGTCTTTAGTTTTGTTTCCTGTGTCTCATCTTCCATGACTGGTTTCAGCTGAGTTTCCCTGATGTTATCCATTTCTCTGATTACCTTATAGCCTTGTTCGTTGTTGCCCTCATCTGTCATGACTGTGTACACCCCAGTTCTGTATAACTTACCACAAAGTTTCTTGGTGTACTTGTATCTCCCAGTGATTCTGTATTTTCTGGCAATGTCTAGTATTTTGATTGCCGTGTTTCATTCCCTGTTTGATCCTGAGTAGCGAACAATCACCATTAAAGACTCGTTCTGAGTTACTATGTTCTGCACTTAGACGTTCAACAAATATCTCATACTTGACAAATGTCGGTACTCTGAAAGGTAAGGTTTCCATCTATTTGTGTTACAAAAACTCTTCTATTTGAGTGAAACCATGTTTCATTGTGCCTTGCACACCCATGATTGTACTACCACTATGTTGTCCTTTCTTAAACCACTTTTGTAGGAACACTGTGCCATTCATCATGTCACACGTTTGCCCTTGTCAAAGTTACTCACATCCTTACACTGCTATCTTTCCTGTTTGCTCCCTACCTAATATACCCCAGCCTTTTGACAGGTGCCTTTAAACAAGAGGAACTTACTCACTTCTCCCATCCATGGTAAATGGCCTGTATTTATATAGCGCTTTTCTAGTCCCTAAGGACCCCAAAGCGCTTTACATATCCAGCCATTCACACACACATTCACACACTGGTGATGGCAAGCTACATTGTAGCCACAGCCACCCTGGGGCGCACTGACAGAGACGAGGCTGCCGGACACTGGCGCCACCGGGCCCTCTGACCACCACCAGTAGGCAACGGGTGAAGTGTCTTGCCCAAGGACACAACGACCGAGACTGTCCAAGCCAGGGCTCGAACCGGCAACCGTCCGATTACAAGGCGAACTCCCAACTCTTGAGCCACGATCGCCATCCATGGTTTTAATTTTGTGGCTGACTGGTGTATGACAGTCATTTTGAGGATTTACTTACTGGGAAGGTGCCTCTATTGTCTATCATCTTCAGTCAGTAGTGTGCCAATGCATAGATTATCATCCTTCCCAAAGATCATCTTTGAAACATTCAGTCAACATAACCTGGGGTGTCCATACTGTACATTGTCCAAAGGTTGGCCAAAATGCAAGAAAAGAACTGTTTCTCACTGGCTAATAGTTACCAGTAACAGGCACATACACCTTAAATGCATTAATGTCATGTACATAGAAAGCACATTTTTATTACCGGACTTCTTAAGCATCATAAAAGCATGTTATCTCACACTGGTTTAGATGCAGCAGTCTTGTAATATTTTCCAAGTACAGCTGTAGAAAGCATGGTGGAATTGTCTAAAAAGCTGTTGGCCAGAGGATATGATAATCAGCTTGAACACTTAAAAGTGACATGAATTTAAAAAAGCTTAATTCATTTAACATTTCAGACACATACAGGAAAATGTGCTCTCCCCCCACATGTAAAACAGGCTGGCAAATGAGACATCCACAACCATTTCAAGCTGCAGTGATATGCTGCCATGATATGACGAATTGTCGGTACATGGATTTGCGCCACTGAATGCTATAGTCCAATCAAATCCATGAGACATATGTGATGGAATGGCCACCAACACATATAAACAATCCCTTGGCATAGTGTGATTTATACAAGTTTACGTAAGCACCATAAATATCCTTGCCATTGTAAACTTTAACTGCAGGATGCTGGTGACACAACACAAGACAATGAACTGCAGAAAAGCCTTACATGGACATTTCATAGTTTCGACTATTTCTGGACACTTTAAGAGGAGCTTTAAAATCTGACAGTAGAAGCCAGAGAATAGACTTTGTCCGCTGTGGATAATTTGTCTTTTTAGAAAAGAATGAGGAGCCATTAGTGTGATCTATATCACACATCTCATTTTCATTAGTCCGCTGATGCTTCACTCTGACGAATTAGAGTCAGCATGGGGTAAATTTTTAACTCTGCTTCTTCTTGTTTAACATTATTTGAGATACAAATCTGTTTCAATGGACTTCATTTATCTGTGTCATTTGTTTCTTGTCAGGGTCACGTGGGGTTAGAGACTATTCCATATGCATCTGATTCTGCTTGCAATGTTGGACAAACGCCATGTATTTACAATCCAGCAGGAGGACATACAGCCATAGTATAAAACAAGTACACCCATTATCATTTTTAAGGTTTTATAGATCATAATAAAAATCTAGTCTAAATCAGGTCAAATATAAGTTCAGATGAAACATGAGACATTACACTTTGTCATTATTGTGTTTGATTTAACATGTCTTGTTTTCTTATATTCTTATATTTTTGTTGAGCATAACAATTCTAGGGGAACTATTTTGTTAAGGCATTTGTTCCCAAAAGAGCACTGCAACACCAGAACCAGCCAAGTGAATTGTAATGATCTTATCAGCAGTTACAAAAGAACAACTTATGTAATTGTTCCAGACTTTTTAATTAGTGGAGGGCTACATATAAATCTCATTACACATGAGTCCTTCTGGTGTGCTACTACATGGCAGTCAGTACTGCATAAGCATGAAATAGGAGTGATTTGCCATGCAGAAAAAATAGTTAAAACAAGACATCTATGCCATCTCAGTTTAAGTCATGATCTCAGCCTGTAAAAACTGTGTGACTTGAGGTTGAGCTATACTTATTTTTAGTTTATGTTGTAGGACCATGCCAACAAGCATTTCCTATTTGGATCATGGAAAACCAGCCATGATCCAAATAGAGGTGACACATTGTCATTTAAATATGGGGATAACAACAATCCTAACCATTCCCAGACAGTGTCTCCTGGTAGATGTTCGGAAGCTAATCAATAAAGCATCAAACACTTCTGAGGAAGTATATCCACAACTATAAGAAATGTGCATTTCAGGGTCCCAGTTTCACTCAGTGGGTGGGCAGGAAACCACATGCCCACCCACTGAGCAGGTTGAAGAGTAGCAGCCAGGGTTTGAATCAGACCCGTGGCCTCCCCTGTGGCATGTTGTATAGAGCACTTTGAGTAATCCAGGATAATGAAAAGTGCTACATAAGAATCAGTCCATTCACTGTATGAACAGAGGTTTGTCGTGTTACTTTTGCACTATTGTGCACATGTTGTTATTACATGGCTTGATTAAGGTACACATTAGGCTGACATTTGGGGCCAGAGCTAAAACTGTTCTGGCACAGGACCACCAGTTTGTCTGCAACTGGTCTTGTACTGGCCCACCTGGCCCATGTGCTGGCCACATCTGGCAAACCAGATCTGGGCCACTAAAGGGCCATCATTCTTTGCGGTATGTGGGGCATGTGTAAGCACATTGTATGGGCCAGATTCAAAACCTTTGCAATTTTATGTTGAAGAGCACACACTGATAAACACAGTTTATTCCAGGTTGCTAATTAACCTAACTAGCTGCAAAATGTTCCTCCAGCAGTTTCCTTCTAGTATCGCGTACTTTTTCAGCCTTTTGGTGGCCTCGGCCCAACTTTTTCTTTTTCTTAGATGTTTTGATGGCATCAAATTCAAACTGAGCTTATATTTTCATGTAATGTCTGATTTTATAAACATTTGAATATTTTCCATGTTGTATTAATTAAATTATTGCTAATTATAGCGTTCAGATAGTATTTATATTTTTCACAGCATCCCAGATTTTTGGAACTGGAGTTATATTATCAAACAGACCACCATTAAGCCCAGCTGAAATCACACTCCTGAATGTTTGTAAAATACTTTTATCTTTGCCAGCTTTGAAAAATGACTTGTGAATTAATAGCTGCTTTGGGGGAGAGCTTTTACTTGTTTGCTTTGTGAGTTTCTCTGCACATTCTGCACACGATTATATTTTCTTTACAGTTAGCAGTTGCTTCAGGCCAAATAACCCAATAGTAGAGAAAAATCTCAATTGCAGTCTTCATTGATCAAAGTGTGGCTCTTGGCTATAGTTTGATTGAGTGCTGTAGAGTTTCTGCCTAACTGACAATTGCCATAGTGTATAATAACTAATTTTCAGTCAGTTAATCAATGAGCTAACACTAAAATCTATAACACCTATCATACAGATAAGTAAAGAGTGTGTCACTGTGGGGTTTTTTTCACTATATGTGGGCTTCAGTCAGGATTGGAGCTTGGCTGCAGTCAGATTCTCAATTTTTATGTGTTGATAAAACTGTCAATCAAGACTGGCTACAGTGCGGAGGGCCTGGGTTCAGTCCAAGTCTGCCAGATCATGTCCAAAAGACTCAAAGCTGAGCCGAAGCTACAGCCAGAAAAGCTCCGAGACTTTTATGAGCCAATACTTGTTCCAAAATCTGCAGTAATGAGGTTTTCCAAATATGAAAATCCTATCAACCTTTTTGCATCAGTCAGTGTTTTTGTTAGAAAGGTCAAATTACATGAATCTGTGGAGCATCTGAGATTTTGTTCAGCTGCATGGAAAACCGGGGCTTTTTCTTGCAATTAACAGTCAGATGCTTACCAAGCACGTGATGGCATTGGGAGAAAACAACATTAAGTGAATATCTAAAAGCTGAAAAGCAAGATTTAGGTTGAAATGAATGGAGACCAGAAAACTCTGACAAATGAACACTTCCCTGTTGGCCTGACTTCAGCTGAGTTCCAACTGTCTTCTGTAGAAGAATGGACTTTAAACTTCAGGATGGATGGATGGGTTGATATACTGTATATGTCGTCTCTCCTTCCAGCTTGATGTTTTTCGGCCCCATACTGGCAAAAAAAGCACATTATGCAACTGAAAGAGGTTAGAATGGTTTTTAAGGTTATAAATATTTTATTTATTCCCACAACTGGGGAATGAAATGAATGAGTTACAGCAGTCAAAACAAAAGGCAATGCAGGACATACATTTAATTATTACAGTGACAAAACAAACTAGCAGAATAAAGTTAAAGGGGTGGAATGGATAAAAAAAATAGATAAAATAAATCTAAACAAAATAAACACATCTGTTGTGGGAGGAAACAGTTCCTGTATCTGTTCTCATCTACGTAGACACAAAATGACTAAATCAACAAACTGTACTACACTGAACAAAAATATAAATGCAACACTTTTGTTTTTGCTCCCATTTTTCATGAGCTGAACTTAAAGTTCTGAAACATTTTCTACATATACAAAGGACCCATTACTATCAAAGATTGTTCACAAATCTGTCTAAATCTGCACAGCAAATCCAGCATGTCCAAATTGACACTGTCAGATTTGATTTCAACACTATTAAAGTGTCTATATGGGTCCACACCAGAGAGTGTTAATTTAACTCTTTTTGGAGAGTTGGTACGTTAACTCTGATTTAGTGTTAAACACCAAATCTGTCTGGAGTTGATAATTTAACACTTGGTGTTAAGAGTTTATATATTAACTCTCAAAGAGTATTTTAGTTTAACTACGTAAGAGTTATCTTCTAATTCATTCTAAAAAGCGGGAATTTTACTGTTCTGAACTTCTAGAAATTTCTTTTGGAAATAAACATTTACTAAAAAGATGCAATGGTTTTTGAAAAACATTTATTCTGAACTGTGCGCCACAATTTCAAAACATTTTCTAAAAGATGTAACAATGTACATGTTCTCACTTTCATTAGAATTTTGTTTAACAAAAGGTGTGACATAGGTGAGCTGATAAATGCAAATAACAGCATTCTCATCACTTATTTCTTCAATACAATATGCATGTCCTTCATTCATCACTTTGTGGAACTTCAACGCACTTCTGCTCTCCCCCATATTCCATCTTCACAAGCATATCCTATGTGGAGATTGAAAAAAAAAAAATTAGTTGACACTAATTACTGGCACAAATAATCCGGTAATCAATTGCAGCACAGTAAAAAAAAGGAATCCTCTTTGAGCCATTACTTGTGTAAAGTAATTTCCCAAAAGACAAGGACACAGGCAACAGGTAATACTGAACTAAATGTAAAACCTCAACCTTTTTCATTTTTACCTAAACCGTGTGCGCAAAACTCTGGAGGGATCTATGCTAACGTAGAACCCAGTCAGGACATCTGCTACTGCTGTTTGCTCGTTTTTTTTTATGGGAGATCATTTTCAGGCTTCAAGTAGCACCATTATACCAACATTTCACATTCTAGACATTGTTTTAGGTGGTAGGCTGTGGTATTTGCCCGCAAACAATACCTTTCAGCTAGCTAAAACAGAATATTATGCTATCACCGAGCAACATGGCTAATGCCTTTCACACAGCTTTGTCTCAACTCCAAAGAGCCACAGAAGTAAAAGCTAATAGAAATGATTGAAACAATCTTTGAAAAAATGACTTACCAAGCATGCCAAACAACTCAAATATGTAGAGCAAAATGTTCTGAAACGGCTTCACTTCAGCTTCGATTGGAGCCTATGGTGCTGGGGGCGGAGTCTGTGAATTTACTCTATTGGTGTCATAGCCCCTGTAGGAGTTCAGAGTTAAGAGGTCAAGAGTTAATGTTTCCATTGTAACACCTCCAGATTTGACATAGAAACACACATTTTTAACACTCGATTTTAACTACTATCATTTTACACCTCAGAGTTACATTAAAAGAATGTGACTCTACTTAGAGTAAAATTAACTCTACTTTTGCAAGAAGACTACTAACACCAATACATTTAACACTTTTGAATTTGCTGTTTGTTAGTGAGAACTTCTCGTTTGCCGAGATAATCCATCCCACTTCACAGGTGTGGCATGTCAATGTGCTGATTAGACAGGATGAATATTGCACAGGTTTGCCTTAGACTGCCCACAATAAAAGGCCACTCTGAAATATGCAGTTTGATCACACAGCACAATGCTACAGATGTCGCAAAACAGTCAGTATCTGGGGTGGCCACCATTTGCCATTGTGCAATTGGCATAGAGTTGATCAGGTTGTTGATTGTGTGCTGTGGAATGTTGGCCACTCCTCTTCAATACTTGTGCAAAGTTGCTGAATATTGGCAGGAACTGAAACACGCTGTCATATACGCCGAGCCGAGTGTCCCAAACATGCTCAATGGGTGACATATCTGGTGAGTATGCTGGCCATGCAAGAACTGGGATATTTTCACCTTTCAAGGAATTGTGTACAGATCCTTGCAATATGCTGCAACATAAGGTAATGGTCATGGATGTCAACACGGTATCTCTGTGCATTCAAAATGCCAACAATAAAATGCACTCGTGTTCAATGTCCATAACCCCACCACCACCATGGGTCACTCAATCCACAACGTTGACGTCAGCAAACTGCTCATCCACACGATGCAACACAAGCTATCTTGACCTGACGCCATCGAATGTGAGCATTTGCACACTCAAGTTGGTTAAAGTGACGAACTGCAGTCAGATCCAGACCCCAATGAGGCGCACGATCATGCAGATGAGCTTTCCTGAGATGGTTTCTGACAATTTTTGCAGAAATTCTTTGGTGGTTTGGTTGATTGTTGCTGCAGCTGTCTGGGTGGCTGGTCTTCACCTGGTCGACCATCCTGGAGGTGAACATGCTGGATGTGGAGGTCCTGGACTGGTGTGGTTACATGTGGTCTGCGATTGTGAGGCCGATTGGATGTACTGCCAAATTCTCTGAAACGCCTTTGAAGACGGCTTATGGCAGAGAAATGAACATTCATTTCACAGGCAACAGTTCTGGTAGACATTCCTGCAGTCAGCATGCCAATTGCACGCTCCCTCAAAAGCTGCGACATCTGTAGCATTGTGCTGTGCGATCAAACTGCATATTTCAGAGTGGCCTTTTATTGTGGGCAGTCTAAGGCAAACCTGTGCAATATTCATGTTTTCTAAACAGCACCTTGACATGCCACACCTGTGAGGTGGGATGGATTATCTTGGCAAACGAGAAGTTCTCACTAACACAGATTTAGACAGATTTGTGAACAATATTTGATAGTAATGGGTCCTTTGTGTATGTAGAAAATGTTTCAGATCTTCTAAGTTCAGCTCATCAAAAATGGGAGCAAAAACAGAAGTTTGCGTTTGTATTTTTGTTCAGTGATGATGCATCTGCATTTTTTTTTTGGAACTTGCATGTCTTTGGACTGTGCCTGGAAGTTGGAGTAATGCCTGAGGAAATGCACATTGGTCCAGGGAGAACATGTAAAGTCACACAGAAAGGCATGGGCTCGAGTCTAAACCAGGAACCTTCCTGATGCAGAAAGGTTCCTAATCACACAGAGAACAGTTCCCTCACTGACTTCCTCCACCAATACGGCCACAGTCATTCAGATTTGCAGAAATTAATAAACTTTTTTTTAAAAACTTGAATGACACAAAATGTTTGTAGTTAGAAAAAACCCTTAAGTAAAAAAGGCCTAATCAAAAAATCAGCTAATTTATCCGTTACTTTAAAAAAGCACAAAACAACAACTTTGAAGTAGATGGCCATTTGTTAACAAATAGAGTACAAACAGACATCTCCATGACTTCATGAATTTTTGAAATACTAAACATAAAACACAACTTTTGACAAAAGGCCCTAATAAGGAAATTGGCTAGATTTCAAGGGAAGACTGGCTGTCTTCTCAGTTAATGCTGTTAGATTTTCTTTTGCGATAGTAGATTTCTAAATATAATGGAGTGCTTTATATGACTCTAATAATTCAGACTGGCACATGCACTTCTTAAATAAACACTGTAAGAAGTGAAAGACGTGAGAAAATGGTCTGGGGACCAGACTCAACTATAGCCCTGCACACGTCCAAAAATAGACTTCTCTGTACAGATGACAGCAGACAGTCTGTAAGAGCATGCTGGGTTAGAGATAAAATGAGATACTTCTGCCAGATTTCTCTTTGTATTGTTTGGTCTCTGGGAGCTTAATTTTATACCAAAGGGCTTAAAAATCAGTGCACGGCATGTGGCAATAAGTTTCGATGGATCAGGCACCAGCTCTCCTGAAGGATGAGTGGATTTCACTGGATCTGTGCTATTACTGTGGAAGGCTTATCAAATCGCTGACCTCAAACAGAACAGAATGGCTTCCAAGTGCAAAACAACCGAATCTCATACGAAGCAATTTATGGTACCATCACTATTAATCATTGCCTTTGAAAGAAAGATCGTCTAACTCATCTGGAGCCCCCATAGTAATGTAATTCTTCCCACTGCCTGTTTATAGGGGCTGGCTGCAGATGCATTTTGCCCATGCTCAGGGTCGGTCCTATACTGGCATGGCAATAAGCTGTGCTGATTTAATATCCATTTGCCGCATGCATTTTCCTGGACGTGTAATCAGTCCACAAGGTTCTGCAGGAGGCTGACATGAATCTCGCCAGCTACAAAGTCACCCCCACCATCCCAAACTTCCTCCCACCTCGCCTACAGTGGACAATCACTGGCTCGCCAGTAGGATGCAGCAGATCCAGCAGCCCTTCCTGATTACACTCATGAGTCAGGTTGCCGATTGGCTGTCAGGGTGCAATCACGCACAGCGTCGTCTTTTCTTTCTTTCTTGCCTTCTTTCTTTCTTTGGTTTTCTTTGGCACAGCTTTGTCTCTGGAAATTTAGTGAGACTGTTTTGAAATGCAAATTACCTCACAAGAAAAAAAATATTAAAAGGAAGGAAGGCAGGCGGGGGTTTGACACTGAATAATGGAATAATGAAGCGCTTTTGTGTTTAGTTGGTGGAAGCCAAACAAATTTTGAGATCCTGCTGACAGTAAAGACTCCAAAGGCCGAATATAATACTTGCTAATATTTTTCAGTTTAATTTAAGTGTTTCCACATCATTCTTTTTTCTTTTTAACATAGAACTTTTGTTGGTGTAACCATTGCTATACTCACTGAGAGATGTAGATAAAGTACTGGAACAGACTCTTTCACTGTTTCCAGCCAATAAGTTTCATGAATCTCTGGTCTTGCCTCTAGTGTTACCAGCAGGATAGTCTATGTGGTTCAGACAAAAACATCTGGGCAGCTGCTGCATCGGTTAGAATTTTATGCACATCTGGCTTTTTGTGAACTTTGTAGAGTCTTTGTTTTTAAGCAAATAGTTTCCTTTACAATGAGGATTAGAACCTCCAACCAGCAATACTATCATCTCTTTGTGGCCTAAATATCTTCTCCTAGATTACTGTACTTGACACTGTTTCAAGATGCAGCACTAAAATGCTGAGGAGGGTCCAAAATTACCTTGATCCATGTGCAGATATTTATCTATATGTTTGTAGATATATATATGTGTAGATGCATCATATGGACCAGAGGTGTTCTAATGGATTTAGATCAGGGTTGAGTGGGGACCAGTCAATGGTATCATTTCCTCCCTTCTCTGAGAACTGCTTGCATACTCTTGTCACATGAGGCTGGGCATTATCATACACAAAATAGAACCCAGGACCTACTGCACCAGCGTTGCGTCTGACAGCGGGTCCAAGGACTTCATCCTGATTCCTAATGGCAGTCAGGGTGCAGTGGCCTAGCCTGTAGACATCTGCATGTCCCTCCAAGGAAATGCCTCTCCAGATCATCACTGACCCACCACCAGTGTTGGGACTAACGCATTATTAAGTAACGCGTTACAGTAACTACGTTATTATTGTGGTAACGAGCACGGTAACTAGTTATTATGCCAAAACCGGGAACGCGTTACTTGTTACTGGGATTTAGATAGGCTCGTTATTCGTTACTTCATGTGGTGGCTATCGCGGAGTTTCCACAGATTCAATAACATTAGCAAGTGTTGGAAGCCAGCAGGTGGATGAAGGAAAAGGGAGGCAAGAGGAGAGACCCGAAGCGGCCGCTGGAGTGTCAGGTGAACTGAACTTCAGGTAAGAAGTTATAACCTGCAGTCTATCTGGGTCAGATATGAACCAAGTTTAGGTGGAGTTTATTTGTGTTATGCTGACTTTTTCGTACTGGGTAGCTACTAGCTAGCATGACGGAGTTTCTATACAGCTGGGTGGGTGCTATGTTACTGATGTTGAACTTTATTTTGTTCATAAGGTTAATTATTAGAGTTGCCAACCGTCCCGTAAAAAACGGAATCGTCTGGTATTCAGAGAAAATATTACGCGTTTCGTATTGAGGTGAAAAGGAACATTTTGTCCCGGACTTCAGCTACAATGAAAAAGACACAAAGTTATTCTGTGTCTTTTGCTGCACAGCTGCCTCTTCTACTCTCATCCTCTCACCCTCTCTCTCCCGTTTCTACTTCAATCATGAAACTGATTGGCTTTTCTCTCTTGTTTGTTTATCGCCCACTTTGCGCAAGAAAGAGGAAACCAGCAGCACTTTTAAGCTTGATCAGCTGTTGTTAGAATTTATTTAATATTAATTTCTAGTACAGTTGATGTTGGCTGGAGCCACAGATGTAAACCTGCTGGTCATGACGTCGGGTTATCTGGTGAGAGGGAAACATGAAGATGAAACCAGGAGATGTCCTTACTGAATCATCAGAGCTGTGATGTAGAAACAGGTTTACCTTTTAGGTGACATGAATGAGTTGAAGGGAAGTTATGAACTGTTTCTGAGAGACAAATAACACCAGGATCCTTTTTTAGGTAGCTGACAGCTGATAACTGTGCAGGGGTGGGTCTAGCAAAGTGTTGCCAGGGGTCCATGTAGGGCATTAAAAGGGAAAGGGGGGTACAAGGAAATACTTTCTTATTCTCATTTAAAATGTCTCACTTTTAAAAAAATAATTATCTGAATCTTACAACAAACGATTGATAGATTGATACACATATACCATCAGAACAGTGTACATCACTGTCACAACAGTGTTTATTTTCATTCAAAGGCTTTATGATTTTTCCTATAATGGTGGGTCAAAATTTTTGTCCCAGTCCAGCCCTGTATGCAGCTCATCTGCAGTCTGGTGTTACCTACATCTTCCTATTCAGAAGGCAGAATTTCCGAGTTCTGAGTACAATCGAAAGCACCACGACTGCAGTTTTTGTGTTGGATGTAAAAAGCAGGCTAGGATAGAATCAGGTGTGGGATTTCTCATGTGGAAATGTGCACATTATGTTTTCCTTTCTATTGGTAGGTGGCACAGTGCACTTGTGGCAAGTAAGCAAGCTAGAAGACTGGCAATCTTGCTGGGTATCCAGTTACGGAAGCAACACATTAACAAGAGAATTCTGAGTAAAACCAAAGTTACTTTCCCTGGGGCGATCGTGGCTCAAGAGTTGGGAGTTCGCCTTGTAATCGGAAGGTTGCCGGTTCGAGCCCCAGCTTGGACAGTCTCGGTCGTTGTGTCCTTGGGCAAGACACTTCTCCCGTTGCCTACTGGTGGTGGTCAGAGGGCCCGGTGGCGCCAGTGTCTGGCAGCCTCACCTCTGTCAGTGCGCCCCAGGGTGGCTGTGGCTACAATGTAGCTTGCCATCACCAGTGTGTGAATGTGTGTGTGAATGGGTGGATGACTGGATATGTAAAGCGCTTTGGGGTCCTTAGGGACTAGTAAAGCGCTATATAAATACAGGCCATTTACCATTTACCATAGTAACTAGTTACTCTGAAAGTACTGAGTAACTTGAAGTAACCGAGTTACTTTTGATAGAAGTAACTAGTAATGTAACTAAGTTACTAATTTAAAGTAACTTACCCAACACTGCCCACCACCAAACTGGTAACGCTGAACAAAGTTACAGTCAGTATAACATTTTCCGCAGCTCTTCCAGACCCTTTCACATCTGTCACATGTGCTCAGGGGGAACCTGCTCCCATCTACGAAAAGCAAGGGCACCAGTGGGTCACCTGCCAATTCTGGTATTCTGTGGGAAATGCCTGTTGGACTCCATTGTGCTGGGCTGTGAGCACTGGGTCTACTAGAGAATGTCGGGCCTTCAGGTCACCCTTATGAAGTCTGTTTCTGATTGTTTGGTCAGAGACACTCACATCAGTGACCTGCTTGAGGTATCTCTGGCAGTGTTCATCCTGTTCCTCCTTGCACACAGGAGCATATGATGGGTTAAGGATGTTCTACAGCCCTGTTTAGCTCCTCTACATTATTAATGTGGAGGAGTTGAACTGTGCAACCTCTGTAGGGTCCAGGTATTGCCACTACATATAGTGAAAAATATGTGTACAAATATGCATCTATATTTTTGTGGTTTGATTTCATTTACATGTCAACTACACCTGTTCTCATCTGTCCCTCTTCTATTCTGTCTGTTTCGGTTTGGCATGTGCAAGAAATCTAATGCTGCTTCTGAGAAAGCCCTTTTTTTGAAAGCTGTGACCATAAACCTTTCAAACACTGGACTGAGCCAAAAACAAAAGCTAGAATCAGCGCCTCCAAATCTGAGGCCATGGTTCTCAGCCGGAAAAGGGTGGAGTGCCCACTCCGGGCCAGGGACGAGTTCCTGCCCCCAGTGGAAGATTTCATGGTCTTGTTCATGAGTGATGTGAGAGCAGGAGATCGACAGACGGATTCATGCTGCGGCTGCACTGACCAGTCTGTTGCGGTGAAAGAGAGCTGAGTGTAAAAGTAAAGCTCTCAATTTATTGGTCGATCTACGTCCTTACCCTCACCTATGGCCACAAGCTGAGGGTAGTGAGCAAAAGAACGAGATTGTGAATACAAGCAGCGGAAATGGGCTTCCTCTGAAGGGTGGCTGGCCTCTCCCTTAGAGATAGGGTGAGAAGTTTGCCCATTCGGGAGGGGCTCAGAGTAGAGCTGCTGCTCCTCCACATCGAAAGGAGCCGGTTGAGGTGGTTCGGACATCTGACAAGGATGCCTCCTGGGCGCCTCCTGGGTGAGGCTTTCCGGGCATGTCCCACCGGGAGGAGGCCCCAGGGCAGACCCAGGACACGCTGGAGAGATTATATCTTTCGGCTGCCCTGGGAATGCCTTGGTGTTCCACTGGACAAGTTGGAGGAGGTGGATGGGGAGAGACAGTCTGGGCTTCCCTGCTTAGGCTGTTGCCCCTGTGATCAGGCTTATCTGGAAGATAAGCGGAAAAAGATGGATGGATGGACAATACTGGTTCATACCTCGAATTATGTCTTTTTTATGCTTGAATGATTTATAGGTTAGTGTTAAATGACATGACATCCAAAAAACACTGATCTGAAAATACTCAGGTTCAAGGACTGGACTGAAAATGAGAGAACACTTTGAAAGATGTTCAGAAAAACCTGGAGAACTATTGCTAAAGACTACTTTTTGTTTTTCTTCTACGAATCCAGACTCTCTAGTAAATTTTTAAATATAATTTTAAAGAAATGAAGCATGGCTCAGGAGTTTTGTGCAGCATTGTATGTCAGACTGTACTATATTATTTTCCAGTTAAAGCACATCAATGTCCATTGCATACAGTTGAAAATATATTTATTTTATTTTTGGCCTCTCACTGATGCTGCACTTAATAGCATAATGTTTTCCTTTATTTATGAGAAACATTTTCAAAGGTTTGTCCAAATATATCATTTTCCCAATTATACATTATCAAAAGTCTCTCCCAAATATATGCCTTTTTTCTTGTTAGGCCTTATCTTGGACAAACATGTTTCAGCAGGA
This sequence comes from Diplotaxodon limnothrissa, assembly GCF_057381915.1. NCBI lineage: Eukaryota > Metazoa > Chordata > Actinopteri > Cichliformes > Cichlidae > Diplotaxodon > Diplotaxodon limnothrissa. Next base: position 11,570,484 of record NC_140612.1, on the reverse strand, counting down.
GCGCACACTCCCCCCCCCCCCCAAAAAAAAAAAAGTAAAAAAAGGAAATCACGGCATGAAAGATCATGCTGAAGGAAATCAGAAACACAATTTCACAATTCTATTTGCAGGCTTTAAATGAATTCTGCTGCCCTGCTTCCTGCTTGTGTGTCATCTTTGCTTTTTAAATGCCTCTGCTGAAAGACCGGACATGGCTTGTGTCAGCCGAGATGAGCCCCGCCATCGACGGTGACATTTGTTTTAGGGAAGGTTACGACAATGTGTCAAGTAAGTATTCTCCTGACTGCTGTCAGCACCAATTGCTGTCTTTGTTGTTGTTGTCGAGGGGGGCTCGGTGGAGGGACCGCAGTTGACACAAATTGGATTGGTGGCATGTCAGGTTAGTGTTTAAAAGTCTAAAAAGGACAGGTCCCAATTCTTTTGACTGTGTGTGTGTGTGTGTGTGTGTGTGTGTGTGCGCGTGTGTGTGTGCGTGTGTGTGTGTGTGTGTGTGTGTGTGCGTGTGTGTGTGTGTGTGTGTGTATGGGTTATTTATTTATATTTTTTGTTCCTTGTTATTCAGGTTAGATGCTGACCAGTGTGTGTTTCTGTGATAGGGGAGGCGGACACCAGTTGTTTCAGTGGCTTGAGGTGTCGGAAGAGATTTCACAGCTCCTTGAGCACAGTAATCCTGGAGCTCTTGATACAAGATGGCAAATAAAACGATCCCCTTGGAAGATGCTGAAACACTTACTGAACCCTGCTTCCCCTGATCTGTATCGCACCACACTGTGAAGTGCTCTTGTCCCCCACAAATAAGGTCAGCAGCACCTTGCTGTAGTGTGTTATTTTCTCTGAATTGATTAAACACTTTTACCAGACAGTCACGGCAGCTCCATGGTGATACAGCAACGCCTTCACGCATCAGTTAAGAGCACGAGATGTTGATGCTCTTCGTCATTTTGTTACCTTTATGTTTGAGTTTAAAGCCAGGGCAGAGCGGAATGTCGAAAGTGGAACTCTCATGAGCTGTACAGATGGATCCAAATATCGATAGTTTCAACACCAACACTGGTATTGGTATCGGATTGACACAAGCGCAGTAGGATCTGATTGATACTGAAAGAGAGAGCATTTTTTTTTCCTATATTGGCTTCCCTTCATTGGCTTCCTGTTAAATCCAGAATTTAGTTCAAATTCCTGCTCCTCACATACAAGGTCTTAAATAATCAGGCCCTATTTTATCTTAATGACTTTGTAGTAGCATATCACCCTATTAGAGCACTTCGCTCTCGCACTGCAGGCTTAGTTGTTTTTCCTAGAGTATTTAAAAGTAGAATGGGAGGGAGAGCCTTCAGTTTTCAGGCCCCTCTTCTGTGGAACCAGCTTCCAGTTTGGATTCGGGAGACATTCGGGTATACCAAAATTTGCACCATTGCACTAATGGTCTTTATTTCAAAGCCATAAATTTATAAGAATAATATATATTTTTCTTTTTTTTAAATCTCTTGACTGATGATACAGATTATTAAAAGATATAAATGAATAATAAAAATGCAAATACTCTTGATGAATGCTTGACAGATTAATTTGTTCTTTTAAGTTCACTTCAGGGGGGAAAACAGGATAGAGCTGACATTTCATTTCACAAGGTGTGACCATTTTGCCTCATCAGTGCCAGACGAGGTGTTTCACGCAGTTTCGATGTCATCCTGCGGAGGGCAGAGTTGCTTTGTTGTCTGACAGGCACCGAAACTCGAGCTGAATATTTACCTTTCCAACAGTCTAATCAAGAGAGGTGAAAAACTTTATTTGCAGAAGAGATAGCCAACCACCTCTCGCGCTGTTATTGAATTTGCCTGCTGCTGGTGCAGCGTGCTTGGCCAAGAACAGTCTCCTTTGGTTTAATATCACCTGTTTAAGAGCAGACTTTGTACGAAGCAAGCAAGCATAAAAGGGATGATTACTAATAAAGCATCAGAGTGTGCAGCGTTACCGCACATCAGAGGGGAAAATGCAGCATTTATCTCTAATAATCCCCGACCCCCGAGGCTCAGTAGGCCAAGGTAGATAAGTAAACGGCCTGTCGCTGCTGCTGTTCCTGTGTGGGTGGCCTGCAGCATTCACAGATGACATCCTGTTGGCTATGGAAGCTGGCGATCCATCTCCCACCAACCTTTCCCATCTTCTTCTTCTTCCTCTTCTTTTTCCCTTCTACTGTTCTGATTTTATCTACTGTTCTGATTTTATCTGTTTTGATTTTATATACTGTTGTTTGTTTGTTTGTGTGTTTGTTAATTAGTTAGTTAGTTTATTTGCTTGTTTTATTCAATTTTAAATCATGCTTTTTATTTGTTCTTGTTTCTAATGTCTCTGTAAAGCACTTTGAATCACCTTGTTGTTGAATTGTGCTATACAAATAAACTTGCCTTGCCTTGCCTTGCCTTGCCTTCTTTCTCCTTTCACTCTTATCTTTTTTTCAGGACCCCCCACCACCACACACACCCACACAAACACACACACCCTCCCCTTCCACACCCAGTGCAGTATTATCAGCTGGTTTCAGAGCCCCCAAGCGGAGCTCCAGGTTTCTATGTGTTGCTTTATCTGGAGCAGGAATAGCGTTGACCTCGCGGCAACTAAAACACTTTATCAGAAACGCAATAATCTTCTTCGTGGGAAGGCGCATCGGCAGAAGAAAAATAAGCGGGTTGCGGGGCTACAGCCAGTCTTTGGGTTTTGGCTCTCCGTGGGAGGGGGTTGCTCACAGAGCCAAAACCCAAAGGCTGGCTTGAAGTCGGAGACAGCAAGGCTTCTTACATGCTGAGACTCATTGTCCCCGACATAAGAAAGCTGAAAACGTACTGACTGCAGCAGCCAGCTTAACTGGTTAGAAAGGGGGAAAAAACAATAATTAAAGTGCGAGAATTCAGGTAGTAGATAATAAAGGGTTCAGTTCTGATTCTACACATTATTTATTCCTTCTCAAAAGAAAAAGCGTGACTTGACAGGAAAATTCTTTGATGTTGCCTCAGTGTTATTTTTCATATGAAGCTGACTGTCTACATCATCAGAGTGATTGGATATCGCTACACAAACTGATGTGTGACAGATTTTGCATTCCTTGATATTGAGATGTTCTGTCCTCTCTCCTGGTCCCTACAGGAAAAACAAATCCACTATCGCTTTCTTCTCTGTGGCTGATACGTCTCTTATCTGCAGGCTATGTTTTTTTGTTGTTCTCTCCTGCTATTTCAGTCACAGTATCCATACTGCATTAAAGTGTGTGTGTGATTTTTTTTAACTTCTCAGGAGGGACATATCTGTTGTTGCAGGGCTGTGAGGGCACGCAGAGTCTGTCACAGAATACGACTCTGGGTGAGCTAGCATTTTTCTGTTGAAATAATCAGTCAACCATTCAATTGGACCATCAAGAGAAACTTTTTCAAAAAGTATTATTGTTTGCTTCAGCTCATTAGCTGTTTCATTAGCCTTTCCTTCTCCATACTTTTCTCTTGCCATGATTCTGGTACGAGTTCATCTTGGTGTCCTCTGTTTTTCCCCCCAGAACTGTGCAGTCCTTTTTATTCTTGTGTGTAATTAGTTGTCAGGCGTCGTGTGGAGGCGAGGAAGAAGGAACCCAAACGCAGGACTCGCAGGTAGGTGCAGATTTATTATGAGGAGTGGATGAACAGAACAAAGGGAGAAAATGGCTGGCTGGCTGGACAACTGACTGGAAGGCTGAATGGCTGGCTGGCTGAACGCAGGCGGAAACGACAACAGAACATCACATGAACATCAACATCAATGACACGACAGAGAACTGGTGAAACCGAGGAACTTAAATACACAGGTTGAATGATGACAATGATTGGAAACAGGTGAGTACAGGGCTGAACATAATCTGACTAATGACACGGGAGACAAGCTGACACGGGAAAAGACAGGAAGTAAGAACATTAATGTGGCGAACCAAACTGAACATGAACAAACTGAAATCACTAGGTCAACGACCCAGGAACCCTGACAGTACCCCCCCCTTCAAAGGCCGGCACCCGACGGCCAAAAGAGAAAGAAAAAAAAACCAGAACAGGGTGGGCGGAGGGGGCCCAGGACGGAGGGACGGAGTCCACACCAAGACAGTTCAGGTGGGCGCCCCCGCGGCCCGTGGCCGAGACGAGACAGTTCAGGTGGGCGTCCACGCGGCCCGTGGCCGAGACGAGACAGTTCAGGTGGGCGTCCACGCGGCCCGTGGCCGAGACGAGACAGTTCAGGGGGCCGACCGTGCGGACGGCAACGGCGGCGACGTGGGCACAGTTCGGGGGGCCGGCCGTGCGGAAGGCGACGGCGGCCACTCAGGCGAAGGCGGTCCGGGGGCCGGCCGTGCGGAAGGCGACGGCGGCCACTCAGGCGAAGGCGGTCGGGGGGCCGGCCGTGCGGCAGGCGACGGCGGCCACTCAGGCGAAGGCGGTCCGGGGGCCGGCCGTGCGGAAGGCGACGGCGGCCACTCAGGCGAAGGCGGTCCGGGGGCCGGCCGTGCGGAAGGCGACGGCGGCCACTCAGGCGAAGGCGGTCGGGGGGCCGGCCGTGCGGAAGGCGACGGCGGCCACTCAGGCGAAGGCGGTCCGGGGGCCGGCCGTGCGGAAGGCGACGGCGGCCACTCAGGCGAAGAGGGTCCGGGGGCCGGCCGTGCGGAAGGCGACGGCGGCCACTCAGGCGAAGAGGGTCTGTGGGCCGCCCACGACGGCGATGGCGCCCGGCCAGTGGCCCAGCCAGCGGTCTAGAAAATGGCCGTTCAGCTCCAGACCCAAACGAGGCTGGGCCAGGCGAGGCTGAAGGCACTGAGGCTGAAGGCACTGAGGCTGAAGGCACTGAGGCTGAAGGCACTGAGGCTGAAGGCACTGAGGCTGAAGGCACTGAGGCTGAAGGCTCTGAGGCTGCAGCGGACGAAGGCTCTGAGGCTGCAGCGGACGAAGGCTCTGAGGCTGCAGCGGACGAAGGCTCTGAGGCTGCAGCGGACGAAGGCTCTGAGGCTGCAGCGGACGAAGGCTCTGAGGCTGCAGCGGACGAAGGCTCTGAGGCTGCAGCGGACGAAGGCTCTGAGGCTGCAGCGGACGAAGGCTCTGAGGCTGCAGCGGACGAAGGCTCTGAGGCTGCAGCGGACGAAGGCTCTGAGGCTGCAGCGGACGAAGGCTCTGAGGCTGCAGCGGACGAAGGCTCTGAGGCTGCAGCGGACGAAGGCTCTGAGGCTGCAGCGGACGAAGGCTCTGAGGCTGCAGCGGACGAAGGCTCTGAGGCCGGGCCGGGCGTGGGTGCAGCTGAGGCAGAGGCCGGGCCGGGCGTGGGTGCAGCTGAGGCAGAGGCCGGGCCGGGCGTGGGTGCAGCTGAGGCAGAGGCCGGGCCGGGCGTGGGTGCAGCTGAGGCAGAGGCCTGACCAGGCGATGCAGGCGCGGAGGCCTCTGGCCGGAGACAGGCAGGGCCAGTAGGCGCGGAGGCCCCTGGCTGAGGAGCGGCCGGGCCAGCGGGTGCGGAAACCCCTGGCTGAGGAGCGGCCGGGCCAGCGGGTGCGGAAACCCCTGGCTGAGGAGCGGCCGGGCCAGCGGGTGCGGAAACCCCTGGCTGAGGAGCGGCCGGGCCAGCGGGTGCGGAAACCCCTGGCTGAGAAGCAGGAAGGCTCACAGCTGGCTCTGGGTGCTGTGGCTGCAGGTCCGGGGACTGGACGGGATGGTGGACAGGTGACTGGGGAACAGGAGGCGACTGGACTACAGGGCACTGGGCGGCAGACTGGACTACAGAAGAGTGGAGGACAGGTGGAGGCTGGACTACAGGTGACTGGGGGACAGGTGGAGACTGGGCTACAGGTGACTGGGGGACAGGTGGAGACTGGGCTACAGGTGACTGGGGGACAGGTGGAGACTGGGCTACAGGTGGCTGGAGGACAGGTGGAGACTGAGCTACAGATGGCTGGAGGACAGGTGGAGACTGAGCTACAGGTGGCTGAACTGACTGGAGGGCAGCAGGAGACTGGACAGCAGGTGAGGGAACTGATTGGACTAAGGAGACTGACGGATAAACAGAGGCCGGTGAGGCTAATGGCTGAGCTAAAGAGTGAGCTAGTGACGGAGATAAAATTACGGCTTGGGCTCGTAAGGCTGGTGCCTGGGCAGGGGACAGTTCAGCTAGTCTAACCAGTGATACTGCGAGGGCGTGAAAAGCTGGATCAGGAGGTGGATGAAAGGGTGAAGTAGTAGGTGGACCGGTTAGCTCTTCCAAGCCTCCAGGGAGGTCAGGCTGGGTTCTGGCTGCCCTCAGCCTGGGCGCTGGGACAGGCACAGAAGGTGGCTGGACACCAGTCACCCCCACCCGAGAAACAGGAGCGGGTGTGGAGGTAGACTGGGTCGCAGCTGCCCTCCTCCTGGGAGCTGGCACTGGTGTGGGCATAGACTGGGCCCCCATGCTGGTGGGCAATGGCTCAATAATGGGTGTGGAAATAGTGACGGTGTGTGTGTTACTGGCAGGTGTATGGGAGAATGTTCGGGTTTTCCTGCCACCACTATCTACAGTCTTTGGAGGAGCAGAGCAGAAAAACTCTTCCCAGTCCACTTCCTCCTCTAGGAGGGAAACGTCCCATGAATCAAAGACGGGTTTATTATTGGGTTGAAGTGGAGAGTCAAACGAGGGTGGAAAACAGTCGCTGGAACTCACCACCGGGAATTGCTGAAAATAGTCCATTTTATGGCGGCGTGTGCGCCGCTTTCTCCGGGAAGAGGAAGCGGCCGGGATAAACAGCTGAGCCTCTGGCGCGGTAGCCTCCGTCGAGCTGAGGTGGGAGGCGTAGCCGTTGTGCCGCGGCGATGGTGGAGGTCCGGCGGATGAGGCGGCGGGTGTGGGAGCGAGGAGCGGAGTGGCGAGAGAGGGAGTGGCCGAAGCGCGGCGTGGAACGTCCACTCTCCACGGCAAATGCTCCGGTACAGGTGAGGCAGCAGGTGGGGGAACGCGGCGTCTCCGAGGCCCGCCCAGAGCCAAGCGAGTGCCCTCGAAGACGTGCTCTCGCTCCGCGAAGAGCCGCTGTTTTCCCCTGAGCTCCTTTGCCCAACGGGAAAGCGCTGCCTCCTGCCGCTCGTAGAGGTCCGAGTCTGCTGGGTTCCAATCGTGTCTTCGTGGCACGGGTCGTGTCATTCTGTCAGGCGTCGTGTGGAGGCGAGGAAGAAGGAACCCAAACGCAGGACTCGCAGGTAGGTGCAGATTTATTATGAGGAGTGGATGAACAGAACAAAGGGAGAAAATGGCTGGCTGGCTGGACAACTGACTGGAAGGCTGAATGGCTGGCTGGCTGAACGCAGGCGGAAACGACAACAGAACATCACATGAACATCAACATCAATGACACGACAGAGAACTGGTGAAACCGAGGAACTTAAATACACAGGTTGAATGATGACAATGATTGGAAACAGGTGAGTACAGGGCTGAACATAATCTGACTAATGACACGGGAGACAAGCTGACACGGGAAAAGACAGGAAGTAAGAACATTAATGTGGCGAACCAAACTGAACATGAACAAACTGAAATCACTAGGTCAACGACCCAGGAACCCTGACATTAGTAGTGCACAATCACTCTGTATTTACATTCATGAAGGTGTCTTTTATTCATAGACTTTGTCAATAAGACTCCTAACTCCTGGAGAAAGTTCTTGACTTGACTAGTTGTTGGGATGTGGTTTTTCCAGTTTTGTTGTCTTCTTTGATCTTTACTTTTGGTGTTGCTGAGCAGGCCCATGCGTTCCTTCTTTTTATGAATGCCCCAGATTCGTTATTTGGCCGCTCTTAAAGTTTTTGCCATCTCTCTGATTGATTAATTTTCAGGTGGTACCTATCACCATATCGAAACTGCATGCTTTTGTGTACTATGTGTACTTTGTGTACTTTGTGTACTATGTGACTTCACTATCATATCACTGATATGATAGTGAAGTCAGTGATACTTTCTCTATTATGTGTTAAAGTACTGTTGTACATCTGCAAGCCACTTTGCAACCCACCAACTCCATTTATGTTATATGTGAACTTAATGTTGTGTCTGTTGTTGCTACTGCCTTCTCTGTTATCTACTGGTGTATTGCTGCTGCTCTTTCCATACCCAGCTTTGTATGTGTGGACATGGAATGGGTGGAAAGGTCCAAATATAAATTATTTGAGATGGAAATGTCAGTGGCCCTGACTGAACTTTTTTTAATCATGTTTGAAACATGACTTTTACAAATGAACTGCAGGGGGAACCAGATTTGGTTCCCCCTGCAGTTCCTCCCACAGTTCGAATAAAGGTTAATTGATGACTAAAAATGTCTTATATTTGTGTGTCTGTTTGCTTGGGGAGCAGCCCCCACAGAGGCTGAGTAAAAGGGGTGCACTGTAAATAATGGATGGAAAGTGAAATTCTGGTCGCCATTTTGTTCTTTAAAATTCACTGTATGTCACATTAATAAGTGAGCTTAGGAACTGATAACTCATGTAGTTCTCATTAGTGTTAAAGCAAGTAGATGGCTGCTGAATTCGGTAATCAATGGTAGGGGAAAATAATAGTCAGCTGCAGACACCTCATTACTGTTAAAACCCCAAATCACATATTGTGTTGCACAATGTGCTGGAAACAGGCTGGAAAAGATTAATTCTTCAGGAAAAATTGTTCTGATATCTAAAGTATGCACACAGTCAATGGAACTTCACCATCCAATTAGAGTTTAAGGCATACTGATCAATATTACAATGAAGTACAGCTAAATAAAATAGTAAGAAAAGTAGTAATGAGTTTCACCCAGCCAGCCACAGCTGGTGCAATAACCATCATTACAGTAATGACTGTCTAGGGCCAGAGGGCTACACCTTTGATACTGTTCCTTTGAGTCTGTGATCCATCTGTTTGATTGCATTTTTATGCATGAGGGGAACTCCATAAATTTTATTCTGTGTTACGACAGAGTTGCAAAAATAGTTGCAGATGCTATTCTGTCTTTAGAAGCTATGAGAAGCTATGGATTATGTACCAGAAATGCTGGATTCTCTGCCTCCCATAGAAGAATCTGAAGCAATTCTTTAATCCCTACCTCAACAATGAGCTCCACACTAAACTTTACATGAGCACATTCAGCTCCTGCTTAAACTGTACGACTGAATTGCAGGGGTTAGAAGTTCGTAGCTCACGTTGCATGTTCTCACACTATGCTCTGATGTGACCTGAGTGCTCACACTGTGCGTCCATGCACAACACGTGGTGTTCTTGTTTCCGGAACTGTAAGAACCCGGAAGTGGGGAGTCGGTAATCTGAGAATTTGAGAATGCTCACCAAGGAGAAACTTGGCATTCTGTGTTCAGAAACGTCCAGGCAGCTGCAATTGAGCAGGAATGTCCGTCCAACTCTATTCATGGTTGTTGCGGTTGATAATGTTGATAATTTTGTGAGGCCATCGAAAAGGCTCGGATGAGTTTGCCAAAGTTCTACATGTTGGGCCTCCATCGCTTGTGTCCAGATCACACGCTGCACTGCCGTGCTACTCTGTCTTTTTCACTTCCATTTCTGTGTTTGCACATGCGCATTGTGAGAGATCGCGTTAAATCAGCTTGTGGCACTGCTTAAACAGTGCGATACCCTCCCGAGGAGCGACCAGAACAGACAGGTTTCATTTTCTTGCGACCATACGATTGCTGATTGGGAGCTGGTCGTGTGGTGTCAATCGCTTTTCATTACCCCATGACCTACACGATGCAGGAGACACGATTAAGGTGAAACTCGGGCCGTTCCCCAAAATGGTCGCACGAGTGAAAAATCATCTCAAAATGGGCCAAAAATCGCACAGTGCATGCCCAGCTTAAGCAGTTTGCTTGAACCAAAGATGGAGTATGCCTTGCTCTGAGCTTTGTGTTGTGCATTGTGGATTTCATAATGACATCCCTACACAACAAAAAATTTCTGTCACAACTTCACCTGCTTCCAAGGTGCGTGAAGAGGATGAAAAACAAACAAACAATGCAAGTGTTAAGTGTTGCTGGAGTCCCTGCATTGTGATCACTACACAACAGCCTATATGGGACTATCAATTATGTAGCTGATTGCTGTTGTGATTTGGTGCTCTGTAAACAAACATGAAGAAAATCTGTTTTTGGAAAAATCACAGATTTCTACACATTGTGTTACAGAGATGTGTAGTAAAGTTAGCATGACCCTTCCTTTCTTTGCAAGACAGCGCTCGGTGTGCCCTCAAGTTGCAAGAGTAAAAACAGGAACTGTTCTCATACTGTAATTTTCTCCTATGCAGTCTGTGTTTAAGGTACACATAATAATGGCTGAAACTCTTGTTAAGTGACCCTTGGAGAGTAGGTTTAATGGCGGGGCTGACTGGCATCACTTTTAGCCTAGCCCTCTTTCCTCAGTTCAGATTCCTCACACAATGGCTGTGAAGCAGTGGAGATTATTATTGTTGCGGCGCTTCTGTTAGCAACAGTAAGTGCTTCACAGAAAGAAATTGAAAATGTATTATTTAAATATTGTTACATCTCCCAGGAGGATGTTGGTTTTCTTCTCTCAACTAACTCCTTATGTTTTGTCTAGGCTCCACCTCCTCTATCCTGATTGGATCCTACTCACAGAATCCAGCTAATTGTCAATCAGCTACTTAAGGCCTGTGGAGCTGTGTTTCTGGGCCCTCTGGCCACTTTGATTGCCATACCTGTGCAGGCTTGCGTGCCTTTGTGACTTGTGTTTTCATGTTCAGACTGCCTGTAGAGGAGAGCTGCCTTTTTTTTGACACCCTGTTTTCTCCTTTTTATGTGTTGTTAGGTAGGTTATGGTTATAGGTTGTGTATTTTGTTTTCTTTGGAGTTAGGTAAGTTTCTTTTATTTTCACATCAGGGATGTTTTGTTTGTTATTGTTGGCCTTGGCTCTCCCTGAAGTTAACCCTCAGTCTGAACCAGAATTTCAACACTAGCATTAAATAAACCTTTTAAAATTACCATCTGGGCTCCTCCTTTACTATTTACCTTTATGTTTGTCCCTTCAAACCTTCTAGACTAGCCAGGGGACGTAACAATATATACTGAAAAGAGACATCTAAAAATATTATTTAAAAAAACAAGGCATAAAATAAAAGACATGAGAAGATTTCAGAATCTTAATAGTCTATTAATCTTAGAGGAAATTATGTAACCATTTGTTTCATCCAATATTCATTTACAAAAACTAATATTTTAGAAGAGATTTAAAAGACACTGAAGAAGCTCCAGTTCTGATCTAAGTGGGCAGACTGTTCCACAATTTAGAGTAGGAGCTCTGAAGGCCAACACATAACCAACTTTGTTTTCTAGCTAAGACCTCAGAATAACCAGCAGAGACCCCATTCACCAGTCTGAGTAAAAGCCCAGTCACATAAGGGGTTAATGTCCTTAATGTACTTCAGAGCTAGGCCTTTCAATGGTTTAAAATAATTCTCACGATTCTGAAATCTATACGTAATGCAACAGGCAGGCAGTATAAACTTACCAGCGCTGGAGTGACATGTTCATACTCCTTGGTGCCACTTAGAATCCAGACGGCAGCATTTTGAATCTGCTGAAGTCAGTGAAGTGAGCTCTGGCTGATGCCAGTTTAAAGAAGCAAACGTGAAGGCAGATGGTAGACAGGAACACGGTTTATTCATGTGCCATTCAATTTTCAGAAATATGTGCAAAGAAACAAAACAAGACCAGCTGCTGTGTGCCATTGCCAATAACCTTTCCTAGAGTAAGGTATTCTTCATAATGCACTTTAAAAAATAAATAAATATTTGTCTTTCATATTATTGAGAGCTTTTTTTTTTTTTTACACCAAAGTAATTAAATAATAGATAAACAATTTATTAACTAATAAAATGTCATTTTATATGAATTAACAGAAACTTTGTTTCTGGCAACTTTTCTTACAATTTAAGCCCAGAACAGTCATGCCGACAGATTTCTTTCATATACTGCAGCAGCATTTCTGTATCATATGGAAAAACTGAGACACCTTTTCCCCTTACATTAAGATGTTTAAGTGTGTAGTTACACTTCAGCTCACTGACAGAAAAGGGGAATTTTCACTGGTCCGGCCCCCTTAAGATCAAAGTGAGCAGTATGTGGCCTACGATGTAAAATGAGTTTGACATCCCTGGGCTAGAGTATTGCTCTCCATGAGCGATCTAAAGCTTTACTATAAAAAAGTTCCCCTTTAACAATTAAACATCAATGGCAAAATGAAGCCTTGTGACAAAGGCAACCCTTTAGCATGAGCCAGAATCAGCAGCTTACAGTCATCAGCGCAATGAGAAGTAAAAGCAGGCATGGGGGATGAAGGGCTGCAGTGTGAGTCGGCCAAACAAAAATGATTCTGCTTTTTTCTCTGATCCTTCTGTATATTAGTCTGAGACTCTGTGTGTGTATATTAGCAGCTTTCTCACCCACCGCGCCATCTCTCTCCATCCTCCACCAAGCGCTGCTTGCTCTCCGTCATTAATATTCCCTCTCTCACAGCATAACTCAGGGGATCAATCACTGGTTGCCATGGCAATAAAACCACCCATGCAGGTGTATGTGTGCGTGTGTGTGTCTGAGTGTGCTTGTGTGTGTGCGTGCGTGTGTGTCGTAACAACTCCTGTGTACAGTGTGCTGCACACACTGTATCTGCCTCTCAGCAGTCAGGGTGACGAGGCCTCCACCGGTGATGCGGCTCTCCGCGATGCCCTCCCGTTCCGAGTGGCTTTGACAGCTGTCTAGTCAAGATGCTCTCACCTGCCACACTTGGCTTCCTTTCAGCTCTGTGCAGAATAATGACCAAATTCAAAGGAAAGGAAAGGAAAGAAATAAAAACCACACACACGCAGCGCTGTCAGGCTTGTTTTGTTTCCATCTAGTTAAAGGCACCGCTTTGCATGACGGCCGTTTATTGAAGTTTTTCTTAAATTCTGGCGGCACCGCAGCAGAGGAGCCCATCATCAGGAGGAATAACAACATTTTTTGCCTTTGTTTACCGCCGAGCTTTGTTTGGAGGTTTCTCCCCAAAGGTTCCTCACTAATCGTGCACAGCTCCTGTGTGGCCAGAGAAAATGATCAGAGGATAATCTATATGAGAAGAACTGATCTAGTTTGGGGGGAGACTGAATCTTTTTTCTTTTTTCGTCATCCTTTCATTCTCTTTTAACTTCTTCTTTCCGAACACATTTCACACCTTTTTTTTTATCTCTACCCACACACATGTTACTCTGTTCTTGAGTTCTCCTGCTTTTTCTCCTTTCAACTTCCAGCGATGACTGATTCTGGGTATATTTATAGTAAGACCAGGTAATTTGAATAATAAACCAAGAGGGATGGAGCTCCCTTTCTCCAAACTTTATTATCTTTCCAGCAGGGAACGGTGAACTGTTGTTGTACATCATATGCACCGGGGCTGACCTTGTGCTGGAGAGATATCTGGGCAACGGTAATGAGAAGCAGCGCACAATGAAGACAGGATGATGAGGCTGGCAGAGACAAACTGCATCATATTCAGGAGGCTTTGGGACACTCAACGCCGAGTTTCAAAGGTACAAACCCTAACACTATCCTACAAACTCCATGAAAAGCTTTCGGTTTATCCAGAATGCTGCTGCGAGAGTACAGACTAGGACTAGAAAGCGAGAGCATATTTCTCCTATACTGGTTTCTCTTTACTAGCTAAATTCAGAATTGAATTTAAAATCATTCTCTTCATTTACAAGGTCTTGAATAATCAGGCTCTATCTTATCTTAAAGACCTCAAAGTACCATATCACCCTAATAGAGCACTTTGCTTTCACAGGGTTGGCTTACTTGTGGTTTATAGGATATTAAAAAGCTTTCAGGCCCCTCATCTGTCGAATCAGCTCCCAGTTTGGATTCAGCTGACAGACACCCTTTCTACTTTTATTAGGCTTAAATTTTCCTTTTTGATAAAGCATTAATTAGCTCTGGATGAGGTAATCCTGAATTTTTTCCCTCATTTCTTCCTGTTAAAAGGGAGGTTTTCCTCCCGTCTGTCGCCAAGTGCTTGATCATAGGGGGTCGTCTGATTGTTGGGATATTCTTTGTATTATTGTAGGCTCTTAAAGTATAAAGCATCTTGAGGAAACCACTGTTGTGAAATGGCTCGATATAAATACAGTTTAACTGAAATGAAGATTAATTATGTTCGCAAGTACTGGTGGTACACGGCAAAGGAGGTCATCGAGCGGTTAAAGGAAATAGCCAAATTGGGAATAAACTGTCAAAATTGACAACATAGTACTTTTAAATGTTTGTTTCTTGGAAAGAGAAGGGAGTGAAGCATCAGAGCAGAGGTTAAAATCACATTAATACTCTTCTTGATGCCTGCGGTTCAGCGATCACTTATTCATCATCTGCTGAAATGCTCTTGCCTTTTTCTTTTTTGCTCCCCACATTTTCTATTCAACAGAGATTCCAGAGAAAATGAGTCAACTTCCTGCAGTCTCCTGATGAAAAATTACTAAATAAAAGTACAAATATATTTAAAAAAATGCACGCATAAAGTCTTCAAGGGAATGTTTGGAATTTATTATGCATTATGTCTGAAAATACTTTGTTTGTTTCACTTTTGTGTGATATAGTACTTTCAAGAACCCTACAGAGCTCTTAATGAAAGTCAGTGGAGGATGTTTAGGGGAGGGAAACAAAAGAAGGCAAATATAAATAAATAAAAAGAAGGAAAAAATAAAATTTAAGAAATAAACAGACTCCCAGGCTGCAGACACACATACGTGCTGTTGTTCCACCAGACGAGCGTGATTGATGCCCCCTCCCTCCAGAGGGTAATATCGCCCAGACCAGGAAGCAGCCAACCTTGAATTCCTGCATTACTTCTGAAAGTTGTGCCTTTAGTGTAGCTGCGACAGCTGCAGTTGCACTTCATAAAATGTTACAGTGGATGGATAGCCAGTGAAGGATGTACTGAATAAAGACTCTTTAGAGGTTGAACAGACTGTTCGGCTGCACATCAAAGTCTCTAAAAACTCTCAGCCAATGAAAGCAAAGTGGTGTGCCTTTTATTCCTGATGGTGGTGACAAAGCCAGACTTAAATACACTTTAGAAAGCAGTGCAGTGCAAAATTGAGTATGTGTATATATGACATGTGATTGATATTATTTGTAAAAACTAATCTTTGTTCTTCTTTTGGCTCTGTGGAAGGATTATGAGTGATGTCTGCTGTTTCCACGCCACACCTCTCTGCATAACAGTGACTCTCTGCCTTTTGCACATAAACTGTCTCCTTTAGTGGCAGCACACATGCCAAAGATGACTGCAACCTGTCTCAAAAGGGGGCCTCCACCAGTAATAATGTTGAAGTTGCCAGACTCAAACAAGGAAAGCAAAGGAAAGGAGACTTAAAATGAAATACTCAGTCACAATGATGACACAATCTCTTAAGGCCTGAAGATCAAAGACATGCACGCACAGAGATTTCTCCAGATTATTTAAATTTTTTCATCTTCACATCTGGGAAACTGCCTCTCTAGGATGTTGTTTTTATACTAGTGTTACTGACCTGCTATCACTGTGAAGCGTTCTGCCAGCTGTTTCTCTTTTTATTACCAACAACTTTTTGAGACACTTCACTTATATCAAAATCAAAATGAGGTAATATTTTTCATGACAACATAAAATTTTTCATTTTAAATATTTGATCTGTTTTCTGTTTTGCAATGTGAATAAAACATGGACCCAGGTCTTCTAGGCCCCGAGTTGGAGAGATGGAAAAATGAATTATTTTAACCCCAAATTAAATAAGACAGACTAGCTTGTTTCAAAGGTTACATTCAGCGTGTATTTAGCATTTAGGGAATTCTCTCTATCTGCCTAAACACAAGGTTATTATCTTTATAGTGATAATACTGGAATATGAGATGAATTCAGCAATATTATCCAAAACTACACTCTGTGTCACACAGAAACGTTAAAAACTGACTTTAACTGCTTTACATACATCAGATAGAGCTGTTGGGAGTATTTTGTGCATGCTTACAGCTCAGTCACACCACACAGTCTGCATTGCAACATGTTATCAAGAGGAGGCTGTTGGCAAATTTTCATCTTCATTACCCTGAAATGATGTGAGCTGATATCAATACACTGCACACAGCACACAACTCATTACCGACACAGCTATTCTGTAATATTTGATGATAAAGAATAACGCAATAAGGTAGGCCCCACTATCTTTTGGCACTACTATTTGTTGTCACCGTCTTATTACATTCTGTCAATCTGATAACTGGCAGCCAATAATCCTGACAGCTAGCAAGATTGAGTGATTTTCACAAAAAAAGCCTCATTTTGTTGGTATTGTGGGAGACAGTAAGTGACTTTGCAGTCCTGGATCGGGAAGGTCACCACACCATTGGAGAGCCAAGTAGAATAGATTTGAAGCCCGGGCTGAGTGAAGTCCAGACCACCATAGAGGAGGGAGAGCTGCCAGTTATAGCAGAGAAAAGAGGATTGGTGTGCAAGTGAAACCTGGACAGTACAAGGTTACACTGCCATTAGCACTGGGGTTTGAATTTGATATGAGCAGCCACAGGGAAATTATACAGTAGTGGAAAAACTAGGGAAATTCACTTTGACTGCACATCAGGTTTTCAGTCCTGCAGGACCTGGGTACAAATTCAAAGTACATGCACATGCATTTTTATGTAATGCCCATATACTCAATTACTATTGAATTACAATGATTTAGACTACTTTTATATTTATTTTATATGTTATATAGATTCATATAACAATTAAAGTATATATTTGCTGGCCACTTCATTAGCTACACCTATCCAGTTGCTCATTAATGCAATTATTTAATCAGTCAGTTCCTGGCTGACTCAATGCACTTAAGTATATTGGTTAAACCGAGTATCAGAATGGGAGGAAAGGGCATTTAAGTGACTGCGAAATGCTCAGATCAGCCAGCCTGCCATCAACAACCATTCCACATTCGGACCATCTCCAAATGCACAGAACATTAAACCTTGAAGCAGGTGGGTTACAGGAGCAGAAGACCACACCAGGTGTCACTCTTGTTAGCTAAAAACAGGAAGTTGAGGCTACAGTTCACATGGGCCTATCAAAGTTGGACAGTATAAGATGTTGCCTAATTTAATAAGTCTTCATTTTCGCTATGGTATTCAGAAAAATAAGGTCTCATTTTGGTGTAAAAAAGAAAAGCAAACAAAAAACAACATGGAATTATGGACCCATTCTGCCATGTATCTATGGTTCGTATTTTCTTGGCATACTTTAGGCCATACCATTTGTGCCAGCCTGAGTATTGTTGTTGACCACGCCCGTATCACATCAGATCATCTCATCTCATTTCTTGAACATGAGCTCAAACGGTCTCTGCGGTCAGCAAATCTCAATCCAATAGAGCACCTTTGGAACGTGGTGGAACAAGAGATTCACATTATGCATGTGCAACTGACAAATCTGGGGCATCTGTGCAATGCTGTCATGTTGATTTGGACCAAAACCTGTGAAGAATGTACCCAGCGCCTTCTTGAATGTATGTCACAAAGAATTAACTAATGCAGTGATTGGTGAGTCTGTACATGCATATTAACTGTTATGACATACATTGTTTGGAATGACAGCAGTACAAGCTGTAGTGAGTAAATTAGTACATTAAACCACATGGTAGGCCTGTATCTTTATTGAACATAACAGAGTATAATCTAGGATTAACACTCTCCAAAGAAATCTCACACTAAATAAAGGCATTATTTTAGGGGGGAAAAAAATGATAGGATTTAACTTTGCATACTTGATTTTCTGACTGTCTGAAGAACTTAACAAAGAAACTAACCAGATACAAAAATACTTACAGGAGTGTAAGTTGTACTTGTCTCTCCTAACCTTTCAGTTTATTAAGTAATTCATCGTGATATGATATTCAGTTCCATTTGTTTTAGTTGCACCTGTGTTGTCCTTAGCCTAGCGCACTCCTCAGTACCTCCAGTTGTTCACTTACTTCCTTGTCAGATCGTCTTGCACTTCCTGTAGTCAAACATAGTAATTTCTAGTGTGTCTATAATCCCATGTCGTTTCCATTGTGGAACTGACCCAATGGTCTATTCTTGCATTTTGCCTGTGCCTTGTTGGATGTGTTTACTCCACTCATGTTTTCACATTAACCTCCTAAGACCCAAACTCTTATATGGCATGCATTTTTAAATTCTCTTTGCTATTTGGGCTGTTTGGGCCTGATGAATGTAAAAACAAAGAATTTCCAAAAGATTTTTTTTTTACCTAATTTTTATCTCTGACAAGGATCCACATAAGATCCACATATGAGGACATTTGTTTTAAATTTCGATAGAACAGTGTCAGTATAATGTTCTCGTAAGTGGATATCAGTCCCTTGTTGAGTAAAATTTTGTATTTTGGTCTAGAAATCCCAAAATCTGATGTCCACATATGTGGACGCCAGGTCCTAGGAGGTTAAAGATTTGGATTTTTTACTCTGCCCTCTTTTGTTCCGTGTTTAGATCATTCAGCTGTGGTGATTCTCAAAAATCGGAGCCATAGATGTCTCCAAAGCATGTGCACTTTGAAGTCAATAAAGTAATAAGTAACCTCTTAACATGACAATAAATGTACTTGTGCTATAACTGCTGATATTAGATAAATGATTATTATACATGGACAGAATCTCCAGTGTGCAGGAAATCATTAATACAGGGAGTGCAGAATTATTAGGCAAATGAGTATTTTGTCCACTTCATCCTCTTCATGCATGTTGTCTTACTCCAAGCTGTATAGGCTCGAAAGCCTACTACCAATTAAGCATATTAGGTGAAGTGCATCGCTGTAATGAGAAGGTGTGTGGTCTAATGACATCAACACCCTATATCAGGTGTGCATAAGTATTAGGCAACGTCCTTTCCTTTGGCAAAATGGGTCAAAAGAAGGACTTGACAGGCTCAGAAAAGTCAAAAATAGTGAGATATCTTGCAGAGGGATGCAGCAGTCTCAAAATTGCAAAGCTTCTGAAGCGTGATCATCGAACAATCAAGCGTTTCATTCAAAATAGTCAACAGGGTCGCAAGAAGCGTGTGGAAAAACCAAGGCGCAAAATAACTGCCCATGAACTGAGAAAAGTCAAGCGTGCAGCTGCCAAGATGCCACTTGCCACCAGTTTGGCCATATTTCAGAGCTGCAACATCACTAGAGTGCCCAAAAGCACAAGGTGTGCAATACTCAGAGACATGGCCAAGGTAAGAAAGGCTGAAAGACGACCACCACTGAACAAGACACACAAGCTGAAACGTCAAGACTGGGCCAAGAAATATCTCAAGACTGGTTTTTCTAAGGTTTTATGGACTGATGACATGAGAGTGAGTCTTGATGGGCCAGATGGATGGGCCCGTGGCTGGATTGGTAAAGGGCAGAGAGCTCCAGTCCGACTCAGACGCCAGCAAGGTGGAGGTGGAGTACTGGTTTGGGCTGGTATCATCAAAGATGAGCTTGTGGGGCCTTTTCGGGTTGAGGATGGAGTCAAGCTCAACTCCCAGTCCTACTGCCAGTTTCTGGAAGACACCTTCTTCAAGCAATGGTACAGGAAGAAGTCTGCATCCAAATCAAAATCAAATCAATCAAATCACTTTTATTGTCACATCACATGTGCAGGTACATTGGTACAGCACATGCGAGTGAAATTCTTGTGTGTGAGCTTCACAAGCAACAGAGTTGTGCAAAATACAAGAACATAAACAGGCAAAATATACGAATGGCTAAATCTGAAACTAATAAATATATGTACAATATATAATAGTATATGCAAAAAAAATTTTCTGGATGTGTATGCTAAATGTTTTTCTACGTGTGTGTGTGTGTGTGTGTGTGTGTGTGTGTGTATACACATATTTTACAAAATTAAATAGAGTCAGCAATAAATAAAATATAAAAAAATATACAGAGTGAGACATGTGCAAAACAGTGGCATTACTGTACAGTACGGAGTGCATAATGTTAAAGTTCCAGTAGTGGAGGTGAGGTGTCTATGAAGTGTTCAGCAGTCTGATGGCCTGGTGGAAGAAGCTGTCTCTCAGTCTGCTGGTACGGGACCGGATGCTGCAGAACCTCCTTCCTGATGGAAGCAGTCTGAACAGTTTATGGCTGGGGTGACTGGAGTCCTTGATGATCCTCCCCGCTTTCCTCAGGCACCGCTTCCTGTAGATGTCTTGGAGGGAGGGAAGCTCACCTCCAATTATCCGTTCAGAGCACCGCACTACTCGCTGGAGAGCTTTGCGGTTGTAGGCGGTGCTGTTGCCATACCAGGTGGTGATGCATCCAGTGAGGATGCTCTCAATGGCACAGTGATAGAAGGTCCTGAGGATGCGGGGGTTCATGCCATATCTTTTCAGTCTCCTGAGAAAGAAGAGGCGCTGCTGCGCCTTCTTCACTGTTTTGTTTGTGTGTACTGACCACGTAAGATCCTCAGCCAGATGTACCCCAAGGAACCGGAAGCTGCTCACTCTCTCCACAGCAGCGCCGTTGATGGTGATGGGGGTGTGTACTTCTCTGCACCTCCGGAAGTCCACTATCAACTCCTTTGTCTTTGCGACGTTTAGGGTGAAATGGTTGTCTTGACATCAGTGGGTCAGGGCGCTGACCTCCTCCCTGTAAGCCGTCTCATCACCGTTGGTGATAAGACCCACCACTGTAGTGTCGTCCGCAAACTTCACAATGATGTTGGAGTTGTTAGTGGCTGTGCAGTCGTAGGTGTAGAGTGAGTATAGGCGAGGGCTCAGTACACACCCCTGTGGAGCACCAGTGTTCAGTGTGATGGGGGATGAGGTGATGCTGCCCAGTCTGACCACTTGGCGTCTGTCAGACAGGAAGCTAAGGATCCAGCTGCAGAGGGAGCTGCTCAGTCCTAGATCCTGCAGTTTCCTGTCCAGCTTCGAGGGAATGATGGTATTGAATGCTGAGCTGTAATCTACAAACAGCATTCTCACATACGTGTCTCTCTTCTCCAGGTGTGACAGGGCAGTGTGTAGTGTCAGGGCTATGGCATCATCAGTGGACCTGTTGTGGCGGCATGCGAACTGTAGAGGGTCCAGTGAGTCGGGTAGTGCAGAGCAAACGAAGTCCCTGACAAGCTTCTTGAAGCATTTGCTTACGATGGGGGTCAGGGCTACAGGTCGCCAGTCGTTCAATGAGGAGATGGTGGAGGATTTGGGTACAGGGACGACGGTGGCCATTTTGAAGCAGGCTGGGACTACAGACAGAGAGAGGGAAAGGTTGAAGATGTGTGTGAACACTCCAGCCAGCTGAGCCGCGCATGACTTGAGGACGCGGCCGGGAATCTCGTCCGGACCAGTAGCTTTGCATGCGTTCACCTTCCTGAAGCACTTCCGCACATCCTCCTCAGACACAGTGTGCGCACTGATGTCATCCGCAGTGCGCACACTGTCCGGTCTCATGGTATTCGCTGTGTCGAATCTAGCGTAGAATACATTTAGATCCTCACACAGAGAGGCCGTGGTCTGCGGTGTGCTGGTTCAAGAAAAACATGATTTTCATGCAGGACAATGCTCCATCACACGCGTCCAAGTACTCCACAGCGTGGCTGGCAAGAAAGGGTATAAAAGAAGAAAAACTAATGACATGGCCACCTTGTTCACCTGATCTGAACCCCATTGAGAACCTGTGGTCCATCATCAAATGTGAGATTTACAAGGAGGGAAAACAGTACACCTCTCTGAACAGTGTCTGGGAGGCTGTGGTTGCTGCTGCACGCAATGTTGATGGTGAATGATAGGTTTGTAGCTTGAACCCATCCGCTGGAACGTTGAAGACAATATAATTACACTGCTAAGCAAGACACAAATAGGCAAAGTTCTTCATGTTACTCGTGCACGGGAGAGACCGGACAGAGCGCCGTCCCTTCGCTTGACCCCAGTTGCTCTCGTCCGGTCTCCCGTACCACTGTTCTTTTATTGAGGTTACATGAATATGCATAAGTTCATTAACATATGACGTCTACATACACACAAAGAGTACCTTGCCTGTGTGTGTGTGTGTGTGTGTGTGTGTGTGTGTGTGTGTGTGTGTGTGGACTGCTGATCAAAGGGTCAAACATCCTTGGTCAGGAAGAGGGTAGCCTCCCCCTCCCCCTAGATGGTTCATCCTAGATAACACGGTGAGGAAGTCCTGCAGTTCATCTAAACAAAGAGCACTTAGACTAGAACAGACGCAACTACGTTAATCCTACCATAAAACAATAAGACACGGTATGACCTCTCATGCTCCCAAAGTGCTGTCTAATACACACAAAGTTTGCAGACTATCAAGGATCAAAACCTCTACCAATCTACAACTAATTACAAAACTCTAAGCATATATAAGTAAATATTTCTAAGCATAAATGACAATCAACAATACAAATCTAACATTTCCCCCCTTTTTGACCTTTATGCTTGAAAAGTTCCCAGGTATGAATACCTCATGTCTGACAGTTTCAATGCAAACATTTTTATACTCAGCATACGTCAAATCACCCTAAATTACTGAAAAGGTACACAGTTCAACAAATGTATTAGCAGTTATCCCATTCCTCATTGATCTCATCTCATGGCAAACTGCATCCTATGAGCAAACAAAGAAATTGTTAATTTAATAGTGAAAATAAGAAGATAACATTTTCAAAAACATCCCAGCTTGGTGATGCTTCCTCCGGGTGTGCACATCACATGTCTCTCTGCAGAGTGGTTTAAGCTCTGCAGGGCGTCATGAATGTCTCTTCCAGTTGTTTCCATCACTGTCCATAGGACCAGAGTCCAAATGTATGTAGAATAAACATTCAAACATACCAGTTGGTTTTGTTGTTCGTCAACATGGGTCTCAGCTATTTCCAAGCTGCAGACCTCTCAGCACTCCAGTTTTATGGCCTCTTACCAGCCCCCATCACCTGACTTCAGACCTCTCCCACTTCAACAGTCCAACAGCCGGCAGTTCTCCTTCAGCTTTGTCCTGTGTTCCACTGTCTCTTCTTGCCATTTTACTCCACAGGTGGCAAATGTCAAACTCCAACTGTTCAGTTCTCCTCAAACGTTTTCTTCACATGCACAGTGAAGTCACAGCCTGTTGTAAACACAGTGCCATCCATCCGATCAGTCAGGATGATGGGTTTGCTCTTCTTCTCTGATACTGTTTGTCCACATTGCTGCTGCTTTGCTGGGACTCTTTACTCAGGACTTGCTGCTGTCTCTTTATCATGTTATTGCTTTGGAGCTGCATTCCTTGTCTTCAGGGAGGAGTGAGAGCTTGCTTGCTTGTGAGGTTGAGAGACACATGGCGCTGTAAATAAGTCAGCCAGAAACTTGGCCTGCATGTTTCCAATGATGTTAAACTATAACTTTCTCAGGACTTGCTGCATGTGGAAAATTGATTCAGGTCTGCTTTTCACCTGAAAGTGACAAACTAAGACATTTCATTATTATCATCACTGCTTAATCAACACACATCTCTCTCTCTCTGTGTGTTTTTGTGAACAGTCTTTTCTTAAAAGCAGAAAATGAAATTGTAGTTGTTTTTGGCTGATCAACACAAAACCTTTTTCCTATGATTATTTTTTTTCTACAATATAAATTCTCCCTCTTATTCACTCTTTTTTTTTATTTACAATAGCTGGTGACCTGCAAAATCACCGCTGTCACTCACAATCAAAGGCAATTACTCTTGCACAGTGCACAAAAACACTGTGATGTCAGACACATTCACACTCACTTTGTCATCTGCATAAATAAATCATATGGCTGGAGATATGTGCCATGGTGATCCATAGGCATGATCACACGTTTATTTAATTATTTTCAACCCAACAAAACAAATAAACAAAAACATGATGCTGATGCTATGAACACTCTACACACAAGTCAAGATGCAGGAAAACTGCTCATGGAAACGTTGCACACTCCAGTTATCACAGTTATCATAGCGCTGTTTCCCTCTCTTAGAGTAGTTCTCAGACAGCTCTCGATCTGATAATGTGTAGCCTGCTCATCAGCTCAGAAAAAAAAAAAAAAACTGCAACGCAACATCACACAGTAGTTGCTCTGCCCACAGCGGCAAAGTCTTACACTTTCATATTCAACTCAGCTTCTCCATCATGTACTTTTAGATGTTTCATACAGGGTTCAGCATATTAGTTGTTTTCACAGGTGTGCTCTACATCTCAACAATGGTTCATAATAAGACGACAGTCTTCCACACAGGTCAAGTGCCTCTATGCACTTCATTAGTTTAAATATTTACCTATATCACTTCACCTCACATGTCATCGTACTGAATTTGAGCAACCACAAGCTTAATGTAGATTACTTTTAACAACTATCCACCTAAATTAAATCTATGGTCTGGCACACAGGCTGCTGTCGATCAGGGCAAGCTAAAGAATAAACATTGTGTCAGCAAGGGGTGGGGGGAAAGCCATTCACCAGAGCATATCTTAAGTGCTGTGGACTGGCCTTCTCCACACGCTCTTCAAGGCTGGTGTGTTTTCTGAAAACTTCTAACATTTGAATCTCTTCCATTTATAAGCCTGCGATTAACCGCACGGCTCAGGTCCGCGTGACCGCGCTCGCGTGAACCCGCGCAGCTAAGGAGCCATCGCTCTCTCTCTTTTTTACATAAATATTTTGTGCTGCCAGGAGCAAAGTCCAGCACAAACGTCTGTCTCCCTCCGACTCACTCTTGGTTGCTTAGAAACCCATGATAACAACAGCAGTCGGTGTCACAGACCACATGTTCTGCTCCGCACACACTCACACAACAACAACAACAACAACGACGACGACAATGACAACAACACAAAATAGGCCTACTGTCCAGCACAATCTGGACCCCGCGGAACCTCTCAACGCCCCACAAAGTGGCGGAGAACTCACCTCTCGCCACACAAAGTAGCGAGGAACCTCTTGCTCCACAAAGTAGCAAGGAACCTCTTGCTCCACAAAGTAGCAAGGAACCCGGGTATCGCTCCACAAAGTAGCGAACTTCTCAACGCCTCACACAGTGGCGGAGACTGCACAACCACACGGTTATAGAGTCGGGCTCTTCTCAACGCCTCACACAGTGGCGGAGACTGCACAACGACACGGTTATAGAGTCGGCCTCTTTAAACTTACTTGGCGTTGCTTAGAGTGTAATATCAGCCCAAATCCCGCCGACCGTCATTCATCGAGGAGAAAAGACAGACCGCGAATCCACAGGAACTTCCTGGCTGACGTCAGTCTTTCAGCGTGCCTCTCCTCCTCTCGGTGAATGCGATTCCAGGGCTCCGGCATCGAAGGACCAATTAATGATAGGTTTGTAGCTTGAACCCATCCGCTGGAACGTTGAAGACAATATAATTACACTGCTAAGCAAGACACAAATAGGCAAAGTTCTTCATGTTACTCGTGCACGGGAGAGACCGGACAGAGCGCCGTCCCTTCGCTTGACCCCAGTTGCTCTCGTCCGGTCTCCCGTACCACTGTTCTTTTATTGAGGTTACATGAATATGCATAAGTTCATTAACATATGACGTCTACATACACACAAAGAGTACCTTGCCTGTGTGTGTGTGTGTGTGTGTGTGTGTGTGTGTGTGTGTGTGTGTGTGTGTGTGGACTGCTGATCAAAGGGTCAAACATCCTTGGTCAGGAAGAGGGTAGCCTCCCCCTCCCCCTAGATGGTTCATCCTAGATAACACGGTGAGGAAGTCCTGCAGTTCATCTAAACAAAGAGCACTTAGACTAGAACAGACGCAACTACGTTAATCCTACCATAAAACAATAAGACACGGTATGACCTCTCATGCTCCCAAAGTGCTGTCTAATACACACAAAGTTTGCAGACTATCAAGGATCAAAACCTCTACCAATCTACAACTAATTACAAAACTCTAAGCATATATAAGTAAATATTTCTAAGCATAAATGACAATCAACAATACAAATCTAACAGTGAACAGATCAAAACACTGACAGAATCCATGGATGGCAGGCTTTTGAGTGTCCTTGCAAAGAAAGGTGGCTATATTGGTCGCTGATTTGTTTTTGTTTTGTTTTTGAATGTCAGAAATGTATATTTGTGAATGTGGAGATGTTATATTGGTTTCACTGGTAAAAATAAATAATTGAAATGGGTATATATTTGTTTTTTGTTAAGTTGCCTAATAATTATGCACAGTAATAGTCACCTGCACACACAGATATCCCCCTAAAATAGCTAAAACTAAAAACAAACTAAAAACTACTTCCAAAAACATTCAGCTTTGATATTAATGAGTTTTTTCTGGTTCATTGAGAACATGGTTGTTGTTCAATAATAACATTATTCCTCAAAAATACAACTTGCCTAATAATTTTGCACTCCCTGTATAACGATTATCTTGAGCAACACAGAAAGAATCCTTGGTCTGCAATTACTAATGGATTTTTTGGAGTATTACTGTGTTGTCTCACTGTTTCTCTCCACTAAATACACTTTGGGAGCCCTTGACCTTTTCAAGTCATTTACCCAAATGACTCGCACCCCCCATACTGTATTGTAACTCTGCAACTTTGTCGTCAAGCTCAGAAACAGAAAAACCCGGACCACAGCTTTGTCTGGCACATATGCAGCAGTCTGTTCAAAACAAGTCATGTTTTTGTCCATCTGAAGAAAGTAACTCCAATATTCAATTTGTTTTAGCCACCATTTCTATCACTACCTCCAGAGGTTTATCTGGCTGTGCCTCACTGAGTTCACCAACTCATCTCTACCTCTGCAGGTCTTCTGTTCATTGGGAAGTGGATACATCCAGTGGATTTTTAGAGCTTTGTAACTGAAAACAGCCTCCTGCTGCATCCAAAAACAGCATCATGAGATTTTCTGTCCACTAGCAGAGATCCTTTTCACGCTGTCACATTACTTGGACATTGTCATTATAGTTTTTATAAAAATCTATAGAATCAACTTTAATGGGCTGATTACTTTTCATCAAAAAATGCCTTGTACTGTACACAAAAAAGGACAGTTGGGCACCTGTTATTGCAAATTCATTCAGCTATGTGACAGTTAATCCTCTTAACACAGAGCCTGCTTCCCTCTTCCCCCATCTGGCGATGTGGCCAGCAAATCTGAGTATAGTATACAGAGAAGAAAGCTTTCCCCTGGAACATCCTAGTAAAGTCTGGGACTTATATTTAAGACATTTTTGAGGTTTATGTTTTTTGTATTTATTTTTCTTTATGCTCCTGTTTTCAATTTGTTGTGCTTTTTGTTTTTAAACCTGATGATTGTTCGCTCACAGTGTTGTGTCAGTAATCGTTTTGCTCATTTTTTCCATTGTAATGCAGAAAAATATAGCGACAAATGAGATGCTGATTGTGGATTTACAACTGAGACAGTGTTAACTTGTGGCTCCTATTTAAGCAGTGAACACAGTCTTTTGTGGTTGTTGGTACAGTAAGTTCCAGGGTTTGTTTGGGGACAAAAAGTGTATCAAAAAATCTTCTGTAGAAAGAGGGTGATAAAGGCCTTCATAAACTGTTAACTGTGGTGTAAAGCCTGACTCAACATTTGGGAAAGCTAGCAACACAGGGGACTGGGCAACTTCACTGCAAATACAGTTTGGCCCCAAGCAATACGTTAAATACAAGCCTAGTTCTTCATGCTGAATTTTAATACATTTGAAAAATGTTGTGGACAGAAATCCCAGCCTCAGTGCTGGTGCCATGAATAATGAAAATGTTGACTTTCCCCTTTTTCCATCCGTGGCAGATGCAAAACAGAATTGCAGAATATCTGATTCAAAGTCATAATAAGACTAATGGAATTTTTACTCACTGCTGACTGAAACCAAACAGAGCTGCATATCAGAAAAATAACACGGACACTTTCAGCTGATTGTCTTCTAATCAGTTTTTTTCCCCATCCCTATATGCCCAAAGTGTACCATCTTCTGATGGCTTCACCCAGCTGGATAAATCATGGGGATGTGGTGGACCAGGAGACTCACATCATGTATGTGTAGCTGACAAATCTGCAGCAGTTATCATGTAAATCTGGACCAAAATCTTGGAGGAATTTTTACATTACCTTGTTAATTCTACACTATGAAAAATTAAAGCAGTTCTGACTGCAAAGCTGGCCCAACCTGATACTAGCAAGGTGTACCTACCACAGTAGCTGGTGAGTGTAGAGTTTTGAAGTTCAGTCAGTCAAATTAATGAAGATATGTGTTCTGTATATTGAATACACATAAACATACCTACCTTACCTGATTAAAAGTGACATAAAATGCTACACACATAAAGGGTAATAAACAGCATTGAGCCCTGCATGCTCTCAAAAGCTAATAGAGATGTAACATTGTCTGTGAAGATGGATTTAAGAAATAAGTGCTTAAATTTAAAGTTTTAAAAGCTTAAAGTTAAAATTGGTTGGTTGGTTGCAGCTAACAGACTTACATTCGTTTATGTTAGCTAACCAGTGACAGAATCGACAACTCAGAGGAAAATAACGACACTAAAACTCTTTTCCCAAACATAACCAAATAGTTTACAAAATCTCAGATTACTACATGTGTATCACATCGAATACAATTGGAAATCCCAACATAAGCAAGTCTGCAAGGAAAATTTTCTGATGTGCGGGCTGTTATGTTGTAAAACTGCCTGGATTAGCTTGGGAAGAGCGAGATTATTTTATTTCATTTAATAGCGCTGTTTGCATTATCTGATTGCGCCGCTCGGTACACTAAGTCAGAGAAGGAAAAATATGTTTCTGTCGGTCCGGTCAACCATCTGTCATCTGGTTCAAACAGTCTCTAATCCACACAGTCCTCATTATTAAAGTGCTTTACAAACCCGAACATTACGGCTAACAGCTAGATTTTCCTGTTTGAGTGCAGCTAGCCAAACAGCAAATAGCCACTTACTGCTAAAAACACAGAGTATATCCTTGGTTTCCTAACATAAAACTCATTGTTGCGCCCAGGAGGAGCACAAAAGTGATCCCCTTAAACTGATTTGTAGTTTTACTGTCTTTTTTTTTTCCTCTGAGTTATCGATTCTGTCACTAGTTGGACTTAGTTTATGTTAGCGTTACCTGTTAGCTGCAACCAAACAACTGACCACTTGACCCCAGAAGATGGCGCTAAACAAGTTTTTAAAACTAACTTTTAGAACTTATTTCTAAAATTCAGCTTCAACGACAGAGTTACATACATGTCAGTTTCTGAGAGCAGGGCTCAAATTAAATTAGCCTTATCATGTGTGTAGTGTTTCATGTCCCCTTTAATACTTAATGCAATAGGGTCCAAGTGTGTAACTTGTGACTGCACAGACTGTAGCCTAAATACCATGGCAAGCAGCTGCTTTCCACTCATCCAACGACTGGGAATGGCAGATGGAAATCAAAATAGCTCGGAATTTGTTTTGATTTGTGATGATACTTTAACAACTAGACAATATTCCAGTCTTACTGGTTGTAAATAAAACAGCCAGCCCCTACTTTTTATATTGCTGGAACCCTTCAGCAGGTAGAAGAACTAATGACGCACTTGAGTTTTGTTTTGTTTGTTACAGTTCTCCAGTTTTATGGTTTTGTTTTTCCTTTTTAAATTAGTACTCTGTGCTGCAATAACTAAGACTGATAGACAAGCACCTACTGATACACACACACGTCTTACATTTTTATCCACAGTCAGCGGTGGCTTTTAGGAAATGTTGTAAACCCATATTTTTATTGCATGCTTTTCATTAAATGTAAGGAAATAGAAATGAAAACCCAGTTGCATTATAATAACTCGCCAGCATGTATTGGATGTGCCAAATACTAAAGACATGGTCATGGATTTTAGTAAAAAATCCCATGAGCTTGTGTTTGTGCAGCAGTATAAACACCTTTGCACTTAATTGATGACGAGCTGACCTTTGATCTTCAGGTGGATGCCATTTGTTGAAGAGCTTGCCACCAGCGCATGTACGTTTATCCTGAGCTTCATGGTTTTTATGTCAGCAGCACCTTTATGAGAATATTTTATTTCTGTCTTATTGAATCTTCTCTTAAGGTCCCACTTATCAGCTGGCATGGTGGGTCACTGAAACTTTGAAATGAAAATAAAAATAGACTGCAAGGTCTTGTTAAATGAATGACCTTCCTGATATTTAAAAGGTTAGGACTTTAAAGAGGGCCCAGACAGTTCAGGCCGATTCTAAACTCTCCTTGTCTAAAGGTGCTGTTCAAGGTGGCTGTGGATACAGTTCGCTAGCATGCAGGACAAAAAGACTCAACAACTTTTTGGTCACTTTTCTTTTAAATAAGGTAATATACTTTTAATAGCTCTATTTTACTATGGACTTCTGAAGCTTAGAATGTTTTATATGTATTTTTTTTAGTTATATCTGCTTCTTGATGACTGTACAACATATTCCCTTCCAGCATAATAAAGAGATTCTTGATCCTTTATAGTCCTGCTGCTGGTATATTTTAAGACAATAATTATAGTACAGCCTACATGCAGTAGGTAGCAACAGAAATGGAACATTTAATATCTAGTGCATCAAGTCTTTGTGTTTGCCACATCCAAATCAGTTGTAAGGTTAGTCCAACAGTAATTAATGCAAAAACTCTTCTTAGCATTCGTGCCATTTGGTTGCACCACCTAAAATATTTCCCTGCAACTGTTTTTAGCCAAACATATGATATTGCACATCACTGTACATTGACTTTATAAAAGTAATGCTTGCAGAAAGTGTTGGAAATTCTCATGATGTTGTGATGTATGTGGAGCATTTCTTTCAGACCAAATAGTACTTTAGTACTGGATTTCACTAATTAGACCACATTCAGTGAGAGAGGTTTAATCAGCAGAAGCACCTGCTCCCGCTGCTACTGGGCCATATTATTCAGACTTCATGTGGGTCCTCAGTGACAAACACTTGAATGGTTTTACTACAGACATATTATTTTATTGTGCTCACTGGTTGGCAGCTTATCATGCTGACCAGTACGGACTGCGGATGCATGGAGACATACAGTATGGACAGTCTGTATAAATCATGTATGTAACGTCCAGGTCTTAAACTAGCTGAACTCTTTATAATGGCCAACAGGGGTAAATTCTTTTGTAGCCCTCAGCTTCCATAATCTGTAAGCTCAGCAAACACTTTCTTGATTACTTTAGTTTCAGTTCATTAAGTTAATTAAATTGAATTGAATAAAAATTGAAGTACATTGTGTAAATTATGGTCTCCATTAAAGTCCATTAGAGTAAGATTTTGCATGCTGTACTCTTTGTCATCTTGTTGCCCCTCCCTCAGCCTGGTTCTGCCAAAGAGGTCTTCCTGTTTAAATGGGAGTTCTTCCTCCTCACTGTTGCCAAGGTCTTGCTCATTCAGGACTGTGATTGTTGGGATTTTTTTTTTGTTACAATATAAAGCACCTTGAGGGAATATTTGAATTGAATTGTCATTAGTCAGTAAACATGCAGTCTGCAGTTTCAGAGCTAGATCCACCCCTTGGAAAGCCCTGCTTTAAAGAGCAAAAAAAAAGAAAAGACAAAGTGCTTCAAACTTCAGTAACCAATAGTCCATAGTTTACATTGGTAAACACAAGTCCTACTAAAGTATGACCATGTCCGTCTTGCTATTTTTATTTATGTTATCTACAGAACATATATTTAACCCTCCTGTTATGTTGCCGGTCAAATTGACCCATTTTAAACTTTAAAAATCTAAAATCTAAAATAAATAGTTTTAAGTATTTTTTCAGTATGA
Organism: Diplotaxodon limnothrissa; assembly: GCF_057381915.1. Lineage (NCBI taxonomy): Eukaryota > Metazoa > Chordata > Actinopteri > Cichliformes > Cichlidae > Diplotaxodon > Diplotaxodon limnothrissa. Next base: position 11,538,663 of record NC_140612.1, on the reverse strand, counting down.
AGCTTCTCGTTCTTGGCTCAGTAAGGGTAATCAAAATGTTTATATTACAAAGAAACTGTTCAAGTCAATTTGACCCGGCAGTCAAAGGGGCGGTTAAAGGGGTCAGAAGTGACCTCATCTGCAAGTGCAAGAATGCATGTGTTGTTATGACTTTTGATGGGAACCTTTTCTGTTCCTGTGGGCAAACTCCACCCACAACTCCATGATTGAAATGGTTAATAATGGAGTTGTCTGTGAAGGTTCTCAGTCATCCAGGTCATCGTAGTGGATGATGGAGTTAATAATGAGATATAAACAATGTTTTTTGAGGATTTTTTGGTTTCTGACACTTCTGGATAAGTAAACACGACTTGGGTCAAATTGACCCAGGAACATCATTGGTGTTCCTGAGAAACGACCATAACAGGACGGTTAATTTATAAACCAATAACAAACCTGGACACTGGACAGGCATTTACATCCTCAGCGTAATTTTATCTGGTGGAATGTGTCCCTATGTAAATGTTCAGCTGCTGGACTTTTAGCTCCAAGCTCAAACCATCACACCTACCTCGACAGTTGGTTTGCCCTGTGGTTTGTTGCATCATAACTATTTTTCTGTTTGTTTTGTTTCTTTTCCAGAGACAAAACCCTTACGAACAAGTCATACTTGTTCAGCCTTTCTACCGTCATCAGTTTTAACACTTAACATGCTAACCTAAGAATGGCAATGGAGTCCAAGAACCTAAGTGTCAGATCTAGCTGTTGGGTTTTTTGCAGTTTCTTTGTATTTGCTGGGACATCTACTCCTGGGAAAATTGTGGCATTGTGTTAACCAACACTTGAAAATAATATATTATTGAAGGATTTGTACTTTTTTTATTCTTTATAGTGGCTCCATAGTGTAAATGTTTACACATTTGCCTAACAAGTGCAAGATCCTCATTCAATCCTGCAAGGAATCTCACTTGATGACATGTTGTTGTGTATGTATACATGTATCGTGTCACTTTTTATTGTATATTATTATTTGACTTCCATAAGGAGAGCAGACACAATTTTGCCCTATATTTTTAGAGTGATGCCAATTAACATGCACTATCCATGTCAAATAAACAAATAAAAATGGAGTACTTTTATTAAAATCATTAACATAAATTAAAGAATTTAAGCATTTCTCTCAGAGTGCTAAGTGTAATTCTTGTCTCCTTATGCTCAACTATCCTTCAGTAACCTATGTAAATTTTACTCCACTTTGCTTTGAAAATGACTTGCCTATAGAGTAATTTACATTACTGTTGAGCGTTAGACTATAAGTGTGATTCCAAAGGCTGCATAAAGTACTTACACATCTACATTGATCCCCCTGTTAAAATCCATAACTTAACAAAGTGAAAAACTCTGTGCATGTAATCTGAGTCCAAGCTTACCCAGTCAGAGAGCATCTGATGAAGAGCTTCACCAATAACCAAGCACTTAATTAACAGCTCCCATTTTTGCTGGTTGTGGAAGAAAATGATTTTGGATGTCTTAATTAACAAAGAACACTTCCTGCCGGAGTGCAACACTGACCTGCCTGAGCCCGAGCTAGTTGTTTCTCAGGGTGCACTTAAGCACACAGTCGCTAAGTTAACCGTGAAGCAATTATTCCCCTTTTGTGAGCTCAAGTTTGGCTGCTGGTTTATGCTGTCCTTATTAAATTTTTGATACAGATGCACAATGAATGGTTGTGAATGAACAAAAGAAACAGAAGGAATAAAGATAAGTGGTTTTATTGCTTGTTCAAACAAAAAAAAAAGATATTCAAAACAACAGTGAAAAGTTGGTCAAGTTGCAGTTTATATCGATGTCTCTTCAGACTTGACCTTTGACCTTTTGAAAATAGCCACCCCATACATTATACATGAAAAGCAGTATCAGAATTAACGTAAAACTGCCACACTGGCCTTGACCTTTGATCTTTATTTGAATCCAGTAGTGAATTTGTACCAAATACTCTAGAAGCATTGCTCTGACTTTGTTGCAGCCATTGACGAGGTACAAAGATGATTAATTAAATGGTGAATTTGTAGTTTAAAAAACAGCTGTGTGACAGGAAAAAAAGTCCTATGAATGTACAGTCCTATAAAAGAAAGCTACTCCAATGTGAGAACACTTCTATAAAGTTACATCGAAATTTAGACTTTGACTGGCCATTGCAACAACCTGATTCTTTTTTTTTCAGCCATTTTTTTGTAGATTTGCTGTTTCATGACCCAGTTGGTATATATATGTCTGCAAAACAAGCTCAAATCATCGCACCCACACAACCGTGGTTGACATTTGGCATGCCATGTGGTTTGTTATTTTATTTTTAAAACCCCTTATAGTCCCACCCGAGGGAGCAGTGTGTAGAGACGGTACTTTGCTCAAGGGTACCTCAGGGTAGCCATACAGTGGATTCAAACCCCGAATCTTCCGATCATGGTGCGCCCACTCTACCTACTGAGCTATTGGTGCAATTTTGATGCAACTTTGCAAACTTAAACTGTGCCATTTGTTGTGGGTGACTTGTTTATATGACTTACAAACAAGTCATATTTGTTCAGCCTACTATGATGAATTTTAACCATTAACATGCTAACAGAAGCCTACGTGGCCCCGCAATGGACATTGGAGAAAAAAAAAAAAGAACTATTGCGAGATCTCGCAAAAGAACCCGCTACTTTTCGATAGTGGTTCTGTTTCTGTCCGTACAGAAGGGTCCACGGGGTAGACATGGAGGAGCATTTAGAGCGTTTCCTGCAGTCAAGAGAGGTCCCACAAGAGGACATCATGCACATGCAACAAGACAAAATTACAGAGCGCCGCAAGGGACATTGGAGGAAAAAAAGCCTGTGTATGATAGGTAGCTCACGGTTCTTTTGCAGTTTCTTTGTATTTGCTGGGACATCTACTTGGAAAATTATGGTGTCATGATCCGTGGCTCTGTGTCTGAGGAGTGCGTTGGATGCCCCGGCGGCCACACTCTTGGGTTGGGCCGTCACTATCACACCTGCATCTCATCCCAGGCGATTTGATGGAGGACTATTTAACCCTGTCCGGTATGCTGTGCTATCCACCTGCCTGTCCTCCTGCCCGTTTGGACCTCCAAGTAGTCCAACTGTTCTCGTCTACGCCTCCTCGGACTTACCCTCCACAGACGTACTCCCTTCTCTGGGTTCCACTCAGATTGTAAGCCAGATTGCCCTAGACCTGCCTAGTTGTATCTTCCCATACTCCTGCACTCTAGTAGTAACCTTTTCCCCTTTCTGTTGCAGCCTCCCACGGTCCCGATCACGGCTCCCCTGTGCCCCTTTGATTTCCTGGTTTTCTTTCGACTAGTTCCTCTTTCCCTGGGTTGTCCCGGGTCACTTTTCATTGTGTGAATAAAATTTGAACTTGCCCGCATTAAAGCGTATTGTGTGTGCTTGTGTGGAAACCATGATTCATGACATATGGCATGAAAAAACGCTAATTTGAAAACACCTCTATGAAGTTTCTGCCGTTTGTTTGTGTTGAGCATTCAGGCGTGTGTTGACACAAAACCAAAATCTTCCCAGCAGTGGAAGAAGATTGCGCAAGAACAACTTGTTCATGCGAGACACTGATCAAGTCAGACACCTGTGACTCTGCGCAGAGATTCCTGTAAAAATACACAATGTATCAGCTACAGGAAACATTGTGGGGATGTATACAAGGGGATCATAATATATAATATAATAAATAAGGGTGAAAGGGCTATGGATGTTGAAGAGGTGGTGGTTAGGATGGAGGTGGTCTTTTATAATCGCCCTGGTTCTGCAGAGACATCTAGAGCTGGCAATGGAGTCCAGGGAGGGGCAGTGGACAGTCAACCCCCTTCTCTGCAGTTCTGATGACCCTCTGGAGTCTCGTCTTATCGACAGTTGTACAACACGGAGATGGCGTGCACCAGCTCACTCTCGATTGTGGCTCGGTAGAAGGACACTAGTAGGTGAGTCTGTAGCCTGTTCCATCTCAGAATCCTCAAGAAATTGAGGCACTGCTGGGCTTTCTTCATTAAGGCGGATGTGTTTGTACCAGTGTTTTAACATATGTCCAATCTTTACTACCCCATGCACGTGGCAGTAGAATTAGTGCTTTGTTTAGATGTTAGATGTTGCTCTCTTTGAAGCTTTTCTGTTAGTAGGGGTTTTTAAATCAGACTTTGGTGGCTAGGAGACATAAAACCTCAACACCTTATCAAATAATTGGGTCTCATTTAAACTGCCAAAAAAGATCATCAAAAACATAGCAGAATCATTTTTGGTCTTCGGATTGATCACTATGATTACCGGGAACCAATGGTCTATATAGCAGTACAGTGGCGGCAAGGTGAAAGAAATTTTCGTGATCCCTACAGCAAATGATCACTTATTCATGTCTGTCTCCCAGGGCTGTGACCGTGACCTGTACTCTGTCAGCATTTATACCGGACTAATTAGAATTGAAAATGAGAAAGGCTACGAATACGTTGTCTCAAATCATCTGTTTTGGGAATTAAGTGAGAACTGGGGGGACTTATATCTGCTCTAATTCCGGGACTGCCACTTTTATTTAGCCTCCCTGCGCTGTTATCTTGATTTTTGCATTTGGTTTTAATGAAAGCCTGGATGTTACAAGTTAGTGCACAGCATCAATCACCTCAATTAGGCAAGAGGGAGCTTTAGTCATAGTCTCAGTGTGTGTACGTTTACGTGTGTGTGTGTGTGTGTGTGTGTGTGTGTATGTGTGTGTGTGTGTGTGTGTGTGTGTGTGTGTGTGTGTGTGTGTGTGTGTGTGTAGAGAGAGGTTGCACAGAGATCTGTGAGAAATAAAGTGAGCCAAAAAAAAGTTTTAATTTTTGTATCCTATATCCAGATCATTTACATTTATGTTTGCTTATCATGAAAACCCTTCTGTTAATGCAGGGGCAGTGAAATTTGTCTGCATGGAGGCTGTACTATAATAGACTACAATTTTGATAATATTTTTCTTTCAGCTCCTCATGCATCTCTTCTTTCTCCCTTCTATTTTGCTCCTGTTAACCAAGGCTGCTGAGCAGACAGGCGGGATGAACACAATGTGAGGCTGTCACACTTGTCTGCCATCTGCAAAGAGCCTTGTCACCATCTCTTTTCTTAGCCCTACATCTGGAAATGGCTGCTAGTATCCACCAACAAGGTCGCAAATCTACATCATAGTTTGTGGATGAAATAAGCAGGAGAGCAGGAAGATTGAGGTGTGGCTGTTTGTGTGTGTGCTTGGAAAGATAGACGGAAATGCTGCCAAGCTGATGTCAGTGATAGGACTTAATCTAGCAGCTTTTGGCAGGGTGGACTGCCAACCCTTTTGACCACTGCATCATTTGATATAAGGTGTAATTCATTTAGTGGTCCTATTTAAATATTGAAACACTGCACATATTTGCTTTGCCATGCAAAATTAGTTGAGAAGATTTATACAGTCCATTAAAGCTTAAAATCTCATAAAGGGCAGAAGCAGGGGGAACTGTTAGCTCTGTCCAAAGGTAATAAAATCTGCTAATATGAAAATGGTTTGCTTCATGGCTTTCATTGGACTGACCATGACTCAGGAAAAATGGGAAGGTCTAAAGATCTCAGTGGAGATCTGAGAAAGACGATCAAAGATTTATACATGCCATGAATATCTCTTTGAACATTTCTAAAGGATCGCACATTCCAAGAACTGTTCAGACAACTGCACAGCATACTGGTCATAGCCAAGGCGTGATCTGATATGAAGTTGGTATGTCTTTTTGGAGATTTCCCAGGAACCAACCAGGCACCCTTGAACTGCATCATATACAGGGTGGGCCATTTATATGGATACACCATAATAAAATGGGAATGGTTGGTGATATTAACCCTTTAAAGCCGGTCGGAGCGGGCACGCTCCGTTTTGCGTAACTATTTAAAAAAATTTTTTGCATATGAAACTGGAGGAGTTGTACTTACATCTTATGCCATCAGCTTGTCCTAAGTCACGGTTTCCTTCCACATATAGCTTTGCAAAAACTGCATAAAAAGCACTTGCAGCAACAAAAACATAATATTTCAGAAACACGCTTTGCCAATCCGATCAGCTGTTTGTAACACTTCCTACGTCCATCAGCGCGAACTATCGCATGTCCGCCATGACCTGCCCGAAACCGGAAGTGACGTCATTTTGCGGAAATGTAGTTTTTTACCATCAGGGCCTTATGAACCTATACTTATGAACCTAAGTTATGTTTTTAAAAACACAACTTTTAAAAACACAAGTATAGGCTCATAAGGCACAAATTGGGCGAATTGGATGGAACCCACTACTTTTTGTGTAGCCTTTCAAAAAGTATGACTTCAAACCTATTAAAATATGTAACTATATCCAAACACTCAATTTAATTGCTCTATATCAGTCCTTACTAGAAGAGTGGCCAGATGTGAACCTGAATGATGCTAGAAGATTGTTTGTGCCCGAAAACCTCTGAAACAAACATTTGTGTTGCCTGTTTAATTTTGACTCTGTTTTTATTTTGGAAAACTCCTAATAAATTAAAACTTTTGAGCAAGTTCATTAGATTTGCACTCCAGTAGTTGTATGCTGTATAATAATTTTATCCCGGGAAAAAGAACAACTCAAAGAAATCAATGAAAGAATAATGCATATGCACAAGTGTATTTTAACTCTCAGTAGCAACTGTGAGCCTTATTTTTCACGGATATATTTAAGAATGTTGTCAGTCCTGTAATAAGTGTACTTTCTATATTCACACAATTTAAGATGGAGGTTCTCCAGGGCATCCTGTGCATATACTTTTTATGAATGTGCTACCATGTTGACATACTGTTGCAGCTACCGAGTGAGTTGCAGTTGTACGTATTCTAGGAAAGTTTTGGCCAACCCTTTCAAGTTGTTGTTTAAGGAATAAGACTTGGTTTTTATGATTAAGGCTACACTCAGGGCTCGTTCTGATGGTTAAATTAGAAGTAAATGGCTGAGAATGCATTATGTCGGTGAATGCCCACACAAAGGTAGCCATACAATCAATACTGTTTAACAATTAAATGACTATGGGCAACGTAACCGGAGTCTTTCACAGTGACCACCCCCTTCATAGAACTGTCATCAGACTCTGCACTTCCCTTCTCCTTTTAATATTTTAGTGACTTTAAATTCCTTATGGTTTCATGGCCTACATCTTCAGTTTTTCTGTTCAGTCTCTTTTCACAAGTTTCCAGTTTTAGCAACCTAATATAAATTTATTGTATGCCTGGACGGTGAGTCGCTATCTTGTGGATCTATAATGCAGCATCCAGCAAGTAAACAGACAGCCGTATATTCCAACAGATTTCGGAAGAGCACAACAGAGAGAAATTGTTATTAGTTCATTGTATATGGATAAAACCCTTTACATTTTAAGAGCAAAATTGGCTGGCTGCCCAGATTTGATCCTCTGGGAGAGACTTAGGTGTATAAGTCGATGTGAGTACTGTACACCAGAAGAATTCCAACAATAGGTTGCTAATCTGAGTGCTGGGTCACTGCAAATGATGAATTGACTCACTAAAGCCCTAATACTTTTGTTTTTTGTGACTTTTGGGACTAGCATGACACCATGGCGGTGTCCCAGTTCTACCCAAAAAAGTAGACACTTTGTAATGTGCATAATTAAATAGTTGTCATTTGTCACATGCAGATAAAGCAAGTAGGTAACTGTCCTAAGCTCTAATTAATGGTGTGTACAGTGTAATTGTTGCAATTTGTTTTCTTCGGGTTCCACAATTTAAAAAACAAAAAAGGTTTCGGAGCCACACAGTGAGATCCTCCTAATTAAAATAAGCACTGCACCACTGTTCCCATATGTGTATCACCAGATATTTGCCTGAAGCACTACGAACTGTTACATAGCAGGAGCTCTGCTTTCCACTTTGGAGGATGACACCTCTGAGATTCCCCAGGAAAAAGCGTTTTGTCAGGCTTATATTTTGCCGGCACATAACCCAATAACCCTACTAATGCACCCTCGGCCTGCGATTTGTTCTCGTTTGTCATCCCAGAAAGTGCAAGAGTAAACACCGCACTGAAACATGAGCCTGGCAGAGGTGGAGGAGCTGCGTCTGCCGCTGCCCTCCACAACCTCGCACCAGGGAGAGGGCGGACAGGCCTTAGGGGAGATAATTGGTATCTCCCTCATTGATGCGAGTAGATTAATGGACCTTTTAAAAAGTTGTGATTGTATTCTTCTAGCTGGCTTGCTGTTTTAAGTTCTTCAAACATAAATAAGTGGTATCAAGTTGTTAAGAGAATACTTTAAAAGCAGCCAACAAACAGAATTGGAGCAGCGATGCAAATGTTCCAGATGCTTTTATAAACTTAAATGTGTTAATGGAGGAGTCTTTGTTTTCTTGCCACCATAATACTGTACATGAGCTGATTTTTTTTTTCCTTCTGTTGTCACCATCTGTGGTGTGAATCACTTATTGCTGCGGTGCTTCTGCACTGCTCCTGGCAGTCAGAGTGGATGCTACTGAGGCATCTCCTTCCTCGAAGTTTCCCCTGCTGACTAAATACTTATTTGTAGTGTTGCTCTTTTAATGCTGAAGTTGTGCTTCAGTTTGATAGAAGAATTAGCCAAAGACCTATTACTGCTTTCCAGTAGGGATGAATCACAAAATTCTAGCATTCAAGGAGTAATGCATTTAGCAGTGGCTGCATTCACACCAGATGTTAAAGAAGTTAATTTTCTGTGGTTATGTATTGGGTTATCTCCAAAAGTTGATTCTGTTCATCTGGAGGTAACGTTTTGGGGGAGAAACGTTTCGTCACTTGTCAGTCTCAGACTTCTTCAGTCTCAGCTGACTGCAGGTTTCCCCAATCTTCTAAACAGTACATTTGCATAATGACTGAAACCAGCCCACTGTAGGAACAATGGGCTGGGAGGTCAGTTCCTTAATCTTAACCTTGGAGAACCCATGGGGTCAAATTTGACCCCATGGTTTCCCTAGTAAACCAATGGGGTCGGATCTGACCCCATTGGTTCTCCATGGTTAATTATGCAAATTGTCATGACCATTGATCAACAACCACTGACCAAAACCTACTGATCAATGGCCGTGAGTACCATTCACAGAGAGTTGGGGAATGGCTGCAATCACAGCCTTGTAAGATGGCAAAAGATGTACCCTTAGGCCCCCTCCTCGATTCAGAGATGGTCTTTCCCTTTTCACATAAATGGCCTCCTTGAGGCTCAGACCAGCATTCCTCCCTGTCCAGGATGTGTACATCCTCATCATGGAAAGAGTGTCCACTGGCCTGTAGGTGTAAATAGATTGCAGAGTCCTGGCCTGACGAGGTAGCTCTTCTGTGTTGTGCCATCCGCTTCGCCAGAGGTTGTTTGGTTTCCCCGATGTATAAATCCTGGCAATCCTCCTTGCACTTAACAGCGTACACTATGTTACTCTGTTTGTGTTGGGGGACCCGATCCTTGGGGTGGACCAATTTTTGGCGCACCGTGTTTTGGGGTTTAAAAGCTACAGAGACCTGGTGTTTAGAAAAAATGTGTCTCAACTGCTCTGATACTCCTGATACATACAGGATCACTACAGATTTTCGCTTGGGCAGCGGTTGTCCTTCTCTCCTGGATCGGCTCGAGCTTTCTTTAGGTGCCTTTCCAGCTTTGACAAATGTCCAGATGGGATAACCACATTTACTCAGGGCTTTCTTGATGTGATGTTCTTCTGCCTCCCTGACCGCTGTGTCTGTGGGGATGGTGTTCGCTCTGTGTTGTAGCGTCCTAATGACACCCAGTTTATGCTCCAGTGGATGATGAGAGTCAAACCTTAAATACTGATCCGTATGCGTAGGTTTACAGTACACGTCAGCTTTTAGATGTCCCCCATTACTGATGGAAATCTCACAGTCCAAGAAGGCTAACCTGCCACTTTTCATATCCTCCCTGGTGAATTTGATGTGTCGGCCCACCGAGTTAATGTGATCCGTGAAATGTGGTACGTCCTGAGATTTGATTTTCACACAGGTGTTATCCACATATCTGAACCAATGGCTTGGTGGTGTTCCAGGGTAGGATAGCAAAGCCCTCTTTTCCACTTCTTCCATGTACAAATTAGCCACGGTGGGTGAAACTGGGGAGCCCATGGCACACCCATGTTTCTGCCTGTAGAAATGACCCTTGAATGTGAAGTAGGTGGAATGAAGACACAGTTCTAAAAGCAAACACACTTGGTCGATGCTGAGAGTGGTCCTGTTGCTGAGGTTGGGGTCATCCTGTAATCTCTTACGGACTACCTCCAATGCTTCTGTGACTGGGATGCAAGTGAAGAGAGATGTAACATCGTACAAGACCAGGGTTTCATCTGCCTCCATAATGACATCTCTCACCTTCTCAACAAAATCTAGGGTGTTCTGGATGCAGTGTTCAGAGCTGCCTACCAGCGGGTTGAAGATCGATGCCAGAAACTTGGAGATGTTATAGGTGACAAAGTTGATCATACAGACAATTGGTCTTAAGGGTGCACCCTTTAAGACCGTCTATCAAAGGTTACAGCTATCTTTATGAAGTTGTACAAAAACGCTTTATTACGCCAAGACAGCTATGGCTTTACTTTAAGTATACTAAACTGTATAGTCTTGTATACCATTTGACCAAACTGCATACAAATGCAGCATTTTGACTATGTTTGTGATTGTTTTGGAGACAAAACTGGCCATATTTAGACCAGGAGTGACTGGTTAGCATACAGAGGGCTGTAATGCACGGACAGATGTTTGGGAATTAGTGCTTCTAGTGGAACAAAATGTTAAAATCGTAGCCGTCTGAATAGTCTGTGCCATGAAACAGTCCGTATCGTTTTTCAGATAATTCCATTAAAGGAATCAAAGGAGCTCAACAGCACATACATAGTAGCTCTGGTTCACTTAAGTGAATTATTTCGAGGCCACGTGGACATACAAGTCAAAGCAGTCAAACCTCTAACACCGAGCCTTAGTACCATCCAAATGCCTGAGTATTTAAAAAAAAAGGAAGAAACACATTTACTATGTAAACACATTTGTGTGTGTGTGTGTGTGTGTGTGTGTGTGTGTGTGTGTGTGTGTGTGTGTGTGTGTGTGTTTTTTTTTTAATGCAATAAAGTTGGGCGTTTTAACTTTACAATGTCTAAGAATGTTTAGTCAGCTCTCAAGTGGATACTAGAGCAGCTGCACTTTTTGGCACATCTATGTTGGCATTATTTCTTTTTTACACCTTTGTGGGTTGGTATAGACCACTGTCTATGACCACCCATCCAGTGATTTGGCCATAAAGCTGTGCGGGAGGTGGGACTGAAAGGGCTAAAGGTGTGAATCACTGGCCCTCATGAAATAATATGGGAAGGCGTGGTGAAGAATGCCAGGGAACTGGTGGGGATTTTACAGGCAGCTCTTTCTCTCATTTGGAAGACACCATTCCTTTTTGTGTTGTCTGACAGTTCAGTGTTTAGTTGACCAATGTGGCGAGCAACAGCAACTTAAGACCAAGCACTGCGTGGGCTGGCCCAAATTTCAGGAGTGAAGATAGCTGAGTATCACCTGTATGTAGTGAGGGGCCAGTTTGTCCAAGTCCAGTTTCCTTTGTATCGATGGTAACTTTGTATGACCTTCGAACATAATATGGACTGCCAGACTTTCAGATTTGTGAAAGAGAGATAGGATGGCATTTTCTACAGGAGACTGTATGCAGTGGACCCTATGCTAAAATGTTTAAGAAAAGACACATTAAACAACCTCTAAACGGTACACTTAATCACAGCTGATCCTGTCTGCATATTGTATGATTGTGTGTTACTTTACTTGGAATGCATTAATTTTCCTGTTGTTTATGGCCCTCATAGTAAATACCAGCAATGTTCTATGCATGAATAAAAGAAACCTTGCATTACATTTTTACCATCATGCTGTACAGTTGGCATGAGGTTCTTCCCCCGAAAATCTGTCTTTGCTCTGTGCCAGACATGTCTACTGTTACTGCGGCCAAATGACTCTGTCTATTCGTCTGCCCATAGCACATTTTTCAAAACGGCCTCATCTTTGGCTATATGTTCGCTGGCAAACTGTAATTTTTCCTATAATGTTCTTTTTGGATAACACAAAATTTGTCTTGACACACTATCCATGCACTTCAAATGTGTGCAATACTAGATTGGGTTCTGAATGTACATGTGCATATTTTGTGCATATTTAACACTTGGAACATGCCACAGAGAAATGAGGCTCATGGTGCTAAAATGTTTTTATATTTTTCTCAGTAAAACTAGCTTAAAATCCACATAAATGCTTAACGTTATTATATATTAAAATAAATGCCTGCATCTTCGAAGACGAAGATGAAAAAAATATTTTTCCCTCTCAAAGTTGGGAAGTTGTCATGTTACAGTAACCAAAAAAGTGAAAAAAAGAAAGCGAATTCAGCGCATTAAAATCTAAATATTACACAATAAGGACCTCACAACAAATATAGGTATTATGGTAGAAATTTGGTAGAAATGTATACGTAACATAACATCTATAGCTGTTAGTGAAAGTGTTTAGCTGCATGCCTGTTATGTGGTGAGGACAGTGGTCAGGATCCATTCATTGTCTACAGAGGTCACAGCACAGTCATTCGGATGGCCTGTGTCAGCTGATGGACGGATCCAAACAGTGTGTTGAACTCAAATGTCAACTGCATGATGAATTCTATCGACAAGGATTATGGACACATTCCACCAGCTAGCAGTTCGATATTCAGTTCACAGAAACACCTCTTTGCTGTGGAATATATGACTTTTCAGTCAGAAGTAAGTCAACTCCTTTCCGCTCATTTCCTGTTAACCCATAAAATTCTTGGAGCCAGGTATGGTCGCGCTGTGGCCCAGGAAGTGCAAATGTGAGACTTCTTGCTGCAGTGCTGCATAAAGTGGGTCAAAGTACACTCACTGTGTTCCCTCTGAGTCTTAATCAGCTCTCTGGGTTTATCCATACTATTGTCCAAACACCCCACATTCGGAGTGATGACTGATTGAACAGCACCAGCGCTAAAATTCCATTGTTCCCTTTGTAGCTCATTCGGGATTACAGACCTCGCTTCTGGCAGTAGAACTGCCACCATGATCAGCTGGTGAAGATTTGTCATGGTATTATGAAGAAACAGCACTATTGGAGTTGCAAAACTAGATTTTACGAGAGCTTTGAAACAAAAAGTAATCCTTTAACCTTTGCTTGAACCCCCCCCCCTCACTTTATCAGGTGAAACAAAAGAAACAGAAAAAAAAAACCATAACAAAATAATAAATTAATAATAAAATAATAATAAATTGTGAACAAATACATGTTCCTGTAAAAATTACTTTCTGGTTACGGTACAGACCATAGGAAGAAAAGCTGGTTAGCCCTAGTTTTAGACACATTTTGCATACATGCTATATTTCCTACACAGACTGCTGCTTGGGTATAGCACTGGCCAAGACAAGGATGCCATGGATTTACTGCTTGCATCTTCTGCCGAAGCTAAAGCTTTTATTGATTTCTAGAGTTGTTTAGTTTACCTGCTAGGAAGTCAGGGGTCAGATTGAAATGATCCATGGAGCAGTTCCCAGCCCAAGACTTATTTTTCAAACGCTCTATAAGGACCTTTTTTTTTTATATAAAGAATTAGAACTGGAAAAGAAAACTTAACAAACCAAACCAAGAAAGACAAATGCCCCAAATTTCACCAGTAACATCTAAGTTTCAGAAACAAATTTGTTATACATTATAGTAAAAAAAAGCTACAGCTGGTACTGGTAATTAAGTTTCTATTTACTATGGTGTCATGTCCTGCTGCAAAGGATATGACACCATTTTGTTCTTTCTCTGGCAATGTTTTGTTTGCGTGATTTTAGATATTTAGATACCTAAAAATACACGATCTTATGCATTAAAATAAGGGAAGTAATCTGGCAAATCAGGACACTTCTATTGTTTAAACTCTGGGAAAAAAAACCCCTCTATTCCCTCTTCAGCATTTTCATGCTGCTCTGCTGCATTGTCCTAAAAAAAGGTCAGAAATCTGTAAATTTGAGCGTCAGCACTTTAACAACATACAGCAAGCATGTGCAGAGGCACAAGATTCAAAGTAAAGGAAAAGTGTCTTAGGATATATGTACTGAAAATAAAGTCCATAACAGCTTTGAAAAGGCTTTTTTAGATTTTAAAGTTTATTGTAATATGTGTATGACCACTTATGACTGGAAGAATTATACCTTACCATATTACATTGCATTAACTGTTCTGCTGCTAGTGATCCTTTCATCCAGTGTGTCCATTATATAACAAGGTGTATACAAAGGCCATACAACAAAAGCTCACATCTACAGAGGGCTCTTCAAAGTGCTAACAGGATTGGATTTGTTTATCTAGGCCCTGGCAGGTTGGATATCCAGCAGTTCTCCTGCTTTGTGGTGTGTCACTGTCAAATTACATTTATAAATAGATTTTGGCTCAATGCTGGCACCACCCCATCATCCTTGAGTTCTGGCTGGAATCTGCGATCTGTCTAAAACTATTAGGGAGAAATAATACAAGTGAATTGTATTGAGATTAATGAAACTAGCTGGCTCTTTGAAATCAGAAGAAGAGTTGTGGGGGTGCGACGCGTGTGTAAACCATGTAGACTACATAAAGTTAATTGTATTATTAGTCAAGCTAAGATAATCAAGCCTCAAGTTATGTGTTATAAAATATCATTTATTTTTTCTTTAATAGAGTTACTATTAAAACATAATACATTGATATACAGTTTTAAAATAGCAGGGGTGTGTAGTGACTTTTTCTGAAAGGCAAAGATGATAATGAATTGATTTTGCGCTAACTAGAACATGCTGGTGGAGCCTGCACCTGCTCACCCTGCCTGTTTTTTTAAACCAGACATAGCAGAAGTTAACCTCTCGAGGTTTTGCTTGCTAAAGAGCTAAAGGAGATTTTAAAAATAATCTTCACACTACTCCAATTTCTCTGTATCACACATGTTGGTTGCTGATCACATGGGGGTGAAAGCAGAGCCACTGGCACTTTGTCTGGCACACTAGTCTTACATCACCAAAGATTTAAGACCAGGTGACACAGACAGCTCAGCGTTCAACAGCACAATACCAGACAGCCTCACCACCAAACTGGACCACCTTCAGACCCCCCCTGCCACCTGTTCCTGGATGAAAGACTTCATCATAAACCGGCTTCAATCAGTCCTAATCAGGCCCCACTGTCACTCAGCACCAGATCCCCATGGAGCTGCTTTCTCAGCCCCCTACTTTACACCCTGTACACATATGACTGTACACCAACCCACCCAATCAATGTCATTTCCAAGTATGTCAATGACACCATTGTGGTTGGGCTCATCTATGATGGAGATGAGACAGAGGTAGACAACTTGTTCTGCTGGTGCTCAGAAAACAACCTGATGCAGAATATCTTTAAAACAAAAAGACAGTCTCTACTGTCCCTGTCAAATAAAGCTGACAGAAGAGCCAAAGGTCAGGTTTGAACCCAGGCTACCTGCTAATCTCACTGAGCTGAACCAGTGACCACACTTTCTATTGCCTTTCTATCGTTTTGTACATATTCCTCTAGTTTGCACATATTCTATTTAAACTGTATATATCTCTTTCGTTAGTTTTTTATTTCTGATGTCTTTATTATTTATATCTGTTTTTTTTTTTTTTACTTCAGCACAGTTGGTGCGGAGCACCCATAATTTTGTTGTACATGTACAATGACAATATAGAATATTCTATTCTATACTATTCTGCACAATCAACCAGACACATGGGCTGGCCTCAAAGCTTGCCCTTCTGCTGCTGTTAATGTTATGCAGACACAAACATCAAATCCCTGACCCCATACAGATTCCAATGACTCTGAGACAAGCAGACCTAATCCTGCTTCCAGAGTTAATACCCAAACTGTGATTATAAAATAAGAGTGGATGGATGGATGTAAATATGTAAAAAGGTTTATAACAGAACTCTGTTTGAGAAGAAAGGAGAGTGATTGCCCTTTGAGAAATTTCAATTGATGTCCATTTTTAGGTTTTGGGAGACAAAAAAAAATCTAGTGGATGAAAGTTTTGTGATTAAAATGAGCAGAAAATTTTTTTTGTCTTATTTTTGCATTTTTGTTTTGCAAGGCAGTAGTCATCAAAAGACACTGACATTTATTATTTCCTTTGCCAGATTTACATATTGTTCACCCAAAACCTCCATTAGTAGTTATCAGTCATGCCCACAAAGAAGCATTAGTCAGGTTCTGGGCCCGGCTGTCATGGAAAGGTCAGGAGATTTGTCTCTTCCTCGAGTGTATTTTCTCTTCTATGGTTTCAGAGGAACAGTGAGCAGTGATGTTAAAGCCAGGCTCCAGCCTCCACTCCATCATGGCAGACATCTCAATCTGTTCCCACTGTTAGTCTTTTTTACCGCGTTTACAGCAGCACAGGTTTTCAATACTGATCAGTCACTGCTCCTTTCGCCTTCATTCATCACTACCTACTTCCTGCTATTTTTCTCTTTCCTCCTCATCCTTTTCTCTTTCACCTGTACTGTCACCTGGCTTCACTCCATGTTTTCCTACTTCATCTTGCAATGCCTCTTCCTCTCTCCAAAAGCAAAGAAGTCTATCTATCTCTGCCTCAGATTTTCTATTACCTCCTTTAGCCTTCTTCTTTTTCTTTTTCCCCACTCCCCTTTCTTTCCCCGCCTTCCACCATTTTCATCATTTGTAGAAGGGCTGAGTGCCGCCGGATGCTGGTAATCTGGTGCTGTGATTGCATAGGGCATGCATGAATGATACCCAACCTTACTCCCAATATCCTCTTGCTTTGAGTCATGAGTTTAATCATTCCTAATGGAGGGTGATGAATACCTGAGACCAGCTGAGTATTTCATGATTTGCTCTATGATGGAATAACAAGGGCTTCCAAGAGGACTTCTCCTGCTCCTTGTTTTTGTTGTTGATGACCACAGCACTGCATTTAATGCGCAATCTAAATGCTGGTTGTCGTACTGTTTCTGGCACATGGCTGCTTTCCTTTACAAGTAATAAAACATCTTTTTACAGCTCTGTTATAGTGTGGTATAAACCTTTATTACTGCTCATAAAGTAGGGCATCATGTTGAGGATGTGGAACTGAGACAGGAGGTTTGCTGTGAAAGAGCTGCCTATTTGAGTATTCTGAATCTGCACCGCTGTCCTTTTCTAAAATGTATTAGTGTGGACTGGCAAACGTAAGCAAACATTTGTGTTTACGACTTCTCCAAAAGCAGCTAGAAAGAAGTGTTCTAGTTAAGTAGAAGTGAAACCCCCCTATGATGTCTTGGAGTCCAGCAAATTTGTACATGTGCTGTACAAAAAGAAAGAAAGAAAAAACCCCATTATCATTAAAATGGTGTTAAGGAAAGCACTGCCCTACAAAAAATACTGTGGCATGTGTCACGTTTGAAACTAGGAACAGCGCCTCAGAGGGAACACATCGGATTGGGTACCAATCTGTTGTGGTAAAGTGAGAACAGAGCATAAAAGAAGAAAATGTTCCTACTCTCAACTATGGTCACCAGCTCTGGGTAGAGACCAAAAGAATGACAATACTAGTTACAGAAATTAGTTTCCTTCTAAGGGTCGCTGCTGAGATAGCACGAGCAGGTCGGTCCTTTGAGAGGAGAGTTGGAGTAGAGCCACTGCTCCTCCACATCCAAAGGAGCCAGTTGAGGTAGTTCTTTGTATCTGAAGGCTCCTGGACACCTTCTGAATGAGGTATTCTGGGTATATCCTATCGTGAGAAGGCCCTGAGACAGACCCAGCACTTGCCAGAGAGAATACATCTTTCAGCTGGCCTGGGAACAACTTGGTGTCACTCGAGGTGAGCTGAAAGAGGTGAGGGAAATTTAGGCTTTTCTGCTCGGACTGCTTCTCCAGTGGCCCAAACTCAGATAAGCTGTAGAAAATGGATAGATGGGTGAGACTTTGACCAAATCTTACAATCAGCTACAGCCAGCATCTGACAGAGGTTCCCTTTTTATCCAATTGGACTGTGAATTATTTCGAATGATTCAATGAAATATTAAAAGCACAAGTCTGCTGGATAAGGATTAGACGGAAACCAACTTTGACACGGGGATATGTGGCTCACCTCACTTTGCTGTTTCATGAAAGAAATCAACTATGACAGAGAGGTGTACGGTCATACTATCACTTCTGTACACTGATGTCCTTACACTCGCACATTTCCACAAAACAGAGGTTTTAAACTTATATGCAGAGCAGGAAACTTGTTAGATTTACATTTAACCCAGTACTACAAGAGGCAGCCCTAATTATTATATATACATCAGTACCGTAATTGTCGGGCTATAAGCCGCTACTTTTTGCACAAGCTTTGAACCCTGCGGCTTTTAGTCAGGTGCGGCTTTTCTATGGATTGTCCATGATTTTTGTGATATCGTAAGACGATTTGTTTTGTTTGTTCTGCTGTTGTACGGCACTACGTTGCCTGGCGGAAGGATCGGGGTTCAAGAGTGGTATGTTGGTCACATGTCCATCCGCCAGGCAACATAGTGCCGTACAAGTAGCGCGAAAAACAAACTTCAAAGTAGCGCTACGCGTTCAGCGGGAGTCGTGGATGACCAGCGGCGATAAACTTGCGAAAAGCAAGTTATGCTCAACACCACCAGTGGATTCTGACAGCGTGGAAAAGTGTGAAAACATCCACGATCACCAACGGATTTCGAAGGGCTGGACTGCTGCATGATGGAGAGGAGGACACCGCCACGGCCCTTCAGAGGGTGTTCGACTCTGACACTGACAATGAGGATTTCTTTGGTTTTGAAAGTGACAACGAAGGAAAGAAGCTGAAAGTGGATGACGAAGCCATCCTGAGCCTGTTCGTTTCCGACATTGGAGAAGAGGACTTTGGTGGTTTTAGTGCGCAGGAAGATGGTGGTGAATGACTGACTTTTCTTCTTGTTAAAGCCGTGTCACTGCACCTGAGCCTAAAAGGTAGTCTGAATCTATTTTTCTGGTGTGCTGTAGGTTACTGTTATGTACTACATGTGCAAATATGTACCCATAACTTGTTTTTCAAAATATTAATAAAAGGGGTGTGTCTCCAAACAGCCATCTCTTTCCTGACAATTCGCTTTGTGCACATTCTCTTACATATGATAAGTCAACATTGAAACACCTGCGGCTTTTGGTCAGGTGCGGCTAATGTATGTACAAAACAGGATTTTCCCCTGATTTTAGCTTGTGCGGCTAATATTCAGGTGCGCTTTGTAGTCCGGGAAATACGGTACTTTTAAACCGCCTGATTTTAACCACATCTTTGCTTCAGGCTCTGCAGACTAACAAAGGAGAAGCAGAAGGCGGAGGTCTGTGTCCTGAGCAATGTGTTTTCAATATTTTGATCATTGTGAAATAAATGTTGATCACTGTTGCTATTTCGACTGGTTGTGTGTGTGTCTAATTTTTGAGGTTTTACAAGAACAGGCAAAGTTTAGTGAATTTACTTTGGAAAATTAGGTTTGGTGCTCAGAGATTTCAGAACGAAAGGGCAGAATATTTAAAAAAAAGTGTCTGAACAACTGTAAGTAACTTACCGCATCACACACTGGGGCATTTTGAGCAGCTGGCTTTGAGTGCAGAATCTCTTCAACACATTCCCATTTGTGTTTTACTCTTTCAAGTAAGATCATGCTTTTAAACAAGCTGCACATGGCGATGTGTTTCCTATTTTTAGTTCCAAAGATACATGAGCAATACTTCCCGAGCCCTGACTTGCCCATCCACTCCAAAATCATTAGAGTAGATGTCAATCTCCATCAGCTGCTCAGCCCCAATGGGGTCAGTGTCCTCCTCAGTTATGCTAATTACCTCTAACACCGCACTTAGCTTCTGTGAGCGGAATCATTAGCCACTGCCATTGTGGGTGTTTAATTCTTTCATTACTGAGCTGTATGACATAATTTTACATATAATTGTAATGGTATGTCAATGGAATTCAACTGAGGGGGCACGTTTTGGGATAGATTAAGAACACCGAGGCCCACTTACAAGCTGAAGTCTATCCCAGCTGTTATAGGTCAGGATGTGGGGTATTCTCTGAGCAGAGCTAACACAACAATGGACAACCATCCACACTCACATGCAGTCAATTTAGAATCACTAATTAAACCTACTCGTGTTTTGAAATGTGGAAGCTGGAGTACTTGTAGTGAATCCACACACATGGGGAGAACATTATATAACCAAAGTAGGTATTAGTGATCAGCTAGGTATAAATCTGAATGCATGTGCAGGGACTATCAGCCCCACTATGAATGACTGAGAAGGTATAGGATCTGAGTCTGTGACCCCCCCTAGAGCAACTGACCTACAACTGTAACAATGTTTTCACCTATCTGGCTGTTGCAAGTATGGATGAGGTGATCCAGGGTTTAAGTTCTTCCCTCAAAATTAAGTTTTCAAACAGTTGTGTGTGTGTGTGTCAGTGTGTCTGTGTGCTTCTGTACAGGATTATCATTAAAATGGCAGGATGCCACAAAGATTGTGTCTTGCAGCGCAGAAACCCACGAAAAAAGTGACGTGGAGCACATAAAAACTGCCTTAGACAGCTAGCCCTCACCGAGAGCGTGCATATTTGTACCTCAGATTTTACATGCGAAATTATCTAATAGTTGCTACGGTCATTTTCTTTAAGTTACTCCCTTTAGAAATCGGCACAGTCACCCAATCTCTACCATGCTCCTCTGTCTCGTAGACCCTCTGCATGTATTTCACTACATCCATGAACCTCCTCTTAGGTCTTAATCTCAGCATTCCTGGCAGTTTCAGTTTTAGGAAAGAAATCCAAGATTTCTTTACTTTAAAAAAATCTTTATGAATAAAAACAAATGTAGATTACTCACTTACCACTCACTGAGAGGTAAAGCTGACGGAGAAAAAACAACTGCTGTTTGCATGATTTGCATATATATCTCCGATGTCATATTTGCATTGTGGAGCAGACTGTTGAAATGCAGCCTTAACAGACTCACTCTGTGTAACTGCTGTGATAACTGTTAAACCAAAGTTGATACGATGGCATAACCCTTTACACGAATGTGTACAGAGCAACAAATAGAGCTGTTGTGTCTTTGCCTGCGGCTCCAGCATCAAATAATTCCTCACTGCTGTGCAGTTTATCTGAGATGAACATCTTGATATTCTCTCCCTCTGCCGTCTTCACCCATTTCAGTTTCCTCCTCCCTAAAGACACTTCAGCTCAGTGATTAGCGGCTTAAAAATATACCATTGTGTGATCTTTCCTCCTTTTTTTTCTTTTACATCACTCTAAACAGAGTCACTCAAATGTGCAGGTGATTAAAACGAGACTGACAGGCGTGCAGAGCAGTCTGTGGAAAGAGAGCAGGAGCTCCAGCTCTCCATTAGTTTAATTAAATTACCTTAATCTGATATAGGCTATTTCAAGTCATCACCCAATTATATATGCTCTTTTTGTTGGTGGCCCTGAGCACTGAAGTGTGTATTTATTTATTGCCTCCCTCCAGCCCAACACACACACACACACACCCATAAACACACTCATTTGTGCAAGTCGAAAAGTTCAGTTACATATGGAGTAGCTCTGACAGCCTTCCACTATCATATGCATTCATTTTTAATTAAAATCTACACTTAGGTGTTTCGCTGCAGAATATTTTATGCTCCCCGGAGACACTGAGTATTTCAGGGCTTAATTCATTTCTCCTCGTCACTCAGCCTCGATATTGGATGATGTTTCTACCTTTGCCGAACTTCTGTGAATGTTTTACTTTTCTATTTGGGAGTTAATGCATTTCTCCAAGGTCCACCAAATACAGTATTACCTTTAATGATCATTGATTTTGTGAGTTAAAAAAAAGAAGAAAGGAAGAAAGGAAAGGAGAAAAAAAGCACTCTTTTTGTGTGGTTTAGGATTAGGTTTGTGGATGTGGGATTTTTACGTAACTGTGCAAACACTGGTGGCCATAGATGAGAGCCGGAGCTCCTAAAGTAATAGACATGCAAAAGTGACAGCAAGCACTACTTAGCAGTCATGTTAATGACACAACAGTTAAATATTAAAGTTCATTCTAATGTCTATATAAGAGGAGCTTTCATTTATTCTACCTGCAAGCTTGTTTCAGAAGATGCCAGTTTGATACTTTTATGATGTATGTAAGAGTCTGCTCAGGTACGAGTGATGCAAATTTATGTAAATAGAAAGCTAGCTGCTGGATTACAAGGACACAAACTATGCATTTGTCCTTAACCGGAATAGAAAACACACTGCTCTGAAATGGTATCATGCCACTAGCAGTAATGAGCAAAAAGCAAAACTAGAGAGAAGCCAAGCGTGAGGGGAAAAGGAAGAGCTACCATCTATGGCCAACACCTACAACAACAAAAAAAACCACTTCCTTTTTGTGGGTTGCTTTTCTGCTTCGTCTCCTGTGCAGCTGTTGTCATTGGCATCAAAGCAGGTGAAATGGATTCACAATACTTTTTGCTTCCGAGCTGAGCAAATTGTCCCTGAACTTTAATTGGAATTGTGTTATACTGTGATGACCGAGTGCTCCCTTAATTCTTTTGATCGGTCCAGTATAGGAAAAATTGTCTGTCCGTTTGTGCATCCGCTTGGAAGTACTAACCCAACTTTAACCCAAAGTTAGTTCATTTTACTTTTCTCCAAAAATCTAACAGGGCTAGCACCTACAGCCTATGCCTCAGAGGGTTAACACCATCTTTGAATGTGAATGTGTGCGTGAATGGGTGGATGACTGGATGTGTAAAGCGCTTTGGGGTCCTTAGGGACTAGTAAAGCGCTATACAAATACAGGCCATTTACCATTTACCATTTCTTTGTACATTTTCACGTAAAATGTTTACGTGAATACTGCACCCATAAATTCACTCATATATTTTGAACATGTCTTAAAGGAAGCATTTTCTAAGAAGTGAGACTGAAGTTAACATCATCACACGGTCATCAAAAAGTTAATATTAATAGTGTTTTAGTTCTAGAAATCGCAGTTAAGATTTTCATTAGGAGTGACCAGGATCGACAAGATTAGGTTTGGACACAGGGAGGAGGGGGCAGAGGATATATTGGAAAAAAGCTGTTGACGATGAAGCTGGCAGCTAGAGATGGATGCAGATAATCCACTGTGGTGACCTCTAATGGGAGCAGCTGAAAGAAGTTCGAGCAGTTGCATTTACCCTCAGAAAATTTTGTGAATTGTGTATATTTGTGAAGATTACCTTGCTCCACAAAACATGAAACTACTGTGAACTTTTTTTTATCCCTTTCGTGATTCCTGCAGCAGTCTATTAGCAAGTTCATCATCATCTCCTGTTGTTTTCAGCTAATTAGTTAGCTGTTCTCTATAGCAATTTGTTTATTGCAGTGACAAACCGGTGACAATGCCTATGTTTTAACACTTCCATATTAGTGTTAATAACTATACTCTTTGGCTGCTAGCTAGCTGTTGTAGCTAGCTCCTGGTTTCAAAATGATATCAGTCATATCAGCAAAACAGTTATTAATGTATGCATTACATCGTATATTGATCCTTGTGATTGATTTAACACTGAAATGCAACCAGTCCACTTTTAATACTTAATATTTTCTAAATGAAAATTCAGATGAGCTGAATAGCAGTAAACTGTAATGCTAAATGATTTCTCTACATATCATTTGCTTCTAAGAGCAGGCATAAACAGATGGTGACAACCTGAATCATTGTTCCCTATGACATATGATGCAATATTTCTATTCTGATGAAATTTGAAAATACCCCCCCATCCAGAAGTGTGGTGGCTGTGAAAGATCAAATGCACTGCAGCTTAAGAAAGCATTTTTGGGAAGACATTAATGGGATGGAACGGCTGCAGTAGTAACTGTGCACTGAGACTCTTCAAAAAAAATAAAGGATTCATTGCTGTGAGGAAGAAAAAGATGCAACCTAATGTACATTTTAATCTCAAGATTCACACATACATGTTTGCTATTAGCCATTTACTGTCGCTTGTGATTTCCAAAACAGTTTCATCACGTTATTGTCTCCCCAGAAACACGTTCCTTGGGTTTGGTGAATTTTTTTTTCTCGTAAGCTTTTGTGGCATTTCATTAATTTCGCTTGTGTGTTTTTTTCCATATGGTTTTCTTTGCTTTTAACTATTTTTCATGTGGTGTTTTGAGTTGCTGTGCATTTGAACAACTTTCACCGCCACTGTACATAAGGTACAGGGCTTATTGCATGGTTTGTGTGGACAAAGTGTGAAGCACAGGACATTGCAGTGAATAGATGTCCGCCCGATTGGATACATATGAGGGAAATTTAGTTATTTCTATTAGCAGAAATGTGTTCCATCCATTCGGTACTCTTTTTGATGCCAAGGCTCACTGTAGCTCCTCTGCTAACGTCCGGTGGTCCACACCACTTTACGTTCGACAGCTTAGGAAGAACCCCCGACAAAACAGACACACACTGCTGCACACAAAGTGATTTTGGAACGTTTATTCGTTAACAGATTCATTGCACATTTGCTGAAGTGCAGAGTCATAGTCAATGTAAAGCTTTAAAAAATACAATCTCAGTCATCTCTGATGTGATTCTGGGTGCGTTCATGTCGATCGTTTTAAATAAAATACAGTATATGACAGATAAACCTTCTCTTTAGGGTGGTAGTCATCGATAGATCTGGAAAGTAAACACTGAGAAACAGGGCAGCATAACTGGTCAACGTCAAAGGTTCATATCATTCATTCATATTTAGGTAGTATAACTTTTTGACATAGTACATGTACATTTCCCTTTGTCTTTGTAAACACACTTGTGTCTTAATGTTTTTCTTTTTTTTTCTTTTGTTTTTTTTGTGTATTCGTAGAATGTGACATACAGTACTACCCTTTAGAGAAGAGCATAAATTACCACCTTTCTGTTGGCACCTGAATTATCATAAACACCGCTCTTGAGCTGCAGCTTTTTTTTCTTTTTCTTTTTTTTTAGCACGCTCCATTTCACACAGAAATGTCCCCCATTCTCCCTTTTGGAAATAGCTCAATAGATTTACAATACATATTTTTTTCATTTTTTGATTAAAAAAATAGTTTGAATCAACTGTACACAATACCAAAAACAATGTGCTTATCCCCATAAGGTATAGTGCTGAGAGTTCAACATGCCCTTCACCATCTGTAGTTACACTGAACTCTTCTATCCTTCCCACCTTTCTTCTTTTTTTTTTAAGATGGGGTGTAATCGCAGGATCCATCACGGAGGCCTCTCTCCGTGGAACTTCCGGTGTCTGTGCCTGCCGCTCTTTTCCTTGGCCATGTTGATACAGGCATTGTGCTTGTTGCTTTGCAAGTGGTTCCAATACTTGATGAGTTCATTGGGTTGGAACTGATGGGATGTGATGAGGTGGCTGTACTTACAACTGGAGTAAGACACACGCCAGTGGTTGAAAAGGAACTCGTTGGGAGGGGGTGCTGGTTCAATGCGCAGCTTCGCCAGGCAGATTCCCACGTAAACATCCTCCAGGTGCAGCCTGCGTATGCTGAGCGAGGCCTGGTAGATCAGCTCGGCCATGTCCCCTGAGAACACGTACCCCGTGCCTGAGCAGAATATCGGGTAGCGCTCGCTTGGATACACCTCTGGTGGCATGTACCACTTGCTGTCTTTGTTTCGGTTTGGTGCATAGCCCCTCATCAGGTAGCCAGTGAAATACCTCTGCCTCGGAGGCATCTCAGGTTTCAGCAGCTTCTGGATGAGATATTCTGTATTGACAAACATGTCACTATCTGTCTTCATCACGTAGGAAGCATGTGGGCAATAGGTAGCTACCCAGTTCATGCCCATCAGAGTTTTGATGGTCAGGTTGTAGTAAGTGTCCTGATAGTCCTGTTGAATGATATCGTGGTAAACGCGGCTCTCTTCCTCGATTCTGCTCTGAAGGAGGGTGTCCGAACTCTTTCCTGTGCCGAGCAGGAAAAGACAGACAAACCCCAGGCCCATCGCCACGCTCTCGTTTCCCCATGTCTGGCGGATTGCATTGCGGGCATTGGCCTGTCCTGGCTCAGCAGCTATGAGCAGGATGAGAAAGGGTGTGCTGTCTCTGCACTTGAAGGGCTCGTTCAGGATGTATCGATAGGGCTGGGCGCTAAGCCTCCCGCCAACACCCATCTCCTTCTCTAGCGTGTTGTTAGTACTCATCGAGTCCCCGAGCCCCATTACACCCATTCTGGCTCCTCCGCCTCCTCCTCCCCCCACGACTGCTGCCTCTCCTGCTGCCCCCTCACCCTGCTGAGAGCTGAGGTTGAGGAGAGGTTTTGGTGCAACATTCCCTGTTTCCCTCCAAAGGCCCCTCAGGGAGTTGCTCTGGTTCGCCTCTCCCTTGGGGCTTCGAAGGCCCCTGACAGTGTAGGCAAGCGGGTTTTCGCGAGGCCCGCTGTGCCCTGGCAGCCAGTCTTGGTGGCTGAAAAATAAGAAAACGGCGAAGAGCAGGGCCAGTGAGACGAGCCCGGCCACGTGGGTCCGAAAGAGGGAGCGCTTGACGGTCCAGGTCATCTTGATGGGACAGCAGTGCCGCCGTCTCCACTGCATGATGCAGGTCGGGGTCGCAGGAGGCTGTTGCTGCTGCTCGAGAATGGGCGGCGGCGGTCACATACAGTCACCGTAAACATGTGGTTGTCAACAATCAGAGGGTTATCTGAGCTGACAGACAGGTTGGAGTTAGCCTCCTGGTGGAGTCAGGGGAATGTCTGAACCCCCTCCGATGCAGCTTAGAGCAGGGTTAAAATCTGAAAAGAGAAAAAAAGGAGACTGAGAAAACAGCTTTGGAAGCAGCCCAAAAGCACCTCCTATTCACTGGCACAGAGCCACATGTTAGTTGTCTGAATTGCAGGTGTGGTTTTTATTGTGGGAAAGAACTGAACCTAATTATTAATTGTGCTTTGTTTTTCTCATGGCTTGTTTTGACACGCTCGAGTGACTTTGACTAAAAAACCCTCAGTTAGAGCTTTCTGTGGATGGAGGGTCCAATATGGCAAATGGCTCTCTCGGTAAGCTGACTTAACAGTTCAAAAGGAAGTAGCTGATTCACCGTGAGCACTGTTGTATCTTTGATTGGACAGGGACGAACAACACGGCAGGGCCTGGATGCTGCTCTGAAAATTATGCATACAGTGCATCTGTATGGTTGAAAAACAAGCACTCCCAGTTGTGTCTAGTTGCTGATATACAGAACACATCCCGAATAATTCTATCTCATGGTTTACACAACTGACGGCCATAAATTTGCACAGTGACAGAAAATAAAGGGAATCAGGAATTCATCTCATGGTTAAACCCAGTTAAAATAGTCAAGACTGGTGGAAGCTACATTTTGGGCTGGCAGATTGGTGGTAGGCATGGTGAGATGGTGGTTTCTTTTTTTCTTTGCATGTCATTACTCAGTTTAATGCCTGGGGCAAACTATAAATTGCAGGTTTGGCCCAACGCGGTGCCAGCAAACGCTACCCTGAGCCGCATGGGCAAGCAAGTGTCATCAGCCCCCCGCAGCGCGTCAACAGCTAGGGAGGAGATGCATCTGTCAAAGTGAGTTTTCAGGGTCCAGCAGGCAGCGGTGCCTAAGCCTGAGCCAGCCTCTGGTGATAACAGCCATCACCAGCCATTCACCTTCTACCTCCAGCTTATCAATGCTGCCTACTGTCTAGCTGCGATCACCCAGGCTGCTTGAGGTTGGAACATGGAGACGTACAGTATAAGGAGAGGACAGATAAGGAAACAGGCAAACAGTGTGGACAAAAATCTACGTGATTATGTGTGCTGTCCAACAGGACGTTGTGCACAAAGAGAGACATAATGGTGAATGCGCAGAATGCAACTGACAGACAAGCCACTTAGAAAACTCTATGCCAGGGGTGACAAATTCAAGGTCCGCTGGCCAGAATCGGCCTGGGAAAGCCTCAAATCTGACTGTTTTGTTAATCCTGTGAATTAACAAAAAGTTTAAAGTATTTGTAATTACAGGAAAGTCTAGGCAAGGACAACCCAGAACTACTTCTGTTATTTTTACACATTTATTTCCAATACTGACATATTGTTCATTTACTACAGCAGCCTTTCTTTGTCATATACAAAAAACCAAGACATAAAGTTGAAAATGTCCATCTTTTTTCCCTATATTAAGATATTTCACAGATTAAATGTGTAATTAAAGGGCTTTACACTGACTGACACTTAAGATCAGAGTACGCTGTATGTGGTTCATGATCTAAAATGAGCCTGGCTCTGTAAACGCACTGTTCTGAAGCAGGATTTACCTAAAAAGATTGTGGTATACACGCACCAGCTCAGCGAGTCACCAAGGCAAACAGTCAGCTTGCACAAAAAAAGCATTTACTATGCAATATAGTCAATCACATGGATAGCAAACAGCACACATGCAATCATTTTTGTTGGGATCACTGACAGACAAACCCAGAATATAATGCCGACAAGATTTAATGATACACACAGCAAATACGCTACACACATAATCAGATCTGTGTACACACACAGACAAAAGATGCATGTGCACATCACACATAATTATATTCACACTTGACGCAAACATCATCACTGCTGTCCACGTTGACTAACACACACACACACACTCATGCTGGCAGTACACATCACTAGAGAAAACAGAATATGCCAGCAGAAACTTGGAGGTTGTACTAGACTCTGGCGAATATTAATGTAGCAGCAGTGTAGCAGTCTAGAATCCCCTTTTGCTTCCTGTGTGTGTTAATTTACTGCCTGCCTGCATTGCCTTTCTTGCTTGTTTGCTTGCTTTTTAATAATTTGAGATACGAAACAATGGAGCAATAATTTTTGCAAATGCAACATGCCAGCTTGCTATGAGAGAGTGTTTTTTTTCTAAATCTAAACTTGCAATTTTCAGTTTCCTGCTATGTTTGCTCATTCATCATGACAACTGACAAGGAACACGATAACCTTTTCAGGCGAGTGTGCTTACCCAGCGCAAGCAATTACAGGAGAATGAGAGAGGCCAGGGCCGGCTTTGTTTTAAAGGTTAACGTACTTTACATCGAAGCACATCCAGCGCTTGAGAGATTTCTGCTGTCAGCTAAATGAGCATGTAGTTCCATGAGCTCTGATGAAGAGTCCACACACAGAGGCGCATACACATAAAAATAAACATGTACGCACGGGTACACACGCGAAATCTGACATCTACCCCACCCACGCGCTTACAACCCTCAATGGATTTCTGACGTTGTTTTGGATCTAAATGCCAATTTCACCAGGAGATCAGGCATCCATTTTTAATTTTTACCAGTGCAATTTAATCTGCCAATGCCTTTCCTCATTAATTCATTTTCTTCGCTCCCATCAATGTCCCTTCTATATAAGCCAATTAGTTACACTAGTGCTAATTAAAGCCCCAGCGTTTCAGCAGCGGTCAATAGTCAGAATGACGCCTCGGGGAGTGGCACTTTGGTAACATACTAAGCATACATTGTAGTGCCTTTTCTCTCAGCCTTAAAATCAGCAGGAAGAAACTCCCAATGTTCACACACCAATCACCACGGTTTGCTTTCTTTCTTTCTATGCCTGCATAAGCAGCCTAGACTGCTTTTGCCTGAACATGTTGTGAGACGCATGCAAAACAAGCTTTGCCGATGTCAATGAAGATATGACCTTCATTTGATGAAAAAAAATGCACTTTGTGATAGTGACACATTTTCTTGAGGAAAACGGCTCACAGAGCGGCTGCTCACTGAAGTTAGAGGTTAAATTCTGCTTCACTGGAACCGGTCCGACTGATTATGTGGTTCATTTGACATTCCTGTTTCCTCCAATAACACCAGCCTTGAAGCAACCACTACATTTATGATTTATTTTAATGCTAAACTAGTGTTACGCCATACTGCCTTCATTGGAGTAACGAAAGCTCAGGCATCTCTAAAAAGAACCATCAAAGGCTAAACAACATCGACAAACAAATCCTGAGTGTTGTGGTTGAATGAGATATAACTTGTATGGAAAAACTAGTCTTGTGAAACAATGTTCTTTGGACAGAGAAGACCAAACTAGAGATGTCTGGGCATAATGCACAGGGCTGCGTTTGGCAAAAACCAAAAACAACAAACCGGCACAAACACCTCATTCCAACTTGCAAGCACAGTGGTGGAGGGGTGACATGGCTTATTTTGAAGGCACGGGAACTGGGCACCTTGCATTCAATGAATCTAACACGAACTAGTCTGTAGACGAAAGTAGATCAGCTACAGCTTGACTGAAACTGGTTCATGCAACAAGACAGTGGTCCCAAGCATACCAGCAAGCCTATAACAGAATGGCTGAAAAATAGCCCCCCCTCCGAGTTGCAATACCCAGAAAAAGTCCACAAATGATATGGCAAGAGCTTAGGTCACCTGTGCATTTAGAATGCCTGTAAACATAAGTGAACTGAACCTAAATTGTAAAGAAGAACGGGTTGTACAGAAAATGACAACTTCAAGTTATTGCTGGTAAAGGTGCTTCTAAAAGCTACTGAATCATGAGGTGTACTTAGTTTTCACAGGGCTGCAGAGTCCAGTGAAAACGTTTTTCACAACACTATATATACATCATAAAGCTGTGAAATTTATGGTTTTCAGGGTCTTTATCATTAACTCGGTTTCCCTGGGTCTTTTCCCGTGTTGTAGTTGTGTGTCTTATTTTGAAAGAAATATTTGCACGTTATTCTATATATTCTCCTTCCTTCCTTGTCTTTCCCCTCCTTCCCCAATCAGTCGAAGCAGGTTACTAAAACCCCTCACTTAACCTTTTTCTACCAGAAGTCTTTTCCTGTTAACTTCCTAATATGATCTCCTCAATCATGGACCTTCATCTATAAAGCCCTCCTTTTGGCATCAAGTTTGAAAATACCATCAGTAAAGTATCCAGCACATTCAGGTCTCCTTTGCATAACTGGTTTTCCCTGCGTCAGTAGCACGCACTGGGCTCTCCAAATCACAGACAAACAGTATCCCACAGTTGTTTATGTTTTTGAACCCATTTTGCACAGAGAGGCATTTTTTGAAAATTGTATTGATAGCAATGTTGAATATTATTACACAGGAAACAAACAACTACACGTAAAATAATTACACCGTGGCGCCTCTGCCTTTCTAAATGGAGGGACGGTAGCTGTGTGTGTGTATGTAAGTGTGTAAAAGTTTGGGAACCACTGTGACATAATCCATTCCTCACTTCTGTTCAGCAGCACTCCACTTCAAGAACCTGTCATTTCATTCTCAGCCTTTTGTTTACCATCTGATTGCAGTGAATAGTTCAACATGTAAATCCAAGAATACTAGTAACTTGAGATCAGGGGTGGTGGTCATCCCTATTCTAATTTCCACACTGTTGTTCTATTTCTGAATGGCCAGCTGGCAGCTTTACTTTGGTTATATTTACTAAAGTGAAAAGCAGGGTTTTCACAATCTTAAGAAAACTGCATTTCTTTAAATAAAAATTATTAAAATAAATTGCGTCTTAACTAGTGATGAACCAAAAACTAGTTTCAAGCTCAAACTTTTCTTTACAAAAAAACCCTGACGGCCAAGATCTTTTTGTTGTTGTCTTTTTTCACATTTTTGCCAAGAAAAGAAATTAATCTATCCATCTAGTAGATTTTAGGTTGCTTTGATCAACTTCAAATTATTTTAATTCATCCTTTACTTTATACTATGGCAGGCATTGATCTATCCCTTTGTTAAATCTGATGTCATTAGCCATTTCCCAGTCCAATGCTGCTTCAGTTTTCCAAATCAATCAAACTCTGAGCCACCACTCAGAGAGAAAGATCTTTTCAGCCATAATAAAATGATCACTGCGGCTGTTCTCCCAGATATTACAGTTAAGTTTACATTCAAGGGTTCAGCCGAGTTGGACGTTAACAGGAAGCTATCTCATTGGTTTCTAACTAAAGATGAGATACCAGGTTCTGACCAAAGTATGTCTAAAATACTAAACAGAAAACACATTAGCTGTGACATTTAAAGGGTTAGTCAAGCTGGGCCAACTTACATACAATGATGTGCCACATGGTGGCTAGCTACATAGCTATGTTTAGGCTAATATAAATACATTAGCACAGGGATGATAAGAAGTTTTTTCCCAAAAGCTTATATCAGCTGTCTCTAATGGGCCATCATGTGGAAAACTTCAGCCAAG
Source organism: Diplotaxodon limnothrissa (assembly GCF_057381915.1). Taxonomy (NCBI): domain Eukaryota; kingdom Metazoa; phylum Chordata; class Actinopteri; order Cichliformes; family Cichlidae; genus Diplotaxodon; species Diplotaxodon limnothrissa. The sequence continues at coordinate 11,506,342 of NC_140612.1, read as the reverse complement.
AGATGAACCAACTTCAACACCAGGCTGATCACTAATATGTTTCTATGGTGGGCTGTGCAGCAAATGAAAAGCAAGTGAATAAAAAACCTGAAGAGACTAAGAATTCAATCCAGTTCAGTTAAGGTTTATTTAGGTAGCACGAAATCAGAATAGCACTCCCGTCAAGGTACGTTCTACTGTGAGGTAAAAACCCTGCAGTTCTGGAGAAAAAAGATTTTTTTTAACCTAATTTTTGTTTCTAATCAAAATAAGAGCCACAAATGAGGATATTCGTTTAAAATTTTGATAGAACAGTAGCAGTATAATGTCCTCGTAAGTGGATATCAGGCCCTTGTAGAGCAAAATTTAGTATTTTGGTCTAAATAACCCAAAATGCGATGTCCACATATGTGGACGCCAGGTCCTAGGAGGTTAAGAAGCAAAAAGACACTTTCACTTACTCTGCAGTAACAGCTGTTACGTGGAATATCTGGAAAGGAAGAATCTCCACCAACTGACTTGTTGCGCCAGTGGCATCCTGTTACAGTAACACACTCAAATTCAGTGAGTACTTTAGAACAACAATTTATTTGTAGAAGGCAAGAGTGCATGTTGTAGAACTGAATCTAGATGTGCAAATACATTTATGAATTCTATTCAAATTCCATTTGTTTGACAGTCTACCAAAAAATCTTTCCAAGGACTATCAGTCAACTGCACATCTACAGTAACCTTGGATGGAAATCACAGTGTCACCAAAATAAAGGTCAGAGAAAGATTAAAAACAGACACACACACACACACAGAGAGAGAGACACACACACACACACACACACACAATAAAATAAACTAAAACAGAATAAAATAAAAGTGCTATATGGACTATCCTTCAGCTATAGAACAAAGTTTAATATACTGAAACAGACACTGAAATAAAAAATAGTTTGAGTTTTAAATGAAACCATCTTCAGGTTACTGCTTTTCATATCCCCTTTAATATGCTGCTTCTTCTCAACACATCTGTCTGAGTCTAATCTGCTAGTATACAAATAAAAAAAAAATAATAATAATTTGTAAAATTCATGTAATTCATGTGATACAATTTTTTAATTTCGACACTGGATTAAAGAGCCGGCACACAGTGTATGCTGCTCCTTGATTTCACTGTTTTCTTTTGTCTCTGTCTATAAATCCAAGTGTCCTCTGTCAGTAACGCTTTACTCAAAAACAAACGTTCCTGTGATATATTTAGTTACGTGGACGAGTCGTTTTATCTGTAGAATATTGATAAGGTCAAAACCCAAATACAAAAGAAGGAAATTTGGCATTTGTTGTACTTTTACAGGTTTAAAAATAAAACCGCCTTGTATCTTTACCCCCGCCAAAAGTAAAAGATTGTCATGATGTTTTAAATAATCCACAGACTTGCCGTCCAAGAACTAAAGAAAAAGGATAATTTTCAGACCCTTTGAAAACGTTGTTTGCTGTCTGACTCAGCCTGGAAAGGGCCGGCAGGATAGGGAGGGCTGAGTTCTTGCTAAGTGTTGAACAGACGAGACACTCTGGATGGCCAGCTGCGTTTTATTTTTTTTAATATCCTTCATGACTAGAGCCTGGTCAAATGTGGGCCAGGCCACTTGAGCCCTTCCAACACACGACATAGCCATATCTGATCCTTATCAGGTCAGCTGACCCAAATTACAAACTTTTCTGGTATCTAATCAAGAAGTGTTATTCATATTCTGGTTTTAAGATAGCCATTTCTTTAAACTGACTTTGATTAATCAAATAACTGATAAATACTGTAATATAAATGTTTTTTTGTTGCAAAAAAATGTTTCATAACAAGATAAATTGTTAATGTTTACAACTTCCCCCAAACTGCTGGTAGTTCTCTCAGGCAAACAACTGAAAATAAAACACTGTGCTGTTAGGAAGTGGTGCAAATAATTCACTGAAAATGACTCGCTAGCACACGAATCTTTACCTGACATATTTTACCATGCAAACAAAAGTAGGGGCAACAAACAAATATCAGATGTTACTTACGTCATTTTCTAGTAAATGTATAAATTCAGCAGAAAGCAGGACCTCAGACTCTGCTCTCTCTTTCAATCATCTCCATCATTTTCCCCATAACTGCCTTGATCCTTTGCTCATACCGAGGCTGCTGGTTTGTGGTTGGCTCTGAGCTCTGGGTTTGCTTTAGTCACTTTTCCTTTGTTAGCTTTTTTTTAAAACAACCATGTTTAAGCGTCTGTTTGTTGCTACAGACGGTTTACTTTTATGAATCTTTGTCTTTTGCTCACAGTGAGGAACTTCCACACTAACGTAACCTCAGCTTGTGGCTGCGAGTGTGGAAATCGGCCGATTCTGACCAATGCATCACATTAAACAGATTCTCTTTAGATGTTTCAAAGCTGATTGGATTAAAAAAAAAAGTGATTTAAAAAAATGGATTATTTTCAAACATACATCAGCGTTCTGAACTCCACAGATGTAATCCAATTTCGTGTAAACTGAACCTTTACCACATACACTGTAGACAGTAAACATTTAGACTCGCTTGGTCTTTAAATAGCTTTAGGTCTGAGTAATGGCAGTGACAACAGAAAGTGTTGAGCAGCCTTTGGACTTTGACTTGGACTCCCGACCTTTTAGGAAATCAAGCTTTGGCATCCAGGACCCACCGCAGCTGTAAATATTATGCTACAGCATCGCACTTCTCTAAGCGAGTGACAGACACAGAAAGTGTTATCCACTTCCGTTAATTGTGCTATCTGAAAACTATTACTGCTGTATTTACCTCTCACAGTCCTAACACCCTGCACATGTTCTCTTCCCTTGGACTCTTTTTGAGGACTCGGTTCAGACGCCACTGTAATAAATTATAAGGGGGTTTGAAAATTAGACCCTATTAAAGTTTCATAGTCTGGTGGTCAGAGTGAACACCCTGACGGGGGAGGTTAGCCTTTTTTTCCCTCTCCGTCGCAGCATTTAGCAGATATCCCCCAACTATGCACGGTCTTTAGTGCCCAAAAACACTCAGGCAGCTCGACATGATGAAGTGGATAAAAAAACCCCTGTTAATTGAACTGGATCGATGGAAAGTCCCTGGCCTTGCATCTTGGCAGGTTTACAGAGGGATTTCCTAAACTTGATTTTTATGGAGACTAATACAGCATGCACTACTGACCCTTTTTGCTGACACTGTGCCTCCAGGAATGTCACACAAAAACCAGGCAAGTGGACAACATTCATTTTTAGGGGAAGAAATAATAGTGGAATTTAAATAAGTGGTCCTCTGGTACACCTTCCCTGTGGTATGGGGGGGGGGAAGAGGGGCTTCTGGAAGATGCATGATGTTGGGACAAAGGTGTGTGGAGAAATTGATTGATGGCTAGATTGGTACTCGTCAAGGCTGCTGGGGAAGAAAGGTGGATGTAATGGAGGGGAGAGGAGGGCGGGGAAGGCTAAATGAATAATGAGGATGTGGGGGGACCGATGAGACGTGCAGGGCTGCCTACCTCCTCCTCCTCATGCTGCTGCCGCTGCGGTAGCTGATGGGGCTGCGGTCGGCTGAGGGAGAGCAGGGACCCCGGTGCCTGCACTCGCCATCACCGTCTCTCAGGACTGGAAACAATCTGGGCTTTAGTTCCCTTCCCCCTGTTTTTCTAATCGCACTGACACCTTCAATGCGTAAGGTCCCTCCTCCTCGTTCTCATCCCCACAAGCTCAACAAACCTGCGGGTTTTGGTTCTCCTCCTGCTGCGACTCCCCCTCTCCTTCCTCTCCTGTCTTGCGCCTTGTGCCCGCTCTACACTGCTGCCCTCTACTTCATTTACGTATCCCCTCACCTTTCTGTTTCTGCGTTGTTTTCTGATTTTATCCAAGTTTGGCCCGCTGCTCAGATGTGTTATTTCATGTCAGAATGAAAGCAAGAACACCACAGCATCCCCGCCCCGCAAGGCTATCGGGGAGCCCGCTGAAAAGCGACAGAGCAGCAGGAGTACGGCTGGTACTTCACGATGCTCGGAAAGCTGGTGTTAGGCAGAAGGGGAGTAATAAAAATGAGCAGAATAGGAAAAAATATATATATAATCTTCCATATATAAGTCCAATCACAGCCAAAACATGTTCCCCGAGTCCTGGAGTGGGAAACGGAAACAACAACTCATCTACCTTCACCTCCCTGCTTCGGGTTTTCAGTCCGCACCTTCTTGTTTTTTCCTTCTCCTGTGCTCCGTCTCAGAGCGACCCCGGTCGGATTCCTCAGCCGGGCGAGGTACCTACTGGCCCGGGGAAGCTGGCTGTCAGACACCGCTACACTGACAGAACTCTCCCACGTCACCGCATTCTTAGCGGAGCATCTCACGTGACCCACTTCAGTCACTCATGCTACCTTCAAGGATCGTGGGTGAAAAAATGTCCTCCCTGTATTCTCCCTCTCCCTCTCTCTCTCTCTCTCTCTCTTTTTCTCACACACACACACACACACACACACACACACACACACACACACACACACACACACACACACACACACTCTGCGTTCCAGCAAACACTCTTACAATTAAAACTTAATCAAGCCATGCTGCATTCATATTGTTATTTGACAATTTAGGGGACAGTTTTCTTCATCTTTCAGTTTGAGGGTATAATCAAACTGATAACTGAAGATTTTAGAAACTTTATTTTCATCTTGCCACACAGTGGAAATGCTGTAGACATGTTATGGCAATAATGTTTTATCTTTTAATGAGGCAGGTGTTTTGGCTGTAATTAAATGGCTGAACTAAGCCATTGTTTGCTGAAGCCCCAATCGTGATGCCTCAAGGCCATTATTATGGCCTTTGTTATCTTTGTGTTTTGAAATAGATTGTGATAAGTGATATGGGTTGAAGAATGATTGTAACAGATGTGCTATGGAGCCGATGGTCCTAAACTCATAAACTGATGATCATAAAATATAGAGGTAGACAAATTAACCCCATTGGTTGGTGAAGTCCATTGTTGAGCGTAAAGAGGAGCATTTTCGCTTGTCCTTTGAAACTGGACATGCTGATGACTGATAATCCAAGAGACAGAGCAGACTTGGTGTGTTGTGATGTACTTGGTAGGATCTTTCTAAAAGCATGCCTTCCTTTTTTGACCTTTTAACTCAAATATTTTATACAAAAAGACTTAAGAGTAGGGAAAGAGTGAATAAAATCTGTTTACAGAGGCCACAGATTAATGGAGCTTAGGCCCACTTTAGTTTGATTTAGAAAATAAATTTACAACACGCAAGACATAACCAGCAATGCCTTTTAATCCTACGCTGCAGCCTTCCAAGGCATTCAGCCATAGCTGACTGCATCGACCTGCCATAGTTACATTTCTTGGGGGATGCACATCAGATTACATGAAAGGATAGGGCACAGAGTTTAAAAAAAAAAAGGATTTCCTGTTATGTCATAAATTATGACAGATTTCCTACAGAAGTCTAACTCGGGCCTTTCTCATAGCCTTCTAGTTAGCCAGACTGGCTTTTAGTTTTACAACAGAGAAGAAGCGAAAAGAGACTACAACATCTCAATTGTGCCTCAGACCTACATTCTCAGCAAAAAACTAAAAAGAAAAAAGAAAAAAAAGAAACCAATGCAGAAGGGTCTTAACCCTGCATTTTATTTGGCTGCCAGAAGACTCTGGTCCTATAGAAATCTGTGGAAAAATGGTTTTCTGACTTGACCTCTGTAAACATTTTCTTGACAAGTTTATGGGCTCAGACACTTATGCTGTGTCATAAAAAATTGAAAAATTAAGTTTATTTTGTAAGCCTCGGTCATATGTTTCAAAATGGATATTTATCCATAGTATCCTAATTAATTAATTACCTCTGGTTTTTCTGGTTTCAAAAGGAATGCAGTTGTACAGTCTTCAGGAAAACACCCCTCTGCTCCTTTTCATTTTGACCTCAGTAAACTCTTTATTGATGAGTAATGTGTCTCAATCTCTAGTTTGAAGTCTTATTTCAGGACATTCATTTCATTGAGTAGGATTTAGGGTATGCCTGCCTTGGTGTCTTGGGAAGTCACCACAATATGAAGATGCAATATTTCTCAGCAAAACACCAAAGAAAACTTTCTACTGGACCCTGAACAATGAGACTTTAGCAACCAATGAGTGATGTCACTTTGACCACATCCATCTTTTACTATCATTTTATGACATTAACATTAAATACGATTATTTTTGTGGAATGGCATGTAATGGGAAATCATTTATATTTGGACTAAATTCTCAAGGAGTCTGTATATATTTTTTTCTACCTGTAGTGCAGCAGTTATGCATTTCATTAAAGCTGCAATCCAATTACAAAAACAATACCTCATGTAAAAAGTGGAAGTCACATAAAGAAATCTGACAAAGAACAGGAAATCAAATACGATGTATCTGAGACGGGAATGTGCAGTTGTTGGGGGTTTTTTTTTCCGCAAGTTTTCTCTTTGTTTAGATCCATCTGGGTGACAAGGTGCACATTTGATTATCAAGGCAAAGAAAATCATGGTTTCTTCTTGCTTTATTCTGATCCATTTATCATCCTTACAATGTTTGAGAAATCAAGAATGATTCCAAGAATCCAGTGAATTGGTGACAGATGTAGTTTAAAAACCAAAAAAGACCTCTCAACAACCCAAAGCTTAGTTCTTCCATTTTTCCCACATCCGCTTGAATGCAACATCACTCCCTTCTCTCATTTCGCTCCCCCTCCTTCACAACCCACCACCCTGCTCCCGCTCTGTGGGCGGAAAAAAGGGGGATTTAACTCGGTAAGAGCATGGTGGCCAGTGGTTGTCTGGTAACAGCTGGATTTGCCTCCATTGTGCTCTTTGTTTAACTCTGCCTGCAATGGTCCTCCCTGGACAGCGCCCTTCTCATTCCAACTGTAAATTAAAAAGGCATCTTTTGCCCCGTCTGCTACATTAGTAATGCATTATGCACACATGATTACCAACTAAATTTAGCATGCTTTTCACATCTAGACTAAGAACAAAACACACACACACATTCGCACGAAAACAAAACAACATGTGCTCCCCTGCAGATTACAGCACAGACTTCCTGCCTCCACTTCATGAGTCTGAAACCCTACCTGCCTCATTAATGACCTAAAGACAATGCAAGACCCTTCATCAACCCTCAGTCCTGTTTACACTCATCCACCTCAAAGGACCAGTGTGTTTCCTGATAAGGGATGAAAGCAAGCTCGCCTCTCTCCCTCTCTCAGTGGAAGTGGACCAGATGGAATTATAGCTCGTGCGAAAAGCAGCTCACCACCGCTCACCAGAGGGAGAGCGGCCTCTCGCAAGCACTGTAAATATTGTAAGGTACACTGCAGCACAGGAGCACCGGTGACTGAATAATTAATAGGAGCTGTGTCTTTGACAGAAATATTTTGGAGGCCGTTAGCTCTGCTACCTGGCCAGTGAGAACATATTTGTCAAACGAAAGCAATGTCGAGGTGGTGATTGATTTCCGGTGGCTGCCAGGTTAGAGGCAGCGTGCCTTCGTACATTAATATCATGTGGCATCTATCACAGGTCACTTCCTCAACTCATCTAGTCTTGGCTGCCCTGCAGAGACTAGCGTTTCAAAATGTAAATCGTCGTCATTAATTGCCAGGTACCCCCGGGGCGTCTTGGAATGCCTGCTCGGGTGTGTTCCACGCAGATATACACTCACCCAAATGCATGCTTTTATGGTGTTTTTACATTTCTTAGAAATGTCTCGTAGTCATTTCTTTATAAACCATTCATATCCGTCCCATTCACAATATATATATATATATATATATATATTAAAAAGCAGATAACGAGACAAACCATTTTTAACTTATCAATTAATTAATTACATACAAAAAAAAACAAAAAAAACCCCACTGCTATAAAACAACAACAACAACAAAAGTGAAGCCAACTTTCTTTTCTGTGCAAAAACCCCAAGTTCAAACACAAACGACCAAACATTTTACTAGCGGCCTGGGAACCCTTTCACATTTGAATAATTTCTCATTTCTATGCTTTGAGTCATGGTCAGTTCGCCATAATGGCTAGTTCTGGAAGGAAATGCTAAATGACATGGAGAATAATGCAGCTATATCTACCTTTTCCCTCTGCGAGTTTACTCATTTGATGAATCAATTGGTTTTTTTTTTCTTTGTTCTAAAGCGTTTTTAAGTGCGTTTGCCTCGTGCTGCCCCGTACTTTACATTCTGTCTCTCTTTTTTTCCCCCTTTTCTGTCTGACACTGCTGGGAGAAGAACGGGTTGGTTATCTTGAAGCGACGCCTTTGACGAAATGCAGTCTCAGATGAAATGCGAGCTGTTATTGCTTCTCTTAAAGAGTGCAGTCGCAATATCCTGTGGCAGAGCCTCAAGTACAGGCAGGGCTGTCAGGGAATATTTTCGCCTTGAGTCAGACTCAAGTCTCTTGTTCACAGTACAGATCCTGGGGGTCAGCTCTGTTACAGAAGAGGGCACATTACAAAGACTGAATTGCTTCGATTTCATATTATCTCAGAAAGTTTGAAATTACACTATTAAAATGTGACTTTTTTCATTTAAATCATTAGGACAAAGTGACTAAAATATCTGCTTCCATTGCACATGAAATCCATAAATGTTAATTTTAGTTTAAATCGAGTAAATTCTTTATACAAATCCCACATATGGCACAAAGAGGAGGAAAAAGGGGGAAAAAGAATTCCTGAAATGTCGCAACAGATGCATTTGGCCACATTGATGACAAAGGCAAAATGTGTAATGTCTATCACATCCATATGAAAATTCACAGAGTGAATTAGAAATGCATGGGAGGCACACAGCTGGCATGCAGTCTGAATAGTAGCATGCCTGTCAGACTGGATTGTCTGGATTCTTGCAGGCTGGCGACAAAAGAGCAGTGCTTACTGCCAATATAGAGAAATAAATTAATGAGAGCCAGCGTGCATGGCTATCAATGACAAATCTTTTATCAGTTTGTGTACAGGTAATTTATTTTAATTCAGTGTATAAATCCACTGCCTGCACAAATGTGCACATAAGATGCTTGGCTTCTTGGCTCAAGAAACCCAGGGCTGTCTGACCGTCAGAGCCAGATATAGATGCGGTCAGACAGTCTGAGATCCAGCCAAAGTGTACAAATAAACCATCTACGCAAGAGGAGCTGGAGGCAAGAGCAGGAAGCCATGAATAGACAGTTACAAGGCAAACATGACATTTATTTTATGGCGGGAGAATATTACGAAGGGATCTCATAATTACCAGCCTTTACAGTGAAATATAACAACCACAGAAAAATGACAAATGGATGTGGAAGGCTAGAATTTTTAATATATGTGTTTGCTAAACTTGGTTACACAATACAATACAAAAATAACACTATAATTGTACTCACAAAAACTGGACCACTGACATCTTGGATGGATTGTAGTATAGATATTACACAGGAAGATGGCAAGTACTGTGCAAAAGGCTGAGGTGTGCCAAATTATGCAGGCAACACACAAATCAGTGGCAGCGGGAGTGATGAATGCAAATTTAAAAGATCGGTCCAGCAGCGAGTGCCTATTTGTTAAACACGGCAGAGGCTCTGTCATGTTGTGGGGCTGCATTTTAATAATAATAATGGATACTTTATTGATCCCCATGGGGAAATTACTTGTTTTTCTCTGCATTTGACCCATTCACTCAGTGAAGCAGTGGGCAGCCCACTAAGCAGGCGCCCAGGGAGCAGTGTGTAGGGACGGTACCTTGCTCAGGGGTACCTCAGGGTAGCCGTTAAGTGGATTCGAACCGCCGACCTTCCGATAATGGGGCGACCACTTTACCTACCGAGCTATCCCTGCCCATATATATATATATATATATATATATATATATATATATATATATATATATATATATATATATATATATATATATATATATATATATATATATATATATATATATATATATATATATATATATATATATATATATATATATATATATATATATATATATATATATATATATATAGAGCAGCTGGATAGCGTAGTGGTTAGACTACACACCTTTGGAACAAGCAAGTTCGATTCCTGCCTGGGGCGTCTGTATCCAGTAAGGGTCCTAAGGCTAGACCCCCTATGCTAAGCAAGCCTACCGCAGACATGAGCGAGACAGATAAATATGAAGGCATGCCGGCTCGGACGTCGCCCGGATCAACAAGGTCCGCGTTAGGTGTTGAGGAACCAGGGCACCCTGACGAAAAGTGGGCTACTGGAACAAGAAGGCATCGGTGGGCAAGAGACGAAAACAGGGCGTTGTTGGAATGCTACTACGCAAGTAACCCTGGCGGAAGGGGCTACATGAATAGGCTGAGGGACCTATGGATTCTTCGATACCCAACATCCACAATGACGGCGAAACAACTAGTAGCTCAGTGTTCCAACATTCGAAAGAAGGGACTGCTCTCACAGCTAGAGATTGACAAGGTACAACACAAATGCTACGGCAAGGAGGAGTCAGGACGCCAGGTCAGGGGGGCGATATCATCACCCCCACCCGAGATTGGGTACATAGCCCCAAGTGCGATAGGAGAAGGATCGTTAAGTGCGAGAGGAACTGACCTGAAAGATAGGATCATGGCCAAGCTTGAAACCTGGATCCCCCGTAGCCGGTTACCAAGATTACGTGAAGTACCCTCAGAAGGTCTGCTAGATGATGTTAATGCAGCACTACGGACGATACCTACAACCACGATTACCGACACTAACAAGCTGATCTACAATACGGCAGCAGTGATCAGTGAGATGCTTGGCTACAAGTTGAACAGCCACAAGGGGCAGTACCCTCCATGGAGAAGGAGGCTAGAGGGCAAGATCAAAGTAGCACGGAGGGAGGTTAGCCAACTAACGGAGTTGCAGAAAGGTGCGACAAAGAAGGTGCATAAGAAATACAGCAAGCTGTCCATACCTGAGGCCTTAGAAACTGCCAAGCAAAGACTCACAGCCTTGGCCAGTCGCTTGAGAAGGTACACCAGAGAGATAGAAGGCAGGAGAATAAACCAGCTGTTCTCCACAGAACCAGCAAAGGTGTACTCTCAGTGGCAAGGGAACAATAAGAGAACAGCACCACCAAGGCTGGAGACCGAGCAATACTGGAAGAGCATATGGGAGAAGGACGCAACCCATAACGGCAATGCTCAGTGGCTAGTGGATCTGAGGGCAGACCACAGCAACCTCCCCGAACAGGGTCCAGTAACCATCACAGTGGCAGATATCCAAGAAAGGGTCTCCAGTATGAAGAGTTGGACAGCACCAGGGCCCGACATGGTTCACGCCTACTGGCTAAAGAAGCTGACTGCACTCCACGAGCGTCTAGCAGCACAAATGAACCAGCTGCTAGTTAACGAGAGACACCCGGAATGGCTAACCGAAGGTCGGACGGTCCTGATCCCCAAGGACCCCAAGAAGGGACCGGTCCCCTCCAACTACCGACCAATAACCTGCCTCAGTACTACATGGAAGCTCCTGTCAGGCATCATATCGGCTAAGATGAACAGGCACATGGGTCAATACATGAGCGGGACACAGAAAGGAATTGGCAAGAATACCAGAGGCGCAAAACACCAGCTACTGGTAGACAGAACAGTCAGCCGAGACTGCAAGACCAGACTGACCAACCTGTGCACTGCCTGGATTGATTACAAGAAGGCCTATGACTCAATGCCCCACAGCTGGATACTGGAATGCCTAGAATTGTACAAGATCAATGGGACCCTAAGAGCCTTCATCAGGAACTCAATGGGGATGTGGCGTACAACACTAGAGGCCAACTCCAAGCCCATAGCACAAGTCACCATCAAGTGTGGGATCTACCAAGGAGATGCTCTGTCCCCACTGCTGTTCTGCATAGGCCTGAACCCCCTCAGTGAGATCATTAACAAGACTGGCTACGGATACCGACTACGGAACGGAGCAGTTGTCAGCCACCTCCTGTACATGGATGACATCAAGCTGTATGCCAAGAGTGAACGAGACATCGATTCACTGATCCACACTACCAGGCTATACAGCAATGACATTGGAATGTCGTTCGGACTGGAGAAGTGTAGTCGGATGGTAACAAAGAGAGGGAAGGTAGTCAGAACTGAGGGGATTGAACTACCAGAAGGCAACATTGCAGACATAGAGGACAGTTACAAGTACCTGGGGATCCCGCAGGCGAATGGGAACCATGAAGAGGCCGCTAGAAAAGCTGCAACCGCCAAGTACCTGCAGAGGGTCAGGCAAGTCCTGAGGAGTCAGCTGAATGGTAAGAACAAGATCCGGGCCATCAACACCTATGCCCTGCCCGTGATCAGGTACCCTGCTGGGGTAATAGGCTGGCCAAAGGAGGAGATAGAAGCCACTGACATAAAGACAAGAAAGCTCCTTACCATGCATGGAGGGTTTCACCCCAAGTCCAGCACCCTGAGGCTGTACGCTAAGCGGAAGGAAGGGGGCCGGGGACTGGTGAGTGTCAGCACCACAGTCCAGGATGAGACAACGAACATCCAAGAATACATTGGGAAGATGGCCCCAACTGACCGAGTGCTCAGTGAATACCTCAGGCAGCAGAAACCCAAGAAAGAGGAGGGAGACGAGGAACCATCATGGAAGGACAGGCCCCTGCACGGTATGTACCACCGGCAGATAGAGGGGGTGGCTGATATCCAGAAATCCTACCAGTGGCTGGACAAAGCTGGACTGAAAGACAGCACAGAGGCACTAATCATGGCAGCACAAGAACAAGCTCTGAGCACAAGATCCATAGAGGCTGGGGTCTATCACACCAGGCAAGACCCCAGGTGCAGGCTGTGTAAAGATGCCCCAGAGACAATCCAGCACATAACAGCAGGGTGCAAGATGCTAGCAGGCAAGGCATACATGGAACGCCATAACCAAGTGGCCGGCATAGTGTACAGGAACATCTGTGCCGAGTATAACCTGGAAGTCCCGAGGTCAAAATGGGAGATGCCCCCAAGGGTGGTGGAGAATGACCGAGCTAAGATCCTGTGGGACTTCCAGATACAGACGGACAAAATGGTGGTGGCTAACCAACCGGACATAGTGGTGGTAGATAAACAGAAGAAGACGGCCGTAGTGATCGATGTAGCGGTTCCGAATGACAGCAATATCAGGAAGAAGGAACACGAGAAGCTGGAGAAATACCAAGGGCTCAGAGAAGAGCTCGAGAGGATGTGGAGGGTGAAGGTAACGGTGGTCCCCGTGGTAATCGGAGCACTAGGTGCGGTGACTCCCAAGCTAGGCGAGTGGCTCCAGCAGATCCCGGGAACAACATCGGAGATCTCTGTCCAGAAGAGCGCAGTCCTGGGAACAGCTAAGATACTGCGCAGGACCCTCAAGCTCCCAGGCCTCTGGTAGAGGACCCGAGCTTGAAGGATAAACCGCCCGCAGGGGCGTGCTGGGTGTTTTTTTTTTTTTTATATATATATATATATATGGATGCTGATAAGATGTGTTTGGTTTCCTCCAAACGTAGCACTGTGCATTATGACCAAACATCTCTATCCAAATTATATTGATCCAGAAGTCATGTAATTTATTTAGATGCAACATTGCAAACCTGAGCTGTGATGCTTTGTTCTCTTTAGACAGAAGAGGCTTTCTCTTGGCAACCCTTCCAAACAAACCATACGTGTTCAGTCTTTTTTTAAAATCGTACTGTCATGAACTTTATGCTAACCGAGGCCTCCAGAATCTGAGATGTATGTCTTGGGTTTTTCACAAGTCCACTGAGCAAAAGAAACCAAATCCAGCTTGGATTTGCTGGGATGTCCACTCCTGCATTGTGTTAACATATAGCTGAATGTTCTCTATCAAAACAGTGCCACAACATGCTGTTGCCAATACCGTTAACACCAAACTGTATGCATACTACTTACTATCACTGAACTGAAACCACAACATGGAAGCAAAAATTAACCACTATTCAAATGAAACCAACAGCATTTGCAAGGTTGACAGATTTCAATATGAGAATGTTAAAATGTGAAGTCAGTGATGCAGAACAAAGGCTAGAACAAAGATTGTGATTACCGTTTCACTAGGTAGTCCTTGTTACGAAATCAGTTTCACCCCGGTTCTTTTTATTCCTCGAGGCATCAGAGACGGCACCGGAACTCAGTAGTCATTTTCACAAAACCTTTATTCATCTTCATTTAAGCATGCATCATCTAGAAGGGGAGACGTGCAAGGCCGGTGTCCCTCTGCAGATCTTCCACTCCTTTGTTTGTTACAGTTAGCTTTATAGAAGCGACCCCATCATAAAACCCCCATGGTGTACTGCAAACTCTGTGTTTGTGTGTGTATGCTCGAGCACGTGAGTGCCTATGTGTGCGCGTACCCATATGTCTATGTAAGTGCACGTAAGTGAATGTGTGCGCGTACCTGTGTGTATGTGCACGTGAGTGAGTGTGCATGTAGGTGTGGGTGTGTCATAACAGTCAAAGCACTGTGTGTGTGTCTCTGTGTACGTGACTTCCTGCCAGTCATAAAAGTAGTCTCCACTCAACATTAACTTCTCTTTGTCTTACTTTCACAGTTCAAAGTGGGGGAGGGCCTCCTAGAAATCTACTCCTAAATTCATGACGCACTCAGGCCTTTATTGCATCCAAGGCAGTGTCAGTGTCTCTACAATAACTCTACATCCTACCTAGCACATTTCTAAACTCTCAAATAAGCTACGCATATCTTCATCCTCCATGATTAAAAGAAAAAAAAAAGATGATTAAATATTTCAAAAGGTGTGAGAGCTTTTCATCATACTCAGTATTATGCAAGAAAGCTATAGTGTATAACAAATCATTCAGTTTTTTCTGTAAGAAAACCTGGTTTGGCTTACAGATCTCAACACTATAGAAGCAGTGACAGAGAACAGAACAAACAGAACCAAAGATGATATCCAAAGAAGAGCTTTGGATACTGAAGCCTGGAGAACTGTTGCTGAAGACTGCTGAAAGAAATGACACAAAACCTTGCCTAAGAGAGTTCTGAATAGGTTGAATCCAGGGGCGATTTTAGGCCATTTTCAAAACACCCCCAAAGATTTCTTACTTTTTTGACAATATTTGCTGTTTGTGTGACACACTACTAAAAATATAAAAAGCATATGGTACTTGGTTGAGACGTAACATTTTCACAACAAAAGTATAGGTACCCCCCCATAATGGTTTGTTCCAGCTCCTCTCCCCTACTCTGGCTCTAGAGCCGTTGCTGCTTGAGCGATGGTGGCTCAGCGGAGCGGAGGTTTAAGTGCGTGGCTTAAAACAGGGCATATTAGCTGCATTTAACCTTGAGTTACTCTTTATATAGTTAGGTAGTTATCAGACCATGTTTCTTTTTAGCTGAAAAACATTACACCCAGGTAACCTGCAGTGTTAAAAATGTGTTTTCCGACGATGTTTGCTACCCTACAATCCATCCTGCTCTGTAGTAAAATCAGCGACATTTCACCGTCCTGTTGCTCCCATAGAAATGTATACAGCCTATTTAAAATCTAAAACTTAAAATTGTCCGTAGCCTACTGTTGTTACCACTGTCCTGTTTTAAATGGATACTAACTAACTAACTGACTGAATGCCCATTAACCTTATAACTCCTGTTGTGTGTGTTTGTGTACAGAGAGACAGCCAGGTTCATAATGGATATAAGGAAGTTTTTTCAAAAAAAGCAGCGACATTCAGGTAAAAGTGTAAAATCAAATGATCCGTGAATCAAGAATAATGTTGGATCAGTGTTTCAATGTGTATCTTTTATTAGATGTTCATGTGGTTTGGTTGTTTGCCTTTTGGTTGAAAGTAGACTGAGAGAGGACTTTTTGTTAGTGATCTTAATAGTATTTTTTTCACATTAATGTAATTTTTCATCTAATTGAATATAATCTATTTGTGTATGATTGTTAGTCCAAAGAGGCAGAGAGGAAAGAGGGAACGTAAGGAGAAAGTACAAGGTCAGGAAGAACCAGGTAAGAAAACAGACAGGGAATACAGAGAGCGCAGAATTATTAGGCAAGTTGTATTTTTGAGGAATTATTTTATTATTGAACAACAACCATGTTCTCAATGAATCCAAAAAACTCATTAATACCAAAGCTGAATGTTTTTGGAAGTAGTTTTTAGTTTGTTTTTAGTTTTAGCTATTTTAGGGGGATATCTGTGTGTGCAGGTGACTATTACTGTACATAATTATTAGGCAACTTAACAAAAAACAAATATATACCCATTTCAATTATTTATTTTTACCAGTGAAACCAATATAACATCTCCACATTCACAAATATACATTTCTGACATTCAAAAACAAAACAAAAACAAATCAGCGACCAATATAGCCACCTTTCTTTGCAAGAACACTCAAAAGCCTGCCATCCATGGATTCTGTCAGTGTTTTGATCTGTTCACCATCAACATTGCGTGCAGCAGCAACCACAGCCTCCCAGACACTGTTCAGAGAGGTGTACTGTTTTCCCTCCTTGTAAATCTCACATTTGATGATGGACCACAGGTTCTCAATGGGGTTCAGATCAGGTGAACAAGGTGGCCATGTCATTAGTTTTTCTTCTTTTATACCCTTTCTTGCCAGCCACGCTGTGGAGTACTTGGACGCGTGTGATGGAGCATTGTCCTGCATGAAAATCATGTTTTTCTTGAAGGATGCAGACTTCTTCCTGTACCACTGCTTGAAGGTGTCTTCCAGAAACTGGCAGTAGGACTGGGAGTTGAGCTTGACTCCATCCTCAACCCAAAAAGGCCACACAAGCTCATCTTTGATGATACCAGCCCAAACCAGTACTCCACCTCCACCTTGCTGGGCAGTTATTTTGCGCCTTGGTTTTTCCACATGCTTCTTGCGACCCTGTTGACTATTTTGAATGAAACGCTTGATTGTTCGATGATCACGCTTCAGAAGCTTTGCAATTTTGAGACTGCTGCATCCCTCTGCAAGATATCTCACTATTTTTGACTTTTCTGAGCCTGTCAAGTCCTTCTTTTGACCCGTTTTGCCAAAGGAAAGGACGTTGCCTAATAATTATGCACACCTGATATAGGGTGTTGATGTCATTAGACCACACCCCTTCTCATTACAGAGATGCACATCACCTAATATGCTTAATTGGTAGTAGGCTTTCGAGCCTATACAGCTTGGAGTAAGACAACATGCATGAAGAGGATGATGTGGACAAAATACTCATTTGCCTAATAATTCTGCACTCCCTGTAGTGACAGGCAAAACAGAAACTATTAAACTGACAAAGAGAAAAAAACAAATTTTACTCACACAATCTGGAAGTTGTGTTCTCCCTATATTAAAGCTGCTATACAGAATCTGCAAAACGAACTGGGTTGAAACATTTTTGACCCTCTTTAACAACATTCCAACATAACATTATAATTGATTGGGGAGATTAAAATTAATGATATATTTTTGTGGTTCAGCCACAACTCTACTAAAACCTCAGCCAGTAATAGGTAGGCCAACTTTTGGACCGTCCAGTTGTCTGTATGACTGCCGCAGTACGTACATCACATCAGAAAGTGCCAAACAGCCCTGGTTGAGTGAGGACCTGTAAAGAGAAGCAGATGCTCTGTTTATATTCTAAAAATGTTTTAAGCTTGTTTCAAAATTCTATACTGCAGCTTTAAATGTTTTCCAAAAGCACACATATACTTATCATTGTTTCTCAAACTTTTTACAGTGTGTACCACCTGATAAAAATGTCAAGCTCTCCTAAGTACCACTATGAAAGCATGAAAGTCATAAATCTTACAACACAAAATTAGCATTATTAAATTAGTAAAATTAACATCTGCAGTAAAGATTTTTTCATGCATGGTATACATTCTACCACAGGCAAAGTTGCCTCCATTTTTTTATATATATATTTTTTATATTTTGTAATAATTTATTTGTAATAATTTATTCTGTTTTGGGAGTGTTTTTTTATGCATCTGTATTATATTATACATACACATTAAAAGTGAATCTCTGTCCAAAAAAATGCACTCAGTTTACTTTTCACTCACTATAAGCATCATTCATAATTCCCCCCCAGTAATTAAGGAACTATATGTATTTTTTAAAATTCCAATCCATTCTTCTTTTGCAGCATTTAAATAACCTTGATCAGATTTGATGGTTTTGTTACAGACTTTTCTTTCACAAATGTGGGGGGTTAAATTGTTAAAATGCACAAAACAGTGATGTCATGTTTTGTGACGAGGGAACAGGGAGACTTGATGAATTTAAGAATCTTATGATTTAATAAAGAAATTTGCAGACTTGCACAGAGATGGTCAAATTATGATGACTGATAATGGAGACGAAGACAACAGATGACGAGGACAGGGAGGATGCAGTCTAAGCGGTTAGCAAGTTCTCTGAGTAACTCAGAAACGGACTTGTTTCCTGCAGCCATGCCCTTCACAAGAATTGATACACCTGTAACGTTATTCGCGCCCAGTGTTTTGCATTTGTCGGTGCCTTAAGTTTATTTTGAGCTGCATACTGCCGCCAGCTGCATAGGAGACGCATTGCACCATTAAACCTAAATCGACAATTCATGTGCTATTACTTATGTCTGAGTAAAGGAGCAACCAATCACACAACTGGCTCCGCCCTGTCTCTCTTGATTGACAGACAAAGTCATTCTGCTGAAAAGTCGCATTATGAAATAAATAGACCATTGGGAAAAACGGGATTTTGAAATAAAGACTGACTTTGAAAAAAAGACATTTTGGAATATAAACGGCTGGAAATAAATAAAATGCCTCAGGAATAATCTCTGTTATTGTGAAAAATAATGACCATGAAATAATATTTCACAATAATAAGTAAATTTATATAGCAGAATGCAATATATTTCACAATAATGAGCATTTTTTTCAAAATGTGTTCCATGATTTCACAATATCATTCTCACATTACATATCTGTGTCTTATTTATTCACATAGTTATTTATTTCATCTTGACCTATTTATTTATTTAATTTTGAACACTTTGGAGTTCCATACGCCTAGGCTACACTGTCGAGCGCAGATCCACTGAGCGCTCAACACAGACAGCATCGTCAGAAGGAAGAGCGCAGGGCAAGCTAGCGAGACAGAAGTTAAGCTCTCCTTGCAACATGGCAAATTGAACCTCCCCGACCCTCATTCAGATGTGGCGTTTGGAATTATTTTGGTTTTCATGTGATGTATGACCCTGAAGGTAAGCGCGTCATGGACTAAAGTAAAACAGTATGTTGGATGTGCCACGCAATGCTCAATTACATGGGTGGGAACTAGTGTGTTAGCGCAGTTAGCTCGTTAACGTGTTGGCCGTCTAGCCCCATGCACGGGGCGATCAGGGGTAGCTCGTTAACGGAGATTTGCCGTGTTGTGGCGTTAACGTCATTTCAACGAGATTAACCTGAAAGCACTAGTGGGAACACAACGAATATGACTGCACATTTACATCATTCTAGTGCAAAAACAACAAGCATGCATGCTACAAACTTTAGCCGAGTCATTTAGACAGCCGTTAGCACATGAGTCTCCTTATGGGGACCTGATATGTTTAATATGCTGCTGAGAATATAGCCCAGAAGAAGCGTATAGTATAGCTTTTATTTTGGAAAGAGCCATTTCTCTGTAATAAACTCTCTTTTCCAAAGATGAGTGATTCCTCAATCAGATACAGGGCTCGCAATATCGCTAGCCCGACGTCCAGGGGCTAGCGATTTTTCCAGTCAGGCTACCAAAATCTATCTCTGCCCTGCCCGTCGGGCTATTGTAGGAAGGAAAAATATATGTCAATGCTTTTGCATTCTTTCGGAAATGTAGCTGGGTAATTATGTTATTGGCATCGGTGAGCCACTGTCAATATGTGACATATTGAAATCGCGTTTGAATTTGTGCTTGTTTTTTGCTTTCACTTTGCAATCGCTCGGACAGCACTGATTGGTGCGTGATGATAATTTGCGCACCAATTCCTCTGACATCGTCTTATTAATCATTAGCTTACTACACAAACATGACAAGTGAAATCTCCCGCAGCAAGCTTAAACATGTGAGAGGTTGATCGCGCAGAGAATCGCTGAGCGTTATGTGAGTGCGTGTGTAAAAGCAGCAGGATATATATTTCAGTTCTGCTGAGCCAAATAAGACAGGTCAGGGTGAAGAAGTGACAGCCAAAGAAAAGCTTACCACAAAACGGAAAAGTTATGACAAATCAGACTATAAGGCAAAAAGAAAGTGCAGCTTTATGGTTTCATGGACAAAATAATTTCTGTGGCTGCAATATGATGAGCTATATAACCAGGGCTGCACATAAGTGGTCCACAGGTGCGCATTCGCTGTCAAAATAAAAAACACACACAAGGGTTAGGGTTAAATTTAAAAACTGTACTTTTGAGTTAAAATATATATTTACAATTTTAATAAATGACAAATTAAAAAGGCATGAACATTTTTTTGTATCGAAAAAATATCGAACCGTGACACCAAAGTATCGAACCGAACCGAACCGTGAATTTTGTGTATCGTTGCACCCCTAATAAACAGTTAACTATATATAAAGAGATGCTTGACTGGTCCCTATTAGTGAGTGATTATCTAATCCATCATTTTTTATTATGCAGTATACAATTATCTAATTAGTTTAATATTAACATACTTTAATGTGATATAGAGCGTAGGAGTTAGGCAGTGAGGTAGAGTGGTTAGAGTGGCTGTCCATCAACTGTACTGAAGGCTCTGTGTGGGCCTCCAGACATGCTGCATAAAATGGCCTGAGCCATGAGACTGAGTATAAACCAGCTGCTGTATAATGATCTCTAACACTGATGTAAAAAAACGTAATTGAGACTGTGAAAAAAAAGTCACATATCACCATCTGTATGCTCATTTTGAACAGCATTTGTTTCTGTAAATATTAGAAAATTTTTCAGTGTAGATTGGTGCTACAGTGTTAGTGGTTTGTCGATTTGGTTAAAAAAAAAGTAATGAAAGAACATTAAAAATATCAAAAATGACTAAAAGATAAGTCAAAACTGAACACAGAGCTTGTGGTGCTGTGATAAATTAGACAAAAAACTATAAATGTACATTTTCACGAGGAAGTGAGAGGTTTTTCTATCTTAGCACCAATTCAGAAAGCTGGAGCAAAGAACCTATCCATCCATCCATCCATCCATCCATTCGCTTCCGCTTATCCTTTTCAGGGTTGCGAGGGGCGCTGGAGCCTATCCCAGCTGTCATAGGGCGAGAGGCAGGGTACAGCCTGGACAGGTCGCCAGTCTGTCGCAGGGCCAACTCACAGAGACAGACAACCATTCGCACTCACATTCACTCCTGCATTTACACAATTGAGATTGATAAATTAACCTATCCCCACTAGCAAACAACCTAGTTATGTCCAACAACTTAAATAGTTTTGTATACTGTTTTTCTTATTTAAAGTTTGGCAGAACAACACTTGACTGCAATTTCATTCACTGAAATTCAAAGAGACACGAGTCAAAAACTTAAAAACGAATCATAAGAAGGAGCAGTCCAAGAGCGTAAACCTCCGCCAAGGCAACTCACTCTCAGGGAAGAGTACTGCACATATGTACATGTATATAGTTATTTTGCTTTCTTTGTTCTTTTTAAATGTACTTCAAGTTTGCAGTGCAGGAAAACTCAAACAAGTGAAGCATGACAGATGTTTACTTTGATTCAACAAACATGTAGGAGTAGGCAATGAATAGCTATTGAATTGTAAATAACTGGATGTCTAAGGAGCTGGAAAGAAAAGCATCTGGACTTCTTTAAGTTTCCTTGAGGACGTTTCTCCTCTCATCTGAGAAGGTTCTTCGATTATAAGAGCAAATTGGTAGAGAGTCCCAAACCCTATTGGGAATGTCCCTAAAAGGGTCGTTGATGTGCTATTAATCATCTGCCTAATCTCATGAGCCAAGGTGTAAAAACCGGTGTGGGTTACTATCAGCCAAGGTTTTGGATGAGCCCATTGTGGGACCTTGCCCCGCTTCATCATGTGATTCACTGAGGTCAAATGGCCCAGGATGTGAGTGGGCATTAAGGCGTTGTATGATGCCAATACAAAAAGTAGTAGAATTGTAAGCATCATTTTAAAAATATGTGATGGCCCTCTGCCTTGGCCAGGTGTTGCTATTTTTCTGTTTGTCCCTTTGTGTTGTCTTGCAGGTTCCTAGTAGGCGGGGCTAATCAGTGCAACTGATTAATCAGTTGTTTTCACCATACAACACTATGCATCCTTAGCATTCAATCACACATCCAACTACTGACACACTAATAACACTAATGAAGGTTTTTTAACTTGTTTTTTAATAAACTTGTAAATTTTGGTTTTAGTGGCATCTTCCCCATTGTTTTTCATGGCCCCCGAGCCAGACTTTGACAAACTAAAGAGATTTTATGAAGTTTGATCTCATTTGAAATTAAAGAAGAGGTCCAACGTACTGAGATATTTAGAATCCCCGTGTATTATTCTTGGTATGCCTATATGTTGTCAATACAAACGATGGCAGTAAGAAACATAGTTTTAAATAACTCTATATAGCATTATTTGACCCTCAGATCTATTGAGCTTGAAGGAGAGATCAGAGGTCAAATGTGACATGATATTTGAAATCTTTATACAGTACTTTGTATGTGTTGACAATACACACCACACTTGTAAAAATCATAGTTTTTAAGTAATAAGGCTTTTTGTTCATTTTTGACCAATAAATCATTAAGTCGATCTTGAGGCTAGTTCATATGATGACATTTTTTCACAATTCACAAAATGTATAAACTAAGGAGTGTGAAGTCCCAGTAGAAAATAGTTCTTTTAATGTGTCAATCATGAAGCCACTCAAGCAGATTGCAAGAATGAAAATGTGGTGTTGGAAAAAACATTCGTCCTTAAAAAATATTGTCATTAAAAAAGGAATACAAATTTACTTGTAATAAATCTTGCAGTAAAGATAATAGTATAACAAAAAGAAGGGGACATGCATTTGAGTGTTCTGCATGTGACAAGTTCTTGGTGTGCAGCTGTGTAGTGAATAAAATCTGCATTCAAACTTTAGCATATAGGAAAGTTCAATTAGGGGTCCAATGAAAGACAGCAAGGGAGTTAAAAACAGTCAGGGCCAATAAAAAAAGAAAAAACAAAAGCCTGGGTCAATCATGTATATGTGTATTGGCATTTAGCTCACCATGAAAAGTATTATCACTGGCTGTTTATCACAAAACTACCAACTTCATAATGATGTCAGAACTGTGGGAAGTCACGCTACCAGCTGTTCATAACATTAAAGGTTTTACGAGGGAGAGTGGGTGTGCTCTGATTAAAGCGCACCTGTTCTGCACAATACCCTCTTCTGCTACGGATTCCTGCTGTTTTATATACACGGATTTAAGATGGTGGATAAACTGCTGACAGGAAGTATATTTAAAGCGACTTGACAACCAAGTTTAATGGAACTGCCAGCTAAACCAGACTCTAATATTTCCCGTAGCTGTAATATAACAGGGTATTGCTGTCAGACATACAGTAAGATAAAGAACATTTTAAACTGAAACTTCTGGGGCATGGTGCACACAAAATTGTGGCAGAATTCAGTTGAGATGCTAGGCAGGTAAGAGAACTATCTATTGCCATTTTATTGAGGTCACTACAACTTTACTCAAATGTTTATGTTACCAAAAGGCGCTCAGCTGACAGAGCTGGGCTGATGAGGGGAGATAGCCCTCATATAGATCTTCATGGATGGTAGCATCAAGCAAGATGGACTGAACACGTGTATATTTCTGATAGTGTAAGTGCAACTGGAGGTAACTCTTTGTGCTCTCACCTTTCTCATTTCAATCTACCTTTTCTAGAGGTATTCTAAAATTCCACTGTAAATTGTGAGCATATTTTAGGAGTGGAACCCAAAAAACAGAAGAATTAAATGAAAATTCTTATACAGTACACATAATTGGGGGGTGTCTTTGGTCTTTATGTGGCGATCGAGAAGTCTTTCCAGTGCCAGACTCCTGCTAAAGTAAAAAAACAGAAAAAACAGCCGAGGACACTGAAACAATAGTGTCCAAAGAGGAAGTCCGAAAAGGTGCACCACTGTCAGCCCTAAGATGAGAAACTTACTAGTATTACTGAAAAAAAATCTGTCACTTGCATAAATTGCAGAAATTAGACTGTGATGCTCAGACAGGATGCAGGCAGATTTTAATGAATGTGGATATATTATGCTAACCCTTTAAATTGATCTATAATCACATTGTGCATAAATTGTCTGGCTGACTAATAAAATATGTTCCAGAACAAAGCCTATAGCTGTTCAAGTAATATTTTGTGTTATTTTTATAAGGACATAAGTTAAAATTCAAAGTCACTGGGTCAAGAGTTAAAAGTTTCTTTGTTTGCTAGGCAACCATGATTAAGACAAAAGGTGCCAAGGTCCGGGGGCCACAAAACAAGCCCATATCATTACGCTTCCACCACTGTGCTTGACAGATGCTATGAGGTGTGGATGCTGATAAGATGCGTTTGGTTTCCTCCAAACGTGGCACTGTGCATTTTGGTCAAACATCTCTATCCGAATTATATTGATCCAGAAGTCATGCAATTTATTTAGATGCAATATTGCAAACCTGAGCTGTGATGCTCTCTTTAGACAGAAGAGGCTTTCTCCTGGCAACCCTTCCAAACAAGCCATACGTGTTCAGTCTATTTTTAAATTGTACTGTCATGAACTTTATGCTAACCGAGGCCTTCAGAATCTGAGATGTATTTTTTCACTCTGATTTTCAGGGTGTCTCGTTGATCATATTCAATTCCAGCAAATGATGTGGCATCCTTTTATTCCTAACACATTACCCAGTCTATATCAGTATAGATGTCCAGCATGATTTTTTTCCCCCCATTGAAATCTGATGGGCTTTTAAAGTGGCCCTTAAATTTTTTTGAGCAGTGTATGTTACAATGACAGAAAATAAAGAAACGCATTAGTTGGTTTTCAGAGAGCTTTCTGAAAGCTGTTGATGACGCCGAATGTGATGACGTACAGTCTCCTGCCTGGCCTTGAAGTCGCCCTACTCATACAAGGCTGGATATATGGCTATGGCATGTGCCAGTCTGATTTACCACATATTGTTTTCAATATCAAGTACCAGACAGAGAATCTCATTTCACTAACAGGTTCACTTCACAACATGACTCTACAGCACCATGCGTTCGTCTATATGCAGCAGGATACTTATTGTTTCAGTTTAACTGCATCTCCGGGCTGATTGCGAAAGGCGATTGTATTTGCTTTGCTCATTGCTTGTTCTGTAAAATTAACATCCCTGGAGTTTGTTCAAAGGACACACGGGCTGTTCTTTTCTTGTGGAGGATACATGATAACTGTTAATCATAAGATGCAGCCACCAAACTGTTTGTGAGACTAGCCTGAGGTTAATTCACGCTATCACCTCAATGCTTTGTTTCTGATATCTTGTCCGGCACTTCCCCTTTCTCCCTGTTCCTCATCCTTCAGAGGAAACATGATAAAGTCTTCATTTGGTTAGTACTTCATCATGGCCTCCAAAGCAGCATAAGGAGACTCGGCTCTTTGCTGAGCCCAGTTGGAAGCCAATGACAGAAGTTTATGTGAGAGTTATTTGAGAGTCAGATTAACTTCTTCCCCAGAGCATTTATCAATAAACATCAGATTGCTTTACTCGGGTGACAAAGATCCCTTTGATATTTAATTGGCTGGGGTCCAGACATGGTGCACGCTGCTTGTTTTAAATACTTGTAAATAAAAATTTCCAGTAGTTGCCAAACTAAACTCACAAGGGGAGGACGATGAATTGATACAGTATGTGGGTTGTGTGGTCTGTTTTGAATATGCTGTGACACAGTCTGTGTGGCTCTCTTTCAACATTCTTCATTTGAATCTTTTTGCTAATGCGTGAGAGCAGGAGTTGGTGTGCCTGTGTTTGGCCTCAGAGTGTGCATCTGTGTGTGTGTGTGTTGGTGGTGGGATGGGTAAAACGCAGAGGTCAGCTATCACTTTGAAACATGCTGGTCCTTATCTCTGTCACAAGGCCTAATAGAGTAATGAATCAACATAAAGCCTGGGTCTCTCATGAATGGACCGCTGCTTCCTGCAGTAACACTCGTGCTTTACTTCAACTACACTTACTGCCTCTGTAAGCATCTTTTGCCCTCCTCCGTTGTTTATGGGCGGTTTTCAGAAGTGCCTGACTTGTGACTACAGAGGTGTATTCACACATGAGCAAGTCCTACCACCTCGTCCTACACTCAGCTGCTATGAAATAACCACAGCCATGGTATAAACGGGGTGGAGGGGCTTTGTGAAGGGAAGGAAATTGGGCACAAAAAAGAAAGCAGCATATCTGCGATCACCTTCTGATCTTGTCTCATGACCGGTGCCAAATCACTGACTGCATTCATTACGAGCTGTGGGAGCTATCAGGAGGGAGAAAGCATAATTCAAAGCATAAGGAGTAACAGAAGAAAAGCATTTTAAAAAATGAGATGCCAGGTTTCTACAAAGAATGGATGAAGTTTGTTCGATGCGTTCAATTGGCAGAAAGAAAATGACTTGTGTGAGACTTATTAGGTGTTCAAAGCCTCCAATAGCTGCTATTTAGCAAGCAGCACAAAGAAATAGACATTTTTTTTTCACTGTCACTTTTAGTGAATATGTGTCTCACAGTTTCATTCATTAGCTCATTTATTATGATTGTTGACTCAAAGTAGGCAATTTCTTCCATTACTGAGAGCTGCAGCAAACCTAGCATTGATTATTCACAAAGCGTATAACGTTTTATACAAAGATCTGTAAAAGCTTGTTTGTCTAACACAATATTGGAAACTTCTAAAAACAGCTTGTTCCTATACCTATACATCAGACATGAATTTTACACCAGCACTGAATGTGTAGAGGCTTTTCTTCCATACCACTTTCACAATAAGGCTGCAGTGTTGGCAGGCTGTATTTGGAAAAATTCAATTTTTGAATTTGGGTATTTGCATTCCTTTTCCAGTCACGTTCAGTATTTAAAAAGCAAATGGACTGTAAAGAGAAACCAAAATCTGGGTTTCCCGAAATAGACTGTTTCCAAGCTGACACCATCATGTGTGCAGTTGTTTCAGGATACTACAGGTCATCCAAACCACTGACACACTCTGGCATGCTAGTGCTTGATCAGAACTGCAGGCTTGTCATCCCTTTTAATTTTCTGGGATAAAGGAAATCGCTCTTGAATAACTTTGCATCACAGTAAAGGGAAACAAGCAGCAGAAACCTGCAGATGGTAATGTTTGGCCTCTGTGTTCACACTCTGACTTTTTCTGAAAAAACAAAAACAAAACACACACATGAGCAAAATTGGCACAAATATAATGATAGTCCGCTACCCTAGCATCTAATCACTAGCATTACTGCCAAATGACCATACAAACTTAGGACAGTATTCACTACATTTCTTACCATTTTTATCTTAATACTAGTATATGATTGTGTTCAGTATAACAAACAGAGAAAATAGAAAGGAGCCTTTACAGAAGCCGAGAGATGTCACCAGAAATCAAGAGAATAAGTCATTATATTATAAGTTGATTATTATACAACAATTTTAAGTGACATTGTAAGTGCTGAAACTCATCTAAGCATAATATTCAATGGAGCCCTGACTGAACCTTCAACCTTAAGCTTGCTGCACATGTGGTCATATTGACTGCATGTTAAATAGCCCGTATAATGAATGGACTTCAATCATGACCCATGGCCATGATGGCAGTGAAGACTTAAGATTGTGCCGTGTTCTTATTAGTCAAGATTAACTAGAGTGAAAAGGTAAATGTCTATAAGACACAAAGGAGGTCACTGGGGAACGTAGGTTTCATATATGATATGTTATTCATTCTTTAACCCTTTAAGACCTACCACAGAACCAAGTCTGCCAGAGCTTATATTATATTTTTACATGCTGTAGTGCCATTTTTGGGAGCATTTCAAGTTGCTATACATCAATACAACTGTTATAGCCCATATTTTAATAATATATATGCATTAAGTCCATAGTAACTACATTAATTGCAAAAAGGGCAATAAACAACAAAAAAATTGAAAATAGTTTTTGGTTTTTTTTACATATATTTCTACTTGAAGAAATTTAAGAGGCTTATCCCTCAAAACTTTAAATACAAAAAAGTTGGAAAAAATAGTTTACAACAACAGGAAATTTATTTTGAGTGTCTTCATAGTTTTATTTTTGAGATACAGCAATTTTTATATACAGCAGGAAAAACGAAAAACAATCGTATGATGCAAATTTGCAAAGAAAACAGCAGGTGCAACAAAATAAACTATTTTAAGCAGTGTAATTCGAGTTTTAAGCATCCCAGAAACTATTCAGGAATGTATAAAGTCAAACATGACTTATCAAAACACCAATATAGGCTTTTAAGGCCTACAAGTAAAAAACTACATTTTCCGCGAAAATGACGTCACTTCCGGTTTTGGGCAGGAAATGGCGGACATGTGATCGTTCGTGCTGACGTCTGTTTCAATGTGGGAAGAGTTATGAACAGCTGATCGGATCGGCAAAGCCTGTTTCTGGAATATTATGTTTTTGTTGCTGCAAGCGCTTTTTATGCAATTTTTGCAAAGCTATATGTGGAAGGAAACCGTGACCTAGGACAAGCTGATGGCATGAGATGTAAGGACAACTCGTCTGGTTTCATATGCAAAAAAAATTATTGCGCTAGCTTACACAGTTCGGTTCTACAGGGATTTAAAAATATTTACGCAAAACGGAGCGTGCTGCTCTGACCGGCTTTAAAGGGTTAAATACTTCCCTTTCGTATGAATCTACTAAACCATAATCTAATTTCTATATCACATTCCATTACTACCTATACTGCTCCTTTCTTAGGAAGGTATTTTCAGCCTGCACGCATATGTTTCATTCTTGCACTCCCATCATATTAGATGTCATTGCATATGCTGAGCAAGTCCTTGCTCATTCAGTCTGCATGATGATGCTTTTATGATACAGGCTTGTAAACCTTGGCACAAATTGGCCATATACCAGCCTTCAAAGGGAATACATTAATCAATTTCCATTGGCTTTGAAATGCTGGTTCTACGTTTGAATTCTGTGGGTGCTCATAGACTGAACTTTTTTTCTTAAATATCAAAAGAAATGGTTGTCCTCAAAAAGAACATACACTCTAATGCCATTCTCTTTCTTCTTTCCCTTTTATCCCCATTGTGTATCTTTTATTTTACCGCAGTTGAATAAGGTCAGCATTTTTTACTAGTTCTGAACTGTACCGTAGATGTCATAATATATGAACATACTGTATCATCTTCAAATATATTGCAGTTTATTGCATGGAGGTTATTATACATAGTGTTTGCACAGACATGCTTGAGGCCCCAGGCCAGCAAGGGACCCTTGAGGGCTGGCAAACTTGACAGTGCGCAACGTTTAACAGTCCGAGAGGTTGACCTCTCTAATGTGGCCCCACCTGACCCAACACGCCCATCCATCCATCCATCCATCCATCTTCATCCGCTTTATCCAGGTCCGGGTCGCGGGGGCAGAAGCCTAAGCAGAGAAGCCCAGACCTCCCTCTCCCCAGCGAACTTCCTCCAGCTTATCCGGGGGAACACCAAGGCGTTCCCAGGCCAGCCGAAAGATATAATCTCTCCAGCGTGTCCTGGGTCTGCCCCGGGGCCTCCTCCAAGTGGGACATGCCCGGAACACCAACCCCAGGAGGCACCCAGGAGGCATCCTTGTCAGATGCCCGAACCACCTCAGCTGGCTCCTTTCGACAACACGCCCATTGCAAGTGTTTTTTAGTTTTGATGTTTTATTTACTCAAAATAAAGGGGCCGTTATCCTTCTATGACTAAAAAAGGGACAAGATGAGAGGGAAAAAAGCAAGATAGTAGAGACTGGAGCAGATAAAAACAACCTCCAATGCTAAATAAAGTAACTTCCACAAGCATTACATTATTTTTTTTGTTCCACGTTGACCTTTAGCACTACCTAGCTAAGCTAGCAGAGCAACAAGGTATGTTCATCTCTGCTGGATGTCATGTGACTATATTGAATACAGGAGGTGCAGAATTATTAGGCAAGTTGTATTTTTGAGGAATAATTTTATTATTTGCTTAGACTGCTGCCCCCGCGACCCGGTCCCGGATAAAGCGGATGAAGATGGATGGATGGATGGATGGATGGATGGAATTTTATTATTGAACAACAACCATGTTCTCAATGAACCCAAAAAACTCATTAATATCAAAGCTGAATGTTTTTGGAAGTAGTTTTTAGTTTGTTTTTAGTTTTAGCTATTTTAGGGGGATATCTGTGTGTGCAGGTGACTATTACTGTGCATAATTATTAGGCAACTTAACAAAAAACAAATATATACCCATTTCAATTATTTATTTTTACCAGTGAAACCAATATAATATCTCCACATTCACAAATATACATTTCTGACATTCAAAAACAAAACAAAAACAAATCAGCGACCAATATAGCCACCTTTCTTTGCAAGGACACTCAAAAGCCTGCCATCCATGGTGTTTTGATCTGTTCACCATCAACATTGCGTGCAGCAGCAACCACAGCCTCCCAGACACTGTTCAGAGAGGTGTACTGTTTTCCCTCCTTGTAAATCTCACATTTGATGATGGACCACAGGTTCTCAATGGGGTTCAGATCAGGTGAACAAGGTGGCCATGTCATTAGTTTTTCTTCTTTTATACCCTTTCTTGCCAGCCACGCTGTGGAGTACTTGGACGCGTGTGATGGAGCATTGTCCTGCATGAAAATCATGTTTTTCTTGAAGGATGCAGACTTCTTCCTGTACCACTGCTTGAAGGTGTCTTCCAGAAACTGGCAGTAGGACTGGGAGTTGAGCTTGACTCCATCCTCAACCCGAAAAGGCCCCACAAGCTCATCTTTGATGATACCAGCCCAAACCAGTACTCCACCTCCACCTTGCTGGCGTCTGAGTCGGACTGGAGCTCTCTGCCCTTTACCAATCCAGCCACGGGCCCATCCATCTGGCCCATCAAGACTCACTCTCATTTCATCAGTCCATAAAACCTTAGAAAAATCAGTCTTGAGATATTTCTTGGCCCAGTCTTGACGTTTCAGCTTGTGTGTCTTGTTCAGTGGTGGTCGTCTTTCAGCCTTTCTTACCTTGGCCATGTCTCTGAGTATTGCACACCTTGTGCTTTTGGGCACTCCAGTGATGTTGCAGCTCTGAAATATGGCCAAACTGGTGGCAAGTGGCATCTTGGCAGCTGCACGCTTGACTTTTCTCAGTTCATGGGCAGTTATTTTGCGCCTTGGTTTTTCCACACGCTTCTTGCGACCCTGTTGACTATTTTGAATGAAACGCTTGATTGTTCGATGATCACGCTTCAGAAGCTTTGCAATTTTGAGACTGCTGCATCCCTCTGCAAGATATCTCACTATTTTTGACTTTTCTGAGTCTGTCAAGTCCTTCTTTTGACCCATTTTGCCAAAGGAAAGGACGTTGCCTAATAATTATGCACACCTGATATAGGGTGTTGATGTCATTAGACCACACCCCTTCTCATTACAGAGATGCACATCACCTAATATGCTTAATTGGTAGTAGGCTTTCGAGCCTATACAGCTTGGAGTAAGACAACATGCATGAAGAGGATGATGTGGACAAAATACTCATTTGCCTAATAATTCTGCACTCCCTGTATGTGTGGCCAGGAGTCAGAAGACTTATTTGTGAATCTAACATAGTAAAAAGAACAAATAACCTAATTGTTCTGAATTCAGAGTTTTGGCATTTGTCACCTTTGGTATTCAAAAAGAAAGTGGGGTGTAAAGACAAATAGATAAAAACGGCATCCTCCCAAAAAACAAACTCTCAGGTGTGCAGCTGTTACAGGTCTTCTAAGCCACTGAAAAATTCTCGGTCCTGCCATGCTGGTGCTTAAAGGAATCTGCTTTAGAATACCTTTGCATCATCGTAAATGAAAGCAACCATCAGAAACCTGCAAAGCATAAAGTTTGAAGTGGGGTTCGGGGAAATAATCCCATGGGGTTTTATACTTTTACTTTTGATGCTGTATAGCCTTTCCCACTCAGTACTAAGTTGTGGAAATGTAGGTGGATCTGCCACTACTGGCCTGGCTCAAACATCTCAAGATGGTAGAGAGTGGAAAAGATAAAAAGGACGAGTACTTATTGTATGTTTTACACACATTTGACTTGTCTGCCAGTGCAGGCTCAAGCAGATAAGTTTAATCATATCTCCTGGAACTATTACAATACATATCAAATGAAAAACACTTTGTTCAATTAACTGACTCAAACTTAAAGATTTGTTACTAGAGTGACTTTTATATTCTGATGGTGGTCAAATTTCACTCGCTTTCATTCGGCTTGCTTGATAACAGTGTCAACAAAGAAGTTATACGAGGTGATTTTCATTATCCTCTCAAATGTTAGATAAAAAGACTAATAGCTGTCACATTATTATTCACTAGCACCTCCTGAGTATAGGACAAAGGCTAATGGCTGAATAGTTGATACTCTCTCAGAGCATGACAACATAATTTACTTCTTGACTGCAATGTCTCTAAAATAAAGTCTTAAGATTTCTTAATAAAATATTTGTGCTTGCAGCCTCAAACTTTAGTCCATTTGTTAGGGCAAACAAGGCGATTGGTGTGTGTCTAGAGTTGGCAATTGTCTCTGGAAGCAGGATTACCTCTGATAACAGAACCACTGATGGGGTGGGTGCTCTCATGGGCATGTCCACGTCACATTTCTAATAGCTTTAGCTCATCAAACAGAAAGGCAAGCAGTTCTTTCTGGTTGTTTGCACATAATCAGCTATTCTTTGATTAGAGGCTAGTATATTAGACAAGTTGCTGGTGGGTCTGCATTAGGGATGGGAATCAAGAACTGGTTCCTAGTAGTCCAATTCCTCGGAATCATTAGTCTGTCTGCCTATCGATCCCAATTATCAGCTCTTGGACTCTTGTTACGATCAGCTGTTTTCAGTTTGCTGAGGCTGCAACCTCTATTTCTACCTGTTCATGTTTCTACAGAAGAATCACTGTGATGATTGCTTAAAGTGTCTTTGTGCTGGTTTTAATCTGTGATTTGTGCTCAACCTAAATACTAAGGGAAAGATCACAAGGATAGGGATTTGTGTTGGTGTGTGGGGCTGTAGCCTATAGGTTTATATTGTCAGTTGGTAATTATGAGATTTTACAGAGTAACATGAAAGTAATGTAACAAGTAATGTAACAAGTAATATAACAAATGTCTTTCTCCTCTGTGTAATTAAGTAATTTACTACATTACTTTTAAGGAAAGTGTTCTGTGTAATATGGTAATAACTTTTAGACTTTTTATGAGTAACGACCATAACAATGATTAAAACAAAGAGGGGAAATACCTCCAACATCCACAAACATTTGACCATTTACTGTGCATGAATGTAATGTCTTTGATATGCTGCTTAGAGATGGTGGTGACCAGAGATGGGCATTGCAAGAAATTAATTTTCTCTCACAAACCACAATGTGACCATGAGCGACTTAAGAGCCTTTTAATAACTCATTTAGCATTATATAGATGAAAAGTTTGATGATGTAGAATTAATTAAAACAGGCAAGTTGAACAGCTGAAGGCTTTTAAATTAGCATCTAAGAAATCTCTTGTCTTTGATCAAATATACTATGTTTAACAAGCTTTTTCCTAGGACATCATCTTAATTTTTTGATAAAGTTTGATGCCCCACTGTTGATATTCAGTTGACCACATCCGAAAGTGCTTAATTCTTTTTTTATTTATCTGCAATTTTAGAAAATAAACATGTTTTTTATATTAAGTTGTAGACCTATATCCCTTTGGTGCCACGGTGGCACAGTGGTTAGAGCTGTTATCAGGCCAGTGTAGCCCAGATGGAAAAAATCATATTTATTCTCTTTATATTAACTGTCCACATCAACAATACGTCATATTTCCTATGACCATTGAATGCACCTCTCAGTTCACCCCACGTGAGGGCACCTAGCTCAGCGACCAATCAGAGCCTACCCAGGCCGCATTGACCCTGTCAGCCAGGAAGTGAGGTGAAGGTGCATGGTGCTCCCGGGTTTTTTTTTTCTCATCTCAGCAAGAGGAGTGGAGGCATCTGCTAGTCAAACCGAGAAATCCACAGACAAAAGAGAGGAAAAACTCAGGATTGAGATGAAGGAAAGCCAGCCTACTTACCTGCTGGAAGTCCGGAGTCGAGTGGCTGGATGAAGGAGAGAAGCAACGTCGGCTAACCACTCACCTTTCATCCGGAGAGCTGCTGCAATTCCAACGCCAGTGTGTGTTGGGCTTTTGTGAAACAGAGCAACGGTCAGGTTTTTTGGAGAGGACGGAAAAGTCCAAGGACCAGGACGATATTCTGCTTGTGATAGATGGCGAGCCAACCACTTTGAGGACGATCTACCCCAAAGAAGATACACACCACACACTCATACATTCCAGTTACACTCACAAGGACCTTTGAAGTTGGCTATCGCCAGCTTAACTCTGAATTCTTAAAGGGCCCGAACGAGTACTTTTATTTTGTTTGAGTGTGCACACTATTTATTTTATTTTATACTTTATCTGTACAAATTGGACAAATACCTGTTATACCTTGTAACAATACAAGAGTGGCTACTCAAAAGTTAACATTGTGTTCAGGTCATTATTGCTGCTCAATACTTTAGCTCCATACGAATTTGGTGTCTTCTGATTCTGGCCAGGGTCTTATTACGAGCCCAAGTAATTATTGCGCTGTAATTCACCTTTATACCTTAAAGTTGGTTACAGAAGTGGCGAGCCAGCCAGGAGCCATTTGATTTGAGCATCAATATTGAGGCAATGACCAGCATGGATTTCATACAAAAGTCTGGTGTCAAAATACCTAATGCGGTTGTTGTCACTGGGATAACACAGGTATCTGAGAAAGATGAACAGGTCACTGACTTTCTGAAACAGTATGTTAAAATCACAAGAGTCCTTTTTGTTGATGATTCACTGTCCAACTTCTACCAAAACCTGATCGTAGAATACTCTAGCAGTTCAGCCTTAGAAGGTTTAGAACCTCGTTTGCCATACACATACACAGCACAAGCTGATCCCAGCGTTGTCTATGAAATTAAAACACTCAGTAGCATGTACACTACCACGGTTGGGAGTAATGTTACAAAGACCTACTTGGCTGAACTCAAGGAACTAGCCAAGCTGAGTGGCAAAGACTACGGTGAGGTGCTGAAGGAGATGATGTGTCAGATTGGGGAGGATGTTGAAGCCATGCGACCTACCACTGAAGAACCTTCTCCCACGTATGTCGAGACCACTGTTGTATCTCCGCCCGCTCCTAAAGAGCGACAGTGTCACACCTCACATTCAGATGTTACACCAAGTGATACTGGTGCCACTGATGATGTTCCCCTCACTAATGGAAGGAGAGCAGCGTCCCTTTCAGTAAGTGACTTGAACCCACCTGACATTCAGAAGGTTGTGGTAGAGCATATCGTACGAAGGCAAGATGTTGTTCCACACATCCAGTCCCAGGTGAGACTCCGTTCCTTCTCCGGTAAGGTTCCCAGACCTAACAACGAAACTGATTATGACACATGGCGCACACAAATTGAACTGCTCCAAAATGATCCCAGCATGTCCCCCCTGCAAATATCCAGAAAGATCCATGAGAGCCTGCTCCCACCAGCAGCTGATATAGTTAAGAGTTTGCGGCCTGAGTCACCACCTGTTACTTATTTGCAGCTTCTAGATTCAGCCTTTGGCACTGTAGAAGATGGCGAGGAACTTTTCGCTCAATTCCTGAACACCCTTCAAGATCCAGGTGAGAAGTCATCCACTTACCTTCACCGGCTACAGCTAGCATTAAACAGAGCCACGAAGAGGGGGGGGAGTCGCATGTGAAGAAGTGGACAAACATCTACTTAAACAGTTCTGCAGGGGATGTTGGGACAACGACCTACTCAGCACCTTGCACCCCAGCCCACCCCAATTCTCAGACCTGTTTTTAATGATTCGCTCTGAGGAAAATCGACAGCAAGCAAAAACTAGTCGTATGAGAAAACACATTAGCACCACAAAGCAGAGAACTCAGTTACAGTTCCAGAGTGCACATGTTTGTGAACCAGAGGAGAAACATGAGAGTAGCATTGCTGCTATTGAGGATCTGCGAAAGCAGGTGGCGAGTCTGCAAAGTAAACTAACTACATTCATGTCACAGAAAAAGACAAAGTTTGCAAACAGTAAGGGATCTACAACGAAGCCGCATAGTAAGATGTCAAAGCCACACGATGTAGATGGACGTATGCAAAGACAGACTTCAAAGAGGCAAAGGGGCAGACCCAAGCCCTGGTATTGTTTCAACTGTGGTGATGATGGACATATCGCTCCATGCTGTGTTGACCCTGCTAACCCCAACCTAGTAGCAGAAAAAAGAAGCAGTTGGAGGAGAAACAACGCCAGTGGGAAGCGCGAGATTGTACAGATTCACCTTTAAACATCTAACAGTTCCTGTTGTGGGACAAACAGGAGCTGAGGAGAGTCAACAACGTCCCTCAGACGTAA
This sequence comes from Diplotaxodon limnothrissa, assembly GCF_057381915.1. Classification (NCBI taxonomy): domain Eukaryota; kingdom Metazoa; phylum Chordata; class Actinopteri; order Cichliformes; family Cichlidae; genus Diplotaxodon; species Diplotaxodon limnothrissa. Next base: position 11,469,598 of record NC_140612.1, on the reverse strand, counting down.
ACAATGGCGACAAAATCACAGCTGAGGTTAACAAAGTAAGTACCCCAGCAAAGACTGTCAAAGCACAAACATGTTCTGGCTTAAACCATTCAGAGCAGAACCAATCTTTCCAACTCCCTAAACACTTGATTGGTGCCAGAAGTACAGCTCAAGTGACTGTGAGAGGTGAAGAAGTCAACTGTCTTCTTGACTCAGGCTCCCAAGTTACCACTGTTCCTGAGTCATTCTACCAGCAGCACCTTTCAGAGCAAAAGATCAAGCCACTACATGACCTCTTAGAAGTGGAAGGTGCTAATGGACAGCTAGTGCCTTACTTTGGCTATATAGAAATGACCATAACTTTTCCAAAGGACCTTACAGGTGTTCCAGTAGATGTAAACACACTTGCTTTAATCGTCCCTGACACTTCGCAATCCCTTATGCTCATAGGCACAAACACCCTAGATGTACTGTTCGACATCTACTCAAAGACTGACTTAGCCAATCGTCAACCCCTCCCACATGGCTACAAAGTAGTCTTCAAAATCATTGAGTTGAGACGGAAGCAGACAAGTGACACCCATCAGGGGGTAGTGAAGCTACTTGGCAAGATGCCTCAAGTCATTCCAGCTGGTTCAACTGTTGTGGTGGAGGGAGTCGCCCTTGGCAAGGGCCTTCAGGATGAAAAATCAGTTGTCATTGAGTACCCGTCATCGTCCCCCTTGCCCGGTGGCCTGCTACTTAAAGCCGGTCTGGTTGACTTTCCCCAGCGGCGGCCCCACAAGTTGCCAGTTGTTATAAGCAACGAGTCTGACCACGACATTGTCATCCCTGCCAAGTGTACTATTGCAGAGGTTAGTGCTTATCAGACCATCCTATTAAAGGAACACAACAAGACCAAACAGTCAGAACCACCCCAGAGAACTCCAGAGACTCCGTCTTTCCAAGAGCCCACCATAACCTTCAATTTTGGTGACTCCCCAGTTCCATTGGAATGGAAACAGCGCATCACTCAGCAGCTCAGCGGCATGCCTGAGGTGTTTGCACAGCACGACCTGGATTTTGGCCGGACGGACCAGGTGCGACATCATATAAAACTTTCGGATGACACGCCTTTCAAACTACGTGCCCGGCCAATCCACCCACAGGACATTGAGGCTGTCCGGAAGCACATTCAGGAACTCCTTGATGCAGGAGATATTAGAGAGTCAGAGTCCCCATTTGCGTCACCCATAGTGGCAGTCCGGAAAAAGAACGGCCAAGTCCGGTTGTGCATCGATTATAGGCGTCTAAACCTCCAGACTATAAAAGATGCGTACAGCCTTCCGAAGCTAGAGGACACGTTCTCAGCCCTCAATGGTTCACAGTGGTTCTCTGTTCTTGATCTAAAATCAGGGTACTACCAGATCGAGGTCGAAGAAGCAGACAAACCGAAGACGGCCTTTGTGTGCCCTCTCGGCTTCTGGGAGTTCAACAGAATGCCTCAGGGTGTAACGAACGCCTCCAGCACGTTCCAGCGGTTAATGGAGCGGTGCATGGGGGATACAGTGGGGCAAAAAAGTATTTAGTCAGCCACCGATTGTGCAAGTTCCCCCACTTAAAATGATGACAGAGGTCAGTAATTTGCACCAGAGGTACACTTCAACTGTGAGAGACAGAATGTGAAAAAAAAATCCATGAATTCACATGGTAGGATTTGTAAAGAATTTATTCGTAAAGTAGGGTGGAAAATAAGTATTTGGTCACCTCAAACAAGGAAAATCTCTGGCTCTCACAGACCTGTAACGTCTTCTGTAAGAAGCTTTTCTGTCCCCCACTCGTTACCTGTATGAATGGCACCTGTTTGAACTCATCATCTGTATAAAAGACACCTGTCCACAGCCTCAAACAGACTCCAAACTCCGCCATGGCCAAGACCAAAGAGCTTTCGAAGGACACCAGGAAAAGTATTGTAGACCTGCACCAGACTGGGAAGAGTGAATCTACAATAGGCAAGCAGCTTGGTGTGAAAAAATCAACTGTGGGAGCAATCATCAGAAAATGGAAGACATACAAGACCACTGATAATCTCCCTCGATCTGGGGCTCCATGCAAGATCTCATCCCGTGGGGTCAAAATGATCATGAGAACGGTGAGCAAAGATCCCAGAACCACACAGGGGGACCTGGTGAATGACCTGCAGAGAGCTGGGACCAAAGTAACAAAGGTCACCATCAGTAACACACTACAACGGCAGGGAATCAAATCCCGCAGTGCCAGACGTGTTCCGCTGCTGAAGCCAGTGCATGTCCAGGCCCGTCTGAAGTTTGCCAGAGAGCACATGGATGATACAGCAGAGTATTGGGAGAATGTCATGTGGTCAGATGAAACCAAAGTAGAACTTTTTGGTATAAACTCAACTCGTCGTGTTTGGAGGAAGAAGAATACTGAGTTGCATCCCAAGAACACCATACCTACTGTGAAGCATGGGGGTGGAAACATCATGCTATGGGGCTGTTTTTCTGCCAAGGGGACAGGACGACTGATCCGTGTTAAGGACAGAATGAATGGGGCCATGTATCGTGAGATTTTGAGCCAAAACCTCCTTCCATCAGTGAGAACTTTGAAGATGAAACGAGGCTGGGTCTTCCAACATGACAATGATCCAAAACACACCGCCCGGGCAACAAAGGAGTGGCTCCGTAAGAAGCATTTGAAAGTCCTGGAGTGGCCTAGCCAGTCTCCAGACCTCAACCCCATAGAAAATCTGTGGCGGGAGTTGAAAGTTCGTGTTGCTCGGCGACAGCCCCAAAACATCACTGCTCTCGAGAAGATCTGCATGGAGGAATGGGCCAAAATACCAGCTACTGTGTGTGCAAACCTGGTAAAGACCTATAGTAAACGTTTGACCTCTGTTATTGCCAACAAAGGTTATGTTACAAAGTATTGAGTTGTATTTTTGTTATTGACCAAATACTTATTTTCCACCCTGATTTACGAATAAATTCTTTACAAATCCTACCATGTGGATTCATGGATTTTTTTTTCACATTCTGTCTCTCACAGTTGAAGTGTACCTCTGGTGCAAATTACTGACCTCTGTCATCATTTTAGGTGGGGGAACTTGCACAATCGGTGGCTGACTAAATACTTTTTTGCCCCACTGTATGCATTTGAAGGATGCATTGGTCTTTCTTGATGACGTGATAGTATTCTCCCGAACCCTTGAGGAACACGAAGAAAGACTCATGAAAGTGCTCACTCGTCTAAAAGAGTTTGGGTTAAAGCTGTCACCAGAGAAATGTGTCTTCTTCCAGACTTCAGTCCGTTACCTGGGACATGTGGTCTCCAGAAATGGAGTTCGGACTGACCCTGAGAAGATTTCGGCTCTTAAAACATGGCCTGTCCCACAGACTCTGCGAGAGTTAAAGTCATTTCTTGGTTTTGCTGGGTATTATAGAAGGTTCGTTAAGGGGTATTCCAGCATTGTGAAACCTCTCCACAACTTAACTTCGGGGTACCCACCTAGCCACAAGAAATCAAAAGTAAACGCAAGACAAAGTGCACATCAGTACCATGACCCAAAAGACCCTTTCGGAGGTCGCTGGACGCCAGCTTGCCAGGAAGCCTTCGAGTCAGTCATCCAAAGTCTCACCACTGCCCCTCTACTTGCCTTCGCTGACCCCCAGAAACCCTATATACTGCACACCGACGCCAGTACCACCGGGCTTGGTGCTGTATTGTATCAGGAGCAAGAGGGACAACTTAGAGTCATAGGCTATGCAAGTAGAGGGCTGTCACGGAGCGAAAATCGCCATCCAGCGCACAAGTTGGAGTTTCTGGCGCTCAAGTGGTCAGTTACAGAAAAGTTCAGCGACTATCTCTACGGCAACCACTTCACCGTTGTAACGGATAGTAATCCGCTGACTTACATTTTGACTTCAGCAAAACTTGACGCAACTAGCTATAGGTGGCTAGCAGCACTGTCCACATTCTCTTTCAAACTCCTCTATCGTCCAGGGAAGCAGAATGGAGATGCGGATGGATTATCACGCAGACCACACGGAGGGCTAGCGGACGATCTGAAATCACAAAAAGAGATTGAACGCATACAACAGTTCACTCAAGATCACCTTTTTGATCCAGATAACATCAATGCCGTAAATCAGTCTGTGGTGAAAGCAATCTGTGAGAGGCAGTTCACCTGCAGCGTCAGTCCTGACAATGAAAGAGAGGCAGATGCAGATTGTGTTGCCTTGGTGGAGGTGCTTGCTATGTCTCCTAGTGCTGTACCTGATAGCTATGGGCAAGAGGAACAGTTTGGAGGTCTGCCAACCATTCCCCATCTAACTGAGACAGAGCTGGCAGATGAGCAAAGAGCAGATCAGTGTATAAAGCATGTTATTTCTCAGATCGAATATGGGGACACACCACCTCCAACCATGCGCACACACCTCCCTGAGCTTCCACTGCTCCTCCGAGAGCTTAACCGTCTTGAGCTCCGCAACAATGTCTTGTACCGGCGATGCCAAGAGGGGTCCCAGAAAACCTACCAGCTTATACTTCCAGCTGAGCTTCACAACACAGTTCTCACCAGCCTGCATGACCATATGGGTCACATGGGAGTCGATCGTACACTGGACCTTGTAAGGACAAGATTTTATTGGCCAAGGATGGCTTTGGACGTGGAAAGGAAAGTGAAGACGTGTGGCAGGTGCGTGCAGAGGAAGGCACGGCCTGAAAGAGCGGCCCCCTTGGTTAACATTAATACGACACGACCTCTTGAACTCTTGTACATGGACTTCTTGTCCCTGGAAGCTGACAAGAGTGGAACCAAGGATATATTGGTGATCACGGACCACTTCACTAAGTTTGCAGTTGCTATCCCAACACCTAATCAAAAGGCCCACACAGTGGCAAGGTGTCTGTGGGAGAACTTTATGGTACACTATGGCATCCCAGAAAAATTGCATAGTGACCAGGGTCCAGATTTCGAGTCCCGCACAATCAAGGAACTCTGTCAGGTGGCTGGTATCCACAAGGTGAGGACAACCCCATACCATCCTAGGGGCAATCCTGTGGAACGATTTAATCGTACCTTGCTTGATATGTTGGGAACTCTCCGTGATCAAGATAAGTCCTGTTGGCGTGACCATGTAAGACCCCTGGTTCACGCTTATAACTGCACCAGGAATGAAGTGACTGGTTTTGTCATGGTCCTGGGCCATGTGGGCCCAGTATTCTTAGTTCCTTGTATTTTTGTATTTCGTTCCTTATTTAGGCCATGTTTCCTGAGTTGCCCTGTTGTGTTGTTCCCTAAGTGTTTTCCCTTCGTGACTCTTACCCCCTGTGTGCCCCTCTGTGTATTTATGAGCCCTCGTCTCTCTTTGTGTTTTATTCTATGTTTTCCCCAGCCCGTTATGTCTGTGTTCTCCCCGTGCTCTCTCTCCTCCTGTCTGAACCTCTGTACTTCCTGTTTTACTTTGCCCGTCTCCCGTTAGTGTTGCGTTCACTCCTGCCGTGTCTTGTTATGATTATCAGTGTCACCTGTGTTCCCCGTGTGCTCCCACTTCCCTCGTTAACCCTCTGTGTATTTATGTCTGCGTCTTCCTCAGTTCTGTGTCGCGTTCTCCCTCATGCTGCGTGGATTTCCCTGTGTCTCTCTCCGAGTATTAGTTTATTGTTCCCAGTTTAAGTTTTGTATTTTCCTGTCATCTTGTCAGCAATAAAGCTGCCTTTTGAGTTCATCCCTTGAGTCCGTGAGTTTTGCGATTGGGTCCTCATCCTGCCTGCCACGCAGCGAGCCATGACAGAAGAACGCGACCACGACATGGACCCAGCGACTCACAACCCCTCCGCTGAGCTCCGGGAGGATTTGATCTATACGGTGGAGTACCACTGTCAGGAGTGGGAGGCGCTGCCAGGAGACGAACACCGGGAGGTCGTAGCCGTCCGTCTACAGCGGATGGTGTCCGGACTCCCGTGGCTGTTCGGCGCGCTGCGCCCCCATATCCGGGACTTTCTCGTTTCCACCGTAGGCGTCCGCCCGGAGCTGCCTCTCCAGTGTGAGGGGTCGGAGGACGTTCAGCCCGGTCTGCTGGAGGATTCGCGGCCCGGCTCATCTCCTCCCCCCTCTCGGCGAAAACGGCGTTCACGCCGCCGTTGCGCCAGTACTGCTGAGCGGGCTGCACCTGTGGGAGAGAGTGACTGTGCGTCACATACTCCGCCCAAGTTTTCGGGACCCGAACTTCATGACCTATGCACTACTGTGAGTGGCTCCGTTTTCCCCGCCGTTGTGTTACCTGACTCGGATAATTCCGCCGCTTTTTGTTTGGACTCCAGAGACGCTGTACAGCGAGGCACCTCAGTGTCAGATTATTCAGCCGTAGCTCTCACCAGTGATCTTTGTGTTTCTGAGCCGTCAGATTCTTGTAATGCTCGCAGTATTTCCTTTGTTTCAGCCGGTATGAATGCTTCCCCTGTTGAGTTAGCTGAACCTAAGACTGTTATTTCACACCAGACTCCCCTACATACTGCTACCAGCATTGTAGCCCCGCAGAACTGTTTTGCTCAGCCTTTGGATTCTGAAGTTTTCCAGTCTGAGCCCAGCCACACACCATCAGTATCATCAGCTCTACATGTAACAGTGCATGCTGAGAAACTCATACACCCTGAAACCGTATGTTCTATAGCTAATGCTCCTCCTAGTGACTGTTTCATGTTCCAGCCTAGTTTGTCTTTAGACATTCCTGATATTTCTCAGCCAACTCCTCAACCAGCCATTGCTTTCGCAGCTCTTCAGAGAGTTACTGAGAACAAGACCTGTGTTGCTGAGCCAGCCAACTTAACATCTACGCTTAGCGTTCTGCCTGAGCCAGGTGACACAGAGACTAGTAGCCATTCCTCTGCTATGAACAGTTTAATCTTTAAACCAGCTCTTGTATCTGTGACTCCCAGTGTTGCTCCTTCAGTTTCTCAGGCTGTGGTTTTTCCTGTGCCACAACTTGAAAGTGCTAACTCGGACGCTACCTGTGTAAACTCACCTCCTCTCGTGCCTGCTAAGCAGGAAACTGCTTCTGTTTTTCCTCGTGGACTCCTCGAGACTGTGTATTCAATGCCTGCTAAGGTTAAGAGCCGCAAGGTTTCATCTGCCATACAGAGACTGGCAAAAGATCTTAGTTTGAGCACTGCAGAACTGTTTGCACAGGTTAAATTTTCTATTCCACACTCATGTCAGTTTAACTCTTTGCGCCATGCTTTTTGTCCAGGTTTCATGGACTCTGTGTGCACTACGTCTCGGACTACATCCTGTACGTCTGTATGTAGTGTTGTCTCACATCCAGATTATCCTGACGCTGCTTGTGTGAGTTCTCCTGTACCTGTGGCTGTACCTAAACTCACTCTTTCCAAAACTGCTAATTATGACACGGACAACTTAAGTACAGCAGAGTTGCTAGAACCAGCCCACCATAAGTCTCTGTTTACTGAAACTGTGTTTGGCTCCACCAACTTGGTTCACCCAGTGACTGTTACTGTTTCTGTGCTTCGCTCTCCGCCTCCAGTTCCTGTAACCAGGGCAGCGCGGGCCCGGCTTTCCCTTGCTCCCGTATCAGTTCCTCGGGAGAGGGTGGCTGAGGTCCAGCTGGTCCCTGCTTCTGTCCCCAGCTTGGCAGAGGCGCTGTTCATCCCGGCACCCGTACCTGCCCCTCGGGTGGGGTTGATGGACGCCCAGCCTATGCCTGCGCCAGTTCCGGTTCCCTGGGTGAGGTCTACTGTAACCCTGCCGACTCCTGCACCCGTCTCAGTCCCTCGGGTGGGAGCAGCAGAGGCCCAGCTAGCTCCTGCACCTACACTGGCCCCCAGGGTAAAGGCAGCCAGAGCCCAGCTCGTCCCTGCACCCGTATCTGTTTCTCGGGTGGGGATGACTGGTGTTCGGCCAGGCCCAGCACCCGTTCCTGTTCCTCGGAGGAGAGCAGCCAGGAGTCAGTCACCTGTTCAGTCATCAGTTCAACTACCTGCTGTTCCACCATCACTACAACCACCACTACAACTTGCACTTCTGTCCTCAGCACAGTCATTAGCTCAGTTATCAGCCCAGTTCCCTGTTTGGTCACCAGCTCAGTTAGTAGCTCAGCAACCTGTTCAGTTACTGCCAACCTCAGCTGGAAGCCTTTGTGAGCTTTCTCCGCCAGCTGTGGACTGCATGGTACTGACAAACGTTGGACAGACTGTTTGCCCTGCACAGCCCCAGCCGTTGCATCCTAAGCCGACTGCGTGCCCTGTGCAGCTACAGTTAGCGTTCCCTCAGCCAGAAGTCTCTGCACCTGCTGGCTCTGCATCTGTCTCCGCTGGGGGTTCAGGAGGACCCCTCCAGCAGCTCCTCGTCTCCGCTGGCGGCTCTGCCCAGCCCGGCCAGCACCTCCTCGTCTCCGCTGGCGGCTCTGCCCAGCCCGGCCAGCACCTCCTCGTCTCCGCTGGGGGTTCAGGAGAACCTCTCCAGCCGCTCCTCGTCTCCGCTGGGGGTTCAGGAGAACCTCTCCAGCCGCTCCTCGTCTCCGCTGGGGGTTCAGGGGAACCTCTCCAGCCGCTCCTCGTCTCTGCTGGCGGCTCAGGTCAGCCCGGCCAGCACCTCCTCGTCTCCGCTGGAGGGCCCGGGGAGCCCGTCCAGCCACCATCTACTTCTGCGTCGCCTGGTCCGGCCCCGTCGTCGCCTGGTCCGGCCCCGTCGTCGCCTGGTCTGGCCCCGGCTTCGCCTGGTCCAGCTCCAGCATCTGCTTCTGCTCCGCCTGGTCCTGCTTCGGCCTGTGCTTCGCCCAGTTCGGCCTCAGCCTCAGCTCCTGCTTCGCCGTCGCCTGGTCCAGCCTCAGCCTCTGCAGCAACGCCTGGTCCGGCCCCCGCATCGCCACAGTCTGGTCCTGCCTCGTCTGGTCCTGCCTCATCTGGTCCTGTGCCCACCGGGCCATGGCCAGCACGTCTCTCTTTGTGTTTTATTCTATGTTTTCCCCAGCCCGTTATGTCTGTGTTCTCCCCATGCTCTCTCTCCTCCTGTCTGAACCTCTGTACTTCCTGTTTTACTTTGCCCGTCTCCCGTTAGTGTTGCGTTCACTCCTGCCGTGTCTTGTTATGATTATCAGTGTCACCTGTGTTCCCCGTGTGCTCCCACTTCCCTCGTTAACCCTCTGTGTATTTATGTCTGCGTCTTCCTCAGTTCTGTGTCGCGTTCTCCCTCATGCTGCGTGGATTTCCCTGTGTCTCTCTCCAAGTATTAGTTTATTGTTCCCAGTTTAAGTTTTGTATTTTCCTGTCATCTTGTCAGCAATAAAGCTGCCTTTTGAGTTCATCCCTTGAGTCCGTGAGTTTTGCGATTGGGTCCTCATCCTGCCTGCCACGCAGCGAGCCATGACAGGTTTCACCCTGTACGAACTGATGTTCGGACGCCAACCTCAGTTGCCAGTTGACCTTGCATTCAACCTGCCAGTGCAAGAGGAACAACACTCATCTCACTCTGAATATGTGCAAAAACTCAAGTCACGTCTCAAAGAAAGCTACAAGTTAGCTATGGACAAGGCTGCAAAGATAGCTCACAAGAACAAAATGAGGTTTGACAGACATGTAACTGCCTCAGACTTGGAAGCTGGAGATCGGGTATTGGTCAGGAATGTCCGTATCCGGGGCAAACATAAGATTTCAGACAAGTGGGAACACACTGTGCATGTAGTGGTGAGAAGGGCAGGCAACCTCCCAGTATATACGGTTAAGCCTGAAAACAAAGATGGTCCCCTAAGGACACTACACCGGGATCTGTTGCTACCATGTGGCTACCTACCTGTGGAGGAAAGCAGTGAGCATGTACAGAAGCCAGTGTCACGCAGGCCAAGAACCCGTGCAAATCCAGCGCTAGAGGAAGAGAACTCCTCAGACGAAGAAGATGATTTGCTCATTCCTGTTTGGTTGAGTTCCCCTGTCCACACAGTGAGTGAGAGTCCTGTCAATGTTCCTGATATTGACAACCCACCTGTTTTTGACAGCCAATCTGATTTTAGCAACATACCTGATATGCCTAACAGTACTACAGATGATACTGAGTACTTATCTGCCAATGGAGTCACACCGACCGAACAAGTGGATGAAATAACCTTAACTGAAAATGACTCACCTGTTGATGACCCAGACGTCCAAGAAAGGCAACTTCCATTTCAGGAGGCTGGCACCAGAGGTGCGAATCCTGAGGAGAGAATGGAGGAGATAGTCCCAGTGGATACAAGGGAAAACATGGATACAAATGATTCTGTAAGGAGAACTGAGAGAAACCGTCGTCCGCCACGACGGCTTCACTATACGGAGCTAGGCAATCCTCTGATCACTGCAGCAAAATCATTCTTGCAAGGACTGTCTTCAGCTTGGGCCAATGTCATCAGTGATGGTGAAGAGCCTGTTTCGCCCTCTTCCTTGACCCGTCAAATAATCATCATTTAACTGTCTACCATGCACAGGGACGTGCATGAGTTCAGGAGGGGAGGGTGTAGCCCAGATGGAAAAAATCATATTTATTCTCTTTATATTAACTGTCCACATCAACAAAACGTCATATTTCCTATGACCATTGAATGCACCTCTCAGTTCACCCCACGTGAGGGCACCTAGCTCAGCGACCAATCAGAGCCTATCCAGGCCACATTGACCCTGTCAGCCAGGAAGTGAGGTGAAGGTGCATGGTGCTCCCGGGTTTTTTTTTCTCATCTCAGCAAGAGGAGTGGAGGCATCTGCTAGTAAAACCGAGAAATCCACGGACAAAAGAGAGGAAAAACTCAGGATTGAGATGAAGGAAAGCCAGCCTACTTACCTGCTGGAAGTCCGGAGTCGAGTGGCTGGATGAAGGAGAGAAGCAACGTCGGCTAACCACTCACCTTTCATCCGGAGAGCTGCTGCAATTCCAACGCCAGTGTGTGTTGGGCTTTTGTGAAACAGAGCAATGGTCAGGTTTTTTGGAGAGGACGGAAAAGTCCAAGGACCAGGACGATATTCTGCTTGTGATAGATGGCGAGCCAACCACTTTGAGGACGATCTACCCCAAAGAAGATACACACCACACACTCATACATTCCAGTTACACTCACAAGGACCTTTGAAGTTGGCTATCGCCAGCTTAACTCTGAATTCTTAAAGGGCCCGAACAAGTACTTTTATTTTGTTTGAGTGTGCACACTATTTATTTTATTTTATACTTTATCTGTACAAATTGGACAAATACCTGTTATACCTTGTAACAATACAAGAGTGGCTACTCAAAAGTTAACATTGTGTTCAGGTCATTATTGCTGCTCAATACTTTAGCTCCATACGAATTTGGTGTCTTCTGATTCTGGCCAGGGTCTTATTACGAGCCCAAGTAATTATTGCGCTGTAATTCACCTTTATACCTTAAAGTTGGTTACACCAGGGTCTGTTTTTGCATGGCTTCTCTCTGGGTACTCTGGCTTCCTCCAATAGTCCAAAGACATGCAGTTAGTGGGGATAGGTTAATTGGAAACTCTAATTACCCATAGGTGTGAATGTGAGTGTGAATGTCTGTGTCTACATGTCAACCCTGCGACAGACTGGCAACCTGTCCAGGGTGTACCCTGCCTCTCGCCCTGCGACAGATGGGATAGGCGACAGCTGGCCCGGCGACCCTGAAAAGGATAAGCGGCAGATGATGGATGGATGTTCCTGAGCTGATTAAAATTATTTATTTCGAAGTATGGTAAATGTTTACATGATAACTATAGAAGTAATATGCTTTATAGTTCTTCAGAAGAGTGCAGAGAGTTGAAGGTGTCCAGGACGAGGCTGTCAGAACATTTTCTTTAATGTGTTCTAATTGTTTTGTTGAAGAGTGGAGGAAGACTAGATAACGACTGTAAAAAGAGCATATTATATATTATATACCTATCATATTATATGTTATATTCCAGTGTCTTCCTATGGATGCGTTTTCAACAATGGATGTGGATGTACGAAATAGTTTTAACTGCAGAACTAAAATGTTGCTTTCACATCCCACAAATGAAATATTAACCAACTTTTGATCTAGTATGTTGTTTACTTTGGATTGCAGCTCTGATAACCAATCTCATATTTCCTGCTAGCTGACAAAAGAAGGTGATTAAAATCAAACATTATTTCTTTATGAAATTGCTATGTGTGACAAACGGTGTGTTTTCAGCCAAGCCATCACACATCACTCTTCACCATTTCTGGTCTATTTACATATTTTGGTTTTTGACACGCAGGATTTAACTAAATGGTTGATGTCCGCTAACCTCTTGATGCCAGAACTTACTTTCCTTCTGTGATGTGAGAATTATGACGATTCCTGAATTTGAGTATGTCTCTCTCCCTTTTTCTTTTCTTTTTTTTTTGATTCCAACTCAGACGAGGCATGCAGTTTGGCATGCACATGCGTTGGCATCTTTCTGTGGAGCAGACACGTATAAATCCTTTTATACGCAATGCTGCCAAACTACCCTGTAGGCAGGCTTTGCATTTGAAATGTACAATTAGTTATCCCTGTTTGGTTTGAATGCAACATTTCTGAAACAACAAGCCTGGGGGCAACACCAGGAGAATGGCAGCAGCGACCTCATACATTGCACCTTGTTGTTGTTGTTGTCCTTGTTTATCTCGTTCTTTGTCTTGCTCTCCACTTTCATTCTTATTTCTCTCTGTCTTGTGTCCTGAGGTGAACTGAATCGTCATCTAGAGTGCGGATGAGGTTAGGTCTTTATGTGGGCTTCATTCACCGCAATGTGTTTTGGCAGGAGCATAAAAATACTGCCTGAGTTTCTCGGTCAGGGTTGAGGAAGTAGATGGGATAAACTGAGGTGCTTCATCTAATCAGCAGTGCCAGCAGCGTGCAGTAAAGCCAGCTGCTGGCCACAGGCAGGTGGGGCCAGAAATCTGCTTGTACTACCTGCTTCTAGCACTGACCCCTAGTGTGCCCCCATGCTGTGCCTAATCTACAAAGGCATTAATACAGGCAGAGTTGGCTCACAACAAGGCTGTTAGTAAGATTAAAAAGCCTTCCCTAAGTGTTCTGTTGGCAAATGGAGAGCTTTTTTCGTGTATTCCCCACGAAGGATTAAAGTGAAGATCAACATGCTAAAAGACTATGTTTAAAGAAATGCAATTTTAGCCTTGTGTTTTTGTTCTATTTTTTTATTTCTGACTTTCCATTTCCTACATCCTCCTACAAGGCCTGAATGATTCTGGAACAGCTTAATAGCAGTGAATGATGCATGGAAAGTACCATGTTTGACAATATATTTCTGCCAAAAGACAGTATTTTACATCAAGGCTAAAAGAGGCTTGGTGGTAAGGTCTAACAGAGCCACCTACACATTTTTAAAAAGAAACACAAACACCATTGTTTGTGAGAAACTAAAGCTTAGCTGATGAATTAAAAGAAATTGTATGAATGGGCCTAAGCATCCTATGACTTCATCCAAGCCTAAAATAACACAAGGCTTTGAAAATTATGCCTCACCTCTTTTTAATAATAATAAATAATAATAAATTTTATTTATAAAGCGCCTTTTAAGACACCCAAGGACACTTTACAGAGTTCCACAGCCTGGGAGCACAGCAGCTAAAAGCTCTGCTTCCCATGGTGGTGAGGCAGAAGGAAGGCACAGCAAGCTGGATAGAAGAAGAAGATCGAAGTGAGTGGGCAGAAAAGGTAGTGCTTAACAGATCATAAAAGGTAAGAAGGTGCGAGGTTATGAATGGCCTTGAAGGTGAGCAGAAGAAGTTTGTATATTATCCGGAATTTCACAGGGAGCCAGTGAAGTTCCTGAAGAACAGGGGTGATGTGCTGGTAGGAGGGGATTCTGGTGATAATGCGGGCAGCAGAGTTCTGAACCAGTTGAAGCTTATGGAGGGATTTTTGGGGGAGACCATGTAAGAGAGAGTTGCAGTAGTCAATACGAGACTGTGGAAAAGAATGAACGTAGACTAGGTGGAAAGAGAAGGACGTAATCTGTTAAAGTTACGTAGATAGAAATAGGCAGAACAGGGAGAGATTATTGATGTGAGATTTATATGTGAGATTTATAGGAAAGTGAACTGTCTGGGATGACACCAAACTGAGGAGAAGGGAAAACTGTGGAGTTATCGATAGTGAGTGAGAAATGGTTTGCCTGCAAAAGGTTGGATTTGGTGCCAGTAAGGAGGATTTCAGTTTTATCCTCATTGAGCTTTAGAAAATTGGAGCTAAACCAGGATTTTAATTCGGACAGACATTCTGTAAGGGAAGAAGGTGGGAGGGAGGAATCCAAAAGTTTCTGAACTCTGGCCTGCAAAAGCAAAAAAGATCACATTATGTAAATCTGAATCAGCTGGGCTATTCTTAATAGTGGGATGCAAGGAATTGTGCATTAAAAGATTTTGTTCACACCAACAAAACTGGAAGTAGAATTTGTTTATGTAGTCCTTACGAGAACAAAAGTCACATGACTATTCACAATATAACATAAAAAGATAGAAAGGCGTGCATACAGCAATTAAAAGTGCTTTAAATGAAATAAAAATAATAAAATCAAGCTTGCACAGGTGTCCACAGATATTAAGTCTAGTGGAGGCAAGCTAAACAAATTAGGTGGCGCTTTCTAGAAAGTGAAATCTCCCCTGCTCTTTAGGTACCACCAGCAACCTTTGATCAGCAGCCCTCAGAGACCTGCCTGTTATACATGGATATAAAAGTTCACTAATACAGAGAGCCATCTGACCACTCAGAGCCTGGAAGGCGATTATCAAACTCTAAATTTAACCTTAAATTTAAGGAGGAGCCACTGTAAAGAGAAAAGAATCAGTGTCACATGACACCTTTTAGAGGACCATGTGAGAAGCCTTGCAGCATTCTGGCCCATTTGTTGGCAATCCAGGGACGATTTACTGCACATTAATAATAAATTGTACTAAACGAGTCATGATGAAATAAAAACATGATGATCAACTTATATCACGTTGACCCTAAACCCACCCTGTTCTCCAGATTCTGCTCCCTGCAATTTTGTGCTTTTGCCTAAAAATAATAACAATAAATGATCGTAATACCTTTGTTGTCATTGTGCATGTGCAGCAAAACTCGATGCAGTGGCTTTCTATCCTCAGTGGGTAAGTGGGACTTTCACAGAGGGGTGGGAGCAGCTTAAAAGAAACGACCTTCTGATCTAGTGGCTTAGTGGCGAGGGTTTCCAAACATTTCTATTCCCTTATTTCCTGTCTGTTACAAAGATGAATGTTCATATTAAACATGGCCACAGTTCAAATAAAGTCAGTATGTTACTAACGTGTTATATGAAAACTCAGGCTTTAGAATTAATCTGTATATTATCAGTGAGGGCAGATATGACAATCATGGGCACACACAGCTCTGACTCTGCTAGAAAAGCCCCGCCCACTTACTTACATTTCAAGTTTACCAGCTGACAATAAAGTTACACATTTACAGATCATACGCTAACACAAACATCTGCGGGGTGTCAGGATTTAAAAATGGACAGATTCTGCTGCACAAATATGAAAGCTATTTTCACCTGCTCATACATTAACTGCTAATGTGTTCATATTTTTATACCCCTGTAGAGTAGAGCATCTAAATAGCACCGTCTAAAGATTACTGTGCAATTTTTGCCATCTATTACATCCTAACACTACACTTCCTTCATCTTAAGTGACCTCAAATGGCTATAAAGTTTCATATTCTTTTTCATTCTCAGTTCAAAGTACCATTGTTTTGTGCCTCACTGTACACACACACACACACACACACACACACACACACACACACACACACACACACACAGTCATATACACAGAGTAGAAGTAGAGAGAGTAACCACTCATGCTTAACCGGATAGACTCCATGCTTTCTGCTCACATTTCCTCAAGGATACTTAGCGTATTCATGGCCTCTTATCCCCACAGAAACACCCATCAGGAAGGAAATGAAGCTAACTGGAGGGGTAGAGTAAAGGAAAAGAAACAAGGACTATTTCCTTTATTTCTTATCAACAGGCGACATTGGGCAGAGTCGATGAGCAAATTCTAAACTGTTTTGCTTTTAGCAGCAGTGGAGCTCTTCGGCGCAGGTTCCAGTGTGTTTGGCTGACTTAGCAGCAGATATTAAACATTATTGAATCTTTCCAAAGACGTGGACTGGAGGGTTTTGAAATTTGATACAGCTGATGAAAGCGGTGCTGAAAAATTGGGGATGGGAGGAAGGCGGAGGGTGTGCGGGGTGCCGCTTCAAATGTTTCAAATCTCCGGGCTGAAATGAATCTGGTTTTTATCAGGTCACTGAAGCATTTCCATGGCAATCAGAAAAATAAAAAAAGGCCTTGAACTGAAATCAAAAGCATCAAAGAGGATCACAGAGCCTCACCGAGAGCAGGACCTAAAAAATAAAATAAAATCATATAGCTAATATCCATGTGTGAAATGATCTCCTGAACAAAACAGAACTTACATTTCACTTATAGCTCAATATCTCTTTTAAATATTTGTGTGCGTGTGTGTGTGTGCGTGCATGTGTGTGTGTGTGTGTAATTGGTCCAGAGTTGAAAGGAAAACCAGTTCACAAGCTAGTACATACGTTGGTTTAATGAATAAGATGTGATGAAAGGCAAGAGAGTATTTTTCAAAAGCATACATATTTTAATTGGGGGTTTCAGAAGTAGCTTTCATTTCTTCTACTGATTCAGGTTTCTTTCATTAGGGCAGCATAAAGATGTCCCACTAGGTGTGCAGTGTTGACATCACTGGTGCAGGTTTGGTTTGAGCACTGACGAGAACACGGTAACCACAGGTGTCTTTGGGTCCTGAGGTGTCACTTCCCTTTTTTCAAAAGTTTGGTGTATTTGATTGCTTCAGTTTGTACTTTTAAACACACAACCAATTAAAAATATTGACACTGCTGATGTCAGTGTCATTACACACAACAACAAAAAACAAAAACAAGTGGGCCATCTGCAGCCAACCACACCCCACGTTTCCAAGGGAAACATGAAAGTAAATAGTTGAGATTATGGATCTGTTGAGAATGATATGGTCAAGTCATCAAGTAGTTACTTCCTGTAATTACATGTGAAAAAAAAATTAAAAAAAATAAATATAACTGAAAATAATGTAAACATTTGTTTGATTTTAAAAGACTTTTATATGCCAAACACCAATTTACTGATGTCAATCCCATGTTTTTCTCGTGCAATATGATTAAAAGTATGAAGTAGTCATGTTCTGTGAGAAGAATGTGAAAACTTTACCCTGTAAAATAAAACCATTAGGTCTCAGTAGATTACATATAGCAAGATTGCAGACCATTATTCTGTTTTCTTATCGCTCCTCATTCAAGGTCATAATCTTGACATTGGCTGGTGATTGCGATAAACTGTTAACCAGTGAGAGTGTGGTTCCACTATCAGACCTGCACCTCTCTCGTAACATTTGCAAACAACCAAGGCGATAATCCTTTGTCCAAAAGTGTTGAGTCACACACCCAAAGCCAAGTTTTCCAAGCTTTCCAAGGCCTTTGAACACAGCCTGGTTCAAACTAGTCACACAAGATGAAGGTTTTCATTATTTACACCCTGCATAGCCAGCAGACATGAATTAAACAAAGTCAAGTTTAAATCAATACTGCAGACATCCATTTTCATGAATAGAAAAATAAGGAATAATATTAATTTCCTATATAATTTGTATCAAAAATAGCTTTGTGAATCAATGCCATTTGGCTTCCATTACGATCTTCTTAAGCAGCCTTTCAGTGCTGCCATTTCTCCATTCATTGAAACAGCACAGCTGATAAAGGTGCACAGTGGAGCAGCAGTAATGACAGAAAATGATTCATTTTTCATCAGTGTAAGTGCAGGCTCTTTTTTCAAAAAAGGGCTTGAGGAAAACATTTAGCAGTTGCTCGTGAAGTGTGAATTCAGTTCCAAGTAGACGGAATTGGTTATGCCAGGAATCTTCCTTGAACATTAATTTATGTTCCTGCAAAATGTGTTCTAATTCTACCGAAAGGCATTAGTGTGTAATTACAGCATCTCGGGCAAACGGGAGACGTTTGGATTGTGAAGGGAAAATGGATTGTTTGGAAGAGAGATTCAGTGATTCAGGCAGACTTCACCTCGTGTCCAAAGAGGTAGGTGCTGGTGCTGTGTTACTCAACCTTGAATGGAGAGTGGTTTTCTGCTGTTGCATAAGCATGTGACACATTCAGAATTACCACATACTGAACTGCAGTCAATACCTTTTTTTTCCTTTAATTTTTAAACTACATAAATCAAAACCTTTAACTCATATAAAAATAGTGGTAACTCTGTACTTTGTAGATAAATATAAAGATTAAACACAAAAGTAGTACAAAACAACTTGAAGTAGGAGCAGTTAATTTGGAGTGTCGATATATACGAGAACATTGCCTAATTCACAGAGCTGGTTATACTACATGCTAAAGTTCATTTAACAGGTTCACAGTAAACACAAAGCTCTCTGGTTTCTTCCCTTCTGCCATTTAATGACAGGTTTCAAAGGCTTGCCGTCTTGATTGCATGTTACAACAATGGCATGGACCAAAACAAACAAGCTCACAAATGCTGGGTACGACAAAGGAGTAACCACATCAAGTTGTTAATGAAAAACACATCAAACAGGAAATGTTATGGTTCATCTCCAATTTCACAGCTCACACGGAATTGAGGAGCTTCGTTAGGAACATACTGCTACGTATGCCACAACAAAGTAAAGTAGAAAAAACTGAAAATAGCCCCTTTTGTGAACAAATGCACAGTGTTTTGCTAGCTTGGAAAATCTTATTTAAGGGGAAATCATTCATCAGCAGGGAGATAAAGGTATACTCTTTGACATATTCAAAGACACAAAGCTCAGTGGCAGAGGAAGCCTTGGCATTTTACATATACCGCACTGTAAAAGTAATAGTTCTGTATTAAACGTGATTTTATGTTATGATTATGCTATATTTTATTACAAAAACATAAGAGAAAATATAACCTATGCCCCCCTTTGACTTTTGGACCACTTTCAGAAGACAAAGTTTACTTCTTCTAAAAAGAACTGTATGTGAAAACATGCTCATACAGCCATCTTAAAGATGTTTTGTAGACGTTTTACATTTGTCTGAATGGAGCATGATACGGCATGAGTACAGACAGTATGATTGACATCATCAGGTGGTTTTAGATTCCATATTCTGTAATATATAATAATGGTGGGCTGCTTACTAATAGGCTAATGCTAACAAAGTCTCATTTCATACTATCCCAAACTCAAACAAACACTGTGTTACAAACTGTCTGAATTCTTTCGTCTTTAATTTTAAAAAAATTTTTTGTCTGTCCCATTTGGATCTTTAGCCATCAGAATTGTTGTCTGAAGGCCAAGAAAGATGCCAAGCGGATTTACTTTACCAATTGGATCATCATGGCCTTGCCATATTGGTCCATTTGATTGACCTTTATTATAATTATGTATTTATTTGATTTGATTTTCGGTTGTTACAGACGGAACAGACATGACTGGGGGAAAGGACAGGGAGAAAGAATGAAAGAAGGAGAGGGAGAGAAAGAAAAATAGAGGGGAGAAGAGATGGTGAGAAAGGGGGGAAGAAAAAAATAAAAACAAACAAAACACCTGGATCACCTGTATGGAGATAAGAAAAAACAGAAGAGAAAACAAATAAAAAAGAGCAACATAATAAATACAGCACCATCACAATAAACTAGCTAACAGTAGATAACAGTAGATACTAAATATTACATGTTATTGTGAAGTACGCTTTGAGGTAGCAGCCAAGAAAGGTGTAGTTTGTGTCTGTGAACAGCTGTGTGGATCAGCACGCTTGTATTCAAAAGGTTTCTCCATGTAATGATCTGCTAGGGAGTGTGGGCAGCCATAGCTCCGTCCCCCACAGGGATTAAATGATCAGCGTTGTTGCTCTACCAGGTGAAACAATTAAGTTTAACATCCAGACTAGAAGTTAGAATGGTTAGAAGGTTAGAAGTTAGAAAGGAGTTAGATCACTAGCTTCCATCTAAAGATGATATCATACATAAATGACATAACATAAATGAAGGCAGGAAAGTAAACAGCAGCAATTTGGGCATTTTAAATACTGGAATCTGTGGGAGCTTACTCACCTTTGTACTGCACTTTTGGCACTTCTGTGTTAGCTTTCTTTTTTCAGTCCTGGAGGTTGCTGCTTGGGCATTGTTATTTTTTACCGAGTGTAGAAACAGTAATACATGTTCCTGTAAGAGGAACTTTTTTGATATGTTAATATACAAGAAGAATTAGAAATGTTAGCATTTGTTACTTTGACTAGATATAATCACATGTAACTTTGCATCAACTGCAGCATGTATTTGGTCAGCAGGAAAGATTTTTGTCTAAACAATTCTTGCATTGTATAGTTAAGAGAAAAATAAATGTTAACTGGTTAGGAATTTCATTTCTGTCTCTGCAGTCCAGCTGATAACATGTATAGATATGTAAAGAGAATGAGTAAAAGTTGAGGTCACCTTTGCTTAAAATGCATACTCTCCCTATTCCACCCCATTGGGTTCTGACAGATTGACACATGGGAGTATATGTGTGTCAAGCTGTGCCAAGGGGCTGAGGCGGAGGTGTTGATCAGTGAACTGAAGCTCTGTGACTCATCTCTGATGATGACTAGCTTCGCTGAACAGCTTACAGTCATTCTGTCCAAACATCAGGAGAGGGCTATCATCAGGGTTGAGTCCTCATCTAATCCCCCAAGCTGTGAGGTTAGTGGATATGTTTTTTTTTTTTTTGTTGCATACTTGACACAAACTCAGATGTATCTTGTGCTATATGAGTCCCATATGTTTGTCTATGTAAGGTATTGTAGGAAGATTTTGCCCACTCCATTCACCACAATCAGTAAGACACCAGCCATCTTTGCACCACCAGGGTGCCTGTGAATCATCATGTGAGGGCATTTTGTTATGGACATGTGAAGTGCCAGAATAAAAAAAATAATAACAGAATAATTCATCCTATTTTGGATCTTTGATTCGGGTTTTAATTTCATAACGATCAACCTTTCCATTACATTGTTTATATATTAATTTTTACATTAAACATGTATATTATTGATAAATAATTTTTTCTTCTTTCATTTTTTTCTCTGAAATTAAAGCATAGTACAGATAAGCAATTGGAGTTAACTGTAGAATCAATTTATAGACCAACATTTCTTCTAAACGTTTGACTCATCAAAGTCAACAACTGAACACACTCATTGCATTCTTTCTACAATAGAAATCAAATATTCTTCAGAAAGTTCTTCCCATATCTGTTGCAGAAGTTCCCATAAATGTGTAGGTCGCTTTACTTTCACTCTTCTGTCCGGGTTTAAGTCTGGAGACTGTGCTGGCCACTCCATGTTTTCAAGCTTACCATCTTGTTCTTTTTTCTTGAGGTAGTTTTGGCATAGTTTGGACTTATGTTTGGGTCATTATTTTGCTGTAGGATGAACCCCTGACCAACCAGGTGCATACCAGAGGGTAGTGCATGGCGCTGCAGAATGCTGTGGTAGCCGTTTTGGTTCAGGGTGCCTCTCACTCTGTACCAGTCACTGATCCTGGATCCAGCAAAACAGCCTCAGACCATCACACTTCCTCCTCCATGACTGACAGTTGAGGCCATACATTGTGGAACCATCCTTTCGCCTACAAAGATCCTGTATGATGAACTGAAGATTTCAAATTTAGATTCATCAGTCCATAATACCTTCTTCCAGTTTTCAGTGGTCCAGTGGCAGTGTTTCATGGCCTCTTTGTCTTATTCTGACGTCTGGCTTTCTTGCTGCAACTCATCCTGTCAGACGTCTCTTCCATTGTTAATTGCCTTTTCCTTCAGAACTTGTCTCACAGAATTGAGAAAACACAAATAGGAAATAGATGAAAGCTTGCAGATTATGCGCAAAGATTAGACACCTCCTATCATGCTGTATACATGCATGGAAATCTGTAATCAATTCAACCAACCACAGAGTTTCCCCTTGAAATTCAAAACATGACTTAAATGAGATGAAATGATGTACAAGACTTATTTGATGTTAAATCTTTGTGCTAACCTCTTAATCATAGGTGTCTAAAAGATCAAAATTGTCTCCAATAAAAGTGTATGACATGAAAGTGAGTTGATCATATTGTGACCAGTTCTGGACAAAATAAATTAAAATCAGGTTTAAAGTGGAAATGAAACACTAAATGTATAAAGGCAAATTTAAACCATGGAGCCTTGCTCTCAAAAATACTGTCTGTGAAGGTGGATTTAAAAAATAAGTGCTTAAAGACAAAGTTTTAAAAACATGTTTAGGGCCATCTTCTGTCAGTACAGAATGTTAGGTCACCAGGTGGGTTGGTTGGTTGCGGCGAATAGAATGACATTAGTTTATGTTAGCTAACTAGTAGTAGAACCGATAACTCAGGGGAAAATAAATACACTAAAACTAAAAGTCAGTCTGTGTGTCACGTTTGTGCTGCCGCTGGCTGTAACATTGAGTTTTATGTTTAAGTTACATTTCATGTTATGCTAGAGCTGAAGTCTACTCTATGATATGTTGTATTTGGTTGTGTGTGTGAGTGAGAGAAAGAGCGAGTGAAAGGAATGATTGATGAGAACGGTAAATCACACAAGCTCTCAATGGTCTGATGCATAAATGAAGAAAAAAAAACAAGCACTGGGAGCTTGCACAATAGTAATATTAATTAATGGTGGTTAACAAAATAATGACCTTCTTCCAGTAACACAATATATCACAGCCACATCAAGATGTATTTTTAGCTAACTACAGATAATAGAAAACTAGCTTGCTAACTGATAGGCAGTTTCGATAGTTAGCTTTACAGGTTTTTCTTTGATGTTAACATTATTAATATAACTTTCCAACTGGTAGCTAGTTTGTCCACCGCTAGCACTTGCTCCACTTTTGTATACAGTTGTGGTGAGGTAAACAGCACTCCACAGTAATATACAGTGGGGCAAAAAAGTATTTAGTCAGCCACCGATTGTGCAAGTTCCCCCACTTAAAATGATGACAGAGGTCAGTAATTTGCACCAGAGGTACACTTCAACTGTGAGAGACAGAATGTGAAAAAAAAATCCATGAATCCACATGGTAGGATTTGTAAAGAATTTATACGTAAATCTTTTTTTGGCCCACCATTTCCCTACACTTTCCCTGCATTTTGTCTTATCCAATTTGACACTCTGACATTTTTTTTTGCTGTTTAATAAAGTCACTTTCCCCACAGAGGGAGGGGCTTAAAGATGTGCCTGGGAAATTAAAAAAAACCCAAAACAAACAGTAGTGCGCCCTCAACATGGACTTTATATGGTGGATGGATGTTAAATGTGGGTAATACCTCTAGTTGCAGAAAGACTTCAGGTTTATAGAATTTCTTTTCTTTCTTTTTTTTTTGGTTTTTCGCTCAGCTGCCTGATTCAAGTCACAGGAAATTAATTTTATAAATCATGATCTTCATTACAGTAAAAAAGAAAAAAAAATAGGGCATGCTTTGCCATTTGTTTGACAAGTTTCTCGGTTAGAGAAACTGAGGGATACTTGTCATGTCTAGTTTAAAAATAATAAAAGACAATTACAGCAGAAACTGTCACCACAAGGGTTCATAATGTGGAATAATATAGGGTTCAGAGAACCAGTGGGTGACATCAGTGGATGGCTACATCATTTAAATAGAGTTTTTACATTTTTATTTATTTTTTTCTAAAATCAGAACTTTGGATAATTCATATCAAGATCATTCTGAAGGCTGACAAGGTAGTTTTATGTCAAAACCACCACGGGCTTTTTTCACTAGAAAGTAAACATTTTTTTTGTTAGTGTCAACTCACAGTTATTTTTTTTTAAATCTGCTTTAACAAATTTATAGGGGCAAAAGTAATGAAACACAAATACCATAAAGTGATGCTATTCCAGAAGTTCCTTAATCCTGCATTTCTTCTAATGGCCAGCAAGGGGCAACTCTTCTGGTTTTTAACCCTTTAAGACCTACCATAGAACCAAGTCCGCCAGAGCTTATATTATATTTTTACATGCTGTGGAGCCATTTTTGGGAGCATTTCAAGTTGCTATACATCAATACAACCATTATAGCCCAGATTTTAATAATATGTATTCATTAAGTGCATAGTAATTACATAAATTGCAAAAAAGTGCAATAAACTACAAAAAAATTGAAAATCGTTTTTGATTTTTTAACATATATTTGTAGTTAGAGAAATTTAAGAGTCTTATCCCTCAAAACTGTAAATACAAAAAAGTTGCACAAAATAGTTTCCCACCACAGGAAATTTATTTTGAGTGTCTTCATAGTTTTATTTTTGAAATACACCAATTTTTATACACTGCAGGAAAAATGAAAATAAATATTATACTGCAAATTTGCAAAAAAGCAGCATATGCATCAAAATAAACTATTTCCAGCAGTGCAATATGAGTCCTAAGAATCCCAGAAACGACACAGAAAGTCATAAAGTCAAAGATAACTTTTAAAAAGAGCAGTATAGGCCCTGAGGCCCTGATCGCAAAAAAGACTACATTTCCGCGAAAATGACGTCACTTCCGGTTTCGGGCAGGTAATGGCGGAAATGCAAAAGTTCGCGCTGACGTCTATTCCAATGTAGGAAGTGTTTTGAACAGCTGATCAGATCGGTAAAGTGTGTTTCTGGAATATTATGTTTTTGTTCCTGCAAGCGCTTTTTATGCAGTTTTTGCAAAGCTTTATGTGGAAGGAAACCGTGACCTAGGACAAGCTGATGGCATCAGATGTAAGTACAACTCCTCCGGTTTCATATGCAAAAAAAATTTTTGCGCTAGCTTACGTGGTTGCAGTGCTACTGGGATTTAAAAATAGTTACGCATAACAGAGCGTTCCCGCTCCGATCGGCTCTAAAGGGTTAAAAGTCATCAATGTGTATGCAACTCTGAGAAAACAGCCCCCAGCTCCTTGGATCAATGACCTTAGTAAACACTTTGAGGATGACTCTGGGCTCTCTAGTTTAAAATCTTGCTGAGTAAAAAGTGATTGCGATTATTGAAGTCATAAAGGAGGATATAGCAGAGTGTACTCACTGGATAAAGAATAATTGTTAGCGGTATCCTGAGTATCACAGTTAGCCCTACCCATTAGGCATCATGTCCAATATCAAAATACCAAAACAGCGACGGAAAAAAGCTCATCTCAAGGTGTTATAGCATAACTTCATTTAATTTAAAAAATATAGCGTGTAACACTGGCATTCTCTTCTATTCATTCCTATACAGAAGTAAGTCTTTAAAATTAAAGTTCTAAGTCTTTGATCATTTTGACATAATTAATGTATTAATCAAAAGAGAAAACAAGCAAACCCATTGTTCACTATGGAACAACTTAGCGACCCCTAAGAACACCAGGTTTTTTTTATTTAAAAATGCTGCCACTAAGGTTTTATCATATATTATCAAGAAAGTTCACGTTAAGCTCCATGTATTTCCATCCTACTGCACCATAATAACATGAAAGCTAGCTGATGATGAAGGTGTGATTTTTTTTATTTTTTTTTATGGGACAGTTATTCTATAGCCTCATGCTGTGCCAAGTACAAATTAATTCCTTGCAACTCTATTAGTCAGTGTGAGACTAAGCCTCCTGCCAAGTGCCTGCATAGTTAAGTTCAGTTTTGAGTTTCATTTGACAGACTTTGGTATTGTGGCTCTCTGGAGTGAAGATTTTGTAGGCCCTTCATTTTAAAGTGGATTAGAACTCATAGAAGTCAAGCCCATGTATGTATGACATTTTTAGTATACTGTGTTTTTAGTGATTAATGTCTTTTGTTACATTACCCTGTGTGTCTAACACTGAATACATAATCATTTGTATAGAGCTACTGTTGGAATACTGCATAAACTGCTTCTGTATCGCAGTGCAATGGAAGTGTTATTGTGACAGGGCTTGGTTTGTTGTTGACACAACAAACCAAGCCAGCAGCAACTTCAAGGCAATTGTTGGGCAATTTAACAACTTTGAGATGCTAAAAGGCAACCTGAGTTCAAAAACACTTGAGTTCCACAAAAGATTGATATCAAACTGATCACTTGACCCATATTATGTTACTTGCTCTTTAAGTGAATCAACAAATGGCAAAATGAAAAGCCGAACAACAAAAATGCTGTTTTTTTTTTTCAGTCCTAGCTTACATGTGTGTTTATTTCATATTTTCAGTTGTTTCCCACCATGGCTAAATAAATCGGTTTCAGTAATGCACTGATATACAAGAATGGACATAAGGAGCTTCTTTCAAAGAAAAAACTCTGGTAGATGTTGTTTTATATATTATGCTTTGTATGTTGTTCAGTATATTTCTATGCAAAACAAGAGGAATTTCAATACACAGCAGTATATTCACAGTTTAAACCAGATATTTACATACACTTTATGGAAAACAAAAGAACATCTTTTTACTGTACAACATCAATTTAGAGCAAACTTGTTTTGTTTTGGATAAATAAACAGAGGTGTGGACTCGAGTCACATGACTTGGACTCGAGTCAGACTCGAGTCATTAATTTTATGACTTTAGACTTGACTTGAAAAAATGTTCTAAGACTTGTGACTTGACTTGGACTTTTACACCAATGACTTGGGACTTGAATTGGACTTGAACCGGTTTACTTGAAAAGACTTGATATTTCACCCCAAATATAAAATTTAACATGCATATTATATAGAGATTGAAAATGTGAAGTCATTCAGGGGTAAAACCGCAAAGGATTCTGGGAACTCATGGCAAGAGGTACTAGCGCACGCAGGCTTTCAATTGAAATCAGTCACACAGCGATAAAAAGAAACACAAAAATGTCAAGAAGCTGTTGTATTATTAACTGCAATAGCCGGTCGCATGACAGCCACGGGAAGCCGACGGGTAAAGAGATCGGTTGTTATTGGATTACGTCGTTGAAGAGAAATTGTTCGAGCCATGTTTCCGAAGTAACAAAGAGGCGACGGATGGCCTGGATTGCAGCCATTCTAAGACCAAATATAACGTCCCAGAACACTCCAGCTCACAGGTTAGTCTGCTCCAAGCATTCCCACAAAGGTCAGTCTGCTGTTGTAGTTAATGCGTCATTTTCATAACATAATTGGTGATATAGGTTACAAGCAAGTCTGGCGCTGAACAGAAATTGTCGCGCTATGCTCCTTTGTTTATTGTGCATAAATAGTGAATTGTCCTGACACAATATTGTGTTTCGCTTCTGTTATTATGGTACATTGACAAGAACATATACTTTTATTCACAGGATAAAACAGTTGTTTTGTATCACTAATTGCCCAGTACGATTACAGCATACAGTATTATTGTCACTGCTACATTTCTGTGATGCTACCAGAAATTATTTCCACTGCTAATTAATTACCGTTGAGCTCAAAGGTTATATTAATAAACGGTTAACGAATGTGTATTTATGACGACGATTTGTGAGACTGGTAAACTTATGATACGTACGATGGTCTTTCGTTCTACACGGTGCATTTCAAGGTCCTGCACCCATCCGGCGGTAAACTGTACCTGGGCTTGTTGCAGTGACCTGAAGTTACTAAACTTCATGAGTGTGTGCACTCACTCCAAGAACCGTATGATTATAAATATGCATATAAATATGCTACGATGAGATAGCTGACTTCATCTAACTAGCAAATGTTGTCCAGGCTACGTTGGTGATGCAGTTTTTTTTAATATCTATGATATTTTTGTCATGCGATTTTAAAGCCGGTCCTACAACCGCATCCAAGAATAACATGCAGCTTATCTCAGAACTGTCGGTGAAAATTATTCTAGGAGCTAAGTTTAATTGAGCTGCATTTTAAAGAGGTGCAATTTCACAATTTGTGTATATTTTCTGAGTTCACTATTTTGTCATGTGTTGAGAAAAACACAGATTTAAAAATTACATGGTCTAATATTTACATTTAGTATAACTGCAACATTCTTTTTTCTTTTTTTTTTTTTTTAAAGACTCGAAAGGACTTGAAATTCAAAATTTCAGACTTGTGACTTTACTCGGACTTTTACACCAGTGACTTGAGACTCGACTCTGACTTGCCTGACATTACTTGAGACTTGACTTGAGACTTGAGGATAAAGACTTGAGACTTACTTGAGACTTGCAAAACAATGACTTGGTCCCACCTCTGTAAATAAATATTGAAATATCTTTTGAATTAGTTAAACGTCAGAATAACGAGAGACAGAGCTGTCTATTTTATCATTATCATCAAATTTAGGAGTACATGTACACTAAGTTTATTGTTAAATAATAAGAAAACTCCAGACGATTCCATTCTGAGCTGAAGAAGCTTCTGATAGGTTAATAGAGTCCATGTGAGTAAATTGGTGGCACACCTGTGGATGCATATAAGGCAAAACACAGAGCCTGTTTCTTTGACATGGGAAAATCAAGAGATGTCAACCAAAACACCAGGAAAAGAATTGTGGAGCTCCATAAGTGTGGCAAAATTTCGAATACAATTTGGGTCCATTTGCAATTAAGAAATACAGACAGTTTCTCTCTTTACTCTTAAATTTAACAAATATGTTTTTTATATTTATCAATCTAAAAAAAATAAACATTTAGTCTGATTTGATGTTACAATTAAAAAGTGTTTGTGTTTTGATCTGAAGAGTATGTAAATATCTGGCTTCAACTGTATATTTGATGATTGTCAGCACAAAGAGGGAGAGAGGGGAGCAGAGAGGGAGATGGAGAATGAAGATAGAACAGAGATGGAACAAGAGCAGGTGAGACACACATGTTAGTCAAATGGTTGTTTACCAAAAGTATCACTGTATCATAGGTACTCATGTATCTCGTACCTAGTGTTTCTTTTTAGGTTTGTTATTTTTCAAATTCTATATTTATTAAGTTATGCAGACTTGTTTGCACAACAAGGCTAAATAATTATATAAACTTTTCTCAATCTAAATAGTGGACTTTGGTAGAATTAAAAAATAAGTGTAGTGCAGGTCTATGATTCTGGTTCTGTCTTGGTTAAGTCCTAAGTCAGGGGTGTCAAACTCAAATACACAGTAGGCCAAAATTCAAAACTGGAACAAGGTCGCGGGCTAACATTAATATTTATTGAAAAAAAATCTTCCTCCAGATTTAAGAATGAATCTCTTGTTATGGACTCAAACATGTTTTGCTGAAAAACTGAATATGGAACAAGCAAAGCTTAATACTAAACAATATATATATTAGCTGTATAATACCAGTAGGCCAGCTCTAATAATAATTTGGTATGGCTTCGCAGGCCAAATGTAATTAGGCTGCAGGCCTAATTTGGCCCGTGAGCCAGAGGTTGACACCTATGTCCTAAGTAGTCCTGATTTTGTAGTCCTGTTATAATTCCGGATCAGTTCTGGGTCTGGTTGAATTGGGGTTTAGTCCTCATGTCTTGATACAGACCTGATTTGTTCTGCCTTGCTGCTTAATTAAAAAACTAGTTTAAGGTGACCTGCATATGTGATATATATCTTTCCCTATATGAAGTCATTCTTTCTTGAACAAAACTCAAAACAGAGCCTATTACTCTGGCACACAGCTCAGTGGACATTTAGATGAGAAAATATATATTTGACACATAATAAAATAAAAATAAATAAAATAAATGCTCCCTTTAGAAATCTTTTTTTTTTTTTTTGCTTTTTTTTTGCTCTATAATATAGTCGTTTAGAGAAACAAATTAAGTTTAAGTGAAAATGTACATTTTTTGCACTCTCTGGTCAACTGACTCAGTGACTCAAATGACTCAAAAAACCGATTCACTTTGGTGAGTGACTCATTCAAACTCGATTCAGTAAAAAGAATCAAATTTACCATCACTACAACTGATGCGAAACCCCTTCCACAGGCAAATGACATAAGAAAGATTCCAGCATCAGTCAGTTTCACTCCAGTTAGGGAGTTTGGAACTGCATTTTAATACATTTTCCCCTTTACAGTGGCCAAATGGGAACAACCTCTCAGTCTCCTCGGCAACCCAGTGAAGGATCGTTTAAAACTAGACTGGAACAAACCCATTATTTGATTAATGTCATAACAGAATGTGTTAACAAAACTGAACTATCACTGTTAGAGTCACACTATAGTAACCTTGAAAACCAACAAACATTAGCTACCTAGCGAACTTTAATTAATATGTTCTAATTTTTGCCCTGACAGTGAAGACTTTCTTTTCTTCTCCCACCCAGAGTGGAGGATTATTGATCCATTAAGCGTGAAAAACTATGCAACTGACTTCACTTTGTGCATGTTACACATGGCTATTTTTGTAAGGGAAAGATCTAGCAGGTACTTTGCTGGTTACATGGTTGAAGTACTGTATCAGGGGCAGGAAATGGATTGCAAGTTCCTGAAACAAACAGTCTAGTCTGTTCACATATCTTTTTAAATGTGAACTAAATATTTATGGGTTTAAACCGTTGGGGAATTGATAGGTCATCTGCTCATAAATCTTCAGAAGTGGAAACTTCTGAAGGTGTGTCTCTGGACACCTGGTCCACCACTAAAAGATCCTCATCCTCGCTGGCTATCTGCCTGGTTCCTCATGATTGTCATCTTCACCACTGGCTCTCTGCCCAGCGGGCTGTGGTCATCAACAGGGAACCATGTATAGCTTTTAGCCTCCAGAGGTGTCCCGCCTCCCCAACTTGGCTCTGGGCCATCCACCATTGAGCATTTAATAGTTCTTTCATCTGCAAGTCCATTAGGATCTGCTTGGCTCAAGGTGATGTCAAATTTGTCATCAGATGGGGAGCACCTAGCTGACATCCTTGTGTCTTACAAAGAAATAGCTATATACATACACCCTTTAGACGGACTTTAAGGAAGTACAAAAGGAAGGATTACTTAGCCATTGTGTCTCCAGCTCTCTGTGTCCTTGTCTGCAACAGATTATAGTAGCCACATAGGTTGGCTTAGTTAGAAAGCCGTTCAACCACACTGGCCTAAGATCCTTAGTTTTTAGTCTCTCTTTCCAAGATTTCGGACTCCTTCTGAAGCTTTGTTGCCATTTTCTAGGTTGTCCTTTACAAAATATATTTGTGATACTTTACAAACAGACATAATCCTGGAGAACAAATATATTTCTCTGGAAACACAATTTAGACTTTGGCTGAAACATAATTTTCAGGAGATATGACTGAGCGTTACTGTTATATTATGACCAGTGGCATTTTAAATTATAAATATATTACAGAGGCTTATGTGCACAAGCCATCAAAATATCTTTAGTGTTACATGTATAATCCTGTTTTGATGCAGAATTCAGTTGAAATCAGGCAAGAATGGGACTTTCTTTTATAATGCGTTCTTGTGAATTGATTGTGTATCGCATACATTTGATTTGGGTTCCAGTTCTTACTTCTGCAAGACAAAAGTCGTCCGCTGGCCTGGATTTAGAAAAGCATAGCAAAAACAATCTGCACCTCCTGCTTCAGATGCAATTTGTGTTTGTGTATTCAGAGGCTGCGGCGAGAGGCAGGACCTCGGCTCTTCCAGGGCACCCTGCAGGCTTGGCTGCTGGCATCAGCGAGGGAGTGCGGCCACTGCTGGGATGACGTGAACGCCAAACCGGAGTACATCACAGCTCGACTGGAGGTATGCGAGTCAGACCTTCTCAGGAGGGTTTCACTTTTCTCTCTTCTTTATAATCGACTCTTTTTCTCTCTCTCTCTTAGCTCCTTGTCTCAGAGTGGGAGGGATTTGAAGCACAAAGGGAGGAGCTTGTCGTTTGGTTGGCTGATATGGATGTCCACCTGAGTGAGGTTGACCAGCTGACAGGAAACACGTGGAAAAACTGAAACAACTGCAGGTGTGAGGTTGTTTTTATATAACATATATGTGATAATATATAAACGTCAGAGACATTGTCCTAAACTGGACTAATAAAGAACCATGAGTACAACATGAAACTTACCTTACATAACATGAAGCTGAAGTCCATTGATCATTTTAATAAAAAAAATTGTTGTTGAAATATTTTTACTGAACATGCAAATATCTTCTGATGAAAATGTGTTGATTTATTGGTCTGTTATGAAGCTATTGCTATTTCTAATGTGTTTTATCACTTTCTGATTTTTTATTAATTAAACAATACATGCATTAATTGTGTTATCTTAGTATAGTTTATATATATATATATCTATTTATAGTCTAGTAAAAATGTTTAATTATTACTGTTTAAATGACTAATATGTGACATGTATTAGTTGTGATGTTGTGCTGAGGGTTAAAATGCCTTTTTGTCTTTTGGTATACTACGAAATGGCAATAAACCATTAAAATATCTCTATGTGCTTGTATTTATTTTACCCTACTCAAATTCAATTTAGGATACATTTTATTTTGAAAGATTTAAAATGGTGCTTTAAAGAACCACTCAAAAAAGGTTCTTTAAAATGTTTTTTTATAGAATGACCTTTTAAAAAATGGTTTTTCAAAGAACCATTTTTAAAAAGGTTTTTTCTTTGAAAAAGGTGCCCCAAAGAACCATTTCTTGATGGTTCTTTGTGGCACCAAAAAAGGTTCTTCTATGGCATCAGTCTAAAGAATCACTTTTGGTTCCAGTTGGCACCTTTATTTTTCTGAGTGCAAGTTGATTATTTCTGTTTTTTGGGCATGTCTTGTTGGATATAATGATTTTTCATGAAATGAATCTGTCAAGGGCAACGGGTTATTATTCACAGAATTGGTGCAGAAATCAGGTGTCTTTTCAGAGAAAAGCTTTGTAACCAGAGAGTGTAACTCCCTGTCACTGACATGACCTAAAGTGATAGTTGCAGGGATTTCCTCTCACCTTCCTCATACTTCTAAGAGGTAGATTGACTGTTCTGACAGGTGGTGGTTTCTTTTTTTTCATTTGAGGATTTTGTCTCACGGAGAGCTGGAAATTGACAATCTTGTTGAGTAGTTGCACTAACGTTTGTGGTGAAGTTGTCAGTCTTCCTCTCAAGAATAAAGACCACGTGTAGCCACTTGAGCTGAACAAAATAGACTGCAGAGGCCAGTGACAAGGGGCTGAGGCTTTGTACTCTCTGAGAATCTACATGTTGACTTGATTTCTTTGAGATCCAAGCTGCTGCAGCGTGAAAGGGACAATGTCACCCATGTGGACCAAGTATGGCACTCAATTTCCCTCAAAGGATATCAAGAAAGATTTATCGAAGAACATCCATTTAAACGACATCCCACATAGAGAGGACAATGGGACAGTTTAGTAATTTATCTCCATGTGAGTTCTGCAGACAGTGAACCATGCACAACAGTTGCCGCATTTAGAGTCAAACAGTAGGTCATAGGTGTTAGCAGTGCAGTTTCTTTAGACAAAGCTCTCACGCAGTGAATTTGAATGGAGGGTGGAAGTTCCCTGGACCACGTATTGTACATGATTCACTGCATGTGGTGAGCACGCTACATACAGCTAGTGTTCTGCTAAAATAACCACTTGTGCTGCTATAATCACAGCGATGGATCACACATATCCCATTATGCAAACAAAGGCATTACCTAAACTAATTTGCACACTTATTAGCAAATTGCATCTGTCATATGAAAACACTGTAACTCCAGTTATATTGACTTTCATGTTTGATGATTTTTCAGAGGTATAGGTTTTATAGATTTTATATGCATTACAACTTAAAACTAATCTATTCAGATGGGCAATGTTTGATCTGTTCATTGTGACTGTTTTTCAATACCTCTATAAAGACTTCATGACTCTTGTCTCAAAAAATTGCTATATGAACAAATTTTACTTTATTAGTCACTTGTATTCCAAAACATATCAGAATATCCGAGCCAGTCCAAAACGAGTATATAACGACATATACTTAAATAAACTCCAATTCCAAAAAAGGAGGGATTCTCTAAATATATTAATACTAAGAACACAATGATTTGCAAATCTCGAACATATTTCATTTATGAGACATATGAACTCATTGAGACATTGAACTATTAGTTACTATTACTTTGATAGTGGTGTATCAAATGACGTCTCAAAAAAACTGAAATTCATTTTGAAAAACATGGGCGCCATCTCCTCTGGACTACAGAGGAAAGGGAATATCCAACTTATTATCAGTTCTCAGTTCAAAAGCCTGCATCTCTGATGGTATAGGGGTGCATAAGTGCCTATCACATAAATCACGATCATATAAACAATATACAGAGAGTCAATTAGAAAGAGGAAAACAAATAAAGAAATGTTATACAAAATTAAGCAAAATATACTCCAATTTCCCTCCATCTATACTTAGTTTAGATATTGAAAGGAGTGGGAATGTCATGATCATGTCTTAGAGAGGACCCAAATTCAGAGTGGAGCATGTAGCAAGGTTACATGACAATACAAAAATGAAAGGCAAAAGGAGACTAAACCTTTACTAACATGAAACTACACTGGGCAAAACCAGCACTAAGAACATGGACTATAGGTGTCCATGGAGGAAGAAGAACTGATGTTCTGGCACAAGGGAGACTGGGACCATACATGCACATCAGGATGATCAGGAAAGAGCACAGGAGGGACAAATCAGATGCAGGCTTGACACAAAGACCGGGATTATCAAACATGGAAACACACAACAGACTGGGGAGACAAAGGTTGAAAAACAGAATAACATGGGAACAGGTAAGGGAGACAGAACACAGAGATACAGGAGAAGAGGGAGCGAGAGAGAGAAAGAGAGGGCAAGAAACATGGAGAGTATTAAATATTGCTTCCACAGTGTCACTACACACACAGAAACCCAATTTTCCACACAAAGTTACAAAAACTGCTCAAATTGTAACCTTGTTCTCTCACTCAATGAACCATCAATGAACCCAGGAAAACTGTTTTCATCGACTCCTTCAGTTTCAACCCCATTTTGAATCTTTACAGATGTGTTATTTAAAAAACAACATTAAAAAAAACAACAGTCAACTCATTCAACAAATGCATCAAATCATTATCCGATCAGTATCATGCAGCAGTATCGTATCAATATTACTACAACTCCATCCCAATGACTTTTTAATCTCACCTTTCTGTCTCAATGAATCCAGCTTTTCTTCTCCTGGATCAGTGATTTTTTCCCACTAAATCTGGTCCAACAGTTACGAGAAACCATCCATATTATAATCCTCGTGTTTGTTACGATGAAATACTCGGATTAGTTGTTTTGGTATAGACCCACTTCTAATTACACTGACAAGTATGTCCTCCATCCTTTTAATAATATTTATATTATTGTTGAATGGTTTCTTATAATATTTCTTCTTCATAGATGTTATTATATAAATGAAATCATTTTTATATCTTATTTCAGCATCTTCAGGTTTTTGCCTATGAAATCTGTGTATAATGCATTTTTCTTTTTACATATATTTTGAAGACCAGTCCATGTATTTATGTTTTCTGCTATATTGGTGTATTGGGCAATTTATATTACACAATAATGTAAATATTTTAAGCAATTCTTCATATGCACCTCTGGCATCTTGTTTCTGATATCATATTTCTCCACAGTTCTGTTTCATTTGTTGACTCCTCTAATCTTACTCATCTCTATCCATTTTTTCTGCCCAGTTTATTGATTTTTATAGTTCCTATCATATACTGTAAAAAGTGGAATATATCAATAATGAAGTCCACATACTGTAATATTTTCTGTTTTCTCAATTTCTTCCCCAATCAGACAG
Source organism: Diplotaxodon limnothrissa (assembly GCF_057381915.1). Classification (NCBI taxonomy): domain Eukaryota; kingdom Metazoa; phylum Chordata; class Actinopteri; order Cichliformes; family Cichlidae; genus Diplotaxodon; species Diplotaxodon limnothrissa. Next base: position 11,433,801 of record NC_140612.1, on the reverse strand, counting down.
CACTGTTGGTCTATTCTTAGATCACAGTAACAGATGTGAGTGTTACAAAGCCACAAAGTTGTGCCTAAGGTTAGTTATACACACTCTTCAAGTCTGTGACCAATTTCTAACCGTAAGAACCCTGTGCATTCTGCTGGATGCTTTTTTTGAGCGAAGCGTCCTTGAGAGTACATTTTAGGACATCGTCAGGTATCAGACAAAAAATTGTCAGGTGTCAGTTGTCAAAAAAAAAATTGTCAGGTATCAGAAAAAAAATTGTCAGGTGTCAGAAAAAAAATTGTCAGGTGTCAGTTGTCAAAAAAAAAAAGTCAGGTATCAGAAAAAAAATTGTCAGGTGTCAGTTGTCAAAAAAAAAAAAGTCAGGTATCAGAAAAAAAATTGTCAGGTGTCAGAAAAAAAGTTGTCAGGTGTCAGAACACAAGGTACCAGAGAGAAAATCTTCCTGCAGGTGGCGCTGTTGTCATGTCCCACCCGAATTGATTTCCAAATACGTCATCAACGTGTGACCGTGGGAGAGCGTAAGGTCATTGACCTCACCGGAGTTTTACCGTGGTTCAGGCTCCTAACGACACAAGGTAAGTTTAACTTTTTCTCCCTTTTGTTCATATTTTTGCCACAGTTGTGTTATATTAAGTTGCAGTTATGTTGTGAAAGTTACATATCAGAGACGGAAAGCCAGTTTTGTACGAAACCAAATCAGTACTATTTTTGTCTGGCTAATTCATTCTAGCTAGCGACAGTGGTGAAACGTGATTCAAATTTAAACTGTTCAGTAATTGTTTTGTATACATTTCAGCAAATGGACAAGCTGAAAGCTTACGAGCAGTTGCATTTGAATACTAATCCTATTTGAAGTAATACATTTCCAGTGGTAGACATGTTAGATTGTCACACCTGGCTATGCATTGTTTTATTAATATTATATATTGTCTTGATAGCTTGAAGGGGATGATGCCGGTTTCATATCACTGGACTTATCCATGGCAGTAGAGTACATCCATGCACAGAGAATCATTCACCAGGATATAAAGCCAGCAAATGTCATGGTAAGCCATATTGTATTTTTCTTTTTCTCCACTTTGTTTTTGAAGATCAAAATAAAAATAGTATATTATTTATTTAACTTTATTCTCTTCAGTCTATTAAACACTACATTTGAACAATGAGAAACTTTTCTGGCATATTCATATAAAGGATTTTTTTTTTAAAGTAAGAAGCCTTACATTGTTTCTTTAATAGTCCAATTTTTCTTTAATATGTTGGTTCTTGCACACCTACAAAATTCCCAAACATGTTGTAAGTTTAGGCTTTACAAACTGAAAGTTTCTATTATTTTATTAGTCTGTACCACTTGCTTAAGTGGAATGGGGATTAAAAAATGCACAGGACTATAAAACCGGGTTGGATCATTAACCAATCTGTTAATTTTAATGTTGGGTATAATAAACAATCTCAGAATAAATCTGCAGTGATTGGGTGATCTGGGTGCTAAAAGCTTTGAGGGTTTTTTTTTTTCCCCAATTATGAGCTGTGGTCTTTGGAATGACATTTTTGATAACATTTGTGAAATTTTAGACAACCTGGTAAGTTCTCATATGTATACCTTATAGGTTCACCACCCTTCTAAGAAGGCAGTCCTGACAGACTGGGGCATGGCAAACATAAGAGACACTGTGATGCTTCGTCAAGGGAGTAAGTTCACTGCCCAGGCTACTGGTCCAGCTGGTGGCACATATCTTTACATGGCCCCTGAATGCATACTGATGTTTGAAGAGGCCTCGTTCCAGACAGACATGTGGTCCCTCGGAGCCACATATCTGGAGATCCTGACGGGTTCCGCTCCGTGGATGGTTAAAAAACAAAGAGAACTGGCTGCACTAATGGCCACCAAAACCCCACCACATGCCCTATCACATCTCAGTGACAAAAACAGTTTTCTTGGTGGTTTGGTGAGCTATGACCCAGACTCAAGGCCTTCCGCATCTGATGTTGTTAAGTTTCTCAAGTCAGGCCTTGATCTTACGAGCCGATATGGCTACAAGTGGTAATGTTGCTACAGTCTGCAGTTCAAAAGTCTTTCAATGTGAATTATGTTCTACATTATTGTTAACAAAAGTTGTGGTAAATGAAACACTGAATCATTATGAAAGATGGCACCTTGTCAATTGTATTTCAACATTTTATTGTACATTTTGTTGGTCAGACAGTTTTCAAATTACCTGTTGATTTTAAACAAGGATAAATAAATGTTAACAAACACTGTTGTATGATTTTATTGGTCATTGGAAATGTTTACTGGTGCACCTTCCATCCTCTCTCTCTTCAGAAAGATGTATATGTCATTTGCCTCGGCAAACGTAGAAAGTGTAGGAACTGCATTTCTGTTCATGGCAGTTGTGAGCTCTTGGACTAGCATGAGGTATGCAGCAAGGCAACCATCAGGTGTGCAGGGAAACTGGCTGTTTTCTAAAATGTTCTGGCACATGTCTCTGAATTCCTGGTTTGCTACCAGTGAAGGCTCTTCCCTCTCACAGATTAATTGCTTGGCATAGTCTAAAAGGTCTGGGTCAACAATGTGCAGCACATTGCCATATCCTGCGAATGAAAGACAATATTGAAAAGATGTTCACTTTGAATGTTAAAAATAAATGAATAATGACAAAGCTGTTCTAGAACCTGTATAAGAAGCAGTCAGTGTTTACAGATGTTATTACAGAAACTTAAAGATGGAAATATCACTCAAACATTTAGATACATTTTTAGTTAAAGGTGTCAATATGAAGCCATTTTAGTATTGACAGTAGAAATTCAGAAATCTCTTATTGTACTACAAGTAGGCTTCTTCGGAAGACACAAAAGAGAAAGCACATTATAACAGTTTTACGCTCATTACACTGGCTTCCAGTATATTTTAGAAAATTAATTTTAAAATTTTAGTAATGACTTTCAATGCTCCGAATCGTGAAGCTCCTGCCTTAATTTCTGATCTTATAGAACCCCACGCTCCCTCTACCAGCCTGTGATCATCTAATCAATGGCTGTTAGTAGTCCCACCAGAAGACCAGAGGCAAGAGATCTTCCAAAGCGGTGGCTCCCAGGAATGCTCTGCCTCCATCATTACGTTTCCTTGATTGCATTTATTCTGTATGTTCGATTGTGCTGTTTTATGTTTATCTGTTTTATATTATTGTGAAGCCACTTTGTGGTTTTTTATGGAACGCCAGGACTGCCATAATGAATTAATTAAATACACCATTAAATAATTAATTTAAAGTGTCAATAATTAATTAAAATTGGAATTAATTAATTAAATAAATAGTTATGACACATGTAATTAATTAATTATTGACACATTTAATTAATTATTTATGTATTTCACATTTTAATTAATTATTGACACATTTAATTAATTAATTATTGACACATTTAATTAATCATTTATGTTTTTCACATTTTAATTAATTATTGACACATTTAATTAATTATTGACACATTTAATTAATTATTGACACATTTAATTAATTATTTAATGATATATTTATTTATTTCATTTTGGCAGTTCTGGCGCCTGGCTGTCATCATGAAATAATTTTATCTGTCAGCCTCACTCATCAAACTCAGGGGGCGGGGTTAACGCTCTCCCTGTGGCTTGTCTGACATCTGATTGGTTAAACTGTAAAGCAAGTCCAGACAGATCGATCCCTGATAATAGATTGATGTACTCCCAGTAAATCTCACTCCGATCCTTTAGGTGGTGATATTCATTTTTAACTTTGCTTGGATGCGCTATGCAGTTGGAAGCAAGAAGTTGCCGCCATAAAAATCAAGACACTTGACAATACTTGTGTACCTCAATTGATACATTGCACGACGTGTACGAGAAATGTCAAAAAGCTGTCCGGAGCTGCTGAGAGAAGCAGCGAATTTAATTGAAGAAGCCACGTGTTATACTAATTGATGACTTAGCACACAGTTAAATCTTAGCAATCAATATGAGCATCTAAATTTCAGTGGGCGGGGGTTGTGCACCTAGGTTTATGTGTGGTAGTTAGCTAATTATGCTTTGTGTGTGACTCACTTTCGTTGTGTGTGGATGGGGCATGAAACTAGATAGTCAGTAAAACGCCCTTATTTTGCAGCACCATGCCTGGTGCTGATGTGTAGCGTTAGTGACGTTTAAAATGATGCTAAGCTGAAAGTTCAGACTGTTGTAGCTGACTGGTGGTCTGTTCCGCTGGGATATTTTCTTTGTGTTGCAGCCGAGCTAGCAAGGCTCTTTGCTCCGTATAATGGTGGGAGTAGAAGAAATATGATAAGACGGTCAGCACAGAGCCTAGTACCTAGAAGAAGCTACACACATACGTTCTGTTGCTTGGCTGATCACAAGGCTAACAAAGTTCCAAGCATTCAGCTTAAAGCAGACCTTTTCAGGTAAGTCTGATAGTAGAAATTTACCAGAGCCCAGTTTTGATTGTGGTTCACTGTAGGTTTTTTTGTTTGTTTGTTTTTTGTTTTTATAATTTTTAGCGTGAATGTGATAAATATTTTGTCATTTTAATTTAAATTGGACTTAAATTTCAACTGTGTGATTGTTATTTTGTGGCTATTAGATAGTACTGGCTTGTTTTCAAATATGTGGGTGTTTGATTGAATGGATATTATCTGTTTATTCTTTTAAATACAGGGAATGACAATGATCCCGAGACTGTAAGAACTAAACTGATGGAAGTGTTTCCAAAGCTCCAAGAAGGGGGAGGATTTGAGTTTCTAAAAATTACAGGATCTACTCGTAGTCGAAATCTTGCATTGCTTCAATGTCCCAGCACTGGATATACCATTGGGTATCTGAAAGACCCATCTGCAATGATTGGGCAGGCTACAATCTACATCCGTCCACTTCAACAGGACTTGCACTTTGATTGTGTACATAAATCTATATTGTCATCATTGTCATCAAATAAATAGCATTGTGGAATTTAAATTTATAAATGGATGTTTTTTATCTTTTAGGAGAGCTCAGGTCATGCCTCTGGTCCACTCATCTCCTGTATTACTTGTCAGAAGGAATTTTCCTTTTCTGAAATAAAAATGCACAGAGACAGCTGTGCTGGGTATGTACTAACAAAGACATATGTGTACTACATATTCATTTTACATTAGGAAAATGAGAGAGTATGACTATGTCAATTTTGTTAACTTCAAGGACATCCACGCAGGAATCACATAGAGAACGAGAGGGAGGCCATGTTGAAGAAAATGATAGAGAGCCAGCCACAGTCAGTGAAAGTGTGCCAGTTAGGCCTGAAACATCAGAAACCTCAGCTCAAAGTGCAGTAGTACCAGTAGTAACTGGTACTGAGGAGTTTGTTCACAAAGAACCTGACAATGGTCTGTGTAAACACATAGAGGTGCTATAAGTTTGCAAACAACTTACATTCATTCAGTAAAAAAAATATTACCTTTAATAAAATTACTTTAAAATAAGTAGTACTGCATGTAATCAACAATGTAATTCATGACTATTAATGTTAAAATACTTTCTTGGGTTCTTAATGTTGTTTGGAAAGCCTGAAAGTGATGCTAGGGTAACTGAAACCAGGAATCAAACCTCATTCTGTGCAGAAATGGAATATTTAGAATATTTCTGGTAATATGTATTAGAAGATTGATTGGGTGAATGCGACTGTAGCATAAAGGCCTTTTAGTGTTTGTGGTAAAACACTATATAGGTACTAGGCCATTTGCCTTTTGGTGCTGCACTGAATGACATTTTTCAGGTGTTCTTCATCTTTGACTGTAAAGGAATGCATATCTGCATGTAACATGTTAAGAAGGTTTTTTCTATGTGTAATTTTTTCATTTATTTTTGCGGTCTAGATTGGGTGGTGATTAAAGATCCAGCTCATGCTGCCAAAGTTTTCAGAGAAAATCTACTTCGGGAACATGCATCTGGGACACCACTTCAGCTGAGGATGGATGTGAGGGACTCTGAGGAGGACAGAGACCGGGCACTTCTCTCATTCTATAAACGGCAACAAGAATGGGCATGTCCACTTCATTGTACCCTTGATGGTTAGTAATAGAAATCTATTGTGTTAAATAAATTAAATTAGTTAAATGTCTTTCAATGGAGTTGTCTTAGTGGCTTACTGATTTCATGTGGCTGAAATGCATCATACGATGAGCTCCGTTGGCCAATCATGCTAACTACAATGACAGTTATAGTGTTTTTACTCTATCACACAGAATTAGCCCTGTTACTGTGAAAAACTGAATTGAATATTAAAAAAATTTAATTTGTTACAGGTTAATAAGTTGGTTGTGAATGGGCCCAGTGGTCCTAAATAATATACCTTACCACTATTAATATAAATGTGTATTGTACAATACTCCTCTTTTTTTGTTTTCTGGCAGGGTCAGGATTCTAGGATTCCAACCAAAATAATATTGCTTTCTCTTTAAAAAAAAACAAAACAATGTTTTTAATTAAATAGGTTTGGCAATAATACTCAGCCATTTTTTTTTTTTTTTTTTGTACAGTGTAATCATCTGTATTTTATTTCAGGTGATGCTGCTGTTGGACAAGGGGTGATGCGGTACTTTGTGACAACAATAATATCCAAACTCCAGTTTGGATTCAGAGTAGATCTTGGTAAGTGTACCACTATTTTCATATGCTTTTGTTGTGGAATTTTTCCATTAAAGAAAGCCTGCAGACGAGCGGTGAGCGGTAGCTAACATTCTTTAATCCAAACACACAAAGAACAGACAACCAAGCTTGGTGGAGCCTGCATGTCCGCGGGACAGACGGTCAGCAGAGTCTCTCTGAGCCCAGCATGGCTCTCAGTTAAATACCTTTTTCAGGAACAAAAAGCAGTACACAGCTGTTTCACACCTTAAGGTTCACACTCCCTTGCTACCTCCCAGAGTCCTCGAAGAGACAAGACTCTTCCTGTGGAGTTGTCTGCTTCCCTAACTTCCTTACTAGACCCCCATCATTTGTCTTGCTGTATGAGTGTGAGACTTGTTAAAATCCAGTGGCACCAAGGCATTATACGATAAAATAATGTGATTAATAATAAGTAAAATAAATTCTATATACACGGTATTTCACCACTTTTAAATGTATTTTACTCTTATGTGGTGTTTGTGTCTGGATTTTTTTTTTTTTTTTTTTTTTTTTTTTTAGAAATTAACTAAAGGATAATATTGGTATATATTATCATAATTACCTCACTCTCCTTGCTTTAAAGCTTGTGATAATTTTGAAAATCCAGTTTTACATAAAGCACTGGCAAATTTAAAAAAGTAAAATAAAGAAAACTCTGCTTTCTTGGTACTTCTAGGAGGAATGGGTCGAACACTGCTATTTGAGGGTGAACCGGACCATCTGGTCCCAGCAACATCAGAGGTACTTATCGAGAGCAGCCTCTTCCGGGTTGCAGGAAGGATGTTGGCCCACACCTTTTTGCATGATGGTCCCCGTGTCACAGGATTAAGTCCTGCAATAATTCACGTGCTGTTCAATGGTGACCCGGAATTGGCAACAATTGTTATAGAAGACTGTCCTGATCTGCACATCAGGAGTATCATACAAATGGTATGTAAAATTAAAAAAATTATTGAATTACAATCAGTGTGTGGACTACCACAATAACTTGTTTAATCTTAATTTTAGCTTGAACTCGAAGAACTTACTCAGGAACAGCAAGACACAGTCTCTGATCTTTCCCTGTCTTGGGATCTCCCAGCAGTAAATAAAACAAATAGGAGATGGCTGCATAACAAACTTCTAGTGCATGCGGTAGGTTCTTGCTGGTTAAGTATCAAAGACATTGTTGTAGTTGTTGAAATTAATAAGCAGACGGATTTGTATAGAGTAGCTTTTTATTCTACACTGGCAGGCAATGGTCATGTTTCCTTTTTTTCCCCCCTTTTTATTAGTGCCGAAATTAGTTTTGTAAATATTGGGTTTTTAAGCACTAAAATTTACCATTCTCCCAGTCAAGTTGAAATTCTTCTTCTTTATTTTTTTTTTTCTTAAATCATGCACATATTTTTTCATAACCAAAAGCTGACCTTGTCCTTCATACCTGGAAGTGTTGGCACTCACACCCTAATTCCACAAATGCGCGCACACAAGATGAAACTTCAAATACAGAAATCCCTTTACAAAATATCTTCAGGCTGTAGTATACTGACAGCAGTTAAAAAATTTACTGTATGTTTGTGTTTTTAAAATTCCCTTCTTAAAATAAACACATTCCAAATCACTACTTGATTTAGAAAGGGAATCCTCCCACTCACCCATCAGTTGTGCCTTCAGCAGAACAGTTATCTCAAGTCTGCATTACCACGTTTTGCACTTAAATAGGCATTAAAGACACATTGTAGTTAATGAAAAAAGTTACCTTAGCAATTTTTTTTATTTATTTATTTTTTTAATGCAGAATGTGGTTTGATGTTGGGAAAATAACAAAGCCCCCATAAAATATGTGTGTGTGAATTGAAGAGTATATTACTGTAAACTGTGCAAATTTATTATATTTGTCTTTGGTGTATACAGTCTACTACAGTGTAAATAGATATGGCAAAGCACGTCAGTGTGTCTTCATGTAAATTTCCTCTACCGTGCCAACTTGTGTAGAATTCAGGAGGATATTTGTTCTTATACTATGGCTTGTGTCTCTCTGCCTGGAAGGTTATTGGGAGAACCATGCGCCAACTCAAACAGCTGAGAAAGGGAATCAAGGATGTCATGGTATGGCCCCTGCTAACGAGTAGGCCAGATGTTGTCCCGCTTCTTTTCCCACGAATGGCAGAAATGCAGTTCACACCACAGGTAAACCAGTTCTTTCTCATCACTGATAAGAGCGGTCCCCAACCTTTTTTGCACCATGGAATGGTTTATGTCCGACAGTATTTTTAGAGACCAGCCTTAAATCTGTAGTGGATTAATACAAGAAAATAAAACCAGTACCGCTAACAAAAAAAGATGTATTCATAGCACACGGGTAAAGAACCAAGGATACCGAGTTAACGATAAAAACCCTGAAAACCATAAATTTCACACCTGAGCATCAACTCTCACAGCCCTGTACCTCATGACTCACCGACCGTTCCGTGGCCCAGGGGTTGGGGACCAGTGATTTATGAGACCTTATTTATAAATGTATTTGATGAACTTTCCATGATATAATATACTGAAGTTGGTGTTTCCTATTAATAAAAATGGTAAAATATATTCTTTTCACCAGTACTTTAGACTAAGTTGTCCTCTTCCATGTTCTATCAGATGGTAATAGACAAAATCACATGGCCAGCTCAGGATAGTGATGAAGATGAGGAATTTGATGTTGAGTCCATGTGCCGCATCACTGGATTTCTACGGATCTTCATTGAAACTGGTATAGGCACCTTTTTTTTTCCTTTTTTTAAATAAAGCTATTGCTCATATTGCAAATGCTTGATAATAAGCATTTAAAGTTATAATGTATGAAATTCATAATTTCACTGTATATTCTCTGCAGCATGATGAACAATTAACTAAATGTTTTCTTAACTCCATTTCTGACTTTCTAGCTTCATCAAGTAGACTGGCCCAACTGATGAAATTCTGGGTTGGCTGGGAGATGCTTCCTCCTGAACTCAATGTGGAGATCTCTGGTGGCACCTTTCCGACAGCGTCTACTTGTTTTGAAACGCTAAAGCTGCCAGCTCATTTCCAGACATACCAAGACTTCGAGGAAGCACTTATTTCTGCAATAAATAGTGCACACACAGGTTTTGGACTGGTTTAAGATTTTTCAGGCTGAAATTTCGCCATAGTTCAAACAGAAAGCAACCAAAGGCGAATGAAACACATGTTTAATGGTTCACATTTTTCTAAAAAGCAATTTTACATTTTGATATAAAATGGGAGAGACAGCAGTTCTGCATCCCAAGCTGTCATGTCTTTTTTTTTTTTTTTTTTTTTTTTCCCCACAATTACAATAAAACAAATTATAATTTTGTTAACCAAAAAATTATGTGACAAATGTCATGATGGGGGAAAAACTTGAAAGAAAGAAAGGAACTTGTAAGATTATGTGAGGGAAGCAAATTGTTTTACATTGCATGTCTGTTTGTTTTAGCATGCTAAATAAAAAGCTTGGATTGTATATCAGTCTCCTATGGTTCTTGACAGAATTTGGACGGTCTCCAAGTAAGATCCGATTGCATCTGTCAATGAAACTCCTGGAACTGGCAAAGTAGCAAGCTCTTCATCTGATAGCTCACGGCCCAGCTGAATGTCAGGTACTGATGTAGCGCCTCCATGGTTAGTGTGAGGCCCGTTCCAGTCAATCCCGTAGTCTTCAGAAACCTGAACGTGGAATAATCTTTAGTGTTGTAGTTACAACTACTTTAATAATGCTTTAGGTCATTGCACAACCTATTTGGGACTTTTTTTTGGTCCGCATGTTGGTGAGTATTTAAATAATATGTTAACAATCAAATACTATAAAACAGTACAATTGTGCATAGGCTAGAAAAATGTACATGCGACAAAGAAATCTTAGCTCAAAACGTTGGAGAGCTTAGGTTTGAATCGCTGACTATCACCTTTTAGCACATGGGTTTTCTCCCCTAGTCAAAAACTAAACAGTATGTAGCAGGGTTTTTTTTTTTTTGTTTTTTGTTTTTTTTTAACTTTGTTAAAAGGCGGTTGTTCTCTAACCTCTGAAGGATCCTCCACGGGGCCTTGGTCTCTGTATCTTATCCAGAGTTGCTGTGGTGACTGATTCCATTCAGTTCTAAGACCATGACTGTTCCATGCATCTTGGAAAGAGTCTAGGTTGCTCTGTATGTGTGGACGGAAAACTCGGTGCAAGGCGTACAGATGGATTTCACTGTCTGGATTAAGTGTTCCCTGATGTTCCAGTGAAGTGAACAGCTGATAGAAAAGGTCTAGGGCATGCTCGTAGACATCTCTCCACATCCTCTCTATTCTGTGATTAAAATAAAATTGAAAATTTTTATGTGATGTAATTTTCATAAAGCATTACACTGGTAGAGTCTATAACACAGCAACAAAACATGTTATTTACCGCTGATTGTGGACACTTCGGCCTGTGATGTGAGAGTTCCTGTTGGTGCCTCTGCTCCTGATCATGAATTCAGCTACATCGGCATTCTCCCCACCTTTATCAGACCGAACCCTTGATGGCAGTCCGTACTGCTCAACAGCAGCAATAAAGCTCTCCAAGACTGTTCTAGCTCTGTTGTTGCCAGCCACTGTCAAGTAGACAATTAGTCGACTGAATCCATCCGTGCCACCATGGACAACAAATCTCCATCTGTGAGACAATATGTAAAACACACACACAAAAAAAACCAACAACCTTTTTGTAGAACAATTATTTAAAATATCTATAATATGGTTAATGATTCCTATGTCAATACCACTGATACCTTATTAGCTTATGGTTGCCGTCAATGTGCCATAAGGAGTTTGGACCTGGAACAGAATACTGCCGTCGTCTTAATACATGCAGCCGTAGACGTCTGATGTTCACTCCTTCTGCATCGACTCTGCGTAAAGACTCCCGCAGTCTTGAGACTGAGAGGTGGGCAAAAATAACCACAAACTAACTGGCCACTTCATTAGAAATACCTATATTAACCACCTGACCAATATTGTAAAAATATCTACCAGTAGAATTTCAAATATTCATCAGTTAGTGATACTGTCATGGTCACTTTTGAGGAAAGAGTGTCAGTATAATAAACTGCATAACAAATCATGGTGCTTAGGAAAGGATACATACACAATCATGAGCTTAACTTTAGCTTGGCTCACTAACAGATCACTTATTCATAAATTTCAATAACAGGCTTATTATACTCACCAGGGACACGCACACCTCTTGCATTCAGAAATCCATGCATTAGCTTGTAGCCGGTGTTTGGATGGCTTCTGTGGACTTCATTTACAATACGATCCAACTCCTCATCAGTAACAGATGAATAGAGGTCTGTCTTTCTACACAGATGAAAAACACTGAGTAATGTTGGAGTTTACGAAATATTATCTTAGACTGGTCGACAATCAGGTCTATAAGTGATGACCTGATGAATCCTGCTTCCACGCTCAAACTGCTCTGTGTTTTTTAAGGCTGTTGTGCTTTTAACACGTTTTAATGCTTTGCATCTTGGTCTATCTAATCTCAACAAGCCCCTAAAAACAGTTAGTGATCACTGTCGGCCTCTCTAGGGTTTCATTACCACTGTTGATTTTAAAAACCAGTTTTTAAAACCTGGGTGTAACTGCAGCCCAGCCCATGCAGCAGTATATTAATGACTAACCTATATTAATGACTGGGTGGATTATCTCGATTGTTCTCCTGACTGAAGTTTTGTCCATTTACAGCAGGGGTCTCGAAGTCCGGGCCTTGAGGGCCGATGTCGTGCAGGTTTAAATGTGTCCTTGACCAAAACACAGCTGATTTAAATGGCTAAATTACCTCCTCAACATGTCTTGAAGTTCTTCAGAGGCCTGGTAATGACCTAATTATTTGATACAGGTCACTGTGTCTATGCTGTGTAGCTAGCGATCACATAGCACATCATTATATACCAACTAGCCCAACTTCATTAACCCCACAAAACGTTTATTTTCCTGTCTTCATTTATGTGAAGTGATAGCAGAGCTGTACATCTTAATTTGATTTAGAAAATCTCTTGGTGTGAACATGCAATATTATACTTAGATGGAAACTAGCTAGCTAACTTCCTGCTAACTTCTAACTTCGTTAAATTGCATAAATTCTGTTTTCATGGATGCCTGGATGTTAAACTTAATTGTTGCACCTGGTAAAGGAGCAACGCTGATAATTTTATTACAGAATTTAGACAGTTTTTCAATTCTCAGTGAGTAAATACCTTAAGCCGTTTTGTTCCATACGCCTCCTGATTGTCCTTTCAGACACTCCGAACCTCGTCGCAATTTCACTCGCTGTCAATCCACAGAGAACATGATGCTCGAAAACGTCAATCGGTATATCAAAAGCGGGGCGTCCCGTTCCGTGAGTTTGCCGCTGTTCCGCGATGCTTTGCTGGAGTACTTCATGTAAGTTTGCAGTCACTCTACCATCAATGTCTTGGTTGGAGAGTGCGGAAATAAGTCCAAGAATTTCAATAAATTCCTCAGTTTTATTTGTCACATGCTCCGGCTGAGCAATTCCTGCTTCAACATTATCTGCTAGGTCTAAAATATCTCTTACCAACTCGAGAGCGATTTCACGAAAATCCCCCATGACGGTAGCGATGTTTTGCATGGAGCCACTCCAGACCAAAGCAATGGTTTTGACTCGATCAGCGTTAACCCCGCCCCCTGAGTTTGATGGGTGAGGCTGACAGATAAAATTATTTCATGATGAGAGCCAGGCGCCAAGACTGCCAAAATGAAATAAATAAATATATCATTAAATAATTAATTAAATGTGTCAATAATTAATTAAATGTGTCAATAATTAATTAAATGTGTCAATAATTAATGAAATGTGTCAATAATTAATTAAAATGTGAAAAACATAAATAATTAATTAAATGTGTCAATAATTAATTAATTAAATGTGTCAATAATTAATTAATTACATGTGTCATAACTATTTATTTAATTAATTAATTCCAATTTTAATTAATTATTGACACATTTAATTAATTATTTAATGGTGTATTTAATTAATTCATTATGGCAGTCCTGGCGTTCCATAGTTTTTATCCTGTGAAGAGTGCTATATCAAAGTAAAAGTAAACTAATGAAAGTTAAAAAACAAACAAAAAAATAAAACCCCACAGGCTTTCAAATGACATACCAGGAGGTGGTGAGGTAAACAGAAGGTCGGGTTTCCCAAATGGACCAGGTGCATTGCGTTGCTTGCGGATGTCATGGGTGTTCCAAACTGTTTGCTCCGTTTTTAAGTCTCTTTGAAGCAGTGGCAAGTGTGAGTACTGCAAGCAGTTGCTATGAAAAAGGAGAATTAAAAAATTAATATGTTCATCTGCTTCTTTGAGGTAGAATAAGTAAAAGCTAAATTTTAATCAGTACTCAAAAAACAAAGGCATTCCTAGACCACATACTTTCATACTGCTGCTTGATTATTTTTCATGTCTAAAAATATTGACTTACATGTGCACAGGATTGTCCAGTTCAAGGATCCCAGACTCCATCATGGCCTACGCATGTTGTTTTGAAAAAGACATAAGTTGTGAAGGTGAGAATTTCATTAGTGAAAAGGTACAGATGTACATAAACACAGATTCTGGCCTTGTGTTTTCAGATAAACTAATCCATCGTATGTTTAACGAAATTTGGATGGCTACTCTTTGTTAATAGGTTTTACAGGTGAAAGATTTGCTTTACCTCAAATGTTGTCAGCCATTTCTTAATCCATGTCCGCTTTAAAATACTGTTGAAACATTCAGCTCTCTAAACAACAGAAACATGACATTATCAGTTTTGTTGTCAGGTTGTTACTTTAGAAATAGTCATTTACCAGCTTAAAGACATACCTGGTTGTGCACTGATGTCCCCATTCTGAAGCACCTCCATGCCTGATTCCCAAGATCTCGCATGTGAAATGCCATCTGCATTTGACCCACAACAAGGTTCTCCTTTCCTCTGTCCCCCCGAATCATTTGAGGACAGCCTAAAGACACAAACTGAAGATAATTAGTGAATGATGAAAAAATAAATTTATTAACAAAATGTAATCTTTTTTAACCCCCCATTTTTTAGTATATTGCATACCACCCTGTTCTTGAACAGCCTCAAAGAAGTATCTGGCCACAAAGTTTTGCTTGCGGTTGGATGTGCCCACCTTTAGCCATAGAACCTTCCTGGAAAATCTGAAAAGAAAGAAACAGAAAAGTGGCCACTTGTACATATGATTTAATCATGTTTTGGCACTATGTTTGGTTTTTGTTACATTCCCCAAGAGTATGCTGGTTTTCCATTGTATTATGTCTAGGCGTTGTTTCTGGTTCCTCCGGCCATTTTGACTGCCATAGTTGTGTAGGCTTACATGCCTTTGGAATTGAATGTGACTCTTGACTGTGTTCAGACTGACGCGAGGGGAGAGCTGCCTTTTGTTTTGTAATCCCTTGTATTCTCCTGTTTATGTGTTGGTTAGGTAGGTTATCGTAAATTGTACATTTTATTTTCTTTGGAGTTAAATTCTGTTTACTTTATATCAGGGATGTTTTGTTTGTTGTGTTGGTCTTGGCCCTCCCTGAAATTAACTGCCAGTCTGAAATGGAACTTTAAGACTAGCAGGAAATAAGCCTTTTAAAAACCGCCATCTTGAATCCTCCTTCACTATTCATACTTTATCTTGGTCCCTTAGACCAGGCTTGGCCAAATCCAGACCTCGAGGGCCAGTGTCCTGCATGTTTTAGATATCACCCTGGGTAAACACACTTGAATAAAATGATTAGTTCATTACCAGGCCTCTGGAGAACTACAAAACATGTTGTGAGGGTAATTTAGCCATTTGAATCAGCTGTGGATCAAGGACACATCTAAAACCTGCAGGACACCGGCCCTCGAGGCCTGGACTTGCCCATCCCTGCCCTAGACTACTCAGGAGAGATAACACCTCAGTTTACCGCACATCCTTATCTTGAAGCAACTTTGTACTATCACTGAATATAATAAATTAAGTAGCGAATGCCATATTCAAACCTACCCATCAATCCCCAAATGTATCCACATTCCAAAGAACTTCAGTTTATCATTGCCTATATGAAACAACAAATAATAATTACAATTTGTTTCAACAGAAGTACCATCAAAACATGTTTGGAAGGTTAATTGAAAAGATAAAATAAATACCATCAATGTGCCGTGTGTCATTTGGACCACGGCTGATGTAATTCCGACAGGGAATTTTCTTCTTTCCAGGAGATCTCCTCTGAAGACCACTTGCATCCATATACCTCATTATATTCGCAACATCGTCTCTACAGTAACAATAGATTTTACTCTGAGCTCAACAGTAAAACAAGAGAACACTTGATCATATACACACTATTTAACCAACCTGTAACAAGGCCGCACTCCTCTGACATCCCTTACCCGCTTTACCATTGCCCTGATTCCTTGTTCAGGAGACCACTGTTTCATCTCACTCTAAAAAACAAACAAACAGACAATTGAATGTTTTTTTTTTTTAAATCACTACAGAAAATAACATTTATTGTTTCTACAATAGCTCATGACA
This sequence comes from Diplotaxodon limnothrissa, assembly GCF_057381915.1. Taxonomy (NCBI): domain Eukaryota; kingdom Metazoa; phylum Chordata; class Actinopteri; order Cichliformes; family Cichlidae; genus Diplotaxodon; species Diplotaxodon limnothrissa. The sequence continues at coordinate 11,417,539 of NC_140612.1, read as the reverse complement.
CAGACTTCAGGAAAATATATATTTTTTGCACTGATGTTTTAACGCTTACCTCCACAGCTTTGTGGATTTCAGTAAAAGGTCGTTGGGGGCATCTTCGCTTCAACCCTAGAAGTTTTAAAACTCGTCTCAGATGCCTCTCACTGTTAAAAGACAACACAGACTTACATTATATTAAATGCAAACTGCATGTTTTGTCATTTTAGAGAGTTGTCACGGAAACTGTTGAAATGCAGACTTACCTTATTTTATGCCCATATGAATTCAGTGCACAGCTGATTTCCTTTTGTTTTAAGCCTTTGTTGAACAATGTTATTATCATCATATCTTGAAAGGTTAAGTGTAACAACAACAGTCTAATTGATCACCCACCTCTTACACTGAACATAAGTAATTAACCAGTAAAGTACTAAATCTTTTTATGTGGCAATTACACTAAAAGCATCGTCTATTCAGTGCCCACAAATAAAACATGTGTAGCAAAAAATACACTTCTTTGATATGAAAGAGGTGAACAGTAGTTAATAAATAAGTTGTACTTTAGTCATTTATTTTTAATGCTCTTTTTTTAATAAAAAAAAAAAAAGTATTTTTGGTACAGTCATGGGAACCAGCCAGAGTCGGATACTCCTTTCATCATCGTCAGATGACATATTGCAGCAAAGTCTAAAAACAGCAACAGAAAAAAACATATCGGGATCAAAAAATATCCCGACAGTAGCAATATAGAAAAGAGAAATAAAGAAAAAGAGGACAGAAAGGATGCAGGCTGCTCGTGAGCTTTCAGCTTGTCCATTTGCTGAAATGTATACAAAACAATTACTGAACAGTTTAAATTTGAATCACGTTTCACCACTGTCGCTAGCTAGAATGAATTAGCCAGACAAAAATAGTACTGATTTGGTTTCGTACAAAACTGGCTTTCCGTCTCTGATATGTAACTTTCACAACATAACTGCAACTTAATATAACACAACTGTGGCAAAAATATGAACAAAAGGGAGAAAAAGTTAAACTTACCTTGTGTCGTTAGGAGCCTGAACCACGGTAAAACTCCGGTGAGGTCAATGACCTTACGCTCTCCCACGGTCACACGTTGATGACATATTTGGAAATCAGTTCGGGTGGGACATGACAACAGCGCCACCTGCAGGAAGATTTTCTCTCTGGTACCTTGTGTTCTGATACCTGACAATTTTTTTTTTGACAACTGACACCTGACAATTTTTTTTCTGACACCTGACAACTTTTTTGTCTGACACCTGACAATTTTTTTTCTGACACCTGACAACTTTTTTGTCTGACACCTGACAATTTTTTTTCTGATACCTGACATTTTTTTTTCTGACACCTGACAATTTTTTTTCTGACACCTGACAATTTTTTTTCTGATACCTGACTTTTTTTTTTTGACAACTGACACCTGACAATTTTTTTTCTGACACCTGACATTTTTTTTCTGACACCTGACAATTTTTTTGTCTGACACCTGACAATTTTTTTTCTGACACCTGACAATTTTTTTTCTGACACCTGACAATTTTTTTGTCTGACACCTGACAATTTTTTTTCTGATACCTGACAATTTTTTTTCTGATACCTGACATTTTTTTTTCTGACACCTGACAATTTTTTTTCTGATACCTGACTTTTTTTTTTTTTTTGACAACTGACACCTGACAATTTTTTTTCTGATACCTGACTTTTTTTTTTTTTGGACAACTGACACCTGACAATTTTTTTTCTGATACCTGACAATTTTTTTTTCTGACACCTGACAATTTTTTTTCTGATACCTGACTTTTTTTTTTTTGACAACTGACACCTGACAATTTTTTTTCTGACACCTGACAATTTTTTTTTTGACAACTGACACCTGACAATTTTTTGTCTGATACCTGACAATTTTTTTTTTGACAACTGACACCTGACAATTTTTTTTCTGATACCTGACGATGTCCTAAAATGTACACCGAGAGGACAGAGTCATTTTACTAATTATCATGAAAATGCATTAGACATGAAAAAATACAATATTTTGTTTGTATAATAAGACAAAGACAATTGTCATATTAATATTAAAATAATCTATTATTTCGGATTGTGTATTTTGCGTGTTTTATGTTACTCTTGTTTTTACATTTCAAAGGCGGCCTTGAGGGTTCAAATGCACTGCAACTTAAGAAAAGACCAACAAAAGGACGCAAAAAACAACAGAAGCCTATTTAGTCCTTTACCAATTGTATATCTGCATTAGCTGATGCACTGTAAAAACACTTCTGTTGTGTTTTGTGCACTTTTGCAGCTGTTTTTTGTTTGCCGGTGTTTTCTTAAGTTGTGGTGTATTTGAACTCTCTGGGCCATCGTATCAAGCAAGTTTTATTGTATTTAAAATGGGCTACTAAAAAAGTAGCTTTGCCTCCATGTAATAAGGAAAAATCTCTCTGCCAGTAAACTGAATGTAATGTAATGATAAAGTCAATAGGTTGTTTCAGCATCTAATCAGATAATCTACTCAGGGTATCCAGTTTATTGCAAGTCCGGCAGTGCAGAGCTACACACAGACACATACAAAATTAGGTAGTAGAATTATAGTAGGTGGATACTTCCAAGTACTGACTCTACCCCCCTCGAACTTACCTAATTTTCCTGGCAGAAACCCTGCTACTATGAAGGATACCTTCACTGCAGGTATGGATTTTCTGTTGCTGTTGCTGGCTTACTGTGTTTGCAATGTAACACACCACATGGAAGATGAATAAAATCTAAATTTTAGGTTAGACACAGACCATTTCATATCTGGAAGCCAAAAAAAATAATAATGTTTTAGAAGCAGGGAGTATTGCTGACAGTGAGCTCTTTCATATCTTTTCTTTTCCTCTCATTGTGGTGAAAAATAATATTCTCATGCTGGCCTAGAAAATTATTTCACACATAACTCCAAATGCAATTTCTTTTCTGATTTCTGAATCTTAAGCAGTCTGTTAGATTTGTAAACCCGATGCATCCCACATCCAGGCATTTATTCCATCTTTTGCCAGTTCATTTAGCTGTGTGAGCCACACAGGCTTCACGGCTGCATCTGTCTCCATCTAGACCACCATATGCAGCTTTCTGTCATCTAAAAGGTGTGTTAGATTCTGAGGAAAGACAGCTGTGGGAGTGACTTTTTTTTTTGGGCAGCCGTGAGTAAAATGTCCTTCACTACTCGCTCTACTACATGCATCTGGTCACACTGGGAAAGAAAATAGACAGGACTTCTCTAGAGGAAGATAAAGTGATGTTCCCGGAGTCAAAGCATGTTTATGTGTGACTGACAGTGTGTGATACCATATTAATCCTAAACTATAATCAGTACTGGCACATAATGTGTTAAAATAGAGTTAAAATTCATTGCTGATGCTCCAGAATCGACGTGAATATGACCTTGAAATCTTTAGGAGTCAGCTGGCTGGTGCTGCCATTCCTCGATTTTCTTAAATGCTTTTGTGCATTTGCTTTAACTGCTTTATTATTTCACCTAGCGTTTAGGACATCCTTTTTATTACTATTTTTACTTTAACTATTTGAATGTGTTTTTGCCTTTTATAAATGGAGCTGCTTTATAAGAATTTGCCTCAACTATACCAATTTACAGCAGTGGTACCGGTCCGTGAGTCGTTTGGTACTGGGCCGCGAGAGTTGAGGCTCGGGTATGAAATTTATGGTTTTCAGGGTTTTTATTTATCATTATTTTTTTTTAATCATTTTTATTGCTAACTCGGATTCCCTCAGTCTTTTCCTGTGTGTTATAAATAAATCTTCTTTTTTTTTTGGTACCAGTACTGGTTTTATTTTGTTGTATTTATCCGCGACACCTTAAAGGCTGGTCAATGAAAAAGTTGTCGGACATAAACCGGTCCATAGCACAAAAAAAAGGTTGGGGACCGCTGATTTAGAGCACTGCATGTAAAAAGCACAAAGGCATATGCTTCCAACTAGGGATGGAGGGGAAAAATCAGATGTAATTTGTTGTTAGAAAGAAACACACACACAAATAAATATTACTCAGCTGGAGGACAAAAAGAGAAATGTCTCTGATAAACTCATGATACCTAAAAAAAATAGGGAGAGATGGGTTCTTATAGTCATGTTAAAAAGAGAACTTTCTTATGCAGTCCCGTGAAAAACAGACTTGAATTACATCCTTAATGTACTTTAAGGCTAGAGTTATGAGAGAAAGCAGCAGCCAGCAGGTGCTACTCAGATGCACTTGCTAACATGTACATTCATTATTCTTTGGAGTGTGGGAGGAGCCATATACACAGGGAGGACAGGCAAACTGCAAACAGTCTCCAGCCGAGTCCGACCAACAGATTTGAGACTACTACTAACACTGAGCTGCAGCTTCATGTACATAAAGAAAGTAATAATGATAACAGCTATATTGAAGATTCTCTGACAAAATAAAATAATGTGTATCTGTTTATTAATTTTACTGTTACTCAGAAATGCTTTCACAAAAAAGATCCAGTGATCGAAATCACAGCAGAACACCAGTTTGAAATTCTGCTAAAGAAAAGAAAAGTACAGTGTGAGCAAATGTTCTTATCAGCGCTCAGCCAATTCTAGTTAGAAAGAATAAAATGAAATGGAAATTCATGCCTACAGGAAACAAGAGTTGTAACAGAGAGTAACAACCGTAATAACTTTATGAATTTTCCACACATTTTACTTCAACTGTTAATGGAAGATTGGTTAAGAGCTTTTCTTTGAACGGAAAAAATAAAAGCAAGTTCACTGAGTCATGGAGAGGTGAATCTTAGGGCAGCCTGAGTGTTTTCAGCTTGGAGAGGAGATTAAATTCCCTTCTGCCAATATTAAAGGCTCATCTGAGGTTTTGGAGCGATTGGCACATAGACTGTTGGATTTCATCATGACAGTCTGGTGGAAATAAGGTTACAGCCTCCGTATTGTCTTCTTTCAGCTGTGGCTATCTTATTGCATCTTTGGCTGACACATGGAGCGTCAGTCTGCTCAATGCCTGCGTGTCTCAGGACCAAGGGAAAAAAAGTTTTGAGTACAAGCTGTTAAAAAGTTGCTGCTTGTTTGTAGTGAAAGTGCACATTATTTGAAATGTAAGATCCTTTATATGTCTTTTAAAATAATACAATATGGAACCCAAGAAGAACCGAAGAATTACAGACTTTCGCCAGACAGCTTAAAGTTACACAGCATAAAAGAAGTTCCACTCTTGAATTAACTGTTAAATATCTAGATTGTACACAAGGTGCGCCACTCCAATAACTGTAAAACACTAGTATTATGACAAATACACAACTGAAGAGTTTATTCAGATACCTCTCCAGTGAGTCTCTTTCTGCAGACAGACTCTGATTCGAACGTCTTTGTCAGGGAGCGGCTGTGTGTAGGCAGGCGAGGACCCAAATGCTGGACTCAAAACACACGGGGTTAAACACAAAAACACGGGTTGAGAGACCCAGGATCCTGACAGTCTTAGCCTGGAAGTGAATTTTATGGCTTCCTTGTTTTGTTTGGCAGCCTTGGGGAGGCTGCACCTGCTCAGAACCAACCTACCTAACTGTAATGGAGGACCAGTACAAGCAGAAGCTTTACTGGAGATCTATAGAATTATAAACATGCACCTGTACGCAATGTAGCACTGCAATGTTGCCAAGTGCAGTCCACGACAGTGGTTCTGGAGTCTTTCACACTAAGAAAGCTTTGTTGCAGAGGCAGCTCACTTACACAAAGTTCTGCTGTAACACCTGCCTGGCCAGCATACCAGTGGGGAAACACAAGGATTGGACTGTTCGAGAGACAAATAAATAGATCAATTTGTGGGCTACTTATTTTTTATTATGCAATGTATTTTATGGTAAACTAGATAGAAATGGATTTCATTTTATTTAAATGTCACATGACAATACTGGACAGTTCAAGGACTTGGTAAAATGAGTAGTTTGTCATATTCTGTTGGAGTTTATAAAAATGGACAAGCAGGACTGATTATATCAGCTTATATACATGTAGAAAGAGCAGTAAACCTCAGGAGCCACACAGGTCAGGCAATCACAGTGAGGAAGTTGTTTGCCCTCACTGCAGCATTCTAACATGATTAGCATTTACAATAAAGTAATCATAATGTATACAATTTCAAGGAAGAATCATGGACTGGTTCATTAGAAGGCTAGATGTTGTAGAGCGTTGTATGGAGAAAAAAGAAGAAACGTGTCCTAAAGCTGATATATTTCTGGATATGGTTTCTTTAATTTTATTTTCAGAGTCAACAAAATCAGAAAATAAGGTCAGGGTCAAAATCCCAGCCAACCTAGATACTCGTGTCCCCCAAGGCCTAATATATTGTTGTGAAGACAATCCATACTGATTTTACTGAATTGACCTTGAGCTTGTCCCGATTTTCACCAAACTTAAATTAGCTTGAGTTGCTATCGGTATCTACCATCACTCAAAATTTGAAAATGATATCTCGAAAACTGTGGATGCTAGGCTGCTAACAAACAGACAGACAGATATGGGGAGACAATGACATATTCCCTTCCTTCGTGGGGATAACAGCAAGGACAGGAATGCATGGCTAACTTACCACGATGATTTTGCATATTGCCACATTTATTTTAATTAATGTTGAATCCCTGGTAACAGCTGGATGATGAAAAAATTGCAAAAGTATGTTTATGTGCTAATATAGAAGTTTTGAATAAATACACAGATGGAGCTTGCTGTTTCCATGGGGCCTTACAATATAGGCATATTTTTAAAATCAAGTAATATATGAGTAGTCATTTTCCACTTAATTATCCTATTAGTTGTTAGAAGTTGTGGCAGGTTACCTCTGAACAAAATTCATTTTGTTCTTGGAAACTGGCATGAAGATGTTGGCACTCATAGTCAAAAAGGTTAGTCTACATTGTCTTGAAAGTGTTTGACATGATGCACCCTGCAGGCAGTCTTTATTTGCTCACAAGTTATAAACTCTGTTGTAATAACTGTGGACATAATTGTGTTTGCTCTTGGATATTTGTGAAAGAAACTGGGCTGCAGGGTGTACTGACGCCTGGCTGGGTGAAGAAATAGTGGGGTAACTTCAAGCAAAAGTAGGTTGGTAAGACAATTTTCACAATAGCAAGTCTTAGAGACACTTATTTTAATGTTTAATATTTATTCTTTTATGTTTTGTAGCACTTAAGCTGTCCCCAGTTAGGGATTAGTTCTCAGGGTGGTGAGGCAACAGCAGCACCATGGAAATGCCATGGATGAGGCAATAGGTGGCAGGCCATCCATAACACCTCGTGTCCTTATTGCCTCATCCTGCAGGGATGCTGCTGTATCCTCAGCAGCCTCAACCACTGGCAGAAGGCATAAGAGGGGAACGAGAAGGAAAAAAGAGACGGAGGATAGACGTCCTCGGGCACAAGGGAGTCTGAGGAGACCGAAAGAGAAAGAATTGACACTGTTAATGATAATGTTTTGTTTATGATTATATAATTTCAATCTTCCAATCATCGCTGTGACTGCCATTATGTAGAATGCAGGGTCAGGATATTTTGCCCACGGCAGTAATAGCACTTCAAATTGACAATAAACTCCAGCAACCAGTACAGGTTTATGTAAGAAGTAATTTCATATTATAGTCAAAAATGATACTTTGCATTAACATAAATATCATGTATTCTACAGAACTGTATTTAGACATACTTTTCTGTCCTTACACAAATTATACTCAGACTATATATTCAATTATATTACTATAACTTTAAACGTTACCATATGGAACAACAACAAATTCTGCCATTAATGTTAAACTGTCATTATGGGCTTCCAAGAAAACGAAACGCCAGGTGTTCATCATCCCGAACACGTGTTTCCTTTTTCTCTCCCTGCACCTGCTCTGGGTTCTGCATGGGCTCACAGTCCAAGTTATCTCATAAAATACTGATTAAGCTGTTTAATGTAAGCTCAGCTGTTCTGGCCATCATGACCAACAACAATATCTGCAAATAGCCTGTGATCAAAGATGGCATACATAATTTATAGGTGTTTTTTCTCTGATTGAATCAACTGCCACACTGAATTTTTGTTTTTACACCAGTGATTTCTTAAGTTGCAGTGCATTTGAACTCTCAGGTCCACTGTACGTTTTCCAATGTCATTATGTTTCATCCTATCACTGTATGACATTCTATAGGGTTTCAGTCCTAGTGGGTGTGGGGCTAATGTCACGCTGGACAAAAAGTGGTGCACCGTCATCCAATATTAGCAGCTATTATAAAAAAAAAACAATACAAAAAAAAACTGAATAGGCTTTAAAAAGTTTCTTTGCACCACTGTTCTTCGATTGTGCAGGTGCAACTACTAAGCTGATAACTCTATATAGGACTAGCCTTGTATTTTCCCTCTAAATCCCTTAGACACCAGCCCAATTTTGGCAGCTGCACAAAGTCTAAGAATGAGAATTTTTTCCTGCTGAACAGGAGTCTGGGTTGAATTGTTTCTTTGGTGAGACCTGGACACACGGGTGTATTATTCTGAATAGAGATCCTGTTACACCAGGGGATCACATGCTTGGCAGGATGGCCAGCATGAAAAGACTCTTGGTTGTTTGTGAGCAGAAAGCCCCTAGCAACAGCATTCCCCTAGAGAAGAAACTGGCAGGGCACTGCAAAACAGTCAGGCCACTACGTCCTGATAGTGCTTATATGATCTATAGAATTATAAACATGCACCTGTACGGATGTGGATAACAAAACACTTCAACAACCCCGGTTTCAAAAAAGGTAGTTGCTGTGTAAAATGTACATAAAACACAATCCAGTGGTTTGCAAAAACCCAGAAAGCACATCGATTTTTTAAACTGATGTTTAACTATTTCATAAAATGAATTAATATTAGCCCGTTTTGAGTTTGATGGTAGCAACTTGTCTCAAAAAATCTACTTCTGTTCAATATTAGAAGGTAAGTATTTGGTCACCTCAAACAAGGAAAATCTCTGGCTCTCACAGACCTGTAACGTCTTCTGTAAGAAGCTTTTCTGTCCCCCACTCGTTACCTGTATGAATGGCACCTGTTTGAACTCATCATCTGTATAAAAGACACCTGTCCACAGCCTCAAACAGTCAGACTCCAAACTCCGCCATGGCCAAGACCAAAGAGCTTTCGAAGGACACCAGGAAAAGTATTGTAGACCTGCACCAGACTGGGAAGAGTGAATCTACAATAGGCAAGCAGCTTGGTGTGAAAAAATCAACTGTGGGAGCAATCATCAGAAAATGGAAGACATACAAGACCACTGATAATCTCCCTCGATCTGGGGCTCCACGCAAGATCTCATCCCGTGGGGTCAAAATGATCATGAGAACGGTGAGCAAAGATCCCAGAACCACACGGGGGGACCTGGTGAATGACCTGCAGAGAGCTGGGACCAAAGTAACAAAGGTCACCATCAGTAACACACTACAACGGCAGGGAATCAAATCCCGCAGTGCCAGACGTGTTCCGCTGCTGAAGCCAGTGCATGTCCAGGCCCGTCTGAAGTTTGCCAGAGAGCACATGGATGATACAGCAGAGGATTGGGAGAATGTCATGTGGTCAGATGAAACCAAAGTAGAACTTTTTGGTATAAACTCAACTCGTCGTGTTTGGAGGAAGAAGAATACTGAGTTGCATCCCAAGAACACCATACCTACTGTGAAGCATGGGGGTGGAAACATCATGCTATGGGGCTGTTTTTCTGCCAAGGGGACAGGACGACTGATCCGTGTTAAGGACAGAATGAATGGGGCCATGTATCGTGAGATTTTGAGCCAAAACCTCCTTCCATCAGTGAGAACTTTGAAGATGAAACGAGGCTGGGTCTTCCAACATGACAATGATCCACAACACACCGCCCGGGCAACAAAGGAGTGGCTCCGTAAGAAGCATTTGAAAGTCCTGGAGTGGCCTAGCCAGTCTCCAGACCTCAACCCCATAGAAAATCTGTGGCGGGAGTTGAAAGTCCGTGTTGCTCGGCGACAGCCCCAAAACATCACTGCTCTCGAGAAGATCTGCATGGAGGAATGGGCCAAAATACCAGCTACTGTGTGTGCAAACCTGGTAAAGACCTATAGTAAACGTTTGACCTCTGTTATTGCCAACAAAGGTTATGTTACAAAGTATTGAGTTGTATTTTTGTTATTGACCAAATACTTATTTTCCACCCTGATTTACGAATAAATTCTTTACAAATCCTACCATGTGGATTCATGGATTTTTTTTTCACATTCTGTCTCTCACAGTTGAAGTGTACCTCTGGTGCAAATTACTGACCTCTGTCATCATTTTAGGTGGGGGAACTTGCACAATCGGTGGCTGACTAAATACTTTTTTGCCCCACTGTATGCATCAAAATAGATGAAGAGCAATGCTTAGAACAGTTTAAAAAGTCTTTTTTGTCGTCAAGAAACTGAGATGATATTTTTGTCAGTCAAGCTGATGATTGTCCAACTACCAGATCCATGTACTGCTAGATAACTTTAGAGCTCACGTATGTAAGCCTTTAGACTTTTATAATACAAATGAAAAACCTGAACAACACAAGTAATTTGGTAATATTTAGCTATACTTGGTGACTTTTTTGACTGACATAAATATGGCAGCACTGAAATCCAGATTTGTAAAAATACACTCCCTCCCATTTGAAGCAAAACTGACATATTTCCACGCTGCCTTCTTTCCCATGTAAACAGACTATGGGTGAAACGACTGTCACTTTCAGAGAGTCTTTAATAGTTGATATAACTGTGATCATGATCATGAACACACTTTCACGACAAGACTGCACTTGTATCTTGTATATTTGCCAAACTAACAGAAAAAATAGAAACTTGAGGAAACCAAACCAGGAAAATGTTAAAAAAAAGAAAAAGCTGTTAAGGAAAACATGAACAAATAAGCTAAAGCACAGAAAAAGAGGGAAGGCGCATAGACTAAAAAACCTCAGGGAAAGAAGGGTAATAAAAAGTTAATGTTGGTATTCTGAACACAGAAAATGTTTTTAGCATGTACATTTTAATCAGAGTAATTTCATCAAAGCTAATAATTCTCATCATAAGCGCTGATCATAAAAGTATGGTGAGTTTTAGGTTATTACTTCTGATTGCCCAGGCACACAATTGACATTTTTTAAGAAATACAAACCTGCAACATGCACAGCTCTTTGCTATTAAATTTATGGAAATGGGTGCATGATCTAGTGTCCTTGTACAATACAAATATTAGTTTTAAAAATACTCCAGTAAAAGTTGAATTACTGGTTCAATGTATTTACTCAAGTGAAAAAAGTACAGGCTCTGAAATGTATTCAAAACAATTAAGTAAATAGTAGCTCTCTGGAGGATGTTTCTACCAGCTGGTTTTGTGCAAAGCTAACTAAGCCTTGTGCTACAATAATGTATCAATATAAAAATATAAGAAGATGGGAATACAAACTTAATTCTAATAGTACTCAACTTGAATCTGAAGAAAAATCTCAATTTTCTGTTGCCTATGTTGGAGTGTGACTGCCTCGAAACAGGAAAATGAGTACAGTCAGGGGTTAAAGTGGGAGTCAGCAGGTGGGGGAACCCTAAAATCAGTAGTAGTAGCACAGCATGGAGAAGAATCACAAACATTCCAACTGAGAACTCAGTTAGATTTCCTCAGTGTACAGGGTGTGATCAGCTGATCTGGGCTACTGGGCTGGATGTACACAACTGAATTCCCCAAGATGTTGTCCTGATTTCCATCCTCTACACTGACAGTATACTGACTTTATCTAGATGTTATAAAGTTGGTATGAAGGTAGAATTCAGTCAATTAATCTCAGCATCATCAGCATCATATCAAAGGGCAGCAACAATGAGTTTTATGTTAACAAACCAAGGATTCACTCTCTGTCTCTTTAGTAGTAAGTTCGCTGTTTGAGTAGCTGCACTGAAACAGGAAAATCCAACTGTTAGTTGTAATATGGTTTTGTAAAGCACTTTATGAATGAGGACTGTTTGAGCCAGGTGACAGGTGGTTCACCGGGCCGACAGAAACATGTTTTTCCTTCTCTGGCTCCCTTCCCTGGCAGTGTACCGAGTGGTGCAATCAAATAATGTGATCAGCGCTATTAAATGAAATAGAATAACATTTCTCTTCGCAAGCTAATCCAACAGCCCACTACATGCACATCACACCACAAATATAACTAAGTTCGGGAATCTCATCAGCACATCTGCAGGGAAAGTAGGTTAATGTGTGTGAAGGAAAAAACAGCAGAGGCTCCAAGAAAGAGATGCCAAACTTTTTGGAGATCTTTGTTTTTTCCTCACATCATCTCACTGACTGGATTACTTCATATTAGAAATGACCCAGCCTGGTCAGTAAAATGGGAGTGTGGACTGCAGCTTGTCAGTCTGGTGGCTCAAACAGGCTCTCTTCAACACAGTCCTCATTTATAAAGTACTTTGCAAACCCGAACATTATGGCTAACAGCTGGATTTTCCTGTCTAAGTGCAGCTAGCTTACTGCTAAAGAGAGAGCAAATGACAGTATATCCTCGGTTTGTTTACATGGAACTCATTGTTGCAGCCAGGGCTCACACAAATGTGACTGATTTTTAATTTTAGTTTTGTTATCGATTCTTATTGTCACTAGTTCAGCTTACATGAGTGTATGTTAGGTCAGCTGCAACCAAACAACCACATGACGTCACATTCAGTATTGACAGAAGACGATGCTAAACATTTTTTAAAACTTTATTTCTTGAATTTGCATTTATATTGTATTTACAAAATACCACGGTTTTTGACTTGGTCCTATCATTTTATTTTGTTGCATTTATCTGCGACACCTTAAAGGCCGGTCTGTGAAAATATTGTCTGACATTAAACCGGTCCGTGCCGCAAAAAAGGTTGGCGACCACTGGCCTAATTTAAAACTGTGTGAAAGCTTTCATCAATCTATACCCCAACAAGTTAAAGATGAGTTTTGCTGATTGCAAAATTTTTTATTCATTCAAGTTTTTCATAGATATAACATTAGATAATATAAAATAATATATATCATTAGACGATATGCTACAATAACAGTGTTGTTATAATCTCTATATATGTCATCTAGCTTTAACATACATACACCTGGCAAATATTCATTTTTATTTATTGAGAGTCTGTCTCCTTCATTCAACATATTTATGTACCCACCACTGCATCTGCACTCAGCTCAGAATGAATACGAACCTCTGATGATAAATGTCATTTAGCATTGAGCGTGTGTCACTGTGTGGATACAAAGCAGTTTCTTCCCATGTTGTTTTCCTAGAAAGTAAAATATCTATTTTTGAATTAGTCAAACTTAATGAAATGAAACACTGTAAATAATTTACTGTGAACAGCAAAGATGTAAGGCAGTGACGATAGGATTGACTAAAATTAATATGATCAAGTTTGACCTGACACAACCGACATAGATCAGCATTGAGTAAATGAACTCTTTATAGTAAAGACGCAACTTCGGCATCATCTCAGACCACTGACAGCTTCACTGCCTGTTCTCTTTACGGCACGATCAGAGGAATATTTATGACTTTTCTTCCTTACCCCTATCAAAATGAACAACTACAAAGTGAAACTGACTTACCTCGGGGTATCTAAACCTTCTCCAGAGACTTAATCTTTCATCTCTTAAATGATGAATCACTTGGACAAAGATGTTGTCACTTATATGCTAAATGTTTGCATACAAAATGACTGATGATGTTAAAATTTATACGCTCACAAAAACACTGCCAGAAAATCCCAGAGGGATCGTGTTGTAGTTGAGTCTATGTCACTTTTCACCGCTGTTGCTGTGCTGCTATAGCCATCCACAGCGTTTCCTTCACAGGCACAGACACTTGTGAGACAGGTAGCTGATGCAGGAAGAAACTAGAAATTGAAAAATGTAAAATCCTTATTTTCAAAACTTGTACTCATAATCCCTGACTTCAAGTAAACCCATATGGAAAAGATATATATAAATCTTATAAAGTTTGTATCTGTCTTGTGTGAAACTTGTATGAAAAGCATACAAGAGTGAAAACAGATATAAGATCCCTTGAAAAAATTATATAAATGAAACTTGTATGTTTTGGATACTTACTAAAACGATATATGAAAGTAATGAGAAAGTGGCCACTTTCATGAGTAAATCATATAAGTTTTTACTATTTCTTTTCCATATGGGAAAATTCATTTCAAGTTAATAAAGTTGACTTTAGCTGGAGGAGACAAATATATTGCACTGAAAACACAGAATACATAATATAATAATATTATTATATAGAAACATGTTTTTCTATCGATGTAGTGCTTTGATTTATATGTAAGATAAGGTGACAGGTAGGTTAAATACTTGCAACCACTGCCTCTGAAATACGTAAGCGAATGCAGCACGTGCAATAACAAGCACTATAAATACAATCCAATACTGTCAAACAAATTTCTGCATTTTCTTTTCGCGTGATCTGGGTCGACTAAAAGTCACCGTGAGCAATTACTGTAAAAACAACAATCTCTGAAGTAAAGAAAAGAGGAATTCAAAAGGAAAACTCCACAGCAAATTATGTTATCTGTCCGCTGACATAGAAACCGGTCGATGCCGAATGAATCGCGGATCACTGAGCCTGCGTGCGCTTGACTGGTCTTTCCGTGTAGAGTAGGACTTGAGCCAGACAGATGCTTCCAGGTGGAAGCGGACCAGAGGCCAGCGCAGTGTTTCTGGAGCACTGCCACCAAAAGCTCCACCTGAATCAAACTGCATGCTCCAACTACACGGTGCCTCACACAGAAAGACTGCTCTCCAGGACTCCCTGACCACATGGATCAATAATTAACTCAAAATGCCAGAGCATAACTGCAGTGTGTGAAGGCTGGCGATTTATGCATTGTGAACAATCTGATTGGTTCCCATGTGTCAGGAAAGATAAATGGATAGCAGAAAAGTAACTGTATTCTGTCTGAATAGTAATTGCCACACTTGGCTGCTTATCCGCATGTATCACTACCACTGGCATGTCTCCAAGGCTTTCTTTTAAATGCTTACTATGAATCTTTATTTGCAAAAATTAATACAGCTAGTGGCTAAGGTGCACACTCTATCTGTATTCATTTAAAAATTTTGTATTTATTTATCCATTTATTGTTTTACTTTTAGATCGTATGGCGTCATTAATAGTACTATACTTAAGTTGAATTTGAACCATCCACTCATCTGTTTTCATGACCACTTATTCTACTCAGTGGAATGGAGCCTGAGTAAAACAGCTGCGATTAGGGTCGGGCACACCCCGGACAGGTTGCCAGGGCCAACACAGTAAGAAAAACACAAATGTACAGGGCTGCTATTACTTTGGAAAAACAGACAGAAAGGAGGGTTAGTGAAGTTGGGCTACTTTACCGATTCTCAGCTGTTCAGTTACCTGGTGGCTAGATATGAAGTTGTGGTTAGGCTAATATAAACAGAGCAGGGAAGATGGTGGTTAAATTGTTTTCAGCAAACGTTCATGTTAAGGGTCTCTGACGGGCAGAGACAAATGCCTTCCTTTGGCAGAAGAATGGACCAAACTTCAGCCAAAAGATTGTCTGAGATGAGCTAACCACAACACAAGGCTAATCATTAATCCTCTTTAAAATACCTGCTACGAAGTCATGATCCTAAGCTCAAGTTGGCCTGAGTTCAAACATTTGGGGTCTGCATCACCTGAGCCCATGTGCTGTAGCTTAAAGACTTGCTCCACATCAAAAATGCCAATAAAATGTCCAGGAGTCATTATCTGTTGTGCTAAGTGAAGAATTGTGCTATACTATGACAAACTGTATGATATATGTAAATAAATACCACTAGCAGCTACCACTAAATACAACCATAGTGTTATAGATAGTCACACAAGTCTGAGTAGTATAATTTTCCTGTATGGAGCAGCGATTGTAGCTGTTTATAATGTGTTTTTAATTAAACCTTTGAGCTTTTAGCTTTGTTTTGGTCTCCACTTACTTTCAAGAGGAGTTTCTGTCTCTTCAGCTTCCACTACTCCATGAGGGTTCAATGACGTTACCAGAGCTGGACTGAAAATCATGCAAAAAAAAAAAAAGTAGCAGCAAAACAAGGCAATTATTTTTTCTGTTTGTCACAACAAGCCAAAGCTTTTTATATTACAAACACTGAGGTTACAAATCTAAAAATATTGATTAGTACAGCTTTGAAATGGAAAATATGAGATAAGCTCAGAGAACAAAAGAGAATTCAGTGTCCTGTAAAAAGCAGGGCTGTGAACGTCACCATCTCACAGCAGAGAGGATTAAGCTAGGTAATTACTGCAGCTGGCTAATTAACTGAACTGTGAAATACTGGAACGCAGCTTTGCCATTTACTTAATTGTCTTAGAACAAAATGGTGTCAGTCTTAGCATCATCTTTTTCACTGAGCACTTGAAAGTTGTTTACCATTTTAAAAACCGCTGCCCATTGTCCTTAGTCTTTGACAAGAGATAATAATAATTTGCTCCAGAATGACACACAGCGAGGACGGAGCGTTATTTTTCTATTCATCCTCACTGACTTCTAAACCTTTTTTTTAAGTGCAAAGAGCAAGGATGCTGTGAGCAGGGAAACAGCATCCTCTCTGTGACGGCATCACTGCGGTTTATGTCAGCGGCATTTTATAATCTGTCTGCTCCAGTTTTGTGATCTCTCATCCTGTCTGGTTGCAGCTGTGAGTGACTGAGGAGAGATCAGGGTCCACATCAAGCCTCTGTTTTGCATGTCTCCCCTACTATGTTTAAGGGTGTGATGATGGGCATTAATAACCTGTTATTAAGCCCTTCCATCCCATGATTCATCCACTCAATAAGCACTTAGCAGAGAATTGCTGTCCTGTGCTCAACTTTTAACTAACGCTGCGTCTGGTTTTGTCGTCCTGCCGCTTTATTCCTATTCATGTTCTTCGGCTTTTTCTTTCTCCTCCTGGTTCCCCTGAGGTTTAGCCCATACTCCCTACCTCTACACGGACTCCTTCACCTTTGCCTCAAACACAAATAAACAGTTGCACTCAAATCCCACTTAAGATTCTGAGCCCAGGAAACCGCTTATTTTCCAGAGAACTGGATCAAATAAGGCCAAGGGCTGCTTGCAGGGAAGGGTCACCCTCAGTTTCAATGCACGGCCTTGAAAACACAACAATTTAAGCGTACTGCATTATTGTGCATGCTAGTATAAGCTGTCCTGACACGTGCTGCAAAAAAAAGAGGGGGAAAAAAAAGAAAAAACCCCAAAAGCAAAACAAAATATCAAGCACACGAGGAGCCAGCGTGCCCTTCGTTTCAAGACCGTATTTTATGAAAAACATCTACAAACTCCTATGGCGTTCTATATAGCCTCTGGAGATGTAGCTTCCATTCACTGACTACTTCTCTCGTTGCTAAAGAAGTATAATAATTGTCCTCTGTTCACTATAATTAGATAGGGAAATGTGCATGTAAGCCTTCTTATTCCTGATGGTTAGTTACCGTCTATTTAATCAAACTCAGACTCTAATTCACCTTTGATGAGTTCTTATGAGTCTAATGCAAAAGCAAATTAAACATGTTCATTCCTTACTTCAATTCCCTATAATGCAATTAGACTCTTTTTACTGAGGATGGTGATATGTCATTAACTTCAGACAGTATGGTGGGCATCAGTTAAGTGCGTGTCTGCAGTCTCACACTGTGGATGCAAACACATTTTTTTTGTGTGACATAAATGAAACTTGATTTGAGCTTTTTTACTCAGGCCTCGGCTTGAGCACTGATTCCTTGTTGAGGTTCAGGGCTGAATACAAAGTTGACAGAATGACTTCAATATGTACGCTTCATTATAGCATTCAGTTACTACGGAGCCCCGCAAGGGACATGGGAGAAAAAAAAATTAAGACAGACTTTTGCGAGATCTTGCAAAACAAACTCGTGAGATCTTGCAAAACTTTTAGTCACATTCTTCGGAGGCTGCCAGCTCGAAGCCGACCGGGAGGTCGAGGCACGATGTGCCGGGAGAGCGGTGTTCCTCCCGGCTGTAGTAGTTTGGCGAGATCTCGCAAAAGTTCATCGTAATTTTTCTCCCATGTCCCTTGCGGGACATTGTGTTTGTTTGGCTAAATATCTTGTCAAATATTATAATCATACATTGAGAGATGAATGGGAAACGAGAAAGGCTGTAGAAGGAAGTTATTGTTGGTTAAAAACATAATCAGCTCCAATCTGCCAACTTGGAACAATGTGGCCACGTTTTTATCAGGGTCAAATTTCCACCAATTGGTAGCAAAATCTCTCTATGACCATAACTGAGTAGTTTACAGCAAAAGTCATAGAAAACCAAGTGAGATGAAGGTAAAGTGATGAATAAATTACTACAAAACTCTATAAAAAAAACTTATCAGAAGGGTATCAGAAGGCAGTTGAGGATATTTTGTGGGCACTCTAAGACATCAGATTTGTTCAAAGCAAGTGGTATTTAGTTTTTTTTTCTGTACTTGTTTTCTTTCTTTTTTATTTAATTTTTACGTATTTTCATTTTTCTTCCTTTATGAATAAAGCCTCAGTCACACAGGTGAGTGAGGCTTAGAGACTGGTGACCATTTGGTTGGGACCAGTGCTTCTGTCTGGTGCGTGGTTGCCTGAGGTTGGTGGCAGTTGTTGTGAAATTGACTGCTAAAGCCCCATTCAATCAACCCTAGAGATCAGTTGCGAGCAGTTTATATGAAAGGTGCTTACCTGTCCGCAAACTCTCTGGAAGATGTGACTGTTTCCTTTCAAAGTAAAAGTTGCATATTTTGAAATGTGTTGATGTCAGCAATAAGGCAAAACTATTACTTTGAGGGCGAACAGTCTCCATTTCAGATTTGCATCCTGCTTTTCCATGTACAGCTCAGAGAGACAATGTGAGCATTCATGCTACTGGCAACCACTGCAATCTGCTAGTGATCAAAGCAGTGACAAGGAAGTTTCTGCTACAGCATAATCTTTGCAACCAGTTTTACCTGGAGACAGCCAGCAACAACTCAGCAACAAGAGGCATTTTCCCTAGCAACTGGAGGTTGCAAGGGTATGTGTGGGTCTCGAGGCTCATTTCAGGTCCTAATACTTCAGAAGCTTCTAACAGCAGAGGCTGTTTATCGGCTTGCAAGCTAATTTAGATCTAACATCTTATCTGTGGGGATACTGGCTGTTTGGGGTTAATTAAAAACGTGTACATTCAAAGATGAACCCTTTTGATGTCGTCATCCATTTGCATCTTTCAAAGATTATTTTGAATCACAAAGTCTGAGCTAGTCTACAGTGTGAGACTAGTACGGATGCAGTTACTGTTAATTTCCGACAAGTACCAAATGTTCCTGAGCAAAAGCATATATAAATTTAGCCACTTGTCATTATTTAAGCACAAAGCACTGAATAGCACTTTTAAGGCACCACAAAAGCAACACATTTTAAAACCCTTCCTATCAGTGTAGGAAACATTGTATATGGTACACAAACAGTGTACAGACCTAGTTCTCTACTAGTACCAGTGGCCCTCAGACTGGTATTATTAATAGGATTGACTTTGTTGTTTCTTGATAGCATGTGAGACGCTGCACCTCCATCTGGCTAGAAGAAAATCATCAAAGCTTAATCAACCAGATGTAAATGGCCTTTATTTGTATAGCGCTTTACTAGTCCCTAAGGACCCCAAAGCGCTTTACACATCCAGTCATCCACCCATTCACACACACATTCACACACTGGTGATGGCAAGCTACCTTGTAGCCACAGCCACCCTGGGGCGCACTGACAGAGGCGAGGCTGCCGGACACTGGCGCCACTGGGCCCTCTGACCACCACCAGTAGGCAACGGGTGAAGTGTCTTGCCCAAGGACACACTGACCGAGACTGATGTGCATGAAACGGTACAATAAAATATGGGGCCCTCTTGTATTGACTCAGTAGGGGACAGTACTGGTCTACATAAAGGTTTAGAAAGTGGTTTCTGCTGGGATAAACTATTAATTAAATTAATTATTTTGTTTTTGATTGTAACCACTCAATATCCATATTATGACTATCATAAAACATACTACTGCTAATACTAATACATATACTACTTTTGCAGTATCTGCAATATCTAAGAGTTAATGTTTTTGCACAGTGACACTGTTAATCCTCTGACTCTACCTGTCACATTAACAGCAGGTTAAAATAATCAAATTAAAATAGCACTGAATAGCATTCAGTTGTCAAAAACTCTTGGATTGCCTCCAAGATCTCCCTAACACAATGCAATTTTACTTTGATGCACTCTGATGATTCCATTGCACCACCATCATGTTAAAAATGACAATCTGGACAAATGATGATGCTTTCAGCCTCAGCCACACTAGTAGCATTAATATGCTGACATGCTGACTTCATTAACCAGTGATTGTTAAACTGTGTGTTAAAGGCAGACACTAAACTTAGTCCAATGAATGATTTCATGTAGGCCAATTAATCAGGGAGCCTACTTGAAATGACTGATTTAACAGTGGGAGGTAGGAGTGTTACGTTTTGGAACTAGTAACTGAACAAAGGTTGTGTTTCTGTTCCATAAGAGGATAAACTCCACTGACTTTAGTGATTTCCAGCAACAATGTCCATTTGGTATTTGTCATTAAGTATTTGGATTGCTAAGATTATGATTGAAGCAGACATGAAATCCAACTTGTATAAAGGCTAATTTACACTATGGAGCCTGCTCTCAAAAACTGACATAGATGTAACACTGTCTGTGAAACCTGATTGAACAAATAAGTGCTTAAAGTTACAAGTTTAGTGCCATCTTGTGTAAGTAAAGAATGTTACATCAATAGAATGGCTGGTTGGTTACAGCTAATAGACATTATTTAATGTTAACCAACTAATAAGAGAACCGATAACTCAGGCGAAAATAAGGACACTAAAAGTGAAAGTCAGTTTAAGGGGGATCACTTTTGGGCTTTTCCTGACTGCAACAATTAGTTTTATGTTAAGAAACCAAGATGGTGTCCACGTTCACTCTTCTTTCACATTAAGTGGTTCTTTGTTGTTTGGGTAGTTGCACTGGCACTGGAAAATTCACCTGTTAGACATCAATGGTCAATGTATGTGATGAAGGAGAACCCCCGAAAACTGCGAGTAAGAGATGCCTCACTTTTTGGAGACTTGTTTTCTCCCCATGTTATCTCACTGACTTGACTACTTCATATTAGAAGTGAAGAAAAGCAAAGCCCAAATGTAAGTAAAGGAGACTTTAAACTTATAGTCAGAGCTGGATCAGGTGACCCTGAACCCACCCTCAGCTATGAAGCAATAGGTCTGGCCTACTATGGGGTTCCCTGCCTCGACAGATGGCTGCCCATCCATGAGCCTGGTTCTTTCTCTTAAAAGGGAGTTTTCCTTCCCACTGTTGCCAAGTGCTTGCTCATAGGAGGTTTGATTTTTTTTTTTTTTTTTTTTTTGGAGGGGGGGGGGGGGGGGGTTCTGTGTTGCAGAGTCTTACCTTACATTATAAAGTGCATTGAATTGACTGTTATTGTAATTTGGTGCTACATTAAAAACTTGAATTGAATTGGAATATTACCCAAAAGTCCATCTTAAGTTAACCTGTGTCTATACTGCATAACTCGCACAACTCTCAGGTCCAAATTAAAATATTTATTTCATTCATAAGTTTAAACATACTGTCAGCTGTGCTTTGGGTTTGCTGATGACCAACTACTATTACCATGATAACATAGCTAAATGCCATTAGCACAGCCTTCCAGATCTGCTAATACAACTTTATATACCTCAGTGTTTGCTGGTTTCCATACAGAGATTTGTGAGATACCTTTTAGGGGCTGACGGAGAACTTAAGTGCTTCTTGAAAAACAATACAAGCCTGTGTTGAGCAGTAACGACTATTCCTTCACATTGTATTACGTTTCAATTTGTTACACACTGTTTTCAATTTTCTCCTCACAGATTGGCATTGTTGATAACCAGCAAAGTCAGCTTCAGCATTCAGTTGACTTTGATATTTTAGCAGTGTGTGAATGATTTAGTTTTATTCTATATTGCCAAGGGAAACATTACTGTAATTGCAGCTTAGAAGTTTTCATTTCACATTATTACTTCTTTTCACAGCTGTCCCTATTAGTAGTTCAGCTAAGTTTACCACTTTGTCCTTTTTTTTTTATCCAACTAGGCCATTACAGGCATACATCAGCACTTCTGGTTGATTTCCTCACTTTATTGCCCGCTTCTTCAATTGGCCCCATGGGAAATCTCTTTCTGCACTGTATTAAGTAAGACCTCATGCTTCAGGAGTGTAGTCCTATTCTTGCTGACTCATAAAGATGATATAGTGGCTGTGCTGACATCAGCTGAATATAATTCTATTAGAGTGCCCATTTGTTGTTGGATTTCACTGCAGCTACATTCAGTTGTCTAAATGACCCTTCATTTATTTTAGTGCCCTGCTGGGAAAGAGGGCAGCACCTTAGCACTCAGGACGATACTCTGGAAGCCGAGCCATCAGAGCTCAACCTGCGGATCGAGCTGATGCATTTCATCCTCTCCTCTCGTCTCACTTTTGCCTCCACTCCGTTGCTAATGCATGAGACGTTCTCTCATTCTGCGGCTACAAATGGAGCCCTTCGCTGCTGTTGCCGCTGCTTTTAAAATGGATTAGGAGGGAGTATCTTTCTGAGTTTATTTTGTCACAGTTCTGGGATAAACATTACAGCATACACCATCTATGTAATTTTAGTGTAATGCTGTATGTTCAGGCATAGTATGTGAATAATTCATGGCCTAAACAGAGCTTCAGCCTTGTGTTTTTCACCCCCACAGCTACAGAAAACACATTATCTGATGTGAGTTTTAAAGAAAGCAGTGGAAGGATAGAATGCTAGATTTTCATTGTGTTTTACACTCAGCTGGATGCCTTGTCATTGATAGCACCCACATATTTTCACGTCTTCTCCTCTCCTTTTGATAGCATACCATTTATAGACAGTGTACCCTTTTGACTTTTACAGTATGTAGCTTTTACCAAAAAAAAGGGAAAATAAAGAACGTGCCTCTCCGGCAAACTCTGCCAGTCTCTTTCTTTATCAGTTTCTCAGTAGCTTTCTGTTCTTCTGTCATTGCTTTCCCCTGCTGTCTGAGTCGTGAGCAGTAACAGGTGGCCACTGACAGGAAGTGGGTTGTTTTCGTGCTTAAAGTAACCCTTCATTCTTCTGAATCTCCCAATGCAAAATGCTCCCTACAGTGATATGACATGTCTGCAGGCCTAATAGTTCCTGTTGCTTTTCTCAAAGCAATAAAGTCAGCAAATGTGCAGCTGTTCACCTTCAATTTTAACAGTATTGCTCTTAGCCTCTTTGAGAGAACAAGTCCCACTTCCCATCTTTTGTGTCCTTTTTTGAGTTCTGAGGGCACATTGTCCTTCCACAAAAGACCACCTGCCTCTCAGACATGTCCACTTTGATTACAGTTTTCAACAATGTCACCACTTATGCTGATAAAAGATGTTTGAAGTAATCTAGCAGCATGGGACTAATGGCTATGTTGGTCTGTCTTTAATTAGTAGAGTTCCCTATTTTGAATCCAAAATTCAAAGTTACTCCGCACTAATCCAAAGTTAGCCACTTAACATCCATCACTTTATTTTAGTGTTCAGCATCTGAATATATACATATATATTAGGGGTGCAACGATACACAAAATTCACGGTTCGGTTCGATACTTTAGTGTCACGGTTCGATGTTTTTTTAATACAAAAAAATGTTCATCCCTTTTTAATTTGTCATTTATTAAAATTATAAATATATATTTTAACTCAAAAGTACAGTTTTTAAATTTAATGTTGCTGAAACAACAAAGTAATAAAAAAAGAAATATATCTGATCGAGAAATCACTCATCTTTGGAAAAGAGAGTTTTTTACAGAGAAATGGCTCTTTCCAAAATAAAAGCTATACTACACGCTTCTTCTGGGCTATATTCTCAGCAGCATATTAAACATATCAGGTCCCCATAAGGAGAATCATGTGCTAACGGCTGTCTAAATGACTCGGGTAAAGTTT
This sequence comes from Diplotaxodon limnothrissa, assembly GCF_057381915.1. Classification (NCBI taxonomy): domain Eukaryota; kingdom Metazoa; phylum Chordata; class Actinopteri; order Cichliformes; family Cichlidae; genus Diplotaxodon; species Diplotaxodon limnothrissa. Next base: position 11,393,384 of record NC_140612.1, on the reverse strand, counting down.
GTAGCATGCGTGGTGGTTGTTTTTGTCTGCTTCCACTTGTCTTTGCACTAGGATGATGTTGGTGTAAATGTGCAGTCATATTCGTTGTGTTCCCACTAGTGCTGTCAGCGTTAATCTGAAATGACGTTAACGCCACAACACGGCAAATCTCCGTTAACGAGCTACCGTGGATCGCCCCGTGCATGGGGCTGGACGGCGTGAACATGTTAACGAGCAAACTGCGCTAACACACTAGCTCCCACCCATGTAATTGAGCATTGCGTGGCACGACATACTGTTTTGTCCATGATGCGCTTACCCTCAGGGTCATACGTTACATGAAAACCAAAATTGTTCCAAACGTCAGATCTGAATTGTGTTGCAACACAGCTTAACTTCTGTCTCGCTAGCTTGCCCTGCGCTCAGTGAATCTGCGTTTGACGACTCCGCCTAGGCTGCACTGTCAACCACAGATCCACTGAGCGCTCAACACAGACAGCGCATATATATATATATATATATATATATATATATATATATATATATATATATATATATATATATATATATACATACATACACACACATTCTACTGTCAAGTGTGCATCATATAGGAAATAGTCAGAGAGGACAAAAAGGGAAAACTTAAATATGAATAAAACTTCAGGCATAAATAATTTAGCCCGTGAGTGGATTGACATTCATTTTCCTAGATACATAAATGATCCACAGAGCATCCATCATATGCTGTCTGATTTTGCATCCAGAAACATGTAGTTGACAGTTGTTGTTAAGTATAATTAAGTATTTCAACAGCCTTAAAATGGCCTGCCATAAAATTCTGTATGCCCCCCTCAGGTTGAATCAGGTTGGCTTCTCATCTTTCTTCTGACTTTGACAATTAATGAGATTATTATCCCCAGCAGATCTTAGTTACTGTATTAGCTAACATGGAAACATACCAAAGCCTAGCTGAAAGCAGCACTTTTAGCAATTCTGAGGATGTTTACATGCTGACATTCAGCTCCACTTCTGAGTGTGCAGCATACTGAAGTCTGGGCTGAGTTGGGCCAACACAAAAAGGTATTTCGAGCTAGAAACAGTGATGTGTTCGACACCCTGTTACGGTACCGAAGTGAATGACAAAGCCTAATTCTGAAATTATTTGGAATCATTTGACAGCATCGGTGAAAAAAATGTTTGTAGCCACTTCACTAAATGTCTGATTTCTGTCTTTTTAGAATAACAAGGATTTTGGTATACCCACCAAACAAGAGAAACTCGATTTCAAAGTCTGCTGCCAACAAAGACTTCACAAAAGATTGGCGTAACATCACTCATTCATTAATTAAGCCCTTTCATGAAGCTTCCAGCTGAGCATTTTTGCTCTGTGTTTTGAAATCAGAAGTTCGAAAGGGGATTTAAGGATCCTTGGTGAAATCAAGGACACTGATTTCACTGCTTATACCCTCACCATATAGTGGATTATGGTCCTTCTCCATTAGTACATCCATGGCACAGCTCTGCTTTTGCATGTAAAAAGACTGAATGCACCAGAAAATAGTAATCAGTGGTCATTTCGGATGACTTTAACTGTGACTGCACTTCCATAATTAAGCACAAGGCTACTGAGACAAACATTGCCCTCCTAAGAGTTTGTTGTGCTCCATTTGTTGTAAGCATTCAAATTGTACTATTAAAATTCATGCGTGGATCAGATTTGTAGTCCGTCTCTGTACTGAGTGTGTGATGGCAAGGCCATTCTCATTAGGTGAAGCTCAGGCACAGTTTAACATCTTTTTTGTTTTATCCCCTAAAGGCAACTTTATGTGCTAGTCACAGCAAGGACATTTGTTTACGGACACACATGGTTATTGTTATGCCCAGCTGGGAACATTGCATTCTCAAGGATATTAAAACTGCAGATACTTTCAAAGCAGACCCAGAGGAACATGCATCCTTGATTCTGTGTAGATTGCTGTAATGAAAGAAAATATTAAATAGGTGGTAATGCTGCTCTCACTCTCTGGTTTACACTTCACCTACACTGTATGGGCTATGTCTTTAAACTTCACACATAATTTTTTAATGATCTTTTTTCATCATACGAGTTGTAATCAACAGCCTGACATAAAGCCTTCTGCTTGAATGGTGGGTTTATATAAAAAAGTACACACTATGTGATTACCTAAGATTAGAAAACAATTACTCAAACGTCATATACCCTAATGCGTTAGCAAACTAACCACGCTGACACCGTGCAGCCCTCGCACGTGGCGAGCCGCGTTAACTCGCTAACGGAGATTCGCCGTTAAAGTGTTTCAACTTATTCGCATTGTCAGGGTGTCAGTTGGTGCCATTTTTTTCAAATGGCATCTCTGTCCTGGCTCAGTTGTACACTAGGTGTCCTTTGGTGGCAGCGCTTCATGCCAAAGGATTTTTGGATTTGTGAAGTGGTAATGTCACACCAAACTCACAGATTTTTCTGTTCCCTGCAACCACAGTGTTTTAGCCCCTAAAAATGTAACCACAAGTGTGACTTTAATGAATAATCTTGTTAACAAACCTTCCACACACAATACCCCTTAACGGCAAAGTGGAAAAAAAGTTTGCTTGCCATTTTATTAACACATTTTGTGTTAAAAAAAAATATATAATTTTGGAATAAGGCTGTAACATGTCAAAATGTTAAAAAAAAGAAAAGTGAAGCACCATATGCAGCTGGTGAGCCTTTATTTGTTATTTATTTGTTTTGGGGTTTTTTTTTAGGGACAATGCACATTAATCTCCATTACTGTAAATGTAATAGTGTTAGCTTTTGAACTTGTTAAAGTAGCCCTTTAAAACAATACAACGCTAACGAACACTCTAAGCCACTGCAGGGAAAGGCGAACAAACAGGGTGAAAAAGCTTGAGAACTTAACATGCAAAGCAGCACACACAAAATACAGACAATTAATATGATACACCAGACAGTGCAGGCAGTTAAAGATGCCAACAAAGGTAAAGCCAAAAGGGACATCATTAAATAAAAAAGCACATTTAAAAGCCAGCCTGCTCGGTCCACAAGATTTCCTGCTTTTCTCACCTTCATGCAAATGTCGTAACTGATTTTGCTGCTTTCTTCACACTTCATGGGTTTGGCTTTTGTTTCATTACTTCGCCTCTCTTCCTTTAGTGTGCTGTTTCGCATTTGGGAGCATATGAGCATGTTGTACTAATTAGCAACAACAAACAATTTTTTGGAAAATATTTGGTATCTTAAATCAGTTGATTTAGGTTGGAACATTTTTTTTATATGCTGCTTGCAACAATTGTTAAGAAATTTTACACTTCAGCGATAGTTCCCCAGGCTTTGTGAAGTTTCTCTTTGAACATTGGTGGCCTTTTCACTCATTTTCACTCCAGTCCTTGTGCCTGACCATTTTAGGAGGAGTATACATTTTTGTTAAGACACTTAACACTGACCTTTGAACCTTTCAAGCATGAAAAAAGGCATCTACCTTAAGGGTTTTACCGGTGTTGTATCTACACACAGTAGACAACTTATCAAACAAACAATTTTAAATTGCATCTTTAGGCACTTTGTTTCTAGTAGCCTGTTAAAAAACACATCATTTGTTCCCATTTGTTTCTTTTGTTAAATGTCAAAGATAACACAGTTTGACAGAAATAAAACATGTTCGTTCTTGCACCAACAACGTGCTATTAACTGAAACTCAGCAATGTATGTAGTGTGTCTTTGACAAGAAATGACAGCAAAATGAACAAATGGAGGAAAAAAGTAAATCTACAGCACATAAACATTGTCTGAATTCATGTCCTTAAGAAATAGGAAAAAAATCCGGCAAAAACCTGACACAGAACCTGAGAGATGCATCTGGCATCATCGGAAATGGTCTCAGTGGCTATCAATAAGCCATTTATAAGGAAGTGAAATGGGGAGACAAGACTTAGGTATGCTAAATTAGAAGAAATAGAAGAACTGGGGTGTAAATGTGTGGCAATGGATCTCTCATTGTTTGTGAACTACATATCAGTCAGCTGTGTTGGGGAGTTTTTCTCAAAATTGATGGAGTTGTCAACCCAGAAAACAGAATTTGATCCATAATTCAATCCCATCAGGAACGTCTATGATTGGCAGTGGTTTTATTTTTCAGCATGACAATTATCCCAAACACATTGTCATTGAACTACAAAAATTCCTATAATTCCTGGATAGAAAAACACACAATTGAACACTATTTACACTAAACACACATTTTACACTAAAGCAGTCTTAGCAGAGAACTAAGAGAACTATTCCTGAAGATTACTTAAATAAATTACAAGACAGAGTTATGATAGTGTTAAAGAGTAAAGGTGGTCATATCAAATATTAACTTTCAAGGCTTTTAAAGTTGTGCAAACTGTTTTTGCCTAATAGACCATATTTCCATGTATCTTTACACATTTCACTACCCTATTTCAGTTTTCAGTTTCAGGTTTCAGTTTCAGTTTTCAGTTTTATTTGTCATATGCAAGTTAGCACAGTGTCAACATTGCAATGAAATGTGTTTGACGAGCAGCAGTCACTCAGCAGCATGATACAGTAGGAGAAAATATAATAAAATAAAATAATAAAAAAAATAGTAAGGAGCAAAATATTAGAGAGACATGGTAAAAGAGAAAAGATGACTAAATATATATGTATCTATAAATATAAATATATGTACACTAGTGATTAAATAAGAAAATCTTGAAAAAGAAATATGACGGGAGGGCAGATGGGATATTGCACAGGAATGAGCAGCAGAAAATTACAGTATTGCACTTTAAAATATAAATATCAATAACAATAAAGTGAAGTGACCAGTGCAGATTAAACAGAGTACTTGTGAAGCTGCAGGGTAGCTTCTGAGTGCTGTGTTGTGTGTGTTTAAGTGTTGTGGTTGAGGTGTCGTATAGCTTGATGGTAAAAACTGTTTTTAAGTCTTGTAGTCCGAGAAGACAGGCTCCTGTAACGTCTGCCAGATGGTAACAAGGAGAACGGCTGATGTGCTGGTTGGCTGTGGTCCTTGATGATGCTGTGTGCTTTATGGAGGCATCGCTGGAGATAAATGTCCGGAATGGCAGGAAGCCTCGTGCCAGTGATGTGCTCTGCTGCCTTCACCACCCTCTGTAGTGATTTACGGCTGCTGGCAGAGCAGCTTCCGTACCAAACTGTGATGCAGCTCGTCAGCAAGCTCTCAATTGCACACCTGTAAAAATTTGAGGTAATGTTGGCATTCATGCTAAACTTCCTCAGCCTCCTCAGGAAGTAAAGCCGCTGGCGAGCTTTCCTGATAGCAGTGTCTGTGTGAAGGGTCCAGGAGAAGTCCTCAGTGATGTTGACTCCAAGGAATTTGAAGCTGCTGACCCTTTCGACCTTGACACTGTTGATGTGGATGGGCTGGTGTTCTCTGACTGGTCGTTTCCGGTAGTCCACTATCATTTATCTAGTTTTGCTGATGTTGAGAGTCAGGTTATTTTCCAGGCACCACTTGTACAGTGCCATCACCTCCTCTCTATAGGCCGTCTCATCATTGTCTGTGATGAGGCCTATGATGGTTGTGTCATCCGCAAACTTGATGATGATGTTGGACTCTTGTTTAGCAACACAGTCGTGTGTGAACAGGGAATATAGGAGGGGGCTAAGCACACAACCCTGTGGCGTACCTGTGTTTAGGATGAGTGATGAGGAGGTGTGCTTACCAACTCTCACCACCTGGGGCCTGTTTGTGAGGAAGTTTAGAATCCATCTGCAGATCGGTGTTCCCAGCCCAAGGTCAACGAGCTTCGTGGCAAGTTTCGAGGGGATGATGGTGTTAAATGCCGAGCTGTAGTCGATGAAGAGCATCCTTGCATATGTATTCCCTTTCTCCAGGTGAGTGAGGGTGGTGTGCGTTGCCAGGGCGATGGCATCCTCTGTGGCTCTGTTTGTCCGATAGGCAAACTGAAGAGGGTCCAGTGTGTCAGGGAGGGAGGAGCAGATGTGACCTTTGACCAGCCGCTCCAGGCACTTCATGATGACGGATGTCAGTGCAACAGGACGGTATCATTCAGACAGGAGACCACTGATTTTTTGGGAACGGGAATGATGGTGGATGCTTTGAGGAACGTGGGGACCACTGACTGCCTCTGGGAGAGGTTGAAGATGTTGGTGAACACCTCTGCCAGCTCGTCTGCACACACTCTGAGTAGCCGGCCCGGGATGCCGTCTGGTCCTGGAGCTTTGTGAGGATTTACCTTTTTAAAGGTCCATCTCACAGCTTCTGTTTTCAGAGTTAAAGTTGCAGCCTCACTGTCCTTCTGAGGGTAGAGGATATGCTCTCTGTTGTCTGCGTCAAAACGAGCATAGAAGTTGTTAAGCTCGTCTGCAAGAGATGCAGTGGGCTGAACACTGACTGTGTTGACCTTCTTGTAGTCATTGATGCAGCGCAGTCCATTCCACAGTCGCCTGGTGTCAAAGCTGTGGTAGCTGGACTCCATTTTGTCCCTGTAGTCCTTTCTGGCCTTTTTTATGGACTTTCGGAGGTCGTACCTGGCTGCTTTATATGCATCAGCATCCCCGGAGTTAAGGGAAGAGGTCCGCACTTTTAGCTTGGCGCGAACGTCTTTTTTTACCCAGGGTTTCTGATTTGGATATATCCAATGACAGAGTCTGTGAGTTCATTGATGTTGCCATCAGCTGCATCCACTAGAAACATATAGAAATGAGGGGTAGCTCAAGACTTTTGCACAGTAGCCTACTGTAGAAAAGATCTTAAAGGCCTCTCAAAAGAGCTCTAATGTCACTGCATTCACACTTTACAATTTGACACCAAAATGTTACCTTTTGTTTACCAAACCAGGTGCAGACAGCCAAAATGCCAGCAGTTCTTTCTTCTGCTCTGCAGCCCACGTGTAAGCAATGGCTGTAAAGGTCATAAAAGCTCAATCTACTCTTCAGCAGGTTTCCTTTGCATCACTACATCTGTGCAATGTGGTCAATAAATTGGAATGACAGCCTGGATCATTTGTTACCATCTGCGGGTTCCCACAACTCCGTTGTTTTATCCCCTTGAGTTTCTCTGTCATACCCGTCTTCATCCGGACACACTACGCAAATATTGATTCCAGCCTTCGTTAGCTCAGCTGGCAGCCGACAGCACTGATGTTACCCAGAAAGCTTTTGACAGACAGTGACAAACAGTATGTGGTCGAGCTCAGCACTGGCTGAACCGAGCAACAGGGTTTTTTTTTTCTTTTTTCTTTTGCAATATGATATTAGAAAAAGATTTAAAAAAAGATTTATAAATAATGAAGACCAAGAGAAAAGAACATGGCATCAGCAGGGCATCAGTGAAGAGATAAGGACATGCCAGTTTTCATTCTGTTGTCTTATCTGCATTACCAGTCTATTATTTCCCTAACACAGTCTTTAACACCTCCCTGTCTTCTATTTTGGGTGTAATTTCCTCCCTGTATCTCTTTTGTAGACAGTACTTGAGGTAGAAGCGATGGATTCAGTGCTCCATAACATGCAGGCAGGAGTGGTGTCCTGTCTTTAAGCCTTGCCTTTTGGGTGTGCTGACGTGTCCGTCCAGGAGCGTTCGAACCTGGGCAAAAGCAAAGACGTCTGTGTCCGCTCAACTCGCCATCTACCCCAGTTCCCATGGCAACCTGAGGCAACGCATGCTCCTGTCTCCAGAGTAGCCGACAGGTTTCCATCAGTGCCAGAGGTGTGGTAAATGTGGTGTGGCTTCTCTCCGTCAATCCCTCGCCCATCCCTGCTTTTGCTGCATTTCTCCCCTAAAAAAACAGAGCGCTGCGAAAAAGACTAACCACAATTTGTCACTTTTGATTGTTAATGGTCATCCCCCCCCAAACTTTTATACAAGGTGACTCTGCTGACTGTACATCATTTCTGCATTTGTGCCATGCTTCTTTTCAACCCCCCTCCCCCCCTTTTTTGCCTCAGTTCAAAACATTTTTCTCTTTTTCTGCTGGTCGTGCACAAAGCAGTTTGTGACTATTAGTTTCCTCGTGGGGCTGCTCCAGGAGCAAAGTGCTTGCTGGTGTTTCTGTTAGCGTAAGCTCAATCCCCATTCTGACTTCATTCGTCAGAAACATGCACTCATACAAATGAGGATCGCACACAGACCTCCACCATTATTCTGTGATGGAAGCACCACGCGAAAGGAAATCAAGTTAATGTATCGTGACTGAACAACTCCAGCTTCTGTTTCTGTCGGTGGGTGTAATTAGTGTAACCCATCTCACCTGGGGTTGACACACCAATGAATTGATCACAAGCAAAAAACTATCATGCTCTATCCACAATCACCTCTGCACCATTATAACTGGGCTACAGTGCTCTACTAATCTCACGAGTATTTAGTCAAATACTTCACTGAGCGAGTTTTTCTTATTTACTCATTTTTTTTCACTCTCTATTTGCTTACACAACACTCTGATTTAATCATTAGTCATTATTAATCTCAGGCTCTCTTCCCCATCACCCCCAATCGGTCACAGCAGATGGCTGCCCCTCTCTAAGCCTAGTTCTGTTGGAGGTTTCTTCATTTTAAAAGGGAGTTTTTCGTTCCCACTGTCGCCAAGTGTTTGGGGGGGTTGTCTGATTGTTGGGGTTTTCTCTGTATTATTGTAGGGTCTCTACCTTACAATAACCGCTGCCCTATATTAATAAAACTCAATTGAATTAAGTTGCATTGAAATATTATACTCTTCATTCAAACCAGTTACTACAAAAACCTAATTTTAAAACCTATTATTCTGTAATATTAAAATTGGTTTTATGAATTAATGATTCAAATATATAACGCATTATGAGTGCTCTTTCTTTAGGTATTTGGAATTTATTCTAATGTCTGATTCTGATTCTGAACTCCGGGAGAGAGGAGCTCAGGGTTAGACCCAGTCCAAACCATGAGTTAATGGCAAAGTTGCAAGGAGAATGGCGGGTTTGGGATTGAATTGTGAGCCGGGCTTTAGGGAGGGCCACTGGTCAGGGTCTTTAGAAGGTTAAAAAATTTCTGACATGATGTACTCTGAAATATGTCATTACAAGTGTTGTCACTGGGTGGCTGTAGCTGTAGGATGTAGAGCAGGTCATCAGGAGGTTGGTGGTCCGAGCCTTGCCTCCCCTAATCTGCATGCCAAATTTCCTTGACCAAAATATTAACCCTAAGTTGCTCTATGAATGTGTGGGAATGGTAGTTAGTAAGCACTTAAAAGCATAGAAGACGGTGCTTGTGTGAATGGGTGAATGTGGCATGTAGTATAGCACTTTGAATACTCTTTGGAAAGACAGCTGAGTTTTTTGTCCCCATCATCAGCGCCATCCAGTCGAATTAAATTCGAAAGAAGGTAAATATCTCTACAACCAACATCTGCAAAACTAGCAAGTCACACCAGTACAATCCAGATAGAAAAATAGCACTAAAGGCCAGGAGACACATCGTTAAAATAGATTTGGGGAAGAAAGCATTCTTTATGCTTAGAGCTACAACAGGGTTTATGTTTTATTCTGATGTGCAATAGCTCTTACCATTATTTAGTAATACAGCTAAAGGATATTCATGTTGGACTTTCCAGAAAGCTCTCTCACTGAGCCATTTTGAATCATTTATTTTCTTTCATTTTTTCTTTCATTTTTTTTTAATCTTGACTTGACTTTGAAATCGATACTCTGTCCCTCAAAACAACTACACACATTGCCCCAAAGGTTCACTTCAAACTGTCCTCATAAAAGATTTTCAGCACACTGAGTGTAGTATAAAAGAAAATGGATTGGAGCACCGTCTGGGTCATCTTTGTCCGACTACAAAAACCACGCACAGGTGCTTTTAAGAAAGGGCAACAATTTTATGTGGATACAATAAAACGTCCATCATCTTTTGGAAATGGAAATCCTGCAACAATTCACACACAGGGAGGTCAGTGTTACCATTGAATAATAAGAAATAATCACAAGGAAACCTTTCCTGTCATTTCAGTTGAAGCTGACCAGCGCAGGTGGCAAAGAGCGGTGAAATTGTTTTATAATGTATGTTCTATTATTTTCCTAAATACAGTGTCAAAACTGCACAAATGTGTAAACTCTCTCTCTATATATATCATTTTTAATGATTCTTGGGAGACTAGAATACCGTATTAAATGCAGGCATTGTTCAAAAGATGAAGTGCAGCCGAAGAAGGAATGCTGATGATGTGTTTCTTTTGGATTATTACTTATTGGACTTATTTTTTTCTTTGTTTTTGGTTCCAAGCCTGCAAGCATAGTAGGTCTATCATTCTTTATGCTTTACAAACTATTATCAAGGGGATAGGGTGAGATTGCCAAGGAGGAGGCTGGAGATGTGATGAGTCGAGCTTTTTCTTTTTTCATATATATATATTTTCACTTTAAAGTTATTTATCACTGCCTGTGAATGAGAAATTCATGCTTTCCCTCCACATCAATCAACAGAATTATACAGCCTACTACAGCCTGAGGATTTGGTCTTGTGTCAGAGCTTTGATATTTAGAGCAAAGCAACTGTTTTCACATACTCTCTATAGCCATTCATTTGTATTATTCCCACTGTTAATGAGCAGTGGATACTGATACCTCAGGCAGCTTGTACCCTTACAAACATTAAATTGGTCATCTCATATAGGATGTTTGTATTTAAACTGTCCAACCTAATCCAGCACTGATGCTTATTCTGATTTACTGAGTGTCATGTATGTTGTCACTCATGTCTAATATGTTCTGTGTTTTATATGCACCTTTAACATTAATTCCAAAAAGTTGGGTCATTGTGTAAAATGATAAAAAAAAAATTAAGAAAGCAAACAAACAACCCCTCCCAATACAATAGAACATACAAAGCATATCAAATATTTAAATCTTACTATGTTCTCTTGTGGATTAACTGTGGATTTAGGTAATTTGTAGACTCTGTTTTGAGGTCGATATATTTTTAGCTATGGTCCTGCCTGAAGAAACAGAGTATATTTTGTGTTATATATATATATATATATATATATATATATATATATATATATATATATATATATATATATATACATTAGTGCTGTCAGTATTAATCTTGTTACAATGACCTTAACGCCATATCCGCATTAACACAGCAAATCTCCATTAGCTCGTTAACGCGGATCGCCCCGTGCGTGGGGCTGCAAAGCGTCAAGGCATTATCGCAGTTAGCACGTTAATGCATTAGCGCCGTTAGCTCGTTAACGCGTTAGCACGATTAGCTTATTAGCGCGGTTAGCTTATTAACGCATTAGTGCCATGCAGCCCCACGCACCAGGCGGTCCGCATTAGCTCGCTAATGGAGATTTGCCGCATTAATGCAGTTATGGCGTTAACGCCATTTTAACGCGATTAACGCTGACAACACTACTATTTTATATATGCGTGTATATAGGACCAAAAAACAACCTTATCAAAACCCCAAAATGTCTTAAATGATAACTTGTAACTAGAAGGTAAGGGTAAGTGACGGAAGTGACGGACAAGGTAAGCGACCCATGTTGTAGGTGACGTCAGACGCCGGAGATTTTGGCGGAGAAAAAACAAATGGTAGCATAGAGTTTAACAAAGGTTTTTCAAGCTTCAGTATTACCAAATATACTAATCAATTGTCATATAACTAACAACATCTGTTTTATCATCTCTAACACCCTGGAGGACAACGGGGAGAGTTTAGACGCTCTCCAAGATTACATCGACCGCTGTTTTCAAGATTTAGTAATGAATAAGGCCCAGAGTGCATCTTCCCCGGCCAAAATTGAGACGCCGTCATCGAAGAGATGTCGCCCGGCAGACTCCCCCGGTACAACATCGCCTGCCGGCAAAGACATTGCAGACATCCTGGAGTCAATCGACAAGCGATTGTCCAGTTTCGATGCGAGGCTGTCCCTGGTGGAGATTTTACACCGGGAATTTAAATCTCTGAGAGAATCCCTGGAATTCAGCCAGCAGCAGGTGGAAACGCTTGCCGCTGAAAATGCCACGCTACGGGAGTCGGTCAAATCTCTCACCGATAACGTGACCCAGCTAAACATTGAAAATAAAAAAATAAAAGAGTCCGTTATCGATCTACAAGCCCGTAGCATGAGAGATAATCTTGTGTTTTCTGGTATTCCAGAAACTGCCGGAGAGGACGCAGAGGCAACGGTGAAAAGCTTCATTAAAATCTACCTGAAGCTGCCGGAGGACACCGTAAAGAACATCAACTTCGATAGAGTACATCGCTTGGGGGGCGTGCGGTCGCGGACCGGGAGACCACGGCCTATTGTGGCCAAATTGGGTCAATTCAAACAGAAGGAACAGGTGAAGAGTCGCGGCAGAGAGCTGAAAGGAACGGACTTCAGCGTGAACGACCAGTTCCCCAAAGAGATCCTGGAACGACGCAAGGTCCTGTTCCCAGTTCGACGTAGCTTCATCCAGAAAGGCTCCCGTGCTGTCATCGCCGTGGACCGGCTCTACGTGGACGGACAGCTCTACCGCGACCCCGGCACCACACCGTGGTTATATTGACTGCACTCCAGATAAGAACCCGCTACACTCTTTTCTTATTCATTCACACTTTCTCTTTTAACATGGGTTTAACCTAATAATATCAATATGATGTCATAGCAGATATAACACCGTCACCCTCCGTCATTACTTTAATTGGAATGTTTCTGTTTCGTTTCCTTTTTGTTGTTGTTGCTCACAGTTCATGTGGTTTCTTTCTTTCTCTTGTCTTTCACTGCTGTGATCACCTACTTCCCCACTCACCTACAAACAACACCCTCTATTTCTCCATATTTTCACACCACGATCACGCAAACACATCAGCTCAACGGCAGCACATTCACAACAGCCTCACAGCACGCACAGACTTGCAGGACACATAAGCAAGCCACGCTTGTTCATATTAGTGAATATTCACACACATAGTCAGACTTATGGAGCCTCTCACCACACTTCTTTTTCTCTTTCTATTTACAAACAAGGGATGTTTCCACATTCTCTCCACCTGTCTAAACGAAACACCCAGCATACTTCATTAGACATACACACACAATTATGGGCATGCTGAGGTTTGTCACATGGAATGTAAATGGAGCTGGCTCCAGAGGAAAGAGGTTAAAGATATTTAACCAGCTTAAAAAACTACAGGCAGATGTTGTTTTATTACAAGAAACTCACAGACCTGTCACAGGTTTAAACGAACTTAAAACACCTGAGTTTCCTAACGTGTTTGCAGCCTGTTATAATTCTAGACAACGGGGAGTAGCAATTTTAATACATAAAAATGTTAATTTTACAGTACTCGATACAGTTATAGATCCAGAGGGTAGATTTCTAATTATTAAACTATCAATATTGAACAAAAAACTATGTATTGTAAGTATATACGGTCCAAATGTTGATGAACCCTCATTCTTCCACGGATTTTTTAGTGCACTCTCTGAACACCTTGATTGCACACTCATTCTTGGCGGTGACCTCAACCTTGGACTAAATGAAGACATGGATAGGCTCAACACAACAGGAACTCAGCGCAATTGGCAGTCCACAAATATAATCAAACAGTATATGAGCGACTTTGGTCTTTGCGATGCATGGCGCTCTCTTCACCCCACCAGTAAGGAATATACTTTTTTCTCGCATGTTCATCACTCTTACTCTCGTCTGGATTATTTTTTGGTCAGCAGCTCACTGCTGTGTGACATTTCAGACACTGAGATTCATCCTATAGCTGTCAGCGATCATGCTCCTGTATCTTTAACACTAATGCACAAGAATAACACTACGCCAAGAAAAAACTGGAGATTTAATACATCACTGCTTAAAGATAAAGACTTTATTAAATATTTTAAAAAGGAATGGACTTCATATTTAGACTTTAATGACACTCCCGGAATATCTGCTTCTGTTCTATGGGAAGCAGGGAAAGCTGTGATGAGAGGTAAAATAATTTCTTTCTCATCACACAAAAAGAAAGAAGAAAACAAAAATATTCAGGAATTAGAAAAAAACATCAAATCACTAGAAGAAGCCTACGCGTGCGACCAAGATCAGGAAACATTGAACAAAATATGCAAAACAAAACTAGAATTAAATGAAATTATTAATAAAAAAACACAATTCCTTATACAAAGACTTCGCTTGCAGAATTTTGAACACAGTAACAAATCAGGTCAATTTCTAGCTAACCAGCTAAAAATAAATAAAGAAAAAACAACTATATGTGCTGCTAAAGATTTATCGGGGAACATAATATATGATCCTGGAAGAATAAACAACATTTTTAGGGATTTCTATGAAACTTTATACTCACCACAAATAAACCCATCTAAAAATGAAATTGATCTGTTTCTTGACAACGTAACTCTTCCAAAATTACTAGATAGTCAAGCAATGGAACTGGATTCGCCACTGACGCCAAGTGAACTCCAGGAAGCCCTGATAAGTATGCCCAATAATAAGGCTCCAGGTCCAGACAGCTTCCCTGCAGAATTCTACAAAGAATTCTGGATAATTTTGGCACCAGTATTCCATGGCATGTTGCAGGAAATCGAGGAAAATGGCAGACTACCACCAAATATGAATTCTGCCAACATTAGTCTCCTGCTAAAACCAGGCAAAGACCCTTTATTTCCCTCAAGCTATCGTCCAATTTCTCTTTTAAATGTAGACCTTAAAATAATCTGCAAAGCTCTCTCAAAGAGATTAGAGAAAATGACCCCCCTCTTAATTCATCCTGACCAAACTGGTTTCATAAAAGGTCGGCACTCCTCAACAAACACTCGTAGATTACTTAATTTAATAGACTACTCATACGATAAAAACATCGAAACCATAATATTATCTCTAGATGCAGAAAAAGCATTTGACAGAGTTAACTGGAAATTTTTATTCGCAACTTTACACAAATTTGGTTTTGGAAACTCTTTCATAAACTGGATAAGAATATTATACAATTCCCCAACAGCTCGTATCAGAACAAATGACCAGACATCCTCCAGCTTCTATCTCCTGAGGGGCACCAGACAGGGATGCCCACTCTCTCCTTCACTTTTTGCAATTTTTATCGAACCTCTAGCAGCAGCATTTAGACAGGCTACAACAATTAAGGGCATAAAATGTAAGAACATAGAACATAAAATCAGTCTCTATGCGGATGATGTGTTGCTTTTTCTGCAAAACACACAAACCAACCTCTCTGAGGTAATTACTTTAATAAACTGGTTTTCAAGAGTTTCAGATTATTCAATTAACTGGCCAAAATCTACAGTTCTCCCCATTAACTGCTCCTTCCATAACTCTTCCTCTGCCCCACTGCAATCCGGAAATATTAAATATTTAGGTATTAATGTCTCTCCTAAGCTTTCAGACTTAACTAAATTAAACCACATCCCACTTCTAAAGAAAGTAGAAGGCGATCTGACTAGATGGAAATCTTTACCCATATCACTCATGGGAAGGGTCGCCACTATAAAAATGATGATCTTGCCAAAAATAAATTACTTATTTTTGATGATCCCTAACAAACCATCACAAGATTGGTTCAGATCTCTGGATTCATATATTTCCAAATTCCTTTGGAAAGATAAACCCCCGCGTATCAGCTTAAAAACGCTACAAAGAACCAAGGATAGAGGAGGATTAGACCTGCCTAATTTTCACCAATACTTCTTAGCCAACAGGCTTCAGTTCATCTCAGAATGGTTAAAACATACCTTCTTAGTTGAGCCCTGGCTAGATGTTGAACAGGCACTATGCAAGGATCTAGAGATTTCAGACCTACCATTTATTAGCTCAAACATCAAAAGACATGAATGCTTTAAAAGTATCAACATCAGCTTTTCTCTGACAGCATGGTGGGAGTTTCTAAAAATAACGGAGTCTTCATTAATCCCATGCAAACGTACACCTATCTGGAATAACCCTGACATATTACAAAACAATAATATGATTAATTTCCCAGAATGGAGTTGTAAAGGAATTAAATACTTAGAACATATATTAGAGGGAACAGAATTTATTCCATTTGACAGACTAGTTGCACAATATGGGATCAACAAGACAAGATTTTTAGAATATCAACAAATTAAATCCATAGTAAAAAAGAAATTTAACCTCAGTCAAGTTGAATTACAAACACCACTAAGTGCGGCACATTTTCTTACTCTTAAATCCCCCAAATTATTATCTAAAATATACAGAACACTTTCTAAATTAGATGAATCAATATCCCTTCCTATTGCAAAATGGGAAGCAGATTTATCAGTCAGCTTAGACCAAAACTTCTGGTCTCAGATTTGCTTAAAAACCTTTAAATTAATTAAAAATCCCAGTCTGCAATTAATACAATACAAAATACTACATAGAGTGCACTATACAGGTCATCGGATGTTCAAGATGGGCTTTACATCTTCCAACAACTGCTCACACTGTCAAGGCAATACACCAGACAATTACATCCACGCTCTTTGGTTCTGTCCACCAGTGCAAAAGTTTTGGCGCGAGATATGTGAAGACTTATTAAAGTGTCTGAAATGTAACATTCCAACCTCCCCCTTAGTGTGTTTACTGGGCAGCTTAGATAATGTCACTTCAGAAAAGAATATAGCCCATATGATTTTCACTGCCCTATGCATAGCCAAGAAAACAGTCCTCATGAACTGGAAAAATAAAAATAATCTTAATTCTAACCAATATAGAAATTATCTATTAGATTACATTAGTCTTGATACAGCCTCTGCCACCACATCAGATCAATTGCTCTGGACTCCTTTTATCAGCTCCATCACCTAGTGGGGGTGGGGGGGTCATAATTTGGTCCCACCTTCACTGTTGTGATTGGTGTGGGGGTGGGGACAGGCTTAGGGCGTCGGGGGGTTCCCCGGAGGCATCTTCCTTGGGGGGCTCAACCCGGGGTAGCGGTCATGTCCGGTTGGGGGCTCTGTTGGCTCTCAGGTGACTGTTTCCTCGCGGCTGCGTGCAGCGGGGCTAGGGGAGGGTCTGTGCTGACGGACGTGGGTTACTGACCTGGTAGCCTGGCTGGCCCTGGGTGGGTCCGGGATGGGCGTGAGGTTCTGGGGGCGCTCCGTCTCTGGGCTGGGGCCCGGGCTGGGCCTCGGGGGCTTGGATCCTGGTTGGTGTGTTGCCGGGGTTGTGGGCGGGTGGGTGCATGGGGGCCCGGCCCTGGAGCAGGGTGCCGCCGGTGCGTCGAACCACCTGGGGGGCTCTTCAACTGGTGGGGGAGATGTTCATCTTGCAGGAGCTTTCCTCTCTTCAGGAACTCTCTCTGCAGGAGGGGGAGATACAGGAGAGGTGGAGGAAGATCTCAGCCTGGGCGTTTACTGACTTATGTAGTCTGGAAGATGAGTGGATGGTGGGGTGGGTGCAGTTTTCTCTGTGGTGGGGTTGGGTGGACTGTCCCGGGCTCTGTGGGGCCGGGAGGCGCTGCTGCACTGGGCCCCGGTCTGGATGGGCCTGGGCCCCCTTTCCCTGGCGGGTCGCGGAGTGTGGGAGTGCCTACTGGGGTCAGCGGGGGAGCTGGCCCCAGGGAGGGGTTACCTGCCCCTCCCTTCCTTCCCTCCCCATCTCCAGCTGCCTCTCTCTTCCCGCTCCACCACAACCACCCACACATGCAGGGCCTTGGAGTAGGGGTATGTCACCAGGGTGCAGAGGAGGCTACCCCCCCCCCCCCCTGTCCCCTTCTGGCTGCCTCTGCCTCAATTTTATCCCACAACTTAGACATTCACATTATTCACACCCTCATTACACATACATATAGGATCTTGGGGGTGGGCACAATCACGGAGTCCAAATTACCATCAGGGTGTACACCTCACCCCTGGCGTCGTTGCCCACCTCTCAATTTTAAATACACTTAGACATTGAGGGCTATCAGGAGGGACTATGCGCTTACCTGCTGCTCCTTGGCAGGTAGCTCCATGCCCTCCTGGGTTTTAATTGCACCTTAGAACACACATGCATCAACACTACACTGAAAAAAATGTTTTTTTGGCCCTGTAATTATTATTTCAATTAGCTATATAAATTTTACAAAAAATTACAAATTCAGTGCTATTACTTTAAAATAGCAGTTTTTCTTGTAGTGCATTACTTGAGGATTGTTTGTAATTATGTGTCCTCAGTTTTGTATGTAAATTGAATCATTCGATCCAAGTAATATTCACTAAACCAATTCATTGGCTTAATTAGTTGATATTTCCAAGTAAAATGTAATGGAGTGACATCAGTGAATATGGCCACCTTCTCTGCATTCGGAGCATGACGTCAAAGCCCCTCCCCACATTTGAGCGGTCTTTCTTCAGACATACCATGGTCCACATTTCGACGGTTGGCAGACTTGACGGAAACGGGAAGAAGTAGAACCATGAATGTAAGTTTTAAGCGGAACAAACTTTGTACGTTCCTGTTGGCTCACCTACTTAAGTCAGTTTCTCCGCACTGAAAGAAGCTGCGCTAGCAAATAGTGTATTTTCCTGCTAGACTTGCTGACTAACTTTCCTGGCAGGAGGTATGTCCAGAATTTCCCACAGCACTTTACAGCTTAGATGGCCACCTAAACAACACACGCCTGCTGCCTTAACTAACGTCTTTGTGAATAAAACGACCACGGTCCAGTTTAAAATAATTGCTGCACAGCTGCCATGAGGTGTATTTTGAAAAATAACAAAACAAAAAACGATATACGCACTCGATTTCACTCAAGTCTTCATATTGACCTGTTTTAAATTTGCCACCGAACTAACATATGTAAAAAAAAAAAAAATAATAATATCAGTGTGCATCCTTGAGTTAGTAGAAATTAGTTGAAAAGCATATAGATAACCTTTTTTCTTTTTTTTTCTTTTTTCTTTTTTCTTTACAGAACATAGGACCTTCTGACTGCTAATTTGAACTCCACAAGGTAAGATCAAATTAGTAACGATTAGGTTTAACTTGTCACATAATTTGTCTGTTTAAGGTGCCACAACATGAGATGGATGTGTAAGATATGTAGCTTTGAGTCAGAGAAGAGGTTGGGATTGTTAAAACACTACAGACTAAAGCATGGAAATGGTGGTCGCAGCCAGTCAGTCCCTTGTCTTCACACTGATTGCCCTTGCTCGTTTAAAACATTTAATGCCCTTAAGACCCATTTGTCTCGACACCATGTGAAGATGGTCACACAAAGTGGACCTCTTTCATTTACTTGTCTACTTTGCTGCTCTGTTTTTTTTAATTCAGAGAAGCAGTATTTTGAGCATCTTAACAACCACTTAAGGAAGTTTGAAGTAGTTGCATGTGTCTTCAAAGACTGCAACTTCAGTACAAATATTTATTCCACCTTTGCTACTGTAAACATACACGGCAGACCCAGTGGCATTTTGATGCTTTTATTAATCCCTACACGGTTGCTGTACATTCGCACTCAGAGCTGCAGCTCTCCCGCTTCCAGCTCAACATAACACCAACAACCCAACCACAGGACCCAGTACAATATTTAATTCGGCGGGGCGTGATTGCGGATGCCGTGCAGGTGCGTCCGCCTCCTCTGCACTGCACCGCAGGCCACGCCCCGCCACATACCCCCATCGCCCGACTGAGGCCGGGGAACCATCCGGCCGAACGTACTCCCCCCACCGCGAGCGGGAGAGGGGATCAGCCCGGACCGTCGGCGCCCCCGGGCCCTGGCCAAGCGACGGGGAGTTGTGAGTTCAGGTGGCCGCCTGCGAACCCAGCAGCGTCGGCGAAGCTGGTCCGGAGGTCGGCCGCGTGGCAGGTGGACGCGGCGCTGTTGGTACGGTCGTGCGCCCCAGCTCGCAGGCGGCTGGGCAGATGTCCGGCAGGCACCGGCCTCTGGTGGAGGTGAGGCCGCTCTGCTCACCCCGCTAACCTCGGGCTTCGGTGGCGCGGACTCCCTTAGCACGTGCACCACCGACTTATCCCGCGGCTTCTCCGCCCCTCCCGGTGGGAGCAGCTCACGCTGCACCTCCACCGCTGCCGGCTGGAGCAGCTCCCCTCGCTGCGCCTCCGGCGCTGCCTCTACCGGCTGGAGCAGCTCCTCGGGCGCCGCCTCTACTGTTGTCTCTCCCGGCTGGAGCGGCTCCTCGGGCGCCGCCTCCACTGTTGTCTCTCCCGGCTGGAGCGGCTCCTCGGGCGCCGCCTCCACCGCTGCCGGCTCCGCCGCCTTCTTCCGAGGCGCAGGAACGGGCACCGGGCCCTGCAGAGCCCCTGCGGCTCCCACGCGAGGTGTGGGGACAGGCGCTGTGGCAGGCTGCGTGCTAGTTGGTCGCAACCTGGGGGCCGGCACGGGCGCCTGCACGGACTGGATCTCCTCCACTCCAGCGCCATTGGGGAGCGCCGGTGGGGGTGGCGGTGGTGTCGGGCAGGACCGGATCAGCGCCGCCAGATTCTCCATCCTCTGCAGGTGGCGTTCGGTCTGGTCCTGCAGCTCTTCCCGCCTGCGGCGCCACACCGCCGCCTGCTCCTGCTGCGCGGCCGCCAGCTCGGCCACCATTCTCGCCAGGTCCTCCCTCTGCTGGCCCACTCCTGGATCTGCCGTGCCTCCCGTCCTGGGTTTCGGCACCACTGTAGAGTACACCCAGCACAGACGCACGCACACACAGGCAGGTATAGCCAACGTCCACGTTTATTGATATGTTTGTAGTTTGACAGCTGACTCAGTCGCACCGTCTGACAGCTGGAGCCCAGCTGATCTTTTTTGGCCGCTCCTCCTCGTCTCACTATAAACACAGCGGAGGAGACCATCATTAGTCCATAAACAATATCAGCTGTTCTTACCAGCCTCGCGGCGCCGCCCCGTTGAGCCTTCCGCTCCACTCCTCCCCTGCAGCTGCGCCCGGGGCCACGCCCCCGCCACAGCTACACATAGACACAGAAAACACCAGTCACACACCCTTGAGGATTTTAAAACTGAAGTATTAAAAAGCAAACCTAATGAACCCATGTTTGCTCAGGATGAGACCTATGTGGAAGAGAGCTTAGAGCTTTGGGATGGGGAACCACAGGAGTTGTCTCAAGATATAAAAGAGAAATTTGGCCATCTATTTTTAAAGTTAGAAAGCATGTTCAATGTCCCAAACAAATGCATTGATGAAATAGTAGATGAGCTTCAGTTTATATCCACCTCTGCATCTGGTCCACTTTTAAGAGATGTGGTGGTGTCCACCTTGAAAAGCCATAACTGTGATCTGGATCCAGCCATTATCTCAGATTTAGTGAAAAATCTTTGTGAGACACACCCTATAAGTACTGCCTTGGGGACAGGTGGCCCTTTCACAACTTATTACAAGAGAAGAGAATTTATGAAGAAGCATTTTTCAGTTGTTGAACCAGAAGAACACATACTTGATAAAAAAAAGGGCAAAACCTTCCAGTATGTCCCAATATTGCCCTCCTTGGTGCAGGTCCTAAGTAAGTCTTTTCAAGAAAACACATTTGAAGGTGAAAAAAAAACTGAAAATGACTTTAAGTACCAGACATTTCGTGATGGATCTCACTATCAAAACAACAAGTTTTTCTCTGTAGAGGAGAACAGAGTGAGTCTCATCCTGTACATTGATGACTTTGAGGTATGTAATCCTCTTGGGACATCTCGAAAAAAGCACAAAGTCACAGCTGTCTATTGGGTGTTGGGAAACATTCCGGTGCAATTACGTTCCACATTGACATCAATCTACCTTGCAATTCTGTGTAAGGCTGAAGACACCAAGCAGTTTGGATTCCAGCGAGTTTTAGAGCCACTGTTAACAGATATCCAAAGCTTGGAGAAAGATGGTCTTTTTGTTCCAGCGTTAGGGAAAGCCATTAAAGGGACTGTGGTCAGTGTGGTGGCAGATAATTTGGGGGCGCACTCTGTGGCAGGATTTGTCGAAAGCTTTGCAGGGTCATACATCTGCCGGTTTTGTGTTGGGGAGCGATCCAAGTTTCAGTCCAATGAAGTGAGATCTGGGTCTTTTCATCAAAGAACCAAAGATCAACATACACTGCATGTACAGACAGCTGTGTCTAGTCCAGATCACCCTCATTGTTATGGTGTAAAAAAACAGTGTGCATTGTCAGAAAAACTTGAGCATTTTCATGTTACATCTGGTTACCCTCCAGATGTTTTACATGATCTGCTGGAGGGTATTGTTCCAGTGGAACTGGCTTTGGCATTTGATAACTTGATCAAGAAAAAATATTTTTCTCTCATGGAACTGAATGATGCCATTTCCAATTTCCCATACAAGTGGAGTGATAAAACAAATCGCCCTCATCTCATTCCTGCTAACTTTTCGACTCGAAAATCAGTAGGGGGCAACGCACATGAAAATTGGTGCTTATTACGTCTTTTGCCTCTGATTATAGGTTTAAAAGTACCCCAACAAGAGCCTGTATGGCAGATGCTGATGACACTGAAAGACATTGTGGACCTTGTCATGTCTCGAGCCCATACTGAAGAAAGCATTTGCTATCTTGACAGCATCATTTCAGAACACCGAAGCAGATTCCTTGACGTTTTCCCCCAACATAAGCTCATTCCCAAGCACCATTTCCTTGAGCACTATCCTCAGCTCATTCGGGAATTTGGCCCCCTAGCTGCCCTCTGGACAATGAGATTCGAGGCCAAACACAGCTTTTTCAAGAAGGTGGTAAGACACACTGGTTGTTTCAGGAATATTTTGCTGTCTCTTGCAAATAAGCACCAGCTCATGGTTGCATATCATCAATCACATTCTGTCAAACCATCACTTGCGGTCACAAAAACAACAGAGGTCTCTTTAGATGTGCTTAAGGATGATCTAAAAGACCTGGTGAAATGCAGATTCCCTGCTGTTACAGCTGTGCATGTTGCCAATAATGTGTGCAGTTTAGGCACCAACTATGCAGTGGGAATGTTGTTGTGTTGTGGTTCCACTGCAGGACTGCCTGACTTTTCTGAAGTGTTACAGATAATGGTGATTTGTAACAAACTGACTTTTTTCGTGAGACAACAAAATACATGGTACAATGAACACCTGAGGAGTTATGAGCTGGAGAACACAGGGAGTGTGCAGTTACTTGAGCAAAGAGAGCTTAAAGATTTTTATCCTTTGGCTTCATACACCCTTGCAGGAAGACGTCTGACAACTTTAAAGCACCACATTTGCCTATCTTTTTGAAATGTGAGGAGAGAAGCTTGTGAATAAATGTCTGTATTTCTCTTCTGTTGTTGCAGCTTCTTCCTGTTGATATGGCACCCTCAGCGAAACTGCGGATAATTTTTGGGGAGGATGATGTCCACAAACTACTTTTACCTGCAGGCATCCCAAGCACACTTCAGGACCTCAATGATGTTCTTCGAGAGACATTTGATATTACAGGACCATTCACTGTTATGTACCAGGACATGGATTTCGATGGTCAGTTCTTCACTTTGACCTCGATTGAGGAAGTACAAGATAAAGCTAACCTCAAAGTAGTAAAAACTGAACCAGTAATCTTAAGTCTCACTACTGTGGACATGTCAGAAGTCGAATCTCCAGTTCCACTATCTACAGAAGCAAGCTCCTCCTCATCTGTATGCGACACAATCCTGTTGTCCTCCCCAGATGAGAGTGGACCATCCTACAGGTCTAAGCCATGGCCATTTAAGTTTGAAATACCAGACTTCTCTTATGATATAGACCTTGCACTGGAAGCAGGAAAGCAAGCTTATGAAAATGATGGCACACTTTTGAACAACCCAAGCGTAACTAGTAGCATTCTTGAGAAGCTTGCAGAGACTATATTTGGCTTCACAGCATATCCAACTGGTGTCCAGATTTTAGCTGTTGCTGAAGCCTTGGTAGCAAAATACCCATGCCTCAAAGAGCCAGGTTCTTTTAATGGCCTATATGGTTGGCAACAGAGGATAAAGTATAAAATGGGCAACTACAGGGCAAAGTTAAGAGGTCGCCAATTAGCCATTCCAGAGCTCGAGGTGAACACACTGAAGAGACGATGCTCCAGTGAAGAGGGTTCACTTAAAGGCTTTAAAAGGGCCAAAAAAGCTGAAGTCAACTATCTGCCACCACTGCCATTCGGTGAGACTGAGGAAACCTTAGAGATGGATAGACTAGATTTGCTGAAGGAAATGAAGAAGAAGAACAATGAGAGGGCAATTAATGAGAAAATGGAGAAGTCTTTCGCTATGAGAAGAAAAGAGGTTGTCAAGGATTGCCCCGCAATCCAAGACCTCTTAGAGAGGTGGCCTTCTCTGTTCTGTGAAAATCAGGTAAATCCAGTTCTTGTTCATGCAGCAACTAAGTGTATGTGAGATCTCATGAGTCATCTTTGACATGATTTTGTGTTTTATCTCTCATTTCAGATCAAAGAGGAGTTTAAGCGAATAACCACAATTCATCTGGAGCGAACGTTTTTGTCCAGATTGGACAGGTACACCACCAAACTCCTGGAGATATTTCGAAGGAAGGGCGGGACTGCAGGGACCAAAATAAAACCAATGTTGGACTCACTCAATAAGGTAAAATTTTAAATTATTTTAATTACATAATCTAATGGAAAAGATGAGGTCATACACACTGAGAATGTATCACTCTTATTTAAAGGACAAGTTGACAAGTTTGTTATTTTAAACTTAAAGCTTTGTTTTCAGATTGTTTATGATGAAATCGAACGATTTTGATTGAAATTTGGACACATGCTGCTGGCCGGAGCTTTTTTGGTTTCTGTGGTAGCACACCCCCACCTCCACAATGGCTTCATACAAAGACGTGAAACTCACCGAGTGGTCAGGGGTGTTCACTGATATGTTCACACACAAATCGTTGCAAAAATGCTTTCCAACAGGTGTTTTACCATTTGTTGTAAAACTGGACCTATTTTTTCAAACGCCTTACACCTGTACATTCTTCCGCCGAGAGCTTGAATAATAGAATGGAATAGCGGCGGACTAATACCGTACATCACAGCACATCTAATACAAGTCAATGGAGTTGGACAAAAACTACAATAAAAACCAGTTGGAAAGTATCTTTTGCAGCGATTTTTGTGTGAACATATCAGTGAACACTTCTGACCACTCGGTGAGTTTCACGTCTTTGTAAACGACAGTTTTATGCATTTTAGGAAGGATTGTTCCAGTGCACCTATGAAGCCATTGTGGAGGTGGGGATGTGCTACCACAGAAACCAAAAAAGCTCGGGCCAGCAGCATGTGTCCAAATTTCAATCAAAATCGTTCGATTTCATCATAAACTGAAAACAGGGCTTTAAGTGTAAAATACTGAACTTGTCCTTTATTCTGATCAGTGTCTGTGTTGGCTGAAACTGTTCTCCTGATCCTGACACTGTGGCCACAATTAACAATTTATGCACATGATTGTCTCTACAAGTGTATACAAACCTGTCATCTCTCCCTTAATATGCGCTCAAAAGCAGAGAAATTTACAGAATTTTCAAAGTGACCCTCTGAGTGCAGCGAGATCCCTTCCTGCTGCCCATAGACTCCAATACAATTATTTCCCAAAATATTACTCTTGTGTGTGGGAATTCCTGTCCTTGACTGGTTAATATTGTGATAGGAGGTACTGATACGTTGCAAAAAATTCATTTGCATGTCCAGTGATGAGGCAGAAAACTTTCCTCACTGGGCAGAGACAGTTTCTGGACCCACAGATTATGACATGCACTGGACTCTTGTCTTAACACACATCGTTGAGAAATTCATGTTAAGTTGTACACTTCACAACGTTAGAATGTAGCTGCAGGCTTACATTCTCCATGGGTAACTTTCTGTTTACATCTGTATGTGCTGTTATGTATGTATGTTACATATGTTATGTTGTGTATTTTCTGCAATAAATTTTCTTTTTGGGTTTAATAGCATCATGTCGATGGCAGAAGGGACATTATCATTCGTTGCTTAGTTGAGTATCTTGGAGAGAGTGGAGAGGAGCTGATCAAAGACCATCAGGTATCTGATGATCATAATGACTGTATTAAAATTGTCTAACCTTATAATCTGGTCTTCACTTGTGATGATATATTGAAGGTCAAAGATTCTCTACCTCTTTTTTATTTTTACATTTTTTTTCTCTTAACCTTTTCTTTTACTTGGAATCTATTCTAGTTATTTCTAATTGTGGTTTGTTTGTTTTCACAGGAGGACGTCAGCCAAGAAGCATTGAAAGAGGACTGCAGTAATCACATGATGAAGATCATCGTAATCCATCCCAATGTGGCACAGGAAAACCAAGATCCTGTGAACGTGTCGGTCATCATTGAGGGGACAGAAATTCTGGAGGACTGCGGAAGTGTGACAAACGCTTGCCTCCTGCTCATGGGTGTCATCTATGCTGTCAACTTAAGTTACCCACTGAAACTGAAATATACGTTTGAGGTATTTCAGAAGCTGTTTCTTGAGCTTGACATCCTTAAAATGTCACCAAAGGTCCAGTCTCTCCACAAGAAACTTTTAGTGTGAGTGTTCCAGTGTTATTTGTGCTTTTGTCCAGCACAATTAATTTGTTTGCATTTTGTCTGTTTTCTGACAGTAATTTCAAATGTTGCTCAGTTTTATACAAGTTCTTTCTGTCCTGAACGTTCTGAGAATGTCTGCAAAGGTAGTGATTGCAACTGTTAATGGACAGAGTTGATGTATGTGTTCTGAAAGTTGATTAGAAAAAAGGGGACAGTGCACACTGAGTTTTTGAATAGCATGTTGTTGTTTTTTTGTATATGTGTATATGCTCTGTTTTGAAATTTGCGATCAAGAAGTTCTATGGCCATGTTTTTTGTGGTTATAATGTTATGTAGATATTTTAAATATATCTATGCCATTTCAACTGTGAAATAAAAGTGTCTCTTAAGCTGCAAATATTTGTTTTAGAAAATATTGATTTATTATTTAATAGAATAATAAGAATATTTATTCAATTCGATTAATATTAACTAGTACATTCATAATAAATATTACTTAATAATTACATAGAATATAACAAAGAAAAGATGAGTAAGAAACACAAAGAAATATCAGCAATGTTCACTTGGGTTTTGTAATTGGATGCAATGGTATTCTGAGTAAAAGTTACAACCTGTAGATGAGTATTGCCAGTGCAATTTACTTGTGTATTTCACATAAAAAATAGATGGTTCTAGTAAGTAAATATTACTTAGAAATAGCCCGAGTAAAGATTACAAGCACTTTCTGTGTGGAAAAAGTTGCCTAGCTTTTTTTAAGTAAATGTCACTCCAAATTTTTTTCAGTGTACAATGAGCGGGTGGAGGGAGGTTTGGAGTCTTCTCCCAACCCCATTCTCTGCGGCCTGCTGGAGCGGGAGGGCTAGGTGGAGTTGGCCGTCCGACTGCGGTCTGGAGTGTGGGGCCTCCCTGCTGCTACGGAGTCGGGGTGGTCTGCCTCTCCCCACCGCAGGGAAAAGGGTAACACCACCTGGGTCTGGGTGCAGTTCCCCCCTCCAGGGGCAAGGGTACCTAGACCCGGTTTGTAGAGTACGCTTGGGGAGTGTGATCGTGTGTACAGCGTCTCTTTATGTCTGTCTCCACGTTGGTTGAGTGTGGAGTGAGTGCATATGAGAGCATGAGGGGGGGAATGGATGTTTGTGTCTGTGTGTGCCTGTATGTCTGTGTCTATATGTCAGGTTGGGTATCAGACGCCACCTCTCTGGGGACACCTCAGGCCCTCCAAGGTTTGGAGGCCTATCTCCACCTACCACCACTTCCCCTGCCGGTAGCGGACTCCCTCAGGTGTCGGTGCGTTGGTGGTTCCTTGTGTCTGGGGGTGGGCGTCCAGGTACACACCGGCTCACTCCTTGGCGGCCGCTTATCGGGGCCTGGAGCCTGGGGCTCGCTCGGGCCCCTTCGGGGGTGGGGTTCCCCCGGCCTCTCGGCCTGGGGCTCGGTCACTCAGGCACAGCTGGCGGCCGGCGGAGCTCACGGGCGCGTCACTGCAACTCCCCCTGGCTTCTGCTCCACGGCTGCTGAGTGAACCCTCATCTGGGACTCTCCTCAGCTCTTACTGGAACAGTGGCGCGGCTGCCCCTCTGTTGGTCTTCCATGGTTTCTTGTGTTCTGGGGGCCTCTGGATGTCTGGAGTTTTGATCTCCTCCATACCTGCTTCACACCATGGAGGACGGGGCTGTGGCCCCCCCACACTCCCTAGCAGATCGTTACATGGAGA
The DNA here is from genome assembly GCF_057381915.1 of Diplotaxodon limnothrissa. Classification (NCBI taxonomy): domain Eukaryota; kingdom Metazoa; phylum Chordata; class Actinopteri; order Cichliformes; family Cichlidae; genus Diplotaxodon; species Diplotaxodon limnothrissa. The sequence continues at coordinate 11,365,177 of NC_140612.1, read as the reverse complement.
AACCTTTGGAATACAAGCGCGCTGATCCACACAGGTATGCACACGGGTGTTCACTGCTCGTAGACCCAAATTACACCTTTCTTGGCTGCTACTTCGAAGCACATCTGTCCTGCGTGCTGCACAACAACATTGAATATTTAGTATTTACTGCTGTTTACACTTAGCTAGATTAATGCGATGGTGTTGTGTTTAGTATGTTGCTTTGTTTTTGTTTGTTTTTTTGTCTTTTTTTGCTTGTTTTCTATTCTTCTCTCAACAGGTGATCCAGGAGATTTTTATTTTTTTTCTCCCTCCCTTTCTCACTGTCCCTCTCCCCTTCTGTTTTTACTTTCCTTCCTCTTTCTTTCTCCCTTTCCTATCTCTCACTCATGTCTGTCCCGTCTGTAACATCTGAAAATAAAATATAATAAATAATAAAAACAAAGATCGACCAAATGGACCAATACGGCAATGCCACGATGATCCATTTGGCAAAGTAAATCCATTGGGTATCCTTGTTGGTCTTCAGACAACAATTCTGATGGCTAAAGAACCAAATGGGACAGGCGGCAAAAAAAAAAAAAAAAAAAAAAATTAAATGATAACTTGTTTCCAAAAAGAACGTAAAGCTTTTCCATGACACCAGTATAAGCCAGAACCTGTGCACTTGGCTTTTTTTTTAAGTAGCTTACTATAAAATACGTAAACTATCTGCGTTTGTGTCAGAAAAGAATGCAGTCTTACTTTTACAGCTGTAAAAAAATTAAAAATGGAGATATTCTAAGCTTCACATTGGAGATTAAAACCTTGCTCCAGAGATTGCCACAAATGAAAAATGAAATAAAGATAAATTCTGCTGTAGACAGAAAACACTGGTGAAAAGACTAAACTTCAGTTTTTATCTATTGCAAACAACAGCAGCTGTTGGATTTTTCCATTATCAGTTTATGACTTACACAGGTGCCTATGCTGAAAAAGTTCTTGCTTGTGCTGAATGAGTGCATATGTTACTTATTTAGTTATTTTATTTCCAGTGGGTTTGATGGTTTACTTTTCTGTCTGCATGTGCATTCATATACGGCACTTTTCTATCAGTGATATCAATTGTGTTCCCAGTTTTTGCTGCATTCCACTGAGATAGCATTTAACATCTTTTGCAGTTACACATTGATTTACTAAGATTTGCATGGGGGAAAATGCCAGTAACATCTATTGGAAGGCTAAAGTGTAATAGGTTAATACCCCTAACTAAACCAAATAAATGAAAAATGACAACGTCAAGATAGAAATTGACCAAGATGTCAATATTTCAATTTTGCAGATGGTCTTGGAAAAATCGGTCATTCATGGTTTTAAATAAATTGTAGTGAAGTGAAATGAGGAGCACAGCTAGACCATGCATGCACCAGCATTGAAATGAGTATTTTCAGTCAGAGAGTGGACCATCTGCCATTATGTGGGCTCCAGCTGCTTGAGACCCAAAATTCCCCTGTACTTACTCTTTCAGCGAATGACGTTGAGCTCTCGCCATGAGCCATTCTGAAAGACAACATAAAGACAGCGCAAAGTAAACATCGCTCCGGCTAGTCAATCAGCCTTTTCTCTCTGTCCAATCAATTGAGTGCTCGGCTTCAGAGAGGCCTGAAAATAGATTGAGATTCGCTTTGTGTAGCAACAGATGAAAGTGCACTTAACTACAGGGAGAAAATGGGCAGCATTTCCATCCTCGCCTCTACAAATGTACATCAAGAGGGGTATATTCAGTTTTGGTAACATTCAACCAGCCTAGTGTGCTTTTAGAGTCCATTCTCCCAGCATTCTTTTTCTTCTAACATCCTAGAGTTGCGCTTAGAAAATCACAGCCTAATTGTTTCCGCCTATCCAAATCGAAAGTTGCATTCAGGAACATTAAGGAAGCACTCCTACCCTCAGCTCATCCTGCTAAATATTCCTGTGATAGTTTATCTAACTTTGACATCAAATTAAGTACAAATCCTGCAAATAAAAGCTATTCTTTTTGAGATAAACTCAGACAAGGACATGATGTGACTGTCCCCATCTAAAATCTGCTTTCTAAGTCTAAAGTAATTAACCATTTGAAAAGCCTCCTGTAGTTTCCAAAAACATACAAACACAGTCCAGATTTGTACAAATTAAGCAAAAAGATTTTTTCTCAAGGAGTCATAATCAAACATTGGGTCCAGGCATAAATGAAACAGCAATTTTCACAAGGTTGAACAGAGTTTCAATTAATAGCTACCTAACTACATGAAATTTAAAGATCTCAGCACTGCAGTAAGTTTGAAAGTAAACAAATATGGAAAAGTAGCCCAGAGTAAGACAGCACATAATTTTCTTGGTTACAGTGGAATTAATGAGCATCCATTTGGGCTTCAGTTGAGTAGATGAAAACACTAAGAAATCATTTATAGCACATTTTTAAGAATTAAGGCTAGTATTACTTACTGGTACATTTCATTTCCCTACTGATTTATAATTCACCATCTGATTAATTTTTTTATACGTGTGTTGCTTTTGTGTTTCCTTTCTCAGATGGTCTGACTCAGCACATGGCCATGTGAATTGGTACCCAGAGAGCTAATTAAAGGCAGGACATCGTACAATGCAGGAGTGAATTATATATGAATAGCATTAAACTAAATAGCCATCTTTTAATGAATTAAATAAACCTCTTTTTAATTGATGTAAAGTTCCCATTTACTTTTTAGATTCTATTGTTTAATAATATATATTTATTGATTTCAACAATCATTGTGGTTTGGAGATAAAACATATTTTTTATCGAAATCTTCTTCCAGTCAATCCTTTCTTTGCAAGGGGTCACCACAGTGGCTGGATGTGCATGTTTGAGTACACAGGGTTTTGTATCTACTCTCTTCAACTGGAGATCTTTTGTCTGTCAGGTGAATATGTAAACCATGACACTATGGAGTCACATTAAAGTATTTTTAAGTAATGATAGTAATTTGCTCTGCATCAATATTGGTTAAATACCAGTTTAACAGTAGTTTTAAAACTAATGGGTCATCTCCAGAGTTTTAGTGTTATTTAAATTTTGATCCAAACTGACATTGAAATGTGGATTTAACATACTGTAGGTTCAGTTACTATTTTACTATCTGGGCAGCGTTGCACAGGTGATATCTGGGAATTTTAGGTGCAAGCGTAAAAATGTTTAAAGTAAATATTCAGTTAATAGTCACTGAAGAACAGCAGTTACAAGGGCCTGACTGACAAAGACAAGCACCATGTCTGTGAAGGTTCTTCAGAACTGAAGAAGCTTCTCTGAGAGGTGAAACGTCTTCAAGCAACTTAGAGAAGTCCAGATGCTTTTCTTTGCAAGCTCCTTTGACAAAGATGGGAAAGAAGTTAAAGGGAACCGGCGTATATGTGAATGAGCATCTCACCAAGAGAAATGCTGAAATTGCACGACAGGCAAGACTATTGAAGAAGGAAAGGCACATCCAAGATACCTGGACCAGGAACTGTAAGGTATTCATAAGACTTAATGGGACACCAGAACAAGCTAAAGTAATTGTTGTCAGAGACATTACAGATCTTGAGAGATTTAAACAAAAGAAATAGAGTTCAATGTAGAAAAGAATTGTGTTGCTGACTGTGATATGAACAATATCTGATAAGTGTGAGAAAAATAACTATGCATGTGAATGTGTGAACAAAAAAAGGCAAAAAATGGAATATTTTGGATCTCATGATTATAAATTTTACGAGTTGGACAATAGTATTGATCCAGATATCCACCTCTATCAGAATGTTGATATGACATGTGAATATTATAATGGGGAAGAGTTGGATCCCAAGATAAAAGGTTTTTCATTAATCCACTTTAACAGTCGGAGTCTTTACAGTAATTTTTCTAAAATCAAAGCGTATCTTGATCAATTCCAAAATAAGTTTGCAGTGGTAGCAATTTCAGAAACATGGTTGAATGACGACAAAGAATTGCAAGATGGACTAGAGGGCTATGAAATGTTTTGGCAAAATAGGAAGAATAGAAGAGGAGGAGGTGTTGCTATGTTTGTTTTTTCACATCTTAAATGTAAAGTTGTTAACAATATGACTGCTGTGATTAATAACTTGATGGAATGTTTAACCATTGAAATTCAGGTTGAAAGCTCGAAAAACATATTAGTTAGCTGCATTTATCGTACACCTGCATCCTGTATAGATCAATTTACTAAAGAAATTTCTGTAATATTGGAAAAACACAAGGAGAAGGTGACTTTTTTTTGTGGTGATTTTAACATCGATCTATTGAAGGCAAACGACCATAATAAGACTTCAGAATTTATTGATACAATGTTTAGTTTTGGATTCCATCCGTTGATTCTAAAGCCGAGCAGAATAACGATGGATAGTGCCACTTTGATCGACAATATTTTTGTCAATAAGATAAACAGCAAGATACATAGTGGACTGTTAGTCACAGATGTAAGTGATCACTTGCCTGTCTTTTCAGTGTTTGAAATGAACAATCAACTTCATTTTCAAGAGGAAAAGCAAATGGATTACAGTGGTAGAATAAAAACACCAGAACAAATTGCGGCTTTTAAAACAGACTTAGAAAATTATGACTGGCAAAAAGTTTATGTGGAAGACACTAATGATGCATACAATGCGTTTTTGGATATATTTTTGTCAATCTGTGACAGCCATTGTCCAATTAAAAAGTTTTCTAAAAATTATAAAAAGAAAAAAACATGGTTTACACAAGGTCTGGAAAGAGCCTGTAAAAAGAAAAATAGGTTATACAGGATTTTTTTGACACATAGAACAAAGGAAAATGAAGACAAATATAAGAAATATCGAAATAAATTAACATCTATTATGCGATACGAAAAGAAAATATATTATGAACAGCTGCTTCAAAAACATAAAAGTAATATTAAGGCTACTTGGAGTGTATTAAATAGGATAATAAAAAATCAACATAATACATGTTCTCCAACACGTATTGTAACAAGAGGTAATGTAGTGATTGAGAATACTGAGAGCATACTTAATGAATTTAATGATTACTTTGTTAATGTAGGTCCCAACTTGGCAAAAGAGATTTCTGTACCAGGAGGAAATGATGAAGTAGATTCTACTTCTTGTAAATGTAACTCAATGTTTCTTGGTGGAGTCTGTGAGAGTGACATTGTAGAAGTGGTGAGTAAATTCAAGAGTAAAAAATCCATGGATTGTGACGACCTTGACATGTCGCTAATTAAAGAAGTTCTTCATAGTGTCCTTCAGCCGTTAACATATATTTGTAACAAATCATTTCAAACTGAAATTTTTCCAGATAAAATGAAAATTGCCAAAGTGATCCCACTATATAAAACTGGTGATAAACAGATTGTGTCAAACTATAGACCGGTATCTTTACTGCCTCAGTTTTCAAAGATTCTTGAAAAACTATTTGCAAACAAACTAGATTCTTTTATTGATAAATATGATTTATTGAATGATCATCAGTATGGGTTCAGAAGAAATCGCTCAACATCTCTAGCTGTGATGGAATTTATTGAAAATATTGCAACGGCTGTGGATGAAAAACAGTTTGGAATAGGTGTGTTCATTGATTTACGTAAAGCCTTTGATACGATAGATCATTCTTTACTTTTACGGAAGTGTGAAAGGTATGGTTTAAGAGGTATTGTACAATTTTGGTTAAATAGTTACTTGAATAATAGGTTCCAATATGTGAGTATTAATAACATGAAATCTAAACTTAGAAAAGTAACTTGTGGAGTTCCGCAAGGATCTGTTTTGGGACCTAAGTTATTTTCACTTTATATAAATGATATTTGTACAGCCAGTGATACTTTAAAATATGTGATGTTTGCTGATGATACAAACTTATTTTGCTCTGGAAAAGACATAAAGAAATTACTGAAAACAGTGGAAACAGAACTCATGAATTTAAATAGATGGTTTGTAATTAATAAACTATCATTGAATGAAAGTAAAACAAAATTTATGTTATTTGGAGGTAGTAAAAGTAATATTAAAGTAAAATTGAATTTAAATAATGTTGAAATTGAAAGAGTATATGAGACAAAATTTTTAGGAGTAATTATTGATGATAAACTTTGTTGGAAGCCCCACATAGAACATGTGAAACGAAAATTATCCAAGTCTATTTCTATTCTTTATAAAACAAGAGATTTTTTGAATAAGAACTGCCTTTATTTATTGTATACTTCCCTTTGTTTGCCTTATATGACCTACTGTGCAGAAATTTGGGGGAACACATACAAAACATATTTGGATTCAATATTTAAATTGCAAAAAAGAGCTATTAGAATAATAAATAAAGTTGGATATAGGGAGTCCACCAACCAGTTTTTTGTAGGATCATCTATGTTAAAATTCATGGACATTATATATTCTAAAACTTTAGAAATGATATATCGTGTGATGAAAAAGAATGTTCCAATTTGTATTTTAAGTATGTTTCAACTAAGAGATGGAAAATATGATTTAAAGGGGTCTTATAAGTTTGAAATGCCTAAAGTGAGAACCAATGTTAAGTATAGATGTGTGTCAGTTTTGGGAGTGAAATTATGGAATGGACTTAATGATGAACTTTCTTTGTCATTCTTCAGGAAGATTTTAAAAATTAGTATTATACAAGGTTATAGAAATTTGGTTTGTTAAAAATTTTTTTGTGTTGATTTAATTTCTTGATTTATCATTGATTTCTTTTCAAACTGTTATACAACTTATGTATCAATACTATTTATTTTCTTGGTTAAGGATTTGATTATTTCTATGGAGGTAAGGGATAGGATAAGTATAAGCCATAAGGCTTCAGCCTATTCCTTTTTCGGTTTCTGTTTGAGTACTTTTATGCAAAATTATAATCTGTTGTTGTTGACTGAAATAAATTTCAATTCATTCATTCATTCAAAAAAAAAAGACAAGCACCGTTGTATGACAACTAAAGATTGCAGACAACAGACTTTCCGAGGGAACACCACCCACTACATATAAACAAATTATGAGCTAAGCTAGCTAACTAAGCTATAACTGCTAATGTCATTAGCTCTGCAGTGATTCATTGTATTTCTAAAGCATTAGGATATTGATGTCCAGTACACCATGAGAGGGCTTTTTTTACACCACAGATTTTAAAGATCTGAAAAGTGCCAATTAAAAGCTCTGTTGGTATTGCAGTTCAAATGCTTTAAGTAGTTTTATTTTTAAAAAGTACAAGCTGCACATTGAAAAGACAAGGGTTTCAACCAACCCAATGGAGACTTGGAGCCGGAAACACTTTTACTGGAGGGTTGATACGTCATCACTTCAGTGAATAGCTACCCTTTTTCATCTGGTAAATGCATGGAACACAAAATAGTCATTTGCCCAAGTGGTCGATGTGGAGGGTCATAAGTGGCACTTTTAAAACAGTCATCAGTGCACTGTTTGAATGGCAAACTGACAAAATGTCTGCTATCACTGAGGAATTATACCTCTGACGCGCTCTGACCGCGGCCCATTTCACTAGTTTGTTCCAAATACTGTTTTCTTAAGAAAAATATTGCTTGTGCTGAAAGTACAGGAACTGTGTTTATCTAAATTCTGACATGTTTCTGCATTAGCATTTGGAAACAGCCTTTAAAGGTGTATGTATCTGATACAATTCAGACTTGAAGTTACTATTCTAGCATTCTGTTTTACATAACTTTAAAATCTCTGTTCAAACTGATTTATTATTTCCCTGGCAGTTTTCTATGAATTCTGAGTAGTATTACTGTCATAGTGCGAACTAACAGCTTGGCATTCTGTAGGTTCACTGATGGCTGTCCTGAAGATTAGTAACATCAGTAAACCGTAATGCCAAACAGGTAAGACCCAACACCATGAAATAGGATTGCAGCAGATAAAAACTGTACCCACAGCAGTCACTTCATCAGCTAGAAGTGCATGTTTGTGCAAGCAGTCAAAGTGAACACATTACTCAGAGTAACATTTGCAAACAACTGTATGGCTTAAGCATTGTTACTTAAATTTATCTTTTGGTTCATATTTGTGCTTCTACTTATCAGCAACTTCATTTCAGACAGAAAGAAAGTGGAAAGAGTAGCTGAAAGAAAATAAACAGGGATTTAACTCTTTTTCCTCTAAAAACGGGGCACTTTTGTCACTTTCTGTGTGAACGTACCTCCATAAATTCCCTCAAGGACAAAACTACTTTTGCTTTCACAAGTAAATGCACCAAACAGGGTTTTAATAGTTTTGCAATTTTCATTAGTTTTTATTTTTATTTAGTTTTGACTTCAGATTTTCAATTTTATATCAGTTTTAAGTAGTTTATACCAATTGTTTGCTAGTTTAGTTTAGTTTTTATTTTTTTTTTGAAAATTATTAGTTTCGGTTTAGTTTTGATTAGTTTCAGTTATAGTTTTAGTTGTGTTTGCAATAATTAAGTGTAACAAAATCCCAGTTTCATCATATCAGTCATTCTCTTCTGCTTATCCTTGGGAATGTTGCTATTCCAGTTACCATACCCTGCACCCTGCACAGGTCGCCTGTCTGTCGCAGGGCTAACACGCAGAGACAGACAACTCACATTCCCACCTATGGGTTCTTTAAATAAATAAATAAATAAATAAAGGCAGATGAACAACCATTGATACCAGGCAACTATAAAATGTATATTTTGGCCCCAATGAGACTATTAACTCTTGCAGCACCGGGTGTTCATAATTTTGGTTCAAGTGAATTGATAAACTTTTTGAAGGCAATTGACTCACACAGTTATGTAGATACCCCAGTCCTGTTGTCTCGGGATGCATCACGCTGCCTTGCCTGGGGTTAGCGTCTGTTTTCTGGGGATGAGGGTTGAGTGTGCTCCCTTACCTTTTCAAGGTAAGCTAGGTTAGCCTTCTTGTGTGAGCTTTTCAAGTGCACTTTAAGGTTTGTGGGATTTTTTTCCCTTTAGAAATGTCCCTCATAATTTGTCTCTTTCCACTACAAGACACTTGCTTTATCTAAAACACAGTCATATTCAAAGTAATGCCAAATTGGACTCTGGAGCTTTCTCCCGACTTTTCCTGACGTGATTCTGCGCGTGGACGGAGCAGCAACACAGACAACTCGACTAACGTACTGCCACCTGCTGGCATAATGAGACACAGCAAGAAAAAATCTGGAAACTAAACTTCATTTTCACCCTTGACTATTGTATGACACGCACACATCAATGAAAACTAAACACATTTTTGTTATAAATTCAGTTAATTTTAGTTAGTTTTGTGAACACTCATTACAGTTTTAGTTAGTTTTCCTTTTTTTGTTTTTATTTTTATTTCCGTTAACGAAAATGTTTTTTCACTTCTTCGTTATTTCGTTAGTTTTCGTTAACGATAATAACCTTGGCACCAAAGTAGGTTGTGCTCCCAGCAAGCTCACAATTCCTATCAGTCATGATTAAGACCCAGCCTACCAAACAAGTCACATGTGGAACGCCTTATTACAGGTCATAGTTGAAACTCAAAAGGACAAAGCAGAAATCATTCTCCAGCTCTCAAGTGCACAATTACATTGCATCCAAGAATTTCATAAACACTTGTGGTGAGCACAGAAGACCTTGAATAAATCATGGCCATCAATAGCAGATGGGAGGAATCATAAAATCATCCCAGTGTAATACATACATGAGGCCTGAAAGCGTGTGAAAGACACAGTTTCTGATTAATCACCCATCACAACTCCCCGTGGGTGTGATATGAAAATCTGTATGCAAACCCCCTCGACATTTCTTTTTTACATTTTTTTTGTTAAATAGAAATAAATTTAAATCAGTTCTCTTTGCCATCTGTTCTGTGAATGTTATATGATACAGAACATCATTTTAGGGTGCTAACAACATCCAGGCCAATGTATTAGAACAGAAAAGACAAGACCCAATCTTCCACAGTTGATTGATATTATCTTCTTTGCAGTCTGTCATACTCCCCTCTGTTCAATTAGAAAAGTCACCTTCATGACAAATTTAGACACTTTACACAATGCTGTAAATCAATAAGGAGAAAAAAATGAATAGAAAGGGGAATTTTAGTGGACACATCCGTGTCTGTTTTCTTTCCTTCAGCTTTGTAATTGGGAGACTTGGCTAATTAAAATAGAGTTCCCAGGCAGTTGATGGTGGCCACGGCTGCTGTGGTTCTCCTCTTCAGATGTTCAATGAAGAGGAAAGGGTATTAGAGCCATAAGGAATGACACAAAGCTGGCTATTCACACATAATTGCTCACCCAGGGAGGATGCAGTGAGGCTGGTGGCCTGACGAACGCCTGAGGTGTCATTTTCTGTCAAAATGATGAAACTCTCCAGTGCCCCCCAGCTCTTCTCTGAGACCCCAGCGCTGCCCAAATGGGAGGTCAATTTTAACTTTATAAATCGATGAAATATGAGGTGGCGGTAACTTCAGACGAGCCTTCGTTAGGTTTCTTGTTCAGAGGCCCTTAACTGGGGCTTGACTCGAAAAAAGCTTTTGATTCAATTTATGGTGCCAATAAGAAAAAAGTGCTTTTGTTTGCAAAAATCATTCAGTGGTTAGAAACATCTTTTAGAGCCTCATGACTCAATCTATGAAGTCCTGTGTAAGTGACACATTAAAAAGAACATATGTAGACACATTAAAGAGCTTATTATTCCCCCCCCCAAAGACATGTCACAGTATCTCTACAATTAAATCCAATTGGTAATTGGTAATTGCCATAACCAAGTGCAAGTTCTGTCTTTTTCACAACTCCCACCTGTTTCTAAGTCTACCTTTGGTGCCTTGTTTGGACTTTTAGTTTATATTTTTGGGCTATGGACTTGCTGATTCTGTCTTATTTGCTGTGTTTGGTAAATGTTGTGCTATAGCCATACTTCTCAACTTTGTTCTCGTCTGTCCAAAGGAAATTATTATAAAAGTCTTGTGGGTTTTCTCAGGTGCAGCTTTGCAAACTGAATTTGTGCTGACTTGTTGTGTTTAGCAATACGAAGTTTTCTCTTGGCACCCCTTCGAAAAAAGCACACTTGTTTAGCCTTTTTCTAATTGTACAGTCATGAACTTTAACATTCAGCATGCTAACTCATGCCTAGAACATGAGATGCGGCTCTTGGGTTTTTTGCAGTTTGTCTAAACATTGCAGAGTCTGACCTTGAGGTGAATTTACTAGAACATCCACCCCTGGAAAGACTGGCAACTGTCTTGAATATTTTCTGCTGGTGAATAATCTTTCTTACTGTAAAATGATGGACTTCAAATTGTTTGGAAACGGCCTTATAGCCCTTCTCAGATTAGGCAGCACACAGAGAATAAATTTTTGGTAACTCAGCCTGATGAATTGGTTTGTTATTTAAAATCTCAGTCTGGTAACAGATTAACTAATGTGCCCTTATCTCTAATTATTATTTGGCCCTATTTAGTGTTTCTTCATTCTTTCTTCTAAATGCTTCTCATATGTCCATCTTCACTCACTGTACTTCACTGAGTGCTTATCCATCTCTCTTGGGGACGATAGAGTGCTTGGCTCATATCCAAAGTGCACCATTTCATCAATACGTAAGGCATATTATTTAATGTTCCATATTAAAGTGGATGGATGCACAAGAGTGCAGGAAAGAAACTGCTATGGAATAAAATAATAAACAAAATTGCACTTATAGCCAACTACCTCCATTGTCAGCTTCCCAGATTGCCTATCCCTGCCTAGACTGGTGTACAATAATTATGTCTACAGTGTAGGAATAGTAGGTTTTTACTTAACTTTCTTTTCTACTAGCTGTATTTGCCACAATCTCTTCTCATCAGATGACTGATTAGAGTTCCAGCAGTAGCTCCTTATTCAGGGTTCTCTGACATACATGTCTTCACAAGTACCTCAGCTTCCCACAGGGGTGCATTAAAATGAGAAAAACAGGCAGGAAGATGGACTAGCCAAGCCCAGAAATAACCTTAGACGACATGGATTCCCATCTGGTTCAGAGAGGCCTGGCCACATTTCCCCTGCGGGGAAGGGGGGGGGGGGATTAAAGTTTGAGTGATGTTGGAGCTATAAGATAAATCAAATGAGTCACTTAAAAAAGGTGACAAATGTCCTTCTCGCCGTGACAAGGCAGTATTTTAATCTCCTTTAGTTAACCTTCTTGTTGTGTTAGCATTCTGTTAGTATCTCTTATGTTAATGGGTCTGTTTTGACCGTGTCTTAAATCAGCCAACCCCCCCCTTAAAATTCCCAGGTTGTCATCCAATTTGTTTGTTACCTATTAGTTTCTTAGGCTACCGTACCCATGAAAATATTGGTTCTAACTTTTTGGCCGTGGCTCCCCGGGCCCTTACTTTTTACAGCATACTTTGCGTTTTACATAAAAATAAATGGTAAAAAAATCAAAGGTTGTTATGCTACCTTACTATTGCTGAGAAGTATTAGAACACATCTCCAAAATAATTTTTTTATTTATTTTTATCATTTATTTTTTATTTTAATATTATCGACTATAGTAACATCTATGGCATTGAGGGTCATATTTGACCCATTTATGTTAAGAAAAAGGCAAAAAGTGCAATTTTCCAAAATCCGTTTCTTGTTCTGTATTATTTTGTTTTGTTGTTCAATATTAAACACCTGTGGTGGTGTCTGAAATTGTCACGTGCTATCTTGACCCCCACGGTCAGTAGTAGGACTAAAGGACTAAACGTTTTCCTTGATTTTTCTCAGGGACGCCACTCGCAGGTTTGCATTTCTAAATCTTCCAGTCTTCTATTCCATGCATAGCCGGTTTTTGCATCACATCACATTATGTCATATTTGCCTGGGTTACTGGGCATGTATTGCATGTAGTGGCTCTGGGTTGAACATCAGTGGAAGGAGCTGCACCCATCTCTCCCAGATGAGAACACACTTGTCAGATGTTGCTCCAGTATCTCTGTTGTAAAATCTGAGGACTCTTGATATTATTCAAAAGGTCTGAATTGACATTGTTGCCTGAAAAATAGTTCTGCCTGTTCTGATGTGTCCCAGAGAGGATGGTCTCATTGCTGGACCTGTACACTCCAGCAAGAAGAACACCAATATATTGATCCAGGAATTCCTCATCAGTGTCATTCCAAATGTCATAATGGACTTTTGTTCAAGGTCTGTGATAGCAATAATGACTTTCTTTAGTGACATTGGCATAAACAGTTCAAAATATTTCTTGATGTCACTTACAATCCCAGGGGTCATTTTATTGACATTTACAGAAGGAGACACTGCAGTCCAAGAGTTACCACTTTTGTATTTGTATGTTTCAGTAGGAGCAGCTTCAGCACGTGTAACCTCCTCATCAAACAAATCAGACATATCTTCGTCCTCTTGTTGATAATGTATACAGGGAGTGCAGAATTATTAGGCAAGTTGTATTTTTGAGGAATAATGTTATTATTGAACAACAACCATGTTCTCAATGAACCCAAAAAACTCATTAATATCAAAGCTGAATGTTTTTGGAAGTAGTTTTTAGTTTGTTTGTAGTTTTAGGGGGATATCTGTGTGTGCAGGTGACTATTACTGTGCATAATTATTAGGCAACTTAACAAAAAACAAATATATACCCATTTCAATTATTTATTTTTACCAGTGAAACCAATATAACATCTTCACATTCACAAATATACATTTCTGACATTCAAAAACAAAACAAAAACAAATCAGCGACCAATATAGCCACCTTTCTTTGCACGGACACTCAAAAGCCTGCCATCCATGGATTCTGTCAGTGTTTTGATCTGTTCACCATCAACATTGCGTGCAGCAGCAACCACAGCCTCCCAGACACTGTTCAGAGAGGTGTACTGTTTTCCCTCCTTGTAAATCTCACATTTGATGATGGACCACAGGTTCTCAATGGGGTTCAGATCAGGTGAACAAGGAGGCCATGTCATTAGTTTTTCTTCTTTTATACCCTTTCTTGCCAGCCACGCTGTGGAGTACTTGGACGCGTGTGATGGAGCATTGTCCTGCATGAAAATCATGTTTTTCTTGAAGGATGCAGACTTCTTCCTGTACCACTGCTTGAAGAAGGTGTCTTCCAGAAACTGGCAGTAGGACTGGGAGTTGAGCTTGACTCCATCCTCAACCCGAAAAGGCCCCACAAGCTCATCTTTGATGATACCAGCCCAAACCAGTACTCCACCTCCACCTTGCTGGCGTCTGAGTCGGACTGGAGCTCTCTGCCCTTTACCAATCCAGCCACAGGCCCATCCATCTGGCCCATCAAGACTCACTCTCATTTCATCAGTCCATAAAACCTTAGAAAAACCAGTCTTGAGATATTTCTTGGCCCAGTCTTGACGTTTCAGCTTGTGTGTCTTGTTCAGTGGTGGTCGTCTTTCAGCCTTTCTTACCTTGGCCATGTCTCTGAGTATTACACACCTTGTGCTTTTGGGCACTCCAGTGATGTTGCAGCTCTGAAATATGGCCAAACTGGTGGCAAGTGGCATCTTGGCAGCTGCACGCTTGACTTTTCTCAGTTCATGGGCAGTTATTTTGCGCCTTGGTTTTTCCACACGCTTCTTGCGACCCTGTTGACTATTTTGAATGAAACGCTTGATTGTTCGATGATCACGCTTCAGAAGCTTTGCAATTTTGAGACTGCTGCATCCCTCTGCAAGATATCTCACTATTTTTGACTTTTCTGAGCCTGTCAAGTCCTTCTTTTGACCCATTTTATTTGACCCATATATATATATATTTTATTTGACCCATATTTGACCCATATATATTGACCCATATATATACAGCTTGGAGTAAGACTACATGCATGAAGAGGATGATGTGGACAAAATACTCATTTGCCTAATAATTCTGCACTCCCTGTATTGTTCTCCTCCTCCGTTTGAATGCTCCAAACTGGAGATGTGTACTCTTCAGGTCACCAACTAAACTGAGTTGGTCTGAACCTGTGTTACATGTCTGTAGATTTCTGTCTAGATGACCATTTCATTGAAGCAGTTGGGACAAAGGGGGCTGTTTGTTCAGGGAAGGAGAAAACCAGGTAAATAGAGGTGCCCCTAACTTCTCCCTGACAGTGTCAGTGAGCTCGTTATGATTTCAGTTTGGCACTAATGATTGTTTTATAGTCTAATTTTATAACTTGGTCGAAACCAATCTCAAAAACAGTTTTTTAAATAAAGTTGTTTAAATAAAGATTCCTTACAAAGTCAAAAAGTCTTGATGCAATGAATAAATTTAAAAGGCACTTTTAAGCATTTCAGGTCAGTGCCGATCTGTTTTTAACACAAGAGAAAAGTTAATTTATCCAAAACCCGAGCAGAATGTTTTGAAGTCAGTTATTATTTTCGTTGCAGCAGACTTGCTTGGTAACAAAAGGATCTAAAGAGTGAAAAGCCTGGAGAAAACATATAGAAACCAGGGGAATAATGAACAGATGTAACAGTGTAATTGTGCACCAGGGTCCCTAAGATGGAGTTGTCTCAGGTCATTTAACAGACGAGCGCTGCCTGCGTAAGCCTTGCTGCATCCATACGAGGAGAAGCCAGTGGCCCAGTTTGTCCTGACATGATGAGAGAAAAGACCTCGCAGAGAAACATCTGTTTGGCCGGGAGACATGTCGTCACCCAGATGAGGTCAAAGGAAGGGTTCTCAGAAGATTAGCATCTGGGTTTTTAATTTAGAGTATCGTCTCCTCCTCACTCTTTTTCTCCAGTTAAACTATTCTGTCTTTTACATCTACTCTGACTTCCGATTCCTCCCATTTCCCATCTGACATGAGTGTTGTTTTTTTTTTTTAAATCTTGTTACATTTTTTGTTAATGATGTACTTACCGAGGAGTATTTAACCAATTTTGGGTGTTTATGATTTGAAAAAACCCATTGATGATGATGATGACAGCACAGTGAAGATAATCACTATGTTTGCAGGACCATTAAAGGTTTATTTAGAGACCAAAACAGGCAAAATGGAATCTGTGTTTCACTCAAAGGGGTAGGTAATGAGAAAATGGGGCTCGTTGCACGGAGAATGAGATGTAATTAGATTAAAACAGATAACTGCTCTTTATGCATCAAGCCCCCACTCCACAACGATATAATAGAAATGCTCCTTGGATATCAGTGCTAGCAAAGAAGTGCCACATGATTGATGGGATCATTAAGCTCAGCTTTCATATGGGGGCACCAATATGGATAGACTGATTTTAGTAAATAGAAAAATGAAATGTGATGTTAGTTTGCAGTTGATGGTAGTTGCCGGGCAAAAAAAAGAGTCCTGCATAGAGTCATACACTAAAAAAAATTATACATTTTTCCAGTGCTAATAACTGATATCGCTGAGGATTTTAGATGTGAATAAATAGCTATATAAAGCTTTTAGTGAGAATTAGCTGGCTCTGTTTCAGATTAACGGCTGGCAAAATGCATCAGCGTGACATCACTAAAAGCTTTTTAACAGTGGAAAAGCTTTGGCTATTTGTGTGCTTCTACTTCTATGATATCACCTGCATTTGACATTCATTTATCTAACTGCTTGCAAGACACAGTGATAACCACCAGCAGCATTCAAATGCCAGATTCTGTAATTGCAAACTGATAACTTGACAGGAGGTGTAATGACTTGTTAACAAGGCTGGAGGAGGGGACAACGACGGCGTGGAACACTCTCGTCCTTATCCTGTGAGGTGAGGGGCACGAGGTGACCTCAGTTTCGAATCCATTCCCGTGGCAGTGCAGGTAATTTGCATAATCCATGGTGGTTTTATTTTCATTGGTATTTTTCTATTACTTTGGGTGTTTCATCCTTGTTCAATCAATAACTAATGAAGTGGCATGTTTTTCTTCAATTTCTGTTGATTAAGTTTGTGTCTTGGTAGGTGTCCTTCCTTTTTGATTGTGTTGCTCATTTACTAGCTTAATGAGCACCTCAGCCTTAAACCTCTATAGAAAAGAACAGCGCATGCCTAATCTACCCCTTTCCCCTTTCCCATGCCATTTCTGTGTGCTTCTTATTTTATGTTGATAAGCACTTTCCTTCTTTCATTTCATATCCTATATGTTGTTTTTCTCTGATCGTTTATTTCCCAGTTCCTCTTAGCTGTTTTTATCAGGTTTTCTATATGTTGTGTGTAATTCCTTGTCTTTGTCAAACCTGACGTCTTAGCAATGTCTGTGGCAGAAGGATCAAACAGTCTTTGCCTAGCCAAATGATACAGTTCTTGAACGGGCACTTGCAGGGAAACATCCTCTAAAATGCATCAATGACTCTTTAGTGACTAAACGATTTTTCCAAACAGCTATGGAAACATACCTGTGCAACGTCACTTCTCCCCTGCATGATGACTGGGCGTTTCCAGTATCAGGCTTGGGTTTCCAGAAGGGTTCTGCCAATATCACTAACAATCAGTCAAATTTATGAAGAGGTTTCTACTGCTAGGTCTACCTCACAGCCACCTTCCTGAGCAGTGCAGCCTGACTGTTTAGCCTTCTTGCCCCCCTTCTGAGTGTTCTGCCTCCTAGCGTCTCTCTTGCCTCTGGGCCTGCAGTCCACAATGTTTCATGACCTCCCCATCTGAGATTCTCCTGCTTTCCAGGCTCTCGGCAAGCCCCTGCAATCTCTGCCATTGAGTTCTCAACATAAGCCCTTGCACTCTCTTACACCGATTTACTAGTTTGATCAACTTAAAACATCATAAAAAGCTGAAAGTCTATCTAGGTGGGAAACATTAACATGCTTTTGAAATCACTGGTTTATTTATTCACATTTGGTTAGTCCAAGCTTGAAATTTACTTTGGCTCCTTATCTGCTGAACGCATTCACCAGCTAGTTTTTAACATTGTTTGCAGTGTGGTGCTGGGTAGGGAGCATTGAATCCAGTAAATTTTAAAGCCTTGTACCTCACCCACTCACTCCCGCCAATGTGGGCATTATTTATGTAAAAGAATACTGAACTGGGGAATTTAGGACCTCGGGAACATAAATGTGCTCGTGCTAAAACACAAGCTGCAGAGAGCTTTTGTGGACTGTTATCTGTGAGCCCATCACTACAAGTAAACACGTTGTCACTTCATCTATTGTTTCTTTAAGAATATTGATTAGTGCAGCTTTAATGTCAAATTCCATATATTCTTCATTTTTTTCTACATATAGTGGCAGGTAACCTTTAATATGAAAATGCCACATTATTTCCCTATTTCCTTTAAAGTCAGACCACCACAATCATCTTTGAAAGCAGATTGGGAGCTTGTGTGCCAGGTTGAGTTTCTAGCTTTAGGCACGGCAAATATTCAGGATTAGGATCAGCACTCTTGTGCCCGTTAAGAATGATTGCGTTCAGGAAAGGCGCTTTGGTTTATTGAACACAGGGATTTATCTGATCCTCTCAGGCAGCTCAGATCGTTTAATGCTGCCTGGCTTTCCCCCAAATGAATTCCTGTGATTAGACATGGCACTACCCAGCCTATCAGCTCCAATAAAAGGGAAAGGCAAAGAGTGAGGTTTACACAAGTCTAAATTGTTATTGTGTCATATTTTATTATTGAGCCTAAAGGGGAGGGTGAGGGTGTGTGACCTTGTGGTGGATCATGTTTTTCATAATTTCCGGTGATAACTCCCAGACCATCAATTGAAGACACATTCTTGTCTAAAAATGCAATTTTTTTTTCATTTTAGAAAGTCAAAGGTTATCACACAGTTAAAACTGGATTATCATATTACATATGCTTATAGAGTATTTAGTCATCAGACTGTGCTCATCTACAGCGTCTCTATTTCATCCCTTCAAAGCACAGGCAGACAACACACTCAAAAGCAATGCAAGAAATGATATTTTGATATTTTATTTATGAATTCTTTTTCATGCATTCACAGTTCAGTGTGATCAAAACATCTCTCTCCAAACACATGTAGATGAATCATGCTTTTTTTTTGTCTCCAAAACATCCTGCAGAGTGGGATTTTCCCTTGACATCCAAGGCGTGGGCCTATTGATCTTAATACCATCTGCCTACTTAAACCCAGAGGTCTTCTTTGTCAGTGGACAGTAGAGGCTTTTAAATAAAATGTCCTGCTAATAAGGATTCAAGCTGCTCGTTCTCCTTTTAATCTAGTTTTCAAGGCCTCCATTAGTTATTTTTCTGATCACTTAGGAGAGCTTCAATTGACACAGATGCAAAAATGTTTCCCTTTCTTTAGTAATTGTTTACAAATTAATCTTTTAGGTCACGCCTTGCTTCTTTCCTTGTATGAGATAAAAAAATTTATGAGCCAAATAAACTAAATAATAAAAAAAAAACAGGTAAGAATGTCACAAATGAAACGTTGAAAAGCTATAAAATATAACAAAAGTGTTAAAAAAATATAACACTCTCAGAAATGCACCGAGTACAATTCATTGAGCACCTAGCTTAGCTTAGCACAAATAATGTAAACAACTAGCATGGTTCTATCCAAAATTAAATGTGGAGTCAAGGAATAGTTTGTCCCAAGACCTGAATAGTTAGACCTGAAACTACCAACCACAATCTAGATTACAACCATGCAAGGAAAACAGGCTCATTTTGTTACCACTGGTCAAAGCACGCCTAACTGTTTTCTTTTGTTTTTTATAGTATCACCTTTTTCTTCTAATTGTGTCAAAAAGCAGATATTAGTTTAGTTAGTCTTTGTCTCACTAAAATAATGTTGATTGCTAAGTAGTCATTAATGTTTATGACAAAAACATGTTTTCACTAAAACTAACAGAGAAAGAAAGAACACCTGTTTAATTTTGGGGGTTTTAAACAGTAGACTGTGCAGATGTTCGTCCAGCTGCAGGAATTACAAAGTCCTCTTTGTAATTCCAGACCTTTAGGAAAGTTTTCTGAAGTTGAACAAAATAACATCTGTGATGACAACAGTCTGAAATCTGCCATGCATTTCGTAACAATAGGTGGCGCTTGTCAGAGCCCAAACACCAGAAAAAAGATGATATAAGAGAGGCATTGGAGAAAACAAAAAAACAATTAGTAATGCAATATAAAGTGTAGAAGTCAGCATGTCAGCAATGTGGAGCATGATATCTTCCGTGATATCTTCCTTTTTTGTGACAGAGGAGCTAAAGAATGAATCATTTATAGGGCAGTGCTTCCCTAAAATATAGGTGCAGCTGACTGGTTTGAATTTATAAGCTTTTCAAAAATTCAAAGTGCTTCAGACTACAGGTCATGTTTTTATCACATATTTCGCTAACACTGGGATTTAGTGTGTTGCTCAAGAGCCAGATGAATTAGCACATGGACAAAGTGGGGACATGTCAGTGGGATGCCTTGATTTGTTTTTACCTTTAATGTTTACAATAGTTTTGTCTTTAGCAGAATGAAGTTGTTTTAAAAATGCAGAATAATGGTAAAATAATTTGCATTTTATATGTAAATCATACAAAAAAATGATTGTATGATTGTGTTGGTGTCAGTTCTTGAAGAAACCATAGAAACTCTATGGGGATAAGGTGCTTTTGTTTTAGATGTAGACACTAAAGCTCGTGCACCAGAACGTCATACTAGGGAGGTTCATTTTAATACATGGGGGGAGAGTAAGCGAGTAAGAAACCCAGGGCACAGAGATGCTACAGGTCTAATCAGGAAAGGTTTATTCCCAGAAAGCAAGAATAAAACAAACAATTCTAAAAAATGTATGCACTAAAATTCTCCAGAAATAGATAAACACAATTCTAACAAAACTTTTAAAATGCAATGTTCCTTGTGCACTGAAATCCCCCACAGTCTCGCGATGCCATTGTCCTACAAATCCAGGACGAATGTTCCTTGTGGTTGAAAACAGGGGAGAAAATTCTCTTTGGAGCAGGGACCACGCCAGCCTGTTCCCAGGAGGACAAGGAGAACCTTCCCATCTCCACCTCGTCCCTTCACCTACTTGTCCCATCACAGTCCAGCTAGAGCTCCGTGGAGTGGAGACACTACTCTTAAATGCAGGCAGAGGTGCACCTCTGCCCTGCTGTCGATCACACGCGTTATCTCCTACTGTTGCCGTTCCTGCTGTCAGAATTGGGTCGCCATATTACACCCCTGATGATCAGGCAACTCAATCTTTCCAATCGCTGGCTTCCTACACGTTTCTCCTCTTCATATCTGGGGCCTCTTCCAGTGCTCACCCAGCTTCCTTTTAAATAGATCCTTTCACCAGCTGATAGGCCACCTCAGGTCACTTCCAAGGCTCAGAAGGTAATCGCTATCAGCCCATTTGTCTCATGCCCAGTCAGTCCACAGTGGATTAAAACACTGTCACATAAAAAACACTACTAAAAACATGCAATACAAACATCAGAATAAAATCAATACTATACATACAAACAAATACTAAAATCAGATTAAAACCAATTATAAAGGCAAATACAAATTCCCACTGTGTGACATTGACCTTACACTCAATTTTAGACCCTTAACAGCTGTGTCAGTGCTGCAGTGTCATGGTCGCTGTGTGGCAGGCAGGATGAGGACCCAATCGCAAAACTCACAGACTCAGGGGATGAACTCAAAAAACAGCTTTATTGCTGAAGAGGCAGAACGTAGGAAAATACAAAACTAAACTGGGAAAAGTAAACTAACACTCGGAGAGAGAGACACAGGGAAATCCACACAGCATGAGGGAGAACGCGACGCCGAACAGAGGGAGACGCAGACAGAAATACACAGAGGGTTAACAAGGAAAGTGGGAACACATGGGGAACACAGCTGACACAGATAACCATAACGAGACAGGGCGGGGTGAACATAACACTGACGGGAGAGTCAAACAGGAAGTACAGAGGTTCAGACAGGAGGAGAGAGAGCACGGGGAAAACACAGACATAACGGGCTGGGGAAACATGGAACAACCACAAAGGGAGACGAGTGCTCATAAATACACAGAGGGCACACAGGGGGGAGAGAGAGCACGGGGAAAACACAGACATAACGGGCAGGGGAAACATGGAATAAAACATAAGGAGAGACGAGGGCTCACAGATACACAGAGGGGCACACAGGGGGTAAAAGCCACGAAGGGAAAACACTTAGGGAACAACACAACAGGGCAACTCAGGAAATATGGCCTAAATAGGGAACAAAATACAAACATACAAGAAAACTAAGAATACTGGGCCAACATGGCCCAGGACCATGACAGTACCCCCCCCTCAAGGGCTGGCACCAGACAGCCCAAACACAGAAAAACCAAAACCAAACAGAAAACGACCCAGGGCGGGCGGCGGGGGCCCAGGACGGAGGGCCTGGAACAGAAAACAAAAGAGCACAGCAAACAACCCAAAAACACAGTGCAGTTCAGGGGACCGACCATGCGGACCGCAAAGGTAGAGACGTGGTAACAGTTCAGGGTGCCGGCCGTGCGGAAGGCAACAGCGACATCGTGGAAACAGTTCAGGGGGCCGGCCGCGCGGAAGGCAACAGCGGCGACGAAGGAGACGACGGAACAGTTCAGGAGGCCGGCCGCGCGGAAGGCAGCGGCGGCGGCGAAGGAGACGACAACAGAGCATTTCAGGAGGCCGGCCACGCGGAAGGCAGCGGCGGCGGCTCTCCAGTGTTAGGCGTGCTGGCCATGGCCCGGTGGGCACAGGACCAGTCGAGGCAGGACCAGACGAGGCAGGACCAGACGAGGCAGGACCAGACGGTGGCGATGCGGGGGCCGGACCAGGCGTCGCTGCAGAGGCTGAGGCTGGACCAGGCGACGGCGAAGCAGGAGCTGAGGCTCAGGCCGGACTGGGTGAAGCAGAGGCCGAAGCTGGACCGGGCGGAGCAGAAGCAGAGGCCGACGCCGGACCGGGCGACGTTGAAGGCGATGACGGGGCCGGACCCGGCGATGACGGGGCCGGACCAGGCGACGCACAGGCTGGAGCTCGACCAGGCGTGGCAGAGGCGGAGGCTGGACCAGACGAGGATGAAGACTCGGATGAAGCTGGACCAGGCGGGCAGAGGCGGAGGCTGGGCCAGACGAGGATGAAGACTCGGATGAAGCTGGACCAGGCGGGCAGAGGCGGAGGCTGGGCCAGACGAGGGCGAAGACTCTGAGGCTGGGCCAGATGAGGGCGAAGACTCTGAGGCTGGGCCAGACGAGGCACAGGCTGGAGCTGCAGCAGGCGAAGCACAGGCTGGAGCTGGACCAGGCGGAGCAGAAGCAGAAGGTGGCTGGATGGGCTCCTCGGGCCCTCCAGCTGATGTGGCATGGTGCTGGTGCGGTTCTCCTGAACCCCCAGCTGACGAGGAAGGTTGCTGGACGGGCTCCTCGGGCCCTCCAGCTGACGAGGCGTGAGGCTGGACAGGCTCCTCGGGCCCTCCAGCTGACGAGGCGTGAGGCTGGACGGGCCCCTCGGGCCCTCCAGCGGAGACAGGAGGCTGAACGGGCCCCTCGGGCCCTCCAGCGGAGACAGGAGGCTGAACGGGCCCCTCAGGCCCTCCAGCGGAGACAGGAGGCTGAACGGGCCCCTCGGGCCCTCCAGCGGAGACGGGTGGCTGAACGGGCTCCTCGGGCCCCCCAGCTGACGAGGTAGATGGCGGCGTGGGAGCCGCGGAGTCCTGGATGAGCTCATCCGAGCTCCCAGCAGGAGACGATGCAGAGCCAGAGAGATTTGGGACCCCTGGCTGAATGTTAAGCTGACCAGCGGACTGTACTGCTATCGGGGACTGGGCTACTGGAGACGCGGGGAGCTGAGCTACTAGGGCCTGCGCTACAGGCGGCACTGGAGCTACTGGGGCCTGCGCTACAGGCGGCACTGGAGCTACTGGGGCCTGCGCTACAGGTGGCACTGGAGCTACTGGGGCCTGCGCTACAGGCGGCACTGGAGCTACTGGGGCCTGCGCTACAGGCGGCACTGGAGGCTTTGGAAACTGAACTGAGGGTGGCTGCGGGGGAGCTAACTGAGCTGGGACTAGCTGCGGGGGAGCCAACTGAGCTGGGAGTAGCTGCGATAGTTGGGGGGAAAGTGGAACTGGTGATTGAGTGGATGACTGTGCTAAGGGAGGCTGCGCTGGGGAAAACTGAGCCAAGGTTAACTGAGGAGGTAGCTGAGTGGCAGACTGAACTGAAGGAGACTGAAGTGGTGGTAGGGGTGAAAACGAAGCTTGTAGTGGAGTTAACGACTGTGCTAGCTAGGATACAGGAGACGGAGCTAGCGCTTCTGGCTGGGCAGCTAAGTGAAAAAACACAGCTCCGGGACAAACAGGAAACTCCTGTTTGTCCCTTCCACTCACCACAGCTGGCAACTCAGAAGTCTCGGGGTCTGGCTGTGGCGGTGGGCGTCGGCGGCGTGAACGCCGTTTTCTCCGGGAAGGGGGAGGAGCTGAGCTGGGCAGCGAATCCTCCAGCGGACCGGGCTGAACGTCCTCCGACTCTTCCCACCGGAGAGGCAGTTCCGGGCGGATGCCTACTGTGGAGACGAGGAAGTCCTGGATGTGGGGGCGGAGCGCACCGAATAGCCACGGGAGTCCGGACACCATCCGCTGTAGACGGACGGCTAGGGTCTCCCGGTATTCATCCTCTAGCGGCGCCTCCCACTCCTGATAGTGATATTCCACCGTGTAAATTAGATCCTCACGGAGCTCAGCGGAGGGGTTGTGAGCTGCTGGGTCCATGTCGTGGTCGCGTTCTTCTGTCATGGTCGCTGTGTGGCAGGCAGGATGAGGACCCAATCGCAAAACTCACAGACTCAGGGGATGAACTCAAAAAACAGCTTTATTGCTGAAGAGGCAGAACGTAGGAAAATACAAAACTAAACTGGGAAAAGTAAACTAACACTCGGAGAGAGAGACACAGGGAAATCCACGCAGCATGAGGGAGAACGCGACGCCGAACAGAGGGAGACGCAGACAGAAATACACAGAGGGTTAACGAGGAAAGTGGGAACACACGGGGAACACAGCTGACACAGATAACCATAACGAGACAGGGCGGGGTGAACATAACACTGACGGGAGACGGGAGAGTCAAACAGGAAGTACAGAGGTTCAGACAGGAGGAGAGAGAGCACGGGGAAAACACAGACATAACGGGCTGGGGAAACATGGAACAACCACAAAGGGAGACGAGTGCTCATAAATACACAGAGGGCACACAGGGGGGAGAGAGAGCACGGGGAAAACACAGACATAACGGGCAGGGGAAACATGGAATAAAACATAAGGAGAGACGAGGGCTCACAGATACACAGAGGGGCACACAGGGGGTAAAAGCCACGAAGGGAAAACACTTAGGGAACAACACAACAGGGCAACTCAGGAAATATGGCCTAAATAGGGAACAAAATACAAACATACAAGAAAACTAAGAATACTGGGCCAACATGGCCCAGGACCATGACAGTAGTCCTGCCTCCTGAGGAGGACATGGAAGCTAATGCTACTAGCCTAAATTAACAGGACAACTGCAGGTTTGAGACAAGCACTATCAGAACAGGCACAGGGGGAAGTTGGCTCTGGCATCTCCTGTGAAGGTAAAAGATGGCTGCTTGTGGATTAGGTTCAGCATTTTCCTGACATTTACAGTATAGACAATTTGACACTTCCTGACAGTGCCTGGCAAGGCAAAAAATCCCCTGCTAATTAGAAATTACCCAAAGATAACACAGAGACACCTGAACTGCCTGTCACCCGAGTCATTGAATCAAAACTGCCTGGCAGTGTCTGTGAGGTAGACTTTAATGACTCGATCAACAGTTTTTATCCCAAGTATGCCAGACAAAAGTTTGGTAAAAGTTAAGTAAGCCATTCTTTACTGTGGTAATATTTACAGTTTACAATTCATACATGTCCAGAATACAAGTCTAAAAAAACATATCAGCACTGCAGTGATTTAAGATGCTAAAATAACTAATATGAATTTAAAGTAATGCATGCTGTATTGTGTGTTGCCTTGCAGGTGCACTGTGTGAGTGGACCAGTAATCCAAGCCAAGGACACATCAACATACAGACTGGAGGATGCAGGAATGAAACCATCATCTTTGGTGGCTAGTTTGATTAAAAGTAGATGACCCCCTCTACATCTTGAGCCACAGCCATCCCAAGTGAATACCTGATATGTATGAAATCCAGGCTTTAACTAGGCTCAAGATCAATTATGGTAAGGTATGTTTACACATTTCTATACTGCAATTCAGTTGTATCTTAGCAATAGAGGCACAGGGGAAAATGTTTGGATTAGAATGAGATTCAGAGCTGCTGTTGCTGCTTCAGATCAATGTGCCAATGAAAAAGCTTTCCATTAATCATCACCCTGTAGCCATAGCAGGTGAAATAGAATTTAAAGGCAAAATCAAGACTTGTGTTTTTTTTTAACATGAGCGTGTTTTGACTTTTAGTGCACTAATGACAGAAAACTAGGTTTTCCCATGCAGAACGAGACTATTATCTGTGGTGCAAGGCATCGAGCTGATTCCCACCATTAAAATTGTATTGGACAACTGGCACAGAGATTCACAAAGTGCATTCCACAGCAGATGGAGTTTTACCAAATGTCCATGCTCAAATGATAGGTCAATATTGTCTGCTTAAGCAACAGCACAGAGATGACCCTGAGAAAATGATTTTAATGATACTGTGTTCCAAATATTTCCTCTTGCAGATTAGAGAAAATAGGGTTGTGACCTCGAAGATATTCTCAAAGCCAAATTTGAGTGCTGGAATGAGGACAGAATTGTAAGAAAATGTACCAGAATGACTTTCAAAGCAATATCTGATGTTTCAATTCCTCCTAATAAGACAATCTTTGTCTCTGTGGTTGTTATGAGAGAGATTTAAAAGGTGCATGTTTAGTGTGCGAGGCACCCGTGATACGCCTGAGAGAAATCTCATTGTCTTGCTTGGCTAGCGTGAATGCTGAGCTAACACCAGGGCTGTAATCTATCACCACAGAGATTGCACTTGTTCCAGCATTGTTTTACAAGCTGCTGAAGACTAGGGCAGATAAGCTTTATCCTGCCCTCACTTTCTCTGTGAGCCTTTGAAATCCATCTGTCAATAAGATAGAAACAGTGTAGAAAGGAATTGCACGTCCTGGTGCAGTGGCCGCTGTTTTTCCATGCGTTTGCTGGACAAACTCATTAAAAGCAGGCTGAGTGCTTCTGAAATTAGCAGAGACGCACTTGTGGAGACACCTAAAGTGATCACAGTGCACAAAAACTGATTATTTATATTTATCTACAGCTACCTTTATCAGGATTCAGAGTGCTAACATGCAAATCCACATAACTTTGTATCCGTCCACACAGCCTTACGCAGTAGTACTACTGTCTAAAAGCAGAGCTTGCTAGCGGGTGTTCAGGTGCATGCCCACCAAAAAAATTAGATTTCCTGGATTGATGGATTTTAAGAAGTTTAGAGGGCAAAAAGCGCTTATCTGGTTTCGCTGATTACTTTCAGTTTATGTCACCCATGCTGTTTCCTTCAGCCTTTCCTGAGTCCTTCTTTTTATATCATCCTCTCCTCTCTTCTCTCTACCTCTAACCTATCATTGCTCCTCTTGCTGTCCTCTCTCTCTCTCTCTCCTTTTGTAAACACTGCCTGTCCTTTACTCTGATACTCACTCAACTCTCCTGCTACTCTGCTATATTAAGGCCATTCTACATAAAACAGTAAAATAAGGAGGGGGTAATAACTCCATTTCCATCATTAAAGCCATTCATTTATATAAAAAAAATCTCAACATTATCAACTCATAAATGTGAGGTGGGAAAAAATTAGCACTTGCCTTTTATTATGCCTACAGAAGATGACCAAATTAAATTATACTTTTCAATCAGATTTAGCGCTAAGGAAAAATATTCTCAGCCCAGAATCACCATATTATTATAGCTGGAGAATAAAACAAAACTCCTGATTTGAATGAGGTGATATTTATCTCATACATCTCCACACTAACATGTACATGTAGCATGAACTCGTGTGATGAGGTAGCCAACACTGCCAAATGAAGCAATGTTTGTTCTCATAGATTTAATATGAGAAAATTTCTGTTACTTTTTATGATTATGATCTCGAAAAGTACAATTTTGTTCCCCTAAAATTGTCTTTCAGATAACATTTTGTTCTTGTGTATTTATAACTTTAATCTTGGAATTTTTTTCTTGCATGTTTACTGTTTTTTCCCCCAAAAACTCAGGAATAGGACAGAGAATTAGTAAAATCAAAGTGTCGCTGTACTAAAATAATTCTGTACGCTGTCTTTATTTCATTAGAAACAGATGACCAATGATTCTGCTGGGTGGTTAAAACTGAAGCTATGGATTCTACTACAACTACCAAAAACATGCATTCTTGCTTTTAAATTCGGATATGATCAGATCACTCCTTGTCTGTGTTGAGCCCTTCCTCTCTCATCTTTATCCCTTTTCCTCTGTTTCTCTCGACGTCCTCATCCTGTCTCATTTTGCCTTTCTTTCCAGAGCTGAGCTTTGACTGATGTAGTCTTTTCCACTTTCGTCTGTCAGTGAAGGAAGTAAACATGGGCTTAACAAATATTTATATCCAAATTTACCTGGCCTATTTGAGTACACACACACACACACACACACACACACACACACACACCTTCTGGAATTTATTGAATTAATGTGTTCTATCTAGCTAGTGAGCTAGTTAATTCACTGACAAACTAGTCATCCTGTTCACTTACTTTCGAACATTATGGGACCACAGAGGAGCTGTTGGTCAGGTGGCATGTGGGAATGTACTGTATGAGACTAAAGTACAAGCAATACCCTAGTAAAGTTACCCCAGTTGCCAGTATCAGACTTCAGCAGATTCAGCTGCTTGTTTGATTTTTTTGAGATCAGGGATGTGCCCATCTAACCTTTTCCAGTTCCAGTCCAATACAGATACCTTGGCTTAAGGTATCTGCTGATACAGAGTATTGATCCCATACCAGTGGTAAATTAATAAGCTATTGCTTACAGTGTGAAGGAGACTTGGAATCATTCTTTATGTTTCAGGCAATATAAGGTTCAACTCATATAAAATGTAGTAAATAAATATATCCATGATGTAAATGAACTGAACTGAACTATTAGGAAAACAACAAATGACAGTGAGGTTAAAGAAGTATAAACTGTTAGATTTGTATTGTTGATTGTCATTTATGCTTAGAAATATTTACTTATATATGCTTAGAGTTTTGTAATTAGTTGTAGATTGGTAGAGGTTTTGATCCTTGATAGTCTGCAAACTTTGTGTGTATTAGACAGCACTTTGGGAGCATGAGAGGTCATACCGTGTCTTATTGTTTTATGGTAGGATTAACGTAGTTGCGTCTGTTCTAGTCTAAGTGCTCTTTGTTTAGATGAACTGCAGGACTTCCTCACCGTGTTATCTAGGATGAACCATCTAGGGTGAGGGGGAGGCTACCCTCTTCCTGACCAAGGATGTTTGACCCTTTGATCAGCAGTCCACACACACACACACACACACACACACACACACACACACACACACACACACACACGGTACTCTTTGTGTGTATGTAGACGTCATATGTTAATGAACTTATGCATATTCATGTAACCTCAATAAAAGAACAGTGGTACGGGAGAACGGACGAGAGCAACTGGGGTCAAGCGAAGGAACGGTGCCTGTCCGGTTCTCTCCCGTGCACGAGAAACATGAAGAAGCTTGCCTACTTGTGTCTTGCTTTGCAGTGTAATTATATTGTCTTCAACGTTCCAGCGGATGGGTTCAAGCTACAAACCTATCATAAACCTTTTTTACACTACAGTCTCATTTCAGCTCCATGACCTTACTGCATACTGTGTCATGATCCTGGGTCCTTTTGACCCAGCGTTTTGTGTTTTCTCTTCACGATTTTGGTTCTGTTCTCCTCTAATTGGTGTTTACCCTGTTTCCCCCCCCCCCGTGTGTTCCTGTTTTATTGTGAAGGTCTGCGTCTTATGTGAGTGTTTCAGTTTGCCTCCCTGGTCTCGTCATGTTAATCACTCCCAGCTGTGTCTCCCACCTGTGTGTAATCTCCCTGTGTTCTCTGAGTGTATTTAAGTTGTATTTTCTGTCTTAGTAATCGCTGGTTCGTCTGTGTTGTTTCCCCTCGGTCTCCCTGCGTCTCTCCGTATGTATTTCCCCGGACCTCCCTGCATCTTCGTTTCTGGTTTGTCTTATTAGTTTACCCAGTTTAGGTTTCTAGTTTCATGTTTTGCCACCCTTGCTGTTTGTATTGACCCACTATTATAAATAAACACTCACCTGCACCAGAACTGCCGCCCTTTTGGTCCTTACTACAAATCCACACGGCTTGCCCCCGCAAACCGTGACATACTGCTGTTATAGTCATACTAGTTTCACATTAGCACACACATATCTTGTGCTGAGAGGTATTTAAAAGAGGTTGATGAAGGGAAGTAACATTAATGAAGTTGGCAGGATTACATTATGTTACCATAAGTATAGTAACAGGTTACCAAACAACTGTTAACACCAGACTTGTTGATAACTCTTCCAGTTTGCAGTTAAAAACTACTGAAAATATCCAATGAAAATCGTTTGGTGTAACTAGAGTGAAATACGTCTAAGCTGCTATCACGTTGCTGTTAGCTTCCTTCATGCTACTTTGCCTCTCTCTGTCTAGCTAATATGCAGCTGATCTGAATAAACAGGTTCTTTTTAACATACACCTGGTCTGTTTTCCAAATGTCCAGTGGACCAATATCCAGTCCAAATACTGAATTGTGCAGCCTTAGTTAACATAAAAAACACTGATTTTGTTGTAACCGTAACATCATCCACTCCACTCGAGCACAAATGTAATGACAGCAGTTTTGTTTTAATGCAACACCTAGCCAGGGCCTTTCAGTGTTGCATTTACGTGTTCTTCTTGTGTCAGCATGGTTTCATTCCAGGTACTCTGGCTTCCTCTCACAGTCTAAAGACATGCCGTCAGTGGGGTTACCATTACATTTAGAATGGGCAACTTTAAGTAAGAAAGGTAAGTATAGAAAGGTAACTATGAGATAGAGTAACTACGAATTTTGTCTCATCCTGCAATTGAACCTTCACAAAGTTCATACTATTCCTGTCCTCCTACTTCTCTGTGATTTGAAGGTTTTTCCTTTCCCAGCTTTGGCTTTCACTCAGGCTTCACTTCAATCCTCTTCAGTCTCTGTACTCCAAGAAATTACACTTGTAATACCTGTAAAATATTAAACACCACTTTACCAGGAGGCCCAAAGTAGGGCATCTCTGTTTGAGAAATCGCTGCTTTTTTTATACCAGCCACCCGAAGAAGTTTTTAAACTATAAACTTCTTTGGTGCTGAAGTTTTAAATGTGACTCCATCATTCACATGTAATGGAATATGAGGTAGATTATTGCAAATATGTTTTGAAAATTAATCATGTCCGTGAGTGCTTCTGTGCCACAATTGAAGTGCTCTTATGCAAAATATTGACAGGCCTTAGTAGTCCTAACATGATCTGTCAAATTACCAACCAAAACAACCTCCTGGTTTTAGATTTTAAAGAACACGGTGCATTCATAAGAGGCTGTTGACTGCTACTATACTTTAACTACTTTAGCTTTGTTGTGCTTGATTTTTGTTATAAAATTCCATTTCACTTGTGAAGTTTTATAACGAGCTCAGTGACTAAGTAAATTACTTGTTATAGGGCTGATATTTGCTCTCCAATTCAAAAGTGTCCCTCTCCCTAGTGATGGGTTGAAGTAAACTTTTTGTACTTTTAAAATTCTCCACAGGGAGTTTTACACAATAAAACACTGAAAACCTGTCAAATGTTTCGATTTATTAAATGTTCCATTTTAAGAAAAATAGCTCACTTTGAATTTGATGGGAGCAAAATCTCTCAAAGTTGGGGCATCTCCATCTGGGAACCGAGGACACCATTTGCTGGACTTTTGGGAGAGTGACGTTGTCCCATTCTTGTCCAATATAGAATTCTATCTGGTCAATAGTATTGAGTTTCTTTGTCATGTTTTCAGTTGGTGAAGGTCTGTTCTGTAGGCAGGCCAGGGCCAATTTGGCACTCTGATTCTTCTACTAGAAAGCATGCTGTTATAATAGATGCATTATGATGTTTCGCATTGTCTTGTTGAAATATGCAAAGCCTTATCCCCCAAAAATATATGTTGCTCTGTAACCTATGTATACCTCTCAAGCTCCCAATTCCATAGGCCCTGATATACTCCAATACCATTAGAAAGGCTTTCAAATTGAGCTCTGATAACTGATAAGTCAGACGCTCTCTTTCCTTTTTAGTCCGGAGGATGTGGTATCCACCTCAAGAACAGTTTTCCACTTTACCTCAATCCATTTTAAATGAGCTTCAGCCCGCCCAGAGAAGACGGGTTTTTGCATGCATCATAGAGCTTTAATCTGCAGTAGTGGATATAACAGCAAACTGGGTTCATAGACAATGGTTTCTGGGTGTGCTCTTAAGCCCATGCAATGGTTTCCACGATAGAACCATGCCTGATTTAAATACAGTGCTGCCTAAAGGCCTGAAGGTGACAGGCATCCAATGCTGCCTTTCAGCATTTTGTTCTACGTACAATAATGAAACTTATATCAGTCCTGTTTTGTTCATCCTTTCTTGTCCATCTGCCAAAATACTTGATTAAACAAAGTTTGCTGGTTATACTAACAGAAAATGTAATCATGCCAGAATAAAGTTTTCTTCAAAATGTGTTTGCAGCTTACAGACATAATGCAAACATAATCTGCGGGAGCAATAATGACTCTCTGCTGCCAAGTCTGAGCAATAATATATTGATTCTGTAGCACATGATTTGTTACTTTCATTAGCCCAACATTAAAATAACACCTTATCACAGACTGCAGCTTCCATGTATGAACATAGCAGGAATGATTAATTTTTTACACCACACTGTTGCAGAATGTGAAACAATGTTATCACTGAATGCACTCTAGGCCTTAGCAGGATTGGCTAGTTATCAACGTTTATCAAGTCGGGGTGGTTACAGCTCCTTAAAAACTCTTTAAAAAAAACTCTTCAAAATTCTTAAATTGGATTTTTGATAGATCTGAAGTGTTTTTAGTCACATCACTGTGAGCATTTCCCACACACACAATGCCTTTATTGTCATCCTCTGCACATTTATTTCTTTTAATATAACATTTAATTAGGCAAGAAAATGTGACTCTTCATATTAAAAATCTCTTTTGCAAGAGTGCCATGGCCTGACAGGCAGCAGTACAATCACTAGTGGCTCCACATACTACTGATACTAACACAAACAAGAAGCACTTTGAAAGCACAAACTTCCACCAAGGCAACTCACTCTCTGGAGGATTTACTTTTAGGGGAATAGTTTTGTGTGTCACCTTGTTTTCTTCATTCTTTTTAAATTTACCCATTAAAAATCTGACAACTTGAAAGAACGGCAGATGTGAAATCTAAAAGAGAGTTTTCAATCATAAAATACATTTTATGAAAGTTTGACCTTATTTGACCTTGAAGAAGAGGTCAAAGGGTAAATGTTATCTGATACTTAGAATCCCCACATATCATTCCATACCTATGTGTGATCAGTACAACGAATGGAAATTAGAAACATAGTTTCAAAAAGCTCTATATAGCATTATCATCACTTTGACCTTTGGATCAATCTGTTGACCTTGAGGAAGGGGTCAGAGATCAGATGTGATATTTACTTTCTATAGGCTGAGAATACACACCACACTTGTAAAAATCATACTTTCATAGAATCATGTAAGTTATAAGGCTTTCTGTCACTTTTCACCCAATAAATCGTTGAGCTGACCGTCTTTAACCTGACCCCACTCTACACCTCCGCAATGTTTTGTCAGAGTTCATTCAAACATTTCAAGCTGTCATGTTTACAAACCAAAATCAAGAAATCTAATAGATTTTTATCATCTTAAGGATTAGATCTCGAAACCATATGTTGTCAAAATGGATCTAATTGTTTATTGTAACAAAAGAATATCATGAAAAGAAAACAGCTGTCCATACTTTTGCCTAAACATTTCTCACCAATACTGCTGAGGTTAGTAGGTTCTTGCAAACTCAGCTGGCTATGGCAGATACAATTTTAGCATAATGAAAAGACCAAAAGACATGGGTTTGCCAAATGACAGAGGAAAATGGAAAACAAAGACAGTACTCAGGAAGAGGGGGTTAGCTCTAGTAGCAGCTCATAGTCACAGTGGATTTATAACCTGAAACTGGCTGGAGCGAGAGCCACTCGGTAAGTAGTTGCTCTGGTTGGAGCTGAAGAAGCCAGACTGCCATCATCAATGGAAAGCCCGCTGCCCTTCACAGCTGAAGAAGTGAATATCCAGGGACTTGGATTTTTTTATGAGATAAAGAAAAAATGTTTATTCTTTTTCTAAGTGGACACATCCCAAAAGTGCGCTTTTCCTGAGAAAAGCTCTCTGAGCTCTACTTGTACATTAATTATTGTTTCGACTCTCATATATTATTACAACACTTGGGGCTGTGGTTAAGTGGTTAGAGGGAGAGAAGTGGTACCGGCAAGTGGCACTGTGTGTGTACATTAAGCACAGCATTATCCTTGTAAAGCTCTGGATGTGTATTATTCATTAAATTACATATATTTAAAAGCTATTAGTGGTGACTACTTTATGTTTTTCAGTAAAGTACAGCTCTCTCCATTTACATCTATTCTGTGTACATGTGTGTATGCACAGAGTCCTCTATATCTAATTACTGAAGAAAGAGAAAAAGCCGGACCATGAAAACAAGCTGGCCAGGGACCACCACACATTTGTGCCCAGTGGTCTGTAACCTGATGATCCAGGCATGTGTATATGGGTGTGACATATAAAACAACAAACCAATTATAAACATCAAAGGACCCTAAAAAGTCTCAGGCTAAAAATAAAGGCAGCACTATTCAGACATAACTTTTTCAGCCTGAAGTAAAAGCCTCCAGGATATTAAATGTCACCATCCAGATAACACAATGCGACAGCATCATCATCATCATCATCATCATCATCATCATCATCATCATCGCCATTAACTTGCTTATAGCTTCCTTTAGATTGTTTTTACATGTGAAAAAAGGTTGATGGTACCAGTTCGCCTTTATGTAACTTACCCATGTTCATAGTTGCTCTGCCACTTACTGTATACACAAAGGCCAAAAACACATCATTTGCCAGCACATTTATTGACTCTTTTCGGTAGTCATGCTCTGTATTACAAAGTGCTTACTGGGTGAAAGCATATGCCAGCAGAATGATAGCACAGGTGGGTGAACAGTAGATCACAAAAGCACACACTTTTCACAAGAGAACAAAAAGGATTTATTTTGCTCAATTTTAGCTTTTCTCACCAGTTTAGTCAGTAAAACTGTTATTTAATGTTCAACTTTTGAAACTTATGAGGTTATTTTAAACTATCCAATTAAGCAACACATTTACAATCATATGTAAAAGAAAGTTTTCATGCGGCTTTATGCAGTCCTGTTGCATGATCCCATTTTTGCCAAGTGTTAGCTGTCGGACAGACAGCCTCATATTTGACCATTCTGGAATACAGAGAAGTTCAAGGCAGATATGGTGACTACAAGATGCCCAGGTCCTGTGGCTGGATCACAAACCCAAATCATCCACCACCATGCAGCTGATCCAAAGAGCACTCAAATGAGAGCTGGCAAGTTTAAGATGTTCACTGTCAAAGAGTAACTTGTTGAAGACTAGTGGTTTGGAGATGGTTAAGGTTCTGCAACACAACAGTGTCACACACAGAAGCTCTGCCACAGAGGAGAAAAGGAGAAGTCCAGAAGACTGAAAGATTAGTTTTATAAACTGTGTCAGTCTTAATTGTGTTGTTGCAGAAGGTGTGTGAGTGGCCAGTAGCAAACCAAACGTTGGTGAGAGTAGATAGGCTGGTGAGCAGGTGAGTCCAGGGGATATAAGTGATTACAAACACACAACCAAGGGTGCATAATGTTGACCACGATCACAATCTGACAAAGAACTGCTGCAACCTCCATCTTCCTGTTAAAAGGGAGTTTTTCCTTCCCACTGTCACTAAAGTGCTTGCTCGTAGGCGGCCATATGATCATTGGGTATATTGTATATAAGCTTAAATTAAGGATACAAGATCCAGATCCATCATATCTGTTATGCTTCTTTTTAACATGAAGTTCAGACAGTGGACAAGTGCTCTGCTCCCATATGGAAAAGAAATAGTAAAAACGTATATGGTTTACTCATGAAAGTGGCCACTTTCTCATTACTTCCGTTTATTGTTTTAGTAAGTATCCAAAACATACAAGTTTCATTTATATAATTTTTCAAGGGATCTTATATCTGTTTTCACTCTTGTATGCTTTTCATACAATTTCACACAAGACAGATACAAACTTTATAAGATTTATATATATCTTTTCCATATGGGCTGTCAGACAGGATGTTACCTTGGACCTTTTCATTCTGCTGTCTCCACGTGAAGCCAAGCTATTGACGAACCCATCAGCATGATGCTGTCAAAGAGCGATCTATCCACTCCACTCCATCTCCATAATCCTGGATTTTAATTTGGGCAGGAATCAGTGACCTGACCAGTTGAGAGGAATCAGCTTGAAAGAGCCTCTCTCACAGCTGAGTCTGGTGGTGAGACATTATTGGCAGCTCTCATCTGCCCTTTCTGAGCTGAGATGAGTGGACAAGAAGTATGATGGGAGTGTGAGCTCATGCTGGAGGCTGAGGGTCGGACATCACAGTGGGAATAACAGCAAATGAATAGAGGAGAGGAGGAAAAAAGCAGTAGAGATGTGTGCAAGGCTGTTTTGAAGCCTGAGAGAGGGTGGGGGTGGGGGTAAAGAGGTATATGCCCTCAGAACTCAACACACCTTTCTAAAAACCAAGAGTCACACTGGGACCCTGAGCCTAATGTGCCATTTCAGAAAGAGAACAGTTACAAGCTGTCAACGCCTTTAAGTTCTGTGCTCTCAGGCAGTGCAAGAATTCTTTTTTTGCTTTATTTTTACTGTGCAAAACAGCTTGTCTACTTCAATGGAGAGTGTTAGTGTTACATTATGAATGCTTTTTGGAGCAGATACATGAACTTTCCATATTCCAGGACTGAGTGTCTTTTACTAAGTGTTCATTTACTTATGTGTATGCATGAAGTAGTCACACTGATGGTGCATTTGGATGAATAAGTAATGAGCGCTTGGTTTTAATAAATATTAGGTTTTAAATCATTTTAATTATAATCTCAATCTGTAAGTTTTGATCAAAGGTTTCAGTTTACCTGTATATGGACATCTGTAGGTGTATCTCGGTTTGCAGTTGCAGATGAAGGTAACCACTTTAAACGGCGTTTGATCATTAGCAAGTATTTGCTAACGTGTTCAATTAACCAGTTAATTAAAGTTTGATTAAAGGTGACATTAAAGGGCTGTTCTATTCTGTTCTATTTTCTGCCTGGTGACTTAAATAAAAGCTGCTTCCTCTTCGAGTGTGGTCAGTGAAAGCCAGTGATACACGTAAGTGTGCTTTTAGCAAAAATGACACGTGCACTACAAAGTGGCCAATTTGGTGGGTGAATGACAGAAATCTTTACCTCAGTTATATGATTTGTTGGTGACGTTATGCAAACCAAAAAGCTGGCTTTAGTGGCAGTTAGTGGGGTTATTGTTAGGTAAACTGAACGCAGCTATTACTGTGAAAATACATTTATGTATGTATGAAAGAAACTGGGGTTTTTTTGCCCTGCACAGGTTGCTAAGCACTTGTGCAGGGCAAAAATCAAGCCTTTCATCACTGTTTTTAGTCTCTACCTGCTGCACTTCCCACCTCTTGCTTTCCATGTATCCATACAGGTGGGCCCTGTCGCAGAGAAGAGCTCCGTCACCAATTGAAGATTACAGCATGCAGAAATCTTTTTTGACTAATGGTTGTGACTGGAACCATACAAACAGTCACCTTAACAATTATCAGATCATCACTTTGAGTGACTCCTTTCACATAAGAACAGCCCTGCAATCCAAGGTGACTAAACCCAAACCGCTGCTGCTGTCTCACTGATGCTTTTCTGCCAAATGTAATGCTAAGGCAGATTTCTATTGTGAATTCAATGCAGTTATGATATGTGGCTCAAACTTTTACAAAATATTTGAGTGGCTGTTGCTATTTCTGTTTGATATAACCACATTGTGCACAGTATCTACAGAGCTCTACATGATGCCCTTGCGCTCCCATCGCTTCATATTAACTTCACAGAGTCACTGCTCGAATTCCCTTTAGCTATGGTGGCGTTATTGGAGTCTTCCACGTCAGCACATTCATCTCACACGCTTTGATTATATCTGTAAAGAACTTCATGCCTCTGTCCCACACAAGTGTCACAGTGTGTGATAAAGTCCTGTTGCCAGTGACTGTTGTTATTGCTCGCACAGGCAGACTGATACGAAGGAAATGTCAGCTGATGCTGGCCTTTGCCTGATGCAAAGGCCAGCATCAGCTGACGAGGGAAGGAAATCCGTTTGCGGATGAAGGAAGAATGAAAAGTGACCTGAGGCTAGTCTGGTGTTTGTGCCGGGATATTTTCTGTCATTTTGGTAAAAGAGCCCCAGCACTACATTTCGTACATCACAGACACAGTGACTTATCATCCTGCTTTGGTTTTCTGTTTAGGTATAAGAAGGTAAAAAAAAAAGTAGCTGGTGTAATCCGATGTTTAATATGCATTTTTGTGCCCGTGATACAAAAAACATCACTGAGAGACCCACAGCTCTCCCACTCCCCACTCCGTGCTGATTCAGAATTGACGTGGCCATCTGGTAAGATTTACAGAGATGTAGCACAGTGATCTACTCTCTGCTGTGGCCTTCCAGCACAAATCCAGTCATGGAACAATGCAGCTGAACATAATACTGCATGGAAGCAGGAGCGCTTATGAGTTGTTGTACTTTAAATTACTTCATGAGGCGAGATACCTGCCATCTATCGGGAGCTCAATTACAGCACCGCTCTGCCTGGCAGGAGATTTAACTCACTCCCGACCGCAAACGGATTTCATCTGAATCAATAATGCTGTAATTATAGCTTCCATAGATTCCTTGCACCTCTATTCATCAGTGGAATCTGACATGTGTTCCTCTAAACCTGTCAGGGGTCCTGATTTGTGGCAAAACATCTGCTGGCAGAGGGAGGAACCTGGCCTCAGACTGTTCTGATGCTGGTTAATCTGTGGGCCTGGGTTATGATGAGTCACTTAGCGGGCTGTTTAATCAAACCGGATATTATGGTCTGGTCCCTCTCCAAGCACAATCTTGTGTGCGCTTTTGTGTGCTTTTGTTTTCATAACAACAAATTATATCTTGAAACAGCAACACATCACAGAATCCGTCCTAATTGGTTTTCTTTGCTTTGTTTGTGTGCCTCTGAAACACCCTGAGCCAATCTTAAATATCCAGACTTGTGTCTGCAAGTAAAAAAGGTAGGTGTACCAAAGTTATCATGAGGTTTTTTTATCTTGTGATAACTTGCAGGTCTTCGCCACTACATTTCAAAGAAATGTATTCTCTCTTTAAGTAACCATTATGCCAAATAACCATGCATCCTCTCTCTTCTGTGTCCTCCTTCTGTCTGTCTCCACTTGTCTTTATGGTTACGGCTGTCTGATTTTTCCCTCTTCCCTGCTGTCTGAGTTTGAGGACTGATAAGCATGCAATGTGTAATACTGTTGAATGGGTTAATTGTTCATGTTATATAGCCTGGTGTTGCTTCT
Source organism: Diplotaxodon limnothrissa (assembly GCF_057381915.1). Lineage (NCBI taxonomy): Eukaryota > Metazoa > Chordata > Actinopteri > Cichliformes > Cichlidae > Diplotaxodon > Diplotaxodon limnothrissa. The sequence continues at coordinate 11,325,426 of NC_140612.1, read as the reverse complement.
AGCTGACATGCATGGAGATACTCTGAAAATAATGACGTCTCATGGCCCACTTATACCCCCATACACCCCTTCACGGTGCAGATCTAAATAAAACTACAGTTGCGGTTCTTCAGAATCAAGATAGCTACAGAAGAGGAGCATAAACTATAGATTTTCACATAAGTTAGGTACTTAAAGTGCTGCATTACCTTTCCTTCTACTACCTACCTCCACTTGTCTTAATGGTTGTATCCATATCCTGAATGAATAGGACCAATGTAGCCACCTCAACATCACCCACTTTTTTTAAATCCACATTTTGATGCCTTAACTTTAGTGTTTTGCCAAACACCAGGAAACAGAGGTGATCCTATTTTGATGAGAGGATGCTTACTAGCTACTACTAAAAAGACTTATTAGAAACTGCATTTGTGGTTCATGTTCACATATGGCTTCTTCTTTGCATGATTGAGCCTTAACCTGCATTTGTGGATGGCACAATGACCTGTGCTCAACACATGATTTCTGCAAGTATTCCTGAGCCAGTGATTTCTTTGACACGACCATACCTATTTTTTATGCGGCGCTATCTGCATTGCATTAGATTATTGTTATCCATTTGTACTTTGTCCCTTACACGCAGAGAATGTTCTACATTCTCTGATATTTGCTGACATCATATACTGTAAATGATGAGATATTCAAAGTCTTTCCAGTTTTGTATTGGGGAACATTATTCTACAGTTGTAAGACTTTTTTGTTGAACCTCTATCCTCCTTTTTTTCCCTGGTAAATGGCCTGCATTTGTATAGCGCTTTTCTAGTCCCTAAGGACCCCAAAGCGCTTCACACTACATTCAGTCATTCACACATTCACACACTGGTGATGGCAAGCTACATTGTAGCCACAGCTGCCCTGGTGCGCACTGACAGAGTCGGTGCTGCCGGACACTGGCGCCACCGGGCCCTCTGACCACCACCAGTAGGCAAGCATGGGGTTAGTATCTTGCCCAAGGATATTTGGCATGCAGCCAGGAGGCAGCCTGGGATCGAACCACCGACCTGCTCTGCCACCTGAGCTACAGCCACCCCTGCTTTACTTTCTAAAAAAAAAAGATGCTCCTTTTATACCCGGTCATGTTACAAATTAACATGGTTGAATTTAGAACCTTTTTGGGGGTGCTCAAGCATCCCCATATTTCATCACTGCACCCCTAAAAATAACTATAGTAATAGTATATAATAATAGCAATACTTTCTAACTTGTCCACTGCAGACAGGATAGAGTGAAAACTGTCCAATGTTACTGTGACAGTAACACACAAGCTCTGCATCAACATGGCTGGAATCACCCTTCTGTGGCAGAAAGAAGACAAAGAGGTAATTTCATGACATAAATCAGTGATGCAGATTTAAAACACTTTAACTGAAAGGTTCAAACAATTCTGATAATGCTGGAGCCATGTTAGGACTTATTTTTCTATCTCTGAACAGTGTCAAAAATGTTAGCTAAATCACTCGAAACTATTTGTTAATTTAGCTTTCCACTAGACTGCTGGTATATCGCCAGTTGCAAAAAAATAAATAAATAAAGGAGCTACTTTATTGTTTCAGTTTGTTAAAGATCTCTTCTCCTGTTCTGGGCTTCAAAGTTTGTTTACAGTACAGCTTCAGATCCAGGTGAGAGCAAGTCAAGAGGATGTTACCTGTCAGTGTCCAGCAGCAGCAGCCTGTATTCAGTCTGAATATTGTTATAAATTGATACAAATCAGCTTGTGTCTTTTTATAGTTTATAAATCCTGTTACACACAATTCTGTTGTATGTGTAGCTTCTGTTTTGCCCATAATCACTGATGATGATTTCCCATAACTAAGCAGTGTGTTATACTGATATCAAATATGGATCCCCAACCTGCTCTTATAATAATTATAATCAGATAATATTATTATGTTATCTTGTAGTGAATACAATGTGTTTGTGTTTGGTTATCAGTGCAAAGATGGATCGGGGGACAGAGCAATTGTACGAGAGCAGAAGGAACCGAGTGAGTAACTGGGCAGATAATGAAGAAGAAAATCCATAAATATTTTTCACCAAATAATTTAAAAAATATATTTTTTAATGTTTTACCGGCGCAGTCTTTCCATGTGGCGTTTGCATGGTCTCTCTGTGTCTTCTGTTTCCTCCTACAGTCTAAACACATGCAGTTTGGGTCATTCTAAATTGCTTATAGGTGTAAATGTGAGTGTGTTAAAATGTTACTTTAAGTGTTTGATGATCTGGTGGACTTCCTCTATGTTTTTTAGAGACTGAAACAATGCTGTGTGTGTTTGTTCTTTCTCCTCGCAAATTGCTTTTTAACTTATTTTGATAAATTTGATCAACATGACTGAGCCTTTGCATCAGATTTGATAACCAAGTGCTTCACCCTAAAACTGGTGCATTTTGCAGGCTGTAAATATGTTTTCTAATGCTTTTAAAATGGGGAATTGTACCATTTCACTCTGTGGGGGACACACTCGGTTTTAGAGCCATTAGAAGAACTGCAGTTTTTGACACTTAACATGTTTCCCTCATTTTTCAGCCCTGGAGGTTGGTGGTTGGCGCTTGGTTAGAGCTGTCTAATTTTTTTTCTCTCTCATTCCTCTTGTCTGGTTTTGAGGACTGTGTCCCTGCTGTCTGCGCTGACACAACAGTCGCCGTCTCAGTCTGTGATGGCTCTGTCTCTTGTGTGCCTCTTTCTGTCTTGATATTTAAAAAAGCCATCCAATGCTACAAAACACAGTGAATTACATCACTCGCATCAGAATCGGAAATATGAAACCAATGAATGTTTGGCATTCGATAATTTTATGTTGTCTTAAGCTGTAGCTTTCAAGTGAGTGTTCCAGGCTAATTTACTCACATCAGATTTCATTCTGAAAACAAAACGAGGCTTTAAGAATTATGTGTTTTATTAGGCTCTGTGTCATTCCTCCACTCCTCGGGGAAGCAACACAGATTGCCAGACTTTTTCTTTTTTTCTTTCTTTCATTTTTTTACTGGCCAAAAAAGCCCATCTCCCACATATGTCAGGACTACAAAGGAGGAAAGTGAATTTGTAAAATGTTGGTTTTGAAGAAAATGACAGGCATTAAATTTGGCTTTGGGTTGCCATATGAAAAAGAGCCAGTACACAGTTTGTTTCTGCCTGATTGCCTGCATTTGAATTTTGCGCTTCTCATTGAAATGCTTGTTTGGCTAAATCAAAGTGGGGGAGAAAAAAAAGGCGTTTGCTCACACAATGCTAATTACATTGCTCTTGTTTAATGTGGGATAACTCCAGATTTGTAAAGCCTGTCATGGAGCACAAAAAATGGTAATAATTAAGAGCAGAGCATCAGTCTTGCACTTTGACTCTTTGGTAATTAAGAAAAACATTTGCCTCGTCTCCGTCTCTGTTATCTCTTTTCACTCTCTTTCTCTTCTTTTCACTGCCACAGTGACTTTGATCAGGACATCTTGCTCCAGTTGTTGAAAAGTAACATCTATTGGGGAAGGGAAGCAGCTGCTGCTGGTGGGTAGGGAGTGCTCCTGCTCCCTGGTAATAGCTTTGGACACAGCTGTGCGCATGGCTGACTCCTCAGCACTGTTGGCCTTATCTCTAGAAAGGAGATTAGGTTTCTGGGGGGTTCCTGCCGTACATCTATAGACGACGAGAGGCTTGTGAGCTGGTCCACTGTGCAGTAGCCTCAGATAAAATGTTCAAGGCATTATTCCAATTCCCTATTTTTTTTTTTTTGTTTTTTTTTTGTTTACTTTGGCTGTGTTGATTTCTGCCAGCCCAGAAAGTGTTCGTTTTAGCTGATAAGAGTTTTCAGACTTCACTCTGTTCCACTCTCCTTATTAGCCTCATTCTGTTCTCTCTGCACTGCTGCTGCTTTCATTTTCTTTTTCTTTTGGTGAGACAAGCATCTGAAGCAATGAAGCATCTGAAACAACTCCAAATGGTGGGTTGTCTACTTAACACAGCTCAGAGTGGTGTAAATATAGAATTGAATGGCTTGTTTCACGTTTACTCTAAACTCAATGCCCCCCCCCCCCCCTCTACTCCGAGCACATCCTTCCACCACATCACTGGGGTCTTCATGCTTTTTGAATCTGTGAGAACAAAAGCAGCACAAGGCAGGCTCTTGACAGCCTGACGGAAATGATGGAGTAAATGGCTGCAACAACTTGGAACTTAAGAAGCTGAAACTCTCCTCTCTCTCCCGTATTCCTCTCCCTGCGCTTTCTGAGGTTTTCAGTTTCTGGATCAAGAGGAATATTTCCGCTTCCTCAAGAATTCTAAATTGAGCTCGGTCTCTTAAGAGGATGATTTCTTTCTTTTTGACCCACTTCCAATCTCCATCATCTCTCCAGGACTGGCAGCCCCTGGATCCAAAGGATGCTGCCAGTTGTCTGTTACCTCCCTCAGTCAGATGTGAGCCAAGTCTTTTTCTCCTTTTTTGTTTTTCGTTCCCCGCACCATGCATTTCACTTGATGCCGTGTTTCTTCCAAATGTAACTCTAAATAAATAAGAAACACAGGGCTGTAAGTGCGCATTAGGAGCTCATCTTTCTTGGCAGTGTGTGATTGCTTTCATGACGCTTTCATGCTGTGTCCTCATAACATTCATTCAAAGCCCTTGACGAATTGGATAAACAAGCAATTTAGTTACCGGTACACTTTTAGGCTTGTTGTCACAACACAGATGCTTGAGGAAAAGTTTTGAAACCAAAGAAGGGAAAAAAAAGTGAAAGGTGACTAAATATTGTTTACATACTGCCTTGATGAAGCTGAACCGACTCAGTCACAGTGTTTGTTGTTGCTGTGTGACAGTGATGCCTGCAACTAGGCACTCGGGGAGTATTTGTGTGCAGAGGATAAACGAAAGCAAAAGGAGAGTGTTGGTAGAAACGTCGCACTGGACCTGAATCATATGAACACTTTATGACCGCTAAACCACTGTGGACTTTAACTTCCCACAATAATTAGTTAACACAATAAAACACACCTTTGAGTTATCTTCTCTTTTGAAATTGGGTTTTTTAGACACCTGGAATGTAAATTTGCCTGTCTCTACAGCACTATAGGTCAGATTCTGTTGTCAACACAAAAAGATTAGTCTATTCCAGGGGTGTCCAACTCCAATTCTCGAGAGCTACTGTCCTGCAGCTTTTAGATGCATCCTTGTTCCGACACACCTGAATCAAATGAATGGCTTGTTACCAGGCCTTTGCCAGACTCGATGGCATTCTGAAGAGGTAATCCAATCATTTCATTCAGCTGTGTTGGAGTAGGGATGCATCTAAAAGCTGCAGGACAGTAGCTCTCGGCAACTGGACTTGGGCAGCTCTGGTCTATTCAGACATAATACATAGTTCATGTTTGAGGTATATTTTGTCATTTTGATGAAAATTATGTATTTAACACAATTCTGTGTGCTAAATATATTATTTGAATATCTGAATAGTTCAGTAATCAATTTGCTAAAATAAAAAATATGATAACCCATAAAACAGCTGATGCTGATGCTGAAGATCCAACATCACCCATGGATCATTACTCTCACTATACTTTCATACTAAAGTCAACCCCTGCCCATTGGTGGATTTTTCTTTGGAAAGTAATGTAGCTCTGGATTTGTGTCGAGCATGAAATATTTGCTAATTCTTTTTTGTCTTAGGATAATAGTTTAATGTATATTTGATGTTTTAACTATTAAAATAGGAAGTTATAATTTAGCCTTTTCTGCAGCTATAGGGCATATATGGTATCACTCTTGGCTGGAAGCAGTGCTTAATCAATGGAAAAAACACCAATTTTGTCTAAAAACCTCTCATAATAGCTGTTTCCCACTTTTTCTTTGCTCATTTTAGCCTTTTTGGCCAGGGTGAAGGGAGTATCTGCCATCAAACAAGAAGACAGCCGCATGAAACTACGACGGTGTTTGCTAGTTCACCTTACGTGCATTAATGTAATAATGCGGTTAGCCTACTCAACGTAAATTACATACGAACAACATTAAGCTACTCACGCAGAGAAGAACGGCTGCTGCTGCCATCATCATCCGTCATCATTCTGCTACACTGGCAGGACTAGGGGCCAGGACTCTCCTCTTTGGGTTTTTGGGGGATGTTGCTAACTCCGGGTCCGATAACAGGCAACCCACCCGCAGTAGATGCGCTCGGTGTGAGGTCTCGCAGCAAGCTATCAAATACGGTGCATTTCTCGGCTTTTAACAAAATTCCATAAGTCGCCAGGTGTTTCATCAGATTCGAGGTGTTACCTCCTTTGCACAGTATCACCTTAAAGCGCTTGCTGCCGGCTGCTGAGTTTGCATCTTTTGCTGTGAAGTACAGCCAGACTTTTGACCGCTTCGCCTTGGGCATTTTTAATCTGTCGCTCTGCTCTAAAAGAACGTACGTACCTGGGCCCGCCTACTATCCTTGGAAAGGTAAAATGATTGGCTAGAATTCAAAGTGTATGACATCTCAGGGAAAAAAAGCACCGAAATAAAGCACTGAAATGTGCGCTGCTTTTCGGTCTGGTTACTACCATTTATGTCAGAACCGGTGCCATTACCAGTACCCATCCCTACCCACGAGTACCCTGGGTCGACTGTATATGAGCTGCCTGGATTCTTTACTGCTCTGAAAAGACTGTGACAATTGTTCCAGTCTTTGTGTTGAGGGGTCTGGGTCAGTCTGAGAGATTCACTTCATCCTGTCTTCATTTCTTTTGCTGCTTCTTCGATGACGGTCTTTTTCTTTCACCATCATATAAGTTGATGTTGTTTCCACAGTAGAAAACATCCTTCCAGAACAGATCACTGTTTGCAGTGTTTTCATTTACAACGGTAAAGTACTTCTATAACTTCTGTGGGATGCTATGCACTCACTCACCGCAGGAAACTAAACACAACGCAACACAGAGAAGAGGCTTACACAGACATGTCTCCTTTGAATACAACGTGCTGAAAAGAAACAATCCAGTACCAGTATTGATATTAATACTACGATGAATATTTGACTTGACCTGCCCACCGCTACTGAATTATGTTTGTTATTTATAATGAACAGAAAAGTAGTTAGTAGCTGTCACACACGGTGGTGGAGGGGTGATGATTTGGGTTTAGTTTGTGACAGTCATTGAATCGACTAGAGATGGCACGATACCACTTTTTTATGTCCGATACCGATATCATAAATTTGGATATCTGCCGATACCGATATGAATCCGATATAATGTTTTTTAATCAACAAAACAGTTTTTTTAAATATCTTGCTGCATTTTGTATAAGTTCATACTCAAGTTTAAAACAACAACTACACTAAAGCTATTCTGTTATACCTATATGCAAAAAAAAAATATTTCATAGTTCACCAATAATGATCAATCTAATAAACTTAAACCTACACCATCCTCCCTATTCTGGTATTTTAAAGAGTACTTAGCGTAAATATTAAGCAACCTAACTAATAGGGTTCCAACTCCCAGCAACAACAAAAATAAATAAATAAAAAATAGGGAACCACCCCTCACAGTCCACCTCATGATGCTTAATCAACGTAATCAACCTTAATTTGATGCAGTGTGAAAAAAAAATGCACAGAAATCAATTATTTTTCAAGAAATATTAAATAGATTCAACATCTTTCTTCAACAAAATTGCAGACTGCACAGATGGTACCTTCCCAAAGGAAAAAGTACTATAGCTTACTAGGGTATATATATTAGACTTAATAGTTACTATATACAGTAATTGACTTCTATTCATTTTACATCAAATTAAAACTTTGGGTGTAAGATTCGGATAATTATTTATTAAAAGCTAGACATTTTAAATGAGAATAAGAAAGAAAAGTATGTCTTTGTGCCCCCTTTTCCCTGTTAATGCCCTATCGGCCCCCCTGGCTAAACTTTGCTAGATCCCCCCCTGCACAGTTACCAGCCGTCAGCTACGTAGAAAAAGATCCTTGAGTAGAAAGTAATAATAAATAAATTCTAACAACAGCTGATCAAGCTTAAACGTGCTGCTGTTGTTCAGCCGATGGTTTCCTCTTTCTGGTGCAAAGTGGGCCAAAAACAAACCAGAGAGATGGACTCGCGACAGAAAAGCCGATCAGCTGATCATTAAGCAGTTTCATGATTGAAGTAGCAGCCAGAAGAGGCAGTCGCTCCATATATCGTTTGGTAAGCTTAACGCAGGAATGCTTTACAAACATTCAGAGATGGACTTACACACTTGCTTTACTTCTCTCGGGGATAACTTTGTCGGAGATGAAATGCCGGGTTGCTAGCGAAGCTCCACATGCTATCCAGACCACCGACAGGTCCCGCATGCCACAGCCGCTCTATCACGTGATGCATACTGCTCCGACGTGCTAACGTTCTGAGGTGAGTTACGGCGTGTTGTAAGTTTTGTGAGGTGCTTTCGTGATATTTAATGGATCGGATTACATTTTTTATTTTTCTCCGATATCCGATCCAGTAATTTAGGTCAGTATCGGACCGATACCGATACGTAATATCGGATCGGTCCATCTCTAGAATCGACCATAAACTCCTCCATATACCGAATTTCTATATTCTCAAATCAAATGTGAGGCCATCTGCCCAGTAGGTAAAGCTTGGCCAAAACGTGGTTCATGCAGCAGGACAGTGATACCAAGCGCAGCAGCAAATCTACAGCAGAATGGCTGAAAAAGAGAAGATTCAAGGTTTTGCAATCACCCAGGCAAAGTCCAGAACTCAAACTGGTCCTGTGGAGGGACCTTAAGGTAGTTGTGCATAAATGAGTGATTGCAAACTTCAGTGAAATGAAGCAATGTTGCAAAGAAGAGTCGGCCAAAATTCTCCACGAAGGTGATGAAGTCGTACGAAAAAAAAGTCATCTGAAGTTACCGATCCTAAATAGTTTGGAGAGTTTCTTCAAACTGTTGAGTCATGGGGTGTATGTAGTTTTTCCACAAACAGCATGGTTTTGGTTTAACTTCTTTAATGCTTCCTTTTCTGTCAGCAAAGATCAGGTGGAATTCATGATGCAGAAATGTTTGTGTAGCAAACTTTGATACTCTCTCCACTCAAGTTAATCCAGAGGTGACTAATTTGTTTGAAGCTTCCACCTCTCTATATACATACTTTTGAAGACCTGAAAGCGCTCAAAAGACTGCAGGAACAGCCCAGTCACCGTGAAGACACCTCTCATCAAAATATCTCACCTCTTATAGAATCCAACCTGGGCGAGAGGAAAAAGAGAGCAGCAGGGTGATGCCAGTGAGAGCAAACCAGAGAAGCAGCTGAGGTTAAACACAGAGATGGTTCTGAAAGGCAAACTGAACTCTCGCTCCACTGGGAGATCACGGGAAGATGAAATGTTCATAGTTGTCAGCGAGCGGCAGCTGTCTTATGTTCAGAGTTGCACCAAGGAAGAAAAGAAGACCCAAAGAAAGACAAAACAAAAGCAGTCATGTAGTTTTTTGGCAAGCACGCGGTTGACTTTAGCATATTTTTGACAGTTTTTGCTCTGAAAGAAGGAAGTTTTTCTGCAGCCGGATTTATTTTATGTATTTTTTTTAAGTGATCTCAAACTGCTGTCGTCTCATATGGAAGCACGATCATTAGTGAGAGTGCATCGGGGGCATGGTCAGGACAGCATAAAGTTATGTTTATTATGAACCAGATATTTTTAGAAGTTTCTCCTCTCTGACTGTTTGGGGAACAGATTTACATTTTGCATCTGTTTCATCTCATTTCTCCGCCTTGAGACGTGACAAGAAAGCAGCCAGGAAGCACAGTTTACCTCCAAACTTTATGCATATTCATTTAACAGAGTGCATACAGATAATAGCAGGAGTTACCATTAAGTGGAGCTGATTTTTTTTTTCTACTTGGATTTACTAGATTCTTCTGCAGGGGTCATCTCTCCAATGCTAAAAAGCAGGTGTAGATTTGCATAGGTATGTTGAAAACAGGCTGTGGTGAGTGATGTCATTTAATACATATATATGAATTTTGGAAGCACTTTTTTGTTTAGTTTTTTTGGCTGATTTTCTTTTTAACTAAATTATTGCTCACTAATCCCACCACTGATCTGTACCTTATGAGGGCAGCCCCAGTCAGCATAATTAGCTGCAGCATTAGTAAATCAGATGCTCATTTAATAAACAAATTCCAGGAGTAAATTGAATGAAAAGAGCAATGTAAATTTGCCAGGTGCCTACCTATGTGTTAATTTGTGCAATCTTCAGCCTTGTGTTAGTTCTAGCTTAGGATATATTTAGATTCTCGATCACTGCAGCAGCCAACTGTCCTGGCACTATTTCCTGCTGATAATGGTTTTGGTTTTTGTGATTTTAAAGGGAAAGTTTCATATTTTAGGAGATGTATCTTCATGTTTCTGCTGACATCTAGATCAGATAAAGAATTTTTTTGAATTTAATTAAAGTTTTATTAGACATCATAGATTTTTAGATGTTGTGTTAGGATTAGGACTGGGTGGTGTTTTATTGAGGGATGAAACGCGTCTGTTTTTTTCTTACTGTAAAGTTACATTAAACACATTATATACTGTATGTAACTGGGCTTGAGTTCTTCAGCCACTTAGTGTTTGTGATGTCATAGCAGAAAGTCCTGCTGCCTATGTGGGAATATTTAAAAAAGAAAAAAAGCCTGTGCTGTCTCACACAACCTAAACTACAACTTAAGACCATAAAGACAGTTACACTTACCAGTTAGTTAACGTTAATAAGTATGCCCTAGGCCAGTGAGTGAAACTTAAATGCACAGTAAGATTAAGCATAGAGATGGAAATGTTCTAATAAGTGAAGGGAGTGTGTTGAGAAGATTGGAATGAGTACTTTGAGGAATTGATGAATGTAGAAAATGGGAGCACATGAAGGTAGGATGAAGGGCAGATAGTAAGTCAGGAAGTGCAGAGAATTAGGGAAGAGGAAGTGAGGGCAGTTATGAAGAGGATACAGAGTTGAAAGGCAGTTGGTCCAGATGGCATATGTGGGAAGGTATGGAGACATCTTTGAGAGAGGGCAGTGGATTTAACTGTTTAACAAGAGTGAAAGGAAGCCTGAGGAATGGAGAAAATGTGTACTGGTAACAATTTTCAAGAACAAGGGTGACGTACAGAGCTGTAGTTACTACAGAGGGACATATTTGATGAGTTGTAAAGCTATTGGAAAGAGTTTTTGAAGGTAGGTTAAGAAGAGAGGTGACAATCAATGAGCACCAGCATGTTGAGACAGAGCATTACAGATGTGACGTTTGCTTTGAGAGTGTTGATGGAGATATCTTGGGAAGGTTACAAGTTGCATTGTGTCTTGATAGGGTGCCAAGAAAAAAACTGAGGTACTGCATGGGGAAGTCAGAAGTATCTAAGAACTATGTGAGACAGTTGCAGGGCATTAATCAGGACAACAAGACAGTAGTGAGGTGTGTGGTAGGAGTCACAGATGGTTTCAAGGCGGGAGTGGAATTACCTCAGGGATCAGTCTGAAGACGGTGGCATTGACAAAACGACAGGAGACTGATCTAGGGGTGGCAGAGCAAACGATTTTTAAAATTTTCATTTGGAGTGACCCAGAAGGAAAAGATTAGAAGTGAGAGGGAACTCTAAAGATGACAGGTTTGGGGACAAAGTTACAGAGGCAAGGCAGAGATGTTTGGACATGTGTAAAAGAGGAAAATAGGATATATTGGACAAAGGATTTTGAGGATGGAACTGCCAAGCAGGCTTAGAAGAGGAAGACCTCAGTGAAGCTTTATGGGTGTAGCGAAAAAGGACATGCAGAGGATTGGTGTGATGGAGGATGCTAGAGACAGGGTGATATAGAAGCAGAAGATCGGCAACCCCAAAACCCCACAGATTGCCTGATCCCCCTGCTGTGGGAGCAGGCAAAGAAGAAGCAGCATCTTACATAAGAGAGCTAGCCAGTTTACTACATGCTAAAACAAACATTTGGCCAAAATGTGAAAATCAGGAATCAGAAATACAGAGATTCAGCTTCTTATAATAAGCTGAATTTTTTTTTGTACTTATAAGAAATGCAGTATATCTGTTTTTAGTTAGCGTCTTCATGTTAAACTAAGCTAACTATATTGCTGACTTACATTTAGATTGCAAAATCTCCAACTTCTGGGGGTTTCTATTCAAATCAAATGTATCGTAAAATGTTCTTTAGGTCACCATCAATGTGTGAAGTCATATTGATGATGTAGCTTTTATCCTACTAAAGTTAAACATAAACTTTGTTTTAAACAGTGTTCCTAGCATAACAAACACAAGGCCATTGCTGTGTGAAATGACAGTAAACTTTGCAAATTACATGTAGTAACTCAGACTTTCACTTTTCACTTCCCCTGTGCACTTGTCTCATAGCTGGTTATACAGAGATACCACTGCTATTTGTCCAGCTTGGATGGTTTTAATGAATAATTTAAAGACTTAAGTGTATGGCTCAAATTCATTTTCATGTGTCTTTAAAGTCTGTGTGTTTGCAGTAACAAACAAGAGTTTCCAAAGAGAAGGAGCAAAATGGGAGGCTAAGAGATTTGGAACAAAATAGTTTTGACCACACATTACATGAAAATACACCAGCAAGGTGTCAGTCTTATAAAGCAGGCACGTAAATAAACACATTTGAAAAAAGTCAAACTGTTTCTTCAAAGCTAGCTTAAAAATGCTACACAGCAAACTTGCAACTGATCTTTGTCACCACAAATTCTGTCATTATTACATTATTTCTTTGCTTGTCGACTGCACCGCATTTCCCTTTCTCTCTTTTTTTCTCTAGAAGATGTGTAATGCATACAGCACAAAGTATTAGCCACACAGGAATATCAATTTTTGGAGCAAAATAGAAAGAGGAAAAGCACAGCTAATCATGCTAATAGTTGGGATAAAGTTGTCATGAAAAGAATGAAACGGTAATGAGTCTGTTTGAATTTTATCTTTTGGCTGCAGGTTTGCTTTGCATTCATCTGCAGTTATTGCATCTGTTTCATTTGAGCCGAGCGTGTCTCAAATATATCCTGCTTAAAGCCAACAAGACAGAGGATCTTTCCTGTGTAGTCGGCTGCTGTCAGCTGTCACCAGTTAAAGTCCTCTCCCGAGCAAGTGAATGTGTTCATTTGTGCTTCAGCCATAATCTGCTTGTAGCGTGCTTGAAAGAAAGACAGCCTCAAAGGGTGATGGTGGCCTGCTTCCAGTCAGAACACCAGTGTCAGAGTCGGGCTTTGAATCGGCAAGGGGTCCATCATTAGGAGTAGTGAGCGAGGATGATTCCCAGGCAGGAAGCAGTATGTAATGGAATTGAGTGGTGACTGCGGCCCTGTGGGAGACTATGCCACAGTCTGTCTGTAATGAGCAGCGTAATGGCACGATTACGGCAGCACTTAATGACTCAGAAATGGCCACCACTACAGTGTGTGGACACCCTGCACTGTATATTCCTTCTTTCACCTCATTAGACTGAACCTTGCGCAATTACTGCACAATTTATAGGCAGTCCCATTCACACAAACCAATAGCTATTTTATAATGCTACTTTAGTTTTTTTGTCTGCGTAAAAGAACAGACACACCAGGACTTTAGAGAATTTTGGAGTGACATCAGACGATGGCGGCATGGTTGATGAGACTAAATAAATAAAAATGCTTGGCTTTTGCAAAAAGTCCATTTTTAGACTTTTTTTACACATAATTCTTGCCATTTACAAACAGCATGACATTAGAAGAACCTACCTTTTAAGAAAAAATACAAAAAAAAGAACTGTGTCACAGCTTTTATGTTCTTCCATGGCCACTCTGCAGGAACAAACTAAAATACACAGCAGAGACAAGGTAAGGCGTGCAATTATCTTTGCACTCCAGATGAATTACTGTCAAGTTAGTGACTACGCTTTTCTTTGCAAGGAGGTCCAGAGAGCAAGACTCTTCCTTTTTGGAGGAACTTCTAGTAGTAATTTAATTATATTTATTATAACTAGATATTAGTAGTAATTATTATTTATAGGCTTCAGCCTCCACAACCCTAAATTGGATAAGTGGAAGAAAATGAATGGATAATAATGGATTGCATTTATATAGCGCTTTTCTAGGCACCCAAAGTGCTTTACAATTCCACTATTCATTCACTCTCACATTCACACACTGGTGGAGGCAAGCTACAGTGGATGGATTATTGTTGTATTATGAAAACAATACAAGAAAATTGACAGATTTCAGTCAGAAAAGGCAACACAGATTCACTGCATGTCGTTACCCCCTAAAGGCATAATCTGGTCCAGGAAAAACCCTGAGAATGATGATGGGGTATCACCCTTCATGATGATCAGGACTTGGGCTTTCCTGTCTTTACTCCCTGAAAGATATAGGCTATGCTACAGATTAAGTGAACAGGAAATGCTAAAACTGAAAATGAAAGAAAAAATGTTGCCAATATCCAATTTTACAGCAATAAAAAAAGCACAAACTATATTTACAACTTCAATAAAAAACAGTTTTGGCCTGTATAGATAGTCACCCTCTAATAACTTAAAAATCTGGAAAAAATAATGGTGTTACTAGAGTGCTTTAAATCTTAGTGCCTTTTGGACCATTTTCAGGGGAATTATCCGAGTCCTGTTTTTATTCTTTGTGTGGTACAGAAAGTCCTCAAAGGTTTTGTTTCATCTTTGGTGTAAAATTCTTGTGTTTTATTTGTATAGCCAATAGCTTATTGCTGTGCCTGTGCATTGTAAAGATGCAGTTTATGGATGGAGCATGTGAGCAAAATTTGCTAGCTGATAACTCAAGACTCCACCTTTTTATCACAATATTGTAACTACTGGTTCCGAAAAACTACCATTGTGGTGGCCCAAATGCTAATGGTGAGGTTTGAAAAGTTCCACTATTTGCTACGTCAAATTGTCCCATAATTTAGGCCATTTTTAATTTGTGGGCGTAATAAATGTCACCAGACATCTGGACGGTACTAAGAAATGAGATGCCCACTGAATGCTGAATTATGCAGAGAATAATTTTGTTTATTTGATGTCAACATGTATATTGACAAGGACAGAAAGGGGCATAAAATAGGGGCTGCGGCCCAACACCACTGGCAGATAAACACAGTCGCTGGCAGGGTTGTCTGAATATTCTAATTTTAGCTAACAGGCCAATGTAGCAGCATCAACACGATTTAGAAGCATCAGGAGAATGTTTCATGTGGGATATATTTCTTTTGAAAATAACACAATATGTTAATTGCAATGTCTTTTTCATCATGCAAGTAGGTGTTATGCTACTGAAAACCCACTAATCATCATCATTATTGTAGGTATACGGGGAGGGTTTGGTCAAGTCCACTTTAGCTTTTGTTGGAGTACACCGCTTTGTTTAATTTTTTGTTTTTCAGTAAATAATCTTCAGTTTTGATTATTAGCTCCACTTAAATTTCGATCATTACTGGAGATCATAGGTGTTGCTTTTGTAGTAGTGCAAATACAGGTGCAGTTATGACAAGTAAGATTAGGTGCACTTGCCGTGTAAATGTGGCAGCAACTCTCCGGGGAAATCCACTTGACACTGCCTAAGGATTGTGCTCGGCGCAGCTAACACGATCGGATGTTATGTCGAGCAAAGGTACAATTTTCATTAACCTCCACAGGAGTCGTGATTTGAATGTGCCAGCCCAGCAATTAGTTGACTGTGGCTGATTGACAAAGCCGGTGCTTCTCGGCTCTGATGAAAGATTGGATTCAGAGAGGGAAATGCACTGTTGACAACTGTGTTCAAACATTCGCACACGTCCCTTGAACCTCCTGTGGTCTGATCTCCTGTGCTGTAGAGTTCACTGTTCACTTAAGCTTTCTGGAAGCTGTAGAAAGTAAAGACAGCATTACTATGAGCCAACTGCATAAAAGTCTTGAATTTCAGGGGTAAAACAGTCTAAAAACAACAGTGGCAAAATAGAACTTTGACGCAGGAAGACACACTGCCCTTGGTGTAAATAGCAACTTAGCTATTTGTAAGAAGGTAGTGCCTCTCTATTCAGTAGTATGGATAATCCTAATTATTGTTTTTTAAATTTGTTGTAGTCAATATAGCTATTCAAAAAACTAGGAAGACTCACTGGTTCTGTCAGGCTTTTTCCCCTACTTAATGAGTATATCACATTTTAGAAACAATAATTAACATTATTTATCCTACTGAACAGAGAAATGCTACATTCCTACAAATGAGGTCATGGAGTGAAGTGCTGTCAGTATCATGTTATAATAAAGAAGCTATGAGTTGATATTTTGCTCCACCAGTTAATAATTTCAGTTTTTTCTAGTTCTGTCAGTGTTGTGTTTGCGATATTAATATTATGTGTCAGTTTCAGTGAGAATTGAATCCATTATTAAAGCTATATAACTGCATCAGCTGAGTTGCATAACATAAAACTTACATGCAGGACTACGTGCAATAAATATTAGCTACCTCCATTTCCTTTATAACAGTTTTTGAACAATTTTCAGGTGGTTGTTGTCTGAAAAAAACAAAGAAACCAGCAAAAGAGAAAAAAACAATATAGCTGTTATTATAATCTATATTTGTGAAGTCTATCAATCATATGAACCAATGTAGGCGCAATGGTTTCTTCACAAAGGTTGGAAATGGAAATTGGAGCTTCTTGACATATTTGCTGTTGTAATTAATTATGTTTTAAATTTTTAACTCAAAATCAGCTGCTTTTGCTGTCTTCTTACAATTACTGTTGTCACTTGAGCTTAGCACTCTGAGGTCTAATAACTAAGCCAAAGCTACCCTAACTTTAACCCTAGCCCAGAGGTCAGTAACTTGCCGCTCGCACTATGGGTTAAAACTAGGGTTAACTGTAACCCTACTAATGAATATACTATATGCATTCATTTATCCTGTCCTAATTACTATAATTAATGTCCTGTCACCTGTGTTTGTTGCTCTTTGTCTCACATTGTTTTAATGTTGAAGGCTCCCAACACCTGTCCTAACCAATCAGATAGGAAAGCTTTTTCTTTGAATCACATTGTTTTTCCAAGTCTAGTCGTTTGAACTACATAGCACTGGATATGGCATATTGTCAAGGGCATTCTGGACAGCTCATTTGTAGTATCTGGACCTAGCATGGCAATTTTTAAGGCAAGAATACTTCACTACTTTCATCAGACACTTTCACACAATCCATCTATTCAAGTAAGCTAAGTTTCTATCAAAACAATGGCTAATGGTGACATGCTGTCAAGTCAGTTATTGAGACCCTTAGAAAACCAATCAACTTCTTCCAACAGCTGACGTATTTGGACTGAGGGCTTGTTCACATCCCTGGTCCAGCTGAAGCCATAAGACATATAGCCTCTGCTATACTGTCTAAAGCTTTATGTTCTGATGAATTTATGATTAGACCAGGGACCAAAGTTTTTCAGGAAAAATGATTGAATACAATACATTGTATAGATACAATAAGTTTACAATGCATTTGTAACTTTTTGTTACAAATGCATCAATACTGCAATATTATATTGCAATATTAATGTGTGGTTGTCACAAAAATCCCATTTCACATCTTGTCATCCAAAAGTATTTTGGAGCACACTGGAATATAAAATAAGGCTCTGGTGACATGGCGAAAATAACCCGTTCTCCAATTTCACAAATATTGGGGAGGAAAAGGGATAATGACTGGTCTGAAAGTGCCTACAAGAAGATATTTATCATGCTGATCAAATTCATCAATGGACTGAAATGTGGCGTGAAGTAGCTCATCAGATGAACCTGTTTGAGCTCTCCCTGGGCGGTCACTCTCCTCTCACTAAACTCAGCAGTCTGAGGGAATTGAGTGTTTGCATCACATGCAGCTTCAAGAGATGCAGGGATTTGCATACACAGTTGCACAAGACATTTTCTTTTTCTTTTTTATAGTTAGAGTCTGTTTTGAAATAGAGCAAATATCTTCCATATTGAAATTAAAGGAGCTGCTCTAAATCTCCGGTCCATTTTGATTGTCAGTAATACTCGCAGAGCTGTTCGGCGGTGCAAAAGGTTGTAAAAGCATCCAGGTTGACATTTGAATACATCGCCTGTTTCTCAATTCTGTAGCCTCCTTTTCTATGGCATTTCAGCAGACTTTATATTGAGCTCATGCACCTTGCACCTGATTGATATGTTATTGCAGCATTGTCAGGGACATATCTGCCATTTAGATTCCAGCCAGGCAGCTTGGCATTCATCCCTCCTCACCACAACTGGGGTCAGGGATTTTGTTTTGTTTTGTTTTTTTTTTCCCCCAAATTGGAAATCTTTGAAGGTGACATCACAGTTGTATTAATAAAGCTGAAGCATCATGTGTTTAAAGGTTATCGCCAAAATCACCTAGATGCCGACTTGCTGGAGAGGCAGAAAGGTGCAATGGCGTCTGCCCTCCCTGGGAATGAGAGTGAACGCAGCATTAAAAATCCTTTAATTTGTTAATTGCAGCAAACGATTTCCCCAGCCAATTATCCAAATGCCACGCTGAAACATTGCAAGACTTTGCTGAAAGTGCTTGATATCGTGCCTTATGCATTGGTAATAGCAAAGTAGGGAGTGCAAATTGCCCCCCCCCCCACCCTTCTTCCCTCTCAGTATATTTAAATTGTTCAAGCTGATTTCCCATTTATCTTTTATGCCCACTGATCTCTTATTGTGTGAAAAATATCATTCTTCAACAACCATAGATCTATCTGTGTGAGCATAACACAATGACATGCTGTGACAAATTGCACAATGATGTAAAATTCAGTTATGCTGTTATTGCGAGATGCCGTAACAGTAAACATGCCACATTTCTTATTCTTCACTGAGACTTTTTCATGTAATACACTGCATGTGCTTTGCAGCTGACCACATTAATACGATAACACCGGTCCTTTCTTTGCACAGGGTTTAATTTGAAAATCTGGGGGAAACGATTGTGTTACTAAAGTGCTATAAATGTTCAAAAATCTCTTTTTACATAGCCAAGAAAGGCATTTTGATCTGTTTCCTTGTTTTGAGAGAAATTGTTTGAGGCTTTCCAGGTTGGAAAAGAAAATGCTTCTAAATCTGCAATAAGACGATGTGCACTGTTGCCACATGCAGGCAGCTTTGCACGGTAAGATTGACAGTTCTTAGATTGGGGAAAGCATGTCTCATTTTGATTGGCATCATGACAAAACATTTAAAAGCTTGTTTCCTCCTGCTTCTTCCTCTGAAAGCTCTTTATATACACTGTGAGGGCTCCCCCCCTCTCTGCTGCAGGTCAAACTAATTCTGCATTTGTTATATTTGAGGAAATTGCTGGCAGATTGGAAGTAAAGTGCTTGTAGCAGGAGATCAGGAAGGTGATCCTAGGGGTTGAGGATTGAATGTGAATACAAAGGAGATCGCAGCGTGGGCTTGCCTCAGATTTGAGGTTTTACTGTTGGTCACATTAATCCCTGACACTGATAACCTGTGATCTGAGCCAACTTCAGTCTCCTTATCAATTTATGTGTAGATATAAATCTTTACAGTGCCTGTTGGTGTTATTGTCATACCTGGGAGAGTGACAGGATATGTTAAAGTAAACCCTTTGAAAGGTTGAAAAATAGTTTCCTTTGTTAAAATGTTTGCCTACACTGCATTTTACAATGCCATATACGTTTCAAGGTGTTGTCTCAGTTAGAGGAACAGTTACTACTGAAGGGTGGTTTGATTATCCATCAGGTGTTTTCTTTTTGTGTCATTTATTTTCATTCTTGAAAATGGAGCTGAAGCTGGAGCTTGTTCACCAGTTAGGGGAAAGAGGAGTGGGGTTGGTGCAGCGTACTGTACTGGTCTGTTGTGGTGAGAAGAGAGATAAATTTAAAAGCAAAGCTGACAATTTACTGGTCAATCTTCATCCCTTTCCTCAAATGTGGTCATGAACTTTGGAGAAAAGCCATTTGTCATTTGCCACTTCACTCTTTAGGCTATTACCCAAAGGGTGGCTGCACTCAGCATTTTAAGCATAGGATAAAACGTTTAGTCATTCAGGAGGGACTTAGAGTACAGTCACTACTCCTCCACATTGAAAGAAGACAGTTAAAGTCACCTGGGTATCTAATTAGGATTCCTCCTGGGAGAAGTTTTCTGGGCATGTTCTACCAGGAGGAGACACTGAGAAAGATCCATAACATGCTGGAGAGATGATATCTCTTGGCTGGTACAGGAACAACTGTGTATTTGAGCTGGCTGGGGAGAAGGACGTGTGGGCTTCTCTGCATATGCTGCCACCCCCATGACCCAAAAAGCAGTAGAAAGAATGGATGGATGAGTGACATCCCATCACTAGGGTGGAGACAGGATGAAGAGCTCAGTCATTTGGGTATTGGAGTATAGTTGCTACACCTGCACATCAAATGGAGGCAATTCAGTTGGTTCAGGCATCTGACTAAGACACATCCTATTCAAGGTGTTTTGGGAATAGCCTAACAGGAGAAGGCCCTTGGGCAGACCAGGACACACTGGAGAGATTACACTTCGCTGGATTGGAAATCCTGAGTGTCCCCCCAGAAGAGCAGATTTGCCCACGTGTGCCTGGATAAACTAAATTTACTTTTATTCTTGTAAAACAGGAAGTTCAACGAGTTTCACTCCTGTGTTTCAGCTTGAATCAAAACTTTTTTAGCTTAGCTTTTCAGTCTGTGAATACAGGAAGCAGTTAGGACATTTCTATTTAAACTTCAAAAATATGCCAACAAAGTAAATGGCTCATTGAATGTGCAAGTGCTGTGTCATAAAGACCATCTGGACAGATAAAGGGGAGCCTAGTATAGATTAGTTTTTCAGTCTCAAAGCTAAATAGGTTGAACACTAAAATTAGTCAGTGTGCTTCATAATAACCAACAGGCATTCTTACTTGTTATAGAAATAGTGTTTTACAAGCAGATTATTAAGCCAGCAAGCTACCAGTGGTTGTTGAGCCCTCCTATTGGTAAGCTGCAATTAACAGAAAGAAATGTAGGTAAAACTAATTTCTGCAAAAACTGCTGATTTGAATGTTTGACTATATTTCTGGAAGAGCTTTTTCGGTTGCTTTTAACTGTTTGCGACAAACTTTGCTTTGTGCATGGCATTAATGCAATAAACGTTATCATTAGAAGATGAAAAAGACTCAATTGTGGCCATAACTACCTGAACCAGCACCATTATTAGGAACACTTTCAACATAGGTTTCTACATAATACAAGTTAGTTGAGGACCACCTTTATCATCATTTAATATGATGTTGACTCTCTGATGTCAGCAAAAGACAGAAGCAACAATATGCCATTCATTAACACTATATTTGATTTTATTTCATAGATTATATCGATTTTTTGCTGTAGAAATATGCACCGAACATGCTTTGGCATTATATTGCTCAAATAATAAGAATTCCTTTCAAATGCAAACAAGAAATTCAAATAAGAAAATCAAACATTAACATTTTGCTCCATATCTGTACATAAGATACACCATGAACACTTTGAAGTTGTGCAAGTTATCCATGGTATGGGCACTAATGCAACCCCATGTCATGGAAGATGGCAAGCTGGATTGTCCCTTTCTTTTTTAGCCCAGATGACACGGGGTCCATAATTTCCAAAAAATAACAGGACACTTTTCCACTTCAACCTAGAGCTTTTTTATTTTGAAAAATGGGAAGAACATTAATACATTTCTGCTGTAAGTGTGTATATTTTTATCTTTTGATAGTAGATTATTCACTTGTAATAACGGATTACAAGGATGGAGAAACATTTCTGAATTTAGTTTCATTTAATATGAAAAAAATGCCTTAACATTTGTGATTTTTACATTGCAGAAGCAACTTATTGCCCATCTCAACCAGAATTGGGAATCCGTCCTCTCTGGGATGTTCTTTTTATACACAGTCATGTTAATAATTAACCACATGAGTTTGTAAGTTATGAGATTTTTTCTCTTCCGCCAAATCTTTTGTTGTCATGTTCTTTGTTTGCTTTGTTTTTAACACTGTCAGTGAAAATTGTTGGAAAAGAGGCTGTAGGAAACTTTGAGGTCCGAGGGTGTAAAGTACTTGAAATGCTACATGCAGCCTGCCTTCCCTCTCCCTTTCTCTTTGCTCTCTGCTTCTGTTTCCCCCTCTCTTTCTGCTCTACCATCTGTAATGAGCTAAGCAGTGGAGTGTAAGCAGCTTCTTAGATAATGAGGCACAACTCCCAGGGGAGTCAAGCTGAGCCCACAGCTTTAATATTCCATTGCTCCATCCTGAAAATGAAAGCAATCAGAATGGAGAGACCGAGGAGAGAAACACATTCAACCTGAGCATCAAGAGGAGAGACTCCTATCTTTGGTTGCATCTGTAGCTGTGCAGAATTTAGGAAAACAACTTGATTAGGCAAATATTAACTGGTATTGCCTAAGCGAGGGATACAAATGGCTCTGAGTCAGTCTGATTGAGCCTGTTTAAAACCAAACTGCTCCGATAGCCACCACAGAGCATCAATTTTTCATTACATCTTCTTTGAAATAATGATAGTCACATTTTGCATCTAACATTTAACAAATCCAGCCAAATCCATTAAAAAAAGTCCCTAGTTGCAGTGGAATCTTGATATATAAATGCATTATTGTATGGTAGGCGATAGCGGCTTGGCAGTCTACTTCAGCTCTGAGAGCAGAGACCTCTCTAGCATTTCTTGGAGGATATCTCCATAATAGCCTCATTATTCAACTGCGAGCCCGCAAACACTCTGGCTGAAGTAATGAGGCCCTGACTAGTTGCTGAGTATCACCTTTTTGCAAGAGGTTGCATGGAGAATGCATCCTGATTAGAAGTGTGGTTTAGCTGTTTTGTTGGAGAAATGCCATGAAACTCACAATCTTCAGTTTTGATTTTTGCTTTTAATTAAAATCAACAACAGTCCATCAAAAGAAGGAAAAACAGCCAACATCAAGAGTTTTTTGTGACACAGACCAAAGTATTTTTTTTTTAATTCTAGCAATAATTTATTTATGTGTGAAGGTAGAAAGCCTCGACACTTGCCCAAGTCCAATAAATAGTTTCACAAAAAAGCAATAACAAAAACAAAGGAAAGGAAAACAGGCCCTGATTATGTGCATTTTGGCAAAGCTGTAGAACATTACAGTTAAAATATTTTTATTAAGAACTGTCATCTCATTTCCACTGCATTACTTTTTGAGTAATGACCCCAACCTGGTGAAGAGACATTCTTAGATTGCAGATAATGATAAGTATTAATGACAAGTAGCATCTTGCTAGTTGTGAATCAGGCACAGTTATGTCCACCATCAGCCTTGGTTTTTTTTTTTTTTTTTTGGATCCAGAGGTGACCATATTTACATATTTGGACAAAACGATAGATCTGATCGGCTAATGCCAGATAGCATCTAATCAGCTAACTCACTGCATTTAGGTAATGATTTCAGGCACATATATATATAAAAACAACCTTCAAACCAAACATCAAAATGGAAAACTTGACTTTGAAACTGGTTTTTGGTTGGTCTAAGTATTTCAGATGCTGGTGACTTATTTTGATTTTCGTTTATAACCATTTTTACAGTATACAGAGGACGGTCCAAAAAACAGAAAATATCCAGTCAGCATAAACTCTTTATTTATGCCAGAGGTCAGAGGAGAATGTCCGTACTGCTCTGAGCTGATAGGAAGGCAATGCTAACTAAAAAAACTGCATCCCTGAAGCACAACACAATGAACATAGAAGCATAGTTAGTTTAGCTTTAACCTCCAAAATTGAAATCCTAAACCAAAAACCCAACTGGCAAAGATAAAAGAGTGCTTATTCGCTTCAAGAAATGAAGAGAGCCAGTATCAGTGAGTTTGCAGACAGTGGATTTGAATCCACAGCATCTGGGCTTAGACCAAGATGGCACCAGCAAGCCTTCTAATGCGATGCACAGCTATAACAGCATCACAGCTTAATTAATGATCATGGTTCTGTCTTTCGGCTTTGTCTAATCCTCAAGAGAATGTCACACTCTGTTACACTTCCCACATGACAAGAGATGCTCAAGTCATCTCACATTACATTTTTCCCCCATTTTTATGACTAGAAGTGCCAGTAATTTGCATAATCTGCCCTCGCGTAAGCATCCATTAGCGCACTTTCCTCTGTGTGTGTCATTTTGTAAATGCCTAGCTCTGGCTGTCTTGGAGCTGTGGAAATGTAGAATCCAGTCCCTGCTTGCCACCTGTGTCCCAGCATAGCAGTAACATAACGGATAGTACCATTGTTAAGGCCACAGGCCCACCCTATCCATGATAGATACCCGAACACAGACTTCAGCTTGTCGTGCCCAGGGTTAGTAGCATAAAACTGAGGGGATCCTAATTAGGCTGTAGTCACTCTGTTTACAAGTGCAACACAACAGCATCCCAACGGCACTCAAGCGCGCACATATACTGCTATCATCTACTGCATACATACTGTCGGGCACATACTTTCAGCTAATCACAGCTTCTAAAACTTTAGGGAATTTCACTATATGAACACAGCCCTCTCTCCACATGTCTTTTACTCTACGAAAAAAAAAAACCTAATCAAAGGAGGTTCCCTGGGTATAGGTACATGTCTGGGTATATACTGATTTAATTGTTTACATATTTTGTTTAGATCAGTGGTTTATCCCTTCAGATAATTTCAGCGTGCTCTGTGCGCTTCGACTTGAGCCTCCACTGCCAACCTCTTTTGCTCAAAAAAGGGATGCAAGCAGTTTTCTGCTTTCAATGTTCCTCAAGATGTATGTATGTGTAAACTATATTTTACTTCCTTTGATCGTCAGGAAAACTCAAGAAAAAAATCACAGATTCTCAGTGAAGCGCTATGATAACTTGTAAAGTAGGTCACAGGAGAAGGAAAATAGTCTAAGGTTCACAGAGAAAAACATTTTACACACACACACCTATCCATATATATATATAGAGAGAGGTGTGCAAAGCAGCCGGTATTTGTATCTGTATTTATATTTTTGAGAAGGGAAAGTATTTGAATTTGTATTTGTATTCGAGTAAAATTCAAAATAGGCGTAAAAATCCAGTTTTTTTGCATTACACTTATGTTATAGTGTAAGTATTCTTTAATTATATGCATTATAATAATTATAGATATGCAATATTTGTTGATGTTTTTCCATAAATCCAGCAATAAACATGTAACAAGGAACATCATTGAAAAGAAAACAGCCATTGGCTGTTGTTATGTATGTTAGATGGCTCAGCAGCAGCAACACTCTTCTATTCCCCAATTCCATGTGGGGAGTTTCAGCTAAGTTAATAAGTGAGAACTACACAAGCATTGTTTTAACCTTTTTAACCGAACGTTAACGTTACTCTGTCAACAGCCTATTGTCTAAATTACCGAGCTAACAGAGCTACGTAAACAGAGTGAACATGAGAGCTTCTGACTGCAGACGTTATTAATGCAGCGCAATGGAATAATCTCCCGATCTTCGCGGAAGTTATAAACTGCCTCCGGAAACCAGTTAAGGTACAAAAATATCTATTCAACAAAAATGCAGTTCAGTCTTTTTTCGCTCAGCCGAGCCGTCTCTGTTGCTGTGTGGAGCAGCCCGTGTCAGTCACCTCTTTCACACGTCACTCACTCATCCAGTCATGCACTGCGGTCTCATAAGGAAACTCAGCTTTTTGATATAAAGTTTTTCCTTGTTCCCGAATACAAATGTTTTTAAAAGTATTTTTTCAAAACAATTATTCGTAATTGTCCATCTCATCCTAAACTAGCATGGGTGTAAGTTGGGTGACTGTGGAGGCCAGGCCATCTAGTCCAGCACTCTATCACTCTCCTTATTGGTCAAATACCCCTTACACAGCCTGGAGGTGTGTTTGGGGTAATTGTCAAGTTGAAAAATAAATGATGGTCCAACTAAACGTAAACTGGATAAGATGGCATGACTCAGCAGGATGCTGTGGTAGCCGTGATGGTTCATTGTGCCTTCAAATTTGAATAAATCCCCATTAGTGTTACAAGCAAAGCACCCCCACACCATCACACCTCCTCCTCCATGCTTCACAGTGGTAACCAGGCATGTAGAGACCATCTGTTCACCTCTTCTGCGTCGCACAACGACACGGCGGGCAGAACAAAAAAATCTCAAATTTGGACTCATCAGACCAAAGCACAGATTTCCACTGGTCTAATGTCCATTCCTTGTATTTCTTGGCCCAATAAAATCTCTTCTCCTTGTTGGTTTTCCTTGGTAGTGGTTTCTTAGCAAGTATATGACTGATGGTCTTCCTTTCCCAGCATGGTCCTCATGTCAGCCAGTTTCATTGTAGCGCTTGTTGTAGCTGTATTGTAGCTGTATCGTTTTTGCGTCTGCACTTTGGGACAAGTTTAAAGTTTTAGCAATTTTCCAGACTGAGTGACTTTCAGTTCTTAAAGTAATGATGGACTGTTATTTCTCTTTATATGAATTCTAACAGTTGTCAAATAGGGCTGTCAGCTGTGTACCAACATGACTACAACATAACTGATAGTCCCAACCCATTAAGAATGCAAGAAATTCGACAAATGAACCCTGACAAGGCACACCTGTGAAGTGAAAACCATTTCAGGTGACTACATCATGAAGCTCCTTGAGAGAAAGCCAAGGGTTTGAAGCACTGTCAACAAAGCAAAGGGTGGCTACTTTGAGGAATCTAAAATATAAGACATACTTAGAGTTTTTAATATTTTTTTTTCCTTGCTGCATAATTCCACATATCTTGCTTCATATATGTGATGTCTTGAGTGAGAATCTACAATGTAGGATGCAGTAAAAATGAAGAAAAGCCATTAACCCTTTAAGACCTACCATAGAACCAAGTCCGCCAGAGCTTATATTATATTTTTACATGCTGTAGTGCCATTTTTGGGAGCATTTCAAGTTGCTATACATCAATACAACCATTATAGCCCAAATTTTAATAATATGTCTGCATTAAGTGCATAGTAATTACATAAATTGCAAAAAAGTGCAATAAACTACAAAAAAATTGAAAATCGTTTTTGTTTTTTTTAACATATATTTCTAGTTAGAGAAATTTAAGAGGCTTATCCCTCAAAACTGTAAATGCAAAAAAGTTGCACAAAATAGTTTCCCACCACAGGAAATTTATTTTAAGTGTCTTCATAGTTTTATTTTTTAAATACACCAATTTTTATATACTGCAGGAAAAAATAAATATTATAATGCAAATTTGCAAAAAACCAGCATGTGCATCAAAATAAACTATTTCCAGCAGTGCAATTTGACTTCTAAGCATCCCAGAAACCACACAGAAAGTCATAAAGTCAAACATAACCTTTAAAAACACAAGTATATGCTTGTATAGGCCCTGAAGGTAAAAAAAAAAAACTACATTTCCACGAAAATGACGCCACTTCCGGTTTCAGGCAGGTAATGGCGGACATGCGATAGTTCGTGCTGGTATCTATTCCAACGTAGGAAGTGTTACGAACAGCTGATCGGATTGGCAAAGTGTGTTTCTGGAATATTATGTTTTTGTTGCTGCAAGTGCTTTTTATGCAATTTTTGCAAAGCTATATGTGGAAGGAAACCGTGACCTTGGACAAGCTGATGGCATAACATGTAAGTAAAACTCCTCTGGTTTCATATGCAAAAAAAAAATATTGCGCTAGCTCATGTGGTTGCAGTGCTACCGGGATTTAAAAATAGTTACGCAAACATTAAGGCTTTAAAGGGTTAAATGAGAAGGCTGGTAGTATGCAAGTAAATAACTGTAATGTATTAACGCATTTAAAGCATTAAAGATATCAATTTGATCAAAGGGTTTGTGCATACTAATGGATTAACAAATGCAGAAACAGAAATGATTTTGGTAATTACCAATGCTGATAAATTAGCTCAGCTGTGGCAAAAACCTTATATTGGATGGCGATGTCATAGCTTTGTCAAGCAAGAGTCTTATCATAGTTCTTTTTGTCTAAAATCTGAACTTAATTTGCATTTATTGGTTGCAAAAACAATCACGTTTTCGTTTTCTTTGCCCTGTTTCATCCCACTGTTCTCCTTCCAAATGCTGTCTCAGTGACACTGCTGTGGGCAGTGCAATCATGATGCATGATACACACACCTGAGGCATCGTAATGTTTTGACACACTTTGTTCTTCTCCTTATTATGCATCTCCTCCTTCATTTTTGCCCTTAACTTTCACCACATCAGGCCTTTGAGAAAAGCAAGTGGAAAAGCACCCTACTGTACACCATTACTACTACCAGATTTCATGCTTTTTGTACCCATTACCATAGTCTTTATGCACAGCTTGCTAAATTAGCATCTTCGAAAGTTCTTGCAAACCGGGTAAAAAAAAACATTAAATCTACATAACAGCGCAAATTGTGCTCTGTTTAAATCCATATAAATAGGAGTATTTATATCCTCCCGCAGGCCCACCACCCGCAGGAGGCGCCATAGGGGTTGGGTGCATTGTGTGCCGGGTGGCGGCCAGGAGCGGAGGCCCTGGCGGACTGACCCCCGGCTGCCAAGACTGGCAATAGGGACATGGAATGTCACCTCTCTGGTGGGGAAGGAGCCTGAGTTAGTGCGTGAGGTTGAGAGGTACCGGCTAGATATAGTCGGGCTCACCTCTACACATGGCTTGGGCTCTGGAACCAGTCTCCTGGAGAGGGGCTGGACTCTGTCTCAGTCTGGAGTTGCCCCTGGTGACAGGCGGCGGGCTGGGGTGGGTATTCTAATATCCCCTCGGCTTGCTGCCGGTACGTTGGGGTTTTTCCCGGTGGACGAGAGGGTTTGTTCCCTGCGCCATAGGGTCAGGGAACGGGTCCTGACTGTCATCTGCGCTTATGATGCGCCGAGTGGCAGTTCGGAGTACCCAGCCTTCTTAGAGTCCCTGGGGGGGGTGCTGGAAGGTGCTCCACCTGGAGACTCTGTTGTCCTGCTGGGAGACTTCAATGCTCACGTGGGTGACGATAGCGAGACCTGGAGGGGCGTGATTGGGAGGAACGGCCTCCCTGATCTGAACCCGAGCGGTGCTTTGTTATTGGACTTCTGTGCTAATCACAGTTTGGCCATGACGAACACCCTGTTCGAACATAAGAGTGTCCATAAGTGCACGTGGCACCAGGACGCTCTAGGCCGTAGGTCGATGATCGATTTTGTAATCGTATCACCAGACCTGCGACCATATGTTCTGGACACTCGGGTAAAGAGGGGGGCTGAGCTGTCAACTGATCACCACCTGGTGGTGAGTTGGATCAGGTGGCGGGGGAGGACGCTGGACAGACCTGGTGCACCTAAACACGTAGTGAGGGTGTGCTGGGAACGTCTAGCAGAGGCCCCAGTCCGCGAGATCTTCAACGCACACCTCCGGCAGAGCTTCAACAGCATTCCGAGGGAGACACGCCTCTGCAATGTTGCGTGGAGATCAGGGGCAGTACCTGTGGACTGGCAGACCGGGGTGGTGGTCCCCATCTTTAAGAAGGGGGACCAGAAGGTGTGTTCCAACTACAGGGGGATCACACTCCTCAGCCTCCCTGGGAAAGTCTATGGCAGGGTGCTGGAAAGGAGAGTTCGTCCGCTAGTCGAACCTCGGATACAGGAGGAACAATGCGGTTATCGTCCTGGTCGCGGAACACTGGACCAGCTCTTTATCCTCTCGAGGATACTTGAGGGTGCATGGGAGTTTGCCCAACCAGTCTACATGTGTTTTGTGGACTTGGAGAAGGCATTCGACCGTGTCCCTCGGGGTGTCCTGTGGGAGGTGTTGCGGGAGTATGGGGTGTCTGGCCCATTGCTACGGGCCATTCGATCCCTATACAACCGTTGTAAGAGCTTGGTTCGCATTGCCGGCAATAAGTCTGACTCGTTCCCGGTGGGCGATGGGCTCCGCCAGGGCTGCCCTTTGTCTCAGGATTTCTAGGTGCAGCCAAGTGGCGGAGGGCTTTCGCTTTGGTGGCCTCAGAATCTCATCTCTGATTTTTGCGGATGATGTGCTTCTGTTGGCCTCATCGGGTGAGGGCCTCCAGCTCGCACTGGAACGGTTCGCAGCTGAGTGTGAAGCAGCGGGAATGAGGATCAGCACCTCCAAATCTGAGGCCATGGTTCTCAGCCGGTAAAGGGTGGAGTGCCCACTCCGGGTCGGGGATGAGTTCCTGCCCCAAGTGGAGGAGTTCAAGTATCTCGGGGTCTTGTTCGCGAGTGATGGGAGAAGGGAGCCGGAGATCGACAGACGGATTGGGGCTGCAGCTGCAGTAATGCGGACGCTGCACCGGTCCGTCGTGGTGAAGAGGGAGCTGAGTGTAAAAGCGAAGCTCTCAATTTACCGGTCGATCTACGTCCCTACCCTCACCTATGGCCACGAGCTGTGGGTAGTGACCGAAAGAACGAGATCGTGGATACAAGCAGCAGAAATGAGCTTCCTCCGAAGGGTGGCTGGCCTCTCCCTTAGAGATAGGGTGAGAAGTTCGGCCATCCGGGAGGGGCTCAGAGTAGAGCAGCTGCTGCTCCACATCGAAAGGAGCCAGCTGAGGTGGTTCGGGCATCTGACAAGGATGCCCCCTGGGCGCCTCCTGGGTGAGGTGTTCCAGGCATGTCCAACCGGGAGGAGGCCCCGGGGCAGACCCAGGACACGCTGGAGAGATTATATCTCTCGACTGGCCTGGGAACGCCTTGGTATTCCCCCGGATAAGCTGGAGGAGGTGGCTGAGGAGAGGGAGGTCTGGGCCTCTTTGCTTAGGCTGCTGCCCCCGCGACCCGGCCTCGGATAAAGCGGATGAAGATGGATGGATGGATGGATGGATAAATAGGAGTAGTGGTAGAATGTAGCTTTGTGTTTACTCGAGTATTGAAGTACCCTTCAAGGACTGTGATGTCATGCTGCTCTACATGTCTACTTTTCCCTACTGTACTGTTCATTTTAAACCATTAGTTGTGGATTTCCAGAATAATAACCTACTAATGTATAACGCTGTGTTATAATAGTTAAAGAACTATACACAGTAATGAATTGTCAATGGAAAATTGTATTTAGTAGTCAGTATAATCTTTTAGTGATATAAGTTTGCATATGGTAGAATACTGCATGTAGTTATTTGTATTAGAAAATATTCAACCATGTATACTTAGAGGCATATAATTAATTGTGTGTGATCTCTAACAGGCTGCAGGCTTGGGGTGCATCCCAGGAATGCATCCCCACGCCTGGGAGCGTGGGAGAGGTCGCACCTTGTTTTATTGTTTTAACGTAGCTATGTCTGTTTCAGTCTAAGTGCTTTAACTGCTGGACTTCCTCACCGTGCCATCTAGGGTGGGGGAGACTACCCTCTTTATGACCAAGGATGTACCTTTTGTGTTTGTATGTTATATGACCCTTTTGATCAGCAGTGACACACACACACACACACACACACACACATACGCTCAAGAGTATAAATAAAGACCAGGGCAGTTCTCTCACTGGAGTCTCTTAGTGTGGAGACTGCCCTTGCTAGCAAGAACTTCTGTGTGTTTCTCTTCTCTGAGTCTTTACTGAAGAAGTGTTTTAGAACATTTTCCCTAACATTATTTGGTCCTTCGAGCCGGATCAGAAAATATCAGAATTGTTATCTGTGACTCTGTTCCAAGATCCAGCACTGATTCCTGACGCCGTGGGGAGCCAGCACCGAAGCCTGTGCACAGCCCTCTTGGACGAGGAGAGAGCCCCAGGACGTTAAATTCGGGTCTGGGCCGGTGTTATAATCTGGTCCACGGCGGTGGGATTCAGTCCAATGATCTGAATCACCAGTGGGACATCGGGGGTGAGAAACACTATTTGGTATTTAAAGACGGCCGCAAAGATTTAAAGTAAAAATACGTTTAAGTAACGTGATAAATTAGGTTGGGTTCGCCGGAAGGAGCCGAATTTGACTAGTTTTAGAGGTAGCTGAAATTATCTCGGGACAAATTAGGTTTAAGTTCGCCAAAAAGAATTGTGTTTCGACCAGTTTTAGAGGTAGCTGAAATTATCTCGTGACAAATTAGGTTGGGTTCGCCGGAAGGAGCCGAATTTGACTAGTTTTAGAAGTAGCTGAAATTACTTCGTGACAAATTGTAAAAGCGCGCAAATGTCCATATGTGTGTGTGTCTGGAAGTAAGTTGATTTTACAGCACAATAAATTGCTGAACTACTTCCATTTTTGTGTATCCTGCAAGAGCCCATGTACTGGTGACAAAGGAAAAAGGTTGAGTTTCATCTCATAAAACTGATACCGCTTCACCGTTAGGGTGAAGTCGAAGGCCGTATCAGTAAACCTCTCTGAAGTCAAGCGTGCCAGCGACGGCCCAGCAAAATCTTTGAAAATGGGTGATTAAACAAGTAAAATTAACACCTGATGAGAAATTTCTAGAAAAACAGCAAGCCGGAGCACGATTAATCCAAAAGAAAGAGAGAGGAATGCATCGTGGAAGAGCAAGAGGTAGAAGAAACAAAGTAGACAGTAACTCAAAATAGGATAGCAGCTCAGGTGAAGAGAGCAGTTCAGACTAGGAAGAACATAATAATCCCTCACCCAGTGAAAATTAGAGATCACAGTAGTTTGAAGTAGTTTAAAAAAGGGTTGGAAACAGACCCGACTGAATAGATATAAATGCAAGAGGAATAAAGTAAAATAAACAAAAAGCTAAATTACAACTTAATTTTAACGCATTCAAACTAATAATAAAAAGGATAACAACCTATAAACTGGTATTAATAATGAAAGCAGATATTTCACACAAACAGAACTATGATAACTGTGATAACTGGAGTGTGCAGCGTTTCCGTGAGCAGTTTTCCTGCATCTTGACTTGTGTGTAGAGTGTTCATAACATCAGCATTATGTTTTTGTTTATTTGTTTTGTTGGGTTGAAAAATAGTTAAACTGGTGATCATGCCTATGGATCACCATGGTACATATCATCAGCCATATGATTTATTTACGCAGATGAAAAAGTGAGTGTGAATGTGTCTGACGTCACAGTGTTTTTGTGCGCTGTGTAAAAGTAATTGCCTTTGATTGTGAGAGCGTGTGATTCTGCAGGTCACCAGCTATTTAAAAAAAAAAAAAAAAAAAGAAGAGTGAAAAAGAGAGAGAATTTATATTGTAGATGAAAAATAATCATAGGGAGAAGGTTTTGTGTTGATCAGCCAAAAAAAAAAAACAAAAAACAACTATAATTTCATTTTCTGCTTTTAAGAAAGGATTGTTCACAAAAACAGAGAGAGAGAGAGAGAGAGAGAGAGATGTGTGTTGATTAAGCAGTGATGATAATAATGAACATGTCTTAGTTTGTCACTTTCAGGTGAAAAGCAGACCTGAATCAATTTTCCACATGCAGCAGTCGGAAGAAAGTTATAGTTTAACATCATTGGAAACATGCAGGCCAAGTTTCTGGCTGACTTATTTACAACACCGTGTGTCTCTCAACCTCACAAGCAAGCTCCAAGGAAACTAATCTCTCCCTGAAGACAAGGAATGCAGCTCCAAAGCAATAACTTGATAAAGAGACAGCAGCAAGTCCTGAGCAAAGAGTCCCAGCAAGCAGCAGCAGTGTGGACAAACAGCATCAGAGAAGAAGAGCAAACCCATCATCCTGACTGATCGGATGGATGGCACTGTGTCTACAACAAGCTGAAACTTCACTGTGCATGTGAAGAAAACGTTTGAGGAGAACTGAACAGTTGGAGTTTGACATTTGCCACCTGTGGAGTAAAATGGCAAGAAGGGACAGTGGGACACAGGACAAAGCTGAAGGAGAACTGCCGGGACTGTTGAAGTGGGAGAGGACAAAAGAGTGAGAGGACAACAGACGACAGAGAGGAGTGGTGAGAACACAGAGGAATGCTGTTATTTAATGTGGGAAATCAAAATTTGGGTTAGCAAACCTGGGGAAAAGAAAACTGACTGCTTAAGTTGGAAAATTGAGAAGGAGTCTGGATATATGCAAATATAAAAAACATATACATCATATACAAAATCACACACACAAGAAGAACATGCATTAACCCTACTAACACTTCCAAACACAAGAGAGCTCATGAAGATTAGACAACATTTTAAGCATGTCAGTCTGTTTTATCATCTTGTCCAAGTCACCTAGTGTGATGCAAAGACCAGTGGACTCATAGCACATTAGTTAAGAAATGATCAAATAATAGTAGAGAAGTGTGTAAGAAAGGCAGCTTTTAAGAACATGCTCTGCTGGATATGCAGCTCCACAGACATGCATTAGACCTGCCTAATAACACAAACACATGTAATGAAAATTAGCTTGTTATCTTTCATGAGTGTTAAAATAGTGTCAATTTAGCAGACACTTGTTATCAAATACTGAATTTATCCTAAAAAAATTGACTCTCCAAGTTGCAGGACAACAATTTAACTTTTGTGGGAAAAAAAAAAAAAAATCCTGGTTTGATAAACCAGTGATCAGACAATAAATTTAGTTGTTAATATAGTAAATTGGGAGAAGCTTCCTGCTTGATTGAGGCAGCACATGTAATTTACTGTATGAGGGAAATTGTCTTTTGTGATACTATTTTGAACATGCTTTTCTGTCGTCCTGTCAACTTAGTGGGTTAATAGCTGATATGCAAATTAGTTGATCGGTTTTAGATTAATGAAAGGTGACTGAATTCTAGCACGAGTGAATGGGATGTTTGTTGTGTGTTGAGTGGAGACTCTAAAACACTGAGTTCCTGCTTTGATGTGCGAGTGAATTCTGTATTTAGATATACAACTCTGAATACGTCAGAACAAACTTTTTTTATGAAGTGCATGACAGCATGTCACATGTTTTATGATGAAGGAAAAAGGAAAATTGAATAAAATAGATCTGTGATTTAGATGAGTGAAGAGCACAGACCAGGTGATTAAACTCATAGCTAATAAGACACATTAGGCTTATGTGTGTGTTGTGCAGCTGATGGTTGGTTTGGAGTGAATTTAGCTGATGATTCTTCTCCTGTTGTGAAGATGATGAGGAGTTTGTGTCATGACTTAACAAGGCCTTTTTATTTTGATACTTTCACAGTGCACTGAAAGTTTGGTTTGATAATTTGTTATTTTCCATTTTTATCTTTTAAACAGGCACTGATTTTGTTTGTCTATTTTCTTTTCTTTAAGCAGATCCGCACGTCGGGAATTAAAAGTGCTACACGTCGTCGAGAAAATTGTGACAAGTGAGTCTTCTCCACATTAAATTGGGTTTTGGAGAAGGCCACTTATAAGTGTCCCAGCCTAAAACTGGATTCAGCGATGTAATCCTATCTAAAGTTCTTTTTTCTTTTTTGAGATGACGTCATTTTGCTGAAAGTGGAAACTAAATGCGACGACAGGTTCCACTATCAGCAAAGAAAGAAAGAAAGAATGAATGAATGGAAATAAAAAACAAACTGACTGACTGGTAAAAGCTGACAGGACTTGACCACGACTCAAGGTTAACCTCCACCTAGACAGGACAAAAGGGTGGATGAATTTATGTGTTTCCTGTTACAGGAGCAGAAAGATGACAGCAACATTCGAGGTTGCATGATGGTTTAACCTTTGAAATGCCATTTTCTGTGTCTGTGCATCTACCAGGGGTGTTATTCACTGCCTTGTGTTGCTTACAGAGGTAACGGTGACAAAGTATGCATATGCCTGCGCAGCGCTAACATTTGTATTTTCTTTTCTACAGCATTACAGTTTTTTATGTGTTTGATTATGTGGTTTATAAGAGGATTAGTTAATGTTTTTTTTACTATAGGATTTTTGGGTTTACATGTGACTGACATTCTTTCCACAGCTAGGGTTGACTTTATGGTGTTTTTATGGCACCTCTGGAACCTGTTGACCCGTGTCTGACCTCCGTCTGACCACAGTCAATGTGTATTGCTTATGTTTGTTTTTTCTGGGACTGCATGTGGAAGATTCAGCTGAAACGGACAAGTGACATGAGTAAAACAAATAAGAGATTGCGTGTTTATGGAATAGTTTATTGTGGGCTCTTTGCTGGCCACTTTGAGCCCATAATAATAATAAATAATATATGAGTGGAGTGACTTTGCTTAAGGGAAGTCACTGATTACATTAATGTTAACAGAGTACATGGGATGATCCATGTCTGGGGCAAATTGGGGTAATAGTTGTAATTTACTGATTTGAGAAAACCTGCACATGACACTTGTCCTGCTAGTGCTGAATGCTTATTACTCTTATAATATAATTGTTTGTAAGTGTAAAGTTTGATTTCACTTCCAGATTTTGCTTTCCAGGCCATGATGGTGTGTATGCAGGCTCCTGGCAGAGCCAGGTGTTATGCAAAACACACTGACATTTTTATTGCAGGATTATAGGTCCAGGGTGGTGCTGCTCCAGAGGAGGAGATGCCCTGATGTTACCTGGGATATGATCTAGCTAATCTTTTTCTTTGAGACAGGAATCTGATTTTGATGAGTTGACTCATGGGAGTGTCCATGTGTCAAGATGGGGGATCCAGGATTAATATGAAACAATGAATTAACATTAAATTTTGGAATTAACATTAAATTTTGTTTTATATAATTTTTGCAGCGATTTGTGTGATTAACCGTTTATTTACAGGTATTAAACCTATGCAAGTGGTGCATCCATGTTCAGATGAGGCTTTGATGGTCTATAAGTTCACTGAACTAAAGAATGTGGTTTGATGATTGTTGACATGCTCTCCAAATAGAAGTTTTTCCTCCTAGCAATGAAATACAGGTGCAGCAGTAATCTCCTGAGAAATCTTCAGAGGCCCAGTGAGAAGCGAGAACCATTCCAGGCATAACTGACAGCCCAGGCAGTGGTTGAGGTCAAAGGTCAAGCTGGTTGGGGCCCATCATGAGATCAGATTTTGGAGCCACAGCAAGGACCATGAAACTGCGTTGGAATGAGAGCTGTGCCAAAAGGGCTTTCCAGAGGCCAACAGAGGAGATTGTGGACAACAGATGGGCACCTGAAGGATGAGGGGAGCGTGCCAAGCTCCATCGACAGCGCAGAAGGAATCTAAGGATGATATCATGATTCTGTGAAAGCACAGGAACCAGAAGCCATGGTGGTGATGACAGCAGTTTCCTATGAACATCACCTAATGCTGTGTCACTATACTGTGCATACGCTGGCACATTGAAGACTGCTGGGATCATAACGCCAGTAAGATAACTGGACCCAGCACCCTTTCTACAAAGAGGTTTTTCTGCAGAGGATGGACAGTAGAAGAGTCATAAGTATTCCTACCGCAGGATGAAGGCCTGAAGTGAGGTGATGGGGGTTGATAGAGGCCAATTCAAGTGTTTCTGACCATTTCAACTGCCTGCAAAATAGCGGAGAGACCCTCCTGGATTTATCAGAGCCACTGCAAGAGGTCGAGGTCCCAGGAAACCCCGGCACCCTCAAGACAGCACAATAGAGAAATCTCACACTTGGTTGTTTCAGTGGTGAGGGGGGAGTGCTGATTGAGCCCCCGTAGGGTAAGCTCGCACTTCAACCTCCAGCCTCTGATCAACTCTAGGGCAACCAAGTGCGAGGCGTGACGGACCTGTGTGCAACCATGGGAAGGTGGACTCTCTTGGTTACCT
Organism: Diplotaxodon limnothrissa; assembly: GCF_057381915.1. Classification (NCBI taxonomy): domain Eukaryota; kingdom Metazoa; phylum Chordata; class Actinopteri; order Cichliformes; family Cichlidae; genus Diplotaxodon; species Diplotaxodon limnothrissa. Next base: position 11,287,779 of record NC_140612.1, on the reverse strand, counting down.
TGACTACGACGCTCACTTTTACAGGACCCCAGCTGGTGCCGGAAACAGCTGAACCAGGAGGAAGGCAGAGAAGATGGACACACGACAACTCTCACCTAAGGGATATGACGCAAGACCACATCCCTCCGTGGATGAATAATGCCTGGTACCGTTATATCCACGACAGAACAAAAGCAGAATCGGCAAATACAGACTATTATGTCTGTTCCCATCTACCCAGCACGGCAACATACCCCACACTATATATGTTCCTGGACTAACTCTCAGGGAAGAACTACTCTATGATACTAGCAGAGAAAGGGGACTTTGTGTCCTCTTCAACAACACATGCTGCACTTACATACCAGACGATGTACATTCATCAAACATGACTGACGCCCTGAATGCTGTGAGACAGATCCAGCAGGCCCAAAAATCAGGACTATGTAAGTGATACAAGTGACTGGTTTTCTTGGCTTTACACTGGCTCCTGGTTACAGGTGCTAAAAAGACTACTCATCGGAGCTGGGATATTTTTACTTTTATTTTGTGTCTTTGTAACGTGTATATTGCCATGTCTAAAACTCATGATTAACCGCATAATATTTTCTGCTGTTGCTGCATAAATAGCCATGACAAGTGATGATGATGATAATGACCCCGACCTGTTGGAACATGAAGACTTTGTGTGATTAATGACAAACTGGTATCTCACTTAAAGTTTTTCTGACAACAGGAGGGAATGTCAATGGAAAATTGTATTTAGTAGTCAGTATAATCTTTTAGTGATATAAGTTTGCATATGGTAGAATACTGCATGTAGTTATTTGTATTAGAAAATATTCAACCATGTATACTTAGAGGCATATAATTAATTGTGTGTGATCTCTAACAGGCTGCAGGCTTGGGGTGCATCCCAGGAATGCACCCCCACGCCTGGGAGCGTGGGAGAGGTCGCACCTTGTTTTATTGTTTTAACGTAGCTATGTCTGTTTCAGTCTAAGTGCTTTAACTGCTGGACTTCCTCACCGTGCCATCTAGGGTGGGGGAGACTACCCTCTTTATGACCAAGGATGTACCTTTTGTGTTTGTATGTTATATGACCCTTTTGATCAGCAGTGACACACACACACACACACACACACACACATACGCTCAAGAGTATAAATAAAGACCAGGGCAGTTCTCTCACTGGAGTCTCTTAGTGTGGAGACTGCCCTTGCTAGCAAGAACTTCTGTGTGTTTCTCTTCTCTGAGTCTTTACTGAAGAAGTGTTTTAGAACATTTTCCCTAACATGAATCAACACAACTATCAACATAACAAAATGTGTATGATTCATCAGAGTAGCCACTTTTACTTTAGGTACCTCGATGCTATGACTTTTGTCCTATGACTTATTGTATGTAGGATGAAGACTTTTACTTAAGACTCTAAATATGTGCATTGCTACTTTACAAAACAATTATTCAGTACAAGATAATCTTGGCAGTTTTCAATGTTATACAACCCGTGTTGGAGCACAGGGCTGCACATAAGGCTGAACATCATACTCAGTATTTACAGCAGCACTGTTTACACTGTGTTTATGTCAAATATCTGGATTTCCCATGCCTTCCCTTTTCATCTTGTTAGTGTACCTTGTATGATCGCATTAACCTTCGTCGTTGATGACGATCAAACCCTAACCCAAACCCAAGGCAACAAGAAAATGTCAGTTTTATTTTCATGAAATTGTTCTCCCAAGTCTTGATTAATCAGTTAAAGAAGAAAATAATCTGTACTTTTTATTTTAGTTTATTTCTTTAAAAAGAGATGAACAGGGTTATCATGAAAAATGAATTAAACCTCAGAGAAAACAAACAAACAAAACAACATGGAAATATCACTCAATCTGTGCACTAGAAAGACCCACTGGGAAAATTGTATAGCTGCTTTTACTGGTGTTTAAAAACAAAAAAGATATGCAGGTTATCAGAAGTTTAATTGATATCCTCAGGCATCGTAGTTCAGAAGGCTCTCCACAGCAATACATCTACAACATGTTCCCCCAGAAAATATTACATTATGCAAGTAAATGTACCAGTTTACAAGGTCTTTAAACAGCAGTGTGAGCAGGCATTGGAGACAACAGCCTGGGCGCGCACACACATATACCCACAATTTCACTAAACGTATGCTCAATCATGCTTCTCTGTGCTGTCACATGTAGTTAACAAAGCGGCCTGTCATTTATTGTAGATTAATCCTCGTTCCACACAGTGTCGGGACCTGCACTTTACCTTGTTTTATCGTCATTAAGGGAAAGACATTGAAGAGCTGAGGAGCATGCGGGACGAGGACAAAAAAAATGAGCAGTGAGGCGAAGATATATCCAGTAAAGGGCGATATTGCATGGGGAGGCAGGGAAAACGGGGCCCGGTGAAGAAAAAGAGAAGGAACCTTTGACAGATGAAAGCTACAGTGGATTTGACTGGAATACAGGAGGTGAAGACAGACAAAGAGAACAAGATGTTCCAAGTTACATTTTAATACCTGGCTATTTCTAGTAGCTCTAGCAATGTGTGATGTTACTGTAGGTCATGGAAACAAAAGAGAAAAAAACAGAAAGAAAGAAAAAACACAGGATGTGAAAGACAAAGAAACAGTTGTACTGGAATACAAACAGAGAGGTGTTGAGAGATTGAAGCTTCCTGCTTTAATGAACCCTCCAGCATCAGCTCTGGCCTCCGCGCTGTAGCCAGGAGCGCCTGCCCTTGCTGTCAAGACCATGTCCGAGCTGTGCAGAGCACCAGTGACAGCTGTACCAAGCTTCACTTTGAAGTCCAGAGTGCAGCAACAGGGTAGATAATGACCCCGCCAATCTCCTCCCAACGCCCTGTCTGCTTCCCCTGGACTCTGTGCAGGGTAAAAAGGAAGGCCTAATGAGCATACTTTTCTGAACAAATTTCACTGAAGGCAAATGCATTAATTCTTGATCCGCTGCCACACTTTATAGTGCTCAGTCTTGCGAGGGAACGGGGATGAGTCAGGGTGAGAGGGAGAGTCGCTAATGCATGTTTCAAAAAAATAAAAAAATAACACAGAGTGGAAAAGACAGGACGCAGAAATGCGAGGATGGTAAGCGAGGGATCTGCATCTTTGTTGAACAGCGTGACACTGAGCAAGAGAGACAAGGCTGAGATGCACAAGTGACTGCTGGACTTAATGACGTGGAGGTAAATAAGCTTCCATCTCCTTCCCAAACAGTTAAAGGGGGTAGCTGTCCGATATCTGGCGTGATTAATTAGTGTTTACCTGCTTAAGATCCCAACCCAGGTTGCCGCCCGAGGATAGAAGTTGAATGCTTCTTCATTTGGCCTGTCAGGGTTACAAAGCAGAGAGGTAACCCAAATCAGCTCTGCCAAGGACAGCTGCTTCATCACAATTATAACAAGGTGTCTGCCTGCTGCATCCATACCTGAGGCACTTCAAAAGGGTCGGGGCTAATCAATCTGTAGCACTTCCTGCCAGCGGCGGTGGCTTCGCTTTTCACCAGAAGATGTTTGATGAGAACTAAAGTTCCAAACAATGTTCGATTAGCGAGATCAGGTTCAATGTGGCAAAATTGAACCATCACAGTGAAACAATTCCTCATAACAAAAAGCCTCAGGGAGATGTGAGAGAAGAGAGAAACCAAGTTTCCGCTGTCACAATTGCGTTTAAATGGTGACAGATAATAGCAATTTTTGTAGGTTTAGAGTGAACTCATTTTTACTCTCATTTCCTCTGGGTGAGGACAAATACAATTACTTTCTTTGCAGCAGAGGCAGCAATCATTCCATGCTTTTTCTTTGGCAGCTTAAACATCTTCAGACAACAGGTTATCTACCTTACTGGACCGTTTCCTCCCTATTTGAGTCAGTTGTTATCTGAGTCCCCCCCCTCCCCCATTCATCTGATGATGAATGATCTGCTAATGCCCTGAGAGATCTTTACCTGCAAGACTGCAAGACACTGTATATCACATGAAAAGCAAACAAAACACAAACACGCTATCGACTCCAGCAGGAATTGCACCGTAGGGTCCATAGATCACACTATTTTAAGGCACACACACTTCAGACAGAACAAATAAAACCGTGCCCCGAGGGAGGAACCAGTATGAAATGTCTCAAAACAGCTGCTGTTTTTATACTCATTGTTTATCGGCTGGCCAGCATAAATTAACTGTGCCCATTGTACGGTATACATTTTAGGACATCGTCAGGTCTCAAGAAAAATGTTGTCAGGTCTCAGTTCTCAAGAAAAAACTTGTCAGGTATCAGACAAAAATTGTCAGGTCTCAGTTGTCAGGAAAAAGGTTGTCAGCTATCGGACAAAAAATGTCAGGTCTCAGTTCTCAAGAAAAAAGTTGTCAGGTATCAGACAAAAAAATGTCAGGTCTCAAGAAAAAAGTTGTCAGGTATCAGACAAAAAAATGTCAGGTCTCAGTTGTCAGGAAAAAAGTTGTCAGGTATCAGACAAAAAAATGTCAGGTCTCAGTTGTCAGGAAAAAAGTTGTCAGGTATCAGACAAAAAATTGTCAGGTCTCAGTTCTCAAAAAAATAGTTGTCAGGTATCAGACAAAAAAATGTCAGGTCTCAGTTCTCAAGAAAAAAGTTGTCAGGTATCAGACAAAAAATTGTCAGGTCTCAGTTCTCAAGAAAAAAGTTGTCAGGTATCAGAACACAAGGTATCAGAGAGAAAATCTTCCTCCTGCAGCGACTTTGTCGCTATATTTAGCGAGTTTTCAGACGACCTTAGGGACTTTTTTTCTGAAACGCGACTAGCGACAAATCTGGTGACTTTTTCTGGCGTTATTAGAGACTTATTTATGACGACTTTTGACGTGAAAGCGCGTACTTACTCTCAATAAGCAGCGGGTGCTGCGGTGGGCACCTTGCCCGTGCCAAAGCGCTCACAGATGGAGGATAGTCCTCCTCCAGCGGCTATCAGGGCAGGGCTTCCGCACTGACTGTAATGCAGTCAGTTCTTCTTTTACTGTTATGTTGTTTTGTGGACCACAAAGTTTAAAACTACACACACACACAATAACTCCACCAGAGTGCCTGTTTCAGGTCACTTTTGCCGGGCCAAGCCCGGATAAAGGAGCAGGGTTGGAATTGTGACATTAAAAAAAAAAAAATTGCTAAAAGAAATTTAATTTGTAGTTCTAAATAAATTCTAAATGAATTTAAGACATTTTTTACTGACTTTATGTCTCTTCCACGATGTTATTTCTCTCTCCAACAGTGTAGGTTACAATTACATTAGCATGACCAATTATGCAAATTAGGCGATGACATCATTTAGCGACTTCTAGCGACTTTTAGGACAACCAATAGCGATTTTCCTTACTGAGGAGTTGGCAACACTGGTCCCACCCGAATTGATTTCCAAATACGTCATCAACGTGTGACAGTGGGAGAGCGTAATGTCATTGCGGTTCAGGCTCCTAACGACACAAGGGCTGTATCCCAATTCAGGGTCTGCAGCCTTAAAGTGCGCAGCCTTAACGGTCCACAAGGGCTGCGTACTTATAGGCCGGAAGTGAGAGGCTTGTGAAATGGGACGGTCTAGCCTCCGTCGCGCTGCCCCGGATGCCTAGCAACCATGACACTAACAGCTGGAAACATTTCATACAGCTTTGTTTGACAGAAATGAAGGAGAAAATCTTTTGTTCATTTGTTGGTTTGTTTGTACATGAGCTTTGATTTGATAAGTATCTGAGGCTGACTGTGAAATCATGATTGTTGGGCTTCACTTCTGTACTGAACAGTCATTTAAGATTACCTAGTAAATAACAATTAGCTAATGTTGTTCATGAGACTAAAGTCATCTCACTTTGGTAATGTAAATATAATATGGCCAATATTAAAGTTATAATTTCAATCATTATTAGTTATTACAGCAGTGAATGATCTCTGTTTCAAATACTGAGCTTCAGTAAAGATTCAAGCTGCATTTATTTATATTATTTATATTTCCTGTCACCTTAAATCTTCACTCAAAGACAGGTTTCTTTGACACAGTATATATATGAGAGACAAATATTGTTCTTTTAATATGTTGGCATTACTAAATTTGTCTCAGTGCTTAATTTAAAATCATCACATTCTCTGTAAGATTAAGGTCAACTATTGAACGGCGTATATTTTAAAGTAAAGGCTTTAAAACCAAGTTAGTACAAACATTGCTAATGTCACATAACTTTGCCTACATTTGGCCCACAGTAATGTTTTAATGTTCTTCGTTATTAAACATTCGCACATAAATAAGTAACACAATATTCAGTACTTACTTTTAAAAGTTTACTCTTCGGCCACCCCTCTTCGGCCGTTTTTTTTTCTGGCAAAATTATCCACACCCACCGCCGCGCTATGCATGCTGGGATATGTTGGGCCACGAAGTCTACACCGCCACATCCTTAAAATTCAATGAAATGAAGGACGCATTTCAGGACCGCATTTCGAGCAGCCTTTGAATTGGGACAGCCTTCGTCGTGTCGCTGTGACGTAATTGGCCTTAAAATGCGGCCTTTAAGGCTGCAGATGCTGAATTGGGATACAGCCAAGGTAAGTTTAACTTTGGTCGTGTCCAAATTCATGGGCTGCATCCTCCTGAGGCCGCATTTGTAGACCGATTGCGTCACAGCGACGCACCGAAGGCTGTCCAAATTCGTAGACTCCTCCGAATGCAGCCGACAAATGCGTCCTCCTTTTCCCCGAATTTGAAGGATGGGTCGGGTGTGTCCCTCGTGGCCTACCATATCCCAGAATTCATAGCGCGGCCCAGCCAAACTCTAGTTTCCAACAATGGCGGCTGCTACTAAGTTTTAAAATTACTCTTACTCAACAGCATGAAAGAAATGAAGTTTCAAACTTTCCTTAGGAGGACCCCAGCACGCCTGCTTAAAGAATAGTAAGTGTGCCGATGTGGATGCTTGCAGCAACTGCTGTATAGAGGCCATCCTGCTACACATGAAACACATCAGAGTCAGAATTGTTATTTTAGTCACGTGTTTGTTTATTATCCTTGTTGTTTTATCTGGGACTGTTTGCAGACATCTCAGAGAGAGGAGACACCAGCATCTGAACAGAGACTCAAACCAGCAACCTGCAGCTCCCTGCTTGGCTGCTCCAGTTTTCTCCTCACTCATGTTGCCCACCAGTGATTTCTAGCTGCCCACCCACACAGCAAGGTTAGAATAAGCGCTGAGCCTCAGCACCCAATACTTGGACATGTTTTCTTTATTAAATAATGAACCAGACCCCAAAAAGTAAACAGCTGTTATTGCTAGGCAATGGGAGCAGCATTTGGCAATGCAGCACCTGACATTCCTTACCATGTGGGCGGAGCATGCATGAAATGGAATGTTTTGTAGAACTATGCAACACAAGCACTTAGTTACAGCATTTTTCATTGTATCCAGACACAGCTAGAGACACATCTACAGCAGCATCTCTGTGCAGGACAAACGACAGTTGACGAAGAAAACATCGAAAACTTCACTTCACTCCTCTACAATACGTTGGTTCCTCCCTTAAGGACCCACAGTGACACTGGTGTCACCGCCCCTTTACACTTAGAGAAAAACTATTTATAATGGTTTAACTTTGGCTTTTAACTAATAAAGTCCCTAAGTGACGTCTACTGCACAAACTAGTTCAGTCATGTGACAAGTGAGGCACTCGGGGTGTTCAAGACACCATTTTCAAAGTCTTGGTCCACCTGGTTAGCTAATGAGACCACTATGCTAATTTTAAAAACTTTCTTTTCTTTTTGCAAAGGTAAGCTTTTACTCATTCAGCAATTCTAAACTTTAGATAAGATGTCATAGGTCACTTGTAACCTAGTTTGGTAATATTTCTGAAACAATTTGATCTAGAATCAGTTTGTTAGATATCGCTGTGACAAATATGTCACATCGGGCATTAAACTGATGTGACATATTTGTCACAAAAAGACAAAAACTGATCATTTGCTTAGTCAGTTTAGCTCATTCAGTTATTTTAAGTAAATGTATTCTTTGTTGTTAATACTCAGTCATATTTAACTAAATCCAAGCATAACTAATTTATTAAATTACCTAAATTTGTGATGGAACTTTACTTTAGCTTTGTCGAGGTGTTTTTCAGTTACCCCCCATTTTTTTTTTTTTTATCATTTTCACTCTTTTGTAGAATGGATAAAAAGAAAAAATATAGTGTTCAAGATGCGCTGGAGTTTATCACTGCAGAGGACAGTGAGTATGAGGGATGTGAAAGTACCTCAGATGAAGATTCTGACGACCCTAATTACATCCCCCACAAAGACGTGGAGAGTGATGAAACAAGTGAATCCAGTGATTCAGACAGTTGTGATTCAAGTGATTTAGAGACAGAGCCACATTCAAGCCATATGGACACTGGGCAGCCCAAGGCAGCTATCAAAGCACAAAAATTCTCCTGGAGAAAGAAAACGTTCGAAACCCCTGAGACCACATTCAAGGGACCCTGTGCCAAACTTCCAGATGAGATCCACACTCCACTGGAGTACTTCAAAAACGTCATCACAGATGATATGCTGCTGTTGTTAATGAACAAACAAATTTATACAGTGTACAAAAATCCAACCATCTGAGAAATGTAAATACCACTGTTAAAGAACTAGAAATACTCATTGGTCTCTATCTGAGGATGGGTCTATGCCAAATGCCTGGAAATCGAGCATACTGGGAAAATGACACCAGGTGTCCTATGGTAGCAGATAACATGTCCCGCAACCGATTTCAAACCCTGTTGGGATCTCTACATTTCACTGACAATACAGATTTATTACACAGAGATGCAGAAGACAAGTGCTGGAAGATCCGTCTATGGCTTGAAATGTTTCGCAAACAATGCCTGGATATCGTCCCAGAGGAGTACAACTCTGTTGATGAGCAAATGGTACCCTTCAAGGGGACACACAGCCCAATAAGGCAGTATGTGAAGGGAAAGCCCCACCCCTGGGGATTGAAAATCTGGGCCCAGTGCTCATCCTCTGGTATGCTCCATGATTTTGTTGTTTATCAAGGTGGTACTGGGAAGAAGACTTTACTTGGGATTGGAGATGTTGTGGTGAAGTTGTGTGAAACTCTGCCAGCTGAGCAAAACTACAAAGTTTTTGCTGATAACTTCTCCTCAGCCCCACTTGTGCTCACACTTCTTCAGCAACAGATCTACTTTGTAGGAACGCTTCGTGGTAATCGCTTAGCAGGTTGTCAGCTTGAAGATGAAAAAAGTCTTGCCCAGAGAGGCAGAGGATCTATTGATGCCAGGGTGAATAAGGAGGAGAGCATGGTTATTGTGAAGTGGTGTGACAACAAATCTGTTACCCTCATCTCATCCTATTGTGCAACTGAGCCTCAAGATACAGTTCGTCGCTGGAGCAAATTGGGCAAGGCATTTGTTGAGGTCAAAAGGCCACACATTGTGAAGGAGTACAACACATTCATGGGGGGTATTGACCTGCTTGACGCCTGCATTGCAAGGTACAAGTACCACATGAAGTCACGGAGGAGGTATCTCTACCTGTTCTGGCAAACCACCATGCTCTGTGTTGTCAACGCATGATTGATTGGGGCTGATTTTTTATTGTTTTTTTTCGAAGAAGCTTGTTGAAGTAAACCAAGAAGTGTTACCATCATTACCCATGTTAAGAATTTAAAAATAAAAAGGAAATTCTGTTTTTAAAAGCAAGAAAGTGTTTACAGAATTACTTTCTAAATATGGAACAAATGTACCTTGTATGCCCAATGTGACGCATATGTGACATTTCAGGTCTGGGGCAGTGGGTGGAGCTATTACAAAAAAACCCTTCAGAAATGTGTTTTATATGATTCATTTGATATAACTTACAACCCCCGTAATTTTCATGAAAGTAAAAATAGGTCTGGGTTCTTAAGGGTTAAAAGGCCAAAATGAATCGAGGGAGAATGAGAAGAGGATCGGCGAGTGCTTCACCATACAATTCAGTACAGCTGATTAACCTGCAAGAAGAATTTTAAATGATACAGGCTGAAAATGTCAAATTAAAAGAACAGGCAGAAAAATCAAGAGGAGAAGCTAAAAATTCAAAGTTTGAAACTGAAGTAGTATTGCAGGAATTACTGCATGTGGGTCTCAAACTTAAAGGAGAGAAAATGGGAAAACAACAGGCAGAAAACGAGAATGAAAACATGAAGAAAGAACTGTTGGAAGCTCAAAAAGCATTGGAGGAAGAGAAAAGCACAGCACAAGAAGCCAAAAATAAATATCAAACTGCAAAGAAGGAGGCAGGAAATGTGATTCAGGAATTACAGGAGGTGCAGGAAGCTTTTGAAGAGGAAAAAAGGAAAATGCAGTTGGCAACACAAGAAGCTGCAAATGTAATGGCTGAAGCTGAAACACTAAGGAAGGAATTACTGTATGTAAAGCAACAACTTGAAGAGGAGAAAAAACGTAAACATGAGGCAGAAAATGAGATTGAAAATTTGATGAAATAGTTGTTGGAAGCTCAAAAAGTGTTGGAGGAAGAGAAAATTAAAATACAGGAAGCAAAGAAAGAAATGGAAGATACAAAGAGTTACACTAAAAACATGAAGAAGGAACTGATGAAAGTGCAAGAAGAACTTGCAGAAGAGAAAATTGAGGTGAAGGTATTCAAGGAAGAAATGACCGGCTCTGCGGTGACCAAGAAAGACTGCAAAGACGCACTTAAAGAAATACGAAAGCACAGAAAGGAAGCTAAAGAGCTCCTCAAACAGAAAGTGAAACTCGCCAAACAGCAGCTGAAAGAAAAATTTAAAGATGCCGAGGAGCAGCTCAACAAAACCTTAAAAGAACTGAAGGCAAAAGAAAAAGAAAAGAAAGCCGAGGACAGGAGGGGATTCTGGAGCAGACTGCTGAGAAAGAACTGACCCAGCAGCATCGAGTTTGAGGAGATCAATAGTTTCTTCCTCCTTCCTCTTCTCTCCACCTTTCTTTCACCTCATCCTTCTTCTTGGGACGTTTGTTTGTTTTTTAAAAACTCTAATCTAAATACATGTACTGAAATACAAAAATAAAATTGCCATAACTTGACCTCATGTTGCCTGCTTCTTTTGTTGTGTGTCTGTGGATGTAAAACAGTAACACACTTTCTGCTCTGTGTCTTTAATTGTAAATAAATGCAAGATGTTTTCATTTTAAAATGCAGTGCAAAAAAACTTCTGCTCTAAATCTTTTTTTTAGCAAAAAGCTTTCTTTTTGCCTGATGTGGACAATTTCCATTTAAATAAAGCCTGCAGACGAGCGGTGAGCGGAAGCTAACATTCTTTAATCAAAACACACAAAGAACAGACAACCAAGCTTGATGAAGTCCCTGCATGACCGCTTGACAGACGGTCAGCAGAGTCTCCCTGAGCCTAGTATGGCTCTCAGTTAAATACCTTCTCCAGGAACAAAAGGCAGTACACAGCTGTTTCACACCTTAAGGTTCACACTCCCTTGCTACCTCCCAGAGTCCTCAAAGAGACAAAAGATTCTTCCTGTGGAGTTGTCTGCTTCCCCCAACTTCCTTACTAGACCCCCACCAATTGTCTTACTGTATGAGTGTGAGACATGTTAAAATCCAGTGGCCCAAGGTATCATACAATAAAATAATGTGATTAATACATAAGTAAAAGAAATTCCTATACAATCCCACCCTTTGATTCTTAAATCAATGAATCACATTAATACCAGAATTTCTCTCTTGACATTCTGTATATCACATCAACATTATTGTACACTTAAAGGAGTTTCACACTGTGTATCCTCACTTCACTGTTCTCCCATCACCCTTTGTTCATCTTTAATATTCCATACAATCTAAGCTCTCACATGCAAATGGGCCTTCTCCAGAGTGTCAAAGTACTTTGCATGGCAAAGTGAAACAGCATTAGTTTGACATTCCCAGTCACGGTAATGGCTCCTGGTGTCTGTGCCATTTACAGAGTCATAATTCCAACGCTGGTCTCCCTCTGCGCTGTCACCTTTGGAGCTTGGTACGCTCTCTTCATTCCTCAGTTTCTGTTCCAACGCCGCCGACGCTTTAAGGCAGAGCATGTCGTACACCTTAGTTGTCTTCCTCAACGTCAACGCCGAATCTCTTTCACTTTATTTTAAGATTTTGCTGTTCAAAATCTCCTGGAAGCCCAGTGGTGCAGTCCACTGTTGTTTGTCAGTTGTCCTGGAGATGGTCCCTGCTTCTCACTGGTCCTCTTGAAGCCTTCTCTCCTGGTCATGGTCTGCATCTGCGCCTCAGTCAATCCTTCCATATCCCTCATGTCACGGTCTCTGCAATCTAAAAATGAAAGCTTCCCCGGAAAACCCTCTTTTGCCCTATGTCAGCTTATGTCAATTAGACACGCACAATAAAGTTGTGTATTGTCTCTTAAAAATTCCCAGGGCCTCTCCCCTGCAGTGTTGCCAACTCCTCAGTAAGGAAAATCGCTATTGGTTGTCCTAAAAGTCGCTAGAAGTTGCTAAATGACGTCATCGCCTAATTTGCATAATTGATCATGCTAATCTAATTGTAACCTATGTTGTTGGAGAGAGAAATAACATTGTGGAAGAGACATAAAGTGAGTAAAAAACGTCCTAAATGCATTTAGAGTTTATTTAGAACTACAAATAAAATTTCTTTTAGCAATTATTGTTTTTTTTAATGTCACAATTCCAACCCTGCTCCTTTACCCGGGCTTGGACCGGCAAGTGACCCGAAATAGGCACTCTGGTGGAGTTACTTTGTGTGTGTGTGTGTGTGTGTTTATAAGTAGTTTTAAACCTTGTGGTCCACAAAACAGCATAAGAGTACAAGAGTAAAAGAAGAACTGACTGCGTTACAGCACCCGCTGCTTGTTGAGAGTAAAAGCGATACGCGCTTTCACGTCTTTTTTTAGCGAAAAAAAGTCACTAAGGGGTCTGAAAACTCGCTAAATATAGCGACAAAGTTGGCAACACTGCTCCCCTGGAGTAGCTTCACTCCAGGCCCTGTAACCCTGCCATAAGAAAAAAACATTAGCCAGCGGTGTGTCCTGCTGTAAATCATGTGATTAGATCCCACGATTAACCCTTTGCTGTGGAAAAAGTGATGTAGATGTTAGCGCAGCGCATCTGTATGCACACTTTCTCACAGTGACATTTGCATTGTAAACAATACAAGGTCATGAATAACACACTTCTGGTAAATTCACAAAGACACAGAAAGTGGCAATTAAAAGGTTAAGTCAGCACGGCCCAAAAGCCCATGCAACATGTTGCTGTCATCTTTCTGCTCCTGTAAAAGGAAACATACATACATACATACATACATACATCCACCCTTTTGTCACTGTGTAGGTGGAGGTGCAATCTTGCATACTGGTGTCAAGTCAGTCAAGCTTTTGTCAGTCCAGTCAGTCCCCATTTTTTATTTGCTGGACCTTTTCTTCACTGCTCAGGATGCTGCTGTGAGCTCTTGAGATCCATCTCGTTGTTCTGGAACTCCATTTCTTGTCTTCAGGGAGAGATTCTTGGAGCTTGTGTTCTCAGGGTGACAAACACATGTAAGTTAAGCTGTAAAATAATTCAGCCAAAACCTGGCTTGAGTGTTTCTAATGGTGTTAACCTATAATTTTCTTCCGACTGCTGCACGTGGAAAATTGATCCAGGTCTGCTCTTCACCTGCAAGTGACACACTGAGACATTTTGATCATTCTTCTCATTGCTTAAACAACACATCTCCCCTCTCTGGTTCTGATCTCCCCTTTCTTAAAAACCCAGAGAGATTGTAGTTGCCCTACGTTGAAAAACACCAAACCCTCTTCCTATTTTATTGCTTATTTTTATCAACAATTCTGCTAATTTTGTGTGTGTGTGTCCACCCTAGGGGAGCTGTTGTACCACCTTCTCCCGCTAGTTGGAAACAACTAGTTGGAAACAACAGCAGAGTCTTCCTGAGCCTAGCATGGCTCGCAGTTAAATACCTTCTCCAGGAACAAAAGGCAGTACACAGCTGTTTCACACCTTAACACTAGAATTACTGAGCCTTTTTTTCCCTGGTGCGAATCCCTACTACTAGATTTACTAGCCCTGCGCAAATTTGCGTAAACTCCACTGGCACTGCGTTGTCTTTACAGTCCCTGGCACAGCAGCTGCAGCAGCTTCAACAGCCTGCGTCTGTGCTAATATTTCCTTGTGCTACATGAATCAGCAACGAAGTTCCTGAGCTAGAAGACTCAGAAACAATCTTCTTTTGCCTGTCCACCCTGTACATGCCTTGTACAAAATGTAGGCATTCACCGCCGCCAGGTCCAGCATATTGTTGAAAACTGCTACTGACCACCTGCGTGTTGCTGCTCTTATGGAATACATCCACACAAGTTGAGTAAGTTCACGCCAGACTTTATTCACCGTGCCCCATAACGGCGTTTTGCGCTGCAGCAGTCTGTGCGACAGTGACAGTGAAGTAAAGAAATTGTCTGTTGTGACGTTTCTCCCATCATCCAAAAACGGCTCCATCAGTTTCATGACCACGTTCTCTGCCAGCCTCTCTCCCTTCTGATGACTGGGGTCTTTTCCCAAGTAAGGAGATGCACTGCAGACATATTTGGTGTCCAAGTCCGTGGCCATCCAGAACTTGATCCCAAATTTGTCTGGCTTGGTTGCGATATACTGTGTGAATGGACAATGAACCTTGGTAGGGAACAGCTGTTCATCTATGGTCATGTGTTCTCCTGGAGTGAAACTCTTAGCACAGTTCTTGTTGAAGCGTGTCCAGATGTCGGAGATCACCGCAAATTTATCTGTTTCCCCCCGTTCTGCCTGCGTGTCCTTGGCATCAAATCGAAGGTGTTGCATAATTGAAATGAATCTATCTCGGGGCATTGTCTCTTTGATTACTGGCACCAGAAATCTTTCTGACCAGCAATCCACAATGGCACCAACAGGACACATGATTGCTCTTACAAACAGGATTGAAATGAATGCCATCAATTCATGAACTGACAAATTCCAGTCCGGCTCTATTCTGTGGGCTTGATGGACCGTACACTCCATGATGGTCTGCAGCATTCCCACGTCTAACAGGCAAATGAAGCTTTGGAGCACACTTGTGTAGCTGAGTGGTAAATTAATAATAATATTTTCCATTTCAGTTAACCAAATATCCATTTAAGGTTCAAAGAGGGGTCTTAAAATGTTGTTTCTTTGTTTCCATGTATGGTAAGACAAGAATGTTATTGGGTAATTTAATGTTATTGCTTGTGCTATTTCTTTGGTTATCTGCATGTTGTGTGCACTTGAAGCTGTTAATTTTATAGGTTTGTGCAGTTGCATATTGTGGTCACGGGGTGGGGGGGGGCAGTGCTTAAGGGTTAACTGCAGTTTTCCAAAAAGAACTTAACAAGAAATGCATCTTGAGACTTCCTGATTACTTTTCTTTTTGTTGTGGATGTGGAACGGGAATGTTGTGAAGGAGTTAAATTGTTGGTAAGGAATTGTTAAATATGCACATAACTCATTGAAACATATTGTTATAATTGTAGTGCAGTGGCAAAACGTCAGTATTTTAACAAGATGATGTATTTCTTAAATGTATGATGCAAAGGACCTGTATGTGCAGCGTGGAGCGGCCATTTTCTCCATGCAAGGGATAAGTTGCGAGATCGTCTGTGTGCTCCAGTATTGCAAGTGAGCAGAGATTTCTGTGGAATGTAAGTGTTTATAAAAATGTATGTAACACTTCCACATTTTTTTAAAGGAGCCTTGTGTGATTTAGTTCTTTGTATTTTGTTCTGCACAGACAGAGGCCACTGCCGTATTTTTGTGTTTTGTATTTCATTTCATTTATTTTATTCCTCGTATTGTATTGGCGTATCTTTGTTTAATCGGTTATTCTGTTACTTTGCCACGTTACCCCTCGTGCTGTCGATGTTCAGTACAAGTCCATATGGCCGCTGTTTGACAAAAGTAAAGGTCAAAGGACATTTTTTTGGTTTATTCAGTCGTCATTGACAATAAAACTGCACATTAAGAACCCCAGTAATTGTGTCCTGTGTGGCTAACCATTTCCCAGGCTACACTTGTAATCTTACGCTGTCAGAAGATAAACAAATAGAGAGTGGTAAATTTACATGGACCTCACTCTAAATGGGTTTATATAAATATCATATGTAATATGGCAGTGACAAACCTTAGCAGACTCTGTGGGTCCAGCTTGTGCAGTGAAGCACGAGCGATTTGCTACTGCACTGGGCATTCCAATGTCCAATGTTTTTTCTTGAGAACTGATACCTGACAACTTTTTTCTTGAGAACTGAGACCTGACAATTTTTTGTCTGATACCTGACAACTTTTTTCTTGAGAACTGAGACCTGACATTTTTTTGTCTGATAACTGAAATTTTTTTTCTTGAGACCTGACGATGTCCTAAAATGTACACCATACCATTGCCTCGTAGGAATTTTAAGGTTGCGGTCTTTTGTACTCAAGCATGCTATCAGGACAAATAACAATAGCAAATACTTCATGGCAGATGAGTGTGGTTATTCACCTGTGTTGATATTTTCTTTTACATAAATTGTAACCATTTTAAAGCAGCATAATGTACATTATAATAACAGCTTCAGAATTCTTTTGATGCCAAGCTGGCTTTTAATGAGAAAATTGCTGGCTGTCCTTACCCTTATCTGAACATTCATCCTCTGTATATATATTTAAATTTGGCCAATCTCACGTTTGAGCAATCTTATGAGTGGTTGCTATTTTTAGATTTCTCAGTGGAGCTCCCATTATTTCTCATTGTACTTGGACCCCTGTTATGACTGTTGGATCTTCTCCAGATCCTTCGACTTGATTTTTATTTCCGGGAGCTGGAAGTAGTAGGGAGCCAAATCTGGTGGGTGGTCCAGGTGGCAAGATTGTCTTGTGTGTAATGTTGCCTCGTCATGTTGAGAACATTTTACTCTGCATCCCCATCCTTTACTTGATGCACTACCTTGGAAACTGTGAAGTTTTTACGTGCAAACTGCTGGAATGTCTTCGGTCATACTGAGAGATCCTCTCACACCATTGAAGAGCCTTCATATAAAATTCAAGTCAGTTTTAAAGAGAATTTGACATTTGCCCTCAGTGCATGTGATGAAACTGCCAAGTACACAGTGTATACTCTGAGTGCACTCAGCACTATATACACTGATAGCCAAAACATTCAAACCCATTGTGTTGTTCCGCAGAACTGGTGTTGCACTTTGGCACAATACATTATTTCTCCATCTATCCACCCCTCCGTTTTCTTCCACTTATCCAACACAGAGTTTCTACCCTGGAGTGAATACTGAACCACAAATAGACAGAGGTCGACTGTGACATTCACACTCAGATTTACACCTACAGTTAATTTAGAGCCAGGAGTTAACCTGTTCATTACTTGTTATCATAATAAACATATACTTTACTAGTACAGAGATCCCTTCCCAGGCACCTCAACCCACAATCACATCTTGCAATAGGTCACATGATGGAGTGGCGCACCCATGCTTTCATCCAAAACCTGTGCTGATAATGACCCCCATGTTTTTTGACACCTTGGCTCATGTGACGAGACACATGATCAGTAGTCTGTCAACAACGACCTTAAGGGACAACTCCCACTGGGGCTTAAAATCTCAGATTCTCCACCATTTGGTCTTAGAACTGATGAGCTTCTCGGATGAGAGGTGAAACGTCTTCAAGAAACATTAAGAAGTCCAGTTGCTAACGTGAATATGAATTGATGAGCCAAAGATGTCCAGGTTAGGTTGTGCATATGTAGTTGATGTCTTGTGAAACCTTAAGACCGAACAGTGTTATGGCAATCAGTGAATCAGTGAAAATAATAATTCTCAATGAGAAGATTGAAAAAATAGCCACATTTTTTAAAGTCATTTTGTCATGCTGTAAAATAGCATAGCATATGGTTAAGATTACCACTTATGAAGATTTTCATCTTAGAAGGTTAAACCAATAGGAACATGTTTTGGAGCTGGACATTAGTACAGGGAGATTTTGGGGGGAATGACCCACTTTTGAAGTCAGCTTTAAGAGTGAAAAGATTGAACACTGAAAATGTCCTTTTTTAAAAGAAATTTCAGCCTCTCCAAAATAAACACTCCAAACAAACTCAGACACATCTGAAGCAAACCAGACACTTCATTTGCACACCACAGTAGCTGTAAGGTGAAAGTAGCTCAGCGTTCTCAGTACACAGAGCTAAAGAGACAGTTCAGAATATTGATAGAAAATAGAAGCGAAAGTATAGACAACAGTAGATTACAGACAGGATTTTACATGCAGGAGCTTTTCAAAATAGAAGGTTTCAAATTATTTCATTGATAGCAAAAAACCTTTTGACTCACCCAGAAAATTAACCATTAATGTCAAGCTTATGGTGGTACTGGTGCAAAGATCAGTCAGCAACACCCTCACCAGCCTAACAAGGCCTCCAAGTAAATGATCACGGTGCAGATTGTTTGTTTCTCAAATCCCCTATGTAACCTTCTACACAATATATAGGAGAGTTTCTACTTTCAAACACCCCAAAGCCTGTTTTAACACTGTGCAGCCATCCATTCAGCATTATTCTCACATGTTTTCTAGCTAAGAGTTGGACAGAAAATCTACGGCAAGAGGCCCTACATTAAAACCAAAGTATATGTCGTAAAAACTGCTTCCATAGGCGGAAAACAACACAAGCTTGGTATTTTTCACCAGGAGGACAGTTTCCACGAGCGCTTGATAATCCTGCACCCCCCCCCCCCCCACATTCTGTATATAGTGAAAACAGAATTTCCCAAAGGGGATCAGCAAAGTATCACATTATAATTATCACTATCAGACACCCTGAGAAACCCAATGAAACTACAGTATAGCCTGAAGAAGTCAGGAAAGTACATATATTTTTTGTCAACTGCACAACCACCTCCATTATCAGACTTACTTCCTTATCAGTCTTTTAATTTGTTGATGTGCATTTGGACAGACGCTCTCCTGCACAGTGACTGAAGCTGAAACAGGCCCTCTGGAAAGCCTCCTGCTCCCAGGTCTCCAAACTGCTCAGCATATGTGGCAATAGATCAAGCACCTGTTTCAGCCCATCACATCTGCGCTCAAACCTCTGTGGCTCTTATCTGGCCGACAGTTACAGATGACCGTGCATCCAAAGGCTGATACAGATGATGAATGAATGAGTCAACTCTTCGTTGCATTCCCTCTCTTTCTGTCTTCAGATGAGCAGAGCAGGGAGTTATTATTACACTACAGTATCTCTACAGTCTGTCCAGCAGTCGAGAACACTCTGCTCTGATTAAATAAACTGAGGAGCATCGGACACACTTCCCACTCTCGCTTCATTTCCTACTCTTTCTTCTTCTTGTGCTCGTCTTTGTCCCAGTCTTCATGTTCTCTTTTCATTATGCACCGCCATCCAGGCTTGGGATCTTCAGAGCGGGTGCAGCAAACACTTTGCCGTCTTGACAAGTGGAGTAAAAGAAGGAACATTTACTCATTCTGTTTGCAGCAAAGGGGATGGGCTCCCTGCTCTGCTCTCCCTTTGATTGTAATCCTATCTAGGCCAGCACAAGACACGGGAGACTTCATTCCCTGAATCTTCGTTTGCATGGATAAACAGGAGATGGGTTCCAACGCTGTACAATGTTTTTGTCTTTCAGCAAATTTTCTAAGTGCTTCTCTGCATCCTACAGTAGCTTCACACAGATAAAAGTTGTACATTGTTATTTTATTGCTGCTGTAGGCTATAATCTTGCTCTAAACCAGGATTCTTCTTCTGCTACTGCCCAAAATGCTATTTTTAGATAAATGATATTCTTGCTGTGCTGGTGCTACTGGTACTAATATGCATAAAGAAATTTAAATATAGATTTTAGATGTGCCATAAACTATCAAAGCTGAGGTAAGAATGCAGAAATGCAGTAAGAAAGCTTTGAAAATCATTTTGAGCAGGAAATTCTCAATATCTCACAGAGATTAATTTATGTTTGAAGTAAAAATCAAATTCAAAGCATTGCAACATGAAAGTATAAATTATTCATAAATACACACTTAATGACCATAAAAGGCTTCTGTGGCTGGTGGTGCTGTGCAGCAAATGTTCTCATTATTTCTCTCACCATCATCATTACAGCCTGGACACCACCCTGACTCACTGATCTGCAGTGGTTTGCTTTCAAGTCGGGTTTTTCTCAAAAAGCCGTCACAGCAGTCTGCACGGTGTGTTTGCTTTATTGGTGTCTGATCTGTTTACGCACGGCATCTACTGTAGCAGCGTCTTCCTCCACCTCACAGTAAAGTTATTTAAAAAGTAATGAAGGGAAGGAAGATACAGGTCAATCTCGTGCATATAGCAGGCAAGCACGAACACTGCAAAGGGGTTCCATCACGGATGTCCGGTATATCCTTCATGCAGTTGCATGCGTCAGCATCCGCCTCCTGTTTGGGAAGGGTCTTCATGAGTGTCACTGTGTTGGTAACGGTGTGCTGTCACATGCCTCATCATCACACTTGCCCTACTTAGTGACAGTAAAAGCCTGAGTTATATAAGATCGTAAAGAGCTCACGGTGACACCATCTAATCCAGTGTCATATTAAAACACCTCACAGTAACAGATACAGTCGGCATGTCCTTTAATGATGTCAGTGTGTTTGATGTAGTTCTAAATGTAAACATGGAATAAGTTTAACTTTTGGAACCACATTGTGTTTAAATCAGGAAAGATGGCACTCAAAACTATTATTTTTTTGTTTTGTTTTTTAGCTCAGGATATGTGGATTTAAATTGAGAAGCCTAATTAAAATTATTTTCAGTGAATATGTTTCTTTGAGTGATGTAAACATTTGTATGTATTGTATATGTATCTATTTTTGCTTTTTCTAAAGTTTTTTTTTTGCATGTGTGCATTGTGTAGCCAGGATATCTTTATGTCCTCTGTGTGTTTTACATCGTGGAGTAAAATTGTGGCGTTATTCAATAAAACATCAACCAGTGCCTTAGTATTTGACTGCCTCGCACCCTTTAATTGGCGTATATACTTTTAGTATATTCAAGGACAACACTTCACATGTCTGATGTCTATGACATTAGATATTTGATTTGTTTTCTCATAATTCACTTAAGGAAACTTCACAAAGAGCATTTTGGGACGATTTATCAGAATATTTTAAAGATTTAATTTCAGGGGATATAAGTCTCATAACACCATGTGACCAGTTATAGCACAGGAAAAGTTTTCCTTTTGTGTGGGAATTGTGAAAAGGAGACATATAAAACGCCTGAGCATCAATATAATAGCATTGACATATCACATTGATCAAAAAACCTTAGGTCCTGAATACATTTTTTCAGTCCTTACAGTGTGGACATATAAAGAACTTGGGTCTCAGTGGGTCACAGGATCAGTGGGTACCATCTAAGTTTTTGAGGCAACAAAACATTTAATAAGAAGGTAAACAATATTACAATATACTGTAATTACCCTGCTTGATTCCTTCATGCTCTCCACTTTCAACACACAAACTAAGTAAAGGTGTTATTGGCTTGTAAAGCTAAGAAACCATCACACTGTGTGAGGGGTAGAGGAATGGAAGCTGAAAGAAAATCTTACCATTTTTAATTTTACACGTTTTAAAAAAGCACAAAACACTGCCAGAGTGTGTTTTCACAGTATGGGACCCCTAATATGCAACTTTCTTGAGGTCAGCTAATATTTCTTTCATTGTAATATCTAAAACATGCACTCAAATCTCCTGTGTGAGTGACATCAGGCTGGAATAAAGACACACAGAATAAAACCTGGGGAGTATTTTAAATTTAGGCAGCAGATGAAAGTTGCGAGTTGTGAGTGGTGTCATGATTGCTGGAATAAAGAGATGAGGAAAACAGCTCAATAATATATCGACGCGATCCTTTAAAGTCTTTCAGAGTATAAACAAGTACTGCAGCCCTGGGGGCACGCTCCCTGCTGCGGCTCATGCTAAATGGAATGCCTTGACATTTTCTGTTTGTTTGAATTTCAAATGCAAGTCACAAAATGCAAAACAAAAACATGTAGACTTTCTCTTTTATTAACAACAAGATGAGCTTTTAATATCCCCTCTTAAACCTTATACATTTACAAATGAAATACAGTGCATCAATCTTCACTGGCTTCAATCAAAGAATCTCATGTAAAGACTGTTAGTTGAAGACCCAGCAAAAAAGATGTTACTAATTTATGCATTCATAAATTTAAGTTGTCATGGTCCCAGTTTTTTTTTCTGGGTTGTTTTGTTGTTGTTTTCCTTCACTCCTCACCGTCAGGGCCGAGTCTGGCTCTGGTCCCCACCTCCGTACTCATCTGTGCAGATCTACTCACCTGCCATCCATCGCTGATGATTATTCCGGCGCTACTTAGTGATTCTTTGCCGGATCCTTGTACTAACCTCTGTCAGTGTAATCCAGCTTGCCTTGTTATTTCCTTGTGTTTTCCCAGTGCTCTTTGCTAACGTCAACTTCTCTTCGTGTGCACAGACTTCCCTGGACCCTTCCCTGTTTGCCTTCTTCATGGACCTCGAGTGGATGAGCATGAGTCTGAGTGGATTGTTGTGAATCACTGGCTGTGTGAAGAGAAGTTTGGACCTTCCCCTGTTTCCCACCCTGCACTGTATATATGTATATATATTCCACATTTGGTCACGTTTGTAAATAAACCACCTTTTGACTTTTACCCAGCGTGAGTCCTGCACTTGCAACCTTGACAAAAGTGCACAAAAAAAAAAAAAAAAAAAAAATAGTGTGCATACAGTACACTTTAACCTTACAATTGATTTTCAGCTGCACATTTGGAAGAACTACCCTCCTCACCATAGAATTACCCAAAAAGACGACACATTTCCCACCCCAAGGACTTTATATTGGAGAATTAGGCTATGTAGCTGTACAGCTGATAACAACTACAGCTACAAACACAGAGGCAATAATTACAGCTTGTAAAAATACACGACACACACGGTGATTGTGCTCACTATTATTACTTTTTATTGACAGTTGTGCACTCAAGGAAAACAGTCCGTTCCAGTCCAGCTCTCTCTCTTCCCCGCTCGACTCTGCCTTCACTATATAGAGAAACATAAAAAAGAGACACAGTCATCAGTCAAACGCCACCACCTGTGGCTCACCTGCCTCTTGGTACCGCCCCCTTGAGCTCACTGCACCACTCCTCCCCTGCAGCTGAGCCAGGGACCACACCTCCGCCACACAGCTCTATGTATATAGTAGAGCATATAGACCGCACAGACTATTTTTCTTTTACCTTTGAGGTGACACTTATATACCACTACAAATAGCCACTGATCAAGTCTGTGTCACCTCAATCTTACAATTAACCTTGGACTGTTGTCACCACAGCACTTAGAATTAATCATGTGCATTTCTAAAAGCCCAAAGAATGTGTTAATTTTGACCTGTGAGGAAAACTTTAGGTATCCTAATTGCTGCTGTGGCTTTGAAAACCACCCCATTAGTTACAAGCTTACGTATATCCACACAGTGCTATTCATGTTCATTCATTAGTTCAAGGACAGTAAACACAGTTGATTGCAAGAAAGGTAAATCCATTTAAAGCCAAAATGAAATACAATTCAAAATTAGGTTGGAAACAATTAAACTGCTGCAATCAAGAGCAGTTAATCAGCAGCAGAAGTGATGCTCAGCCTCTCCCATTCTCTTTCAGATCTCAAGTGTTTTTCTCCGTCTCAATTTGTTTTGTCACTGTGTGAGTTTTTCTGCTGTGAGACAAAGAAATAGCTCTGCTATAATGTCATAGCTTTACAAAGAAGTAAATGAGGAAAGTAAAACCGCTCCTTAAGATATCAATTACCTAACTACAGAACTGCATATTTACATCATTAACGCCATAGACATTCAAGTGTTAAATGTGTCCAATTTAAGTTACAAAAATTCACTGATCAGAAGAATAAATCAAAAGCTCATTATACACAGAGCAATGAACACCGCACCGAGCTGGGAAATGAATTGTGCTGTTTGCTCAGTTGCTGCATGTGTAGCGTAACAATTAGCTGAGAAACCCATCTGCACTTGGCACACTAAATGGCTCTTTCCTCAACAAAACATGGTCTTCTTTATTCTACCTTGGAGGTGACTTGTCATCAGTGTCAACATTAACATCAGGCCTAATAGCCACATCTTCCAGCTATAATGTACATTTCAGAAAAGCGCCTTCTGATGAAGGTAATAACATTGCTTGAGGATTCCTCGTCGTTTCGACTCTATCATAGGTGTTAAAACTGCTCTGTATTTAAACCTGATTTCTAAGATATCTCAGTAAATATCTTCTGTATACTAAATACTCAAAGTCAGATTCAACCTTTGGAACATACTACTACCACTAATAATAAAAATTAATAATAATAATTATGCAAACACTATTTTTTTAGTCATATCTACTGTTACATCAATATATTATAGACAGACTCATTAGGTTATAAGTTGTATTAGCGTCACAGTTTTTTTCTTTAAATTAAATTTAATACTTTTTTGAACCTTTGAAGGACTCACTGGAACTCAAGGTCAACCACATAATGAATGATGACCTTCTCTAAACCTAAATGAAGCACAAAAATCTAAAACTTTTCCCATTTGTAGTTAATACACATTGTTTAATTTCACCAATTCAAAGCCATCTACGGCTTCACCTGCACAGCATTATACAAATTATTAAACCTGAGACTTATAATGGCTTAAGGCATCTATACATACTGTATTCCTTTTGTTATGCAGTTTTCAGTGCCACAATGACACGAAACTTTAATTTAACCTAAAAGAGGAGAAGAGCCTTATGGTAAGTGATCTTACTGTTTGAATGAGGATGCCTGATTGTTGCTGAAGACAGAAAATGTGGCTATCATCTCTAGAGGATGTAAGAGCACCTGGCTCTCCACTAGTTCCGAGACGCAAGTAAATGACCCTTTTTTCACATAATATGGAGGAGCCAGCTCATTGTAAGCAATTTCATTGAAAATGCTGCACAGTATTATTATGAGACAATTGGGTCTGAGCTGAATCCAGGGAAGGTTATCAGCTGAGCCGAAACTCAGCAGTTCCATTTCGAGCATTAATCATTCTGATTATTTCTCAACAAAGAGTTAGGGTTGACGATGAGGCGGTGTGAAGCTTTTGCCTCTCATTAGCCAAGGAGAAATGATGTCTGCTGTGCTGGAAAAAAACAAAAAAAAAGCTTTCTCTCTTGGTGAACCTGTGTGAATGTCTGGACCGTGAAAACTGAGCAACAATGATGCTCCTGCCAAAAGCCCACATTTGTTCGGCTGCACAACATTGAGCTGGTGATTTCTGTCCATCTGTTCCCCGGCACAACCCGATATTCAAGCTAATCACCATGACTGCTATCATCAGTGCTGGCCATTCAGGAGGGGTGATTTGCTGAGCTACACAAAAAGGCAAAAACAAAAGCTATGTGTTTTATAGATAGTTAAAATGAACCAGGTGTGGCTGGGTTGGAAAGGCTAAAGATAAAGCTGTGGGTCAAAAAAAAAATTAAACAGCAACAGCATTTGTTTCTCTACAGTCTAATTATGTCTTGTTTCTCTCTATTTTTTGGACAAAAAACACAAGTAGATTAGAAACTGTTGCAATTGTATAAAGGTAAACAAATATATTCACATTTCAGTGTTCATTTTTTGTGTAAGAGTGAATTTATTGCTGACAAGCTGGCAATATCTTGGCCACAGATATTTAGCAGGCAGACTGGAGCAGCCAGGGATCGAGCCACCAACCTTCCAACCTATTTTAACTCTTAAGCTACACCCAGTGCAATTGTAGAAGATGGCCCCCAGGGCCGCCGTCCGAGCCTCCCCTGACAACAGAGGAAGCAAACACGGAGCCCACTCCGCCTGCGGCCACTGGCAGGCCTCCGCCGTGGCACGAAAAGTCTCCAGAAAAACCTGGGGGTCGTCCCCGTCCCCCATCCGGGGCACCGCCACCGACAGGGTGGGGGCTTCGGCGGGGCAGCGGCGCCAACCAGTCGCTCCAGAACCAGAGTCTGCCGATCCGTCTGCTCCTGCAGCGCAGCCAGGTGAGCCCGCTGGGCCGCTGCCTGGTCGTGGCTCATCTTTGCCATCTCCACCAGCATCTGCGCCAAATACTGCAAAGGCTGGGCGGGCGGCGCAGCCTGCGGGTCGGACATCCCCACACCGGCAGGCTCCTGGGTTTCGGCACCACTTGTGGAGTATACCAGGCCCAAGCACACACACGCAGATCCGTATTGCCAAGGACCACATTTATTGATATTAACACAGCAGACAATATGACGCACAGACTGACAGCTCTCGATCCCAGCTGATGTGTGTCTCTTTTCCCTTAGCGCTCCTCCACTCCTCTCTGCCTCACTATATAAAGGGAAGGAAAACCACCATCAGTCCAAAATCGCCATCAGTTGTTCTTACCAGCACCGCCCCGTCGAGCTCACTGCACTACTCCTCCCCTGCAGCCGCGCCCCGGACCACACCTCCGCCACAACTCGTAAATCAGGAAACATAGAAGAAATAAAGTAGACTAAAACTCAACTAAGACAAACTAATAATACTAGAACTTTACATATTTCAATACAACATAAGAAATTCTGGGTTTCAGACCCAGCCTACTTACAGCTGGTCTCATTTCTCTTCTGACATTTTGTTCCAGGTTTGTTTTAACTTTCTTTTTTGTTTTTCTTCCACCAGAATGAGCATGCAGCTGCAGTGATGTAACTGTGATGTCAACTCCAACTGGTCCAGAGGGATGAACTGAAGTGTACCTTTGCCTTGATGGTAAAGTCTGGTGATTTATCTTAGTACATAAAAAGAATAAGTAGGTAAGTTAACTGCACACAATACACGGTACCTGTGTCTAGTGTAGTAACACTGTATAGGTGTGGATGGCAAGGGAAGTATGCCCGGGCTGTACCTATTCATTTTGTCATCCGGGCTAATATCTTGTCACATGTGATCCTTGTCTGCTGGGACAGATTTCATAATTATGACTATAGTTTAATATTTAATATATTCCCACCATTCTTTAATTTGTCTTTAAGTATAAATATTATATACAAATTGCATTTTTAAGTCTCTCGCCTACAACTGCCTGTTTGGAGGTCAGCTTATTCAAGTTTTGATGAATTAGTTAATTAACAGAAAAATAACAAAAAACTTCTTTATTTTGTTTTCTTGTTTTGTAAAGTGTGTTTGTGTACTGATACTTTTTATTGCCACAAAAAAGACAAAAGACAAGCTATTGTGTCTTGAACTGAAAAAAAGAACACAGACAGTATACCTAAGATTTCAAAAAGGATCCAACCATTCAGATGTCTGGAGAAAAAAACGGCTTTCAAAGAGAAAGGAAAACCTTTCTTGACAGCCAGGGTCTGATTCCCTTTCAAATTTCCTCTGCTTGACAGCACACATTACGCTATTGTTCCTCTCCTTATCTGTTATTCGAATCAGTTGTTCTGTCAAATTTTAATCCCCCTATCTGTCGCAGGATGGCTAAATGGCTGCCTCCCCGTGGGTTTGATGTCATTGCTGCCCTTTAGAAACAGGACAAAACTTCCAGAACGTGGCTGAAATGGAGAGCGCCATAAACTATGATTGTGAGTGCTGCTGAAATGTCGGCGCGTATCACCTTTCATTTTCATTCATCTCCATCACAGAGTGCAGGGTTTTGGGTTTTATAAAGACCTCTGTCTGAATGTACACTGCTCATGTTGCACCATTACATGATCCTAGCTTTTGTTGGGACATCCGTGTTTAACTCTGCTATCTATATAAAAAGTAGACAGAATAGAACATATATTTGGCCACCATAATGTCCCCATTAAGCCTAAAGTGTCCACTGAGTTTATGGGACTTTTGTGTTGGCTTCATTGTCGGGCCCTTGGGGTTGCTATGGAAAAAACTACCCATTGGCTGCTGGAAGACATTTACAGAAGTCGAGGGGCTCTTTCTTTCAGAATAGATCAATTTCCTGTATCAGCCTATGCAGGTTTTTGCATTGTTGTCAAGACAAATCTTTAGATCTGATTACCAGTATCAATCATAATGAATAACATTAATCCAAGGCACACAATTTAACATATAAAAATGTTTATATAAAGAAATAGACGTTCTGATTTATTTATTTATTTATTTACGCATATCTGGAGTTTATCTTTTTAATAACTACTATAGGGAAAAGGAAAAGAGAGGAGAGATAAGATGAAACAACTAGTAAGGTGAGTCAAAGAAGGTAATGTAATATATATTTGTATATTTGTTGACCATAAATTGTGAGTTTTAACAAACAAGAATTGTGTAGCTCACTGTGGTTTTAATTATCAAAAAAGGTGGTGGGGCAAACCTTACAGTTGCTGCGCCTGAAGAAAATACCCAGGGTGGGGTGTCTACTGCTCCATCTTTTCCTAATGTTGCAGTTGCACCATTACAAGAACCTGATTGTTTTATTCTTCTTCAACATTGTTCCTTGTATAGCTCTTTTCACAAGTCCACAATTACAGTAATTATTATGCTGCATGCTTATTTGATTAATATCATTCTCTTTGTATTTTTCTTTGTACGTTTAGTGTTTTTGGGCTTAACGACATATGCCATTGAGGTTGTGACGATTTATATTTAACAGTGGGCTACTGCATCTGATGTATGTTTTCTTTCTCTGAGTCTGCAGCATTTTATACATGATCCCTCAGATAAATACAGAATAGCCATCCATTCTCTTCTGCTTATCTTTATAAGGGTCGCAATGGAGCTGGAACCTATCCCAGCAGTTATAGGGAGAGAGGCAGGGTACACAGGCCTAATACAGAGAGACAGAACTATTCACACTCACATTCACACCTATGGGCAATTTAGAATCATCACTTAACCTATACCCACTAACTGCATGTCTTTGGACTGTGGGAGGAAGCCAGACTACCCGAGAGAACCCACACAAAAATTAGGAGAACATGCAAACTCCACAAAGAAAGGCCCCGGCCAGGTAGTGGAGTTGAACTAGGGACCTTCTTGCTGTGAGGTAACAGTGCACCACTATGCCTCTTAAATCTCTCGGTGTCCCGCCAGAAGAGCTGAAGGAGGTCATGTGGAAAGGAAGGTGAATGCATCTCTACTTAGACTGCTTCACTGTAACTTGTACCAAGTAAAGAAAGATGGATAGATGGATGGATAGATATTAAAAAAGGGGGTTTGGTTGTGGCTTAATGCAATCCTTGAAACACGAATAAAGAAGAGATCCCACCAGGTTAATGAAAGTGACAGCTTCTTTAATTTGCGTCTTATTGATAAAACACAGCAGACTGCAGTAATTATAAACAAATTTAGCAGATTATTTGATCTGATTTTGTTATTATTTCACAGTCATCTTTTGTGCTCATATCCAGTAAGTCTAGTTCAGTAAGTGATAATTATTATGTTATTGCTAACAAATGGACTTTATATTATTATGGATCCATCAATCCTGTCTCCCTATCCAATCCCTATACATTGTCACACTATTGCACGTGGTGCAGTAGTGTGACAATGCCTCTTTACTTCCTTCCTGTATCGCTCTCCTGCAAATAGTTTAATAAGATGATCCACCAGTGCCTCTATATCCATATCTTTGTGGTATCTGTGAAATCCTCTCATATTTGTACAGATTTCATCAATTTCAACTTATAAATTAAAACAAAAACTTTTTGAATTACAAAGCATCTATGAAAACATCACAGTGCTTGTGTTTTTGTTTAGCCATTTTCATTTTATTTCAACCTTAAGGCTTAATGAACACTTCACCATATGGAGAGACTCGTTTCTGCTGTCAGGGAACTTTGAAATTTTTATTGCCATTGACAGTTACCTTTAAAAAAAGTTTCACAGACCCTGAATTGGAATTTTACCCAAGTTTAATGTACTTATTTATAGTGAATGTTCAACCATGGGTACAAATGAAGGAGCAGTTAGTCAGCGGATCACTGGACTCCAGTTCAGACAGTTCCACAGAATGTCTCTCCATGACAAAGTGAAACTATCAAAACATCTCTTTTCCCCAAACCTACCACCCAAACCTTTAAATTACTAAAAGAAAGAGCAGTCAATTTCCATATTCAAGGCTAGAATGATTAGACTTTGTCACAGAAATTCAATATTGAAACTGAGCAGAAGTTTTTGCAAAATTAATGAAGTATTCCAGTGTTAGGTACAGTCAGTGATGCATATATTAGGTTATACAGCACAAACTGTCTACATTTTGATTTGTGTTACTTTATGTGTGAAAGAATCTTTTTTCTTTCTACACTTGCAAACCCTTAAAACATATTTAATGCCTCTATAAATATATTGGTAAATATGACATATTAAAGATTGCTTCAATAAATATAAAAGTTTTAGATTGCAATGAACTCACAGTTAGTTTTGTATTATTGCTGTGACATGACCCCGGTCTTACATAATATAAAATTTAAAACAACCAGTGAAAGAATGTTACTACTGTTAATTTTGTTTTTAGGTTAGTGGACGTGTCTTTAGTCAGAACCTGCTAGTAGTGTAATAACCAACCACCCCTATGGCTCATCTACTATATTTATTTATTTATTTATTTCATGTTTAGTGTAGTGGTGCAATGACCTGCCAGGGCCTTTCTATGTCGAGCTTACATGTCCTCCCTTGCGCCTGCGTCGGTCTCCTCAACATGTCCTCATTTGTGTTAGGATTACTGGGGATTATACATTAGCGAAAGATGTCAATTTGAGAGTGTGTGGCTTTTTCTCTTTGTTCTCCCTTCTTTCTTTCTTTCTTTCTTTCTGTTTATCTGTGTCAGTTTACTCTTTATCCATCTTTCAGTTTACTTCATACTTTATTGTGAAGATTTGTTCCTCCTGTTAACCCATAATAAAGTCATAAAAGAACCAAACTTCATGAATGGTTTTTGTGACAAAGTATCTGATCCAATCACTCTATCAGAGAAAAATCAGAGTTGTAGAAATAACGGGAAACTCAAGAGAGCTGTGATATTATGTAAACTTTTGACCACAACTGTATATCACCGATAATTGTTTCTTTGTTCTCCAGAACAAATTCATACACCAACTCTTAACATTTTATTTAAAAACCTATTAAATCAACGCCTTATTGTGTGTTATTTAAATCAACAACAATGCAATTGGCAGTGGGAGGTAATAAACAAACTTATAAGA
Source organism: Diplotaxodon limnothrissa (assembly GCF_057381915.1). Taxonomy (NCBI): domain Eukaryota; kingdom Metazoa; phylum Chordata; class Actinopteri; order Cichliformes; family Cichlidae; genus Diplotaxodon; species Diplotaxodon limnothrissa. The sequence goes on along the minus strand of NC_140612.1, from coordinate 11,256,508 downwards.
CTTTAATTGAAATTAGTTAACTCTATTATTTTATTCAGTCGACGGAGGCAATTTTTTATACCTTTATCGACTGAACCCATTAGTTTTTGTCAGTTTATTGTCATTTTTAATTTCCTGTTCACTAGAATGTTGTTTTCTAGTTTTCTCCAACGGTGACCTGTTTGGCAGGTGCAATCAGCCTATGTAATCCTTCCATCTGGTGCTGGATAATATCATAGCTATATTGCTTTCCACTCAGTGACTATGTGTCATTGGTGTTGTGCAGAAACCTTCATTTTCTTGAGAAAGTTAACTTTTTCATGAAAAAAAAAGTTGATTCAGCCTATCAATCGTTTAACTCTGCTTCTACATTATGAAACCCTTCCCTACACGTGGAAGATAATGTCGTCTGTCAAAGGCAATAAACTGCCAAAAATTTGGGATACGGGGGTTCTTGCGGGGACACCAGCTATGATGAGTTGTGGGAGCTGTTTGTAATCTTCCAACGTCAACCTTTCAAACCATTATTCACCAGCACAGTTCTGAGGCTCGAAATAAATTGCAAGTTATTAACTCTGCTCTCAGAGAAATGAATGTGTCTTACTCAGAATTGCTAAGCCATGAGAAAAGCATTCTATAAAATCACAGTTTAATCCTCTTCACTGATGTAATCAGTCAAATGGCACACTTCTGAAATCTGATGCTGGAATTGGGCTCTCTCCAAAGTACACTCAATGCTCAGGACTTTTCCTCTGGTGCCAGCCAGACAGCTGTGTGTTGCGCACTATGTGCCAGATGCTCAGAGCTCAACACATGGTGGCCTTGGATAACACTGGATATGTGGCCTGATTTTAGATTTCTAAATTCCCCTTAACTCCACTTCAGGATGGGAAACAGTTTTATTTTCAACTCTGTGACTCTTGCGCAATGCTAGATTTTATTTCTGTATATGAAACATTATGAAATTAGTTGTACAACAGAACTGAAATTATTTATTTGCATTTGCAGGTGTGTCTGTCATTTAGGTTTAACCCATTAGTGATGACCCCAGTCCTAAATCTAACGCTAGAACCTTCAACATCAAAAGAGTTGTTTTAGCTCCTCCTACCAAACAATATAAAAAAAAAGAGCAGCAAATGTGGGTTATATTGGGGTGACAGATGGGCAGATAACAGATGTAACTGGCAGAGGAGAAATTTATACAGATAGTATATGTATTAATAGGTTAGAGTTAACCCTCTCTCCTAGGTAATCAAATTATATAATTTTTAAAAATGCGTTTTGTTCTCTCTGACCTCAGCAAAAGAAAACAATCATTCTAATTTATTACAAGTTTGAAAAAAAATGTTGGAAAAATTTATTGTAAGTCAAGTGTTTTATAATCTTATAACTAGCTTGTTGTGCCGGGATTTCCATTTTAGTTACATAAGTAACTTATTTAGAAGTTACTTAGATTACTAAGATATTTTAGGTCATTAATAAATGCAATACAGAAAGCTGACTTCTCATTGGTTTCCATTTAATAATTCAATTAAAGAAAATTTAACAGAATATTAAATATTAATATTAAAATACTAACATAAAAATGCTAATATACTTATTGTGATTATGCTCTGATATAATTTATCACAAGGCCTTTCATACATAAGTTTATTTAATTGCATCTGGGTTTTCCTTTTTTTGGCAGACATTGCAGTCCATATCCTCTTAATTTTCATTATTATTGCATTATTTGTATTATCATTTCATGCATGACCCACTCCTGACCAGAGAAATACTTTCCTCACAGCACAGAGAAAGCTTCGCTGTTATTTGCAATGTCAGTTACACTAATTATTTCAAGCTATAAACCACAGATGTCACTTGTATTCAGAGTGTGGGGGACAGAAGCAGAGTTTCATCTTTTTCTGATATGCTGTCATGCATCATCAGCCTGTGCATTTTGTCTCATTCTGAATTAGGTTCGACTGACCTTTTCTGTGTCCAGTGATAACCCAGCCTGGCATCTTCTTTAATTAGCCAGTGTCTTTGTACTAAAGTTTGGTCTGTGATTTTAGTGCCAGAGTAAGACTGACAGTAGGGTAACAGAAAAACAAAGTTTTATGCTCACTGGGACTCATTAACAGTGTAAACAAATGTGTCTGTAAATTGTATGCATGAATGTTTGCACAAAAACCGTGATTCATCAAATTTATTGTATCTGAATTAGTTTGTACTTTAGTAACTATTTTATAAGTCCCTCTGACAATGCAGAAGAAACAAATGACAGCCTAGCTGCTTTAACCCTTGTATGGTGTTCGGGTCTGTGAGACCCGTTTTCAGTTTTTTTCAAAAGAAAAATTAAACAATGAATTATTTTTTCAACCTGAAATTCACTGGCTTTGGCTTATTTTCTGTGAAGAACATAAATCCGAACTAATTTTCAATGACCTCATACTGTACCTCCCCCCACGCATTTACATTACATACAAGGTGTTCGGGTCCACTGGACCCAGGTCTAATAAAGGTGTTGAAAGTGTAGGTCCTGTGTTCCCACACTCTGTCCTTCTCCTTTCTCGTGCTGCTGATAGTGTTTTCTTCCCCTCCTGCTGGCGCACAAAGTTGCAACATTGTTGAAAATTCAACTATCGACACCGTCTGCTCTTACATTCCCACACATTTTACCCTCTTTCTTGAGGGATCCAAATTTTATTTTCTCATACCCTGTCCCACCTGCTAATTAGGGGCATAATACTATAAATAAGACTTTGCCAGTGTGGTTCTTTATCACAACTGATCAAGATGGCAAAAGATTATCTGCTGCGAGGGCCATCCAATTGATTTTGGAAGAGAGAGGGGCTTCTGATGATGATGTTGACAAAGAGGTTTCAGAATATTTCACATTTCTGAAAATTCAGAGTCTGACAGTGACTTTGAAGAAGAGGATGAGGTTGAGCACCATTTAGTAACAAAACGAAGACGAGTACCCCATCTGCAGCCAGCTCTAGGACCAGAACAAGCCCACCAGACAGCAAGTGAAGAAATATGGATGTCAATAACTGGTGAAATTGAATGGTCTTCTTGCCCAAGAAATGAGCCACCCTGCAGAGCTGTTACTGTGATAAGCCAGGGCCAACACGGCTGACATTTACTCATGTGCAGGACATCAAGTCTTCATTTGAGCTTTTCATCCCAGATTCCATCCAGAAAATTATTCTGGATTGCAGTAATCTAGAAGGAAGGTGTGTTTTTGGAGAGAGGTGGAAGGAGATGGACCAAATTCATCTAAGAACCCCAAAGGCCTACTATGGGGTTCTTATCCTTGCAGGAGTTTTCAGGTCCAAAGGGGAATCCACAGAATCCTGTGGGATGCAGAAACTGGCAAGAACCTTTCCGTGCATCAATGTCTCTGGAAAATTTCCACAAAATCTCCAGGATTATCTGTTTTGATAACCGAGACGACAGACTAGCTTGACGACAGAGAGACAAGCTAGCTGCCATCAGGACAGTGTGGGATAAGTGTGTGCACCACCTCCCCCTGTTTTACAACCCTGGGCCTAATGTCACCATTGATGAGCAGCTGATCCCATTTAGTTGTGAAACATATTGCTTCACGTGTAAATGTGTTGTGTCTTTCCACTCACTCCACTTGATTATAACTGATTTATTTTTTATAACATTTTATAAAAAAAAACAAAAAAAAAAAACGAGAAGCACATTAATTCCTAAATGTGATCTAACAAAGGTAAAGGGAAAAAATAACCATGTTTGCTGTTCATATGGCTTGTAATTGGGATGAAGTAAACATCTGTTGAGTAATTTAACATAAAATTGTTTGATAGTGTTAATTTGGAAAGCCAAAACTCTAGCGGGTCCACCAGACCCATGAACACTGGCTGAGTAACAAAAATATGAACACCACACAAGGGTTAAGAGAAACAAGGCCATGAATGAATACTAGTATTATTACTCCTGCTACTACTATTAACAGTAACAACTACTGTTTATTTATTTTTGACTTTTGGTCATTATTTACAGTTTTCTGTTTCCATAAACCACAAAATGCTCAGAATTACAATAAATTTTGTGTGACACACACAAAAAAAATACTACAGTAAATGAAGGGGAAGTAGTAAGTATCACTTCACTTTCATTGTGTCATTATCTTTTTTTTTAATTACTTTTATCATTGATGATGTCATCACTTACATGACTTGGGTGCTGGAGATTCTTTTTTTTCATCATTCTCAGTTCCTTATCTAAGGCTAGCAGATCACATGGTCCTTAGAGATGCAGTCTTCTCTCTTACAGCAATGTCACCGCTCTCTCCACTTCAACTGTAGGTAAACGTGCTTCCTTACTTACAGAAATGGGGGCGGGGTAGTAGGATGATGGTATGCAAATTGTATAGAATAGAATAGAATAGAATAGCCTTTATTGTCATTGTACAGAGTACAACGAAATTGGAGTGCCACTCCCTTGGTGCAAGTTTCAATAATAAATGTAAAATATAAAAAAAATATAGAGATTTGACAAGCCTGTTGGTTCTGAAAACCTTTTTCACTAACATGCACAATGGTGAAAAACATAAGTTTGCATGCAAGTTAAGAATGTTGCCAAGCACATATTAATAAATGAGGCGCAGTGTCCTATCTATAGATAGATAGACACTAAAGGATACTGTAAGTCTTTGACCAATACAGTGAGACTGCCTTGCTAATTAGTGTTATTATATTGCTATCATAATTAGTGTGATACGTGTAATCAGAACTGCTGAGGGATTCCTCTGACTCTTAGTCTTCATGGTCTCACAAACACACAGCAAGTCTGAATTAAATACCAAATGTGGACACCAATCTACCAACATCTTTAGCAGGTATATAACCCATACATGCTAAAGCAAAACATTATACATGTTAAAAACAAAGTACAGGTGCATAAAAAGTCCAAATTAAAATAAATTCACATGATAAAGACCTAAACACAATAGGAGCATTATTGCACATACATTTTAATTCAAAAGTGCCTCAGTAGGGTATCAATTTGGAGTCAGGCATGTTACCCATATGGAAAATGAACGTTTTCAAGTTCAAGTTCAAGTTCAAGTTCAAATTTTATTTGCCACATGCAGTGGCAGGTTGCCCTGCAATGGAATGAACCCCCCCCCCCCCCCCCCCGACCTTACACACACAACACAGACATAACATGGGCATACAAGTCAGAGAACGGTTACATTACAGAAAAACCACTGAAATGTACACTACAATGGGAAAGTACAAGAGGAAAAAAAGAGACCTCTACTCATGCTGGGCTCCTAGGAGGACAGCATGAGAACAGGAAACAAAAAAACTCCTCTGCACAGAAAGCACATAAATGTCCACAGTACAACATTATAGGGCACGTGACCAGTAACAGGGTTGGGTAGGGGATGAGGAGTAATCCCAGTCAACACAGCAGCCATCCTGCCACTGCACCGTTTCTCCAGCATGGGCCCAGACCCACCTCGTCTTCCCAGGAGGCAACAAGCATTGAAGGCGTTGGAAGGGGAAGGGGGATGAGTGAGTGCTTATCAGTGTAAGTGTATGTGTGTGCGTGTCCATAGTTCAGCTGAGACAGTGTCATTCGCCCTACCAGGCTAAGTAAACAGTCTTCCAGCCAACCCAGGTGGCCTTGCATAGAGTGGGAAGAACAGACGCTCCACGATGTAAACCAACTTTCGCTCAGAGATGTTATTCTGAGTGAACTTCTCCTTGATGTATTCCAATATACGCTCAGAGGTGTTATTCTGAGTATTCACGGCAGCCGTAAGCTTCTCCAAGATCTTAACCATGCTGCACTCAGTGAGCCCATTCTGAGAAGTCGCGCCTCATCCGATCATTTCAATCCCAGCGGGCAGCCTTGGGGGGGTTTGAACAGCCGGTTCCACTTTCTTAATTCTCCGATAAGCCAGGGCCAAGCCAGCTCCGATCAGCAAGAACCCTGTTATCATGGTTCCGAATAGGTAGATATCTTCAGCGTCCTCGATCGACAGTCCCGCCAGGCACACGATCCTCCATTCCTGTCATCCGTCCACCTTTTAGGTTTTAGAGAACAGACTGTGAGAAAGTGTTCCAGGGAAAGTAATACACACGAGACAAGACAAGGACACAAGAGGCTAAGCAGGAAAGATATGGGAAAGGAGGAGAGGAGAAAAGTGCGACTGCCTTCGCCGAGAGCCAAACGTTTACTCTGCCATAAGTACATTATTTAAAGCATGAGCTGTTATTTTAGATTAGTAAAAGCAAGGCTATTTAAGATTCAACAGAAACACTCATTTCTAAGATAAGTTCACTGAATATTAGCAAGACTGCCAACTGTTGCACATGTTGCACAAGTTGCACATGTCCTTTTTCTTTCAGAAAAGCACCTTTCTGCAATGGCACCCAGGGTGGATTAGTCCACATCAATATGATTTACCCATGTAAGTGAAGAAAGTTTCATAAAAAGAAATTTGACTGAAAAAAAAAATAAACCAGCTACTGTGCAACTGTTTAAAAAAAGGGGAAACAAGGTTGCAGATTTGAGCCATTTCTTAAATTTCTTTGAGCCATTTCTACACTGAATTTTAGAATAGTGTATTTCCCTGCAAATATTATGCTAATTCTTTCTACTTCTGAGGGTGTTTGTGCACCTGTATGACATTTTCGTCTGAACAACTGCCAGATATAACCACAATTACACACTCCGAGTTAACCAAACTGAATTGTAGTTTCTATAGTAACCACACAAATCCTGCTATGTAGCAAGGGGTGGGCTTTATGGGATTTCAAAAGTCTGTCAGGGTCAGTCTGATGGACTACTTTGCAGTGACCACCATCTTTAATTGAATTAATGAATATGAGCTTTTTTGTTCTTGTTGTTGTTGTTTTTTTTTTTTTAGTGAACACCTGGAATTCAGTCACCCCTACTGGCACAGATTTATCTGATAAAATCAGACCTCCAACTACTGATCAGCATTGCTTTAGTAAATATGCAAATGACCTGTGGAGACTTTGCACCACCAGCGCACATTTCAATTAGTTTTATTGTCACTGGTATTACATTTGTCATCGTAAATAGCACCATATGCTCACACCACTTAATTCAAGTTGGGTAGAGATTATGACCAGATGATTTAGCAATTGCACTGCTCCTCCGCTGTGATATGGTACTGGCTGATGTGAAGTGAAATGAAGCCAGGCACTCGTATGAGTTGAGGGCACCATTTCCCTCCCCTCTGATTGACTAAACATTTAGCTGTGATATAATTGGCTTGGTAACAAAGTGACCATGGGGCGTGAATACATTTGTAACGAGCCCTTTGATCAGACTCAGAGGCGCACTGGTGTCTCGGGCCTCCCTCGACATGGCGGGCTGTCAGCGTGGTTTGGTGAGTTGTGAAAGGCAGGAAATTCAACACAGGAGGAGCAATATGTGATGACCCTCTAACGAGGCACACACGCCTCATCGAGCCTCTGAGTAATTTTCTGTACTTGTCTAGATTGATTCAAGGTCAAAATTTATTACAGATTGTTCTAATTTGTCATATAAATTATTCCATACCTAATAAAAAGGCAACTCAGGAGGATGTTATATACCATTCATCCACCGCTGAGTAAGGGGAATTATTATAGGCCTGAAAATAGCTACAGCTATCCGGGCACATCTTTCTGTGTAAGGCTGAAGATTACATTGCTTTCTGGCATGTTTTGTTTACTGGCTTTAAGGCAGCACCTCCTCCCAGGCAACACACCTTAAGCACCCTCGCAAAAATGCACCACGTCTGGGGACTAACACTGCTGTAGGGACACACCTTAGGGAATAAATGTCCCTTCCCTTTTAGTTCCCCACAAGCTTCATGTTACAAATATTGGTGTAAATCAAACGCATCAGTACACTCGAATTTGTGAATTTTGTAAACATGAAAAAAGCTTCTGACAAAGCTTACACCAGTGATTGCTGTGAGCCAAGGAGAGACTAATCTCCAAAAGGAGATGATGCAATGAACATAATGTTAGATAACAGTATTACATCGACACACACAACCTAGTGTGGTAATGTGCCATAGACAAAGTGTTTAGATTTAAGAAGCAGCACCACTGCAGTATAAAAATATGAAGCTAGTTTTAACAAATGGAGTCTAGTATTGGACTGTATCATTTTGTTTATCGCCCTGTACAAAGGAGGCTCACATAGCAAATCTGTATCATAATGTAGAAGACAAGGATTAGAATATAGATTAAAAATTGAAATGCGTTTGTAGCAGCATCAGATGGCAACAGCCACAGACTCAAACATTTGTATATTGACCAGGGTGAGACCACCTTGGGTTTGTTTTTCCAATAACAACAAAAAAAGGTGTATTTTTAACTGCTGCTCTATTCTCACCAAAAAACTAATCGGAATCAATGCTACCAGTCAAAGGAGAGGATGACTAGTCACAAGGTTTTAGGTGACCAGGGTTTACCAAGCTTGACCAACTGTTACCAACTGCAGTGCTTAATTTCAGCAAAGCTGTCAGTCTCTTATGAATCCCAGTTCCTTGTCATATGAAATATAAGCCAGGCTTACAAAGACCTGTCAGAACTGATTGTATATGTGGACTTTATCCTGTATAAATGCATGAGGTAAGCTGTAACAAGAAGAGCTTGCTTTAACTTGTGGGCATCAAATAACTCTAATGGTGATGGGTCAGACTTCTGATGCAGCCAAAGGTTGCAAGGACTGCAGGGTGTGCAGCTAAATTAAATGAAATATGACATACTTTAATCATTTTCTGAAGATAAAAGAGTAGCTCAAAAGTGATTTTCTTTTGGTCACTCTCTCTAATCATTTGCTTATGTGCTGTACATGTAGATGTTTCTAAAACTAACTGTTACTGGACATAACTTCTGTTCTATGAATATATGTGTTGCCCCCTAATGAGCTTTGTCACTGCTTGATCTGCAAAAGCAAACATGATTTGTTCTACACTTGTAAAAACATACTTCCTGTCACCATTATGGTTTATAACAAATTGTTTTCTTGCTAATGTTGGGTTAAAATGACGGCACTATTATTGCTTGACATCCATATGTTATAGTCAACTGGATATTTGTGCTCATTTCTACAAATCTTGACTTCTTCTATTGCAGTACAGTCTCATTTCTCTGTGTTCGTGTTTGTTCTTTATACTGTCTATGACGTATTTGCATTTTTTCCTTGTGATGGATGCCATGTAATGCTTTATTTTGTGGTACATATCTTCATTCATACCGATAAAACCATATTTAGTGTGACTTTTACACTAGCACCAAATTGTTAATAAGCAAACATTATTGTTTTTCACAGTTTAGTGAATAATACAGATTAAATGTGATTTTAATCCTAGAGACTGTCGTAAATTTCATGTACATAATTACAGCAGACATCCGGTATATGTCAAGGACTGTTATTGTGAAAGGCAGGAAAAGTTAGACGCCCATTCTAACACCCTTGAGACGAGTCAGCTTTGCTTGTTCTGGCCAGTCCACATCACCAGTCAGATGTGGACTGGCCAGAAGGTTGACCACAATTAGTTTTGACTAGTCATGAGCACCGTCTTGGCTTCACCCGTATGTGCTAAATAAAACTGTATTAAAAACGTTTCGGGGAATAACTTAAACATCTTTTTCAAAGATTTTATATTATTATTTAAAATATGTCCAAACCATCAAATTAAATGTTCAACAACATATCCTGTTTTAATCCCACTCTGGCAGCTGTTGGTGGGCTTGTCCCGGAGCTTCAATTATCATTGAGCTCGTTTCCAAGCATGTGAACTATGGCAGGTGGAAATCAGGCAACTCACAAGGGTCAGGGTGAAACTGTCAACTGCTGTGGTGGGAAATGGACTGCGGCTGCCCCCACCGTCTGGCCAGCTCCATCAGAAACTCTCCCTCACACAATGTAAACACCCACCCACCCCCTCCCCTGCTCTACGAATCAGCGGATCTGCGACCTGTCGGCAGTGATGAATAGAGGGCGTCTGCAGCCGTGGCTGCCACCACAGGCACAGATGGATGATAGTGGGCTGTTAAAGTGCTTCCTGCACCACAGTGGCTGGAATAGTCAAGGCGAACAGCAACGGGCAATGTTCCTGTGCTTTATTTTTCCTTTTTTTTTTTCTTTCTGTTTTTTCGAATGATGCTTGGGCTGGGAGTGCTACTGGCAACTGCTGAAGAACAGCCAGAGCACCTGGTATACAAATCAGACATTTACACAAACTGGGTTTCATTTTTTCTTCCCTTCTGACATCGCAGGTGGATAACATATGTTTTCTTTTTTTAATGTTAACACATTATTTAATTATTAACCGTCTGTATGTGTCAGCAGCACTGTTGCCAGCTGCAGTGGCATGACATGTCAAACTACAGTACAGCTGACACTGTCCACATAATTCACTTGTGTGGTACTGTATCTGGTAATTGCATAGCTAATTGCAGGGCTAATTGAGAAGTATTCAGAATTAATTATGAACTGTTCTCCCAGATGATGAAGAAAAAAAAATCACTTCAATTATATATACACTTCTAAATCTGCCACTAATCACACCACTTAACCCCAGTGAGCAGTCAATAAAGAGAAAATGGATTGATGCAACTTACCAGTGTTTACCACAAGATTCAGACATTACTTCTTAACTTGTTTTGTGTATGTTTTCATAACCCCAATGAAAATGTTCAGTTTCTTGTTTTAATTAAAATGAACTCCTGCCTACCTTCTTCCTTAAGGCACAAAACATTTTGTTGGTATTCTGCATAACTTGTAATATTGATTCTTAGGAAAAAAAATGGACCTTCTTCAAATCCTATTGTGCGGCTGTCACACATATTAGACCCCAGTATGACCCATGGGAGGGATTGAAGCATGAGCAAACAGTGGAAAGAACATAAACCATTAGATGCATGGAATCCACAGAGAGCACTGTTACAAGCGTGGAGGCTTCCAGCGGAGTTAAGTTCATTTTAATTAAAACAAGAGTGCTGTAGAGTTGTATCTCTGCAATGCAGACAGGTAACACTACTAACTGAACTCACCCACCTGAAAAAGCACCACAAACGTCAGTATAATTAATGCACAAAGGCTAAGGAAAAACAAAACAATGGTTTCTAGTGTGACTCATCCAACATCAACTCAGACGTTTGTAAAAGTGAGCCTGTGTAGGATGCCAGCGTATCCATCACGCTTACAAACACACGCTGAAATTTAATACATCACCTTCCATTTAGCCAAAAATGTGTGTCCACTGATCACGATGTGGAAAAACATCTTAAGGAAAATTTTAAATATACCGGGCAAAAGACGTTATCCCCAGTTATTTTTCCAAAATAGTGATACCTGCATTGTACAATTCTCACTGCGTTGCTTGGAATCTTATTCATACACATGATGCAGAAACAGTGAATGAATAATTCACTGTTTCTGCCAGGTGCAAAGATTTGTAAAGATGTTAAAGAAGTGTTCTGTGCAATTTAAAAAAAATTGTCACTAAAATCAGTGAAATGATCATGATTTGAAGATGGAACTAAAATAATTGTGATCATTTTAGCCATAATTATCACGATGCCTAATAACACTAATGCGCTTAGCTTTTTTGCCACATTGTTAAAAACTGCATCCAGGACAGACCGGCTAAGAACCACATGCATATATACACGCAAAATATCAGACTCTCTTCTTTTTTACCAATGGGAGGTGAAAATAAAATGTCAGAGTCGCAGCTTTATTTGCACATTCCTTGCATAAATTGATGGGAGCGATACCACACTCCTGAACGCTTGCTTATCAAACATTGTTGACATTCTGGGATAGATTTAAATGGCTGCAGCTCATTTGCATTAAAACACTGGCTGCAGCTTTTAGTATGTTGCAGAAGCAAATTGTGAGTGTTGTGTTTTTCTGTTCTCTGGGACCTAAATCTCTACATGATCAGAACCGATCTGCAGGAAACACTGGTGATATGTTACGAGTCAGAACTCAGATATCAGAACAATGTGATTAAGATCACGTTGTGACAGAGCCCTAACCTGCATGAGGAAACATTGTCCTGTAAACACAGACCTCTTGATCATCTCAGTTGCTGAAGATACAGAATCTAGTCTTTGTATGTGTGTGTGTGTTTTCTGTTTTGTACAGGTGCTCAGTTTAATCCTCCCAATTCTGAGTGACTTATCCCCATGAATTACAATATGAGAATCAGGAAACTATTGTGTTAAACCTTCAAAGCAAGAAGCTCTTTATTAATGATTTTTATGATTAACTGATTATACTACATGAAGAATGAAGTTTCAGCCAATCAACCACCAGAATATTGAGACTGCATTAGTCCATCCGTGTCCTAAACCACCATCACAGCTATAGAGCCGTATACAAGAAAAAATACAAAGTGCAACCTGCAAATTACCTTGCAGCATGCATAATCCAAATAGATAATGACAAAGACAAACCACATTCTTGGGCTTTACAGTTCGCATTTTGCAACATCACTAGCACACTTACCCAATATTATATTACAATCACAAGTTACAACTTTTAATATCTAAGTCTGCGGGCCACATCCGGCACACTATACAATTTTATCTGCCTCATGAAATAATTTCATATATAGATTATTAACCTTCCTGCCTTCTTGGGACCTTTTTGTGCCACTGCTATGTGTTAAATGGCTGCCATTTCCACTGTGTTCAGTGGAATATAACCAAACTTGCCACAGGATAGTTTTTACCTGTCAATGTTAATATTCCAGTGTGAATTCCTTAAATCAGCCTAAAATGGCTGAGCAGCAGAAATCCCCACACCCATCACCCTGGGGACCATTTTCTGCCCATTGACTTCCATTATAAACGCTATTTTTCAACCCCAAATTATCATCATATGATTTTATTTTTTCTTCTTTTCTTGGATGTCAATGAAGACTCAGGGCCTTGAAGTTTTAATTTTTCAATTGCAAAAAAAATGCAAAAAAAATAATGGCAGGTCAAAATGTATGTTGGTGCCAATCTTTGGTCCATCTAAAGGCCTACTTATAATGACAATCACATATTACTTCAACTGGTTTTTTGTGGAAATATTTAGTTTCGTTTTTTGGTTTTTGGGGCTTATAACACAGGGCGCTCATGTAATAACACTGGGATTTGAAGGGTTAAAACAACGAAAATATAATTAAAACTTTACATGAATATTTCAGGGAGAAGTAGTTTTACAAGGTTGGCTAATTTAAAGTGGAATAAAATATGGATATATGGTCTTTTTATGGCGTGGCTGAGAATGGTCCCTAGGGTGATGGGTGTGAGTTTTTTAAAGGATGGCAGGAGGGTTAATAGCCCATTGATATGTGGGAGCTGAATCTTCAGCCCTGCTGAGAATCCATGCAGACAGGGGTGGCACACTGATCACATGCAAAGACAGACAGGGATTGTACCATTATGTGAAAGATTGTTTTTATTTTCCGCCAGTGGTGGACAAAAGGTTTCAAACTTGTCCAGGCCTTAAACCTTATGTGTGTTCTCCATAGTAGTAGCAAATGCATAAAAATAAGGCTTTTATGAAAACATGGAATAATAACTGCCAACTTGAAAAAAGTAAAGTTGCACTTCAGTATTGAATCTTTTCAATATAATAAACCATATACAAAGTGTCTTTGAAAGCCAGAGGTGCAGAAATGTGTGCATGTAGATGAGTCTGACAGGCCTGAATGTGCGCTTGAAGCCATTTATAATTCTTAAGTTGTTTGATCTGCTTCTAAACACAAACAGGCACAAGCAGACATTTTTTACTTTTAACTATATTTTCATAAGTTGTACAGTCTTTCCTATTTTTAAAAACCTCCCTCATTGCCATTGATAGTACACAAAGTAATTAAGCAAACTGTTAACCTGTTGAACCCCAATGCCCCCAGTATCAAAAGGGAGAAGATCTGGTTTAAAGGGATGTACCACCAGATGTCTTATTTAAATATAGACATGTGTGGTATCCACAGACATGTCGGAATCTAAGCTAAAAGCTCACAAAACCATTTCAACAACCACCAAACAAAACAGCAAACAAGTAACGAGCAGATTAACGGATTCTGCACAAACAAGTAAACGCCAAACATGGATCCTTTCAGCACATACATGGACATGCCGTCGGGTGCTGAAAGTCAGCATCTCACAGATACTAAAACTGCAGGTTTTGTCACTCTGACCAAAATTTACCTTTGAAAAACATTGTAATGTATTCCCACTTACTTTGGCTGTCTTACGTCCACCACGATAAAATCGAAATTTCTGCACAGCTCTATCTCAGTGTGGTCTGAGACCAATTTCCCATCAAAAATGTTTATTTTTTGCCTTATTCACTTGTTTATTATGCACCAGTTTACCACTGTGTATTGTTGTCGGCCACCCCCCCTAAAAAATGACATCTGACAAGAAAGCCTAATTTTTCATATTGAATACTGAAGAAATTTCAACTTTCACAATTTATGCCAAATTGCAAAATGCTTAGCCCGTCTCTAATAAAAGTTTACGTTTTTCACTTTAAACTATAGAAATCTCTTTTTTTTAAAAAAATCCAACAGCAAAAAAGAACTGGACAGTGGAATATGAGGAACTTTTTTTTACACATGTATTTCTTACAATTTTAGACCAAAGAGTCTTGCTGACAGATTTCTTTCTTCCATTGTCACAACAGGAAAAAAAAAGTTAAATATGTGACTTGAGAAACACTTCAGGGTTCACTGAAGCAACGCAATTGTGGTCATACAGGAAGACCTGTAAGCACTTCCCATTGTAACAAAAATGACCTAGGACTCTTTGGATGGGAACTGTTAAATTGAAGTCAGAAATCTCTGACTTTTAACCAGGTAGGCCTAATCACTGCAAATGTCAGACTTTACCATTCGACTTTACCCTCTTAAAAGTCAAGCAGAGAAAGAGGTAGAAAGTAGTAGTTTTAAAAGTTACAAAACACCAAGTAGCAGTTCTCAGCGGTGTGACTTGTTTGAACTGTTCCTTGACAGAAACACCGAAAACAGACAAGGTCTATACTGACCCCCACAACTCATTCTCCAGGGAGTTCCATCCTGCTCATCCCAATGCATCACCAAGCTCAAAGAAAAGTAAAAGGACTTTTTTGTAAAGTAATGTCACTGATTTTTCTAACAAAGCTGATCATTTTATAATAGGCAGTAAAACTGTAAAAAATAAATAAATCCAAACATAAAAAGACACAATTTAAAAAAAAAAATCCTATGAATAGTTGGGATAAAAATAGAGAAGAAAAACAATCAAACCCAAGTGTTTTGTCATTTAGTATTTGGGTTCAGTAGATCCGATCATTTATCAGGTTATTACTTTATCAGTGAGAGCGCTGAAATGTAAAGGACCTTTCAAATATTTTCAATATTTGTATCATAATCTAAAGAGAGTTTCATAAAAAAGAAAGAAGAGTCACATTGTCATGCCATCCCTTGTCATTAATTTAGAGACCATTACAGACCTTTTTTTTTTTGCTTTAAATCTACTTTTTCTTGTCATTTCTTGCCAAATATTTACCGGTAAGAATACCAAGTTAATGTCTGTCTCTTTCAAAAGTGTCTGTCCTTTTAAAAGCAGGACTGGAAACAGGGGCTCAAATAAATGTTTACTTGAACACATTTTGTAATTAGTGGGCAGAGATGGAGAAGCCATTTCATGTGTTAAAGTTAAGCTAACTAGGTAATGGCTGTAAGACATCGTTTGTCTAATTTTTTGTCCGATTTACCGTTCATGTGTATAGAACTCGGAAGACTGCTGTGATTTTTAACTGTGCACTCTGGGATTTCACCAGACCTCATATTCTATGACCAGGAGAAAACTAGAAGCATGCCTGTCATATTTTACAACACTCATTGTGCTGTATACTGTGATTTTACTTGCCACCTGGACTGCTTGATAGATTTTTGGCTGCCTCCACAACACGACAAGGTTCACCTTGTATGTGAGATCAGGCCACTTTCAACAAGGTAAACCTTTTGGTTTTCATGTAACTATTCTCAGAACTTTCTGATAACTTCTCATATGTGTAATCTTTACAGTGTGTGAGTAGTTTCAGTTTGGGGTAATACCTACATTCCTCAAGAAATACAACTTTTATTATAGATTATATGAAATAAATATGATTTATGTTTGATTTCACATACTTGATACTGCTATTTGCTACAGCTCTGCATCAAATCAGGGGAGAGCACACTCTAGCCTGAAAGACTGACAGCAGAGTCCAGATCGATTCTTGCAGAAATTTTTTAGAGCTTTTCATGCAGCGTTGGTTCATTTGACAGCTCAGTTAAGTTATGGAGGGCAGGCAGTTGCTCTAATGTAGCTAAGTTCCGAGTCACGGTCTTTGGACAAGGAAGGAAAACATACCCTTTATTTCCAAAACCCTGGACTGCATTTCAGATAAACACTAAACTTTATGTCTTCCTTTTTTTTGGGTGTGAATGTTTCCACATTTTCTCCAAGGTTTGATCTTGTTAAAAGCAGATATTCCTAGAAAAACCAAAAGGAAAAGGTGAACTTTCAAAGTCTGTAAAAATGCTCTCCTAAGCAACTAAATATTTTACTTGTACAATTTTAACAGTGTTTAGAACACACGGGCATTATGGTTACATAATTCAAGCAGGTTCCATGTTTGTTTTCTACATATCTGCCAGAAGTCATTAGTCTTCATTTATTCTCCTCTCCAGTTCCCCCAGAGGAAAAGTCCTGGGAATCTGCTCCCTTACAGTGTGTGACTCAGAGCACAAAAAGGCCATCGCTGAAGTAAATTTCTACAATTTATACTTTTTTTTTTTCAAATGTGACTGAGTTCATTCACATGTGTGACACAGTAGGTGCATTTGCAGGAGAAGTTGCAGGACTCTGCGGACAGGGTCATTTAGAGACAACCAAGCAAGTCTATGGTTTATTTCTTTTTTCCTATTAAAAGCCACTAGTATTTATTAGAATTTAGAAAAGGTCACACCAATCAATTTTGGCATTTTTTGCAACAGACAAACAATGCATACTTTTTTTTTCAAATGCCAGACACTGTGACCACACAGATGTAATGTACTCAGTTCAGCTGAAAAAGTGAAAAGGTGTTTTCACACCATTAAACAGTAAAATGATCAGGCCTAAACTGTTTGTTGATGTGAGGTAGGAAACAGAAGAGTTTTTATCTGTGATGAACCAAACCCTAACATTTACCCGTGCAATCAGAATAAGTTTTTTGTGTGTATTTTTTGTGTTCTTTTAAGTCTTGGCAACCATGGCGCAAAGAAAATAACTGACACACTAACACAAAAAAGCCAGTTTTGGCCTTCTCCAGAATCTTAGCGTTATTACCTGTGGTAAGTTAAATAGAAAGTTAACAAATACTCCAAAGGGATCTTTGTAGAAACTACTTTCAGCGACCTGTATACCCACACTCCTTTGTTAGTGTTTCACCTTGCAAGCTAACCAAGCTAGCCAGTTAGCTTAGTTAACTGTTAGCTTAGGACTCTAAGGCTCCAAGAAAGGTCTGTTGGTTGTCAAATAGGGCTCATAGGGCAGTGGTCCCCAACCTTTTTTGTGCCACAAACCGGTTTATGTCTGACAATATTTTCACGGACCAGCCTTTAAGGTGTCGCAGATAAATACAACAAAATAAAACCAGTATTGGTACCAAAAAAAAAAAATTATTCATAACCCACGGGAAAAGACCCAGGGAAATTGAGTTAACAATAAAAACAATTTAAAAAAAATAACGATAAAAACAATATAATATAAACACCTTGAGGCGACTGCTGTTGTGATTTGTCACTTTATAAATAAAATAGAATTGAATTGAATTAAGTTAAATAAATTTGTAGTCTAGAGACCAATGAGTGAGATTCGGGTGGCTAAATAATCGAACACATTACATCCTAAATGCAAACATCCACCTTAAAGAGTGAGCTGAATTTATGCTTCCCCAACTTGTGTGGAAATGTTGCTAGTAAACATGCTGATGTTTGCTATTCTGGTCTTAAAGTCATCTTTCAAAGACTTAATAGCTCTTAGAAAAGCGCTTCATTTGATTTGAGTTGATCTCCAGCTCATATTCATTTAATCAGGATGTCAAACTCTATCTACATCAAATAGTAACAGTGTTTGGCAGTTTGCCCACTTTTGCTGAAGGGCAATTTAAACCTGTCATGGCTGCCAATGAGACGCACCTCGTACCTATGTGAGTCCACACGAAAAAAAGAACTGCTTGAAATTAGCCATGTTTACATATCAAGGGCTGTCAAAGTGATTAATTACCACCTCCTTTCCTAGATAATATCATGTGGCATCTGCCCTTTCTCTTTCACTTAAGTACTGGCAGAGATCACTTCTCCTCTTAATTAAATGAGCCCCATGGGTTAATATTTGCAAGCAAACCTTAAACCTGATCCTCAAACACAGTATCAGCTTCAGGAAGGATGCAGAAGAATATACGGGTGAGGTGTTGTGTCAGATTTGACAGCTGACTCCAGGAGCCGCACCGAAGTCAGACAAGGCTAACGGCTAATAATATCACTCTGATCTTTTTAGCCTTGAGGTTTGCTTGGAGTGCGAAGAAAGGGGTGAAAATGACTTCCACGCTCAAGATCGGAAATAAAAGATAAGTGGAGAAATAGTCTCTAAGCAGAAAAGACTCACACCTTTCAGCCGCTAAAGCTTCGGTGCTTTGGATTGAATTTTTTCTGAGTCAGCACATTCTGCTGCTCGACTGTCCATTATTACAGTTAAAGCCAGTGGAAAGTGACTGTACTCACAAGTTGTACTTGCTGCAATTTTGAGGTGCCTGTAATTCTACAAGGAAAATTCCTTTAACTGTTTGAACCATACAGTTTTGCTCCACTACACTTACCTGATTTAAATATGGGTGATCTTGCATTCAAGGTCATGGCAGCTTTTAGCATGTCTACAGAACTTCCACCTAAAGGTTCTGTAGTCTGGTGCCTCTTTGTGTCCAATAAGTAATCCTCCAATTCCTTTTTCAATTTAAGGTGGTGCAGGAAATCAAATCTGGTAACTACAGCAGGAGGTGAGCAAAAGTTGCATGGGCAAAAAACTTCATCATTTTCATTGCACTGTGAGCTGTCACAAGATAACAGTAGCACACACCACAGTTGAGGTTGTTTCTGCCATGCATTCTCCATCAGACCCCTCAGAAAGTTACAGTAGGTGGCACTGATGGTGTCACCCTGGGAGACAGATTCATTATGCACAACCTCATGGTGAGGATGCTCATGCAATAATGTATCTCCCCCGATTTACCGCCTTCAGGTTTGGGTAATCTGGGCTCTCCAGCTGACAGCTGCTGTTTTGAATGCAGAGACCCTGCTTTCAGCACCACAAATGATCCTCCACATGAAATTTGTGTCAGACGTTGAAGTTGAGTTGATGGGCCCCAACGTTTTGAACACAAACACATGCTACGTCATCGGTTTTGTTGTTTTCATGAACAGCTGAACAGTACATTGACATGTGTTATAAGATGGACATTATCTTAATTCCACTGTATGGTAAAGTGTGGGTATTTGCCCAGTTCTGACTAGTTGACCAGTTCTTTCATGTTTAAATATTTGTTTTCTCAAGGCTGAAGCTGGAACACATGTTCACTAATAAAATATTTCCTTAATCAATTAATTAACGTCATAGTTAGCCATCCTTGTTGACCTTTTTTCTCTAGTACTGACAGATATAGCGCCCTGCAACACTATACAGATTTTTCTTTTTAAATGAAATGGAGGCCTTTTCTTGGCAGAAAAAATATGTTATAATAGGAAAAGCGCAGGTGTAATCGATAACATTAAAAGACTTTTTCCATTTAGGTAAGCTACTTCCTTGCGTGTCATTGCAGGGTAAACACAGGTGTAATTAATAACATTAATTACGGCTCTGTTTCATTTAGCTGGGCGAGGGTCCTGGAGTTGTGCATGCTGGCTCACTGTCACAGCTTACTGATACAGTTGATGAAACTGATCCATCATTAATGTAATTAGTTTCACCTGTGCTTTTCCTGCTATAAGTCAAAATGTCTGCAAGAAAAGTGTTGGGCATTGAACAGAACTAAATAGAACTTTTTTTGTGCAATTGTGTGGCGTTCTGGCAAAACACAGTGCATATATTTCACATTCTTTGCATCATTCAAATAGAACTATGGGAATATTTCGTATTTTTCAAGCCCCTACAGCAGTTAATCCGTATATATCATAGAGGAGTATGCTTTATCACAGATGACACATTTCATATTTCATCATTGCTCTCTGTCTGAAAAGGTTGGATGGGCTTCAGTTATTCTTTTTGTGAAAATGCTTAAGCTTTTAAACCCTCTAACATTACCTTAATTTAAATAGTGTAGGTATAAATCATGATCCACTAAATACTTAATCTTGATAACCTTGATGGATTTGATTTCAGGTACTATGCACTTTTCAAATTAAGTAAACTTACAGCTGTCAAGTGAGTGTCTTTTATTCCCCTTGGAAATTGTTCTTGTTTTTAAAGATGTTCCTTGTGTTGTTCACATCTGCTGATTATGTTCTTGTTAATGTTTCTTGTTCCCAGGTCTCTCTTGTAAAATAGATTTTAATCTTAATGAGACTGCCTGATGAAATAAAGTTTTAATTATTTAAAGATAACCCCACTGAACAGTAAATGCGGTATGCAAAATTACAAAATTGAGTGACTTCAGAGAGCTGTTGACTGACTGGCACTTGAGTTTTCTTTGCTGTTGTTGTTACCATTGATTTTTCTTTTAATAAAAAAGTAGTGCCTGGTGACCTTAAGTATATCCCAGAATAATGCTCTATGCTTGCCATAGTTGGTAGTGTATAACAGAGATAGTTTCCATATTTGAAAAGTAAACCAAATGGTAAAATGCCAGCATTCCTTTCACCAGCTATCAATTCCTGTTAGCTGTAGGCCATGCAAGGTCATCAGTGTTATAGGCAACACTTATTGTAACATTGGTATAGTAATAGCAATCAGAAATCCCTGCTGGCTAAGAATAACCGACAAATTGAATGCTGGAGTATTAGCTCAAAACAAGGTCTGTAGATGGCCTGTAAATGGTAAATGGCCTGTATTTATATAGCGCCTTACTAGTCCCTAAGGACCCCAAAGCGCTTTACATATCCAGTCATCCACCCATTCACACACACATTCACACACTGGTGATGGCAAGCTACATTGTAGCCACAGCCACCCTGGGGCGCACTGACAGAGGCGAGGCTGCCGGACACTGGCGCCACCGGGCCCTCTGACCACCACCAGTAGG
Source organism: Diplotaxodon limnothrissa (assembly GCF_057381915.1). NCBI lineage: Eukaryota > Metazoa > Chordata > Actinopteri > Cichliformes > Cichlidae > Diplotaxodon > Diplotaxodon limnothrissa. The sequence goes on along the minus strand of NC_140612.1, from coordinate 11,235,220 downwards.
CAACGGGTGAAGTGTCTTGCCCAAGGACACAACGACCGAGACTGTCCAAGCCAGGGCTCGAACCGGCAACCTTCCGATTACAAGACGAACTCCCAACTCTTGAGCCACGATCGGCCTGGGTTCAAATCTACAATCTGGCTGATTTGAAGTGTGTAATTTGAGTTAGAGTAATTGGTGGTTCTAAATTACCCATGAATGTAAGTGCACATGGTTGTTTGTCTCTATGAAATCATAAACCCCCATATTGGTTCATTAAGCAAGACTAACAGTAATTGCCCTGATTAACAAAGTAGTTGTTCAAACAACAAGATTTCATTGTGTTTTCCTAAAGTTTTTAACTTGTGTAGAATGAATTAAAACAAATTTCACTTTACATACTTCAATAAATCACTTCAAGTCATTGTAAGAATACTACATTGATCCAACGTAATCTGTTTACATTAAACCACCAAATGCCAAATGTGTTGGTTTGACATGGTCAAAAATGGGTTATTGTACTTGGTTAAATCACGTGGAAAAAAGTGCCACGATTGTGCTCATCCAACACAGATTTTTTTGAGTGTAATATTATAAAGGGTCTTGAATTGGCAGGACTTGTGCAGTATAAAGTAAAGCTAAAATGAACAGACAAACAACAGAATAGACACTCTGCAGAAGTACTTCGCAGACTTGTATATACATTTAAAAGGTAATGATAAAACCTAACTAGTTTGGAGTATTGCTACTTTAACCGAAATATGTCCAAATATGTCTTACTCTGAAAATGTTCTTTACAAAGTGAATGCAAGCACACATTCACTGAACAGTCTTGAAGGAAGTTGAAGCACATGTACACAGCTCCCACCTAAGCAGTGCAGGTAGTTATCAGCAGCTAGGAGCCAGTATTTCACATGAACTTTAAAAAAATTATCATTAAAGCCACAGATCTACCAAGAATGCTCCATAAATCACCAACACAGCTTTGATTCTGATATTAAAAATACAATTACCATATTTCATCACTTATGACAAGCCTTTGAAAGCACTGATAAGCCATGACTACGTTATTATTTCTGCTCTGGCAAGCAGTTTAATATATTCTACAGCAGGGAATTTCATTTCATATGTCATGACACACCGTGTTGCATTCTGATGTCTGTAAAAACAGACTCAGAAGTCAAGCAAGCTGTAAGTTTAATTCAATCACATATTAGGGCATCTGCATATAATCCCACCACTGTCCCCAAACACACCATACGAAAGAAATCCCAGTGTTATTCTTGCTATAATGACCATAATTTCTTTTATTTTTTCTTCTTGTCAAAGTTTGTTTGCTATGCACTGTATAGCGCAATTGAAAAACTAGAAAGCCCACTAATTTGTGTCATGTAGAGTAGCCCATATGGGAGATGTGGGATTTTCAAATAACACTGTTCTTTGCTCACAGGATTAAAGCACAGTCACAGCTTTGAATATAAACCATTTGCACATCTTAAAATGTAATTAGTCATTAAGATATGTTCTCCATGTTGCTGCCTCAGCCTTTTGTATGAGGAGGCAGTCTGTTCTATCCTGATAGTGGCTTCATTATGAAAAAGAATACGCTTCTCATATATTAAACACTTTGATGTTTCACAGCACCACAGCTCAAGTAGTTTAGCTGCAGGAACATTTTCCTTTATTTACATGGAATCATACTGTGCTCCGGTGAAATGTTTTCATTGGTGCTTTTTGTGTACGGCCTATTAAAATTTCATGACAAATTGCAGAGTTTCTAATAATAAAATATGACAGATTTTTGTTTTCCTCGTGTAAACCTCGTCATTCTACTGCCTGATCACAGTGAATAAGATCATTTGGTACTGAGGTTCCTGGCCTGCGTTCATCACTTTTACATGTCTGCCTTTCCCCCCATTCCTTTTAGAGCAAAAACTGCCTGAGGCCACTCACACACACAAAAACACCTATGGCATTTTAATGACTAGAATGAGCAAAACCTTCACGGGGAAGCTGAAAAGACTTCTTTATGAAAGCCAACATTTTGAATGGGTGTTTTGACATTTTAACAGAGAACAAGATACAACAAAATTAATATGTTAACAGCCCTTTTTTTCCAACTATAATTATGTAATTAAGTTATTAATCAACTTTAAGTAAAATGCAATATCTCAAATGTAATATTTATTAAAGCACAATTATAGTACAGAAGAGAGAGGGTCATGCCTTTTTTTCAGAAGGGAAAAAAGCAATGGGTCATGATGATTGCCTCGCTCGCACTCAAGAAGAACCACCAGGAATAACACAGCGGGAACTCTCAGAACATCTGTTAAGCATCTTATATCCACAAGCAGTCAGCATTTGACAAAAACTACTCAGCACCTTATGCTCTCCACTGATACTCTAAGGACAGTGAAGACTGGAAATGATAGTCTGCTGTAGATAAAAGAAATTTAAAAAGGAAGGGAAACTATGACAAGGAGGTAACTATGATGATATAAACATGGGGGAAAAATCCTTAAATTTAAGTATTACAGTCAAGAAATGTTGGAAAAATGGTGTACGATATTACATGATGTTATTAAATCCTTCCAAGCTAGGTTTATATGAGAATTGATCACATCTGTGATTTGGCTATCATTTCTGAATGGCCGCATTGTGTTCCCCTCTACCCTGACTTCAAAGTGTGATTATCCTCTAGAATTAGAAGGAAAAAATGTCTCCAGCTTTATGCCTCATATTCAGGAATCACTCTGAAGAAGTGTCACATAATGGTGAAGTGGTCCTCAAGTCAACACTGATCCTCAGTCTGATTGTAACAATCAAGCACAACTGGCTACCTGAACTTCAAGAGGCTCCCTGAGAGACAGACTTGCCCTGTTGCACGATGATGAATGTGATCATAAGCTGAATACACATGATGCTGAAAATGGGATTTATATAAAGCAGTGCACTCCTGTTATTGTACACGAAGCACTGCGAGATGTTTGAATTATCACATTCCATCTGGGAAAAGTGGAGTTTCTGATAATGAGATGAAAAATTTGACAGACCATCTGGCAACAGTGCTCCCCGGAAAAAACACCACCACACTGGTATAATATTAAAATGTCATGAATATGTGATTTTCATCAAATAAACATGTTGTGACTGTAAAAGTATGAATAAATTGATGTGTGTGTCTTAATAATACAATAAAACAATATGAAACACTTCTTTCATATGAAGCACTTAGAGTGGCTGATTGTGTATACCCAGCACATTGCTGATTAAAAAAAAACTATTGCCCATGCTGTGAAAGGTAATGATAACTGATCCACTGATCTCTTCACAGTCTTTGTGCCTACGATCTGATAATCAGATCGTTTACCAGTCAACAGTATTGGAAAATGAGACTAGAGGTGGAAGAGTGGTAATTTTAAATTGATTGAATGCCTTTAAAAGCTATTACAGCATATTGGAGTGGTATAATTTGCCAAAGCATTTTCCTTTTTCAAATTGACTGTTCATGAAATCTCTCCCCAAGCAGTGATTTCAGTAGTTTAGCAACTATAATTAGACACAGCAGGTCTTTTCTACTTATATACTTCTATGCATGTTAAAGCAGTGTACATGATTCAAAATAATACATTGACAATATATAGAAAACAATGTAAAGAAGTGACTAAATTGTATTAATCTTATGTAATGTCAGATGTTTAGTAGTAAGGGGCATCCAATTCCCCAACTATTTCCTGGGGTTCAATTCAATTCAATTCAATTTTATTTATATAGCGCCAAATCACAACAAAAGTCGCCTCAAGGGTTATAAGCAATACTGTAAAATAAAAACTATGTTTAGAATCAAACTCAACTTTGTAGAACCCAAGACTTTGAGAATCCAGAAGTCAAATATAAACTCATTCAATTTTTCAAATCCTGAAACATTCCCTACTAAAAGTTACACATTCTCCTTTTTTAATAGAGCAAATTAACAGCATCTACATGATCCAGAGATGTGTGTTTAAAATGTTATTTATAATTTATTTTTAGCACTGTTCTTTGATGCTGTAATTACAGTATTATACTGCAATTTTTGAACAACACTATTTCTATATGCCTTTCTCTTTTTCATGGATCCACACCTGGCGTATGAAGGTGGGTTCTGGCTTGAGCTGTTTTCAGATGTGCACTGCTGAAGATGTCGAGGAAATCAGGTCAGGACATTAATTTTTTTCTTTTCTATGTGTAGCAAAAAGGAGATAATACTCATTAATTGAAATTATCTTGAAACCTGGATTTACAGCCCTGTAGACACCTACAAACATCAGTGATTTACAACATTAAATGTGTGCTTGAAGCAGCCAACTAGTAACCTGCAGTTTGTGACTTGAGTCCCTGACAAACATTATCATAGTAAATGACTTAACCAATCTAATTTTAATCACACTCATTCATTCCAATTCATACGTACAGCTCTATGATAATTTCTCCCATGCTGAAGAATATCAGCTACTCAAGGGGAATCAACATCTGGACATTTATTCTCCATAAGTAATAAACACAAGCAGATTTTCTCCAAAACCTGATAACAAAAGGTGTCCAGCTATAATTATTGCTATTAGACTTACAGTAAATGCAAGGTGAAAATAATTAGTGATTAGACATCATTGCATTTTGTGAATATGGAGTTGATTGAACATCTCTTCAGATTAAAATAAGTGTCCATTAGACATGAAGCTTATGTTCACGCTGCTTGCTCATTGAAGCATAATACCGTATATAAAAATTCAACAACATAAAGCACATACAAACCAAAAGATAATGTCATGGTCTGGCTGCGTGGCAGGCATGAAGGACCCAAATGCAGGACTCACGAAACAAAAGAGTTAACTAGCGGTGGCAGCTTTATTTTGGCTGTTCAAAAGTCGAATACTGAATACAAGAAAATAAAATCAGACTTAACACTACAGACACAGAACTAAAACTAGGAAACTGAGAAACTAGGATTAGGCATTGCCACGCTCACATAGGAACACACAGCAGGGGTAGTATGACGCAACAACGGACAGAGGAAAACACAGGGCTTAAATACACAAGGGAGTAAAGAGGGAATGAAACACAGGAGGGAAACACAGCTAGGACTAATCCGACATAACGAGATGGGGGGGGGGGGGGGGGAGCAAAACTGAAAACACTGAACACAGGACAAAAAACTATCAAAATAAAACGGGAAACACACAGACCGAAACACAGACTCAAGACACGCAAGCTCAACACAGTGACTGGGGAGACATAAATTCCCCAAAACTGGACTTCTTATTTCTAACTGAAACCTGGCAGCGTGATGGTGACTATTCACCCCTCATCGAACTTTGCCCCAATAGGTACTCCTTCATCAGCCAGCCTCGGACGTCGGGTCGAGGAGGAGGTGTCGCTGTGGTGTTTGGAAGCCGGTTTCACTGTTGCATTTTTCAACGGTTGAACTACAGCTGGTTAGAATTGGAAATAAAGATCTGTTTTAGTGTGCTGTAGTGTGTCGTCCACCTGGCATTAACAGCATGTTTTTAAAGGAGTTCAGTGAATTTCTATCCTCGACCTTGAAACTGTCTAGACTGGTTATAGTCGGGGATTTTAATATACACATTGATGATGACTCTGACCTCTTTGCCAGAGGTTTCCTTAGCGTCATGGATTCTTTTCATTTTACACAGCATGTGTCTGGTCCCACACACACCAAAGGACACACATTGGACCTTGTTTTTACTTTAGGTTTAAACATTGAGTTCATTTGTACTGAGGACCTTTTTATCTCGGACCGTTGTTGTATTCTTTTTAACCTGTCTTTTCATCTGTCCCTCTCTCCTATTCGACATGTGGTTAGCTCTGGCATCTTAAAATTCCTCTACTGCTGTTAAATTTTCCAATGCTTTTAATTTAGATTTATCTCCTTATAACGTTCATCTTTTAACAAATCTTTTTAATAATCATTGTCTTTCTATTTTAGACAATGTTTGTCCTGTCAAAACTAGACTAGCTCCGGTTTCAAAGTTGTCCCCCTGGATAAATCACAGCATTCGCTTCTTAAAGCGTTGCTGCCGCAAGGTTGAGCGTTTATGGAGGAAAACTCATTTGCATGTCCATCTCCTTCATTTAAAGGACCTTTTAGTCTCTTTTAACACTTCAGTTTGAGATGCGAGGGGGCTGCCTATTTCTCAGACTTAGTGTCTAAGAGCAGAGGTAACCCCAAGGTACTTTTCAACACTGTTATTGTTGCTCCTGCTCCACCTGCTGCCCCAATTTCATCAAATGAAGATTGTGAAAAATTTCTTTCTTCGTTGAAAAAGTCAGTAATGAGAGGAACAATATTTCTCTTTCTGTGTGTCTGTTGTCAGCGCCAACTCGAGCTAGCCTGTAATTTTAGATGGATTTTTACCTGTGTCCTTACCAGAGCTGGTCAAGTTAGTTAATTCGATGAAAGCGTCCTCCTGCTCTCTTGATATTTTTCAGTCTATCAGTCACTGTGTCCTTAAAATTATCAATACCTCACTGACTTCTGGTCAGGTCCCTGTTTATTTTAAGAATGCTGTTATTCACCCACTGTTAAAAAAAAAAAAAACCTAAGCTTGACGCTTCTCTTCTCAGTACTACAGACCAATTTCAAAATTACCGTTGGCTGTTTGGTCTCTCCAATGTAGAGGTACACTGTACAGCATACACCACATTGACAATGTGGTGTATGCTGTACAGTGCAGCGAGGAATGCCCAGACCTCTAAATTGGAGAGACCAAACAGCCACTTCACAAGCGCATGGCACAACACAGAAGAGCCACCTCCACAGGACAAGACTCAGCAGTCCATCTGCATCTTAAGGATAAAGGACACTCTTTCGAGGATGCCAATGTTCACATTTTGGACAGAGAGGACAGATGGTTTGAAAGAGGAGTGAAAGAAGCCATCTATATCCACTGTGAGCGACCATCTTTGAACAGAGGCGGGGGTTTACGACACCAACTGTCTGCCATCTATAATCCAGTTTTGAGTTCCCGCCCCAGACGCCTTAACGCCCACTCACATCCTGGGCCATCTGATCTCAGGAATTCGCATGATAAGGTGGGGCCAGGTTTCACAATGAACTCACCCGAAACTCTGGCTGATTGGGACCCACACCCAGTTTCACACCTTGGCTCAGGCGATTAGAGGATCATCAGGGGGTCCTTTTGTCCCTCTGTGGGGCGATACTCCCACTAGGTTTATATCTGGGACTCTCCACCATTTGACCTTAGAACTGAAGAAGCTTCTCGGATGAGAGGTGAAACGTCTTCAAGTAACTTAAAGAAGTCCAGATGCTTTTCTTTGCAAGCTCCTTTGACTACGATGACCTGGATGACTGAGAACCTTCACAGACAGATGGCTGGAAACTTTCTTCAACTAAACGAGGAGAAGACTAAAGTCCTTGTTTGTGCTCCTAAAAGATTTGTACCTAGTGTTATGGAAAACGTGGGTTCACTTGCTACATTTGCCGAACTATCAGGAACTTTGGTGTTACTATTGACTCAGCTCTAAATTTGGATGCTCCTGTAAAATCTCTGGTCCGCTCCTGTTTTTATCACTTGAGAAACATTGCTAAGCTGAGTCCCATTGTATCACGCTCCGAATTAGAAATTGTCATTCATGCATTTGTTTCATCTTGTCTGGATTATTGTAATTCTTTGTTTACTTGTTTATGTAAAGCCTCTTTGGAGCATCTGCAAGTTGTTCAGAACGCTGCTGCAAAGCTTCTGACCAAGTCCTCCAAGTACTCCCATGTCACACCCCTGCTGATTCAGCTGTAACTGTGACCCCCAGACTGTGGAACTCTCTCCCTTTGAGCCTGAGATCTGTGGACTCAGTGGTCACTTTTAAAAGCAGCTAAAAACTCATCTTTTAAAAATTAAAAAAAAACAGATTTAATAGATATAACCACTTTTTTTTTATACCGGTTATAATGCTAATGATGTTAATTAAGTAGATGAATTGTTGGATATAAATATTAGTAAATATTAGTTTCTTTCAACCTACAGTGGGGCAAAAAAGTATTTAGTCAGCCACCGATTGTGCAAGGTTGAGGTCTGGAGACTGGCTAGGCCACTCCAGGACTTTCAAATGCTTCTTACGGAGCCACTCCTTTGTTGCCCGGGCGGTGTGTTTTGGATCATTGTCATGTTGGAAGACCCAGCCTCGTTTCATCTTCAAAGTTCTCACTGATGGAAGGAGGTTTTGGCTCAAAATCTCACGATACATGGCCCCATTCATTCTGTCCTTAACACGGATCAGTCGTCCTGTCCCCTTGGCAGAAAAACAGCCCCATAGCATGATGTTTCCACCCCCATGCTTCACAGTAGGTATGGTGTTCTTGGGATGCAACTCAGTATTCTTCTTCCTCCAAACACGACAAGTTGAGTTTATACCAAAAAGTTCTACTTTGGTTTCATCTGACCACATGACATTCTCCCAATCCTCTGCTGTATCATCCATGTGCTCTCTGGCAAACTTCAGACGGGCCTGGACATGCACTGGCTTCAGCAGCGGAACACGTCTGGCACTGCGGGATTTGATTCCCTGCCGTTGTAGTGTGTTACTGATGGTGACCTTTGTTACTTTGGTCCCAGCTCTCTGCAGGTCATTCACCAGGTCCCCCCGTGTGGTTCTGGGATCTTTGCTCACCGTTCTCATGATCATTTTGACCCCACGGGATGAGATCTTGCGTGGAGCCCCAGATCGAGGGAGATTATCAGTGGTCTTGTATGTCTTCCATTTTCTGATGATTGCTCCCACAGTTGATTTTTTCACACCAAGCTGCTTGCCTATTGTAGATTCACTCTTCCCAGTCTGGTGCAGGTCTACAATACTTTTCCTGGTGTCCTTCGAAAGCTCTTTGGTCTTGGCCATGGCGGAGTTTGGAGTCTGACTGTTTGAGGCTGTGGACAGGTGTCTTTTATACAGATGATGAGTTCAAACAGGTGCCATTCATACAGGTAACGAGTGGGGGACAGAAAAACTTCTTACAGGAGACGTTGCAGGTCTGTGAGAGCCAGAGATTTTCCTTGTTTGAGGTGACCAAATACTTATTTTCCACCCTGATTTACGAATAAATTCTTTACAAATCCTACCATGTGAATTCATGGATTTTTTTTTCACATTCTGTCTCTCACAGTTGAAGTGTACCTCTGGTGCAAATTACTGACCTCTGTCATCATTTTAAGTGGGGGAACTTGCACAATCGGTGGCTGACTAAATACTTTTTTGCCCCACTGTATATATGCATACATCCCTTATGATCATTATAGTAACATGTTCAATGTAATGCAAACAGAGCATAAAAATCAGTGAATATGTATGACTTGAATTCAGGTCTCTGGAGTGAGCAGAGAAATGACTCATTCCACCACTGACACCTCCAACCTCCAAATGTGGATTTTTCACTCAAAACAGCAAATAAGATTGTTGCACAGTAACATAGCAGGTTAGCTTTAACCTGGATGGTTTTCTCAACACCAGTTGCACGGCAAATTATTAGACTGCTGATGAATGGGGTTTAATTAAACTGTTTACATGTAAAACCACTCTCACTGCTTACTTATACCCAGCAATAAAAGCAGAAATCTGCGTGTTGGCATGTCTGAAAAACTTGGCCCACTCTGCTCTCACGACAGAGTTTAATGAGACTGACCTTTGAGGATGGAGAGCTGAGCTCGTTCTCGGCATATAAATAGCAATGAACTCTGACCTAAAGATTCAGGGGGCCATCAAAGCTTGTCAGTCCTTTCCTACGCTTCTATGACTCACCCATCTTCAGGAAACCCTGGATTCATTTTGACACAATGACAACACATGCTATCGGGCGGGGTACGTATAGTTGGAGAAGTCGGACTCCCTGTGGGTTTATGGAGGTTTTTACTGTTTGTTACAGCAGCAGATCAATGCAGTTATGATTCTACAGGGTATAGCACACCATAGCTGACATGCTGTATTCTCTGTTGACGCGACATGGAACTACTCGCTCAAAATACAAGGAATAATGGAAGCTTTAAAAATTAAGTCAACCTTAATGCATCCATTATATAATTGAGTCGCAGAAGTGGGTCTCTCATGTTCCTGTTCCTGTGTGTCACTTTGCACATTCAGTGATGAGCAACAACCCTAAGACCATTCTGCCCGCAGGCCCCTCACTGCTTGTTCAGATGTCAGTGTGTGTCGAAGCGCAAGAGAATGAAGACCATGCACAACATCAAAAAAATAATAGACATTTAAAAAGTGTTAGTTTAACTACAGGTCGATCTCCAAACTCCCTTTTATATCCAAAATATTGGAAAAGGTAGTTCTAAAACAACTTCAGACCTTTGTAGATGCAAATGGTATTACAGTTTTTCTCAAATGTTAAAACACAAAAGCCAATCCTGTAACCCAAATGACCAGTAGTCTAAACACATTTACTAAATGTAGCCACCATATTCCAGTACCATAAACACATGTCACATGAAGACACAATTCACAAAACACAACCCTCTGTACTCATAAATCTAAACACATTTTTCCTTGCCAAAACACATGTTGCAAAACAACTCTGCTCATATTCTCAAATGAAAGCCCATGTGATGCAAAATGCTTGCCACAGTCACCAATCTGTGAACACAGGGAACACACCTGGCGTCAGTCACTACACACAACGACTCAAAATTGAAGACACCTGTTGCTAATGATGTGACCCCACCTATGAAAGCATAGTTTGGTGAAGATGCCAAACAATCACAATGGATGAAGGCATTCAAGCGTGCGGAAGGAGAAGAGCTGCAGGCCAAAGAGGAAGAGGGGTTGAGATCAGAGGAGGAAGAGGTGAAGGCCTAAGAAGAAGAGGAGTTCGGAGTAGAGGAGGAAGACAAGGAGGCCAACAAGAGAGAGGAGAAGGTCCAGGTGGGAGAAGAAGACAACCTCGCACCATCATAACAGATGATATGCGAGCAACAGTAATTGACCATGTCATTGTCCATGGCATGACAATGGCTGAAGCGGGACGAAGAGTACATCCAAACCTGAGTAGGTCCACCGTGGCCACCATTATCAAGGCATTTAGACAACACAACAGGTATAGTACGCTATTGCTTTCTTTGTCACACTACAGTTTTACAGGCCTGTGAAAGTGGTCTGTTACCTTACATGTAGTTTTACATATAAATCAGTCAATTGACAACACATGTTTCTTTCTTTAGAGCTGAAAGAATGCCACATAGAGGTGGGAGGATTGCCATATTCACAGCAGCACAAGAAACCCTCATTGCAGATATGGTCCGTGAGAACAACTGCATTAGACTCCGAGAGATCAGAGACAAAGTCATTGCAGATAATGTAAACTTTGAGAACATTGATGCTGTCAGCGTGTCCACAATAGACCGAGTTCTCCGGCGCCAACAGATGAGGATGAAACAGGTCTACAGGGTTCCCTTTGAGCGCAACTCTGCGCGACACATAGGACAACGTTACGAGTATGTGCAAGTACGTATACATCCATGTCCACAGTACAGTTAGTGGACATACTGTGTTGCTTAGTGGCCTACATTACTTCTGGACAATACTGTGCTACCTGATTGACCGTTCTGAACACCTGTACGCTTTTCCATGTTCCACAGAGGATAATGCAGTTGGACGCGATGGCCAGACCCCATGAGTACCTCTTCCTGGATGAGGCTGGCTTCAACCTCCAGAAACGAAGGCGAAGGGGCCGTAACATCATTGGCCAGAGAGCCATCACTGAGGTTCCTGGCCAACGGGGGGGTAATATTACTCTTTGTGCAGCTATGGGTACGGAGGGGCTTGTCCACCGGCATGCTGTCCTTGGGTCTTACAACACCCAACGTCTCCTCACCTTCCTAGAGGAGCTAAAAGACATCCTCCTGGACCGTCAACAACACCATCCTAGGCTAGCACATCACATGTATGTGATCATTTGGGACAACGTCCGCTTCCACAAGACACACCAAATCAGAGAGTGGTTCACCACCAACAGTGACCACTTTTTAAACGTCTGTCTGCCACCCTACTCCCCTTTCCTGAACCCTATAGAGGAGTTCTTCTCATCATGGAGATGGAAGGTGTATGACAGACAGCCATACACAAGAGAGAACCTCGTACGGGCAATGGAGCTGGCCTGTGCTGACATCCCAGTGGAGGCCTTCCAGGGATGGATTCGCCATTCCAGGGCGTTTTTCCCGCGGTGCCTAGCAAGGGACAATATAGCCTGTGATGTGGATGAGGTGATGTGGCCCAATGCAGCTCGGCGACATGATGCCGCACAGTGACTGTGTGTAATACTGTAAAATGACCGTGTAGACAATAAAAAGACTTCACACCCTGATCATGTTTCCGAGAGTACTGTTGTGTGCGATAGATTCTGTTTTTGCATTGAGTTGTGTTACAGTAGTGTACATACATGCAGGGTGTTTTTATAGATTTATAGTCTTCATGTGAAACTCACAAATCTAAATGCCTAATCCTCTGCAGGGTTCTATGACGATCCGTTACTGTACAGTTTGTGAAAATATGCATTGGCAGTTATGAACCAAAGAACCTTCTCACAAATTGAGCATTGTGTTTTCAATTGTTTTGCTGTAGTGTGTAATGCTGTGTATAGTGTTTACAGTTTTGACAGCTTCGAGCTGCTCTCTTGGTGTGGGAGTTTGAGTTTTGCAGTGGGAAGGTGTGGTTGTGTTTATGTAGCTTTAGAGAAGGGTGTTGTGTTTAGACATTGGGAAACATGGTGGAAACGTTTGTGACATGTGTTTTAGCATTTGAGAAAAACTGTAATGACAAATTTCAGTCTGGTTTTAAAACTCGCCACAGCACAGAGACAGCCTTACTTAGACTTTTTAATGATCTTCTTTTAACCGCTGACTCTGGTGATTCTGTGGTTTTAGCTTTACTAGACTTGACTACTGCTTTTGACATGGATAACCACAACAATCTTCTATCAAGATTGGAACATATTGTTGGTCTTAAAGGTACGGTTTTATCCTGGTTTAAATCTTACCTCTCAGAGAGGTCGTTTTCTGTTGCTGTGGGGTGTTGCTATGGGGCAACACTCCTTGGCCTCTACCCCTATTTATTGTGTTGTGCCTCAAGTGTCCGTGCTCGGTCCTGCTCTTTTCTCTTTGTACATGTTGCCGTTGGGATTATTTAAAAAAAAAATACAACATCTCCTTTCACTGTTATGCCGATGATATCCAGATTTATTCACCTTTGAAATCTGATGTGTCTGCTTTTTTGCAACCTCTGTTCAACTTTCAGCATGAAGTTAAAATTTGGTTATCACATAATTTTCTTACACTGAATGAGAATAAGACCAAAATCATAGTTTTTGATAGTCACATTCTGCCAGACCACTTAGCTGATGCCCTAGGCCCTCTTGCTAGCCATCTCTCACTCACTGTAAGAAACCTCGGAGTGTTCCTGGATAGCTCTTAAATATTAGCTTTTAAACTTGAGAAAAAGGTCTCCACTGTGGTAAAAAAACGTTTTTACCAGTTGCATCAGATATCCAAAGCAAAGCCATTCCTTCCTTTAAAGGACCTTGAAAAGCTAGCCACACATTTATCACATCCAGACTGGACTACTGTAACTCCCTCTACTTGGGCCTCCAACACTCTTCTCTTTACCAGCTTCAGTTAGTTCAGAATGCAGCTGCGTGTCTCTTAACAAGTCCTAGAATCTATGAACACATCACTCCAATTTTAGCCAACTTACATTGGCCCCCTGTTAAATATCGTATAGATTGTAAAATTTATTTTGTTCACTTTTAAAATTCTAAATAATTTAGCGCCCAGCTACCTTTCCGAACTCCTCCATTTGTACAATCCCAATAGAGCACTAAGATCTTCCAATCAGATGCTCCTAGCACAACCTAGGTCTCGACTGAAGTCGAGAGGTGAACTAGGCCTTTGCAACCGTAGCACCTAGACTCTGGAATAACCTCCCTGTTCATCGTACTGCTGAGTATATCCAGTCTTTTAAATCACGTCTTAAAACCTGTCTTTTTACTTTGGCTTTTGATTCTAGCTAGCTGGCTGTTATCTGGCTTGTTGTGTTGTCACCTATTGTTTCCTTCCCTGTTTTCTTATTGTTTAGTGTTAATTGTCTCATGCTTTTACTGACTGTGAAGCACTATGGTCAACTTTGTTGTTTTTAATATGTGCTATATAAATACATTTTGATTTGATTTGATTTGATTTGATGTATAAAATCCCATCCAGGAGTTCAGCCTGAAGTCTTAAGTTATGCTGGGCTTCTCTTGCTCACCTTCTCCAGGATATTTTTAGTTTTTCTAACCAGTATCCACACTAGTCTATATATTGCCAAGCATCCATTCATCCATTCACTTCCGCTTATCCTTTTCAGGGTTGTGAAGTGTGCTGGAGCATATCCCAGCTGTCTTAGGGCGAGAGGCAGGGTACACCCTGGACAGGTCACCAGTCTGTCGCAGGGCGTAGACACAGACAACCATTCACACTCACATTCACTCATGCATTCACACCTATGGGCAATTTGGAGTTTCCAATTAACCTAACCCCACTAACTGCATGTCTTTAATGCCAAGCAGACATTCCAATTATATTTGTGCAAATTAAGTTCATGCTGTCGGTCAAATGTTTGTACATGTTGGAGATATTTCCCCTCTTATTTGTGATCAGAGTTGGGGTTATTATTCAAAAATAATATACACCTGAGGCTACATCCCCACCAGAACAAGTCCCTATCCTAATGAGGGCACACATGTGATCTTTCTCTTAGTATTTAGGTATAAACACAAAGCCAGCAGCACACTTCAAAGCGATTCCCACAATGATTCTACTGCAGAAACGTGAACAGGTAGAAATGGAGGCTGCAGCCGTTCTGCTCATTTGTTTGTTACCAGTTGACGTTCAGGGTCTGGCTGCTGGGTCAGGGAGACATTCAATCAGATTTCACTCTGCGTTCTTGGCTGGCTTAGCATTAGCATGTTGTCAGTTGTGTTAGTGTCACGGGGTGGAAATGAACAAGTTAACTAGGCTTTTCATGCTTTTATTGTATTTATTGTTGACTTGTCCTGGAGAGACTCCGCCCCTCCCTGATTACTAATTTGGCACACCTGGGAGGTCACAGAGGCCCAATAAGAGGGCCTGGCAGGTCAGGAGAAGGGAGCAGCAGAGTTGGCGGAGTAGATGGTGGCGGTTGGTGCGGTTTGGTGCAGCAGTACGTGGCGACGGCATATGAAGGCCAGTGAGCGGAGAGGCAGAGGGAGCTGTGCTGCTGCTGAAGTAGCTTGATGCCAGACGATGCTACGGTGGGGGATTAGTTGGCAGTGGGACAGCGCCCTACCTCCTACGGCGAGACCACAGTGCTGACGTGACATAGAAAAGCGGCGGGCAGAGTTAGGAGCTCTGCCCATCCGGGGTAAGTCCCATGACATATCGTGCTGCAATATCCTGATCCACTGGAAAGAACAGTGACTATCGCTGCCCCTCTCTTTTCCAGCACTCCACAGCGGAGAGACTGACAGGACGGCCGGGGACGCCGCCGGGCTTTCCTTGCCCGCTCCGATTTTGCTGGACTTTAACACCTTGGTGACGCCACTGGACTTTTAGTGTGTTTATGTTTTATTGGTTTTTACTCTGTGTTCTCCGTGGCCAGGGTTGTTTTATTTGTTTTTAAACCTTTTCTGTATAATAAATTATGTTTTAGTCATACATTTTTATATCGTTCTATTCCCTTGGCTGCTCCACTGCTCCGTCTGTTTTTTGGCAGGTTTTCCTCCTTAGAGTAACACCTGGTAATCCACTTTACATTAGCAGTAGTAGTAGTAGTTGTAGTTGTTTCTGTCCTGGATGTAGTTTCCACTTTACCATCGTGCTCCTGTCCTTTTCTGCAATAAAAATAAAAGTAATGTTCATACTTTCGCCACTATTTTCCTCCTCTGACACATGAACTAAAAGCTGATTTAGCCGAGTGCAAATGGTACCAATAGGCAAGAAGACTATAAAATTCAAAGTAATTGGACTATTGGGAATGCATGTTTATGAGTGCAATATTCTATTTCTATTAATTAAACATAAAAAAACCTGTACCTTTAACACGGCAAATCCTCAACATGTCTTAGGAATTGATTCCCTGGAAATGATTATTCTGTTATTGTGAAACTTTTAGTCATTTTTCAGTTTTTTTTTGTTAGCACACAGAATTAACAGCGACACATCTAAATAGGCGGTTCACCCAATACTAAAGCCTAATGAACATTTCCGGTTGCTTAACAAATTGAGGTTGTAAGCGTTTGCTGTGGAATGTTAAACATTCATATTAATCAGTTCTCCATAGGATATTTATTGGTTTCTTCTTTCGGATTTGTTTGCCCGTTATTAGCACTACAGTGCAGTGTGGTATAAAAATCCAGATTTTAAAAGATGACATAAAAAAACAACTGTTGCTTTTCTCTGTAACAAGCAACCTAACAATACACACAACTTCAGTGTTATTTGTTCAGTAGTTTTTAGAGCAGATATGGATTGTTAAGATCATCACTGGCCTCTACAATAATGTAGCGTTCATTATGCAATGGCGTGTACATATACACATTCTTCTTTCATGACTCAGGACTCTTCAGGACATTTTTGCTGTGTAGTAAGTAATCGGACTGGTCAACTGAGTAAAAGAAATGGACCTTTAGAGACCTGGTAGCAGTAATCAGGTGTCCAACTCAGATCCCATGTGGACTGAGGTAGAGTGGTCCAAAGTGGGGCTATTATCTGACTTCTGTTCCACTGATGTTCCTGAAAACGATGACTAAAGGGGGAAATGTGCCACCCTGCAAATAAAATGATGAATTCTCCCTCTATGCTGGTGACAGTGTTATGTGTTACTATTTGTCAGCAAGACGTGACAGACAGGACAAGGGATCACTGTGTGGTTTTATGTTTTCCAGGACAAGAGGGACACACTGTGGTGGTACTTAAAGACTGGAGGCAGTTGACAAAAGAGAGTGAGCTGGCAGTATATATATATATATATTTTTTTTTTTTTTTCTTTCTTTATTTTTTTTTAAATTTATTTATTTATTTATTTTTTGGATAGTTTCTCTCCATGATCGTGCCTTCTGTGTACAAGAAGCTTTTCTTCTCTGGAAAGGTCTTACTGCTATCATGTTTCAAAAGCTGCCAGGAATATAAGAAAATTGGTGGGGAAGGCCAGGAGAAAAATGTTTTGGATCAAGTGTCATGCCTCCAATAGTGCTACCGGAACAACGCCTGTTGTTGTACTGCAACATTTAATTTGGAACAGCTAGTACGGTAATATTGGAAGAATTAACACTCACTTTATAGACACTTTAACACTTTATACTTGTAAGATCTTTTATTTGTTTCTCTCACAATATCTACTGGAGGACTTGGAGACATTTTTAGGCAGCACTTAAGCACTTGGTGAAAAATTCAACTCTAAATAAAACTGTAAAAGACAAGTTACTTATAAATACAAATCACCCAGAGCAGGTTCAAGTCCTTGACAATCAGAGAGGTGTACTAACCTAACTAAACAATACACTTAACAACAATGTGTTTCTGTGTAGTATCTATTTAATTTCAAAGAGATACAGGACGTGCTTGGTTTGTGTTAACAGCAGGAAAAGGGGAGCATCAATTGGCGATTTTGTACATATGCTTATCCACAATTTAAAACTAGGAGCATTGGTCTACAATTCACTAAAATGTACTTCTGGAATTAAATTACGAGTCATATTAATGAAGCTTGTTCAATAAGTTAAAAAAAGTTCAATAAGGACGATCGTAACTCCCTTGGACTTTCCCACGCTGTTAAACTCAATACTGACATCATTACACAGTCCAATCATCTTCTTGCCTACATTCTTTAAGCCAGTCATCCTTGACTCTGCGTGGTTTAAATCTAAGTGCTTTCCTGTTATTCTCTCTTTCAGAATCTCTGCCTCACCCAAGTCACTCACAGCTCTTTCCAAGCCTTAATTTTCACCTTCACCACCACCAATGTCTAAACTCCAGGTGTGTGGGTGTAGTTCCCCGTCCTAAATCCTGTCACCGTTAGAATTCCTTTCTGCAATAAATAGATTAATTAACTTATCTATCAAAATAAAGCATTCTCAAGTCTTGCAGGTGATCTTGTCTTATTAAACTATTAGAAGCAGATTTTTTTCCTTCTGCTGCTTGTTCTTGTATCAGACTGCATTATTTTACAAATGCTTATTTGATAACTCAAATAAGAGCACTGATCATGTTAATTAGATTTTGTTAATGTGCATACTTTATTATGTAGACGCAATGTACCAAAATGACAAGAGCCTGCAGAATCACATTTATCAGGTCTCCCTGACAACTTTTACATTATTTCTATTGCCTGGCCCTTTAACCTTATTTTAATATGGAAAAGTGGGGTTCCTTTTCCATGATGAACAGACATGCAATAGCTGTTCACCTAGGCAGATTAATAGTACATGAGCCAAACTTAAGGTTCGGGAGCCTCTGTTTCTTTGACATTTTTACTATCACTTTAGGTTCTCGATAAATTTTGGTCCACTGAGTTGTAACTGCAGTGTGCAAAAAACAAAAAAATAATTTCAAGGGAGAGAGTACATCTTTACCAAGTATAAAAAGAGGCCCATTATGTTTTCAAAGAATGTAATTTGCACTTTCATTTTCAAACTACACACTGGCAACGATACGGAGTGCTGCAGAGGGAACAGAGGCATGCATCTGCAGCACAGCGTTGCTTTGAACTCAGTCTCAAAGTGATGACACTGTTTCGTCATAACATAGGAAATGTCTAAGTCAGGGATTTTCAGAGCACTTCGAAGTTTATTTATTTTACTTTATTATTTTTTACATATGCATCCAGTTTAATCGGAGAAGGCTACTAAATACAAATCCATGAAGAAATATCATTTGACTTCCCTAGTAAAGATCATCAAGAAGACATCAAAAGTACTTTTAAATCTTGTCTAACAGGAAACTTACAAAGTATAATCACAACCTGGTGCACCTTGTCCCTGTGTATGAGCCCTTAGTGCGCAGGGAGCCACCAGCCACCCGCACAGTACAGAGATGGTCAGAGGAGAGCGAGGAGGCTCTTAAGGATTGTTTTGAGTCGACTGTGTGGGAGGTGATTTGTGATGACCACGGAGAGGACATCGACAGCCTTACTACATGCATTACTGACTATATAAACTTCTGTGTGGATAACACTGTACCTACTAGGACTGTACGGTGTTTCTCCAACAACAAACCTTGGATTACCCCAGAAATTAAAACCGTCCTCAAGCAGAAGAGGAGGGCCTTCAAATCCAGAGACAAAGAGGAGTTGAAAAGGGTGCAGAGAGAGCTGAGGGGACTGATAAGGAATGGGAAGGAGAGCTACAGGCAGAAGCTGGAGAACCAGCTTCAACAAAACAACGTTGGTGAAGTCTGGAGAGGCCTCAGAACCATCTCGGGCCACAAACAGCAGAACTCTCTGCCTGGGAGGGATGTGAGGTGGGCAAATGAACTGAATCATTTCTTCAACAGATTTGATTCAGCCATGAGGCAGTATGCAACATCGGCTGCAGACTCACCCACCCCCACTGCTGCTGTTCCACCTCAGACACTTCACACCTCCTCTATTCACCCTGCTCACTCCCCCCCACCCCCAACTGCAGCATCCAATACACACTCAACACAAGGCTCCAGCCTGTCTCTCTCAACCACCCAGGTTAGGAGGGAACTGAGGAGGATTAATGGCAAGAAGGCAGCGGGTCCAGATGGCATCAGCTCGAGGGTCGTCAGGTCCTGCGCGGACCAACTGTGTGGGGTGATGGAGCACCTCTTCAACCTGAGCCTGAGGTTGGGAAGAGTCCCACAGCTCTGGAAAACCTCCTGTGTTGTACCAGTGCCAAAGACTTCATGCCCCAAGGACCTCAACAGCTACAGGCCGGTGGCTCTGACATCCCACCTGATGAAGACCCTGGAGCGGTTGGTCCTGGCTCAGCTTCGGCGCCTAATAAGCTCATCACTGGACCCACTTCAGTTTGCCTACCAGCCTGGCATTGGAGCGGATGATGCCGTCATTCACCTCCTACATCGTTCCCTCGCTCACCTGGAGACCGCTGGAAGCACTGTGAGAATCATGTTCTTTGATTTCTCCAGTGCCTTCAACACCATTCTTCCCTCGGTTCTAAAGGACAAGCTGGTGAACTCTGGAGTGGACCATCACCTCACTACCTGGATCCTGGACTACCTCACCGACCGACCACAGTATGTGAGGACTCAGGGCTGTGTGTCGGACAGGGTCGTCTGCAGTACGGGGGCCCCACAGGGAACGGTTCTGGCTCCGTTCCTCTTCACCATCTACACTGCAGACTTCTCCCACAATTCCACCCAGTGCTTCCTGCAGAAGTTCTCTGATGACTCTGCAATAGTCGGCCTCATCACTGATGGGGACGACAAGGAGTACAGAGGTCTGACCCAAGACTTTGTGGACTGGTGCCAGCTGAACTACCTCCAGATCAACGCCAGTAAAACCAAGGAACTGGTGGTAGACTTCCGCAGGCACAAGCATTCTCCACTGCAACCACTGAACATCCAAGGTATGGACATTGAGGCTGTGGACAGCTACAGGTACCTTGGTGTTCATCTGAACAATAGACTGGACTGGACTCATAACTCAGACGCCCTCTACAGGAAAGGGCAGAGCAGGCTGTACCTGCTGCGGAGACTCAGGTCGTTTGGAGTGGAGGGCCCACTCCTGAAGACCTTCTATGACTCTGTTGTGGCTTCTGCTATCTTTTATGGTGTGGTCTGCTGGGGCGGCAGCATCTCTGCTGGGGACAGGAAGAGACTGAACAGGGTGATCCGAAGGGCCAGCTCTGTTCTAGGATGCCCTCTGGACCCAATGGAGGTGGTGAGTGACAGGAGAACGGCGGCTAAGCTGTCATCCCTGTTGGACAACATCTCCCACCCCATGCAGCAGACTGTGACAGCACTGAGCAGCTCCTTCAGTGGGAGACTGCGGCACCCACGGTGTGGGACGGAGAGATTTCGCAGGTCTTTCCTCCCCACTGCTGTCAGACTCCATAATAAAGACTTTAACTGATCAAGCACACACATCCATACATATGCAATAATACTAAGTGCAATAATCCTTTCTGTCATCGTTGTATTTTTACTCAGTTGTATATAGTATTTGTATTTGTATTCTATTTTTATCTTATTGTATATTTATTTTATTGTATTCTACTGTATATAGTATTTTATTCTATTCTGTACAGTTGTGTACTGTATTTATTCTTATTGTATTCTAATTTTTGCCTCATAACTTTTGCACTGTCCACTTCCTGCTGTGACAAAACAAATTTCCCACGTGTGGGACTAATAAAGGTTATCTTATCTTATCTTATCTTATCTTATCTTATAATGCACAAACTTTCAGTTAAAGAAAAGGATCATTGACATATGACCATAAAGGGCTGTTCTCTGCATTTCATCCAACTTTTATCTTCTGTATCCACTGGAATTGGAAATAACTCTCTAAAAAGAGCATACAAGTGCGAAAGCACTAAGTCTGAAATTGATAAAGCTACATAGTTAAAGAATTTGTCCTCAAATACTTGGAACTTAAAGAGTGAATACGGCAATTTCTTTAAAGCCATTCTAATACTGCGGAGGGGTTATTTACTTTATAGTGTGAAAATGTAATTTACCACAGTCACAGTGTCACAACAGGAGCTGTGTGTCAATATTTGACCAGAGTTGGCTGCATTTTTCTGTCTGCTTAGCATGCTCTTTGATAGATGGAGAGGAGGGGAAAGTATTAACTGCAAAGACCTCAAGTTGTGACTTGCATAATGACATGAGCACATCTGACAAACAGACGTACTTGGCTGGTTTATTGAGATTCATAAAGCATACATAGCTTCTCAATTTAAATTTTGTAAAGTTTCTGCAGAGGTGAGTAAAGTATGTGTATGTGTGTGTGTTCTTGTCTAGAAGGCTTAAGGGGGCACGTCTGAGTTGTAGACTACAGTGAGGACATTTTGATGGGTCTCCACCTATTCAACCATCACAAAGGTAGGTTAAGTCTTGGTTTTAGGGTTGAAGTCAGAATTGGTTGTTAGGTGGCTAGTTGGTTATGGTAAGGGGACGGTGAGGTTATTATGTTAGTGACAACCATGTATCTGTGCACGTGGGCCTCTGAATAAACTCTACTGACAAGGCCATTCACAGTTCAGTTTGCTCACTGTTGAGTACTGCATGGTGATGGATGGTGCTAGATACAAATATGATGATGATGCAACCAGGTACAGCAATGCCCCCAAGTGGCATTTAGTAAAACTGTCCGTGATGCCTTGTGTATCCACCAGGGGGTGCGGTGTGGCGGGGCATTCATTTACAAGCTTGCTACACTACAGGGTGGGCCATTTATATGGATACACCGTAATAACATGGGAATGGTTGGTGATATTAAAGTCCTGTTTGTGGCACATTAGTATATGTGAGGGGGCAAACTCCTCAAGATGGGTGGTGACCATGGTGGCCATTTAGAAGTCGGCCATCTTGGATACAACTTTTGTTTTTTCAATAGGAAGAGGGCCATGTGACACATCAAACTTATTGGTAATGTCAGAAGAAAAACAATGGTGTGCTTGGTTTCAACGTAACTTTATTCTTTCATGAGTTATTTACAAGTTCCTCTTTGTTCACAGCCATTGACATGTCGAAGAGGTTAACACATGAGGAGCGGATCGAAATTGTGTTGATATCGGGTAAACGCAGTAACCGGGTCATTGCAGCAGATTTCAATGCAAGACACCCTACGAGACCACCCATCTCCCATGCTCCCAAGCAGTTAGCAAACTGCTTGCTAAGTTTCGTGAAACTGGTTCAGTGTTGGATTTGCCAAAATGTGGACGCAAGAAAACTGTCACTAACGAAGAAACATCAGTGGCTGTCCTAGCTTCATTCAGCAAGAGCCCACAGCATAGCACTCGCCGCATGTCACTGGAGAGTGGCATTAGTCGAACATCCCTTCGGTGGATATTAGCTACTCACAAATGGCACCCTTACAAACTCCAGCTACTGCAGCATCTCAACGAGGATGACCCAGATTGGCGCACAGAATTTGCAGAAACAAAAATTGGAACAGGACCCTCAGTTCACGCAGAAGATTTTGTTCAGTGATGAGGCAAACTTTTATGTGAATGATGAAGTTAACAAACAAAACCACCGCTATTGGTCTGACACTAACCCACATTGGATGGATCCCTCCAAGACTGTTGGAACAACAAAAGTGATGGTTTGGTGTGGTATATGGGGTACAACGATAGTGGGTCCATTCTTCATCAATGGAAACCTCAAGGCCACTGGATATTTGAAATTGCTACATGATGATGTGTTTCCCTCTTTATGCACTGAAGCTGGCACGTTCCCTGAGTTTTTCCAGCAAGATACTGCACCACCACATTTTGTGTGCCAGGTCCGAGCATTCCTAGATGAACAGTTTCCTGGAAAGTGGATTGGATTATCTTTGGGGTCATCTGAAGGTAATTGTCTATAGCGTGAAGATACGAGATGTGCTGGACCTGAAACTACGGATACTGGATGCCTGTGCTGGCATTTCTCCTGCGGTGTTGCTATCATTGCGTGAAGAGTAGGAGAAGAGGGTTACATTGACAATCCAACACAATGGGCAGCACATTGAACACATTTTATAAGTGGTCAGAAACTTGTAAATAACTCATGAAAGAATAAAGTTACATTGAAACCAAGCACACCATTGTTTTTTCTTGTGACATTACCAATAAGTTTGATGTGTCACATGGCCCTCTTCCTATTGGAAAAACAAAAGTTGAATCCAAGATGGCCGACTTCTAAATGGCCACCATGGTCACCACCCATCTTGAGGAGTTTGCCCCCTCACATATACTAATGTGCCACAAACAGGACTTTAATATCACCAACCATTCCCATGTTATTACGGTGTATCCATATAAATGGCCCACCCTGTATATTTATACCTTTTACTTTAGTGCCATAGGGCCATTGGAGTCTAATTGTATCCTCTTTTGCACATCATGAGTATTCTTTGATAGTTCATGTAAACATGGTTGTGCTTTATGGCTTGCATAAAAGTGTTTGGTATTTTTGTATGTTTTTTGGTCTACATTTTCAGATTAGCAAAAACCGTTAAAGTTTAAAGATTTTTAAAAACCATTAAGGTGGATGTGGTTTGGCAGCTGGATGAGTTTAGAGACCACCAGCAATCTGGTTCAGAACACCAACAACCCCCTTAATTTACTTACATATAATTTGATTTAACTGTGAGCTACTCCCTCATTTCTTTTTTGATTTGCATTGTGGGAGAACATAATCTATCAAACTCATACTTGTAGGCCGAATCTCGTTTTCCACACTCACAGACTTTGAAGAGCATTCCCACTAAAGCTTAAATCACAAAGAGTTATATCCCTGCAGAGCCCACGCCGCAGTTGGTGATGTCTTTGTTTGCATTCATACTTGTGCACTGGTGTGTCTGCATTTTGCCATCTTCAGTGAAACTAAACCATTCATGTTGGACTGCACATGTTGGACAACAGTTTCTTTTACTGAAATGCAGGAAGGAGACAAGTTACATTTCTGGGAAGGTGCATGTCAGGCTCTGTGTCTGTGTTACAAAGCAAAAAAAATTACGTAACCACCTGAACCTCACTACAAACTACAGTATGATGAATGCATAAAGGCCAAGAAAAACAATCCAGTGGTTGCTAATGTGAACTATCCAACATCAACTCGGACGTTCATTCAGAAGTGTTCTTTTAGACCACATCAGCATGTCCATCTTACAGTGATAACATTCCATTTGATCAAAGACATAAGTGGACTTAAATTAGGTTAAAAACCAACAATATTTGTCATAATTTCTATATTAACAGGAATGTCAGATGTTGAAGCAGTGTAACGTTTATATGACCATGCTATAAAACCATTTTTGTCACTAAAATCAGTTAATAATCGTGATTAAAAATCAGGATACTCATTTTCACCATAATTGGTGAACTTTAAATTCCCATGCCTTGATTCCTCTAATCTGCAATGTTGAAGACATTCTAATCTGTCAGTTTGACCATGAAGTTAAACATAAAATGCCAAGTTGCAAACCTACGATAGCAAAACTATTTTTGGTGTTGTTAAATTAAGGTGATATGTTGCGGAATCTGCACTCTAGTGAACTCGTCTGTGGAGATTCAGATTAGGCAGAATTATATACAATTTTTTCATTAGTCTTTCCCCTATATTCTTGTTTTGCTGTAGTTTTCTTCCCGTAGTAGTATAATACTCCTGAGAAGAAATGTCTAGAAACTTACAGATATAGAGATAGTATTCTTCCAATGCATGTATCAAAACAAGTAAATAACTAGTAACACAGCTGGGTAAGTGATAGATTTTTAAAAATGATAATGTAAATGAGTCAACAGTCTGTCCTAATACCATTAGCTCAAGATCAAAACATGGTAGGAGATTTCTGAGAAAACCCCAGTTGAGTCTTCTAGTATGACTTGTGACAATTAAAGTGATTTTCATGTGTAAACTAGTGGTATGTTTCCTTAATTACAAAATAATATATCTGAGCTAAGGCACTGTCCCTGTGGTTGGTATGCATCCTATCCCAAGGTCTACCAGTCTGAGCCTGACATTGTAAAATACTATCTCTCTAAAACAAGGCCTGTGATTAGTGTCCAAGCTGCTGAGAGTAATTCTGCTGCAGAGGGTTCATTTGCTTCTTAACACCTGCTGTCATTAAACCCCAGTGCTCGGCAAAGCGATTATTCAGCAATAAAGTTTTAATTGTCACATTGTCTATGAAGAAGTTAAGGGGCAGATAATTAGTAGTCCAGTGGAGAGCACAGAGGGGCTGGACAGCAACAGTGATGTTTCACTAAGGCAAGTGTCACACTAAGCTTCTCTTACCCACATATACAAACAACATTATGTTTGTATATGAGCTTGGCTGTACTGTTCTCAACCTTTTCTTCTTTTTTTGGAAAAAGAGTTGGAGTTTTTAACAGTGAAAATAAGATATTGATTTGGGTTAGGGAAAATATTGTGTCAACTGTGGTGTTGAAAGTAACATAAGTATAAGAGAATTTTTTAATCACTTACATAAATGAGAACATGGATTCTCACAAAGACATTTCACTTTTATTCTACCTTAGAAGATAGAAATAGAAGAAGATAAATATGAGATTGCATTATCTTAAGAGAATGAAATTCATAATGTTGTGGTGGGTGGATGAGTAAATGTATAAATAATAAACTGATTTTTTTTTAAAAAAATCTTACTTTGTATCGTGTTGTCAAGAAAATAAGTAAAAATAAAAAATATAAAAATGAAAAAATATAAATCTGAAAATAATTAAACAATTTAATCATATAATCATATAGTATAATCATATAATAAAGAACCTTAACAAAAGCCTCCAGCCTTCTTTACTGAATCATTCCACAGTCCAAAAATGTAGGAAGTGGCCATTGTAATGTCCATACTTGTCCTTCTTTAAACCATGTTATTCCAGTTAATGCGTATAACTGCTCATCAGAAACTGCTGTTTCTGTGTCACATTATTCTGTTAGCATTAGTAGGAAGACTGAACAGTTAGGGGAAAAAAATGCAACATAACAATAATGTGAAACCACGTACATTAACCTATATTATAATAATAATTTCTTCTAAATCATTAGAGCATGTAGTCCAGCTGTCACATCATAAAAAAAAAATAGCCCAAATGAGACAAAGAGGAACATGGAGCTAGGTCGTGCTTAAAGTCAGAGTTCTGTATGTGACGACAATGGATCTCTTTTTTATACCTGGCTGTTGAGATGCCAATCATCTCCAACTGGGGTTTTAGGTTTTGGCGAGGCAACTAATACTCAAAGAAACTTGGCTGTATGTGACTTTGTTTGCAGAATACCCCTCAGGGAGGTTATGATAACAAGCCAATCAAAACAGAAACCAATGAAACCAAAACTGAAAAGCAAGCCAAAACCCTTGGACTATGACATGACCACGGGAATGATGGACTCCTCATTTAAAACAACAGTGGTGAGATTGATAAGGAATGTAAATATATTTAAGCTATTGGGAAAACGCCCCTCCAGGTCTCGCTGTCGTTACCCACGTGAGCATTGAAGTCTCCCAGCAGGACAACAGAGTCTCCAGGTGGAGCACCTTCCAGCACCCCCCCCCCCCAGGGACCCTAAGAAGGCTGGGTACTCCGAACTGCCACTCGGCGCATAAGCGCAGATGACAGTCAGGACCCGTTCCCCGACCCTATGGCACAGGGAACAAACCCTCTCGTCCACCGGGAAAAACCCCAACGTACCGGCAGCAAGCCGAGGGGATATTAGAATACCCACCCCAGCCCGCCGCCTCTCACCAGGGGCAACTCCAGACTGAGACAGAGTCCAGCCTCTCTCCAGGAGACTGGTTCCAGAGCCCAAGCCATGCGTAGAGGTGAGCCCGACTATATCTAGCCGTCAATGTCAATGTAGGCCTCTCAACCTCACGCACTAACTCAGGCTCCTTCCCCACCAGAGAGGTGACATTCCATGTCCCTATTGCCAGTATTGGCAGCCGGGGGTCAGTCCACCAGGGCCTCCGCTCCTGGCCGCCACCCGGCACACAATGCACCCGACCCCTATGGCGCCTCCTGCGGGTGGTGGGCCTGCGGGAGGATGGGCCCATGTCTCCTCTTCGGGCTGTGCCCGGCCGGGCCCCATGGACTAAGGCCCGGGAACCAGACGCTCGCCCTCGGGCACCCTCCCCGGGCATGGCTCCAGGGTGGGGCCCCGATAACCGTATCCCGGGCAGGGTAAACTGTTCCCTCGATATTCTTTTCATAAGACCCTTATGAAAAGAATATTGAGGGAACAGTTTACCCTGCCCGGATCGCTCTTTGTCTGGTCCCTCACCCAGGACCAATTTGCCATGGGAGACCCTACCAGGGGGCAAAAGCCCCCAGACAACATAGCCCCTGGGATCCCTGGGACACACAAACCCCTCCACCACGATAAGGTAGCGATTCAAGGAGGACCGCTCCCTGCTCTGAACCCGAGCGGTGCTCTGTTATTGGACTTCTGTGCTAATCACAGTTTGGCCATAACGAACACCCTGTTCGAACATAAGAGTGTCCATAAGTGCACGTGGCACCAGGATGCTCTAGGCCGTAGGCCGATGATCGATTTTGTAATCGTATCACCAGACCTGCGACCATATGTTCTGGACACTCGGGTAAAAAGAGGGGCTGAGCTGTCAACTGATCACCACCTGGTGGTGAGTTGGATCAGGTGGCGGGGGAGGACGCTGGACAGACCTGGTGCACCTAAACGCGTAGTGAGGGTGTGCTGGGAACGTCTAGCAGAGGTCCCAGTCCGCGAGATCTTCAACGCACACCTCCGGCAGAGCTTCAACAGCATTCCGAGGGAGACTGGGGACATTGAGTCCGAATGGACCATGTTCAGCGTCTCCATTGCCGAAGCTGCTGCATTGAGCTGCGGCCGCAAGGTGGTTGGTGCCTGCCGTGGTGGTAATCCCCGAACCAAATGGTGGACACCAGAGGTGAAGGGAGCCACCAGGCTGAAGAAGGAGTCCTATCGGGCTTGGTTAGCCTGTGGGACTCCGGAGGCAGCCGACAGGTATCGACAGGCCAAGCGGAATGCGGCTCGGGCAGTGGCTGAAGCAAAAACTCGGTTGTGGGAGGAGTTCGGAGAGGCCATGGAAAAAGACTTTCGGACTGCCTCGAAGAGATTCTGGCAAACCGTCAGGCGTCTCAGGAGGGGAAAGCGGTGCTCTACCTGCACTGTGTATAGTGCTGGTGGAGCGCTGCTGACGTCGACTGAGAAAATTGTCAGGCGGTGGAAGGAATACTTCGAGGACCTCCTTAATCCCACTGACACGTCTTCCGAGGAGGAAGCAGAGTCTGGGGATGAGGGGAACGACCCGCCAATTTCCGGGGGCGAGGTCACTGAGGCAGTTAAACAACTTCTTGGTGGCAGAGCCCCTGGTGTTGATGAGGTCCGCCCCGAGTTCCTGAAGGCTCTGGACGTTGTAGGGCTGTCCTGGTTGACACGCCTCTGCAATGTTGCGTGGAGATCAGGGGCAGTACCTGTGGACTGGCAGACCGGGGTGGTGGTCCCCATCTTTAAGAAGGGGGACCGGAGGGTGTGTTCCAACTACAGGGGGATCACACTCCTCAGCCTCCCTGGGAAAGTCTTTGCCAGGGTGCTGGAAAGGAGAGTTCGTCCGCTAGTCAAACCTCGGATACAGGAGGAACAATGCGGTTTTCGTCCTGGTCGTGGAACACTGGACCAGCTCTTTATCCTCTCGAGGATACTCGAGGGTGCATGGGAGTTTGCCCAACCAGTCTACATGTGTTTTGTGGACTTGGAGAAGGTATTCGACCGTGTCCCTCGGGGTGTCCTGTGGGAGGTGTTGCGGGAGTATGGGGTGTCTGGCCCATTGCTACGGGCCATTCGATCCCTATACAACCGTTGCAAGAGCTTGGTTCGCATTGCCGGCAATAAGTCGGACTCGTTCCCGGTGGGTGATGGGCTCCGCCAGGGCTGCCCTTTGTCTCGGGTTCTGTTCATAATTTTTATGGACAGGATTTCTAGGCGCAGCCAAGTGGCGGAGGGCTTTCGCTTTGGTGGCCTCAGAATCTCATCTCTAATTTTTGCGGATGATGTGGTTCTGTTGGCTTCATTGGGTGAGGGCCTCCAGCTCGCACTGGAACGGTTCGCAGCCGAGTGTGAAGCAGCGGGAATGAGGATCAGCACCTCCAAATCTGAGGCCATGGTTCTCAGCCGGAAAAGGGTGAAGTGCCCACTCCGGGTCGGGGATGAGTTCCTGCCCCAAGTGGAGGAGTTCAAGTATCTCGGGGTCTTGTTCGCGAGTGATGGGAGAAGGGAGCCGGAGATCGACAGACGGACTGGGGCTGCAGCTGCAGTAATGCGGACGCTGCACCGGTCCGTCGTGGTGAAGAGCTGAGTGTAAAAGCGAAGCTCTCAACTTACCGGTCGATCTACGTCCCTACCCTCACCTATGGCCACGAGCTGTGGGTAGTGACCGAAAGAACGAGATCGCGGATACAAGCGGCAGAAATGAGCTTCCTCCGAAGGGTGGCTGGCCTCTCCCTTAGAGATAGGGTGAGAAGTTCGGCCATCCGGGAGGGGTTCAGAGTAGAGCAGCTGCTGCTCCACATCGAAAGGAGCCAGCTGAGGTGGTTCGGGCATCTGACACGGATGCCCCCTGGGCGCCTCCTGGGTGAGGTGTTCCAGGCATGTCCCACCGGGAGGAGGCCCCGGGGCAGACCCAGGACACGCTGGAGAGATTATATCTCTCGGCTGGCCTGGGAACGCCTTGGTGTTCCCCCGGATAAGCTGGAGGAGGTGGCTGAGGAGAGGGAGGTCTGGGCCTCTTTGCTTAGGCTGCTGCCCCCGCGACCCGGCCTCAGATAAAGCGGATGAAGATGGATGGATGGATGGATGGATGGATGGAAAACATGCAAAAATAAAATTAAAACCATGTTATTTATTCAGCTCCGGATATCTCTTGCTTCTCTTTAAATAAGGTGAAGACGTTATAGTGCTGGTAAGAAAACCCCAACAGTTAGATGATCCCCTAAGGGGAGGAAGAGCTCTCTTTTAATAGGAAGAGACCTCCAGCAGAACCAGGCTCAGGGAGGGGCAACCTTTCATTAAACCTCCCATCCTATTTTTGAAAACTCTGCGAAACAGAAGTACGTCTGCAATGTGAGAATGAAGTGCTCTGTTGGTACCACAGTACCTTATTATAGGATAATATGGTATTATGAAGTCTGTAAGACATGATGTGGCCTGATCCTTCTCCTCACATACAAAGTCCTGAATGATTTCAAGTTCAATTCTGGATTTAACAAGGAGCCGATGAAGGGAAGCTCATGCGGAAGAAATAAATGGCATGTGAATAGTAGACTTTTACAGCACAGCTTAGCACACCATAGGTTCTTGCTCCCTGCTTTGAGTCACGCTTAGTATTACTAGAATGCCTGCATGTTATCTCATGACAGCACCCTGTTCAACCCGATGCATGACTACTGCAGAAACCAGGTGGGATAATCAATATTGTTCACAGCTGCAAAATGGATTCAGATGATTTTGAAATGGTCTGATTGTCAAGTATTGGCTTATGCCTGCGTCTACTATCGACTTCCTTCAAAACAGACAGATGGGTTATTTTAGAGACTAAAGAAACTGTTTATAGTATATAAACAATTTAACATATACTATAAACTCAAGAAAGGATACTTGTTTTACTCCTACTCCTTCAGATAGATTATTTTTGACAGCAGAGAAAAAGTGCCTCTTGAAACTGAACATTCATGGATAAATTAAACCCTTGTTCTTATTTAGGTCAAGTGATCACGTTAGGCACATGTTTTAAAAACCCATCTCTATCTTGTGTGAACAGTAGGATGTTCAAAGGGCAATTTTGTCTAGAGATATGCCCTCTTCTTTTAGAGTACTTTGAAAAAAAAAACCCACACACATATGACTTGATGTTGTTGTCCAATGTGAGATAAGGGTAAGTGTCTGCCCTTAATTTCCATTTGAACAATTTATACATATACTATAAATAGAAGCTTGTTTCATTCCTATTTTACACACAGTTTAGGCACAGATTCTGTTAAATGTATAGCTATAGGGTCATAATATATCTAATGAAAGTTATCCTAAGCCCCATTTGAATTAGAATTATTTCTCTGGGGGGAGGCAACGTAATTTAACATTTTGTCCCCTGACCCGTAATTTTAATGCGGTTACAACAAAAATATAGCCCCTGGGAATAAACGGATGACTTTCCTCCACACGATCCATGACCCTGTGCAACACTTAATTACAAGGCTGTAAAATACACAGAGACAACACATCAGTGTTAACAGGTTTTTAATAGTGTTTTGTCTCAGCACTGCACAACAAACTTAGCGGTGCATTACACTGCATGAAATTAGAGCACAATTGCTATTAGTTAACAGTTATGTAAAAACAAATATTAAACTAAGAACAACATGAATTCTCTAGTTAGGCCATTGAACTGAGTTTTTGCATATCGACCACAGCGTTATAATCATGTCCCTCGCAGAAAGCAAACTGAGATGGAAGATTGTGTATCGTAATATATAATCACACCCCGAGTGTTTCATTTTCTAATTGATGAAAGATGTTTATCATAGCTTAAATTTAGCTGACAAAATCAGCCTAAAGCTGCTAGGTCTGATGGTGTTGTACTCCTCACTTTTTGTAAAACTAAAAAATTATGATATCATTGATTCTGGCAGTGTAGATGGACAGTATTACATACAGTCATAATGCTACATGTACTGGCTGCTGGCCAGCAGTACAACATTTAAACCACTGAGCCTTACAGCACCAATAACATTTTAAGCAGAGGAATGTTGAAGTGAATCCAATCACATCAATGCTGCTGTTTGGTTGTTTTTTGGGGGCATACAGGGGCATTTCGAGGCAAGCCGCAAAATAATCTCTTGAGCATATAATATCGATGAGTTCCAGATGAAGTCATGATCTTGAATTTCTAAGCTCCCATTTGGAATTTTCATCTGGAACACCAACTCAACTAGCATTTCCTGCCCGGAAAGTTGGAGCAGATCCAAACAGTAGAAAACCTGTAAACCTGTAATCTGTCCTGTTGCTGTTGTGTATTTGTAAATAAGTAGTTAAGTTACATTTCTGGGAAGGTGCATGTCTGGCTCTAGATTTGTGTCTGTGCTGCAAAGCAACAAAACTTATGTAACCACCTGAACCACACTATAAACTACAGTACGATGAATGCGCGAAGGCCAAGAATAACAATCCAGTGGTTACGAATGTGAACTAACCAACATCAACTCAGACATTCATTCAGAAGTGTTCTTTTAGACCACATCAGCATATCCATCCATGCTGTGTCTGGCTTATTTACCGAATAAGCCAGACAGATATAGCAATGACCATGCTATATCTGTGAATGTGCTGCAGTGGTGTTCTTAAGTGCAAAAAAAACAAAACAAAACAAAAAACACATGTTATGCTGTACTGCTAGTGACACATGGATGGCTCTGCCTTGCTAAGAAGCAAAACAAACCTAAACCACCTCAACTGTCTCCTGGCTTGATGTGGAGGAGGATCAGCTGTAGTCTGAGCACTGCTGGAACTCATTTCTTATCTCCAAGGTCTGAGCCCAGACACCTTCAATAGACACTACTGAAGAAAGCTTTTTAGCCTTCTGACAAAAAAACAAGAAGAAATTAAATAACAGTCTGCACATGTGTTTCAATTTGTATCATTTTTACTGCATATAACATTTTCGTCCAATGTATTTCTTAAAAATGGATTATGCAGTTTATGTATTCATTATTTTTTTAATTTAATATTTTTTTTAATTCTGTTGAATTTTTTTTTCTTGTGTGTGTGTGTGTGTGTGTGTGGGGGGGGGGGGGGGGGGGGGGGGATTGTCCGCCCCAGTAGTAAACCTATAGTCTTCCCTTGCCAGATTCAATACAATATTATTTAAAAACTCTTGTGTAGCAGAACAATTTATTTAATACCATGGTGTTTTCTAAATCAGTTTTCAAATGTGTATTTATTTGTGATATAATTGTTTGTGATATAATTATGATTTCTTGTGGACTCCTCCCCCTCACTGGTTTGATGTACCGCCTGTGCCACAGCAACATAACAATAATAATAAATTCATTCATTTAAAAAAAAAAAGCAAACAAAAACGGACTGATAGATGGGTGTACTACAAATCAAGGCGAATGAGTTAGTGAGGTTTTCGAACTTGAAGCCACAGTTATTAGTGTTGTGAAGGTGGCTCCTTTTTTAAAGATTTAACATTTTCTAAAAATAGCCTGGTCCAGAGAAGGTTCCTTTCATTTTCATTTAAACAGACAATCTGACAAGCCAAAAGAAAAAAACTACACATGCACAGAGGGCTGTAAACCTGAACATAAATACAGATTATAGACGTGAACATAGGTGAAATTGATGAGGGTAGTGCAAAAAATGGCTACAGGCAAATAATCAAAAACTTAACTTCATGCTTTTTACTTTGCTTTGGCCTTGAGGGTTAGGGTCATGAGAAATTATGAGGTTAAAGAAAAGTATGAAAGAGAATTTGTAACAATTCAGAAAATGAGAAGCATGTGCTGCAAATCCAACTTCCCTTAAACTAAATTAGATTCCTTAATGATGCGACAACTGTTGAAACTACAACATTTAAAAGATGGAACCTTTTCTCTTCTTTTTGCTGAAATATTCTGGTAAATCATAGCTGGGTACTTGTAGCCAAACTCAGCTGGTTGATGGGTTTTTGACGGATTTTAGCCACTTACTCTGCATTCACTGTAGTGTCCTGTCTCCTTTCCAGCACCATGACAAATTGCCTGCATTGTTGTGCGCTAATGATGTGACAAATTGCAAAGAATAATCAATAGTCTGGCTGCATTTCGTTTGTCCTGTCATCTGCTCTTCTTACAGACATATTCAGATAGTCTCAGCAGACGGTTAATTGTCATCTATGCAGTTTTCCACATTGTTGAGTAAATGCATATAGAACCACATGACACAGTTCCATCAACATTCATCATATGTTTCGGTTCCCTCACCCCGATATGTTTGGTGGACTGGAATCTTTAGCTTCTGATGATTCGTTTATTCGGGTTTGTTGCAATTCTGGTAGCTGCAAATCAAAACTGACACAGATGAAAAGGCAGAAAAAAGGCTTAAAGGTTGACTACAGCTGTAAGACAGCAAAAAAGCAAAAGGGTTGAAGCAGCAGCAGCACAAGTAATGATGAAATCAAGAAAGCATTAGCGGCAGATAGAGCACAGTCAAGAAGACCAGGAGGCAACATGCTGTACTCAATATGGCAAAAAAATGGCCTCTGTATTTAAACTGATTTTGAATGAGGAGCAGCTGGAGAGGCAGGTTTAGATTAGATGAGGTAATCGTTAGAGGGAGCAAAACTCAATGAAGACAACTTGAGAGGAGGGGAAGCAGGACATCAAATAGATCATTCCTGGGAGCCCACACCTGGAAAGGGAGGAAAGGGGATCAGAGGATAAAGAGAAAAATGATGTAGGTGTCACCGTGAAGTTGCTAAGTAGATATTTTTCAAGACTTTGGCCCATTTACTTTCCCCCTAAACCCTAAGCACTGAACCTTAATGGACTTTAATTGATGTCACCTGTGTAATCACATTAGTGGCTAAGTGCAGGAGGATGTGAGGTGCCTCACAGCGCTCTCTGAAATGATGTTACCAGGACACATGCACTTCTGTAGGCATTAAAAGTCTAGGTCAGAATAGAATGAATTGAAGGGTTTTGTTATAGCCCTGCTGCATATTAGAGTCAGTGTTTCTTTTCCTGTATGACAGAGGACTTGTTATTGCATACAATACATGTATTGTATGCAATAATGCTGGTCTCACAAGTACTCATGTTAATGAACATGATATCTAAACACAGCTTTATATTATGGTGGTTCATAATTTGTTCATCACAGAAACAAGGCCGCAGAATAGAAATGCTTACAACCCAGACAAAGCTGGAGAAGCTAGTCTGTTTTGGTACCATAATGTGGTGTTAGGAAGTCATTTAGCTATGAGATCATGTTAAATGTACAGCTAGGTCTCACTGTAAATTATGAACTTGCACATGTGCATGGACAACTATTGTCTCTTTTCATACTAAAAAAACTGAGCATGGCTTAGCTGTCACTGCTAAAGTGACCCTGTCACGAGTATTGTTTGGATCTTGAGCTTATTTTATTTTAAAGACTCCTCTGACTGGACTCATCACAGAAGCATCCTAACTAGTGTTTCTTTAAAGGTGTTCCCTTGTAGTTCATAATGCTTCTAGTATGGACGAGCAACAAATGAATAGACCTTATTCTGTGACTATTTCAGAATCTCCAATCAGAATTGTGTTTTTATGCCATAAAAAACAGAGTCTTTGCTGGAATTTGTTCGGCACCTTTTTATGAAATGCTAAAAAAGTTACAACCCAGTTACAACACTGAGAATCTAACTCACTGCAGTGCACTGGTACAAAGATAAACCTACGGTGTTTTTCTCTCTGAATACAAATTCCTTTTATCCTTTCATGTAAAGAGCGGCTGAACTGGCCTTTCTAACCCTGTAACCCAGCAGCTCTAAATAACTTGTAACAGCTACTCTGATTGCACTCTCTTTGAACTGAGATTCTTCTGTGAGTCTCAGGATGATGCTTAATACAGTTGCATTTAAATATAGGGCAAAAAAGCGACTGAGCCACACATTTAATTTCTCTTGGCTGGGCTATGCAAGAAGGTCCTGAAGACTCACACATTCACAGGAAAAAGCTTATTAGATATTAGTTATGTTTGTTTGCACGAATCCTGGTCGACACTTTTCCCAAGTTATATTGTGGTGTGATCACACCTCCTGTGAGCCATCTTGACTCGCTCATTCTCTTGCACTGTGTGATCCTGCTATGCAGCTACTCTCTTTTTTCTCTTTGCCAGTGTAATTTTTACCCCTTCTCTTTTCTGTCTTATTTTTAAGGTAATGGGGATAGTTCGTGCTCTGGCATCAAGACAACACAGCCTTGGCACCTCACACTCTGAATGATCTGGCTTATGTAAAAGCTCAGTAATAATTTACTGAGCTCTCAGTTGGGGTTTAGCATTTTGGCTGTATAAACGGTGCGTTTTTGGATATGACAGAGGATTTAAAGACACACTAAATGTTTTGTGATAAACTGTTAGAAATTTACAACCCACTATAAGGTGAAATCTGTAATGCTTGGGTCTTTAGTTTCAGCCCATGGGACTTTTTTTTTTAAACACATCATAAGGTGCACCATAAAATAAAGGAACAATGATGTAGACTGCAAGCCTTATTAACTTGTCTATAAGCAAGATGAGCCTGAGAAGCCAACTCATGTTTAAGCCTGCATAAAAAAATTTTTTCCCTTACATTACTCTGGACTTACCATCATTATGTTGTTTTTATCTGTCAATTTGGATTTCTGGTCTATTGAAGCTATTTTATAAAAATGTCTCACAGCAGCAGCAAAAAATAAATAAATCTCAGAAAATGAACGGAAATGAAGCTCAAATAGGAGAGATCATTTTGTTTTCTGTTATTTTATGCAAAAAAAAAAAAAAAAAAAAAAAAATATATATATATATATATATATATATATATATATATTAGGGTTGCAACGATACACAAAATTCACGGTTCGGTGCGGTTCGATACTTTGGTGTCACGGTTCGATATTTTTCGATACAAAAAAAATGTTCATGCCTTTTTAATTTGTCATTTATTAAAATTATAAATATATATTTTAACTCAAAAGTACAGTTTTTAAATTTAACCCTAACCCTTGTGCGTGTTTTTTATTTTGACAGCGAATGCGCACCTGCGGACCACTTATGTGCACCCCTGGTTATTTAGCTCGTCATATCGCAGCCACAGAAATTCTTTTGTCCATGAAACCATAAAGCTGCACTTTCTTTTTGCCTGATAGTCTGATTTGTCATAACTTCTCCGTTTTGTGGTAAGCTTTTCTTTGGCTGTCACTTCTTCACCCTGACCTGTCTTATTTGGCTCAGCAGAACTAAAATATATATCTGTCTGTGAAGGTCATCGTAGTCAAATATATATCCTGCTGCTTTTACACACGCACTCACATAAGCTCAGCGATTCTCTGCGCGATCAGCCTCTCACATGTTTAAGCTGCGGGAGATTTCACTTGTCATGTTTGCATAGTAAGCTACCAATTAATAAGACGATGTCAGAGGAATTGGTGCACAAATTATCATCACTCACAGATCAGTGCTGTCGCTCTCTATACACAGTTCGCGCGATTGCAAAGTGAAAGCAAAAAAAACAAGCGCAAATTCAAACGCGATTTCAATATGTTACATATTGACAGTGGCTCACCGATGCCAATGACATAATTACCCAGCTACATTTCTGAAAGAATGCAAAAGCATTGACATATATTTTTCCTTCCTACAATAGCCCGACGGGCAGGGCAGAGATCGATTTTGGTAGCCCGACTGAAAAAAAATCGCTAGCCCCGGGACGTCGGGCTAGCGATATTGCGAGCCCTGTATCTGATTGAGGAATCACTCATCTTTGGAAAAGAGAGTTTATTACAGAGAAATGTCTCTTTCCAAAATAAACCCATGTAATTGAGCATTGCATGGCACATCCAACATACTGTTTTACTTTAGTCCATGACTCGCTTACCTTCAGGGTCATACGTCACATGAAAACCAAAATAATTCCAAACGCCAGATCTGAATGAGGGTGGAGGAGGTCCATGTTGCAAGGAGAGCTTAACTTCTGTCTCGCTAGCTTGCCCTGCGCTCTTCCTTCTGACGATGCTGTCTGTGTTGAGCGCTCAGTGAATCTGCGTTCGACTACTCCGCCTAGGCTGCACTGTCGAGCCTAGGCGGAGTAGTCGAACGCAGATTCACTGAGCGCTCAACACAGACAGCATCGTCAGAAGGAAAGTTGATAAAATAAATTAAAAATTTTGTATTGTTCGATACATATGTGTACCGAACCGAAAGCACTGTATCGAACGGTTCAATATCGATACGAATATCGTTGCACCCCTAATATATATATATATATATATATATATATATATATATATATATATATATATATATATAACCATAAAAATGTCTTATGGTGTCATGGCCAGGTGGCCGAAGAGAGAGAACGTGGACCCAAATACGAAACAAAGTGTGGAGGCAAGGATTACTTTTCACTAATATGGTGTCGAGATGTGAATCTAGGAGCTCTGCTTCAACCATGCGAGCGATTAAGAGTCTCTGGACGATGGCATTGCAACAAAGGAGAGAATAATTAATGATTTGTGGGAGAGAAAATCAGGAAAATAAGTAACACGGGAATGGTGGGTGGCTTCCTGGTATCTGCAGGCGAGTGGATGTGAGGGGAGGGAATCCAAGTAAGTGTCAAGAATAATGCAACTTCCAATCTGTTTTTCCAGATGTAAGAGAAACTGGTGGGCAGCAGGACAGGCAGGTGAGATGGTGGGAATCTAGAGGAGCATAATGCCACACAGGTGAATATTCCACAAATCAGATCTGCAGCCAAGGGCAGAGGTAAACAATCAACTCAGATGGACATGGGCTTGTGGCTTGGAGGGACGTTGATCCAATCCAAAAAATGGAACAGAGAATTTCTACGTCACCTGAAGACAACCATAAGGATGCTGATGGACTGGCAGATAACTGGTGGAGATGCTGATCTTGAATACACTTCCTGCTGATTGCCGACAATGACGAACAGGTGAACAAGGCAGGTCTGGACTCTGGGCTCCACCCAGAATGGGTAGACACTGCAGGACCAGTGGAAAAACACTCACTTAGACCATGACATATGGGCTGGAGCTAAAGCCCCCAGCATTACAGATCTCACCTTATAGTGGGCTGTAAATTTAGAGTTTAAGGGAAGGAGGTTGTCTTCCACTAGTCCCTTAATCCGGAGAAGTCGTCTTATAACCTTAGCAGAAAAACAGCCTCCAGTGTATACAATGCCATGCTTAACTGTGGGGATGCTGTTCTTTTTGTCATAAGCAGTATTTGTCTTCTTCCAGACACAGTGTGTCGAGTTGATGGCAAAGAACTTGATTTTGGTTTTAATCTGACCACAGCACTTTCTCCCTCGCCTTCTCAGAATAATATAGATGAATCTGTCCTTCAATGTGGACTGCTTTCTGCTACATTTGCACATTATCTCTAAAATTAGAGACAGACTGTAAGAGTAATGTTAAAAAAAAACTAGTTCCTGCGTGCATTTCTACTTCGCTGGACTATTGCAATTCATTGTTATCAGTTGTTATTCAGTTGATCCAGAATTCAGAA
Organism: Diplotaxodon limnothrissa; assembly: GCF_057381915.1. Lineage (NCBI taxonomy): Eukaryota > Metazoa > Chordata > Actinopteri > Cichliformes > Cichlidae > Diplotaxodon > Diplotaxodon limnothrissa. Next base: position 11,195,222 of record NC_140612.1, on the reverse strand, counting down.
ACTAGAAAGAGAGGGTATATTTCTCTTATAATGGCTTCTCTTCATTGGATCCCTAGAATTTAAAATTCTTCCTCACATAGAAGGTCCTAAATAACCAGGCCCCATTATCTCTAAAAGACCTCATAGTATCACATCTCCCTAATAGAGCACTTCACTTCACTTACTTGTGGTTCCTAGGGTATTTGAAATTACAATGGGAGACAGTCGTCAGTCCTTTTTGATAAGGCATATAGTTAGAGCTAAATAAGGTGACCTTGAACACTTTCTTAATTACACTGCAATAGTCATTTGAATGTTGGCGTTTTCTCTCTATTATTTTAGGGTCTATACCTTACAATACAAAGCTCCTTGAGGCAACTGTTGTTGCGATATACATAAATAATATTTAAACGAAACTGAATAAATGTTCACCTTGAGGCTACGTCCACACGTACACGGGTATTTTTGAAAATGGAGATTTTCCACACGTAAACACAGAAATGAAGGAAAACGCTGGTAGGAACATGCCAAAGCAACAGGTGGCGATATATTCCTAACCGTGTAGAAATGTTGGCCAATCAGAAGTCTAGAAGCCTGGGTGGGAAACAGTAAACAAAGCTGGGGCATAGAAGCAGAACAGAGTCGTATGTGTGGAGGGACAGTAACTGTGTGTGTATATGTAAGCATTTAAACACTGCAGAGAGTACAGTTAACAGTAACAGTATTGTAGAAATTCATTTCACGGAAACAATAACGTGGCGCACAGTGTGACGTCAAAAAAGGCGCACACCTTTGACGCTGCGTTTTCTCCATTTTTCTCATCCACACATAAAGGCAAAAACTGAGTTTTCGAAAATATCCACCCTGGCAGGCGTTTTTAGAAATCTCCGTTTTCAGTGACCGAAAACGCAGTTTACGTGTGGACGAAAGGTGCAAACGCATCGAAAAATCTGTGTTTTCAAAAATACCCGGGTACATGTGGACGTAGACAGCTCTACAATATGCCTTCTTAAGTAGGGGGACCTTTGTGGGCACTGCAGAATTTCAGTGTGTGGTGTTTTTGGTGATCGTGGTCCCAACTGCATTCAGATCATGAAAAACTCCTGTGCAGTTTTGAGCTGATCCACCACCTTTGAATGCAGTTTGATACCAGCAGTAATAAATGCTCATTCTATACCTCTTTCATCTTTCCAGCCATTTGCACATCTTTCCAGACCTTTGACAGCTCTTTAGTCTTTTTCCTTGGTGGTTGTGAGGTTTTCACACACTGTTCACACGCACGCTACTCCACTTTATCACACCTATGCATAATATTGTTTTAACTACATTAACATTAAATTACAAGAGATCAACTCAAAATCAACTATTAATTGTGGCTCTTAACTAATTAGCAATGATATCCCTTAATAACAGCTGTAGTGATCTCTTTTTAACAGTTTTTTTTAATCAGAGACTCTTTATGAAAATAGAATTGCATATTTATTATTTAGAAGAATGCAGATATTATAGCATACCATGGAAGTCTTGTTTCCTTAAATGTGTCTTAAGGAGAAAGGAGCTTTGGTAGTACAAACACTGGACAATGCCAACAATCTAAGACAGGAGCTGAACTAAGAATTTATGGTCTTCTTCACACATATAGGTTGTCTTAGTTAAGTGAGATGATCAAATTAATTCACGGACTTTCTCAAAACAAAATTCATGGTTTGAATTGTTTTCCTTCCCTGCATTTTAAGTGATAATACTTCATGTTTTTGATTGTAGGCTTTGCCCAATTTAGCTGCTATAATCGTGACGCTCAACAGTGCAAACAGCTGCTAAAGTCAAATTATTTTATCAACAAAAACATTCTCTTGCACCATTAATTTTAGTTTGTCGTTTCCTACAGGGAATGATGACAGCAGTGTGATCACCTGTTTACAGGCAAGAGGCACTCAGCCAAAAGAAAGCTTAGGAGTGAGCTACTGAATTTCCAATTTGTGCATGATAGTGTAGTCTGTAACTACTGGTGCTTTCAGCATGTGTTCTGTTCCAACTTTGAAGTCTGTCTGCAGTTTATAATGTAATAAGAGCTATTTTTTTCTACATTCTGTTTGTTATGTATTGGAGATGTCTCATGACTTTTAATCAAAATTCTTATTTTCAGGTGTGTTGGTACCTGTTGGGGCTGTAGATCTAACTTTATGGTAAAACATTAGTTGTTTTTCCTTCTCTCTTTTGTTTTCTCTCTCTTCGTTTTGCTCAGGAAGCACTGTGGGCCAGCTGCTCTCGATGGTGAAACTTTGATTTTCCTGGGCCTGAGCCATCACTCTTACTTCCTATCTCCTGCTCACATTGCGGTACATAAGGAGCAGTTTGTGCTTCCACTCTCTGCCATTGTTGTCTTTGTTGTCTTCATGATGTGACTTCTCTATTAAAAGGAATGCTGAAGTTCCTTCTCTCGAACTCCAGTATCCTGGAGAACCTCTGCTCTTGCCATGCTTACCTATTAAGCACAGTGACCTGTTTGCAAGTTCTATAATAAATCGTTTGAAATGCTGTTGGTATATGTGTCCAAATTCTTTCATTCTTTCATTTCATTCATTATGATAGAACAATCAGACTAAACACTAGACTCAACTGACCCAGCTGCCAAACATGCACTTTATCCAAGGTACGCTTTTGGGCCAACATGAGGGAGTGTCGTGATTGCTGCTCATCTCTTTCATTCACCAATGATTTCTCTAAAATTTCCTATGTAGTCTATCTGTTAAATGGAAAGGCTCTTTAGTGAGCTGAGACATTCGTGAAGATGGCAAAGCTCAGCATCTCATCCAAAGCAAGGCAATAAATTTGATTTCCTAGCTGCTTACACTGGCTAAAATGCTAAAAGCTTTCCTATAATTTCTAGATGATCAGTTAAAAGATCAACTTGCCTTCCATAATGAACCCATTTGTTCAAATGCTTTAATTTTTTTGACAATCAAAATTAATAGACACCTGTGTGAACAGGCCATGATAAAAACTACAAAGCCCCAAACTCTCACAGCCAGCAGTTTTTTTTCTGGTCATGCCTGCGGTATTGCTATCAGTGTGTGAAGAGTGGGAGAAGAGGGTTGCATTGACAATCCAACACAATGGGCAGCACATTGGACACATTTTATAAGTGGTCAGAAACTTGTAAATAACTCATGAAAGAATAAAGTTACATTGAAACCAAGCAACACTGTTGTTTTTCTTGTGACATTACCAATAAGTTTGATGTGTCACATGGCCCTCTTCCTATTGGAAAAACAAAAGTTGTATCCAAGATGGCCGACTTCTAAATGGCCACCATGGTCACCACCCATCTTGAGGAGTTTGCCCCCTCACATATACTAATGTGCCACAAACAGGACTTTAATATCACCAACCATTCCCATTTTATTACAGTGTATCCATATAAATGGCCCACCCTGTAGTTAAGCCTAAGGAATACCATGACCTTTTACAGAACTGATTTCCTGCTTGGAGCTCCTTTACCCAACAGCCAATTGTAAGACCTCTGCAAACATGAGAAAGAGGCAATTGAGAAATACATCAAAGAGTTACTGACTGCTTACCATCTAGTGCACATAATATATCACTTGAATACTTTGAGTATATGGTGATGTTCACTGTTGACTTTGTGTAAAGTCAGAAAAGTGATATTTCTAAAGTTATATCTTCGAGTGTTGGCAAACGATAGAAAGTGGGAGATCCTGAGAAGCTGAAGGTCGTAGCAGACTGGTTAACTCCCTCCACACAGAAATTGCTGCAATACTTTCTGGTATTTGAGAATTTCTACTGACGTTTCATCAAAAACAACATCACGTCAATCACGTCAATCACCTCCACAACCAAACCTGTTTCTTGGGACACTGTTTCAGCTCTTTCCAAGAGCTGTAACAAGACTTCATGTCCAGTATTGATCCAGCCTGGTTGTGGTTTACAATCCACTGTGATGGTTCACGAAAGCAACATTGCATTATTGTCTGAATACTTACAGAGATAACTATGTGGCACCTATTAGTGGCACCCACACCGAGGAAGCCCTGCACAATCCCCAAACAGTTTAACAATCTCATGCTGGAAAGCAGTGATCTGCGTACTTGGAATGCCCGAGACACCACACTGTATGATTATTTGTGTGTCAGCCAGTGCATGGTTATCCGTACAGTTATGTGGTGGCCCCAGACCTCTAATCCCACATGGCATACACCGCATCAAGGCTGAGGCAGTAATCGTGCATGAGGTCTTGTTCCCCATCAAAGTACAGAACATTGCTCTTTAAGCTTTTCTAAATTGGTGCTGGCAGATTTTCACCCCACAGAAAGTACCTCGTAGCATTTAACAACATTGAAAAAGTGGAATATTAACTGGAAAGTGACAGCTGAAGTCTCAGTGAAAAGGGCCCAAGCATAAACAGAATGAAAGTTCAAGTTTCAGATCACTCATGGTTGAGGTGATACTCTAGCAAGCAGTCAATTAACCAAGCAAACCAGTGGAGGAATAGGCAACATGTGAAATCTAAAAGATCACACACTAAAGCAACTAGGATGACATTGAAACAAAGATATAAAATCGATACTTAAATGAGAAGAAAACAAGTAGATCTGTCGGGGAATAAAGGGAATGTGTTCAAAAAGTCATTGGCTGATTGGAAACACAGGTCATACTAATGAGGTTGGGGAATCAAAAAAAGGAAAACTAATAGAGAGCAAGAAAAACTGACAAAGAAATTACAAGAAATTACAAAATAAAATTAAGATATGAACACATATCATAAACCATGAACTTATTTTTCCAGAAATAAACTCTGCAATAGCTGCATCATCACACAACTATGAAGTCAGCACCCACCTGCAACTAGTCAGATACACATTGGATATTAACCTTCCTGCCTTCTTGGGACCTTTTTGTGCCACTGCTATGTGTTAAATGGCTGCCATTTCCACTGTGTTCAGTGGAATATAACCAAACTTGCCACAGGATAGTTTTTACCTGTCAATGTTAATATTCCAGTGTGAATTCCTTAAATCAGCCTAAAATGGCTGAGCAGCAGAAATCCCCACACCCATCACCCTGGGGACCATTTTCTGCCCATTGACTTCCATTATAAACGCTATTTTTCAACCCCAAATTATCATCATATGATTTTATTTTTTCTTCTTTTCTTGGATGTCAATGAAGACTCAGGGCCTTGAAGTTTTAATTTTTAAATTGCAAAAAAAATGCAAAAAAAATAATGGCAGGTCAAAATGTATGTTGGTGCCAATCTTTGGTCCATCTAAAGGCCTACTTATAATGACAATCACATATTACTTCAACTGGTTTTTTGTGGAAATATTTAGTTTCGTTTTTTGGTTTTTGGGGCTTATAACACAGGGCGCTCATGTAATAACACTGGGATTTGAAGGGTTAAAACAACGAAAATATAATTAAAACTTTACATGAATATTTCAGGGAGAAGTAGTTTTACAAGGTTGGCTAATTTAAAGTGGAATAAAATATGGATATATGGTCTTTTTATGGCGTGGCTGAGAATGGTCCCTAGGGTGATGGGTGTGAGTTTTTTAAAGGATGGCAGGAGGGTTAAATGACATCAGATATGACATCATATAACATACTCATGTTTATTTAGCATGTAAAAATACATTAGGTCTCTTTGTCGTGTGCATGTAATAATGTTTTAATACTTTTGAAATTTAAGTCAGGTATTTAGTTTTCCTGGATTTGATTCATGTTAATTGATGGTAACCATTAAGCTAGCTGGTGGACATTTTTCACTAAATGTGTCATTCATCAAAGTGTTGGGAGATATTTGTGGAATAAAATGGTGAACTGAGTAACATTCCTGTGTAGTGACAAAACAGTTTATTTGCATTCAGTACATAAAAGGGTGTATCATGACACTAAAAGCAACTTCAGTGGCTTGATCACGTTTACTCAGTAAACAGTGTTTACTGAAATATTTTCCTGTTATTGCAGATTATTGCCCTGAACATGAGTGTTTTATTGACCATCACTGATTCTCTAATGACAGCTGATGAGGTAATCATTTGTTTAGAAAGAGAAACTGTGCTGTCACTGTTAATGCTGCAGCATGCACCACTTGAATATGTAATGTCATCAGCATGAACATGCACTGAAATACTCACCTGTAGTATGCTGCAGATACTCTCCTATTGCTTTTCTCGTGCCACTTGATTGCTAATTTCAGTTCTACCAATACAGATGCACACCACACTGCACTCCGTAGAGAAATAAGTAGTTATTGATCACCTGAACCTACTTCCTTTTTCCACAAACCAATATTCAAGATACATTTTTCCTCTGGTTTTTCCTCCAGGTGAAAGTAGATAACCAAGAACAGTTTCATGTGGGATATTAATCTTTAGTGAGACAAGTCTGACCTGCCTCTTGACATGAGGGGCAGGGGACTTGATGACTTGTTATTGACCTTGTTGTTGTAGCATACTACTGAGCATGGGGTAAATTCGTGTGTGTAACTGTGTCACAATGGGGTACCAAGGTTCTTAAGACATATAACCTCTGACATGAAGAGAAACCAGTTAGGCTATTTTAGCCAGAAACGGTTTCCCCCACAGTCATTTGAATGTAAGTGTACAGATATCAGGTAAACAACAGAAAGAAAAAGGATATTAAATTATAACATTTGCCCAAGTGCTGTCACTCTTTTTTTAATCTTATAGATTAACAAATCTTTCAAATTGTCACAGTTCTGGGTCATTTTGACCCAGCATTTTGAGTTTCTTATGTTTTGGTTTATTTTTAGCATTATGGATTATTTTCTGATTCTCTGGTACTTTGTGGATTATTATTATAAATCTATGTTTCAGTTATTCTTGGTTAGGGATTAGTTCTTAGGTTGTGTCTTGTGTTTAGTATAGTGTAACACTGATGTGTTTCAAATACTCCAAGATCAAAAGGTACTTCACCCAAATTTGATGCAAAAGAGCTCAACGATTTGGACGTAGAGGAGAGGCAAACTGAATGAGACTCAGGCAACTGTGAGTTTTGAAAAATTCCCGGCTTTGTATTTTTCTTTTCACCCAGAAAACAAAAAAGAAAATATGACAAACATACAAAACATTACAAATAAAAGTGTCTCTTTTTGGTACCAGTATTTTCCTCAGTGACAACCCTGTGGCACAATCACAGTAATCACTTTAAAAAAAGAAACCTTACATGGGTGCACCCTTCTAGATGTACAAAGTTCACATTCAAAATGAACCACAATCTCAATTACCAAGATCCAAATGACAACACTTGTTTGTATCTTCATAGACTTTGTTAACAAATTGCAACAATTATTCAGCTGGAGAAATAGATCCAACCGCCCACACCCACTTCCCTTCCTGTTTGTGGGATGTATAGAGTCCGTAAAAAGTCCTTAAAATAAACCGTCCGTAAGTCCAGGGGATGTGTGTGAAGAAGGGGAACAACAAGTTCAAAGTGGCGTGGTTGTTTCTGTTTTGTTGCAGCTGGCCTACCACACTCTGCTGTGCAGCACAGAACAAAGTCAGTTGGTCCTTCAACGGGGTTGGCTCGCCATCGATTACAGGATCCGTTGCAATGCATCAAAAGGAAGATACAAAGGGAAACAAAAAAAAAAAACCTGACCTGTCAATGACAGTGTCATAGGACATATTAAGTTCCTTATATAATCACAGTTCACAGTCCTATCACCTAAAATGTATTATTTGCAACGTTACCCATGTTACAAATTGAAAATAGACAGTAAAACACACAATCTGTGCATTTGCTTCAAATGCTGTTTTTCAGTAAATTGAATAAGGTTTTCCACAAAATATTTTTAAACAATTATCCAATGAACACTGGAACATTTTGCTTGCAAAGAACTCATGAAAAGCACAGATAAACAATGAACTAGTAAAATACTTTTCTCACCGATCTCAGAAAAGAAAGGCGGAGCAGGAATGGCGCAGGAATGATGAAATGGCGTCCTCTCTAACTCCCGACCTTCGTCTACCAGACAATGTAAAAGGAACCAGCTAGTTACTTGTCTTAGCAGTACACATACAATAAAACAATCTTTTGCAGCAAGTGCCAACTCTCCGTTTATATTACTTTTTTTCCATACCTCGTTTCAGTAAATCGCCGTGTCTTTTTTCCTCACTAGCTATGGGCTCAAAATGTGGTCATAAATATTTTGTACTTGTAAAAAAGATTTGTATGCGTAAAAAAGATTTGTATGTGTAAAAAAGATCTGTGTGTACGTAAAAAAGATTTGTATGTGTAAAAAAGATCTGTGTGTACGTAAAAAAGATTTGTGTGTGGACTTAGAAAAAAAAACCCTGCAAGTTACAAGTACGGATTTTGACCCTATTTTTCTTCCTTTCATCTGATTGGTCAATGTCATGTCAATCACAAATGTAACAATCCAATCAGAGAACAGATGGGTTTGGCTGTCGGAGGGGCGCTTTTTTGAACTGCAGGTCCTTGAAGGGTGATACAGTTTGAAGCTGGAGGATCGCTATATAAATATCCGATAGCAGCTAGGTCCCCTTACTTTCAGCAGCTGTTGAAAGGATAAAGTTGTGGTATATCAGTGGTTAGAAATACCATTATTACTTTAGGATTAGTTTAACACAAAGTCAGGGCTGACCCAGGACCATTGCTGTGAGTCACAGTGCGCAGCATAAAAGTCCTTTCACATCGGATGCAGGATGTGCTGCTAATGCTAACTGCTAACTAAAAGCAAAGGATCCAGAATTTGTTGCGCTGGCTGCTGGGCTCTGTGGGTTTTTGCAGCAGGTCTACCTGTACTAGATGCACCTGCTCCTTGTCTTTTCTATCTCTGACTTTATGTCCTCTACAAGAGTTTGTTTTTTTTGCTGGTTCTTCAAATGTTCAATAAAAACATGTATGCTAATTCATAACGAAGAAAGCTTTGTAATGAAGACTGTCATTTCCAAAACACTGCCCGCCCCCACCCCGCGGTCCGCAGCGCTGTTGAAAAGGCTGTGGAAGTCCCTGTATTAAACACGTAGACCTGTGACACAAAAATCACCAAACTCGGACGACCACAGACTGTTTTCCTTCGTGGTGATGAAGGAAAACGCTGGGTTGGCATGTAAATGGGGATTTATTCCCTTCAAAGACCTGCAGTTCAAAAAAAGCGCCCCTCGACAGCCAAACCCATCTGTTCTCTGATTGGATTGGATTGTTACATTTGTGATTGACATGACATTGAGTCCACACACAAATCTTTTTTACGCACACACAAATCTTTTTTACACATACAAATCTTTTTTACGCACACACAAATCTTTTTTACACATACAAATCTTTTTTACGCACACACAAATCTTTTTTACGCACACACAAATCTTTTTTACACATACAAATCTTTTTTACGCACACACAAATTCTTTTTACACATACAAATCTTTTTTACGCACACACAAATCTTTTTTACACACACAAATCTTTTTTGCACATACAAATCGTTTTTACACGTACAAAATATTTATGACCACATTTTGAGCCCATAGATGTGTCAGTGTCGCATTGTACCCTCAGATTGTGCCTGTGTGTTTCTGTTTCCAGTTCTTCATTGTCAGTTCATGTTTTGTTTCATCACCAGCTATAAAGTTGAGGGTTTTTTGAGTTGCAAGTCAGTGTGTATTTCATTTATTTATTTCAAAATAAAAATACCAAAATCAAATCACTTTCTGATTGTAGGTTAATTAGAAACATTGGCTAAGTGAAGAATATTAAAAACAGCAAATCAGTGTGTTGTCTCTACACTACATATGGATTGCAGTTGGTAATCTTTGAATTCAGATGGTTTCAGTCCTGTTGCCACAGGTGAAGAAATCAAAAACCTAGTCACACAGTCTGACTTTGCAGTGAAGTGAGTGAACTGGTCGTTCTAAAGAGCTCAGTAGGTTTAAATGTGGTACTGTAATAGAATAGTACAACAAGTTGCTTCATTAAGATTTCTGACTATGCTAATATGTTATTTATACAACACCAGTCTAAGAGGCATTTAATGTTTTTAAATGAAACGAGGAACATAAAACTAATAGCAACCAAAAAAGAAAAAAAACCTGGATCACCACGACGGGATTCCTGGGGGTAAGAGCCTGCTGGCATTAGCATATGTGTTGGTGCTTACAATCTAAATATGCTATTGTAAAACGTGTGTTTATCTTTGGAAGTGACATTACGTACAAATCCATGTCTGATAATCTTACAGTGTGGGCAAAAGTAGCAGAAGTAGAGATGATGTCAGAGCCATTTCCGATTAATACAATGTTATGATTGATATGAAATAGACTAATCCAGTCTTGAAATTACCAGTAGTTCTTTAATATCATACATAATGCATTATGCAAATGGCTGTGATATAAATATCTTAATCATGTATGTCCTAAATAATGTGCCACTGCTGGCTTCAAAGCAGCTACCTCCTGATTGCATGCCAGATATCCCAGCCCCTGCACCTGTTATTATAATTTTAGCTCATGGATACAAGGTTTTCTTTGTGAGTTTGAAGTTTAAATGACCTGCATACATAAGGTGAATTTAGAAGTTGATGTTTGTTTTTCACATATTATGTTTTGTGGTTCTTGATGTTACTTAAGTATAGAGGATGTTATACCACACCATTTTCACTGCTTTACGATTAGGGAAACAAAGTGGAAAGTTTTTTTTTTAATTAATCAAAGTAAGCTTACTCTATACAGAAACACAATTAATACATAGATTTTTTTTTCACTTTTTGAGAAGCCATGGGTCAGGCTGTAGTGGTAGTATGTACACTGTGATCAAAGAAGTATACAGTACAGTGCAAAAGTACTACTGAAGTAAAAGTAAGAGTAATATATTGTCAAAATGTATTTAAAGTATAAAAAATTATTCTTTAGAAAAATTATTGTGGCTTATATGTTGTTCTACTTTAATAAATTGTAATAAATTGCCTAAAATATGTAAGTAGCAACACATGGTTACCACTGGAGATGGCGCGATACCACTTTTTTATGTCCGATATCGATACCAATATCATAAATTTGGATATCTGCTGATGCTGATATGAATCCGATATAGTGTATTTTTGTAATCAATAAATCTGTTTTTTTAAATATCTTGCTGCATTTTGTATAAGTTCATACTGAAATTTTAAAAGAAAAACACAAAACCTGTTCTGTTGTACCTGTATGTTTAAAAAAAAAATACACTGCACCCAAAATATTTCATAGTTCAGCAATACTGATCAATCTAATAAACTTAAACCTACACCATCATCCCTATTATGGTATTTTAAAGAGTACTTAGCGGAAATATAAGCAACTTAACTAATAGGGTTGCCAAGTCCCAGCAAAAAAATATAGGGAACCACCACCCACCCTCCGCCTTGTGATGCTCAGTCGATGTAATCAGCTTTAATTTAATGCACGTATAACAAAATTCCACAGAAATCAATTATTTTTCCATAATAATTAAATAGATTCAACATCTTTCTTCAACAGAATTGCAGACCTTCCCAAAGGAAAAAGTACTATAGCTTACTAGGGTATTGTGGCAGACCACAAGAGGGCTCCACTCACACCCAGTATTGAGGAAGTATGTTGATGTGTTTTGTGGCGCGATGTGTTGAGTTGATGGAGAAGAGAAATAAAGTAGTGGAGTGAGAGCTAATAGCTCCGTGTTGTCTGTTTACCTCCACATTGGTGACCCCAGACTCGAACATGCCACAGGTCGAGGATGATGCCGGCTCCGCTCTGGATGCATCTGCGGCCGTCGGTCCTCCGCCTCCTGCTGCAGCTGCGTTTGCTGTGGCACTGAAGCTGCCGGCTCAGTTCGGAGGAGGGTGGGTCCAAGGGAAATACGTTGCCCTTAAGGGGCAAGGGGCTGCTTCTGCAGCGCTATGCCCGCTGCTTCTGCAGCGCTATGCCCTCTCTGACGTGGAGCGAGCCGAAAAGCTTCTCTCCCTCACAGGCCTGGGTGGTGGCACGGCTCTGGAGCTCATGTTGTCCTTACTCGGACCGTATGATGGAGGATTCCTCTTCGCCCACCTCTTCCTCCGACAGCTGGCTGCCGTGAGAGCCGGCCTCGTCAACTCTCTGGCTGCAAGGGATTACCTCGCCCTGGCTGAGGAAGCGGATCAGATTCTTCTCGCTACCCACACTTTTGACATGCATGCCCTGGCTACGAACCCGCCGGCGACATCTCCACCTGCCTACCCCGGAGCGTCGGATCCTTCACCGACGGCAGGGATCGCTACGCGGCGGCACCGCGAGAAGAGCCTCTGCTTCTACCATCAGCGTTTTGGTGCCAGGGCGCATCGTTGTCTGCCACGTTTCTCTTTTTCGGCCCAGGGAAACGGACCCGCCAGGCTGCCGTAGCGGCCGCGGACGTTAGGAGGTGTTTTCTGGTGGACTCCGGCTCACAGAAGAGCCTCCCTTCTCCGGCCGCCACCAACAGGCTGGCAGCTAGCCACAGCTTGTTGCAGCTAATGGTTCTCCCATCACATTGTTTGGAGAAAGGTTGGTGACTGTTTGTTTCCATGGCCGGGATTTCCAGTGGAACTTTGTTGTTGCTGCAAGCTCAGTGCCTATCTTAGGCGCTGATTTTCTGTGTGCCCATGGACTGCTAGTTGATGTTGCTCACAGACGTTTAATTGATGCTCTCCCGTTTTCTTCACTACCCTGTTTTACTCGGGCTGCCGAGCCCCTGATTTGGGCTAATGTAGTGACCTCCGGGGATGCTTTTCAGCGTTTGCTTATGGAGTTTCCATCACTGTCTGTCCCCAATTTCTTTAACACGGTAACGAAGCATGGGGTTGAGCATTCTATTCCCACAGTCAGGCCCCCGGCGCGCTGCCTCAACCCCGCGAAGCTGTCCGTCGCTCGGGAAGAGTTTGCAGCCATGGAGCAGCTTGGCATTGTACAGCGCTCAATCAGTGCCTGTCCGCTTCACATGGTGCCCAGATCGGACGGTCGGTGGCAGCCATGCGGAGATTTTTGCCGTTTAAATAACAACACAGAGAACGATCGTTACCCCATCCCTCACATTCAGGATTTTTCTGCCCATCTCGCCGGGACCTCGATTTTTTCTAAAATTGACTTGGTGCGGGGTTATCACCAGGTTCCCGTGCACACCGAAGATGTTCCTAAAACCACTGTCTTTACCCCATTTGGCTTGTTCGAGTTTTTGCGCATGCCGTTGGGCCTGAAAGGTGCTGCCAGACCTTTCAGCAGCTGACGGACTCCGTCTTGCGCGGGCTGCCTTTCGTTTTCATGTACCTGGACCTCGATATATTGGTGGCCAGCTGCTCGGTGAGCTAGCACGAGTCCCATCTCCGCCAGGTTTTTCAGCGTTTGGCAGAGCACGGCCTGATCATCAACCCCTCCAAGTGCTAGTTCAGATTGCCTGTCCTGGATTTCCTCAGGCACCGCATTTCCGCTGATAGTGTGGTCCCATTCTCAGACAGGGTCCAAGCCGTTTCGGCCTTTACGCATCCCACGTCAGTTAAAGCGTTGCAGGAGTTCTTGGGGATGATCAATTTTTACAACCCCTTTCTCCCCAGAGCTGCCCACCTGCTGCAGCCGCTCTACGCTGCCTTGAAATGTAAAAAAGCCAAAGATCCTGTTGACTGGCTCCCAGAATGCATCCAGGCATTTTCCACTGCCAAGTCTGTGCTGGCTAATGCCACCCTGCTGACCCACCCATTCCATTTGGAGGAGATTGCGTTGACCACCGATGCATCCGACGTAGCAGTCAGTCCCATGGAGCACACACCAGCAGCGCCGGTTAGCAGCCATTTTGGAGTTTACGACAGACATTCAGCATGTGGCTGGTAAGTTCAATCAAGTCGCTGACTGTCTGTCCCGTGCTTTGGTTTCCCCCATGTATATTGGTGTAGACTACGCTGCCATGACCATTGAGCAACGTGCTGACCCGGATGTCCTTGCCCTTCAGTCAGAAAAAACAGGCCTCGTGCTGGAGGACACGCCTGTGTGGGCCGGTGGTCCGCGCCTGCTTTGCAACGTCCCCATTTCATGGCGTCGTCATGTTTTCGACTCGGTACATGCCCTCTCTCATCCGGGCGTCTGGGTCTCGGTCAAGCTGGTCAGTGGCAGGTTCATTTGGATGGGCCTTCGTGAACCGGTGAAAGACTGGACAGCGGCTTGTATCCAATGCCAATGCTCGAAGATCCACAGGCACACACAGGCACCGCTCGAACCTTTCCGCGTCCCCAGTAGGCGTTTCGATCACATACATGTGGGTCTGGTTGGTCCCTTGCTGCAGTCACAGGGTTGCACGCACACTTTAACTGTGGTGGACCGCACGACCAGGTGGCCAGAGGCAGTGCCTTTGGTGTCCACGACAGCGGAGGCAGTGGCCAGGGGATTTTTTCACGTGGGTTTCGCGTTTCGGTCCCCCTGCTGACATTACCTCGGACAGGGGCCCCCAGTTCGTTTCTGAGATTTGGTCTACCATGGCTGGCAGCCTGGGGGTCAAGGTCCACCGCACCACAGCATACCACCCGCAAGCTAATGGGATGTGCGAACTGTTTCACCGGTCACTCAAGGCCGTGCTCCAGGCTTCCTTAACAGGTGGTAACTGGGTTGACCGTCTTCCGTGGGTTTTGCTGGGATTGCGCAGCGCGGTTAAGGAAGACCTCGGGGCTTCCCCGGCTCAACTGGTCAGCCATATTTTGCATATGACTATGAAAGGCGGGAGAGGAAGTAGTTCCTTCCAATTTAGACGATCAGAATGATCTAGTTTCTTTCCACTATGTTCCTGTTAATGAAAAACTACAAATTTACCCCAAAGTACTAAAATATTGATATTTTAATAAGAGAATCGATTCTTGAACATAAATATCGGAAAAATTGATATTGCAATATCGATGCGCACAACACTAGCTCTATCACGTGACGCATACTGCTCTGAGTGCTAAGGTCATGAGCTGAGTTACGCCATATCGCAAGCTTTGTAAAATGCTTTCATGAAATTTAATGGATCGGATTAAATTTTTTACTTCTCTCCAATATCCGATCCAGTAATTTAGGTCAGTATCGGACTGATACCGATACGTAATATCGGATTGGTGCATCTCTAGTTACTACTTTATTATAATAATGACCTTTGAAGAGTAACTAGCATTACAAAGAGTAATGCAGTAAAATGTACTCTGTTAAAGTCAAATATATTATACTGAAGTAACAGATCTGGGATAAATACTTACTGTAATTATTTTCAAAAGTTGTTGTAGATGTAGAATGGGACCCACTGTGTGGGCCCTTTGGATGAATCTGCATAACAAATGCTTTATCTTCAGCAGAAACGACCTTGTTACATTTCACCATTGATCTGCACATCGACTCATCCACTCTGATAACTCTGAAACCCATTTATCAAAGGCAAGGTTTTAGCCTACTCCGGCTGCATTTACTGGCAGAAAATCAATCTATTTTAATCAGTTAATACACTGACGGGTCATGGCAGGAATATGTGAACATGTACAGTACGAGCCAGAGCTCTGATTAGAAAAGATGGAAGTGTGCAGTAGTGGGGGAACAGGGGAAAAATTAGAGTGGAGACAGGTTAGGGGAGAAATGTATGCTATTCAGGATGATCCAACACTTCTTTTCTGTCATACATCCTTTTTATTCTCCGTTTTTGAAACGTAAATTCAGTGAGGACTGTTTCTCTTTTCTTTTTGCCTCTTCAAAAAGTCACTGCAGCACTGTGAACTTGGAGCAGCAGAGTATGAACCTGCACATGTAATATAAAAAGCAGAATTTACAAACTATAGCTCCCTAGTATATATCACTGAATATGTCTGAGCCCAGCTCACATATTCAAATGTTGCCATAGGAGCTGACTAGCTGCAAACACTGAATTTCCCACAAGGCTTGTACACTTATGTAATGCAATGAAACAATTCCTCAGTGGAGAAACTGGGTGTTTGTAGGTGGGATTATGCCAGTGTGTGGTGTATTTAAGATAAACAGGAGAAGCAGGGAGACTGGGGAGACGGGGTTGTTGTCCGTCTCGTGGATGTGTGAGGTTTTGGCTGGATTAAGTAGTCACTTAATTACATGGTCTGTTTGTTGTATTTGTTTATCATGTCCTCATTAGCCTTTTGTTGGGCGGAATAAATAGCAAGTGGCAGAATTGTGCTTGGCATCTTAGAACAAAACCAGTGTAACAATGTGTCATTTGCAATCACAGCTTACAGCACTCAGAGAGACAAAGTCAATACCTCCTAATAGACACAGGAAATTTGTAAGCTGTCCTGTTGTCTTGGCCAGAATGCTCATTCAGTCCAACTGTGGCAGTGCCATTTTTTTTTTACTGAGGCTCATCAACTAAAGTATGATTAACAGTTTAATGGTTAAACAAAAAGACATCAACCCATGCAGATAGGTTGGTTCTTTGTACCACGCCTTCAAGATAAACATCTCTGCTCTAATAAAATAGAATGGGAGCTGTTTGTGCTTAAAACTGGAAAACAGGATATTCACACTATCTTTAGCAGCTTGTACCTTTTAATTCAGCGGTCACCAAGAATTTTTGCACCACGGACCGGTTTAATATCAGACAATATTTTCACAGACCGGCCTTTAAGGTGTCGTGGATAAATACAACAAAATAAAATGAAACGACCAAGATAAAAACTGTGGTATTTTGTAAATATAATAATAAACACAAATTCACTCTGTAATTGTGTAACTTTATTAGCAGTGTCCTCCTGAAATGTGCCAACAACAATGACAGTAAGATCCTCCTCTCCGCCCCTAAATGCTCTCTGGTTGCTATGGGCTGTTTTGTTTAGTTCATTGATTATTTAGTATTTTCCCCTTGTGTCTTCACCGTCTGTGTGTCTGTGTTTATATATGTTGTATGAGCCCTTGACTCTTGTTTACATCTTTGTTCCATTCTGTTTCCTCACCCTGTCATGTCTCCTCTCACCCTCATGTCCCTCTTTCCCTCTCGTCTGCCGTTCCTGTGCCATGTTCCACAGTTTCCTGTTTTATTGTGAAAGTCTTGTGTTTTCATGTTCGGTGTGCTTCCCCAGTGGCGTCATGTTAATTTGTGTCAGCTGTGTTTCCCGTGTGTTCTCAATTCCCTCGTTATCCTCCTGTGCATTTATGTCAGCATTTCCCTTGGTCCTGTGTTGCGATCTCCCTCATACGAGGGAGTGTTTCATTCATGTGTTTCATTCATCGTTTAGTTCCAGTTTAGTTCTTTTATTTTTACAAAAAAAGTCTTCTGGGAAAAGTTAATAAAAAGGTCACATTCATTTGATTTAAAGAACTCCGTTATGCTTATGAGTCCTATAAGCCATACTTACCAATCCTAATTTTATTCCAACCTCCATTTTTGTTTTTTCTTTCTTTTTACTTTGGGGAACCTGCTATGGCACATTCAAAAGAGAAGAAGAATATTCATTTATTCAGTCCTGGAGGGAAAGTCAGTCTCATGGTTACAAAGGTTGATGTAAACAGCTTAACCTCAATAAAAGTATAACCAGCAGGCTGTATGTTCCTCTGACATACTGAACACAGAAGTGGTGGTCCACTGTTAACCTAAAGCCAACCAAAATTTCACCATTTATCTTTGTGAACTGTGACTAATGAATAACAGAGGTGGAAATTTACTGAAGCCAAGCATGGCAGAGATGTGATCATCCACCCTGAACACATCACACTTCTCTCCAGTAGTGCAATAATGGATGGTAGATGGCTGCCATTACGACCTTCCCTCTGCACGGCAGAGCACCATGAGCCACATGAAATCAAATTACTGCTCCAGAGGTGATTCACTCTCCTCACACAACAAAGCCCCATTTTTTTTCTTTCTCTCTCCTTCTCTCTTTGTCTCTTCTCATATTCTCTCCCTGTTTGCTTCTCGTGTTAGCTTTGCAGGTACCCTTAGGTTTAGAAACTTTAGAGTGGCAGACTGGGATGAAGTTTTATTCATTGTAAAATTATGAAAAATTAAAATTTTTGAAACTAATGCTTTAGTTTCGGCTGGCAATGAAACAGTCTGCAATCTCAGCAGATCATCTGACCTAAAATACTAGTTCACCATTATCTTTCTGTACATCCTTTTGAGAAGCATGTGCTACATAAGCTGCTTAAACATACTGCTCCCCTGCAAGCTGCTTTGAAACCTTTGACTTTCCATGTGTGCACGAGGAAGTGTGAAGAGGTCCTGAAACTTGACACAAAGACAAAGACAGGAAGCAAAACCAGCTAAAGGTAAAAGACTGAAGCTCGAATATCAGGAATACTACTACTACTGATAATAAATAAATAAATAAATACATACATAAACCAGAACCGCATACCGAAATGGCACAGAGAGGAATGTAATAAACAGGTAGGAATATGTCTAAGTAACCATTTGAGAAATAAAATAGTCAGCTAATAATACATGATAATAATAAATAATGATAAAGATCGTATAGGACTGCAGAGGTGGGGCAGAGGCAGAATCACACCAGAGAGAATGAGATGAAGACATGAAGTAAAACCAGAAAAAACACACAAGCAAAGAGAATAAGTTATTTAATTAAAACAGACAAGAAAAGCTCATATGGAAAGCAGAACAAAAGACAAAATCTTGTAGACCAAAACAGTAACCAAACATCAAACCACAAACTTTTTTTGTTTTTTTACATTTTAAGGTTCCTGATTTGTCTAGTCTTAGTTAATTTGTGTCTCTGCTATTTGTTACTGTTGCTTCATACATCTTACCTATCACTATCTGTTAGGAAAGACTAATTGATGAGGCCCTTGCTCTGGTCTTCACTTCTGCTTTTGAACAGTGCCATCTCTTTGACTCTTCATTGGAAGAAGAACAAAAATGTAGAGGGAAAGAGAAAGCGGGGTAGTCCTTTGAGATATCATAAATTCAATATATTCATATAGCTTAGACTCCCTAAAAGTGCCTGGGAGTGCATTCAGTGAGTCCATAAGTCACAACAGAGACGCGATGGTGATGCATGAGGACATTGGCACTCAGTTCATTCTGGAGCAGGTACTTTCTATCAGATAAGTCCAAACTTAATTTCTTCCGCTGGCCTAATGTGTTTTTAATGCAGCCTCGTGAGTTATGTTGCTGTCAGTCTGCTGGCTTCAGAGGAATGCTGGGATGTAAGTGGGCGGCAGACAGGGACCGAAAAAAAAAAAAAGGCGGCAGAGATTAATCGCAGCGGCAGAGGCATCACATTTGATCAAATCCATATTGACTGAGACCACTGAGAGGGTTGCATCTATGGAATTCAAGAAATGGGATACTCGGCTTGTCTTGGCTGCAGGATAAATGAGCTCAGTCTGTTCAAACGTGCATTTGACAAAACAATACGGATTGACCTCAGAAGCAATTCGTGTTATTGATACCGTGTGGAGGCAGGGAAATTTGTCATTGGGAAACGGTTCAATGGAAATGTTATTAATTCTCTGTTTGTTCTTTGTGTGTAGACCTAGTCTTGAATTGACTAAACATTACTCTATACACTATATGCCAAGAAAGGCTTTTTAGTGTAAAAGTAAGCCTCTGCCTTCCTTATTCATAATAATGTAATTATTTCCGCACTATATTTTTCATTTAAATAAAATGTCTTGGTCTGACTTCAGTTGCATCAGAACGCATGGCACAGGTTTCCAATTCTTCGACATTGTGGGTAACAGACGACTAGCTTGTAAGCATAGATTTCTGCGCCACAATTTTTACTTTGCAGGTGTAGATGGGTAATGGAAAAATTTGCAATGCTGATTCAATTATTGATGTCACATATTAATGCTTTTATCGATTCAAATTGGGTTCACATTGGCTCCACTTTGAGAGTGGCTCCACCTTTTACCCTCTTTTTGTGATCAGTGTTAGTGTCATTACAATATACATTACATACACATTCATTACAACAACAATCCAAACCTATAGACTACGCAGTAAGACAAGTCCCTATCCTAATGAGGACACATCCAATTTTTACACATGAAATGGATGCTACAAGCCTGCCATCACTGTTTTGCTTTGTTTTTTTTGTGGGGGGTTGTTACCTATTTAAGTTCAGTGTCTGATTGCTTGGCTGGGGTCAGCATTCACTCACCTATATCATCAATCTCGGTTCTTGGCTAGCTTAGCATTAGCATGCTTTATGTGAACATGCTTGCAAAGAGCGAAAATTGTGTTTTAAGTATAATGCAGCTGTTTCTGTCCTGAAATCAGCTTGCGCTTCACTATTGCACTCTTGTTCTTTGCATGTTCATAGTGTCCACACATAATGCACCACCGATTCTTGATTCCCATCCATAACAACTGATATGCTTCAATTGTGAAACTAATATATTTT
Source organism: Diplotaxodon limnothrissa (assembly GCF_057381915.1). Classification (NCBI taxonomy): domain Eukaryota; kingdom Metazoa; phylum Chordata; class Actinopteri; order Cichliformes; family Cichlidae; genus Diplotaxodon; species Diplotaxodon limnothrissa. The sequence continues at coordinate 11,174,878 of NC_140612.1, read as the reverse complement.
CTGTAGAGGTGATGCAGCAGTGACTTTCTAACAACTAAAACAGCATGAATGGTGCAATGTTTCCACTCACTTACCTTTCCTCTTTTGGTTTTTTTTATCAGTGAGTTAAAGCATATCAGAAATGTGGCTTTAAATTTTAAAGACCCCTCTAGATGTGGTTTAAAGGTCTGACATGCCTTTTTCTTTTCTTTTTTTCTTCTTTTTTTTGTTTTTTACACGAAAGTCCAGTAGTACTCAGCGTTCTTAAAATTACACCCTATTATTCCCCCTTCTTTGGAAAATTCAGACACTACTAGATAATTCAACTATGAGACTTATTTTTAGCTGATTTTAGACCATGGCTGACATAAAGACCTTATATCCACTGGTAAAACTTTAAGGTGAAAACAGACAGACTTTAAGACTTTAAAAAGCCTGCACATGCATCCGTTCAACACATTGAAGGTCATATGAAATATTTATTAAATGTTCATCATTAAATATTCACGACTAAAAGAGCATAATTCACGTTTAGATATAAAGTTACTATAATGGAGGAACCGGTGACCAAAAAAATATCAGAGTTCTTAAAGTGGATCTATTATATTTATTTTAAGTCTTATAGTCTTATTGTTTCTTTTTGCCACAGAAAAGGGTACTGCATTAGCAGTAGTGAGTGTGTACGTGTGTGTGTGTATAAGATAAAGCTACAGTGTAGCAGTTACTAAAAAAATTGTTTAAATGAACGGGATAAACTGGAAAGGGAGGATCATGTACATTTTCATTTCCTTCCTTTTCGAGCATAAAATTGGACTTACTTATATACACATGATTAATATATTTGGTATTTTGTTTTGTTGTTTTATATGTCAGTTGTACTTAATTATTTTAAAATGTTCGAAATAAACGTATCTAACTAACAATTTATTTATAATCACAGTTATTATCAGTACTAGTGTATATATAGTTGCTGTTATTATATTTATACAGTTTTATTACTGCTATACATGTAAAATTCAAAAGTTTTGTTGTGCCATGAAATCAGAGTCACACACAAAAGTGCTTAATACAGAACAAAAATAAGACAAAAAAAATAGAGTTTAAAAGAGAGTGAGGAAGTAGCATATGTAAGTGAGGATATCATCCAGTCTATAAAAAACTGTTGGTATTTTATTTGGTGCATCAAACTTAAACTAATGCTTTCTAATTAAACAGTTATGTAATCAATCAGTGTTGGTCCAATGTTGTGTTATTGTGTTATGTGATTACGATTATACCGTTTTTTTAAATATTACTTTTCCCAGCCTATTAATATCATTCAGAGTAAGATGAAGTTGATGTCGCTACAGGATTCACATCAACATAATTTGTAGCATTATATAATAAATCTAGTGGATACAGCTCTGGCACTGTGAATTCAAAGGTTCTTCCTTTACTTGTGAGTCACTGCATGTTTTTTGCTCCAGTTTCGAGTCTTTGGCCGAAGGTTTTGCCACAGGGCTTCCAACATGCATGTCCCTTGCGCCGCACGCCCATCAAAGTCTTCAAAAGGAAACCTTCTTTTAAAACCACCATGCTTCCATTTTTTTCCTCCCTCATTCTTCGCTGTATTTTTGTCCCCCGGCCCTGATAATCCCCCGTATCCTTGGCTAATCAGCAGGAAAGGAACAGGACAGCAGTGAGCTCAGGGTTGAGTTTTAAAAATGCATATTCTCCCACTGAACACACACACACACAGGAGCCCACAGGGAACCAGTCTTCACTCTTGCGGGGGCGGGAGAGAGAACTACAGGGAGATAAAAACCTCCACACAGCGTAATGGCATGCATGACTACCGACTGCATGAACACGCCTTAGATCAGTGATGACGAAGCGGACATTTCCTGAGTTGAGGGGAGATAAACAGAGAGAGGGGTGAGGCCACAGAGGTGTGAGGGTGGCCGTATGTGTGTGTGTGGAAATGAGGTCTGGTTTCGGGTGGGAGGTCCTCTGCCAGTTACTTGTGTTTCCTCAGCCTTCTGCCTGCCAATAAATTGGCCCTGTGGTGTCTACCCAACCGGCCAGGCTGCCAGAGAAAGGTCACAGGTGCTCCGAGAGAACAGCACTACAGCACTGCATTCACTATGAGATGTAAAAACAAAAAAACAAAAAGTCAGTTGGTTTTTTTTGCTCATTTTTACATGTCTAGGTGCTTTCAATATGCTGCATTTTTATCTCAAGACAGTCACAGCAGCAACATGGAAACTGATGAGTAAACAAATCAAAAGCTCGCTTGGTATTTTTACATCCCTGCATAAACATTCACTATCTTGTCTTTTTATTTAATTTTTTCATTATTTTTGCTTTTTGTGAGGTTGTAAGCGTGTGTTTTTGTGTTTCTCACAAAAGCACCTGACTACAATGAAGCATCACCCAGACACTAAAAAACTATAATGCACAATAACAACTTCTGCTGCTGCTATCATCGCCGCGATGTCGGCAGCTAAATATAGTTTACAACATTTGAACCATGAAGCTTCGTGCTTTCAAGCAATCATTGAGAAATTTCCCTCATCTGAAGTGGGTTAGAGGCCCCTTCAGACTGAGATTTTGTTCTGTTTGACATGTGAGCTGACAGGCGTTGACACAAAGCTGGTAAAATATGCAGTCGTGACTACAAAGAGGTGGTTCTTGATCACACTATGAGGTACAAACCAACCAAAGATAACCTTCAAAGAATATACTGTTAAAAACAAAGTTGGGCTACATTACTACAGTCACACTGGCCAGGCTAAGTATTTACATTCAATTTAATTCAGTATTTAATTTGTCATATAAAACTACTAAAAACTATGTTTCCTACTGCCTTTGTTTGGACTGACAACACATAGACATATAAGAAATGATATATATGGATTCTATTATCTTATTTTGATTTTGTTATAAGCTGTTACTGTGATTTACATAACTGTTGAAATACATAACAATTTGAATACATATACAATGTTCCTAAATACATATTTTGTTTTGGAAAACAAAAAACGATACTTATCAGTTAACATATTTATTAGTAAACATTTAAACTGATTTTTCTCAACAGTGAAATGAATGTTACACATATGCTATATACACAAAAATACAAAATAACAAAAATAATTACACTCATAATTCATGCATCCATCCATTTTCTGTCCTTATCAGGGTTGTGGGCAGGCTGGAGCCTATCCAAGCTACCACCGGGCAGAAGGAGGGGTACACCCTGGACAGATCACCAATCTTTCACAGGTCTAACACAGAGACACAGACAAGCATTCACACTCACGGGCAGTTTAGAATCATCAGTTAACCTAACCCCACTAACTGCATGACTTTGGACTGTGGGAGGGAGCCGCAGCACCCAGAGAGAGCCCACACAAACTCCACACAAAAAGGCCCCGGCCAGGTGGTGGACTTGAACTCAGGACCTTCTTGCTGTGAGGCACCAGCGCTAATCACCAAGCAAACGTGCTGCCCTTACTCTGTAAATTATGTCACGTATACAAAAATCTGTAATCAGCAAATAACCAAAGCCAGCACTTTGCACTATCAACTTCTTAAATTATGTTTAAAAAGAAATTAATGTTTATCAAAATCTCAATGCTATTGACTTAAATTTTAATAATACACAGAAAGGCTCTTTTGATTTAATTTTAATAGGGAGTGGTCACTTGAAAGAGATGAGCATGATTTATTGAGATAGGGAAATGAATGTATTCGGTGATAAGACTCTGAAGACCCAATCCTGGCAGAACTGAGTCCCAGCAGTCATAGGATTTAGGACAGGACCTCCTGGAGTCCAGACGCTGAGTCTTGTGGCGAAGATGGAAACTGAGGTTTGGATGGAGCTCTGACTGAGGTGTGTGTGAGATGGGGAGGAGGTTTGTTGCATAAAGAGAGCCTAAAAAGGAAAACTGGCAGTGAGCAGAGATTTAAACCACACAGAGTAGAGGCTGATTTGCTCAAAGAAGGCAGGCAAGAAGATGTTTGGACTAGAGTAATGATCTCAGTATTGAGATTGACAGCAGACAGACAGGCAGCCTAACACCTAGGAAAGCAGGCACATGACTTATTATAGATATTCCTTTTGAACTTACGCATACGCTTTTCATGTATGTGTGGCTTAATAATATGTGGTTTAATACACAATATAACAGAGAAGACGATCCAGTAGACTTGTAGTCAAGACCGCCTAAACCAAGACCAAGACAATACCAAGACCAGAGGGTATCGAGACCAAGACAAGACCAAGACCAAGACAGACTTAGTCAAGACCAAGGCAAAGTCGAGACGAGACCAAGACAGAGACCGAGACAATAAAGTCTTTAAACTGCAGCCAGTTGCTGCTTTGTTTACGGGTGTCAGGCATATTTATGTGTTTTTGCAATGCACTCGCACAGCCCTCCTCACCGCTGTCTACTGTTTCACTCACTTACTGAGAGGACAGACGCACGCTCCACTTGACTGTCGCGTCTCTCACCCTCTCTGTTTTTCCACATAATGATATTATCCTGTATCCTCGCATGTGATTGGCCACAATATGGAGGGACTGGAGCATAGCTGAGCCACTGTGTGAGAGCTGAGCAGTGAAACGAAGTTAAGTGAGGAGCCGGCTCTCTCTCAATGAGAGTCGACTCTTCTGATTCACTACAAAGCACTCTCTAAGCATGGCTCTCAGAGCTGATGCTTTTGCGCATGACACATTATCAAACGTTACGTTGTGTGTCATGGATACTGTTCACTCCAAATCTTCCGACCACTATGTCGATCTGAGACAGCGAGACCTAGACAATACCGAGGGATCCGAGACCAAAACAAGACCAAGACCATGTAAAAGTGGTCTCGAGACCGGTCTCGACACCTCCAACTCTATGATCCAGTACAGATTTCTACAACAAAATGTACTTAAAATGGACTCCACAGCTTTGAAACTATCCTCTCGGTTTCTGAGAACTCAAATTCTTAATTTCAAATGCCCACCTACAGAGCTCTCTGTAATTCAAACTGTACCATGGGGCGGAAACATCAGACTTTCACAGCATGACTTTCATGATCAAAGAAAATCACAATGGCTATAATTTTGTGTTACCTATGAAAATTTGTTGAAAATCAATTGCATTCAAAGTATGAGTATACACAGATAAAGAGTTTTTTCCACAAACAAAAGAAAATGTAACACATAATGTAGCACATTAAGATGTTATTTTTGTCCTTTTTTAAGAAAAAAAAAGGTTATACATGGTCAGTACCACTGTACTATAACACCCTTGCTGTAACATTCATAATTTTAAATATAAATGGAAATCTATGCTTTTTGCTACATAGGGGCTGTTTGAAAACGGACACACACACATGCACACACATCAACATCAATATTCTAGATAATTACTAAAATCTGTGCACTCCTTTGTTTTATGTTGCATTCAGAGATCATTTGATAAAATGCACATATGGATATTGTAACATGATTTATTGCAAATCTCTGAAGGTGGCACGGTCTTGCTACACACCACTAGGTGCACACTTCTGTCACTATACACAGCCACCACCTGCCTGAGTATTGTGTAGGTTTCCATTGTGCAGCAGAAACAGCTCTGACCCCAAGGCATGGACTTCACAAGACCCCTGAAAGGTGTCTCGAACCATTTATTATGTTCCTTAAACCCTTCCCGAGCATTTTTTTTGCACTGTAGCACAGTCTGTTTTCCTGCTGGAAGAGGTCCCTGCCATCAGAGAATACTGTTGCCATAATGGGGTGTATGTGGTCTGCACCAGTGTTTATGTGGGCGGTACGTGTCAAAGTAACATCCACATGAATGCCAGAGAGCTATGTGAATGCCAAGGTCTCCCCCGCATAACAGAGCACCTCTCCGGCTCCTCCTCTGTTCAATTCACTTCTTTCCTTCTGCTTGCACATTTATTCTGCTTCCAACGTCTCAAGAGCTGACTGTTCATTTGCTCCCTGATATATCCCCACCCCTTGACAGGTGCTACTTTAATCAACCAATCAATGTAATTCCCTTCACCTGGCAGCAGGTTTAAAGTTGTGGCTGATTGGTGTATTATGTAGTAGCAGACTTACTTAATAAAAGAGATGAATGCAGCTCTCCAGCCAGGGAGAAAGACCTATAAAATCCATACAAAAACAAAGAAAATAAAAAAATTCCATTAGGTCGATATTGTCCCTCAGTGAGAAACAATACAGATGCTGACTGGTTTTGAAACCATGGAGATATAAGTGCATCCCAACTATAAATTTAACAGACAGGTGTCATTATTTGTGCATGTCTGCTAGAATTTTCTAGAAATCCTTTTTCCCCAGTTAGCAGTGAGATTGCGTGATAACTGGAAGTCTTGTAAAAGCCTGGGAGTCTCAGCTGAAGGATGGCCTTCTGTACCTGTCTCTTTGTTATTGATTCCTGTGCATGCTACAGTCAGATGAGTGGCAGCTGGTGTGATCTCTGAAGTTCCTCTCATTGCATTTGAGGATTTTTCATGTGACTTCCCAGTTCCCTGAGTTATGTGCCTGCTCACTTGTTTTGACTCTCCATTCATTATCACGCTGTCTTCCTTTTTTACTCTTTTTACCTTAATGTTCTTTTCTATGCTCTTTAAAGATTTTAGGATCAGTTTTATTTATTCATGTTAGCATCTTTAGAAGCACATGAGAGAGTATTTAAAAGCATTTACATGTGTGATATTCATCTCGCTCATATGTGGGTCCATTTTGCCATACACTTCCCTCTCAGCGTTGTTTTTGCTATTTAACCTCAGAAATCTCATTTATCAGAGCTGATGTAGTACTCCGGGGCTAAACTCTGGACAAACAGCAGCATTATTTATCTCATTAGTGATAAATATTACCCAGTGCAATGCTACATTTGCAGATAACTACACTGGTAATGGCGCCCCAGCATTGTTACAGCTTTTCTTTTCTTGGCCTCACTGCTGCTGTAAGAGTCATTGCTGTGAACAACAGGCACACAGTTTGTTTGGTTTTTTTTGGTTTTTCTCCAGGCTGTTTAGGTTTTACTTTTTTTAAAATCTCATTACATCATCTGTGTTGAATGGCGCTATCTTTAGCTGCTGGCTACAGGGCTGTGACTGCCTTGCAGACTGGCCTCACAGCAGCTACATATTTGCTGAATAACAATCACGTGTTGCTTTGAATGGAAGCCTCGTTATCGCCTGACGTCATCGCCATCACTGGCTGTCCATCAATATGAGGCAAATGGACAATACTATTACTACTAATCTACGTCGCCTGCTCCATCTGCTGCTGAGACATGAATTAGAAAATGATTTTGTATTTTCTTCTTTTATTGATTTCTCTTTCTTATTTGCCCAGACCGAGCAAACAAGCTGCTGCGCTTGGCTGCAGAGGTCTGGCTGTATCTCTGATGGATTAAGGTGTTTCAGTGTAACAATTCGCCAATCTGTCATGTTCTCAGCAAAGTCCCAATTTGGTGTTAATATGCACTTAACCCTGATGATATATTGATGATACATACAGTTAAGTGCACAAGTTTATGGATAGTTACAGTTTGGACTTTGTTTTAATTCAAGAGGCTTTGAAGCCTAAACCATGAATCAATTACCTGATTTTTTTAAATGAGTGTTTATTGAAACTTCCGACAAATTAAAAAAAAAAAACAAGAAAAATATGAATGTGCATATATGATTTTTGGGTTGCTTTTGCATTATGCTTTGGGTCATTATACATTTGCAGTGTGATCTGTTTCCAGCATTTGTAAAGCCTGTACATTTGCAACCTATAAACACCATCATGATCTGGTACAAGTTGGTGTTTGTTCTAAGAAGTCCTAAAAATGTTTTCTGGAATTTTACAGGCTCTTTTGAATGTTTTCTGTCAAACACTAATCCATTCTTCCTGTTCTTGAGTGTAACCAGTGTTTGCACTTTGTTGTAAACTCTGTATTTCCATTGATGAAGGCAGCTCTTGATTGTTGATCTTGATGTTGGTAAGAATATCTCAGATTGAGAATCACAGTAAAAAACTACCAAGTACAACTTCAACACTCCAACTCAGCATGGAAAAATGAGCTGATTGTCAGTCAATTATACCGTTAATTTGGAACTTTTGAAAATGGGGGACTGTGGATAAAAATGGTTGTATTACATAATCATTTAATGCCATACTTTTGTTAAACCTCTTTAATTAAAGCTGAAAGTCTGCACTTCAATCACACTTTCATTATCTGACTTACTCTGGTGGTTTACAAGAGCAGAATTACAAAAACAGTGCCACTGTGCAATATTTGAAGACTCAACTATACATCATGTCCTTCAGATTTAGTACTTTGTTTTAAGATATATGAATTTGAGGAAGATTACCATCTAGTCGGTGATCAACAAAGATCTCAAGGTTTAATATCACAGATCTCAGATCTACTTTCTTTCTTTTTCAACCCGATATAACCCGGGTAATAGACATGCCACTCCACCGTGTCTATTTCACGCATTGACTCACCAAGACGTGAAACATACACGCACGCAGAAATTTCAGTAAGCTGCAGTACCTGCAGACGGGGAAATTTTATTTCAAGTCAGCATGAAGATAATCACGGAAAAGTGTTTTAACAGACATTGTTAACCCACATAGCTTAATTGTTTCAGGTGATTAAGGACTCCTGAATGTACTGTATACATTTTTTGCTCACTGCTCATAAACACTGTGCAATAAAAAAAATTTCATTCCACAAAAAATTGTAAACGTTTTTTATATCATATTTACTTGTTTTTAGGTTTCTAGTATTTGTTTGCATAAAATAGACAGATGGAAGTACCTTTATGGAAGTTAGCATCTGCTCTCTGTCTGTGTTTCACACTTCATGTTTTTTTTTTCCAAACGATCCATCTAAAATCACGAATAAATATATCTGCTTCACTGGAGTCTGAGTTTTATAACAGTTTATTTAAGACTGGCAAAAACAATAATGCCCCTCTACGGGCTTTTCCAACATCATATTACCACTCTGTAGCCTATTTGAGAAAAAACACAAGAAAAAAAAGCCTGAGAGGAAAAGTACTAACATCATGGTTTCTGTCAGTGTGTTTGTCATAATGTGGCAAATAGTGACAGCTAGAAAGTTTAAGACATTTATTGATAAAGAGTGAATTGTGAAAAACTAGTAGGCTGGAGATAGAAAGGTCCTGCAGCACAATAGTGTCACACACAGGAGCTCTGCCAGAGAGGAGAAAGTGAGCTTACACAAGTACAGAAGACTTTTGGTTTGCAGAGATGAGTTTGATAAACTGTGTCAGTCTTGCTTGTGTTGTAGAACAATGGAGTCACAGACGGGGTCTGTGGGCAGCTGGCAGCAAACCAAAAGTTACTAAGTGCAACAGCCAGAATTCACAGGCAGGTGAGCAAGTGAGCCTTTCCTCTGACAGGCTGCAGACAACGAGATGAAGGTTTAAGCTTGGCTGGAGGTTTCCACATACAGCATACGAGTGTAGACAGGTGTAGGAAGGAAAGAACTGTGGGGAAACTGCCCAGGGACGGACCTCGTGAGAGGACCCAGCCCAGCAACTCCACCTGAGACTAACAGCAAAAAGGTTGGAGAAACAGAAAAACCAAACTTCAAAGCTGCACCAACCACACCACAACAGGGTTGAGCCTAAATTACAGAAAAATATGTTTTTTTAGACAAAAGGTCAAACCAGTAAAGTATCTTTACTGTAATGTTTAAAGATAAGATGAAGAACAAGGCAAATTGTTTGAACTGAGGATTGAATTACCTCTAACACTTGTGGAAATATGCACTACATGTAAAGACTGTTATCTGTGATGTGTGTTGCACATAATAACCTGAAAATTTCAAATACCAGTGAAAAACACCAGCTGTGGTTTTTCAAGTAGTTTTACAACATTGTAGTAGTGCATAAAAAGAGCACTGATGAGTGTTTTAACAAGGGACACATATCAATATGATTCTAATTACATGGGATAAAAATAAACATGAAACAACAGTCAGTGCACCAAATAACTTATTCTACAGGCACTAACACAAAAATTGCGAAACAATAAACGATACAACAATTTGTGAGATATAAGGGGATGAAGACAAGATTAGACATACAAATCACATATTCAGGGTATTAGACAACAAAATTGCAAATACAGGAGCTGCACATATATGTGTGGGTGTGTGTTATTGATAAAAAAAATTTTTTTACTTGATTTCTACTATTTATGTGTAGCTCTTACATTGTGGGCACCACTTACACACAGGAACAGTAAACCAGGTAAAGCGTGGGTACCACAGGTATGCAAAGCTAACAGATTTTCCTCTAAACAGATTAATTAGGGCTACAAAGGTTGAAAGTGTCACGGGCTGCGACGGCAGACCGTGGAGTTGTAGAGAAAGTAGGGCCCAAACGCGAGACTCAAGTGAAGGACAGTGGATTTATTTATGGCGAGTGGACAGAAACGACAACTATATACAATTCAAGCACTGTGACTCCTGTGGCGATTCCTCCAAGAATCCCACACAGTGCACGTGTCCATAGCAGTGAAAAGGTGACAACTCCAAAAACCCGATTCCACTCTGTGATTTCCCCTCGTGACGACGTTCCTGACTCCCGACTCCTGGTGACACAAAAACACACACAGCTCAGCAGGCAGCCTTTAGTAGCGAAGCCGATCACAACACACTAATCTACGGAGGTACTTAACAGGTTCGACTTAGTATAATCCCGCGCCGACTGGGGCTCCGCCACCTTCTTAAATAAGGCGCCCCTCATGAAGCCATCAGCTGCAGCTGGTGAGGGCTAATGGGCGGCAGGTGCGGCAGTCCCCAGTGCGGGAACACTTCCGGGTCGCAGTCCCCTCAGCGACCCCAAAACATCCGGGAGCACCCAGGGAGAAAGGACAAAAAGGGAGAGACAACCACCATAACATATGGAAAAACATATACAAGAAATACATGAGCTCTGGGTCATCAGACCCAGACCATGACAGAAAGAATATGTCCCATGAAGTATTTCAAAAATGCTCTTCACAGCTCTGCTGTGAAAGTATAAACACTAATGAGCCAGATGTTGACTTTGTTTAGAAACAGTGGGGACAAAAAGTGACATAACTAAAAGCAGAATAAGTGCACTGTTAAGAACCAACTTGCCTGGTTCCCTTCACAAATCAACAGACCAGGGGAGGAAAAGGGAAACAGTCGAGGGCAAAGAAAAAAAGAATACAAAACATGCTCTGAAAATATTCTTATTTCCTGTTTTTTATTTAAGGGTTTTGACTTACTCCACTTCTACACTGAAAAAAATAACATGGTGGATTTACTTCATTCAATAGTGGACATTGGTTGCACAATATAGTTTTGCTTTGGCAGCAACTTAAACAACTGAGTTAAATAAACACAACTTATTCATATTCAATAAGTCTGTGCATTTTGTGTTGATAAAACGTGATTGAAACATGTTTAGATGAAGTAAGTTGAGTTCTTGGGATATTTTAATCCTTCGACTTTTACCCCAATACTACTTGGTCACTTAAATACTACATTTAATTTAGAATTAAATGTAGTATTTAATTTAGAATTAAATGTAGTTTTTAATTTAGAATTAAATGTAGTATTTAGAATCACCAATTAACTTATCCCTAATAACTGCATGACTTTTAACTGTGGGAGGAAACCAGAGTACCCAGAGAGAACCAACTGACGGACTGAATCCAGGACATGAGCTGTCAATCCAGGCTTAACAAAAGCTTGATCCAGAATTTTCTGTACGTTTTTGTCCTTGACAGGTTACACAACAATAAATAGCAACAGCATACATGTGGTGTGTGTATAGTTGTCTGCCTCTTAAAACCCCAGTGATTTCTCTGTGGTTTGAAATCTCGTGTGATCTTGTGAATTTCGTGAGTCCAGGCAACTAACCACTCTTACTAGATTGCATCATGTCATCTCAACAAGAATAACTGCCAGGAGGGGGGAAAAGTGCCTAACATATAACCCACATATGTAGCACATACATTTTAAACAAATCACTTTGTTGTGACACTGAAAAAAAGAACCAAATTCCCTGTCCCTATTTGTTGATTTTTTTGTTATAATATCAAAACAATGTATTTAACAATATATACTGTTTTGGCTGTGTGGTTTCATGACTTTATAGTGTATACACTGATAAACTGACGAATGAGCCACTTTAAACCAATGCAGAGGCCCACTTATGTATAATAATAATAATATTAATAAAAATAATGACACACACTGTAAAACCACCAGAATTTTCAAAAAGGTCATACCAACCACCACTTGTTTCACTCCTACAGCTTATGTTTGCAGTTTGTTAAAAAGCCCGCTAGCATTAGCAAATAACTTAGCACTAACTTCCAAATTGCTCTTTTAATCTCCTGCCTCAACGACACACCTGCAAAATATATCAAACACGATGATGGCAAAATATTTTTAAGAAGATCTTGTCCTGACAAAGACAGATGTCTTATAAAAGTACTTTCCTCTAACGCAGAGTACCAGTTTGTCTCCAGGATCACGTTTTGCCATGACAGTAAATATACACACAGGCTCAGAAAGTGCACACAATATGGGCTAACCTTACAGATGGTAAGGCTAATGTCAAATATAGATGTGGGAAGCAGCATCACATCCATTCCCACTGGTGAAAGTCCATAATTTAGTTATGACCTCACATTCTCTGGTAAGTATTTCACGCACATTAATATTGTTCACTTTGAAATGAAATATCTGCAGCTTCGCTTTACTCCTTCCCACTCTCTCAGGCTTGCACTTAATGCTCTTCTTCCTCTCTTCTTCCTCCTTTCTCAGTCTTACACTTTATACTCTGTATACTTTATCTCTCTCCCCACTTCTGTCTTCCCCCCCATGTCTCAGTTTCCAAAGGCTAATGCACTGGAGCAGATAATTATACACACCCTCCACCCCGCTTCCATACTGGGGTCTCAAACAACATCCCTCTCCTCCATGTGTGCACAGTGAACCTGCATTGATGCAGGAGGAGAGAAGACAAAATCACATATTCAGTGTACAGTGATAAATGAGGACACATATGCGGCAAACAAGCTGTCGTAGTGACATTGCTGGGGGCATTTCACCCCATTACCAAAATAGATCCATGTTATATGTGTGTGTGTGTTTCCCCATCACCCAACACAAATGTGCAAGTTAAAAGTTAAAAGCTTAGGAAATAATTTAGACTTGCGTTGCAAAGATAACACGTAGAGCACTTCTTGAAGATGTTCGTAAGATGACTCTGACAATGGCAGCCTTAATGATCATATTTTAATGTGTAACGCCACCTTTGAATAGGCTTAAAGAGAAGTAAAGGTCAGGGAGGTAAAAAAAACAACAACAAAAAAACATCTAAGTCTTTTTCATATTCACCGTTATATTCACAGTTCTTCCCATGCAGTCTCTAATTATCCTGACATAGTGCCCATAAATAGGAAATGTAAATGCCAAACTTTATCTTGTCTCCTGCTTATATTTACTGAAGCATAAAAAAATGACATGGTCCTCTTTACTCATTTCTTTCTCATTTCCCCACCGAGCTGCAAAATTCAGTCCTCTGTCCTGTTGCCAAATCAATCTTTTCTGGGACATTTGGGCCAAATGAATTATTGCTAAAGAAAACTGAGCTGAGGTGACGTTCAGTTGGCAATGCACATAACAAGATCATGTAACTGTATAATTCAGATCATAAAATTTATGGTCTGCTTCCAGCTCACAAAGGTTAACAGCTTAGTTTAAAAGAGATGTTTAAGCTTATGAATCTAAAAATAAAACACCTAATTAAATTGTGAATGTGCAGAATGGGCAAATTAGACGTATCAGATTTCTCAAAAAACACCCATCCTAGCAACCTGATTGAACCACTGAAGTCATTTGTCACAGAAAACAAAAAATATTTTTGTATATTTAGTAAAAGCTAAATTAACACATGACCAACTGTTTTAGCAGGAATTAGTTTCTGGTCTGTTCTAATTTTGTTGGATGGTCAGTGAACATCTGGCAACCACCAGTTGCAATGGAAAAATGTGCATTCCCCAACTGGTTGAATAGCATTTGCTGGAGATTGCTTTGGGATCAGTTGTTAAGCCCACAGCATGCAGGCCTAGAGATTGGTCAGTGACACAGTGGTAACCCCTGGTCGCTATGGTCCGCCATACTGTAGGTGTTTTACTGGGCTGAGAGTGTGCATATGCCATTTACCACACATAAACTGCTAGTTACAAAGAAAGAATGTGGGATGAGAGTGTGTGAGCCCTTGAGTACTTTGCACATTTATGTTTGTTTGTTTGTTTAGAGCAAGTCAAGCTGAACATTGTGAAGTGGAAATGAAAGTAAGGTAAGAGAGAACCAAAAACTGCAAAAAAAAAGCTAATTTCACAGAGCTTGAATTTCTCATCTTTATAATTGATTTCAGTTCACACACGCCTACTTGAATTAATATGTAGGATTTACCATTATAAAACTACCTTGTAAAAAATGAGTGTGTAATACATTTTGTGAAACCTCTCATTTTTATTCATTAATGTGTGTATTGGGGGATTAATTGAGGATGCTATAAATAGCACATTTGTGTGCAACAGTTGTGCGTAAGCTGCTGTGGTGCTGCCGGAGGACCTTCCTGATGCATTAGTTGTCAGAAAGTTTCTTTTTTCTACCTCAGTCACCACCTTTCCCTCATCCTTTCAGCTCTTTAAGGTTTCCTTTTCCCCACAGTATTTTTTTTTCTGCTTGTGATTTAGGAATTAAAACCACCAAAGTGAAACAGCCACAGAAATAGCTGTTGATGTGTTCTGTGTGTGACCCTGAAATAAAGGGATGATGTTTTTCAGTGGTGTCTCTCTGATAAGGAAGAAACAAATCATTTATGAACGCATGCTATCAGTTATGATAATGGCTAGCACTGATTAGTAATTAAAGCTCCAGCTTCCCATTCAATTTTCCCATGCCTCCTAAACCTGAAAGCGCCTCCTAAAACTGTCGCTTTTTTCACTGCCATGGCATGCTCTGTCTCTCAGGAGCTAGAGCAGGTTGTCTACTAACTGGAAAATCAGTGGTTCAATCGCCGGCTCCTCAAGTGTTCACTGTCAGACTAGAGGAGCTCTAGACGTTTAGTATACAATGTTAGTATGTGCCTGGGCAATGGAGTAGTATGTGCCTGCTAGGTTAAAAGTGCTTTTTTTTTAAAAGAATTTGGGGCGAATGAGTTCTTAAATAGAGAAGAAAACCATTAAATAATAGTCCATTAAAGATGAAGATTAGGATGTTTTTGCGCGTTTCAGGCCATTTGTTGACCTCTTGTTTCACATGCACTGGAAAGAAACCAGAAAAAATAAAGTAGAAATAAAATCATGCATTGATTTTAACTAATGGTTCCCTCTAAGAGGGCAAGTGGATCCAAACCATGTTAGCAAATGTCACTGACAACATACTCTAAGAGAGACACCAATCATCTTGAGGGTTCAGGTTTTCCTTTCATTTGTCACCTGCATATAAATGTTTTAATGTCTATAAAAAAAAAAAAAAAACCTGCACACTAAAAATACAGGTACAAGTGTGGGTGAATGTGGTATTTTGGTGAGTTCTCTCACCCCCATAACGTGTGTGTTTGTTTCCAAAAAGAAAGGTGACACACAACACTATAGGCACTAACATGCATGTGCATGTGTGTGCATATCAGATCAATTTTGTAAGCCCTACAGCCTAGCACAAATGAGTCACAGGTGTGAGCAGAGCCAGAGGATGTTTTCCTGACACAGTCACAAATAAACGAGATTTATTTCAAGGAAATCTTTTGTATTTGGACCACAGACTGTACATAAAAAAAAAATGGATGCAGCCTCTGAGTCAGAAAAGTGACGTCATTGCAGAAGTGTCTAAAACCTTATTTTTAATGTCCAGCAGTGGACAATTAAAATACCGCCCCCTGAGAAATGTCTCTCAACTACCAAACTCTACAACCTGAGTAAAGACTTTTCCAAGTCTCATTGAATACGACCTCGAGGTAATTTCATGAATTTCCCATCACAAAGTCAACACTGATAATAAGGGAGAATGTATTTTTTGGACATACCCACTATGTTATTCACAAATTGCTCCCCTGATAAGCTGACCCGTGCTGCTTGTGTGGCTCTGAGGTGTACTAGGGACCTATGATACACAAACTCTCATGGCTGTTTTCCAACCCCTACACAGTATGCTAAAAATGTAAAGGTAAAATATTGTAATTGATACTAAAGAGACTCATGAGTTTTAATTCAGATTGATGACTGTGCCCTCTAACCTTACCTACCAGTGATAATGGGCACCCAACTCTGCCCTGCCCTCTATTCGCTAGCAGATTGTGTGCATTCAGTTTCAAATGCAGGTAATTTCAATATGCACCGTCTGCATTTGAATTTACCCTCCACTTCAGAAACGATAACTGCGTTCAGTCCTCTTCTGTAACATCTAGATGCTGAAGTATCACGACTTCAACTTGTCCGTCTGCTCATATGAATGCCTGAAGGCAATGAGAAAGAAAGAAAAGTGTGTGCAGACCGTGTAGCAGGGAATAGTTCTGTGGTATCAGCTGGAAACCAGGCTGCGGTACATCAAAAAGGAACTCAGCTGATATTATTATGCATTTTACTGCCTATTAGATTTCATTACTCTTTCACTGAATGTGCCAGGATGCTGTTCCAGAACGTTCCGTCCCACTTTAACCTCTGTTTGCACGCTAGCACACTGTCAATCACATAAAGCATACCCTGCTTTATGATCTATTTTATTCTTAATTGGGAGACTAATTTACTAAATGAAAAACATGCTGTATTAAATAGGACTTTAATTTAGCAATTGAGCTCATTAGAAAAGTGTTTACTGACGTAATAAATCAAGTGAGGAATAAGGTTATTTTCTCAGACTTATTGGAACCTGAGGAAGTCCCCCTCCTGCTGGCTGTCAGAAGGATTAACGTACTTACATTTTAGTTTTAGGACCCAAATGTTATGTTAATCTTTCATGTGATATGGACTGCACTTGGATTTACATATTGTATTTCAAGTCCTTCTCAACACTCAAAGCCTTTAGAATACAAGCCACCTTTAACAAACATATGTTAATAGACTGTTTTATTTTACAGACTTCACATCTGCTTCACATCAGTGGCAAATCAAATTTAGAATCATCACTTTAAATAATGTAACATATCTTTGGGAAAAGGGGAGGACATGCAAACTGTACACTGAAAGACCCTAGCTGAACAGGAGATTCAAACCAAGGTTTCCTTTTTCCAAAGCACACTATGGAGAACATTAGGACCAGCCACACCGTAGGCTGTTGTTGACACTATAGAGCCGATATCTGCTGCCAGGTTCCAAGATCTGGTAGAAAGCCTGAAACCAGAAGAGTGAAAGTCGATGAGGCAGCACGGAAATGCCCATAGTTGGCTCAGTGCAAAGGTTTTCACATACTTTTAACCATATTGTGTGTGTGTGTGTGTGTGTGTGTGTGTGTGTGTGTGTGTGTGTGTGTGTGTGTGTGTGTGTGTGTGTGTGTGTGTGTGTGTGTGTGTGTGTGTGCAAGCAGTCATAGAGATCAGATATCATCGCCAGATACCATTGCAGAATTTACTGCTCTACTGCAGTCATTGAATAGCACCTGGCCTGCATGGCCTCAACAGGGAGAAAATATATTGCTGAACTGGTTCAGAGGTCTGTGACTCGCAGTGCTGAGAGCCTTACAATCCAGCTGGAGGAGGCCACATGAAGAAGTGATTATATGGAATATATAAAACTGATATAGAATGTATCTGGGTTTGTGAGGCATAAAAATTAGAGGACAGGATCAGGCTTTAATCAATACTAAGGGCCATAATAATAACCTGTATGCATTCATTCATTTACTGCAAAGTTCACATTTGTTTCTTTCTCATTACACTAGCAGCAAGGAAGCAGCCGATTCCTTTGTCATTTCAGTCACAGATATATGCATTTCACAAAAACATCCAATTCCGTGGCTGCTTCACAAGAAAAGTGACTCTGCACACAGTTCATGAGATCTTTTTTGCAATTGTTTCAAAGACCCTCATTGCAAAAGAAGAAATGCTTCAGCAACAGAAGTGGAATAAAAGAATGATTCGGTAGTTAATGTAGAAAGACAGAAAAACAGAGCACCGCCCTCAACTCAGAGCTGAAATTGCAGCGTAAAAACAGTATCAAATGCTTTGCAATAAAGATGACAAAGAGCCGAACCTGAGCCGAAGATGCTTTCAAACATTGTGATGGAGCTGCTGCAACTTCACTATTTTCACTATAAGTATCCTCACCTTTCAAGGCCACAGCTGTGTGCAAAAAGCATATTATATATAATTTATATATATTTGTCATGTGTTTTTCCAGTTCGTGTGGATGTGTTCGTTTGTGTAAATTGGGAGAATGTTTGTTAGTTAAATCTTCTCAATCTGATAATAAATTATAACAGTGAGTCTATTAGTTCTTTAAATTAGATTTCATCTCACAAAACTTTGCCATTGCAATCAGTATTAACAAACAATATTGGCTGTGTCATCTCAAGACCTTTTGTTGGTTTAATAGCTTTCACTCCCCTGTGAAGGCTTTCCACAAGTTTTAGGAGTGTGTTTATGGAAATCTTTGAGGACATTTGTGAGGTCAGACACTGATGTTGGACAAGAAGGCCTGGCACACGGTTTCTGCTCTAATTCATCCCAAAGGTTTTGTATCAGGTTGAGGTCAGGACTCTGTCCAGGCAAGTCAAGTTCTTCAACACCAAACTCGCTCATCCATGTCTTTATGGATTTTGCTTTGTGCACTGGTGTGCTGGGGCTCTCCCTAAACTGTTCCTACAAAGTTGGGAGCATGAAATTGTCCAAAATGTCTGGGTGTGCTGAAGCATTAAGAGTTCCTTTCAATGGAACCAACTCCTGAAGGGAAAAAAAAAAAAACAACACAACAATCTCGGAGATGTGGGATTGGATGGAGACGTGTGATGTCACTCCAGACAACACACGTCTCCATTTTTCCAGTGGCAGCATGCTTTACACCACTGCATCCAATACTTTACATTATGCTTGCTGAGATAAGGCTTGACCATGGAAACCCAGTCCTTGAGCTAATCTGAAGACCAAATGAAGTTTACAGGCCTGTAGTGATTGACTTTGGAGAAAGTTGGCAACCTCTGCACGCTATGCATCTCAGCATCTGCTGACCACACTGTGATTTTACTTGGCCTGCAACCTGCTGAGTTGCTGTCATTCCCAGTAGATTCCACTTTGTTATAATGCCTATACAGTGGGGCAAAAAAGTATTTAGTCAGCCACTGATTGTGCAAGTTCCCCCACTTAAAATGATGACAGAGTTCAGTAATTTTCACCAGAGGTACACTTCAACTGTGAGAGACAGAATGTGAAAAAAAAATCCATGAATTCACATGGTAGGATTTGTAAAGAATTTATTCATAAATTAGGGTGGAAAATAAGTATTTGGTCACCTCAAACAAGGAAAATCTCTGGCTCTCACAGACCTGTAATGTCTTCTGTAAGAAGCTTTTCTGTCCCCCACTCGTTACCTGTATGAATGGCACCTGTTTGAACTCATCATCTGTATAAAAGACACCTGTCCACAGCCTCAAACAGTCAGACTCCAAACTCCGCCATGGCCAAGACCAAAGAGCTTTCGAAGGACACCAGGAAAAGTATTGTAGACCTGCACCAGACTGGGAAGAGTGAATCTACAATAGGCAAGCAGCTTGGTGTGAAAAAATCAACTGTGGGAGCAATCATCAGAAAATGGAAGACATACAAGACCACCGATAATCTCCCTCGATCTGGGGCTCCACGCAAGATCTCATCCCATGGGGTCAAAATGATCATGAGAACGGTGAGCAAAGATCCCAGAACCACACGGGGGGACCTGGCGAATGACCTGCAGAGAGCTGGGACCAAAGTAACAAAGGTCACCATCAGTAACACACTACAACGGCAGGGAATCAAATCCCGCAGTGCCAGACGTGTTCCGCTGCTGAAGCCAGTGCATGTCCAGGCCCGTCTGAAGTTTGCCAGAGAGCACATGGATGATACAGCAGAGGATTGGGAGAATGTCATGTGGTCAGATGAAACCAAAGTAGAACTTTTTGGTATAAACTCAACTCGTCGTGTTTGGAGGAAGAAGAATACTGAGTTGCATCCCAAGAACACCATACCTACTGTGAAGCATGGGGGTGGAAACATCATGCTATGGGGCTGTTTTTCTGCCAAGGGGACAGGACGACTGATCCGTGTTAAGGACAGAATGAATGGGGCCATGTATCGTGAGATTTTGAGCCAAAACCTCCTTCCATCAGTGAGAACTTTGAAGATGAAACGAGGCTGGGTCTTCCAACATGACAATGATCCAAAACACACCGCCCGGGCAACAAAGGAGTGGCTCCGTAAGAAGCATTTGAAAGTCCTGGAGTGGCCTAGCCAGTCTCCAGACCTCAACCCCATAGAAAATCTGTGGCGGGAGTTGAAAGTCCGTGTTGCTCGGCGACAGCCCCAAAACATCACTGCTCTCGAGAAGATCTGCATGGAGGAATGGGCCAAAATACCAGCTACTGTGTGTGCAAACCTGGTAAAGACCTATAGTAAACGTTTGACCTCTGTTATTGCCAACAAAGGTTATGTTACAAAGTATTGAGTTGTATTTTTGTTATTGACCAAATACTTATTTTCCACCCTGATTTACGAATAAATTCTTTACAAATCCTACCATGTGGATTCATGGATTTGTTTTTCACATTCTGTCTCTCACAGTTGAAGTGTACCTCTCGTGCAAATTACTGACCTCTGTCATCATTTTAAGTGGGGGAACTTGCACAATCGGTGGCTGACTAAATACTTTTTTGCCCCACTGTATGTGAAATATTTGGTAGAGAGGAATTTCGTGACTACACTTGTTGCACAGGTGAATACTTTTGCATATATTATGCTTAAATGAATACATTCACACACTCATACAAGTTGTTCTATTCAGGTGTTCCAATCACTTCCATGGCAACAGTTGTAACAGGAAAACACTAACAGCTGTGTAGATTCTGTGTACACTTCTAGAATTTTTATATTTGTAACATTCAGAAAATGTACCAGTTTAGGGACCGCAGGACACCTTGTGATCTAGTTTATGTTGTTTGCCTATCATAAACCAGATACACATACAGACACCAAACACAAACCAGCCCAAGTTTTAAAGATCTGGATTTCTGAATGTAAGATTACAATGACTATGCCTTTGCAAGACATTAGGCACCAGCTAATCATGCCTCTGCAGCATAAGTAAAGCTCTAGAGAATGGGAATAAAATGTCACCCGCTCCTAGAGGTGTTCGTCATCATCAAGTCGCTATTCCACAGGGATCCACAACATGCTGAACACAGTTCTGCCCGTTGGCATAACTGTCAAATCTGTCATGTTTCTTCTAATTAGTTACACTGTTTATATTGGTACTGTTTATATTCTTATCCTTGCAACATTAATTTGATGTCTGTATTACTGTCTTGTCTTGGCTTCATTAGCCAATACATTTTAAGTCCTCTTCAACCAATTATACAGTGAGAATTGAACTCATGAGCTGGCTTAACTGTAATTGGTTGCCTTGTGTTTTTGTCCAGCCTGACTCTGAATACACAGTGGTTTCAAAGTATTACTGTGTTCAAACAATGAAAGCCTTTGAATTAATCAGTGTGGTTCTGTCCCCTATGTCTTTGAGCTTAGGAGCACTGGAAAAGAGCTGGAAAAGCCCGACTTCAGTCTGTTATCTTGGTATTCATGACTATTCACTGCTGTGCTACTGTCATTATTTCTTAATGAAATAAAAAAAGGTTTTTGACATGGTTGCTCATGAAATGTTTGACTGAGGCATCCTGAGATACTTGTTTTCAGGTACTTTAAATAAAAATAATCCCATACTGAGATTTATTGCTTTCTGAGTGTTAGCATGTATGTTTCTTCTGTTCATATCTAGTATGTAGACCACCATTAGCAATAAAGTAAGTACATATTTAAACCCCTAATTAGCTATAATGGCTGAAAGTAATGTCACCTTACTGTGAATCCTCATTAAAAGTGAGATGTGACCTCCATGCAGAAGGCGAGTAGCTCGACAAACTTCCTTCTGTCTTCATTGAATAACAGACAGCAGAAGTTTTGCTGCATAAATAGTTTCCAGAAGTTCTTCTTGGGATTAGGAAGGGGGTGAATTCATCAATTTTATTGATCTCACCCCATCTACCACAGAGGACAGTGGAAAGTGAAAAGAGAAAGTGACACGGAGAGTCTGATCAATTTTTTCAGACAGAACTCAAAAAGTTTGGCAGTATAAACAGCAGTGGGGTCTTTAGAGATTATGCTTCAAATAAACATGCCAGAGGCATATAAAGATATATACTAAGCATAAAAAATGCAGTTGATCCTGAGGTAGCACGCATCTCTACTTGGAGGTAGTGTGAATGATCGGTTTGATAGGATGGAGGTCTGTTGCTCTGTAAGACGGGTGAAGGTTGGCCATGAGAAACATTTCTGTGTCGATTAGCTTTTCCTGAACCAGGAAGCCGGCACCGTTTGGGCAGAGGGAAGCATATTACGCAATGAATGCAAAGTATGTGTACTAATAGACAACACTTCTCTTAATTAGACCTGTGTATGCACACAAAGATGTGGTATATAATTGGCATTCTGCCTGTATTTTAGGCTATGGTGGGTGGTCAGGTTGCAGCAATTACTTCACCGAGACACAGAACTCCATGTGCTTCAGTGAGTGGGAGACAATGTGTGTGTTTGTGTGTTCAAGGTGGCAAGGAGAGAAGTAGACAAATAATTTTGTATTGACTTACTAAGTGGAAACCTTAAGCAGCTTAGTTCATCCAGCAGGTCAACAGCTCTTATTTGAAATGGAAATTGAATTGCACACTGCATACACTTTTGTTTTACATCCCATTGTATGTCTCAAGGACCTCTTCTTTCGCTAAAAGATAGTTAGAATTTTAATGTTCCGTTAAAGGAGCTGGAGCCTGTTTTTGGTCGAATTATTGATGGAGCTGCTTGGTATAGCTTATTTATTATTTAGTTTTAGTCAAAGTGATTAGTAATTAGCCATGATGCTTGATGCTGAAGCTGGGGCCTGTTAAATTGATGCTGTAAAATAAGTCTGGGACCAAAACGAACTCAGTTCAAACCTGTTCATTTATTCATGTAAGACTCATCAGCGGTGCACTTACATAAACTTCACCTCATTTTTGCCATGGCTGCTCTGTTCTCACTCTCTTTTTTTAAGTGTTTGTGTGTTAATGTTTGGATATAATACTCATATATGATGCCAGTGGTGGTGGGAATGAAGTAGAGGATAAAAATACTTTGAGATACTATCGCTATTATCTTCAGTACAAGATTATGAGTTGGTTTTTTTTCTTCATTCTAACAAGATCATTAACAACGCCCTGAGGTCTATCAGATATCATTAGACAACCCTGAACTAAAAATGACGCAGACATGATATTGTGGAGGTCTATTTACAGAAAGGCAGGAGCCTGAAAATAGCTTCAAATTATATGTCTCATTATTGTTTCAATGCACATTAGCTGTTACTTTCATTAGCGAGTACAAAAATCTAACAGGATGTTGAAGGTGTTGGTAAAGGAAAACCAGAGCAACATGAAATCTAATTCCTTGTCTTTGATGTAAAATCGTCAAAAAGACTCTTGAGAACCAATTTCAATGGAGGATAATCTCATGTACGTTTTTTGCATCGCTTGAGGCATATATTTGTCATAGTTTAATTATTTGCCTTAAAACACGCACATGAGGGTAGCGAAGGTTATGAAAAAGGCAATCAACTATGCCAAATGAATATACTCTAGCAACTGTGCTCCAGGGGATAATACATATTTATTCAAAATTATTCATGTTTATGAGCCACAAAGATTCTCATGACTTCCAGAGTGGAAGAAGACACACACTATTTATGCATTTTAATGCTCCATTGTGATCACAAAATCTTAGAGAGTTCAAGTATGTGCTGCCTCCCAGTATTTAAATATTGGCAAAACTATTCCTGTTGCAGCAAACTGCATTTTCTGAAGACCGGAACTAAGGAGAAACTACTAACCTTTATACAGACTGAATAACTGCAAATAACTGCAAAAAAACTGCAAATGAGCAGGTGGGCATATGTCTTAAAATCCACATGCACTGATTCGTTTCATTTATGCTCAACACTTCACTCCCAATGCTAAACCAACAGGATCCTTGGTTTAAAAAAGAAGGAGATATGTGAAAATTAAAACAACTGATGTATCAGAGCCTGTTTTTCACCAACTGATGGCCTTAATTAAGAATAGTCTTAAAGTGTAATTAAAAAGTTGTTTTACACTGATACAGATGATGTAAGTGGGGGAATTAACTATAGCTATGACAAATATATTTGGTGTCAGGGAATAATTTGTATTAAAATTACAGGGTCAATGGGTTTTTGAGACATTAAGCAACCGCAGCTTTTAGCGCCTCCGTGTTGGAGCAAGCTTAGTATTTTTCTTTTATATGCCTCCTGTGTTAACACCTTGTCTCCACAAATTCTGTTTTATCAAGTTTACTGTGTGTTACAGAGATGAGCATAAATGTGTAATGTGTTGCATACTTTGGTTTCCATTTTGCTTCTCAAACACACACAATTTTTGGCATTGACAGTAAAGATTTTAGCACAAAACCTCTATATATCGAAATGTTTTTGTGCTTTTGGTCGGTCTTTGGTTAGGGACATTAGCTTCCTTAATTCTGCTACTTGTCACATTTGATTTAACATTTGCAACTTTATGAACTTCAGCCATGCACAGTGTTGTGTGGGAAGTCACTTTAGTTGTGACATTCTGTTGATCCTCACAACAAGCGAAAGAACAAGCACAAGAATCTCCACAGGGAGGTCAAAAGTCAGGCTCAGCTGAAGAACATACCCCTTAAGCGGGTAACGATTCAGTAGAGTAGCTTGCTCAGGGGGGAGACTTCAGTAAGAAAGATGCTTGTCCAAATGGAGGACAAGACCAGCTCCTTCTGTCCTTTTGTCTATCTCAGATGCTTTTCTCATTTGCATACTCTGACACCTGATGCCAATTTTGCTCTAAAAAATCTAATACTTGAAGTAAAGGTCAAAACAGGCCTTAGTCCTTACTCATCATATTTTAATATGCCTTGGGTGTCCTGTATTGTCTTTATCCAAACTCCAGAGTTAATGCCTTTTCTTGACCATCTGATGACATTTTCTAAACCGTCCACAGGCGTTAAAAAAGATGGATTATGTTACCCACTGGTTAGTCATGCCCCACTCTGAAGCCTGCAGCTGAACACTATTGCTGTGGCCCTTTTGGTGTTTTAAAAACGCGTATGATGACTGATTGGTGGGTCCGAGCATACCCTGGACAGTCCTCATTTTTGACTCTAATTATAACTATAATTTTCAGAATAAACTTCATGTCTTTTTAAAAATGTCCTGAAACCGACTGAGACCATAATCTCCATAGTCTTATCAGGAAAGTGTTTACTAAAGTTGACAAGCAAAGACGCCAAGGCCAATTTTCCCCACAGATTTCTATACAATGGAAAGTCTATTTTTCCCTCAAATAGATGGGCTGCTGACCAATCAAAAGAATATAGGTTTGAGGCACTTCAGCACTGGCCCTGCTTTTCATATACAGAAACTACTTCCAAGTTTTTTGAAGTCTGTGAAGTAGTGTTGGTGCCTAAACCTAAACTGAGTGATTTAAAATAAAATGAATTAGCAGTACAGTGGCTCAATGGTTCACACTATTGCATCACAACAAGGACAACCCAGATCCCTCCTGTGTAGAGTTTACATAAACTCCCTGTGCTTATAATGGATTTTTATACAGTGATCCAGTAGAACACTGGAGAGAGTGAGACTCCAAACGTGTTAAATAAAGGTCAAGAAATAAAAGTGAAAACTAAAATTAAAAAAATGCAAAACAAAATGTTTCCACTTTGTGCAGAAGCTAAAGTCCTGCAGTCTGCCCAGTGATTTTTGGACCTGATGCATCATAGCATTAATACAAAGGACACCTTGTGTATATGGAAAGAAACACAGCAAAAACAAATCCATTGAAACGATTTGGTCTCTTTAAGTTAATGTGGATATTTTGAGCAACCCCATCAGGTACCAACTAATTGAGTCACTCCGCTCCCAGTGGACAACTTTCTGCATTTACTTTAAGCCCCAAAATAAAAATAAGAAAAAATATGGTCCAGTCTTTCACAAGTACAGAAAATAAATTAAAACAAGAAAAGATAAAAGAGCCTCCACATGGGTAAACAGCTCCAACACGCCTCACTGCCTTGCTGTATAAACTGTATCATGTCATGCTTTTCATACTAATGAGAGACAATTAGTCCTGAGAAACAGTGAGGCACTCCTCCATGTGTCAAACACAACATTCTCTGTTTAATGTGGACTCATTTGTTATGCACCTAGGGCTTATTACTGGATGGATGACTCTGGTCATCAAAGTTGACTCAGCAAAGTGGTATGAGAATTTAATTGCAAGGCACTGTCTACATCACGTGGCAGCCCAACTGTGTCAGTGCCTCCTGTGTTTATCAGTATCAGTGTGGTTACACCGGGTCCATTGAGGGTGCTTTTAGAAGTAAAACTCCTTGCAGTGTTTGTCTTGACAAGAATTTTCAGGCCCAACTCAAACATTGTTTGCCAGATAAGAATGCTTCGTTTGTTGCATTGATGTGAAAATTCTTTGAAACAGTAGCGTTTAGGATCAAGTTCACTTACTGAGCTAGTGTCCAATTTGATGTACACAAAGAATGAAAAATTGTGTGTTAATTGATATTATGAAGAGATGGATACTGTGACAAGTTAAAAGCAGTTTGAGTTTTAAGGATATCACTAACAGCCAAATAAACATCCCTAGACATTATCAGACTTGCTTGAAAACTAGCGTTATACTTTCCCTCTGAGTCTTTCCATCTATTATTCGCCATCTGTAATTCATTTTTTCTTTCTGATAAGGCGCATGCAGAGCATACTTACACACCCCCATATTGCACTGGTGAATTTGCGTCTGTTGACTCGCTATATGTTGCAATCAGGAGAAATGTGCCAAGTGTGATCAGTATGAGATAGGCTTCTGTGGTACAGTATGTGTCACTGCGACACAGTCACAGCTCCGAACTGCAAGCTCGCTGGTGACTAACCTGATTCCATCTGACAGCTTTCACATAATCTCCACATCATCCCCAAATAGAAAAAAGGATGTTGTGAAATTGCAAGCTGTGAATGAATCAAGAACAGTCTTCATATATTGATTTCTGCTCTAGCACCAAATTTAACTTTAAAAGTACCTTTGTTTTCTGGGGGCATCAAATATGATTAATGACATTATGCAATTTTCTGCTGTGTTGACATGATTAATGTTCCAATTTCAAGGGAAATGTATTTGTTATTATATTGGTAATATCACATATCTATGCGTACTTAAAAATCATATTGCTACCTTTTTGAATGCTGGAGCACGATTTGTTTTTGAAGCCAGTGTTTAGCTCTGGACTGCATCACTTCCACATAATTGGTTTTCTTTGTTGTGATATTTTTAAAATGACAGACCAGTACGCATCTGCTATAAAGCAGATGCGTACTTATTTTCCTGAATCTCTCAGTTATGACACTACAGGAGTCATGAAAGTAATTTCTAAGATTTTAGAGCAGCACAACAAAATAACGGGTTAAAAATAGATGCAATGGAAGTACAAACAAGCAGTCAGACATGTTGTTGGTCAGTGATTCCTGAGATTAGGGACAAAACAGGTTTTAATCTTCGAAAATATGATTTTTCAAAAACATATTTGCATATAATTGTTACATAAAGTTTTGGCTGTCTCACCATGTTTTGGTACAATCTCCCAGGTGTAACATTTTTTAATAATTTATGCTTTTGCTGGAGAAGTGCAAGGTTTTTGTCAACACCGTCAGACACAAAGAAATGCAAAAATATATATTTTTAAATTAAGTTGTTTCAGCTATTTTGACTATTAGCAGCTTCTCTATTCTATTGTTTATGCACACATGTTTTCAAAGTAATTTTACCACATTTAAAATTAAGATTGTTTTGGCTTTTTATTATTAGAGTTACAGTCATACATATTTTCAGAAGCTTGTATTTAATCTCTATAAGAAACAATCATATTAAGCAGGATGCAAATTACACATTTATTGAGAAAATTACGTATTTTTATTGGAAGATCATGAGGGAGGAAACTATATGGTTCTCCAAAAGAGAAAAATAAACCAAAACTCCATATTATGGAGTTAACAAGGTGCTGACGGTGGTGACACAAATCTGACAGTGTTGACACACTAAAATGGTAAATGGCCTGCATTTGTATAGCGCTTTACTCAGTCCCTAAGGACCCCAAAGCGCTTTACACTACATTCAGTCATTCACCCATTCACACACTGGTGATGGCAAGCTACATTGTAGCCACAGCTGCCCTGAGGCGCACTGACAGAAAACAAGTAGTAGAAAACAAGATATTATTTCTTTCAAAATGACCATTAAACCTTAACAACTTTTGTAATATCACAAAACACATCATAACAATTCTGTTTTTGCACATGTCAAGTTCTACATCTTAATAGTTCACCAACAAGTAGCTGCCTACTACTCCTTGATTCCTAAAGTTCTCTGTGGTTGTGTGTTTAGACCCTGCTGGACTTTCTCTCCTTTTGACTCTGTGCTTTCTTCCAAAACCTTCTCTTCTGCCTTTTTTCTCTTTCTTTCAGATCACTGATGTTCTAATTTTTTCTCTTTCTTACTCTATTTCTCAATCTTTCCCTTTCCATTATGAGAAACTCTTTCTTCAACTCAGGCTGGCTGTTAATTTTTTCTCTCCTTCTATTTTGATCATCCCCGTTCCTTCTCTTTCGTTCCTCTACTGACAGGTTCCCCTTTGCCATTCTAGTCTGAAATGTACCATTTTATAATCACTATAATTTTTCTGACACTTATGCTTTTTACAGATTAAGGATAAATGTTCACAACACAATTATGCATTAAGCAATAGAGATGCTATCCGGTCTTTAAGTCTGATGTCATTAGCCATTTCCAGGTCCAAACTCCACTGCAGATTCCAAAGTCAAAGGAACTCTGCAGCATCACTGAGAGTTACAAACTGTCTGAATTCTTTCATCTTTAATAAAATGATCAGTGTGTGGCTCTACCAGGTGTAACATCCAGGCATCCATGAAAACAGAATATATGAAATTTAACAAAGTTAGAAGTTAGATTGCTTGTTTCCACCTGAACATGATATACCAGCTCTGCTACCACTTCCAACATAAATGAAGACAGAAAACTAAACAGCAGTGACTATTGCCAGGTTACTGAAGTTGGACTAGCTGGTTATATAGTGATGTGCTAAATGATCGCTAGCGACACAGCTATGTTAGCATAATATAAACACAGTGAAGCTGGAGGATGAATGCTAACTTTTTACCACTTGATAAAAGTTAACGTGAGGATTTCCGATGGTTAGGCTGACAGTGATCACTGGCTGTTTTTAGGGGCTTGTTCAGATGTAATAAAAAAGGATAAAAAGCATTAAAACATTTTAACAGCACAACAGGCTTAATAAACACAGAGTAGTTTAGGCCCGGAAGCAGGATTCATACATCATCACTTAAAGACCAACTCTCGTGGCAGAGATAGCTCAGTAGATGCCACATGATCGGAAGGTTGGGCGTTCAAATCAAACAAACAGCGGCTATCCTGGATTTGTAGCTGCCCACTGCATCACTGAGTGAATGGGTTAAATGCAGAGGACTAAGCATTTTCCTACAGTATAATAATGTATATTAATGTAATAATAATAATGTATACATAAACAATGAGATTCAAGATAAGACAAATTTGATAACGTCGTGTCCTCGGGCAAGACACTTTACCCTACCGCCTACTGGTGTTGGCCAGAGTGGCCGATGGCGCGATATGGCAGCCTCGCTTCTGTCAGTCTGCCCCAGGGCAGCTGTAGCTACAACCGTAGCTTGCCTCCACCAGTGTGTGAATGTGAGAGTGAATGAATAGTGGCATTGTATAGCGCTTTGGGTGCCTTGAAAAGTGCTATATAAATCCAATCCATTATTATTATTATTATATTTGACACATCTGTAAAGCAGAAATATCAGTAAAATACACAGGAAGTAATATATCTGAAATATTAGTAAAAAATATTAATATGAATGGTGAATAGCACACTTTTGTGGCATTTGTCAACACCATTAGAAAAAGGGTCAACACCGTCAGACAAAAATCCTGATGGTGTTGACAAAATACCCTACTTTCTCTCATAACACATGTTTTTCTGACAGAAGCCATCTTGTTTTTCATCAGTTGCTTATTGCTTCTACAATCTACCTAAATTAAGCTCTTTTTACAAAAATAAAAGATTAAATCTTGGATTACATCGACTTTGGTGTTGACACACTATGGTTGTGACACAGAGTTTTATCAGAAAGGTCTGCAATAAATGAAATTAAAATAAAAAAAATTATCACAGCAGTGACCTCATGGCATGTGTACCAAACAGGAAGTGGTAAAGGGGTCCTCAGAGTGTAAGCTACCCACAATAATTCCTGATTCCTTTCTACTTTTAAAAATATCTGATGGTGTTGACAAAAACTGAACACGATTTTAATCACTTAAAAAATATGTCAAAATAAATTATCAATTGCATATGTTGATATTAAATAAGGTATTGACTTAAATACTTAGTGACGAGAGCCATGATGTTTAATTTTACATTACTTTTAAAAAAAGATTTCTGTATTTTAATATTATCACATCTGCTTCTGGACAATGGATTTTTAAGGTATTGGTAATATATCGTACTACTTAAAATAAATAAATATGTATAAAAAATGCAAAATCATACTTTTGTTGTATAAAAAATTGCCTTGGTTTGTCTTTTAGGCAGTTGGGTTAACACTTGTATGCATATTTTTAACCACAAAATTGGGTTTTATCTTCCGGACATGTTTTGTCCCTTATGTCAAGAATCACTGTGGTAATATCTTAATCCAAGTCAAGTCAGCTTTATCTGTTAACACCAACTTATATCATCGATCGTATTTGTATATCACATATAGTGAAGACACTACAATTATAGAGGGAAATCCCTAATAGTTTAACTAATAATTCATTCTTCTCATAGAATGAGAAGTTAGCACCAGCAATGTGTCTAATAACCTATGACTGCAGAAAGAAAAGCTTTGCTCGGTAGGTTTAATTTCAACCAGAATGTTCAATTTGAAACTTTGGTAGATTTTTCAATTAACTCATTAGTGTATACATCTTATATCAAGAAATAACAAATTGAAGCAACAACTCATGTATATTCACATATATTTATGAGATAATTATTACTTCATGTCTCATTAACACAGTATCTCACAGGCTGTTGCTTAGTAACTCATCATTATCTATAAGTTTGAAATTAATGGTACATCATTTGTCAAGCAGCATTCATTATTATGTATCCTATCATTTTGCAGCTACTCACAATTTTGTGCACCGCATTTTCAAGTGAATAGTGTCTTTTATATTAATAATTTACCACAAAAACAATGTTTTGACTCAAATGAAGTTCCGCCATTTTAATTCTCAGCGGCCTAGAAACTACTGAATAAATGTAGAAAAGGAAGTGTATTTGCAAAACTAATCATTGTACTGTATTTCCTATCTAATATAATGTCTTGATCAAGGGTTTTATTAGTGTCTTCAGCAACTCTCAGTGCATGTACTGGACAGTCTGTTAGCTCATAAACATTATAAGAATCCCAAATAACAATCCATCTATTTTTTTCTTTTATACCTATCCAGTTCACAGCTGCAGGAGGGTGTGGGCTGGAGCCTTATCTTTATACTATCACAGGGCAAGAGGTCCAGTACACTCTGGACAGATTGTGAAATAAAAATACTACTTGCCTCCAAAAGCCACTGCGATGAGACACAGGTGCTCATCCCATAACTTACCTACTTATTCTTTATATGTAGTTTTTATTTCTCAGTAACCACAAAGATTAAGTATAGGCCCTCCCCTACTTTATTTAGTAATGAAGTATGAAGGTAAAGTTTATTTATAAAGGGCTTTTCACAGACATGAACACACATAGCACTGCAAATCAAAATGAAAAAAAAAATAGCAATAATCGCAAAAGTATATAATAAAAATAAAATACAGATAATAGTAATACAAGTTAAAACACAGAACTAAAAATATGTTTAAAAAACAGATGATTTTAAAAAATCAACAAAAGAAAAACTGTCTCAACAGAAACCATCATTAAACAAACATATTTTTTTAAACTGCTTTAAAGACTTTAAATCTAAATAAATAGTCTGGAGTTAGTCTATTTAGTGCTTTGTGTGTAAATGAATTCTAAAATCTACCAGAAGCTAATCTAAAGAATCTAAAATAGGAGACTGGTAGCTGTGATGGTGTCATGTTCAATATGGCAGACAACTTTTGAACTCATTGGCAAGTCTTGTCCCAACAATGGCTGATAGTTTCATGGGTATAGCAACTTTTATTTTAAGAGATAATACCTTAAGCAGTCAAATGTCTTCAAAGTTCTGACTCAGTTTGAGTGAGCAGTGCTACCTTTGATTCAACTCTTATTCACAGAGGGACACTTTGAATCAAGAGCAGACTGGAGAAAATTGAGTTTAGCAATTAGATTTTAGTACATGGATGATGCAAAACTTGGCCACATTGTGCATATCCTGAGGTTTATTCATTACTTAAATGATTTGCAGGGGAAAGGCCAAAACACCATTGTAAATGGTAAATGGACTGGTTCTTATGCAGGGCTTTTCTATTCTACCTGAGCATTCAGTGCACAGCTGGTGCAACATACAGCAAGGATTCCATCTGAATATGGAGATTACAGCTCATGCTTTATGATGTGAAAAACTGTTGTGGGTTAATCAGTAAAAATCAAATAGAAGGCAGGCAACACCCCTGACATTGTGTTTGTCATGCTATTCATTTTATACCAGCACAGTTGGTGTGGAGCGCCATTGTACATGTACAATGTCAATAAAGGGAAATTCTATTCTATTCACCATCTCTCTTTAGCCCCTAGATTTTCTATCATTACTGTACACAGACTCATAACTTTAAAAACTTGGCACACAAACCAGTTAGAGGAAATTCTAATTTGACAGTGTTATTAATGCTTTGCACTCACTCAGGCTATCTCTCTTGCCAATGTGACTGCATTGTGTTTCTATTTAAGAAGTCAGAGTATTGTGATCTGTTTCCTGAGAGTGCAGTTGTTGTTTTTCCCCAGTTTTTTCTTCTTCTTTTTTTTCTAGGTAATTAAATTTCTTTATGCAAGCCCTTTATCAGCTGCTCTGGTATTTGCGGTTTATCTGTCACTCTAATGAGGCTGGGTTTTTTCCTCCCTCGGGGTGTGTGAAAGACTTTAAATCTATCAAATTATGCAATCCTACTGCACATGGAAAACTAATGAAAACAAGGCAGTGGGATATTAATTTGAAATGATTTGAAAGAAAATTCTGCAGCAGGAAAGTCAGGCAAAATGGGAGTAGTCTAATTCAGTGGGAAGACACATGATTGAGCTCTTTAGAAAATCCTTGAAACAGTTGACTCTCTGCACAAGTTTCCCCCAGCAGTGCTGTAAAAATTTACTTTGAATACTAATATCACATGTGCTTCAGAGGATCAGTGGTCTTGTTATGACTGCAGGGATGCACAGAGACTTTATAGCCCACTGTCTCCCCATTTACGCTCCCTCTTCAGTCTTTTTAAAAGCTTTATGATTTGATTAATATTTTTTGCACTGCATGCCTTCTGCATAGACTTTCCATCAGAGAACTTTGTAATATGCACATATCAGATATTAGCCCTCTACAGGCATGCCAGTAAGAGAACAGACGGGTATAAAAGTAACGGTTTTCTCAGTAATTATTCTTACAACCCCCCTTAGGCAGCACCATATCAGAAGCTGATTTAAGGCTTTGTTGTCTTCTATAAAGAATGTGGCAAAATAGTGTCCAAACATAGAGAATCTGTCAATATGTCAGATGCATAAAATAATCAGTGTCATCCTTATCAATCTCACGTGCTTTTGAGTGCCATCTTTATTTCTTTAGTCTTTAGCAGATTCATACTGGTCTGTGTAAGCTGAGAAAAAAAATTCTTTGTTCACACACACACACACACGCTGTCAACGTTAACGCATTAGCGCATCATAATGATTAACACGATTAAAATTTTTAATGCACTTAACCCATGTGGAGTGCAGAATGGACAAACTTTGGACAAACTGCCCGAAATGTGTTGACAGAGACATTTCAGGGATTTTGAGTCATTTTGTGCTCCAGATGGGTTAATTAAGTTGAAAATTGTAATTGGGTTTATCATGATGACGGATTAATCCATGTTAACGAGTTAATGTTCACAGCCCTAGAATAAATATGTACTAATTTCCTAAATCTTGAATGCCTGTACTGAATAGTTAAAGGGGCTTAGTACTATTCCCTGCTCATAAACCCATCTAAAAAAAACAAACTAAAAGAGGGTTTATGTCTAAAGTTTGGGCTTTTCATCGTATGTTTCCTTTCTGTACTTGTAAATGAAAACGCTTCTTACCTCACAAGACAAAAATGTCAAGCACCGAATCCTCTGTTCCTCCCAACACTGATGGAAGAACCCAAGGTAAGACTGAGGTAAAGGTCTGTGCACTGTAAAATCTAATTATTTCCCAGAACTTAAAAAAATTATGCAAACTTGTTGCCTCAAAGTAAGTAAATCTTACTTAAGATGAGGACAACGTATTCATTCCTACCTCTACCAATGACAAGATTTTCTAGCAATCTGTATATTATAGAGGATGATTTTAAATACCTCGTAACATATTGTATCATTTCTCAGATGGAAATGAAGTAAAGAAGAAAATACACCATGAGGTTAGTGAACAAGAAGAGATGTTTACACACAGCTACAGTGGGGCAAAAAAGTATTTAGTCAGCCACCGATTGTGCAAGTTCCCCCACATAAAATGATGACAGAGGTCAGTAATTTGCACCAGAGGCACATTTCAACTGTGAGAGACAGAATGTGAAAAAAAAATCCATGAATTCACATGGTAGGATTTGTAAAGAATTTATTCGTAAATTAGGGTGGAAAATAAGTATTTGGTCACCTCAAACAAGGAAAATCTCTGGCTTTCACAGACCTGTAACGTCTTTTGTAAGAAGCTTTTCTGTCCCCCACTCATTACCTGTATGAATGGCACCTGTTTGAACTCATCATCTGTATAAAAGACACCTGTCCACAGCCTCAAACAGTCAGACTCCAAACTCCACCATGGCCAAGACCAAAGAGCTTTCGAAGGACACCAGGAAAAGTATTGTAGACCTGCACCAGACTGGGAAGAGTGAATCTACAATAGGCAAGCAGCTTGGTGTGAAAAAATCAACTGTGGGAGCAATCATCAGAAAATGGAAGACATACAAGACCACTGATAATCTCCCTCGATCTGGGGCTCCACGCAAGATCTCATCCCGTGGGGTCAAAATGATCATGAGAACGGTGAGCAAAGATCCCAGAACCACAGGGGGGGACCTGGTGAATGACCTGCAGAGAGCTGGGACCAAAGTAACAAAGGTCACCATCAGTAACAGACTACAACGGCAGGGAATCAAATCCCGCAGTGCCAGACGTGTTCCGCTGCTGAAGCCAGTGCATGTCCAGGCCCGTCTGAAGTTTGCCAGAGAGCACATGGATGATACAGCAGAGGATTGGGAGAATGTCATGTGGTCAGATGAAACCAAAGTAGAACTTTTTGGTGTAGACTCAACTCGTCGTGTTTGGAGGAAGAAGAATACTGAGTTGCATCCCAAGAACACCATACCTACTGTGAAGCATGGGGGTGGAAACATCATGCTATGGGGCTGTTTTTCTGCCAAGGGGACAGGACGACTGATCCGTGTTAAGGACAGAATGAATGGGGCCATGTATCGTGAGATTTTGAGCCAAAACCTCCTTCCATCAGTGAACTTTGAAGATGAAACGAGGCTGGGTCTTCCAACATGACAATGATCCAAAACACACCGCCCGGGCAACAAAGGAGTGGCTCCGTAAGAAGCATTTGAAAGTCCTGGAGTGGCCTAGCCAGTCTCCAGACCTCAACCCCATAGAAAATCTGTGGTGGGAGTTGAAAGTCCGTGTTGCTCGGCGACAGCCCCAAAACATCACTGCTCTCGAGAAGATCTGCATGGAGGAATGGGCCAAAATACCAGCTACTGTGTGTGCAAACCTGGTAAAGACCTATAGTAAACGTTTGACCTCTGTTATTGCCAACAAAGGTTATGTTACAAAGTATTGCGTTGTATTTTTGTTATTGACCAAATACTTATTTTCCACCCTGAATTACGAATAAATTCTTTACAAATCCTACCATGTGGATTCATGGATTTTTTTTTCACATTCTGTCTCTCACAGTTGAAGTGTACCTCTGGTGCAAATTACTGACCTCTGTCATCATTTTAGGTGGGGGAACTTGCACAATCGGTGGCTGACTAAATACTTTTTTGCCCCACTGTAATTAGCATAAATACTACTAAACAGAGATAATGCCCAAAATGTCCTTTTTAAGTGCTGAAAAAAAAATTTACGAATAAACATAGAATAAAATTACTTTTTAAAATATGTTGGCTGTTTTCATATTCATAGAACAACATTTTTGAGGAGTCCTGATAGGTTAGTTATTAACATCAAAATACTGGTAGTGGCTCACAACTTGAAAATATTTCTCTGGCTGAGAAAGTGTTTCCATTTCTTGTTACTCTTAATGTGCTGAGCCTTTTATGGTGATTCATAACTTCTAAGGCTAGTTGCAGACTTGATGGTCTTGAGAACAGGTACAGCAAAATGATCAAACAAGGTCACTGTTTGTTCACAGCTGTACAGTAACCTTGTACCAAGAACATTTTAGAAGACGAAACTGGTCTTTTATTTTGAAAGCGGTTCCTCTTTTTAAATTTGTGGCCTTCTTAAGTGCTCTGTGCAGATTGACACAGCTTCCTGAAAAATACTTTTTAATGATGTGGCCATGTAGTCATGTCCTCATATAGTACGTCCCTTTTTTATCTTTTAGCACTAATGGTTATTTTGCAGTTAAATGTATTCGTAATTAAGAGATTTAGTTTCACTACAGCAATCTGTTTGACCATCCCCCCTTTACCCAGGGGATGCCATACCCTGCATTTACGGACTTCCTAAAATCCACAAGGAAGCTGTCCCACTCAGACCCATAGTCAGTAGCATAAACTCACCTTGCTACCATCCTTGCTCCTCTCTTGGGGAACACCCCACACAAGGTCCGGAAACTTACCCTGGATCCAGATGAAACCATGGAGTCCTTTGATGTAGTCTCTCTCTTCACTTGCATACCCACCACGGAGGCCGTGGAGACTGTCAGAAAACGACTACAAGAAGACAGCTCCTTGGAAGACAGGACCAACTTCACACCCGATCAGATCTGCACACTGTTAGACCTCTGCCTCACCACTACATATTTCAAATACAACGAAGGCTTCTACAGACAAAAACATGGCTGTGCCATGGGCTCCCCCGTGTCACCTATTGTAGCCAACCTATACATGGAGGAAGTGGAAAGGAAGGCTCTTGGCTCTTTCAAAGGAAGAGTACCCAGCCACTGGTACAGATATGTAGACGACACCTGGGTCAAAATCAAGACACAAGAAGTGGAATCCTTCACTGCGCACATTAACGCTGTGGATAAAAACATCAAGTTCACCAGGGAAGACACAAAGGACAACTGTTTGCCTTTCCTGGACTGCGCTGTGCACATTGAAGAGAATGGCAACCTCAACATTGAAGTTTATCGGAAGCCCACACACACGGACCAGTACCTCCTCTTTGACTCCCATCACCCTCTGGAACACAAACTTGGAGTAATTAGGACCCTACACCACCGGGCAGAACATGTTCCCTCTAACCCTGAAGGAAAAAAGAAGGAACACACACATGTAAAGCAAGCACTCAAAACTTGCGGTTATCCTAAATGGGCGTTCTTAAAGTCAGCAAAGAGGCACAGAAAAGAAGATCAGCCACCAGCGAGGGAGGATAAGAAGGACAGACGCAACAACATTGTCATCCCCTATGTAGCCGGTCTATCAGAAAAACTCAGGAGGGTTTTCTCCAAGCATGACATCCCGGTGCACTTCAGACCCAGCAACACGCTCAGACAAAAACTGGTTCACCCGAAAGACAAAACGCCAAAACACAGACTTAACAATGTGGTGTATGCTGTACAGTGCAGCGAGGAATGCCCAGACCTCTACATTGGAGAGACCAAACAGCCACTTCACAGGCGCATGGCACAACACAGAAGAGCCACCTCCACAGGACAAGACTCAGCAGTCCATCTGCATCTTAAGGATAAAGGACACTCTTTCGAGGATGCCAATGTTCACATTTTGGATAGAGAGGACAGATGGTTTGAAAGAGGAGTGAAAGAAGCCATCTATGTCCACTGTGAGCGACCATCTTTGAACAGAGGCGGGGGTTTACGACACCAACTGTCTGCCATCTATAATCCAGTTTTGAGTTCCCGCCCCAGACGCCTTAACGCCCACTCACATCCTGGGCCATCTGACCTCAGGAATTCGCATGATAAGGTGGGGCCAGGTTTCACAATGAGCTCACCCGAAACCCTGGCTGATTGGGACCCACACCCAGTTTCACACCTTGGCTCAGGTGATTAAAGGATCATCAGGGGGTCCTTTTGTCCCTCTGTGGGGGGATAATCCCACTAGGTTTAAATCTGGGACTCTCCACCATTTGACCTTAGAACTGAAGAAGCTTCTTGGATGAGAGGTGAAACGTCTTAACACTGGAAGTCCCAGCAACTTAAAGAAGTCCAGATGCTTTTCTTTGCAAGCTCCTTTGACGACCAAGAGCAGCACTATTTTTTTCACTGAGTATACATAGAACTGTATTGTTCATTGGGCATATGTAACTCAACGTTATCTTAATTAAATCAATAATGTTGCCTTCATTGTGTCTCATTTAATTGCATGCAAATATATCCAGTGGGAGGGTTTTTCGTCTGTTTATGTTTCTTTAGTCGACCTTGAGTCTAAAATTCCTCAGTGTCCTTCATTAGTAATCAGCAGCTATATTCTCTCCTTCAGAAATGTACAGATGTCTGTTTCCTTTGTCTGCATCCTTGCTCTCTTATGTCCCTCCATTGGTGTGAGGGCTAATGGGCCACAATTCTCTGAGATGCAAGGGGGGATTATCAAGACCTCTTAAACTTCAGAGACCTCCCAATGTTTGGTGAAGGTGCTGAATTTATTTCCTAAAATTACCACCTCCAGAATATGGTTGAGCTCTCTCTGGAAAGTCAGCAGATGCCACTCAAAATGAGCTCTGCCGGAGAGAGTCCCTCCAGTGGGGTTTGCTGTCAAATATTCATCATTTTCTCATAATACTGCTAGAATATTCTGCAGGCAGCTTCCATTATCATGCATATCAGCCTTTAGCCGTGGCTTGTGTTTGAATATAGTTACAATCATCTGCTATTTGATTAAAATGAACATCAGTATACATTAATAATGTTTTGTGGATTATGAACAAACAAAAACTTTTGTTTGTGTGTCATACACTTTGTTTTGGTCTTTATAAAGTTATGAGGAACAAATGTCTGCACAGGGGCATGACAATTAAAGAACTTCACTACTTCCCATTGGGCTAGGATATGCTTAAACAGATAAGAAAAGAAATAAACCGTTGGATCATTTTTCCTTAAATTAAAGCAAGTATGAGGAAATGCAAATATAAACAAAATGGTTAACATAAAATTACGGCCTCAGTTATGGTTCAGTCACACTAGAATAAAAGTAAGACCACAGAGAGTGCACTGAATTCTTTTACATTTGACATTTGGTATCAAATGCATGCAGTTTTTTCGTGTTAAAGGGGAGTTTTTCCTTCTCACTTTCACCAAAACTGTTGCACATAGGGGGTCATATTATTGTTGGGTTTTTCTCTATATGTATTATTGTAGGGTCTACCTTACAATATTAAGCGCCTTGAGGTGATTGTTGTTGTGATTTGGTGCTATATAAATAAAACTGAAATTGAATTGAATGTAGTTCCACCAATCATCTGACTCACAAAAGACTGAATGTGCAACACTCAACCTTCGGGTTACCACAAGGTTCCCTGGTGGGAGGCAACATGTCTCTAAGCAATCGTGGTCTGACTTCGACTGACGTAAATCACCCAGAAAAATAAGCAAGGGTTTGGCAAAGCTCCAATCTAATAAATAGAAACATAAACACAAACAGACA
Organism: Diplotaxodon limnothrissa; assembly: GCF_057381915.1. Classification (NCBI taxonomy): domain Eukaryota; kingdom Metazoa; phylum Chordata; class Actinopteri; order Cichliformes; family Cichlidae; genus Diplotaxodon; species Diplotaxodon limnothrissa. The sequence continues at coordinate 11,134,409 of NC_140612.1, read as the reverse complement.
CATTGCATTCAGTCTGAGTCAGTCTGCAACAATGATCACAACTCGTCTGTAATGTGTCTCTTTGAAATAGGGGATTATGTTTTGCTGCCTTGCTATATAAAAGCAAGGCAGCAAAACACCTATGTCATTCTGAAGTTAAGTCCTTATGTTACTCCTTGTGGAGGAATTTATGAATTTTGCCTGGACTCTGAATGTAAGTAGATAATGTTATTTATAGTTTATCTAGATTGTACGTGTTTGTAAGAGACAGCAGGAAATTTGCAATTTCACAGCTATCCCACATCGCTCTATTTTCACTGATAAAAGATTGCATATAGATTGCAAACTTGACCCCATTTAGCTTAAGACTGACTCTTTTTCATTGCCACCTTTATGCATGCATTCATGCTTTGAAGACAGTAACTTATTGCAAGTGGTTGCAGAGCTGGACCCCATCTCTGAAGCAATGAAATTGCAACTTCATTGCACACTGTGACAATAATTTTAGATCTGTCACTTTTTCCCCGTAGCAGCAACCCTTAGCTGAGAAGACAGGATCCAAATGCAGGATTAAAGAATACAAGGAACTGGGCCTTTACTGTGGCTGACACAACATCTATAAGGTTCAACAGAGATCCAAAAACACAAGGAGCAAAGAATAGAATAGGGCCAATACACAGGGATAAACTGGGCTAAACAAGAGGAGGCCATACAGGCACAAATAAGGCTGGCCATATGTACACAAGGAGATTTACAAAGATGAACAACAGGGGAAAAGAATCAGGGGAGGACAGTCATGTAGCAAAAATTATGTAAGTCATGAACTGTTTGCTTATAGTGGAGCACTTATCTTACAGTATAAAGTGTCTTAATATGATTTAGAGCTATGAAAATAAAAGTGAACTGGATTTTAAGGAAAACTGACTAAATGTTACTAGGAAGTACAACATACAGTTATACAGGGTACTGTGGAACATTGTAAACAAAAAATTACAAATTTACTAATTTCTTGCCTCCATAGGAAGGAAGAGTATCAGTAACCAGGTGCCGATAATCAAATGTGCTTGATTAATTGATCACTATCAAGTATGAACACCTCTTTGAAAGCAGATTTTTTTTTGGCACTTTGCTTGTTTGGAGCATTCAGGTGTGAGTTAACATGGTTCTACAAAGGAAAATATCAGCAATGATCTTAAATAAGCAACTTTTGCTGCCAATCAATATGGTAAATATTTTAAAGGCCAGTTCCAAACCATTTAAAGTCCATCATTCTACAGTGTGGAAGATTATTCATAAGTGGAAAATATTCAGTGTCCTAGTGTTCCCAGAGGTAAATGTGCTAGCCAATGTGCATTAAGGCCAGTCTGTTCAATACTCTGAAAAACTGCCAAAAAACAAACAACCGACAAACTACCGACCTCTGTTAGCATCTTAAATGTTAAAGTTGATGACCTTAAGCAAGTTTTTGACAGATTTCTAAAATATTTGTTTTCTTATATTTGTTTTTATCACAGCTGCTGCACTGAATTTGTTAAAAAACTATACTGTGCATTTTCCAAATGTGTCACTGTGCATTCTCTGTAGCTATCAGTGTTTCAGCAATTATGAAAACTCTCACTTTCATCGTTGAGAAGCTCCACAGTAGCAGTTGTGTAACAACTAGCTTTAATAGTTAAAAGAAAAAGTTAATTAAAATCGTGCTAATCTCTAATAACACAGCTGCAATAAATAATGCATTTACAGATAATCCCAGGTAAATGTCACTTTTAAATGTCAGACATAATGAGCGACAGAAATCCACTATGTGTGTGTGTGTGTGTGTGTGTGTGTGTGTGTGTGTGTGTGTGTGTGTGTGTGTGTGTGTGTGTGTGTTTTTCCAAACCCTGATGCCTTCTATTGCTGGCCAAAAGCGTTTCTAATTTCCATGATTCACAGTGCTGTACTGCCCAGCTTTTTGCTTCAGTGAATGTGAACACTGACACTTTATTTAGAGTCAGTCACACATAAACTGTCCCACTGAAAATTATCCCCCCAGAAATGATCTGTTTCTTGTTGTTTGATTTAAGTGCTAAGTGCTAAAACTCAGATGAGCATCCTGATTCCTTTTTGCTTAAGAAAGACAACTCACCATCTGAAAGCAGGAACCACTATGCACCATTGGAGGTTCAGCACCTTGGACAGAGACCAGTACACATCACTCTCTGGGAGAGTAGGGAAAGCATGTAAACCTGCTGGCCCGCACACAGCCGGTGAACCGCAGACAGAGGAGAGAAGGCAATCCAAGATGAGATTCTGCACTGCCAGCATGATTGCTGCTCACACCAGTGTTGGATGTCCCCATGCACAAACCTTGATGATGTACAGGGCTCTCAGGTCACCTGTGCTGCCTGTCCATCATCCACTGCACCCCACACCACCCTTGCTTCCTGCATGCACTACTGATCTGGTTCAAGGGCTTTTTCTTTTGTTCTGTCTTCGTTACAAAAAAAATAAAAAATGCAACGAATCTTTATATTTGATAAATTGCAATAAAATAGGCAAACATAAAGAAAGCGACCAAAAACAAACAGACCCAAAAGTACTTTCATTATGTTGTTATTAGATATTTTTTAAAAATATCTCTTTTCAGACTAAATTTCTGACACAGTTGTAAAGACATACAATGCTGAGCAAAACTCTTGAGCCACCCCTCATTTCTTTATATTTTGTTTCCAAGGAGACAGACTTTCTTGTTATTTTAAAAACTAGTCTTAAGCAGTAATTCTCCAGGCTTTATGAAGGTATTTCATAGTTTTTGTTTGGATATTGACTGCTTTTCACCTATTGTCATATCTTAGCAAAATCTGAGGAAACTGGACAAGTGGAGGACAAAAGAAGAATTTGACCGTCACAGGTCCATAACAAGTGCTTACATATTCTATATTTGACTTCGTTCTATTTTCCCTACAAAGCCCATGGGTGGCATGAAAGTATACTAATCAAATTTATTTCTCTGAGTCAAAGTTACAAGGTGCTTCACAGTGTGGTGAGGATTCCTGGCTGAAAATCATTGTGACAAAAAAAAAACCATGACAACTAATTACCGCTCTGATATGCAAACAGCAGACTGCCCTGACGGCAACAGCAGCTGTTTCTATGCTTTCTCCTTTTATACTTTGTCTGGTTAACTTCACGCCAATGATAACACACAAAAACCTGCTAACTGCTTTGATGAAATGTTAAAAAGGTGAAACTTTTCACTTTTTAATCATGCTTTTTAGGATTTTTATGCTGAAAGTGAAGGCTCCACATTGTCTCTGTCTCTCTCTCTCTCTCTCTCTCGCTCTGTGTGTGTGTGTCTCTATGTGTGTTGAGAAGGTTACTTTTACAATGTATTCCATTACAGAATACAGAATACATGCACAAAAATGGATTCTGTAACGTATTCCGTTACGTTACTCAATGAAAGTAACGTATTCTGAATACTTTGGATTACTTAATATATTATCATGCTTTTTACAACTACATGAATGTACCATTGCTGTGTGATTTATTACTATTACTGAAGGTTACTTGACATACCAATACTAACTATATTTTTTTAAATCTTAATACAAATGAGTAACAGTAGGTGGACATTAGGTAAGGCTGCACTTTTTGAAGTGATCTCCTATAGAAAACTATTCCGTGCGTATATAAAGCAGGTCCACGGCTCTGAACCGTAGTAAAGGGACCTCTGGCTAATACGTCAGGTTCCATGTCGGGCTCGTAGTCGAAAACTAGCTTTACTTTGTTGTCTGGGTCAACTTTGCTAGCGAGAGACAGAGAGAGGCGTTGAAAGGCTGCTCCAACAGAACTTATTGTTTGGAGGAAAACACGAACACAGTGTACAGTCGAATCTTAATAGCTTACTTACAACTGGGCTACACTGCCCATGAGGCTACATTCTTTAGGGCTATGCCTGCAACACTATGCCTATTGCCTTCATATTAAATAATATTTTAAGAATAATTTAAAAAAATATTTCTTCACATCATTATGCGGGCTGCAAGTAGAGGTGACATGGACCGCGAGATTGAGACACAGGCATTAGAGACTCTTAATGCGTGTTTTGTTTGGGTTTCCACCGGCATGGAATTACCAAAGATAGAGAGGGCATAGCCAAACATATGAAACAGGAAAAGACCGCTGTGTAATCCATTTTTAAACAAGAGCTAACACGATTAAATCTTCTTTTTTCTTTAAGAATTAGTAACTGTATTCTGAATACCACCTTTTTAAACTGTAACTGTAACAGAATACAGTTACTTATATTTTGTATTTTAAATACGTAAAGCCGGTACATGTATTCCATTACTCCCCAACACTGTCTGTCTGTCTGTCTGTCTGTCTGTCTGTCTGTCTGTCTGTCTGTCTGTCCTCCGACTCGTCACCTAATTTGTCTTCTCCGTTTTCCTTTACCTTCTAAATCATACGAGAACTTAGATGAAATTCAAACCTTCTTTGCAAGCGTGTGGTTGTTGTATGAAAAGTTAAAAGGAAAATCAACTTACAGAGTCAGTCAATTAAACCATCTGAAAAACTGCTAAAACCAAGAATATCCCCACTTTTATCCAGAACTGTGGAATCAATAGTTTGGTTTGGTGAACAGATGGGAACTACATTTACCAGTGCTGTGAACATTATTGACCCTGTAGAACTGTAGGCACTTTTTCACACTTTTATCCTGACCCTTGCTATAAAATATGTGTAAAATGTTCAAGTGTTACTGTGGACTTTACCGAGGCTGTACATCCATCACAAGAGCCCAAGACCCGAAGTTTAACTTGTTCTAATGGAGAGGTGATCTAACAATATTGAACCCTGACAGACTTAGCCTGAAAGAGGTGACTGAAAACTACAACATTTTATCAGTTGTGAAAAAAAAGATATGTATCGTTTCCGGGAGAATCAGATGTTAACTGAAAGTATAATGGGGTGGATTTGAGGTGTTATGGAATTGTGAAAGATTGTAAAGCCACACTGTATTGTCTGTGAGAGGAAAATAACTTACACACATACCTACTTGTTTACTGGTGAGACCTGGAGAACATCCAGTAAATGTGTTGAATGTGAGAAAATCTGCTTGCTCTCTCTCTTTCTTCCTTCTTCTGACCTAAAGTTGTGTTCAGTCACACACAGAAAAGCACACGCATATCCGCTCAAACCTTCCCATGCCTCTCAGTCAGGAGATTGTCCAAATCTTGCTTATTTCATGGATTAGTTACAGGAGAGGCTTTAAAAATTGTATCTGAACGAACATTTTCAGGGGGAACCTCTATATAACCTTGCTGCTACCATACTGTCTGCCAGACTTAGGCTCATCATCTCTGTAATAAAGGCAGGCACAAAGGAATATTCTCGCTTCTGCCCTGAACGCAGAGAATGCTGTGCTTCTTTTCTTTTGTCCATCACAGAGTCTTTTCACTGTGCTATTCAAAAGGCATATTTCAGAAAAAAAATATGTAATTTAGTTTTGTCGAAGGTCTCAAAAGGATCTAAAATGTCACGCATAGAGCACAGAGGGAGATAAATTATTAGCCCGGTTCCTTAAATGACAAGGATGAATTAAACACAAATGAACAGAAAAATCAGCAAATGTCATGACATGAAAAAAAGGGTTTCATAAATACAGCATGAAAATACTGCTGAGGTGGTGATCTGAAGAAAAACAGCTCTGTTCAAGTTATGAAGTCCAGCTTTTTAGAAATGTTATGCAGGTCATGTATAAGAGGGAGAAAGGGGTGACTGAGTGTAAAGATGATTTCTTAGATGGCATGCATGAGTGTTTTGACAGAATGTGTCATATTTCATATTTTTAATTATTGTTATTTTTTATTATACAAAATACTTAGGGACTTTGAGTTATAGGAACCCATTTCTGGGTCCCAGGATTCAGTCTTACAGTTTACAGTTATCAAATGTTGATTTGACAGATTAAGGTGTAGATTAATATTAGGGAAATGGCTGCTAAAGATTTTTCTGGGTGCAATCAGGGGGCAAGATGTGTCAGGTTTGGTGGATCTTCTCTTCATCAAATCTCCAGGTGTGCTGCAGCGGAGAGTTGGATACCTGAGATGAGAATTAGTGCCTCTAAATCTGAAGCCATGGTTCTTGGCTGCGAAAAGGTAGCCTGCCATTTTCCGGTTAATGATGTGCTGCTGTCTCAAATTGAGAAGCACAAGTATCTTCAGTTCTTGTTAAAAGTGGGGCAGACTGGCTTACTGGTATCATGTTTGCAGTAATACAGATGCCGAATAGGGGCTGCTGCTCATCCACATCAAAAGGAGCCAGCAAGTTGGTACAGACATCTTATTGGTGTGGACACCTAGATGAGGTCTTTTGGGCATGTCTGAACTCGGAGGAGACATGTAGCAAACTGGAGAGATTCCTGGCTCCAGAAATTCTTTTTGTCTCACCAGCAGAGCCAGAGGAGGTGGCTGGGAAGAGAAAGATCATGCCATCTCTCCTTACACTGCAGTGGTAGAAAATGAATGGATAGGTGATCATTATTTAGCAATTATGGCAAGTACTGCTAATTAGTGCTGGCTCATAATTTGTATTCACACTGGGAAACCAGATTTTGAAATTGTGTCTGATTATTTTTCTCAATTGACATGTCCATCATAGCATGTGCAGTTCAAGGAACTAAAACAGCTGTGAAATACCTACAGTTTCCGTGGGTACTGAGCAGATCCCAAACCAATAAAGCACATTGGAAAGGTGAGAAAATTTTGAGTACCAACTACAGAGTCAACTTTCCTCAATCTCCTTTCCACTGTAGTCACCATCCTTATACCCATGGAGGCAATACCATAAGTCCTTAGAGTCTACAGTTATGCATTCATGAGTGTGAGACTGACCTGGAGGACAGTGGCACTTCTAACAATCAGGATGTAATATTTTCACAATGACACTAGAATGCTGATGTTTCATATTCATCATTAGCAGCTTATTAGCAAACTCACAAAGGACAGCTGAGCTGATTTAATTTTTCTATGTATCTAGTCATAAACCTAATCATAATACCAGAGTGCTAGTAAGCAAGGAGAATGGCAAAGTTGTAGTTTCACATAAAGTGCCTTGAATTTTTGAATCAAACTTAACTATAACTGTTACTTTACTGCAATATTTTTTAACTAACTGGTGTTGCAATCAATCCCTTCTGTAGCCAATAGCATTCACATCATCTTAACTTTTATCAAAAACAGAAAAAAGCTGACAGAGAATGAACTGACCACATGACTTTCATCAGTGATGATGTAATGCAACAAAGTCAGGCTTTCGTAACTCATTTATATTTTGAAGCTCAAGACCCTGGTGCTTTAATGTACATCAAAAGAGTTCTTTTGTTGACAGAGTTCTGGTAACATTAAAAATAGATGCCCCTTGCCTTTAATGAACAAGTTCAAGCCTCGGGGCTTTCTGTTAAAAGTCTTACTTCAAAGTTGGTCAGCTCTGTTATGAAAGAGAACCTCCAAAACTCATCCTGTCCTTCAAGACTTCTCATCAATTCACTGCTCATGACCTGATCACATATGCCAAAACAGTGTAAGACATCAAGGTAAATAGATTATGGAGTCTAGTGTTGTTTGTTAATGAGCTATCATTTACATGAGAAATCAACTACTTGCAGATTTATCTATGGTTACCTCTTTGCCCTGGAGTTCCAATTAAACAGACTCTTTCAAATGCGAGAAGTCCGATTCAATTATTTCAATTAGCCTATAATTGACCAAATGCCCCCTTTTTAAACGTATTTTTGCTTTTGAAGTCAGTCTGCAAAGTGGCTAGGTGCTACAGCTTTGGTAAACAGACTGGCTTTTTGTTTCAATTGTTTTAGAAAGCTGCAATGTGACAATGTGACATTTACAGAAAAAAATAATCGAATTTGCTTAACAAATTTATTATCTGTCAAAAACTTGTTTAAACTAAAAAATTACACTGTTTTTTTATTAGGGAAACAACAAATGAAATGAATGGTTTTATCCCCAATCCTGTTCAGGAATGCAAGTTGGCATCTTAATAATATATATATATATATATATATATATATATATATATATTTTTTTTTTTTTTTTTTTTTTTTTTTTAATTGTTAAAAGAAAACATTTGCACAGAAGTACTTTTCTTTTACCAAAAAAAAGGTGAAAAGTCACATTCTTGAAGTTAAACTTTCTATATTTTTGTGTTCTTGGATCATATTTATTTATTCCTCTTTAATTGCATAGTTTGCATTTTCAGTCAAATTCATGTCAAATAAGTGTAACAGGAAGTGCCCTCAAGCAAGGTAAAGATCCCATTGGTCTTTAATTACAGTCACAATATCCTGATGATATGTTTTTAGCATTCTAATAAATAGGATTGATTACAAAATCAATTTTACAACAGGGAGCCTGCAAAAAACAACACTGTCATTTCATTCCCTTCCTGTTTACAGAACACATTTGGTTTTGGGTTGTTTCCAAGCTTTGTCCACATCCTGCACCAAATGATTAGAGGAGCTTCTAAAAATCTGCTTAGACTCAGAGCTCTGCAGGACTAGCAAATGGATGAAATGTATTTTTCCTATTCCTTTTTTTTATGCTTTTTCATTTCATTCTGCCTGAGCATTCAGAAATGACAGAATAACACCTGTGAATACCCACATATTCAAAGTAAATCCCCTTTTTAAAAGTGGTTGTAGCTCACTGCAATATAGTTGTGAGGGCTGGCAGATGTGAGTACCCTGTTATGAAAGCGACTGACCCTCCCCACTCTACATGTTTTTGTGCTACAGTGTCAGGCTGCTGCTCCTTTGCCAGTGCTTTATCACTTAGACTTTCTACTGGGTCTTTTTCTTTTTTCCTGAAAGCCCTCTGATGGAGCCTACTCTTCAATTCACCAAAAACAACATGAAAGGAGGCATTGTGTTCTTTTAAAATTGGACTCCTACATACCAAAGATGACACCTGCTGATGAATTAGTTGCCAGTCCATCTTGTTTTTAAGCAGCCTGGCTGCTTATTTAAAATCTTTAAAACATTTTGCAGATGGCCACACAGCAGTTTTTCCAGACACAAGTCTGTTTTAGCTGAATTGTCTCTAAACTAAAGATCCATGTTCAGAAAATACTGAACTGTAACTAATGACCCCTGGACAAATCATTGGTGCATCTCAGGGCTCTGAGATTTCAAAATCTTTGTTTTTTATATGTACCTCTTTTCAGTGATATCAACTTTAATAGCAGGATATTAACTAGGCATATAATTATTTTATTTCTGACACATTTTTCAAATAACCTATATTTGACAGCAACATAATAAAACTGGAAATTCTGCTTTTAGTGGCCCCCATATGGTTACCCCTATGAAAAAATTCTGGGGATCCCCCTGATTACACGTCCACATTAATTTTTGGGTTCTCCGGGTGTGGAAAAATTCCTCATTTTACTAATTAAACTATTTACTGTTATACAGTTTTAATTTTTTTTTATCATGCATTGAATGGAAGAAGAAAAAAAGGTGAATTGGGAATGAAACTGCAAGGGATCCAAAAAAAATGCAAAACAGTAGAGTAAAACTTAAAGTGGCATAATATGAGGCTATGGCTAAAATTAGCCAGTACTAGCAAGGGTCCATATCGTGCACTTTTGGTATATAATATTTATATTAATGAATACAATATTCATTCTATTTTGTAAACTTTGTGTTAAAAGAAGGTTATACTTACTGGTTAATGACTTCTGACTGAATCAGTTAGGAGGTGTTAGACAATAAGCATGCAGGTCAATCAATATCACCCCTCACTCATCAAAACATCAAGCTGGTGATGGCAAAAACACTCATCTCTGAAGGCTTAAGAGCCACACTTCTTATATCAGTGGATAGTGCCACAGCAACAGTGTCCATATTTTATATACTCTGTGGCTATTAGCTTTCATTTCCAAATAGAAATGTCCCAACAACAACAGGGAAATCAGTGTTTAATCTAAGAACAAATAGTTTGTAGCTAAAATTACATCTTTTTGCTTCTCTCTTGTTTTGTGTGCTTACATTGGTTTGACTATTTAATCAATTATTTCATGTTTTCTATGGCTCAGTCTATGATAAATTTATTCTATCTATCAACCTCCCCGCTCAATCACCTGATGCTGATCGAGTCAAAACGATAGCTTTGATCGAGAGAATTTGAGTTGGCATTTCTCAGTAAAGGTACAAAGAATTTGTACTTGCATACTCAATAGTTCCTACTTGTCAAGTACACTTAAGAGCCCTGATTTTTAAACAAGGACACAGCTCACGGTGAAACATTATCCATCCATCCATCCATTCGCTTATCCTTTTCGGGGTCGCGGGGGGCGCTGGAGCCTATCCCAGCTGTCATAGGGCGAGAGGGGCAGGGTACACCCTGGACAGGTCGCCAGTCTGTCGCAGGGCTAACACATAGGGACAGACAACCATTCACACTCACATTCACACCTAGTGGCAATTTGGATTATCCAATTAACCTATCCCCACAAGCTGCATGTCTTTGGACGGTGGGAGGAAGCTGGAGTACCCGGAGAGAACCCACGCAAACACGGGGAGAACATGCAAACTCCACACAGAAAGACCCCAGCCTGATGGTGGAATTGAACTCAGGACCTTCTTGCTGTGCGGCAACAGTGCTAACCACCGTGCCACCATGCTGCCATTAGCTTATGCCATTAGCTTATGTTATTTTATTATATATATAAATATAGTGTTATAATTAGTCCAGCAATTTGCTGCCCCATAAAAGGACATATGGGATTATTTTGAAAGATTATAGACACTGGACTGATTTTACTGTCCAATGAAAAGAAAACACAGATAAAATGTGTTTTTTTTATCTATTATGTTTAACTCTAGTAGACTTTCAAAACTTATAAAAGACAGAGGGTGTTTAGAATGCAATCAATTAAATATTAAAAGAAGTTAATTTGATCATTTCTGGAGCAGACTTGATGACACTCTTCGGGATAACCACAAACAGCATGCTGGTCCAGACGTTTCTTCTTTGGGTAAAAATGCTCTCATTTTCCTTCCTGAATGTAAATTTTGATAGAAAAAAAAACAAGCACAACACATCTGAACATCAAAAAAGCTCAACTGATTCATTTCAATAATAAACTGATGGTGCTCCAGTGAGACTTAACTTTAATCTCAGCCAAACAGATTTGCTTGGGGGGGGGAAAAGACTAAAATAAACCAACAGATTTCTGATCATCATCTCTTTCCCCATCACTGTTGAGTAAGTTGAGTAAGTAGGAGTGTGATCAGAAAGCAGTGCGGTCAGTGCATGCACAGCCAGTGCACAGCAGCCCTTCAAGCCGGCACATTGGCCCAAACGTTCATCGGCCCACCAGCAAAATGCCAGGTATGGCAGATTACAAGTCCTGCCCTGCCCTTCAATCGTAGATCAGGAACAGGTTAAGTGCCAGGCTGGACCTGGGACACCCTTACTCTTGGAGTTCGATAGGTGCAGGGCTCCCAGTCTCTGAAGCTGTCGGCATTGGCTGTCCCAGGTCAACTGGCAGCATTGGTCAGTTGACCCAGTTTGAGGAGACTGGTGAGAAGCTGGCTTGGGTACTGGGATGCTGCTGCTGCTGCTGCAAGGGGTAAGTAAGAAGGGTGACTAAATACAATGAATAAACTAGGTTAGAGACCCAGAATCATGACATTACGTCGGTTTATCTGTGAACATTCAGAATGAAGGTTGATTATTTTCTGGTTTTCCCTTTTTGAGTTCTAACCACTGTCACCAGGAAAGATCCCAGGTGCAGGAAGCGCAGTGATCCAGCACAACAGGTGCAAGATGACAGCAAGCAGGCCATATCTTACAATCTTTGAAATAGAGGTGCAAGAGTTGTTTGGGCTAAAGAAAATGCCAAATATTGGTTAAAGATTTTTTTTAAGTATTTCTTATCTTATCTACCAGCATTTTAATCATATATGAAGGAGCACAGAGCTTCTCAGAGATTGAGACTGTTGAAAAACATTCACATTCTTTCTGTTTCCACTTCTTTTATACCTGTACAGCCCTGAAGCATGTATTTTTCCCCTGACTTGCAAAACCAACTGTTTGCGTAAAAGCTGAGTTGAGGTAAGGTAGCACATTTGCCCTCCATTACTGTTTCTTTCTGTCATAGTTGTCAACCTGCTGCACTTTCAGTCTAGTTCATTCTAAGAACTAATTGACTGTAGAAGTTCACCTGCACCTATATAAGCTTTTATAAGATATAGCTTTTTGAAATTTGATAAAATATTTGTTGAGGTAAACGTCACTGGTACTCATGTTTTTAATTCTTAGTTTTACTAGTTTGATTAGTTTATTAATATTACTTTAGGGGAGAAACCTGAATCCAAAGGCACGATGTGTGAGTGAATGGATTTTTTCTCCTTTTTTTCTTGTGCTTTTGTGCCATATGTTGGGTTCCTTTGATGTCTTTCAATCAGTAATAAGTATTGCATTCAGAATCTTTTGTGATTGTTTAATCTTTAGCAATGAATTATATTTTACAAGCTAATGTTATGTTTTGAATTAAAGTCTATATTTAAAATCCAACAAGGGAAAAATAAGTCTAGTGGAGTAGAATATGAATATGAGCTTCCATACCTAGCCATTAATCTGAAAGTTATGGAACTGAGTCACAGACGTTCCTCACATCCTTCACTGGATCATTAGAGGTACTATCCATGCAGGACCTTGACTCGGATGCTAAATTTATGTCTTGGTTTTATGCTTGAAATGCACTTGAGTTTCTAGAAACCAGGAAAGCGTTCTTTAGTACCTTGCTTTTGTGCATCTTGTTGGCTGACTGGCTCTTTTGTACTTTTGGATGGCAGTGAAGGTTAGGCTGTTCCTGATCAGAATTCAAGTCACACACATCAGGGATGCGTAGTCATTCAGCTGTGGACCCAATGGGTCAGGGTCTGACTCAAGGGTCCTTTCATGGTTGTAACCTCAGCAGAATGAGGATCGGTTGAAAACACATTACAGAGGTGGCTGCAGCATTGGGCAGACGATGATGATCTTTGACTGTTCCGCCTCAGCAGTCAGTTGTGTGAAATCTATATCAATTAGGTGTATCAGATTTTTTAGGTGTGACAGTGTGCATTAAGACGTGTTTAATACTACAGCTGAATGAAATGCTAGTGTGTTTTCCTGTCTGCTGCCATAGTGTTTTCTTATTAGATTCTTCAATCTAACTTTTTCCACCTTTACATTTAGACTTATTTTTCATTAGAAGCTTACATATAAAAGTGTACATACAAGTGAGTGTACTTTGTGAACTCTTATAGATAATACTGATACAAGATTATATAAAACAATGAAAAACAAGTTCTACATCCAAGCGCTGTAGCTTTGGCTCCACATTTATTTGTCTGCTAAAGTTTTCTGAATGAGAAGGTGCAAAACTGTAGTGTTCCTACTTTCTGACTCTAATACTTGCTGGCAACAATGACTAGCGCAGGAGATGGAAGACTTTCTTTTGTGTTCTGACTGTGTGTGCTGTTCTACTCACTTCATGTTTGTATTTGTCTGAGCTGTGAAGCTTGTCAAATACATGTTGACAAGGGAAAGGACATTAATGCTGCACTTTTCCTCACACTGGTGCATTTTATGCTTAATGTTGCTTGGGAGGATAAAGCTGGGGAAGACAAGCCTCTATGCACAGAAAAATTACATGCTACACTGTAACATGATTGACTGCAGTGTTATTCTGGAAGATGTGCAATGATGCATACCTGTGACAACTATTATTCATTTGGTGAAAATCCCTTTCTAGAAGTGGGTATGCATTGTATACCCGCATACAGCTCACACATCACTGCATAAAGGACAAAGGTCTGTGGACAAGCCAAAGTGAATCTGGGTAACAATTTGACACAAAAAAGTTTTCAGAATTTTTATCAACATTCAGCACCACAACTGTTGCTGAACATTGTGAAACACAAAAATAAATACATCTGTAAATTTACATACCTCGAATTCATTATTAAGTAACAATGGAAAGAAAAAATTTAAAACAAAAGTGTATTTAGCCATTTAACTCATTTATTTGGTCTCATTTCACTTCAGTATCTATAGCATTTTGCTGTCCAATATTGTTGTCACGGTGGGCGGATGGGACTCTTTATTCACAAAAACACCAGATGCAGAGTATATACAGGTGAGGGGAAGTCGGGGTTTCCAGGGGGTCCAAAGGTGGGTCTGGGGAAGGGTATGGGTTCTTCACACTCATACTCCAAAATACGCTCCGTGCTTTTCAAGGCACCCAAAGCGCTTTACAATTCCACTATTCATTCACTCTCACATTCACACACTGGTGGAGGCAAGCTACGGTTGTAGCCACAGCTGCCCTGGGGCAAACTGACAGGCGAGGCTGCCATATCGCGCCATCGGCCCGTCTGGCCAACACCAGTATGCCACTACAAACGACTTGTGCTCATGCTCAGGGTTCCAAAGGTCAGGGTAACGGGATGGGTCTGGGGAATCTATCCACAAAGAGACGAAGGTCACAACCAGAAACAAACTCCCGAAGAAAACTTTAGAATTTCACAAAGCTGGGGTTTTACACTAATGTGTCTGACTCAATCATCCAACAATCCTTGACTTCCACTAGTCGCTAGGGAACAATGTGGATTCCCCAGCTGGTATGTGAGTGGTTGCAGGAGATAGCTTGCAGGTATACAGTACACTGGAAATCTTCTTTCAATTGCTTTGGTTGCTAGGTGATACCATTTGTCACCAGTAATTTGTATGGATAACACAGACTTGTCTGTAAACACTCACCAACTATATGCTAACTGGTTCTACAACTGTGAAGAGTGCAATAAAAAAAGTGGACACAGAGACCATCTGGATTCAAAGTTGGAAATTTGAAACATACTGTATTCATTTCAGCAATAAGGTAAAACATTGATGTTGGAGGGGAGCACTCTCCATGTCTGCTTTCCACATTTTTTCACTACCTGTCAGCGATTACGAGTCCCAAGAGGTGTTTAATGCAGTAATACTTAACATACAGCAAAAGAAAAGTTATTTGAGGTAATATAAGTAAAATCAATAAACACATATTTTGTAAAAGTATTGTTAGTTTTACAACTTGTCAAGACTTCTTTAAAGGCAGGACTGAATACACAAGACATTCGTTTATATCTATGCGCTCACTCTTATCCATACAATAATGACAAACAATGATACAATGAACTGATTAATTCAATTAAATGTAATTTGAATAGAACCAGATCAGAATAAGAGTTGCTTCAAGGCACTCTATATTGTAGGACTCTTCAATAACAGAGAGAAAACCCTAAAAACCAGACTTTTGAGCAAGCACGGAAGCCGCAACTATTTGAAGGGGTGTGAGGCAGGGTGCTTAGGGTCAAACGTGATTGTATTTAATGGGAATTATATGGCTACTGCATCCTTTTGCTTTAAAAACAAAAATATTTGTATAAATTCAGTTGCCTTTACTATAGAGGCTATGTCTGCAGACCGCATATTGACATTGTTAGACTAGTTACTGTAATAGCAAATAAAAATGTCAGAAGCACAGCTTACATATAAATTGCTACTTGCATTTTGTTTAGATGGATACAATTACATTTTTTCAACATCTGTTAATGGATCTGAAATGGTGCTTATATAAATTTGTCTTCAGTTCATCATGCACGCTTCTTGGATACATAACACTTTATTATGATACATGACAGATATTGGAGCTGCCTTACTGTTCACATCCTGCCAAGCATGATGCAGTTTGATGCCAGAACTGAAAAATCCATCTTAAATAGAATGTGCCTAAAACATTCACACTCTTCTATATCTGTTCACACAGATGTTTGCTGTCTTAGAAAGTACCAGTCCCTTGACAAATGATGTCTGTGATTTGTTGACCATCATTTTGCTTAGGAAAAGAAATTACTAAAAATGTAAAATTCCCATTCAGTCTTAATACATGACACTTGCAGCAAAGTCATAAAAAAAATCATTCTATTGTTTTTTTTACAGAGTGATTTAAAAAATCAGCCAAATCTAAATTGGCAAGCAATTTGAGTTTCGAGTAATTGTAACAGTCGTATGTAATTACAAAAGAGCATGTAAGATTTTCCTCCAAACAATCAAATCAGCACAGATTGTTTTCTTATTTGTTTGTTGATGTGTCACACACGTGTCGAAAAAACTGCAGGTCTGATTTTTGATACTTTGAAAAAGAGTCATTTATTAATGATTTATTCTTTTTCGGTTCTGATGGGAGTATAAGAAAATAAGAGTGGGTAGATGGACTTTCTGTTAACTGCTGTTAGAGATTGTTAATGGCCATGCAGGTCGGGGTTTTGTTTTTTTTACCAAACAAACACCATCAGAAAGCCATCCAGTGACGCACGGCCATGTTCTGGTGCAGACGGAGTGCATAGCAGGACATAATGTGCTTGCAGAGTCTGAATGTGTTTGTGAATATGTTCTTGTTAAAATGAAACATGAAGAAATTCTTGCAGTTCCTCAGTTGTGTGTACCAAGGTTTAAACTAGACACTGATTTATGATTATAACAATCACCCAAACCCCTCCCTCACCCTATGCCATCAGAGTATGTGATTTTTGGCTTTTTTTTTTCCTTTCAAGTCTTGGCAATCAAGGTTTTTTTTTTTTCT
Source organism: Diplotaxodon limnothrissa (assembly GCF_057381915.1). Lineage (NCBI taxonomy): Eukaryota > Metazoa > Chordata > Actinopteri > Cichliformes > Cichlidae > Diplotaxodon > Diplotaxodon limnothrissa. Next base: position 11,117,750 of record NC_140612.1, on the reverse strand, counting down.
CCGAGGCATACAGTGTCAGAGTTAACCCTAAACCTTTGATGGATTAGACTCAGAGAATTATATTTACGTATAGGCGTTCCCTTCTTGATTATCACAACATCACCCCAAAAGCAAAAAAACAAAAACAAAACCTCGTTTGTGTTTTATGTGCAGCAAAAAGAAATCTTTCCCACTGTGACTTTACTGTGCTTGTTATGTACTTGTCTGCTCTGGTACACACTGCTTCCAGGAAATACCCACAGTCAGTTAGTGAATCCATTATAACAGTCCCATATACTAGGCCACCATGAACCCAATTCTGATTCACAAACTCATAAGCCCATATTCAAATTTATATTTATATTTACTCGCAACAGAACATAGCAAACATATAATGTGCTTAAACTAAAATAAAAGGTTCAAGGTTCAAGGTTCTTTATTTGTCACATGCATAGTTATACAAGTATAACACACAGTGAAATGTAGCCTGACACGCTCCTCGACATGTGCAAAAATTGGGGGGGGGGTGTAGAGGAAGAACATTATATATATTTATATACAGACATATAGTATATACACTGGGTGAATGTGCAGTAGTAGCAGCAAGCAGGTGAATTCTGTACATTAATATGAATAGACATCTGACTATTTTACAGGATAGACAATATAAACATATTTAAAATTAAAGGAATTGAAATGTACATTGTGCCTTGGTTTAGAGTGTCTGGAAGAGAGTCCTGTCTCAGTCAATTATAGATGATGTGAGAGGGCGGGTGTGTGTGTTTAGGGCACGGATGGCTTGGGGATAGAAGCTCTTCTTGAGTCTCTCTGTCCTTGCCCGGAAGATGCGGAACCTTCTACCAGATTGCAGAAGTTGGAACAGTTTGTTGCCAGGATGGGACGGGTCCTTCAGTATCTGCGCTGCTCTAGTCCGGCATCTCCTGGTGTAGGTGTCCTGAAGCGGGGGGAGAGCAATCCTGCAGCAGCGTTCTGCTGTACGGATCACTCTCTGGAGAGCTTTTTGGTCCTTCACACAGCTGTTCCCAAACCACGATGTCATGTTCTTTGTGAGGATGCTCTCCACAGCGCCTGTATAGTGTTGAATTCTCCCAATTCTTTGAATCTTTGGGCTGAAGGAGGGACAATACTCGGTGCATATATGCTCAATCAACAATCATTTATTTCGATACAATTCACAATAAGAGCATTACAACGTCCGGACGGGAGAGATGCCTGCAGAGGTTCGACAGCATGTCTCAAAATGGTGACGGGTTGCTCAGCTTTTTATAGTCTCTAGTGGCCCCCAGCTAGTCGTAAAAGCCAAAACATCACATTTTTTCTCTGTTACAGCGCCTAAGTTATGACCTCGGCAGTTGTTTCTCTGCTTTCTGTAAGGTGGGGGTGTGGAATGTGGTCTATCTATCTCCCCTGTCTTTAGACACAGAGTCTCCTGCTTACAACCTTCTCTTCATGATTCAACAATTAAGCATGTCAAGAAAACAGTGTAACACATTCCCAGCAGATCAAGGATGCACCTTTATCTAATGAACTAATATGTGAATATGTTCTGTTAACTCAAAAGTATAATGAGAACTAAACTACATACAGATCACACACTCTATTTTAAAGGGTATAATATGATCTACAACAATATCATAATTCAACTATTTTGATTACATCTATAAGGTAACATATAATAACAGAATAATATCACAATACCCTCTTTTGATCTCTCATTAAAGAGATCACTAATAACATGCACTTCAGCGTTGCAAGGTCCAGGTTTTCTTGATCCTGAGGCCCTCTGTCCCCCTTTAACGGGTGGACCATATGGGGGATGACCTCTGTGTTCACGCAGTTCAGATGCAAGCAAAGTTAGCTTTACAACCATAACAGCAGTTACAGATGACACTCCCATCACTCCCCATTTTCCCACAGCTTTATTTTGGTGCTCCAGTTTTCCACCCCCTTTGATGCCACCTAATAGCTTTCAAATGTACTTAGACTAGAACCTCTGTTTAAGGAGCTTTTAACCTTTATTTTTATTGCTGCAGCTACCAGTGTCTTCCAGTTGGGTGATTCTCAGCTTCTTTCTTCGACCTCCGGGGTTAGACCACCCTTTAGTCATTGCACAGTTCTGGGGATTATTCTGCCCCGATTTCAAACAAAGATCTGTGTATTTTGGGGTCACCGGCGTGTCCCCCTTTTTGCCAAGAGCCTCTCGAACCTCGTTGGTCTGGTGTTCCTGGTTTTCGCCAACCCCTTCATGGTTATTGCTGTGTTTGTGGGATCCATCTTCTCCAGGAGCCCAAACGTCATGACACTTGACCCCAGTTGCTGTCTCGGCAGTCCCTACATCTGTCCCTGCTGTGAAGGGTCCTCACATCTCCGGGTCCCCGTCTGGTGTCTGTTCCTTTCTCTGCAAGAGACAGAAAACCAAAACACCTCTCTCCCTAGCCTTGATAATCTAATATTGTTATCCATTGTTCTTCTAATGATTCAAATTTGGTTTAAAATATTATGTTCAGGACTTATTCTAATTCTAATCATAATCTATGTGTGTGTAAAAGAAATCAAAAATTAGTGAACCCTTTCTAAGTCTAACACATTATAAGCTTAAGTTTTACCATAGCTAATTTATTAAACACAAAAATAAACTCATAGAAATTTTCATATCACCATTGTTTGATGTTCAAACTCAACTCCCCCTTTTTGACACACTCCCATGTGTCAATTCATTGGAGCTAGACAATTAAAAGAGAAGGTTGGTGACCTCATATCTCAGAAAGTATCAGAAATTCTTCTCTCGAGTACCGTTGCTCCAGCCTTGTCATCCCTGAGGATCTTCGATCCCGAAAATGTCCCTTCTCCTCATGTAATAAAGTCTGTCATCCTTCCATGCCCTGGTAACTGGTCCATCCAGAGCTGTAACATTTTGAAATGTACATACAACAAGCCAAACCACACCTTGGTCACACCAACCCTTTTCTGCCCCGAAGATGTCCAATGCCATCCTAGTATGGACTGTCAAAAGTGGCTTTAACGCTGACTATCCTGACAATCCATTTTATAACGTTTCCTGGTCAGATTTGCCAATCTCTGCACCAGGGTTGTAATAGTTTTGCAATTTTCATCAGTTTTTATTTTTATTTAGCTTCGACTTCAGATTTTCAATTTTATATCAGTTTTAATTAGTTTTTACCAATTCTTTGCTAGTTTAGTGTAGTTTTTATTTTCTGAAAATCCTTAGTTTCAATTTAGTTTTATTTGTGTTTTGCAAAAATTAAGTGTAACAAAATCCCAGTTCCATCATATCAGTCATGCTCTTCTGGTTATCCTTGGGTGTTGAGACTAATAACTATTAACTCTTGCCGCACCGTGTGGTCCTAATTTTGGTTCAAGTGAATTGATAACCTTTTGAAGGCGATTGTTTCACACCTTTATTTAGATGTCCCAGTCCTGTTGTCTCGGGATCCATCACGCTGCCTTATCTGGGGTTAGCTGTTTTCTGGGGATGCGGGTTGAGTGGGTGAGCTCTTCAAGGAGGGGGAGTGTGCTCCCCCTGATGAGGTCTTCTAGGTAAGCTAGGTTAACCTTCTTGTGTGAGCTTTTCAAGTGCACTTTAAGGTTAGTGGGACTTTTAGTTTTATAAATGTCCCTCATGACCCCCTGATGACCCAGTATTTCATTTTTGCACACTGTAGTACACATTTTAGTTTTTGCTTGTAGCTCGCATACTCTACTTGCCACTCCTCTAAGTCCTGATGTTTCTTAGAGAGGGCAACAGTACCTTTAAAATTATATCACACGTGTGGGGGTGTGGCCTTGCCAATTGTTTTGCCCACCTTTTCAAAATGGCTGGCGTGCCCACAAGCACATTTCATGGAAAAAGAAAGGTAAGCTTGATATTTACATTCAAACTGTTTTGTTAAACTCAGATTTTTATTTTATTCTTTTTGCAAGTACCCCTCCTCGGTGGCGAGAAACTGTTGGTGTGGTCAAGTGGGTGCTCTGGAAACAAACGCTCAGGACAGAACAGTTATCAGTCATGTACTTCCTACAAATTTTGCATATGTTTTATTCCATATTGATCCTCTGAGTGTAATGGTACATTTTAATTTGAATTTATCCAAACTAAACACAATATTTTCTTTATTTACTTTGCTCTTGTTCTTTTTCAGTACCACATCCTATCAAATGTCCCTGTCGATTATATTCTACATTTAATAACTTACTATTTCAAGTGAGAACCTAAATCACGTGGACCAATGTTTGTTATTGCATATCTCTATTCTGAATGTGGCCAGTCATTCATAGGTATTGTTCAATTTTGGCGATTTTCCTCTATAAAATTTAATTGACTTTTTTACAGTGGCCTGCTGTGGTTAATAGTAACATATTCCAGTCATGAGTGATATCAAAAGTCTTCTCCACTGTAGCATTTGGCATTCCCAATAATATAACATGATACCTTAATCAAAACACAGTTAATATAGCACAGTTTTCTTGATGCAAACATCAGTAACTCAAAATCAGCAACCACAGTGTTAAGTCTGCAGTTCATACTTATGTGAAGCTAGAGTCTCCTCCTCCAGTCTCTCTTATCCTCCTGCTCCTGAAAAAACAAAACAAAACAAAGCGAAGCATCCACCCTTCTCTTGTCGGCTGGGTGACTTGTTTATTGGCATTTACTAATCCTACAGTGGGTGCAGTCATTGTCTCAGTATCAAGTCAGTCAAAACTTTTAGTTGTCAGTCCATCACAGTCCATTCACATGCATACCTCCCTACACATTCATACCAGATGTTGCTGATAATGGAGTCTCCCGCGCAACCTATTCGAGCCTCCATCACCAGCAAGATGACGTCATCATTTTAAAGGAAAACAATTCCTTGTTGTTTTTTTGGGCCGGATTGACTCGGTGCAATCCTTTTAGACTCAGAACTTCTCAGTGTTCCCTATAAGTGAATTTCTCCCAAGCCAATTACAATCATGGAGAAGCACACTTTGCAACTGTTTTTGTAAGAATATTTCATAGCGCTTTAAATTTCAATCTTTCAGGCCTGGTTTAAAGAGCTGATTGTTAAATCATGAACTCACAAAATATCAACATATCACCATATCACCATATCACCACCGGTGGATCACACCTCTCAGATGTTTTTTTTCTCCAGTGCACTGTAACAAAAACGAAAACAGACATAACCAACAAAATACTACTAAAATAACACAAACTAGGGCCCGTTGCAGACATGTCCAAGCATAAAACTATCCCTCTCTCGCTTACGAGAAAGAACACAAGCCAAAGCTCACTGATAAAATCAAGCTAGCGCTAAACAAAACCAAACAATCAACCAGAAATTCACAGGAACATTTTGCTTCCTGCCGGGACAATATTGTGTGGGAATGAGAACCTCAGGTGCCGTAACACCTTTTGTTCCTCCTTGAATTAAAACTCAATCACAGAAAATGCCGTACTCCAACCTAACCTTACACTATTAATTCATCATTTTCACTCTGTGCCACTGTTCCTCATCAGGGCTGTGTGAAGCACAGCAAAGAATTCAGTCAAGGCCTTGAGCCATAAACAGACATCACGCACAGACATTGTTTTCATAACCAAACTTTTTTAGACCTTATTCCTAAAATCTACATAAATGCCTTCTAGGTGACATATAACACATTCTAAGTAATCAATGGCTCCTCATAAAAATTATGCATTGGGATGTTTGTGTGCAGCATTTTGCATATCAGCATAAGCAAAGCATTCTTCATTGCATCAGCGTGTATGTGTGTGTGCGTGTGGATCACTCTTCATTGCACAAGCGTGTGCATGTGTATGTGTGCATCACTTCTCAGTGAATCAACATTCCCGTGTGTGTGTGTGTGTGTGTGTGTGTGTGTGTGTGTGTGTGTGTGTGTGTTTGTGTGGGTGTTTGTGTTCATCACTTTCCTGTTCTGGTGTTCTGGGTAAACCACGGCCTGAAGCGTGCCCTGGGGTCCTGCCCCCCTCCTTTTTCAGTTTGTTTGCGACCATTGCTGCTGCTGCTGCTGCTCAAAATTCAGTCCGTCCTGGTTCTGACCCCAATTGGGGCAGTCCTTTCTCCAGTGTCGATGTTCACCGCAGGTGAAACCTGCATCTTCTTCTGTGTTTTTGTCCATTCTGAGGTGCCTTCTGACCTCAGTTACTCCTCCTGTCTCGGTCACGCCCTTTTTCGCCACCCGATCATCCGTGTTGGTCCATCACTGTCCTGCACAGTGTGAATGCAAAGTTATCAAGGTCAGCATTCTTTCGCTCGGCCTTACTTTTCATTCGGGCTTGGCGGGCGTCTCGTCACAGCTCTGTCAGCTGACGCAGTCTGGGAATTTTTCCCCCGTGTAGTGAAACGGGCCTTAGGTTTAGTGCTCTCCGTCTCGGCTGCATGAGATCACATTCCTGCAGGTCTGTTGACATTCTCAGGTCGTTGTTGTGGGTCCAGCTGTTGCAGCATTTGGTCAGTGTCACGTATGGGGGAGAGCAGGAGTCCAGTCAGCCTCGGCTTTCAGGGCCGGCAAAGCAGCCTGTAATTAAATATGTATAGAAAAAACAAAAACAAAACAAAACAAAAACAAACAAAAAACAAAAACAAACGAACAGGAAAATGATGTTGTGTTGGCTGTGTTATTCAGAGGGGAGACAACGGGGCCAGGCCCTGTGTCAGCCTTCTCTCCCCCTTTTTTTTTTTTGTTTTTTGTCTCCTGATATAATCAACTCCTAACCCACCAAGTTGACAGGACAACACCGGTATATGTTAAAATTCTTAAGATCATGTTTAAAAGCCCAAAAAAGGAACTTTCTTTCATTCAGTAATCACTTTTATTAATCAATCAACAGAAAACATGTCACAATTTGAATCTTTTAACCACTAAATTTGTTGTGTCTTGCCTGGTTGGTTAGACCAGTGTTCCTTTTTTTTTTTTTTTTTTTAGTTAAATTGTTGTCCTGCAACCCAGAGGGTTTCTTTGTCAGTAATGTATAGACTTCATCATTTAAGTATGTTAATTTTTCTTTAACCTTGCTGGAAAATCTTCACGTGTTCATGAGTGTAAGCTGTTTCTTCATTGCGTGTATGTGCATTTGTATAAAAGCAGGTTAATTTTATCTTTTCTCAAACTAGGCGTTACCTTAAAAGGAGCCTTTCTCTCAGATTTCTCTGCTTGTGTGTGTTTTTGTTTCACCTTTTTGTTGTGATGCTCCGGACGCCTTCCCAACCTCCACAAGTCCGTTGGCCCCAATTTTATGTGTTAAAACTTCTCTTAATTTCTCCTCTAATTCTCTCCTCGCTGCTGTCTGTTTCACAGCTGCTGATTCGTGCTGGGTGTGGTTCCCATTACCTATAATTTTACTTCGGCCGCTGTGCTTGTGGGGGCAGTTGGTCCAGGTCCGCAGCTTCCTGTATTAACACACTAAGAGATTTATTTTAGTTTCATTTTCATCACTTTTAAACCGATAAGCAGGCAACCCGCCTACCTTGACAGCGTAAACTGTACGCCAGTCTCCCAACACATTCCTCTCTGTACTCCTCCATAATTCTCCACTGCACACCTCTTACTATCTCTCCTTTTTATTTTTATTACACCACAGAGTAATACACCCAATTATGCCCGTCTATCTCTATGTGGCTCCAAATTCCCTCTTTATTTTAATTTCACACTCGTCAGGGGACAGGCACACAACAATTTCAACCACTGAGACGAGGAATTCAACCTTTTTATATTTCTTTACTAATCTAGACTCAACGTTTGTTCGCAAAATGTGTCTTGTTCTAGTCCGGAATAAATGTGAACCCGTGATTACACGGCCGTTCCAGTGTTATTTCCGTAGCTATGCGGGGGCCCTCACCTCCCCAAGTCACCACCTCGGCACCCGGACGACGCCGGTCCTGGCCACGCGTCCACGGACAGGAGGGTCGCCACTCCTAGGGCAAAGTTCCACAGGTACACTAGGCATCAACCTTTGATCCTAAAATGTGTATTTGCTCTAATGTCCTCCTAATCAAACACATCAACCGTCACTGTCACTGTGTTCAGACTTCACACACACAAAAAGCACACTCAGCGCGCGCCTCACCCACAGCCAGAGCGCGCCTTACACACACAGCGCGTTTCACCATCAGTGAGACACACAGAGAGCGCTCCTCATCAGCAGAAATTTGCACAGAAACCTCTGAGCTCAACTATTAGATCTTCTTAAAGCACACTGCACCATAGACCAAAATACCCCTTTCTCTGCGCTTATGACCACCACAACGGGGCAAAGTCGCATCATAAAAGTGATGCTTGCATCCCCGAAGTTATACCCGACATCATAAACCAGGTTTTGCTCTATGTACTTCTTGGCAAGTAAAATTTTACTTTGTTTTATGACCGCAGCCCTTAAAAAAAAAACTCGACTGACGCCACAAACCACCGTCAAGCCTCTGTTCAATGTACTAAAATTAGCACCAACCACTACTGCACTTCACGGCCGCACCACCGGAACACGCCGTATCATAAACCAAACCTACGGACGTGTTTCGCTCTCGCGTTGCCAGCGTTCAACCGCACCGTAAAGCCAGCATCTGCTTTTCCTTAAATCAACTTCTATTTCATAGCCGGCAAGAGCCAGGACGTAACCGACACCATAAACAAACTTCAAACCTCGACTTCAATGTACTGAACTAATGGCCGTGTCTTCAGAAGAAATTCTAATGTATTATTGCTACAGAAGCCAGTATTAGACAAAATTAAATGTGGAAGGTAAAGTGGCTGCAACTAGTCCAACGTAGTATGTTATTAGTATCTCGGTAGAAGCAGTTTACTGCAACTAGTCCAACGTAGTATGTTATTAGTATCTCGGTAGAAGCAGTTTATTTAACACACTGGAATTCAGCCTCAACTTATGTTGTTAGTATCTTGCGCCAAAAACCAGACACCGACAAATTTACTGTGAAAATACATGTGACTCAGTGAACAGATTAATTTGGAAAGCCCAATATGCACATTTGGTATTTATAATACAACAGGCTGTGCTTACCTTTTTATTTTTGGACCGGTCCTCTGTTCACCTCGCCTCACGATCTCACCAAAGGTCAAATCTGCACCTCCTCAGCACACCAAAGATCCGGGTCACGGCACCAAGTTGTTGAATTCTCCCAATTCTTTGAATCTTTGGGCTGAAGGAGGGACAATACTCGGTGCATATATGCTCAATCAACAATCATTTATTTCGATACAATTCACAATAAGAGCATTACAACGTCCGGACGGGAGAGATGCCTGCAGAGGTTCGACAGCATGTCTCAAAATGGTGACGGGTTGCTCAGCTTTTTATAGTCTCTAGTGGCCCCCAGCTAGTCGTAAAAGCCAAAACATCACATTTTTTCTCTGTTACAGCGCCTAAGTTATGACCTCGGCAGTTGTTTCTCTGCTTTCTGTAAGGTGGGGGTGTGGAATGTGGTCTATCTATCTCCCCTGTCTTTAGACACAGAGTCTCCTGCTTACAACCTTCTCTTCATGATTCAACAATTAAGCATGTCAAGAAAACAGTGTAACACATTCCCAGCAGATCAAGGATGCACCTTTATCTAATGAACTAATATGTGAATATGTTCTGTTAACTCAAAAGTATAATGAGAACTAAACTACATACAGATCACACACTCTATTTTAAAGGGTATAATATGATCTACAACAATATCATAATTCAACTATTTTGATTACATCTATAAGGTAACATATAATAACAGAATAATATCACAATAGAAAATCCTGAGGATCTTTGGAGAGACCCTGAACTTCCTCAGTTGTCGTAGGTGATACAGGCGCTGCCTAGCCTTTTTGGTCTGGACCTGAATGTGGGCAGCCCATGTCAGGTCTGAGGAGATGTGGACACCAAGATACTTGAAGGACTGCACCCTCTCCACTGGAGCTCCATTGATGATGATGGGCTTGTAGTCTCTATGCTGACCCCTTCTGAAGTCCACCACCAGCTCCTTGGTCTTGCTGACGTTCAGCTGGAGGTGGTTGTCCTGGCACCACGATGCCAGATTCTTCACTTCATCCATGTAGGCCGCCTCATCGTTGTTGGAGATGGCACCCAACACCACTGTGTCGTCAGCAAACTTCACAATGGTGTTGGAGCCATGGGTGGCCACACAGTCTGAAGTGTAGAGGGAGTAGAGCAGTGGCGAGAGGACACATCCCTGAGGTGCTCCTGTGTTGATGGTGATGCTGTTGGAGAAGCACCTGCCCACCCTCACCACCTGAGTTCTGCCAGTGACGAAGTCCAACACCCATGCACACAGACGGCTGTTAAGTCCCAGATCCCTCAGCTTTGTGAACAGTCTGCAGGGCACTATTGTGTTAAACGCTGAACTGTAATCAACAAACAGCATTCTCACATAGTTACCCTGTTTCTTGTCCACGTGGCTGAGAGTGGTGTGTAGGACGTGGGCGATGGCATCCTCTGTGGATCTGTTGGATCTGTAGGCGAACTGCAGCGGATCTGTGGTGTCTGGGATGGCGGAGGAGATGATGTTCTTCAGCAGCCTCTCAAACACCTTCATTACTACCGAGGTCAGTGCAACTGGCCGGTAATCGTTCAGGGATGAGGGTTTGCTGTTCTTGGGCACAGGGATGATGGTGGATCTTTTGAAGCATGTGGGGACCACAGACTTCGCCAGGGACTCGTTGAAGATGTAAGTGAACACACCTGCTAGATGGTCAGCACAGCAGCGCAGCAGACGGCCGGTGATGCCGTCTGGCCCCGCCGCTTTCCTTGTGTTCACTCTCCTCAGTGCCGCTCGGACGTCATGCTCCGCGATGCTGGTCACCGGGCTCTCGCTGATGACGTCACTGTCCTCGGTAGTCAGGCGGTAGATAGCATTAGCCGCCTGGCTAACCTCGAAACGGGCGTAGAACTGATTCAGCTCGTTGGTGAATGCAGAGTCGGCGTTGATCGGCGCAGTGTCCCTGGCTTTGTAGTCCGTAATGGTGCGTAGTCCGTGCCACAAAAATATAGTATTTGTGATTTTAATGGCAGCTATATGTCTCAAAATGTTGGGATTGAACCACGTTTACCTGTTCTGCCCTCACTAGATGTAGACTTGACTTAAATCAAGTTAGACAGACAGTGAACAGAATGAGAGAAAGGGACCTTTAAACAGATTGTTCTTTACTTTTGGCTGCATCTGCAGTTAACAATGGCACATTATTTTAAGTTTTCTATACATGGTATGCTTTATGCATTTTGCTCCTTTTCTCTTGTTTGTAAAACTAAATAAACACAACAAAACCAGCTCATTATCTTCCCATTCACTGAGCATACATAATTTATTAGTTGAGATGGAGTTTCAGTGTCAATCTCAAAGTAGTCTAAGTCAAACATAACATTGAGTGAACTAGCATTATTCCTCATAACAAGTTAGCAAACACATGCTAATATATATTTATTAGCATTGCATATAAAGAAATGAGTCATAGCCATCCATCCATCCATCTTCTCCTGCTTATCCGGGGCTGGGTTGCAGGGCAGCAGCCTAAGCAGTGAAGCCCAGACCTCCTTTCCCCCAGCCACCTCCTTTAGCTTGTGGGACACAAGGCGTTCCCAGTCCAGCCGAGAGATGTAATCTCTCCAGCGTGTAACTCAGGATATTCACATTACATGTGCATCACAAATTAGCCAGTAAGGTTATAATACAAAATGGAAACTTATAGGCATACATGAGCCAAGGTTTCACCTCTAACTGTGCACTCCCCAAGAACCACAATACCACCTAAAACACCATGATCGAGCATTGATTTGCTCAATCACATTTCACATAATCTTGGCGGCGCGTGCACACGCAGCGGCTTCTCTCTCTCCCAAACAAACTACTTTTTCGTGTTTTTCGTGTTTTTCGTGTTTTTCGTGTTTTTCGTCCTGTAAGTTGCAGTGTTTTTGTAAGTCTTTGTCGCGTCTACCTGTGTGCAAGCGAGGATATGCCCGAACACTTCTTCTCGACATCGGCAGAAACAAACTTTTTAAGTTAAACTCTGTGGACATCGAGGAGCTGAAAGATCTGGGTCTGCTCCGAAGGCCTACTCAATCACCGACCCCCACTCCTGCACTTCGCCCACAATGGATGCGCCTCAAGCGGTGTGAGAGGAAGCAGAAGAGGGGTAAGCGCGGTGGCATCTGAGCTAGGCTAGCGGCTAGCCTACACAAACCCGCCATCCCCTCTATCGTTCTGGCCAACGTACGCTCGCTAGAAAATAAACTGGACGACATCCGACTGCTACGTTCATCTCAAAGGAACGTAAAGGACTGCTGTGCTTTTGTGTTCACGGAAACATGGCTTAGCGACAGTGTCCCGGACCGCGCCATTCAGCTCGACCAGCTAACATGCTACCGTGCTGACAGAGTCATCGTCGCGGGAGGTAAGACCCGCGGGGGAGGACTTTGTGTTTACATCAATGATGCCTGGTGTCGCGATGCTGTTGCGGTCTGCAAACACTGCTCACCAGTGCTGGAGTTTATGGTTATTAAGTGCCGGCAATTCTATCTACCGAGGGAATATACAGATATACTACTGTGCGCTGTGTACATCCCTCCCTCCTCCAATGTCAACAACAGGAGTGAGGCACTGAATGAACTGTACCAGCACATCAGTGAGCAGCAGACAGCCCACCCTGATGCTTTTCTCATCCTGGCTGGGGATTTCAATCATGCAGACTTAAAGTGCGTGTTTCCAAAAATACAACAACACATAGACTTTCCAACAAGGGGAAATAACACACTGGACTTTGTTTACACCACCCAGAGAGGAGCCTACAAAGCTTTTCCCCTCCCCCACCTCGGCGCCTCAGACCATATCACTGTCATGCTAATGCCTGCTTACAGACCGCTCGTTAAAACCACCAAACCGGTTCGTAAGCGGATACAAGTGTGGCCAGAAGGGTCTTCAGAGGCTTTACAGGACTGCTTTAACACCACAGACTGGAACATGTTTAAGCAGGCTGCCACCTATAACAACACCACTGACCTCTAGGAGTACGCAGAGACTGTTACTGCCTACATCAACAAGTGTATTGAGGATGTAACAGTCACGAAAACCATAACTGTCCGGGCAAATCAAAAACCATGGATGACAGGAGAGGTCTACAGGCTGCTGAAAGCTCGAAATGTTGCCTTCAGAGATGGAGACGAGGCAAGCCTGAGGACAGCTAGGGCCAACCTTTCCCGTGGCATCAGAGAGGCTAAGAGACAATACTCCAGGAAAATATCTCATCACTTCAAAGACAGCAGAGACTCACGGAGCCTGTGGCGGGGCATTCAGACCATCACAGATTACAAGCCCCCACCACAGACCTGTGATAGCACTATCCCCCTGCTGAACGAGCTGAATACTTTCTTTGCTCGCTTTGAAGTCCAAAACATCACCACTGCACAGAAGACCCCACCCCCTCCTGGTGACCAGGTGATGACTCTGTCCCCGGACAGCGTGAGGAGATCCCTCAGCAGGATCAATGCACGTAAAGCTCCGGGTCCTGACAACATTCCTGGTCATGCACTGAGAGACTGTGCAGTGGAACTCACTGATGTCTTCACAGACATCTTCAACACATCACTCATCCAGGCTGTCGTCCCCACATGTTTTAAAGCCACCACAATCATTCCGGTTCCAAAAAAGTCATCTCCCTCCTGCTTTAATGACTACCGTCCTGTTGCACTTACTCCCATCCTGATGAAGTGCTTCGAACGACTAGTCATGAAACACATCAAGACTGTCCTGCCCCCCTCCCTGGATCCCTTCCAGTTTGCGTATCGGCCCAACCGCTCAGCCGATGATGCCATCTCCACTGCACTCCACTCAGCACTCACACACCTGGACAAAAAAGACTCATATGTTCGAATGCTGTTCATAGATTTCAGTTCAGCATTCAACACTATAATCCCCCAACAGCTCACTCAAAAACTGGTCCAGCTGGGGCTCAACACCTCACTGTGCAACTGGCTGTTGGATTTCCTCACCGGAAGACCTCAAGCAGTACGGGTCGGCAGTAATACATCCAGCACCATCATTTTAAACACGGGGGCCCCGCAGGGATGTGTGCTGAGCCCCCTCCTCTTCACTCTGCTGACCCATGACTGCACTCCATCATATAGCTCCAACCTCTTCATCAAGTTTGCGGACGACACAACGGTGGTGGGTCTCATTAGCAACAGGGATGAGACCGACTACAGAAGTGAGGTGAGACGCCTGGCCACGTGGTGTGTTGACAACAATCTCTCTCTGAATGTGGAGAAGACGAAGGAGATTGTTGTGGACTTCAGGAGAATGCACACCCAACATGCTCCTCTGACCATTGACGGAGTGTCTGTGGAGAGAGTGAGCAGCACCAAGTTCTTGGGTGTGCACATCACAGAGGATCTCTCCTGGACGTACAACACCACAGCACTGGCCAAGAAATCACAGCAGCGTCTCTTCTTTCTCCGCAAACTAAGAAGAGCAGGAGCACCAGCCCCCATCATGTACACTTTCTACAGAGGCACCATCGAGAGCATCCTGTCGAGCTGCATCACTGTGTGGTTTGGAGCCTGCAATGCGTCCTGTCATAGAACCCTCCAACGCATAGTGAGAGCTGCAGAGAGGATCATTGGTGTCTCTCTCCCCTCCCTCCAGGACATTTACAGCACTAAAAAAGCCCTTTGCATAGCGGCTGATCCCACGCACCCAATGCAAAGCTTCTTCAAGCTGCTGCCGTCAGGGAGGAGACTGCGGAGTCTCCAGGCCAGGACCAGCAGACTGAAGGACAGCTTCATCCATCAGGCTGTCAGGAAGCTTAACTCCCTCCCGATTCTGCCCCCTCTCCCCTCTTCTCCTCCATGGTCTCACTGAACTCTGTCACATAAACACACACACACACACACACTCTCTGACTCACTCACTGGCCTGCACCAGTTACCAGTCACTTTGTGGAGCATTGGACTGCCATTACCTCATAAGACTTTGTTGTTATACTATCTCTTACCGTATATTACTAAATCTCCATTTGCACTATTTGCCTATTTGCACTACTCTGCCCGGTTTACACTCAATGTCATTTACCCTTACCTGAATATTGTATATTGTATATTGTATATTGCATAGCTTTCTTGTTAAATTGTATTGTATTTATTTAAATTTTTACTTTTTAATTATTTTATTTGCATTTTTTAATCACTCTCTTATATTTAAATGTTCATTTGCTATTTCATCTAGGGTTTGAGAGTAACGAAATTTCTATTCTCTGTATGTCCTGTACATGTGGCAGAATTGACAAATAAAGTTGACTTTGACTTGACTTTGACTTTGTCTTGACTATAAGCTTACTTGGCTTAAGGTGCTGAGGGTTGGAGCTTGTCCCAGGTCTCAGAAACTTGTTTTATGTACCATTCTTTAAATTTTTCTTACTGTGGTTACCAGTGTTTCACCAGTCACAGTACACCTATGTCACTCAGAGTTTTCTTGATCTGAAATAATGACTACTCAGTAGTAGAAACTGAAGAAAAAACGCTGCAATGACCGTTCTGCAGTGCAGACACTCTGAAAATAGAGTACTTCCCGTGGTACCAATAAACAAGGCAAACAATAATATTTACTACCATTAACATGAAAGCAAAATGAAAAATATAAAAAAAAAATGTATCAGAAGGCAGAGGTCTTTTTGCATCCTCTATATTGAGAGAGTAAATATGTCAATAAAGAAATTAAAGGCTTAATCAGGTAAAATATTACAATTGAGGAAAAAAGTCAAAGCATGATAAACATATAGTTGAGCAACAGAATACATTAAAAACGTTTCAGTAGATCTAGTTTTGGACTGCGAGAAGAAAGTAAAAAATGTTTTTTATAAACAAAACGGGGGAATGAGGTTAATAAGTTCATTGTTTTTTTGGAAACAATTCCAGTTTTCCATCAGTTACTCTAAATGCTGTCTGACGGTTATGTGATATGCTGTTTGTTCAGTCTGTATGTGTGGTCAGTAAGAACTGCAAATATAGAATGAATTGGTACACATATACTGCCAAGAATTATGGCAAAGGTGTTTTTGAAAAGCAAATGAGACAGAGAATTCTTAAGGAAGGTTAATCCCTGCTTTTAAGTTTAGATCTCGGAACCTCTCACAAGACCTACCTGAGGATCTCAGCCTACACTTAGCCACATATGGGATTAAACATTAATGGATCTGCTCTGAGACCTGTCCCATCTGGACCTTATAATGCAATAACTGGAATCTTAAAATCTACTCTAAAATACATAGGTCTGTGGTGTAATGAAATTGGAATTGGTGGTGTAGAATCTAATCCTTCATTAGAGATGGTGAGATTTCTGGTAGTGGCACTTTGAATTAACTGAAGCTGGGAAACGTGGTGATTGCTTTTGCATGAACAGAGTGAGTGGGTTACAGTAGTGTAGTCATGTGAGGGATGTCAATTTGGAAGTGGAGAGTTAGAATTTTGTGTAACTGGCTAAAAACACAATAATTATTTTAACATGCTCACCAACTACGGTACATCAACATGTCAGTGGTGCATCACATTCTGGTCTGTTCAGGCCAACATTAGTGTAGAGTTATTTTTTAAATTTAATTTCTCATATCTTGATATTGATTTTTCATATATTTTTTTTAAAAAAAAGCTTTTAAATAGTTTTTTAAATGACCTTGTTTAGTATTAACATCTACCATCATCTAATTGTTGTTATATATGAAAAAAAATAAACAGAAGTGCAAAACATCCACTTAAAAAGAGGCCCATCAAAGTAATGATTTTCTAACAGCATAAACACACTTTGAGCTGAATTTTCCCTTGAACAGAAAACATCACATGAAGTATTTTCATTAAGGTCAAATGTAGTGAATGTGTAGATTAAATAAATACTGTTTATTATTAAGTGCTTGAAGAAAAACTGACTTTAAGAACCTTAACCTCACGATGTAGGACATGACACCAGGGCATTACTCAGTGATGTCACATCACCCTCAACCCACAGTTACTTTACAAGTGTCTGTGAGCCAAAGAGAATCACCTTGATTTAAGAGTCCTCCATCATCATTGTTAGCAGATCTGCAGACCCATGTTATACACATGAGATTAACTCCATAGTTAATACCTTTTAGTTTATTACAAAATGGTCTGGGTACACCACAGGATGGAAACCAAGAGCAGGATTATAGAGATAAACCCTGCTCAACTTACATTTAGCCCCTGACCCTGTGGTTGGAAATCCCAAGAGATCTGTGGCAGTGCTCTGTAATAGGCTTTTATTGAAGTTTGAGGAACCACTGTATTGGGACTCAGGAGGCTCTTTGTCAGGGCAACTGAAAGACATTGGTCCCTCGTGCTTTAATAAAGGACTTTCAATTCACATCAGAGTGCCTCGGGCCTCTTGGGGTTGCTGTTGTGACCTTAAAGCCAGCTGAGCAGTCGTTGTTTTTATGTCTTGCTTGCCGAATACAGAGAAGCACCTGATTCTGTAGAGAATTTAGTCATTGTTTTAGCATAGTGAACTTTGGTACATGTGTTCAAACTACCCAAAGGAGGGATCCTGCGGGCGGACGGACGGACGGACGGACGGACGGACGGACGGACGGACGGACGGACAGACAGACAGACAGACAGACAGACAGACAGACAGACAGACAGATAGATAGATAGATAGATAGATAGATAGATCGATCGATCCCAGGAGTTGTCTGCCTACCAAAATTACCCCAAGAGTGCAGCAAGGTCAATGTTCATTACTCCACCTCCACCATAAAAAAGAGACTGGGCAAAAATGGTCTGCATGGCTGGGTTCCAAGGTGAAAACCACTACTAGGAAACGGAAGATAAAGGCTTCTTTCTCAGTTTTGCCAGAAAGCATCTTTATCATCCCCAAGACTTATGGGAAAATACTCTGTGGGCTGATGAGACAAAAGTTGAACTTTTTGGAAGGTGTGTGTCCCATTACATCTGGTGTAAAAGTAACACAGCATTCTAGAAAAGGAACATCACACCAGCAGTAAAATATGGCGGTGGTAGTGTAATGGTCTAGGGCTGGTTTGCCTCATGATCTGGAAGACTTGCTTTGGTAAATGGAACCATGAATTTCTGCTGTCCACCAAAACAACCTTAAGGTGAATGTACGGCCATCTGTTTATGACCTCAAGCTAAAGCGCACTTGGGTTCTTCTGCAGGACAATGATCTAAAACACACCAGCAAGTCCACCTATGAACGACTTGAGAAAAATAAAATGGAGACTTTGGAGTGGCCTAGTCAAAGTCCTGATCTAAATCTGATAAAGATGCTGTAGCATGACCTTAAAAAGGCGGCTGGTGCTTGAAAAACTTCCAATATGGCTGAATTACAACAATTCTGCAAAGATGAGTGGGCCAAAATTTCTCCACAGCACCGTAAAAGACTCATACCAGACCAAACCTCATGGAGACTCTTACCTGATTTCATCTGTTAACTTGTCCATCAGGTACAAAGAAGGGGTACAGCTGAACCCTGATGTAATTCAACCTCCACCCTTAACCCATCTGTAACTTCTACCACAATCTAAACTCACTGATTAATGTAATTTTGCCCTTTTTTTAATCAACAGCTCTTTTTGTATCAGATAGTACTGCTCCTGAATTTGATCTACTTAAAAAAATGCTAAATTGGCATTTGTAATTTTAATGTCATATAACAGTGTGCGATTCATAAATCATTGCATTCAGCTTGTACTTTTCATAACCGGGCTTGTACTTGAGTTGCTTGAATATTCTAAACAATTAGAAAAATGACCTGCTCTAAACACCAGTGACACATTTTCTTCCCCTGACAGTGAGCTGTGTGGTATCAGTGGAATATTGGCTTCATGAAGTACATTTTCTGAGATAATCTTTTCTTACTTTCCTCAGATGTCCATCATTTGAGGAGCACTTATTCGTACCTACTGTCATTTGGTAGGTGGGTATGAATGAAATCTCAGGGGCTTGTGTCAAAGATTAAATAACAGCAGAATACAGTTTCAATAAATACATACACATATTGCATGTTAAACTTTAAGGAATCGATTGTATCTTCCTATGTTCACTACAATTTTTTTCCAGTAATAATTTGCTCTGAGCATCTCTGTTTCACTGTATTCTCCTAGTATGCCAAAATGGTCTAAGTTGCTTCCTAATGACCTATCCTCTCATGCATATTTTATGTAATGATCTCATTCACATTTGAAAAGAGGCTAATTCACAGCATAAATATTTGATATGGACCTTTTATATTCCCACCTCCCACATTTCAATTAACGATAAAATGCATCTTTGGGATCACGATTCACAGCTTCGCTATCCACCATGGAAACTATTCCACTCATCACATTTATGTGTGCTCTGCTTCCATAAAAAAAAACACAAAGCATTAGCAAGATTGCAGTTTCCATTGATTAAAGCTTCGCCAAGCCATCCCTGTTGGTCACACTGAGCACACTTCACAAGCCACGTAAAGCTTTTGAATTTATAATGATGCTCAGACAAGTGGTCACCGTTTTAAACGCTGTGTGATGTCTTTACATAATGCGGTAGCACCTGTGTCGGTTACACTGCAAGACCAAAGGCATAGGAGGCCACAGCGCCTCATCAATCACACAGGGTGTAATCAGACACAGATTGCTGAAAATCGCCCAGGAGGATGGGAATCAATGTAAGGCAAAATTAACCCAGGGACAAAATTGACAAAGATGAAACAACTGGTACAAAATTGGATATGAATTCCAATTATGATAAATACCATGGCTCAAGGCCTAAGGGCTTGTTTGCTGGCACTATTCTTTGAAGGACGCCAAGTGGAACTGTTCTGCATGGGTTGATATGGAATATGGAGCGGTCTCATAGCCAATAACAAATACAAAGTATCCGTGTACCCTGCAAACTGGATCCCAGCTTTTTTTCTGAGCGATATGAAACTGCAAAGTCATGTTGTCTGCCATAATTTAAAGAAAATGCAGGCAGAGAGCAGCTTTGGAAACAAAACACAAATCAGTTTAATTGTTTATTGGAACAATTTTTTTTAGAACCTGTCAATTACAAATCAACCACAAAGAACCATGCATGAGGATTCTCAAATGAAGTTTAAGAGGGTGGTAAAGTAATGTGGGGAAAAAAATGCAATTTGATTGCTTCATTGTGACAAGAAAAGCCTTTTCCTTTCCTGTGCTACTTATTCATCCTGATTGTTTGGGATTGGCTTACCCACTAATGATGTTTGCCTTCTCTTAAGTCTCATGAAACTTAAGTCTCATGAAACCTAAGTCTCATGAAACTTGACCATCTCAGCCACAATCCTTAATGGGCAAAAACACAAAAAGTAAATCTAAAACAGCAGCTACAGTTAGTTTTTTTTTTATAGGAATCTCCACTCACCAACCCTGTCATGCTGCAGAAGAAAGTGTCTATCTGTGCCAGTCATGCCAGTGACAGGATGACAAGAAGTAAACACTAATGAGTGGTCCTTTCGGTTGAGCTGAATCGTCCATTTGGTTGGTGGATGTAGAACAAAACCAGTCAGCTCACCAACTCACTGGGATAACCAGCACTACATGCCAAGTAAGAAATAGGTAAATTTGAGAAGAAAATGAAGCTCAGAGGAGAGAACATTGTGTACTTGCAGTCATTAAATGGCTAGACGCCTGATTAAAATGGAATTATGGATATGTAAATATGCTACCATTTATTCACATACCCCAGTAATTTTACACAGAGATCGTATGGCAAAATGGTGTTTAAAATGCCTTCTATATATCCTGAGTAGTAACTTTGTTTCAAAATCCAATCATCTTTAAGCACAATAGTTACAGATTGACCACATAAATCACTTCTCTAAGTATAGTATAAAAACACTGACAGTTAACCCTTTGTCTCTACAAAAAGGAATTAATTGTGGAAAACAATTTCAACCTATAATCATGTGGAAAAGAAAGTTTTATAGGACATCCAGTCCTGAGTAAAATTGTAAAAAAAAGTGAACCCCCTTTTTAGAAGCAAAACAAGACATTGTTTTCTGTATGACTTTATCTGTCTCTTACATCATTGTGAAGGAATCTTGGGCCACTTTTCCTTACAGTGTTGTGAGCTTTTGGGTATACACTCTCATACACTCGCAGCATTTCAATTAGTTTGAGGTATGGACTTGGACTGGGTTATTGCAACACCTTGATTTTTTTTTTCAGCCATTCTGTTGTAGATTTGCTGAGTGTGCTTGAGATCACTGTTCTGTTGCATGACTCACTTTCAAACCACCTCTAGCAGTCAGACAGACAGCTTCACATTTGACTTCAGAACACTTTGGTATACATAGGTACACATGGTTGACTCAGTGACTGCAATTGCAAAACAAACCCAAATAGCCACCCATACACTAGTGCCCCTTACTGCTGGCATGAGATGTTTGTGCTGATATGCTGTGCTCAGTTTTTGTCAATCCTGGTGCTGTGCATCAGGACCAAACATCTCTACTTTGGTTTTGTCTGTCCAAAGAGCATGGTTCCAAAAATCTCGTGTCAATGTAATTCAGATGTAACTTTAGAAAACTTAAGCCATGCTGCTCTTTGTAGAGAGAAGGGGCTTTCACCCAGCAACCTTTCCAAACCAGCCATACTTGCTCAGTCTTTGTCTCGTGTCCTAAACTATGAGCTTTAGCGTGCTAACTGAGGATGTAGCTGAGATGTAGCTCTTGGGATTTTTGAAATTTCTCTAAACAATGCACGGTCTGACCTTGAGGTGAATTTGCAGGGATGTTCACTCCTAGGAATATTGTGTTATTGGGTTAATATACACCTGAATATTCCAGATCAAAAAACTGCCAGAACATCTGCTTTATAGCAGTTCTGACATTTGCTGATATCAGTTAATCAAGTTTATGTGATTAACATCCCCCTCTTAATTCCTATGAATATGTTAAGGGTGTACTTTTTGTGAAATTCTTCTATATCACATGACTTAAACTTTCTTATAGATCTCTTGGCCTATGTATATTTAATGTTAGTATTTCAGATACCCCCAGTTTTCCAAACAAAGAAATATTCATATAATTATAGGACAGAGTAGGTTAATAATTTTGGAAACTGAAATCTCAGTAACCCAGTTCACACCGTCATAATTCTCAGAGAGTAAACCGGAAGCTTTGACAGGCTTCTAAAGCCTGAATAGAGCAGAGCCATCCTCTCTATCTGTGACAAACCACTGAACCCTGACCAGTTTAACTGATCCTTTCTAGAGCTGAGTTCTCCCGTGCTCTTATCTGTAGGAGTGTGTTGATGTGACTGTGTCATGATAATGAAGTTAGGGCCACAGAAGCCTGTCTCAGTGACTGAGTGATCGCCTGCGGGTCTTCTGCCACCACCCTCATTCATCACAGTGATGATAGTTTTCTCTCCCTCTCTTCCCTCCCTCTTTCCCTCCCTCTCTCTTATTCACCATCTTTCCATCTGTCTCTCTTTCTCCATTCCCAGTCTCCTCATTTGCATTTGTACCCTTTCTGCTGTTCATTAACACTTGATAAATGCCGCTGTGCAAAAAGGTTTCCTTGAAGTCATTTACTGAGTGAGTCATGAATATTTCCTCCACCCCTGCTCAACCCCCACCACACCCATCATACACAGTCATTTTCTGACTGTACGGCTGAAACACAGTTTTAATGCAGGTCATCTGTCAGACACCCACTCCTTATTATCTGTTACCTCTATAGATGTGGCACAGTCCTCGACAGCAGCACCTAATTTCAGCCCTGAGATATGTGAAACCTTTGAGGACACCCAGTAGATTGGTGTACTGACACTATGTATGTCTTCCGGCCTCTCATTCACCCCACATTTGTGGGGCAGGGCCAGAGGGGTGGCTGATGCATGGTACAGACCTCGGAATGGCCAGAGTCAGAAGTAAAACCTTTCTAAATATCCTTGATGAAAGACTGGACAGACTTAATGAATACTGGGATGTATAATGACCCTGAACTAGAAGTAGGACTATGAGAATATGAGGATTTTCACAGCATGATTATGGTGGTGCATTCATAAACATGACAATACTGACAATAAAAATGAATTTTAAAGAAAGGAGATTATGCGGTGCTTCATGGATGAAGAGGTTTGGTGAAGGGATAATATGAACAGAGTGACTGAAGGGCAGATGTTAAACACATATGAAATCAGAACACACTGCAAACTTTCAGCTACCAGAATCACCAACAAAACATACAGCAGATGTTAAAAAACACCCAGAAACTATCTTTTTAAATGTAAAAACCGTAATCCATGAATACCCTAAATAAAGCAAATGGTAAAATTGTTACTTCAAACATCTAGAAATGATCATAAAGCTAAAAAAGAGCAGCAAATTTAAGTTGTTTATTCAGACTGTGCACATAGCACAGACATCACTGTGAGTAGCAGAGTTTAACACAGCAGCTACTGATAGCTAAGAGCTTTCCAGAGAGTGATGAAAGTAAGTCTTTAATCTTAACTCTATTTTATATGATCATACGGCCATTTGTAGGGGTGCAACGATACACAAAATTCACGGTTCGGTTCGATACTTTGGTGTCACGGTTCGATATTTTTTTGATACAAAAAAAAATGTTCATGCCTTTTTAATTTGTCATTTATTAAAATTATAAATATATATTTTAACTCAAAAGTACAGGTTTTAAATTTTAGGTTGCTGAAACAAAAAAGTAATAAAAAAAATATATATTGTGGCATGCAGAGGAAACTTTACAAAGAAGCTCACAGAGAGAGATTGTTATTCAACCCCAAGCTGGTAGGGGGAGCTCTTTATTACAACACACACTGATGCTACACTGTGCTTCGAGGGTCATCAACAGCATAACAGAACTCACCCATGGTTGCATTCATTCTATAAAACAACAACTGTAAGTGCCTTTGAACCACAGTACAAACACAACATTCAGGATAACAGTTAAAAGTAGTGTAACCATAAACAACAAAACAAGAACATCCAAACAGCAGCACACGTCCCAAGGCATGATGGGAGAGAACTAGCCGCTCCCCCAACACGCCACACAGCCCCCACCTGAGTGGTTAGCTGTCCCCAGCAACCGGCATGTCCATAGCAAAGTCTCTGAGGTGTTGGGGAAGGCGACGGCTTCGTTGAGGACGTTCTGTGGGTCCCCCAGCTGCCTCCGAGGCCAGGTTGGGGGCCTGCAGTTGAAGCTGGGACCCTGACGTCTCCCTGGATGGACTCAAGGGCTGATAGGGTGCCAGGCGATCGCGATGGAGTACGACCACCCTGTTCCGTTTGACCAGCCGCACCCTGTAGACCACGTCGGACAGCCTCTCAAGAACAGTGCAGGGTCCAACCCACTGGCTCATCAGTTTGGGAGAAAGCCCTTTCTTCCTCTCCGGGCTGTAGACCCACACATGCTGACCGGGCGAAAGTCCTTCCCCCTTGCAGCGGGTATCATAAGCTCGCTTCTGCCGGGAACCTGCATCTCGGAGAGCCTGCCTGGTCAACTGATGCACCGCTCGGAGCCGGGCGAGGAGGTTGTGGAGGTAGTCCAACCCGGGGTCCCCGCACACTTCCGGCCCGGGGGGAGATCCAAACACCAAGTCCACTGGGGTACGAAGCTCATGACCGAACATCAAGGCCGCTGGAGTGCACTTAGTAGACTCCTGGACTGCAGAACGGTAGGCCATTAGGACCAGGGGAAGGTGTTGATCCCAGTCACGCTGCTGGTGGGAGGTCAGGATAGCAAGCTGGGTGGCCAGGGTGCGGTTGAAGCGTTCCACCAACCCATCGCTTTGGGGGTGCAGTGGCGTCGTCCGGGTCTTCCTGATACCCAGCCGCTGACAGACCTCCTTGAACACCGCAGCCTCAAAATTCCGGCCCTGGTCGCTGTGCAGTTCCTCTGGTACCCCGAACCGGCAGAACATCTCGTTGACCAGACGCTCAGCAGTGGTAACAGCACTCTGGTCAGGGACTGCATAGGCCTCAGGCCACTTAGTGAAGTAGTCCATGGCAACCAGGACATAGCGGTTCCCCTGGTCAGTGGTGGGGAAGGGTCCCAGGATGTCCACACCAACCCGCTCCATGGGAGCCCCCACCTGATACTGCTGCAAGGGGGCATGAGAGCGTTGGGAAGGCCCTTTCTGAGCCGTGCAGGCATCACACCGATGGACATGGAGCTCTACGTCCTGGCGACACCCGGGCCAGTAGAACCGAGACCGGAGTCGCCGCAGAGTCTTGGTAACTCCAAAGTGTCCTGCCCCCGCTGCACCATGAACCAGCTGGAGCACCCTGGACCGCAACTGTTGAGGTACCACGAGCTGGAAGACCTCACGGTGACCCCCGGGAGCCTGCCAGCGGCGATAGAGGAGGCCGTTTCGGTTTGTGAGGTTGGCCCATTGGGAGTAGAGATCCTTGGTCTCGAGGTCCAGTGCAGATACCTCTGGCCATGATGGTCTCTGACCGGCTCCAATCCAACACTGAACCTGGGAAAGGGCAGGGTCCTGGTTCTGGTTGTGTTGCAGCTGTTGGGGATCCATGGCCTCCAGACCCTCAGTATCCCCCGCGGCGGACTGGACCTGAAGACTGCTACAATGCCCACCTGGAACAGAGTCATTCTCAGGGCCGCCCTGTGGTGACGCGATCACTGAAGTCATGCCCTCCCGGTCCTCCAAGCGTTGGCAGTACCTGCACTGTTTTTCCTCACAAGGGCGTCGGGAGAGGGCATCTGCATTGGTGTGGAGACGTCCCACCCGGTGACGGACCTCAAAGTGGTAATCTTGCAACGTCTCCAACCACCGGGCTAGCTGTCCCTCCGGTTCTTTAAAGCTGAGCAGCCAAGTGATGGACGCATGGTCTGTGTGCAGGAGGAACTTCTTCCCGTAGAGGTAGGGTCTGAAATGGCGGAGACCCAGGATGATGGCCAGCAGCTCTCGACGGGTGACACAATAGTTCCTCTCCGGTCTGCTGAGGGAATGGCTGTAGTAGGAGATGACCCGCTCCCCCTCAGGGCCTTCCTGCGACAGTACAGCCCCCACCCCTGTGTTGCTGGCATCGGTGTCCACGACAAAAGGGAGCTGCAGGTCTGGGTAGGCTAGCACCGGTGCCTCAACCAGTGCAGATCGGAGCCGATCAAATGCCACGGCACTGTCCTCACTCCAATGGAACTCCCGGCCCTTCTGTGTGAGCCAGTGCAGGGGGCTTGCAATGGTAGCAAAGTCCTTGACGAAACGCCGGTAGTATGATGCCAGGCCAAGGAAACTCCGCAACTCAGCAATGTTGCCCGGAATGGGCCAGTCTTTCACAGCGGCCACCTTCGCAGGGTCAGTGGAAACCCCTGCTCTGCTCACAATGTGACCCAAGAAGGTCGTCTCCTTTCGGAAGAGATGGCACTTTTTGGGGTGGAGGCGAAGGCCAGCCTGGCGGATAGCGTGGAAAACAGCAGTCAGGTTAGCCAAGGCTTTCTCGAAGTCTGTCGCGTGGACGAGGAGGTCATCCAGGTAGACCACACAGCGGTCGCGGGGGATGTCAGCCAGAACCCTCTCCATTAGGCGCTCGAATGTGGCTGGGGCATTGCAGAGGCCGAAGGGCATCACCTTAAACTGCCACAGTCCCTGGCCAATGGAGAAAGGAGTCTTTGGGCGGGCCTCTGGCGTCAGCTCCACCTGCCAGTAGCCACTGCGCAAATCGAGGGAACTGAACCAGCAGGACCCAGCAATGTCGTCGAGGGCATCGTCAATCCGGGGCAATGGGTAGGAGTCCTTGCGTGTGATGCTGTTGAGTAGACGATAGTCGACACAAAACCGCCAGGTACCATCCTTTTTCCGAACCAGTACAGCCGGGGCTGCCCAGGGGCTGTTTGAGGGTTCGATGATGCCCGCCTCTGCCATTTCCCTGAACTTCTGCTCTGCTGCGGCACGCTTGGCAAGGGGAAGGCGACGAGGGCGGAGGCGGATGGGCCGTGCAGCCCCAGTGTCAATGTCGTGTTGTACCAGGCTGGTTTGCATGCAGTCCTCATCCTTGGCTGCAAAGATGTCGGCAAACAAGTCGAGTATCTCTCGCAGCTGCCGTCGCTGATCAGCCTGGAGACCCTCGCAGCTCCTCTGGTATAGGTCCTCGACAGCTTGCTTGGTCTCTGCAGACAGTTGCGGTACTGCTGGTGAAGGGGAGGCCCCTTCCCCCGCCAGCGGCGACAGGTCCTCAGGCTTCCTGACGCTGGCTGAAAAGGTGGAGGCAGGCAGCGGGACTTCCGTTGTGGTGTGGAGCTTCACAGCCTCCGTGCCCAGGTAAAGGATTGCTCGGGACACGTCCACTGTGGCCTCCCATTTGGCTAGCAGGTCCAGGCCAATGATGCATTGGTCCTGGATGCTGGCTAGCCAGAACTGGTGGTCCACGGTGCAGTTAGCAACAGTCACCGGGAGGGATCTTTCCCCCTTAACTTTGGCACGCTCCCCCGTGACTGTGGTGATGTGGAGCTGAGTAGGCTGCCAACCCTGCGGTATTGGGCCATCAGAACCAGGGAGGACTCCAGCCTGTACTAAGGAGAGCGTGGATCCAGTGTCTATCAGGGCTCTACAGGTGGTGCCGGCAAGGTCACAGTCCAGATACAGTCCCCGTGTCTGGCCGAGCCGGCCAACCCGCAAGTGTGATTCGGAGGACAGAGTGGTGGCAGGGGGCAGTTCCTCCGTTGTGCCACCCCGCCTTAGTTTAACGGCAGCTGGGGTGCCAGGCTTTGTGGGCTTGGTGCTGGACAGTAGCGTGCAATGTGGCCTGGTTCTCCGCACCGATGGCAGTTACCCCTGGATTGGCCTCCTGCTCGCCTATTCCCTCGCCGAGATCGCCAGGGTGGTGTGTTGGTGGTTTGGCGGGCCTCCTCCGCCTGGTCGCTCCTTTCGTAGTCCGTTTGGCGCACTTGGTGACTTATGCCAGGGCTGCGTGCACCTGGGCTGAGCACATGCTCCACTCTTTCGGCCTCAGTTAGAGCTGCCGCCAGGGTTTCTGGTGCATGCAGACGGATGTGCTCTTGCAGTCTTTTTGGCTGGAGACCCCGGACAAAAGCCTGGAGAGCAAGCTCTTCTTGTGCTGCAGCATCAAAAGCAGGGTACCCTCTACGTGCATAAAGACGTAGGTCAGCAGCATAGGCACCCAGACTCTCCTCTTGTCTCCGTGGGCAGTTAGCAAGTTTATCTCGGGCATCATCTGCATGTGTACGGAGGCCAAACCTGCTCTGCATTGCTCTGGCAACAGCAGGCCAACTTAAACGCTCTTCTGGCTGAAGATCTGTGAGGATCTGCAGGGCCCTGCCTTCCAAGGCGAGGGCAACTTGGACAGCTGTCTCCTCTGTTGACCAACCGTTTAGCTGAGCAGCCAGCTGTACCTGGATAAGGTAGGTCTCTGGAGTTGCCTCCCCATTATAGCGTGGCAGCTTCATGCTCCCCCGGACAGGAGCCCCTGATGGCAGCGGCGGCTGCACTTGGTCCTGGAGACAGTTGGCGTTGTCCCCCTCGGCTGCCAACAATGAGGGTGTGCTGCTCCCAGGCATCACCATGAGTGGAGGCTGGCTGGTCGCTCGTGGTCTTGGAGCCTGCAGCATGCCTTGACGGCTCCGACAGCTCCCCAGCGGGCGGGGGTGTGAGGCTCCATCTGGTAAGCCCCACAGGTCTTCCCCTGGCTGGCTTGCTGCTGCCCGGGGATCTCCCCGCTTCTTTGATTGTGCTCCATTCACTGCTTCCAGGTGAGTGATAAGCTCCTCAATCTTCCTCAGCTCCTCTTCCTCTTTCAGCATAGTGGCCATGCTCTTGGAATCCCACTTCTGACACCAATGTGGCATGCAGAGGAAACTTTACAAAGAAGCTCACAGAGAGAGATTGTTATTCAACCCCAAGCTGGTAGGGGGAGCTCTTTATTACAACACACACTGATGCTACACTGTGCTTCGAGGGTCATCAACAGCATAACAGAACTCACCCATGGTTGCATTCATTCTATAAAACAACAACTGTAAGTGCCTTTGAACCACAGTACAAACACAACATTCAGGATAACAGTTAAAAGTAGTGTAACCATAAACAACAAAACAAGAACATCCAAACAGCAGCACACGTCCCAAGGCATGATGGGAGAGAACTAGCCGCTCCCCCAACACGCCACAATATATATCTCAGGACTCGCAAAATTTCAAAATCCCTGGTAGCCCTTCGGCCCGAAATAAATTTAAGCAACCCGAATAAAAAAGAGAGCAATTTTTGGATTGATGTTTTGTTTCCTGATTTGTTTCCTTTACAATATTATACATTAAAGTATAATATTGTATAATTATATAATATTAACTTCTTATCTTGTGCGTGTTTTTTATTTTGACAGCGAATGCGCACCTGCGGACCACTTATGTGCACCCCTGGTTATATAGCTTGTCATATTGCAGCCACAGAAATTCTTTTGTCCATGAAACCATAAAGCTGCACTTTCTTTTTGCCTTATAGTCTGATTTGTCATAACTTTTCTGTTTTGTGGTCACTTCTTCACCCTGACCTGTCTTATTTGGCTCAGCAGAACTAAAATATATATCCTGCTGCTTTTACACACGCACTCACATAACGCTCAGCGATTCTCTGCGCGATCAACCTCTCACATGTTTAAGCTTGCTGCAGGAGATTTCACTTGTCATGTTTGCATAGTGCTGCCGGTGGCATGGTGGTTAGCACTGTTGCCGCACAGCAAGAAGGTCCCGAGTTCAATTCCAACATCAGGCTGGGGTCTTTCTGTGTGGAGTTAGCATGTTCTCCCCGTGTTTGCGTGGGTTCCCTCCGGGTACTCCGGCTTCCTCCCACCGTCCAAAGACATGCAGCTTGTGGGGATAGGTTAATTGGATAATCCAAATTGTCACTAGGTGTGAATGTGCGAATGAATGTGAGTGCGAATGGTTGTCTGTCCCTGTGTGTTGGCCCTGCGACAGACTGGCGACCTGTCCAGGGTGTACCCTGCCTCTCACCCTATGACAGCTGGGATAGGCTCCAGCGCCCCCGGGGGGGCGAAAAAGGATAAGCAGAAGCGAATGGATGGATGGATGGATGTTTGCATAGTAAGCTAGCGATTGATAAGACGATGTCAGAGGAATTGGTGCGCAAATTATCGTCACTCACCAATCAGTGCTGACGCTCTCTATACAGAGTTCGTGCGATTGCAAAGTGAAAGCAAAAAACAAGCGCAAATTCAAATGCGATTTCAATATAATAATAATAATAATGGATTGGATTTATATATTGACAGTGGCTCACCGATGCCAATGACATAATTACCCAGCTACATTTCCAAAAGAATGCAAAAGCATTGACATATATTTTTCCTTCCTATGATAGCCCGACGGGCAGGGCAGAGATAAATTTTGCTAGCCCGACTGGAAAAACCGCAAAATCACTAGCCCGACGTCCCGGGGCTAGCGATTTTGCGAGCCCTGTATCTGATTGAGGAATTACTCATCTTTGGAAAAGAGAGTTTATTACAGAGAAATGGCTTTTTCCAAAATAAAAGCTATACTATATGCTTCTTCCAGGCTATATTCTCAGCAGCATATTAAACATATTAGGTCCCCATAGGGAGAATCATGTGCTAACAGCTGTCTAAATGACTCGGTAAAGTTTGTAGCATGCCTGCTTGTTGTTTTTGTCTGCTTCCACTTGTCTTTTTCACTAGGATGATGTCGGAGTAAATGTGCAGTCATATTCCTTGTGTTCCCACTAGTGCTGTCAGCGTTAATCTCGTTGAAATGACGTTAACGCCACAACACGGCAAATCTCCGTTAACGAGCTACCGCGGATCGCCCCGTGCCTGGGGCTGGACGGCCAACACGTTAACGAGCTAACTGCGCTAACACACTAGTTCCCACCCCATGTAATTGAGCATTGCGTGGCACATCCAACATACTGTTTTACTTTCGTCCATGACGCGCTTACCTTCAGGGTCATATGTCACATGAAAACCAAAATAGTTCCAAATGCCACATCTGAATGACGGTGGGGGAGGTTCAATTTGCCATGTTGCAAGGAAAGCTTAACTTCTGTCTCGCTAGCTTGCCCTGCGCTCAGTGAATCTGCGTTCGACTACTCCGCCTAGGCTGCACTGTCGAGCGCAGATCCACTGAGCGCTCAACACAGTGTAACAAACCTTTTGGGTTATAGCACCACTAGGGGGGGTTGCCCAACTATTGTAGTAGCTATGGGGGTCTCCTAGTGGGTGTGTGAGTTGTTAGCGGCAGCCATTCCATGCTGCTCATGTTCCATGCTCCAAGAAAGCACCTTACTTACTGTTGTGACAAGCTGGCGCTGGCGGTACCAATCCCCGCGTATGTAGGTTCGGACGAGTACAGCCGAGGAGACCTGGTTTATAAAGTGTAATGTTGCTGACGGCGAATAAAGGTCTGTTATTGGATTTAACCGACTGGCTCCGTGTTATCCGGCTAACCTCCACACCACATGCCCGCTGGACCGGCTAGCCGCTCCTTCCTCGCCAGACTGCTGTTACAACAGACAGCACCATCAGAAGGAAAGTTGATAAAACAAATTAAAAATTTTGTATTGTTCGATACATATGCGTACCGAACCGAAAGCACTGTATCGAACGGTTCAATATCGATACGAGTATCATTGCACCCCTAGCCATTTGTTATGTGATATGCATTTTTCATTATTAATTATCACTTGTATAGACAGTACTGGTACAGTGCTTAACCAGTTTGTTTGAACATCTATCATGAAAACAAGAAAACAAATATTTTAGAAATTTGTCAAAAACTTCTTTAAAACTAAAAATAAATCATATGTTGTTGTTTATTAGGCTAAACTGAATTCACACATTTTAGACCCAGATTTGAGCCGACACACTGCCAATACAAAATTATCAAGCATAACACACAACCAATAAAACTATGTTTTCTGTAGAAGAATGCAAGTGCATGACTGTAATTTGTTGTTTTAATCCAAAAATGATAACATGCTCTGATTTATTTTTATGTAGCTTTTTTGTAAAACAGCAAATTTGAAAAACTCTTATTAATAACAATTATTTTATTTTAGCATTAAAACTATTTCCGTTAAGGAGCTTGTGCAAAATGGTGGATTAAGCATTAAAGAAACCTACCACCAATAATTATCAGTATTGTTAAGTTAGAGGAGCTGTTACATAAATATGATATTGGGTGGAAGTCTAAGCACCGTTTAAGCACTGTATATTTCAACACCCATCCCACAAAGCTAGAATTTAGAAAACTTCTCAAATTATGAAAAATAAATAAAGTCTGGAGCAAAGCTGCACCAGGAGACATATCACAAACTCAAAAGATCTTATAAAAAGTTAAAACTCCTCCTAAATAGACACCAAACAACCACCAAGATGCAAATCAAATCTAGATAATGCTTACCCACATTTCACCCAACTGTCACATGCCCATAGCAAACGTTATTTGTCATATTGGTCAGGAGAAAACCAAGGAAGAAAGCAGGTCTCAAATTCCAACATTATAGATAATTTTTTCTCAGGTGATTTCTGTTTAAAATAATAAGATGATCCCAGTTTGCTTTTTGTCCTTTCTGTTTTTCGTTTCCAACTAAAAACAAGGATTTTCAAACCACTTTGTTTTATTCAACTGATCATATGAAATTTGGGTTTGTGGACTATGACAGAACCTGGCCCCCAATGTGAAAATACAAATGTAATTCAGAGAACATGGCTAGATCATTTCTAAAGTCTTGTGTGTCAGTGGTCTGTTTTTAAAAAGAACTTTTACTGGCTAAGTTTTTTTCCCCCTTTTTCTGCCTGTTACTGCTCTTTCTCCTCATGTGCCCTCATTTTGCACTTTGCAGGAGCCATTAGTCTAAAGTACGGTCTCTCATGCATTAACCATTGGCTCCCATTAGATCTGCCGTCTCTCACGAAGGAAGAGCCGAGGTGTTGGGAGACAGAGTGAGTGCAGGGCCCTGATGCTTTTACAACAACCCTAAAGAAGGCAAGTCATCTTGTCCTTATTAGCATCCTACTCAGTCATACCTTCAGCAAAAGTTAGCATCTTCCAAAAGGGGGTTTTCATATTAGCAGTAACAAGGGGAACAAGATGACACACACTTTCATGAACCTAATGACTCGTATGCTAATTGTGATTGGTTGATTTGCTGCATCGCTGCCAGATGGAGTGCTGATTGAGGCTTTTTGATGTTGGGAGTATAAATTTTAAAATGTAATCACATCAAAAAATGACCTTCGCCATTCTGCACCTGTTTCCTCAGTCATTAGCAAAGTGTTTTGATGGTTTACTCTGTGTAAATAATTTATATCATCACTCCAGCCATATCTCCCTACACTGCAAGGAGGATATTTGCAGACAAAGGTGAACGTTAGCTTACTGCTATGTTTTTTTTTTGGGGGGGGGGTCCAATGCATAGCTTTGCTGTCTGAAAGATTATTTCTACATGTATCTGTAGAAATCTACCTTAACAGTGGTTTTCAATGGAAAGCCAGCTCCATGGCCACAAGGCTGAACTCAAATTTTAGCAAGGACAGAAGCGGGGGGAAACAAACAAAACAAGGTTTCAAGCATGGGGTCTCTTTGTACTATGTTGATTTTCTTTTCTATATATACATGATGATTTCTGACATCTGACAATTAGATCTCCATTGTGGTCCTGCTGATTGTATTTGCAGCAGGTATCAATTAGCCCCAATTAGATTTGACACAGTTGCTATTAAATTAAGTGCAGGTGACTGCCTGTATTTTACTAAATTGTTATATTGTAATTACTCATTTAAATCATTTGCTTAAACACTAGCGCTGGCAAACACTGTTTTGTCTGTTCATTGTCCCAGTCAGATGCTGTTTAACAAAATTCCTTTGTGTGGATCAACATACAAAACCTGAGTGCTGTATTTTTTTAATTAAAAAAAAATAAATGAATCTTATGAGTGTTAGTCACATTTGGCATCCACTGCCTTCTTATGTTAAACTTAGATAACATTTATATTTCTTAATTAAAGTCATTCTAGCTGCGGTGTGTTCATAATTGTCCCTGCTGTTAAGCTGTAGATGCATTTTGTCCATGTCTGTAACTTCAAACCAGTTAACAACAGACCTACAGAGATACGTTTGTCCTGCTGCTAATTTGTGAAGTGAGACAAATAGCAACATCAAATCTAGACGTGGTGAAGGATTTAGTTTTAACAGTCACCACACAGGGGCAGTTGTTGCTCAGGTGATAGAGCAGGTTGAATTTTAATCCGAGGTCAGTGTGTTGAACCTCTGCTCCTTCACTTGTCAAATATTCTTGGGCAAGATACTCAAGGCAAGTTGTCCCTGATTGATCAAAATCACAGTTTTCTTTCAAACATCACCACCAGCATGATTAACTTTTCCATCTGTGTTTTCATAGAGCAGCAGCCGGAGAGCTACACCCATACTCACAGAAGCTGAGGTAAACAGATGAGGACAAAACGATTAGTCTCTCATTTGAAATTTAAAGTTTTTCTCAAAATTTTCCTAGGTGCTTTTTCAACTGAACAAGGAATTTAAAACACAGTATTTCTAAACAAAGCAGTTTTCTTTAGAGAGGATCAATTATTCTCTTATACACAATAACAGAAAAAACATTTCAGAATAAAACAAAAATGACCAGTGTCAAAATTATTAGCCCACAAATAACTGAACAAACTGGTGCTGCGCAATGATGTGCTTTAACTTTGCAATGCCCAAAGCTAATAAAATCTATTTACAGCTGAGGGCTATCTTTCAATTTAGACATAATATAAAAACCTAAGCAAAAGTTTGAGCTGTCACTTGATAAGGACCATGGAAAAAACAAAACAAATCATTTCAGACTTAAGATAAAGAATCGTTGATGCTCACAAAGCAGAAGATGGATGTACAAAGTTATAAGAGCATTTCTAAGTGTCAAGAACTGCAGTAAGAAGTATCATCAAGGTATTTAAATAGAATAGAATTCAACTTTATTGTCATTGCACATGTCACAGGTACAAGACAACAAAATGCAGTTTGCATCCATCCAGAAGTGCTTTAGCCATGATATAGATATATTACAAATATATATTAGCAATAATATAGATATGTGAGTATATTACAGAAATGGGTCTATTATGGTATCTTATAATGTACACGCTATGAAGTATGTTATGAATATGCTATAACTATAAGTATGTACAGGCTGTAGTGAGTACAAGCTATGTACAGGCTATTAACAGGATAAATATGAAAAACTATACAGAATATGAAATAAAAAAAACTATACAGAAATATGAGATATACAGCTATACAGAAATGTGAACTATGCAGGTTATAAACAGTTGTAGAATTAAAAATTATTGTATTGTACACAATGATTATTTACACAGAATTATACAGTAGTGCAGTTAAGATAAGTGACATATGTGGATAATTTCTACACAGACTATATAAAGTGCTAGTGGTTGTGAGTGGTGGTTCAGTCCATGTTATTATTGTGTGTATGAGGGTACAGTTGTCCATTGTGTGTGTAGGTGGTTGTGGGTGTGTGTATGTCCAGTCCATATGTTAACGTGGGTCAGATGTCAGGAGGTTCAGGAGTCTGACAGCTGTGGGGAAGAAGCTGTTCCGGTACCTGGTGATCTTAGTCCGGAGGCTCCTGTAGCGCCTCCCAGAGGGCAGGAGGGTGAGGAGTCCATGTGATGGGTGACTGGGTTCTTTGATGATTTTCCCAGCCCTTTTCAGACACACTTCCTGTAGATGTCCTTTATGGCAGGAAGTGGTGCTCCGGCGATGCGTTGGGCAGTTTTCACAACCTTCTGCAATGCCTTCCGGTTCGAGGCAGAGCAGTTCCCATACCAGACTGTTATAATAATAATAATAATAATAATAATGGATTGGATTTATATAGCGCTTTTCAAGGCACCCAAAGCGCTTTACAATGCCACTATTCATTCACTCTCGCATTCATACACTGGTGGAGGCAAGCTACGGTTGTAGCCACAGCTGCCCTGGGGCAGACTGACAGAAGCGAGGCTGCCATTTCACGCCATCGGCCCCTCTGGCCAACACCAGTAGGCAAATAGGGTAAAGTGTCTTGCCCAAGGACACAACGACCAGGACAGAGAGCCAGGGGATCGAACCGGCGACCTTCCGGTTACAGATACGATTCCCAACCCCCTGAGCCACGGTCGCCACCTCGCCAACCTTATACAGTTGGTCAGGATACTCTCGATGGTGCAGCGATAGAAGTTCACCAGGATGTCTGAGGACAGGTGGTTCTTCCTCAGAGTCCTCAAGAAGAAGAGGCGCTGGTGAGCCTTCTTGACCAGCTTGGAGCAGTTGGTCATCCACATGAGGTCCTCGGAGATGTGGACTCCCAGGAACTTGAAGCTGCTCACACGCTCCACAGTTGTCCCCTTAATGTAGATGGGTGGATGTGGGTCAGCATTCCTCCGGTAGTCCACGATGAGCTCCTTGGTCTTCTCAGTGTTAAGCAGCAGGTTGTTTGTGTCGCACCACTCAGCCAGATGATCCACCTCCTCCCTGTAGGTGGCCTCATCGTTGTCACTGATGAGGCTAATCACCGTGGAGTCATCTGCAAACTTAATGATGGTGTTAGAACCATCGGCAGGTCTGCAGTCGTGGGTGAAGAGGGAGTAGAGGAAAGGGCTCATCACACAGCCTTGTGATTGTAGATGAGCAGCGGTTATCCAGCCGGACATATTGGGGCCGGTTGGTCAGGAAATCCAGTAACCATTTGCACATGAGGGAACTGATGCCCAGGTCTATCAGTTTCCTGATGAGTTGTGAGGGGTGGATTGTATTGAATGCTGAACTGAAGTCTATAAACAGCATTCTGGCGTAGGTGTTGTTGTTGTCCAGGTGTGAGAGGACAGAGTGCAGTGCGATGGAGACTGCATCCTCTGTGCTCCTGTTCTGGCGGTATGTGAATTGGTGGGGGTCCAGGGTGAGGGGAAGACAGGATTTGAAGTGTGCTAGGACCAGCTGCTCTAAGCACTTTATGATGATGGGGGTGAGTGCTACTGGGCGGTAGTCATTGAGGCTAGATAGGTTGGAGTTTTTGGGTATCGGGACGATGGAGGTAGATTTGAAGCAGGCCGGTACCACGGC
This sequence comes from Diplotaxodon limnothrissa, assembly GCF_057381915.1. Classification (NCBI taxonomy): domain Eukaryota; kingdom Metazoa; phylum Chordata; class Actinopteri; order Cichliformes; family Cichlidae; genus Diplotaxodon; species Diplotaxodon limnothrissa. Next base: position 11,080,605 of record NC_140612.1, on the reverse strand, counting down.
GTGGGCCAAGGACAGGTTGAATATGTCTGTCAGCACTCCTGCAAGCTCTTCAGAACATGCTCTGAGAACACGCCCGGGGATGCCATCAGGACCTGCAGCCTTGTGAACATTGATCCTGCTCAGCACCATTCCTACATCAGTGGGGGAGAGAGTCAGAGGTTGGTGGTCTGGCGTCATGTCTGCTTTGGTTGTGATTGTGGGGTTCCCTCGCACAAAACAAGCATCCACGCCCAGTGGCGCATCTGCGTCTGACAGGGAGAAAAACAGAGGGCACCGTGCCGTAGGCGAAGAGATCTATGGCAGCCCGGCCGTATCTCTGCCAAATCTGCTCCACCACCTGTGGGTGAAGCCTCCATTCTCCGAACAGTGGATTTCCTCTGGACAGGAGGTCCACCCCCCTGTTCAGAATTCCTGGCACGTGAGTTGCCCGAAGGGAGAGGAGCCGAGTGCTGCTCCACACAATTATTTCCCTGGCTAACCTGTGTAGCTGCCGGGAACGGGTGCCGCCCTGGCGGTTGATATAAGCAACTACAGTGGAGTTGTCTGTTTTCACTAAAATATGTTGTCCCCGGAGATACGGCAGAAAATGCCGTAAGGCTAGGAGCACTGCGCGGAGCTCCAACACATTTATGTGATTCAGAGCGAGTCTCTCTGACCAAACGCCATTCACTGCTCTGCCCATCATAGTTGCACCCCGACCTGACAGGGATGCATCTGTGGTCAGCGTCACCCTGGATGATACTGCCCCGAGAGGTACCCCCACAGCGAGAGGTGTCGGGCTCCTCCAAGGCCGGAAAGCCACGATACACGGCTGCGTTATTTTTACACCACGACTGAGATGTCGGCGAGGGCACAGCTGCAGAGAAGCGACCCACAGCTGAAAATCTCTCATCATAAGCAGCCCCAAATGTACCACCGATATCACCGAGGCCATGAGGCCGAAGAGGCGGAGACAGAGTCGGAACCGCACGACTTTCCCCAGCTGAAAACGGGAAAGACAGTGAGTGTAGGATGCGATCCTCCGCTCTGAAAGTGCGATACGATAAGAGATGGAGTCTATTCTGAGCCCCAGATACTCTGTAAATTGTGCGGGTTCCAAGTGGCTCTTTTCCAGGTTGATTGTGAATCCAAGCTCCGTGAGGTGATTCACTACCATCTCGGCGCATATTAGATTCTTTGCAGCAACTGCTGCAAAGGAATGCTTGCCCCAAAGTCTTCGGTTACTGCTACTCTCAGCCTCCTTTTCAGGACTTTCTCTGGCATCAAAGAACAATGTGGGCATCCCTGAGGGTCCGCCAGTGAAGCCTGAGCATGCTTGGCACCCATACAGACGATCCACATTGGATGAGGGTCCCTGCCCGAGATGGTGGCACCGCATGATGCGGGGCACGGGCGGGATGCAGCCTCTTTGGCCTTCGGCCTCCTACTTTTGACGGGAGTAGGAGCCATAGACATGGTTAGCAGAAAGGGGTGAGACTAGGCTACACCAGGGCTCGTCTCGACACGTTAGCCCGTAAGTAGCTAGGACAAGCAGTGGGTGTTAAATCCGATCTAGTCGCCGCGGGAGTCAGCTCGCCGTGACACGTTAGCTGCACTCCGCTAGCCAATATTGTTATCAACTTAATGCTAACCGAACCCTAGGTCGACCAACAAGCTAATGCTAGTGAGACACTAATGTGGTTCGTGGCCTGCTAACAAGTTAATGCTAGCCGGACACTGAATGAACAGCTCGCTGTAACACGTTAGCCCAAGTCACACAACATCGGCTACCTCGCTAACTAAAACCAGGAACCAATGGGACAGCTCACCTGACGCGGTTGCTGTTCCACAGTGCAACTCTAAGTACACTTCTTTCGAAGGACTTACTCAGCACAATCCAAACTGGAACCGGAAAAACTGCATTTGGCGACGAACTCCTACACGGGACGCCTGAGAACTGCTAAGCAGCTAATCAAGTTAGCCTAGATGCGCTGAGGGAGCTCAAAGTAGTTTCTCACGGGAAGAAAGCGAGAATGAGTTAGGAGGAGCTGGTCGGCCGTGTTAGTTTGAGGGGGCGGAGCCCTGAGCACGGCTCAACAGGTCTGTCATAGACAGACGTGGTGTCATTGGAGCTTCCGTAGTTGGTCACGCCGAGGCGATTCCCATAGTGAAACACCGAGCAAAGTTAGAAAAAGAACTGGGAATTTTGTCAAGGTGGAAGATTTCACGAAGAAAGAAGGCAGGAAAACTAGGTCTGGGTCATCGCTTTGTCTCCCAACATGACAAGGATCTAAAATATACATCACATCTGCCATTAAAACTAGGAGTGGCTGTAGCTCAGGTGGTAGAGGAGGTCACCTACTAAAAGTTGGTAGCTCAATCCCCATGTGCTCTGTCTGCATGCCAAATATCCTTGGGCAAGATGCTAACCCCTTATGCATCCCACCAGGTGTGTGTGAATGTGAGATAGAAAGCACTTACACGGGAAAACCATGGAAAACATGTATGTGTGAATGGGGCAAGTTGTAAAAAGAAGAATACCCACACTGAGGGCACAAAGCGCTGACTTGAATCCAATTGAAAATATGTGTGGTGAAGTTTTTACTAGAAGGAAGTCAAATCTGGAGCAGCCCGAGAGACTCACCAAACAAGAACAGGCTGGGATTGCAAAGGAGATAAGTGTGATATTTGCTGACAATACTTCATAGCAAGTGTGCAGGCTGTTACCCAACAAAAACAATACACTTTTGGCTATTAGCATCAGGGGAGCTAATAATTCTGACCCTGGTAGTTTTTGTTTTTTGTGTTCTGTCCTCATCTGTAATACACACAAAGTTATGTCTATTTGCCTGCTTGGAATTGACTTCATGATCAAAGCTTTGCAAAAATATTACTTCAACTCAGTGAAACCTGCAATAAACAGGAGCTTATGAAGGAACCCATTTCCATCTCCATTACCTTTTGACCTTGTGGCCTGACTTCCTGTGGAAGAGAAATGGGTATGGTGTGTTGTTTGTTTACCTTTTTTGTAGCTGCATGCAGGCTTAGTCAAAAACCTTCACATACGCATATCAACACCTATTTTCACTTATTTAGTCTCGGCTTACAATTATGTAAATGTTTTGTTTAGGAGTTTTTCAGTGTGAGGTCTTCATAGGTCCAAAATATTAGAACACACCCATCATGAACCGAAACCGACTCAATCCCAACATACATCTATTAATTAATAAAAAGATTTACCTGAATAAAGCAGGACCCAAGGACACTAGACCCAGCCTGAGTAAACCTGAGAATAACAGATTAAATCCAAAAGAAACAAAAGAGAAAAAAACATAAAAGAGCGAAGGCACACATTGGCGGAAGAATGAAATACAATGACTTAATGAGATCACTTAAAACAGCTGCAGGTGGAAAGAACAGAAATTGAAGAAGACCGAAGCCCAGCCACAAACAAATGAGACACTTGGACTGATTACAGTTTGGATGGTCTTCTGTTGGTTCCTCAGAACAGAGTGGACTCATGAGGACCTCCAGTGTGCTATTATCTGTGCATTTTAATTGTGCTAATTGTTACCTCAGGCTTGTACACAGAACTTTATTTTTTGGTTTTTATACACGCCAATTTCAAATTTTTGTGGACTAAGACTTGCATAAAACAGCAGTTATTTTATTTTGGATGTAGTCATTTTAACTGTTTTTCATTATGTGTGTGTGTGTGTGTGTCTGTGTATACTTAATACTTAATCTATTTGTTTGTCATAATTAGCACTGAAGGCAGCAAACTTTAATGACTATCAGTAGCATTTGCTGTGCATAAGTGCTGACTTGGCTCATCTTGATAAAGAATAAGTGCATCTTGAATATGATTAGCCTCTAAGGCTACCTGAGGAAGCTTCACCTTCTAATACCAAAGGCATATTCTGATATGAACATTTACACAAGCAAACACACTTCTTATTGCACATGATGTGCAAAAATGTATCATAAATAAAGTTACTCAGTATGTGTTAAATATTTTTTATTGGATCTTATAATCCGTTACAGTCCATTAAGACCCAGTCCAGTTGCCTTTGACACTTTGATGAGTTTGTTAAAGAGCCAAAAAGCTTTGCACAAACTGCATAAAACACAAACAATAAACATGTCCTGAAGGATGAAGGAGACACAAATGCACAAAACAGAGTTGTCATGTGGAAAACAGAAAGGATTTGACTGAAATAAGACTGCAGCGTAGGCGTTTTGTAGTTACAGGATTTTCTGGTGTGACTGCCTCAGTTAGCATGTTGGATTAAGCACAGTAAGCTTTGTGAAACCACAAACCCTGCAGTTACAGACACACTGGGATGAGATGCTGGAACTGAGAGCGACAGCTTTCACATTCTTTGGTCCACTTTGAATTCCTTCCTCATCAAAACATTTAAGCTTTAATCAGTTTGGAGAAACACTGAGAGCTGTAGCTCCATTTCTTTCTCATTTTTTGTGCAAATTGGGGGGGAGGGGGAGGGGGGTATGGAATGATGTCCCTATTTTGAGCTTTTGGTGCGCTGCCTTCTTCGCAAAGGAGAATGTTTGTTTTCCCTTTGCTACTAAAACAGTCTCTTTGAATCCCCCCAGGACTCTGAGACCTCTACTCTCCCAGCCTTGATATTGATGCAATTTGATGTTCACATCTGTGTATCTCTCAGGCATTTTTTTCTCTGGCTGGTTTCTTCAAGCACAATATCTACTTCAGTTTTTCCTGCTGGAAAGATGATATAATTGGCCCAAATCCAGCTCTGGTTGCTTCTTTTTGTTATAACCAATCAGGCATCATTAGTCCTGGCTACCAGAGAGATTTCTGTGCATGTGCGCTTCTTAGAATGAGCTGCACTTTTTGTCTTTCCTTCTGTGCTTATACAGAGGAGTAAGTCTCTGTCTCATCATGAAGTGCAACATAGAGTCGTGGGCCATTTAGTCCATGTTATTACCCTGTTAGCCAAGTGATCACTGAGAGCTGGGAGGAGGAGTTTGCAGATTGAACCAGTCAACAAAATGAAGAATCCAATGTCTGTCTGTGTTGATTTAGTGTGCAATAAAAAATGTATATTTGTGTCTCCAAGACTGTAATATACATATTTGTAACTATGATAAGATTTTTACTGCCATTTGTGCTAAAATGGATGGAAAAAAATATTCATAGACCTTTACCTGTAATTGTAACTATGTGAAGAAAACTTAAATATAGTTAACATCTATTGCTATAGGGGGAAGGACAAGAAATAGCGGTGGTACCTGATTTATAAAATATTTGGAAAAATGTCACTTCCATGATCTCAGTGTAGACTGCTTCTGCACTCACTGGCCACTGTTGGGTGCATCTGTTCCACTGCTCATTAACACAATATCATATCAGCCAATCACATGAAAGGAAGTCAATACATTAAGGCAGGTAGACATGATCAAGACAACCTGCTGAAGTTCAAACCAAACATCAGAGTGAGGAACAAAGGTGATTTATGTGCGTGGTAAATGTGTGGCATGGTTGTTGGCGACAAACAGGCTACTTTATATACTACCAGCCTGCATGACACCATTTATTTTTAGTATATTATTTATATTAGGTTTTTATATATTATTTTAGTAACCAAGGACTCTATTAAATATTCCATTAATTAGTCACGTAAAAACTACCTTTGTCTTATTAATGCACAATAATAAAAACTCAAAACAGAAAAATACAGGTCTTCTCATTTGCAATGTTTTTAATATTTCATTGTATTTGCATGGCATGATAAACTAACATTTGATGAAATTCAAAAGACGAAATAAATAATCACTAGTGCAGTAATGTCAAATAAAAAAAGGAATATGTGCAACCTAAACTAAGGCATACAACAAAACCGCTTTTACTTTGTCTTCTTGAAATGAAATTTTCTTAATTAGTAGGATGCAAAAAAGACCACCTCTCTACTTACTATAGGTATCACTGTGATAGAAAGTAGGACAGCTGTCAACAGCCTTCAGTAAGCTGCCTAATTTAAGCTGTCAGACTAATTTAAAGGGTCATCTTCATACATATGCTTTTATATTAATCGTCTGCAGGGAGCTTTAATGAAGGTTTGTGGCTGTGTATGATGTTATTTTTTGCCTCTATTCTGAGTGCACATAAAAAATAATTTGCAAGTGCAAATGTTGAGGAGAAAATTATTGAGTAAACAAAAGTTTAATTTGAGCGAACAAAATTCATCTCTGCATGCAAGGAATGTATTTCAGTGTTTGCTATTATCTAGATACACAAACACACAATAACAGCCCCTCTCACTCAGTTGTTGGCATTTGCTCTTCCTCAGATCTCTGCTCTGTGTGCTGACAGACATTGGTGGACCTGCTCTCAGTGTCACTCTCGCTCTCAACATTTGATTGGCTATTACGGTCTCCAATCCTACGGTGGCCCTGAGAGGCCAAACGGACTGCAACTTCAGAAAACACTTGCAAAAAGAAAAATGCTGCAAAAAGAAAATCACCCGCAAAAAGAAAAACACTGCAAAAGCACACAAGACACAACGGAAATGTTTCTGGGGAGACAATAGCCCGATGGACCAGTTGCACAAACCAATGTCGTGTCCAAATTCATGGGCTGCATCCTCCTGAGGACCCGGCCTTCGCGATCTACGTGGGCCGGGTCCTCAGAAGGTCGGGTAGGCCGGAAGTAAACGGCCGTGAAATTGGACGGTCTAGCCTTCAGATTAGCGTCACCGCTGTCTCGGTGGAGTTTAATAAACTCAGCCGTCTGCTCCTTGCTATCTAAAATATAACAGGACACTGGCGTAAATTCTCGACTGTCTCAGACTTCTGTTTAATCAGTTTTCTGTTTGACGTTTAGTCAGCTGTGTAAAAACCAAGGAGGAACCCACCCGGGGGATTAATAAAGTTTTATTTTATTTTATCTAATCTAATCTAATAACTTTAATCTCAGCCAAACCGATTTACTCACGAACAAACAAAACACTGAAAAAAGCCCAACGATAACATTTTTAGGTTGTCTAAGTGACTTATATATTACGTTTAACCCTAGCAGCGAAAGTCCGCGGTGATCTGAAAATGATGTGCCGGGAGTTGTGCCGTTCTCGGCCGCATCAGTAACCCTCGAGCTCCCAGCTAGCTATCGAACTGGTGGGTAGCAGACGTCTCCGAAAACGTCGAAGCACTTTTGCAAATATGCGGTATCTTGATAAACCGAGCAGATATTTGATGTTTACACAACTACTTTCTCGCCTGAAAATATGTTAAAAGTTTATTTTGCGACCCAGAAAGATTAGTATGAGTAATTTTAAAACTTAGTAGCGGACGTCATTGTTGGAAACTGGAGTTTGGCTGGGCCGCGCTATGAATTCTGGGATATGGTAGGCCACGAAGGACACACCCAACCCATCCTTCAAATTCGGGGAAAAGGAGGACGCATTTGTCGGCTGCATGCGGAGGAGTCTACGAATTTGGACAGCCTTCGGCGCGTCGCTGTGACGTAATCGGTCTACAAATGCGGCCTCAGGAGGATGCAGCCCATGAATTTGGACACGACCCAAAACATGCTAACAAGTGCACTGGGTCTGGGAGACACTTCAAAGAAGTGGAAGCGGGGCAGCCAAAGAGTAAACTTACAAAAGTATGTACTGAATATTATGTCACTTATTTATGTGCAAATGTTTAATAATGAAGAACATTAAAACATTACTGTTGGCCACATGCTGGCAAAGTTATGTGACATTAGCGATGTTTGTACTTTCAGCGTTTACTTTGTTTTAACGCCTTTACTTAAGCCTTTAGGCCGTTCGATAGTCAACCTTAATCTCACAGAGAATCTGATGATTTTGTGGATAAAGCTTTACCCTTTAAAGACGGTCGGATCGGACACGCTCTGTTTTGCGTAGCTTTTTTAAAATCCCGGTAGCACTGCAACCACAGTGCTAGCACAATATGTTTTTTTGCATATGAAACCGGAGGAGTTGTACTTATGTCTTATGCCATCAGCTTGTCCTAGGTCACAGTTTCCTTCCACATATAGCTTTGCAAAAACTGCATAAAAAGCGCTTGCAGCAACAAAAACATAATATCCAGAAACACGCTTTGCCAATCTGATCAGCTGTTTGTAACACTTCCTACGTCCATCAGCGCGAACTATCGCATGTCCGCCATGACCTGCCCGAAACCGGAAGTGACGTAATTTTGCGGAAATGTCATTTTTTACCATTAGGGCCTTATGAGCCTATACTTCTGTTTTTAAAAGTTATGTTGGACTTTATGACTTTCTGTGTCGTTTCTGGGATGCTTAGGACTCATATTGCATTGCTGGAAATTGTTTATTTGATGCATATGCTGCTTTTTTTGCAAATTTGCATTATAATATTTATTTTCGTTTTTCCTGCAGTATATAAAAATTGGTGTATTTCACAAACAAAACTATGAAGAAACGTAAAATAAATTTCCTGTGGTGGGAAACTATTTTGTGCAACTTTTTTGGATTTACCCCCCTGTAAATCCAAAAAAGTTGCACAAAATAGTAGATAAGCCTGTGTTACAAAAACAAAAATTATTTTTTGTAGTTTATTGCACTTTTTTGCAATTTATGTAATTACTATGCACTTAATGCATACATATTATTAAAATTTGGGCTATAATGGTTGTATTGATGTATATCAACTTGAAATGCTCCCAGAAACGGCACTACAGCATCTAAAAGTATAATATAAGCTCTGGCGGACTTGGTTCTATGGTAGGTCTTAAAGGGTTAAAGTCAGTCATATATCCACAAACACAACAAGCTGAAAGTCAGTGAATGCTGCTCAGTTTGTGCTATCACGGCACAAGCAGAATTCACTGCACTGTTAATGTTAGCTATGTTATATTGCTGCCTCTGTTCGGTGGTGTCGAGCCAAACAGACTTTAACGTGTGTTTGAACGAGCTGACGGTTCACTTATTAAGATGGAAGGAAGATGCTATAATCACAGGAGTCACACATGTGTCCACTGTACCATCTGGGAACTCTTCTTGTTTAGCACTCGTAATAAGACAAACACTAAATCCTCCTTCTCTTGTGCTGTTTTGTAGCAGTGTACACACCTGAGACTGTCACCTGTCTGTCTGTCCTGTACTCTCTCTCTCTTTCTTTCTCTCTGATTGTGTAACAAAAGTATGAACATGTGTTTATAAGTTACGCATGTGTTTGAATCCAGCAGCTCATCACACATTTGATTTCCATGTGTGACAACTGCAAGTGTCCAGAGTGAGGACAGACTGAAGGACCCACTGCTACACATCATATGTGAGGCTTTGCACCCCTGATGATCCACCAGGACAAACTCAGCAGTGTGTGAGGAACAGGAGGAGGAAGATCCAGCACCAGCTGACAGATGGAGAGAATAGACAGTCTGTTCCTTGTTTGTGAAGGACTGCTAGGAAAGTTTAGAATAACTAATTGTCTGTCCTGAATCAGTCTTATTAGGTAATGTTCAAATAATTTTATCATCCCAGTGTTTTCAGTGTGGGAGAAAGTACTCAGGGCCTTCAAGTTACACACTATGAAAGGCAGAAGCAAGTTTAATGTCCAGAAACCTAAAGTATGTATCAGCAGCAGAATGGACCTAAAAATAAATGTTTGTTTCAGTTCTATGAAGCTTTGAGTATTTTAGATTAGTAGTACTGCTGTGTTTGTTGCATCATATTGCTGTAATTGTTTATATGCTTTATATATTCTGAGGTAAGTTGATCTATAGTGTTACATCATATTCTATAAGGATGTTATGTGTTTGTATACTTCCTGCCCAGTTTGACCCATTTAGCAGAAGTCAGCCTGTTTAAGGCTCTGATATCTATTCCGTATGACTTAAAGCACTTATGACATTGTAGGACTTTCTCGCCCAATAAAGGAATATTTAATATATCAGTCTACTCTTCATTCTATCAGAAACGGTTATCACAGCTCGTACATTTTGTTTTTACACATATATGTAAGCATTGAGCCAAATTTAGTAATGCCAACATATTAAAAGAACAATATTTGTCTCTTATATATAATACGTCTATAGATACACTGTCAAAGATACTTGTCTTTGAGTGAAGATTTAAGGTGATAGGAAATATAAATAAATGCAACTTGAATCCTTACTGAAGCTCAGTATTCAACACAGAGTTCAAACTCACTGCTGTAATAACTAATAATGATTAATATAATAACTATAATATTGGCCATATTATATTTACATTACCAAAGTGAGATGACTTTAGTCTCATGAACAACATTAGCTAACTAGCTAATCTTAAATGGTAAATGGTAAATGGCCTGTATTTATATAGCGCTTTACTAGTCCCTAAGGACCCCAAAGCACTTTACATATCCAGTCATCCACCCATTCACACACACATTCACACACTGGTGTGTGAATGTGTGAACAGTCATTTTAAATCTTAAAATGACTGTTCAGTACAGAAATGAAGCCCAACAATCATGTTTTACAGTCCTGTGGTCTCAGCCTCACATACTTATCAAATCACACAAAGCTCATGTAGAAACAAATGTACAAAATATGTTCTCCTTCATTTCTGTCAAACAAAGCTGTATGAAACGTTTCCAGCTGTTAGTATCATGGTTGCTAGGCAACCTGGGCAGTGCGACGGAGGCTGGACCGTCCCATTTCACAAGCCTACAAGCCTCGCACTTCCGGCCTCAGCAGTCTTTGAGTATGCGGCCCTTGAGGACCGTTAAGGCTGCGTACTTTAAGGCTGCAAACCCTGAATTGGGATACAGCCATACATACATGTTTTGGTTCGTGCAACTGGTCCAGGTTATTGTCTACCCAGAAACATTTCTGTTGTGTCTTGTGTGCTTTTGCAGCGTTTTTCTTTTTGCAGCATTTTTCTTTTTGCAGGTGTTTTTCTTTTTGCAGCGTTTTTCTTTTTGCAGGTGTTTTTCTTTTTGCAGCGTTTTTCTTTTTGCAGCGTTTTTCTTTTTGCAGGTGTTTTTCTTTTTGCAGCGTTTTTCTTTTTGCAAGTGTTTTTCTTTTTCCAGGTGTTTTTCTTTTTGCAGAGTTTTTCTTTTTGCAGGTGTTTTTCTTTTTGCAGCGTTTTTCTTTTTGCAGGTGTTTTTCTTTTTGCAGGTGTTTTTCTTTTTGCAGCGTTTTTCTTTTTGCAGCATTTTTCTTTTTGCAGCGTTTTTCTTTTTGCAGCATTTTTCTTTTTGCAGCATTTTTTTTTTGCATGTGTTTTCTGAAGTTGCAGTCCGTTTGGCCTCTCAGGGCCACCGTACCAATCAGCTCGCTAGCTAAATCCAGTCGAGTGGTTTGGTTTAAACTAGATTAAAACCAACAACGATCTTAAAAAATTATATATTTTAAAATAAAATAATTAATCATACTAACAGAAAATGGCAATAATAATAGCAAACACTGAAATATATTTCTTGCACACAGCACTGAATTTTGTTCGCTCAAAATAAGCCACTCCTCAATATTTGCACTTGCAAAAACTTTTTCATGTGCGCTCAGAATAGAGGCACAAAAATAATGACATAGCTGTGTAGACAGATGCCAGTGGATGGGAGCAGCTACAAAGCTTGATTTTCTTCATGTTTTTGCTTGTTGAACGGAAGATTTGACGATCCCAGATCTGCAGCAGGGCAGCACTGAGCTCCTGGACAGTCTGAGTTCCAACCTGCTGGTGTTGAATATACCAAAACATAATGTCCCAGAGGTGCTCTGCTGGATTCAGGTCAGGTGAATGTGGGGGCCAGTTAGTGGTATCAATTCCTTCATTCTGGAGGAACTGTCTGCATACTCTCACCGCATGCGGCTGGGCATTGCCATATGCCTGGAGAAACCCAGAACCCACTGCACCAGTGTAGGGTCTGAATCTTTACATTTAAACTAACAAAACATCAATCTTTTAAATTGGTCATTAGTTAAAATCTGTGCCATTCATCGAAAATTGTGGTTCTGACACCCTGCTCCATCTTTATATATATATTTTTTACCCCCTTTTTATTCAAGGCTTTGAGAACTAGAGCTAGCTTATCATGGCTATGTTAGTCAGATAATAACAAAAATTTATGGCACAACTTCACCTGCTTCCAAGGTGCATGGAGAGGATGAGAAACTAACAACGCAGGAACTCCAGCAACACTTAAAGGTAAAGAGGAACAACTTTATTAATTGACCAACACGTTTCGACTTGTTGCCTTCATCAGGGTCATGTTAGTCAGAGAGAAAAAAACAAGTAATTTTGAAGCATAATAGGCATAAACTGTAAAACATGCAACAATGAGACAATATGATGTTAAAAAAAACACCTTTTGTTGTGGTTCCCCCACTGGGTGTGCTTCAACTATAGGGGGATCACACTCCTCAGCTTTCCTGGGAAGTCTATGCCAGGGTGCTGGAAAAAAGAGCCCGTCGGTTAGTCAGAACAATGTGGTTTACTCAGCTTTTTACCCTTTTGTGGATACTTGAGGGGGCATGGGAGTTTGCCCAACCAGTCTACATGTGTTTTGTAAAGGCATTCGACCATGTCCCTCAGGGTGTCCAATGGGAGGTTCTTCAGGAGTATGGGTGCATAGCCCATTGTTACAGACCATATCAGCCTAATACAACAGGTGGAGGAGATTGGCCGGCATAGCCAGCAGTAAGTCAGACTTGTTTCCGCTGGGTGTTAAATTCCACCGGCACTTCCCTTTGTAACCAATTCTGTTCACAATTTTTATAGACAGAATTTCTAGCCGTAGCCAAGTGGCAGAAGGCTTGCAATTAGGTGGTCTCAGAATGTCAACTCTGCTTTTTGCAGAAGATGTGGTTCTGTTGGCTTCATTGGGTGATGTCTTCTAGTTTGCACTGGAACATTTCGCAGCTGAGTGTGAAGCGGTGGGAATGAGAAGCAGCACCTCAAATCTGAGGCCAGCTGGAAAGGAGTGGAATGCCCACTCCAGGTAAGGGATGAAATTCCTGCTCCAACTGGAGGAGTTTAAGTATCTCATGTCTTGCTCATGCAAGTGAGGGGAGAGGGGAGAAGGAGATAGACAGACAGATTGGGGATGCGCTTGCAGTGATGCAGATGCTATACCAGTCTGTTGTGGTGAAGAGAAGCTCTCAATTTACCGGTCGGTCTATGTCCCCACCCTCACCCTATAGTCACAAGCTGTGGGTAGTGGCTGAAAGAACAAGATCGCAGATACAAGCGGTGGAAATGGGCTTCCTCCAAAGGGTGGCTGGCCTCTTCCTTAGCGTTAGCGTGAGAAGTTTGGCCATCCAAGAGGTGCTCTGATTAGAACTGCTGCTCCTCCACATTGAAAGGACCCAGTTGAGGTGGTTCCTGGGCTTCTCCTGAGTGAGTTGTTCTGGGCATGTCCCACCGGAAGGAGGCCCCGGCGCAGGCCCAGGACACGCTGGAGAGATTATATCTTTTGGCTGGCCTGGGTATGCCTTGGTGTACCCCTGGAAAAGCTGGAGGAGGTGGCCGGGCTACTGCTCCTGCGACCTGGCCCAGGATAAGTAGAAGAAAATGGATGGGCGGATAGAGAAAACAGCTGTTGTTAGTCTGCTTTGCTTTATGATGGTTTATTCTCTTCAATTTATAGCATGGACACAAATACATTTTGTGGTATCAACAGCTGGAATTTAAAAAGATGCATTATTTTACTGAAAATTCTTCCAAATCAACATATCTATTTTAAACACATTTTTTTCTACTTCTATAGTTCCTTGTCTTATAAAACATAGTAGAACATAGTAGGTATATGTATACTCAACCTCAGCCTCCTGCTTTTTGAGGTACCAGTGTGAGCCAGTGCGTCCCCGTGAAGCTCTACAAACATATTGGATTTGTTGATGAGCATCAGGGCCCCTAATGAAAATTAAATTGCCCCTCAAGTGTTTATAGCCTTGGAATGGAATTAAATCTTATCCCAACAATTCTCACTTGTTCTTCCTCTCTGTTTTGAGAAAGAGGGGGAGAAGCTGATTAAAGAGACAAAGAAGTTTCTGCCTTGATGACAATGAAGCTCATCTAATCTAAAACTAATCCCTTTTATTCTCTCCCTCCGAGACCTAACCCTCCCTTACTGACCCATTACTCCCTCTTCCTCCCATTCTTCACCCTCCCATCCATTTCACTCGCCGTCATAGTACTTCAGTTTTAATACCAAATCTCGGAGGCCTGACTGTGCATATAGCTCTCCATGGCTTGATAAGCCCTCGATAAGCAGTCTGTCTCTTTTCCCCAAGGACCTAGAGTCTGAGCTTTTCTTTCTGACCTCTCTTTGAGGTCCAGGTTTCTTCCCTGTGGAGGAGGCAGGCCCAAAGCTCTCATCCTGTGACCCGTCCGAGAGAGCCGCTCAGAGCTGACAGGATCAAAAGTGGAGGCATTGAGCTTAGGGAATAGAAATCTCTGTACATGCTCAGACTGGAGAGGAGGAAGGAGACCAGCTTTTCATGTATGGTTTTTTTTTTTTCTTTCACTGCTTCTCACTCTCTCCACTTATAGTGAGTCTCACTGTATGCATGTGCAGCAGGATGTGCCACTGCATACAAATGTGCTGAAGCGCTCTGCGACTTTGCGTTTTTCCCTTTGTTGACTTTTCCTGGCAGAGGTGTGATGGGCTGGCTACAAGATGTTAGTGGGTAGATGTAAACAAAGGCACTGAACCAGAAAGAAGGGTCGACATGTTTTCCCAGAAGGCAGCAAAGCTAATCACATAGTATTGTAGACATCCGTTGGATCCCACAGCAGGGGCTGCTGCAAGAAGAATGACACCAATGTGACAAAGGCAGCATAGCAGTATTTCTTTATTGTTATAGTAGATTCATCAAAATTATGAAGACTTATTTGCAGTTACAAGGTGTTCAGTCAAACCATTTAGATAGTTTGGGCTTTGTAAAAAAACGTGTTGTTTTAGGGAGTTTTGGTACTCACTGAGAGTGAATGCCTGCTGTCAGGCTTCCCATGAGATATAGTGCTTTCTCTTTGCATTTGCACAATTAGAATTACAGTACAAAGGAAACAGTATTGAGGATGCGTATTATATCTTTGTCGTGGTGCTTGGTTTTCATTATGACAACAGAGTGTGAGTGTGTAAGTGGACCCACAAGGAGGAGGGGAGTTGGTGTTTAATATGTAGCTCTATCCACATCATAGCTGGACTGGCCATCGGGCATTTTTTTTTTTTTTTGGAAGGGTATAAATAATGAAAGGTGTTGGATTGGCCAATTGGTCATGATCGACTCTAGGCTGGACCAATTACAGCCGAGGAGGTTGAATGCACCCTCCCCCTTGTTTAGCAATCTTATAGACGAACTAAAAAAAAATGGAGAACAAAAAAAGGAAAGGAGGTGCAGAAAAAATTAGGGCCAAAAAGAAACAAGCCCTTCAGGCAGACGCTGCCAAATGTGTAAAAATAACTGAATTGTTTGGCGGTAGCTATGGCATAGCTTCCACAGATTTAGCAACATCAGCAAGTGGTGGAGGCCAGCAGGTGGATAAGGGAAAGGGGAGGCAAGAGGAGTAGAGACCCGAGGCGGCCGCCGGTCATAGTGGCAGAGGAACTGAACTTCAGGTAAGAAGTTATGACCTGCTTTCTATCTGTGTCAGATATAAATCAAGTTTAGTTGTAGTTTATTTTCGTTGTGCTGACTTTTTACAGTCGCTTAGAATAACTGGTACTGCGTACTAGCTAGCATGACGGAGTTTATATACTGCTGGGCGGGTGCTATGAAGTTACTGATAGTAAATTTTATTTTATGCTTCAGGTTAGTTTCTCAAACTCCTCAAAATCTTAACAAATTTTGTCAATCCTTACATGTTGCACCAGGCTGATTTATCATCAAAAGTGGAGAAGTCTGTGACAGAGGAGACAGAAGAGCAGCAGAGAGAGATGGAGCAAGAGAGAGAAATAAAAGAGCAGGAGAGAGAGATGGAGAGATGACTTTATGTCATCCATGAGGGATGCATTTGACATATGTTTCACATATTATAGCCCAACAAGTTACTTATAGCAATTTAAATACGAGCAATCAGTTTTTGGCAAATACCGGAAATCACTTTTTGGCAGACAATCACTTTTTGGCACAACACCGGCTATTGCAGTTAATAATACAACAGCTTCTTGCCATTTTTTGTGTTTCTTTTTATCGCTGTGTAACTGAGTTCAATTGAAAGCCTGCATGTGCTAGTACCTCTTGCCACAAGTTCCCAGAATCCTTTGCGGTCTTACCCCTGAATGACGTCACATTTTTGGTGGGCCAGTCTCTAGGCAAAATGCCCGGGCCAATTTTTTGTCCCAGTCCAGCCCTGATCCACATGCTACCATTATTGTCTTTTGTGTGACACAGACAGAGCAGCAAAGTTGTGTCACTACAGCTCTTCTCACAGACAGTGGATGTGGTCTTTTTATTTATGATTTTATTTTTTAATCCTTTAAAGCCGGTCGGAGCGGGCACGCTCTGTTTTGCGTAACTATTTTTAAATCCCGGTAGCACTGCAACCACGTAAGCTAGCACAATAATTTTTTTGCATATGAAACCAGAGGAGTTGTACTTACATCTTATGCCATCAGCTTGTCCTAGGTCACAGTTTCCTTCCACATATAGCTTTGCAAATATTGCATAAAAGCACTTGCAGCAACAAAAACATAATATTCCAGAAACACGCTTTGCCGATCCGATCAGCTGTTTGTAACACTTCCTACGTCCATCAGCGCGAACTATCGCATGCCCGCCATGACTTGCCTGAAACCGGAAGTGACATCATTTTGCGGAAATGTAGTTTTTACCTTCAGGGCCTTATGAGCCTATACTTGTGTTCTTAAAAGTTATGTTGGACTTTATGACTTTCTGTGTCGTTTCTGGGATGCTTAGGACTCAAATTGCACTGCTGGAAATTGTTTATTTTGATGCATATGCTGTTCTTTTGCAAATTTGCACTATAATATTTATTTTCGTTTTTCCTGCAGTATATAAAAATTTGTGTATTTCAAAAACAAAACTATGAAGACACTCAAAATAAATTTCCTTTGGTGGGAAACTAGTTTGTGCAACTTTTTTGTATTTACAGTTTTGAGGGATAAGCCTCTTAAATTTCTCTAACTACAAATATATGTTAAAAAAAACAAAAACGATTTTCAAATTTTTGGTAGTTTATTGCACTTTTTTGCAATTTATGTAATTACTATGCACTTAATGCAGACATATTATTAAAATTTGGGCTATAATGGTTGTATTGATGTATATCAGCTTGAAATGCTCCCAAAAATGGCACTACAGCATGGCGGACTTGGGTTCTATGGTAGGTCTTAAAGGGAAATTCCTTCAAGAATTACAGGAACTACGCTATAAGGGCAAAAAATAACGAGACACACCTCTTAATCTTTGAATTCAGGTGTTCTGAGTCCCTTTGCCAGAGATGTATAAAATCAGTCTGCTTTTACAAACATTTGTAAATGAATGGGTCATGTTAAAGCGCTCAGTGAATTTAAGAGTAAAAGGTGCCATTGTTGCAACAATTGGTTAAGTGTCTTCCCTCCTGAATATTCTACAATAAGTAGAACTAAGTGGTGTAACTGGAAAGTGGAAATGAAACCACAGAAACTCAGCAATGAAGTGACAGACCACACAAAGTTACAGAGCAGGTATAGTGTGTAAGTCACCAACACTGTGCTGACTCCATAGATGCCAAGTTCCCAACCTCCTCTGGCGTTAACATCACCACAAAAGATGTATTCTGGGAGCTCTATGGTGTCGTGGCTCCTACAGGTGTAATGTGTAGGTGGGCCAGTACTTCATTTAAGTTTTATTTCTACTGTGTAACTCCAATTTACAAGAACAGGTGTTTCTGCTAAAAGTCCAAAAGGGCTCTTGGAGATTAGTGTTGAACTAATTTAATTATATTTAGTTTAGCTATCTGTAACTATTTTCTAACTAGGTGGGTAACTTTGTTGTTACCTACATAGGCTGGTTTTCCAGGTTCTTTACATCAGACTTTAATATAAAGTACAACCTTGAATAAAAACAAAAGAACTGTTTCAAAAGGCTTAAGGCAGAATTCTATTACTACTTGTGTTTCAAACTCAAAACCAATTAATTTACTCTTGCAGCAGGTGACATGTTCGGTTATTTATTTATTTTTTTTAAAAAAAGGAGAGAGGGAAAATTACAAAAGGCAGCTTCATGTGATATCTGGTCAGTCATCTTTCCTGAAGCGTGACAAAGGGAAATCTGGATTCAGAAGAGATAATTTCTACTCCCACTGGCAGACTATAATTTCCATTTTTTAGAGGTGTGTCACCTGACAAGATCTCACCATAAGAAACAAGTTTTTTTAAATTATACAGTCTAAATCCAACAAGGGGAGTCTTTTCTTCTTATCATCTTTTTTTGCTGACATTTTGTGTTTTGTATTAATTCTCATAGTTTTGTTAAGCCATGTTGGACACAAACTAAAGTCTTGCAAAACTGTGAATACTCTGAATACTAAATGTTGTTAACAGAGTCTCAGAGTCATCAAACATGACACCGGTGTTCTGAAAGTGCATTAAGTACAGTGGTGTTTTGTGCTAAATGCTGCCTTCACTGTGTTTACAGACAACTAAATATTTCACTGATCATTTTACTTTTAAATGCAGCCAAATCTCTGTGCAGTTGTCATTTTTAACACACACAAATATAGATTTTTAAAGCCAGCTTTCTTGCTGAAGTCCCAATGTATTACTCCCTCTTCCTCCCATTCTTCACCCTCCCATCCATTTCACTCGCCGTCATAGTACTTCAGTTTTAATACCAAATCTCGGAGGCCTGACTGTGCATATAGCTCTCCATGGCTTGATAAGCCCTCGATAAGCAGTCTGTCTCTTTTCCCCAAGGACCTAGAGTCTGAGCTTTTCTTTCTGACCTCTCTTTGAGGTCCAGGTTTCTTCCCTGTGGAGGAGGCAGGCCCAAAGCTCTCATCCTGTGACCTGTCCGAGAGAGCCGCTCAGAGCTGACAGGATCAAAAGTGGAGGCATTGAGCTTAGGGAATAGAAATCTCTGTACATGCTCAGACTGGAGAGGAGGAAGGAGACCAGCTTTTCATGTATGGTTTTTTTTTTTTCTTTCACTGCTTCTCACTCTCTCCACTTATAGTGAGTCTCACTGTATGCATGTGCAGCAGGATGTGCCACTGCATACAAATGTGCTGAAGCGCTCTGCGACTTTGCGTTTTTCCCTTTGTTGACTTTTCCTGGCAGAGGTGTGATGGGCTGGCTACAAGATGTTAGTGGGTAGATGTAAACAAAGGCACTGAACCAGAAAGAAGGGTCGACATGTTTTCCCAGAAGGCAGCAAAGCTAATCACATAGTATTGTAGACATCCGTTGGATCCCACAGCAGGGGCTGCTGCAAGAAGAATGACACCAATGTGACAAAGGCAGCATAGCAGTATTTCTTTATTGTTATAGTAGATTCATCAAAATTATGAAGACTTATTTGCAGTTACAAGGTGTTCAGTCAAACCATTTAGATAGTTTGGGCTTTGTAAAAAAACGTGTTGTTTTAGGGAGTTTTGGTACTCACTGAGAGTGAATGCCTGCTGTCAGGCTTCCCATGAGATACAGTGCTTTCTCTTTGCATTTGCACAATTAGAATTACAGTACAAAGGAAACAGTATTGAGGATGCGTATCATATCTTTGTCGTGGTGCTTGGTTTTCATTATGACAACAGAGTGTGAGTGTGTAAGTGGACCCACAAGGAGGAGGGGAGTTGGTGTTTAATATGTAGCTCTATCCACATCATAGCTGGACTGGCCATCGGGCATTTTTTATTTTTTTTGGAAGGGTATAAATAATGAAAGGTGTTGGATTGGCCAATTGGTCATGATCGACTCTAGGCTGGACCAATTACAGCCGAGGAGGTTGAATGCACCCTCCCCCTTGTTTAGCAATCTTATAGACGAACTAAAAAAAAATGGAGAACAAAAAAAGGAAAGGAGGTGCAGAAAAAATTAGGGCCAAAAAGAAACAAGCCCTTCAGGCAGACGCTGCCAAATGTGTAAAAATAACTGAATTGTTTGGCGGTAGCTATGGCATAGCTTCCACAGATTTAGCAACATCAGCAAGTGGTGGAGGCCAGCAGGTGGATAAGGGAAAGGGGAGGCAAGAGGAGTAGAGACCCGAGGCGGCCGCCGGTCATAGTGGCAGAGGAACTGAACTTCAGGTAAGAAGTTATGACCTGCTTTCTATCTGTGTCAGATATAAATCAAGTTTAGTTGTAGTTTATTTTCGTTGTGCTGACTTTTTACAGTCGCTTAGAATAACTGGTACTGCGTACTAGCTAGCATGACGGAGTTTATATACTGCTGGGCGGGTGCTATGAAGTTACTGATAGTAAATTTTATTTTATGCTTCAGGTTAGTTTCTCAAACTCCTCAAAATCTTAACAAATTTTGTCAATCCTTACATGTTGCACCAGGCTGATTTATCATCAAAAGTGGAGAAGTCTGTGACAGAGGAGACAGAAGAGCAGCAGAGAGAGATGGAGCAAGAGAGAGAAATAAAAGAGCAGGAGAGAGAGATGGAGAGATGACTTTATGTCATCCATGAGGGATGCATTTGACATATGTTTCACATATTATAGCCCAACAAGTTACTTATAGCAATTTAAATACGAGCAATCAGTTTTTGGCAAATACCGGAAATCACTTTTTGGCAGACAATCACTTTTTGGCACAACACCGGCTATTGCAGTTAATAATACAACAGCTTCTTGCCATTTTTTGTGTTTCTTTTTATCGCTGTGTAACTGAGTTCAATTGAAAGCCTGCATGTGCTAGTACCTCTTGCCACAAGTTCCCAGAATCCTTTGCGGTCTTACCCCTGAATGACGTCACATTTTTGGTGGGCCAGTCTCTAGGCAAAATGCCCGGGCCAATTTTTTGTCCCAGTCCAGCCCTGATCCACATGCTACCATTATTGTCTTTTGTGTGACACAGACAGAGCAGCAAAGTTGTGTCACTACAGCTCTTCTCACAGACAGTGGATGTGGTCTTTTTATTTATGATTTTATTTTTTAATCCTTTAAAGCCGGTCGGAGCGGGCACGCTCTGTTTTGCGTAACTATTTTTAAATCCCGGTAGCACTGCAACCACGTAAGCTAGCACAATAATTTTTTTGCATATGAAACCAGAGGAGTTGTACTTACATCTTATGCCATCAGCTTGTCCTAGGTCACAGTTTCCTTCCACATATAGCTTTGCAAATATTGCATAAAAGCACTTGCAGCAACAAAAACATAATATTCCAGAAACACGCTTTGCCGATCCGATCAGCTGTTTGTAACACTTCCTACGTCCATCAGCGCGAACTATCGCATGCCCGCCATGACTTGCCTGAAACCGGAAGTGACATCATTTTGCGGAAATGTAGTTTTTACCTTCAGGGCCTTATGAGCCTATACTTGTGTTCTTAAAAGTTATGTTGGACTTTATGACTTTCTGTGTCGTTTCTGGGATGCTTAGGACTCAAATTGCACTGCTGGAAATTGTTTATTTTGATGCATATGCTGTTCTTTTGCAAATTTGCACTATAATATTTATTTTCGTTTTTTCCTGCAGTATATAAAAATTTGTGTATTTCAAAAACAAAACTATGAAGACACTCAAAATAAATTTCCTTTGGTGGGAAACTAGTTTGTGCAACTTTTTTGTATTTACAGTTTTGAGGGATAAGCCTCTTAAATTTCTCTAACTACAAATATATGTTAAAAAAAACAAAAACGATTTTCAAATTTTTGGTAGTTTATTGCACTTTTTTGCAATTTATGTAATTACTATGCACTTAATGCAGACATATTATTAAAATTTGGGCTATAATGGTTGTATTGATGTATATCAGCTTGAAATGCTCCCAAAAATGGCACTACAGCATGGCGGACTTGGGTTCTATGGTAGGTCTTAAAGGGAAATTCCTTCAAGAATTACAGGAACTACGCTATAAGGGCAAAAAATAACGAGACACACCTCTTAATCTTTGAATTCAGGTGTTCTGAGTCCCTTTGCCAGAGATGTATAAAATCAGTCTGCTTTTACAAACATTTGTAAATGAATGGGTCATGTTAAAGCGCTCAGTGAATTTAAGAGTAAAAGGTGCCATTGTTGCAACAATTGGTTAAGTGTCTTCCCTCCTGAATATTCTACAATAAGTAGAACTAAGTGGTGTAACTGGAAAGTGGAAATGAAACCACAGAAACTCAGCAATGAAGTGACAGACCACACAAAGTTACAGAGCAGGTATAGTGTGTAAGTCACCAACACTGTGCTGACTCCATAGATGCCAAGTTCCCAACCTCCTCTGGCGTTAACATCACCACAAAAGATGTATTCTGGGAGCTCTATGGTGTCGTGGCTCCTACAGGTGTAATGTGTAGGTGGGCCAGTACTTCATTTAAGTTTTATTTCTACTGTGTAACTCCAATTTACAAGAACAGGTGTTTCTGCTAAAAGTCCAAAAGGGCTCTTGGAGATTAGTGTTGAACTAATTTAATTATATTTAGTTTAGCTATCTGTAACTATTTTCTAACTAGGTGGGTAACTTTGTTGTTACCTACATAGGCTGGTTTTCCAGGTTCTTTACATCAGACTTTAATATAAAGTACAACCTTGAATAAAAACAAAAGAACTGTTTCAAAAGGCTTAAGGCAGAATTCTATTACTACTTGTGTTTCAAACTCAAAACCAATTAATTTACTCTTGCAGCAGGTGACATGTTCGGTTATTTATTTATTTTTTTTAAAAAAAGGAGAGAGGGAAAATTACAAAAGGCAGCTTCATGTGATATCTGGCCAGTCATCTTTCCTGAAGCGTGACAAAGGGAAATCTGGATTCAGAAGAGATAATTTCTACTCCCACTGGCAGACTATAATTTCCATTTTTTAGAGGTGTGTCACCTGACAAGATCTCACCATAAGAAACAAGTTTTTTTAAATTATACAGTCTAAATCCAACAAGGGGAGTCTTTTCTTCTTATCATCTTTTTTTGCTGACATTTTGTGTTTTGTATTAATTCTCATAGTTTTGTTAAGCCATGTTGGACACAAACTAAAGTCTTGCAAAACTGTGAATACTCTGAATACTAAATGTTGTTAACAGAGTCTCAGAGTCATCAAACATGACACCGGTGTTCTGAAAGTGCATTAAGTACAGTGGTGTTTTGTGCTAAATGCTGCCTTCACTGTGTTTACAGACAACTAAATATTTCACTGATCATTTTACTTTTAAATGCAGCCAAATCTCTGTGCAGTTGTCATTTTTAACACACACAAATATAGATTTTTAAAGCCAGCTTTCTTGCTGAAGTCCCAATGTATTGCTCTGGTATGCCCAATATTAGTATCCAGTAAAGCTTTCTGTATTATAATAATCAGTACTGTATGAACTCAAATGTCTGACATTTTATATGATATTTAAATTTGATTTTTTTAAACTGTTAAAATAAAAAACTGGTTAATCACCTTCCCATATGAATTTGCTTTTTAAATTACTTGATATAGTTAAAGCAGCTGTTGATGCATGCTCTCATGACAAGGTCTTTCGTGACTCTGCAAATAGTCCATTTGAGCTATACAGGCAATATGACCTGGCAGAGACTTGCTCAACCCAACTCTGTTGATCACCAGCAGTGAAAAAGCAGATAAGGAGTGACAACACAGCCAACATGATAACACAGTTTGCATTTAGGTGACAGTGACAGAGTCTTGGGGCAGTTTTCTTTTTAAGTTTGAAGAGAATGAAAATAAAAAAAAACACCATCAAAGGTCAGAAGATAAAATGCCAGTGTTAGCTGTGGGGAGACTTCAGCAAACCAGGGCAGATGTGACAGATAGTGTCTCTAAAAAACATTAGATCAATTATTCATACACAGAAGAAAATATAAGGGAATGCATGCATCATTGCTTTACAATCGTATGAGCTAAATTCATACAGATGAGTCATATTAAATATAGATAAAGACAAGCAGACTCAAATTACAATATGCAAACAGTGCATCAGCGGCTATAGTATGTCAGATTTTTAGTTTGAAGCCATTTTAAGAAAAATAGAAAAAAAGATTATTATACTTATAGAAACAGTGATGTTATGTGTAGTTTTCAACATCAGTGATAGAGTACCATATTCCAGCTTTGAATCACCATGTTGTTAGTACTGCATGGATCATCACTGATGCTGGTGAGCATATTTTGGATACTTACAGTAACTCCCAGAGCAGCATCATCCTACAGTACAAGCTTCAACATCACCTTAAAGTAGCTTGTAGGACTGACATTGTATATAGCTTTTTGAAACTTTGAAATTTAAAATGATTAAATAAATTTTTCATTGTAACAAGTAATGCTTTTGCTTTGTAAACACAAGTTAGCTAGGCTTTTAAATAATCACCTGAGAAAAACTTAGGGATATAAAAATAAAACTATAAAAATAGTTTTTGTGCTGTCTGTCTTTCCTGTGCTTATAGTGTTTCGCCTGTGGCTACAGCTAGCTAAAACTATACTGCATTCATTGAAGCAAAATATTAATTAAACGGAATGCACAATTTTAATTATAGTTAGATTTTTCTGTGACTCAATTATCTAGCCTACAGTTTTCCTACATATAAAGCACATTTCACATCGTAGTCAAAGGAGCTTGCAAAGAAAAGCGTCTGGACTTCTTTAAGTTGCTTGAAGACGTTTCACCTCTCATCCGAGAAGCTTCTTCAGTTCTAAGGTCAAATGGTGGAGAGTCCCAGATATAAACCTAGTGGGAGAAACCCCCCACAGAGGGACAAAAGGACCCCCTGATGATCCTCTAATCGCCTGAGCCAAGGTGTGAAACTGGGTGTGGGTCCCAATCAGCCAGAGTTTCAGGTGTGTTCATTGTGAAACCTGGCCCCACCTTATCATGCGAATTCCTGAGGTCAGATGGCCCAGGATGTGAGTGGGCATTAAGGCGTCTGGGAAGGGATCTCAAAACTGGATTATAGATGGCAGAGAGTTGGTGTCGTAAACCCCCGCCTCTGTTCAAAGATGGTCGCTCACAGTGGACATAGATGGCTTCTTTCACTCCTCTTTCAAACCATCTGTCCTCTCTGTCCAAAATGTGAACATTGGCATCCTCGAAGGAGTGTCCTTTATCCTTAAGATGCAGATGGACTGCTGAGTTTTGTCCTGTGCAGGTGGATCTTCTGTGTTGTGCCATGCGCCTGTGAAGTGGCTGTTTGGTCTCTCCAATGTAGAGGTCTGAGCATTCCTCGCTGCACTGTACAGCATACACCACATTGTTAAGTTTGTGTTTTGGCGTTTTGTCTTTCGGGTGAACCAGTTTTTGTCTGAGCGTGTTGCTGGGTCTGAAATGCACCGGGATGTCATGCTTGGAGAAAACTCTCCTGAGTTTTTCTGATACACCGGCTACATAGGGGATGACAATGTTGTTGCGTCTGTCTTTCTTATCCTCCCTCGCTGGTGTCTGGTCTTCTTTTCTGTGCCTCTTTGCTGACTTTAAGAACGCCCATTTAGGATAGCCGCACGTTTTGAGTGCTTCCTTTACATGTGTGTGTTCCTTCTTTTTTCCTTCAGGCTTAGAGGGAACATGTTCTGCCCGGTGGTGTAGGGTCCTAATTACTCCAAGTTTGTGTTCCAAAGGGTGATGGGAGTCAAAGAGGAGGTACTGGTCCGTGTGTGTGGGCTTCCGGTAAACTTCGATGTTGAGTTTGCCGTTCTCTTCAATGTGCACAGCGCAGTCCAGGAAAGGCAAACAGTTGTCCTTTGTGTCTTCCCTGGTGAACTTGATGTTTTTATCCACAGCGTTAATGTGCGCAATGAAGGATTCCACTTCTTATGTCTTGATTTTGACCCAGGTGTCGTCCACATATCTGTACCAGTGGCTGGGTACTCTTCCTTTGAAAGAGCCAAGAGCCTTCCTTTCCACTTCCTCCATGTAAAGGTTGGCTACAATAGGTGACACGGGGGAGCCCATGGCACAGCCATGTTTTTGTCTGTAAAAGCCTCCGTTGTACTTGTAATATGTAGTGGTGAGGCAGAGGTCTAACAGTGTGCAGATCTGATCGGGTGTGAAGTCAGAACTCGCTTCATTTCATTTCACATCATACACAGTGCTGTATTTGCATTTGATAATTACAACTTGATGAACTGTATTTTACCAATATTTATATTTTCTTGCATTTATAAAACATGCCACTCTGCTTCCAGTAGATCTGTCCATGTTTCTTGATAGTCATGTACTACCAGCAATGCTTATTTTATTCAAAAATGCTCATAAGGTGATTAAACAATCCTAGATTGACTGATTGAGTTCAGAACTCGCTTCATGTGACCTCTTAACATGATTGTCAATTGTCAAAGTAAGAGGGCAACTAGAAATATCCTGGGTATGCTGAACCCAGAGTCAGTTACTTCTGTACGATACTCAAGTCTTCAGTTAGCGCTCTCTTCAGTGGAAAACCCAGAGTTTGCTCACCTCAGTCTTACAGTTTTTCTCAGTTGCTTTGGTGCATTTCTCACAACAGAATTGATCTCTGCACCACTACTAAGGCTCTTCTCAAAACAATTAGTGCAAACTGCAAAACATGGTGGATAACTTGCAAAAGTGAGTCACTTCATCAAAAAGAAAAGTCAGTTGCTCAAAATAAGTAGTCAATGCTTCAAAAGCAAGTCCCTTAATCAAAACAGATAATATATTCATCAAAAGCAAGTACTTATATCAATCAAAGTGTCAGGGCTGTCACAATTACAAGTCATTACAGCAGCACTTTTTGGTCACAAAATCAAATGGTTTGAACATGTTCTCATTGTGACGGATTTCTTTGTAGGTGCTTCCCAATGACATGTCAAACCAAAAATTGTAAAGGAAAATCAAGACACTTCATATGCACTCTTGATAATATTTAATTGAAACTGTTCACAGCATTGTGCAACTGGGGAAATACAGTAAATTAAACATTTTACAGCAAACAAACTCACTTAGACAGTAAACCTTACTGCAGTAGTTATGAAACAAAAAACAAAAAAACAAAAACTGAAAAACAGACACTGCTGCATATCAATCATTGATATCTAGACGCTCCCGTCTGTCTGCCCAAATATTTGCATCAACATCAGCAAATGTCAGCTCTATCGATGCATCAGGGAAAATATCTTCTGGAGTGTCGAATCCACCCTCTGCAGGACTCTGCTGTGATGTCATCACAAGCTGCATCCATAGCTGCTAGCAGGGTCATTTGGGTATGTGGATGCCTGTCATATACCTTCCACCTCCAGGAAGAGAAAAACTCCTCAATTGGATTTAGGAATGGAGTGTAAGGAGGAAGAAACTCCATAAGCATCCTGTTGTGTGCTGCAAACCACTGCCTGACTACAGCAGAGTGATGGAAGCTAACATTATCCCAAACCACTACATACATTGTCCGATTGTCACCAGGATCATCCCTTTCATTTTGTGGGATTAGGTCCCTATAAAGAGCGTCCAGAAAAGCCAACAGGTGTTGTGTACTGTATGCACCAATACAAGGAATATGGGTGTGAACGCCATTTTCTGAGATTGCTGCACACATTGTAATATTTCCTCCTCGTTGGCCTGGGACATCAATGGTGGCTCTTTCTCCAATGTGATTTCGTCCACGCCGTCTGCCTTTTGCGAGATTGAATCCCGCTTCGTCAAGATATACAAACGTGTGCAGGGGTTCCCTGGCTTCCAATTCCAGGATACGCTATACAAAGGATGAGAATAAAAAAGTCTGTAATGGTCCATTTGGCACAACAGATTGTACAGTTTAAATTGTAAATAGGATTACAGTAACATGCATAAATGTAAGTGCAGTACATGGCCTAAACTTTTACAGTAAACAGAGGTACATATGCAAACATGTTTTACCTGTACATACTGGTGACGGAGCTCCTTCACTCGATCACTGTTCCGTTCAAATGGTACTTTGTACAATTGCTTCATGGACATTTCATTCCGTCTGAGGACTCTGTCTATGGTGGAAATTGATATTGACTGAATATTTCCGAAGATGGTGTCATCTTCTACGACAGTTCTTTGTATTTCTCTCAGTCTCAAAGCGTTGTTTGCAGCCACCATTGCACAAGTGCTTTCCTCTTGCTGCGGAGTCAACAGTGGACCTCTTCCACCTCTTCTAGGTTGTCTGGCAGTCCTTTTTGAGATGCAGATGAAAAAACACAAACATAAATAAGCGCAAACATGCTTACAGTAATTGTTACAGGACCATCATTCAAAACTCCTTTCTTTACAGCATTACTGTATTGTACCACAGCACACTATGCCACACCTGGGCCAAGTCTGCGCTTCAGTTACAGTACGTCTATATGTAAAGATCTATAAGGTCATGTCCTAATGCAAGTCTCCTGTATGACTATGGAAGTGCAGAGCAAATTAGTTTGTGCTGAATAACTACATTACAGTATGCTCACCTGTTTTCCCGACGAAATGTCTGAATAATAGAACTTACAGTAGTTCTCCCAACATTTGGTTGCACCCTTCGACCAGCCTCGGCCATTGTGAGGCCATGGTTTATCACATGATCCACAAGTGTTGCCCTGATTTCGTCAGGAACGTGTCTATGTGGTTGGCCTCTTCTTACCCGGTTTTGTCCTTGTCCTCGTCCTCCACCGATCCTCACCTCTCTTCCACAAGGCTGACGTTCCATGTTCTCCAGTTTTGTAGATTCAGTATGCACCTCATGCCAATCCTGTCTGTTGGTTTACATTATATATACAGGGAGTGCAGAATTATTAGGCAAATGAGTATTTTGTCCACATCAACCTCTTCATGCATGTTGTCTTACTCCAAGCTGTATAGGCTCGAAAGCCTACTACCAATTAAGCATATTAGGTGATGTGTATCTCTGTAATGAGAAGGGGTGTGGTCTAATGACATCAACGCCCTATATCAGGTGTGCATAATTATTAGGCAACGTCCTTTCCTTTGGCAAAATGGGTCAAAAGAAGGACTTGACAGGCTCAGAAAAGTCAAAAATAGTGAGATATCTTGCAGAGGGATGCAGCAGTCTCAAAATTGCAAAGCTTCTGAAGCGTGATCATTAGTGATGGGCAGATGAAGCTTCATGAAGCACTGAAGCTTTTCATCCAATTGGTTCACCCCAGCGCAAAGCGTCTTGAAGCTTCATTTGCTCTAGTAGGACATCTACTGGACGTAAAAATATTAGTTGGCATGAATTTGAAGAGTGTGGCCTTTTGCACACAGCCTGTAAATGTCAACAACAAAAGGAGTGTGTAAAACATGTATATTGTAGTGATGGCAGTATACTGTGTATATTTATACTGGCAGTATGGAAAATGATCATTTGGAAATGCTTAAAATGGAAATGATCATTTACTGTGAGGTGTGGTTGGGGTGTGGACAGTGGTTGTGCTTTTGTAACGTTGAGGTATGGACAGCTACAGACTGAGGCTTTCATCCTCAGTATTGCCCACATTTTATTCTGTAAAAACTAAATTTTCACTGCTTTTATGACCTTTTTAGTGGGGAGAACATAGCTAGGATTTAATGATTTAACAAATCTTTTAAATCCTTTGTCCTCCACAATGCTAAATGGCTGGGAGTCCTCAATCACCATGCTAACCAGGTCTTCATCTATTTGAGATTGTTCTCCTGAGGAAAGACAATAAAGACAAAGCACAAATATAAATATCACACACGTAACTTATTACAGTTGTATAATATTGTAATATCATTTAGTAACATTACGGCATGCTATATTATCATGGCGTTTGATGGCTCACCTGGTCCTGCTCCATAATCGGTGTTCCCCTTATTCTCATGCAAAGCTCTGTAGTGCCCAAGCATGGATGAGGTGTTGTTGTTATATCCCAGCTCCCTGGCACATAGCAAACACTTCACCTTGTACAAAAGTAAAAACAGCTTAACATAAATTGTATTGCACCATCAGTATTATGAAAATACATCTTCTGTAGAAATTTACATACCTTGTTGGGAGGAATAAGATCAAAATGTTCCCACACAGGGGAGGACATCCTCCTCTTCTTAGCTGGCTCCATTCTCTTCTGACTTTCTCTCCTCACTCTCATAAACCTCCAAACTGTCTCCAAACTCTCACTAACTGCAACTCTCCATCAAACACCCACATTTTTGAATGAAGTCTGAGGGGTTTATATCGCTGTCATATCTCGCGGCAAAGTTCGAACCGCTTCCTGAACCAGTCACGTGGTACAGCCGGGCAGCGAGGCTTCAGACGTCATCATTTTCAGCTCCTCCCATAAATGAAGCAAGCCTCGATACGCTCCCTCAATTACTCGACACAAGCTTCGAAGCCTCGATACAGAACGTCACATCACTAGTGATCATCGAACAATCAAGCGTTTCATTCAAAATAGTCAACAGGGTCGCAAGAAGCGTGTGGAAAAACCAAGGCGCAAAATAGCTGCCCATGAACTGAGAAAAGTCAAGCGTGCAGCTGCCAAGATGCCACTTGCCACCAGTTTGGCCATATTTCAGAGCTGCAACATCACTGGAGTGCCCAAAAGCACAAGGTGTGCAATACTCAGAGACATGGCCAAGGTAAGAAAGGCTGAAAGACGACCACCACTGAACAAGACACACAAGCTGAAACGTCAAGACTGGGCCAAGAAATATCTCAAGACTGGTTTTTCTAAGGTTTTATGGACTGATGAAATGAGAGTGAGTCTTGATGGGCCAGATGGATGGGCCTGTGGCTGGATTGGTAAAGGGCAGAGAGCTCCAGTCCGACTCAGACGCCAGCGAGGTGGAGGTGGAGTACTGGTTTGGGCTGGTATCATCAAAGATGAGCTTGTGGGGCCTTTTCGGGTTGAGGATGGAGTCAAGCTCAACTCCCAGTCCTACTGCCAGTTTCTGGAAGACACCTTCTTCAAGCAGTGGTACAGGAAGAAGTCTGCATTTTTGTAGTTTATTGCACTTTTTTGCAATTTATGTAATTACTATGGACTTAATGCATACATATTATTAAAATATGGGCTATAACAGTTGTATTGATGTATAGCAACTTGAAATGCTCCCACAAATGGCACTACAGCATGTAAAAAAAATAATATAAGCTCTGGTGGACTTGGTTCTATAGTAGGTCTTAAAGGGTTAAATAAATATCGTCAAATAATCGTGATCTCAATTTCAGTGAAAATAATCGTGATTATCATTTTTGCCATAATCGAGCAGCCCTACTTCGTGCTCCGTGGGTACTCTGTGAACCCTTAGTGATCATGATGGGGTATTTCGCCACCCCACACCACATTCGTAAGTTACGATGGCAAATACTGGGGTCTCGAGGGACCCCGAACCACCGGAGCAAACATCTCCGTCTCCTTCTCCTTGCTCCTTCTACCCTGCGCTTGCAAACGCTCAGCTTTACAGAGGGTAGTCTTCACGTAAACTGGCCCTCTCCTCAGTTCTCCTGAGCCTCGCTGTTGGACGCTTGGCTCTACAGAGGGCAGAGTTCACGTAAATCTCCCTCCTTGAGGGCCTCAGACTCTCCCTGCCGCCTTCCTACCTCCTTCTGCTCCATTCTCCTGCTCCTCGCAGGCAAGCGCTTAGCTTAGCTGGGTAGGCCCCAAGTTACGCGTAAACCGGCCTTCGCGAGGAATGGGGGTGCTCTCTACTCCGTGGCGGGTTTCGCGAACACCCCCTTCGGTGAGGACCTCGGGCTTTCCGTGCCTCCCTGTCCTCCTTGCTCTCTCTCCATCATTCTCAAGTGCCTCGCTAGTGAAAGAGAAGCTGTTTGGCCTTCCTATTACGCGAACACCGCCCTCATGTTGGATCTCGGCCTCTGCGTTGCTTTTCGTACTCCTTGCTCCCACTACATCGTTCTCAAGTGCCTCGCTAGTGAAAGCGCAGCTGTTTGGCCTTCCTATTACACGAACACCGCCCTCCAGTTGGATCTCGGGCTCTGCGTTGCTTCTCGTACTCCTTGCTCCCTCTACATCGTTGTCAAGGGCCTCGCTAGTGAAAGCGCAGCTGTTTGGCCTGCCCATTAGGCGAACACCGCCCTCCGTTTATGCTCCTCACTAGCGTACGCTTAGGTCTGCGGAGGGCCGGTTTCGCGAACACCCCCTTCGGTGAGGACCTCGGGCTCTCCATTGCTCCTTGTCCTCCTTGCTCCTTCTCTACCGTTGTCATGCACCTCGCTAGTGAAAGAGAAGCTGTTTGGCCTTCCTATTACACGAACACCGCCCTCCAGTTGGACCTCGGGCTCTCCGTGCCTCCTCGTCCTCCTTGCTCCGTCTCCATCATTCTCAAGTGCCTCGCTAGTGAAAGCGCAGCTGTTTGGCCTTCCTATTACACGAACACCGCCCTCCAGTTGGATCTCGGGCTCTGCATTGCTTCTCGTACTCCTTGCTCCCTCTACATCGTTGTCAAGGGCCTCGCTAGTGAAAGCGCAGCTGTTTGGCCTGCCCATTAGGCGAACACCGCCCTCCGTTTATGCTCCTCACTAGCGTACGCTTAGGTCTGCGGAGGGCCGGTTTCGCGAACACCCCCTTCGGTGAGGACCTCGGGCTCTCCATTGCTCCTTGTCCTCCTTGCTCCTTCTCTACCGTTGTCATGCGCCTCGCTAGTGAAAGAGAAGCTGTTTGGCCTGCCTATTACACGAACACCGCCCTCCAGTTGGACCTCGGGCTCTGCGTTGCTCCTCATCCTCCTTGCTCCCTCTACATCGTTCTCAAGTGCCTCGCTAGTGAAAGAGAAGCTGTTTGGCCTGCCTATTACACGAACACCGCCCTCCAGTTGGACCTCGGGCTCTCCGTTGCTCCTCCTCCTTGCTCCCGCTTATCGTTCTCAAGTGCCTCGCTAGTGAAAGAGCAGCCGTTTGGCCTGCCCATTATGTGAACACGGCCCTCCGTTTATGCTCTTCGCGAGCGTACGCTTAGGTCTGCGGATGGCCGGTTTCGCGAACACCGTCCTCTAGTTGGACCTGGGGCTCTCCATGCCCCTCGTCCTTCTTGCTCCCTCGCCTTCATTCTCATCTGCCTCGCTAGTGAAAGAGCAGCTATGTGGCCTGCCTATTAGATAGAATAGAATAGAATAGCCTTTATTGTCATTGTACAGAGTACAACGAAATTGGAGTGCCACTCCCTTGGTGCAAGTTTCAATAATAAATATAAATGTAAAATATAAAAAGTACAAAAAAAACAATCGTAAGTACTCAAACAATAGTATGTACAATATATACAGGATAGCAGCATTAATATAATGACAGTATGAATAGCAGCATAATATAATGACAGTGACGGTATGGAATAGGTTCAATTGTTTTTGTGCTTATTTACTACGGTGATAGCTCTGGGAAAGAAGCTATCCCTGAATCTGTTTGTCCTGGTTTTATGTGACCTGTACCGTCGACCTGACGATAATAGTTCAAACAGTTGGTTGCTGGGGTGAGAGTGGTCCTTGATGATATTGCCAGCTCTGCTGAGGTACCGAGAGTTTGCAGTGACCTCCAGGCTGGGCAGAGAGCAGCCAGTGATCTTCTGGGCTGTGTTGATGACCCTCTGCAGTACTTTCCTGTCTGCAGCTGAGCACCCTGCATACCATGTTGTTATGCCGTACGTTAGGATGCTCTCTATGGTGGCTCTGTAAAATGTCACCAGCAGCCTCTCCTCCAGGTTGTTCCTCCTGAGCACTCTCAGAAAGTGGAGACGCTGCTGGGCCTTTTTAACCACCGCTGTAGTATTTGCAGTCCAGGAGAGGTCATGAGATATCTGCACGCCCAGAAACCTCATGGAGTGTACCCTCTCCACACAGCTCCCGTGAATGTAAAGTGGGGCCGGGTCTGCTCTGCCCTTCCTGAAGTCCAAGATAAGTTCTTTAGTTTTCATGGTGTTCAGTTGGAGGTTGTTAACTGAACACCACTCAGTCAGTCTGTTGACCTCATCTCTGTAGTCCGACTCATCCCCCCTTGAGATGAGTCCAACCACTGTGGTGTCATCCGCGAACTTTATGATGGTGTTTGAGAGATGGGTAGGGGAGCAGTCGGATGTATAGAGCGTAAACAGGAGGGGACTCAAAACACATCCTTGTGGAGACCCGGTGCTGAGTGTGATGGTGCTGGACCGGTGGGGGCCGAGTCTGACAGACTGTGGTCTATTTGTCAGGAAGTCCTTGATCCAGAGGCAGATGGGGGTGGAGAGTCCCAGGTGAGACAGTTTCTGGACCAGGATCTCCGGGATGATATGATTGAATGCTGAGCTGAAGTCCAGAAAGAGCATTCTCACATAGCTTCCTCGGTGCTCCAGGTGACTCAGCGCAGTGTGGAGCGCTATGGTGATAGCGTCCTCGGTGGAACGATTTGTCCTGTAGGCAAATTGGTGGGGGTCCAGAGTGGGAGGCAGACCGGCCCTGATGTGCTGACAGACCAGTCTGTCAAAGCACTTCATCACTACAGGCGTAAGTGCAACAGGCCTGTAGTCATTTGGGCTGGCCACAGCTGTCTTCTTGGCGATGGGGATGATGGTGGAGGTTTTGAGGCAGGGCGGGACGGTGTTTGATGACAAGGAGAGGTTGAAGATTTTAGTGAAGACTCCAGTCAGTTCGTCAGCACATGCTCTGAGAACCTTTCCATGTATTCCATCAGGACCTGCCGCCTTCCTGGGATTCACTGACCTTAGAACACACCTCACTTGATGCTCCCTAAGTGTTAGTGTGCCAGTGCTGGGGGCGGGTGGAAGTGGTGTGGCAGCTGAGGGCTTGGTCGTCTCAAAGCGGGCGAAGAAACGGTTTAGATCCTCAGCCAGTGAGGCATCAGTCCTAGATGTTGACTGGTTATTGCTTCTGTAGTTGGTAATGTGATTGATCCCCTGCCACATTTTTCTAGGGTCGTTGTCAGCAAAGTGATCTTCAATCCTCCTCCTATAGGCAGCCTTAGCTTTCCTGATGCCTCTACTCAGGTCTGCCCTGGCCGCCCTATACGCAGCCCTGTCCCCTGACTTGAAGGCAGTGTTGCGGCTTTTTAGGAGGGATTGCACTTCGCTATTCATCCAGGGTTTTTGATTTGGAAACACCCTGACCCTTTTGTTGACGGTGACATTGTCAACACAGTTCCTGATGTACGAGAGTACAGTGTCCGTGTACTCCTGGAGGTTGTGGCTGGAGAATAAATCCCATACAGTTGTTGAGAAGCAGTCCTGCAGTTGAGAAAGGGCTCCTTCAGGCCAGGTTTTTATTGTCTTTGTCTGGGGCTTTGTTTTTCTCAGCAGGGGGGTGTAGGTGGGGGTGAGGGACATGCAGAGGTGGTCAGATCCAGCCAGGTGGGGGAGGGGTGTCGCTCTGAAAGCATGGTCCAAAGTGTGTTCTCCTCTCGTAGCAAAGTCCACAAACTGGACAAATTTAGGAAGCACAGTCTTTAGGCACGCTTTGTTAAAGTCGCCGGCGACAATAAAAACCCCATCGGGGTGGGCAAGCTGTTGTTTGTTTATGGTGTTGAGCAAGAGGCTGAGAGCCGTGCTAACGTTAGCATCCGGCGGTATATAAACAGCTATCACAATAACTACTGTAAACTCCCTCGGGATGTAAAAAGGTCTGCACGAGACTGCCAGAACCTCCAAATCAGGAGAACAGTGTGTGTGAATGATCCTGCTGTTACAACACCACTCGTTATGCACGTAAACACATAGCCCCCCTCCTCTGCTTTTACCTGAGTTGCTGTTTCTGTCATGCCGGTGTAGCGTGCGGCCTGCTAACTCGACTGCAGCGTCGGGAATCAGCGGGTGAAGCCACGTCTCCGTAATAAGAATAATGCTGCAGTTACGTGCAAAGCTTGTGTTGGCTATCTGTAGCTCCAATTCGTCAAGTTTGTGGGTGATGGATCTGGCGTTCGATAGGAAAAGGCTCGGAAGTGCTAGCCGGTGTGGATGTTTGCGTAGCCTAGCGTCTGAGCCCGACCGGCATCCCCTCTTCTGCTTTCTTTCCCTCCGTCGCCTTCTACGCTTGCTGGGCGGGCAGACCATCCACGGTGACCCTGGCGGTCTCGCTATCTCCACCAGGATGTTGTGTGTTCGCTGATAGTCGCCAGAAACAGACAAACTATATTTAAAACCTAGGTCAATTAGGTTCTGGCGACTGTAAGAGATGGCGGCGTTGCAAACATTCAAAAATATCCACATTAAAAGTAAAAACGAGCACCAAACTGGAGAGCTAAGAGCCGCTGCACCCGTGCGCGCCGCCGAGTACTTTGCTTTCTAATGTTAACGAAGAAATAAAGAAAGAACTGATGCTTCGTGAACTGCCTTCTTCCCTAGACGCGCTTATGACTCTGTGCGTCCGGTTGGATGACCACGTGCGCGCACACCGGAGCGCACACACACGGACGGGACAGGAATCACTGGAGTATCACGGGGCCTCTCCTGCCGGCCGCGGGCCGCACGACTCCGACACCTGTGATGAGGAGGAGCCCACGCAGCTTGGACGCTCGCGGCTGATGCCTGCAGAGCGCCAGCGCCGTCTGGCTGCCAGTGAGTGCGTCTATTGCAGCCGTAAGGGTCACTCTGTCTCCTCGTGCCCGACGCTGGCAAAAGGGCGCGCTCACCAGTGATTGAGAGGGTGCTGGTGGGCGATCTGTCTAGTAAAAACCCTCTCCCCAGACTTCTCTTACCGGCCAAACTTCGAGTACAATCTGTTTTTCACTCGCTTTCAGTACTCATTGACTCTGGGGCTGAGCAGAACTTTATTGACACCTCGCTCGCCGCCAAACTGAACATCGCCTTGGAGCCCTTGTCGCGCCCTCTCCGCGTGCACGCACTCTCTGGTCACCGCCTGCCCGATATCACTCATGTCTCGGAATTCCTTTCGCTGTCTCTCTCGGGCAATCACACGGAGAGGATTTGTTTTTTTGCATTCACGGCTCCGCTCACCCCGCTGGTTCTCGGTCACCCCTGGCTGGTGCTCCATAACCCGCACATTGATTGGGAGAAAGGTGACATCCTGGGTTGGAGTGTGAATTGTCACATGTCTTGCCTTCGGGCGGCCACGTCACCCGTTCCGCTTCTGTCCTCTGGTTCGCCGTCCGACCCCCCGGATCTTTCGGCGGTCCCACGGGTCTATCATGACTTGCGAGGCGTGTTCTGCAAGGATCGGGCGCGGTCCCTTCCCCCCCACCGCCCGTATGACTGCGTTATCGATCTCCTTCCGGGGGCTCCGTTGCCGTCTAGCCGCCTGTACAGCCTCTCCCAGCCGGAGCGGGTCGCTATGGAACGTTACATCTCTGAGTCGCTTGCTGCGGGCTTGATCCGTCCCTCCTCCTCCCCGGTTGTGGCTGGGTTCTTCTTCGTGGACAAGAAGGATGGTTCGTTGTGCCCGTGTATCGATTATCGGGGCCTTAATCTGATCACTGTCAAGAACAGGTATCCTTTGCCGCTGCTTTCCTCTGCTTTTGAGCTGCTCCAGGGCATGACTGTTTTTATTAAGCTGGACCTGCGCAACGCCTACCACCTGGTTCGCATCAGGGAGGGGGATGAGTGGAAGACGGCCTTCAATACTCACCAGGCGCACTTTGAGTACCTTGTTATGCCCTTCGGCCTCACCAACGCTCCCGCGGTTTTTCAAACCATGGTGAACGAGGTGCTTCGTGACTTTGTTAATCGCTGTGTCTTTGTGTACTTGGATGATATTCTCATCTTTTCTAAGACGCTCGCGGAACATCAGGTGCATGTGAGACAGGTCCTGCAACGCCTCTTGGAGAACCGGCTGTTTGTGAAGGGGGAGAAGTGTGAGTTCCACGTGCCTGCAGCAGCTTTCCTGGGCTATATAGTTGAGAGGGGAAATCTA
Source organism: Diplotaxodon limnothrissa (assembly GCF_057381915.1). Taxonomy (NCBI): domain Eukaryota; kingdom Metazoa; phylum Chordata; class Actinopteri; order Cichliformes; family Cichlidae; genus Diplotaxodon; species Diplotaxodon limnothrissa. The sequence goes on along the minus strand of NC_140612.1, from coordinate 11,042,803 downwards.
CGGACTGACCCTGGAAAGGTGCGTGCGGTGGTTGAATGGCCTGTTCCTCCTAATCGCCGCCAACTGCAACGTTTTCTGGGATTCGCTAATTTCTACAGGAGATTCATTCGCGATTTTAATAGGATCTCCCTCCCTCTCACTAAACTCACCTCTCCGAAGGTTCCTTTTCAGTGGGATCCTGCCGCTCAGCGAGCCTTCGCCCAGCTCAAGGAGAGGTTTTCCTCGGCACCCATCCTCCGGCAACCGGACCTCACACGGCAGTTCGTGGTGGAAGTCGACGCTTCTGACTCCGGGGTGGGGGCGGTTCTCTCGCAACAAGAGGACGGTAAGCTTCACCCATGTGCTTTCTTCTCTCGCCGTCTCTCACCCGCAGAAAGCAATTACAACGTCGGGGATCGGGAACTCTTGGCCATAAAACTCGCCCTGGAGGAATGGAGACATTGGCTGGAGGGAGCTGCTCACCCGTTCATTGTTTGGACGGATCACAAGAACCTGGAGTACATCCGTTCGGCCAGACGTCTCAGTTCTCGGCAAGCCAGGTGGGCATTGTTCTTTGCTCGCTTTGATTTCACCATCACCTACAGGCCAGGATCTCGCAACATGAAGCCAGACACCCTGTCCCGGCAGTTTTCCACCACGGAGGAGGAGTCGGACCCCGAACCCATTCTGCCGGCGGCCTGGGTGGTTGGAGCCATTTCCTGGGAGATTGAATCCCTCATTCAGGAGGCACAAGAGACTGAACCGGATCCTGGTACCGGCCCGACTGGCCGCCTCTTCGTCCCCTCGGCGGTCCGCTCCCAGGTACTCCAGTGGGCTCACACTGCCCGTTTCTCATGTCACCCCGGGGTCCTCCGCACCCTGTCCTTCCTTCGACGCTACTTCTGGTGGCCCACCATGGCGAGGGACGTCAGGGAGTTTGTGTCCGCCTGTCCGACCTGCGCCCAGAACAAGCGGTCAAACCAACCGCCGTCGGGCCGTCTTCTGCCTCTCCCTACGCTGGCCCGACCATGGTCACACATCGCTCTAGACTTCATCACTGGACTGCCTCCCTCTGCAGGTTACACCGCTATACTAACTATCATCGACCGTTTCTCTAAGGCCGCACACTTTGTCGCCCTTCCTAAACTCCCTACTGCTCTGGAGACGGCTCGGCTCCTCACCTCACATGTGTTCAGGCTCCACGAGATCCCCGAGGACATCGTCTCGGACAGAGGACCACAATTCACTTCCCGAGTATGGAAGGAATTTTGCACCGCGCTAGGAGCCAAGGTCAGCCTCTCTTCCGGTTTCCACCCGCAGAGCAACGGACAGTTCGAACGGGCTAACCAGGAGTTGGAAGCTGCCCTCCGGTGTGTTGCCTCCCACAATCAATCAACCTGGAGTGAACAGCTGCCATGGATTGAATACGTCCACAACAGCCACACCTCCGCCGCCACGGGCAGGTCACCCTTTGAGGCATCCCTGGGCTACCAACCACCCCTGCTCCCAGCTGTCGAAGGTGAGCACTCTGTCCCCTCTGTTCAGGCTCACCTCCGCAGGTGCCGCCGGGCCTGGCGTGCTACTCGGGCCGCTCTACTTCGCACTAAGGAGCGCAACAAAGCCCTCGCTGACCGCCACCGGACACCGGCCCCTGAATACTCCGTCGGTCAACAGGTATGGCTGTCTACCCGTTTTGTGCCATTACGGACAGAGTCTAAGAAGCTGTCGCCTCAGTTCATTGGCCCCTTTCCCATAGACTCCATTGTCAACCCTGTGTCCGTTCGCCTCAAACTGCCACGTACCATGCGGATTCACAATGTTTTCCATGTGTCCCAGGTCAAGCCTGTGCTCTCCAGCCCGCTGTGTCCTCCCGCCAGGGCCCCGCCGCCCCCCCGGCTTGTGGGTGGTCAGCTGGTCTACGACATCTCCCGCATCATGGACTCCCGGTGCCGGGGCAGGGGTTTTCAGTACCTGGTGGATTGGGAGGGCTACGGGCTAGAGGAACGTTCCTGGGTGCCTCGGGCGGCTATTCTGGACAAGAATATGCTTCGGGACTTCCATCGCAGGCATCCAGGTAAGCCTGGTGGGTCGCCGGGAGGCTCCCGTTGAGGGGGGGGGGGGGGGTACTGTCATGGTCCCTGTGCCTGCCCAGCTGGCCTCACAAGGCTACACTTGTGTTTTGCTTTTTCTCTCTCTCCCCTACCTCTCTGCCTGGGCGGAGCTCACAGCTGGCTCCCACCCTTGGCTCACACAGCTGTTGGCGATCAGCTGATTACGATCTACTATTTGAGGCTGGGTCACAGATCCTCTCATCGCTGGATGATTGAGCTACTGACGTTAGTCTTTCTTTTGGTCTTATACCTTTACGCCCTACCTTCGTGATTTGTGAGTGATTTCTCCCTTCCCTGTTCCAGTTTATCTTCCCGGACCTGTGACCTCCCCGCGGTACGGACGTGTGTGAGTCGGATGTGAGGACGTGAGCGAGAGAGAGAGAGAGCCTTCCCCAAATCCCCTGGAACCCTGGACTTTCCCCGTCACTGTATATAGTATTGCACTGGTGTGTAAATAAATCGTGTTCTGAGACGTCAACCTGCTCTGCGCTTGAGTCCCTGCTTTCAGTTTGTGACAGATAGTGGGTCCATTCTTCATCAATGGAAACCTCAAGGCCACTGGATATTTGAAATTGCTACATGATGATGTGTTCCCCTCTTTATGCACTGAAGCTGGTACGTTCCCTGAGTTTTTCAGCAAGATGGTGCACCACCACATTATGGGTGCCAGGTCCAAGCATTCCTAGATGAACAGTTTCCTGGAAAGTGGATTGGTCGTCGTGGGCCAGTTGAATGGCCCCCAAGGTCTCCCAATCTGACCCCTTTAGACTTTTATCTTTGGGGTCATCTGAAGGGAATTGTCTATGGTGTGAAGATACGAGATGTGCAGCACCTGAAGCTACGGATACTGGATGCCCGTGCTGGCATTTCTCTTGTGGTGTTGCTATCAGTGTGTGAAGAGTGGAAGAAGAGGGTTGCATTGACAATCCAACACAATGGGCAGCACATTGAACACATTTTATAAGTGGTCAGAAACTTGTAAATAACTCACGAAAGAATAAAGTTACGTTGAAACCAAGCACACCATTGTTTTTCTTGTGACATTACCAATGAGTTTGATGTGTCACATGGCCCTCTTCCTATTGGAAAAACAAAAGTTGTATCCAAGATGGCCGACTTCTAAATGGCCACCATGGTCACCACCCATCTTGAGGAGTTTGTCCCCTCACAAATACTAATGTGCCACAAACAGGACTTTAATATCACCAACCATTCCCATTTTATTACGGTGTATCCATATAAATGGCCCAACCTGTATCTTAAACTGGATTCATCAGCATGCCAATGAATTGGGATGACTTCAGTAGTTTAACCCATTCTGTATCCTGAAGAGCACCTTTGGGATGTAGTTCAAGAAATTTGTTGCAAATAGGCGAGATGAAATCATGTCAATATAGTTTCTCATGGAATGTCTTACAACAGCGGTCCCCAACCTTTTTTGCGCCACGGACCGGTTTATGCCTGACAATATTTTCATGGACCGGCCTTTAAGGTGTCGCAGATAAATACAACAAAATAAAACTAGTACCGGTACCGAAAAAAAGAAATTTATTCATAACACACATGAAAACACCAAGGAAAACCGAGTAAACGATAAAAACGATAACAAAATAACGCTGAAAACCGATAAAAACCCTGAAAACTATACATTTCACACCTGAGCCTCAACTCTCGTGGCCCGGTACCAAACGACTCACGGACCGGTACCGATCCAAGGCCCGGGGGTTGGGGACCGCTGTCTTACAAGACCTGCAGAAGCCATGGGATCAGGAATTCAGGCTCTAAAGATTAAACTGAAAACTGAACAAACAAGATATAACTTCTTAACTTAAGAAGGAGGCTGCAGTAAAAGCCTGGTAGAGTATCTAGTATCTAGAAGAAGGAAACAGCATTTGATGGATCATGATGTTCAAGCATTCTAGTCTTCAGGGAGTGACTGACTACAAAGCACTATCATTGAAATATGAAATATATTTAAATTTGGTTAGTTTGTCGACTTACTATGTATACAAACTACCAAAATCCTTAAACAGTTAATAGCTTGAATTAAAGCTCAAAGTGTGCACTTCAGTCACATCTCAGTTGTTTGATTTAAAATCCACTGTAGTGGTGTAAACTTTGTGTCTTTGTACAAAAATCTATGGATCTAACCCTGTTAGGTCTACACACTTTTGCACATATTTTCTATGTATATGGTTTATAAGGCCAATTTGTCCTCATCATACATCTTCTCTTTGCAAATGTGCAGTGTTGGGAAGGTTACTTTTAAAATGTATTCCACTACAAATGACAGAATACACGCCCCAAAATGTATTTTGTAACGTATTCTGTTACGTTACTCAATGACAGTAACGTATTCTGAATACTTTGGATTACCTATTATATTATCATGCTTTTTTACAACTACATGAATGTACTATTGCTGTGTGATTTATTACTATTACTGAAGGTTAGTCACCATACCAATACCAACTAGATGTTAAAATCTTAATATAAATGAGTAACAGTAGGGTGGACATTAGGTAAGGCTGCACTTTTTGCAGCGATCTCGTATAGAGAACTATTCCGCGCGTATATAAAACAGGTCCGCGGCGCTGAACCGTAGTAAAGGGACCTCTGGCTAATACGTCAGGTTCCGTGTCTGACTCGTAGTCGAAAACTAGCTTTACTTTGTTGTTTGGGTCAACTTTGCTAGCGAGAGAATGAGAGAGGCGTTGAAAGGCTGCTCCAACGGAACTTATTGTTTCGGAGAAAAACACGAAAAAAGTGTACAGCCGAGTCTTAATAGCTTACTTACAACTGGGCTCGTCAGGCACTCTTTTTGGCTGCAGTGGTTATTATTATATTTACATGCTTCCAGCTCCCGTTTCTGCTTGGTGACAACTCGTACTTTTCCTTTTTCTCCCTCCCTCGCTCACAGACACATAACGGGTATAGCAGTCCGTTCTCCCTGCAGCACGGACTACAGTATACTGCCCATGAGGCTACATTCTTTAGGGCGATGCCTGTAACACTCTGCCTGTTGCCTTCATATTAAATCATTTTTGTGAATAATTTTTTTAAATATTTTTTTCACGTCATTATGTGGGCCACAAGTAGGGGTGACATGGACAGATTGAGACACAGGCATTAGAGCCTCTTAATGCGTGTTTTGTTTGGGGCGTGGAAACCAAAAATAGAGAGGGCATAGCCAAACATATGAAAATACCACCGTGTAATCCCTTTATTTCAGCAAAGTAAATGTATTCTAAATACCACCTTTTTAAACGGTAACTGTAATGGAGTACAGCTACTCATATTTTGTATTTTAAATACGTAACGGCGGTACATATATTCCGTTACTCCCCAACACTGCAAATGTGTTATATTAACCTAACACGAGTCTCTAGCTAGCTAAGAGGTAAGAAGTAAATATAACCCAAGTGACATATTAACGCTCCAAATGAATCTATTATCTCTCTTTTTTTTTTTTTTTCAAAATATTCATTTAGAGCATGGGTTATCTTGTTTATACGTCAATCAGCTTGCTAATTTATTGCTAACCTCTAACTCACCTGTGGACAGTTTAAAAGGTGGACGTAGCTACCGTGACAAGTCTCAAGATGAACGTTTCCCCCGTCGCAATCTTAGCCAGTAAGCATGTGATGTCTTACCCCAGATAATCCATTATGAAATATAGTATAACCGAGATTTACACATTTTACTTAATTTCATTTTTGATATGACCCAAAATTTGTGCCCAAAAACCCAGCACACAAGTATTTACAGAGGTCAAGACAGAAAACCGTTTTCCTATAGGCCTTTTAATCTTTTTGCAATTACAGGTATTGCCATCTAGTGGCCCTCAAATAAACAAAATATGCAAGTTGAGGGGACTAAAGCGTTTGCTTGATTTTTCCGATCTGGAATTCTATAAATGTTTTTATTGCCTATGGACTCAGGTCCATGCGAAAGACAATAAGAGATTGAGCTGTTTAACACTTGGATAAATTGCCACATTGATCATTTTAGTACAGTTAAAAGACTAAATATTTTGTGGGGTTTTAAGTCAATGATGTCTCTCTCTTTCTTTGCGTTTAGGAACTGCAGGAGCATTTGGACATGGAAATTGCTAATGACGTCAGAATTTACAGTGAAAGCATTGTTAGTAGGTGCTAGCCACATGTGTTAGCTAGTAGTTGATCAACAAACAGGAAGTTGAGAGGATTTTTTTAAAGCCCCCTCAACTGTGTTTACTTGCCACTGCTCTATCTCAGAGCATCACACAGCAGCACTGATGATGACTTGAGAGCATGTCTCCTGTCTGACTTCATTAACAACAACATCACTAAGCATGCATGAATATATACAAATGCACTGACCTGGTTTTGCTGCTGTTGCTGCAGCTGAATCGCAGGGCCATCTATAAATAATTATGTAGCAGTGAGTTGGCTCCATTTTGTTCTGAACCTGCAGAGTGACTGATTTTTAGACCCAGTCTCCAGGGGAGGCACTGAAACGGACATTAGGGAGACTCTGCTGTGTGAAAGGTTTCAGGTAAGAGTAGGTTCCCAGTTGCCTCAGAGGCTAAGTGTGATTTGCAGCATTAAACGCATTGCTATGTAATACCTGCTTCTATAGTTCTCCACATGAGCAGCCAAAAGTATAAAGGCTACAGGACATAATCAGGTTTGTGAGGCAAAGAAAAGACAAATACAGCTGCACTGTTGCTCGCTTTGACCTGCCTCTACTTGAAAGCATGCCTGAACCTTTTATACACACAAAAAAAAGATGAACGCAAATACATGAGCTCACATTCACTAAGATCCTCACTGTTTCACTTGATACCGTACATACAAAGTCCAAATGAATCCTCCTGCTTTAAAAGCAGCTGGCAGGTTCAGTGCCTTGCTTAAGGGTATTAAGAAATTACATGGCTGCTGACGGAAGTGAGAGCAATACTTTGCTCTCATGCAAAGGCAGAAGTCGGCATGCACACATTCATGACCAGAGTAGGGATTTCAGAAACAATGTATGAGATCAGCAACAGTAACAGGAATCCCAGGCTGACACTGTTATAATGTTAAACTCCTGTGCTGCTTTAGAAAAATAAAATACTTTATACAATATTTAAATCTGATGGTTATGTTGCCAATTAATGCATCCAAGTATGCCACACTTTTGTATCTGTGTGCATTCTTACCTTTGGTATGTGTGGGTGTGACCTCGGACATGCTTGTGTTGTATACCTACAGTGCTGTGAAAAAATTTTCCCTCTTCCTAATTTCCTATTTCTTCATTTTATGTCATAAATGTTGCAGATTATCAAAGAAATTTAAATACTAGCTGAAACACCATTTATTGTGTTAATTTAAACCTGATTCTTGTATATTAGTAACTATAATGCAAACAACAAAAAGCAAAATGGTGAATGAGATTGACTGCAACATCGCAGGTTGATTTGACAACTGTCAAATAAGCCCCTTTCTTTGTATATGATTCAAAAAAGTCATAGACAGCAAAACAAAGCCAAATTGAGTTGTTATTTTTTTTTTTTCCAAACAAAGAAATCCATGAACATCAACATGCTGCTACTCTGAATGGTCCATATGGTTAATCAAAATGGAAATATAGTGGGCGCATTATTTATTTATTTATTTTCCCCAGTGCTTTTTTTCTTTACGTGATTACAAAACAACTGTTGGAAAAATGAATTTACAATTTTGCATATTGCCTACTCGTCACCCCGCAGTCATTTAAACAGAGTGCACAGTAAATCCACTGAGTGCAATTTCCTAACTCAGTGACAAAGCTGCAATCCTAAAGTAAGTGACAAGTGTTTCTTACAGACATGCATGAGGCATTCATCACACGAATCAGGAACAGCATTATTAAGCTCGGGGGGAGAATCTCACACACAGCAATCCTTTCATTTCCTTTCAGCCCTCTCTGAACTAATGAAGAGTTATTACTGAGGTTAGTCGACCACAAGAAAACCCTGTCGCTGTCTCTCTGAGTGAGGAATTAAAGTTAATTGACTGTACCGGGGATTAGGTGTAGGCCACAACCAAATCAGTCTGCTGTTTGAGGTGCAAAGTCATCGCACATCCTCAAATTGAAGTATTACTTTCAGCCCATGTAACGTCACTGTCCTCTATATCTTTGCAACTTTGAACACCTGGTGGCAATGTTGCAGCTGTATGTTTTTCCTCTAGTAGCAATATTTCAAATGAGTTTAAAGCACAAAATCACAGTTTTTAAACTCCATACCCAGTGGATGATAATTCTGGAGTTACACAGATGCAATAATCAATAACTCATTCCAGTGTGGTGCTTTATGCTCCAGTGCCAAGTTGCCAACTGCTACTGATAAGACTGCTGAATTAAAACATACTTACAATCTGCTGAAAGACAACAGAACAATATGTGTGATTTGAGAAAGTATTTGGAAAACAGTTTAACTTTAAATGTTCAGACTTGGCGAAGGATCCATCCATTTTCTCAAGTACTTATCCAACATGATATTACAAGAAACTATCCTAGCTGACATTAGGTAAGAGGCATGGTACAGACTGAACACCTAACAGTCCAATGTCTGTGTTCCATGTGTAAAAAAGAACACTTCTACAGTGCTTTTCCAGTCTTCTTGGCTTTGCAAAGTGCTCTACTTTACAACCAAATTTACCTCTTCAAGGATATATATACTTGCATCCCCCAGTCACGACTGATTTAGGTCTAACATTCATATCTTTGGACTGTGGTAGAATCTTTAGGGGCACAGGCAGACATGCAAGCCAGTACCCCATATAATTTAAAAAAGAGGGTGGGGTGGGGAGGTAACAGACACAGACACATTTCTCAAAGATAAATACTCATTTGCAAGTATTAGCTCTAGAAATCCTCATTAGAATAGAATAGAATAGAATAGAATAGAATAGAATTCAACTTTATTGTCATTGCACATGCACAGGTACAGGGCAACGAAATGCAGTTTGCATCCATCCAGAAGTGCTTTAGTGATATAGATATATTACAATATATATTAGCAATAATATAGATATGTGAGTATATTACAGAAATGGGTCTATTATGGTATGTTATAATGTACACGGTATGAAGTATGTTGTGAATATTCTATAACTATAAGTATGTACAGGCTGTAGTGAGTACAAGCTATGTACAGGATATGAACAGGATATAAATATGAAAAACTATACAGAATATGAAATAAATAACTTTACAGAATCTGGGATATACAGCTATACAGAAATGGGAACTATGCAAGTTGTAAACAGTTGTAGGATTAAAGATTATCGAATGTACAGAATGATTATTTACACAGAGCTATACAGTAGTGCAGTTAAGATAAGTGAGGGTGTAGATAGTTTCTACAGAGGCTATATAAAGTGCTAGTGGTTGTGAGTGGTGGTTCAGTCCATGTTATTATTGTGTTTGAGGGTACAGTTGTCCATTGTGGGTGTGTGTATGTTCAGTCCATGAGTTTAACGTGGGTCAGATGTCAGGAGGCAGAGTTCAGGAGTCTGACAGCTGTGGGGAAGAAGCTGTTCCGGTACCTGGTGGTCTTAGTCCGGAGGCTCCTGTGGCGCCTCCCAGAGGGCAGGAGGGTGAAGAGTCCATCTGTTATCCAAGTAACAGATGAGCAATCAAAGGAAAGGTAACTGACCTGTTAAACTGGTCTTGGTTTCACTGTAGAGTACTTACACTACATTTGCCAAGTATATTCTACAAACAGTTAGCCCCTCAGGCATGTGTCTGAGTAGAAACACACTGGAAGCTGCCAGGTTCTCTTACTGGACAATGTAAAGCAAACGCAGCAGGGGTGTGAAGGTAGAATTCCTTGAATCAATTCCTTGATTCCCCTTATGTAGGTCCCACAGAGCTACCGTGAACCCTGCAGGCTGGGAGTACCAAATGCATGGTGAGCCATGTATGTTAACTAGCCTTCAAGAATTGTTTATGTTGAATTAACAACCTAATCTCTTCCATTCATTTCTTCAAAGTGTCTTGCTGAAGGTCACAAATATGTTACATGTGGTAGCCATCAATGGGGAGTCTGAACTAGCTGTTCTCACCTGGATTTAGACAGAGTCCATTTAATCCTTCAGGTCATAGACATTAAGAAGGTTTCCAATTGTTCTGCCATCCCATTACATAAACACTTACATTAGCAAGTCAAATATCTTTCAGCTTTTGATTCATCTTTTCCAACTACCGAAAGCTGTCCATTATATTATTCTCAGGCCTTGCAGAATAATATATTACATTAGGCCAGCCAATTTGTGCTTTTTGAAGGTTGATGTAAATAATATTTTAATCAATATGTCCCCCTAAAATTCATTTTTTTAATCTGTCAAAGCATATGCCTTTGGGAAGTAAAATTCATTTAGTTATATCAGCTTGCTTTGCTGCATAGTTGAATAATTTCTACAAACTGAGACCTCAGAGCTTTGCAAACTTCTAGGTCCTACCACTGCTGGAACAGCAAAAAGGCAGAGAAATATAGACATACACTACCAGTCAAAGGTTTGGCACATGTTCTCATTTAATGTTTTTTTTTCTTTATTTTCATGAGTATTGACATTGTAGTTTCTGGAATTATGGAATTATGTAGTAAACAAAAAATGTGAAATAATTCAAAACATGTTTTATATTTTAGATTCTTCAAAATAGCATCATGAGGTCGTCACCTGAAAAGGTTTTCAAACAGTCTTGAAGGAGTTCCCAGAGATGCTGAGCACTTGACCCCAGAGTGAGCATCTTCACTCTGCGGTCCAGATCCTCCCAAACATCTCAACTGGGTTTAGGTCAGGTGACTGTGGAGGCCAGGTCATCTAGCACAGTGCCCCATTACTCTCCTTATTGGTCAAATAGCCCCTACACAGCTTGGAGGTGTGTTTGGGGTCATTGTCCTGTTGAAAAATAAATGATGGTCCAACTGAATGCAAACTGGATGGGATTGCGTGTTGCTGCAGGATGCTGTGGTAGCCATACTGGTTCAGTGTGCATTCAATTTTGAATAAATCCCCAACAATGTCACCAGTAAAGGATCCTTACACCATCACACCTGATTTGAGGAAATCAAGAGAGGCTTTAGGAAACATATATAACAGTATATCCAGACACATAATGCAGAGGCACATTATACATATTAATAAATTAAGAAAAGAAAATTCAAGAATGAAAACTGACAGGTAAATATACAGTGGGGCAAAAAAGTATTTAGTCAGCCACCGATTGTGCAAGTTCCCCCACCTAAAATGATGACAGAGGTCAGTAATTTGCAGTGTTGGGAAGGTTACTTTTAAAATGTATTCCGTTACAGAATACAGAATACATGCCCCAAAATGTATTCTGTAACGTATTCCGTTACGTTACTCAATGACAGTAACGTATTCTGAATACTTTGGATTACTTAATATATTATCATGCTTTTTACAACAACGTGAATGTACTATTGCTGTGTGATTTATTACTATTACTGAAGGTCCGCGACTCCGAACTGTAGTAAAGGGACCTCTGACTAATACGGCGGGGTCCCTGTCGGCTCATAGCCGAAAAATAGCTTTACTTTGTTGTGTGGGTCAATTTTTCTTGCGAGAGACAGAGAGAGGCGTTGAAAGACTGCTCCAACGGAACTTATTGTTTTCGGAGGAAAACACGAACACGGTGTACAGTCGAGTCTTAATAGCTTACTTACAACTGGGCTCGTCAGGCACTCTTCTTGGCTGCAGTGGTTATTATTATATTTACATGCTTCCAGCTCCCGTTTTTCCTCGACGACAACTCGTACCTTTCCACTCGCCTTTTTCTCCCTCCTCGCGCTCACAGACACATAACGTGTATGGCAGTCCATTCTCCCTGCAACACGGACTATACTGCCCATGATGCTACATTCTTTAGAGCTATGCTTGTAGCATTCTGCCTGTTAGCTTAGCACAACAACAACAACGAAAAGGCGCTCTCTCACCCAGGAAACACACAGTCGCAGAAAGAGAGAGAGAGCGTCGCCCTGTAACCATGGCAACCGTAACGCTGCCGCCTGGAACGAAAGAACGTAGCTGTCAAACAAAACCCAAACAGTCCTGACCCGCGACAAAATGAAACAGGAAAGTACCGCAGTGTAATCCATTTATTTCAACAAAGTAACTGTATTCTGAATACCACCTTTTTAAACGGTAACTGTAACGGAATACAGTTACTCATATTTTGTATTCTAAATACGTAACGGCGGTACATGTATTCCGTTACTCCCCAACACTGGTAATTTGCACCAGAGGTACACTTCAACTGTGAGAGACAGAATGTGAAAAAAAAATCCATGAATCCACATGGTAGGATTTGTAAAGAATTTATTCGTAAATCAGGGTGGAAAATAAGTATTTGGTCAATAACAAAAATACAACTCAATACTTTGTAACATAACCTTTGTTGGCAATAACAGAGGTCAAACGTTTACTATAGGTCTTTACCAGGTTTGCACACACAGTAGCTGGTATTTTGGCCCATTCCTCCATGCAGATCTTCTCGAGAGCAGTGATGTTTTGGGGCTGTCGCCGAGCAACACGGACTTTCAACTCCCGCCACAGATTTTCTATGGGGTTGAGGTCTGGAGACTGGCTAGGCCACTCCAGGACTTTCAAATGCTTCTTACGGAGCCACTCCTTTGTTGCCCGGGTGGTGTGTTTTGGATCATTGTCATGTTGGAAGACCCAGCCTCATTTCATCTTCAAAGTTGTCACTGATGGAAGGAGGTTTTGGCTCAAAATCTCACGATACATGGCCCCATTCATTCTGTCCTTAACACGGATCAGTCGTCCTGTCCCCTTGGCAGAAAAACAGCCCCATAGCATGATGTTTCCACCCCCATGCTTCACAGTAGGTATGGTGTTCTTGGGATGCAACTCAGTATTCTTCTTCCTCCAAACACGACGAGTTGAGTTTATACCAAAAAGTTCTACTTTGGTTTCATCTGACCACATGACATTCTCCCAATCCTCTGCTGTATCATCCATGTGCTCTCTGGCAAACTTCAGACGGGCCTGGACATGCACTGGCTTCAGCAGCGGAACACGTCTGGCACTGCGGGATTTGATTCCCTGCCGTTGTAGTGTGTTACTGATGGTGACCTTTGTTACTTTGGTCCCAGCTCTCTGCAGGTCATTCACCAGGTCCCCCCGTGTGGTTCTGGGATCTTTGCTCACCGTTCTCATGATCATTTTGACCCCACGGGATGAGATCTTGCGTGGAGCCCCAGATCGAGGGAGATTATCAGTGGTCTTGTATGTCTTCCATTTTCTGATGATTGCTCCCACAGTTGATTTTTTCACACCAAGCTGCTTGCCTATTGTAGATTCACTCTTCCCAGTCTGGTGCAGGTCTACAATACTTTTCCTGGTGTCCTTCGAAAGCTCTTTGGTCTTGGCCATGGCGGAGTTTGGAGTCTGACTGTTTGAGGCTGTGGACAGGTGTCTTTTATACAGATGATGAGTTCAAACAGGTGCCATTCATACAGGTAACGAGTGGGGGACAGAAAAGCTTCTTACAGAAGACGTTACAGGTCTGTGAGAGCCAGAGATTTTCCTTGTTTGAGGTGACCAAATACTTATTTTCCACCCTAATTTACGAATAAATTCTTTACAAATCCTACCATGTGGATTCATGGATTTTTTTTCCACATTCTGTCTCTCACAGTTGAAGTGTACCTCTGGTGCAAATTACTGACCTCTGTCATCATTTTAAGTGGGGGAACTTGCACAATCGGTGGCTGACTAAATACTTTTTTGCCCCACTGTAAGCTGTTGAAGTGTTGCAGAGAAATAAGAGAATGCAGTTTCATATCTGTTGTATCTTGTTCCATTTGTAACCAGTATTTTCCTCTTTCATGATTAATAACAGTTACAGCCAATGTTAACATTTAAGCATGACATTATGAGTATTTACTGTGACAAGGGAACTGGGCAATTTTCCAAGTAGAGGCTCAAAAATAAACATAATGCAGCACTGCTCTCTTCTAATTGCCAAAGAGGACCATCCCACTTTGTCATATGAGACACAGTGTTGAATTGGGAAATGATCCTCTATGAGTCACCAACTTCATATTACCATGCATATCACTACAATTGAGTGCAGAAAAATTGTTGGTTGTACAGTGACATTAAGACTAGCAGAGGTCAAACATGAATTGTTTTTCTATAAAAATCCAATTTTTGCCTTGAGTTCATCTAAAATATAGAAAATACAAAATCATTTGTAGAGACAAAATTATTATTGTTTTATGTGATGGAAAAAAATATTGGTCCAAAAATGGATGGAGTACCGTAAACTGCGAGTTCTACCAAAAAGGTACTTGTACTGATCATCTAAATGGACGGATAGATATTTTAAATTTGACATTGGCAAGTTATTAGTTAAAATGAACTGTACAAGCAGAAATTAAGTCAGCAGTAACACAAAGGAGGGAAGGATATAAGTTTTCCTCAACAAGACTTCTGGAGATTTAGACAACCCAGTTTACCCAGTTTACTATAAACCTAACTGTTATACTGCCTATTGGTATAAAAGAGGGCCCCTTGCTAGCCATCTCTCATTCGCTGTTAGAAACCTTGGTGTTTTCCTGGACAGCTCTTTCAAACTCGAGAAACAGATCTCCTCTGTGGTAAAAAACAATTTCTACCAGCTACGTCAGATATCTAAACCAAAGCCATACCTCCCTTTGAAGGACCTTTGAAAAGCTTATTCATGCTCTTATCACTTTAGACTACTTTAATTCCCTCTCCTTGGTCCTCCCATCTTCCTCTATTCACCGGCTCCAGTTAGTTCAAAACGCAGCTGCACATCTCTTAACTGGTACTAGAAATTATGCCCACATCACACCAGTTTTAGCCAACCTACATTGGCTCCCTGTTGAATATTGTATCAATTTCAAAATTCTCTTGCTTACCTTTAAAATTTTAAACAATTTGGCTCCCAGCTATCTATGCAAACTCCTCCATTAGTATATCCCTAATAAGGCACTTAGATCTTCCAATCAAATGCTCCTGACAAAACCGAGGTCTCGTCTGAAGTCCGGAGGTGATTGGGCCTTTGTTGTCGCAGTTCCCAGACTCCTTATATTCGTTCCTCCGAGTCCATCCAGTCTTTTAAATTGCGTCTTAAAACTTATTATTTTAGTCTGGCTTTTAATTCAAACTAGTATGTTATTTTGTGGCAAGTTATGTTTTTTTTTACCCATATTGTTCATATTGTTTCCTGCCCTCCTTTTAACTGTTTCTTTTTATTCTGTCTTATGCTATTGCTCTGACCGACTGTGAAGCACTTTGGTCAACTTGGTTGTATTATTATGTGCTATAGAAATACATTTTGATGTGATTTGATTTGAAAAGAAAATATGCTGGTTCAAGTACTTTTACTTGTTACAAAACTTTTAAGCTCTTTTTAATCGAAAGCAAATGTTCTACCATTTTTACTCCACCACAAAGCCTCAAAGATATTTAGTCACTAAGGTATATTTACGATAATCAAGTAGATAAAAGTTTAATTTACTCCACTGCAGGTTAGAGTGGCTGTTCAAGGTGGTCAATAAGATTAAAAATTGAGAGCGCTGGCTAACAAATGAGCAATCAAAGTCATTTCCTGTTCACTAGCTATGCAAGTGTAACTCACATGCAAATATAATGAGATGGACTCAAACCTACAAGCTGGGTAAATGTCTGTTTTGAAGAAGGGCATCTCTCTGACACATTAGGACAAATGTATAAATAAGCTTTTCAAATGGTCTTCTCTTATTTGTAATTTATCATTTTTACCTTTCAGAATTCATCACACATGTTTACAAATGTGTTTTGAGCAATTTAGTTCAATACTTGACAGAATTCAAAGTGATCGCAGCCATCTTCCGTCTCCTCACCCTTCCTGAAATAAGTTCTTGCTAGCCTGCTTTGTCTGTCCACAGGTTTTCCATGTGTAATGTTGTCAGCGCACACTTGGGCTTTTTCAAACAAGGGTCTGAACTCTGCAGCAACCTTCTGTTTCATCACTCTAAATCATTCATTATTCCTTTGTGAGCAAAGACCTGCAGGAGGCTCAGCTGTTTTATAAAAAGATATTTAGAATTTGAGTCGGTCAGCCATGTGTTTTAGGGCCTATATTCTTGACAGTCTTCTGTAAGAAGCATAAGGATCAAAGTAGGAGAAGCACTGGAACATAAATGAGTATCGACTCTGCAGAAAGGCAACGACAGCTAAGGCTAAGCGTATCGTGACAATCTTTCATTTTTACACATCAGCCTCTCCATTGTGGAAAAGCAAAAGTCTCAGTTATCTGAGAAACAGCCAGTTCATTAACCTGCAAAATCATTGTAACTGCTTACTGTATATCATTAGCATTAAGCTGAAATCTTTGGGGAGGGCTTGGCTGTTTGTTTGCTATGGGCTCAAACATTCATGCTCATCCTGTTGAATAAACAGGCGGGGATTATCCCATCCTAATATGCAAACTTCTCCAGCAACAACCTCAAATAGAGCCACTAAGAACCCCTGCTCATCATGAGCATTACAATATTTAGTCATTCACACATACACTGAACAAAAATATAAACGCAACACTTTTGTTACTGCTCCCATTCCCCATGGGATGGACGTAGAGACCTAAAATTCATTCCAGATACACAATATAACCATCCCTCCCAAACAGTGGTCACAAATCAGTCCAAATGTGTGGTAGTGGGCACATCTGCTATATTGAGATAATCCATCCCACCTCACAGGTGTGCCACATCAGGATGCTGATCTGACATCATGAGTAGTGCACAGGTGTACCTCAGACTGCCCACAACAAAAGGCCACCCTGGAATGTGCAGTTTTGTCTCACAGCAAAATGCCACAGATGCCACAAGCAATGAGGGAGCGTGCAATTGGCATGCTGACAGCAGGAATGTCAACCAGATCTGTCGCCCGTGCATTGAATGTTCATTTCTCAACCATAAGCCGTCTCCACAGGCGTTTCAGAGAATATGGCAGCACATCCAACCGGCCTCACAACCGCAGACCTCGTGTAACCACACCAGCCCAGGACCTCCACATCCAGCAGGTTCACCTCCAAGATCGTCTGAGACCAGCCACCCAGACAGCTGCTGGAACAATTGGTTTGCACAACCAAACAATTTCTGCACAAACTGTCTCAGGGACGCTCAACTGCATGCCCGTCGTCCTCATCGGGGTCTTGACCTGACTCCAGCTCGTCGCCGTAACAGACTTGTGTGGGCAAATGCTCACATTCGATGGCGTCTGGCACGTTGGAGAGGTGTGCGCTTCACGGATGAATCATGGTTCACATTGTTCAGGGCAGATGGCAGCTGAGAATGTCCCAGTTCTTGCATGGCCAGCATACTCACCGGACATGTCACCCATTGAGCATGTTCGGGATGTGCTTGACCGGCGTATACGACAGCGTGTACCAGTTCCCACGAATATCCAACAACCTCGCACAGCCATTGAAGTGGAGTGGACCAACATTCCACAGGCCACAATTGACAATCTGATAGACTCCATGCGACGATGTGTTGCACTGCATGAGGCAAATGGTGGTCACACCAGATACTGACCGGTTCTGGGTCCCCAGACCCCCAATAGCGCAAAAAACTGCACATTCCAGGGTGGCCTTTTGTTGTGGGCAGTCTGAGGTACACCTGTGCACTACTCATGATGTCAGATCAGCATCCTGATGTGGCACACCTGTGAGGTGTGATGGATTATCTCATTATAGCAGATGTGCCCACTACCACACATTTGGACTGATTTGTGACCACTGTTTGGGAGGGATGGTTATATTGTGTATCTGGAATGAATTTTAGGTCTCTACGTCCATCCCATGGGGAATGGGAGCAGTAACAAAGGTGTTGCGTTTATATTTTTGTTGAGTGTACATAAAGAAATATGACTAGCACTGAAATTTATTCTGTAAAAGGTCAAAAAGTTCCAAAATATTTCATGTGACAATTTTTAGGTAAGCTACATTATTATTCCTAATTCAAAGCATGAGTTTGGTGGAAGGCTGAAAAAGTGTGAATAAAAACACTTTCCTTTTTACTGAAGAGAGTGTCACAGCGCATCATAGTCACATGACTAACAGTCATTTAAAAAATAGGGAAAAGCCAAATAAGATAATAAGATAGATAGATAGATAGATAGATAGACAGACAGACAGACAGACAGACAGACAGATAGATAGGACCTAAATACACTGAACTTTAGTTTGCCATTTATCCTTCACTGTATGGAAGTAAATGACAACCAAATGAAGCACAGCACTGTTGAAATGAAAATAGAAAATGTGCTTTATATATTACAGACTCTGCGTAAAGGTCAGTGTTTACACTTTGTGTCATTTGTAAATTTCCTCTGTGGGCAAAAAGCTGACCATAAAACTAGAAGTGTTAAAACCAACTGGTGTCCATTTTATTCCTGTTTTGTTTTGTTTTTGTTTTTTTGATAATACAAAGTGTGTTTCTGATAATATTCCAACCGATTTTATTTTATTGTATTTTATTTATTTAGCTGATTTCTTTTCCTGCATTTCAGTTTGTAGCTCTGGCAGCAGAATGGATCGCTTCTGTCCTCTAGTGGAGAAATAAGGTAGGGTGCAACCAAAGCCACTGTTGACTGTTGGTAAGTATTGTTTATTAGGAGTCAGTCTCTGTAATTTAATTGGGGGTATTTTTTCAAAATGTGTGGAATACATTTGCACATCTTGTGGACTGTGTCGTGTGATGCATGGTTATGTGACCCTTCAGTAATCCCTGTATACTGTAGGTGGATATTTTTAGCCAGTGTGCAATCGCGGAAGGCCTACAGTAAGTGCCTCCATACATCTAGAACAGGAAGTCCCTTTGGGACTGGGACAGAGTGTGGGAGAGCCTTTGGGAGTTAAAGCCTCTGTTTTCACAGTTTCCGCTCAGCTGTGCTCTGAATAAGACTGACCCACAAAACATAGTAATTAACAGTAGACTACTTTCTCCAAGCTTATCATGAGACTTAAACCATGTTTTCCGTTAGTTTAATGTGCTTGTTTCTTCCTCCTCATTCCCTTCTATAACCCTATTTCACAAAACAGTTAAGATGCTGTGTGAATTTAGATGGTAGACATACAATAAATACTAATAAATACAATGCAGTCATTTGCATTTAACTGAGTAAAAACACATAAGCTCAAATGCAGCTACGTATAATTACAGCAGCATGTTTACTGCTCTGTTAGATCACTTTTATTCAGTAACACTATGCGTTTTGGGAAACTGAGTCACTGTTTTGCTGTAGTTTGAAATCAAATTGGGTTTTGATATTGATATTGATATTGATATACCTTTATTAGTCCCACAAGGGGAAATTTCATAAGGCTGCCGACCTATTGCACGCAATGGCGGCGCCATCTTACCCTCCGACCATACATACATTACACAAAACATCACATGGGGAAGACAGGTCAGAGAGGTATAACAATGGAAAATGCACCACATGAGGAAAGATAAGGAGAAAAAAATAACTCCCCCCAGACTGAGCTCCAACCTGATATAAGACTTTGGCCAATTTTGACAATGATGATTAATAATGCAACATATTTTTTTCAATGAGTGACAAGGGCAGACTACAGGCAGGGTAATTTAGACTCCATAGACGTTTGCTGTTATCCTTCTGCAGTGGCATTTTTGGGTTCTATGGGTTGTACAGTGCATCCCATCCCTCAGTCAGATCAGCCTTCATTTATATCTGAAATATGCTCCCCTCTGACATCCACAACAGCCGTTCTCCCTTTCAAAAAGCAGCTGAAATGTCAGTTATTCAATAAAGTAGTTGCATGTTTAATCATCTGGGAATTTACCCAGATTTATTTATTTATTTATTTAGAGAGAGATCTTGAGGAGGACTGGTTAGTGACAGTTAGTAAACCAGAAAGTTAGTGGGAAGTGAGGGTAGCTATGAAGAGGATGTAAACCAAGAAGGCAGATGGTCTACATAATATATATGTGAAGGTATGGAGACGCCTGTGTGAGAGAGGGCAGTGTAGAATCTGGACCTCACAAGGGTGATGTACAGAGATGTACTAAGTACAGAGGGATAAAGCTGATGGGTCATACCATGAAGGAGTATGAGCACCTGTATGGCTTCAGGAGTTCCAGTGTGATCTGGATCTAGTGAAAACATATATTATGTACCAAGAGAGGATCTGTGGTACTGCATAAGGGAGTCTGGAGTGGTTGTGAGGTGAGCTGATATAAGGCTGTTACAGGACCTACATGAGGACAGCCAGACAATCAGTGGTGAAGTGTGCAGCAAGAGTGATGGGTCCGAGATAGGGTGAGATTACATAAGTGATCTGTTCCGAGTCCCTTCTTGTCTGAAATGATGGACAGGTTATGCCAATGTTCCCTCTAAGCTGTAGTGATGGGATTTCCGGCTCTTTTTAGAGCTCTTTCGGCTCGGCTCACTAAAAAGAGCCGGCTCTTTCGGCTCTAAACCGAAAGAGCCGGCTTTTCAGGTTGTTTTGTTGCTTTAATTAATTTATTATTAACAATAATATAAAATTATGCACAAAAAGAATTACTAATGTAAAGAAAAGGTGGTTTTATTTATATATGTTTATATGCGCTGGCTCCTAGAGACAAAACACGTACAAACTCCAAAGCACATTTCTAGCGTTAACTGAACTTCCAAAACAGAGCTACCGAGATCACTTAAATTACACAATTGAAAGCATATGTGTATTGTTTGTGTATTTATACACAAGCACTCACATAGTTTCAAATAATTTAAAAAAATGTTCATTTACCTGTTACTACTACACACCAAATCCAGTCGTTGGTACTTCCTGGCTTGTGTAGCCACTAGGTAACAAAACCTCAACACTGCGCCTAGCATCCTGGAGCACTTCTGGGGTTTTGTACATGCTTCAGAGTTTGTACGTGCTTCGGGATTTGTACGTCCTTTGGAGTTTTTATGTGTTTTGGAGTTCATACGTGCCACCGTAAATATACTTTTATTTATTCACTCCACATAAAATGTAATAAATAAATAATATAATACAAAAGCCAACTATTCACATTTCGACTTTTAACTATTTAAATTTTCAGCTTTTTCCTTTTAAATAAATTTAAAAGTGAAAAAAAAACACTGCAAAACACAACACAATTAAATATAAATTAAAATATGAAAACAAAAAGAAGATGCACATTCTCTGTCATATAGGCCTGCATGAATAAACTTTCTGAATCTTTTATCATCTGCAACTGAAAATAGTTGTGGATGATTACTATTCCTTTGTAATGTGACGTTGTTGTCCCTGGCTCTCTTTCCCTCCCGCTCTGTTCCTGTGCTACTGCCAGTGTAACCTCCCCCCTCTTCCCAACGCAAAGCACAAGGCTTGCATGCAGAGTGAAGCGGAAAAAAGTGCGAGAGAGAGAGGGTGAGAGAAAGAAAAAAGAAAACCCACGGCTCGCGATAAAGAGCCGGCTCGCGTCGTTCACGTCAAAGATCTGGCTCTAAGAGCCGTTTTGTTTGCAACCGACACATCACTACTAAGCTGCGCACATGCGCAATTGCGCACTGCTGGCACAGTCTCTGCACACAGAAAATCTGTGTTGTGCACAAAAAAAAATCTAACCTGAATTGAAATTAAAATGAATACTTTAACAATACTGTTTTGCAGTGTTAGTCGGTAAGTGACTGGCTGCTCCCATATGGGATTAGAATGATGCCACCTTATCCCATAGTCCAGCCAATAATGCGATTGACATCCGTATATACACAGCTAATCAACGTCGTTGACAGGCTATGACAGCAGCTAGCAAAGCGGCGTGGCTGATGTGGAGTGAAGCCACATTAATGACAACGTGTACAACCATTGGAGATGTGAGCAGGACAGACGGAACAATTGACGGAAAAAGTGTGGACTTTATAACAGTTTTTAAATTGTGTTGATAGGCCACGTAAAACCAGAGTTATGATAAAAATATATTCAATGTTTGGTTTACTTCCTGAATACTATCGTTGTTTATATTTACTGCGGGAAGAAACTGTGTTTTATAAGGAAAACGCGAAAGCACTCTCCACCTGTGAGCAAAAACAAAACCAAAACAACCCCACCCTTTCCTATTGGTGGAAAAATGTATCATGTCGACCAATCAAAAATGATATGGCAACATGGCATTTAGTTGTTTGGGAAGGGGGAAGTTTTAGGAGTGACGGCGGTGTTTTGAGATGTGAGGGATTTGCGACGTTTAGCGTAAATCTTGTGTAGTTAGTGTGTAGTGTAGTCAATAGTGTTGTTGTGTGTGTCAGAACAATGAGGCGACTGCTGAATGTTACAGGTGTTACAGGCAGTAGTGGTTTTAGATACTGGCGACATGGCATCGTGGTGGGGGGCGGCATCATGGGCATTGGGGGGAAAAAAATGCTCGTACTCATGCTGCCCCGACGTCAGCCAGCGCATATTGGGAATGGCATATGAAGGAAAAAATGTCCATCCCGGTTTTCCCTCCAAGGCACGAGCGATAAGCAGAGTTTTGTCCTTTCCTTATAAGATTCCTAATTATTCAAAGTAACACTCAGGTATGCCATTCAGCTGGGTTAGTTACGACGTCGGGAGCAGCTTGGGAGAACAAGGAAACACAGACTGCTTCAGGTTGTCTTCCCAAATCGACTCAAAGGTTTATTTAGTACATAACAGCTTATATAGAGGAAAAAAAAGGTTCGTGTGTCAGCAAGTTCTCAGTTCAAACCGGTACAGACCAAATAAGGAAACGTCTTCCTGCCTTGTGAGCAAAGAAGTATCCTGTGTGTAGTTTATCAGTTCAGCTACAATTTATGATCATCCCAGCAAAATACACTCCTAGACATAGAATACAGAGTTCTTTCATTAGTGAATTCTGAAACAAACCACCTGGCCTTTAACGAGCCTTTTTCTAAGAGATAAAGAAAAAGGGAGGATGGGAGTAAGGAAGTGGTCTCGTCTCTGTGGTATTTTCGACCTTGGGGTACCAGCCTGTGAGTCTTACACATTAATTCTTGGGTCACAGAGAAAGAGAAAAACAACTATTAAATGGGCCTTATTGAGTAACTCTTTTCTGTATAATATCACAATAAAACAATATCCTGTAAATGCTACCATGGTATCAAAATATCACAACAGCATAGGCACTGATTGGTTTTCTATCGCCCATTTGCTGGGAGTAAGGGAGCCCTTCGTTTGTGAGGTGCGCCTGCTGCTTGCAGCGCAGAGAGGAGAGGGCGGGGCGGCGGGGGATTCTCTGAACGGCTGGAGCAGCATCTAATAACCAACTCGCAAAATAAAACAAAATAAAAACAAACCAACAAACACGAAAACACCAGACTTATAATTTGCACCGATGTTTTTTCGAAATTCTATACACAAAAAGTGAGCGCGAGAGCCCTCGGTGCACCTGCTTGCTGCTGAAGTCAAAGTAAACTTTATCTCCGCTATATACAGTCCAGTATATAGAGAGATGAGACGACGAGGCTCCAGTTACAGCAGTGCAAGTAAACAAACAATATATATAAGAAGAGTAAGAAAATAAATATACACTTTAGGACCAGGGGTAAAGGGATCAATAACAATTTAAAATTTATAATTTACAGTTTGATGATTTAAAGTCTCACACACAGGGGAGGGGGCGGCTGCTTCCAAATAGAGCACATTTCATTCTAATGATGTAAATCCAAGCCCATCATGTATTCATGATTTGAATCCTGGGTTGTGTGAAATCTCAGAAATACACCTTAGACAAAGTGAATCTGTGAACTAAGGTGTAGGTCTGTTAGATTATGTTGTGGTGATACTCGGGTTGAGGAATGGGTGTTCATACTGGATTGCAAAATTAAAACCAATGGAAGATGGACAAGAAAAGTTCAAAGGCATCAGGTGCTCAGTTTAGACAAAAGAGAAAAGAAGAGGAGAAGAAACGAGCAAAAGATACAGGTAAGCAGATGTGTCATTGGATAATGGCAGGTCATCCTGAAACAATCTGAGTCAGAATCAGAATACTTTATTAATCCCTAAGGAAATAATGTGCGTTACAGTTGCTCCAAGAAGAAATGGTAAAAATAGCAACAGTAACAGACTAAACTCCAAACAATACATTATGTTACAGATTTTAATATTAATTAGTCATTGTCAATTGTTTGCATACTATGCATACGCTCTCTCTCTTCATATGTGTGTGTGTACAACAGTTTTATGTTAATGTACAATCCTTAATATGTTTTGTGTGTGTGTGTGGGGGGGGGGGGAGCACAGGGAGTGTTCGCCCAGGGCGCTAAACTGTCACGGTCCGCTGTGACGGACCGAGTGGAGAATGTGTGTAATGGACCCAGGTGCGTACACAAGTGAGCAGACGGGAGTGAGCTTTAACAGAAGGCGAGCCTTTTATTGTGGCTGGTAACACAAGAGACACAAACAAGAATGAGGGCAGCACAAAAGCAATAACTAAACAGAAAACTAAACTGGGAATGAACTAAGGTAAGGCTATGACTTAGAATACAACAGACCAGGCATGGAAACACAGAGGGTGGGAACACAGACGACGCGACACAGACTGTAAGAAACACAGAGACTAAATACACATGAGGGATGATCAGGGGAAGTGGCCACACATGGGAACGCAGCTGACACACATGAACTTAACGACAGGACAGGAGGAGTGAAACTGAATACACTGACAGTGAATGCAGGCCTTCAAAGTAAAACAGGAAACATGAGACATGAACCGGGGAGACGTAGTACAGGGGGAGGTGACAATACTGACAGCATGAACTTGACAGTACAAGACGCACAGACATAAACACACGAAGGGCAAGGGAGACGTAATGCAAGGGTGATATATACAAATGGCTGGACTACCTTAATGAACCTAAACAATCAATAAACATCAAAATAGACTAAACACAAAACACCGAGTCGCACGACCCAGGACCATGACACTAAACAGGCTAGGACCGCCACTGGTTACAGGAGCGATACATCTCCTGTTGTCAGGCCTGCAGGTATCAGGCTGTTGTTCTCCTTTATCTCATATTGGACAGAAATGATTTTTTGGAGTGGCAAAAATAATTTGTGTGGCATCAGATTTGATGCAGAACACCTGATTGTTCTGTAAATAGCTTGAAATATTTATTTAAAAAACGCCTTGGCTGCATTTTTAGGTAAACAGCTGGAAAACACTTTGTTGTTTGCATAACTCAGTTACTTTTTTGAAGAAGTAACTATATAATTAATTGCCCAACAATCGTCATTATATACTGTATTTTGCAGACAGAGAGTTACAGGACTCTCTCCCAGACCACAGACTCATACTCATAATACAAGTCAGAGCTTTATAAAAAAAGAAAGAAAGAAAGTTGTGTTTTCAAAATTGGAGTTCAAGTTATTTTTACTTCCAATAGTGTTAACATACTGCACAGGTCATGAACAACCACAGTGACCACAGTGCGCACGTCTGCTGTTGCTTACAGTGGTCCAAGGGACCGCTCAGGGAGTTTGTGTGTTCGCTCAGACACATGAAAAATTAGAGGGAACATTGGTTACGACATGAGCTCATCATCTCCATAGACTTTGATATTTGCAGGTGACATTGTGAGCAAGAGCAGGGAGCACATGAAGGGAGTCCAATGAGGTGGAGGTATGCTCTGGAAAGAAGGAGAATGAAAACTAGTAGCAGCAAGAGAGATAACAAATAAATTTTATTCAGATAGCACCAATCACAACAACAGTCACCTCAAGAAAGAGTCAGACGATGACCTATGAGCAAGCACTTTGGCAGCCGTGGAAAAATGCCTTTTTAACAGGAAGAAACCTTCAGCAGAACCAGGTTCAGGGAGGTGCAGCCATGTGCTGCTACTAGTTAGAGGTGAGAGTGGGGGAGAGGACAAAAGAATTGCTGTGGAAGAGAGAAAGAAATTAATAACAACTGATATTTAAATGCAGAGTGGTGTATAAACACATGGTGAGTAAAAAATGGTAAATAAATGGTAAATGGCCTGTATTTATATAGCGCTTTACTAGTCCCTAAGGACCCCAAAGCGCTTTACATATCCAGTCATCCACCCATTCACACACACATTCGCACACTGGTGATGGCAAGCTACATTGTAACCACAGCCACCCTGGGGCGCACTGACAGAGGCAAGGCTGCCGGACACTGGCGCCACCGGGCCCTCTGACCACCACCAGTAGGCAACAGGTGAAGTGTCTTGCCCAAGGACACAACGACCGAGACTGTCCAAGCCGGGGCTCGAACCAGCAACCTTCCGATTACAAGGCGAACTCCTAACTCTTGAGCCACGATCGAGGTAAGAGAAGGAGAAATGCTCAGCACATCATGAGAAGCCTCCAGCAGCCCAGGTCTAATGCAGCAAAAATAAGGGTGGATTTAGGGTCACCATATCCAGCCCTAACTGTAGACTTTATCAAAAGGGACAGATTTAACCCTAATCTTAAAAGTAGAGAGGGTATCTGTGTCCTGAACCTGAAGTGGAAGCTGGTTCACAGAAGAGGGGCCTAAACGTTGAAGGCTATGCCTTTTATGTTATGAGAAGGACGTGTGAATAAGAGAGAAACTGCCAAGGTTATGTAAATGATTTTGGCACAGGACATGACAGAAAGTTTACTGAACTTCAATATCAGTAAAGAAATTGTTTATTTAGCAGGGTAGAGGTGGATTTGCAAGGTATGCAAGCAGAAAAAGAAATAACCGAAATTCTTAGAAGATAAGTGTTTGCAGGTTCATGAACAAAAAGAAATGCCACCTAGATTTAAAATTGTTAGTGAGACACAAAGGATACAGAAAGGTTCACAGTCTTTGATCTGGGCACTCTGTGGCTTGAGCTCTGTTTCCTGAGAAGGCAGGCAACAAAGTTCTTATAACCCTGCTTTTGTCCTTGCCTGTGACAGTGATTCACTTCTGTGAAGCAGATTATTTCCCAGCAGGAGAGCAAAAGTGGGCAAGGCAAGTAAGCAGATGGATAACGGGCAGATTTTTCTAAAGACATTCCTGAGCAGAGGTAAAGAAAGGACTGTGGGTGTCTCATAAAATAACGTGGGTCGATGGATCTATTTTTCCTTGTAATCCACAAAGTGACTAAAATGGCTTCATTTAACTAGATAAAAATTGTGAAGTGTTGGTTTTGTCATTCAACAACTGCACAGACCATGGCTCAGGGGGTTGGGAAACGTATCTGTAACCGGAAGGTCGCTGGTTTGATCCTGGGCTCTCTGTCCTGGTCGTTTTGTCCTTGGGCAAGACACTTTACCCTACCGCCTACTGGTGTTGGCCAGAGGGGCCGATGGTGCGATATGGCAGCCTCGCTTCTGTCAGTCTGCCCCAGGGCAGCTGTGGTTACAACTGTAGCTTGCCTCCACCAGTATGTGAATGCGAGAGTGAATGAATAGTAGTATTGTAAAGCGCTTTGGGTGCCTTGAAAAGCGCTATATAAATCCAATCCATTATTATTATTAAAAGGTATGAATTAATTTGCAACAATTTGAGGCTTTGTGGGTGACTGATGTATAATTAGGTCTAAATACTGTAAGGTGAGTCTTTTTTTATAATGTGTTCGTGTTATTATTTCATTTCCTCTGGCAAAGGGAAGACATGTTTTTGGAAGCATTTGCATGTGTGTCAATAAAATAATTTCTTATAAAACTAGGTGTAGAGTGGGGTCAGGTTATCGGTCCATTAAAATTTGTGTTACATAGACTAAATTTGTCAAGGTCAGCATAATGATTTATTTGTCAACAATTAAGAGCAAACATTATAACTTAGAAACAGACTCATCAGCAGATTGATATGAAGGTCAAAGTGATAATAATGCTATATAGAGCGATTTATTAGAACTATGTTTCATGCTGCAATACTTTGTGCTGACAACAGATAGCCGTATAGAGAGTGTTATTCCAAATATCTATTTAACTATTTTATTATGCGATTAATAAATTAACAGGTCATGACTGTTTCAATATAAAACAATTTGAAATAAAATAAACTTCAGATAAAAAACTTTTTTCACTTCATATTTATTACTGAACATTTTAAAAAATGTTACTAAACAACAAAATTAATGCTACACATCTACTATAGCCACAATAAAAACAAGTAATAATTGCACTGAAAATTATATCTAGTATATTAAAATGGGTTTCAATGGGGCAAATAACAAAAACCTGCACTTTTCACTTGTTTCTACTGCACTGCAAACTTCTTGAAGTTTAAAAAGAGCACAAGAAACAAAATGAATATATACAAAATGCTTACTATTGGTGGAGCTCTCAGAATGCTTTTTGTTACACATGAAACAGTTGCCCATTTTTAATGTCCTCTCATTTAGCAACACCTATGCAGTACCTCAAGAGGGCACTGCTGAGCAACTTCTGAATCAGCTGTTTATGAGTGTACAGGCATGTATGTAGTAAGAATAGATTCAATATTCCTTATTTACTAGTGTTGTTGTTCTGTTTTGTTGAGATAAGATAAGATAAGATAAGATAAGATAAGATACCTTTATTAGTCCCACGAGTGGGAAATTTCGTAAACCACTCTGCACAAATCTGAACAGGACACAAATGTGTTAATATACATATATGTTTATACATCAAAAATACTGTGAACAGTTACAAACGATAAAATTATGAGATTAGACACCAAGTCTCCCCTCGGTTATCCGGCATCTTCCCAACACAAACACTGTAAACCAGTCACTTTAGGAAACGGGACTTTTAAAGAAATTAATAACATTCATTCATTTTATCCATTTAATTAAACATTAAATGGATAAAAAATGTGGGTAGTGCTTTAATGTCTGCTATTCATGAAAGTTATTTTAAATGGTTTTAAAAATAGGGGGGGAAATGTGTCAAGATACAATAGTTACTGTAAAGTCTTTGGTTAAGTCTAGCTGAAATTCATACAAGAGTCAAATTGCATCACAAGGTCAACAAATTTAAAAAAAAAAATTATTCAGAATTGCCTACATCACATCAGGACTGCATGGTTTTGAAAGTGTAAGACTGCAATCTTGTAAACAATTTAAGATACACTAACATGTAAGTTTAAAACGGTCATTGTTAGCTAGGCAAACCGTGTCGAGATGAGAGGAAGAGGGCCCGAATGCAGACACACGGGAATGAGGTGGACATTAACAAAAGACAAGCCTTTATTATTGGCTGAACAAAAACACTACAAGTCAACAACGAAGGGGAGAATTTAAAACACTAATAAAACGTAGACTGGGTAAGGCTAAACTAAAGAACATGAGGAATATAGAAAAGGACAGAAGGAAACAAACACTATAGCTGTGTCCAAATTCAGAGGCTGGATCCTCCTGAGGACCCGGCCTTCACGGTCTACGTGGGCAAAGGTCTTTTGAAGGCCGGGTAGGCCGGAAGTGAGCGGCTGTGAAATTGGACAGTCTAGTCTTCAGACTGACCATCTCACACTTCTGTTTAATCATTTTTCTGTTTGACATCTATTCAGAGGTAGTCTCAGCCAAACCGATTTAGTCACAAACAAATAAAACACTGAAAAAACCCAAACAATAACATTTTTAACCTATCTAAGTGACTAATATTTCATGTTTACCTGAGTAGTAAAAGACTGCTGGGGGTTTGAAAACGATGTGCCAGGAGTTCACTGTTCTCTCTGGCTCTAGTGAGCTGGCTAGCTATCGAGCTACTGGGTAACACACAAGGACTAGAAAGAAACCAAGAACTATAAATACTAAATAAATAATATAAAACTATAAACTATAAACCCCATAAGGGTTATGTGATCAGGGCCTGCTGGCTGTCCATCATGCAAGGCTGAGAGCTATAGGTGACCCAGGCTCTCTGTGGACAGTGGTCAGTTTTTTGTTTGTTTTTGGGTGGGAGGTAACTTCCTTTTGGTAGTTAACCCCCGCCATGAGTCGGTCCCCTCATTACTACTCATTCAGAACATTCTAAGTTTCTATTGCAGTTATAATAGCTTAACTTGCACTAGCTTTATTTGAGCCAGTGTATGAGAGGAGGGTGATGACTTGAATATTGACAGGCAGGGTTCTGGTTAGGCGACAGAACTGTTAGGCATTCATTTGTAGAGATAACCCCAAGTGTACACATAAATAAGAAGGAATGACACTGCCAGGTACCCCAGCCCTTCATGTACTTTGCTGAGTTATCTCTGTCATTAATTTCACATACACCAAATGCCTGGAACTGAGCTTTAGTGACAAGAGAATGTGTATTCAGTGATACTTATTGAAAACAAGTTCATTATGTATGAATGGGTATTTACAGTGGGGCAAAAAAGTATTTAGTCAGCCACCGATTGTGCAAGTTCCCCCACTTAAAATGATGACAGAGGTCAGTAATTTGCACCAGAGGTACACTTCAACTGTGAGAGACAGAATGTGAAAAAAAAATCCATGAATTCACATGGTAGGATTTGTAAAGAATTTATTCGTAAATTAGGGTGGAAAATAAGTATTTGGTCACCTCAAACAAGGAAAATCTCTGGCTCTCACAGACCTGTAACGTCTTCTGTAAGAAGCTTTTCTGTCCCCCACTCATTACCTGTATGAATGGCACTTCTTTGAACTCATCATCTGTATAAAAGACACCTGTCCACAGCCTCAAACAGTCAGACTCCAAACTCCGCCATGGCCAAGACCAAAGAGCTTTCGAAGGACACCAGGAAAAATATTGTAGACCTGCACCAGACTGGGAAGAGTGAATCTACAATAGGCAAGCAGCTTGGTGTGAAAAAATCAACTGTGGGAGCAATCATCAGAAAATGGAAGACATACAAGACCACTGATAATCTCCCTCGATCTGGGGCTCCACGCAAGATCTCATCCCGTGGGGTCAAAATGATCATGAGAACGGTGAGCAAAGATCCCAGAACCACACGGGGGGACCTGGTGAATGACCTGCAGAGAGCTGGGACCAAAGTAACAAAGGTCACCATCAGTAACAGACTACAACGGCAGGGAATCAAATCCCGCAGTGCCAGACGTGTTCCGCTGCTGAAGCCAGTGCATGTCCAGGCCCGTCTGAAGTTTGCCAGAGAGCACATGGATGATACAGCAGAGGATTGGGAGAATGTCATGTGGTCAGATGAAACCAAAGTAGAACTTTTTGGTATAAAAACTCGTCGTGTTTGGAGGAAGAAGAATACTGAGTTGCATCCCAAGAACACCATACCTACTGTGAAGCATGGGGGTGGAAACATGCTATGGGGCTGTTTTTCTGCCAAGGGGACAGGACGACTGATCCATGTTAAGGACAGAATGAATGGGGCCGTGTATCGTGAGATTTTGAGCCAAAACCTCCTTCCATCAGTGAGAACTTTGAAGATGAAACGAGGCTGGGTCTTCCAACATGACAATGATCCAAAACACACCGCCCGGGCAACAAAGGAGTGGCTCCGTAAGAAGCATTTGAAAGTCCTGGAGTGGCCTAGCCAGTCTCCAGACCTCAACCCCTTAGAAAATCTGTGGCGGGAGTTGAAAGTCCGTGTTGCTCGGCGACAGCCCCAAAACATCACTGCTCTCGAGAAGATCTGCATGGAGGAATGGGCCAAAATACCAGCTACTGTGTGTGCAAACCTGGTAAAGACCTATAGTAAACGTTTGACCTCTGTTATTGCCAACAAAGGTTATGTTACAAAGTATTGAGTTGTATTTTTGTTATTGACCAAATACTTATTTTCCACCCTGATTTACGAATCAATTCTTTACAAATCCTACCATGTGGATTCATGGATTTTTTTTTCACATTCTGTCTCTCACAGTTGAAGTGTACCTCTGGTGCAAATTACTGACCTCTGTCATCATTTTAGGTGGGGGAACTTGCACAATCGGTGGCTGACTAAATACTTTTTTGCCCCACTGTATGTCTCAGTATGAGCTGTTTAACCCTTTAAGACCTACCATAGAACCAAGTCCGCCAGAGCTTATATTATATTTTTACATGCTGTAGTGCCATTTTTGGGAGCATTTCAAGTTGATATACATCAATACAACCATTATAGCCCAAATTTTAATAATATATATGCATTAAGTGCATAGTAATTACATAAATTGCAAAAAAGTGCAATAAACTACAAAAAACTTGAAAATCGTTTTTGATTTTTTTTTTTACATATATTTGTAGTTAGAGAAATTTAAGAGGCTTATCCCTCAAAACTGTAAATACAAAAAAGCTGCAGAAAATAGTTTCCCACCACAGGAAATTTATTTTAAGTGTCTTCATAGTTTTATTTTTGAAATACACCAATTTTCACATACTGCAGCAAAAATGAAAATAAATATTATAATGCAAATTTGCAAAAAAACAGCATATGCATCAAAATAAACTATATCCATCAGTGCAATATGAGTCCTAAGCATCCCAGAAACGACACAGAAAGTCATAAAGTCAAACATAACTTTTAAAAACACAAGTATAGGCTCATAAGGCCCTGATGGTAAAAAAAAAAACTACATTTCCGCAAAATGACGTCACTTCCGGTTTCGGGCAGGTCATGGCGGACATGCGATAGTTCGCGCTGATGGACGTAGGAAGTGTTACAAACAGCTGATCGGATCGGCAAAGCGTGTTTCTGGAATATTATGTTTTTGTTGCTGCAAGTGCTTTTTATGCAGTTTTTGCAAAGCTATATGTGGAAGGGAACTGTGACCTAGGACAAGCTGATGGCATAAGATGTAAGTACAACTCCTCTGGTTTCATATGCAAAAAAAATTATTGCGCTAGCTTATGTGGTTGCAGTGCTACCGGGATTTAAAAATAGTTACGCAAAATGGAGCGTGTCTGCTCCAACCGGCTTTAAAGGGTTAACCTACAGAGTGCATTACAGTAGAGTGCTCTGTTTTTGGCAGCAGTACAGTCTTGCAAGCATAAAGAACCACTGTTGAACCAAGAGGCTCATTTAATGTGAGTTACCCTCACATTAAATGACCCATAAATCCCTTGCAGAAGGTTGCTACAGTTGGTGCCATGACCAGGTGCTGAAGGCGGTCGCAGAAAGTATAGTATCCGAATACTTTTGCAAGCCACTGTATCCAGTGATCCCAGGTTACGTCACTGATGATGTGTCCCAGCGCATCCAAAGATGTATCGTGCACATAAACCCAAGTTTCAATTTGCCAAAAAGGTTGCTTCATTTAAACAGAAAAATATAAAATTAATGTCTGGGGGTATATTGGGGGGGGATGGGCCATTGGATCAAAAGCTTCTCTTCCTAAAATAGTTAAACCAGGGGTTTGGATGGCTTTGGAAACTGTAAACAGGGCATGCTTTTTTGACTTTTAACAAATTTTAAAAATTTTACAACTAAATAAAACACCTCCTCCATGACCATTCATGTTACACAAGTAAATAAGTAATACTATAATGACAAAGTTCCTGTTTATTTAAAGATCTATCTATAGAAATGTATGATCTTTTTAAATGAACAGAAGAAAAATATATTCTGCCTGTTAACACACATTTTACATTTTATAAATGGAGAAATGAGCAACTTTTTATGTAAAGTTACAGATTTATTCATTATAATTTAAACCCAAAGCAGCATTTATGTAGAAAAACTGAGATCTATTGCTTAAATTACTCTTCTTTTTCTTGTATTAAAATATCTCAGGGATTAAATGTGTGATTAAACTTCTTTACACAAAAAGGAATTTTGCTGGTCCGGCTGACTTAAGATCAAAATGGGCTGTACGTAGCCCACAATGTAAAATGAGTTTAACACCTAGCACCCCTAATAGAATAAGACAAGCTCTCTGAAAAATAGTTGTTAATAAGCCTTTCGAATCTTCTATATCAAAATCGAGATTTTACTGTATAGTTGGGGTTTTTAAAACTTAATATTTTACTTTTAATCCTTTAAAGCCGGTCGGAGCAGACACGCTCCATTTTGCGTAACTATTTTTAAATCCCGGTAGCTCTGCAACCACGTAAGCTAGCGCAATAATTTTTTTTGCATATGAAACCAGAGGAGTTGTACTTACATCTTATGCCATCAGCTTGTCCTAGGTCACGGTTTCCTTCCACATATAGCTTTGCAAAAACTGCATAAAAAGCACTTGCAGCAGCAAAAACATAATATTCCAGAAACACGCTTTGCCGATCCGATCAGCTGTTTGTAACACTTCCTACGTCCATCAGCGCGAACTATCACATGTCCGGCATGACCTGCCCGAAACCGGAAGTGACGTCATTTTGCGGAAATGTAGTTTTTTACCATCGTGGCCTTATGAGTCTATACTTGTGTTCTTAAAAGTTATGTTTGACTTTATGACTTTCTGTGTCGTTTCTGGGATGCTTAGGACTCATATTGCACTGCTGGAAATAGTTTATTTTGATGCATATGCTGTTTTTTTGCAAATTTGCACTATAATATCTTTTTTCGTTTTTCCTGCAGTATATGAAAATTGGTGTATCTCAAAAATAAAACTATGAAGACACTTAAAATAAATTTCCTTTGGTGAGGGAAACTATTTTGTGCAACTTTTTTGTATTTACAGTTTTGAGGGATAAGCCTCTTAAATTTCTCTAACTAGAAATATATGTTAAAAAAAAAAAAAGATTTTCAATTTTTTTGTAGTTTATTGCACTTTTTTGCAATTTATGTAATTACTATGCACTTAATGCATATATATTATTAAAATTTGGGATATAATGGATGTATTGATGTATATCAACTTGAAATGCTCCCAAAAATGGCACTACAACATGTAAAAATATAATATAAGCTCTGGCGGACTTGGTTCTATGGTAGGTCTTAAAGGGTTAATCAAGTCATGTAATAACAACATGCACCAGGACATAATAGTGCAAAAGTAACATGACCGAACTGTTCAGACACTGATTCTTATATAGTGCTTTTCTACTCTTCCAGGTTACTCAAAGCGCTCTGTACAACATGCCACATTCACACAGTTTCTCTAAACTGAGTGCTTTCTAGCTACATTCATACACATTCTCACTCTTGACATGCAGACTGGATGAACTAGGGATTGAACCACTAATCTTCTGATCAGTAGCTGACTTGCGCTACCTGCTGAGCTACAGCACCTACAGGCAAAGATGTGTAAACCGTCACTAGGTATTGGATAGAGTGTACACTCACAAACCTGTCAAACCTAGTCAGAAGTGCCAGCTTGATTCCAGATCAGGGCTAGACCTGTTTTCTATGGGCCTGGGCCACATACACCAAACTGCAACAAAACTGATATGGCATGCCATTACATAGACAGTGCCATCTATGCCAGGCCTGGCCCATATCTGGATGACATACCACTTACCATGCCAGAAGTCAGCCAGCAGTCCCGGCTTGATACCAGATCTGGGCCAGACCAGATTGCTATGTGGGTAGTCACTTTTTTTTGTGCCTTTTTAATGAATCCCAAAAACACATTTTAATGCCAAAAGAATGCAAATCTGACCAAAGTCCTAGCATAAATGTTTATTAAGTGAAAACTGCAGGTGTGAAATCTAGGTATTTGGTCATTTCTTGCTCCATTTAATGATCCAGAAGTTCATCTAGCCAAATCAGCCAGTTTGCAGCTGGATGAAAGCAACTGTTTATCTAAAGATCAGTCAGTCTTTTAACATGCTAAACTTGCACAATGTGCTATTGCGATATGGGGTAATGGTTGCTGAAGGTACCCTTTGCACACCTACGTCAATTGATTTATCAGGAATGTTTTTCAATAATAGTTAGTTGTAAAACTTTCTTGTAAATGTTATTCCATATTACATTTTAAACACAAGAATGTTTTCTTTATGACCTCCAGCTGTGTATATTCCACAACACAGTCTTTTTCAATCTGATAGAAACCTGGAGAATGAACAAGTTAACATTTCATCATCATACTATTCACATTTGAAGATAATAATAGTTGATGTGAGCACACAAAATATCTGCTTCTTACAGCTAGATTCTTTAAAAGGTTTAATCATTTGACCATCAATCCACATTGCTCTCGCTCTTTCTGCTTTGTCAGCAGTGGGGCAGGCAGGGAGGTAGTTTGCATAGCAAACAGTACCCGTGATTCTCAGTCAGTAGAAATAGTTTCACAGTGTTGGAGGAAATTCAGCTTTATGCAAAACGTCAGACAGAAATGTTAAAATTCCCATGTTAGGGAATAATAGTTGGTCTGCTGGTGAAAAATGGAAAAATACATATTGTATAAAGTGTTTGTTTACTTTCTGACTCACAGATGCCACTTGCTTATTGAAAATCATAACAAAGCCATACTGTATGGTCCAAGAAATGCATTTGTAGAGTGGCACATGTAATGTACGTTCAGAAGTGAGTAACATGAAGCTATGGAGAGAAATGAGGGCAAATCCAATATTGCTCAACAGCTACATTTTGTTTCAGTAGTTTGCAAAACAAAGTCAGGCTGCCTTTCTTTTTTTCTTTTGCCAGATTTTTTGGCAGTTCTCTCCTCCCATACAAAACTAGTTTTTGTGTGCGTGTATTTTTTTTTTCATGGTTACAACAATTGTATTCATGTGCACACAAAAATTAGGTTCAGTTCACAGTTTGGTGAGTAAAAAATGATGTATTGATCTGCTTTTGAAATGAAAAATACAGTTCACTTTGTATTTGTCTTGCCAAGATGCAACATACTTTGTTTGCCTTATTGATTCACGCAAATGATTAACAGGAAAGCAAAAGAAAGTGAATATTCCCGTAAAAGTTTGTTTGTTCTTTGGTTTGTCACTGTACGATAAACATGGTAACCACACAAGGCCATGAAATTATTTTGCTGCAAATAAATGCCCTTAAAGTTGGTGATGAAGATGTTAAACATCAATTGTGTCATGAAAGTAGTTATATGTAATCACTTCCTGTGTGTGTGTGTGGGGGGGGGTGGGGGGGGGGGGTGTTTTAAGTGTTTGTTTGTTTTTGGGGGTTTTTCCCAGCGAGCCTACCCATATGGAAAAGATATATATAAATCTTATAAAGTTTGTATCTGTCTTGTGTGAAACTTGTATGACAAGCATATAAGTGTGAAAACAGATATAAGATCCCTTGAAAAATTATATAATGAAACTTGTATGTTTTGGATACTTACTAAAACAATGTATGAAAGTAATGCGAAAGTGGCCACTTTCATGAGTAAATCATGTAAGCCTTATATGATTTTCTCATGAAAGTGGCCACTTTCATGAGTAATCACATATAAGTTTTTACTATTTCTTTTCCGTATGGGTATGGTCATATTTGGAGGCAAGGACAGCCTTTTGTAAATCATTGAGCAATCTCTTCTTTCCCTGTGAAATCCAAGCTCCTCTAGTGTACAACAGCCTTTGAGTCTCCAGTCTTTAGTTCTGTTTGGTGAATGAGGCTAGCGAAGATAAAATGCATGTAACAACCACAAGCTGTATCCTACTTTTGTGGATGCATACACTGACCTTTGTGAAAAGCCAAGGTAAGACCCAGTACTTCGGGTGATTTCTATGATCTTCTCATTTTAATTACACGATATTTTGATGTTGAAATAAACACAAAAATCATGTATGCTGATTTTTATTTACCGCTATCCAGATAATCCAGGAGCATGTACCCTTGAAGATTTTAAAAAGTATCATCTCTACGATGGCAATTTTGACATAAGTGGTATGCAGGCCAGTTACCCAGGTGGGAGACAAGTGAAAGTGGGCTGCAATGTGGGCTACAGTGGCTTTTTCAAGCTGCTCTGTGTAGAGGGAAAATGGCAACACAGAGGCACTAATTGTCAACGTAAGTTAACATTCACTTATGAATATCATCTTTTTCCAGTATAACCAGTTAACACTTGCATATATGTCTTGCTGTATTTGCATATGTTTTGCTTACTCGAACTTGCCTTACCAAAGCAGCATAAACATCATTAGCTTGTTTGAGTTATTGCTCGAAAATTCATATCACAGACTGCAATGCTGAACAATATGTAGTGTACTTTTATGAAATGTACAGCAAATTCCACTTTTCTCTGTTGTACTTTTACCCACATTTTGTCTTATTTGCTTTAAGCGAGATCATGTGGTCATCCTGGCGATGCCCAGTTTGCCGATTTTCAACTTAGAAAGGGGGACGATTTTGTCTTTGGCTCAGAAGTTGTATACACCTGCCACAAAGGGTATCATAATAATTTTAATCACATTTTCCTTGTGATTTTATTTGTTTTGTGTTTCTTAATCTGAATAATTATGCATGCTCTGTGCATATTATCTGTACATTTGGCTTTTCTTTTAGTCATCTTCATGAATTCTCTATTATAAACCTGATTCAGATTTCAAATGGTCAGTCGGACAAACTTCCGACGTTGTATGGCAGAAGGCTGGGATGGTGTTATCCCCGTCTGTGAAGGTAGGAGCTGATATAAATGAAATTATGCAATCAGTAATATACACGTAGAAAGAAATAGCAACCTGTGTTTATGTTTTTGTCTGACTTTGAGGGGTTTTTTCCTAATGTTTTTCACTCCAGCTCAGCAGTGTCCATCAATTAATGTTCCCAACAATGTGAACGTGATGGGAGATGCAGAAGAAGCTACCTACGGCAATGTAGTTCGATTTAGCTGCAAGTCCAGCAATTACATTATGAAAGGGGCAAGAGAAATTTATTGTGATGAAAATGGAGACTGGAAAGGTTTGGAGGACGGCAATCCAACATGTGAAGGTAAAGTGAAGCTGGCTTACTATTGTTACTATTACTTTGTTCTCGAGTAATTAGGTAGTAACACCCAAATCACCAACCCCCTAAAAGAGAATAGAGGAGCAACTCTATATTGTATATTCAATTTTGAGCTATTATGAAACAATTAGTTTCGTAATAGTTGTGACATATTTAACACTATTTTATAACTAAAATGGTGTTAAATGTGTCACACAAATGTATGTGCCATGTGTAATGCTGTATTTTATTTAGGTCAAAATTTAGAATTAAATAATTATCACTTGCATACAAAATTAGTTTATTTGTACTAAAGGTACAGGAATAGAAAATGAAAACAGAATACATTTAGGGCAAAAAAAACAAAACAATTTTTGTACTTAAGTTTAGATAGTTTGGGGGAATATTTGCCTATTTGGTTAAAATAAAGGCACCACTGCTATGGACATAGTAAGTCCAAAAATATCAGCTTCAAACTAAAACAAAAAAACACGAACAACATCATAAAATTGGCCTACAATTGTAATTAATGAGAAAAACATTGCAGCTGCTTTGCTTGTTTGATCACTTTCACTTTTCTACTTCATCAAAAAAGCTTCCTTTCACAACAGGTTAATCAGCAGTTACCTTTTATGTACCTTTCTATGAGCAGTTGCTGTAGTTTTATTCCTGACTCTGACTTTATCCTTCAACAGTTGTAAAATGTGAACCACCGAGGATTGAAAATGGTTTTGTACTTGGAGATATCAAAGAGTACAATGAACGTGAAATCCTAAACTTTGAATGCAATCTTCAACATAAACGTGCTCAAGAATTACCTTCAAGGTGCACAAAGACAGGAGACAGAGCAGAGTGGATCCCCACACCTGAATGTGAAGGTAAACATAAATTACATACAGTTTATACATTAAATGCCACTGACTAGTGAGATCTGGAGCTGGATGTTTGGATGTTATGGTATTGCTCTGTCTTGGTACAACACACTAACTCATGTGCTGCATTTCCCATCATATGCAGAAATAAAATGTGAGCTGACACTGCCACCACTCCAAGGAACCACATATGAACCTGCTCATAGAAGTAGGTTTTCACCTGGTGAAAAGGTAACAGTTACATGTAAGGAGAGATACTGGATTGGGAGAACCCGCACGCGCTCAGTTGAGACTACTTGCAATGAGGATGGACAGTGGTCTGTTAGACCAGTATGTCAAGGTATAAAACTACAAAAGCTTTAGACACATATTCTAAGCTCACTGTTCTTTGCTTTCATGTAGTTCAATCAGCCATGAGGATGATGAACAATTTTTTGAAGATTATCCAGTCTTTCTTTCTTTACAGAGGTTACATGTATCCGTCCACAAGATAGACTTTTGTCCCGCTGGGAGGCGTCTTGGCGTGATGAGACAAAGAAATTGGGTGATACTGTCAGGTACACATGTATATCAGGATACAGGAGGAAAGATGGCGTCACTCGGGCCACATGCACCAGAGATGGATGGGAACCAAATCCACTTTGTGAAGGTATGGTGGAGTTTAGTTCACTTTTCTTCTAATTCTGACAGGATCTTTTTAATTTCTTTAATATTAGTCCATATTTGAGAAAACAGGAGAGAACTGCAGAATGTCTTTGGTCAAACAGAAGCCTCAAAGGATCATTCAGTCATAGAGTAAAATCTTACGAACCAGCAATATAAATTTTAGAGACTCTGTGTGATAGTTCATAGTGAGAGAAAATGGTAATAACATTCATTTTTTTGTTTATTTGTGTACTAACCAAGCACTAACCGAAAGAGTGTACAAATACTCACTGGATACTATTTTCTGTACAGACTGCAAGAAACATTTCTACTGCCACAACAACTTTCAGCTGGATGTTGAATCCACAACTGAACACTTTTCTTGTCCTTTGACTGAACATATTCAAATATAAAATACAGAACTGTTAAATGGAATCACATTTACACTGGGGAGCTGCTGCTTTTACTTAAAAGATTATATGAAAGTATCTGAATGTTTTACATGACAAAATTATCTGAATCAAAGTAAATGCAGAAGCTTAATAAATGTGGTTTTGTTCCTTTCAGAGATAAAATGCAGGAGGCAACAGTTTAATAATGCAGATATTACTGGAAAAATTCAGGCTGAATACAGGTACAACGATCGTGTCCAGTATAACTGCAGGAGAGGTTATGAAGGAAGTTTCACTCTAACCTGTAGAGAAGATGGCTGGGATAGGTCTAATGAATGTACAGGTAAGAAAATGCAATAAACTTAAAAGGATACATTTATTCAGTTATTCAAGGACTACTGTTTTTCATGACAAATATAAATGTTGTAAACAACTGATGACAAAAGACAAATGTATAAACTGTATATAAAAGGTGAGCATTGCTTTCAGGACTGAAAAGTGAAGCTAATATGAAAGCTCAGTCAACATGAATTCTCTCAAATCGGGGAACTTGCAGAAAAGCATCTGGTTTTACAGAATGGTAAATGATCTGTATTTGTATAGCGCTTTACTAGTCCGTAAGGACACCAAAGCACTTTACACATTCAGTCATCCACCCATTCACACACACATTCACACACTGGTGATTGCAACCTACATTGTAGCCACAGCCACCCTGGGGCGCACTGACAGAGGCGAGGCTGCCGGACACTGGCGCCACCGGGCCCTCTGACAGAAGTCTATCTTTAGTCTATCTTTGTCTTTAGATTCCTTGATGAGCTCCACAAACATTTTTCTTTTGTGAAGCAATGCATGTTACTCTTATCAAAGAGCTCCCTCTGCTTCCCTGAGTCTGCACACGAAATGGAGGTTTGCCAAAGTCAGCAGGATTCAATGCTAGTCACTTAATAACAGACATTACACAGTCTATTCAGTAGTATTAAGGATATTTAAGCCTAGTCCAAAGATAGTTGAATAATGTTATCTATGAATCACTACTAATAACACAAGAATGTATTCTGACTGCTCTGTGATAATATCTAAATGTAATATCTGTCTTTCTGATAGCTATAACAGGATGTCCAACAACGAGTTTTGACCGCAGACTTAAAGTTTGGCAACATGGTGACAAACTTTACTTCAGGTGTGAGGATGGTTACAAACCTCTCAGCAAAGGCTGGTGGGGTGAAGCCACATGTGTGCACGGTGTTTGGTCTGGAGTTGAAAGCTGTATTGGTAATTAAAGTTTCTAATTAAAGTATCTTCTGTTATTAGCTTGAAGCAAACACAGTGACTTGTTCAATACCAATGTCAAGATGGGGAGTATAAGATGTTTAGGTAGAAAAATATAAGTTTTGAAATCTGTTTTAAACATCTTTTTAACATTTGAGTTTTATCTGCAGTTATGTTTAAGAAAACTGGTGTGAAAATATTTTCTGTAATATCTTACAATAAGTGCATTCATACAGAGTTTCTTCCATTGCTTATTCTGATCACATTTTTAAATATGGAAATGGATTTCATCCATCTGTAATATTTTGCCTGATTGTTTGTAATCATATCCACCTTAGAGGAACAAAAGTGTCGAGAAGCTCCTGAGATTCCTAATGGGGAAGGAATACTAGGGAATACTGAACAACACGGACAGACCCAAGAAATGATGTTCATTGATTGCAATGAAGGATACTCTGCTAAGATTGAGGAATTAACCTGTCGTGACGGACGATGGGATTTAAATGGATCACTTGATGATATCTGTAAATGTGAGTCACCTCAACCATTATTTTGATGCATGTTTTTATGAAAAGATTACAGAGTGTAAATTAATAGTGTACATGTTGTGATGTCTTACAGCTAATCATGATAACTGCAGCCCTCCACCCAAAGTTGAAAATGCTGTTATTACAACTCGTTATCGGAAGCAATACCCATCTGGCTCTGAAGTAACTTATCAGTGTCGTGATAAGTACACAATAGAGGGGAACGCCACACTTAAATGCACAGCTGGGGAATGGAAGGAGCTCAATATTCAGTGTATACGTACGTACATAAAAATAAAATATTGCTGTGAATAAGCTTTAAAACTGTTAAAAACACCGCTGTCTGTCATTCTGCCTGCTGACATATTTCATCTTTATTCATCTTTCTTTCCCCACCCTTCATTAAGGGTAGAGAAAGACTGTAGTCCTTTGAGGGACGAAACAATGGAAATAATATAACCCAACATTGTACCAAAGGCACAATCTTTAACTAACCTTAAATATACTGTTTTAGTTTGGTTTTTGTTTTTTTGCCTTAGAACAGTCTGCATGTGTACCTCGGTTTACACACCTGCCGTTATCTTCATTTTCAGCACTATTGGTCAAATCAATAATGTATGTAACAATGTATATAATATTGACAATACTATTATGTATTTTCAGTGTACTGTGACCAGCTTATGGATGAGTCTCTGGACTTCAGAGCAGAGAAAAAGAAATACATGACTGGAGAGATCATTGAATATCAGTGTAAGAATAGAACAGGAATTATTGGCACTGCAACGTGCCAACATGGCAAGTGGGCTAAAGCAATAGAATGTGAAGGTAAGGAGACATAAAAAAAAAATGCAGTTTTCATACAAACACCCCCATGTGGTGCAGTTTGTAGGTTTAGACAATTATTCTTCCCTTTAATCACTTTTAAAATAATTACCATTCTTTTCTGACTTCTTAAAAGACTGGACATTTATTACTTCTTAATTACAGCAATGAGAAACTGAATGCCTATTAATAATAAATATTTAAAGAAAAACTTGCTTAGTTTGAAAATGTAGTGAGAAAGTGTCTTATTACTTTGAATCTGATTTGGTTTCATGTTTATAATGTAAACCTCACAATAAAACAGATTCTCTTTTTCAAAACAGAGAAATGTAGAGTCCCTGAAACACCAGCAGGTCTAACAATCACCACAGATGTAACAGACGATCAAATGAAAAAAGGACAACATTTAACATTTGCTTGTAAAAACAGTAATCACATCATCAAAGGGAACGCAACGCTTGAATGTTTGGAAAATGGACAGTGGAGCAATCCTCGTCCCACATGTGAAGGTACAACACTTGTCCTCTTGTGATCTTACTGTTTATCAGTACAAAGGATGGAAAAAGATTGCTATTGCTGTTTTTGGTATTTCTTGGGGTGTGGTGTGTATGAGTGTAAGTTACACACACTTTAAACCAGAAATTAATAGTTTGTTTTGAGGCAAAAACACATTTCAGGTTATCAGTAAAATGTCCTCTGCCTGATCTGCTCTTGTGCTAATTAGTTTGTGTGAACATTGTTTCTGGTTAATTCTTTGTCACACATGGCCACACAGTGTTAAGGTAAAGGAGAGTGATGCACAGGGTGTATGACAAATATTTCACTTCAAATGAAAAATGATGCATGACAGCAGGTCAGAGTGAAAATGTGATTATTGTGACAAAATATTATCTAATGTTGGTTTTTCCTCTGTTATTGCCCACAATTTTTAGCTGCCAAGCAATGTAGGACGCCACCACATCTTTCAGGTGGACAGACCAAAACAGCGACTAGAAACACGTACAGACACAATGAAAAGGTCGAATATGTGTGTGACAGAGACTACGGCATGGAGGGTGGGCCGTTCAAAACCTGTGTCGATGGTGATTGGGTTGGAGAGATGAGATGCCTCCGTGAGTTACATTTCCCTTTTGTTGCACACAAAGTTTTTAAATATGTTCTAAGTAAACAAACAGCCAGTGGAGGGCCGCTGGAACCAGTTTGACAAGTTTATTAAATCTGAGAAGTTGGTTAAGTGTGACGCTGAAAAGTTGTTTTCACTAACACAGACAGTAGCTCAAAACTGTTTGAAATGTGGTGCATTTAAGATTATACCTGAACACACCACAATGTAGACTTCAGGGTTAGTTGCAGTTATATCATTAAATAATAATATTAATACGAACAAGAAGAATTCGTTTTTATAGAAACCTCTGTAATAACCCACCATCCCCAAACTGTGCTGCAGCTCTGAGAACATCACAATGGCTTCAGTTCTTAAGT
Organism: Diplotaxodon limnothrissa; assembly: GCF_057381915.1. Taxonomy (NCBI): domain Eukaryota; kingdom Metazoa; phylum Chordata; class Actinopteri; order Cichliformes; family Cichlidae; genus Diplotaxodon; species Diplotaxodon limnothrissa. The sequence goes on along the minus strand of NC_140612.1, from coordinate 10,997,992 downwards.
GGATGGGTTTCACTTGTTCACCACCCACTACTTCTCCTAGATACACTATTGCAGTCTGCCCAAAGTCACACTTTGAGAGATTTAATGTCAGGTTTGCCTTTTCACGATTTCAGTGTTTTTAAGTGGCCCTCTATCATTGCCACAGACATCACACATTTCATCACCAGTTAACATGGGTTACATGGAGGAACAGGGAAATACAACATGCTATGGACATGTCAGAGGAAATGTGAGAACCTGATGAGCACACACGAACCATAGAAGAGTTTGAACTTTAAAAAAAAAAATTGTTTTTTCACAATAAAATGATTAAAACAATTAAAAGGATAGGATCTGTAAGATGTGGGAGAGGGCAGTAGATGAATATATCAAAGAAGCAGATCATTTCAACAGCAACATGAGTTTGATACCAGTACAACACAGTTTATCATTAGTTACAAAGAGTGCTGACCGCTTTCTAAGCATAACAGAACTACATATATAGGATGACAAAGCAGTCTTAAAGGCTGTGATCTGCACTCGGATTGCATGATGAAAACTTCACCTGAAATGTAAAATAATATGTGACGGTATATGAACATAAAAACGTGACTAAAAAATTATTGTGACTAAATGTTGTCTAAACTTTTTTTTTCTCCATTGCTCACACTTTTGCAGGTGCCCAGGGTTGTGGGAGGCCACCACCTCTTTCAGATGGAGACACCAAAACAAGTACTAAACAGCTGTACCAACATAATGAAAAGGTTGAATATATCTGTCAGCGTTATTACGTCATGAAGGGTGGACCGTTCAAAACATGTAATCATGGTGAATGGACTGGAGAGATTAGATGCCTCCGTAAGTAAAAGTTTTCTTTATATTTTTCATGTTACATTCTGTGAAGAGAAACGTAAAAAGTCCTCTTGGTTTCTGTTTTTTAATTTTGTTTAATTCCAGAGGTGTGATCGATATTTACAAAAATATACACAACTGCTTGTGAGCCTCTCAAGATGAGAAACTATGTATAAAATATGAAATTAAATATGTTATTCACAAACAGCGAATGCATTACTTTGTTGAAGCCCTTCAATAAACATCTTAAATGTTCAGTTTAAAGTCCACTGTGGTGGTGTACACCGCACGCATTTAAAACACTGTGATAGATTTTTTGGAGCATGTTGTGTTTGACATAAGAAATCAACAGGTACAAAATCATTTCTCACTGTGTGGATAGTAGGGTCTGAAGTTTACTGACAAACATTTTTTATGTTTTTCCATGATGAGCTCCAGTAAGACCTTCTTTAATTTTTTTCCTGTTGACTTCAGGTGATATTATAAAATAGACATGATGAAGTTGAATTATAGTACAGAGCCCTTGTCACACGCATAGTTATACGAGCACACCACGCAGTGAAATGTATCCTGACACGCTCCTCGACTGTGCAAAAAGAGAGAGAGAACATTATGTACATGCAAAAAGAGAGAACATATATACATATAACCATAAAAGTGAATTAAATAAAATAAGACAATCTGGAAATTTCAAATTGAAACATCTGAAAAATGTACATTGTGCAGGTGGGTATTAAAGTGTCTAGTACTGTAGTGAGGCTGAGAGGAGTCAGGCTGGGATGGACAGGACTTCAGCATGTAAAATAGTCACAGAAATATTACATAAAATTAACAGTGAATGTAATCACCCCACAAGAGCAACAGCAACAGTAGATCATCTGTGTACCATTCCAGTGTTTGACCACAATTTAGAATTAGGCAGGAGAAAATCAATTTTATTGGTAGCCACAGAGTCCTTTACAGAACACAATATTCTGTACATTCATGTATTTTACTAACATTAAAAGACTGTTTATCTTTTATGTCTTACAGAAGCCTGCACTGTGAATAGAGACGACATGAACAGACATAATATTCAGTTCAGATTTTCAAGAGATGATAAACTGTATTCAGAACATGATGATGAAATCGAGTTTACGTGTACCAGAGGAAGACCCGTTGGGACACTGGGAATGCGTCGGAAGTGTGAACATGGTGTGATACATTTGCCGACTTGCCAATAATGCTTTTATGTACAAGACTAGATAAACACGAGGGCACTAATGTGTCAATAATTGAAGAGCAGAATAAAGACTTAGACCAGTGAAGTACCAGTGCTGTATGTGGTCATTTCAATAAAAGCTAATAAATGCTGACTGAGTCTGTTTTCAGCGACTACGAGTTTTCTGAGTGAAATCTATCTTGCATAAATCTTCTAACACAAATTCACAACCTATATGCCTCACTTGGCTTAGCCTGAGAATTTTATGATTTAATAAAGGTTGCCCAGCAACTGAATTTTGAATACTAACTATCTGATTTAAAGAGTTATCAAATGATCTGTATAAAAACATGACTTGGCTGATGTTTGTTCAGTCATAAAAACCTTTTGATCGTTCTGGAGTTTCCATAACTTCTCTCTGGGTCACTGTATGTAGAATCATTCAGACAAGGAAAAAAATCCACCTGACGTGTACTTTCCTCTATAATATAAGCTGTAATCTGTTATTGTTTGGAGCTGTAAAATAAAATTCAGTTATATTTATTTCAGGAATTTTAATTTAACAGGTTTTCTGGTTCAAACAAAGATTTTTTCCTACAGTCAAATACAACCCATATGAGCGTTGCAAAATAGGCAGACCCAACAAAACCAGTTATCATGAGATGGCTAATAAATTACTTCACTTTAAGAGCATTCATGTTGTTATAGACAGTGTTGCTGTTAATGTATGTTTGGGGGCGTTGCACCCTGGAACCTTCAGAGGTTTTTCAGGGTTCTCCCTGCCGGATTGTTATGGGTGGGACAGTTTTCCTGTATGTGTGCGACTAGCTGTGGTTGTTTCTAAAAGTGGTCAGTAAACGTCCTAAAACTGGCACTTGAGTTTCCGAGCATTTTTATCCTGAGGTTATAACACATGTCAATACAAGCTGTTTGTGTAGTATCGCATGCTCTTTATTCCTCACATACTCCACTGAGATGAGACAATGTGTCATTTTATGATCAGCATATTAGTAACAGCACAGTCTGCTTGAAATGAAAATCATGGCACCGATAATAATGGGACTCCCAAAAGCTCTCAGTCCTGGTGCTACTGGATCTAAGCGCAGCCTTTGATACAGTAGACCACGCTATTCTTTTAAACAGACTGAAACACATGGTGGGCCTCTCTGGTGCTGTACACAACTGGTTCACTTCATATCTCTCTGACAGAACTTTTATGGTGAGTATGGATACATGCTCCTCTAAGATCCATAAAATGACATGTGGTGTGCCTCAAGGGTCGGTTCTAGGCCCTGTACTTTTTAATTTGTATATGCTGCCTCTCGGCAGTGTCATCAGGAGGCATGGAGTGAACTTCCACAGTTACGCTGATGACACGCAGCTGTACATCTCCGTGTCTCCTGATGACACCAGACCAATGGATGCCCTTTTTAACTGTATCTTGGATATAAGATCTTGGATGGCAGAAAACTTTTTACAGCTTAACCAGGACAAAACTGAAGTTTTAATTGTCGGTCATGAGGCTCAGAGAGAGAAACTCTTGTCTAAATTAGAGGCATTTTCACTATGTCCTTCGCTACAAGTGAAAAACCTGGGTGTTATTTTTGACTCTGAGCTTGGTTTTATCCCACATGTTAAACATGTAACCAAAATTGGATTTTATCATCTAAAAAATATAGCCAGAGTCCGCCCTATTCTCTCTCGGGCCAACACGGAGATGCTGATGCATGCTTTTATTACCAGTCGCATTGATTACTGTAATGCCCTGCTCTCTGGTCTTCCTAAGAAGAATATTTCAACTTTACAACTCTTGCAAAACTCGGCAGCTCATGTGCTGACGAAGACCAGAGGGCAGGCCCACATTACACCGGTTTTAGAATCGCTGCACTGGCTCCCCGTGTGTTTCAGGATCTATTTTAAAGTTCTTTTATTGGTTTTTAAATGTCTTAATGGTCTTGGGCCTTCTTATCTCTCAGATCTGCTTTTACCATACGAACCCTCGCGGACCCTGAGGTCCTCTGGTACTGGCCTTTTGATTGTCCCTAAAGTCAGGACACATACTCACGGAGAGGCAGCTTTTCAGTGGTATGGTCCTCGTCTGTGGAACAGCCTGCCGGAGGAGCTCAGGGCCATAGAGAACGTACATGTTTTTAAGAACAGGCTCAAGACCCACCTTTTTAATTTAGCTTTTACTTAGCGTTTATTTATTTTTTATGCTTATTTATTCTATCCTGTTATTCTATTATTAATTTAGGATTTACCTAATATTTTTTGATTTTATTCTTATTCATTTTTTAATCTTCTTACTCTATTTATATTTATATTTATATTGTATCCTGTTCTTATTTATTTTATCATTTTACCCTGTATATATCGTATTGCGTCATATCTCCAGTGTTTCCTCGGAGGGCGCTCTCTGCACCGGGGCTGTTATTGACCGTGGCTGCTGGGTCTCTGGGGTCCTCTCAGCCTGGTTGGGGGGCTCCTTGGCCTCCCTCCTGCTGTGTGCCCAGCCCGGAGGCTGCGGTCTGTGACCGGCTCCCGGTGCAGACGGCTCCCTGTTATAATGTTTCCTCACTTGGCTCATGCGAGCCCAGCCCAATTTTTACTCTTTAAGTGTGCGCGTGTGTGTATGTGTGTGTGGGTGGGGGTATATATGTGTATTGAGAGTGTGGGGAGTGAGTTGGAGGGTGGGGTGGGCTGCTTTTAACTATGTAAAGCACTTTGTGCTACATTTTTTCTGTATGAAAAGTGCTTTATAAATAAAGATTGATTGATTGATTGAATAACTACAAGAGCCGAGAAAAGAAACTGTTAGAGACAGACGTTCTCGTTATTTTTAGCTTCCACTTTGCATTTATTTGTGGGTTTAATGTATGTTTTATTAAACAATAATAAATTATTAAACAATTAACATATTCAGTTACATAAAATCTGTCCTTAACTACGGAAATACCACTAGACCCACATCAAAACCTTGCCAAATAACACCAAATAGAATCTAAACAGTGCAAATCATTTTCCAATTCAAAGTCTTACTTAAATATTATACAATTTATACAGAGGCTTTTTAAAACGTGTCAAAAATCCTGATTAATTCTTTAGAAAAATAAATATAAGAAAGGATCACTTATTCCAGTTGTGTTGGGTTTTTTCCATGAGTGAGGACAAATATGCTCAAAATAATTAGATTTCACTTTTTATTAGAGACAAAGAGGTTTAGAGACAAAGCACCCAGGATGTAAAGACTTTTATTGCATGTCACAGAAACATCAGGTTAACATCATGTGACCGGTCTGAATAGGGTTGCCAACCGTCCCTTAAAAAACGGAATCGTCCCGTATTTAGAAACAAAAGTACACGTCCCGTATTGAGCTAATAAGGGACGGAAACTCGGCTGTCTTTCACTCACACACACACGCACACCACCACCATCAACTTTGCTAAATTGCTAATGAAAAACATTGATCAGGCAGCTGTGATTGAGCAGCAGTGTAGATCCAACTATTTTCACGGTTGTTGTGGTCGTGATAATTTTGTGATGCCACATCGAAAAGGCTCGGATGAGCTTTCCAAAGTTCTACAAGTTGTGCCTCCATCGCTTGTGTCCAGATCACACGCTGCACTGCTGTGCTATTTCGTGTTTTTCACCGACGTTTACGTGTTTGCGCGTGAGCAGTTTGAGCGGCTGCAGTCGGTGAGACCCTCACGAGCGATTGATGATCGGGAGCTGGTTGTGAGGTGTTAATCACTTCTCGTTACCCCACGTATACTACACGATGCACGATGAAGGCCAAAATCGGTCCGATCACCAAAACGGTCGCACGACTCAAAAATCGGCTCAAAATGGGCCAAAAATCGCACAGTGTAAGCCCAGCATTAGAGCAGCAATGTTTGTTCCCCTCAGAGAAAGGGAAGAATGGGAAAAGGAAAACACCTGGCTGGAAAAAGTTAATATGGGCATGTGCAGTGAATATCAGCGCTATGTGGCCAGAAGTGTGATAATATAACTTATTTTGTGTAATAAACAACTGCAAGGATAGATGATTACAACAAATAGATGACTAATACATAAAAGTAATACATAGATGAATAATGATGATGAGTTAAGATGCATAATCATGGGAACAAGCTGGTTTAGAAACAGGAGCAGCTGATGAGCATCTGAAATAATACCTCAACTGAAGCCAATTGTACTAAATGCACTAAATGTGCACTGTTACAAGAATGTTTTTCCTTCTATTGTTTTCTATTATTTTAAGTTAAGCAGGACAGAGTTCTTTTAAAGAAAGATTTACTTATATTCTCAAAAGTTAAGCATGACAGTTTAAGAAAGAGACCTGTTTTACTGTGTTAATGTTGTCATTTTGAGCTAAAAATAAATGGCTAAATGATCACTTGTTTCCCATATGGTCATATCACAAAGAATAGAATATGCATCTACTTAAATCAACTTCAAGTCAAATGGTTAAAAAAATAATTTCACACAAAAAAAGAGCTAAAAATTCACCACACTGGGAAGGGTGAAGACAACTGGGTCGCCCGGCCCTGGCCACGAGGTGTCCCTTATTTATTTTTCGGGGAGTTGGCAACCCTAGGTCTGAACAGTTGAGGGTGGTCTGATATGAGCTTGTGTTTCTTCTTTTGCACCTCTCTGGATCTCCTTATTTAGAGATGACTCTCTTGCAGGCAACGCTCCCTTTACCATGGCAACCACCTCTTACCCTCTGCTCAGATCTGCATAAAGAGATAGCGAAGGGAGCGAGGAAAAGAAAAGGGAGAGAAAGAGCTTCTCTAACCCCAGAAATTAACAGCCGAGTTTCCTCTAGCAGAGTGGGCCTCAAGGTTTTGTACCTTCTGGTGCCATCACCAGTTCAGGCAGACCTTGCTCATCACACATTCCACAGAAAAGAAGGCTTCTCTCTGTTTATGCCTGTTAGTGGGTGAGGGTAGAAGTCGGTGGCACGGTGGTTAGCACTATTGCCGCACAGCAAGAAGGTCCTGAGTTCAATTCCAACATCAGGCCGGGGTCTTTCTGTGTGGAGTTTGCATGTTCTCCCCGTGTTTGCGTGGGTTCTCTCCGGGTACTCCGGCTTCCTCCCACCGTCCAAAGACATGCAGCTTGTGGGGATAGGTTAATTGATTAATCCAAATTGTCACTAGGTGTGAATGTGAGTGTGAATGGTTGTCTGTCCCTATGTGTTAGCCCTGCGACAGACTGGCGACCTGTCCAGGGTGTACCCCGCCTTTCGCCCTATGACAGCTGAGATAGGCTCCAGCGCCCCCCACGACCCTGAAAAGGAGAAGCGAATGGATGGATAGTTGTTTTTTGTATTTCATTATGTTATGTGGAGTAAATAAATAAAAGCATATTTATATAATAAACATATATAAATAAACAAAAAACATTTTTACATTAGTAATTCATTTTGTGCATAATATTCTATTGTTGATAATAAATTAATTAAAACAACAATCGCTGTGGTCGGGGGAGCCAGTGGCCCTGAAAAAAAAGTATAAACTGGCGCCTCTCTTCTGAGGAGGAATCTGGTCAAATCCAAGAGGAGTCCTCTTCCCTGCCGCACTGTCTGTCACACAGGAAGAAAAGCAGTAAGCCTCCTCCCAGGCAGCTGCAAACTGTAGAACGAAGTCTCCAACCTTGAATCCAGTGCAGTCCTTGCTGTAATTTCCAGAGGCCGCCGTTGCAGCTAACACCAATTGATTAGTTAGGCAGCCGCTCACTGTTTTTCTAGGAAAATTTAATGACTAGTCCAATGTATTGTGAGTTTTTCCACGTACAGTGGTTAAAATGGCTTTATCGTGACCATCGAGTATAGGTTACTATGTGTAGAGGTTTTTGTGAGAGAGAAGACAAATATGCTCCAATTATAAGTTTTCGCAATTTATTATCAAAAACTGGTTTTACATGGCGCTATAGACCTCCTCTCTCCGGCACAGAGACAAAAGGCTGCTGCACCCAGGCAGTAAACATTTTTTTATTATGTTTGATAAGGATAATGTTAACATGATTGGTCGAAACAGTTTAGGGTGGCCTTAGGTCTGATGTCAGCTCACATTTCTTCTTCTGTAATTTTCTGAGCATCTCCTTATTTGGAGATGCCACTTCAAGTGGCTTTCGGTCAGACTTGCAGAAAGAGAGAAAGAGCTTCTCCAATCCCAAAATTTATGACCATGTTTACCTTCTGGTGCCTTCACTAGTGAGACAGACCCTAACCCGCAAATTCATTAGAGAAGGGAGCTCCTCTCTATTTGTGTCTGTTAGTATCTGAGTGTAGCAATCTACTTCTAATACTACTCTACAATGATTAACTATGTGCAATAAAGTATAAAACACAAATATGTGAAGCTAATTATGAGATATTTATTATTTACATTTATTGAGTCTGTTGGCATCATGAAAAGTTTATGAAAGACTCCACAAAGCTAGGGGGCACGGACTTCAGAAGTCATTCGTCATGTCGAATGACCAGCAGATAAACTCTCAGGTTGGTAATAAATGTATTACATGTATAAGAACAAGCGTCATGTTAACAAATGATAGCCATACAGTAACTTTTATGCTTATTGTAGCTGTTAGCTAAAAATGCTAATTTAGCGTAGTTTGCACTGAATTCAGCTTCGACAAACAAATATGATCGACTGTTTCTAGTAGAATTCCAGAGTTGTCATCTTGTACCCTCTCAGAGCCCTGTATGCTTGTAGAGACCCCTACAGTAGGGAAACATGCAAAACAGTGTCCAAACCTTTGTATTTTAGCTTTATTTATGTCTTACACAGCATCCCAACTCTTTAGCTAACTTAATAACTTTAGCTAAAGTGAATAGTTGGTCTAATTCATTAGTGCAGCATTTGAAACAGAAACAGTCATAGATGTTATGTTTATCCAAGTACGCTGTTAGGTGGACAGCAACTGCATTCTCTTCTGACATAAAAGTCATATATACATCTTTTGATTTTATATAATAATTAATTGATACTTTTAACATTTTTCTACCTGAAAGAGCTGAAAAAATGTTCAGTCTGTGATCTGTTCTTCTGCTTAGCCAGGAGAAAAGAAAGTGGCCCTGCCTCTATGAGCTCTCTGACCAGGCCAAGACAGGAATGGAGAAAATGGCCTCAATATGGGCATTGTTGGAAGGCATGTCATTACTTTACATAAAGAAGACTGATTGTGAACATTTGTTAATCCTGGCTAATCCGACTCTCCTCTTGTATAACTTTTAATGTGTCACAATCACAAAGGCAGGAATCAAACACAGGACTCTAAATAGTGCAATCAAAAGAGGTTTATTTACACAATGCCACCAGGTGAGATATATAAATATATACAGTGTTGGGGGTGAGAGGGGCTCCAGGGAATCCAAGGAGGTACAAGGGGAAAAAGGCAAACACAATTAAACTCCTCTTCACACTAGCACTTCACAATCCACAGAGGTCCACTCACACTCACTCGATGGGGGTTCGGAGGGAAACAGGGAAGGGTCCAGGAAGTTCTGTACATGGAAAGGAAACATGTAGAGAGAAAACAGGAATCACAAGGCCAGCTGACACTAACAGAGGTAAGTACAACAATCCAGCGGAGAATATCACTCTGCCATCACCTTAAGTAGTAGGCAGGGTAATCCAGGACAATGAATTACAGGTAAGCCAGCTGCCTTCAAGTGTGTTGGTCAAGGACCCTGTAAATGAGTAACACCCAGGAGGAGAGGAGTGTGTAAAAGAGAGATAGAAAAACACAAACCTAGACAACACAGAGAGGAATGGAGGACTGTGACATAATATTCATATTGATATAAGATTCACTCCACTGGGTGAATACGGTAGAAAGAGAAAGGGAGAATAAAAAAATATTTATTTATTTATTGGACTTTATTGACCCGACCTGCAACAGACTGTCTTCATACACCTGGAATGATCGATTGCAAACACACTATATGCATGGAGTATAAACATTTGAATCTGGAATAAACTGTAGAGCAACTTAACTTTCATGTAAGGGGTCTGGTGATTTTGGAGAGTTGTGTGCTTTTAGGAATAGCAATTAAAGAAACCATATCAGGCATTTTTGTACTTTGTTTTCCTTTAGGCAATCAGATTTTTTCTTTTGAGTATGTTTTTTTAAATCTAGTGTATTGTACTCTTATATGTCATCCATACTTTATTAATGCACTTTGCATCCTTTTGAAACCTTTGTAGTAAAATTGTACATGCACAAACTCTTCCTTAAAATCCTCATACATCAATATGTTTTGGTTTTTATAAATCTCTACCTTAGACTCTTCCTCACCTTTTCCAGATTTTCACAGTCCTGAACATGTGAACGTTACACATTTACGTAAGTGGCACAATAAACAGACCACAAACCTCATTTGGAAATGAATTTGATTGCAATGGGAAGCAGAGACAAAAAGTTAGTCATTTATTCCACCTCCTCACTCATATGGAAGCTGATTCAATCTGGTTGTCACTTCCCCATTTGATCTAAATACAGACTGAATGTAATGCAGCTAAATCAGCACATGAATCCTAAGCTGACGTGACTGGATTAAGATGAATCTGATAATGGTCACAGACAAACAAAAGTAAATTAACCTTTCATTTAAGGTAAGTAAAAAAATTATATACTTTATGCCAGTAATATTTAAGATTTCCATTCACGGAGGAAGCTATTATATGAAGCATGAAAACCGTGTACAAGAATTGCATAATCTTCTTTTTACACAGCATATTTCCCTTTTCATGGCCCCTTTATACATACTTTATGTACACAGCAGGTCTAAAGGTTTAGAACACCCCAATTTTCTAGTTTATTATTGAAAATTATGCTGTTTATTGTCTCATTGCACTCTAAAATGAAAGTATAGTACAAAAAAAGCAATTGGAGTTGAAAGAGAAATCATGGAATTAATTTAAAGACCAAAATGTATTTTTTAAACTTTTGACTTATCAAAGTAGCACCTTCGGCAGATATAACAGCTGAACAAACCTGTGGCATTCTTTCTACAATAGAAATCAAATATTCTTCAGAGAGTTCTTCCCACATCTGTTACAGATGTTCCCATAAATGTGTAGCACTTGCAGATTACTTTGCTTTCACTCTGTCCAGTCCATCCCAAACTCTACGGGGTTTAAGTCTGGACACTGTACAATACAATACAATACAATACAATACAACTTTATTTGTATTGCACATTTAAAACCAGAGGTACACCAAAGTGCTTCACAAAATCCAAGAAAACAGTAGCAATTGGCCACAGTTGCCTTTCCTAAAAAACTATATTAATACATCAAGCTATTTTCTCTTACTGCTGCTCTCCTAATTGCTGCTTCTCTTATGAGATAATTACGATATTATATATTTTATATTATATATCATAAAATATAAAAATCATAATGATGTCACCAGCGGTCCCCAACCCCCGGGCCTCGGACCAGTACCGGTCCGTGAGTCGTTTGGTACCGGGCCATGAGAGTTGAGGCTCAGGTGTGAAATGTATAGTTTTCAGGGTTTTTATCGGTTTTCAGCGTTATTTTGTTATCGTTTTTATCATTTACTCGGTTTTCCTGGGTCTTTTCACGTGTGTTATGAATAAATCTTCTTTTTTCGGTACCGGTACTAGTTTTATTTTGTTGTATTTATCCGCGACACCTTAAAGGCCGGTCCGTAAAAATATTGTCGGGCATAAACCGGTCCGTGGCGCAAAAAAGGTTGGGGACCGCTGGCCTAGACCACTGAACATTTCATAATGGTTGTGCTAGTTTGAGTCTTTTTGTTTCCTTTTGGTTATTTATTGATGTAATGACCTTGTCCTCTTGCCAATAAAGCTTTTTTCCTTAACTGGAAGTGACACAAGCTGCCTGAACAAACATGTAAATGAATGACAAGAAGAAAACGGTAAACAAATCACATAAAACTTGCAGAATCATTCTGTGTGAGCCAATATCTTTAATACTTATATTAATATTTCAGTATACCTATACTAATATTTAAAACATTTCATTTAAAAAAAACAATCATTTCATACAGTAATAAGTCTGAATAGCTATTTTCACAAAAATCAACTAGAATTTTGGATTTTAATAATACAATTCTACAAAATATATTACTAATAGTATAAAATGTTGTGGTTGTGGGAAGCCACCACCTCTTTCAAATGGAGACACCAAAATAACTACTAAACAAGAGTACCAACATAATGAAGGAGTTGAATATGTCTGTCAGCAATTCTTGCTCATGGATGGTGGACCATTCAAAACCTGTATCGATGGTGAATGGACTGGAGAGATTAGATGCCTCGGTAAATTACAGTTCCTTTTATATGTTCCCTTTTTATTTTATTAAATACAGAAAAAGAAGAAAAGATTTGAAGTTTATTCTGAATCTTGAGTTTGCATTTGTTGTCTTTTCATTCTTAATATGAGGACCAAAGAGATGTTGATGCAAGTGAAGGTCATCATTAGACTTGAAAGAAACACAGAAAACCTTGGGAGAGACCAAATCAATAATCTGAGAAATTGTTTTATTTTGATAAACAAAACCAGGTCAGAAATAGGGTGGATAATCACAGAATGCTTTCAACTTCACAACATCTACCCGAGAATCTTGAGGAGATAGGAATATCACTGTCAAAATCAGGAGATGCTTCATGAATTTAAAAACTGATAGATTACAGCTGGTCCACTCAAGTACAAAAATACCAACAACAAGAAGGCCAGACTAGACTTTGTCACAAAACCTCTAAAAGAGCCAGCACAGTTCAGATATTTTTTCCTTTGTAGAGATGAAACAAAGATTAATGTGTAATAGAATGATGAAGAAGAGTATGTAGAATGAGAGAAAAAGCATTATCTGAAGCATATTACATTTGATAATATATGAACTATCAAATATCAGCGAGCTCCAGAATGCACACCCCAATGGATTGTTTATTATCGCCAGAGATTTCAACCACACAAATCTCAAGTTAGTGCTTCTGAAATTTCATCAACACATGGACATCGCGAGAAGGGGGGAAAACGCGCTGGATCTTGTTTACACAAATATTTCCATGTCTTGAGCCATCAGAGCAGCGAAGCACACGCATGGCAGAAGAACCCACAGCCACTTCCAAGACAGCAGTGACACGCCACGCATGTGGCAGGGCATCCAGGCCATCACAAGCTACAGAAAGACAACACCTGCCTGCGATTGTGACTCCTCCTTACCAGACACACTAAACAACTTCTATGCACAGTTTGACGCACAGAATGATGCGTTGGTGAGGAAGTCCTCCGATCCTCACAACAACCAGGTTCTGTGTCTGACCTCTGCTCATGTGGGGAAGACTCTTCGCAGAGTTAACCCAAAGAAAGCTGCTGGTCCAGATAACATTCCTGGAAGACTACTCAGAGAATATGCAGACCAGCTGACAGATGTCCTCACTGACATCGTCAACCTTTCCCTGAGGTGCCTCAAGGCCACCACCATGGTTCCTGTGCCAAAGAAGTCCCCAGTGTCCTGCCTCAACGGCTACCATCCTATTGCAGTCACACCCATCATGATGAAGTGCTTTGAGAACCTCATCATGAGGCGCATTAAGACCCTGCTGCTACCCACACTGGACCCACTGCAGTTCGCCTGTCACCATCATGATGCCATCGCCACCACTCTACATCTCGGCCTCTCCCACCTGGATAATAAGGAAGTAGTGTACGAATGCTGTTCATAGACACGATCATTTCTCAGCACCTGATCGGAAAAGTGAGCCTACTGGATCTGAACACCTTCCTCTGCAACTGGATCCTGGACTTTCTGACAGAAAGACAGTTCGGATCGGCGACAGCATCTCCAGCACCACCACACTGAGCACTGGAGCCCCTCAGGGCAGTGTGCTCAGCCCACTGCTGTTCACTCTGCTGACTCACAACTGTGCAGCAATGCATCATCAAGTTTGCCAATGACATGACTGTAGTGGATTTCATCAGCAAGAACGACAAGCCAGCATAGCTAACGGACTGGTGTATAACCAACAACCTGTTTAAGAAATGATTGTTGACTTCAGGAGAGCAGAGATCACTGTAAAACTTAACATTGATGGATGCTCTGTGGAGGTTGTCAAGAGCAGCAAATTCCTTTGTGTCCACCCGGTTTTTTTGCAGTATTTGCAGATTGCACTTTACGTAGTCCTGTGTTGATTGTCTGTTACATGTCATATGTAGCACCGTGGTCTCGGAGGAACGTTGTCTTGTTTCACTCTGTACTGTACCACTGTACATGGTTGAAATAACAAAAAAAGCCACTTGACACTTGAAATGTGGTGGAGGTAATATTATGGCATGAACATGTATGGCTGTCAGATGAACTGGGTCACCAGTGTTTACTGACGATGTGACTGCTGATAGAAGTAGCAGGATGTCCCAAAAGATTGATTCTATTCATGTGGATGTAGTGTTTTCAGTGGTCGAAATAATTAATCACTCATCCAAGTGACTTCTTCAGTCTCAACTAAACGCAGGTTTTTTCAACCTGAAACTAGCACCACTGACTAACAGTGGCCTGTTAGGTCAATTTCATGATCAATAATATACAAATGGTCATTGATCAATGGTCATGAGTACAATTCACAGAGAGTTTAAGAATGGCTGACATTACAGCACCGCAGCCATACAGGTGTGCAAATTTCTGACTTAAAATTCTGAATATTTGTCTAACAAATAACTCTGCTCTAAAATCCAAAAATAAATAAGTACATAAATTAAATAACTGGCCCACTTATTTAGAGAAAGCTCAGTTTAAATCCAAATGTGACTTTTAAACATTTCTTATTCTTCAAAATTTCAGTACAGAAATCTATGTTAGAGATGGCATGTAAAATAGCCATAGAAAAACAAGATAATGACATTTATAGTTAGGCAGGAAAAAATAAACTAAAAAATAAATCATACCCATAATGTCCTTTAAAGAACACAATATTCTGTGCATTCCTGTATTTTATTAACATTAAAAGGCCTTTCTTTTTTTTGTCTTACAGAAACCTGCACTGTGAACAGAGAAGACGTGAACAGACATAATATTCAGTTTCGATATTTTAGTGTTGATAAACTGTATTGAGAAAATAATAAAACTGAGTTTGTGTGTACCAAAGGAAGACATGTTGGGGCAGTGGGAATGCGTCAGAGGTGGTCGAGGGTGTGATACAGTTGCCAACTTGCCAGTAATGGTGTTTTTGTACTAAATTAGATAGAAATGGGTCTACGAACTTATCAGTAATTATTCTGAGTGAATAATTAGATCACTGAAGTCATTTTAATAAAAGCATATAAGCTGACTGAGTCTGTTTTCTACCTTTACATGTTTACTAAGTGAACTCTATCTTGCATGCATGCTGTGCCAAGATACTCTGAGATACTCAAGATCTCTGCACTCCCTTACATTTTCAATATGTATGGAAGGCTGATGTACAGTGTTGGGGAGTAATGGGATTCATTTACCACTGTGATGTATTTAAAATACAAAATATGAGTAACTGTATTCCAAATCAAATCATATCACTTTTATTGTCACGTCACATTACTGTTACACTGGTACAGCAGATGCGAGTGTGATTCTTGTATATGTATGCAGTGGGGCAAAAAAGTATTTAGTCAGCCACCGATTGTGCAAGTTCCCCCACTTAAAATGATGACAGAGGTCAGTAATTTGCACCAGAGGTACACTTCAACTGTGAGAGACAGAATGTGAAAAAAAAATCCATGAATTCACATGGTAGGATTTGTAAAGAATTTATTCGTAAATCAGGGTGGAAAATAAGTATTTGGTCACCTCAAACAAGGAAAATCTCTGGCTCTCACAGACCTGTAACGTCTTCTGTAAGAAGCTTTTCTGTCCCCCACTCGTTACCTGTATGAATGGCACCTGTTTGAACTCATCATCTGTATAAAAGACACCTGTCCACAGCCTCAAACAGTCAGACTCCAAACTCCGCCATGGCCAAGACCAAAGAGCTTTCGAAGGACACCAGGAAAAGTATTGTAGACCTGCACCAGACTGGGAAGAGTGAATCTGCAATAGGCAAGCAGCTTGGTGTGAAAAAATCAACTGTGGGAGCAATCATCAGAAAATGGAAGACATACAAGACCACTGATAATCTCCCTCGATCTGGGGCTCCACGCAAGATCTCATCCCGTGGGGTCAAAATGATCATGAGAACGGTGAGCAAAGATCCCAGAACCACACGGGGGGACCTGGTGAATGACCTGCAGAGAGCTGGGACCAAAGTAACAAAGGTCACCATCAGTAACACACTACAACGGCAGGGAATCAAATCCCGCAGTGCCAGACGTGTTCCGCTGCTGAAGCCAGTGCATGTCCAGGCCCGTCTGAAGCATGCCAGAGAGCACATGGATGATACAGCAGAGGATTGGGAGAATGTCATGTGGTCAGATGAAACCAAAGTAGAACTTTTTGGTATAAACTCAACTCGTCATGTTTGGAGGAAGAAGAATACTGAGGTGCATCCCAAGAACACCATACCTACTGTGAAGCATGGGGGTGGAAACATCATGCTATGGGGCTGTTTTTCTGCCAAGGGGACAGGACGACTGATCCGTGTTAAGGACAGAATGAATGGGGCCATGTATCGTGAGATTTTGAGCCAAAACCTCCTTCCATCAGTGAGAACTTTGAAGATGAAACGAGGCTGGGTCTTCCAACATGACAATGATCCAAAACACACCGCCCGGGCAACAAAGGAGTGGCTCCGTAAGAAGCATTTGAAAGTCCTGGAGTGGCCTAGCCAGTCTCCAGACCTCAACCCCATAGAAAATCTGTGGCGGGAGTTGAAAGTCCGTGTTGCTCGGCGACAGCCCCAAAACATCACTGCTCTCGAGAAGATCTGCATGGAGGAATGGGCCAAAATACCAGCTACTGTGTGTGCAAACCTGGTAAAGACCTATAGTAAACGTTTGACCTCTGTTATTGCCAACAAAGGTTATGTTACAAAGTATTGAGTTGTATTTTTGTTATTGACCAAATACTTATTTTCCACCCTGATTTACGAATAAATTCTTTACAAATCCTACCATGTGGATTCATGGATTTTTTTTTTTCACATTCTGTCTCTCACAGTTGAAGTGTACCTCTGGTGCAAATTACTGACCTCTGTCATCATTTTAAGTGGGGGAACTTGCACAATCGGTGGCTGACTAAATACTTTTTTGCCCCACTGTATGTGTGCGTCTATATATATATATATATATATATATGTATATATATATATACATACATATGTGTGTGTGTGTGTGTGTGTGTGCGTGTGTGTGTGTGTAAAATATACAGAGGTCAGCAGTTTAAATACTGTGCAAAAGAAATAGCATATATGTAGAATATGAATGGTAAATGGCCTGTATTTGTATAGCGCTTTTTTCTAGTCCCTAAGGACCCCAAAGCGCTTTACACAACCTGTCATCCACCCATTCACACACTGGTGATGGCAAGCTACAATGTAGCCACAGCCACCCTGGGGCGCACTGACAGAGGCGAGGCTGCCGGACACTGGCGCCACCAGGCCCTCTGACCACCACCAGTAGGCAACGGGTGAAGTGTCTTGCCCAAGGACACAACGACCGAGACTGTCCAAGCCGGGGCTCGAACCGGCGAACTCCCAACTCTTGAGCCACGATCGCCCCGGCGACACTATGCACTATGAAGTGCATAGTGTTCAGGTTCCGGCAGATGAGAGTGAGGTGTCTATGAAGTGTTAGTGGTCAGTGTTCAGCAGTCTGGTGGCCTGATGGTGGCCAGTCTGCTGGTTTGGGACCGGATACTGCAGTACTTTCTGCCTGACGGAAGTAGTTTGAACAGTTTATGGCCGGGGTGACTAGAATCTTTGATGATCCTCCCCACTTTCCTCAGGCACCGCTTCTTGTAGATGTCCTGGAGGGAGGGAAGCTCACCTCCAATTATCCTTTTGGAACACCACACCGCTCTCTGGAGAGCTTTGCAGTTGTAGGCGGTGCTGTTGCCATACCACGTGGTGAGATATGCTCTCAGTGTCATAGCGGTAGAAGGTCCTGAGGATGCGGGGGCTCATGCTAAATCTCTCAGTCTCCTGAGAAAGAAGATGTGTTGCTGTGCCTTCTTCACTGTTTTGTTTGTGTGTAATGACCATGTGAGATCCTCCGCCACATGTACGCCTAGGAAACGAAAGATACTCACTCTCCCCACAGCAGCACTGTTGATGGTGATGGGGGTGTGTGCTTCCCTACACCTCCGGAAGTCCATTATCAACTCCTTTGTCTTCGTGACATTGAGGGTGAGCTAGTTGTCTTGGCACCAGTGTCTCAGTTTCCTGCAGTTTCCTTCCAGCTTTGAGGGAACGATGGTATTGAATGATGAGCTGTAATCTACAAACAGCATTCTCACATACGTGTCTCTCTTCTCCAGGTGCGAGAGGGCAGTATGTAAGGCAAGGCAAGTTTATTTATATAGCAGAATTTAACAACAAGGTTATTCAAAGTGCTTTACAGAGACATTAAAAAACAAAAACAAATAAAAAGCATGATTTAAAATTGATTTAAAAAACAGTAGATAAAATCAGTAGTTAAAATGTAAGTTTTGAAATTTAAGCTTAAAAGTGTGGATTTGGTGTTTTACTCAAATGCAGCTGAGAATAGGTGAGTCTTCAACTGGATTTAAATAAACTGAGTGTTTCAGCTGATCTGAGGCTTTCTGGGAGTTTGTTCCAGATATATGGAGCATAAAAGATGAATGCAGCTTCTCCGTGTCTGGTTCTGACTCTGGGAACTGATAAAAAACCTGACCTGAGGGATCTGGAAGGTTCATACTAGGTCAGGAGGTCACTGATGTATTTTGGTCCTAAACCATTCAGAGCTTTATAGACCAGCATCGGAACTTTAAAGTCTATCCTCTGACGGACAGGCAGCCAGTGTAAAGACCTCAGAGCTGGACTGATGTTGTCCACTTTTTTGGTCTTAGTGAGGACTCGAGCAGCAGAGTTCTGAATGAGCTGTAGTTGTCTGACTGATTTTTTAGGTAGACCTGTAAAGATGCTGTTACAGTAATCAAGCCTACTAAAGATGAATGCATGGACTAGTTTTTCCAGGTCCTGTTGAGACATCAGATCTTTTATCCTTGAAATATTCTTGAGGTGATAGTAAGCTGATTTTGTTATTGTCTTAATGTGTTTTTCTAAGTTTAGGTCTGCATCCATCACTACACCCAAATTTCTCGCCTGGTTTGTGGTTTTTAGATGTATAGATTGAAGTTCTCTGGTGACCTGTAATTGTTTTTCTTTGGCACCAAAGACTATTACCTCAGTTTTGTTTTTGTTTAGCTGGAGAAAATTGTGGCACAACCAGTCATTAATTTTCTCAATGCATTTACCAAGAGCCTGTACAGGGCCTCGGTCTCCTGGTGACATTGTGATACATATTTGTGTGTCATCTGCATAGCTGTGATAGTTTATTTTGTTGTTGTTTATAATCTGTGCCAGTGGGAGCATGTAAATGTTAAACAGAAGGAGTCCCAAGATGGAACCTTGGGGAACTCCACATGTGATACTAGTCTGCTCAGATGTGAAGTACCCTATTGATACAAAGTATTTCCTGTTTTCTAAGTATGTTTTGAACCAGTTTAGTACAGTTCCTGAAATATCTGCCCAGTTCTCCAGTCGTTTGAGTAATATGTTGTGGTCAACTGTATCAAATGCTGCACTGAGATCCAGCAAAACTAAGACTGACATTTTTCCACTGTCTGTATTCAGACATATGTCATTAATCACTTTGGTCAGAGCGGTTTCAGTGCTGTGGTTCTGTCTAAAACCTGACTGGAAGGCATCATAGCAGTTATTCTGTTTTAAGAAGTAATTGAGCTGTTGAGAAACTGCTTTTCAATGGTCTTACTTAAAAATGGGAGATTTGAGATTGGCCTGTAGTTTTTCATTTGTGTCTTGTCAAGATTGTCCTTTTTCAGTATAGGTTTAATTAAAGCAGCTTTTAGTGGTTCTGGAAACACACCTGACATTAAAGAAAAGTTGACGATCTGTAACAGGTCTGACTCTAAAGTCTTTGAGACCTTTTTGAAAAAAAAATGTTGGCAGGACAGCAAGAGGAGTTCAGTTGACCTAAGATGTCCTCCAGGTCTTTGCTGTTAATAGGGTGAAACTGTTTGATGGTGTTTAAACAGTTTTTCGGTGGACACAGTACATATCCTGAATCTGCTGTTGATGTACCAATTGCTTGTCTAATCTTTTGGATTTTGTCTGTGAAGAATTTGGCGAAGTCATTGCAGGCCATGGTCGAATGAAGTTCAGCTGCCACTGACACAGGAGGGTTTGTTAGCCTGTCAACTGTAGAAAATAAGACCCGAGCATTATGGCTGTTTTTAGTGATGATGTCAGAGAAGTAGGACCTCCTTGCATTCCTCAGTTGTAAATTATAATTGTGAAGTTTCTCTTTATAGATGTCATAATGAACCTGGAGGTTTGTTTTTCTCCATTTGCGCTCAGCTTTCCTACACTCTCTTTTTTCATTTTTCACTAGTGTGGAGTTTCTCCATGGAGACTTTTTCCTTCCAGAGATAACCTTCACCTTAACGGGAGCAATGGTGTCCATTACATTTAACATTTTAGCATTGAAGCTATTGACGAGCTCATTGACTGAACCTCTGGACAGGCCAAGTGTTAATGGGAAGACCTGGTTAAAGATCTCACTACTGTTTTCAGTTATACACCGTTTTGTGATCACTCTGGGCTGAAATTTTACTTTCAAAGAAAACACAGTAATGATCAGACAGGCCCACATCAGACACAGTAACCTTTGAAATGCTCAGGCCTTTGGAGATCAGTAGGTCAAGAGTGTGTCCTCTATTATGTGTGGCCTCTGTTACATGCTGAGTCAGCCCAAAGTTGCCCAGAGTGTTACTCAGGTCTTTAGTCCCTTTGTCCTGAGGGTTGTCCACATGGATGTTAAAATCCCCAACAATAATTACACAGTCGAAATCAACACAGATCACAGACAGCAGTTCACTGAGGTCATTAAAAAAGTCTGTGCAGTATTTGGGAGGCCTGTAAACATTAAGAAACACAACTTTGGATGGGGCTTTCAGCTGTGAAGCCACATATTCAAAAGACTGAAAACTTCCAGGAGATAGCTGCTTACATTGAAATGATTCATTAAATAAGACAGCAACCCCCCCTCCTCTCCTGCTCACCCTGGCCTCACTGATAAAACTGTAGTTAGGAGGGGTCATCTCGATGAGAACAGCTCCACTGTTACTTTGGTCCAACCAAGTTTCAGTTAAAAACATAAAATCAAGACTGTGCTCAGTGATTAAATCATTAATTAAAAATGTTTTCCCAGCTAAAGATCTAACGTTTAATAAAGCCAACGTAAGTGTTTTAGAGGTATTATTTGCCCCCTCGTGTTTGGGAGCAGTCTGTGGCACACAAGGTATGTTTACTATATATAAAGATCTTTTAGGGTGCAGCTCTCTGTGTTTTGACCAGGCCACATGTCTCCTTCTGTCACCTAAAATTACAGAAATTTTAAAACCTTCTAGTAAACAGGGTCCCAGCTTATCCTGGGAAAAGTCACCACTGCCATAATCCTCGCAGCCCAGACCCTTCACACATCACACATCAGACTGCGGAGACAGAGCATGAAGGTGGTAAGGAGGAACTAAGGGGGGCGAGGCTGGGCAAAGTAACTTCGATTGCTCTGTTGAGGGTGGGGCTCTATGGCAAACCTTTGGCTGCTCTGGTGGGGGGTTTATGGGGGACAAAAAGGGATTGGGCCGGGGGGTAGATCTGAGCCCAGCATTGACCCGCTCCATCATCTCCTCAGTGAATTTCAGGTGTGGGGAGGAGGGAGAAAGGGAGGGTGAGGAGGGTGATGGCCTGTCAGGGGTTTGGGGGACTGGAGGAGGTCGTGGTCCCTGGTCCTGGTCATTGGTGTTGTTGAGAGAGTTGGAGGCAAAAAGGGACCCCTCTTCTTGCCTCTGATGTCTCTCCTTTCTGAAGCTCTTCCAGGGTGGGGGCAGATGAGGCTCCTCCTCAAGGTTTCTGCTGGGCTTTGTCTGTTTTTGGAGTATTGTTTGTTCCTCTTTATGAGATAACTCCTCGTTTATCTCAGCCTTGGCACCAAGCACAGATGGATGACATATGGAATAAAACAAGTTGGAGGTGAACAGTTTCATCCCTGACTTGTTAAAATTTAATCCATTTGCTTTAAACAGATGCCTGCATACCCAAAAATTATTAAAATTGTTGATAAAATGCACTGAGTGGTCAGTACATGCTGATATAAGCCATTTATTTAGTGCAAACAACCTGCTGAATCTCTCGCTTCCTCTTCTGACGGGCAGTACAGGTCCACTGATGAATACAGCTGCATTCAGAGAGTTTACAGTATTTAATAATCCAGTAAAGTCCCGTTTCAGAACCTCCGACTGTTGTTTGGACACATCGTTTGATTATAGTGTCAATTCTGTTAGTTACCATTTAAAAAGGTGATAATTAGAATACAGTTACTTTGTTGAAATTAATGGATTGCACGACAGTCTTTTCCTGTTTCGTATGTTAGGCTATCCCCTCTCTAATTCTGGTAATTCCATACATTGCCAGAAACCAAAACAAAACACGCAATAAGAGGCTCTAATGTAAGCGTCTTAATAATGCTGGTGGTGTCAGTTACACAATTGACCCGGAGCCAGCACAACAGAGTCAACAGTGCACAGGCACGAAAGCGTTTCTTACTTGGAAATTCCAACACCACTTCACATTTAGAGAAGAAAGGGATGGGCGAAATCTGACCAGTGCAATGCAAAGTCTGTTTGCCAGCAACCAAGCTGCTCTCAGCGTCAAAAGACTCCACCTCCAAGCTAAAGAAACATCTGGAAGTAAGTTCTTTCTTAAAAGCTAACATTAGCCTACTGCTACTACCTTGTTTTAGTTGTGGTAGCTACCTGGGTTATGTGCCACTTCAGCATCTTTGATGTACTATTGCTGTGTGATTTATTGCTATTACTGAAAACTACTTGCCACCAAGCTAACATTGTTAGCTGGCGTTAGCTGAGGTTAGTTCATAGACTGCAGGCTGTTAGATTTGATGGCTAGCATTAATCATGTGCAGTTCTGAAAAGCAGTAGCCTTCAGTAACAGTAATAAATCACACAGCAATAGTACATTCATGTAGTTTTTAAAAGCATTACAATATAATAAGTAATCCAAAATATTCAGAATACCTTACTTCCATTTAGGAACTTAATGGAATACATTACAGACTACATTTTAAGGCATGTATTCTGTAACCAGTAGTGGAATTTATTTTAAAAGTAACCTTCCCTGCAACTCCATAAAAATATTGAATCAAATTAAGAGAATCTTGAACCTCCCGGTAGTGTCAACTTTTGCCCCGATCTGCCACAATCCTAGCTTTACGCCTAGTACAATGGATGCTGCTTTCAAACAATGGCCTGTCAAAGGGTTAATTGCTATAAAGGATCTTTATATTGACAATCATTTTGCCTCTTTTGCTCAGCTTCAGACAAAGTACAATCTCCCTACAAGTCATTTTTTTCGGTACTTACAAATTAGGAATTATGTCAAGCAAGCATTCTCAAATTTAGATACCATCCCCATACAGCATGTCTTTTACAATATAATGAACGAACCTCCCACCTCAAAACACTTAATTTCTCGGCTTGTTAACCTTTTTCTTCAGCAGCCCCCTCTTGCCATATTAAAGAGGCTTGGACAAGGGACACTGGTTTGGTTATCACTGACGATTTATGGGCTGAAGTGTTAAGCCGGATAAAACTATGTTCTGTTAACGCCCGGCTTCAGTTAATTCAATTTAAGGTTGTCCATAGACTGCACTATTCCAAAACCAAATTGAACAAGATTTTTCCTAACGTTTCCCCCAAATGTGATAAATGTAAACTTTTGGACGGTACTCTTGGCCATCTTTTTTGGTCCTGTTCTACGCTTACAGCCTTTTGGACTAGTATTTTTAGTTTCTATAGCACTGTTTATGATAGGCAACTGTATCCTGACTGTCTTATGGTGATCCTGGGCTGCTCCGGCGACTCCTTGGCACTTCCCTTTGCTGTTCAACAGGCCCTCATGTTTGGTATGGTGATTGCCAAACGTCTGATTCTGGGGGAGTGGAAATCTGCCTCCCCTCCCTGCTTCAAGAGGTGGCTCGAGGAGATGGTCTCCTGTTTATACCTGGAAGAAATTCGGTTCTCTACGTCTGATTCCATGGAGAAGTTCAGGAAGATATGGGGGCCCTTTATAGACCACATTAAGAAGGACAGTCCACGCCCTGGGTCCTGACCACGTTGTTTTAACTGCTTTCATTCTGAGCTGTTGCCCATAACTGTTATTGCATAATTGTTATCAGCTCCTCCTAGCGATCTTTGGATTTGATTTTGTGGATTGGACTCACTAGATTGTGAGTTGTTTGACATGTATACCAGTTGCTTTTTTTTCTTCTCTGCTGTTTTTAATAAGTGCTGGCCGTGTACCCTGTTGTGGGGTTTGTTGCTCTGTTTTTTTTTTGTTTTTGTTTTTTTGTTTGTTTGCTCCTGTTTTGTTTTTGATTATTTTTTTGTTGTTATTGTCTTTATTGTCTGTGTTCCTCTGTCCCGCTGTTTGTGAATGTGTAAAAATTTTGAAACTTGCATAAATGAATACATAAAAAAAAAAAAAGTAACCTTCCCAACTATGCTGACGTACACCAACATGGCACAAAGCTGAGCTGTCACCCAGTCCCAGCCCTGAGTGGGAGCTGTCCATAGGTCAGCTGACTGGGATAGGTGGCATTTGACAGAGCCTCTGGAAGAAAAGCAGGGTTGGATCAAAGGAAGACCAATTCCCGTACAGCAGCAACCTGCACCAATCCCTGTGGACCAACACCAGTGGAGAGTTGCCGTTTTCCAGGAAGAAGAACAGGTGGCGATGTGTTGTCTCCCTGGAGACAACAAGGTCAACTTCCACCCTCCCGAAGTGGTACCACCTGCAGTTGGACTCTCCACTCCGTCACTTTTTGACATTCAGACACAAGCCCAGAGTCTAAACATGACACACTGACTATGTGGCCTCATAGGAGAAAGAGCAGTGCCCATGCACTGCATAAGGTCCATGCATAATAATGAAAATCATGAACAATGAAATAATGAAAAGGCTGAGTACGTCTGTCAAAACTACTGCTATACTATGGAAGGTGAGCCAGTCAAAACCTGCAATAATGGTGAATAGACCAAATCAATGAAATGTCTCAGTATGATACAACACTAAAATATGTTTATATTTTTGTATTTCATCATGTAATGACTCTGTATATGATGTGTAAGATTTTACATGAAGGAGTTTAATGAAAAACCATGTATTCATTACATGGAGTCATTGAAAATCATATGGTAAAGGTGAACAACAAGCAGAGGCTGAAGATATATAATGTCCTGTGTTATGTTCCTAAAAATTCAAATATGACAAAAGTTCTTTCAAATTTTCAAAACTAAATTTCATCTTGGTTGAAAATTTCTCTAAAGGAGACAGGAGTCAGCAACCTTTAACACCCAAAGAGCCATTTGGACCCGGTTTCCATGCAAAAGAAAACACTGGGAGCCGCAAATACTTTTTGACATCTAAAATTAAGATAACACTGTATATATTGTTTTTTACTTTTATGCTTTGTGTGAACAACTAAGCTGCTACAGAGAAAATTACATTTATGTAATTAACACATTTTGAACTCTTAAAGAAATATTACAAAAGGAAAGACACCAACCTGAACTAAGATGATCCATGTAGCAAACAAAAACTGTTGTGTGCCGCCACCCTTATGTCGCCTTTGAGCTTTTGGAGCCTTGACCTGGCTTTTAAAAAATAATTGGAAAAAAAGCACTATGCTGCTGAAAGATGAAAACTAGATATTTGCAAAATTCTGCCTAATTATGTATGTTACCTGGTTAATGTGTGTGGCGAGGCGTGGTCTGCAGCGCCGCTGCAGGGGAGGCGGAAGCATCTGAGAGGCACCAGCAATCACGCCTCACCGCCTTAATGTCTGTGCTATCTATGCTGTTGTGTTGGTATGTGTTGGGCTGTGAGCTGAAAAGCTACAGCCGGCTGTATGCGTACAGCAACCGTGTGTGAAAAGTGGTCAATAAAGAGATGCTGAAAAGCATGTTCACGGAAACATCGTCGGGTCTGCTGTGGTATGTTTACAATGGAACTTCTGCTCCTGAACCTCTGCGCACAGCGTCTGCAAATGCTGTACGAAGTCACTTTCATCTTTACGCAGGACTGTAAGCTGTCATCTGTGAGGCGTGAGCAGTGTTTGTTTTTAACATCGTTCACGGAGGAGAATAGCTGCTGACATAATGTGGATCCGAAGATCCATAATTGGCCTACCTGGGGTTGAAAGTCTCGATAAATGCACGGCGTTTTGGCAGGTATACCGGTCTCCTGGAGTGTGACGCTTATTTTGAGCATGAAAAAATAATAAAATATAATTTTATTTGTATATTTCAATATCACAATAATCTTCCAATTTAGAACTACAAGTTAAAAAAGAACTAACATAAATAAATTACACTTCAGCTAAATACTTCTAATTTATTTTCCCAAACCACGCGGAGCCGCACTATAAGGACTAAAGAGCCGCAGGTTGCCGACCCCTGGGCATAGATATTGGTTATGTTTGAATTTAAAGATGTTCTCTTAAACAACAACTTCTTTAAAACTATTTACCGACCTGAATCTCTGGCTGACTTTTACAATGGACTTTGTACCTCAGTACCATCTCCATTTATGACTTACTAGTCGTGGTGATTAAACTGCACAGTAGCCTTTTCAGCGAACACTAATCATTCTATCACAAAATAAGATATAACATCTGTTACATTTTGCAAACTTGTTTTGAGCATCATACACCAGTCTATATTTTCAGGACTAATTAATCTCATATTTTAATTTAATTATAAAAATAGACGGATTAATTTATATGATGTTTGAAAGAGGACACAAACCTTCTTTTGTAAAATGTTAGAAATTATTTTATAGGCAATGAAAGAAATCAACTCTATAAAGTCTATAAATTATTATAGGGTGAGGTTTGTGAATTGTTGTCTGTGAACTCCTCTGGCGTGTTCAGTGAAACTTGTTGTTTGCGATATGTCATTTTGAGGCTTGTGCAATTCCAGTAGGGAAGTCCATATTTTAACCATTGGCCTCAAATACTGTGATAAACACACAGCAGTTCTGCACAGAAAACGCACAGTTTGTCAAAGGATTTGTGCACAGTGAAAATTTGGTTTGCAGTCCACTTGACAGAATGCGACTGTCATTAATCCTTCTGTTTCTCCATCTATGGGGACATGTGGAAGTTTCTTTCTCAGAAAACGGTAAGTCAGACTTTTTTAAATGCTGTGTTCTTTGTTTAGTTTAAAAGAGAAGACATTTCTTGTACTTCTACTTACCCTCTTTTTTATTTGTTCTACTATCTCTTCCAAAATTACATCTACATTTATATGTAATATAAATGTTTTTGGAATCCTTGGTCAATCTATGTATATGTCTCTTTCCATGTTGTTTTTTTCAGTATGTTCAAGGCTTCCAAATGTTCCTCACTCCTATGTGTCAGAAAATACTAAAAAAGTTGAGTACCGCGAAGGACATGTGATACATTTCACATGCGAGACTGGTTATATATCTGGTCCAACCCTCAGATATATATGCACAAATACTGGCTGGGAGAGTTTGCGTCAGGGAAAATGCAACTGTAAGTTAAATGGTTTGCCTGCTATTTTGCTGTTACTCTTATGACTGTATTTATAGGGTTACAAATAATCCTTAATCCCTTCTAAGATGCAATTCATAACATTTCACAAAATATCAATTACCAAAGTTTTATCCCAAAACTTTAGTTTTTTGGAATTAGAAAGAGTTGTACTGAGACAGTTGTAAAACTGCTGCAGTATGCTGCTAACAGTAATCTATTGTATGAAAATAGCAAATCGCTTCCTCAAATCCCTGCATCAATAACATTGTACCCACACTTCAACACTGTTATTAACAAAGAGTTTTGTAAAAAATTTATGTCACTGTCGGCAAGCACCTGATTTCAATTAAAAATAAGCAATAATAAGAGAAGAATAAGGTCTAATTCATACTTACTCATGAAAAATATTCTCTTTTCTTTTTTTTCAGTAAAGCCATGTGAACTCCCTGAGGACGTTCCCAATGGCTATTATGAAATTATCCGCGGAGAAGAGCTCGTTTTTGGAACAGCTATCAAATACTTTTGCAATCTAGGGTATGTG
The DNA here is from genome assembly GCF_057381915.1 of Diplotaxodon limnothrissa. Classification (NCBI taxonomy): domain Eukaryota; kingdom Metazoa; phylum Chordata; class Actinopteri; order Cichliformes; family Cichlidae; genus Diplotaxodon; species Diplotaxodon limnothrissa. The sequence continues at coordinate 10,969,616 of NC_140612.1, read as the reverse complement.
GATCTATAATAATTCAGTGACATAATGTACACGCTCTGAAAGTCCCATGAGGATTGCTTATATTTGTGTGTTAAAACAGAAACTCTTCAAGTTGTTTTAAGACAAAAGTCCCGTACAACAATGCTGTTTGGAAAATGTCAACAAGAATGGGATAAAAGGAAGCCGTTATTCAAAGGAGCTTTGAAGAAGCCTGGCAGACTACATTAACTACATTATTCCTAAGACTGCATTAAAGAAATTACAAGAAAGCTTGCATAAGAGAGTTCAGGCTTATTTTTAAAAATGTTTAAACATAAATTTAGAACTCACTGTGAAAGTGAGTTCCAAGATCTGTTTCTGCTGATTTTTGCTGTACTTCTTGTGTTAGGTTGACATACCTCAGTCTTTTCTCCCAGTTTCCCTTCCTGAAGAATGGCCACACTTCCACTCAGGTCTTTTCCGATGAGGCTTAAGTGAACAGCAGATGATCAACAGTGTTAAGTGGTTTAGGTACAAGGGAAAACCTAAAAATAATTCAGTGTCCAATCACTGATGTCCGATCTCAAGACAACTTAAAATGGTTACCATCCATCCATCCATCTTCATCCGCTTTGTCCGGGGCCGGGTCGCGGGGGCAGCAGCCTAAGCAAAGAGGCCCAGACCTCCCTCTCCCCAGCCACCTCCTCCAGCTTATCCGGGGGAATACCAAGGCGTTCCCAGGCCAGCCGAGAGATATAATCTCTCCAGCGTGTCCTGGGTCTGCCCCGGGACCTCCTCCCGGTGGGACATGCCTGGAACACCTCACCCAAGAGGCGCCCAGGGGGCATCCTTGTCAGATGCCCGAACCACCTCAGCTGGCTCCTTTCGATGTGGAGCAGCAGCTGCTCTACTCTGAGCCCCTCCCGGATGGCCGAACTTCTCACCCTATCTCTAAGGGAGAGGCCAGCCACCCTTCGGAGGAAGCTCATTTCTGCCGCTTGTATCCGCGATCTCGTTCTTTCGGTCACTACCCACAGCTCGTGGCCATAGGTGAGGGTAGGGACGTAGATCGACCGGTAAATTGAGAGCTTCGCTTTTACACTCAGCTCCCTCTTCACCACGACGGACCGGTGCAGCGTCCGCATTACTGCAGCTGCAGCCCCAATCAGTCTGTCGATCTCCGGCTCCCTTCTCCCATCACTCGCGAACAAGACCCCGAGATACTTGAACTCCTCCACTTGGGGCAGGAACTCATCCTGTAAAATGGTTACTTGGAAGCAAAATGATTGCTCAAGTACTCTATAAATTTTAGTGTGTGGGTGAAAATACAAAATGAGATATGAGTTGTAATTGCAGGTATACAATGGGAGATAGCGATGGCACCCGAACTTGTCAGTTGGACGGATGGAGTAGTACTGTGCCAGTATGTGAAAGTAAGTCTTTCAGTCAACACACCAGCAATGTTACTTTTATCGACATTTGTAGTTTGAACTAGCTTAACAGTGTATATTTATAAGGTCCTCTGCTTACACTCGAAAAATGTGAAAATTTCAGTCGTCCTGTTAGGTATGAGAAATGAGCTTGCTGTATATACCCTGTGTACTACATTTTAAATATATATTGCTCAAGATTTGTACCAATTCCTGTGGATCCATATTGCACCTGCGATGGTATCACATGACATATAAAGCAAGAACTGGTGCTTGTATATAACCCAACCAGTCACTTAGGACCGTGTTTACCAACCACTGTGTCGCAGCACATAGGTGTGCTGTGAGCAATGATCAAGTGTGCCATGGAAGATTATCTGATTCCACCTGATTACTACTCTAAGCGATCGGTGTAATGGGCAGAACAATTTCATTCTCTTCCAATAGAGGGTAGTACAACTACCTGCTCTAATTAAATGGGTTGCCAACTGCCATTAAAACAGAAGAAGACAAAGAAGAAATTACATAATACTCATGCTGTAAAACAATGGAGCACGTAATAGCAACAGATAAATATTTGAAAAGAAAAAGTAATCAGTCTGACCTGGTCCTGGGGAAAATTCTGACCCAGATGGAGGCCCTAGCATGAGTAGTGGTCAGAAGAAAGCAAAAAGGGTATACTGGGAGCAGATCAAACCAATTCTGCTATGCTTGGTGTGCAGGTAAAAATTATCAATATACTTTTGTGGCATTTTTGTTTTGTGATGTTTTTTCGAATGTGAAATATGTTCCGTGGCTCCCAAAGGTTGGGAAACACTGACTTAGGACACCTAATACACCTTTCGGCTTTTTTCTTACATGAACCTTGAACTCATGAACATATACTTACAGTCCAGTACCTCAGTACATCTTTTTGCTGTTATCAGGCATTCAGGTTATGCTACTAGAGGTTCATACTTTTAGCACTTCTTCTTCACTCCCCTCTATTTATTTGTGACTTGCTTCTTTCTCATATAGTTTATTTATCTTTCCTTATCTTTTTGTGCTCTTGCGTCTTCACCTTACATTATGAAGCATCTTGCAAAAACATTTTTTATGAATTCTTGGTATATGAATAAAACGTAATTAATTTAATTTAATTGATCAAGGTCAGTGATGTGTCACTCATGGTGAAATGTGATTATTGTGATGAAAACATTTTTAAACTTCTATTTTTGTTGCCCATATTTGTAGCTGCCGAGGGTTGTGAGAAACCACCACATCTTTCAAATGGAGACCCGAAGGAAAGTTCCAGACTGCAGTACAGTCATAGTGAAAGGGTTGAGTACATCTGCCAGGATTACTACAGAATGGAGGGTGGGCCGTACAAAACCTGTGTAAATGGTCAATGGACTGGAGAGATGAGATGCCTCAGTAAGATGTAGATCTCTTTATATTTCTGCATAGTCCATTCTTTGCATTCTGCTTTCTTGCAATTCAGAGGGGAACACTATGGAGCCATTTTGCAGCCGCTATGTGCAAAACTATAAAAATAGTATAAAGGAAGTATCCTTGCTCGTGTTTAACTCTCAAAATGCATGTTTGGTTATCTTTAAATAAGCTTCTCCATGTTTAATAGTAGCATTCACAGGGCATAATAAAAAAAACTTTATTATGTCTACAATCGCAATAATGACTTTTACTTATTGTTTTCAGGAATCCCTTGTGCAGTTGGAGTAATGGACCCTAATCTGCAGGTAACTGGATTACCACAAGGGAATGAAGCGATAAGGACTGGGGACACATTACATTTTCGTTGTGCTGATCAGTATAAACTGGAAGGTTCTGAAGTAATCGAGTGTTTAGAAATTGGGTACTGGAATGCTTCCTTTCCATCCTGCTCTGGTAGGTTTACTTTAACTGAGAAAAGCTGACGTGATTTGACATGTTTTTTAAATGTCCATATATTTGTGTAACAATTATGTAATCATTATATTTCATTTGTTAAACTTATATAACGATTAAGATTTACATTTTATTTGGTTCCTTTGGGTCTAGACTACTGCTGCATTACACTTTAAACTGAAAGATTAAAAGACTGTCTTCTTTAAAACAGATGAATGCAAAGTCACAAGAATATCAGACAGTGTAAGAATCACATCACACATACAAGGCAATCGGCTAAAGAAAGGACAAAAGCTAACCTTTACTTGCCTTAGACGTAACCACTTTATGCAAGGCAATAAAACAGTTGAATGTTTGGCAAATGGACAGTGGAGCGATCCGTTTCCAACATGCGGAGGTAAGCCAGTTTTTTTCTATGTCAACTCACCCGTAATATGTGACAAGAAAAGATCATCCAGTCACAGTGCACTGCAATTTCAGGAGGCTTTAATCACATTTTTTAATCCCCAAAACAGTTACGGTTACTTTTACTCAGGCAAAAATTACACGGGAAATGTTTTTGGACAAGTCTTGCGGTTGATCCTAATTACAATCACTGTGTAGGAAATGTCATGTACATATGCGAAGCCCAGTCAGTAATAAGCGCCCAGATAAGCTGCTCATGTTAATAACAGCTGTAAATATAAAAAAGAGAAGTCGGAATAAACCCCCAGTAATTTGGAGAGTTGAATCTCTAAAAGATTTACACAAAAATTTACTGTAAGATGTTGCATAATGGTACTAATAGTATTGTGAGTAGATATTAAAAAATGTTATATTAACAATTTCAAGTTTTTTGTTTGTTTTTTGTCTATATTTATTTAAGATCCTGTGGGTTGTGGGAAACCACAACCACTCTCAGATGGAGACACCAAAATCAGTACTAAAAGGCAATACAGCCATGGAGAAAGGGTTGAGTATATCTGTCAAAATTACTACAAAATGGAAGGTACACCATATAAAACCTGTGAAAATGGTAAATGGACTGGACAGATGAGATGCCTCAGTAAGTTATAGCTATATTATATTGTATTTTCTAAGATTCTGCATATGTAAAAGTATTTTAGGGGTCCCAAGTTTTTTTTACTCTTAAATTTAGAGAAAATTGAGTTTACACAGGAATCAGCCTTTCAAGCTGTTGACATAATTTATTTGAGAAAGGATGCAGAATTTGGGGGCTTCATGTTCTTAGATGCGCTCTGTTTTATGTTATTTTAAAAAATGGGAAAATTAAGACAATTTAACATTAGACTTTCATAATTTGATATTGTGTGAGGTCTGTACTATATCTGGAGTTTTGATACAAATACAGATTGCATTTTATCAGACTTGCTTGGTTTTAAGCACTGTGCCTTTGTAATCAAGACTTGAATAGTTATATATGATATATGTTGTGCATTCCTGCATTGGTGTACTGTACTGACATTAACAAAATCTTTTCTCTTAACTCTTACAGAACCCTGCACTGTAAATAGAGAAGACATGAGCAAACACAATATTCAATTCAGATATGTCAGCGATGATAAGCTGTATTCAGAACATAATGATGTAATTGAGTTCATATGTAGCAGGGGAAGACGTGTTGGCAGTTTGGAAATGCGTCAGACGTGCATTGAAGGCGTAATGCATCTGCCCACATGCCAGTAACATTTCTGTCTATTGGATACGATGAGCATGAGCACGCAAATCTATAAATGATTAGTGCACTGATGTGTGTGGTCATTTTAATAAAAGCCTATGTACTCAGTCTGTGTTCTTCCAGTACATCTTTTTTTTTTGTGTAAAATCAAAGTCATTCATAAATCCTTTGTGGACAAATACACAAAATGGTGGCCCTATCTTTCCAGTCTGAACATATTCTGATTAAATAAAGATAACAAAAAGAAGTAAAAAATAAATAAAATAACAAACTCCCTCCCTTTGGCAGGAGATCATACCTGCTATTAAAGTGTTTTTGTAACCTAGATGAGCACACACATGTACACACATGTAACAGTAATTGCATGTAATGTTATTTTAATAAAAGCATCACGGGGTCTGTTTTAATTCTTACATAAGTTTAACTCTGCTGAAAGTCTTGGGGCTTTGGGTTTCATGGCCTAACAATGAAACAACCCCTTTTCCACAGTCTTTTTAGGCCTGGAGTCCAGCATCCACTTATCATTTAAGTTGAGTTACTTTTGCCTTCCCACCAACTCGATGCATTCTGGCCATTCTCCCTTAACCCCTGGCATCAGCGAGGCTCTATCAGCAAGAAAACTGCGCATCACTGGATATCTTCTCTTTTTCTGAAAATTCTTTGTAAACGCTAGCAAAGTACATTTGAAAGTCCTGTGCTTTGTACACCTAACCACCTATCCAGTCCTTCTCCGTAGCACTTGTACAACAGGAGTCCAAGGTTGTATTTAAATAGAGACATTTGGACAGAGCCACTGGACAGTCTGTGCTGTGACCTGATCTCTCTGGGTGGAGTTCGAGCTGGGGGAGGTCACTGAACAATGAAGCTACTGAAATTCTCCTCAGAAAGCATTCGTCAAAAGAACATGAAGCTGTCTTTAATCCTTCTGTTTCTCCAGCTGTGGGGGTGTGTGGAAGTTTCTTTGTCACAAAACGGTAAAGTGATCTATTATCGTTTTTCAGTGTACCTAAAATCACATGTTTTACCTTTGTGGAAAGGCAGTTAGACTTTAAGAAGAGTGACATATACACTGCGTGTGGTCATCACAGGTATTTACTTACAGCAGGGGGAAAAGCACAGTATGAATGTAATTGTCTTATTTTTACACTATTACAACTATTTGAATTTACATGCATTCACACAACCCTAAAATATGTATATTTTTGTGTTAACATACATATATATGGTAGTAATATAATGTAGGACAAAATAGTAATTATAGATGATTTTACTACTTGCTATGGGTTTTTTGCTTGTTTTTGTTTTATTTTGGGGGTTTTCTTTGAAGGGGGGGGGGGGGGGGGGGGGGGGGGGGGGGCTCTAGTAATTTTATACTTATACTTATTTTTTCCCTTTACCATTAATGGTAATTAATGGTACATTTCTTATATTACTCTTTAATTATGTATGTCAAACATAAATCCTGCTATCTGTGTTATTAGGTGAAGTATATCCACAAATTATGTAGATGCAACTGTTTTGTGGTCTTAACCATTTAGGAGAATGGTTGTAGACATACTTTGATTTTGTAACTGTTTTCCTTGTAGAGCTTCAGTCATTGTTTTTTAACAACTTTATATGTGACGAATTGTAACTTTTTCTCTTTTAGTGTGTTCAGAGCTCCCAAATGTTCCTCACGCTCATGTGTCAGAAGGAACCAGCAAAGCTGTGTACCAGGAAGGAGATGTGATACATTTTTCTTGTGAATCTGGTTACATATCAGATCAGATCTCGAAATTTGTATGCACAGCTGATGGTTGGCTGGTTGTCCATCAGGGAAAGTGCTACTGTAAGTTGCATGGCTTCATGTTTTTATCATCACTAACTAAACTTGTGCTATTGCTGCACTGTGGATGTAATAACTCATGTAAATGTGTTTTTTTTTCTTATATTACTAAATCGTCAAAAACTCTACAGTCATGAAAAGTGTATGAATACCTCAATTATGTATATTACAGAGTGCATATTTTGTTTTTGTTAGGGTTCATTAATGACAGCATTACCCTGACTCTTACTCTAACCCAACCATACTACATGCTATGTACCCCCAAAAAATGTCACGTGAAAAGCTAAAAAAATGAAACACAAAAAGTTGTAAAGCATACCAAGAGCAGCATTAATAAATGGATTTTCATAGGATCGACCCATTACACGTCAGGTAAGGCGTTGGGTTTAGAGCTAAATAGGTACATTTTCTGGAGGCACACAATAGGCCTGGTTATAAAAGTAAAAAAGTATCACATCAGAAAGATTGTTCCAAAGCATGATTACCCATGTTCCTCTGCTCAAATTTGGTGATGGCCAGCAGAGCTCAGCCAGCCTCAACAACCCTTGACCTAAAACAGGGGTCAGCAACCTTTTAACACCCAAAGAGCCACTTGGACCCGGTTTCCACGCAAAAGAAAACACTGGGAGCCGCAAATACTTGTTGACATCAAAAATGAAAATAACACTGTATATATTTTTTTTTTACAATATATACAGCACTATGCTGCTAAAAAATGAAAAATAGATATTTGCAAAATTCTGCCTAAATATGTATTTTACCTGGTTAATGTGTGTGGCGAGGCGTGGTCTGCAGCGCCACTGCATGGGAGTCGGACGCACCTGAGCGGGACCCGCAATCACGCCTCGTCTACTTAAAGTCTGTGCTCTCTCTGCTCTTGTGTTGTCGGACTGTGAGCTGAAAAGCTACAGCCGGCTGTATGCTTACAGCAACCGTGTGTGAAGAGTGGTCAATAAAGAGATGCTGAAAAGCGTGTCCATGGAAACATCGTCGGGTCTGCTGTGATATGTTTACAATGAGACTTCTGCTCCTGAACCTCTGCGCACAGCGTCTGCAAATCGGGGCTGTACGAAGTCACTTTCATCTTTACGCAGGACTGTAAGCTGTCATCTGTGAGGCGTGAGCGGTGTTTGTTTTAACATAGTTCACGGAGGAGAACAGCTGCTGACATAATGTGGATCCGAAGATCCATAATTGGCCTACCTGGGGTTGAAAGTCTCGATAAATGCACGGCGTTTCGGCGGGTATACCGGCTTCCGCGAGTGTGACGCTTATTTTGAGCGATGAAAAATAAAATATAATTCTATTTTTATATTTCAATGTCACAATAATCTTCCAATTTAGAACTACAAGTTTAAAAAGAACTAATACAAAAAATACACTTCAGCTAAATACTTCTAATTTATTTTCCCAAACCACCTGGAGCCGCAGTATAAAGACAAAAGAGCCGCATGCGTATCCGGAGCCGCAGGTTGCCTGTCCTAACACAACTGCACATTACTGGCATTACTATCGTTCGTAGCAATGACGGGTAGTCATTTCCTTATACACACATGTATATCTTGGCTTAGTCACTCAGTATGTTTTCAATCTTTGTGTATTTTTCTCTTCTTTTCCCATTTTATATTGTTTTGTGTATTAGCATGTTCAACGCTTCCAGATGTTCCCCATGCCCAAGTAACACAAGAGACAAGAACATCTCAGTATCAAGCAGGACACATGATACATTTTGCTTGCGAACCTGGCTATACATCAGCTCTCACCATCAAATACGTATGTACAACTGAGGGCTGGCAGCCACTCCAAAGGGGGTCGTGCTACCGTGAGTTCAAAAGCTTTCTTTTCTTCTCTCACTCTATCAATGCATAGTCACTTGTTAAATCACATTTTCAACTTGCATATCATTCAGTGAAGTATCTAAACATCAGCTCTGTTAAGATTATCATAGACATTCTCTTCTCTGGTCTCTCTATTTAGCATATCATACTGGCGAAAGGGATCCTCCATATCTCTCTGGATCAAAACAAAATTTCCTAAAGTACGATTAAACATACTCATCACCATGCGTCTCAGACAAGGGATAATGCAAGCAGCAAAAATGCAAAATAGGAACATCACAGTACATAGGGCCAACAGGCCTTTAATCAGCAAAGATTTCCAGGAGCCGCTCAGCAACCAGTCCCACCAGCCTTGCTCATCGGTTACGTAGTCCTGTTGCTGAGCGTCTCTTAGTTGTTTCAGAACATTCAAAGCATTTGTCATGTTTAATGAGTGTATGTTGTCAGGTATGTAAGTACAACATGTCTTGTTGAACAGTACGCAGAGACCTCCTTTCTCTGCAAGAACAAGGTCCAAAGCTACTCGGTGTTGCATGACAGTGATGCGGATTGCATCAATTTCTTCATTCTGTGATTTGTCAATGCGGGTGGAAGCGTTCAAAAACAGTCCAAAGCGATAGTCTAAAGTCTCTATTCGTAGTGCGTGCTTTCCTACTCCTGTCCAAGGAAACAGAGAGTGCATTACCTTTTCGCCGGTGTTCCAGAGTTTGAAGTTCTCTGGCACGTCTGTTCCAAGGATTGAATCATGAGGCTTGATTTCTATATCACGCCTAACTCTGGTCTTGTTGTACACAGATATCTTAAAAGTGTGATCTGAAATGAAGATAGGTGCACAGCATCCTGACCAGTTGGGTGGCAACATAAAGTACGCACGCTGTCCGCACAGCCATGCCATACCTTGTACCCAATAGGTGCCATTTACCTGTTGATTTAGGTTGACTGTCCCATACCCTACTCCTCCATAGGTTGTGTTGCAGTTGCTGGTATGGCCCAGAGGGTGGAGTCCTTGCCCTGGCGCTTGGTAGAAGCACAGAGGATGCCACTTCTCTGTATGGGTCATAAAAACAGGGAAAGGGACAGAAGCATTTCTGTTTTTTACTGTCATATCTACCCAGAATTTGTCGTCACAGGTTCCATCCTTCTTCAGGCCTTTTGCACCTGAGAGTGAAGCTTTCTTGCCGATTGCAAAGTGTTGTCTTCCAATGCTGGCAAAACTTGCTGCACATTCACTTTGCCAGTGACTGTCCATTTTGCGACCATATATGGTGGGGTAGACTGAAGTTGAAGGCATGTGAGAACAGACATAACATTCTTTTTCATCTATGGTGTTGTGTAGGTATCGGTACCAGGCATTGTTCATCCAAGGGTGAATGTGATCTTGGGTCATCTCAGTTAGATGGGAGTTGTCATGGGTCCACCTCTTGAGACGGGGAATAGTTGGTGTTATTCTGCGGGCTCTTCCAGGTATCAGCCAGAAGAGCATCACCCCTAAGATGACACCGGCCACCAGACAGATCAGGCGGCACATGAACCGTTTCCGTTGAAAGTGACAAGCACTTAAGCATAGCAGCTTTGGGGCTGGGGCTGGTGGCTCTTCTTCTTCCAGATTCATCATGCTGGCTCTCTGCATTCTAGGCGTCCCCGGTGTTGTCATTGGTTCCTCTCTTTGGTGGGATGGGTCTCTCTTTATTATGTGTTTGTTCTTCAGGGCGACCAGGCACACCTGAGCTCCAAGTGAGGAGACCACTGGCGAGAAGGTAAAGGGCGGGGTATACCCAATCAGCCCTTTCCTTCACCAGGGGATCACTTGAGAGTCGGGGGAACCGGCGTCTTATTGTGGTGCAAACACTTTCTTCACGTGACTTTGATGGATCCACGAAGGTCTTTCAGTGATTTTACAAGCTGTTGGTGTAGTCAGCAACACTTGAAAAGGACCCTCCCACTTCGGAGAACTCCAGTTTTTCCGCTGGAGGACTTTAATCAGAATCCAATCACCGGGGTTCAACCTGCAAGAGACTGGAGATAGATCACTCGGCAGTTGATTGTTTAAAATCACTTCTTTATTTTCAAACAGTTTTGTCATCCATTCTGCCATTGTTGTTTCTGCAATAGATTTATTAATCGGCTCGCTCGTTATGGGAAGAGGGAAGTGTCTGCCATGTACAACTTCAAATGGCGTTAGACCACCTGCTCCTTGAGTTATTCTCATCCATAACTTAACTAAGCTTAGACATTCAGGCCATGGTTTTTTAGTTTCTTCCATACATTTCCTCAATCTTTGTTTAATTGTGCCGTTAGTTCTCTCGACTAATCCTGCACTTTGTGGATGATAAGAACAATGATGTTTTATGCTGAAGCCTAGAGCTTCAGAAACTTTACTTATCACTTCATTTACAAAATGTGTGCCATTGTCTGATCTTATCAGAGACGGAATGCCATATGTTGGAATGAAATGGTTGCACAAACATTTTGCTACTGAAATTGCATCTGCTTTTTTCACTGGGTATATTTCTGGCCACTTGGAAAATACATCTATTATCACAAGTGCATACTTGGAGGATTGAGATTCATTTAGTTCTATAAAATCCATGTGGATAGTATGGAATGGGTGTGGCGGTGTAGGGAACCGGCCTCGCTTTGGTCGTAAATTGCCTTGAGCATTGTGTTTTTGGCAAATCATGCATGTTCTAATAAACTCTTTTGCTGAACTTTCAAAATTTTTTGTATAGAACTGTTTATTGAGTATATTAATCATCCCACCCGATGACACATGCGTTCTGCCGTGTGTCACTAATGCAGCAGTTCTATGCAAATTTTTTGGAAGGATTGGTTTGCCATTACACATCATGAGATTGTCTTTTAATTCTGCTCCATCTTTCAACCAAGATTTTTGTTCACTCAGCGATGCTGTTTTCTGTGCATCTGCTAGTATTTCTAATGGTATTAAATCTATGGTTTCTGTTGTTAAAACATCAATGTGTTTTTCTGCAGCTGCTTTGGCTGCTTTGTCAGCAAAGTTATTTCCTCTTGTTATTTCTGTGTCATCCTTTTGATGAGCTGCACACTTGCATAGTGCTAATTCTTTTGGCAACGTTATTACTTCTAATAGCTTTTTTAGAAGGTTTGCATGTTGAACTGGGTTGCCTGAGGACGTTGTCATTCCTCTGTTATGCCATATTTTTGCGAAATGATGAACTGCTGAATAGACATATTGGCTATCTGTGTGTATATTGACACTTTGACCTTCGTACAGTGTACATGCTCTGATGACTGCGGTCAATTCTGCGCTTTGAGCAGAGTTTGAGGAACTGAGAGCTTTTGCCTCTACCACTGCATCAACAGTTGTGACCGCGTAACCCACACAATTTCTACCGTAAATATCTTTTGACGCTGAGCCGTCTACAAAAACATTACTGAAACTGCTCTGGGGGGAACTGTGTATATCATTGCGAGGCTTTGTGTCTTCCTCTAATTTTTTAATGCAACAATGTTGTTCTCCATCCAGAGGGGTCGGCAAAAGTGTGCTTGGGTTTAGTTGGCCACACTTCTCTATTGTGATATGTGATTGCGAAAGTAAAATCCCCACATAAGAAAGTTGTCTGGCATGTGTGAGGAAAGAGAGATTTGCTTGGAGCAAAATAGAGGTCACAGCATGTGGGACTTTAATGATCAACTTATGTCCCAAAACAATGTCTGCACATTTTTTAACTGCCTCTGCTGCTGCTGCGCACGCCTGAACACAGGTAGGTAATCCAGCAGCTACAGAGTCAAGTTTGCATGAGTAGAAAGCTAATGGGCGTTGTTTTTCTCCAAAAGCTTGAGTTAACACTGCTTTCATGTACCCTCCTGCACCATCAACATGGAGAACGAACTGTCTTTCATAGTCTGGTAAAGCTAAGACGGTACATGTCTGCAATGCTATTTTTAAATCAACAAAAGCTTTTTCTGCTTCTGGGGTCCATTGTATTTTGTCTTTTAATGCTAGGTCTTTACCATAAATGAGGTTCTGTAGTGGCTGGGCCAGCAGTGCATACTCTGGAATCCAGCATCTACAGAAATTGCACAGACCTAGATAACTCATCATTTGTTGTTTAGTAATTGGCTTTGGAGCATTTTGTACAGCTACTTTTCTGCTGTCTAACAGCTGTCTGCCTTGTCCTGTTAGTTTGTGGCCAAGGTATGTCACTTCCTGGCTCCACAACTGCAATTTATGCTGTGATACCTTATGGCCTTGCTCTGCGAGATGTTGCAAAACTGTCAGTGTGTTTGTTTTGCACTCATCCTGTGTATGGCCTGTAATCAATATATCATCTACATACAGCAAGAATTGCCCTGGAGCAGGGAGGGAGCAAGATGACATTGATTTTCTCAAAGCCTCTGCATAAAGAGTGGGGCTATTCTGGAATCCTTGAGGCAACCTTGTATAAGTATACTTTTGATTGTTAAAGGTGAATCCGAATAGCTTTTGTGAGTCAGGGTGTAGAGGCACAGAGAAAAAAGCATTGGACAAGTCTATTACAGAGAACCACTGTTCTTTTGGTGTTACTTGATTTAAAATTGTGTGTGGGTTTGCAACCACTGGGGGTATTTGCTCTGTTACCTCGTTTATTGCTCTTAGATCATGAACTAGGCGATATTTTCCTGTATTAGCCTTTTTTACTGGAAAAATTGGTGTATTACACGTGGCTTCATTAGTTTTCACGAGAATACCTGCTTTTTGCATATCTGCTATGACTGGTCCAATTCCTTCTCTCGCCTCTGCACTCAAAGGATATTGTGGTTTCACAGGCCTATATGTGGTTGTAGTTTTCACCACTACTGGATCTGCTTCTTTTATTAGGCCTACATCTGTGGGTCCTTGAGACCATAATGTTTGTGGTAGCTTTTCTAGTTCAGGATGTGTTTCAACTGTTAACACTTGTCATTCGTCTTGCTCTGTTGTGGCTAAATGTGTAGCCGGTGTGGCTGTCACCGGCCAACACAGCGTGAGTCTCATGCACCCTGTTCTACGGCCTTTTTGCCAGCCCTCACACTCTGTTTTGTCATATCTGTCCATTTCTACATTTCTCAGCACTGTGCCTAACTCAGACCAAGGCGTTTGGTCGTTGCATGCAACAGATACATGAGGGTTCAACATTTTATTTATGCGTTGCACTGCATCTGTCTGTAACACTGAGCATACTGCATTGCCACTCTGTGTTACATACAGGTGTTGTAGGACTAGTTTTTGTGGTCCTAGTCTGTGCACTTGCTGATCATAAATTTTGTCTGGGCCTGGGACATGTTTATACCACAGGGTGTTGTGGTATGCTGCTGGGTCCTGCCTCTGTGAGTGTTCAGGTAAGTACACATTAGCCTTGGCTTCCAGAGGTTCAAGTTTTGGTAAATCTAAAGTCCAGTAATAATTTGGCTCACCTGAACCTTCACAAACAAAAATGTCTTCAGTTTGGCTCTGACTCTCAGAGAGTAGGAGTCTGGCTTGCATGCCACTTTCTTCAGGGATAACTCCTATTTTTAATTTTGTTAAAGCATCTCTTCCTAACAAATTTAGTGGACAAGATGGGTCATAGATGCACTGATTTTTGCAGCCACGACCACTTTCTCTATGTGACATAAAGAGGGGAACGGTTAGCTGTTGCAATGTCACATGTCCTGAAGCTGATTTCACAATTAAAGTGTCTTTTGAGAAAGTTACATTTGGGACTTCTACTGTTAAGACAGATCTACACGCTCCTGTGTCACAAAGGAATTTTACTGGGACACCATTCACGTGTACTATAACTGTTGGCTTTGCTTCTGATCCTAGCAGTAGTTGTTCAATATTGTAAACTTCCCCTTCACTTGTTTCACTTCCTTCCTCTCGTGCTAGTCATTCATCACGGCGTCTGCGCCTGTCATCATCACTTTCTTGTTCCTGGCTTACACTTCTACAGTCTCGAGCGAAGTGCCCGTATTTACCACAGTTATAACATTGTATATCTCTTTTGTCTCTTCTTTGTCCTACTTTCTGCTTTCCCTTACGTGGCTTAAAACCTGCTGTGTGTTTTTGTTGTCCTGAGAAAGCTATAAAGCCTGTCTCTGGGTCAATCATGAAAACTCCTTCTGTTTTTTCTTTCTGTTTATACACTTTAACTGCATGCTCAGCATATTGCAGGGCGTCAGGCAGAGTGCCTGTGTTTTGTGTCACCCAGTGTTTGTCTACGTGTGTTTTTATTTTGGGCATTAGGCCATTCAGGAAGGCATTTTTTAATTGTTGTTGAAAAGCAGACTGTGGATTTGGATCGTGATTCAGTCCTGAATTTTGCCCGAAAACAGGACGTAAGCGATGCAGATAGTCTGATGCTGTCTCTCCCTCCTTTTGTTTGCACTCTCCTATTTTTCCATAATCTGGCCTTGGGGCTAAATTGATTTCTATTCTGCCGTACAAGTCATTCATTTGTTGATCTAACTGAGGAGTGTCTGGTCCTAGCACATCGCCGTTTTGGTCGTTTCCTGTGTAGGCTCCTCTGACTCTAGGAAAACGTAAACCTAATAAATCTTGAAGAACTTGTTGCATTTCATGACCATTCAAACCCCAACCACGACGAATCAACTCTACTGCATGTCGCCACTGTTGAAAACCTTCATTAAGGGGTGGGACATCTTTTAGCACATTCTCTCTGTCCTTATGGGACCAGGGTCTGAATGCGTATATCAGAGGTTCTCCATCTATTGGTATGATTCCTTGGGCGTCTACGGGCCCACTGGGTTGCCCATACCTAGGATTTGATAAGGCAACCATTGGAAACTGACCTACAGTTCCTTCTTTTTTGTAGTGATTATGTTTAGTCATAAGATTAAGCTGATGTTTTGCCTCAGCATAGGGATCTGGAGCAAAAGGGTTGTGAGGAGAGATTACAGGAAGCGGTGACGCAGGAATTGGTGCAGCTGCTGCTGCTGCTGCTGTCTGTGTGGGCTGAGAGGAAGGTGCATAAGGAGGGGGGTTTTTTCCCTCTCCTGCAGCTCTCTGTTTATCTTTATTTTCTTGTTTTTGGGCACGTTTAGCACTGCGTTTATCATTTTCTGCCTCCCATGCTTTGAAAAGTCGCCATTCTGCTACACGTTTTGCTTTTTTCTTCTGACTTTTTTCCTCAAATAGTTCTTTTTGCAAAGCAGCTTTTAAAGCAGTTATTGACTCTTGATTGCATTTGCCTTGCCAGGCTGGACAATAAATTTTATGTGGATTTCTCCACCTATTTGCACTGACTTTTCCTGCATTTTGACAGTTTTTTTCAAGCTTTTCTTCATCTGCTGTTAATTTTACTTTAGTTTTAGAATTACCCATTTTGAACTAATTACGTCAGAACTGTGACACCTTCTTTGGCATGTAAAAGTGAGAATGGGTTTTCAATAACAGCCTTCTACTCACTCGCTATTCGAGTGAGCGGTTATTGATTTTACGTGATGACGCACAACCCTTTTTCCACTTTAACCAATACGTGAGTGTACACAGGAAAACAGTTTGAGAAGTGGTTCGACCGCTTATTGGGTCGTAAAAACAACTCACTCCTCTATTTCAACACAAACAAAGCGCGTTTTTATAATTTTTATTGAGATTTTCCATAGGCCTATTTCATGTAACCTTCAACCTGTTCCGTTGCAGCCACTCCTAGAGTGACCGGAACTCGTTCCGTTACAGCTGCTACCCAGAGCAACCGGAACTTTTAATAGCGATTTCTAGAATATCGCTCTTGCCTGTTGTCTCCTTAAGTCCCTCTCTGGACTGAGATCTGTCGGCGCTCACCAGGCTTACACTATTTTAAAGGAAAATCTCAATATCAACGTATTTTAACGCTTGATGGAATGCAGTGTTTCATATTCACCTTACTGTGGCGCTGCGTTTTGTGATCCGGTGCTCATCGGGTCCTGCAGCCGTGAAGGCCTGTGTAAGACGCCGACCGGAGGTCGAATTCACGCTCCCGGTTTTTCTTTTGCTGTGCACAGACTCTTTTCCAGCGCAGGCGTCACGACGTCAGGATCCGATGAAGACCGTCTGTTGGAAAACTAGACGTTAAAAATAACAGTCAGTTATCCGGCTCGAAGGACCAATTAAATGTCAGGGGTAGACATTTGTTCAAGACACAAATAAGAGAAATGAGACAACTGCAGACCGACTCAGAGAGTAATTAGAAAACGTGCGCACGGGTGAATGCCTCTGAGAAGACACACACACCGAGCACAGGCTCACTTGCTTTATTTATAAGGCAAAAATGGGTTACATAGTACTTCCTCTTTTTAACAGTCAGGGAAGAGGTTAAACATTAAATCAGCTTATCTGATCTTTCACACACTGGGATTAAAAATACAGAAGTATATCATGCTTTATCTGACATCACAGACATTATAGGAAAGAATGCATCATTATATCATGCTGTCAAAACATCTCAAACATTTCAGACACTTAAGTAAGGAATGCATTATGTTCTCTTTAACAATAAACTTGATTAGGTAATTCTTCAACAATAGGCTTGGTTATGTGAAAATATATGAACACACAAAATGTAAGGCATACTTGGTTAGAATATAAGGCTTACTTGATTATATTGTATTATAGAGATTTGGTTATACTGTATAATGTAGAAAATCTCTTAACACACTCTCATGTGAATGACTACAGTTCAATAAGCAGAGATCATTAAAATGAATTTAACATAATTTATTGATCTATAGAATTCAATTTAGGTTGTTGGTGATTACACTCTGGAAATGAAGATTGAGGCTTGAATGGAAGCCTGGGAGAATGACCGATGAGCAGTGAGATTTAAAGTACATGGAGTGGAGACTGATTGGCCGGAAGACAGCCAGCAGAAATCTGATTGGGCTAGACCAGTGATTGCACAATTAGCTTCACAGCATGGGAAAGTGGAAATGATGTAAAGCTTAGATTAGCCAACAAACACCAGGGAAGCAGAAATGTGTGACTACAGATTGTTCTTATTGAACTTACGTATGAACTTCATTTGGTATTATCTCCTTGGACATATAATCTCATTTACTCAGATGTGTCCTGCCTTCATTAAGACTGCTATGACGGTCTTTATTTCTATATATATTTTTCCTGCACACAGGCAAAATCAGAATTTAATATGTAGAGACTTTGTCATGTCAGATCAGACTCCAAATATATTTGAATTCACATCAGTCATCATTTTATTCAACAATGTTTCTGTCAAGTAATTATGAAATATGACCCAGCATCTCGATGTCAGAAAGATCAGTTTAACCCTCTGGGGTCCAGGGTATAATTGGCCATTTTTGACTACTTGTTTGGTATCATTATTTTCAGCACAACCTGAAATATCTGAAATTTGAGTTATTTTTTCATTTTGGCATACTATATTACCATAGTTGATCTAAATTCAGAGAAAAAATTCAAAATCCGAGTAGAAAAAAGTTATATTTTTTTACTGTAAAACCCACAAACATGTTTAACGAATCATTTTCATAACTTGAAATGCAAATAGAAATTGTACATTTCTAAATATTATGCACAAGTTTTGCAAAGAAAGTTATATGGTACTATTTAACTAAAAATGCAGCCAATGCCTCAGGCATATAACCGTTTAAATCTATTTACAGAACAATCAGGTGATCTGCAACAAATAAGAAAGCACACAAATTATTTGTGCCATGTGTTTTCAGTCATTCCTTCAGGTCGTCTGCTCGTCCACACCATGTCTTTAGGTATCATGTCAGTTCTCCATGTTTAAGGTTTTTTCATGTTTAATTTTTAGTTCACCCAGTTTAGGTTATTGTTTAGTTTCACCCATGCCCTTTGTTTGTATTTATTTTGCAAGCCTTAATAAACTGCTTGTTTTTTGTTAATCCACATCACGTTTCATAGTTTTTGGTTTGCACTGGAGTCCTTTTTCACAACACATACAGTCTGCCTCAGCCAGACTGTGACAGAAAAGTCAGACTTACTGACAGGTCAAAAACTATTCACATTTTTTCCAGAAGCATTGTATTTTTTCTTTCACCAAAATATAGGCTAGAGTTAAAGTTAGCCACCCTACATAAGGGAACTTATAGGGTTAATGAATTAAATCTTAGCGTGTTAAACTGACACAGCAGATGGTTTGCTTACACAGGTTGTCCTTGTAAACAGTTTGCAAAGGGCAGATATTTTGAAACTATTTGCCTGGAAATTAGATAAACGTTTTCCATTCCAGGGTGGAATGATTGCATGTCATACATCTTTTTAAAAAAAATTGAGTGCTCAATGTTAAATCAGTCATTCCACACTTAAAAACAGGATTTCAACAATCATTCAAAGCCCAAAATTACAATGGTATCCATGTTGATCCGTGATGATTGTAAAACTTTTGACCACAGCTGTAGTTTTGACAGTGGTTTATCTCCACTGGTCTGAACCTTCGTGTCTCCAGCACAAATACAGACACACATTGAAACCTGGCAAAATGGATTCTGACATGATCTGGCAAATATAAAAACTGCAGCAAATATAAAGATTCTGGCCAGTGATTTCTACATCTGAATCTTGCCTTTTGAACTGTTTTTTTTCTTCTTCTTCTACCTTAGTTTCATCTTCCAGATGTGACCCTCCTCCTACAGTTCAAGGGTTAACAGTGAAAGGTTTACCAGAAAATTGTATTCCCATACGTCCCAATCACATCCTCACATTCAGCTGTGATGGTCCTGGGAAGTATCTGAATGGAATTTCTGTGCTGATATGTGGAGAAGACGGACAATGGAATAATCCATTCCCGACTTGCATAGGTAAGAACATGTTTAAATCCCTTTACTGACAAAATGCAATGCCTGTTTAAACAATATGGCAATAGTTCAGGTTTGATCTTTGTGTATTTTGAAGCATAATTTAAATATCCAATAAGATTTCATGATTTTTTCCGCTCTTCTGGTGTTCACTAAAACCAACTACTCTCTTGCTTGCTCTTTGCAGCTTTGTTACATAAACTCACATATATTCTACATATTTTGCTTTTTTCAGATCGATCTTGTAAAATCGGTGTTATGGATCCTCATCTCTACGTAGCTGGATTACCACCATCAAATGAAATAATGGCGACTGGACATAAATTGCGTTTTCTTTGCAGCAATACACGTGTACTAATTGGGTCTACAGAAATTGAGTGTTTAGAAAATGGACAATGGAATTCCCCCTTTCCTTCTTGCTCTGGTATGTGTACTTTTATTACCACAATGACGTGAGGTAACAGAAATGAGCTGTGACTATGATAAGGGTTTCTGTTTTAAGTTGCTGTTAGGAGCAATTTTGTATTGCAGGAAAACATCAGCATTCTGTAGCAGTTGTGTTGTTGCCCTTGTATCACATAAATCATTAATATAATGATCCTGATGAACCCTGTAAGGTCAAAGTCATCATAGGAAGTATTCTAATCCTAATCCTATATTTTTGATCTGCTGTTTATGTCTAATATTGTAGGTTCTTGAGATAACGGCTGTTGTGAACTAGCATCACATAAATATTACTGAACTGGATACATTTTCCAGTTTTCATCTTTTTAATCTTTCCTAATCATTTTAAGAAAGAGACACCTGTCTATTTGGAAAATGTCTCTTCATGAACGTATTTTTTATACTGAAATCTTTTACTTTCAAGTTTTTTTTATATATTGAAAATGTAATGCTGATTTATTCAGATATTTGCATCACATTTGGTTTCTTGTTCATACTGTAAATCTCATAGTAAAACAGATTCTCTTCTTCAAAACACAGAAATGTTCAGTCCCTTAAGTACCCACCAGTTTAAGGTGCCAGTTTAAAATATATATTTGCTAGTTTTGTTCTCCCTGTTATGCTGTAGCTAAAGGAGATTTGTTGAGGTTTAATGTAAATGATTGAAGCTTGATACCATTTTAATCTAAAATTAACAAGGGGATTTGAAAGCTTAGTTGTCTAAGGCAAAAATGCACACTGAAACTAGAATGAAATTAGAATATCGGGTTTTTGTTCAAAACTATTCAGTTTCGAATGATATCCAATGACTGATAGCTGTGGTTATCAATATCTGTCAACAATAGGGAATTTTCTCTGCCGAGATATCATTTCATTCACTGTTGATCAGTCTGCCCTGCTTAAAGGAAATAATGGGCAACTATTGTCCACATTAGAAGACTCAAGTGTGAAGAACTTTTATAGGAATTAAGGTTGTATTTTTCTGCCAGGTGCTGCTAATTAAATTCACTACATTAAACAGATCGTCAGCAATCATTAGCACTGCTATAAACACAGATGTTTTGGTAGTTTGTTCATCTGGATCATTCAGTGTGTGTTAACATATACTTCCCAGCAATTGAACAGTTATTCGTCAACTCAGCTAAACAATACCTATGAAAAAAAGAGCTCACTATAGTACATCAAAATAAACTATTGCTGTGAATAAGATTTAAAACTGGAGTCAAGTTAAAAACACTGCTGGCTGTCATTCTGCCTGCTGACATATTTCATCTTTATTCATCTTTTTTTCTCTACACTTGGTTAAGGGTAGAATTGCCATTCTTTTCTGACTTCTTAAAAGACTGGACATTTATTACTTCTTAATTACAGCAATGAGAAACTGAATGCCTATTAATAATAAATATTTAAAGAAAAACTTGCTTAGTTTGAAAATGTAGTGAGAAAGTGTCTTATTACTTTGAATCTGATTTGGTTTCATGTTTATAATGTAAACCTCACAATAAAACAGATTCTCTTTTTCAAAACAGAGAAATGTAGAGTCCCTGAAACACCAGCAGGTCTAACAATCACCACAGATGTAACAGACGATCAAATGAAAAAAGGACAACATTTAACATTTGCTTGTGAAAACAGTAATCACATCATCAAAGGGAATGCAACGCTTGAATGTTTGGAAAATGGACAGTGGAGCAATCCTCGTCCCACATGTGAAGGTACAACACTTGTCCTCTTGTGATCTTACTGTTTATCAGTACAAAGGATGGAAAAAGATTGCTATTGCTGTTTTTGGTATTTCTTGGGGTGTCGTGTGTATGAGTGTAAGTTACACACACTTTAAACCAGAAATTAATAGTTGGTTTTGAGGCAAAAACACATTTCAGGTTATCAGTAAAATGTCCTCTGCCTGATCTGCTCTTGTGCTAATTAGTTTGTGTGAACATTGTTTCTGGTTAATTCTTTGTCACACATGGCCACACAGTGTTAAGGTAAAGGAGAGTGATGCACAGGGTGTATGACAAATATTTCACTTCAAATGAAAAATGATGCATGACAGCAGGTCAGAGTGAAAATGTGATTATTGTGACAAAATATTATCTAATGTTGGTTTTTCCTCTGTTATTGCCCACAATTTTTAGCTGCCAAGCGATGTAGGACGCCACCACATCTTTCAGGTGGACGGACCAAAACAGCGACTAGAAACACGTACAGACACAATGAAAAGGTCGAATATGTGTGTGACAGAGACTACGGCATGGAGGGTGGGCCGTTCAAAACCTGTGTCGATGGTGATTGGGTTGGAGAGATGAGATGCCGCCGTGAGTTACATTTCCCTTTTGTTGCACACAAAGTTTTTAAATATGTTCTAAGTAAACAAACAGCCAGTGGAGGGACGCTGGAACCAGTTTGACAAGTTTATTAAATCTGAGAAGTTGGTTAAGTGTGACGCTGAAAAGTTGTTTTCACTAACACAGACAGTAGCTCAAAACTGTTTGAAATGTGGTGCATTTAAGATTATACCTGAACACACCACAATGTAGACTTCAGGGTTAGTTGCAGTTATATCATTAAATAATAATATTAATACGAACAAGAAGAATTCGTTTTTATAGAAACCTCTGTAATAACCCACCATCCCCAAACTGTGCTGCAGCTCTGAGAACATCACAATGGCTTCAGTTCTTAAGTGGATGGGTTTCACTTGTTCACCACCCACTACTTCTCCTAGATACACTATTGCAGTCTTTGAGTCACACTTTGAGAGATTTAATGTCAGGTTTGCCTTTTCACGATTTCAGTGTTTTTAAGTGGCCCTCTATCATTGCCACAGACATCACACATTTCATCACCAGTTAACATGGGTTACATGGAGGAACAGGGAAATACAACATGCTATGGACATGTCAGAGGAAATGTGAGAACCTGATGAGCACACACGAACCATAGAAGAGTTTGAACTTTAAAAAAAAAAAAATTGTTTTTTCACAATAAAATGATTAAAACAATTAAAAGGATAGGATCTGTAAGATGTGGGAGAGGGCAGTAGATGAATATATCAAAGAAGCAGATCATTTCAACAGCAACATGAGTTTGATACCAGTACAACACAGTTTATCATTAGTTACAAAGAGTGCTGACCGCTTTCTAAGCATAACAGAACTACATATATAGGATGACAAAGCAGTCTTAAAGGCTGTGATCTGCACTCGGATTGCATGATGAAAACTTCACCTGAAATGTAAAATAATATGTGACGGTATATGAACATAAAAACGTGACTAAAAAATTATTGTGACTAAATGTTGTCTAAACTTTTTTTTTCTCCATTGCTCACACTTTTGCAGGTGCCCAGGGTTGTGGGAGGCCACCACCTCTTTCAGATGGAGACACCAAAACAAGAACTAAACAGCTGTACCAACATAATGAAAAGGTTGAATATATCTGTCAGAGTTATTACGTCATGAAGGGTGGACCGTTCAAAACATGTAATGATGGTGAATGGACTGGAGAGATTAGATGCCTCCGTAAGTAAAAGTTTTCTTTATATTTTTCATGTTACATTCTGTGAAGAGAAACGTAAAAAGTCCTCTTGGTTTCTGTTTTTTAATTTTGTTTAATTCCAGAGGTGTGATCGATATTTACAAAAATATACACAACTGCTTGTGAGCCTCTCAAGATGAGAAACTATGTATAAAATATGAAATTAAATATGTTATTCACAAACAGCGAATGCATTACTTTGTTGAAGCCCTTCAATAAACATCTTGTCACGGTCCTGGGTCGGTTCGACCCAGTATTTTGAGTTTCTTATGTTTTGGTTTATTTTTGTATTATGGAGTAGTTCTTATTCTCTGGTGATACCGTTTTGATTATAATTATATTCTGATTCTTTAGTTATCCAATGATGATGACGATGATGATTATTTCTGGTTTAGGTTTTGTTATCTTGCCCTCATGTTTGGTTTAGGTTGCCTGTGCTTAGTCTTCTCTGCCCGTATGTCCCTCTGTTTGCCCATGACGTCATTATGCCTGTTTACGAGTCTGTGTCTCTGTCTGTTGTGTGCTTCCTGTTTTATTTTGTAGGTCTGTGTCCTATGTCAGTGCGTTCAGCTTTGTGCTCTCCCTGTCTCGTCAGTGTAATCAGCGTCAGCCGTGTCTCCCAGCTGTTTCCTCTTCGTTCCGTTCACCTCTTGTATTTAGTGTCTGTGTCTTCCCCTACTCGGTGTCGCGTCGTTAATGTCTGTTCACCCTCGCTTCCTCTGTGTGTTCCGTTTGCCAGCCAGCCTACCTGCCTAGTTATTCTGTTCTTCCAGTTGAGTTAGTGTTTTTCTGTTCTGCTTCTTACCAGCAATAAAGCTGTGTGTTTTGAGTTACTTCCGCCTCAGTGAGTCCTGCATTTTGGGTCCTCTCTTCCTGCCTGCCTACACACAGACATGACACATCTTGACTGTTCAGTTTAAAATCCACTGTGGTGGTGTACACTGAAAACATTTAAAATACAGACAAAAACATTCATTTGTGACAGAAAGTCCAGAACCCTTTACTGTTAAGCTGAATTTTGGAAATTTGTCCAAAAAAAGCAAGACTGGATTTTTGAGAACTTAATGTCATAGATCAAAAACTCCCAAAGGCTGTATCTATCAAATATGATACACTAGGTATTGGGGGGATAAAACGCTTTGAGGCATGTTGTGTTTGACATAAGAAATCACCAGGTACAAAATCATTTCTCACTGTGTGGTTAGTAGGGTCTGAGGTTTACTGAAAAAAATCTTTTGTTTGATGAGATGAGCATCAAGTAAGAAATTCTTTAATTGTTTCTTCTGTTGACTTCAGGTAATTCTAAACAATAGTCATGATGACGTTGAATTGTGGTACAGGGCCCTGCTGTAATTTTTTTATCTGGGTTTTTAGGCCAGTAAGGTCAGTGGGTCTGAAATGTTTCTAAGACTCAAATTATGGATATATTTAGTAAATAATAAAGTTTTCAAATCAGTTCTAATATAAAAAGCAGCTGGTGAATGGACGCTGGAACCAGTGAATGAGCTGTCTCCCTCAAAAACCTGTTAACATCCCAGCTGCTGATTCTAGTAATAATCTAGTAAAAAACATGTAGTTGTTGCATTTGGTGAAGCTGTATATATGGAGATTTTTTAGGTAGTTTTTCAAAGTTCAAAGAGCATGACTGAAGTATTTATGATACTGTGTGTGGTTCAAACCTCAGAACTGTGTTAAGTATTGGAGTGAAAGGTGCAAGCAGGAATTCTGATTAATTATTAATTCTTCATTTAACAAAGTGTGCAGTCTAGAGATATAATAACAGCATATTGACTTAAATGAATATTTGGTCTGAAAAACAAATCATCATTTCTGTTGAAGGTTATTATATCACATTTGACCGATGAACTGCAATTCAAAACCTTTGGGACAAAGCTCACTTCAAACTGACAGCAATAAATAACAATAAATAAATAATAATAAAGTTAATTCTAGCAGCAAGATATGAAATCAAATCACAATTTAAAATCAACAAGTGATCCAGATTCCTGAAATTCTGTATGTTTATCTAAAAGAAATAACAGAAACTAATTTACTTATTTGGAGAATGAGTAAAATAAATGAGTAGGTTTACATTGAAATGTGACTTCCAAGATTCAAGATTCCTTATTTGTCGCATGCATAGTTATACGAGCACACCACGCAGTGAAATGTATCCTGACGCACTTCTCGACTGTGTAAAAAGAGAGAGAGAAGATTATGTACATGCAAAAAGAGAGAACATATATACATATAACCATAAAAGTGAATTAAATAAAATAAGACAATCTGGAAATTTCAAATTGAAACATCTGAAAAATGTACATTGTGCAGGTGGGTATTAAAGTGTCTAGTACTGTAGTGAGGCTGAGAGGAGTCAGGCTGGGATGGACAGGACTTCAGCATGTAAAATAGTCACAGAAATATTACATAAAATTAACAGTGAATGTAATCAGAATCAGAATCAGAATCAGAATACTTTATTGATCCCTGGGGGAAATTATTTTTTGTTACAGTGCTCCATTTTAAACCAACATTAAGACAAGACAGACAATACGCTAACTAAGAATAGTACAATATATACATATATATACATACATACATACATACATACATACATACATACATACATACATACATACATACATACATAAGTCACTTATAAATAAATATTTGGAAAAGAAACATGTGTAGTTGTAGCAGCAAACAGTGTGTTAAGTGGATGCGTTGTACAGGGAGATGGCCACAGGCAGGAATGATTTCCTGTGTCGTTCAGTGGTGCTTTTCGGTAATCTCAGTCTCTCACTGAACGAGCTCCTGTGACTGACCAACATGTCATGGAGTGGGTGGGAGGTGTTATCCAACATTGTCTTTATCTTGGACAGCATCCGCCTCTCCGACACCACCTTGAGGGAGTCCAGCTCCATCCCCACAACATTGCTGGCCTTACGGATCAGTTTATTAAGTCTGTTGGCATCTGCGACCCTCAGCCTGCTCCCCCAGCATGCAACAGCATAGAGGATCGCACTGGCCACCACAGACTCATAGAAAATCCTCAGCATTTTCTGGCAGATGTTGAAGGACCTCAGTCGCCTCAAAAAATAGAGACGACTCTGGCCCTTCCTGTAAAGTGCTGTGGTGTTTTTAGCCCAGTCCAGTTTATTGTCAATGTGTACTTCAAGGTATTTATAGTCCTCCACAATGTCAACACTGACCCCCTGGATTGAAACAGGGGTCAAGTGTTTCCTGGTCTTCCTGAAGTCCACGATCAGTTCCTTGGTCTTTGCCACGTTGAGCTGGTAATCACCCCACAAGAGCAACAGCAACAGTAGATCATCTGTGTACCATTCCAGTGTTTGACCACAATTTAGAATTAGGCAGGAGAAAATCAAATTTTTTTGTAGCCACAGAGTCCTTTACAGAACACAATATTCTGTACATTCATGTATTTTACTAACATTAAAAGACTGTTTATCTTTTATGTCTTACAGAAGCCTGCACTGTGAATAGAGACGACATGAACAGACATAATATTCGGTTCAGATTTTCAAGAGATGATAAACTGTATACAGAACATGATGATGAAATCGAGTTTACGTGTACCAGAGGAAGACCCGTTGGGACACTGGGAATGCGTCAGAAGTGTGAACATGGTGTGGTACATTTGCCGACTTGCCAGTAACTCTTTTTTGTACAAGACTAGATAAACACGAGTACACCAATGTGTCAATAATTGAAGAGCAGATTAAAGACATAGACCAGTGAAGTACCAGTGCTGTATGTGGTCATTTCAATAAAACGTAATAAATGCTGACTGAGTCTGTTTTCTGCTTCTATGTGTTTTCTCAGGGAAATCAATCTCGCATAAATCTTCTACCACAAATACAGAACAAATATACAGAATTTGGCTTTATTATTTAATAAAGGTTGCCAAGCAACTGAATGTTGAATACTGACGAGACCAAGACAGGTAGGATCTTGTTAGCTTCACATTTGTGAATTTCTAGTTAAGCAAGGACACTAGAAGCGTAAGACAGTTTCTGGGAGCAGTTGACAATTTTGAATACATTTCCAAAGGTTTCCTACATTGTGATGGTGTTTGATAACAAATCTGCTTCCCACACATATTTCAGCGAAGAAAATCTTTCCTCTGTGGATGAAGTTGCAATAACACTGAGAAATATTTCTGCAGCCTCTTCTGGCTGAAAAAGTTATCAAATGCTCTGCATAAAAGTTGTACTTGACTGATGTTTGTTTAATCATAAAACCTGTTGTTCTTTCTGTAGTTGCTAAGACTTTTCTCTTTCATTGCATGTATAATCATTGAGACAATAAAACCTGACATGTACTTCCCTCAATAATGCAATCTGTTGTCCGTTATTCGTTGGTGCTCTAGAAGAAAAACTCATTTCAGGAATTTTGAATTTAACAATTCGTCCAGTCCAACTGAGGATTTGTTCCTACACTCAAATACAACCCATACGAGCATTTGCAAAAACAGCACACCTACAGATTGGTTTAAGTCATATCTTTCTAATAGGTCTTTCTCGATCAATTTTGGCCCGTGTTTCTCCTCTGCTGCACCTGTCTCTTATGCTTTTATATGCATTTCTTTTGCTTCTGTGTTTTTAATTCCATTTAACATGCTTGCATGGTGGTACTTTGCCATAGCCTTCATCCTCCCTGTTACTTCATCTTACCCTCTTGTATGTTAAGCACTTTGGTACACCACTGGTTTTAAATGTGCTATTTAAATACAGTTTGTTGTTGTTCTTGTTGTACAAGTGGCAGACCCAACACAACAACATATCATGCGATGACCGATAAATAGTACTTCACTTTAAGAGCATTTGTATTTCATGTCAATAGTCCCTAAAGACTACACTGAGATGAGATAGTGTCATTTTATGACCAACTTTTTATTAACAGCACATAACTAAAAGCCCTGAGCAGAAACAGAAAAAATTAACTTTTAAAGATGGGCCTCAATTTTTGTTTTTAGCCTCCAGCTTGCATTTATTTATGGGGTTAATTTATGTTTGATTAAACATAACATTTGTATTAAATTAAATTAAGAATAAACAGTTATCATATTGTTACGAGTTCAAAATATTGGGGATGGAGACAAGATGAAAAACCAAAAGAACAACACTGGTCCGGTCGGGTTCAGTCAAACAATGATTTTAATGATCACACGCGTGGGAGATGGACACTGTATGCAGACAGCCTCAGATCTCAAAATGGTGGAGCATTGCTCAAACTCTTATAGCTTCTGGTCCTCCCACCTTATCATAAAAGCCTAAACATTCAAATTCCTTCTCTCATGGCGCCTAAGCTACGACCTTGGCTCCCTGTTTATCTGCTCTTGCTGAGATGGAGCAAAAAGCTCCAGTATGTTCTGTTCTCTTCTAATCAGACAAATAAGACGATGACTTTCTGCGAACAGTATTTCTTATAACTTAGCAGTATAATGCATCATAAAACAACATCATTCATTCACAATAAATCAGCAGTCTAATGTAATGCAAATCAGTCTAACAAATGCAATAGTTATCAGCTTCTTCTAATTCAGGAAAATAATGCAAACTAAAACTACATAATAATTCACAATCTTTAATTAGGCATAAAATAATATTATAACCCAACATTATATTTGACAATATTCAGTTCCAAAAAAAATCTGGCCGTAAGTACTGGAATACCACTAACTCCACATCAAAAACTTACCAATAAACGCCAAACAGAACCTAAAGTCTGCAAATTATTTTCTAGTTCAAACTTACTTAAATATTTTATAATTTATAGAGAGGTGTTGTTAAACATGTCAGTGTCACAGAAGCGTGGCAGACCTAACCACATTGTCACACCCAAACACACTTTATTTCTTGGTTACTGTTCT
The DNA here is from genome assembly GCF_057381915.1 of Diplotaxodon limnothrissa. Taxonomy (NCBI): domain Eukaryota; kingdom Metazoa; phylum Chordata; class Actinopteri; order Cichliformes; family Cichlidae; genus Diplotaxodon; species Diplotaxodon limnothrissa. Next base: position 10,940,347 of record NC_140612.1, on the reverse strand, counting down.
TACAATAGCTGCCAGCCAGACACATTCACAACAGCTACAGCAGGACCCAGTACAGACTTTAAGCCGGCGAGGTGTGATTGAGGTGCCGCTTATGTGGACTGGACTGGAATTCTCTTTCTGTCAGTGGGTCCAGATTTTATGAGCAGAGAAGAACAAACAGGTAAGTTGAGGTCACAGAGCCAAACTATTAACATAGAGATTCAAAGGAGTCAACTAATTATTTCCATTTTAACAATCAGGTGTCACATGATGATTACTATAACTTTCTAATGTGATGATGTTGTCTCTTCTTTTATTTGTTCCAGATTAATTATAAATTATTTTTTAAAAAGCAATGAAATGCATCAGATGTCTCCCATGCTTTCTTTTCTGCTGTAATTTTTTTTTTTGAACATAAATTGGTCTATTGAAAATAAAATGTAGTAAGAAACACTACATTTTTTCAATAGGCCAATTTATGTTTAAGAAAACTCCAACAATCAAATGATCCCATCTGAGCAAGCACTGGGCGACGGTGGGAAGGAAAAACTCCTTTGTCTTAAAAAGAAGAAACCTTCGACAGAACCAGGCTCAGATGGTGCGGCTTCTGTCAAGACCGGTTGGGGGTTAGGTAGTTAAAAAACTACTCTAATGGTACAGCACTACAGCTTTTTGGTGGAAATGGGTGGAAGGATGGGTGTTACACCTCGTTTCATTGGAGGTCTTACAGGTGGTCGGGGTGTAGATTCAGCTTTTTTACAAATAGGTGGCAGAGGGACAGGACTAGGTCGTGGAATTATACCTAGTTGGGTGGGAATAGGTTGCTTTCCACTTCTGGATATAGGTGGAACACACATCCTACGAAAAGGTGGTAGGTTGTCGGTCGAGAAAGTTTCCTTTTTCGTTGGTTGTGTGACTTGAGGAGCGGGTGTCAACTTTGTGTTTTTCGGTCTAATGGGTGGCAGTGGAGTCCGCTGTAACTGTTGTTCGTCAGATGCATCTTCCCTGCCTACGTAAATGTATTTATGTTCCTCAAAAAGGGCAATGTCTTTTTCAACTTGACTCATTGCCTCTTCAAGAAACATTTTGTAATTGTATTTTTTGTGCTGTGAAGGGGAGATAGTAAAAGGGAGGGATTGATATTCAAAGTTTAGCTCATTAAACCTCCTCTTTAGGCCCTGGAGAATGTTTTGTTTCTCCTGTTCGGCCAGTGGTTTAACTGTTTCCTGTTGTTTTGTTAACCAGGCATCATTGTCCTGCTTAGCCTTTTCTTTCTCTGCCTTTCTTCTACGCAGGTAGCCTGGAACGATTCCGTAATCGTTTTTCTGTAAATAAAAGGGGACAAGTCCAGATTTCTCAAGGAGCTGCTTGTCCCCTTTGCGTGTATCCACACAAGCAGGTTGAGCCATGACTTTCTTCATGCCTGTGTGTTCTGGTTTTTTCCTGAATGTGTGTTCAGGTTTTTCGCCTTCTGGCCTCTGTGGGCACATTTCGCGATGAGATGGGGCCTTAACTGTTCTTGGCACCATGGTCCTGTGTTCATTTTTATATTTATTTTCTAATACAATTGCTTCCCTGTATTTAGAAATATACATTTTAGGTTTGGGTGGAGGAAGAGTACTCTACTTTGGGAGAAGGTTATAAGCGCTTTCATCTGAAAACACAATTCAATCGCTAGCTTAAAATCACCTGCAAGGGAATTCTACAACTGTGTCGAGGCACCCCTATTTATAGATTTTTATGGCCTGGCATGTGACATCATGGTGGCCTGGCATGTGACATCATGGTGGCCTGGCATGTGACATCATGGTAGCCTGTCTTTGTTCTGTCATTTAAGCCCCACCCCCCTGGTTACTGTTGCTATTGTAACTATTATATTATGAATGCTGGTAGCTAGCATTCCACACACACACATACACTTTTTGCCAAGGTTCCAGCTGCAGTCACCAAGACATGTAAATGTATTTAGTAACCCTCTGGGGTCCAGAGTATAATTGGCCGTTTTTGACTACTTTTGATTTTACCTCTATATTTCACCTTTAAAAAAATCTTCTTCTTTTTTTTTTTTTTTTGGCACAACCTCAAATGGCACTCTTTCTCTCTCTTTCCCTCCCACTCTGTTCCTCTGCTACTGCCAGTGTAACTACCGCCGCCCCCCTCCCTGCTCAGCGCAAGCGCAAACCGCGGTAAAGTGAGCCATCATTTGTGAGCCGCGGTCAAGCCAGCCGCTTCTTCTCCGCTGCATAAATTTCCTTGCGCTTTTACACCAGTCTTTACGGTAGCGCCTTTTCGCTTTATATCCTGATTGAAAGCCTAGACCCGTGCACACGTGCGCGCGCGCGAACAGTAACACGCGCACGCGCACACACAAATTACAATGGAACAGCCCAATACAGTCAATACAATTATGGAAATTTCAAAAATTCATTCAAAATCATCCTTAGTAGTTGAGGTCCAACTTTCAACACATCCTTCCTCTGGGACACCTACTGTACCTGTGTGCCAAAGACCTCAACTACTAAGGAGAGGTGGAGGAAGATCTCAGCCTGGGCGTCTATTGTCTTATGTAGTCTGGAAGATGAGTGGATGGTGGGGTGGGTGCAGTTTTCTCTGTGGTGGGGTTGGGTGGACTGTCCCGGGCTCTGTGGGGCCGGGCGGTGCTGCTGCACTGGGCCCCGGTCTGGATGGGCCTGGGCCCCCTTTCCCTGGCGGGTCGTGGAGTATGGGGGTGCCTACTGGGGTCAGCGGGGGAGCTGGCCCCAGGGAGGGGTCACTTGCCCCTCCCTTCCTTCCCTCCCCATTTCCAGCTGCCTCCCGCTCCACCACAACCACCCACACATGCAGGGCCTTGGAGTAGGGGTATGTCACCAGGGTGCAGAGGAGGCTACCCCCCCCCCCCCCCCCCTTTGTCCCCTTCCGGCTGCCTCTGCCTCAATTTTATCCCACAACTTAGACATTCCCATTACTCACACTCTCATTACACATACATATAGGATCTTGGGGATGGGCACGATACACGGAATCCAAATTACCATCAGGGTGTACACCTCACCCCTGGCGTCGTTGCCCACCTCTCAATTTTAAATACACGTAGACATTGAGGGCTAGCAGGAGGGCCTATGCGCTTACCTGCTGCTCTCTGGCAGGTAGCTCCATGCCCTCCTGGGTTTTAAATGCACCTTAGAACACACATGCATCAACATTACAATGAGCGGGTGGAGGGAGGTTTGGAGTCTTCTCTCACCCCCGTTCTCTGCGGCCTGCTGGAGCGGGGGGGCTAGGAGGAGGAGTTGGCCGTCCGACTGCGGTCTGGAGTGTGGGGCCTCCCTGCTGCTGCGGAGTTGGGGCGGTCTGCCTCTCCCCACCGCAGGGAAAAGGGTAACACCACCTGGGTCTGGGTGCAGTCCCCCCCTCCAGGGGCAAGGGTACCTAGACCCGGTTCGTAGAGTACAATTGGGGAGTGTGATCGTGTGTACAGCGTCTCTTTATGTCCGTCTCCACGTTGGTTGAGTGTGGAGTAAGTGCATATGAGAGCATGAGGGTGGGAATGGATGTTTGTGTCTGTGTGTGCCTGTATGTCTGTGTCTATATGTCAGGTTGGGTATCAGACGCCACCTCTCTGGGGACATCTCAGGCCCTCCAAGGTTTGGAGGCCTATCTCCCCCCCCCCCCCCCCCCCCCCCCACCACTTCCCCTGCCAGTGGCGGACTCCCTCAGACATCGGTGCGTTGGTGGTTCTTTGTGTCTGGGGATGGGCGTCCAGGTACACACCGGCTCACTCCTTGGCGGCCGCTTATGGAGCCTGGGGCTCGCTCGGGCCACTTCGGAGGTGGGGTGCCCCCGACCTCTCGGCCTGGGGCTCGGTCACTCAGGCACAGCTGGCTGCCGGCGGAGCTCACGGGCGCGTCACTGCAACCCCCCCTGGCTTCTGCTCCGCGGCTGCTGGGTGAGCCCTCATCTGGGACTCTCCTCAGCTCTTTCTGGGACAGTGGCGCGGCTGCCCCTCTGTTGGTCTTCCTTGGTCTCTTGTGTTCTGGGGGCCTCTGGATGTCTGGAGTTTTGATCTCCTCCATACCTGCTTCATGCCCTGGAGGACGGGGCAGTGGCTCCCCACACCCTCTAGCAGATCATTACATGAAGGAACCTTTTAAAAACAAGCGCGTTCATGCTCACAGGTGTACACACGGGTGATCACACCCACAAACTACACCCCTTTTGGCTCCTACCTCAAAGCACACTGTGTTCTGCTGATCTTATGTGCTGCACAATAATGTTTAATATTTAGTATTTACTGTCATATTCCCATATATCATTGTGATGTTGTTTATTATATTACTCTTGTTTTCTTCTGCTTGTTTTCTTTTTTCTTTCTCAACAGGTGATCCAGGTGATCGATAGATGCATTTTTTTTTCTGCCCATTCTGTTGGTTTTTGTTTTTTGCCCTTCTCCCCTGTCCCTCTTCTCAGCTGTTTCTCTTTCCCTCTTTCTTTCTCCCCTTCTTTCCTCCAGTCAAGTCTGTCCCGTATTCAGCAAGTGAAAATAAAATAAACAATAAAAGGTGAATCAAATGGACCATTATGGCAAGGCTGGGATGGTCAATTTGGTAAAGTAAATCCGTTGGGCATCTTTCTTTGCCTTTAGACAACAATTCTGATGGCAAAAGAGCCAAACGGGACAGGCAAAAAAAACCAAAAAAAAAAACTACTAAGGATGATTTTTAATGAATCTTTGAAATTTCCATAATTGTAGTATATTGGCTGTATTGCGTTGAATATAAGTTTCCTTTAATTTCTGAGGAATTTTACAGTAAATCTGGATGAAACTTGGCACACAGGTACAGTAGGTGTCCGAGAGGAGGGATGTGTTGAAAGTTGGACCTCAACTATTCAGGATGATTTTTAATGAATTTTTGAAATAGACATAATTGTAGTGTATTGACTGTATTGAACTGAATATGAGTTTACTGTGATTTCTGAGTAATATTACAGTAAATCTGGGTAAAACCTGGCCCACAGGTAAAGTAGGTGTCCCAGAAGAGGATTGTGTTGAAAGCATCAACTTTTAGGAATGATTTTTAATGAATTTTTGAATATGCAACCAGATTGTCACGATGGCTGTATTGGGCTGTTCCATTGTAATTTGTGTGCGGGCGTGTGTCTGTGCCTGTTCGCGCGCGCATGTGTGCGCGGGTAGGCGCTACCGTAAAGACTGGTGTAAAAGCGCAAGGAAATTTATGCGGCGGATAGGAGGCGGCTGGCTTGACCGCGGCTCACAAATGACGGCGCAAGGCTCATGTTAGTAAAAGTGTTTAATACGTAGTCGTTTATTGATTCCTGTGCTAATATATGCTAAGCTATCCGTTCATACACTGCTAACATGGATGTGCTACGCTATCAGTGAATGCCATTGTTGTTTACTGATAGCAAACTGTGGTATCAGAATCAGAATCAGAATCGTGTTTATTGGTCAAGTATATGTGCAGACACATACAGGGAATTTGGTTCCGGTAGATGGTGGCTCTCAAGCACGGCAATGTAAATCACACACACACACACACACACACACACACACACACACACACACACACACACACACACACAAAACCCCGTTCAACTATCTTAGTGAGGACCTTCATTGACATAATGGTTTCCCTAGCCCTTTACCCTAACCCTAACCATTAAAAATGAATGCCTAACCCTGACCCTTACCCTAAACCTAACCATAACCTAATTGTAACCCTGACACTAAAACCACATTTTGAGCCTCAAAAAGGCCTTCAAACTTGTGAGGACCGGCGAGTGTGTCCTCACAAGTGACTGTTGGTTCTCACAAGTACAGCAGAATGCAGATTTCGGTCCTCACAAAGATAGCTAGACAAGAACACACACACACACACACACGTGTCTATATATACACATTACACATACATACACGAAGCTGTGTAAACCAACTATAAATAACGAATCTAAACTTATACACATAAAATACAGAAATGAATGAGGTGGAATGAATACTACAAAATGTACATAAGGTGCAGCTGCAGTCTGGCAGTGGGAGCAGTGTGACAGGTCAACTGTTAAGAAGGGAGATGGCGAGGGGAAAGAAACTGTTCCTGTGTCGGGTGGTCCTGGTCTGCGGGCTTCTGTACCGTCTGCCAGAGGGCAGCAGATCAAAAAGTCTGTGTCCAGGGTGTGAGGGGTCTGTGATGATTTTCCCTGCCCGTTTCCTGGTTCTTGATAGGTACAGATCCTGGATAGAGGGCAGGGGGGTGCCGATGATCCTTTCTGCTGCCCGTACAGTCTGCTGCAATCTGCTCCTGTCCTGTTTAGTGGCTGCTCCATACCAGACTGTGATGGAGGAGCACAGGACAGACTCAATGACCGCAGTGTAGAACTGGATCAGCAGCTCCTGTGGAAGACTGTACTTCCCCAGGTGTCTCAGGAAGTACATCCTCTGCTGGGTCTTTCTGAGGATGGAGTTGATGTTGGTCTCCCACTTCAGGTCCTGGGAGATGGTTGTACCCAGGAACTTGAAGGTCTTCACAGTTGACACAGGGCTGTCTGATATGGTGAGGGGGAGCAGAGTTGAGGGATGTCTCCTGAAGTCCACTGTCATCTCTACAGTCTTAAGAGTGTTCAGCTCCAGATTGTGCTGACTGCACCAGAGTACCAGCCGCTCAACTTCCTGCCGGTATTCAGACTCATCACCATCTTGAATGAGGCCAATGACAGTGGTGTCATCTGCAAACTTTAGGAGTTTGACAGCCGAGTTCTTGGAGGTGCAGTCATTAGTGTAGAGGGAGAACAGTAGTGGTGAGAGGACACATCCTTGAGGGGCACCAATACTGAGGGACCGGGTTTCAGAGGTGATCTCCCCCAGCCTCACTTGTTGCTTTCTGTCTGTCAGGAAGCTGGTGATCCACTGACAGGTAGCTGGTGACACGCTGAGCTGGGAGAGTTTGGAGGAAAGAAGTTCAGGCACAATGGTGTTAAAAGCCGAACTAAAGTCCACAAACAGGACCCTGGCATAAGTTCCCGGGCGGTCAAGGTGTTGCAGGATGTAATGCAGCCCCATGTTCACTGCATCATCCACCGACCTGTTTGCCCGGTAGGCAAACTGCAGAGGGTCCAGCTGGCGGCCTGTAATGTCTTTCAGATGGGCTAACACCAGTCGTTCGAAGGATTTCATGACCACAGACGTCAAGGCGACAGGTCTGTAGTCATTCAGTCATTCAGTATGGAGACGACTGTATAATATTTCTGATGATACTCGAAAGGTCTCATCAAGTCTCGATTTAATTCGATTTATGCTGTTATCAGTGTTAGCAATGATAGCTTGGCTGTGGTGTCAAATCAGTGTATGCTATCAGTGAATGCCTACGTTGTTTACTGATAGCAAACTTTGGTATGGAGACGACTGTATAATATTTCTGATGATACTCGAAAGGTCTCATCAAGTCCCGATTTAATTCGATTTATGCTGTTATCAGTGTTTGCAATGATGGCATGGCTGTGGTGTCTTATGTGGTATGAGGACCACTGTGGGTTAATCTTTGTTGTGATACTCACTCCTTTTTTTATTTAGACCTGGTTTAATTCTGGTATAGTTGAATATTTGTATATAATCCTCGAAGCTGTCAGACTCTATAACAGGGGTCACCAGCCTTTTTAAAACTGAGAGCTAGATAAAATTGTGAACAGTTTGGTTCACCTTTATTTATATGGTTCTATCTAGCATATTCTATCTTGATATGCGATGTCTTATCACAGTTTAATTTTTCAAAAATATATACAATGATTTAAGGAAGGAAAGGGCTACATGTCAGCATACAACTCTTTATTTCTATTAATGTCTTACTTCATTCCTACCTGATTTACCTGATTGGTAAAAGTTGCTGCCAATCAAATTATGATATAGTAAAGTTAAAACAAAACTCAACTGACTGTTTTATATTATATCTAATATATATCATGTAATTATCCTTATAATTACAAAATGTTTTATGTAAGATTTATGTTTTGTAATTTAAATCTGGCATCACAAAAGTGTTTTGGAATTTGAATAATGTATTTTGTAACTGCAGCACACATAATACAAATTTTGAACAATTTTGTCCAGGTTCCTTGTCACCGGGGACTCCTTCAGGGCCATCGCGTTTAGTTTTAGAGTTGGTGTGTCCACGGTGTGCCAGATCACCCCCCAGGTAGCGACGGCCATCTGGGACTGTCTAGTGGATGATTTCATGGCTTTGCCTTCAGCTGCAGACTGGCGGTCCATCACAGAGGGATTCCAAGAGCGCTGGAATTTCCCTCTCTGCTGTGGAGCTCTGGATGGGAAGCACGTCCAGACAAAGGCTGGACGTGCTGGAAAATCACATAGGAGACACACACATTGATATACACTAAATATTTATTTCTTTTTTTTGTGATGCCCAAATTTATGCACCTGCTTGATTTTGTTTAAACAATTATTGCACACTTTCTGTAAATCCAGTAAACTTCTTTTCACTTCTCAAATATCACTGTGTGTGTCTCCTATATGGTATATTTAACTGACATTTTTTATTGTAACAACCAACGATTTATACAGGAAAATAATGGCTATTAACAATGTTGCCCAAACTTTTGCATCCCACTGTATTAGTATGTTTTGTCATTAGTATAATATGAAATAAATTCTACATGTGTCAAGTCGTGTGCCAACGTTTGCTGTGTAGTAGAACTGAGACATTAGTCATTATAAAAATTTATTTGAAATAATTATTAAAATTTACAAACAGAAAAACATTAAACATAAATATATAAAATATAAGTATTTACAGAGAGACAGGAATAAAAAGGACCCAGCTGCTCTCCAGAGCAGGAACAAGGCTGAGGAGGAAATGCTCCATTGGAGACTGGTGTGGCCTCTTCAGGGACTCCAGAATGGCCAGCTCCACCGCCGATGGACCGTCCTGGGACCCGTCCCTCATCTGCCTCGGAGCTGTCCTCCTCTGTGGGCCTGTAAAACACAAAGAAATGAGAAGGCTGCTACTAGATTTTCATTTTCAACATTGGAAAAAAAAAAACAACAAAACAGGATATAATCAGATTGGTTGTAGATATTTAGTAAAGGTGATCATAAGGGAATCCAAGCGAGTAAAAAGCTATCAGTGCTTGCTGTACATCTGATGCTACAATTGCATACCTGTGGGTGCAGCAGCAGGAGCGGAGGGATCAGGGACCGGGGAGCCAGGAGAAGCAACAGGGGATGCTCTGCTGCAGATTCAGTTGGTTCTATCAAGACAATAATAAATGTTAACAGGTTTTAAACAATAATCAGAGAAAGTATATACAGGGGTCCCTCCTTTATTGCAGCAGGGGTTCTCAGAATAACTAGCCCCTGGCTACGCACTTTATTCACTTTTTTCCCCACTCACATGAACATTAGTCACAGTTCTCACAAGTTGATTCTCAAAGTGCAAACCTTTGTAGATTACAAAACCTAAAAGTATTATTATGCCGCGTTTTGTCTTCATCTGCCTGCCACTTTCGTGCGCCTTTTTCCCTCCCGGTGCAGGTGTCTATTTCCAAATGAAGGTCATAGTTATGGGTGTTTTTGTGCTGTTTTTTCTATTGGACGTGATGGTTATCAAAGCCAAACGTGATAAATTTGGCAAGCGCAGGAGACACACACGGAGGAGACTTGTCAATCAGGCTGCAGAATGCAATGCTGTATGGTGCAATAAAAAATCAGCGAAAAAGCGAAGCAGTGACGGATGAACACCGGGACCACTGTGTGCTGTTTATTAATAAACAATAAAATATATTCCTATATGACAACATGCATGAAAGCAGAACGGTATTTGTACGTCAGTGGGAAAATAGCGGTGGCTTGCTAGCTTTTGGGCAGCTTCCCCGGGTCAGTCAAAAATTTCAAAAGAGAAATGAATGAACTTACCAGCTTGCCCGATCTCTTCACATATCTTCCTCCAAGCTCGGTCCTTTATATTCCTGTCTCGGTAAAGAAAGCAGCTGGTGTCGTACAGCTCTGGGTGGTTTGCTACGGTTGATTAGCCTTTCCTCCATATTGAATGAAGTATGAAGGGCTTTGGCTGGATCTGCCCCTTTGACTTAGGTCAGAGCCACGTCACCAGGCTCCTGATTGGTTGTCGCGGCGCGAATTGACGCTGGAGTTCATATTTTTCCAGCGGTAGACGCGAAACGCGCGTATGCACAAAATGCAACACAATAACTGACGCGTGTGGTTTTATTCACGAGTCAAACGCGCCAGACACGCTGCTTTGACGCGCGTTTCACGCGTTTTTAATAATGGATTGGATTTATATAGCGCTTTTCAAGGCACCCAAAGCGCTTTACAATACCACTATTCATTCACTCTCACATTCACACACTGGTGGAGGCAAGCTACAGTTGTAGCCACAGCTGCCCTGGGGCAGACTGACAGAAGCGAGGCTGCCATATCGCGCCATCGGCCCCTCTGGCCAACACCAGTAGGCAAGTAGGGTAAAGTGTCTTGCCCAGGGACACAACGACCAGGACAGAGAGCCCAGGGATCGAACCGGCGACCTTCCGGTTACAGATGCGATTCCCAACCCCCTGAGCCACGGTGGCCCGAGTCAAACGCGCCAGACACGCTGCTTTGACGCGCGTTTCACGCGTTTTTGCGACGCAAATCTGCTTCTGAATTTTCGCGGGACCCACAATCGTGCTTCTACATTGACTTTACATGTAAACCTGATGCTCTGATCATGTCTATCCGTTTTGTTCGCCACCGACACATCACTACACCATATCCCAGAATTCATTGCGCAGCCCAGCCTACTCCAGTTTCCAACAATGGCGGCTATGGGCAGAAATCTGTGCCATCAGAAACTGAATTTGAATAAGTTAAATTTGAATTTGAATTGCTCGGATTGAATCTGAATTGTAACTTGAATAAAAGCTTTTAAAAACTGAATATGAATTAGCCTAATTTGAAATTCAATTTATTGGTTTGAAAATGATCATCACTAAATTGAAATTGAATTTTATATTTTGAAAATGAATTTATTTGCTTTGAAACCGTATTTTATCCTTTAAAAGTTTAGCTCTCGAATAATTTCATATTCACTTCTCACCATTCAGTTTCAGTTCTACAATTCAATTTCAGTTCCAAAATTCAGTTTTTTGGGACTTACATCCGGTTCAAGAGTAATCGAGCGCAGATTAATAGAACTACGTTTTACTAGCGGACCGAAAGTGTTACTGACGGGAATCTACAGCATCTTTAGCTGAATTAACAATTCAGAAGTGTTAATTCACCTCAAATACTTGGTTCTAATTGAACAGAAATTTCTATGAACTTGTCAGAACTGTGTAGAACATGAATCAGTCTGTGTCAGATCCTCAGGTAAACAATATCTAATATTTTATCTAAATGACTGCTTTGTCTTTGAAAAGGTGAAGAGCCTGAGGCCGGTGACAGTCCAGTTCTACTCCAAGTACACCCTTACGGTGGCTCACAGGACAAGGCTACATTCCTGTCCTGCCAGAAGAGAAACTTAGGAGTCTTCATGCAGTTCAACCACACCTGTCATATTCCGTATGACAGGGGTCTCAAACTCCAGTCCTTGAGGGCCGGTGTCATGCAACTTTTCCATGTGTCCCTGGTGCAACACACCTGAATACAATTAGTAGGTCATTAGCAAGAGTATAGAACTTGACTGCATGCTGAGGTGGCAACCCCTAACCCTACTCAAGGAAATTTAAGTAAATGTATGTATTTGGAAACATATACTTCTAAAAAATATACTTTTATTGCACCATGTTCATTCACTCATGAGCTGCTGTAACATGAATCAAATGTCTGAATTGCCAACTCAGCATGCAGTCAAGTTCTATAGTCTTGCTAATGACCTACTAGGTGTGTTGCAACAGGGACACATGGAAAAGTTGCAGGACAGTGGCCCTCAAGGACTGGAATTTGAGACCCCTGCCGTATGGTGTTCTGCAGTTTTCTACCCCACCGTTACAGCATGTCTGACTGCCTGTTCAACATATGCAAAAATATATGATGAGTTTAAGCATGTGATGACAAAGGCCTTCCATTATGGTGTTTGTCATCACATGTCACAGACATCTGGATGATCATTTGGAATAAACAAGAAACTAAAAAATTGTTACTTCATCTTTTATCTTTATTATTATTATTGTTCTTATTTTACATTGTTAGGCATTAGGTTTATTTGTAGTAGTCCTTTCCAACTTCTTTCCCTCTTCCATGTTACTGTGTCAGCTTGTCAGCATCTATTTGGGGTTGGGAGTGGAACAGAAAGTAAGGAAATCCAAAGTGCCATTAAAACCAGGAGAGGTTCTTATATTTCAGAAGAAGGGATTAATTCAAAAGAAATGACCTCAATGTCATATTTTATTTAGGAACCCTAGAGAGCACTTTGCAAAATAACACATTCTTATAATTTCACCCTCAGATGAGCCAAGCTACGACTGTCAGGGAAGGTGATGTAGGTACAGAGCATATGAGAGTGGTTAAGTTAATGTCTCTTGTCTAGATGAAGGCACGAGAGGGATCAATGGCAAGGCGTAGAGATTCAGTATCTTCAGTCTTCAGTGGACACTCCATTTCTGGCACAAAACACCTGTAAAAGATGATCGATTTAGGAGGTGACCCGACAACTTCAGCCTGTCAAACATAGCAATGGAGAAGTATGTTTAAAAAACCCCAACGAATTAAGCATGCACTCGGTACCCTAAGAATTATTATGATAGTTAAACACAGTGATAGTCACATATCATATCACTTCAAACAGAGGTGATCCAGTAATGCTGCACTAATGAATTAGACTAACTATTCACTTTAGCTAAAGTTATTAAGTTAGCTAAAGAGTTGGGATGCTGTGCAAGACATAAATAAAACTAAAATACAAAGGTTTGGACACCGTTTTGCATGTTTCCCTACTATAGGGGTCTCTACAGCATACAGGGCTCTGACAGGGTACAAGATGACAACTTTGGAATTCTACTAGAAACAGTCGATCATATTTGTTGTCAAAGCTGAATCCAGGGCAAACTACGCTAAATTGGCGTCTTTAGCTAACAGCTACAATGAGCATAAAAGTTACCTTACGGCTATCATTTGTTAACATGATGCTTGTTCTTATACATGTAGTACATTTATTACCAACCTGAGAGTTCATCCGCTGGTCATTCGACATGACGAATGACTTCTGAAGTCTTAATTCAGCTAAAGATGCTGTAGATTCCCGTCAGTAACACTTTCGGTCCGCTAGTAAAACGTAGTTCTATTAATCTGCGCTCGATTACTCTTGAACCGGAACCGGATGTAAGTCCCAAAAAACTGAATTTTGGAACTGAAATTGAATTGTAGAACTGAAACTGAATGGTGAGAAGTGAATCTGAACTTATTCGAGAGCTAAACTTTTAAAGGATAAAATACGGTTACAAAGCAAATAAATTCATTTTCAAAATATAAAATTCTATTTCAATTTAGTGATGATCATTTTCAAACCAATAAATTGAATTTCAAATTAGGCTAATTCATATTCAGTTTTTAAAAGCTTTTATTCAAGTTACAATTCAGATTCAATCCGAGCAATTCAAATTCAAATTTAACTTATTCAAATTCTGTTTCTGATGGCACAGATTTCTGCCCATAGGCGGCTGCTACTTAGTTTTAATATTACTCTTATTACTCTTTCTGGGTCACAAAATAAACTTTTAAGATATTTTCAGGCAAGAATGTAGCTGTGTAACCTTCAAATATTTGCTCGTTTTTTTAAGACATCACATATTTGCAAAGAGCTCTGACGTTTTCGGAGAAGTCTGTTACCCACCAGCTCGATAGCTAGGCGGTTCACTAGAGTACGTGAGAACAGGTTGTCGCTACTCAGGTTAAACATGATATATAGGTCACTTAGATAACTTAAAAATGTTATTGTTTGGCTTTTTTCAATGTTTTATTTGCTAGTGAGTAAATCGGTTTGGCTGAGATTACAGCTGAATAAACGACATACGGAAAACTGATTAAACAGAAGTGTGACATGATCGAGAATTTGCGCCAGTGTCCTGTTATGTTTTAAAAAGTAAGGAGCAGACAGCTGAACTCCACCGAGACAGGTGGTGACGCAAATCTGAAGGCTAGACCATCCAATTTCACAGCCGCTCACTTCCGGTCTAACTGGCCTTCAGAGGATCCAGCCCACGTAGACCGCGAAGGCCAGGTCCGCAGGAAGATGCAGCCCCTGAATTTGGACCCCCCCTTCTTTCTTTCTCAACTTTATAGTGCTGTGAAAAAGTTTTTGTCCCTTCCTGATTTTTTGCATATTTGTCACACTTACATGTTTCAGACAATCAAACAAATTTTAATATTAGACAAATATAACAGGAGTAAATGCAAAACACAGTTGTTAAATTATCATTTTTTTTATTAAGGGAAAATCCATCCAAACCTACCCGGCCCTGTGTGAAAAATTCATTACATTCAAATTCATTAGAAAAATAAATGAGACAAACTACAAATTCTAATTATGATTTCTGATCTCAAAACTATTTTTGGCAAAATTTATTACAGTATAATACTGAAGTCATAATAAGCGCTCCTAATCTGGGACATGATATTACTAAATCTATACAACAATTCTTACATCAGATGAATTGAAGGGTAAATGGAAATGGTTATGGAAAGAGATGTGAGTTTGACCATTTTTGCTGTTTTTAGGTTGAACATAATTGCAAATATGGAGTGGATCACTAGAGACAAATGTTTGCTGACAATCTGTATTCACTCCTTCTTTACTTCTGATTTCATTTCCAATAAAAGACAGAAAACATTTGGCTCTTTATTGAGTTTGTAGTTGTTCCTGTCACTACACACACAAAACAAATCTCATGTATACTGACTGCCTCGGGACACAACACAACATTAGTGACGTGCAGTTGTTTCCAAGTCTGGCCTCTTATCTTGTATGAGTTTAGGTTGAACTGAACATGTATATTTGAGTTATAACCAAGTCGTGTCCAATGGCAAAACATCAAAATTAGAAAATGATTCACAATTTACCATCACAAATGTTTTAGACCAACCAAATGTGACATTAATCTCTTCTTTAGAAGGAACTTGTTAAGTACAAAAGCTGGAAAAGGTTAGATTTACATTACAATTCAAATCAAAATGACTGAAGATGAAGGAAAGGACAAAACTGTATGGACATTTCATTCACGAGAGTTACTTGAGTTTTCTTTAATTTTTCAAAAGCCTACATCATTTCAACATTACTTTGTCCTCTATGTCTCTTCCTGCTTTGAATGCTATAAATTAATATATTAATTAATAGACAAACAACTTTTTTATACTTTCCTACATATGCATAAAATCAAACCAATGTTTTCTGGAGCAAACACAGGAAAACACGTGTTAAAGAGTGAAAACATTGAGCACTGGCCTACTTTCTGTCTTACATTTCTTGGAAAAAAGTGGTGCTGGCAGGGACATGTTTTTGAACTTTCTGTTTACTTTTTCTGTAAAGTATGTTGACAAGAAGTAGAATAAATAGCGTGAGGCCATATTAAGAAACAAAGGCAAATCCTGCATTGCTCAACAGCTACATTTTGTTTTAGTAGTTTGCAAGAGGTCAGAGTTCATCACTGTTGATTTCGAATGCAGTTCTCTCCTTTCTTACAAGATTATCCAAGTTTTTCCCAGTTTGTACCTAAGTGTAATTCAGACTGTTCATTTATATTCAGACTGCTGTACTTTAAAAAAAAAAAAATTCCAACTCAAACCTTGGTAAGGTTAAAAATGTTCTTTGCTCTATTGATTCCTGCAGATGATTAACAGGAACAAAAAATCAAATCAACATTTAGCCATTTATAAATATTTGTGTTTTCACCAACTGGTGAATTGTATTTTTAATGGCATGACATGACCTCATAATAATAATTTATATAACAGCCTGAAAAATCTATTTGTCTACTGAGTTATCTAATTATCTAGTTTTTGCAGTGTGTGACTTTGTTATGTGTAATAACATTAGGGAAGCATTATGGTGTTTATAACAGTTTGTTAGGGTCCCACTGTGTCTTTAAAGTGGCAGCATGTGATCACAGTATTTATATCTGTTTCCAGTGAGCCTGAGATTGTTTTTGGAGGCAGGAACAGACTTGTGTAAATCACTGAACAACCTTTTTTTTCTCTGTCTGCAGTGTTTAGTTTTCTTTGAGGGATCAGACGCACAAAGACAACATGCATGCAATAACCAAAATCCTGTTTTTGTGCATATGTTCACTGACGTCAGTGAAGAGCCAAGGTAAGTACTTCAAGTGATTTCAATTATTACATGATATTTTGATGGTTTTCATGTTAATGTGAATAATGGGAGTTTATCCAGGAGTTGGTGTCATGAACTGGCTGTGTAATGCAGGCAGGGTAGGACTTAAATGCAGACTTACGGAGACAGCACTTAGACCTCCACAATCAGAATCAGAATACTTAGGAAATTATGTGGGTTGCAGTTGCTCTGAGAAGAAATGGTAAAAATAGTAACAGTTGTCACGGCCGAGGCCGCCTCAAAGGGGAAAGGACTCAAATGCAGGACGCCGAACAGCACGTAAGTAGTTTTAGAGACGATGTTTATTTACTCAGTAAGTGTTCATAAACTGGAAAGTGAGGTTAACAAGTGCGAAGTGCCACAACTGAATCAAAGGGGTCTTAAGCAGCCTGGGCTAAGTAAGCAATCTGGTCTTGGTCAGTGGAAACAGCAGTTCCGGGGATTGGGCTGGAGGGAGAGTCACACTGGGTCCAGGGAAAGGGTCAGAGTCGGTCGGTGGTGACGTGGAGGGGTGAGTGGTCCGGGTGTGTGGTCCGAAATTCCTGGCGTGGAGGCAGGCAGGTGGTTCGGGTGAACAGCCTGTGGGACTGTCAGGTGGTCCAGCGTCCGGGTTGGAGCTCTTCGGCAGAGATTAGTGTTTGGCAGCTTGGTGTGGCTATGAGAGAAACACATGATGAGACAAGGTAATTCACAAAGCGAGTGCGAAATCACGGTGGTGCCCTGCACTAACTAGGGTTAGCTGAGAATCTGGCGAAGAGAGGTTGAGTGCGCTGGCCTTATGAGACCCCGGCTAAATTACCCACAGGTGTGAGCAATCAGCAGAACACTGAGGCCCCTCCCAGGGGTGGAGATGCCGGCTCGGAGGGAGACACACTGGCACACACCCGGACCATGATAACAGTAACAGACTAAACTCCAAACAATACATTATGTTGCAGATTTTAATATTAATTAGTCATTGTCAATTGCTGATTTGTCCTGTTCTCATTGTATGACGAATTATGATGGCTGTTTGGTAGCCATTTGCATACTATGCATACTCTCTCTCTCTTCATATGTGTGTGTGTGTTTCTCTCTGGTGAAATTCAGTATGGTTCCGACAACAGTTTTATGTTGATGTACAATCTTTAATATGGTGTGTGTGTGTGTGTGTGTGTGTGTGTGTGTGTGTGTGTGTGTGTGTGTGTGTGTGTGTGTGTGTGTGTGGAGGGGGGTGGTGAGTGTTTGCAATCGGCAATCCAAAATGTAACAGTAAAGCAAAGATTGCTTTTAGAAGCGCCTTCTTTCAGCAGTTAAATAGTAACAGCCAAACAATCACCAACCACCTGATAGAGAATAGAGCAGCAACTCTGAAACTGAACTTCTAAAATTGTAATTAATAAGAAAACATTGCAGCTACTTTGCTGGTTTTGCCAGTAAAGTATTAGATTATTCTGTTATTATATGTTACCTTATATATGTAATCAAAGTAGTTGAATTAGAATACTGCTGTAGATCACATTATACCCTTTAATATAGAGTGTGTGAGCTGTATGTAGTTTAGTTCTCATTATACTTTTGAGTTAACAGAACATATTCACATATTAGTTCATTAGATAAATGTGCATCACTCTGTATCCTTGATCTGCTGGGAATGTGTTACACTGTTTTCTTGACATGCTTAATTGTTGAATCATGAAGAGAAGGTTGTAAGCAGGAGACTCTGTGTCTAAAGACAGGGGAGATAGATAGACCACATTCCACACCCCCACCTTACAGAAAGCAGAGAAACAACTGCCGAGGTCATAACTTAGGCGCTGTAACAGAGAAAAAATGTGATGTTTTGGCTTTTACGACTAGCTGGGGGCCACTAGAGACTATAAAAAGCTGAGCAACCCGTCACCATTTTGAGACATGTGCCTGACCCTCTGGTAGCATCTCTCCCGTCCGGACGTTGTAATGCTCTGACTGTTGAATTGTATGGAAATAAATGATTGTTGATTGAGCATTTATACACCGAGTATTGTCCCTCCTTCAGCCCAAAGATTCAAAGAATTGGGAGATTTTAACAACTTGGTGCCGTGACCCGGATCTTTGGTGTGCTGAGGAGGTGCAGATTTGACCTTTGGTGAGATCGTGAGGCGAGGTGAACAGAGGACCGGTCCAAAAATAAAAAGGTAAGCACAGCCTGTTGTATTATAAATACCAAATGTGCATATTGGGCTTTCCAAATTAATCTGTTCACTGAGTCACATGTATTTTCACAGTAAATTTGTCGGTGTCTGGTTTTTGGCGCAAGATACTAACAACATAAGTTGAGGCTGAATTCCAGTGTGTTAAATAAACTGCTTCTACCGAGATACTAATAACATACTACGTTGGACTAGTTGCAGTAAACTGCTTCTACCGAGATACTAATAACATACTACGTTGGACTAGTTGCAGCCACTTTACCTTCCACATTTAATTTTGTCTAATACTGGCTTCTGTAGCAATAATACATTAGAATTTATTCTGAAGACGCGGCCATTAGTCCAGTACATTGAAGTCGAGGTTTGTTTATTTTGTTTATGGTGTCAGTGACGTCCTGGCTTTTGCCGGCTATGAAATAGAAGTTGATTTAAGGAAAAGCAGATGCTGGCTTCACGGTGCAGTTGAACGCTGGCAACGCGAGAGCGAAACACGTCCGTAGGTTTGGTTTATGATACGGCGTGTTCCGGTGGTGCGGCCGTGAAGTGCAGTAGTGGTTGGTGCTAGTTTTAGTACATTGGATAGAGGTTTTGACGGTGGTTTGTGGCGTCAGTCGAGTTTTAAGGGCTGCGGTCATAATACAAAGTAAAATTTTAAGTACATAGCGACACCTGGTTTATGATGTCAGGTATAACTTCGGGGATGCAAGCATCACTTTTATGATGCGACTTTGCCCCGTTGTGGCGGTCATAAGCGCAGAGAAAGGGGTATCTTGGTCTATGGTGCAGTGTGCTTTAAGAAGATCTAATAGTTGAGCTCAGAGGTTTCTGTGTAAAATTCCCGCTGAGGAAAAGTGTTGTGTGTGAGTGTGAAGGCGCGCTCTGAGTGAGAGTGTGTGTGAAGCTGCGAAGCGCGCTCTGGGTGCTGTCTTGTGTGTAAAGCGCGCACTGAGTGAGAGTGTGAGTGAGGCGCGCTCTGAGTGTGTTTTTTGTGTGAAGTGTGAAGCGTGAACACAGTGACAGTGACGGTTGATGTGTTTGATTAGGAGGACATTAGAGCAAATACACATTTTAGGATCAAAGGTTGATGCCTAGTGTACCTGTGGAACATTTTGCCCTAGGAGTGGCGACCCTCCTGTTCGTGGACGCGCGGCCAGGACCGGCGGCGTCCGGGTGCCGAGGTGGTGACTTGGGGAGGTGAGGGCCCCCGCATAGCTACGGAAATAACACTGGAACGGCCGTGTAATCACGGGTTCACATTTATTCCGGACTAGAACAAGACACATTTTGCGAACAAAGGTTGAGTCTAGATTAGTAAAGAAATATAAAAAGGTTGAATTCCTCGTTTCAGTGGTTGAAATTGTTGTGTGCCTGTCCCCTGACGAGTGTGAAATTAGAATAAAGAGGGAATTTGGAGCCACATGGAGATAGACGGGCATAATTGGGTGTATTACTCTGTGGTGTAATAAAAATAAAAAGGAGAGATAGTAAGAGGTGTGCAGTGGAGAATTATGGAGGAGTACAGAGAGGAATGTGTTGGGAGACTGGCGTACAGTTTACGCTGTCAAGGTAGGCGGGTTGCCTGCTTATCTGTTTAACAGTGATGAAAATGAAATTAAATAAATCTCTTAGTGTGTTAATACAGGAAGCTGCGGACCTGGACCAACTGCCCCCACAAGCACAGCGGCCGAAGCAAAATTATAGGTAATGGGAACCACACCCAGCACGAATCAGCAGCTGTGAAAAAGACAGCAGCGAGGAGAGAATTAGAGGAGGAATTAAGAGAAGTTTTAACACATAAAATTGGGGCCAACGGACTTGTGGAGGTTGGGAAGGCGTCCGGAGCATCACAACAAAAAGGTGAAACAAAAACACACAAGCAGAGAAATCTGAGAGAAAGGCTCCTTTTAAGGTAACGCCTAGTTTGAGAAAAGATAAAATTAACCTGCTTTTATACAAATGCACACACACGCAATGAAGAAACAGCTTACACTCATGAACACGTGAAGATTTTCCAGCAAGGTTAAAGAAAAATTAACATACTTAAATGATGAAGTCTATACATTACTGACAAAGAAACCCTCTGGGTTGCAGGACAACAATTTAACTAAAAAAAAAAAAAAAGGAACACTGGTCTAACCAACCAGGCAAGACACAACAAATTTAGTGGTTAAAAGATTCAAATTGTGACATGTTTTCTGTTGATTGATTAATAAAAGTGATTACTGAATGAAAGAAAGTTCCTTTTTGGGCTTTTAAACATGATCTTAAGAATTTTAACATATACCGGTGTTGTCCTGTCAACTTGGTGGGTTAGGAGTTGATTATATCGGGAGACAAAAAAACAAAAAAAGGGGGAGAGAAGGCTGACACAGGGCCTGGCCCCATTGTCTCCCCTCTGAATAACACAGCCAACACAACATCATTTTCCTGTTCGTTTGTTTTTGTTTTTTGTTTGTTTTTGTTTTGTTTTGTTTTTGTTTTTTCTATACATATTTAATTACAGGCTGCTTTGCCGGCCCTGAAAGCCGAGGCTGACTGGACTCCTGCTCTCCCCCATACGTGACACTGACCAAATGCTGCAACAGCTGGACCCACAACAACGACCTGAGAATGTCAACAGACCTGCAGGAATGTGATCTCAGGCAGCCGAGACGGAGAGCACTAAACCTAAGGCCCGTTTCACTACACGGGGGAAAATTCCCAGACTGCGTCAGCTGACAGAGCTGTGACGAGACGCCCGCCAAGCCGAATGAAAAGTAAGGCCGAGCGAAAGAATGCTGACCTTGATAACTTTGCATTCACACTGTGCAGGACAGTGATGGACCAACACGGATGATCGGGTGGCGAAAAAGGGCGTGACCGAGACAAGAGGAGTAACTGAGGACAGAAGGCACCTCAGAATGGACAAAAACACAGAAGAAGATGCAGGTTTCACCTGCGGTGAACATCGACACTGGAGAAAGGACTGCCCCAATTGGGGTCAGAACCAGGACGGACTGAATTTTGAGCAGCAGCAGCAGCAATGGTCGCAAACAAACTGAAAAGGAGGGGGGCAGGACCCCAGGGCATGCTTCAGGCCGTGGTTTACCCAGAACACCAGAACAGGAAAGTGATGAACACAAACACCCACACAAACACACACATCTACATGCACTGACTCAGAATGAAGAGAAACAAACACACACACACACACACACACACACACACACACACACGTCTCCAAACACACAGATTCAGAATGAAGTGAAATACACACATGAACACGTGCACTCGTTGAGTGAGTGAGAAATGACACACACACATACACACACACACACATTGGAATGCTGATTCACTGAGAAGTGATCCACATACACACACACACACACACACACGCTGATGCAATGAAGAATGCTTTGCTTATGCTGATATGCAAAATGCTGCACACAAACATCCCAATGCATAATTTTTATGAGGAGCCATTGATTACTTAGAATGTGTTATATGTCACCTAGAAGGCATTTATGTAGATTTTAGGAATAAGCTCTAAAACGGTTTGGTTATGAAAACAATGTCTGTGCGTGATGTCTGTTTATGGCTCAAGGCCTTGACTGAATTCTTTGCTGTGCTTCACACAGCCCTGATGAGGAACAGTGGCACAGAGTGAAATTGATGAATTAATAGTGTAAGGTTAGGTTGGAGTACGGCATTTTCTGTGATTGAGTTTTAATTCAAGGAGGAACAAAAGGTGTTACGGCACCTGAGGTTCTCATTCCCACACAATATTGTCCTGGCAGGAAGCAAAATTTTCCTGCGAATTTCTGGTTGATTGTTTGGTTTTGTTTAGCGCTAGCTTGATTTTATCAGTGAGCTTTGGCTTGTGTTCTTTCTCGTAAGCGAGAGAGGATAGTTTTATGCTTGGACATGTCTGCAACGGGCCCTAGTTTGTGTTATTGTTGTTAGTGTTTTGTTGGTTATGTCTGTTTTCGTTTTGTTACAGTGCACTGAGATAAGAAAATCTGAGAGGTGTGATCCACCGGTGGTGATATGTTGATATTTTGTGAGTTTATGATTTAACAATCAGCTCTTTAAACCAGGCCTGAAAGATTGAAATTTAAAGCGCTATGAAATATTCTTACAGAAACAGTTGCAAAGTGTGCTTCTCCATGATTGTAATTGGCTTGGGAGAAATTCACTTATAGGGAACACTGAGAAGTTCTGAGTCTAAAAGGATTGCACCGAGTCAATCCGGCCCAAAAAACAACAAGGAATTGTTTTCCTTTAAAATGATGACGTCATCTTGCTGGTGATGGATGCTCGAATAGGTTGCGCGTGAGACTCCATTATCAGCAACATCTGGTATGAATGTGTGTGGAGGTATGCATGTGAATGGACTGTGATGGACTGACGACTAAAAGCTTTGACTGACTTGATACTGAGACAATGACTGCACCCACTTTAGGATTAGTAAATGCCAATAAACAATTCACCCAGCCGACAAGAGAAGGGTGGATGCTTCGCTTTGTTTTGTTTTGTTTTTTCAGGAGCAGGAGGATAAGAGAGACTGGAGGAGGAGACTCTAGCTTCACATAAGTATGAACTGCAGACTTAACACTGTGGTTGCTGATTTTGAGTTACTGATGTTTGCATTAAGAAAACTGTGCTATATTAGCTGTGTTTTGATTAAGGTATCATGTTATATTATTGGGAATGCCAAATGCTACAGTGGAGATAACTATTGATATCACTCATGACTGGAATATGTTATTATTAACCATAGCAGGCCACTGTAAAAAGTCAATTAAATTTTATAGAGGAAAATCGCCAAAATTTAACAATACCTATGAATGACTGGCCACATTCAGAATAGAGA
This sequence comes from Diplotaxodon limnothrissa, assembly GCF_057381915.1. Classification (NCBI taxonomy): domain Eukaryota; kingdom Metazoa; phylum Chordata; class Actinopteri; order Cichliformes; family Cichlidae; genus Diplotaxodon; species Diplotaxodon limnothrissa. The sequence goes on along the minus strand of NC_140612.1, from coordinate 10,916,999 downwards.
TATGCAATAATAAACATTGGTCCACGTGATTTAGGTTCTCACTTGAAATAGTAAGTTATTAAATGTAGAATATAATCGACAGGGACATTTGATAGGATGTGGTACTGAAAAAGAACAAGAGCAAAGTAAATAAAGAAAATATTGTGTTTAGTTTGGATAAATTCAAATTAAAATGTACCATTACACTCAGAGGATCAATATGGAATAAAACATATGCAAAATTTGTAGGAAGTACATGACTGATAACTGTTCTGTCCTGAGCGTTTGTTTCCAGAGCACCCACTTGACCACACCAACAGTTTCTCGCCACCGAGGAGGGGTACTTGCAAAAAGAATAAAATAAAAATCTGAGTTTAACAAAACATTTTAAATGTAAATATCAAGCTTACCTTTCTTTTTCCATGAAATGTGCTTGTGGGCACGCCAGCCATTTTGAAAAGGTGGGCAAAACAATTGGCAAGGCCACACCCCCACACGTGTGATATAATTTTAAAGGTACTGTTGCCCTCTCTAAGAAACATCAGGACTTAGAGGAGTGGCAAGTAGAGTATGCGAGCTACAAGCAAAAACTAAAATGTGTACTACAGTGTGCAAAAATGAAATACTGGGTCATCAGGGGGACATGAGGGACATTTATAAAACTAAAAGTCCCACTAACCTTAAAGTGCACTTGAAAAGCTCACACAAGAAGGCTAACCTAGCTTACCTAGAAGACCTCATCAGGGGGAGCACACTCCCCCTCCTTGAAGAGCTCACCCACTCAACCCGCATCCCCAGAAAACAGCTAACCCCAGATAAGGCAGCGTGATGTATCCCGAAACAACAGGACTGGGACATCTAAATAAAGGTGTGAAACAATCGCCTTCAAAAGGTTATCAATTCACTTCAACCAAAATTAGGACCACACGGTGCGGCAAGAGTTAATAGTTATTAGTCTCAACACCCAAGGATAACCAGAAGAGCATGACTGATATGATGGAACTGGGATTTTGTTACACTTAATTTTTGCAAAACACAAATAAAACTAAATTGAAACTAAGGATTTTCAGAAAATAAAAACTAAACTAAACTAGCAAAGAATTGGTAAAAACTAATTACAACTGGTAAAAATTGAAAATCTGGAGTCGAAACCAAATAAAAATAACAACTAATGGAAATGGCGAAAAGTTTAAAACCCTGGTGCAGAGATTGGCAAATCTGACCAGGAAACGTTATAAAATGGATTGTCAGGATAGTCAGCGTTAAAGCCACTTTTGACAGTCCATACTAGGATGGCATTGGACATCTTCGGGGCGGAAGAGGGTTGGTGTGACCAAGGTGTGGTTTGGCTTGTTGTATGTACATTTCAAAATGTTACAGCTCTGGATGGACCAGTTACCAGGGCATGGAAGGATGACAGACTTTATTACATGAGGAGAAGGGACATTTTCGGGATCGAAGATCCTCAGGGATGACAAGGCTGGAGCAACGGTACTCGAGAGAAGAATTTCTGATACTTTCTGAGATATGATGTCACCAACCTTCTCTTTTAATTGTCTAGCTCCAATGAATTGACACATGGGAGTGTGTCAAAAAAGGGGGAGTTGAGTTTGAACATCAAACAATGGTTTTATGAACATCTTATGAAGTTATTTCTGTGTTTAATAAATTAGCTATGGTAAAACTTAAGCTTATAATGTGTTAGACTTAGAAAGGGTTCACTAATTTTTGATTTCTTTTACACACACATAGATTATGATTAGAATAAGTCCTGAACATAATATTTTAAACCAAATTTGAATCATTAGAACAACAATGGATAACAATATTAGATTATCAAGGCTAGGGAGAGAGGTGTTTTGGTTTTCTGTCTCTTGCAGAGAAAGGAACAGACACCAGACGGGGACACGGAGAGGTGAGGACCCTTCACAGCAGAGACAGATGTAGGGACTGCCGAGACAGCAACTGGGGTCAAGTGTCATGGCGTTTGGGCTCCTGGAGAACATGGATCCCACAAACACAGCAATAACCATGAAGGGGTTGGCGAAAACCAGGAACACCAGACCAACGAGGTTCAAGAGGCTCTTGGCAAAAAGGGGGACACGCCGGTGAACCCAAAACACACAGATCCTTGTTTGAAATCGGGGCAGAATAATCCCCAGAACTGTGCAATGACTAAAGGGTGGTCTAACCCCGGAGGTCGAAGAAAGAAGCTGAGAATCACCCAACTGGAAGACACTGGTAGCTGCAGCAATAAAAATAAAGGTTAAAAGCTCCTTAGACAGAGGTTCTAGTCTAAGTACATTTGAAAGGTATAAGGGGGCATTAAAATGGGAGTGGAAAACTGGAGCACCAAAATAAAGCTGTGGGAGAATTGGGGAGTGATGGGAGAGTCATCTGTAACTGCTGTTATGGTTGTAAATCTAACTTTGCTGGCATCTGAACTGCGTGAACACAGAGGTCATCCCACATATGGTCCACCCGTTAAAGGGGGACAGAGGGCCTCAGGTTCAAGAAAACTTGGACCTTGCGACCCTGGAGTGCATGTTGTAAGTGATCTCTTTCAGAGATCAAAAGGGGGAATTATTAGATTATTCTGTTATTATATGTTACCTTATATATGTAATCAAAGTAGTTGAATTAGAATACTGCTGTAGATCACATTATACCCTTTAATATAGAGTGTGTGAGCTGTATGTAGTTTAGTTCTCATTATACTTTTGAGTTAACAGAACATATTCACATATTAGTTCATTAGATAAATGTGCATCACTCTGTATCCTTGATCTGCTGGGAATGTGTTACACTGTTTTCTTGACATGCTTAATTGTTGAATCATGAAGAGAAGGTTGTAAGCAGGAGACTCTGTGTCTAAAGACAGGGGAGATAGATAGACCACATTCCACACCCCCACCTTACAGAAAGCAGAGAAACAACTGCCGAGGTCATAACTTAGGCGCTGTAACAGAGAAAAAATGTGATGTTTTGGCTTTTACGACTAGCTGGGGGCCACTAGAGACTATAAAAAGCTGAGCAACCCGTCACCATTTTGAGACATGTGCCTGACCCTCTGGTAGCATCTCTCCCGTCCGGACGTTGTAATGCTCTGACTGTTGAATTGTATGGAAATAAATGATTGTTGATTGAGCATTTATACACCGAGTATTGTCCCTCCTTCAGCCCAAAGATTCAAAGAATTGGGAGATTTTAACAAAAGCGATCGCTTTCACTTTATCAGAAATCTTCCTTTTACAACAGGTTAATCAGCAATTACCTTTTATGTACACTTTCTTTTTCTTTTTTTAATTTATGTTTTATTAGTTTTCTTATTTATACAACATGTACAACAAATTCAACTTAATCACCGTGGGGGGAAAAGCAAGGCAAAACAAAACAACAACAAAAGAGACAAACGGACCAAAACAAAAACAAAAACAAAAACAAACGAAACAAACCAAGAAATAAAATGACATTATACAAAATTGGGCCTCCCATTTTGTACTTATTTCAGCCATTTCAACCAATATTCTTCAAATGAGTCCGCCTGCCACTTTAGCCTAAAAGTTATTCTTTCCATAACAAAAATAGTATATATCACATCAATCCATTCATCTATAGTAGGAGCATCCTCTTTAAGCCAAAGGCGAGTTATGGCCTTTTTGGAAGCTACTGACAGCACACTGAACAAATATTTATCCAGTTTGCATAGATTAAGACTCTCTAGGTTGCCTAGGTACAATAATGCAAAATGAAATTGTATTTTCTTTTGGAAGATTGTTTCCATGACCTTATGTATTTCCTTCCAAAATGGAACCACACGGGGACATTCCCAAAAAATGTGGAAATGATTTGCTGTTGCATGTCCACAATGCCTTCAGCATGTTGTATTCTGAGAATAATTGGATTTTTGAGCTGAGGTAATAAAATAACGAATTACATTCTTCCAACTGAATTCCCTCCACGAGGGAGAGCTTGTTACTGGCCACTGCTGCCTACAGATCCCATCCCATTCCTCTCCTGAGCACTCATGAGCTGAGGCGTGTGTTCCGGAGCATTAACACCAGGAAGGCGGCCGGGCCGGATGGAGTGCTGGGCCGGGTGCTAAAAGACTGTGCTGCGGACCTGGCGGACGTCTTCACCTCTATATATAACACCTCGTTGTCCTGTTCACTGGTACCATCCTGTTTCAAAGCAGCAACCATCGTTCCCATCCCAAAACAGTCAAATGTCACATGTCTGAACGATTTCAGACCTGTGGCACTCACCCCCATTCCCGCCAAATGCCTGGAGAGACTGGTCATTAAACACATCAGAGCTGCTTTTCCACCATCCCTGGACTCGCACCAGTTTGCATACAGGGAGAACCGGTCAACCGAGGATGCGATCGCCACAGTGCTGCACACATTACTGAAGCACTTGGAACACAGGAATACCTATGCACGGCTCCTCTTTGTAGACTACAGCTCGGCTTTTAATACCATCCGGCCATACAAACTCCGTCCCAAACTCCACCAACTGGGACTTAACTCCTCTCTGTGCAACTGGATTGTGGACTTCCTCACTAACCGTAGACAGAGTGTCAGAGTGGGTAAGAACACCTCTTCCACCCTTGTGGTCAACACCGGTGCCCCTCAGGGGTGTGTTCTGAGCCCTCTGCTATACACTCTCTTCACCCATGACTGTATTTCCTCCTGCGCGTCCAATCTCATTGTTAAGTTTGCAGATGACACTACAGTGCTCGGACTTATATCCAACAATGATGAGACAAACTATAGGACAGAGGTGCAACAACTAGAGTCATGGTGCCACGACAATAACTTGGTCTTAAACACCAAAAAGACCAAGGAGATCATTGTAGATTTCCGGAAGAGGGGTCATAACAACCATCTGCCTCTCTTCATTGGCAGTGAGGCGGTGGAGAGGGTGAGCAGTTTTAAATTCTTGGGGGTAACTGTGACCGAGGACCTGTCCTGGGGCAACCATATCACCTCAGTTGTACGGAAGGCCCAACAGCGCCTCTACTACCTGAGGAGACTGCGGAGCGCACACATTCCCAGATCTCTGATGTTGAACTTCTACAACTGTGCCATCAGCAGCGTTCTGACGTATGGATTTCTAGTGTGGTTCCCCAGCTGCACCAAGGCCGATCAGCAAGCACTCCAGCGGGTGGTGAAGGAAGCTGGCAGAATTATTGGAACAAGTCTGCCAGAGATCAGTAATATCTTCCCCACTCGCTGTCTGAGGAGGGTGCACAGTATCCTGCGGGATCAACATCACCCTGCGCGCCACCTTTTCCATCTGCTGCCCTCAGGGAGAAGGTACAGGTCTATACAGGCCAGAACATCCAGACTGGCCAATAGCCTGTATCCACAGGCTGTGAGGCTCCTGAACTCTCTGCCCCCCTCTCACGGACAATAACCATATCCAACTTCTTAATAGCAATGAACTGGTCTGCATTGGTGCATCATATCTTTATTCTCTTCCCCCTCCTGCCCCCCCCCCCCCCTCTTTCTTAAATAGATAACTATCATATCTGATATCATATCTCACAGTACAATAATATTGAATGGGTTGCATTGTTGTATTTTGTCATGTTTCTCAGGTCTTTGTCTGAATTTCTACGAACATTATTGCTAAGGATTGTCTTATTGCATTGGAGTCACACTGGGTTAAATATGTACACTTGGGTTTTAAGGGGTATTTATTATTTTCTTCTTTTTTTGGGTTGTATGGAAGCCCCAAACGCAATTTCATTGTTCTTGACAATGACAATAAATAAATAAATACTAAATACTAAATACTGTTAGGGATAGATTGCTCTCTGTTTCCCATCTTGCTTTAACATATCTTGTATCATCATCCCGTAGATTGATCAGTGAACAATATAATTTGGAAATAATTTTTTGATAGGGTGCATCTCTATATGCATTCTCGAATATATATATAATCTCTTCCTTCCCAGTCGATAACTGAGGATTTTTTAACTTTTTATTCAGGAAGTCCCTCAGTTGCAAGTATCTAACAAAATCTTGATTTTGCAACCCAAACTTTTTCTTAAGGTCCTGGAAACTCATCACTTTTCCATTTTTCAACAAGGTACTGTATGTGGTGAAACCTTTATTTGCCCATGTTTTGAATGTCGAGTCGCTCTTACTAGGCAAAAATTCTGGGTCATATGCAAACCACTTAAGGAATCCGGCCCTCTGGTTTAATTGATACTTTTTAAGTACTCTTTCCCATATCTTTAATGAACTTACTATCCAAGGGTTGCCCTTGCCCTATATCCCTGTATCCATTGATAAGTTTATGCCCAGATATTTGATAGTTCTTTTGTCCCAGCTTAGTTTGCGTTTGCTGTGCAGATTTTTTTTTTTTTTGGGGGGGGGGGGGGGGCTATAAAAGCTACTAATAATAATAATGGATTGGATTTATATAGCGCTTTTCAAGGCACCCAAAGCGCTTTACAATGCCACTATTCATTCACTCTTGCATTCATACACTGGTGGAGGCAAGCTACAGTTGTAGCCACAGCTGCCCTGGGGCAGACTGACAGAAGCGAGGCTGCCATTTCGCGCCATCGGCCCCTCTGGCCAACACCAGTAGGCGGTAGGGTAAAGTGTCTTGCCCAAGGACACAACGACCAGGACAGAGAGCCCAGGGATCGAACCGGCGACCTTCCGGTTACAGATACGCTTCCCAACCCCCTGAGCCACGGTCGCCCACTACGAACTTGGGTTTTTTGTATATTCAATTTATATCCCGACTCGAGTATAGCCCATACTCCTTTAACACTGACATGAGCTCCATAAGTGATTCAGTAGGTTTTGATAAGTAAACCAAAACATCATCTGCGAACAAGGCCAATTTCTGCTCACTTCCAGCAATATTAATCCCTTTTATTTTACCATTCTGCCTAATCCTTTGAGCCAATGGCTCTATAAAAATAGCAAATAAGAGTGGACTCAGTGGGCATCCTTGTCTTGTGGACCTTTCAAGCTTAAAAGCATCTGAAAGTTCACCGTTAATCTTTATTTTTACAGTTGGGCTATTATACAAAGCCCTCAATATTGTAATGATGGACCCATTAAACCCAAATCTAAGCATTGCTTGGAATAAAAATTCCCATCTCACAGAGTCGAAAGCTTTTTCAGCATCTAGACTCAATAATATAGCTGGTATTTTATTTAGATTAATATGTCTAATAATTTGCAGAGTTCTCTTAACACTATCGTGGGTTTGGTGCGACCTAACAAATCCAGTTTGGTCTAGACCCTTCAAGTCTCCGTGCTATGATTGACGTAAACAATTTGTAATCTACATTTAATACACTTATTGGCCTGTAGTTGGAACATTCTAGTTTCGTAAGTAGCCAATTAAATGTTTTAAGTAAGACCGGTGTCAAAGGTTCCCCTAATTTCTTATACCACTCCGCAGTAAAACCATCTGTACCTGGAGATTTGTTTGCCTTAAGTTTTCCAATCGCCATGTGAAGTTCTTCCCTTGTAATTTGCTTCACTAATGATTTGTTTTCTTCTACTGTAAGTTTAGGGAGGTGTAACATGTCAAGCAAACTCTCCATTTGATCATCGTTGTTTGTGGGTGGTTGTGAATATAATTTTTCATAGTATCTCTTAAAGCAATCCTTAATTTCCTCTATACCCTGCATTTCCATTTTGGTTTCCGGGTCCCTTATCCTGTACATTGTTCTGTCTGCTTGTTGTTTCCTAAATCTATATGCCAATTGTTTCATATATTTAGCTCCCCCCTCATAATATCTTTGTTTGGTCAACATTAATTTCGTTTGGATGTCATGAGTGTATATCTCATTAATTAAATTTCTCTTCTTTGCCATTTCTAATTTTGTCTTAGTATCAATAGTATTTTTATGTGTGGCCTCTAATTACAATAGTTCCAACTGCAACTTCTGGAATCTTGCAACTTTGGATTTTTTAATATTGGAGGTTATAGCAATAACTTTTCCTCTCATCACTGCTTTGCACGCATCCCACAAAATCGGTGGGGGTAACTCATCTTTATCAGGCGTGGCGACCGTGGCCGTGGCTCAGGGGGTTGGGAAGTGTATCTGTAACCGGAAGGTCACCGGTTCGATCCCTGGGCTCTCTGTCCTGGTCGTTGTGTCCTTGGGCAAGACACTTTACCCTACTTGCCTACTGGTGCTGGCCAGAGGGGCCGATGGCGCGAAATGGCAGCCTCGCTTCTGTCAGTCTGCCCCAGGGCAGCTGTGGCTACAACCGTAGCTTGCCTCCACCAGTGTATGAATGCGAGAGTGAATGAATAGTGGCATTGTAAAGCGCTTTGGGTGCCTTGAAAAGCGCTATATAAATCCAATCCATTATTATTATTATCATTGAATTCCAGGTATTCAGCAATGTCTTTTGTCAACTGTTCACATGTCCGTTCGTTCAGTATACTAGAATTTAATTTCCAGTTGGTTATTTTTCTCCTTTGAGTAGAGTTTAAAGATAAATATTGAGGGCAATGATTGAAAGGTCCATTGGCCCAATATGGTACTCGTGTATTTTGTTCATATCAGTACCAAAAGTGAGGAAGTAGTCTATTCTCAAATAAGTTGCATGTGGAGATGAATAGTAAGTATAGTTCCTTGCCGTTGGATTAAGACGCCTCCAAGTATCCACCAATCCCATCTCCTCTATCAGAAGGTTCAGTTTTCTAGTTAGTTTTTGTGATTGAGATATTCTCTTCCCCGATGCGTCCAGATGTGGTTTTAATGTAATATTAAGGTCTCCTCCGCAGACAAGTAATCCCTGTGCCTCTGTCACTACTTTCTCGAGTACTTGCATATAGAAATCAAATGTGGAACCTGGAGGAATATAAACATTATAGAACGTGATCAATTCCCCATCCAATTTGCCCTGTACCAGGATAAATCTGCCTTCTCTATCCCTAATTGTAGCAAAGTGTTCAAGAATGACCTTCCCTGATATTAAAATAACCCCCCTCCTCTTGTATGTCTTAAACCATTTGAAGAGTAATAAGCGTGCTTGAAACCTTGTCTCTTAAGTGTCTCGTGCTCAAGGCCCACCAAATGTGTCTCTTGTAGAAATGCCACATCAATATCCTCTCTTTTCGGTTTACTAAGAATTTTTCCCTGCTTTGTCGGGCTTTGGAGTCCATTTACGTTAAGTGAGAGTACCTTTAACATTTGGCTTTATTATACCGCCAGACAGAACCATGAATGTGCATTCCAAATGTCACTGAAATAAAACATTGTGCCCCCACTGTTAACACAAAACTAAGATTAGTACACAAAAACAATAGAACCAATATAGAGTCGTCCATATACTCAGGATCATTCGACCCCTTTAGGTCCCTGTTGGAGAGAGGAGAGAAAGGACCCACCATACGGTGGGGGCTTTCCCTAGTGTTGTGGCGACTGTCCAACTGGTATATCCCACTTACACTAGATGAGTCCAACATATATGGTAACTTATAAATCTGATCAACTGAACTATCAACATACCGACTTGGACACAATGAAACCAAATAGAGCATATTACCTTCTTATTTAGACTGCTTGCCTGTGAGTGTAGCTCCTATCCTCCTTGTCATTCATATTTAGTAGTCTCTTCTATATTCCCGCAGTTTGCGTCGGACTCGAGTTTCCATTCGTGGCCCTCTGTCCCTCTCCATATCCACATATGGAGAGGGACATGGCAAGGAGTGGTCCTTGCCATGAAAATGCGTTACATACTTTCTCTTCGGTGCTGGGTCCCGAGTTTGCGCGTGTGGGGACCACCTCTATGCCCCGTGTTCTCAGATCCTCCGCTGCGTCCTCTGTGTCCTCGTAAGACCTGCTCATAGAAGTAGGTTTTCACCTGGTGAAACGGTAACAGTTACATGTGAGGAGAGATACTGGATTTGGAGAACCCGCACGCGCTCAGTTGAGACTACTTGCAATGAGGATGGACAGTGGTCTGTCAGACCAGTATGTCAAGGTATAAAACTACAAAAGCTTTAGACACATATTCTAAACTCACTGTTCTTTGCTTTCATGTAGTTCAATCAGCCATGAGGATGATGAACAATTTTTTTGAAGATTATCCAGTCTTTCTTTCTTTCTTTACAGAGGTTACATGTATCCGTCCACAAGATAGACTTTTGTCCCGCTGGGAGGCGTCTTGGCGTGATGAGACAAAGAAATTGGGTGATACTGTCAGGTACACATGTATATCAGGATACAGGAGGAAAGATGGCGTCACTCGGGCCACATGCACCAGAGATGGATGGGAACCAAATCCACTTTGTCAAGGTATGGTGGAGTTTAGTTCACTTTTCTTCTAATTCTGACATGATCGTTTTTAATTTCTTTAATATTAGTCCATATTTGAGAAAACAGGAGAGAACTGCAGAATGTCTTTGGTCAAACAGAAGCCTCAAAGGATCATTCAGTCATAGAGTAAAATCTTACGAACCAGCAATATAAATTTTAGAGACTCTGTGTGATAGTTCATAGTGAGAGAAAATGGTAATAACATTCATTTTTTTGTTTATTTGTGTACTAACCAAGCACTAACCGAAAGAGTGTACAAATACTCACTGGATACTATTTTCTGTACAAACTGCAAGAAACATTTCTACTGCCACAACAACTTTCAGCTGGATGTTGAATCCACAACTGAACACTTTTCTTGTCCTTTGACTGAACATATTCAAATATAAAATACAGAACTGTTAAATGGAATCACATTTACACTGGGGAGCTGCTGCTTTTACTTAAAAGATTATATGAAAGTATCTGAATGTTTTACATGACAAAATTATCTGAATCAAAGTAAATGCAGAAGCTTAATAAATGTGGTTTTGTTCCTTTCAGAGATAAAATGCAGGAGGCAACAGTTTAATAATGCAGATATTACTGGAAAAATTCAGGCTGAATACAGGTACAACGATCGTGTCCAGTATAACTGCAGGAGAGGTTATGAAGGAAGTTTCACTCTAACCTGTAAAGAAGATGGCTGGCATAGGTCTAATGAATGTACAGGTAAGAAAATGCAATAAACTTAAAAGGATACATTTATTCAGTTATTCAAGGACTACTGTTTTTCATGACAAATATAAATGTTGTAAACAACTGATGACAAAAGACAAATGTATAAACTGTATATAAAAGGTGAGCATTGCTTTCAGGACTGAAAAGTGAAGCTAATATGAAAGCTCAGTCAACATGAATTCTCTCAAATCGGGGAACTTGCAGAAAAGCATCTGGTTCTACAGAATGGTAAATGATCTGTATTTGTATAGCGCTTTACTAGTCCGTAAGGACCCCAAAGCGCTTTACACATTCAGTCATCCACCCATTCACACACACATTCACACACTGGTGATGGCAAGCTACATTGTAGCCACAGCCGCCCTGGGGCGCACTGACAGAGGCGAGGCTGCCGGACACTGGCGCCACCGGGCCCTCTGACAGAAGTCTATCTTTAGTCTATCTTTGTCTTTAGATTCCTTGATGAGCTCCACAAACATTTTTCTTTTGTGAAGCAATGCATGTTACTCTTATCAAAGAGTAACATGCATTTTCCTTGACAATGATGTCATCGCCTTGTCCATCTTTTTCTGGGATTTCTTGCCCTGAAAATAAAGAAAAGGTTATACTTTCCACACATACAAATCTGCTTGGGGCTCATTCGGATCCCAGTGCCGTAAATTTTGTCATCAGATGGTTAGAGCGAGGTTTCGTGCCAAGGTACTGATTTTTTTTTTGACGGAGCTAACTTATCCAAAAAGAATTTGTATGGTATTGCACCTGGTGGTAGACGTCGAGCAGACATCAAAGAAGTTTAACACAGAATAATAACTGGGCCTTTGGGTCTCCGGTTGTCCATGTCTGCATCCGACTTTAACCTTGGCTTAAGTATCTGTTTGAATCCTTTTTTTGTTTAGCGTTCACATTTACTTCTATTCCTAATTCCCACTTCTATTAGTTTGATTCCTCCTTTAGTCTTCCATGCTTGTGTCGTCTTCCTTTTATTTAGTTCATTTATGTGTCTTCTGTGATATCTCACTTCCTGTTTTATTTTGAGAGTTTGTGTTCCTTATGTTTTGCTTCTGGTTTTGCTTCATTCATCTTTTTTCCTCAATCTGAAATCTCCAAAGTGACACCTGGAGGCCAGTTTGGCTATTGCCATATCATGATAATGGGCATGATGTTTTACTCAGGGTCTGGAGTTTTTGTCATAGCGAACCTCCTGCTGTTCTTTATGAGAGATTCACACCAGAAGCATCAGTGAGAATTAAAAAAAAAAACTGTTAAGAAGTAGGTCGCCTCTAATTAATGAATTTGTTTTTCTAACATTTAATTTTCAGGTATATATATATTCCTTATGTCAGTGCAGTATATGAGTAACGTTATATACTGACCATGAAGTCAGTTAATGCAGTAAATAACATTTTACAGAGAACAGATGGAGTCATAGCTGTAAAAGTCTGTTTTATTAAAACAGAGGCTGTTTGATCTTAATGAATTTACAGTACATTGTGCCATTCTCTCCTTGCTGATATGAGTGAATGGAGCTCCAACTCCAGTGGCTGACTTTCTAACTTTCACTCATGACAGTAACCATTCGAATAAGATATTTATGTATTATTTATATAATATTTCTGTAATTACACTTTGGATTGCAGTGTATAAGTGACTGGATAGTCTATATTGATCTTTACCATACACAACAAAAATAATAATAATGAGATGAGGTATTGTTTTCTGTTACACATGCTCCTGTAAGAAATAGAACCGCAAATATAAAAAAAATTATTATTTGATTTGTGTCTGTTTATCAGTTGAAATCACCAGCTCTTGTTTTGTTTAGCTCCCTCTGCTTCCCTGAGTCTGCATTTTGGGTCCTCGCTCACTAACATCTGACACATCATGGGAAGGCTTTGCGCAACTAAAAGCCTATTCCACAGGGCGGCTGTCCCAAAGGTCCAGCACCTGATTTCTTCAATTCTAATATATAAGAAGGGATGCTAGTAGAAAGGATGACTCTTTCCTTGTCAACTTCTTTCAGATGTGTCGCTAGCATCAAATTAAAAAAAAAAAAAATCCTAAAATTGTGTATTTTTCAGTTTATGACATTTGCAAATCATTTCTGTATCTTTTCATTTACCTTTTGTACTGCATCTCAAAAAATTTGATATTGGGGTGGTAAATACAAAAGAGAAGTATGTTTGTTAATGCCTACTGAGTTCACTAGTTTGTTAAAGGCGTAGACCCGGGTGAACCCATCCATTAAGATGGCAGTGGTAAAAGTCAAATGCAAGTTGAAAGCTCAGTCTCACTTGTGGCTGAGGTTTTTGCTGTTTTGGTAAGAATCTAAAGCTGCAGTCTGAAAGTCTAATAGTAGTGACAGTCATGAACCAAATTTCATCCAAACATCTCACGTAAAGACAATCAAAAACCACACGAAATGGAGGTTTGCCAAAGTCAGCAGGATTCAATGCTAGTCACTTAATAACAGACATTACACAGTCTATTCAATAGTATTAAGGATATTTAAGCCTAGTCCAAAGATAGTTGAATAATGTTATCTATGAATCACTACTAATAACACAAGAATGTATTCTGACTGCTCTTTGATAATATCTAAATGTAATATCTGTCTTTCTGATAGCTATAACAGGATGTCCAACAACGAGCTTTGACCGCAGACTTAAAGTTTGGCAACATGGTGACAAACTTTACTTCAGGTGTGAGGATGGTTACAAACCTCTCAGCAAAGGCTGGTGGGGTGAAGCCACATGTGTGCACGGTGTTTGGTCTGGAGTTGAAAGCTGTATTGGTAATTAAAGTTTCTAATTAAAGTATCTTCTGTTATTAGCTTGAAGCAAACACAGTGACTTGTTCAATACCAATGTCAAGATGGGGAGTATAAGATGTTTAGGTAGAAAAATATAAGTTTTGAAATCTGTTTTAAACATCTTTTTAACATTTGAGTTTTATCTGCAGTTATGTTTAAGAAAACTGGTGTGAAAATATTTTCTGTAATATCTTACAATAAGTGCATTCATACAGAGTTTCTTCCACTGCTTATTCTGATCACATTTTTAAATGGAGGAATGGATTTCATCCATCTGCAAATTTTTGCATAATTGTTTGTTTTCATATCCACTTTAGAGGAACAAAGGTGTCGACAAGCTCCTGAGATTCCTAATGGGGAAGGAATACTAGGGAGTACTGAACAACACGGACAGACCCAAGAAATGATGTTCATTGATTGCAATGAAGGATACTCTGCTAAGATTGAGGAATTAACCTGTCGTGACGGACGATGGGATTTAAATGGATCACTTGATGATATCTGTAAATGTGAGTCACCTCAACCATTATTTTGATGCATGTTTTTATGAAAAGATTACAGAGTGTAAATTAATAGTGTACATGTTGTGATGTCTTACAGCTAATCATGATAACTGCAGCCCTCCACCCAAAGTTGAAAATGCTGTTATTACAACTCGTTATCGGAAGCAATACCCATCTCGCTCTGAAGTAACCTATCAGTGCTTTGACAATTACATTATGGAAGGAAAAGCTACGATTAACTGCATAGCTGGGGAATGGAAGGAGCTCGCCATTAAGTGTTTACGTACGTACATGACATAAATAAATAAAAATGGTGGGGCAAATACTTTACATCATCAAAAAAAACCTGTAAGAACTGGGCATTAATTTCAGTTTCACTGCAGCAATGAGAAACTGGAAATGGTTAAAAAGCAGTGAGTGTTTGGAAGCTAGGTATTGGGAGTATCCTGTACTATTTTTAACACAGAAAATTTTTGATTTTGTTTTCTTTATTACAGTTACACAGACTGAAATCTTTTACCACATGATTATGTGCATGCTGTGAAAATGTCTCAGGGACACTGGCACCTTTCCAGCTCACAAACAGCAGACGCACACACACAACATTTTATACTATTCTATTCTATACTATTTATACTATACTACTCTCTCCATCATCTTCTCAATATCAAACTTTCAACTTGCTCTCCTCTGATACTTGGTCCTCTTTTACTCCTTTTACATTACAAGACATCAGATGCCTGCTTTGTCATATAAAACAGACTTCAAGCCCCCTTGATGTCCTTCCATCTTCATTTTTCACTAGTGTGTTTGATTCAATTGGCCCCTATATTGTGGAAATGATAAATACTTCTCTTCATACTGGCTCAGTCCCCAGCTTCTTTAAACAAGCTATTGTTGAGCCAAAATGAAAGAAACCCCAGCTGGATCCATCTCTTCCTAACAGTTATAGGCCAATATGCAAATTGCCTTTTATATCGAAAATTTTAGAAAAAGCAGTAGTAGAACAACTTAACTATTTTCTGGATAAAAATGCCGTTAAAAATGCTGTTCCAGTCTGGTTTTCGTAAATTGCATTCCACTGAAACGGCCTTACTTAGAGTATCTAGTGATATCTTGATGGCAGCAGACTCTGGAGAATATACAGTGCTGGTCCTGTTGGATCTCAGCTCTGCTCTTGACACAGTAGATCACAGTATCATGATAAACAGACTCAAGAACTTGTTTGGGATTACTGGTGTTGTTTTAAAATGGTTTATATCATATCTGTCTGAGAGATCTTTTACTGTTTGCATGAATCATGTCACATCAGAATCAACAGTTTTGCCGTGTGGGGTACCTCAGGGATCTGTCCTGGGTCCAATTCTCTTTTTACTTTATGTATTTCCCCTAGGCCAAATTATTAAGCGCTATAAATATATCTCCTATCATCTCTATGCTGACAACATCCAACTATACTGTTCCTTCAAAATGTCTGAGTTTTATAAATTGTCTAATTTAAGTAATTGCCTGACAGAAATCAACAAATGGTTAAATGATAATTTTCTCCAACTAAACTCTGATAAAACAGAAACTCTAATTATTGCTCCAGACCACATGGTCCCAGAAATTAGACAGCATATCAGCTTCTTAGACCCTTCTGTAAAATCAAGCCTTAGAAACCTCGGTGTCATATTTGACAGCTCGATGTCGCTCGAGCAGCATTCTAAGCAGCTGGTCCGAAACTGTTTTTATCATTTACGGAATATTTCTAAACTCAGACTAATGGTATCAAAGCTTGAACGTGAGATGATTATTCATGCTTTTATTTCTTCTCGTTTAGACTATTGTAATGGCCTTTTTACTTGTTTTAACCAATCAGCCTTAAATCGTCTTCCGACTGTGCAGAATGCTGCAGCACGTCTCTTAACAGGCACCAAGAGAAGATCGCATATCACTCCAGTCTTGGCCTCCCTTCACTGGTTGCCTGTAAATTTTAGGTTTCATTTTAAAATTTTAGTTCTAACCTTTAGGGCCCTACATGGTCAAGCTCCTCAATATTTATCTGACCTGCTGAAACCACATACATCTTCTCGGGCTTTAAGGTCATTAGATCAGAGACTGCTGGTGGTACCGCACACTCGTTTTAAAACTCGTGGTGATCGGGCTTTTCAGACTGTGGCACCACGGTTGGGGAATTCTCTCCCACTGTCTCTTCGCTGCACGGACTCCATTGATTCTTTTAAGAAACAGCTGAAGACATTTTTATTTAGAAAAGCATTTGATTAATTTCTTCTTATGCTGTTTTTATAGTTTTATTGTTTTACATTGTTTTATTTACTGTTATATTGTTTTTATATTTCCATTTCCTGTGTTGTAAAGCACTTTGTGATTTTTATCTGTGAAAAGTGCTATATGAATAAATTTTACTTACTTACTTTCTTACTATTAGTAATATACTATTTAAAATTGTACTATTAAATTCCAGTGCACAAAATAATCTAGGCAAGCCTCCAGTTTGCACTGGAACAGTTCGGAGCTGACTGTGAAGCGGTGGGAATGAGAATCACCACCTCCAGATCTGACGCTATGGTCTTCAGCTGGAAAAGGGTGGAGTGCCCACTCCAGGTCAGGGATGAGTTCCTGCCCCAAGTGTTTCTCGGAGTTTAAGTATCTCGGGGTCTTGTTCACAACTGAGGGGAGAAGAGAGCAGGAGATCCACAAATGGATTGGTGATGCGGTATACTGGTCCATCTTGTTCAAGAGAGATCTGAGTGTAAAAGAGAAGCTCTTGATTTACCAGTTGATCTACGTCCCTACCCTCACCTATGGTCACAAGCTGTGGGTAGTGACTGAAAGAACAAGATCGAGGATACAAGAGGCGAAAATTGGCTTTTTCTTTTACTACTATTACAGTTTGCAAGTAGCATGTACGACCACATCATTGAGTTGCGTGTTGTAGCCACACAGTGTTTTGTAGTAATCACTCAAATCACTCAAATCACTTTTTTATTGTCACATCACATGTGCAGGCACACTGGCACAGCACATGCGAGTGAAATTCTTGTGTGCGAGCCCCACAAGCAACAGAGATGTGCAAACACAACAACACAAACGAGCAAAATACAAGAATGGCCAACCTGAAACTAATAAATATATGTACAATATATAATAGTGTATGCATTTCTGGATGTGTATACTAAATATTTTCCTACGTGTGTGTGTGTGTGTGTGTGTGTGTGTGTGTGTGTGTGTGTGTGTGTGTGTTACTATTTAATTTTTACAAATTAAATAGTAAAAAAATAAAATAAAATAATAATAATAATAATAATAATAATAATAAAATATATAAAATATACAGAGTTGAATATGTGCAAAACAAGTGGCATTTATATACAGTGTGGAGTGCATAATGTTGAAGTTCCAGTAGTGACTGAGGTGTCTATGACGTGTTCAGCAGTCTGATGGCCTGGTGGAAGAAGCTGTCTCTCAGTCTGCTGGTACGGGACCGGATGCTGCAGAACCTCCTTCCTGATGGAAGTAGTCTGAACAGTTTATGGCTGGGGTGACTGGAGTCCTTGATGATCCTCCCCGCTTTCCTCAGGCAGCGCTTCCTGTAGATGTCTTGGAGGGAGGGAAGCTCACCTCCAATTATCCGTTCAGAGCACCGCACTACTCGCTGGAGAGCTTTGCAGTTGTAGGCGGTGCTGTTGCCGTACCAGGTGGTGATGCATCCAGTGAGGATGCTCTCAATGGCACAGTGATAGAAGGTCCTGAGGATGCGGGGGCTCATGCCGAATCTTTTCAGTCTCCTGAGAAAGAAGAGGCGCTGCTGCGCCTTCTTCACTGTTTTGTTTGTGTGTACTGACCACGTAAGATCCTCAGCCAGGTGTACGCCAAGGAACCGGAAGCTGCTCACTCTCTCCACAGCAGCGCCGTTGATGGTGATGGGGGTGTGTACTTCTCTGCACCTCCGGAAGTCCACTATCAACTCCTTTGTCTTTGCGACGTTGAGGGTGAGATGGTTGTCTTGACACCAGTGGGTCAGGGCGCTGACCTCCTCCCTGTAAGCCGTCTCATCACCGTTGGTGATAAGACCCACCACTGTAGTGTCGTCCGCAAACTTCACAATGATGTTGGAGCTGTTAGTGGCTGTGCAGTCGTAGGTGTAGAGTGAGTACAGGAGAGGGCTCAGTACACACCCCTGTGGAGCACCAGTGTTCAGTGTGATGGGGGATGAGGTGATGCTGCCCAGTCTGACCACCTGGCGTCTGTCAGACAGGAAGCTAAGGATCCAGTTGCAGAGGGAGCTGCTCAGTCCTAGATCCTGCAGTTTCCTGTCCAGCTTCGAGGGAACGATGGTATTGAATGCTGAGCTGTAATCTACAAACAGCATCCTCACATACGTGTCTCTCTTCTCCAGGTGTGACAGGGCAGTGTGTAGTGTCAGGGCTATGGCATCATCAGTGGACCTGTTGTGGCGGTATGCAAACTGTAGAGGGTCCAGTGAGTCGGGTAGTGCAGAGCAGATGAAGTCCCTGACCAGCTTCTCGAAGCATTTGCTTACGATGGGGGTCAGGGCTACAGGTCGCCAGTCGTTCAATGAGGAGATGGTGGAGGATTTGGGTACAGGGACGATGGTGGCCATTTTGAAGCAGGCTGGGACTACAGACAGAGAGAGGGAAAGGTTGAAGATGTGTGTGAACACTCCAGCCAGCTGAGCCGCGCATGACCTGAGGACGCGGCCGGGAATCCCGTCCGGACCAGTAGCTTTGCGTGCGTTCACCTTCCTGAAGCACTTCCGCACATCCTCCTCAGACACAGTGTGCGCACTGACGTCATCCGCGGTGCGCACACACACACACAGTAGTAGTAGTACAGAACAGTAAGTGAATTGTGAGTTTCTGGATTTTGAATTTAAAATCATGTGTAAATCATATTTTCAGGCTGGCCACCCCCACAAAAATCATCTAGCTCCCCCGGCAAGAATGGATACAAATACTAAATTTGTGAAACTGTGTTCAATTTCAAATGAATTCACTTATTATAGCATCATATGAATTCAATTCCCTGAAAAATGTCAAAAAGAAAAAAAACTCAGATCTGCTACTTGTGATTAAGGGAACAGTTTCTTAAGTAAATTAATGAATGGTTAAGAAAACTTTTAATGCTTATTATTAGCAAATGCATGTTTTAGACATTTACTTAATTATTCATGTCCTTCAGTAAACGATATATAGAATAAATATGAGAAAATAATATTAGTTACTCAGGAAAACAAATACAGCTACATGTTTCTTTCTAAGGTTTTGAGGCATTTTTCATTGAAGGAAAAAACATAATTGAACAGCATTTCCTCAAAAGCCAGCATACCAACGTTCCTGAAAGTATCACAGCTGCGCCACGTGATCATCTTTTTGTCAATCTTGGCTCTTCACTTATTTTCAGAAATTCCACCCTGTGGGATACCTCCAGCTCTTGAGGATGGAGACACCAAGACTGCCATCAAAGAGCATTACAGCCATAATGAAACTATTGAATACATGTGTCAGAGTCACTACATTATGGAGGGAGAACCTTACAAAACCTGCCTCTATGGTGAATGGACTGGACACATGAGATGCCTCAGTAAGTTACAGTTCTCCCCAATATTAAGAATAATTTTATCATAATATTCTTTTACATCTTTATCATAATATTCTTATATCTTTGTCTCTTGCAGGGCCTTGCATT
Organism: Diplotaxodon limnothrissa; assembly: GCF_057381915.1. Lineage (NCBI taxonomy): Eukaryota > Metazoa > Chordata > Actinopteri > Cichliformes > Cichlidae > Diplotaxodon > Diplotaxodon limnothrissa. The sequence continues at coordinate 10,896,964 of NC_140612.1, read as the reverse complement.
GTGAATGAAGATGAAATGAGACAGCATAACATCACCTTGAAATCAAGTGGCACTAAGTATTTAGTTCATGATGAAATAATAGAGTTCAGGTGTACCAGAGGATTATCTACTGGTACTGTGGCAATGCGTCAGAGATGTAATAGTGGTGTGTTAGTCCTACCCACATGCCGAGAGTGAAAAGTTGAAATGATTTCTGATCCTCTGTTTTCAGATGTGGAATAATAAATCACAGATTGTCTGATTTGGTCCGTTTTCTGCTTTCTTCTACTTCACACTAGAAGTAAAACTCATATGTTCATACAGACATACTTCCCATTTTTTGAAAGTACACTGACCAAAATTAAAATGTATAAATCTAATCCACAAGCACTCTTAAGTAATGCAAGATGTCGTGCATTTATTAAAGTAACTCTAACCAGCCAACAAAAACATGTGTTCATAATACAAAACAAGTTTACTTTGTGAAATGTTAAAAAGGTACAAAAAATAAAACAATAAAATAAAACAATATGTTTTCAAGACTTTTTCACAAGTTCCTATATCTCACTGAAATGTTGCTCTGTAGCTGATTTCTCGTATTTTAAGTGTGATTAGAAATTTTGACTAGAAACAAGACAAATATACTTGATAAGATTTTGAGTTTTTGCAGTGTACCCCCCACTGAGATCCGGCACTGCATAAACAGTTATACTTGAAACAGGCCAAATATTCTTAAATCTGACAAAAGTTTCTTGTTTTGAGAAGAAAAAAAAATCTGCCATTGTGGTGAGCAAAAGTTGCTTGACTAGAATTGTTAAAACTAGAAATTAATCGATGCCTTTTAACTAGACAAAACTGTCTAAAATTTATGCTTAAATGAAGAAAATTTGACTTATTACAAGGAAAGAGACTGAATTGTTTCTTTCTTGATTGAGTTAAATATAAGAATTAAATCTTAACTCTGAGAACAATAATTAGAAAAAAATCGCTGAGAATAAGACACCATCTGTTCAAAAAGCTACAACAAAAAAAATATGGGACTTTATCTTAAAGCAAGACACCAGAAGCACTCTTATTTTTTGCACTTTTATTGACACAGCAACGGGTCAGTAAATCAACTTTAACAGTACTGAGGTCTAATTCCAGGAGACTCATGTCTAACATTACCTACATTTGAGCAGAGTACTGTGTAACATGGCCACTGTAAGAAGTGCATATTCCAGATACTCTTAACAGGAATAATAAGAGTATAAAATACTCATGACTGAATGTATCAAACATACATTTTGCTCTTACTTCACATTTTAATATTTTTAATGATAACATTATTAGGTTTTTAATGTCCCTTACTGCAGAATAAAGATTTCTTATGAAAGTTTGGTTTTGTTTTGGTTTTATCTTTAGCTCCATTCTAAGAAAATGACCAGCTTCAAGTGTCCTCATTGTAGGACACATACAGGATGTCATGCTGAAATGTAAAGCACTTACAATAGAAGCCACTAGAAACAAATTATTCCAGCCTAATTGATGACATTTATGGCATTCAGGTTTTCAGGATTTTTATCGGTTTTTAGCATTATTTTGTTATTGTTTTTAATCGCCAAATCGGTTTTTCTGGGTCTTTTCACGTGTGTTATGAATAAATCTTTTTTTCGGTACCAATACTAGTTTTTTTGTTGTTGATGTATTTATCCGCGACACCTTAAAGGCCGGTCCGTTAAATTTTGGTCCATGGCGGAAAAAAGGTTGGGGACCGCTGCCTTAAATGAACTTATATGAACATGCCAAAAATAATTTTCACTGGTCTAGTTTGCTTACTGCTCTTTCAACTCTTCAGTGGTTATTGTCACATAATGACTGTTGCTTATGATTACCTAACAGGGTGTGGCTCATTTTTACCCACTGTCACACCTTAACCATTAACCCCTACTGTAGTCCATTTTGTAAATTTCAGTCATTCTAAGTGTGAGTGGAGGATTATCACAGGACTTGTTAATCACAAGTCAGCAGCCAATGACACACTCCTGCGCCCATCTGTTCATACTGTCTTCTTGTTTGCACAGGCCGGTATTACATCAAAAGGGATTTTAGTAAAAACTGCCATTTTGGGAGTAATGGCGATCCTGACATGTGCTGTTACAGGTTAACCTTGCATGCCTCTCCCCACTGTAGTAGATCCAGAAGAAACAATTTAATAGACAAATCCATTTTATTATATACATAAAAATGAATTGGTTTACAAAAAATAAAAATAAGACGGCAATACTTTTCTTAAGTTTTTAAAAAGAAGATCATGGATTAAAAATATATATATATATATATGAGCATGTTTATTTACAGCACAATGGACAGTGTGTTCGCCACCATCTGAATGGCCCTGAGGGGGTCTACAATGTCTTTGAGCTTATCTCGCCTGAGAACCCAATCTGGTGCAAACCTGAAAGAAAACAAAAAACTTTTAGTTATCTCTGGAAACATACAAGCACACTTTCAGTATATTATGTAACTCAGGAATATCCATACTTTGGTGCAGCGCGGGATTTACGAGGCGTCACTGGAACGAAGAAGCTCCCGTTGATCGACGCGCTCATCTTCTGCTTGATGATTGTTCTTTCTGTGTCCATCTTGTGTTTGCGAGCAGTGAGGCGGTAAATACTGTGGATCCTATCCAAGACCTTGGGTAGCTTTTTGACCTCCTAAAGAAAATACAGTAAGCAAAATAGTTAGCATTTTCTCTTGTGTAAAAATATCATTGATATTGGTATTTATGCACTCGTGTTATCTGTTTGTTACAGTGTCTACGGACCTCAGTGCGTTGCTTGTCCTGCAGCAGGAGCGCAAGAAGGAAACAGGCCTTAGTGAAGATGCTTCCACCCTTTTCTGCCACTTTATCCCCTGCCTTCTCCCGGTATCTCTGCAGCAGGTCCAGCAGCGTCTCCACAGAGTTTTCCACTGAATACACCGCCTCAATGGTCTTGTAGTACTGAGGAGGGAGGGGAGACGATGTTAGTCCTGCACACTTAAACAACACTAACGCATCCACTGTTGCATGTTCTATTTTGGCTGAAAAAGACAGAAACACTCAAAAATAAACACCACCCTCGTCCACTTTGTTCTTCATATTTAATGCTTCACGCACACACAAAAAAGTGAACATAATACATGTTTTATCTGCTACATATCCACATAAATGGTCACTTTGCAGTTAAATTAGCTTTACAGAAAGCAGTTTCTTATAGATTGTAGATGACATGTAAGGCCTTAAGCAAAGCTGTTAAAGCCACAATCATGAGACAGCTTCCATGCTGGTAATCTCATTTCATTAACCTTTGGTAGAACCTCAAAATCCCATCCTTTCGTGAACCTCGGGACCAAAAATGGTCCCGCCCCAAAAGTGCTCTAAAAATTTTATATATCAATATTTTTTTCTACTCTAAATTAGTCAATCTTTTAAAACTACTTCTGCTTAAAATATCCATGTCAAGTTTTAATTATATTTTCATTGTTTTAACCCTTTAAATCCCAGTTTTATTACATGAGCGCCCTGTTTTTTTAGCCCCAAAAAACAAAAAAACTAAATATTTTCCAAAAAAAACATTTGAAGTAATATTTGTTTGTTATTATAATTAGGCCTTTAGATGGACAAAAGATTGGCACCAACATTAATTTCGATCCGTTTTTAATTTTTTTTGCAGAAGCCGAAAATGTCCCCAGGCAGCGCTGCTGCTCCTGCTCCCCCGGGGAGGAGTGCCTCTGCCGCGGGTGTGTTTCGCGCAGCGCCGGAGCATATGGTTCGGTTCCCGTGTCTGCAGCACACACTTCCGCTACCACGTGAAAATAAATACGTCATTTCCTGTTGATTAAAAAAAATTAATGCACCCTCAAACGATCCTAAGGTCATAAAATGGTCCGGAACGAGCAGCGGGCCAAGCTGCTGCTGCACGCGGGAAATTAGTCTGCCTTTTCCGGGTATCTGTCTCGAGCAGGCCGCTGGAGAAGGTGTGTATGTTCCAGCAGGCGTCACATGTGGAACAAGGGCGCCACCCGGTGGCCAAATAAAAAATTACAATTCTAAGGCCCTGAGTCCAGAATGAAAGTGAAAGTTAAGCCATCGCCACGACGTTAATGGTAATAATTGTACAGTGAAAAATAGCGTTTATAATGGGTTTCAATGGGGCACAAATCGGCCACGAGGTTCGATAGTGGATGTATGCCTTTTATTCAGCCATTTAAGCTCATTTAAAAAACTCAGACTGAAATTTTAAAATAAAATGGGAAAAAAATACATGTTTGAAAATTTGGCTATACTCCATTAAACACAGTGGAAATGGCGTGGAATTAAAAAACGGAAAGGCCACGAAATGGTCCCAGGTTCTACCAAGTTAAACACTGCACAGAATGATGGGAGGTGTAATTTCTCAAAACTAAGCAGGGATTAGTTTGTCCTATTGTTTGATGTTTTAGAACGGTACAAATTAACCTGTTTTTGTCAAATGAGTCTGGTGGCTTTTGTGAGGGAACATATTTGGATCCAAAAGCTTTACATTCCCATACAAATGTTTTGCTGCTGCCCTCATCCACAGCAGTGTAAGCTTCTCAAAAGCACGGGTGTGCTGACGGTCATTTACCATCGACAGTATACAGATTACAGGTTTATTCAACCCCCACTTGTCTAAACAATCCCTTTCCAGCCAGAAGATTCAAAACAAATAAGTAAGATGTCTGGGTCTACCACGCCAACATGTTCCCGTCACAGTCAGGCAGATTATGTTGCAAGAAGAACAAAGTTCACAGCGAGAAGAGAGAAATCGATAACAGCAAACAGTCTGACAGAGGGTCAGATCTATATACAGGAAATGGGAAATGCTTTTAGAGAAAACAGGAAAGCTTGATAACACTTTAGTTCTGATATTTTCAGACAACCAGAGTTAAGTGATAGAGCTCTTTAAATGCATCTTCTCTGTGTTCTTGCAAGTTACTGTTTAAAATAATGCAACCAAAAATACTGCTGAATTTAAGAAATACTGGATAGTGATGCAGCACCAACTTTTATATACTTTTATGTACCTTTATATGATGACACAAAATGTCTAGCCATGAGAATACTGTATAAAAGTACTCTGCATTTAATATATCTGTACATAAATAAGTATTTGTTACCACCTTATATTACAGTCACACTAAGGAAAACAATGGCTGGCCCAAAACCATTGTGTAAGTGTGTGATAGGTTGGTTGCTGTAACTAGGGATGTCACCAGAACCAATATGTGTTGTATCACTTCCTACCAAAATTCTGAAAATGTGAGTAAGGACTGATTTCCCAAAAAGCCGTATGCAAGCATGTTACTGTACTGTACTGAAATTGTGTGGCCTAAGTGAACTAAAAGAATAGCTCCCAGATCAGTTTGAATAGATCAGCGTGAATGCTTTTCAATTAACATTACAAACATCCAAACCATTATCCTGCTTTTATTATGCCAAAATGTAAATTACCAACAAAGCTGTGAAATCAGCTTTGTTCCACTGGCTAAAATGTTTGCAATGGCTAACATTAAATGCTTATGCTAGTGTAATATAACATTAGTAGGCTATACAATGTTAACATTTTTAAATAAATGATCTGCCAGTGTTTTAAAAATGACTTTAATGAGGCAGTTTATGGTCGAGTATGCGAGATGTCACTTCAGATCATTTCTGTTTTGGTATCGAATTGGGCTGTGAGAATTGTTCAGTTCTACTGCTGTTTGTACCGACTACTAATGTCCAGTATCGTGACACACCTAGGTGGAAATACTTGTTAACTTTTGCCTAATGTGAAGAAATTCAATGCAACCAATGGGAAACTATAATTTCTTTCTAGTCACAAGGAGGTTGCTGTCCTACCCTTAGTCTTAGGTGAAATCTGACACTGACATTGTTAAATATGCTGGAACTGAGGAGTGGAGGAGGTGGAGATAGCAAAATATAAGCTAAAACATCTCCTCCATTTCATGTGTCTACAGACAGTTAAAACAGCTTAACCTAATGTTGGGCCTGTAGGAAAACAAAAACAAAAAATAAACAACTGTCTACCTTCAGCTTTAATGTCACACTAAACTAATTAACCGGTTTACCTTTTATGTTTATAACCTGAGAGTACCGGATTACTTCATGAGGAAGCATAAAATACAAAGTGCTGTTCTGTGTCTGCAGTACCTTGGAAAGGTTGAGAAGTATCTGAATGGAGAAGGTGATGACGTCCATGCAGGGGACGCTCCTGTTACAGCAACGGATTAGTGTGAAGATGACGTTAGTGGCTCCGCTCTCCACAAGCCGCTCGCAGCACTCTGGGGACAGCCTGGTGGCGGTTTCTGCACACGAATGCAACATGCAAACACAGAGGCACGCACAAAGAGATTTCAGTCAGGACAAATCATAAGATGCACTCTTACATGAATAAGAAGTATGCATTTTGGCCAATTAGGCACATATATATTTACACATTTTAAACTATAAAATATTTAATAGATTTGGGAGTGATTGTAGAAATAGTCCCTAAAATATTACCCACCATAATTCAAAGACCAGAAGTGGGTTTTGATTCTACACATCACACATTAGAAAGACAAGAAACACAAAGAAATGCTCCAGAAATGCTGAAGCGTTTTAAAGAGGCAGTTTCTCAGAAGAATTTCTAGTAGATACGTCTATGGTATCAATTTAAATACTCATTCTCGAGTTGTCCATTCACTCATTTATAATGGTCCTCAATGTTAAATTGCACAGAATATCTCATCTAAAGATTATTAGAATGAGGAGAAATATCAGCATGCAAGAGGCACAAGTACAAATCAGTATTGAATATCTGCCATCTTTGGGCCCTCAGGCAACACTGCTTTAAAACCAAGCATGGCTGGGTCATGAAATCATTGCCTGGGCCCAGGAACACTTCCAGAAATCACTGTTACTTCACAGTGAAAAGTAACTATATTACTGGGACCATCTAAATGTTTGGTAGGAACTACATGCATCTTCTGCCTCTCATAATGATATGTGAAATAATTCGTCATTAATTCGTCATGGCTCACGTGTGCTCATTCACTCAGTTGAAAATAATGTCTGATCGTAAGCTGAGTAAACTATAACTTGCATGGCGTTTGTTCAGTGCTGTGGTGGGGTGAGCCAAAGATATTGTCATTAAGCTGTTTAGTGTTACATAAGTTGCCACATCTAAAAGCTGTGGGATGACTTGCAGGGAAAATGCTGTTTAAAACTATTTTTCCATTTTTGTACTCAGCATGAGGGGAAACGAGTAGACAACAAAAAGCCTTACCAAGATTTTTCAAGGCCTCCAGAATGTACGAGAAGTGTTTATAACGAAGAAGGTAGTCCAGTGCACATGAAGTTTTATTGCACAGTTTGTCTTCCTCTCGGACACTGGCAGTGACCACACGTAAGCGGTGCCTCAGCTTTACAATCTTGGGATTGTCATTCAATCTGCGGGAGCAGTGTCCTCTCCACAGAGCCTAGAAGGAGAAAGTGGTTAAAATTAAATTAAATTAAAAACAAACAAACAAAACAAAAACTCACATTAGTTTCAAACTGTTGGAAAACTAAATAAGTTAACAATTTTCAGGGCAAAATGTGTATAAAATTATTTGATTTCCATCAATTCATAGCAAACATTTTGCTAGTGTAAACTGTTATTAGAAGTATTAAATATTAACAGCAAAATTAAAGAAATGATCCCAGCAAGGCTGTTACTGCCTTACTTTGTAGGTTGTAACAACATTTTGCTGACTACATTGTCAACAAATATCAAAATGATGAGGATAAAGTAAAGACTGGATAACAAGTTGTTGCTTTTAATTTTGGTAACACTTTAAAACACAGCCTGCAACTAAGGGAGTGATTCCTCCATCATTAAATTGAATTTCAATTTATTTTTCTTTTAATAACAATGTCATTATAGTTACCTACAAAAACTCAGGGGTTGGGAGAAATCAATTTTATTTTTAAAAGATCTGTCATACTCACAAACATGATGAATATTAAGAAAAGATGTAAAAAAAAAAAAAAACAAAAAGATAATAATAATAATAATAATAATAATAATAATAATATACAAAGGCACAATTAATCTACTCCATACTATGACATGTCCATAGAACAGTACAGTTTATTTATGATGTAAAATTGGGAAATTGCTTGTCCATAAAATTTCCGTGAAATTGGGCAGTACTTAAAAGTATAAATTGTCTTTTTTCCTATAAAATACCTTAAGTTATAAAATTATTAACGTTACTTATGCATTACATAAATTCTCCTCTGTAATTTGCTATATTATTGTAGTCAAGGGGTTTGTGTGTCCCAAGAATTCCAGGGGCTATGCCACTCGAAAGGCCTTTTGCCCCTGGTAGGATCTCCCATGGTAAATTGGTCCTGGGTGAGGAACCAGACAAAGAGCTGTTTAGAAGACCGTTATGTGTACACAATCAAGGGAACAGTTCACCCTGCCTGGGATAAGGTTAGTGGAGCTCTGCCCTGGAGCCAGGTCTGGGGAGGGTACCTGAAGGAGAGCCCCTGGTGGCCTGGAGGCCTGACCGGACGCAACCTGGAGAAGGCAAATGAGCATTTCCTCCTGTAGGCCCACCATCCACAGGAGAGGGTTGGGTGCTATAGGGGTTGGGTGCTATAGGGGTTGGGTGCAGTGTGTGACGGGTGCCAGTCAAGGGAGACCCTGGTGGGCTGATCCCAAGCTACTGAGGCTGGTGAAACGTCAACTTTCTGGTGGAGGAGGAGCATGAGCTGGTGTGTGAGGTTGAAAGGTACCACAGAGATATAACCGGGCTCACCTCAATACACAGCTTGAGCTCTGGAACCAGCCTCCTGGACAGGGGCTGGACTCTGTCCCAGCTAGAAGTTGCTTTTGGTGACAAGCGGTATCTTGGCATGTCCTTGGCTGGCTGCCTGTATATTGGAGTTTTTTTCCCCCGGTAGACGAGAGGGTTTGATTCCTTGGTGTGTTGCTTGTTAATATGAGCCAGTCGGCCCTTATACAACCGTTGCAAGAGCTTGGTCCACATTACTGGCAATAAGTTAGATTCATTCCCAGTGGGTATTGGATTCTTCCAAGGGTGCCCTTTGTCACCAATTCTGTTTATAATTTTTATAGACAGAATTTGTAGGCATAGCAAAGTGGCAGGAGGCTTTCACTTTTGTGGTCCCAGAATCTCTGCTTTTCATTGATTATGTTGTTCTTTTGACTTGATCAGGTCTGTCGCCTCCAGCTGACACTGGCCAAGTATAAAGTGGTGGGAATGAGAATCAGCACCTCCAAGTCTGAGGCCATGGCCCAAGCATCTTGGGCTCTTGTTCATGACTGAGGGGAGCGGGAGACGGACGGGTCTATGGTTGCAGTGATGCTGAACCGATCCGTTGTGCTGAACAGAGAGCTGAGAGTAAAAGTGAAACTCTCGATTTACCAGTCAATCTACGTCCCTACTCTCATCTATGGTCACAAGTAGGGGTGGGCGATAGAAACGATATACGATAGAAACAATGTAAATTTGGCCAACGATAAAGATTTTGACTATACCGCTCTACCGCATGTTGATGATGCCTGTTTTGGTTGAAAGCATCGCAGCGGCTACAACCATTATCATCTGCAAATTATGCCAGGCGACAGTCATAGCAAAGAGATGAAGCACTTTTGAAATATGGGGAAAGCCAAAAACTGCGCTTCCTCCACTTCCGTAAATTTGATTCATTTATGTTGAATTCTCTCACAGCTGTTCCTATCCCCATGTTGTTGCAGTATATTAATAACTAACCTATTGTGGATGAAAAGTCTCAGTTGTTCTCCTGACTGAAGTTTGGCCCGTGTATAGCATCCTGCCATGCGATTGCATTCGTCCCTGACCACCAGAATCCCTCACGTTAACTTTTATCGAGTGGAAAAAAAGTTGGCGTTCATCCTCCAGCTTCACTGTGCTAATGTTATGCTAACATAGCTGTGTCGCTAGCAATCACGTAGCACAACATTAAACACCAGGTAGTCCAACTTCAGTAACCCTGCAAACGCCACTGCTGTTTAGTTTTCTGTCTTCATTTATGTTGGAAGTGGTAGCAGAGCTGTACGTTTTAATTAGTTTCAAAAATCTCTGTCAGAACATGGTATGAAATGTTTAGGTGGAAACTAGCGAGCTAACTTCCTGTTAACTTCTAACTCCGTTAAATTTAAGAAATTCTGTTTTCATGGAAGCCTGGATGTTAAACTTAATTGTTACACCTGGTAAAGCAGCAACGCTGATGATTTTATTAAAGATGAAAGAATTTAGACCGTTTTTAACGCTCAGTGTTCATTTGACTTTGGGACCTGAAGCAGAAGGAGTTTTGGACCCAGATTACTCCGCGAAGCTCCTCACTATGGCAGCCGTAATGCTCTGACAATCCATCAAGCAGTGCGGCTTACCAAAGTTGTACTAAAACATTTTTTAACAGATTTCTGCACGCCCAAATCGGTTTGAGGTCAGTAAGCACAACCAGAATTCATACATAAGGCACACTCTCGATTTTGGAGAAAATGAAAGGATTTTATGTGTGCCTTATAGTGTGGAAAATACGTTATACAGAAGAAAATAATATATTGCGATATATATCGTTACCGCACGTGCTTCAAATTATATCGCGATATGGATTTTAGGCCATATCACCCAGCCCTAGTCACAAGCTCTGGGTAATGGCCTAAAGAATGAGATCAGGAATACAAGTGTCAGAAATGAGCTTTCTTGGAATGATGGGTGGCCTTTTTACTTAGAAATAATGTTACTGTAGAGCCGCTATACCCTCTACAGTAAAAGGAGCCAGTTGAGGTGCCTTATCCAGGAGGCATTCTTATCCAGGAGGCAGATAAGAATGCCTCCTGGATAAGGTGTTCTAGGTCTGTCCCACCAGGACGAGGCCCCGTGGCAGACTCAGAAGATATTGTAGAGTTTATATCTCTTGCCTGGCCTGAGAACATCTCTGTGTTTCTCAGATGAGCTGGAAGAGGTGGCTGGGGACAGGGGAGTTCTGTGCATCCCTTTCTTTGCTTACCTATGGGTTGTCATATAAAGTGTTACCTATATTTTCTTTGTAAAATTAGGCCATGTTCGCAACAGTCAGATGTTAAAAACAGTCCTCCTCCTGAAATTGTTTCCCAGTTATAATGTCATGGACTGATCATTGTAGAAAGAAAAGATTTAGCAAATCTTTAATGGGCTGTTCTAACTGAGGTGACTGAGGGTTGAATGAACTTTGGACACCTAAATATAGACTGAATTGGAAATCTGCGACTCTCCCCTTTAGAATTACAGGCAACATCTTTACCACACTCAGCACTGACTACGGTACCTGGGCCTTGAGAATACCCTGCTGAACCCTCTTCTGACGCCTGAGGAGGAGGAATTTCCAGACAGCCTGCTGGATGACAGTCGCAGCCTTGTGGCGACGAGCTAGCCAGTGCCTGACTGCTCTCTGAGCTGTAGCCACCTTCAGCTTGTACTCCAGATAGCGTCTTCTCTGTTGCCTCGCTCTCACCAGTCGCTTAAAAAAAAAAAAAAAAAAAAAAGTCAAGATGCCATTTGTAAAAACTGTTGTACTCTTCAATAGATGTAGCACTGTGGATGTTTTGTGACTCTACCTGTATGGTGATAACAGAATGGATCTGTCTTTTAGCGGACTCCAAAGCCCAGTGAGCTCTGAGTGCTCGTTGGATCTTTATGGCACTGAGATGGTGAAATATGGCCGACGTAAAACGTAGCCTCCTCTCTGCACGAGCGGCCTTTAGTACCTGAAAAACATTGGCTTACATTTAACCAGCAACTTTTTTTTCCCCTCCACATAACACATTGAGACTGCTTACTACAAATCACATTTCAACACTGTGAGACTCCAAACAAGCTGCAGTTCCTCTTAATTACGGTACTCTGTTTATTTTTGTACTGCAAATGAACTTTACCTGCTGTCTTGCAATCCAGGCTTGCCAGTGTTTCTGAAGTGTGATGGCAGCTTGCCTCACTTGGATGTATTTGCTTCTCTCCTGCCTGCCGAGCTGCACTGCTCGAATCCTCTGCTGAAGTTTCACAGCTGCATCTTTCTTTCTTTGGAAGATACGTCGTTCCACCAAACATTTCCAGTATGACTGGATTACAACAGCAGCATGATTTTGTAGGCTAACATCCCTCCTGACGCGCCAGCCTCTCAGTGCTGCCTGGAGAACTATGGCGGATTGTTTCAACTTCAAAAACTTTGCTCTTTCTTGCCTCTGAAGAACACGAGCCCGATAAAGTCTCTGGATGATGATGGCAGATAGACACATGGCCTGGAATTTGACGACTTCTCTGTGTTTTCTGAAGGCAGACTGGATCACAGTAGCAGCTTGATGCCAACGAGCAACTTCCTGTCTGACCTGCTGCCCTCTGTACGCTGCCTGAAGAACAACAGCAGCTCTGCGCAGTTTCTGATATGTTTGCAACTGTTTCTTTGCTGCTACAGAGGCTCGATATCTTGTCTGAAGAGTCAGGACAGAGGATTTCAGAGTGAGATACTCTCTGTGTTCGCAGTGAGCTCTGTAAGCTCTCTGGATAACACTGGCAGCTTGATGCTGTAGTTTGATCATCTGTCTGGATTTCATTCCACGATATGCAGCCTGTAGAATGATGGCAGCTTTTCTAACCTCTTGATAATGTTTCACCACAAGGTTTCTGGTTCTTTGAGCTCTGAACCTCTGCTGTAAGACACAGGTTGCCCAGCGTTGTCGCCTGAACTCTGATTGAAGTTTATATCTCCTGAAGTTTGCTTGAATGACAGTAGCTGCTCTGTGCATCTTGGCAATGTCAGACCTGACACGATGACCTCTGAAAGCTGCTTGTAGGACCACAGCAGAATGTCTCATTCTTAGGAAGTTTTCCCTTTCTTGCCTCTGAAGAACACGAGCCCGATGACGTCTCTGGATGATGATGGCAGATAGACGCATGGCCTGGAATTTGACGACTTCTCTGTGTTTTCTGAAGGCAGACTGGATCACAGTAGCAGCTTGATGCCAACGAGCAACTTCCTGTCTGACCTGCTGCCCTCTGTACGCTGCCTGAAGAACAACAGCAGCTCTGCGCAGTTTTTGATATGTTTGCAACTGTTTCTTTGCTGCTACAGAGGCTCGATATCTTGTCTGAAGAGTCAGGACAGAGGATTTCAGAGTGAGATACTCTCTGTGTTCGCAGTGAGCTCTGTAAGCTCTCTGGATAACACTGGCAGCTTGATGCTGCAGTTTGATCATCTGTCTGGATTTCATTCCACGATATGCAGCCTGTAGAATGATGGCAGCTTTTCTAACCTCTTGATAATGTTTCACCACAAGGTTTCTGGTTCTTTGAGCTCTGAACCTCTGCTGTAAGACACAGGTTGCCCAGCATTGTCGCCTGAACTCTGATTGAAGTTTATATCTCCTGAAGTTTGCTTGAATGACAGTAGCTGCTCTGTGCATCTTGGCAATGTCAGACCTGACACGATGACCTCTGAAAGCTGCTTGTAGGACCACAGCAGAATGTCTCATTCTTAGGAAGTTTTCCCTTTCTTGCCTCTGAAGAACACGAGCCCGATAACGTCTCTGGATGATGATGGCAGATAGACGCATGGCCTGGAATTTGACGACTTCTCTGTGTTTTCTGAAGGCAGACTGGATCACAGTAGCAGCTTGATGCCAACGAGCAACTTCCTGTCTGACCTGCTGCCCTCTGTACGCTGCCTGAAGAACAACAGCAGCTCTGCGCAGTTTCTGATATGTTTGCAACTGTTTCTTTGCTGCTACAGAGGCTCGATATCTTCTCTGAAGAGTCAGGACAGAGGATTTCAGAGTGAGATACTCCCTGTGTTCGCAGTGAGCTCTGTAAGCTCTCTGGATAACACTGGCAGCTTGATGCTGTAGTTTGATCATCTGTCTGGATTTCATTCCACGATATGCAGCCTGTAGAATGATGGCAGCTTTTCTAACCTCTTGATAATGTTTCACCACAAGGTTTCTGGTTCTTTGAGCTCTGAACCTCTGCTGTAAGACACAGGTTGCCCAGCGTTGTCGCCTGAACTCTGATTGAAGTTTATATCTCCTGAAGTTTGCTTGAATGACAGTAGCTGCTCTGTGCATCTTGGCAATGTCAGACCTGACACGATGACCTCTGAAAGCTGCTTGTAGGACCACAGCAGAATGTCTCATTCTTAGGAAGTTTTCCCTTTCTTGCCTCTGAAGAACACGAGCCCGATGACGTCTCTGGATGATGATGGCAGATAGACGCATGGCCTGGAATTTGACGACTTCTCTGTGTTTTCTGAAGGCAGACTGGATCACAGTAGCAGCTTGATGCCAACAAGCAACTTCCTGTCTGACCTGCTGCCCTCTGTACGCTGCCTGAAGAACAACAGCAGCTCTGCGCAGTTTCTGATATGTTTGCAACTGTTTCTTTGCTGCTACAGAGGCTCGATATCTTCTCTGAAGAGTCAGGACAGAGGATTTCAGAGTGAGATACTCTCTGTGTTCGCAGTGAGCTCTGTAAGCTCTCTGGATAACACTGGCAGCTTGATGCTGCAGTTTGATCATCTGTCTGGATTTCATTCCACGATATGCAGCCTGTAGAATGATGGCAGCTTTTCTAACCTCTTGATAATGTTTCACCACAAGGTTTCTGGTTCTTTGAGCTCTGAACCTCTGCTGTAAGACACAGGTTGCCCAGCGTTGTCGCCTGAACTCTGATTGAAGTTTATATCTCCTGAAGTTTGCTTGAATGACAGTAGCTGCTCTGTGCATCTTGGCAATGTCAGACCTGACACGATGACCTCTGAAAGCTGCTTGTAGGACCACAGCAGAATGTCTCATTCTTAGGAAGTTTTCCCTTTCTTGCCTCTGAAGAACACGAGCCCGATAACGTCTCTGGATGATGATGGCAGATAGACGCATGGCCTGGAATTTGACGACTTCTCTGTGTTTTCTGAAGGCAGACTGGATCACAGTAGCAGCTTGATGCCAACGAGCAACTTCCTGTCTGACCTGCTGCCCTCTGTACGCTGCCTGAAGAACAACAGCAGCTCTGTGCAGTTTCTGATATGTTTGCAACTGTTTCTTTGCTGCTACATAGGCTCGATATCTTCTCTGAAGAGTCAGGACAGAGGATTTCAGAGTGAGATACTCCCTGTGTTCGCAGTGAGCTCTGTAAGCTCTCTGGATAACACTGGCAGCTTGATGCTGTAGTTTGATCATCTGTCTTAATTTCATTCCACGGAAGGCAGCTTGTAAGACAACAGCTGCATTTTTCTTAACACTCAGGGCATGCACCTCTGCTCTCATCTTTTTGTTAGCTCTGTAGCGTGTTTGCAATACAGTGGCTGCCCAGCAGAGTCTCTTGTAGTTGTTTTTCTGCTGGTACATTCTATACTGAGACTGAATTGTTACAGCTGCCATGTGCTCAATACACAGCCGCTTTCGAACTACATATCCTCTGTAAGCTGCTTGTAGACAAACTACTGCCCTTCTCTTTGAGAGATAGTCCAGCCGTGCTTTTCTTGCCAGGGTTACTGCTCTGTACCTCTGCTGACAGGCCAAAACTGCCACTCTGACAGCCAGGAAGTTTTTTCTATCCCGGATGGCCAGAAACTTTCTCTGAATGACTGAAGCAGCTTGGTGCATGTTTGCAATCTTTCTCCTGGCCTTGTGGCCACGGTATGCTGCTTGGATTACTATGACTGCATGTTTCATTGTTCTGTAACTCTGCATCTGTTGATCCATGAGCCGTTTGGCCCTGTACCTTTCCTGAATAATGATGGAGGCACACTTAAGGGCAAGGTAAGCCACACGCATTCTGTGCATCCTGAAGTGAGCTTGGATTGCTCTGGATGCTTTATGTTGCCTCTTCAAGTCCCGCCTTTCTCTAAATCCCCGAAACACAGCTTGTATCTTAACAGTCGCCTGCTTAAGTTTTCTGAATTCATTTAGCTGCACCCTGCACAGCAAAAGAGCTCTGTATCGGCTCTGGATGACAATCGCTGCACTGTGAAGCAGAAGATAACGTTTCCTACATAAAAACATCCTGGCTAAAGCCTGAATGACAGTCGCTGCCTGGTGCTTTTTCTTCAACTCTGCCCTAACTCTCATCCCTCTGAATGCAGCTTGGAGAGTAATGGATGCCGCTTTCTTTTCTAGGTATCCTCTCCTCATCTTCCTTCCAGCCAAATAAGCGCTGTAATGGCTCTGTAGAACCACAGCTGCTGCCTTCTTGGCTCTGTACTCTGCTTGCACTTTGTGCCGACGATAACAAGCCTGTATAAAAGATGCACACTGATGCCACTTTTCTATCCTCTTCCTGTCCACTCTGCCTCTCCAGTTAGCTTGCACAGTGAGCACAGCGGCCCTCAGAGAGTTATATTCATTATTTGTCTTGCGACTCAAAAGTGTTGCTCTGTACTTTTGCTGTATTAGAACTGCAGCTCTTTTCAAGATCAGGTAGCGCCTACGGGCAGCGTGCTTCCTAAAAGCTGCCTGGATCACAGCTGCTGCCCTGTCCTGTTTTTTCAGAGAGTCTCGAGCCACTTTCCCACGATACGCTGCCTGTATGGTAACGGCCGCGCGTTTCATCCTGACAAACTTTTTCCTCTCCGCGTCTCTTGTCATGGAAGCTCTGCACCAGCGCTGGATTACGACTGCAGCACACCTCATTTCCGACACTTCTTTTCTGACAGCGTGCCCTCTGAAGGCACTCTGGATGACAACAGCTGAGTGGTGCTGCAGTTTTAATGTGAGAAAAAGGCGCCTCTGTGCAAGGCCTCTGTACTGAGCCTGAATGAGGAAAGCACTTCCCTTGATCTTTCTGTACTGATTGAGACACTTTTGCATCCTGTACCAGGACTGGATTCTCACAGCAGCGGCAGTTCTTTGGGACATTTTTCTTCCGTACCATTTCTTAAAAGCAGCTTGTATCACTCTGACCGCACAGTTTTCCTTTTGTATTTTCTGAGCTTTCCATCTTCTATAGCCTCTTTGTATTTTTACCACAGCGCTCCTTAGTAAGAGATAATGTGCTCTGTCTCTTTTTGAGATGGCCCATGCTCGTGAGTACTTCTGAATGACTGTCGTCGCCCAGTAGATTTTCCCATAAGCGGAGGCCGCCCTCCTCATTCGCCATTGTGCTTGGACAACAATGGTATGATATCTGAGGCACTGGTAAGCCCTCATAGTTGAAAACATCCTCCACTGAGCCTGCAAGGACAAGATATGACCCATTTAATTCAAAGAACAAAAACACGTGGTAGCTTCATTATGCTGGATTTATCCTTGATATGACAAAACAGTAAAATTATCCAAAAAAAAGAAGTGTAATCACAGTGTTTACTAGACAGCACATTAATAGATGATCATGAACATCAAAATGTCCTTGAACAAAGTCATTCACAACTAGAAACAAAGTCAGATTAACCACCACCTGAGAAGCTGAATCTAGTTAGATTCAAAAAGCCAAAGCCATATGTGACTTTGTCAAACACCACTTCTAACCCTCAGATATATAACGCACATACACACCTGGATGACGGTTGCTGCTTCATGCTGCATAGCCCGAAGTTGAGCCTGTTTTCTAAGTCGCAGCTTTTTGCGGGCTGCATAACCTCTCCATGAGGTCTGGATGACAACAGCAGCCTGGTTCTGCCTCTTAGCTCTGCGCCTCTGAAGAAAATTCCTCACAAATACTTGGATTTTCATGGCAGCCATGTTTCTTTCCTGCATGGAAACAAGAAGCAACATTAAACTAGAGCTGGGCGATATGAGATTTTTTCATATCACGATATGTTTTTTTCATTTCAGGCGATAACGATATCTATCACGATATAAGCCAAATAACTATATTTGTAAGATTTAAATGTGCCGTTGCTCACAAGTAAAATGTGAAATAATCAGCAGCTTGTTTTTATTTAAATATTTATTTCCCATAATAAGTTCAACAGGGTAGATGTACTTAAGGAACATGAGACTTTTTCAGATAAATAAAGGCAAATATTGCAAACTACACAAAAGGCAGCCGCTAAAGCGTTTAAGTTTCAAAATAGAACAAATGAAACAGACTAAATTGTCAATTCCACTTAGAAACAAAATATTAATTCTAAAAATAAATCTTAGTTTGTTTTACAGAAGAACAGACAAAACTGACTAACTTTTGTCAATATCAAATAAACTGAGAACTAAAAGGAAATTCTCAATCTCTCCTTGTTGTATAGCTGAGCTTTTCAAACAGTTTTAACAGTTACTTTAGTCAGACAAAAGCCGAATGACGAATTAGCGCTTCCAGTCAGAGACTGAGGCTACGTCCACACGTACACGGGTATTTTTGAAAACTGAGATTTTCCGTTTTCGTTTTAAAAAATAATCCCGTCCACACATAAAGGCAGAAATGAAGGAAAACGCTGCTATGAACATGCCAAAGCAGCAGGTGGCGCTAGATTCCTAACCGTGCAGAAATGTTGGCCAATCAGAAGTCTAGAAGCCTCGGTGGGAAAAAGTAAACAAAGCTGGGGCATAGAAGCAGAACCGAGTCGTATGTGTGGAGGGACAGTAACTGTGTGTGTATATGTAAGCATTTAAACACTGCAGAGAGTAGAATTAACAGTAACAGTATTGTAGAAATTCATTTCACCGAAACAATAACGTGGCGCAGTGTGACGCATGCACCAGTTTATTGTATTTCCAGACTTGCTTTCGGCACAATTTACAGTGCACGCTACTCTGTTTTTTGTCAGACTTGAAATAGCCGAAATACCTTCACACTACGGAACTTCTATGGCTCTTCCGTTCGACAATCTCTCCGGCATTGGAACCATCATCTGTTTTCTCTTCGGTCACGCTCGGTTGATTTTTCTAGTCGGCACACTCATTTCCTCCATTACGCGCTGGCTGCTTCCCAAACAAACACACGTGCGGCTTGGCACTTGTGCTGTACGTTACAAGTCACGCGACGTGACGCTGCGGCTGTCATTGGTTCGGCTCTGCGCTACTTAATTTGGATTGGCTGACCTTTTTTTTTTTTTTTTTTTAAGAGGACAAGAGCGGCGAAGTCTATCGCGATAGTTTAATTTCTCTATCGAGTAAAAGTTATATCGCGATACATATTGTTATCGTTCTATCGCCCAGCTCTACATTAAACACATTATAACCTTCTCTACAGAGGTTACTTTTTTGGTAGCATTTTGTAAGCGTATCAGTCTGCAAACATGATGGGTGTAGAGTTAACGATCCTTTAACGTGTGACTTACATCCACCAACGTCTTCAAGGTTCATTTATTGACAAGTACACCTCAAACACCCATAGTTACCCATGACCAATATTAGGCCAGTATCAGACATAAAGGGCTAAAGGGTCTCATTAACACTTGACTTAACTGTGAGTTTAATTTAAATGATAAATAAGTAAAAACCACAAACCTTGTAGAGTTCTAAATCTTTCTTGAGCTTGTATTTCCTCCAGGCTCCCTGTATGACCCGCGCAGCTCTGGTTTCGTCCCGTAGGTCCAACAGGCGAGCGCACAGGAAGGACAAGTACGACATCACCACCTGCAAGTCAGTTTACGTGGATGAAGACAGTGCTGCATTCTCTCTCACATTTTGGTACATTAAATATCTTTACAATTGAGGCGTTAAAAGCCTTATTTTACCAAATCCTGAGATTTTAAAGACAAATGATTGCAAGAGAGTTTGTCCTCATGAGGGCGGAAATTTAGTCAGGTTACATGGGTGAGGCAGCCACAAAGTCAGCCAACTCCTGTAAAGTGAGCTTAATTCATTTAAAAGCCAACATCTGTCACAGAGCTACTGAATCAGAAAGCTACATTTGTATTATTGTTTTTACACATGATCATTTATACATCTGTAGCACAAGACTGCAGGCAGGGAATTAGCGGGGGAATAAGCTTAGTGTAGTGTTGGGAATGTGTTTCTCTTTGTTAAGTACATATAAAACACACTGAATGTGGATTAATAATCAGTTGTTATGAATTTCACCAAAAACAATGTTCTGTGTTCCTGCAAGCTATGACACACCTCCCACCTGGTCTCACCTTCTCATTGGGGATAGTGTTGGACATGTCGGCCGGGTTGATCATAGCGGGCACACCGCCCAGAAAAGACACCGCACTGTTGACCAGTTTGAAGTTGCTTTTCTCGTTCTTCAGTAGCTCTTTAAACTCCAGCGATGGAGAATCAGGTCCTGTTGGCGAATAAATAGATACTGTCAGTAACAACTCTCTTTTGTATTGTGTATGTATTTTGATGTTATGACATCACGAAGCTGAGGTAACCGTGACTTAAAAAAAATTTAAAAATTAAGATGTAATGTAATAAACATACTGTGTTATTTATTTGTTACATTTCTTTTTTTTTTCTTCTTCTTTTTTTTTTTTTTTTTAAATAATTCAGAGTTCCTTTCATATTCACCGTTTTCATGTTCTGACAGACTACAAATGTCTGAGGTACAAACATCCAAGTGAACTTTTTTTTTTCCTCTTTAAAGCCCCCCCGGCACAGATGGTTGCACTAAGGTTGCAGCACACAGCTGACATACCGTTTGGGCCTGTGGGCAGGGACTCAAAGGAGCTGTCGGAGTCGCTGGCTGAGCAGCTGAGCTCCAGTCGGCCTCCTGGTGAGCACTCGACAGTCTGAGTGGTGCGGTGACTGACAGACGCTTCTGGCAGGAGACCCGGGTGGTAGTGGTGGATAAGGTAGCACAGGACGCGGCCATCCGAAAACGTCACGGTGAAGTTCTCCACCTGCACACACACAGGCAGAGAGAGACTTTATTTATCGTTTCCAACTAGAGTTTTCTGAAAATTTCTCTCTCTATATCTATATATTACAATGTCAAGGTTGCGTTTTGTGGCAAATATGATAATTCCAAAGGTCAGCAAAAACCAACAAACCTGTCATTTTGCATCACACAAATATCATTTATATTTACAGTGTTGTTTCGTTTTGTTCTTCTGAAAGCCCTGAGATGCCACCGAAAAGCATATTTAGGGTTTAAGCTATAAAAAAAAAGAAAAAAAAAGAAAAAAAAAAATAGACATTGAAAGACGTTTTTCAACCACATCCAAAATTTGCGGGTTTTGGGTGCTCTAGCAATGTAGCCCACCACGAATTCCATGGTTCAGCTAAATGTATCCTTGTTTGGATAACTTGCCTACAACGCACATTGAAATGGGTAAACGCCTACACTGCCTGGGTGAAAATATATCTTTGTAACATTGTATAAAGTAAGTCACGTGAATGCACAAGGTTATCTTCCATGTTCTTAAAATCTGTGTCTAAATCATGATGCGGTCTTTGCAAAGGAGTTAGAATACATGCATTGCAAATAAACTGAGATTTAGTAGCCTAAAGTAGATTATTTATTTATTTATTTTCTTTATAAAAAAAATGCAAACAAGAAGCTGCAAAGATTATAAAAAGATGAAGATGATAAGCAATGAGGAAAAGTGTGTAGATATAATCTAAAAGCGACACAAAACAATGACCAAAATCTACTGTATTACAGCTTTGTAAGATCAAGGTAACGTTTTATTTAGTGTGCATCAACCTCAAGTTAAAAAAAAAAAATGTAGTTAGTGGGCAAAGTGTAAAAGCAACCAGTAAAAGAGATAAAACTTAAACAAGCCTCAATTAAATCAGTTTAATTCTGAATGTGAAACTATTTTCTTTGGTTTCTTAGCTAAAATTAAACTATTTAGTCTCACCTGCAGGTTGTAAAAGTCACAAACGGAACGGACCCAGTCCATAAGCAGGGTAACTTTGGTGCTGCCATGTTCGTACGGGACTCTGGTTTTTGCAGGCGTCTGCCGAAGACCCCGATCGGCCTTCAGAGATGCTAGCCTCCGTTTAGTCCTCAGGGTTTTCTTCAGAAAGCCAATCTCCTGCTTGAGCTGATCCTCATTCAGAATCACCTCCACCTGAACATATGATGCAGTAACACCATATCAATCAACTCTCTTCACTTATTGGGATGGGGGTTCTCAAATGGGGGAAACAAAGGCATACACACATGAAATGCAAAGATGATTTTCCACAGCAGGCTCAGCGTCTTTTCTCTGTGTCCATCCACAATGTCTCTTGAATCAATGGTTGAGCCTGAAAATAAAAACAAAACATTTAAATACCATCAAAGCAAAGTTCTGAATTTTCTTTTCATGTAAGCTCAATAAAGTTTAGTAAGAAAGAAAGTCAGCAGACTACAAGGTGATATAGAACTTGTTTACACTCAAGGCAAAACTATAGCAGTGAGATTTCCAAAGAAAGTGTCTGAATATAAAACACAACGAATATGTTCATATCTTAAACAGTATATACAAATTTGATTTTCAGAAATTGATTAATTACCACGTTCGTCCTTCAGGTCGATCCCTTTGCTTTTGAGAACTTGTAGAGCGACATCGACGTTGTGGACCTTCTGCAGGCGGCTGATGGCCGGGAGGCGGAGCTTCACAGATAAAGTCCAGTCCTGGACAAGGAGCTCCATCACTCTCCTAAAGCAAAAAGATGATCCTTAGCTTCCATCATCATCATCATCGCTTCAACTGATTTGTCATGCAATGAAATGTTTATGTCACACATTTAAATCCCACAGCAGCAGCAGCTGAACATAAACGAGTATCTAATGAGAACCTGATCCACACATACAGGGCTAGTCAAGGTCAAATCCAGCTTTTGCCAATTTAAATCTGGCTCATGTCAATTTGAATTCTTTAAATATATTTAATTAAATGCTGTTATAACCCTAACTACATGTTGGCCAATCAGAGTACAGGACAACATTAGGGGCAACATACCCACTTGAAATACAGGATATTTAAAAAAAAAAAATACCCATGTAATTACAAAACAGAAAAATATGTAACATTAAATTGCATCATAACCTGTAGGGAACCTGACACAAATAAAATGGAGTCAAAGATTTGCTCTGAAAAAAAAAAAAAATTTATTTAACAGACTCACAGACACAAACTGAACCACTGTCAGGGCTGTCAAAGAGCCAATCCTTCAGTGAGAAATCAAGGAAGGAAATCCCCTGTCTGAAACCACCTTGTCTGAGAGTCCTTAGCTCCCAATTCCCTTGCCTATCTGAGCCTGACCTCTGAGAGAAGCACACACGCATCTGGGATCCGAGCATCGCATTAAAATTCATGCCGACACACTCACACTAGACGAACGCCACATTTTAAGTCAACTGCCAAATTCTTCACAGCGAAGTCGAACTCGTCCAGGGGCGTCTGAACGTGGGAGACGGGTAACCCGAGGTAGCTGAGGTGCCGCGGGAGGATCCCCTCTCCGCTCAGGAAGTCCCTTGAGAAGGCCAGCAGCAGGTCTTTACTTGCCTGTTAAATAAAAATGTAAAAAATTGAGCAGTACATAGCACGACAGAGGTTAACACAAGCCAAAAAGACCAGAAGAGGGGAAACTGTTTTTCATGCTTTTATTTCAGTCACTCTTCGCCTCCCTCAGTAAAACCTCCCTGGATCGTCTCCAGCTTGTGCAAAATGCTGCTGCGAGGCTCGTTACCACATCCTTCGAGACCTCTAACGTCACACCTCTGCAGATCTCACTGTGCTGGCTCCCCATTAAATTTCGAATTCAATTCAAACCTCTAGTTTTTATCTTCAGGCCTCTTCATGGTGAAGCATATCTGTACAGAGATTAACTTTTCACCAGGACTCTTGGGGCGCCTGATCAGAGCTTATTATCCATCCCTAAATCTAGAAGAAAAACTAATTAAAGCTAACTGAGCCTTTGCAATCGTGACCCTTACTCTTGAAATCTCTCTCCTCGATTCTTTGATCCATGAGCTCAGTATACTCAAAAAGCAGTTCAAGACTCATCTTTTTAACCTATTTAAGCTTTTTTTTCTTTATCATCATTCCAAAAGCACAATGACATCATATGCTCTCCCATTCAATACCAAGAAAAGAGTAACTATCTTAAGCTTTTATTCAATGTACAAAAATTGTAATTTTCCACAAATGTTTGTTGGTGACACATTGTGTCTCTGGCGTACCTTGAACTCAGCATCAACACAGAACAGACAGGGGTCGTGTTCAATGAGCCGGGACTCTTTGGCTTTGTCCAGGAAACACACGAGCAGCAGCAGCTTCTTCAAAGTGAAGCGGGACAGCGCCTCCTCGTGGCCTAACCGAGAAAAGGTAAACAGGCATTCATACAGTGACAATCAAGACAATTTCCAGTTTACAAAGGAAATCTTCTTATTTTGATCACAAGATATCCTTGTTTTAAAAAGTAGTCTTTACACTCCCAAGTTGTTTGAATTATTTAATTGCAAGTGGGATTAAAAAGGAATTCCAAACATCTACAAAATCAGGAAAGTATTTCCTTCATCCTTTGCTCTGTCATCTGTCTTGGGCTCTTCAGCATTATGTTCCCAGATTAATTTTAGGAATAAAACAACATTAGAGGTTTTGGGACATTAATCCAATGAATCCAAAGTGATCTTTAAGCCTCATGAGAACTAATCACATTCAAAAAGTAATCGGTTACTCAAAGTGAAGAGGGGAAAAGAAAAAGTGAAACATCCTGTTTTTCACCTGAGTGTTAATCAATTATGTTTGTGTTTGGAACATTTGAATAATCATGATCATCCAATAATCATCACATCAACTGAAGCAACTGCAGCTGCACATTTCAGACAGTTATAGATCTGGCAGCATAACATTGAGCATCATGCACACTGTATCTATATTTATTATTTAGTTATATTTATTTGGTTGTGCTGCCCATTTCCTCATCTATTTTACTTCTTTTTTTTCCTCGGTCTAATAATATAAAGCACATCTATTCCAGTGCAAAATGTCATTGTTGTTGTGTTGTTAGAAGGAAATTAAAAGTTTGAGTCAGCGAAGGAATAACAAGAAGTCGGTTAATTAAGGTTGCACTCATGCCCAAGTTGTTAATTTTCTATAATAAAGTGTTTCTGTCTGGTGATGATAAAGGCAAACCGAGACTTGTGCTACAGCTCAAGTGGGAAATTCAAAAGCAAACCTGGGCTGATCAACACACAAACAATGCCCCATTTTTAATTACTTTGAATTCAATTAAACTAAAAGTCTCGGCTCTCCTGGTATTTCTATTAGCTCTGACGCTGACCCAACATCCTCTCAAATTACCATCTTTGTAAAGGTGGGGCACTCGGGGGTGTCTGAACTCTGCAGCAATGTCCGGGTTCCACAGCAGTCGCTGGAGGATGAACACAGCCAGGCCCAAGGTGTCGCTGTTGCTTTCCAGTGAGATCAGCTCTCCGTAGATCGTCTGAAGATGAGCAATATTCAGGGTAAAAATAAATAATAATAACATTGTTGGAAATGGCAAACGCTGAACATTAGAAGAAAACACATGTGTCAGAATACCTCAAGTCCGATCCGTAACCACAGAGGGTTGTACGAGAGGAGCCAGTTGAGGACTTTTTTACGTTCACCTGAAAGATGACACGAACAGGCCTTAGTGACAGGAATCTCAGAGCATTGAGCTTTCATTAAGCAGGACTCTTACCTATGTCCTTCCAAAGGTGGCGGTCCTTCCTGACAAGCAGTCGCCGGGCCTCCACCTCCAGTTCGAGCCTCTGAATGGCCTTGACCATGGCGTCAGATGTGAACAGCTGGCAGGCGGAGCGACGGAGGCGATTTAGCTTGCGTCTGGCTGTGTAAGTGCTGAAGGACATCTCCTCTTTGGTGGGAGCTTTGGACACACTATACTTGTCGTCACCGCCCATAGCAAGGGACACAGCATTTACTACACGAGACACACAAGAGGAGGGTACAGATTTAAGAGGTTAGAGATATTTAAGGTGTTACCATGATCTTCTCATGTTTGAGCCTGCTGCCTGTTACCTTTGGCGACTTCGGTGTTGACCTTAAAGTCATCTGGGGTGAGGACGTAGTTGATCCACCATGTGAAACCCCTCTCCTGCTTCTCTATCCACCTCTCGTCGTAAAACATGTTCTTGGCAGCAAACGGCATCGGGTGTCTGGGTAGAGCTGAAAGAAAATAGTACAAAAACAAAAAACAAACAAATTAAAGATAAAAGCAAATCACAAAGCTCATTTCACAGTGTTTATGATTCTTCCAATGTTCACACACCTGTTTGTGCAGGCTTAATAAAGCTCAGCTTCGACTGTGCCACAGCGATTACTTTTGCTGTCTTCATAGAGGGAGCACCAGGTGCCTTTCGAGATGGAGCACCTGTGAACAACAGAAGGAACTGTTATTGACGCCATTATCCTCATCATCATCAGCTGCTCCCTTTATGAGTCGTAACAGGGTATCATCCTTCATTCACACACACGTATGTTCTATCACACTTCCACTGACTTTCACTCTTCTTCCTTCCCTCAACTAATCGCAGCAGATCGCCGAGTTAAAGTTCTTCCTGTTAAAGGGGAGTTTTTCCTTCCCACTGTCACCAAATCCTTGCTCATAGTGAGTCGTGTGATGGGTAAAGATAGTTGAAGAGACTCCTATCTGACCATACCTTTCAGCCACCCTGAAATTCCTACATGTCTTCATACATGTCTTGCACCACCCTCACATACTTCACTTTGACTCCTGACTCCCACATAAATGACCACAGTTCCACTCTTGGCACACAATCACATGAAGTATTTGGTTCTTTGCTGCAGTTAAACATATATTATGTTATATGTGTTATATTATGCCCTTTTCCAGCTCCATACTTTTATCTTTGGACTCACACAGATCAAAATAATCTGTGTTGGTCTTATGGCTGTGATGGAGTAGTCAATTTTCTTTAAGGAGGATGCTTATTGAATGAAGTGACTCAAAGCATCTCTGATAACCATAATAAGAAAAAGCTAAATGATTGACTGGCAACCTGTCAGCCTGGCATTCACCCTGTGACAGCAGGACTACGTCCATCCCCTGCAACCCTGAACTGGATAAGTGATTAAGATAGATGATAGCACTTCATGTCACTTTATAGGCTAAACACACTCTTTTCCAATCCTTTTAATTAAGCGGTTTTGTTTTTTCCCCACCAATGGTACATTTCCTATCAAAGTCAAGGAAAAGAGTTTTTAGCTCGTACGAATGACTTGTATGCAAGCTAACTTATTACTTAAAACTTTAGCCCTGAGTTGTACGAATATCCATTTTTGTAACGGTGCAGAAAGGATTATAAGCATTATTTAACCCCAATTTTTCAACATATTCCTGTATACCTTGTGAGACTGCTTTGGAGTGTGGTAGCTTAGCCTGGGCAGGAACTGCAGACTTCATAGTCCTTAGAGATGATGCGGTCACTGAGCGAACTGAGCCTACGGGGAGGGATAGAAATTGCATCAGACTTCAATAAATCCACAATATAAGGACATTAACCGTCAGCAGGTTATTCACCTTCAAACTGCCAATATTACAAACACGGCCTGAAAATAACACCCCGTGCTCCGAGTCCAGCACCAAAGTTTAAAATAACGATATCTTTTCCGTTCTTATTTTATTTTACAACCCTGTGACAGACTGAGAGAAACTCCAGCTTCCCATGATGGATGGCTAAATTTAATTTTTTCTGTCTGTCATTTAGCCCTTTGTTTAGGGAATGAAATCTTTTTAAAATCAACTGAACTGTCTCTGGTTTTGTAGCCAGTTTGCAAAACTGATGTGACAGATAAATATCAGCCAGTGACATCCACTAATAATCAGTCAGCAAGGACAACATCGGCTGATACCAACATCAACCGATACTGGCATGAGCCATATATCACTATCACCAGCAACCCTTTTATTGAAAGTGAAATAAATAAATAAATAAATATGTGATACAAAAAGAAAACAAATGTGTTGAGCATAAGTAGCTTAAACAATTCAAAAGGAACTGATTTAAAGTTTGTGGAGATATAGTCTAGATTTTTTTATTCCTCCTCTCTCTGAACATAATAGAGCTGTTAGTATAAAGCATATCTAAAACAGCAGACACACAAGCTACAGCCTCCAACTCAACAAAGACATGAACAACCTTCTTGAAGGAGGCTCACCTGATGTTCTCTGCCTTTGTGATGCACCTCTCCTCTCCTGGACTGATCGGGAGGGCTCGGTTTTCCCAGGAACTACCTTGCTCCTTTTTACCTGCTTGGTTTTCCTGTCATCTTCACTCTTCCCATCAGTTTTCAGAAATTCCTCACTCTTCCTCTTCTTGCTCTTCGCTACTACGTTAACGGGAAACAAGTCTTCCTGAACATGAGGAGGTGTAAAAACTGCTAGGGGCTGCTCGTACACTTTAGATTTTGACAAAAGGTCATGATGATGAGGAGAAGATGAGCTCACAGGTGTTGGAGAGGCGACGGTAAAAGCAACAGGAGCAAGGACTGAATGAGGTGGGGACGTTACTGAGAAAGAAAAGCGAGAAGGAGCCACAGGTGGAGGGGAGGAGACAGGGAAGGTGATGGGTGCAGGTGAGGCAGCGAGCCTCGGGCTGGTGCTGGAGAAGATAAACTCTGGGACCTGAGGTTTGTCATCACACGGGCTGATTCCTTTGTCCGAGTCGATGACAGGAAGGCTAGGACTTTCTGGACCTGACTCACACGGACAGCTGCCATCAGACAGCTCCAGCGTATTCTGCAGGAGCCTTCGTCGTGACTTCTTTATTTTCCTTCCACTTGAACCATTTGCCTCCACCGGTGCCTTACCCTTTGTCACTGTGGCAGAGGTGAAAGAACCTTTTTTTGTCCCTTCAGGAAGTTTATCAGCCTCCGAAACACACAGCTCTCTCACTTTCTCTGCTTTTTTGCTGACAAAGAAAGTAAGTCTGGGCTCGCTGGACTCTGACAGCTCAGGGCTACCAGATGACGCTTTGAGGACATCTGTGTCAGGTCGACAGCCGTGTTTTTCACTGTTAGATTCGAGCGAATCTGAAAAGTTACAGCTCGAATTATTATCTGGAGGGCTGGTGTTAACATCGATCAGATCAGAGTCGATGAGAAACAGGGCCTCTTTCAAAGACGGGAGGGGGCTTCTAGGTAACTCACTGTCAGCAGCAGCAGCTGCAGACTTTGCAGTAGCAGGGAGTGGGATTTCTGACTCAATCCAAGGCATGAGCTTCTTAAACCTCTCTGGCGTCCCAATTGGCGACAGCGTCCTGTTGAGGATTTTGGTAAGATCTTTGTTTTCAGGTTTTCCTGCAAGGACATCTGGGCTCGCGGACATGCTACCAGAGTCTACCACCTGTGCAGCCGGGACAAGCAAAACCAGCGGAGAGTTCCTATTAAGTTGTTGGACGTTCTCCTTTTCTGGCAAGACCAGAGACTGTTGCTCCTGGCTCAGATTTAAGGCTTTCTGCTTGTCTGATTTCAGGCAGCGATCCCCAGCGGGGCTGTGCTTGATTAGGGACCTCTCTATGGCACCTTTGCCCTCGTTAAGTGAAGCGAGCGGGCTGCGTGGCTTGTCTCGTTTGTACTGTGAATTTCGAGACACTTGGAAGGTTTTATTGGCAGCCATCTTGAGAGGGGGGTGCTCGACCTTCCTTCTGAGTGTTGTCATTTTTTCACCCTCTCTCTTGCTTTTGATTGTGTCCCATAAGGTCTTCTGAAAACACACACACACACATTTTCAATGATGTGTAAAGTTGCAGCCTACAAAACAAATCATATAAGCTAGGCCTCCAGTTAAGGCTATAACTGCCTCATAATAATCAGACTAAAGAGTCATACCAGTTATTACTGAAAGCACACATCACAACTGCACTGAACTCACCAAATATCACCAAAAGCCTTACTTTTGTATCTTACTGTTGGTACAAAAAAGGCAAGGCATTTTCTCATTTGAGGTCAAATGTGATATTCTTTACCTAAAATAGCTTAAAGTCATTCATTCACATACAGCCTAACTTAACCTCAAGTGAGACAGGCCAGTGGATGCAATGTATGTTAAAAAACACTGTTACAATAGGCAACATTAAAATAAAAAAATAAAAAAAAAGCTGAAACCAGACACAACACAATGATGAACATCCTGATATAAATATATCTCAGTTTTCACTGAGTCTGTCATTACGTGCACATTACAATTTACAGATCAATGACCATATTTCATATCCAACAACTTGTCTTGATCTAAAAATGCTTTTGTTTTACTTTTCACATGGTTTCACTTCTGTTTAGTGACTGACATAACCTCCGATGATTAACAGTGTATTTTGGAATAAATAATGTCTTCACTGCTGCTTTCTTACTTGGCAGCTGCTCATCAAAACATACTGCAAAGTGAAGGCGGAAAAAAAAACTTCAGCTATCTGAGAGTAACATTAGCTGTAAGAGCCTCCGTGTAAAGCTGTGGATGCTTACCTTTTTCCTTTTTGGTGCCTCTGCTCTCCCCAGCAGGACAGCCTGGTGTTTGAGGACACCACTGGCATTTAAGACGATTAGCTCTCTGATCCCACCTTCTTCGGTTGGCGTCCAGGTCACCACCAGAGTGAATGAGCCCCCAGGCTGGAAACAAGGACCGACTCTTATAAACAGAAATCTTTAAGAGTGTATTTAATGATATGAAAATCCCCGTGGAGTTTGGAATCTGGTGTGTGAATGGGTACTCGTGTATTTTCTGTATAAGCTAAAACATACCTGGATTTTGAACGTGCTGCAGTCCACTGAAAAGCCTTTACTTGAGGGGATCTTATCAACAGAAACCTCCGCTGCAGCATACTCTGTAGGGTTCTCAATCCTCAGAACAGCCGACTTGGAGGTACCCAGCTTAACCGACCCAAAGGTTACGAAAGGAGCCTTTGAAAACTGGATCAAACTCAGGACAGGAACATCGTTCTCTTTGTCTGTGTAGTCTCTCCTTGTTGGACTGAAGTCCAAAAATCCTCTCTGTCCCGAATGTACGCCTTGTGCCATTTGTAATTAATAAAGTCAATCTTGTAGCTTATAAAATGAATTAGAAAAAAACAGCTTAGTTAACATTAATTACATGTTAACTGTTTCCAAATGGCCGTTTAGACCCAACACTTGTTAGCTAGCAAACGTTCACTCTCGCTTCCTTCGACAACACACTGACAGACAATCTAGTTTGAAATTCGGACGTCTTGTTTATTGAACCAATGATAAACGAGAGATAACGACCCCGTAACCAATGGGTAAAGAGAATGCATTGAATCCGTATGAATACACGACGGTTGACCAATCAGCAAGCGAATACGTTTTTAAAACGCCGTAGGCTACGCCCACACCACGAGACACAGAAAATATGTCCACTCTACTACGTGAAGAAAGTAGAGCCATAAGCAAACAGACCGCAAACGTGTCTCTCACCGTTTTAGAAGTAACTTGCTGCTCGCTCAGCAATGTCTGATAAAAACTGTAATTCGAATTTCTAAATGACTTTTCTGTTGGTCCCGTATTGGCCATAATTAATAGGATTTTAGTGTTTCACCACTATGCGAGCATAGGGGTTCTGTCAACGACTCGTGCTTCTCATCCCACGGATAGCTCGCCGTGATCGTATAGTGGTTAGTACTCTGCGTTGTGGCCGCAGCAACCCCGGTTCGAATCCGGGTCACGGCAGATTTTTCCCTGCAAAAAATATTATTTAAAAAAAAAGTAACACAAATCCTGTCGGATCAGACATATTTTAAGTTATTTCTGAACTAGGAAGTAAAAAAAACATAACTGAATTGTAATTGGAAACCAACTTTAACTAGCACTTTGGCTGTCGTCCTTAACACTTGTAAGATCTTTATTCGCTCTCTAAGATACGATAAGATAAGATAACCTTTATTACAAAACTAAATTTGTTTTGTCACAGAAGGAAGTGGACAGTGCAAAAGTTATGTAGCAAAAATTTGAATATAATAAGAATAAATACAGTACACAACTGTACAGAATAAAATCAAATACTATAGTGACGAGTGCATACCCCCAAAATATTCCCGTTTGTCTTTGTGACATATAAACTGGTTGTGGACTTCGGGAGGTCCAGAGAAGGTCCACTGCCGGTTCAGATAGAGGGGGAGGAGGTGGTCAACAAGTACAAGTACCTCGGGCTGTGGGTGGACAATAAACTGGACTGGTCTTGCAACACAGAGCACCTGTATAAAAAAGCCCAAAGCCGACTGTACTTCCTCAGGAGGCTGAGGTCTTTTAACATCTGCAGGAAGCTCCTGAGGATGTTTTACCAGTCGGTGGTTGCTGGAGTACTTTTCTATGCTGTGGTGTGCTGGGGGAGCAGCACAGCAAAGAAGGACTCATCCAGGCTGGAGAAACTGATCAGGAGGGCTAGCTCTGTGGTCGGCATGAAGCTGGACACTCTGGTGACAGTGGCAGAGAAAAGGACATTAAAGAAACTGATGGACATTATGGACAATGCTGGGCATCCTCTGCACACGGCCATTAACAACCAGAAGAGTCTGTTCAGTGACAGGTTGCTTCTCCCAAAGACAAGAACTAACAGACTTAAAAACTCCTTTGTCCCACACGCCATCAGACTGTTTAACTCCTCTCTGGAGGGGAGAGGGAGGGGAAACAGGAGGACAAAGGAGGGGGGAACAACTAAGCTGTAGTGCCTCTTCACCTCACTGTACAATACCTTGTGCAATACTTTTTGTAAATAGTCAACAGTGCAATAGACCTCAATACTTGAAATGTGCAATTCACTTGTATTTTTATTTTTATTTTTATTCCTATTTATTCTATTTATCCCCTTTGTATATTTTATTTATATTTGTCTCTGTATTTATATATGTGTGTGTATATATATATATAACATTCTGTAACTGTAACTTCTGTCGGTGCTGTGCTTTTTGGAAATCGAAATTCCCAGAGGAACCCACCCGAGGGATTAATAAAGTTCTATCTTATCTTATCTCTTATCTTAAACAAGCGTAAAAACAAAAATACTGAAATTACCAAAGAGTGACTAGGTTTCCAAAAATGCAGTAGTTCCCTATTGTGCCCAGCTGGGGGCAGCCTTTCTCATTATTTCAGCAACAGCTTGTCGATTTCCGTTCAAGTCATACAGTAAAGACACAAATACAGTCTTCTCGGCTGGGAATGAATTAAATCAGTTCATTACGCAGTGAATGAAACGTTTTCAGTTTTTTAAATAATAACTATAATGATAAGCAGAAACTCGATATTACACTTTTCAGCACATACACAGCAGACCCAGAATTCTAACTTAAATCTTAAAAATGATTGAAAAGGACCCCTATCAAGTATTGTTATATATGACATTACTGTAGATTGCCTTCACTGATGCATTTTAGTGATCTATGCATTTTATTTGGCATTTTTATGCCGAATGCCCTTCCTGACCCAGCTCTCCCTGAGTGGCTCAAGGCCCTCGCTGTAGCTATGTTCACTTATGCAGCAATCCAAAAGCAGCATTTTACTGTTGTAACTCATCCATATGATGTTAGTTTTGTCTACTTTGTGCATCAAAGGTGGGTTACAGTTGCAGACTGGCTTCCTTCAAGGGGAACCAAGACAAATTATATCTCAGTCTCTGATTTCCTCAGTTAGTCTGCTGACTTGATCTATGGAGCCCATCTTTTAGGGCCTTTGTGGCCTGAACATCTGGATAGCAGATAACGCATGAAAAAAGTGTGAGAGGATTGGGGGGGAATTATTGTCTGGAAATCTTGTTTGGGAACCACTGGGGAATAAAAGTTATCATCTCATAATCCATCAAATGAGCCACAGATATTTTCAATGTCAAATACCAATAGAAAAAATGCAACTGTAAAAATACAAGGGTGCATAAAATAGGAAATATCTTGCCACTCAGAAAATTGGAGCAGCTCCACCAACCCCAACTTAACAAACCAAGATGGTGATATTTCAAGTAAACATCAGTAAAACTGTAAAAGCTTCAATATGTACTGCTACTATTGAGCTTTTGTGACTCGCTAAATGAGCCAATCGCAGAGCATTAGGCTCTATCATTAGGATAGAAAGCCAAGCATTCAGTCTAGGACTCATGTCACTTCCAACTCCCAACTTCGGAGGCAAGTGGAAGGAATCATTACTGTGTGGCCAGAGTCAACCACATCCTCCTGGTATCTATCCCTTTAGAATTGTCTCTAACACCCACTGTCTTTTTTGTCTTTCATCTCTTTGTGGCTGTAAATGATTTCCCCTACAGAGTGCTTTTAAAGATATGCTAATGTAAATTCCATGCCTCAGTGAATGCAAAAGGCCTCCCCAGGAGGACTTGCTCCTTCACTTAAGACAGGCTGGAACAGAAGGATAGTCCGAACAGTAAAACACTCACATCTTTATATAAAATGTATAATTATTAATTATTTTTATTAGAAACCTTTTAAATAGAAACCCATGTGCAAAGAGCATGAAGTTTAAATATAGGCTCTGGTGATGAGCCTGGTTCTGTAGCTGGGCTTTGTAGTCAAATATGTTTGAGTTTTTGGTTGAGGAGGAGCATCCAGTGTGTTTAAAAGCAAAGATTAATGAGGTTTTTAAGAGCCATCAGAGTGCAACAGTCAAAGGCATACTTTTAGATGTTGCATTGGTTTACAAGTATAATTATACAAATCTTAAATTGGCATCTAGATAACAAATGCATTATACCACTGGCTTATAATTACTGAATCTTCAGGTCTAAAACACAAATACAGCGTATGATAGAGGTGGGAAATTCCTGGAATTAACTTTAACAGCTTACGTGCCGGTGATTTAATGAATATTATTATATAAGAATGCGCAATGTAACGAAAACTGAAGAAAAGGGTACCGTAGCACACGAGGAAATACACCTGCATGGCCTTTCAGCATATAGCAATACAGTCATTTTCTACAGCTGACACAGCTGTAACTAACTGTAGACCTAAATTTAGTGTCAACTGGGAGAATTTTCAAATAGCCTTACTACCAAATACCCCACAGTCCACTTTTTGTTTTGATCCTCCACCCTCTTCCGTTAGAGGCTGGTCACGTGACCAGAACGTCCATCCAATCCGGTGGCAGAAGCACAGGGCTCGTAATTTTGAACAGATGGGGAGCTGCCAGGCTGTGGAGAGTTTCTCCGTAACTAAACTAAAGGTTGTAGCGAGAAATGCGTAAATATTTCTTCGAGTGATGGATAGTATCCGTCGCTACAGCGAATGAAGGAAACCCTTAGCGCTGCCCTTCCGTGATAAATATGAGTTCTCATGTTATCAGCCCTGGACCGTACCGAGCCACGAAATTGGTAAGTTAAAGTTCACGAGCTAGCTAATACCTAGCTACCCAGTGTAAGATCGTCATCAACGGAAGCGCTAAACTGAGCTGCAGCTGCTTTTAAACACACGCGTTTTGCCGGCTTCTCTAAAAGCAATACTGCAAGAAATTCACAGTAAAGTATCCTCTCTGTGTTTCAGCGTTGCAAAATTGTGGCTCTCTCTGATTTAATATCATCTTCATGACTTTGTTTCAGCAACAAACGTCACCTGTAATCCAGCTAACGAGACCGATTAGTTTACATGGCGTTTGAAAACTGGACCTCAAAGTACGAATTTTCATTAACGACACTGATGTGATTTAATATGCGGTGATGTCTTTTAAATATATATGTCAACAACCTTTGTTCAGTGAGCTATAGACACTCACTTATTTGAGTTTCTAATAAAAGAAATTCACTGGGATGGTGGAATTGGAATATTTAGAGCAATTCTGTTTACAAATATTAGTTCATTCATTAAGATCAATCCTTATCCTAAACCAATAATGTTTGCAATTAACGTCCCATGGCTGCTCGATTACTCTGTTATTGTATAAGTGTAACAGATGCGCAGGTGTCATAGGGCTGACAAATATGGTTCTTAAAGAAACTGTGTTTATATGTTTTTAAAAAAGAAAATTCACGATCGCTCGTAATCGGAAGGTTGCCGGTTCGAGTTCCGTCTTGGACAGTCTCGGTCGTTGTATCCTTGGGAAAGACACTAAACCCGTTGTCTACTGGTGGTGGTCAGAGGGCCCGGTGGCGCCAGTGTCCGGCAGCCTCGCCTCTGTCAGTGCGCCCCAGGGTGGCTGTGGCTACAATGTAGCTTACCATCACCAGTGTGTGAATGGGTGGATGACTGAATGTGTAAAGCGCTATACAAATACAGACCATTTAACATTCACCTTTAATGGTGGACCTAAAGGATAGATCACCTGTCAATCCGGTTGCTGTCAAACCTCCAGTCCATCAGTGCAGGAATTTATTTCACAACTTAAGTGACTTCTGCAGGTCATTGGTCTTGTGATTCCTGAATCTGCAATATGCCTGCAGAAACCAAAATAGTTTGTTTTAAAGTAAAACTGGTCTTAACGCTGCACATGCTTTTTGAATTTTGTGCATAATGAGCTACCAGTTGATGAAATGTGTACCAACGCTTGGCTATATCTGCCAGCATCTGAATCAGCAGATCCTGTGCTGGCTTAATTACAGCTTAGCGATCTTCTCTATAGTAGAAGCGTCCTGTCTTACCCACTGTTACTTCTCACGGTCAATTGTCATTATATTGTTGTGCACTTTTATCAGCTTTCCAATGGAGCAATTCTGTACCGTATGACACATTGTTATCTTGTTTCCTTGCTTGAACTGTGCGTGTCCTGTTTCAGTGGAATGAGGTGACACGTTTGTTTCGGGCTGGCATGCCCCTCAGGAAACATCGCCAGAACTTCAGGCACTATGCTTCCTGTTTCACTGCTTCTGCTGCTGTTGATTGGCTGCACCAGCTGCTCTGTAACAACAGCAACTTTGGCCCCGACGTTACCAGGCAACAGACAGTTCAGCTTCTAAAGAAGTTTCTGAAGAACCATGTGATTGAAGATGTAAAGGGACGCTGGGGAACAGAGGACCTGGAGGACAACAATGTGCTGTACAGGTAATCTGTTGGCAGAAATGTGCTTTTGGGGATTATTTAACAAAACGGGGCTTAATATGTTGATTGTGCTCCACACAGCATCAAGCAGTCTGTTTTTTTTTTGGTTTTGTTTTCTTTGTCCACAGGTTTCCTTCCACTTCTCCTCTGAAACCCATCCCCTGTTCAGCTCCAGCCTCAGAGTCCAGATCCATAAAAAAGAGACCTTCATTCAAGGACAAAGAAGGTTTCTTCAGGTTTAGAAGCACAAGAAGGCAGGAGAAAGAAACCCAGGTGAGTTAGATTTATCACTGTTTCAATTTAAAACAATAATATGTTGCATTTGAGAGAAAAACAAGTTCATAGATGCAGTTTTGCACTAATAGAAAAAAAAAATAAGATTCACTCTGTGATGTTGGTCCTTGTTCCGTACATGTGTTTCAGGAAAATGTGGATCCTGCACTCCGAATACAGCAGGAAGGCGACAATCAGCCAGAAGAAGAGCAGCAGAAACAGAGACGAGAGCTGACAGTGGAGGATGAACAGGAGATCTGGAGAGACATCACGCTGACCCAGTATAAACACACAAATCTAACCCCCCAAAAAACCATTCTGTGCAAAAAAAAATTTAAAAAAAATGAGAAAGACTTCCATGTATATCTAAAACTTGTGTATGTGTTTCAGTCTTCAGAGGATTCTGGATGTTCCATCTCTTGACGAGGTTTTAGACCATCGTTATGTGAATCCACAGAACATCATCCACAATATGACCAAAGTCAACAAACACGGAGTGGTCACACTGGACGACAAGACCAGTAGGTTCACACACCAGTATAAAGGAAAAAAATGTACAGGATAGTTTATGTATAAAGACCTCATCTTTGAAAAAATACTTTTTACCATAAGGATGTGCTTTGAACCACATACTAAAGTCCTAGAAGTGCCATTCTCCAGTGTAAAAGGCCAAAACAACATAATACATTTTTTTTTCTTCAGGTAAAAGTATCTGTGAAAATGTGGTGTTTCTGGGCAATTTTGAACCAAAAAGTCTGGACATAATTTAATCCAGAGGTCTCGAACTTAAATGAGTTTGACTCATTATACTGTAAACCAACAAAGAGTCTAACATTAGAACTGCCTCCATAGATGACCTTCCAGACTGGGTTCTGTCTGCCATGAGGAGCCTGGCCAATTGTGAGTAGCTGCAACTATGTCCTGCATTAACAGTTTTAAAAGGAAAAAGCTTTTTTTTTAATTATTATTATTATTTTTTTAATAGATTTTTTTTATGTGGTTTAATGGATCTATTTACTGAAGATATTATTCAGTGTTGTTACAGTTGCAGTAACATGGTGTTTATTTCCAGGGCCAAAGTACAACGGCACACAACAATCCTATCCTGGCTTTGAAAGAGATGTCTTCAAAACAGTGTCCGATTACTTCTACAGCCTCCCACAGCCACTGCTCACATATGAACTGTATGAGCTGTTTATCAATGTTCTAGGTGGGTTTGCTGCTTCCTGTTAATCTTTTAGGCCTTGCAGAATCTACATGTTGGTGTTGTGTTAGGAT
This sequence comes from Diplotaxodon limnothrissa, assembly GCF_057381915.1. Lineage (NCBI taxonomy): Eukaryota > Metazoa > Chordata > Actinopteri > Cichliformes > Cichlidae > Diplotaxodon > Diplotaxodon limnothrissa. The sequence continues at coordinate 10,858,525 of NC_140612.1, read as the reverse complement.
CAAATTCGGCTGCAGGTCTTTTCTGACATGTTGTCTCCAATGTGAGTTGAGTGTTTGACCTCTAACAGTGCTTTGTGACCCCCTAACAGAAGTTTTGGTTGTTTGTGGAATCCTAACTGTGATGTGAGCTGCTGCACTTTTTGTTTTTGTTGTGCCTGATCAGCTGTATGAACAGTAATGGTTTGAACTAACTAAACCTTCTCCTTCCCCTTTGCTGTCTGCTTGCACTGACACCCTGCCTGCCCCCTTGGCTTTCTCTGCCCCCCTTCTCCATGTCTTCATTCACTTTCAGTGTTCTGCGGCTACGTTGCAGCGCCTTCTATGCGCCAGCATTTGAAGCGCAAGAAATCAGACCTTCCTGCAGTCCCCCCTCCAGCCAAGTCGTCTTTTCGCTCCACGGAGTGTCTCCTCCTGTCGCTGCTCAGACAGGGGACATGCGACGAGACAGAATCCCCCATGAGGGAGGTAATTGGTGGGAAACTTCAGTCCCGGCTGGCAGCACTGAAAGGAGGCGGCGGTGCCGATGACGGCCCATTAGGAGGCAGCTGCATCAGCCTCAGTACAGTTGTTCCCACAAGACCTCAAACAAGGAGTTGCTCCCTGGAAACAATCCTGGATGACTCTGCCCCTCTTACTAGACAACAGCTGTTTCAGTCCAGTGACAGCCTGGCATCCTTTGCCTATAGCAGCAGGAGCCAGGACGACAGCTCTTCCATCACAACACCTCACACTCGTTCATTCGGGACATCTGTGTCCAAACCAGCACCCATTACTTCTGAAAACGCTCCAGGAGTTACAGCCAGAAACAGGCTGTCTGTCATACCCTTGGCTGGACTGTCAGCTTCACACAGGTCTCGTTCCTTACGGCCTCACAGCTTCAGCAGCTGCCTGGACATCGTCATAGAGACCAGGGAGGAAGATGTCAAAGAGCTTAAGTGGCAGGGTCGAGCAGCAAGCTGCCTCAGTGTAAACTCTCCTTCCAGTCAGTGTCAGGCTTCCTCAGCTTCACATCCTCCATCACTATCTTCCTGTCATCCCTTCTCTTCCTCCTTTCGTCCTTTCCCTTCTTCTTTCTCATCTGCTGCAACCAAAGCACAAGGGTCTAATGCTGCTACAGGACCCAGACCGGCCTCCAGCACCTCTAACCTTTGGACGCTTCCTGCACCTGCTGCTGTTCGCCGCTGCCTCAGCTCTCTGGAAGTGTCCCACCTGTCACAACCTGTTTCACTGCTCAAAGCGCCTGTGTCTGTGTCCGCCGGCAACTCCCAACCCCCCAAAAACCAAAATGAGCACAGTAAGACCCTCTCACCTCTACCTGTCTCTGTGTCTATGTCTAATCAAATTAACCTCATCTAACATCTCACCCCTACTAGCTCCAGTTTGTTCCCTCACTCAAAGCAGGAAGGCCAGTTCCAGAAAATGGCCTCTGTTTTTGTATTCAGCAGTTGACCTTTAACATTTAACAACAGGAAAAAGGCAAAAGTCTGTTTCACAGATCATGTAGCTGCAGCACAGTTTAGCCAGATAAATAGTGCTTGTTTTCTCATACAGACCCCCAGATTTCATTAAAATCTATAGAAACAGTCTAAAAGGAAGATGGCATAGGAGTCCTTCATTCCTGGATGACAGTCGTGCTGCAGTGTCATGTTCACAAGCTTTACCTGCCTCAATTCACACCATAGCTGTAGTCGATTAATTTTCTCATTCATCCATTCATTGTGTAGTCTAGCAAGTGTGACGTAGCAATGGATGAATGTGGTGCTGAAGTGTGGTTCTTCAGTTTGACTGAAAACACTTACTTGCGTGTGCGTGACTTTCTAACGGTGTTCCTGTATGTAGGCGTTCTCCAGCCTCAGTGTGAACGTGTAGCCATCGAGGCCCTGCAGCTCTGCACCCTCCTCCTTCCACCCGCCTCCCGCAGGAAGTTGCAGCTGCTCATGAGGATGGCGTCACGCATCAGCCAGAATGTAGACATGCCTCGCCTCCACCCTGCTATCGGCACCCGGACATTGGTAAGGAGCTAGCAAATATTTTTTGTTCCTGTCTAATACTCTGAACATTCCCTAAAGAAGTGTGAGCACAGACATGTATGTCATGTTCTTTTATCATGATGTCCCTGTTTGTTTACCTTTTATTCACTTGTGTATCTGGATGTTTGTCGTGGATTTCAGATGGTTCACACATTTTCAGGCTGTGTCCTGGGCAGTGCTGAAGAGGGTGATTTGGATGAGCTGTTAGCAACCAGGCTGGTGTCATTTTTAATGGATCATCAGCAAAGCATCCTCTCAGTCCCAGAGTACCTGCTTGGTGCCATCAGTGACCATATACAGTACCTACGAACATCACAGGTATACCTTCAAACTGTAAACCACAACCAACTAATTCTTAAAGAAGCAGAGTAAGTGATACCCTGCATGTCTGTTCAAATACAACTGCAGAAGCAAGCTGATAGCTGTGAATGCTCAAAAGACACCTTTTCATGCTGCTGGAGGAACCTGCCAGCTTCATTGGGAGCTTTAAAATCTGTTAACATGTTGATTTCTTCATGTTTGTACTGTCCTGATTTCAGGTCCCAATTGACTCTGTTTCAAAGACTGACAAAAGCGATCCGGTTTGCCCTCCATTGCCGGTCTACACGTTCTGCCATCAGATCAGTGGCGCTGAGTTTGAACAGCAAAAACTGGAGTCTTCTCAGAAGGCCATGGAGGAGCTGCTAGAGATCCTGGTGACAGATCAAAACATCAGTGAGAAGGACAGACGCAAGAAACTGAAACAGGTAACGGTCTACTGAAAGTCCAGGCGATGCCTCAAGTCTGGTTCTGTTTGCACACAGATGCAAAGTGAATAAAGAAGTGTCCCTCTTCCTGTCTTGATTTGTAACCCTAGTACTTGACCAATGAGTTTCTCATCAAGTTTCAAATTTCCTTCAGTATGGCGTGATGTTTTAAACTGTAACAGTGGTAGCTAACATGCCAAACCCCATGGTTTTAAACAGTCTCCCACTTACTTATGGGAGAGGTAACAGTGGCTGTCTTTGATACACACTCACACATATTTGGTTTTGAGTCAATTTGCAGTGTTTTCAACTTGAAAGCTATTTTCAGTAGCCTTCAGATTCCTGACGTTCACACAAGGATATAACAAGTCACTTCATATCCTCAAAAATGCTGGAAATCTGCAGACTCAGCAAAGTGTAATTTTCTTATTGTTCTCCTAAGTTTCAGAAGCAGTACCCAGACATCTACAGGCAACGATTCCCCTCCCCAGACCGAGAGAGCAAGACTGACAACAAACCAAAGATTAAACCTCCACTCCTCAACATCAAGAAGACCAAAGCTTTCAGCATCAGGAACTGAACGACTGCAGGAGGCGCGCTCTCGCCGCTTACGTCGTGATCGCTGCACTGATATCACACTCCTGGCAGGACAATTGAGAAGTTGTTTTTCCCATGGCAGCCAAAAGCAGTGTGTTACATTGGAAATGCTGTTTTTACTGTTGTGTTTATTGTAAGTAAATGTAGACTGGATGATTTTAACAGGAGTTGATTTGTGTATTCATGTGTTGTGTATATTTGTATTGAGTTTTATGTGCTGACTTAGATGAAGGCTTGTGACCGTAGCTCTACAGAGTCGCTCATACCATTTACATGTTTTATGAAGAAAGGTACTTTACCTGTTGTCCCCTCACTTTTCTTTTCTATTTGTATCGTGCGTGCGTGCGTGCGTGCGCGTCACTTCAAGTAAGAAGCAAGCTCCAAAAGGCAATTGGGAGAAAAATATGCAATTCTAAGATCACTGGTCAATATGGGAGCAATTAGATTTCTTAATTTATATGAATATTGACAGCAGGAGGGAGTGCTAGTTGTTGTTTGTTTTTTGTTATGTTGATGTTTTTTTGAAGTTTCAATATTTTCTATCATAGATGCTTAAGTTTTATTTGAAACTATTTGTCAGGCCTGATGTTGAGCATTTTCTCTTTCTTTGCCCTCATCTTATTTTTCCCTCTGTCAAGTATGGAGTTTTTAAAACTCTTTTTGAAATCTTAGTTTTATTTCTTGGTGATCTTTTTTCAGGATGCCAGCTTTTTCATATCTAGCTCAGTTATTTAAATCGCGTTAATCTTTCCAGTTTCTTTTTACTTCTTGAGCTTGTGTGTCTCATCCCTGCTTTGTTTAGTGGATTGTTTGCACTTGGAGCTAGGCCAGCATGCTTATGTCAATCACCAGTGTGGTCATTTATACATATTTAAGGCTTATTAGACTTCCCAAACCAAGTTTTTCCATCAGACACCTGATATGCCCTTGGTATGGGTAGTGCCTTGTGAGAGCTTGACCTGAATGCGCATCCATTCATTTCAGTGCTGCATGCTGACAGGTATTTGGTAAACTGAGGGGAATTACACAACTCATGTCAAGTGTCTGAAGAAATCTTAATATTCAAATGGTGTCAAACGCTCTTTTATTTATCTTAAGCTACATGAAGTATTACTTCTACCCTGGTATGTTTGTGTTTACCTCAGATCAGATGGTGCATGCATGTTTAACCGCACACGCACTCATCATCGGTGTTCTACAACTGTTCCTCTACATTGTTTACTATGCAAAGTCCTGGGAAATAAATTGTTTTTAGCTGTTCAGTGTTTCAGTGGTGTTTGTATTGAAGTGACAGCTTTATTTAGAACATTATTATTATTATTATTATTTCTGGTGTTGAACATCTACCTGGCAGGATTTTTTTCCCTTTGATATTAAATTGATGTTTGTGTTGGAGAGATTTTTGCACTGATTTTAAATTATAATCGAGCAACCCCTAAATGCATTTTGTATCCTGGAGACTGTTTAAACCTAAAAGCAGCTTCACAGTTTTATATTAGCGGGCAGTACCATGTGACTTCTTGTTTCTAAAAAAACAGCATCCATTTATTCCAGTGTTTCATGCTGACAGGTGTACGCTGGGGTGAATTACACAACCTGTCTCAAGTATCTGAAAAAATCTCAACAAATTCAACTCCCAAGTGTCAAACTCTCCTTTTTTATTTATCTTAAGCTGCATGAAGTATTACTTCTCCCCTGATATGTTTGAGCTTACCTCAGATCAGATGGCGTGTGCATGTTTAACCACACATGCATTCATCATCAGTGTTTTGTACCTACATTGTTTCCATTGCAAAGTCCTGGGAATAAACTTGTGTAGCTGTCCAGTATTTCAGTAGTGTTTGTACTGACAGGACAGCAATAAAGGTACACGATTACATCTGCCTGGCCACCAGTTAGGTAATATTACCTACTTCTTTTTACGTTACTCTGATGCTCCTGGTGGGAAGATTATAATAGAGAATCACTTAGATGCATTTAATATCCTGAATATTCCTTAAACCTAAAAGCTGCTTCACAAAGCAGCAGGCAGAACAAACACGGGCAGCCAGGCTGCTGCTAAAGAAGCTCGTTCAGTGTGCCCGAAGTTTCTCAACTTTTTGTTACTTGTTAGAAGTAACTATAATCTGAGTGTAGCCAGTCAGAATTAAACCACAAAGTTTATTATTTGCAAATGTGTAAACTGGCGGGCTTCATGATTTCATATTTTTATTGTCCTCTATTACCTCCGTGATCTTTCTTGTGATCCAATATTTACACGATACTTCTTCCATGGCATAATAATAACAACCATATTATTATGCCATGGAAGAAGTATCATGTATCTAAAAGATGGACACAGTATGATTTCCGATTGATTTCTGGATTCTGCCTTAAAAACGTAGGTTATAGCATTTTGGCTGCTGTCTTGTTGGATTTTGTGATCCAGAAGCAGAGATATTTAGATGTGACAATAAGTTGCTAAATGCCTGATAATTTGTGCCAACAGATTATTAAAATACTAGAATTAAATTCACTAAATCTGAATCACAAAATAAATGGTTGTTTTGTGTCTTAATGTTTGTCAGATTATGCAACTGAACGAGCTCCAGTAGACAGCAACACTACGATCGCAGTCAAGACCCAAAAGTCTTGTCTAGATAGCTATCAGCTTTTAGGAAACAAACAAAGAAACACTTTGATACGGTTCCTTGACTTACCCACCTTCATTTCTTGTGATACTGCAAGCCGCAGGTGGTAGGGAAAGCATCTCAAACCAATAAGAATTCCACCTGTTGCAGGATGAAATGCAGCCCATTTGTGTGTGTGTGTGTGTGTGTGTGTGTGTGTGTGTGTGTTACTCTCCTTCCTCACTGAGTAGCTAATTAAAATAGTTTCTCAGCCTTTGTCAAAGCTGTCTGGAACTAATTAGATAAGATTCTTTCTGCAAGCATATCCACCTTCAAACACACTGCTTTTAAAGGCTGAATTTGCTAGTTTGACCCACATCACTGGTGACTGTTTGTGTTCCCAGACCTTGTTTAGGTGGGCCGGAGAAAGTTCTGCAAAGAGCCGGGGGCCTGGCGTCTGAAAGGAGAGGACACAAAGCTGGCTTGTTCAGCTCTGGTTAAGACTTGGGGGGAGGTGGAAGAGGTTTGGGAAGGGGTGCTGAAAAGGGGGAGCAAAAGGCATGAAGGGAAAATAGGAGGAGGAGAGGAGGAGGAGAAGAGGACGGGGAGCGAGGAGGGATGGAAAAGGGGAGGGGAGAAGGAGAGGAGGGTGGATGGGGCACCGTTTCCATTGCTTACCACAGGAAATCTGTGCAGGGTTTAAATACCAGCCAGAGCCTCTTTTGTAAGCAGCTTGTGTGAAAGTGTGTGAAGAGCGTAGCAGCATGGTCAGCCGGTGAGTAACACCTTCTCTTTAGTTTCTCAGATGCATGGCAGTGAAGACAAAAGCTTGAAAGGTTGAAAATGACTTTTCAAGGTTGGGTTTTGCTGGTTTTCCCCAACAACATAACAGAAAGCAGCTGGCAGACGTGCTTTGTTCTGCTCTGCTCGAAATGATCTGATGATGAGTCATCGGAGCAGATTTCAAACAGTTTACCTCGGGAGTTTCAACCTGAAATTTCACAGTAAGTCACTGGTGCTGTAGTAAAATACTCGATGGATCTTAGAAAAGCTTAGAAAAGCTGATGTATGTACTCTGAAGGAATCTTGGCCCAGTAACTGAGGAAGAATTTCAGCCCTGCTTCTACACAAATGCAACAAAGCAAAACAAAACTGTGAGAAAGAATGTTGATTTTAAAAGGAATAGAGAAATGTAAGAAAACACAAAAATAATAATACATGACAAAACAAGACCACTCAGAACCCCCAGAGGAGGCCCACTGTACTTCTGTGAAGTTTGAAGACAGCTGAGGAAATATAATGCAGTGTGACCTGGACTTTGACCTGATTTTCACAAAAAGTAAATCAGCTCGAGCTGTTGTTGGTATCTACCGTCTGAGAAAATGTGGAAATGATATCTTGACAGCTATGGATGCTAGACTGCAAACAAACAAATGGAATCAATTACATACTTCCTCCCTTTGAGGGGAGGACAATGGGTAAGATATCCAACAAACGACAAACGAACTGGCTGTTAACAAGACAAACAAGGAACAAGCAGTTGAGAAAACTTGTAGACATATTTCATTATTTCTGAAGTCCAAAAAAGAAAAACTTTTTGTATTTTGTTTGCAGCGTGGAGCATCCTGCTGCCAGCTACAAGAAGATCTTTGAGTCTGTGGAGGAGCTGAATGAACCCATACCAGCAGTTATCACTGGTAGGAAAGAGCGACTGACAAAAAACAAGTAGCAATGCATGGCTGTGTCGATGGCAGTGTGGCTTTAATCACTAACATTTATGGTTCCAAGACGGCGAATCACCTGAAATTTCCTCCAGTACCAGTGTTCATGAGATTTCTGATTTAGTGGTAATGAATAATCTGCAGTTAAATATGCTTTAGATATTATGAGAGTCCTCTAAAGATTTATCATTACAGGTTGGGCAATTATGAACAAATCAAGGATCACATGTGGGAAATTAGAAATTCTTTATTTTGCTGAGGAACATTTAGCTGTGACAGATCTCCTGTCTCCGTAAACTTGCATCTATGATCTGATGACTATTACTTATGAGTGGCAGAAGCAAAGAACAATGTGCCACACTCTTCTATTATATGTTCACATTTGCAGTGTGAAGGTGGCAGGTAATGGCAGGTATACAAGGGGGAGCCCATTTTTCTAAACTTAAAAGTATATTGGTTTGCTTTTATAACTTGCGCAACAACTTTCAGGTCATGTCACTGCATATGTTTACAATGATGGACTGTAGGAAAGGGGGAGGGGAAGGATCCAGGCCATGCACAGTATAAAAACTGGACATACAGCTACTGTCACAATGTCATCTGTTGATTTCTAAAGTGCAGTTTTGAAACGTCATGATTGGTGTTTTCATTGTCACCAAAAATTTAAGCAGGTGCGACAAACACGGGCAGGTGTGATTGCTCTCTCCCTAACTACTTGTCAATCACAAGTCATCAACAAATTGACATGTCATTCTGAAACATAGTATAACCAAGATTTACAAAATAGACTTCACTGTTCTTCATGAAATAAGTGACTGAGCCCATAAACTCAGGAAAGGGTTAACACAGGGGAATGCGGGAAGACTTTTCCCATAGACTGCTGTGGGACCTGAACACTTTCAGTAACCACAGCTATCCCCATCTGGTGGCCTTCAGATTGCATGCAGGGCTAAAGCATTTTACACTGGCTGTGTTTCCTCACATGGAATCTACATTTATGGTTTTCTAACCCCTCTCTTGAAAACTTCCACTGATGGTTGCATTGATATAACAACTAAATTTCATCACAAGCGTGCGGTTTCTCCTATTTTTTTATCATCTGAAATGTCAAATGGAAACATCTGCAAAAGGCATTTCTCCTATGACATCCACAAGTGCACTGCCTATTTCAAAGTCATAGTGAAACAATAAACACAAGTTAGCGGATTATATTAACGCAATCATCTAATATACACTAAAATAAATATGTACGGCATAGTAGCATAACGCCTGAAAATACACTGGCCAGCATTATCACTACACAAGTGTGCTTTTTTAAATTACGTATAGTTATTTGTTAGTTCTGTATTTAGTGTTTACTCAAATAAAACTCCTTTGGTGACCATTAGGTTACTCACAGGTAACGTACATTGAACATGACACGCGAAAGACACAAACATTGCTATCACAGAAGGATAATAAAATGAACATAATACTTAAGAAAATCAATAGTTAGGATTTATAATAACATTATTATGTAACATATACGAATAAATATAAATATGTATATGTGTGGCATGTATATGTACTGCCTCATGGAGTGTAATGTTTTTTGATTGAACTAAATGTTGTACATTGGTTAACATAAAGGCTACTGTGAAAGTAAATCCTTTGATGCAAGGAAAATAGAGAGAAGACATTAGTCTGACTTAGTCTGAGATATACTCAGCTTCAGGCCTGACCTGTTCACCCATCTACGCAAAATGCATTTTTGGTGTTACTGCCAGGATCAGTCTTGTGGATAAAAATACTGTAGTGTTATAAGTGACACTGGGGTGTTAGAAATGGGTAAAGTTTGATACTAACCACTTGATGTGCATAGTGTGAAAACAAGTGTAGACAGAATCCTATAGTCTGAGTTTTTAGACAGCAGAATGTGGCATCATGTGGTCAGGATGTGCACGGCTTCGTTTGATGGTTTTATCACTGCAGGTGTTATCCCGTCATGGCTGGGGGGAAGTCTTCTGAGGATGGGTCCAGGTCTCTTCGAGGTGGGAGATGAACATTTCCAGCACCTGTTTGATGGACAGGCTCTCATCCACAAGTTTGACCTGAAAAACGGTCAGGTGACTTATTACCGGAAGTAAGAAAACGGATTAATCTACAAAAGCAGAGCACATTATTTTTATATTTCATATTTCAAGTTGCAGTATTCTGAGGAAATACCTTTTAAGAACGTACGTTTCTAGCTGTACTGACATCAGGACGTTAAGGCATTTTTTCTTAAATCACAAAAGAAAAAGAAGAAGAAGAAAATCTGGTTCTCATATTCCCAGCAGCTCCAAGCTCCAGTTGTGGGTTTTTATGACATCTGATTTTGGTTTGGAGTTCTTTGCAGCTGAGGAAAAGTGGGATGTTGCAATGAAACAGGCAACGAATGAAGAAGGCTTTTTGTGTTTCAAAGATTTCAGTCACGTGTCACAATGAAAATCTTTTAAGTAATATGAGTGGGATTCAAAAACAGCTGACATACTAGTTGATGTTTGTGCTCAGGTTTATTAGGACAGATGCTTATGTTCGGGCCATGACAGAGAACAGAGTTGTCATCACTGAGTTTGGCACGGCAGCCTACCCAGACCCCTGCAAAAACATCTTCTCAAGGTAATCCCAAACCCATGCCCTAAAATGCACACAAAAGGAACATTACACTGTACAAAAGCTGTCGAATTAAAACAAATAGCTCAATAAATAAATAACTTAATATGCAATTCAATTAAAAAACATTTTATTTATATGACTTAAATTATTGTGCTTCCTTGATTGCATTTAAACGTGCTTTTCTCATTTGATTTTCCATTTAATCAATTGTCAATGTACGGTTATTTCTTTATTATTGGTTTATTGATGTATTGCAAAAAAACAAGATAAGAAGATAAAACCTTTCATTTGGCGCGAAGCTGAGGCCAGGAGACTGTACTGAACAGTTAGACTGGAAGCGTCCAACATTCCTGTGGTTGTGAAGTGCACGATGTTGAAAGCGTTCAAATGGAGAAACCTGTTGGGGTTTTTTTTTCAAGATCTATTTATAGATTTTAAAAAAAATCCTTAGTGTTTGTCATTTATGTTCCACATATCCCCTTTCAGTGTTCTTAAATGAACCGTGCTCATTCCCAGTGCTATATTTTTATTCTGGAACTTCATATAGTAGTTTTCATGAGTCATAGTTATGAATAACTATCAATATTCTAATAAATATCCATGTTATATTATAATGAGCCTTGGTGCATCCTCTCAGCTCATACACTGTAAACAATCCATTTAGCTCCCTCCTTGTAACTCAACCTTCATCAGAAACAGGTAGTTTTACCAGTAGGTGGGTTGGGGTTCCTGAGATGACCATATTAAGGTATCCTCCCTCTTTGATGCTTTACAAATCCCAGGAGTAAAACAGTGTCAAACTTGAGCTTTTGGTTCACATACACTGATCTTATCATGTTGTGCCTGTGTTGTTGTATTATTACTATGGGTTTAGGGAAACGGTTGGTTTAATATAAAGTTTTCCTCGTGCTTGTAATTTCAGGTTCTTTACTTACTTCAGAGGCATTGAAGTGACTGATAACTGTTTAGTGAACGTCTACCCGATTGGTGAAGACTTCTACGCAGTCACTGAGACCAACTACATTACCAAAGTTGACCCTGATTCACTGGAGACATTAAAAAAGGTGGGAGCTGATTGGTTTAAATTTACAGTAAGCTAGAGCCATCGTCATTTTCTGGTAGCGTTATTAAACCTATACCCTCCCCAAATATGCCAGAAGGAAGAGTTCTAGTTTTCAACATTGCTGCATTTTCAGTTGCTTTATTATTCTTTCCTTGCAGCATCTATGACTGTTTCCGGTTGTGATTTTACATATTTAGCTTTCAACTTGAATGTCTTCCAATTTGCAATAGGTGGATCTTTGTAAGTACCTCTCAGTGAATGGGGTGACCGCCCACCCCCACACTGAACGAGATGGCACGCTCTACAACATTGGCAACTGCTTTGGCAAGAACATGAGTCTGGCTTATAACATTGTTAAGATCCCACCTGTTCCGAAAGGTGAGTTCATTATACACAATACTCTCAATGACTATCAATGGATATGTTTTAATTGATTATTATTTTATTATTTTATTATTATTATTATTATGTTTATTGATGTTTATTGACCTTTAAATTATATTGTAAATTTTTATCTTATAGAGATTTGGGTTTGAAAGGAGTATCATGCCTGAGTTTTCCAGATAAGCTTTTAAGCACTGACTGTTTGTTACCGCGACGATAGACTGTCAAGAAAAAAGAAGAATATGATAGATAAAAAGGGAGCGAACAGGATAGAAGAAAACGGTGGATAACAGAAAAAAGAAGAAAAGAAAATGAGACAAAGATTTAAAAAAAGAAAAAGGTTTAAAAGAAAAGTTGAAGCAAGCAGAATGCAGAGAATTCAAATAAAATTGTCAGGAACAATGTATATGTTTGTATCTCTGTGATTCCAGATAAATCAGACCCCATAGAGAAGTCCCAAGTGTTGGTCCAGCTGCCAAGCAGTGAGAGGCTTAAACCCTCCTACGTACACAGGTACAGAGTTATCTCATACATGTACACAAAGCCTGGTTTTTGTTTTTGTTCCTTTCTCTCTGTATTTGACGTTTTACCATTAAGATGAACTGTGCTTTGCCTCTGAGTGTCTTTCACTGTTTTGCTTATCTGTCTCCAGCTTCGGTATGACAGACAACTATTTTGTATTCGTGGAGCAGCCGGTGAAGATCAACCTGCTCAAGTTCTTGTCAGCTTGGAGCTTCAGAGGAGCCACATACATGGACTGCTTTGAGCCCAACGCCAGCATGGGGGTAGGCAGGGCACAGGCATTAAAGAAGGCCCCTGGAATCCAGTCTGTTCTTGAATGCTGGAGTTACAAACACCTGCAATATCTGAATATAATTTATATTAGATCTTTTGGACTCTTTTGCATTAATTTCACTAAAAGCCACACAGCTGTGCTATTTACTAAAGTCACCTGCTTGCTCCAAGTTTCTGAGCCTTCTCCTGGGAAAAAGTTCATTGATTGGTCATGTGTGTCTGCTTGGTATCATCTGGTCAGTGAGTATGTGTGTTTGTGTGCTGCAGACATGGTTCCACTTGGCCAGTAAAGAGCCAGCGGGTTATCTGAGTAGTCACAAGTTCAGAACATCAGCATTCAACCTCTTTCACCATATTAACGCCTATGAAGACGAAGGATTCATCGTTGTCGATCTCTGCGCGTGGAAAGGGTAAGTGTAAAGCTGTGTGTATGTGCAAGTGTCTTACATGCAATTATGTGACATCTCTCTCTCTCTCACTCTCTCTGTGTTTCTTTACAGTCATGAATTTGTGTATAACTACCTGTACCTGGCTAATGTGAAAGAGGAGTGGGAGGAGGTGAAGAAAGCAGCTGCACGAGCTCCACAGCCTGAGGTCAGACGATATGTCCTTCCACTGGATATTCACAGAGTGAGTCTACACACAGAGATAGTGCAAGTTATTTATGTCATCAGTTATATGTTTGATCATTAATAGTGATTATTTAGCACTGTAACAGGATCCATCATACTGATTAGGCAGGCCACATTTTTTAAAATGCAGAAGAAAATTCTTTATAACAACACAGTATTAGGTATTGTAGCAGCTAGATGGTGTAGTGGTAAGACTACAAACCTTTAGAGCGAGAGTTGCAAGCTCAATTCCCACCGAGTATCCAGTAAGGGTCCTGGCTTGTCCTACAAAAACCTGACTTGTTGCTTGCAAATTCCACATAAGTACAGGACACTTGCACCTTTTGTCGTGGGTCTTACAGTGTCATTGTTTCCTCCAAACGCTGGCCTGCAAATTGCATATAATTACAGGGTACTTACACCTAATACACAGGTCGTATTATAAAGTGTTACCAGTTTTTTAATCTAATATGTCATAGGATTGATCAGAAACATTGTAAATGATAAATAGTGATTAATGGACTCATGGAATCGTTTCTTCATATCAGTTTTAATTGGTCAGCTCACAGCCTCTAAAGCTAATTTTTGCTACTACAGTATAAGTGGAAAAGGTGTTGTCACTGTTATTTATGTGTACCTGTTTATCTGAATATAGGTCAAGTTAAATTAAATCTACTTATATTAGATGCAATATTATATTATTATTATTATATTATATCATAGTATAATTGGGAATAACAATCATTAGCCTCTCTGTGTAACCGAAAATGTACTTAAAAACTTAATAATGTATTTAAATACCTTTTGTTTCACCCGTTAAACTCTTCATCAAAACTGTGAGAGCGGTATTAGACATTCATGAATCAGAAAATAATGAAATAATGGGATCTGTTTTGAAAGGCTAAAACTTGCTTTGGGGCAAATTTTATCTTTGTATTTTCAGCATTTTGTTGTGTGGCAGTTTGAGATATTTACCTTTAAAAGTGCTATATAAATAAAATTGTATTTTTACTTTGTATTGCTTTTATTAGATCCTTACTGTAATGGTTCCCATAGAGCTGGATTTACAACATTGGACTGATCAATTAGTTAGCTTGTTTGTCATATCAGGAAGTAACAAAATAGCCCAAATAAAAATCTAGTTGTAATATGACATACAAGATCTGAGATCTGAGAAAATTGTGCAGCATCACAAATAATTTTAATTTGTGACAACAAAATGTTCTGTCGTTCCATATTTATTCAACCCTAAAAAAAAACCCTGCATGAAGCCAAAACATTTACTGTAACCTAGGAATGATATCTCTTTATCTTTAAGCTCCACGGTATTCTGTACACAACTTTGTGTGTGTTTTCAGGAGGATCGGGGGAAGAATCTGGTATCTCTGTCGTACACTACAGCGACCGCCGTTCTTCACAGCGACGGTACTATCTGGCTCGAACCTGAAGTGCTGTTTTCTGGACCAAGACAGGGTATCACATATACACTATAGTTTACATGTTCTCTGTATATTCCAATATGTGTATCCTGAAGGGTACATAATACACTGATTGTTATAACATATTAAATATGTGCCCATATTCATTTCTTTTCTCTGTGTCACTCTCTCAGCTTTCGAGTTTCCACAGATCAACTATTCAAAGTGCTGTGGGAAGAAGTACTCCTTCGCCTATGGCCTGGGACTCAACCACTTCATTCCTGACAGGGTAAGAAGGGTTTTCATTGAACACATCAGGAGACGAGGACAGTTGCAGGGCCCGTGACGTTAGCTAACTCCACAAGACATTAAAAGCAACTGGTTGCTGCTTTAGATCGTCAAGCTGAATGTGCAGACCAAAGAGACCTGGGTGTGGCAGGAGGAGGACAGTTACCCATCAGAGCCACTGTTTGTGCCGTCACCCGGAGCTACAGAGGAGGATGATGGTAGGACACATTCTCACATCTTAGCCCACAGAATTACACACTAACACTGGTCTTCAGGGTGTTTGTGGCTTTCAGATCATATTGAATCAAGCATGAAATTAATTTATTAAATTATTGTCTTCTTTATTAGATGCTTATCATTTTTGTTGTTGTCATTATATTAAGTAAAAAAAAAAAAAAACGAACAAGGATCATCTAGAATATGCTCAATGGGTAAAGTGACCGCCTCCATGTTTTTATATACAGTTTATCATCCAAAGGCGCATTATTTTCTATGTCCAGTAAGTGGAACTCCTGTAAATGCTTTAAGTTTTCATGGAAAATTAGATGAGTAAAGCTACATTTTAAGCTACACTGCAGTCATTCACACATTGGCAAGTGTTTGATATACAAGTCGATTTTGTGTAATGTATGTTTCAAACCAAAGTTTTTATTAGCGCTACATAAATCTCTGCCTAGCACAGATGACACAACCTAAATATGGGATGCAAACGTATCCTTTCTTTCATTCATTCAGCATCAAATATACATATTTTATAATCTTTACACACCCAAACTCTAACTGTAGACACATTACGCTCATTTGAAACAACTTTTTGCGTTTTTCCTTATGAACGTTTGCTGTAGAACACGCAAGCAGTTGCCTCCCGTGTCTGGGTTTTACAGGTGTGTTGCTGAGCATTGTGGTAAAGCCAGGTGCGCAGAGACCAGGTTCCCTCCTGGTGCTGGATGCCAGAAACCTGACAGAGCTCGCCAGGGCAGAGGTCAACACTATCATCCCCATCACCCTGCATGGGACTTACAAGCCATGAAGCTGCGTTTCTTCCAAACAGGTGCTTCATGAAATACACCAGTCTGGCTCTTTTCTCCCACCATAGACGAGTTTTCTTATGGAAATGAAACCCCATCATTGCTTTACAATGCTGCTAAAAAAAAATAAAAATCTTCAGCAGTCTCTGTCATATGTTACCTGGCCACACAATGCATGTTGGTTCTATTTTTCCTGTAGCTGTAGCTGGTGGTGAGAAGAAGCCCAGCGAAGCATTACATCAACCACATTTACTGCATAATCAGTTTATGTTTATGTAATTGTTGTTGTAAATCCACAAATGTACACAGACGGTATTTTTGCTACAGGTATTTGAAACAATTTTGGTCAAATACAAAAACTGTTAATGTGTATTTGTTTTGACAACACATGTTGTAAAAATAAATCTGTGCATACATTCATCACTCATCACAAAATTGAGGCAACATTTGGAAATGTGAGCTATAAAAACATGTAATCCTACCAATCCAGTAAAATTATATGATGAGCAGGATATGGGTCTGACCACGTACTAAAAATCCAAAACTGACATTAACATGATATTAGAAAAGAGTTATATATTGGTGCATCCATGTCATTTGGATTAAGCACCATTGCTTGTTGCGTATGGACTTTTGATATCACTTTAAATTTGACTCTTCATTGCATTCAAACTTCAGATTTCAACATCTTTTTAGAAAATCAACAGCATGTTATAATACCAGATGAATAGTTGTGGATTAACTGTACTTTATACATATATGTTCCTAAACTTGTTTCTGTGTACACACTGTGGTTGTTACAACTTAGTTTGGCACCAAATACAGTAAATATGGAGTATAATCAAACTTCCACAGTGCTTTGTGAAAGCTAGCTGTTTATCGTTGACCTTCATGTATATGCAGCACTGTTTATAAGCCAATTATATTGTTGAATTTAGAAGAAAAAAAATGTAGATGCAAATAAAAGCAGTGCTATTTTTCTACGATTGGAAATAAAGCTGGCTGCAGGTCCACAGCTTGCACAAGCAGGTCAAATGTTGGGTTATTAAACTAAAGCAGATCTCTGTTTATTCAGCAGCATACCACCCTGGCATCAGCACTCCCACTGACCAACGACATGTACGTGTCTTCTCGTCTCATATTACATGTAGTTTTTTAATTGATATAAGATGAGTTTTTTAAATTTTATGTGAATGTGTAATTTCACTTTTTGGTTAATAAAAAAAACAAAAAACAAAACTTGTGTTCTGTGTTCTTCCTCAAAACATTACAAACAAATGACTACACAAAATGTTAAAATCCATGATAATTAAACTAAAAACTGTACTACAATAGTTACATTATAATTTTTTTTCTAAACTGGGTTTCTTTTGGAACAAACTGACAGAAATAGAGTGCACGTTTCTAGGCAACTGTTTTTTTTTTTAGGAAGAAACTAATTTTAAACCAAAATGCAGGCTGCACTGATCCAACTTTTCCAGTTCTGATCCAATGCAGATACGTAGCTTAAGTACCAAAGTGATGCTCATGTTATATTAATAAGCATTAATCCTCACTGTGAGAAAGAAACTGGAAATCATTCTTTTACATGTAAGGCTACAGGTAAAAGGAGCCAATGCACTGCTGTTCATGCTTTGTGTTGTAAAGAACAAACAACTGAACTGATTGAATCGCTTATAGATCAACTCGCTGTCAGGCATTCTGTGTGAGGAATGATCCACCACTAGGCTGCTGTGTGTAAACATCCCAGAGAAATATTTTGTTCTGCAACTTGGTCTGAAAGTGCTGACAATCAAAACCTGATGAGGAACTGTGCAGGATTTAAATCCCTCTCTCCAGAGTGGTTTGACCTAGCGCCTACATTTACAGTACACAGGATTGATTACATATTTGTTGTGGTGACCTCAACAAATTTACAGAGAAGCTTCTTCCATTACAAGTGAAAACGGGATTGTTGTGAGTCCAACAGGAGCAGTTAAATCTGATGGGGACAGAAGCCTCTACATACGCAGAGGTATCGATTGCAGAGTCTCTGTAGACAGCTGATACCGCTGCTGTTTGATGATGTCCAAAACGTCTCTAAGAACCTGAAACCAAAAAGCAATAAATACAACAACAACAAAAAAGAAGCGTTCTTAAATGTGCTCTCGAATGTTCCCAAAGACACAGATAATCCCTTAAAAATGGGTCATTTTTACCTTCCGGGTGTTCTGCGGCAGAATGACTCCATCATCCCACATCCTGCTGGAGGAGAAGAAAGCTGAACTCTCTTCCACCAACATCCTGTTTAGTTCCTCTTCCTGCTTCTTCTGCTCTCCTTCTTGCTCACCATCAAGGGGAAGCAGAGAGCCAATGTGACCCGGAGGGGCAATAGAAACTTTGGCATTGGGCCACAGGAACAAGAAATTAGGATCAAATGCTCGGCCACACTGGTGAGGAACGAAGAAGGAATTATTACTGTAAGCCACATTCTACAAGATTACAATGAATCGGTAAGAATTATCATTATGTGCAATTTCTGGGGTTTTTTTGCATATCTTCTAGTGGTGCAACGGATCAAAAGTCTCACGGTTCGGATCACGTTTTTTTTCGTCACGGATTGGATCAATTTTCGGATCAGCAGAAAAAAAGAAGACGACAAAAATTTAACTCGCCATTTACTTATTTAAGTATTTTTTGCCTATTAAAAAGCATTCCACTCAAGACTCATTCCACGCAATTATATAAAAACAAATTAAGATGCAATATAGGGCAGTACAGGGCTTTCTATCTCCCACTCCGCTGTGATATAATGAGCGGTCACGTAGCTTTCCGTTGCCCTGGAGGTCCACCCGTTTGTAACAGAAGATGCCTGGGACAGTTCAGTTATAACTTTAAACTTTTCCTGCTCATACATGCTTGGAGCGATCTTGTCACTGAAGTGGACGCGCGACGGGATATCATAGCGTGGCTCAAGCACGTTCATCATAGTTTAAACTAGTGCTGTCAGAGTAAATCTCGTTAAAATGATGTTAATGCCATAACTGCATTAATGCGGCAAATCTCTGTTAACTAGTTATCGCCCCGTGCGTGGGGCTGCAAAACCCTTGTTTTGCACAACGGAAAACGGCCTCCCGTCTGCAGCTAAACACCCCAATAGCTTTTATACACATACTTTTTTTCTTCTTTTTCGAATCACGTGCGTGCCAAACCGTGGAGTGGGATCGGTTCGGATTACGGATCAACTGTGATCCGTTGCACCACTAATATCTTCTCTAAACTCTCTGCGGTAGAGACTTGAGGCTGTCTTGTGTCTTTAAGCAGTCTTAAGGAATAGTTGAAGGACATTCAAATCTTTTTGGAAGTTGGCTGCCTTTTATTCTGTTCACTGTCAAGATGATCCTGCACGGCTTTAGTCATGTTGCGGTCAGAGCTCCTGGCAGGTCAGTCCATGACATGACTGATAGCGTTTCATTGCTTGCTTTCCTATCCAGAAATGCTTTTACTGTAATGGCAGCATGTTTGGGATCATTGTTATCCCTAACATCACTTCCGGATATGTATTCTCAAACTATGACATTTGTTTATCTTCTAGTTTTTTTCCAGGCATGTCACTTATTTTGTCCTTCACTTCAGATTTTTTTTAAGAACACACCTCACGCCAAGCTTAGATATTCCAAGTTTTTGTTTAAAAGTTCTTTAGGAAGCACCTTCTTCCTGTAAAAATACTATTTTATGCCTGTGAAACTGCGTCACTTGTTTTTGCAGAGGCGACCAGAAACCCACTGGCACATTAAAAATGGACTCTTTGCCAGGTTGTCTGTTATATGGGAACAACACTGGTTCATCCCTTAATTTAGGTGCCTTTTATATCACGTTTGATTCATCGATCAGTGTTACATGGTTTAACAAACAGAAAAATGATCTGAAAATGGTCATGTACAAACTTTAGACTGAAAAATAAATTGATTCGCTCACCATAGCATAGCTGTCTGCACCATGGCAACCACCAATCACCACAGTGATCTTGGGGACAGAGGCGGATGCTACTGCTGACATCATTGAACCCTGAGCTTTTAGATGGTTACTGTTCATCTCTGCCTGGGAGACACACATGAATAAATGGTACTTGGGATGGTTTTTTACACTTACTGGGGACTCAAAGTGATTCTAAACTCTTCCAAACTTGAGTCCCTGTGCATTTGTTTTTAGTGAGAATGAAGTGAGAGTGAATACCTGTTTTGTGGACAGTGTCAGTGCTGCAGTGGGTGCCGTGTTCTGGAGGAAGAGGAGTGGGACGTCTCTCTGGTTGCACAACTGGACAAAATGGCTTCCTTTCAGTGTGGCCTCATATGACAGCTGTCCATCATTCGCTAAAATTCCAACTAGGTGACTGACGCAGTGAACACAAAGAAAGAATTACCTTAAGTTTAGGTGAAGTATTACTTAAGGTATTCATTATCAGCCACATGTAACAGGTGTAACATCATATTTTAAAGTGAAACCAAAATTATATTAGCAAAGCTACTAGATGAAAGCTCGGGTTTCAGGCTACTGTAAACGCTTTTAAAAGAAAATGTTGCTACTGTTTCAGTTTGATGTCAGTGTGAGCCAATTTCCCTAATCTGGCCCTCTCAAGCGCACAACTCTGGCTATAACATACACAACAGATCAATCCACCTACTGCACACAAGGGGCAGCCAATCAGAGGAAAGCTGGTTTAAAGGGAAGAGAAAGGAACGGCAAGTGCTTGTTTCAGGCAGTGGGTGAAATGAGAAGCTCCATCATGGCCCGTATGGGATAAATAAGGATTATTTTAGATAATCATGCAGAGCTACTCTAGTTGAGTCCAAGAATAAAAAGCAGGACTGCAGTAAATGTAAATTGTGTCCTCAGTATTACAAAAAACATTAGGAACACAATGTCAACAATCAGAGTTTATGTGCTACAAGAAGACTTCAGTGAGCGTATTGGTTGTGTTTATATCTTTTACCCATGTATCTTTGCAAAGCCAGTGACGAGTGAGGTTCCATAGCGAGCTTTAAATTCCAGAAAGCGGCTCCCATCTACCAGTCGACTGACTACCTGGGCAGAACAACAGAAACAACCAACTAAAGGTCACAGAGCCGCAACTCAGCATAAGAGTAACAAACTCATCCGACTAGAGCACTTTGTGCATTTGTGTCCGTCACATTGTACCATCTTAACATCCAGGCTGTAGTTGTAACTCTTAGGGGCGAGTCCTAAAAGCTCTTCCAGACTGTGCAGTGGCTCCTCCTCTGCGTTCCTCTTCTTTGTCTCCTCCTCTTCCTCAGGCAGCAGGAAGTTGAGGGTTGATATAATGTTTCTAGTGTAATCAAAAGCCTCCTTCTCCTCCCAGGCAAAGTGATCCACGCAGCCACTCACTCTGGAACAAGATGGTAACTTGATACATGATGATATGAACTAATTCTTCTGATACTATTCAGGACTGATTAGATTTACACACATACTCAGCATGGAGCCTGGCCCCTCCCAGGTCCTCTGGCGTCACCTCCTCTCCAGTGGCAGCTTTCACAAGTGGCGGTCCGCCCAGGAATATGGTTCCTATTCTGTGCACCATTACAGCTTCCTCCGCCATAGTGGGCATGTAAGCTCCACCCGCCGTGCATGACCCGCACACAACAGCTACCTTTAGGATGATCAATTTTCATATCAGAACTGCAATTTGAAATAGTGAAAAAACCAAAAGCAAAAACAAAGAAAACAATGAGAACTTAACAATGGTAACTTGTTCTCTCTTCATTTTTAGACTTAAAAATTCTCTGCCTGTGGAGATTAATTATGCCAAAATTTTAAATAGAGTCACGGTCTTCAGATTATGGTCTCCCTGGAGGGGCACAACAGTTCACAAATTATGAGAATGTTTTAGAAAACAAGTGTGTGCATATGAAACATTTTAAAGGCAAAGTGTAGCTTATAAACAGGAATGATAATCTATGTAAAGACCAAAGCCTTCTAGCTCATCCTTACCTGGGGGATCTTCATGGCAGACATGATGGCTTCATTGTAAAACGTCCTTCCTCCGTGATTCTTATCAGGAAAAATCTCTGACTGGACATTTATACACAGACGAGGAAACAGCAGTCAGTATAAATTCCACTAGCATTCACTTACTCTAAAGGTAGAACCCTTACGCATATTAAATTGGAGATGTGCTTATGTGTGCGTGCGCTAACCTGCAGCGGCAGGAACGCTCCACCGGAGTCGACCAGGTACACGCAAGGCAAACGATTTTTGATTGCTATTTCCTGCGCTCGGAGATTCTTCTTTACCGTGATAGGATACGATGTGCCTCCTTTCACCGTAGCGTCGCTGGCAACAAACACACACCACAGACCGTTGATCCTGCCGATGCCTGAATGATGTTTGTACAGACGAATAAAAAAAATGCATAAAGTGTCACACTCGGATCCCAGAAGATGTGGAGTAAACAGAAGACAATCTGAAATAAAGAAATTAAATGAGGGTATTTAGCTGCGGTCACACTAATCTGTAGTCGTTTCTGACCAGTCATACTGCCGGCTGAAGGTATGTCCCCGTACGGAAGACCCAAACCAGCAAATAGTGACAGCTCCAGAAAGTCCTCGTCATCCAATAGGAGGCGAAGCCTGTCTCTGACCAGCAACTTCCTGTTTCTCTGAGTGTGTCTGGCTATGGCCCTCTCCCCTCCCCCTTCCATCACCTTCTCACTAAACTCTGTGTACCTAATAAATGGAGATAACCAGGGATAATGAATGACAACAAGTGCAGATCTGGCAACACACTGTCACACACAAACAAGCAGGGAATTTATTTTGAGATTAAAAAAAACAAACAAACAAAAATCCACTTAATAAATCTAAAATAGTTGATTAGAAACACCAAATTGCAACAAAGCACATACTAATACACTAGGAAATGTGAGAGCAAATGTGTGAGCAAAACCTACTTCTTACACCAGGCGTTGCTATTTCTGAGGTTTGCTTCATAAATGTGTTTGTGGATGGGCAGAAGGGGCAGGTCCAGCACAGGGAAGGCACTCGGCAGGGCTCTCCTCCTCCCTGCAACAGAGCTCATACCGCAGACTGAACGCTGCCAGTACCGCTCAACAAACCTGCTAAACAAGAATCAGGGAAAAAACATTTAAAGACTTATTTGCAACATGACAACAAAAGAAGAGAGAACTGCAAAAAAAAGATTATGAAAATCTGGAGAGTAAATTATTGTCCAACAGTACACTGAAGAGTTCAAATTACTGTTTTAATTCCAGGATTTTGTATGCAGTAGTGCCAACTCCAGGCCTCAAGGGTTGAAGTCCTGCAGGTTTTAGATATCACCCTGGGTCAGCACGCCTGAATCAAATGATTAGATCATTACCAGGCCCCCGGAAAACCTCAAGAAATGTTTAGGAGGTAATTTAGCCATTTAAATCAGCTGTGATGGATCAAGGACATCTAAAACCTGCAAGACACTGGCTCTCGAGGCCTGGAGTTGGACACCCTTGCAGTAGTGTTTGGGGGTTTTTTTGCTCCTGGAGGGGGCAAAGCTGTAATGGTACATAGACTGGGTTCTCCCTCATTTGGTCACATCAGCTTAGATTTGCTGATTCTAGTTCTTGTTGTTGTCAATTATTGTTCTTCTTGCTCTTAACTAACTGAAGCCTTTCATTGAACTACCAAATAAACAAATTAGTGCTCTCTTCCTGGCCACACATGTGGCAGCACTTCTGCTATAACTTTCTTTGTATTTAACAAAATAAAAATGCAGACATAAGTGTGCACATTAGTTTTTAACTGCTACTTAAATTGTTTTCTTTACAAATAACTCTCACTGAACTAACACAGCCAATCCCTCAACATGTTTGTACTTCCTGCTCATTAATAATTTGTTGCTTTTTAAAGAACTTATTTTAACATTTCAGTCAACAACAAAACAAAAAGTAACTTCAAGGGCCAAATTGCGTATTTCTTCACGTCAACATACGGGCCGCAAATTTGAGCCCCCTAATTTACACTGAAACCTGACATCAGCCAGGTTTTCTATTGAATCCTTTGCCAGGGACGATGATTGGCCCATGCGTTAGCATGTATATGATTGGCTGCTTTGGAACTTTTACCCCCCAATGCAAAAAAGAAATAAAATAAGTCTGTAATATTTATGAGCTTGAACAAATTTGATTAAACGGCAAAGTGTTGCTGAAGCGTTAACCTCTATGTGCCAACAGTTGTGTTTTTGTTTTGTTTTTTATCAGAAATTAACGCACCACCAGAGCTCAGCAGTTGCAAAGTGTGCCAAAGGTCAGTCTGCTGATAAATGACAGTTGGGGAACATATAAACACCTCTTACCTTGCAGTGTAGCGGTGCATATCTGTCATACAAATAAATTCCAGATTATTTAATTGTTCGTAAGTGCATTGCCAATCAGAACCAAACAGAAACTCAATCCCCCTCCAGATGCTGCTGCTTCTTCTTCTTCTTCTTCCTCGCGGTATACTGTAGGGTGGCGCAATTCCGCCACCAACCGCTACGGAGTTTGGATTAGACGGTAATGCTGCTACTTCCACTCCAAAATAATTTGGAGGCAAATAAAATCTACCTACTCTACTCTCTTCCGTTCATTTCAAAGCTTTAGTTTCTTATTATTTTGCAGGTGTAAAAAATATCATGCGGCATTATTAAAAACTCACCCAGCAGCTCCCATAATTACTACTTTTACTATAAGTGTAATTTGTGCCTTTATGCTACTGAATTAGGTTTATGACTAGACATGGGAAATTTGTTTTGCCTCTTGCCTTAGCAATGTTTCATGTATTGTGCAGTGTCAATAAAACATTTCATATTTGATCATTTGTTGCTTTTGCTGGTCTTAAATTACTGCAGTATTTGAGCAAAGAAACAGGGACGCAGTGGAGCCTATCTCAGCTTCCAAAGCTGAGAAGCAGAGTACGACAAGTCCCCAGGCTGTTACAGGGCTAGCATAGAAACAGACAACCATTCATGCTCACATTCACTCCTATGGGCCTATGTACCTGGAGAGAACTCACGCAAGAAGCTTGAGAAACACACAGGACTTAGAGAAGATGTGGAGGGTGAAGGCAATAGTGATCCCCGTGGTAAATGGAGCACTCAGGAGGGACCCCCAAACTGGGAGCTTGAAGGATAAACAAAGACCCCCTGCAGGGCAAGCAGGGATTTAAAAAGCATCAAAGGATCTCATTGTTTAAATGTATCAGGCAGGAGAAGGGTACAAAAAATTTCCACAGCATTGGATATACTGTGGAACCCAGTGGAGAAAACATGGGACGAAAAACCTGGATGCCCCCCAAAACTGATTAAAAGCCAAGATGAATACTGGTCAGTGAGGCTGCCAGGGGACTCGCCATGCACTAGATGTGTATTACACGTGGCAACAATGTCATGTATTTCCATATGTCGAAATTATGTGATAGGGTTGCAGGACAGAAGTGTTTTCTGACAAAAATACACCTTAAAAAACATTTTTTGTTATTAAAATTATTATTTTCTCCTAACACATTTGTTCATCAGTTGAATTATTACAGGTCACATTAAAGTGGGAAAACTTTTGAATCATTGTGATCACATTTTTTAACATCGCAAAAATGATGCATTTAAACAGGGTTGTGTAGACTTTTTTTTTTATATCCACTGTATCCGTGTAAGCAATATAATTATAAGGAGGCCTCATGCTGAGGTCAGTAATTTTTAGTTTTCACTGGCCTTTAGTTCTTGCCAAGCTCTGTGGTGCAGTTTGTCCTGCTGCGGTATTAATCTTCTACAGAAAGATTCAAGCCAGCAGTTTAAACTTAATGCCTACATAATACAAAGTTTTCAGGTGGAAACGTGAGTTACTATCAAATTTAACAGCAAATAAATATGATAAATCAAGCTGATTTATGGCAACAAACCTGTGAAGAGCCAGTCTAATGCAGCAGAATTTGCAACTATGTAGACAGGAATGGAGCAGAATTAAAAACATTTATTTTTAATTTTAAACGTAGTATTTAAATTCTTCAACCTTTTGGATTATTTCCAGGTTCAACTTGCAAAAATTTACAATATTTATTTATTAATTATATATAAATCAAGATCTGTAATCATTCATCTTGGCCGCTAGAGGGAACCACTAAATCATTATTAAAGAAACTGTAAACGGATTATATTTAAAGCGTTTTTAATGCTCTAGGTCATCAGAAATACTTTTCTGATACTTTTCAACACTTTTCAAATAAATATTTTGCCTCGTACGAACTTTTAATATACGCGCTGATGTCAAAATAGCAAAACAAAACAAAAATAAAGCTATCCAAACACGTAGCTTTAAACATGACTTTTTGAAATAAAAGGAACTATAATGAATTATAAATTAATTTATTATTAACACCAATAACAACCGGCTTTATAGAAATGATGTGTAATGATGGAAATATGGTAAGAGATCAGGACAAATAAAAAAATAATAATTAAAATACACCAAAGACAAACGAAATTAAATTATTAATCTAAATATTTGTTTTATTGGCCAGTAAAATGGGACAATGTAAATTACTTCTTATTTTAATTAATTTTAAATAACCAGTCAACAAATGCGCCAAAAGAGAGCTTCGTGAAATATGAAAATGACTGAAATTAAAATGTATTACATTGTCATACCATAAAATCTGTTTTTGTAATTTTTTCCTGCAGCATTTCGTATTATGCCGACTAAATAATTCATTCCATTTCTATACTCGAGTTTGTATCCAGTTCATACATTTAATCAGTGTTTGAATTAAACTGAGCTGCTGAAAATGTGTCTTTTTTTATTTGTATTTTTGCTTTACTCTGTTCTTTCTTTATTGTTGGTTACAGGTAAATACACTTAATATGAAAGACCTGATTAAAAATGTTCACTGAACATAAATCCGTTTTTCTCTTTGTAGATTGTCTGTGGTCCAGGGCCCCTGGAAGGGCGTCCCTGCTGATTCAGGAGGAGGAGGTGAAGGAGGTGGAGTGTGAGTTCAGTCGGCAGACAGTCGGAAGGACCGAATCCCGGCGGCCGTTTGGAGAGTCTGAGCGGGGGGAAAACTGCTTCCAGTACTGGAGAACTCAGAAAGAGGATTTCGCAATGAGTTGGGGAACGGAGCTCTGGGTACGTTTCAACTCTTTTTAAGTGTGCTTGTGAGAAAGTGCTGGGCTTGTTTTCTTTGTGTTTCGGCCCGGACACCGCCGCGACTTTGGGGCAATAGAGCGGAAGAAAGGTGCCGTGTTACCTTTTTAGCTTTGTGTCGCGGAGAGCGGCTAGGCGCTGGTGCTAGCCTGGTCGGCTGCGGTGCTGTAGCCGGCGAGGCTAAAGCTAAAGCTAATCCGAGGCGCACCTTAACGGCTGTGACAGCGGAGGAAACAATAGGCAGGCACTGCTGCAGACACACGGCCACGACAGCGAGCCGGGGTGCGGGTCACGCTGCCTCCACCACCCGGCTATTTGCCAGCTTTAATAATATCTGTGGTGGTAAATTGATTTTAAAAAATTGTTTGTTTGTCTGGCAACTTACTAAGTTGGATGTTGACGGTTTTCTTACATGTGTTACACCCAGTTTCTGGCAGGGACTCCCGGCTGGAGGGTGGAGGGGAGAGAGCCCACTGTCCTGCTCGGTCTCCTTTTAAACGAATCGCAACTTCACAGCCGTTTGATTCACTTACTAATTGGCATAACGCTTCCCTTTGTTGCCAGCTCTCCAGCCTTTTGTCCCAACTTCCATGTTACTGGAAGGAACACATGGTTATTATAGACACACATACGGCGTTACATGTGGACCTCACGCCGTGTGTGTCCTACCTTTATAGTGAAATCATGGCTAAAATGTGAGTAACATTTAAATGTTACAAGTGTGTCAAACACGAGCTGCAGCCGATATTAGAAGATGATTTTTTTTTACCATCCCTTTCTCAAAATAGTGTTTCTTAGTTGCAGTGTATGCAGATTTTAGCTTAAATTAATCTTGCGGTGGGGCTCCATCCTGTATTTTTTTTGGGTGTTGGCCATTACGAGCTGTGTAACCAGAAAGGCTACCAGAAGCACTCCCCCCCCTCTCTCTCTGTATATGTGTGTGTGCAGGAGGAGGAGGAGGGAGCACTTCATCTCCCCAAGATGATACTCCTCCGGCTGACCTCAGTGATTATTATCTGCATTTTAAAATAAATTCATATTTTTTTCCTTTTCTTTTTCTTTTTTCTTGCTCAGCCCTCACATGTAACCCGATCATCTGCTACCCACAAAGAGAGATCTGTTTGGTTGCCTGAGATGCAAAAGAAAAAAAGGGGGGGGGGGAAAGACTTGGGAAATAAAGCACACATGGACTCACATATGATTTGTCAGGGGTTTGTTGGCCTCGCGTCTGCTTTGAGAGTTTCCCATTCAGTTTTTCTTCTGTGGATCAAAATCACAAAGAGATGTGAATGAATGGTGATCCACTGTGCTAATGTTGTGGTTGTGATGAGTTTGTGAGCTGCAGAAATGCATTGATATAAACAAAGGAAAGCATAAGTCTGTGTGGGGGTTTTACATGAAATGCTCTGTGTCTTGTGTTTACCACAGCCCAAGCAGTGTACTGTATATGAGTAACAGAAAATTATGAATGATGAGATACGCTGTCACATGCTCCAGTCTGTATACCATCAGTGAAGCGCTTCCGATATGCTGACTGTAGACGCTGGCTGACACACACCGTCATAATCCCCGAGTCCGCTGATGGGATTAATGTGTTGGCTGTCTGATGTCAGATTAGGGCTTATCCTCCACAAGACACCACATAAAACTGTTGATTGGCTGTTGTGCTTTACAGATGACTGCCCCTCTAATGTCAGGAAGTGTGCTTTTATTTTCTGTTTTTGTTTTATTCTAAAATTGAAGTCTCTGATTTCAAATAAAAGTCTGAGAATAACAATAACAATAAAACTGTGTCCAACTAAAAGATTACAGTTGGCTTAAAAAACTGTTATTCTATGTACAGTTGGGTAAGTGGCTGCTTCACCTATTAAGATACTGGCTACATTTTGCTATATTCTAATGTGAGCAGTTCAAAACTCAATCAGATTTAAAAAAAATGAAATTCTCACATTTGGGCGGCAGAATTTAACACTAAGTCACCCCAATCGCAGTTTGTTTGTTTGTATTTCACCCTGTATCACCTTCTTAGGTGTCGTCCCTAAATGAAACGGGAAGAAGGGAAGCCAGCGTCGTTTTCAGTGCGGCTTTGTGCTTTTACTCCACTCTTTGGCTTTAGCCCAGCTCTTTGAGACGCTACAAAGCGAGCAAGGAACATCCTATTACCTCGCTGGCTTCCTGCCGTCCGACACACACTCGTGAAGTAGGAAGCGTTTGTCTGAATTAAAGCTCTTCTGTGTGTTGTATGAGTGTGTGCGTTAGTGCCAGGATGCTGCCATGCTGTGCTTTGGTCTCTCTGGACGAGGTGAGTTGGAGGCCAGCACAGTGGAGCAGCCAAGTCTGACTGAAGGACAAGAGGCTGACGGGCGGTCGTCTCTGCTGATCGGCCAAACCGAAAGACTAGGATAAGGGGATCGAGAATGGGAAGGTGTGGGGTAGTTGGAGAAAGGACAGGCTGGACATGATTTCACTTAAAAGGCTGTCCGATGGAAAGGAGACTGATTGTCGAGGCTCAGATTCAGAACAGCGACCTGGTTTTAGCTTCATGCACAAAGGCTCACAGGACTTTGGTGCTCTTTCCTTCATCTGTCGTGCACATTGTCAGAAAAGACTCGCTATTTTGATTCTTCACATGTCACACGGGAGGTGCTGTGCAGGGTAGTGGGGGTTACGTGTAAATGATTTCATGCATTTAGCAAGAGGATTGTTTGCGTTCTTGGCATCAGGTGGCCTTCAGACTCATACAAGGGTGTTTGTTATCATTGCTCGTGTTGGTGATATTTATAGACTGGCCTGCAGTATGTCAGAGTCTAGCGTCATCTATTTTTATGGCACTATTCTTGCTGCTTTCAGGTCTTTTTGTGTCTTTTATGCAAAAGATTAGATACTTTTGAATAATGTTGTATACAGTAGTAGTAAAAAGTATACTTACTATATGGCATTGTGCCATTATTAGAGAAAGACAAAAATCATTGGGAAATTGAACAGGGCTATACATTTTACCCAGGCTGGAATTAAACCTGAGACTCGGTGCTGACAGCTGGAAGCTGCTCCTGTTTGTTGTCTTTTGCAGCCATTCAGCTATCGATTTGCCACCAAACACCTCACATTTGCAGCTTTTATTTGTTCTTTTTTTTTTTTGTTTCATCATCATCTTTTTCTTCTTTCAGCATCTCACCCTGTCCCTCCTCTGTCACACCAACCCTCTGCATTTTCCTTCACTACATGAATCTTCTCTGTGGTCTTCCCCCCTTTCCTCCTGCCTGGCAGCTCCAATATATCCACTATTCCTCCCCAGAACATGTCCAGCCTTTTTTCTATGAATTTGTCTCCAAATCAATCAGCCTGAGCTGTCCCTCTGATGTGCTAATTTCTAATCTTGTCCACTTTGGTCACGACTAGTGAAAATCTTAACATCTCTAGCTTGGCCTCCTGTCTTTTTGTCAGTGCCACCATCTCCAAACCAAACCAGCAGGACTCACTACCATCTTATAAAACTTTCCTTTCAATCTTGTTGCTATGCTTCTCTAACAAATCCCTCTGACACTCATCTCCAGCTGCTCCACCCTGTGTGCGCTCTCTTCTTATCCACTCCTGTACATTGTCTGTTGCTTTGGATGTTTAAACCCATGTATCGACCCTCAGTATCGCTGCTCCTATCTTCACTATCTCTGTTTACCTTTCCACCTGTCTAAGTGTCAGTTGCACACACGTTTTTTGTCTTTCTTCTAGTGACTTTCATTCCTCTTCTTTCCAGAGTATTACCCCCCCCCCCCCCCCCCCCCCCCTTACCAGGCATGTTTTTCTGAACCGTTGGAGGTTTTTTCACCATTTTCTTTTGTACAATTGATGTCACTCAATTTTTAGTCAGGATTTACACTTGTGTAGTTGGCAGTTGTGATGTGTTATCAATGTGCAGCTCTGAGGATGTGCTGTATTGTGTACGTATGCTACATTTTGTCCTCTATTGTTTTCTGACTTTGTTGCAGTGGTATTATTGGGCCATTTCAGTCTGAATCTTTAAAAAACAACAAGTCCCTTGATCATTTTCCAGAGTTCTCCTCACTCCTTCTCCCATTGAGGCTGTGCCTGGTTTTAGTCTGATGTCCACAGACTTCTGATAATGTCTGCTTCCAGTTTCCGTTGACTGTAGCCCAGGGTCTGTTATTCTTATGATGATATAAAACTGATAACTTAAGAGTACATCTGGTTTGCAGCATGCAGAGTAATTATTCAAATTTTATGGGGAGTTCTTAGCTTTAGTTTCTGAATGTGTAAAATATTTTGACAGCTCTGTGTGACTGTCTGTGTAGCATAAACAGAGAACAAATCTCAGGCTTTTATGGGCAGTGTCTTCTCTTTGTCTTCCACTTTGATAGCGGAAGGTCTTTTAAGAAGGTTCCTACTGTTTAACCGGGCAGTGGTCCGGTTCGTTGCAGGTCACAGCGGGTGCGAATGATGTCATGTTGAAGCCAAGGGCAGTGGCCTGGACATGACAAGCTGTTACAGTCAGGCCTGGCCAAGCTTGTCAACACATTGCATGAATGTGGAGGGGGTGTTTTTGTAGGTGCTAGTGAGAGGCACGTTGTTTTCAGCTCTGGATGTGTGGACGCGACTGATGCTTGACGCCCACATTGCTTCGTGGACGTCCTGCTTGTTAGGGTGGATGTCTTTCTTAATTAACTGAAGCTGTGCCAACACACATTTACTAAAGACAGGGATGATGATGAAGGTGGACGGGAATGAAGGAAGTGTGAGAGAAGAAACGCTGCAGAGGGAGGAGGTTAATGATGAGAGAAGAGGGAGGTTTTGGGTGGTAGGAGGTGAATAGATGAAGGCGGATGGATTGCGTAGCAAGTAGATTTTAAAGACTTAATGGGTGAGATGCAACTCTAATCATCCTAGTGGGAAAATCATTAGAGACAGGGTACATCAAGTATGAATAGGATGTAGTGGGTCAAAGCAGAGCATAATGAGTTTAGATAAACGGATCCAAACATTAATCAATTTTGCTGAATGGCAGTGGAAATTACCCTACAAAGCTGTCTTTTTCTCTTTGTTTTTCTCTCAAACGTCCGGGTGAAAATTTTAGTCTCACGTTTGTGTCTATCGAAATATTTGGATTCAATGACTGGAACATCTAATTTTCTAATGAAGAGATGCCAGCATGGCTCAGTAGATGTCAGTCAGAAGTGGGCGCTGTTAAGAGTGTTGCTGTTACTTGTGTCTGTTTTTTGGTGCTGCGATTTAGGTTATTCATTAGTTTATGGATTACATTAGTTATATCAGAGCTTATACGGTCTGAAATATGAATGTAGCCACTTTGCTCGCTGTCTTTTGGTTGGTAGAGAAAGCAGAAATTACTTGTGATTGTCAGCCACTGAGCATGGAGGACTATGATGGGTATTATGAACTGTGATAGTCCCAGAAATCACAAACCTACCTTGTAATGATAAAATACTTCCTGCTGAAGTTTTACAACTTCTCTCATCACGTATATACATGGACTGGTTCTTATATAGCGCTTTTCTACTCTTCCGAGCACTCAAAGCGCCCAGAAGAGTTGTTTTGTGCATGATTTGAGAGCTCTTACTTAAACTGGACATTTTAGACCATATTTAAAGGTCTCCACTGTGAACACAGAGAGCTGGAGAAACAACCAGGTAGTCATTTCCATTAAACGTATTTGCGTTTGCCACCTGGGACATACACACAGCTAGTGTGAATGATTTGCGTGGTGGTAAGAAACAGCCATAGAGACCCTTACGCTCAATGTCCAATGCCAAAATTTTGTTGAGACTCATGGAAGTTGTAATCAAGGCCTTATTCCAGGTCTTTAAATTTGGTTACCTCATCACATGCTGGACATAAAGGATAATAATGGACTAAATTTTGATTCGTACAAGCAACTTTTTCTGCTTTCTAGCGTACACACACACACACACACACACACACACACACACACACACACACACACACACACACACACACACAACCTGCTCTGCCTCCTCTGAGGCACACCTACACAAAATTGATGCAGCTTGCAGGGTTGAAAATACTTACCTTAAACATGCATATGTTCTGTTGGCCACCAGGGAGTGATGAATTTGGTTGCAAAAATAATTCTGCATGTGTTAAGTCTTTGAGAAAATTGGCATTAGCTCGCTCACTATGTGACCTCAGAAGAAAATTTCCTGAGAAGTTTTTAACCTTGGTTGATAGTTTCAAGTCATGCTGTTGTAATAATGTCCGATTTGGAGTCCACATCCATCAGTACAGTGACCTAAATGCTCAGCTGAAGGCTTCAATTTACTAATGTGTCTCTCACATGCATCTGTCTACGTTGCTGACAGATTTCCTGAAATTCCAAAACACAGCATATAAGCAGACTCATTGAAAACACCTGTCGGGTGTACAGAGCTTTGAAGAGCTCAGAAAGACAATGTTTCAATTAGTAATCAACTAGTCTCTCTGGAAAGTGATTTTAGCACACCCTATCCCCGACGTAATGGTGAGATTTAATCTAAATCTGTGCGTTTGAATTGTGCCAGCAATGTCAGGGATGCCGTAGACAAGGAAAGGGAGACGGTGAAATGAAACAGTTGGCTACAAAAAGAAGAAAATGAATTACAGAATCACCATCCCACCTAATTTCATTCCTGCAGGCTAGTACACACACACACACACAAACACAGAGCCTCCTTCCTCTTGGCATTTTTACAGAATTTATCTCCACTGTTCCACTCGTCCCTTCTTCTCTTCCTTCCTCTTATCCTCCTATTGCCTCCCTCTGGATTCGATCACAGCTGCATCCATCCTCCCAGCTGTTTAGCAGTCAAGCTCCTCTTGAGTTCAGACCACAGGACACCTGTGCCCCTTTCATACCAGCACTGTGACCCAGGATGAACCCTTGTCCCATCTGTCTACATGGGTCAATGTGTGCTACATGACCTAGCTGTGTCAGAAATTATTGTTGCTGTAAACAGTACCTTTATTTGACATTAAAGTTGTTCTTTTTTAAACTTTGGGATTGTTATTACTGTTTGTTCTTTAGCCAGGGGACTAATTGTGGTTACAAGTCTCCTGGAATTTCCGTACTGGTTCCTATTTGGGAATTTGGCGAGTGACGTTTGGCCTATTTTTAGATGCATTTTAGATTTTTGACTTTAACTCATTAGCTGTGTTTCCTCATACTAATCATAAACATAACATCTTACTATTTATACATTTTGATGTTTCATCATTTATTCTGATTTATTTTCAGGAAGTATAAAGTGATTCACCACAGACAGAACCAGTTTTAGACCTTGGAGCTTAGAGTCACGACTTGTCAGAGCTGCAGCTGGGTTCAGTGTTGCGCTGTCTTCCAGGAGTCAGTCAGTCTGTCAACTGTTTATTAGTCAGTTACTTTATTAGCCAGTGGATAAAAATGCTGCTTTAGGACATGTGGAAAATTGGAAGCTGTTGGGAATTTTTCTGGTGAATTTTCCCTAGAACTCCAAACCAGTCATTACACTAAACCTCTGCTGAATGTCTGGCTGCTGTCAATCTCTGCTTGTGTAACATGAAAACAGACAATGGTAAATTTTATATTAATTCTCTTTTAATTAATTATCACAACTAGTCTTTAAGAAAATACAGCTTCAAATACTATTATATCCATGTATCTCTTTAATATATGTGCATATTTGGTTTGATTAGGTCTTTGTTTGCAATATTTTGACTTTATCTTAAACAGTCCATCAATTTAAAGGAATTAAGCTTGCTGAAATTATCAATATAACATCTTAGAATTTGGCACTTACAACCAAGTGGAACCCACAGGGGCTGAAAAATGAAGACAGCATAGAAGATTTGAAAACTGCAGTTTCTTCACAAAGCCACCTGAGGCTGACTTTAAAAGCAAGTTAAACCCCACGGACTCGGATTAAAATGCCAAGCCTTACAGCATCACCTTTTGGAGAATTTAAGTGGTCTTATGTGACAAAACACAGTTTACAGTGTGCAACAGCTGCTGTTTTCTTTACTGAATTTTGTAACTTTGTTTGATAAAAAACAAAACACAGTGCAACATGTTGAATCTTTAACATGGAGAGTCTAAAGTCGGTGGGGGTCTATGGCCATGACATGCAGGGTTTCCATCAGTGTATTTGAAGCCTGCCTGGTTGAAGTATGGTATTGAGCATGCTATGGCCTATTCCTTTAAAAAAAAAAAAAAAATGTATATTAAAAAATGTGAATAATTTTAATAAATAAAGTTTAAAAAAGGAATAAGGAACCCATTACTTGTTAATAATTAATATTGTATTACCTTTTCAGAGCAAATCCTATAACTATGCCCGCTTATTAGTGTATGCTACATTATTTATAGCTGTGTGTAAAATTAGGTCAAATAATCGATTTACTTATTAAATATAAGCATTTTAGGTCACACTTTATAATACTGTCCCCAACCAAGGGCATAATTCCCCTGTCATTCAACAGAATTTCAATGTTCTAGAATAAGGGAGCGAAAAATCCAGTTTTTAAAGGAAGCAAAGAAATGATTATACTGCAAGTATGAAATGTTCTGTGATTCAACTGTCCTTACAGTCTACTAATATGAATTTAATGAGGACTGTTCTCCCTTACCAACTTATAAGAAAAAATAAATGGCATCAACATTTGCAGGCCTGTGCAACTTTATGAAGATGCAGTCTAACCTTTTTTTTTCTTTCACCATCACTGTCCAAACATAACTTGGTGTACAGGAAGGGAGGGTCCCATGTCCTGCAAAATACCTGGAAGTTAGGCAAGGTTAAGCCACTTCATAATACAGCCTGGACCCCAAAAATACAGTGTGTGATGGGAAAATATTATTAGTTACCATGAGATTACACAGTATTTAAAACTACTTGCTTCTTGTATTTTCTCCTTTTCTCTAAAATACTACTTACTCAACTTACAATGACTCATTCACTACCTTCTAATTAGTTCTTATTTCCTGTAAAATACACGAAGTTGGGTACTGCTTCTTTTCTTTTACTTACAGTATACATTTTTTTTGTGTGCTGTAAAAACTTGACTTGTTACCTCCTTATTTTAGTGTACCAACCTTCAAGCTGAAATTCTCTTTAATGGAATAAGCCCCCTGCAATTAGTCATATTATAACGTGTTTTTTTTTATCTTTGTAAATCAGGGTTTTATTTATTTTTTATTTATTAATTTTCAAAATATATTTGCTTGTGTGGTGTTTCTGGGTTTCTTTCTTTCTTATTGTTATTAAATATTAAATCAACAAAATAATTAGCAGATCATCTACCTGTTAGGGAAACAGCTCAGTTGCAAGTTAGTGAGCAGAGTCCTTTTTAT
Organism: Diplotaxodon limnothrissa; assembly: GCF_057381915.1. NCBI lineage: Eukaryota > Metazoa > Chordata > Actinopteri > Cichliformes > Cichlidae > Diplotaxodon > Diplotaxodon limnothrissa. The sequence goes on along the minus strand of NC_140612.1, from coordinate 10,822,082 downwards.
CAACATCCTGTTTACATCACTGTGATGACATGGTTTTTATTTTTCAGTATACCACTCTATGGATTACACAGAAGCCACTACTACTATTTCATTTAATATAGTATTTTATATAATTATATTATTGCCTTTACATAGAAGCAGCATGCTTTGATAAATTCGATTAAAATAGATCCAAGCAAGGTTTTATTAGGCTGTGGAGTCTTTGGTGAGCCTGATAGACCATGCAAGAGCGCTTCATAGATGATAAATGCCCTCCAGCTGATGTCCTTTGCTTGTTGTGTACTAAACATGTCAGGTGCCGGCTAAACTTGCTCACCTGCTGGACTGATGATATCTGCTGTGCGGCTGGACATGATACCAAATCGCTACAGACTTAAAAACAAAACACCGGGACTTGCAGTGTTTCACAAGAACAACATCGAGGCGCTCATTGTCCTCAGTTTCAAGTTTAGTGATCTTTCTCAGTGTTTTCCCTAAAGGCGTCTTCACCTTGAGTGATTTATGGCAGGCTGAGACTTGATTTAGCAATCAAGTGATGAATGTGGGAAACTTACTATTCACCAATCCATAACTGTAATCCCTGATTACAGAAGGAGGAACTTCTAATGGTGTTTTTATGGTTGTCATGCAAGCATGGCGCTTGCTGAGTTTGACGTTACATCATGTGCTGTGTGGCATAATCTTTGTTGTACTTCGGTCGGTCGTGGGCCTCTCGATTTTTGCAACCTGCCGCTGCAGCTGGGTTAAAGACACAGGTGCAGGATCATGCTGGTTTTTTACCTCTATATACAGAGGGAGAGGTTGCAACAGTTTGAAAACTTGAGACTATGTAAGGAGGAAACACTTGGCAAAGTCTTTGCTTCCATTGTTGAGATATTTTCTTCCTACATCAACACGTATGTGGCAGTATTGTCTGAGTGGTGACAAATATTGTTCAGGAGAATACCGCAGCAAGCTTATGATGCCTTAACGGCTGGCATAAATAGACACAACTGTGTGATGATGTTGCTACGGCAAGCAAAGCAACAAATGGGGAGGGGTTTCTGGTGCTCTAAGAAGATAAAAAGATGAACTGTTATGGAAATTCCGACTTCACAGTCAAGTTATGGCATCGAAGGTGTGGATTAAATGGTAAAATTTGGAGACAGAATGTTGTCATCTCATGGCTGATTGGTTTGTACTGTAATTGTAATGACTCCATTCTTCTCCATTCTTATGCTAAAGAACTTAATCCAACCCATCCTCTTCTGTCCCGGGATCATGTTTGGACAATTCCAGCACAGATACTTTTGGTAAGGGGTTTCCCACGGGCCAAGATAAAATAGGAAGTCTTTCAAAATGGTTTAATGTCACAGAGCCTCAAATAGACTTTAGTGATGGTGAAACGCTTTTCAAAGAAGTTTTCTCCCATGGGCTGCATGTGGGAAGATGTTTTTCTTTCTGTCTGTTTGAGTTAAACTGGATGAAATCCTGGTGTGAGTAAAGTATGCGAAAGAGACAACAAAATGCTGCTTATTTGGTTTTACTGGTCCATGTGTAAAGTCAGGAAATTGTGAGAAATGCCTGAAATTTTGATATGTTGAGCAAAGTCATCAACTGGATGTCAGTCCCACAGGTCTGATATCAGCTGTGGTTTACAAGAAACCTCTCAGTGATTTCTATGAATCCTGATTGTTTAGCTTGCTGCTCACATTGCATGGGAAAAATACAGTGGACGTATTTGTGGGGTATTTCTTGTTGTGACGTAGCATGTATGGGAATCACTGGCCTTTGTCAGAGGTTTGCCATATTTTGCATACCCTAAATATAGTGACATATTGAGAGAATGCATATACATGGCTCGAGTGAAACTAGGACAGGCCCCTCTCCCCTTTCCTGTCTTTCTTTTCTTTCACCCCCCCTCCCGTGCCCAACATACAGCCTGCTTGCATATGAGGAAACAATGCTCATTCTAGCAGCAAGAGTTTTCCCAGGCTTTTTATTTGGCCAATGAAGTTTCAGAGGCCCATAAAAATGCTGTGTTGCTACACTGTGAGCTGCTCATTTGCACATACTCGCACTAGCTGCTCAGCATGGAGGGTTGCTGGTTACCTTGGTAACCTGTCTACCAAGTACCTCCTGGTTACAGCAGGCACCCCAGACCATAATATATCAGGTAGTCAGACTGCTGAGAGTAGCAGCCTACCTCCAAATTCAGGAAACATGATATGAGAGCATGTAAAAGACCTGTTATTCTTTCTTTGAAAAGTGGGAAATATACTTACTGTAGCTCTTTTTTTTTTCCTGACAGCCTTTTTCTATCCAGTACTTGATATTGTGTGAAACCCAGTCTAGGTAGATGGCAACAATAGCCTCCAAACAGGATTCATATTACTGAAGCCATTTGTGAACCAATTTAAAGCCATTTGTGACCCTGTATTGTCTCAAGGCAGTCTTCAACAAACACTACTTTATTCTGATTTAGTCTAGACTCTCCATTGTTCATTTAAACCCTCTTGGCCAGACAAACAATGTTAAAAAGGTTAAAAAAAAAGAGATGCAGTAAAGCTAGTAATGGTCTTAGTACTAACTAGGAAGGCATCCGAACCATTCTTTGTTGCTACCAGTGCTATTAAAATTCATTGTATGATACCAAAAGTATCAATGAAATGTTTTAACATTACCTTTTATTTATAATGCAAGCACTTAATATGAACATGTACTATATTGTTACTCCCTAGCAAAAATGAAATGGTTTCCTAGTCACTAGTCTGGATAAAGGTCGGATAAAAAGTGTTCCAAGTTACATTTTTAACGCCGTCCTACAATTGAGTGAAATTTTCAACTGTAATAATAAGACTGTGGCTAAATCCAGACTGTTCATGTTTTTAAATTGAAATCTGCCTGCAGACGCTTCATGTCACCACCACAGGCTCACACACTGAAATTTTCCAGCCTAATCTTCTGATTGACTCATGTTCAACTGACCATTTAGCTTGGTCAACTAAAAAAGTGGTTCAGTTACTGACATTTAGTTGGCCATTAAAGCGCATGCCATACCCTTATTCTGTAGAGGGTTTGGACAGAGGATTTGGAGCATGTCTTAGCTGGCTATTGGCAAAAAGGTGTAGTACAGGCCGGATAGATACGTCATCAGAAAGCACTGCACAAATGCTTTTGTTGCCAGACCAAAATTCCTGGAGTGATTTCTTGAAAAGAGCTCAATAAAACAGTCATTGAGCTGATATGTCAGTCAATTTACTCACGGGAAATTCTCCTAAAAAAAAAGTGATGCAACCATTTCTCTAAAGAGAAGTCAACAATTTACTTGTCTGTGTTACATAGTGGGGTTTTCCTTGCATCATAAAGAGTATGTGACTGAGAACAGGTACTGCCCACCAACCACAGAACAGCCTAAAGTCTTTTATCTATAGCCTAAGTACTTGATAAAGAGTAAAAAAAGTAAAAACAAATCTGAGTATCTATATACACACACAGGCGCGCACGACTTCCGCACAGTGAGTTTCAGTGGTTATTCACATTAACCACCACACATCCAGTGTGTGTGTGTGTGTGTGTGTGTGTGTGTGTGTGTGTGTGTCCACAATATGAAAGTGCAGGATGTGATAATTACTAAATCTGTTCAGCAGTCCACTGAGTTGTGTCATCAGGCCTGTGTGTACAATCACAAACAAACAGCTCATTCATCTCTGGAAAAAAAAGCTCAAGCATGCTCAATTTATCCAACCGCTAACTGCAAAGTGCCTTAATATCACAGTCAGGGTTCAACATGAGGGTCCAGCTGTGTGCGTGTGTGTGGTAGAATGTGTGTAATGATCATGACACCTACCCAACACAGGATACATACTGGTTAATGTGGATGACTGCAGGTTATGACGCTTGTTTTGGGTGCTGAGAGCGGGCATGTTTTTTCTTTAGACAACAAACACATCACATCGGTTTAAATCGACTCAAATCTAAAAAAAACAATTATTTTTATTGATATGGGAAAATGCTTGTGTTTTTTTACCTCTGTTGAAATGTGAATAACAGAGTTACTATCAAGGATTGGGTCGATTATTTATGCAGCTCTTGTCTTAAAAAAATGCTAGACAAAATTATGACCCATTCCTTTCAGCAAAATAGTTCAAAGTCTCAGACAAGACTTTAACAAATGTTTAAATCTGTGTGTGCCTCGCAAATGAAGAGCGCCTCACATAGCAGTATCATTGGAATATTCCTTACAATGATACCACAGTGTTCCCGTATAGCCAGTGGAAAATTTCCTTAAATAGCTTTTTAACTCAGAAAGTGCATGCCTTCAGTGGAAACATCTCCTCAGATAACTCTTTACCCTGGTATGCATAAGCATGCAGAAATGCCCTTCTTTAGGGAGTGTCTGAGCATGATTGCACTCATCATGTGACTGTGAACAGGTTTTTTTTCCCTTTGGTGTTTACATGTTGAAAGGACAACTTGTGTAGGCCAGCCCACTGAATGTGGATCATGTGGTTTAACCATTAACTCTATCTGATATGACTAATATATACTAGGAGGCTACAACTTGGATATAGAATAGTCATCACCTAAAGGGATTGGTAGTAGTTTCAGTTGAGAGAAGGCGTGTTGGTATTAAAAGAGCTGTCAAAAATCTGTATTTTTACTCTTTGTAATAGAGATACCACTAATGTGCTGTGGCACTAGTTAAAGATGCTGACAACAAATTTAGCAAAACAGATGGACTGATATGCTTAATATATTCCAAGTTGTAAACTTTTACCGTCTCAGTAGTGCAGAAAACGATAAACACAATGCTTTCAGCTGTTCTGAGCTAACCTGAAGCTTCAGTACTGAACAAAAGTCCGGTACCGGTCTTTGAGTCGTTTGGTGCTGGGCCGTGAGAGTTGAGGCTAGGGTGAAAAATTTATGGTTTTCAGGGGTTTTATCATTTTTTATCGCAATTGTTTTTTTTGTTTTTTTTTAATCATTAACTCACTCGTACTGGTTTCATTTTGTTGTATTCATCCGCGACACCTTAACCCTCTCAAGCTCAAATTAAACTTTTTGTTGCTAATGCACAACCAAGTCCTGCAGTGGTACTTCTGAGTAAATAAAACTCATAAAATATGTATGTGGGGTAATCAGGTTGTTAGTTTTTAACTGTTGCAAATCGGCAACGCCTGCCTCGAGAGGGTTAAAGGCCGGTCCGCAGCACAAAAAAGGTTGGGGACTGCTGTTTTACAGTGGTCTTTAGCAGTAGATCTCCAGTGAATGCTTTTTAAAATTTGTCTTTGGACCATTTTAAGAAAAATGTTTTTTTGCCAAAACCATTACCCTCCCTACTGGGTGGTGACTTCTGATCTACTCGAACTTCATGAAATACTCAAAACAGCCATTCTGGTATCAACAATTGTGTCACTTAAATCACCTTTCTTCCCCAATTCAGTCTGAATTTCAGCTCACCGGGATGTATATATTGGGAGAGCTTCTGGAGTCCATGTTCATGCGGTATAAGTCATAACCGTCTCTTAAGACTTGTATGTCTCATGATTTACTCATGGAAGTTGGCCCTTTGCCTTTTTTTTAATGTAACATTACATTTACTTGATTCATACAGAATTATTTTAATTATGCTGAACTGGAAAAATGGAAAAGGAGCTGTTTCGATGAGCAAATCATGAGTAATGATGTGAGACTTAAGTCTGAGATGCATGCTCATGTAAAATAAGCACTTGCTTAAAGTTTTCCCATTTTTGTTCTGTGTGGGTTATATTTGTTCATATTCAATATAACAAATTACAGAAGCCTTAAAAAGACAACGTAATGAGCCCAATAACTGTTCAAGCTTTGTAATAGTCATGTTTCATCAGATTGAAATCAACCCAGGATTTGAGTACCCACATACATACATGTATGTGCAACACTGAAAACCTTGAATTAAGGGTAACCCTTGTTTTTCTTTTCTGAACTGAATGGTTTCTGTCATATTTCATTGACAAATTGAGGATGGATCAGAAATTAATGAGGATGATCAGCTTACCAGAGGAAACCTTGGAAAAACTCAGAACCTGTTCTAATGGTCATCAACGACGCAACATATATCAACATTTTAACTGATGTAAGGAAGTCTCAAAAGTCATCATTAAGGGTACAGGGGAGCTCATCAAATGTTGTCTTTTTTGTGGGAAAGAGTTAAACCACACAAGAAAACCACTATAATATTTTTGTGGGCTGAGGGAGAACATGTATAGAAAGACTGTGTAACTGTTGGTGGCTTCAAATTGTAAAAATATTCAGTCCATCCTATCACGTGCAAAAAAATGTCTTTTTGCACATCTGCTTGCTCTGTGAACTGATGTTATCCTCTAACACATCTGGCCTTTTAAAGGCTCAGAATAAAAGGGCCCTCACACATCTGTCCAAAGGGTTTCCCCTGCTGCTCCTTTTCAGAGTCAGATGGTGACCCAGCATCACCCTTCAGTGTCAAAGGGTCGCCCGTTTTCCCCAAGCATCTTTTTCTCTGTTCACATTTTGTCTTCATTAAATATCGCAGGACAAGTGTGACTAACTGGAAAATTTTGTTCCCTTTCAGTCTTGAAAACAAACTGAAAGCACTTAATTATTTAGTTTTTTTTTTTTTTTTTAAAGCAAATTACCTGAAGTTGACCAACAAGATGTTCAAAATTAAACAGCGGTCCTTTCCCCTCCCAAAAAAAAGGGATAAAGTTTCTGTCGTCTCCTGTGAAACACTACTACGATCTGTCACAGCATCATCATATCTGCATGTTTTCAGTTGACATTGAAAGACTGGTTAGAATAGCCATGGACTATGTTACTTGTATTGGTAACATGGTTAAATTTTTAAAAATGTGCTATAACCAGAACTTGCTAGAACACAATCATATCATTAGATTCATGTCTATCTATCACATCTCTCTCTCTCACTCTCTCACTCTCTCTGGTCTAACTAGTCTATCAGGGTGTGTATGCGTGGCAGCAGGGTAGCTAGACAATGGTAGGGATCAGGTTGCAATGAAACCAGACTAGATAGGCCCATGCAGGAGTGCCCAGGTATAAGTTTGTTTTGCTCGTACAGGTATTAAATATAACATGAATGACGTGTAAGAGCAAAACCACAGTGTTTGGAATTAAAATGAGTGGGTGGTTGCGTTATCAGTTATCTATACCAGCTGTAAATAGTTTCATTCAACATTGACCAAAGGCCATAACTTATTTGGTATTGTTAAATGTTGCCTCGTGTGTTCATTCTTTTTTTGTTGCAACAAAATGCGAGGTTTATTTTGTTTGTTAGCATTTTTGTGTGTAGCTACAGACGATGAATGTGTAATTTCATAGTAAAAATATGCAACTATGAAAATGTTACTTTATATATCTTTGAATTTAAGCAACATTTTTTACAAGTCACACAGTCTACTAGACTAGGCTATCTATCAGTTTTAGCTTTAACAATGGCCTATAAATGAAAATTTAAAGAAGAGACATTATTTTATTTTTTATTATTATTTTATTTTAGTTAAAAGAAAATAAGTTACAGGGATTGTTGTTTTTTCATGGGGCACATTGGCACAAAGATATTCATATATTGTTCTGCTGATATGGAAAGAACACAGGAAAACAGTGTGTGAGTGTGTATCGTGGTAAATGTGATCAGATGATTAGCATCATCCATCCATGTTTATGATCAGCATATGACACACACGTGCACTCTGCTTAAACTAGTTTGATATTTTTTCATCTGTCAGCAACAAAAGCTTGTTATGCACTGAGTAAGTCTGATGTGGTTAAAGTGTAACTGTTAGTGATTTATGGTTGGATTGTAATGGCAGAGGGGGAGGCAGCTTTTCTTTGACATGACCAGAAAACATGTGGATTTAAGAATCAAGAACAAGAAAAATTAGAAAAAGTGCACTACATGAGTTTATAAAAAGACACTAAATACGTAGTTTTGTTTGTTTTTAGGTGTTTTTTAAGTCATTATTTGCTGGAGTTAACAGTGGCTAAATTACTGATGCAGGGGTAATACACGCCGGGGTGTTCTTCTGTGGCAGGGAAGCATTTGGTTAATGTTTAAACACATCTCAATGTTCTATCTGAAATGGCTCACTAGCTCAAGTGTAGCTGGTGTGCAGTCGTTTTTATTCTTCATTATTTCTTTGGACTGTTTAAGAACCCAGTCACAGAGGCTGGAGTCCTCTGCAACTATCTGGCAAGCATCAGTCATGAAGTAATAAACAAGTATTACTCGATCAGTTGGAAGTTGATGGCTTTTGTTGAGAAAATGACTGCTAAGCCCCCAGTCATACAGGCCTACAGACTGGTCAGTGACACCTTGGCGAGCACTTGTCGCTACGGGAAAAATGTGTATTCCTTTAACTAGTTGGCAAAACCCTTTTTGTGATTTCACTAGCACATTGCTGTGGTCATAGTTTGAGTGGAAATTACAAGGTTCTAGGCTAGCTAGTCTCAAAGCTGTAGTTTTAAAATTGGGTTTTATCTTAGTTCAAGCTTTTTAGCAATGTACTTAACCCTTGTATGGTGTTCGGGTCTGTGAGACCCGTTTTCAGTTTTTCTCAAAAGAAAAATTAAACAATGAATTATTTTTTCAACCTGAAATTCATTGGCTTTGGCTTATTTTCTGTGAAGAACATAAATCCGGACTAATTTTCAATGACCTCATACTGTACCTCCCCCCACGCATTTACATTACATACAAGGTGTTCGGGTCCACTGGACCCAGGTCTAATAAAAGTGTTGAAAGTGTAGGTCCTGTGTTCCCACACTCTGTCTTCCTCCTTTCTCGTGCTGCTGATAGTGTTTTCTTCCCCTCCTGCTCGCGCACAAAGTTGCAACATTGTTGAAAATTCAACTATCAACACCGTCTGCTCTTACATTCCCACACATTTTACCCTCTTTCTTGAGGGATCCAAATTTTATTTTCTCATACCCTGTCCCACCTGCAAATTAGGGGCATAATACTATAAATAAGAATTTGCCAGTGTGGTTCTTTATCACAACTGATCAAGATGGCAAAAGATTATCTGCTGCGAGGGCCATCCAATTGATTTTGGAAGAGAGAGGAGCTTCGGATGATGATGTTGACAAAGAGGTTTCAGAATATTTCACATTTCTGAAAATTCAGAGTCTGACAGTGACTTTGAAGAAGAGGATGAGGTTGAGCACCATTTAGTAACAAAACGAAGACGAGTACTCCATCTGCAGCCAGCTCTAGGACCAGAACAAGCCCACCAGACAGCAAGTGAAGAAATATGGATGTCAATAACTGGTGAAATTGAATGGTCTTCTTGCCCAAGAAATGAGCCACCCTGCAGAGCTGTTACTGTGATAAGCCAGGGCCAACGGCTGACAGTTACTCATGTGCAGGACATCAAGTCTTCATTTGAGCTTTTCATCCCAGATTCCATCCAGAAAATTATTCTGGATTGCAGTAATCTAGAAGGAAGGTGTGTTTTTGGAGAGAGGTGGAAGGAGATGGACCAAATTCATCTAAGAACCCCAAAGGCCTACTATGGGGTTCTTATCCTTGCAGGAGTTTTCAGGTCCAAAGGGGAATCCACAGAATCCCTGTGGGATGCAGAAACCGGCAAGAAGCTTTCCGTGCATCAGTGTCTCTGGAAAACTTCCACAAAATTTCCAGGATTATCAGTTTTGATAACCGAGACGACAGACCAGCTCGACGGCAGAGAGACAAGCTAGCTGCCATCAGGACAGTGTGGGATAAGTGTGTGCACCACCTCCCCCTGTTTTACAACCCTGGGCCTAATGTCACCATTGATGAGCAGCTGATCCCATTTAGTTGTGAAACATATTGCTTCACGTGTAAATGTATTGTCTTTCCACTCACTCCGCTTGATTATAACTGATTTATTTTTTTATAACATTTTATAAAAAAAACAAAAAAAAAACGAGAAGCACATTAATTCATAAATGTGATCTAACAAAGGTAAAGGGAAAAAATTAACCATGTTTGCTGTTCATATGGCTTGTAATTGGGATGAAGTAAACATCTGTTGAGTAATTTAACATAAAATTGTTTGATAGTGTTCATTTGGAAAGCCAAAACTCTAGTGGGTCCACCAGACCCATGAACACTGGCTGAGTAACAAAAATATGAACACCACACAAGGGTTAAAGTCCTGCATTAGTTTTTGGAGTGTAACTAGCTTGTGCTCAGTGGAGCACCTGCTAGCATTTTCTCCTCCATAGCCTGGTAGTACTTGATGGTGTGTTTTTGTTTCAAGTGCTGAAACAGATTTGTTACTTCCACCTTCAGCAGACTGATCTCAGCACAATTTCAGTTGCATAAGTTACACAGTTAGCCACTGTGTTTGACTACCGTATTATCCGCACTATAAGGTGCACTTAAAATCCTAAATTTTCTCAAAATTCGACAGTGCACCTTATGTATGAATTCTGGTTGTTCCTACAGACCTTGAACCTTATGTGGTACACGGCACTAAAATATCTGTCAAAAAATGTATTAGTACGACTTTGGTAAGCTATGAAGTCGCAATGCTTGATGGATTGTCGGAGCATTACGTCTACTGTAGTCGGGAGCCTCGCGGAGTAATGTGGGTTCAAAACTCCGTCCCCTTCAGCTCCCAAAGTCAAACGAACACTGCGGCATCACTGAGAGTTAAAAACTGTCTAAATTTTTTCATCTTTAATAAAATGATCAGCATTGCTGCTTTACAGGGTGTAACAGTTAAGTTTAACATCCAGGCATCCATGAAAACAGACTTTATGAAATTTAACAGAGTTAGAAGTTAGAAGGAAGTTAGCTCTGCTATCACTTATACCATAAATGAAGACAGAAAACTAAACAGCAGTGATGTTTTTAGGGTTACTGAAGTTTGGCTAGCTGGTATATAATGATGTGCTACGTGATTGCTAGCGACACAGCTATGTTAGCATAACATAAACACAGTGAAGCTGGAGGATGAACGCCAACTGTTTTCCACTCGGTAAAAGTTAAGGCAAGGGTTCCCAATGGTCAGGGACAAATGCAATCCCATGGCAGGATGCTGTAAACGGACCAAACTTCAGTCAGGAGAACAACTGAGATAATCCATTCACAATACGAGGTTAGTCATTAATATACTGCAACAACATGGAATAGAGCAGCTGCGAGAGATTTCAGCATTAATGGTACAGAAGTGGAGGAAGCAAGAAGAATGAGTTGAGTAAATTTTGACTTATCTGACTGTTTTGCTTTGCCCCTTATAATCCGGTGCGCCTTATGTATGAAAACAGACTCGTACATCGGCAGTGCGCCTTATAATCCTTTGCGTCTTATGGTCCCAAAAATACGGTAAAGGTGTTCCTACACGTGTAAGGTAACCTCTTGATATATTTATATTAGGGGTGCAACGATACACAAAATTCACGGTTCAGTTTGGTTCGAGACTTTAGTGTCACGGTTCGATATTTTTTCGATACAAAAAAATGTTCATGCCTTTTTTAATATGTCATTTATTAAAATTATAAATATATATTTTAACTCAAAAGTACAGTTTTTAAATTTAATGTTGCTGAAACAACAAAGTAATAAAAAAAATAAATCTATCTGATCGAGAAATCACTCATCTTTGGAAAAGAGAGTTTATTACAGAGAAATGGCTCTTTCCAAAATAAAAGCTATACTATACGCTTCTTCTGGGCTATATTCTCAGCAGCATATTAAACATATCAGGTCCCCATAAGGAGAATCATGTGCTAACGGCTGTCTAAATGACTCGGGTAAAGTTTGTAGCATGCCTGCTTGTTGTTTTTGTCTGCTTCCACTTGTCTTTGCACTAGGATGATGTCGGAGTAAATGTGCAGTCATATTCGTTGTGTTCCCACTAGTGCTGTCAGCGTTAATCTCGTTGAAATGACGTTAACGCCACAACACGGCAAATCTCCGTTAACGAGCTACCGCGGATCGCGACGTGGGTGGGGCTGGATGGCCAACACGTTAACAAGCAAACTGCGCTAACGCACTAGTTCCCACCAATGTAATTGAGCATTGCGTGGCACATCCGACATACTGTTTTACTTTAGTCCATGACGTGCTTACCTTCAAGGTCATACTTCACATGAAAACCAAAATAGTTCCAAACGCCACATCTGAATGAGGGTGGGGGAGGTTCAATTTGCCATGTTGCAAGGAGAGCTTAACTTCTGTCTCGCTAGCTTACCCTGCGCTCAGTGAATCTGCGTTCGACTGCTCCACCTAGGCTGCACTGTCGAGCGCAGATCCACTGAGCGCTTAACACAGACAGCATCGTCAGAAAGAAAGTTGATAAAATAAATTAAAAATTTTGTATTGTTCGATACATATGCGCACCGAACCGAAAGCACTGTATCGAACGGTTCAATATCGATACGAGTATTGTTGCACCCCTAATTTATATATTATGGGTTAATGGACGTTGATCTTGTATTTGATGACCTCTTAACGTGCTTGGAAACAGGTGAACATCCACTGTTGCACTGTTGCATTTTTACTTGTACAGTGTTTTCAACCAGCATCTGTTCCAACTTTCCATTTTTCAGTTTGTGTTAAAACATCTGTGTTTATAGTGAGTTTTTCTTTTTAAGCATCTGTAAAGCTTTTTTTCTTTCTAGATGTTTTCCTCAAAGTCACAGTTGCTGGAACACAGCAAATGCTGGTTTCTATTAAAGGGGGTCCAGGACCAATGATGGGCCAAAAATGTATGACCTATGCTAGAGAAGTATCTGTTGACAATGGTTAATAATATTCTCAGTTACAATCCAATTTCTTTGCTTTGAACCTCCGCAGATGCCAAGTCATGGTTGCAGTCATGTGAAATCAATTAATAGTTTCCTCTGTAATAACTGCACACATCTGTGAACTCTTGGAGATAATCCTCAAATCTGACAGTAAACACGCAGACTGAAAAACAAATGCTCTGACTATCACATGAGAGGAAACACCCGTGTGCTCACCTCAACCGAACCATTTGCAGTGGTAAACAAAAACACACACCCTGACTGGACAAGAGCTTAGCGGGTTTACATGGGAAAACAGTCTCAGTGTGTGTCTGCAGGCCTGAAGCAGCTCACTGACTCAGAGCAGAGTGTAATCCACAAGACTCACCGATTTGTTTTAATCCACCAAAATGGTCTATAATTTGGACACCTGTGAATCACAGAGTTCCTTTAAGGTTTGTGTGGATAGGCAGGTTTGTTTGTGCAGGGTCACAGTGATGCATGCACTGGTTTCTATTTCTGCTGGGCAAAGAATGAGGCCTGCAAGGCAAAACAAATAGTAGTAGATGTATAGGTGTGTGTTTTTGCGCATGTGTTTACAGTGTGTGAAAACGCTCAATTAACTATCTCAATTAACTTTTCAACCTGGCACACTGAGATCTATCCAAACAACACAAATCTAAGGTTAAATACCTTAACCCCCCGTACTGTATTTTTGTTGCTGGTTTGAAAGCTAGAAGCTGCGTACGAGAACAGGTGAAAGAACGTGCAGTGCTGTGTGGAGTACTTAAGCATTTAGTAAACCCTCCACTAGAGCTGGGCGATAGAACGATAACGATATGTATCGCGATATAACTTTTACTTGATAGAGAAATTAAGCTATCGCGATAGACCTCGCCGCTCTTGTCCTCTAAAAAAAAAAAAAAAAAGGTCAGCCAATCCAAATTAAGTAGCGCAGAGCCGAACCAATCACAGCCGCAGCGTCACGTTGCGTGGCTTGTTACGTACAGCACAAGTGCCAAGCCGCACGTGTGTTTGTTTGGGAAGCAGCCAGCGGGTAATGGAGCCAGCGCGTAATGGAGGAAATGAGTGTGCCGACTAGAAAAATCAACCGAGCGTGACCGAAGAGAAAACAGATGATGGTTCCAATGCCGGAGAGATTGTCGAACGGAAGAGCCATAGAAGTTCCATAGTTTGAAGGTATTTCGGCTATTTCAAGTAGGGCTGCTCGATTATGGCAAAAATGATAATCACGATTATTTTCACTGAAATTGAGATCACGATTATTTGACGATATTTATTTCGTCCGCCAGAGCTTATATATATATTTTTTTTTACATGCTGTAGTGCCATTTGTGGGAGCATTTCACGTTGCTATACATCAATACAACTGTTATAGCCCATATTTTTAAAATGTGTATGTATTAAGTCCATAGTAACTACATTAATTGCAAAAAAGTGCAATAAACTACAAAAAAAAAATTGAAAATCGTTTTTGTTTTGTTTTTTTTACATATATTTCTACTTGGAGAAATTTAAGAGGTTTATCCCTCAAAACTTTAAATACAAAAAAGTTGCAAAAAATAGTTTACAACAACAGGAAATTTATTTTGAGTGTCTTCATAGTTTTATTTTTGGAGATACAGCAATTTTTATATACTGCAGGAAAAACAAAAAAACAATCCTATGATGCAAATTTGCAAAGAATGTGCATGTGCATCAAAATAAACTATTTCCAGCAGTGCAATTCGAGTTCTAAGGCCTACAAGTAAAAAAAAACTACATTTTCCGCAAAAACGACGTCACTTGCGATAGTTCGCGTTGACGTCTTTTTCAATGTGGGAAGTGTTATGAACAGCTGATCGGATCGGCAAAGCGTGTTTCTGGAATATTATGTTTTTGTTCCTGCAAGCGCTTTTTATGCAATTTTTGCAAAGCTTTATGTGGAAGGAAACCGTGACCTAGGACAAGCTGATGGCATAAGATGTAACTCCTCTGGTTTCATATGGAAAAAAATTTATTGTGCTAGCTTAGCGGTTCAGGTTCTACAGGGATTTAAAAATAGTTATACAAAACGAGCATGCTGCTCTGACCGGCTTTAAAGGGTTAACAATAACAATGTATTGAATAATGACTTTAAAAAAATAATATAAAATAGTGTGCAAATACTGATAACAGTGCAAATGTTTGCAATATAAGAAATAAATGAAAAATGTGAACTTTGCAGTGTTGCTCTGTGGTGCAGCTACGACACCATAGCAAAGTTTACACACTGTGTCTACTTGATCCACATCTGACTCCGCGAACCCATAATGTTTCCACACCACTGAAGTTTTTTTTCTTTACCTTTCTTTTCAACCAACGGCAGTCACTCTCCTCTCCAAATAACTTCTGCTTAGCTTTCCGAGCTTCCCTCGGGTCCTCTTAATTGTTGTGACGCGTGTTCGAAATGCAGAGCAGTGCGCTTGATTTGCCACACGGAGCAGCGCGAGAGTAAAGCATGAGGGAGGGGCTAATAATCGGCTCAGTCATTTTTAATGATCGTTGAAAGCCCAGATCGTAATCGTGATTAAAATTCGATTAATTGAGCAGCCCTAATTTCAAGTCTGACAAAAAACAGAGTAGGGTGCACTGTAAATTGTGCCGAAAGCAAGTCTGGAAATGCAATAAACTGGTGCATGCGTCACACTGTGCGCCACGTTATTGTTTCGGTGAAATGAATTTCTACAATACTGTTAATTCTACTCTCTGCAGTGTTTAAATGCTTACATATACACACAGTTACTGTCCGTCCACACATACGACTCGGTTCTGCTTCTATGCCCCAGCTTTGTTTACTTTTTCCTACCGAGGCTTCTAGACTTCTGATTGGCCAACATTTCTGCACGGTTAGGAATCTAGCGCCACCTGCTGCTTTGGCATGTTCATAGCAGCGTTTTCCTTCATTTCTCCCTTTATGTGCGGACGGGATTATTTTTTAAAACGAAAACGGAAAATCTCCGTTTTCACAAATACCCGTGTACGTGTGGACGTAGCCTCAGTCTCTGACTGGAAGCGCTAATTCGTCATTCGGCTTTTGTCAGACTAAAGTAACTGTTAAAACTGTTTGAAAAGCTAAGCTATACAACAAGGAGAGATTGAGAATTTCCTTTTAGTTCTCAGTTTATTTGATATTGACAAAAGTTAGTCAGTTTTGTCTGTTCTTCTGTAAAACAAACTAAGATTTATTTTTAGAATTAATATTTTGTTTCTAAGTGGAATTGACAATTTAGTCTGTTTCGTTTGTTCTATTTTGAAACTTAAACGCTTTAGCGGCTGCCTTTTGTGTAGTTTGCAATATTTGCCTTTATTTATCTGAAAAAGTCTCATGTTCCTTAAGTACATCTACCCTGTTGAACTTATTATGGGAAATAAATATTTAAATAAAAACAAGCTGCTGATTATTTCACATTTTACTTGTGAGCAACGGCACATTTAAATCTTACAAATATAGTTATTTGGCTCATATCGTGATAGATATCGTTATCGCCTGAAATGAAAAAAACATATCGTGATATGAAAAAATCTCATATCGCCCAGCTCTAGTTCTCACAGTTGCTTATGATCAATTATTCAAGTGTTCATAACCTGACTACCGCTCAGTTCCTATGGAACAGCGAGGGTGTACTTGGTTTTGTTTTGTTTTGTTTTTTTAAGATTTTTTTAAGATTGCAACGACTTTATGAACATTTTCAATCAGCAAACAAGCCTTGGCTATATAAGCTTGTCCACCTTGGAGCTATCTTAAAAGTACAGTGTAAGGACAGCATGAAGCTTCACATTTACTGATGTTATGAATTTACCAATCGACCGGCTGTGTTCAGACTGTTCACTAGGACCTGTATCTGTATCTCCCAGCAGAAATAAAGGCTAACTGGAATTGATTGTCATTATTTTTATTTTTTGCTCCCTAGTTTCCTTATAGTGAAATGTTCATGTGTGTTAATGTTCAAAAGCATTACTGCAGCATTGATGTCATCTATGATTCTCAGTCTGGGTTATATAAAGATAATGACAATCTTTTTTTCCACTAGTGAGTCATAAAAGTGGAGTGTGTTATGATTTGACTAGACAGAAAAAAAAATCTGTAATAATCTTTCATCATATTGTAATTAACTGATAGGGAACTTACACTGTTACACCTTCTCTGGTCCGGAATTTTGTTATAATGGGCTAATGGGCATAATGGGTTAAGCAGAGGACATTTACCTGAGCTGGGATTGTGCATGAAGCCAAAGGTCAACATTAATTTATTTTTGATATGCTATCTATGCTAGTTTGGGTGGAGAGACTTAAAAAAAATATTTCCTCTAATTTTTCTGTTTTTTTTTTTTAAAGTTTAGACTTTAAAACCAAAAAAATAGCATGGTTTATTTATTTTGTTAAAAGATTTTCAGTTAAAGTATTTTTCGCTCTGGCTAAATGATATCGCTTTCAGTGCAAGTATTTTTATCCCCAGCACACACTGTACAACAGTCCAAATGCATTGTGATGGAGGGGTCTAGTGTTACTGCTGTGTTTGTGGAGGCACCTCTTCCTGTGATTATGTGGGGATTGTGTGACAGGATGTTGTGTTCCTGCTGATGATAATATTGCTGTTAGTTCACCTTTCTGCTGCTTTGAGGGTTCAGCTCGTATGATGTGTGTTATTTTGTGAGCTAGTCTTTTTAAATATCACATAGTATACAAACAGAAACAGTGAAATCAAATCCCAAGGTGTATGTTTATCATTTTAATATTTCATTTGTACATATGAACATTGTTTTGGATCAATGTACCAGCAGTTTAAATATTAAACTTAGTTGATTAGTTGATAGGCACAGCCAAGCAGCACTCTGTTTTCCGTGGATGATGTAGTTCTTTTGGCTCATTAGATGGTGACCTCCAGCTCATACTGGGGAGGTTTGAAGCCCAGTGTGAAGTTGCGGAGATGATAATTGGCACCACCGTTACTGCCTCAAGTAGAGGAGTTTAAGTACCCTGGGGTCTTGTTCACAAGAAATGGAGAGATTGGTAGATGTTGCAGTGAAGAGAAAACTGAGTGTGAAACTGAAGCTATTGATTTACTGGTCAGTCTACCTGCCTGTCCTCACCTGTGTCTGCAGGCTTTGGGCAGTGGAAAAAAGAAGAGATCACGGATACAAACGACAGAAATGAGCTCCCTCTGCTCGTGTTAATACTAGAGTTGTCAATATACTAGAATTTCAAACTCGATACTGAGGAAAATACTTGCTACTCAATACCATTTTCGATACTGCAGGGAAAAGTTTGACCCCGTCCTGGAACAACAGCATTAGTGATAAAGAAGTCATTTCCTGAAAAAAGTTAAGTTGTGAATTTCCAGCAAATTTTTCCAAATACAAGTTAGAATGAACAAAATAAGCATTTAAGATTCAATTTTAGTGGTTGTATTTGTTTAACAAAAAAATAAAAAATAAAATTCTGATAATTAATTACAGGTCATAATGGGTAAAATGTATTAAAGAGCAAAGAGTATAACAAGTAACACACATAACACATCTCAGTAATTCATTGTAGAATATCATCATTGAAAAGTTCACAATGAATTTTGGATCGAGTTGGGCTAAAATACACTGTGTATACGCTGCGAAACACTGAACCACTGCTTGCATTTTAAATCTGACCACATGGCTGTCTACATCAAAATGAGAAAGACGTTTTAATAAATTATTGTAAAAAAACAAAAACCCAACCTCTCATCCACTGTCTCCACTACTCAGTCTGCAGACCTGCACGTCCTCAGCTGCAAAATGATGATCACTGGTGCAGACTGACTCTAATTAATTGTGTAGGCAGTCTGTCTCCATCTACAAATTGGACGGCAGTTATTTGCAAACCTTCACCAATCTGTCTGAGAGTGATTGCAGTCAGACTGCAGCTGTTTGGAGACTGGTTGCCTCCTGGATGTCTCCTCTGTGAGGGAAGAGAACCTGGGACAAACTCCGGAGAAATGAGATCTCTCAGCTGGCTTTGGAACCCTTGGTGTTCCCCTGAACTAGTTGGAAGAGGTTGCTGGGGATGCCTGAGTTTCTCTTCTTAGACTGCAGTCTAACTCTGATAACGGCTGACTGGCTTAACACGGGACTGGATACACAGGTTAAAAAAACTATTGCTGGTCTTGTTACTTAGTACTTACCGTAGTTATGAGGAATACTAGATGTCCAAAAACTGATATTTGACTCCCTGCAGAGAAAGTGTGAGTGGTGCAGGTGCCTTTACTGAGACCAAGCCACATTGCAAATCCCAGATTTAGGCTGCAACTCTTCAGCCAGCGTTATTTTCATCCCAGAGAAGACCGGGAAGATGCTGTCATTTCCCCAGTGAGGCAGCCTGTGCTCAGCTTGCCACAAACTACAGGATGAGCTCATACTCGTATTACTTATTCATAGGCACCGTCACAGAGGCTGACGCAACCACAGCCAGACATGCTGCTAAAACGAGCCAGACAGGCTGGCAAGAAACAGGGCCGGTACGCATTAACCAGATGCAGCCAGACAGACAGGATGCAGAAAATATTGATCCAAAAGCTCCACCAAAACATGCAGATTGCCGTTCTTTGATTTTTGTTTTTTCACCCTGCTGCTCGGCTTCTTGTTTTGTCTTTGGCTGCTCGGTTTTGGGTGAAATCTTTATGCTTGAATAAGAAAATGTGCCCTTTTGCAGTTTATTTCTCACTTAGAGGAAACTGCCAGCACGCTCCATAGAGACCAATGGGAACTCTGTGTTTCATCCTGCTGCTTGTGTGAACATGCTGGGGTCGCTTTGTTTATCTCACTGGTTGTAATTAGTGAGCATATTCTTTGACTGATGGCTGCTTTTGGACTGCAGCCCCCCCTCTTGTTTGCAGTTTTTGTCTTGAACCAGACAGAATTTCTTCCACACTTCACAGTGGAAACACGATGTTACAAGCTTTAGTGAAGCACTTATTATGGACCTCAGTGGACAGTGGGGAGGAAAACGTGGCAGAATAGTAGAGTGATACATTGAATTCAAGTATAGCAGGAGGGAAAAATGCCTGTCATTTTTAGTAACATGCAGTTTTTTCCACATTGGTTAGAGAAATATGATTTAGAGAAGCTGTTTCTGTGTGTGAACTGAGGTTATAATAATAATTATTATTATAATAATTGCTTTTTGAAATTGCCAGAGAGGGGCATTGCCAAATTTAGGATGGCAGGCTGGTGTGTGGGGTGAACAGTAGATCCCTGTTGGTGGAAATCCGATTCCAGGATGATGTGAAGGGAAGGAGGACGTCCTAGAGTGCTGTGTAGGGATCTGTTGGTGAGGAGGGGGATTTTGTAGGAGATACAGAACTTAACCAGGAGCCAGTGAAGATGCATAAGGGTGGGGGTGATGTGCTGCCAAGGCTTAGGGTGGGTGAGAACTCTGGCAGTTAACTTCTGAACATATTGCTAATGATTTTAAGACCATACTTGGCATTTAAGTATGGGTATCAGTTGCTGCTGACACTGCTGTTCTATGTACACAGCAAGGTAAATTGCAGTATTGTTTCGGCTTCCTTTTGTTCTCTTTGTGTTTGAAGAAAGTAATAACTGGACAAGCAAGGGTTGGCTGTTTCATGTTTGCCTCTGTGACCTTCTTTTTCTCCAGTTCAAGCTTCATGTTGACACACACACGCTCACACACCCACATGCAGCCTAAAGCACACAGAGCAGTAGCTCATGTGGCTCACTTGATGGGTATTTTGATGTCAGTGTCCACAGTAGTTGACATATTTCCACCTTTTTGGTTTGATTTTGTCTTAATGGAGAGCTTTCAGTACTTTGAAAAAGTCATGGTGTTCATCTGAGTTGACAGAAGTGACAAGGATGTTCAGTATTTGAGTGAAAAAGGCAGAGTAAGATCCACTATAAAAGCAGTAACAGTGCAAGCTGGTTCCAGCTGAAGAATTGCTACAGCCATTAGCAAATCTACAGCCATTGTGGTGGCCTTACGCAAAACAATTAAGTGACCAGCAACCACCAATGTGGGCTATAGATAAGAGTGTTTGTCCTGGGCAGGGTCCAGGGTTGATTGTGTTTGATGAGGGTGATTGTGGAGCAGGATGCTTGATCGTTTACCGCCATGAGGCAGTGCACTGTGGATAGAAAAAAAAAACTACAATGCAACAAAAAACAAAACAAAAAAAGCTAATATATTAAATTATAAAGTTTAAAATTGTTGCACCACCAGTTTACAGTGAAGTCTTGGTTTCCTTTTCAAAAAACACCTCAAGCAAAGCAACCAGAACCCAAACCCAATGAAGCTTCCATCAGTTTGAGAGGGATGGACTATAAAGAGCATTTCTGGGATGTAAATGTTCGCCCTGGCTGCTTTCTGTCTCCATTCTTTGCATGCGTATCCTCCGTCTGTGTAAGCGCATGGAGATGTTAACATCTCCTCTTCCAAGCTGAACTGATCCCCTCTGGAGAGTCAGAAACCTTTGACTGCAGGAGCAGGACAATAACTGCAACTACTGCAGTGAACAGATGATTGGTAGCCCATGAAAAAGAATGATGCAGGACATATTTGACAGTTGTTGCATGCATCATGCTGATTCAACTCATCTGGACATGAAAATGCCTTGTTCACTCACAATAAATGTAAACAGTTGGCCCGAAAACCTTCAGCTGGATGGATTTCAATGAGAATGGATCGAATGTGGGCATGTGGCCACAGACACTGATTTCACTGGCCTTTGGGTTCCTCATCAAACCACCAATAATACTCAAGTCTGAAACAGTATGTCATATGTAATTTGTACGAATCAATCATTATTCCGTCCTCATGCTGATCTTAATTTTGCTGCTTCTGATGTCGAGTCTGCAGCTGATTTATTGTGATTTGTCCACATGTAGTGGTTTAAATCAGGGATGCATGAGATGTACACAGCTCACTAATACTTTTTAGAGCTGAGCCAGCAGAAGGAAATGTGTATCTCATTTGTATGTTCAGAGTCATTCCACATGGACTGCTGACTAATCTTTGAATTTGAACCCTTTGTTCACCGTGTCCTGAAAGTCCTTATTAAATGTGTCTTTTTCTGTCTTACTGTGTTTTTGTCTTTAGGACCAGTTCGAGAATCTGGACAAACACACTCAATGGGGGATTGACTTTCTTGAGCGCTATGCAAAGTTTGTCAAGGAGAGACTGGAGATAGAGCAAAACTATGCCAAGCAGCTACGGTACACACACACACACACACACACACATTCAAAATGTCAAATACAGAAAGTTATATTGATATACTTTAAGACAAAAAAAAGCATAAAATGCAGCTTTATGAGACACAGATTAAGTGTGATGGTGTTGTCTTTTCCTTCATATACATACTGGGTAATCCTTTGATGCTGAAGATTCTATATTGAAGCTTTTTTTGTGCATTTGATCAGGCTAATGTAAATGCTGCCACTCCTGGGACTGAATCCCAAATGAATATTTATATCCTTTGGTATAATACAGCTGCGTGTGCACTGTTGGGTTCATTAAGAGCAGTAACACACCAACAGCAAAAAGCCTTTCTTCAAGACAAAAAATGCAATATACTGAGAGTAGTATAAAAGTTTTATTCTAGTAATGTATGGAAGATGAAGAAGGTCAGAGATGAAGCGCTGCTTGTTTTGTTTTTTGCTTTTTTTTGCCATAGTTACATGTAGCACACTTAAAAAACAGTCTAAAGCAATGCACTGACAATAGGAATGAAGACATGAGATGAAATGATGTAAAACTAAAAGAAGGGTAAATATATGTATTTAACAGCAGCCTGTCTTTGTCTCCAGCATGCTCAAAGTCTGAGCTATAACAGCATCAGCACAGTGCCTCGTGTGTTTATTCTCTGTGTCTGTTGATTCAACCTTTTTCAAAACTCACCGGGCACGGACCTAGTAACTCACATTTAAAAACCAGTAGAGTCCCACTGGCGGCGCATTTGGGATTTCAAAGGGGGGGATATCTCTTGTGAATAGATGAAAAAAAAGACGCACACCGCTGAGGATTTGTGAAGAGTGATCAAAGGTCTGCATGAAACATGTTTCCAGGAAATCAGGCAGAAACTCCTTATTTTGTCACTGATAGCAAGACAACTCGCATGCATGCGTGTGTGCGTGCGCACACACGCATGCATAGTTTGTTGCACACACACATTCCTCTGCACTCTAGCTAAATAATTAAATCACACTGTAACTGTAGTTTGTGCTAGCAGAGCCTGAGGGAATGGACAGGCAGAGACTTTGATGTTTAAATGTGTTATTCATCTCTAATAATAAACTATGATGCCTATTTTCTATATGTGTGTGTGTGTGTGTATACATGTGTGTGTCTCTCTACCACAGTTAAAATGTCTTACACAAGTCTGCTTCTCTGTGTCTTTTGTCTGTCAGGAACTTGGTGAAGAAATATTGTCCAAAGCGCTCCAAAGATGAGGAGCCGAGGTGAGTAACCTTAAGTGTCTGTGTTTCTGCTTTTGTTTACTTGTCGGATGTCTGCAGACGGTAAGAGCGGAAAAGGCCTGTGGGACACTTTATAAATACTGTTTGTCCGTTGGAAGGACCCAGACGCTGGCTTTGATGCCATGGCATATGTGTGCTAAAAAAATAAAAAATAAAAAAAATTACTAAAAATGTCAAAACTGTTCAGTCTTTGTTTTTCTGTTCTTTAATTGTAAGCAAAAGCCACAGCCGAATCACATGACTGATTTTTGATTTTCATTAAGTAGAAAAGGATAATACACCATTAAGCTGCGAGTTTGTGAAGGCTGATGTCTTATAAACAAAAGTCTGAGAATGTGGATTCTTTGTTTCTTTGTTTGAAGGTTTGGAGACACAGTTTCTTTAGAAAGTTGGCACACACTCATCATGGATGTAAATATTTTCGCTATCTTGGGTTTCAGTAAATTCTGTGAACTGCTTTTTTTTTTTGTTTTTTAATGCTGGACTAGATGCATAACATGCAAATGACTCAGGAATTTATTATGTGTTTCCTAAAATATGTTTTAAGTTGAAATTTAATATACATAGCCAACAATATACTTGCACTGTCTTTCAGAGGTACTAAAAGTTTCAAAATGTGTTGACAAGGCACTCACAATTCCTGTGAGTGATCCTGACTGATCACAGCTGATAAGATAAGATAAGATAACCTTTATTAGTCCCACACGTGGGAAATTTGTTTTGTCACAGCAGGAAGTGGACAGTGCAAAAGTTATGAGGCAAAATTTAGAATACAATAAGAATAAATACAGTACACAACTGTACAGAATAGAATAAAATAAAATACTATATACAGTAGAATAAAATAAAATAAATATACAATAAGATAAAAATAGAATACAAATACTATATACAACTGAGTAAAAATACAACGATGACAGAAAGGATTATTGCACTTAGTATTATTGCATATGTATGGATGTGTGTGCTTGATCAGTTAAAGTCTTTATTATGGAGTCTGACAGCAGTGGGGAGGAAAGACCTGCGAAATCTCTCCGTCCCACACCGTGGGTGCCGCAGTCTCCCACTGAAGGAGCTGCTCAGTGCTGTCACAGTCTGCTGCATGGGGTGGGAGATGTTGTCCATCAGGGATGACAGCTTAGCCGCCGTTCTCCTGTCACTCACCACCTCCACTGGGTCCAGAGGGCATCCTAGAACAGAGCTGGCCCTTCGGATCACCCTGTTCAGTCTCTTCCTGTCCCCAGCAGAGATGCTGCCGCCCCAGCAGACCACACCATAAAAGATAGCAGAAGCCACAACAGAGTCATAGAAGGTCTTCAGGAGTGGGCCCTCCACTCCAAACGACCTGAGTCTCCGCAGCAGGTACAACCTGCTCTGCCCTTTCCTGTAGAGGGCGTCTGAGTTATGAGTCCAGTCCAGTCTATTGTTCAGATGAACACCAAGGTACCTGTAGCTGTCCACAGCCTCAATGTCCATACCTTGGATGTTCAGTGGTTGCAGTGGAGAATGCTGCAGCTTCTTTTCTTATAGATTTTCTTTTCACAGCACTCGTCGTTCTGACCAAGAACAGTAAAAAAGTCCAGGGTGCTCAGTTCAGATCTGAAGAGGAGAACTGTAGATTCACACGCGTCTATAATGTTTCTTGGAGCCATTTCTAAGGCCCCAGTCACACAGACCTAGAGACCAGTTGGCAACTGCCTGGCAACCACTGGGCACTGTGGAAGAATGAGTATAATTTGACCAGTTGTGAGTGGCTGTTGATGGTTCCTGGCAGTTGTCGGGAAATCTCTTGTTAAAGCTCCAGTTATGCAGGCCAAGAGACTGGTCAGTGACTGCCTGGTAGCCACAGGACACTGGGGAACAATGTGCATTCCCTGAATGGTTGGTGAACGGTTGTGGAAGGTTGTTGGTGAAATTGGTCTTAGAGGTATATCATGCTGCAGTGAAAACCTCCTAGCAAGAGCAGATTGCCACAGCTGTCCGTAGTTTGTGTAGAAGAAACCAGCTTCTCTGCGACTCTCTAATTTCACCCAGCTTACAGCCTTCAGAAACGACACATTTTTCCCTTGGGACATGACGTGACCAGCGGGTTGCCAACTGGTTTCTGGGCCCATGTGCCTGAGAGCTCCAGAGTTTAATGTTCGCAGAACATCAGGTGAAAAGTACAAGTTGCTAGGGAGGATATCCATTTAGCTTAGGTCTGAAAGAGAGGCTGGCTGTCACCCTGAGATGAGTTGGTTCAGATGGTCAGAAGAAAAAAAAAAATCCTCCAAGACATCAGTGAAACATCAATGTCACAGTCTGCTGTGAAGAAGCTTCACATCGCCATGGACTGATAGGCTGTTGTCCAAGAAAGATGCATGTTCTCTAGTACTGAGAGCTTCTGGAAATTAAATGGTCAGATGAGTCACACCTTTAGATGCAACTTTGTTTTGTAGGTGTAAAAGTGAGGAACGAGAGCACTGTACCCATGATAATGAAGAAGGTAGACTGCCTCAGCATAACCTCAAACTGCCATTTGAAGCTTGGACTCAGCTGGGCAGTGACCTCAGTCACACATTAAGGCTGCCTCTGAAATATATAAAACAACTAAAAGTCAGTTGCCAGGAAAACAACCATTTCAATTTAACTCCACTAATCCTTCCTAGAAGAACAACCAGAAATTGTGCCAGAAACTTGTTGACACCAGAAGCACCTGGTAAAGGTGCAGCTTCCTGAGAGTCACTTTGTTTTTTTTTAAATCAGGTGCGCTGCATGTAAAGTATGTATACCCTGTATTTATTTCTGCAAAAATTAAAGCTGTGATTTAAATGATGTTTGCAGTGTAATCATTCAGCCTCAAAACAACAACAGTTCACAGAAATAATTGAAAGGCTAATATTAACAAAACATTCACCTCCATGATGAATGTATGTAAGCTTCTAACTGCAGCGGGATACGTTAAAATGAGTTCCACACCAGTTTGAGTGTCATTTATATGTAACTAAAGAATATGACACAAATAAAAAAAAACTAAATAAAGCAGTGCAGAATGTTTGGATGTAGTTTGTAGAGATGGACCGATCCGATATTACGTATCGGTATCGGTCCGATACTGACCTAAATTACTGGATCGGATATCAGAGAAAAATAAAAAATGTAATCCGATCCATTAAATATCACGAAAGCACCTCACAAAACTTGCAACACGCCGTAACTCACCTCAGAACGTTAGCACGTCGGAGCAGTATGCATCACGTGATAGAGCGGCTGTGGCATGCCTGTCGGTGGTCTGGATAGCATTTGGAGCTTCGCTAGCAACCCGGCATTTCATCTCCGACAAAGTTATCCCCGAGAGAAGTAAAGCAAGTGTGTAAGTCCATCTCTGAATGTTTGTAAAGCATTCCTGCATTAAGCTTAACAAACGATATATGGAGCGACTGCCTCTTCTTGCTGCTACTTCAATCATGAAACTGCTTAATGATCAGCTGATCGGCTTTTCTGTCGCGAGTCCGTGTCTCTAGTTTGCTTTTGGCCCACTTTGCACCAGAAAGAGGAAACCAGCGGCTGAACAACAGCAGCACGTTTAAGCTTGATCAGCTGTTGTTAGAATTTATTTATTATTACTTTCTACTCGAGGATCTTTTTCTACGTAGCTGACGCTGGTAACTGTGCAGGGGCGGATCTAGCAAAGTTTAGCCAGGGGGGCCGATAGGGCATTAACTGGGAAAAGGGGGCACAAAGACATACTTTTCTTTCTTATTCTCATTTAAAATGTCTAGCTTTTAATAAATAATTATCTGACACCCAAAGTTTTAATTTGATGCAAAATAAATAGAAGTCCATTACTGTATATAGTAACTATTAAGTCTAATATATATACCCTAGTAAGCTATAGTACTTTTTCCTTTGGGAAGGTACCATCTGTGCAGTCTGCAATTTTGTTGAAGAAAGATGTTGAATCTATTTAATATTTCTTGAAAAATAATTGATTTCTGTGCATTTTTTTTCACACTGCATCAAATTAAGGTTGGTTACGTCGATTAAGCATCATGAGGTGGAGCGTGAGGGGTGGTTCCCTATTTTTTATTTATTTATTTTTGTTGTTGCTGGGAGTTGGTACCCTATTAGTTAGGCTGCTTAATATTTATGCTAAGTACTCTTTAAAATACCAGAATAGGGAGGATGGTGTAGGTTTAAGTTTATTAGATTGATCAGTATTGCTGAACTATGAAATATTTTTTTTTGCATACAGGTATAACAGAGTAGCTTTAGTGTAGTTGTTGTTTTAAACTTGAGTATGAACTTATACAAAATGCAGCAAGATATTTAAAAAAAACAGTTTTGTTGATTAAAAAACACTATATCGGATTCATATCGGTATCGGCAGATATCCAAATTTATGATATCGGTATCGGACATAAAAAAGTGGTATCGTGCCATCTCTAGTAGTTTGTTTGGAGCAGGGGTGTCAAACTTGAAGCCCAGGGATCAGAATCAGCCTAGCAAAGACTCCAGTCGGGCCCACTGGACAGCTATGGAAAATGTAAAGAAGAGCATAAATTTTGGAGTTGTAACTGCATTTTCATACATTTAGGCGATAAAGACCTTCCACATGGCCATTAATAATACACCAATGTAATTAAGTAATAGATTAAACAATGGAATGACTGAAAAGTTCCTGTATTTCACTATCTAAATATGTCCATTGAGCTACCAGATCCTTTCCTGTAATTTTACACATTTATTTCTTACAATTTAAGCCTAAAGAGCAGTGCTGGCCCATTTCTTTCATTTACTACTGCCGTATATTTTTTTGTTTTTCAAAACTGAGACATGCTGTTGCAGTTTCACTTCTTTTTCTTATATTAAGATATTTCAGGACTAAATGTGTAGATAAACTTCTTTACACTATAAAAAAACAAAGGGAGTTTCACTGATCCGGCCCACTTAAGATCAAAGGGAGATGCACCCATGATGTAAAATGAGTTTGATGTCCCTGGCTTAGAGTTTATGTTTTTGTGCATATGCGTGTAGTACACTAGAAGACACGGGACATGTTATGTCTTAATCACGTGTTAATTATGTGTCTCTCCTGCAGGTTCACGTCATGTCTGTCTTTCTACTCCATACTCAATGAGCTTAATGACTATGCCGGTCAGAGGGAGGTGGTGGCGGAGGAGATGGCTCACAGGGTTTATGGCGAGCTGATGAGGTACAGCCAGGACCTGAAAGCTGAGAGGAAGCATGTGAGTACATTAACATGTTCATACTTCACTGCTCCCGCTGCGTGCCACTGAACAAAAGCCAAACATGTGCTTTCTTTTCTCTGTTTTCAGCTCATTCGCTGTTAGATCACATTTGTCAAAGAAACTGTTGCTTCCCGTCATAAAACGGATTTTGCTGTTTGCCCTTAACATCCGCTGTGTCGCCTTCATATGAATTTGTGTTCTGCTTGGCTTTACTTAAGAGGATAAATATGTTGGATGTAATGTTAACCATCTGTCTTTTCCACCATCTGCTGATGGCAAAAAGTGAAAGGCTAAAAGCCATGTGTTTGGGGGAAAACAGCGCCCTCTGCTGGTTTTGTGCTCTATAGCAATCCAACACTCATTCTTGTAGGGACAGTAGTATCTTAGGATTACACCAACATGATAGTGGTTTTTGTTTGTATTTAGATGTTTAAAGACTACATATAGGTTTAGGATCAGGACGTTTTAATAGCAGGTGGGTGGGGCTGCAGCTAGAGAGACTTCGTGATATCCTTCGTAGCAGCTCAAGTCTTTCCCATCTATAATATAATCTTTGAACAGAGTAACTGTACATTTAGGATTGAAAAGCATGAAAGGTTGGCATAGATTCTAATGCTGGCAGAGAAGTGCTGTCCATTCTTTCGTTTATAATATATTATCACAAATATACTAATATCAGTGTGGCAACAATCCCAGCTGAACAGCCACTGCAGTATTAGTCTTATAAACTTTTAAGTGCATCACATAGTTCTCAATATGCATGTCAACAGATTCATTTCCATGACAATCGCACAAACTAAGGCGTCTACAGCTGAGGACATTTACTGCTTTAGTAACTGAACTGAACTCTTCCTTCAAGTAATTGTTGTTATATATGTGACTGTGACACAGAGTCCAGTAATTTTGTATTTGTGCACATATTTATATGTATTTTCTGCTTCTGTGTAAATGTGTCTCGTTGTGTGTGTTTGTGTGTGTGCATAAATGAGCAGCATCTACAGGAGGGCAGAAAGGCCCAGCAGCATTTGGATCACTGCTGGAAACAGATGGACAATGTAAGTGAGGCGAGAAGGAGGAGGTTTGAGTAGAAAAATGTATTGTTTAGTGTAAATATCATCTGCTCAGGACAGCCGGCTTTATTCATCTCATACTTGTTTGCATGAGGAATGTAAGATATGTTAACAAAGGTAACAGAAGGACAAATAGGATCCACTTTATCCCCCACTTTCACACGTTACATTATTTATACAAGAATGAAATATGCAATTTCAGGGTACTTGCATTTGATTTTAGCATTTCACTATCTGTGCTAATTTATATATATAAACACATATATATGTATGTATGTATATGTAATATTGTAATATTAAAGCACATGTTTCTGAGTGTGAAAAGACAGCTGGGTTCCTTTCTTCTTCCTGGCAAACTTCCCAGTCTGCAGGGACTGAAGACAGGGGCCAAGACCAGGAAACACACTGAAAAAACACACATACACAGAGACCTCAGTGCAGACCAACCCCTCCCACAGCAAGGCAAGGCCCATGTGCCACATTTGGCCCCTGACAGGCTTGCTTTTTGGCTCTTTACGGGCTCAAGAGAGAGAAAGAAGGAGCGAGAGACTGCATTTGTTCATCTGAGATCATTCACTTGCGTGAGCTGAGTTATTTTACACCAGTGCTCATTACAAGACCTCTCTGTAATCACAACAACTCCAAAATAAACGTAAATAAAAAAGTTAATAATTCTTATCTTTTCACATTTCCTGGCCCGAGGCCCATTAGTTGAGTTCAGTGCTGCACAACCATTCGAGTGTTTCAGTGTGTGGGCTGCGTGACTTTAATGGTGACTACCTGGTGACTGAACTGTAATGTCTCAGCTATTCGCTGCGTTTCCTTCACTGGTAATGTAACCCAGATGGCTTGGCAGGAAATAAACTATCCTCCTCTCTGATTCATCTCCCTCTCATTCACATATTTTTTTTTATTTTTACATTTTTTTTATTGAGACAAGAAATGGAGAGGCTGCGAAAATGTTATATAATCTTTTGATTACTCAATTTATTTAAAATTGTGCGTTTATTTTCTCCCTTTCAGAGTAAAAAGAAATTTGAAAGAGAGTGCAAAGAAGCAGAGAAGTCCCAGATCACCTACGAGCGGCTAGATAATGACATCAACGCCACCAAATCAGAGGTGGAGAAGGTAGGAAGCCCCCACCTGTAATAACACCGTTATGTGCCTTAAACTGTAAGATGCTGTGGTAGCAGTCTCCTCGGCTTGTTTGCACTGTGGGATCTATGCAATGACGTGACTTTTCCCTCCTTTTGAAAATTGGAAAACACAGTATTTGAATTTGTTATGGCTTCAGAATTAGTCGTAGCACCGTGATGCATGTGATTTATAATGTGGACAGACTGGAGGTTGGTGGGACATCAGTGACTGTTGATGTTGTGTTGGTGTGTATGATCTGTTCAGGCCAAAGCCCAGTTCTACATGCGCACTCACGCGGCTGATGAGAGCAAGAACGAGTACGCCGCTCAGCTCCAGAGCTTCAATGCAGAGCAGTGGAAACATTTCCACAGTGCCATACCACAGATCTTTAAGGTAACTCAGACATGTTGAACTGTAGCTCTGGCTCTCTCTCTACAGCACACCTTCCTCCCCTCACACAGAACCTGTCACAACACATAGTCCCTCCTCCGTGAACCTGGAGGTTTCTTCCTGTTAAAAGGGAGATTTTCCATCCCACTGTCGCCAAGTGCGTGCTCATGGAGGAAGGGGGTGGGTTGGGTTGGGTGTTGGGGGGTCATTTGATTTTATTGAGGGGTCTTTACCTTACAATATAAAGGACCTTGAAGAGGTTGTTGTTGTTATTTGGCTCAATATAAATAAAACTGAAACGATTTGAAGGGAATTGTACCTTCAAGTCCACGTTGTTATTTACGGACACAATCTCACTGATTCTTTTTCATTGTTTTTCAATGACTTTGTATAAAGGTTTCCATTTCAGTGAAAGCATAGTGCTCTGTGTTAGTGACCCATTAAATGTTTAACACATGGCTTTAACTGATCTTCTAACCAGGTATCAGTGTTTGTCATTAAAAGGATCTGCTTGCAGGGGTTTGCACGTGTGTCTGTGTGTGTGTGTCTATGTGTGTGTAGTACTTGGCTACTTCCTAGTGTTGATTCCATTTCCTGTGCTCTGTGTAACAGAATCTGCAGAACATGGATGAACGTCGGACGGTAAAGCTTGGAGAGACATATCGAAGCTTTGCTGAGGCAGAGCGGAGAGTTATTCCCATCATCTCCAAATGTCTAGAGGGAATGGTTTCAGCTGCCAAGGCTGTAGACGAGCGAAGGGTAAGTGTAGGAAGAAAGGAAAAAGAGCGGTTATTGCTAGCATCTTCAGAAATCTGTCTGTCTAGACGTGGGGTTGGTGTTTGGATAAAGATAGGAAAACTTATTTTCCTCCTCACTTCCCAGGATTCAGCAATAGTTGTGGAGTCATTCAAATCTGGCTTTGAACCTCCTGCTGACTTCCCCTTCGAGGACTTCAGTCAGAATTTGAGCAGAACGGGCTCAGATGGTACCATCAGCAACACGCCCAAAGGAGACAGAGAGCGAGACGGGGCACCGGGGCCACGATCTGATCCGAAACACCCCATGAGCAGAACCAAGAACAAGCTCTGGCTGTTTGGGAAGAAACCAAAGGTACAGGAAGTGATGAATGCTTCTTGTTGTTGAATAATTCACCCTTGTGGACCTGTTCATGTTAGTCTATCAAATGGTCTGTATTTGTATAGCGCTTTACACTATACACAGTCATCCACCCATTCACACACACATTCACACACTGGTGATGGCAAGCTACATTGTAGCCACAGCCACCCTGGGGCGCACTGACAGAGGCGAGGCTGCCGGACACTGGCGCCACCGGGCCCTCTGACCACCACCAGTAGGCAACGGGTGAAGTGTCTTGCCCAAGGACACAACGACCGAGACTGTCACAGCCGGGGCTTGAACCGGCAACCTTCCGATTACAAGACGAACGCCCAACTCTTGAGCCACGATCGCCCCTAATCAAAATATAGACCTAAAAAAAATAATAGTGTCATAACGTAAAACATCCAGAAAAGATCTGAAAATTTCTGTTTGCAGGTGAATTTGCAGTTATTTACCCATAATCCTTAGATGTTTATCACTCAGTAGGATCTTTATAAGGGCTCTCCATAGTGACCTACATACCTACATTGCACTAGAGCGTGTTCTTTAACAGACTTCATACATACAGTCAGACAGCTTTATTAGGAGCTCATTTGATTTTAACCGTCCCTGCCCTTTTCCATCATACATTTTTCTCTTACAGAGTCATTTTTTTTTGCATATTTTCAGATATTATTAATGTTATTCCCCCATATTTAATCACTTCCTCTGGATCAAGCTTGTATTCTCAGCTCGCGTTGAGCTGCAGCTTTTTTTTTTGTCACCTTTCCAATAACAACACCCTCAAATGCTTCCTCCAACACACTCCTTGGACCTTGCCCCTCTCCATAAAGACCGTATTGATCAATCATTAACTGCCTGCTGTTGGTTCATCTGAGCGTCATCATTTCTTTTTAAAGACTGTGTGGCTTAGATTTGACATCACTTCTTTTCAACAGAGAGCTCCCCCGATCCACGTTGACAGAAAAATGTTAAAGTGAAACTGATCTCAGTTTGGAATAAACAGTGTCCACGCCGGGCTCCAGCGATCATGTGAAGAAGCTGATTGAGATAGATTTTTCAGGAGATTTGATGAGTTGCATGTGGAGGTTTTTGGTAGATCTCTACAACAAAAATGTGCTGAGTTAGAGGATTCGACTGTGGATGGATTATGATGGCTGAACCACTAAAGGACTCGCATGCAGAGCTCGTACCAGCAGAGTGGGGAAAGCACCCTTTTCATCTGGATTGTTTGCATTCCCATCAGATAAACTGAATATGTATTTGTGTATGTGTCACTTTTTTTGAACAAATCAGCGTCATAAACTTACTTCCTGTTTTATTTTCAAAGTTTATTAGGTTTAAAGGGCTCGGCGAATTAAATGTAGAAGTTCCAGCGATCGTTAAAACCCAGAATTTCATCCTGATCTAAAACGACCTGCCGTCAGGAGAAACACTGCACCGTGAATCCAATAAGTCATCCTGACCTCTGGCTCTGTCCTCTCTTCCTGCCCCCCACCCAGTCCCCCGCCTGTTCCCCTCCTCCACCACCTTCCTCCTCTCGTCCCTGGTCCACCTCCCAGTTATTCCTTGCACGCCGGTTTAGTTCTGACCTCGTCAGCCACTACCTATCTGAGATAAAGACTACAGTTCCCAGAATCCCGCGAAATTTGCGGAGCCTGAGGAGAGGGGTGAGACGAACACACTACAGGCACTACTGTTTGAGTGAGACAGGTTGATGTGTTTTTTGGTTTTCGATTCTTCTACAGGCTGTCTGCAGGCCCTCTGTGGACGATAACAATCTTGACTTACACAATGAGCACAAAAAGCACACTTTCAGTTTTGACCTGGATCGTTTAACTACTTTTGTCCTTGATTGATGAATACATCGAGCCCATACATTGTCATTTGACTTGAGAAACTTGCAGACACCCTAAAATATAATTTCTTCTTCTCATTTCTCCTTTTTTTCCTGTTTTCCCTTCCTCCCATATCCTCCACCCTCTGCTTTTCTTTTTATCTCTCGTTCTTTTTTCTCTTGGTGTGATTATTTTGCTTCCTTCATGTATAAGATGGAATTTTGCTCTAATCCCAAGACGGAGGATCCTTGGTGATTGACGGTGTGTCGGTGTGCGAGGGATTCAGAGGGTATTTTTGGCATTGTGGCTGCAGTGTTGTGTTTGTGGGAGGCATACAAAATAAAAACAGAGATGCCAACATCAGACGTGTTGTGCAGATGTTGGTCTGAGGCTGTAGTTGTAGTGTGTGTGTGTGTGTGTGTCGCTCTGCTAATGGCTTCATTCAGCTGTCAAACAGAGCTTTTTGCTCTCTCACAGTTTTAACACAAACATGTGAATAACATTCAGACTCCGTTTCAGTCCTCAGCTTTAATTGGCTTTTATTCCTTTCAGGTCTGTCAGCTTCATCTGTGATTGGCGGCTTTTTGTTTGGTCTACTAAATTTGATGCAATCTGAGAGTTTAAACAAATGTGCAAGGTGGCATATTTTAGCAAGTGTTTATGATAATGGATTCATTTTGAGTGCATCTCTTTGAGCCGCTTTATTCTTCTTGGACAGGGTAAAAACAAAGCAGTATACTGTTAACAGTAGATTCATGGATATATGGATAGTTGAAGTACCAGTATGGAACGTGATAATATCTTGCAATTTGAAGCCCTGTTATTGGATCGTACTTTGTTTACCTCCATGTCTGCCAGCATGAATCTGCCATCTTCACTCACAGGTACTGTGCCTGTGAATATAACACACACTGCTCGCTGCTGATCTTTGAAAAAATGCATCTGCGCTCCTGTGTTATTGCTCAGGTGCAGCCATGCCTGGGCCATGTATGAACGAGGACAGAGGATTTAAAAAAAAAAAAAAGAAAGAAAGAAAGAAAAAAATCTTATGCTGCTGAATTTGGAGCACGGTGTTCATTCTACTTTTACAGATGATGTGAGGACATTTTAAAATGAAAAATTTCAGTTAGAAAATGCTTGTTTTTGTAGACCTAGTATGAGTTTTATAAAATATTGTGCAAGGTCCATATTATTCTGCAGCTGCTTTTATTGTGAGGCTCTGCCGTGAAATGTAAAACAGGACAGGATCAAGTCAATACGATTAATTTTTATTTATTGAGCAACCTCTTGGCGACAGTGGGAAGGAAAATGTTTTTTTAACAGGAAGAAAACCTCCAGCAGAACCAGGCTCAGGGAGAGGCAGCCATATGCAGCGACCGATTGGGGGTGAGGGATGGGAGACAAGACTGAAGACACATTGTGGAAGAGAGCTTGACTTGGTTAGGAAGCTGCCGATGAGCCATTTAGCAGCACAGCATATGACATTTTATAGGACTGGGTCAGAGCCTGTAGTCAGACCTCCCTGAGCAAGATGGCAGCAGCAGCAGCAGCAGCAAGCCCGGCTTTATGTGGAGAATGAACTGTGCATCAGTGACTGTTGTGCTGCCACCTGCTGTCAAAGAGCAGAGTAGCACAAAGCCAGCAGCAGGATGCAGTACTTTACAAGACATTCCTTTAAATGTGAACTGTGACTCAAACGCTCTGCAGGCTGTCACTGCCCACACATTGGGTAGTTGGGATGTTGTTATTTGATGCAAGAACATGTTTTTAACTAGTTTACCAGTACGTTTGTTGCTCTCTGTTAGTTTTGTGTTTTCCTTTGTCCCTTAATGAATCAGCAAGAAATCTTCCCACCATGAGAATCTCCTGAGTTATGGAAAGTGCTGTAACTTTGCACCAAAAACAAGCAGGAGTGGTGTGTACCTGTGAAAGCGTAAAACACAATCAGCGGGAAGTTTCACGGGGGGGACACACACGCTGCTGCTGTGTTTAGTAAACACGAGGTGCTGGACCACACTGAGAACGCACACAGTAAACACATCCAGTAACCAGTGTGAACACTCTTCTGACAACTAACAGCATCCATTGTTGTTCTTTCTTTTTTTGTTAATGTGTGACGGCTCAGTGGTCAGTGAAGATGGTAAGTGAGTCTGCGTGAGTGTGTAGACTAGTGCTGTTGAGAAGACTCGGCCATGTAGGTGCCAGTGCATCTAACCTCACCATGTAGGACTCCCATAGTGTCCAACACACAGTGCACAGCCCAGTAGTGTTAGCTGGCCACTTCCTCTCCAGGTAGAATAGATTTCCTGTTGTCTGTCAGTACAAACAGTACATGTGGATCCTCACGAATACAGACTTCCTCAGTTTTAGAGGAACAGCTGTTGTTCCTGTCAGCTGCATTCAGAGCTGTTTATTAGGCTATATATAAATTATTTATATTATTATCATGCTTTATATATTTTCTGCTATGGAATTGATGAAGCAGACTCATCACACCATGAGTGGACTTTAAGGCCAGCACAGTGTGTGAGCTGTCCCTTTGAGCTCACATTAATCCAGTCTTCATGTTTTCCCTCTACACTGTGCTGCTGTTTATCCCTGCAGATTATTTTGGTGTGAGTCGCCCAGCTAAGCAAGTGAAGCATGCAGCTAGCTAGCGTTACAGTTCAGTATTTGCATACCGTCACGAGCCCGCGTCACAGGCGGAGGCACACTGATAAGGCTGGTGGTGCATGGATAGGAAGGTTTGTTTGTGTTGTTATTTTCACTAGCTAGGTCATGCTTTGTGGAAGAAAATGTTTTTTTTTTTCTTTAATGTATAATTTTTTTGAGCGTTGTGGAAAAGTCACGTTGATTAGTTCCCCTTTTTTCAAATTAAGGCACACATCTCTCCAGCTGATGTCTCAAGAATGAGGCGACTCGCATCAAAGCACTCTAGATGGATATTTACTACTGAAGATCAAAGGTTTGATTTGGTGGTCTTCTTTAAAATTCAGAGAAAGGGAAAACAGCAATGTGAACATTTCCATGACAACCGAACAAATGAATTGCTGATGAAGCTCTTTTGACAGTTTCTGGATCAGAGGCTCTAGAAAAGCTGCTGTTTCTTTCACCTCTAACATTTGAGCCGCTTATTTCCACAACAAACCAGCTCACGCTGCATCATCTGGGCTCCTAATGGAAATGAGTCGCTGGTGTAATTGCATCTTAACAAAAAAGCAAATGCAATAAGCTTTGTTGCTTTTGTTGTGCTTTCTGGGGATCATTCTCTGGCATCACTCATCTAAAGTTAATCAATTCCGCGACAGAGTCTAATCCTGTTTTTGTTTTGTTTTTTCCTGCCCCAGGCACCGTCTCTGGAGGATTTCAGCCACTTACCTCCTGAGCAGAGGAGGAAGCGACTGCAGCAGAGGATTGATGAACTCAACAGAGAGCTCCAGAAAGAGATGGATCAGAGGTAAGACACTGGCCAAGCCATCCAAACCAGCAAGATTGTAGGAAACCTGCTCTGGATCTTACAACTGTTAAATGATGTCACTGTCAGATATTTCCATCCAGGATCCAGTTTCGCTTTTATGGCCCTCGAACTGTTTATCGCCATCAGTCTGCTCTATAAGCTTCGCTTGTTTGCTTGTGTGTTTCTGTCAGAGATGCTCTGAACAAGATGAAGGACGTGTATGAGAAGAATCCTCAGATGGGAGACCCCAACAGCCTGCAGCCCAAAATATCAGAGACCATTTGTAACATGGAGAAACTGCGCTCCGAAATCCACAAAAATGAGGTAAAGACGGGACAACAAGGTCTCAGTCATTATCTACATGCAGCTTCTGGCCACCTGTTGAAATGTATACTAATGAACCGTGTCACTGACAGACGTGGTTGTCTGAGGTGGAGGGAAAGCAAAGCTCCAGAGGAGACAGAAGGCACAGCGCTGATAACCATCACCATGGTCCTCAAGGCAGAGAGAGGTATCAAATGTTCCCGTCTTTTCTTTGGAGGACTTATGTTCCTCACTGAAAATGGACCTTTGTTTTTCACTGTTCAGAAAAGTTAAAGAAACAGATTGAAAACACATCAGATCTCAATCATGCACCAGAGTTAGGACTTAAAGGATGAAAAGATGCCACATCTTTGGATGGAAATGAAAGGGCAGATTTCAGAGATAGCCCAAAAATCAAATCAAAGAAAACTGATGCAGCAAGCTTGTCCACTTTGCTGAATTTAATTGCGGCAGCTTAAATTGGTATTCAGCGGCTGGTCTCGCCCCCACGTCCTTTCATTTTTCTGTCCAGCATATTTTCTACAACTTTATTCAGTTTTCTTTATATAGCTCCAAATCACAACAACAGTTGCCTCAAAGCAGTACAAATGTTTCATGGGCCAAAGTAAAGCCTTTTCCCTTTTTTGGTCACCATTTTTCCATGTGTACTCTCGATGCACGCTGGTTCTTGTTTATCTTCTAAATCAAATATAAGTGTGACCAGTCCCGTGCACACTAAGCTCACGCCTGTTTCCTGTCAGCCCTGAGGGCAGTTACACAGACGACACCAGCCAGGAGCATCAAACGCCTCATCACCGGCCCGGTCCAGCGCAGCCTCGACATCCCAACCCCGACCCACACGAGTTCGACGACGAGTTCGACGACGACGACCCTCTGCCTGTCATCGGACACTGCAAAGCGCTCTACTCGTTTGACGGTAAGCACATGCAGTCTGAACTGAGCTGGTTACAGAGTATCAAGCCTGATGTGGTCTAAGTGTCCTGTTTTTGTTTGACTCTCAGGTCAGAACGAGGGCACGCTAGTGATGGCAGAAGACGAGGTGAGACTCTTGAGTTTGATTTGAATGGTGCAATTTGAAAACTCGTCTCCGGTGAGTCGTGGGAGAACGTGACGTCCTGACTGTCTGCCTGCCCGCAGGTGTTGTACATCATCGAGGAGGACAAAGGCGACGGGTGGACGCGGGCGAGGAAGCAGAGCGGGGAGGAGGGCTACGTTCCCACTTCCTACGTAGAAATCACGCTGGAGAAAAACAGCAAAGGTGCCGTCACCTACATCTGAGGCTCCGCTGTCCTCTGTCTGTCATGCTCTCCATGTCTGCCTGCTTCTCAGTGTAACACCACTAAAAGGAAAAGAGACATCACTGTGAAACATCTGCATGGACTCCTGTCGTCTTGTTTGCCTCGTTTCCATCCCATCCCTTCATCCTGCACGCCCGCTCATTCTTTTAACCCCATAATCACTCGTCTTCCTCTCATACCTGCGATGTTTCTAAGCACAAACAGGAAGGACGCATCGTGCGGTGTCTGAGCGATTTGTGTGTAATATATGAGGCATTCGTGTGCGCATCCACCGCTGTATGTAAGCTACACCTCTTCTCCTAGATCAAATGAATTAAGATTGTTTTATATTATACGTTAGAAAGACTTTATTTTTATTTTAACATGTATTCTAATTATTTTACTGTCTATGTTATTTTTAACTGGAGATGATCAAATTCTTGATTTTAAGCTCTAGACGTGTCTGTGTTTATTGAAATGAAATATGCTGCATTTACTTTGCCTTTCTGTCTGATTTCTGTGTGTGTGTGTGTGTGTGTGTGTGTGTGTGTGTGTGTGCATTTTTGTGCCATTGTAATGCCGATTTATCAGTTATCTCTGTAAAGGATCTGGATAAAATCTCTACCTATTAGTTTTGCAGAGTGGGCAGTGCATGTTGTTACAGGAGTCGCCTGCTCTGGTGCATGTTCATCAGACGAGGCAGGAATTCTTGTTCCTCATGTGGGTCAAATTCTCAGGTTATTGAAGGATGCTTGAACACCCACATTCTGTAAACTTTCAGTCCAGTCCAGCCTTTTAGATTAGGACTAACTGAGACAACAGACCACAATGAATAATGTATCTTTTTTTTAAATTAAAGGCTGTAGTTTGTAGCAAAGCAAAGCAGTAAATTAAAATTATTAGTCACTGTTTTGTCCTTTTTGAATCAGGATAGCGCTTTTATGTGCTATAATTCTATCAGAGGGTCTTATGTAGGATCAACACAAATTAAGAGTTGCAGTTAGTGAGCCTAATTGTTTTTAAACCGGTTATAGAGCTTTTTTAGGCCCAGGAGACTAAGATGTGTAGACCTGGTTTGTTGTTTGAGTCACTGATTGAAACCTGGCCTGACCCTCAGTGTTTCCACCGCTATCCATGAGGATAAAAACCAAGCAGCGCAGGTATTAACGGCGTCTGTGCAAGCTGAAGCAAGTCGTGTCTGAAGAGTGTTTATCGCAGCAAAGGGCGCCACATCATCCTTCATTTCCATTCGCCATTTGAACTTTTCTACTGTGTCCGAAACGCGAGCATCCTCAACTTGAGCTGAGTGTGAGCAGGTTCAGCTCGTGTGTGCTTTTCTGTTAACGGTCTCTTCTCCTCTATGTGACTGCAGGTTCCTGAGGGGCCGCAGAGTGGCCGGGCGGTTTGATTGGCTGGTGGAGGGCTCGTGCTGATTGCTGATTATTGGTGCTGGGGAGGGTGACTAAGAAAGAGAGAGAGCGGAAAAGGGAGAGAGGGAGGTGGAGGAGGTCGGAGATTAGGCGAGCTGCCGGGGAGGTTTGCATGTCTGCATGCTCACGTGTCCATAAGCAGCAAAGCATTCTGGGCTTTCAGAGGAGGGAGGTAGAAGAGATGATGCCAAAGCCACGAACAAGCAATAAAGGATTTAATATCTTCACATGAGATCCAAACTGACCTCTGAGCTGTGGACCATTTTTGTCTTTCAGGGTAGGAAGTAGCAACCACAGCAGTTTATTAGCTACACCAAGCTCAGCTGCATGCAGTCCTGACATTAAGTGAGAATTGTAAAGACTTTATGTTGAAACTACAGAAAGCTCCGGATTTTACCAACTACTTCCTGTTAAACCATCATAAGCAGCTTCAGTAAAATCTGAGCATCGATCTTTTATTTCTGTGCCACGCTGCTCACTTTGTGGGCCTTTATGTCGAGCTGCCCGGTTCTGACCTTGTATCGATGGGTCACCTGTATCACGTACAAATGTGACTAAATATAAGAAATGGATTTTAAAGGTAGGTTAGGACCACTTCTGCTTGGTGAACCTAATAAACTGATTAGTTTTACATTTCTTGAATTTATCTTTTAGTGTTAAATATCAGCTTATCCCTTCTATAAATTACATTACTCTCTGTATCTGCTGGACACACTGTTTGGGGGCAAGTCTTAAAATTTTTCTCCTATAATAACAAAGTTGTTTTTTATAAGTGCCCCACAAGTACAACTTGTTCCCACCTTGCTGGTTTATTTATTTAAAAATTTCTCACCATATTTTTTAAAGTGTATCTCTCTCACATACACACACTTTCTCCCAGACTTTGCGTCCAGCTTGTGGCAAGATTTAAATAAATAAATTAAAAATAACAGCAGACGTCAGAGTCCACGCCAGGGTTTTCTTATCTTTCAGGGTCAGGTGCTCATCCAGCATTTGCTGCCACTAACAACAGTCAGTCCTGTCCCGCTCCTGCTCACTCCTCATCCTTATCTGTGCTGTGTTGGTGTCTGCCTGCCTGAGCCACTCTGCTCCTCGTTGCCTGCCTTCACTCTCTTACAGTCGCATGTGGGGTTTTTGTTTGTTTTTAAAAAAAAAAAAAAAAGTGTCATAAATGTGTCTCAGCTATGATCCTGTG
Source organism: Diplotaxodon limnothrissa (assembly GCF_057381915.1). Classification (NCBI taxonomy): domain Eukaryota; kingdom Metazoa; phylum Chordata; class Actinopteri; order Cichliformes; family Cichlidae; genus Diplotaxodon; species Diplotaxodon limnothrissa. The sequence goes on along the minus strand of NC_140612.1, from coordinate 10,780,371 downwards.
CGAGTTTTCTTTCTTTCCTTCCACCTGTGACTGTGCATATGTGACTCCAGCTCTGTGTGTGTCGAATGCCATGATGTTCCAGCATGAATGGGATTTTGTTCGGTTTAATGTCTCCGTGCGGCTCATTAGACAGATAGCAGGACTATCGGGGAAATACAGGCCCTCTCTCCCCTCTTTCCGTTTTTCTTTCTTCTCCTTTTCCTCGTTGGGTTGCGATTCCACCAGTTGACCAGCAGATGGCGGCCTTCCCTCACCAAACCACAGCTCTGCTCGCTCCGGACTGTGCCTGAACACCAAACTAAGAAAGAGGAGGAGGAGCTCCGGTGTCTTTGCAATTAAGACTGCCTTAAAACTTCACCTTGTTTTCCTGTGGATGGATTTTTCTCACAAGCATAAAACGATGCGTCTGCTTTTCCGCCTGACTACATCTCCCATCGGCCAACTGGGCTGACCTGACCTCTATCGGGCGACTGAAGAGGTTTCCCATTTAATAGGTTGTACATGTGAATGTGATGACAAGCACGCATGCATCAGCGACATGTACTCGTGTACGGAAGGCCAAACATTTACACATACCAATGAGTTTTTTGTCCCCTCCCTGCCCCCCAGCTTAATAGGCTTTCCATACATGTGAACATGTTAATTTGTGCACATGTGCGTTTTTGTTAGTTTTTAACCATTGAATGATTTGTACATATTAACATCTGTCATGTTGAATGTGTTTCCGTGGTGATTGTTTTTAGGTTTATCGGCCATTTTTATGAGAGACATGTTTTGAATTGAACCGATGCACTTTGTCCGAAAGTACTACAGCATTTAAATCTGACAAACAGTGACTAGATGAATGAATGAATGAAGGTGAGAGACACGTGAACTATCTGAATGACCCCTGTGCAGACGTGAGAAACCAAACAAATAAGCGTGAGTAATTTCTCTTGACTGTTTTATACTCTTTTTGAATCTCATTTTGAGCAAAGAGGCTTTTTTTGTGTGCATGATTTTGTAGTCTTTAAATTCATTCACCAGTTAGTTTTTTTTTTTTAATGGCCCACTTGATCTTCTGTTAGACTAACAAAATTATACACCTACTACTTAACGTAAAAAGCCGCCAACGATTCATCTCACGTGACGTAAGTGTAAACAGCAGGTGGCCATGCTTTCGTTGTAATCTGTGTTTCTTTGATGAAGCTGTGAACCCTGCAGAACAATGCTGTAGATGTTGTTACTTGAACTTTTCGACCCGCCCTCTTCATCTAGGACTACAACTGATACTTCCAGGACTTGTTCAGTGTACATTTGATTTGATTTGCAAAGACGTCACCAAGCTTCATCAGTGATTTTTCTTATGTGTACATATGACTTTTTGTTCCAGTGTTAATGCAGTCATATCAGGTCATCCAGTTTCTGCTTTAAAGCAGTGAAGACCACAGCAAATAGTTTTTAATCGCCGGACAGTCAAGTGTAACAATTATGAACGAGTTGCAACAAACTGCAAGATATGACTTCCAGTTAGCTTCACATATGAGAAGCTTGAATGTTCCACTGATTGTTTCAGCATTCAAACTTACCCCACCATAACCTTCAGGCCATTATTGTCAGACAGCGAAATCATGTGAGTGTGATAAACTTCCAACAGGAATACGATTAAAATTTTGCTGACATTTATGTTGCAGAGCATTTAGAATGGTAAGCATTTCATGCAAACCCTTAACTAGATGTGATGCTTTAAATGTGACTGCTACACTTTGGTTTGGCTCAAGGCCCGTTTGGAGCGTGCCGTCCCTATAGAGCTGCTGAGTGATGCAGCAGTTTGCAAGTGAGAAAACACACCAGACTCCAAATATATGCATAAAACTGTGTATTCTAATGGACACTGTGCTGTAACTCTGAATATAATGCAAAAGTACTAAATAACAATTGAGCTTTGACGCTATACTAAATCTGCAGTAAGTTTTATGTACAAACGGTTTGTTTTTTAATAACACTGTGAGCGTGGTGCTGTTCACTACCCAGCAAAAACCACATGTTCTCCACATTCCTGTTTTTGTCCTGTGGAAACTTTGTATCCAGCAACCATGTAAAGATACTTTCCAGCTGTTTAAACTTTTTATTTAAAATCAGAAAGAAATACAAGAACAGCAGGTACAAGGTGCTTTAGCAGGATGTTAACATGTAAATCTGTGTTTCTACCATGTTGTAACCAATTGCAGTACTTCTCTTTTCGTATTGTTGTGCACATCTTTTTACTTTGAATGTCTTTGGACACTTTGTGAACAAAGTGCTTTTTTTCTTCTCTCAGAATATTGTTCTAATAAAATAAGCAGCATTGAAAAGAAGTGGAGTTGTTTCAGTGGAAGTTTGTGGAAGATTTTAGAACAATGACAGTGCAAACATTCAATGGTAACACGCTCAACTTCTCCAGATCGTGCTTATGGCATTTAATCTTACCACAGTAGTTCATAATAATATAAACATTAAAATTTATCAGCACGTTTTTTTTTTCTTAAACAGTCATCTACAGAAAGTATTTACAGTCTATTATTAACATGCTTTAAATATGTACAGCTTTAATGTCTTGCTTATTAACATATTTCCATTATTTCTGCGTGTGTGTCTGTACAAACACATTACTCAGGCACACAGATCATGACTTTCTGCTCGCAAAAAATGATTACCTGCTGATTCCTTCTGTCGCCTGCTGAGTGGAAGAATTCATCATCTCAGATATTTACCTCTTTTATTGCTGGGTGAGCGGTGTTTGTAGCAAATGGCCACATAGATTTAAAGTGCCCTGATTATTATATATATTTGTTATGTAACATACCAGCATAATAGTGCAAAGCTAATGAGGCTAACAGAAAACAGAACAAAAATACAATTCTGACACTGTTGGAAATCGTCCGTCCTTTTTCTCTATCACTTGTTCAGGTGCCGCAGGTGTGACATTTTTCAACCTGCTAATGTACGCTGACGACATCGAGCAACATCATCTGACAGAAATGACCACACACACACACGTTAGTCATCTTAAAGAGAGCACTGCAGACAAAGGCTAAAAACAGCTGCTGGAGCAATGTACAGTATGAGAACGACAATGTGGCGTTATTTATTTTTTTACCAGGCCATTTAAACCCTGAACACAGAGAGACAACCACACCTACAGTCAGTGTAGAAAGACCATTTCACCTGAAGTGCATGTCTTGGGACTGTGCAAGGAAACCCATGCAAGCACAGGGAGATCATGCAAACTCCACACGCAAAGGCCCACCTGCTGTGAGATGACACCCGCACCACCGTGCTGCTGCTCATCAGTCATTCTAATTAGACACACAAGTGATTTGTGTACAGACAGTACACAGACCCTTTTCTTGTTACCCCCTCTACACCCTGATTTTCAAAACAGTGATATAGACCGACTAAAACAGCTGGAAACGATGGACAGCTGTTCCACTGAAAATGAACGAACATGAATGAGTATGAATCAGTTTACCTAAGTTAGTCTCAAATCCACTGTTGCAAAGTTAAACACAACCATGTGATATTAACTTATCAATTTAAAAGTGGATCAGTGTTCACATCACTTCCTGAAATAGCTTCCACTGCATCAGTCTGATTAAAAAAGTTAAAAGCGAGATGTGTCTGAGGGGTTTGGGTGCAGACATCACTTTTCAGTCTAGTGTGTCATGACAGCGGTAATATTTTTTGAGCTTTCCAGTGTTTTATTTGACTGAAACTACTTAGCTGTAAAGGTTTTTTTCTGGTGATTGTCCGTACTGTAAATTCATTCTTTCTCCTTCCTAAAATTTGTATTTATTCCCCTTAATCCTTTTCTCAGACAAAGGGAATCAGAAGCTGTTTCACTCTAAAAAGCCATCAGGCAAACCTGGGATGTGTAATATTGGGCTACATAATTAAAGCTGACCTGACGGGACAGTGAACATCTGGACTGAAAAAAAGGAGTTCAGTTTTCACAGATGTTCTGAAGCTTTTCATGAATGAAATGAGCCCGGCTTTGGTTCACATTCCATCAGAGCACATTGACCTGAAGGTGAACGTTCCCGCCTGCTGTGCTGCTGAGCGCCTTCAGAGAACAGTGATCCTCCTGATGATCCTGATTGGCTCACTAATCACTTCCTGTCTTTTCTGTTCTGCTGTGTTCGCGTAGAAGAAGTCAGATTATGGTTGGTGTTGTAGATGGAGGCTCCAGTTTCCGTGACAACGCAGTGAGGATGAGGTTGAATTTGTTGTAGCGATCTGATTGGTTGACCGTAGCTCCGCGACTTCCCCAGAGCAGTCGCAGCTGAAAGTCTGTCTTAAAAACTTCGAGCAGATCGTCGTCACACTGAAACCCTAAAGAACAAACACACAGGTGGATTTTATTTATTCATTTGTTTTTAAAGGAACACGTAACGCCCGTTTTTGGTAGAATTTGGTGGACTCTTCTGGTGTTTACCTTGTAAGATCTTCTGTGCATTGGCAGTGTAGCCGTGCGCATTGCGTGCAACGTTGCGTGCAGCCTCCAGGTGGCGCAGCATGATGTCACAGCCCTGGTCGCTGGTCTCCCAGAGCTCCACCCCGTCAGGTGCAATTGAAGGACGCTCCATCAGCGTGAGGAATGGCAGGAGGAGGGGCACACAGACCACCGGAGGAGAGGAGGCTGCAGCAGAGTGAGGTTAGTAGAGTTTATGAGCGCCATAAAAAACATAAACACTGACTTTTGCTTTTTTTAAACTGTAAATATAGAAAAAAAAATAATGCAATGTTCATCCTTACTGGCTGAATTTGAACAAAAGGGTTTTTTATAGCAACAGTAACCCTTTTATAAGACAATGCTTAGGATCTACTTACCCCATGTATTTTATTAAAAAGACGAAACAAAATATACTCAATTTATTTGATGATGTTTCATTTATGAACAATAGGATATATATATTTTAAATTACAGTAATGCTATCATCCAAATTCTCACATTCACCAGCAACTGTATCAGGCACACCTGTTCAACTGCTCCTTTACACAAATGTCTAATCAGCCAATCACATGGCAGCAACTTGATGCATTTAGTCATGTAGACGTGGTCAAGGCGACCTGCTGAAGTTTAATTTGAACTTTAAAATGGGGAAGCGAGGTTATTTAAGTGACTTCGAACACGACATGTTTGTTGTTATAATATATACATTTTGTTCTTTTCGATATAGTCATACAGGCTACGATCAACTTGGCAACCGGCCCTTCCCCTACCTTCCTTGTGTGTTCATGCAGATTAAAGTTAAGTGTGGAAGAATTGGTTGCTGGCCAAAGAAAAGTGAAAAGATTTAGGGGCAAAACTAAGAGAGAAAAATAAAAATAAAGCAAAAACATATGCACCAAAATGTGTCAAATTAGCTGACACCTTAGTTATCGGGCTGCTGCTGCTGTACCGTTAACAGTAGCATCAACAACAACCCTCACAGTCACAGGAGGCTGCTGTTGCTAGCGGAGAGTGAGGTGGGCTGCCTGGAGCAAAAATGCCGTGGCAATCTTTTGTCCCAGTCCAGACCTGCTCATCATCTTACTTTCACCAGGAAAAACAAAGGTTGTTGATGAAAACTATGAAGTCAGTCGTGTGGTGTCTGGATTCTAAGTGACATGCACATCCTCGATACCCTTAATACAGCCCTGACTAACACAGAGATGGAGACCATGTAACCTGGATGCTACATTTTCAGAGAGTCCCAAAAACACAGCCTCACACTTCCTGTAAGTCTAAATGATGATTTGATGTAATTTCTTTTCTCTTTTTGGGAAATAATACATATTATATATTTAAGCTGTTATCAGTGGCTATAGGCTGTGTTTGTCCTCTTACCGGTGCCTTCGTACAGATTCTTGTAGAAAGGCTTGAGTGTTTTCTCGTAGCTGATAGCGGTCTGTGTGAAATTCCTTCGTAGAGTCGTCCATGTTTCCTCCAAACGACTGATCTACATCAACAACAAACATCAACTTTAAGAGTTTCAAACTACAATTAAATCTCTCCTTTTTGTTTTTTTACATGATAGAGAGATTCTAGTTGTCATATTCATGTGTGTGTCTATTCATATCATTGTGGGGACCATAAATTGGAAGTTTACTAAATTTATGGGGACCAAAATCCAGTTCCCACAAGTTTGAAGGCATTTTTGAGACTCAAAATGTGGCTTTAGTGTCATTGTTACGATTGGGTTATGCTTAGGGTTTAGGGCTAGGCATTCATTACCTGAGGCAGGTCCAGAGCTTTCATCAGGGCTGTGAAAGCAAACAGGTCCCCAACCGTGTCCTTCAGCTCTATAGCAACCAGAATGAGGCGATTTAAAGTGGAAGCCCGCTCCTCCACGCTACCCGTACATCCCAGAATATCCACAGCAACAGCTATTGCCATGGTGTGGTGCCTAGGAGACAGATGGAGGAGATGGGTGGATTACAAACAGCCCCCAACAGCAATGTCTTTTGTTCCTTATCTGATCGTCCAGCGGTGCAGTAGTCTAACTACAGACCTCACTGCCTGGAGGGGCGAGTTCCACGATGGGTTCCCCTGTACGATATACTGATATACCACCATGTTTAATGGTGGTATATCAGCTTCAGTTCAAACTTCTAACAACTAGTCCCTTAGTCATGCTGCGGGCTTCTCATGATGCACTGAGCTTTGTTCATCACTCTCCATGTCTTTATACACCTCTCTGCAATTAATCATTAGTTGTTATTAATCTCTGGCTCTCGCCCACATCTCGTCTTTGTCCTGTCTTCCTCCCCTCACCCAGAACTGGTCATGGCTGTCCTCCTTGAGTCTGCTGGAGGTTTCTTCCTGTTAAAAGGGACTTTTTGCTTGCCAGTGTCGCCAAGTGTTTGCTCGTACTGGGTCATTTGACTGTTTTATTGTAGGATCTTTATCTTAAAGTATAGAGCCCCTTGAGGCGGCTGCTGTTGTGATTTGGTTCTATACAATCAAAACAGAAGAGAATTGAATTGTGTCTGCTACTACCCCAAAAGAGCTAACCAATACAGTGTATTTACCTTTCCATCAGGTCCAGCCTCAGCTGACGACCGTGCGGCAATGTCACCAGCTCCAGACCGGAGGACACGCCCATTTGACCTTTAAGCTCTGGAGTCACTCCCAGTATCCTGGCAACCTGGTGGGAAGAAAAGAAATTTTACAAGTAGCTGTTAGAACAGTTTTCTGTTATAGTTTGTCACCCTGCTTCATTGGATGTGCCTAGCGCATGTGTTTGGATGAGGCAAAACATTTTATTTGGTTGTGTCTCTGCATCATGAAGATCATTTTTGTTCTGCAGCAGCATCATCAGGTGCAGGGTGGAAATCTAATTCTCTATAGTGCACAAACACACACACACATACACACAGAGAGGATCTGTGTGTCACAGCAGCAGTAAACATGTTTACCTGCAGATTAAATGCACGCGTCAGTGTCAGTTTTCATTTTCCCAGCACGGTGATGCTGTTTGCAGCACTTTCTGATATGTTATTATTAACAATGAATCATACCGGGTCTTTGCAGCACTAGTACATTTACTAAATTCTAAAACCATCAGTTACTGCCAGAGGTGGGAAGTAATGAAGTACAAATACTTAGTTTCTGTACTTCAGTAGAATTTTCAGGTATCTTGACTATTTATCTTTCTGACAACTTTTTATTTTTACTCTCTTAAATAAAAATCTGTACTTTCTTCTCCTTACATTTTCAAAACAGGCTCGTTACTATTGGTTTGATGCATTTTGAGGTGTGAGGCAAACCTTTTTTTACGTCACTCCATCAAACCAATTTGAGCCTAAACAGTAACACGTGAAAGACAATTCTGTTTGTGTATTAATCACGAGGTTGTATAAAAAGACGAAAGAGGTAAAATCATGTACCATAGTCGGGAATTAAAGTGGGCTGGTGTTTTGGGGTGAGTTTTTTTGTTTTGTGCTTTTTGGGCACGACACCAGAACGACTGCAGGTGTGCACAAGTGCTACAAAGGAGGAACGAAGAGTGAGAGGAGCAAAACGATTATCTTTTTTAAATAATTCTATCAGCTTAACAAACATCAGCAAGCACACAAACTGCTTGTGTGCAGTTTGTTGCACAGTGTGTTGCTAGCTAAAGGTCCAGCTGCTGTATTTCACAAGGAGAGAAAAGAAAGAGCTCACCCAGAGATGGAGAAAGATAAGACAGGACAGGAGAGGAAGAACAGGTTAGATGTAAAGGTAAGCATGCTCAGTGGGATTTGATATACTGGAAAAGCTTTAATATAAATCCTCATGTTTTAACCCAAATATTATGTGTGCACATGTCACATTACGCTTTATCATAATGCGAAACTACTGCTAATCAAACTGAGGCAGACTGTTTTTTAAGAATTGGATGAAGATCCTCTGCAGGTAGTGAAGATAAAAACAGGTTAGTTTGCTGTACTGTGATGGATTAAAAGTAAAGAACAGTGTGTGACTGGTGCACAGTGGCTGTGTTTCATGGTCAGAGTTAGATTATATCAGGTACAGCACAGATGAATTTGAAGTTAAGCTAATGATGCTGAGATTCATTCATCAAATTCCACCTTCACCAACTTTATACTGTCTAATATAAAGACAGTACAAACAGTGTAGAGGATGGAACAGGACAACTCATAAAACATCTGCTTACATCTTAAATTGAGGTGTGTAAATCCACAAAGGGCAGTAAACCTCAGAGCAGTAGCCCAGATCAGCTGATCACAGCCTGTACACAAAGAAACTCACTGCAGCCCTCAATAGAAATTGTGATTCTTTTCTCCACGCTGAGCGACGACAGCTGATGTTAGAGTTTCACCACACGCTCAATCCCACTTTAACCTCTTCCCTACTCACAGTCAACAACGCAGGCAACAGAAAATAGAAATATTCTTTTATTTTCCTTCTTTTTCACTGCTCACTTTCTACTTAAGTAGTTGTTTCATAACAAGCTTCCTTTGTTTTTGTTTTTATATATATATATATATATATATATATATATATATATATATATATATATATATATAGTAGTCACGACCAACTAACTAATTAAAAAAAGAAAAGCTCTAAAGCATCCAGAAAATCAGTCTATAAAAAGAAAAAAATCAGGAAGACGAAAGATAATGACTTTGCAGAGGAGGATATAACCATGTGAAAAATAAATTACGGTTGTTATATTTAGGTTTAGAGAGAGTGTATGTATACCTGGCAGTCAGCCATCAGCAGGTGTCTGGCTAGGCTGTGGTGATTGTGGCTGAGCACCAGCTCCTTTGCTCTCTTCAGAACCGCCATCTCCAGTGGTTTGTTTTCTAGAGGCAGAAGTCGCGAGTCGAACTCTGCTGGCCTGAACATGGACTCCGTCTCTATGACAGGCCGCTGAAAACTACTCCTCTCTTTTTTCCTCCTCTTATCCTTCTCCTCGTCTTTCCCTGCATCTTCATCCTCTTCTTCACTGGTGTTTTCCAAGGCTGCGATAGCATGATGGTAGGAGCTTCTGTCTCCTGACACCTCCTCCTCCTCTTTCCCCATCTCCCCTTCTCTCTTCAGTCTCTCCACATAGCTGCAGAGTGTTAGCTGAGCTTCACGGCTGTGCTCTGTGATGGGGTTAGCAGAGTTTGACGATTCCCACTCCAGAGGGCTGCAGGACCTCAGGTCTGCAGGGCTGGGCTGCAGTCTTTCACCCTGTCCTGTTATTGTCTCTGAATCGGGACACTTAGCAGCATCAGCAGGTGAAACTAGAGACCCAGAGGAGCAGCAGGAGTCTGCAGGCAGCCGTAGATGTTGCAATTTCAGGGGCTTCACTGGAGGAACAGGAGGGCCTGCAGTGGCTGTGGAATAACAAACACATCCATCTATAATGTTGCATTTGAAAATAAAAGTCAATATTGATGTAAACAGATGTTTACCATCCAATAATAATCAAATAACTTTGCATAAATATATTTAAAAAAGATATATAAAATAAAAGGATACCTCCACCCGCCCAGGAAGAATCAGGGGTTTCTACACGTCTGGGCTCCTGTGGAGGTGCAGCCAGTCTGGGAGAGACACAGGAGGTGTCTGTGAGGTTTGAGGAGCTGGAGGAGGGAACTCTAGCCTGAGGACAAGAGGAGTGAGCCAGCCTAGCCAGAGGAACCTTGCTGGGTTTGGGAGGCGGTTTAGGACACAGCTGGCTGTCAGAGCCCCGGATCGCTTGGCCTGGAGGAACACGAGTGCCGTAAAAGTTACACAAAAGCTGTTTTGGCTTTTATACATATAAAGACTTGGAACGTTTTTAAGTATCTAATATTACAACCCCTCTGACTTTTTAACATGTTTAAGATATTATTATTTAAATTCAAATACAATGAAAAGCATGCATCACACTCAGATTTCAGCTATATTATCAGATTGTGAATTAGAGCACAGAGCCCCAGCAGAACAGGAGGAAAATTCATTGTCTAACATTCAAGCAATGGCAGGAGCAGCCCGGGAGAGTGTATTATATTACACCCACATACTTAGGAAGGCACAACGGCTGATTAATTTTAAAACCCCCACGTGGGCTTTTATTGGCTCCTAGCAAGCACCACACAGTTATTTTTAGCCTGATAATCAGTCCAAACTGCCACTTTGTTTAGCTTCATTATTTCTATACCGTTCAGATGCCTGGACCAAGGCTACTTTATTTCATCCTCGATTGCTATTCTTGTCATTTTTTCCTCCATCAAAGTGATAAAGTGGTTTTGTTTGCAGGATTAAAAATAAAGAAAGAGAAGAAAAGTACCAACATTTAGAAGTCAGTACATTTTGGATTTGTCCATAAACCGTCATTATGACGCAGGGCAAACTTGTCATCTTGCATCTAATCTTTATAAATTCATACCAAAACAAAAATTGGAGACATCATCATGATGTTCTCAACAAAATATCAAACTCAATCCCTGGATCAGGCCATCCTTGTCCTTTGGGACTTGATTTATACAACCTGTATAGGGAACTTTTAGTCTTGGCAGAGCTGTGGGCGCTCAGGCTGCTTTTGTTAATTGCAGTTTTTTCTCAATTGTTCTGTTTGTAGCTCTGTGTCTAGCATGAGTGCTGCTCTATACTGTACATTTTATGCACTATGACCAAGCAAATCTATTTTAATCTATTTTACAGTTAACATTAAAAGTTAATACTGATAAAGAGGACAGTAATACTACAAATAAAGCCAAACACCTATTTGTATCACATGTCTTGCAATTGTTAGGCTTAATAGACTCTATTAGGGGCGATCGTGGCTCAAGAATTGTCAGTTCGTCTTGTAATCGGAAGGTTGCTGGTTCGAGCCCCGGCTTCGACAGTCTCGGTCATTGTGTCCTTGGGCAAGACACTTCACCCGTTGCTTACTGGTGGTGGTCAGAGGGCCCGGTGGCGCCAGTGTCCGGCAGCCTCGCCTCTGTCAGTGCGCCCCAGGGTGGCTGTGGCTACAATGTAGCTTGCCATCACCAGTGTGTGAATGTGTGTGAATGGGCGAATGACTGAATGTGTAAAGCGCTTTGGGGTCCTTAGGGACTAGTAAAGCGCTATATAAATACAGGCCATTTACCATTTTCTATTATATGAACCACTATACGTAAAAGTCTTCAGGGATTCGTCTGTATAAACGCAATGATCGCTGAAGAAACTCATCTGTATACTGCTGGTTCTTCTCCACCAAAATATTTGTATACCTGCTAGAGGCTCTGCTGATTTCCGTGGGAAAGAGGGGCTCAGCAGTGGCTCGCTGCCTGTCCGAAACACCGGCGACTTGGAGTTTGGGCTGGGAAGGAGCGAGTCAGGTGTCTGCAGGGGCTGCGCTTTGGATCCTGAAGACGGAACAAAATTACAGAAGATGGAGTTAAAGAGATGAAAGAGAAGATAATGAGACAGTGGGTAAATAGAAATAAATTAAAAAAAAGGTTACAAAAAAAAAGGAAAAGATGAGGTGGAGGTGGGGAGGAAAGGAAATAATTTTTAAAAAAAGGCACTGAGTTGATTAGAATTCCCACTTTTGTTTTTGAGGTCTCATATACATTAGATCAGTTTGTAAAAATTAGATACAACAGATACAGAGAAAAATAAAGGATTCAAAATACTTCAAGCCACTAAGATCTATTAATCTCATTTTCTTCCACTTAACCGATTCATGGAGGCAGCAGCCTAAGCAGAGAAACCCAGACCGCTCTCTCCCCAGACCCCCTCTAGCTTATCATCTCTGCAGCATGTCTGGACGTCCTGCCCTGAGACATCCTCCCAGCAGAACATGCCCCAAACACCTCACTTAGGAGGCATCCTTGTCAGACACTCAAACCACCTCAATGGGCTCCTTTTGATGTGGAGGAGCGGTGGCGAGAAAAACCCCCCAAAACAACCGGCAGACACGTGTGACTGTGGATGCGAGTGTATAACAGATGTAATTGGAAGAGCATAAATTAGTACATATAGTTTATGTATTAAACTTTTTAGAGTTAATTGGAGAGATGTAATCCTAATCCGTGGCTCGTGAGCTGCAGGTTGCTGACCTCTGACTTACAGAGAGCACGGCTGCCCTTTGGAGAAAGTTCATTTCTGCTGCTCGTGTCCATGACCTCATTCTTTCGGTCTCTACCAGAGCTGAGGAGTTTGGGTCGAGTGGTAAATCGACAGCTTCGCTTTTACACTCAGCTCTCTCTGAGTGTTTATTATACAGATGTGTAATTATAATAAAAACTTTCAGCCTCTCCTCAAAGGTCACACAGCTTTTCAGAACCTCCTAGCTTTTACTTACCAAGAGGAAGGAAGCTTTCTGATTGGTGCGCCTTGAGTGGGTGTCGCCGCTCCTGGACTTGATTGAGACTTGCTGGTTGGCTGCCGCAGCGATCCTTCAACCTGAAAGAGGAGGAAGGGCGATAAAAACATCCCACTCACACATGGGCATCGGATAAACCTCTTACAAATATTTCCAATATAATAATAAAAAGGTACCATTAGTATTCAAAAAAAGTAAATCACGTTATAAACACTAATCCTTTCATCCCTTCTTTGACTTTTTAAAAAGCCTTTTCTCTGTCCATATATCCTCTTGTTCATCTCTGTGTTCTGTTTTACTCTCAGCTCTGTATTTATTATCCCCTCACAGCTGGTCTGACCTCTCTCAGATAGATACAGAACCCTGTTTAATGTCTGTGTGCATTGAAATTGCACACAGACAACAGCTCTTCATTTACAGAGGACGTATGATGTGTATGGGACATGTGTATGTGCGAACTTCAGTCAGAACGATTGAATGTAAACAGCTCAGTGCAAAGAGTAAAACCTTAAAAGCAGAACGATGTGTGGAGGTGGAGACTGTGCAAAGGTGGGTCTCTACTATTCAAACACAGCAGACAGATTGGTATTTGGTCTGTAGCCCACTATCCACTTGCAGTAATAGGCTTATATTAATCAAATCCAAGAAATCTCACATGCTCAGTGGAACAACAACCACGTTATGAGAGCCAGCGAGGAATTACAGTGTTCAGGTGTTAATTAGTGTGTTTGCGTGTGTTTCTAGAGTGCAAACCTGAGCTGGCTGCCTCGGGCAATGCCATTGTCCTGGCAGTGTGTGCTGTCGTGCATGGCCTGTGTGTTGTCGTATGTGTGTCCGTTGGTAATATTGAGGCTGAGGCGTTTCTGGTTCCGCCTCTCCTGCGACATCAGCCTCTCCCGGTGACTGCTCGACAGTCCGTGCTTTTCCTCTAAGCAGCGCAGCGGCAGCCCCCGGTTGATTGGCTGGAAGATGATGGCCCCTACCACCTTCAATGTGTGGGCGGAAGAACAGATAAGGTGACCTAAAGAAACCTCAACATATTTTATTTATCTGCGACTATATTTATCTCACAAGCTTGAAACTCTTAGCACTTAAACACAACTTACTATTAACTACCAAAAGTTTTTCTTTTATGTGCTATAATGAGGAAAACCACCAACCAGAACAATAACAGTATAAAATAAACTTTGAAGCAAGATTAATTAAAAGAAAAATAGTGACTAAACCCACCTGTGAGACAGGTTTTCTGTTGCCAACATAGTATCTGATGAGTGCAGGGATGCTGTCGAACCCTTCTCTGTCTAGGCGGTACTCAACTCTGGAGTAAGCTTCATTCAGCATCACGACCTGAAGGCGACAGGCAAAATAACAGACCTAGCTATTGTACCTTTTATATACTCTAGTCAAATATTCACCTCAGTGTAGCTGGAAGCTCATATGTACCTTCTTGTTAATTTTAAAGTGCTGAGCAGTGTTTCGCCATTGGCATGTGAGAACGTAACTTCCTGGTAAAGACAGCGAATCACGGATCAGGAAGTCTCCATCTCGCTGCACCAGGTTTTCTGCAACCTGCAAAAAGAAATAAGTGACACACGGGCACACTCAACTTTACGCAGCCATGACATTAGAGGACTTTACGTTGTCTCACTCACTTCCTGGTGACTTACCGTTAACGATAACAACTACATGCCTAACCGTTACCCTTACCTTAACCTTAAGACATGTCCTAACCTGAAAATTCATAGATGATGTTGGCCCCTGAGAAAGCCCAGCCTGCATCACGTGACTGTTCAAACAGATTTAGGAGCCCATAATAACCGGCCCACACACACACGAACACCTACAGTGGCCCACAGTGATTGTTTACAATACAAACGTTTAATGGTAGGCTAGTACCAGCTTTGCGAGCTTAGTGATGGTTATGTAAGACACGAGGACCATTCCAATTTATCCAGTTAGTGACCTAGACGCTTAAGGGACAGTTTCATGTAGAATCACATTCATTTCACGCTAAAACCTTTATATGGGAAATCAAAATAATAAAGCTTTAATCCAGAAAACTTTTCAGTGTTTTTGTGCATCTATCAATGCACAAGTCAAATGACAACATTTTTGACAAGCTTGATCCCTGTTTATCATTTACCACAGAAAAAATGAGACCTATTATCAAAGTAACTCGGTGGTTAAAAATTTGCCTTCTCTTATGGAAAGAAAATTAAGCCTTTTCTTTCCATAAGAGATCTCAAGATTGTCATTCATGACCTAATCTCCTCCTCCTGGACTACTGCAAATCACTTTACACGGGTCTCAGTCAGTTGTAGGCTCCTCACAGGCACCCGAAGAAGAAGAAGAAGAAGAAAAAAAGAGATCATATTTCACCTGTTTTAGCTCCTTCCAGCTCAGTCTACTCTCTGTGTTTGCCCCTGAACTGTGGAACAGCATTTCCTTCAAATGACTGATAAAACTAGACTGAACACATATATTTATTTATTGGCTTTTGATTCTTATGGTCATTATATGTGCCTATGTAAGCCATGACTGTTTATATTTACCACCTACTAGCATGTATTTTACTTATTTTTATCCATTCTGTCTTTTAAAGAGCACCTTGGCCAGTGTCAACTGTTGGATGTGTTATAAAGTATTATAAAGCACTGTTAAATGCACTTTAAAAATAAATTTGACTTTCATTTATTATATGATTAAAAAAACCCCCCGATATTTCTTTGACTGTTTACACATGCAGTGCTCTTTATTTCCCTGCCTTGTTACATTTATTGGTTCTCGCTCGCTCTTCTCGAACACATACACTCTCTGTCATCCACAGTTTCAGACTTTAATTAAGCAAATGTTTGTATAAGTTAGAACGGTGGTTTAGTTTAGCCAAGGGAAGCAGCTTATTAAAAAAGATTACATCTCAGTGCTGGTTTTCAGGGGAACACACAAGATCTCTCTCTCACATATGCGCGCACACACAACACACATAAACACACCATACAGAATGAAGCCTTTCTTTCTGTCAGCGCTGCTGCAGGGGCCACTCTTTACGCAACAGTCTTCCTGTAAGCACCATGTGTGTAGCATGGAAGACTAATAATAGGTAATCTGGTTCAACAAGTTTCTAACCTGGCTTTTAAAAGGAGGGACTTGTGACTCAGATTTGTGTGCGAGCAGTGTTACCTGTCTGGGAATCGATCCGTGGTACCACGCGTGACTTCTCGGCTCCTCGCAGTCCATCTTCAGTTCTTCCTCGAGCTCCTTGCGAAGTTTCTCTGAAGGACAGTCCAGGATGAACTGATCTCTGGAGAACTGGAATAAAAGCAGAAAAAGCTGATTTTGTAACTTCATCCTGCATAGCTGAGAAACCCAAAGACAGATGACAGAAATTCAACATCCACATATTTAATTTATTTATTTATTTCAACAAAGTAAAAAAGGAAGCAGGAAAAAATAGGAAACTTTTGACTGATTTGTTTAAAGTTGCCTCTGCTGTTCTACAGTAAAACAACACCAAATAAAACACCGCAGAGCCGGGATAGGTAGAAACCAGGACTGTAATCTAATTCCAGTGAGATTACTGAAACTATTGATCAGCCACTTTAATCCCAGCAAAGCCCAAAAAGGTTGCCTAAATGGAAAGTAAAGGACAGACAGCTCTGTTAACCCTGACGGGATGTCGAGTCAACACAACCACCTGAACCACAACACACACACCCCAAACACCACACACACACACACTTACATGACAGCTGCTTGGTCTCTCCATCCTGCCACCTTTCTCTGATCTTCAATAACAAACTTCATAGCAGACACATTAAAACTCACGCACACTATAGTTAAGTCTCTTCTGTTTGCTCAAACAACAAGCCCGCACACAGCCTCTGTCTGCGTCTGCCTCCTCTGTGATTTTCTCCTTTATCACTTCCTTTCTTGCCTTCGTCCAGAGTCATTCAAAGAAATGTCATCATCCTGACACCGCCCAGCTACCCAGACCGGCCTCTATACACACCTTCACCTAACGTAGACAAGTACACGCACGCACACGCACCCACAGACACACACACCTCTGAGTGACGCATAAACTTATCTAAACTAAACCTTTTTTCTTTTTAACCCATTACTGCTACACTCAGTCAGTTTATTCTATACTTTTGCATTTCAATCATTTAAATGTCAGTACAAATGTCTTGAGCTATTTATTTATCCAAGCAGCAGGACTTTATTATAATTTTTTTCAAATGGCCCAGAGCAATATTCCTCCAGACGTTCTGAAGGGATTTCCAAATGGTTCTTTGGACATTGGCTGCTTTTTCACTCATTTGCACTCTAGTCCAGCGGTCTCCAACCTTTTTTGCGCCACCGACCGGTTTATGCCCGACAATATTTTTCATGGACCGGCCTTTAAGGTGTCGCGGATAAATACAACAAAATAAAACTAGTACCGGTACCGAAAAAAAAGAAGATTTATTCATAACACACGTGAAAAGACCAAGGAAAACAGAGTTAACGATAAAAATGATAACAAAATAAAGCTGAAAACCGATAAAAACCCTGAAAACTATACATTTCACACCTGAGCCTCAACTCTCGCGGCCCGGTACCAAACGACTCACGGACCGGTACTGGTCCCAGGCCCGGGGGTTGGGGACCGCTGCTCTAGTCCTTGTATCCGTCACTGACCTCACTGACCTGCATCATTTGAGCATAAAACACCTAACTGTATGGACAAACCAGTGTTGTGTCTAAACAACACTGGCTGTGTAGACATAACACTGGTTTTATGCTGGTTGTATGTTTGTCAAACTGCTTCTAACACAGGTTAGTATTAAAATTGTATTTTCATACCAACAGGTGATTCCCAAAGGGTTATACGCTGAAAACATGGAATGTCTTGGCATGTTGTGCAGCATGTCCATGAAAAAAAAAATGTTAGGAAAAATGGAACATAAAAAAGTGTAAAGCCTAAAAATTCCCTACAGCATGAACAGTATCTGAAAGTCATGTACCCTCCTCTCACATGTGCCTGGATAAAGGACTTTCTCACAAACCGGCCCCAAACTGTAAGACCTGGCCCTCATCTCTCCTCCACTCGCACACTGAGCACCAGCTCCCCACAGGGCTGTGTGCTGAGCCCCCTCCTGTATTCTCTCTACACCCACGACTGCAGTCCGACCCACAACAACAATCTCATCATCAAGTTTGCATCAAGGCAGAGTACAGAGAGGAAGTCCTGAAGTTGGCAGCCTGGTGTTCAGAAAACAACCTGGCACTGAACACTAAGAAAACCAAAGAGCTCATTGTTGACTTCAGGAGACACAGCACTGACTTGGCCCCCGTTTACATCAACGGGGAGTGTGTGGATGTGTGGAGAGGGTCCACACCTTCCAGTTCCTTGGTGTCCTCATCTCTGCTGACATCTCCTGGACAGCCAACATCTCAGCGGTCATCAAGAAGGCCCAACAGTGGCTGCACTCCCTGAGAGTCCTCAGGAAGTACAAGCTGAACTCCAACCTGCTGCTGACCTTATACTGCTCATCCATTGAGAGCCTGCTAACCTACTGCATCACGGTATGGTACAGCAGCTGCACCAAGGCGGATAGAGTGAGGCTTCAGAGTGTGGTCAAGACAGCACAGAAGATCATCGGCTGCCCTCTCCCCTCCCTGATGGACATTTATTCCTCCCGCTGTCTCAGCAGAGCAGCAAACATCATCAAGGACAGCTCCCACCCTGGTTTCAACATGTTCAGCCTGCTTCCCTCAGAGAAGCGCTACAGGTGCATCAACACAAAAACCCACAGACTCAAAAACAGTTCCCTCCCCAAAGCCATAACCACCCTGAACTCACACATGCACCGATAACACAGCCCCCCCCCCCCCCCCCCCTTCATGTTTGCACTGAGTAGGAGATGCTCTGTATCTCATTGTACAACTGTATATTGACAATAAAGGCATTCTATTCTATTCTATTCTATTCTACTTAAGAAGTAGGGGGAAACAGCAAAGCCCCTAAGAGAAGCAACTGGCCCTTTAAGTTGATCTACTGTTCACCGAAGCCTCATCAGAAATGGTCTCTGTGGCTGTCAGAAAGTCCTTATTAACTGAGGGAAACAGGGAGAATAGGGCTGAGGTTTTGCCAAATTACACAAGAACTGGACTGAAAGTCTGTGGCAACAAGACTTGTAGAGCGATGGATCCAAATTGGCAACTTTTAGTTAAAATTGCTGTCAACGTGGTCCGAAAAAAGGAGAGAGGTACCACAAGGAGCGTCTACCTCCATCTTTAAAACATGATGGAGGATCTGTCAGGGTTTGGGATGCGTTTGTGGTGCCGGGGATATTGTTACAATTGAATAAATGTAGAAAAGAATCATCAGATTTTTTAGCATGACAAACACTGCCAATGTAATGATGATGATGATGATGACCGAAGTTAGGCAACTGTTATGATGATGATAAATACATATTTACATGTCTCACAGCCTCTGGGGTAACAGTACTGGCTCAGGTTCAGGTACAGTTACAGGTAAAGTTTCAACTGACAGTCTTCAGCTAAAAGTCTGAAGACTGAAGGTCGTCATGGACAAGCTCTCAGAAGAAGGCTTTGATCCAAGAAGAAGAAGAAGAAGAGGTTTGAGGTAGAACACTGAGGAAAAAAGCAAACACGCTCACACAAACAGGAATTACTGATCCATGTCCATGCAGGAAACTTGGAATATCATATCTGTGCCATTTTTATCTCTCTGCGGCTACACTAGCTCTCTTCCTCTCTAAAGTCATTAGAATAGACCCCCTGCCCCGAGTCTCCATACATGACAGAAAATCAAAGTGTCACATTACAGCAAATATTAAACTGATCACTGGCTTGGCACCATGGTGCACATCCAACAATTTACTTTATTTCCAGTTTGAACCAGAAACACTGTGTATGTGTGTGTGTAGCAGTGGAAAATACTTGGGGCAGTGTAATTGTGCTGTCACTAAGTCTCCTGGGCTCGTGTTTTTTTCCTGCCATTTTTTAAACAAAAGATTCAATGAGTAAGTAAATGATAACAGACAGTCTGAATTACACGATCATTTTATTGGAGCTTTCTCTTATCAATCAACATTAACAGTTGGTGCCATTGGAGTAAGCTAATGGTCTATCTAACATCTGTCTTTCTAACATCTGACTGACAGACAAACATTTGCTCATAGATGCACTTTTTGTTGTTATATTTACTTACAGATCATCCATAGCTATTTGGATATGTCTCCGACAGGGACAACACGTGGACAGAGATAGGCTGGGACCAAACTACAACTCCAAATTCATGCACCTTTCTTTTGTTTCACTTTTTGTTTTGCTTTTAATCATTTTCTTTCCTTAGGTGCTGTGATGTGTTAAAACAGGATACACTACACCCATAACGCACGGCTTGCAGCATGTTTTTCCGGTTGTACGGGCATTGCGCAACAATTTTAAAATGCACATGATCAACTGTAATAACTGAAAACACGACAGCTGCTGGTTTGTATTATTCCCAGCTTATCTGGATTTGTTACCGACTCCACTCGCATTTGTGATTCTCACATTTATTTCAAAAGACATAATACGTTGCTTTTACGTCTGCAGTCTCAGTGCCAACAGACTGATGAATGAAAGCGCGGGAGAGCTGGTGAGAAGAGGGATGCACGGCAGCGGCAAGGATGACATGTACATATAAAGTTGAACAGTGATTAATGGAGATGGGGATACATGGTTAATGCAAATTAACAGAAGAGTGAAAGAGCACAGAAAGAAAAATTGAAGAGAAACTGAAGGAATAAGAGGAAGGAAGCAGAGAAGGAAATAGGAGGGAGGAGATGGATATATTGGATGTGAGGTTTTGTTTAATAGCCTGGCCTTTAATAAGATCCTGCAATATGATGTCATCCTCAGAGAGTGGCTACATTTATACCGTACCAGCCTGTGTGTGGACCACAACACAGCAGTGAAGTACAGTGACCTGGACTGGCCTGCTTCATGGCCTACAGCCTTTCCTTCTAGCGTGAATGACTTCAGTTGTGACAAAATATGGGATAAACAATACACTGACGCCAAGCTTCATTTCATATGAACTGCAAAACTTGCTCAGCGTTATCCCATGGTGATGCTTACCGTTGAAACACACATTGAAATCAAAATAAAACCCATGCATTAAGGTAAACGTTCTTCTTAAGTTAGCAAAATCTCCTGACATTCCCCATACAAATTAATGATAATTTGTATCAAATCATTAAATTTTGGATTCAGTGAATTTCGGTCCAGTTCTTGTGTAATTCAGCCTTTTCTCAGTCCTGTCATTAAGAATGATTTCGTAACAGCCACTGAGACCGTTTCTAATGAGGATACACTGCACACCATGCACCAAGTTTTCAGCTAACAGCATTTTGGGAGCCTCCTTGTTGTTGGAAAAATCCTATTTTATGCCTGTTCAACTGTTATCTTTGGTATTTTTCATAGCTTAAACTAAAGAAATGGGAATAAATGATGTCCCAAAAGGATGATTCTGTTCATCTGGACGTAATGTTTTCAGTGGGAGAAACGTTTCGTCACTCATCCAAGTGACTTCTTTAGTCTCAGCCGACTGCAGGTTTCCACAACCTTAGTCAGTTCAGTTTTATTTATACAGCGCCAAATGACAGCAAAAGTCGCCTCAAGGTGCTTTATATGGTAAGGTAGACCCTGCAGCAAACGG
This sequence comes from Diplotaxodon limnothrissa, assembly GCF_057381915.1. Taxonomy (NCBI): domain Eukaryota; kingdom Metazoa; phylum Chordata; class Actinopteri; order Cichliformes; family Cichlidae; genus Diplotaxodon; species Diplotaxodon limnothrissa. The sequence continues at coordinate 10,758,858 of NC_140612.1, read as the reverse complement.
TAACAAACTGTACATTTGCACAATGACTGAAACTAGCCCACTGAATGAACAATGGGCTGTGAGGTGAGGTGACCATTGATAAACAACAGCACAGCGTGTTTTGGGGTTTAAAAGCCACAGAGACACGGTGTTTAGAAAAAATGCATCTCAGCTGTTCTGATACTCCTGACACATACAGGATCACTAAGGGTTTTCGCTTAGGTATCGGTTGTCCTTCTCTCCTGGATCGGCTGGAGCTTTCTTTTGGCGCCTTCCCAGCTTTGACGAATGTCCAGCCTGGATAACCACATTTACTCAGGGCCTTCTTGACGTGATGTTCTTCTGCTTCCCTGGCCGTTGTGTCTGTGGGGATGGTGTTCGCTCTGTGTTGCAGCGTGCTGATGACACACAATTTGTGATCCAGTGGATGATGAGAGTCAAACCTGACTGGATCAGTCCCTTAATACTGATCCATATGCGTAGGTTTACGGTACACATCAACTTTTAAAGGGGGCCTAAGGGTACATCTTTGCCATCTTACAATGCTGTGATTGCAACCATTCCCCAACTCTCTGTGAATGGTACTCATGGCCATGGATCAATGGTCTTTGATCAGTGGTTGTTGATCAATGGTCATGACAATTTGCATATTAATGATCAAGGGATCTGACCTCAAAGCCCATTGTTTATTAAGTGGCCTGGTTTCAGTCATTGTGCAAATGTACTGTTTATAAGATTGGGGAAACCTGCAGTCAGCAGAGACTGAAGAAGTCACTTGGATGAGTGAAGAAATGTTTCTCCCACTGAAAACGCTGCATCCAGATGAACAGAATCAACTTTTGGGATTTACTTACCTGGATGAGCATGCATCAAGATGAACAAATGATGTGTTTTTACAACAGACTGCTTGTAACAAGGCACCTAAAAATTGATTCTTTGTCATCTGTTATGTGTAGACAACAGTGATTCATCCCTCGAGTTGGTTATGTTTTGTGATTTCATAGCTCAGTGTTAAGCAGCTTAAAAAAAAAAAAAAATCTGACATGCCACAGAAAATAATCTCCAACTAAAAACAAAGGTACTGTTAAAAAGGATCTCTGCAGTGATTGGATTTTCTTCTGATTTCATGGATTTGAAGATTGAAGGTACTTTTAACCCTTTAAAGGTTTCTCTATATATGGTGACGATGATACATTTCTGTAATAATCCAGTCGTGTGTGGCAACCATTCAGAAGCAGCGGCCACCTGGGTAAGCTGCTTGTCCTCACTTCACTGAACACAAAAGGCAAACAACCTTTTAACATCATAACTCTGATCCCTCATCACCTTACACACATGTAAAGTTACAAATACATTAGATGACGTTATAATCCTCACCTTACCTCAACTTATGTGGCTTATGAGCTGAAATAAAGCAGTGAACCTGAGATTCTTAGTTGATACCGCCAGCCTGCAGGATTGCAGATAACAAAAACCCTGAAGACTGACTAGAAGAAGCAGCTCCATTTGAATCATGTTCAAATATGCAGCGGAGTCAGTATATTAACAATTCTTCAAACACCAACTAAAACACCGTAGAAGACCATAGAGGAAACTCTTCTGCTGCCTCAGTTGCAACACATTTCTTTCAAGAAGAAACAATAAAAACTATTGCCCTGGTCTCTGGTTGGGTCTCAAAATAATCTTTATCTGTGATGCTACACTGTACAGTGGGATTATGACCACTGCAACAGTATACAAGCAACGCAGCACCATAACAGACACATCATTACAATTATGGTGACGTCTGAGATCATTTTAGAGGTGAAGTCAGGCTATGCAGCTTTTCATCTTCTTTATTTCTATTTTTAGAATGCAACCAATTAGTATTATGAAAGTCTTGAGTTGCTAAAGGCAAAAGTTTTGAAAGTTCAACAAACAAAATGCTTAAATGAGAGTTGGGATACCCATCAAATGGGTTTCACTGGGGCAATCATCATTAAAATAACAACTCTTTGGTCTGCTGTATTTCTGGCATTTCCTTTTCTTTTCATCTCTCTTAACAATTTCAGTTTTTTCCTCCTCCCTCTCTTCATGCTACCATTTCCCACTGTGTCTACATACTGCATAGTATGCATCCCCAATCAAGTCACAAAGCTTTAAAAAGTGAATACATGAATGCAAACAGCAGTGCAGGTTGTGTCAAGAATACATGTAGAATTGAGGTGGGCTTAATGAGAATATTCCTGCTGAACAGTCATGCAGCATCCAAATGCTTTTCCTCAGAGCTTCAGTTTAGCTTTTTAGGGCCTGACAACAACACTGTGTTTGACTCTAACATTGAATTGAATGGGCATCATTACCGCTGAGGACAGTTGATAAAACCTAATAGCTGTTGATGTTTTGATTTTCTATCTCTGCATGTTGTCTTCGTCATCAAAAAGGTCCCTTCCTTTCCTGTTTACACACAACTAAATACAAACATCTTCCTGTGTTTAGGCCAGAGAGCATCTGATTGGTCAGCCTGGGGCAGCCAAAGAGGGTTCATCGTCAGTGCCATCTTAATTTGTTCTGTAAGCCACAATCTCAGCACCAGCATCGGTGCCTCACTAATGCTCTTGTGGAAGAGTGGGAACAAATCTCTGCAGCTAGGTTCCTGAACCTGTATGAACAACGACTGAATGGCTATAGCCTGTTCGTCATATACTGTGAAAGTCAAAAGAGGATTGCTTCCAGATTCAAATCCTACAGCGATAACTGAGGTCGACTGCCTCAAAGATACAGATGAGATTCATGCTTAGTGATGTAAAAAGATTTTTTAGAAACAGTAGAAAGGATTGATCTCCAAGCAATGAGCTAAGCCTGAAATAGCAACTGAGGGTTTTTAAGTTTTAGAGCATCATGTTTTAAGAGCTAAAGATGAATAATGGTTTCTGCTATACAACGATAGAGAAAGAACCTTATCATGCAACGGGATTAAGATAAAAAGAACTTTTTAATGCATCGTTTTACAGCAAATGTACGCACAGAAGCAATCTAACTATGCATACAACCCAGCTATGTTGGATCATGGCAGCTAATGCAAACAAAAAAAAAAAACGAAAAAGTGTCAATGATGTGATCTAATAGCTAAGGATACCAGCACAAGTAAGCCTGAATCTCAGCAGGCACAGAAACAGGAAGCAGGGCCTCTGTGGATAAATGGCGACCTCCCAGAGAAACAGATGGAGGGGAGAATGAAAAGGGGAATGGAACAAAACCCCAGGCAATATGGAGTCAAAAGTAAAGACACAGAGAGACAGAGAGAAAATAGAAAAGCACTAATGAAGAGGATGAGGATGAGCTGGGGGAAAACTCACAAAAGAGACAGAAGAGCATGAGATGGATGGGAGCGGTGCTGTGCAGTTCTGGTTCTTGAGAAAACAACAAAGATATCAAATAAGGATAACAAGTTCACATTGCATCGAAGCATCATTTAAATGAACAGACTGGAGGATTCTTAAAATAACCAAGAGAGTGACAGACAGAACATCTCAGGTTTTATTCATTCAATTTCTAAATGAGCAGTAATGTAACTATTGGTCATTTATTTTCTCTCTGAAACAGAAGGTCTGGATAGACTGCACACAACAACAACAGCCATTAGAGGCAACTCTTAGTGAGAGGAAGTGCCGATGAACTGCCATATGCATTAAGTAGGAATCCAAGTTTTCCTGGATGGTTTGGATTGGTTTGAGAGCACAGAGTAATACTTTTCCCCCTCTTTGACAGCTTTCCATTTGAAGAGAAATGGATTTTAAGTGTTGCAGCGTGCTGATGACAGCACGCTGCAACATCAGCACGGCAAGGTTGAGAGTTGACCGGAGAAAATGCACACAAAAATATAGTCTGATGAAGATGCAATATGCTGAAAACTTCAGAACAACTTCTTGGCATACTTTGTGGTGAGATCAGTGTGTGCTCTTAGAAGATACATATAAAGACCTGTAAACAGACTTTATCCAGGCACAAAGTGCATTTTAGCAGCAGATGGAAATGTACAGGCTGATCCACAGAGGGACACACCACCCCACCTCAGCCTCCTGCCCCACTGCTGCTCGCTGCATCCAATCAAGTAATGACATTCATACAATTTACTGATGTCATAAAGAAGACAAACTAGCACAAGCTGGTAATTTATCATTCACATGAGGACTACTACCCCTGTCCTGTTAACTGTCTAACCATCTCACCACTTCCTTCACACACAGCCTTATCTGTCTGCCAGCACTAGTTATGGATGAAGCCAGCATATATCTCACAATCACACCCTCAGACAGACAGTCGCACAGTTGGCCATTTATGAGAGTGTCTGGTCTGACTAATAAAAGCCCAGTGTTCACAGTGAGAGCGATGGGAAAGAGAAGGACTATTTAGGCTGATTAGATTTTGCTCAGGCTGGAAGTGTTACCACGCACTTTTCAGACTGTTTTCTGCAGGGCAATATGTTGTTTTCTTTCCACCATCTCCTTGAAACAACAGGATGAAACGAGCCTTGAAAAGCACGCTTGCATTAAAGAATGTTTCTGAAGTTGCATGCTATTAATACTTTAAAGGCAAACAAACCTCTTACTTTTTAATCTACCCCTGGACTAAGATCATCTCATGATGGACAACACCAGCATAAAGTCTGTAGCATGCAAGCATTCACAAAACACCTGCACATGGGCACTTAAAGTTACACCTTGTATGATGAATTTTACACAAAGCAAAAGTACAAAACATGAAGATGAATTCAATGATAAAATAGGTAACATGGACACATTCTCACACACACTCTCCTGTGTTTCCTCACCTTTGCGCCGATGACAGAATTCTTGTGGTAGAAGCAACACAGAGCTGCTGTCAGGGCTTTGAGGTTGCATCTCTCCGACATTATCGACTCTATCTGCCGACACTAACGGGGTAACAAATGCTGCCTTCGGCCAGCTCAGTTAGATCTGCGGTCAAGGTGACTGAAGAACAACTTGAACGACAAGTTCCCAATGATTCCCATTTGCCTCTTCCAGTAAAACCTTCATTAAGAGTTACACAGATGGTCGAGTACTAACTCTGCAGCTGGATCAATATCACAAGTCAGAATTTTTCCAGTCTCTCAGACTAAGGAGTGAACATCTCCCCTGGGATAACTGTTACTAACATTCTGTCGTCTCTGCCTCTCTCCTCCACAGTCCCCGCAGAGTGAGCCCTCCACTTTCTCACACATTTTTTCTTTAAATTTCCCTTTTGCCCTGCCCCCCTAAGCTCCATATATGGGAGAGAGAAAGACCCATGTGAGGTGGTTTGCACCAATCAAGTGTTGATAAACTAGGAGTGACCCAAAGGCAGAGTCTCCCGCCTGCTCTCACTGCAAACACATGGGCAATGGAAAGAAAGCTGTGTACATCGGCTTTGCATCCTCTGCATGCATTCAGTATGACACTTCAAACCTAAACTGTTGCTATTGTTTCCCTCTGACTCAAAATCATTTTTTCAGAATTTGCACTGATTGTGCTGATTGGTTTGTTACTCAATTTAGTCTCTAAAGTGACAGTTTGACCAAAATACTGGCCAAATAATTATGTATGCCTTTTCTTTCTGAGTACTCACAGCTGTGGAGTTTCTGCATTACTACTTTAGGTTTATCTGCCTATCAAAAACAATGTCCAGCCCTTGTGCGACTGTCTTTCAGTCTCATATAGACGATGTTAACGTTTCCATAAGAGATGCTCTTTTTTGGTGTAAAGCCATGGTTGGAATTGTGGCTCTTCCAACTGCTCAAACCAGCAGTTTGAGAACAGAAAACACATCACAGAAGAAAAAAAAAAAAACTAAAAGTATATCACTTCCACAGTTGGCAGTAAGTATTTTAAGAAAACAGCTATGAGTCACAAAGAAAGTTTCAATAGGAAATAGCTGCTGTTCAACCAGTGTTGTGTACTAAATAATCCACTTGGAGACAAAGGGAAGGGTCTGCTAAGAGTGAGTGCGCATGTGTGCTGTGGACTGATGCTGGCCACTTGTGTTACTTAATGCTTGTTGAGCAATTACGCCCACACACTGGTGAAACTCTTAGCTTTCACACCAGTTCACACACAGACCCATACTGACATCTGACATAAGGAAACTGGCCCCAAAGCAGGAAAGTGAAAAAAGTATATTGGCATGTTTCAGGCCAGTAAAACTTATCAACTTCTTCAGGGAAGAAAGTGAGGAAAACGGTTGGACAAACGTAACTAGATCCAGAGTGTACATGGCAGCGTACAAAGACAGAAAATAAAGAAATAACCATGAGTATACAGCACAAACACTACCATCTACAATGTAGCTTGCCATCACCATTGTGTGAATGTGTGTGCGAATGGGTGGATGACTGGTTGTGTAAAGCGCTTTGGGGTCCTTAGGGACTAGAAAAGCGCTATACAAATACAGGCCATTTACCATAAGAACAGCCACATGCACACAAAGACTAGACACACACTGAGGGTGACACGCCAGCAGCAACAAGTTGAAGGGAATATTCGGTCGCAGGAAACTGAGCCACTAATTACAGTGTGAACTCTCATGAGGACCCATGAAGGAAATACATGTAGAACATTCCCTAAGGCACCACATAGAGGGGCACACACTCCCACACAAACACAAACACACACACACACACACACACACACACACACACACACACACACACGACTGGCGACCACAGAAGCCCCAAATCACCAGCTAGGCTAAACGTCCACCTTAAAATACACACATCCGTCGCTCCAGGAATGCTTTGGAAAAACAGTGAAGGACAGAAATTGGGGCGCTGAGGTTCTATGTTTTCTATTTCTATCTGTTTGTTGGTTCTGTCAAATACGAGAGACTGTGCTGTTTCAGCAACCTAAGCTAATTACATGAAATATAATAAAATGGAAAATTGGGGATGAAAGAGGGCTATTTTCTATGTAAAAATTGGCTTAAATATGTAGTTTTATTTCAGGATGTATATTTTACTGTCCGGGGGGACTGAGAGAAACTATATGCAGTCAATGATGTTGAAAGTAAAGGATCTTTTCTCTTTTCATGATGTGTTAACAGAATATTTCACTCATCCTAGGATTTATTTTAACTTCTTTTGCCAAAGCCTGAATTGAAGTACCTAAAGACATACAAGGCCCCTAAATTTCCCATAATGCAGCTTAACTGGCCAAAGTACAATAGGACAATGGGATGCTAATGTAAGCCTGAACTGCCACCAATATACAAAACTGATCAGAACAGTAGCAAAATATAAAGATGAGAAGTGCTTTCTACGAGAACGAACAAATACAAGTGATTCATCTTTCAGTTTGCATTTGTTCTATAAACACATCTCATACAATCTGCATCAAATTGCATTAGGTAGTAAACCTAATAAAGAATTCATGTCCAAATGTACTACACATCCATTTACAAGGTCACGATTCCCAACAGTCTCAATGATAAATACAGTAAAGGAGACATGCAGTAGGTACAGGTTTTACATTTCCTGACAGTGGCTGCAAGCTTGGTTGGCAGAAATTGGATTCTACGGTGCAGTATGATATCACACCACAATCGAAGCTTCACTGTCCTTCTGTACCAGTTAGGCAGCATTCATCACGCTTCCTCATCCCCTAATGCATCAATAAAATCAGTGACACTTCTATTCACCCTCTGGGTGAGTCTGTCACATGCACACATGTGCAGACTGTGTGTGTATATGAGGTGTTGGTGACTGAGTGATCAATAATATAATAGACTGGTGTCGAGCCGTACTGATTGGTTCAACGTGATCCTTATATAGTCAGTGAAAGCGCATGCAGTAAGAGGCTACAATACATCTTATGTGGGTCAAAAGAGAAACTAATTTGTTGGTGTATTTGCTTTTGTAAAGTACACTGGAGCACCAAAGTTCCATAAACTACAATTAAAAATACAAACTACTACTCATACTTATTTACTTTATTGTATACTTGAAAAACAAGAATACAAACATAACAATTTTACAAAGAGAAGATCAGCTTCACAGTTAATGCAAGAAGCATCTGATATTTGGTTTGAACACTGGAAAATTTTTCATCTTTTATTTACAGTGCAGACAATTTAATATAACATGAAAGACAAGTATTTTAACATTAATACATCCATACATATGAGCAACGTGACTTCCATTTTCATGACACGAAGACTGGTTCTAGACTATTTTCTTCAGTACGATTCTTCTGTGACTCTCTCTTTAGCCCAGATTTAGATTAAATCCATGTCTGAGAAACTGGCTCATATGGTTTGACCCAAATCTAAAAACAGACAATTACTCAGCTTGAGCTACAACTGTTTAAAAACGGGCGATAGCTTCAATAAAGGAGAAAAAAAATATCCGTGTCTAGATTATTACCCAAAAGTTTTAATGTTTTTTTAGGTAAATCTGAATATAAGATGACAAAGACAAACCTTGATGTTACTTGCTTTTTCCCTTGAGCATAGAGCGTATGATCACGATTTCTGTAACCTGACCACACTTGCTCAAAATCATCACTGAGAAAATCTGGAGACTGAACAGCCACTGATGAATTAACAGGAAAATTATTACTGATGATATTCTGTAGCAAGCTGGTGGGGGTTACTGGCCAGCTGCCTGTTCCACTTATAGGCTGACAAACTGAATAACTGACTGGGTGTCCAGTTCATGGACGAGCAGAGAGACAAACCAAGCTGGTTGGTGGGGTGCCGAGCGTGGCTGGCTGCTTGCTGTTGAAGTCATGCTGGCTCACTGACAGACTGGTATGAAAGTCACACTATTGTTTGGACTTCTAATTAACAAACATTCACAACAACATCCATCTACAGCGACATTTCTACTTTCGGGTCTGACAGTCCCTTTCCTCAGTTTGGCCAGCAGATGGTGCACTCCTCTAAAACTCAACAAATGCATGAATAGCTGTTTGTAAGTGAATTCAAACAGTTACTGCTCTTTTATCTTTATTATTAGCAAAGCACAGTTTTAAACTGGTGCCTTCAGTATGTGTGTGTGCTCTATACAAGTGTCATCCACACAGAGTTAATAGCTACTGCAACCCAAGACCACACACACACACACACACGCGCACGCACACGCACGCACACACACACACACAGAGCATTATTGTTTCCTAAAGCTCTCTCATGAGGGTTTACAGCAACTTTCAACTCATTGTGTGGGAATAAAAGAGTGCAAAAGAGTCTTTTAGCAAAGGCTTAGTAGAAGAAGAGTTGTGTTCACACTGAATCACTGAGGGTCTTTCTTTTCCTCTCTATCATTTAATTTGTCATCAAATAATACAGAGATCGTGCTGTATTATACTATTAAGTCTGGCCAAGTCATAGTAAAATCAACAATCTGCTCCTATTACTTTCTACTCAGTAAAGTTATACAGTACTTATCTTGATACCTACTTTATAATCCTCAGTAAATTTTACTTTCTGTGAGAAAGAGACACTTCAATTTGACTTCATTCCTTCACCAGTGCTTTTGCCTCTTTGTCAGCACGATTACTAAACAACACCTTGTTGGTTTTCTTTTAATCTGGTCAATAGGTGGAGCATGATTAAAGGAAGAACCTAGTACATTTAGCAAAATCAGGTTCCATTGTCTTTAAATTTGGAAGACAGGGTACTAGACTTCTTCTTCATGTTATGTCTATTTCTAGAGAAGGAAACAAGCTGATTGGATGCTTAGTGACGAACATCAAACAGAGGCTGTCAACGAGAAGAGAAACTGGCCATAAGGTGGTGAAGTTGAGAATATATTAAAACTATTGTTTTCCACAGAGACTTCCTTCCCAACAAACACCCATTCTGCTCACATCTACTTGACATAATCACAGAGAACAATGCAACACTCACTGTACTGACAACTGTTTGTAAAAAAACAGTTTCCAAAGCATATGCCACACAACACCTGTACTGTACCTGTACGGTCTATGTGTGTGTTTTCATCCACAGTGGAAATGCAAACACACCTGGAGCAGCACAGAAGCAGAGCTGACAGCTAGGCTTTCACACATATTATATAATACCTGGAATACAGTAGGCCACATATGCGGTCAGCACGCAGACACACACAAAATAGGCTACGCACTCTGTTGATACACCATGTGTGTGACCAAAGAAATGCACACAAAGTACTATTTGTGCATGTGGGCTCACAGGTTTGAGAGTGTTTATGGGCTCAAAATGTGGTCATAAATATTTTGTACTTGTAAATCAGGATTTGTATGTGTAAAAAGATTTGTGTGTGGACTTAGCCAAAAAAAACCTGCAAGTTATAAGTACGAATTCTGACCCTATTTTTCTTCCTTTCATCTGATTGGTCAATGTCATGTCAATCACAAATGTAACAATCCAATCAGAGAACAGATGGGTTTGGCTGTCGGAGGGGCGCTTTGTTGAACTGCAGGTCTTTGAAGGGAATAAATGCCCTTTTACATGCCAACCCAGCGTTTTCCTTCATCACCACGAAGGAAAACAGTCTGTGGTGGCCCGAGTTTGGTGATTTTTGTGTCACAGGTTTACGTGCTTAATACAGGGACCTCCAGAGCCTTTTCAACAGCGCTGCGGACCTCGGGAGAGGGGGCAGTGTTGTGGAAATGGCACAGTCTTCACTAGTGGGGATAGTTACAAAGCCTTCTTCATTTTGAATTAGCAATACGTTTTTATTGAACATTTGAAGATAAAAAAACAGAAACTCTTGTAGAGGACATAAAGTCAGAGATAGAAACTACAAGGAGCAGGTGAATCTAGTACAGGTAGAGCTGCCGCAAAACCCCACAGAGCTCAGCAGCCAGCGCAACAAATTCTGGATCCTTGGCCTTTAGCTAGCAGTTAGCATTAGCGGCATATGCTGCCTCCATGCAGTGTTGCCAACTCCTCAGTAAGGAAAATCGCTATTGGTTGTCCTAAAAGTCGCTAGAAGTCGCCAAATGATGTCATCGCCTAATTTGCATAATTGGTCATGCTAATGTAATTGTAACCTACGTTGTTGGAGAGAGAAATAAAACCGTGGAAGAGACATAAAGTGAGTAAAAAATTTCCTAAATGCATTTAGAATTTATTTAGAACTACAAATTAAATTTTTAGCAATTTTTTTTAATGTCACAATTCCAACCCTGCACCTTTATCCGGACTTGGCACACAGACTCAAGCTTGTGTAGGTGAGGGAGATTTGGGTAGCGAGGTCAACAGTGATATATTTCAAATCACCGATGTCCAAAATCTTGACTGTGAGAGTTCAGAGAGTGAAGAAAAATGTAGCGACGCCCTGCAGTGTTCGTCTGGGACGCTTCCTACGCCTGCAGAGACCGATACCTTTCTCACTTTGTGTCTTGCAAATTTAGTCGCTCACGTTTCTGAGAAAACACAAACAACTGCTGTAAAGCTGAATTTTCAGCAGATAGTGACTGATATAAGAGAGAAGATTGGGGGAGACTTGACTCCTCTAAAAACTGTAAAAAACTTGTACATCATAATGTACAAAGACCTGTGTCGCAAATTTGGATCCAAATACGTGCTTCAGTTTGTGATGGAAAAGGGTTACGCGACTTTTGTAGCAGCCGTTGTGGAGCTATTAAAAGCGGAGCTAAAAGCATCGAGTGGCTCCAGTCACGCGCCGAGACGTTTAGAAAGTGACAAAAGCATTTCTCCAGCCAGTGAGAACAAAATGCAACAATCTGCTAGTGAGGACAAGGTACAATATGGATCCACAGGTTCCCAGAAAGACAGGCCGAGAAACTGTATCGTTAGGGCCCTCGCTTCTTTTTGTAGATCTTTGAGGAGGCTGTTCAGTTGCTGCATGAGCAGCGAGTCAGAAACAGAGTGACAGAGTGAGCAGCAGCGGCTCTGTGGGGCCTCTCACAGTGCAGACATGCACTTTGATTGGACACTCTAAATCACTCACATAATTTGCTTCTTAATTTGGAAATAAAATGAGCAGAAAACGAAACAAATGTGTTTGTCAGAACATTTAATTGTTAAATGTGTATAATGGTTTGTAGTCTCATCAATCACAATGTAGAGACAATCGCACAAACTATTTAGTCAGAGCACTTTGAGTTGGTTTTGTCATTGTAGGTTAAATGTAGATATTTATTCTAGATATTTGGCACAAAGGCATCCTCAGCTCTGTAACAGAGAGGTGTTGGCTCAGTGTGAAAATGTCCTGATGATATCAGTACTTTTGATTTTAGCCTGACTGATCAAGTTCCAGTTAAAGGGTTTTGACTGTCTTGAGAGACGGCACATTGTAGACAGAGAGCCATATTCCTAACTGTAAAAATCAAAAAACAGTCTTAGGCTACATTCACTCTGCAGGTCTTGATGCTCAATTCCGATTTTTTGATCAAATCTGATTTTTTTGTCTGCTTGTTCACACTACAATTAAAATGCGACAGCAAACGCGCTCTAGTGTGAACGCTCAGAGCGGCCGCATGCGCAAAAGAAGACGTCACACACGACGAGCTCTGTTTAGACCCAGAGCAAACAGTATTGTGTGACCTTAATGTAAAGACTTCAGACTTTACGTTTCCCAGTTTTGCTTTAAGTTATAAAGTTTTGTTATTTACATTTGGCCTAATAATGATCCTTACTGCTGTTTTAGAGGAGCGCTGCTTCTAGCTGCAGATTTCTGTCAGAATCTGCAGATTATACAGTACAAATAAAATGTTCACGTTTCTCCAACGTTGTCTTCCCAACAGTTTCACTGGATAGGAGCGTTCACCATGTCGGGCGCTGATAGTTGGCGTCTGTCTTGTGTCAGTGACGTAGAAGACGGATTTAATGCAACATGACCATCAAACAGCAGTCGCTTTCTAAAAAATCAGATATGTATCGGATTCAGCACCACATACGAAAGTGACCCAGATCGGATTTGAAAATATTGAATTTGTGTCGTTCACACCGTCACACCATGATCGGATAGATGAGTCGCAGAGGGTCAAAGAAGTCGGATTTGATGCGCTTTCCCCTGCATCCGATGTGAAAGGACCTTTATGCTGCGCACTGTGACTCACAGCCATGGTCCCGGGTCAGCCCTGACTTTGCGTTAAACTAATCCTAAAGTAATAATGGTATTTCTAACCACTGATATACCACAACTTTATCCTTTCAACAGCTGCTGAAAGTTAGGGCACCTAACTGCTATCAGATATTTATATAGAGATCCTCCAGCTTCAAACTGTATTACCCTTCAAGGACCTGCAGTCCAAAAAAGCACCCCTCCGACAGCCAAACCCATCTGTTCTCTGATTGGATAGTTACATTTGTGATTGACATGACATTGGCCAATCAGATGAAAGGAAGAAAAATAGGGTCAAAATTTGTACTTGTAACTTGCAGGGTTTTTTTTGGCTAAGTCCACACACAAATCTTCTTTTACACACACAAATCTTTTTTTACACACACAAATCTTTTTTACGCACACACAAATTCTGTTTACACATACAAATCCTGATTTACAAGTACAAAATATTTCTGACCACATTTTGAGCCCATAAGTGTTCTGTGAGGTTAGCTCCCACATGTGTGACCCGCTCGCATGGGAAGGACAGAGTTTGCTTTTTACAATGGGGTGTTAGCATCCAAACATATGAGCCAACAGATGGAGGAGAGAGGAGTAGTTGGGACGTGGTCGTACGCAGAGAAAAAGAACTGATTTGAAAGAAAATGTTGGGAAAAAGAAAAGTGGAGAAACCACTGCGGGTTTGTATGTAATGACAGGCTTTATTTACAGTAAAATCTAGTAGTTTGCAGTAAATGTTATGACATCTGCAAAGATCTGAAAGAAACTAATGATGTCGCTGTTCACAGGACAAAATTAGATCACATAGGTCAGTGTCATGAGGGCCAAAGCGTCGGTGTGGACACCACATAATGCAAACTTCATGCATGACTCCAGCTCAGGACATATTTGCATGCCACCCTCCTCTCTCTGATTTCCACTGTTTCTTGCCTACGTCTACAATCTATGACAGAGATGCAGGGATTGAGTAATTTGTTTGTTTTTTATTGTGAGGTATAAAAACAGTTTTTTCCCCCCATTCAAGGAAAGAAAGTTTACCATTTTCACACAAACAAATATCATTTAGGAAAATGACAGAATTATTTATTTTGATAAATAATGAAGTTGAGTGTAAATCGTCCACAAACCTGCGCATTTCTTTATGAACAGAAGGTACAGACGAGCCGTCTACGATGAGCTGTGCTGATATATGAACAGCTGTCTGTGACTACAGGCCTGATTATCTGCTGCGCTTTTTCCTCCCACGCCTTTGCCTCATAATACAATTTGATTTTTGCTGGTTTATTTGTTTACTTGTCTCTTCTCTAGCCACACAGTTGCAAGCGTGGGAATCGGAAAATCGTTCCTGTTTAATTTCATTCATTGATTTAAAACCAAAACAAAACATAAAAATACAGACTCTTTCCCAGTAATGCAATCATGTCAGTGTCTGTTTAACACTGTTGTTCTAAGAAACCTGCAAAAATACAGGCATAATTATGATTTAAATAAGGCAATGTCTGACCAAAGATTAGGTAAACCAGCTTCAGCACTCAATTTGGTTGCTGCTCAAAATGTATTTAGATTAGATACCCTGCCTTTTCTCCACTAAATGTGCAGTACAGAAGGTTTGTATTTTGTTTGATGGTCTTAATAATACAAATTTCTTAACAACCGAGCAGACAGGAGCCAAAAATAAGAAAGGCAAAGAACTGTGTTAACAGAGCCATCGCATCTCGGTCGTCATCTGTCTTTGACTGAAAACTGCGGTGCAGGTGGTACGAAAATGATTTAATGCTGTGTGACAGCAACAAAACTGAGCGTATGATTTAAAGGCACATTATCCAAGTAGTCGAGGTGCAATTAGATTAACCTCACCTAAGAGTGATGTTTACACCTCAGTCTGCAGAAACAGCTGGTGTTTCATATCCAGTGGCAGATGTGTCCCGTTAGATGTACCGGTAATCCTTTATTGGTGGGCTTTACTAAATGTTTTACTTTTATTCCCCCTTGCAAAATGTCTTTACTTTAGTACTGCAGTATTTTCACAGCAGGGTGGGAGGTCTGAGGTTTTACATAACTGCTAGTATAACTTTTTCCTTCCTACTATAATACACACAACAAGCTTCCACTTTAGTCTGCTAAACTAAATTAAGCCTGGCGGGGTCGTACATCTTATTTTACTTCTGTGTGTTTTACCATTTTACAATCAGTCTTTTTAAATACTGTTTTATGCGTTATAGGCAGTAATAAGCAGCCATATTTTCAGTAAACAAAATATTTACATTGATTATCATGGAACCGCTTATTTTCAGCAACAGCAGACAAACAATATAGCACCACTGCTTTTCCTACCTTAACGTAGTCCACTGTGGCGTCGGGCCCGGCTGCAGGCTCCCTGGGGAACACAGACAGAGACAAGGTCCGATTTAGAGAACACATCCTGCCAAAAGGACCCAGATGGGACCTTTAGGTCCTCCTTATAGCTCCTATTACAAATAAACTGCACAGTCAAGGCCGCTCGCTGACTAGTGCTGAAGATGGGTATTCAGCCCTCGTCACTCCGTAGGAGATGAATTATAGGTGTGGAGGTGTGGCACT
Organism: Diplotaxodon limnothrissa; assembly: GCF_057381915.1. Classification (NCBI taxonomy): domain Eukaryota; kingdom Metazoa; phylum Chordata; class Actinopteri; order Cichliformes; family Cichlidae; genus Diplotaxodon; species Diplotaxodon limnothrissa. The sequence goes on along the minus strand of NC_140612.1, from coordinate 10,743,248 downwards.
TTTTCTTTAAAGGTCTAACAGGGTGATCCAAACAAGTGCCTGTATGATAAGAAGCCAAACCTGCGCTCTAAAGCAGAGGGCTGATTCTTGTGGCAACGCAGAGTTAATCCACATCTACTACTGTAGGTCCCACTTGGGAGTGGGTTTCTCAAAGAAAAGAAAAAAGAATCAAGTGGAACCAAAGTTTGCACTACACTGCTTTAAGTCTCCTGTTTTCCCGGTTTCGCTTCCTGACTTTCACTCCCTTTCTTTTAGTGGTAAACATGTTCCCTTACTGCCTGTCTGACTTGGCCTCTCTCTCTCTTTCTCTCTCTCTCTCCTCCCCCATCATAACACATCACAGCCACACGCCTGCCATTCAGAGTCCACTGACAATTTCACAGAGAGGTTAGAGCACACACACAAACACACACTTTTCTAATTTCCTCTTTTTGCATTTTTCTGTAATTCTCTTATTCACAAAAAAATGCTTTTGTCCATCTTCCTAATCTCAGCTTACACACGCTGCAGTTTTATCTGCTTTTTTAATCACTTTTGTTTATCAATTGTTTAAAGATCAGATTACTCATTTTCAGTCTTCGTATTTTTGTTCTCCGTTTGTTTTTTCCGCCAATGTTAGCTTGTCACATTTTATCCCTTAACAAAACTCTTTCGGTGCTCTCCATCTCTGCGTTGAACATTGGTACGCGAGTTGCAGCTCAGTCTCGACAGGAGGCTTACAACCAGGGGCTCAGTGAAAGGGGTAATTAGCTCAAATCCGTGGCTACATTACCAAGGTTGGTAGTTTAAATCCCTTAGGCCTGCATTGGTTTTCCCACGGGAATATTAGCACAGTCCATTACTTACCAAACCAAATATGTGCAGCTCTAAGCCCTCGCAGTTTAAACATGGCCCCAAATAATGAGTGGGATTTAGTTATGTAACTGAACAGAAGCCCCCATTCACAACAATGTATAGTCATCATTCATGGAAGGTGTTCAGATCACTCTTACCCTTAATGAGTTTGCAGAACCGATGAAATGCAGCATATTAAACCTGATTCTATTTTAGGTGCACAGATCAGTCATCTGGCAGGTCGTCAGGGCTTACAGATGAAATCTGCACCGAGGTTTCCTCTCAGTGGCTGTGTCTGACACAATCAGGAACTTCCTGAAGGTGCTGAGAGAAAGCACTTTCAGCTGCACCACAAGGAGTCGCTACAGTAGGTCGCTCCGCCAGGTTGATTTTTTGTTTTGTTTTGTATTGTCACCTAAAATCAAACTGGGCATCCTTCACCAGTGTAAACCCCTATACTATACACTAAACATTCAGCCATTGCAATAATACCGTATATGTGTGTGTTGCATTTATGACATTATGACAGAATGATTACCAACAAAACTTAAAAATTGCCAAACAGATGAAAACAACATCCATTAGCATGTGTAGTCCTATTTAGAAACAGATCTATAAATGTATGCATGCATACCTGAGTACAAAATAAATCAAATTAAATGTATTATAAAGTAAAACTTAAAGCACTTGACTATACTGGAGCTGAACTAATTTCTTTGTGAGGTTTATTTGACGATTGTATGACTCAGTCCATCACTGTATTTGGAAAAAGCGCCATAAATTCAATTCAATTCAATTTTATTTATATAGCGCCAAATCACAACATAAGTCGCCTCAAGGCGCTTCATAGATACAGAGAAAAACCCAACAATCATATGACCCCCTATGAGCAAGCACTTTGGCAACAGTGGGAAGGAAAAACTCCCTTTTAACAGGAAGAAACCTCCGGCAGAACCAGGCTCAGGGAGGGGCGGCCATCTGCTGCGACCGGTTGGGGTGAGAGAAGGAAGACAGGATAAAAGACATGCTGTGGAAGAGAGACAGAGGTTAATAACAGATATGATTCAATGCAGAGAGGTCTGTTAATACATAGTGAGCGAGAAAGGTGACTGGAAAGGAAAAACTCAAAAGGGTGGCTGTAGCTCAGGTGGCAGAGCAGGTCAGCCACTAATCAGAAGGTCGGTGGGTCGATCCCAGGCTGCATCCTGGCTGCATGCCAAATATCCTTGGGCAAGATACTAACCCCGTGTTTGCCTACTGGTGGTGGTCAGAGGGCCCGGTGGCGCCAGTGTCCGGCAGCCTCGCCTCTGTCAGTGCGCCCCAGGGCAGCTGTGGTTACAATGTAGCTTGCTATCGCCAGTGTGTGAGAATGGGTGAATGACTGAATGTAGTGTAAAGCGCTTTGGGGTCCTATGGACTAGAAAAGCGCTATACAAATGCAGGCCATTACCATCATGGGAATCCCCCGGCAGCCTATGTCTATTGCAGCATAACTAAGGGAGGATTCAGGATCACCTGGTCCAGCCCTAACTATATGCTTTAGCAAAAAGGAAAGTTTTAAGCCTAATCTTGAAAGTAGAGATAGTGTCTGTCTCCTGAATCCAAACTGGAAGCTGGTTCCACAGAAGAGGGGCCTGAAAACAGGAGAAATATGCTCTCTCTTTCTAGTCCCTGTCAGGACTCTTGCTGCAGCATTTTGGATTAGCTGAAGGCTTTTCAGTGAGTTTTTTGGACATCCTGATAATAATGAATTACAGTAGTCCAGCCTGGAAGTAATAAATGCATGAACTAGTTTTTCAGCGTCACTCTGAGACAGGATATTTCTAATTTTAGAGATGTTGCGCAAATGGAAGAACGCAGTCTTACATATTTGTTTAATATGTGCATTGAAGGACATGTCCTGGTCAAAAATGACTCCAAGGTTCCTCACAGCGTTACTGGAGGCCAAGGTAATGCCATCCAGAGTAAGAATCTGGTTAGATACCATATTTCTAGGCTTTTCAGGGCCGAGTACAATAACCTCAGTTTTATCTGAATTAAGAAGCAGAAAGTTAGCGGCCATCCAGATCTTTATGTCTTTAAGACATTCCTGCAGTTTAACTAATTGGTGTGTGTTATCTGGCTTCATGGACAGATAGAGCTGGGTGTCATCTGCATAGCAGTGAAAATGTATGCTATGTCTTCTAATGATGCTGCCCAAGGGAAGCATGTATAATGTAAACAGAATTGGTCCTAGCACTGAACCCTGTGGAACTCCATAATTAACCTCAGTGTGTGAAGAGGACTCTCCATTTACATGAACAAACTGGAGTCTATTAGATAGATATGATACAAACCACTGCAGTGCAGTACCTGTAATACCTACAGCATGTTCTAATCGCTCTAATAGGATATTATGGTCAACAGTATCGAATGTAATGTTGTGAAAGTTTTTTGAAGTCTAAGAATGGGGCGCTCTTTCAGGAATTCACGCTCTGAACCGCCCCCTTGCCTCACCTCCTAAACTGCCACAAAACTAGCAGCAGCATCGAGTTTGAAGATGTGATCAAGTGCTTTCGATCTACTCTACTTTCCACAGCATTTCCGAAATTGCTCCCTTTCATTCATTCCCATACAGATGCCGTGTGCTCGTTCCTGAAACGTCTTTTCACATTTTTGGGGTTATTTTTTTTCACTGTAGACCATTTACAGAAGTAAGACAAGACAAGTTTCAGGTATTAGCAGAGACAGCAAACGAATCTGTTTGCCTGCTGTTAAATTCTCAATTTTCCTTTGCTTTTTTAAAAAAAAAAGTAAAATATACAACTATGAGGAATAAAAAAACTAGATGGGTATGTGTATGCATCCATGCTCTCCCCCGCTATTCCAAAATTACAGGATGAAGCACCAAGCGATAGATATAGCTTTCTTTTACTCCATCCATCCTCTTTCACTTATCCAATATAGGGGTCACAGTGGGGATGGCGCCTATCCCAGCTGTCTGATAGGTTGTGTACACCCTGGACAGGTCACCAGTCTACTGCAGGGTAATAGAGACACAAACATTTATGCTTACATTTGTACCTAAATTCAATTTTAAAAGTCACCAGTTAATCTAACACATGTCTTTGGATTGTGGGAGGAAGCTATAAATAGCCAGAGACCTTCTTGCCGTGAGATGACAGTGCTAACCACTGCACTGCTGACATGCTGACAAAATTTAAAATGTGAACTGCTGGTGATACTCTATATCAAAGCAATGGGAAGCTTCTACCAATGGGAAAAGAGCTGTGAGTGGCTGCAGAGCCTCTGTCCTATGTTATAAAAGCACCTGCTGCAGGTAATGCATTATGTTTGGCATACACTGATTAGTGCTTGATATTCAACGCTGAAGATAAAGGACATAGAAGCAGTAGAGGAATTTCTGTGGTTTGAAATCTGAACTAAAATCAGAAACTCACTGAACATTTTCTGTATCCATGTGTGTTGCTTCTCTGAGGTCAGTGGTTTGCTGGACCTTTGATGGGACCAAAGTTTTTTACCACTCCAACCACTTGCCCCTTGTAACCTCAGCCTGGATCTCCAGGATTAGGTGGGTTCAATGCAGACAGACAACACCCATCTACATCCTCCTGGGTTAAAAGTGCCAAAATTGAGGGAGGGAAATTCCCTTTTTTGAAAATTCCCCTCAGGCAGGTCAAAGGTCAGGCTCACAAACAGAGTGATAGCCCCGGAGCAAACAGAGATTCGGTGTCACTCCTTGTGTGCTAGGTTAGCAATGTTTACTCATCCTGGCTACAGCGTTAAAAGAATTTAAACAGAGCATGATGGATGTGCGATAGCGAAGCATTCCAGGGGACACGAGCTGACCACTGCGAGGCAGCACTCGCCACAATCTTTTTCTGGCTACTGTTGTTCTTTGCGCTTCACCGCACAATACTCAGCAAGACCACAACTGGCTTAAGTTAGGAACTACACTATATTTGTGTGTGTGGGAGAGAGAGTGTGTTGAAGGGAGGCTAAGACAGAGAGAGAGAGAGAGACAGACAAGGATAGGGAGAAATGGAAAAAGTTGATGGCAGCATGCAGAGTCTGAAGGCAGCCTACAGAGGTCAGTGTGCTTCCATTAGAAAGTGAAAAGTCTCAATTTACTGTCAGTTTGTGTTTATCTTAGCTGATTTCTATGCATTCTAGTTTTAATACCACAGGCTGAACAGTTATTCTAAAATAAATGGCATTAATTAATTCCCAAAAGGCATTTGATCTTAGTTTCGTACAATATGCTGCAAAACACACTGGCTCTGTTGGCAGACAGTTGTCCTACAATGCAAAGCAGAAATGAAACGGAGTAACAAAAACTAAATAAACTGATAAATTAGAATAAATTAGAATAAGAACGGCTCTGACACCTGGCATCTTTTCAGATACAACATCTTTTCAGTACAAACAGGTAAAATACAAGGCTAAATGTCATTTGCACTGCTGTAGATAGCAGATTTACTCTGAATCATCCCCTTTCCAGGACAATCTGTTGAGTTTAGCCTACAAAAGGACATTTTTAGTGAACCTTTTGTAATGATTCAGCTTTCACAAAACTACAAAAAAAAAAAAAACAATAATATTGAGTGCATTTGGAAAAAGGAAGTCCATTTTGTTCTTGATGATCAATGATGATCTGTTTACTGGTATGCATTTTATAGTGCATCCAAGGTATCCAAGGTAGCATAATGTTTAAAATTAAACACTGAACTATTGTTCTAAAGAAATGTTTGATATCTGTTTGTGTAGAATTTGCTTTCCTTGGACTTGAGATCCGTGCACGATTGCGTTTGCTTCGTTTTATCCATTTATACAATTTGTTGCATCTTATTTTATACAGTAAAGCACTTTCTGGCTCTTAAAAAGCACTATATGAACAAACCTTACATAAAGTACTTGTTAGTGAGTTATTGTTAGCGGGTGGGGAATTCAGAATTTCATTTACACTATACAAATAAAAAGAAAAGTTTCAGATATCACCAGTCTGTTATTGTCCATCTATACTCCCTCCAACTCTGAACTCTGTCTGCTCAGTTTCCTCCTCCCCCTCCTTTCTTGGTGGTCCTAGAGCTGCCCTCAAAGGTCAACACAAAGACACATGGACCAATGGGAAGATAGTGTGACATAAGGTTAGGGGTCATAGGCCAGCAATGGACAGTCAGTGGTTACATTCCATAAAGACATACTCATCATTTTATAGAAATCTCTGCTGTGAATTGTTTGTAGTTTGAAACCAAATGACCAGAGGTGGGAGGAAACTCTGGAATTTGGAAAATTTCTGGGAGTGTTAAGATCACAGTAAGCAAACAATCTATATGTGCACTAGAAAAATAAAAAGTTTGAATGTTTTAGTTTGAATAGGAAAAAGAATTTGTGTCAACTCATAAAAACTAAGAAGAACCAGCATAATTGAACAGGAAACTTTAAATTTGAGGATGTGGACTTGAATAAGATACTTTCCTTTCTGTCAGGTCATTAGCTGCCATCCTTACATTATGGCTCAGTCACCCTAGAGTCAAAATAGAAGAGCGTGTGACTAGGTGGTTGTCATGGTTGCACATGTCCTCAACCTCAGGGTGATCACTTTCAATCACAAGGTTTGCCTGGGTGCAGAAAGCACATGGCTACAAAAACTGTGGCCCAACTTGGCTTGACTGCGACCACACTGCGACAGATTGGAGTGCGCAAGCAAATTATTGCAGTCTAATTCATAAATGCAGACTTGCAGCTTGCCAACACACTGTAATCAATCTGACGACAGCAATTGACTGAGTGGGTGCAAACCTGGTCCTCGTCTTTGAAGCAACCATTTCAAAGGCATCGAGATCCAAAGTTTATTACTTAAAGTTGCAATAATTTTGGATCTGCTCTGACTGCTTAAAGGGAACACTATTGACATTCTTTGCTGTCAGCCTAAAGTGGAGTTAATGGCAAACAATCTAAATCAAATTAGACACGTTTTTAAAAAATGAAAAGTAGCTCAGAATGCAAAACTGTGTTATATCACCTGAAGTTATTCAGCTCAATTTTATTTGTATAACGCCAAATCACAACAACAGTCTCCTCAAGGTGCCTCGCCCCAGTGGGGCTGTGAGTTTTGGCCTGGAATAATTCAACAACTGAGTGGTAATGACGACAGAGAGTTCACAACATGAGAGAGACAAATATACTAACTGAGCCTTATTTGGAAATACTCTGGATTTGAGTCAGTAGATGGATAAGTTTAAAAACTCAACTGCGCTGATTCATCACTGAAACGACCAGGTTATCAAGCTATCACAGCAGGTCCCTGGTGGTTTGTTTATCTCCAGTTTCATGCTGAGCAAAAGATAAGACTGTGTTTTCGTGTTTTTCTACACAACAGCATGCTCACTTTCCTTCCGTTCCCTCTTTACCCAGTAACCTAATAATCGTATTTGTTTCCTGAGTATGTAGATATTTTAAAAAGATATGTTTAATTATCTGTAGTCTCGATATTTGGACTCAACATCTGAATGGTTCAAACCTGCACAGGTAATCTGAAGGAATAATCAAAAGCAACTTTTGCCTGATTCTCACAGTCTTAACTTGAAGTAAGGCTGGGGGGGGGGGGGGGGGGGGGGGGGGGGGGGGGGGGGGGTGTCAAGATCTCTGTCTAAATAAATAAATCTGGGTAGATTCCCAGATGATTAAACATGCAACTATTTCACATTCAAAATGAGTAAAGACAATTAGCAGCCTATTTATGCAAGATAATTCATAATTTTACTGGGGGGGTTATATTGGCTGGGTCTGATTATTGAGGGGGGGGGGGGGGTCATAACCCCCTTAACCCCCCTGGAAATTACGCCCCTGGGTGGATGAGAACCAACATGCCAAAACTTTAGAAATATGCTTTCTTGATGAACTTTATCATCAGGTAATGGCTGAATTTTCATGAACTTTAATCAGTCAAAAGGCTCATTTATGCATGAAAGGTGTAAAAACTGGCACTTTCTGTGCTAGCTGTTTAAAAGAACAAGAAAATACCCATGAAGTTGTACTAACGTTGTGAAAGAACACACAAAAAAAGAACAATATGCTACTCATTATTTTGCCACCTGTACAGGCTGAATTTGACCTGGACAAATTGTCCCACTGTATGTCAGCGGTCTATGAAATCTATCCGGCATGGAGGCAGACAGATAAAAAGTAGAGACAAAGACTTCACAGTAGTCTCTGATCTGCCACGCCACACCCTGACCAACAAAGGTAACCCAACTGCTGGGGGCTACACGAATGCGCCCACAGACGCACATCACATGCACACACAAAGCTGGCTACATCAGATACAGTCTGTTGTAACTCTACACTAGAGATAGAAAGGTGGAGGACATGATGAGGGATGAGATGTGTGTGGGTTTGTGTGTGTGTGTGTGTGCTCCCTCTGAAGTTGAGCTAATCACTACACCCCCTCAGGGGTCTCTATACAACCTCACTTTTCTCCATCCAACTCCACACTGTCTCACTCTCCAGTCTGAAGAGGAGCAGTGTTTTCTCGAGAGCACTAACAGTCTCTGATCATCAAACATTGCCAGCCTTCAGAATGACAAGACACCCCTGCAACAATCACCTTTTATCATGATAGTACTGAACAAAAGGTGCTTCTTCTGAAAGATGGTTTCCCTACACAAACATCTGACAGATATAAAGATAAGCAACAGTCGTACTTGTGATGAAGACTGTCATTTGCCCAGAATGTGCAAGAACAAACCGCAGAATGAAAATGAAACTATAAACATCCAGAAGCATTATCCATGTTTGTCTGTGTTTGTGAACATGTTTACCTGTAACCATGGAAGTCATCAGCGATATTTTGGACCAGTGAAGAGGTCATGGACTGATGAGGATACTCAGCAGTCAGTAATGCATTCTCATAAATTAAAGGCTCTGTGTGATTGGCTTTGGGGTCCCAGGTGTAGTTTCCATGTGTGAGGTTGACCCCTCCTCTTTTGCGCCGAGGCAGAGTCCCATGAATAGAGATTGGCTGGTAGGTGGCAGCTGGCTTTTCTGATAGGCTGCCACACTGGCCTGGATGGAGACTGCAGGACAAAAAGCAAACAGTTACTCACACTGGGAAATGTTACTATTGCTGATTTCTAATAAATGACTCAACAGCAGTGAGCTTATGATGGTTACACAGCTTACCCAGGTCTGGAGCTGAGAAGATCCATGGAGGATGTGAGAGAGGCCTGGTGCCTCCTGGAGGAGCAGGTATTATTGCTTGGGGCACCAAGAGGGCTGCTGGGTACTCCAGAGTGGCCTGTGCCTCCTCCCAGGGTGTGGTGTGCTTGAAGAGACCTGGGCAGACTAGCAAAACGCCCCTCTGCCATCATCCTCAACTCTGGAAACAAAACACATACAGACATTTACTGTTAAACAGTAATGACATACACCATGACTTTGGATTACTTAATAAAGATTAAGAACTTTACTGAGTTCCTGCAAATATAAAGGAAACTAAGTGAATGAATCAAACAAATTAGCTGTCTTCAGGTGTGTTATAACGAACAGTAATCTCAGCTATACATTTGTGTAACAATGGCTGACATGAAGCACTGACTGAGATGAAATGGCGCACACAGCCAGTATACAGTAGTTGTCTCTCTTTAATGGAGACACAAAGCCATCATTCTCACTCTCTTTCAAGTGTTCATACATACAGAAATACTTACTAGCACTTTTCGCTAATGTTTAGTAGATGCAGCAAGTTAATCTGACCTCTGAATAACACCCCATCTCTATTTAATGGATTTCCCCCCCCTTTTTTTTTAAAAAACAAAAAATTTCATGTGCACACTCTGAAACAAAATCTGTAGCTACACTGTGTCTGAAAACGAAGCCAATAAAATCCACATAAGTTAGCAAATGGATAACAATTTAATATTTCCACTGAAGAGGGGAAGATTAAAGTAAAGTAGATGTGTTTGAGAATTTCGCCTGAGCCAATTTTTATACAATAGTTGGATCGGAGCCACGTTTTCTTTTCTCCCACACCAGACTGAAGGCTGACTTCAGCCCTCTGTTAGTGGATATGAGAACAGAATAGAGGTCTGACCCTGTGTGCCTCAGTGTTATGTGATATTTTTAGCAACAACCTCTGAGTATCAGTATCAGTATAACACTAGGACATTTTCAAAATACTTTGTATTCCAGTAATCTCCTTAAAAACTGATTCATACACCAGATACTTAAAAAAAGGGAAAACAGAAAAAAAGAAAAGAGAGCAGCACTGCACCCAACTTTATTTTTGCCCATTAGCTAGATCTTGTGTAATGAACAGACAGACACAGTTATAAATACAGCATGATGAACATGACCGATAGGATGACAGGGAACTAAAACACAGGACAGAGAAATTCCCCTGCTGTGTGACGATGAGTGAACAGCACAGCTTTATCCGCTCTGAATCACTCACAGCACAGCAGTTAGTCATACTGTACAAACTAAAATAACACGGTAGCAGACTGGATTCAACTGACCCGCTCTCTAATCTCAAACCTAAGAATCTGATCTGAACAACTGAGCCCGTGTTTGCTATTGTTAAACAGCCTGATTATGATCAGAGAACACAAGCTGAAGGAACATAATCAAACTGACCGGTGTTCAACTGACCTGCAGTAACTGCAGAAAAATGCTGCTGGACCACTTTTACATTTGCATGATAATAACAAAAAAGATGATCCGCAACAAACAACAAAAACTAACAGCTCAGACGGACATCATTTCAGACCATGTGTACAGTACAGAAACGTGCCTCCTAGCAGCAAACTGTCTTACATTTAATACTTTGATAGCAAGCCGAAATGATAAAATGTCTTTGTAGCATTTTTGTTTAGACTTCTGCCAATGCGAACAGAACTAGCGCTTAAAAATATGTGAAAGCATAAATTGGAGCACTTGTTGGAGCAGCATTACAGCCACAGAAGTCAATTTCCCCGCTTCCAGGGCTGTGCTAAAGTATGCTCAATGACTGAGATGATTGATACCCTGTGTGATGTCTCCAAGATTTGTGTTTAGTAGCACTTTTTTGGTCTTTTGGCAAAAATACTCGCATAGTTTCTCATCTACGGCTGTTGTTTGCTGTCACGTTAAATGGCAAACGCTAGAGTTAACACCAGCTCAAAGGAGAAGGCTACAAACGAGAGGACACAACCTTTCAGTAGGTTCTTGGAGTTTGGTCACTCCTATAAATAAACCAGGACCGCCTTAAACTGGAACTAAATGCTAAAACTTAACTCCAGCAGGGGGTCACTGAGCCACCAGCTTGTAATCATGAATATCAATAAAAATGCAAATAATGGTTTAGAGAAAGGAACAGCTGGCTGGTTCAGGACTCTTCAGTGTACACAGTAAAAGTCCTTCTAAGGCATGCCGGGTCAGAGAGAGTGGATTCCTCTGAAGGGTAGAACGACTACAACAGGAGAAGCTATTATACGACCCTTGGGGACGGTCAGCTGTATGTGTATTTGTGTGTGTGTGGCCCTGACCATCTGCCAGACACAGACACACACTCTCCTGCAGAAGAGAATTGACTGACTCTCACTGATTGAAAACACAAACATTTAGCACTTACTCCCGTATACTGGGTCCGTTTAACTAATACATAAACAATTGATTCTGAGAGCTACAGCTACACTCTTGTCCTGTACATCTGCCTATTCTTTTCCAACCATTTATTTTTTTCTGCATTATTTCACTCTTCTCTCACTGGTCCCTACTCATCCATCTTCCCCCTTTCTCTTGTAGTCTCACACCCTCCTCCACACAGACATGCCCTCCCTCCCTTCCTCCCTGCCTGTCCATCATGGCAGCTCCCAGACTTGTCCTTCTCCCTTTTCTTTATCCTTTTACCTCTTATAATAATGGACTCGTCTAGTTCCCCACCACTTTTATCTTTGTCCCTGGTTCACCCTCTCTTCTCCACAGCTGTTCAACCAGTAGTTATAACTCTGCAAATGAGTGCAAGTGCTTCCTATACCAAGTCTATTATTTCCTATGTATGGACAGTATACGCTATAGTGGGTCAGACAGATTTGAAAAGACATCCATGCCAAAGAATTTGTGTTTTATACCAGCAAGTTTTAACTTCACATTAGGTTTGAGTGACACTTGCTAGTGCCTTTTTTTCATGTACAAGGTGTGTGCACGTTAAGTAACGTAAAAACTTCTTAAAATCAGTATCGTAACGGTTAATACTAGCGCTCATAACATAATCCCTCAGAAGCACAAGTGACAATATAATCAGTATACGGCAGAAAAGATAGGGGTATCAACAAAAAAAATATCAAGAATGCTGAGTCATTATTTCTACAATTTTGACCCACATTTCAACTGGTATCAATTTTCGCTTGTTGTTTTACAGAAAAACTGTTTGTTTTAAATAATGTGCTTTCGTACAAACACACAGGAATGAACATTTCAAGATAATGATAAATTATTCATTCTAAGAGCTGGAGGAAAAAAAAAGTTTTTGCTTATAAATTTATTATTATTTTTTAAATCAAAACTAAACTAAAATGAAACAGCAGTAAGAAAAATCAACATATCAGAAACTTGATGCAGTCTTACCTTCAGAAACAACAAGAAATAACTATGTTTACATATTTCATGTTTACAAACGTACTCATGTTCATATACTAACAGTGCAATGTAGACGGTTACAAAGAGGAAAAACAGTCATAAAGTTTCAGTTTTTATTCCTCAGGTTCATTTAATAAATATCCTTCAAAATGCCCAATCATTCCCCTGCAATTGGTGGATCCTTATTCAACTGTCACATTGTTATTGTATTTAAACTGGTTATGAGGAATATTTTAAGAAGGTATTTATGCTATCTTACCTAAACATATGGTAGCCCAAAGCTGAGTACAAGTAAAATTTTTGTTATTACCTCAACCCAGTAAGATTGGGTAGCTAGACAATTCCAAAATAAATGGTTAAAAGGGAAATTCACACAGTTTCACATGTTCATAAAGGTCTGCCAGCCAATAAAAAGTTTTATTCTTTAGCCATGTAACAGACAAAACATCCTCAAGTGAGATTTGGTTTGTCACCAACACTAGTGAAGGCCTTGGGTTTGGAACAATAACATTTGTGCACAAGACCTTGGAGGGGGGGGGGGACGTGTAGGTTAACGGGAAGAGGAAATGGCAGTATAAACATTTAGAGGACAGCAGTTCATTATAAAGAATTACTATCAATAAAACAAATATGCCTTCCTCCCTTTCACAGAGTATCTCTTGAGCCATTTCCATCTGAAGGACACTACTTTTGCAATCGGTTCAATTCAATTTAGTCAAATGTTTTGATGGTGAGCTCTCTCAGCATCTCTCCAGCCAACCCAACACATCAGCCAGGAGGCAGAGAGCTCTTTGGCTAATCCACTCAAGTAGTGGTTTTAAAATATTGGCCTTTTTGGGGAACATCAGGAGTCTTTAAGAGAGTTCCGCGAATCTCTTTTAGTCCTTTGGTACCATGGACAGATGGTTTACAAAACACAAACCGAGCGTCTAGATTAAAAAACACACTTGATAAAATGCTTCAAAAATAAAGTAGGGTTTTAACATTAAGCTTCAGATGCTGCAGAGGTGGTCTGTCATTACACACGAGCATACACACAACCGGGAGGACGAGCGCAAACATCAACATGCTTGGGAATGAGGGATTTCCTCTGGCTGGCTTAAAGTGTCTTCCTGCTTTAACATGCACGCAAATACTCATGCGCATGCACACACACACACACATTAGGAAAACCACCCCTGGCCAGAAGTGAACAATGGGAACAACTGTCACATGACCACTGTGTAGAGCCAGTCTTTGTTAGAGAGAGGGAGAGGTGTCCTACTGCGCTCTTCAGTGCGTGGGCTCACCAGTGTGTGTGTGTGTGTGTGTGAGAGTGTGTGTGTGTGTGTGTGTGTGTGTGTGTGTGTGTGTGTGTGAGAGATGTGTTTAACATATTAATGAGGCTCTTATTAAATCCCACAGCAGTAGCTGCCATTTCATACTTCTAAACCTTTGTGCACATCTCTCACTCTGTCAGACAGTCACACCTAACTTCCCCTCAGCATGTGCACTCATTTTGTACATTTGCGCATCAGTCTTAACTGTACAGTCACTGTACACCACACTGTCAGACAGTTGCACGAAGTGGCAGCTGAGTAGGTGATGAATGGAGCTTTTAGATTTTCACTTCAGTAAAAGATGCAGAGTGAACTGTCAGGAAGAACCTGCAACCTTAAATCTGAAACCAAGTTTCAAATGATGTTTGAACTACAAAGATTGCACTGCATTGTGGGATGCACTTCTGACATCTTCTCATGTGTAAACAATTGAATTAAAAAGCTGATATATTTAATTATTTGTTAAATTGATCAAATTAAAGGCTATATATGCCTGAAGCATTGGTTAGTGTTATCACTGTCATCTTATTGTTATTTCACAACTAAAGCTATGCTACTTACAAGGAAGCACGGATAGTGCAAGCCAGGCTGTATAACAAATTCTGGCTTATCTCCAAAAGGAAAATCACCAGGACAGTGATTGGTTTCATTTACTCAAGCTTTTGTTGAGAAAACAGGCAGAACAAAAACAGGAAACAGGTTAAGTAAGGTAAGGTAGCACATACCCACTACATTAACTACATGTGGACTCAAAAGGATCCCAAATGGATCGATATGAAGCAGGAAAAAAAACAAAAAAAACCTGCTAAATATGTTACTCTAAATGTAAATTGATTGGTACTTACATACTTAATTTGATCACCCCAACCGCTTCTTACAACAAGCCCCAATTACCCATTTACACGCACATTCATACAAGGGCTTATTTCTGTGTCCAAGTGTTTCACACCTAGCATTCACACTCCAATGGTTGTATCGGAGCAACTCGACGTTCAGTCTCTTGCCAAAAAGCCAGTGATCAAACCACCAAGCTTCTGATTAGTAGATGATCTCCTCTACCTCCTGAAGCGCAGCCACCCAACACTTCTTCACATAAATGACTAAATCAGTGTTTGACATTTTGGGTAACAGACCCATTTGCCTTCTCTCTGACAGTTCGATGGCAAGACTGATCCCACTTCAAGCCTTTTCATACTTGTCTGTACAACAATAAGGAAAGGTTAGAGCTAGAGGATAATGATGTGAGCTTAGCATAAGGACGAGGGGTACCTGTAACACCATTTCAAATCTTGTAAAGCTTTTTTAAAATGTCATTAAACATCATGTAATGTGCATAGTAGAAAGGTACCATTGTGCTGTTTTTGTCCATATTTCCACGTCATCTGTCTTACTGCTTTAATAAAGAAAAATTGCAGGTTCTAAGTTTAATTCAAAAATACTTAGCCTCTTTGACACAATCCACATCACTGATGTTGAAGATGCTGTGTCTAGCCCAGATGCTTCAAAGTTCCCAACTATATTATTTAGTATACTGCTGGATGGATAAATCTGGATCGTACTCTCTGTATTTGTCACATGTTTGTGTCTCTCTAAAGTCTTCTGGGCATCGGATGCAAGCATTAGAGGAAAATGTACAATATTTTCTTCAGATTTAAAGTACCACATATTGGTGATGACCAAGTAATGCAGCAATGTACTTAAATAAAGACCATAAATATCTGTTTTTCCCCCTTTTCCAGCTATGCAGGGTCTCTGTCTTTGCAAAGATTAGTAGGTTGTATAGTGCTGATGGCTTACTGGAATACCAAACAACTGACACCACAAGGAATCCAAGTAACACAACACTACACATACAATACTGACCCTGGAAACACACAACCGTCACAAATCTGTGCTCCTTGCATCTGACACAGACACATTTTAGCATTAAAGGCTGAATCTCATTGGTTTACTCCAACTCCACTGAGAAGTTCAGACATGACACTGACTAATGTCTGAAGCAACCTGCTGCATACATGTGTTCCCCCCCCCAACATCAACACCACACAGACACACATGCCTGACTCTGTCATCATTTAGTTGGTGGCTTGCTGTTTAAAGATGTGATCTCATAACTGAGAGGTCAGAGTTTCAGCCTCGACCTGTCAAAGTGATCGTGAGCAAAACAGCAAAGCGCTGTCTGATAAGAGCTTTTAATTTACAGTTTTGTTTTAAACTCACAAATCTTTTAAGTCATATGTCACAAACACATATTCATCATCTTCGTATTTAGCAACGACTAATTTTAGGTGTTGTAAAGGGTTAAGCAACGCCATCTCTGACAAGCAGCCAGATTTTTGAGTCATTTATCACATCGAGTCAGGATAAGCAAATGCTTAAGTGAGCGAGCCTAACAAGAAAAAGAAAATGATGAAAGAAATGCCGTTGGTCTTATCTTTCATATTTCGTGTAATTATTTCCTGCTGGGTTTTCCACAGCTAACACCACCAATCCCAGCAACCGCAGTTACACCCAGCGCCTTGGGATGGCAACTTATTGCTCAAAAAAAAAAAATCCCAGAGTAAATTTTACTCACTGGGAGCTGTAAACAAGGAAACCAAGAGGGATGGACGGATAGACAGCTGTGAGATGAAGGGAAAGCACAGCGGCGTAGGGAGATAAACAGCAGCCAGAGAAAGAAAGTAACAAGTAGAAAAACAGACAAACGGGGGAAAAAAATTGCATTCAGAAGACGATCATAAAGATAGCTGCCTCAGCTCCGTCTCCTCTGCTGTCAACTTCCCCACATACACATTCCTACACCCCACTGCATACAAGTGTGCTCCTACAAACTTCTCATTCCTACCTGCAAGTGTGAGCTCCTCCTCAGTGTGTGATCGCTGCTCTTTTCTCTCACTTCACAAACTTATTGACTTTCATAATTTGAATGACTGACTAGCTAAAAATTGCTGACCGGCTCCTTTGGATGGGCAACAACAAGTAGCGCAGCATTGTCACAAACTCTGCCCTCCTCCTCCTCTCTTTGGGGAGTGATTTGTGAGCTCTCAGCCCCGCCTTTCATGCACTTCTGTGTTTGGGAGGAGTTTTCTTTCTCTTTTAGCAGAGTTGTCTTCTACCCCCCAGCACAGAAGAAAACTCCCACATACCCTCCTCTCCTCCATCTCCCCCTCCTCCGTATTGCCTTCACAGCCTCATATTTCATGCTCTCAACCTTTTTCTTTGGTACCTCTGACACCAACACCACCAACTAGTCTGGTACTTAAAGAAGATTTAGAGGTGACCTAATGTTGCTATTTGCAGAGAGGCTGAAAAATGTGGTCTTGGCATGAATGTTGCACGTTTGAGCAACCTAAGGCGCTCTCAAGCCTCATGGACTTTAAGCACTTGACTCAGTGTCAGCTGAAACATAAATCAGTAGAGTTTAGAGTCTACTTTGGTGCATTCTTTTAACAGGAATGCTGGCGAGAATGATTAAATTTCATCTGTGAAAGAGAAGAAGCAAGAAGAAGAGCTCTCCTTGTGTCATTACATCAGGTATGAGCTCATTTTTAGCCCGTGTTGTTTGAATGTGTGTGCGGCTCTGCTCGCCAGCCCTCAGGACAACACTCTCCTGTCTTTGTGCTCCTGTTCCTCTGTATTGTCTAGAGGTGATAACACACAGACACGTGCACACATGCATGTTTATGTGTGAGTGTGTGCGTTTCCTGTCAGACAATACAATAAGCCCATCCTGCTGCGGTGAAAGCCAGGATGATCAGATGACCCACATTAGACACACACACAAAAATGCTACATACATGCATGTGTTTTGATCTCAAGTTGTTCACACTACATTTGTCAAAACTGAGGAACCTGAATATTGTTTTTAATTTCTCTTTTACCTGCAGTTCAGAGGTTTTAGGTATTCATTAATGTTCCAACATTTGGGGACACGACATTATCGCCCAGCAGGAAGAAAGGCACTAACTTTCAGTTTGTACTTTTATAAGAAGTTGCGCCTGACTTTTCAGGTTTGAAATAAAAATGAGGACACACACAAAAATTTCAGGTACCAAATCTTCTGGTTTGATTTCTAAGTGATTTAAATAATTTGTTCCTGTCTGTGTCTGATCATGCCTTCTAGTAAAATCTGGTCATAAACCATAAGAATGATAAACAAAACAATGAACATTTTTACATTTAGCTCTGTGACTCCTTTACTATAAAGGGATCAAGTGATTTCTATAACCTGGGGAAGGAGCTATAGAGAAACTGAAAGACCAAGCCAAATTACATTTGCATTTTATCCTCTATTTTGATTTTGCCTGTTAGCAGTATTTGCAGTGAGGCAGCACAACTAGTTAAAGATTTGCATTTCTTAAAAAAAAACACCACAAATATTGAGTAAATCTGGTCACTAACAAATTATCTCCTTAAATTAAAAAAAAGAAACGAAACTTACTTCTTGGCCTCTTCTTGACGATGAACAGAGAGCACACTGTGAATGTTAGAGGCCAAAGCCTAGAAGCTGCTCCTGGACTCCTGCCTGCGTGGAGTGCTATTTGGAAGTAAAAGCTAAATGCATCTGAAGCAGATTTTGTTTTAAAGTGCCTTTTCACAAAGGCATGTAAAAATTCTTTGCATGTTGTACGCAAGGGTGGTATTTCCAGAAAGCAGCACGGTGAGTCAGAAGTATAATCTGTCATCATCTCCTGAATCACCTGAGCTTCCCAAAATGTGAGGGCCTGGAGTGAGGAGCAGAAGCATTATCCTTCCAAACTGAGTGGCACATGTCTTTGTGATGAAAACGCAACCACCCTTTCATCTAAGCCCACACAGAGGTGCATCTATAGTTTACGGTAAATGAGTATGTGGCAATAATGCAATGGAAAAAAAAGAGTCACAAGTCTTGTAAACTTTGATGAGGTAAAGTTGTTTTACCAATTTGAAACACCACGACATACTTGGAGTTTGGGGCTGAAATGTCACTCTAAAGCAAAACAGATTAAATTAGCACTACAATGTCTACAAAGCACCAGTGATTTCCTGCTGTTTGAAGTTTGATTGAATTTGCTGTTTCTTCTTGTTTTTGATTGCTTAAATATTAGGAAGCGTGCAACATCAAAGCTTTATCTTTTAGAAAAGTGGAGAAACAAACTGTTTACATAACTAGATTTTTTTTAAAAAATGTTTGGAGATTACCACACCATAACAGCCATTTCCTGCACTTCCTGTTGGTGTTAGTCCTTAGCCCAAACCCTCCTTTGACACATGGACACTAAGGTAGCACACTGGAACAAAGCCTTGCTGGCACTTTGAGGTTGGCACCGTTTTTCCACCCATACACACCAGGGTGCAAGTAAACCATTAAGTAGATGGGCTTGGCGTCACTCCCAACTGAAGCTGCTTCCTGCAAAGAACAGGATCTGCTATTACAAGTTTATTACAGTCACTTCCCTCATTCTGTGGTATTCCTCTTGCTTCTCAATAGGAAGCTCTGAAGTAAAGAAAAATCAAGCATAGATTTCAACCTTTGTTCCATTTTTACTTTTCTCTCCATCAGCTCCTTATTCCTTGCTGCTCCTTTATTTTTCTTATAGCTCTGTTTACAGATGCTTGTCTTTCCATGTGTGTATTTCTGATCAGTAAACATTTCTCTGTTAATGCCACTCCTCATTCCTCCGTTGCAGCCTCAGGGTCTTAAAAAAAAAAAAAAAAAAAGAAGGAAAAAAGAAAAGGCAGGTCTTTGGCTGAAGAATCAGTTCAGGTAGAATTAAATCTGCTGGTTTCTGACTTATGCAGTCATGGTTTCTGTGGAACAGCTACGTCAGTCAATACGTCAATTACAGCAGCTCATCAGAATCAGAATCGTGTTTATTGGCCATGTATATGTGCAGACACATACAAGGAATTTGGTTCCGGTAGATGGTGACTCTCAAGCACAGCAATGTAAATTGCACACACACACACACACACACACACACACACACACACACAGTGTAAACCAACCATAAATAACCAATCTAAACTTATATACATAGAATACAGGATGACAGAAATGAAATGAGGTGGAATGAATACTACAGAATGTACATAAGGTGCAGTTGTAGTCTGGCAGTGGGAGCAGTGTGACAGGTCAACTGTTTAGGAGGGAGATGGCGAGGGGAAAGAAACTGTTGGGTGGTCCTGGACTGCAGTCTTCTATACCGTCTGCCAGAGGGCAGCAGATCAAAAAGTCTCTGTCCAGGGTGTGAGGGGTCTGTGATGATTTTCCCTGCCCGTTTCCTGGTTCTTGAGAGGTACAGATCCTGGACGGAGGGCAGGGGGGCGCTGATGATCCTTTCTGCTGCCCGTACAGTCCGCTGCAGTCTGCTCCTGTCCTGTTTAGTGGCTGCTCCATACCAGACTGTGATGGAGGAGCACAGGACAGACTCAATGGCCACAGTGTAGAACTGGATTAGCAGCTCCTTTGGAAGACTGTAGGGTTAGGGGTTGTCTCAGGAAGTAAATCCTCTTCTGGGTCTTTCTGAGGATGGCGTTGATGTTGGTCTCCCACTTCAGGTCCTGGGAGATGGTTGTACCCAGGAACTTGAAGATCTTCACAGTCGACACAGGGCTGTCTGATATGGTGAGGGGGCGCAGAGTTGAGGGATGTCTCCTGAAGTCCACTGTCATCTCTACAGTCTTAAGAGTGTTCAGCTTCAGATTGTGCTGACTGCACCAGAGTACCAGCCGCTCAACTTCCTGCTGGTATGTGGACTCATCACCATCCTGAATGTGGCCAATGACGGTGGTGTCATCTGCAAACACATTTATGTATAATGTGTTCCATAAAGATTGCTACGTGCAATCTTTAGTCATTTATTGAATGTGTTCATAAAAAAGGACCAAATACAGTGTTATTCACACTGTCATAGTTACAATGACATTGATCTATGATTCATTCAATCATAATAAAACACACCTAACTCAAAGAATAAACCAGTGCCGTCTATACATAACAGACAACTTAAAGAACTTATGTTAAATTGTATATAGGGCCATCTTTGTGTACTGTGTTACGAGCAGGCTATCACAAAAGAAAAAACAAACAAACAAATAAATAAAACAAATCCTTTAGTTGAAGCTACAAAAATGGCAAAAGGAGAAGTGACAGACCTAAAAACTATCTACATGAAATGAACAGTATCTGAACATCATGTCCTTAAAAAACAGGAAAGAATCCAGCAAAGACCTGACACAGGACCTGAGCGAAGCAATGTGATCTTTCCATTCCCCTGCTACTCACCTCATCAGAAACAGTCTCAGTGGAAGGGTGGCTGTCAAGAAGCCATTACTGAGGAAGGGAAATGGAGAGAAAAGGCTGAGGTATGCCAAATTACACAAGAACTGGACTGAAACTCAGTTTCAACAGCCCTTATGTAGTGATGGATCCACATTTAAAATGTTTAGTTCAAATCGTCACGAACATACACAGAGGAGGGAGCCAACACCCAAAGAGGAACTTTGAAATGCCCTTCAAGAAGCCTGGAGAACTATTCCTGAAGAGTAAATACAGAAATTAAGAGAAAGCTTGCCTAAGAAAGTTCGGGCAGAGTTGAATAAAGATGTTCATACCAAACACTGATCTAGCTGTACAAACGCCATTTTTTCCTTTATATAGTGCAATTCCAAAAAAGTTTGCAGAATAAATCCTAGTTCTCCTCGCAAAATATAAAGAAATGAAGAGTGGCTTTGTTTTTCAGAAAAGGACAAACATGGTCATTTGTTAAGATGGTTAAAATAGTGAATGTTTAATTTCACAGGACCTCGAGCGGTTTTCACAACGTGACACTGACATGGAAGCATATAGCAGCAGTGTTGGACAGATTCCAGAAGTACATAAGGAACATTTTAAAGTTTACTTTTTCTCCAAGAATTCGACCATTTGGATAAATCTGGGAGCTAGATATTCCCTGTTTTGACATTTGTGAGATAAGAGCAGAATTGTTGACAGCTGAGTTTGTGTTACTGACACATGCAGACAGAAACAGGAAGATGTTTATAGTACACTTAGTATTAACTGAAGGTCATGTTGATGAGTCTATCACCTTCACAAGGGAGATTAACCAGCCTGAAGCCCGGCACCGAGAATTATCTAATATTTAGTACGAAGAATGTCTGTGAGGTAAACTCAGTGCACGCATCTTGTGTTTTTACATAAACTGTATGTGATGTGCACTGAGAATCTGCAGGTCTCCACTGCGAACTGCGCCAGATTCTGTTTAAAAAGACTTGATTTGGTTCTTGTTCTACTCCCTGCTGTTCGTAACAAAGTCACAGTTTCTTCCAAATTGTAAATCGAGGTCAAGTCTCATTAAGTCACATTCATGCTGTCCCTTCCTCTCTCTCATTGTGATCAAATACAAAAAGCAGCAGCAAACAAAGTGAAATCTCATTTACGCTAACATTACATGTCCGTCTAGAACTATGTCTCTTACCATGAGGATGTTACTTTGATGCACACCAGCTGCATACGTTGCTGTCCAAACTAACCCCTGAAGCATCAATGCTCCCTTCAGCAGCCTCCCAAAACAAGACAGTGTCTGCAACACAACTAAAGCTGCTTATAAATGCACAGAGGAACATGACAAATAGTCCAAGACAGGTAGTCCTGACAGGAGTGAACAGCGAGGTGAGGCACACGAAAAAACAGCCTGATTCAGAGGACGTAATAGATCTACTGTCAGACACTGCTGCATCAACAGTCACATTTCAAATATTTGGTTGTAGTGTTTACAGTACAGCCTCTACTTTTGTTGCTGCTTATTTGGCAAGTAGTGACCAGGTAGGGCGAGGAAGCTCAAAGATGGCGACTCATTACGTAAAACCATCCATGCAGCTAGGTACACATTGAGCGTGTTCAAGTGCATCACCTTGAAAATATTTAGCACATGACTGGAATTTGAACTTGAAAGATGAAAAGAGCACACACAGTCCTGTTACTTTCAGAGTACAGCGCTGATTCGATAAACCTCAGTGCTGTAAACCACAGTCCTGAAAGGAATATAAAAGTATTCATTAATATGTGCTTATGTACACCTTGATGCTTCCCATGCTGATGCCACGGTATTATCACATAATGCTAATGAATGTGGTTATAAACTGAAATTAAACCTATATGCAAAGAAAAAAACAAAACCCCAAAAAACCTCTCAAACAACTACCGAGCTCAGGTATTTAAACATGGAATTTTAACACAGCATACACAGAATAGCCTCAATGACACAAACAGCTGTAACAAAACAGTGCCTCAAAATAAAATGCCTCAAATATGTGAGGCATGAGCATGCATGTGGGGGTTTTACTGATGCCTCCTATTTCACCCTCTAAATGCTCTAATTAGAACATCTCTTCTTCTCCACTGCTTTTTAATACCTGCTGTTAAGGAAAGTACCTGCTGCACACATGCCTGTGGGTGGGTGCGCACACACACACACACACACACACACACACACACACACACACCAATAAAAAAGTAATATGATGAAATTAATATATGCCTGAATGCAGTCTGTGAGTTCACGTTATATTCTTAAGAAAAAAAATTACGTATCTCTGTTGGGACCAAAAATTGGAATGTTGCTATACCAACTAACAGCCCTTATGAGGACAAAATGCTCGTGCCCACGAATTTAAAGGCATTTTTGAGACCCAAAATGTAGTTTTAGTGTCAAGGTTACAGTTAGGCTAAACCTGACCGTAACCTAAGGGTTAGAGTAAGCGGCTAAGGAAGGCACTATGTCAATTAGATGTCCCACTAAGATATGAAAACGCAGTGTGTGTGTGTCTGTAAGAGAGATGCTATTAGCTGAACAAAACTGGACTCTGTGATAATGATAAGCTTGGCAGCCTGCCAGGCAGACAGATAATACCACAGTAGTTGGTGACTGAGTGATTTCCACCAGAGGCCATTTCATCTCAGCAGCAGTCGTCAGCCTGTAGGCCAGGTCTCCAACAGTGGTCACGCAGTGATCCCAGGAATGTGAAAATAAATGTTTTTATAAGGGGTGAGCTGTAATGATAGGTAAACTACTCATTATATGCCTCGTCTACATATCTGGCATCAGTGCTCCAGTTTCACTCACAGGTAATGACAACTTGTCAATGAATAAAATAAAATAATAATAATAATGATAATTTAAAAAAAAAAAAGAGTTTCCACTATTTGTAAATATAAGTCATGAAATCTAGCAATGATAGTTATAATTCATATAATGAGGTAAGGAATACTGGAATATGTTTAAATTAAAACATTAAAGTCCACAGCTTTTCCATCAGTATTTCGTTTTCTTTCGTTGCAATTTAACTTTTAAAAATGTATTTATTTGTAATTCAGTGATCCTGAGCATTTTGTGGCTTATAATATTTTTGGGAAAACGAATGATGACAAAAAGGAAATATCCTTATTATTGGTGTTATTACTATTCATGCACATGGTGAGAGGTACTGTTTTGTTGTTGTTTATTAGTCATATTGTTTGTCATGTTTGTTTGTAAGTACACATAAATTCAGGTACAGATGTTTTGGTAAATCACTGATTTGTACATTAATTTTTCATAGGCATGAATTATACACAGATTTGTGCCCACGCGCTGTTAGTAAATGAGGCCCATTGTTTCAGTCTTGTGGTTCATTTTGAAAACCTATACGATGCTGCCATGTTTCTTTTAGAAAGAAGAGGTTTTCTGATGGACACACTTTCAAACAAGCCAGACTTTTTCAGTCTTTTTCCAACTGTGCCATCATGAACTTTAACATGTTAACTGAGGCCTCACAGTCTGAAATGTTGCTCTTGGGTTTTTTGCAATTTCTCTGAGCATTTCATGTTTTGACCTGAACATTGTGTTAACACACAGTTATATGGTCCAGACCAGCAAACTACCAAAGCCTCTGTCTTCATAAGGCACCTGGCTGCTAGATTCCCTCTTAATTCCTGTGGAAGCACATTTCACAGGACTGTACAGAGTCCAGTTTCAAGTTACTTTCTTTGTACCCATTTGTAGATTTGGTCTGCAGTTAGTAGGTCATCCATCCTCATTCATGCACATTTTCAAAATAAACCCAGGCAACACAACAGATATGCATAGTAAAACATACTGAAAAAGGAAAAAGAAATACCTTACTGCTAAATGACCAGCAGTAAAACCAAACTTCCACAAAACCTAAATTATGCCAAACCAGATGCAGAAAGTCAAATGTTTTTATACTTACTGTAACTTGAGGTCTCTTTGTTTGCGTGTTTTGTTTTTTAGACACTTCATACCAGATGGGTTTGCAAATTGCTAGGTTTACTATGAGACAGGAGGAGACTCTTTATAGTCCCTGCTTCCTCTTAACAACTTCAGAAAGTCTGGCTCCTGAAAAATGTTCAGAAGTTCAGCCAAGAAAGACACTGTGGGTTGTTTTTTTTTTGTAAGTGATGCAGCGGGCGCAGTGTTTTGATCACAAAGTGGCTATTTTGCCCCAAGTTTGCATCTTCTGATTATGCCTGCTGTTGTGCATGTATGATAACATGTAGCAACAGCCAACAAGATCCACTACAATTATTTAGTGACTTTACTTATACAGCAGTCACCAAGACAACAGCTAGATTTCACTTTATAATGCATGGGAACCAGAGCAAACAAAGCAGTCTGTCACGAACACACTAAAAAGCACATCCACGCATGCATACATGCACACCTCCAAAAGTGATTAAACCCAGCAGGAGTGCAGGCCTCAGCACTCTTCTCCCTAGTTGCTGACAGCTTTGGTTCACATGCTTTGTGTGTGTGTGTGTGTGTGTGTGTGTGTGTGTGTGTGTGTGTGTGTGTGTGTGTGTGTGTGTGTGTGTGTGTGCGCGAGAGAGAGAGACAGCATTATCCTGAGTAAGATAACCCCCTCCACCAGCGACCCCCAGGCACAAGCAAGTCTTTACATGACACTAATGCTTCTGTCTCTGTCTAGTTGCTGGGCACACCAGGAATCAAATCAAACACAGATCCAGAATCAACAACTTGATGGAAAAGATCAGGTAAGATAAAAAGTGTTTAGGCATCCGGCAGCGTGTTGGAGTGCAAGAGTACCTCTCCTCCTCTCTCGCTCTTGAAGGAGGCGTAGAGAAGTAAGAAGGTGCAGGCGGTGGAGGTGATTGTGGACTCCAAGCACCAAGAGGTCATACTCTGTGAGGTGAAGCAGATCCTGGAAAATATAAGCAAACAAAAACGTGCATGTAAAATCAACCTGCTCTAGAAATAGTGTTGGATACTGTATCTTAAAAATAAATACTAAACCGCTGAAATGTTTCAAACTACCACAGGCTACGAAGTTCTGTGGAGCAGTCGACAGCTTTCAGCAACTTTCTGCTCAGCGTTTCAGTTTGTTGTTGGGGCAAATTAACCCTAGAAACTGCATCCTTTAATTCAAGGTGTACAAAACAAACAAAGCTGCATTTAACCATTGTGAAGTTAAATAGTCTGCATGTTTTACTGTGAGATGATGTCTGGATCATAGATGTGAATTCATTTTTTCAAATAAAAATAACAGTTTAAAAATATACTATGTTGTCCCTGTATCGTATCAGTTACATATTGGGTTCAAATAAGCTGTGTCCCAGCCTACAGTAAAGCATTGACTTATGGTTTTACTGATATTTACACTTTTTAAACACAGGTTTTGCATAAACTGAGTCTAGAGGACTCATTGGACCCTCACACAACTAAAATTTCATCTCAGTTTGAACAGAGTTTCATTTTCAGATAGAAGACAAACATGGTTTTTGCTGGGTTGGGCTACAACATACCTGCAGAATACCGTTAATGCAAAAATATAATTCCCAGTTAATGCATCCAAACCAATCTAACAGACCTGCCGTCAATTCTGAAATGAATCTCCTACATTGTCATTTTTTTGGTCAACATTGTGAAAAAGGCAACTGTGGCAGGAATGAGGCATGGCATGACCACAATTCTGCATTCTCCAACATATTTTTTTTACGGTTGCGTTCTAACACACTTCCACGGCTGCAGCTCCCTAGCTGCCAGCCACACATACCCACAAAGACAACATGACAGGACCCTACACCAAGCTGGCGAGGCGTGACTGTGATGCCGTGCAGGTGCGTCCGCCTTCCCTGCCGCAACAATTCTACTTGTGGTTTTACTGAGGTCATAGTGGGTGGTGCTGGGGTACTGAGCAGCAGTATTTTTACAGTCTGTAATATTTTGATCCTTTTGTCTGTTAGAGAAAAGTCAAAAAGCAAAACCATTTCTGCCACTTTTAACTGGATTTTAACTATTCCAATACTTATTTAAAGGCTCTTATTGTCATTCCAGCAAATATTCGCATGAGGTGAAATTGTATTTTGCACTCAGGTGCTTGTTAAGCCCAACAACAAGAATAAAACACATCAAGAGCAATAAATACAAAAATACTGGCAGACACCAGTGCTGCCCCTCAGCCTACTAATAGATGCACGTATGATATATATTTGAAGATCCTAGATGACTTCCATCTTGAGTTATGGCATTCACAAGATTTTCAGAAAGCAGTGCATAATAAAAAGGCTGAGACCACAAGTGACCTCTTATCTTCCAAAGTGTCATCTCCACCTCTCATCCTGCTGCTGTCATTACACTGTCTTAACACACACCCTGCCACACTTCCACACTCGCTGTGTTATTAACTTACATGACCTTTGAAGTAGAGACCTACCAAATCTTTGAACCATAACCCAACCTTCTATAGTACGCTTGTAACCAAACGGAAAAAAGAAACCCACCCAAAAAACCCCCACAACACACACAGACATGTACATGTGACACAGTGTGTCATCACACGCTGCTCTGAGCTCAGACCAAGGGCTTTTTGTTCTGATTGCTCAACAATATGACTATTCTCATGGCTCATGACAAACACTGCTCTATTTAGACTCTGAGCATGCAGTGGGCACCCATGAATGTAAACACACACAGACAAATTAAAATCACAGTGAAAGGGCGCACAAGCACACTGCAAGTAAGAAACTGCTCACCTGCATCCACAAGTAGCCAAATACATGCACACAAACAAACTCTGCCTCATCCGTGCACAAAAGTGCACACAAAGGAGGAAACGGTTTAAAAAAAATAACCCTGAATGGGAAAAACAAAACACACACACACACACACACACACACACACACACACACACACACACACACACACACACACACACGAAAAACAAAAGGGAAAAAAAGAAAATTACAAGAGATGAACCTGAGTTTATCAAGGTGCGTACAACACATGTGACAGATGATCACTGGGCTCAACATGCCTAAACAGCTCAATAATAACATGTTGGCAAGTCAAGAAAGATACTACATTTGTTCAGCTCATCACACACACACACAGTTCAAGGTGTGTGCATGAGGGGGAGCGAGAGAGAGAGATAAGTCTTTCTGTCTGTCTCTCTCTATCTCAGAATCTCTCCCTCCCTCTCCTGTCTTTCTCATCTCCGTCTGCATGGAACAGCAAGTTGACATGTTTTCTTTTTTCTCTGTTGTCCACATCACGCAGAGCTGAACAACAATATGAATTCCCATACCAGTCCTGTGGAGAGTTGACATAGCACTTGTGGATGTTGGTTTTGCCAGCGTAAATGTTATTTCAACAATGAAGGTGCAAGTAAATGAAAAGGCAAGCAGAGACGTGGGGATGTTTCCAGACATTAAACATCTCACTGTGGCGCAGTGATCTGGAATTTTTTTAAATACTGCATGAATCGATATTTTTGGTAATAAAATGGCCTGTTGAATTTAAATGTCAAACTCTTTGACATTTGAATCACGTGGCAGAAAATTTTAAAAAAGCAGCACTTCTATCTCCAGTGGAGACACAGGTTAAATTATAAGGTGGGGCTGAGAAAGACAACATCCATGTTCTCTAACTAAATGCTGTACGTTAACTGTTAACTGTAGTTTTGTGGATAATCAAGAGAAATCAAGAATCATTATCACCTCAAAATCTATAATACATGCATCCATTCTCTTCCTCTTATCCTCTCAACACAGAGACAGACAACCATCCACACTCACATTCACACCTATGGACAATTTAGAATGACCTATTAATCTAACCCCACTAACTGCATGTCTTTGGACTGTGGGAGGAAGCGGAGAGAACCCAAGCAAACATCCAACATCCAGGCAGATATTAAAAAAAACATTACTGCAGCAAGAAGTTTTGGGTTTAACGTGTTACTATAATCAAAGTACATACTTAGAAAGGATAAGAGTGTGACGGTTAAGTGCTAACAGCATCAAGTACAGAAACAACCACATTATATTGCTAACACAAAGATAGCAAAGAACCCAGAAAGACGATAAAGCTGAGTTCATGCTAATCGCAGTCCAGCACCCAGACGCTGAACTTCAACAAAGGCATTGACATACAGCCAGACTTCCATTCTCCATTTCTACCTGTGCATGTTTCTAAAGTAGAATCACAATGGCTTTAAAGTCTATTAGGGATGTTTTCATGTTGTGTTGTCAGCTTTCTTCTTATGTAAACCCTAAAAGAAAGCTCTATGTGCGTCTACATTAGCAGAGAGATTTGTGTTGGTGTGTGGAACTGTAACCCAACCTTTATGTTATTAGCTGGTAATTACATGACGATGCATTTTAGGTCAATTCACGGAGTAACGAGAAAGTAATGTAACTAGTAGTGTAACAAATTACTTTCTCTTTAAGTAACATACTGCAAGAACAGTAAGAAGTAGCATGTAATACATTACTTTTTTGGAATAATGACCCCAACACTGGCAAAGGCTGTGTTAATGATGTTAGTTTAGTTAGGTTTGTTTTCACAAGCATGGATGGCTCAGAGGCACTGAACCTCATGTTGTTGTTCTAATATGAATAGGAAGGTTAGCAACACTGCACTGACTTCATTATGAATGGAGGATGGTCAAGAAAGAGGTAGGGGATAGTTCTTAGTTTTATCCTCCCATAACAGCAATTACAGTGTAACAAGAAGTGCAAACAACTCCTCACCATCACCTTAAGTATATATGTCAGACCTTACAGAGACTTTCCTTTACACTGAAAAAAAAAATACACAGTGTACATCCTAAAGCATTAGCTACATGTAGATCTACGCTCAGAATTTCATCCATTTAATATTGAGAAAATATTTCACATAACAACTTATATCTACACTCTTTCATTTAAACGTGACTAGAATAGCCTTTTCTTGCGCAAGCTTTCTTGTATTTTCTCTATTATGCCTTCACTGTGCACAGATGCATTCTGGGTAAACATTAGCTAGAGGTAACGCAATAATTCATGTCTTATTGGCTCATGAATCTTGTCCCCTAGCCAAAGGCTGTGTACCATTCAGCATGAAGTTGGGTAATGGCTGAACAGCCTCCACATCGCTGTCCATTCAGGCCGGTGATGAAGTTTTATAAGGCTGCTTTAGTAGTCAGTCGTGGGAAACTGCCTTAATAACAACCACTATTTCAGTTGTTGGAATGCAAACATTGTGTGACTACTTAAAAAGGTCAGTTCATTCAAATTACAATGTATTTATCACTTACAGCTCACGGGGACAATAAAACACCTTTTATATTATTACTATCAATCATGTCACTTTCTCTAGAGAAACAAAGATGTTGTGCCCTCTGTATAGGTCTGTATAGATCTTCCAACTTAAATTAACTCAACATCTGATATATGATCATGCAAATCTCATTATCTGCTCAAACAACTGTTTTTAATTTTTTTTTAAATGTCCTCTGTAGTTTAAAATGTTTTTCCAAATCATCAGTGGTGTCCTTTTGTGGTTCTTCTTGTATTTGATTTGTTTGTTTGTTTTTTCACCCAACTTAGGACAAGACCTACCAAAACTAAAAATATATACGTAAAAGTGATAAAAGTATTATATGTCCTTTAAGCTGGCTCATACTGGAATGGATTCACTTGTCACACATTACTTTGAAGCCGATTGCCATTTGGTTGCCTAGGTAACCGATTCGGATCTCTAATCAGCGGTATCCCGCGCTCTCATTGGTAGCAATTTCAGTCATTTTTGGCATTTTTATACCATGTCTGAATACCATAGTTAAAATGATTAACAATCAACACTAAAACACTTCTAAAGCGTTGGCAGGTTAACTACCCACAGAAAACCTTTTCTTGAGCGCTAGAAAATGATGTTTACTTTCCAGTAAACATCATTTTCCTCAAGAGGTTTTCCTCTAAGCTTGTTGTTTTATATAATTTACAACAGCTTCACGAGTCATTTAAAAACTCGGATGCTAAAAAACATGTGGGTTGTGCTGCTGTGTGCGCACATGTACTTGTATTACCTCTACGCCATCATATTCCTGCTCCAGTGCTGTGCAGTACTGTGGCAGTCCCAGCTGACTCAACCATCGGGAAATAGACTGATGCTTCATGGTGACAGATCAACCACACAGATGCAGGCAGAGTTGACTCTTTCAGAGACTGAAACACAATTTTTTTTAAAAAGATCGAGAGAGAGGGAGAGAGAGAGAGAGAGAGAGAGAGAGAGAGAGAGAGAGAGAGAGAGAGAGAATATGTGTTTAATGAGCAGTTAAACATATAATACAATAATACAATTAAGTTGCAAATTTTAACACTACAAGTTGCCTATTTCAGTGTCGGATTTGGTGCTGTATGCAGTTTCTCACACATACACTAAGATTAATCAGTGTTTCTCTGCTTAGTGACCTTGTGTAACTAATGGCTCTGGAATTTGCCAGTTAATTATGAGCTGGACTGAATGGTGCAAAAGACTCGCAAACTATGATAAATATTTCCCAAACTAATTTCTGTGTGTGCCTGGATAATATCCGTCTGTATCTGTATGATATTAAACTGACAACTTTTCTTCAGTCTTACTCTTTATCGGTCTAATGAGCTGTTAGCAGTATCGCTACAGGACACCCCAGAGCGATGATGTCTCAATCTTAACTGATACTGATAATGCAAATCAAACTGTCTGTGCCTGTGCTGCCAGGGCCAAGATACACCCTGAAATCATTTTTAAAAATGAACATGATACTGGGGAATAACGCTGATATAACCAAAACGCCCTTACCGATTACCACCACACATCATTTTATCTGGAAGCCCAAGCTAACATTCACACATGAGCACAAGTCAAACATATAGTCAAACATAATAAAATGCATTCAGAAAGTATTCGCTTCCCTTGGATTTCACATTTTCTTATTTTGGAGCATTTTTGGTAACCTGTGTTCAGAATCACTCAATTCAGAATAACTCAAGAGCTCAATAGGAAACATTTGACTGATGAACAAATCTGTAATCGCTCTCTTTGCTGCACATCATTACGCTTTTTCTTTTTGAAAGCTAGTATCATTGTGTATCATCTGTGTGATCATATTATTTATATATTGTGTCATGTAGGTGGCAGAGTACATATGGGGTGGTATTGTGTTTCATGCATGTCTGTGTGTGTGAGTGGTGGCATGTCACATATAAAGACAGAACATCTAACAGCTTGTCAAGCAACGACGGAGTGACTGAGCACACGCAGCGACCCCCACCCACCCCAACCAATCACATTAAGTGACGTTATGAGGATTTACATTTTATCAGTGACATCCCCAAAGGTTGTCAGAACCTACCAACATCAACCAATGCTGGGATCCATCATCCATATTAATCTAACCTGTGTGTGCCATTATATAGATTAGAGAATAAGAGTCAGTCACGCAGTATAGGGACTCCATTCAGTGTCTAACACCATTTCCAGTTCAGCCCAATAGAGGTCATTTGAGAGAGTAATCTCTGTATATTACTCACCAGCATATATACAGTACATACTCTACACAGTGTATATTATAGGCATCAGAAAAAATATTCACTCCTCCTTAATCTGGATACTGAAGGAAGTTAACTACTGAAGGGATAGAAAAAAATAAACACTACATTTAACGCTCAGAAACATTTGCCTCACCTTCATTCAGCTATCTGGAGACAGGAGGGTTGCATTTCTAATCTGCTGACAACCAGTAATTAACTGTAAGTAACAATGTCAAGAATATTTATGTTTATTTGAATGTGACTTATCTGTTTGACTTAAGTTTGACTTATCTGACTGTTTTAATTCGCTTAATGCGCCTTATGGTCCAAAAATACGGTAATAAACTCCAAAAACAACTGATTGTACGTTTAAGGCTTTTTGGATACGTCAGCAAACGTTAACACTGAGTATATTTTTTCATTTGTGCAAACATCATATAAAAAAAATGCTGTCAATAAAACTAGCCAATACTTATTTGATCCGGATATAAAATTCTCTATATGGCCATTAACTTACAGTGAAAGCATTTCTGTGCAAGCTCACCTATTCTCTCTCTGTGTGTGAGTGCACATACATACACAAATGCACAGTCATTCACTTTACTGTCCAATTTCATTATGGTATTATACTGCCGCTGCAAACACACACACTAATATAACTAATCTCCGTACATTATTTGTGAGTTGATCCATCAAGCTGTATTGTTTTCCTAAACATTACTCCAAGTCAATTTTATGAGTACAACTGTGCCACACAATGCAACAAGACACTAATGATGATTAAAGTCAGTAAAGGACTTGTATCACAAAGTAGCCCTATAGCATCTACAGACACAGCAAACAAATTATCTAAATGGCAGAGCTTCCTCGTTGTCAGTGTCCATAGTCCACAGTTGTGGTGGTGAGGGGGGTGTGCTCCACTCTGACACTGGTGAATACGGTGCGTCTTCACTCCAATCTTCAAATGTAGGGTTCGTGGCTGGATCTTCAGAGACTAAAGATTGCTCAGTATCCCTGGTACCAAGTACCAAATATGTACCAAGTTCTGTCACTCTGATGGTTGATTGAGCAGAAGGGCTGGAAGATGCCATTTTCATGGAGAATTTCAAGCCCAACAGATGGGAATTACCGTTCTTTTCCAAAGTTGCAGCTGCTAGAGACACAGTGGCCCACTCTACGGTTTTTGAAAATTGCTGCCACACCTACCCGCACCCTTTAAGATCAACCCACTTCCAGATCACGCCCCCCTTCTGTTATTTTAAAAAGAAGACCGCCGTCTCATTCCTTCAAACCTTTTTTTTTTTAGCTCAACAACAGAGAGAAGTATGGCCTCTACAGCCCTGCGCCACCCTGCGGAGGAGGAGGAAAGTTCTGCGGACGAGGGCACAATATTACCTGACACGCGCGGTTCCTATCGCCCCTTGGAAAAGCCGCAGCAAGCGGACGAGCTTGACGGTTGGGCATCTTCTTTGTTCATCGATACCGTGAAAACCGCGGTGTATCATCTTGTCAACCTAGTAATCAACAAGTACCTCACTGACGAATGCAACGGTTGTATGTCCGATCAACCCCGCCAGAAACAGCACGAGTGTACGCGAGTGTTGGAGGATGACTTTTACGCTGAAAATTATTACAGCATCAGAAAAAGACTCCTCACCCCTCGTTTACGAACAACAACAACAACAACACGGAGAAGAAGAAGAGGGGGTCGTTTTACAATGCATCATAAAAACGCAATCATTCATCTTCCAACTGTATCTTTCTGTTCTGGCTTTAGAATCATTGGTTGTTTACTGAGCCGTACTTTGGGAGTCATACTGTTGTGATACTGGGGAAAAAGGGTAATGTTTGATAGACTAAACCCTTACACACATAACTTGAAAAACCTAAAGAGTGTGTGAGACTGCTAGCTGTGTTGTTCAGCAATAAACTCATCTACAAATGTGTTAGTAAAGAGTGACTTGTACTTCTGTCCCATTAAGCAATGGTTTAACAAATTTCACTGCAAACTATAAAAGGAATCTGGATTTAAATAGAACATAGTAGTGATGGATTAAGTGCAGGAAACACTAGTATGTGTCTATGGAACAAATCTCCTTCAGCGTTCAAATGACCAAAGTGAGGCCTACAGGCGTTTCTCTCAGTTGGTTGTGTTCAGGGAAAAAGCAGCTAAATACACTGTGACTGCTCCACATTGTTAGTGGGTTAACTCTGGATATCTGTAGGTTTTGTCAAACTTGGAGTGAACAAAAGCAGAAAAACAGTAAAAGATGCAGACGGTGAAAGTCTGGTTTATTTCATGAACACAATGAAACATTTTACAGTCCACAGAGCAAAGTAGCACACATGATAAATAGATACACATAACACGGACAGTGAGAAGTAAAACTCGTCGTCTTACCACATGTTATATTCTGTAAACTTAAAATAACCACAGAAATTAGAGTTTAGTGTTTTAAAGTCATTATTAAAAGCATGAGTCAACATTACTGAAGTGACACTTTAACGATGCTTCATATGATCGTGTTTATGATGATAAAACATGTTCTCTCATTAGTAGTTGTCTGCGCTGTCACTTGTCATGAAAATGTCCTGAGTCAGGGTTCCTCTTCAATTACCATTGATCATTAATAGGACGCACAAAAGATTTGTTGCATTATCCCCATAAACAACACGCTTTTATAGAAATCATTGTGACACAGATATTTAGATTCTTGCTTCACAATGTGCACGAACTCAAAATCTTTAGCTTCATATTTATAAAGTATCGCAAAGAATACACTTATACCATTGTATGAGCTACACTTCTTGTGAAAAACTGATTGGTAATGCGTTAGAGAAAAGCTCCTGCTGTGACCTTCCTTCTGTGAGGGCACACACTCACTCACACTCACACACAGAGAGAGACAGAGAGACAGAGAGAGAGACAGAGAGAGAGAGAGAGAGAGAGAGACAGAGAGAGAGACAGAGAGAGAGAGAGAGAGAGAGAGTGAGAGTGAGAGTGAGAGAGAGAGAGAGAGACAGAGAGAGAGAGAGAGACAGAGAGAGAGAGAGAGAGAGAGAGAGAGAGACAGAGAGAGAGAGAGACAGAGAGAGTGAGAGTGAGAGAGAGAGAGAGAGAGAGAGACAGAGAGAGACAGAGAGACAGAGAGAGAGACAGAGAGAGAGAGAGAGAGAGGGGGGGGGGGATTTTCACTTGTTGTTGGCTTTAATATGAACAGTCACATAAAATTCATTCCAGTTTTTTTTTTTTGCCTTTGCTTCAATTAAGATGTTTCTTTAAATCTACAACAGCTTCCTTTTCAAAAAGTTTACTGACATAGTAAGGAAGTAGCTAGGGACCTCAGTAAGTATGAGCAACAATAGCTTAGGGACAGTTTCTACAATAAACAGGATTTCATCATCTGCTGTTCGTATTAAAAAAATTCAGCAGACCCTCAGAGTGCGGATACAAACTGTTTTCAGCTGTAGAGGTAGAGGTACGCTTCATGTACTTATCAACATACAGTTTAGCGGAGTGGATTAGAGTGCATTGGTGCTTGGGCCTCTTTTATTTAGCACGGTTATACCATTGTGAATTTAGCTATACGAATATGCTCAAGAGTCTATCATATGTTTGACATGGAACTAAAAATTCGAAAATATATATTTTTTAAATCAGTAACTTTGCAAATTTGGAGGAAATGTTTTCGGACAACATATGTGTCACGTTTTAAAACAGGTTTTGAATAATTAGCACTGACATACAGACATTTATGTCCTGGGTATAACAGACATGCTTACCTTGTGAAAGGCCCTCGGATTTCTTGGAGCAGAGAAACACTCTGTATTGTTGCTTTTCTCTATTGTATAAGCAGCGCCCGACTGTCAGAAACGCTCTGTGTGGTTAGCAAAGTCGGCTCCAACGCACGTTCAAGTGAAAAAATAAAAAGTTAAAATGATATACCTTGCGGCAGTTGTGAAGTAGTGTGGAAGATACTGTGTGTCTGATGGGGTGTTTTTATATAGGTGGGGCTACTTTCAGTTGACCTCTGAGATGTAGAGATAAAAGAGCATGATGTAAGGAAGAAAGGTGGCAGGCCTTTGGAGACTCTGTTGGACATGGTTTCTGTTGGCCTCTGACATGATAAGACTAGTTGCATTAAAGCCATTAACTGTTTGTGAAGAAACATCTTTGGGCTGAGATGCTCTTGATAAGGAGCATCTTTTGTTGCTTTGTAGACTGTTGGGCACCTAACTGCACCCCCTCTGATTAGCTATGTGTAATCATCGAGTCTAACTGTTGCAGACTAGTAGATAATTATAAGACTAGTTGCATTAAAGCCATTAACTGTTTGTGAAGAAACACCTTTGGGCTGGGATACTCTTGATAAGGGCTCCTCTTTTGTTGCTTCATCCCTTTTTACAGACTGTTGGGAGCCTAACTGTACCCCCTCTGTCTAACTGTTACAGAGTGCGCCTAGGTGTGAATATGTGTTTTTAGAAGTATCACAGTTTATTTCTAAAAGAATACATGTTGTTTGCGGTGCTCTATTTAAAACTATTGGCCTGTGAAACTTTTAGAAAAGTGAAATGCCTCTAAAGTAGTTAAATCATCTATGTGTAATCATCGAGTCTAACTGTTGCAGACTAGTAGATAATTATAAGACTAGTTGCATTAAAGCCACATTGAGGTTGATACAGCGCAAGTGTGAATATGTACTTTTAGAAGTATCACAGTTTATTTCTAAAGGGATACATGTTGTTTGTGGTGCTCTATTTAAAAACTACTAGCCTGTGAAACTATTAGAAAAGTGAAATCTTCCTAAACTAGCTAAATTAAATGCTGTGTGGGAATACCCGGTTTTTAGAAGTATCACTGTTTATTTCTAAAGGGATACTTGTTATTTGCGGCCCTCTGTTTGAAAACTATTTGCTCCTAAATAGCACTGAAGAAAATGCAAAAGGCTCCTAACTAGTTAAAATACCCCTAAAGTAGTTCAATTAAATCATCTATGTCTAAATAACAGAACTCTGAGACCTATACAATCCTTTAAAAAGAGTTTAATTAAAACACATAATGGTTTCATTAAATAATACGCTATTAAACACATGTGAACTCATATGACCCCTGGACCCACATGCACGTGCAAAAAGTCCGTTCTCGCGCACGTGCACACGCACATGGACGCGGCGGGGGATAGGGGAGGGGGGGAAATGCCCGTGGGGGTGGGGGCAAAAAAGCTATAGGTATATTACTACTGTCCAGTCATCCAGTTTATGATACATTAGCAGACAATCCAGAGGCTTAAAACTCGTTGAGAGGTTTTTTTCTAAAACCACATTATGAGATCACTAGCATAAGCTTTTTAAATTTGTTCTCAATTTTAATCTACTTTTCTAGCATGCTTTATGTGAAGCAACTCGCAAGAACAAACAGAAATTGATCTAAGTGAGGTTCACAAACTGTCCATTTCACTTTCGCTTGTTAACAGATCGAGAAAGGTCGACGTAACGTGGTTACTATAAAAATTTGCCATCCAGTCTTGGAAATTTAATGACTGGGTTAACTGAGCTTGTGCAGTACAAGGATGCTAGTGAACCAGTGTTGGCCACACCCTGTCTACTACTGATATCAAGACCTTTTCACTGCATCTTTCAGCCAGATGCTTCGTGTAACAACTGAGTAGCGTAGACTATTGAACAGCTGTATATCATTTTAAAGTGTTGAGGCTTCTCCCAGATATTGCGAGTGGTTTATCTCATAAAGATTTTACAAGGCTCCACATGGCTGCTGGAAGATAACAGAGTCTTTCCAGATGATCCCAAAATCTAGGAACAAATCTGAAAACTGTGGTGGAGGTTTAAGGGAGTTGGATAAGTTGGGGAAAAACGTCATATATTGCATGCCCTTCTTGCCTTCATAAGGCAGTTCGATAGAGATGACAACAACTGGGCAAAGAGAAAGGTCTCATCAGAAATTTCTGGGATGTCTTTTCTACATTTTTCTTTAATATACAAAGAATGGGATCTGCTAGCATATTCCCAATAGAGCTGCCAGAACATAAAAGCTCAGAAGAAACCAGCACATGAGTACAAATAAAGTGAGCAGTAAAGAATCATACTGGAATTTCCAGTAGAACCAGGCAACAAGTTCACCATCAAGAAAACTACACTCTGTCCCTTGAGAGTTCTTCTTCCTCTCCTCTCCACTTCCTGTTGGTTTGACCTCAGCTGTTTCCCATGACCACATTTCTCTGGGGCGCTGTCACAGCATGCATTTTTACTATAGCATATAAATAGTCTCCCTTGCTGTATGATCTAAAGAGGCCAGGCTATTTGATAGATACTTACAGAATACCAAAGCAGCTATGGCAAACAACAAATTCAAAGGCCAGAGAAGCCAAGACAGCATTAGAGGACAATTTCCCTTTCCCCCCCAGCCACTGTCTAAAGCCTGTATTGGCTGCCTTTTATACTCCAAGGGCATCCATTTTGCCAATCACATTAGACTGACACAATCCAACCAATTGAATTAAGCTGCAAAAATAACATCAGCATCATCACCAAGGCAATTCCAGCTCCTGTTACTCAGCATCGCAGCAAAGTGTTTGATTATTTTAAATGAAGGGCACTGGGCAGAGAGAAGATGCTTTCCCCTCACATAGAACAAAAGGCCAACATTCCAGGTGGCAGGTAAGGTTTCTTCACGTTTGTCTGCTGAAACGCATCCACCAATTTCAGCTCACTTTGCACATTTTTCAAATGTCATACTCTTTATGCTACTATGCTATTAGCTGGAAAAATGCAAAAACAACTGGGGGAATTTTAGTTTTTTTTAAAAAGGGTGGGGCCACTTATAGAAGCAATACATAGCAAGAGACATAATCATAATAATGAGGTATTAAAACAAACTTTTGCTATTATAAAAAGGAAAAGAAAACCTTATTTTTTATATTGTTTCTATATGGTGTGCTATTTGTAAAACACCTACCCTTAGTTATGGTAATGCGTTACTGGAAGACAAACAGTTGGACCCAGGCAGCTCCCATCTTTCAGTATTTATTGTAAACTCAAACATGCAGTCATTTGCAACTGGAAATTATCACAGATGGCAGATCCAGCCATCTAACAGAACTGATTCCCCCATTTCAAATTACACACCACGCATGCATCTTTTCATTACTGATCTCAGCTGCTTGCCAGCATTGCTTTGCATCACTGCAGCTCAATGCAGGATACATTTGCAATACTTGGGCTTTGCAGGGCTTACCTGGCATAAATGTCTGCAGCACATCAAAAACCAAGTAGAAAAACCATACATCTATAATGTGAGCACCATAAACACCAATTTACTCGCTTTGAATGTGTTCACTGAAACTTGAACTGTGCACTGAAATGCAGGCAACATTATAGTTAGTCAAAAAACTCCCCGACCTCTTCAGAGGTGTGAAAATAAATATGTGAATGATGTGGAATATCATTTTCTCCCTGTGGTCGGGTGCTCGCCTTAAGAACAAGTCTGAAGCCGCCTTCAAAACATGTTTATCTGTAGGTTACAGTAACTATAGAAGCAGAAGAAATATAACAGATGAGGAGAAGTCAATGAGTTACCATAGTAGGACAAAATCAAAAAAGCTTTCTTGTTGCTTGTTCTCCTCTTAGTCTGCAAAAATACTTTTGAGTCTCTCCCCTTTCACTTTATTTTCTTTTAGAAAAACTTCTTGTTTTCCATCTACTTCCCCTCTCTTCATTTTCTTTCATCATCTGTGTTTTCCTCATCCTCCTCACGTCATGTTTGTGCATCCTTTTCATTTCCAGCTGTCCTCCCTACCATCATCTATGCATTTCTATCCATTTGCTCTACAGTCCCGTCTCAAAGAAACAGAATTAAATCTGCTTGGCAGCTGCCAGGATTTTGTGAACGCGTATATGTGTGCCGACGCTAAACCACTGCCCAAGGGGATATGTGAATTTAACAACGTCATCAAGTTATCACACACACCTGCATATCGAGCAAGGCCAGGCTTGCAGCTAAGTAGCCACACAACAGCAAACATCTTGTTCGTACGAAACGCTGAAAGACTTTCACCGTCCTCCTGGTCCAAAGAGAAAAGTTACTATCACACTGCACCACAATACCAGCAACTTTCATTTGGTTTGGATTTTTGCCTCCAAAAGTTACATTTCATTCAAAGTTTTCATTCTCTTCTCCCAAGATGATTTCAGCGTTTTATGGGATGCAAATTTACACTGATTTATTAGAGTATTTAAATACAAGCATCTTTACAACCCTCAAGGGAAAGAGGAAAATACTTAGTGTAATTTAAGCCCATAAAAGTACACAATTTCCAGTAAAGGATCACCTACACTGCACTCTTTCCCTCAAAGACAATACTTATAACAGCTTGACTGACAACAATTGATATGTGATTTAAATTAATATCATAAAGAGTTGTTTCACGCTTAAAGGTGTGTGTTGGGTTTAATTTTACACCCCTGGTTGAATCTCTGAAATGCTTTCATGAGCTCTGAGCCAACAGATTTCTAGCCTATAAAACATGACTGCAGATATGTACCCAGGATAATTTACAGCTAGTTATTACTTGTGTGGAATTTAGCAGTTCTGCAGTTTCATCTTTCTTGCTAAATACAGCAAAATGTCCTCAGCATGTTATTAAAAAAACAAAACCATCCAGTGTCTGAGGGATATTTGTGAGGAAGTTTTTATGCCATGTAACTTGAATGTGTCCTGCAATAATTGTAACTTAATAGTTACATTAAAAAGCCAATTTAGAAAAACAGTAAAAGAAGTTAAAGAAGTGAGTGCGAAACAGTTCTGCTTCACTTTCACCTCCAAGCACACAAAGTCTTAACTCCTAGCAGTTCAAACATGCACACTAGTTCAGTGCAGCGATTAGAAGGGATTTAAATGGTTAAGACTCTCCGGAGCTTTACCGTATTTCTCTCGCTTTTTTGCAACAAATAATCCTAAAGGTAAAAGTGCCCATACACCAGTCTTACCTTGAGAGAGTTGCAGAGCGACACAGACGGGCTGCTGCCTGCACATCTGCTGGGGATGTAATGCAAAGCTGATAGGAGACCCCCACTGCCAGAGTACTGATTACAGCACCCTGGTTTTGGGACTGTGTAGTCTTAGCGGGCAGATGGTATCATCCATTTCAGTTACTACAGTCAGAGAAAAGCCCCGACCCCGGAGTATCTGTCAGGACCGCAGCAGACAACGAAAAATTGAACTACAGTACGCGTCTTCGTTTTATTTCTCTAGTGCCAATTAAAAGGCATGTAAAAGTGGCGCTTCGTTGGCTACCTTACAGTTACCTTCTGATGCTGTGGCAGGACCAGGCGGGGCAAATGCAAATCAAGGTGGTGCTAATTGGCTGGAAAAGCCCTCCGGCAGCACTGTCTTTGGAGGGTGGAGGAGCAGGACTTAAAGGGTGTCCTGCTCTGTCAGAAAAGGAACCCGTGTGCGTGTTATCCGCTGTGAAGGCTAGAGGCGTTTCTGTTTCTCTGCACCGTCATTTCTTTTAAATTATGATCTAAATAAAACCCCGATTAAAATATTATCAAACGTTTAGGTTACACGAGACTTTTCGGGTTTTTGAGTGTAAGTTAAATCTAATTATGGCCATTGGGTTACAGACTTGATTACTGAGTCACTTGCAGGTGGTACAGTTAGCACCATTTGCGATTTATTTTCAAGAGCAAAGGTAAGCAAAATTAAAAGTAAAATATTTAAACGGATACAAAACTTTCGAACGCAGTAGCTAGTTAGCATTCCGGCTTAGACATCCTGATAATTTACATGCTAATCAATAGGGCGCCTTTTCAAATTAAGTTTAAACCAATGACTGTAGAAAACTGTTTTCTATAGTCATTGGTTTAAACCTGGACAAAAAAGGTGAAACAAAATCAACCCACAAATAGTCATTAGCCAACTCTAAAGTTGTATATACCTTGTTCACATTGTAGACTTTATTTTTTAGAAAAATAGAATTAATAACTTAATTAAATGTACGTTTCCACCTGGTCTCCCTAACTTTCATGTTTCGTCTGCTACTTTCAGGCGAAATCGTCTTCCTTTCAAAATAAAGACTGAACTAAAACCTAAAACCACTTAACTTTATACGTGAGTTTTTGTTCTGCGTTGTTGTTTGTTTGTTGTATTTGTCACCTCACTTTACACTTTGAAACTAAATCTGACGGTTTTTAAGTTACAAAATATAGCAAATCAATTCATCAAGAAACGTAAGCGAATCAGCAACAATCCCTCAAGAAGGGCTGATCCCAAAACGCATACGGCTCTTTGCATTATCACAATATCTAACTACTGGTATTACTGGGCAGCAACTGGGAATAATCGTGTCGTATTTAAGAAGGGACGATGCCATCTTGTGGAGGAAAATGAAAAGCCACAAAGAAATGGTTCCTTCCAAAGTAGCACTACCTTTACTCCACTAACGTTGAGCTTTGAAAGTCATATATTTAAATGGCTATAGAAACATTATTGGTATACAGTGCTAATCTGCACTGTATGTTATGTATTTCATCTGGAAAACTGCTTTTCCAAATATGTGGAAATTATTTTGTTCTGAGTCTTTTGAACTGATGAAATTTGAATAAATAGTTAATAGTGTGCCACGAGTAGTTCCCAAGAGTAGGCA
The DNA here is from genome assembly GCF_057381915.1 of Diplotaxodon limnothrissa. Lineage (NCBI taxonomy): Eukaryota > Metazoa > Chordata > Actinopteri > Cichliformes > Cichlidae > Diplotaxodon > Diplotaxodon limnothrissa. Next base: position 10,699,980 of record NC_140612.1, on the reverse strand, counting down.
GAGAGGAAATAGAAAAATGTATGTATTACCAGGTAAAATGGTGCCAAAAGACTTCTGAAATATTTTCAGCTGTCCCTTTAGAGATACAGTCACTATTTCACAGAGGTAATCAATCACTGATTCACTATATCTGGTGCCCCTTTGTAGGTTATCTACAGATACAGAGGTTAGAGGGCAGATATGATGGTAGCCCCCCTTTGGATATCTGCTGTCATGTTCAAATCTGTTAAATGTTTTCTTTTATTTAATTTTCATCCTTTGGAAGTTGATTATTGATTCTATAAAATATAACATCACCTGTTTTCTTTCCATTCACCTAAAACGGCAACATAAAACTGATCTGATCTGACAAGTTACAAAATAAATACATAATAAAATAATTCTGTCACCAATGTAAAAATAAATCCGTGATAATTACAAAGTGTCCATCCATCCATTCGCTACCGCTTATCCTTTTCAGGGTCGCGGGGGGCGCTGCTGCACTGGGCCCTGGTCTGGATGGGCCTGGGCCCCCTTTCCCTGGCGGGTCGCGGAGTGTGGGAGTGCCTACTGGGGTCAGCGGGGGAGCTGGCCCCAGGGAGGGGTTACCTGCCCCTCCCTTCCTTCCCTCCCCATCTCCAGCTGCCTCCCTCTTCCCGCTCCACCACAACCACCCACACATGCAGGGCCTTGGAGTAGGGGTATGATTTTTTTTCTCCCCCCCCTTTCTCACTGTCCCTCTCCCCTTCTGTTTTTCCTTTCCTTCCTCTTTCTTTCTCCCTTTCCTATCCCTCACTCATGTCTGTCCCGTCTGTAACATCTGAAAATAAAATATAATAAATAATAAAAACAAAGATCGACCAAATGGACCAATACGGCAATGCCACGATGATCCATTTGGCAAAGTAAATCCATTGGGTATCCTTGTTGGTCTTCAGACAACAATTCTGATGGCTAAAGAACCAAATGGGACAGGCAAAAAAAGAAAAAAAGAAAAAGAATACAGAGGTTTGTAGTGTGTTTTTTCTTTTTCTTTTTACCTTTATTACAACCGTGTTGTTCCCGCAGGTCTCTGAGATTTAATTGCGATAGTTTCGCCTTTCCCCCCCTGACTGATGTTAAAGTTTGAGAGAAAGTCTGCAGAAAGTTTTTTTAGCCTAATTCACTGGTCAAAAGTAAGTTGAATTGTGACGCAGACCTGCAGATCAGTAAAAAAAGAACAACTTTTCCTAGTAAACGCCAAAAAATATCTACCAAAGAAATGGAGGAAGTACACTTTCGTGTGAAATTCATGTGTGTGTGATATGATGTTTATGTGTAAAAAGTAAAAAAAAAAAACTGCACGAGAATTATATGTGCAAGTATGCAAATTAGCCCAATGTGTCAAATAAAGGAAAAACTTTCCAGATGGCATCAGTCCTCATCGATAAACAATCCAGCGCCTGAGACTAAGTGCATCCCTTTTCTTGTAGTAGTCCTGTTTACCCTGATGGATGAAGCCTCTGAGAAACACAGATAAAGTAAGAATGAAGCACCTTAACTAATGTTTTGGTGGTTCTCGAGACCACTTTTACGTGGTCTTGGTCTCGTCTTGGTCTCGACGGACTTTTGTCTTGGTCTCGGTCTTGGTCTCGCTGTTTCGGTCTTGCGTTCTCAAATCGACATAGTGTTCGGGAGATTTGGAGTCAACCATCAGCGGAGCGGGGGGGGGGCTTACTGGGCTTAAGCCCAAAAACAACACACGAAGCACAGAGCACACCGTCGTAAATTCCCCCTAATTTTGGTATGATCCGAGCTCAGGCACTAGGCGACTGAGCACAGCACCCATGTGAGCGAGGGGGGAGAAGCTGCTGCCTGCGAATTTGCTGCAGACAGAGGAGAGCTTAAGTTTGACCAGGTACCAAAGCAAATCATTCGTACTTAACTAATAATGTAAATATGACGGTGTATCACAAAAGATTGATATCAAACTGATCACTTGGTTGCGTTACTTGCTCTTCGAGTGAATCAACAAATGGATAAATAAAAAGCCGAACAGCAATGCTGATTTTTTAGAGTCTTAGCTTACATTTCATATTTTCAGTTGTTTCCCTCCACGGCTAAACAAACTCTCTAAATCGGTTTCAGTTGTGTACTGATGAACACAACAATGGACATAAGGAGCTTCTTTCAAAGAAAAAACTCAGGTAGATGTTATTTTATATATTATACTTTGGATGTTGTTCAGTATATCTATGCAAAACAAGAGGAATTTCAATACACAGCAGGATATTCACAGTTGAAACCAGATATTTACATACACTTTATGGAGAAAACATAAAAACTTTTTTTTACTGTTAAACATCAATTTAGAGTAAACTTTTGTTTTAGATAAATACATGTTGAAATATCTTTTGAATTAGTTAAATGTCAGAATAAAAAGAGGGAGCTGTCTATTTTAATCACTTTCATCAAATTTAGGAGTACATATACACTAAGTTTATTGTTAATTAATAAGAAAACTCCAGACGATTCCATTCTGAGCTGAAGAAGCTTCTGATAGGTTAGTAGAGTCCATGTGAGTAAACTGGTGGCACAGCTGTGGATGCATATAAGGCAAAACACAGAGCCTGTTTCTTTGACATGGGAAAATCAAGAGATGTCAACCAAAACACCAGGAAAAGAATTAGACCTCCATAAGTGTGGCTCAATTTGAATACAATTTGGTGCCATTTGCAATTAAGAAATACAGATAGTTTCTCTCTTTACTCTTAAAGTTAACAAATATGTTTTTTATATCTATCAATCTAAAAAAATAAACATTTAGTCTGATTTGATGTTACAATTAAAAAAGTGTTTGTGTTTTTATCTGAAGAGTATGTAAATATCTGGTTTCAACTGTATATTTGATGATGTTGGTGTTTGGCTTGATTGTCAGCACAAAGAGTGAGAGAGAGGAGCAGAGAGGGAGAGAGAGAATGACGACAGAACAGAGATGGAACAAGAGCAGGTGAGACACACATGTTAGTCAAATGGTTGTTTGCCAAAACTCATCAGAACATGTATCTAGTACCTAGTGTTTGTTTTTAGATACCATTTGTTACTTTTCAAATTCTATATTTATTAAGTTTTGCAGGCTTGTTTGCACAACGAGGCTAAATAATTATATAAACTTTTCTCAATCTAAATATTGTACTTTGGTAGAATTAAAAAATAAGTGTAGTGCAGGTCTATGATGATTTTTAGTGCTACTATCATCTAGTTCTGATTCTGGTTCTGTCTTGGTTACTGTTGTAGTCCTGTTTTAATTCTGGATCAGTTCTGGGTCTGGTTGAATTGGGGTTTAGTCCCTGTGTCTTGATACAGGCCCGACTTTGTTCTGCCTTGCTGCATATGTATATAGAATAGCATCTGGCTGCAGTTTAAAGACTTTTTTTGTCTCGGTCTTGGTCTTGGTCTCGTCTCGACTCGGTCTCGGTCTTGGTCTCGTCTCAACTTGGTCTTGGTCTTGGTCTTGTCTTGGTCTCGATACCCTCTGGTCTTGGTCTTGTCTTGGTCTCGATACCCTCTGGTCTTGGTCTTGTCTTGGTCTCGGATTAGGCGGTCTTGACTACAAGTCTACGCTGATCCCATGTCAGCCGTGTTTTATTACCTATGCTCTCGTCTTCACTGCTTTCCCACTCTGTGGCTCAGGTGGAGAAGGAACCCGGACTGGTCTGCTGTGGAGGTGGAGCTATTTTTGTGGTGGCGACTGGAGGATGCAAGGTTGCTTTAATGTGCTTATGTTTACAGTTTGTGACCTTTTTAAAAATGTATTTATTTTAGTAATGACTTTGGTGGTAGCGAGGCAAAATAAGATAAAATAGTCAGTTTTGTGTTAAGCCTCTCCCACCAGATGTGCAAAGGTATTTGAGGGCATATCAGTCCCGTTAACTCCACTGGGACGAGTTAATTTCGCTCCAGACCACTTGAATTACATCATGCTCAAAGGTTATTATTGATGCTTTGTCTTCCTCATCTTACTTAAGCATTTAGTAACTAACCCTTTGTAGTAGCCTGACACTGTTGTGCTGAACTGAATCCAGGTGGAGGCGTACAATGTGGAGGTGGAGGGCTGCCCCCTCATCTGCCGCTTTTCCACCATGGGCGCTGTGAGGAGCATCCAGCATAGCAAGATAGGTAAAGACATTTCCTGTCCTTCTCTGCCCTCTGTACTGACTAGAGATGGACCGATCCGATATTACGTATCGGTATCGGTCCGATACTGACCTAAATTACTGGATCGGATATCGGAGAAAAATAAAAAATGTAATCCGATCCATTAAATATCACGAAAGCACCTCACAAAACTTGCAACACGCCGTAACTCACCTCAGAACGTTAGCACGTCGGAGCAGTATGCATCACGTGATAGAGCGGCTGTGGCATGCGGGACCTGTCGGTGGTCTGGATAGCATGTGGAGCTTCGCTAGCAACCTGGCATTTCATCTCCGACAAAGTTATCCCCGAGAGAAGTAAAGCAAGTGTGTAAGTCCATCTCTGAATGTTTGTAAAGCATTCCCACGTTAAGCTTAACGAGCGACTGCCTCTCGCTCTCCGGCTGCTACTTCAATCGTGAAACTGCTTAAATGATCAGCTGATCGGCTTTTCTGTAGCGAGTCCGTCTTTCTTGTTTGTTTTTGGTCCACTTTGCACCAGAAAGAGGAAACCAGCGGCTGAACAACAGCAGCACATTTAAGCTTGATAAGCTGTTGTTAGAATTTATTTAATATTACTTTCTACACCAGGATCTTTTCTACGTAGCTGACGCTGGTAACTGTGCAGGGGCGGATCTAGCAAAGTTTAGCCAGGGGGGCCGATAGGGCATTAACTGGGAAAAGGGGGCACAAAGACATACTTTTCTTTCTTATTCTCATTTAAAATGTCTAGCTTTTAATAAATAATTATCTGACACCCAAAGTTTTAATTTGATGTAAAACGAATAGAAGTCAATTACTGTATATAGTGACTATTAAGTCTAATATATATACCCTAGTAAGCTATAGTACTTTTTCCTTTGGGAAGGTACCATCTGTGCAGTCTGCAATTTTGTTGAAGAAAGATGTTGAATCTATTTAATATTTCTGTGCATTTTTTTTCACACTGCATCAAATTAAGGTTGATTACGTCGATTAAGCATCATGAGGTGGAGCGTGAGGGGTGGTTCCCTATTTTTTATTTATTTATTTTTGTTGTTGCTGGGAGTTGGAACCCTATTAGTTAGGTTGCTTAATATTTACGCTAAGTACTCTTTAAAATACCAGAATAGGGAGAATGGTGTAGGTCTAAGTTTATTAGATTGATCAGTATTGCTGAACTATGAAATATTTTTTTTGTATACAGGTATAACAGAATAGCTTTAGTGTAGTTGTTGTTTTAAACTTGAGTATGAACTTGCAGACTTGCAAAATGCAGCAAGATATTTTAAAAAACAGTTTTGTTGATTAAAAAACACTATATCGGATTCATATCGGTATCGGCAGATATCCAAATTTATGATATCGGTATCGGACATAAAAAAGTGGTATCGTGCCATCTCTAGTACTGACATTCACTTTTTTGCTGTCTGTCTCCCATATGTGAGCAAAATGGCTTCAAGTGATGACAGTGTAAACTGGAAAGGCATCAAAAACAAAGACACTAGACACTGAAAAATCTTGGGTTTTATCACTGCCTCCTCTGTGCTCACTCACTTCTAGGAGACTACCTGGTGACCATTGAGGAAAAGAACAATGCCACCTACCTGAGAGCATACACCAACTGGCGTTACCAGGTACACAAGAACCATCTCGAGTCCAAATCACCCAAGAGTAAAAATAGGACAGAAACCTCCTTGTGGTTAGGGGAAAAAGTGGTTGATGGCAAGTAGTTGCAGTGACCAATTGGTTACCCAGAGGTTGAATGCACACCACCTTTAACTAGGATTACCTCGCTCTGGTGGTATGCAACCTGTCTCCAAGCAGTGACTGCGGTCAGTCTCACAAAGCGTAGCAAAGGTTTGTAAATAACTAGCATCTAGATTATGAATGCAGATAGATGCTAACACATAATCAGTCAGTCAGTCAATCAGTCTGCTCTAATGGATGCAGATCATCTCCAATGTGTTTCATTGGAATGGCAAACTTGACTCGGCTCATTGTGAATTAGTTTAATTATGGTTCCATACATAAATCTTATGTTGCTTTAATGTGATTAAACTAAGGAATATAATAAGCTTTTGTAAGAAAAAACTATCTCTCAGATTTAAACTGTGAATTTTTTGTAACTGGTAGTCAGATGTTGTTGTCAGATTGTTCTAGCTCTCTAGCTAGCTGTCTTCATTTGAACTGTACATCCTGTTATCTTCATATTGCAGTACACTATACAAAACCTTCAAATTGAGGTCACGAGCACCCTCAATCAGTCTCAATGGTCATATGTCCAAGCTTACCTATGTTAGAGACAGACTGTCAAAGCAAATGGTATAAAGGGCGTTTAAACATGTGCATAGTTATGGATAAATTATGCTGAGAGCAAGAAGAAATAAGCAAATTATATTCCACCAAAGGCAGTCTGCAGCTGTCATGTATATTGCTGTTTTCTAATTACACACTGGGAAATATGTTAATGCCTTATTTGCCCTCTGTTCAGGCAGAGGAGAAAGCCCGCGTTGGGGTTCGTTTGTTGGGCCACTTGCTGGGTGGAGCATCTGTGTGGGGTGGAGTGCAGATGGAGATTATTGAGATCCCTCTGTCAGAGCGGCCCATTGCCGTGTCTTGCTGCCCGGTTAGAGGAGACCTGCTGGTTGGCTCTGAGAACACTCTGGTTCTCTTTACGTTGAGACAACACAACCAGCAGAACCTGGTAAGAACTCAATTCTTAATCAAAGTTTACCTGCTTTATTGACGTTATGGAGTTTATCTGCATTTAAATTTACAATTCAATAATGTCTTTAATTTGTTAAAGACTGTTTATTTAAGTTTTTGTTACTTTTTTTGTGATAAGGGTCGATTTCAAGGTGCTTCAACCTTTGTCTGCTGCTCCACAATGCCTTCCACAGTAATTTCAGTGCTTCTTAAGCATCTCCGTTGGGCTTTGGTCTTCCTCTCATGCTGGACTCAGGACAGAATGGATGCTGCATTTATTCAATACACCATTTTGTGGTACTGATTTGTGATATGGTGCTTTGTGTGCCAGATGGGAGTCTTTAATGGGCCAATTCAGGCCCCCACGCCTTATGTTTAACATCCCTGCTTTAAATAATATCTCTTCAATATAATATGACGTCTTGGACATAAAGATTTTTTTTCCGCACATACTGTTGATAACTTGCACTCTTTTTTTAGAAGATTTTAAAGTATTTTCCAAATATGATGAGTACCTTTACAAGGTTTTGTTAAGGTGGCAGCTTAACACCATTTATTTTAATAGCTGGCTTGTGATGGACCGAGTTGAAAAACAGGAGGAGTCCCAGGAATTATTAGAAAAATATAGTTTTCATTTATTTAACCCCAAAAAATTATATTTACAAAAGCAATAAATGTTGAGCTCATAAAAGAGGTCAAAGGAACAAAACTGAACCCAGGCAAAGACTGCAACCTTAACAAACCAAATGACTGCCCAAACATACATAATTGACCTAAACATGAAATGACATACAAGGGTATATATAATGGCTGATCAAACCATTGTGACACATGAGGGGTAACAAACAAACACAATCATAAATCACAAACGATGCAGTACAATCTAGTTTGTTAGTAAACTAAACACCAAAGAAGAAACCAAAAACCCCATTAAACCCTAAACTCAAATATTTAATTAAATACAAATACTTTGTTTTTAAAGTAAAGAAAACACACATTCCCCCCTTCAGCAGGAAGTAGTGGTGTGGTCCAATTATCTTCCCTTGTATTTAATGGTTTCAACCCCTGGCTACCATCTTTTGTCCGGCAACTCCCAGGGATGATAGCAGGTAAGAAATAAAAGGACAAAGGTTAGTCAGAAAGCAAAGAAATGAAGTAGTATGAATACATAAGTAAACTAAATGTGCGCGCTTACAAATAGAACAAATGTATCCAAACCAATCAATAAAGTTATTGGAAACTAAAATGTATTACTATGTTCAAAATGAAGAATGAAAATACAAAAGTTACCGACTTTTAGAGTGTGGCCACGGGTTTGGCCATCACATGGCTGTAAAAAGATCAAATGTTGTGGTAACGTCTTTCATCGAAAATGAGCAGACTCACTGATAACCTACACACTATGTTACACTGGAATAATGTTTGTTTCTTTGGGAGGAAACTCAGGAGAATCAGAGTCTTCAGAGCAGCTGGCCAAACACTCGGCAGCGCTGCGGTCAGAGTCAAGGTAACTAAAAAACACACATTTATTAATTTATTAAGATATTTTCAGTCAAACACTCATTTTGTATCACAACTATCTACAAATCATCATCTGATCATTGATCAGAGAAGGATGTCTTACAATGAGCCGTGTGTATTTTATTTCATATGGCAAAGAGTTTACATTAGATGTGAATTAGGACTAAAAAGCTTCTGTTCAATAGGCCTGTTTTCTACCAACAGCTCAGTCTTCAAGTTCCAGCCAGAATCTTTCCGTCCTGGATTTTGAACGCTCCGTCATCCTGCACCTTCCAAAAATCACACCTAAGCAGGTGCTTTTCTTCACTTATTTTTATCTGTGACTGTGTCAAACTGTTATATCAACCATGTTCACTGCACCTATTTATATTTAAAAATGTAAGCCTTTTCTGAGTGGATAGCTTGCATTTACATAATGAGAGAAAGAGAACAATTTCTGTCGTACTGGGAAATTTCTAACTTAAGCATTTTTCCTCGTTTTTGTTTTTTTCCTAAATATTTTGACCGCTAGGTGGCACTGTGCGACACATATGTGGCTGTGCAAGGAGAGCTGGAAGTCTTGATATTAAAACTGGATGAAACCTCTGAACCCCAAATCCTGGAGGAACCACTGGACACAAATAACGGTAACGGCACACATGTAAATGCTCTATAATGTGTTTTAAGTTATGGCTTTAGGGTGATTTTTTTTCTTTTTAACTAGAAAGGGATGAGTACAGAGACCTTTATGAATATGAATTACATTACTAAAGCTGACAATTAGACATTTTTACAGAGTTCTCAAACATTCTTTTTGGTTTTATTCTACAGATTTAATACTAAGAAAACAACATAAAAAATGCATTCAAGCTCATACTTTTACATTGTCCACATGAAGCAGAGCATGAGACATTTTATCAAATGTAGGAGTGACCTGTGATATGCAATCTGTGATCTTTCTGCATGCACAGCAGAATATCTGGAAGACCAGGCTGACTTTCTGGTTGTTCCGAGACACCAGGAGTTACTTGGCGATCGAGCTAAAGACTGCGACATCCCAGTTAGCATTGAAAAAACCGGGCTGGAAGAAGGAAGGCAGTATGCACTTTCTTACGTTCTTTTCAGGTGTGTCTGCACTTCTGAGTTTGTTCCTTAAGAATACTTCTCCCAGCTGTGGTTTGACTGAACTCCCTCCGGTCCTGCAGGCACTTTTCTCCAGAGTTCTTCCAAGGATGCAGCATGGATGAGATGCAGCTTCACTTTGTTCTGAGTCAGCGAGGGCTGAAACCTAACTGTGTGGTTAAGGTGTTTTAATGCAGCGGCCCCCAACCGCCGGGCCACGGACCGTCGTTTGGTCGAGAGATGAGGCTCGGGTGTGAAATGTATGGTTTTCAGAGTTTTTATCGTTTTTTTATCGTTATTTTGTTATCGTTTTTATCGTTAACTCTGTTTTCCTGGGTCTTTCACGTGTGTTATGAATAAATCTTCTTTTTTTCCGGTACCGGTACTAGTTTTATTTTGTTGTATTTATCTGTGACACCTTAAAGGCCGGTCCGTGAAAATATTGTCGGGCATAAACCGGTCCGTGGCGCAAAAAAGGTTGGGGACCGCTGTTTTAATGTATATAGAAGAGACTGAAGTTTATATGTTATGGAATTATTTATAGGACTTGTTCCAAATCTTCATATGTCTATGATGTGTTGGTTATATTGTAGTGGTTTTCTTATGGGGAGGGTTTTGTTTTCCTTTGGTTTGCTGACCCCCAGACTTGGTCTATTCCAGATGCTCACCTGAATCAGGTAGAGTATAACAGGAAGCCATTTGCTTTTCAGAAGGGTTGGATTCTTTGCTGTATCACCATGTGTTCTCATTAATAAAGTACATTTTACTCCAGTCTCGTGCTATTTTAGTGGAAGTGACCCATGACCGTCGGCCAAAACTGACAATATGACTATTAAAAGTCTGAGTAATACTGTAATTTTCTGCTGCTCATTCCTGTGCAACATCCCATTTGGCCTCCCGTCATATTTCTTTTCAAGATTTTCTTATTTAATCACTAGTGTACATATATTTATATTTATAGATACATATATATTTAGTCATCTTTTCTCTTTTACCACGTCTCTCTAATATTTTGCTCTTTACTATTTTTCTATTTTTTATTTTATTATATTTTATTATATTTCTACTGTACCATGCTGCTGAGTGACTGCTGCTCGTCAAACACATTTCATTGCAATGTTGACCCTGTGCTAACTTGCATATGACAAATAAAACTGAAAACAGTAAAGGCAAAGGGAACACATCAAGTAAGGATTTCACACTCCCACTCACAACGGCACTTTCAAAGCATAAAGCCAAATATTTCAAAATTTCATTTTGAGGCATTTTAAAAATGAATGTGTTTGAGTTTCATTGCTCCAAAGCAATGTTTTCATATAAGCAAGACAACAACCAGTTTGCAACCATGTAAGTACAGTCCTCTATTGTAAACAGACGTGTTGGGAATCTGTCTGCGTTTATAAATTAGACAACAGTTATTTGCAGATCTTCATCAATCTGCCTGAGAGTGATTGCAGTCGGTCTGAGTTGGACTGCAACTGTTTTGAGTCAGGTTGCCTCCAAGGAGGCAGTTTATTATTTTCCTTTCCTAGTTGGAGAGATGGCTGTTGTTTTGTTTTTACTGTAGTGTGCTGGGCCATTAATGGCTCAGGGGCTGCAGCGTATCCGCGCCAACACCTAAGGCCAACGTGGAATCACCGGTCAGACTAACATAAAGAAAAAATCTGTTAAATTACACATTTGTATTCATTAAGTCACAGACAATGAAAACAAGCAGAAATCAAGATGTAATATTTTTATAATTTTATTGATGTTAAATTAAAGTCCCAGCTTAGTTATGTTGTCAGTGCAAGTCACTTCAATCTGTATAGCACCAAAGGAAACAATGGTGTTTTCAAGGTGCTTCACACTGTAAGGTAACAACTTACAGTATTAAAAAGAAAACCCCAAAAGAACAAACCCCTCTGAGCAAGCACGAGGCGACAGTGGGAAGGAAAAACTCCCTTTTAAGAGGAAGAAACCTTCGACAGAACCAGGCTCAGGGCGGGGTGGCCATCTGCCGCGACCATTCCTGGGGATTTCAAAAATGACTTGATCTGATCTAAATGTAAAACTAGCTAATTTAAAGTGTCCAGTGAGTTTTAGAAAATATCTTGCTGTTGATATCACGATGTCACTATAAAGGGGAAACTTTGTTTCCTCCCTTAAACCTCCCAAAAAATGCACGCACCGATGAGAAGCACTTAGATATGCAACTTGGTTCTGTGAATATCTTTCTTTTGAAAGTTTTAACAATATCTTCATCAAGATCTTGGACGTTTAATTGCCAGAATGTCACAATAACCGCTGCATGCTTCCATCTTTTACAGAGGGATTTGAAAACCCTCTCGCTGAGTTTCTTGAACTTCTCTGGGGGGATTTTGTCGTATTCTGCCCTGATTTCAGTCCAGATTTTCATGGTAAGCCGGTTGGAGATAGCTTCAGCATCTTCAATGATGAAGACTGTGCCTGATTTTTTTGCAACCCGGGAAATCAGTCCTTCCACAAAGATTTCCACTGAAAGTCTGCATCTTTCTTTCTTTTCATATGATTCCAGTCTATCGATAATTGTTACTGCCAACAGGTGTTCTTGGAATACTGAAGTAGTTATGATATTAAATATTGGTTGTCCCATTAAATTCATTGAATCCTCCTCCCCACTCCTCCCCAATGATATTAGTGACAATTTATGTAATTTGTCACAAATATCAGTGAAAATGGCATTAGCAATGCAGTCAAAATAATTCTGCACTTTTCGGTCTAAATGCAAATCCATCCACTTGAATTTGTCCAAGAGTAGATCCAACAAACGTTTTTGGTGAGAATGAGGGCACTTTAAAAGTTTACCAAGCTTTGAAAGCACAGCCTGAATTAATGTCTCTAACAAGGTGTTTTCAGGTGGCTCACAGTCTACAGAAGATCTGTGATTCTGTATCTTTTTATATGACTCCGTTTGACTTACCGGTATGTTTGTTAACGGTAGGATGCTGGCTTCATGTTCAACACAGGATTTCTGCTGCTGGGGATCTGGAATTGGATTGTTTTCTGCTTTTGCAGCACTGTGTTGGTCAGCATTTTGACAGCGTTCTTCTGTGTTAGCTGTTTCTTGGCTGTTAGCATCTATATTCTGTGCTGTATCAAACTCCTGCTCAGCAGAATCGTCCAAAAATTTCACAGGTGACAAAAACGTTTTGCCAGTGGTGGTGTGGACAGAACAGTTTTGATGTACAGGGGAGTTCTGGGAAGACCTCAGTGGTGATACTGCTCCTGACTGTTCACACAGGTCCATTACGTCCTCTACAAAACCTGCAAGCCGCTTAGCGGTGAAGCAATCCGGATAGCCTGAGGTAAGCTCTTCCCACTGCTTGTTCGAAAAACTACTGAACAAGTTATTCAAGAGGGATGCTAAAGCATGTACTGTAGAATTATCCCGATTGGTCTGAACTGTTTCATCATTTGTCATTGTGTTGTTTGAGCTTGCCATTTCACTTTTTTGTTTTTTATGTCTAAAATGTTGTTTTGTGTTAAACTCCGTGTTTGAACGTTTAAAGCGCTGCTGTCCCGCTGTATGAATGCGTTTCAACTGAACAGCCAGGTCTATATATAAGGTCGGTTTCATTGTAACGTCACCAGTCAAAGGACTGGCCCGGCTCGTCATAACGAAAGGGGCGGGATAAATCTGTTGCTTAGCAACTGAAAAAAAGGCACACCGCGCTGAATGCTACATCCGTCCTGCGACGGTACACCGCCTCCGCACCACCGTTTAAACATGAAGTGTGGATGTTAGAAGATCCCAAATATGGTGAGCTACTGGAAAATTACTCACGTTTTTGTTCTTGAGAGTGAGCGATAATAAGCGACATTTTATTGAGAAATTACAGTAGTCTGTCTGTTTCTCTTCATAGCTCTTTTCAAAACACGGTTACCTTTGGTTTGTTTGGCTCCCAGCTTAAAACGTAGTTTCAGTGTTTTTGCCTTCTGTGATTAATTCTGGTTTGCCTGCTTTATGGAGCTCAAACCAAGGCAAAATTGAAGTATCAGTATTTAAATGTAAATAGACTCAAACTAGTGGATCAAAGGGGGTCCTTTCAGGTGCCAAATCTCCACTGCTAACATTTTATGCATGTTTAGCTTAATTGTAGAAAAGGTGCTTGTAATAATGTTTGGGTGAATAGGTGAATGAGGCATGTTGTATAAAGCGCTTTTTAATGCACGAGCAAAATACAAAAACCCTATATAAAAAGCAGTCAGCTTACCATTTATGTATTTGTTCCATTGAACGCTTCTGTGAAAATCAATTTGATACTTGTTCAAATAAAAAATTTGAATCGATTAGTTGTTTTCTCAACATTTATTAATCGACTATATGCAGAAAACTGTGACACTGTGGAACCCTTATTGCCGTTGTTGCCCTGAGGCAACAGACCAATTTCAATAGCATCAAATAAGGGTTAAAATAATTTAAGGAAAAATGAATTCAAATGATTTTCTGTAACTACAAAAATGACCTAAATAAGACAGAAATACACATTCATTTTTATCGTTTTGTCAACAACAGGGCGCATGAGGTTTGTTCAATATTTGTTGTGTCTACAAGGCTCAGGCGCCCCCAAGTGTCTTATTTGTATAGTTGAAAGCATTATAAAGGAACGCAAAACTAAATTACATATAATTATAATTCTTGGCACTTTCTGGTGTGTGTGAGTTAGTGTTTCTCTTTTATGATTTGTGGGTCCAGCATCAAATTCAGAATCCTTCCCATCACACATGAGGTCTTGAATAATCATCTTATTTTAAAGACCTCGTAGTTTGATAGTTTGCTCCCTGACCGTGGTTCTGCCAGAGGGTGCTTCCTGTTAAAAGTGAGTTGTTCCTTCCCACTGTATTGAGGTTTTTTCTTTTTAATTGTAGACTTTCTACCTTACAATCTATACCACCTCGAGGAGAATGTTGTTGTGATTCAGCTCTGCATAAATACAATTAAATCGAATTAAGTGGGTTCAGCTAATTTGTGAAATAAATGTGAGTGACACGGTAAGTAATAGCCTGCATGTAACTCATTGTAAGAAGAGCAATATCGCCCCCTCCTGGTTCAACTTTTTTTTTCTTTGCAGTAATCTTTCCAATAATAATACATATGCACTAACCTCATGCTTGCTGTTAACAATAGCCTAAAGACATAAAATCAAGTTTAGTTTTTTCTTTAAGTTTATGTTTTTTATATGGTTGGCATTTATTTTGTTTCTTTTTAATAATTATATTGATTCTATTGATTGTTTGCCAAGCACTGAGGTCTCTGCTTAGACTGTGCTACTGGGATCACTGATTTAAAAATGAGGCAAAAGCACCAAAGTTGTGCTCCAAAACAGTACAGTGAGCTACAACCTGTTTCTGTAGTAATTCAAACACACTTATTGTTTTTAAATACATACATGTTTAGTTTTTTTAAACCTAATTATATAATTTTTTTTGCAAAAGTGTCACCTAAACACCCAAATATACGTAATTCAAAACTTACTTTAATTATTACCCATTTGGCTGGTAACATGGACCCAGTCTGATGGATAGTTACTGAACAGATAGTCTTTTCTTTAAAGGCTGCAGTCAAAGCAAATCATTGTAAAAACAAGACAAGTCAATAAAAAACAAGTAATAACTATCATACTAAACTACAATAGAGAGAAAATCCAGTAAATATAATTATATTATGTAAAAAAATATACAAATATTTACCTCTAATTTAAAAAGACATTACAAGGGTACTAGTTTCATTTTAATCTAAACATAATCTAAATTGACACTAAATCAGTTTAAATATTACAGCTGAAGGTGATTTTAATAAATGTACTGCTGCTTGACTTTGTTTTACTACTGCAGTATAATTTATCATGTACAAAAGCTCCAAATGTTGTTTCTCTGACTTAATGTTCTGATGACGTTTGTGTTATTTTGCAGGAAATAGTCAGGACCCAGATGAACCTGTGCTGGAATTCAGTGCGGGTGAGTAATATGAGCATTTATGAAGGCTGTCCATGACCCGTAATTAAATTTAGCGTCATTAGTCTTATTTTGTCTCTCAGTGCAGGTATGTAATGTGACAAAACCGCTAATGATCTGATATGTTTGGGATGGATGGGCTGTGAATTATATAGTGAATTGTCTTATTTTGTCGCTCTGTGCAGGCTAGGGCCTATTATATGCTGTAGCCTGAAGGCAGCTGAGTTGCAGAGGATGGAGTGATCACTGGCTTTCTACTTACAGGGTGGTGGGTCTCAGAGGACAATTGCTACCCCTGTTGAAGTGAACAACGTGTGGAGTGCAACTGGCTTTGTGGCATAGCTGGCTCTGGCCTTGGACTGTGTGTTTTTACTTTGTACCTAAATGGGACACTGGACTTTTAACTATTATTCATTGTGTTTATAAATAAAATTTTAGAATTTTATTGACTGTCATCTTTTTGCCCACGGCGGAGACGGTTGGTCAGACCTAGAATCTCTTTATGTGTGTGTGTGTGTAACATCAGCAGGGTTTTGCATAAAAGAGTGTGAGCAGGTCAAAAGGTCAATTCATTTATTGTAGTTTTATGGCAGCACTTTCTAGTGGCCTTGAAGCAAACAGTCTCCTAACTAAGCCATGGCATCTCCGGTCTCTCCTACTTTTGTGTGCTGTGCTGGAGGAGCAGCATTGGATCTAGTGATACTGAGTAAGCTGATTAGGACCGGCCTGGAGAAATGTGGTTTGCATGAAGTATCAGGAGAAAAACAACCTTGTATTGTAAAATAATAATACACGAATAATAAATACTTTTCATGACATTCAGATTTCTGGACTCACGAGTTCATAGAACATTAATGTTACGAAACATTGAGATAAGTCTTAAAACTACATTGTATACTTATTATTTATTTACTTTAATCAGATTTGACTGGTATTTTTAAACATTAAGTTTTTGTTCCTTCAACTATTGTATTTAAGCTTATGACTCACTCACAGTATGTTTATATAACTGTCTAAAAAACAGTGAGGATGTGGCCGCAGTGGCTGAGAAGCAAGAAGTTTGCTTTTTCTTTTTTTTTCTTTTTTTTAAATTGGGAAGCATAAATGAACATACCAGAAAACCCTGCACGAAGGAGCCATATTTGTTTTTTGTGTGTGCATAAGATGAAGCTTTAGTATTATTACACATATGATAATGATGTTAGCATGCAACACACAAACTCAAGTGGTGTTGCCAAGATAGTTGCTGACTGGCAAGAAACTTCTAGAAGAAATCTGGTGACAGTCCAAAGCACAAACGAACATGTTTAATACTCGTGCAAGACCCTGTGGGAAGGTGCCAGATTGCTGTATTTTGTGTGAATCAGGAAAAGTGCACGGTGATGACTAAAGCTTATAAAACATCTCTCTCCTTATGTGTGCATATATGAGAAAGAAAATTCTGCCAAAGCAACTTTAGCTTCTTGCAAGCATCAGTACACAAAGGATGCTAACACAAAGCTAGCCAAGAACCAAGAGTGATTTTAAAGTTGAACGTATGCCGACCCCAGCAGCCAAAGGGAGCTCAGGGGAGAGCTTCTTGGGGTCCAGTGATGTGTCCTGAAGAGACGACATGAGCTCTCCCTCCTGTAGGCCCACCCCAGCAGTAGGTGCTGTCTGTCTCATTCCGAGTTAACTGCTACTCCTCTACATCTAAACGAGCCAGTTGAGGAGGTTCAGGCATCTGACAAGGGTGCCTCTTGAGCGCCTCCTGGGTGAGATGTTCCAGGCATGTCCCACCAGGACAGACAGGACACACCCAGGACATGTTGGGGAGATCACAGCACTCAGCAGAGAATGCCTCAGTGTCCCCCAAATAATGGAGGAGCTGGCTCGGGAGAGTAAGGTCTGGGTCTTCTCTGCTTATGCTTCTGCCACCGAAACTAGATACCAGATAAGCTCAGAAAAATGAAAAACCTGTTTAAATAAAGGTTAAAAAAAATGTTTGTCATTAGCTAGTCTGTGTACATGTACTTCTTCTCCAGTGTTGAAAATGTTAAACTCACAACCTGCACATTTTCTGGTTGCATCATCAAATAAATCCCCCCAAAAGTAGTCTGAGTACTTTTACACTGGTTTTATGCTGCGATATTTTCAAAGTCTTTCACTGAACACATTCAGTCACACATTGTTCATAATTTATTGGAAGTTTATTGTTTAATGTCCTGTCTAAATAACTTCAGTCACCATTTGTATTCATTAATGAATAACTGACTTCTAATATTAAAAGAAATAGAAACTGTTGTGCTGTTGTTCACCTAGAAGGGCCTGCTTCTGGATGTGCAGACTTTGTGCGTCAGTGGGAAGGTCAGGGTACAGGGTTCGAACCTCCTCATGAGATGTCGTATCTGCTGGATAAAAGCAAGCTACATCACATCAGGGATTGTCCTAGAGCTGCCCTACAGTAACAATCAACTGACTAATATATGAAATACTTGCAGTAGCACAATAATAAACACAAAGCAAAAAAGTGTTTAGTGAAGATAAAAAAA
This sequence comes from Diplotaxodon limnothrissa, assembly GCF_057381915.1. Lineage (NCBI taxonomy): Eukaryota > Metazoa > Chordata > Actinopteri > Cichliformes > Cichlidae > Diplotaxodon > Diplotaxodon limnothrissa. The sequence continues at coordinate 10,682,009 of NC_140612.1, read as the reverse complement.
CCCCATCACAGTTTTAGTTTGGATAAAGGGAGACAGAGCACCAATCTAAACAAGTCTAAACCATCTACAAAGTGATTGTAGGAGGAAACAACCTTGACTTCCTTTACATAGCTTAGTACTGAGAATAAAAGAAAAGCATGATTAGAATTATTTGTGCTTCTTCTTCTTTCGGCTGCTCCCTTTAGAGGTCGCTACAGTGGATCATCCGCCTCCATCTCTCTATTTCTAGCATCCTCCTCAGTCACACCAACCCCCTGCATGTCCACCTTCACTACATCCACAAATCCAGCACCACAGTTACTCTCTTCGCACCTTATCATAGCCTTCACTCCTACCCTCTCTATGCCTCCCGTCTCCATCCTCTTCAGAGTTGCCTCACTTCCTTCTCTAATTCAATTTTCATCCAAAGTACTCCTTCTCTCTTCTCAACACACATTCTTCACATTAGCACATTTCCATCTCTATACTTGGTTACTCTCTTCCAGGACAATTTATGTGCCTTGCCATTCATTAAAAATCATTTTCTCCTTAGTGTCCAGCCTCACATACAACTCACTACAAGCCTTTTCCTGTGCCAGTGACACCTCTCTCTTTGCTGTGCACCTAGCCTTTTAGTACTCCTTCCTTCAGCTCCCTGACTATCCCACTCTTTCTTTGCCAGTCTCTTCCTTGAATACATTCCTGAATCTGTTATTATTTGTGCAATGAAAATTAAATCAAGAAAGATTTTGCTTTTACAGTCTCACTGCAGGTTGACACATTATAAGCACGCCTGTGGTTCACATAAGCATTAAAAGCTTGTATTACTCCCTGATGTTTTGCCTGTTAGCATGTGCAGCAGCTGGAGAAGGACTCCTAGCTGAAGACAGGACAGCTTCTCGATGTGCAGATTGGTCGTCTTCTACGCAGAAGCAAAGGAGAAAAACCCCAAATTAAACAGAACAACTACTTCTAATTACAAACAGACGTCTCTCTAAAACCGTGGCAGCAGTTCACCATGTCAAATGCTTTCTTGTCGTGCACAGTGACTATAACAATTAGCCCCACTGGCTGCACTGTCCTGCAGTGACATAAGTTAATTCAGCATTGCTATAAAACAATGAGGCTATTACGTTTGACCTGTACTTGCAGAATACATTCCAAAGCTTTTGTTCCCTAAAGCATTCGTCCTTCTTTGTGAGCAGTTTGTGTCAAAAGAAAAGCCCAGAAACAGGCACCAGTTCAAAGGCATTTCTCAGATGATTTGCTGTAAACTTGAATACAAGCACAGATGAATAAATGTCTTGTAAAACATTGTACTGAAAACATTCTTCACTACGAATATCAAATTAAGATCACGCGTTAACAGCCCAGAGTTAGTATCGTAACTGTTGTGAATTTTAGCACTACGGTTAGCATTTACAGGATATTGTTTTTGATGATATTATACAAAGGACCCTGTTTCTGCAATGCCTTTTGTTTAAACTTCATTTCCTCTTTCTGTGACCCCACGGGCACTTCCTTTGGCCTGCTGGTTTGGAAAACCCAACAGTTCATCTATATGTAAAGAAGGCACTTAAACTGGAACAGACATGGCTGCGTTGATCCTGCCGTGGTATAATAGGACAAAGTGCATTCCTCAGTGCACCTCAGGCTTACAGCCTGCTAAAGCTCACATACAATTGATTATGTGCCTTTAGGTATATATGGTTAAACATTTCCTAGTGTAAATGACTACATGCAGTATTCTACCATGTGTAAACTTATATCCCTAAAGGATTCTAACTGTCTAGTGTTTAATGGACCTGTCAAAGATATATTGAGATTATAGAAGGCCCCTTTCAGAGCTAGGGGGAACTTCCTTATATGGTTGTAACTTGAAAACACACGAACCCTTCTGCCTATAAAAACCCTGCATAAAAGAATAAACTTTGAGTTGATTTTGGGAAAGCAACCCGTGCAGTCTCTGTGTCGTTTTGTTCTCCCAGCTGCTCCCGACGTCGTAACTAACCCAGCTGAACGGCATACCTGATTGTTACTTTGAATAATTTTGAATCTGATACAAAACTCTGCTTATCGGTGCTCACGCCTCAGGAGGAAACCCGATCCACGGATGATCCGGGATGGAGATTTCTTTCAGTGTCTTTGCCTCACCACATCTGGGGGTTAACTGGGTTAAATTCAACACAGCAGCATCTCTAAATGACTGATTCTAAGCCTGGCACAAAAGATAGAAATCCCTGTTGTTCTGGCATCTTATGCCTGCACACATTACCCTGCTGTTCAGTGGTGCCTGACTGCAATACCTGTTTACCAGATTGTAGTGGGTCTCGTGTGAATCTGTGCAACCCATCTGAACCTCCAGTTGTCACCGCTCTTTCCTCAGACACCAACGTAAGGCTGACAGCACTCTGAACACTTCCTGTTGATCATCTGAAGCACAACAGGGGACTGAAGGCGGGGCAGGGATCGGGAAAATAAAGGTTTATAATTTGCACAAATCTAACCCTGCTGGCTGGGAATTTCATTGGGTGGTGGGTGGTTTGGTGCTGACACTGAGCAATTCTGTGAATGCAATTTTTTTTTATTTATAGAGTTGTCATACAGGGCAAAATGTGAAAAAATTTGCAGTGAGTTACTCAGAGTTCTAGACGAGCGCTGGCTAAAAACAGAGGAGGGCCTAGATGGTGCAAGATTTGCCAGCTTTTTCTGCAAGGTTGGGATGGGCGGAGAGGGCTGCCTCTGCAGGACGACAACTAGATTCTTTCTTTGTCATTCTTTGACAACGACACAGCGGTACCCCGCCTCTCGCCTTATGACAGCTGGGATAGGCTCCAGCACCCCCCGCGACACTGAAAAGGATAAGTGGATGGATATTACTGAGGAGTCAGTATGGGGCGCGCCTCTGTCAGTGCGCCCCAGGGCAGCTGTGGCTACAATGTAGCTTGCTATCGCCAGTGTGTGAATGTGTGTGTGAATGGGTGAATGACTGAATGTAGTGTAAAGCGCTTTGGGGTCCTATGGACTAGAAAAGCGCTATACAAATGCAGGCCATTTACCATTTTTACCATTTTTCTCTTCATTGTTTAGGTGGATCCTGAAGTTTCCTATGTCACCATCAGCAACACCTAGAAAACCAAGATAAGGTGTTTTGTTTAGTGATATCTGTATGTTTGTTTGTTTGTTATTATTTTATCTATATATCAGACAGCTTTTTTCAGGTTCGTGTTGATGATGAAATGATGCAGTGACTTCTGCTCTACTGTCAATTTTAAAATAACATAGTTCAAGCTGTTGAAAAAAAAAGAATTTGCATTTAATGGAAAGACAATTTTTGAATATTGTTTATGGGTCCAACAGATTTAACCCTTGTGTGGTGTTCATATTTTTGTTACTCAGCCAGTGTTCATGGGTCTGGTGGACCCGCTAGAGTTTTGGCTTTCCAAATTAACACTATCAAACAATTTTATGTTAAATTACTCAACAGATGTTTACTTCATCCCAATTACAAGCCATATGAACAGCAAAGATGGTTAATTTTTTCCCTTTCCCTTTGTTAGATCACATTTATGAATTAATGTGCTTCTCGTTTGTTTGTTTGTTTTTATAAAATGTTATTAAAAAATAAATCAGTTATAATCAAGTGGAGTGAGTGGAAAGACACAACACATTTACACGTGAAGCAATATGTTTCACAACTAAATGGGATCAGCTGCTCATCAATGGTGACATTAGGCCCAGGGTTGTAAAACAGGGGGAGGTGGTGCACACACTTATCCCACACTGTCCTGATGGCAGCTAGCTTGTCTCTCTGCCGTCGAGCTGGTCTGTCATCTCGGTTATCAAAACGGATAATCCTGGAAATTTTGTGGAAGTTTTCCAGAGACATTGATGCACGGAAAGGTTCTTGCCGGTTTCTGCATCCCACAGGGATTCTGTGGATTCCCCTTCGGACCTGAAAACTCCTGCAAGGATAAGAACCCCATAGTAGGCCTTTGGGGTTCTTGGAGGAATTTGGTCCATCTCCTTCCACCTCTCTCCAAAAACACACTTTCCTTCTAGATTACTGCAATCCAGAATAATTTTCTGGATGGAATCTGGGATGAAAAGCTCAAATGAAGACTTGATGTCCTGCACATGAGTAACTGTCAGCCGTTGGCCCTGGCTTATCACAGTAACAGCTCTGCAGGGTGGCTCATTTCTTGGGCAAGAAGACCATTCAATTTCACCAGTTATTGACATCCATATTTCTTCACTTGCTGTCTGGTGGGCTTGTTCTGGTCCTAGAGCTGGCTGCAGATGGAGTACTCGTCTTCGTTTTGTTACTAAATGGTGCTCAACCTCATCCTCTTCTTCAAAGTCACTGTCAGACTCTGAATTTTCAGAAATGTGAAATATTCTGAAACCTCTTTGTCAACATCATCATCCGAAGCCCCTCTCTCTTCCAAAATCAATTGGATGGCCCTCGCAGCAGATAATCTTTTGCCATCTTGATCAGTTGTGATAAGGAACCACACTGGCAACGTCTTATTTATAGTATTATGCCCCTAATTTGCAGGTGGGACAGGGTATGAGAAAATAAAATTTGGATCCCTCAAGAAAGAGGGTAAAATGTGTGGGAATGTAAGTGCAGACGTGTTGATAGTTGAATTTTCAACAATGTTGCAACTTTGTGCGGGAGCAGGAGGGGAAGAAAACACTATCAGCAGCACCAGAAAGGAGAAGGACAGAGTGTGGGAACACAGGACCTACACTTTCAACACTTTTATTAGACCTGGGTCCAGTGGACCCGAACACCTTGTATGTAATGTAAATGTGTGGGGGGAGGTACAGTATGAGGTCATTGAAAATTAGTTTATGTTCTTCACAGAAAATAAGCCAAAGCCAATGAATTTCAGGTTGAAAAAATAAATTGTTTAATTTTTCTTTTCAAAAAAAACCTGAAAACGGGTCTCACAGACCCGAACACCATACAAGGGTTAAAACCAACTGGAGATTGATTTACTTGAGAAGAGCAGACTTTTTGATAATTTATAGAAAATGGATTGTTTGGTGCAGAAGTACCTGGTGCGGGCAGCTCCAGCTTCGCCCTCCTGAGCTGTGTATTTTCATTTAACCTAGCTAACGCTGTTTCTAAAGCAAGAAATGGGTCTGTAATATCTTGTTCCTGGTTATCCATTTTTTATTATTATTGCTTAACAGGAATATATTAAAAGAACAAAAAACCACAAAAGACAGTTTGTTTGAAAAAACAAAATGAAAAAAAAAACACAAACTTTTTATAAGATGAGCTGAACTAATTCAGCGAACAGAGATACCGCGCGAAGAGCGATTGAAGCGAGCTGCCTTCGTGTGCGTGTTCGCCTTGTCCTCGTTGTCCTCGTTGTCCTTGCGATCCTACCGGTCCTGCTATTCCTCCTTCTGAGATGCCCTGAGAATTTGAGGGTAAGATACAAACAGTTAGTAAAGTTAAATAGAAAAGGGATAGTTTTTATAAAATGAGAAAAAGCGAGACCCTAGAGAGACTGACCGTGATTGGGTCTCAAAGGCAGGCGCGGTGCATTTCGTGTGTCTGATGGCGGAGAAGAAGAAGCGTTTCTGGGGCTCCGATTGGCCGGAGCATCCGGAGTGAGATCGGAGAGCGAGTCTTGCCTGGCCCCGGCGGACAGGCGCAAGTTTTTCCCAGAGGGTCGCGGGAGAGAACAAGCTCCGACGGGGATGGAACTGGGGCCGGATGAAGCGGGGCGATCTAGCATAGAGAGCAGATGCTGTCTGTCGTGTGTGGAGAGACGGATGTTCTTGCCTGTGGATCGCTCAAGCACTGGTGGAGAAGAATTCGGCGAACTCGAAAAAAATAAAGCTGTCCAAGTCTGAGATATCTAGAAAGTTTGATAAAAATGAAAAAGAGGGTAAATGTTTTGTTTTTCTTGTACAATTAGCTGTTAAGAGGGAGAACAAGAATGAACCAAACCAAACCTACCAACTCGATCGAGAGAACCAAAAAGAGAGGAGTTGAGCTCGCTTATCTCAGAGTCTGAAAAGAAATAACAACGAGTATTTACAAACGGGGAAAAACAGTAAAATATAAACATTATATGAACAAGAGTGAGAAAAATGAGGTACCTGATGAGGACATGATCGCTGCTAAAGTTTAGTGTACAAACGCACTTTTTAGCTCTGAGTGTTAGAGGCGAGCTTATTTATATTTTTAAAAAGTGTATTCCAAGTGTTACAGAAGCTATTTTGCATGGCTTTTGAAGATGAAAAAGCTTTTGAGAGAATGGTAAAAAGGAAAATGCGAAAATGTAGTTAGAGGGGGAAGATTAACACTTACCGAGTGATATGCACATAGGGCACGCGAAGGCAGTTGTTGTTGATCCCTGGTTTCGTGGCTGTTGCGAGCTCGCAAGCAGTCTGAGCGGCGCCAGTTGTTGATATGTCTGAAGTCAGAGGTCTTCTGGGAGCTCGACGGCAGTCTTAACCTCAGCGGGAGATCATAAAATCAGACCTGGAGCCGATTGGCTAACCGGGGTGCGAAGGGAGCTGTGCGATTTGTTATGTGATTGGCAGGGGGCGAAGTGAGGGGGAGTTGGTCTCTGGCGGAAAATTTTCAAACGATGTAAGCAGCGCATTTAGGAGCAGAGCGGGGAACGAACAAGGAGGAAAAAATTGTGCTCTGCTCTGGAAGGGTCGGCGATTAAGAGCGAGGTAGAACTTAGACTGTGCGTTGAATTTTAGAGGTTGCTAGTAAGAGGGAAGTTTTTGAAGAAAAAAGACTAAGGAGTTTTCCCCCTGTTTTGGATTATAAGGCTTTTGGGAATAGAGGGTAGCTAACAAGTTATTCTAGGGTTTTTGGGGAAATCGCGGAGGAGTTTTTAAGGAGTTTTCCCTGCTTATGTTTCTAAGGATTAGGTTAAGGGGGCTGCGGGGATCGCGAGAGTTTTTTTCTGAGTATGAGTTTTATTCTAAATCTACAAATGCATATAAATCGAAATAAAGTTTTGCCCCAAGGCATGCAGCCTGTATTTCCGGCCATACTGAACGTTACAAAAGCACAAGTTTAACTAAACAATTTTAATATGGTTTAAGAGATTTTTAAACACATAAGCACGGAGCCCGAGAGAGCACGGTCCGGAGACCTGTGATTCAATCAAAAACCAAAATACTTCACCCGGTATCTTTGTACTAGTTTGTCTGCATAGCTTGTCTCCTGTAGCCTTCGGTGACAAAGGAGGAGAGCCTTCGACCTCCGCTGTTCCTCATGGAGAGGTTAACGTTGAATATGAGCTAAATATGATATTGTAGTCCATTCGTAAGAGTGTTTTGAAGTGCTTATTTTACTATTTGAACTCTGTGAGGCAAACATACAAATGCTATCTGTGAGGCTCATATGCAATTTCTTAAATCCAAATCAAATCAAAACAAAGCTTTTATGCAATGAAAAGGTTCATTAAAACAATGTAAATATACATTTCAAAACAATTCTATGGGGCAACTGTTGCCAAGTCATGATGATGTCATAGGCTCCATTCCCCAAATTCCACAGTTAGGTTTGATTTTGTGATCTGAACACTTCAAGACAAACTTCAGACAAAAAACTAAGAAAAACAGTCACAAAACTCAAGATGAGTGAAGAAGTCCAGCCGCCATACAAGTCGAGCTCAGTGTATAATGAACTCCGTTCGGAGGGGCAATTTTGTGATGCAATCATCAAAGTGGAGGATGTTGAATTTCCGGTCCACAGGGTCATCCTGTGTAACCGTACGCCGTACTTCAGGTGAGTTGCTTACCTGATAATGTGAAGGACAGTTGACTGGTTTATACCTGTGAAAAATGTAATTCATGTACTTAGTCTGTGAAACAGTGCCAACAAAAAGGAACGGGTTGAATCATAAAACTTTTGTGATAGAAAGACTTTGTCACGGTCAACTGACAGATACACCCAAAACATAATGCAAACATTTGCAGATTTCATCTTTACCTTCACAGAGCTCCAGATTCCACTTCAGTAAATGTGCCATTTAAAAAGCACTGTGAATCACTTGGTGATTGTGTGAAGTCTAATTGAAGTGTTTTATTAAGTTATATTAATATCTTCCCCACTGTTTGATACAGTAAGACACACCAGACTTCCTGATACTAAAAATGTTGAATTTTGTTATACAGTTATACACTGAGCAAAAGTTTTGAGTTGCCTCTCATTTTTTTATATTTTGCTTTGAAACAGATGATTTTTTAAAAGTCCACTTGAGCAATAGTTCTCAACGTGTTTTTTTGAAGACTTGTAAAGGTTTCGTTTGGACATTTTTCACCCTTTTTAGTCCAGTGCTTGTACCCGAGGAATGGTTTTGTTTTTGTTCATTTGTTTATTTGTTTGTTAAGCCATTTAACGCTGATATATGAATCATTCAAGCATAAAAAGGACACTAAAACTCAAAGGATGAACCATTATTGTTTCTACACATAACGCATACTTAGGGTGAAGAATCAATTTTAAAGACAAATGGTAAATGGTCTGCATTTGTATAGCGCTTTACTCAGTCCCTAAGGACCCCAAAGCGCTTTACACTACATTCAGTCATTCACCTATTCACACACACATTCACACACTGGCAATGGCAAGCTACGTTGTAGCCACAGCTGCCCGGGGCACACTGACAGAGGCAAAACAAGGAGTAGCACGTATTAAAAAAAAGTAATGTTCTACAGCAAATGAACAGTATCTGAAAGTCATGTCCTTAAGAAAAAAGAAAGAATGCAGCAAATTCATGACACAAGACCATTTAATCCATCTACTTATCATGAAACCTCATCAGAAATGGTTTCATGGTTCATGTAAAACCTGTTAAAACCAATAAATAAATGTTAAGAAAAAAAAAGAAAAGAAATGGTTGTGGAAGGGAAACAGAGACTGTAATTAAGCAACATGCACTGGAACTTCCATAAGGAAAGGAAACAGACTGAGGTATGCCAAATTATGCAATAACTAGACTAAAGATCAGGGCAAACTGGCCTTATGGAGTTGATTTCAATATTTGTCACAGAGGTACAACAGTGAGTGTCTAGAGTTAACTTTAAAACACGGTGGAGGCTCTGTCGTGGTGTGGGACTGCATTGTGTTTGGCAAAAGCTTCATAAACATGGTGCCAATGTAATAAAGACATTGAAAACCCAACAATCAAGCGCACTAAACATGTACAAACTCTGTTTTGGAGTTATATACTCTATGGCAATATGGACTAGACATTACAAGACTATCACAGTAATCACATAGTAACACATGTAATTAGGAAATCATTTCCATTCCTGTCAACAGATTTTATATATTTATCTTACTTGTGCATGACATAGTTTATTATCTTGTTGCCTCCACACCGTTTAATATTCTCTACTCTGTCTCCATCTCTACCCTCAGGGCTCTTTTCATCCGCTGGAGCAACCCAGACAAACAGGTCTTCAACATACCTGGCTTGTCTCCTGAGATGATGGAACTCATCATTAACTTTGCATACACCGGCTCAGTTTCCATAACGGAGGAAAATGTAGTGGAACTTCTCATGGCAGCTGATCAACTCAATGCAATGGACATTGTGAAACTCTGCTCTGACTTCCTCGGGGAGCAACTGTGCCCAGAGAACTGCGTTGGCATTTGGCAGTTCACAAAAGTATGCTTATCACCCGAACTACGCGCCAAGGCCTACCACTACATCATCAATAACTTTAAGCAGGTTGTTCTTGAGGAGGAGTTCCTGCAGCTAACTGTGGAGGAACTTGCTGACATCCTTGATAGAGACGACCTCAATGTGCAGTTGGAGACCACTGTGTATGAAGCGCTTACAAAGTGGATTAGCCATGTACCTGCAGAACGGAAACAACACCTCACCGCTCTGTTGCCCAAGGTCTATAAACTTTCATTACTACATTTAGTTTGGACTTAAATCTTCAGCATTTAAGTCATAGATTGAGTCGTTCCATCTGGGTGTAAGGATGCTTTAATATCTCAAGATGTTGCTCTTTTCAGCTGTAGCCAAACCACATTTAAGAAATTCTCTTCAAGAGCATTAAAACCGTATCAGATCTCTACACACATACTATAGAATAAATTATATTTATTAAGTATAGTTGCTAGGGCTATGACTAAAAACTGTCCCTGCTGACGAAAAGGCTAATGGTGTCTGACTTTGGTCGCTCTCTTGCTATCAATAAGAAAATTAAACAACATTAGGAGCATTATCCTAAAGAAGCTTGAGTTTACTAAAACTGATGTAGTTGAAATTCAGTGTTTTTTCTATTCTCTAAGTCAGGGGTGCTCACACTTTTTCCGCATGTGAGCTACTTATAAAATGACCAAGTCAAAATGATCTACCCACTACAAAAATCCAAAACATATACTTATTTATAAATATATTGAGGATTCTTTATATCTACAATGTATATACATGCATAACCGCAATATCCAATATTTCACAACACAATTAACTATGTAAATCTTTTGTCATTACCTGAGTTTACTCTGATGACTTGCACTGAATTGAATCAGCCTGGGATGCATAGTCCGGACAGTAGCTGCTGACGGCCAGGTTTAAGAGAAAAAACCGAGAGCTAAAAATTGGAGTTAACTCGCTGACTAGCTTGTCAGTTTTACTACACTTCGCGCCACTGTTTGCGCATGCGCAGCGACCTAAGCGTCAGAAAAAATCTGATGTCATCTGACTGGCTTCCCTGTATCAATCAAGTGACGGGATGGATGATAGGCTGGCATCTATTTTTTTAATGCCATGCGATCTACCAATACTACCTTTGCGATCGACTGGTCGATCGCGATCGACGTATTGAGCACCCCTGCTCTAAGTCATATTCTCTTCTGTCATCTCTCTGTAGGTCCGACTGGGATTGATGACGTCAGACTACCTAAAGGACAATGTGCTGTCTAGTGAGCTGGTGGGGGCCAATTCTGAGTGCCTGTCCATGATAAGTAATGCCATCTTAGACATACATGGTCTAGGAAGCAGACCCTTCATGTCTGGCTTGTGTCACCCTCTTGTTCGTCCCCGCCTGCCTCATTCCATCCTGCTGGCCATTGGGGGGTGGAGTGGTGGTAATCCATCTAACGGCATCGAGGCCTACGATTGCAGGGCTAACCGCTGGGTCAACGTAACGAACAACCTCGAGTTTCCTCGTGCTTATCATGGAGCCGCCTTCCTCAACGGGTACGTCTACTTCATTGGTGGCTTCGACAGGGTGGAGCATTTCACCAGCGTCTGTAGGTTTGACCTGACCACTCGCTCCTGTAAGGAGGTGGGGCCCATGCACTCCTGCCGCTGCTATGTGAGTGTGACTGTGTTGAATGGGTTCATCTATGCCCTGGGAGGCTTCGACGGGCATGTACAACTCAGCAGTGCAGAGCGCTATCAACCTGAAATCAACCAGTGGAGTCTTATTGCACCGATGCACGAACAGAGGAGCGACGCCAGCTGCACAACACTTAACAACCGGGTGGGTGAAGTAAAAGAGTAGCAGAGAAATAGAGTAGGGTCTCAGGCACACAGGCCTAGAGACCTGTCAGCAACCTTTGGTAACAACCAGTTGCTAGGGAAAAATGTGTACTCCTCAGCTGGTTAGGCAGTGATTGTATGAAAGACTCTACAGATTTCTACAGCAAATAGTTTGTGAGTATTTGCAGACAAGTCAGAGTACTCCATGCAAACCTCAACAGTCTGCTTACGACCAAAGGAAACACAAGGAGGCTTGTGGTGCAACACCTTCCTGGTTACAATTTCACGGTAGTGACAGCCATCAACCTCCAGCAACCACTTGCCAACCAGTCAGGGAATACACATTTTTACAGTGAAGCGAGGCGCAAGATAGGTCACAAACTGGTTTCTGTGTTCATGTTTTCAAATTTAAAAGTATAGTTTAAAAAGTTGAAAAATATACTAATATATATCTATTTTGTTTCTAACTGATCACAAGTGCATCTTTGCATTTATGTACAGTACTTTAGTTGAGTTGACTTGTCAACTAAAATATAACAGATATTACAAAAATAGTAAAACACATCATTATTTTATTATATTAAGATCCCAGATTACAATTATTTATCTGCATTCCTGAACAGAAAAATTAGCCTTATTGATTGAATGTTATGTTTGATTCATTTCTGGCTTTCTGACTGAAAGAAGTCCCACATACTCAGGTAAAAGTTGGGTGCATAAACATGTTTTTATGACAGGTAATTGTAAAACACACACATTTGTTATTACACATTTGTTTTGTTCAGTTGGACACTTGGGTACTGAGTATCGGTCTTACTTCACAAATGATGTGGAAACATTTCACTTACAGGTAACATTGTTTCCAACTGAAATCTAAGAAATGTAAAGATATTTAATGTCCCTTTTTTGTTTTCAGATTTACATTTGTGGTGGATTCAATGGCAACGAGTTTCTGCAGACAGCTGAATATTACAACCCAGAGAGCAACCAGTGGACGATGATCAGTCCCATGAACAGCCGCCGCAGCGGGATAGGTGTCATTGCATATGCGGATCATGTCTTTGCAGTAAGACCACAAAGTAGTGCTGACACTCACGTAACATACAAATCAAATCTGTAATGTTCTTTGATCAGCAAGGCTTAACACAGATTTGGCTGACACAGAATTTTGCTAACTTTGTTTTGTATTTATCAATGATCAGATTCCTATCCTGACCACAGGTTCAGAGAAGGCATTCTTACTCATTCTATGTATTAATTTAACCGATTAATGATGTTTCTGCCTCATTTTTCTTTTCATGTTCCCCATTACCAAAATGTTGTGTCTTTAATGATTTCACTCATGATTTCACATTTCACTCAGTACAACAGAAATACTTGTTCAAAACCAACATTGTCATCCTCATCGTTCCATAGAGGACATATGTTAGAGACAATTTCAAACTCATCCTGCAACACCTTTAGAAAAATGAGGGAATAAGCCAAGTGATTAGAACTCATCCTCTGGGGACGGTAGGCATTTTAGCTGTAAATTTTATCTTGCTATTTGCCTTAAAACCACTTATTTAGTTGTTTTGCAGCTGCACCCTTTGGTAAAAAGCAAAGATTTTAGTCTCACCTTCTGAGACACACTTCTTTCTTTATTTAGCTAGCTACCGTTTAGTATTTATTTTCTATTCAGACTAAGTCTCTATTCAAATAAAGGAAAAGTTATTATCAGCAGAATGCAGTGACCTTACCCTGGTGCTGACCTCAGGGTCTTTGATCAGGCTTTTAGGCCCCAAGGCCTGTCAGGGCTACTTTAATCTGTTATAGGAAGAAAGGACTGGAACTCAATGTTCCTTTTTGGACTAAAGGCAAAAGAGCTGTGAAGACATTTATACTGAAAACACAAATACTTTTTGTCGAGGGCTATTCATCTTTGTTGATAATAGCGTGGTGTGATAGACAACAGTGCTTTAATAGCTGTAATTGAGGCTTGAGTGAAAAAAGGTCTCATACAGACTTCCACAACAGCTGGCTTCTACTTTATTTTACTTTCTCCTTTTAATTCAGAAGTCATTTTCACACACCACTGCACCCTGATCTTTTCTAGACATTCCCAACAAATGTGGGCCTGTGAGGATGCAAATACTGGGACGTTAATGGGCCTTTTTTAAACAACTTTTATGTGTAAACTCCATATAACAGCATGAGAATATGTCAGGTAGCTGTTCGCTTTATCCAGGTAAAACCCTAAACCAATCAGAGTATTTCCAGTAGTCAGATCACACCTAAGGTAAACAATCTCCTTGTATCTGCTACATATTAACTTTGGACAGTATTGCAACTTAATTCTTCAGTCATTTTCTGGAGTATCTGTGCAAAAACAGCTAAAGACATATAGCAGGTACATTTTCTTACAGGGGTACGGTGAAGCTGGTTACACTTACATTCAATCATTTGACCCACGTATTTACTTTTAGGTTGGTGGCTTCGATGGAAACAACTGTCTGCACACCGCTGAGGCTTACAACCCACATTCCAATACGTGGAACCTCGTGTCCTCTATGCTGACCCCCCGCAGCAACTTTGGCATTGAGGTAATTGACGATCGCCTCTTTGTCGTCGGGGGTTTCAACGGCTTCACCACCACTTCGAACATTGAGTACTACGACGCTTTAACCAATGAGTGGTATGAGGCGTGCAACATGGAGATTTTCCGCAGCGCCTTGAGCTGCTGTGTGGTGTCCGGACTTTGCAACATGACTGAGTACACCTTTCCTCGTGACGTCCTGCCACTTGCAAATGTGCCAGAAGAAGCAATGGAGTCAGCAGACTCCACGTAACATCTTTAAAGTGCAGTGCTGCCATGTGTTAACATCTGAGACTCCAACATGAAGGACTGAAATAAATCTTTAGAGCATTAAACTGCTGGTGAACTGGACATTTTTTGTAGGTATCTCAAAAACTTTCAGTAGGAGAGTCTGCACTGTAGATACTGGGTTTTATTAAGAGAATGCAATTGCAACAATAACAAATTGAAAAGATTTTTTCATTCCCTGTAATGTATGGCTGCTGAGTAGCCACACCAGACATGCACACAGGGTGACTAGATCACAATAAGCCGCATGTCGGACTTTTCAACTCTTGCTAGGTAAACACAATAAGAATAAAGGGAAGTTTTCACTCCCCCTTGTTATTTCAGCTGCGGTTCTGTCTGGTAACAGTCTATAGGTTTGAGTAAGGATGTATCCATAGGTCTTTTTGGAGCACTAGCTGACAATTTATGAATCTTTAGCCAAATATCACACAAATATACTGTGTCGCTTCACACCATTTTTTCTCTTATGTGAAACTGAAAAATAACTCTATTTCTCAGTATATCTGTTATCTGCTTTGTGGTATTTTCCACTATATTGCGTAGAATGATATATTTGTTCATGATAAAAGCACCAACTTTATATGTACTGAGGAAAATCCAGTGTTTAGAAAGGTGGATGTCCTGCAGAGCCTGTAAAATGTGGGACATTGGTTCAAGATGTGGGAGAGGGGGGAAAGCATAAAAATGCTGTGCAGTCCCCCTTATAGAGGGACATCTGATCCCCCAACCTGCACAACATGAAGTATGAAGCAACACCGGTGTACCACAAGGCTGTGTGATGAGCCCTTTCCTCTACTCCCTCTTCACCCACGACTGCAGACCTGCTGATGGTTCCAACACCATCATTAAGTTTGCAGATGACACCACGGTGATTGGCCTCATCAGTGACAACGATGAGGCCGCCTACAGGGAGGAGGTGGATCGTCTGGCTGAGTGGTGCGACACAAACAACCTGCTGCTTAACATCGAGAAGACCAAGGAGCTCATCGTGGACTACAGGAGGAATGCTGACCCACATCCACCCATCCACATTAAGGGGACGGCTGTGGAGCGTGTGAGCAGCTTCAAGTTCCTGGGAGTCCACATCTCCGAGGATCTCACCTGGACGACCAACTGCTCCAAGCTGGTCAAGAAGGCTCACCAGCGCCTCTTCTTCTTGAGGACTCTGAGGAAGAACCACCTGTCCTCAGACATCCTGGTGAACTTCTATTGTTGCACCATCGAGAGCATCCTGACCAACTGTATAACAGTCTGGTACGGGAACTGCTCTGCCTCGGACCGGAAGGCGTTACAGAGGGTCGTGAAAACTGCCCAGCGCATCGCCAGAGCACCACTTCCTGCCATAAAAGACATCTACAGGAAGCGGTGTCTGAAAAGGGCTGGGAAAATCATCAGAGACCCCAGTCACCCATCACATGGACTCTTCACCCTCCTGCCCTCTGGGAGGCGCTACAGGAGCCTCCGGACTAAGACCACCAGGTACCGGAACAGCTTCTTCCCCACAGCTGTCAGACTCCTGAACTCTGCCTCCTGACATCTGACCCACGTTAACTCATGGACTGAACACACACACACACACACACACACACACACACACACACACACACACACACACACACACACACACACACACACACACACACAATGGACAACTGTACCCTCAAACACACAATAATAACATGGACTGAACCACCACTCACAACCACTAGCACTTTATATAGCCTCTGTAGAAATTATCCACACCCTCACTTATCTTAACTGCACTACTGTATAGCTCTGTGTAAATAATCATTCTGTACATACGATAATTTTTAACCCTACAACTGTTTACAACTTGCATAGTTCCCATTTCTGTTTAGCTGTATATCTCAGATTTCTGTAAAGTTATTTCATATTCTGTATAGTTTTTCATATTTATATCCTGTTCATAGCCTGTACATAGCTTGTACTCACTACAGCCTGTACATACCTATAGTTAGAATATTCACAACATACTTCATACCATGTACATTATAACATACCATAATAGACCCATTTCTGTAATATACTTACATATCTATATTATTGCTAATATATATTGTAATATATCTATATCACTAAAGCACTTCTGGATGGATGCAAACTGCATTTCGTTGCCCTGTACCTGTGCATGTGCAATGACAATAAAGTTGAATTCTAATTCTATTCTAACACCAGTAACACAACACCTTATGGAGGTAAACGTGTAGACAGTGATGTGCAAAGCTGTTCATAGAAACATCTTCCATCCATGGTGGTGTAATCTTTATTCTGATGCTGGATTGTTCCTGCTCCTCCCCTTCATTTTATAAACACTCTAAATCAAACTCATTCCATTATAATTTTTTTCATTTTAGGATGATGTTTTCATACAATCCTCTACATCTGCATCAAACCAGGCTTGTCACATACAACCTGCTATTAGTCCTGTATATTATTTATTTTAGGACTCCCTGTGACCTCTGTGTTGGTCTATGATAACATTACACGTATTGATGCATATACTTGTGATGCTTAGAGGCACTGTAAACTTTAATAAATGGTGCATTAAAGTTTATACCAAAACTGCGATGCTAGCTCACACATTGCTCATTGCAATTCCTGTTTTCATAGCCATTGCTATGAAAAAGTAGAATGGGAGGGAGAGCCTTCAGTTTTCAGGCACCTCTTCTCTGGAACCAGCTTCCAGTTTGGATTCAGGAGACAGACACTATCTCTACTTTTAAGATTAGATTTAAAACTTTCCTTTTTGGTAAAGCACATAGTTAGGGCTGGACCAGGTGACCCTGAATCCTCCCTTAGTTATGCTGCAATAGGCATAGGCTGCTGGGGGACTCCCATGATGCATTAAGTTTTTCCTTTTCAGTCACCTTTTTCACACAGTATGTGTTAATTGGTAGTAGGCTTTCGAGCCTATACAGCTTGGAGTAAGACAACATGCATGAAGAGGATGATGTGGACAAAATACTCATTTGCCTAATAATTCTGAACTCCCTGTATTTGAAGATCCTAGATGACTTCCATCTTGAGTTATGGCATTCACAAGATTTTCAGAAAGCAGTGCATAATAAAAAGGCTGAGACCACAAGTGACCTCTTATCTTCCAATGTGTCATCTCCACCTCTCATCCTGCTGCTGTCATTACACTGTCTTAACACACACCCTGCCACACTTCCACACTCGCTGTGTTATTAACTTACATGACCTTTGAAGTAGAGACCTACCAAATCTTTGAACCATAACCCAACCTTCTATAGTACGCTTGTTTATTCTAATGAAAGCCACTAATACTGGCCACAGTGCTGTTGTTTTGGTCGTCCTTTACACAGATGTGTAGTTAATGTAATGTTTTTGTAAGGTTTTATGGTAAAACTGACATTTTCTAAGGTTTAACAAAAATGAGTAATGAGTACTGGGACGCCACGTTTTAAACACTAAATACATAAATACACACATATTCTGACTCACACACCTTATTACACTTTGGTCACAGGTAACTGGTCCAGTCATCCAGTTTATGATACATTAGCAGACAATCCAGAGGCTTAAAACTCGTTGAGAGTTTTTTTTTCTAAAACCGCATTATGAGATCACTAGCATAAGCTTTTTAAATTTGTTCTCAATTTTAATCTACTCTTCTAGCATGCCTTATGTGAAGCAACTCGCAAGAACAAACAGAAATTGATCTAAGTGAGGTTCACAAACTGTCCATTTCACTTTCGCTTGTTAACAGATCGAGAAAGGTCGAAGTTACATGGTTACTATAAAAATGTGCCATCCAGTCTTGGAAATTTAATGACTGGGTTAACTGAGCTTGTGCAGTACAAGGATGCTAGTGAACCAGTGTTGGCCACACCCTGTCTACTACTGATATCAAGACCTTTTCACTGCATCTTTCAGCCAGATGCTTCGTGTAACAACTGAGTAGCGTAGACTATTGAACAGCTGTATATCATTTTAAAGTGTTGAGGCTTCTCCCAGATATTGCGAGTGGTTTATCTCATAAAGATTTTACAAGGCTCCACATGGCTGCTGGAAGATAACAGAGTCTTTCCAGATGATCCCAAAATCTAGGAACAAATCTGAAAACTGTGGTGGAGGTTTAAGGGAGTTGGATAAGTTGGGGAAAAAGTCATATATTGCATGCCCTTCTTGCCTTCATAAGGCAGTTCGATAGAGATGACAACAACTGGGCAAAGAGAAAGGTCTCATCAGAAATTTCTGGGATGTCTTTTCTACATTTTTCTTTAATATACAAAGAATGGGATCTGCTAGCATATTCCCAATAGAGCTGCCAGAACATAAAAGCTCAGAAGAAACCAGCACATGAGTACAAATAAAGTGAGCAGTAAAGAATCATACTGGAATTTCCAGTAGAACCAGTCAACAAGTTCACCATCAAGAAAACTACACTCTGTCCCTTGAGAGTTCTTCGTCCTCTCCTCTCCACTTCCTGTTGGTTTGACCTCAGCTGTTTCCCATGACCACATTTCTCTGGGGCACTGTCACAGCATGCATTTTTATTATAGCATATAAATAGACTCCCTTGCTGTATGATCTAAAGAGGCCAGGCTATTTGATAGATACTTACCGAATACCAAAGCAGCTATGGCAAACAACAAATTCAAAGGCCAGAGAAGCCAAGACAGCATTAGAGGACAATTTCCCTTTCCCCCCCAGCCACTGTCTAAAGCCTGTATTGGCTGCCTTTTATACTCCAAGGGCATCCATTTTGCCAATCACATTAGACTGACACAATCCAACCAATTGAATTAAGCTGCAAAAATAACATCAGCATCACCACCAATGCAATTCCAGCTCCTGTTACTCAGCATCGCAGCAAAGTGTTTGATTATTTTAAATGAAGGGCACTGGGCAGAGAGAAGATGCTTTCCCCTCACATAGAACAAAAGGCCAACATTCCAGGTGGCAGGTAAGGTTTCTTCACGTTTGTCTGCTGAAATGCATCCACCAATTTCAGCTTTGCACATTTTTCAAATGTCATACTCTTTATGCTACTGTGCTATTAGCTGGAAAAATGCAAAAACAACTGGGGGAATTTTAGTTTTTTTTAAAAAGGGTGGGGCCACTTATAGAAGCAATACATAGCAAGAGACATAATCATAATAATGAGGTATTAAAACAAACTTTTGCTATTATAAAAAGGAAAAGAAAACCTTATTTTTTCTATTGTTTCTATATGGTGTGCTATTTGTAAAACACCTACCCTTAGTTATGGTAATGCGTTACTGGAAGACAAACAGTTGGACCCAGGCAGCTCCCATCTTTCAGTATTTATTGTAAACTCAAACATGCAGTCATTTGCAACTGGAAATTATCACAGATGGCAGATCCAGCCATCTAACAGAACTGATTCCCCCATTTCAAATTACACACCACGCATGCATCTTTTCATTACTGATCTCAGCTGCTTGCCAGCATTGCTTTGCATCACTGCAGCTCAATGCAGGGTACATTTGCAATACTTGGGCTTTGCAGGGCTTACCTGGCATAAATGTCTGCAGCACATCAAAAACCAAGTAGAAAAACCATACATCTATAATGTGAGCACCATAATCACCAATTTACTCGCTTTGAATGTGTTCACTGAAACTTGAACTGTGCACTGAAATGCAGGCAACATTATAGTTAGTCAAAAAACTCCCCGACCTCTTCAGAGGTGTGAAAATAAATATGTGAATGATGTGGAATATCATTTTCTCCCTGTGGTCGGGTGCTCGCCTTAAGAACAAGTCTGAAGCCGCCTTCAAAACATGTTTATCTGTAGGTTACAGTAACTATAGAAGCAGAAGAAATATAACAGATGAGGAGAAGTCAATGAGTTACCATAGTAGGACAAAATCAAAAAACCTTTCTTGTTGCTTGTTCTCCTCTTAGTCTGCAAAAATACTTTTGAGTCTCTCCCCTTTCACTTTATTTTCTTTTTGAAAAACTTCTTGTTTTCCATCTACTTCCCCTCTCTTCATTTTCTTTCATCATCTGTGTTTTCCTCATCCTCCTCACTTCATGTTTGTGCATCCTTTTCATTTCCAGCTGTCCTCCCTACCATCATCTATGCATTTCTATCCATTTGCTCTACAGTTCCGTCTCAAAGAAATAGAATTAAATCTGCTTGGCAGCTGCCAGGATTTTGTGAATGTGTATATGTGTGCCGACGCTAAACCACTGCCCAAGGGGATATGTGAATTTGACAACGTCATCAAGTTATCACACACACCTGCATATCGAGCAAGGCCAGGCTTGCAGCTAAGTAGCCACACAACAGCAAACATCTTGTTCGTACGAAACGCTGAAAGACTTTCACCGTCCTCCTGGTCCAAAGAGAGAAGTTACTATCACACTGCACCACAATACCAGCAACTTTCATTTGGTTTGGATTTTTGCCTCCAAAAGTTACATTTCATTCAAAGTTTTCATTCTCTTCTCCCAAGCTGATTACAGTGTTTTATGGGATGCAAATTTACCCTGATTTATTAGAGTATTTAAATACAAGCATCTTTGTTTTTCCTTTTACAACCCCAAAGGGAAAGAGGAAAATACTTACAGTGTAATTTAAGCCCATAAAAGTACACAATTTCCAGTCAAGGATCACCTACACTGCACTCTTTCCCTCAAAGACAATACTTATAACAGCTTGACTGACAACAATTGATATGCCAGTGATTTAAATTAATATCATAAAGAGTTGTTTCACGCTTAAAGGTGTGTGTTGGGTTTAATTTTACACCCCTGGTTCCATCCATCCATCCATCTTCAACCGCTTATCCGAGGCCGGGTCGCGGGGGCAGCAGCCTAAGCAAAGAGGCCCAGACCTCCCTCTCCCCAGCCACCTCCTCCAGCTTATCCGGGGGAATACCAAGGCGTTCCCAGGCCAGCCGAGAGATATAATCTCTCCAGCGTGTCCTGGGTCTTCCCCGGGGCCTCCTCCTGGTGGGACATGCCTGGAACACCTCACCCAGGAGGCGCCCAGGGGGCATCCTTGTCAGATGCCCGAACCACCTCAGCTGACTCCTTTCGATGTGGAGCAGCAGCGGCTCTACTCTGAGCCCCTCCCGGATGGCCGAACTTCTCACCCTATCTCTAAGGGAGAGGCCAGCCACCCTTCGGAGGAAGCTCATTTCCGCCGCTTGTATCCGCGATCTCGTTCTTTCGGTCACTACCCACAGCTCGTGGCCATAGGTGAGGGTAGGGACGTAGATCGACCGGTAAATTGAGAGCTTCGCTTTTACACTCAGCTCCCTCTTCACCACGACGGACCGGTGCAGCGTCCGCATTACAGCAGCTGCAGCCCCAATCCGTCTGTCAATCTCCGGCTCCCTTCTCCCATCACTTGCGAACAAGACCCCGAGATACTTGAACTCCTCCACTTGGGGCAGGAACTCATCCCCGACCCGGAGAGGGCACTCCACCCTTTTCCGGCTGAGAACCATGGCCTCAGATTTGGAGGTGCTGATCCTCATTCCCGCTGCTTCACACTCGGCTGCGAACCGTTCCAGTGCGAGCTGGAGGCCCCCACCTGATGAAGCCAACAGAACCACATCATCCGCAAAAATCAGAGATGAGATTCTGAGGCCACCAAAGCGAAAGCCCTCCGCCACTTGGCTGCGCCTAGAAATCCTGTCCATAAAAATTATGAACAGAACCGGAGACAAAGGGCAGCCCTGGCGGAGCCCATCACCCACCGGGAACGAGTCCGACTTATTGCCGGCAATGCGAACCAAGCTCCTGCAACGGTTGTATAGGGATTGAATGGCCCGTAGCAATGGGCCAGACACCCCATACTCCCGCAGCACCTCCCACAGGACACCCCGAGGGACACGGTCGAATGCCTTCTCCAAGTCCACAAAACACATGTAGACTGGTTGGGCAAACTCCCATGCTCCCTCAAGTACCCTCGAGAGGATAAAGAGCTGGTCCAGTGTTCCGCAACCAGGACGAAAACCGCATTGTTCCTCCTGTATCCGAGGTTCGACTAGCGGACGAACTGCCTCAGTGACCTCGCCCCCGGAAATTGGCGGGTCATTCCCCTCATCCCCAGACTCTGCTTCCTCCTCGGAAGACGTGTCAGTGGGATTAAGGAGGTCCTCGAAGTATTCCTTCCACCACCTGACAATTTTCTCAGTCGACGTCAACAGCGCTCCACCAGCACTATACACAGTGCAGGTAGAGCACCGCTTTCCCCTCCTGAGACGCCTGACGGTTTGCCAGAATCTCTTCGAGGCAGTCCGAAAGTCTTTTTCCATGGCCTCTCCGAACTCCTCCCACACCCGAGTTTTTGCTTCAGCCACTGCCCGAGCCGCATTCCGCTTGGCCTGTCGATACCCGTCAGCTGCCTCCGGAGTCCCACAGGCTAACCAAGCCCGATAGGACTCCTTCTTCAGCCTGGTGGCTCCCTTCACCTCTGGTGTCCACCATTTGGTTCAGGGATTACCACCACGGCAAGCACCAACCACCCTGCGGCCGCAGCTCAATGCAGCAGCTTCGGCAATGGAGACGCTGAACATGGTCCATTCGGACTCAATGTCCCCAGTCTCCCTCGGAATGCTGTTGAAGCTCTGCCGGAGGTGTGCGTTGAAGAGCTCACGGACTGGGGCCTCTGCTAGACGTTCCCAGCACACCCTCACTACGCGTTTAGGTGTACCAGGTCTGTCCAGTGTCCTCCCCCGCCACCTGATCCAACTCACCACCAGGTGGTGATCAGTTGACAGCTCAGCCCCTCTCTTTACCCGAGTGTCCAGAACATATGGTCACAGGTCTGGTGATACGATTACAAAATCGATCATCGACCTACGGCCTAGAGCGTCCTGGTGCCACGTGCACTTATGGAAACTCTTATGTTCGAACAGGGTGTTTGTTATGGACAAACTGTGATTAGCACAGAAGTCCAATAACAAAGCACCGCTCGGGTTCAGATCAGGGAGAACGTTCCTCCCAATCACGCCCCTCCAGGTCTCGCTGTCATTACCCACGTGAGCATTGAAGTCTCCCAGCAGGACAACAGAGTCTCCAGGTGGAGCACCTTCCAGCACCCCCCCCCCCAGGGACTCTAAGAAGGCTGGGTACTCTGAACTGCCACTCGGCGCATAAGCGCAGATGACAGTCAGGACCCGTTCCCCGACCCTAAGGCGCAGGGAACAAACCCTCTCGTCCACCGGGAAAAACCCCAACGTACCGGCAGCAAGCCGAGGGGATATTAGAATACCCACCCCAGCCCGCCGCCTCTCACCAGGGGCAACTCCAGACTGAGACAGAGTCCAGCCCCTCTCCAGGAGACTGGTTCCAGAGCCCAAGCCATGCGTAGAGGTGAGCCCAACTATATCTAGCCGGTACCTCTCAACCTCACGCACTAACCATTCCATGTCCCTATTGCCAGTCTTGGCAGCCGGGGGTCAGTCCGCCAGGGCCTCCGCTCCTGGCCGCCACCCGACACACAATGCACCCGACCCCTATGGCGCCTCCTGCGGGTGGTGGGCCTGCGGGATGATGGGCCCATGTCTCCTCTTCGGGCTGTGCCCGGCCGGGCCCCATGGACTAAGGCCCGGCCACCAGGCGCTCGCCCTCGAGCACCCTCCCCGGGCCTGGCTCCAGGGCGGGGCCCCGGTAACCCTATCCCGGGCAGGGTAAACTGTTCCCTCGATGTCCTTTTCATAAGGGTCTTCTGAATCGCTTTTTGTCTGGTCCATCACCCAGGACCAATTTGCCATGGGAGACCCTACCAGGGGGCAAAAGCCCCCAGACAACATAGCCCCCGGGATCCCTGGGACACAAAAACCCCTCCACCACGATAAGGTAGCGATTCAAGGAGGAGCACCCCTGGTTGAATCTCTGAAATGCTTTCATGAGCTCTGAGCCAACAGATTTCTAGCCTATAAAACATGACTGCAGATATGTACCCAGGATAATTTACAGCTAGTTATTACTTGTGTGGAATTTAGCAGTTCTGCAGTTTCATCTTTCTTGCTAAATGCAGCAAAATGTCCTCAGCATGTTATTAAAAAAACAAAACCATCCAGTGTCTGAGGGATATTTGTGAGGAAGTTTTTATGCCATGTAACTTGAATGTGTCCTGCAATAATTGTAACTTAATAGTTACATTAAAAAGCCAATTTAGAAAAACAGTAAAAGAAGTTAAAGAAGTGAGTGCGAAACAGTTCTGCTTCACTTTCACCTCCAAGCACACAAAGTCTTAACTCCTAGCAGTTCAAACATGCACACTAGTTCAGTGCAGCGATTAGAAGGGATTTAAATGGTTAAGACTCTCCGGAGCTTTACTGTATTTCTCTCGCTTTTTTGCAACAAATAATCCTAAAGGTAAAAGTGCCCATACACCAGTCTTACCTTGAGAGAGTTGCAGAGCGACACAGACGGGCTGCTGCCTGCAGCCTGCACATCTGCTGGGGATGTAATGCAAAGCTGATAGGAGACCCCCACTGCCAGAGTACTGATTACAGCACCCTGGTTTTGGGACTGTGTAGTCTTAGCGGGCAGATGGTATCATCCATTTCAGTTACTACAGTCAGAGAAAAGCCCCGACCCCGGAGTACCTGTCAGGACTGCAGCAGACAACGAAAAATTGAACTACAGTACGTGTCTTCGTTTTATTTCTCTAGTGCCAATTAAAAGGCATGTAAAAGGGGCGCTTCGTTGGCTACCTTAAAGTTACCTTCTGATGCTGTGGCAGGACCAGGCGGGGCAAATGCAAATCAAGGTGGTGCTAATTGGCTGGAAAAGCCCTCCGGCAGCACTGTCTTTGGAGGGTGGAGGAGCAGGACTTAAAGGGTGTCCTGCTCTGTCAGAAAAGGAACCCGTGTGCTGAGTCTGCGTGTTATCCGCTGTGAAGGCTAGAGGCGTTTCTGTTTCTCTGCACCGTCATTTCTTTTAAATTATGATCTAAATAAAACCCCGATTAAAATATCATCAAACGTTTAGGTTACACGAGACTTTTCGGGTTTTTGAGTGTAAGTTAAATCTAATTATGGCCATTGGGTTACAGACTTGATTACTGAGTCACTTGCAGGTGGTACAGTTAGCACCATTTGCGATTTATTTTCAAGAGCAAAGGTAAGCAAAATTAAAAGTAAAATATTTAAACGAATACGAAACTTTCGAACGCAGTAGCTAGTTAGCATTCCGGCTTAGACATCCTGATAATTTACATGCTAATCAATAGGGCGCCTTTTCAAATTAAGTTTAAACCAATGACTGTAGAAAACTGTTTTCTATAGTCATTGGTTTAAACCTGGACAAAAGAGGTGAAACAAAATCAACCCACAAATAGTCATTAGCCAACTCTAAAGTTGTATATACCTTGTTCACATTGTAGACTTTATTTTTTAGAAAAATAGAATTAATAACTTAATTAAATGTACGTTTCCACCTGGTCTCCCTAACTTTCATGTTTCGTCTGCTACTTTCAGGCGAAATCGTCTTCCTTTCAAAATAAAGACTGAACTAAAACCTAAAACCACTTAACTTTATACGTGAGTTTTTGTTCTGCGTTGTTGTTTGTTTGTTGTATTTGTCACCTCACTTTACACTTTGAAACTAAATCTGACGGTTTTTAAGTTACAAAATATAGCAAATCAATTCATCAAGAAACGTAAGCGAATCAGCAACAATCCCTCAAGAAGGGCTGATCCCAAAACGCATACGGCTCTTTGCATTATCACAATATCTAACTACTGGTATTACTGGGCAGCAACTGGGAATAATCGTGTCGTATTTAAGAAGGGACGATGCCATCTTGTGGAGGAAAATGAAAAGCCACAAAGAAATGGTTCCTTCCAAAGTAGCACTACCTTTACTCCACTAACGTTGAGCTTTGAAAGTCATATATTTAAATGGCTATAGAAACATTATTGGTATACAGTGCTAATCTGCACTGTATGTTATGTATTTCATCTGGAAAACTGCTTTTCCAAATATGTGGAAATTATTTTGTTCTGAGTCTTTTGAACTGATGAAATTTGAATAAATAGTTAATAGTGTGCCACGAGTAGTTCCCAAGAGTAGGCAGAGAGGAAATAGAAAAATGTATGTATTACCAGGTAAAATGGTGCCAAAAGACTTCTGAAATATTTTCAGCTGTCCCTTTAGAGATACAGTCACTATTTCACAGAGGTAATCAATCACTGATTCACTATATCTGGTGCCCCTTTGTAGGTTATCTACAGATACAGAGGTTAGAGGGCAGATATGATGGTAGCCCCCCTTTGGATATCTGCTGTCATGTTCAAATCTTTTAAATGTTTTCTTTTATTTAATTTTCATCCTTTGGAAGTTGATTATTGATTCTATAAAATATAACATCACCTGTTTTCTTTCCATTCACCTAAAACGGCAACATAAAACTGATCTGATCTGCCTAGTTACAAAATAAATACATAATAAAATAATTCTGTCACCAATGTAAAAATAAATCCGTGATAATTACAAAGTGTGTCATTTGTAATGTTCTTTCAACCAGTGGTCTGAGTTACAACTTCACATAAATCAAGTCAAGTCAAGTCAAGTCAAGTTTATTTATAGAGCACATTTAAAAACAACCAAGGCTGACCAAAGTGCTGTACAGTAAATACAGATAAAAATACAATAGAACACAATTTCGTAATAACACCTCGCTGATAAAAATAAAATAAAAATATATAAAACAAATAAATTAAACCTTTCTAAAAGCCAATGAAAAGAGGTGAGTTTTAAGAGCGGTTTTAAAAGTTTCTAGGCTTTTGGAGAGTCTGACGTGAGGAGGTAAACTGTTCCACAGTCTGGGTGCAGCCACAGCAAACGCCCTCTCTCCCTTTGTCTTTAATTTATACCTGGGAACATCTAAAAGCATCAGGTCGGCTGACCTCAAAGATCTCCTGGGGCGATAAGTTCTAAGGAGTTCTGACAGGTAAGAAGGTGCAGTGCCATTTAAAACCTTAAAAGCCAGCAATAAGATTTTAAAATCAATCCTAAAGGCAACTGGGAGCCAGTGGAGAGAGCAGAGAACCGGAGTGATGTGGTCTCTTTTTTTTGAACCGGTCAACAGGCGAGCGGCAGCGTTCTGCACCAGTTGAAGGCGATGTAGACAGGAACGATCTAGGCCAGCATAGAGGGAATTGCAGTAGTCTAGCCGTGAAGTAATAAAAGCATGGACCACTCTTTCTAGATCGTTCCTGCAAAGGTAAGACTTGACTTTGGCTAAAATCCGCAAATGATAAAAAGATCCCTTAACTACAGAGCTGATTTGTTTATCAAGTTTAAAAGCATTGTCAAAAATAACACCAAGACTCTTAATGGAAGAAGTGCAATCGGAGGTTAGGGGTCCCAAAAAGTCAAGAGAGAAGTTGGGATCTTTAGGAAGCCCAAACACAATGACTTCAGTTTTGCTTTCATTAAGGTGTAAGAAGTTAAGAGTCATCCAAGTCTTAATGTCAGACAAGCAGGAGAGTAGCGGCTGCAAAGAAACATTGCAGTTCAACCTCAGAGGGAGGTAGATCTGAATATCATCGGCAAAGATGTGGAAGGACACATTATGTTTACGGAGCACATCGCCCAGAGGGAGCAAGTACAGAATAAACAACAGGGGGCCTAGTATGGACCCCTGAGGTACGCCACAGGTTAAAGGAGCTCTGGGAGATGACAGTTCACCAAGGTGAACAGAAAAACCCCTATTATTCAAATAGGACTGGAAAAACTTTAAGACAGTGCCCTTTAACACAATGTTGAAGGCGGCATAGCAGTATGTTGTGATCAACAGTGTCGAAGGCTGCTGTCAGGTCCAGGGTTACTAAGACAGCAGCACAACCAGAGTCAACAGTTAAAAGCAAATCATTAAAAACTCTCAGAAGGGCGGTTTCTGTGCTATGCCGAGCTCTAAAACCAGACTGGAACTTCTCATAGAGATTGTTATTGTCAAGAAATAGCTGGAGCTGCGTGAGGGCGGCTCGTTCCAGTACTTTAGACAGAAAAGGGAGGTTGGAAATGGGCCTATAGTTAGAGAGTAGGGATGGATCTAGATTAGGCTTTTTAAGGAGAGGTTGAACAACAGCGTGCTTGAAGGGTGTTGGAAAACAACCAGAACTGAGGCAGGCATTGATCAGGACCAGAAGGAAAGGTCCGACTGAGTCCAGAACCTGCTTCAGAAGCCGAGAGGGGATAGCATCGGTGGAACAGTTGGTAGTCTTAACCTTGCAGACTATTTCATGCAGCTGAGAGAGAGAGATTGGTTCGAACTGATTAAAGGCAGAATGGCACAAAGACAAAACACAGGGATTGGAAGGTGAAGATGGAATGACAGACTGCAGGGAGGAAATCTTGTTTACAAAGAACTTTAGAAAGTCATTACAGAGGGTGGCAGAAGGTGTGAGGCTGGTGGATGTGTAAGGATTTACAATGGAATTTAAAACACGAAACAGAGTCTGAGGTTTATGGACACTACTGCTAACCAGGTTTGATATGTAGGAGGACTTGGCCTCTTTGACGGCTTTCTGATAGGTTGAAAGAGAGTCTCTGAGGATATTAAAAGAAATGTGCAGCTTGTCCTTTTTCCATTTTCTCTCAGCACACCTACAGGTGCGCCTGAGAGCACGAACAGAGTCTGTAATCCAGGGTTCAGCGTGAGCTTTGGGACGGAGTGTTTTTAGGGGAGCGATGAGGTCCAAAATAGAAGTACATGTTGAGTTGAAAAGCCCCAGTGTTGCTTCACATTTGACTGATGGGTGAATTGGTGCTGATGTGACATTCACAGTATAATTAGACTCACTTTAGACAGCGACATTCCAGCTTTGGTGAAGGTGCTGTATTTGATACGTTAAAATAGTAGGGATCACTTGTGAAGACTAATCTGCAGTGTTAAAGTTTAATTTTAATTTTTAATTTGTTATTTTACTTTAATAGTTTAGTTGTTACTTTTATTGAAGTAAGATGTCTCTCTCAGCAGGGCAGCCTCCAGATTTTTTTTTTTAATGGGGTGGCCATATGGGGGGTCACTAAAAATATTGGGTTGGCACACCAAAAACAGAAGAGTGCAGGGGTGCAGCAGAGGGGAGGGGGTGACGCCGGGAAATTGTGAGGAACATGCAAAGTGACACAATCCGAATGACAAAAATTGTATAATCAGGAATAAATAACAAGTTAATGTTTCAACTCATTGCAGGGTGCCTTCCTCTCTCTTGTGCTCACGTTTATTAAAATTATTACCAACATAAGACAATCTTACCGGGGCGACCTTCAAATTTTGAGGGGTGGCCAGTGGCCCCCCCTGGCCCTCCTTAGTGGTGCCCTGTCTCTCAGGACTCATACTGTAAGCTGGATGGAGGAGGCAAACTGCTCTGCGATACTATGATATATCATACTATCTGCAAAATGGTAATGGGTTACAAGAAGTCACGAAAGTATATGAAAAATGTCAACAAATATTTAAGACAAAAGACAAAACAGAACCAGCCCTTTACTTTATGACAGCTCGATAACCAATAAAAAAGTTGAACGCAATACAAGCAGGCTCGTAAGCCAATCAAAACCAGAAAAGGGCGGGCGCTGGATTGTTGTGGTTGACGTTTTACTTCCTCTTTCTTTGCGACGTGAAATCAATAAACTGCAGCAGCGAAGCTCAAGTAGGAAGAGAGGAGAATCCGCGAGAAAAGCGACTTCACGAAGGAAAACGTCTGTCGCATGTTTTATGTAGAAAGTCAAAAAAGTAAGAAGAACGAAAATAGTCGGTCGAAGAGCTCATGTGATGTGAAGTGAGACAATCGGGGGCTGCTGCTGCTCACAAGACTGCTGCATGTGATATCGATTACAGAAATAAGTCACAGGGATGACCACAGCCCTGCTTCGGGCCCACATGGACGGCTAGAAATTCAGGCTTGAATGCAGAGGTTTGTAGTGTGTTTTTTCTTTTTACCTTTATTACAACCGTGTTGTTCCCGCAGGTCTCTGAGATTTAATTGCGATAGTTTCGCCTTTCCCCCCCTGACTGATGTTAAAGTTTGAGAGAAAGTCTGCAGAAAGAGTTTTTAGCCTAATTCACTGGTCAAAAGTAAGTTGAATTGTGACGCAGACCTGCAGATCAGTAAAAAAAGAACAACTTTTCCTAGTAAACGCCAACAAATATCTACCAAAGAAATGGAGGAAGTACACTTTCGTGTGAAATTCATGTGTGTGTGATATGATGTTTATGTGTAAAAAGTAAAAAAAAAAAAAAAAAAACTGCACGAGAATTATATGTGCAAGTATGCAAATTAGTCCAATGTGTCAAATAAAGGAAAACTTTCCAGATGGCATCAGTCCTCATCGATAAACAATCCAGCGCCTGAGACTAAGTGCATCCCTTTTCTTGTAGTAGTCCTGTTTACCCTGATGGATGAAGCCTCTGAGAAACACAGATAAAGTAAGAATGAAGCACCTTAACTAATGTTTTGGGGTTTTTTTTTCTTGTTTTAAATTTCCACCTTGTACAGAGTCCTCTTGCCAGAAGACCAAACATGGTGCACGTCTACAACTGCCATCCTTTCTCCTCTCAGCAGATTGTGCAGGTAAAGTGAAACCTGACTGACGCTGATCCCATGTCAGCCGTGTTTTATTACCTATGCTCTCGTCTTCACTGCTTTCCCACTCTGTGGCTCAGGTGGAGAAGGAACCCGGACTGGTCTGCTGTGGAGGTGGAGCTATTTTTGTGGTGGCGACTGGAGGATGCAAGGTTGCTTTAATGTGCTTATGTTTACAGTTTGTGACCTTTTTAAAAATGTATTTATTTTAGTAATGACTTTGGTGGTAGCGAGGCAAAATAAGATAAAATAGTCAGTTTTGTGTTAAGCCTCTCCCACCAGATGTGCAAAGGTATTTGAGGGCATATCAGTCCCGTTAACTCCACTGGGACGAGTTAATTTCGCTCCAGACCACTTGAATTACATCATGCTCAAAGGTTATTATTGATGTTTTGTCTTCCTCATCTTACTTAAGCATTTAGTAACTAACCCTTTGTAGTAGCCTGACACTGTTGTGCTGAACTGAATCCAGGTGGAGGCGTACAATGTGGAGGTGGAGGGCTGCCCCCTCATCTGCCGCTTTTCCACCATGGGCGCTGTGAGGAGCATCCAGCATAGCAAGATAGGTAAAGACATTTCCTGTCTCCCTCTGCCCTCTGTACTGACATTCACTTTTTTGCTGTCTGTCTCCCATATGTGAGCAAAATGGCTTCAAGTGATGACAGTGTAAACTGGAAAGGCATCAAAAACAAAGACACTAGACACTGAAAAATCTTGGGTTTTATCACTGCCTCCTCTGTGCTCACTCACTTCTAGGAGACTACCTGGTGACCATTGAGGAAAAGAACAATGCCACCTACCTGAGAGCATACACCAACTGGCGTTACCAGGTACACAAGAACCATCTCGAGTCCAAATCACCCAAGAGTAAAAATAGGACAGAAACCTCCTTGTGGTTAGGGGAAAAAGTGGTTGCGAGGTGATTTTTCATTCGGCGGCAGATTGCAAGTAGTTGCAGTGACCAACTGGTTGGCCAGAGGTTGAATGCACACCACCTTTAACTAGGATTACCTCACTCTGGTGGTATGCAACCTGTCTCCAAGCAGTTGCAGTCCACCTAGAAATGACTGCGGTCAGTCTCACAAAGCGTAGCTCACAAAGGTTTGTAAATAACTAGCATCTAGATTACGAATGCAGATAGATGCTAACACATAATCAGTCAGTCAGTCTATCAGTCTGCTCTAATGGATGCAGATCATCTCCAATGTGTTTCATTGGAATGGCAAACTTGACTCGGCTCATTGTGAATTAGTTTAATTATGGTTCTATGCATAAATCTTATGTTGCTTTAATGTGATTAAACTAAGGAATATAATAAGCTTTTGTAAGAAAAAACTATCTCTCAGATTTAAACTGTGAATTTTTTGAAACTGGTAGTCAGATGTTGTTGTCAGATTGTTCTAGCTCTCTAGCTAGCTGTCTTAATTTGAACTGTACATCCTGTTATCTTCATATCACGGTATACTATACCAAACCTTCTAATTGAGGTCACGAGCACCCTCAATTAGTCTCAATGGTCATATGTCCAAGCTTACCTATGTTAGAGACAGACTGTCAAAGCAAATGGTATAAAGGGCGTTTAAACATGTGCATAGTTATGGATAAATTATGCTGAGAGCAAGAAGAAATAAGCAAATTATATTCCACCAAAGGCAGTCTGCAGCTGTCATGTATATTGCTGTTTTCTAATTACACACTGGGAAATATGTTAATGCCTTATTTGCCCTCTGTTCAGGCAGAGGAGAAAGCCCGCGTTGGGGTTCGTTTGTTGGGCCACTTGCTGGGTGGAGCATCTGTGTGGGGTGGAGTGCAGATGGAGATTATTGAGATCCCTCTGTCAGAGCGGCCCATTGCCGTGTCTTGCTGCCCGGTTAGAGGAGACCTGCTGGTTGGCTCTGAGAACACTCTGGTTCTCTTTACGTTGAGACAACACAACCAGCAGAACCTGGTAAGAACTCAATTCTTAATCAAAGTTTACCTGCTTTATTGACGTTATGGAGTTTATCTGCATTTAAATTTACAATTCAATAATGTCTTTAATTTGTTAAAGACTGTTTATTTAAGTTTTTGTTACTTTTTTGCGCAAACCGGTGTAGCTTCTCTCTGATAAGGGTCGATTTCAAGGTGCTTCAACCTTTGTCTGCTGCTCCACAATACCTCCCACATTAATTTCAGTGCTTCTTAAGCATCTCCGTTGGGCTTTGGTCTTCCTCTCATGCTGGACTCAGGACAGAATGGATGCTGCATTTATTCAATACACCATTTTGTAGTACTGATTTGTGATATGGTGCTTTGTGTGCCAGATGGGAGTCTTTAATGGGCCAATTCAGGCCCCCACGCCTTATGTTTAACATCCCTGCTTTAAATAATATCTCTTCAATATAATATGACGTCTTGGAAATAAAGATTTTTTTCCCGCACATACTGTTGGTAACTTGCACTCTTTTTTAGAAGATTTTAAAGTATTTTCCAAATATGATGAGTACCTTTACAAGGTTTTGTTAAGGTGGCAGCTTAACACCATTTATTTTAATAGCTGGCTGTAAAAAGATCAAATGTTGTGGTAACGTCTCTCATCGAAAATGAGCAGACTCACTGATAACCTACACACTATGTTACACTGGAATAATGTTTGTTTCTTTGGGAGGAAAATCAGGAGAATCGGAGTCTTCAGAGCAGCTGGCCAAACACTCGGCAGCGCTGCGGTCAGAGTCAAGGTAACTAAAAAAACACACATTTATTAATTTATTAAGATATTTTCAGTCAAACACTCATTTTGTATCGCAACTATCTACAAATCATCATCTGATCATTGATCAGAGAAAGATGTCTTACAATGAGCCGTGTGTATTTTATTTCATATGGCAAAGAGTTTACATTAGATGTGAATTAGGACTAAAAAGCTTCTGTTCAATAGGCCTGTTTTCTACCAACAGCTCAGTCTTCAAGTTCCAGCCAGAATCTTTCCGTCCTGGATTTTGAACGCTCCGTCATCCTGCACCTTCCAAAAATCACACCTAAGCAGGTGCTTTTCTTCACTTATTTTTATCTGTGACTGTGTCAAACTGTTATATCAACCATGTTCACTGCACCTATTTATATTTAAAAATGTAAGCCTTTTCTGAGTGGATAGCTTGCATTTACATAATGAGAGAAAGAGAACAATTTCTGTCGTACTGGGAAATTTCTAACTTAAGCATTTTTCCTTGTTTTTTTTTTTTTTCCTAAATATTTTGACCGCTAGGTGGCACTGTGCGACACATATGTGGCTGTGCAAGGAGAGCTGGAAGTCTTGATATTAAAACTGGATGAAACCTCTGAACCCCAAACCCTGGAGGAACCACTGGACACAAATAACGGTAACGGCACACATGTAAATGCTCTATAATGTGTTTTAAGTTATGGCTTTAGGGTGATTTTTTTTTCTATTTAACTAGAAAGGGATGAGTACAGAGACCTTTATGAATATGAATTACATTACTGAAGCTGTCAATTAGACATTTTTACAGAGTTCTCAAGCATTCTTTTTGGTTTTATTCTACAGATTTAATACTAAGAAAACAACATAAAAAATGCATTCAAGCTCATACTTTGAAATTGTCCACATGCAGCAGAGCATGAGACATTTTATCAAATGTAGGAGTGACCTGTGATATGCAATCTGTGATCTTTCTGCATGCACAGCAGAATATCTGGAAGACCAGGCTGACTTTCTGGTTGTTCCGAGACACCAGGAGTTACTTGGCGATCGAGCTAAAGACTGCGACATCCCAGTTAGCATTGAAAAAACCGGGCTGGAAGAAGGAAGGCAGTATGCACTTTCTTACGTTCTTTTCAGGTGTGTCTGCACTTCTGAGTTTGTTCCTTAAGAATATTTCTCCCAGCTGAGGTTTGACTGAACTCCCTCCGGTCCTGCAGGCACTTTTCTCCAGAGTTCTTCCAAGGATGCAGCATGGATGAGATGCAGCTTCACTCCCTGCAGCTTTACCCGTTCTTCACTGGTGAGTACAACATCAGTGTCGAGTTAACAGTGGAAGATGATCTGTTTTGAAATGAGGAGAAATGGAATTTTTTTTTCTGAGACATTGTAGTATGTTCAGGAGTTTACATTCAGTCATCACAGGCATGAATCTCATGGTAATTTTGGACTTTTAATGATGTTTTGAACTCTTTGTTTTGCTCTAGTGTGAAATGATTGCACAGCACGCATCCTTAATGACTTTAAAAAAACATTGCATTTCAGTGAAGTGTCATACCATGACATTCATGCCCGTGATGAGTGCATGTAAAGCTTCATTGCTATAGAGATATCTCTGTGGTATTTCTACAGCACCTTCACATTTCGGTGCAGTTTGCTCATGTTGTAAAAAATAATCCTTTTTCTTTTTGTCCTTGTGTGCGTTTTTGCCCAATCATTGTTTTTGAGGGATTGTTACTCTCTCCCCAGGTAACCAGTCAGTGTCTCCCGATGAAGCGACATGTGTGTTCTGCTTCTTCTCCCTCCCCACCACGGGCTACCTGTACAGTCTGAAGGGTGGAGTTGAGCTCCTGTCAGCATATCAGTATCCAGAGAAGGTCCTGGAGGCGGCGCTAACAGACCACCTGTTGCACGTTATAACAAAGTATGTCTGCAGCCTTGAAGGAGCCTGCATTCTGTGTGTATTTACATTTTACACGGGTTTAAAAAAAATAGGGCTCTAAATTCAACAGTTCACCAAACATCAGATAGATTACCTTTTTCATCAAACCCATCAAGCCTTATTTCCATGATATTCCAATTATACCCAAATATAGAAAAGTTGGTGTGTATTTTTTAATCTGTGGTTCTTACTTTCTTTGTGGATTACAAGTACATTTCTCTGTGTGGCTGGTAGGAGTGCATTGCAGTGTTTTACAGTACGATGTGCAGCTCTAGCAGCCAGGATTGAAGACCCCTACATCGATACGACCATGAAGGTATGAGCCTGGCATTTACAATAAGCGAAGCTAATTTAAAAGAAAGTTCAGCCTCAGTGCTCCCCTCACTGCAGAGATCCAGTTGGTGGCGCTAATATCTGTATGGATTGTTATTACATGTCTGTAAATGAGAACACATTTAACATTTACGTGTGTGTGTGTGTGTGTGTGTGTGTGTGTGTGTGTGTGTGTGTGTGTGTGTGTGTGTGTGTGTGTGTGTGTGTGTGTGTGTTTGTAAGGCCTGCCCACCCTGCAGCCTGGAGGTCTGTGCGCTCAGGATGCAGCTCTTCATCGGCCTGCGGTCGATGTGCGTGTACGGGCGCCATGTCATCCTGCTCTCTGCCGCCGACGCAGAGACACCGGAGGAGACCGAACGCGGCACACAGCGCAGGGGCCTGTAAGTTGTACGCACAAACACGCCGCCATGTTGATTTGTACACCTTTTGATTTTTAAAGGCTTTTTCAGGTTTGACCTCAGATACTTCCCTGCAGTTACTTGCATGTGCATGCATGTACGCACAAACATTTGAACATTTATGAGCCTGTTTACTGTATGTGTGTACGTGTGTGTTGTTGTTATTATAGCGAGTTGAAAGAACACAACATGCTGACTGGTATTTTCCTGGCGGTGGGAATTGATCCCGCAACCACGCCAGCTCTGGAGAGCCTTCTATCACGCCCCTTACTGTAAGACAAACCCAAAACCCATCCAACCCCCGTCCTTGTTGTCACTTTCAGGCCAAGCTGCAATGACGAGACCCTCAAAACACTCTCGTTCTCAAATGAAATCTTTATAAAGTCCCCTTCTGTAACCCTTGTTAATCTTATGTTACAAGACTAAATGATTCTTCTTTGCTTCTGTGTAGAGGTTAGAGGAACTCCATTAAAAACATTTTAAAAAACTAAAAGGACTCCAAGAACACAAACCTCCACCAAGGGAGGTCACTTTCTAAGCAGTATTTACTCTTTAAGGTAATAGTGTTGTATTTTCAGTACATTTGTATATCTCTGTTCTTTTTAAACATACTTTAAGGAGTTTGCAGTGCAGCAAAAATAAGCAAAGCGTGAAGGTGTTTGTTATTTGCCCTGCTGAAACCTATTTTTTTATGTTAATATAGGACATGTGTGGGATTCAATTCATTTTTTAGTAAAATTAATTTTTGATCACAAGTTTATTTAAGAAACATAGTTTTTTAAAGCCGTGCAACCTTCAGATCAATCTATTGATTGAAGAGAGGTCAGAGGTCAAATTTTACATATTTTAAATACTTATACGGTACTTTCTTTATGTTGACAATACACACCACACTTGTAAGAATCATAGTTTCTTAGTTATAAGCTTTTTGTCAACCAATAAATCATGGTGTTGATTTTAAGGACCTTGGTGGATGTAAGGCAGAATTTGAACGTATTGTTAACATGACCCGACTCTACTAACTTTTATCAGCATCCATTCAAAACTTGTCCAGCTATCGTGTTGACAGACAGAAAGAAATGCAAATATACCAAAAGCATAACCTAAAATCACAGACAACATATTATTTCATTGATAAGAACTTAGTGATCATGCCGTTTGATATAGAAAATAAAGAAAGGCAAATATAAAATTATATAAAAATTTAAAATCGCTTTTTTTTGGATTCATAAGAAATAAAGAACTAGCAGAAAAGGTCTTAAGCAAGTAAGTTGCATGTTTTGTGAAGAAGTTCAGAAACCCTGTGACAGTATGCAGTCAGTCATTTCTGTTTAAAAAATGGTAAATGGTCTGTATTTGTATAGCGCTTTACTTGGTCCTAAGGACCCCAAAGCGCTTTACACTATCACAATCATCCACCCATTCACACACTGGTGATGGCAAACTACATTGTAGCCACAGCCGCCCTGGGGCGCACTGACAGAGGCGAGGCTGCCGGACACTGACGCCACCGGGCCCTCTGACCACCACCAGTAGGCAACGGGTGAAATGTCTCGCCCAAGGACACAACGACCGAGACTGTCGGAGCTGGGGCTCGAACCGGCAACCTTCCGATTACAAGACGAACGCCCAACTCTTGAGCCACGATCGCCCCAAAAAACCAAATGATTAAAGTGTTTGTGTGAGTTTTGCAGCTTGGTCTAAAAGAGACAGCACTTCCTGTTTTAGTTTCTAAACCTAGCCATGGTAACCTGCCTAACTGCCCTCGGTGTGTGTTTGTGTCTTTTTTTTCTCACAAACTAATCGTGTTAGAATTGACCTAAAAAGACAATTTTATCACTGAGGTTCCTGGATTCCTGTAACTCTTTCTCTTTGACTGACACGGATGCACACACACAAGCCCCTCACCGTGTAACAAACACCTCAACATACCCTTGGTATGAAGCTCCTGTTACCCTGTTCACTAACTGTTTGTTAAAGCTGGGCAGACACTTAACAAACAGCTGAATTATGCTGTGAAGTGTTAGCCACTGATGTAGCACAGCGCATGTAGAGAGCTAAACGATCATAGTTGTCTATCTGTAGCTTCACGTGATCTAAATGTGCCAAAAAATTAGGTATAATCTGCAGTTTACCAGATGGCAGGGGAGGAAGACAGGACAAAAACATCATTAATAACTAATAATTAAATGGAAAGTGGTGTATCAATCTAGACCTACTGCAGTGTTACTAAGCGAGGAGCCAGGGGCACTTACAGTCTCACAGGCTACCATTGTACTCGTTGGTGTCAAATGATAAACCTGTTTAAAGATGAACAGGCAATAATTGGTTCTAAAAACTGAGAGCAAATGAAGCAGATCTTATAGGCTAGATTATGTCCTCATGATCATTCTGACAGTTGTTTAGTGTGTGCCCAGTTTAACAGTTTGTTTGAATTTGTAAAATTGTGTCTGTACTGTCTTGTTGATGTCCTGTAAAGGCAATTTTTTTTTAATAGTTAAAATATCTACAACAGATCACAACAAAGGTGGGTATAAGTACAGGATTCTTCCTGTGTATGTTGTGACTCAATGGTCAAAATCTTTGCTAATTTTTCTATATGTTGCTGTGTAATGTTTGATCTCAGGAGCAGGAGGTGGACAGTGTCTTCTACCAAAGAAAGCAGTGCAGCGGGACATGGATGGAACCTCTATGTTGTGGACACCGTCCCCCCCTTTACTCTCTACCAGGAGATGGTAACTCTCATTTGCCCAAATTGTGTGTTGCGCAACTGTTGATGATGAATATGAAAAAGTAAACAAATACAGATCTGCTGTGCAATCACTTGTGATTTGTGTGTTTTTCAGGTTGAGTACAGTCAGCGTTATGCAGAGACCAACCCACAGGCCCAGAGTCTGCGACACCTCCTCAGCGAAGCTCACCTCCTCCTGCGTGCTGCTCTACTACACGCATCAGACGAGCAACAGACGGGCCCAGGTGGCCCAGCAGATCACAGGACAGATCGACAAGTGCTGGAGGAGGCGCTGAGGGAGAACTGTGCCCAGCTGGGAGACAGTTTCAGCAGGTAACACACAACCAACATTCTGTATTGATAATAACATTTTATGGGTTTTTAAATGTGTTCAGTCAATGAGATTTTACTCTGTTGGACACCTTTACCTTCAGTTTTTGTATTTTCTGGCTATTTTATTAAAATTTGTTTCAGCAAAACTTTTAATCTCTTCTTTTCTCTAAGGGGCGGTCAGAGGGAGTGTCACCTTGCTCTGCCGTACTACAGGATGTCTGGTCTGTCACTCACAGAGGTCATGTCCAGGAATCGGCCATTTCCGGGCAGCCCTTCCTCCTATGGCCCTGGCTTCCTGTTTTACCTGAAACATTTCCTGTTAGAAGACTCAGAGCAGACCCTCAGTCAGGTACACAAGATCTAAATGAGCATGATTTAACAAGTTGAGGAGATTACTTTTTCAC
Source organism: Diplotaxodon limnothrissa (assembly GCF_057381915.1). Lineage (NCBI taxonomy): Eukaryota > Metazoa > Chordata > Actinopteri > Cichliformes > Cichlidae > Diplotaxodon > Diplotaxodon limnothrissa. The sequence goes on along the minus strand of NC_140612.1, from coordinate 10,642,262 downwards.
ACAGCTGGTCAGCTTTTTTCCCTTAATTTAAATAATGATTTTAAACCATTTTGTAATTACTTAGAATGTCTTTGTCAAATATTAAAATTTGTTTTAAACATGACAAATATGCACAACAAACCTTAAGAAATTAGTAAGGGAACAAAAAAATACAAAATATTGAATCAAAAGAGACGGGGAACCTTTTTAATCTTTCTTTCCCTGCAGGAAGCAGCTGATCAGGTCATTGACATTTTCAGCCAATCAGAGCCTGTAATGCTCATAAGCATGTGCACCAGCCCCTGCATGATAAATGTCAGTCCTGCTCGGACGCTGCAAATTTTACAAAATCTGGAGGACTCGGTGGGCGTGTCGGTTTCACTGACAATCACCATGGCTACCATGATGCTGCGTTTGGGTGACCTGCAGCAGTACACACAGCTGATGGAGAGACACGCTGAGGTCAGGATTTCACTTGTTTTCTTTGGTGTACTAACTGCTCAAGGTGCAGTGCAAGGTCAAAGTTTGCTACATGATATTGCTTCTTTTTTTTTTTAAATTGTATGTCCATATTTTTTTTTTTATATTATATACTTTTCCACACAAAATGGACCAAAATAAAGAAAGTTGGTCCCTTTCCATTCTGTGCGTAGATGCTGCTAGTGTACGGGTTTATCGAGGAGCCGAGGCTGCTGCTCTATGGTGGATGTGCAAACCAGCATAGACGTGTTTATCCCACAGCTTTAACCCGCCAGATGGCCGACTCTCAGCCTGGACTGCTGGTGGCTGCCATGGTGGCTTTACATGAGAACAGCAAAGTTAAGCTGGAAGAGGCTGATCACATATTCAAGGTACTATTGGCACCTGGAAGTGCAGTGCCTGGAGGATAGTATATCAACCCGCTGATTTGTATTACTGCCTTTCTACACTTGGATGTAGAATTAATTTCAGTTTTGCAGAATCTGATGCTTTCTACGCTTTTAGGAGCTGCGTTGTGAAAACAGCCTGCAGGTCGACTTCTGGGAGGCGATGCTCATGGCATCATCAAATGACGCTGTCATTCAGGAGCTTCTGTTTCGGCTGGCTTCTGTCTACATCGACCGTCTAACAAATACAAAGTCAGAAAAGCACACAGCTCCAAAGCGCAAGTCACTGAAAAGTGCTGATGACCTGGTACGGCTACTTGGTGGTCTCTGTTTAGTAACCCCCCCCCAATTCTTTTAATTTGTTCAATAACCAGATTATAAAGACACGAGTTTCATGCAATCAGCTGCTCCCATGTTTGTGTCTGTTCCAGGTCAACTCGTGCTCTCATTACGGTGCTTTGTATCCATGGCTCATTCTTCTAAGTCCAACAGACATTACCAGTTCCCAACACTTGGAGGCGCTGCACAAACTGCAGGTATTTTCTAAAGTCTGCTTTGACTGCATGGATTCAATACAGTTAAGTCCATAAATTTTTAGACAGAGGCAACTTTTTTTCTAATTTTGCTTCTATGTTACAACAATATATTTTAAATGAAACAACTCAGATGCAGCTGGAGTGCAGACTCTCAGCTTTAATTCAGTGGGTTGAACAAAAAGATTGTATAAAAATGTGAGGAACTAAAGTGTTTTTTAACACAATCCCTTCATTTCAGGTGCTCAAAGGTTACTGAAAATAAAATGTTAATTTCTAATACTTGGTTGAAAACCTTTTGAAAACCCTTTGCTGTCAATGACAGTCTTGAATTCATGGACTTCACCAGATGCTGGGTTTCCTCCTTTTTAATGCTCTTCCAGGCCTTCCCTGCAGCTGCTGTTTGTTTGTGGGATTTCTGTCCCAAGTTTAGTCTTCAAGAAGTAAAATGCATGATCACTTGGGTTAAGTAACTGACTTTTCCATTCAAGAATATTCCACTTCTTTGCTTTAATGAACTCCTGGGTTGCTTTGGCTGTATTTTTTTTTTTTTGGATTGGAGCAGACAGTGTGTATCTGAATACCTCAGAATTCATTTGGCTGTTTCTGTCCTTTGCCACATCATCAATAAACACCAGTGTCACAGTCCCATTAACACCCATGCATGTCCAAGCCATCACACTACCTCGGATGATGAGCTGTTTCACACCTTCTCCATACATTTTTCTTTCCATCATTTTGGTAGAGGTTAATCTTGGTTTCAGTTTTCCAAACAGTGTTTTTCCTGAACTGGGCTGGCTTTTCTAGATGTTTTTTTTTTTTTTTAAATCAAAGTCCAATGTAGCCTTTCTATTTTTGAGGATTATGAGTGGCTTGCACCTCGCAGTGAATCCTCTGTATTTACTTTCATGCAGTCTTCTCTTTACTGTAGACTTGGACATCGATACGCCGACCTCCTGGAGAGTGTTGTTCACTTGGTTGGCTGTTGTGAAAGGGTTTTCTCATCACCATGGAAATGATTCTGTGATCATCCACTACTGTTGTCTCCTGTGGGTGTTCAGGTCTTTTAGCGTTGCTGAGTTCAGCAGTGCTTTCTTTCTCCAAAAGTTGATTCTGTTCATCTGGATGTAGCGTTTTCAGTGGGAGGAACATTTCGTCACTCATCCAAGTGACTTCTTCCGTCTCAGTTAACTGCAGGTTTCCCCAATCTTATAAATAGTACGTTTGCATAATGACTGAAACTAGCACCACTGTAGGAACAATGGGCTGTGAGGTCAGTTCCTTCATCATAATTATGCAAATTCTCATGATCATTGATCAACAACTACTGATCAAGGCCCGCTGATCAAAGACCACCAATGGCCATGAGTACCATTCACCATCTTTCACCATCTTACAATGCTATGATTGCAGCCATTCCCCAACTCTCTGTGAATGGTACTCATGGCCATTGACAGCTCACTCGGCACTGCCGAGTAAAGGGGACGTGTCCAAATGAAGCCCATGTCAAGGCCTGTATGGTTCTTCAGAATATCACGTGACGAATGACCAATGACTCTCTGAAATGATGTGTCCGGTTATGTGATTGGAGCTGCTGAAAAGAGGTGAAAATTAGTTTTTTGCATGAACTGGATCTGAGGTGATTCCGAGGATCATCACGAGAGCGCACGGAGATTGTTAGCGAATTATGGAGCAACCGAAAAGGTCAAATAATATTAGCAGTTAGGGGGCATTTTGACATGCTATAGCCCAATAATAAGTCTTAAATCAGTCTCAGAGAGGATAGTTAGTAAGAGGTGTGTGTGTATGTATGTATATATTTATATTATACAGGACCTCATATCGGTATTCTCCAATTGATACATCTTTACATTTATATATCGACTGTTATGTCAGCCCCTTGCATTATCACAGTAGGGCTGCTGTACATGGAATGACCAGCAGATGTCAGCACATCCAAATGAGCTGTTAAACGTTGCTTTGTGTGATCTGCCTTTTGGTGAACCGATTGGCCGGAAAGATTTGACACATTCACGGGGCTTCATCACACCATCACTACTATAGTACCACTTTCTCAGATGGGTTTTTTCTGTTTACGCAGCTTAAGGATGGTTTGTTTCACCTGCACAGAGAGCTCCTGTGACCGCATGTTGTCGGTTTACAGCAAAAAAAACAGGTCTATCAACTCCAGGCCTTTGATCTGCTTAATTGATAATGACATAACAAAGAAAATGCCCACACCTGCCCATGAAATGGCATTTGAGTTAACTGTCCGGTTACTTTAAAAAGAGGGTGGAACATGTTAACAAGCTAAAACTCCTCAACCCTTCATCCAATCTTAATGTGGATATCCTCAAATGCAATCCATTGATCTCCATTATATAACTATAATTGGAAGATATTTCAGTAAACAGGTAAAATAAGAAAAAACACTTTGTCATTGTCCAAATATAGTTGGACCTTAGTGTATAACAGACTAATGGAGCCACTGAGACATCACTGAATTGCTGCCCAACCTGTGCAGGAAACACAATTTCTTCTACTCGGTTGTGAAGAGACCCCTTTTTTTCCTGTTCACAATAAAACCCTTAAATGCTTTTACAATAAACCCTCAGTACTCCTACAGCAGTAAATGAAACTCCTGTTGAGAAAGTGCTGATAGTTGTGGTTTATGCCTTTTTATAAAACAAAACAAATATCCCCAGTGCATTCATTATGAAGAGGGAAATCTATTTTGTTTGTTGCTGTAAATGTTTCCTTCTGCTATAAATTTGGGAGCTGTTTTTTGGAGCCATCTTCAACTGGCCATTGAAGTAACTGCGCTTTTCAGCCCCCGGGGACTTTCAGTGTGTGACAGTTTTGACAGTTTAATGGTTTTCAGTATCTTTATTACTAACACACACGGTTGCTGTTCTGAAACACACACAGCTGCAGCTTTTCAGCCACCAGCCAACTACATACCGACTACAACAAGACAGTCAGGAACTGCTTTTATGCCGGCGAGGCATGATTGCCAATGCCGCGTAGGTGTGTCCATCTCACCTGCAGAGGCACTGCAGACAACACCCCGCCACAGTGACAAATACATTTTGTTTGTGACAAACGTTTGACTTGTCTCAGCTGGCAAAGCACAGGTGTACAATTGATGGCTGCATTCCACGTAGGGTGATGCCCTATTCACGGTCATTACTGGAACTTATAGTAATACGGGGCCATCATGCATTCCATGGCTTGTGAACTTGTTGCAATAAATATGTAGGTCAGTGACATTTGAAGAGAAAACATTTTATCTGTGCTATCAGTAGTGGACTTGGTGACATATAGCAGTTTATTTATGTTTCTTTTTCTTCTCGTGGACTTTAATTTAAAATCTAGCTGCTGTTATTCTGTAATTGTATTTTTAAGTGTTCCTGTTTGTGTGTGCAGTCTCTGCTGTGTGGTCCATCTCTGTCTGTGGGCTCCGTCGTGCCTTTGTTGGAGCGCCTGTCAGACGAAACCTTATGGGGCTTCAGCCTGCACCTCCTTTGCGCTACCAGAAGGGGGCAGTATGATAGGAGCATTGAGAAGTTGCTGGACAGATGTCCTCAAGCGATCATACCCTACGCCAATCACCAGTTACAGGAGAAAAACATGGTCTGTACTGATCACGGGGCTTACATTTGAAGTCTGTAGCTACACTTTTTAGTTTATTTTTAATTTCGCACCTAATTCAACTCCCGTCTCAATCACATGTCTAATCTCCGCAGGCACTTTGGTGGCAAAAGCTCCTCCCAGAGCTTTGTGATCGCACAAGAGCAGCCTCAGACAACAGCATCCTCCTGGCTGCTCTCAAAGGTAGAGGTATTTTTCCAAAGAGCTTTCACTTTCATTTAAAACAATTAGGATTTGCTGTGCTTTCGTCAGTCATGACTCACTAATGACCTTGTATTGTTCAGACTTATAATTTTATTACGCGGCAAAGCCGTCTGGCAGGTTTGAAAAATTTTTTGACATGAAATGAATTCACATTAAATCCCTACTTTAAGTCACATCCTCAGCTATTCAGAACCCTGTAATTAATAATGGATTCCGTGCTCAGGGAACAGATTTGAATCATTTAAACTGTAGAATACAATATTAAAATGACAAGCAATGAAGTCATCTTAGTCCAGATCTTCAAACAGTTTCAACAGTTTAATCAGTTTAATGGTCTAAAACTTAAACTGGTTCTTAAAAAAATAGCTGGATGTAATTTTATTTTACCATTTGGTCTTTGTTTTTGTGTGCCAAGCGACTTCATTCAGTCATTCATCTTGGTTGAAAAAGTGGTTCTCAAGAAAGCCCAAACCCCCTGTCTGTCTGTTCTGTGTAGTCATGTTTTGAACAGACACCGTCAATCGTCCTCTTTTCAAAAGCAAAATTGACTGCCTGCATGAAATGTGTTCAGGGAACATCAGTAAATTGTAACTTCAGCAACTAAATTGCTGTCATTGGGAAAGTGTTGGATATCTGTGCTGGGGAATGAATAGCAATTCATTACAATATGATTAAACAAAGTGAACTCTGAGGGTGTAGCAGGGTTGGGTAGACTGGGCACACCCCAAGCCACTTCTGTAAGTGGATATATTATGATGGGAATTAAAGAAATATCAGGAAATTACTTACTGATACTGGCAAAGAAACTAGAAGTATGAGGAAGTAACATCTCCTGTGTGTGTGTACTTGAGTTTAATGAGACTTGTTTTTTGTCAACAGAGACGCTTGTCGTAGTTGCTATGGAGATGAGCCCCGCAGAATTCCTGGAGCTCATCCCTGATGATGGCACAGCATCATACTTCTTGCCACACCTGTTGACGTGCAGCCAGAGACAAGTGCTGGCCTGAAGTGTGCATACACACACACACACTGAATACTGAGAAAACATTTCAGAAGAGTCCTCAGAGTTGTGTTTTTTGGCCAGCCACTGTGGATGACTCAACTTGCAGTATTTAAACTATTTGTTTGATATCAAGCAATCATGTATTATAAGCACTGTGCAACTAAACTCAAAGGCTTTAGAGTACTATGGTGGACATATCTCCTATTTGATGTGATTGAACAAATACAGGAACAGGCCTGCCGGGGGTGTACTATGTGAGATTAATGGCTTAGTGAGGTGTGTTTAGAGTTTAGGTTTAAAACCAGTTCCATTATCATAAATTCTGTTAATGAAAGCACGCACCATGGTTAGATCACTACCCAAGAGAACTTTATATATGCAGACCTGTTGGTTGGTACGTTGGTAACGCCACTTAACCTAAACCATGCAGTTAGGTTACTCATGCTTTCTCTCTCACATTGTCACTGGAATTTACAGGTGTTTGGTTACTGATGCAGCAAATGTTCACATACGGTATTCTTTTATGTTTGGTCACTTACCAGTGTTTTTTTTAATTGCCGATAATCAGTTATAAATTCACAAGAAAAGAACACTTTTCTGCACTCTGCAAAAGTTGATTCTGTTCGTTTTCAGTGGGAGAAACGTTTCGTCAGGCTTCTTCAACAACCACTGATCAAAGGCCATGAGTACAATTCAGATTTGGGGAATGGGTGCAATCACAGCATTTGTAAGATGTACCCTTCCTCGATTCAGAGATGGTCTTTCCCTTTTCACGTAAATGGCCTCCTTGACTCCCCGTTCAAACCAGCATCCCTTCCTCATCAGGATGTGTACATCCTCATCATGGAAAGAGTATCCACTGGCCTGTAGGTATAAAAAGACTGCACAGTCCTGGTATGAGTGGCGAAACGTTTCTCCCACTGAAAATGCTACGTCCAGATGAACAGAATCAACTTTTGGAGATTTACGTACCTGGATGATTGAGCAGGCATTAAGACACTTTCCTGCACGGTTTCTCTTTTGCTGGATTTGTTCCACCTCACTCATTTTGCTTTTTGGCATGATATTTTCTTGTATGTTATTAAAGTTTCTCAACCCTGAAGTGGAAAGCCCAGATTACTAGTGAAGCTGCACTAGGTTTTCTACATCAAGCTCTGTTAGTAACAGAGGTTATCAACAATCTCATATGTCTGAGCGACGCAAAGAAAGCCTTCCTACACTGAAGTTGCTTCATAGTATCCCCTTTAGGTCATGGAGAGCTTTTAGCAATGTCCCTCCTCAGGGCTGAAGCCTGTTTATCTGGTTTTATGGAGTCGGGGTGGGGTTGTTTGCAGAACTGTCGATATGTAGATATCGTTTTGTTTTCCCGTTCATAATCTACTATCACTGGCCACGTTGTTAGGTACACCTTGCTAGTACTGAGTTGGAGCTACTTCTCTCATCAGAGTGTACTTAGCATTGAACAGGTGTACCTAACAAAGTGGCTGTTGAGTCTATGTGTTTATGAAACACTTTAAAATACTGTTAGAACTGCAGAGGAACATTCAATTTATTTATTTTTTTAAAACTAAAGTTCTTAAGTGTGGAGATTTAGAAGTGAGTGACCTTTGAGCACTGATTTGTCCACTGATTTTTTTTTTTTTTTAAACAATTGCATGGATGTCTGTTAAGTGATAATGCTGTTCAGATAAACGGTAAATACATACCTCAACACATACCGGCGTCTTCTTCCTGCTGTATTTACTGTGTATCTGGTTGTTCAGTGATGACGCGACGAATCCTACTTCCGGGTCTAAAGTAGTCTGCGTTTAATATGGCTTTTGTGTTGTTAACATGTTTAATGTTATGTATTTTCTTCTATTTAATCTCAAAAAGCTCCTAAAACAGTCAGTGATCACTGTTGACCTCCCTCGGCTTTTATTACCGCTAATCATTTATTTAAGCTCAGTTTTTAAAACCTTAGGATGTAACTACAGCCCAGCCCATGCAGCAGTATATGAATGACTAACCTCGTATTGTGGATGGATTATCTCAGTTGTTCTCTTGGCTGAAGTTTGGTCCTTTTACAGCATCTTGCCATGCGATTACATTTGTTCCTGACCACCGAGAACACTCACGTTAACTTTTATCGAGTGGAAAAAAAGTTAGCTTGTTTATATTATGCTAACATAGCTGTGTCGCTAGCGGTCACGTAGCACATCATTATATACCAGCTAGCCCAACTTCAGTAACCCTACAAACGTCACTGCTGTTTAGTTTTCTGTCTTCATTTATGCTGGAAGTGATAGCAGAGCTGTACGTTTTAATTTGTTTCCAAAACCCCGCAGTCAGGACATGTTATATTGTATTTAGATAGAAGCTAGCGAGCTAACTTCCTGCTAACTTCTAACTCCGTTAAATGTCATAAATTCCGTTTTCATGGATGCCTGGATGTTAAACTCAATTGTTACACCTGGTAGAGCAGAACGCTGATCATTTTATTAAAGATGAAAGACTTTAGACAGTTTTTCAACTCTCAGTAATGCCATAGTGATCGTTTGATATATGGACCTGCAGCGGAGTTTAGACCCAGACAGGCTAGTGACGTCAGACTGAACAATCGGATTGTCACAGAGTGTGAAAGTTTAGTTTTGGCCACAGAAAGTTTAAACCTGTTTGTCACAAACAAGTGTTACATATCATCTGAGTATGCAGCAGATATAGAGATACTGTATCCAAGCAGCTGCCAACCAGTCTACCATTGCAGCAGCTAACTTTCCATGAACAGCTGAAGCGGCCAGAAAGTGTTTGTGAAGTAGTTGGGTTCTGCAAACACTTTAGGATTCAGGTAAACAATAAGCACAGTAGAACAAATATTGGTTTTGTGAACAAAATCATTTATCATAATCAATTACATCTTCTCCATTGAACGCCTTTTAAAACTTATTTGAATATTTCATCGTGTAAATCAACAACTAAGACCCGAACTCCTTCATTGCATGCATTTTTAATTTTTCTTTGCTATTTGGGTTGATTGGGACCTAAAGAATGTAAAAACAAAGAATTACCAGATTTTTTTTTTTTTTTTTTTTTACACCTAATTTTTGTTTTTGAGAAAAATGAGATCCACATATGAGGACATTTGTATCAAATTTTGATAGAACAGTGGCAGTATAATGTCCTCGTAAGTGAATATCAGGCCCTTGTAGAAATTTTTTTTTTAAAAATTAAGTATTTTGGTCTAGACGTCCCAAAATGTGATGTCCACATATGTGGACACCAGGTCCTAGGAGGTTAAGGAAGAGGAAATGTTGAGCAGAGGAATGCAGTCAAGTGAGGGTTATGAGGAATCTGTCTTCACACAGCTGATTCCTCATAACCCGGGGCGATCGTTATCGGTTACAGTTCGTCTTGTGTCCGGAAGGTTGCCGGTTCGAGCCCCGGCTCGAACAGTCTCGGTCGTTGTGTCCTTGGGCAAGACACTTCACCTACTGGCCTTCACCTGATGGCCAGAGGGGCCGATGGCGCGATATGGCAGCCTCGCTTCTGCCCCAGGGCAGCTGTGGCTACAACTGTAGCTTGCCTCCACCAGTGTGTGAATGTGAGAATGAATGACTAGTGGAATTGTAAAGCGCTTTGAGGGCCCCGAAAAGCAATCCATTATTATTATTATCATAACCCTGGTAAGTAAATCCCCCAAAAAGTTGATTCTGTTCATCTGGATGTAGTGTTTTCAGTGGGAGAAACATTTCGTCACTCATCCAAGTGATTTCTTCAGTCTCAGCTGACTGCAGGTTTCCCCAATCTTATAAACAGTACTTTTGCAGAATGGCTGAAACCAGCACCACTGAGGGAACACTGGGATAGGAGGTCTTCGATCCTCAACCCCTCGGTAGGCAGCTCTGAACACTGCATCCAGAACACCCTGGATTTTGTTGAGAAAGTGAGAGATGTCATTATGGAGGCAGATGAAACCGTGGTCTTGTACGATGTTACATCTCTCTTCACTTGCATCCCAGTCACAGAAGCGTTGGAGGTAGTCCTTAAGAGATTACAGGATGACCCCAACCTCAGCAACAAGACCACTCTCAGCATCGACCAAGTGTGTTTGCTTTTGGAACTGTGTCTTCATTCCACCTACTTCACATTCAAGGGTCATTTCTACAGGCAGAAACATGGGTGTGCCATGGGCTCCCCAGTTTCACCCACCGTGTCCAATTTGTACATGGAAGAAGTGGAAAAGAGGGCTTGCTATCCTACCCTGGAACACCACCAAGCCATTGGTTCAGGTATGTGGATGACACCTGTGTGAAAGTCAAATCTCAGGACGTACCACATTTCACGGATCACATTAACTCGGTGGACCAACACATCAAATTCACCAGGGAGGATATGAAAAGTGGCAGGTTAGCCTTCTTAGACTGTGAGATTTCCATCAGTAATGGGGGACATCTAAAAGCTGACGTGTACTGTAAACCTACGCATACAGATCGGACACAACGGTTCGGGAGGCAGAAGAACATCGCATCAAGAAAGTCCTGAGTAAATGTGGTTATCCCATCTGGACATTTGTCAAAGCTGGAAAGGCACCTAAAGAAAGCTCCAGCCGATCCAGGAGAGAAGGACAACCGCTGACTAAGCGAAAACCTGTAGTGATCCTGTATGTATCAGGAGTATCAGAGCAGTTGAGACACATTTTTTCTAAACACCGTGTCTTTGTAGCCTTTAAACCCCAAAACACACTGCACCAAAAATTGGTCCACCCCAAGGATCGGGTCCCCTGACACAAACAGAGTAATATAGTGTACGCTGTTAAGTGCATGGGGATTGCCAGGATTTATACATCAGGGAAACCAAACAACCTCTGGCGAAGCGGATGGCACAACACAGAAGAGCTACCTCGTCAGGCCAGGACTCTGCAGTCTATTTACACCTACAGGCCAGTGGACACTCTTTCCATGATGAGGATGTACACATCCTGGACAGGGAGGAACGCTGGTTTGAATGGGGAGTCAAGGAGGCCATTTATGTGAAAAGGGAAAGACCATCTCTGGCAATCGAGGAGGGGGCCAAAGGGTCCATCTTTTGCCATCTTACAAGGCTGTGATTGCAGCCATTCCCCAACTCTCTGTGAATTGTACTCATGGCCATTGATCAGTAGTTGTTGCTCAATGGTCATGACAATTTGCATCAAGGGAACTGACCTCACAGCCCATTGTTCATTCAGTGGTGCTAGTTTCAGTCATTATGCAAATGTACTGTTTATAAGAAAAACCTGCAGTTAACTGAGACTGAAGAACTTGGAAAAGTTACGAAACGTTTCTCCGACTGAAAATGCTACGTCCAGATGAACAGAATCAATTTTTTGGGACAAACTTGTGACACACATCAGCCTCCAGTCATCTCAGGGAAAACGATGGTGCATGGAGCAGTATGCATTCCATGACAGTGAAAAGGAAATGCACAAGACTTCTTGGAAGTTAGATAATGTGATAAACAAAGGTAACATTAGAAATACCAAGTCGTAGCTCACACCCGGCTTCTCAGAATCTTGTCCAAGACATTTGGAGTGACTGCCGCGAATCACCATTATCAGGAAACACAGGACCACCATCATAAATTCTGTTCCCTTCTCTCCTGATTGCAAGTGGCAGTAAACAAAGTGGATAGCTTGCAGTCATAGTTAAAAGTTTTCTTTTAATATCAGAACATGGTTTTTAAAAATAATCTGGTCTTTAGCAGCTTCTAAAATAATTTAAATATAACCTCAGGTGTAAAATTGCACACAACAGATTCCACTGTTTAATTGTTTATTTAACAAAAATGCAAAATAAAATAAACATTTAACATGTTTAGCTGGTTGAGTCTAATGATGATCTACTCCAGAGAGGACTAGCAAGTCTTTCCACTAATGAATCTCACTACACAAGCATGGACTTTAAATAGTTAGAAAATTAGTCGGTTAACCAAAAGCATTTGAATAGAAGCACCTGGCTGCTGCTTTCCTTTTTAATGGCAGCAGTAAGGTGTTTTTAGCGATTCACTTACACCTTCTGCATTTGGCTTAGCTTTTCTTAAATAATGACAGCGCATTAATTCATATGTTGTTCACCTGAGGTTATATCTACCCAATTGTTTAAAAAAAAAAAAAAAAAAAAAAAAGACCAGACAATTTTTATTATATTTTTATATGTAAAACCTTAGAATTGAAAGGTGATGATGGGACAAAGCAGTGTCAATAGGAAGAAATGCTAATGGCAGAACACTTGATCACAGCATGGACCCAAAGGCCACATTAAGACAGTAGAACCTAGTGAATATGTAAAATGTTGTCTGGGATGCCACTGCACAGATTTCCCCTGGGGGGCAGGCACACGTGCTGCTTCATACTCTTGTTTTATTGTGTCACCAAGCCAGTGAGAAAGTCACTGTCTGAACAGAGCCTTATCCCTTGTACTTTCAGATGCAATGACTGGAGTGGATATAGCAAATCCAAATCACAGTTTCTGTACTGCAAAGATAATGCAGCCCAGAGCCTCTGACATGGTCTCCTTGTTGGAGAAGAACTTAAATTCTGCATGGTATGATAAACTAAGGGCTTGAGGTCAGTCAAGAATGACAGATTCCCTTCAAGTGCATTTGTAAGGCTGGAAAAAACCTGGAGATGAATGCCATACCAATATTTCTACAGCTAAGGTCCATTCTCCTTTTGAGCTGCCACAGGTCCCTGTTCAAGACCCTGCAGGGAGTAGGGAACCAGACTGTTGATGGACACTTGGGTGCCACCAAGAGGACCCTGAGCTCTGACTGTCTGACCCTGTGAAACATTATTGAAGGAATCAGGGGGAAAGCGTAAAGAAGGTGGTGTTGGTGAAAGCATCCAACACCAGGTCTTTCCATGTAAAAATAAATTTCCTGATTTAAGTTTTAAGAAATACACAAAGATACTAACTCGATTTATCCATGTGACATTTCATCGGATCCATTTGAACCTCATGAAGGATATTAAATGGTAAATTTTCAGTTTTTGATCCTGCTGATTAAAGACTGTTCAGTGTGGGGTTTTATTATTCGCCACAGTCTCAGTGAAATGAATAAACATAATTAGATATGGAATCATTGTTTCCTAGTACCTGCTACCAAAGCTCACGCTTAAGCCTAAGTCATTTCTTTATCATTTTTTAGCTGTTATTTTACACTGTTTCAAATCAAAGGTCCTGAAATGTCTTCCTTGTAAACTTACATGTTGTAACAATTAATTTTTGCAGTACTTTTAACAGGAAAGTTGAAGTGAATGAAAATTAAGCCTGAATAATAATTTTAAAGAAGGAAATAAAAATATGGATTCTGAAATAATGTGTTACAGACTTTCTCCTTGCAGTCCATATTTTAATAAGGTAAATGAATGTTTTTGTTAATAATGGTATGATAGCTTTAAGAGCAGTATTTTAATAATCAGCCTTATGATGAAAGAAATTCTTAGGATAGCATGATTAGTGACCTTTTCTCATGACAGTGTCTATAACTTGAGGACAAGTCTCCTTCAAGCTCTACAGAGACAAAGTTGCATTGATTGGGCCACATGTTGTACTTCTAAAGCTACTTTTGAATCAGGCAGAGCTTTTTTTCATTTCATTTTTTATTTTGTTTCACACGTGGTACAGCAGTAATTCATTTCCTATACACAAACCGTCCTTTCAAAAGTCACACTGTTTTTGAACAGAACTCCCATAAATATCAGCTTCTAGATTATCCACACAACCAATCACAGCCTGAGAACACAACTGTGAGCCAACTACAGCTTTAGACTGATAGGTTGCAGCTTGAGGTAATGAAACTTCACCTGTTTAGATGTTTGGTGGTTCCCTCTCAGCTAAGCAAGAGAACACTTAATTAGCATGAAATCAGCTTTGAGTCACAAGAAGCCTGCAAAAAAGAGGTAATAAGAATAAGGACAAAATAAAGAACAAGCAAAGGTTAGATACCGTAAACGGTGTCATTTTAGGAAGGATGGCGTGTGGGAAGAAACCAGTGTCACTGGTCATTAAAGAAAACATTGAAATGAAAGTGTTTTCTTCCAAGGAGCCCTGTAAGGTCTTGATAACACAGGAGGAAGAGGAGGAATACAGCGTTCACCAGGTGTGTCTTTTTAAATACTTCACTGCAAGACATTATGTGTGATTTATAAATAGTGCTGACCCCATCAGGAAACTTTTTGAAGCTCATATGATGAGCAGAGTGGTGGTATATCATAATCAGATCCAATATCTTTTGACTAACCTCAGAACTAACATATAAATACACCTTAAAGGGTTGATGTCCTACTTCTAGACAGTACAGAGAGGTATTGCTTTAAATACTCACCAAACCTGTTTGGTTTTACTTTGTATGTAGAACTGTAGATGTATAGATATTGTTCTGCGTTTCCATTCAGACTTTACTTTCACTTGCACCTTGCTGGTACTGGGATGGAAACCCTTTTTCAATTTAGAACTGCTTTCATGGCATTTTTCAACAACATAATTGCTGCAGATTTGTCAGCTACACTCTCTTGTTCTACCACATCCCAGTTGGTGGCATTTTCTCAGTTGTTACCAAGTGCACCAAATGTGTTAGAAGATGTCTCCTACTACATACATACATACATACATACATACATACATACATACATACATACATACATACATACATACATTTTTCCAATCTTCTGTTCATGAATCTTTCTGAGACCATGGAAATTGTGGCCTCAGTTTCCTGGTCTTAGCTGATAAGAGTGGCACCTGGTGTGGACTTTTGCTCCTGTAGCCCATATGCTTTCTCACCTCTAGCATCAACAAGACATCTTCAATTTTATTTATACAGTGCAAAATCATAACAACAGTCGCCCCTAGACACTTTTTATATTGTAAGGTAGACCCTATAATGGTACAACAGAGAAAATGAATGGTAAATGAATGGGAAGACAACAATCATCATCAATCACGTAAACGCACATTTTTTCTTCTCACTCTTAACAAACTGAAGACTTTCATTGAACTGCCAAATAAACAAATTGGTACTGTCTTTCTGGCCAGACACATGGCAGCACTTCTGCTATAACTTTGTTTGAATCTATCAAAATAATAATGCAGACATTAGTTATTGACTGCAGGTGAAAATTGTTTTCTTTGCGAATAACTCTCACTGAACTAACACAGACAATCACTCGACACGTTTGCCATCATTAAATAATTTCTTTGCTTTTTAAAGAACTTATTTTAATGTTGCATTCAACAACAAAGAAATCCTCTTGAACAAAAAAAACACAAACTTAAAGAGCCAAACTGCATTATATTTCTTTACGCCGATATAGGGATGACGTGAGACGCAAGTGGCCCTCTGGCCTAAAGGAAACATGTATAATGTAAATGGAATGAACAAATTTGAGTTTGTTAGAAAGATATGATTCCACTGCAGTGCAGTACCTTTAATACCCACTGCATGTTCTCATTGGTGTAATAAAATCTTATGGTCAACAGTATCAATCTGTTCTAGCCGGACAAGCACAGAGATGAGGCCACTGTCAGAGGCCACCATTTGTAACCATTGCTTAGGCTGTTTCTGTACTCTGAGCTCTGAAACCTGACCGAAACTCTTCAGATAAGTCATTTCTCTGTAGATGATTAGCTTTACTACTACTCTCTCAAGAATTTCTGATATAAAATTGATGAAATTCTGTTGGTACAGCTAAATAACAATCTGCTGTCAAACCTGTCAAGCAAAAAGCACCAAGTTAGACTACAAGCCACAACATGATCTAATATCACTGATTGTTGTTATTCCAACAATCAGTGTTGCTTCAGATACATCACTGAAACTGTTCAATCAAGCAAAAGGACAACTGAACCAGAGCCAAAGCCATAATTTCAAAACACTGTGATTAATCAGCTCTCATCATTGCAGTGAGTAGAATTGTTCTGATGTTGTAGT
Organism: Diplotaxodon limnothrissa; assembly: GCF_057381915.1. Classification (NCBI taxonomy): domain Eukaryota; kingdom Metazoa; phylum Chordata; class Actinopteri; order Cichliformes; family Cichlidae; genus Diplotaxodon; species Diplotaxodon limnothrissa. The sequence continues at coordinate 10,626,078 of NC_140612.1, read as the reverse complement.
GGATCCACAATGTTGAAACTACAACTCATGTATTCAAAACAACAATGGTGTTTTGCTGCCTGATGGTTAATGATGCGGACTCACATATTCTTTTGTTGCATCATTCGTGTGCTCATACATAACAAGCCAGCTCCTTGTCCTCCTCTTGTACACAGCGATACATGGCGAGTCCTCTGTTCTCCAACTCCGAGGAAGCCCCTGAGCAGCAGGTCCAAACTCAACCCAGACACCAGGCTGAAACAGATTCCCCAGACCAGGAAGAACCTCACTGCTCTGCTGTGGTCTGCAAACAAGAAGTAGAGATAGAGCTGGAGGTTAGTAATAAGGCAGAAGTTATAAACCACTTGGTAAGAAAGTAAGAAATTTGTAGTAGAAAAAAAGACATCCCATGCTAAATAGCTGGTCAGGACCTCCAGGAATGGGTTTTTACTTTACTTTATTGCTTCTCTACAATGTTCATCTTATTTGTATTCCTTTTTTTTTAGTTCACATTTCTTGTTTTTATTCACCCTTCTTGTTTTTCCTTCCTGTAGGTGATTCCTTCTATCAGAAAGTCAAAGAGTCATCCAGCAATGGTAAAGTCAGGGAATCCTTTATTCATTACTGATATGTCATGACTCTTCATAACATATCACCGACTCAGGCATTTGATTTGCAGCCTGGACTCTAGAGCAGGGATGCTGCATACAAACAGTGAGAGCAGTGCAAACAGTATATAACTATATGGTGCAGTGGTCCAGTTCCCCTACTGGAATTAGAACAAAGCACAGCAATGTTAATTCAAATCAGTTCATACCAAATCAGAACAACAGTCGCCTCAAGGAGCTTAAATTGCCTCCCTAACATTGGTTAACGTGTGTATTATATGAAATTGGTTCTTCATCCCAAACCAGGCGGACAATAAAAAATGAAAAATGAATTAGACATCATAAGATTTAAATAAAATTTCCTTCAGAAAATATTCACAATTCACACTTTCAAGTGTATTAAAAAAGAACTTTTTCTTTCTACATTACTACTACTACTTTATATTTTTATTGTAGGCTTGACCTTAATATTGATGAATCTGTTCATCTTTCTTCCACAGTGTCAGAAAAATGTTGACTTCAGTCTCCAGCACATTATTTATCATCAACGATTTAAGCTTTTTAATCAAAGTTCAATCAGTTTTTTCAAACTTTATTTTCTGCCAAAATGGAAACCATATTTCCCATTTCCTGCACAGTTTTGCCCCATTGTAACTTCAGGATATTCTCCTGTTCGTGAATCCAACATGTAACACTGAGGGTTTATTCTGTGTATTTCAGCCATATTCTAACAAAGCTGGTCATCTCAAATGGAAGAGACTGATTCCTCAGAAGAAAAGACTGGTGGTTAAAGACGTGGTCTGTTTACCCAGAGGACACTCTATGTCACAGCTGGACAGGTGAGTGTTTATGTAGGAAAGAATACCATAAAATCTTATTCAAAATGCCATTTTAGGTCAGTGAATGTTTGAGTAGCTCCCACTGTTTCTAAAGTGATGATTGTGGCAATAAAAGGTGTTTACATAGCTCTGTTTGAATCTACTCTACTGTTCATAACATTTTTCAGTGAAGTAAATGTTATTTTCTGTTCTTCCAGACAAATAGTTCCAAAGAATAAAGACCAAGCAGCTCTGGAAGCCATGATGATGACTGCTCGCATCACCATTGACCACAGCTGGTCAGCCACTCAGGTGAAGGGTCGACTGGCGATGCTCTTTCAGGGGCACTTTGTAAAACAGGCAGGACAAAAGTTTTCATTTACATATCTGCAGGTGGGTGTGAGATGTGTTCTGCCTGAGGTGTCTTAAAGTCTGTTCATTTTAGTACACAGAACATTGCTGAATGTGGTGGTTGTTTCCAGTGTGTGCAGAGCTCCAGAGTGCTGTTTGTCCCTGACACCCCTTCAGAGGGCTGGACTGGAGAGCAGGTCCTCAGGATCTCTGAACATGGTGCTTTATATATCCTGAGCCACCACGACTACTCAGAGGTAACTACTGCTGCTTCATTACTAATACCCTGATGTGATCATTATAAAAGTAGGACTTGGATCTGATACATTTTTATATTTCAAAAGCCATAAAGACAACTTTGTGTGTTAAGATTCAGTTTAAAGATAATTTGGCTTCTGTGAAAAAACAGAAACGACAGCAAGTGTTTAAAATGGCTCATGGACCCCTGGACGCCTTGTTCCTGTGAACCGGGGAACACGGGATCTTTAATTATTTCGTTTATTTCTCCAATCTGCTTTAGCTTTGCTCAGTCTGCCTCCATTTTGTCTGTAGTTTATAAAGTTCTCTTCTCCTTACAGACAGAATCTGAAGGGTCAGCAAGTGAGACACTTGTGGTAAAAAGGCAAGAAAACATTTCCTGTGAATACACATTTAGAAATGATTAGTGACAAACTAAATAGCTGCATTATCTGAATTTGTGTTTTTTTGTTTTTTTGGGGGGGGGGGAGCAGCACAGACAGCTGCCAAGATGGTAAAAGTGAGCTAATAATCAAGCCTAGCATCTGCAGGGATACAAAGAAGGTGAGTTTGGAGGATAAAAGATAAAAAAAGTCAATCCTAAATTCAGTTTGTTGTATTATTATTATTATTATTATCATCATCATCTTTGTCTCCTGTTAAACTTGCATCTTTTGTGCGCAGTCCACTGTTGACCTGGACACCATCCTGAGAGCGTTCAGACAGGAGAACGTAGATCCAGGATTGAAAACTCACATCCAGGTGAGGCGGACAGATCTACTCCACGGCGCTCTGGAGGTGGTGAGGAGGCCCGACTTCTGCTTCAGGGCGACGCCTGTTATCTCCTTCAGTGGAGAAGAGCCCGACAGCCACGAGGCCCCTGTCAGGGAGTTTTTCAGGTCCTCATCATTTCCCTGAAATTATTGCTGGAGCTGATGGCTTCAGGCATAAAATAAGTTGTATGGTTTTCTATACTGAAGCTAATTTATTCAAACTCTGATCCAACATGACTGTATGAATTTCATCAAGATTTAATATTCACTTTTTTTTGTAATTGGAAAACTGGCTCACAAAAAGATTTCCACATGGTAGCATGTAGTCTATAATAGGATCATATTCTATACATTTTGGGGCTGCAGTAAACAATGTGAAAATTGTGTCAAATGCTCATCATGATAGTTCAGGATCCCAGAAGACGGTGTGGTAATAAAACTGATTGTGTTGTTTGATCAACCGTCCAAAACCCCAAATATGTGAACAGATGGTATTTACAGCAATACAAAATGGAAAGGTAGCAGCTGATTTTTCTTTTTTTCTTTGATGAATGACATAATAATGGCATCTAGGTTTCATTTTGTTTTTTGTTTGTTTTGGTGCTCCACCATTCTGAGAGAAATGTTCAGTTCTTCTGAAAGAGGTTTCTGCCAAAACACCAAAGCATAAAGGTGTCATTTGTTAATTCATGTCTACATTTCTTCTCATGCAGGCTGATGCTGCTGGAGCTGCAGCACAGCTGTGTGTTTGAGGGTCTTCCAGGAAGTCTGTTCATGACCTGCAACTTCACAGCTCTTGAGGAGAGGAAGTACTATGAAGCTGGGGTTCTCATTGGCTGGTCGCTGGCTCAGGGTGGGCCTGGACTTTGTTGCCTTCACCCTGCATTGTATCAGGTAGAGTCCTTAACTGAATGTGTGCTAGTGTAGGCACTACAAGAATTTGTCATACAGTATTGCCTATTCTTTGCGAATGTGATATTAGATTACTTTTTCTGATGCCCTGTAGCTGTGTCAGGTATTACCAGCACAATCTTTGTCTGTATGGCTTATTTTACTGTCACAGGTGATGTGTTGCCACAGTATAACATTAGAAGACTTCAACTGGCGGGACATTATTGATACCGAAGTCCAAATCCAACTGAAAGAGGTAGCACACAAGAAGAAAACTCACAACTCTAATTGTAACATATTTAAAAACTTGATATACTGCTGTACCTGTGTTATTATACATGGTTAGTTTGGATAACAATGATCTTAATATAAACCAGTTATTTTATTGATGGATCGGTCACACTGGAGTAAAAATAGGATGGTAACCTCATAGCTGCACCAACCCACTGGTTGCCCAGAAGTTGGTTGTGCAACAACTTGTGAAGGAATTTCTTTTTCATATTTGTGAGGTTCTGCTTGGACACTAAAAATAACTGGGAACTGTGAGTTTCTGTGTAGTAGAGAAAGCAACGGATGACAAAAGACTTTGTAACTGCCAAATGACCCTATTCAATACAGTCTGATAGCAGACTGCATCTTACTGCCATTCAATCACCCTCCTGATGTGTGATAGTCCCTTTGAACACAGGTCACAGACCTGGTCCCTGTCTTAAGTAACCATTTCGATGAGATTGTGAGATCACTGCATATACCATGGCAATTGTAGTGGTTTCCTAATGTGACTGTAGCATAATTACAGTGCTGAATAACATCATCTTGTTTCTGCCTTCAGCTGTAGAATGATGAACTGTTTGTATGGCAGTTTTTCCCCCCTCACCTTTAAACTCTTCTCTGTATTAAACCCTCAGTCCTGTGTACATAATTGCCTTCTGTGTGCCGCACACAAATGATGTTCCTCTGCTCTCACAGCTACATAGTTGTACTGATGTAAAGCTGCTGTCTCCCAGTCTGTGCGACTGGGTGTCACGCTGTGGGATCCCTGAGATCTGTTCAGCCAACTCTGATGAAATGCCAGCCATTTATAGTCGCCTGGTAAAACACTACATCTACGACAGGTAGTGCACACACAGAAGCATACGTCATACACATGGTGTCGACAGTTTCAACTTGAGCTACATGCAAATGTTGCCCTTTCTAAATACAAAAGTTAAATTTAATCCACTTGCTGTCCTTCAGGGTGACTAAAATGATCTCCCAGTTTACTGAGGGGCTGAATAGCTGTGGTGGGCTGTGGGACATGGTTCAGTCCCACTGGGAAATTTTTGCCCCAGTTATGACGAGTGCACCGCAGCAGCCTCTGAGTCTGGAAGAGTTCAAGCAGCTTTTTACCATCAGCTTTAGCACTTCAGATGCCCAACTGAGGGCAGATGAGGAGGCCACAGCTGGACACTGGGAAACAATCCTCACTTTAGTGCGTGGTAAGGTTGGAGGGTGTGGTGGAAAGAATAAAGATGCTTCTAGTGTTTCAGGTTAGATAAAATATGTCTCTGTTTGCACAATCAGACGGCAAGGCAGAGTTTTCCTTTGAAGACCTCCTCACCTTCATCACAGGAGCTGACCGTTTGCCTCCTCTTGGCTTCCCCAGATTCATTTCTCTGTGTTTTTACTCTCAGGTTGGTGTTTAACATAAAAATCCTTAAAATCCTGCCTTTAATTGTGATTCAAATTCACAAGAATCACCACCAGCATCAACTATCCAAGGTGATAAAATATAGCTCCTTTTCCTTTGTCAAGAGATGAATCTTTGTCACATTTCCCTCACTATTCCTTTTTTTTTTTTTTTTTTTTTTTTCCCCTCTCAGGATGCCAGCATGCAAGATTTGCGCCTGCCTCATGCCGCCTCCTCTTCTCTGGAGCTCTACCTGCCAAGGGGAGTGGCTGGGGCTGTGGACCTGCTGGCCCTGTTAAACAGAGCTGTGCACAAGGTGCTGCGAGACGGAGAGGACAACTGAAGAGAAGTGATGATGAGATTATGAAGAGAATTCCCTCTCACTGGAGATTAAACGTTTCTGTGTGACGTTAACAACATGACTAAAAGGACGCAATTTGCTCTGTGTGCACTTTGGTGCTGGTGACACGATGCTGTAGATTAGACCAGTGTTTGTATTTTGTAAAGACCTCAGTCTGATGGTTTTAAACCGTGTAGTGTTTATAATAGAACCTGTGCGCATTTTTTGATAAGTAGAATCATGTATTTTAAAAGAACGGGAAGGAATGGTACTCAACACACAAGGTCTTAGATGTTTTTGGCAGGGCCAAGTCAGAGTTGATGGATCCATGTTGAGTTTATTTGTTGATGCAGATAAGGTGTGTGTTTTCTTTCATTAATTATTAAAATGGCACTTACGAAGAGCACATTTAACATTGAATAGCAATCTATGTTTTCACTTTCTCTTGTATTTTCTAACAGCTGTTGTTCTTGATATTCTGTATATGGGTATAAATCTGCTTTAAATTCACAAGTTGAATAAAGTTTCATTTAAAAAGAATTCTGAAAGAATAAATGATACAAAGAATGGCCATTACAAATGGTTATATCTCTTTATTCAGAATAATCAGAATCAGATATATTTCTGTGTATATGAGACTTTAGTAGCAGGAGTGACAAGTTTGTAAAATTTAGTCACAGTTTAAAGTACAGTACAAATCAGCAGACATACAAAAACAAATTCTGAAAAACAGATTTGATTCTAATACCACAAAGGGGGAAAAAGTGTGTTGTTGGTCAGTAATATCTGAAAACTGATTTATTTTCTTCATTAGGGTGCAGTATTTATGCACCAACAGTAATAATTTTCCTTGTTTTCCATGTGGAAAAGCCGAGTTAACAAGAATCTGTTACGGAAATTTAATTAAAATCTATTGACACGGTGAGCAGTAAGTTAACACCTGTGGAATTCTCACCCACTGAGTGTCACCCACTTTCTCAGAGGCCTAGCTGTGTGTGCAGTACAATTAATGCTTTTCCGGATCTGTACTTTTAAATGACTCAAAAGTGATATTACTAAAACACGTAACCAATAAATAAAATATTTTTTTTGTTTCAAAGCATATAAATTATTTGATTTCCTAGTCACCATTTTGTCAGAGTGAGTAAGTATTGACATTATTAGCCAGCTGCCTGGTTTGAGATGCCTATTGTACTTTTCAAGATGATAAACCAAAAGCGCATTTGTAATTCATGGGAACTACAGCATTGTGTTTCTGCAGTTTGATTTAATTTCAGAAATGATCATGTAAGGGGATTGATATTTAAATATGATCTGCTTTCACCCAGGTTTAGGTTTCATACATTCACAGAGCAATCCAAGCCCATCTGGCTGTCGACCACTGCAGCACAGCTGATGTCTCCTTCTCACACCAACGTACTAATCATTCAGGATATGATGAAGCGACTGAGGCAAACTGCCGCTCCGGATCATGTTGAAACAAATCTACTAACTCACTGTTAAATTCTTGCCTTTATATTTTTATTTTTGACTTGTGTCCACATTCAATTTTTATGCTCCAACTTTTTTAATGTTTGTCACAGAGAGAATGTGGGGTATTCCATTCAGGACCTTGGTGTTAAACTAAATGGAAAGAAAACACAGAGATTAAACATTTGAATTTTTAACACATGATTTGTGTGTGTGAAATTACTGATAAGTCAAGAATGTACGAAGCAAACTTTAAGATATAGCTATACCTGTTCAAGAAGGGCAATGATGGTTGCATTGCTAACCTGCCCGTATGTAGTCATCTTTATCTTTAGATGTGCAAGTGCTTGTGGGCCTGTTGGAACTGAAAAAAAGAATTATAAAAGTATAATTGGTAAGTGTAAAGTAATTATACATCATAAAATGCATTTGATTATTGCTATAAGGCACATTTCCCTCAATACTGAAACAATTACACTATAACATTTTTAGATTTTTAGATGAAACCAGGAGTCACAACAGCATTTGAGGCTTTATGGCTTTTCCTATAGTACTTTGTGGGCTGGTCTCTAGTCAAAATGCTTAGGCCGTTTTTTTGTCCCAGTCCAACCCTGGGTGGGGGAACTCCAGGCCTCAAGTGCTGGTGTCCTGCGGGTTTTAGAACCACCGCAGCTAATTTAAATGGCTAAATTACCTCCTCACCATGTCTTGAAATTCTGCAGTGGCCTGGTAATGAACTAATCATTTGATTCCAGTGTGTTGACCCAGGGTGAGATCTAAAACCTGCAGGACTTCAACCCTTGAGGCCTGGAGTTTCCCACCCTAGTATTAGAGTGTGAATGTTGGAAGGACAACAGAAGGTAGGAAGAGAAACTGTTGCACACATTAAGTACTTTTAATTTAAATCACATACTTTGAATGGTGGTTGACCCTTCTGTAGGGGTTGTGGTGCTTTGTGCTGCAGTTTTAGTTGTAGTTGTAGTAGTTGGCGCTGCAGTTGTGGTTGTTGGTGCTGTAGTTGTAGTGGTTTGTGCTGCAGTTATGGTTGGTGTTGTAGTTGTGTTGGTTGGTGCTGTAGTTGTAGTGGTGGTTGGTAGTGCAGTTGTGGTTGTTGCTGTAGTTGTATTCGTTGGTGCTGCAGTTGTGGTTGCCGGTGCTGCAGTTGTGGTTGGTGTTATAGTTGTAGTGGTGGTTGGTGCTGCAGTTGTAGTGGTGGTTAGTGTTGTGGTTGTTGGTGCAGTAGTTGTGGTTACTGTTGCAGTTATGGTTGCCGGTGCTGCAGCTGTAGTGGTTGTTGTTGGTGGTGCAGTTGTAGTGAATGGCGCTGCAGTTATGGTTGCTGGTGCTGCAGTTGTAGTGGTTGTTGGTGCTGCAGTGGTTGTTGGTGATGCAGGTGTGGTTGGTGCTGCAGTTGCGGTTAGCGTTGCAGTTGTAGTGGTTGTTGGTGCAGTTGTAGTGGTTGGTGCTGCAGTTATGGTTGCTGGTGCTGCAGTTGTAGTGGTTGTTGGTGCTGCAGTGGTTGTTGGTGACGCAGGTGTGGTTGGTGCTGCAGTTGCGGTTAGCGTTGCAGTTGTAGTGGTTGTTGGTGCAGTTGTAGTGGTTGGCGCTGCAGTTATAGTTGCTGGTGCTGCAGTTGTAGTGGTTGTTGGTGCTGCAGTGGTTGTTGGTGACGCAGGTGTGGTTGGTGCTGCAGTTGCGGTTAGCGTTGCAGTTGTAGTGGTTGTTGGTGCAGTTGTAGTGGTTGGCGCTGCAGTTATGGTTGCTGGTGCTGCAGTTGTAGTTGTTGTGGTTGGTGCTGCAGTTGTGGTTGCTTAAAGACAGTGAGTTAAGCGCAGATTAGAATGACTTAACACGATGAAACTTTCATTCATAATTTCAGTAACAGCCACAGACTGCTGGCCCCTCTCCAAATAACTCGACAGAAAATAATCTGTCTACTAATCTTAGTAGCAACTCAAAGTCATTCCATGCAATCATTTGATATTGACAGGAGTTTCAAGTACAGTGGGGCAAAAAAGTATTTAGTCAGCCACCGATTGTGCAAGTTCCCCCACCTAAAATGATGACAGAGGTCAGTAATTTGCACCAGAGGTACACTTCAACTGTGAGAGACAGAATGTGAAAAAAAAATCCATGAATCCACATGGTAGGATTTGTAAAGAATTTATTCGTAAATCAGGGTGGAAAATAAGTATTTGGTCACCTCAAACAAGGAAAATCTCTGGCTCTCACAGACCTGTAACGTCTTCTGTAAGAAGCTTTTCTGTCCCCCACTCGTTACCTGTATGAATGGCACCTGTTTGAACTCATCATCTGTATAAAAGACACCTGTCCACAGCCTCAAACAGTCGGACTCCAAACTCCGCCATGGCCAAGACCAAAGAGCTTTCGAAGGACACCAGGAAAAGTATTGTAGACCTGCATCAGACTGGGAAGAGTGAATCTACAATAGGCAAGCAGCTTGGTGTGAAAAAATCAACTGTGGGAGCAATCATCAGAAAATGGAAGACATACAAGACCACTGATAATCTCCCTCGATCTGGGGCTCCACGCAAGATCTCATCCCGTGGGGTCAAAATGATCATGAGAACGGTGAGCAAAGATCCCAGAACCACACGGGGGGACCTGGTGAATGACCTGCAGAGAGCTGGGACCAAAGTAACAAAGGTCACCATCAGTAACACACTACAACGGCAGGGAATCAAATCCCGCAGTGCCAGACGTGTTCCGCTGCTGAAGCCAGTGCATGTCCAGGCCCGTCTGAAGTTTGCCAGAGAGCACATGGATGATACAGCAGAGGATTGGGAGAATGTCATGTGGTCAGATGAAACCAAAGTAGAACTTTTTGGTATAAACTCAACTCGTCGTGTTTGGAGGAAGAAGAATACTGAGTTGCATCCCAAGAACACCATACCTACTGTGAAGCATGGGGGTGGAAACATCATGCTATGGGGCTGTTTTTCTGCCAAGGGGACAGGACGACTGATCCGTGTTAAGGACAGAATGAATGGGGCCATGTATCGTGAGATTTTGAGCCAAAACCTCCTACCATCAGTGAGAACTTTGAAGATGAAATGAGGCTGGGTCTTCCAACATGACCATCCATCCATCTTCTTCCGCTTTGTCCGGGGCCGGGTCGCGGGGGCAGCAGCCTAAGCAAAGAGGCCCAGACCTCCCTCTCCCCAGCCACCTCCTCCATCTTGTCCGGGGGAATACCAAGGCGTTCCCAGGCCAGCCGAGAGATATAATCTCTCCAGCGTGTCCTGGGTCTGCCCCGGGGCCTCCTCCCGGTGGGACATGCCTGGAACACCTCACCCAGGAGGCGCCCAGGGGGCATCCTTGTCAGATGCCCGAACCACCTCAGCTGGCTCCTTTCGATGTGGAGCAGCAGCTGCTCTACTCTGAGCCCCTCCCGGATGGCCGAACCTCTCACCCTATCTCTAAGGGAGAGGCCAGCCACCCTTCGGAGGAAGCTCATTTCTGCCGCTTGTATCCGCGATCTCGTTCTTTCGGTCACTACCCACAGCTCGTGGCCATAGGTGAGGGTAGGGACGTAGATCGACCGGTAAATTGAGAGCTTCGCTTTTACACTCAGCTCCCTCTTCACCACGACGGACCGGTGCAGCGTCCGCATTACTGCAGCTGCAGCCCCAATCCGTCTGTCGATCTCCGGCTCCCTTCTCCCATCACTCGCGAACAAGACCCCGAGATACTTGAACTCCTCCACTTGGGGCAGGAACTCATCCCCGACCCAGAGTGGGCACTCCACCCTTTTCCGGCTGAGAACCATGGCCTCAGATTTGGAGGTGCTGATCCTCATTCCCGCTGCTTCACACTCGGCTGCGAACCGTTCCAGTGCGAGCTGGAGGCCTTCACCCGATGAAGCCAACAGAACCACATCATCTGCAAAAATCAGAGATGAGATTCTGAGGCCACCAAAGCGAAAGCCCTCCGCCACTTGGCTGCGCCTAGAAATCCTCTCCATAAAAATTATGAACAGAACCGGAGACAAAGGGCAGCCCTGGCGAAGCCCATCACCCACCGGGAACGAGTCCGACTTATTGCCGGCAATGCGAACCAAGCTCTTGCAACGGTTGTATAGGGATCGAATGGCCCGTAGCAATGGGCCAGACACCCCATATTCCCGCAACACCTCCCACAGGACACCCCGAGGGACACGGTCGAATGCCTTCTCCAAGTCCACAAAACACATGTAGACTGGTTGGGCAAACTCCCATGCACCCTCTTCCAACATGACAATGATCCAAAACACACCGCCCGGGCAACAAAGGAGTGGCTCCGTAAGAAGCATTTGAAAGTCCTGGAGTGGCCTAGCCAGTCTCCAGACCTCAACCCCATAGAAAATCTGTGGCGGGAGTTGAAAGTCCGTGTTGCTCGGCGACAGCCCCAAAACATCACTGCTCTCGAGAAGATCTGCATGGAGGAATGGGCCAAAATACCAGCTACTGTGTGTGCAAACCTGGTAAAGACCTATAGTAAACGTTTGACCTCTGTTATTGCCAACAAAGGTTATGTTACAAAGTATTGAGTTGTATTTTTGTTATTGACCAAATACTTATTTTCCACCCTGATTTACGAATAAATTCTTTACAAATCCTACCATGTGGATTCATGGATTTTTTTTTCACATTCTGTCTCTCACAGTTGAGAGTGCAAATTACTGACTTCTGTCATCATTTTAGGTGGGGGAACTTGCACAATCGGTGGCTGACTAAATACTTTTTTGACCCACTGTATAAGCTTAGAAGCACTAACTTAAGGTAAGCTTTATTGAACATGTTAAGCTTTATCTTGAATATGTGCTGTGTGGTCAGCAGAGCATGAAAATATTCAACTTCACTTAGTTTCAAAGAAGCCATCTGTAGACAGAAAATTTGATTTATAAAAAACATGAACTGAAAATGGGTTTTATATGCCATATCATTACATATATCATACACCCAATCCAATGTTACAGTTTAATAAACTGTCATTAAACCTACTCATCCAAGGTGCTCTAGTCATATTGTTACAATTTAATAAACACAAATTCCCCAACTTATTTGTGTTTATTAAATTGTAACAATATGACTAGAGCACCTTGGATGCTCTAGTCATATTGTTACATGGGATCACTGAAGTCTTCATTCTCCAGGAGTTTGTGCATTCCGGTGATCCCAGGATGTATGTTCTTGGAGGTAACCAAAATTTTGCTCACAGTACTACAGTTTAAAAAAAGCTGATTATTAATATTTTGTGGAGTCTGTGCTATTATCATTTTGTTTTAGTATTGTACTACATTTGTTGTTGTTGAATCACTCTAAAGCTGTCTAATATAAAAAGTACAAACAATGCTATAACTTGCAATAAACACTTACTTTGTGCCAAAGATGTCTGAAAATATGCCAGCAGACATATCCAGCAAAGTATTCTTTTATCCATGATGAACTCTGCTACTACTCACTACTCCCAGATTGTCTCAGACTCTGACTGTTTGTTTTCTGTGTCTGCACACTTTACTTAGATGACATGATTTGCTCCTCCCTCCAATATTAAAGAGTGTCACATGACCTGAAAAACCACAAACCAAAGGTATGTGCACTGAAACTTACATCTTTATATAATGCAGGTCAAGTTAAATAGTAAAAATGCTCCACAAAGTTCAAAATGAGTAAATGTCACTAAATGTTTAATTGCATGATAGGAGTACTGGTACATATACTGAGAGCTTTTCCTCATTAAAAGTATGTTAAGTGTAGTAACAGGGGAAGCATAGATGAAATTAGTTTTACTTCAAGTTAATATTGGAAGTGCTTGAGAACTGAAGTATTCTTTTTTTAATATTCTACTATAGATTTGCTGTGAAATTCTCTTCAGCTTTGCCAATCTCCAAATCTGAGTGACTGAGTTATGACAATACTGATGCAGTATGTAAGGACTAACACTTTAAAGCTTCAAAGGAACTACAAATCATCATAATAGAACAAATAGCCAGATCCTTGATTGCACCCTGATGGTTAACTGCTCAGTATGAACTTATTTTCCTTCCTGTGGAATTAACTGAAATACATTGGGTTTTCAAAAAGATATTTATATATATTTGCTCAGTACTTGCCATTCATTTGTTTTCAACAGGTGTAGCTTGCACTTTCTTTTTATTGTTTAACAATTGTAGAAAAACACCACACACAAACAACACAGTGGATATAAAAGCAACTTTCCGAGGTCAAGAGGGAAGTACAGTGCTTTCAGCCATGTGAGTTCACCTAAACTAAAAAATGTCAACCTATGTCATAGTATGACTTACTGGAAATCGTCACAGAAGTTGGCAAACCAGTTTTTCATAAAATGTAGCTCACCTTTTATTCTGGTCATCCTGCTTTTCACCTTAGCCACCACTAATCTCTGTAATTACTGAACACTTTACAGTTTAATTCATTCAGTCACTTTGTTTTTCCTGGCAGAGCAGTTGCCAGGTTCAAAGTATTTGTAATTATATTAAAATGCTATTACTCTTCCTATGAGATGTATGGCAATCTTACACTCTTATTTAAGTTTTCCTGTGTGCTGCTTATCACTTGGTATAATAAACTTCATATATATCGCTTGACATATTTGTTTGTTTGTAGGGGCTGCCACTTGTATGTATTTATTGACTAAATTTATGCATAGTGCCAGTCTCAAATTTATTTACTTGAATTGCATGTGAAGTATGTGCTATTGACTTGTGCTGAGTTTCTGGTACGCCAAGTGCTGATAATCAGGTGCCTGACTGTTGTCTGATTAGCAGCATCTGTAAGCATGGACCCTGCTACAGCTGTCAGTTGGTGTCTGCACCAAGCGTGCCACATTTGACAGATGGCATAGAACATCTTCAAGCTGGTGTTCTACAAAATCAAGTTGCAGCGATATTAAGGAATAAGACTCAAGTTCTATTCCAAAATTAAAGGCCAAGTTCCATATAACAGGGCATGTCAGACACAGTATGATGAAGGCGAAGCTGGCATCCCAACAGGACAACATCAGAAGACTTTCCTTACCATGTCAGCACTTTTACGGGATGATATGACCAATGGTTCTCTACCAGGCAATCTGGAAAAGATCAAGCATGTCAATCTATGGTCTCATAAAGCTGCCAGGATGTCTGCCATGACTCCAATTCACCATCATCACCACCAGAGATGGGCATTAACGCGTTACTGTAATCCGATTACTTTTTTCAAGTAACGAGTAAAGTAAGGGATTACTATTGCAAAAACAGTAATTAGATTACCATTACTTTCCCGTAGGAACGCTGCGTTACTGCGTTACTAAAACCGTGATTTTTTTTTGCGAGAATGTCTCACGACAGTGACGTAAGCAAGTGCGACGTTCATGACAACAGCTGTGTGCAGATCAACAATGGATCACATATCGAGTGCGGGAGAGAGTATGAGCGTGCAGCGAACATTTTTCTTTAAAACAAAGGGGGCCCAGCAAAAAAGTTTGGGAACCACTGTTCTAGAGGATCTTTTTGAGTTAATTTATTTTAATTGGATCTAAAAACAAGTTGATCTCCACATTGTTGCTGGAATAATGTTATCATGTAGGCTTCAAAGATCCGTGTCTATAAGCGTTCATGTGCGTCATCTGTTATTATGAGCTTCCTACCATCGTTAAACTTTGCTCTGCTATGATGCCTCATCTAAGTCTTATCACCAAAAAGTTTGAGTAACAACTCTGTATTCAAGTGATGCAAGTTCAGTTCTTTCTAATGTTAGTTAGCCTGCTTAGCAAAATGCACCAGTAAACTGTGAGAGTGAGTAACACAGGCACAGATATCTTGGCTAAAATGTTTAGTCATGTTAAGGCACCCACCTTTGATTAAAAGAGCTTTTAATAGTTTAATTGAGAAAAGTACAAAAGCAAGCAGCGATGAAAATGTATTTGTTATGAAAGTGTAATTACTAGACAAATGTAGTCTTTTAGTATGAGCATGCACTGAATAAAGCAGAAATGCACCCAGTCTGCTGCTAAATGAATGAAATAATAATAATAAAAAACATTAAACATAGGAGTTTGTGTTAGTTATTCATTTAGCTTTTGGAAAGTTAAAAAAAACTTGTTGATGTTTGACAAAAATATAATTTTAGTTTATTTTTATTTAGTCATTGTTCTGTAAATGGTTTTGCTCCTGGTCCTGTGTGCAGTCTCTGCTGTCAGCTCCATCTGTCGTGTTTTTTTTTTGGAGCCTCTGTCCAAAGAAACCTTCCAGGGCTTCAGCCTGCGCCTCCTCAGCTCCATCAGGAGGTGGCAGCATTGAGAAGGATACACACCTGGACTGGATTCATTGCTCTTGTGCTTTGTCATTACTGTTCCTACAGTCATGTGACAACTGTGGTAAAGATTAAGATTTATTTACTCATGTATCAAATTGTGGACAAAAATCACAAATTCTCATCGACTTTCCTAAAAATATGCAATTGTTGCTCCATTTTCCCAAACTGCATGACATTTTTTATTTTGCTCTATGCCAGAACAATTAAAATAATTTATACTATAAAACTAGGGAACTTTGAAACATGAATAAATATTTCAACAATAACTTCAAAGTGTGAAAAATGCTATACTTGCATTTTTCTTTATTTTTTGTGTGTTTGTTTTTTGTGTGCCAGATTTAAATTGTCATATGGATATCTGTGCCAGTGTATCTACAAATGTAAATAAGAATTATAATTATAACTAATGATGCATAATAAAAGGTTCCCCTGCACACACAATGTCTTGGACCAGCTCTAAATTTAGTTATAGTGTTTCAAAGCACAATACAAACAGTACACAATAACAAACAGGGAGAGCTTTAAAGTTCATCAAGTGAACTGGAAAGATGAATAGTAGAATAATAGTTCAGGATGAAATTTCCAGAGGCCTTTTGTCGTACAACAGGTACAAGATACAACACTCAAACACTTGGTATGCTCCCCACACTAAAATTACAGCCGTCAATTTCCTTGTTTAGACGAGGAGTGAGTGAGAAGTTTATTTTCCTAGTCGACAGGCTTCTCAGAGTGAGATGTGCGTTTATAGCAGTAAAACAATGGTATTAATGACACCTCTTTCAAATGGTCTTTGATCAGATTGTCTGGTTTAATATCCTTGATGTACTGTGCAAGCTGACACTTAAATGACAAACAACCATAATAAGCCAACATAAGTTAATTTCACAAAATGATCATAAAACTTATCAGATCATCTAATGTTCTGTGTAGTCGGAATACTTTCTTACACTTGGAAACTAAGTCTACCAATCTGGTGCGTTGTGGATGTTACTTTGTGATCCCTGCAACACAGCTGATGTCTTGTATTGCCACAACATGAAACATATATGTCATGATGTGATAAAGTGAGCGGGTGCTCCGCATTTGCTAAAACAAATCCACCAACACACTCATGAATTGTTGCTTTCATACTTTTACTTTAGTCTTCTGTGCACATGAGGTTTTATGGACCAACAATTATAGTTATTGTAAATATTATTTTATGTATGCTTGTAACATGTTGTCACTTCTAGTGTGTTTTAGTATTTTGCATTTATTTATTAATATATTTTGTGATTATTAATTCTGATCTACAATTCCGACACTTTACTGGACTTTGAGCCCTGGCTTAAGCTGAGCAAATCGATCCAAATATCAATGATATCGACATTATACTAGCACAATAGGGTTGATACTTTGTTTCTCTCTTCTACGTTCAATATTGAATTGTGTTGAATCACTTTTTTGAACCTCAAACATGCACAATGAAAAATCTTTTTGTCAGCTTTTTGTGTTGACTGTCACATCAATGTTATTTATAGCGTATAACATATTAAAAGAACAGGAGCTGACCAAAAGAGCTTCAGAGACAGACACATTTACTTTCCAGGTCTTCAAAAAAGCCAGTTTCAAATTACGCGAAAAGCTGAAAGGTGTGTTTTGTTTAATTAACAGTGATTTAGTTATTGTGTTAGAAATTTGTAAATTAATAATTAATCTCATGAGTCATGATACACGGCTCTTCCCTACATAAATTTATTACATAAAAGTATTGGCATTGTCATTACTGTTCCTGTATTTACTTGGTATCAGATCGATACCAAAATAATACAATATATAATTGTATTATGTAATTGTCATAATAATATAATAATATAGCTTCATAATGATTACAGGACATCAGACGACTTGTTCTTATTGCTTAATAATGCAGAATAATCATATAGAATAAAAACTCCTGAAGTTGAAGCATGTTGCCTGCCGCACTGAAGGACTCTGCAAGAGACGTCTCTCTCCCCCTAGCAGCACCTGTCCCTCTCCTCCTCTTCAGTTCGCCTCAACATACGCTCGTCATATTCTGTGATATGACTTACTCTGAGGTTTTTGACGAGGTTAGTGGTGTTGCCACAACACCTCACTGTCTTGCCACATGTATCGCAAACCATGTCTTGGGTGTTTGTGGAGGTGAAATACCTCCACACATGACTCCACACACAGTTACACACTGGTGATGGCAAGCTACATTGTAGCCACAGCCACCCTGGGGCGCACTGACAGAGGCGAGGCTGCCGGACACTGGTGCCACCGGGCCCTCTGACCACCACCAGTAGGCAACGGGTGAAGTGTCTTGCCCAAGGACACAACGACCGAGACTGTCCAAGCCGGGGCTCGAACCGGCAACCTTCCGATTACAAGGCAAACTCCCATCTCTTGAGCCACGATCGCCCCATAAAACATAAATCTATCGTGGGTTGTGTGAAGAAGGGCATTTGGTGTCACCACATCAACTGTGGTGTGATCCCATGTGAAAAAGAAAGTAGCCGAAAGTAGCCACTTGGTGGCTCAAATAAAAGCACATGTGAGGCTTGCCCAGTCGGGCCCAGGTGGGCTGGCCACAGTGGCCCAAATGACATGTTGAAGAGGACATTTTTAGTGAATGTTGCTACTATAATCCCAAAATTGTTATACAAAAGTGCATTATACATTATATTATACAGTATATATTACACCACAAAGTGCAAAAATATTTAGAAACAAATTTCGTTTGGTATTTAGTTTTGGGGGCAGGGATAGCTCAGTAGGTAGAGTGGTGGTCCCATGAGACTTATAGTTAATATCTACCTGACATTTCAATAGCAAGAGACGCTTCCTGAGACTTCTTCTGCACACACAATGTTTTGGACTTCCTCCAAATTTTATTTATACTTTAAAGTAAAAATACACAACCTTCAGCAAACAAGGGGTGATTTCAAATTCTTTCTTGCCAATGAACTGGAAAGGTGACCTTGAGTATAACAGAATCAGTCACAATAACAGTAATACCTAACAGACAATTGATTTTCCCATTTTGAGGTTCAGTATTCGTTCACTTGGCATGCTTCACTCACTGTAATTTTACTTATTTTTAATATAGAAAGGAGGAGGAAGCAAGAAGCCAACTTTAACGTTTTCTGGTTACCAGGGTTGTCAGAGGGACCTCTGCTTCTCAAGCTGGAGAACTGAAAAAAAAAAATGCCTCTTACAAATCTCTGACAGATCAAAGCACATTTCCAGTTCTCACATTTATGTAAAATACAACCAAAAGTCTGTAATTACAAAACTGTTTGTTATTTCTTTTCATTCAGAAATTACTGTCTTGACTTGTAAATCTGATGGCTTGTGGAAACAGCCGGTGTCTACAACTGTCTTGTTTCAAGATTTGATAAAACAGCTGAGGCATACTGCTGCTTCACATTATGTTAAAACAAAGACATCCTTGAATTGTTGTCTTCATTCAGACACTTTTGACTTCTGTCCACGTGGAGCTTTTATGGGCCAACTCTCTTTCGTTGAATGTTTGTCACAGAGAGACTGTGGGCTGTTCCATTCATGATCTGGTTCCTAAAAAACTAAACAGAGAGAAAACACAAAGACTAAACATCTAAATGTTTATCTCACTTTCTTATTATTCAAAGTAAGTTTAAAGAATCCACAAAGCAAACTTATTTTAAATGAGATATAATTTTATATAGGCATACCTTTTCAAGAACTTTGATGATGGTTGCATTGATGACCTCTCCATAGGTAGTTATCCTCATCTCTATGTGGGCTAGTGCTTGCAGGGCTTTAGATTTTAAAAACATTACAATCAGAAGTGAATAAAAGAGCATAAGATTTTAAAACTGAATTTTGTTGTTAGTCTTCCATGTGAAAAGTGTTACATGTCTTTCAAAACTACAGAAGTTTGCATTTGAGCTCTCCAATATTTTTATATGCGGCTGCTACTTCTATTTGGAGAGGCGCTGAGCCTTCTGGTGGCAGCGAGGGGCCAACTTTGGCTTGTTCCAGAGGACCACTGCTGCTTTTTTCAGATCAGGTTGGAATGGCCCTTTGCCTTCGCTAGTCAAGCAGTAGGAGTATGCGGTTTGTGGGTCAGCTACAGAGGAGGTGGTGCATTGTGTTCAGGTGACAGTGCCAGGGGAGGCTGAGAAACACAGCCTGAGATCATCATTGGTTTACTCCTCCCCTACTGGAGCAGCACATTGGGACAAGAGGTGAAAGAGGAACAGAGGGCAGAACTGTTCCCAACAGGTCAGTTTGGTTGCCGGAGTGACCACAGGGAAGTGCTACATAAACTCCTAAACTGTACAAATAAAAAAACCTTACTGGAGGGTTAATGGTACAATGCATCAATCTATGATGAAGACTCAGGCTCAGATGAGAAAAAGCATGTAGTGTCCGACAACAGAGCTTAGCTAAACACTCCTGCCAGTGGACAGTTGGACTAGCTAGCCATATCTGGCTGAGAAATGCCCCCAAGTGAGACGAGGTGTGTGAATAATGACTGCATAGTAGTGCAAACTGCTTCTAAGGAATACACAGGGGGTCGATAAATATAAGAAAAAGCAAAGTAATTGGTGTAATTTTGGATTAAACAACACCCATGACAGAATCTTTTATTCATTTTTATTTTACACAGTCAGCTGCAGCACCAGTTTCTACTATTTAAAAGATTTCTGACTCCGGGTGAATTTTAGATTTACTTGTGTTGACCCACCGAAGAATCTATTCAGATTTAAGGCATCTTTTTAAGTCTCTGTAGTTAATCATTAGCTATATGTTTTTCAAATAATTTGTAATCACCTTCTGTGGTTGTTGTTGTTGTTATAGCGGTTGGAACTGCTGTTGTTGTGGTTGGTGCTGCAGTTATTGTGATTGGTGCTGCAGTTGTTGTGGTTGGTGCTGCGGTAGTTGTGGTTGGTGCTGCAGTAGTTGTGATTGGTGCTGCAGTTGTTGTGGTTGGTGCTGCGGTAGTTGTGGTTGGTGCTGCAGTAGTTGTGATTGGTGCTGCAGTTGTTGTGGTTGGTGCTGCAGTTGTTGTGGTTGGTGCTGCAGTAGTTGTGGTTGGTGCTGCAGTAGTTGTGATTGGTGCTGCAGTTGTTGTGGTTGGTGCTGCAGTAGTTGTGGTTGGTGCTGCAGTTGTTGTGGTTGGTGCTGCAGTAGTTGTGGTTGGTGCTGCAGTTGTTGTGGTTGGTCCTGCAGTAGTTGTGGTTGGTACTGCAGTAGTTGTGGTTGGTGCTGCAGTTGTTGTGGTTGGTGCTGCAGTAGTTGTGGTTGGTGCTGCAGTTGTTGTGGTTGGTGCTGCAGTTGTTGTGGTTGGTGCTGCAGTAGTTGTGGTTGGTGCTGCAGTAGTTGTGATTGGTGCTGCAGTAGTTGTGGTTGGTGCTGCAGTTGTTGTGGTTGGTGCTGCAGTTGTTGTGGTTGGTCCTGCAGTAGTTGTGGTTGGTGCTGCAGTAGTTGTGGTTGGTGCTGCGGTAGTTGTGGTTGGTGCTGCAGTTGTTGTGGTTGGTGCTGCAGTAGTTGGGGCTATAGAACAGGTTGGGCCGCTCGTTATGGTACCAACAGTGTTGGGTTAGTTACTTTAAAATAGTAACTTAGTTACATTACTAGTTACTTCTCTCAAAAGTAACTCAGTTACTTCAAGTTACTCGTTACTTTCAACGTAACTAGTTACTAGGGAAAGTAACTTTGGTTTTACTCAGAATTCTCTTGTTAATGTGTTTCTTCCATAACTTTGCCAGTCTTCTAGCTTGCTTACTTGCCACAAGTGCACTGTGCCACCTACCAATAGAAAGGAAAAGATAATGTGCATATTTTCACGAGAGAAATCCCACGCCTGGACCGTCATTGACTGCTGCCATGATTCTAGCCTACGTCACAGCGTCATGTGTGCCTTTTACATCCAACACAAAAACTGCAGTCGTAGTGCTTTCGATTGTACTCAGAACTCGGAAATTCTGCTTTTTGAATAGGAAGATGTAGGCAACACCAGACTGCAGATGAGCTGCATACAGGGCTGGACTGGGACGAAAAATCGTCCTGGGCATTTTGACTAGAGACCGGCCCACCATTATAGGAAAAATCATAAAGCCTTTGAATGAAAATAAACACTGTTGTGACAGTGATGTACACTGTTTTGATGGTATATATGCATCAATCTATCAATCGTTTGTTGTAAGATTCAGATAATTATTTTTTAAAAGCTAGACATTTTAAATGAGAATAAGAAAGAAAAGTATTTCTTTGTGCCCCCCTTTCCCTGTTAATGACCTACCTGCCCCCTGGCAACACTTTGCTAGACCCGCCCCTGCACAGTTACCAGCTGTCAGCTACCTAAAAAAGGATCCTGGGGTTATTTGTCTCTCAGAAACAGTTCATAACTTCCCTTCAACTCATTCATGTCACCTAAAAGGTAAACCTGTTTCTCCATCACCTGTTCAGCTCTGATGATTCAGTAAGGACATCTCCTGGTTTCATCTTCATGTTTCCCTCTCACCAGCAGTGGCGTGTCTAGAAAATCTTTGTTGGGGGGGCCAGGTAGGGGCACAGATTTGGAGAAGGGTGGCAGATGTAATTGGCAGATAATGTTTAAAAAAAAATTCTACCAACCGTTAACCATAATTCAATAATCCTATAAACCTAATAACCGAATGCGCTTTTAACTCTTATTAGAATGAGATTTTAACCACTACGGTGCAAAGTTTTTAGATACTGCGTTGATAAAGTACAAGAGATACAATCAGTGCTTTGTCAGTGTTTTCTCAGCATTCAAGGACAGCAATATTTGCATAGTATTTTTACTGACATATAGTGCACATATGTTTTGGGCAAAAGCATTTTTGAATATTAAAATACGAACATTTGTAACAAACAATTGACAAATTAGCCAGTTCCAATGTAAAACTTTATCTGCCTGTTAAAAAAAGAAGATAATCTTCTCACAAACTGGTGTTTGATTTTAAAACAGGAAAAAAGTGGGGAAACAACTGAAAAGACTAACATTTGAATAAAACCTGAAAGCAAGTAAATACTTTCTATGCTGACTTATGGTAAACTTTGGTAATATTGATAAAGAACAACACTGGCTGATGATGAAATACAGTCAGCTGGCATGGTGACACTGCCAGTATTAACCTGCAGGGCTGGACTGGGACAGAAAATCGGGCATTTTGACTACAGACCGGCCCACCAGGTATTAAAGCCATAAAGCCTTTGAATGAAAACAAATGCTGTTGTGACAGTGCCCATATGGAAAAGAAATAGTAAAAACTTATATGATTTACTCATGAAAGTGGCCACTTTCTCATTACTTTCATATATTCAATTCAATTCAATTCTTTATTTATTTGTCACATGTAGTTATAACTAGTACAACACACAGTGAAATGTTTTTTCCGGCTAAAAAGTACTCCCCCCCCGACTGTGCATCTTACTAAACTTATAATAAAAAATATCTATATAAAAGTATAAAAATGTATAATATCGTGCAAAATATTACGCTGTAATAGTTAAGAGCTATAGTGTACGTATTTACATAAATACAGATGTATATGATAAAATACAAATAAAAATAAGGATAAAACTCAAAGGAAAATTATATACTGTGTATGGAATTGTCCATCATGTTGTCCGATTTGTGTTTTGATTGAGGAGTCTCACTGTTTGTGGGTAAAAACTCCTCCTGAACCTTTCAGTTCTTGTTTTCAGGCTACAGAGGCGTTTCCCTGACCTCAGTGGCCTGAACAGTTTGTAAGCGGGATGGCTGGAGTCGTTAGTGATCCTGATGGCCCGGGATCTGCACCTTTCAGCGTAGATGTCCTGCAGTGTTGGTAAAGATGTTCCCATAGTGCGTTCAGCTGTGCGCACGACCCTCTGCAGGGCTTTCTGTTGCTGTACTGTGCAGTTCCCGTACCACACCGTGATGTTATTACACAGGATGCTCTCAATGACCCCGGTGTAGAATCTCCTCTGGATGTTCTTGGAGATCTTAAACCTCTTTAAATGCCTCAGATGATAGAGGCGCTGTCTGCCTTTGCTGATGAGGAAGTCCGTATGTGTGTTCCAAATAAGGTCCTCGTTGATATAAACACCGAGGTATTTAAAATTAGAGACTTTCTCCACAGGGTTTCCATTGATCTGAATTGGGGTGTGAGTTTTGTCGCCTCTCTGTCTCCTAAAATCAATCACCATCTCCTTTGTTTTGCTGATATTCATGGAGAGGTGGTTTGCCACACACCACTTTGCTAATCCGTCCACCTCGCTTCGGTAGGCCCTCTCGTCATTCCCGGAGATGAGTCCTACCACCACTGTGTCGTCAGCGAACTTCACAATGGAGTTAGTGGGGTATCTGGCCGTGCAGTCCGCGGTGTAGAGGGAATAAAGAAGAGGGCTAAGCACACATCCCTGGGGGGCCCCTATGTTCAGTGAAAGGGTATGAGAGTACACATCCCCTATTCTCACCGACTGTGGTCTCGCAGTCAAAAAGCTGTGAATCCACCTGCACAAGGATGTGCTGAATCCCAGATCCCGGAGCTTATCCGTAAGGATGTGGGGCACTATGGTGTTGAACGCTGAGCTGTAGTCTATAAACAGCATTCTCACATAGTTCCCACGTCCCTCATCTAGATGGCTCAGTGTGGTGTGCAGGACCTGTGCTACAGCATCTCCAGTGGATCTATTTGTCCGGTATGCAAACTGCAATGAGTCCAAGTCGGGAGGGAGGAAAGAACTAATAAAGGGTTTCATGAGCCTCTCAAAACATTTCATCACTACAGATGTTAGGGCCACTGGGCGATAATCATTTAGGCTGGCTGGGCGGGTGTTCTTAGGGATCGGAACAATCACTGATGTTTTAAAGCAGGTGGGGACTACCTGCTGGGCCAGGGAGGCATTGAAGATGTTAGTGAAAACTGTAGTTAGCTGATCTGCACATACTCTTAGCACACGTCCCGGTATGCTATCTGGTCCCGCTGCCTTCCTGCAGTTGGTTGCCCTCAGAGCTTTCCTCACATCATGCTCAGAGAGTATCAGTGGTGCTGGTTCAGCAGCGGGGGCGGGTGCAGGGCTCTGAGATTGAAACTGAGGCGCCTCAAAACGCGCAAAAAAAGCATTGAGTTCGTTAGCTAATTCCGGTTTCGTACATCTCACAGTGCTGGGTTTATAATCTGTGATTGTTCGTAGCCCGTCCCATATATGTCGGGAGTCGCCATATTGGAAATGCGACTCCACCTTGTCCTTGTAACGCCTTTTAGCCGCTTTCACAGTCTTCCTTAAACCATAAGAAGCTGCTTTATAGTTGGTCATATCGCCCGATGTGAGCCCCATATTGTAGGCCGTGGTCCGTGCTTTGAGAGCTCTCCTGACAGTAGAGTCAACCCAAGGTTTTTGATTGGGAAAGGTCCGAATTGTAGTCGAGGGGATATATTGTTTTAGTAAGTATCCAAAACATACAAGTTTCATTATATAATTTTTCCAAGGGATCTTATATCTGTTTTTACTCTTGTATGCTTTTCATACAAGTTTCACACAAGACAGATACAAACTTTATAAGATTTATATATATCTTTTCCATATGTACACAGTCTTGTTGGTATATGTATGATTTCTATACATTTTACGTCAGATAAAAACTTTGGTTGTAAGATTTAGATAATTATTTAATAAAAGCTAGATATTTTAAATGAGAATAAGAAAGAAAAGTATTTCTTTGTGCCCCACCTTTCCCTGTTAATGCCCTACCTGCCCCCCTGGCAAAACTTTCCTAGATCCACCCCTGCACAGTTACCAGCTGTCAGCTACTTAGAAAAGGATCCTGGGGTTATTTGTCTCTCAGAAACAGTTCATAACTTCCCTTCAACTCATTCATGTCACCTAAAAGGTAAACCTGTTTCTCCATCAACTGTTCAGCTCTGATGATTCAGTAAGGACGTCTCCTGGTTTCATCTTCATGTTTCCCTCTCACCACATATCCAAACCGACATCAAGACCAGCAGGTTTACAGCTGTGGCTCCAGCAAACATCAGCTGATACTAGAAATTAATATTAAATAAATTCTAACAACAGCTGATCAAGCTTAAACATGCTGCTGTTGTTTAGCGCGACTGGTTTCCTCTTTCTGGCGCAAAGTGGGCGATAAACAAACAAGAGAGAAAAGCCGATCAGCTGATCATTGATCAGTTTAATGATTGAAGTAGAAACAGGAGAGAGAGGAGGAGAGAATGAGAGGAGAAGAGGCAGCTGTGCAGCGTGAACACAGAATAACTCCAGCTTTGTGTCTTTTTCATTGTAGCTGAACAAACTGTGTTCCTTTTCACCTCAATACGAAACGCGAAATATTTTCTTTGAATACGAGACGATTCCATTTTTTACGGGACGGTTGGCAACACTAATAATTAACCTTATGAACAAAATAAAGTTCAACATCAGTAACATAGCACCCACCCAACTGTATAGAAACTCCATTATGCTAGCTAGTACGCAGTACGAAAAAGTCAGAACAACGAAAATAAACTCCACCTAAACTTGGTTTATAACTGACCCAGATAGACTGCAGGTCATAACTTATTACCTGAAGTTCAGTTCACCTGACACTTGGACCTGCGGCCGCCTCGGGTCTCTCCCCCTCCTGCCTCCCCTTTCCCTCATCCACCTGCTGGCCTCCACCACTTGCTAATGTTATTGAATCTGTGGAAGCTCCACGATAACCACCACACAAAGTAACGAATAACAATGTAAATCCCAGTAACGAGTAACGCGTTCCTGGTTTTCGCATAATAACTAGTTACCGTGATCGTTACCATAATAATAACGTAGTTACTGTACTTAATAACGCGTCAGTCCCAACACTGCTTAAAAGTCATGGTACCTAGTAAAAAGCCTTTAACAGAAAGCCACTTAGTGAAGTCGCCAAACAGTTTTTCAAACATGTAGTTCACAACAAACTCAGATTATACACTATATTCCTTCATTTCCATCTGGCTGTCACGGTTCTGGCTCATCTTGACCCAGCTTTTTCTGTTTCTGTTTTGGTGTTTTTCTAAATTATGATTTGTTTGGGGTTTGAGTTGTGCTGGTTTGATTTTGTATTAAGGGTTATTCTTGGTTTTGTTCTCTTTACGTTAAGTCACTGTCTTCTCTGTTTTATGTGTTATATTCTTTCTGTCTGTCTCTCAGTGTCGAGTTTGCATTTTTGTGATTTGTTTCTTATTTCCTGTTTTATTTTGATAGTCCTAGTCCTATGTCAGTGTATTCAGTTTTACCTGCCCCTGTCTCGTTAGTCCTAATCTCTCCCAGCTGTGTCTCCCTCCTGTTTCCCATTCCCTGATTACTCCCCTGTGTATATAAGCCCTGTGTTTGCCTTTACCCTCTGTTGTGTTGTATCCTCAACATGCTGTGTGTTTGTTATGTCCAGTCTTCCAGCACCTCTGTTCTGAGTTTTGCTTTTGTGAAAAAGTTTTGCCAGCAATAAAACTGTGTTTTGAGTTCCAGTCCCATTTTGAAACTTCTATCGATGCACCATTGAGAGTATTCTGACTGGCTGCATTACCACCTGGTACAGCAGCTGTAATGTTCTGGACCGCAAAGCTCTTCAGAGGGTGGGGAGATCAGCACAGCGCGTCACCAGGACCGAACTACCAGCCATGCAGGATCTCTACAGACAGCACTGTGTGAGAAAGACGCAGCGGATCCTCTTTGATCCCAGCCACAGACTTTTCACACTCCTGCCATCCGGCAGGCAGTTCAGGAGCATTAAACCCTGCACTACCAGACACAGAGACAGTTTTTACCCACAAGCCATCAGGCTTTTGAATTGCTGACATTCCATACACACTATTACACACTCATTACAATTACAGGACTCACTCAACAGATGCCACTTAAGTGCTCATTGCACACGTCTTGCACAACTTGTCTTAAATTCTCTAAATATTTATTTATTTTTCTCTTTTTTCTCTGCTATTTTCTTCTTAATATCACTTCACACTTTCAGTATGCTCATGTAAAACTGAGGAGCACGAGCCAAAGAATTAAAATGTGGCTACACTGTTTATCTGTACATGACAATAAAACTTGAAACTTTAAATCAGCTGCTCTATAAATTTAACTAAATAAATCTAGGCCAACTGAACTGATATGAGGTGATTTCAGGGACACAGATATTACTCCAATTAAACAGAATAGAAAGTATTAAAATGAGCTCGACCTTAATCCATTTAACACTTAGAGAGAACATTTTTCTGCAGAATATTAATTTTTTATGTGGGCTGAGGTGTTGTCTCTGGTTCAGGAGTTGCTTGGTCTTAGGATTGTGACAGTTGTAGGTCCTTTCCTGGTGGCATCTATGTTCAGTGGCACTGACATGGGTGGGCCTCAGATCCACTTCTTGAATGGATTTTTCTTGACAATCCTCTCCAGACTGCAGCCATTGTTGATGTCAAGGTTCCATATTCTTTGATACAGCACTCTGTGAACAGGCATCTTTCCTAAAAATGACCTTCTGTGGCTTACTCTCTTTGAGGAGATGTCAGTGGCTGTCATCTCATTATACCTTCAGCCACATTAACTGACATCAGGTGACGGCAGTGCAAGTGCACAGGAAGAAAAAGCCATGTTTGATGCTTTCTATTTATATGTCCTTCAAGCAGACAATGGAAGAACCTTTGCAGCACAAATAATGGCACAATTGTAACTGTGATTATTGAATTTAGCACAGTAACACATTGTATGACCATGTTACTGAAAAGTGTAATGTGATTACAGTAAAACATTACTTGGGAACATGTTAAAGACAGTTTTGGGTTACTTACACTAAACCATAAAATCTTCTTCCATAAATTATTAGGAATAAAAGTAATTTGGTTAAATAGAAAATATATACATTGCATAGGCTTATAGCTATAAAACAAGAAGAACAACAAATCAAATCAAATCACTTTTATTGTCACATCACATGTGCAGGCACACTGGCACAGCACATGCGAGTGAAATTCTTGTGTGTGAGCTTCACAAGCAACAGAGATGTGCAAACACAACAACACAAACGAGCAAAATACAAGAATGGCCAACCTGAAACTAATAAATATATGTACAATATATAATAGTGTATGCATTTCTGGATGTGTATACTAAATATTTTCCTACGTGTGTGTGTGTGTGTGTGTGTGTGTGTATACACATTTTTACAAATTAAATAGTAAAAAAATAAAAATAAAATAATAATAATAATAATAATAATAATAATAATAATAAAATATATAAAATATACAGAGTTGAATATGTGCAAAACAAGTGGCATTTATATACAGTGTGGAGTGCATAATGTTAAAGTTCCAGTAGTGAAGCTGAGGTGTCTATGACGTGTTCAGCAGTCTGATGGCCTGATGGAAGAAGCTGTCTCTCAGTCTGCTGGTACGGGACCGGATGCTGCAGAACCTCCTTCCTGATGGAAGTAGTCTGAACAGTTTATGGCTGGGGTGACTGGAGTCCTTGATGATCCTCCCCGCTTTCCTCAGGCACCGCTTCCTGTAGATGTCTTGGAGGGAGGGAAGCTCACCTCCAATTATCCGTTCAGAGCACCGCACTACTCTCTGGAGAGCTTTGCAGTTGTAGGCGGTGCTGTTGCCATACCAGGTGGTGATGCATCCAGTGAGGATGCTCTCAATGGCACAGTGATAGAAGGTCCTGAGGATGCGGGGGCTCATGCCGAATCTTTTCAGTCTCCTTAGAAAGAAGAGGCGCTGCTGCGCCTTCTTCACTGTTTTGTTTGTGTGTACTGACCACGTAAGATCCTCAGCCAGATGTATTCCAAGGAACCGGAAGCTGCTCACTCACTCCACAGCAGCGCCGTTGATGGTGATGGGGGTGTGTACTTCTCTGCACCTCCGGAAGTCCACTATCAACTCCTTTGTCTTTGCGACGTTGAGGGTGAGATGGTTGTCTTGACACCAGTGGGTCAGGGCGCTGACCTCCTCTCTGTAAGCCGTCTCATCACCGTTGGTGATAAGACCCACCACTGTAGTGTCGTCCGCAAACTTCACAATGATGTTGGAGCTGTTAGTGGCTGTGCAGTCGTAGGTGTAGAGTGAGTACAGGAGAGGGCTCAGTACACACCCCTGTGGAGCACCAGTGTTCAGTGTGATGGGGGATGAGGTGATGCTGCCCAGTCTGACCACCTGGCATCTGTCAGACAGGAAGCTAAGGATCCAGCTGCAGAGGGAGCTGTTTTCCCAACATAAATATGTAATTGATATTTGAATAGCAAGATAGGCAAGTTTGAAAAAGGATGTTTAAACAATCATGACAGAAACTTCCTCCAAGTTCTTCTGCACACACAGTGTGTTGGACCTCATCCAAATTTTAGTTATACATGTACTTTAAAGTAATGTCTTGCTAATGAGTACAACAGAATCACTCATAATAACAGGTTTTGTCAGTGATACCTTACAGACAATTGTTTTCCCCAATTTGAGGGACAATATTCATGCAGTTGGTACACTTCACTCACTGTGATTTCCATGTTTATACAAAAAGAAGAGGGAGCAAGAAGCATGCTTTTCTCGAGCTGAAGAACCAAAAACACCTTTTTACAAATCTGTGACAGATCTAATTTCCTGGTCTTAGATCCAAAACCAAACCAAAAAGCACATTTTATTTATGTATTTATTTTATTTATTTAGCAAAAAATCACAACAAAAGATGTCTCAAAGCGTTTTAAATTGTTAGGTAAGGTAAAGGTAATAACTAATAATAAAATGCAGAGAGGTGTATGAACACATATGTTACCAAACAAAAAATGTGAGTGGAAAAGGTGACTGAATGTTTAATATTTAGTATTTACTGTTATATTTCCATAGATCATCGTGATGTTGTTTATTATATTGCTCTCTTTTTCTTCTGCTTGTTTTCTCTTTTTTTCTTTCTCAACAGGTGATCCAGGTGATTGATATATGTATTTTTTGTCTGCTTATTTTGTTGGTTTTTGTTTTTTGCCCCTTATCCCTGTCCCTCTTCTCCGCTGTTTTTCTTTCCCTCTTTCTTTCTCCCCTTTCTTTTCCCCAGTCAAGTCTGTCCCGTATTTAGCAAGTGAAAATAAAATACAATAAAAAATAAAAGGTGAATCAAATAGACCATTATGGCAAGGCTGGGATGATCCATTTGGTAAAGTAAATCCGTTGGGCATCTTTCTTCGCCTTTAGACAATAATTCTGATGGCAAAAGAGCCAAACGGGACACGCAACAAAAAGAAAAAAGAAACAAAAGAAAAGGTGACTGAAAAAGAAACACTCAATGCATCATGGGAATCCCCAAGTAGCCTCGGGCTATTGCAGCATAACTAAGGGTCACCTGATTGAGTCCTAACTGTATGCTTACTCAAAAAGGAAAGTTTTAAGCCTAATCTTAGAAGCAGAGAGGGTGTCTGTCTCCCGAATCCAAACTGAAGGCTCTGCCTCCCATTCTACTTTTATACTCTGCAAACCATAATTAAGCCAGCAGTCTGAGAGTATTGTAATGGAGTGATACGGTAGCTACTATAAAGACATTAAGATAAGATGGCCCTGATTATTAAAGACCTTGTATGTGAGGACCAGTATTTTAAATGCGATTCTGGATTGAGCTAATGAAGGGAAACCAGTATGGGAGAAATATGCTTTCTCTTTCTAGTCTCTGACAGTACTGTAGCTGCAGCATTTTGGATCAGCTGATGGCTTTTCAGTGGAACATCATAATAAGCCTTAGAGTGTGAAGAGGACTCTCCATTTACATGAACAAATTGGAATCTCTAGGATAGATACGATTCAAATCACTGCAGTGCAGTACCTGTAATAACTAAAGCATGTTCTAATCATTCTAA
This sequence comes from Diplotaxodon limnothrissa, assembly GCF_057381915.1. Taxonomy (NCBI): domain Eukaryota; kingdom Metazoa; phylum Chordata; class Actinopteri; order Cichliformes; family Cichlidae; genus Diplotaxodon; species Diplotaxodon limnothrissa. The sequence continues at coordinate 10,594,756 of NC_140612.1, read as the reverse complement.
TAGTATAATATAATGGTCAACAGTATCGAACGCTGCACTGAGGTCTAGCAGGATAAACACAGAGATGAGATGAGTCCACATTTTTGATATGAAAGGAATGTTGGAGACTGGCCTATAATTAGCTAAGACCACTGGGTGTAGAGATGGCTTTAGTAAAGGTTTAACTACAGCCAGCTTGAAGGCCTGTGGTACATAGCCGATTATTAGAGATAGGTTGATAACATTTACAACTGAAGCATTAATTAATGGCAGGACTTCTTTGTGCAGTTTTGTAGGAATGGGGTCTAAAAGACACGTTGATGGTTTGGAGGAAGTAATTAGTAAGTCAGAAATATCAGTTGGAGAAAAAGATTCTACATGAATATTAATGTTACTGAAAGTAGCTGAACATAATGTTACGCCTGTTTATGAGTAATTGTTGCTCTAATAGTTAAAATTTTATTTGTGAAGAAATTCATGAATAAATAGTAAGATGTTCTAGCTTCACCAAAGGCCTTATTTTCATAAAGCAGCAAACTATTTTTCCAAGGTAAATGATGATCTTCTAGATTAGTGAGACGATTGTTAGCACACACACCCTCGGCCTGTACTTCGGGGATTTTGTATTTTGAGGTGTTGATTCATTTAAACTAATATAATTATCCTGCTGTTATCAGGTATTTGTAGGTTTCCTGTAGAGTAAAGCAGTTTGTTGAATTATTAATTCATGTACTAACTGGGACTTATAAGACAGAGACCTAAAGTTTAATAATCTACATTTTGCTGTTTTACTATTTGGTGCAGATGTGGATACTGTGATGTTCTTTCTTTGTGATTCTTTTATGTTTAAGTCATTTTTTGCAGATTTTTACTTTATTTTTGTCTATTTGGGAGCTGGCATAGTTTCTAAGAGGCTATGGTTTTGGGGGAATAATGGGAGGAGAGAAGCTGCAATGAGGTGTGTAAGACTGCAACTCTGCTTTCTGGTCCCAACTCTGGATAGTCACGTTTTGAGGGTTTATTAAATTTTGCCAGATTTATAGAAATGAGAGCTGCTCCATGCAAAGTGAGATGGATACCATCTCTTTTAACAAGACCCATTTTCCCCCAGAAAGTTTACCAAGCATCTATAAAGCCCACATTGTTCTTTGGACTCCACTCAGACAGCCAACAATTTAGTAAGAAAGGTCAGCTAAACGTGCTATGGAACATGCAGCTAAACATGTTATGTCTTCATATGGACTTTGATCCATGCAAGGCATTTATGGGCCAACTCTCACTTGTTGAATGTTTGTCACAGAGAGACTGTGGGCTGTTCCATGCAGGATCTGGTTGCTAAAAAACTGAAGAGAAAGAAAATACAAATAATTTTTATCTTAAAAATAAGTTTAAAGAATCCAGAAACCAAACTCACTTGTAAATAAGAGATAATTCTATATAGTTATACCTTTTCAAGAAGTTTAATGATTGTTGCATTGCTGACCTCTCCATAGGAAGTTGTCCTCATCTTCATATGTGCTAGTGCTTGCAGGGCTTTAGGATTTAAAACACTACAATTAGGAGTGAATAAAAGAACATATAATTGTGGAACTTTTAATTGATATGTAACCCTTTTCACATATGAAAAGACAACAAAATCTACAAGTGAAAACTTCTATCAATTTGAGGTTTGCCTTTGTATTTGAGCCCTGCACTTTAAAAACTACAACAACATGTGGCCAAATTATCTATATAATATATTGTAAATGCAATTTAGTCTCCCTTTGTCACATACTTATGGTTATTTTTCAGTTTGCAACTGAAACTGATGAATATTTCTTTTGATTTTCAAGAACAAACTTGTTGCTAGTGGCAATAGAACAACTTAAAGATAAAAATGTTTTTGTAAAAATTTCATTTTAAAAATCCTCATTCAACCAATTGCTAACACAAATGTAAAGTTTAGGTTACCTACGTAACCCCAGTTCTCAGAGTAACATGCCTGAGATGTCTCACTATGGGATGTGCCTCCGTCCATTTTGTAGGATGTAGGAGATGCAAATTGCCACAGGTGTGTCTACTAAAAGTCTCATGAGTATAAATCTCAGTTACCTCAACCTCAAGGTTAGAGTTCAGAGGTCAAGTTTTCTAAAAATCTTGTCAATCCATTAACGCGAGAACAAGAAAATGTAGGATTTTGAAATTAATGTCATAGTTGCATCTGCTAGGCTGAGGCGTACTACTGGCTGCTGCTAGTAATTTTCTAATTAATATGTATATTAATATATAAATATGCTCTCTATAGTTTTTTCAAATATATTGGAATCACCTTCTGTGGCTGTTGTTTTTGTTGGTGGTGCTGAAGTTGTGATAACTGAAGTTGATGCTGTAATGAGTGTTATTGCAGTTGTATTGGTTGGTGCTGCAGTTGTGGTGGTCGGAGGTGTCACGATCTGAGGGGACAGACCTTGTGGGGGTGTGTGTGGTGGACCCAGCTGCGAACACAAGAGAGTAGACCGGAGTAAACTTAAACTGAAAGCGAGCCTTTATTGTGGCTGATGACAGGTCTCAACACAAAGCAGAAACACCGTGACTAAACTGAACCTAAACTAAACTGGGAAACAGATACTGATAAACTAAGGAGACTCAGAAAACCATGACGATGATGTACAGACTGACCGGGAGATGGACATGGAGGGTAGGAACACAGACGACGCAACACAGACTACATGAAACACAGAGGCTGCATCCCAATTCAGGGTCTGCAGCCTTAAAGTACACAGCCTCAACGATCCTCAAGGGCCACGTACTCAAAGACCGCTAAGGCCGGAAGTGCGAGGCTTGTGTAATGGGACGGTCTAGCCTCCGTTGCGCTGATACTGTTGTTTGTCAATAAAGTTAAAAAGCAGTTGTGGTGGTTGGAGCTGCAGTTGTGATGGTTGGAGCTGCTGTTGTGATGGACGGAGGTGTTGTTGTAATAAATGGTACTGCAGTTTTGGTGGTTGGTGCTGCGGTCACGTTATTTGGTGTTGCTGTAGCTATTGTTGGTGCTGCTGATGTGGTAGTCGCAGCTGCATTAGTTGTTGTTGGAGGTGCAGTTGTGGTGGTTGATGCTCCACTTGTGCTTTGTGCTGTTGTCATGACTGTTGATACAGTTTTGAAGATAACTATTAAGCAGTTTGACTTTCCAACCCTTACATGATTATTTATTGTATCATTCTCACTTTGCCTACAAGTTTCTCTTGTACTGTAAATATGCATTTTGTTAGTATATAACAGTGTTAAATATTTTCTCCTATAATGTTTGTAGCAAAGGTCATGTTGATTGTGGTTGGTATAGTTATTGCACTTGTGGTGGTCGGAACTGCTGTTGTATGGAACGTAAAATAATCTTTTAAAAGATAGCAGTATCTAAAAAGGAAACTAAAGCGCAGTTCAATTTGAAAGAGCTGTGTTTTTTATCTTTTGAATATTTATTCTTGCTCATTATTAATCCCACATTGTAATAAATACTTACTCTGTGCTGCATGAAAATGTCCAAGCAGTATTATCCAGCAAATCATTTTTCTTTCCATGGTGGTTGTAGTTACTTGTCACTGCTCTCAGCGCAGACTGTTTTTAGGTGTGACTGTGCATTGTACTTAGATCATGAAATGCTCCACCCTCCACTATTCAAAGGGAGAGTTAAACAATTATTATCAGAGACCAGTTTCATTTAGATTGAAACAACTAAGCATGTGCACGGGAAAATACATGTATTTGTAATGTACAACAAATAATTTTTTGTTTTTTGTTATTAATAGTAAAATGCATCACACTTTAGAAACATTGGCATCCTTTCACTTTTAACAGTTAATATCACTACACTCTCTACAAGTTTAACTTAGTTTAGCGTATCTGGTAGTGTCTGATTTGTAATGTCTTTGTGATCTTAATAAGTAGAATTCTTATTCTCATTGCAGGCTATGAATGGAAGCACTCTGTAGGAGTACATCACTTAGTGTTTATGAGTCATAGGAAAAGGGTTGTATTTGAATTTAACAAAGACACAATTAGTAACACAAAACAGAATATAAATTGTGAATTGTAGATTAGATTTAAGAAATCCCAACAGTTTGTGTACATACAGTCAAATTAGTTGTTTTATTTTGACCTTACTGCTGGTGGGTGGGTATAAAATGAAACTGAAAGTACGCAGCTAAAGCTAATTCCTAAACCCAGAATTTTGAAAGCACAACTGGGTTGATGTGCTAGTGCTGTCAGCCAACTAAAATGCTATTGCAGTTAGCAACTAAAGCTATTCGTGTGGCAGTCAAACAGGTTTTTCATTGTGTGCTGAAGTTTCTCCCTTCATAATAATTTTTACTCAAATAGAAAGTTTGTTACAATCAACTTTGTTAATTCTATCTGTTTTCTTTTATTTATAGCTACATTCATTCCGTGATGTGCCAAGTGTGTTCAGTTGGTGAACGGTGTAGACTGCATGCAGACCAGTTTAGCACCCAGACTCTTCAACTACAAACAATGATCAAATAAACTCAATTATACTTATCTAACTAACCTACTCTGAGTTAATGCTGATTTTGTTCTCATCTTTGGTAAGGAGAGGTCGGAGGAAGGATGACCACAACTGGATCAGAAGATGCACTTATCCCCATGTACTGTGTTGATTACAATCACAGAACAGGAAAGCAGCATCCCCTGGGCATTCAGTGAAAGTACAATGTAAATCTTTCTGAGTTAACCCCATCTAACATGGCAAAAATGAGCAGGGAGGACAATGAAAAACATGCAACCAATTTGCAGGTTCACAGGTCAGGCTGGGTCAGTCCATCTAGTGTCTCTGGAACCTTCAATGTCTTGAGTCCAAGCTTCAGAACTGCTGATTTCACAGAAGACAAAAGGGAAGAGAAAGCTTTTTTCCACATACGTGATTTAAAACAGAGTTTAAACCTTGAACTCTTCTCTTCCTTGAATCTTTCCTGTGGACCACTGGAACCCCTGGCTTTCCCCCACCTATGTTCTGCACCTGGTGTTTTTGTGTAAATAAAAGGACTTTTAACTTGTGATTCTAGTCTGTGCCTGAGTCTGATCCACTTGCCATAACAATTCAAGTAATAGACTGTATGTCATGGTTACATCATATGGTAAATATGTTAAAATAAATAAGAAGCCATACTGGCTCGGACGTCACCTGGATTAACAAGGTCCACGTCAGGTGTTGAGGAACCAAGGCACCCTGATTAGAAGTGGACTACTGGAACAAGATGGGGAAGAATTCCAGAAGACCTGGGACAATCAAACTGTCGTGAAACACATCAAGGATAGCTTTGCTGAACCCATTCCAGAGGATGTCAAGCAAAATACTATTGTTTATTGATACTGTGTGTATTCGTGTAATGAGTGTTACAAAATGAAGAAGCGAAAGATATAAATCATTATTATTTAAAACATGAAATACACCAGTAGCGTTTTAAGGTCTGTGATACACTGAACAGAAGAAGTCACGTTAAAGGTGACGACCCTGGCACAAGCAGTGATGAATAAAATGATACTGGCACCAAGTGGATTGCCAGGAGTGTTGGTAAAAGGTGAAGAGCAAAGCAAGGAAGTGATGGGAGCAGCATTTGTGATCAAGCCATGGCAAGAAGTGATTACATCCCTACCATGTGTGTTAATGATGAAGATTACTCTTCATATTTAACTCTAATGGCATCTCTTTCTGGCAGTTATTCAGATGATAAGCATTTTAATCAAGCTATTATTGTGAGCTTGGAGAGTCACATGTGAGCAGCAAACCCACAGAATTTGAGTTTGATTATAGCTTTCCAGAAATGTCAAATCAACATAAAACTTTGGCTTTAAACCTCTGTGATGAGTATGACACATAAATTGCATTAACTGGTTATCCATGACCGGTTTCTCAAATTCTGTAACATGATTACGTGGTTGATGTATTTAATTTTGTGTTTTATTTTCAGGTTTTAGTGCAGAAAAAGTGCAAGTTCAACAGATACTGCTGGAGCAAAATTAGCAAAAAAAACAGCAGTGCAAATTTAATACAGGAAGTGCAGAATTATTAGGCAAATGAGTATTTTGTCCACATCATCCTCTTCATGCATGTTGTCTTACTCCAAGCTGTATAGGCTCGAAAGCCTACTACCAATTAAGCATATTAGGTGATGTGCATCTCTGTAATGAGAAGGGGTGTGGTCTAATGACATCAACACCCTATATCAGGTGTGCATAATTTTTAGGCAACTTCCTTTCCCTTGGCAAAATGGGTCAAAAGAAGGACTTGACAGGCACAGAAAAGTCAAAAATAGTGAGATATCTTGCAGAGGGATGCAGCAGTCTCAAAATTGCAAAGCTTCTGAAGCGTGATCATCGAACAATCAAGTGTTTCATTCAAAATAGTCAACAGGGTCGCAGGAAGCGTGTGGAAAAACCAAGGCGCAAAATAACTGCCCATGAACTGAGAAAAGTCAAGCGTGCAGCTGCCAAGATGCCACTTGCCACCAGTTTGGCCATATTTCAGAGCTGCAACATCACTGGAGTGCCCAAAAGCACAAGGTGTGCAATACTCAGAGACATGGCCAAGGTAAGAAAGGCTGAAAGACGACCACCACTGAACAAGACACACAAGCTGAAACGTCAAGACTGGGCCAAGAAATATCTCAAGACTGGTTTTTCTAAGGTTTTATGGACTGATGAAATGAGAGTGAGTCTTGATGGGCCAGATGGATGGGCCCGTGGCTGGATTGGTAAAGGCAGAGAGCTCCAGTCCGACTCAGACGCCAGCAAGGTGGAGGTGGAGTACTGGTTTGGGCTGGTATCATCAAAGATGAGCTTGTTGGGCCTTTTTGGGTTGAGGATGGAGTCAAGCTCAACTCCCAGTCCTACTGCCAGTTTCTGGAAGACACCTTCTGTTAGGTTTTGTATTGTCGATTGTCATTTATGCTTAGAAATATCTACTTATATATGCTTAGAGTTTTATAATTAGTTTTAGATTGGTAGAGGTTTGATCCTTAATAGTCTGCAAACTTTGTGTGCATTCCACTCTGGAATGCACACCTACACCCTGGGAGCATGGGAAGAGGTCGTACCTTGTTTTATTGTTTTACGGTAGGATTAACGTAGCTATGTCAGTTTTAGTCTAAGCGCCTTTTTACATATAGATGAACTGTTGGATTTTCCAGACCAGCAGGTTAAGGGAAGTCGTTTATGGGGCCACACTCTGACCCCCCCCCCCCCCACACACACACACACACAGTATTCTTTGTTCACATGTATACCTATGTAAGATGTTATATGTTAATGACCCTATGCATATTCATGTAACCACAATAAAAGGAGTGCTATGGGGAACCTGGCTGAGAGTCTGACGGAGGTCAAGTGGTGGAACGATGGTGAACAGATCAAAACACTGACAGAATCCATGAATGGCAGGCTTTTGAGTGTCCTTGCAAAGAAAGGTGGCTATATTGGTCGCTGATTTGTTTTATTTTTGAATGTCAGAAATGTATATTTGTGAATGTGGAGATGTTATATTGGTGTCACTGGTAAAAATAAATAATTGAAATGGGTATATATTTGTTTTTTGTTAAGTTGCCTAATAATTATGCACGGTAATAGTCACCTGCACACACAGATATCCCCCTAAAATAGCTAAAACTAAAAACAAACTAAAAACTACTTCCAAAAACATTCAGCTTTGATATTAATGAGTTTTTTGGGTTCATTGAAAATATGGTTGTTGTTCAATAATAAAATTATTCCTCAAAAATACAACTTGCCTAATAATTCTGCACTCCCTGTATAAAACACGCTGCTGTGCAGAAGGAAGCCTTGCATGTCTCCAAAGGATATCTTATGATCACAACTTGATGATCTGTATACAATTCTCAGATAAAATAGGCAAAAATGAGGAAGATGTTGATTTAGGTGGATGATCTTTTCATCTATCTCATCTAGCAACAGAAGAGCTGCTGAGCAGATGGTTGTTACCTTCTGGAGAGATTTTTTTTCCAAGATGCAGAAAGTAATTGGCAATTTAGTTTACAATAAACACATTTCTGAATTTTTTATATTACATAACATACTTGTATAACAGTGACTACACAGCTTCCATTGCTCCTTAAGTATCCTCTCAGTTGTAATAACATTTTTACATAGTTCCTTGAGACTGTTGAAAGATGAAACGCATGAGTTACTAAAGTGAAAGGAAGAAGCAATTGTGTTGACGGGTATCTTTTGTAACTGGGAGGTTGAGGATCAGACGGCTTGGAGTTGCCTGCTACCACTAACGTTCTGAAGTTTCAGTTGTCTTTATTTGCAAATCATTCACTATAAATAAACACAATGAACTTAGACATCGTGTCTGCATTTTGTGTCCATTCAGGAAAACAACTCAGACATGACACATTGGCAATTTATTTAGGCCAAATGAGATAATATAAAGATACCTTAAAGCATATTGTTTTCATTTTCTGTTTTGCAGAATAAGAAGGACTTTCCAAATTACAGAAGATATTGGCCTTTGCAACAAGAGCAACTATGGTGCCACCTACTGACTTTTTCCCAGCACCCTCCATTGAGTTATTCACAGAGGAGATGACTGCTTTGTGTCGCCAAGCGAGTAGTTTCCCTCTTGGCGACACGTTTGTTAACTGCATTAGGTTGCCAGCACTTTGTATCCTGAATACCCAGAGTGAACCTCTCATAAGTTATACTAAACGTGAGGTTTTGTAGCTAAGAGGAGTTACTCACACGTATAGGCATTAGTTCATTTTTATTCAAATTTATCCTATATCAAAAGAAGGATGGATTTTTCTTGACCATTCTCTCCAGACTGCAGTGATCCCTGATGCTTGTGACAGAAACTTTCTCAGAGTTTCTCTGAACACACAGTATGTTGTACATCCTCCAAATTTTAGTTATTCTTTAAAGTAAAATACAAAGGAATGCTTTCAAATTCTGTCTTGCCAATGAACTGGAAAGGTGACCTTGAGTACAACAGAATCACTCATAATAACAAGTTCTGCCAGTAATATCTGACAGACAATTGATTTTCCCGATTTGAGGGACAGTATTCATGCACTTGGTATGCTTCACTCACTTTTCTTTGTCTATATAAGCAAGAAGCCAGCTTTACAGTTTTTGGTTACCAGGCTTGTCAGAGTGACCTCTGCTTCTCGAGCTGAAGAACTGATAACGCCTCTTACAAATCTGTGACAGATCAAATTTCCTGGTTTGAGATTTCTATTATACTTTTCAAGTTGACACTCACACCAAGAGCACATTTCCAATTCTCATATTTATGTAAAATACAGGCAAAGGTGTGGAATTACAAAGCTGGTTGTAATTTAATCTTCTTTTTTACTCAGAAATTCTTTTCTTGAATTGTAAATTGATGGCTTGCTTTATTTCAAGACATGTGAAGAGGCAGTATGACAGTTCAGTCATACTGCTGCTTCACATTATGTTAAACCAAATACATCCTTGAATTGTTGTCTTTATTCAGTCACTTTTGACTTCTGTCCATGCAAAGCTTTTATGGGCCAACTCTCACTTGTTGAATATTTGTCACAGAGAGACTGTGGGCTGTTCCATTCAGGATCTGGTTGCTAAAAAACTAAAAAGAGAGAAAACACAAAGACTAAACATCTAAATATTTACTTCAGTTTCAAAAGCAAGTTTAAATAATCCACAAAGAAAACAAATTTTAAATATATTATATGAATATAATAATATAATTTTATAGGCATACCTCTTCAATAAGTTTAATGATGGTTGCATTGCTGACCTCTCCGTAGGTAGTTATCCTCATCTTCATAAGTGCCAGTGCTTGCAGGGCTTTAGAGTTTGAAAACATTGCATTTAGAAGTCAATAATAAAATAATATAAAGAATATACATTTTTAAAATGCAATTCAGTCTCACTTTGTGACACACTTCTGGTTCTTTTAGGACAATATGATTAATTAATAACCTGAAAGTACTGATTTAATTTACAGCTGAAACCCATATATATATTTTTGTATTTTAAGAAACAAATGTGTTGCCATTGGCAAAAGGACAATGTAAAGATAAAGTATTTTTTTGTAACAATTTCATTTTAAAAATCTCATTCAATCTGTTGCTGAAACTGGTAAAAACTTTATGTTACTTGCATAACCTCAGTTGTCAGAGTAGCATAAGTGAGACGTCTCACTATGGGATGCACCTCCCTGTGTTTTCCTCACAAACATTTGTCTCATTCCACCAATTCTAACTAGCTGGTGAGTGGAACGACCTTAGCAGAACAACACACCTTAAGTAGCTTGTGTACTGTAAGCCTGGTTACCAATATAACAGTAATACAACAGAAAAATAGACCAGCAGCTGCATTATAGTCACCAGAGATGGGCAGTAATGCGTTACTTGTTACTGTAATCTGATTACTTTTTTCAAGTAACGAGTAAAGTAAGAGATTACTATTGCAACAACGGTAATTAGATTACTGTTACTTTCCCATAGGAACGCTGCGTTACTGCGTTACTAAAACCGTGATTTTTTTGTGAGAATGTCTCATGACAGTGACGTAAGCGAGTGCAACGTTCGTGATCCATTGTTGATCAGCTGTGTGCAGATCAACAATGGATAATATATCAGTGCGGGAGAGAGTATAAGCGTGCAGCGTTTAAAGTGTGGAAGTACTGACCTTACTTTGAGTTTGATTCCATAAAAAGTGACAAAAACATTAGTGTTCGTTGTGCGTGGGAAGAAAACTTATTTTTACAGCGAAAAAAAACCCCCTAAACAAGCACCGCGTGCGCTACGCCGTAATGGGAAATTCACAGAGAAACTCGCGGATTCTTCCACTGACCGCTGCAGCACACCTGCACCAGGGTAAACCTCCGCCTACCCCACTCCTGCTTTACAGGTGAAAATAGAGCAAAAGGACCGTTAGTCTTTGACTTTATTTATTTTCTGCTGTGTTATACTTGCATCTATTTGAAAGACTGAGTGTAAACACAAAAAATATTTTATTTTATGGGCTGGAATGTGCAGAAAATAGGTTTAAATGTTAAACTAATTTATTCAAGTCAAAGAATGGTGCATATAATTAAATTTTTGCTTGATGCATAAAGTTAAAAGATTAAAACTGATAAAACAAGTTAAAAAAAGATACTTTTCCATTTGGTTACATTTTGTATGATGGATTATGCAGAAAAAGTAGAATTGGGCTGAAAGATCTACCACTTTATCACCTCTTCAGGTTGTAAATCGTGTTTTTAAAAAGTAACTAACTAAGTAATTAATTACTTTTGAAAATAAGTAATCAGTAATTAGTTACTGATTACTTTATAGCAGCGAACATGAAGTAAACACATTAATGCCCTTACCACTACAGCTGCCACTTCATAGTGACTTTCAGTTACGGCAGTCTGAAAGTGGTCTGCCTCTGACACGAGTGTGGTAGCTATAGATTGAGGTAGGCTGCAACTAACAGCTTTCTTTGGACATGTGAAGTAAGCAGTGCTTCTCCATGTTTCTCAGTCCCCCTCAAAATCCAGGGAGACAATGAAGGCTTTTACAGACAAAAACATGGCTGTGCCATGGACTCCCCCGTGTCACCTATTGTAGCCAACCTTTACATGGAGGTGGTGGACAGGAAGGCTCTTGGCTCTTTCAAAGGAAGAGTACCCAGCCACTGGTACAGATATGTAGACGACACCTGGGTCAAAATCAAGACACAAGAAGTGGAATCCTTCATTGCGCACATTAACGCTGTGGATAAAAACATCAAGTTCACCAGGGAAGACACAAAGGACAACTGTTTGCCTTTCCTGGACTGCGCCGTGCACATTGAAGAGAATGGCAACCTCAACATCGAAGTTTACCGGAAGCCCACACACACGGACCAGTACCTCCTGTTTGACTCCCATCACCCTCTGGAACACAAACTTGGAGTAATTAGGACCCTACACCACCGGGCAGAACATGTTCCCTCTAAGCCTGAAGGAAAAAAAGAAGGAACACACACATGTAAAGGAAGCACTCAAAACTTGCGGCTATCCTAAATGGGCGTTCTTAAAGTCAGCAAAGAGGCACAGAAAAGAAGATCAGACACCAGCGAGGGAGGATAAGAAGGACAGACGCAACAACATTGTCATCCCCTATGTAGCCGGTGTATCAGAAAAACTCAGGAGGGTTTTCTCCAAGCATGACATCCCTGTGCATTTCAGACCCAGCAACACGCTCAGACAAAAACTGGTTCACCCAAAAGACAAAACGCCAAAACACAGACTTAACAATGTGGTGTATGCTGTACAGTGCAGCGAGGAATGCCCAGACCTCTACATTGGAGAGACCAAACAGCCACTTCACAAGCGCATGGCACAACATAGAAGAAGAGCCACCTCCACAGGACAAGACTCAGCTGTCCATCTGCATCTTAAGGATAAAGGACACTCTTTCGAGGATGCCAATGTTCACATTTTGGACAGAGAGGACAGATGGTTTGAAAGAGGAGTGAAAGAAGCCATCTATGTCCACTGTGAGCGACCATCTTTGAACAGAGGCGGTGGTTTATGACACCAACTCTCTGCCATCTATAATCCAGTTTTGAGTTCCCTTCCCAGACGCCTGAACGCCCACTCACATCCTGGGCCATCTGATCTCAGGAATTCGCATGATAAGGTGGGGCCAGGTTTCACAATGAACTCACCCGAAACTCTGGCTGATTGGGACCCACACCCAGTTTCACACCTTGGCTCAGGCGATTAGAGGATCATCAGGGGGTCCTTTTGTCCCTCTGTGGGGGGATACTCCCACTAGGTTTATATCTGGGACTCTCCACCATTTGACCTTAGAACTGAAGAAGCTTCTAGGATAAGAGGTGAAACGTCTTCAAGTAACTTAAAGAAGTCCAGATGCTTTTCTTTGCAAGCTCCTTTGATTATGGATCGAAATTCTAATAATGATAATAATGTATACTTTATTGATCCCCGTGGGGAAATTCCTCTCTGCATTTAACCCATTCACTCTGTGTGGTATGTTAGACATTTATTTAACAAGCATGGTGTTAACACACATTAGGATCTATTCAGCCATATGGTATCTGTTTAAGTCTCAGTGTATTATCATATGCTATATATTTTTCCAAGAAATTAGACTCACCTTTCGCTGTTGTAATGGTTGATGGTGCTGTTGTAGTGCTTGGTGGTGTTGTTGTAGCGGTGGTTGGAGGTGCTGTTGTAGTGGTTGGTGTTGTTGTTGTCGTGGTCGGAGGTGCTGTTGTAGCGGTTGTTGGAGTTGTTGTATTGGTGGTTGGTGTTGTTGTAGTGGTTGGTGTTGTTGTCGTGGTCGGAGGTGCTGTTGTAGCGGTTGGTGGTGGTGTTATAGTGGTGGTTGGTGGTGGTGTTCTATTGGTTGGTGGTGTTGTTGTAGTGGTGGTTGGACGTGCTGTTGTAGTTGTTGGTGTTGTTGTTGTCGGGGTCGGAGGTGCTGTTGTAGTGGTTGGTGGTGTTGTCGTAATGGTTGGTGGTGTTGTTATAGTGGTGGTTGGAGGTGCTGGTGTAGTGGTTGGTGATGTTGTCGTAGTGGTTGTTGGAGTTGTTGTAATGGTGGTTGGTGTTGTTGTAGTGGTTGGTGGTGGTGTTGTAGTGGTTGGTGGTGTTGTTATAGTGGTGGTTGGTGGTGGTGTTGTAGTGGTTGGTGGTTTTGTTGTGGTTGGAGGTACTGTTATAATGGTTTGTGTTGTTGTTGTTGTGGTCGAAGGAGCTGTTGTAGTGGTTGGTGGTACAGGTGTTGTGGTTGGGGGTGTTGTTGTAGTGGTGGTTGGAGGTGCTGTTGTAGTGGTTGTTGGTGTTGTTGTAGCGGTTGGTGGTTGTGTTGTAGTGGTGGTTGGACGTGCTGTTGTAGTGGTTGTTGGTGGTGTTGTAGTGGTTGGTGGTGTTCTTGTAATGGTGGTTGGAGGTGCTGTTGTCGTGGTTGGTGGTGTTGTTATAGTGGTGGTTGGTAATTTTGTAGTAGTTGGTGGTGTTGTTGTAGCGGTTGGTGGAGCTGTTGTCTTGGTTGTTGTAATGGTGGTTGGTGTTGTTGTAGTGGTTGGTGGTGTTGTTGTGGCTGGAGGTGCTGTTCTATTGGTTGTTGGTGTTGTTATAGTGGTGGTTGGTAATGTTGTAGTGGTTGGGGGTGTTGATGTGGCTGGGGGTGCTGTTGTAGTGGTCAGAGGTGTTATGGTAGTGGTTTGTGTTGTCATCAAAGGTGCTGTTGCAGTGGGTGGTGTTGTCATTGTCGTGGTTGGAAGTTCTGTTGTAGTGGTCGGTGGTGGTGTAGCGGTTGGTGGTGTTGTTGTAGTGCTTGGTGGTGGTGTTGTAGTGGTGGTTGGAGTTGCTGTTGTAGTGGTTGTTGGTGTTGTTGTAACGGTAGTTGGTAATGTTGTAAGGGTAGGTGTTGTTGTAGTGGTGGTTAGTGTTGTTGTAGTGGTGGTTGTTGTGGTGGTTGAAGGTGTTGTTGTAGTTGTTGTTGGTGTTGTTGTAACTGTGGTTGGTGTTGTTGTAGTGGTTGGTGGTGGTGTTGTGGCTGGAGGTGCTGTTGTAGATGTTAGTGTTGTCGGTGTTGTTGTCGAAGGTGCTGTTGTAGTGGTTGGTGGTGTTCTAGTGGTTGGTGGTGTTGTTGTAGTGGTGGTTGAAGGTGTTGTTGTAGTTGTTGTTGGTGTTGTTGTAACTGTGGTTGGTGTTGTTGTAGTAGTTGGTGGTGTTGTTATAGTGGTGGTTGGTGGTGGTGTTGTAGTGGTTGGTGGTTTTGTTGTGGTTGGAGGTACTGTTATAATGGTTTGTGTTGTTGTTGTTGTGGTCGAAGGAGCTGTTGTAGTGGTTGGTGGTACAGGTGTTGTGGTTGGGGGTGTTGTTGTAGTGGTGGTTGGAGGTGCTGTTGTAGTGGTTGTTGGTGTTGTTGTAGCGGTTAGTGGTTGTGTTGTAGTGGTGGTTGGAGGTGCTGTTGTAGTGGTTGTTGGTGGTGTTGTAGTGGTTGGTGGTGTTCTTGTAATGGTGGTTGGAGGTGCTGTTGTCGTGGTTGGTGGTGTTGTTATAGTGGTGGTTGGTAATTTTGTAGTGGTTGGTGGTGTTGTTGTAGCGGTTGGTGGAGCTGTTGTCGTGGTTGTTGTAATGGTGGTTGGTGTTGTTGTAGTGGTTGGTGGTGTTGTTGTGGCTGGAGGTGCTGTTCTATTGGTTGTTGGTGTTGTTATAGTGGTGGTTGGTAATGTTGTAGTGGTTGGGGGTGTTGATGTGGCTGGGGGTGCTGTTGTAGTGGTCAGAGGTGTCATGGTAGTGGTTTGTGTTGTCATCAAAGGTGCTGTTGCAGTGGGTGGTGTTGTCATTGTCGTGGTTGGAAGTTCTGTTGTAGTGGTCGGTGGTGGTGTAGCGGTTGGTGGTGTTGTTGTAGTGCTTGGTGGTGGTGTTGTAGTGGTGGTTGGAGTTGCTGTTGTAGTGGTTGTTGGTGTTGTTGTAACGGTAGTTGGTAATGTTGTAAGGGTAGGTGTTGTTGTAGTGGTGGTTAGTGTTGTTGTAGTGGTGGTTGTTGTGGTGGTTGAAGGTGTTGTTGTAGTTGTTGTTGGTGTTGTTGTAACTGTGGTTGGTGTTGTTGTAGTGGTTGGTGGTGGTGTTGTGGCTGGAGGTGCTGTTGTAGATGTTAGTGTTGTCGGTGTTGTTGTCGAAGGTGCTGTTGTAGTGGTTGGTGGTGTTCTAGTGGTTGGTGGTGTTGTTGTAGCGGTGGTTGAAGGTGTTGTTGTAGTTGTTGTTTGTGTTGTTGTAACTGTGGTTGGTGTTGTTGTAGTAGTTGGTGGTGTTGTTATAGTGGTGGTTGGTAATGTTGTAGTGGTTGGTGTTGTTGTAGTGGTTGGTGTTGTTGTTGTAGTGGTGGTGGTAGTGGTTGTTGGTGGTGTTGTTGTAGTGGTGGTTGGAGGTGCTGTTGTAGTGGTGGTTGTAGTGGTTGTTGGAGGTAATGTTGTAGTGGTTGTTGGTGTTGTTGTAATGGTTGTTGGTGTTGGTGTTGTTGTTGTGGCTGGAGGTGCTGTTGTAGTGGTGATTGGGGGTGCTGTTGTAATGGTTAGTGATGTCGTTGTCGTGGTCAAAGGTGCTGTTGTAGTGGTTGGAGGTGCTGTTGTAGTGGTTGGTGTTGTGAGTGTGGTTGTTGGTGGTGCTGTTGTAGTGGTTGGAGGTGCTGTTGTGGTGGTTGGAGATGCTGTTGCAGTGGTTGGTGGAGCTATTGTCATTGTCGGTGGTGCTGTTGTAGTGGTTGGTAGTGCTGTTGTAGTGGCCGGAGGTACTGTAGTAGTGGTTGAAGGTACAGTTGTTGTGGTTGGGGTTGTTGTTGTGGTGGTTTGTGGTGCCACTGTGGTAGTCAGAGGTGCTTTTGTGCTGGTCAAAGGTGCTGTTGTAGTGGTTGGTGTTGTGAGTGTGGTTGTTGGTGGTGCTGTTGTAGTGGTCGGAGGTGCTGTTGTGGTGGTTGGAGATGCTGTTGCAGTGGTTGGTGGAGCTGTTGTCGTTGTCGGTGGTGCTGTTGTAGTGGTTGGTAGTGCTGTTGTAGTGGCTGGAGGTACAGTTGTTGTGGTTGTTGTTGTGGTGGTTTGTGGTGCTTTTGTGCTGGTCAAAGGTGCTGTTGTGGTAGTTTGTGCTGTGGTTGTGGTGGTCGGTGGTGCTGTTGTAGTGCTTATTGGTGGTGCTGTTGTGGTGGCCGGAACTGCTGTTGTAGTGTTTGGTGTTGTGAGTGTGGTTGTCAGTGGTGCTGTTGTTGTGGTTGGTGGAGCTGTTGTGGTGGTCGGAGGTGCTGTTGTAGTTGGTGGTGGTGTCGTGGCGGTTGGAGCTGTTGTTGTAGTGGTTGGTGTTGTGAATGTGGTTGTCTGTGGTGCTGTTGTAATTGTCAGAGGTGCTGTTGTAGTGGTTGGAGGTACAGTTGTAGTGGTTGGGGTTGTCATTGTGGTTGTCAGAGGTGTTATTATGGTTATTTGTGGTGCCGCTGTGGTAGTCGCAGGTGCCGTTGTAGTGGTTGGTGGTGTTGTTGTGCTGGTCATAGGTCCTGTTGTGGTAGTTGGTGCTTTGGTTGTAGTGGTTGGTGGTGCTGATGTAGTGGTTGGTGGTGCTGTTGTTGTGGTCAGAGGCCCTGTGTTTGTAGTTGATGGTGTTGTTGTGGTGGTCAGTGGTGCTGTTGTGGTGGTTTGTGGGGCTGTTGTGGTGGTTTGTGGTGTGGTTGTGGTCGTCGAAGGTTCTGTTGTAGTGGTTGGTGGTGTTGTTGTGGTGGTCGGCGATGCTGTTGTAGTGGTTGGTAGTTCTGTTGTCATAGTTGGAGGTGTTGTTGTTGTGGATGTCGGATGTCCACTTGCAGTTGTTGGTAGTGCCGTTGTGGTGTTTGTTGCTCCTGTTGTAGTGGTGGTTGCTGGCGTTGTGCTTTGTGCTGTCGTCATGACTGTTGATGCAAAAGTTTATTCTTATTTTTTAAATAGTTTTGAAGAGCGCCATAAATTAGTTTGACTTCCCAGCCCTAACACAAACTTTTACTTCATCACTACAGTTTTCATGTTGTACTGTGTGTATTATAGTAGACTAAAGCAATGGAACCGCTTTACTAATTATCCCTTTCATGCATTAATTCTGACAACCTCCATATATGTATATTAAGGATTGCACATACATATAAAATATATTTTACTGTAAAAACCTTGGTTGGAACCATACTGAATTTAACTAGATAAACATAAATACACACACACACACACACACATATATATATACATATATATTACGGGTGCAACGATATTCGTATCGATATTGAACCGTTCGATACAGTGCTTTCGGTTCGGTACGCATATGTATCGAACAATACAACATTTGTAATTTATTTTATCAACTTTCCTTCTGACGATGCTGTCTGTGTGGAGCGCTCAGTGAATCTGCATTCGACTACTCCGCCTAGGCTGCACTGTCTAGCGCAGATCCACTGAGCGCTCCACACAGACAGCATAGTCAGAAGGAAGAGCGCAGGGCAAGCTAGCGAGACAGAAGTTAAGCTCTCCTTGCAACATGGCAAATTGAACCTCCCCCACCCTCATTCAGATCTGGCGTTTGGAATTATTTTGGTTTTCATGTGACGTATGACCCTGAAGGTAAGCGCGTCATGGCACATCCAACATAAAACAGTATGTTGGATGTGCCACGCAATGCTCAATTACATGGGTGGGAGCTAGTGTGTTAGCGCAGTTAGCTCGTTAACGTGTTGGCCGTCTAGCCCCATGCACGGGGCTATCAGGGGTAGCTCGTTAACGGAGATTTGCCGTGTTGTGGCGTTAAGGTCATTTTAACGAGGTGAACCTGAAAGCACTAGTGAGAACACAACGAATATGACTGCACATTTACGCCGACATCATCCTAGTGCAAAGACAAAAACAACAAGCAAGCATGCTACAAACTTTACCCGAGTCATTTAGACAGCCGTTAGCACATGATTCTCCTTATGGGGACCTGATATGTTTAATATGCTGCTGAGAATATAGCCCAGAAGAAGCGGATAGTATAGCTTTTATTTTAGAAAGAGCCATTTCTCTGTAATAAACTCTCTTTTCCAAAGATGAGTGATTCCTCAATCAGATACAGGGCTCGCAATATCGCTAGCCCGACGTCCAGGGGCTAGCGATTTTTTCCAGTCGGGTACCAAAATCTATCTCTGCCCTGCCCGTCGGGCTATTGTAGGAAGGAAAAATATATGTCAATGCTTTTGCATTCTTTCAGAAATGCAGCTGGGTAACTATGTCATTGGCATCGGTGAGCCACTGTCAATATGTGACATATAGAAATCGCGTTTGAATTTGCGCTTGTTTTTTTGCTTTCACTTTGCAATCGCGTGAACTGTGTATAGAGAGCGACAGCACTGATTGGTGAGTGATGATAATTTGTGCACCAATTCCTCTGACATCATCTTATTAATCGTTAGCTTACTATGCAAATATGACAAGTGAAATCTCCCGCAGCAAGCTTAAACATGTGAGAGGTTGATCGCGCAGAGAATCGCTGAGCTTATGTGAGTGCGTGTGTAAAAGCAGCAGGATATATATTTCAGTTCTGCTGAGCCAAATAAGACAGGTCAGGGTGAAGAAGTGACAGCCAAAGAAAAGCTTACCACAAAACGGAAAAGTTATGACAAATCAGACTATAAGGCAAAAAGAAAGTGCAGCTTTATGGTTTCATGGACAAAAGAATTTCTGTGGCTGCGATATGATGAGCTAAATAACCAGGGGTGCACATAAGTGGTCCGCAGGTGCGCATTCGCTGTCAAAATAAAAAACACGCACAAGGGTTAGGGTTAAATTTAAAAACTGTACTTTTGAGTTAAAATATATATTTATAATTTTAATAAATGACAAATTAAAAAGGCATGAACATTTTTTTGTATCGAAAAAATATCGAACCGTGACACCAAAGTATCGAACCGAACCGAACCGTGAATTTTGTGTATCGTTGCACCCCTAATATATATATATATATATATATATATATATATATATATATATATATATATATATATATATATATATATGAAGAGAGAGAGTATGCATAGTATGCCGCTGGGACTGGATCACCGAAGGCTCGTTGCACCCCACAGTCAGGCAGCAGTTCCTCCAACTGTGGACTAAGCAGACAATTGTAGGCACCTGTGAGGTGTGGGCTTACACACGTTTCTTTTTCTCCTGCTCACCTTTTGTGCGTCGTTCTTTTGTCTCTGCACTCACTATCCCCTTTAACAGGTAAGCCTGGCGGCTGATAGGCCACCTCGGGGAACGCCCCCACCTCACAGGTGCCTACAATTGTCTGCTTAGTCCACAGTGGATTAGAAGAATATTGTGCAACAACACTAAAATACATAATATAAATATGAGGATAAAACCATGCAATATAAATATCACAATCAAATCATGCAAATGAAATCAACACTATGTACCAGTACACAGATTGATAAAACATAAAAACACAGATTTCCACTGTGTGACATTTACTCGCACTGTTGTAACTGGAGCCTCGTCGTCTTGTCTCTCTTTATACTGTACTGTTTATAGCGGAGATGACAATAAAGTTTACTTTGACTTCAGCACAGCAGCAAGCAGGCGCACCGAGGGCTCTCGCGCTCACTTTGTAGAGTTTCGAAAAAACATCGGTGCAAATTATAAGTCTGTATCATAATGTCTGGTGTTTTCGTGTTTGTTGGTTTGTTTTTATTTTGTTTTATTTTGCGAGTTGGTTATTAGATGCTGCTCCAGCCAGCCAGTAAATCCCCTGCCAACCCGCTACTGGAGGTTGTCATAATTCATCCATGACAGGGTTAAATAACAATAATTGCAATGAAAATAACGTTGAAAGACCAGTGGGTGGCAGGGTATAGAGTGACACATGAGTGTCCAATGTAGTAGTTTATGTGCAAGTATGTTACTGCTCTCAACACTAACACAAATACAAGGAAACAGTCTTTGAATAGCTGTTCACGGTAGTGACCACTATGCGTGAAAGGGTTAATAATACCCTCTATATTATAATTTGATATGTTTGCTCCATGTATAATTTTAACTACTTCCTTTATTTTATTTTAATGTATAAATGCCACAAGAAATTGTCTATCAGTCATATTAAACAATGCTGATCAGTCTTTTTACCATTTTATTTATATGGAATCTTTTGGTTTTCTTTGCACTTCCCTTTCGTCTCCATGGATATTGTCCAAAATGTATTATCCAGAATGCAATCTAGAGCTGTTGATCCATCCATCTCCGACCCAATTTACTAAGGTACTGTATTATTTTATACATGTAACCTAAATGTGCATTGGGTATGATACTTTCTTCTAGCTCTAGTGCATGTACTTACCCTGTCGTTACTCAGTACTTTGAAATGGCTAACAGCTAAACAACAATTCAGTCCAGGTTTGAGCTTATTTGTGGAAATATGGAATAAATATGGAAGTCGTCTGGACAGTTGACATTTTGTTTTTATGAGAATATTAATTATTTTTTGAGGATGCACTGAAAGCATGCAGTTATCCTGGAACATTTATTTACTTTAAAATAAATATAATTTAGTTCTTACTATCCCACAAACAATGATACAGATATGACTTGTAATAACTACTTACTCTGTGCTGCATGAAAATGTCCAAGCAGTATTATCCAGCAAATAATTTTTCTTTCCATGATGGTTGTAGTTACTTCTCACTGCTCTCAGCACAGACTGTTTTTATGTCTGATTGTGCATTGTACTTAGATCATGAAATGCTCCTCCCTCCACTATTCAAAGGAATGTTTAAGGATTTGTGACAGAGACAACGTTCATAGAAACCGAAAACAATAGGTATGTGCACGGGAAAATACATATCTGTGTAATGTAGGACAAATTCATTTTTACTTTTTAATTATTTATTAATATTATCACACACTTACACTATAGGCCTTGCAGCATCACAGGGTGGCAGTCCAGTTTCAACAGTAAATGTCATTACAATCTCTACAAGTTTAACTTAGTTTGCCGTATCTGGTAGTGTCTGATTTGTAGCGTCTTCATGATCTTATTAAGTAAAATTCTCATTCTTATTGTAGGCTATGAATGGAAGCACTCTGTAGGAGTACATCACTTAGTGTTTATGAGTCATAGGCAAAGGGTTGTATTTGAATTTAACAAAGACACAATTAGTAACACAAAACAGAATATAAATTGTGAATTGTAGATTAGATTTAAGAAATCCCAACAGTTTGTGTACATGCAGTCAAATTAGTTGTTTTATTTTGACCTTACTGCTGGTGGGTGGGTATAAAATGAAACTGAAAGTACGCAGCTAAAGCTAATTCCTAAACCCAGAATTTTGAAAGCACAACTGGGTTAATGTGTTAGTGCTGTCAGCCAACTAAAATGCCATTGCAGTCAGCAACTAAAGCTATTCGTGTGGCAGTCAAACAGGTTTTTCATTGTGTGCTGGGATTTTTCCTTTCATAATGACTTTTAATCAAATAGAAAGTTTGTTACAATCAACTTTGTTAATTCTATCTGTTTTCTTTTATTTATAGCTACATTCATTCCGTGATGTGCTAAGTGTGTTCAGTTGGTGAACCAGTTTAGCACCCAGACTCTTCAACTACAAACAATGATCAAATCACCTCAATTATACTTATCTAACTAACCTACTCTGAGTTAATGCTGATTTTGTTCTCATCTTTGGTAAGGAGAGGTCGGAGGAAGGATGACCACAACTGGATCAGAAGATGCACTTATCCCCATGTACTGTGTTGATTACAATCACAGAACAGGAAAGCAGCATCCCCTGGGCATTCAGTGAAAGTACAATGTAAATCTTTCTGAGTTAACCCCATCTAACATGGCAAAAATGAGCAGGGAGGACAATGAAAAACATGCAACCAATTTGCAGGTTCAAAGGTCAGGCTGGGTCAGTCCGTCTAGTGTCTCTGGAACCTTCAATGTCTTGAGTCCAAGCTTCAGAACTGCTGATTTCGCAGAAGACAAAAGGGAAGAGAAAGCTTTTTTCCACATACGTGATTTAAAACAGAGTTTAAACCTTGAACTTTAAAATCACTTCACTTTTTAAAGTTGCATCTTTTCTATAACAGAGAGAAAATTCCACCACATTTAAACATTTGGTCAGACGTGATAATAATTTACTACATGTTTCATTTAGTTTAAATACTCTTACTTCAGTTACACATACACGTTTCATTAAGAATAAAAATGCTTTATTATTGGAAAATAGGGAAAATCTCTGTTTTAGCACTTTGATCATTTTTATTCACATAAGGCTCTCAGCTATGATGAGAAAGGTCAGACAGGGACAACTTCAGTCTTATCAAACTCGCGTTTGATCCACGATGTGAAGTTGAAACAAAGTTGGTGAACTGGTGTGCTTATTTCTCAAATTATATGAATGTTTCTAAACTTGTTTTTCTAATACTCATTTTATTAATTTACTGTAAGTAAATAATAAATTGGACTGATAATTCATGTTAGAACATATATTAATATTTAGGATACAGTGTAGATTTATAGGCTGAAATCAAAATGGTGGAACATGTGTTGACGGTAAAGAAAAAGTAAACATATGTTTTATGTCATGGCCCCTGTGTCTACCCGGGTGGCTCTGCAAGGCTACATGTTTTGTTTTGGTT
The DNA here is from genome assembly GCF_057381915.1 of Diplotaxodon limnothrissa. NCBI lineage: Eukaryota > Metazoa > Chordata > Actinopteri > Cichliformes > Cichlidae > Diplotaxodon > Diplotaxodon limnothrissa. Next base: position 10,571,605 of record NC_140612.1, on the reverse strand, counting down.
TTGCTCTCTCTCTCTCATTGCTCTGCCTGGGTGGTGCTCACTGTTATCTTCTGCTTCTTTGGCCCATGCTCCTGCTCATAATCACACACCGATGATACATCATGTTCTCGGGCAACTTCTTAGGGCACTGGCTCTGAGCTGGACTTTGAGTTTTGATACGTTAGTGTAAATCCAGCTTGGTGAATTCTAGTATGTTCATGTGTGTACCTATTCATGACTCTGTGCTTAGACTCCCCGAACCTTGGAACCTTAAGCGTGGATTTGGGCAGTTTGAAGTGGCATGTGTGGGATCTCTCAAACAGAGCGAACGAGTGAGAAGGATCGGTTTCTCTTCCTCGAATCTTTCCTGTGGACCACTGGAACCCCTGGCTTTCCCCCACCTATGTTCTGCACCTGGTGTTTTTGTGTAAATAAAAGAACTTTTAACTTGTGATTCTAATCTGTGCCTGAGTCTGATCCGCTTGCCGCAACAATTCAAGTAATAGACTGTATGTCATGGTTACATCATATAGTAAATATGTTAAAATAAATAAGAAGCCATACTGGCTCGGACGTCACCTGGATTAACAAGGTCCACGTCAGGTGTTGAGGAACCAAGGCACCCTGATGAGAAGTGGACTACTGGAACAAGATGGGGAAGAGTGTCACAGAACACGGAGTGTTCAGGTAACAGGACCCCAAAAGCGGACTCAGCACACCGCAGCTCAGAACTATGTACAAGTTTTATTTAACTGAGGAATATTTTTAACACAGCTAAGGAAATGAAAAACTAAGGCTCATGCCACGGGGGTAAACGAGGAGCGTGGAGCCCAGGAGCGCCGTAATCGGGACTGTGGGGAAACTGCAACAGAAAGGGGAGACACAGTTAACAGCACGCAGGTTGTCAAGAAATGAACAGCTAGACTTCATAAGTTGCCGAGGCTTACAGGTAGAGCAGGACCGTGGAGCTTGGAGGGGAGAGGCGCCCGTGAAGGGAATCCTAGGGAGGGAGGCAGTCAGGCAGGAGGACAGGCAGGCCACAGGCTTCCACGCCGAATGCTGGTCACACTGGGAGGAGACTTACGGACTGGCGAGGAGAAGCCGTCAGAGCTGGCTGAAGTAGTCCTCCGGTGATTGCCTCAGATGAGACGCAGGTGGTTAGGAGGCGGCCCAGCCCAAGGGTGTGGCCACCGCAGCCTCCCACGGCTCCCTGGATGCCGAGCCACGGGCTGTGACAAAGGGACGAAAATAGGGTGCTGTTGGAATGCTACTAGGCAAGTAGCCCCAGCAGAACAGGTTACATGAATTGGAGCACTAGGTGGAGTGACTCCCAAGCTAGGCAAGTAGCTGCAGCACATCCCGGAAACAACATCCGAGCTGTCAGTCCAGAAAAGTGCAGTCCTAGGAACAGTAAAGATAGTATGCAGGACGCTCAAGCTCCCAGGCCTCTGATAGAGGACCTGAGCCTGAAGGATAGACTGCCCGCAGGGGTAAGAGGGGAATATATCTTCCATCCATCCATCCATCCATCCATTTGCTTCCGCTTATCCTTTTCAGGGTCGCGGGGGGCGCTGGAGCCTATCTCAGCTGTCATAGGGCGAGAGGCGGGGTACACCCTGGACAGGTCGGCAGTCTGTCGCAGGGCTAACACACAGAGACAGACAACCATTCGCACTCACATTCACTCCCGCATTCACACCTATGGGCAATTTAGATTGTTCAATTAACCTATCCCCACAAAGTGCATGTCTTTGGACGGTGGGAGGAATCTTTTTTTAATTATATACATAAATGACCCCTTCTGTTTACCTAACTAACAATTTGGTCTATGGAAGTGTTGCATGCAAAGGGTTGGATAGTGTTCTGCTGTCTGCATTTCAGCATTATTAGTTGACACTTGGTGTTGTTTATGATATCTAATAGTTATATTTCAGAACTAGGGAACAGCAGCATGACCATTTCAACAAGAATGCTTACTTACAACACTATTTCCAAATCAATCATGGGAAGTAGTGTGCAAACAAGGTTCAAAATCATGGTTACACAAACATGGGCACATCCTCAGTGCTTTTGAATTCCATAAGACCTGGGACAACCAAACTGTCGTGAAACACATCAAAGATAGCTTTGCTAAACCCATTTGAGAGGATGTCAAGCAAAATACTATTGTTTATTGATACTGTGTGTATTCGTGTAATGAGTGTTACAAAATGAAGAAGCGAAAGATATAAATCATTATTATTTAAAACATGAAATACACCAGTAGCGTTTTAAGGTCTGTGATACACTGAACAGAAGAAGTCACGTTAAAGGTGACGACCCTGGCACAAGCAGTGATGAATAAAATGATACTGGCAACAAGTGGATTGCCAGGAGTGTTGGTAAAAGGTGAAGAGCAAAGCAAGGAAGTGATGGGAGCAGCATTTGTGATCAAGCCTACATGGCAAGAAGTGATTACATCCCTACCATGTGTGTATGTGTTATGTGTTAGTCCCCATAGTGAAATAGTTTCTCTGCATTTAACCCATTCACCCAGTGAAGCAGTGGGCAACCACCAGTGCAGCGCCCGAGGAGCAGTGTGTAGGGACGGTACCTTGCTCAGGGGTACCTCAGGGTAGCCGTTCAGTGGAGTCGAAACCCTGACCTTTCGATCATGGGGCCACCACTCTACCTACTGAGCTATCCCTGCCCTTTAACCCTTTAGAGCCGGTCGGAGCGGGCACGCTCTGTTTTGCGTAACTATTTTTAAATCCCGGTAGCTCTGCAACCACGTAAGCTAGCGCAATAATTTCTTTTGCATATGAAACCGGAGGAGTTGTACTTACATCTTATGCCATCAGCTTGTCCTCGGTCACGGTTTCCTTCCACTTAAAGCTTTGCAAAAACTGCATAAAAAGCACTTGCAGCAACAAAAACATAATATTCCAGAAACACGCTTTGCCGATCCGATCAGCTGTTCATAACACTTCCTACGTTGGAATAGACGTCAGCGCGAACTTTTGCATGTCCGCCATTACCTGCCCGAAACCGGAAGTGACGTCATTTTCGCGGAAATGTAGTTCTTTTTACCATCAGGGCCTCAGGGCCTATACTGGTCTTTTTAAGAGTTATCTTTGACTTTATGACTTTCTGTGTCGTTTCTGGGATGCTTAGGACTCATATTGCACTGCTAGAAATAGTTTATTTTGATGCATATGCTGCTTTTTTTGCAAATTTGCAGTATAATATTTATTTTCGTTTTTCCTGCAGTATATAAAAATTGGTATATTTCAAAAATAGAACTATGAAGACACTCAAAATAAATTTCCTGTGGTAGGAAACTATTTTGTGCAACTTTCTTGTATTTACAGTTTTGAGGGATAAGCCTCTTAAATTTCTCTAACTAGAAATATATGTTAAAAAAGCAAAAACGATTTTCAGTTTTTTTGTAGTTTATTGCACTTTTTTGCAATTTATGTAATTACTATGCACTTAATGAATACATATTATTAAAATCTGGGCTATAATTGTTGTATTGATGTATAGCAACTTGAAATGCTCCCAAAAATGGCTCCACACCATGTAAAAATATAATATAAGCTCTGGCGGACTTGGTTCTATGGTAGGTCTTAAAGGGTTAACCATGAGTGTTAATGATGAAGATTACTCTTCATATTTAACTCTAATGGCATCTCTTTCTGGCAGTTCTTCAGATGATAAGCATTTTAATCAAGCTATTATTGTGAGCTTGGAGAGTCACATGTGAGCAGCAAACCCACAGAATTTGAGTTTGATTATAGCTTTCCAGAAATGTCAAATCAACATAAAACTTTGGCTTTAAACCTCTGTGATGAGTATGACACATAAATTGCATTAACTGGTTATCCATGACCGGTTTCTCAAATTCTGTAACATGATTACGTGGTTGATGTATTTAATTTTGTGTTTTATTTTCAGTTTTTAGTGCAGAAAAAGTGCAAGTTCAACAGATACTGCTGGAGCAAAATTAGCAAAAAAAACAGCAGTGCAAATTTAATATAAAACACGCTGCTGTGCAGAAGGAAGCCTTGCATGTCTCCAAAGGATATCTTATGATCACAACTTGATGATCTGTATACAATTCTCAGGTAAATTAGGCAAAAATGAGGAAGATGTTGATTTAGGTGGATGATCTTTTCATCTATCTCATCTAGCAACAGAAGAGCTGCTGAGCAGATGGTTGTTACCTTCTGGAGAGATTTTTTTTCCAGGATGCAGAAAGTAATTGGCAATTTAGTTTACAATAAACACATTTCTGAAATTTTTATATTACATAACATACTTGTATAACGGTGACTACACAGCTTCCATTGCTCCTTAAGTATCCTCTCAGTTGTAATAACATTTTTACATAGTTCCTTGAGACTGTTGAAAGATGAAACGCATGAGTTACTAAAGTGAAAGGAAGAAGCAATTGTGTTGACGGGTATCTTTTGTAACTGGGAGGTTGAGGATCAGACGTCTTGGAGTTGCCTGCTACCACTAACGTTCTGAAGTTTCAATTGTCTTTATTTGCAAATCATTGACTATAAATAAACACAATGAACTTAGACATCGTGTCTGCATTTTGTGTCCATTCAGGAAAACAACTCAGACATGACACATTGGCAATTTATTTAGGCCAAGTGAGATAATATAAAGATACCTTAAAGCATATTGTTTTCATTTTCTGTTTTGCAGAATAAGAAGGACTTTCCAAATTACGGAAGATATTGGCCTTTGCAACAAGAGCAACTATGGTGCCACCTACTGACTTTTTCCCAGCACGCTCCATTGAGTTATTCATAGAGGAGATGACTGCTTTTCTACAGTAGTTTCCCTCTTGGCGACACGTTTGTTAACTGCATTAGGTTGCCAGTGACCTTTCATTATTGCATTACGTAACACTTCCAGGTCTGACAGAGTATGAACACATTATGCTGTATGAGTTTTTCGTGTTTCTCTTTTGTCTTAGTCTCGCTTGGAAAAATAAAAATGCATGACCATACTTTTCCTTACTGTGTATTGCTGCCTGAAATTGCGCATTAACTTGTCAAGGTTTTAATATTTCCAAATTCGCCTGCCTCAGTCAAGTTCCTTGTCAAATAAACATAATGTATAATCTATAATGTAGCTCATTCAGTGAATCCAAAAAGTTAAAAATATTTATGTGTCTTCATACAACTCTGAGTTTAGTCTTTTAAGTAAGTATATAATAGTTTGGCTGAAGCCATCAACACAGCAATGCAGGTCCAAGCGCCACCTAATCAACTTGCAGTTGCCATCAAAATGAATCTTAAGAGATCAGAAAGCGTTACAGTCCAGCATGTTTATTCACATTATTTAGTAGCAAATTATAGTGACCTCTATTTAAACACAAATTTGATTGATGAAAATTATGTGCATGTACTTCAACAACACCACACCTCAGTGGCATAAATGATATTTTTCCACACTACATTTACCATGCACAATTGATGTTATAGATTACAATTACGATGCAAAATAATAGATTAAACAACTCAGCAGTATATACATTAGAAGACATGTAAATTAATGTACTATGAATCAGAAATATACTTAAACAAGGCAATTTCTGTTTTTTGTTGTTCATTTACCTTATGTTAATCATACATATTACCTTCAGTAATGCTTTGAATGAAGGGCCTTTAATTATACTCGAGTCTTTTTATATGTTATGTTATTACCTTTAATCGCAAGGTGACCATTTCCTTCAAACCAGTTTGTCATGTAGCGCGGTATGGCAGGAGGGATTGGACCCAAACAAAGGAATGAACCAAGGGAGACATCCTTACTGCAGTATCAAAATATCTAAACATAAAACTAAAAAAAATAGAAACACATAACTCAAACTAGGAAACTATGCCAGGAACAGAGAACTAGAAATTACCAGAAGCACGGAGGAAAAACAAGCAATGTGGGGTAACGACGCAACAGCAGACGGAGAAAAACAAAGGCCCTAAATACAGAGGAGGAACGAGGGAATGAGACAAGAGGAGAGCACAGCTGGGAGTAATCACACATAACAAGACAGGGAAGAAGGAAAACTGAAAACACTGAACATGGGACAAGGAACTATCAAAATAAAACAGGAAACACACAGACCGAAACACGCAATGGATGATTTAGGAAGAAACACAGGGAGATTTTGAAATAAATATAACCACTTAGGCAAAATTATCATCTTTATAGCATAAACTCTACCAATGTGCATCAGGCACGTGCAGAGGTGGGGCTTGAGCACCCGCCCCTTCCCTGATGGGTGCCCAAAGTGCCCTTTTGATAAGGCAACTTTTAAAAAAAAATTATTATTATTTTTATGTGTGTGTGCGTGTGGAGTCTTGTCTGTGCCCCTCAACAATAATATTTAACTATTAATCACAGTTTTGCTAAATAAAAGGATCTGGCTTGCATCAGTCACATGATCACATTTAACCAATGATCGCCCTTGACGGCAGAACGCGCTGGTTACGAGACGAGAACGAGCTCACAAAGAGCACGCGCATTTTTAGTGGTCCGGAGCTGTAGGAGAAACACAAGTTAACTCAGAGACACAGACTGATGCGACAAAACCAGTAAGTAGGTGTACAGCGTACACTGTAGTGTGTAGCACACAGGAGTATTAGCTTATTACGTACACGTTGGTAAGCTGTCTTGTTGCAACTGACGAACTGAAACAAACGAGCGTGCTGTGTGTGCAACAGCGTGACAAACATTACCTGTCCTTTTATTAACTGCACAAGTAGTGCTGGTCACAGCTGCTGGCTACCTGTGTAAGGCTGTCATGGGTCTGTAGCTCTGTCACCGTTTTAGGGAACATATTTAGTTTTAAAGCAAGTTACAGGGCTTTTCCTGCCTTTCTGGAGGGATTATATTTCACTAAAAAACGATCTAATATGCATGTCCACATAATTATGCATTATTGTAATTATAATATATTAAAAAACACACACTGTATTTTAAAGAACATACATTAAGAAGCAGATTATATTCGATTTATATTTTAAATAAGACAAAATTTGGATTTTACAGCAGTAAAATTATTGTATCTCTACAGTTTAAAAATGTAATAAGCTTTGCCCCTGCAAAGAGTGGATAGTGAAACAAATGGAATCATCATAAATACATTATTTCATATTTATTACTCCCCCCTCCCCATTGCTTTATTATTGTAGCTCTAGTAATAAATAATAATGTAAGGATTCTGGATCAGCACCGTGATGCCCATAGTATATACAGTATTCTGAAGAAGGTCTAAAATGTCACTGTGTGCGCGTGCATGTGTGTGTTTTATGTATATAGATTTTTTAAAAATTATTACTCATGATATAACATTGTCCAGACATGCCTGGTAAGGACATGAGGAGGAAACAGCAGGAGCTGTGTGAGGCTACTAAAGGCAGTGCTATAACATTTTTCTGTCATCATTTTATTTTAGATTAAGTGCAAGAGTTGTTAGGTGTGGATAATTAGATTATAGTTTATTGCAATAACAAGTTGTGCCTTGTTCTCAGATAGACAGCAAGTGGAGAGTGATATATGAAATGATGGGATGGAAGGAAGAAGAGAAGCAAAGAGTGATTCACAGGCAGAGCCTAAATTATTTCTCACAGTTTTTTGTTGCCTTATGGTTCCAAGCGCTGTCACCAATCTTTGCATTTTGTTATTATCTCATGACACTTGTTTAATCAGCTACCATCTCTCCTATGGACTTTTTAATGTCTACAGTCTCAGATCAACACAGCCCTGCCCTTCCCATATTAGATTCTTGATGAATGTGTGTTGTTGTTATTCAACCTGGTTCAATGTGCCCCTTTTTAACTTTGAGCACCCGCCCCTTTAAACCTCTCTGCACGGCCCTGATGTGCATGTTCCAAAACTGTATACTTGACTGAAGCTCAGATATTAAGGGAGAGAAGTTAGAATTTAATAATAGAGAGGAATAGCACTTTGTAACCTGAATACCTCTTTATACTAAACGGGAGGTTTTTTAGCCATGAGGAGTTACTCACACGTATAGGCATTAGTTCATTTTTATTCAAATTTATCCTATATCAAAAGAAGGATGGATTTTTCTTGACCATTCTCTCCAGACTGCAATGATCCCTGATGCTTGTGTACTTTTTCCCACCATATTTTTCCATTTCAGTTTATTTGGTATGCTTTGATACAGCACTATGTAAACAGGCAGCTTTTCTGCAATGACCTTCTGCGGCTTACACTCTCTGAGGGGATTGTCAATGGTTGTCATCTCAATAACTATCAACCACCTCTTTTCTTTTGTTAAGTTTGACTATCAAGGCAAGCAACCAATAAATCCTGCCTGATTCTTAACTGTTCTGTTGTTTTCCTCCTTCATTGATTGTGGTTGTCCAGTGTTGCTGTCTCCTTCCTACCTTTGCCTCCACCATGGTGGGGGGGACGTAACACAAGTGGGGGCTCGTCCGGTATCTTAATTAGCCCTGCTACAACTGAGGTACCTTCTCAGGACCCCTTAGCTTCCCCTGGAGCCTCTGCTAATCCAGCTTCTCCAGAGAGAACTGAAGAGCAAGCTCTACTTGCTACACCTCCGGCTGCCCAAGTTAAATCAGATGTGGCTCCCCAAACTCTGCCTCGCTTTAAGCCTTTCACTCCAGAATCCCAAACATCTAGCAGGGATGCAAAGCTTAAGGTTCGCTTATTATGTTTACAGTTGGAGGCACAGGAGAAGTAGAAGGTGCGTAAAGCAGATTATGATCTCCGGCTGGAGATCCGTAGGCTTGAGATAGAAGCTGAAAAAGAAATCAGGTTAAAGCAGCTTGAAGTAGAAGCACTGAAGGTGTCATCAGGGCAGAAAACACATGCCACTAAAGAAATCCCAAAAGTGTCCCCAGAAAGTTTTGATATGAGCAAAAATATTGCTCTGGTACCTACCTTTCGTGAGACTGAGGTAGATTCATATTTCAATGCTTTTGAAAAGGTAGCTACTGCTCTGAACTGGCCAAGAGACATGGCCTATTTTACTTCAGTGTAAATTAGTGGGCAAAGCTCAGGAGGTAGTAGCTTCACTTTCGCTAGAGCAGAGCATGAAATATGAAGTGTTGAAGGAAACAATTGTACGTGCCTATGAACTGGTACCTGAGGCCTACAGGCAGAAATTTAGGAACCACAAGAAGACCAGCAGTCAAACATATGTGGAGTTTGCACATGAAAAAGGGGCTCTTTTTGATAAATGATGTGCTGCTAACGGAGTTGGGGATGATTATGAGTCTCTGCGCGAGTTAATGCTACTGGAGGATTTTAAAAATTCATTACCTGAGAGACTCATAATGTTCTTAAATGAACAGAAGGTGACGTCAATGTCAAAAGCAGCCGTGTTGGCCGATGAGTTTGTGTTAACACATAAGAATGTTTTTACCCCTATTTCCCATCCAGATAGGCCCACAGCCTTGCGCTCAGCCAGTCCACTGTCATTGTCCAGGGAGTAGAACTTGGATTTGTATCTGCCCCTTTGCACACTATTCACATTCAGTCTTCCTTAGTCAGTGGGATTGTTAAAGTGGCTATTCGTTCTGCATTACCTATCCCAGGTATTGACTTCATCCTAGGTAATGACCTTGCTGGAGGCAAGGTCATTACCTAGGATGCTTGTCTAACACTTCCGTTCCTGAAGTGTTAGACAGACCCGAGCTGAGTCTGGACTCTGACTCAGCCAAAGACCAGCCTGCCATTTTTCCAGCTTGTATAGTTACGAGGGCCCAGACAAAAAAGTATGGCCCTGACTTGGCCGATTCCTTTATGACGTCAGATCCCTTTGGTGACGTGATCTCATTTACCTCTGGATCTAAGGTTCAGGCCAAAGTTCCACCTGCTGACAAAACACAACCAATCCTGAATTTGCCAATCTCCTGAGAGGAGTTCATTACTGCACAGAAAAATGATGTAACCCTGTCCAAGTGTCATTCTTCTATCCTCAGTCAACAGGATGCCAAGAAGAAAAAGCTTGCTTACTTTTCAGATGAAGGTCTACTGATGCGCAGATTTACGAGTGAGGTCTCAGAAGACGCAGACTGGTCTGCAGTTTATCAGGTGGTTGTACCTATTGCCTATCGTACCCAGGTATTGTCCTTAGCACATGGCCATTCATGGTCAGGACATTTGGGGGTTAACAAGACATACAGCAGAATTCTGAAACATTTCTTCTGGCCAGGACTGAAATCTGATGTTGTTCAATACTGCCATACTTGCCATGTATGCCAAATGACTGGCAAGCCAAACCAAATAATCCCACCAGCTCCTCTCTGTCCTATCCCAGTAGTAGAGAAGCCATTTCAAAAAGTGATTGTTGACTGTGTGGGGCCTCTACCTAAATCTAAAATTGGAAACCAGTTTCTGTTGACGGTCATGTGCGTTTAAATCATGCTTTTTATTTGTTTTTGTTTCTAATGTCTCTGTAAAGCACTTTGAATCACCTTGTTGTTGAATTGTGCTATACAAATAAATTTGCCTTGCCTTGCCTTGCCTTGCCTAGGTTTCCTGAGGCAATCCCACTACGGAGGATTACAGCTCAGATTGTTGTCAAAGCGCTGTTGAGATTCTTTTCAACCTTTGGTCTGCCTAAGGTTGTGCAAACAGACCAAGGCACTAACTTTAAGTCTAGAGTATTTGCCCAAGCCCGGAAAACATTAGGCATTGAACACATAACCTCGAGTTCTTACCATCCTTAAAGTCAGGGGGCGCTAGAGAGGTTTCATCAGACTTTGAAGTCCATGTTAAGGAAACACTGTTATAGTTCTCAACGAGACTGGGATGAAAGTGTTCCTCTTGTTTTATTTGCCTGTCGTGAAGCAACCCAAGAATCTCTGGGATTTAGTCCCAGTGAACTTGTGTTTAGGCGTGAGATGAGGGGTCCTTTAAAGGTTTTTAAAGAGGCTGGCTAATCTGGTGGATAACACCAAAAGCCTTCCAGAGTATGTCAAAACACTAAATGACAGGTTAAAGAGGGCTTATTCCTTAACAAGGAATGTACTAGCCACTTCACAAGCGAAAATGAAGAGACACTTTGATCAGCGGGCTGTTGACCGTTCATCCCAGCCAGGTGACAGAGTGCTCCTTCTCCTTCCGGTGCCCGGCTCCTCTCTTTCCGTTAAATTCTCTGGTCCTTATGTTGTAGAGAGAAAATTCAGCAAGACCAACTACATTATTCATAACCCGGATCGCAGACGTCCTACTCGGGTGTGTCATGTCAACATGATGAAGCTGTACAACTCTCGTGAACCTTCCACAGATGGCACTGTGGTCCAAGAGCAAGTGGTTACATCCCCGATGGTTTCTGTGTCCAAGGTGGAGATTACTTCAGATGAAGATGGGTTGGTGTTACGGGGTGCTGAGCCTCAAAGTGCTCAATTAGGTAATTCTGTGATATTGTCAACACTATCACAATACCTGTCCCACCTTCCTGCTGAACAGAGCAATGATATCATAACACTCATATTGGGATTCCCATCTCTGTTCGATGACATCCCGTCCCAAACCACTGTCATAAATGGTAAATAGTAAATGGCCTGTATTTATATAGCGCTTTACTAGTCCCTAAGGACCCCAAAGCGCTTTACATATCCAGTCATCCACCCATTCACACACACATTCACACACTGGTGATGGCAAGCTACATTGTAGCCACAGCCACCTTGGGGCGCATTGACAGAGGCGAGGCTGCCGGACACTGGCGCCACCGGGCCCTCTGACCATAAAACATGATGTGGTGCTAACTAACCCTACACCAATCAAACATTATGCTTATCGGGTTAGTCCAGCAAAGAGGGAAATCATAAAACAGGAAGTTGAGTATCTCTCTTCAGAATGGATTCACAGTTCCAAGCTCCAGCTCTTGGAGTTCACCATGTCTCCTAGACACGAAGTCAGATGGAAACCCAAGATTCTGTACTGACTTCTGAAAGGTGAACTCTGTCACTGTCCCAGATGCACATCACTTACCTCAATCGATGACTGCATTGATGAAATTGGGCCTGCAAAATACATCACTAAACTTGATATGTTAAAAGGGTATTGCCAAGTGCCTTTGACACAGCAAGCATCTGACATTTCAGCTTTTGTCACTCCTGACCACTTCCTGCAGTACACAGTTATGTCTTTTGGTATGTGCAATGCCCCTGCAACATTTCACAGAGTAGTCAATAAAGTGTTGGGAAGCATCCCCAACTGCAGAGCATACTTGGATACATTGTTGTGTATAGCAGTGACTGGTCAACCCACATGGCTACATTGAAAGAAGTCTTTATTAGCCTGGAAAATGCATCTCTCACTTTGAACCTTGCCAAATGTGATTTTGCTAGAGGCAGTGTCCTCTACCTTGGACAGCAAGTTGGTCTAGGAAAAGTGTGCCTTGCAGATGCCAAAGTCACTGCGATTAGGGAGTTCCCCCAACCAACCACCAGGAGAGAACTGTGGCGTTTCCTTGGAATGACAGGATATTACCGACGATTTTGTAAGAATTTCTCTTCTGTTTCTGCCCCTCTCACTGACTTAACCAGTCCCTCAAAGCCGTTTATTTGGCCTGAGAGTTGCCAGCAGGCTTTCGAAAGCCTTAAGGGCTTACTTTGTTGCACCCCCGTTTTGTCTGCTCCTAACTTCTCTTTACCATTCAAACTGGAAATAGATGCCAGCACAGTTAGTGCATGAGCGGTGCTTCTCCAGGAGGATACCCAGGGCATTGACCATCCTGTGAGTTACTTCTCTCGGAAGTTTGATAAACATCAGCTCAGGTATTCTACCATTGAAAAGGAGACACTTGCTTTGTTGTGGGCCTTGCAACATTTTGAAGTTTATATAGAGTCATGTCAGAGTTCAGTTCAAGTATTCACAGATCAAAACCCTTTAGTTTTCCTCTCTAGAATGTATAATCGCAACCAGCGGCTTATGCGTTGGTCACTGATTATTCAGAATTATCCCCTCAATATCCATCACAATAAAGGGTCAGAAAACATTGTAGCAGACGCTGTCTCCCGTGCCGTTTAGAGATGTCACCAAACCCTGAGTTTAGTTCTTAAAGGGTGGGGGTGTTACGTGCCAAGAGATGTGGCTTTACTTTTGGTGTTCTTTTTATCTTTAAGGTGTCAAGTCTCCACCTATTGGCCAGTTCAAAGTTGATTGGCATGTTTCTATTGGCTGGTCTGGGCACAGTTGGCCAATCACTCTCTGAGGATCACTACAAATGAGCAGCTCCCTGGCCAGCTGCTGGCTGCTGCTTTATGACAAACATTTGCGAACAGGCTTCTTTGTATTGTGTGTGGTGGGAGGCTGGACAGGTAAGCTGGGGTACCCTATACACTGGTTGCAGGTTTTAAACTGTTAGTCACACTAGGTTATGATTGATTGTGGTTGTCCAGTGTTGCTGTCTCCTTCCTACCTTTGCCTCCACCATGGTGGGGGGGACGTAACACATTTGTTATTGCACATTATACTTCTCAGCTGGAGCATTTAACGCCAAACATTAACTGACATCAGCTGATGGTAGTGCCAGTGCACCGGAAGAAAAATACATATTTGATGCTTTCTATCTATCTGTCCCTGCAAACGACCAAAAACCCTTTGCAAAGTAAGTAATAACCCAAAATTAGCTGTAATGTGATTATTTAATTTAGCACAGTAACACATTGTATTGCCATGTGACTAAAAAGTGCAATATGATTAGAGTAACACATTACTCAGGAATGCATTACAGCTAATTTTGGGTTACTTATAAAGACAAGTTTACATTACACTACAGAATTTTAGTGCAAAAATAATAGTATAATATAACATGCATATGTTGCATAGATTTATTGCTATAAAACAAAAACAAAACAAAACATTTTCTCCCAACATTAAAATGCACCTGACATTTGAATGGCAAGAGAGGGAGTTTGCCAAATAAGACATTTAAACAATCACTCAACAATGTTGGCTTGCATGACAGAAACTTTCTCAGAGTTTCTCTGCACACACAGTATGTTGTACATCCTCCAAATTTTAGTTATTCTTTAAAGTAAAATACAAAGGAATGCTTTCAAATTCTGTCTTGCCAATGAACTGGAAAGGTGACCTTGAGTACAACAGAATCACTCATAATAACAAGTTCTGCCAGTAATATCTGACAGACAATTGATTTTCCCGATTTGAGGGACAATATTCACGCACTTGGTATGCTTCACTCACTTTTCTTTGTCTATATAAGCAAGAAACTTGCTTTACAGTTTTCTGGTTACCAGGCTTGTCAGAGTGACCTCTGCTTCTCGAGCTGAAGAACTGATAACACCTCTTGACAGTTCAGTCATACTGCTGCTTCACATTATGTTAAACCAAGTACATCCTTGAATTGTTGTCTTTATTCAGTCACTTTTGACTTCTGTCCATGCAAAGCTTTTATGGGCCAACTCTCACTTGTTGAATATTTGTCACAGAGAGACTGTGGGCTGTTCCATTCAGGATCTGGTTGCTAAAAAACTAAAAAGAGAGAAAACACAAAGACTAAACATCTAAATATTTACTTCAGTTTCAAAAGCAAGTTTAAATAATCCACAAAGAAAACAAATTTTAAATATATTATATGAATATAATAATATAATTTTATAGGCATACCTCTTCAATAAGTTTAATGATGGTTGCATTGCTGACCTCTCCGTAGGTAGTTATCCTCATCTTCATATGTGCCAGTGCTTGCAGGGCTTTAGAGTTTGAAAACATTGCACTTAGAAGTCAATAATAAAATAATATAAAGAATATACATTTTTTTAAATGCAATTCAGTCTCACTTTGTGACACACTTCTGGTTCTTTTAGGACAATATGATTAATTAATAACCTGAAAGTACTGATTTAATTTACAGCTGAAACCCATATATATTTTTGTATTTTAAGAAACAAATGTGTTGCCATTGGCAAAAGGACAATGTAAAGATAAAGTATTTTTTTGTAACAATTTCATTTTAAAAATCTCATTCAATCTGTTGCTGAAACCGGTAAAAACTTTATGTTACTTGCATAACCTCAGTTGTCAGAGTAGCATAAGTGAGACGTCTCACTATGGGATGCACCTCCCTGTGTTTTCCTCACAAACATTTGTCTCATTCCACCAATTCTAACTAGCTGGTGAGTGGAACGACCTTAGCAGAACAACACACCTTAAGTAGCTTGTGTACTGTAAGCCTGGTTACCAATATAACAGTAATACAACAGAAGAATAGACCTTGCAGAAAAAGAAGGTTGCCATCTCCAGTTCATGCAAATGCATATGTGCACTGGTGTTAATATCATCTTCACATAACAATGCAAATTATGGTGATTAAAAATATTTTAAGTAAAGTTAAAATAGAAAAACAGCCCTCTGGCTGAACTATTTTCCGTGTTTCTCTGTGACGTAATTCTAGCTAATATTCTCTTTCTAACACCACTGAGCAGCTCAATGGCAACTGGAGTTTAACTTTATCTGCATACAGGCACTTTTTAACACCTGCTGCTGATTTTTAAAAACACACCCATGTTACCTGGTGATATTCACAGTTTAATTGCCTGCTCAGTTATATGTATGATTTCCTCAGACAGCTGACCTGCTTCTGTTTACCATAGAGCACTTGGAGATGATCAGTGACTTTAAATGGAGCTCCAGGTTGGGGAGGAGGGGGGGGGCAGCGGCTGCATTATAGTCACCAGTTTATTTCTTCAAAAGAAGAAAAAGGGGGCAGGGAGAATGCTTTTAAGGTAATAGATCAGATGATGCAAACACCTTGGGCACATAGGGTTTTAGCAAAGTGAGTGCACAAGGGCATGAATGTCAATTGATGGCTATCAAGTTAATGATTTGTTTTTCACAGAAACCATCATTTGTAATTATTAGCAGGCAGCTACCTAAACTAAACTGTGACTATCCTCCTGAGAGGATCTTTTTATGTATGTCCTCTGTGGTTGACACACAAATCACAAAAAATACCCCCAAAAAGATACTTTTTCCCCCTCCATTCTCAGAAGTGTATCACCGGTTAATATAGGTGTGCTTTCTAAATCAGCAGCAGGTGTTAAACAGACAAAGTGACCAAGATGTATGCGGGAAAACCTTTACAGCTTTACCTGCTCGGTGTTGTTAAAAGAAAAAAAAGCCCACTTGTTATTTATGTCACACAAATACAGGTATGAGTCCAGCCAGAGGGCTGTTTTACTATTTTAACTTTATTAAAAATATGTCTAATCAATATAATTTGCAATGTTTTTTGAATATAATACCAATACCTATGCAAGAATGAATATGCATGAACTGGAGATGGTGACGTCTTTCTTCTGGTCAAATCATGTGATATGCACACAGAAATTGATACATTTGGAAAATGAAGACTGGAATATATGAGCAAAGCCAGTTAATGAATTAACCAGTTCAACTAGAACATCGTTTTCCTTTCTTTGAAGAGGCAGGAACTGTTTATTATTTTTCTTTGTCATAATTCTTTTGCTGTAAATGATTTGTTTTCTTCATGCTCTGTTGTGCAGCCCATGTTTTTTCATCAAAAGAGCTATCTGCATGTCGGACAAGGCCTGGGTTAACCCCAGTCCTTTCTCTTTTTGAATGTGTGATGGCTGCAGATAACATTCACACACACAATATCGGATGGCAAGCCTGGCCCATCAGACTCAAACTGGAAGACTCTACAGCAACTGGATCAGGATCAGCAAACTGATATTGCTCATAAAAAGACACATAATCTATCTCTGATGGGTTTAATAGCAACACCATCATCCCCATAGATTTACCTATGGTTTGGACAGCACAGTGCTACGCATGGAGGCAAATATCAGTAAACTCAGTGATTTCTTCCTACAGATTCCAGTCAGGTTTGGATGCCATGTCCTTGGATAGCTCTGCTAGGTAAGCAGCGAACATGAAGTAAACACATTAATGCCCTTACCACTTCAGCTGCCACTTCATAGTGACTTTCAGTTACGGCAGTCTGAAAGTGGTCTGCCTCTGACACGAGTGTGGTAGCTATAGATTGAGGTAGGCTGCAACTAACAGCTTTCTTTGGACATGTGAAGTAAGCAGTGCTTCTCCATGTTTCTCAGTCCCCCTCAAAATCCAGGGAAAAAGCTTCTTGTATTTGGCTACTGCCATAAGACTGTCCTTCCATGAGAAACTGGGATTAGCTGTTTTGCTGCCCTGGTGGCTTGGGGCATTTTTTCCCCTCATAACATGATGTAGTGGATATGATGGCCCACAAAATATCAGTCTGGTTATTCTGAATATCCATTCTGTGAGTAGGGGAGGCTACTTGACATGTTATCTCCACAAACGCACAGTCGAGAATCTCCATTTGCTATGTTGTGAGATAAGGTTGAATTTATATTCACTGACTGAAATTCTCACAGTGAGAATAGTGTATGTTAATTTCATTGCTAACTATACCCGAAAAGGACAACGTTGTTGGCTGGCCAGGGAGGCGCATCCCATTGTCATGTACTGTGTGACGCAGGCAAAGTAAGGGCACAAAATGCAGACACACAGGCAAAAGTAAACTTAAATGCAGCTTTATTGCTGAATTACCAAACATGTTAACCAAGGAATTCCCAAGGTAACTAAAGTTAGTGTTGAGATTTGAAATATATATTTTGAAGCTTATCTGCTGATTATATTGTTTTATATATAAGAGAGCTTTGAGTTTGAGTTAAAAGTACTGACAGGAAACGACATGCTTTTGCAAAACTAGGACCTGCAGCCAGAAAGTGAAACTAAGCAGAGTCTTTGTGTAACAGAGTTAGAAAATAGCTTAATGAATTTCCTCAAAATTGATGTGCTTTGTGAATAGTTGGAGCCACCTGGTGGACAAACACAGCAACTGCAACTGTTAAGGTTCCAAATTGCTGCACAACGCATGCCTCAGCAAAGGAAAAAGAAACTCCAAGTTATACTAAGTAGATGGCAGATGTGCACACAGAACCGACAGATGAGCTTACAGTAATTGTTTTACTTAGTGCACATCCTGTGATATTCACAGTTTATATTAAATAAAAGACTGTTTTCAAAACAGTTGGCTGTGAATAATAGCTCATAATAGATAATAGCGAAAATCAAGGTTTCTCATGCAAGAGACTGTTACTTAAAGTCCTTAGCATTTCAAATCATTGGGGAGAGTCTGCCTTCAAGTTATAAAACTGGTCTGCTTCAGACAGATGCCTTTTTTCTATAATGCGGAAGTCTTAAAAAATACCCTAATCAAAAAGAAATGCTACTGTTACTAAAAAAAGAAATATCTGTGATGATGCTCCCCTTGTCACATCAACTCTGTAAAATGTATTAAAAATTTGACCAAAATTTGACCAAAAAATTATGGATTGAAATTCTAATAATTATAATAATGTATACTTTATTGATCCCCGTGGGGAAATTCCTCTCTGCATTTAACCCATTCACTCTGTGTGGTATGTTAGACAGTTATTTAACAAGCATGGTGTTAACACACTATAGGATCTATTCAACCATATGGTATCTGTTTAAGTCTCGGTGTATTATCATATGCTATATAATTTTCCAGGGAATTAGACTCACCTTTCGCTGTTGTAATGGTTGATGGTGCTGTTGTAGGGCTTGGTGGTGGTGTTGTAGTGGTGGTTGGAGGTGCTGTTGTAGTGGTTAATGTTGTTGTAGTGGTGTTCGGACGTGCTGTTGTAGTGGTTGGTGGTGTTGTTGTAGTGGTAGTTGGTGTTGCTGTAGTGGTGGTTGGAGGTGCTGTTGTACTGGTTGGTGGTGGTGTTGTAGTGATTGGTGGTGTTGTTGTAGTGGTGGTTGGAGGTGCTGTTGTAGTGGTTGGTGGTGGTGTTGTAGTGGTTGGTGGTGTTGTAGTGGTGGTTGGAGGTGATGTTGTAGTGGTTGGTGGTGGTGTTGTAGTGGTGGTTGGAGTTGCTGTTGTAGTGGTTGGTGATGTTGTTGTAGTGGTTGGTGGTGGTGTTGTAGTGGTGGTTGGAGGTGCTGTTGTAGTGGTTGTTGTTGTCATTGTCATGGTCGTAGGTGCTGTTGTAGTGGTTAGTGTTGTTGTTGTTGTGGTCAAAGGAGCTGTTGTAGTGGTTGGTGGTGGCGTTGTAGTGGTGGTTGGTGGTGGCGTTGTAGTGGTGGTTGGAGGTGCTGTTGTAGTGGTTGGTGGTGGTGTTGTAGTGGTGGTTGTAGTTGCTGTTGTAGTGGTTGGTGATGTTGTTGTAGTGGTTGGTGGTGTTGTTGTAGTGGTTGGTGGTGTTGCTGTTGTAGTGGTTGGTGGTGGTGTTGTAGTGGTTGGTGGTGTTGTAGTGGTGGTTGGAGGTGCTGTTGTAGTGGTTGGTGGTGGTGTTGTAGTGGTGGTTGGAGTTGCTGTTGTAGTGGTTGGTGATGTTGTTGTAGTGCTTGGTGGTGTTGTATTGGTGGTTGGAGGTTCTGTTGTAGTGGTTGGTGGTGTTGTTGTAGTGGTGGTTGGAGGTTCTGTTGTAGTGGTTGTTGTTGTCATTGTCATGGTCGTAGGTGCTGTTGTAGTGGTTGGTGTTGTCGATGTCGTGGTCGAACGTGCTGTTGTAGTGATTGGTAATGTTGTTGTAGTGGTGGTTGGAGGTGCTGTTGTCGTGGTTGGTGGTGGTGTTGTACTGGTTGGTGGTGGTGTTGTAGTGGTTGGTGATGTTGTTGTGGTGGGGGTTGGAGGTGCCGTTGTAGTGGTTGGTGATGGTGTTGTAGTGGTTGGTGGTGTTGTTGTAGTGGTGGTTGGTGGTGTTGTTGTAGTGGTGGTTGGAGGTGTTGTTGTAGTGGTTGGAGGTGTTGTTGTAGTGGTTGGAGGTGTTGTTGTAGTGGTTGGTTGTGTTGTTGTAGTGGTGGTTGGAGGTGCTGTTGTAGTGGTTGTTGATGGTGTTGTAGTGGTGGTCGGAGGTACTGTTGTAGTGGCTAGTGTTGTCGTTGTTGTCGTCGAAGGAGCTGTTGTAGTGGTTGGTGGTGGTGTTGTAGTGCTTGCTGGTGTTGTAGTAGTGGTTGGAGGTGCTGTTGTAGTGGTTGGTGGTGTTGTTGTAGTGGTGGTTGGAGTTTCTGTTGTAGTGGTTGGTGGTGTTGTTGTAGTGGTGGTTGGAGTTGCTGTTGTAGTGGTTGGTGTTGTTGTAGTGGTGGTTGGAGGTGCTGTTGTAGTGGTGGTTGGAGTTTCTGTTGTAGTGGTTGGTGGTGTTGTTGTAGTGGTGGATGGTGTTGTTGTTGTTGTTGGTGGTGTTATTGTAGTGGTGGTTGGAGGTGCTGTTGTAGTGGTTGGTGGTGTTGTTGTAGTGGTGGTTGGAGTTTCTGTTGTAGTAGTTGGTGATGGTGTTGTAGTGGTTGGTGGTGTTGTTGTAGTTGTGGTTGGAGGTGCTGTTGTAGTGGTTGGTGGTGGTGTTGTGGTTGGAGGTACTGTTGTAGTGGTTAGTGTTGTCGTTGTTGTGGTCGAAGGAGCTGTTGTAGTGGTTGCTGGTGTTGTTGTAGTGGTGGTTGGAGGTGCTGTTGTAGTGGTTGGTGGTGGTGTTGTAGTGGTTGGTGGTGGTGTTGTAGTGGTATGTGCTGTTGTTGTAGGGGTGGTTGGAGGTGCTGTTGTAGTAGTTGGTGGTGTTGTTGTAGTGGTGGTTAGAGTTTCTGTTGTAGTAATTGGTGGTGGTGTTGTAGTGGTATGTGCTGTTGTTGTAGTGGTGGTTGGAGGTGCTGTTGTAGTGGTTGGTGGTGGTGTTGTAGTGGTATGTGCTGTTGTTGTAGAGGTGGTTGGAGGTGCTGTTGTAGTAGTTGGTGGTGTTGTTGTAGTGGTGGTTGGAGGTGCTGTTGTAGCAGAGGTTGCTGTTGTTGTAATGGTGGTTGTCGTTGTTGTGGTTGGTGGTGTTGTTGTTGTGGTCGGAGGTGCTGTTGTAGCGGTTGTTGGTGTAATGGTGGTTTGTGTTGTTGTAGTGGTTGGTGGTGTTGTTGTAGTGGTGGTTGGAGGTGCTGTTGTAGTGGTTGGTGGTGTTGTTGTAGTGGTGGTTGGAGTTTCTGTTGTAGTGGTTGATGGTGTTGTAGTGGTGGTTGGAGTTGCTGTTGTAGTGGTTGGTGTTGTTGTAGTGGTGGTTGGAGGTGCTGTTGTAGTGGTGGTTGGAGTTTCTGTTGTAGTGGTTGGTGGTGTTGTTGTTGGTGGTGTTGTTGTAGTGGTGGTTGGAGGTGCTGTTGTAGTGGTTGGTGGTGTTGTTGTAGTGGTGGTTGGAGTTTCTGTTGTAGTAGTTGGTGATGGTGTTGTAGTGGTTGGTGGTGTTGTTGTAGTGGTGGTTGGAGGTGCTGTTGTAGTGGTTGGTGGTGTTGTTGTAGTGGTGGTTGGAGTTTCTGTTGTAGTGGTTGATGGTGTTGTAGTGGTGGTTGGAGTTGCTGTTGTAGTGGTTGGTGTTGTTGTAGTGGTGGTTGGAGGTGCTGTTGTAGTGGTGGTTGGAGTTTCTGTTGTAGTGGTTGGTGGTGTTGTTGTTGGTGGTGTTGTTGTAGTGGTGGTTGGAGGTGCTGTTGTAGTGGTTGGTGGTGTTGTTGTAGTGGTGGTTGGAGTTTCTGTTGTAGTGGTTGGTGGTGTTGTTGTTGGTGGTGTTGTTGTTGTGGTCGGAGGTGCTGTTGTAGCGGTTGTTGGTGTAATGGTGGTTTGTGTTGTTGTAGTGGTTTGTGGTGTGGTTGTGGTGGTCGGAGGTGCTGTTGTAGTGGTTGGTAGTTCTGTTGTCGTAGTTGGAGGTGTTGTTGTGGATGTTGGATGTCCATCTGCAGTTGTTGTTGGTGTCATTACGGTGGTTGCTGTCATCATGACTGTTGATGCAAAAGTTCATTCTTATGTTTTAAATAGTTTTGAAGAGCGCCATAAATTGGTTTGACTTCCCAGCCCTACCATAAACTTTTACTTCATCACTCTCATTTTTCCTACAGTTTTCATGTTGCGCTGTGCGTATTATAGTAGATTAAAGCAGTGGAACATATATACACATATGTATATACACACACATATGTATATACACACACACACACACACACACACACACACACACACACACACATATATGTGTATGTGTGAGTGTGTATATATATATATATATATATATATATATATATATAAAAAACACCCAGCACGCCCCTGCGGGCGGTTTATCCTTCAAGCTCGGGTCCTCTACCAGAGGCCTGGGAGCTTGAGGGTCCTGCGCAGTATCTTAGCTGTTCCCAGGACTGCGCTCTTCTGGACAGAGATCTCCGATGTTATTCCCGGGATCTGCTGGAGCCACTCGCCTAGCTTGGGAGTCACCGCACCTAGTGCTCCGATTACCACGGGGACCACCGTTACCTTCACCCTCCACATCCTCTCGAGCTCTTCTCTGAGCCCTTGGTATTTCTCCAGCTTCTCGTGTTCCTTCTTCCTGATATTGCTGTCATTCGGAACCGCTACATCGATCACTACGGCCGTCTTCTTCTGTTTGTCTACCACCACTATGTCCGGTTGGTTAGCCACCACCATTTTGTCCGTCTGTATCTGGAAGTCCCACAGGATCTTAGCTCGGTCATTCTCCACCACCCTTGGGGGCATCTCCCATTTTGACCTCGGGACTTCTAGGTTATACTCGGCACAGATGTTCCTGTACACTATGCCGGCCACTTGGTTATGGCGTTCCATGTATGCCTTGCCTGCTAGCATCTTGCACCCTGCTGTTATGTGCTGGATTGTCTCTGGGGCATCTTTACACAGCCTGCACCTGGGGTCTTGCCTGGTGTGATAGACCCCAGCCTCTATGGATCTTGTACTCAGAGCTTGTTCTTGTGCTGCCATGATTAGTGCCTCTGTGCTGTCTTTCAGTTCAGCTTTGTCCAGCCACTGGTAGGATTTCTGGATATCAGCCACCTCCTCTATCTGCCGGTGGTACATACCGTGCAGGGGCCTGTCCTTCCATGATGGTTCCTCGTCTCCCTCCTCTTTCTTGGGTTTCTGCTGCCTGAGGTATTCACTGAGCACTCGGTCAGTTGGGGCCATCTTCCCAATGTATTCTTGGATGTTCCTTGTCTCATCCTGGACTGTGGTGCTGACACTCACCAGTCCCCGGCCCCCTTCCTTCCGCTTAGCGTACAGCCTCAGGGTGCTGGACTTGGGGTGAAACCCTCCATGCATGGTCAGGAGCTTTCTTGTCTTTATGTCAGTGGCTTCTATCTCCTCCTTTGGCCAGCCTATTACCCCAGCAGGGTACCTGATCACGGGCAGGGCGTATGTGTTGATGGCCCGGATCTTGTTCTTACCATTCAGCTGACTCCTCAGGACTTGCCTGACCCTCTGCAGGTACTTGGTGGTTGCAGCCTTTCTAGCGGCCTCTTCATGGTTCCCATTTGCCTGCGGGATCCCCAGGTACTTGTAACTGTCCTCTATGTCTGCAATGTTGCCTTCTGGTAGTTCAATACCCTCAGTTCTGACTACCTTCCCTCTCTTTGTTACCATCCGACTACACTTCTCCAGTCCGAACGACATTCCAATGTCATTGCTGTATAGCCTGGTAGTGTGGATCAGTGAATCGATGTCTCGTTCACTCTTGGCATACAGCTTGATGTCATCCATGTACAGGAGGTGGCTGACAACTGCTCCGTTCCGTAGTCGGTATCCGTAGCCAGTCTTGTTAATGATCTCACTGAGGGGGTTCAGGCCTATGCAGAACAGCAGTGGGGACAGAGCATCTCCTTGGTAGATCCCGCACTTGATGGTGACTTGTGCTATGGGCTTGGAGTTGGCCTCTAGTGTTGTACGCCACATCCCCATTGAGTTCCTGATGAAGGCTCTTAGGGTCCCATTGATCTTGTACAATTCTAGGCATTCCAGTATCCAGCTGTGGGGCATTGAGTCATAGGCCTTCTTGTAATCAATCCAGGCAGTGCACAGGTTGGTCAGTCTGGTCTTGCAGTCTCGGCTGATTGTTCTGTCTACCAGTAGCTGGTGTTTTGCACCTCTGGTATTCTTGCCAATTCCTTTCTGTGTCCCGCTCATGTATTGACCCATGTGCCTGTTCATCTTAGCCGATATGATGCCTGACAGGAGCTTCCATGTAGTACTGAGGCAGGTTATTGGTCGGTAGTTGGAGGGGACCGGTCCCTTCTTGGGGTCCTTGGGGATCAGGACCGTCCGGCCTTCAGTTAGCCATTCCGGGTGTCTCTCGTTAACTAGCAGCTGGTTCATTTGTGCTGCCAGACGCTCGTGGAGTGCAGTCAGCTTCTTCAGCCAGTAGGCGTGAACCATGTCGGGCCCTGGTGCTGTCCAACTCTTCATACTGGAGACCCTTTCTTGGATATCTGCCACTGTGATGGTTACTGGACCCTGTTCAGGGAGGTCGCTGTGGTCTGCCCTCAGATCCACTAGCCACTGAGCATTGCCGTTATGGGTTGCATCCTTCTCCCATATGCTCTTCCAGTATTGCTCCGTCTCCAGCCTTGGTGGTGCTGTTCTCTTATTGTTCCCTTGCCACTGAGAGTACACCTTTGCTGGTTCTGTGGAGAACAGCTGGTTTATTCTCCTGCCTTCTATCTCTCTGGTGTACCTCCTCAAGCGGCTGGCCAAGGCTGTGAGTCTTTGCTTGGCAGTTTCCAAGGCCTCAGGTATGGACAGCTTGCTGTATTTCTTAGGCACCTTATTTGTCGCACCTTTCTGCAACTCTGTTAGTTGGCTAACCTCCCTCCGTGCTACTTTGATCTTGCCCTCTAGCCTCCTTCTCCATGGAGGGTACTGCCCCTTGTGGCTGTTCAACTTGTAGCCAAGCATCTCACTGATCACTGCTGCCGTATTGTAGATCAGCTTGTTAGTGTCGGTAATCGTGGTTGTAGGTATTGCCCGTAGTGCTGCATTAACATCATCTAGCAGACCTTCTGAGGGTACTTCACGTAATCTTGGTAACCGGCTACGGGGGATCCAGGTTTCAAGCTTGGCCATGATCCTATTTTTCAGGTCAGTTCCTCTCGCACTCAACGATCCTTCTCCTATCGCACTTGGGGCTATGTACCCAATCTCGGGTGGGGGTGATGATATCTCCCCCCTGACCTGGCGTCCTGACTCCTCCTTGCCATAGCATTTGTGTTGTACCTTGTCAATCTCTAGCTGTGAGAGCAGTCCCTTCTTTCGAATGTTGGAACACTGAGCTACTAGTTGTTTCGCCGTCATTGTGGATGTTGGGTATCGAAGAATCCATAGGTCCCTCATCCTATTCATGTAGCCCCTTCCGCCGGGGTTACTTGCGTAGTAGCATTCCAACAACGCCCTGTTTTCGTCCCTTGCCTATTAACAAAACGTATGACGCCTTTTGTATGGCCTGCTTTAACAACGTGCTAACCTTATTTACAATCAATATTGTATGGCTGTAACAATGGTGCTAAAGATACAGAGGGCTGTTAAAAAATAAAAAGAAAGTTTATATATATATATATATATATAAGCAGCTGGATAGCGTAGTGGTTAGACTACACGCCTTTGGAACAGAGGATCGCAAGTTCGATTCCTGCCTGGGGCGTCTGTATCCAGTAAGGGTCCTAAGGCTAGACCCCCTATGCTAAGCAAGCCTACCGCAGACATGAGCGAGACAGATAAATATGAAGGCATGCCGGCTCGGACGTCGCCCGGATCAACAAGGTCCGCGTCAGGTGTTGAGTAACCAGGGCACCCTGACGAAAAGTGGGCTACTGGAACAAGAAGGCATCGGTGGGCAAGGGACGAAAACAGGGCGTTGTTGGAATGCTACTACGCAAGTAACCCCGGCGGAAGGGGCTACATGAATAGGATGAGGGACCTATGGATTCTTCGATACCCAACATCCACAATGACGGCGAAACAACTAGTAGCTCAGTGTTCCAACATTCGAAAGAAGGGACTGCTCTCACAGCTAGAGATTGACGAGGTACAACACAAATGCTACGGCAAGGAGGAGTCAGGACGCCAGGTCAGGGGGGAGATATCATCACCCCCACCCGAGATTGGGTACATAGCCCCAAGTGTGATAGGAGAAGGATCGTTGAGTGCGAGAGGAACTGACCTGAAAAATAGGATCATGGCCAAGCTTGAAACCTGGATCCCCCGTAGCCGGTTACCAAGATTACGTGAAGTACCCTCAGAAGGTCTGCTAGATGATGTTAATGCAGCACTACGGGCAATACCTACAACCACGATTACCGACACTAACAAGCTGATCTACAATACGGCAGCAGTGATCAGTGAGATGCTTGGCTACAAGTTGAACAGCCACAAGGGGCAGTACCCTCCATGGAGAAGGAGGCTAGAGGGCAAGATCAAAGTAGCACGGAGAGAGGTTAGCCAACTAACGGAGTTGCAGAAAGGTGCGACAAATAAGGTGCCTAAGAAATACAGCAAGCTGTCCATACCTGAGGCCTTGGAAACTGCCAAGCAAAGACTCACAGCCTTGGCCAGCCGCTTGAGGAGGTACACCAGAGAGATAGAAGGCAGGAGAATAAACCAGCTGTTCTCCACAGAACCAGCAAAGGTGTACTCTCAGTGGCAAGGGAACAATAAGAGAACAGCACCACCAAGGCTGGAGACGGAGCAATACTGGAAGAGCATATGGGAGAAGGATGCAACCCATAACGGCAATGCTCAGTGGCTAGAGGATCTGAGGGCAGACCACAGCGACCTCCCTGAACAGGGTCAAGTAACCATCACAGTGGCAGATATCCAAGAAAGGGTCTCCAGTATGAAGAGTTGGACAGCACCAGGGCCCGACATGGTTCACGCCTACTGGCTGAAGAAGCTAACTGCACTCCACGAGCGTCTGGCAGCACAAATGAACCAGCTGCTAGTTAACGAGAGACACCCGGAATGGCTAACTGAAGGCCGGACGGTCCTGATCTCCAAGGACCCCAAGAAGGGACCGGTCCCCTCCAACTACCGACCAATAACCTGCCTCAGTACTACATGGAAGCTCCTGTCAGGCATCATATCGGCTAAGATGAACAGGCACATGGGTCAATACATGAGCGGGATACAGAAAGGAATTGGCAAGAATACCAGAGGCGCAAAACACCAGCTACTGGTAGACAGAACAATCAGCCGAGACTGCAAGACCAGACTGACCAACCTGTGCACTGCCTGGATTGATTACAAGAAGGCCTATGACTCAATGCCCCACAGCTGGATACTGGAATGCCTAGAATTGTACAAGATCAATGGGACCCTAAGAGCCTTCATCAGGAACTCAATGGGGATGTGGCGTACAACACTAGAGGCCAACTCCAAGCCCATAGCACAAGTCACCATCAAGTGCGGGATCTACCAAGGAGATGCTCTGTCCCCACTGCTGTTCTGCATAGGCCTGAACCCCCTCAGTGAGATCATTAACAAGACTGGCTACGGATACCGACTACGGAACGGAGCAGTTGTCAGCCACCTCCTGTACATGGATGACATCAAGCTGTATGCCAAGAGTGAACGAGACATCGATTCACTGATCCACACTACCAGGCTATACAGCAATGACATTGGAATGTCGTTCGGACTGGAGAAGTGTAGTCGGATGGTAACAAAGAGAGGGAAGGTAGTCAGAACTGAGGGGATTGAACTACCAGAAGGCAACATTGCAGACATAGAGGACAGTTACAAGTACTTGGGGATCCCGCAGGCGAATGGGAACCATGAAGAGGCCGCTAGAAAAGCTGCAACCACCAAGTACCTGCAGAGGGTCAGGCAAGTCCTGAGGAGTCAGCTGAATGGTAAGAACAAGATCCGGGCCATCAACACGTACGCCCTGCCCGTGATCAGGTACCCTGCTGGGGTAATAGGCTGGCCAAAGGAGGAGATAGAAGCCACTGACATAAAGACAAGAAAGCTCCTTACCATGCATGGAGGGTTTCACCCCAAGTCCAGCACCCTGAGGCTGTACGCTAAGCGGAAGGAAGGGGGCCGGGGACTGGTGAGTGTCAGCACCACAGTCCAGGATGAGACAACGAACATCCAAGAATACATTGGGAAGATGGCCCCAACTGACCGAGTGCTCAGTGAATACCTCAGGCAGCAGAAACCCAAGAAAGAGGAGGGAGACGAGGAACCATCATGGAAGGACAGAGCCCTGCACGGTATGTACCACCGGCAGATAGAGGAGGTGGCTGATATCCAGAAATCCTACCAGTGGCTGGACAAAGCTGGACTGAAAGACAGCACAGAGGCACTAATCATGGCAGCACAAGAACAAGCTCTGAGCACAAGATCCATAGAGGCTGGGGTCTATCACACCAGGCAAGACCCCAGGTGCAGGCTGTGTAAAGATGCCCCAGAGACAATCCAGCACATAACAGCAGGGTGCAAGATGCTAGCAGGCAAGGCATACATGGAACGCCATAACCAAGTGGCCGGCATAGTGTACAGGAACATCTGTGCCGAGTATAACCTGGAAGTCCCGAGGTCAAAATGGGAGATGCCCCCAAGGGTGGTGGAGAATGACCGAGCTAAGATCCTGTGGGACTTCCAGATACAGACGGACAAAATGGTGGTGGCTAACCAACCGGACATAGTGGTGGTAGACAAACAGAAGAAGACGGCCGTAGTGATCGATGTAGCGGTTCTGAATGACAGCAATATCAGGAAGAAGGAACACGAGAAGCTGGAGAAATACCAAGGGCTCAGAGAAGAGCTCGAGAGGATGTGGAGGGTGAAGGTAACGGTGGTCCCCGTGGTAATCGGAGCACTAGGTGTGGTGACTCCCAAGATAGGCGAGTGGCTCCAGCAGATCCCGGGAACAACATCGGAGATCTCTGTCCAGAAGAGCGCAGTCCTGGGAACAGCTAAGATACTGCGCAGGACCCTCAAGCTCCCAGGCCTCTGGTAGAGGACCCGAGCTTGAAGGATAAACCGCCCGCAGGGGCGTGCTGGGTGTGTGTGTGTGTGTGTATATATATATATATATATATGTGTGTATATACTCTCTTTCTTCTCTAAATGAAGAAAGAGAGAGAGAGTATGCATAGTATGCAAATGGCTAACAAACAGCCATCATAATTCATTATACAATGAGAATAGGACAAATCAACAACTGACGATGACTAATTAATATTGTGCCGTACACAGTCCAAAAGATTTAGTAAGTGATAGGTTTTTAGCTTGAACCCATCCGCTGGAACGTTGAAGGCAATATAATTACACTGCAAAGCAAGACACAAGTAGGCAAAGTTCTTCATGTTTCTCGTGCACGGGAGAGAACCGGACGTTCCCTCGCCTGACCCCAGTTGCTCTCGTCCGTTCTCCCGTACCACTGTTCTTTTATTGAGGTTACATGAATATGCATAAGTTCATTAACATATGACGTCTACATACACACAAAGAGTACCTTGCCTGTGTGTGTGTGTGTGTGTGTGTGTGGACTGCTGATCAAAGGGTCAAACATCCTTGGTCAGGAAGAGGGTAGCCTCCCCCTCACCCTAGATGGTTCACCCTAGATAACACGGTGAGGAAGTCCTGCAGTTCATCTAAACAAAGAGCACTTAGACTAGAACAGACGCAACTACGTTAATCCTACCATAAAACAATAAGACACGGTACGACCTCTTCCCATGCTCCCAGGATGTAGGTGTGCATTCTAGTGTGGAATACACACCAAGCCTTTGCAGCCTGTTAAAGATCACACAACCTATCACTACACAATTGATTATACACCTCTAAGAATATATGGTTAAATATTTCTAAGCATAAATGACAATCAACAATACAAAACCTAACAGTAAGCTACATCAGTGTCTGTTTCCTATCATAGCCAAGTAGTTAACAAACGTAAATGGACATTTTATATATTCCTACTAATGTTAACTTGTTGTATCTCTGTTGTGGCCAGTGCTATCCTCCATGCTCTTACATGTTGGGGCAGCAGGTTGAGGGTCACAGATGCCAACAGACTAAATAAACTGATCCACAAGGCCAGTAATGTTGTGGGGATGGAGCTGGCCTCTTTTAGGGTGGTGTCTGAGAGGCAGATGTTCTCCAAGATAAGGACAATCATGGATAATACCTCCCACCCACTCCTTGACATGCTGGTCAGTCACAGGAGTACGTTCAGTAAGAGACTGAGATTACCAAAAAGCACCACGGAACGACACAGGAGGAAATCATTCCTGCCCGTGGCCCTCTCCTTGTACAATTCCTCCATCTAATACACTGTAATTGGAAGGTTGCCGGTTCGAGCCCCGGCTCGGACAGTCCCGGTCGTTGTGTCCTTGGGCAAGACACTTCACCCGTTGCCTACTGGTGGTGGTCAGAGGGCACGGTGGCGCCAGTGTCTGGCAGCCTCGCCTCTGTCAGTGCGCCCCAGGGTGGCTGTGGCTACACTGTAGCTTGCCATCACCAGTGTGTGAATGTGTATGTGAATGGGTGGATGACTGAATGTGTAAAGCGCTTTGGGGTCCTTAGGGACTAATAAAGTGCTATACAAATACAGGCCATTTACTGTAAACACTGCAATACTTACACCCTTTTTACACACGCTCTTCTCTACTTTGTAATATTCTTGTCAATTTTCTTTATATTTATTTCACCTCTGTTAATTCTTGATATTTATAATTGAGTGATCTGTATATATTAATGCTATTTCTTAAATGTGTAAAATCTGTAACAATGTATTGTTTGGAGTTTAGTCTGTTACTACTTTTAAATTTTTTTCTCGGACCAACTGTAACCCACATAATTTCCTTGGGGATTAATAAAGTGTTCTAAATATGATTCTGATTGTTTCAGGATACATGACCGGCCATTATCCAATGACACATCTGCTTTCCGGTATCTTATGCTCGTTTGTCCTCCTCTTCTTTTCTCTTTTTTCTAAACTGAGCACCTGATGGCTTTGAACGTTTCTTGTTCATCTTCCATTGTTTTTAATTTTGCACTCCTGAACACCCATCCCCTAACATGGGTTCACCACAACATTACCTAATAGACCTACACTTAGCTTACAGATTCGCTTTGTTTATTTCTGGGACTTCGCACAACCTAGGAACAAATCATGAATACATAATGGGCTTGGATTTACAACATTATGAATGAAATGTGCTCTATTTGGAAGCAGCCTGCCCCCCTCCTCTGTCGACAGGTTGTGTGTGAGACTTTAAATCAACAAACTGTAAATTATACATTTTAAATTTTTATTGATCCCCTTACCCCTAATCCTAAAGTGTATATTTATTTTCTTACTTTTTTTTTTTTTTTTTTTTTTTTTGCCTGTCCCGTTTGGCTCTTTTGCCATCAGAATTGTTGTCTAAAGGCAAAGAAAGATTCCCAACGGATTTACTTTACCAAATTGACCATCCCAGCCTTGCCGCAATGGTCCATTTGATTCACCTTTTATTGTTTATTTTATTTTCACTTACTGAATACGGGACAGACTGGACTGGGGAAAAGAAGGGGAGAAAGAAAGAGGGAAAGAGAAACAGCTGAGAAGAGGGACGGGGGAGAAGGGCAAAAAACAAAAACCAACAGAACGGGCAGAAAAAAAAATGCATATATCAATCACCTGGATCACCTGCTGAGAAAAATAAAATAAAACAAGCAGAAGAGAACAAGAGTAATAGAATAAACAACATCACAATGATATATGAGAATATGACAGTAAATACTAAATATTAAACATTATTGTGCAGCACATAAGATCAACAGAACACAGTGTGCTTTGAGGTAGGAGCCAAAAAGGGTGTAGTTTGTGGGTGTGATCACCCATGTGTACACCTGTGAGCATGGACGCGCTTGTTTTTTTTTTGTTTTTTTTTTAAAAGGTTCCTTCATGTAATGATCTGCTAGAGGGTGTGGGGGGGCCACAGCCCCGTCCTCCAGGGCATGAAGCAGGTATGGAGGTGATTAAAACTCCAGACATCCAGAGGCCCCCAGAACACAAGAGACCAAGGAAGACCAACAGAGGGGCAGCCGTGCCACTGTCCCAGAAAGAGCTGAGGAGAGTCCCAGATGAGGGCTCACTCAGCAGCCGCGGAGCAGAAGCCAGGGGGAGTTGCAGTGACGCGCCCGTGAGCTCCGCCGGCAGCCAACCGTGCCTGAGTGACCGAGCCCCAGGCCGAGAGGCCGGGGGCACCCCACCTCCGAAGTGGCCCGAGCGAGCCCCAGGCTCCAGGCCCCGATAAGCGGCCGCCAAGGAGTGAGCCGGTGTGTACCTGGACGCCCATCCCCGGACACAAAGAACCACCAACGCACCGATGTCTGAGGGAGTCCGCCACTGGCAGGGGGAGTGGTGGTAGGGGGAGATAGGCCTCCAAACCTTGGAGGGCTTGAGATGTCCCCAGAGAGGTGGCGCCTGACACCCAACCTGACATATAGACACAGACATACAGGCACACACAGACACAAACATCCATTCCCACCCTCATGCTCTCATATGCACTCACTCCACACTCAACCAACGTGGAGACAGACATAAAGAGACGCTGTACACACGATCACACTCCCCAAGTGTACTCTACAAACCGGGTCTAGGTACCCTTGCCCCTGGAGGGGGGAACTGCACCCAGACCCAGGTGGTGTTACCCTTTTCCCTGCGGTGGGGGGAGGCAGACCGCCCCGACTCCGCAGCAGCAGGGAGGCCCCACACTCCAGACCACAGTCGGACGGCCAACTCCTCCTCCTAGCCCCCCCCTGCTCCAGCAGGTCGCAGAGAACGGGGGTGAGAGAAGACTCCAAACCTCCCTCCACCCGCTCATTGTAATGTTGATGCATGTGTGTTCTAATTTTCTTACTCTTCTTATATTTATTGTTTATGTAGCCGCTAAGACTGGTGGACCTAAATCTTCACCTCCAAGTCCGTTCACATACAGAAGGAAGGGGAGTGAGTGGGTCAGCGCTCAGGGCAAAGAAACTAAGCTGGCTTTGAACACACACCATTTATTTCCATAAAAAACAACCACAGCCAGAATCACAAATACAAGTTAAAATCCCCCGTATATACAATAAAAAGAGTGTTCTCAATACGCTAAAAACCCTGCCGGTAGAAATGGCTATACACTATTAAAACAAAGCTAAACAAATGTCTCCCATATGCTAAAATCCCCCCCACAGTCCCATAGTCCCACAGTCCAGCCACACGTGGGCAAATTTTCCTTATCTGAAACAGGAGAGGAATTTCTCTTCCGGGATGGAAACCACACCGGCCAGAAGACCAAGGAGGGGGCTCCTGTCGCAGACCTGTCTCGTCCTGACAGCGCGTCACCGCATAGTCCCGCCTCACTCCACACCTGAACACGGCCTCCCTCGTAGCACCGCCAGATGCAGGCAGAGGGGCACTCCTGCCCTGCTGTGAATTGCGGCCATCGCCACCCACTGTTGCTGTTCCTGCCGTTAGGACTGGATCACCGAACGGCTTGTGGCACCCCACAGTCAGGCAGCAGTTCCTCTAACACATGTGCGGGCTTGCACGCCTTTCTTTTTCTCCTGCTCGCCTTTCGTGCGTCGCTCCTTTGTCTCTTCTTCTTCTTCTTCTTCTTTGTGTTTAACGGCGGTTGGCAACCAACGTAAAGGAGCATTACCGCCTCCTACCGTTCCGGAGTATGTGTCATGAAACGCTGTGTGGCAGGCAGGGATTGGACCCAAACGCAAACTCACGGGGACAGAACTTGAACTCAAAAGCACAGCTTTATTGCTGGAAAATAGAACACAAGCAATACAAAACTACACTGGGAAACGCTAATTATAACACATACCAGAAGACACGGGGAGAATCACACACAGCATGAGGGACGACGCGACACTGACTCAGAGAAACACAGGGTTTAAATACAATGGGAAGTAACGAGGGGAATGAGACACAGAAGGAGAGCACAGCTGGGAGAAATCAGAACTGACGAGACAAGGGAGCAAAGTAGGATACACTCACATGAGACACAGAAATTCAAAGTAAAACAGGAATTAGCAAAGATGCAAACTAGACTAGGGGAGACAGCAACTAAGAAACACAGAGGGCAGCTACCAAATACTCAGAGAACTAAACAGAATACAAGAACACCAAACTAAGACACTACACTAAAGAACAAGCTAGGACAACAACGAGAACTAAGAACATAATACAGAAAACTCAGAGGCACAAGAAACTCAAAACACTGGGTCACTGACCCAGGACCGTGACAGTATGGGTCAGACAGTGAGTTTACAAGCTGTATCAAAAACAAAACAAAACAACAACAAAAAATAAAAAATAAATAAAAAATAAAAAAAACCCTACACTCTTTCATAAACACCTATAGCCTTCAGAAACCCCACCAGTTCCCTCACCTGTGCCCTACTACCCTCCAACACACTCTTCAGATTAAAGACCCCAACACCCCGCTCCTTCAATCTATTCTGCAGAACTGACCTCTCCACATCATAACCCTTGCACCGCAGTATTACATGCTCTACTGTCTCCTCCTCCTCCTCCTGGCACACTCCACAAAGCCCCGTCTCATGTTCTCCTATCATCTGTAGTGTTTTATTTAATGCACAATGTCCCAGTCTAAGCCTGGTAATGACCACCTCATCTCTCCTACTACCCCTATACAACCTACTCTCTGCCACCTCCTTCTTAAGATGATACAATTGCCTGCCCTTACTCCCTGAATCCCACCGCTTCTGCCACTCCTGAACAACCAGCCTCCAAACAATACCTTTTGCTTCAGATCCACTGCTTGTAATCGCCATCTCAGTCCTATTAATTATTTTTTGAGGATGCACTGAAAGCATGCAGTTATCCTGGAACATTTATTTACTTTAAAATAAATATAATTTAGTTCTTACTATCCCACAAACAATGATACAGATATGACTTGTAATAACTACTTACTCTGTGCTGCATGAAAATGTCCAAGCAGTATTATCCAGCAAATAATTTTTCTTTCCATGATGGTTGTAGTTACTTCTCACTGCTCTCAGCACAGACTGTTTTTATGTCTGATTGTGCATTGTACTTAGATCATGAAATGCTCCTCCCTCCACTATTCAAAGGAATGTTTAAGGATTTGTGACAGAGACAACGTTCATAGAAACTGAAAAAAATAGGTATGTGCACGGGAAAATACATATCTGTGTAATGTAGGACAAATTCATTTTTACTTTTTAATTATTTATTAATATTATCACACACTTACACTATGGGCCTTGCAGCATCACAGGGTGACAGTCCAGTTTCAACAGTTAATGTCACTACAATCTCTACAAGTTTAACTTAGTTTGTCGTATCTGGTAGTGTCTGATTTGTAGTGTCTTCGTGATCTTATTAAGTAAAATTCTCATTCTCATTGTAGGCTATGAATGGAAGCACTCTGTAGGAGTACATCACTTAGTGTTTATGAGTCATAAGCAAAGCATTTCATTTGATTTTAATAAAGAGACAATTAATAACACAAAACAACAAATATAAATTGTTAACTGTAGATTAGAATTGTTCTTGTTGTCCACTGCACATTTTTTAATACACTTAGCTGACGGTTTTTTTTCCTTTTAAGAAATATAAATAGCTCGTGTACATAAAGTGACTTACATTGCATGTAGTAACTAAAACTTCATGAGGTAGGCAAACAGGTTTTTCATTATGTGTTGGACTTCCTCCTCAGAATAATTTTTACTGTGTGTGTGTGTGTGTGTGTGTGTGTGTGTGTGTGGCTGTTTTAGGGTTACAAGGTTATATAGGTTTAAGGTAAGTATGAAGGTTAGGCAATAATTTCTGATGGTTAATGTTAT
The DNA here is from genome assembly GCF_057381915.1 of Diplotaxodon limnothrissa. Classification (NCBI taxonomy): domain Eukaryota; kingdom Metazoa; phylum Chordata; class Actinopteri; order Cichliformes; family Cichlidae; genus Diplotaxodon; species Diplotaxodon limnothrissa. The sequence goes on along the minus strand of NC_140612.1, from coordinate 10,535,922 downwards.
TGTAAGGGGCTAGGGAAAGCATTATGCCCATTCAATGTCCTGACTAAGGTGTGAAAATGAGAGCTGGTATGCTTTTCCAATGTGGAGGCACGTAAAGACGACAGGAGAGGTCTCAGTGTCTCACTCCAACTTTATTACTGGATTCACCAGAACTCCACATCCAAAAAGCGCCCAAATCTGTGAGTGGAGTCACCTGGTGGTCCGCCACAATATATACTGGTCAAAAGTTTTAGAACACCCTAATCTTTCCAGTTATTTATTGCAATTTAAGTAATCCAAGTCCAATGAATAGCTTGAAATGGTACAAGGTTAAGTAGTTAACTGCCAGAGATTAAAAAAATGTTAGGTTACCCAAAACTGAAAAATAATGTACATTTTAAAATTATACAAAAAGACCTTTTACAGGTAAAACAAAATGGGCTAACAATTTCAGCAGCAATGAAGGTTGAATAGTACTGTACTGCACAAAGTAGTGTGTCGCTACAAAAATGGTGGGAAAAGGGCAGTTAATAATGGAAGAGAGACAGACTATCATGACACTTAAAAATGTAGGTCTTTCCTACAGAGAAATTTCAAAGAAACTCAGGGTGTCAGTGACTACAGTTTCCTTCACCATCAAAAGGCACTCCGAAACTGGGGAAAACTCTGACAGGAAGAGGTCTGGAAGACCCAAAGCCGCAACTGATTCGAGGACAATTTTCTGAGAGGTAACAGCTTGCATGATAGGCTGCTCACAGGACAACAGCTTCAGGCACAGCTTAATAGTGGTTGTAGTAAGCAAGTCTCAGTTTCAACTGTGAAGAGAGTGAAGACTTTGAGCTGCAGGTTTGATAGGGCGAGTTGCAGCAAAAAAGCCATTGCTAAGATGTCACAATAAGACAATGGCCATGAAACACCGCCACTGGACTACTGAAGGCTGGAAAAAGGTATTATTATTGATGAATCAAAATTTGAAATTTTTGGTTCATCGCGCTGGATCTCTGTACTCCGCCAAGCAGGCGAAAGGATGATTCTACAATGTGTGGCATCAACTGTCAAACATAGAGGAGAGAGTGTGATGGTCTGTGGCTGTTTTACTGGATCCAGGATCAGTTTACCAGTCACTGAGTACAGGTCAGTTTTCAATTTTACATTAGTCCATTTTAAATGACCTTTGAATGCAACAGAGAATGCATAGAATGCAACAGCATTTCTGGATAATGTTAACCTGTTCTATTGTTTTGCACATGGTAGACATTTAACATACATTCACAGACATGGGGACAGAGGCGGAGCCAGACATTTGAAACACCCGGGGCTTAGCCCAAAAGGATAGTATGCATGTGGGATTTTTTTTCCCTTGGGGGGGGGGGGGGGGGGGGGGTAGAAATGACTGAAAGATTAATTGGCTCTGTTTTGAGTTTTGTTCAAAAAAGAATGACTTCATATAGGGAAAAATATATATCACATGTGCAGGACACCTTAAACTAGTTTTTTAATTAAGCAGCGAGGCAGAACAAAATCAGGGCTGTATCAAGACACGAGGACTAAACCCCGATTCAACCAGACCCAGAACTGATCCAGAATTAAAACAGGACTACAACAGTTCAAAATCAGCACTACTGAGGACTTAACCAAGACAGAACCAGAATCAGAACTAGATGATAGCAGCACTAAAAATCATCATAGACCTGCACTACATTTATTTTTTAATTTTACCAAAGTACAATATTTAGATTGAGAAAGGTTTATATAATTATTTAGCCTTGTTGTGCAAACAAGCTGCATAACTTAATAAATATAGAATTTGAAAAATAACAAACCTAAAAAGAAACACTAGGTACGAGATACATGAGGACCTGTGATACGGTGATACTTTTGGTAAACAACCATTTGACTAACAGGTGTGTCTCACCTGCTCTTGTTCATCTCTGTTCTGTCCTCATTCTCCATCTCCCTCTCTGTTCCTCTCTCCCTCTTTGTGCTGACAATCATCAAATATACAGATATTTACAAACTCTTCAGATAAAAACACAAACACTTTTTAATTGTAACATCAAATCAGACTAAATGTTTATTTTTTTAGATTGATAAATATAAAAAACATATTTGTTAACTTTAAGAGTAAAGAGAGAAATCGTCTGTATTTCTTAATTGCAAATGGCACCAAATTGTATTCAAAATTGAGCCACACTTATGGAGCTCCACAGTTCTTTTCCTGGTGTTTTGGTTGACATCTCTTGATGTTCCCATGTCAAAGAAACAGGCTCTGTGTTTTGCCTTATATGCATCCACAGCTGTGCCACCTGTTTACTCACATGGACTCTACTAACCTATCAGAAGCTTCTTCAGCTCAGAATGGAATCGTCTGGAATTTTCTTATTATTTAACAATAAACTTAGTGTACATGTACTCCTACATTTGATGAAAGTGATAATAAATAGAAGCTCTGTCTCTCTTTATTCTGACATTTAACTAATTCAAAAGATATTTCAATATTTATCTAAAACAAAAGTTTACTCTAAATTGATGTTGTGCAGTAAAAATGTTTTATGTTTTCTCCCTAAAGTGTAAATATCTGGTTACAAATGTGAATATCCTGCTGTGTACCCTCTTGTTTTGCATAGAAATATACTGAACAACATACAAAGCATAATATATAAAATAACATTTACCTGAGTTTTTTCTTTGAAAGAAGCCTCTAATGTCCATTCTTATATTTCAGTACATAACTGAAACCGATTTAGTCGGGGAGGGTAAGAACTGAGAATATGAAATAAACACACGTAAGCTAAGACTCTCTAAAAAAAATAGCATTTGTTCGGCTTTTCATTTCGCCATTTGTTGATTCACTTGAAGAGCAAGTAAAATAATATTGGTCAAGTGATCAGTTTGATATCTTTCGTGATGCACCGTCATATTTACATTATTTGTACAGTACCAATGATTTGCTTTGGTACCTGGTCAAACTTAAGCGCTCCTTAGTATGGCTGGCTCCGTCTCTCCAACAGCGCACTGACGGGCAGCAGCTGCCCCGCCCCCTCGCTCAGTCGCTTAGTGCCTGAGCTTGGATCATACCAATATCAGGGGGGGATTCACGCACAGTCGTAAATTCCCACAGTGTGCACTATGTGCTTCGAATATTGTGTGTACTTTTTGTTTTATACAGTTGTCAGCCAGGCATCTAACTATGAAAAATTACACTCCAAAAGACCCCGGGCTTCTGACAAAACAACCCGGGCTTAAGCCCAGTAAGCCACCCCCACGCTCCGCCCCTGCATGGGGAACTGTGCTCACAGACAGGGATTTCTGAAAGTCTTTCATTCCTCAGGGGTCCTCTTATTCTCCAACATTCTGTTCAGCAATTCACAGCTAAGACACCTCTGTTCCTATATATGTCATTGGGGAACACAGAAATTTTTCCATGCTGGGTATAGTTACTTTATTTATTTTGAAAACCCTGTATACACCAAACTCTTTAGAAGTTAGTGAAATTAAAAAAAAAATGGATTGGGCAATAAAATCAACCTTTTCTTGCTTGAAGTACACAAGGCTCACATTAAATCAGGGGTCAAATGAATTATTCTGCATAAGAAATCAAAATATCCATAAAAAAGAAAGCTGAATGTTCAAAGACTATTACAAATAGGGGCAAAATAAAATTTGCGTTAAGCGGTAAATATAAACACGAACTAAATAGCAGTTATCGCCATCGTTCCCATGTGGTTCTTGTTTCTCCCGACTGTTTCAGTGTGACACACACGGCGCATGCTCATTTGTCCATGACTCCTGGCTTACTAGTGAATTTTTTTCAGCATTAGCTAAACTTTGAATAGCTAAAACAACAATTTTCCTTGTGTTGCATGAACACCTAGTCCGTGTATGTGCAGTGCCGCAATATTGGGGCTTTTTATGAAGACAAACAAACTGCGGAAACAGTGTTAGTGCGGCTTTTTGCTGGTGGGTTTGCTAGCTAGCTAAACAACAGAGATTGGTTGTTATCTAACTTACATACATTAAAGTGGACTTCTCAGTCTTTTTTGCAAATAATTAAGCGTTTTTTAATCTTGGAAAAAATTGCAGTACTGTCTCAACCTCAAGGTAAGCTCTAAATTGTGCTGGCATGGGCATCGCTAAAAGAGTGCTCGGCCGCTTCGGTATTTTTTGACTCGTACAATAATGTGAGTTCAGTCCCGTAAAAGCAGAGAATGGACAGAGACTTGTTGAGGCAATGTCTGACGTATCATGGACAATCCCTGTTCAATACGCTGAAATGTGAACAAACGGAAAATCCAGACTTCCAAGCGGTGGTGTCTGACCTCTGCAAAGCCACGTATGAGAGGTATGTCTGAGTTTATGAGTACCACGGCAGGCTGCTGCAGAATGCCAAAAGTCATAAGTACAGACAAAATGCTAGCGCATCATTATTTTCTCTTAAAGTGTTAGACAAAGATGATATTGCATATAGGTTGTGAATTAAACGCTCTGAAAACAAAGATGAGTGAATATCACAGTCTTATCGCCAGTATAATTTTACTGTTTAAATCTCCTATTGCTCGTCCAGCAGATTTTCAGTTCATAAGCTGACATCTGCCTAGAAATGGTGACGCTAATGAGGAATTTGCAACTTTTGCTCGAAAATTCTCTGGATTTAAAATGACTTATAATTAAATTGCACAAGAAATATGCAGAAAAGGACTTCACCACACCTAACAGCTTTTGAATTTAGGTATTTTCAGTTCCATTGCCAGAGATGTCTAAAATCAAGCACCTAGACATGCAGTCTGACTTTACAGACATTTGTGAAAGAATGAGTCATTATAGGGAGCTCACTGAACACATGTGGGGTACTGCAAGACCATGCCACTCCTGCAGCAAATCAGTTTATAAAATGTCTTCACTCCCAGGTTAGGTAGGAAGCAGACCATATGAACTAGACAGGCAACAAACTTTGACAGGCAGCCATCGAGTCAAGTCACTTTGCAATTGCAATAAAAAACACACTATCAATATTTAGAACTATACATGCAATGTACACTAATAAAGAAATGCAGCCACAGATATAAAATTGCAAAAATACGTGCTATAAATGTAGCTGCACAAAGTGATGAATGACCTCTTTTACATTTCAAATCAAGAAAGTCTGACCTGCAGCAGCCCCTCCACTCTGTTTGCAGTTGTGCTGGGTGCAGTGATTGATGCAGAAGAACTAAATTCATGTGAAACCATTAATTAAACTGGGCATGCAGTGCAGTAACACTTACCAGCGATGTGGAACTTTGTGGAAGTTTGTTAATAACAAATTGTATGACTTACTAAAACTTATAGTTGAAGTATATCAGTATAATTCAGCTTAGGGGGCACAGGGACTTTACTGGATGAGCTGTGAGCCCCACACTGCTCCTGAGTATTCTGTGATCAGCTGCTCATCAATTGCTGAGGCACACTGTGTCAAAAAAAAAAATCCCCAACACTCTGCTGACCTGATTACTGCAGGGTTCCAAGTCTCTGACATTAACATCAGTACATGAAAGGCACACCATGAGCTTCATGGCATGGGTTTCCATGGCCGAGCAACACCTGTAGGTGTAATGTGTCAGTGGCGCACTACTTTTGTCCACGTAAGCATATGTTGTTTCCACACATGTTTTTCCCCCCAATCATTTGTGAATGGTGTAGTTAAACTAAAATACCATTGTATGAAAAGAGGTGCAAAAAGTACGCATCGGTTTTTGACTAGCTACTGCAGCTGTCATTGTAGAATAAAAATCAGTAGTGTAATACAATAACTCTCAATGAAGGTCTGTGAACAAAGAGCAGGAGTGTGTATTAATTCAACCTTTTTCTGTTGCATTACTTCATTTTCCTTTGCACCATTATACAAGAATTAGTTTGTCATAGGTGAATTCAGTCCAGCTGATCTTACTGATCTTTCTTTTGTTGTTGTTCTGTGCAGTAGGTGTGAAGAGCAGAGCAACCCACTTGTGGAGCAGTTCATTGCCAGGAAGGCTGACATCCTGTTCAGTCCAGTATGGAGAACCGCTGGTCTTCGAGGAGAGGAGCACGAGGAGGAGGAGGCTGTAGGTGTGTGTTGTTCATTCTTGTGCGTGTAAATGAAGATGAGTATGACTTGCACATAGGGCCCTATCTGATGTTGAGAAAAGTGTCTGTATTTTGTGACACACTGCATCAGATCTGTCTTCACTCTTTCAGAGCCCTATGCAGTCATGCCACCGATGGAGGTATTCATGGAGGTGTCGTATGAGGAGAGGCGATCCATGATTTACCGGGATTTGGAAAGAGGAGACATTGTGGTGGGGAGGATCAACAACATTAGAGAATACGGCTTCTTTCTCACTCTGTTTTGCACAGCAGGAGGTCTGAAAAGAGACATTGAGGACTTAGAGTTGTCGGTAGGTCAACAAGTTCAGTTCAGTTCCTTTTGAATGTCATTGAGTTATGTCATAAATCATCACTGTAGAAGCTGAAAATTTGGGACTGTTGGCTAGTTGTTGATGAAAAACCGGCTGTGTAGCTCTGGGAATACCCGAGTGACTGCCAGTTCTTTCTTTGCGTGGAGTTTACATAAGAATACAGTCATGCTTAAAATTCATGTTATGAGTCCATGTGATGATATCTGTGCTGTAATCGTCATTTAGTCTTGTGCTTTACGGGACGTACAGGAGTGGCAGTTCCAAAAGAGTTCTGCTTTTCATCTTCATGTCTGTTGTAAAAAAAAAACACCTGCATATTTGTCATCAAGCCACCTCAACTGAGGTATTACAAGTGAAAAAATTCCTCAACAGAAAGCTTCTTGGAGAGTTTCTGTTGTCAGACTGTAAATGGTGCAAATGTTGTGTAATTAAATTTGCTGTTCTGTCCACCTGAACTAAATCGGCCATCCACCTTGCATTTTACTATTGTTTCATAAAGGCACATCTTTCTTCACCCTTCAGGCTCTGTGTCATGTCAGAGAAATTCCCTCCACTGGCAGCCATGATGATCCCCTGGCGTACTACCAGATTGGGGACTTCATCAGAGGTTTGTGTCTAACACAACCAGAACACTGAGGTCCAGAATCATATACTGCAGTTCTTTTCAGGAGCCTTTAAAACATTTTATAACAATAGATTTATCAGACAGACAAAACCTGCATAAAGTATATTAATCTAGCTAATACCTTCATTCCACGGAAAATTGGCCTATGATAGTATCTTTTTCCATTTGAGGCTTTGTTGTGTCTCAACACAACCTATATCTTAAAGTTTTAGTCTTTTATCCTATTTTAATTTTCAGGTTTGCAGTGCAGTTATAATCATAGAAATGCTTGCTGCTTTTTGAACTCCATAGTGCTGCTTCGCAGTACTGTAATGGGATATGTAAAGAATGATGGTCTGATCTTTTCTTATTCTGTAGCTGGAGTGAAAGATATTGATCGCTACCAGGAGAAAATCACAGTGTCGCTCCATCAGGCCTGTCTTTCTCCGAGCTTGGAGCACATCAAACTTGGTGTCATTACCAAGGAGGAGCTGCCTGTTCATTACAGGTAAAGAAACACAACACGGATTGCTGAAAGAAGAAAAACAAACCTGCTTAGCTAGTTCGAGTGAATACTGTTGCATAGCATTGCATTAAGAAATGTCACACAAGCATTTGAACTAGTGTTTCATATCAAGCTTCAGTTGATTGTAGCTGCAGCAGACCATCTGTATTCGCAGTCACTGCTCATGTAAAATGTAAAGTTTGGGGATTAAATTTTTCTTTTTTATATTCATGCTTTTTTTCAAGAATATGATGTATTTTGTTACACAAATGAGCGGGCTGATATGTAGCCTGAGCTTTAATATAAAAGCTTAATCTGATATAAATATGTATTAATGCATTAACGTGTGGTTGCAGTGACTGCTCTCTCCTTAGTCGTAGTGTTCAGGCAGCCACTGACTCCAGTGAGACATATGAGCGTATACTGACAGGTTGCCATGGATACCACAACCCCTCTGTAGTGGACTACTTGCTGGAAAAGGTGGGAATTAGTGATACCCACCCACCGTCAATGATGCGAGGACTGCAGAGGTAAACATTTAGTTGGTGCGATTACACAGTAATTCCCCTAATTTCATACAAATTTGCAAGAAGATTCATGCAATAATGGAAGTTTGGACATCTAGCAAGGCTGTTAAATAGTGTGGTGTCTGTGGTTCTTTTCTCCACAGTAAACTTTTCCAAGCAGAGGATTTTGCTTCTGCAATCAGGAAGAAACAGTCTGCATCCTGGGCCTTAAAGTGGTAATGTATTAGCTATCAACTTTGACCACAGAAAATGGATGGGATGTTGCATCATTTTGTTTTTGGACCACTTATTCCCCCTGGCTTAGACTTCACAATAATACAAACCTGACTTGTATTTGCTTGTGTGTTTTTCAAGTGTCCGTGCAGGGGTGGACCACTTCAAACATGGTCGCCATGTGGAAGCCATGAATGAATACAACAAAGCCTTGGAAATAGACATTAGTAATGTAGAAGCACTGGTGGCACGTGGAGCTCTGTGAGTCTGCTTTCAGTTCAAATGATGAGAACTGTTGTTTGTATAATTCTGTCCTTGTTTGAGATATTCCCTCGTCTTTCATGACCCTGTAAACACCTAACTGGTTTAAATTACAAGAAATATATACAGTGTTTACAATAGTTTATTTATTGGATGCATCAAGACATTTTAAACGACTTTGGTAAGTTTCCTCATACCATTTCCCATACCAGAATGAAATGAGGAACAGTAATTAAGACACCACACATGGTCCTGTACTATTGTCGTAGCTCTTTGGAATGAAAAGTTGCTTTTGGCTTAGTACCTGGTAAACACACATGACACTTGTTACCGAAACCTGGCATAGTCCTGAAAATGAGATCAATCTTACCGTCTTTTTTGTGCTTCTTTCACTTTGTACACAGGTATGCTAACAAAGGCAGCATCATGAAGGCAATAACAGATTTTGAACGAGCTCTGGAGAACTGTCCTGATCACCGCAACGCCAAGAAGTATCTGTGTCAGACACTAGTGGAGAGAGGAAAACAGTAAGTACTGCTTCACTTAGTAGGCAGATGTGAAATGAGAGCTTACAGTTCAGTCGTGATCTACTAGTTGAAAGACTCAGATCAGAGAGAAGTTTAAGAATGTTAATGAGAAGCTGCCAGCTCCACCACCTTTTTCTTGTTACAGTGCACAATGGGCCTGATATGTCAGTATGCAAATACTATTGATTTTAAATCCAGGTATGAAGAGCAATGTGCAAGGTAACTACAGACAGAACAACTTTGATTTTTCCCAAGGAGGAAACGAAGCTTTCTCTGGCCTGCTCCTTTTTCCCTGTTTAACCATTTCACAGCCTGATTATGGTGCACTGCTAGTGTTTATGAATAGAAGCTGCATAGAAGGACGAAGTTAGAAAAAGGTTCACAGGCTATTCTGAAACAGGTGAGCGAGCATCAGCTCAGCTGCTTTGTTCCCGTGAAAAAGGGAGAAACATGTAAATAACATGTATTATTTTTCTTTGGCTCTCGGAGGAGGCGGACGCACTTTTCTCCTCTCCCTTATCTTCCCTGCTAGTTCTTATGTCCTTGTCTAGTCTCGTGTCTTTTTTGTATTACTTTCCCTGGAACACTCTCTCACAGTCTGTGTCTAAAACCTAAAAGAGAATTATGGATTTGATCAACTGGTCTCTGAATGCTATTGACACCCTTTAACGAGAGGCTCGGGAGAACCCGAGTGCCCTGGAGGGACTTTCCCTGCCGGATACACGATGGACGGGTGGCAGAGGATCGTGTGCCTGGTGGGACTGTCGATCGAGGACGCTGAAGATATCTACCTATTCAGAACCATGATAACAGGGTTCTTGCTGATCGGAGCTGGCTTGGCCCGGGCTTATCGGAGAATTAAGAGAGCGGAACCGGCTGTTCAAACCTCCACAAGGCTGCCCGCTGGGATTGGAACGACAGGTGCGACTTCTCAGAAAGGGCTCACTGAAGGCAGCATGGTTAAGAGCTTGGAGGCGCTTACGACTGCAGTGAATGCTCAGAATAACACCTTTGAGCGTATGTATGTTGGATTACATCAGGAAAGAATCAACTCAGAACAACATCTCTGGGCGGAAGCTGGATTACACCTCGGATCAGTTGGCTGCGCTCGTGAGGTCTCAGAATCTGCTATGTGAGCAAAAAGAGTGACAAGACCACAGAATCGACGGCTAATAACATCACGGAGAAGCTCGCAGCTATTAACGGGAGATTGAGAGACCAGTGTCGGAGTGTTAAAAAACAGCTTGAAATTCTCAATTACCATCATAACCCGGCTACCCCACAACTCCCTGATAACGACTGTGTTGAGTCTGTTCCTTCCCATTCCCTACAAGGCCACCTGGGTTGACTGGAAGACTGTTTACTTAGCCTGGCAGGGCGAAGGACACTGTCTCAGCTGAACTATTGACATGCACACATACATATACTGATACTGATAAGCACTCACTGACGCATCACCCTCCCTACCCCGGATCCAACGCCACCTCCAACGCTTACCTCCCCCATGATGTGGACATCGGGTCAGCTGGAGGCGCAGTCGAAAGATTGTAGCGGTCCCAGATCAGATGTACACACTGGAACTCTTTCCCATGTTGCTTGTCTGTGTTTATTGTGTTATGGTGTGTTGATACCTGTGCATTCCTGTATTATCCTTTTGTGTTGCACATTTCAATGTTTTTTTTCCTCGCTACCTGGCCTGACCTGTCTCCCCAATGTGATGTTTGTATTGTATGTATGGTCGGCAAGGTCTGTCATCTTGGTTGTGGGCAAAAGACCATCTCAAGGCTATCTCATCTCATCTCATCTCATCTCTCATTATCATTTACTCAAAGGATGTTTGTTTGTGCTTGCAGGCTTGAGGAACAGGAAAAGCTAGTAACAGCTGAGGGATTGTACAGAAGAGCTCTAGCTTTAGATGGCTCAAACCCTGAGGCACAGGAAGCCCTGCACAAGATCACAGACACTATACAGGTGAGCGGACACAACATACACACACACATGCATACACACACACACATGCACGCGTGCCTGAGGGGTTCAAAAAAGTTGTCAGGTATGCAGTGTGTGTATTTTAGGCTTAACTATTAAAGCAGATACAGAAATAATGGTCCCATCAAAGTTTAATTTTAAAATGGTGTTATTTCTGTGTGACTTCAGAAAAATTAATAAAAAAGGTGGAAAAAATGAGCAGCTGCTTGTTGCTCTGACAACACAGAGAAAGGGATGGTATGAGGACAGATTAGTTTCTTGTAAAATTAGTTGACAAGTTCCCAGAACTGTATTTATGTGTGCTCTGCTTACATATGTTTAACTGACCACGAGAAAACAGGCACACTAAAGTTAGCAGCTAACCGGTGACCACTGGGGACTAAGCAGCTACAGATCCAGATATTTCTGATAGCAGTAAGAATTTTTCCTTGCTCAAAAGAGGCCTTTTGGAGTGTTTACGCACATGATCACAGTAGAATTCAGTTAAAAAAAGAGTCAGTTTTAAGCCCTCGGTATACCTGCTGCATTGGTTGCTTTGTCCTACGCTGGGAATGCCACTGACAGCCACATCCCTTTCTGTTTGCTGTGGCAGTGCACGTAGCTGCTAGTATTAAATGATATCCTGAACAATAGGTGAAAAAAACTCTATATCCGCACTGACAAGGGAAGAGAAGAAGTGAAAACTGGAAGCAAAAGAATTGCTGAGGTTGTTTTTACACAAATAACTTTACATAGAAAAATGTGAGGGAAATCTGTTTGTTTTATGTAACTGAAAAAACAAAAAAACTGTCCAATATATTAGATTTTTAAATCCCCAAATATTAGTCCGGAAAATCCTCTATTGGTTGGGCTGTGCTTTTCACTCCCATCAACTTTATGAAAATGTATTACATTCAAAGACTGAAGAAAGAACTGTGAATATTACAGCATTAGTGGAAACTTGACAGGTCAATTTGAAGTAGTTGGTAAAAACGGGTGTTTGTAGTAATATTAATGAAGGCTGTGTTATATGCAGGTATTTCCCCTAATCATTGTTACTCCCCCTGTGTCCTTGTGTTAGAATGGCTGCTGTGAAAAGACTGTTGTTGACAGATTATCATAAGATTGTCTTACATGAAGCAGTGGATTTCGTGGTTAATCTGAGGCTTGTTAATTAAACACTAAACATTTTCACAACTTTAGCAGCTCAATAAATAAGGAACACCTCCTGTACCACGACAGTGTTAATTTTATACATGCAGGCCTTTGACACTCGTTCAGTGTTGACCTCTGTAACTTTTAATATAGGACATGAATTTAAAAAGGTTTACTAGTTATTAACTTGATTATCAGCAGTTTTAACTTAAGCCTTTTGTATGTAAGGTGTAGTATGCCACAACACTGAAAGGGCTAAGGTAAGTCTTTGGTAAGAAATGCATTAATAAAGGTGATTTATAATAGATTGCCTTATAAAATGTTTAATAGTGAAATGGCTCATTATAAAAGACTAACTTGTCAGTTTGTTGACAATCATAGCAAGTCATTTAATTTGCATAGCAAGACAATGAACTTTGATGGTAAAGGTAAAAATAACCTTAAATTTAGGGATAAAAATGAGGGTGAGGCATGTTGTGTGACTTTTGTTTTTGTTTTTTTGTTTGGGTGGGGGGGGGGACTAAAGAATGGTAAATGGCCTGTATTTGTATAGCGCTTTACTTGGTCCTAAGGATCCCAAAGCGCTTTACACTAGGGGTGGGCGATATAAACGATATATACGATAGAAAATACGATATAAATTTGACCAACGATAGAGATTTTGACTATACCGCTCTATCGCGATAGCGCATGTTGATGACGTCATCAAGCTGCGCCTGTTTTGGTCGAAAGCATTGCAGCCATTACAACCATTATCATCTGCAAATTATGCCCGGCGACAGTCATAGCAAAGAGATGAAGCACCTTTGAAATATGGGGAAAGCCAAAAACTGCGCTTCCTCCACTTCCGTAACATTGATCCATTAATGTTGAATTCTCTCGCAGCTGTTCTATTCCCATGTTGTTGCAGTATATTAATAACTAACCTCGTATTGTGGATGAATAATCTCAGTTGTTCTGACTGAAGTTTGGCCCGTGTATAGCATCCTGCTATGCGATTGCATTTGTCCCTGACCACCAGAATCCCTCACATTAACTTTTATCGAGCGGAAAAAAAAGTTGGCGTTCATCCTCCAGCTTCACTGTGCTAATGTTATGCTAACATAGCTGTGTCGCTAGCAATCAGGTAGCACAACATTATATACCAGGTAGTCCAACTTCAGTAACCCTGCAAACACCACTGCTGTTTAGTTTTCTTTCTTCATTTATGTTGGAAGTGGTAGCAGAGCTGTACGTTTGAATTAGTTTCAGAACATGGTATGTCATGTTTAGGTGGAAACTAGCGAGCTAACTTCCTGTTAACTTCTAACTCCGTTGAATTTAATAACTTCTGTTTTCATGGATGCCTGGATGTTAAACTTAATTGTTACACCTGGTAAAGCAGCAACGCTGATGATTTTATTAAAGATGAAAGAGTTTAGACTGTTTTTAACTCTGTGTTCGTTTGACTTTGGGACCTGAAGAGGACGGAGTTTTGGACCCAGATTACTCCGCAAAGCTCCTCACTACGGTAGCCGTAATGCTCTTGACAATCCATCAAGCAGTGCGGCTTACCAAAGTTGTACTAAAACATTTTTTAACAGATTTCTGCAGCCAAAATCGGTTCGAGGTCAGTAGGTCATACATAAGGCACACTCTCGATTTTTGAGAAAATTAAAGGATTTTATGTGTGCCTTATAGTGTGGAAAATACGGTATACAGAAGAAAAGAATATATCGCGATATATATCGTTATCGCACGTGCTTCAAATTATACCGCGATATGGATTTTAGGCCATATCGCCCAGCCCTACTTTACACTATACAAAGTCATCCACCCATTCACACACACATTCGCACACAGAAGGAGAGAGTGAGACAGCAAAGAGTATAACAATAAACAGTAAATGTGTGTGGGTACGCCTGGGTGCTGAAGAAAGACATGAGCTGCTGTCCATGGCGTTGAAACCAGTTTGAGCACATTTCTAAAGTGCATATTATTCATGTAGGAATGTTTTCTTTAAAAAAAAACAAAAAAATGCTATATTTAAAAAAGAAAAAATGCTTTTCTACTTTGCTCCGAGCACTGTGGTTTGTAATACTGATGAACTGTTTTGGTGTGTATGTGTGTGTTCGCAACCCTTGGACTCTGACCCTCTGCCCTCTGACCTTCTGACTGCTGCGGTCTTGTCACCTGCCTCGTGGGGGGGGGGAATAATCTGCACAATGGCAACAATGACTCCTCTTCTCCTGGATACTTGTGTTCCGTGTCCCGGGTTCAAATACGGTAATGTTGAAACCTTCTCCACATAATTCTGGGACTAATACCGTTTCTTTGCACATCTCTGCTTGCACCTCTGTCCTTCCATCAATCTAAAAAAAAATTTAAATCTACCCCCACTCTGGGATCATACCACATCATTCTCTATGGTAAATCTGTAACTCATCACACATTTCTCTTCCTGCGATCTGTTTGGTTTGTGACGGTTATGTATGCTCTACAAACCTCTTGATTTTTTTTCTTTCCCTCTCCATACATACTTGCTCTGATGCAAATGGCTGAATAAATGAATGAATGAATGATTGTTGTTTCGGGATTTTTGTGTGGTTTTGGGTCATGGCGTGTATGTCTTTGAATATGTTTCTGTGGACTTTTGGCTGCCTGCCATTGTCATGTCTCGTCTTGCCTCGCCTCACCCGGCGACTAAAGAAATCGATTCGCCTGCGAGAGGAAGCACTGGCTAAGGAACAGGTCAAAACTAAGAGTGGCCAGAGCAGTGCTGAAAAATTACGTAAGATCTTAAAAGAGGAGAAGAGGTAAGCTGACCGATTGATTTATTTACTTAAAGCTAAAAGAAAAGCCACTTCTGTTAAGGACAGCCTCATAATACCCTGTCTGTTTTAGCAGAAAAATATTATCAGTACATGTCTTCTATTTTTCAGGATGAAGAAAAAACGGAAGAGATCATCCTCCTCCTCATCCTCCACTTCTTCAAGGACATCCTCCTCCTCCACATCATCATCGTCCTCTCGCAGGCAGTCTAAAAAGAAGAAAAAGAAAAGGAGGAAATCAGAGCGTGGAAGCAAGCGCCATCGCAGGATCTCCTCAAAGGAGAGCAGGAGAAGCAACGAGGGTAAGAAAGATAGGAATGAGAAAGAGGAGGATGACGAGGTGGAGTGGTATCCCGCACCTTCCAATACCTCAGCTACTTTTCTCAACCAGGTGGGAGGCCTGGGGTTTGGATTGAGGGACGAGGAGCAGGTAGAAGGGAAGGATGCAGATGATAGAAAGAGTTTCAAGCTGTACTCGCTGTCAGCAGCTTCAGAAGAGGAAGAGTCTGACTCCTCACAGAGAGAAAGAAAGGGAAGGGACAGGGAGGAGAGCAGGACGAAGAAAACAAAGAGCAGCCTGAGCAGAAGCCCAGATAGAGAGAAGATTAGGAGCAGGAGTAGAGAAAGGAGGAATAGAAGTAGGGATGGTGACAGGAAGAAAGACAGAAGAAGCAGTGACTCCAAAAGGAGAAGTAGTTTAGATGAAAATTCCAAGCGGAAATTATCCTGCTCGTCAGGAGAGTTGGAGTATTCGGGTCGTAAATCTAGTTACCGACCTGAGCATTCTGGAAATTCCACTTCCAAACACCCAGAGAACAGGAATGACTCATCATCCAGGAACCTCTTTGAAGAGAATAGAGGCAGGCTGGAAGTTCACGGAGCAGATCAGGTGAAAAGAGAGAAGGAAAGTCGAATGGAAGAAGGTACCATTCCAGATCAAGGACACAGTAAAAAAGGAAGTGCTGGAAATCAAAATGAGCAGTGCAGCATGGGGGCCAAAAAGGACCTCCCTGCAAACCTGTTGGATATTTTTAACCAGATTGCTCAGTTTGAGAAGGAAAAAGGAGTGAAACCAAAAAAATAACAAGAGGGTATGATATCCATACAGGTGTTCGGAAAAAAGGTGAAAGTAATATTAGTACCATGAAACTACTCTCTGGACTGCATCAATACTCCTGATCTATGGCCAAATCTGTTGCTCATTGAATGTCACCAGCTATTTTTTTTTTTTTTTTTTTTTTTTTTTTTAAAGTTTGTCTTTTTGCAGAAAATGAGCCGTTTTACTTTGAAAGGTTGTTATTCCCTATGTCAGACTGGAGTCCTATAATAATTTCCTAGTAACTGTTTGTCAAAATGTCCTGAAATGTTCACCTTGATGGGTTCAAACAGGTTTAACACTTTAAAATAATGCTACAGTAAATTCATATTTTTAAACTGGCAAACAGTACATGTCATATCTAAGCATGAGAATATCAGATTCAGTCCATATTATTACATTATCTTCAGAAGCATCGCCTTTAGAGAATAGTGAACATTTTGACAAGCTGTTGCATAACTTTGCTCTGTAAGCTTGATGATCTGTTCTGTGACGTTCTTTTTGCTGTCAAAGAAGTTGACTGCCTTATATTTACTGCTGTGTGCCATGTTGTACATTCTTTCTGTGGCTTGTTAAACCTCTGTCCAAACAATCCTTAAGACTATACTTAGTGCAGAACTTCCAGCTGTATTCTGACTAATTGTCTCCTGTAATAAAACAAAGTCAGTTGAGTCAGTAAAGCATTTCAAATATCAAACCTGCAAGTCGTTGAAGTCCTTTTCTTCTTCTTCTTCTTTTTTTTTTTTATAGTTGTAATCCAATACATGTCTGCATGTTATCTACAGTGATGAGCACTGTGTTACAGAAATTAGATCAGGTGCAGATATAATCAATTAGATGCAGTGTTGTGGAAAAGTATTTGCCCCCTTCATGGTTTTTTTTCCTTCTACATTTATTGCACTGTAATGTTTCAGATCACCAAACAAATTTTAATATTGGACAAAGATGACCCAGGCCCATTGAATTAAGAAATCACTCAAATAGAACCTCTGACATATGCTTAAAAAATCTCAGAAAATGCAACACATCACACCACTATCTAAAGTCATTCAAGAGCATTTAAGAATCAAAGTCACTGACATTTAAAGGATTACAGACCATTGCTAAGACTTTGTTACTCAAGTGGTGAACAGTAGTGAATCTTTCCAGGAGTGGCCAGCTTACCAAAATTACAACATCAACAGCATACCCAGAACAACATCTAAAGAGATGCAGTTGTCACTTGCCTCAATTAAGGTCAGAGTTCATGATTAAACTATAAAAAAGAGGCTGGACAAAAGCCGAAGACTAAAATCACTGCTGAACAAACAGAACACAAAGGTTGATCTCACATTTGCCAGAAGACATCAAGACCTATAGGAAAACATTCTGTGGACTGATGAGACAAAAGCTGAACCTTTTAGAAGGTCTGAGTCCCGTTACAGCTGGCTCGAAAAATACGTTGGTGGTAGTGTGATGGTCTGGGGTTGCTTTGCTTCTTCAGGGTCTGGATGACTTGCTGCAATTCTGCTCTCTACCAGAAAATCTTGAAGGAGAATCTCCTACCATGAGTATGTGCCCTGGGCCTCAGGCTCACTTGGGTTAAGCAGCTGGATAATGATCTGAAACACAACAGCAAGTCCAGCAATTTAAAAAAAATAAGAATGTTTTGGCTTAGTCCAAGTTTAGTATGATTGATATGCTTTGTGACATTAAACAGCCCATTCATGCTGGAAAACCCTCCAGTGTCGCTGAATTAAAACAATTTCCAATTATCACAAACATTTGATTGCATTTCTTCCTGCCAGTGGTAGCACAACCAGTTTATTAGGTCTTGGAGGAATTAATTTTTTGCATAAGGTCAAATAGATTTGGAAAGAAAAATTTTGCATTTGCTCAGGATATCTTTGTCTTATATTTTACGTTCATGATCTGAAACATCAGATCAACAAATAAGTGTGAAAAACAAAGGAAAAAAGTAAGAAATTCTGTAGGGGGAAATACTTTTTCAGAGCACTGTAAATGTATAAGCATCACCTGATCTCACTGTTAGATGAAACCTTGAAAGGTCTCATCCTCACAAAAAAAAAAGTCAATGACTTTCAAAATGTTCCACTGGGCTTTGTCTTCCACAGGACTCCCAAAACATTGAGAACTCATCAATTCAATACAACGATTTTAAATCGAGGTCAAATCAGACTTGGGGAGGCTGTGTTTGGGGATAAATTTAAAAAGCCACTTTATAATCACACAGTCAAGGGTATCCATATCACTGTAATGTTAGAACTGTTGATATATTGAGAGTATCAAAGAGCTTATTAAAATCTGAATCAGCTTTATTGACCAGGTATGTATATACATACATTACTATTGCTTTGCTTTTTCTGCCTATTTTCATGATGTAAATGCAGCGGTGCAGAAAACCTTTAAACTTGGTGAAAATATTCAGCTGTGGGGTTCTTTCAAGTGAGTTGCACTTCTCTCTTCCACAGAGAGAAATACCACTGTATTTGCAGACACATTGCTAACCTCTCCTGGCTCCATAATATGTGTGGAGGCTACTGTATATGGGCCTGTTTGAAGTTCTGGGAAAGTGTCAGTACTGCAGGCCTGTGTAGCTTTCCATCGACATTCGTGAAACCTCAACTTCATTCAAAAGAATCAGGATAAATCCAAAGGTTGGGAACACATGGCAACATCACAAGAAGCTGATTTAGGATAGAGTCAGAGGGTTTGTTCACCCAAAATCAAAGAGTACAAACTGTGACTCTATTCTTACAATCTTAGTAATATCAAAGACCTTCCTCATGGTCATAAAACATTGTATTCATCGGCATTTAAAGTTTGTGCGTTAAACCAAAGTGATCAAAGTCATGGAAAGCTTCCTAATAAGTAATTAAGTGGGCCTTGAGTGGAGATTTATGTGGAATCACATTTTTAATGATTTGGGCAAAGTTCATACTAAGCTAGAATACCATTGAAAGCATGATAAAGACATGCAAGATCTCAAATATTAAAACACTTTAACTTGTAGGTTTTAAAACAGTAAGATGTTCCATGTAATATTTTACAGTTTTCATCAAGCATTAACAGTAAAGCAACAAATTTTTGGCTGGTTTTGGCTCCATAATTTTCCTCTGGTCATCGAGTGGATCAATAGCCCACACCTTGAGAACGACTAACATGTACTAAAACATCTGATGTGTTCTAGTTATTGAGGTTTGGTTTGGGGTTTGTTTTTTTTTTTACTTAACACATTATTACTTCTGTGGTTTTGTCATACAATCTTTAAATTGAGGCAACACTTCCCTAAAAGTCATGCCATGTAACTCACATGAGATTTCATCCTTGAA
Source organism: Diplotaxodon limnothrissa (assembly GCF_057381915.1). Classification (NCBI taxonomy): domain Eukaryota; kingdom Metazoa; phylum Chordata; class Actinopteri; order Cichliformes; family Cichlidae; genus Diplotaxodon; species Diplotaxodon limnothrissa. The sequence continues at coordinate 10,516,511 of NC_140612.1, read as the reverse complement.
CAAATTAAAGCCAAAGTGGCCTTGTGGCTTATTGGTGCTTTAAGCTACTTGGTGTCACATATTTGATTTAATAACTGGACACACACGCACACTCTTTGGTGGCTGTGGGACCAGCCGTGCTTCACCCCGTGCCAAAGTAGCTTACTTCGGGCTTAGCTGCCAGCCTCCTGCTTCCCTCCTCCATCATTACTGGTCCCATCATCAGTGATGCAGTGGAGAATGCTGTACACCCCAGTCTATCTTGTTAGGGCAGATTAGCCACTAATATACAGGCAGAAAAGAAGCCTCTTCATTTAATGCTGTTCACCACACACTCCTGATCCTGTCCTTCCTCCCCTCAGATGCCTGACATCTTAATATTATAAATACTGAATACAGGAGATCTCGCTAAGTGCTCACTCGGTGGGTCATTAGACCCGTAAAGAGCCACTGGAGAGGAGTTTTTGGTCTCCGCCAAGACGCCTCACTGAACACATGGATTATTCCATCCTAAAAAATTGTGATAAATGGATTCTCTGGCAGATTATGCTCTTCACTTTCAAATATAACACTGAATGAGGGAGAGCAGATGTCTTTTCAGAACAGCAAAAACATTTAGATTATTTATTTATTTGTTGTTTGGCCAATGAATCCCCGCAATCGTTTCCTTCATCTTGCACACCTTCACTTAATAACATGAATATTTAACACGAGCAAATGGGAAGAGAAAACCTTGTTTATCTTTAGTGAAGACACACTATGTACATGTCTTTCCTCTGCTTTTTACAGCATCATGGAAAAAGTAAAACAGATGGTAAAATATTATTAAAATGTCTTTACTACCAGATAGAATGTGACCCTACTTTTCTCATTTTTTTTATTTATTTATTCTATTTATTTCAAGATTTAAGGAGCTTTATTGTCATTCGCATCACATGTTAACATGAGGTGGAACATAATTATGTACACACGGTCCCGGAGTGAAAAGAAACTAAATAATGAAGAAACAGAATTTTTTTTTTTAAGTAATAAAGAAATGGTTGTTTTTGTTTGTTTGTTTGTTTGTTTTTTAACAAACAGGAATGACAAGTAATAAAACAATACAATAAATAATACTATAAGTAGAGTGAAACAACCTGAGTACCAGTATGGAGTATGGGTTTAGAGTGTAGGTATAAATATAGGTGTAAATACTTTAGCAGCAAAGGGCATGATGACCAGCACTGATAAAGTGACAGTGTCATTAAGTGTCAGCAGTTAAGGGGCTACGATAGCAGTTCTTGTCCATTTATGTATTGCGAAAGTCTCACAGCTTCTGGAATGAAGCTGTTTCTCAGTCTGGTGGTTTTGCATTTGATGTTCCCCAACCTCTTGCCTGAGGGGAGCGGGACAAAGAGTGGGTGTGCTGGGTGAGTGGGGCCCTTCATGATACAGGTGGCCCTCTTCCTGCATCTGGAGGTGTATATGTCTGTGACGGTTGGGAGGCTGCCTCCGACAACTCTCTGTGCAGCCTTCACCACCCTCTCTGCACAGTTATTTATTTTCAACATAAGTAAACAACATATTGCATGTCTTTAAATAATATTTCAACAATTCCCGGCTGGTTAATGCATCCTAAGATGGCAAATTATCCACCAGTCAAAATGCACATGAGATTACTTTCAATTATAATCTCAGTTCTTAATAAAAATACTTAAAGAAGGCATCGACCTACTGATTCCTCCTGGAATGTCTCTCTTTTAAAAGGGGACTTGTTTTTTTTACTCTTTAACTCTTAAAGCCTACTTTGAGTAAAGACTGTGTGTGCATCAGAAGTTAGTGAGGGTGGTCTCTGCCTACGCAGCTACCCTCAGATAAGCCCAGAAACTATTTTAATGGTCTGCCTATGTTGTTAATGGTATATACTAAGGTGTCTTTATGGTTAGTCATTAGATTTACATTTTGAATAGAAAAAAAAAGTTCTTTATTCATACTTTAAACATTAAACAGTTTAACTGCAGTTCTGCATGTTTCCACTGGAGGGCAGTGGAACACCGCGTTTGTCCACACCAGAGGTTGAATATTTGGAAAGTGCAGGCCGCTGAGCTCTCCATCCATACCGCTGGAAATGCCTGACTTTGTTTGAGTCAAGAATGGCATTTCAAGTAGGACGAATGTGATTTTTGTCTATTGATGTGAGCAAACCTGAAACAAACATTTGCACTTTATAAACAATGTTTCACTTGTTTTTAAAAAACAAACAAACATGTTTTGATTGACATTCATGAAAACCACAAAATATCTAGGTCTTTAAGACATATTTCAGTTGAAGTTTTCTATTTATTTAAATTGTTCCTCTCTGCTTAATTTGATTTTTATGAATTGTAATCCATTTTTAAGAAGACTCGCATTAAATAGATAAATACATAGATTTCTGTTTAAAAGAAAACTTATTTTATTGTTATCTAAGGCTAAAAAATAGTGAAAATTTGGTGTTTGTGAAGCCACAGAATGGCTCAGTTCAGGTATTTAGCAATAAAATGTCTCAATAATGTATCATCTGGTGCTCTGTTTAGGAAATGTGCTTTCCATCCATCCGACTCCATCATCCGTCAGCCATCAGTAAAGGGAACAGATTCACAGCTGATTCTGTGAGACAAACACATGGAGGTCTGCTGTGTTTCAGGCCCAGAGACACTACATCACTGTACTTTTTTTCCCCCCTTTGCAGACCTGAAGGACTTTGTTTCTCCAGGTCATGTCCTGATCCTGCAGTGTTGCAATAAGAGAAAAAGTGTGAAAGAAAAAGAATAGCAGTGGGAGGGGGAGAGGGAGGAAGGCTGCTAGAGGGAAAAGAAAAAGAAGACCTTTAGTCCTTGAAGGTGCGGGTCTCTCACTAGTTCGTGAGGTCAACGGCAGCAGCTGTCCTGCTTGACCGACTCTGATGAAGCTGCAGATTTCTCGCCTTCATGAATCATCCCACTCCCCATTCTCCTCCTCCTCCTCTTCCTCCTGCTCTGCTTTCACCTGGACTTCTTTTCACAAAGAGGGGATTCCTCCTCTTAGGCCTCTTTCTTCAGCACTGAGGCAATCAGACTGTTGAACACGCGGAGGGAGATGAGACATTTTAAATTAGTGTTAGGAGAGGGGGAGACAGAGAGAGGGAGAAGAGGAAAATGACATTTTTCATTTTCTACAATAAAAGGTACTACATTGAATTCTTGGAGCATGACAATACAGAGGAGTAAGTAATGGAATAGGAGCAGACGTGGTGCCTGTGTGTTAGTGGATAATGAGGAATTTAAAGATGTATAGTCCTCTGCTGCCATTCAATCACACTCTCACCCACTGCTGTCACTGGCCCTCGTCTCAGTGCTGTCACAATACTCCACAGGGACTCAAACTTCTTCTGCTGGAAGACACATTTGTAAAATAATTTCTGGGGCCATTCAACACTGGTCTTTAGGGGGTTTGGGTTATCAGCTAATCAAGAAAATTGGACCCTTGTACTACACTTCTAATGTCCTCCAAGCACTGTATTTATCTGCAGTTTTGACTTTTACAGGAACCGCAGTGGCAGAGTAGACCAGTGCCCTGCAGCCTCCTAACGGGGAGGGTCCTTAAAGAAACTGCATGGAAATCAAAAACCACCACTGAAAATCTTTCTCACGGCTCCCCCGTGATGGAAGAGTGTTTGAATGTGACTGATGATGAGGACTTGGTTCTCCTGTTAGTGATAATATCTTGTGGAATCTTGGAGAAAAGATACAGAAGTATTTTACCATCAAAGAAGTACTGAAAGAGGGCGGTCCTTTGCTTGGGATTCTCCAAAAACATTATGCAAAATATATCAAGTTGCGACTGTCTATCTCTTGAGTTATTGCTACCTAAGACAAAATAGCCAGCTGACATGATAAATATAATCCCCTTTTAAGTAATCAGTGATCTAAAATCAAACAAAATGTCTTTCAGAGGCACGTAATATATGACTTTATGATTCAAAGTGCTTCACAGATATGCATGAAAATAGAAAGTAAGCAAACCAACCATATTTTCTTTCATTTACATATGGAAATATATGCAATTTAAATGGAAACTCTTTTAGGGAAGAGGTTTAAGAGTATTTCATCAAGTCCAGGTCTGTTAAAGTGTAACCAAGGTATTAAAAAATAAATATTAAGATACAAAACTCTCAAGTTATCCTTAAAAAATATGAAGAAAAAGCATAAACCTCTTTATTTTTGATTGGATTGGTGCAAAAACAGACGTATGTTCTGCTTGGCTAAATTGTTAGTATATTATTTTTAAGTGTACAACAGTTTAAAGTTCACTTCTCAAATCATGTGCCAATCCAATGAATTTCCCCATATGACTTTTCATATAGAATATATTACATTATTTCTATACCATACACATCATAACCAGGCGATAAGGCAAATAGTGGCCACACATTGGCCCATTACAGACTATAATATACATATGTTTGATTGTTTGTTGGTTTGTTTTTGTGCCCTTTTTTGTCCACTTGAATCCAGCTTCTTTGCGATTTATCATTCTTATTGTTTTTCATTTGTAGTGTACGTAACACATTCAGTTAATATAAATTTCAAATCAGCTTTCTTTCCCACACAGAGCTACACATCTCAAGGAACTAAAACATGATTAAGAAAAGAATGTGCCGTACAGTATTGTCATACTAAGTGAACACTTGGTTATATTTTGCCAACTTGCAGGAAATTTTTGCACAGTTTGTACCATTTTTGCATTAATGCACTTGAACACTTTATATTAACAAGAAGACACTTGTGTTTTTATGGTATTTTACCGTGATTTTTGTGACTGCAAAGTTGTTTTCATATTTCCAGCGGTTGTGTAATCCAGAACTGTGTTAGGGTTTTGGCTAGCAAAGGGCTTCCATTGTGATCCATGTATTTAAGAGGCACAAAGCCACTGTTCATCTGTAGGGGAATTTATAAAAAACTGTGAATATGTTTTAAAAGTTGTCATTCAAAGAATAGAGGAAATGCAAGAAAGCGAGCAGGAGCAAGGACATGCAGTTATATTTTGGAGTAATAAACTCTTCTTGGAGATAACAGTATAACCAAGAGCTAAGAATAGTATTGTGTAGTGTATTCTTTACAGCACTGCAACACTTTGTTTTTTTTTACAGTAGATTACAGCTGTAAAAAAAAAGCAGCTTAATCTAGCTGTCAGTACTTTAGTGTGATGCAAGAGGGGAAAAATCTTGGTGTACACCCCAAATTTGAATTTTTTAACCCTTTAATATTATTTCCAAGAGCTGGTGTGACCCTTCACCTTCCCCCACCCTACTACTCTCTCCACCCTCGCCCTCCTTAAAAACATATATTTAGTGTTTGCGGTCAAAAGAAAGACCTTCCACAAATTTGATCCAGCTGTGATGCTTTTGCTTGCTGTAGAGCAAAATACAGCCCTTAGCACAACACTGCGCACGATAATTACATTAAAAGAACATTATTTATATTCTTAAATAACGTGTTGCAGACATCACATGCTCAAGTGTGTCAACACAATCACGTGCATTCAGGCTTTTACTTTCTGTGCTCACACTGACAATAATAACCATAGCATATGCAAACTATAGGTTAGCGCATTATAAAGTGACATAACCACACAGTAATTTCAACTTCAGAAATCCTGTCAAGAACCAAAGGGCCCGTCTACAGAGGGCAGAAAAATTCTTTACTGTTACCACCATAAACACTGTTTTGACATAATTGCTGCCCTGAGAGTGCATGAAGTGGAGAGTGAACCTCATTTATTAGATTCTTAACGTCCCCAAGGGGCTGTTTTCCCTCACAGCGAGCAGTCATTAGAAAGCCCATACACACAGCAGGAAGCCTCAAGACAAAATGCAAACATCTTAGCGCATCATTATTCTGTGTATGTTTCAAGTTGGCCCTAATGGCACATTGTTTCTTTTATTTCCTCCTTTGCATTTTGGCAGAGATATTAATGTTCAACTATTTTTTGCTCTGTAGATACAGTACAAACTTTTTTTTTAAAAAAATATAAAATGCACAAAGCTTATTACATTCTTCTTGTTATCCAGTTTTAGCAGCTCTGTTGTCAAACAATGTTAGGATGTAACCTTCAAATGTTCAGTTCACTTCCAATTTGGATTTTTTTCACCTAATGAGTTTGTGTGTTGTTTTTCTTTTCTTTTTTCATCCTCTAGCTGATTATTGAATCACAGCCACAAAGAAGGCAAAGGGTTCAGAGTAGAGAGAGGCTGTGCAGCCAGTCATCAGAACATCCTTCAACTCATGTGGATGAAAAGGATGAATGTTCTGCAAGTGTTCAAGGCCAAAGTGAGAGATGAGAGGAATGTGTTGATTTGCTAATGGAGCAGAGGTGACAGAGAGCATACAGCAACCTTTGAACAAAAACACTTCCGTCATGACCTCTTTTTTCCTTTTTTTTAATAGAAGATTTTTCTTACACTTTGCTTCTGTTCCCTCTTGCCTTTCCCAATTGTCATCTTTCCATCTGCATTCCTCCATGCATACATAAATATTTGAGTCACCACTTATGGCTGATATTTTCTAAGTCTTCAGCATTCTATTGTTATAGCCTCAGTTACTCTGAAGATGCAGGGACGAGCACATTGTGCACCCAAAGGAAATTTCCTTCCAACAACAAAATTACATTCGGATACAAAAACAGGCGTGCAAGCCCAAGAGTACAAATGTACGCTCTAACACACACACACACACATCTCCCATCGGTATATAAGTGCATATTAGCATGCACGCAGACAGACACTTGTGAAAATAGATGTTCTCACAAAGCTTGCAAAATTCCATTACACTGAAAAACTCCCGACTCAAAAAAATAAAAAAGGGATTTGAGTTAATTTAGTAAATACAGGGTCAGAGCTTGCCACAAGAGCTGAGAGGAGGTGAGGTGCATCTGCTCGGGCTCCTGTGTTTGCACATGTGTGTGCGTGTGGAAGAATCGCTGACTGTGTGAAGCAGGGAGTCCTGGCGGCAGCAGCTACCAGCAGCGGCAGTCTAAAACCCAGCCACGCTCTCCAGAGATAGCGCTTCTTTCTCATTTGCTCTGGCCCTATTTTAATAATAGCTGTGCATAAGTAATTTCTATGAGGCCAGGCAGGCACATGGGCACGCGTGGAGGGGAGGAGGGGGGGAAATTAAACTCATTTTATCTGTGAGCAGGTGGATTCCTATTTATCATTAACATGCATAGAATTTGCACAATGTTATTTCTTGCTGCTTCCACTGATGGCACGTCATCCAAATAATGTCAGAGGAGGGTCTGCCCCCCCCCCCCTTTTTTTTTTTGCTTTTTTTTTTTTTTTTTGCTTGTGCTGGAGTGAAATTCATAGATAAAGGTACTAGGGAGCTTTTTTTTTTCTTGCAATTTTCTGCAAACGGAAACTAATTCTGGGAAGCTTCTTATTACAGTGCAGGCTCATTTGGTTTGCATTAAAAGAGGGACAGGAGTGACATTAGGATTTCTGCCAGATTTCCAGGAGATGCTCCAACATTCACTCTTATATCATTAGTAACGCTCCTCCCCCCTGCCTTCTTTTTTTTTTTTAAACAGAAGCCCCCTTTTCCACTTTTAACTGGCATTAAACAATCTCAAGTCATTATTGAGCCAATAATAAAACTGGAATATATTTGACTTCCTGATTTAGATCCTATCAAAATATTGGAATGTAAATGTGTAATTCTGAACGCATGATATGAAGGTTAATAATTGCTGTATATTCTCAGGGTGCTTTAAGCATAATTCAGCAGCAGGATTATTTGTCATTTATTTAAAATTAGCATTGGTTTTTCTTCATCTGTTTGCATTATTGATCTTCTTTTTCTTTGTTTTTTTTTTTTTTTGCACCACATCCAGAGCTATTTCTAGTTTATCTAAATTTAACGTGCTACCCTTCAGATGCAATGAGGGCTTTGTCAATGAGTCAACATGTTCAGATTGACAGATTCTGCCCAATCGTTAAGCTTACCAAACATTTATGATGCAGGAAACAGACGATTGATGATCAAAACAACTTAAACGGTCAATTGATTATTATTATTTTCTATGCTTTAATTTTGTAATTTTAAGCATCAAACTTCATGTTTCAGTTTCATGTTCCATCAAAGACTTTGTAAATCAATCAAATCAATATCTAAAAAATAAACAAACAAACATGAAACTTCGGATCAAAGCGCATTTATAACTGAGCCCTCTTCAATCACCCTTCCTGTTACCTCAGCATCCCATGCTGTTGTCATGTAGAGGAACAACATCACGCGCCCACTTTGCCGAGGGGGATCATGGGAGACGCGTCTGCAGGCGGGATTATACTCTCTGTGACCAGTCATTCACACCAGTGTTTACGGCGATGAGTAGCGAGATGATGATGTGTGTCTCTGTCTCCTTTTCTCTTTCCCCCCCCTGACAAATAACAGCATGGCAGCTCATGGCAGCTTCCAGGGCTCCTCCTGACAGCCAGCCAAGCAGCCAAGCAGGCAGGCAGTCAGCCATTGTTTTGTAATGTGTTTCACTCTGCCAGCGCTGATCCTTGCTAAGGTACTTACCACGCCATTGTTGTCTAAGTATGCTATTTTCTGGCTGGGCACCTCCACTATAGAATAGGGCGCTTTCTCCCCCTTTTTTCTTTCTTTCTTTCTTTTTTTTTTTTTTCAAAAGAGAGGTTTGTTACAGTCACCGTCATACTAATCCCGGTGTGTGATATGTATATGTGTCAACACAGAGAAAGGGAGCGAGAGGGAGAGAGGGGAGTCTTAACCCATGAGAGAAGTGGTGTGAATGGCAGAGAGGCAAATAGACAGACAAGTCCCATTCAATCCTTACTGTCCTCCATGACATCAAATTACTGTTTATCAAAATAAGACGAGCAGTATAATAAGGATACTTTAGGAGTGTATCGACTAATGCGTCTCAAACGTGTACGGGCCTTATGGTATTTTCTGCAGAAACATTCACCAGCAGATTAAAGGAGCAGGGTCAGGGAGGGCTATGAGCTGCCGCAGGGATTGATTATTAATTTGTGAGGTAAAGAGTCTTGTTAAAGCAGCTACGGCTACATCGTCTAATCCTAGAACTTTTAATTAGACATTATGCTAAGTGTTTATTTGCTTTCTTACTGGGAACTGGATGAGAAAGTTGATGCCAACCTTCCAGTGAAATGTGAACTTAGCTTAGCGTAGCTAACCCAAAAAAGTAGAAATGAAAGGGAAGAAGCTGGCATGGCCCAAGCTGGACGTCGCTTCTAAATCAATTCTAAACAAGAGTCACTAACCATGAACTATTTCCTGATTCGCCATAGCTTTCTATTTTAGATTACATAGGACATCTGAGAACAGGAAATCATCTGACCACATAGGTTCAAAGCTGAGTAGGAACCATTAGGTATAACCTTCCTAGCAAATATACATCAACTTTTTAGCAATTTTTCATTTCTCCAAATAACATCCAAAACAATTGAGAATATTAGCTCCCACAAGGCCCTAAATTCTCAGAGACAACCCTTAAGATACACCTAATGTTTGCGAATGTAGCACCATAAGCTACATTTTAAGAATGGCATTTCTCTCGGCCGTGTGACAAATTAATGCACAACCTCCACTTTGATTAATCGCCACTCAGGGGGACCTTTTATTTTCCCATTTCTGGTTAACTGTGCATATTTCACTCTGCCATTCTGATAGTGGAACAGGAAATCTGTGAGGAGCATTAATAAGCTTAATATAGAAACATATTTGAACCCTGGTCTTCCACTAAGTAGATTATAAACATTTATTATTGCATGTTATCATAATATCCTGCACAGCATATTGCAAAACTTCTGTAGGCCAGTTTTCCTCCCGGTGCAGTGGAAGATCATAGTTAATTCAGCAGCGTTATGGTAATGTAGAGGTCCCTATCGGTCCCGGCATCGCACATACTAACAAGCTTAGGATAAGCCCAGCCTGGAATGGTATGAGGTTTGAATTTCTGGAACCAACGCGGTCTCTGCAGCCAAATCTCGCTTCAGCAGAAACCAGTGGGGTGATTCCTCTGCTTAAAAAAATTAGTGCTAGTGCATATATTTTTTTTTGCAAGGAAAGGAGGTTTGATACCTCGTGAGGGGTGAAAAATGCACTGTATGTAAAAAAAAAAAAAAATTTAAGGATGGCAAAAATCGTCTTGAGAGGGCTAATCAGCTGGCAACTCTGAAAAGCCTGTAAGGTGCATTAAGAGATTTATACACAGCGCAGGGGTAAAGCCTCACAACATTGTTGACTCATTTAAAGATGCCAACATCTCAACTTTGTGCACCGCTAACAAATGCACACATGTTAAGTTGGTGTACTCTGCACTTCTCCTGTCTCTGTAAATCGCAGTGTATCTGCCATAAGCATGTTATGCCCCGGGGCTCATCAGAACCATGTGATCCAGTGGCAGAGCTGCCACTATGAGACAACATGCTAAATCCTGTTTGTGAGACTTGACTGCTCTCAGCTCTTAGACTAATCTAACCACCCTCAACCTCCAACACCGGAGAGGAGCGTCTGTCGATCTGAGCGGAGGTGGGGGGAAGCCGGAGTGGAAAAAAGGTGCTGAGGAGTTGGGAAAAGGATACATTTGGGGGGGGTTCCTTCCATCAGTTAAGATGTGCAGAAATGAAGAGTGCAGAGGAAGTTCCTATGAACTTCCTGTTCATAAAAGACTATTAATGAAACTGATTATGCCTAGCACAAAACTACAAGGGACTTCAATTCATAGCAATTCATATTATTTAAGTAGCAAAACCCTGCAGCCAGTTTTACAATGTCAGAATCGTAAATTTGTCAAACTGGACGCGATGTATGCCCACCACTGAAGCTACGATGCATTTCTATTCATACAATGCTATCAAACTATAACAAATTACCAGTGAAAAAGTGCAATCTTACAACAAGGCACAGGAAGAATTCCTGTGGCTGCAGTTTGACTTTACAGTGAATCATCAAAACCATAAGGTAGCTGTAATTTTGCTCCTCGCTCTATAGGTTCCCTGTCCTCCACAAAGTGTGCATTTTAAAACAAAACCATACATCAGCTGTCTGATCAAGCCTGACATGTCGTCAATGGCAGATGAATAAAGTTAGTATTTGTCTCGCTTTGATTCTTCCTCGCTGTTTTCAGTTAACTGTCTTCTTCTGTGACTTTAGACCATGTGTATTCCAACCTGGCTGGAGCCTACAAAGCCACACCCCTCCCCCACATTGGACAATCGGACCATCTCTCCCTGTTCCTCACACCTCGGTATTCACCACTCATCCAACGTGTGAAACCTGCTGTGAGGACAATTAAAGTGTGGCCAGAGGGGACAGACGCAGTGCTCCAGGACAGATTTAAAAACACAGACTGGAATATGTTCACCCACACAGACCTGGACCAGTACGCCTCATCTGTACTGGATTACATCTCCAAAACCACAGACAGTGTCACCACCCAGAAACGGATCACCATGTACCCCAACCAGAAGCCTTGGATGAACCGGGATGTTCGTCTCCTCCTGAAGGCCCGCAACACTGCCTTTAGGTCAGGAGATGCACACGCCTACAGTACAGCCAGGGCTAATCTAAAGAAGGGCATCAAAAAAGCCAAACACCATTACAAAAAGAAGGTAGAAGAACACTTCTCCAACTCCAACCCCCGACGCATGTGGCAAGGACTCCAGACCATCACAGACTACAGGACCACCAAACCCTCCCCCGCATCCTCTGATGTCTCCTTCCTCAACGAGCTCAACAACTTTTATGCTCGTTTTGAGCGAGGGAACCCCACAACCACAACCAAAGCAGACATGACGCCAGACTACCAACCTATGACTCTCTCCCCCACCGATGTAGGAGCGGTGCTGAGCAGGATCAATGTCCACAAGGCTGCAGGCCCTGATGGCATCCCCGGGCGTGTTCTCAGAGCGTGTTCTGGGGAGCTTGCAGGAGTGCTCACAGACATATTCAATCTGTCCTTGGCCCACGCTGTGGTACCGGCCTGCTTCAAATCCACCTCCATCGTCCCGATACCCAAAAACTCCAACCCATCTTGCCTCAATGATTACCGCCCAGTAGCACTCACCCCCATCATCACTAAGTGCTTAGAGCAGCTGGTCCTAGCACACTTCAAATCCTGTCTCCCCCCCACCCTGGACCCCCACCAATTCGCATACCGCCGGAACAGGAGCACAGAGGATGCAGTCTCCATCGCAATGCACTCTGTCCTCTCACACCTGGACAACAACAACACCTACGCCAGAATGCTGTTTATAGACTTCAGTTCAGCATTCAATACAATCCACCCCTCACAACTCATCAGGAAACTGACAGACCTGGGTATCAGTTCCCTCATCTGCAAATGGTTACTGGACTTCCTGACCAACCGCCCCCAACATGTCCGGCTGGATAACCGCTGCTCATCTACCATCACAATGAACACCGGTGTACCACAAGGCTGTGTGATGAGCCCTTTCCTCTACTCCCTCTTCACCCACGACTGCAGACCTGCTGATGGTTCCAACACCATCATTAAGTTTGCAGATGACACCACGGTGATTGGCCTCATCAGTGACAACGATGAGGCCGCCTACAGGGAGGAGGTGGATCGTCTGGCTGAGTGGTGCGACAGAAACAACCTGCTGCTTAACACCGAGAAGACCAAGGAGCTCATCGTGGACTACAGGAGGAATGCTGACCCACATCCACCCATCCACATTAAGGGGACGGCTGTGGAGCGTGTGAGCAGCTTCAAGTTCCTGGGAGTCCACATCTCCGAGGATCTCACCTGGACGACCAACTGCTCCAAGCTGGTCAAGAAGGCTCACCAGCGCCTCTTCTTCTTGAGGACTCTGAGGAAGAACCACCTGTCCTCAGACATCCTGGTGAACTTCTATTGTTGCACCATCGAGAGCATCCTGACCAACTGTATAACAGTCTGGTACGGGAACTGCTCTGCCTCGGACCGGAAGGCGTTGCAGAGGGTCGTGAAAACTGCCCAGCGCATCGCCGGAGCACCACTTCCTGCCATAAAAGACATCTACAGGAAGCGGTGTCTGAAAAGGGCTGGGAAAATCATCAAAGACCCCAGTCACCCATCACATGGACTCTTCACCCTCCTGCCCTCTGGGAGGCGCCACAGGAGCCTCCGGACTAAGACCACCAGGTACCGGAACAGCTTCTTCCCCACAGCTGTCAGACTCCTGAACTCTGCCTCCTGACATCTGACCCACGTTAAACTCATGGACTGAACATACACACACCCACAATGGACAACTGTACCCTCAAACACAATAATAACATGGACTGAACCACCACTCACAACCACTAGCACTTTATATAGCCTCTGTAGGAATTATATCTCACTTACCTTAACTGCACTACTGTATAGCTCTGTGTAAATAATCATTCTGTACATTTGATAATCTTTAATCCTACAACTGTTTACAACTTGCATAGTTCCCATTTCTGTATAGCTGTATATCCCAGATTCTGTAAAGTTATTTATTTCATATTCTGTATAGTTTTTCATATTTATATCCTGTTCATATCCTGTACATAGCTTGTACTCACTACAGCCTGTACATACTTATAGTTATAGAATATTCACAACATACTTCATACCGTGTACATTATAACATACCATAATAGACCCATTTCTGTAATATACTCACATATCTATATTATTGCTAATATATATTGTAATATATCTATATCACTAAAGCACTTCTGGATGGATGCAAACTGCATTTCGTTGCCCTGTACCTGTGCATGTGCAATGACAATAAAGTTGAATTCTATTCTATTCTATTCTATTCTATTCTATTCTATTCTGTGCCCGTCTCTCCGTCCGCATCTGTCTGTCTTCCATTTCTCTCTAAATGATAATTCAGAGCATCACAGATTTGGCACTTGTAGCAGGTCTCGCAGAAAAATTAATTAATGCAAACTCCAAGTGCTATCAAAATTATACATTTGGAGCGAGCGCAGATACAGAGAAAGAGAGCGAGGGGGAGAGAGAGAGAGATGTGAGGACGTTCTGGTCTCATTAAGAGAGCAGGCAGAGTGGAATTAGTCTGAATATAATGACAGGCCACACTATCTCATGTAAAAACAGCCCTGTTTTCCTCTCTCATTCATTGGCACTAGTAATTAGTTTTGGCCCTAAAACTGTCACCCTTTACTCTAGAAAAGGCAGATGTGATTTGAGGTGCAATTTAATCTTGCTTTAATGAAGAACTAATGGACGCATTGCAAATTACTTTTTCTCCCCCCTTCTCTTCCAACCCTCTGTGTGATTGAACGGGGGGGGGAGTGAAAAAAATCTATTTCCTGCTTTTGAAAAGATCAAGAGTATCTTTGATAATGGTGAGAGCATCACCGGCAGCTTCATTGCATCGAGCCAACAAGCTCTTTTAGCCGAATCACAATTCAGTGGAGAGGAGGCCACAATTAGTGACAAAGCACAGAGAGCGCTGTGGGGCCCGGGCAAGCAGAAAGCCTCCCGGTGCTCCAGGCTCCTTGTTAGAAACAGGCCCTGGAGGTGTCACACAGGAACAATGAGGCCTGATAAATTACCCCTCAAAAAAAGAAGAAAAAAAAAGATGTACTGCTAATTTTCAATTACACCTATAATGCATTCCCAATTGGAAAGCGAAATTGGACATGTGTGGAACAAACAGCCATAGGCTCAACACTCGTCCCTCTGTTTATGACACTGTCGCTCACTGAGGGCTTATGATATCCAGAGTCTATTAGCAATAAATGACACGGTGTTTAATGTGGCAGCTCGTTGGTGATTTGGCTCCACAGATACAGAAAGAGAAACATAGACAGAAGGGAGCAAATATTGGTCCCCAATAATATCTTGTCAATACATTAGATTTTTGTCAAAGGATAATCATTGGCAAAAGAGACAAAATTGCATTCTTATCTAATTTAGCCCAATTTCTAAAATGATGATGTTGTTTGGAAAATGAACATTTGTACATGCCTCTTTCAGAAGAGAGAAAAGAGAGGAGGAGATGTGTGTGTGTGTGTGTGTGTGCGTGCATGTGTGTGTGTGTGTGAGAGAACTGCCTGTCTGCAGCTCTCTAAACCACTTAAGGGCCACTGTGTTTCAAACTGGCATCGCTAACGGATGATGTTGTAGAGAATATATCAAGGCCAAATAATAGTCCTTGAAATGGGTGAAAAGGGGATGTGAGAACTGAGGAGGGTCAGACATGTGGAACATGTGTATCTGTCTTTTTGTATGTGTGTGTGTGTGTGTCTGTGTGTTCGTGTATTTGACTACAGCCAGAGCTAGAAGGCAGAAAGCCTAATGGGAGTGGGCTTAACTCCTGCACACAGCCTCACTACATATCTGATTACTGGGACCAGTAATTTTCTTTCCTTAAATAAGGAAGAAATTGGATAGGATGAATGAAATTTGGCTGTCATATTGCAATGATGGTGCAGCAGGGAGATTATGTGTTTCACATAATCGTTCATCATTTCCCAACCAGTGTTCGGGCTTAGCATAATGGAATTGGTAAACTGGTTTAAATCAGAACGTGAGGACAGACTATCAGGCAGACTGTGAGGGTCTGTGGTAATGTCTTCAGACCAAACAGAATATTTTCACCACAGAGCTGCGCGCGAGCTGAATTACACACAGTGCGAATACTACAGGAACACGGCGTTTTCATCTCCGCCTCATCACAGCGACAGAACACGTCGAAAGATACCTCAGCACATCCTGAAAGATGTACCTTTTTTTTTTGCTATGTAAGAAAAAGAAATAAATATATAATTTGTATTTAGATTCATGCACCTGGTTTAAAAAAATTTTTATACATGCATTTAAAGCTAAACAGTGTACATCATTAGTCATTTCACCTAATAGCAAAGTGTACTGTCTTATTCTGAAAGAATTTATCCTTGGATCAAAGCTCACTAGAACAAAACATAAAACTGCAATTAAGAAAAAAACAGATTATTATAAATCCTTATGGGGTATATTGATTTAAATTCAGCCTGTGATTATTATGTTCCACATAACACATTATACGTAAAACCACTGGGTAAATCCATATACTGTATATTTATTTTTTTACGACTTCACATTATTCTTTATTGAAATGTATTTGGACACGGTGGACGTTTTGAAGAAATAAATGTCATAATTAATTCAATTATATTATTTTTGTTTTGTTTTTGTTTTTCAGGCATGTGTTGACATAGCCCTTTGAAAGGTCATTTTGGAAAAAAGACCATTTCAAATAAATCTTTGGTATTTAATTATATGATGAAATAATTGCTATCTGATAAATAAATACTGTGATTTTAATATTGAACTTAACCTTAAGATTTAAAAAATATACATTGTCAGCACCTGTTGAAGTGTTAAGCAACACTTACATGGTTCCGAGTACATTTCTGTGTCTACAGTCAGTATATCTTTACATAATTCACACACAGTTACACACAATGATATAAGAAGACAAATGTTCACTTTCTATGTGTTTCAGTTCGTTCTTCTTAAAAAATAAAGATCATTGTCATATGTGTCATTCTGTGAATTGTTACTGAAATTCTGTTCATCTGGGAGTAAAAAAATCTTTCCAGGTATTTTAGTTGAATTTTGATGTTGGGGCTTTCCTCTTTATTTGCAACCGTGCAAACAGATATGACCACCAATTTGTTGCAAGTGATCCTTTTGGGGTTTTTTAATAACTAAACAAATGTCCAAGTGACATTTCCAAACTGACACAAAATGAATCTGTTCTCCATCCAACTTGACGTGTATCGATGAACAAAAATACTAGCTTGCAAATATCAGTGCACACTGTGTACACACTGATGTTATATTGCTGAGGATGATTTATAGTTTATCTCTGGTGCAGTCTGATGGTCTGATCAGAAATAATACAGCATCTGCTGCACAGTGATAGCAGACCTCAAGAGAATAACTAATCGCCACTAGGTGTCACAGTGGCTGTTTGTAAAAGATGAGCCAGCACCTGCTCTCTGTTTGTCTGTCTGCCACATTCAGTGTAGAGTCTTATGTGCTACATGTTCCTCTACCAAATCTACAGAGTAACCCTGCCAGGAAGCTTTTAGAAAACTATACCTAGATAAATAAATGATCAAAAGATACACTCAAATTAGGCGTATTTTTCCTGTGAAAACGGGGATAAAATAATATTGGATTCAAGCACCATTAGCTGGAAGCAAATGTCACCTGCACTGGATGTGAAGGTATTCTCAGTACTTGAGATATTTTGACAATTTTGAACATTTTTTGGTCAGCTGTTTTGTATTACACGGTTTTTATACACTTTTCTCTGTGCAGGAGAAATGAAGATCTCTTAAAAGGTAATGTGAACTTGGCTACCTGTGATAAATCATTATACAAATGAGCCAAACTTACTAATGTGAACACAAGGAAATAGGCCATTGCATTGAAAAAAGAATAATGAATACTGCATTACTCCTCAGAATGCACACTAGGGGAGAGATGTGCTAGTTCTCTTCTTCCCATATCTTTTTAGCACAACAAAATGATAAAAATACAGAAACTCTGAATTTTAGAGAACTGTAGCTTTTGCTGTTAATACAGCAGTTTGCTGATTACTCATTATGTTGTACTACACACCAATGTATGTCAGTTGGCTGATAACAGAAACACTGAAAATAAGTTTGTCAGTAAGGCATTGAACCACAGATTTCTGGAACACTATGCAAAATAAACTCCATCTGTTGTGTTTTCCAAAATATTTTGGTAATATTATAATTAACATTACCAACCTGTGCATGTGCCCGGTGGCTAGAATATCTATTTGGGGTCTTTTTTTTTTTTTTTTTGGAAGCGCACCAATTATTTTAGCAACTACTGTCATCATTCTGGAAGAATGAACTTTCATCAGGACCATAAATGCTTCACTGTAGGACAAATGTCATCACTCTGTATGACTTTGAAGTGACTTGTGCGTACAATGGCAATGCAGGGATTGAAAAGGGAATCACTGGAACAAATCCCCACCTGTAAAAAAAGAGGCGAACAGTCAGAACTCTTTGCAAAAATGAGGTGAGGTCCCTGTATTCTTCTTTTTTTCCCTTCTTCCAAGGCACCACAAGTTTGCCTTTTCAGAGCTATTCATCATACTGTTTAATTTTTCCCTGCTGCTCAGTACACTGCTACATTTTCTTATACCTGAGAAGATGTAGTTTCATAGGCAGGTAAAGCTGGATTTTTAAAATGGGTTTAAACACTGGAAATTAAAAAACTGGAGCATGTATCTCTTAAGTTTGAATCTCGCACCACAGAGATATGCACAGCAAATGTCTTTTTTTTTTTTTATCATAGTCTAACTACAGGTGAACAAAGCATTTGACCCTTTTTCTACAACTCTCATTACTGATGACGTTTACTATTAGAGCAGCGTTTCCAGCTGTATCCCAATAAAAGAGACCTACATTTATATTCTGATAGTGCACTTTTTTTTCTTTTTCTTTTTTTTTTTTTTTACAATTTCATACAAATTTAGAACTGTTGACAGTAGAGTCCAGGAAAGTAATTCTGAAGTAGCAGCAGATAGTTGCCCCTCCTTAAGGTGGGTACTTCCTGTTAAAATGGTGTTTTTCTGTTCCACCCTCACCTAGTGCCTGCTCATAGGGGTACGTTTGATTGTTGGGCTTTTCATTCTAATGCTTTAAGCTCTTTACCTTGCAGGATGAAGTGCCGTGAGGTAACATTTGCTATGATTTGGCAGTATGTAAATAAAATGAACCTTAATTGAATTCCATCAGAAATTGACTGTCTTTAAGTTTGTGGTTTTTTGGGGGGGTTTCGGTCCTTTACTACATTTGCAGAGTAAATATTGCTCCTAAATATCACATAATCAGACCAAACTTTTTGTGTTACAATCCTTCCACCGTAGTTCTGCTAGGAAACACTGCTCCGGAAACTGAAATGGGGATTTACTTTTTACTACAAGTATTGCATCTGAATCAGCTATCTTGACTAGGTCAGTTTGGTTGTCTGTGTTATTGCAAAGAATGGAATAACATGTACTGAAAGTGATTTAGTAGGTGTCTTCTAATGGTCATTACAACAGCACAATAAAACGGGACTAAAACTACAAAACATAAATAAAAGGGCATTCATCTTTTGTAGTTTCACTTTTGGTTTGTCAGGTAAGCTACATTAGAATAACAAGTTATATTTTCATTTTAATTCAGTTTTAAATGTGCAAATTTTACATGTACTTGTTGTTATACATTTTACTGGTGCTAAGATGTCAAGTCCTGACGCTTGAAGGAGCACCTGTCGTCCCAACATCCTTTGCGTTTCCAATATGGAAGAACTGGCGGTGGAGGTCCGTGGCTCCAACGGGGCTTATTACAAGGTAAATACCGGCTTATCAATGCAGTTTCAAACATAAAAGTTGTTCATACGGTACAGTATTCTAGTTTAAGTCTCGTGGATTGTGGCAACATGATCCGACTTCCTCTGTACGTACCCGAGAGTTCGATATTAGCTTGTACTAGCAATGCTAGCCATAATTAGCAAGCTAAGCTAGCGTCACTCCCATGTCCTCGCCAGCTGACACTTTTGAGGACCTTTCTTCAAAGCCAGTTTGGAAGAACCGCAGTCTTGCATGCGATAACTTGAATACGTAACACAGAGCAGGTGTTATTAATTTTATTTGACTTCTTGTGCCGCTTTCTCGAGCTGAAAGTTAGCTAACTTGATAGTTGCCTAGCTGTTGACGTCGAAAGATGTTGCTGAAGTAAATAGTATCTGCATGTGTCATCATTGGCTATTGAGCTGATATCAGAAACACGGAGGACCAGCCCATTATACCTTGACGCAGTTTACTAAAGTGTGTCGTGTTGTGAAGGCACCATGGTTGGTGGTGTGAGAGATTTTGAAGTCTCTCTGCACAGACTTTACGACTGACTGTCGCTGTCTATTATTTGATACTCCATCATTCCGAAGCTATTTTTTCGGTATGTGTGAGCCAGCTGTTCCTTGTCAATCCCGACCAGCTGGCATGTCGAGTGGGTCACTGATACCATCGACTTTAAAGCTATTTCTAGACGTGCTGCCCACAGCAACACCCTCGCCTCTTCTCCCCGTGTCTCCTCTCTCTTCTCATTTTTCTCCAGACTTTCAAGTTTTTCTTTCTTGTCTCACCTTCACATCCCATGACTTCTTTTGTACTACTGCATTTTCACACTGTTCTCATTGCTTTTCCTTATTTAACACACCCCTTTTTTCCCTGGGCGATTCTGTCCACTCTGCCACCCCTGTGTCTTAAACTCTTTAGACATACGTGTGTGTGCTTTCTTTGAATGTAATCAACACCGTCCTTCACGCAAGCGAGACACATGGCTTAAATAAGTGTCTGAACGCATTGAACCTGGGGTTCAGTACTTCCAAGTCTGGTGTGTAGTGTTGGGTACCTCACGTTTGACTCTAGCACAGGCGTTGTGCCAAAAAATGATCCACTGCCAAAACTGATTTCTGATGTTTCTGTGTGTGCGTGTGTGTTTTCTTTTTGTTGGGGCTTTTTTTAATGATATCTTTACTTATGTTGTTAAATAGACTGTAGTCATTAGGATTTATGTAGGAGTTATACGTTAAGTAAGGAAATGACTAGTTTTACAGTGTTTTTATGTCTCTCTGTTATTGTGCCTGTGTATGAAAGAACTGTGATGATATATTTGTTGCGTTTTCCACTGCCCTCTTGGCCAGATCTGTCTTGAAAAAGGCTTTTGTAATGTCAATATCACTTTCTGGATAAATAAAGGATATATAAAAGTAATTTTGCAGCTTCCACCCTGTGATAGGAATGTTGTCAAATGCTGGAAAGCAGTTCAAACTTAAACTTGCAAAATCAGAATCAGAATCAGAATACTTTATTGATCCCTGGGGGAAATTATTTTTTGTTACAGTGCTCCATTTTAAACCAACATTAAGACAAGACAGACAATACGCTAACTAAGAATAGTACAATATATACATATATATACATACATACATACATAAGTCACTCATAAATAAATAGTTGGAAAAGAAACATGTGTAGTTGTAGCAGCAAACAGTGTGTTAAGTGGATGCGTTGTACAGGGAGATGGCCACAGGCAGGAATGATTTCCTGTGTCGTTCAGTGGTGCTTTTCGGTAATCTCAGTCTCTCACTGAACGAGCTCCTGTGACTGACCAACATGTCATGGAGTGGGTGGGAGGTGTTATCCAACATTGTCTTTATCTTGGACAGCATCCGCCTCTCCGACACCACCTTGAGGGAGTCCAGCTCCATCCCCACAACATTGCTGGCCTTACGGATCAGTTTATTAAGTCTGTTGGCATCTGCGACCCTCAGCCTGCTCCCCCAGCATGCAACAGCATAGAGGATCGCACTGGCCACCACAGACTCATAGAAAATCCTCAGCATTTTCTGGCAGATGTTGAAGGACCTCAGTCGCCTCAAAAAATAGAGACGACTCTGGCCCTTCAAACAAACAAGCAAACAAACAAGTCCATACTTATCAAATATATCATTTTGTTTTTTATTTATTTAGATATTTTACACACTAAACTATCTTGTGTTGGTCACTATCTGTTACCATCAGTGGTGCTGATGTCACTGTCACAGTATTAGCATACCACAGTATTAAATAGTAGTGCTAGACTATTATCGGTTTTGGTTACGTACTAAGGTTTCAAACATGCTATCTCACATAGTGTAAGAAAGTATGATTGTTTACTGCAGATAATATTCTAATATGCTAATAAATGCAGTGTTAAACATGTTAAAACATAAACTAAGACAGTGACAACAAAGCTCTCTTTCTCTGATAGTAATTGATCTAACTGCCGAATTACCTGAAGAAGCTCATGAAGCTGTCAGTGTCTCACTAAAATACTTTTCTTCAGTTCACTGCCACTGCCATTGTCCTTTGTTTTTGTTGTTCTTTTGTTTGTTTTCTGGTACGTTTTCTGGAAAGTTGCTGGTTTCACTGCCTGCAAGTTTGGCTTTGATTCAAAGACAGGAGGCCGAGCTGGAGGTGGCAGAAGTGAAGATGTTTAGATTAAGTTAGAAAATGTAATGTAAGAACAAGATTAGAAATGAGTACATCAGAGCAACAGCTCAGGTTGAGCATATTGGAGACAAAGTTAGAGATGCAAGGCTGAGATGGATGAAAAGGATGTTGAAGATGGAGCTGCCAGGCAGGAAGAAATGAGGAGGACATCACAGATGGTTTATGGATGTAATGATGGAGGACATGCAGACTGTTGGTGTGACAAAGAAGAATGCTAGGGATAGGGTGACATGGAAGCAGATGGTCTGCTGTGGCAACCCCTGAAGGGACCAGCTGAAAGAAGTCTTTGTTTATGGCTTTCAGATTTTACTAGTCCAGTTTTAAGACCTCTGCTGCTGAGTGTTGTGGCAGTCATCAGTATCAGTCAGCTGCTAATTGACATCCAACATCCTGAAAGTTGGAGTGAAGCTGTGGGAGGCTATGCTACTTGGTTATTAAATTATTTGCAGGGGAGAAAAGTATTTAAAAATCAGATAATATAAACACATTATGTAATAGTTCTTTTAAGAAAGCCAGTGTGTGCCTTCTATACACAAAAGCTCAAGATCACTTATCTGCGTGCACATGCCCACCTCCTGCAACAAATTGAATCTAAATCTGTGGGAAACGTAGTTATGTTCACATTCAGTTTTACACTTTGTGCTGTCACACTGTATCCTAGTGTTTTAACAAACATGTTCAATTTGCTTCTTTTCATGCAGGGTTTTTAAGTATTTTAAATTCATTATTGTGCACATCCTTGTATACATCCTAGCACTTTTCTTCAGAATTGTTTGCTAGTGCTTTGCATATCTTAGCATGTTACTGTGAGTTGTATACAGATGAGATAGTGGCAAACAATCAGCAGGAGTGTGCATCTTGTCAACAATGCGTATATACTTTGTGTGCATGCACAAAATAAAAAAAATGGGTTCCCATACCCAAAATGTCACTTTTTCTGCTAGACATAAAAAACTCTTCTTTTAAAGCAGGAACTATATTTAACCGCTGATCTGTGTTTCTGTCCCTCCTGCAGGGCTTTGTCAAAGATATCCACGATGACTCTCTCACTATTGCCTTTGAGAACAAGTGAGTCTTTACTAGAGCTGGGCGATAGAACGATAACGATATGTATCGCGATATAACTTTTACTCGATAGAGAAATTAAGCTATCGCGATAGACCTCGCCGCTCTTGTCCTCTTTTTTTTTTTTTTTTTTTTAAAAGGTCAGCCAATCCAAATTAAGTAGCGCAGAGCCGAACCAATCACAGCCGCAGCGTCACGTCGCGTGACTTGTTACGTACAGCACAAGTGCCAAGCCGCACGTGTGTTTGTTTGGGAAGCAGCCAGCGGGTAATGGAGCCAGCGCATAATGGAGGAAATGAGTGTGCCGACTAGAAAAATCAACCGAGCGTGACCGAAGAGAAAACAGATGATGGTTCCAATGCCGGAGAGATTGTCGAACGGAAGAGCCATAGAAGTTCCGTAGTGTGAAGGTATTTCGGCTATTTCAAGTCTGACAAAAAACAGAGTAGCGTGCACTGTAAATTGTGCCGAAAGCAAGTCTGGAAATACAATAAACTGGTGCATGCGTCACACTGCGCCACGTTATTGTTTCGGTGAAATGAATTTCTACAATACTGTTACTGTTAATTCTACTCTCTGCAGTGTTTAAATGCTTACATATACACACAGTTACTGTCCGTCCACACATACGACTCGGTTCTGCTTCTATGCCCCAGCTTTGTTTACTTTTTCCCACCGAGGCTTCTAGACTTCTGATTGGCCAACATTTCTGCACGGTTAGGAATCTAGCGCCACCTGCTGCTTTGGCATGTTCATAGCAGCGTTTTCCTTCATTTCTGCCTTTATGTGTGGACGGGATTATTTTTTTAAAACGAAAACGGAAAATCTCAGTTTTCAAAAATACCCGTGTACGTGTGGACGTAGCCTCAGTCTCTGACTGGAAGCGCTAATTCGTCATTCGGCTTTTGTCAGACTAAAGTAACTGTTAAAACTGTTTGAAAAGCTCAGCTATACAACAAGGAGAGATTGAGAATTTCCTTTTAGTTCTCAGTTTATTTGATATTGACAAAAGTTAGTCAGTTTTGTCTGTTCTTCTGTAAAACAAACTAAGATTTATTTTTAGAATTAATATTTTGTTTCTAAGTGGAATTGACAATTTAGTTTGTTTCGTTTGTTCTATTTTGAAACTTAAACGCTTTAGCGGCTGCCTTTTGTGTAGTTTGCAATATTTGCCTTTATTTATCTGAAAAAGTCTCATGTTCCTTAAGTACATCTACCCTGTTGAACTTATTATGGGAAATAAATATTTAAATAAAAACAAGCTGCTGATTATTTCACATTTTACTTGTGAGCAACGGCACATTTAAATCTTACAAATATAGTTATTTGGCTTATATCGTGATAGATATCGTTATCGCCTGAAATGAAAAAAACATATCGTGATATGAAAAAATCTCATATCGCCCAGCTCTAGTCTTTACTTCTTCTGCATTTGACCAGTTTTCATAAAACATGTAAATTTAATATTTTATCATAGATCCAGAACCACCATGTTTTAGGTAAAAGAAAAAAATGGGGTCTTTTTTTTTCTCAGTTGGCAGCCAGAACGCCAAGTGCCCTTCAGTGATGTCAGGATGCCCCCACCTGCTGATGTCAAGAAGGAGATTGGAGAGGGTGACGAGGTGGAGGTAAGGACACAGATATAAGTTCTCTCCTTTTTTCTGTTCCTCTTGTCCTCACCTGCTTCTTTCTATATGTGCCTTATCCTGCTTATGTTTTCGTCTCCTGGCAGATCTTTTCTAGAGCCACTGAACTTGAGCCGTGTGGTTGGTGGTTGGCTAAAGTCCGCATGATGAAGGGAGATGTGAGTAAAACCTTTTTTGTACATGTGACTATAGGCACTATGAAGAGTATTCTACTTATTCATTTTTTTTGTTGAACCTTTCCATATTTCCAGTTCTATGTGATTGAGTATGCAGCCTGTGACGCGACTTACAACGAAATAGTGACCTTTGAACGTCTGCGTCCGGTCAACACCAACAAGGCCATCACCAAGAACTCCTTTCACAAGTGCTTTGTCCCGGTTCCTCAGGATCTACAAGAAGCGTATGTACAGCACTTTTACAGCAACAAAATTAGAGACAGACAGATTTTAACTAAATTCACAGGCTTGTTTAGTTCATTAGCAGTGAGAGTGTGTATATGCAGTAGAGCCTTTATTGTACCTGTTATATATGGTCTGTCTCGTTTTTTCAGTAGATGTGAACTGTTTGTTTAAGGATTGGAAGGTAATATGTTTTTTGTTTTTTGTGGACAGGTGCCAGAATGAAAATGCTCATAAAGACTTCAAGAAAGCCGTGGGAGCCTCTCACATCTCATACTGCCCTGAGACCAGCCAACTAGTGATTGTGGTAACTGGCTTTCTGTGATTCTGTGGTGACATGTGGAAATGTACAGTAGCACCAAGGCTAATGCACGATGTGCTACACCTTTATCCTGCCCTGCATGTTTGTCTAATACATGACTCAGCTGTTCATTTCTTTTAGTGATTATGAGCAGAGGAGTATCCCCACATATTTGCATAAGTCTTTTTATTTCCTGTGTGTGTGTGTTTTAGTCCACCAACGAGACGACAGTGAAGCGTGTGTCTTTGCTGAGTGACATGCACCTGCGCAGCCTCAGGACCAAGCTACTTCTAATGTCACGCAACCAGGAAGCCACAAAACACCTTGAGGTAGGGTGATGGCAAGAAAAAGACCTGTTACTGAGATGTTCTGGGGTTACTGTATGCACTGTAGTTGCCTTGGAACAATCTCAGTTGGTAGTTCAGGCCATTTATTATGGTAAATGGTAAAATACAATCCTACTGCTTAAAGTAAGCTAAAACAATAGCCAAATTATACTTTTTAGTTGAGCAATTGTCGTTTTGCTTATAGCTTTTTATTGTGCCATTTAGTATTGGGCAGTGATCTCCAGACTGATTGTTGTATAATACCATAATATAATACAATAATTGAGGTGGGAGAGTGGGGTTAACATAGTGCGGTGCACTTAATGCAAGCTGTGTGGCTGAAACTTAAAAATAAGAGAAAAAAAGAAAGAAAGAAGTAGGTAAGTAACTGGCAAGTTTATTTTCTACTTCCAGTTCAAAAAGAACTAACGTGTGCTGTTCCAGCAGGGTGGCCTTCATATACAGCAGGGATGGGGGAACTCCAGACCTCAAGGGCTGGTGTCCTGCGGGTCCTTGATCCAACACAGCTGATTTAAATGGCTAAATTACCCTCTCAACATGCCGTGAAGTTCTCCAGAGGCTGGTAATTAAGTAATCATCTGATTCAATGTGTGCTGACCCAGGGTGATATCTAACATCTGCAAGACACCGACATTTCAGGCCTGGAGTTCCCCACCCCTGATATACAGTGATGGATGGTTTAGCCTATCATTGGGTGACTGTAAGTAGGCGGATGATAGCTGAACAGCAAAAACTGTATAAAGTTATAACATTTGACAGACTTTTTTCTTTAACTAAACTTTTTTTCCAACAAACTTGTTCAGTCTGTTTTGATTGTTGTTTTTTTAATTTCATTTTCTTTTTGAAGTAGCTCACCTGTCTCTGCTCAGCCCTGCATCATGTGCTCCTCATACATATTAATCTTTTAATTTAAAGAAGTTAAGGAAAGAAGACAAAGTAGCATCTTTCCAAATACTTTAAAGTCACATCTACAGACAGGAATCCTCTTCTTCTTTGACCTCTAGTTTTGTGATGGTGGATCAGTGTAGCCGTTCCTTACAGAGTTTGAAGTTGCATCTGTGTCACAAGTGTCAGTAATATGTAGAAATACTGAAATGAAGATATAGTGAAGCTGATAAAGTTAATGACTCATGAATCTGATAAGTGCATGTAATGCATGGAAAAACAAGACAAAAAAATGCCTTGATTGGCAAGCCACTAGCAGTTCCTCTGATCATTGTCAGTCCATGAGCTCAGCATCCTTGGACACAACCATATTACCAAAGATATTTCAATAATCTTAAGCTCTGTAAGGTCGAGCATTTAGTTTTTGAGTTTAAATTAACAGTACACTTAAATTTGTTATTGTTCAGTTTTTGTACAGGATGAAAGCTTCAGACAGAGCTGACTGAGTTCATTGGTTTTGACTATGTCTTGTGTTTTTCGTAGAACTCCAGGCACTTGGTGTCTTCCTTCCAGGAAGAGTTTACAGTGAGACTGGATCTAATGGGCCTGGCCATTGGCAGCCATGGTAGCAACATCCAGCAAGCCCGGAAGGTTCCAGGTGTAACTGCCATTGAGCTGGATGAGGAGTCAGGCAATTTCAGGATTTATGGGGAGGTAGGTTGGTAATACAGGAGGTAGTAGGGTTACTGGATTGTACACTGGGTAAAATAACTATTTAACATGTCAAAAATGATCTAAGTCACTTTTTAAAGATGCTATTGACATAAATTCTCACCAGATGTCGGCCAATCCATACATGCAAAGAAATCAAACCATAGATGTCCATAAATTATGTGTAATAATGAGAAATGTCTCAGTTGTTGAAGTTCATTCAGTACTTTGTACAAAAGCCTTTGTTGGTGACGAGAGCTTCAAGGCGCCTCCTGTATGGAAAAGTAGTTGTAATGTGGGATTTATGTGATTCTTCCACATAAATAGTCTTTAAATCCTAAAGGGTTCTTCTATGAAGAGTTTTAGTTCTTTCTCTGAAAATTTTATAAAGGAGACAGGTCAGGTGATTGGCTGGGCCATTCTAGCAGCTTTTTCTTCCTCTGAAACCAGTTGAGAGTTCACTTGGCTGTATGTTTTTGATCACTGTCTTGCTGAAACATTCATCCTCATTTTATCTTCATCATCCTGGTGAACGGCAGCCGATTTTTATCAAGAATGTCATGGCACATTTTCCACGTTCATCCTTACTTTAATAATATGAAGCGTGCCAGTGCTGTATGCTGAAAAACAGCCCCACACCATGATGTTCCCAGCTACAAACATCACCGTTGGTATGGTGTTTGTGGGGTGATGCAGTGCAGTGCCTTATGGCATCCAAAGGGTTCATTTTGGTATCTGACCAGACTGTTTCCTCTGGGTATTTCACAGGCTTGTCTTAAATGTTGTTGTTAAACACGCTTCAACATGCTTTTTCTTCAGCAATGGAGTCGTGCGTGGTGAGTACAATTGTACTAAAACAATTGTACCTGCTGATTCCAGGTCTTTCTGTTGCTGGGCTCTTGAACAACTCTTCTAATAATTCTTTTCACTCTGCTGTCTGAAATCTTATAGGGAGGTCGTTTTATGTTGAAAAATTTGCAGCAATAAGGTTGTGAAGGTCTTGCGAGAGCTCATTGGTTTTACCCGTCTTGTGTGTTTCTTGTGAGACATCTTAGTAATGGGACAGCTTTTTATAGGCCATCATTTGGGACTGAATCAGCTGATAATGAATTTGCACTAAGTGGGAGGATTGCTTTCTAGTTACTGATAGTTACCATGCCCTTTTTCACATTTTTCATGGGTTGTTACCAATGTCTGGTGACAATTTCATGTCAAAAGCACCTTTAGAAACATACTTGCTTAGAGAATTGGTGACCTGTTCAATACATACTTTACCCTCTGTATATAAAAGCAAAGTAAAAGTAATTTCCACAACAAAATCAGTAAATATTTAGTATTTTATCGAGCTTAAATTGGCTAAATTGTCTTTCAGTATATATTGAATTATCAACAGGGCTTTATTATTCTATACAACAACATGGTTGTCACTCACGTCTTAGCTCCTGCCAGTGAGGATGTGAGAAAGAGAAGTGATGACGAGGGTGACATGGTGTTTAACATGTGCACTTAAACTGGTAAACAGTATAGATGCTTTCTCTAATGGTGAACAAGAAAGAAGTAATAACATATCTTTCTTATGAAATTGTTGCTTTTAGTTGACGAGATTCCTACAAAGAAATGAACACCATTTAAAGAATCCATAATTATTCCTGTATGGCAGGTTATGTGTGAAGTAATATGAAAATGCTGACATGAAATTGGATTTGCTAAGTCTCTTTTTTTAATGGTCTCACATGGAGAATGTTATTTATAAGAGAAATAGCGTGGGACTCTTTAGACGTGCTCTTTGTGTATATACTGTACATGTTGTACAGTGGTAACTGGGTTGTGTATATGTTTTAGCTGAGTGTGTAATATATGTAAGCGACCCTGTGTCTTCCTTTAGACAGCAGAGGCAGTAAAGAAAGCCAGAAGCTTCTTGGAATTTGTAGAGGATTCGGTCCAGGTGCCAAGAAACCTTGTTGGTAAGTAGATTCAACTATTTTAAGAAGGGGATAAAGAAGTTGGTATTTAGTAACAGCAATGAGTAATTAGTAACAAGTCATTCATTCATTCAGTACATTATTTGCTCAACTTCTCAGCAACATTTAAACAAAAACTTTCATCTACAGGGAGTGCAGAATTATTAGGCAAATGAGTATTTTGTCCACATCATCCTCTTCATGCATGTTGTCTTACTCCAAGCTGTATAGGCTCGAAAGCCTACTACCAATTAAGCATATTAGGTGATGTGCATCTCTGTAATGAGAAGGGGTGTGGTCTAATGACATCAACACCCTATATCAGGTGTGCATAATTATTAGGCAACGTCCTTTCCTTTGGCAAAATGGGTCAAAAGAAGGACTTGACAGGCTCAGAAAAGTCAAAGATAGTGAGATATCTTGCAGAGGGATGCAGCAGTCTCAAAATTGCAAAGCTTCTGAAGCGTGATCATCGAACAATCAAGCGTTTCATTCAAAATAGTCAACAGGGTCGCAAGAAGCGTGTGGAAAAACCAAGGCGCAAAATAACTGCCCATGAACTGAGAAAAGTCAAGCGTGCAGCTGCCAAGATGCCACTTGCCACCAGTTTGGCCATATTTCAGAGCTGCAACATCACTGGAGTGCCCAAAAGCACAAGGTGTGCAATACTCAGAGACATGGCCAAGGTAAGAAAGGCTGAAAGACGACCACCACTGAACAAGACACACAAGCTGAAACGTCAAGACTGGGCCAAGAAATATCTCAAGACTGATTTTTCTAAGGTTTTATGGACTGATGAAATGAGAGTGAGTCTTGATGGGCCAGATGGATGGGCCCGTGGCTGGATTGGTAAAGGGCAGAGAGCTCCAGTCCGACTCAGACGCCAGCAAGGTGGAGGTGGAGTACTGGTTTGGGCTGGTATCATCAAAGATGAGCTTGTGGGGCCTTTTCGGGTTGAGGATGGAGTCAAGTTCAACTCCCAGTCCTACTGCCAGTTTCTGGAAGACACCTTCTTCAAGCAGTGGTACAGGAAGAAGTCTGCATCCTTCAAGAAAAACATGATTTTCATGCAGGACAATGCTCCATCACACGCGTCCAAGTACTCCACAGCGTGGCTGGCAAGAAAGGGTATAAAAGAAGAAAAACTAATGACATGGCCTCTTTGTTCACCTGATCTGAACCCCATTGAGAACCTGTGGTCCATCATCAAATGTGAGATTTACAAGGAGGGAAAACAGTACACCTCTCTGAACAGTGTCTGGGAGGCTGTGGTTGCTGCTGCACGCAATGTTGATGGTGAACAGATCAAAACACTGACAGAATCCATGGATGGCAGGCTTTTGAGTGTCCTTGCAAAGAAAGGTGGCTATATTGGTCGCTGATTTGTTTTTGTTTTGTTTTTGAATGTCAGAAATGTATATTTGTGAATGTGGAGATGTTATATTGGTTTCACTGGTAAAAATAAATAATTGAAATGGGTATATATTTGTTTTTTGTTAAGTTGCCTAATAATTATGCACAGTAATAGTCACCTGCACACACAGATATCCCCCTAAAATAGCTAAAACTAAAAACTACTTCCAAAAACATTCAGCTTTGATATTAATGAGTTTTTTGGGTTCATTGAGAACATGGTTGTTGTTCAATAATAACATTATTCCTCAAAAATACAACTTGCCTAATAATTCTGCACTCCCTGTACTGTGCTTATATATCCTCAGTTTACTAGTGTCTCATCTTTTTGACCTAAGCTGTGACATCCTACCTTTTGATCCTTTTCTCTTTTCTTTGTCTTTAGGCAAAGTGATTGGTAAAAATGGTAAGGTCATCCAGGAGATAGTGGACAAGTCCGGTGTGGTGCGTGTCAGGATAGAAGGAGACAACGATACCAAGCAGCCCAGACAAGAAGTAAGCCTGCTACTGCGATGTGTTTACCCCCAACTGCTAAAGCACTGATCCCTATGACAGATGTTTAAAAGTCTATAGGAGTACAGAGCGTACAAACAGTGTCATTTAGTTGGACAGTCCCATATTAACATCTGTGTTGTGTTTTTTTGTTTTGTTGACACAGGGAATGGTCCCATTCACATTTGTCGGCACTAAGGAGAGCATTGGCAACGTTCAGGTCTTGTTGGAGTACCACATCTCTTACCTAAATGTACGAGCACCTTTGTGCGTGTGTCTGCGTGTTGCGTTTGCTAACCTTTTTCAAATGCTGCAATGCGAATTCCCAGCTATGTCAAGCTGCTTTTAATGTCCACTCTGGCACAAGACTAATGACACTGCCCGGCTTTTAGCATGGAAACAGCACACAATAAACATTGCTCAAGCAGGATTGCTTTTTGTATGTGCTTTGCAGATAGTGTTCTCAGATGTGTTATTATAATTTCTTATATTTAATTTGATTTGAATATTAAGTGCAGAAGGATGGAAAATATGTTTGTATGCAGTAAATAGAAATAATATTGAAATGATTATATTACAATATTGTCAAAATATTTCATATTGGAGGCCGTTACTTTAGTTACAATGAAGCCTTCGTTTCCGTATTGTTGAGCTGGATTTTAATTTACCACCAATTCAGTCTTTAGCAAGTAATCTTATATAAAAACGTAGTGCAGGATTCATAGATATGTGAAATTTGCTCTTCTGCAGTCTGTATTTTGCTGTGTATCCATTTTACACCATGTGTATGTGTGGGTCCTGTGCTGTTTGCATGTTTTGTGCTGCGTTGGTGCTTCGTGTGTGCTTTGTTTTGCACCGTTTGTGTGTAGGACATGGTGGAGCTACTTGCAGAGGGCGCACAGCTAGCGGAAGAGCTGAGGCAGATTGTGGATTATACACAGGGAGGCAGCCTAGCAAGATTAAGAATAAACAACACAAGGCGAATTGGATGTGATGTAGATGTGTGTATGGTCATTATGCATGTGTGTGCCGTGATGACTATTTTAAAACAAAGCTCTCAGATTTGCATTTTTTATTTATTTAGTTTAGAACATACTGCTTTTTTTGTATTATTTATCGTCTTCCTTTGCTCTAGGAGGTGGAGCAGCTTCGTCTGGAACGGATGCAGATTGACGAACAGTTGCGTCAGGTTACCCAGGGCCACCGACCAGTTGACAGGGACAGGGGAGAGAGGGGGGAGAGAGGAGGCGGGTATAATACAGAAAACAATGCCAATGCCTCCTCTACGTCCGTGCATGGCAGTCGCTCTTACAACAGCCGAGGGCGTGGACGCAGGGGCCACAACTACAGCACTGGATATGGTAGGCATCTCTAAAAATCAAACGCTATATGTGCAAAAAAATCACATATACAGTAAAATCATGCAGGAGGTCAAATGTTTGGATTGTTCGCACCTGTAACAAGGTGTATAACTACCTCCTTCTTTCTCCCTCTTTGTTCTATCCTTTTTATGTGGGTTATTCTTTCTTTCTTTCTTTTTTTTTTGTCTTCTCACACGTGTTTGGTTACACTCAGGCAACACCTCAGAGCAGTCCAACGCCTCTGAGACAGATTCTGAGCGCAAAGATGAGCTGAGTGACTGGTCTCTGGCTGGAGAAGATCATGAAAGGTGAGGTTACTGTGATCCATATATTGCATTATCTCACCAGTTTTTGACTAAACTGCTGGTTGCTGTTCTGTGTAATCAATTTCATTTGGTTTGGTGGACTTGCAGGGAGCGGGAGAGAGGCCCACGGCCACAGAGAGATGGCCGCAGAAGGCCAGGACCCGGCCGAGGAAGGGGAAGGGGACGTGGAGGAAGAGGAAGTTACAGCAACAGCTCTGGTAAAATTGATAATTCAAGGAAAGTAGGGACACTCTAATTTGTCTAGGGAGCTTGGAAAGAAAAGCGTCTGGACTTGTTTAAGTTTCCTTGAAGACGTTTCATCCAAGAAGCTTCTTCAGTTCTGGACTGAAGCTTTAAGTTTCCTTGAAACGTCTTTCAGGAAACTTAAAGAAGGCCAGAAGCTTTTCTTTCCAAGTTCCTTAGACTACGACCTGGATGATTGGGAACCTTCACAGATATATTGACACTCTAAGTTATCATTTTCTTCTGTTAAAGTTCTGTTTGAAAGTTTTTGCCTATTAATCTGATCCTGTATGTGCAGCAGGGCCTCGAGACCATGAGGATAACCATCACTATGGAGCCTTGGAGGTAAACACAGAGACCGATCAGACAGCTGATACAGATGCTAGCGACTCCAACTTGCCTGCTAACCGCCGCAGAAGATCTCGGCGACGCAGAACAGACGAGGATACCACTCTGATTGATGGCATGAGCGAGTCAGACAACGCCTCTATGAGTGAAAATGGAACAGGTATGAACGTTACTAGATGTTTGTTGTTGTTGTTGTTGTCGTCTCACACAGTGTATTCAGGTTATACCGACTGCTGTTCTGAGCTGTCAGGACTGTGCAGCAGTGCATCATTTCTATTTTGAAACATAAAGGGCGTCAGTGCAGCTCAAAGTAGATGACAATTGTAGATCGCGATGTAAGTCCCTCCACCCCAATCCCTCTGTTTGTGATGACCTGACACCTTTAGATGACCAGGAAGCTAAACCTCAACGTCGTAATCGTAGCCGACGTCGCAGAAACCGTCTGCCTGAAGAGAGGCAGCCAGGTAACCAGGCAACTGGATCACCTAGTGTGCCCTCCTCCAGTGAGCACTCTGAATGACTTGACTAAAAAAACCTTGTGTTTGTTTGTGTTCCACCAACACCATGCTAAACACAAACTATGGAAAACTGAGCAGTCGTGTTCTTGGCTTTTGCTATTTGATTCAATATGGCTGATCAATACTGTAATATAGCATTTTCTAACAAGGTTTGGTATGTAGAAATATAAGTATGCATCTCTTTTTAGCAGAAAACCTTTTTTTACCAATAACTTTGTCACAACTTGCTTTTGCTTTGTCATGCTGACATTAACAGCAATTAATAGTCTTGTTTGTGTGGTGTGTCATTGTAAATTGTTCTAACATATTTTGGTGTAATCTTGAATCTAAAATGCATAATTAGTAAAAAGGTTATTCTCAGACTGTGAGAAAGGGCACTTTTTCTTTAACTGTGTACACAGGTTTAATAGTAATTCACTTCACACTGCAAATGCTGCTGTTGTGTGTGTTTCACTAATCTACAAGAACTGTGAAGACGATACAATCCTGATGAAGTTTGGAATATCTGAAACAGATTTGTGCCTCTGCTCTGGTATGAAGGAGTCAGTCTTCATGTGCTTTCATAGTTTATTTTCTCTGTTGTTGTATTTGTTTAGTTACTGTGGCTGACTACATATCCAGGGCTGAGTCTCAGAGCAGACAGATGATCGAGAAGGACTCCCAGAAAAACAAGGATGTGGTCAGTACCTAGTTTACAATATCCTCACTTCTCGCTGCTTTAAAAGCCTGGCAGTCACTGGTGATTTAGTGTTCGTCATTCATTCGTCATTCTCTCTCACCCATCACACACTGTTTGTCCCACCTTTCTGTTTAGGGTCAGGTGGATGTCATCGCCGAACACAGCCCAAACTCTGCCGTGGCAACCACTAATGGTTCTAACGGTGCAGCCGATGGCGACGGCAACAATGGCACAAGAGCTCCCAGGTCTTCCACTGAGAAGTCCACTAAAGTCTCCTACAAGGAGGAATCTAACCCACAAGCTGTTGTTAATGGACTCTCCTAGTCAGGGCAAGGAAAATGGTTTCAAATATTTGAACTTCTAGAGCTGCACTTGATTGAATCTCCATGACTGGAGCAGCTTCAGAAGTGAACCATAACATTTAAAGCACTGTTTTCTCTCTCTCTTTTTTATTTTAGATTTTCCAAATATTTGTGACCTGTTCCGCTGTGCAAGTTTCAGAGGTCAGAACCTGAACCTCCCTTTTTACACCTGTTTTATCCAACTATTCATTTTCCTTTTTTTTCTTTTTTTTTTTTTTACAATAGTTCTTCCTGTATGAGCTTGCCAAAGATAGTCAAACACACATAAACTTACAGATGTGTACATGAACTGCTTTTCAGTCCTGTCTTCACTGAGAGCTCTGGGAGAGGCTGCACTGAGTACAGCGTTTATTAAATCAGACAGGGATTCCAGTCAAACCCATACTGTGGTATGAATGCAGCAGTCCTTTTTCTATTCGTAGAAACATCACAGCAGGGTTTTAAAAAGCCTTTTCCTAGTTGGATCCAGAAAAATGCTTCCATAAACTTATTTCAGGATGTAAATTAACTGATCTGCATGGGCAGTAGCACAGTGCAGATTGGCTTGTTGGAAACCCCAAGTATGTTTGACATAAACGTGATTAGCTGTCGTGCCTTGAGAGTAGATTCAACATGTCGTTGCCTGGCTCTGCATGCCATCTGAAATCCTTTCACCTGTTTCTGTGTTAGCCTTCATCTGCCACAGCGGAACCAGACACGGCGTCTCCATGTGCTAAATGTTCTCTTATGGTACTGCGGGAGGTGAAGGCAACCACTGAAACACCCCAAAAAGATTTTAGGGGCATCTTTTTAAAGTCAGGAGTGTCTGTTCTCGTTGTGGGGAGGGTGGGGATGAATCCAGTTATCCTTTATATATATATAAATATATATATATAAATAAATATATCTGTTGAAGAATTTCACATTAGCTGCTTCCTGTTTTTCCAATATGCAACCACTTGGGTCACAGAAGAAATGCTTTTACATCGTGTCTGGAAAAGAAACTGTAGAAGAGTCGTTTTCTTTGCACTGAAACATAACCTTTCTTCTGTTTAAAACGTGATTGTAGTTGAGTCTGAAAACTGGCTTGTTACCGTTTAGTGCTGGACAGATATGTACCATCAGTGCTCGGCCACCTGGAAACATCTCATTCCTAAACATTGTTTCATTACGTACATCCCGAGTAATGCTTGATGCTGATTAATTTTTTTCCCTCACTAGGAATTCAATAAAGTCACTTGAGTTTCTTTTAGGGTATTGTCCACTTTTATCTGCCCACTGTTGGGGAAAACAGAGCCCTGTAAAAACCGACCACTGCGGTGTTGAGATGTTTCCAGAAAACCTTGCCCAGGTGACGATGTCATTTTCATGGTTCTTCCACACTGGCTGGCTGGAAACTGGTCATGACTGTTCCACTAAGGAAGGAGATATATTTGGTTTATTTATTTTTAAGAAAATGTACAGTATTTAAAAAAACAAACAAAAACAATCTCTTCTGTTTTCTTGACACTAACATGCGATGCTTAGAGGTTTTCTTTTGGGACAAATTTGGACTACTGAGAGTTGTGACATCCCAAGTGTTTTTGTTGGGTCAACTACAGTAAAGTTTTTTTTGTTGTTTTTTTAAGGATCGTCTGGTTGGTTGATGTGCAATATGTTTTGTATGCAGGTGGTTCTTAAATAAACTTGATCTTTCGTGTAGATCTAAAACCCATCTCTGTGTCTTGCTTGTGACTGTTAGCTGTACACATACTTTTCAGGAATGCTGCGTCGCTGCATTGTGTGGAGATTCTGATTTGGATAGTGAATGTGACAATAACCTGTTTACTGATGTGTAAAGTATACTGGTGCAGTTCGAGTTTATTAAACAAGGTTTGTCTTTTTCAAAAACT
This sequence comes from Diplotaxodon limnothrissa, assembly GCF_057381915.1. Lineage (NCBI taxonomy): Eukaryota > Metazoa > Chordata > Actinopteri > Cichliformes > Cichlidae > Diplotaxodon > Diplotaxodon limnothrissa. The sequence continues at coordinate 10,479,506 of NC_140612.1, read as the reverse complement.
GAGACATGACCCACATCATCTAACTCTTGACCAAGTTTATTGAAAAGTGTCTTGTTAGTTTTTGTATTATCCTGCAGCCAGAAAGATTATTAAATGTATGAATACAATGTAGGCATCCTTTACTAGCCATGATTTGTATATGATAGCTGTGGTGTCTCTTTTACAAGTTAAAAACTTATGAAATGAGAAATAGGAAAAGTTGTGTCTTTGGCTGAATGTAATGAAGTGTTTTCACCACAGATGGGATCCTGCCAACACACCCTCTTGGCTTCTGTGGAGTCACAGACAGTTTCATGTTGCTAGGTTCACAGACTTAGAAGCTGTTGATTTGGTCACCACTCATGTTTCAGTATCCATCAGACAGAATTTCTTTTTCAGCATACAACCGGCTTCTTTTCACTGGCTAAGCTTCAAAACATTTCCATATGCAAATGCAAAATGTTTCACCTGCTTAAGTTGATTTAAACCACAAATCTGCTTTTGAGTGAATTAACCTGTTACATTGGAACATCACATACAGTGGGGCAAAAAAGTATTTAGTCAGCCACCGATTGTGCAAGTTCCCCCACTTAAAATGATGACAGAGGTCAGTAATTTGCACCAGAGGTACACTTCAACTGTGAGAGACAGAATGTGAAAAAAAAAATCCATGAATCCACATGGTAGGATTTGTAAAGAATTTATTCGTAAATCAGGGTGGAAAATAAGTATTTGGTCAATAACAAAAATACAACTCAATACTTTGTAACATAACCTTTGTTGGCAATAACAGAGGTCAAACGTTTACTATAGGTCTTTACCAGGTTTGCACACACAGTAGCTGGTATTTTGGCCCATTCCTCCATGCAGATCTTCTCGAGAGCAGTGATGTTTTGGGGCTGTCGCCGAGCAACACGGACTTTCAACTCCCGCCACAGATTTTCTATGGGGTTGAGGTCTGGAGACTGGCTAGGCCACTCCAGGACTTTCAAATGCTTCTTACGGAGCCACTCCTTTGTTGCCCGGGCGGTGTGTTTTGGATCATTGTCATGTTGGAAGACCCAGCCTCGTTTCATCTTCAAACTTCTCACTGATGGAAGGAGGTTTTGGCTCGAAATCTCACGATACATGGCCCCATTCATTCTGTCCTTAACACGGATCAGTCGTCCTGTCCCCTTGGCAGAAAAACAGCCCCATAGCATGATGTTTCCACCCCCATGCTTCACAGTAGGTATGGTGTTCTTGGGATGCAACTCAGTATTCTTCTTCCTCCAAACACGACGAGTTGAGTTTATACCAAAAAGTTCTACTTTGGTTTCATCTGACCACATGACATTCTCCCAATCCTCTGCTGTATCATCCATGTGCTCTCTGGCAAACTTCAGACGGGCCTGGACATGCACTGGCTTCAGCAGCGGAACACGTCTGGCACTGCGGGATTTGATTTCCTGCCGTTGTAGTGTGTTACTGATGGTGACCTTTGTTACTTTGGTCCCAGCTCTCTGCAGGTCATTCACCAGGTCCCCCCGTGTGGTTCTGGGATCTTTGCTCACCGTTCTCATGATCATTTTGACCCCACGGGATGAGATCTTGCGTGAAGCCCCAGATCGAGGGAGATTATCAGTGGTCTTGTATGTCTTCCATTTTCTGATGATTGCTCCCACAGTTGATTTTTTCACACCAAGCTGCTTGCCTATTGTAGATTCACTCTTCCCAGTCTGGTGCAGGTCTACAATACTTTTCCTGGTGTCCTTCGAAAGCTCTTTGGTCTTGGCCATGGCGGAGTTTGGAGTCTGACTGTTTGAGGCTGTGGACAGGTGTCTTTTATACAGATGATGAGTTCAAACAGGTGCCATTCATACAGGTAACGAGTGGGGGACAGAAAAGCTTCTTACAGAAGACGTTACAGGTCTGTGAGAGCCAGAGATTTTCCTTGTTTGAGGTGACCAAATACTTATTTTCCACCCTAATTTACGAATAAATTCTTTACAAATCCTACCATGTGGATTCATGGATTTTTTTTTCACATTCTGTCTCTCACAGTTGAAGTGTACCTCTGGTGCAAATTACTGACCTCTGTCATCATTTTAAGTGGGGGAACTTGCACAATCAGTGGCTGACTAAATACTTTTTTGCCCCACTGTAAGTGTAATTTCAGTAAGCACAGGAACATTTTTTAAGTTTCTGCTAATGCTAAAGTGTTCAAACCAACTAACATTTTACCACATTAACAACAGCGTGCTGTCGCTAAAAAAAGACATGCAACATAATATTCACATGTCCAAATGTATCTAGTAAAATCACAAGTAGAAAAACTGTCTTTGTTCTCTCACAAAATGCATAATACTCAATGACTCCATTAAGTTTAGCAACTGCTTATGAGACATCTGTAGGTTGGACTAAGAAACACACTTCATGTGTGATCTTAAAAAACGCAAAACAACAATTTGAAGTTCTGTCAAATGGAAACCTCTTTATAGAATTTCACAAAGTCAATATAAACTGAGCAGTAATAATGGCAGGATTCTGGTCTGCACTTGTACAGCGTGATTTTATTTTTAGAACAATCAGTTAGAAAAACTTTCAAGTCAGTCAGTGCATGAATAAGCATCTCCACTTTTATTTCTTGGCCTGCCCGTCCATCAGATCCTTTGCTTCGTTTATCTTTGCTGCTAAGTAGGGAGATCCACCTGCAACACACACACACACACACACACACACACACACACACACACACACACACACATAATCACACTTCACGTTGAACAACAAAACAGTTTCTTTTACTATGCAGGATGTTGACAATACACCTAAGACCTGTTAACAGACTTGCCACTCATGCGTAACAGCTCAGGACTACATTCTGAAGTTAAATGTTATGTAAACTTTATTTATACAGCACCTTTCACAGGTCAAAACCCACAAAGTGGGTAAATAAAAACAATAAAAACAGGCATATAAAAACACAGAAGACAAAACGATAAAACAGCATACATATGACATCATACAGCCTAAAACTAGTTAAAAGCCAGTCTGAATAAGCGAGTCTCCAGCTGCTTGATTTTTTTTTTGCATGATCAGCTTTTCATTGTAAATAAAGTGCAATTGTGAAACGTGGTCACCGATTTTTATGAAGGTTCTCGAGCCAGTGCAGTGTTTTCCAGAACAGAGCTGTGTCGGTTCTTCTGCAGTGATGCCTCAGACTTGTGTGCACAAATACCAGGAGGGTTGAAAGCTTTTAAAGTCTGAGAAGAACTTTATTCCTTGATTTTATTTTTTTGTTGACTGCAAACAAGTTTGAAACTATTTTATTGTTTTATACACCTTGATATATAATCCTAAAGCTGAACACCTCTCTGGACTTTGTGGACCTTGTATCATATTTGTACATTTGGCAGGACTATGTCTGAATGAACTTTTTATGCTTATTCTTTTGTAAAAATTCTGTTGCTCTGCTTTCAGTATACATGTCTCTGATTGTTCTGGTGCTTCAACGCAGCCATTTTTATCCAAATTTGCTGACAGCTACACTGGGAAGTCCCTGCTTGACTTATAAAGTTGACCACCGTTATAGGCAAAGGCAAGTGAAGCCAGATAATGGAAAGATACTCTGATTATACTGAACTTTGTTCATAGTATTTTAGTGGTATTTTGTTTATTTTTTATTTTCACTAGATAACAGACTCATCAGAAAAATAGTCAGTATTTGAGTAAGCACTAAGCTTTCTCTTACCTCTATCTGGATGGTTCAGGATCATCAGTTTTCTATGAGCTTCTCTGATCTTATTCTTGTTGGCTGTGGGACTGAAGACAGAATAGTGGTGCAACAGTAAATGTATGTAACAGTGAGTTATTATGAGTGATTAGTGGTGGTTGTTAAATGTGCTGCTGTAGTGGAGAGACTACAAACAACACAACAAGGTAGCCGTGCAGCACAAGACCAAACCTCTCTGAACCTGGAAGTATTGTAACATCACAGATAGACTAAGAATCAGTGCTGAGTGCTGATCAGCATCCACATACCTGACACCTAAAACCAGAGCAGCTTCTCTCTTTGTCATCTTTGGTTCAAATCCACCTCTATAGTAGCCTCCTCCAAATGCCTGAAACAATGTGTGCAGTCGAGGTTACGAGTTAGGAAAGAGAAAACGAAATGCAGACTGAATGCAAAGACCAACATGTGTCTGTGTTTTCTGCACATCGAACTGGCAGAGTTATCACAGCAAACACGGGTTCCTTCTTACAGTTTTAGGGAAGCTCTGAAGGGCCTGTTTCATCTGGGGTTCCATCTGCTTTATGGCCTGCATGGCATAGCGACCTGGTACATGAAAAAGATGAGACATTTACAGTGATGGGCAAATCCACTTTATCTCAGATGACAAATCAATCTGTGGATTTGTCCCTTAAATGTTTTACTGTTAACACTGATGCGGTTTAGGGTTGGGCGCCGGTGCAACTAACAATACTTTTCCCACGATAATGCTACTATCACAGTACAACAATACAGATACAGTACTGACACTACAAGACAACCTGTAATATATGAAAATCTGAGAATATATTAACTAACAAAAAATCACCTAGACTCACCTAGCTTAACCGAACTACCAAAAAACATTTGTCTTACATCTTCAGTTTCTGCTTAATAATTTATTTGTTGAAAATCAATAAAAAGCCACATAACTTAGAAACTATGATTCTTACAAGTGTGTTGTGTACTGTAAACATATAGAGAGCGTTGTGTAAAGATTTAAAATATCATCACATTTGACCTCTGACCTCTTCTTTAAAGTCAAAGAATGTGAAACTTTCATCTTTTATCTGTAAAACTACTTCAAGTTCTACTACCTTTGTTTAGGACATGATACTGGTATATGGGGATTCTAAAAGTCACATCATAGTTTGCCTCCAAATATCATGTCACCTCTCCCCTCACTTTTACATTTCACGCCTGCCTTTCTTTCAAGTTTATTAATATTATACAATAAACTCCAGTTATTCATGTCCACCTATTTACAAATTAATACCTATAATCTATAGAGGTGGGAATCACCATACATCTCACGATACGATATTATTGCAATTTTTTAAAAATATTTTGCGATATTCAGATTCTGTACATAAAGGTAAACTTTATCAATATTCTTATCTAATATCAAAGTCTCGCACTCAGTCTTTCTCTCATTTCAGTCAGTTTTATTGTTGACAAACTGAACGGTTTGTATTACAGTCTAGTCCAACTTAACTGAATGCAACCATCTGGTACAATTATAGCTATTATGAACTATGCAATTTATGAAAACTATGCAGCTCATTAAGCAACTGAAGAATTTGAAAGTAAATTAAAACAAAATATAATTTTACATTAAATAAAAAAGTTTTAAACTTAATTAAAATAAAACATGTCTTAAATTAAAATAAGTAAACTGTCATGTTTATTGCTGCCAAAAAAAAAGTGAAACACATTTGGACAGTGAAGGAATGTCAGGATTCTTGCTCAGAAAAAGGATCAACATGCTCTGAAGTCATATCACGATACTACACAGTATCGATTATTCCCCCCACCCCTAATAATCCATGACCTACTCCAAAATAATGTTTGTGGAATCAAAGTAAGCATGTCATGCCACCCTTATCTGATTTTTTCCTGCACTTCAAACTTCCTAAACTTTATATAATACTACTCCCTTAAAAGTAAATACTGCCCAGAGATTAAACGACATTGGCAGAGGTTTGCACTCTCAGGTTTCTGTAATGTAAATGTTCTTCATAATTTAATATCTGCTTTGGAGGCGAGGAGCATTCGCATACTGTTAAATTAAACCTTAAACACAAGGTTTCATGTAGTTTCTGTCAACACACACAGGACTCGCCCTTGACCTACTGATAGATGACAAACGGAAAACCAACATAAACATGAAAGTTAAATCATTCAGTGGTTTTGGTTTTGAGTCAAAAAGAATCTGTTATGATATGGGACGGATAGAACAACAGTCTTCCAAAATATAATATTTATCATTTGTGATGATGGTGCTGCAAAACACCAACTATTATAACTGCAAGTCTATTAGTCAGACTGTAAATCTGTGTTTCACACCATCCTTCCTTCCCTTTAGATTAAATGCATTTACAAAGTGCTTCGCAGTCTACAAACATTTCTAACAATGCTTTTTACTATACATACTATGTGTGGAAAGCTCTGTCACACTGCTGCTGCGCTGCCTGCAACATGTGTTACATTTAGTCTGCATTGTGTGTTTAACCTTTTTCTATGTTAAACATTAAAATTTGCTTTACTTTTGTTAAATATGCGGCTCTACTCTATATGTTTGTGATCAGTCACTCGCTGCCAAAACCGCCTCTTTTATGCGAGTGCTGTCATTGCTAGACCAGGAAATCCAGGGTCGAGTTACTGAGTTGATATCTAGCTTAACCTGACCACTTAGCTAGATTGCCGATGTTGAGAGGTCTAACCACACAGTTATATTTTCTTCATTACATTATTTGTAAGACAGTTCAAGCCTCTTATTCCTGCTCGGGATAGTATATTAAGCAAAATGACACTATAAATGTGCAAAGTGCAAATAACACTATTAAAAAGTTGTCAAAAACATATGTAAATTTACAAAAATAGAACTACGTAGAGCTATTTTTATGTCATCCATATATGTGTATGCATTTTGTTTAATAGTTTCCTTGCAATTCAAGTGCTTTGTACTGAAGTTCAATGTCCATGGTGCTGTACACTCGTGAAACCCTGTCTGACAAAGTTAACAACAAAATTTTCCAGTCACGGACCTGCAAATCCAGCTGCTGCCAGAGCCAGTCCCACTGCCACCATGGAGCTGGCCTGCGGAGGCAGAAAGGTGGAAATCAGAAAGCTTCATGACATTAGGGGATACAAAGCAAATCAGCAGACCAGTGACCGCGTTGGAGCTCGCTGCGAAACCCAAGCGGCGTGTTTACATTTGATTTAAACCTATCAATGGTCCAATTATCAGGCTAATAGTGACGTGCTGGTTAAAATAAGAAGAACACCAAACTTTAGCTTAGCTTGGTCCAGTCGTGTTGGGTCATATGCACGTTTAAGTAAAGCTAACACTAGCTTAGCTATTAAAAATAACGCCTTCAAACGCTATTTCCGTAGTCTCTCGAGCATGCAACCATTTTCACATTTCATGTGGTAAATCACGATTTCAACTTACCATGTTTCTGTGTTATGTTCCGTTTATGCTGAAGATTACGACCATAACTTTTGACCTCTCATGTTTTCGTGGCTCAGGCGTCCATGTGTTTATGCCGGAAATGAAAGAGAACTGTCGTAAACGCCGGGTAAACGCAACTCGCAGCTGTTTCCTTGGTTTCTAACGTTTGTGTTTATTCCTGGATAAATAAAAATTTGCGGGAAAGTTATTTGACTTTATAAAACCATACAGTTAAAAGAAAAAAAACACAGGTTAAACATTTTAAGGGAAACATTTTTTTAAAAGGGAAAAAAATTGAAAATAATACTTTACCCAGTTTATGTCAATGAAAATATTCTGTTGTGATTCTAGGATGAGACAAGTACAAGTAGTGAATGTGCAAACTCGTGTTAATGCTTATGCAAGGTAGTTTATTAGTGTGACAGATACTTCTAATAATACTGTAAGAAATAGTGCAATTATACTTAATAGCTGTGATGAGGTGGTAGAAGAGCAGTGTTGATTATTTTATTCAGGTGTCTAATGGTCTTTGGGTAGAAGGTGTTTGAGAGTCGTTTAGTCCTCAATTTCAGACTCCTGTAGTGTGAATAGATGACGCTGTAGGTGATGTTAATTATGTTTTGGGCCCTCCCGATGATGCTGGTGCTATGAATCCCCTGTAGTAAAGGAAAGGTTACTCCTGAGATATACATTAAAAATTTTATCCCGCTGTAATGAACAGTGTAAATAAATAACCACTGTAATTCTGGTAGTAATCACACTTTCAGCTACACATGCATAAGAAAACAACAACAACAACAAAACCTTAAAGATCACAGATGCATACCTTTGTAATTTCTTTAATCTCTTCAGTCTGATGATTTCATTTTCCCCTTTGAATATTGCCTCTAATGTTGGTCTTAGCTGTGTGTCCTGTGCTACTCTTGGTCCTTTTCATGAATGCTGTTGGAAGTTGGAACCTGACATGAACCTTTTTGGCAGTGAGTTCAATTTTATTAGTTTCAAAAGCACATTTTAATTTTTAAATTGTGGGTCTCTGTGTGGTCAAACTAGATGCTATTGTTAGCAACCCGTTAAATACTAGCTTAAACTGAATGCTTTTTGAATGCTTTTCTTGTCACACGTGTTTCTGGTATGTATACTCATATTATAGGTAGCTGGTGAGTGTGATACACCGCAGCTCAGGAGTGACTAGAACACTTGAAGTGTGATACACAGCTAATGTTAGCATTTAAAGTGCACCGGGAGGCCAGGGCTAAAAAAATAATTAAACTAAATAGTAGTTTAGCTAATTAGCAATTTAACCCTTTGTTAAAGAGCTACATGCACTGGAACAGCTAGACTGTTTTCCAGCAAGTAAAACTTCTTGCCAAAAAAGTGCGCGTGGGTTCAGCCGCTAAGCGTGCTGGTTGATCAGAGGATGGCCACCTACATCTACGTCGTGTTCCAGAACAGTAGCGCGAGACGGAGTGTTGGCAAACAGGGAAAGGTGATTTTCAATCAGACAGCACACATTCTTCTTGGCAGAGTCATCCAAGTGTTTTGGGTGGGATTTTAAATTGTCTAATATTTCTGAGTTGAGAGCAACCCTCGGCACAAACAAAAAGTAAACCATCACTTTCTGGATTGTACTGAGACGCTGATGCTGGCACAACTACGGGCATTAGTGATGGGATTTCCGGCTGTTTTTAGAGAACCGGCTCTTTCGGCTCGACTCACTAAAAAGAGCCGGGTCTTTCGGCTGTTTTTAGAGAACCGGGTCTTCAGGTTGTTTTGTTGCTTTAATTAATTTATTATTAACAATAATATAAAATTATGTACAAAAGGAATTACTAATGTAAAAAAAAAAGTGGTTTTATTTATATATGTTTATATATAAATATATACAGTGGCCCCTAGAGACAAAACACGTACAAACTCCAAAACACATTTCTAGCATTAACTGAACTTCAAAACAGAGCAACCTAGATCACTTAAATTACACAATTGAAATATGTGTATTGTTTGTGTATTTATACACAAGCACTCATATATATTCAAATAATTAAAAAAAAAAAGTTCATTTACCTGTTACTATCACACACCAAATCCGGTCGTTTGAAGTTTGTACGTGCTTTGTCTGTAGGGGCCACCTTAAATATACTTTTATTTATTCACTCCACATAAAATGTAATAAATAAATCATATAATACAAAAACCAACTAGTCACATTTCAACTTTTAACTATTTAAATTTTCAGCTTTTTCCTTTTAAACAAATTTAAAATGAAACAACACAAAACACTGCAAATCACAACACAATTAAATCTAAATTAAAATATGAAAACAAAAAGAACATGCATATTCTCTGTCATATAGGCCTGCATGAATAAACTTTCTGAATCCTTTATCATCCGCAACTGAAAATAGTTGTGGGTGATTACTATACTTTTCTAATGTGACGTTGTTGTCCCTGGCTCTCTTTCTCTGTCTCTCCCTCCCGCTCTGTTTCTGTGCTACTGCGAGCGTAACTACCGCCCCTCCCCCCTCTGCCCAGTGCAAAGCACAAGCTCGCATGCGGAGTGAAGTGGAAAAAAAGTGCGAGAGAGAGGGTGATAGAAAGAAAAAAAAACACGGCTCTCGATAAGGAGCCGGCTCGCATCGTTCACGTCAAAGATCCGGCTCTAAGAGCCATTTCGTTCGCAACTGCCACATCACTAACGGGCATAGCTGATGGCACAGCCAGGGATGAAGAGGAGTTTACACTTGTATGGCAAACGAAATAAGGCTTCATCAGGTTAACGTGACACACACAACGTTTTTTCCTATGGTCTGGGGTACCTGCAAACATTATCAGCATCACTCAACTTCTCTTGGACAGAGTAGGGCCCACCGAACTTTGCCTGGAGATAGGGTTTTCAAAACAGCCACTTGATGATGGGAACCAATCAGCGGCTGCCAGCTCTCCAATTAGAAAGAGAACCTGCAGAGACACTCAACGGCACAGAACACACACATGGAAGAAAATCCAGACACTGATTCAAAATATGACCAGAGCCCTAACCCACACTGGTGATTAAGAAGTCTGAAAAACTCACTAAAACAAATTTATCAAATGTTAAACACTAGGCTTTAAAGGGTTAAAAAGAAGGAAAGCAATGGCTGGCTCTGCAACAGCAGACATCCTGAAAGATCCCAGAAGACAATTAAAGTGTGTGATGGCTGAATTATTTTTATGGTTAAGAAAAATAACTTCAGAGCATCTAACCAAGTCAAGAACAATCTTGAGCTGTATCACTGTCAAAGTCAAGAGATGTCCTCATGAATGGAAAGTTTGCAACAAGGCTTTGAACAACTAGAGGGTTCTGGAAAAAAAGTATTTTTGGACAGATGAAACCAAGATGAGCTTGTACCAGAATGATGGAAAGAGAAGCACACGGTGAAGAAGAGAAACAGCTCATGATCTGAAGTGTACAATATCATCTGTCAAACATGGTGGAGGCAATCTTATGATTTAACAATGTATGGCTGCCAGTGGTACCAGACCATTGGTGTTTATTGATGATGTGACTGCTGATAGAAGTATCAGGATGAACTGTGAAGTGTACAGGGCTATACTTTCTGCTCAGATTCAGCCAAATGCTGCAAAACCCATCAAACAGCAGTTGGTAGCACAAATGGATCATGACCCAAAGCATACTGCAAAAGCAGCCCAAAAGTTTCTCAAGGTAAAGAAATGGAATATTCTTTGATGGCCCTAATCAGTCACTTGATCTCATCCAAACAAAGCGTGCGTTTTAGTTACAAGCCCGAATACAATACTGGATACAAGACAATCACAGAGAGACCCACAAACAAGCAGCAGCATTTTTTTTCAAGCCTCTTAAAATGGAAGCCATATATAGAAGTGGCTGTCATTTACTAAACAGCTGGTCCAATACTTTTGTTAAACCCTTTAAATGAAAGCTGAAATCTGAGTTTTTATCATACCTTAAAGACTATTTAAAACTGACAGTGGTGGTGTACAGAGGATAAATTACAAAAATGATGCCATTGCTCAGATAAAACTTATTATGACAGTTACAATACAGCTAGACTAACAGCATGAGCAGACATAACACAAAACTAATAGTCTCATTTTGTGTAGACTACAGTGGAGGATAAAGGCTACAGCTGTATGCTATGCTGTGGTATATAGAGGCACCCTGGCTTTGGGTGACGGCTAGTTGTAGCACAGAAGATACTGTGAACATCTGCAGAGAGTCTGCAAGGAGCAATTTTAAACCGAACATGCCCCGCTGCGTTTCTCCCACCATTGGGCTGAAACATGACGGCAGGCAACACAATGGGACAGTGAAGGGCCTAATTATTGCCCCTATCATTTGCATAATTACAATGTTTTTTCTAAAGCAGGGGCAGTATAGAAATTGTAAATTGTAGTGGACTAGCTGTCTTTCCTTAGTGGAAGTCATATTTAAATGGAGAGAGCCTTTTCTGCTAGCCAGGCAGCCAGGCAGCCAGGCTCAGGCAAGAGGTCCCAATCAGCCAGCCTCACAGACTGCTCATTCAATAGGATTTAAAAAGCCAACTGTGTGGAGAAATGAGAGTTTTGCCCCCCAAATCATATGGAATTACAGTGCTGGTTGCATATGGGGGGAGCCAGTGGAAGGCACAAAAGCCCACAGGAAGCAGCTATTTCTGTGTGTTTTATTAACCCAACCAAGCAATTTAATTCTTTTGTTCGGGGGAGTTCTACTTCATTGATTAACAAAAGCGGGGATATAATTTTTTCAGCCCCTTTTGAAAAGCCTGAAATGTCAAGCCTTTTAAAGGAGATTATTCTGCCTGTGTGCGATGAATAGAGCCCAGAGTAACCTTTTGTCTACAATTAAATATTCCAGCATAAATATAAAAGAAAATCAGAGATGGGGAAGATTGAGTCAGGAGAGATTGGAGAGGTAGATCCTCTGCCCGATAGTGGCAACAGCCTGGCTCTAATTAGATATGCCAGGCGGGCTGTGAGCAGTCACTCTCCACAGCACGCCGAGAGAAGAGGCAGCCTGAGAGAAGAGGACAGAGGAAACCTATCTGCTCATCTGTCTGTCCAGCGCCTTCCTCTGGGCATCCACAAGGTATTTCAGGAGACTTTGTTTTGTTTTGTTTTCCGCTGTTATTTGTTTTCCCGACATCTTAGCTGCCAGAGAGGAAGGGTCTAAAAGGCAATGCCTTCTGGGAACTGCATAAGTAGATAGGGCTGAATGGGGGAAAAAAGTTGTGAGATTGTTTGTGATTGTGAGGAATGATTAGGATGACAATAAGATACTTTAGGGACAAAGAGTGGGTTTTTTGGCACTCTGGAGGTAGACAGTGAGGCTGTCTGAAGGAGATGAAGAGGGATGATATTAAGTTTTGTATCCCTGCAGTGCTGCATTTGATTGTGTTTTGTGAGTTGCAGTTGGACTTGGCATTTGCATTGTGCACTTAGTAGGCTACAGTGTACAAGGTGACCTGCATGCTTTGATAGGAAAGCCGTGTGTTTATTCCTTACGGAAACATACAGCCGGTGATAAAGTTCTGTCATTAGCTGATTAGAAGTTTGTGCAAATGATCAGATGCTTTCCTCTAAATCGCACAGTTGCATGTAGTTCTGCTGGTTCAATTTGTGCTGAGCCGGTGCTAGTTAAAGTCAGGTTATGACCTCCTGTCAGCAGATTATTTTCCTGTCCAATCATTTTCTGGAGTGACTTCATTAGAACGACACCATTTCAGTAAGTAGGCGTGGTGCTTCTTCTTTTGGCTTTTTGACATCATGTGGTCATACATGGGACACTTTTTGACACAATTTTGATTTCTTTTTTAAAAAAGCCACGTGTTTCCTCGATTTAACCTGATGCTTGATGTGTAAAGTTCTGCAGTTTGTCTTCATACAAGCAAATTACTTTGAAATGAAGTGCTGCTGTGATCTTTGAACCACTAAAAATAGATTCTATCGTCACTATAGAAAGGGGCTCAGAGGAATGTATTAGAGGAATTTGTTTAAAAAACAAACAAACAAAAAGAATATGACTAGTGGATTGTCTTTCATGTGAAAACATTGCCACATAATTCTGAGATATGAAAAGCAGTATTTTTGAAGGTTTGTTGCTGGAGATAAAAAAAAAAGCCGAAATATATCTGAGTGCAAGGAGGAACACCTTAGAGAGCCTTTCAGCTACAAAAATCATGCAACATTTTACACAGTGAAAAAGAAAGAAGGCAGTTGCTTTAATGGCCTACGCACAGTTGAGCAATTCAGTAATAATTACAACTGTGAGTTAAGTTTGTGGTGGTGAGCGTGGCGTTGACTCTGCCTGGAAAATAGATGCAACAGGCTCTCTAGGCCAGTCAAATGACTTGATGATGTCATCGTTCTGTGTTGCTGCTCCTTCCTCACTGTTTTAAATTCTCTCATCTTTAAGTTCTCTATGAAGGTGAAATATGTCTTTTTGCATCAAGCAAGTTGAGAATGTTCATCTTTTGTGTAAAAAGCTGCTTTTCTTCCTTTGTTTTTCCAGTCAGGATGCCCCAGAAAGACATTGTGACTTTTTGCTTTTGTGCCAAGCTTAATTCAGAAGTAGTCACTCCATGGAAGTACCCATCGCATATACTTTTTTTATACGAGGAGTTTAGAATGAAATCAAACTAGATGAGCTTTCAGGGGAAAGACATTTTTTATGTACGAGATTAAAAAAAATTAATGTATAGAAAACTACAAAAGAAGTCTTTTAAATATTAACAGGTTTAATGAGTCTTGTCTTTTTGGGAATGATAAATGATAACCATGATGAACACAGTGTGAGTCACCAACACGTTCACAAATGTTTATTCAGCTACTGTGTTGATGATAAATGAAGCCCTCCCTCGTTCAAACAGTGTCTCACAGATTGTATACTGACAGAACGCCAGCCTGGAGTTAACTGGTGACATGTTGGTCCCAGCTGATGAACTCACGGTGTGCCTCTTGAGATGAATTACCTTGTGTTTGAATGTGAGTCTGATAGATTTCTAAGAAAATCCTGTTTCTGTACTGAACAAAAGCTTCGCCTCACCTGACGCGATGTTACATCTTTTATTTCCGACACAACAGCAGTGCTTGAAAGGGTTTTTTCTTAGAATAGCATCAAATCAAACCTGAGAAACACTGTCCCACTTTAGTTTCACTCCTTTAAATAGACATGCAAAGGTCCATGTGGGCTTGCTGTCTCAGAATATTAACTATTATTAATATTCATTGATGCAGACATTTGGTTAGATAGTAAATACTGTATTCTGATGAATATAACAGTCTCCTATATTTCATACAGTTTGAGGTATGCATATCAGACAGTTAGCAAGACATAATCATTTTTATGGTAACATGAAAAGTCAACATTTTTTAACAGAAAGTTTTTGGATCCAGGCTGTTTGTAAAGCAGTCAGTTGTATCTACCAAATTCATCGAGGTTAACATAATTCATCTATGTGTGTGTCTTGTTTCAGGTTATTTGTTTGATGTGTGGCCCATCAATAACAATCAGCATGTTCTTCTGGAAAAACAAAACAAAACATACTATCCACCCCTGTTGTACCTTGTGCTGTATTCAGGATATTTTCTGAATATTTGTTTTTTCTGATCTGTCCTGTTCACTCCATTGATCATCAACTCAGTGCAATGAACATGTTTTTTAAAAGAAACACAGGAAGCACAGTAAAATATATTTGATTCCCTCGAATTATAGTTTATGGTACTGTGCAACTTGAGCCATCCCTCTTTGAACAGTGGCTGCTTTTTCACTCGTTTTCAGTGCAGTCCTTGGATCTTAGCCCACAACTTGCTATATCTCAGCATGGTGTGCAGTGTGTTCCTGAAACTTCTGAGCAAACTGGACAAGTGAAAGACAAATACAAATGTGTCAGGCAAACAGTATGTGAAGGTCATGTTCTTAAGAATTAGGAAAAAATCCTGTAGAGACCTGACAAAGGGCCTGAGCAGTGTAGCTGGCCCTTCAGTTGATCCAGCTTCTGTTTGCTGATGATTCATCAGAAATTATCTCAGCGGAAGGGTGGAAGAAGGGAAACATGACCGGGGTATACTAAATTACACAAAAACTGGACTGAAAATCATTGGCAATAGTTCTTATGTAGCAGTGAAATCCAATTTTGAAATTCTGGGTTCTAATTGTTAATATTATCTACCATGCTATACATACCAGGAAGGAGGTACAGCTGTGAGTGTCTACAGCCATCTATAAAACACGGTGGAGGCTCTGTCGTGGTTTTGGGCTAATTTCTGCTAGTGGTCTTGAAGATGCTGTCATAACTGATGGAACTATGAATGCACAAACGTACCGTCAGGTTTTGATCATCCCTGCACTGCCATCTGCGGAGCATCTGATTGACAATAACTTTATTTTTAAGCATGAAAGTATCAGTACATATCGGTAAGCATCAAATACAGTGCTAATACATACTGTGCTTTCATTTATCTTTGTAGATTTGAGTAAAGTGTTGCAACTATTTTCTGTTTTCCTGACATATAAAGAAATGAGGGGTATCTCAAAACCTTTGCACAGTACTCTTCTAAACTTTTCTAAACCCTCTTGCATTTACCTAACATCAAGCAAGCCTTTACCAGGAACTGCCCCACATTCAAATCTGTTACCAACCCTGTTTTAATCTTAATCTTAACAGTCAACAGAAATACTAAACTAAGCTCTGCAAGAAGTGTACAACATGAAAAAACCCATCTTTGGGTGTTTTTTAATCATTTTTTTCTATGATTGTGAGAACACCCTGGTCCTTATAAGTAATGAAGCACACAACACACACACACACTTACAGCAGTGTGCCTGTGCTCAAGCAGTACTAACACACATGCATAAATCTAATGTCACCTCTATTCCAGCAGCCTGTTTGTTCCCAGAGGGCATCTTCAGAGCTTTGGAGGGCTGATTGGAGGAGACAGCAGTAATGACTGCAGGTCAGGAGGTCACAGCCCTGTTATGATAACGAAATTCTGGGGTCAAACGCCTTAACGGCAGCCCGTTGTGACTGCTGATGATGCCCCGATAACAGCAGATGAATAATACACTGTTATTTGAACAGTTTAAATCAGAATTAAATCAAGATTCATTCATAAATTGAATTTTCTTCTTGCTCAGTTGTCATGCCTCAAGTACGCCAACTCGGTAACCCTGACTGACCCAAATATAAGCTTTTTTTTGGAAAGTTATTTTATTTTATCATGCATTTAATTTGAAAATATTACAGTGGAAGAATTTTGAATGCTCACAGAAAATACGTTTGTGTATGGTTATAGACAGCAAATCAAGCAGAACATTTCAAAAACATACAATTTTGTTCTAATAGTTGCCAGTTACTCTGCAGACAGAAAACAAAACTGCAAAATACCTCACCATGTTTTTAATTTTTCTTTCTCTTTGTTACAGACTTTTTTTAACAGGAAATTCTTTCTTTCTTTCTTTCTTTCTTTCTTTCTTTCTTTCTTTCTTTCTTTCTTTCTTTTACACCAGAGTAGTTATTTGAATCAAGGCTGGTTGTAAAGTGGTCACTTTTATCTACCAAATTCATCAAGTTTACACATTTTCTGTACAAGGCCAAATAGTCTTTAAACATTGTGTAAAATCCTATAATTAGATTAAATATCAGAGACATAGTAAAAATAATGTTAGTGAGATTTATTACATAATCTGAATTTTATACCAGTGCCAGTGCAGGTTCTTAGTAAGGAGTTACTTTAGTGCAGTTCTTTTCTCATATGCACAACACATGGCTATTGTTCTACAGAATAATCAAACTGGGACTTAGACAGTACCAGTGACTGTAGAAAACTGTTTTCTAAAGTCATTGAATGGTACTAAATGAAATAGATATACTTTTTTTTTAAAGTGTCTTTTATTTCCACATTTTTGACCATTAATGCTAGAAATTGTGCTTGAAATGTTGTCGACCACACAGTCATCATCTCTCTACATCCCCGAGCACACATGGAAACATTCAAACACATACAGTAGGCAGGTAGTCAGACATACAATATTGGCACAGAGAGTCAGAGCACATGTATAAATCTGGCATAATGCTGATTTTTACTTTCCCCAAAGAGGACTGCTAGCTTGGCAGAAAGGAAACAAGAATTATTCAATCAAAAAGCTCTCCTTCCATATCCAGATTTGACTCCAGCCACATAAAGCTGGCCACATAATCCTTTTATCAAACCTTCCGATGCAATATTTTTATTGGAAATGCCCAGAGAGAGAAATAATATTAAGGTCATTTCTATATCTAGTTTATTTTTTTCCTTAGAAAAAAAAATAAATCAGCGCTGCCTTCCATTTTTATCTTGAGACAATAATTACTTCAGGTTTGTGGATGGAGACCTAACTGCTGATTATGAAGGTTCTCTGCCCACTAAGGGAATCTCTGTCTTCATCAGTAATAACAAAATCAAATTGCCCTCATTAAAAAAAAAAGTGTGTGCATGTGTGTGTGTGTGTGTAGAGTTGGGGAGGGGGTCCACTGCGGTGATCAGGCAGGTTGAGGGGAAAATGTAGTCGGTCAGCTGGTGATGTTGGCTGCTACTACTAATATCTCTAAAGTGGTAGATATGGAAGCTGTGAGAGCTGCTATTCTGTCCTGTCAGCGTTTCACAGCTTTATATCTCTGCTCGCCAAAGCTCAGTGGGCTGAGCTTGGTGTGTGCAGCCAGTGGGGTTTTTACTGGACTGAAACCATTTTCTCTACTGGAAGAAAATTATCTCCTTTTCTACTACCTCCTTTGCTTCTAAGGGGTGTTTTGATTGTTTTCTGTTTCCTTCCTGGTGTGAATATAGCTGATAACTTACAGCTATACGTGTAGCTGTTAGATGTAGGTGAGCATCTATTTGTATGTACACCTGGCTGGAAAAAAAATTGGATAACTATCCGTACATATAGGCTCAAAACATGTGAACCATCTGAGAAGTTGTATTCAGTAATAATTTGTAAAACTTGGTCTGATCCAAGTCTCTCTTGCACAGTCTATCCTTTCTCCATGCTCTTGCCTCCAACCCATCAAGGCAGACGGCTGCCCCTCCCTGACCCTGGTTCTGCTGGAAGTTTCTTCCTGTTAAAAGGGAGTTTTTTCTTCCCACTGTCGCCAAGTACTTGTTCATAGAGGGTTGTCTGATTATTGGGGGTTTCTCTCTATTACTGTAGGATCTTTAACCTATAGCATAAAGCATCTTGTATAACGTTTTGTGTGTGACACGTGGCAGGTGAAGTGAACAAAATGTCTGGCAGCCTCTTTTATATGATTTATTTAGCTAGATTTGGATTCAAAAAATGTTTTATATAGCATGGAGACATTAACTCCGTGGGGTTTGGCTACAGTTACTTTCATATTGGTCTTGAATTACTGTTAATAAGCTGTACGACTGTAGCAAATCATAACGTCACACTGCTTAAGTGCTAACATGAGAAAAAAAGCACATCAAGCACAGATTTGTTGAGTTTTTAGCATTGCTAGAGACTTTTTTATAAAAGACGGTTGATTCCTGATGCTAATCAGCTGTAGCCATGATAAGAACAGTTCATTCACCTGTTGGCTTATTCCAGTCGTATGTTCCTGAGAGATGGAGTGGTTCAGTAGCTGTGGAGTAGCTCAGTGTGAAGCCGGTCTTTTGTATCAGACACAAGGAAAAACAAAAGGTTCTGCTGTACAACACAACAACGGACAAAGACTAAAATAATGCCCATAAAAGATGCCACTTTTGGCTTTCTGACCTCAGTAATGGCTGCTACTTTATCACACTGATGGAATGATGCAGCCTGCGACCTGGAAATTGATGTCTGGTCAGTGGATCTGAGAATTAAGTGGCTTCTCTCCATTAGACTTTCTGACCGGAGTGGCCATGTAAGGTCCCAGACTGTGTCTTCATCTGGGTGGACTGGTAATGGGAAAACAAGTCATAGTTCACTCTGCTGCATAGGTGTATGTGAGAACAGAACAGTCTCTGCTTTGTGTTAATGTGCAGTGTTTTCAAGTATAATGTTAAATAACAGCAGATGAATAATTTGAGTTCTGTGCGAGAGTGTGTGTGTGTGTGTGTGTGTTAGTTGATGATTTAAATAGTGAGTGTGTCTCATTAGTTTTTTTCTGCTGAATATGCAAACCTTGTTGTCTTGGAATGCAGGCCCAGGGCATGTGGTTATTAATATGACAGCATGCACACACACACACACATATGCGCGTGTGTGTGTCTGTATAAGTAAACACTTCCACAATCAGACATCATTTAGTTTGTTTTGATCAAGGTGTACAACCCAGAGCGCACAGAGACAAGAAGAGCGAAAGAAAGGAAGAGAAAGAGAAGGCAGACTTTTCTTTCTAAGAGTTCCCCCATGTCAGTCGTGTAAGAAAGCCACCAAACCAATAATTTTGTCAAGTTCTTTTTTTAGCGGAGCGGCTGAAGCGTCTTTGGATTGCCACATGTATAAAGGCAGCCCATATAAAGCCATTCACAGCACTGAATGAACACGCCATCTGTGGGGCTTTCTTATTTCCTCTTCTCTTTTCTTCGTCTCCTTTTTCAAGCCTTGTAATCAAATTTGAGCAAAATCAAATGGCGGGAGGATAGAGGGAGAGCAGTGGGGGGGAGGAGGGGGGAGGAGGGTTCAATGAAAGTACCTTTTGTTGGTCTGAAACGAGCAAGTAATTTACAAAATGCCCTCCCTTTGTGCAGGGGGCTAAGGGAAGAAAGAAATCAGTAGCTTTTAGAAGCTAGGCCTTGCGCTGCGACGGGCAAGATAATGAAAGCCGTCTTGTGTTTGTGGGCTAGAGAGCATCTCAAAGGCAGACCAGGCCCCGGCTCAGGGTTAGCTCGGCTGCTGGAAAAAAAAAAGGAAGAAAAAAAAAGAAACCCTACAACACTCTCCTCTGTGCATGCGTGTGTGTTTGTGTGTTTGGCAAAGAGCGGCAAAACAGGACTGCTGTGCCCGACTACTCTTGGCAGAGACACTCTGAGGAACAGGCAGAGTTGTCGATGCTGAGGAGAGAAGAGGAATGAAAGAATGACTTCAGTGGCTACGGGTGGTGCTTCATCTCCTCTTACCTGGTGTCCTGTCGCAGGTGCATCTGGCCGGCCCTACATACAGAGGTGGCAACACCTCCGCAGAGGAGTCTGGAGCTGGAGAAGAAGAAGAGGAAGAGGAGGAGGAGGAGAAGAGAAAACATCCTGCAGGGATCATTGTGCTGAAGGATTACGAGGGGCAGGCAGAGGATTTGAGCTCGCTGGTATCATGTTGCATCCTTCTGTTCCTCTGCTTCCACATCACGGGAGCTCAGCACCTGACTGGTGAAGGGACAGTCAGCCTTTACCTGCGTGGACCTGCTACGTTATTACCTAAGTGACACCTGGTTAGATCGCTCCCAGGGATTATTACAGGTCAGATCATTTGCAACATTTAACTTCTGTTTGTGCAAAAACTAAATTAGTCAAACTTGTTATGAGAGTAAACGGAAACTAACTATATTAAACATATCTAGAAGCCATTCATCTGCATAGATACGACAGATGTCTACAGAGGAATAATAAGTTGTTACACGTTATATACTTAACAGCGTTACTAAAAGTTGTAATGACCACATTTGTCCTAAGAAGTTGTTGTAAGGTTATGTTTAAATGTGTGATGGGTGTTTGTGTGGCCTACAGACTCCATCCTGGTTGACAGTGAGTGGACTGATACCTGAAGACACCACCTGAAGTGCAACTCATGGTGAGTCAGGACAAAATATGTAACGGGTTTCTCCTGCTTCCTACACACACACACACACACACTATTCTCACCTTTTAATCAGCTGTTTGTCTGCGTGTGCTTAAAGCAGCCATTGCTTCTTTGCTCCATGTTTGTCTTCATCTTACAAATCTTACATTTGAAGTGCCTGAATTATAGTGAAGATAATTAATGAATTTCATATGAACTATATTAGATTCTTCTCTTTGTGTGTGTGTGTGTGTGTGTGTGTGTATTAGCTTAAAAAGCCTTTAAAGTTTTCAGATAGAAGAGGTGTTACATTAAAGTAACCGTCAAAGTGATATTCTGATATGGCTTTGAACATCTTGGACCTTCGTACTCCTCATTTTGTTCTCTGCATTGAAGTCTAGAATTCTCACACTGTCAGTAAAGCCAGAGAAGATCGGCACAAGTGAAGGAAAACTAATCTGAGCCACCTGTCTAAGTTAGAAATCACATGACATAATTTTTAATTGCAAAAATTGTGTTTGATTACAGACTCACTCCTTGTGTCAAGAAAGTAGTGCATGTTTATACTGCTGAAAACACAAGCGGATTTTTGTTGTCAGTGAAACTACCTCAGAACCTTTCTCTGCCCCTGCTTCCTCTTGTATAGAAGAAAAACGAACAGTACAGTGAAAATAAATGAATACAATTATTAGCAAAACAATCACAAAGTCGGACATTAGAAGATTAAGACTAGAATGAATGATGTCATCAGGTGCTGACCTTCTGACCATAAAATGTGACACACCCAAATAAAACATGAGTGAGAATTATACATTTTTGCACCTCCTAATTTACAGTGTTTGCTGTCTTACTCTTAGGTACACTGACCTTATTTAAAAGTCGAATGCTATTTTTTCACATTATTTCATACTTGTACTCCACTGTAGTTCAGAGACATTTTTTTATATACCTTTTACTTGAAAGCCATTGGTTGGTTATTTCGTAGAAGCTGACCAGCAGTTTGAACACACATGTGAGTCCAGTGTGTGTGTATTTACGTGTTAGATAAAGAAACGTTTAGGATCTGCAAACTTCTCCCAACATCTCTTATTTTGTAGAAGATTTTGCAATATTATTTAGTTGTTTTTATATGTATCGGCACCAGGATTTGTCTTTAGTTGGTGTCATGAGTACAAAGTGTTTGTGTGTTACTCATCTAAGTGTAGGTTCAGATTTATAAATGAAAGCTAAGCCGTGCAATGCAGAATGACCATATATACGAAGCAGCAGTGGTGGAATGTGCAAGTGGGAGGCTGGAGGTTAGTTGTCATGTTTATCAAATATGTGAACCAACTTCATTTGTTATTGTCTATCGATACATTAAGCAGTTAAGCAGTTTATTAATATATTAAGCAGTTTCCTGCCACATCTGTATTAAAGCACAGAATGATATTCCATTAAACTGTTATTCGCAGGTGCTCCTGTTGTTTTAGAAGAAATGGATTGAAATGTATCTATGCCATTTAACAGTGTTACTGATCATGCAAAGTGGTTTACATTTAAATAGTGCTTTATTAAATGCACTTGAAGCACTTTACCCGTGTCAAATCCACACCACCACCCTTAGCATCTGCAGTTAAGATAAAACACGCATGTCCTTGGATGGTTGATAGGCACAGAGAAAACATTAAACTTAAACTTAAAGACTCAACAAGGTTCAGACACAGACTCCACTTACTGTGAGACCGACTGATATTGGGTATCTGAGGCCATTATAGACTGATCAGCCAATAGTATCATTATGTATACACCTATGTGCATACACCCATACATACGTAACCTTACAGGACTGATTGATACTGTAAGTATTGATGCACAGAGAGCAGAGGGTATTTTTAAGAATGATGTTAGAGCTGCTTTGCTAGACAATCTATGTGTTGACACCTTTTTAAAATATCCCAAGCATTTGTTTGTACACTCCTGTATCAGCTGAACAATACATTGACCTGTCTAGAGAGCACAGTAGTGTAAAGAAACACCCGAGTGTCTTAAAAGCAAGGGCATTTTAGATGTGTTGTGTTGCCAGTTGAAATTCAATCAACTGCAAGGTAAAACTGAGTGAAACATCAAATCTTTGCTTGCAAGACTGCAAAGAGAAGTTTTGTTTTGTGCTTTCGCCTAAAAAAAGATCCAAATTGTCAAAACTACTGTTGCTTTATAAAGCTTGTAAGTGCAGACAAAATGTAAAATCATTTATAATTAAGTGTGTGGCTTATTGTCCTAAGGAGTTTTGCCATTCTGAATGTTAAATTAGAATATGTGCGATAGTTAAAATTTAATTTGGTTAATGCTGATTTACCTGAGTCAGTCACCCTGTTACAGAAGTTTCATGCTGTTATTTCTCCTCCTCCTCGTTTTTTTATTCAGGAAACAATAAACAAGCGAGCCACATTCAAATGAGCTGATTTCTCTGTTGGCATATTGAAATGTCAGAATTTGCACTGGAACAAATACGCTGGTTAAAATTCAATTGGAACAGAATGGGTAATGACCTATCTTGGTGTTGCCACACGCTAACAGGCAGAGTCCCAGACTGCCTGGAGGGTTACAGTCACTTAGTCACATGGCATGCATCAGCGCTTTGATTGTTACCGACACATCTCTGAGCCCCTGGCTCCCCAGCACAGGTGCGAGGATGCGGGGGCGAGGGGTTGGTGGGGTGGGTGAGTGCAGAGGAAGATAAGCATACCTTTTCGCCATGCAGTCAAACTGTTTTTTTTAGATTTCATACAAATAAACAAAACATTTGACTTTACAAAAACAGTAGAGAAAAACAACAAAAAAGGTTCAAAAGATAATTTTTCTTTTTCATTTTGTATGATTTTTTATTTTTATCCATCTTGCAACTGATATGAGCACCTTATGTAAAACAGCAATTTCCTCTACACTGCTTGTGATGCACAGCTCTGGATTAAGTTGTTTAAAAGAGACATTAGTTTGCTGGATGGATTTAGTGTTGAGATGCAAGAGGGTTTTGGGTATTGTGTGCATTAGTCTCCTCTCTGAAGCTTGTGCATAAGAGGTAATGAATATATATGTGTATGTATATATGCATGTGCATGTGTGTGTGTGTGTGTGTGTGTGTGTGTGTGTGTGTGTGTAATTCCTATATCAAAAGGAATACAGAGAAACTCAGTAGAAATGGTAATTATAGGGAGGAAAATCTAACTTGATCAGAACTTCGCATCCATCTGTTAGCAGCACAACAGTAGTAGCATTTGGACTAATCATGACAGGCAAAACAGCTGAAACACAATCTGTAAACAGTAGCTGAGTTCCTTAAAAGTCATAGTAAATGATGAGAGCCGGTGTGCTCCCCAAGTGGATTGCAGCCATCAATAAAATGCTGTTATGAAGATGCTTGACGTTGACAGCATGTTGCTGGATTACGTTACCAGCTGACTTCTTCCTATAACTCTAAGAGGTCCACTGGGTTTACAGGTCTTTGAGCCCAAGCATCATTTTTATAACCTTTTATGAATCTTTATAACTCCATAAATGTTTTATGGTGCCTGTAAACATGAATCGTATGAAATAATTGTTTCATCTGTGATTCCAGTTGCTCCTTGTTATCTTTTCACCTCTTCCATCTGTTATTTTCAATTTGACCGCAGAAGCATCGCCTCTATTAAATCTCATGGGTTATTAATCTCCTTTAGGTTGGCAGTGTGTTGTGACCCGTACAGCTCCCTGAGGACCCTCTAATAACTGCTAATGGGCTGTTAAAGTAGTGGGCGGGGCCTGCGCCGCTCACGACTGGATGGCGAGGTCTCACTGCCAATTACAGCTGATCGAGCGGGAGAGGTTGAGGGTGTGAGTGAGACTGCACCTGCATGCATGTGTGTCTATGCGTGTCTGTCAGTCACACTCTTTTTCCACCCAGCTAGCTGTGAGTCATTAGCAGCAGCAGCTAGTCATTAAGCCCGTCATTTCCTCTGTCTGTCAGCTGACCTGCTGATTTGGACAGCTTCTATACTTAACCTATGAACTCGGATTCCCTTTCTTGTGAGGAGTGTGTGTGTGTGTGTGTGTGTGGGTTGCAGTGGAGGGCTGTGTGCAGAGCATGTTGTATAATCAATCAAAGGAGCCATATTTAATGTTGGGTACATGTGTTTGGCTGTGTGCCAGTCATTGCCATGTGTTTGGTTGAACAAAATTCTGTGAACATTAGTGGTTTCAGCGTGTTTTTTAAAAGTGTGTTACCAAACCTGAATACAGGCAAGATCAAAGGCAAGACAATGAACTGATTCCTTTAGATTTTTAATGATTTTAATGATGGAGTTGGCGTGATGTTTTAAATCCTCTCTTATAAACTGTTACGTTTTGCAGTTATTGCCATTATGTAAAGTGCTTCTATGAAAGGGGTAGAAGTAAAAAGATTACCTGAGACTCGGACTCTATAGCTTGTATTTTGAGTCACTCTACTTGTTCCCTAATGTGAGAAACTTTTGGCTTGCTTTTTAAAATCAAACAACTAGTGTGAGTAGATGTATAGAGTCTAATCTGTGTAAAACTGTGTAAATGTCGCTGTGTGGACTATGTGGTGTCTCTGTTGGGTTAAAATCTGAACCAAAGTACGCTAGAGAAGACAGCCATCATCGAAATGTGATTTTCTTGTAACTTTTGCTAGCCTTGTTTCTCTTTACTGTCTTTATACAAAGCATCATATCTCCACTGCCACATTCCTGTAAATACAGTCTAATTACTTTCAAGAATATGCTGCACTTTTACCAAATTTTATGTCTTTGCATAATAGTACTTTGAAAACCTGCTGCAGGGAAAAAAAATCATATCCTCCCTCACTAAAGTTTTGTACAGGTGTGTACTGTTCCCTTCATTTAAATATCTTCTAATACCTTCTGACTTCTCCACCGCTGGGATTAACCTTGTGCTACTTTGTCTTAACTGCTGCTTCGTGTGGCTCTCGGGGAGCTTTCTGGAGCCCTGCTAGTGGTGATAGAAGCAGAAATTAGGCAGCTTTCTGCCCCAAAGCTGCTGCATTAAGACAGCCCTCACCTTGGCCTGCGGGAGTCGCGTTAGTCGCATAGCTAATCCAAAAGCTAGCAAAGTCAGGCAGTCAGACCTTGAGCTAACTAAAGCTACCTCTTTGTCTTCCCAAGATAAGGTAATAGGGATACTGAGGGGTTAAGGTGAAGTTTTGTGGTTGTATTTCAGTTTCAGGTGCCACTTGTAATGGATGACCAGTGAATATCTCAGTAAATACAGGCTGTCAGGTAGAAGAGAAGGAATCATGGGGGTATTGTCTTAAGAGGATAAGGCAATGAGAGGCTTAGAGAGTTGTATCAGTGGACCAGGATGGGGCGACTTGCATAGTAATACCTGCTATCTAGATGTGACACCTGAGCTTGGCCCTTGAGTACAGTAGGCAGTGTTAATATTCCCTTTTGTCTTGTCCTGATAAGCTAATGAGGTTTATAGCGAAGGGTGATGGGAGTGTTAAGAGCTGCATTAGTGGGCGGAGAGGAACAAACGAGAGCCAAGCTGTTAAAGCTCCTTGTTAGAGTCCGTAGGGCAGGTTTCAGCCCCATGTGTTGTCTTGTGCTGATAAGGAGCAGAGGACAGAAGAGGAACAGGTTAAAATTAGAGCTCAGAAGCGGGAATATTATGATCGACATTTCTTCTTTTCACATATGTAATTTCTGTTTTCTGTCTCTACACGTGCTTGTATGGATTGTTTTAAAAATATTTTTCAAACAACTTAACATACTTTCACATATAGTTTGCTGTTAATCACAGAAATGAAACAAAAGTGTTTGACAAATATTTTTTTAATGATAGCCCCTTAAATTTGTAAAGGCTGTTGCACAGTATTTCCATACTACATTTGAGTCTAATATGACTAAATATAGCCACGACCAACTTTATGTATAGGAATGTATTTATCCTATATATTCAGCTTATAAGATTGGTTTAGCAAAGGCCATATTCAGGAAGCACAATAGTATCAGAGCTTAAAGTAAACACTAAGCTTATATCCATCAGGAGGCAGCAAACCTGTCTTCCAATAAAGAATAAAGTTGCTCCATAACTATTTATGGAGCCAAGTTAGTTTAAAAGTATTGCATGTGTCATTTGTCTTTTCAAACCTTTTTTCTGCTGGCCAAAAAATAAATTTAGTTAATGTTGAGTGTTTTCTTAACACCTATGTAATCCAGTTCTTTACCCTTTTCAGGCAGTCATTGCAAGTACAAGCAAGAAGTGATCACATGTTTTCTGCTGCCTTGATTAGTGGATTAAAGGAGGAAAGTGCAGGACTCAAAGGTGGGATGAATAACAAAAAAACCCTTTATTCAGTGTTAAAAACAAACAAACAAACAAACAAACCCACAAACAAACAAACAAACAAAAAAAACAAACAGAAATCCAAATCCGGACTTGGAATCAGGAAAACAAGGAGCACACAGTGGATAAGCAGACACAATGACAACAGTTAAACAGAAGGACTATTTAATTTTAATCTATTTATTTAAAAGGGACAATGCAGTTTAACATAGCCCAAGTACAAAACATGAAACTGATGTAACGCACATAAGTTTATAGCTATTGCTAATTTTCAACAATTGTCCCTTGTTGGGCTCACAATCAAAATAGATACATTTTACAAAATGTATCTATTTTGATTCATTTTGTTCATTGATTTATTTTGATTATTTTACAAAAACATACATTTTCATAAAACCAAATTACATCATAAATACAACTGCAATTAATAGACAATAAAATAAAATTAAAAATCGTTAGTTAAAATGACTACATTTCTGATTTCCCTTCCCAAACTTTAACCTACAGGATCTGATGTCTGTAATCAATTTGATTTCGGTTGGAAGTGTGTTCCACAGATGGCCTTTATGGAAAAAGCTGACTGACCAAATTTAGATCTGCGATATAATATCTTGCAGTTGCCGTTCACCATGCTCCTAGTAATACGAATACTATCTTGTCTCTGGATGTATCTATTGAGACACTCTGGGGCCATCCTATTTATACATTTAAAGACTAATTTAAGAAAACACAAATGATTAAAACTCTTAAAACTAAGTAGATTATATTTCTTCAAAATGTGACAGTGGTGCCACCGAACAGATTTTTTATCCATTATTTTTAAAGATTGGTTATATAAGGACCACAGGCTGAATTGCTGATGGTGCTGCTTGGGTCCAAACTGTCATACAATATGAAAAATGAGAGAATATCATAGAATGCATAAATATCTGAGCTGCTGAAGTAGGTATATAGTGCCGAATTAACTTAAAACAATTCAGATTAGCCTTGACCGTCTTAGAAATCTTCTTTACATGCTTGTCAAATTTAAGATGTGAATCTAAAATTATTCCAAAAAACTCAAAATCTTTGACCTCCTTTATTTCTTTGTTCCTTAACTTGATTTTAAAACCATCAGATAAACTTCGTTTCCTAATAGAAAAACACATAGAAACTGTTTTTTTTAATTCAATACAAGATGATTATGTTTCAGCCATTGTTGGACATCATTTAGATGTACCGGTAAGGTGTCTGCTGCTTCGCCAGGTGACTTAGTTGGTATGTGTATAACTGCATCATCTGCATAAAGCTGGCAGTTAGCTTTTGGACAACTGGCAGGCAAATCATCTATAAACAAACTAAACAGCAATGGGCCAAGAACAGATCCTTGGGGAATACCGATTCTGTTTTCCAACATGGATCACTTTTCTTTATCAACCCTCACACACTGCTCTCTTTTGTGAAGACAGGACTCAAACCAATCAACTGCTTGCTTTGAAAAGTCAAATTTTATCAACTTGGAAAGAAGTATGTCATGGCTGACTGTGTCAAAAGCCTTTTTTAGGTCAAGGAACACTGCACCCACAACATTACCATTATCCAAATTACACTTAATATTTTCAACAAAATAGCAATTTGCCACTTCTGTGGAAAATTTTGGTCTAAAACCAAACTGCATTGGATGAAGCAGTTGGTTAGTCTCTAAGTAATCAATTAACTGTGCTGCCACAACCTTCTTAAGCACATTCGAAAGAACAGGGAGTATGGAAAACACAAAGGGTAATCAGGGAAGTCGAGTTTTGGAAACAAGATACAGGTGAAGACCATAAAGATGATGAAGGGAGTTTTTCAAATTAAAAAAGGCTAAAATAATAGAGAAATAATCAATAATAAAGAAAATGTTAACAGGAATAACATTATGAGCAGAGATGCTTGGTAGCTGTTACTGACTTTACACCAACACTTTCTACAAGTAATTCTTATATAATGAAGCTGGTAAGTTTACATAGAAATATTACGTTAAACTGTTCATCTTATGCATTTCATAAGATTTTACAAAAACAAAAGTAATTTTGTTGCTTGTATGTGACACAGTTGAATTGAGGCTAAAACCTCAACAAATACACAATAATAAACATAAATAATAAATAAACAAATATTTCACTATGCTCAATTTTTGCATTTTAATATTGCAAAAATGGATTAACTAATGCTACACAATGGATACTTTGGTTAATATGTTTAGCTGTGAAGCATCATATTTTACTATTGCACAAAGTTACATCACAAAAACTCAAACAGAAATCAAGAGTAAGAAAGAATGAATATTCCTTCTTTTTACCAAATGTGTGGACACTGTGAAAAATATATGTTTTTGTAAAAAATAATGTATACATATCCTTGGCTAGTTTTTTAATTAAAATTTTGTGACTGTTTTCTTAATTATTATTTTTAGCAGGGAATTGTAAAACAGGATGTAATGTTCTGAGAAATTGCCGTGAGTGGACTCTCCAATGTTCACATCCCTGTGTTTGAATAAATTCAGATTATATGAGCTTGCTGATGCTGGTGTTTTGTCTCCCTTGTATTAAACAACTGTTAGTGATTCTTTTTTCATATCATAATCTTGTTTCCTGTATCATCTTAGAGGGATGTTATCAGAAATACAAAATTCAGTTTTTATGGACACACACGTACATATCTAATTTTTTACACAGCTCAGAGGAGGCATAGACTTTATTCGATATTATTAAAAGTAGCGCAAAGAGCAAAAGTAGATCTTTATATATGTAATTTTCTTTTTTCTTTTTAACTATTTTTTCTCTGTGTGGCTACTTTAAGTAATGCACCAAATATTTGATGGACACCAGCTATAGAAACAGAAAAATTAGTACTTAATACTTTTCTCATCTTGGAGGGAAAGTGGTGTCACCAAACTAAATCATGCACAGAGTGAGAATGAATGCTGAAAATAGAAGGTGTCAACAAAGACATGGCTCTGTGTGTGTGCTGCCTTTAAAGATGCCCGGTGGATAAGCAGCAGCGTGCGCTGGTGTTTGTGTCTGAGTGTGGATCTATAACTAATGGTGCCGATTATGAGCCAGAAGATGTGGCCTTGTGTAATTGCCTGCCATTCCTCAAACAGCAAGCTGACAGCATCACAATAAAAAACCCAGGGGGAGGGGGGAAACCCAGGAGGACAAATGACTGGAGGTTAGCATACATGCACACGCTCACAAGAAGTTCGATACACATGTGTGAGCGTAATGTAATACAAACACAATTAAACAGAACAAAAGTATTTCACAATGAAGTGTTCAACATAAGCTGCTTTTACTTTACAGCTTTAATTCTTCATCTGTCTGCGATTACACTGATACTTCAGCAAAACATGTTGATGGTGCAGTTTTGTCTACTTTTGATATTAGATTATATACTTCATCATTTCAGGTATGAACTAGTACTTGGAATGTCAGCCCTGAGGTTTAATAGACCTCTACACCTATTATTGATTGGAACCTGTATTTGTGAGCATACAGGCTTCTGGATGTGCGTATATGCCAATCGCTGCTGTTGATGGCAGTGTGCGCAAGCCTCTTGAGGCCTCAAGGCCTCTCAGATATGTCATGCACACACACAAAGGCAGACCAAGCCGTGCACACATCGACTGGCACCCTGCTCTGCTTTTAGAGCCATTACTGTCAAACAGCTGTTAGCATGTCAAGAGAAGTGCTGTTGATGGGATAGAGCAAAGGAGGGAGAGAAGCTGAAGGATAAATGGTCAGGGCCAATAGATAGATGGATAGATGGATAGATAATTGGGTGTAGAGGGAAGGAGGAGGGGTGCAGGGGATGAAGTGGTGAATGGGGTAGTTTGAAGGGAGCGCAGATGGGGGGTGAAGGGCTGGGCTAGGCCTTCTCTAAGTGAAGACAGATTGATGTGGGTGTCAGAGAGGACTCCAGAGAGGAACAGCCCTTTATTTGACAGTCAATTATCAGATAGACCCAGTGGCCTTGCAGTCCAACAGCCGTCACCTTCATACAGTACACAAGTGCGTTTCAAACACTGGCTTGGGATCTAGAGTTAGACAACTGGAAACGAAAATGAGGTCTTAAAAATATCAGTTCCAGCTGTGATCTGTATCATACTATACTTTGTGGTGTTTCTTACACTTTTATGATACTGACATACTAAGTAAACCCAAGTGAGCAATAAAACAACATACGTAACTCGAATGGTAGAGGCCAAACCAATGAGTGAGTTCAACAGTTTTTCAGTTTTAAACACATTTTTGAGAGATTATTTAAAATATTTGTTCGTTAAAAAAAAACAAAAAAACAAAACAAGATTAAGCACAGTATAAAACTGATAACCTAAACATATTCAAATAAACAAGAGAAAACATCTAAAAGTTGAAACAGAGATAGCTGGTAATTCTAGAAGCAGTCCAGTTTAAGTGATGCTATTGCATAATCTTTTAGTGTCACTCACATAAAAACCTGAAAAGTGTGGCGATGTAAGCGATTAACCAAAAATAAAGAAATGTATTTAAAAAAACAAACTTTTGGTAGGTTAAATGTGACATACTCAGCTGTTTCCAGAGCTTTCTACAATCAGAAATTGGCTTATAAACAGTGTTGGTCAAGTTACTTTAAAAAAAGTAATTAGTTACAGATTATTCATTATGTCTCCAAAAAGTAATCCCATTACTTTACTGATTACTTATTTTCAAAAGTAATTAGTTACTTAGTTACTTAGATCCAAGGTTTTCTCTGTGAATTTGTGGCGGCTTGCTAGTTGCTCGGATTTGAAGTTTAATTTTTAGCTGTAAAAAGAAGTGTTCTTCCCACGCAGAGTGTACAGCATGTTTTAGTCACTTTTTACAGAATAAAACTTGAAAGGACTTTCACCCTTTAAATGCTGCATGTTAGTACTTTCTCCCAGACTCCATATTATCCATTGGTGATCTACACAAAATCACAACGGTTTAGTAACACAGTAACGCAACATGCTTACAGGAAAGTAACAGTTATCTAATTACTTTTTTTGCAATAGTAATCCCATACATTACTCGTTACTTACAAAAGGCAATCAGATCACAGTAATGCGTTACGTGTAACGCTTTACTGCGCATCTCTGCTTATAAATATCAGTATGTTCACCGGGAACACACAAGCATAAAGTTCGCAATTTGTCTGTTTTTCAGTAACGATGCTGCAGTCAGTCTTTCTCTTATACTCCCTGAAGCTTGAATATTGAATTCCACTGGACAATGAGCAGCACTGCATCACTTTAAAATTTCACACTGTAATATCATCAGTACTGTATATCAGCATCTAGCATCACAAGAGGCAAATATTCAAATTAACTACAATATATATATATATATGAGGTGTAAACCATTTTCTATGCCTTGTTAGAGACAATTAGTCTGATAAATAGAATCAATTTTGTAACTTCTGATTATTCTTCCTTAGAAATGTGCTGTAGCTCAGTGATGACATATTAGTTTAAAACAGTGAGTATGTGAGTTTTGGATCTTCTCATAAAATGCAACTTTTGAGGTAAACCACATTTTAGTTGTGGATTTGTAGAAATTACCACCTTTTATTCTCAACCTGTCACTGATTGTGTAAAAAATGAATTGAATCATTTGGAACATTCTCTGTGGCATCTATTAGCAGTATGTTTTAAAATAATTTCAGTTCGATATCTCTGCAGAAACATGATGTATTTTTTTTTCACCACTGTGAGACTCATTTGCTAAATCCACCACAAAATAGAAAGCAATATTTCTCTTTTTATGAGCTTTGAAAATGATGTTGCCCATGTAGCAGGTTCTTTCAGTGAAGCACACTCACCAGGAATGGGGAAGTTTTTGAAGGGGCCTCACAGAGCGCCGCAGCCTTGCAGACAAGGTCGGCAGAGTTGCGTTTCTATTGGCTAGCTGTGGGGTTTGGCGACGAAGCCTCATGTGTGCTATTCAGTACTTAGCCTTGAGCTGGATGCCACAGGCAAGTGTTGCAAAAAAACCCCAAACCAAAACAACAAAAAACCTCCAAAATAAAACAAAAGCATGTACACACACACAGATTGACATGATTACTTCCCACTGGAGCAGATACATAAATAGATGTACTGTAGAGGCCTTTAATTTCGCAACTAGAGATCATGGTAGTTGTGTTCAATTTAAACCAAGCAGGACAGGTGGAATACTGAATCACTTAGTCTTAGTTTGAAACCACTGGATGCACACATAGATAAAAAGAAAAATCTTCAAAGGTAAAAACAACATACAGAATACAATTGAAGAGTCCTGTGTGACCCAAAATATTACGCATGATCTTTGCAACACATGATCTTTGTTTGTTTATTTGTCACCTCCTCAGGCACAATATGATTTTTATTCTATGATGATAGCATCTCCTTTATATGCACAAAACCTTGAATCCTATATTATGACGTCATCACATTTCCTAGCAAATGTCTAGCAACTAACTAAAACCACAGACCATAGCCATGTACTTGTATCTGAAATGACTGCTGACTTGGTGGTTTATCTGCTGACTGCTGAGGCGTACATTTCAAGAAACAGTTAAAGTTCATAAGTTTCGGTGTATATTTCTTTGTGTAGTATATCATATATGTATGCATATACGGGTGTCTACCTGTCTGATTGAAACTTTGCATGAACATCGTCGTACATAAAGCGATTACTAACATCTAAATGTTTATTTAAAAAAAGATACATATTCATGTCACGTTCAACACACATCGCTGCTACGTAACTCACCCAAATTTATGTCTGCAGCTGAATTTTGTTCGAGTCAACAGCAGATGTGGGATGAATGATTTGGAGGCTGCTCAGTAAAACAGAAATTAGTAGCATTTCAAAAGCTCGTGTATAATGGAAATCAGTGCAGTGGTTTGCAGTCACCTAACAGTCATTTGGTGTACGATCTCCGGTTAAGTCCCGCGAGTCGTGTTGGGAAGAGCAAATGTGGCAAGCTATCTGCTGTTGGTCATCCCTTGTGAATAAGGGAGCAGCTGAAAGTTGCTATACATGAGTGGATCCAGAACATCACTGATTTCTAGATTGGTTTACAAAAGTTTGCATCCCAGTCATTAATGGGTTACTCATCCAAAGATACTGCAGGTGATATGAAAACATTGGCAGTCTCTGTCCTGTTAAACAGACAGACAGACAGACAGACAGACAGACAGACAGACAGACACACAGACACACACACACACACACACACACACACACACACACACACACACACACTTTTTTTTTACTGAGTGCGGATGCTAGCACTGTGCACTTCATATTGGCATACTTTCATAGAGACACACAGTCTGAAAAGGCAATATCATATGAGCGGCTTACTTTGAAATGCAGGTCAAGTTAACACCATTTAAAATAAAGCCTAATGAGATCAGGAAGACAGTGGCACAGCTTTGTTTCTCGCATTTTCATGGCGTCAGTGCTCTTTTTATGCAAAGTCAACATCAAACCTTCTACGTGTCTTTCACCTTCACTGATCTTCTTTCATGTTGTGCTTTTTAATCACAAGAAGCAGATTCAAAGAACAGTTTTCTATTTCTCAATGTTAACTGCACATTCTTTTCAGGATTCATGAATTAAGACAAAGTTATTAAGAGACCAGTTGTCTTTCTGTGAGGTGTTTGCATTAGGAGGTGCTGGAGCAGCTGCTGTGTAGATAGAGAGATGATGGAGACAGGTGGAGCTTTCACGGCCACATCTGCGAGACGCTTCTTTGTATTCCTGTGCTTACTCCTGTGATACATCTAGCATCTATAGCTTGGTTCTTTGGGGCTGATTTAATGTAAGCAGATTTAGTTTGTTTGTGTGTCTGTCAGCAGTGTGCTATCAGTGCCCCCTGCAGTAAAACCAAAGGGAATAAAGAGACGAGGGAACAAGAGGGACACAGCGGAGGAAAGATATGGAGAGAGGGAGAACAAGAGGATCGTTTTCATTATCTCCAGCCCACAGAGGAACTTAATCACACTCATACGACCGAGAGGTCTTATAGCCAAAAATGGGATCCTGTGAGCAGAGGTATCTGGCAATTTGCAGCAGTCACACAAAAATGCCCAAATCAAATGCCCGAGATTTCATTTGAACAGGTAATGTAAATAAAATGGCAGGAATTGTACACAGTGCCTAAAATCTGCCACCCTATTTTTTAAAAGATGAGCTTCCATGAGTGTACTGGGCAATGATGTCCTTTTTAATTTCAGGGCTCCACAAGGAATGGAGCTACAGAGGGAACAGTATGTGAAAATACATTTACTTTCATCCTTTGTTTTTGTAGGAGTGTTTAGTGTTGAAGGCCTCGTGTCGTTCAATTGTTCCTCCATCAATTCAGCTGCTTTTTTTAAAAGCTGCTTTGAATCTCACTCTTACCGTTATATGCAGGCAGTTACTGGATCTCATGAAGGTCTGAAGGTTGTCAGTGGCACCAAATTATCAGATTTCAAGGCGGCGAGTGTCCGCAAAATTGAAAGTTAAGATCTTTTTATTTTTCTTTCTTTCCCTTTTATTGTTTAATTTCTCATATTTTGCCACAGATTAAGACCATGAGCAGAATCTACTTTCAATTTGAAACATTTTGGCACAAAAAATTTTCAACACCTTCAACCGTGGGTAAATCCTAACCTCTCGTGATGTTGTTTAATCAGTACCGGGTATTCGCGGGTATGCGCAGCTGCTTTCTTTCTTGGTGTTGTAGCCATTTGTAATCCAGAATCTAGCTGTGCATTTCTTTTGATTCCTATGTGAACAATATGCTAAAAATTATGTGCAAATTTCTGCTATTTGTCTCTAAGTTTTAGCTAAAGCCTCCCACCACTGTCATCATTTTTAGATATTTATTCAACAAATGCACCGGTATGTTTTTTTTCTAACGGTACGCAGAATAATAGTAAAAATACTGTCAGCCACAGATTTTACATACTCAGCCCCGATCACCTAAAATATCCATCAAAAGATGCCATCAGTTATATTTACTTACCTAAATTTACAGATTAAAAGTCCATAACTCCTTTTTCTTCCCAGCAGCTTTATTCTTTGGAGCTTTTTTCCCCCTGTGTGTCTCTAGCAGTGTGGTTTTAGCTTTAAAGTGTCTCTCCTCTCTGCCTAATCCTGTTAAAGAGGCAGCTGGGGCTCCAATAGATGGCATCACAGCACTAGGCTTGAGCCATCTCTCTGCTCTGCTCTGCTCTGCTGTGCAGTGCTGTGGTGGGATGCTTGTGAGCCGCGAGCCCTGCTGGGATGTGGACCACATTAACAAAACATAAAATAAAATCAGACAAAAAAAGTAAAAATTAAGAGTATAAGCCAAAATTGAGACAAAGCTCAATATATTATTTTATTCATTTTTTAAAATTTTTATTTCTCTGCTTTCTTTGCTAAATATATCTGAGTAGTTTTCCCACTCGGATTAGTATTAGATTTTTATTTATAGCATGGAAAAACAAAGAAAATAGTGCTGTGCTTTTAGGCATCCTATTACGTGGTAATCTCAGAACATAAATATTTAATATAAACATGTATTTATACCAAATGTGTGATGGCTAAATCCATTTTTATTTCACCTCAGCTAAAAAAAATGGATACATTTAAGAGTATATATAATATGGATAATTGATGTATTTCATGGGGCTTTAATAAATAAAACTGGTGAAGCGATATGTCAGAAAACAGAACCCCTGCCACGTTTCATTTCCTTACTTATTCAGGTTTTATTTCATTACAGTTTGGCCTTTTGAAGCCAGTCAGTCCTGTAACTCAGTGTGAATCACTTTGCTGTTGACAGTTATGACTCCGGATTATAACCTGTGTGTGTGTGTGTGTGTGTGTGTGTGTGTGTGTGTGTGTGTGTGTGTGTGTGTGTGTGTGTGTGTGTGTGAGGCCATGTCTCTGTAATGTGATTAATCGCACTCTATTATCCCGCCCTCATTTGTCCTCACAATGCACTGTTTTATAAGGAATTAACACAGGTATTCATGGCCTCGCACAATAAATCAACATCAGCACCTCGCTGCTCAAGCGAAATCATATTTTCTGAAGAAGCGTCAGTTTGGCGCCGGTGTGTGCAGCCCTCCACCGATCTGCCGTTGTGGCTTTCAGCTGTAGATATGCGTGTGTTTCGGCTTGGCTTTAATGTGTTTTTGTGTGTGTGTGGGAATCCCCTGCTGGTCTGTTTGGTGCAGACACTTAAGAAAGGAGAAAAGATAGACAGCTTGGATAATAGTGCATTTTTCTACAGCAAAATGTATAAAAAAAAAAAAAAGGGAGGGGGGCGCCTGAAATGACAAATGATTGTGGCCTAAAACAGGCAGCGACAGAAAAAGAGAGAAAGAAAGAGGTAGATGGGGAGAGGGAAAAAAATGTATTCATTAGAAATTGCACGTGGATAGTAAGGAGCGCCGTGTTGGCTTTCAGTGCTGGCTCGATGTCTCGATTTGAATTTGTGTTTTGGTGCACGACGTACAGAAGCACTGAGTTTGAGTTATCTTCTGAGGTCGGTTGCTTTGTGAG
Source organism: Diplotaxodon limnothrissa (assembly GCF_057381915.1). Classification (NCBI taxonomy): domain Eukaryota; kingdom Metazoa; phylum Chordata; class Actinopteri; order Cichliformes; family Cichlidae; genus Diplotaxodon; species Diplotaxodon limnothrissa. The sequence continues at coordinate 10,441,677 of NC_140612.1, read as the reverse complement.
AGACTAAAACGTATAAAAAATATATTGTGTTTGATAAAATAATTTCTTTTGTCTTCTTTTTTGAGATAAAATAAATGTGGAATTTATAGATACAGATGTGACTCTGCTATATTTATTATTTGGCTGATTAATACTGCAGCAGTTAACAAAAAAAGACTCTTATTTTATATTTTCCTTTAAATACTGATGGCAGCTGCTTCTTCTGTGGTGTTGGTCTTACATTACAGCACTGTAATATTTAAAAGGTCAAAGCTCCTCAGCTGGATTTTGTCATTTTCCTCAGATAGAGGTATCATTTCAAAATGACAGCCGCTCCCGTTTAATGTCCTTTAATGTCATTTAAATCTCTAACTGTTGTGTGCAGGCTGATAATCTTCCTCTTTGTGATCTGCGGACTAATGAGACCTCTCTTTCTGCCTCCCTGGGCTGAAGTCTCCATCCTAATTTCTTAATGCTGGAACACAAAGAATTGGCTGCAGTGTGGCCTCAGAGGAGATCCACACTGACCATGATTTGATTGAATAAAGGGGAGGGAAAAGAAGAAGAAGAAGAAGAAGGAGACAGGGTGAAAAGGAGGGAGGCGAAAGAAAAATACAGGCAGTGTAAGAAACAGCGGCGGTGCCGAGCGTTTTTAAGGTGGTGTTGATGAAAGGCTGTCATTTTAGCCAATTAAAGGGATGTAAGGGAGGGAGAGAGGCTTAATTTTACGCTAAAAGGTCCCACCTTTGCATACAGGGGAATGAAGGAAAAAAATCGACCAATCTTCTTCTTCCATAGTAATGTCACATCTGTGATTAGCATGCAGGAAAATCCGACATGATATTTAATAGCAGATGAGAGGAAGGACACCGTTTAGAGGGAAGTGTGGACACCTGGGCCGTGTGCTGTCCTGCTAACATCACGCCTAACGCTCAAGGGTAACGCGTGGCCTCGGCTATGAGGCATGAATGCAGATATTTTCATCTGATAACACATTTGCTCCGTGTTTTCTTCACATTTATGTCAGACTAAAAGCTAAATGTCAGCATTACGTGTCTTTGTCACAATCTTTTTGTTCGAAGCGGAGTGAAAAATACAAACACTGTAACCGGTTGTATTTTAGGAAGATTCATTAACATCATTTCAACAAGAAAAGAAAAACTAAAAGTGCTTTAGTTGGGCTACTGCTAACTGATGCAGTCCTTTCCTGTCAAACAGTTTACAGTAAAACAACTCTAAATGCTGAAAAGCTTTACTTAGGATTGCTTGCAGTTTCCTGCTGTAATATGCTAATAAGCTCTGTGAGCCAATGTATACATATAGCTTCCATTTATACTCAAACTAAACGATGTATTTTTAGATGTATATTAATAATACTTAATTGCATGTTAGAAAGCCATCAACACCAAGACACTGTACTGGTAGACAATGGCTTAAATGCATCCGCATCAACCATACCATGACAGATATGATCCTATACGAAATGCTTAAAGCCTTTCTTTATTTGTGAGTCTTCACTCTGATGGAGTTCGATAGCTTTCAGTCTGGCTCTTATTGTGAAATATTTCGCAGGATTTCAATCAATCTCCATTCCCGCACTTTCTCCATCTCTCATTCTCTTTGTCTTCATCATCAGACCTCAGATAATAAGCTCCCTCGCTTGTCTGCCTTGTCTCATTCAGCTCGTCTTGTCTCCATCTCGGCGTTTCTTTGCTTATTTTTTTCCCCTTCATCCGTCAGTCGCTCCCTCCATCTCGAGAGGTCTGAGATTTGTTGTTGCTGAGCACCGTCTCAAGGTTGGCTTTTACATCACAATTTATGTTAAAAAAAGTGTGAACGTCACTTGTTTTAGCTCTCAAGTAGTCTGCACTTTTTGTTTCATGACGGAATGCAAAATTTGAAGCGTTTTCAGTGGTTTATATGACGAGACCGAGGATATCCCACATTTCTCTCATTGTCTGCCTTTGAAAAGCCCAAAACTCACAAGTAACTAATCCTATATTGAATATTGTCTTTGGCTCACAAGTAGTTTAATCCACTGTGCCAAGGAGCTCCACATCAGTGCAGCACCCAGTGACACGATGCTTCGCTAAGATGAACGTAAAAATATGGTCCTGTGCTGTAAACATTTTAAAATGTGTCTCAGTCCTCAGGAAGTAAGTAGTCCCCCCAGAAATTCATTGTTTACTCTGTTGTGACCCAACTTTGTTATAGTACCAGCTGTTTGAGGAAATCAGTTGGCCTTCTCTGAACACCTTAAAAGGAGCTGAAAACACTTTTAGTTTTGGTCTTTTTATAGGATTTCTCAGCAATAATATTAATAATGATAATAAATAAGTGGAGTAGTGCCGCCCTCATCTTTTACAAGTAGCAAAAGTGGGTTATTATTGTGGTGGACACAGGAGAGTAATTAAATAATGATGTTATGTCAGGGTTAGGTAATTGGATTAGCCTCAACAATATTTAGGTGAAGTGCATTAAATGATTTCTGATTTCCACCTGCTTGGTGATTTACTTACGTAAGAAAACATCTTGCTCAGCCTCGATACACGTCTGCAAACACACACACATGCTCTTCACACACACTCGCAGACAACATGAGTGTGTGCTCATACATTTAATGTATTACTCACAGATCAAATACAGGCTACCCACCTCCTTCTCTCCCCAGAGAGAGTGAGTGTGTGTGTGTGTTATTAACCCCAGCACCGCCGCTGCTTGTCTGCCGGCATTAACCCCATTATCTTCTCCTCTGTCCCCCCCGCTCTCTTTCTCTCTCCTCCCTCTTTCCAGCAGCAGTAATGAAGTGCAATAGGTGCACTTTTCCTCCCTTTCATGCGCTTATTCTTTCCTCTTTTACTCTCTCCCTCCATCTCTCCACAGTTGGCAGTGGCAGAGGTTAGACAAGCACACTCTCTCTCTGTCTCTCTTTCTCTCGCTCTCCCTGCATCCACCCCATCTCCCTTCCTTCCTCTCTCTCTCTCTCTCCCTCCTATCCTCACTAGGTCCCTGAGGTGCTTTCTGCTTAACAAGGCTGGATATCTGTTTCCTGAAATCAATCGTCTGTCTTAAACGAACATCCCTGACCATCTGCTTCAGGGGCTTACACACAGAGACGCACGCACACACACAGCAAACACACAAGCATTTCGGTTTGTTAGAGTTCCAATCCCAATATTTGTTGAGCGTATGATCCAGCGGGCTCTTCAAGGGCCCCTGAGAGCCGATGTCGGTGTTCTCCCGAGGCCCCTCGGGCTGCCTGGCTGAAGGGCCTCGCACTTGGCCCTGGCTCCCTTCCTCCTTTCTTCTCCCTCCCTCCCACTGTCGCTTTTCTGTTTGATTAATCTCTAAATCTGTGTGACATGTGGACGAGGCTTGGAGACTCAGCCAGGAAACTGTGTGTGTCTGCGTGTGTGTGTGCACAAGTATGTGCTGTCTGAATTTTTTTTAAATGCACAGCTAATCCCTTTAGCAAGCTGTTAGCGGTTGCACTGTGTTTGCGTGGTAACAGTGGCACTAGAGGACTTGACAGTGATAATCTCACATCTTGGTGAAACACTCTCACCCATGTTCACCTCGTGACCTTCCGGTTCAGTGATGCTCAAACTTCAAAGGAATGTTTCTAAAGCCCCGTCCACATATAAAGCGATTCCCTCGCTGCCCTTCACTCTGTAGCTGACACTTGGTCGCTAGGCTTTGGTTGAGTAGGTACATTTCCCACCCGTTCGTATAGCAGTCGTATCCGTTGCTCCCAGCGGTTGTCGCTTTAACAGCTTGCATTAAGTTTATTGCCACGTCGTTGCTGGTTACTTCTTGTGTGTTGAGCCCGTAATAATGCATCTCTTGACTGGGCCTGTGTTCTGTAAGGATTTCAGTTTCACAACAGATTTTATTTGACCTTGTATAGGACATATTTGAATAGTTTCCATGAGTGAAAATAGATTTTTTAGATCAGCACTGGAAACTCTGTGTGGAGAGAACTTCTCATTTTGACCTGTAAACTTGGACTGATGGTAAAATCCATTTAGCAGCAAGATGCTCCATAGTTTCACCTGCTAACAAAACAAAGGAAACATTTTCTCTTTCTTTTGGGTTTTTTTGTTGTTGTTTTTTTAATTAGACATTTGAGATTTTCCATATAATAATGATCTCCAAAATGGTCTAATTCAAAGAGAGTAAATACTGAGACTGGAGTCTTTCCAGCTTTAACTCAATGCAGTCGGAATCACCGTTTAGAATCCGGCATCTTTTCAACCCCAGATTCCTCCCCCTCCTCCCCGAGAGCTCTATTGTATTCCTGTATTCCCTCACCCCCAAGTCCCCCTTCAGTAATTACAACCAAAGTCAAAAGACGTTCCTGTCAGTCAAACACTCAGCTGTCACTTTCTGTGCTTTGTCTCTCACATCTCTGCCTGTCTGTTTGTCTGTCTGTGTCTTTGTCTCTGCTGAGCTCATGCTGGTCTATCAGAACAGCACAGTGTCGTTCTGTATGTACTCGGCTATGTTTTGTCTTTGAGCACATATGTGCATTTGCATCGTCTTCATAGTTTATGGGCTGTGAGAAGCAATTAATACCTGCCACTGTCGTTGGATGGTGGAGTGTGCAAAAGTTGATGTCATCGCTGCCAGCACGCAGCGTGCATTGGTGTGGCCTCAGCTGGTTGCACATCTCTTTTTTTGTGACTTTTCCTTAGCGATGTGGTCAGTGATGGTGATGAATGATCTAAAAGTTCCAGGAATGGGCGTTTAAAAATCAAAAACCTGATCTGCTGTAAATATAGCTGATGTCACTTTCAAGAGTTGTCATGTGACTCGGGACTGTATTATGCATGATGCTCTAGTCCCCTGAGCCACTTTGGACATGCACCACACTGCCATTGGGCTTGAAGAGTGGGGTCCTCTTTGACTGAAAACTGTTATAGGTCATAGTTAGAGACAAGGTTCTCAAGTGAACATGAAATTCTGATCAGTTTGCAGGCAGAAGTTGGTGCTTTTTGTGCAAGCTTGAAGAACATGGTGTAAGTATGGACACCACCTAACTGGACTTTCAAGGAACAGTCAAAAACTAGCAGCTGGTTTGGAATCTGTCAGATCCAAGAGAACCTGCCTAATTTAAATTAGGCAGGGACATGAGGGTTTCCAAATAGAGTGGACAAGGCGATCCATTGTGCAGAAAACCATGTATCTGTTTTCTGCAGAACTATTTTGTCTCCTGTTCTGACTTGTTCTATTCCTGGACAGCTACTGAGTTGGTGCAAACTTTAACACTAACAAAAGCTCCCCAAAACTTCACTCATTGTGGTTTGGCACTGTCATGTATAAATTAACTCAGAAAGACATCATTTGAAGCAGGCTGTGCAATGAAAAACTCTTTTATTCATTCTGACATCAACATGTGCCCCCCGTACCACAACTAGACCCAAACACACTGTCCCTTCACCTGTCATTACTCTCTTAAAATCTTTTCAGTCACATACCCTGTGCACATGTAGTGTTGAATGGTGAACGTTTTCCTGTCGGTTGCTGGTGCATTCACCTTGGATCACGGCAGTTTCCATGGATTCAGAGTAAAATAATAAAAACATTGAGTTTGCATGAATAAATCCTTTCTGTTAATTCATATATCCTCATTATTTTCAAGCAATTTTTATTATTGGTATACCTGATAGCTCCAAGACGTCTCAGGTGTCTGTTGAGGGATTTACTTGGAAAGAGATAATTGCTTTGTTTATAAAGTTTCTATGCAGGTTTTTGTTCATTTCGACCTGTTTTACCTCAAATCCATGATAGAACTTTTAATCCAAACTATCTTCACCAAAAATAAGAAACTCACAGCTATATACTGGTTTCTCCCCTCTTTTACTCTCCACTGTTGAACAAATGCAAAAGAATCCCAAAAATAAATCTTAAAAAAATATCCAGCTGTTTACTAGAAAATAGTAACGACTATCATATAGACGTCTGACATCTTTAGCGGTCATTTCAAGACCGATATCTTAAACATGGAAATGTCTGGCTGTGTGAGGATACTAATACTAAAGAGCGTATTTGTGAGTTTCACATGGTTCCTGGTGTAACAGCATAGCCACGGCATTGGCTGCAGGGACTCCAAACATCCTTGCAAAGTATGGGGTGATTGTGCATTCTGTGCATCCAGTGGGGGAAATATTGAGCACTTGGGAACATTTTTTGTATTTAACCCTTTTTTATTCAGCCATTTATTTTATGTACCACAAGTAAAACAAACAAACAAACAAACAAACAGCCTTTTAAAATCAAATGATTCTTTTTGATACACCCTGTATATGGTAACTGAAAGTCAACACACACATACACTGAGCAAGTGAACGCAAGGCTAATAGGGTTAATTGTCATGTAAAACCATCACTGCAGTCAACTTCACGGCCAATCACTCAAAATCTCTCTCTTTACACAGACATATTTACACATACTCCCGTGGGATCTGGCCTTGCCCAGATGGCTTTTTTCCCGGTGGCTGTGTGCTCTAGCATTTGTCTGTGTGTGTGTGTTTGTGTGTATGTTAGCATGTCAGCGAGAAGTGAGTGTGTGAGACCCTGGCAGGCCACAAGGGGCTTTGCGGTGAACACAGCGCATCTTCTCCGTCTAATTAATTTACTATTATATAGCACCTGTTTCAGGCTAGATAGAGCTGGGAGCAGACACACACACACACACACACACACACACACACACACACACACACACACACACATACACAAGCGCGCACACACACACAGGCTTATGAAATGGAGAGGCAGTGGGGGAGGTAAGGATGGACAGAGGGGAGAGAATAAAAGCTGCAGAGATAGGGAGGGCACGAAGGAAGGGAAAGAAAGGGGTGAGGAAAGGGTGGAAGGAGAATGAAAAGGCAGGCTGGGGAAGTAAGCAGTGGAGGGAGGGAGGAAGGGGGAGGAAGGGAGGGAGACAGTAATAAATGGGTTTGGAACTGATTATATTAAGCCGATTCTTTGATCATATTTAAGGCCTTAAAATGGAAATATGTTTTCTCTGATTGGGGGAGGAATGAAACTGGCAGTAGAGGAGGGGGTAGCTCATTACATTTCAGCAGCATAAAAAAAAAAACGCAGCATACACAAATAAGAGTCATTTTCTCTTCTGTCATTTGAATGCAGCTATCACTCCCTCCAACCTTTTATCTTTAACATATTACTCTGTGTTTTGTGATTTATTCCTGTCATTTGTCAGTTTCTCCCTTTTTTTAACTTGTGCTCCTATAAAGCTGCTCTGTAAGTACCAACTCATTACTTATGACTTCCCACTGACGACGTTAACACCTTGAAGTCTGTTTTTAATTCAGTTTCTTAGCAGTCAACTGGATAAATCATTCAAACTTGAAACTTAGAAAAGCCTCGGCAGTCCATTAGAATGATGGAATTTCTTCTTTAAAAGTCAGCTGTCTTACGAAACACTTGCTTCTTTGATAAACAGTTGAAGGTACAGTTGTACTTTAAGTTTCCATGGAAGCCTCTCAAGGTATGTTTCATTATGAAACGTCAATCTGAGCTGCTAATTGTTAAAATGTGTTCTGCTGAGAAATCTGAAGTTTGCTGTGGTATCGCATTGAACTCATTTATTTCCCCACTGTTTCCTTTGTTTCACCTCTTATCAGCCACTGTGTCAATATATTTTTCTACAGTGCATTGCTAAACTAAATCCCTGATGTTCAACAGGTCACAGAAATGGTGCACATTCATACTTGTAGCAATGATTTCTACCTTATACCTGTTTCACTCTGAATCACTCTGGTAGTTTCTGTGATGTTTTCCTTGAGTTTTCAGCTTTGTCAAATAAAAGTCCTCAATAGGATAAAGGTTTCTGTCAGTGTTTGAACTTTAGCTTAGCCCTACAGTCTCAGTAGGGAAAAGAGTGGTTTCAGATAGTGACAGAACAAACATATTGTGACCCTGTGCATTAAAATTGTAATCTTGTTTTGAAATTGTTGCTTCAGTGATGGGGATCAGGTTTTTGACCACTCGCATTCAGTTGCCATCCAAAGGCAACTTTGGTTTGTCACGACAGCAAATAAGTCAATTTGTGTTTGAATGAGGTTAAGCTCTAATTAAATATGGTGAAGTTGGACATTACTTGCATTGTCTTCGTGATACTATGCCAATTAATTGTGATAAAGCAGCATAAAATTGCAGATCTAGGTGCTTTCCACATTCATGGAAATTGAAATTGTTGCAGGACAATGATTTAACTGCAGAATGGCACTGATCAGATGCTCAACTATTTGGCAGCGAGCTGAGTCAAGTCCTCTATTGTAAAGAGATGTTTTGCCTATGAGTTGCTCTCATCGGTACAGAGAGACTCAGATTAATTGCAACATGTTCGGCACTCTGCCTGAGTTTATAAATTAAACTTCAGTTATTTGCAAACCTTTGTCAATCTGTCTGAGAGTTTACAGACAGGTTGCCGTTCATCAGGCGATCAGTGCAATTGGTTTGCAACTGAAAATGCAACTGATAATGAAAATGGGTTGCCCAGAGGATGAGGGTGTTGCACAATCAACCCCTGATCATGGCAACTAAAGAGCAAAAAGTAATGTGTGATACTTTACTTTTTACAACTACACAACCGGCTACAGCACAAACCTATCAGGCTGTTACAATATTTAAAGAAAATACTGAAAAAGAAGTAAAGATTAGTGAAATACATTTTCAGATTCAGACAACGTAATTTCCCCCCCAAAAAGGGCGGTTTGTTTGTTGCTTTTTCACACAGCCTACCCACACATCATACTCACAAGACCTACACGACCTTCTAAGCATGGAATGAGCACTCCACTTTGCAACTACACCTGGGAATATTGTTACATCCAACCAATCAAATCTGTTTTAAAATAGTTTAATTAAATTTTAGTGTTATTTTTTTCTGTTGATATATTTACACCTTAGTGCATTGTGGCATCGCTTCGACATGCTGTCCGTTTAAAAGTAATAGAAGCTGTGAACAGCTGCAGCGAGATATCATCACCTAGCTAATAGTTAATTGTACATCTAACAAAAATGGTTCATTTGGATTCATGTTTCTGGGGTGTGGTGAGTATAAGTGCAATAGTCTGTCAGACTAACACACTTTTATATGTTACACGCACACTGTATACAGGTCATACTTTAAAAAAATAAAATAAAAAATTGTATGTATAAGAGATATCAACATTTTAGGGTTAGGGTTAGCATTTTAAGGAAATACATAAAATGAAGTACAAAAAAAATATTTTATTGCGTTGATTGATTATCTTGTCCTCAGATCTGAGTATTTGACTTGGTGTAAATAGAATCAGGCAAAGTGGAAAAGATGCTTCGTTTAAATTTGATGCTCCTGGTATGGAAATATGTGAGTAGAATATGTGGCTAAAATGGTTTTCTGCCTGTACTTGTTTCTGAACAGCCTTTCTTCCCATTGTTTTTTTTTCACATCAAGCCCCCATGATCTGTCAGTCAGCCAAGCGATCACTGAGTAACACATCATCCCTGAGATGAATGCACTTTAATTAAGCACAACGCGACTTCTTTCCATGTGTGGGAACGAGTAAAATAAAGCATCAATGATACAAGAACAACTCCGCTCCCAATACTGTGATACACTGCCACCTCATCTTTCTGAGTTCATTAGTTTCCAGACCGGTGCTTCTCCTGGATTACCATAACCTGTCAGCCGTGAAACACCACAAAACAATTTTCTGCTTGTATAAAAAAAAGAGAGAGGAGAAGAAGAAGAAGGAAAAGCAGCCTACCTCGCTCTGTTGCCTTCCACAGCCACAGAGAGAGGGCGGGGAGGTTATGCTACCTGTATGTTGTTCTAATGAACACCAGGCTGAACTAATAAAAACATGTGAGGCAGAGAGAAGAGCTTGGAGTAAAGGGGTGGATGGAAATATCTGAAAGTGGAATTAATGCAGACAAGTGGCTGTGTTTCAAACATGTGATAGCTGTTTGGTAAAATATGACTCATTGATACATGAGGAACTGAGCATGGGCAACTGTGATCAAAACGTAGCAGGATTAAATACATTAGACACCAAATGTTAAAATTGAAAGGGCTAATATTTTAATTTTAATATTTCTTAACATCATTATTAATTTACTACCTTTGCAAATTTCCCTATGCTGTCCTGCTTATTTAATTTAAAGTACCTTGCAGACCAGCACATTAAATGTTTTATTTTAATTATTATTTCTTTTCTTTCTCTTTCTCTCTCTTTTATATGTAATTATTTATGTTTTAAACAGATTATGAGGTCATGGCTGAGGCAGTTAAATTGTAGTTGAGGTATTTTCACATTTTCAAGGTTGTGATCATGGATCAAAACAATGTAAAAAACCAATAGAGCCATATTGATTACAGAGCAAATTTTGTTCTCCTGCATGAATTTGCTGTAAATTGGAAACATTACATGCTTGCTGTTTGGTATTGGTATTTGGTGTAAATTGTACTGTAGGTCATCGTCCAATCAACCATCTGGAGTCAGGACACAGTGGCAGCAGGCTACACATGGTAGTCAACACTTGGCGTAGCAACATTTCTCCATTGAGCCTGAAGCATGGACCCAGCATTCCCCAGATCCTAAACTGATCAGACATCCATGGAATGCACTGGAACAAGCCAAATCTACCAAGACATCACGCTATAACCCAGATCACCCAAAGAACCAGCTATCAAAATGCTGGAGCCAGCCAATAACAAAAGACACTGCCAAAGATGCCTATACTCCTCAAGGGTCAGACAGGCCTTGGCAGCTTGAAAAAAACATAAAACTTTAGGTCAGTGGTTTTAACGTTGTGGCTGTTCAGTATTTTTTCCCTTAGATTAGGGTATCTGCCCAATTATAACTTGCCCGGGTAACTTAGGACTTAAAATGTCCTGCGAAATATATACCGTATTTTCACAACCATAAGGCGCACTTAAAAGTCTTAGATTTTCTTCAAAAAGTACGGCGCGCCCTATAGCGCAGTGCGCCCTATGTGTTGTAAGGAGGACGTAGTAGAGAACATCATGAGAACGCTAAAGGGTGAAGTGTGTGCGTTGACTTTATTGCACATACGTGTATAAAAGAACAGGTATGTGCGTTATGCAGCACATCGTTGTTTTAACAACCCTGAAAATGGCAAAGAGACACGCTTACGAAGCACAGTTTAAACTGAAGGCCATCAGCTACGCGGAGGAACATGGAAATCGAGCAGCGGCGAGAGAATTTAAGATTAATGAATCGATGGTTCGCAAGTGGAGGAAGCTGGAAAACAAGCTCCGACAGGTCAAGAAGACGCAGCTGAGTTTCCGCGGACATAAGGCGATCATCGAGCAAAGAACAAGCGGGAGAAGCGTTTCGACGGTCACCATTCGGCTAAAAGCAGTTTCACTTTCACTTTTTATGAAACGGTGCCATTTTTCCATCCGGACCAGGACTACGGTAGCGCAGCAACTTCCAGCGGATTATAAGGAAAAGCTGGCCATCTTCCGCTCCTACTGCAGCAAACACATCGGCGACAAACACATCCAGCGATGGATGACCGATGGAGACCAGTTTCACCAAGAGTGGAAGGCAGCGCCGGGCGAGTTACGCCACAATTTGCCAATGGATTGTAGATGCTTGGGCTAACATGTCTGCTGGCACTGTTGTTCGAGCTTTCGCAAAAGCCGGCATCATTTCCGAGGAGCCGCACGGCACGGAAAGTGACTCTGACAGTGAAGAAAGTGAACCTGGCATGTTTGATGGAGATTTAGCGCAGCTGTTCAATTCAGACACAGAGGATGAGGACTTCGATGGGTTTGATTGATGATAAAAATGTGAGTACCAAACTTTGTTTTGCTCCTGCTTTATTTTTAAATACGCACACTTGTATGCTTGTGTGTTGTTGATGATGACGATTACTGGTAATAAAAATGTGAGTAAGGTACCGAACTCAGGTTTGCTCCCGCTTTATTTTTAAATACGCATACGGTACTTGTATGCGCCCTATGATCCAGTGCGCCTTATGTGTGTGTTAAATACAGTAATGGCACACATAACTGAGACTGCGCCTTTTAGCACAGTGCGTCTTATGGTCGTGAAAATACGGGTACATAAAATTCATTGATTGGATGACACTAGAGTTCAATATTGGCTATTTGAAGATGCATCCGAATTGGCATCTATAATGGCTGAAAAATGAAAATAAAAAAAGTAAAGAAGACACAGGAGAAACACCCTTCAGCCACATAGTTTGTCCACCAGACGGCACTCTGCAACTTCCCTGATGCCAACACAACCACAACAACCAGTTGATCTGAGCAGAGTCAGGCGGTCCGTAAAAGAGTAATCTAACAACTTTTTGTGTCAGTAAAACAATAATATTTTTAAGCAGCATTGTCATTTTATCTTCATAGGAACTCCTACACACAGTGTCTATTTATGGTTTGTGTGTCCATCCATCCATTCGCTTCCGCTTATCCTTTTCAGGGTCGCGGGGGGCGCTGGAGCCTATCCCAGCTGTCATAGGGCGAGAGGCGGGGTACACCCTGGACAGGTCGCCAGTCTGTCGCAGGGCCAACACACAGGGACAGACAACCATTCACACTCACATCCACTCGCACATTCACACCTAGTGGCAATTTGGATTATCCAATTAACCTATCCCCACAAGCTGCATGTCTTTGGACGGTGGGAGGAAGCCGGAGTACCCGGAGAGAACCCACGCAAACACGGGGAGAACATGCAAACTCCACACAGAAAGACCCCGGCCTGATGGTGGAATTGAACTCAGGACCTTCTTGCTGTGCGGCAACAATGCTAACCACCGTGCCACCGTGCTGCCCTGTCTGAAAGAAAAATATATTGGCCAATATATCAGATTTTTATATCAACAAATCAATATTGTTATTGGCATCAGTCTTTAAAAGTTATATATTCGTTAGGCTCCAGTTGAAACCAAACCCATTTTCATTTGAACCAATAAAAATTCTCTAGGGACTATTTAATTCCTTTTTTTTTTTTTTTTACCTAGATCTGTAAAAATAAAATAAATTCACATTAGAAACTGAAAGAATCTGTACAGGTAGTACATTTGCTTCACATTATCAAGCATCTTCACAGGCTTTTATGTCAACTCGAGAGTGAAAGCACAATTATGTTTGTCATATTTCACAAAAAAAACAAAGAAAAGTCTGTTAACAAATCTTTATATTTCACTCTCTTCCAAAACCACCAAAGGCTTCTGTGTCTCTCAACTACATCTTGTTCCTCCCATCACATGATGCTTTGCAGTGTTGATGTTTGATTTCCTGACAACAGCCTGGCGCAGATAAAGAGACTTGCTTCGTGGAAAGCAGACTCTCGTCTCACTCTTCCAACACTGTGAGTTTACCCTGCCCGCTGCTCTCTGTATTTGTTCTGATAAAACTGCTCTCTCCACAAATGAAAAATCGGACTTCTCTGTGTTGACAGTTGAGATGGCTCAGGGCCCTGTGAATATTGACCCATTAGTTTTGGTTGGGTGATTCTTCTGAATGCAAGATACTTTCATAACCAGCTTTGTTTATGCTCATATAGAGTCAAGCAGCATCCACAGATTACATGTACTGTTCAGATACTTTAAACCTCTGGAGAAAAATAACCAAACCTTGTTAATACATGTCCTTGAAAGAAAATCTGCCATCTATGTTTCTAACCATTAAAAATTATTAGCTTTGTGCAGACCGATTATAGGTGTTTCATGTCACATCAGTTTCAGGTAGCATTGAAAGGTCATTTGCGGAAGTCAACATGTGTGGTGTGCACTGACACACAAGTGAACTACCTGCATTTCTTATACTTATTTGCTTAGTATTTGTTGTAAACGATTACATTAAACTGCTAATTTGTTGACAGAAGTTAATGTTTTGATAAAGATGAACAAATTCAGTAGGGATCCCTTTAATTTGGTGATTAAAGAATTGACAGGATGTAAAGAACAAATATTCCACCTTCTAATGATTTTCACTGTGGAAACTGCCTGGGAGGCAGAAATCCTCATTAAAACACTAATAAAGATGATTAAAGAATTATTAAAGGAACATGAGTTGATACTGATATTTCTGTTTTACTATTCGTGTAGCTATAAGGTAACAGTGACTAAAAATATTTAACCTCTACCAAATACGGTACCAAAGAGATTTATTGAGCTAAACAGAAACACTTTTATTAATAACCTTATACACAAGGTCACCTTAATCCATTATATAAAGAGGCAAAACAGAAGCAGCTATTGAAAATATTCATACCCTCTCAACCTGTGTATTACCAGCCATAAATATATGCTTACATCAGTCTCTGCCCTTATCCATGTAACCTAATTTTCTCAATAAGCCGCATAATTAAACAATAATAGATATCACATTTATAAAGGACATGTAAGGATATAAGCCTCACTCACGCTTATGCACATGCATCATTTCAGAGGCTGGGGCTGTAATTTCAACCATTTGTGGATCACAGTGGTAAACGAGTTAGACTTCATGTTTTTTGGTGGCACGTCTAATTCTTACAGAAATGCACGAGCACTCACGCACGTGTGGAGAGAACTCCAACGAGGAGCTGTTTTTTATTCTAATATTTATTTTCTCACTTTCTCCTTCCTCTCATTTCCACATCAATGTGTGTGTTTTTGTGTGTGTTTCTGTGTACGTGTGTGCCGGTGATTACAGTCTGAAGGCTCCCCTACTTACCTTGGCGTGAACAATAGAGAGCTGTGAATAGGAGCTGCTCACGTGGTTTACTCTAATGGCCTTGCAGGGGCAGTTGCTTGCTGTGTGTGTGTGTGTGTGTGTGTGTGTGTGTGTGTGTGTGTGTGTAAGACATATAGAGACAATGCATGTGCTTGTTGGCTCTATAATTACAGGTGTAATCTTACTATGCAGATGGTTTCATTCACTGCAGTGGGGGAGAAATGGACTGACTTAAAGAGTATAGGTTGCAATATATTTGAATGTAAGCTTAGTCTACATTGTGCTCTTGTAACAGCACCCCATGACACATGGCGTGTTCTGAAAAAGGGGAAATAACAATGTATTGTGAAAAATTGGAAAATAAAAATAATAACAGAGTAGTTCAGCAGTGAAATGCGAGACGGTGTAAGAGGAACATTCTGCTGAATATCTGGCATTCAGTGCCTGTTTTCCCCTAATACCATTATATTGTCAATGAAATGAAGCAGGCTGCAGCTTCTGCATCACGTATTTTACTGCGGTTATACTGTTACACACTTTTTTTTAAAATCGAAACTAGAAAAATCAGCCCTATGTCCAGGTTTTTCCAGACATGCAGCTCTTTTTTCTTTTTGCTTTACCCGTATATGGCACAATATAATTAATTTATCGTGTTATTCTTAATATTTTCAATATACCACCACTATAGTATATTGCGAGATGACAAAAAACTGGCTCGTTTATAAATACTTGACCAAATAATGTATACATGTAACAAAGCTATACAAAGAGCCAAAGCCTTCAGTCTCCACTCTAATTCATCCCAAAAGTGTTCTGTTGTGTTGAGTACAGGACTGTGCAGGCCAGTCAAACTCTTCCACACCAAACTCGCTCATCCATGTCTTTATGCCCTAGTGCGTCATGCTGGAAGGAAGGAAAAACATGTGAATTGCTGTATGTGTGATGACGCTACACACATTCAGTTTCAGCATACGATGTTACGTTCTCCATTTGTGTTTGTCTTCTTTGTGTTTCTGTTGACTGTAGGTAACTTAATGGTCACCAAAATGTTTGATTGGCTATGGAGGTAGCAAGCAAAGCGGCGTACTGGCCGACAAACTACTCCAGTGATAGTCTATATACAGAAAACTGTCTTTATGGGTTTTTCTTGTTGAAGCTATATTTGCTTTCCAATAATAAACTCTTTTCTTTTGTGGGTTAAGATCAGTCTCCAGCAAACAGTGTTAGATAGAGATAAACCCAATACTCCTAATGGACTTGCTACTGTAGATCTCTGTAGCTCCGTCTCTTGCTTGCTGTATATCTCTTCTCTCTCTCGTTCACTGTCTACAAAAGATTACAGAGGGGGAGACACTTTCAGAGAGAGAGAGATGAAGAAAGGGGGAGAGTTGGAATCCTCAAGCCAAGTATTTAGCAGCCAGTTAATGTACTGAGGGATAATACGACGTGTCCACAGGCAGCGTCTTTATGTCCAATGTGTTTTTACCAGCTTCTCAGCAGCTTGGCAGTGTTTACACACTCTAATAACAAGTGGCGTCTTTCAGGGACCCTTTCGGTTCATTCACCATTCAACCGCCAGTCCAGCTTTAGCCTAATCCCCTCCCCCTTCCCAGCACACCACTCCAGTACAAACAGAAGATTTCAATTTTTTCACTGTAATTGCCTGGTTTTTAATTCCACGCACCCCATCAAGCCAAGATTGGAGCTCTAGCCAGATTTCAGGGAGGGGAGGTCATTCTGGGACTGGTGGGCAGTAAAGATTTTTGGGCGGGTGAGGCGCAGATTTGGGCGGCTTGGAAGTGGAACTGGGCGAAGGGGAAGTAGTTTGAAAGTGGTCTGCGTGGCTACGATAAAAAGTAAGAAATTAAAACGTCTTAGTTTTTGAACAGCTGTGGCTGAAGCCTGCGCGTTGTCCGCTGTGGCAGCTCAGACTCGCACAAATAATCTGCTCTGTGCTGGGAGGGAGGCCTGCTGGGCGTGGATGGCGGCATGGATGCAGAGGAAGAAGATGGGGGAAAACAAGGAGTTTGTGGGTGATATTAAACTTTCATCTCTGGTTTAAGGCTGCTGTGTGGTCACTGAGCACTGACACACACATACATACGGTTTTCAGTAGGATGGGCAGTCAGCATGTTTAAAAGTGTCATTTCTATACATTTGAATAGATGTGGGGTGCAGCGATATTTCAAGGTAACTGGATCTTCAACTTTTGTACCTTATTGTGAGATTATCATGTTCTCTGTTCACTGTATTGGTCATTTTGGTACAGACTTATGCAAAGTATGATTTCTGTTTACTTTGTATCACTGGTGTTACTGGTTGCTTTGTCCATCTTATCTAGCATAATGCATATGCAGTATATTTATTATATCAAAATACTTTAACTTTTTAAATGTCATGCTTTTCTTATAAATTGCCAATAAAAAAATGATTGGATTATAAATGAGAAAACTGTGATAGATGTTTCTTATGGTCTGACATTGAGTTTTGAAGGCATTTTCACCTCTGGTAAGCAAGCATTAGACAGTTCAGTAATGTTAGAGCCCAATAATTTTCCAGCGCTAAAAGCCACTCTTGTCCTACAAAAGTGGCTTGGTGTGATGGTTGCAACCATGGCAAGCTATGCTTCCTTAGAAGAACTTGGGTTGATTTGAAAGATTAGTGATAGACGGTTGTATTCAAACAAGAGAAGCAATCAGAAAACAGCCCTTGAAATATGAATTTGTACTGCCCAGTGAATCCCGAGCCTCTTTAACCAGAGAGATTGCTCTCTGTAAGCATTCCTAACTTTGATTACACCGAGCTTTCCCCAAGCCAACAGCTTTGCTGATTGGTTTGGAATTAGCCAAAACATAACACTGTAAAAGCAACGCAACAGATTCAATGTTATAACACACAGAGAAGGTCAGTTTATAACTATATTGAGACATAACATATTTGTTTTTCATCCATTTATTTACTTGTCTGTTTGTTGTTAGCAGTCTAGCATCCACACTTTTTAAGATATTTTCAAATTTTGTGTGATTGCAATTAACAATAATGCATCGAGCTGATTTCATTTTGGTGAATCAAATATATAAATCAGTAAAAAGTTTATATTACCCACAATTTTTTATGGATCGTCTTCAGACTTCACAACAATATATTAGGTCCTGGGGGACATGAGTATCTAGGTTGGCTAAGGAGTTAACATTGACCTTCATTGTTAGCACCAAAGGTCAAAGTTGACCCTGGAAAAAAATTCAAGACCACACTGAGTATATAATATATCATGTGAAAGGGCGTGGAAACAGCTGTGCAGCACACGTTTTATTTTTTTCAGTATTCAGTACGATTTAGCTGTACAAAGTTTCCATATAGTTTCTAAAGTATGTTTGGAAAAGTATAACTGGCCTACAGAAGCAACGACATCCATCACCTTCCAAATAAACTGGAATAACAACTGTACATCCGTCCTCTTTGCCTCATAAGTGTTTGCCTAATGAACCGGCGATCGAATGAAAGCAAATTCCTGCAGCCAGGTTACAACATCTGCCGGCAGGACAGCGGTTGTTATAGCACCATATTACTACCTGTGGACCTGGCATAAGACTTTCGACAAAGACAGGGGCTTAATGTTAGGCTGTTCATGTGCATTTGTTCATGTGTGGCTTACCTTCGTCAACAGCAAAATTCAACCATCTGCTCTTACTCCTGTGATTATCATATTGTCGCTTATCTAAACTGAAGCTGCCCATATTTAGCTGATTTAAACCCAGCTGATATAATGCAGAGTCACAGTACGCCTCGCTCTCTCGTATACTGTACAAACAGTGCTATTATCTTCAAGTGGACAGGAAAAAGGCTTTGATTTTCTCTTTAATTTGGCTTCTACTTGATGCTGGGATGTTTTCCAAAATGCACTTTCTCTCTCGCTCTCTCACACTAGCTCTCCTCTTGTCTCCTGCACACCTGTTAGCGCCCCACAGATGTGCACTTGCTGCGCTGTACGTTTGTTTGAACAACAACACCGTCTCCATCATCAAACCCAGGATGAGCTAAAACAATCAGGCACCATTTAAACTGAGCGCCGGCCAGCTGCACTGCCCATTACCTCCATTCACACTCAAACGCACTCACACACACTCGCACACTCTTTTGTGCCCCACAACAGCGCCGAGTATGAATATACCGAATATATCCACAAGAGAGTAGTTATTCTCCATTTCCCATCACTCATTAAGGTTTGTGCCGTTCCTCATTTATCTTTCTCCGCTCATCATTAAGCTGCTTTGATCGCACCTTAACGAACGACGCAGTGCTTCAAACAAAAGGTGGATATTGTGACAGTCATAGTTTTTGTCTTTTGTCTCTTCGGAGTCTTTGATTTATTGCAAATGAGGATGAGGGAAGCATTGATTGTGCAGCAGGATGATGGCCTTACCTGCCACACACTATCATGTCTGCTTTTTTTTCTTTTTAACATTAGCATGTTGTAAAAAAAAATGCTGCAGCACTACCACCTCTGTTACACAGAATATTCTCATAAGGACGGAAATGAATTCGGCTCCAAATTGAGGGCTATGTGTGAGAAACTGGTGGCTGCTGACTATGACATCATTTTCAGACAACTTATATCTCTCCAGGAAGTTAGCCCATTGGTCAAAGTGCTTCTAATCAAAATGCTCCCACGCTGATTTTAAAACCGCAGAAAGATGATGATTACAGATCAAAAAAACAATAAATGAACATACCTGTAAGTTGCTCTGACCTCTTTCTTTGCCATGGTAAATCGATTGGTTCTTACATAGCACTTAAACAACATGTGTCATTCACACAAGCACTTTTTTCACACACCAATAAGAACATCAGGAGCACCTCAGGGTTCAGTATTTTGCCCAAGGATATTCTGGCATGCACACTGGAGTAGCCAGAGATCTAACCACTAACCTTTTGATTAGTAGATTACCTGCTCTGCTTCCTGGGCCATGATCCACATTCCATGTGTAGATGGTATAAAACATGGATGTAGCGTCCTGGTTTGTAAAATTAATCCAGTGCAGAAGCACCTTAAACTGAAGAGTGTACACTGTGTTTACTCTAGTGATTACACTAAAGCGTACATTGACTTTGAATTGAAAGTGTTTGCAAAAAGACTTCTGATGCTAAAACAGTCAAGTGAACCTCTGTGAACACGCTCCCAATGAGTTTGTGGGCTCATTTGCTGAAATTAGAGTTTAAAGTTATTACCTCTATTTATTACCATATTATAAACAATGATTTCACGGAAAGTCCATGTATCAAAGTAGCCTGTCAGTGATCTACCTGAAATCCACACAATGCAGGTAAATATTTCACCAGTTTCCTGAAAATATAATTTTGTGTAATGCTGCTGAAGAACAGGCCCAATTTTCTGAGCTGAAGTTGGTTTGATGTTGCTAACCTGTAGGTCCTTGCAGGCAGCTGCAAGGCTTCTAAATCGACAACTGGTACAGTTTAAAGAAAGGAGAAAAAAAAGTGGTGTGGAGATGTGGTCTGTGTGACCCAGTGTACTTCATCAATTACCTGCAAGTCCTAACCTGTAGTACTGAGCTGACCTCGGGGCCCGAGAGGTTAATAAACTATCTCAGTACTGTGTAATTGACAAGCACAGACGCCCAGGTACACACACAGAGTCGCAGGAACAGACAGGCTCTGATGGTTTTTTCTCTTTCTCCTTCTCTTCTTTCCCTCTTTTTTCTTTTTGTCCTCGGTTTCCCGCATTTCCCTCTCTCTCCGTCTCCTCTCCTACCCCACCCCACTCAAGGAGGTGGAATATCTGTGTGTGTGTGTGTTAGCGTGCATCTGTGTCTGTTGTGTATCATTCCTCATGCGCAGCCTTAGCGAAACTATCAGTGTTATCTGCTAACTTTACCACCTGTGTTAAATTGAAGGCAGTGATGTGGAATAGGCGTCTACCCTGCTTTTCTCTCTCCTACTATCGCTCCCTTTCAATTCATTCTTTTTTAAACCCTCCCTATTCCCCCCTTTTTTGTCTAGTTCTCTTATTCCATTTACCTTGCCCGTTGCCCCTCTCTTTCCCCCCACCCACCCACACATCATATCATCTTCCCATTAAAGAGGATATATATGTGTGTAAAGCGGTTCAGCGGTTGTTGACGCCCATAAATGTGCAGATATACTGTGAGGTTTTTAACCGGGTGGTCGCCTTAAACACACAGCCCAGAAGCTGTTTTTCTGCAGGCTTCCCATTCATCGTCAGCACTTTGCAGCCTGGACGCTACACCCTAACAAACTGTTTTGTCATGTCATGTCGTATTGCAGGTGTCACTAACTTTAGCAAAATTTGACCATGTTTCATTATATGTCAGGACATTTCACGATGGAAGCAAACTGATTTTTGTTTTCTTTTAGGTTTAAGGACATTCTTTTTCAGACACTTGCAATAAGAGATATAATAATTTTGTCTCCAACTATACACTATGAGGTTAAAATAGAGCTGTTCACACACATCCATAAACACTTTGATCAACATAGCGGTGCGTGCAGCATACAGAATCCCAGTATAGTGTTCTTCCCATGCAAACAGTGCAGAGCGGATCAGTAGCAGAGCAGAAAGATTTGATTTGGTTCTGTGAGTGTGTGTGGGTGTGTGCACGTATGTGCGCATCGTGCTGTGATAGTGCATGTACCATGACTCCAAAGAAATCTATCTCCCTCAGTAGATTTCACCCCTCGCTTCATTTCGTTAATGACTAAAACAGCGCCACTCCTCTTTCCCTCTCTTTGTGTGAAAGCCAGAGCTGTGACATGCACGCCGGGCGCGTGTATGCTTCCATGTCTGAGAGGGCTGGAAATGGAAGTGCGCTGCCATTCATTTGTTTTTACGCATGTTTCAAATTTGCATAACCACCTGAATGAAAATTCCAGCTGTTTTTAAAGCAGATGCCCTAAAATCACAAAATATATGTATATAAATTATATTTGGGTGTGAAAGAAAATGTAATATGTTAAATAGGAAAATGCTATGAATCCTGATAGTAGCAGCGTTTTCCAATAAATCTTCTAGCCTCTTCTAGTTTTAATATCGGTAGTTCATCCAGGCTTTGGTGCGTTGCTGCCACCCACAGCTACATCTTCTTTCTCATCACATTTTGCACTTTCTTCTTCCATTAGAGAGTTCAGTCTTATTCTTTGACTGCCTTAATCTGTCCTAAGATAGACTCTACAAATGCTTTTTCTTCATCTTGAGGACCTTGATTAAGCTTTATTCCATTACAACTGTCTGCACATGTGTTTCCTGGTGCCTGCGCATATATGTCCTATGTCCTATGCATTGTGTGTATGTGTGTGTATGTTCTTTGGATGGGGGTAGGTGGTATTTAAAGTGGTCCTATAGCTCATAAATACCCCCACTTACCCCAGAAAGAGAAGGAGAGAGGGAGAGATGGGGGTGAAATCTATTGAAGTGGTTCTGTAAAATGGACTTTGTTCAGGTAGTCACTTTGTTTTCATGCTGATAATATTCATTTAGTGAGGGAGATCTTCCTTCCTTTTCTTCTCTGTTCCTCTTCCTCGTCTTGCTCTCCTTGGTTTAGCTCCTGGCCGCGGGATTAGCCGCCAGAGAAAATGCAGGGTAAAATTAGCCTTCGGCTGTCCTCGCAGGCCGCGACCATTGATTTTCTGCCACAGATGGGGAGAAAACGCTGCTGCTTAATGTTCTTAATGCCGACAGAGAGAAAGTTTTTTTTATTGCCTTGGTTTTTGTTTAGCTTCTCTTCTTTTGACTTTTATGGCCTTGAATGGAACTGCACCTAAATTATTCCTCTCATTTCGCATGTATAAAAAAGAAGGTGGAAATGCACAGTTGGTTGGTGTCATTAATTCTTTTTACGATGAAGTCTGATGTCTTTTTTTAAAGGGGTGCTTTGCTTAGACGTTATATGATGATTGCAATAAACCTTTCCCCAATTTTTTTCTACTTTAACTGGTTTTGGTCAACTTTGGCTCTCCAACTGTAAAGTTATCCCACTGAATTATTTTATTATTGTATGCTGAACTGAAAGGAAATAAAAAAAGGAGCTCAGCAAGCAAAGTTGTGATGAACTTGACTTTATTTCTGATCTGTAAGTCTGACTTTACAAATTAGTTTTGATTACCAGTATTGGACCTGTTATTTCAGTGTGTTGGAGGTTGTTACTATTGTTCTTGTCCTCATTATCTTTGATTTTAAATGAACTTTTGTGCTCTTTTTCCGGTGCTATCACAGTACTACAACTTCTAATTACAGTAGCACTTGGATTCAATACCAATTTTGATACAATTTTGGAATAAATGTACACAATATTGACAGCTTACATTTTTAAACTGACAAAAAGTACTTGAAAAATGCTCTTGTTTAATAGACTTCATGCATTCAAGTGCAAGCAAAACAGCAAATGTTTCCAACATATCTATTCCTAAGTAAAGCATTATAAGCCTCTTAACATCTATAATATAAAAGTCAAGTGCAATTAAAAAAAATAAAAAGCTGTGCAATCTTAATCATTTTCAAGCAATAAATGAGTGGAAAGAAATTAAATTGGGGTAATTACTGTTCTTATAGGATATATACCGACATGCTTCACAGAAACTCATTATTGTAGCCTTAAGTAAAAGACCGCACTGTGACTGGATGGGGGCGGGGCCATCTTGCTAGTGTGGTATGGAGCCAGCTTTCATAGAGAAGAGATAGCAAGCTGACATTGGTATATTCATACCAAGGAAAAGGAGTACTGTAACCATTTCAAATATTCTATATCACTAAGGATTGAAAAGCAGATGCTACTGAAAGCTTCTGACTGGTTTGGTTGGCTTTAAAAATGTTTCCATCATCACTGTAAGAAAAGTGGGGAAAAAGTGGATTTGATATTGATACAAAGACATCATATCACCACATTTGAAAAACATTTTAGATAGTAACATTCCAATAAACAAGATTGGGACACTGTCCAAAAAGTCTGTTGAGACACATTACAAGTAAATAATAATAATTTTAATAAAGTTTTATTAATTATCAATGACCTAGAACTTCTCTCTGTGCTTGTTGTTCCTAGGTTACAAATCGGTATTCTTGTTTATTAAATGAGTGGCTTATTTCTGAGAGTAAGAATAGTTTGTTCCTTCACTACAGTTGAAATACTCTCACTTTGCTAGGTACATCTGTTTAACTGCATTAAAGTAGAAATCCAACCAGCCAATCACATGGCAGCGACTCAATGCATTTAGACATGTAGACATGACCAAAACAACCTGCTGAAGTTCAACCTGAGCATCAAAATGGGGAAGAAAGGCGATCCATATTGGACAGACTGTTTTGAAATGATAGGAAAACAACAGCAATTCAAGTAACCACTCATTAAACCAAGATATGAAGAGCATCAACACATTAAACCTTGAAGTGGATGGGCTTGAAGAAGACCACCCTGGGTGCTGCTCCTGTCCGCTACAGGACAACACAACACAACAACAGGAAACTGAGACTACAGTTTACACAGCCTCACCAATACTGGGCAAACATTTCCTGGTGTGATACTACACCATTCAGATGGTAGGGTGGGATTTGGTATAAACAACACGAATGCATAAATCCATCCTGCCTTGTATCAGCAGTTCAGGCTGTTGGTGGTGGTGTAACGGTTTGAAGGATATTTTCTTGGCAAACTTTGGGCCCTTTAATGCCAACTGAACATTGTTTAAATACCACAGCTATGAATTTATTTATGAATAAGTTCACTGTACTCACATGGCCTCCACAGCCACCAGGTCTCAATCCAAGAGAGCACATTTTACAGGTAAATGAGCGAGAGGTTTGCATCATGGATGTGCAGCTGACGAATGTGCAGCTAGTGTGTGATGCCATCATGCCAATATGGATGTGCACAAAGTACTCTGAAGGAAAGCGGGTCAAACCGGACAATATTGAGGTGTACCAGAGAGTGTCCAGCAAGTGTATATGATTTTGATTGGTTGATGAAATGTGCCATTGATGAGTGCAGCTGTGTTGAATAATTACACAGTGAGAATGAAGGAAGCTTAGAAAATGCAGCTTTCTGTGGATAAAGACTCTAAAAAATGTACATTTTATAATCCCTAGGTACGATTCCTTGCCATAGACACACACACACACACACACACACACACACACACACACACACACACACACACACACACACACACACACACACACAGATATACTCTACCACATCTAGTTTAAATATTGAGGTTATCTCCATACTCCATATGATTGACCCAGAGGAGTTAGGTGATGTGGATAATTGCTTTGAGACAAACCAGCTGATTGTCTCCTGCCTAGTCTTGAGGCTTCAGTGTAAACCCATGCAGCGGCAGCAGATGTCTGCTGTTTGTATTCACTTTCGTGCCAGAAGCTTAATTATTCTATTGTCACGATAGTGAAGGCATATCTGGTATATTACTACAACAAGAGGCTCGTGCGGCACACATAGGGATGCTTAAGTTGAAAGTGTTGATGGATGATTACTGTGTGTCTTTATTGGTTGAGGAAGTAACTAATGGGGGGTGTTTAGCGGACTCTGTGATATCCTGGAACTTCGGTCTTGAGTGAGGATCTCAGTGGACTGGGTGGACCTACTTCTCATGTCTGCGAGAAAAAGCAAGCAGGAAGGTCAAGTTTCAGTCACGGTTCCACTTAAATTTTCAAAATGAAGAAATTCTGCACAGAAACTCCGGTGAATTTCTGTCCTATGAGTCTTGAGCAAAACAGCTGGTGGTGGAGTTTCTCCTTGCAGAGTCCATTAAAAGGATCACTGGAGAAAAGGCTGCAGTGAGATGTAATTAAGAGTGCCAGTCAAACATAAGGTGGTAGAAAACCACATAGAAAACCTGGTTTTGTGCCTTGACTGAAGAAGTTAATGTTTTTATCAGTCCACACACATCACATGTATTTGTTTGTCACTATTTTTTTTAATCCCTCCATTCGAGCAGGAAGTCGTGCATGTATTCTGCAAACACTGGTTTCCAGGTTGACCCATGACTCATTAGTGGAACATCAAGAAAGTATGTCCTTGTCGACTGTGTTACTTTCTGAGAAAGGCGTCACTCCAATGTCAAATTATATATATATATAAAAAAAAATCACTGATTATTTTATTTAATATTTGTTAATAAAATAAAAACAAACAAACAAAGCATTTTGTCAAAGAAACGTGATCTGGCATGAGTAGTTTTCTAGATACTTTGCACATTAGTTTATTCTCTCTGTTTGCATGCACAGGGGGTTTCTTAATAGTACAAACTGGATTTTTTTCTTCTTCTTTTGTTATCTGGGTGGAAGAACCATTTTTGTTTAAAGGTCACCGGTTTTCTCAAATGTAGTAAGCAATTATCTGTGTCACAATGGGTTTATAACTAGGTGGGTGAGAGAGGTGTAGCCTCTTCAGTCCTGCTGTTAATTCGAAACCTTACACATCGCGTGGATAAAGAAGGTAAAAGAGAAGAAAAGTACGGAGAGGTTTTTTTTTCTGTTCACAGACAAAGCAATTTTTGTCAAATTATGTATTTTGTCATTAAGTTCAGTCTCATGTGGATTTTTATGTACTCTGAGTAAACAAGAGCATTGTTGGAGAGAAGCAGTGAAATTATGCTCATTGATCTGAGGCATGAGCACAGATTAAACTAATTAAACTCGTTCTTGTGAATTCTCAGTACAAAACCCTTGTTTTGGGGTTGTATTTATGAAGCCGAGGAGATATTCAAAACCAGCTTATGTATTCTTTGATTTTTTTTCTTTGACAACATTAAATTAGTTATTTTTTACGTCTTCCTGTGTTTTGTGTGTTTGTGTTTTTGAAATGTGTGATATTAAAGTAAACTATGGTGGTTAAATGATGTCAGGTCCTTGGTTGGCATGATAAATTGTGATTTTTTTGTAGTGTGCTTGTTTGTTTTCTGTGATCCAACATTAATTGGACTTCACAGGAGAGTAAAGGTACGAGCTGTTAATGTTAACGAACCAAGTGGAACAGCTATTGATGAGCTTTTTTCCCCCGTGTTTGTCCAGCCTTGGTCTAATTTTGATCTTTAGGTAATTATTTAGTTCAGCAAAGTACAAAAGATCATCTGTTTCTTTGGACTCTGATCCACTTTCTTTAGTTTCTTGAGCACATGCGCACACTGTGTGTAAAGCTTGGAATTTCCTTCCCTCTCTCCCTCAGTCTTTCCGTTTTCCACACTGGCTAATCTCTGCTCTTTCTCTCACTCCAGCCCTTACCATTACCCTCCCCTCGCCTCCCTCCAGTCGTGTCATCTTGTCCATACCCCACCTATCTGTTCGGCTACATCTCCAAGATGCTGTAATTTCCTTGGCCCGGCTTGATGTTTATTGTGAGGCTGAAATTGAAAATGGCCTGTAATGGAGCGAGCCTCGCAGCCCCGGGACCAATTCACAATCTAAATGACTTGCTTCTTTTCAATGGCATCGACTGGAGGGCTCTTTGTGCAGCCTCGTACCTAATCAACCTCCGGTGTGACCCCGAGCTCTCGGGGGCCGCTGTTGGATTAATGATAAAATCATTGGTTCAAACAATTATTCGACCTGAAATGGCTGGCCATTTTATTCTGAAAATTAAAGAATGTGAAATTAATTTTTTTTCCCTCTGCGCCGCGTTATAGCCGCGCCACTTATGGCTGAACTCTGCCCTCTAAACTCTTGATTTCAAATGAAAGAGTGCTGTTACTTTATCTAGTTTCTCTCTTTTAGCTTTTTTTTTTTTCAAATCCCCTCTCTGCGTATGTTGTTGCAAATAGCTTCCCGGGTGTCAGAGTAGCAAGGCTTCAGCTATGTGTTTGTCTTTCCGTCCTTCTGTCTCCCTGTCTAACTTTCTTTTCTATCTGTGCTAACCAACCTGTCTGCCTGAGTGTCTTTCCGCCTGGGTGTGTGCTTAATAGCTATTCTCAATAAATGACTGTATTAGTTGTTTAATCAGGAAAAATAGCAGATAGCATTGAATAATACCATGAATCAGAATCAAGTCTTCAAATGGAGGGTGAAATATGTTATTTTACTGACTGCGACTAACAGTCAGTAAAGTGAGATATATGAAACTATTTAATCTCGAGAGAGACCACTTCTTGGTCCCAAAATACATCAGAGATAATCTGTGAAGAGAAATGCAAAAACTATGGGGAAGGATGCAGTTCTTTGGTAACTCTTGCCTCTTGGGGGCACTCTGTCTGAGTACAGGCTCTTTGGAGCATCCAATGCAGGGGTGTTGCATTGACAAATAGAATTGCCTTTTGAGGAACTGAGACAATTCATCCATCCATCCATGCTCTGCTGTAGATTTTTTTGAACTTCGATTTAATTCTTTGCTTTAAAAAACTGTCTGAAATGAAACGACACAACAGAAAAAGAGATATTACATCTTAAGTTTGACATGAATAGCTGGATCTTTTTCTCATTTTCAGTTCTTTGCCTCAAAATACCTCCAGTGTGTCACTGAAACGTAACATTTTGGACTGCGGAAGTGTGACTTTTTGGAAGTGGTTGATAATGTGCGTTTCATCTCTGTTTTCCTGCTGGTCTGTCGAGTGTGTGCTGGGATAGCGAGTCCAACTGGATGGAAGCTGGATGGATTATAGATCGCCTGCCCGCGTGCAACTAAACTCTGATGAGCCCTGCTGTGCACTTGTGTCCGTCAAACACCACTTGATTACTGGCTGTGTATTTATCATCATCATCGTCGTCGTCATCATTATCATTATCAGTCTGCTCCCCTCTCTTAAGTCTGAGACAATGGCTTCTCCTTAAAGGCTCTTATTGAACTGGAGCTCGCTAGCCTTCACAGCCCCATCCCAGTCCTGCTCCTCCTCAGCAGTCTGCAGTGTGGCTAGGTAATTACCCGAGGATTGATTCCCCTTACAGAGACCATTTCTTCACCTCCTGCAGAATCACTAAGAGGCTTATAATAAGCCCTGCTCACCTCCATAGCTTCCTAGCTAATGTCTCGGTGAGCCAGAGGCTCTATTGACTTGTTGATGGAGATGCTGAAGCTGTGCTAAATGCAGCTGAGAGAGGGGAGGAGACTGTTCGCTGTAGAGACTTGATTATTAAAAAGCCACCAAGTTCTGTTTTCATCACACCTAAGACGATACGTGTGTGTGTGTGTGTGTGTGTGTGTGTGTGTGTGTGTGTGTGTGTGTGTGTGTGTGTTTGTGTGTGTGTGTGTGTGTGTTTGTGTGTGTGTGTGTGGAGATGGGAAATTCACTAAAATACATCAATGGAAGGTTTTAGGGGACTTAAAACAATCCTACACCTTTTTGGCCCGTGGTTCACAGTAGATGTTGGTGATTTACTGAAGGGCAGCATGAGAGATAACTGACAGATCTGTATGAATTTTATACTTGACAACAAAAGCCAAAGTTTCAGTCCGAAGTGAAGTTTTATTTGTGAAGTTTAAGGGTATCAGAAGTCAGTCAGGTGACTAGAAAGTTTGGCTTCATTACGTCCCTTTAAACAAAACCGCCTTCATGGCTTTGCTAATTATCATTCTGGGAACGCAGCAATTTGTTACTTCCAATCTGCCAGTCAGCAGCGGGGCATGAAGAGGGCTGTGAGCCAGCGAGAACAAAGACTTTCATTCATTCAGTGGAAACAGGAACCTCTGGCACAGAAGTTTCTTTTTTCTTCAGTGTGTCCGTGTGTGTATATGTCCACTAGAGATAAAGCTATCTTCTTGTACATCTTCATCACTCATATCAGTCAGTTGTTAGCCACTGAATCCTTGTAGCACCTGTAGTAAAATGCTGCAACTAATTATTATTTCCTTATTGATCAAGTTCTTAGTAGACTAATTGTTCACTAATTCTTCATCTGTCATGTTGCTTACTGAGCTGAACAATGATCCACAACCCAAATATTTTTATTCTATCTTAAAAGTCTATGAAAACTAGCAGATATTCACATTTGCAACCATAGTCCAAGTTTGAGCTGGTTGATTGCAGGTCAGTCGATGTCATCTGTGGTTACTATGCCTTCAGACCGTAGACTGTTTATAAATGATGACACGTGTCACTGTGACATCACCTACCTTTGAATCCTCAATTATAACATATTAGATGCCACCATGGTGTTTATTTGGAGTCAGAAGGAAAATGAGAATTAGATGAGAGGTTGGTGTTATCTACTAATTGCATTAAAAACCTGAGTTGCTTTAATCTTGTTTAGTGAGTCAACTGACTCCTGACCGGTCATGGCAAATGGCAGCCCCACACTGAGCCTGGTTCTGTTGGAGGTTTCTTCCTGTTAAAAGGAGAAAGGTGAGGCCATCTGATTTTGGGGGTTTTCTTTGTATTATTGTAGGGTCTTTACCTTACAGTATAAAGCTATACAGTATAATGCTCCCACAAAGAACCCAGAGTGATGTTAAAGTTGAGTGAATGCCCAGCAGCCAGACCCTGAACTTAAAGAGGTGACAAAGTGATGAGAAGTCAGGCAGTAGCCTTCGTTTCTATCTGTGTTTAGTAGCATGACTGTGGCAACTGCTTTGAAGTCTCTTTGTGCTGGTTTTCAACTTTGCTTTGTGCTGTTAGCCTTGTGCTCTACTCAGAGTTACTTTGTGTAATACTGACAGCATGATCATATGTGTGTCCTCATTAGGTTAGGTGTCCTCAAGTAACAGCAATGTTAAAGCAAGGTAATGAGTAGTATATTTTCCTGGGAGTAATTAAGTAACAACTTTTACTTACTTGTAAGAAAGGTGTTCTGTGTAATATGTGTAACAATAACAATTTTTTTTTAGAGGAACGAGCCCAACACTGTTCACAGCGAAGAGGGCAAATACTTCCAACGTGCACAAACTTTGGACCACAGAGCATGCAGTCAATTTGCACTAATATAATACTTTGATATGCTGCTTAGTGGTGGTGGTGACTCTGAAAGCGGAGCCAGTGAGAATCGATAAGGCATTGAATTGATAAGTGACATCAATAATGGAATCGGTATCACTCAATTCTTGTTAATTCCCATCCCTGACTGAGCACATGAACTCAGCAGGACAATCAAGACAGAGCGGCATTTTCCCATAGACTGCTGTACAGATATAACGCCCTTTTGCACTGGCTTTATTTTACTGACCCAGAAGAGCCCCCCCACCCCCCAATAAAGTCATCTAAATAGCTAAGTATTCACAAGAATGGGTGGACAAAATCCTTCCTTTGTTTGTTCCCTTCTCTGAGGACAGCAGACCAGCATTTCTGTACGACTTTTACAACTCACGAACTGCTCCCATCCACCTAAAGATGAAGACTCATGAATAACACTTTCATTAAATCGTTTACTTTGAAATTGCGAAAATGCAAATGATGCGTGCATCCATACAAGCTTTTAAAGTGTTTTCATTCCTGCATTTGGCTCTGCTGTATTCTGAAAGGTAAACACTTTTTTGCCAAGCTCACCCCAATTTTGCGAGCACACTGCAAACTGCTGACTGTCAGTTTGTTTGTGTGTGTGGCTGCGTGGTTGTGATGAATATGACTGAGCACAAACATGGTGCGCCTTAGAAATAAGACTTGTTAACCACAGTTGTAGTCTTTGTGTGGGAGAGAACTTGAATTTTCATGAGATTTCTTTCTCACTGCTTAAAAGTCTATAACCTCTTGTGGAAGCTTGAAGTGACAAAATTTGGCAAGAAAGTAGGCAGCTGCAATTACTCATTGAAGTCTCTAACTCTTCAGTGCCCTCCCTGTCTTTTTTCATTTGCTGTTTCTCACCCTTCCCACCTTCCCAACTGGGACAAACATTTCCCTAATGAGGAGATTGGTTGGGAAAGCTGTGGGGAGTGGAGCGTGGAAGTGACCTCTGGCATAGTTGGACACTTATTATTCATGGGACCGTGTGCTGTAGAAATGTGTCAGCGAGTGTTGGAACATGGTGTTACAATCTGTGTGTGAGGCTGCATTTATTATATAACTAACTGGAATCATATATTCATATTTAGCTTTTTTGTGTTTGAATGGAAGAGTGGTAGTGGGTTAGGAGTGGGTTGAAACTGGCTGGGAAGTGTGTGTGTGCGCTGTGTGTCTGTGTGTGCGTTCAGGGCACCCAGTTTCTAAGGCGGCTCTGTCTCTCTCTCTCTCTCTGACTGAAGCACATTGTTCCAGATCAAGGGATGGGAATGGGGCCTTTGGCATCAGGCGAAAGATGAACACACATGCACTAAAGACACACATACAGTGTGAACAAGAGGAGCAACTCTTTGTGACACTGCCCAGAGTCTATTAATAGTGTGTGATAGTTCAGTCAGACCCAGTGTTTGTAGAAAACACTGATTTTCTGACTGACTCTCCCAGCTCCACAGACTGCTCTCAAACTGTAAGCTCAAGAGCACAAAATCCAAAGCCTCACTTCTTTCCTCACAGCTCCTTACTTTAACTCCCAAAGCTTATTCATAATAAAATAAGGTTCAAAATTCAAAGGATAGCTTTTGCCGTTGTAATTCACAGATACACCTGCTCAAATGGTTGTTAATGCGGTTGCCTAATGAGTCAGTCATTTGCCAGCAAATCTGCACATGGACATGGTCAGGACAACCTGCTATTATTCAAACTGAGCATCACAATGGGAAAGAAAGGTGATTTTAGCACTGTTGTTCAAGTAATCCAGTAACTCCTCCAGCCAACCTTACAAGCAAGGTATGCAGAAGAGCATCTCTGAATGCACAGCAGAAGACAACAGTTGGTACCACTTATGTCATCTCCAGGAAGGAACAGGATACTGAGGCTCTGCCCCCTCCACCTTTATGAAAGCACTTTACCAAGTGTTGTTAAGTGTTAAGTGTTGCGTTGTTTTCTTTCATTGCGGTCTTTAGATTGTTTTTCTTTGTCTTTTTATTTTAAACTTAAAAAATAGAAAGATGGGGCTAAATAACCGCTCTAGTTTTGGAGACAACCATAATTTTTTTTGCATGTTTTAGCACTACAACAAAATCCTGCCAAACTTTGAAAAACGTTTAACAACCTATGATGAGCTATAAAGTTAACACTTTATTATGTCACAGACTACCAGGTAATACTTGCTCAAATTTAGCATAAATTATTCGTTATGGTTACAAACCTGTAACATGTAGCTACCATACCATGTCAAAAGCAAGAGTTTAATAACATCATTGTATGTAATCACTGGCTCTCTGCTCTGGTCTGCTCTATTGAAGTCAATGTGGAATAAAACCGTATAAAAGATGGACAAAACCTCCCAATGTGAAAAGTAAAGCCATGTCCAGCATGTCCAGCAGAGGGACAACTGCCCAGGGTGCGATAAGAATTATTTGTATAAAAGGCTAGGGAAAAATTATCCCACTGCTCACGTAATTTATTACTTCAATAAGCACTCTAATGATGAATTTGTGATCTTAAATGCTAGACTCAAATCTGCTTCGATAAAGCATGGGTTTCATTTAGTGAATTATGGTTCCATGTAAAGTAAAATAGATGATAAAGCAAGATATGATGCTTCAAACAACACTTCAATTTGGGACTTCACATACTGAGCGTCTGGGTGAAGTCACGGCGGCTACGTCCATCTTTTAAATAATAGTTCCAAATCATTTTCTAAGTGCACTACAGAGTTTTTAAAATAGCTCACAAGATCCTGAGATATGTTTGCCATCTAAAATAGCTTTGATATGATTATGTGTGAGCTCAGGGGTTGTGTATGTGTCTAGTAGATTTGGCCACCTACTGCATCACATGGTGGTGGACTGGTCATCTGTGGGCGGCCTGTGTAAAGGTCAGCTGGCTTAGCAAGTAACCAGGATGCGTGTGTGTGTGTGTCAGAGCTTGGAACACAGTGCTTCCTTTCTCCTCCTGGAGCTGCAGGGGTTTCTGGGTAAAGCCTGACTCAACACACACACACACACACACACACACACACACACACACACACACACACACACACACACACACACACACACACACACACACACTCACTTCCTTTCCAGTAAACCATCTCTCACAGCTACCACGACTACCACCATGGCAGCGAATTCAGTGTTGCCATGGGAATGCCAGTGTTTTAATGGCACCCCCTCTGACCTGTGACATCACCAGAGGAACCGTTATTTCATTGACGCGCCAGTGACCATGACGCATGATGAACAAGGTTGACTTTAACTAATTTGGGTAGGACTGGATCATTAACTGTGGGAATGACACATCGAAGTGGAATTACAGGACATTAAAGCAGATAAAAACACAAAGAATACACACAGTTCACTGCTTGTTACAAGAAAAATTTTAAATGTTAATTCTTAAAATATTAGAACTGACTTTACTGTCTATTACTTTAGAAATCTAGTCAAGGATCATTGCAACTGGTACCTGATTGTTTTTTGATCCAGACAAGCTAATATCACTTTGTATCTTAGTAATACGATTTCCTACAACCATAAACATCACATTTATTTCTGTGGCAGCCAGTAAGATTAACTAAACTAAATAAGATTAACAAAAATTTGTCTTGTGTTTAAAACCAGACACATCAAGAAGTGTTAGATTTGAAGATTAATAATAAAATTAGTAATAAAATGATCAAAGTAGTAGTTGTTATGGAGGACAAGCGAGCATCAGTGACATTTTTAAAGAGCCTACAAGTTTCTGGAACTTTACCAGAGGGATGGAGGGAGCATCGTTCTTCTAAAAGGTTTTCCTTTTGTTTGTCGACCATCTGTAGGCAGCATGCAGCGCAGAGACACGCTGTCATTTTCAAGCCCTCAGTTTTCATCCCTCTCACCATCTTTTCCCAAACCCGATCAACATGGCTGTGCCTTCCCTCTCCCTGAATCTGTTTGTCTGACTCTGCCTGTCTCCTTGGCTGTGTTGATGGCGACAGGAGACAGTGGCGTGCTGGCAGGTGCATGCCACTAAATTACCATCCGCACACGTACACACAAACACGCACACATACACACACGCACACACAAAGCAGGCCTCTCCTGTGCTGAGAAGGCTTCCATTATCATATCAAAGCGTCTCTCAGAGAGACGTGGCAGCGCTTCAATTTAAGCAATTAATGCAGAGAGAGACTCTGTCACACAGCCCAGCATCCCCCCACTCCCCACGTACTCTCCCCCCAACCACACACACACACGCATACACATGTACACATGCAGGGCTCTCTTGTGGCACTCTGAGACAAACAAAGGTGTTGGGAAGCGAGGATCCATTTTCTCAAGGCCATCGTGCTGCTGTTCTCCTCTAGATGCCCCCCACCCCTCAGTCTGCCTTAAAATGAAAGAGTGTTTTTCATACTTTGTTCTGGGTTTCTCCACCTGTAATCGTAAAACATGTTTGCTAAGGTGTGCTTGATTTTAGTATGTGCTTTGTGTAGAGATTCTTTCAGGAATGGACACATATAACATGCATGCTTTGACCGGGAGTTGAACAGCAAGCAAGTAATCGTCCAGTTTGTTTTAAAGTTGTTGTTGTTGTTGTGTTTTTTTGGGGGGGGTTTTTGATAAATTTGGGCAAAGTCTGATTTGTGGGGAAATATATAAAGGTATGGTAGCCTTTCAGGAGGGCTGTTAAAAGCCTAAATGATTTCAGAATGGGATGTTATGACAAGGCCAGCAGTGCACAGGGTCTTAAAGGAAAAAAAATACTAGCAATGGTGTGTCCTTGTGTCAAGAATAATAAAATAACGAGTCTTTAATTGAAATATATAACTCAGCCCATTTATTTCTATTGATGAATAGAAATAATCTAGATTCAGTGTTCTTGACTTGTGCATTGGGGCAGAAGGCATTAATTGTACTGGCTGTTTGAAATAGAAATAAAAAGAGTAGAAAAGAATCAAGTGCGCCTTTTTACAAGATATTTACAATGTTGTGCAAGAGGGACAGACCCATCCATCTATGTAAACTCACCCTGCAACATCCTGAACGGAAAACAAACCCATAAAAATCACGTGACCCATGATTAAAGAATTGTAAATCTAATGACTATAAGAAGGTATTGATTTGTAAATAACTCGACATGAATATCCTGATCATATTATTTAATATTATAGCCCAGTATATTTGTAACTTATTAGGCAGCTTATTGTAACAATATAATGCATTTTGGGGTCAACGTAAAAGAAAGGCAGATGCGAAATGTAAAAGTGAGGTCAGAGGTCATATGTGACATAGATGCAAACTACAATGTGATATTTAGGATCCCCGAACACCAGCATCATGTCCTACATGTGGCCAATACAAACAAAGGCAAAGGCAGCAGTTTAAATCAGTTTTAAAGATAAGAGACATTTCACGAAAGTTTGACCTTTGACCTTGAAGAAGAGGTCGAACATCCAAAGTAAGGTGATATTTAGAATCCCTATATAACATTCGCTATATGCCAATATGTTACAATACAAGCTATGGCCGTAAGAAACATTTTAAATAGCTCGCGATATAACCTTATTATACCTTCAGATCAATCTATTGAATGAGAGGTCAGAGGTCAAATGTAACATATTTTATGTCTTTATACAGTACTTCCTATAGGCTGATGATACAAACCACACTTGTAAGAATCATAGTTTCTAACTATAAGGCTTTTTGTCCATACTTTCATTAATTACAGAAATTCTATCATACATAAAAAAGATATGCTTGTTCTGAAAGGGTCAGGTGGGGACTTTTTTGTATATAGAACGAAGTAACATACAAACCATTAATAATTACCTTGAATTTATTTAGCAGGTTCCAGTTTCCAAGGAGAGCAGGTTGATTTTGCAGCTATTCCACACAGAAAGATTTGTATGTTTAAATGCCTCTTTTCCCAGTCCAGCACTGGCTTTAGGCAATATATAGGTTACTTTTTTTACATTGAGATGATTTTTATGTTTAATGTTATTACAGTTTTTTCTGATTGCTTAAGCACATTTTTTGTAACTATTGGCTAATTTTGCAAAACTCTTCACACAAATAAGAAAACCTGTCACCCAATAATCAAAACATTGTAGTTCTCTTGCAAAAGCAAACACAGCTAGATTAACTCTTCACACCTTCGTAAAAATGGTGTTTCCGTATCAAACAGTACACACAAGCCATCATCTACTAAGCACACAATGCGCCAACTGCACACTGATGGTATGAATACAAAACACATCTGGCTTTTGCTTTCTCTGTGCACAAGGTAGGCTATGTCAGTTTGAGCTCATACTTCTGTCATAGATCCATAAGCATAGAGGGATCCAAACTTCAAGTACTGGTGTTTATTCAAACACATCAAAACAAACACAAGTGTTCATTTCCAAGTATAGGATTATTTGCAATCGCCATAATGACTATATGGGTTACTTGGTCTGCAGTGAACATGCTTCCTCTGCCCCCAGCATCTGGTCATCTAGCAATTCTGTAAAGTAACAATTTCAGTATTTTTACATCAATGGTATTGGTGTGTTTCTCATTGGCATATGGCAGTGCTACAAATCTTTTTGTGCGAAGTGACTGTGCTAACCGATTCTCATTTCAAGATGTCCTTATGGTACTTGCTACAGTGTAGCGGCTCGAGTTAGGCTGGACCCGTTGGCCAGCTACCCTCAGGGTCATTCCACGGTTGATTACATGGTCCACTATTGTAGCTCTGATGTCATCAGCAATTCTATTTCTTACTCTTCCTACCCTTCCTCTCCCCCTTCCTCATCTTCCTCTCCCCCCTCCTCGTCTTCCTCTTGCTCCTCCTTGTCCTTGTCGTCCTCTTCATCCTACTTCTTCACCTCCACGTCCTCTTCCTCGGCTTCCTCTACTTCTCACTCTTTCTGCTCCCTCCATTGTACTCCGCACACACAGCTTACCTGTATTATAGTGCTTAGGCTGATTGCAAAGTGAACTAATTATCTAAGAAAGTTTTGACATGTGAAAGTGTGCCAGACAGTTGGCAAATTAGTGTTAATGATAGCCATACATGTGTATACTTTTGCTAGGAGTGTGTTGGAAATTTGGTAATTGAGTGTTGTGCAGTGAATTGTGCCTACAGTTTTGCAAAGTGTGTGTTACAAAATTGCAAACTGAGTGCAAAGCAGTTTTTGTGCTTTTAGTTTTGCAAACTCAGTGAGTGGTTTTGCTATAAGTCTGAATAGTTTTAGAGATTGTGCTACAGGAATCACAGTTAGGGTTTAAGCATTCAGAAAAAACTGTAATATGTTCATTATAACAATTTTCCGTCTGGCATCCTTTGTTGTCTTCATCCATGTCAGTATGACCTTCTGAGATACAGGGCCCACCACCAGCATACTTCTGCATTAAAAGGCGAATACAGAATACAAACGCACATGTTTGTATGGATCTGCATTTTACACACAGCAGATTAAAAACCTTTTTTACAGCATGTAGAGCTCTTCATTGCGGTGATCTGTGGCTTAAAAGGATCCACCTTCAGCAGCACACTGCTTTCTGCGACAAATGCTACAGTCTCGGTACACGACGCATGAGGGACAGATGCAGTTTGGAAGGACTTTCAATGTGCTATCGATCTAAACAGGCACAGGCGGATCCTCTTCAAATCAAACAGTCTGCTCTTAAACCTGAGTATCCACCAATCAGTGGACTCATTGTACCTTATCCTCCCTGTTAGGAGAAATTGCCCCCCTGTCATTTAAGCTTTTATCAAAATCTCTTCATCATCCATCCCCCTCTTCCTCCTCTGCTGCCTTTCTCTTAGTGTTGGATTGTTGTGAAGTACTCCGTTTCCCCCCCCGTTTTTCTTTGAGGCGAGACACTTTATTAGACACAGCTGTTCAACCGAACCCAGCAAGGCCTGGATTCACTGCCAAGTGCCTCTCTGTGCCTCTGTGCCTGGTCTGTGCTTCTCTCTCTCTCTCACTCTCTCTGTCAGGTGGGATGCAGAGGGATGAATAGGCAGTGATGGGGAGCAGCTATATGAGGCTGTTTGCTCTGGAAACCTTGGCTCTGGGCCCTGATTCTCTCCACAGCAACCCTACTGATGAGCCATGGTTTTGCCGTGAATGAAGAGACTTACAGAGTTTGCTGATCATGGTCAGTACTCTAGTATTTTTTTTATGTGACAAATCATCGATAGACAAAACCAATAGTTACTTCAGCTTTAAAGTAGAAGATGTCCAGCTACCAGTTGCTACCCTTGACTTTGTCTCAGCTGCCAATTTCTCAGTGCCGTAATGTTTCAACCAAACGCTTGTCAGTGAAAACAGAATATCCTGTTCATATCTGGTCATATCCACCAATGATTCATAGATACTGAAGATCCCATTCTTATAGCTTTTGTGGCATCTTGTCATTTTACATCATCAGACATGACTTGTTCACAACAAACATACAGAAAACCTGTTTTTGCAAAATACTGAGCAAGCTCTCCTGCAGCTTAACTGAGCCACATGTGGGTACTGTGTGACTCTGGGCTGTTCATTATGATAGATGACCTGTGTGAATGTGTCAACAACTATACACACTCAAAGAGGTTCAAAGTTGGCTGTAATGGTCTTGTGATCAATGTTTGTTAATGCTAATTGCACACTAAGGAAAACAGTGACCAGAGAACATGGTACAACCAAAAAAACCCCCAAAAAATGTGACCATGCACACTGAACTTGCACTCTTGTTGCCTTTGAACTGGTTGCTTCACAGACAGGGACCCTGTGACCACTTGCAGCTCTTGCTATCTTGAGAGGAACTTTGGTGTGTCAAGACGGCCATAAAACAGATTCAGCCTGCTCTCAGTTTGTGAATAAACGGGGTCAAGCCTGCATTTACAGGCAGTCTACTTATATACTATAATCTACAGATAATATGTCCCTTAACTGAGATAAATTGATGAAAATTGCAAACTTTGCCAAATTCAATTTAGCAAGTTCAGCCAGAAGCTCACAGATTTTGTGTCTTGTGTCATTTTGCACAAACATTAGCAAAATATCACAAGCAGTCTGCAATTCTTCTTTTATGCAGCAATAAAAACAGAATACTACAACTTGGCAACCACTTAATCTCATCAGCACAAACTAACTCAGACTGACTGCAACATGCTACCATTTAGATTTGAGAGGGCAGTTATTTACAAGCTTTCTTCAATCTGTCTGCAAGTGATTGCAGCCAGTCTGAGTTAAACCGTGATAGCTTGGAGACAGTTTGCCTTCTGAGAAATGATCTGTTCAGTTGCCAGGTGATTGAAAAAGGTCGCCCAGGGTTTGAGCTTGCATCACCCTCAACCCCTGGGCGACCTTTTGGTCAACACAACTGTTTGGAAAAAACAAACAAACAAAGCCTTACAAACTCATTAATACATACACAACACAATATTTAATCTACATACATGAAAGTTGACAACAGAGGTTCTGCTCAGTTTGGCAGCTCGAATGTT
Source organism: Diplotaxodon limnothrissa (assembly GCF_057381915.1). Lineage (NCBI taxonomy): Eukaryota > Metazoa > Chordata > Actinopteri > Cichliformes > Cichlidae > Diplotaxodon > Diplotaxodon limnothrissa. The sequence continues at coordinate 10,401,603 of NC_140612.1, read as the reverse complement.
CACTTGTTACCATTCAAGATTATTGAAAGTGAAGACCACTGTGAGCAATTTAAAGACTAATAAGTAGTGATTTTCTCCTTTTTATTAAGGCTGATTGATACTGTGATCTAACAAAGGCTACAAAATGAAATATTTAAAAACACAACTTGAAGGTCAGTGTGACAAGAGGAATATCTTTCAATGAAATGAAATTCAGTAAAAACATTCAGTTCAATTCAATTTTATTCATATTGTACCTAATCACAACAACCATGCGTCAAGGTACTTGATATTGTAAGAAAAATATTCTACAATAACACAGAGATAAAGCCCCAAATAAGACAACCCCCTCTAAGAAAGCACTTGGCAACAGTGGGAAGGAAAACTCCCTTTTAACAGGAAGACGCCTCCAGCAGAACCAGGCTCAGGGAGGGGCGGGGCCATCTGCCGCGACCGGTTGGTGATGAGAAAGAAAAAAACTCCAAAAGCTGCTCAGACGTGTGTCATCAACACTCCTCTGCCTCAGTCGAACATGTTTTATACGTATCATTGTGATGACTTTCTCCCTGCTGTCTTTAAGAGGTTACACTTGTAACTGACTTTCACCCCATAGTGCTTCATTGGTGCTGGAGCGCCAAATCCAACAAACCATGAGGTCTGAACCTTCACTTGACCCTTGTGACCCTTGTAGCTCTTTGCCAATCATGAAAGTCTGACTCTGCAGTCATTCGCCGAAAATCAACGATGTGAAACAATAAATGTGAAAAATCGTTTTTAAACTGATGCTGCTTAAATAAGGGTAAGTAGGGCTGGTGAGTGCTTGACAGCTGCAGATCAGGTGGTGAAACAGACTTCATGTTTCTCATTCCTTGACCTTTTCCACGCCTGCCACTCTCTCTCTCTCTCTTTTATATTACTACTTAATGGTAATCCATTTGTTGTTTTTCTTCCTTTATTTGGGATTAGCTGTATCTGTCTCCTCACCACTTGTCTGTCCTTTGGCCTGTCTCCCTTTCTCTATCTCCATCTCTGTCTAAGTCGCTCTCTGGTCGCTACAGCTGCTTGATGTTTGTGACAGGCAGTGCGATAGCGCTGACAGGCTGGAGACGGTTATCAGGGGGGCGAGAGGCTCCGTCTGGATAAATTGAAAATTGCAAATGAAAATCCTGCTCAGCACGTTTTTTCTTTTTTTTTTAAATTCATCAGCCATTATGTCAGATGACCTTTTGGGCATCAGGCTCTGCAGATAAAACTCCAAATGACAACACTCGGCTCTGATCCAATTTCCGACACTGTCCCCTTCCTCCCGTCCTTCATCCCTCCTCCTCCTCCTCCTCCCTCGCTCCGTCACCGTTCGACCCAGTGCCAGTGAAAATGATAGGCTTTCGGGAGAGCCTCCTTTGTGCTATAGATGAAGAGGTTTTGTTTGGAGGAGATGGCTTTGCAGTCTTTGTGTGTGTGTGTGTGTGTGTGTGTGTGTGCGCGCGCTGAAGGGAGTGTGAGAGTATGGGGGCACTGAGCATGACCTGGCCTGGCCTCGTTTTGGTCTCACTGTTGTTGTCCAATCACAGTGGAGATCACAGGCCAGGAACCTGCAAGCATTTAGAAACACATCCGGGCTATGAGGACAGAGAGAAAGGTGTAAGGGTATAATAGACACTGAGAGTAGATGTCACTCTAAATGGCTTTTCCTGGGTGGGTCAATGTGTGCCAATATTGACTGACACATATGTGTGTGTGTGTGTGTGTGTGTGTGTGTGTGTGTGTGTGTGATCTCAGGAAAAGGAAGGAATAGAGCTGATCCTTTATCTGTCTGTAATTGAATTCTCTCTCTTCCATTGTTGTTGTCTTTGTCTCTGGGGAGTGGCTGGTCAGATTTTTCTTATTCTTGCTCAGGTGGTGCTATATTACATCGTCTATGCCTTCCCTTACAGACACATCATTTAAAATGATCTGTGGCCTTTTCTTTTTAACATTAGTGCAAAGGTCAAGTGACCCTAAAATTTCAGCTCCATGCAGACACTTTAATGATACACATAGATGTTTTCAGGTTTGCTAACACCACTACATTTTTCCATCTAAGCTGTGGATGTTAATTTGATTTATTCCTGCTACATAACAATTTTGGCATTGTGTGATTCTGTAGCGTGTCTTATCCAGTAGTAGAAGAAGAAGTGCAAAGAGGATAGTCCACATTAAGATGAGGTTGTAGTGGATGAAATCTGAATCAGGAAGACTTTATTGATCCCAAAGGAAAAACTTTCACCCACAAAACTGGAGTTAGTGTCCTGACACCACCATTAGAGTCACCGATAATTCTACCAAATTTGATGCAGGTGTGAATGTGACTGTGTTTTTGTTATACTAGTTGGCTTTCTGTGCTAGCCCCATGAGAGTCTGGCAACCTACCCAGTGGGTACCCCACTTCTCACCCTGTGACAGCTGGGATAGGCTCCAGCAACCCTGTCAGTGAAACTTTCTTTAAAGCGAATCTCAGTTTGCTGAACTGGGACACTTGGCAAATAAACTTGCCCATAGTATTTGAGAACGTTATCAAAGTTTATTGGAGCATTTTCAGGACACACGGGCCTAATATTACCTGTTATAACGTTAGCTTATAACCAGCTATTGTTGGTATTAACTGGCTTGTTGTCCAAACAGCTGACATCTAATCTGCTGACAGTAAGTAAGTGCATTTGGGAATAAATAACCATGTTTGTGAGCATTTAGTTGTTCATAAACATGGTTTAGTTCAGGAGAGGTTTGAGGTGAAGAGGAAGACGATAATGTGGAAATGTGATGAATATACTGAAAGAACTATTTGTATCCATTAAATTAAAAGTACTGCATATGTGTCTGTCTGCCACTGTATTCAAAATGGCGCGGCAACATGGTGGCTTCCACAAACTAGCACCTGCTTCCCTGCATTTTTGATAAGTAAGCATAGGTTTGGACGACAGTTACACATGAGTCAATATATATTAATGAGCAAAATGTTCTCTATTTCTGTTAAATGAACTCAAAAACAACTGGCTGCACCTTTAAAGTATCATGTATGACATAACATTATAACATGAAATTCATAATAGTACAGTTTAACTAATGAACCAGGGTGTGTACCTGTGCTGTTCACATAATGGGTAAACATTTTTTAAAAAGGCATAAAAATGTTTCTCTTGTTCTGATTGATGAAACTTAAAATTCTTTTCTAACATGGAAGTTGCTTTTCTGAAATTTGTGGGATTCTTTTTGGAGTTTGGCTCCAAATTCACAATCTGAATGCATATAATTGTGTGTGTGTGCATGCAGAGGGTAAGTGCAATCATCAGCATGTGCGAGTACTTGCATATGCATTGATGATGTGTTGGCTCTTTCTCTGTTTACAAGTGTGTCTCAGCATGTGCCTACATCTGCGTGTGAGAGTGTGTGTATGCCTGTGTGTGTGTGTGTGTGTGTGTGTGTGTGTGCAGCTGTCCCAGGTGTGCGTTATTAATCAGTTATCAGGGCAGTTTATTTGCTGGGTGACAAGTTGCAATTTCCCCCCTGATTCAAGGCCTTTTTGTCAGGTGGGAATTATGCTGAGAGCACATGACAAAACACTTCACCTCTCTGCTCCATTCTCTCGCTTCTTCTCTCTCCCTCTGGATTTTGCTAACTGTCTTTTCCTCTCTTTCTCTCCACTCTTCCCTCCCCTCATATTAGCATCCCTTCCTCTGCTCACCACCTCTCACTTCTTCATCTCCATCTGTTTTTCCCTCTCTTTTCCTCGTCTGATCTCCCTCCATCTTTGTCCCCCCCTTTTTCATCTTCTATATTTATTTCTCCTCCCATCAACAACACCATCCTCAGGCCTTGGAGTAAAAAAGGCGGACTGTATAATTAATCACACAGCTTGGTCTAATTAGAGATGAATACACGCTGTCCCTCTAGTGACACACACACACACACACACTCACCTCTCAGTTTCCCGGACCTAATAGCAGCTGATGCTGTATTAACGGCAAATGGTGCAATCCCCATGAGAGCCCCTCTTGCCTTGATGAATCTGATGAATGTGACAATAATTAGTGAAGACAGATGAGAGTTAAATTACCACTGACAATGTAATGCTATCCTGTCTGCAACTAGAGAGAGAGAGAGCACGAGAGAGGGGGACAGATTGCCAGGACATGACACAGACGTGAGAGGGAGTAACAGACAGTGAGAGATGCAGAGCATAGTTTAGTTTCATGCAAATTTAGCTTAATGGACAGCCTAATAGAAAAATGTGTAAATGCCTTCAACATGCAAAAAGTTTTTTTTAAAATATGGATCCTAAATAGGTGCTAAAAGATTACAAAGATTACATTAAATAGGTGTTAAAAGATGTAGTAGAAATGACATCCAGGCCTTTTTGAGACCTGTTAACAGTTTGTGTCTGTATGTCTTAGATAACAGCACCATAATGTCAGACATGAACCATTCAGACTGTGGTTTGAATTGTGACAAGGTCACAGCCAGGTGTAAATGGAAGCTGTAAAACTTGGCCTTATCCTTAAGAAACTAACCTTAATTTCAGTATTGTTGAAAGGCTGGTTTCTGTTATGTCTCCCTAAACGGTGCGCACAGTCCTTTTTGACATATATTGAAATAATGCCATCACCCACCTTTATGACTGGAGTAGACAAAAGAAAAAAAAGGGCTCAGGAATAGTTGCAATGCAGGAAGCCTTTGTTTTCGTTGCCTTGTGACATGTGCAATAACAATAAAGTCGAATTCTGTTCTATTCTATTCGAATTCTAATGTTCTTTTATGTATGTATATATATAAAAATGCATTAAATCCAGAGGAAAATGTATTAGAACGGAGATATATTACTAAAACGTGTTTGTTTTAATCCCACAAACTGTCTTTGGTCTTGACTTTTTCTCACCTCAGAAGATCTTACAGAGTCTTGATAGTTAGATAGTAATGTTGAAAGCCTCTAAGAGAGGCAGAACGACACATAGGAAGTGTAGCAGCAGCAAAGCCTCAGGACTAATTAGTGCTCTCTGCCAAAAGAGAAAGAGCAAGGATGATGAGGGAGAGGAGAGAAAGAGGTGGAGGGGGAAGAGATGGTAATTGTTTTTGTCAGAGGCAGTGGGGAGCTATCAGGGTAATAAAGTTAATTAGCAGAACAAACAAGGAGAGAGAGAGAGAGAGAGGGTTGGAGCGAAGGAGAGGGACAGAGAGATAGATTTGATGATGATAAACGGAGCAGATCTGACACCAGAAGAAAACAGTGAAATCAATTATTCTTATTTTCTCCCTGCGGTGGGGAAGAACACACAAGAGCCACTGTAGAGCTCAACTGAATGGAACCAAAACTCCTCCTCCTCACTTATCTGAAGCTCATTTACCCTTCATACTCTGCAGCTCTGTGTGATCAGTTCCCTTTGTTGTGTCTGTATTTACTACACATTTCCTATCAGAGCAGCATAAATATTAACATATATACACGTGCGTATGTCTTTTTTTCTTTCAGAGACTACACGTTTCATCTTGTGACCTTTAGTGAGACCTGCGCCAATATAATTCTGCTCAGCAGTCTTACTTGATGGAAAAAAACTGTCTAAAAAACATAAAATTGTGCAGTGTCTTTCTGTGAGCAGAGGCATTTATCTCCTTTATCTCCTTACAGTATTCAGCCATAATGGTACTGATACAGCAAGTACACTATACTTATAAACGCAAGGAATAGTAGTTGTTAGTTTTTCAGTAGCTTTTAAGGTCCAAAAAACAGTAAACTACTGTATAAAATACTCTGTGCTTTTGAAGTTAGTTTATAATAAAAAACTCAAATTCAGCTCTCATAGCCTGAAATATGAGAAGAATAAAAGTTCAAATACTGCCGTGCTTGGGAATAGGCATCATTTCCCAAAAGCTAAACCAATCAGTGTTGTATTATTGAATCATGTGGATTCCTGTGCCTCTCCTCATAGCAACCAAACAGTATCTGACAGGCTGTCACCACGGCAATGTGGTGACAGGTCAGGTAATGGAACCTGTGTCACTGACATCACACGCACGGGAGACACTTCATTATGGGATGGCACTGTACGTGTGTGCGTGTGAGTGTCAGAGAAAGAGAGAGCTGAGTGAAAGAAAACAGCTCTCTACATTACTAGCATCCTTACTCTGTCATGTCTCATTTCCAAGATGCTGTAATTCTGTAATTGTACATGGCACGCTTTCTCTCTCTCTCTCCCTCTCTCTCTCTCTCTCTCTGTGTGTGTGTGTGTGTGTGTGTGTGTGTGTGTGTGTGTGTATGAGAGAGACAGAGAGACCCTGAACTACACTGAATGTTCATTTGATTTCCTGTTTGTGTGGATGCCAGCTACATTGGGAGGCAATTACAAAACTTGTGAAAATCAATTTAACACCACCTGGGTCTGGGTGCAATTCCCCCCTCCAGGGGCAAGGGTACCTAGACCCGGTTTGTAGAGTACGCTTGGGGAGTGTGATTGTGTGTACAGCGTCTCTTTATGTCTGTCTCCACGTTGGTTGAGTGTGGAGTGAGTGCATATGAGAGCATGAGGGTGGGAATGGATGTTTGTGTCTGTGTGTGCCTGTATGTCTGTGTCTATATGTCAGGTTGGGTATCAGACGCCACCTCTCTGGGGACACCTCAGGCCCTCCAAGGTTTGGAGGCCTATCTCCACCCACCACTTCCCCTGCCAGTGGCGGACTCCCTCAGGTGTCGGTGTGTTGGTGGTTCTTTGTGTCTGGGGGTGGGCGTCCGGGTACACACCGGCTCACTCCTTGGCGGCCGCTTGTCGGGGCCTGGGGCCTGGGGCTCGCTCGGGCCCCTTTGGAGGTGGGGTGCCCCCGGCCTCTCGGCCTGGGGCTCGGTCACTCAGGCGCAGCTGGGGGCCGGCGGAGCTCACGGGCGCGTCACTGCAACTCCCCCTGACTTCTGCTCCGCGGCTGCTGGGCGAGCCCTCATCTGGGACTCTCCTCAGCTCTTACTGGAACAGTGGCGCGGCTGCCCCTCTGTTGGTCTTCCATGGTCTCTTGTGTTCTGGGGGCCTCTGGATGTCTGGAGTTTTGATCTCCTCCATACCCGCTTCACACCCTGGAGGACGGGGCTGTGGCCCCCCCACACTCCCTAGCAGATCATTACATGGAGAAACCTTTGGAATGCAAGCATGCTGATCCACACAGGTATGCACACATGGGTATTCACAGACGCGGACTAAAGCTTTCTTGGCTGCTACCTCAAAGCACACTGTGCGCTGTCTATCTTGCGTGCTGCACAATATCGTTTATTATTTAGTAAATATTGATATCTATGACTAGCTAGTTTATTGTGATGGTGCTTTGTTTTCTCTATTATTATGTTGCTCTTTGTTGTTTGCTGTCTCCTCTGTTTGTTTTTTTTGTTTGTTTTTTTTTTTTCTCCATACAGGTGACCCAGGAGTTCTTTTTTTTTTTTTTCTCTCTCTCTTCCCCCCCCTTCTCACCGTCTCTTCTCCCCTTTGGTTTTCTTTCTTTCTCTCCCCCTCTTTCTCTCATTCATTCCCCCTGTCCTATTTATTAAAAAAAAAAAAAAAAAAAAAAAAAAAAAAAATGACAAAGGATGAACTGAAGCTCTGCCATCACGTAATGTCGCATACTGCTGTTTCTGATGTCATTTAAAAAAAAAAAGAAAAAAAAGAAAAAAAAAGAAAATCAATTTAATTCTTTAATTTTCATTTCAGCTCTACTTTAAGAGCTTAACTGCCAATCTAAATCCCTTCATTACTGTGTATTTTACTATGTAATGCTATGTTGTTATGACAAGTGTAGATTCAGGTTGTAAAATATAACACAACTTTCAGTTGAGTTTCAACAGCCAACCAACTTTGCACAATGTCAGTCTTAGTTTGTACTCTTATTTAACTAACTTCATTTTTATTTTGTATTTTCTTTGTTATTTTTTCATCACTGCTGTAAATGTAAAACTTTTCTCTCGTTATACGTCTGTGGCACTTTAACTATGTTGTTTATTTATTGTGGACTGTACTATTGTTAATCTTTATCCTGATGCTGTAACCCAATAATTTCCCTTGTGGAGGCTATCTATTATCTGTATTATAATACATAATACATTATGTATTATGTATTATTGCTTAGGCAATGATCGGGATGTTTTTTATTTCATCAGATACCGGATCAGCAAATAAAAGCTATTAGTTCCTGTAACTACAGGACATGTTTTCTTTATCAATACAATGCAGATCTGCACATTTGCTCCCTTAGAAACCTTTCACAGGTGGAAGCTTGACAATCACTTCCATTATTTTTGCTGGGAGTTTCCACAAAAACAAACTCAAGCCTCCCAATATCTAGATCTATGGTACTATAACCATACACAGCCCAACTATTTTTATACCCCCTTTGACAACAGTTATGCATTTACCTCCATATTTATGGAGACCGAAGGAGCAGCCTCAACAAAATGAACAGAAATCACTGCCAGCACAAACACATCCACGGCACAGTTTTTAATAACAAACTGCTAGCCTTGGCTTTGTCTGCTTTCTTCTTCTACAGTAGCCTTCATGTGAGCTTGCTCTAGAGTAATCTACAGTGCCCACTATAGTGTCAGAGTAAAATGGCAACAAGCACATTAAGTAGCCTACATTTGCTGCACTGAAAGTACACATGCACATACAAATGCAGATTAGTTGGGTTGCTGCAGTGACAGATTTTTTTGGATTTTTAAGGATATGTATAAAATGCTAAATTGTTTTAGAGGTTTGTTTATTTATCCGTCCACTGTTGCGCCCTCTGTCTGGCAAGACTGATTCGAAATGTTCTTTAGAAACTGCACTGTAGTAACACCGCAGAGCTGAAAGCGTGGTCTCAAAGTGGCGTACTGTGCTTTAAGGCCCTCCAGTGGCTCTCTGGGCCAACATGGTGAACCACCTGTGGGTTCCTAAAATATACTTTCTTATCAGGGATCCTGTTTCCCTTTTTGAGAAACTAGTCGCAAATAAAAGCCTCTCCTTTTTGTTAGTGTGTTTCAAGGAAACGTATGTATGATGTATATTGTCGGGTTTGGTTTGTTTGATTTGGGTTGCTAGGATGTCTGGTCTGGGTGCAGTTGATTTGGTTGTCAGGCAGTGCCTTTGGACTGATGTGCTGTTAGAGACCATCACCTGGGACATGTGATAGCTTATCAAAGTCTGAGCAGCCCTTCGGCTACACACACACACACGCGCACACCTTTCACCTACCACTAGAAAAGGGTGTATTTAGTGTGTGTTCACTATGTGTCTTTGTGTGATAGTGTGTGTGTGTGTGTGTGTGTGTGTGTGTGTGTGTGTGTGTGTGTGTGTGTGTGTGTTTTTCTAGTCGTCAAGGGAACCCTGGTTGGAAAGACAGTTTGACGTCTCGCTTGGCATCATGGGATACGACTGTCACCTGACGATGCTGCCACCACGGAGATAACCTTCAGGGTGACAGTCGAGACAAAGACACACACACACACACACACACACACACACACACACACACACACACACACACACACACACACACACACACAAGAATGTATATGGACAAACACACACACAAACGGAGGCACATACATGCATGACTGCACAAATGCGTATAGCAGACTCCACCTGCTGAGCTAACCACAGTGGGACTGTTCCTAATTAGTGCTAATCAATATGTTGATTGATACTTTCTCTTGAAAGAAATTGTTCAACCTCCAACAAAGAGAGGGCGGGGCAGCATCTTTTAATTCATTTCATAATCTGAATCAGGGGCACGATAAAAAAGGTTTCTATCATCCTGCAGCATCTCTTTGAATGAAGTCAGGACAGGATGATTTTAATGTGGAAACCCTGGAAAAATGATTTGTTTTGACATGGGAACATGTGACATTTTCATAGCTTTTGTAGTTTTGCAGGGACTGTGTAAAACCACATATATAAGGTACCAGTGATTTTAAAAGCAATTTTTAAATAAAGGAGCTTTTATAGGATAAATGTTTGTTTTGGCATCAACTAGAGTATCAAGTATTTCAACTAGTATTGATACCAACCACTAAATTTCTAGTATTATGATGTTCCTACTGCGAAATACTGAGTATGAGTGTCTGGCACTGGAACATTGGCAGCATATTCTTTGGGTTCTGTGTGTTATTAAGTGGGGTTGTCATTTATCAGATTTGCTCCATCACATCCTGCAAATTCTCCACTGGATTGGGAGCTGTTGGGTTTGGAGGTCAGGCTGGTTGTTGTGTCCTTCTGACTGCCCCTGAATAGTTTTTGTGGTGTGTCCCAGAGATGAAAAAAATGAAGGTGATGCGTCAAAACCACTGTTGCTCTAATGGCCACAAGGGATTTAATCCCTTTATAATGCCCATGTTAAAATGTTACTGTATTAAAAAGCATGCTAATAGCCTAGTACATTGGACATTTTTGGGCAGTAAAGATAGCTTTCTCTTTTTTAACTCTGAGTGGGGTAATTTAAAATATCTCTTTTTAATTTAGATACTGGCTGACTGGTTTCCTGTCTGGTGGGCCTCTGCTTCATTAATTTGGGTCATTAAATTCAATTGTTGTGTTTGTGTTGTTTGTGTTTTGGGGATACTTAAATTTAGTGCATTTTCTGCCGAATATTATGGCTTGCTGTTTGGTACAGAGGTACGGAGCCCCGCAGGGGACATGGGAGAAAAAAATAATTAAGACGGACAAAAGTTTTGCGAGATCTCGCAAAACAAACTCGGGATCTCGCAAAAGTTTTGGTCGCATTCTTCAGAGGCCGCCGGCTTGAAGCTGACCGGGAGGTCGAGGCACGATGTGCCGGGAAAGCGGTGTTCCTCCCGGCTGTAGTAGGTCTCGACCTCCCGTTAGCTTCAAGATAGTGGGTGTCAGATCTCCGAAAAACGTCGGAGCACTTTTGCAAATATGTGATGTCTTGTTAACCGAGCAGGTATCTGACGTTTACACAACTACATTCACGCCTCAAACTATCTTAAAAGTGTATTTTGTGACCCAGAAAGAGTAATATTACAACTAAGTAGCTGCCGCCATTGTTGGAATTCAACTTTTGCGAGATCCCGAGTTTGTTTTGCGAGATCCCGAGTTTGTTTTGTGAGATCTCGCAAAAGTTTTGCGAGATCCCGAGTTTGTTTTGCGAGATCTCGCAAAACTTTTGCAAGATCTCGCAAAAGTCCGTCTTAATTTTTTTTTCTCCCATGTCCCCTGCGGGGCTCCGTACAGAGGATCCAAGAAGTCTGTGCTTTAGTGAGTAAAATTCAGTTTTTTTAGTCCATTACTAGTTCAAATAGATATGTGCATGTGTATTTGTGAGTGTGTGTTTGTGTCACACACTTTATATTTGCATCTTGCTAACCAACTTAGCTAGCATTAGCTAACAACTTAGAGTGTCACCATTTCACCAAAATAAAAAATGGCCTAATAACCAGTGGGTTATATGACAGTGGCCAAGTTCTGTCTGTGGTTTCAGCCCATTGTCCTATTGGTAAGACAACTGTTGCCATGGATGAGGGGTATGCTTTGTCTGCTGTAATGTTTACGTGGGTGGTACGACTCAAAATAACAACAACAAAATGAAGAAGATGCGGGAAGTTTCCTAGCAATCTTATTAATGTTAGCCTGGTTTTAATCTTGTAGTTCAATACTGAATTAAAGTATTAGTGCAGATAGAGACCAGAAAGATACTTTAAGATACTTCCTTGTTTCCCAAAGGGTCGCCACAGCGTGTGACCAGCATATTCACACACTATGAATATGTGGGTATTTTATATTATTGTCATTGTCATGTGTTCAGACTCCTGCTGAGCTTTCTTGTTACTTTAGAAAATCAGCAATGAAACAACTTAAATATGGAAAGCGTTTGCATTACCCACTAAAGGTGCTTACAAAGTTAAATGGTAATAATGATCGTTATGATGAGCTGACTTGTCTTAAAATTCTTAAGCACGGGTCTGTGGTTTCCTGTATCCACTTTTTACACTGGTGTCAGCTCTTGGTTCTCCAATAATGGCTATGTTTTTGCTAACCTGTCTGTGTGGCTGAAGCCACTAGCAGCTGCCTGGGAAGAAGCAGGTTAACCACATCTGCGTGAGTGTATATGTGGATGCATGTGAACGTAGACGTTGCTACTGAGAGCAGTTAGTTGTTTCTTAGGCAATCCAACTGTTCATACTCTTTGTCCAATTGCAGTCTTTATAAAAAGGAGTTTGATCCTGAAAATGCAGATGCACGTCCCCTCAGATGGTGAGGGGCAGACTGATTCAGAGGCAAAAAAAAGTTGTTGTAAGAGTTTCAATTCGATTACACATGATCTTTGACTACCCTCTTGTTTTCTTATCACATCATATTAGACTTTAAGTTTCCTCTTTCGTTTTTTTGTTCTGTCAAGCTGTGATAAATTTTCTTCTTGTCTCGTGTGTTTAGTTCCATCTGTCTGCGTATATTTCTGTCATGTGGATTTTCCCGTCACGCTGACAGGTTATCATCTGACCTTTTGTCCCAAACTCTGATAATTTCCCCTTTTCGCACCATTTATGACAGAACAATCAGTACAGTAGGAGTTCTTTAATTGGCACAACTGGGTTTTTGAACAAGCAGCTTTTATTTCAGTATTACTGTGCCTGTGAGGAGCTGACTGACTTTTTCAACCAGCATTGTTTAATTGATGCTAAAAATTGACATTCTCACCCTTGAATTTGCATGAACTCTGTTTCACCGAATGATTTAGCAGATAATAAACATTATTAGTTATATTTCTCACTACATTCATGTCAGATAACCGCAGAATCCTAAACAAAGCATCAATGCATTTGTTTGAATCTCTTACAGCTGCAGTCAATTCATTTTAAACAGTTAAAGTTTCATCAGGTGTTAATGTAACTGATTTATGCGCTGTTAATTTTAGCAGCTAGGATAATTAGAATTGTAAATGTGTTATTCTTTAGCTAACACACACGCACACACACACACACTCTCACACATGGGTTATTGTCCCGAGGGGCGAACAGAAGTCCTTAAACAGAAGGTTTAGGAAGCCCCGTCGTTTTCCTGCAGAGCTGCACTGTCATGTAGATGCACCCCAATGATCATCTCTCCCATTCAGCACGCTGTCTTTGTTTTAAGTCCCCGGCCTTTGTGTTCACATGTGCATATGTGTGTGTGCGTGTGTGTGAGAGAGAGAGAGTGAGTCAGTGTGGGTGAGTAAGTAGGTAAGTATCCCTCCCAGCATTTCCTGTCTTAGAAGCTCAGGCAGCGTTAACCAGGGTTAGCTGCAGCTTTAGCACCTGCTGTCACTGCTGCAGTCCCACTCACTTGTCCAGACACAATGCGTTTAGCTTGGAGATTTGTGCTAGTAATCTGTGTTAAGAGCATTAGCTTGGCCCTGGGTGGGGTAATAGATTGCTAGAAAGTAGCAGACAATAACCAGGAACTGCCATTAATTGAGTTGGTAAGACCAAGTAAAGCAAAGCCTGAGGTTTTCTGGATAAAACTCACGTAGGACAAGGAATGTTTGTCTAGGTGAAAAATTCATGAAACTTGGAGCCTGCGTTGTAAGTGAATGTCACGGTCCTAATCAGTGAAACAACGGAAGAAAGTGGACTTCATCAGCTTATCCAAAACCCCGGAAACAGAGGTCATTAACAGAGATTTTGATGACTGTGGTTTTTCTTTAATAATGTGGACATGTGTTACTCAAATGTGCGTTTCATCAGTTTTGACAATGATGTTTTTAGCTTGTTTGCATGCACTGCAAAAGCTGTACAGTTAAATAATCCCGTAATTATTCAGAGTGAATAACATCATCTACTCATCATAATATCATAACACTGTAATCATGATATATCTTCCTCTTCAGTTGACCACATATAGTGTGAAAAAGTATTTGCTCACTTTCTAATTCAAATTTTTTTGTGGCATATTTGGCATGCTTAAATGTTTCTGATTATCAAACAATTTTCAATATTAGAGAAAGACAACCTGAGTAAACAGTAAATGCAGTTTTACAGTTTTTTCTGATTGCTTAAGCACATTTTTTGTAACTATTGGCTAATTTTGCAAAACTCTTCACACAAATAAGAAAACCTGTCACCCAATCATCAAAACATTGTAGTTCTCTTGCAAAAGCAAACACAGCTAGATTAACTCTTCACACCTTCGTAAAAATGGTGTTTCCGTATCAAACAGTGCACACAAGCCATCATCTACTAAGCACACAATGCGCCAACTACACACTGATGGTATGAATACAAAACACATCTGGCTTTTGCTTTCTCTGTGCACAAGGTAGGCTATGTCAGTTTGAGCTCATACTTCTGTCATAGATCCATAAGCATAGAGGGATCCAAACTTCAAGTACTGGTGTTTATTCAAACACATCAAAACAAACACAAGTGTTCATTTCCAAGTATAGGATTATTTGCAATCGCCATAATGACTATATGGGTTACTTGGTCTGCAGTGAACATGCTTCCTCTGCCCCAGCATCTGGTCATCTAGCAATTCTGTAAAGTAACAATTTCAGTATTTTTACATCAATGGTATTGGTGTGTTTCTCATTGGCATATGGCAGTGCTACAAATCTTTGTGCGAAGTGACTGTACTCACCGATTCTCATTTCAAGATGTCCTTATGGTACTTGCTACAGTGTAGCGGCTCGAGTTAGGCTGGACCCGTTGGCCAGCTACCCTCAGTGTCATTCCACGGTTGATTACATGGTCCACTATTGTAGCTCTGATGTCATCAGCAATTCTATTTCTTACTCTTCCTACCCTTCCTCTCCCCCCTCCTCATCTTCCTCTCCCCCTTCCTCGTCTTCCTCTTGCTCCTCCTTGTCCTTGTCGTCCTCTTCATCCTACTTCTTCACCTCCACGTCCTCTTCCTCGGCTTCCTCTACTTCTCACTCTTTCTGCTCCCTCCATTGTACTCCGCACACACAGCTTACCTGTATTATAGTGCTTAGCCTGATTGCAAAGTGAACTAATTATCTAAAAAAGTTTTCACATGTGAAAGTGTGCCAGACAGTTGGCAAATTAGTGTTAATGATAGCCATACATGTGTATACTTTTGCTAGGAGTGTGTTGGAAATTTGGTAATTGAGTGTTGTGCAGTGAATTGTGCCTACAGTTTTGCAAAGTGTGTGTTACAAAATTGCAAACTGAGTGCAAAGCAGTTTTTGTGCTTTTAGTTTTGCAAACTCAGTGAGTGGTTTTGCTATAAGTCTGAATAGTTTTAGAGATTGTGCTACAGGAATCACAGTTAGGGTTTAAGCATTCAGAAAAAACTGTAAATGGTGATTTTACTTTAGGGAAAAGCTATCCAAACCTACCCGACCCTATATTAAAAAGTAATACCTCCCTTGTTAAATCATAAATGAACTGAGGCTAACCACAGTTTTTGGAGAGCCGAGTTCATTTCCAGTAGCCAAACGCAGGTCTGATTATTGCCAGACCGGTTGAATCAAGAAATTACTTCAATAGAACCTGTCTGACAAAATAGGCTGAAAGATCTCAAAATGCAGCACATCCTGCCACGATCTAAATAAAGTCAAGAACAGATGAGAAACAAAGTCACTGGCATCTATCAGTCTGGAAAGCGTTACAAAGCCATTTCTAAGGCTTTGGGCCTCCAGTGAACCAAGATGAGAACCATTACCCACAAAATGAGAAAACTTGAAACAGTGGTGAACCCTCCCAGGAGTGGACAGACTACCAAAATTACTCTAAGACTGCATCAATGAGGCCACAAAAGAACCTAGAACAAAACCTACAGAACTGCAGACCTCACTTGCCTGCAGTTGGTCAGAGTTCATGACACAACAATAAGAAAGAGACTGGGCACAAATA
The DNA here is from genome assembly GCF_057381915.1 of Diplotaxodon limnothrissa. Taxonomy (NCBI): domain Eukaryota; kingdom Metazoa; phylum Chordata; class Actinopteri; order Cichliformes; family Cichlidae; genus Diplotaxodon; species Diplotaxodon limnothrissa. The sequence goes on along the minus strand of NC_140612.1, from coordinate 10,385,768 downwards.
GCTTCCATTGAAGAATTCCAAGTGTTATTATTATTATTATTAGTGGCACAGTGGCAAACATTATAATTGGGTGGTGGTCTCATAAACATTAAGGATTGTATTAAAATATTATCAGGGCTCGCAAAATTTCAAAATTCCTGGTAGCCCTTTGGGCAGGGACTCTTCAGTTTTTGGTAGCCCAAAATAAATTTAAGTAGCCCAAATAAAAAAGAGAGTGATTTGATTGATGTTTTGTTTCCTGTTTTGTTTCCGTTACAATATTATACATTAAAGTATAATATTGTAACGGAAACAAAACACTAATCAAAAAATTGTTGAAAAACAAATTACAACATTGTATAAAAATTACAATCATCAACTCAAATACTTGGTTCTAATTGAACAGAAATTTCTATGAACTTGTAAGAACTGTGTAGGACATGAATCAGTCTGTGTCAGATCCTGAATTTGAAATTTCCACTGAAGTCACGAGTAAGAGGCAAGTGGAACCAAGATCTAGGCCATTTGCTTTTTGAAGCTTGCAAAGACTGCTAAATTTTACCAGTGGTAGTTCACTCTTTGCAACATAGTACGCTGTTCTAAACAGATTTTTCAGGTTTATTTTTAGTATGTTATTTGCAATTGGTGTTTGTTCTGGGAAAGATATTGCAGACTGAGCAATAATGCATTTCTAATGGGGGCCTTTCTTAAAATTACTGGTCCCAGTAACAAAGGCGCTTGTTGACTCAGAAATCGAGGGAAAACCAACAACACACCTGGCAGAACATTATGTTATTTACACGGGTGCACATAAGTGGTCCGCATGCGCGCATTCACTGTCAAAATAAAAGACGCGCACCAGATAAGAAGTTGCAACGCACGTTTGCGTCCATATAAAAAGCACTGTTTTTGTCCGCTAGAGTGGGATTTTCACGGCACATTCTGCACCACATCTCTGTGCGTTCATCATTTGTTTGAAGCCAGCTCACTTCTTGCAACCACTTTTCTGAGAATACGCGCTTCTTTTGTGGTTCGGACTCCTTCTGATATTTCTTTGGAGGTGGAGGAACACCAAAGTAATTGGTTAAAGGAGCTTGCTTCTTCGACATCTTTAAGAGTTCTAAACAAATGTCTGTCCTCCTCCAGAAAATCTTATGTACGCAAACACGTGTTGCAACTTCTTATCTTGCGCGCTCTTTTTATTTTGACAGCGACTGCGCACCTGCGGACCACTTATGTGCAGCCCTGGTTATTTAGCTCATCATATCGCAGCCACAGAAATTCTTTTGTCCATGAAACCATAAAGCTGCACTTTCTTTTTGCCGTATAGTCTGATTTGTCATAACTTTTCTGTTTTGTGGTCACTTCTTCACCCTGACCTGTCTTATTTGGCTCAGCAGAACTAAAATATAAATCCTGCTGCTTTTACACACGCACTCACATAAGCTCAGCGATTCTCTGCACGATCAACCTCTCACATGTTTAAGTTTGCTGCGGTAGATTTCACTTGTCATGTTTGCATAGTGAGCTAACGATTGATAAGACGATGTCAGAGGAATTGGTGCGCAAATTATCATCACTCACCAGTCAGTACTGTCGCTCTCTATACACAGTTCGCGCGATTGCAAAGTGAAAGCAAAAAACAAGCGCAAATTCAAACGCGATTTCAATATGTCACATATTGACAGTGGCTCACCGATGCCAATGACATAATTACCCAGCTACATTTCCGAAAGAATGCAAAAGCATTGACATATATTTTCCCTTCCTATAACAGCCCGACGGGCAGGGCAGAGATAGATTTTGGTAGCCCGACTGGGGCTAAGGAGTATGCTAAGAGGCATCGCACATACACCACTCTGGCTGGTGAGCACTGGTCTTCAAACCTTCTGTTTGTTTGGGGCAGCCAATCTGAAGAAAGTAAGGGGTGGAAAGAGCTTAAATCGTAACTTCAGCCAGTGCAGGAACTGGGTGCCAAGCTGAGACCCAGTATAAGGTAAAGAAGGATCATTCCAAACTGTGAGTCATGGAGAGCTACTCTAATAGTCCAAGAATAAAAACATGTAGTTGGAAATGAGGATAATTGGTCCCCTTTAATCCAAGTGCTTTTGTTGCCTAAATCAAGCTAAAAGGTAGAATAAAGGATCCAATGCTCTCAGTGTACCACAGCTATCTTCCTTTAAAATTTTCACAGTAACTATATAGTCTTTGATCAAACAAAAACTGGCACATTGAAGTAGACAATTTTCCCATCAAAGGTGAGCATTTGTTTGGCCTTGACTGTGGCCTTTCAGTAAATGGTATGTTAATTTCATCGGGAAAATGAAACTCTGTACACTCAGTGCAGTAGTGCAACCTTGAGTTGTTTTTATACATTTTTAAAAACACTTTATAACATACAGTGAAAGCTGTATGTGTTTGTAGGATGAATCATATTGTTCTTCCACTGATTAGCATCCGTCCTGCTCTAGTAAGAAATATTATGATCACTGGTCTTCTGCGGTCCACTGATTTGACTGACATACACACATACACAGACCTCTCAGCGGGTGCCAACAGCGGGACCAGGTAATGATGGCTATTTCAGTTTCTCTACTCCTGATGTTCACTGGCAGCGTCACACTGAGACAGATTATCTCCTCTCCTCTCCTTGGTTTGGTATCAGTTGTATGCCACTCAGCTCTATAGGATCCTCACATATACACAGATATACACACATGCAGCAGCATAGACGAGTAGAGGAGGCAGTGCAGGAAAAGAACAAACACAATTTTGGGGAAACTGGGCAGTGAACTTAAAAAAGCAGAAAAAAGGGATAACGTAAAGAAAGTAAACACAACAAAAAAGATACAAAGATACAAAGCCAAATAAGCAAATAAAAAAGAAAAAAAGAGAGAGATATAAACTAACTGGCATCAGCTTGCAGCAAATCTCCACAAAGACAAATGAACTCTTTGGCTCAGTGAAGGAAAGAAGAAGCATCAGCAAAAGATGCCTTGGTGACTGAAAAGGTTGTCATAGAAACTTGTGGTGAGAGAGAAGCATCTGAGAGCATCTGTTGGTGTAGCAAACAAAAGTAAACTAAAGATGAAACTGATATCTTTTCTGACAGCTATAAATATCTCCTTATCGGGCTTGTACCTGAAAGGGTTCACTGCCCATTCAGATAAGAAAAAGAGTAACGAAAAAACAGCCTTGATACATAAATGCAATTTGTTTTAATCACTGTTAATTATACCCGAGGATGCTCTTTGTACTGTTACTCCTACTGTAATAAAATACTATTTGACGTGAGGCTGACGGAGAAAGAGGGAACGAAAGAGGCTTTCCATGTTTCCCGCTGAACTGGAGGAACTGCACCGTGTCTCGGTGTGTAAAAGACACAAGACTAATCACTCTCATTGTGGCCTATTTCCATGGTAACTCTGCACCCAGTGGTAATTTAGCCTCACTAGCTAAAGACACAGAGCGAGTCATTATCTTAGCGCCAGGCTAGGGCCCCCCATTTAAAGATTCACACCATGAATGAACAATTAGAGACCAGATTGCTGGCCCAAGTGGCGGCGAAAGGAGACCAGGCCAGTATGTGGTCACCCCTTTGGTTGTCTGTTCATCCATCCTTCCTGCTATCCAGCAAAGGTCTTGTTACTTCAACAGTATATGACACAAGCATTCATTTTCTCATCCTCCGAACGTCTGAGCTCAAGGACAAACAATCATCCTTGCTCAGAGTAGATAAACGGTGCAGACAATAATATATATAATACGTAGCGCAGAAGAAGAAGTAGAAAATGTGGCACTCATGGCCTGAGTGATAGAATAACTATGCATTCCTCTCTGGCCAATGCGTTATGACATTCACCTTTTTACGTGGATTTAATTATTGAAGCGCTCCGTGCTGTAGGCTCTCTGCCTGAGAACACTGCTTTCATTAAAATGAATAAGACGGTAGCATTTACTTATTCATTGGTAAAGTGGTGTTCTCGTGAAAAATGTGTACGTGTGTACGTGGTTGTTGAATCAAAAAAGGGTGGATGCTGAAAAGGAAGACTGCTGTTTGTATCTCGTGTTGACTGTGATCTTCTCCTAACCTCAGCCGAGCGCTTAAAAGCCCGAGTTTGCTTGAAGCTTGTTTGTGTAAAGTGTTGAGCAAACGCGTCTGAGGGGTCACGGTGGCAGGACAACATGAATCATAGTAATGTGAATATCGCTGCAGAGGTTTCAAACTTACTCACATTTTCGAGCATCTTTATCTCCTCTCATCTACATATTTTTATGTGAAACAGAATATGTGAGGCTTGTTCGGCTGCCTGGGATTTAAATCAAGCCTTTCAGGTATGATTGAATTGCTGACAAGCAGATGTGGCTTAGCAGACCTTCCTCACCTGTGTGGTTAGAGCAGCAGGAGGATAATGCTTAAATTAAAAAGTTTTAGCTTTTGAAATCCAAGAACATTCTCCTAAATTGCTGTCAATTTGCTAGCAACCCATGTGTAAAGCTTGTTTTTAATACCTAGTTAGCAATTTTTATTTTATTGTTTTTAATTCTTCAACCATCTTGGAAACACCTCTGAGCAGTTTTGGACATCCATCCATCTGCTTCATCTTATCCTTTTCTTGGGGGTGGTGGAGACTACCCTAGCTGAGAGGCGGGGTACACCCTGGACAAGTCGCCAGTAAGTCGCTAACACACAGGGACAGACAACCATTCGCACTCACAGCAATTTAGATTCAAATAACATATTCAATTAACAAAGTGCATGTCTTTGGACTGTGGGAGGAAGCCGGAGTACCCAGGGAGAACACAGCACAGGGGAGAACACAGAAAGACTCTGCCCTGATGGTGGAATTGAACTCAGGACCTTCTTGCTGTGAGGCAACAGTGCTAACCACCGTTCCACCGTGCCGCCCCAGTTCTGGATAGGTCTGACCAAATTCTGAGTGAATGCAATGACAATCCAAACAGATCTAAAAATACTTTAGACATCTTCGACATTACAGAACTATCCAATAAACTCAGTATCACTGAATATTATTCTAATATTATTCTAACACTGTGGGGTCAAATGTATAAGGCCCCAGTCACAAAGACTTAGAGACCAGTTGGAGACCAACTAGAAACCACAAGTCAGGAGGGAAAAAATATATATTCCCCAACTAGTTGGTGAGAGGTTGCTGGCAGTCGTTGGGAAACTGATTGCTAAAGACCGAGTCATACTCACTGACTGGCAACCACCAGTCACCAGTGTTTATTCCCTGACCAGTTGGTGAGTGGTTGCAGGAAGTTGTTTACTGTCACTGAGAGAAATTGGCTGGTCGTTTTTGTTCTTCTTCTTCTTTTTCTGCTCTGACCTTTAGCACAGCAGATTACCTGCCTCCATCTCACCCTATCCTTATCCTCTTTTGTCACACCAACCCTCATCTTTAACCATGAACCTTCCCCTTTTCTTCCTCCATCTTCAACATCCTGAATACTAAATACGAGAAACCTGAATAGTGTCTGTGGCTGAGATGGAGATCAGTTCAGAAAAAACTAACATGGAAGGAAAGTGCAAAGTTTTGGGCACCGGTAGCTTGAATTAGATTTCAGATGAAGAATATCTTAAACACTTAGAACAAGGCTGTGGTCTGAATGCTGGCAATCAATTTACAGTTCACACTCCTCAACTAGACATACATTGTGAGAGCCATCCCAAACAACAGCACACACAAACCCTCACCAAGGTCAATGTCTTATTCACATTGTACTGTGCTGTTTCTCTTTCAGCCTCTCTCTCTCTCTCACTGTCAGGCCTTTTGTGTGCCTCCTTCTAAAGAAGCTGTCAAGCTGCACTGTTTAAGGGCTCACACGAGGGACAAAAAGCATACTTTGTTTTGTTTTGTTTGCCTGCCGTAGTGTTGGGCTGAATGAGTGAGTGGAGTGGGAGAGGGAGAGAGTGAGAGTGAGGGAGAGGTACAGAGAAGGGAGTGAGAGCTGAGTGGGGGGTAACATGTAATTTACTGTTTGCCCCACTCTACTGTACATTGCTTTAGTTATGCTAATGCTACTCATTGTCAGGCTGAAGAGATAGCCATCAATCACCTGTCAATTGGTCAATTGGAAGAAAAGAGAGAGAAAGAAAGCGAGAGTGAGAGAGAGAGAGAGGGCCCCTGTCCCCTCCCTCCTCGTCCTCCTCTTCTTCTCCTTCTTCTCCTCTGCTACCTAGCGGACTTGGGGGTCCAGGGAAAGCCCGGCAGCTGGATCTGGATCTGGATTTGGAGTCCAGGTGGAAAGCAGAAGGAAGACCTGTGACAGCGCCATGAGAAAAATAAACATTTAAAAAATACATTTGAGAATCTGTTTTCAGGTCTTTGCATTTAGTCGTCTGCGTGACAAAAAGTCCTCCGAGTCTTTGTTTTCCTGTTGTTGTTGACATCTGAAGGCTTTTTCTAAAAAGCGTCTAATTCTAATGTGACACCTCCAGAAACTTGCAGTGCCACTCACAGTCGTCAGCCGCTGTCAGCAGAAGACAAACCCTTTATTATGCTAGCTGATGTTAGCGCTAAGATAAGCTAACGGGCCCATTAGTGCCAGTTCATTTAGCTCGTTAGCCGGAGCCTCGGGGCTGATGACATTCATTACATATCATTAGTGCACAATTAACATGTCTCACTCTGACACCGTTGCTCCCAGTGTTACATGACACTTTTAATCATGTTTTATGAAATGTTTCCGCCGGCGTGACTTGATTTATGAGTTTTACATGACATGGCATTCATTACATTAACCAGCTGTAATCATAAATGCTTGTTCAGACTGATTCCATGCTCAGAGTTGGAATCCAGCAGCTGTCCTTGTGGCTGAAAATTGGGCAGTGCTTTATTTTTAAAAAAATGTCCTCTTTCATTCTCACACTTCAGTACCTCCTTGCTGTTCATCTTTAAGGAATGCAGTTAAAATTCTCTGCAGCGTTCCACTGTGTCAAGGTAAAAAAATTTAAAGCTGGCCCGGCTCTCACCGTTGGAAGATATTTATAACCCAGTTATGTTGTGATTAGTTGGACTGAAGACCCAGAGATTCTAGCTCAAGTGTGTCTCCCACATGTGGATTTTTAAAAGGGTGTTATGTCTATTAAAGGGCTGCTCTCTCATCAGATTCAGGTCACTTGTTGCTGGGAGCACCACCTGGTTTCTTTAAAACTATTGATTATTTGGGATGGTAAGTTGCACTAGAATAAAAGTCTGGGTTCTTTGATGTTTACAGGTTTAAACCACTGAAATAGCCTTTTATTCATCAACTGTGAGGCCATAGACTGTATGTAAAAAATGGACATGTACTTAAAGCAAATTTTATGCCCAGAGTCATTGCTGTCATTTCATTACAGGCAAATTTTCCATGTAATCTTATTACGTAAGTACATGCGAAATGTTAAATTCAAAGGATTCTACTTAAATGACATTTACCTGATTTTTTAATGAGGAATTATTATCATTTTATATACTTCATTTGCATTTTTCTCCAAATTATCGCTTCATTTTTATTGAGGATTAAAAGTAATTTATTTGAGTGCAGTGATCATGACCCATTAGTAAGCGAAGTCCAAAGTCCAGTGGCCAGTCATACAGCATATCCTGCTTTATCCTACTTTTCATTTTCATGTGAACCATAAATCATGATATCAATACAATTTTGTGTTAAATAAGATATAAAAGTAGCAAATGATAGAGAGATGTAAAAAAACATAGTGGCCCTGTTTTTAAGTCAGAAGTGATTTCTTGAATAAAGCCATATCTACATTAAAGTTAGATTTCACTTTAATTCATATGAAAATGGTGTTTGTTACTATAATGCTTAAAGTTCGGCCAAGTTTGCAGAATTTGCAGAGTGGATAGATACTGTTTTTTAACATGAGGTGTGCTGTATTGTTTTATTTTATTGATGAAATTAACCCATTTTGGTCCTTTGTGAGGCACTTAAACAGCAGGATTGTGTTGTGACCATACAATTCCACTGAGAGTTGACTGTATTGACTGTATTTTAGGTAGAAATCTTTCTCGGGTTTAAATTAGGTGGCTGCTTAACAGATCTCTAAATGTTTTGTGTCAGTTTCATTAAAAAACAACAATCTTTACTGTTTTAAATTCGTTTGTAGTACAGTTGTCATCACATTGCTTCAGTTAGTTCCTGTGCAAGAAAACCTTGAGAAATCTTATATCTTATACAAAGATCTAAGAATGCTCAAGACAGTCCGACACCACCCACACACACAGACACACACACGCTCACACAAACAGTATACTCTTTTTTCTTCCTATCACACTCATCCACCCACTGATCCACACTCAGACAGAGACAGAGCGAGCAGTATTGATTTTGCTGTCTCCAGTCTGTTGAGAGTGTGTACACTTGCGTGAGTGTGTGTGTGTGTATAAAAGGGATTAAGGCCTCGCTCAGCTGAGATACCATCAGCCATCAGCCCTGCTAGTCCGCTTCGGGCTTTCCCGGCTGCCGCATTGTCTATTCTGCTCCGCTATGTGAAAAATGTTGAATATCAACAATGGCTTTCAGTGGTGTATTGTTGAGTTTTTGTATGAACTAATCTTGCCTCAGTGAAAGAGACCTAGGGCTTGGACAAAACGTCTAGAGCCACAGCATTCCTAGCTGGCTCTCCCCTTGAACACTGAGCAGAAGGCTGGGGCTCAGGGAGGCAGAGTGGAGGGGAAGGCAGGCTGGAGGCGAGGCAGGGAGAGGGAGAGCTGAGGCCGGGCTACGAGCTCCAAGGCTGGGGGGGATAAGGGGACGGCAAGCCAGGGGATGCTGGGTGGAGGGAGGCGGGGGAGAAAGTGAGAAGGTGGGAGGGCAGGGGATGCAGCCCAGCCCCAGCTAAGGTGAGAAAAGGTAAGGCAGTGGTGACTGATAACAGGCCGCACTGAATGCTAGTAGAATTAGGTGACCAGGTAGGGAAGATGGAGTGTTAGTGAAGAAATAAATGACTTGTCACAGAAATAGTGCAGGTCATAGTGTAGGAGGACATTTAATCTGCAGAAGTGTGAAGCCTGTTAGGAGGCTAGGCTGGAGGATGGAGCGAAAAAAGAGAAACAAGACGCTTGCAACAAGACCAAAAGAAAAAAAAAGGAGAGCCAGAAAATCAGTATTAGAGTTTTGTGAGTGTGGAGTCTCCTTTCCTTTCCCTGCCATGGATGTAATGCTGGTTTGGATTACATCCAATCAGATGAGAGGACTGTGGCCCTTGTCATAATGACAAGCATGACATCATGGCAAGGTAAGCTGACTGAAAAGATCGGGCTGGATGATTTACTGACTCCCTGATTCCCTGTTACCGGCTGGCTGAGCGATGCGGAGTTGTACGATTGGCTGTGCGAATATCTTCATATCCTTTCTCCTTCGTTTTTTTGTCTTCTTCCTCTTTCTCTCTCACTCTTATTAAAAGCTGGCTATGCCATGAGAGAGCCCAGGTGCGGGTGCAGATGTAGAGGGAGTGAGGAATAAGTGTCTCTAAAGCAGGCCTTCCTGGCTGTGCTAGTGTTTTCATGCAGGTTTATCTGGTAGCAAAACGCTGGCGCTGCTGTGTGTGTCTCTGTGTGTGTTGCCATCTCTCTCGGCATGCATCCTTCCTGTCCTGCTGTGTCTGAGGGTCCCCCTGCGGGGAGAGGAAGACAGCTAGACGTGGGTTGCAGGAAATGGTTATTTTTTTCTGTTTTTTGGCTCTGTTTGGAGCTGTGTGTGTTCATTTCAGAGTTGTGGTAGAGTAACATTATAGTGAATTATCAGCTGAACACAGCAGCTGTACAGAAGTCCTGCAGGCATTCTCTCAAGCAGCTGACCAGGACTTCCATACATGTCTCAAGAGCAGATACCTTGCTAAAGGGCACTGCAGAAGATTGTGTCCCAGTTCTTTTCTGCTCTGTTAGTGTTTTTGCAGTTAGTTTAAGATTATGAGTATTCTTGTATGCTAACATTTGTTATGCTGTTACCATAAAGCTGTAATTTTTACGGTAACTCACCGCAATCTCAAAACCTACTTAAATTGTGGATTTTAGGCTGCAGCGACCATATGCACTTTTCCTGCTCACATTTGACAAAAGGTCAAAGCTCAAAGGTGAAAAGTCTCTCTTGCTCTTGTCTTTATCCTCTAACTTGAAGCCTGCATTTCTGTGCACGTTAAGATGTATTACACAATGCACACAAGCATGAAGAAGATATGAGAAGTTGTAAAAAAAGTTCAATTTTTCTCATTTTTCTGTCATTTCCTTTCAGAGAGATAAATGCATCCAGCAGAGCTGTAGTTTTCTCTTTTGTAGTAAATCGCAAGTAGGCTCTCAAATTATTCTCAACAGCCTGGTGTGTAGCACCGTGGAGTCTGCAGGGGTCAACTTGGTGTGCCTGTGTGTCTGTGTGTGTGCACGTGTGCCTCTTTGGGGTCACTGCCACAGAAACTTGGAAGTGAGAGATGGTTGGCTTAACCCCTCACCCCCAATACATACATAGTCTCTCTCTCTCTCTCTCACACACACACACACAGACACACAGATATGTGAACATTGGTGCAGTCTAATCGCTGGCCTCTGGTGATTTGTCCTCTCAGCTTGAAGCCATGTCATTCCTCCCAGCTCTCCTCACAATTACAGCCCTGAACTGAACTAGAAAATCTGCTCCAATCTAGCAATTAGTCCTGAGGCCACTGACTGTGTGTGTGTCTGTGTGTGTGTGTGTGTGTCCTGAAGACCGAGCAGGATCACTGAAGTTGACGACAGGCCAAATAGCGATTCTTTTCATTTGAGTCGGAGACATGTGTGGGCAAGTTAATATTCCTACCTTTTCTTGTAATTGTTGTAAACAAATCGGTGCAAGATGATTGTTGGGCTCACACCAATGACAGTATTCCTCAAAATTAAGACCGCTTTCATTCCCGAGACCCTTTTAAAAGATGCTGCTGCAAGTTATTAGTCACCTTCTTTGTGTCTCTGCCTGCTGCGAAATTAAGCAACTTTTAATTTGAGCTCCATTTGTACTCAATGAACTGATCCACCTTCACAATGTGTGCCTCTAAAGCGCCACAGAGTGTTTTGTCACAGGACGTTAAAAGATACATTAGCATGACCCATTGGGTTGTGAAAGAAGGTGTTGCGACTTGACTCGGTGTACTTTTCGGGAAGATTTTGAAACTTTTCCATCTTTGAAAATCTCTTTTCCACCTTTTAGATTGCCTTTAATACCCTCTTCAGATTTTCTTCATACAAAGAAATTGCTCCAAAGAAATGTGCAGTGCAGAGACTGCTGCTCTTTGTATGAGTTTATCTTCATTGATAATTGTTTTAATTTTTCAACTGCATTATGGTGGAGTTCAAATGGGGCCTTTTAAACCGTCTGCCCTCTGGGTGCACACTACAGAAAAACACAATCTTCTACAGTTCTTCACATGCTATTTTGGATATGAAAAGTATTTTTATTTTCACATACTTTGTCATTAAAATAGCCTAGAGCTTGTACGGTACTCTGACCTCACAGAGACATGTAGTGACCATGTTGTAAGTGTCTGAACCGAATGAGAGATGGCCTCGGGTTCATAGGGGTAAAGCATGGAGCTGGAAAGTCCTTATAAGAGTAGCAAATCTGAATGAAAGTGGGAGTGTGTGAGGTGGAATGAGAAGAGGAAGTGGGCAAAGGAGGAGAGGAGGAGGCTGCGGTCAGAGAGGGATGTGGTGCGGGGGAAGGAGGTGGGGATGGAAAGGTTTTCATTGCCAGGGGGGCAGGCAGGCCTGACTGCTCAGCAACAGAGATGCTTAGTGCCGCCTGGCTTCCTCCTAAAGACTCGGCCTCCTTTCCCCCCAACCCACCACCCCCTTCTGTCCATCTCGCTCCTGTGTCCCCTCTTTCTGCTCTGCCACCACTTTTCCCATCACTTCCCTCTCTCCTTCACCCTCCAGTTGCTCCTGCTCGGTCTCTTTTTCTTCCTCCATTTCTCTCACTTCCTTAGTTTCTCTCCCGCCCCCCCACCTACCCCACTCCACGTCTGGGCCATTACAGACACTCAGCAATGGGCTGAGGAGGGGTGGGGGTGGTTGTGGCGGTTGGATGGAGAGATTGAGGGGGGCACAAAAGGCCTGAGATGCAGCGGCCCGACGAGAGTGGCTGGCTTTGAAAAGAAGCCGGGCAGCTTCTTAATGCAGCGAGTGGACGGACAGACTCGGGCAGACAGACAGAGCGGACTCAGCCCTTTATTCCCGTCCTTTAGTTGATGCCTGTTTTCGGCCAAAAAAGCACATCATCTGCTGTGTGCCCTTCCCTCTGCGCCTGATGTTTTATCAAACACATTAAGATGAGATGGAGGGATAGGAGGGAGGGAGGAGGAAACGAGGGTAATATAGCTGAAGGCCAGCCACTTAAGAGGCTGACAGAGAAAAACTTTTTTTCCGCTCCCTGAAGCAGAGGAGAGGCGCACGCACGTGTATGTGCGTGCGTTCGCTTCTTTTAGAGGTCGCTCCTCTTTTATTGTACATTAAGACATTACGCATTAGTGTCTGTGTGTTTTTAGGGTTAATGCTGAGGAGGAAAATATTGACAGTGCAGCACAGTAAGAGAGCTGAAAGCGCTGCTCGATGTTTTTCTTTTTTTAATTTGTTCCAAAAACAGCTTTTGAAGATGGAGCTTAACTGACAGACCAACTGCAGTAAAATGCTAACATAATCAAACATATCTTGGTATGACGTTGGTGATGGGGTTTTTTCAGTCAGAAACCTAAAGCTTTTCACTTTTTTTTTCTTTTTTTTCTTGCTGTTAAGAGATCAATGAACAATAAATACAAAATAAATACAAACGCACAACTCTTTGAGACACTTATCTTTGTGACACACTATCAAACCAGAACAACAGTTTTGTTTAAAAGGCTTCGGCAGTAAACAGATGAGCTGAATGGATTTAGTGTCCAGGTTCCATCTTTTATCAACCTAATTCTTCAACCAATTATGGAGGTTTGTATTCGGCAGTATTATTTCACTGAGATGGGAGGGGTCCTCAAATGATATTTTCTGCCTGCATTTATTTACTTGCGTTGGCTGTCTCTTTGTTGTGGGTGGTGTAGGAGTGTTATTATGGATTTGGCTCTAAGAGCTTAGCTGCTCCGTGATTCTGATATCAGCTGGACTTTGATCAAATGCAACGAGCTTGAAATCCACTTTAATCGGCACTGCTGTGTTGGTTTAGCAACAAGGAGACTTCACAGCAACATTTCTGAGGAGCTGAGGAATAAATGCACGCTTGTTGACACTTGTTTGTGCTCAAAACTTTAAGCTAAGTCGCACTAAAGACACATTTTGATGATCAAGGTTGTAATCTGGATGCAAGGGCTAGGATGACAAGCAGTAAGTAAGTGAATCATATATTTTTCCTTGCAGTTTGGCTTTCATGATGAAGTTAGGGTTTCGTTTGGGTTCTATCAGTCAAAGTGACTGCCTATTAATTAAGTCAGAGTTGGGCTGCTGCAGTTTTTCTGGTATTTAACTTATATGAAACTCCATCAACATTTTGGTATGGTCAGGTTTTTTTAAAACGTTTATTTAATAGAAAGAAAGAATGTTGTACTCATAACCATACATTGTGTGTAATTGTGTGTGTCATTCAACAACTGATGCAGTCACATGTAATTGTAATTAATCTGTTAGAAATGCATAAGAATAAGCACGGGTCTGTGGAAGCTGCTTTATTGCTCCGCCATATTTGAATACCGTTACTGGAAAGGACATCTCCCTTTTTACTAGTTTTAGATATGTAGCAAGACACCGGCTACATAGGTGGAGGAGAAGAGAATTCATAGGCATTAATGTGCCGTGGAGGGACATTTTAATCTGCGTCTGCACCTTCAGACTCGAAATATGAAGAATAATATCTAAGTTTTGTCATCTAATAAGAGGTGTCCTTCAACAAAGAAGTGACAACACGAAGGAAAGACGCAACGCCACCGACATCTTAATAAAATGTCGCCCTTCTTTCATGCTCATTTATTCCTGATATTGCGACAGTTATTCTCTGTCAGCAGATGACGTGTGACCTTTCTGTCTCCGGACAATGAACTGGGTAAGCAGCTAAGTTAGCTTTTTGAAAGCTATCATTAGGCTTCAGTGTCTGACAAATCACATTTTCCCTATGATAAACAATTTGAATAAATGAGTTTATTCACTAAGTGTCACTTCAAAGAAGGTTTCACTACATTAGCTAACAGCAGCTAACAGAGTCTAACAGCGACCTTTATCAAAGGAAAAGTTTATCCTAACAGTTCACTTCAGCATCACTGTCGTCAGACAAAAGTGAACTTCAGTGACTCACTGACTTGTATTGGATTCCTTTTGCAACGTTTTTTCCTCCAGAGTAAATAGACACGCATGCTCCTCAGCATTCACCATGTCGACAGCAGAGGTAAACAGTGAACTGACAGTCTACCCAGACAGAAAAAGACCCGAGGGTGGGTCCAGTCCAGAGTCAATTTGCAATCTGAGTAGACTCACCACAGATGGAGCAGTGGCCAGATATTTTGATGTGATTTGGGGGTAAAAACATAAAATGCCACAGAGTATTCTGTTGACACGTTTTTTTATTCCACATTTATTTATAGTTTATTATTGTTAAGTGTTGATGTGATTCAAATATGTTCAAATGTATTTCAATTCAATACAATTCAGTTTTATTTATACAGCACCAAATCACAACAACAGCTGCCCCAAGGCACTTTATATTGTAAGATAGACCCTACAATAATACATAATAATACATTGGGAAAACCCAACAATCATATGACCACCTATGAGCAAGCACTTTGGCGACAGTGGGAAGGAAAAACTTCCTTTTAACAGGAAGAAACCTCCGTCAGAACCATGCTCAGGGAGGGGCGGCCATCTGCTGGGTGAGAGAAGGAAGACAGGATATATAGTGCGTTTCTTACACAATCAGTAGTAGAAACATGCTGGCTGGCAGTCTAAATCTAATGTTTTCTCTCTCTTGGCTGACTAAAAATGTTTGGCCCACGGCAGCCACAGTAGCTAGGGTTATGCACATAAATTGGGAGGATAGGAAAAGAGAACTCATTTGACTGAAGTCTACAATCTACGGACTTCTTCTGAAAATATCACACACTATAACTTTAAAATTTCCCATTTGTTTTTGTTTTCACTACAAGACACCCAAAGAATGAGTCGTGAATTACTATACAAAATTAATATGTATACTTAATCATGGGAGCCATTCCTGAATTAAAGAAACGGGTTGATTTCTTTGACCTTTGGACCCTGAATTCATTGTCTACCCACTCACATTTGTGGCACTTGAACTGACACTGACCTTCAATTTAACTGACGTCAGTGGGATGTCAGTGGGATCTGTGACCTGTATTGACAAGTGTGTTGTATTCACTTCTTGAAGCTCCCTGTTGGAAGAATAGCTACGCAAGTCAAACATCATAATTGATCTTTGGAACAACATGCTGTAAAACCGTATTCCAACCTGAAGTGTCCTAGAAATTGCTGAAAAATAAATCTGTTCATACTTGATTTGATACTTTTTGGTATGAAATTACTATCTTATGGACCTTATGAACATGCACATTAGTTTGGTCAGTGTTGGGTTAAAAAAAGCACATCGTGATATCATAACAAAGAAAGAAAAAAAAAGGCTTTGGGGAACACCCATAATCCATTTTTAAAAAGTCATACCTTTTGAGTGGGCTCTCCTACACTCTAAAAATATTCGTGGTGTTTGTCGGTAGAACTTAACAAAAAAGCAATTTTCTGCTTAAAAAAAAGTAAGTTGTCTACATGTACATGTTTCAGTGAGTTGACTAATCAATGTTAAAGTCAGTGCAACACAAAAATTAAAAAACAGCTCCTTAAATGTTTGAGTATATTGAACAAAATACTTTTGTAATCAATCAACAACAGAAAATATTAAGTTTGTGTAACATGTAAAAATGAGTTTCAACATCCTTCCTGTTTGAATTTCCCGTACACTGGACCATAACGAAAAAACAATTATAACTGCCATAAATAACAGAAGAAGAAACAGAAAAAAAAAAACAGAGTTTGGCAACACCACCTGGTAAGTTCCTTATTTTATTGTCTTTTATTAATATATACTGGCTATATAAGTTTACTATGCAAAATATATTCGTCACGCTACAAAGAATTTGTATTAATGCAATTCAGCATTATAAAATTAATTTTAAAAATGAGATATCTGGTCATTTTAGCCAGCTAATACAGTGCTTAATATTGTTTTTCTCTATATCTGTGTAGATTTTTATTTTTTATTTTTTTTAGTCTGAAAATGGCAGCTACATGCTGTGAATTGGCTGTGTCTCTCCGTGTGTTATGCTAGTTGTTATGCTACAAAAGAAAAAGGGATGTATTTTTTTCTGCTGTTATTTAAATATGTCACTCTGGTCGTTACTTTGGTTAGACATAGGTGTGTGTGAGACCATGCAGAAAGCAGAGGGCAACCCCGTAGCATATGTTCGTATCGTACGCAACAGTTTCTGGATTCTTGTGGCCTCGTGGGAGAAGAGGTGTGTTTGCCCTGGTCAGTAGCTGCCTGCATTTTTATCATGGTGTCAGAGTAAATTCGTGTTTCCACAAGATGGTCTCGGGTGAGGTAACTAATTACTGACAAAGTAAAATGTGGTGAATTTATCCCTGACTAAAAGTATTTTTATCAATCGTGTTGATGTTCTAAGCTTGACTGCGAACTCTGCCTGAGGTTAAAGTTGGTTGACCTAGACTAGCAACAAAAAAACAATATTGTGTGTGCATACGTCTTCCATTTGCTTTCTGTAAATGTAAGCATAATGTAAAGTGTGGGATTGTGGCATAACCACAGTTGTATTTAAACAGTTAAAAAGAAATTTCTCTTACAGATTTGGATTTGACACCTTATTGCAAGTTTAAACTGCAGTCTGTAGATGTACATTTTAAATTTCAATTTTGTTCAGTCTTTATGATTCATCTTTTAAGTGTTGCATTGTAGTGTTTTAGAGAAGGTTTTATACTTAAAATAGCTTGTTAACTCAAAAGCTTCAATAATTCTTTGCAAATATGAAAAGGTGGACAGTAAAAATTTGCTAAAATGCACATCACTCAAAACATGTTTTTTTTGTTGTTGTTGTTGTTGTTGTTGTTGTTGTTTTTTGGGTTGTCCAAGTCAAAATTACAGTGATATACTTGTAACTTAATGGGTAACTGAGCTTCGAGAGAAAAAATAAAACTTCAGAAATCAGAAAGGGTTTTATTGCCAAATGTTGAGCAGGTTTACAACATTAGGAAATTGCTGCGGTACTTAGTGCAAAACATACTGTCAGATAACGCTGACCTCCTCATAAGTGTGTTAAAAGGCCAGTAATATAACTTTTGGTCACATTGTTGCAAACTGAGGTTGGTAAATTTAAATAGGTACTTTTCATGTAAGGTAACTTGAGAATACATTAATGTAAGTATTGGTCATGTTGCAGATAACCTGAGGAGACTAACCTGAGTTGTCTGTGAAGGTTCTCAGTCATCCAGGTCATCGTAGTCAAAGGAGCTTGCAAAGAAAAGCGTCTGGACTTCTTTAAGTTGCTTGAAGACGTTTCACCTCTCATCCGAGAAGCTTCTTCAGTTCTAAGGTCAAATGGTGGAGAGTCCCAGATATAACCTAGTGGGTTACTCCCACTAGGTTATATCTGGGACTCTAAAATGAATGTGAATGAATGTGAATTGGAATTGGAGTGTAGCATTCTGATATGCCTCTTGTGTATGCAGTCCACTCATGTAGGACTGTATGCAGTCCTACATGAGTGTAGTTTTGAGAGAAGTTCGTATTACATATAACCTTTGCTTTGGATTGTTCCGTTGTTGAACATTAAAATCTTTTGTCATTTCCTTGATTCTGTGACAAGTTGACTAAGTTAATACCAATTTAAGTTAATGTTAATGTACATGAAGTACTTTTTTTTGCTTAGTCATTTGGTGGTCCCCTGCAGTTTACTTTGGTTAAAGTTTTGTTCACTTCGTGAATATAGCTATGAGTATGTGTGTGACTATTTGCCTGCTCCGGTGTGGGTGTGTTGTACATGCATGAAACGGACGGGCTCATAACTGGACATATGGGGGGCTGACAAGCCTGACTCCAGTAAGGACCAAGAACACTGGAATGATTCCTGGGCGGTCAGCTGGTGAATGTCTTTTTAATTTAATTTAATTTTGTCATTTAAGATATTTAGATTGTGTTTTTGATATTTGTGATCAGTTCAATGAAAAGAAATTCTGTTTAATCCCCTTCAAACTAACTCTGTTTTCATCATTCTCCCATTTTCTCATTTCTGTCCTGCATAGTGGATCCATGTTTCATGACAAAATGTCATTGCTTGGTCCCGACTGATATATTATATACTATTAGTCCAAAGTGTGTTTGCATATTAACAGGAACATGGATAGAATATCAAACAAAGGGGTTATGACAAATCAAAAAGGATGGTTTTATTTCACAACAATGGGTTTATAAGGCTTAAACTGATCTGCTGCATACCTATGCCAACTGCCAAGCATACACACACGCACACACACACACACACACACACACACACACACACACACACACACACACAGATGCAGCCATGCACATGTATGCATACTGCAGCCCAATTCAATATAAGTGCCAACAAGTTACACAGACAATGTGAATGACAAAATCCGGCTAGACCTCTCCCAAGTCTGGCCAAGTTCATCATCTGTAGCCATAAACACACACACACACACACACACACACACACACACACACACACACACACACACACACACACGGCCAAAACCCAGTGACACCCAGGCCAACTCTCAATTTAACACACACACATGTAAAATGTGACCACACAGCTAAGCCCCCCACTAAGACCCACAGAGCCGACCATAGCTCTGTGTGTTTGTGTATGTGTTTATGTGGCGGTCAGTACTGAGGCCTTTTCTGTGTGGTTGGGGAGAGCGTATGGAGGGATGGAGAGGCAGAAAAAGAGAAAGAGGATTAGAGCGATATGGAGACAAAGAACAACAATAGTTTGTCACATTTTGTCAGAGAGGATTTTATGGAAAAGCTGATTTAGAGTCTGCCACCAACAAACAATGATCGGAAATATGGGATTTATTACTAAATCAGTTTAGAGAATTTGCATGAAGTTTAACAGTGCTTAGGCGATAATTTCCAAACATAACTGTGCACGCAAACTCGATCAAAATCTTATCCAAATTCAATTTTAGCTGTAAAACGTGACATAAGAGTTATTTTAGTTTTCATTTGTTGGTATTTAGTAGATACTGTGGATACTGTGCTAATGTGATCTTTGTTCATTAATATTTTCTGCTGTGTGAAGATAATTTTCAATTAACAAGTCTTCAGTTAGTGTTAGAAGTACATGAAATGCTTTCTCAGACTGAAAGCGCCAACAAAAACAAGCTGCTGAGCTGGATACTTCCCACCCAAGCAAAACATGTGATTTAATATGGCTGTTTCATTTTAAATCAAGCAAAGTCAACTCAGTATTTCACTTATATTGTTAAGATTATGTCCTTATTGTTAGAAAGAAGCAAATTAAAACAAGTTTGAACAGTAGAAAGCATGATCTCCAGCCCATACAGTCTCTATAAATTAAAGTCTGCTTCAGAGTGGAGATGTTGAATTCAGTTTAGGAATGTCCTGTAAGTACTTGTGTTTAAATCAAGAATAAGGTCCACATACAAAAATAGTTACTCACACTTTGAACTGTGACCTAACCATCCATTTCAGTGGCATTAAAAGCTGTTAACTGTATTTAACAGTCACATATATTATAGTTTTTAAAAAAAACAAAAAAAAAAACAAAACCTTGTCAGGACACCAACAGTGAGACACCTGGTGCGCTGAACATTTTACAATATGCTAAATAAAACTGAACGAAGAGGTTCCAGCTGTGAGGTTATATATATTCTTCTGAATGTAACTAAAGCACTAGCAGAGTCATCCATAGTGATGATGAGGTTGACTATATAAAACTTTATGGGAGTTGAAGACTTCAGTATTGGATTACCATGCCTGCTGTAACGTGTGTTCACTTTGTCCTGCTGATATCAAGTGATGTTCCATAAGAAATATTAAATGCTAAAGTATATGCTATTCTGCACCACCTGGACAATTATTTCTCCATATGGTAAAACCTGATCTTAATCATCATAACTTCCATTTCCACTTGAGACAAAGCAAAAGTCTCCATGATTAGGATCCTAAGAGGTCATTTATACCACCATCATACCTTTGCAGTGTAAATTTCGGCTCAAAAATATATGTAAAAGAAACTTGTGGTTTAAAATGTATTGCATTCCTGCTGTTCCTTGAATTAAGCAAACAAGAAGGTTCACCCAATATCTGATAACTAAAACAGCCTTTCTTTTGGTCTTTTACCTCGTTGCCTTCTAAATGAGGCACCACTGCAGTATCACAGCCTCCGAGATCCAAGCTGCTTTCATCCAATCCACAGTTTAGTGAAAATGTCGCCAAAGCAGCAGGCAGTGGGAGATTTCGGGCACACAGGCAATGCTTGGGGGGGTGGGGGCAGCAGGATCGGTTTGAAGTGAATGAAATGATTTAATGTTTCAGAGTCGGCCTCGCCCCCAGGGAATGGAACGATATGGGCTCCTAATTGACACCAGGTCAACTGCCTCCCTCTCTCGCACTCTCACACTGCTTTCTGTTTCACACTGTTTCTGTTTCAGCTGTCTTTCTCTCAGACTCTCTCATACACACACATTACAGTCTCTCTGTTAGCCAGGCCAGTCCAGCGCTGGCCGGTGCTGGACAAACAAAGGCCTGTGCTGTCTGACTATAATGATGGATGACCACCAGTCTCGCATTTTATAGGGATTTCACAGGAGTCACTACATTCCCAGGCTAAGCTACAAGTCAATAGTCTTCTATCATGCTTCCCCAAATCTCTAAAACCATGTTTCTGAGTTCTTTGGCAAAAAAAAAGATGATGAAGAAGAAATATTTCATGATTTTATTAGGCCTGAATTACTCTTTGACAGAGCAGTGGTTAATGATGGCTGAATGTGATTAGCAGAGAGTGGAATGTTTTATAAGTGTCACTGTCAGCTGATTGACAGAGCCCTGGTGGTCATTATTGTTCGCTTTTGGAGTGTGTGGACATATTGTGCACAGTAGTTGTCATGTGAGAGCGTGTTTTTTGTGCTTTTAGTGGGACTGAATTGCCACGATACCTTTTATGAAGTAAATCTCTGTCTTAACAAGTCATTTAGTCTTTTATTGAGTCCTGAGATCTTGTTTTCCTAAACAGGCTACTAATGGATTGGCATTATTGCACTTTTGATTTGAACAATCTCATTTGAATCATTTTCACAAATGAAATGGAATTCGTCTTGATGCTAATGGACCGACCTCATTGCCTTCTCGATGTGTATTCTGATGAATACATATCGAGTCTTTTGGAACTAAAAACTTTCAAGATGGACCTTTTAAAGTGTACCGCACCAAAGAAACAGTTGATAACCATTATAAAATGCATCACAGAACACCAGTAAAAAGCAGTGATTGGCTTGTTTTTTTTCTTATCTGCTGCAGGTTTTAAAAACTATTCAAAATAGTATTTATATTGAATGAACTGAGTTCAGTAGATGACATTCAGGGACACTTAATTACACTATTAATTGATTGTGGCTCCACTCTATAGCTATTGCAGAAGCAGTTATTTGCAAAAAATGGTTCATGTTGAACTAAAGAGCAATGCAAAGACATATTCAGCCTGTCATGAGCAGTGGTGTCTTACCAAACCTACTGAAAAAGAAAGAAAGTGAAGTAGACAATGGTGTAAAACCTTATTACACTGAAGGATGTCAACAATATTTTGGAATAGCAGCTGCAAAAGGTTTTGGAACGAATGTGGTTGTGCCAGATATGCTATGAATGTGGTCTGATTAGGGTTAAACCACTTGATTACGGTCAGAGAAAATTGTGGATTGTTGTTAATAAAAACAGAATTAATTGCATGCCGGTTAATTACATGTCTGTAGTAAGACGGAAACTCTGTTCTACTGAATGAAAGTCACACGCACTTCATGCTCATCCACCCTGACCTATACGTCCCACATAGTATTCTACACTGGTAGTGCTGGAGGCACTTAAAAATTGGAGGTAGCCTCTGGGTCTGAATCAGGGGTATCATTTTTAAAAAAGAACTCTCTCCCTAATGACCAGCAGGGGGAAGTCTTTCTTTTTTCTTTCTTTCTTTAAAAAAGTTACATTTGTATAAAAATCTATGGGGAAACAATCCTTCTGCTCCCTTGAATTATGACCTCATGAAAAAAAATGCTGATAAGTTTATGAGGACAAAAATAATTATTCCCTGACTAGTTGGTGAGTGGTTGTGAAAGGTTACTTGTTGTCACTAAGTGAAAGTGGTCACAGTGAGGTATACTGTGTCTATAGCAGATTGCCAGAGTGGCTTGCAGGTTGCATGGAGGATGCTGATTTGTCTGCAAACACCCTCAGAGTAAAGGTTGTGCCTTAGAGCTGCATTCAACACATTTCAGCAAGTGCAACTCTCAGTTTTTGGACCAAAACGCTCTCTGTTACTGACTTTGTGTTGGCGGTGAAACTGGAATCTCCCATGCAAACTGCATTGCATGGCAATCCTCTGATAACCACAGCAATCCCAAGGAGTTTTCTTGGTACGGCACCCTTTTTGTGACTGATTTCACCTGGCAAAAACCACCAACCCCCAACGACCAATCACCAACCAATCAGGGAATACAAATCAGCGACTGGTCTCTAGGCCTGTGTGCCTAAAGCCTGACTTGCACTGAGATTTGACTTAAAACACAAATATAGGTTATACAAAGGTTATACAAGTATAATCTGTGTGGCGACTTTACTTTAAATCAAGGTTGAATAGGTTCAGTTCAGTTCAGTTTTATTTATATGGCGGCAAATAACAATAACAGTCGCCTCAAGGCGCTTGACCCCTTGGCGACAGTTGGAAGGAAAAACTTCCCTTTTAACAGGAAGAAACCTCCAGCAGAACTAGGCTCAAAGCAGTGCCTGTGCTGTGTTTGATGAAGCCATTGTAACAGTGGCTGGATGTTCAGTTGTTTTCTATAATGGCCTTTGAATGCAATGTTTAGAACTCTGAATGAAACGTTAAATTTGGAGCTCTTCTTGGATTCACTCAGTTGTTAGATTTGACCTGACCTTGGTAAAGTTATACATAGCTCAGTCTGGGTGCTGCAAGCGTCTATATGTTTAATACCTGATTTATCTTTTAGCAGATGATAGTCATTATGGAAAAATGTGCTTTTTGACATGACAAAAAGAGTGCAAACAGGTAAAACAACAAATATTATTGCTTTTTTTCTCTTCACTGGTAGCCAGCGCTCTTTCTATTGAGATCAGTTTGATCTGATACAGTCTGACTGGCTCTAATTATCCTTGGCTCTAATAGTATTTTAAGTCTTATGTAAACTGGGAGCTGACCGATACAGCCGGCAGCTCCACCTGCAGTTTGCTTATTTTATTATTATTATTATTTTTGTCAGTGGAAGATGACTTTGAAAGACTGCGGCGATTCACTGTTATATTACAACATTTTTTAAATTACCCTATGAATTCTGAAGCCAGCTCATAGGTGACCTTATAAACGTTTGTAGAGGTAGAAAGAGAAAACATGGTGCAAAAAAAATAAAATCTGCTCAAGTTAACAGACCCGCAGATGGAAGCAGAGAGAAAGGAGTGCAGGTGTCAGAGGCGACGCCAGCAGATGATCAGCTCCCTCCATGACATTTTCAACCCCTCTGATTTTGTAGCGTGCGAGCAAGAAAACACGTCTCGCGCATCTGAACAGCTCCGCAATGACATCTAATCAGATGCCAGAGGAGACGATTGGTGTCAGAGCTTAGAGAAAACACGCTGATTCCCCACCGGCTGTATTGTCACTAAACGCCGCTTCTCTCTATGGACTGTAAATGATTTAATTTGAGCGCCAGATGTGGTGTTTAGATGCTTCTAGCGCTCGTTGAGAGAGAGACAGAGGGAGGAAGAGAGCGTGAGAGAGGGAGGGAAAGAGAATGAGGAAATGACAGGAAGGAGAGAAACAGCTTGGCAGACCGACAGCCAACAGCAGCCCAGGCACTTGACAGAGCTCTCAAACACCATGATTGTGTGTGTGTGCTCGCCAGCGTGTGTATTTTCTTCCTCCACTTGTGTATCATGACAGCTGAATGAAAATCAATCTGCTTCTACATCTGCCATCTTGAGTGTCGGAGAGTGCAGATGGGCCTTCCCTGTTACACTGAGCTTGCTGGCAGCCGACCAACTCAGGTTTTCCACCTCTTCTTTGCTCTCTTTTCTAATCTCAATCTCTTCTTCTCTTGCCCCCTTCTACCCTCTCCTCTCCTCTCCTCTCCTCTCCTCTCCTCTCCTCTCCTCTCCTCTCCTCTCCTCTCCTCTCCTCTCTAATCAGATGCCAGCCTCTGAAGTGGAGTTTTTTCCTGCGTTGACATCTCCAAGTCACTCTGACAGCAGCTGTTTGGGACCTTTTCGAAGCTGCAATCGGGGGCTCTAATCACCCTCATTGACGGCTCCGAGGGCCCCTGTTGCAGCTCTGAATGGCAAATTAAAGCGTTTTTAGATAACGTTGGTAATTGGCTAAATCGTTTATAAGCCCGGAGATCACACTTTTAATCTTCAGCCTAACATGACGGATCATGAAACCGCGGGACAGATCTGGTCCGGGTGTCCTTGGCCCTGCATCCCCGTTTCGGTTTCTTTCCTCACGACGTGCTGCGGTAATGTTTGATGCTTAATGATTTGCCCATCAGATTAACAAACACTAATCGTTCTCTCTGCTGCGGCTTGTCTCACTGTCAGGATCCCCCCCCCCCTCCACCACCACCACCACGCTATCCTTTCTCTCCTCTCATCTCCCAAGCTCATCTCATCTCTGGCATTAACTCCATTAGCCTGGTAATTGGCTCTCTTAAAGCAGCGGCCACAGACTCCGAAGGCCACTTAATGTCCATCTCCTTCCCTCCCTTCTCCTCTCTGCTCCGCAGTCGATCATCTACCTTCCTCAGTAAATAGCATTAACTAGTCCTGCATAGAAATCTGAGGCCACATTAGTGTTATCCTCCCCTCTCAGCCTATTGCCAGGCTTATGAGTCCCGATCGCTGGAGGTGATATGGCTAAGTGGATATTTTCTTTCTCACATCACTCCCAAATGGGACCCAAAATAACCCCCAACTGTCAAAGATGAATATGTAAATTCTGCATATGGAGATCTCCTTCCATTTTCTAACAGAGCCTAAGAAACTAAATCTGTATTTAAAAGATGTGGATGTGGAAACTCAGCTCATCATCACAGTCTGGGCCCCTCTGCGACGTGTAGGCCCCGCTTTCATTTCCACTTAGAAGATAAAATGTGTGGACTTTTCGAGCCAACGGTAAATAGTTTTCATTTGCATTTTTTTTTCTTTGTTGATTTTGTGTTCTCAAAATCAGGTTAAAGTCATCTGCACTTGCTTGATTTTACTTATTTAATACAAAGCACAGAAGTCAATCATTTCTTGGTTATTGTATGGTTTTTGTTGAATTTAATAGAGCCCTTACTTTACTTTTTATGTCTATGCATGGATAAAATAAATAGACACTAATCTTCCAACGTCCAGCTGGGTTCTTGATTGATTTTGAAACTTTCTGAGCCATTCTCAGGTCTTGATAGAGGCATTTACAGTAAGTGATGGATTTTGAGAAGTTTAGTAAAGTTTGGTGTAGAAACACAACCCATCATAAGTCTAACACCTCTAATAGTTGTTTACAGTCAGATCAACTGAAGCGGGTCATTGCAGAAGAGTGTTTGGTACTTTTGAATGTGACACGATTGTCTGTGTCAGATGGGCTGGACTGAGCATTTGAGAGAAACTAGGATTTTCCAACACAAGCACCTCTATACTTTACAGAGAATGATCAGAAAAAGGGAAAATAACCAGTGAGTGGCAGTTCTCTGCAGAGAAAATACCTTGTTGTTGGCAGAGGTGAGAAGAGAATGGCGAGACTGCTTCAAGCTGTTCCAAGGATGGGAACAATAACTTAAATTAATCATCATGTATTAAAACCAAGATATGCAGAAGAGCATCTTTGATCACACAACACGTTGAACCTTGAAGCAATTAGGCTACAGTAGCAAAATATCATACTGGGTTGCGCTTCTGTTAGGTAAGAAGAATAGGAAACTGAGGCTACAGTTTGCACAGGATCATTAAAGATGGACAACAGATTAGAGCAGGGCGATATGACCAAAAATATTTATCACGATATACATTTGAAAATACAAATCATTTAGCTTTTGTTTGAAAAAAAACCCTGTGTAATTGTTTTAGGTCAATAAAAGTTTTAGCGCAGAAAACTACAATGTCATAAATAAAGGTAAGAATTCTGTTTCTGAGATCATAAAGAGAAACCTCGAGGTCAGCCAATATAAACACCAGACCACACCAGAAAAATGTGTCACATAAAAAGTTTCATTTATTATAGCGTGACTATTGAGAGCATGGTGTTTAATGTTGGTAACTGTCTTTCTCACGCTGGTTTATAGCCCTTTTTTTTAAGCTTTGGTGAGGAAGCTGTTCTAATTTTTTAAGTTAAGTTTAGAAGGTTTATAGTGTAATGATGTATGAAACAGATGGGTTGAAATTACAGAGAAATTCCTGATTAGGCTCATTACGAATTGGTGGATCACGGATGAACGTATAGTAGTGCTTTCTTTACTTGTAAAAGCAACAGACACACAAATGCTTAATTTTGACCTTGAATAAAAAAACTTTGGTAATTTTAGACCTGCTGATGGAAGTGTGGACCGCGTTTTTCAGTTTTTACGTGGTATTACATTACATTATAATATTATGCTTTTTCTCTTCTCTTTTTTCTTTGCCACTGAGTGGCAGTTTCTGTTTTTTGTGTTCAAGTATTTTTGTATTGCATGTTTTCTTTTTCTTTTTCTAGGAGTTTTCCTGAGAACAGCCAAACAAATGGAAGTAAGGTGAAATCAGTAAATCTTTTTCTTTGTACCACTGGTGCTCTGATCATGAAAGATCCTTATCATACAAGCATCCAGATTTCTCCTTGTGCTTACTTTGTGTCAGCTACGTTGTTTATATCTGCACATGCTCATTAACTGTGTGGCTTTGCTAGTCATTCATTCCTGTTGTATTTATAGACCTATTGCCCTGCAGCTTCTCTGGGCTGCTATGTGAGTATTGCTCAGATCAGTGGCTTTAAGACATTCTAAGAATTTCCACACCAACATGCATGAAAGCAACATCAGGCCCAACACCATAAAATCCTGTCGCTTGTTGCATGTGAAACGCTGAAGCTAACCAGCTTCTCTTGTTCTTTACACTCTCTGATGATTCCCTTCAGCCTTCAGATCTGTCCTTGTCCCTTTGCTTTTTCAAAGCTCTCCTGTTTGTTGTACGAAACCTCGGTGGCTCATCTGAGGGATTTAAAAACTAGAGTAATTAGCGACAGAGAAGCCATTGGCGTGGAATGATAGCTGCCGTCGCCCTCCAATGTACCCCACAACAAGAGGGAAGCAAATCAATCAATAAACTATTTCACGTCCTTATCATCTAATTTAAGTGCTTGGTCTTTTTGTATCTGTGGAGTCTGGAGAGGATGTTGATGGAGGGAAAGATGGAAGTGGTGAGCGTTTTTTTTTTTTTTGTTTGCTTATTTTGTTTTTTCGGGAGGGGGGGGGGGTTATTTCATGTTCTTGTGTTTTTTGCCCATGCATGGCAGCAATTCGTGTTTTTCTGAAGCCACACCGTTCAGCAGCCTCTGCAGTCTATTCACTGCTGCAACACTGCCTCCGTTGGTTCACAACTCGCGAAGAAGCAAACACACGTGGGAGGGGAGGAAGGAGAGAGAAAAGCAATCCTTCCAATACAAATTATCAGAAAGAAAAAATTTAATTAGCAATATAAATGCCGGGCGGGCTACATTATGTGCAATTGTCTTGCTATCTTTCCAGAAATTAGTCTTTTAAAATGAATTTGCTGTATTAATCATCTCCTGCAATATTTTTGATCACTGAATTAATAGTTTTGCGTTGGGGGGCTGTGTTTTTTTTTTTAGGTATTCATTGACATAGGTGATTGCCTCTTAATTATGACAGCGTCCTCCTCCTATCCGCGCCTATTAATTCCTGTGTTGTGGCGTCGCCGCAGCCCGCTGCCTGGCCCTGTATCTACTAATTACTTCTCTAATTGAATTTGCTCTCTGTTGCCAGGCTGTTTTTTAAGTGGCTGTTTGTTGCCGGGCCTCATTGTGTCTTTGTGTGACAGCTAGCTGCTCGCTGCCATGCTGATGGGAGCGGGATGCACTCCCTCTCTCTCCCTCTCGTCTTTCTCCGTGTCTCTTCCCACTCTCAGTATTCATGTCGCTCCTTCTGTATCATTGCCTATACCTCCCAGACCTATGTAGCATTTTCAGTTTAAATGAAGGAGGGAAATTAATTAATGAGAGCCGCCTGAAACAATTACACGCCCCTCCCAACCCGCTACTGTCTGCCCCTGCTGTCGTTGGTTCAAACCTCTGTAGGATTGTTGTGACTAAGAGCAACCGGCGTTTTAGCCTCCAGTTCAGGCTGGCATGTGTTTGGCAAGATGATAAGTTGCATAGAGGCTAGTTGTGTACTTTTCCATCAAAAGCACAGCTCATCAGGCATCAGGTGTGTATCCACTAGTAGTGTGCCATACTGCAGGTTTTGGTATCAATACCAAATAAATACCGATACCATTACTTTCAACCTATAAAGGCAGCATATGTAGGGTAGAGCAGTGTGTCATGACTCATGAGTTGAACTATCTTAAATTTGCTCTAAGTCACTGTGATTATTAGTGTCCACAATAATTAGTTAACGCAACAAAACACACCTTTCAGTTTTCTGTGAAACTGGGTTGTTTTTTGGAGACCTGAAATGAAAATGCGCCGGTTTCTAAAGCACTTTGGATCAACTTCTGTTGTTTACATGCCCTATTGGCTATACATACATAAAATAGATGTGACAACACAAAAATATATTTATTTAAACACAATTCAATGGGTTACATACTAAAGTTAGACGATAGAAACAAAGTACCAAAAGAAAAATTCAAATCCTGTCTATGACAGTAATGTTTTGGAGTATTTTAGGTAAACTACGTAGTGTCAGTTTATGTCTTCAAATTCTTTAAAAGGTCACCAAGAGATCAGAGTCCTTAACCAGTCCCAATGTCATATTATGCAGTTTTGAATTAAGCCATCTGGATCCACCACATACATGCTCAAGCTTCATCAGGTTTTAATGAAGCTTGACCTGATCCTCAAAACAATCTTGCCTTAGTGCCATTTACAGTTTCATTACTTCCTTTATGATGAGCCATATTTGTAATATGAACGTCAACAACACGAAAAATACACTAACCTTTTTTTTTAACCACTTTAGCAATCATCGCGCTTTTGGCGAGGGGGGGGGGGGGGGGGGGTAATCCATGTTCCACGTTGCTTGGTGGTGTGCTGTTATGAAGTGGGGTACATCCTGGCTAGATCAAGGCTAACTCATAGAGACAGACAAGCATTCACACCTAACTTTGAATCACCAATTAAGCTGGCATGTCGTTGGACTGTGGGAGTGTGCAGAGAACCCACAAAGGCACAGGAAAACATGCAGACTCCACACAGAAAGACTCCAGCCCTGCAGTGCAGTCAAACACAGGACCTTCTTACTCCTTCTTTGCTAGTGTGCCAACCTGTTCAGAAACTACTTGTGATAAAATAATTCCTTTGCGTTGCATTGCCCGAGCAAAACTTGGCTGCAAAACTTAAGTGATTTTTACAGCACAGAAAGACAAACAGAGCTAAAAGTAAACACAGTAAAAGTAACACACATAGATATTTTGGTCATTAATGTTGAATGTTGGTGCTTTTGTCAGCTTTCTTAGCAAAAAAACCAAATACAAATATTCTTCTTTTTTTTGTTTTTACACCATTTTTCCTGTTAAACCTTGCTGTTAAATCTGTTGTGATAAATTAGGACCCTAAATAAATTAGGACCCTGGATCGTCTGCTGGGTTGCACACACTATAGATTGGGCCAAATTTTGTTCCTTTTCCTTTTATTTAGGCACCAGTTCCCAGTGTTCTGGAAAGGTTCTTCTTGTTAAAGGATTAGGGTTACAGGATTCTTTCAAAACCTGACAGACACGAATAGAAGGACACAATTTCACAAGGAAGTGAAAACATCTTTGGGTTATTTCTTAGTTTTATCAGTGGAATTGAAGTGACAGTAGAAATACAGATTCTTAGGCAGCCAAGCTCATAAAGACTAATCAACAACCTCACATCGAGCATTGACAGCCTCTCGTCAGTAAAAATGCTCAAAATAGCCTCAGATGTTTAGCTGCAGCAGGATGTAATACAACATTGCTGCTATCTTTATCGACCCGTCTGTCAATCTCTGCTTCCTACCTACATTCCACCTCTCAGCATCCTCTCCTGCATCCTCTCTCTCTGTCCTCACCCAACTCCACCCCTCCCTCGGTCTTTGTGCAAACTTTCTCCTCCTGCCTCTCTTGATATTGATCCTCTCTCTCTTTTCCTCTTAATCCATCCTTCTCTTTCTCATCCTCTTCTCTCTCTTCCTCTATCGATCCCTCCTTTACTCCATCTCTCTCTCTCTCACTCTCTGCTTGCTGCTATCTGGCTCGGCCTTTGTCTTCTTATCGAGGTTTTGGGGTTTATTCTGACTGCTGTTATTGACAGGCCTCTCGCTCCACGGCCAACTAATGCATCCCTAATCCCACCTTTGTTACTCTGGAATGTTCTCTCTCACACATACACATCCATACGTAGCACTATAAACCACACAAGCATGTGTAAGGTGAAAAAAAAACAAAAATGGGGGGGGGGGGGGGGGGGCATTGATGTTGATCCCAGCCTTCTATTTGTTGGGGAAAGCCATCTATCAATCAAACAAGGCCCAGCTGTCTGTGTGCACTTTTGTGTTTGTGCGTGCGCACATGCGTGTGTGTGAGCGTGCACGCGGGTCTTGAGTGACAAGCCGAATCGTGGCTGAGGACGTTTGATAAGCTTGTATTGTCGGTCGTCTCTCTCCCCCCGCACACACCCCTCCGTTCCACCTCCCTCCACACCTCCACCTCGATAAGAAATACATTCGACTAGAGCTGATAACGGTGTCAGGAGCAGCAAAGCCCCACTCTGAAGAGACACACACACACTGTGCCATGGGAGAGGTGTCTTTCTTCAAACACCTTGGCTGTAAATGATACTCTCAACAAACAGCAATGACAACACCACTCAGGAAAAAAAAAAGATTCAGATATCGTTTGTGTCTGTGTGCGTGTTTGTGTGTGTTTGCAGTTTGATGTGTGGTACGGCTGGAGGATATCCAAGACTTATTGAATAAAGTCTTAGTGATAGCACTGGCATATGTGTGTGTATGTTGTGAACAGCGCAGAAAGAATATAGTAATAGGCTTAAAGCGGCTAAGGCAGAGTGTCAGACTTAACAAACAACACACTGATCTCAAAGACTGACTGACAGCTGTCTCTGTGTGTTTGATACGTGCGTGTCTCCCCGTAAACAGTTCACGTGATTCAGTGTGCAACAAGCTGTTTTTAACACGAGCGTGTCTTGTTGTACATTTGTCCCAGTCCACAGCAGGTTTTAAAATGAGATCAAGACCTTTGTGAACATCAGCTCTTCTGTTCAAAACGGCCCTCAATGAGTTTAAAAATGCCATCACCAGGCAACAAATGCTGGCACAAGTAACAGATGATTACATTAGAACAGGGGTCAGCAACCTTTAACACCCAAAGAGCTATTTGGACCCAAACGAAAACACTGGGAGCCGCAAATACTTTTTGACATCTAAAATGAAGATAACACTGTATATATTGTTTTTTTTACCTTTATGCTTTGTGTGAACAACTAAGGTGTGTTGCTTATGAAATCCTTGAAGTGCTAATGAGAAAATTACATTTTATTTATGTAATTAACACATTTTGAACTCTTAAAGAAATATAACAAAAGGAAAGACACCAACCTGAACTAAAATGATCCAGCAAACAAAAACTGTTGTGAGCCGCCATCTTTATATCGCCTTTGGGCTTTTGGAGCCTTGACCTGACTTTTAAAAAATAATTGGGAAAAAAAGCACTATGCTGCTGAAAAATGAAAAATTGATATTTGCAAAATTCTGCCTACATATGTATTTTACCTGGTTAATGTGTGTGGCGGGGCGTGGTCTGCAGCGCCGCTGCAGGGGAGGCGGACGCACCTGAGCGGTACCCGCAATCACGCCTCACCGCCTTAATGTCTGTGCTATCTATGCTCTTGTGTTGGCATGTGTCGGGCTGTGAGCTGAAAAGCTACAGCGGCTGTATGCGTACAGCAACCGTGTGTGAAAAGTGGTCAATAAAGAGATGCTGAAAAGCATGTTCATGCAAACAGCGTCGGGTCTGCTGTGGTATGTTTACAATGGGACTTCTGGTCCTGAACCTCTGCGCACAGCGTCTGCAAACAGCTGCTGACATAATGTGGATCCGAAGGTCCATAATTGGCCTACCTGGTGTCTCGATAAATGCACGGCGTTTCGGCGGGTACACCGGCTTCCGCGAGTGTGACGCTTATTTTGAGCGATGAAAAAATAATAGAATATAATTGTATTTTTATATTTCAATATCACAATAATCTTCCAATTTAGAACTACAAGTTAAAAAAGAACTAACATAAATAAAATACACTTCAGCTAAATACTTCTAATTTATTTTCCCAAACCACGCGGAGCCGCACTATAAGGACTAAAGAGCCCCAGGTTGCCGACCCCTGCATTAGAAACATCACCAAGTGATGGAATGTCATCGATGTGGCCAGACACGTCATTGCTGGGTTTTGAAAGGTCATCGCTCTAAGCAGAAGCATCATCACAGAGATGTCACTGCCATGAGTGGAAACATCATCAGCTATGACAAAAATCTAAATGCAAAGAAATAATCAAAACAGACAGGTGTCACTCCCAACTTGTCACATAATGATGAGAACTATTCACAGATTCTTGAATATTCAAATAGTCACTAAGAGTGACTTTGTTTATGACACACTTCTTTTTCTTTTTGACCTAAAATATATATATATCTCACTTAGGAGGAGATATATATACTTAGAGGATTAAGGCCACTGGAAAAAAAAAGGGGGGCACTTTTTTTCCCTTCTTTTCCTGAATTCTGAGAAAAAAGTCAGAATTCTAACTTTAATCTCAGACTTCTGACTTTTTTCTCAGAATTCTGAGAAAAAATTCAGAATTCTGACTTTTTTCTCAGATTTTTTTTTCCAATGGCCCTAATCCTCTTCCGTACACTTGAGTACGGTCAAATAATCTAAAATATTACCCCCTTGTTGTCCTAATCACTTTTCTTTGTTCTTAGTGGAAAACTCAAAGCAATGTGTGAAGTACATTTTTTCAACAGCTTAAAAAAGGAAAGCTTGGTGCAGAGTGTTTGACTGCATCAACTGAACAGAAAGGGCCAAAAAAATATAATTTAATTATAGAGGTTTAATTTTAAAGGAAAAGGTATGTGGAGGGTTATGGAGAAGGAAAATACACTTATATTTCCACATTGTCTTGTCAAAAGTTGCTGTTTTGTAGTGGTCCAACATAAACAGATGCATGTGGCCACCATGATGTTACCCAATGGCTTTTGAACCCTGGTAGTGTGAAGTCTCAATGTTAGCATTTTTGATGTGCTGTCTTTTTTGGAGCTGAAGTGGCTGTGTTTTCATAGGAAGATGAAGTATTTTCAGCTAATGCTAGCAAGCCTGGCTAACAAGTTTGGCTGGCAAGCTGGATCTATAAACTGTTTGGGCAAAACATTTGGGCACATGTACCTGCTAGTTAGGGGGAAGTAACAGTCCACGTAAATGCTAAAAATTTCACTGACAAGCCTGGTTCCACTTTTCTGCTCAGAAAGACATCAACATCACAAACATGACAGAGAGGTGGAGATTAGCGCATTGAATTAGCCCAGGTGAGGACTAGCAGACAGTTACCGGCTAACCGCTATCTTTATGCCCTGTTATGCAGAGGAGGTTAGCTATAGACAGTGTTGGGCAAGTTACTCTGAAGAAGTAATTAATTATAGTTACTAGTTACTTCTTCAAAAAAGTAACTGCGTTAGTAACTGAGTTAGAAGAGTCTAAAAGTAATTAATTACTTGAAAAGTAACTATTGCGTTACTTAAAAAAAAATGTTTAACCCTCTGTGGTCCAGGGTATAATTGGTATAATTGGCCATTTTTAACTACTTTTGATTTTACCTCTACATTTCACCTTTAAAAACTATTTACTTTGCCTTGTTTGGTATCATCCTTTTCAGCACAACCTCACATGTCTGAATTTACAGTTATGTTTTCAGTTTGACATATTGTATTAACACAATTGATCTAAAATCAGACATTTTTCTGACACAAAACACAAAACTATCCACAACACTACACACTAACTACACAAGACAACACATTAACTACATACTCCAAACATGCTAAATGTCACAAATCTCTCACATCTCAAAACTCACTCTCTATCTTTTTCTGCTGTCTCTCTCTTTCTCTCTCCCTCTCTCTCTCTCTCTTTCTCGCCGTCACTCCTAAAACTTCCCCCTCTTCCTAAACAGCCAAATGTCATGTCACCTTATTATTTTTTGATTGGTCGACATGGTGCATTTTTCCACCAAAACGAACGGGCTGTTTTTTTGTTTTTTTTTTGCTCATAAGCAGAGAGTGCTTGGTAGCACTGTCCTTAGACAGTAAACATGACAAAACTATTGAGGAAAAAACACTGCGTATATATTGTTTATCATGACTCTGGTTTTACGTGGCCTATCAACACAATTTAAAAACTGGTATCACCTTGTTGCTTTGTCATCTTGAAGTGGTCGTGTGATTGACTTACCACGACTACTTCTACTACTTCACGACTACTACTTCCTCAGTCAAACAGCAGCACTCCTGCGATTGTTTTGCCCCCTTAGCTCCAGGTGTTGTGCCAAAAAGCGATCCCTGCCAGAAAGCGATTGCCGTCCGCGAGAGCGTGCGCAGCTGCTTAAAGCTGTAGCGCCCAGATTACTTACAGCTACTTCCGTGCAACTGATATAAGATGCAGTGAGCTGAAGACAGCTTCCACCGTCTGTTTGTTGAAAAATAGTAACGCGACCGCACCGCATTTTCTTGTAGAAGTAGTAATTAGTTAAATCACTCGTTACTGAAAAATGTAATGCCGTTAGTAACGCCGTTACTTGTAACACCGTTATTCCCATGACTGGCTATAGACACCCAAAATGTTTTTATGCTAAGTTGTAAACATTTTTATTACATAGCTAAATAGCTGGAGTTGAGTTTTTTAATAAGGGAGTCCATGAAGCTGAAACTGTGCTTGGAGCTAATCTGAAGGGCTCAGATTAAATTTTGTGTTGGCCTAATTTTTATCCCTGGACATTGCGCTTGGTTTTATTACATTACAAACTTATAGACAGTCATAAATTACTACCTTAAAATGTTGCAGTGACATAAAGGATGGAAATGAAAGCTCAGACTCTAAACAGATGTGAAAAATGATATATTTTGAAGCTTAGTAAAAGGTTGTGGGCTGCATATTGCTTACAAGATATAGACGTGCTTAGAAGTGGTTGACAACATGTGGGACATTCACTTCAACAAAAGAAGAGAAGTAAAGAAATGAAAATAAAAGTAATAAAAAAATCAGATTGAAAACACACAGACACACACATACACAAACACACACATTTGTACAAGTCCATTATGGCAAAGAACAGTGACCTGTGAAGAGAGTTCAGCAGTAGGGCCGGAGCACAGAGTGCTGTGGACGAAGGAGATAAAGGAGGAAGGAGAGAGAAAGTGAAAAAGATAATGAAAGAGTGAAATTACCAGAGGGCAGGAGAAAAGAGGGTTATTGTGCATGTACATTATGATGAAGTTAGTTTTTTTGTGTTGTGTGCAGTGACTAGGGGCTAAGGAGTCGGTAAGGGAGTGAGAGGAGGGGGGAAATCAATGGCAAATTACATGCGCTCGGCTGGCCCATTGTACAGTATGGCTGCTATATTCTAAAGAAGGCACTTCCAAGATGATGCAGCCAAATGGTGGATGGACTCCAAGATCATTTTTATTGATTTTGAAGAGCCGTCAATAGAGGAGAATGAGGGGAGGGAAGGAGGAAGGAGTGTGTGTGTGTGTTTCGAGGTTCGGATGTGTGTCACATGGCCAATACAATACCCCGGCTTTTTGTCCCTGTCCAGACATTAGCAGCACACCCACTCCCACTGCTTTTCATTTACATTAGTGCCTGGATGGGCGAGCGAAGGACACTGACAGAGAGTGAGAGAGAGGGTTTTCCATAAAAGAATTGGTGTGGTAGCAGATGCCGGCATTGTTTGGGTTCGGGAACCAAGAAATATTTGGTATTGGGACTCCATCAGTGTGGTCATCCAGTTTTCCACATCAGAGCTAATAGGTGTGTAGCTGGTTGTCTGTCAGGGAAAGAAGAGGAGAGGGGTTTTGGGTAAGTGATAAAGTAAGGATTGTAGTCTAAAGCCCTTTAAATGGGCAAAAAGAGAAGTATTTCAGAATGACTCCTGACTGAGAGAATCTGTATGAAAAGGTTTGTTACATACGTGAACCTCCTGGAAAAACTCCAGCATCATAACAAATTTGAACTGAAAGAAAAAGAACGAAAAGCAATATCTAATGACATCAATATTCACGCTTGCTGTTATTGAAATATTTAAGTATTGAAGAGTTAAAAATCCTTCGCTGCTATGCAACAGGTTTCAGTGTTTAAAAGGACAAGCAGCATGTGTGCGATACACTGGCGGACAGAATAATGAGGCTGTGTGTTGGTGTTACATGATAAACCTTGGCAGTGTGTGATCATTTGATTCTATCAGAGAGTGTGTGTGTCACAGAGCAGCATGGCAGCACTAAATGCAGCAGATGTTAGCTGCAGGAGGCCAAAGCATGACAGCTTGGAACTCTTTGGTGGATGGTGAACACACACACACACACACACACACAGGCATACACTTGACTTACATGTACAATGATAATTAGCGGCAAAAAGCAAGTCGTGATGAGAAATATTAATATGTTCTACCCTAATAATGTGTCTGCTGGTGAACTCACACACAGACAGAAATGCATGCAGGACAGATTTCAACATCACAGGTGTTTCCAGCAACAGAGACTTGATGTTGATTTTCTTCATTCTGATCCTCTCAGTTTTTGGCAAAAATACATTTACATTCACTTTTAAAATTGTATTTTTCATTTCACAGCCATTTTCATTCAGTGATAGCACTGCAATTTCCCAAGAACAAAACTACTGATATATTTGTTGAAGTAGGCAAAAAATTACAAAGTAGAAATATAAAGTATAATGTAGCCCAACTAAATGTATTTTTGCCAAAAACTGAGAGGATCAGAATGAAGAAAATACAATCACGTGGCCAGGTTTGTGCCAGCTGCAGGCCATCTGTAGGTCAGAATTTATGATGGTTTAGGTCGTGTGCAAGGACAGTTTACCTAGACCACACATGCAAATGAACACATGCTGCATCTCTGTGGAGAACCTAATGCACTCTGTCTCTGCTTTCACTTCAGATTATATATTGCTCTTGAATCAACTTGTACCAAGGCTTTTACAGTTTTTTACAGACGCTAGGACACATTTCTCAATACTTAGGTCACGTTTGCAAAACTCCTCACACAGTGAGCACAACAGAAGTCTATGTGGGCTAAACTGAGGACCAGTTATCATTGTTTTGGCACAAAATGCATTCAATGACTACATCTCTCAAATTTCATGAATTATCTTCTCACTCAGACACAACAACTGCCAAAAATCTTTGTACGTACAGGACATTTTGCATGTGCTTACATACTGTTGTCAAAACTGTTAAACTTATGGCCAAAACAATAACACAATGCAAAACTTGAAAAGACAGCAAAATCCAACAGCAATATTTTATTGAAACATATTTTAAATCTAAAAATGCAGTTTAACCAGCCACAGCTGATTCTCATTGTAGATGAACATCTGCACAGGTGTTACTCCTTCAATTGTTCAACTCCTTCAATTCTGGCAGCCAGAAGATTCTTTCCTAGGTGTGTTGCCCTAGATGACATAAGATGTGATGTGGATGAGAACCTGTGGCCAAATGGAGAAGACCGAGTAGATTAGCATTACTATTGTATGTGTATCAGTGGATGGTGTGTATACAAATTCTTGTATTTTGGGATTACTTAGTGCAAAAAACTAAAAATACATAAACAAATATTAACGAATTCTGCATGTCTGATCCATTCCAGTAACATATATTGAAATTATAAACAGAGATGTGTCCTTGTTTTACACAAGAAAACACTGTGTAATGCTACATGTTGTTAGTGTTTTTTAGGTCATTGTTTTGTGGGTGACAAAGTGTGTTTGTCGGCTGTCAACCTTTGCTAGTGTTCTGGAAGAATGAGTTTATTTGAGACCTGAATAAAGTGTTTTGGTAGTTGTAGTGCATTTTGAATGTGAAATGAACTGCTTTGCCAAGCTGACGGTCAGTTAGGAGGATTGTGTGAAGAGTTTTGCAAAAGTGACCTAAGTATTGTGAAATGTGTCCTAGCGTCTGTAAAAAACTGTAAATAAAACTTAAGATGAAACTAAACAACATTTTTATATTAAAAGGTAACTGAAAAGTAACTCAAGGGAACACTCACAAATTGCAATACTATTGCAGTACTTTACCTGTCTAGCGGAAAATGTCGAATCTTTTAAATTTTTGGTTGATATTCTGTCTCTCTCCATCAAAGTAAAACTACCATAAAAATTAAAGACTGTTCAGTTCTTTGTAAGTGAGCAACCACACAAAGCAGCAGGGGATGAAATAATTATTTCCACCTGACTGTAGATATATACATTTATAGGGTAGATTAGAAAGAATTATCATTTCAAAAGGCTTTACTTTTTAAAGTGATTGTAAACTTTAAGTGTTCAACATCATTGGTCCATACTCATCCCATGCTTTTGTGATCATGTCTGAAGTTACTGCAGCCACTGCTGTTGCTATGCAACCTACCATCAACCACATGGAACTTACCAATACGCGCTTTCTAACAGTATGTGTTCCGTTAGTTATTAGTGAACAGCTGCAGAATTAAAGAACTTTGAAATCTGATGATTCTTTTTTACACCTTGTATATTGCATGAGCAAAAAGCCTATCTTGGAAGTGACACAAAGCAAAAGCCATACCGACTCAGACGTCACCCAGCTTAATAAGGTCCAGGTCAGGTCCTGGAGAACTAGGACATACTGATGAGATGTGGGCTACTGGAACCAGGCATACATGGAGAAGGACTGAGAACATGGAGTTGATGGAATGCTACGATGCACACTGACCAGGAAGCACCGTGTAGCTCAGTGCTATAATATCAAAAGAGCCAGAGGCTACAGCAAAATAAAAACACCAGTGAGCATTAGGGCCATATGCCAACCCTGGTTGAAGAGTGTAGTGGAACTGAAGCAGATGATGCCCAGCCACCTGCATTACTGACAGATGCATTACTGAGCTGAGGAGGAACATCATGGGTGAACACCTAAGGTAGCCACCCAGCCCAGAGCATGACTCTCCGAGCTTGCTGACAAGGTCCTGTCAGAGGAGATACTTCCAGACATGAACACAGCGCTGTTCATCATATCGCTGAAACCAATGAGTTCATGGACGCCACAGTAATCCTAGAAGCACTTGGATATGAGATCAAGAGAAAATCCCCCACGGAGACAAAGACCAGGAAGCAAAATCAAGGAAAGCCAGAAGAATGTTAGTGAGAGACAGGTCCAAACCCCGTCCACTAACCTGTCATTGAAATTGAAGGCAGAACGTGAATATTTATACGTGGTTATAATCTAGTTAGTCTATTTAGTTACTGATATAAAAATGTTGATTTCTAAAATATACCAATACTGCATAAGAAGTATGTCAATATACTCATAGACGCTAAGACATAATAGGCCTTATTTAGGCGGAAACAATAGTTCATACCCTAACGGGGTCTTAGGCCAATCAGAGATCTTTACCTTTCACACACTCTTTCATATATGTACACACGCATGTACACAAGAAGTGAGGCAAACAGTCCGGATTTATTTTCCCGCGGATCTTAACACATTTTTGCGTCCTTTATGAGCTGGTTGTGAAATTCAACAGATCCTGTTTAAACAGGACGGAGACAAACCAAGTGTACGCGTGTGAGCTCAGGGCACGTTAAGTCACGACTCGCTAAGACCGCAGTGTTTGAGTCTTTCCCGAAACGCACACATTATCAGTGAGGTGTGAGGTTTCTCAGCCTGAAGTTAAACACTGAGCGTTTATGGCTTTTACACTTTACAGCTTGTTGACTCTGTGATTCAAACTTAGACTGTCTGTAGGCCTGTCGTAGACACTGTAGGATGAAATGCCTGCGTCTGTGGACAGGCGTTACACAAGGAGCAAATACGCCTGTTCAATCAGTAACTTTGTGTGCTGTTCTTTTTTTATGCACTATATTTATGCCCAAAATGCTAACTTTAAGTATTTGGATTATATATAAATTTTCCATCTAATTTTGTTACAAAAGTACAACGTAAACTGTAAATTTAAAACTGTAAACTGTAATTAAATGGTTAAAAAAACCTTTTATTTGACATGTTTAAGTTGCATTTTTTTTTTCAAATTGATTGCTTTATATTTCTTATGTCATTGGTGTTTGTTACTTTACGTCTTCATGAGGACAAAGAATCACTTTTTTGAGTGTCAGTAAATGGTTCCTCGACTGTTGTTTCCAGCCTTGGTTAGTGTCATGGTCTTTACATCATTTCTTTAATAAAAACCAGGCTAATTTAGGAGGGGGGGGAATCAATGGCACGTTAATTTTATTTCGTAGACTCGGTTTTAAAATGGTGTGCAGGTGGAGACAGGAAGTCTGAACCTGTCTGTGGTGGACTCAGGACTCAGTGGTGAGTCCTTATTCATTTTATAAGTAGCTGCTAAGCAGACAGGAAAAGATCTAGAAGAGATCAAACTTTCAACATTGACATATGTGTGTGTGTGTGTGTGTGTGTGGGGACTATTAGTTTGTCAAGCTGCGTTGTGCCGAAAAGAAGACCCCTCCCTGTGAGCACTGACTGCCGTGTCCCACACCTGATAGGTGGCGAAGAAGTACCACATTGTGTTTTTGTTTCTTTTGTGTTTCTATATTTAATACCAGATTATTCCGTGTTTTCCCTTTTTGTCATTTGCAAATTAGAGCCGCAGTGATAAGCTGATTAACTGATTGGTAGATGAACAGAAATTATTTTGTGCAAAAATACAGAACGAGAGTGAGAGAGAGAATTAGATGTCTTTTCATGTCCTTTCAACACGGGTGGATTTAGGACTTCTTATTGTCATCTGTTGATGTTTCTTTTTGTTTGAGTAAGTAAGTAAAGTTTATTTATTAAGCGCTTTTCATAGACAGGTAGTCACAAAGCGCTGCACACAGAGATTAAAATAAACAGTACGATAAATAGCAAAATGCACAGTATACACAATATAGAGTTTAAATGTAAATTAAAAATATAAAAATGTAAAAAGCATTAGTCAATAGAAAACTTGTTTAAGCCGGAGACGGCGAGCAGTAGTGTATTTTGTGAGAAGCTTGGATAAATAATCTGGGGCTTGGCCATTTAGTGCTCTGTACGTTAAAACAATAATTTTAAAACAAATTCTAAAATCTATTGGGAGCCAATGTAAAGAACATAAAATAGGAGTGATGTGAGCTCGCTTGCTAGAGCGAGTTAGTAGTCTGGCTGCTGCGTTTTGTATAGGACAATTGAGGACAATCTGCTTCTTCCCCTTCACACACATACACACACAAACACACACACATTTTAAACTTTTTATTCGCCAAATCCATCAATGAATAAATCAAGAAAATAAACCCAAGAGCAAACACTTTTGAACAAGATAGCTTCAAGTGTGCACTATGTAGACGACAACAGAGTGATTATTGTGATCAAGAGTGCTAAATGTCATCAGAAGAGAGCAAATTAAATAAACATTACCACGCATGTTCTTCCTCTTCCCTTCATTAACCTTTGTTTAACCTTGCATGTGTTTGTGTGTGCGTGTGTTTGAGTGTGTACCCATACGTGTCACATATACCAGTGTGTAAGTAAAGGCCAGGGGAATGTCCTGGTATGTGACCAACATCGGGCCATTCCCTCGCTCACCATCCAAGTCAATCACAGAGCTCTGATCCTGCCATGCTCATCCACAAACCTGGATAAACATCAAAACTCTCCTCTCCACTCGGTCTCTGTCTCTCTCCTCACCTCTCTCTCTCTCTGCTAATCAGATGCCAGGCTCAGTCACTTTGTCAGAAGACACGCCAACATGCTCTCAGTGTGGACCGCTGCTATCTCTGTGTGTTTGTGCCAGGCTTAAATCTTCCTGATTCTCCTGTTGCCTTGACGCCTCTCTACCCTGGTGACCATGGCTTACCCCTCACCACACACACAAATACCAGTCAGTAAGCGTGAGCATAAATGTGTGTGTTTTGCATGTTTTACAGCAGTTACTGTGTGTTTGTTTGTTTTTTAAGGGAATGCTTCAGTTAGATTTCCAAATGTGTCAATGTACAGTCAGACTGAAAACAAGGTATAAGATAAGTTGAAGATAGCAAGTTATAGCATGTAATATGTACATGAATTAGAAAGCTTATCAGACAACAGCGAGAGACGGCATTAGTTAAAAAGGAATATAAGGCATGAAAGTATTCAGTTGTCTTAAATTCAATGTCTTTAGTTCATTTCCACCATAAATTTAAACCATCCCCTAAAATCTTTCATCACCCTGAAGATGAGAATGACGAAGAACATGTTGCTAGCTGGCCTGCTCATTAAGCTTCATCTGTAGAGCTGCAGTAAATATTAAATAATAATTACTTTGAATGAAACATAGGATAGAAAGAAGACTTCAGAGTGGCTGTACATGTATTGTCAGAGCTGTGAAAATATGAAATATCGTGCAGTTGTGCAGTCAGCAGGTTCCTAATCATTCTTTTACAAATGCTTGTAACGGTGAAGTGCATGGCTAGGTGCTTATTGTTACACACCAATGATGATGAGAATAAAAACACTTGAACTCAAAGATTAGAAGTGTGGCCCACGTTTGTGCACGATCTGCACTGTCAAAATGCTATCCACTATATTAGCATAATGAGCATGCCAAGTGCAATTAAAGCCTAAAACATTCAGTTTTTATAGAGTGCTAACCAATATACTGAGTTTACGCTGCATATTAAAATCAAGCCATTAGTGGCAGTTGTTGAGGTCTGTGTTGCTGTGACATGCAGTTTGCAGTTATTGTCTGGGGGATATTGGAGAGATTTAATGCGTAACTATACAGCAAGTATTATGGGTGTCTGTGCCTTGTTGCATCCTTCCAAGGCACACTGGGAGAGTTTCTAAATTAAAGTGTGGATTAGAGTCTCTTATTTTGAAAATTGGTATGCCATTCTTGCATCTGATTTTCTGCCATGCAGCCATGCCCAGTATATTTCAGGAGGTTAGTCTATGGAAAGGGGAAGATGCAGGGCCTTGAAAATAATAATTATGCCTGGAATTGAAAGCCGTGTGGCCACAAACTTGAAGTGATGCCATATTGTTTAAATCAGCACATTTGGACTGTGTTTGAACAACGTTCACTGTTCATTTTGAGCTGACATAAAGCACATTTCTTTGCTGTTAAATTTTATTTAATATGGTTTGAAAATTCTCAAACTTATCTTGCAAATATATTGTGAAAGCATGAAACAAAGGTAGAACCCATAAATAGAAATAGAATTTTAGGTTCATATTGCAAACATAGAATAGGGTACAAAACAGGCCCAAAATCTTTAAAGAGATTCAGCATATTTTACTGAACTAATATTAAAATTGGCAAACCGCAAACAATTGTTGTCGCAACAGTGCAAAAACAGACATCTTAGGTTAGAACAATGAAAGCTTCATATAGCCTTGAACATATACATATGATCGAGGCTATGCATGGAAATTGTCAGAGAAGTTGTAGTCATGTCCTTTGTCGCACTTTCTAAATACTTCACAGTATTTAAGGTCAACACTTGAGATCGAGAGGCTCAGCGTGTGACCGAGGAACAAAAGCAAAGTGTCAACAGTTAGTGTCCTCACATGTGTAGAAATACA
The DNA here is from genome assembly GCF_057381915.1 of Diplotaxodon limnothrissa. NCBI lineage: Eukaryota > Metazoa > Chordata > Actinopteri > Cichliformes > Cichlidae > Diplotaxodon > Diplotaxodon limnothrissa. The sequence goes on along the minus strand of NC_140612.1, from coordinate 10,341,403 downwards.
AATGCGTATATGTATCTGCGTGAGTGTGTGTGCGTGCAGGCACGTGTGAAGGTATCATCCTGGCTCGGTAGCAGCTAGCTACCGGCTAAATGACTCTCCACACTTCATTAGCAGAGATGAGGTGAGCTGCTCATCTCCTCATTGTTAGCTAGCGCTAAGCTGCAGTAATCCCAAACAAAGGGCCAGGGCCTCGCAGCAGCCGGCGTGGATTAGAGAGATTCATTCTCATTCAAATTGGCCTGTAAACAAAACCAGCGGTGGCTGGGAGTGAGATGAGAGTGGAGAGAGGAGAGAGATGAGTGTATGATGGAGTGAGCGTGAAGCATCTTATATGTATACATCTGTAATATAGCTGCAGTTTGTGTGTGTGTGTGTGTGTGTATGTGTGCGATATTACAGACAAATCTGTATTTTGCGTCTGTGAATATTTCAGTGTACAAAAGAGGCCAAGAAATTGTTGGAGTTTGAACTGGAGCCCATTGTGCATGCAAAGTGTGGAGAGCTTATTTTCTTAGTTCCCTTGACTGGTGTTCTTGCCATGCACTCATGTTGATTTGTACAGGTGAGGGAATGTCAATATGAGACGTTTGAAGTTAAGCCAATACACGGGAAGTCAGGTGTATTTCCGGTCTGTTCCCAAAAGCAATCATAAATCAGATTTAAACCAAGAGCACAGGTAAATTTCAATAATGGTGAGTGGTCTTATAGCACCTTTTACACTTCCCAGTATAAGAGAGTGCTTAACTGTATTTGTCACACACTCACCATGTGAGGTCCCTGCTGTTATTGGCCTTACTTCCCTCCTTTGCCTGAGCCTAATAACACACAGTGTGTATTTTTTGCCTACTTTTAATGAAGCTTTAATAAACTTCAGATTGCAATAGTCATTTGAGATGTGGCTCCACTTTTGGTTGGCTGGTGCAACCTACACCTTTAGCATTTTAGCATGAAGATGTCATGGACATTTTGACACATGGAGACAGACCAGGATTCATCTCTTTCCCCTTGTTGGGTTTTGTAATGCACAAGACATAATCTCAGTGTTTGTTTAAGAGTGGTGTCGTTGACATATATGCACTGAATTTACATTGACTGATATTAGAGCTTATATCAGTATGTATTGTACCTGCTTTAGTGTGACTGGATTTTCTGTTAACTTCAATCCTCTGGCTCTCCATGAGGCAGATGGCCCTAAAGCAGATTCCTATGATTTTATATTCAGCTCCTTTCAGCATGCTGAAGTACATTTTTAACTGCAACTCAAACCATGGGAGTTGTCCTTTCACTCTGCCTGCTAATCTGACTTGATCACTAATAATCGTCAATCAGCTCAAGTTATTTCAAAGTAAAGTGTCCTTCCTCTGGCTTGATCCGTGACTGATGTTTGGGTTAGATTATCTTTTAGCTTAATGGTGAACTGCAGTCCCACCAGACGCCCTGACATATCAGATCAGCTGCATTTCCTGACACGCATCAATTTTTACAAACGCCAATTTTGGCTGGGTGTGATCATTATTAGCTGTCAATCAAGCAAACTAGTTGGTTATTATAAAATCATAATTTTAATATGATGCCAGTAACTGAATATCTTACTTCACTTTTCCTCAGGCATTTGAATTTGATGCTTCTAATTTATGATATCGGTCATGTAGTCCTGTAATTCAAATGACGTTTGAGCATTTGTAACCAGCTGTTGTGGTTTGTTTAACATGATGAAGCCTTTAAGTTGTGCAAGTTAGCAATAAAAACATTATGAAAACTATCCATAAACACTAAATGAGCTAAAATGCCATTTTAATCATCATCCAGATAATTTGTAGTGGTGACAGCATTCACTTGTGCAGCCAGGCAAATGTCATGTTTAATCTGAAATCTAACCCTGTTTGGGTTTGTCATTCCTACACAGTGACATTTAACTGCTCGTTTAATTGGAGTTTTTATGTCATGCTGATCTCGGTGTAGAGATGTAATCCACAGATAGCTTGTTCTAAATTCAGAGTGGTGTTGGTTTTTGTCAGGTCAGGCCATCCCCTGCACACAGATGCTTCTTTAATTCAGGAAAAGACGAACCACAGCAATTAAAAAGAACACAAAGAAATCTTAGATTATCTTTATCTCATTTTGCTGTTTGACATACTTGATCAACTTGACTTTGATCACTGTTATAAATAAATGTTATAAATATCTCTATCTATCTATCTATATATATATATATATATATATATATATATATATATATATATGCATTATATATCGTGCTCCTTGGTGCAGACGGATTGCAACATGATGAAAATCTGTCTGCTTTTAGACAGCAAATATTTGCAAAGCTTTGTCATTCTGTCTGAGAGTGATTGCCATCACTCCAAGTGTAACCACGATTGTTTGGAGACAGGTTCCCTCACTACATGGCGACCTGTACAATCTCCTTGCAAACAAAAGTGGTCACCCAGAGGTTGAGCATGCAACACCCTCAACCCCTGGGAGACATGTTGGCCACTGTTTCAGTCGGTGTCAGGGAACAACAAAATTAAATGCAGCCAACTTTTTTTTTTTACAAGAATGTGGTAGTCTTATTTTTGCATTGGTGTGATTGAGCCTTAACTTGTGTTGAAGAACAGGAAAGAAACTTATAAAGGGGAAATGGTGGACAGTGGGAAGAAAGCTAAAAAAACTGGACTGGCACATTATTAAAATGGATAGTAATGATAGCTCACACCAAAGTCCTTTTAGAGGCAAAACTCACAACTTAGTCACCAGCTTGGGTAATCCTAGGCTCATTTGAGCAGTTATCCACTTGTTAAGTGATGATGTAAGAACCCTGGGTCCAAATTACACTGTTTTTATTAAGGTTCTGTTTTTAACATGTTTTAATGCTTTTGTATCTTGTTCTATTTAATCTGCACAAAAAGTCAGTGATCACTGTCGGTCTCTATCGGTTTTTATTACACTATTCATCGACAGCATGTTTTAAAGCTCAGTTTTTAAAACTTTACGGTGTAACTACAGCCCAGCCCATGCAGCAGTATATTAATGACTAACCTTGCATTGTAAATAGATTATCTCAGTTGTTCTCCCGATTGAAGTTCAGTCCGTTTACAGCATCCTACCATGCAATTGCATTTGTCCCTAACCATCGGAAACCCTCATGTGGGTGGAAAAAACATTAGTGTTCATCCTCCAGCTTCACTGTGCTAATGTGTTTACATTATGCTAACCCTAGCTGTGGCGCTAGCAACGACGTAGCACATCATTATATACCAGCTAGTCCAACTTCAGTAACCCCACAAACGTCACTGCTGTTTAGTTTTCTGTCTGCATTTATGTCGAAAGTGATATCAGAGGTGTACATTTTAATTTTTCAGAAATCCTTCAGTCAGAACATGGAATATCATCTTTAGATGGAAAGTAGCGAGCTAACTCCCTGCTAACGTCAAACTAAAACATATCATTTTATTAAAGATTTCATTTTAGACAGTTTATAACTCACCGTGATGCCGCAGTGTTTGTTTGACTTTGGGACCAGAAGCGGAGTTTGGATGTTGACTTAATGATGTCAGACTTAAAGAGTGGATTGGGTAGTTAAGCGTCATCTAAATGAACTCTAATAATGCCGGTAACTAGGGCATGGAAACTATATAGACTCACCCATCTGTACAGTTTAGAAATTGTGACTTAAAATACAAAACAAGGTTTAAGAAACTTTTTTTAACTGAAAGTTGACTTTTGAATATCGTCTTTGCTATGTAAGAATTCTCCAACAGGTATTATAATTCAGGTTTTTGTGAGTGTTTCCCTCGTATAATGAAACCATTTCTATGTTTTGCCTTCTTAGGGGTGTTTGTAATTTCTTCAGTGAAGTATTGTAATATAGCATAGACGATTGTTTTTCAGTGCATAGTTATTGCAGAATCATTGTCATGTCATGTCATGCACTCTGTCATTATCACCTCCATTTTCTGGATTAGCTTCTTGGCCATAGTTGGAACAACATTTCCAGCGTTTTCTACATCAGTGAAAGAGCCAGTGGGAGGCGAAAAATGAGCTTGGTGGTTTTGTTCAGAACAGTGATAATCATATAGGATAGTCTGTGACTGTAGAGAAACAAAACATGATCAGAATGAATAAACAGCAACGTTTCGGAAGTGAGTTTACAGCTGTACAAACTTGAGGCTAAGCTCAGCCTGCACAGCAGTGATTAGTGTTAATGCTAACACTGGTATGGTAATATGTTAGAGTGCGTAACTTATTCTAATAGTTTTGTTGCATTTTTAATTAGCTCCAAACAACCAGAGATTTAACATAAAGTCATTGGTTTGCACTGCTAGATCATGACTTTAAGAATCTAACTAGTGTTTTGGTTATCTTGTTTGACATCTGTTGCAATGCTTTTATTTATGTTAGAATGTTTACCTGTATGCACCCTGTTAAAGAAAAAATCTCAAATGAAGGTATTTGTTAATTAGCAGAGAATTATAGATTTTTAAAAAGTCTGTGACTCTCCAAAGTTATTATTATTCTTAGAATAGATATAATTGTGTTACATTTATTAAAATTGGCTGAAAGATATTTCATTCAAAACTGTGAGTGCAAACTGTCTTTCATGGTGGTTTAAGAGGAAGAGTCAGTTAATTACTAAATATCTAGAATACATCGTCTTAGAAACGACGATTTAGTGTTAAGAAGTCATTTCCTTGCTACCTCGAAGATATTAGCTGTCCAGTACTTTGACATGAACTCACTGACTCTAAACCTTTTATGCAGCTACAGAAGGCATTTTAACACCATCGCCATCCAGGTAACAAGGAAATGATGACCTTCACAGACCTTCCTGATTGGCTGCTAGCTAGCTCAAAATTTCAACCCACTACCTGAAAAGCTGTTTTTTTCAAATTTTTGACTTATTAACTCAAAATTTTTTGTTATGGAAGCCTTTTTTTCCTTTCAGTGGGGGAAACGAGCTTCCACTGAGACTGCATTAATGCTGACACAGTCCTGTAACATGAACTATAGCTAAAGAGCGTGGTGGCCTACAAAAGGACGCTCTTTGTGCTTCTGTGTTTAAACAGTTTGTGTTGCATTCTTCATTAATGAGATGCCACTATATTGTGTTGCTCAGCAAATATCTGACAGCTGTGTCCGTATGTGTTCCTGCCTGCCTCCTGAACAAACAGCTGCAGGACTGACCAGCCACCTCCCTTCTTCTGGCGGTCAGCATTTTAGTATCTTCAAAGCTTTAATCCTCAAACTCCACAGCTTCGTGCCCTGCGCTTCTCAAAGTCCGACCATGTCCACATTGTGGCAGATAACTTTTAAAATGCTGTCCGCATATGGAAATTTATGTCCACTCTAGCATTTTCAGACCTCTTCTTCTTATTCTTCTTTTTTTTTTTTTATTTCTTTTTTGAAAAGTTGTCTGTCCACTCTCAAACTTGAAAGCAACATCAAAGCTGGGCATTACATCATGCGGAGGAGCGGGACAGCCACAGGCCGGTTACTCTGCAGAGTCTGCTGCAGAAACCTTCAATCACCTTCTGTTCTCTGGCACCACAGAGGTGGATTTGTCACTCAAAATGCTGTGCAATAGATGAGTGTGGTTCTTTTAAGAGACCCAACTGTAACGTGAGGCTTTGTGACATCGTTAATAAACAAGTGTGGGAGCGCCTTTTTTAGTAACGAGAGAGATGTTGTTTCTAACTCGTCTCTTTTTACGTGCCTTGCTGATTTCACAAAATGTAACAATTTCAATGTTTTTAACTGTTTGTTTAGTAAAATTGAGGATTTTGCTATTTTTGGCATGCTTCTTCGTGTCTGGTGATGTCGCCACAGCCGACAGCTCTTTTGCTGAAGTTGGTTCAATCTGTCGAGCCCCGTCAAATTCTACTTTCAACTTCTTGTGCTTTCTTTCGGTCAATTTCAGGTAAACATGAAAGTGTTAAAATGGCATCATCATATAAAGAGATTTATAGCAAAGGAGGCTTAGATTTGCCTTTGAATGTGGCGTAAATTGCCTTGCTGATACCTTTTGAGGTTATAAGTATCATGGCATGATACTCGATGATGAGAGGCAGGAAGGAGAATGGCTTAAACTGAGAAAAAAAAAGACTTGAACTCGTAATACTGAACGTAGTTTAGGTAGTCCTGAAAACATTGCGCAGTGACCCATGATCCTCAAAAAAAAAAGGAGAAAAAAAAAGCCTTCCAGCGATGTTACTATTTCTTCTCAAGGACGAGTTTATTGGTGCTAATGAATGGGTATTTGTGCTGTAATGTTTGTGTTTGTAGCGTGATTGACAGCTGGTTGGCCACGTCTCCTTCATCCAGGGCCTTCCCTTTTCACTGATTACTGTGTCAGTGTGTCTGCATCACACAGACACAAACACACACATGTTATGCAGACACATGAGGGGCTGGGGGTTGGGGGCAGCACCGTGGTTCTCCCATTAGGCCGAGCTGGAAAAAAACCCAACAAAACACACACAAACAAAACAGCACCACATACGCGCTCATGCATATTGAAATGCAGGCATGTATGTGTAATATGCATCTGATTGAATGTCTTTGAGAGCATAAATATGTGTCTGTGTGTGGCCGTTTGCTTTGTGTATGTTAATGGTCAGCCTCAAGGTAAAATGCATTAGTATTCAGTGATGATGCTGGTCGTTCTAAAAAGCTCTCATGGTGCCAGTGAACTCTCCCGCTCTCTCTGTCTCTCGCTCTCTCTGGTTCCAGTTTTTCAAACATGCTATCATATTCTCCGGCCCCTGTGGATGGGTTTATAATTAAAAGTGCTCCGGCTCTTCTAATATGAGTGGTATGGCTGTGATTTAGACTACATGGCACAGACTGATCAGATAAAGCCAGAGAGTTGTGCTTCGTTGCAGCTAAGCTTATTCACACTGAGAGCGCTGATCCCCTCTCGCTTTCTCTCCGCCATGTTTTCCTCTTTAAATCTTGCTCTTGTGCTTTTCTCTTCTTTTTTCCTCTCTCTCTCTGGATGCCTTTTAGGCCTTTGCTCCTATTGGTCATCACTTTGTGTTTGGTTTTTCTTTTACACCTTTTGAGTAAAACTCCACCTCTTTTTATACCTAAATGCAGATGTAATTGTGTTACGAGCTCAGTGACGCGCAGACAGTGACACTAGGTGCATTTCAGATTTTCTGATGCTTGAGTTTCTGTCTTTTCAAGCAAAGTTCTAGAGAATCGCTTAGCCTGTGTGCAAGTGATTTTACGAGGGCATAAAAATGCTACTGGGTTATTGTTTTCAAATAAAAGACACACAAAATGAAAGTAACTAGGTATTTATTTCTTTAAAATAAGAATACAAATGAGTTCATGCAGAACCTGTTGTTAAACAAACCCCCACCCCCACCCACTTCCTGTCACAGCTGATCGTAGATTCAACAAGCACACTAACTGTGTGCACACATTGCGTTTCTACTTTGGAGAGAAACTCATTTAGTTCATACAAATGTAAAAAAAGGAAAAAAGTTTGAGCTCTTGCTTTTGAAATTAAGGCATTTGAAGAAGATGGTGCTTGTAGCAAAACAGTCCTGCTTCACAGTGAAAGAATACCAGCAGACTGAGAAAAGCTTGTGCTGATGACACCAAACTTTCCAAATGCTCTCATCTTGTTTGTTATTATCAGCCTTAATAGCATTTTTCTCATCTTATGAACTGATGAATGAATGAACTTTGTCAGGAGGCATGAGTGAAGCCTTCTTCTTAATCCATTATTCACTGATGTCATTGATAAGTACATATCATATATGTGTGTGTGTGTGTGTGTGTGTGTGTGTGTGTGTGTGTGTGTGTGTGTGTGTGTGTGTGTGTTGGGGGGCTGATTCGGTGAGTTTGAAATGTGATTCTCTCCTTGCATCTCCTTCTCACCTTTTCATCCCTCTATACCCCTCATCCCCTCTCTGCCCTTCTCTCCATCCTGCCATTCATGCCCCCTCTCCTCTCCTTTGCAATCTTCTCCAGCTGCCCCCACCCTCACCCTCCAACCCTGTGTGACAGACAGGGTGTCCTCACCTTGTAACGATCAGTGACATCCAATATGTTTGGCTTGGGGATCATCCCCTGTGTGTCCATTGTGCGTTGTGTTAAACGCTTTATTGATTAGCCATGAGTTAATTACGAATTACATCAAGACTGTGTGTGTGTGTGTGTGTGTGTGTGTGTGTGTGTGTGTGTGTGTGTGTGTGTGCAGGGGGTCTTGCACACTTCTGCAAGAACCATCCTATAGGCCTATAGGCAAGCATCTCAACATTACCATGTTACATGAGTCACCCCCGCCCCTTTTCCCATTAACACCCATGCATTTATGACATTTCCCAGTTATAGTTATAAGCACTTTAAGGTCATGCAATATTATTATTATTTATTTATCTTTGCTCTGTGATTGTGTAGTGAGAAGTGAGAAGGGTTTGCTGCTATTTTGCACCCTGGACACTTAATTGTGTGGAGTCCAGAAGTTGACACACCCTGTGCAAAATCCACAGCAGACCTCTGGAAGCTAATGTATTCTGGATTTAAGCTCCATTGTAAAAAAAAAAAAAGAAAAAAAAAAAAAAAAGGAACATGCACCTGACCTGCTCTGCTGCAGCTCTGCAACACAGCCCCTCACATCTGACTTCTGCCAGTTATAATCCAGTTATCATAATAATAATAATAATAATAATAATAATAATAATAATAATAATAATAATAATAATAATATCTTTGCAATCTGCAACTGCAAGCACTTTTTCCAGCCTTTTCCCCCCTCCTTTTTATCCCGTGTCAGTTTCTCTTTGACATTGCCGTGTACTTTGCAAAAAGAAAAAAAAAGAAGAAGAAGAAGGAAAAAAGGAGCGAAAAAAAATCTTTATCAAATCCCCATTCTGAGGCTTTCAATAAGGCAGGCCATTACCTCACTGGCGCTTTTGTTCGGCCTATACAAGAGAGAACAAAATGGTTATTCAGGAGGACGCTTTAGATTTTTATTGTGGGCTCGCTATTCACAAAGAGCACCGTTATTGTATTAAAAAGAACCATCTGTGGCAGAAACAATGGCTTCAAATTATCTGTGAATACCCAGTGAACAAAATATAAAGCTTTTTCCTGCTCATTATGTGGGCTAAGCTAGGGGGTGGAAGATAGGAGAGGAGAGGCACAGACTTTGCTATAACTGACTTTTGTTGTTCTTGCTTGCATTCTTCTCCTTTTTAAATCGGCCCCCTTTTCACATTGTGTGTCGCCATAAACGGCTTTTTCTTGTTGCAGGGCTAGCGGAGAGGAGACAGCGGAGAGCTCCAGACAGACGACGGGGCTGCACGCCGGGATCTGCACGCCGACAATCGCGCACCGAAAGCGCACGGACTACCAGGTGTTGGTGGTTGGTGGCTCGGGTCGGGGGGGATACGAACGGAAAGTGCGAGCTGGGTGCCGGCGACTGGAGCTCTGCCCCGGACAGGCTGAGGCTCCATCAGCGGTGGGAGAGATAGACACGAAGGAGGCTGAGCGACATGGCAACTTGTTTAATTTCTGCCAATCAAGACGAGAGGAAGACAACTCCCAAACTGGCAGTAAGTTGGAGTGCGGCGGAGTGGAGAAGCCCTGTGCGTGTTGGTGTGTGCGTGTGCGTGTGTGTGTCAGTGTGTGTGTGTATAAAACAGTGTTGTGGAATGACACTGCCTGGAATCATGAGCTTGACTGACTGTCTGTGTTGTTGTCGGCCGGTTTGGTTTTCGTGTAGCTCAAAAATCATTTACATTTAAAAATTATTTAAATTGATTTAGCTTGATAAAAATATAAAAACACATTCTAATTTTTTATTTTAAAAACTCACGAGTATCATAGTATTTGCTCTGAGCTGTGTTCCAAACCAACCCCGGCTTATTGTTGTTACTTACAGGCTTAATTTACGCGCCTCTGTGCTTACTGTATTCGGACCGCCATAAATTTACAGTAAATCCACGTTTACATTTTACTTACATTTCACATTTTCTTACATTGTATCTTCTTTTTTTCATAATTCCTCGATGTCTTTTATGTTTAATGACATCAGTTCAGTTTTGCAATGTCTTTAAACTTTAGAAGCTTGACCATATAATCGAATTTATTTAATTCACTTTGACATTTTTAGTTCTGTCATTTAAAAAATCAACAGCAAATCGTGTTTAAATATTTAACCTGCTTGATTTTATATATATATATATATATATATATATATATATATATATATATATATATATATATATATATATAGATATATATATAGATATATATATATATATATATATATATATATATAGATAGATATATATGTGTGTGTGTGTGTGTGTGTGTGTGTGTGTGTGTGTGTGTAAAACAATCTCTTCATGTATTTTGTATTATTCGCGTTATTAATTATGGTGAAGATTCTGCTTAGATTATTTCTTGTTTGCTTCTTTAGCCCTTGTGGCAAAAAACAAAAAGCAAAAACAAAAAAAAGAAGTTTATTTCACCTGAAACAACAAATGTGGTTTTTATTTTGTTTCACTGTAACGGGAGTAAATCCCTTCATAGATTTTGCCATGTGTTGCATTTGAAAATTGTCACCGGTAAACTCTGATCATTGAGATCCTCTGTAGAAGGATTCTGACAGGAGATACTTGAATCATTTTCCACCCATACTTGTTTTTAAAAAATACTCTTGCAGAGATTACGTCACCTAAATTGGTGCAACCACATAAACAGCATTTTTAGCTTCACAGCCCGCTGCGTGTTTGCAGTTTTTCACCCCAAACCTGGTGAATATACCATGGGGGCTTACAAGTGGTCCGAGGGGGCCGCCCCACTGGTTTCTCCCTTTTTTTCCTTCTTCTTCTTCTTCTTTTTTTTTTTTTTTTTTTTTGTTAAACAAATTCAGGATGATTGCGGATGCATGGGGCCATTCCCGACTGGCTGGGGCCTGCTTTCAGAGAACCGCAGAGCCCCGCTGTTCCTTTATTATCATAAGCAGATTAGAGGTAGGGGGAACACACTCAGATGCAGATAGCAGCCGAGCGGCCCATTTCAACCTTGCATTAGAATGGACCGAGCTGCATGTGTCGCCTCTCGCAGCCTTTTAAGCACAAGATGAATCTTATGTAAGGTTGCCGGGGGCCGGCATAATGAGTGCACGAGGGAAGGGGTGGGTGCGTGGGGGATCCGCTCCTCTATTTATTATCAAATGATTAAAAACAAAAACAACAGAAAATCGTCATAATAAGGCCCGATATGTTGACTTTCAGTTGGGATTTCATCTGGTTGAAACGGAATTTTTTCAGGTGTGTGGACTTCATCTCTCTTTAATTATCGTGACTCTCTGGCTTAGCGATCCAGGCCAGGAGATGTGTGACAGGTGACTCGGGTTTTTCGGAGCTTTTTTATTACAATATATTCAGTATATATTTTTTTGTCTAAGGGCGGTTTTTGTGATAAAAAAAAAATACTGAGGTTTTTAGACTCTTCTTTTTTAAGCATTTCCTTGGCGTTGAACTGAACTTCTAACTCATCCTCTACTCCCCTCAAGTTTTGCAGTCGCGTGTAGGTCCCGTGTTCTCCACTAGGCGGCACTGGTGTCACGCAGCACAGAGGCTCTGGGCACCTCAAATGCAGTTTGAGCGCGGGGGGGGAGAGAAAGAACTAAAACAAGTGAAACTAACACTTCCAGCACAGACCCCTCCCCGCAACAAAAACTTTTTTTTTCCTCCCAGAGACTCTAAAGCCTGATAGTTTCGCACTCTGCGGCATGTGTTTCCCTACACGGTAATCTCGGCCTGCTTCGGCCTGAGGTGAAGCAGGTGGAGGCCGCTCTTTCCTCTCTCTCTCTCTCTCTCTCTACCCGCTCCCCCCCCTCTGTCTCTCACACACTCACACACACTTTATTTGGCTGACACGCTCGTTCGGGCTCACTGAATGAGCTGCGCCTTTTGTGCAAACACACTTTATCTTAAAATATTCCTCACCTTTATTTCTCCCCCTCCTCGCGTCCCCCGGTAAGGCCTTACTTCGCCCTCTCTCTCTCTCGCTCTCTCTTACACACACTACAAAGCCCTAACAACAACAGCAGCACTCGCAGTGGAAGTGACGTGGAGTAGGGTCTTTGTCCGGACAGATGTAGCGACAACATCCCAAACAAAAAAGCGCTTATTTGTGCTGAGATGAGCCCGTCTGCCTTCTGTGTGTTGGCATTCAACTTCACTAAAAGGGACAAAAAGGGGGGGAAACATCTTGGATTACCTTTCCTCTTTTCAACGCTAAAAACCAGCTCATAACCCCCCGGCCCTCCCTCCTTCATACGCACACACACTCACAAACGCACACACACACTCAGACACACAGTCATTCGATGCTTTGAGTTAACTAACAAAGTTTATTTAAGTGTTGTTGTGCTTTTGTTCTGATGGATGTGGGTGGTGGTGTTGGTGAGCGATTGTTGTAAGCGGAGGGGAATGAGTGACTTTTCGATTTTGGGGACGAGGGTTAGCTCCCGCAGGCTGTGGCTTGTGTCGGACGCTGTCTCCACCTTTAGGGTCGAATGATGCTGAACATGTTTGATAGTTGCGCATGTGCGTTTGACTCCCAGCTGTGGATTTGTTGTTAGAAGTAAAGTCTAAAGGCTCTAAAAATCATTTCCTGAACGTTTATACTGTCATTTATTCTGTTTAGTTTTTTATCCAACTTTAACTTTCTGTGTGGGGCTAAAAGTTTGCAAGCAGCCACTTTCTCGCTTCTGCATCACGCGCTCTCTCAGTATGAAGTGTGGAAATAATCATCAAGTGCTCCCATTAACATGTTCCCACAGAAAAATCCCCATCAGCCTGGAAATAGTAAATATGTACTTGGTATTGGCCATATGGGCACCCTGTGTATGTGTGTGTGGCTCTCTCTGTGTGTGTCTGGGGCAGGCAGACTCCGCCCCTTTATGCTAATTAAGGTCTCCCATTGGCGTGTCGCTGGGAAAAAGGCCGGCTCTGATTGGCCGAGTCGAACCCATTTATACGCTGACAGCCCCCGGTCGCATGAATGGTTGTCTATTAACTTGTTTCACAAACTATCCGGAGTTGTCACGGCTCGGCTCGGGCGGACAGAGGCGAAAAAGTGCGGGTTTGTTGACGCTCGTTTTCGGAGAAGCGACGGGAGAAGTTTTGTGGACACAACATTAGCGGGGAGCTGTTTTGGAAGAAGGCTCTCTCTCTGCGCGCTGAGAGGGAGAGAGAGAGGAAAACAGAGCGAGTGTCTGTGTGTGTGCGTGAGCCTGTGTGTGCGTGTCTCTGTGTGTGTGTGCGTGTGTGTGTATATGCGTGTGTGTGTGTGGAGAGAAGCGGCTTGATGCTTGTTGTTTTTGTCCAGAGAAAAGTTGCATAGAGAAATCCCGGCAGGTAACTTTTCGCTGCAGCCCTGCTCGCTCCTCACTGTCCGCTCCTTTGGCTGCTGGAGTTTTTCTCTTGGCTTCTTTGTTTTTTAACATTTTTTTTTCTGGGATTCAACTTTTTTGAAATTAAAAATCTGTTCCCGATGTATAACATGATGGAGACTGAACTGAAGCCCCCAGCTCCCCAGACCAACACGGGGGGCACGGGCAACACCAACACGTCCGGCACCGGCAACAACCAGAAAAACAGCCCCGAGCGGGTCAAGAGACCCATGAACGCCTTCATGGTGTGGTCCCGGGGACAGAGGAGGAAGATGGCGCAAGAAAACCCCAAAATGCACAACTCGGAGATAAGTAAGAGGCTGGGCGCAGAGTGGAAACTCCTGTCGGAGAGCGAGAAAAGACCTTTCATCGACGAAGCCAAGAGACTGCGGGCCCTGCACATGAAGGAGCACCCGGATTACAAATACCGGCCCCGGCGGAAAACCAAGACCCTCATGAAGAAGGACAAGTACACCTTGCCCGGTGGGCTGCTGGCTCCGGGAGGCAACGGGATGGGGACCGGGGTCGGGGTCGGGGCCGGGCTGGGCGGCGGAGTGAACCAGCGCATGGACAGCTACGCCGCGCACATGAACGGCTGGACCAACGGGGGCTACGGCATGATGCAGGACCAGCTGGGTTACCAGCACCCGGGGCTGAACGCGCACAACCCGAGCCAGATGCAGTCCATGCACCGCTACGATATGAGCGCCCTGCAGTACAACTCCATGACCAGCTCCCAGAGCTATATGAACGGCTCCCCGACATACTCCATGTCCTATTCCCAGCAAACCACGCCAGGGATGACCGCCCTGGGCTCCATGGGGCCATCCTCGGTGGTGAAGTCCGAGTCCAGCAGCTCCAGCCCGCCCGTTGTCACCTCGTCATCCCACAGGGCCGCCCCGGGCTGCCAAAGCGGGGATCTGAGAGACATGATCAGCATGTACCTGCCCGGGGCGGAGGTCAGCGAACCGACCGCCCAGACCAGGCTACACATGTCCGGGCACTACCAGAGCGCCGTGCCCGGGACGACGATCAACGGCACGCTGCCGTTAACACACATGTAAGAGACATGAAAGCAAGAAAGAAAAGGAGAGAGAAAGAGAAAGAACTTTTATAAGAGAAACTGTGGACTACTTAACGTTGGACTATTTTTGTACAGAAAAATTTCGGGGTGGGAAAAGTTGTATAGAAGTCTCCAAGAAAAAGAAAAAAGGGACACACGACTCTTTTTTATTTTGTCTTTTTTTTTGTCTCACATTTTATTCTAAGGAAGCTCTAGAGGAACGGTAGGAGATCCCCCACCACCGCCACAGCCACCATCCCCACCCCCTTTCACTGACGGATGAAGTTTGGAAGACTTTAGAAAGTGGGAGTCGCAATCAAAAAATGTTTTATTATTGCAATCACCCTTTTGTACAGTATTTATCAAAGAAACATTACAATCAGACGAAATTTGTTTGTTAAACTGCAAAAGGTTGCATATTTCTTTTTCTATTTCTCTTTTTTTTCTTCGATTTGTTTCATTTTTCCTGTTTTATATAAAGCAACGCCAGTTCTGCAGATAAAAATATAAAAAAAACAAAAAAAGTGAAAGATAGCAGAGCTGAAATTCTTATGGGAGCTCATTTAACACTTCACAACACTGGAAAGAAAAAGGGGACATGAAACGAAGCAGGTAAAACTGCTCTTTTTGTTGTTGTTGTTGTTTTCATTTTTAAAGGCAGCATTACTAAACATTTTATTTCTTGGAAAAAATATATATATATTAAAAAAACGACGCCTTTTTTGTTTTTCCTCTCAATGCAGCTTAAAATATAGGTTCTTAATTTATATTTCCGTCTCCCACTTTTCATCTGTTAGAGGTATATGACGCTTGTACTTTTTATTTTTTATTTTCTAATTGATTTGTACAATTTCTGTATATTTCCTGTGATATTTTAAGTTTTTATTTCAAAAAGAAGAAAAATTGTTTTGGGTTTTTTTTTTCATTCCCGTAGTTGTATTTTAAGAATTGTGGCCTGTACGCAGAACAGCCAACCACTCCATGTATATATACTGGAACTAATACCATCCTTATAACAGTTACAATTTCAGCTGAGTATATATTTTTTTTTCAATATGCAGTTTGAAATGAATAAATTTTGGAAATTTGGATACTTGAAATTGTTTGAGTTTTGATTTGATTCATCACTGGGTTTTCTTTATCTTGTTGTAGTTGTTGTGTGCCAGGCAGTCATCACATGTTAAGTTGTCATCTGTCTTCTTCGTCTTCTTTTAAATGTGTACTGTAAATTCTAGTATTCTTAGTATTCTACTAAGTGCTTACAGAGTACAGCTTTGGGGCGACATGCCTCCTTTAAAGTCCACAAATAACTGTGCGTCGTGGTTAACCACGTTTCTATTTTCTAGTTCCTGCGGATGGCCACATCAAGCCCAAAGTTTGTTGCCTGTTTCCTAAAAAGTGGGGGGAAGATTTTTCCACCAAAATACCCATCATCCCCAGGTATAGACTGTCATTTCTCCTCTTTTATAATTATTACTATTAAGAGCCGGTTTACGGTTTGATGTTTTTTCTTTCTCTTTTTAAAAATGTAATATACAAACTACATTTTTTCCCTTTCTTTCTTTTGTTCTTCTTGGATTACTGGGCCTTCTTTTGTAAGGCTGATAGATGACTGATCATGCAGGAGCGCTAATGCCAGGCGCAGATCTGATTCCGGGTTATTTTAGATTAGAGAAGAGAATGTGTGTCATCCGTGGGTTTTTATTGTCTGCTGACACCGTGTTGCAGTGTTTTTTGTGTTTGTTAAGGAGTATTTTCAGCAGCTTAAACCTTTGAGTTCAGGCTTTATTTCCTCTCGTTCATTGAGTTTATCCAATAATAATGATAATACTAATGATAATAATAATAACAGCAACAATAATATCTATTAGTTTTGGAAGCTTTCTCTGTGTTTCTCTCACTCCTTTCAAAACACGGAGCTGGCTTATCAGGCTGAAATAGACCAATTAGGTGGAAATTGAAGGTGGAGCCCTCTTGAAGGGAGCCTGGCCGGGATGCTTTTTCCTCGGCCGTGTAATAGCTCCACGCCGATACTCGAGTGTGGTCATTTTAATTTTAATGTTTAATCAAACGGGCCCTGCTGTTTCCCGTTAACCCCGCTTCTCATGGTTCAAGCTCTCCGGTGACTTGCTGCACACCACCACCACCACCATCCACCCTTATCCACCCTCATCCACCCTCTGCCTTAATAAACAAAAAACAAAAAAACAAACGCATACAGAACAGACTCCAAAATAATCCACCCATGCACCTTTCTGCCAACCAGGCGGATTCCTCCCAATCATAATCATAATAATAATAATAATGATGATCCTTATGATGAGCTAACAGCTCGCCCTGAATTTAACAAACGGTTTTAAATCTGTGGGGGGAGAGTGTGTGTGTGTGCGCGCGCGCATTGGGCCGTTGTGTCTTGCAGGCTGTGTCCCGGGGGAGCGGCAGATGAAGAGGCCCCTCGGTATTCATCCGTCCAGTTCTCCATCTCCCTCCCTCTCTCGCTTCCTCCTAATCGGACCTTTCGCAGGTCAGGGGATCGTTGGGAGTCCCATTAATTATTGATGTAAACAGTTGAATCGGTTGTAATAGCCGAGAGCGCTGGTAATAAACAATTTGTTTTATTAATTAATTTATTCCTGCTTAAAAAAAGAAAGAAAAAAAAGCAGACGCGTAAAGATCTCCTGTTATGTTTCCAGGAGCGCCGTGGGCCCCTGCAGGCCCACGGGGCCCCGCAAAATGATCTTTTTTTTTTCCCGGCTGAGCGTGGCACCTTTGATGTGATGGAGGGGAAAAACCTTTAAAAGGCAAAGAACACCAAACATGCTCGATGGGCAACTTATATTTTCCGTGGCGTGTCATAAGACCTGTGGCTGACTGGTAAAGACTTCCATGTGGACACAGGATGCTTGACTTGAGGCCGTGGGCAGCTTTTATTATATTATTATATTAATGCTCCTATTTTCTATTACTGCCCCATACCCAGCCACTTTTTTTTGTTTGTAACCCTTCTGTAAATGGTTTGCTCTCTGTGTGAGCGAGGCAGTCACAAACTAGGACACTGTGAATGTTCACTCGGAAAACACTGATATCGCGCTATCTCGGTAGAAAAATATTAGCCCCGCATTTAACCCCGCGTGCTTTCCAAAATCTGAGCTGGTCTGAGAGGCTCTGAGCTCCGAGCCCGGCGTTCCTGTTCAAACAGCACAGCTGATAGCGGGAATTAAGTGGCCTGCCTAAAACGTTACACCCCACATGTGGTGTTATTAGTCCACGGGGACGCTTTGAACGCGTCTCAGTGTTCAGATGTATGTTTGCTGCACTTTACGCAGTCAGGTGTGTTTTGTTTGGCCCGTGTAGGTTGAAGCTGGGAGGCCCGGTTGAGGTGTTCCCCTTCATCCTTTCGTTCACCCATTACTCCCCCATCCGACCGTTCATCCATCCATCCATCCATCCATCCATCCATCCATCCACCCACCCATCCTTCTGTTCCTCGCGTGCAGAGTCTGGCTGCCCCAGCTCGAGGATATTTGGCCTGCAACAGGTGGTAAGCGCGCGCCTCCTGTTTTTTTTACGCCTCGGGTTAAAAAAAAAAGAAAGAAAAGAAAAGCAATAAGCTCTCAGATGTTATCTGTGATAACCTGGTGTGCGTCTGTGCCCATATTGACGTGCGTGTTCCGTTACAAAGGTGTTTCTATTAAATGCAATTAAAAATATATAAATTAATGACTGTAAAAAATAAAAAGCAGCGCAGCTTCTAACAGGACATCAAAGTGGAGCCGAGCATTTTGTGTAAACGCTGTGAAGTGAGCTCAGATTAAACTGGCTCAGCGAGGCCTGCTGGAATTTCAATGTAAATAAATGAAGAAACGGTGGATCGAGTCAGACCTGTCATTTATCCTGGACAAAATCCAAATCCCGTGTTTGTTGTTCAGATTATATTATTATTTATTATTTAATTAGGTCAAATGACCCACCTACCAAACGCGCGTGCACACACACGCAAACACAACGAGCTTAGTGGCCTGTAATCCCACGAGAGCCACTTTCCCTTTTCACCCACCACGCAAATAATAAGGGGGGGGGGGCGCTGACGTCACCCGCACATGAAGCGTCTATCTCCGTTTTCATAAAATCGCTGTATGATTTTTTTTTCTTGCAGGTTTTTTACAACATAAAAACTCTACCAAGTGTACACGCGCTGGCTTTGAAACCAAGCCGTTATTATTATTATATAGTTAATAACAATTATTATTATTTTTATTGTTATTTTTATTATTTTAACAAAAGGCAGACACAAGACTAAATGGGAAACATGTTTAGTAATAAACGAGCCGTGATGAGACAAAACAAACAGCCATGGATCTGTGTGTGTTTTTATCATTCTGTCTGTGTAACTGACGCCATGTTTAAATGTCGGTCAGAGCACGATCACGGTTCCCTAAATAAGGGGGAACCCGGCCATCCCCTTGTTCTCGGGCCGGGTGCGGGGTACGTGAAAAAAATTGGACCGCTTCTATAAATAATCCCAAACGCCCTGTTTAGATCCGACCTCTCGTGTCGCGTCGTTATTCTGCATCCCTCAAGTCTTTTTGTTTTTTAAGGCTGCCTGACATCTCTGCCTGCATCACAGCGCAGAGAAGAGTTGAATAGCAAAACTGTCAGAGCAGAGAGCTGTCGTGTGTTTCAGCTGCCCGTGTGTGTGTGTGTGTGTGTGTGTGTGTGTGTGGAGCGCAGAGGGACTGAATGGCAGCCAGTAGCCTGCTGATCTAGCGCAGGTGCAGGGGTTCTCTCTCTCTCTCTCCCTCTCTCTCCCGCTACTGCAGTGAATAGGACCACACACTGACACAGACCAGCATGCCATCAGCCTCGCGCTGCTCTCGGCCTGCATTCTTAGAGGCTCGAGGCCTCTGCGACAGCCCCCACCCACCACCCCTCACTCCCTCTCCCACCACTTCTCCCCCTCCTCCCCCACCCCGTCACTCGTAGCTCCAGCTCCCGTTTATCATCTCCGCTCATTGATGCTGACAGCTTTATAGAGCGCCATCATTAAGGACATGCACAGTTTGAAGGGGGATCACGACTCTTTAGTAAAAAGCAAAGAAAAAATCCCCACAACCAAAACACCAGTGTCTCTGTTTCACCGTGCGGTGCCTCAGGTGTCCGCGTTTTGTTCTTTTCGTGTCCTCCATCGGCCGTGAACGCGCACGTACAAAACTTTGGAATTCACTCCCGTTTGCAGTAACATTAAAGTTGCTTGATTGTTGTTGTTGTTTTGGGTTTTTTTTTTTTTGCTTTACTTTCCATTGTGCCTAAACTCTTTTTTAAATATCCATCACTAACTGCATGTCATTACGAAATCTGCATTCCGTGTTCCCGAATGACACTTGTAAAACTCGTGTTTCACACCCACGCGGTTGCATAAACGTGATGTAGCCTACTCCTGCACTCTACTTACTTTGTTACTTTTTTAAGGCCTTTTAGAAATTAGCGCTGCAGGCCTCGCTTAAAGGCCTCCCGGGCTTCCTGAACCTCAGTGGAACATAATGTAAGGGCTGCAGATCGATTAAATTTTCTTGATTAAAGCTGATCATGGAACTGATCATATACGCCTCATTTTGCTTCTTGTATAAAAACTGAAGCCAGGATAAAGAAGGCTGGGAGAGGGATGGATACAGAGGGATGTGAATATTTTTTTCCCCTCTGGCTAAAACAACGTAAGGCCTGGCGCAGGTTGCTGTAGCCTGGTAGGAAACCTCTCTTGCCATGCGCTAAAACGGACCCGAGCTTTGCCACAAAAACGAGTAGAGTCGATAAATTAGAGGGCTCATTAGAGGAAACAAATCTTTACTGTTCACGGGCCACTTACAATATATTTGGAATGAATTCTAAACTCCATATATTTATATATATATATCGAATCGAATTTAATAATTAAGGATAACTTTAATTATTTTAATCTTTGTTTCCTTGCATGCCGGTTTAATGTAGCTGTACTTTCAGTCTTCATTTCTGTCATACACTCATTAAAAAATCTAGAAATAAAAAAACACACACACACATACAAAATGCAAGTATCAAAAAGCACATTGTCTTATAACTAATTCGAGTTAATACAGCCATAATGACAGTATAACGGCATGCTAATTGGCCTTTTCCCTTCACAACAATGCTACCAGATCAGCATCTCTTTATTATTTAATAACGTCAAACGCTTGGCTGGCTGTGCTGGCTGCTGAGCCTGCTGGCTGCTGTTGGGGAGAGGACAATGCAGCTCCAATTCAGGAGTTTCACTCAAGAGCTATATGATCGCTAAAAAAAAAAAAGAAAAGAAAGGAAAAAAATCAAAGCGATTAGAGGAAAGCCAGAGATTACGCACTGCTAGTGACGCTGGCGGTGCGCAAAGGTGTCTTAATCAAACCAGTGTCGCGCATATTTATGCTTTTTCGTCTCTTTAGAGCAACAGGTGACCGGTGTGAGGTCCGTTCCTGCAGTTACAAGTGAAAATCGGTCCTTTCTTGTCCGGAAATTAGGAGACCGGTGAGGGCGGTGAGCGTGCACTAAAGCATCCTCTACATATACTAGTTTGTCGGGAAAGTCCACCCAATGTCCGATTATAAATAAAGAGTGGACATCGGAAGTGATTCAAAGGCAGAAAGGTATAAACTCAGTCAATAATCTCATTTAAAAAAAAAAAAAAAAAAAAAATAATAATAATAATAATAATAATATGCATTTTTCTTCTGTAGACTTTATAAAACAGAGCGACAATTTCCCGACTCCCACAGCATGTCGTTTGTCTGGAACAACATGAGCGGGTTTCTAGGCTGACTGCCACCCCAAGGCCGGCTCAGGCAACTCAAGGAGACCCGGGGGGGGGGGGGGGGAGGAGGGGAAAAGGAGAGGGAAAGTGGACGGGTGGGGTGTTCTGCTGAGACACAGAAAGGGCCGATCTGTGCTGCAGTGACTGGCTTTTTCTTTCATTATAACCCACCACACCCACCCATCGACCGCCACCACCCCCCACCGGTGAAAGTTTCGATCCACTTGGCTGAGGTGTCGTACTTTTGATTTTCGACAGCGTCACTTTTCGAATTAGGGCGAATTTGAAACCGAGGTCTCGATTTCTTTGCTCCCAGAGTCAGTCTTTGGATACATTTAGTGTTCGTTAGTCTACACAGCCGAGAGCATCACCGAAGCTCTCAAGCCCTTTATTCATGTTCCACATGGAGAAAACCGATGTTTTTTAAGCATTTATTTCTTTTTTCTTTTTTTTCCGGCACTCTTTATTTTCCAAACTGTTAAAAGTCAAACAATAAAATACCGATTGCACAGGAAACACGTGGCAGACAAATTTTGGTTGATTTGAATTTTTGCACCAGATTTCCGCGCATGAAGCCAAAGATGAGTGTGACAGCGACATATTGTTTCATGTTAGAATGAGTGTAGCTGACAGGTTTACTGTCAGGAGCCTGTTTCTGTCGGGGCACCATAGCTGGAGGTGGTTTGCAGGCATTCGGAGACTCTTTGATAGAGAAGGCTGTTGAGCTGATGGGACTGAATCATCATTAACAAGCCAACAGACACAGGAACCCCCCCCACCACCACCCTCCCTCCTCTGGTCTCATTTCCCAGCATAGACACTAACCTCTTTCACTCTGTCATCAGCCCGACTCTCTCCCTCTCTCTCCACCGAGTCCAGCACAACAGCACAGTCCATTGTTCCCGGGCCCCCCTCCCTCTGCCTGGCCCCCCGACCCAACTGTTGACCAACAACTACACTCGCACATTAAATCGGGAGGGGGCGGCGGGTGCTGTCCTATTTTAGAATATGACACATCTAGAAATGCATGCTGAGAAAAAAAGTGGGGCTAAATGGGTGAAAAGGTGTGGTTTTAGTGTTTTAGTACAGCAGAAAGTCCGGCCAAATGATACTAAAGAGCATACACCCATTATGAAGACCGTTCTAGAACAGATAAAATATATTTAAAACAGTCTGATATTTTGCAGACTGGTCCAACGCAGTTAGCTCATCTGATTGCTTTTCAAAATAAAAGCAAAGACGCACACTCTTAAAAAAAGAAAAAACTCTAGCCTTTTTGTTTTTCTCAAACTGAGATTTTTACCTATTTCTTTTTTGCTTATTTATGGATTATACAAGTTCGTAAATGATAAATGTTAAAGCAGGCTTCAGTCTTTTCAAACCCAAGAACAATCATACATCAAACCTGGACAATATCCAAACAGTACAGACAGAAAAACCACGAGAACTCTGATCACTTTTTCCAAACCCAAACAAGTGAAACAGGCTTGATCATGTCTGTTTATAGTGTTTGAATGGATGTTTCTAAACTGGGCCACCTTTTAGTAGTGTATCTACAGTTTTAACAACATTGTTATACACTTTAAACAAAGTATACAACTTTTACCACCCAGTGCTACTAATATTTAATTAAACCAGTGTAATTTCAGAGGGATTCTGCTGTCATTGTTGTGGAGATTGTGGCACATGTCATCAGTCAACACTGGGTTTCGTTTTTAAGGAACACTTGGAAGAAAATGTGTTCATGTGGGGTTTATAAGGTTAGACTTGTATTACAACATGTCACAGAGATGGTGCAGTTCCTGAAAGCCTGCTGAGATATCAGCACGACACTTTCCTCTGCTACAAGCGCAGTGTATACATACACATAGGGCCCGCTTCTGTCTTCCCTCACTTTCCCCTTATTTTCTCTGGTCTCTAACTATCAGATAAAGGCTGAAAACATCCTCCATGTGTCATTTGCCAAATGGTTTTATGGTTTGGGCCTCAGCAGCAGCAGGCACATTTTGATTTGCGGCGATACTGTTTTGATAACTCGTGTCGACACGCAGATCACTTTCTGTCACGTAGAAATGCCATAACTCTTCCAGTATTGAATTATTTATCTGACCTTCTCTTTGTTTACTTACATTGTATTCTGCATCCTTAGCGAGTTTAAACATTTTGCATTGAAGCAAGGAACTAGAGAAGCTACAAATGTGCTGGTTTAAACTGACTGAAATTTGTCAGACAGTTCAGAGTTCAGGGAATTTATGACTCTTTATTTGGCCCAAAACAAAATCCTACTAGTGTTTTCTCCCCCTTTTTTTCAAGAATTGAAAACATAGAGTCTTAAAGGAAGGCGAACACGGCGTGGCATGGAGCCTTCCCTCTTTAAAATTTCTGCATTTACTCAGCTCCGAGCGAGAGCAATTTCCTTTTATTATGCGTAAAATCTGGCTCGCTGGACGATGGTGCGGACTGTAGTGTAGATTTCGATTGATTGCATCAGTCACTATCAGGCTATTCTGGAGCTGGTGACTCTGAGGTCTCCCTCTCTTCGTGTCTCTGACAGAAGCTGTTGTTGAATGGAAGAGTGGCCTCTTTCAGTGTGGGTGTCCCCTCGGGGCCAACTGGGAGAGATAATCAGACAGGACAGTTACAGACAGACGGACGGATGGACGGATGGGCAAGCAGATGCAGTAGACTGAAGTTGTTTCTCCCAGACTCACAAGAATTTGAGACTGGGGGTTGTAATGGTGGGCAGGGTTATTATTTTCTACACGTTAAATGTTTCAGATGGTGTTTTAATTCGCTGTTTTCATTCTTCTACCTTTAAAAGTCACTCAGCGAGGTCTGAAATCCCGTCTGCAGATCTGTAGTGGATATGCAGCAAAATCTTCTGTTTTATCTCACAAGTGGGTGCAGATTAGCTCAGATTGGACTGGATTAGATTAGAGTCTTGCTGCTTCTTGTAGCACAGCACACACACGAAACAGGAAGAAACTAAGATTACTGTAATGATTATAAAAATATAGAAATCAGCTCTACTCATAAATGATGATATGAAAACGTTAATTATTTCTGAAAATCTGTTGTTAAGAAAAAAGATGTCACCTTGTCTTTGATTATATTTACCTCAATTCATCCTAGTTTCTCATTTCATCCATAAAGATACAGACTTAGAAACCAGGCTTTAGTGTAACATACTATATGCTCTTCATCTTCTTTTTATCCAATCGGGAAAAGCATTTCTCTCTAGGGAACCATAGTTCTGTAGCTGAAGAAAGTGTGTCCCTTAATGTAACTCTGCACCCAGATATATTTGAGCTTTAAAGTGTTCATTGTGCGCTGTTAGGCTACAATACTGACATTTTTTTTACTACAGTTGTTCATTTATTATGATTTGCTTCACTGATAGTGCCGGCGTATATTTTCCAGAAAAAAAATACATCAAAACAAAAAATCTTCTTGTACACTGAAGCATTAACTATTTGATTGAGTGGCTTAATCACTAATATGTGATCTTACAAATGTGATAAATGTATTAATATGAAAAAATAATCGCAACCCACCCCCTTTACTCGAGCTCATATTTCAAAAGATTGCATGATCATTACAGTGCAGCTCATTGCTGGAAGTTTCCATCACAGGTTTATGAGTACACCTGTATGTGTGTGGGTGGGTGTGCGTGCGTGCGTGAGGGAGGGAGGGAGGGAGAGGGACATGGCAAATATAGGGCAGAAAGTGAGAGAGAGAAAGAGAGAGAGAGAGAGAGAGAGAGGGAGAGAGAGATGTCTGCAATAGGTTGGGTTGGGCAGGTCAGTGCTGCAGCATTTGATTGTAAATAAGCGAGGAGTCAGTTCACACGCCGATCAAGTGACTGCCGGGAACAAGCGAGCCATTTGAATCAGGTGGCTATCTCCCTATCTGAGAGATCAGAGCCCTGTCACCCCCCCCCCCCCCCCCCCCCCCAACACACACACACACACACACACACACACACACAACCTGCCTCCTCCCTGTGCTCTCGTCATTGTGTGTTGCACAGTAAAGGGACACACACGCACACACGCATGCACACAAATGAAATGACATGTCCCTCCCTGCTGGCTGTAAGGGCAGGCAGAGTGGCTGGATGAGATTTCACTGTCTCACGTTAGAAGAGGAGAGGAGGCAAGAGGAGAGAAAAGGAAAGGAGGAAAAAGAAAAGGAGAGGCGGCGAAAGGAAAGGAGAGAGAAAGAGGGGGACCCCCCCCCCCCACCAAAAAATAAATAAATAAATCATCCAGAAATCTTTCCTGTTACCGGCTTTGTCGTCTCTCAGAGTCCCTGCAAGGAGAAAGTGGTTGAAATCATGTTTCTGTTAAACTCGTGGCACAAAAAAATCACTACAAGTCAAAGAGACCTCATGGTTACACTGTAAACTTGTTCAGTCTTTAAAATGTGAAGTAAAAAAACAGATTAAAAAAATGAACGGCAACACTGAAACCACAAGACAGTTACAATATTTTGAATCCAGTAATGACTCCAGATATTGTCTTTATAGGGAAATAAAATAAAACATGAGAAGATGAACTAACAATTAATTTTCAAAAGGGCTGGCAGTCGATTTCCATCAACAAATCACTAAATTTGTTCCTTCAGGGCAAAATTCATCAACAGCCAGTACCCTCTTTGCACTGACCATACAACCCTGAGAAGCCAGAGGATGCTCTGCAGCTACACTGCTTGTCACAATAAATACCTGTGAAAAATGGATCCGACACACACACACACTGCATTCACACGCGTTCTCTTTTAGTGCTGCGTCTCAACAACGGCCCCCAGGGGAGTCGATGATGTGCGACAGCTGCTCCCTGTTCATATTGATTAAATGACAGCCGGGATCATTTACCGATTTACAGACTGACGGAGCTCAAACGTACAGCGCCGCCCCGAGGGAGCGTTTCGGACTGTTAGTCCAGACAGCCTGCGGTTTATGTTCACAGCCGCCGCTTTAATGCGAACATCATCCTCTACCCCACTGTGTCCCTCAGGACACACTTAAAAGATTATGCTGTTCATTTTCGATGTTGAGATCATCACTACAGTGACTTCTAAACAAGCGCAGATTAAGTCATGATGACACGGTGGCATTGCAATGTAGTGATAAAAAGGTGATTTAAAGGAGGTTTAGTAACTGTTTGTGTTTGTTTCACAGTCAAAATTTCAGTTTCCTACCAAAAGGACTTTTAGGATTCCACAATCACTGTATGCATGAGAGGCATGACAGGAAGGGAGGAGGATAGCTGGAATTTAAGACAGCAAAAGAAAGGATGGGACAAGACTGGGATGGACTTG
The DNA here is from genome assembly GCF_057381915.1 of Diplotaxodon limnothrissa. Taxonomy (NCBI): domain Eukaryota; kingdom Metazoa; phylum Chordata; class Actinopteri; order Cichliformes; family Cichlidae; genus Diplotaxodon; species Diplotaxodon limnothrissa. The sequence goes on along the minus strand of NC_140612.1, from coordinate 10,314,778 downwards.
GCAGGACAAGGAAGGACAAGACAGGTCAGCCTGGGCAATATGTAGCAGCTATATTTAATGTGATAGGATAAAAAGATGCAAAATAAATCAGGGGAATACAAGAAGAGACATGAATGGCTATAAAAAGTGAGGACAGGACAAGAGAGAAGAAACCAGACAGCGGGATGGAGAAGCCGGGCCGGCTGTCCCATTACTGGGAGTTTTGAGTCTCTTTGTAGACTGTGTCGCCCTGGGAATGAGCCAGGTGAAGCTGTTGAGCACAGATTAAGGCAAAGATGGATCAATCGCCTTAATATTAGGGCGCGTGAGTGACAGCAAGCCCGGGGACACAAACACCCAGACTATTGATTTTGATCTCTCTTGAATTGCTTTTCTCAAGGCATACGCATGCCGTCAAACATTTACAGTTGCACACACATAAAATCATGACAGGCCTCATTGCTTTACCTCCGTCTGTCATTCTTTCACTATTACTGTCTAAATCAGACACAGTCCAGTTGACTTTTGTTTGAGACTCGATGGGCAGGAACCCTCTGGCTGTGCTTCTTAATGAGCTTATAAGATATTTAAACAGTAGGAGGGAGGTGACTTTAAGGAAGCCATTAGCAATAAATTGTTGCCTACTAAGATGGTTACAGCGTGTGAAGAAGCGTAGCCTGAAAAAGTTCAAACGTGCCGATCAATGCGCGTATTAGAAATTGCAAAGTAACGGCAAATTATCCAATAACCGTAAAAAAGCAGAAGGAGGTGCGAATCCATACATCGTTTTCACCAGTCCAGTCTTCAGTGCTCTCAAACAAAGAAGCGTGGAAAACTCTCGAATAGTTAAAAGTATTATGGATTCATATAAAGGCTACTATTACAACTTTCTTCCATTTACTTTGGTATGCCTGATTGCTTGAAATACTACAATATCTATTAGCCTTGGATGTGGTTGCTATGGAGAAGAAGCCATTCAGGGGCACAAATTAGAGCTGTGGCAAATTTAACATACTGCATTATTATTATCATTATTATTTTTAATTAACTTGCTTATTTCTAACTTTTGGATCATCAACAAAAACTGGCATAGATGCTTTCCTTTAAAAAAACAAACAGTGTGGCTCAGGTGGGAGAGCAGGTTGTCTACGAATGGCAAGGTCGGTGGATCGATGCCTGACTCCTCATAATCTCCTTCAGCCCGTGTGCCAAAGTGTCTTCGGGAAAGCTGAGTTGTTCCTGATGCAACTGTGTGAATGTGTGCGCGATTGGGTGATTGCACGAGTGACTGAGACCTGCAGAAGAAAGCGCCTTGAGCACTCAACTGAGTAGAAAGGCAGCATGTAAGTGCCAGTCCATTTACAGTCACAGTCCTCAGATGAAGGAGGTCATGGTTGTTGCGTGGATGGGTAGTAAATTAAAAGAAATGTTGATTACACGATGTAGTGGCTATAAATTAAGTGCATTATCTGCACTGAAATTAGTCACAAGCCTTGCTTTACATGGGGTCAGAGAAGAGTAAGAAAGAGCTTTTGTTTTTTCCCCGGTAGTTATTGGTCGCTTTCCCCCGTTAGCTGGGATAGATGCTCGAACAACTCTGTAACTGTGGACTGGACTAGGAAAGTGTCAAAGTGTCGACCGGTAGAGAGAAACCTGCCCACTTATTGTCATGATACATTTTTTTAAACCAAAACCTCTCCCCAACTGTATTAAGTGTTTAAACCTTGATTACAAAGGTTACTGCCTCTAATTAAGCAATCATTTAACAACCGTGATCCAAAATCTGCAGCTGGACTGATTTCAACCTTTTGCTGTAGGCTCTGTGATTGGATTTATCTCAGCACAATGCTTCCTGAAAGTTACTCTTCCAGGTTTTGTTTACACAAATGTGTGCCTTTGACAAACCTGCTCATCTTTTGTTCTGACAATTCAATCAGTCGCTTTTTTTTCTCCCCAAGCTCTGGGAGTGCTCCAACTGCCTAACGCTATCCAATGAAAACCAACAGGACTTTTCCTTCCAGATCCCCGCACAACCCACCCTGAATTATTTCTTCCGTTTAAAGAGGGGAAAAAAGTGCAAACTGTGCATTTACTAAAAGTTGAATGTACACAAAGGTGAAGGAAATGTGAAACAAGCAAATAAATATATAAAAAAATCTCCAATGTGGCAGTGGATGATGGGAGGGAAGTCTGCATTGGGAGCAGTGGCCTAATAAGGCTAAATACCAGACTGTGAATAATCTCCCAGTAAACTGTCTACTCATGAAAAACACAGAGATGCAACAGCAGCAACTCTCGCTTTCTGCCTGGCTGTCCTCCCTGCCTCCCTCTTTGCCCCCCCACCCCCCCACCAGTATCTTTCTCTCTGTCCACACCGCTCTCTCTCTCTCTTTCTCTGTCGCTCTTCTCCTTCTTTACCTCCCTCGCTCCTGCTCTCCTTCCTCCCACCTCTTCCTCGCTCCTCGTCTCGTCTCGGTAAGTAGGATAAGGCTTGGAGAGCTCTGTCGTCGTGGTAACTGCCAGAAGTATTCAGTTTGAAGTTTGAGGAGGTCAGTTTGCGGGTCAGACTAACCCCCCTCCCCAACCACACACACACCGACACACACAGAGCCAAAGACAGAGTAGGGGTGTTGAGGGGACCCCCGTATGGGCCTGGGCCCTTATACATGAGGGGATCCGGAGGGGGAATTGATGTATTTGGAGGGGCAAGGGCCACTGCAAAGCTCTGCTACTAAAACAGTTGTGGTGTCAGAACTTTTAGAGATTTCTCGGATCGAAATTAAGCTGATTATGAGTGATATCGGACATTGTTGTGCTGGGATTTTCTGCAGCTCACTGACTTCAATCACTTTCAGTCCTTTAGTATGATGATCAGCAAACCCACACCTCAATGCTGATTTATGCTAATGGGTGTTTCAAAGCTTTTACGTCTGAAAAGTGGAAGAAATCGAAGGGAGTAAACATAAAGAAAGTGTCTGCTTTCATCTCTTATCCTTCTCTTTTTTCTGAAGGAAATTTTACCTGACAGCGGATTTTGATGTCCTAACTTTGTACTGACAGGAAAAATAAAAGTGCATCTAAAGCTGTTAAAGCTCAAGTCTTCCCCGTCCACGTATCAGAGGAGCTGGTACAGTACTAGCAGCATACAGACACCACCCCCAAAAAACAAAACCATTAATTCTGGCCCAGCGAGGCTCAACGGTCACCAAAGCCTTGTCAATGAAACTTTGTTGTCCCGTTGACTGTAAGCCAAAGTCTCCCCGTGCACACTAACAGCTCTGGCAGTGTGTCCACTCACACCTTAAACAATCTGGCTATTGGGCAAGAGTTTCAGCCCATCAGTCTCCGACAAATGCTTGCACTCCGAGCAGGCGCAGAAGCCCTCGACTGCTTCCACACTGCCGCTGCAGGTTTGGACTCCTCATCATAAACTATTGTAAAACAAAAGTGAGTGAACAGGTTGTAAAGCTGAATCGGTATTAGTTAAACAACCGCTACTGGAACCTGCGCTGTACGCGATAAACTGATTTATTCTCTTGTGGCACAACAGTCATCTGTAAAAACAAGAGATGAGTCAGGTTAACTGAGCAGATGACGAGTAAAGTTTCCATGAATAGTGCTTCTTGTCTCAACTTCCTCCGTCTCTTAGTTTTACTTTCTTTTTTTTCTTTCCCCTCTCTTTCTCTTTCCCTATCCTGGGTGGTTTCTGATGTAAATGTTTTTAGTCAGTTGGCGGCTGAGGCTCAGCAGGTGGTCCACCAAATCCACCGTAACCCCCGGTAACCCCTGTCCAGCCAATCCAAATGCTGCCCTGCCCGCCACTGCGCTTAGTTAGCCCTGACAGGACCTTCTGTGTGTGTGCGTGGGTGAGAGAAAGAGAAGCAGCACTCAAAGGACGGGCTGTGTGCGCGGAGTGGTCATTAAAAGTTTATTAGAAGGTTTTCACATGTTGCGAAATTTGGTTTAAGGCAGATGAAGGCAGATGTGCGCACTGCGTGAGTGGCTGCTGTTTGTTAGATTATCTGTGTCTCACATCCATCCATCCTTTTTTGACTGAAACAAAAAAGTTACCCTTTAATCGTTCTGATGTGATTAATACAGCATTTCTGAAATATTTTGAAGAAAAACAGGTTAACCTGGAAGTGAATTCTCTATATGTGTATTTTCTTTTGTAAAAGAAAACAGATAGAAAAATTACTAACCAATATCTATGAAGGAAAAGTGTGCCTTGAGCAAATTTTTCCCAACTAATATTTGATCGTATTCAAATTTGGGACATTTTAAACTCCTAAACCTGTAAAGTCTTCAAAAACTGTCAGCTTTAAAATTATGACATGTTTTTTTTGGTGTAAAGTAGATTCTTTTTCCCCCCAAAATCATAAAAAAATATGATTTTGTTTATCAGAATTTACAAAATAAAAAAAAATGAAGTAGACTTTTTTAACCCTCGTGTAGAAAACCTTGAATCATGAGACTAAACAATTTTTGGAAAGGGACAACTAAAAATTAAACTTTTTGAATGAAATAAAACAGCCCATTCATCATTCAAGGTTCTTTGAAATGAGTGCAATTAATAAGATTTAGCTCATTAATAAGACTGTTTTTCCACCAGGGTAAATAAACCCAGAGTAAACTGCTTCTTTGTGAGTGAGAAATCTAAAGTGCAGGATTAAATGAGTCCAATAAAGTGAGTCTGTTGAAATGGACAGCTAGAAAGATAGATATAGATAGAGAAGTTGATTTAAAACTTTTAAAGGAATAAAGTAAACATATATGGACATTCAACAAAACAACCTTGCCAGTATATTAATCATCTGCATGTAAGTTTTATCCTCATAAAGAACAAAGAAAAAGACAGCTATCATTTGATTATCTTTAAAGATTAAAGATGTGACAGCAGCAACAAAAAATCTTGTGAGCTTACGTCAAAGGCTAGTCGTTTTCAGAAATGCAGTGATTTTTAATTTTATTGGAAAATATTTCATAAAGCTAAGATCTGAACTACAATCTGTAGACTGCATCTATATCGTATAACACACATAAGTTACTGTAATCAACACCAGGCAGGAAGACGTTTATCTGTTCAGAACCATGTATTGTTTCGCAGATTAAAAAATGCTGCTGTGTTCTATTCAATTTTTTATTCAGTATTCCTTACATATGTTTATGGGGACATAATAACATTTATTTATAAAAGAAGAGTGTCTTGTAGCAGTGTGTCGGTGTAGTGCTTATCACATTTACCCAGCAAATTAAAGATCACCAGTTTTCCTGAAGGAAACACAAACCCAGGCTCAGGGAACATGCCGCTGAGCAAGAATTTTATTATTAACCTCAAGAGAGTAATTAGGTGAGCGAGGACATTCAGGTTCCCAGAAGTGTTGTCTAAAATCAAAGTAAAGTCAACAACACTAAAAGGAACTGAATCGTGTTGCCTTGATAGTTTGAGTCCTCTTCACTTTTTCTTTTCCACAGTGCCGTATGAACAGCAGCACAGTAAAACTCAGTAAAACTATGACTTCAGTGCTAATCAGATTCCCCGTGCGTCACATGTAGAGAATGGCAACCCAGGCTTCAACCCATCTACTCACTTTGAGTTCCTTTTACAAATACATTTCACCCACTGTTCATCAGAGGACAGAGCGCAGAGCCTTCCTCTGATATATTCAGAATTCACCTAAACACTTCAGGACATTGTGTTTCACCTGTAAGCCAGCATCTCCGCAGAAAGCTCACCCTGCCAAATGAATGTTTGATCAATCTTTTATGAGTTAGTCTTTCACTTCTCCGGTAGTACAAATGCACCATTGGCATCATTGTGCTCACATTTTCTCCGTTACCATGATAACCCTTTACCTCCTCAGTGATATGTGGATGGAGATCACTTGAAGAAGGCAGTTTTCAAAAATGCTTTTGTGTGTGTGTGTGTGTGTGTGTGTGTGTGTGTGTGTGTGTGTGTGTGTGTGTGTGTGAGAGAGAGAGAGAGAGAGAGAGAGAGAGGCAGTGGATTGATGGATAGTATAAACGTCTGTGCTATCATCAGCTTTGATTGGCTTTGAGTGGCTCTGAGTGCTGGGTCCATCCCAATCGCTTTCTGGGGTTCTTAGGAGCAGTGTGTGCGTGTGTGTGTGTGCTTGATGTTCATGCTTTTTTTCTCGTGGTATTTCTGTGTGTAGATATTAAGCCCTTGTATGACCTGCAAAGTACAAAACCACACGAGGGCATCAAGCAGGATGAGTGGTTTTTAGAGACTGCTATTCAAACAGAGGATGTAGGGTGAATCTGCGTCAGCAGGCAGCTGCTACCCTGAAGTGTCCCTTGAGCAAGACACTGTATCCCTATCCAAGAATGAAATGGAAAACAAATTCACAATGGGATCTTTAGGAAACATAGCTCCGGTTCTCTTTTTTTTTCTTAAATATGTTCATATCAACACTTTGAATGCATTAAAATGTAACATTTCTTCCCATTTGAGAAGAACTCATCCTGCTGCAGCTTCAGACTCTCAGTTGAAATCTCAAGGCAACCTGTTTGGTATCATCATTTATCACCTTGAAACTTTTTTCCCCTGGTAAACACTTTTTTCTGGCACGTTGACGCTGGCCTCGTTTCTCTCTATCGAACAAATTAAAGCAACCAATAAACAATTTAGCGATGTACTTTTTACAAAACCAATTACCAATTTCCTCTAGGCTGAGGGGGAAGTGTTGTCACCGTCATTACCCGACGCCTCCCGCCCTCCTGCTAGCTGCATACATACCAAAGACAGCACTAGAGGGAAGAGAAAGGCTCTCAGTTAATATTTAACCAGGCTATGTAAAGACGCAGTCAGATAGTTGAGCTTAGAAGCAAATAGACTCGTGTGTGGCACAAGCTGCTGAGAGGAAACAGTGAAATACTCAGTATGTAGGAAAACATGTAAATACCATGAATATAATATCCTTGTGCGTGCATGTTTTAATGTTGTCTTGGATGAATCTGAAAAAGTCAGTGTGGAAAACTAAGGAATTATTGAAATTTATCTTTAACTGGTGACTGAATGTCAGTTTGGTGATCATTAGTTTGAAAACAAGCTGTCATTGCTTTATAAAAATCTACAGGTCGACGACAGCGTCAAATATCTGCTAAAAAGCTCACGGTATGATGGCATAGCCGCATCATGGATGTCTGGATGTGTGTCAAAAAGAGAAAGCGCATTTTTTTCTTTTTTTTTTGGCTAAGTTGGCATTACTTGTACCATGTGTCCGCATGTGTGAGAATGTGTGTTTGTATTTGTGTTTTGTATAGAAAGTGCTGCGTGCAGTAGAACAGGGATTTGGTGCCATCAGCACAGTGATGTCAGCACACAGAGACAGACAAAGCCAGAATCCAAACCCTCTCCCAGCTACCCACAATCCTGCTGGAAACTGTGGGGGGCCCAGCCCTGGGGGCCCACTGCCATTACACACACACACACACACACACACACACTTACACGGACGTGCATTAATGTGCGCATCCACACACAGATACCCAGAAATGAACACGTATGCATTTGTGCTCACAGGTCAATAGATGCATACATACCTGCATACGTGACAAACTTACATGTCCACTCAGTGTATATTAGTAGAAGTAATCTCACAGGGACGGGGCCCATGACTGTAGAACTACACTGCAAAAACTGGTGGTCGTGATTTTTTAAGCTAATTTTTACCAATTCAAACGTGATTAAACTAAAACCAACTGCACACCTTCTTTTATAGCATGCTCCTGTAACTCCCTTTTAAGGAAGTTACCCTATGACTTTTTAGGAAATGACAGCTTACACCAGCTTTGTGATAAAATTCAATTCAGTTATATCTATATAGCAAACCCCAACAATCAAACGACCCGCTACGAGCAAGCACTTGGCGACAGTGGGAAGGAATATCGAGGGGTGCAAGATTTCTTTACTTCACTTTCCAAAAATACCACCGCTGATTGGTGGTAGCCACACTGCATTATGTGAGCGTCTGTATTAACTCTGTAACGGCACTGAGCGAGCAGTCAAATCAGAAACACACCTCTGTTTGCTTTGGCCTGGTCCTGTGCCACGCTGTACCAGCCTCAGTCATATGCCTTGCAAATGGGGAATGACATTACTGTTTTTGTGGTGTAATTTACATTAATGTTCTGTCACTGTGCTGATGCAGGTGTTAATAATGATGCAATAACAAGTTTAGATAGCAAAATGTGAGACTGATGAAAGACTAAGAGATGCTGCAAACAGCTATAAATTATTGACAGCTTAAATTCAAGCTAAAGCTATCTTGTTTAGCTAGCCGCAAAGTAAATCTTACAGTTTTCCAGCCTGTCCTCTTTCATTTTCCATTGCTCTACCTGTCCAGTCATACGAGCGCATGAGAGCACTTAGTGAGAGCACTTAAAGAGGGGATTACACACAGATTACCATTTATCCACAGCACATTTTTATGCAGTTGGAAAAATATTTAATTAGTTTTTTGTCTGTGCATCACATATCCTGCCTTGTATAGTTTTGATTTATTATTATTATTGTTATTTTAAATGTTCAATGATATCTTTCTGCCTGTTTAGGTGGTGGCTCAATATGGTTGTAAAACTAAACATCTCAATCCCATTTTAATTCCATATGATCGATGTCTGGATAAAAAGGATTCTGTCTTCTTCATGAGAAAAAAAAAGCAGAAAATCGCCATGTATATTCGCAAATGTATCGCCTTAAAAACGTGGTCAAACCCAGTGTCAAGAGACAGCCTTGAATCCCAAATCAAAATGAAACTGTAAGACTTTCTGTTTTAGCGCTGCTCTGTCCTTGTCGAGTTGTTACGCAACAATTAGCAACTGTTGCTGTTTATCTCGCCTCTTTAAATGCCCCTCTGTCCCAAACAGTAAGAGCCAGACTGGGCCTGGTAGTATGTGTGTGTGTTCGTGTTTGCGCATGTTTGAGGCTTATTTTGGGCAGTGAAATCGGCGTAACTCGGCGTACTGGACCCAAACAGTTCTTCATTATGCTGCGAGGAAGAGTCCGCTCGTACTGCCCCCTATTCAGCCAAGACAGGGTCTGAAAGGGGAGCACTATGTACGTGTTTATGTACGTGCTTTTTGTTTGCACGGGTGTGCTTGTGTGTGCGTGTGTACAGTTGTATAGAGCGACTGCAGGGAGCCATATAAAGATATGTGTTGAGCGATTTCTGTCTGAGTTGTGCCCTCATCCCGCCTCCTCCTCACGCTGTCTGTCTGTGAGTGTGTGTTGTAGTGGAGTGATAACAATAGTTTCCTCTGACCCGCATAATGAGGGAGTTCCTCATATTCAGACAGCTGGGAGTGGATCTGCTGTGACGTTAGTTTTAGGCAAAGTTTGCAGTCGTTTTAACCAAAGTCACCTTTAACTTTCTGAATCTAAACTTTATTGAAGTGCACAGGGGGGGAGTCAGCAAGTTACTAGCCCCCGAACACTACTCGTTGCCTGGTAACACAGCCTTGCATCAGGAAACACTGGGAACTATTGTGGGTATACATGGATTCACTGTGAACTCTGACCTTATAGTCTCAGCAGCTTTTCACCAAGCCAGAGTGTTTTCATAAATCTGCCTTCTATGAATTCACCCACATCTGCTCTGCTAAACACACAGAATGAATGATTTTATCGTGTTTCTGTACTCTGCTGATCATCCATTAAATATATCTGAGCATCTGTATGTGGCAATCTTCCTTCTGGGTCTGCTCCTAAACAGATCTCCAAGTGAATACTGAAACAAGGCAGAATACATGCTGATTTCCCTTAAAAACAACACTCCATTTTTTCACCCCTTCTTCTTCTTCTTCTAGTGATGTAACGAGAGAGTGAAGACGCGAGTGAGAGAGCGGGACAATGGGAAAAGGGATGGGAAAATGACAAATGGTAAGTTTAGGGAACACACCCAAATACACACTCTCAAACACGTACACGCACTCATGCACACAAACACACACAGAGTCCCATAGAAAAAGACAGCAATGCCTTGGAGGGTGCCAGTCATGCCCAGCTTCCGCTGCGCTCCAAATTGAGCGTGGCACAGAGTGTATGAAGTCAGCCGTCTGGAAGAGAGCCAAGCATTGTTCCTGCAAGCAGCTGGATGGTAATTACTAGAGAAGGAGAGAGTGAGTGTGAGAGAGAGAGAAGCTTTGCATCCTCACTGCTGTTGACAGATTTATATAGTAAAAGTTGCACACAAACACACTTGAGAGTACATTGCCGGGCATTGATTTTTATTTATTAACAACCTAAAATCAGTCACATAAAAATTGTATTCAATATAGTGGGCAGAAAGCCCCCCCAACCCCCGAACCCAACTGCTCATTTGAAGTGAAAAGAAAATGAACCAACATCCCTCAAATAGCTTTTACTTGTTTCAGGCAGCACATAATTTTAGTAGCAAACGTTATGATGTGGTACGCCGATATCTCTATAAAAAGTGAGCAACTCCATCTGCACGAGGAGTGGCTAAAAGCTACTGAAAATAATTTGAGGATATACACTAGTATTGGTACCAGAGCAACAGCACATTCTTGTTTTGTTTATTAAATGATTTATTAAATGGCATTAAAATAGTGTCCCAAATAGCACTTACGGGAGTGGTTAGTTTTACGAGTGATTTTACTCGGTTTTACTGTTTTCTAAACACAGGCGCAGTTTGTTCTTTTTCATATCAAGCGTAAAAAATAAGACATGCTGTTTTCCTAGCATTAAATATTGGTGTGGTCAGCAGTAAACTGCATGTCAGTGTTAGTAAATTACTTCCAGAAATACTTCCAGGAACTTCCAGAAATATATATGCAACATGGTCAGTCGCAAACATCTCTGAGTTCCTCTTACACACAGTCTTGTCACTGCAGTTTCTTTGTCAGTACCAACGGTACTTTGTCTTTAACACTAAAACCTGGCCCTTAATGATTTGTGGAGTACCTTTCAAAGGCTGCCAGTTTGGGGGGCGGGTAGATCTAGGGAAAGGCTAGCTAATGGTAGCACTAGCTTCGTTAGCTTGCTAATTTTGACTAGCCTTAAAGAAATATGCTTAAGCAGAGAAACTGACCAGCTCTACTAGTGAAAAAACACATGCCTGTTACTCAAAGCTGCCAGACCTCTACTATTGCCTTCATCCAAATTAAACAGCAGCGGTATAAAGAATCAACATGTCACAAAGTGAGAAATTAGCTTTGTGAGAGCGAAACCCATCTTGGAGCCAAGCTGTATAAAAGACAACAAATGTCTTTTGTTTTTAAAAGAAGCTTTAAAATGCCCTGTCCTCAACTACTATAAATTTCCTGTATGGGCTTACCTATCACCAACTATACTACTAGCAGTTTTAATCTTCCACTGCATCGCTGCATACATACCATTGTGTGTTTATCAGTTCCAAGCATGTGTGTTGTGCACATTTATCTGATATATTTTTTTAAAGCTTCAGATATAACCTACATACAGTGAAGCATCTCATGCTGTAAGAAGATTAGAAGAGTAGTAGGGCAGTTAGTCAGAGAGGAGGCCGGGCTGGAGGAATGTGTCAACTTACTGTCAACTATGTGCTGCTTTGTCATGAGACCGCAGAGCACTGAAAACACGTAAAGTTGCCTTTTTCACACCTTCGACTTCTCCCGCCCTCTTCCTCCTCCTGCACCATCACCCCCCCCCCCTCTTCCCTCCCCACGCACACAGTGGCAGCAGTAGCCAGGCCAGTGCTAGTGCAGCTGTGACCAGAACAATAGCATTCCTCAGGTTTTAAACGCCTGGCACTTAGATTCCTAACAGTCAAATTCCTAGCAGGGAGAAGCTGGGGGTTGCTATAGGACGCCGAGAGCTGTAAGAAGCCTTGCAAGGAGATGTACAGCTGTAAAGCACTGTGTGATTTGGGGGTTTTATGAGAGGGATGGGTTTGGGGTGGGGGGACATCTCTGTCGTCTCACCTCGTGCTCTCTCTCCCCCCCCCCCCCCCAGATGTGGCACTTTCAACACTCTAGTTTTAGCAGTTTAGGTTGAGAGGCGTCCCGCTGCTTTGCCAGGGCGTCATGTGTTGATAGAGGCACCTGTTAAGTCAACACGTTCACCGGCTTGTTTTTGGCACATGCGGCGCTGAAAACCACACAGATGCGTTGAGAGTGACACATTAGTTTTAAGAGTGTTAAATTAGGTGTTAACAAAGGACACAAACACACGGCGGTTGTTTTTCCTCCCTAATTTTGTTCACATTTTCATACAGAAAACATTTTAGAAGCTTAGATCCAAGTGATGTTCTAAAGTTAAAGAATAAACGGTGATGCCAAGGTGCTTGTACATTCTACCGTTTTCATTAACAACGTGCCTCAAAATATATATCTAATTTAAACATGTTTAATTTTTTTTGTGTTAGAGAAAACGTTAAGCCCAACATCACGTGTGCCTCTACTCTGATGGTTTTAGTTCAGCACAGCACTGAGCTGCCCCGGCTATCGGCCCAATCTGAAATAACCCCCCAAAATAACGACTCTCTCATTAACCACGCCTGTTTCACAATTTAAATATAAATGAATCCAATTTACAAACCCTTGGCTGCGATGAAGGAGACTCATTTAGAGCCAATCTAAAATTAATGAGGGCATCTGGAGAGAGAGAGTGGAGAAGGGGCCCAGTGTGGCTTAACAGATACTGGAGTTAACAAGCTACTGTACTTTAAACACTGGAAAATCCCCATTAATTTTAAAGTTAACACAGCACTGTAGCGTGAATGGTGGAGAAGAGCTTTAATGTTACTTCAAGCACATTACGGTGACATTTTCAGACTGACTCTTGGCCTCTCGCTGTCTTAACCTCCTTTATGTTGTCATACATCAGCGTTTGTCGGTCTCTCCGTAGTCGTGCAGTGTTAAATTTTCTAGACGTTTTTTAATATAATGGTCGTGAAAGTGTTCCTGTGTGTACGTGCATTCAACTCTGACACCTCCATCCTGTCGGATTTACAATGAAAAATCAAAGCCCTGAATAGAATAACTCACAGGAATTGAAGGAGGTAGTTCTCCTCAAGATACTTTTAGTTTAGTAAAACTTTGAAACATTTGTATTATTATTGTTATTTGTTGTTGTTGTTTTTTTTGTTGTTTTTTTTTACTTGATGTCCTGGCTACTTAATGGCACAACAGGTTTGGCAATAAATCTACCCAGGTCGTGGATTTTAGTCCATTAAAACAGCACAGTTCTCGCGCCATTTGCAACGTTCCTTTCCCCTCAGCAGCCGATGGAGTGGCCCCAGCAGATGCCAGCCAGCTCCCAGCCAGCTCCCACAGTGACTGTTTGGTTTTGCAGGTTTAATTCCCGATGGGTTCGGGTCTAGAGTGATTAGGCTGAGCCCTAAAGGCCAGCAGGCTTGTCAGGTGTCTCCACACATTAACGTTGTTCTGCTCACACCCTGAGCTGACAGCACAGCGAGGCAGAGGAGGGGTGGAGAGAAACGCTGATCCGGTGCGGTGGATGGGACAGAAGGATGGAGAGAAAGGGACAGACTGTATTGTTTGGATTGGATTGTTAGAACTTTTTTTTTTTTTAAAAATTTAAAAAGAAGTTTTATTTTCATAATTTCCATGATTGGGTGGAACTTTCCTGACATTTAGGAAGTGACTTTAGCAGATAATCAGTTATGTTAAAGGAGAAAATGACGATTGAAGGCTGGGAGCTCATTCATAGTAAGATAAACAATTTCTGGGTCACTTTAAAAGCATCAGTGCCTTGAATTGTTACTATTAAAACTACACCATCATTTATAAAGTGAATCTTTTAGTTTAAATTGACAAAGACTCAATTTAACCTGACTCCCCGAAGAGTTGTTCATACAGATATGAATATTTCTGTTGCTGCGTGTAAAGAAACACTTTTTTTCCCCTGACTTTTAGTTTCATTTTTCTTTTTGCCAGTGAAGGCAACACACTGGTGGGTGCTACCTCAACATTTTCTTTAACCTTTGACCTTAAAACCAGCTGAGTGACAACATTGCTCACTGTTCCCTGCTGGATTCAAATAAACTTGCATTGTGTCTGTGCACAAACAACTTCCTGCATGCACACGTGCAGCTTGTTAAAAAAAGAAAAAAACTCTTCCTGCTTCTGACCTCCAACCCCATCCTACTCCACCCACCTCCACCACTTATACAGCATGGGAGGGGGTGAAGGTGGCGGTGGATGGGGAGGTGGCATTAGACACAAGGTTTTGAAGTAGGGGGGAAACTTGTGTCCTCGTCTTAAGGAGTGGAGGAGGTGGACAGGGTGGCGGGAAGAGGTTGGATGAGGAGACCTGCTGAGAGGGCAGCTTGTATGCGCTCCACCTTCTTCCTGCCATAATGCTCCCTCCATTTTTTTTCACTGCCTCCTCTAACACCCCCCTGTACCTCCCCCCGCCTTTAGCTTCAGGGCAAAGTACATTACATGCTTGCTAATCAAACCTCCATTACAAGTTTGGAGGGAGTGGAGCAAGAATCTTCTTCTTCTTTCCCCTTTCTGCTCACTTCAGTAAACCACCTTCATCTTCACTCGCAAAGCTCTTCTTCACTTGTGTGTTATGTAAGTGTCCTTGAAGTATACCAGTGATGTGCTAGCATTTAAACAAGATACAGTTTATTTTCTGGATATTTATTTGAGAAAAAAAAATACAAGAAGCCAAAATCATCTTGTCTGACTACACGTTGATCACAAGTAGCATGACAAGCATTCCCTGTAGCGCTAGTTACAGGTGAGGGCGAAGAGCACAAACAAGCTTACTAGCATAGACAAGCAGTTGGTCACAACAATATTACAAAGCAGTAGAAAAGTAATTAAGATCAGAACTCCCAAGTTTTTATTTGAGTTTACGATTTCATTTGGGGATTTTCTCACATTCTGACAGTGCTGAAATAAAGATGCCAAAAATTGAATGGTACTTTAACAGGGTTAAAAGCCCACCAAGCAATGCCGTATACCTTATATTGCCAGTAAATAAATATATCAACAAACATATTTAGAATATTGGTAAAATAATGCAGGTAATTTATAAATCTGACATACAATGAATTCTGTTTTTATTTTCCTTTCCCATGATGCACTTTTTGTTTCTTCTTCACTCACCTCTATGCACTCTCTATATGTTCATACACCACTCTGCATTAAATCATTTATTATTATTACTCTTCACTGTCTTCACACACAGCAGTTTATTCATATAAAAAGGGAGCTTTTCCTTGCCACTGTCACCAAGTGCTTGCTCATAGACGGTCATTTTAAATATTGGGGTTTTCTCTCTATTAACGTGGCCTCTTCACCTTACATGCACTATGAGGTGTAATGATGTAATTTGGTTTAATATAAAGGAAATAAATTGAATTCATTTGCATTATTTACATTATTTTGGTGCATTTATTTGATGAACTTTAACTTTTTTCCACACTGCACACCTCCATAGTTTAGGATGAGCATGTCAGGTATATGTTCATTATAATAGTTACTATTATTATTATTATGGGATGTTCAGTTGAAGAAGTTTAATACTTTGCATGTTTATTTAAAAAATAACTCTATTATTTTTTCAGTCAGGTCATGTCTTATTTTGGTTAGAATTTGATTGTACAAATCAGGTGAAAGCAATTTTCGACATAAAATCATTAACAGTTTTATGCTGACTACTTTGTGCTGTTTAGAAGAGTCTTGCCCATGCTTACTGTGTAACAGAATGACTGCCTTTGTTTCTAATCTCATCTCATTTCAGTTACAATTAAGCTAAACTAACAGAAGCTTTGATGGAGTAGTGCTCTGATTTGAATAAGCTGCAAAAGCCTGCTCAGAGCTCTGAGGTCTGCTTAACCATACAGGGGATCAGAGGATGAGGTCTGCACAATACCACAGTGACACATACTGGATCTACTGTACACAATATCTGGACTTACATATTAAAACCGATACACGGGAATACAAAAGAAATAGCAGAGACAGTCTTAAAGAGGTAATTATGCATGTGCTGTACCAAAGCTCAATTACCATTTTTAAGAGCATGAGCTCTCCTGACATAAATAGGCAGCTTTTGAAATATAATGCCTCGTCTTTGTTGCGCTCTGTAAACATAGGGGCAGTCATATGAGTCCACTATATTATCAGCTATTGTTATGTATAAGCTCCATGTTGGTAGTGCTATTGACCTTATTTAAAAGACAGAAATCTATAAACACAAAGTCATTTATGAAAAAGTAAACTACAAACTCAAAGTCTGACTGAAGTGTAGATGCTCTGCTAATATTTTCATTTGCATATCCGTCTCCCCGAGTGACTGGAAAATGCATTTTGAAGGTGCAACATACAACTTTATTATTTGGCAACCCCCCAAAAACGTTTCAGTATTATTTAATGCTAAAATAATTTAGCCTTCTCCTCTCCACTGCCTCTTCTGTTGGTAATTGGATTTAGTGAACACCTGTATGAGTGTAGATTGTTCAGAGGATTATGGTCAGGGAAACCTTGAGTCACAACTAATTACCATCTTTTTCTTGCTCTTACTCTTTACTCTCTCACCCCCCCCCCCCCCTTCCCACACACACACACACACACACACACACACACACACACACACACACACACACACACACACACACACATATTAATACACTCACTGATTTTTTTTTCTGTAAACGAAACTCAGTTGATGTAATTGCTATTTTAAGGCTTTAGTTAAACCTTTATAGCGGTAGTTTATGAGGCGTGTTGTTATTTTATGATTCTGGTTTCCCTTTACTCTGTCCTGGGTTTACATGACAGATCGTCATGTTAAAGCAATCCACAAAAAAAAGATTGGCCTGAACTTGTTTTTTGTTTTGAGGAATGTAAATTATTGCTGTTCTGCAATTTTTGTTAATCTCAATGTTTTGGCTTCTGCGGTGTTTATGGAAGAGCACTTATTTTCCTGTACTAAACATTGCCCGTGTTTCTCTTTAGAGCTAAGTTGTTGGTCCGCTGTTCCTGCAGAGCCACCCGTGGTGTTGGGGGTCTCACAACATTTCCTCAGCAAAGAAACAAATCGAAATTTTTCTAGGTGAGAACAAGACTTTCATGCTGTTGATTCTCTGTTGAAACATGTGCAATGTCAGTGAGGTAACAGTAAGCACCTTTAGCTCTGAGATTAGCTTTCTGAAAAAATTATGGCACAAGGTGAAAATGTCAGTTTTGTCCCCCGACTGAGGCACTTTTTTTTGGACTCTTGTGGGAAATGTTACTTTATTTATATATTAATCTGTGTTCACAAAATGTGGGTTGTGTCCGAACCTAGTAATATACTGCGGTTCAGCTCCAGGCGGTATGTCAAAGACGTGTATTTTTGTGTCTATACTCAAAAAATGTTTCATTTGCTTCACTTGAATTAGATGAGTATTCAGTGCTTCTCTCAAAAGGCTCTTCGGCTGCAAAGGAAGTCTACTGTGGTTTCAGAACCACTGCGGAGGAGGTTAAGGTGGATGGAGGGTTTCATCAGCCTCAAAGACATGAACCAATAGTTCTGAGTTAAATGCAACTGGAATATAGAAAATCAAATTTTTTTTTAAATTCCAATAATTAATCAACAATGAAAGTATGTTTGGTATAAACATACTTTCATATACATGTCAAGTACATTTTATTTGTCCAGATTCAATGATGTTGTGATGTACCAAAATTTCATGGAAAATTTACAGACTATATAATAATAGAGCGAAAACCTCAAAAATCAGACGGCCCCATACCCAGGAACTGGAATTTGTTCACTTGGCAACAGTGGGAAGGAAACACAGTAACACTCAAAATCTTGGACATCTAACGATGATTTAAACAAGGGTTTTTCCTCTAACCTAACAAAAATTCTAACAGTTTATTGTTGCCTGTTTCCTGTTGCCAGTATGCTCCTATGCTCCATTTAGTTGGAGAACTTGTTGAGTGCCATTGGACACAGGACAGAAGTCTCCCCTCTCAAGACGCTTCTCAAGCTCTTTAGACCTGTCTTTGAAAGTGGGAACGGAAACAAGCACACAGCCTAATTATGTGGCGTAACATGAATTTAGGTCAGTAAGTAGACGATGCTGATGACCTAGAGCTAAATTGTCGGACAGCAGAGGAGGACTGAGGACGGGCCAGGGGTGTGTGATAAGTCAGGTGAAGCAAGAAATGAGCTAAAGGAAGAGAGAGTGACATATATAGGGAGGATATTCTCTGTCCCACAATGAAATTTAAGACAGCCGTGTAGCTCTTGACTGAACAGAGACAGAGACTGTGTGTGTGTGTGTGTGTGTGTGTGTGTGGGTGTGTGTGTATACATGAGCAATGAGCAGGCTATGCTTGTCCTCAAGGCAAAGAGGTCCAGCGGCTTAAGCTTCATCGGGCATCAAGACAGAGAGACACACTCCATGTGAACAGGTGACATTTCATGAACAGTGAAGACTTGAAGGAGGGAGAAAGTAGATGGGAAGGAGGTGAAGCGGTGGAGCAGTGGGGGGGGGGGGGGGGGGGAACATGAGGGTAGAGAGGCATCCAGCAGGTGACAGGGGAGGAGCACTAAAGGGCAGCGGACAGTTCACTCAGTCCAGCTTACTGATGTGTATAAGTAACACTGAAAGTGAAAGATAATCTAAAAAAATAACTCTTCAGTTTTTCTTTACTTTGCGTTACTGCACTGAACTTTCATTAATCTCTGTAAAGACAACCCGCCAAACAAACAGGGCTGTGTAAACTGAGATTGTTTTCTTGGACTTTGCACTGATACTGAACCCAGTAGGCTACTTGTCAGCGAGGGCAACATTTTCCTCTTAACTTAACTCAATGTCCAAAAGAGAAAATTTGTCTCGAGGCAAGTGATACACACAAAGACATAAATTATGAAAAGAAAGACAAAAAAAAAAAGAAACAAACAAACTGATTGTCACAAAGAACAATTGGAAATTCAGTTTTGTCTTTTTAAAAGAGAGAAGTAGTCATCATCAGTTGACTCATGCTAAACACGTGAACGTGAGACAAAAGAAAGTGTTGTTGTTGATGTTGTGAAGAAAAGCTCAAACTCTGAAGAGGACGCCTTAAATCATTCACAAATAAAATGACTAATTATTGGTCTGCACACTATTCCAACCCCCAGGTTTTTTTCTTTACTATTACAATACGTTACTTAATAAATCCCGCTGAAATCATACAGCCAGGAGTTTGACAGTATAGATGACTGTATCCCCAGATGACAGTGACATTACGGCAATATTTGTTCACAGAATGTTCACCAGCTATTAAACAAGTCATGATAGTTAAACTGTTAAAGCATAACAACTATAGCCTGGTTTAAAAAAAAAGATTCTCTTACAAGATCTGCGTTAGATATTTTTTAACTTCGTCAGCAGATAAAATAAGCATACAACATCCTGCCTACTGTATTGTAAGTGCTCGTGTTTGAAAAAAGAAGGAAAAAAAGACCTGAAAAGCAGTGGGAAGTTTCACTTTAAACTTTTACTTTTTCAGCCTTGTGTTAGGGTGGAGGAGTCCCGCTTTTGTTGTCGCTAAATTCAGTTGAAAAGACTTTGTGATTTGCACAGAGAATCCGTTCCTGTCGCAAAATCGCTTCATTCCAGCTCCGAAAATAATGACGCTAATCATCGCAGCAAATATCTGTGACTGTGAGGACTTTAGAACAAAGCGCTGTTGTTTTTCTGCTCCACTGCTGCATCGCTTTCTGATGTAGCCACTGAAGCAGGTGCAGTTTTATTTTAAAATTGTGGCCGGTCCAAGGGTTGGTGAGATGAGGATAGGGGGAGGAAGTGAGTGATGGACAGCTAGAGGGGGGGTGAGGTGGTGGTGGTGGAGGGGGTGATGGAGGGCAGCAGAAACTTCCCATGCTGGCCTCCCAGTGTGGCTACGTAATGAGGGCAAGGGACACACACACACACACACACACGCACACTCGCAGACACACACTCGAGGCTGAGCATGGCCCCACGGCTGATTAGCGGCACACAAAGGCCCCAAACAGAAGTAGCAGAGAAAACACAATGGGAGCAGGGCCTCAAGGCGTGGTCTACTTCTGCCCCGAGGGAGGGGGCGAGAGAGGTAGAGAGAGAGAGAGGGGAGAAGAGAGAGAGAGAGACATGGTCCCACTGTGCTGGATAGGCAACAAGAGGCAGGGAGGAGGGGGTTCAGTGGGGTTAGAAAAGTGACAGAAGCAGAGAGGAGTTTTGTTTTTGTCCTGATAAAGACATGACGAGTTTTTGCTGAGTTCTGTTCAGTGACTTCGGCATCAGGTGACTTAAAAAACATGAATCCTGCGATAGTGAGTTAGCAAATATTGACGCACGGGTGGGGAAGGCTGATCAGTGCAGTTCACAGGGAGAAAGAGTGCGCATGCCTCAATATTTTCCCCACTCCAATTAAATCATTTCTGGCCAGTACTTGTGCTTTTTTTCCAAGTTGTAATTTACACAACTTACAAAAGTATGATTTACACTAGAAAATCAATTTTACTGCTTTAAATGCTGAGCAGGGGCCACAATTTGAGTTTTAAAGCTATCAGACAAAAAAACACCAAGACAAAAAAAGTTCAAAAGTTGTGTGTTATTAGATCCTAAATATAATTCCTTTAAGACTGCACGCTAACATATATTTGAGTAATTTTATTACTCACTGTGACTGTGAGGTGGGCCGTGCTAGTCTTTTAGTGCTTCTTTCTCGCCTTTTACTAACTTGCAACACATTCCTGCTTCTGTCGTTCCTAGAAGAAAGTTAGAAGAAAACTATAACGTTAGACCATCCAAACTTTCCTGCTTAACTCTAAAATCTTTTGTCTGCCTACTTTCACTCCCACCTCTGCAGGTCGTGCCCACTGCCTCCTGTTTCTCTCTGTCTGTCAATACACGCACGCAGAGGATGCACCGCACACACATGGACACACCTGCAGTCTGTATAACTCCATAAACTAGTTAAGATGAGTAATTGGTGTGTTTGTCATAAATTCACAGTAATGGCTGTGAGTATAATAAACTCTGCTCTCACTGGACGTTCTTGATTATTATTTTTTCATTCATTTATTCACAACTGTCTCCATTACTGATTCACAAACCCTTCAACGATATACTTCAGTTAACTTTATTTATTAAACAATCATCCATCCATTTTCTAAACTGTTACACCCACAGGACACCTGACATTAAACATCCCTAGTATGTTTTGAAGGTTATTTTATGCTTTTATGTAAAGTATTTTTTTCTATTTAATGGTAGTGTGTTTTTAGTTGAGTAACATTTCAGTTATGTAACAGTAATTCTGCTTTAGTAGCAATTTTCATTACACTTTCCACCATTATTAATAGAGATTTCCCCTCAGAAAAAGGCTCATGCTGTCATTTATACTTGATGTTATTAAATCCTACACTGCAAAAAATATGCATAAAAACATGGAAAATGTCCTTGCAAATTTCTGATAGTACGTTAGCGGTTTTTTAAATGGAGGTTTCTGTAAATGGTAAATTTGTTGTGTTTATAAATTTATTTATGTATTTATTTTATTGTATGTTCACTTCAAACCAAAAGTCTTTTCCTTACATTAACCAAGAAGTGCTGCTAGCTAAACCTAACCAAATGGTGAATGACAATAGAAGTTACTGGGGAGTCAAAGTCCATTCATTTTCTTCTGTTTGCCCTCATCAGGGTGTTTTGGGGGTGCTGGAGTCTATCCCCACTGCCATAGGGTGATAGGCAGGGTACACCCTGGACAGATCACCAGTCTGTCATTAGGCTAATGTCTAGAGCCGGGAGCCCATTCACACTCATATTCACACCTATAGCCAGTTTAGAATCACCAGTTAACCTCACCCCATATATATCATTGGGAGGAAACCAGAGTTTTCAGAGAGAAACCATGCAGACATGGGGAGAACATGCGAGCTCCACACAGTAAGGCCCCAGCTGCTGGACCTACAGGACCTCCTTGCTTTTACCAAGGGAGTAAAAGTGAAACTCAAAAATGGTAGAAAGCCGCGAGACTGGAGCCGGGTGTGTTTGTGAAACCACAAGCCCACCTGCTTCCTGATGTGGACTCTCTGGGTCCTTTGGAGTGAAACAGCACTGTATGTCATTTTAGGAAGGCTTACTCACGTGGGCCTTTTCAGACAGTAGAAACAAATGACCGAGACGGTCGTTTTAGTCACACAACTCACTGTACATGTAAGAAAAGCTTATAGCATGTTGCTCGTTTATCACAGGACCGCACTACAAAATCAAAGCCTAACAACCTGTCACATGAGCGTGAAATTCGTGAACATAACACAACAAACCAGAGACATTAATCAACCTCACGGTTACACGAGTGTCATTGCTGCAGCTTTTAATTATGTAACATTGCTTTGTACACACATTCCCTTAATCTTTGTACATGGGTACAAAGACATACCTTGTAATTAGCAGCATCAATTTTCTCATGCACAGAATAGGTTGGATGACAATGGCCGTAATTTCTATTCCAGAATGACTGAAAATAGAAGAATGCTGGTAATGACAAATAAACATTTTATTATTACAAATGTGGTGGAAAGGCTTTTGAAGAAGTGCATTAAAAAAAGGCCAAGATTATAATGTGAGACAAGTCCATTGACAACTGGTTTCAGGTTTTTGGTGACTAAAGACTGCCTGTTTTAAAATCGGGACAACTCTCTGATGGCCACAACTCCAGTTTATACACCATCAATTTGAATACAACAGGACGCCGCATAGTGCTACCTGTTATCTCAAACTCAGGGCTGCTCCTGAGTTTCTTGCTACCTTACCTGCCTGATTATTGGGGTCTTCTTTATTATTGTAGGCTTTTGACCCTACTATACAAAGCGCCTTGAGGTGACTGCTGCTGTGATTTGTCTCTATATAAATAAAGCTGAATTAAACTGAGCCTTTCATGACTAGCTTTGCCATCTTGTCTTGCTTTCTTGAGGATTTTAAATTGACACATATTCCAGCTAGGGGGTTCAATGACTCTCCGTCCATAGACTTTGTTTTACTTAGGGCAGCCTAGAGTTGCACTGACATGCCTCAGTGAAGTCTGTCACAGTGTTACCAAGACTATCAACTGTGCCCATTATTACTAGCTGCGCAGGAGTTATTGCTCTCTAAAGCCATTCAAATAATTCAAATAACACTCAGATACTGATATACTTTAGGTTTACTGTTTTTACTGGTTTGTTAAATGTCAAAATTAATACATTGCCCTACATAAATATTAATAGATTCTTCTGAGTATACGTCTAATTGATAAAGGCCCATAAATTCAGTGCGAAGCAATAAAGTTAAACATAGACACATGCAGTATTTTAAATCATGGTTGTTTGAGTTATTGCTACCAGAGAACGTGCTGAGAGCTTTATAATCATACCAGCAGCTCTTTGCATAGATTACTATCTACATATTTCTACAGAGAATGAATATTATATGGCAACGACTAATGAACACGGCCCTCTTTTCACAGAGGGGAGCGACGGCTGCTGTAATCTCCACTGTTCAATTAGCTGAAGTGACCGGGACGCCACCTACACTTCATTAGCTGGAAGGCGAAGGTATGGAATTAACCTCTTTCTCTCTGTGACTGTTTCTTTCCTTTCCCTGTTTCTCTATATCCCAATTTTCCTCATTCCTTGAGAAATATTGTGAAATATTGTCACAGCACAAGAATGAAACTATTTCAGATTAGCTTCTATCAGTTAAAACACAATTTTCTCTTATTTTACGTTTAAAATAGAAGCTTTTTGGGTATTTACTCAGAAGCAACAGAGAGAAAAGGAAAAGGAGAGTGTGTGTGTGTGTGTGTGTGTGTGTGTGTGTGTGTGTGTGTGTGTGTGTGTGTGTTTGAATGGGGGGTATAAATCCACAAAGACAATTTAGATTTTCCAGCTTCTCGACCTGTTTTTCCAATTACTTAATGCTATTTAAATACACCAGAGCTGACACACACACACACACACACACACACACACACACACACACACACACACACACACACACACACGTGCACACATTAATGGTCCTAAAATAAGTCATGCAGTAATTGTATTTGATAAATCATAAAGGGAGCCCATCAGAGGAAAGCTAGCTGTAATAAAATGATAAACTAGACAATTATGAAAAAAATCCCCGGCCTTTAATTTCCTAAACACACTCTGGAGAGAGACCGTTTAAGCCGGAGCGATTCGACGAGATGCTCACCACATTATTTCCTCTTGTATCTGACACACTGAATTACGCCACAGGGCTCTGAAATGTCTGTAGCATTGGCAGAGCACTGCAGATCCATACAGACAGACAGACACCCACACAAAGCTTGTTCACATCTTCTCAGTCGGGTGTTTTCCAGTTTCATATGACATTTGTCCAGCAAAGACCTCAATACAGTATGTAAGCAGCAGTAGTGCCCAGATACTTTATACAGTTTTTATGTTTCAAAAGCAGTCGTTTACAACAGACTACTTCATATTACAAACACAATTTTAGAGCAAGAACATTCAGACGGTCTTTTGTGAGCAAGCACTTGGCAACAGTGAGGAGGAAGAAGTTCCTTTGAACTGGAACTTCTTCCCTGAGCCAGGTTCAGAGAGGGGCAGCCATCTGGCATGAGGGGATTAAAAAAGAGCAAAAGGAAGAAACCATGAAAAACAACATAAACGATGGGAAAGAATAGATAAAAGTTAATTACATTCAAAAGTGCCATAATTCAGATTGTGTAACCTTACTTTAAACTTTAGTTCTAAAAGTGGATGTGTACTCTAAAACAAATATTTAACAAATATTTATTTATATTTTTATGTAAATTTCCCCAATATTACCAATATGGTGTTGTAACATATACAAAAACTTTATGCTGGGTTCAGGTTTCAGTATATTTTCAGCAAAGCAGGGAAAAAATAAAGCAAAAATGGCACTTTCCCCATTGTTTAAAAAGATCTTAAAATGTCTAATTGCTCTTATTGTAACAGTTAATACACTCAAATTCTTTATCTTGACAATAAGAAAAGCCTGAGCTGTTTGACAAAATAGAAAACTTTCTTTTAAGAAGTGTACAGATCACTTTTGTCCTTTGTTTTTTACATCTTGCTACAGACAATAGACTTCATTGTCTGCAGACTACTGTGAATTTATTTTGTCAGCAACGGTAAAATATTTAACAAGAGATTACAAGTACGACATTATGACAAGCATTTTGCAAGCTGACAAAACTTCTGGTGCAGATTAGCTCTGAAAGGTTTGCTGCTAATTTAGCATTAGCTTTTTTTTTTTTTTTTTTTTTTTTAGCTACCTCTTCTTTTAAAAAGGTTTCTAGAAAAACTTGACAAACCCCAGTTTTGTTCGGCGCAGCCCTTCAGTTTCTAATGGCGATGGACTCTAAAATGACTTTATCGTTAACTTATTTAGCTTATGTGCTACATGAAAATGGGCAATTAGCTCTACAGAAAAAAAACTTAAGCTAACCTTACTAGCACACCATACCTGATGGACAGCTACTGGTGAACTGCCAAAATTTCAGGGCGAGCATTTGGGGAGTGCGAGTATGTGACCATTAATAGATCCGTGGCAGTTTAGTTCCCAGGGCGTACTGCTCTGAGGACATTTCATACCAAACTTAACATTGTGTTCTTCATGCTTCAGGACAAATACGCCTACTGATACACCCATAATTTCTGTTCCTCCTGGGAAGTGACCACAGAAAACAATATTTACTACTCTCAACAGTTGCTCTACTTTGTCTGTGGCACTTTAATTTTGTTATGAAATTTTGAGATCCGGTGATATTTGTTTAACCGTTAATGGACAATAATGGACCACTATGACATCTAAAAAAGCTATAGCTAACACGTAATGATTACTGGATTACACTGACACATGGGATTTGTTGAAAGCAACGGCAGAACAGAACATGACAGGACTTATCCTTTAAGTCAGAAGCAACTCTGTAGTAAAGTTCTTTCATGTAAGGTGTTATTATGTTTCTACTTCACATATAATATTCACCATCTGCTTGTAATGTGGTTGGTTGATGAGAGGGTTCCTTGTAGCACAAACTGTGTGTGTATGTGTGTGTCAATGGCTTATGAACAAATGTTGCTCAGGTGAAGTTTAATTATATATAAATACTGTATCTTAGACCCTCACATGATGCCATTTCATTGTCAGGCTATCCAACAGGAGCACAGGGATATTTCTTAGTGGCCCGAGGATATTTTGGACGCCATGAGCAATCAACATGACGAATTCTGACAGACCATCTAGAATCCATGCAACAAGCACCATGTTCTTGCTCTTGGCCCTCAGTTTGATCGCTCTCCCTGCGATATCCATAGCATGAGGGTGCACACAAATTGCTAGGAAGGGATCATGCCATTCAAAAATGTAAAAAGTTTAAAATTCCCTGTCAGAATGTTATAGAGAGAAAAATCAGTATAGGAAGTTACAAAGTATACAGGCATTCGCCAACTACTGTGTGACAAGTGTGCCACAAACTTGAAATGCAGAACATTTGCGTTCAAAGTAAAATCGTGCTGGTTACAGCAGTAAGGCACAACTTTTACTATGAAGGCTCTCCGTTTCCAAATTCTGTTGCATTTTTTAGTATCACTGCTGCTCAAAGAGTAGTTGGCAAGTGTTTGCAGACAAGCTAGCATCTTCCATGTAAACCATGGGCAACTGTGGCAATCTGCTAGCAACCAAATTGATCACAAGAAGGCTTTGTGGCCAGTTTCACCCAGAGGCAGCCAGCAACCTCTCGCCAGCTGGTCGGGAATTGCACATTTTTCCCATTGACAACTGGTTGTTGTCAGCGTGTCTCTGACTGGTCCCTACACCTGTGTAACTCAGGCCTTAGATGGAATTTTGGTTGCTGTACTGTTGTTCTTGTTCTACTCTCTGAGCTAAATAAGGTTCCCATGTCAGTGTCAACATCAGCACTACCAGCACTACTACTAACAATAAATATATATTTATATGTAAAATAAAAGTATTGATTGTTTGACCACAGTAATTAATAAAAGACAGATTTTTTGATATTGTGGATAGTCTACAAAATTAACTGCCCCCTGCTCTTTATTCCTCATTCATTGCCAAATAACTTTATAGAGAAAAGTGTCTGTATATAAGTATATTCAGGATTCCGCGATTCAACATGGCCACTCAAGATAAGGTCACGTATCAGGTTGATGCAACCTTAGCTAAGCACGCTTACAGCAACAAACCCTGTATTGTCACAGGATGACATTAACTCTCTGAGGCACGTTTTTTTTCTTCATGGCTGAATAAAAATCTCATTCCTCGCTGACTTCTGGCTGAGACAGGCATGACGGTGTGAGATCAGCACCACAAAGAGTTAAAAAAAAAATCAGATCTTTTGGGTTCCTCGTGTAAATGCAGACAGACTGTGTAGGTGTGTGTCTGCGAGTGTGTGGCGTAGGTGCTGCTGTGTAAAATAACATGGAAAAGGTGATTTTCCACTATAGTGAGGTTTCCACAGTGAGTTCCCCCAGGCAGCAGCAGAAACATGATTGAATTTTGTGTGTGTTTGTGTGTGTGTGTATGTGTGTGTCTGTGTGTGTGAGAGCGAGAACAGCGGCTTGACTCGACTAAGACGCCTCACCCCTCCGCTGCACCTCCACCACAGTCTAATAGTATTTGAATTCATTAAGTATGAGAAAAATGTTTTTATTATTTTTTACAAATACACGTCATCTTTATTGTTTAACAGTAAGAAACACAAGCTTATCTCCATAATTCCTCAAAAGCAGAATTTCCAGAGCTGTGATTTCTTCATATTACATCACACTGATGATGCTAGACGAGAGAGAGCGAGGAAGAACGAGGCATTATTTTTACACAGTCCGATTTGTTGCTGACAACACGCCACAATCCTGTTTCTCTGTCTCCTTGTAGGTGATGCTGACGGTGTAACATCAGGCGAGTACGAGAGATGGAGAAGATGCTGACGTTTCCCAAAAAACCCCACACAAACACACACGGACACACACATGCAGGCAGACAGTAAATGGGAGTCTTCTGTCAGGAGTGTGAGTCATTCCCCAGTGTAGAAAACTGAATTAAAGTGAATCAGGCTGAACTGAAATGACCTGAGCTGAAAAGAAGGCTTCAGCTGGACAGCTCTCTGAAGGTGCTGAGGGAAAAAAATTAGATGACAAATAATTTGGAAATAATGCAGATGGCACACTGTGGTTTCTCGAGGGGGCCTCGCTAGATTTCCTGTTCGGCATTCACTTATTTCCTTTTTTCATTTTCATGTTTACATTACGTTCTATAACACTTATTAAACTGTACGTCTCCGGACTCTCAGCATTTGTGTCCTATCTGTTTTTGTATTTGAGCTTGTGCCATAACCATCAAAAGTGTACATTAGTGTACTGTGACATTTCCTTTTTTGTCTGTGTGCCAACAGTCTATTCATTATTGTGGAATTAAATATTAGACACAGAATTAGATTTTTAAAAATAAATCTAGAGGCTATTTTCAGCTAGCTGGTGCCGTTTCATTTCAAATCGTTTGTTTTTCTTTTTAACCACAACTGCACAAAATTAGTCTTGCTTAATATTTTGTAATGATGGCAAATTATTGTTTTCCATCTGAGCTTCACACTTGATTCGATTAAAGATAACCGGTACAGCAGATCTGGTCTCTAAGCAACTCCAGATTCAGTGACCTTTGCATTTTGAGTTTAACTGAGACATGACAAGAAAAAAAAACAAGTATGTGTTCAGTGTGATCGTGCCAGTCATAAGTTACTTCATCATAAGACCTGGGCAGCTGATTTTGATGTGGTTTAAATGTGGGTTTAATCACAAACTCTTCTTTTTTTATTGTACTTTCTTGTTCTTGAAGCTTGCGCTCCACTGTTTAAAAGATAAAACAAAAATAAAAACATTGTGAAAGACTCCTAATGTATTAGTGTTTCATTTATATGTATATGGCGTGTAAAAACATATACACTAATACATCCAAGCAAGTGTTGTGAATTCAGACACTAAATCACTGCACACTAGTACAGAGGGACAGTAGCTTCTGGCTATCTCCTGCACTGAGTGTAAATGATCGCATAGCTGTGGTTATAAGTCACAGTCATACATGCTGCTGATGGAAGCTGACACCCAGGGTGTGTGTGTGTGTGTGTGTGTGTGTGTGTGTGTGTGTGTGTGAGAGAGAGACAGAGAGACAGTCATTTTAGACTCATCGTGTCACTTCCTTTCCCTTCTGTGCATTCTCTCTTTCCTGCTCATCCTCGATGCCTCGGGTGATGAAACTGACTCTGTTACATCAGAACAAATGACTCCTACCCCCACCTATCGTCCTGCCTGGTCCACACACACACACACACACACACACATACACACGTATTTGTTCTCACTTTAGACCCACATTAGTGTGTTTAACCTTATTGATAAGGTTTTGCCCATTGATACAAATCAGGATGATCCATCACTGATGCCTCTGTTTAAGGGGCGGAGAGGAGTTGATAGTGATGGATGGCAGACCAATCAGTAAACACAGTGATCTGAAGAGCACTGACACACACACACACACACACACACACACACACACACACACACACACACACACACACACACACACACACACACACACAGTGCCACAAACATAGTGACAATGGCTTTAGTTTCACAAAACCCTTTGATTAACAATGTGTTTTCTTATATGACAAGGCAGTAATATTTATAGAGAATTACACTGGTGCACAAGAATCAAAAGGAAGTAGCAAAATGTCAGAAATATAAAATTCCCATTAAGGAAAACCAGCCAATAATCAAATAGGTCTCAGAGACTACTGTAAACTTCTGTTTTTAATGTTTATATAGTTGGAGGACATGGAAACCTGATGACCAGTGAAGTGAGAGCAAACCAGACTGATTGTATGAAAGTAGCTGTTTGATAAATAACAGCCGAAGTCGAGTCGATTTTGATCATAAATCCCCAATTTTAGCCTTACAGTGCACACGTGGACATGAACAACGTCAGTGTAACAACGTCAGTGTAACAACGTCAGTGTAACAATGACATTTCCACATTTTTGTGTGTGGAGTTATTATCAAAAGCATGCCATGATTTATACTTGCAGCCTTCTCGGAATAAAAGGAGCAAATTAAGACAAATAGAAACTCTTACTCCTGCTATCAATCAAAATTCTAATTTGAATTCAGTTTTGAATTTCTAATGCAAATTATTCATATTAAGCAAAATAAAAGTTCATTAAAAATATCTCTGTTAAACATTTTATGGGCAATACCTTCATTAGAGGACTAGAAACAATCATTTCTGATCAGTTTTTATTTTTATTGCACTGTTTTTGCTTTTAATTCAGTTTAGTTTCAATCTTGGTTTTAATTCAGTTCAATTTTATTTATATAGCTCCAAATCACAACAACAGTCACCTCAAGGCGGTTTCTCTTGTGAGGTACAAACTCTACAATAATAGGTCCTAATTAATTATTATTTTATGGAGAAGGGATTTAGGAAAATCAGTACAGGTGTTACAATAAAGACACAGAACGTTCTGAAAGCAGTTGACTCGCAGTCATCTAAAGTGTCGATAAACTTTTCTATGTATTTTAATTAAACTTTTATCAAATCAAAACACTGTATTTTTACTTTATTTGAATTAGTTTTGCAAGTTCACAAAATTGTTTCAATTAGTTTTCAAAAATCTAGCTTTTATTCTTATTTAAGTTGTAACTGAAATGTTTGGGGTTTTTTGTTTTTCACATCTAAATTTAGTTTCAGTTAACTATAATAACCTTGGTGTCTACTGTTATGCATTAACCCCCATAAATCTCATATTAATGCACTGATGGTTTTGCATAAAGTAAGCATCTAAGTGTTAACAATAGAAGAGCTAAAGGACCAAAAGTTGAACATTTGCTTTTGACCTTTGTAGCTGGCCTGATGGGATAATCTGGTGTGTGTGAGTGTTTGTTGGAGAGTGTGTTTGCTGGTGTCCAGAGCATCCTTTGTGATGCTGGAATTAACTCTGACTTGTCACGTGCATGCGGCTGCTGACCTCCGGCCCCATTCAGGAACCATCCCCTGTGTGTGTGTGTCTGTGTGTGCGCGCGTGTGTTTTGTCAGAGGTAAAGATCAAGCTCAAACACAAGCAAAAATCATTGTTCCTGATGGAAAAAAACTACAAATGCACTAGCAGAAACTAGCTTACTGTGGCTTTCACCTGCTTTGGGTGGATGACTTTGATAAAACCTCAAATAAAAAATATAAATGGTCTTTATTTATATCTAGATCTATGCAAAAAGCACATTTTCTCATTCAACTTTAGCCTGCATGAGGCTCTCCTATTGGACGAATACTGCCTAAATGGATGGGAAAAGGACTGGTTGTTACACAGTGTTTTTTTACTTGTGCAATCAATGTACTTTGCACCACACCTCATTCGCCCATTCATACAATAACTTATTTTCTACGTCTAAGAGCTTTCTATCTGTCATTCACACTCCAATGAACACACCCAAGGATACTTTGGCATGCAGAAAGAAGCTGCCTGGGATTGAACCAAAAACTCTGTGATTATCTCTACCTCCTAAGCCACAGCCACTTTGTGATTTTGTGAGGTTGTAAGACAAGTTGCAGTGTAACGATGCTGAACAATGAATGAAGGGTGCGCTTTATCGTCCACATGCAGCATTGTTTGTTTTTAGTGTTGTTGTTTTTTTTTTCGATCTTCAGCCTTTAATGTCACTGTAGTTACATATTTAGAGCTTCCCCAAGAGTTCTCCAAGTTTGTCCCGTAAAACACTTTCTCACTTTTTCCATTTCAATGAGAATATATTTATGGTTTTTTTTTTCATTTTCATTCGATAGAAGAAAAAAAAACGAGTCGATGAGCCTGTATTTGCTTTCATCCTTGATTTCAGCTCCTTGCAACTCCTCCGCTCTTCTCTCTTGTTACTGAAGAGTGACATGATTGCTGAAGCCTGATAATGTCATGAAAATACAGCGTTTACTGCAGTACATGACAGTGAAATTCAACATCTCTTGTTTTTCAAGAAATACATGGAAGGTTTGATTTCTTTGTGAGTGTAACCGCTCTCTCTTGTCTCTCCAATATCGTCATAGATCCAGAATGACACTTTAAAAGTATTTTACTTGAGACACAAACAAAAAAGTGGCAGTTTCAGCCATAATGGCCTTGCGTTATATTTAAACGTTCAAAAATCAAGTGTGAAATCCAGACAGAGAGGCCACATTCCAACGCTTGATCACTTCATTTTTGGTATATTCTGAAAAAAAAATCTTAACAAAGAATTTGAGGCTTCAGACCACAAATCCGTAAAGTCTCACAATATAAACGGCAATGCAGACATATCTGTTGAGTAAAACTTTATAGAGCAATTATTTCTACATCTTTTAAAAAAATGTCTTGAAAGGTCTTAACAGCAGCATTGTATCAGGTCTGCAGATGACAAACATCTTATTGAGTACAGCTAGCTATTAATACTTATTTTCCACCCTGATTTACGAATAAATTCTTTACAAATCCTACCATGTGGATTCATGGATTTTTTTTTCACATTCTGTCTCTCACAGTTGAAGTGTACCTCTGGTGCAAATTACTGACCTCTGTCATCATTTTAAGTGGGGGAACTTGCACAATCGGTGGCTGACTAAATACTTTTTTGCCCCACTGTATAAGTAAGCTCCTAGCTTTGAGTGACTTTCTGCAGTTTCAAGTGTAGTCCCTAAAGCTAATTTTCATCACCATACTTTGAATTTTTGACTCAACTAAAGTCAAGGTTTACACGATTTCTCGTCTGCTCCTTATAAACAGAAAGTTTGAACCACAGGTGGGTGAAGCTGCTGTGCCTGTGATGGTTATATTAAGGATACCGCAGTCGGGGATCGGGCTTTTCAAGCGGTGCCACCAAGATTGAGGATTTCTCTTTCGCTGTCTTTCCATGGTACAGACTCCACTGACTCATTCAAACAGCAAGTGAAGACATTTTTCATCCAAATTGTTGCTAAATAACTTAGTATTGTATGTTATAGCCTATTATGTTGTAGATATGATATACTTCTATTTCTTGTGTTTTATTGTGAAAGAACTCTTTTTGTTGCAAAAAGCTCACCTAATCAGAAGGGAAACCACACTGCTAAAAAAAATTAAATAAACATTTTTTAATCAAAGCAGAGCATCAAGTCAATTAAACTTCTGTGGTATTGATCTGATCAACTAAGTAGCAAAGGGGGTTGTTAGTCAGTTTCAGCTGCTTTGCTGTTGATGAACAGGTGCACAAGAGGGCCAACAACGAGACAAACCCCAAAACAGGAGTGTTTGTTTCCACTAGTTTTGCATTTGGCCCGGGTCGACTTCACTACCGGTAGCATAAGGCGATACTTGGATCATACAGAGGTTGCACAGGTAGCTCCTGTTCCAGGAAGACACATTAATACAGGCCATTGCCACAAGGTTTACTGTCTCAGTACAGTTTCAATAGCATGGAGGAGATTCCAGGACTCAAGTTACTCTGGGAGAGCTGGACAGGGCCGTAGAATGTCTTTTACTCAATAACGGTACACGTATGTACTCCTTAGTGCAAGGAGCAACAGGATGAGAACTGCCAGAGCTACAACATGACCTCCAGCAAGAGGCTGGTGTGAGAGAGCTATGACCAAACAAAGACTTCACGAGGGTGGTCTGAAGACCCACTGTCCTCCAAGGGGCCATAGAATACCAGACTGGGCAGGTCCACCTCTGGTGCCCTGTGCTTTTCACACATGAAAGCAGGTTCACCCTAATAACGTGACAGACATAAAAGTGTGTGTTGATGCCATGGAGAATGTTATGCTGCCTGTAAGGCATCTCCACAGAGGGACGCACAGTGCTCTACAGGCTACGCAATGGCACCCTGATTGCCATTAGGTATCAGGATGAACTCTTTGAACCCATTGCCAGATCCAAAGCTAATGCACTAGGTCCTGCTGGTGATACCACTGCCATAGCACTGAGAGTTACTGGTATGTGGGCACCGGTCGTCCCCACATACACCTCAGGAACATCGTGCACCTCAGACTGTCCAGGACTTCAGTGATATCCTGATTGAGATCTGGCAAGTGAGATCTCCTACGACACCCTCCTTTGTCTCATTAGGAGATGCGGGATGTTGTCAGGCATGAATACAAGCATGTGGGGGACAATCAAACTCCTGAGTACCATTTTGAGTTGCTGCAAGGATTTTTTTGTTAATGTGTTCCTACACATTACACAGTCCATGACAGTATGGATATCCAGCATTATTTTTTTCCTACTGAGATCTGACAAATTTTCAAAGTGTCACTTAAATTTTTTTTTGAGCAGTGTACATAGCTCTCTCATTTGAGGTGTAATTGCGTGATAATATGAAAATTGTGAAAGACTTTGATACAAGATTATTTCAAAAGTGATTCAACTGACAGTTAATTTGGGTTTGGTCTAAAAACACAGTCACGACTGTGTGTGTTTACAAAAGAAAACAAGTTATGTATGTTGCTAGGAAACAAGATGTGAACTGCAGCGTCCCATGTCAAACATTTTGTGTGCTTTAAGTGAAATACGTTTTTCAGCAAAGGTTTTGCACCATTATAAACTCTAGCCTTTGCATATCAGAGGAATAGCTAAAATATGATATGTTTTTAGAGACTTTCATAATGAAGTGCTGCCATTTTTTGTTTCAAGAAAATTGTCTGTGAATCATCAACGTCTCAATCTAGTGACAGAGAAACTATAATGCAGAGTAGTTGACATGCATTTACTCTAAGCACGCTAATGTCTCAGGCCTGCCAGATCACACTTATAAGAAAAACAAACAGAAGGTATTTTATCCTGTCAATTATGGTGTCAAAGAGTTGTATTACAGTGGGTTGGCTCAGAGCTAGCTGGCTCAGAGATATGTCATGTGAACACACACACATACACACATATACTGTAATTGAAATCCTACCTCTTAACACTGTGAAATGCCCTTAAGCTCTCTGGAATATACTCTTCATCTCATCCCCCTCCACCTCTCTCTCTCACACACACACACACACACACACACACACACACACACACACACACACACACACACACACACACACACACACAGTAGAACGAAACAGAGCAAACTGGTTTAACACTATTGGAGTTCAGACATATTCAGTAAGAAGACATCCGTCTTACCAGTGCTTCACCTTTCTGTCTATCTGGCCCAAGATTATAAAATTGATTTCACCCTTTGAAGGAGACCTCAGGTAATTATCTGTTTGGAGGAAGAAGACAGGCAGGGACAGGTTACAATGATGTAAAAAAAAAAAAAAAAAAGGAAGAAAAACAAACACTAATGTATTATTATGGAAGCCCATTTCCGCCACTAAAAAAACAAACAAAACAAAAAAACCAGGTATCCATAACTCTCAAAATTTCGAGTTAATAACTCAAATTTTCGAGTTAGCTCTGCCAATCAGTAATCTATGTGAATGAGGTCACTTTCTTGTTACCCGGAAGCATATGGCGCAGAGTAACACGCACTCAAAACCATATCGCAACAAACTGGCGCTTTCGCGAGTACGTTTGCTGATAGTAACGCCCTGTGATTCAGCTAATAACACAAGGATTTCATCATTTTTGAAGCCACGCTGAAAATACTCAGCAATCTGTGCATTCATGACTGGATGTAATACTGCTAGCTTAGCTGTAGCATTTGTACCTGAGGGCTTCAGCTTCCGGGTAATAAGGAAATTATGTCATTCACGTAGATTACTGATTGGCAGTGCTAACTTGAAATTTCTAGCTAATAAGTCAAAATTTCGAGAAAATAACTAAAATAATTTCGAGCTATGGATCCTTTTTTTTTCTAAGTGGCGGAAATGGGCTTCTATTTATTATAGGTAATATGTCTTTCATTTGAAATGATAGACAGATGACAAATTAACAGATACACCAGGGTATCACCAAAACAGCTTCAATCCATCTTCTCTTCACAGCTTCAGACCTCTACCTGAGTATGAAGCGTCATTCTTCTACAAGATATTTCCTCATTTGGGGCTTTGGTGGTGGTGAGACTTGTTTAACATGATGATTAATTTGGGATGAGATCTGGTAACTGTGATGGTCAGAGCAATATGAGTCACATAATGAGTGACATAACTTTCATCCTCTTCAAACCTTGAACCCCATGTATTGATGGGGGTACTGGTACTGGTTCAGTTCACTAGCTGGGCCCACGTCCTCATTTTATGTTTGACAGCGTTTTAGTAGGTAAAGGTGAATGCTTGGACATGAATTGCGCTGCGGTTTGGGGAAGGCCTCGAAAGGGACTGGCGGCGGCTCCCAGGACTGGCAGATCCCGATGTACTAAATAGAAGTGAAGAAGTTAAGGAATTGAAAAGGGGAAGTAGGGAGGCTCACGTAAACGAGAGTGACAGCTTGCAGAACTGGGAGAACCTATGTAGATGATAGCTGGAAGGAAAGTGTTTGGAGGCGTGGTCCTGCTCCTGAAATTCTGATACATAATCTCCAATACAATTTAAGATTGACTTTATTACCTAAATGAGCTGAGCTGTGCAACATGCTTTGTAATGATCAATGCAGCGTTTAGGTTCTTGTGGATTGGTTCGTTATGCAAAGGTGCTGTATATTTATTGTTTGTTGATTTTCAGTGTTATGTCACACTTCTGGGTACAAATAAGCTAAATGAGAAACTAAAGAGTAGGATTACACGTGAGAAATAAATATTGAACTCATTAAAAAAAGAAATGACAAGAAATGAGCACAAAAAATATTGTGTACTTGAAATATCGCTCGTATATTTGGTGTCATGCTGTCCCCTCTCTCCTCACCTTATTTCACTCCTTTCTTCCACCTCACTCATTGCTTCATCTCTTAACCCCGTGAAGCTTCTTCTCTCATGTTCTCATAATAGGTGTAAACTAATGTGATTCCACATCGTGTCATGACATTTACACTGTGCGCCTCTTTACTTCTTGCTGAATGAACGACTGAACAGAGCTCTAATGAAGTGCAGGCAGTGACTGGAGTTGATGGCAATGACTGCCGCAAACACAAAACACAATACAGTCTCAGTGTGAGAGACACAACAGACAAGACTTTTTCTCCCCATCACACGTCTGTCTTTCTGTACTTCTCCTTCCATTGTCCCATCCAAATACCCCTCCCAATGTTTGGCCGATTCTGCCTTGTTGTCTTTTAAGAACCTGCCCAATTATAACATTTTTAAATGTAAATAAGTCCCTAAAAATAATAAGTGTTCCTTCTTTCTTTTTATTAGCACCCTTCATGTGCAGCAGATTTTTAAGCTCAGTTTTAGGATGTAACAACAGCCCATGGGCTCACAGTTTGACAGACATCAAGTATCTGAACACTTCAGAAAAGGATCACTGAGGATAAGGTTTCAGTGTGGACATGAAGCTTTTCATAGCAAGTCACCCAAACCACACAACAGCATATTAATGACTAACTTGTGCTGTGGATGGATCATCTCAGGCCTTCTCTTGACTGAAATTTGGTCCATTTTCAGCATCTTTTCCCTGCTGTGTGATTGATTTGTCTGGACCTGTACAAACTTTCATTGAGGGGAATAAAGGTAACCCATATGGAAAAGATATATATAAATCTTATAAAGTTTGTATCTGTCTTGTGTGAAACTTGTATGAAAAGCATATAAGAGTGAAAACAGATATAAGATCCCTTGAAAAATTATATAATGAAACTTGTATGTTTTGGATACTTACTAAAAAAATATATGAAAGTAATGAGAAAGTGGCCACTTTCATGAGTAATCACATGTAAGTTTTTACTATTTCTTTTCCATATGGGAATGCTCATCATCCATCTTCACTGTGCTAATGTGTTTATTTTATCCTAGCCATAGCTCTGTAGCTAGGCACCTGGTAACAACCCCACTATATATCAGCTAGCCCAACTTCAATAACACAACAAAGATTGCTCCCGTTTAGCTTTCTGTCTTCATTTATATCTAAAATGATAACAAAACCAGTTTTCCAGACATCCTTCAATGAGAATATGATTTATTATCCTTCTATCGAAGCTAGCTTCCTGCTAATGCCATTAAACTTGATAAATCCTTTTTTTCATGGATGCCTGGATGTTAAACTTCTATGGCAGTGTTTGTTTGAGTTTGGGAATCTAGAAGACCCAGAAATGGCTAAAGACATCACACTTTAAAGGCGAATAGCGCTGAAAGCTGTAACAATCAGTAACACTTTGCAGCAAAAACCATGCAATACCTTTTGGGCAGCAGAGAACCACCTTGTCTAAAGAGCAGTATATCCTGCTTTTTTAGAAAATCTGTTCATTTTTCATTTAAATTTCTTTAAACAGAAAGCCGTGCATTGAATTTATCAGGAGGAAGGTGTGCGGTAAGTGTAATAAGCGGAATAGGTTAAAGATTTTGGATCAAACCACCAAATTCAAAACTGTTAGGCCAAGAAACGCAATCACTTTGGACGCCTCGCTTGTTAAAATCATAACAAAGCTGTAGAAATGAGGAAAAAAACGAGGGAAGGAAACAAAACGATTATATGGCAGAGTGCCACCTTTTGAGCATCCAACCCAGGACTGCCCACACTGGGAGCATAGCCAAATGCTTGAGAGGTTTTACATAAAAAAAGAGGTATTTTTACACATTTGTCTTGAATTAGTGCCAGATGAGAGAAATTTATTGTAATTTAAAAGCACATCTGTCCATTAGAAATATTAGCTGAAGTGTGAAAATTGTGTAATAGGCAACATACCTGAGATGAATGCTGCTATTTCATGGCTATCCGTAGCAGGAAGGCGTGTGTTGCAGTGTCATGTCTCACCTGGGGAAGTTCCTTGTGAAAAACTGCTTCACTGCAAATATTTGTGTGTGTGTTGTTGCTTTATTTTGTCAAAACAAATGATAGTTAATGCCAAAAGTTGAAAATATCATTTTGGTGGGTGCTGTGTTGCCTTGGCAACAGAAACTGCATCAATCACTTAGAAATGGCATTTCACAGGAGGATGCTGTGTACCTTGGCAGCACTCAGGGCTAAGTGTTGTTGCCCCTAACCACATCCTTCATATCACTACCAAGGAGAGATGGCACACATTTGAAAAATGAACCGGCACGGACCCATCAGGTGACAGTTATCTTTAAGAGCATGGGGATGCTGCCTAAAACTAAGCATGATTTTCTGTAGGTATATTGTTAGAGGACGACCTCTTCACTCACTGTTCTGGATTATATCCTTTGTTGCCTTGAAGAGAACACTTAATCACCTTGAACAAGATCTCCTCTGCCATTGACCACTGAGCAGCTCAGGACTGTGTATGAGGATATGTGTGTTGCCCAATCATTTGGAGCATGAAGAACAAAAAGAGTTCGCAGATTAAGGGAAGCTCAGGGGATTAAGATCATTTCCTGTGTGTAAGCTGTAAATTAGTCCTGCAGTACCACAGGGGAAAAACATATCAAGTACCATAGTCCTGCTGGACTCAACTTACAGAATTAGATGGTCACCTACCTTCAGACGTCAGATAGATCGCATGAGTTTAGCTCAAATGCGAGGCCTTATCTTGCAGCGTTAAAAGAAAGAATAAAAGTAGACACTGGCTCGCTTGCACAAGCTAAAAATGTTTTAGTTCGCCTGCTATAATTCCTTACGCCATGTTTCTTTGTACATGAACTATCACAAAACAAAGACATACTCTTCAGAGACACACTACACAAGTTGGTAGCTGGTTAAAGCTAATACATGTTTAAAGATTGCATATAAACTGTCCGATGGGTAGTTTTGCTAGTTTTTGGTTATGTATGACACAGACATGTACAAACACCTTTTTATTGCTAATATCTTCGTTATACAACTATGTATAATCATGTGACCAAAACTTGGTTGTTTAAAAACAACCACAACAAGAGAATGACATATACATCTAACACAGATATATACATGTATTCATTTTTTTGTCTTATTTTAAAGCTATAAAGTTAAGTTACACATAAACCTGTTCAGTTTTAAAGGCAAACAAAAGCAAACATTTGAGGTTAGCTTCTGGTTTGTCACCTGTGATACGTCCATCATGACATAATTTGCTCCAATTGGTCATAGCATTGGTTGCTTGAGTCAAAATTAATTAAACTTTAGATCACCTGTACTCTGAACACACCAGCTTCACACTGCAAACAGTTATTACACTTAACATCACTTCAAGTCTGCAAGTCATTGTCTCTCATTTTCACATTGGTGCTGGTCAATTTTACATTCTGAGCTTCAGTTACCATTTGATAGTCACATCGCAGCTTGAACTAGTCCACTTGAAATTTAAAAAAACAAGCCTAAACCAGAAATTCAAATGTAGGTAGACTGTCTCTGTTGCTGCTATAGATGCCTCAGCATCAAAGAACAACACAATAATGCATTTTGGTCAGGTGTCAAAATGATTTGGCATCATTTGTTTATTCAATTAGAGCTCCAAAGTTGTGCTTCCTACAGTGCAGATATTCAGAGGTTGGGTTTTGCTTCCAGTGACATTTATTCTGCCTCATCATGACTCTGCTCTCTTCAGTTCCCCACTCTTATCTACTCATTTATCTTCAGTCTCCCTTCGCCCTTTCAATGTAGCATTTTCTTTGGGATTTATCTCTTCTAGTCACTCTCACGCTTTTTTCTTCTCGCGTTTTCTAACAGCTCTTTGTTGGTTGATTAGTGGCCTCTATGACTTGCGTACAGACCAGTGACTGTAGAAAACACTGGTACAGACACGCTAGACAGAGGAGGTTGTTTGCTTTGAGTACTTTTAATATAGCACAGACTGGCAGCATTATGCTGAATAGGTTTAGAAAACAGTGGTATTATTTAGACTGTGTGTATGTAAGTGTCACCAAGTATCCACTATTCTGTGTGTGTATGTGTGTGTGTGTGTAGTATTGTAAATGTGTGTGTTGAAAGTTCACAGTCACAACTGTCTGACAAAACCCAAATAGTGAGCACTGTATTTCAGCGAAGACCTTTCTGTGGTCTGTCAGTGACTATCACCACCACTCTGTAACCTCCACTGACATTAACACACAACCCAGTGTGAAACAAACAAATTCACTTCATCTAAATATGCTGCAGAGCGATGCATATTCTAAAAAATATCATTTTACAACTGGACGTTTGAGAAACATACATTTCTTCTATTCTGCTCATAAGCAGCGACAGTGGTTCATCAATTGTTGTACTGCTAATAATGGAGGCAGAACTCAATCTGCAGTGTAGCTGAACATGGGAAGATTTGTCTTCTGGAATTTCTTGTCAGATTGTCAGCTAATTATAATCTAATCCAGGCAATCACATTTTCCAGAACGTTTGCTAACTGTGAACTTTATGCACACCATCCTTAAAGTCAAATTATAGACATTGCAAAAACACTGTGGTCCAGAAGTTATTCACCAAAATGCTGGAAAGGTGCATCTTTCCTGTTAAGTGATGCTTCATAGTGTGTTCCAGTTGCAGTTGTAAGTTAAACTTCTTAAGTTAAACTTCCAACTTGGAAAGCAACCCTTGGAGCAACCCTACCAACCCCAACTTAACAATCCCAGATGGGCACAGTGAACATAAACATTAGTAAAATAATGGAACATTAGTAATAATGCATGAATTATTCTTCAGCGGGAAATCTACGTCGTAACTTATGTCAT
Organism: Diplotaxodon limnothrissa; assembly: GCF_057381915.1. Lineage (NCBI taxonomy): Eukaryota > Metazoa > Chordata > Actinopteri > Cichliformes > Cichlidae > Diplotaxodon > Diplotaxodon limnothrissa. Next base: position 10,273,083 of record NC_140612.1, on the reverse strand, counting down.
AACCAGAAATTCCTTTTAACCTCATTTAACCTCCTGAGATATGTAGCTGCAAGTCAGGTCTCTGTCCGCAACGACTCGAATGGCGTGAAAGGTACCGGTTTCCATTTACATTGTAAAAGCAGAGCACTGAACAGGCTGTGGCCATGAATGTGCTGCAGCTGCAACAAAATATATAATATATGCTTGTGATGCATGAGCGTCAAAAGCAAAACAAATTCTGTTGTTCCTTGTTTCCTTGTATTTCCTTGTCTGACCTTTGAGGCAAATAGAATGCAGCATACCAGTTATTATTTATTCTGTGCTTAACAAGTTAAGCTTATTGTGTGGTGCCAAGTTTGTGTGTTTGCGTAGGTATTTGCCTATGTATCTCCTCTACTTCGCAGATGGTCTATGCAAATGTGCTTGTGTTCAATCCTCAAAAAAAAAAAAAAAAAAAATCAACAGCACGTTGCTCAACATCCATAGGTCAAATGGCGATCTCTTGAAAAGTCGAACAAAGACGCAAAGTAACAAAGTTCACAACGAATGGGAGAAGCATGAGAAATATCAATGATAATCAAAAACAGCATAAAACGCTCAGGCAGTGATGCTTAGTTTGGCTCTTTCTTCAGCTCTTTGTATGGTATACCTTCTCTCTTCTGAATGACAAGTGAGCACATAAGCAGAAGCAAACCAGTTGTGTGCCTCCAGGTGACAATGTTGGCAAAGCGGTCTGTAGGCTCTGGGTAGAGGGCCTCTTATGCTCAGCATATGTGACATCACCACAGCCATGTGACCACTTCAGGTGCAATAAACTTCCAACAAGGAAAGGAATCGTTTTTTTCCCAGTGCTTTCACTGGAAAGTCTAATCTTTTCAAGCTACTGAAGCATTTCTTACTATATAATCTGGAAATTGTAGCGCTTCTGGGCTGATATATTATTGACATGGTGGTAAAAACTAACACAGTTGCACTAGTTACGCCTTCAACCCGTCCTGCCGGCTGCACCACCCATGCAAGGTTACAACAGGTTTGAGAGGTGCACAAACAACCAAAACAACACAAAAGTGTGCCACGCTCCAGTGGATGTGACATCACTTTTGGCATTTGTGTGGGCGGCAACTGTGGCTATACTGGACCCATGGGACCAAGTATGAAAAAGCATGAAAGAGCCAATGCACGCAAGTGGACTTGGCATCATTAGTGCATTGCTTCGAAGGCAAATGTAATATTTGTCATTATTTTACACCTAAAAAGCAGCCTCCACCAAATGGAAGAAGTATGAGAAGTATTTCTTTGAAGAATGAGCGCAAGAGAGTCTCCAAGCTGCCAGTGGTTGTCACACAAAACACCTAGTTTTAATTCCTGCTGATTTAAGTTCCATTTGTTCTGTTGACCAATATTTTTTTTTTGCTGAAGGATGTATAATTGCAACTAAGTCCCTTTATACTTGATGGTGAACTCTCTTGCTGCCAAATACTGCTGTGTCACAAGGCAGTAAAACTCATTTAAGTTGGTAATAGGCGTTTAAAAGCTTTCATGACAAGGAAAAATGTTTTAAGAAAATGATGCAGATTATAGAATGTTGTAGATTATTACTTTACAGCGTACCTCAGTTAAAATGACCGCCCAGCTGGTTTTGGTGGTCAAGCTGTTCTTTGTGATATTTATATTCTGCCATTAGCCACGATGGGGAGATCTGCTTATTTTATGTCCCTTTCATGTTTCTTTGGTTAAGAGACTTTGGTGTATGCCAAAATTGGAAAGTGTGAATATAAAAGAATTAACCAATAACAGCAAACCCAGTGACCTGTCTGTGCCACCTACACACGTTCTTCGAAACACACAGAAATGTTCCTCTTTGCGTCACAGTCATGTCTCTGTTTTTAGGGTGAGGCTCGCTGTTGGTTTAACTAAGACTAAAGTGGCCTTGAGAATCCTCCAAATGTGAGAGCGTTAAACTCTCTGTAGAGCGGAGAGGAAACAGGACAACAGAAAGATAGGTAGAAGAAAAGAGGGAACGTGATAATGAATCACTAAATCCTTGATTAAAAAAGAGATGGACCCATCAAAATAAGAAGGTGCACACACACAAACTACACCCTCTTTGGCTCCTACCTCAAAGCACACTGTGCGCTGTCGATCTTACGTGCTGCACAGTAATATTCATTATTTAGTATTTACTTTTATATTCACATAGATCATTGTGATGATGTTATTATATTGCTCTCTTTTTTTTTTGCTTGTTTTCTCTTTTTTCTTTCTCAACAGGTGATCCAGGTGATTGATATATGTCTGTTTGTTTTGTTGGTTTTTGTTTTTTTCCCTTTATCACCGTTCCTCTTCCCCACTGTTTTTCTTTCCCTCTTTCTTTCCCCCTTTTCTTTCCCCCAGTCATGTCTGTCCCGTGTTTAGCAAGTGAAAATAAAATAAAATAAACAATAAAAGGTGAATCAAATAGACCAATATGGCAAGGCTGGGATGGTCCATTTGGTAAAGTAAATCCGTTGGGCATCTTTCTTCGCCTTTAGACAATAATTCTGATGGCAAAAGAACCAAACGGGACAGGCAAAAAAAATAACTAAAAATAAGGTGCAAGTGGCTATATCAACTTTCCATGACATGACACGAACATATAGACTATGTACAAATTATCTACTTATTACCCTTTCCAATGTAATAAATAATTAATTAGTTACTTTGAAGGGCAGTGTGTAAAACAGGTGATCAAAAACAAGGCTCAAACTGTGAATGCGTCCATTAAATTAAATGAAGTTCGGCTAGCAAATGTGATTTCATGTCTACAAGTTACAAGCACAAGATTTGATTAAACAAATTAAACCTGAAAACATGAAGACAACCTAGGCAGCTATAGTAACAGTAAGCATCATTATAGGGATTCCCCTCCCTCACACACACTTGTCTACATACCCAATCTTGTCTTCCCCTTCCAACTTTTAACTCAGTGAAAGGAAAATGAAAAGGATTTAGATCAGCAGATTGTCCGTCATAAGGACCGCCAAATGCTAAAAATATTACTGCAGATCATCAAAAGCATGCCTGATCTTTTACATCAGAATACCCTATGAAGGTAAGATCTGCGCACTTTTATTTCAACTTGTTGAATTGCAGTCATGCAGTGAGGCTGCTATCTGTGAAATTCTGCTGGAAGGCTTTGATATGCAGGGTGTCTTGCAAAGAAATGTTGCGCTCTCACTTTGTTGACTTTGCAACTGATGGCGCAGCTGCTAGGATGGGCCCATACAGAGGAGCAGCAGCGCTCCTATGTCTGCGTGAAAAGGTGAATCAAAAACCTTCCGTCATTCACTGCATGACTCACAAGTTAGAACCTGCAGCCTGTGTTGCTGTAAAAATGTTACAGAGATAAGTCCATCAGATTTGCATAGATGTGGGTAAAAGAGGGGCAACAGTCCACAGATGACCCCTCAGAAGTCAGCTCAAATCAGTAGAAGTATAATGTAGCTGCCTGTTCATAGTAGATAGTGATTTGGTAAAGATGGAAATATGTCACTGCTTCAAACTCTTTATTTATTCACTGGATTTATAGGATTTAAGCTTTTGTCTTGTGTTTTGTTGCATCTCCCAGAAGCTCAAAGAAAACAACAAATCAGCTGAAGTTCTCATAAATACATAAACAATAAATCCTCGTACAGACTCCATACTTTATAACCACGTTTGTCACTGCTCATGACTTTTTCCTTCACCTACAGATTTTTAAATTTAAAAAAGAGAGAAAAAACAAAACAAAAATACTATCAGGAAAATGGGCATATTCGATCCAACAACAAGATTATTTTGATGTAATTACCAGGCTTTTTTCCCCTCATGGCTTTATGTCTAAAATTGCTGTAATGCTGTCATCAAATCATTTAGCCATCAAATTAACGAGTACACCTAAAGAGACTATAAAAGAGGAATATTATACTATATTATCATCACCATTCAAAGTGGACGGAGAAAACATTCAGTTTTTGGACGGCTTTAATAAGTTATTGAAGCTACACAAACAACTGTTTGATATGGCATGAGAAAAGTGCAGCTAAATTATGTAAGATGAAAACACCAATGAGATCACTTTAAACTCTCTCTTGCGTGTGTGCCCCCCACACACACACACAAATACACACACATGAACAGAGTGAAGCAGCAAAGCAGTTGAAGCAGAGCAGGCAGACACACCTGAGAACCTGCATGCTCTGTTTGAGGAGGGAGACCTGTTGTTACCTGCCTTTAGGCTGGGTTCACACACACATACACGCAAATACACACATGGTCTGTGGCTAAACAAACCAACTATCCCAGGTGTGTGTGACTGTGTGTCACACCATGTGTTTGTGTGTGTGTGGGCAGGCGGACCCTCCATCAGCATCCTGTCACACACGAGATGTTTATCCGATTTGTCAAGATAATCTTTCCATGCCAAGGAGGGTGCCTCTGCTCTCTCTCCTACTCATTCACTCGCACACACCTGGGGGAAGGTTCACCGATACCCACCGCTTGGCCTGAAATGGAGACCCTCCCCTCCATCTTCATGGCAGGTAGCTTGTGTGTGTTTCTTTTTGTCATCATCAAATGCACAAAACTGAGGTCGAGGTGCCTCTGATTTTGAATTATGCTCATGAAACATTTCGTCTAAGTCGATCAGCTTTCCATTTTTGATAATACAGATTTGTTCCTCATATATATATATAAATTGCTTCATATACAGGTGCATCGCATAAGCGTTAACCAGTATAGTGAACTCAGCATGTGATCACAACATAATCAAATACTAAGATGAACACTAAGGCTACGTCCACACGTACATGGGCAGTGTTGCCACAGTTACTTTGAAAAAGTAATATATTACGGACTACTGATTACTCTTTCCAAAAGTAACTTAGTTACTTTACTGATTACTTTATTTTTAAAGTAACTAAGTTAGATTACTAGTTACTTTATTAGTTACTTTCAGAAGCTGCCAATAACACTCCCCACTGCCTCAACATAAAAACATCAACCGATTTTGCCAATACTCACTTTATTGGAAGTGTATTTTAACAGTAATGTCAACAATATATCTCCTGACATTTGAAGTTGAACTTAAAACTTTTTTCCTGACAGAAATACTTGTTTGTATGAAAATAAAGACAGTCTTGTTACTTCACTTAACATAAATACTTTTTATAAAAAAACAAACAAACAAACAAAGAGTCTTTCTTGACTTCCCTTAAGATACTTTTTATACCATCCACATGTAAGCACTATTGTCCGCTTTTGTAACTTTGGACTAATCTTATGAAAAAAAAAAAAAGAGACTGCAGGTCCAACTTAAATTGCCTTACTTCCTTGCAGGTAATTGTTTTAAGTTAATCAACTTGAAAACTTTAATAAGTTTATTAAGTGACTTTGATAAACTTAATTCAATTACTTGTAAATAGTTATTTAAATTGGATTCCCCATTCTCTGTTTTTTCAGTATATGTTGTTATGGGGGAAACAGTAGAGTGGAGCGAGTAAACCAGTGGTTGTACCTCATTAACAGAAGCTTCTCAAACCTTTTGTCAGAAAGTCGATTTCTTTTAGGCGTGAGCACCAAACCTCCCAGACTAAAAAGTCGCTCCACAGGAGCACTTGATGGGGTAGGAGTGTTATACTTTAAAAAAATTGTCTTTATGCTTGAAAATTTATGCAGAATCTGAAGGTCGTAGCCTGACATCAGGTAGTCCATGACTTCTTTTTCTGCAGAATAGGTCTCCTCCTCTGGCTCTGCCTCAAAAGTGAAAAAGTCCATCTCACCTTGGCTGCTAGATGTAGTAGCACTGGGCACACTGGCAGGGTTTTTTGCCAGGGGAGCAGTGGTGCAACACTCTGCTGTCAGAAGCTGTTTTACTCGCTCCCTCCTTCCTGCATCTCTCAGCCATCGGAGTTTGAATTTTGGACAACTGGCAGCTGCAAGAAGGGCATCTTTGTCATCCAGCACACCGGCGAAACGAGTCTGAATAGCCTAAAAAACACAATTGATATTTTTATGCCTACAATTTATTATGTTATTGAATTATTTGCAAACCATGCCTAATATGAGATCAGTATTATGGATTTATTTTGTTTTAGGTTACTTGTAAACATTTTAATTGTTTTAATCTTATTTTTCAATGATAATTAATATTCTGTTCCATGTTTGTGAATTGTATGAAGCAAAAAATCTGACTAATTTCAAGATAGAGCGTACCTGTACAATGGCATCTGGAAGGCCTGCAGTCATCCTGGAGAGGTCATCTTTCACAGCCTGGGTCTTCTGCATCAGAACTTCAAGTGTTGGTAGTAAAGTTCCATATGGACAGTCGCCTTGTAAAATGTCCAGTGCTGCAGTCAGAGGTTTCATGGCCATGCAGTACTCATGCAGGAACTGGTATTCTTGATCTTTGAAGCACTTCAGTCCTAGCTTTGTGCACAGAGTATTCAGCTCACCCATGGGGATTTCTGCAATTCTCTTTACAGCATCAAAAAAGGAATTCCACCTTGTGGATGTTGGTATTAGGAGCTTTCTTTTGCTGATTTCTTCCACTGTTTCTGATGCAAGTGTAGATCTACTCGATTTGGTCCAAAGAGCTGTGCATTTTGCTGTGCTGCTCCTATACACAGCCCTGCTCTCTGCATTGGTTGTTAAATGTTTCTCCACATCACGTGTGCAAATAATGTTGATGGTGTGCGAAGCACACCTGCGGTGCGGGGGAAGAGACAGCTGACCATCACTTTCATTCTCAGCCGAGAGGATTTCTGACAGATCAGAAAAAGTGACATCATCGTCTTTGGGGCTGGACTCTTCCTCCTCCGTCTCATCATCGGACTCCGTGACAGGATGATAAACTTGAAACGCCTTAACAAAGTTGGATCCATTATCAGTAACTGTTGCAACTACTTTGTTGAGTAATCCATAAGAGGAGTGGATGTTTTCGATTTCTGTACCAATGACATCATACGTGTGTCTACCACGAATTCGCCTACATGCTAATGCAACCTTGTGACGCTCTAATGTGGTTCTACTGATCCAGTGGAGCGTTACTCCCATATAGCTTCTGTTGTTAGCAGTCCAAATATCCGCGGTAGTTGAAACAAAGTCAATCTCATTCAGTGTGGCCTTCAAATTTCTCTCCATTTCTGTAAACTCCTTCTCCAAGTAAGAAGTAAAAGTCGTTCGGTGAGGCAGCTCGGCATTAACAGAAGTAGGGATCTTTTTTATTATGGCACGAAACGAGGGCGAGTCAACAGTGTTTATAGGTAGCATTTCTTCTACAATATACTGCGCGACCAACTTCTTCAATTCTTCATCACTTACTGGTTTTGCACCAAAGTCCAACTTTTGTTGTTTGGGGGGTGTAGGACCTTCTGCGGAAGTCACGGCTCTCTGCTTCGGACCACTTGGTGGGACTCTCTCTGTGAGTTTGACTGTGCTGTGCTGCGACTCCAAATGTTTCTTTAAGTTTGACGTAGTGTTTTTGAAGGTAGATAACACTTTTTCGCCAACACAGAGTGTACAACGAACCTTAATATTGAAATCTTTAGTTGACAGAAACTCAAAGTAGTGACCATATTTCCAGCTAAAGAACGAACATCTCTCTCCCTCCATTGTTGTTTACACTTTTTTACGTCGCTGGCTGCTTGTGAGCGGGAAACGTGACCTGTCGCTTATGTGACGTTTCACGACACGTATGCGTTTGTCATCCGCTGAGACGAAAAGAAGAAACCAAATCTTTTTGCTTAAAAAAATAGTAACGCACAGTGGTTTGGACAAGTAACTTTAATCTGACTACTGTTATGGAAATAGTAACGCGTTAGATTAGTCGTTACTGAAAAAGTGGTCATATTCGGAGTAACGCGTTACTAAGCAACGCGTTACCGGCATCACTGTACATGGGTATTGCGTTTGGGCCTTTCGTCCACATGTAAACGGCGTTTTGGGGTCACTGAAAGCGGATATTATTTAAAACTTGTGGCAGGGTGGAGATTTTCGAAAACTCAGTTTTCGCGTTTAGGTGTGGACGAAGAAAACAGAGATTTACTCACGCAACGCTGAAGGTGTGCGCCATTTTTGACATCACGCTTTGTGCCACGTTATTGTTTACAAGACTACAATGGCGGATAGAGACAAAATGCTGTTAATCTTACTATCTGCAGTTTTTCCACGCTTACATATACACACATAGTTACTGTCCCTCCATTTAGAAAGACAAAGGCCTCAGAGTGAACTTGGTTTCTACATTCAACACAGACGCTCTCACAACCCAAATCCTGACGTCAATTTTGAATAAATTGACCTTTTTAAAAAATTAAATTTATGTTTGCTGTATGCATTTTGTTTATTCCTAAATTCTTAGTCTACACCAACTATGGGGCAGGGATAGCTCAGTAGGTAGAGTGGTTGCCCCATGATCGGAAGGTCGGGGGTTCGATTCCCCTTAACAGCTACCCTGAGGTACCCCTGAGCAAGGTACCGTCCCTACACACTGCTCCCCGGGCGCCCAATGGCTGCCCACTGCTTCACTGAGTGAATGGGTTAAATGCAGAGAGCAATTTCCCCACGGGGCTCAATAAAGTACAATAATGTACACACCTTCTTCTTCTAAAGTACTGTCTTTGAAATGATGAAGGCACTTCAAAATGGCACTTGAAAAGTAACACTAAATAAGCCAGAAAAACTTTTCTTTAGTACTTAGATTTAGTACTTACTTACTAATCGTGTGGACAGGATTAAAAAAAGAAAACAGAAAATCTCCGTTTTCAAAAATACCCGTGTACGTGTGAATGTAGCTTAAGTGGATTTTAGTCAGTGCAAACATTAAACACAGTCAAAGTTTCAAATAAAGAGGCCAGTGTATGTACGAGTATTACTGTAACCTTTTGTTTCATAAGTGGCAACAAATCAGAAGAAAGAAATTACAAGGGCTACATTACAGCCCAGTATAGATGACTGGCTAGCAGTTACCTGGTGAGTGGTTCCCAAAAGTTGCTGGCTTTGCAACAAATGCCCCAAAGGTGAAATAGGTTGAAAAGGGGGTGTTGTACCATGAACCTCATTGTGATTGCTTTGGCTGCTAGCAAATCTCTGTGGTTGCCTGTAGTTTGTTAATTTGCAGCTAGAGCTGACTTGTTAACTACTAGCTAAGTTTATAAAGCTTATAAAAGTGTTGTAAACCTGAAACATAGAACGTTAGCCTTTAAAATAAAAGATGTGTGTCAGTACTGTGGCCAACAGCAAAGGTGCTGCTTTTACTTTCAAACCAAATGACGTCTAGTTTGTGTCGCACTTTTGAAAGTTTCTCATTCTAGTTAATCATAAAAACAAGCCGTTAAAGGTCATCATAATTCCAGTTGGTATGCTAATGGAGAACAGAAGTATGTCACAGGAATCTGGACAATTTCAAAATAAAACACCCTGGAACTATGACGGTGGTGATTATACTTGGTAATGGATGTGTATATGGACCCAGGCACCACAGTTAGCATGAATAACTAATAACTCCTGTATATGTGTAGTGTCTCTACAGATGAGTCCATGGCATGACAAAAAATGTCTGGCAGGTGGAAATTTAGATGCCTTTTTTTCTTTTAGCAAAAAATATCAAACATTTGATGAATTCAACTCTCAAATATGCAGATTTTCATTACATTTTGTTAGTAAATTAAAGAGGGTTCCTGCATTGGTGGTTGGACAAAACAAGGCATTGGATGGCATTGCCTCTCCAATAAATCTAAACCTACTACCCACATAGCTTGCTCAAAAGGTAGAAATGTGCTCTGTAAAGACCCTGCAGTACCGGAAGTGTTTATATTTTCAGCTTTAAAGTTCATTAGAAACCTTAGCTCTGACGAGATTGAACACTATTTCCTTAACTGTATCTGATATTGAAATAATATAGTTGCAGGTGTTTGAAAATGTGATAGGTTTTTGACCTTGAATCTAGGCCAGAAGAATGAAAGTGGCAACCGAAACTCTGCTAGGTCAAATTCTTGTTCATAGATTACCAATCTGTTGAAAGGAGCAGGAACAATGACTGGTAATTTCTATTTAGGATTAGACTTAATGTTGTCAGTTATACCTAAATAAAATTGGCACAGTGATTTGCATAAATAAGCAAACCAGCCAATGCAAGCAAACTTGCACACACACTCACAGGCTCAGGCTCTCTCTCTCTGTGCTTACATGCAAATGCAAACATGCGTGCCTAAAGTCAAAAATCCTGGAATGTTGCAAAGCTGATGATTTTCTAATGAATGGTTTCATTGGCCATGGTGAGGATTAGCATAAAGGGATTGGAGGGAAATATTTACATGGTTTTAATGATTCCTAAACTTTATATTTAGAGGTTTGTCTTATCAGCCGCAATCATCTCCCAGCTTGGAAAACAAATCGCCGAGTCGAACGACGGCACAATTACACGCCTCTGCCACGTGCGCGTTGGTCTGTCGCCTCTGACAACATCGGTACTCTTAATGTGTAACATATTAAAATGTCTCTGGAAGGGAGAGATGAAAGACTTAAACGCTTTAAGTCTCGGGCACATCCCTCATCAAACATTTTAGCACTCACTTAAAGGTTCAGCTTTCTTAAAAGAAAAGAACAGAAGGCTTCGTGGGGATATATGAAATCCTACTTGCACTTCAAGTGCTATTCCTTAGCCGGGAACATTTTTCCAACACGTGAAAGATTTGTTTAGATTTGCTTGTGATTGTTGAGCCACGCTTAAATTAGTGTTAAGGCTGTCACATGCCTGGTAATATTTTGGCGTTTGGATCCACATTAATTCGGAGCTTTATTCAATTTGCTGCACGCTTGGGACGGGTTCCAGTAAGTCAGAAAGGTACATATTTGTAAAAAGCCTGGCATATAACAGGGGTCATGTGGGTTCATGAATGGGTTATTTTGCGAACAGATTACCATGAAATCATTTCAGCAATGAGGTCTGTTCAAGGTTTCCTGTCAGATAGAGAAGCGTTCCCCAACCTTTTTTGCACCAGGACAGGTTTATCTCCGACAATATTTTCACAGACTGGCCTTTAAGGTGTCGCCGATAAATGCAACAAAATAAAACCAGTACTGGTACCAAAAAAAAAGATTTAATTGTAACACACAGGAAAAGACCCAGGGAAACCGAGTTAACAATAAAAGCAATAAAGAAATAACGATAAAAACCGATAAAAACCCTGAAAACCATGAATTTCACACCCGAGCCTCAACTCTCGCGCCCCGGTACCAAACGACTCACGGACCAGTTGGGGACCGCTGAGATAGAGTGTTAATCACATGGGTGTTGTTTTAAGCTCAGTTGGCTCGAAATCAAAGTGTTTAGGAACAAAGGTGTGCACAGTTTGGTAATTGGCTATTTTTTGTTAATAATGATTTAGGTTTGCCTTTGTGAAGCACATGGCACAATTTAGAGTGAAAGATTCAGGGTGTAAACAGCCTGGCAGATTCCTTCATGCTGTTAATATTTCCATTGTAATCCACACAAGTTGTCCTAAGTGTCCAAGCGACAGCTATTGTTCAAACAATGTCAGAATGCATGGTTAAAGGTTTGGCAGTGGAGGAAGTAGGTAGTTAGCAAGTCAGTAAACTCCTTTGCCAGAAGACTAGGTGTATTTTGTAATGACTTCCTCGTCTCATCTCCAACTGGTCTTGGCAGTTAAAAATTGAGTTTTTCCTCCCCGCTGTCACCAAGTGCTTCCTCATAGGGGTTGTCTGATTGTTGGGTTTTCTATTATTGTAGGGTCTTGACCTTACATGTGAAGCACCTTGAGGTTACTGCTGTTGTAATTAAGCGCTATATAAATAAAATTCAATTCAAGACTGTAGTTGAAATCCAAGTAGGGAGCTTTGTATTCACCTGCAAATTAGTTTCACTTTTACTTATTGCTTGGTTTAAGAACAAAAGACTATTTAGTTAGGTTTAAATGTGCTTCTTCACAACAGTAACAGGACCTTTAGCTCAACCTGAAGATGAAGCAAGGATCTGTGACAGACATCCATGTGTCATACTGGGAATGACAGTCTCGTCTCACTGTTCCCTGGTGAGTTTCAACTGAGAAAAGTTAAATGTGCGTTTTTGATCATTTGGTGTATTATAACAAAATAATTAAATTCCCTTCACCTTTGTACGGAACAACAGCGTCCTCATCTCAAATGTGTTTTCACTCAGAGCGAAACACACAACACATCATTCATTTAGTATGACGAGCGACACATTGTGACCTCCAGTGAAGGAGGTATATGAATATAAAATCATGTGACTTTGACCCATGGAGGTCACATATTTCCTGTCATCATTGTAATCTTTACCCTAAAGTCAATGAAGCGATTTCAGTAGCCAGAAATTAAGCAAACACTATCAACTCGTTAGAACAAAAAGAATGATACTATCAGTTGATTAAAAATAAGAATTTTGTTTTAAATACTTGTTGCCTTATTTTTGTTGTTTTGTTGCCAGGGCATTTTGCCCACCTACGCTGCTCAGCCTTTAATGTGTTATCAGACTTCAGGGAAAAATGAGATGGCTTGAAAGCTGCAGCTTGAAACCCACACACACAACACTGGTGATGCTTTTCTTATCTGGCCTTCAGGAGCGCTCCAGTCAAAGACAGATATTTGACTTGGTGGCAGCATATTGCTTTAAAACTAGTTGTAGCCTGCTTTTTGTCTTTATGTCCTATCTTGTGTCTTTGCCTCTCTCTCACACACACACACACACACACACACACACACATCTAACATTCCCCTTTGAGGGGAACACATGCTCCAAAACAGAACGGTCTTATCTTCATCTGTGTTTTGCTGTTTTGATGAATGTTCGGATGTTTTTCCTGAAGCACGAAGTGAGGTAAGTAGCCCACACACACACACACACTGCCATATCAGAAGGAGTATGGGACAGGTTAGGCAAGTTTTTTTCCACTAGACTGGGACTAAACACGAGTTGCTTGCTCAGAGGCAGCTTGCTCCATCACCACCCAGTTCACACAGGGCTGCTGGAAAACCCTCTTGCAGGGTTACCTTTGTGCCTCCTTATCGTAAAGCAAAAGTTGCTCAACAGGGTAATGTTGAAAGTGTTAGTTCAGAAGATTAGAATTCAGGAATGAGACCTGTTTTGGTTGCAGTTATTGACACAGATTCATTAAATTAGCAGAAATTAAAATTCAAGGCTTTCAGGTGACAAATATAAGCTGCTCCAAGTGTATCAAAGTCTTTTGGGATTCTGAGCAGAGTCTCGAGTGCTTGGGGTCAAGTTTGCTTCCACGTCGACCAATTGCGAGCCAGTGTGAGTAGCAGACTGTTTGTCTGTTGACTGCACAGAGCCAAGAAAGAGTCACATAACACAGTTAGCCCCATCTGGCAAACGAGATATCAGGTGTTCGATCAAGCCAGCTTTTGGGATGCTGGTAGAAAGAGTTTGTTACTGTTGGGCTGAGCTAAGCTTACTGTTTTCCCAGTGTTTTTCAGTCTTCATGCTATTGGGTTAACCAGTGTTTTAAATAAACACAGGTCGAAACCAGCTTCTACCAATCTGATAGAAACAGCAAAATAATTAATCAGAATTCAGTATAGATCAAATAAGACCTTAAATTTAGGCCCTAATTTCTAAAGTCTAGGAGCAGGAGCTCATTAGTATGCCCAGGTAAACTCCAAGAAGCCATTTTGGGGCATCATGAGCACTTAAATGAGCCCTTAAGTGGAAAACCTACCACTTTTTTACTAGTTGTAGTACATACAGTGACTCAACCAGTTGATCATATCTTGGGTTGGCCAGACAGGATGAAAGATAAAAAGGCTACTTCTCTATGTATCTGCTTACACACACACACATGCACACATGCACACACGCACACACACACACACAAACACACACACACACACACACCTGCTTGCCAGGCCAGCCATGTTTTCCATCATCACGTGCATCTCTCTGTTGAGCTCGCAGACATTAAGTCAACCAGCTCATTGCAGTGATGAATAGGTTGTGGACAGGTGAGATCACCTTCTGTCAGGGAAAGAGTCTAGTATGTAGAAACTGGAAAGTTGCCTTAGAATAGAAAGGACAAATGCAGTTCAGCCTTCTTAAGAAAAAAAAAATCAACATTATTCTGCCTACCACATGCTAGGTAAGGCTGAAGACGGTGTGAGTAGTCAGAAATTCTCAATGTGTAGAATATGCTTTCTTCTTCAGTGCGCCCTAGTCCTTCAGTGCAAACAAATGTGTGACAGATAGAAGCTGTTTGGTGAAGATGTTACATATGACTTTGTTATTGTGCAGCACTTATCATGCTGCTCCATCCAGTATCCAGGTTTAATACTTTATACTGCATAAGTATGTTTTTCCCTTTTAACCCTGCCATTGTTGACACTCCACCACGTGGTCAGGTGGCATGAACAACCAAATTTGTGAATGCGATAACTCAAGAATGAGGTGACGTAGGATTTGCAAATTTACACCATAGATGCATCTATTAGTAGGCCGAGGGGTAGCACTGGCAGCCATGAGTATTTTTATTATTTTTTTTGTGGAATAATTTTTTTAGTATTGGAAGCCCCCTTCTTTTTAAAAACCTGTTTCAATTATTCAGTCGGTCATGGAGCGTGATAAACCTGCATTAGGCAACACTAATGTGCCACTAGAACACAAGACTGATGGCTGACCAAAACTGGAATCATTTGCGAAACTTTCCTGTGGTGGATGTGGTTAGATGAAAGCGGATGTGCTTTTCTTTCAAAAACAAGGCCACTTCTAAGCGACCTCAAACTTTTGAGTGGTTGAGTACAACGGTGTGAAAGTGTTTGAATGGCTGCATGTTTTTAGTTGTGAGCACAAATGTGGCCTATTCTGTCTCTCATCTGTAACTTAACCAACCCTCTAAATACAGTGTATGCATGTGCTTGTAAGTGTGTGTGCTCACTGATAACCTGTAAGCATCCAGATGAGTGCAAAAAAAAAAAGCTGTTAAGTAGCATAAAAAAAACTTTTCAGTGTGCCTCAATCTGGTTTTAGTTCTGTCCCAGAGCACAGTCTAATGGAGCATGACAGCTCCCTGGTTCCCAGATGACCTTTGACCCCAATCACGGTGGTTGGGGACCCTATCCTACCTTGTACTACACACACACACACACACACACACACACACACACACACACACACCTCAGCGCATTGTTTCCACAGATTAAAGTAGATTGCTAGGAAACTTTGTCAGACGTGCAGCTTGTGTACTGATAACTTAACTAAGGGAGGAACTGAGGGACATTTGTGTTTTCCAACCAGAAGTTGTCTCATGATCAAATTCATCAGCAAGTTTCAGTTGCAGATGGCACACAAAACACATGTTGCACCAGT
Organism: Diplotaxodon limnothrissa; assembly: GCF_057381915.1. Taxonomy (NCBI): domain Eukaryota; kingdom Metazoa; phylum Chordata; class Actinopteri; order Cichliformes; family Cichlidae; genus Diplotaxodon; species Diplotaxodon limnothrissa. The sequence goes on along the minus strand of NC_140612.1, from coordinate 10,257,728 downwards.
CCTGGCATACACGTCAAGGATAAAAGATGCCATCAAATTCCTTTCAGCATTATGTATTCAAATGTAAAGCCACATTTTCCCCGATAATTCTCCTGAAAGAGTAAAATGCAAGCTATGATGGACAAATAAAAGTGGTGTAGGATGAATGATCTGTTTGCTGAGTGCTGAGAATCTTTGACTAGTTTCACTAGTCACATTCTCTTCACTATGTGTGACTTATGTGCTCATGACAGCTCTAAACTTAACGCTGGAAACACACACACACGTTTGCCTTTTTGCAATATTTCCTTCCTTTTAAAGAATTTGGTGGTCTTATGAAGTACACTAGAACAGCCCCTAATTTATTTTCTATCATTTATATCTTTTACATAATTTGATATAATTAATTATAATTTAATACTGAACTTCATATATAATTTTACAACATCTCTTAAAGTAAACTGTGATGTACTTTGTAGTGCGTTTTTTCTGTTTTTTCTGTGCACGTGTTTGTTAGTGGAGGGTCATGGGCCGTGATTTTGGCGGCACTGTAGCAACACAACTCTTTCTCTCATCATTAACATCATCTACACAGACACACACAGACATACTGTACATCTGTCTGTCCATCCCCTGTGGTTAGTGTGAATGGTTGTGAGTGTGTGCTTTGCTCAGAGATGCTTCAAATACTTGTCACAGAATCCTAACCAAGCAGAAAAAAGCCCACCGCACTTGTACGTACATGCACAGGCCCACAAATGCATGCATGTGTGTCTATGTGTGATGCAGATGTCCAGTGACAGCTAGCTGCTGGGGGTCATCTGGAAGCAGCTGCCCAGGGGAATGAGGGCATCATGTGTGGTTTTGTGTGTTGTCACCCAGATTTCTTCCAACACATTTGGAGCAAATTGCCAGTGACAGAAAACATATTTAGCTACAAAACGTGAGGATCATGTAGCAGTTGTGTTCTTCCCAGTCGACACATTGTATCTGTCTAAATAAGATGACCAAACACTCCCTTCCAATATTACATAATTTGTGTTTGTTACGATTTGTAAGTTCAGGTTTTCCTTCACTTTGCACCCATCCACTTCTCCTTGTCTTCCTCCCATCCTGCAGCTGCATCCAAAAAGCAGGATGAGGGGTGGAGGGGGCAATGAGGTAAGTGGAGTGGGGTTTGGTGGGTGTGAGGTAGGGTAGGGAGTGGGGGGCAGGAGACCACCAACCCCTGTGGAGAGCACTGGTCCATTCCCACACCGCAGGTGACTGCCCTCCATCGCTCCTTTTTTTTTTCTTTTTTTTTTTACTCCAGTCTTCCTTCGGTCATTTTTCTCACCCCAGTTCCTCTCTCGTCCCTTAAAGGAGCGGCGTAGCCACAAGTTACAATATTGTCCAAGTATGAATAACACTCTGACCACTTAAAACCACTTATTTGTCAGTGACGAGCCAAAAATCAGTTTTTACCCTATTTACATCAACAGTGTGAGTTCCTTGCATGCTTAGCTACACTCACAGTGAGTCTTATGCTGCAGACTTCTGTGCAGTTTGGGCTATTTTGCGCAGAAAGTAAAGATTACAAGTAAAGAATACCTGCAGCAGATGCATTTCTTTTACATCTAGTCCCCTTATTGCTTTTCCTCTTCTTCACATAGGTTCAACAATGAATTCAAACTTCTGCTTTTCACAAGTCAACAGCAATTACACCTAGAAGCGAAACAGGAATGCATTCTCGAGCTTTCAGTATGCACATGTAACGATCAAAGCACAAAGATGAACTGTAGCATTTTTCCACATGACCACATTTAGAATGACTAAGTAGCTCCTCCTCCTGAAGCTACATCCTCAGCTTCCACCTGTTTACAGCATAAGGTCAGAGAGCAAGGGTTAACTGGGAATGTTAGGGGTTTGGGGGTCTCAAAGGGGTCATGGTGCATGCTACTGAGTGCGTGTGTGAGTTTTAGAGTGTGTATTTGTGGGGGTGTATTTGTCAGGTGGACGTTTACAAAAATAAAAAAATAATTATTATTAAAGCTCACTTTTACATCTAAATAGTCTCTGAAGCAACCTGCTTTTCTTTGCCTTCATATATCCCTGTGCAGCCACACAGGTGTCCTCAGTAAGTCTGCCTCATTAGTCCTTTGCTCGGGTTTAAGTTTTCAGTGCTAAGCCGTGTTTTAGCCGACCGACTGTGCCAGTACAAATGATTAAGGTGTAAGATTTCCTGCTTTAACAGGAGTAATAGGAGTAACAGGAGAGTGATGGCGACGCGGAACACATGGGCCTAAGAAGTGGTCTAACCAAGCAACACAAATAAGAACACCTGTGGGGTTTTACCACCTCTGTGATTATGAGGAGCGCCTTCTCAGACTTTGAATGAGTGCATAACTACCGTGCAGCTCCTCCTTGAGGTTTTAAAATTACATCCGGTAATAAGCCTGAACAATACTTACGCACAAAGTGTTCTCAAGAATGCAGAACCAGTTTAATTCTGGTTCCTACAGGGAGTGCAGAATTATTAGGCAAGTTGTATTTTTGAGGAATAATTTTATTATTGAACAACAACCATGTTCTCAATGAACCCAAAAAACTCATTAATATCAAAGCTGAATGTTTTTGGAAGTAGTTTTTAGTTTGTTTTCAGTTTTAGCTATTTTAGGGGGATATCTGTGTGTGCAGGTGACTATTACTGTGCATAATTATTAGGCAACTTAACAAAAAACAAATATATACCCATTTCAATTATTTATTTTTACCAGTGAAACCAATATAACATCTCCACATTCACAAATATACATTTCTGACATTCAAAAACAAAACAAAAACAAATCAGCGACCAATATAGCCACCTTTCTTTGCAAGGACACTCAAAAGCCTGCCATCCATGGATTCTGTCAGTGTTTTGATCTGTTCACCATCAACATTGCGTGCAGCAGCAACCACAGCCTCCCAGACACTGTTCAGAGAGGTGTACTGTTTTCCCTCCTTGTAAATCTCACATTTGATGATGGACCACAGGTTCTCAATGGGGTTCAGATCAGGTGAACAAATCAAATCAAAATCAAATCACTTTTATTGTCACATCACATGTGCAGGCACACTGGCACAGCACATGCGAGTGAAATTCTTGTGTGCGAGCCCCACAAGCAGCAGAGATGTGCAAACACAACACAAACGAGCAAAATACAAGAATGGCCAACCTGAAACTAATAAATATATGTACAATATATAATAGTGTATGCATTTCTGGATGTGTATACTAAATATTTTCCTACGTGTGTGTGTGTGTGTGTGTGTGTGTGTGTGTGTGTGTGTATACACATTTTTACAAATTAAATAGTAAAAAAAATAAAATAATAATAATAATAATAATAATAATAATAATAAAATATATAAAATATACAGAGTTGAATATGTGCAAAACAAGTGGCATTTATATACAGTATGGAGTGCATAATGTTAAAGTTCCAGTAGTGAAGCTGAGGTGTCTATGTCATTAGTTTTTCTTCTTTTATACCCTTTCTTGCCAGCCACGCTGTGGAGTACTTGGACGCGTGTGATGGAGCATTGTCCTGCATGAAAATCATGTTTTTCTTGAAGGATGCAGACTTCTTCCTGTACCACTGCTTGAAGAAGGTGTCTTCCAGAAACTGGCAGTAGGACTGGGAGTTGAACTTGACTCCATCCTCAACCCGAAAAGGCCCCACAAGCTCATCTTTGATGATACCAGCCCAAACCAGTACTCCACCTCCACCTTGCTGGCGTCTGAGTCGGACTGGAGCTCTCTGCCCTTTACCAATCCAGCCACGGGCCCATCCATCTGGCCCATCAAGACTCACTCTCATTTCATCAGTCCATAAAACCTTAGAAAAACCAGTCTTGAGATATTTCTTGGCCCAGTCTTGACGTTTCAGCTTGTGTGTCTTGTTCAGTGGTGGTCGTCTTTCAGCCTTTCTTACCTTGGCCATGTCTCTGAGTATTGCACACCTTGTGCTTTTGGGCACTCCAGTGATGTTGCAGCTCTGAAATATGGCCAAACTGGTGGCAAGTGGCATCTTGGCAGCTGCACGCTTGACTTTTCTCAGTTCATGGGCAGTTATTTTGCGCCTTGGTTTTTCCACACGCTTCTTGCGACCCTGTTGACTATTTTGAATGAAACGCTTGATTGTTCGATGATCACGCTTCAGAAGCTTTGCAATTTTGAGACTGCTGCATCCCTCTGCAAGATATCTCACTATTTTTGACTTTTCTGAGCCTGTCAAGTCCTTCTTTTGACCCATTTTGCCAAAGGAAAGGACGTTGCCTAATAATTATGCACACCTGATATAGGGTGTTGATGTCATTAGACCACACCCCTTCTCATTACAGAGATGCACATCACCTAATATGCTTAATTGGTAGTAGGCTTTCGAGCGTATACAGCTTGGAGTAAGACAACATGCATGAAGAGGATGATGTGGACAAAATACTCATTTGCCTAATAATTCTGCACTCCCTGTAATTAGAACTACAAACAAACAGACATGTTAAGAAATGAAAGGTTGGTCCTTGTTGTAAACCAGAAAGTATTCACTGTAGAAGTCAGAAGTCTAACATTGGCAGGTATATCCAATTTAAACAGAACCTGTAATGATTTTTCTTATTTTCTGTCATACATGTTGGTTTACATCGTATTCAAATTAAATATGACCAGGTATTAAATTAAATGTAGGTAAAAGCAGTTCTCGTAGGACATATGTTCTTAGTTCAGACTCTGAATACAAGATTTGGAACATTTATTCTACTTCTGTGCCGAGCTGACATCATTTTGTCACAGTTTTTTAAGAATTATTGCGGGGCATTTTCATTTTTATTGGATAGTGGAGCAGTAAAGGTTAGACAGAAAAGTGGACAAAGACACACAGCAAATGGCCACAGGTAAAACTTGAACCCCAACTACCGGCTATCAGCTATGCGGCAAATGATTGCCTGCTCAACCAGTGAGCTACCTGGCATCCATCAGTTTGTCACAGTCTCTGTTCTCTATGGTCCCATTAGTAACTGTACACACAGGTTATTTAGTATTCATTAATATGCAAGTCTATTTGATTTACACCGTCATACAAATGACCAATCCTGAAGGAATTTACTATCTGCTGCAACAGCAAAATAAAATTTTACCATTGAGAATTAAGATCCACAGATAAGAAAAATGGATATTCCAGCAATGGCTGTTTTCATGTCACGTGATAATATAACAATAATATATTCTGGGAGGTCTTGGATGATCAGTGAGTAATGTGGTAACTTCAAAGCAATAATCTGCCAGGAGAAGCGTGTAAGTCTTTAAGTTTATTATGGCTACATGTCCATAAGAAGAATGAAAACAAGTGAACTTACAAAAAGTGTCGGTAAAACATCCATGTGACCTTGACCCCGACCTTGAGCACAATTTGGGTAATGGCCCTGTCGGTGATCATTGTGTGCCAATTTCAAATCTAAACAATACTGTGGGAGAGGCATTGCTCCAACTCGAGGAAGGGGACAGGGACAATGGATGCCTGGCCAAGGCTTGAGCTCATCTGTCCTTCGGCCTGACAAGCTAAAAACCAACCAATGGGAAAATCTGCTTAGATACAGAGAAGAGTGGTGTAGCAATCCCTGCATTGGTTATCTTCAATAGGTGTTGTATACACCAGTGGAAATGACTTATTTTCATTGGTGGTCTGTGCACTTATGCTTGTATTTACTATTTTTGCAGTGGCACACATGGTAACTGAGTCTTGCGAAGACAGAAAAGTGCAGGAACTGATATAAGATTACAGTATCACTGCTCCTGTATTTATTACTGTCCTTGTTTCATCCCCTCAACCTGCTCCCCTCTCTCTCTCTCTCTCTCTCTCTCTCTCTCTTCCTCCCTCTCTCTCTTATTTCGGCCAAAACATGAGCTCACCTGGCAGTGAGACATGAGGGTTCAAGTTCCACAATAGCTCTGCATCTCCTACGATAGCTACTGTGTGTGTGTATGTGTGTGTGAGGTCCGTGTGTACTATCACACTTCATCTCTTGTTTGGGTTTCAGTAGGTTACACACGGCTGCTGAGAGGAGGCTGTATGATTACCATTCATAGTGCTACAATGAGCTCATCTGATTTCATACACACACAAACTGCACACCCACACACACACATACACGCACATCCATATATATATGCATATACATAACATCCACACACACTGCCCTGAACACAGACCCAGGTGATGGATGTACACACACAAAGCCACACTTGCAGGAACTCACTTACATAAACACACACGCATAGACCACAAAGCTGCTGTAATAACACAAACAGTGTCAGCTGAATTATACTTTTGCTGTTGTTTATGTACCAGGTTTTCCATGACCTCAGTTCGGGTTCTGCTAGCAATTGTTTTGGAGCACAGCAGGCAGTGTTGCAGAAACTGATGTGGACTAGCTGATCTCTATAGCTGAAGATAGTTTGTGTGGTTTACACTCACACTTTCTTCCATCACTTTGCCACTTCCTCTTTTCCGCCCCAGACTGCTGCAAGTGTATTTTGTTTGTCCTTGAAGCTTTTTTCATGCAGACAAACTGGGACCCAATCATATAGTGTCAGAGACTTGTATGTGTGGGTGTGTGATTTTTTTGTCCTGCTCTATAAAGTCTTTTATGTTTATTATCCCTGCAAAAAACACACTTTAGTCTATACTGACATTAATTAGACTACACATTTAAAAAATAAACTTTTATACTAAATTTGGCTTGTCGTAATATTCAAAAGCTCACAAAAGAAATTATCTAATCCAAACTGTCATACACCTCTGCTTTACTGTTAGTTATTAGAAGTTACAGGTGTGCAAATTAACTATCCAATTTAAAACATTTGTTTTATGCTGTAAAATGTATATAAAATATTTATTCATTTATTTAACACATTTTAATGAACAGCAGTACACCAAACATATAAAGTGCAATCAAGGCAGATTATAGCAAGGTCACATCAAAATTTATAATTAATGAAAACACACAACAAAAACAAGGCATACCAATCAGGCACAACATTATGAGCACTGACAGGTCATTGTGGCACCTGTTAGTGGGTGGGAGATATTAGTGATCAATCTTAGAGGACTGAAAGGATCTGTTACTAAAATCTTAGTGCAGATACCACAGCACTCCTTTAGAGGTCTAGTGGAGTCCATACTTCAGTGGGTCAGGGCTGTTTTGGCAGCAAAAGGGAGGCTAACACAACATTAGGCAGGCGGTCATAATGCTTTATATGATTGACTGGATCCTTTAGAAAAACAAGAAAACCAAGAAGAATTTTTATTTTGCAGCTTTTCGTACTAAGAATAGAATAGAATAGAATTAAACTTTATTGTCATTGCACACGTCAGAAGTACAAGGCAACGAAGTGCGGTTTGCATCCATCCAGAAGTCAAGACTTTAGAAACTAATGTTCCTTTGAATATTACAGCTCACCTCTGAGAATCTGACAGAATATTAGCATCAGAGTTAACTTTGGTTTGCAAACCTCTCTGTTAACTGCTGTTGCACACCTGAAACCAGTGCATTGATTACATGTTTGCATTCATATCCTTTCCTTTTATGTACTGTGTGAAACCTCATGTAATGTTGCACTATAATCATTTATATCATTACTGAGTGAAACGTAGTGTTTCTTGACATTTTGCTGTTTCATTTGTGGCAGCAGACCTACAAAAATGCCTGCGATTTGTGATTACAAAAGAGTTTCATGCTTTAGTTAACAAACGTGAGACTGATGACACGTGGGTGACCTTTCACTTAAGGCTAGGCAAGCCATTAGTCATTTTTAAAAGGCTTCCCTTCATAGTCATTGTCTTGTGAGTGTATTGTATGTGGTAAACTGGATGAGATCAGTAGACCTATAAATAAATGCTATTTGAACGTGGTCAGCTCCAGATTGCATTCAAACTTTGTCAAAGTATTGGGCCAGGTGAGGCCTGTAGGGGGGTGGAGCTCAAAAACCGTCAGCCTGTTCTACATATTATGTTGCCACAGCAACTACAGTGCAACCGGGTTTCTTGCAGCCAAGCACTAAACCCTGTGCGACCTGATAACAACCAGAGCGCACACATATATATATGCTTACACAAGCACACACATTCATGGGAAAGAGAGTTGGCCGCAGCAAGCATGCAGTACTTCTAACTGCGCTTTCATAAGCCTGGCAGGTAACACTCTTGCACTAGCTCACTAGCCACTCTAGCTCTGTGCATAGCCAGCATTTATTAATTTGTAAGCTGATATGGCAATATTCTGATAGAAAATAGATAGACTGAAAAGGGAGATAGGGCTTAAAAAAAGCAGACAGGCATTTCCCTAAACAGGCAGACAGTCTGGACAGACTGGTTGATCGAAAGGTCAAAAAAGGGCAGGTTTACAGGTGGAAAGGAAGTCAGACAGTTACAGCGCCTGAGAAAAGCAGGTGGGTCTGACTGGTTCAGTGATTTCCGTGACAGAACCGTGCCTGTTTGAAATGATTGCCAAAAGATCACAAGTATCCAACACTGATTTTCAGCCTCATCCCTCATGCATAGAGATTTCTCCACAATTCTAGAATATGGTATTAATATTAGTATGAGATATTCAACCTCAGTTTTATGCATTATGGTTATTATGCATTAATCTGAGAAATGATGAGAATGACGATGCAGTTTTTATAGGCAGTCACGTTACTGACCTGTTGCCAATTAAGCTAATTAGCTGTAAAATGTTCCCACAGCTGTTTCTTTTTAGTAACATTTACTTTTTCAGCCTTTTTTTAAGGTATGGTGCTGTCATCAAATTCAAAATGAGCTCATATTTTTATTTAAAATGGTACATTTACTCAGTTAAAGCATTTTATATGTTTCCTGTGTTCATGAGATTTTCAAATCATTGCATTCATTTCTATGTTAGACAGCTTTCCAACTTCTTTGGAAGTGGGGTTGTATGTGAATGAGAAGGTAACTTTTTCAAAAGTGCAAACAGTAATAGGTGTGTAGGAGAGGTACAGGGAGAGACAGACATGCAGTTTAACGTGTAGATCAGAAAGGAAAAGAGAGACAGACAAGCTGTTAGACATGTTCCTCAAACAGACAGGTCAGGAGGTTGGCAGAAAGCCTGGCTGGTCTTCTTGCTCATAACAGCTGTAATTATTGAATTAGTCTTGAAGTTCAGTCCAAGGCCTCCTAACATTTCACATCGAAGCTAAGCTGCACCACAGAGCTGTAATCCTTTGCCTGCCAGCCCTGGATCAATGTGTGTGCTTGTATTATGTGTGTGTGTGTGTGTGTGTGTGTGTGTGTGTGTGTGTGTGTGTGTGTGTGTGTGTGTGTGTGAGAGAGAGAGAGAGAGAGAGAGAGAGAGAGAGAGAGAGAGAGAAAATATGAGATATGAGAACGAGGTTGCGTGTGTTTGTTTTCATATAAGAGCAAATGATTGTGTTCACTTTCCCCTCCCCTCCACACCCTTTTCCCCTCCTCTTTACCTGCCCTTCCCCCGCCACACACACACAGACACACACACAAACACACACACACACACACACACACACCTGTGCAAGTGTTTTCAGGTGTATTTGGTTTGGCTTGGTTAGGAGGGAAGGAGTGGAGTTTGCAGTATTATCGCCCTGAGAAACCTCTGATCTCTAAAAGTACTCTCTAAAACCCTGCTGCTGGAGGAGGGCTTACACACACAAAAACACACACACACGCCAACAGGTGTGCTGTGCCCAGTGTGAACACTGATTTGCTCGTACAGAGTGTCAAACAGTGCAGGAAGGTTGGCTGTGTGTGCGTACACGCCTCAGTTGAGGTTCTTTGAAGAGAAGGCCTGAAAAGGTTCTTCTTGTTGAAGCTGCTCTGCGTCTAATCCTGCCTGCTGACAGAGCCTCATCCCCAGCACTTCCTCATGCACAGACACACACGTATGCACACTCACAGCAGCTGGCCCAGACTTGACACAAAAGGTTCAGTCCTTAATTGCCAGTTTACACTTTTCTGAAGTTGGAAAATTCCTGTGACACTGGATGTGAACTAGAGAATGAACTGCTTTCCGCTAAAGCTGTCAATCTGTGCAGCGTTCCCAGTGAATCCAACATGTGCAGATTAAAAAATTCGAAAACTTTGATAAAGTAAAGTAAGGAGCAGTTTCATACTAGAGTAGCTGTGTGTCCTAGATGCGGTGTCTCATACTGATGTTGCTCTGTGGGTTCAGAGATTCCTCGATGTACTGGTGACTCTGAAAACACAATACAAGTAAAATAGCTTTAGTTGAGATTTTGTTAGCAGGCATTTTTTTTCTTTTTCTTTTGACTGTAAAAAATGGTGAGAAAAGCTAACAAAGATTTAAGTAATTTCATGAACATTGCCAGTGTTATAAGACTACAAAATCGAGCCACAGCAAAACACGGAGCAGAATGAACTGAGAGTTATAGACTCACCTGCTAGTGCTGCCCCAGAATAGCGAGGGAAACACTATTATCATGCTTTTCATCTGATAGGTGCCTAAAATGCCAGCATGTAAAAATTAAAGCTGCAACTTTAAGCTGTGCCAGATATTTCCGCAGATTTTAGTCTGGATTATTTAACACCCAAGCACGACGTGGGGGCGTTCTGTAGCATTCCTCATAAATGTGTACAATGTTGCATGCTGTCTGACCCGTTTAGTATGGTCATTATAGTAGTATATCAGTGTGAGCCATCAGTGAATGCAGTCATCTTGAAAACCTTTCAGATTTTACCTTCCTTATCTGTCAGCACCTCACCCTGACTTATTCTGGTCTCACACACATGCGTAAATGCAGACAGGATACTCCAAAACAGACACAGTAATCGAGGGACATGCATGCTTGCAAACACACATAGGCTGGCGCATCAGGGGAAGGAACGGCTCATCCACTATAGGTATGGACTTTGTGCATTCATAATGCACAATTCAAACATCCAGATGCAGTTTCCAACATCCACCAGGTGACCTGTGAAACACTTAGGTGTCTGGGTCAGGCTAAAGTAGCCACTTACCAAAAAGATTTCAGACACTAAAAGATGTTACTCTTCAAATAAAAGTTGCTTTAAAAAACAAACAAACATGCATTTAGAGTAAGACCTCCATTAGGGTTGACCATACAAGTGAAAATTCCATGTAAAAGGTTGATATGTACCTAAACCCGAAACCCTGAAACCTATACAGGTCACTGGCAACATGGGGATGTTAAGTGATTAAACCAATGCATTAAGTGTAAACTAGATAAAAGGAAAAGCAATGTTGGCAAAGGTTAATGCACTCATGATTTAAGTAGAAGTACAGATACTTGAGTAAAGAAGTTTTGCCTCTACACTGAAACAGAAAATGAGTAGAGTCATGGGTTAAAATGAAAGTAGTGTACCTTGGGGAAAAGAATCAATAATTTCTGTTGTGAGTTCCTGGAGATTTACTTTGTGGCGAGGCTGTGAGCAGCTGACCTGTGCTGCTGCTGCTCTTTGTGGATTTAGCTAACTGAATTCAACAAGACATAACTAACCCTAACTTTAGATAGTGTAGTGAATCGAATCAGCATCATCAGTTTAATTTGCAGTCTGCTACCCTTGATGTAACCTAACATTGATCATGAGCATCATATCTGCTCTGTACCAATCCAACATACAGCATCACTGTAAATTCATCACAGTACTGCAGACCAATCAGTGTAGCCGCCACTTAATTGCCTAGTACAATATAGTCTTGCAGCCTTTGATGAGCAAAAAGTTTTCTTTTTGGTTTTCTGGACGTTTCCCAGTAAAAAACAAATTTCAGCAACATGTCATGTATCAAGCCAACAAGTACTCAAGAAATTCTTTTAAAATAAATTAGATGACAAGCAACTGTAGCCTGGATCCACAGGCCTAAACCACGATATCACCATCACCATCAGTGGGTATAACATTTCATCAGTATCTTTATGTGCTATTTAATGATCAGAACTAGTGGAATACTTAGCACATGGACATGAAGTGCACCGTCAAATGTTATTGGGTGATTTTTCAGTGCATTCAAGAGCAATACATCATTAATGTGATCTGGTCTGGTGGCTTAATGAAATGTATTTGGTGTTGCTCTGCAAGAAGTAGCTTGGATAGCAAGTATGTTGCCTAATGCACCCATTGCTGTGGTATTTACAAAGACTAGCTAACATTTCTCAGATTAGTCACCATTTGATGCTTACTGTTTAATGTGACTCAACTTGTAATCTTTTTTTTCATTAGTCTTTGTCATAAATGCCGCTGGGTGGTCTAATAGTTACAGTATGTAGGAGAAAGGCAATCGTTCCCACTAGCTCTGGTTTTCAGTTTTCCCTCTAATGTGGAAAATATCCGTTCAAGACCTTTCTGAAGGGCTGAACTAATCACAGATAAGGCCAGATAAAACTGAACTCATCTAAACCAATCTGTGCACGTGTCATAGGGGTCGCAGCGTGTCTGTCAGGCAGTCTGATGTCAGAATCAGCACAAACAGCTACTGTGTCCTGACCTCAAGGATAAACCTCTCTTCCGCTCTACATTTAATTACTTCAGTCACTTTTTATTCTTTCTCTCTATGCTTTCAACATCAACCTATAATTTTTATTGCTGATCTCACAAAAGTATCAGAATATTGTATAAAATAAAAGTTGCAGAGGTTGGGTTGAGAGAGAGTAAATAGTGAAGGACACTTGGTTAACGTTTAGAAATACAGGGAGTGCAGAATTATTAGGCAAGTTGTATTTTTGAGGAATAATTTTATTATTGAACAACAACCATGTTCTCAATAAACCCAAAAAACTCATTAATATCAAAGCTGAATGTTTTTGGAAGTAGTTTTTAGTTTGTTGTTAGTTTTAGCTATTTTAGGGGGATATCTGTGTGTGCAGGTGACTATTACTGTGCATAATTATTAGGCAACTTAACAAAAAACAAATATATACCCATTTCAATTATTTATTTTTACCAGTGAAACCAATATAACATCTCCACATTCACAAATATACATTTCTGACATTCAAAAACAAAACAAAAACAAATCAGAGACCAATATAGCCACCTTTCTTTGCAAGGACACTCAAAAGCCTGCCATCCATGGATTCTGTCAGTGTTTTGAGCTGTTCACCATCAACATTGCGTGCAGCAGCAACCACAGCCTCCCAGACACTGTTCAGAGAGGTGTACTGTTTTCCCTCCTTGTAAATCTCACATTTGATGATGGACCACAGGTTCTCAATGGGGTTCAGATCAGGTGAACAAGGTGGCCATGTCATTAGTTTTTCTTCTTTTATACCCTTTCTTGCCAGCCACGCTGTGGAGTACTTGGACGCGTGTGATGGAGCATTGTCCTGCATGAAAATCATGTTTTTCTTGAAGGATGCAGACTTCTTCCTGTACCACTGCTTGAAGAAGGTGTCTTCCAGAAACTGGCAGTAGGACTGGGAGTTGAGCTTGACTCCATCCTCAACCCGAAAAGGCCCCACAAGCTCATCTTTGATGATACCAGCCCAAACCAGTACTCCACCTCCACCTTGCTGGCGTCTGAGTCGGACTGGAGCTCTCTGCCCTTTACCAATCCAGCCACGGGCCCATCCATCTGGCCCATCAAGACTCACTCTCATTTCATCAGTCCATAAAACCTTAGAAAAACCAGTCTTGAGATATTTCTTGGCCCAGTCTTGACGTTTCAGCTTGTGTGTCTTGTCCAGTGGTGGTCGTCTTTCAGCCTTTCTTACCTTGGCCATGTCTCTGAGTATTGCACACCTTGTGCTTTTGGGCACTCCAGTGATGTTGCAGCTCTGAAATATGGCCAAACTGGTGGCAAGTGGCATCTTGGCAGCTGCACGCTTGACTTTTCTCAGTTCATGGGCAGTTATTTTGCGCCTTGGTTTTTCCACACGCTTCTTGCGACCCTGTTGACTATTTTGAATGAAACGCTTGATTGTTCGATGATCACGCTTCAGAAGCTTTGCAATTTTGAGACTGCTGCATCCCTCTGCAAGATATCTCACTATTTTTGACTTTTCTGAGCCTGTCAAGTCCTTCTTTTGACCCATTTTGCCAAAGGACAGGACGTTGCCTAATAATTATGCACACCTGATATAGGGTGTTGATGTCATTAGACCACACCCCTTCTCATTACAGAGATGCACATCACCTAATATGCTTAATTGGTAGTAGGCTTTCGAGCCTATACAGCTTGGAGTAAGACAACATGCATGAAGAGGATGATGTGGACAAAATACTCATTTGCCTAATAATTCTGCACTCCCTGTATTTGTGTTTTCCCATGTAATCTTCGATAAAAGAAAAATACACTAAAACTTTGGCACAAGATAACAGAGCAAACAGAACTGTTTTTGTACAAATCAGTTGCAATTTGGAAGGTAGTAAGTTATTCAGTTCAAAGAGATTTGTTGGAGAGACTGTATGACTGTAAGTCCATTGAGGTGTTTCAGTATGAGAAACCAGATAAAAATGTCAGCAGGACTATTCATTATCATCAGATTGTCCTAGAAATTTTGAAAAACCATGAGGTTGATGCAAAATGCTGCAGAGCAAGTGCTGACAGGGACTAGAAAGAGAAGCGTATCTCTTTTACACTGACTTCTCTTCACTGGCTCGCTGTTAAATCCAGCTATCAAATTTAAAAGCCTGTAGCACTTTATAATAATGTCACACTATTATGGTATTAGTAAGGTATTAACAAGTGCTTAATCCATCATTTATATAATATTACTCACCATCACTTAGTATGCCATTTATAAACACAGATATATTATTATATTAGATTATTATTTTGATTATTACTAGCAGTGATGTCTAAACATAATCACACCATGCATAAACATAGTATGCCATTAATAAATACAGATGAGGAGGAGTAATGATATATAAATGCTTAGGATTGTGACATTATTATAAAGTGCTGCGTAAAATCCTTCTGCTCACATACAAGGTGTTGTCCAGCTTCCCTTAAAGAACCACCGGAAAAGAGCACTTTGCTCTCAGATTGCTGGTTTATTTGTGGTTCCTCAGGTATCTCTTCTGTTAAACCAGCTCCCAATTTGGATTTAGAGCCTAGACCTACATGTTCAAATTGGCCTATACTGCTGGGGACTTCCCATGATGCACCTTCTTCTTCACGCTCCATGTGTTTACACACCTCTCTGCATTTAGTCAGTTATTATTAATCACTGGCTCTCTTCCACAGCATGTCTTTGTCCTGTCTTCCTCCCCTCCCCTCCATCCACTCACAGCAGATGGCTTCCTCTCCCTTAACCTGGTCCTTCTTCCTGTTTAATGGGAGTTTTTCCTTCCCACTGTCACCAAATTCTTGCTGATTGAGCGATCATCTGGTTATTGGGGTTTTCTGTATTATTGTAGGATCTTTACCTTACAAAATTGAACTGACCTTTGTTGTTATTTGGTGCTATCCATCCATCCATCCATTCGCTTCCGCTGATCCTTTTCAGGGTCACGGGGGGTGCTGGAGCCTATCCCAGCTGTCATGGGACGAAAGGTGGGATACACCCTGGACAGATCGCCAGTCTGTCGCAGGGCCAACACACAGGGACAGACAACCATTCACATTCACACCTATGGGCAATTTAGAGTTTTTCAATTTACCTATCAAAGTGTGTGTCTTTAGACTGTAGGAGGAAGCCGGAGTACCCGGGGAGAACGTGCAAACTCCTCACAGAAAGACCCTGCTGGCCTGATGGTGGAATTGAACGCAGGATCTTTTTGCTGTGATTCAACAGTGCTAACCACCGTGCCACCATGCTTTGGTGCTATTTAAGTAAAATTTCAGGAATTGTATTACATTGAATTGAACTTGTGACCCTACTCTGGTTTTTGACTCTGTAAGATAATAAGAGATTATGAGGTAAAGTTCAATTATTTGTACGGTCTCTGTAATCATCTGACTAGAGCGTTTCATCTTAGCTGTTAGTTTCAGTCTACTTTGTGGCTTAAGTG
Organism: Diplotaxodon limnothrissa; assembly: GCF_057381915.1. Classification (NCBI taxonomy): domain Eukaryota; kingdom Metazoa; phylum Chordata; class Actinopteri; order Cichliformes; family Cichlidae; genus Diplotaxodon; species Diplotaxodon limnothrissa. Next base: position 10,241,748 of record NC_140612.1, on the reverse strand, counting down.
CTTTTAGCGGTACAACTATCTTCTGACTCTATATCGCAGAAAAAAGGGCCTGAAGGTCAAAGGCTGTGCAGTGAGAGGACGATCATAACATACATACAAAACTATTTACAGAACAGAAGGTTTCTGTAAATATCCCTTTAATCGGCGTAATGAAAACACAAGCAGAACACAACCACAAGCTGTACCATAATAAGCCATTAAATATGGATTATGGAGGAACTACCCTGAGGTTCTCTCCCCCCCCCCTCTCCCTCTCTCTCTCTCGGTCTCATTTAATATTGGGTTGTTCAGTCACTGAGAGTGAGAGTTCACACACACAGCTGTAATTAGCAGCTTAGGCAGCCAGCCAGCTCTGTAAATGCACTGCGATATGTGCGTATGCGTGCGCGTTTGTGTGTATTTGTGTGTGCACGCTTACGATGATGTCTGCACGCTTTTCTATCTGAATATGTTTCTGCGAGTCCACAGGTGTGCGTGTACGTGCATACCCGAATGTGTGTGCGCGCGCTCGCGCGCGGTGAGTCACATATTTTGTGCGTGGGTGCAGTGTTTGTCTTATCTGTGTGCTGATGGAGAGCTGAGGTGCTTGGAGACGGGCTGTGACGTGTGTGTGTGTTTGTGTGTATGGGTAGGGTGATTGCTCTCTAACACCTGGTATTAGCGCCAGTAATCCTCGCACCACATCATACTCACGCACCAGTCCCATGAAGATCACATTTAGCTTGTCCTATGCTCTGCTTCAAAGTGTTTCACAACAAGTTGTTTTAGTGGGGGTGTGTGTGTGTGTGTGTGTGTGTGTGTGTGTGTGTGTGGGGGGGGGGGGGGGGGGGGGGGGGGGGGGGGGTAGGGTTGAGCAGGTTAAACATACCACCCCTTTCCAGTCATGCTTGACATTCAACTTTCAAGTATTTAGAAAGGAGAAAAGGTGAAATGTAAATGAGTCAATAAATAAATAACTACTCCACTGCAAGCAAAGGTCATCCATTCAAATAGTAGGATGTGTTTGCGCTCTGTTTGGAAGTAATTAGCTTCTTGACAGGAAATCCCCCTAAATGTGGGGGTATTTGATGGATCATCCGATTTTACACATCATATCCACTATTATTTGTTTTTTTTATAATCACTGCAAACACACCTTATAACAGGTTAGCTGAGACTGCTTTAACCCACTATGTGAACGTCTTCAAGAGAGCCTCCACTCAGAGAGACCTGACGAATTCTCATTTTCATCTCAAATTCTTATTAACTGCAGCACAAACTCTCTGGATTTTAAAAAGAAAGAAAGAAAACACATCCCATATTGGGCACTGTTACAGCTCACCTGGTGGAGCAGGTGATATGCCTGGGTTAAAGGTTGCTCCAGACTATTCTCTGTAAGCCCCCTGACTCTCTCCATGCTTTCCTGTCCACTCTCTCTACACTAATGTGTAAGAAAGGTTCACAAGATGTATGCAGCTCTTCAACCCCTCAGCTGTGGCTCCAACAAGCTTTGAAAAAATACCCCCCGAAAAACATAATGAAACACCCCTTCAGGGTTAATATCCAATTTAGACACGGTATAAAAACTTCAGCGAGTGTTTCCTTTGTCATTTGAAAAAGGATCATGCTAAAAACAATAGAAATCAGTTTAAGCTTAAGAAAAAAAATATTAATGCTCACAAAGCAGGAGATGGATATACAAAGTTATAACAACATTTCCAAGTGTCAAGAGTGAGAAGTATCATCAATATTCAAAGAGAGCCACTGGGCACAGAACAAGCCTGGCAGAGGTAGGAAGTGGAAGATTTTAAAGACTCTGTAAAGAAAACTAGTGAGAGTTGTTTCTTAAGACTAGTTCTGCAAAACAGACACCTTCAAAGCAGATGATGCTTATGTTTAGAGAAAGAATGGAGCACTGCACAACCCAAAGAACACTGTCCCCACAGTGAAACACAGTGGTCGGAGTATTATTCTGTGGGGATGCTTTAGTGCTTGAGAAACTGAGAATCTCATCAGGTTTGAGGGAATCGTGAAGAACGAAGGATATGTGAAGATTCTGAAAGAAAAGCAGTGAGCAGCAAAACTGGGTCTTGATCGTCGCTTTGTCTTCCAACACGACAGTGACCCAAAACATGCTCCTGGGGAAGAACTACCTTCAGAAGACCAAAGTGAAAGTGACACACTGGCCTTAACAAAGCCCTGACGTGAATCCCACTGAACATCTGTCACGTTACATAAAGACCAAGGTCCATGCCAAAAGCCCATCAAATCTGGAGGAGCTTGAGAGATGTGCTAAAGACATGACGTGTGAGAGACTTTTTGAAAACTACAACAAGTAATAACAGGCTGTTATTCAGCAAAACGACTTTACATATGACTATTAGCATCGTAATTTTGACCCTGATAGTTTTTCTTCTTTATGAAATAACTTTGTTTCTCTGTGCAAATGAAAATAATGTAAATATCCAAAATAAAAGCAGGATGTTCTAAAAAGCTGTGTTTTAAAAAATCCCTTGCTCGGTTTAACAGCACTTGGGAAATACTTTAGAAAATCAGATGAACAGTATTAAGATTTACAATTGTCCAAACGTACCCTGACTATGTTGCTTTCAACTTGCTGCCTGTCTGCCTCTGTAAATCAGTCTGTTTTCACATCAGCTGTCTTTCATGCTGTCTCTGTATCAGCCAGATAGTGCAGCCTGGCCTCCCATATTGGATTTGCTCCTTTAATAATTGATGGAGGAGGTATTTTGTAAAGCTAAAGGCCAGTAATCCTTGGTGTCAAATTCAAAATTAGTTCCTCTTGTATTATTCATGTGCACGAGGGCAAGAGGTTAATAAGAGGAAATAGATAGATAGATAGATAGATAGATAGATAGATAGATAGATAGATAGATAGATAGATAGATAGATAGATAGATAGATAGAGTTAAATAAACTGGGGATGAAGTAAATTCTCATGTAGTAGAAGGTTAACAAAATACTCAGACACAAGCACATTCATAAAGACAGATAAATGTCAAACCGGTTTCTATAATTTTTGAAAAAAACTCCCTCATAGTTCATACATACATCTTATCAGACAAAGAGAGGACTGGATTACATGTAATGGGATTACATTAATCTGATTACATTGAGATGAAGGCTGTGATAAATTATTAAAGTCCTCAAGTTCTCTGTGCCTTCGAAAAAAGGAGATAATTGCTGATAAGCCGTGTGAATCAGACGGAGTGCGATATCACAGCCCCAGAGGATGCAGACTGGTGCAAAGGCAGGAGAAAGATGTTGACGACAAACTGCGCCTAACATTTGGTAAATAAACTATAGAAATGGTCTGCAACAACAAGTTAGTCATAAATACAGAAAACTTAAAATATTAAGTTTCAAAGACTTGCAGAAAGCCGTTCAGTGGTTGCATGTGTAGGTCAGGCAACCTGTAGTGACCTGGTGAATGACGAACTGACACTGCTGCTCTCAGCTTGACATTGGTTAGAAGCTTGGTGTTTCAAGCTATAGTAGTTTTTGGTTGCTTTATGTAATCAAACAAGAAATTTAAAATGAAAGTAAAGAGTAAACAATAGCTTAACTTAAAAATGATCACAGACGGAGATAAACTCCAGTCTGGTCAAGGGTTGGCTGTGATTTCGCTATCGCCACCCCACATGCTTCGCAAAATTGAACTTATCGCTCTTTCAAATGCGTACAACACCTATTTGTCATTTCAGGAATGCTTACATGGGTTGTTTCAGGAACAAATGGCCGTTATGATTGTTGAGGTGGAAGACAAGTCGTTTGTCTTATCAGTGCACAAAAATGTTGTGAAATATCCGGTTCATCTTTCGCAAACTTGGAAGAAATGGCTGCACTGACTTTTTTGGAAAGCAGTGTTTTCCTCTGCAGTCTTTAACACTATTCTTATTTTTATTCATCATACTTAGACACATGGACCAATATTTCTGTTACACCATGTTGCAGTTTCCATAGGAGAAAGAAAAATTACTAAAATTAAACACTTTTATTTTAAAAACTATTTTGCTGTGAGCAATAGGCTTTGCAGATAAGAGGAAGCAAGTACAGAAACCAAACATGTAAACCTGAGAACGTCCAAAGAGAACACCAGTGGGGAGCGGAAGGGTCAAAGCAAGAGCTGAAGGGAGGAGACACAACAACCTGTCAAACACCCAGAAAACGCCATAGACTAAATACAAACTAGGGAGAGGAAAGAAAAGTAAGGAACTTCAAATTGAAATGTTTCAATTTGAAGATCTACACAACAATGACTGACGCAATGCTGTAATATAACAAATGAGGATGATTTATCTGAAGTGGCCCTGGCTCTGGCCAGCCACTGATCGTCACAAGACTGAAGACACCATAGTTTAAGTTGTGCAGAGTTCAGTGTGAGTGACCGTTGGACAAGACTGAGACATCAGAGACCGTGAAGACTCCCTCAGGAATACAGAGAGAGAGGCAGAAAGAGAGAGATCATAGCTGTTGAACTTGTTTTCCATCCTTTCCTTTGTTTGAGGGAAGACTGTATGAGCCAGGAGGCCCTGAGCAGCAGCTGGCAGGTAGGAAGAGGGGAGAGAGAAGGAAGCAGTGAGGTTGGAGATAAGTGAGAGAGGTTGGACAAAGAAGAGAAAGGGGGAGGAGGTAGAGGGACAGATAGATGGTTAAGTGAAATGAGTCTAGAGCAGAGGAGACAAAGATGAGAATGTGGAGAATTTGGCCACGCAAGGTGAATCATGTGTTTAAGTACTTTTTACTTCAGTAGGAATTTTTTAATAAAAAAAGTGGAGAAACTGAAGAAATTAAGGACATTTGTGTGATGGAAACATCAAAGAAAATGCAAAGTATGAAATGCGGAAAGCAGTTTAAAGTCAACTGAAATTACGATTCAAATTACAGCTATGTGGTCGCCAGTGTGTTAACTGCAAAGCCTTTTGAAAAATAGAGTTTAGCAAGGGTGCAGCAGCAATACAGACCAGTGATGTGAATATGCAGAATGAAATGAAAGTAGCTCATTTTATTACAGTAGATGCATGCACGCCTACAGCACACACACACAGTGGGTCTCTGTTAGCCAGGGAGTCAATAGCCTGCAGACAGACAAGTGTGATTACACCAGATACTGTTCCTCTCACTGCTCAGTGGTTTCTCTCTCTCACTCTGTCTCAATCAGGGAAGGGGAGGGGGGTAAATTAAGGCAAGGAGAGAAAGGGAGATGAAATGACAGAACAACCACTCGCTGTTTGTTCTATCTCAGTGTGTCTGTTAAGTGAGTTGTGAACTTACAGTACAATAAAATTGCTTTATGACAGTCGAGACGCTTTATTTATCAGGTGTTTGGAAGTTCTTTTGTATGCAAATATTAACACACATAATCATTCTTGCAAAAAATGCAGTATGCTGATTTTCAAAGAAAGCTTTAAAGGTGGATTACAGGTAACTGAAAAATAATTCCTGTAATATCATGCCAGATGTACTTTCATTCATTATAGCTAGAGATTTCAAAAGATATTGTTCAATGAGCCTGGTTCTGCTGGAGGTTTTGTCCTGTTAAAAGAGTGTTTTTCCTTCTCACTGTCAAGTGCTTGCTTTTTGTTTGATTGTTGGGGTTTTCTGTGTTATTATAGGGTCTTTACCTTACAATATGAAGTGCCTCGAGGTGACTAGCGTAGTGATGTGGTGCTATATGAATAAAAATGGAATGAAATAGAATGTAGCTCATGAGTAGCATTGTATTTGTGAAACAGGCTGCAACAGCAGTAGAAGAGCAAAACAATAGTAAATGGAACAAGCCTAACCTTGCAGACATAAGTAATAATTGTTTCATCTCACAAATGAATTTTTACTTTGAATTTTTGGTTGATATCCTGTCTCCCTCCATTAAAATGAAACTGCCATTAAAATCAGAGACTCTTAATTTCTTTGCACACAAACAAACTTACAAATTCATCAAATTATTTCCCCCTCAGTACATGAAAGAGTTTTGGTTCTTTTTGTAACATCATCCTTTAACCAAACAAATTAGGAAAAGCCAAAGTCAAGATCTCCTTGGTGTGAATTATACCAAACCACTTCTCTGTGCTTTTTTTTTTAAACTTCTTGTATAATGGAGCAATAGAGAAATACGCTGGCACACATACCCGAACAGTACAAGTGTACAGTCTCTGAATTACCATTTCTGGCTGTGTGTCAGTTGCTGAAACACAGTTTTAGTGCAGTAACAACAGATGCTACAGCAGCTCTGTCTCCTTCATAGAGGGAATATTTATTCACCACACAAGGCCTTTAAAGAGACAGAGATGGAGAGTCCACCCGCACCGTGCGCGCAGACAAACACATATACAGTATATCTGTAAGGAAACATCTAAGATACTTTTTTAAACCTTCCAAGTTACTTGTAAAATGTTCATATACACCAGAAATACATTAATTTCAGGTTGAACAAGCGGTAAACAAACCTGATAATCAGTCTGTAAGAAGGTCAACCATAGCTTAATGTCCGACACGTACAGCTGAATGTGTTAATGTGTGTGCGTGTGTGTGTGTGTGTGTGTGTTTGTGTGTGTGCTGCTCCTGCTGCGAGTGCCAGTTGTCCATTCACTTACACCAGGGAGCCTCAAACACTCAATCACCCGTTTATCTCAGCTTGTCTCACCCCCAGACAAACACACACACATGCAACACCCTGACCGGGCAGATGGTTGTGCCACCCCTGCCAAAGCAGTGTAACAACACACACACACAAACACACAGACACACAAATGAAGGGGAGGAGACAGTCTGTTTCAGCTGCCTCTCCTGGTCAAAGAGAGGCTGGCATCAACCGTGCCCTCTATCAATCCATCATGCTGCCATCTCTCTCTCTCTCTCTTTCTCTCTTACTCTCCATTTTGCCCTGTGGGGACCCCTTTCATGCCCACCTGTTACAGTTGCTGTTTCATTTTATATTCTGCCTCAGTTACAAGGTGTCCCCTTTGGTGCATTTAACCACTTGTGGTGCTGGAGAACAATATTAAATTAAACTAAGTCTGTCAGATTCCTGTGCAACTGTATGAGAACAGAAGAAACAACTGTATTGCAGTCCTACAAGTGCAGTAAAGAAACTATGGTAAAGAGACAGACAGAGCAGCTGCTAGCCAGGATTTATCCCTGAATGCTGCATGGTCAGTACATCACTGCTTTTAAATTTACACTGCCAACCTCTTGTCATGAATTGTCCTACAGTATCTGGGCATGAGTATAGTGTACTTAAATGCAATTAGAGCAAGTCTGAACCCCACCCATGAAAAATGTCCCACCTTGCTATATAAAGAGAAAGCCACTTGAGCACTGGCACTAAGTGTTGGCAAGGGAGACGTATTGGATGTTGTAAAGCTACAGTTTAAAAGTGTCTGCTTTTTTTGAGGCAGTTAATTTAATGGTGGATTTGGATGCCACAAGAAAGGCATTAACCAAGACACTACTGGTAAGGTGACACCCATGGAGAGGGTGATGGAGGAAGCTAAAGCTGGAAGAGGCAACAGCGAGGGGAACAGATGAACCGCTGGACAAAGAGAATGAAAGCTGGGGACAGATTTAGTATGAGAGGAAGGAAGGAGTGTAAACCTGGACAGAAATTAGTTAAGAAGAGATGAAAATAAAAGAAACCAAAATGTTTTGGTGGAGTTTGACAGGCCAGCCCAATGATGTGCAACATTTCATGTTGCAACACTCAGCTGTGTGTAACAAATCAGAAAATCGAATGCGAGCCAATCGGTCTGCGTGCATCTGCCAGTTCTGGCTAGGCTGGATATTAAGACAAAGGTGGAGTGAATATGTTACTAGTTTAACTACATCTTCAGTCAGTCAGCAATGGTCAGTTGTTTTTTGTCTTGTAAAGCCCACAGACACACAGGCCTTGAGACTGGTTGACAACCTAAGTAAACGTGTATCCCCTAATTGGTTGAAATTGGTTTTTGCTGGGCAAAATCAGTCACAAAGAGGGTGCTGTATCATAAACCTCCTTAAGATTTCTTTGATCCATATCCAATTGCAGCGTTCAACCATATTTTGGATGGAAGACACCGCATCCCTGCAAACATTTGCTAGCTTAACACCAACAAAGCAATCACAAGGTTTTCAGTGCAATGTCTTTGCCATCAGTTTCACCTGCTGCCACAACTACTCACCAACATGTGTTTTTCTCTAGTGACCTGTGGTTACCATTGGGTCACTAGGTCTTTAGGTTTGTGTGGTTGGGGCTTAGCAGTCTATTGTCCAGCAACCTCTCACAACTAGTCAGGGAATACTGATTTTTTTCATAGTGACTGGTGGTTGTTAGGCGGTTGCCACCATGTCCATAGCTATGACTGAGGTGTAAATTTAGAAAATAAAAATGGAAAATACACAGAGTACCCAAAATTTAGCATAAAATGGAGTCAGCGCCTTGGACTGCAGTTGTAGCAAGAAAAATTTTAATGGTTACTGACAACTTTCAGAAATATGGTGAGGTCTGCCTTTTTCAGGTATATAAAACTGTGTTATATCTGTTTCACTCCAGCCAGGGATCTTCTAGATTTGATGTCTACAACATCAAGAGACACTTACAGAGCCCTCCACTATTCATTCAGGTTGGTGGGGATAGAAAAGCAGGATAAAATTGATCATTTCGACCGCTCTAACAGCTGTCGTGCTGCTTTACCCCGAGGCTACGCACACACCCAAACACATGCGTGTACACACGCATATGCACGGAGGCCAAACAGACCTTACAGTTACCACATAAATCACCTCCTTAACAAAGGGAATGACAGCTGATCTTAACAGACGAGAGAGATCACAGTGTGAATAAATGGCACAGTACAAGGGAGCATCTGGGTACATCTTAATACGCACGCGTGTGTGTAGATGTGTGCATTTGTGTCTGAATCTCAGTCATTAACAAAACTTGGCTCAAAAGAAACAGTTTACTTTTCTCATACGTCAAACTTAGACTTTCGTAAACTTCAAATCCACACACACACACACACACACACACTCAAAACTCTTACACACGTACGTAAGCTCACAAGACATACTTATACCTGTTTCCACCTTACAAACCAACGCATCCTTATAGATTAAACCACGCACCTTAATCTCCTCTTTAATTCTTCAATGTCTCAGAAAAACTTACAAGCCAGCAGAACCCAGATTAGATTAGGTAGCGCTTGTACAACGTGGCAGTGATGCAAAAAATTCAAGCATGCTGCGGAAAAAAAAAATTAAAATCAAAATACTGAGTCAACCGTTTGCATCAGATTTGTTGAGTAAATCCAACACGATTACACAGTGTAAGAAGGTAATGTGATATTTTCTGCCTGCGACACAAAATACCAGAGTGCACAAATGTACTATGAGTTGTTGGGTTTAAGCACAAATCTACAGTAGTTTGCTGCTCTGATGTTTAACAGTGAGACCCATCTGCATTGTAGTCTATGCTCATTCAGAAGTTCATTTTCAAATATGAATACTGCACCTTGTTTATCTGATTTACTCCCACAGGCTTGTACGATTAACTCAAGTACGCCTTCATTAACACCACCTGTTATATCTAAATATGTTAATTCAACTAACTGAAACAGTCCTGTTTAATACTTGATTATATAACAGAGGATACTGAGTCATCTTGTCTCCAGTCTATCAGCATATGATAGTATCAGTATATGTAGGGCCTTGTGTTTTAGTATCAGCTTTTAAGCAATTAATCTATTACTTTGACCAGCTGAATAAAACCCATCCATTCAATCATGTTTTCCACTTATTCAGTGTAAAGTTGCATGAGGTGGGTGGAGAGGCCTATTCTGGATGCAATAGGGCGAGACTTGGGGTAAACCTTAGACAGGTTGCCAATCTTTTGTGGGGCTAAAAATGATAGACAGAAAACTATTCACACTCGCAGTCATACCTATCGTCAGTTTAGAATTACCAGTCACCAAGCGCTCCACTATTCAGATTGGTGGCGATGCTCTCTTCCACAGTGTCTTACTTCTGTCTTCCTCCTATCACCCAAAGCCACTCGCAGCAGATGGCCGCCCCTCCCTGAGCCTGATTTTTCTGTTAAAAGTCAGTTTTTCCTTCCCCCTGTCGCCAAAGCATTCACTCAAGGAGATCATTTGATAACTGGGGTTTTCTCTGCTTTCTCTGTGTTACAGTAGGGTGCTTGCAATATAAAGCACCTTGAAGTAACTGTTGTTGTGATTTGCCTATATCAATATATATATAATTGAATTGATTTAAAAATGGAATCAACTGCATTAAGTTTTTTAGAAATCTTATCTCAATATTTTGACTATTCATTCACAACTTTTCTGTAGCCACCACATTTGGCATCTGCATCTGGACTCTATGCAGTCCTGTGAAAGGCAAAGTACAACCCACGATTCAAGAGCTTGTGGAACCACCTTATAACTTGAAGCAACTGTTCACTGTATGACTTTATCAGTAATCACTTATCAATCATGAGTTATCAGTTGTCATTATGGAGGATTTTTAACCCACTCTTAACTTTAAAGTTTCTAAAGCTCTTTTACTTTGTTTGGATTTTGCTTATGCACGACTCCAGAAAGTTGCCACCACTACATTTCAGTCTTGTTGAGGTCTGGACACCTTCTTTTGCTTTTCAGTCATTCTCTCTTTTCTTCAGCTTATTGATTTTTTAAGACCAGTTTATCTAGTGTTTGGAAGTACACTGCAACATGCTCCTCCAAAGACATTTAAGGTTAACCCGTGCTCATTTTGGGGGCTAATTTCACATTCAGCAAACCAGTGTTGCTTTTTATATATGAATAAACTATGATTTGTCTGACTGACTTACAAATACAGCAGCCACATGGAATCACTCCTACAGTAATGCATAACTCATCAAAGATCATTTAAGTACTAAATCTCCATCTGTCCATCTATCAGACCAGTTCCAGAAGTATTTGGTTGGTACGTTGTTCCAAAGATCGAGGTGAAGCTGTTACAGTTCTTGTGTGGATGAAGTCTTTCTATAGTCACATTAGAGATTTATGATGTGATATACTTGCTGTTATGGAGCACCGTGGCATGGATGGTTTTAACGTGTGCCCAGCGTAATCCAGTCTACAACATTTGTCATTAATAACAATTAAAAATAAGTAGTAATATTAATTTTTTACAACTGTGCATAATAATATTGTTATTCAGTGTCTGTTCAGATACTAGCTTCTGCTTATTGGTGCATATGTTTTCAAATGTAAATGATAATTGAAAATCCTTTATTTAAATTGTAAAACTGTATGGAAACGAAAATCAATGGAAGCAAAATGTTGTCGTATGGGCTGTATTGGTCTTTCACCGATATTAGCCTCTTTTTAAATGTCTTCTGTCTTATTTGAAGAAAATCATGGTGTCTGTTGACAAAAATCATTGAAAATTTATAAACTGAGTATGTGTAAGTGTGGTTTTTTCTTCATTTGTCCTTTTTTAAATGTATTTTTATTTGTAAGTGGATAAATATGTGTTTATAGGTTTGTAGTATGAGGGCAGTGGCATTTGTATTTATGTGTTTTGTATGTCTGGTGGTGTATTTTTTAGCATAATTATTGCATTTGAAACACACACCTGTGTGTGTGTGTGTGTGTGTGTGTGTGTGTGTGTGTGTGTGTGTGTGTGTGTGTGTGTGTGTGTGTGTGTGTGTGTTTGTGACAGACAGGACCACTAAGCCAGTCAACAAAAGGGTCTGGTGCTGGTGCTGTGGTCCCCTCTGTGTCTATCTCAGGTAGAGTATGTTACCACTAATGCCTTCTAAGATCCCTACGACGCCATCCCAGAAGCCCACTCTCTCTCCCACAATCCTCTTTGCTCCCTGGGTCCCTAAGCACCTTGGCGTAGGGAAGGTGGCTCGCTGCGGATTGTCTTAATCTCTCCTTTTCCTTTAGAAAAGGGCTAAGCCAACCCGAATGTCACTCTCCCTATCACACCAAGAACCAACTGGTTACAAGGATATATATATATTTTCTCTTCTTCTTGGTTCTGAATCTGTTTCACTAACCTCTCACCTCTCTCTCAACTTCTCTTTCCCTGTTTTTTTTCAAGAAGTTGAGTCAACTTCTTGGTAAAATTTGATTTATAAAAAAGGAAAAAAAACTCGAGATTGAGTATAGCATGAGCACAATGAAGAGTTTGATACTTTCAAACGGGCTATCTGGGGTTAGAACTATTTGTTTTTGTGTTTTCCATATAAGTCTGTCAAACTGTCAGTTAGAGGAAAGTGAACGCCTTTTATTTCTGGTCACAGACTCTGGGTCTTACACATAGGTTGGCGTGATTCTTTTTGACACACAGTTGATGGTAGGTTTCAGTGGCTGTGCTGAGGTCGTTCCAAGGTTGCCTGAAGTGAAGGGAAGCTAACAGAGTAAACTCTGAAAACATCAACAACCACGGCATGAACAAACTAATGTTTTTCTTCCCGTGGACGAGTAAATCCTGCGCCTGTCTTTTTGTCTCCTGTGTTTTGGGGTTTTTGGGATGATTTTAGCACAGCTGCTATTAGCCTTCATGTTAATCCCCTTGGAGAATAAACTCATTAGAACATTAATCACTGGATTCTAATTACTTCTCTCTCTCTCTCTCTTTGCTCTCCCTCTCTCTCTCTCTCTTTCTGCCTCTCTCTCCCTCTTCTTCAGGTACATAGACACACCGCCGCTCTGAATTCACTGGGGAAAAGTTACAGTAAAATGAATAAATAACTAAGTCACTGCTACACTATGTGCTCTGTCTTTTTAGTGACACAGCTTGAACTTATTGTAGCCAGTTAATAGAATTTTTTAAAGGTATGTGCACTAAACACTTTGCAGAATATTTTCCTTTGTGTCAGTGTCATCTATAGTTTGAGGCATAGTCAGTGATCATCACCAAAGATGTGGATGTAATGAAAACACTACTTTCAACAAGCTTTTCTTTCATTCTCAGAAGACAAGAGTGATTTCCAGGAATTATACGTGCTGTTAAAATGTCCTTCTGGATCTTTAGATAATAAAAAAAAACAGTAAAAATAGCAAGAATAAAGAAATGCACTCAAAGCAACTTTATCATGCAAATATTCAGTTGTGAACCTCTTAATTATTTGTGGCACAGATTCATCAAGGTGTTGACATCACATATTTGCTCTGAACAGTGGATGTCTTGCCTCTGTTTTTCACCATGTCCCAAAGGTGGTGTAGCTGATTGAGAGCTGGTGACTGTCCATTTCAGTTCAGTGAACTCACTGTCATGTTCAAGAAACCAGTTTGAGATATCTCAGCTTCAGAAGATGGACACATGGTTACTAAGAGTACAGGCCTGCTCACACAGGCTATGGAGTGTAAATGATGCTTAGTCTGTACTAAGCGGTCCAAGTTGTTTATGTCAATTTGTGACCCTACCATCCGATTTGTTGCAGCAAGAATCAAGACTCGTGAGATCATCGAATGTTTTCCCAAATTTAGCAGGTCCTCTTGACCACAACTACATCCCCAAATGCATTCAGTTGTTGCCTTGTGATTGGCTGACTAAATATTTGATTTGACAAGTTTTCATCTCTTCTTTTCGCTGGTGTACCTAATAAATTGGCTGCTGAATCTATATCACTGTATAATCCTTAGTTTAGTAAATCTGTATATAACCCACTATAAAGTTGTTGTTGTTGAGTCAGATGAGATGCTCAAAATTTAACTTGGGAACAAATTCTCACTTTGCTTGAAAAAGTCAGCATACATATTATAAATCCAGGTCTCATATAAACTTCATGCCTGAAAAGAAGTCGGTGACGTGGCTCACCTTCTTTTCATTCTTACTTTGCAACCTCTGCGGAGCTTTTGTTGCTGCTAAAGACGATCTTCGCCCTCACGTCTGTACGGAAGCTGATTTCATCTTTTAGTTCAGAACTATTTTCAACAGACTTCCCATAGGATGTTTTCTGTGTTCGACATATGGCTCAGACAAACACCTACATATCCTTGCTCCGCCACTAATTTGGAAAACGAAGGTTGGCAGGATCGGGCTCGTGAGACAAAAGAGCACCACCTGCCGAAACTCACATTACTCAATTTGTTAAGTCCTCACAGCAGCTTAAATGTCATGCGTTGCTCATTTAGGCCCTCTTCCAAGATTGAATTCAGACACACTGGGATTCCTTTTAATTCACACGCTGAGTGAAATGTTTGCATTTTTGGCGGGCATTGTCGGGGTGGGGGGGCATTTTGCCAACATTTTAAAGTTATGTGTGTATGTGTGTGTGTGTGCGTGTGTCAGCTGGGAGGACACTTCCTGCTAACAGGCCAGAGCAGGCTCTGGGAGCCGGGGAGGAGGAAGGAGGATGGCACTGAGGCGTGGAGGTGCAGCTCCCTCACAGACACACGGGACCACACAACAAGACAACAAACTCTCTCCCTCCCTCCCTCCCACCTCCTCACCTGCCATTTTTTTCTCTCCCTCCATCTTTCTGCCTATCTTTTCCCCTCAGCTTCTGAAAGTGGAAACAGAAATTTAAAAGCGGCATCAAGTTTTCATATTCTGAGTGCACTGCCACTGATAGCACTTGATACCCCCACAGCATTTACTTGGCTTAACCGTTTAAAAGCGTCATTTTTAAGTGTGTGTGTGTTCTGGGTGGGACTGTTTAGCTGTCACCTACACAGAACCTATGATGCAGGGTCTTAGCGGTAGCTTCTCATGGCTGAATGCACAGGACACACACACACACACACACACACACACAGCGTTGACAGGCAGAGGTAAACGGAGCAGAACTGTGCTAATCCACCTCTGCCTGGGAGAGAGAGCGAGAGAGAGAGCAAGAGGTGAAGTAAGAAAAGATGGATGTGCGGTGCAGCCGGTGTTTTCTTAAATCCTCAAAATCTCTCTAAATGACACATCATTGCAAGCGTATTTTGTGCAGCCTAGTGTTTGCACCTGCAAAAGTTTACTAAAAGATACCAGATATACTGGGATGTGTTTTGGGGTCATGCATTGAATGATTAACCAGTTAAGGCTTTGAATATAATGAACCAATGTAATACTTTTAAGGATAAAAAATACTGAAGCAATTAAATATCAAGCTGCTGTTACATGTATATGAGAAGAACATAGACACATTCTTGTCTGTATATGGTCCCTTTTGTGATATTAGGAGCTGAAGTCCAAGTGAAGTTAACCATTCTTCTCCACATCCGATTAAATCGATAAAAACATTGACTGACAAATCAATAAAAATCACAGGATGCATACATTTTTGAACCACAAATAACAGAAAACTTATACAGTGGTTTTCCACTCTTGTTCAGCGATCAAGGCCCTTTTTACTATGATCAACATTCACCCAGTCAGGCAGGATTCATACAGCCAGCTATGACTGAGTAGGCAGCTCTGGTCAGCTGATTTACCACATGGTAGTAGCAGACTATCTCCTTGTACTTTAAAACATCCTCATTACTTTAACGATGATTTAACACATTTGAGGGGAGTTCTTATTTCACATCAGTGCGAGCCTTCAAACATCAAACCAGTCTGAGCCTGAACAGTAACACATGAAGGCGGTCCTGTTTTTGTATTAATCGCCAGGAGATGTGGCATAAAAGACATGAAAGATGATAAAAAACCTTTGTGGCAAAAAGTGGGTGTGTTTTCTTTTCTTTCTTTCTTTTTTTTTTTTTTGGCACAACACCAAAATGACTGCAGGTGCCCGTAAGTTGCCGTTATGGTACTTCGGCATCTAGCTAGCGCTGTGGAACATGAGCGAACATAAGGAGAATAACATGTTGTGGCAGATAATTTCAAATGCAACGTTTCTATCAGCTTAACAAACATCAGCAAACACAAACTGCTTGTGTGCAGCTTGTGGCCCAGTGTGTTGCTAGCTAAAGGTCCAGCTGCTGTGTTTCACAGGAGAGAAAAGAAAGAGCTCACTCAGAGATGGAGAAAGATAAGAAAGACAGGACAGGAGAGGAAGAACAGAGGTTAGATGTAAAGGTAAGGATGCTCAGTGGGAGCTGACATACTGGAAATGTAAAGCCTACATGTGAGTCCTCATGTTTTTAAATCAAATATTGGGTCAGTACATGTGACGTTATGTTTTTTTTATATTGTGAAATGTGCTGTAAAAGAAAGAGAGGGAGACTAACTGTTATTTAAAAGTTGCATGGAGAGCCTCTGCAGGTTAGTGAAGATGTAAACAGGTTAGTTTGCTGCACTGTGATGGATTTAAAGTAAAGAGCAGTGTGTGACTGGTGCACAGTGACTGTGGTTTCATGGTCAGAGTTAGGTTATATCCAGTATAGCAGAATTGAATTTGAAGTTAAGCTGATGATGCTGAGATTCGTTCACTGAATCCCACCTTCATACCAACTTTATGCTGTCTAATATAAAGAGTATAAACACTGTACTGTCAGTGTAGAGGATGGAAATCTGCCAGGACCACTCATAAAACATCTGTTAAATTGAGGTGTGTAAATCCACAAAGAGCAGTAAACCTCAGAGCAGTAGCCCAGATCAGCTGATCACAGCCTGTACATTAAGAAAATCTACTGAAGCTCTCCATAGAAATTCCTTTTCCCACAATGAGCTACCACAACTGATTTCTAGGTTCCTCCACCTGCTGAATGTGCTTTAACCTCTTCGCTACACATTCTCCTCTTTAGAGGGAAAGTCACCCTATACAATGTGGGCTCGTGTTCCATTCAACAGATTCAAGCTGAGTTCACTAGAATTAAAATTCAGACTGTTCCCATCTATTAATATTATTTTATTATTACATTAATGTAGCACAAGATTTAGTTTGCTTTGCACAAAAATAGAAACATCCTCCAAAGTGTTACTTTTCACTTTCTTACTTTAGGTACATTTCAGAGCCTGTACCTTTTCACTTTTACTTGAGTAAAGAAGTTGAATCAGTACTTCAACTTTTACTGGAGTATTTTTTAACACTAGTATCTGCACTTCTACTCAAGTGCAGAACATCTGCAGTTTTGTCACCTCTGCTGGTCCTTAAGTACTGGGAATTAATTTGATGTGATGAGGAAGCAGTGTACCTGGCAACATAGTAGATGGCTGGGATTCATTCAAGAGGTAGAACAAGGACCTCAAGTGGTCCTGGACCTGGAGTCAAAAGAGAAACAGACTCCAAGGACATCATAACCAGTTAACTATAACACAGAAAAAAAACCCTGTATGAATGCATATGTAAATGAGGATTGCAGTCAAAAGTGCTTTGAATGCTGAGTTTTGAGTAGAAAAAAGAACTATATATCAGGACCACTCCATTTACAGTCACACATCAGAGGCAACAGAGTGTTCAGTATCCTGACCAAAGATACTCAACATGCAGACTTGAGGAGCTGCGGATTGAAACATTCCCACAACCTGCTCAAACTTCTGAGCCCCAGATGCTTGAGAAGTAGTTAATACTATACTAATACTATTATAAACATATCTTGTAGCTGGAGTACACAATTAGTACACAATTGCATTTGCTGTTACATTATTTGCTGTTATTGTCTTTTATTGTTATTGACAAGTTGTAATCACAGAATGAACAAAAGAAAAACCTCTGGGCAGACTCTTATTCCAGTGACCTACTGTCCCATCTCGAGGTACAGTGAGTTATAACCAGTGTTGGGACTAACGCGTTATTAAGTAACGCGTTACAGTAACTACGTTATTATTGTGGTAACGAGCACGGTAACTAGTTATTATGCCAAAACCGGGAACGCATTACTCGTTACTTGGATTTAGATAGGCTCGTTATTCGTTACCAGAGATGGACAGTAACGCGTTACTTGTAGCTTTATCACCTCTTCAGGTTGTAAATCGTGTTTTTAAAAGGTAACTAAGTAACTAAGTAATTAATTACTTTTGAAAATAAGTAATCAGTAAAGTAACGGGATTACTTTTTTGGGGAAGTAATCAGTAATTAGTTACTGATTACTTTTTTCAAGTAACTTGACCAACACTGTTCGTTACTTCGTGTAGTGGCTATCGCGGAGCTTCCACAGATTCAATAACATTAGCAAGTGGTTGAAGCTAGCAGGTGGATGAAGGAAAAGGGAGGCAAGAGGAGAGACCCGAAGCGGCCGCTGGTCCGAGAGTGTCAGGTGAACTGAACTTCAGGTAATAAGTTATAACCTGCAGTCCATCTGGGTCAGGTATGAACCAAGTTTAGGTGGAGTTTATTTTCGTTATGCTGACTTTTTCGTACTGTGTGCTAGCTAGCATGACGGAGTTTCTATACAGCTGGGTGGTTGCTATGTTACTGATGTTGAACTTTATTTTGTTCATAAGGTTAATTATTAGAGTTGCCAACCGTCCCGTAAAAAACGGAATCGTCTGGTATTCAGAGAAAATATTACGCGTTTCTTATTGAGGTGAAAAGGAACAGTTTGTCCCGGACTTCAGCTACAATGAAAAAGACACAAAGCTGGAGTTATTTTGTGTCTTTGCTGCACAGCTGCCTCTTCTTCTCTCATCCTCTCCCCCCTCCCTCTCCTGTTGCTACTTCAATCATGAAACTGATCAATGATCAGCTGATCGGCTTTTCTCTCTTGTTTGTTTATCGCCCACTTTGCGCCAGAAAGAGGAAACCAGCGGATGTCGCGGTAAACAACAGCAGCACTTTTAAGCTTGATCAGCTGTTGTGAGAATTTATTTAATATTAATTTCTAGTATCAGCTGATGTTTGCTGGAGCCACAGCTGTAAACCTGCTGGTCATGATATCGGTTTGGTTATCTGGTGAGAGGGAAACATGAAGATGAAACCAGGAGATGTCCTTACTGAATCATCAGAGCTGTGATGGAGAAACAGGTTCACCTTTTAGGTGACATGAATGAGTTGAAGGGAAGTTATGAACTGTTTCTGAGAGACAAATAACACCAGGATCCTTTTTTAAGTAGCTGACAGCTGGTAACTGTGCAGGGGCGGCTCTAGCAAAGTGTTGCCAGGGGTCCATGTAGGGCATTAAAAGGGAGAGGTGGGCACAAGGAAATACTTTCTTATTCTCATTTAAAATGTCTCACTTTTAAAAAAATAATTATCTGAGTCTTACAACAAACAATTGATAGATTGATGCATATATACCATCAGAACAGTGTACATCACTGTCACAACAGTGTTTATTTTCATTCAAAGGCTTTATGATTTTTCCTATAATGGTGGGCCGGTCTCTAGTCAAAATGCCCGGGACGATTTTTTGTCCCAGTCCAGCCCTGTATGCAGCTCATCTGCAGTCTGGTGTTACCTACATCTTCCTATTCAGAAGGCAGAATTTCCGAGTTCTGAGTACAATCGAAAGCACCACGACTGCAGTTTTTCTGTTGGATGTAAAAAGCAGGCTAGGATAGAATCAGGTGTGGGATTTCTCTCGTGGAAATGTGCACATTATTTTTTCCTTTCTATTGGTAGGTGGCACAGTGCACTTGTGGCAAGTAAGCAAGCTAGAAGACTGGCAATCTTGCTGGGTTACGGAAAAGAATACACAGATTTCATCTGCCGACAACGGATGGATGGATTAAACTGTTTCTAAATGAATGATACTACTAATGTCACACTTTGCCCCTTTAAAGTTATTGAGAGACAAAATTTCTGCAAAAGACAAAATCCAGGATATAACAAATCTAACAAATCTGTGTATGTCTAAGCATCAAACATGCACACAAACGCACACAAACGGGGCTTGACAGGCAGTCACGATAGATGTTATCATGTCAGGCTTGTGTTGTTTCTTCAGGTGCTTTTACAGCAAGTTAGACCATGCAGCCTGCCTGCCCTGTCTGTCCCCTACACACACACACACACACACACACACACACACACACACACACATGCACATTTCAAGTCTTTCTCCACGTCTTTGATGTTTGTACATTTGGCTTTGCTATCACAGAGAACTCTGATGAATATAATCCTTCAACTTCTCTCCCCCCCCCCCCCTCCCCCCCATCACCACTTTTCCCTCTTTGCCTCTTCTTTTTCTGTCTCTTAAGTATTTTCCATTTTTTCTGCTCCTCCCGTCTACATCACTCTCTTTCTCCCCGTTCTCTTCCTCCCTCCCTCCCTCCTCATACTCCCTATTTTCTTCCTTCAATCATACCGCCCTCCCACCTTCCCTCCCGTTGTTTTAAGTGAGTGTCATCAAGCTCACAGATGTTTAGCACCATTTTGCCGCTAAACCCTGTTTCCCAGCAGGTTTTTTTCTGTCTGTCTTTCACACACACTCACACACATTACGCACACACAGAAAGAGATGGCTGCCGGAGTAATCATGTCATGTAAATTACCCAGCATACCAAGAGGCCTCTTCACCTGCAATCAGCCTCACAGTGCTTCAGTCTAACCTGTTTTTTTTAAGGGAAAAAAAGAAAAACTTCTCTCCCTAAAGTGAAGGTGAGGGCACATTTTCTGCAAATCTTGCAATGTACTTAAAAAGACATGTAACTTTTCTTTATCTGTGTTGTTGCAATTGCTGTACAAAGGATTTCACACTGCAGTGTATGTCCAAAGTGATGCTTTGATGCCACGAACAAGCACTTGGGAACTGTGGGAAGGAAAAACTCCCTTTTAACAGAAAGTAACCTCTGGCAGAACCAGGCTCAGGCAGTAAAATTATCCAATCTTCCCTGGGAAATTGTTAACACATTAGTCTCATAAACTGATTTTTTATTAGCAGTTTTGCCTTTTTATGATTGATTCCCATAAGCAGAGCTCATGCAGGCAATGTGTTTTCATATTTTTGTGTTGGGCACATATACAAAGCACACATAGAGAGGGAATGTATGCAAACCATGCAGGAACAATCGATCATTTTTCAGTACTGAACAGATCGTTGTGCTACAAGACTGTAGTAGCTTACACACAGAATTTTAACATGTAATTGAAGAAGTATTTAGGTGTTATATTGGTGGTAAGCTACGCCGATGATACATTTTTGCAGTGGGAAAGCGATGTCTGTGCTACACAATGCCTTCCTCATCAGATTGCTCAGACAGCTGCTTACAGACTCTGATACATTCGAACTCATGGCAGATCATAGCCCATCTACTGGTGCATGTCTAGAGAACTGATGAATTTTATGTTGTTTGGGCTAAATATTCACCCTCTAACATCTTAAGGAGTTATTGACACCATTGCTGTGGACCATACACAGATTTACAATACACAGTCCTGTGAATGTCTCTGGGCTGGATCCTGGGAATAAGCACTCATCAATTACAAAACACACTCAAGTGATCTGAATGGGAGAGGTGTGGTTTTTCTTTTTAATGTTTAGACCTGTGAAACATTTTGACAACTCAACATTAGATGTATCTCAGTAACAAGATTGAATGGAATTGCTATTTGATCAAAAATCTGTGTTTTTTAACTAACCGAAATGTTCAAAACAGATGGTGCTAGCTAGTTTTTTAATATGCGAGCTAAAGATGGTGGCGAATGGGACATTGTGACTAGCTCAGACTTACTATGCACTGGGTGAATAGCCTCTATTTTTTCTCTGCGTTTTGCATTTTTTGTGCAGTCATGTCCTTTGTTGTTCTTACAGAAAAATACAGTGAATAAAGATCACGACGTGCTGACAGTTCTCTCGACTCCTACAGTAACTTTAATAAAAGGGTGTTTAATAGCACATTATCAAATCATCAATAGCACAAACTAAGACCTTGAGATAGATTGTGACTTCCTCATGCTCGATAATGACTTTCGCTTTCCCGCCAACAATGCTTTTGCAGAAGAAGGTGTCATTTTTTTAAAAGGGGGATATCTTTCATTTTGGAAGGAAACTCAGTCTCTGGTTACCGTTTGTGCTTCAGGCGGCTGCCAAATCCAGTCAGGCTTACTGTACTTTACCTGCCACTGGCCATAATGCAGTTGCAGCTTAAAATGTGACAGGCATGGCATGGCATAAATAAGGATTAGCTGTTTGTCATATGTGGTACATAGAATAGTTGCATTTCTTCGTTGAAAATAAAACGCAACTCAGCTTTTAATGTCATCCGAGAATAGCTCGAGCATGGATTAAATTAAAAATCTTCAAAGTGCACTCGGCAGTCTTGGTGAACGATTTTCTTTTTTTAACTTGGATTTAGGGGCAAAAGTACAAGATAACCATATGACACAGTATAATTAGAAATTTCCCATGTATATTTCCCAGACTTACATATATTTCACTGCAGCCAGAGCAGGTAGTTTGTTGTCTGACTACTGAAACATAAAACATCCTGGTTCTCTACGTGGTATACAAAATCTAACCCTGCAAGTTTTTTTTTTTTTTTTCTTTTTTTTTTTTTCTAAATGACATCAGAAACAGCAGTATGCGACATTACGTGATGGCAGAGCTTCAGTTCATCCTTTGTCTTTTTTTTTTTTTTTTTTTTTTTTTTTTTTTTTTTAATAAATAGGACAGGGGGAATGAATGAGAGAAAGAGGGGGAGAGAAAGAAAGAAAACCAAAGGGGAGAAGAGACGGTGAGAAGGGGGGGGGAAGAGAGAGAGAAAAAAAAAGAACTCCTGGGTCACCTGTATGGAGAAAAAAAAAACAAACAACAAAAAAAACAAACAGAGGAGACAGCAAACAACAAAGAGCAACATAATAATAGAGAAAACAAAGCACCATCACAATAAACTAGCTAGTCATAGATATCAATATTTACTAAATAATAAACGATATTGTGCAGCACGCAAGATAGACAGCGCACAGTGTGCTTTGAGGCAGCAGCCAAGAAAGCTTTAGTCCGCGTCTGTGAATACCCATGTGTGCATACCTGTGTGGATCAGCATGCTTGCATTCCAAAGGTTTCTCCATGTAATGATCTGCTAGGGAGTGTGGGGGGGCCACAGCCCCGTCCTCCAGGGTGTGAAGCGGGTATGGAGGAGATCAAAACTCCAGACATCCAGAGGCCCCCAGAACACAAGAGACCATGGAAGACCAACAGAGGGGCAGCCGCGCCACTGTTCCAGTAAGAGCCGAGGAGAGTCCCAGATGAGGGCTCGCCCAGCAGCCGCGGAGCAGAAGTCAGGGGGAGTTGCAGTGACGCGCCCGTGAGCTCCGCCGGCCCCCAGCTGTGCCTGAGTGACCGAGCCCCAGGCCGAGAGGCCGGGGGCACCCCACCTCCAAAGGGGGCCCGAGCGAGCCCCAGGCCCCAGGCCCCGACAAGCGGCCGCCAAGGAGTGAGCCGGTGTGTACCCGGACGCCCACCCCCAGACACAAAGAACCACCAACACACCGACACCTGAGGGAGTCCGCCACCGGCAGGGGAAGTGGTGGTGGGTGGAGATAGGCCTCCAAAGCTTGGAGGGCCTGAGGTGTCCCCAGAGAGGTGGCGTCTGATACCCAACCTGACATATAGACACAGACATACAGGCACACACAGACACAAACATCCATTCCCACCCTCATGCTCTCATATGCACTCACTCCACACTCAACCAACGTGGAGACAGACATAAAGAGACGCTGTACACACGATCACACTCCCCAAGCGTACTCTACAAACCGGGTCTAGGTACCCTTGCCCCTGGAGGGGGGAATTGCACCCAGACCCAGGTGGTGTTACCCTTTTCCCTGCGGTGGGGAGAGGCAGACCACCCCGACTCCGCAGCAGCAGGGAGGCCCCACACCCCAGACCGCAGTCGGACGGCCAACTCCTCCTACTAGCCCTCCCGCTCCAGCAGGCCGCAGAGAATGGGGGTGGGAGAAGACTCCAAACCTCCCTCCACCCGCTCATTGTAGTGTTGATGCATATGTGTTCTAAGGTGCAATTAAAACCCAAGAGGGCATGGAGCTACCTGCCAAGGAGCAGCAGGTAAGCGCATAGTCCCTCCTGCTAGCCCTCAATGACTAAGTGTATTTAAAATTGAGAGGTGGGCAACGACGTCAGGGGTGAGGTATACACCCTGATGGTAATTTGGACTCCGTGATTGTGCCCACCCCCAAGATCCTATATGTATGTGTAATGAGAGTGTGAATAATGTGAATGTCTAAGTTGTGGGATAAAATTGAGGCAGAGGCAGCCAGAAGGGGACGGGGGGGGGGGTAGCCTCCTCTGCACCCTGGTGACATACCCCCACTCCAAGGCCCTGCATGTGTGGGTGGTTGTGGAGGAGCAGGAAGAGGGAGGCAGCTGGAGATGGGGAGGGAAGGAAGGGAGGGGCAGGTAACCCCTGCAAGTTTTAAAAGCAATCACTGACACAGCATGTATGTTTTCATTTATACGGTATAAAAGTGCAAAAATGTTACCTTTTCAGGAGTTTCAGAAGGTTAGACATTTGTGGCCACAGTGACATTTCTGGAATGCCAAACAACAGCAGCACAACTAATAAGAGTGAAATAAACAGCATCTCAAATAACCGTTAATGCCTAATTAAACTGGAGTAGAACTGTTTATCTCTTAATTATGCTTGTGTTTATTAACGCAATGTTTCTTCACAAAAATGTTTTTCTTATTATTTTTTTATTAAGAGGAAATCATTTTTCATAACGGTTTGAGGTGAACATAAAAAATGTAGTAATGTTCAAGATGGTATTTTCTTTGCTTCCGTGTGACCAGCTGCTCCCTGCAGCTTGGACTTCCATTGATCGGTTTCTAAGTACATAAAATCCACCTGATTCACCCGACGGAGCAGACCACCTAGCTGCATTCATATTCATCAGCATTAAGGTCTAGATACAAAAAAACAAATTAATCCGTGTGTCTTTGTGAAATGTTGGATCTTGGAAGCTCGGTGATGTGGTGACTAACCGCTGACACGCTATCCAGCCGTGGACATGCTAGTGCTAGTCAGTCAGTCAGTCAGAATAGGTTTCTGAGCTCGTCTGTACTGCACCACTTAGTCTTCCTGGCATTTGTTCATCAAAGTACACAATTTCCTTTCAGTGAAAGTTACTGTAGGAGGAAAATAAAGGTGTTCTTAAGAGCTTAGCTTTGTTGATAACAGGACAATAAAGACATATTTAAACCACTGAGTCCTGTATGGTACCTGCAGATCACAGCTCTCTTTGTGAAGGAGTTTTGACTTCAGAGGAGGTTCAATAAAATTGAACTGTGCTAATTAGATTTCTCATTATCTCAAAGGCCAAAGGTGGATCACTGTTTCAGGCCTAAACTTTACAGGTCAAAGATGGATGATTGAATCCATATTTTTCTGAGGATTTTCAGTGTTTTTCCTCTAAGTGTCCCTTGAAAGTGTTCCAGACAGCTGCACTCACCACAGCCAGGTACTTATTCTTGTTATAGTTCTTTGAGGTCTACCTGAAAGGCGTTTGTGTAGTTAGTACATTATATTGTAAAGCCTCAGCAGATGAGACCATGCAATCACAAACAATTGGTAGACGAAGACTTCCACACAGACCCTTGGCCTCACCATCTGGTGATGAAATTTACATCGCTTGGAGGCAAATACGCTCTGTTAGCCACACCACTGCATGCTGCAGGCATTTCTGCCTGAGAATGATTGGGCTGCTTATGACACCTTGACAAATTAACAACAGTTTGCCAAAGTTTCTGTCTTTCTTTTTTTACTGAACTTATAAATAACCTATGAAATTATCTCTGATCTTCCCAGAGCTCATTGTTCTGTGTGTGTGTGTGTGTGTGTGTGTGTGTGTGTGTGTGTGTGTGTGTGTGTGTGTGTGTGTGTGCCAGGCAGAGGTTAACCACCACTATTAATTAATGCATACATCACTGTTGTCTTACCAACTTTTTTGGTAAATAAAATCAAGGCTACTTGTCATGGTTTGGGGCTGATTTGGGGTTCTTCCGTTGGCCTTTCTGTTTACTCCCTGCAGGTGGCTCCACCCTGTGGGTGAGTCTTCACAGGTCCCACTTCTCACCTGACACACCTGTCTTGCATCTGATAATTAGTAACCGGCTTCTCAAGGGCCAGGCGAATCCTCAACCCCTGCCAGCATGGTAATCGAGCTAACATCGCGCTCCCAGTGTTTTGATTGTTTGCCTTGTGTTAATATCTCGTCTCCTCTGGTTATAAAGTCAAGTTTGCCTGTTGAGCCACCTACCTTCCTTGAGATCGTTCTCTGAAATTTCTGATGTGGTCCATGTTTCTGAAAGAAAGAACTGTGGAAATTTACCTGCAATACTCACCTACCTTTCCACCATGTACTGCCCTAAGAAACTCTGGTCAGTCCAATTCCCGTCCTTGCTAATTTTCTCTGTAAAATATCAAATAAGAGCTAAACCTGATTGAGTTATCCATGCCTCACCTCTAATTCAGTTCCAACTGACCACTCTCCCCACTTCCAACAGAAACAGCCACCTGAATGGAGTCCTGAAAACCCCGGTAATTCCACGGCTTCAAGTGTTTACTGCTATGAGCTGACTTTAAACAAATAAACTTGCTGAACAGCACTCTGTTGGTTGTTGGGTGTGTATTTTGAGACCTAAACTGAATCTTTTTAATCACAAGGAAGTCTTCTTGACTTCACTGACAGAGGCGAGGCTGCCGGATACTGGGGCCACTGGGCCCTCTGACCCGGTTCACATCATGGTTGAGCAGCTGACAAACCTGCAGGAACTGTGTGATGCTGTCATGTCCATGTGGACCAAAATCTCTGAGGAATGTTTCCAGCACCGTTTTGATTGTGTGCTTTTAGGAAGCAAGACAGTTCTGGAGGCAAAACACGTCCAACCTGGTACTTTAAAGCGTATCTAACAGAAGTTAGATTTACCTTCCACTTATATCGGCATATGCATTCTTGTTTAGGACTTTGACTTGGGATCTGTATACGCGTAGTTTAGAAACATGGACATGAAGTCAGGCTAAACTTGAACCTGACTTCAAAATCAGAAACCAGTTTTAAGGCCGGCAAAACTGTTTGCTTTTGTGTGCATGCTCGATGTCACTAGCATCCTTGTTAAATGTCCCGCAGATCACATGACCTGGGACATCCACCAGCTGTGCACGTCTCACACACACAATCACACTCAAACACACTTGTGCTTAAGTTCAGGCTCATTCACCTGGGTGGGCCTGTCTGTCTGTCTGGCAGTAGTGTGAGGATTAGACCAGAGATTAGACTGACAAAACACACACAACAACAGGAGGAAGTCAGGGTTGTGTCTCTGTGTGTGTGTGTGTGCGAAAGAGGGAGAGAGGTAGAGATGGGGCACTTGGGTGTATGCACTTACATACGTTTGAGCATTCCGTGTGTGAGCACTGTTTAGCCTCTAAGGAATCTTCTAGACAAGCCACTCTCTTCCTCTCTTCTAAGTCATCCAACCATTCAAGTCAAAGCTTTTATTAATCCTTTCAGTTAACAGTGCATTCCATTCAAATCTGGCATTAAAACTTTATGCTAACTGTGCATTCCATTCAAGACAACTCATCCAAAATTATATTACAGTGAACCCAGACAGGAAATGATAATTGTTTTTGAGAATCTTCAGACTTAACTGGAACTGCCCTTTGCCCTGAGCCTAATTTTAGATTTTAATTCCGGTTCACTACGCCCAATCCTGACCCACCCTGAGTTTGACAGTTTCCTGAGGTTCAACGGTGGCATCAAAAGGAGTTCTTCAAAGCTGACAAACCACTTTAAGTTAGTTCACTCTCAGGCAAAACAGGAAGCAGTAGCTGGCACCCTGACAAACAGATGCCACATCCAAAGGGCATATGAAAAGCAGTAAATGCAAGCCTATAATGTGTTTCAATACTGTTTATCATGCATAGTAATGTTTGAATTGGTTATTTTCTCACTGTTACCCTTTAATCATTTTTCATAATGAGAAATATTCCCACTGACTTTGTCCACCTTCAGGTTTTGCGGTTTGCATAATTGCAGTTTGAGCAGTAATAACCCACAAACATTTCCTGCTTATATAAAGCACACAACTTGCATTGCTGGTTCCAGGAGAACACAAACAGATTGTGAAAGACTGTTTAACATTATTCAGTTCAGTTTTATTACATAGCGCCATATCACAACAACAGTCACCTCAAGGTCCTTATGATGACAAAAGCTAAATTCTGTACAAAGAAATTCAAACTGTTGGCTTGAGTATCCACTCATTTGATACATGCTTTGTAAATTACCCATAACTCAAACAAGTCTCTTACTCTGTAATCACCCCGGGTAATTGTTAAATTAAATGATTAAATCTTGCTGCACCTGCCAGTTGCCACCAGCACCTATACAAGCAGCCACAGGACAAGACGTGGAGTACAACCTGAACTCAGGGCAACTACCGACCAACAACCACTCACGCTAACAAACAAACACTCCTCCTTCCAATTAACAGGCATGTACAGCATGCCCAGCAAGAAGCTGGAGGACAGAGAGAACAAGGCATGCAAAGGCCCCACCTGACCACCAAATTTAAACCCAGGAGTGAGAGAACTCATTGATTGGTGCAAATTTGAAACTACATATGAAACGGCCAACAAGACACAAAAGAGAAGTGAAAGACTGAAAAAGCATTAATTTACTACTATAAAGTCTACAGTGTGTGTGCTTATGTCGATATTTCTGCTGTGGCTCACTCATTTTTAACGTGAGAATTTGTAGCAGCTAGAGATAAACAGGAAATCAGTAATGGCACTGTTAAGACTGACGACACACCTGAGGTTTCTGCTTTCATTCTTTCTGGTGGCAGACTGAGTGAACTTCGCTGAACTTTTATTTTTTAATTTCTCTCTAGTATGGCTGCATGGTTCAGATTTCAGCTCTCTTAAAGGCTCATTTGCTGCTAAGATTCCACTATTTGCCCTATATTGCCTACTAGTTCATCCTCTGAAGCAAGTTGTGTTGCTCCTTTCTCTTTATGGTCCTCCATAAAAGCCCACTTTTTATGGCTTAAAGAGCAGTCAAGCTGTAAAGTTTACATACTATTGTCACTCTACAATGATAACGATTTGGTTGGATTCTTTGTAGTACAGCAGCTACAGGGATGCCTGCCAAATGAATCCTTTGAACTAGCTCATAAATGCACCTGAGTAGGTTTGATACATCAGGTCAGAGATCAGGTCTGAGCTGTCAGTCAAGATCGATGTCAGTCTAAAGCTTTCTCTGTCAGCACAGAGAACCGGGTTCATTCCAGAGCGTCTGGTTTTTAAGTTTGAGTGAATAGAAACTAGTCGAAGAAGGTTGTGGGAGGGATCCATCGTGTTTACTTTGGACATTAAGTAGTGTTGCAAAGCCAGGTAAACACATTCCAGCATGTGTGTATCTGTATGAATAAAAATAGCCAAATTCATTTTCCCAAACACAGACATGAGAAAAAAAAAACACTTTCTTAATTTAAAACTTTCTATGGTGACCGTTAAAATCACCCAATGCAAAGAAAACTTCACAAAGAGACCTTTATGCCTTTGTGCACATGACAACAACGACACAAAGCTTTCTGTGTTAAGATTGTTGCTGGCTAAATCATATTCTATTTATTTCAAAATGACACTCATTTCCAGTAAGATAAAGTGATGACGTGATAAAAGGTCACAGGTCAAGTATGAGGCATAGTTGTGAACCACAACTTGACTGATTGAGTATTAACAGGTTGCAAGCTCAAAGTCTCGTAATATATCATATTTATGGATGTTGTTCTATTGTTAATCCTGGTTAGAAAATTCATACAGCTTTAGTACACTACTGTAACACAACGCTGTCGTTTCACATAATAACAATAACAAACTATCATAATGATAACTTTCAAAGTAAAATAAATGTTGTTTTGCAATCAGGAAATAAGTGACAAAGCAACTTGGTTAAAAGTAATGAGTCCCAGAGAAAAGTAGCATATGTTAAAAAAATCAATACTTTTTAAAACTGAGACAAAGCAAAACAGAAAGAAGAAAAAAAAAACTGTCATATAATGTTGAAAAAGATCACATTGGTAGTAACCTTGGGGCCACTTGTGGATAGTTTATTCCATAGTTTTGTCATGCCAAAACTTCAAGATTAAGATCTGAAGTTGAAAGAGGTCTGAGGTTGAAGACAGAACAGTGTCATTATTAGGTGCAGTCCTGTGGGGGACCTTAATTATGATTATTATTCTGTACAACCGCCTCATGACAGAACACCAAAATAGAGGGAAAGGAATATGATTAAGGGTCTGTACTTTCGCCTAAAAAATAGACATGCACATTTTAACCCTCCAGATTTAGTGCAATCTAGACATGCACGCCCTCCTATGTCTATGGATATGCGTGTGAGTGCCCATGTTTGTGCACAGCCCCGCCCTTTTCAAAGTCTTTGTGAGTTTGTATTGTCTGGGCCAGTGATAGAAGTGGGTTTGAGGAGGGGCGGAAGCTTTTCAGAAGGCATTTGTCCAGAGTGAGGGTGGCTCGACCTTGAGACTAAACAGAAGAAAACACAGGTTCAAAGACAGTGGTTTAAGCAAAAAGAGAAAAACAAAACGCTTTTATGAATTTGTTTATGTTACATATATGCTGATCAACAATTAGGGAACAAAGTTATAAAAGTAAACTTCTATAACTTGTCTTTAAGTTGTTTTTTCCACACTTTCTTTATTTTTTCTATTGATACTGTATATTTTGCATGTCTTAATCACTTCTGTAAAGAAAATGCCTCATTTTCAGAGTGTGATTTTTTTTAAAGGTCTGGATCCCAGATTATGCTTTAAATATAGCGGCTGGTGTTCACGGCTGAAGTTAAAGCCTGAGAACAATACTTAAAAACTTATTTAAAAAAATATATATATTTGATTCATCTTTTCTTCTACAGTGTAAAAGGGTCAAGGAACACTCTTCCTTTCATTACTGCTTTTCTGTACTTCTCACCCCATCCTACCCGCTAATACCCACATTTTAATAACACAGGTGCATTTATCACTGAGCTGAGCTTCAGAAAGAAAATGCTTTTTCAAGTTTTGTCGCAGAGTGGAAGACCTTGGCTTTCTTGACATTTTCCAGCGGTTACTTTTTTGCATTGTCTCTCAAGTATTTTGGTACCTTGGCGTCTATATAAAAAGTATTCATATTTCCATACCTTTTAAGACTGTGCACAAAAAAGTTTTGTGCTAAAATGCAACAATGAAACGTGCTCTTTAACCTACATATTTTAAAACCTTTACTTTCCTTTGCTTGCTTCTAGGGTGGTCTGTACTGATCTCTTAACTCTGACATACCAGTCAAAACACAATCACAATCTGTGTGCGCATGAATGTGTGTAGAAGTGAGGGTATGATTCACAACGCATAACAGTTAAACAAGGTTTTAACATACCACTATTTAGGGTTTCAGCCAGCATTAAGAGTGGGGAGGTGGTTACAGGGAAACAGCCACTTTGTCGGAGGGGGGGAATTTCTACATTTGTATTTCAGTTAAAACCTCAGCAGTTAAAAAATGTAAACATGATTATGGCGTTACTTCTTTTCAAGAGCTTTCATCTTTGCAAAAGACGGCCCTGAGATTTAAAAAACAGAGTCTAAAAAACAGTTGTCTCATTAAGACAAAAGAACTTACTTGTCAATTATCTTATGATAAAATGTCTACTGGTTCTGCCGAATGTGTCTTCTACTACTAATTTGCAATAAAGTATTGCATTGCAGCCCCGCTGTTCATTCTGCTACTGCAAATGGTAGAAATTGAGCTTTAGGAAATAAAGTGAAGTCATGAGAAGAATAAACTGGTTGAACTATAATAAATAACTCCAGGAAAGATACACGGGTATTTACCCACACATTTTCTCTTCTTCTTTTTTTAAAAAATACTTTCAAGTTTGCCTTTAAGAACAGAAATGGGAACATTGGAGAAAGTTTTTGCTTTATTTTTCTGACTGTAAAGCAAAAGACTTTTAGTTTGAAAGTCTTTCTTTTTTCTTAACAAAACCATCTGTGAGATTCCCCGGATCATTAAAGTGGAAAATGTTCATTAAAACAAACTGTAAACTATAAATATGTGTATTATCTTATTTTCTTATTTCCTTTTTTTTTTAAATGAGAAACTAATATTTAAAAGTAAAACTGGTAACATGGTACAAAACAGCCCCAGTGAATTACTTACATATAGACATATTCAGTTGATAACAACTTATTATTTATCAGTTTTTATTACATTTTATGTTTACACTTAGCATTATTAAAAATACAGAGATACACATAACTTTCCTGTAGTGCCTAAATCCTTAATTTGAACCTTGTCTCTTATAGAAGCAACATTTCCAAAATATTTAAATGGATTATGTGAAAAACAAATAAAGTGTTTTCCTGCAGAGACTGAAGACAAAACGTTTCTCCCACTGAAAATACTTCGTCCAGATGAACAGAATCAGCCTTTTGGGATGTTTTTCTGCAGTTTCTCTCACTTTAAATCAAAATCAAATAAATAATTATTTTATTATTGTTTATCAAAACGTAATTTATAGCACCAGCTTCAATTTCTTCATCTCAAAATGCATCTGTGATGCATATACAACAGCTGAGTTCAGCCGACTTCTGTTTTATGTTTAATCCCAGGATGGTCACAGTTATCTTGCTTTTTGTGTAACACAGCATCACTAAAGACTCAATAATTAGACTCAATACTTGAAATGTGCAATTCACTTGTATTTTTATTTTTTATTCCTATTTATTCTATTTATCCCCTTTGTATATTTTATTTATATTTGTCTCTGTATTTATATATGTGTGTGTGTGTGTGTGTGTGTGTGTATATATATATATAACAGTTCTGTAACTGTAACTTCGGTCGTTGCTGTGCTTTTTTTGGAAGTCGAATTTCCCAGAGGAACCCACCCGAGGGATTAATAAAGTTCTATCTTATCTTATCTTATCTTAAATGTAACGCTATTGTTTTGAAAGATTTTCACTAACCCTAGGGCCACGAAACTTGCAGCACCTCGCTGACTATGCAAACTAAACTTTGAATTCAGGTGGAAAAAATACATCAAAGCAGACTATTATAACAGTAATATGTATAATAGGAAATGGGATTTGAGGTTTTAATCTCTCCCCTGGCTCATATCCAGCACACCTGGCCATGCTCAAACAAACACACAAACAGGATTCACAAAGAATTACAGATACAAATTGGCAACAGAGATCACTAAACAGTTGTGTAAAGCTGGGCTCAGTCACTTCCTTTAAATACAACCTCTCTGTGGTTACAGCTTTCTCTGTGTGCTAAAAGAAAGGAAGAAAGAGAAGGGAGGATCGCAGCCAACATTAAAGAAAGAGAAAAAGAGAGTGGAGGGAGGAACTGGACGATTTGAATGCAAACAAAAGAAGGTCGAAAATCAAAGATCTTAATGAATGACAAAGACAGGTCAAAGGAAGAATACAAGGATGGATAAAAAAATAAAAGAAACGGGAAGGAAGACACATTTTTCACCCGGTTGTGGACATGTGTCAGCCGCGGCTATCAGGGTTAAAAAAACACATCAGAGATTTGTTTGCTCTGTGAGAGTAAACTAGCCAGAGCAACGCCCTACCCCAGCAATGCTTTCTCACACAAACACACAGACTGAGAAAAACAATGTGTGAGGGGCAGGTTGGTTCTTGCAACAGGGAAACAGTTTGCAGAGCAGACAGAGAGAGTGAGAGGCATTAGGGGGTTGATCTAAGGTGTGGCTCACATTTACTTACCTGGTTGGGTAGGGGGGAGATTGGGTGCTGAGAGACAGAGACCATTTTTTTGAGAGATATCATCCAAATACTGATTCTCTTTAGCTTTATCCTAAAATCTTTTTTTCGGTTTTTCTTTTTCCTTACTAAAAAAATGTCCACGACATGTGCACGAGAGCAAAGAATCTGCTTCTAGGGGACCCACCATGAGTTTGTTTTCGGGAAGACGAGTTTGTTATTGTTTGACTTTCAAGTATCTGGTTAAGCACGTGCAAACAGCAGACAAAAAAACAAAATACAGTTTGTGACCAATGGATCAGGCTAATGATGGCTGAACTTTTGACAAGAACAAAAAGCGCACTAAAGGAAAAATCCCCACTGTGCAAAGTGATGAAGGGTCTTGATGCATTCTCAATCATCTAGGGAAGTGAAGACTGAAGAAGTCACTTGGATGAGTGACGAAACGTTTCTCCCACAAAACGCTACGTCCAGATGAACAGAATCAACTTTTTGGAGAAAGTGATGAAGGCTATTTTTCTACGTCCAATTTTGGTCCACTGAATGGCAGTCCATTTGGAATTAATGCAAATGGACTGCCATTTCCATAGAACCTCTGTAGTCTTACTCAAAGTACATAAAACTTCAAGGTCAACTACGATTCTTACAGATGTTTATTGGGAACTTTAGAAAGAAGTGTAAAAAGATTTCAAATATGTCTTATTAGATCTGACCTCTTGACCTCTCCTTTCAGGTCAACAGATTAATGTAAAGGCTTTTGGCTAATGTAAAGAGCAACTAACAAACGCCTGCACTTTCCATTTGTTTTTACTGCACTGCAAACTGCTTAAAAGTGTGTTTAAAAAGAGCAAAGAAATATATAAAAATACAACACTATTCCCTTAAAAGTAAATTCTGCCCAGACAGTGAGCTGTCCATGGCCAAACAAGCAAGAAAGAATATTAATATTCAAATACTTTTATAACTTCACAAACCAGCTTACTGACAAATGTGGAATTTACCATTCATTGCAAGTTGTATTTAACACAACATGATGTTCATGTGGGTTATGGTCCCATTTAGAGTACATCAACTACACCAAACAGCCACGACAGTAATGCATTTAAGATGTGGCTAATTTGTTATTGATAAGCTGCTATATCAATTAATTGCCCATCTTTTGTTTCTAATGTTTGAAAGCCAGCAAGTTATGTAATCGGGGAAAGTAACGCTTTGATGGAAACCAAACAATGAATGAGTCTAAAAGAAATCAGGGGGTCACAGGGTGATGCTGATGAATTGTACTTTATCTAAGAGACAACATGCTTTGGTGGCAATATTAGCCATTTTTATGAGTGAAAGTAAAAAATAAAAAAGCTGATTGGCAGCTAAATGTTCTGAAGTACAAGGAGTTGACAGGGACTTTAGTTTCATTTCTGTAATTAGATTAGTTACATCAACACAGACTTGTGTGTGAGAGTGACTGGTTAACATCCTCTAACCCTCTAATAAGCTTTAGACATGTCATTAACACTGTTTGAGAGGCTGTAAAACACTCTGATCTGTTTGTTGCTCTGTATTTCTGCCAGTGTATGTGTGTGTCTGTGTAAGAGGGGGAAGAGAAAGAGCGAGTGGGAGACCTGTCATTGGTTGAGCACGGGATATGTCTGTGTGCCTGTGAACATAAATATCAAACCCTCATTAAAATACTGTTAATCCCTTCCCATGACATACAACCTGCCTTCAAACACACACTTTAACATGGCACACACACAAAGCGCATTCCTGTCATTGGGGAGGTGTTTGTCATTCAGGTGAGTTCATCCTAATTGACTGTGAGAAATAAATGAATAAAGCATTCTTTGTTAGCATGATAATACACATATATGCATTTCCTGTTGTGGAACTACAGTTGGTAATTTTACAAATAAAAAAAAATAACATGAAGATATTTGTTAGATATTCAGCTGCAAACTGTCTGATCACAAGCTGGACCTCGTTGAGTGAACTGCAAAGTATGTGTGAATCCACTTGAACCCTCTTGCATTGTCATTTACAGTCATTTACTTGACATTAGTGAGACTGAGAGGGTTTGCTGAAGTGGAATTGTTGTGTTTGTGGACATAACTGCGTCCACTAAAACGCAGTCTTGACTATTCAGCTGATGAAAACATTTTTAAACATCTCTACATCTCAGCTCTTGTCCTTGCACGAAAGCAAAGCTCTCCCAAAGGCAGCGTTCTTTCGTTTTTATCTTCGCGTGATGCCTGAATCAAAGGTGAAGCGAGTAAATAGAGACTGCTCTTCTTATGAACCACGTAGCAAGTGCATGAAAAATGGGCGCCGTAGGTGAATTAACTGCAGACTTTTTGGCATTTTAAAATAGAAATACTCCTTTATGTCGTTTCAGAGACATTTCAGAGTGACTTATGTATGTATGTATGTATATGTATATATTGTACTATTCTTAGTTAGTGTATTGTCTGTCTTGTCTTAATGTTGGTTTATAATGGAGCACTGTAACAAAAAATAATTTCCCCCAGGGATCAATAAAGTATTCTGATTCTGATTTCTATGGGTGGGTTTGGGCGATAGGAATACTAGTATTAGATCTGTAGTGTAAAATACTGTAGCTGCTTCCTTTTCCTGTGATGTTAAAGCCTCGCAAAAATGATTTTAAAAGGATTACACGGTGTAATAATAAGACTTTTAATGGTTAAATAAAGTGAAAAAAAAATGTAACAACAAAAAAGAAGAGGACATAAGCACAGGAATGAGAAGAAAGTGAGACAGGCTGATGTTTTGACATTCACAGAGTGCCGCCTCACCTTACCTTTGATATAAACAGATGGAAAGTGAAAGAGAACAAATGAGAGATGGGAGAGGGGGAGGGCGCAGGCTGCTGTCTGCCATGCAGAGAGGCATATTTACCAGTGGCGTTTTTCAAAAAAAAAAAAGGAAAAAAAAGACATTTCTCTCTGGGAACAGCTATTTGACTCCCGCCAGGCAGTTGTGACAGGAAAATACATTAGGCCTGATTTGGTTTGTTTTGGTTGTTTTGGAGATGTTGCAATTATGAGAGACAGGGGGCTGGTGATTGAGCAGGGTCAGTATGATTCTTGTTTTTCATACAGCCATCCTGTAGTCGTTCTCCTCTGTGCTTTTGCTTTATTTTTCTACCTGTTTCACTTTCTTACCTCATTCCTGCTGGAGTAAAATTCTGTGACTTTTTCATGAATGAATTACAGCTCGTCTAACACAAAGTTTTATTCCAAACTACACATCCAAAACAGAACAACTGTGCTAACTGAAACCAAATGAAATAGAATAGCTAAAATGAATGCTGTAACAAAAACAAAAAACGAAAACAAGAAAAATAATAGACTTTATCAGCATTTTCCGCAGTGTTGACATTTTTATTACAAATTCTGTGGCTTGTAATTTTATTTGGCATCGCCTGCCTGACCTTTTTAGAACTTGAATGGACTAATCCATAACTAACAGGAACAGTTTTGTTTATTTTCTGCTGGTGTCTTTATTGTTCCGTTTATTGTTATTATTCTTTATTGTTCATTTAATCAAGACTGTGCACGTCACATAAGTGTTGCTGGAATTAATTATCACAAAAAAACCTTCAAACTTTTTTTTTTACAGTTAATATTTACAGATTTTTGTATCTGAATAGAAAGCTGCTCTCAGATGCTCCCTCATTCACAGAGGGTCACCACAGCAGGTAGGTCTATGGAATCCTTCCTGATGCAACCCCCAAGAGATTTGTATCCCCTCCTGAGATCACACTAGGGATCTTGTGGAAACCAGTACCACTAAGGATGCACCAGATTGGGCTTTTTTTGGTATCTGAATAGCAACTACAAATTGCCACTCTGCTTTTATGGTAATTTATTTGGTTCCGATCAGCCTGAGAAAAATGAAGAGGACTGAGGAGTCTAACTTGTATATAAACACTTACTGGTCTCTTTACTTTCCTTTTGTCCTTTTAATTCTTTCCTCACTGTTGTTGATATTAGCTAGTAAGATGTGATTATATCATTATTTTGGCGTACACGGCCAACTTTCTTTTTTAATAACATTTTTTAGGCCAAAAGCTCTTGTTCTTTAATAACTCTTTCTATCAACCAAAAAGCATAAGTATGATTTCTCATTTCTTTTTAAGGATATTGATACAATTTCTGTTTGGCATTTAATTAATCAAAAAAATATCTGCAATACTGGACATATATAAAATGTTGCTGGAAAAGTGATAACAATCTCATGCTGAAAAGACATAACTATTTGACTAATGCTGCTTTGATTTTGAATATTTCACTAAGAGTATCAAGGAGCTTCAATGAAAGGAGTTATGCTCTCTCTCTCTCTCCCTGTCTCGCTTGCTCTCTGGGCAGCAGGCAAATAGTTATGGTCAATAAAGAGTGCTACATGAGTATCAAAGTGTCTGCATGTGTCTGAGAGAGAGCAAGTCCAAGTGTGTCCATTTCAAAGGCTCTTCTCAAACAGACCTCTCCTTTAATTCTGCCACCCAGCAGGACGTGTACTCTCTCTCGATTTCTCTGTCAGACACACACACACGCACACACTGAGTCAGACAAGCCATGCACACTCTGCATCCTACGAAAGGCTAATAGGGTGAAGTGAGCATGTCTCCATCTGAACAGTAACCCTTCTTTATATTGGGTGCAGCCCTGTGGACTTGGGGTCCTACTACTGACATGCTGGGTTTTGGTCTTTAATCACCAACATCAGTGTGTTTTATAATCTGGGTAACATCACAAGTTTAGATGACAAGTAGATTAATCATGTTCCAAAATGAAATCATACCAGTGGCTGAACAAAGCTAGAATGAAAGACAGCACAGAGGCACTTATCATGGCAACACAAGTTCTGAGCACAAGCTCCATAGAGGCTGGGGTCTATCACACCAGGCAGGACCCCAGGTTCAGGCTGTGTAAAGATGCCTCTGAGACAATCCAGCATATAACAGCAGGATGTAAGATGCTAGCAGGCAGGGCATACATGGAACGCCATAACCAAGTGGCTGGCATAGTATACAGAAACATCTGTGTCCAGTATGACCTGGAAGTCCTGGGGATACGGCCTCTGTGGCAGGTGAGAATGACTGACCTAAGATCTTGTGGGACTTCCAGGTACAGACAAACTGTGATGGCTACCAAAAGTTCATAGAAGTGGTTGACAAGTAGAGGGGGATGGCCGTAGTGATACCTATAGCTAAACCAAGTGATAGCAACATCAGGAAGAAAGAACACGTGAATCTGGAAAAATACCAAGGAGTAAGAAGAGAGCAAGAGAAGATATGAAGGGTGAAGTGGTCCCAGTTGTAATCAGAGTAATTGGGGCAGTGACCCCCAAATTGTGCAAATGGCTCCAGCAGATCAGAGGAACAACATCAGAGATCTCTGTCCAGAAAAGTGCTGTCCTAGGAGCAGCAACGACACTGCACAGGACCATCAAGCTCTCAGGCCTCTGGTAGAATGAAAGATGGATGACACTGCCATGGGGTGCTGGACCATCCCTTCACAACCATGCACCATATAGTGTGAATCAGTTTAAATTTAGTTATTGTTCTCCTTGGCATCCCGCTGATGCTATATATATATAGAGAGAGAGGCAGGGCACACCCTGGAGAGGTAACAGAGGTGACACAGGGCTAAACATGCACGACAGACACCCATTCACAGTCACAGGTTCACAGAAACACTCACTCACAGGATCACCAATTAACCCACTAACAGCATTTCTTTTGGGCTGTGGGAGGAAGCTGGAGAGAGAACCAACACAAACATAGGGATGCATGCAAACTTCACACAGAAATGCCCCAAAACAGTTGGTGGAGCTGAACTCAGGACCTTCTTACAATGAGATAACAGTACTAACCACCACACCACTGTGCTACCCATGATCTTACAAATTTTTAAATTCAGTGTTTTAGAAAAAAAAGCAGAAATTGTCAAATTTATCATTTTACAAAAAGTAGAAAAAATATCAAAGCACAGTATTATTTCTTGATTAGGATGTCAAATTACAGTGATTTACTTACAGAAAATTAGTGGTTGAATGTTATGACTGATTAATTTCTGACTCCTCAGAAAGGTCCAGTGTGTCGGTGTAAATTTGAGAATAAGAAAATGTGTGATGACTGTTTCAGAAGTCATATGTATGATTCAATATTATTTTCTTTAATGTTTTTATAGGAAAAGTGATTGATGCATACTGTAGAATATGCTGCTTTGCCAACTAAACATCCAGCTTAACAGACCGACAAGTTTTGGTACATATCGACCAGTTTTACTTGTCATCATGTCTCATAGTGTTTGAGACTTGTAGAAGAAATCTGACCACTGTTCCTCCTCCTGGTCTTCTCCAGGAGGAGAACTAAACTGGTTTTAATCTTGATCCTGAGTGAGACAACTCTCTGCCTCTCTGCAGCATTGGTGTTCAGCAGAGTATCTCTTTGAAGAGTCTGGACATGGAGGGTTTGAACAGAAGTGTGGCTGCTCTCTCAGCTGTAGCTCTGTCTAACCCTCTTGTTTGACCTCCTGAAGTTGTCTTCACCAGGGTCCATCTTTTTCTTTCTGATGAGTTGTAACGCTGTGTCCTGCAGCCTTTGCTTGAGCAAGTTGGCGCTGCACAGCCGATCTGATAATTTCCATGTGCAGGGTGGCTTGTCCTGGAAGAAGGAGAGCGTGTAGGGTGCCTAGGATGGAGAGGCTGACTTTGCTATTTATGGTGACTGGTCCTTCACTATTGTACACCACTCAACTGTAAGGCAGCTCTATATCTCAGCCATTGTTTCTGCTGTGCAATGAGGCAGGTCCTGCAAAAGGAACAGTAATGCATCACTTGGTTGCAAAGGAAGGATGCTTCAGCTGTGCATGGTGGTTGGTCCAGGAGAAAGTGCAGTGCCACAACAGAGGGATTTTATTTTCCAGGGTAGCTCATCCTGAGGATGATTTCACTGTGCATGATGGCTGGTCCTAGATCTATAGTGGAAATATGTTGCATATGTACATTTGCAGTGGGATGCCAAGGAGAACAATAACTAAATGAAAACTGACTGAAGCACACTATATGGTGCGTGGTCGTGAAGGGATGCTCTAGCACCCAATGCACTGTCATCCATTTTTCACCGTGAAACTTAATTCCTTTAAGCATGTCGACAAACACAGATGACACATTTCTGTGACTTCTGTTTAATTCCAATTATTGATGATCTAGATCTAAAATATAAAGAAAGAAGAATCCACTATGGCTCTCATCTGAAAATACAGCAGAGAATATTGCCAACCTTTAAGTTCTTCAGACAAAACAAACATAGCTGAACATACCATCTGGATGAAGAGTTTAATTGCTTTCAGACTGAGTGGTAATGAGCGCTTTTTATTCATGAAATGAAGAAGATTTTCATCCAGACACTCAAGACAAATATGTCCTCTGTCAGTAAAAACTTTGTACCATTGAATCAAGTTGTATTTGTCAGTTATGCGTTTTTAGTTACTGCAGCCCAGCCACCATGGAACATACGTCATGGGTTTTACATTAGCTTGATATACAATAGGTAGGTAGATAGGTAGATACATACATACATACATACATACATACAGTGGCCTTGATCTATAAGATTTCTTATATTCATGCAATTTATTATTTTTAAACAATCGTGTGAATTTCACAGGTTCAGTAAAAGGACTAGATGTTATAGTCCCTGATAATGCATTGCTTTAAATGGAGAGAATCTTGAGGGATGGCTGTTATGAGGAAAGGCAGCCCAGAAACTTTACCAGCAGCACACATCATTGTGTGCCTCAACTTTCGGTCTTTTACCCAGGCTAATCTGCCATTTTTTTCCCTTTGTTAGGTTGAGGGATTAGAGATCTGATCTAGATTATCATATTAAAATTTGGGACACATCGTCAGTAGTGGACCTTGGATTCATCGGGTGTTTCGACCATTATCACTAGACACCCTCATCCAAGGAGGCCCTGCCAGGGTTGATCAGGCCCCAGAGTGTGTCACTGGCAGTGTTGGGAAGGCTACTTTTAAAATGTATTCCATTACAGAATACAGAATACATGCCCCAAAATGTATTCTGTAACGTATTCCATTACGTTACTCAATGACAGTAACGTATTCTGAATACTTTGGATTACTTAATATATTATCATGCTTTTTACAACAACGTGAATGTACTATTGCTGTGTGATTTATTACTATTACTGAAGGTCCGCGACTCCGAACTGTAGTAAAGGGACCTCTGACTAATACGGCGGGGTCCCTGTCGGCTCGTAGCCGAAAAATAGCTTTACTTTGTTGTGTGGGTCAACTTTTCTTGCGAGAGACAGAGAGAGGCGTTGAAAGACTGCTCCAACGGAACTTATTGTTTTCGGAGGAAAACACGAACACAGTGTACAGTCGAGT
Source organism: Diplotaxodon limnothrissa (assembly GCF_057381915.1). NCBI lineage: Eukaryota > Metazoa > Chordata > Actinopteri > Cichliformes > Cichlidae > Diplotaxodon > Diplotaxodon limnothrissa. The sequence continues at coordinate 10,199,776 of NC_140612.1, read as the reverse complement.
CTTAATAGCTTACTTACAACTGGGCTCGTCAGGCACTCTTCTTGGCTGCAGTGGTTATTATTATATTTACATGCTTCCAGCTCCCGTTTTTCCTCGATGACAACTCGTACCTTTCCACTCCCCTTTCTCTCCCTCCTCGCGCTCACAGACCCATAACGTGTATGGCAGTCCATTCTCCCAGCAGCACGGACTACACTGCCCATGATGCTACATTCTTTAGAGCTATGCTTGTAGCATTCTGCCTGTTAGCTTAGCACAACAACGAAAAGGCGCTCTCTCACCCAGGAAACATGCAGTCGCAGAGAGAGAGAGAGCGTCGCCCTGAAACCATGGCAACCGTAACGCTGCCGCCTGGAACAACAGAAGGTAGCTGTCAAACAAAACCCAAACAGTCCTGACCCGCAACAAAATGAAACAGGAAAGTACTGCGGTGTAATCCATTTATTTCAACAAAGTAACTGTATTCTGAATACCACCTTTTTAAACGGTAACTGTAACGGAATACAGTTACTCATATTTTGTATTTTAAATACGTAACGGTGGTACATGTATTCCGTTACTCCCCAACACTGGTCACTGGTTTATGTTAAATTGTTTTTTCTCTTCGTACTTCTTCTGTTTAGTTTTCTGCAGTTTATTTTCTCCTATCTGTCACTTCAACTGAGAAATAATACTTACCTCTTAAGCATTTATGGAGCCTCACTTCTTCAAAGGGATAGAAAAGGTGATAGAGAGAAGTAAGACAAAAGGGACAAGATAGGAGAAAGCAGAGAGGAGACCCGGAAGGGGGGCGCCCGATCTGGCTTCCCACACCTCCCCGCCGGATCGGGCTGTACACGTGATCTGGCGGTGTGTATTGTTAACAAATAGACCGTTCTGAGCCAAATCTTTGGCATTCCCAAAACTCCCGCCATTTCTACCAGCCTATTTTGGGCTCCCAGTCAGCGTCTTGTTTTCCTGAGAAGGTAGAGTGGAGAACATCTGTGACGTTATTAAAATACTGAACAGCAAAGCTGAAAAGAAAAAAATCACACTTTAATTTTCATTCACAATATAATACTTTAACAACAGCATCTGTCGCTATGTAATTGTTTTCAACAACTGATATAAAAAATATGAAACTTGTCATTTGTTACAGCAAAGTAAATGTGCATGATTGAGAAGTGTGAAGAACAAAGTACATTTGAAGTACTTTAACCCTCCAGCAGTATGCATTGCTTAATTTATATTTATATTAAAGTTGATTTAGAGATGTAAATTTTGAAATGCTGAATGTATTTTTAAGCTTATGAATTTACCACTATATATGGCAATATAGTTTTTTTTCCCACCTTTTACATTTTCTATTTCTGCACTTGCTCATGTAGAGACGAATGTTGGTGATAGTGACCTTTCTGATCCGAGGGTCACCTGTCAAACTCTACCCATAATCCACCATCCAAAGGCCAATCAGGAAAGCAAAGTCAACATTTCCCTTCAATACAAAAGATCTTACTGACTTCCCTTGTTTACTCCTCGCCTCTGTGGACGCACACACAGACACACACACACTCGAGCATTCACAAATGCAGACACAAGCAGACACAGGCAAACATACACAAAGAGCAGCTGTTTAAACTCTGAGACTGCATTGTGTTGAAAGGCGGCCTCGCTGCAAACATGGATAAAAAAAGGATCAGATGAAGATGTACTAACGGCAGTAAATGTCTCAAATCATCTGTTGACAATATTTCCTGTTATCCATTTATATTTACCAGAAATGTAAAGCAGCACAATAATCCCTCGCCAACATCTTTACTAAAATGTTAACATAGATACTAGTGAGACTGTCAACACAACAGAAACAAAAATAATTAAAGATTATAAAGTTTATTCTAGATAAAATAAATTCTATAAAACATAGTCCCTATATATGTGCATCTATTTATCTCTCTCTCTCTCTCTCTCTCTCTCGTGTGTGTGTGTGTGTGTGCGTGTAAAAACAACAAATAAAATAAAATTAAGGTTAGTAAACAGCATTATGAAACAACAACACCATAACCAGCCCTAGCCTATGGATGAATCGATAGTCTAAATACATTTTTTGTGAAGTACAATAAGAATAAAACCAGATTAACCGTTGTTTGTTCTTAAAAGGTACAAAGAGCAACCAACTCCACAAGACTGTACTAACTACAGTAAAATGCCAAATTATCAAACAATAAATATATGTGAGATTTTGACGCTTGCAGAGCACAAAGTATATTACAAAGAAGTACATTAAAAACCTGCATACTCTCTCATTACAGCTGGATTACAAAAAAAACACACAACATACATCTAATGTTAAACTCAATCCTAATGACCAACACACAAATATACTACTATACTAACTACATAATTACTGTTAGTCTTTGCTATCATGATACATTATGACCTTTATTCATATGAATACATGACTGTCTGAACTGTCTTGTGCAAGGGTGAATTCATCCAGAGGGTGGAGAACAGAAAGAGTTACACCTGATGTGACCGACTGACTCCCCAAAAGTAAAATTTGGAATGCAAAAAGAATCCCTGAGGGGATGGATTAGGACTATTTTAAAGGTGGACATTTTTTTTAGCCTTGGAGAACCACTCACTCTGTTCAGCTACAGCATGTTTATTAATTTAAATGTATTGCTGACAGTAGGTTAATGAGGACAAAGTGGCTCAGGTGGAATGAGGCCAATAATGATATTAAGAGGCCCAGAGTGCAGTGTGGGCAGGTCCAAGATAAGTCTCTTCTTTACTTGAAGCTAGCCTTACAATGTCAAAGAGGACTCCTATATTTTAGATCAATACACATTATTTTTCAATGTGCTCTAATTTTGTATATCAAGTTGGTTCTTCTTTCCGCTGTTATTACAAAACAGTCACTTTTATTTTTAGACATTTAAAAAAGTCAAAATTATTATTTTTATACACTACATAAAAACAGGTGGATGCTGTCGTGCTTAGTGTTATTTAAGTGTGTTAAGATGCCTACTCTCTTATGAAGAAAAGTCAGAATTAAACGAGTCATTGCTTTTTTTTTTCTTTGTAATGTTTGTGTGTGTGCAGTATGTGTTTTTGAGTTTGTGCTTTATCTGTCTAGCTTTATCTTTCCACCCCTCCTTTCTCTTTCTCTCTCGCAGGATTAAACATGTTTATCAATTATCACTCCATCTTGCCTCCAGCTCTCAGCACGCCATACAGCTAATTGAATCATTTAACAATCGCTACTCCTCAGGGAGTGTGTGTGCTTGTAACTGTGACTGTGTGATGTGTGTGTATGTGGGGGGGCGGGGGGCAAAGGGGGAGTTGTTTGCAAACATGATGATGCCCTCGGGTGCTCGCAATGCACTTGTCAGATATGTTTATTAATTTTTGATGCATGCACATACACACTTAAGTACACAGATGGATCCTGGCAGTGCCTGGTTGCACCATGTGTTGGTCACGGCTGGGGGCCTCCCCTGTTGTACCACTGGCAACTGGTGTGTGTGTGTGTGTGTGCATGTGTGCATGTGTGTTTGTGTGCATTGGTGTATGTTACAAAACAATGATAGTGCTGTAGCAAAACAGATTGCACAACATTTTAAAAATCTTAAATTCTACATGGAATTATTTTTAGCTTGCTTAAACTGTTAATGCTGAACATCAGCTTAATAAAGAGAAATCAGATAGCACTTTAACTTTTTATTATGGAATCTGCTGTCTTTAATCTGTGTCAGTTTACTTTAAGTATTCTTTCATTCCTGCCACAACCAGCCAGCCATCAGGCTTGAAACTTCCCATGCTACATCAGATTTGATTTAGGGCAAAGAAAAAGAATAGCAGCAATAGTGCAAAGAAATCTGGACATAGCTAACTGGCTAACTAGAGCTTAGCGGCTAACAGTGTTCCTACTGTACAAAGTAACACAATAGCTTTTGAATCCCCATTTAAATTCCAGTAGTATACTATGGTCATAGCAAAACAGTAAGTTGATTGGCAGGTAGGCTAGCTAACACTCTGTAGCCTATTGCCTAGCTGCTGGCTAGCACTGGAAATTCAATTTCAGAGTTACATGTGGGCATCTTTAGTTAGCCAACACCACAAAATACACAAACACCCTTAAATAAAATGCTTGAAAAGCATTCACACTAATTTAACATGTTGCATATCAATTTATAGGCTGCATAGTATTATATTGAAAGTGCAGAGTCATCGAATAATGAGGATGAAACAGAAAAGGATTTTTTTTTAAAACAACCAAATATAAATGAATTAATTAATTAAATCAAACCTTTGACACCGAGTGCTATCTGGATGTAGTTCAGCTGCCTGTGAAAATATAACTTCATGTGTCTGATGGGAGGATTCCTGGCTTGAGAGAGAAATCCTGAAGAAAGCAGGATGACATGAAAATTACGGGGCAGCAGAGGCTCAGCGAGCAAGAGGGGGGAGTACAGTCCCCCTCCCACAATCCCATCTTGTGACCAATTCGTCACCGCGACAACCATCACCCCCACCTTATTCTGGGATGTCCTGTAGTTATGTTCTTCAATTATGTCTCCCTCTTTAATGTTGCGGCTGCACATCCATATTTAGTCACCCGCTGCAATTTTAGCTGCCGCGTTGAAATGCAACCGTCTAACCCTGGAATCAAAGGACAGATAGAATTTCCTCAGGCAGGGAGAGACAGAGAGATTTACATTTATTTCTATATTCTTTCAGGCTACCTCTGCAATTTGAGCCACAACAGGAAGATTTTCAGCATGCCAAGCAACTTTCAAGGAAAATGTGAGGTATGGCAATTTATCCACTGTACGTGACATATTTTATTTTTGCCTCCACTGTAGGCCCTGAGAATACGTATATATTTAAAAACGGACCGAGGGAACGAACACGACAGTGAAATCTGCTGCAACAATTATATGTAAAACGTAAAGCAAAGGTTGAAAAGGCAAAGTGTAAATGAAATCCAGCCTATTGTTGATCCTTTATCATTAACTTTCTAGTAAAGTCATGCTTCTGTGAGGGGATCTGTGTACAGTCTAGACACATTTGCAAATGTCAGCAGAGATGCCTGAAACAAGCATATACTCTTTTGTCACGTTCAGAAAAAGTTGTAAAATCTAAAAGGTTTGTCTGGGGAAAGTTGTTAACTTACCTGTATATAAGATATATATATAATATGAAATTCTTAGTTTTGAACTCCAGAGGAAATGAGCTGGCGTGGATCATACATCAAGGTCATTGTACAATAGAGGCTTTCCAGGAACAATAATAAAACAACAACTAGTGTAAACTTTTCTACATGTGAAATTAAGAAATTGTTATTTATTAACTTGAATACTTCACCCTGTTTTCATACTAATTTTCTCAAAATACCTCAGCGACTGTTGCATGAAGCCAAAATCAGGTCCCATAATGCAAACCCCCGCAAGCAGTAAAATAATCTAAACAAGTATATATTTAAGTTGTTTTGTTCATAAATTGTTTGCTATTATATGTTTCTTTTTATTCCTTTGGCATCAGTGCCACAGTGTACCAGTTGAAAGCATGTGCTCATGTATGTTGTCCTTTGGGGAGCTTTGCATTTTCCATTTTGTTTAACTTTGCTTTTACTGGTTAGCGAGTATAGTTTTCACACACAGTTTTTACTTTTTTATTGATTTGTGTTTTGGGCAACAGCACCATTTGCTTGTGGCTAAAATATGCCATGATCTTAATCTACTTTTGAAAATGAATGAGATCCTAAGAGGTCCTCAAAAAGCCTCCATTATTGACTAATTACTAGTGAGACCCAGCTTATCATTCCATTACCTGGTGTGTAAAAACACTGATGTCAATGTATATCAGTGTGTCAGAAGCAGTTTCTAACATCATGGGCCCCAACCAGTCATAATAGATGCTCCTCCTAGGCCTGCTTTGTGCCACACAGGCTTCTTCCTATTAAACAAGAGTTTCTTCTTCCTATTAAACAAGAGTTTCTTCTTCCTATTAAACAAGAGTTTTTCCTTACCACTGTTTCCAAGTGCTTGCTCAAATGGGGTATTTGGTTGTTGCGGTTTTCTTTGTGTTATTGTAAAGGTTTACCTTGCAATATAAAGCACCTTGAGGTGTCTGATTTGGCATTATTTAAATAAAACTAAATTGAAATAAATTTAATTGAAAACTATGATATATATTATATACGCTCAAACTTTGTAGCATAAACATTTTAAACAAATTGAAAATCCAGTGGACAAATCACATAATGCTCTTTTATATAAAGATAGTAATACACAAGCTAGCATTTCTAATGCCTCTATCTTTGGAGTAGTTAAGTATTTGCTTAATGATTACAGTGATTACACTCCCATTCACAATGGGAATGGGTGTATATACAGTCATGGAAAAAAGAAACTTTTCACAGGGCTACTGTGAAAAAGTAAATCCCCTGAGTCAGTAGCTAGTAAAAGCACCTTTAGAAGCAAAAGCTCAGAGTAATTGTTTTCTGTATGACTTGGTTAGTCTCTCTTATCATTGTGGAGGAATTTTAACACACTCCTTTACAATGTTGCGTCAGTTCATTGAGATTTGTGGGCATTTCTACTCATGCAGATTTCTACTTATGTCCTGTTACAGCATTTCATTCGGATCGAGATCTGGGTTTTGGGCCACTCTATCACTTTGTTTTTTGCCTTATTAGCCATTACCCGGACACATGGTCTTACAATTGACTCTAGACTACTTTGGTATAAATGGAGTTAATGGACAACTTGGCGACTGCAAAGGGCCCAAGTCCTGTTGTTGCAAAATAAGCCCAAATCATCACATTGTTCCGCAAGTCTTGCTGTTGTTCAGACACAACTTTGCAAACCTAAGCAGTGCTGCCATGTTCTTTTTAGAGAGAAGAGACTTTCTCTTGGCAACTCTTCCAAACAAGCTGTAATTTGCAACTTTTAGTTCAAATGTTGGTTAGTAGAGATCCCCTGGTTGATAGTGATAGTACTGCAGTGTCTGACTACAAGTTGGCGTCTTTCATGCTTGTGTCAGAGTGGTACAGGCAAATAGTCATAGCCACACATCATATGTTGTTAGCAAGTGGCTGTGGCCGTTGATGAGTACTTCACTGTGAGTGAAATCCCCTGACAAAATGAGTAAACCATGGAGGAGCAACCATCGAAAGATTATTAACAACAAACCTAATGAGATACTTAATACAACGTCACCTCGCCGAACATGCCCAGTTTGAACATGCTTCATTATGAGCAAATTTAGTGCGGTTTGCGGGAAATTGAAAAGTATTTTTGCTTAGAAGAAAAGTTCACTTTTCTTTCTATATGCTGTCAGTTGTAGTTCTTAGAAAAAAAGAATAAGAAAAACCATCACTATAGGCCAAGAAAACTGCAACTGGTGCATTTCTACTGGTAAGTTAGGTTAGCAGGTACAGACTAAACCAATAATGTTCCTGCTTATCATTGTTTTTGGTTTGCATTCTAACACCAAATTAAATAAATATGTGTATGTCTGTTTAGGATTAAAGTATTGCTCATATAGGCAAAAATGTAAGAACAGAAAACAAAACACAAAACAAACAAAGCCCAGGTGTGTTTTACACGCAGTGAAATTTCCCTCACCTGGAGATGGCTACAGGCCAAGACAGGTGTATAAGAAATGCGTTGTACCCCATGCAGGTGTGACAGGACAATCTATAAATCACACTGCCCTTCTAAGATTGACAAAATGGAAAAGATAAAAGAGTGGGAGTACATGGATTACAGGCCAAGTGCCAGAAAATCCATTTATGTTACACAATGAACTTGTGTACATCTTTTTAGTCTTAACAGCTTTGATTTACTGTTTGACATATTATGTTCTCAGAAGTTGGACTGAGATTAGTCAGGTTGTGTCAGAAGGGAATGACATTATTATTAAATTGAATTATCTTTTATAACAGGGGTTGTTTCACCATTGCTCCATTCTTTTCCTTAACATAACTGATTACGAAGACATATTATATTCAAAATGTGTTATAAAGAAGCAAGATTCAAAAGTGATTGAGGTTTAAAATGTAGCACAGCTCTACATAAACTTATATGGCTGTTGGTTAATGTTGGCAATGATTTGTTTTTATCATCAGTCCTTCGTGGTTATTGTTCAGCACAGGTGACTGACAGCCTGTTTTGTACTGTTTTTGTCTTTTGTCCAGACCTGGAAGGCATACTTTGCATAAAACGGGGAGAATGTTTCTACTTGTTTCATTACAATGAGACTGCATTACAAACCACTTTCCAAGGAACTTGGAACTTTTCATTGTTTTTGATCTACTTTGATCTACAGTTAGGCTTTGTTCTTTTTCGTTTGTTTGTTTGTTTGTTTTTAATCCAATCAACAAAAATCACACATTTAAGTATGATATTCTGCTAGTGTGTTACATATTCACATGGATAAGTAATAGAAGGAACTTGTATAGAGTTTGCAATGTTTTTGCATTGACAAAATAGCAAAATACTACTTTCAAGGATGGGGAAGAAAAGCAAAAATCCAAATCCAATCTGACAATCGAATTATGCTCCCATAACCAGCGTTTAAACAAATACAAACCATATTTAATTTGTTTACATTAATAAAACTTGACTTTAACAATCATTATATTCTGGTAAGTAAAGTCATAAAAACAGTCACTCAGTGATGTAATCATGTGAGTAGATCCAGTTTCTGTCCTAATAGGTAAAATTAGTAGATAATTTACTTTCATTAAAAAAAGAAAATCTACAAATGTCTACAAAATGTTTATTTTGTTATTTTTGACCATTTCTGAAAAAGAAATCCAACAAAAAAGTACAGCTTTATGATTTATGTCATGAAACTATAATTTCAAACTTCAACAATACCTTGAAAAATACAGATATAGTACCAATCAACGGTTTAAGACCAGTTGAAAAATGGCAAAAAAATCATATTTTGCATGGTTGGATCTTAAAAAGGTTTCAAGTAGAGCTTCAACATGCAACAAGAAGAAATGGGAGTCAGACAAACCCTTTTCTTGAGCATGTAATTTATTAAAAGCAACGCTTAAACTGAAACAGGCTGTTTTACAGCTGATCAAAAGTTTAAGACCTCCAGAAAATCCCATAAACTCCGAAAAAACAGAAATCAAAGTTCCAAACATGAACTCGGTAATGAGTAGCCCCACCTTTATTGTTGATTACTTCAAAAATTAGTTGTGGCCTGCTTGATGCAAGTGTTTCCATGAGGTGAGTGGGAACATTTCTCCAAGTGGTGAAGAAGACTGCACGAAGGGCGTCTACTGTCTGGAACTGTTATACATTTTTGTAAACTTCCATTGCCATCCATCACTGAAGGTTCTCAGTTGGATTTAGATCAGGGGAACACGCATGCATTGCGTACTGTAGCTTTGTCCTGTTGAAAAACCCAGTCGTTACCACACAGACCAGGGCCCTCAGTCATGAGGGATGCTCTCTGCAACATCTGGACATGTTTCAGTTTAAGCATTGTTTTCAATAAATTAAATGCTCAATAAAATCTTTTGTGTCACTCCCATCTCTTCTTGTTGCATTTTGAAGCTCTACTTTGAACCTTATTAAAATCCAAACATGCAAATTATGATTATTTAATGGGTTTAATTGTTTTGATAAGATTTTTTTTCCCGTGGGAACAATACTTTACTCCAACTGAGATAAAACTCTAAACAAAGCCTTTCATGTTTGTCTTAGTTTAGCTAATGAAAAGACAATAATTTAACACATTTGCGACATTGTGAAAGTTTGAAAAATACACCTGACAGCTGGATGCAAAGTACAGCTAATCAAGACCCATTTTCAACACACCTGCTGCTTGTTGCTCATCCCTTTCGGCAGTTTGTAAGTGGGCAGGTTTAGAAACTGACACTGCCGTGACTTAGTTGCCAGTAATTCTGCCCTGTGGCTGAAGTCTCCTGCCAGCTATACTGGCACGAAGCCAGTCTGCATTCAGTCAGCCTTATCCATTGTAGAAGTGCTTTGACAAAGTCTTTGGTTCTGAATCAACTTGCTGGCAAGGCCAGTTAACAAGAAAAAAAAAAACATAGCCTCTTAGCGTGCAGCAGCCGCAGTTATGCAGTTAACTTTAAATCAGTCCCATCCATAATATATTCATTGTCATCAGATCAAAGTGAGGGGATTAACTTGAACCACACTAGTTACTTCAAAAGACACAGCCAGACAATTGCAACTTGTTTTTACAGATTGTGGGCAGGATATCAAAGGGTGCTATGTAAAAACACGATAAGATGTTAGAAGTGAAAACACAGAAGAAGTTAATTAATCGGTTTACCGGCATGTATGAAGGAAATAACAGTCTATATTCCCATCCACTCTGCAGCACCTGGATGTTAAATGCCAGAGCAGTTTTACCTGGAACTGCAAACCAACCAATTATATGAGCGACGTTTATGTATCTTTGAGAACAGACTTTAAAATAACATTATGTGAAATAGTAGATTCCAAATATGCCTGATTAAAATTTGTCAGCCTTGAATTCAAGGTTATCTTCTCAGGCCTGTCCAGAGAACATCCAGCGCAGCTGCTATTTTTAGATCGCTCCAAGGAAGTCCCCTTCTGACCACTTGAACTATGTGTGGTTTCAGTGAAGTGATTCCCCCGGGGTCAGACCGTCAGTGGAGAGTGTAATGCTATGATTAATTTGAAGAAGAACAGTCTAAACAGTGGTGCCTGCCCAGAAAGTGTGTTTTCTGTTTTTTGGCTATAGAAACTCAATCACCACCTGGATCACTAACAAGATTTGCCTCCTGCCTTTCATTCACTTCAGAAAAATGAAAGTCAACTTGTAAGATTGATAATGTGACTAGTGTTGGATGTAATCACATCTGTTTCTGTAACCCAGCTATGCAAAGCATTACTGCTCTGAAGTCAGTAGTCACATAACAGTTGTTAAGCGTACAATTGTGTAGTAACTTTAAAAGCTGTTCGATTACCTGCTGGGGTGAGAATAAAAGCAAATCTGCCTTTTTTTAACCTGCTCACTTACCGCAGTTGGCTAGGTTCAGTTACATGTCACTAAATTCTGGGCCTTGGTTTAATGAAGATTGCATTTTAGCATTAGATCAGTTTATTCAGCCAGCATCCTGAGTAAAACTAACAGAAAGGCGAGTTCATGTTCCGCATTTGAGCCTTTCAGGTTTCACTCTGGAGAGAGAACACTCGGATATGCACGTGTGCTTCTTGGAACAAGACCAAGCTTTTAGAGATTTTATTTGAGTTTATTTCAGTTTTATTTGAGAAATAGCAGACTCATAAGTGAAGTTATGCTGCGTTTCAAACTGTATTCTTCTCTGCTTACATTTGCCATTTTGAGAGTGTTAGCATGTTCAAACTGACAAGTACGTGTAGTGCAAAACAGTCAAAAAATGTAGATGCGTATTGATGTACAATTATCACTTTAGCGGCTGTCATCTTGGCTACATGGGACTGATCACCTGGAGGATATGCGGTCTCAGCTATGGTTACAAAAGTACCACTGCTAGGAGCATGTGGCAGTTTAATTGTAGCTTTATCATACACACATTGTGTTGACTTTTATTGTATGTTAATATATTAACTTGCTTACAATTTCAAAGTATGATCATTAATAAGTACGATCACGTTTCCATAAGTCGCAGTGTCAGTCAGCCTTCCCAGATAATGAGGTCATCCTTTAGTGCTTAGTTTTTACGTTTCAAGTAAGTGTCTCCTCTTGTATCTGTGCATGTCTGCATGACACAATGCCTTCATTTATTAAAGATTCTCATAGCAAATGGAAGTATTGTGGATTTGCAGATATTCAAATTCACATTTTCCCCGTACTTTATATTAGTCCTTTAGTTATGTTCCGCCTACCAGACAGCATTTTCCTCCACTTCAAAGAAAAGTGAGACTCTATCAGCAGTGACATGAACAGAAAACCTAATCTAGTGACTGAGGAAGTTCAAAAACATATCACTATTGTTCAAGTGAATTGAAGACATACAGATGCAGTCAAACAGTGGTCACCACTGGCAGTGGTATCGCTCTGGTAATTAAGCCATTTTTTTCCTGTGCAGTTCAACATTCTTATTGTTATGTCTCCTATAATTTAAGCACAACTTTTGCATTTTCAATAACAACGTAAAGCCTGATCGATAAAAACGTTTTTGAAAATGCTGTTTATTGAACTTTCTGACTAAACAAAAAATGATAGAATTTAAAAATCTCCTAATTGATGTCTATTTTTTTTTTATCTGGCATTTTGTGCAGTCTATCGCTTAAAGCATATTGCAGATTAATTCGGGTTTTTTTTTTTAGAAAAAATCTTAAAAACTCATATATCAGTTATGATGCACTTGGTGTTTCTACTGGTTTTTCGTTTCCACTGCAGACTTTCAGTAGGTTTTAGAATGACTTTACACAAGGGCACAAATACAAAATCAAAAGTTATCAATTTTAAAATTGTTTTTTAACCAAAGTTGCTGACTTTGGTCTTGATGCAGAATTCTAGTTTAGTTTATAGTCTTTACATTTAGAATAGCTATCAGGATGTTTCTAATTAACTCATGTTTGCTAACACGTGTCTTATGAGTATGTTTTTTGAATGACAAATCAATTTTTTTCATGCAAGATCGATGCTGCACCCCTGACCTGCTGTACAAAAGAGAGACTGAAGTTTACACCAGACTTGCAATCAAAAACATAGGTGTATACTCTAATGCAGTTTGTGCAAGCATGACTGCCTGACATACACACACGTGCACTGCTTGAAGACATATGCAGTGGCGTCCAATAGTGATGTGTTGGTCGCGAACGAAATGGCTCTTAGAGCCGGAGCTTTGATTTGAACGACGCGAGCCGGCTCCTTATCGCGAGCCGTGGGTTTTTTTTTCTTTCTCTCACCCTCTCTCTCGCGCTTTTTTTCCACTTCACTCCGCATGCGAGCTTGTGCTTTGCGCTGGGAAGAGGGGGGAGGGGCGGTAGTTACACTCGCAGTAGCACAGGAACAGAGCCGGAGGGAGAAACAAGCTGTGTCCCAAAACATCGGCTGCATCCTCCGGAGGCCGCATTTGAAGGCCGATTACGTCACAGCCAGGCGACGAAGGCTGTCCCAATTCGTTGACTCCTTCAAATGCGGCCGACAAATGCGTCCTTCATTTCCCCGAATTTGAAGGATGGGTCGGGTGTGTCCTTCGTGGCCCACCATATCCAAGAATTCATAGCGCGGCCCAGCCAAATTTCAGCTGCCAACAATGGCGGCCGCTACTGAGTTTTAAATTACTCTTATTAATCTTTCTGGGCCACAAAATAAACTTTTATCATATTTTAAGGCGAGAAAGTAGCTGTGTAAATTACAAAAATCTGCTTGGTTTATCAAGACATCACATTTTTGCAAAAGTGTGCCGACGTTTTTTGGAGACGTCTGTTACCCACCAGCTCGATAGCAAGCCGGGGGGTTCAATGGTCACTCCAGCCGGCGAGAGCAGCGGACTCCTGGCTTCATCGTTTTCAGACCCCCGCTCTTTCGCTACTCAGGTTAAACATGATATAAGTCACTTGGATAACTTAAAAATGTAATTGTTTGCCTTTTTTCGGTGTTTTATTTGTTCCGGAGTAAATCGGTTTGGCTGAGATCAAAGTTACTAGATTATTAGATTAAATAAAACTTTATTAATCCATCGGGTGGGTTCCTCCGGGATTTTCACACAGATGAATAAACGTTAAACAGAAAACTGATTAAACAGAAGTGTGAGACGGTCGAGAATTTATGCCAGTGTCCTGTTATATTTTAGATAGCAAGGAGCAGACGGCCAAGTTTATTAAACTCCACCAAGACAGTGGTGACGCAAATCTGAATGCTAGACCGTCCAGTTTCACAGCCTCGCACTTCCGGCCTTCTCGGTCTTTGAAGGACCCGGCCCACGTAGACCGCAAAGGCCGGGTCCTCCGAAGGATGCAGCCGACGTTTTGGGACACAGCCACAGAGAAACAGCCAGGGACAACAACGTCACATTAGAAAGGTATAGTAATCATCCACAACTATTTTCAGTTGCGGATGATAAAGGATTCAGAAAGTTTATTCATGCAGGCCCATATGACAGAGAATATGCATGTTCTTTTTGTTTTCACATTATAATTTATATTTAATTGTGTTGTGGTTTGCAGTGTTTTGTGTTGTTTCACTTTAAATTTATTTAAAAGGAAAAAGCTGAAAATTGAAATAGTTAAAAGTTGAACTGTGAATAGTTCATTTTTGTATTATATGATTTATTTATTACATTTTATGTGGAGTGAATAAATAAAAGTATATTTACGGTGGCCCCTACAGACAAAGCACATAAAAACTCAAAACACGTACAAAAGACAACAGAAGTGCTCCAGGATGCTGGGCGCAGTGTTGAGCTTTTGTTACCTCGTGGCTACACAAGCCAGCAAGTACCAACGACCCGATTTGGTGTGTGATAGTAACAGGTAAATGAACTTTTTTTAAAATTATTTGAATATATATGAGTGCTTGTGTATAAATACACAAACCATACGCATATGATTTCAATTGTGTAATTTAAGTGATCTAGTAGCTCTGTTTTGGAAGTTCAGTTCATGCTAGAAATGTGTTTTGGAGTTTGTACATGTTTTGTCTCTAGGGGCCACCGCATATATTTATATATAAACATATATAAATAAAACCACTTTTTTTACATTAATAATTCCTTTTGTGCATAATTTTATATTATTGTTAATAATAAATTAATTAAAGCAACAAAACAACCTGAAGAGCCGGTTTGGAGCCGAAAGAGCCGGCTCTTTTTAGAGAACCGGCTCTTTTTAGAGAACTGGCTCTTTCGGTTCGGCTCACTGAAAAGAGCCTGAAATCCCATCACTAGCGTCCAAGGGTGGTTATTGTCTAAGAGGGAGGGGTTTGGATTTTTGACTGACAGGCCATTAGTTACTAGGGTTTGGTCAGTCATGTTGCTGGCTGACATCAGCGTGAAGGAATGCACCTTGGACCAAATATAACACACCTGCCTTCTTACACATAGATGTGTGGATGTGAGTGCTCTTACGTTAATATGTACAGTAAGCATGAGGGACAAAAGTCGCACACTTTAAACCTGTGGAACAAGCATGCACACCAAAGTAATCCAGCACTTTACAAACATGAACTCTGACCTTCAGTAAATATGACACGTCTTCCCTTCTTTCACATAGAAGAGTGCATGACATACCAAAACTACACTGCAACACAGAACGCTTCTAGTGCGTTTTATTTAATGAGGGAAATGCTTATTTAAAATTAGTAGGTTGAAATTAACAGAATATCTCATAAAACTGAGTTTAAATTGAGTTATTGTGATTTGAGCTCTTCACATATAAATGCTTTCTGTGTAAATGTTGTATGCAAGGTCTAAAAAAATGCTAAAGCAGTGTATGGGGCAACAGATTAGAAATATATTTCAAGGTGCTGTGCTTGAATCCTTTCGGTCAGAAATCAAATTGAATTTCAGACGTATTGATATATGCAACAAAATTTGAGTGCTTCCAGTTCTTTAAGTAAGACTGAAGGCATCAAATGAGCCACACTGACTTTTCCATGCTTTTGTATTCACATTGCACACATGTGTATTCACATTACACACATCCACACACGCAAAAAGTGATCAAGTTAAATAATGAAAATAAATAGTGTTTTTATTGGAACCTGTTTTTCAGTCTCCCATTCACTCACATATAGGCATTAAAGCTACAAATGCAAGCTGCTAATATGACACTGTAAATCAAATAACTTTCTATACTGTACAAAAAGACAGAAATTGGAGCTCTGAAAATACGTCAGCGTTGGGGTGTGAAGATAGAAAGCAAAATGCTCAATTCAATCTCCTGCAAATGTTGGTGTTGCATTTTTGTGAACTACGGCAGTGGTTCCCAAACTTTTTTTGCTAGGCCCCGCTTACAAGAAAAATGTTGCTCCCCTCCCCCCGCGCGCACACACAAACACATCCTCCAACCGCACACACCCATATTTTGCTCCATTGCGGTTTATTTCACACCTCAAACATTTAGTAAACAATTAAGCAAATACATGTAAACTGCAATAAATTACAGGTAGTAATAAAATAAACTACTAACTCTTTTACGCTACGTCCGCACTACACGGGTATTTTTGAAAACGCAGCTTTCTATGCGTTTGGCCTTTTCGTCCACACGTAAACGGCGTTTCGAATCACCGAAAACAGAGATTGTTTAAAACTCCTTTTTTGCGTTTAGGTGTGGACGAGGAATACAACGTCAAAGGTATGTGCCTTTTTTCACGTCACGCTGTGCTCCACGTTATTGTTTACATGAGATGAATTGCAGAATGGCAGATAGACACAAAATACTGTTAATCTGACCATCTTCGGTTTTTAAACGGTTACATTCAGCTATGCTTCATCTCCTGCTTTGCGTTTGTGTGGGCGCCCCGTGCTAGCAGTGTCCAAGCATTTTGTCCCCCCCCCCCCCTGCAATGGCCCCACACTTTGGGAAGGTCTGGTCTACGGGGATTTATACACGACAACGACAAACGTGCGCCGCTGGTGAAATGTGAGGACACTTTCTAAAAAACCAAAAGTTTGAAACTTTTCCACAAGAGGCAGGAAGCACCCGATCACTCAAAACATTTAATTTAATATCTGGCCCTGTGCCCGGCTGGATTGATAAAAAGTCGCCTTTCATGTAAGCGGTTGACGTTAGCATGATGAACAAGATAGAGACACAATGAAAACACGGCACAGCGGCCGAACACTGGAAACTGAATGGTGTAACTGTGACAAAGAGCTTGACGTGCAAATGTTTGCTGCCAGATAGCAGAAAAAAAATAATAAATGACTTAAGATGATAATGAATGTGACAGAGATCATTTATTTGTTTAAACTCACATGCACGCTATCTCTCTCGCGCAGACGTACACATATGAACAACGCACACTTGATGAGAATAAAACAAGAGATAAATGCATACTCACGACACTCAATTAATAGCATTGCTTCAAATCCATCATGCAATTACCAAACGTAAAATCACTGCCCTTTAAAGATACGGTAATGGCGACTACTAGCTTCTCTAAAAACAGATAGCGGCGTTCTCCTGATAGATTCCGGGGAACAATACCTAAATCATTTTCTTAATTATCTCCTCTGGAACTAATGTTGCAGATATGCCTGTGAATTAATTATTGGAGCTTGATATAAGAGAGGGAGCAAGAAAGAGATGAGCATTATCCACAGAATCTGTTTTTTTTTGTTTTGTTTTTTTTTCCTAAATGGAGCATTCATTAAGGCGAAGGCAACTGTCAGTCACTCGACAAGACAAAACCCTGATTTCCAGAAATCAAATTAGCGCTGAAAACACACGAGTGGAGGGACAGGGAAATCAACAAAAGACAGCCGAGACCTTATTGTGAGCAGTGCAGCAGAGAATGTTTCTTTCTTCTGTGTTTTGTTTTGTTTTGTTTTTCCATACAGTGGTGGTGTCTGTACACAGCTCTTTCTATGCATGGGAAGGTCAGCCTCCTTTACAGGATAATGCTTCCTCTTTAGCAGCTTGGCGTACTGAACATGACCTTGTGAATCTCCCTCGGCAACACATCCACACTTACACACACAAATTAACTTTTTTACTTTTTATTTTCATTGTAGGTTTATATGTGTATGTGGATCGCCTGAATTTCTTCAGAATATGGCTTACTTTATGTTTTCTTCAGAGTGAGTACAGCTCCACTGCTGCAGGGAGCTCAATGAGCACAACAGAAATACATTCATGGCAGCACATATAGACTGAGTTAGCTTTCACTATAGACTTTACAGCATGGAGAGGCTGCTTTACTATTGCCAAACATTTCCCAGTCTATGGTTTTTGTAAGATTAAAGCAAAAACCGCACTATTTCTACACTTTTTCTTGTGTTTACATTGAACTCAAACACTAATATTAGTATATTTAATTATGAACAATATACAGCACAAAGTACAAGGGATAATTATGAAATTTAAATGTTATCTTACTGTTGGACCCTATGGCAGATATCATGAGGCTGAGAGGTTCGAGGTACTAAGCACTTTGGTCCTCCTCGGTTTCTCCTACTTCAATTCAGCCCTTGTCAATTTCTGAATTCAGGGTTTTTACATATTAGCCTGAGATTTTTCCGGTCCTAAGCCAAGTGAGGGCCAGCGCTATAAGTTAATAACTTGTACAAACCTTCCCAGCCTAGAATCTGTCAAGCTCTAATAAACCTTTGATATCCGGATACCTGCTGGCCTACGTGAATCTACAATAGGTTCTATGAGATTTTAAGACACCAATCTTGTGGGTGGCCCTTACTTTATTTCTAGAGCTTTATTCTGAGGTCTATTATCTCCTCAGTGTCAATCCTCCACTCCTATTTTATCTTCTACAGTAGTGTGATTTTATCAGGAATCTGTCCAATTCAAACCAACCTACAAAAAGCTAAATAGTGGGTACAATGTACAGATAGTAGGAGTATGACTTTTGAAATATTGCCCATCTTAATCCATCCATCCATTTTCTGACATTTATCCAGGTCTGAATGAGGGGCCAGCAATCTAAGCATAGCCACTCAAAACCCCTCTCCCCATTTTACCTCTTTCAGTTCTTTCGTGGGACAATAAGATGCTCCATATGACCCCAAATCCCAAAATGTCCTCTATTGGAGTGAGATCTGGTGAATGTGCAGACAACTGGAGTATA
The DNA here is from genome assembly GCF_057381915.1 of Diplotaxodon limnothrissa. Classification (NCBI taxonomy): domain Eukaryota; kingdom Metazoa; phylum Chordata; class Actinopteri; order Cichliformes; family Cichlidae; genus Diplotaxodon; species Diplotaxodon limnothrissa. Next base: position 10,181,038 of record NC_140612.1, on the reverse strand, counting down.
ATGTACACACTGTCATGTACAAGACACCAGTTTGAGATAATCCAAAGATATCCAAAGATGGGTAGACTGTTTTCACAAAAGGGATGGGCATAGTCAACAAGAATATGTAGGTACGCTGTGGAATTCAAACAATGCTCATTTGGTCCTTAGTGGCCCACTAAGGAAAGTATCCCCCACACCACTACACAGCCACCAGCAGTCTGAACCATGGATAGAAGGGAAGATGGATCCATCCCGTGTTATTTAGACCAAATTCAACTTCAAGGTTTGATGTTTTGTGCATTCAAAAATGTTCTTCTGCATACCTTGATTGTCATGAGTGATCATTTGAGTTAATGTTCTTATCCTGTCAGCTCAAAGCAGTCTTGTCATTCTCCTCTGACCCCTGACATCAACAAGGCATTTTCAGCTGGAGAACTGGATATTTTTTCTTTTTCTGACCATTCAGATTCAGAGATTTAGATTTCAGAGACATTTGCGAGGGAAAAACCGAGCAGATCAGCAGCTTCTGAAATGCTCAACTGACCCCAACAAACATTGCCATGTTCAACGTCACATAAATCACATTTCTACTCTGTTCTTTGGTTTGAAGTGAGTCTAGTGAGTTGGCTGCATGTGATTGGCTGAGATGAGATGAGCAGTTAAAAAGGTCTACTTATAAAGTAGCTTGGAACAGTACCTGACTTGAAAAGCACATCTGGACCACAAGAATCAGTCCTGGTCGAGATGTGCTTTCTCTTGTACAACTACACATATGCATCTATATCACAGTACAACCAATCCCTCTGTCATCGCTACTGAACGGACCCACGCGCAGACAGTTCTTTCAAGGAAACAAAAGGGGATTTATTTACAATAGGGATCACCTTAGTGCAAAATATATGTACAGTGAGTTGGGAGGGGGTCCAGGGCTCCAGGGAGAGAAGGGGGGGGGAATCCACACACACGCTTCCTCTTCCACTCAGTCACCGCCACCGCTCCTCCGCACACACGCACTCCTCTTCAGCCGCACTCGCTCCAACACTCCACACACTGCCCCACTTGGACAGGTCCGGTGATTCGGTCCAGAATCTACAGACAGAAGGTCAAAGGTTAGTTCCACAACATAAAACACGTGTAAGCGATTCTTCTTTGAATATGCCGCGAGCACGAACTCAGGTGGTTCGACGTTCCAGCGGTGAGCTGCTCTGTGCCACTGCCTTAAATAGCAGCTGGGGAAATCAGCCAGATCAGCCGCAGGTGGACACCATCCACAGGGGTGCGTGGGCCAAGAGTGAGAGCCCGTAATGAGCTCCACCCAGGCAGAGAGGAGGAGGAGAGACAAAAAACTAAAACTAACAACAACAAAACCTGTAGCCAGCGTGGGCCAACCAGAGAGACACGGGGACCGTGACACCCTCTAATCATTTATTAGTGCAGCTGTAGGGCAAACAGGATTATCAACAACCCTCCCACAAAAAGACACAGAACTCATTCTCTGCCCCTCACACACACACACACATCAGTTTCTCATCGATCACGCTGCTCTGACAGAGATCAAACTCTGTCAACCAGTAAGGTGATAAGGCCTGACGTTATAGGGTGGAACTCTATTTGTGCGAGTGTGACGATGATCTCTCTGATGCCGTTATCAACAGGCCAATGGCAGTTTAAATTAATGCTTTCACACTTGTGCTTTATGGTCTGCATACACACACAGATAATGGTCATTTCTAATCGGAGGAAAACGAATCACCTGAGTGGACAAACAAAGCGGTTCTTATTTTCCACTGTGTATTTTTTCTTTCTGTTTTTCCTCTTGCTCTCAGACTTGCTTTGGTTACAGAACATAGGGGGGCTAGAAAGTGAAGGATTTGAGGGTCTTTATGGCAAGCATATTCAAAATCCAAAACGAGCCATATCTATAAACATATAGATTCCCCATTATTCCCCAAAATTATACGCGGCAGTGCAGGACAGGTAGCAGGCAGGATTAAAGAGGAGAGAAGAGGAGTGCAAGAGAAAGAAACAGAGTAAATAAAACTCAGAGATAACAAGTTCATAAAAAAGAAGTGTGCATTGTAGACATGTAGACATCAGACCATATTTCCATATGAACGCAGCACAGAGAGAAACAGGTAAATGCGCGACTTACAGTTTGTGCACATGAAAATTTTAAAAACTTACTTCTAAGTGTCTCACATGCGTACGCACACCCGCCACATATGCAGCTCGCCCTGATGCACACACTCCACCTTTTGCACACACAATCACCTACTCCACCTTGCAAACACACTTGCACGCGCACACACACACAAACCCTGCACCTTCGACACACACCTTCCACCCCACCCCTTCATTAATACTTTCCTCTCTAAAGCGAAGGAGAAAGCCCTCCAATTATAAGAGACTCCTCAGCAGACGGGCTCAGTGCTGCATTTATTAGGAGCTCATTTGGCTAAGCAGGGCTAAACACAGCGCATCTAAGAGAGGCATTGGTGGGGAGAGAGGGTGGGGGTGCAAGAGGAAGTGGAATATGCATCCACTTTGTATGTGAGTGTGTGTGTGTCTGCGACACATTAAAAGGAACATCCCCGTATTCTGTCCTAATCCAAAGTGATTTGAGATGGCATTGGGAGGGGGTGCTGCAAAGCAGTGCTGGATTATTTGTTTATGGTCGGGGGGGGGAGTAGGTTGGAGCGCCTTTGCTTGCTTCCCCAGATTTACAGTCTTATACCGACTCGAGGCACTTAATCACCTCTCTCCCTCCAAACACAACCCATTTACAGTTCAAAGCAGCAGAGCCTATATCTATCGCCGGCTATATTACGATTAGTATTAATATCATCATCATATTCAAGGCTGAGAAGTCTCAGAGGAGAACAAGTGTGTGTGTGTGTCTGTGTGTGTGTTGGGGGGTAGGGGAAGGGGGGGGGGGGTGATTGTGACAATACTGTTGCTGCCCAAATATGGCAGCTTGTTCTTTTAAAGCGTGACCTTAACAGGCCCTGTCTTGATATAACCATAGCTGCAGCTTTGCCTGGTTAGAGGTGTTACTCAGCACTTTCACCGAAGGATTTTTGCACTTTCTGAAAATCTGACAGTCAGTTTTTCAAGGGGTACCTTGAAGCACATGGTAAACAATTTGAATAGCAGGTGTCTGTCATTGTATCTCTGGAGTAAAACTGGCAAAACCTACCTTCTTGCAGTCTTCAGAACATTCAGGGTTTTGTGCATCATAAACACCCCTTATTATCTCTGGACTTATTATCCAGAGACTTGCTTTTATGTATAGGGAAAGTAATTGTAAGTCAAAGTGCCCCAGCTTGGTCAGTTGTGACACACAGGGTGTCAGTAAAGCCTTCAAGAAAGTCAGTGAGAGCCACAGAGATTACCTGCTGTAAGTTCATGTGACTGAATCAATGAGGTTCCTGCAGTCAAACAGTTATTTCCCCAGTACCTGAGTTCATGACACCTTAAATCCAGGAACCTGTTATCACGAAATCCAGGCTTATTTTTTAAGAAAGTTTCCCCCTGCAAGAACATGAACCACAGCAAAGTCTCTTGGAAGTTCTGACAAAAAATAATACTTGTACTACTTGTTCATGTCCCCGAACATAATGATAGTAGGACTATTCTTGAACTTGAGCAAAAAGAGGCTTGGGCCAAAGAAAAGCTTAACACGTGGCCTATAACCTCCAAAGTGTTTAACCATTCACTATCTATGTGTTTGTACACCACTCAGCATTTCTCACAACTAGTCACGGTAAATGGCTCTGCCAGAGGTTTCTTCCTGTTAAAAGGGGGTTTTTCCTTCCCACTGTTGCCAAGTTTTTGTTCATATGGGGTTGCCAGATTGTTGGGGTTTTCTCTGTTTTATCGTAATGTCTTTACCTCACAATTGAAAGCACCTTGAAGTGACTACTGTTGTAATTTGACACTAAATTGAATTTGTCGCATGAAAAAAGAACACTGGACATGCTGAGCAACAGCATCAATGTGCTGAACGCTCGTCTGAATTAAACAATTACTTTATTTTTATGTATTTATTTATTTTTTGTTAGTGAGAATAATTGCATAGTTTCTGAATTGGTACTGAATTGCCTAAACCCATTTCAAGTCTGAACTTAATCATTTCTACTTGGCAATTCCATGAATACCATCCATGCTTTCATCCAAAAAAAACCAACTTGTAGGTGCGTGGAATTTTAGAAAAGGCAGAAACAACTGTAAAGAAGAGAAGAAAATAAACAGCCAGAAGAGAGTGATCGTAAGAGAGCGAGTGGGGGGGACAGCAAGCACACACTAAAACAGATAGAGTGATGTGAAATTTCAGACCCAGCTAGAGCTGCACAGGGCAGATAAAAAAAAATGTAAAAAAAAAAAGGAAAAAAGGCGAGGATAATAATTGCCCTCCCTCTGTGGCACTCGGGTTTTTAAAGTGTGTGTTTTTACGTTTCTGCGTCGCCGTGCTGCTCTGCAGGCGTGCCTGGCGTGATGCCAATCTCCATCTCTCCTCAACAGGCCCAATAACCACCCAGCTATCTGCACCTGCTCCAATTATTATCCTATTAGCAACAAATACCGCACAATTACTGCTAGAGCCCCCTCACACCCTGGCTGCCTCAGCCTGTAAAAATCCAGGGAGAGGGAAATTAGCAGGAAGCGGCAACAGCAGCGATCAGACAGCAATTAATCAGCAGAGACACATCTCCCGGTTCGGCAAATATAGATTGAAGCCTGACAACTTTAGCTTTGAGAGCGCTGATGAATGGAGGGAAAGGTAGAAGAATACAGGTGTGCCCCCTGAGGATAGAAGAATGATGTTTTATTTCTTGTCTCTTTACACCGAGCAATAACATTTTATTATCCTTAAATAAAAGCTCAAATTAAAGCTGGAAGCATTTGAGTTGGATCAGATCAAAGGTGGTACAAATTGCCCAACATCAGCAATATCTGCTGATCAAAAGATCGGTATAGCCCGGGGTGGCACAACGCACAACAAGTCCCTCGACTTCGAGTTTAAGTTCAAGTTTATGCAAATTGCTGGCTAAATTGCACTTTTCCCCTCTTTTCTCTTTTTAGATGTTTTGATGTGCGCTTCGGTCCTATTTATGTTTTATGTCCTGTCATGTCTCTTCCATCATCGCCTTGACATCCTGGCAGACAAAGATTACAGGCGTGCGGCCAGAATAAACACTTCACCTGACAACGATGTCCCTGGCTGTTGCTGCTGCCTCCTCCTGATAGGCTGATACGTCCAGCTGATAGAAAAGCAAAACTTGAGTGAGAAAGGGGGGGCATGGGGGTGATGCTCGCAGCACACCAAAATATACCTGCTGCACCCACTCACACATGCACGCACACAAATGAAAGCAGCCGGTATTCATATTCAAATGAAAAAATCTTATCTTTCAAATTGTGGCTCTTCCCTTCGGTTGCTTTTAATGCATGTCGGAGAGATTGAAAAGTAGGTGAGCAGAGGAAGGGGGAGCGAGAGAGAGGGATGCTGAAAGGAGAATTTGGGTGAGTCCAGAGCATCATCACACCCTCTCCCTGACAATTTATCATCCACAAACTTGACAAACAGACAGACAGACAGACTGACAGACAGACAAATTTATTTTGCAGGCCCCGTTAGCCACACCCAGGATGGCTGTCAAAACAGCAGTTAGGAGTTGAGCTAGAGAGAGTGAGCGAGCAAGAGAGCGAGGGGGCCAGGCGATATAAAGAGAACATTGAGGAACCCCCCCCAATAAAAGAGAGAAGGGGCAGATGTGTGTGTATCTCTGGCTGTCTTTCTTTGATGAAACAGTGGTGTGCCTTGGGAGACAGTTAAAGCTGACAGAAGCACTCAAGTTGTGGCTAAGAGGTCTCACACACACACACACACAGGCAGACACACACACTCAAACACACTCAAATCATTTTAGAGGAATGTCATGCAGCAAACATGTAATGTGTCCTTTGGTCTTTGAGATACACTGGGTTCTTTGACATCTCTCTCTCCTGCTCTTGCTTCACCTCTCTCTCCCTCTCTCTCGCTTGCTGTCTCTCTGTGTGTGTGTGTGTGTGTGTGTGTGTGTGTGTGTGTGTGTGTGTGTGTGTGTGTGTGTGTGTGTGTGTGTGGCCTCGGGCTACAGCCGACCAGCCATTCTCCAGACTAATTCACACAAGGCAAAGGTCACCCAGAATTCCTCCAAGGTCTCTCTGCCTCTGATTTTCCGGCTCTGTCCTTATATGTCTAACTCTCTCATCTATCATTTCTCCATAGCGTATCTGTCTAACCTTTTTTTTTATTATTAGTTTCTCTTATCAGTGTTTAGGGAATGCATTGGCGAAAATAAGTTAGTAAGAATACCCACTGTGTGTGAGCGTTAGATTTCATATTTTAATGTGAAATTTAGTATCTTTATGGTAAAGAAAAGTGATAAGTACCTTTCTGTCACCTTTCGTTTTCAGCCTCATATGATGGACAACCGCCAAGTCCTGATCACATGAACTCAGGGATTGTTGGGGATGTACGGATGTAAAAGATCACTGATGTATGTTGGTGCTTGTCCATGCAGAGCCCTGAATGTCAAAGTCAAAATCTTAAAGTGGACTCTGAATTTAATGTGGAGCCAGTGCAGCTGGATCAGCAGCGGTGTGACATGTGAGTACTTGGAAGACTTGGTCAGAAGCCTTGCAGCAGCGTTCTGAACACCCTGCAGACGTTCCAAGGAGGCCTAACATGTCAACACTATGCTCCGATGTCTTGTATACTAACACCACAGTGTATGTTAAGTGCTAACATTGCACAATTGTTTCCAAAATTGATTGTCCCGACTATTTTCATCAGGATTGTCGAGATTTCACTCATTTTAGTGACAATTTTTTGTTAATGCACTTATGCAAGAATACACACTTGCTCTTTTTTTCATAAACCTTTATACAGCTGGACCTTAAAAAAAACAAATCAGGAGAGGCCATCTGCTAGCCATGTGCAGTCTATAGGTCCACCTGACCACAATTTTTATAACATGTGTCAACTATGAGATAGAACTGTTAACAGAGGTGTGGACTCGAGTCACATGACTTGGACTCGAGTCAGACTCGAGTCATTAATTTTATGACTTTAGACTTGACTTGAAAAAATGTTCTAAGACTTGTGACTTGACTTGGACTTTTACACCAATGACCTGGGACTTGAATTGGACTTGAACCGGTTTACTTGAAAAGACTTGATATTTTACCCCAAATATAAAATTTAACATGCATATTATATAGAGATTGAAAATGTGACGTCATTCACGGGTAGAACCGCAAAGGATTCTGGGAACTCGTGGCAAGAGGTACTAGCGCACGCAGGCTTTCAATTGAAATCAGTTAAACAGCGATAAAAAGAAACACAAAAATGTCAAGAAGCTGTTGTATTATTAACTGCAATAGCCGGTCGCATGACAGCCACGGGAAGCCGACGGGTAAAGAGATCGGTTGTTATCGGATTACGTCGTTGAAGAGAAATTGTTCGAGCCATGTTTCCGAAGTAACAAAGAGGTAACGGGTGGCCTGGATTACAGCCATTCAAAGACCAAATATAACGTCCCAGAACACTCCAGCTCACATGTTAGTCTGCTCCAAGCATTCCCACAAAGGTCAGTCTGCTGTTGTAGTTAATGCGTCATTTTCATAACATAATTGGTGATATAGGTTACAAGCAAGTCTGGCGCTGAACAGAAATTGCCGCGCTATGCTCCTTTATTTATTGTGCATAAATAGTGAATTGTCCTGACACAATATTGTGTTTCGCTTCTGTTATTATGGTACATTGACAAAAACATATACTTTTATTCACAGGATAAAACAGTTGTTTTGTATCACTAATTGCCCAGTACGATTACAGCATACAATATTATTGTCACTGCTACATTTCTGTGATGCTACCAGAAATTATTTCCACTGCTAATTAATTACCGTTGAGCTCAAAGGTTATATTAATAAACGGTTAACGAATGTGTATTTATGACGACGATTTGTGAGACTGGTAAACTTATGATATGTACGATGGTCTTTACTTTCTACACGGTGCATTTCAAGGTCCTGCACCCATCCGTCGGTAAACTGTACCTGGGCTTGTTGCAGTGACCGGAAGTTACTAAACTTCACGAGTGTATGCACTCACTCCAAGAACCGTATGATTATAAATATGCATATAAATATGCTACGATGAGATAGCTGACTTCATCTAACTAGCAAATGTTGTCCAGGCTACGTTGGTGATGCAGTTTTTTTTTAATGTGTATGATATTTTTGTCATGCGATTTTAAAGCCGGTCCTACAACCGCATCCAAGAATAACATGCGGCTTATCTCAGAACTGTTGGTGAAAATTATTCTTGGAGCTAGGTTTAATTGAGCTGCATTTTAAAGAGGTGCAATTTCACAATTTGTGTATATTTTCTACATTCACTATTTTGTCATGTGTTGAGAAAAACACAGATTTAAAAATTACATGGTCTAATATTTACATTTAGCATATAACTGCAACATGCTTTTTTTCGTTTTTTTTTTTAAAGACTCGAAAGGACTTGAAATTCAAAATGTCAGACTTGTGACTTTACTTGGACTTTTACACCAGTGACTTGAGACTCGACTCTGACTTGCCTGACATTACTTGAGACTTGAGGATAAAGACTTGAGACTTACTTGAGACTTGCAAAACAATGACTTGGTCCCACCTCTGACTGTTAATACACTGAGATTTCTCAGACACATCCAGGAGAATCACCTTAATTCTTTTTATCACCTAAGAGGCAGCTAGCACTCCAAGGTAGGAAGGGCCCAGTCAAAATAACTGTCAAAGGGGCCCTCCTCTGCATTACACTGGCTAGTAATATGATAAAATGTCACACTGTGCACCTAAGTCCTGGTTTTATCTCATGAACCAAACCAACTTTTTAAAGTTAATCTCAGCTATGCAAATATTTACTTTGTGATTTTACACTCCACTGATTAAAATTATATCAAATAAACACCATTTTTGAAACACAAAAAGGCAGATTAATTGAATCTCCTGACCTTGCTCCCTGTCATTTGTACAAAAAACCCTTGAACCTGTTAACATCAGCTATTGTACAGTCTGTTTTTTGGGAAGTGTCTCATAACTCTATGACTTCTAGCTGGCACAGCAATGGTTGGAATTGTGTTTAGCAAGCAATGCAAAAGAATGGTGCTAAAAATAGAAAAGTGAGAACAGGATGAGTATGCCACCTGGACTTTGGTTTTGTAGTTTGGTAGTCTATAGTTAAAGAAGATGATGTGAGTTTCTAGTATATGCTCAGACCAATGTGTCCATTCTCCTGACCTTTGAGTGCAGTTGTTGTCCATGGTGCTGATGCTTTTATTTTATTGTCCTTTCACTTCTGTGAAATATGATGGACGCTTTCTAACTGGTATAGTCATTTAAACACCACTGGAAACAAAGTGACGTTCAGGTCAGAAGCCTCCCTTCTTGTAAGCTTAGAGAGTACTGCAGAGATGTGTGCAAACAGAACTAATTTTGCGAATCATTTGTATTTTAACTCGAATTACTCAACTTGACAGCACATTTCAGTCACTTCTCGTAATTCCAGTTCCCATTTTGCAGTTTAGTTTTGGTTCACTGAGACGCACGTCTGAGGTCGTTGAGGTAGAGCCGTTTTTTTGGCCAGTCAGCATTGGCTCCATGTGCCGCCATTCTACAATTACCATGACTTTTTGAAATACCTGCAAGATTCAAACAAGATAAATGTTAGTGATGTGCACAGAATCATCAACACATTCTTACCTGACTCACCAATCAACAGGAGAAAGGTTTCAACTTGCACACAGGAAGTTACAACCGCGCTTCACAGTCTAATGCCTGACGCCTAGTCTAGCAGTTCTGTGATTGTTAATGCATTTAATTAAGCTGAGTAACTAAGGAAAATGCAATATAGATGTCTCGAATGACATATATTCCTGTCAATGAACGGTCCATTCTTCTTTATTGCACTGTTGTTGTTTAATCAGTACATTCTAAGAACTTGATATTTCACACGCGTGCGTCAGTCTGTCAAATAAACTTTTTTGTAACGTGTAAGCAAAGTATGCAGTGAAGAGATTTTTCTACATGTGACTGTTGTAGTAGAGGTTACATTTGCATACATTTCCATAACAATAAAACTTCCACAATCTGTCCTCTTCTCGTTTGGGTTGGTGCAATCACTCTGCTGTTTTTAAACCACCCCGTTCTGTCACCATTGTCGGGACAGCTGGATTAAAGTTACATAAATGACATCTTTTTTTAAATTTATAGTTGTTATGTATAAAGTTATGTGGGATGAAGGGTATGGGCAGCCTATTCTGTATGCCTAATCCCTGTACTGAAAGATGTTATTAGTCATTTGTTCTTCATTTCTACAACAATTACCAGCTTTACCCCACCAGCTAAATAAGTTCACTGTAATGTTGTCATGCAACATATGGTCTTCAAATACACAGTATGCCATCAAATATGCTTCTATAGTTCTGTAATAAGAAGTTTAAAAGAGATGCCAAATCCACAATAGTCCAAGATCCCTCAGTGACCACAGTTTCTTTCTTTCTCTCTTCTCCTTGCTTAATCTCTCCTTCTCTCCCTGACTTCCCTTTTCTTGCCTCTTCCTCTTTCCCTCTGTGCTTGTAATCGTTTCCCTCGTTTCTTTTCTCCTTTCCTTCCCTGCTCTCTTTTCTTCGAATCTATCCACTCCCCCATCCCATCGGAAAGTATGGTCATCCTTTTGTCGTTTCCTTTCCTTTTCTGCTCCTTTCCTTTCCTTTCTTCTTCTTTCTCCTCCTCTACTCTCAGTGAACCAACAAGACAAACCAGAAACCCTTTCATTGTTTCAAATGCAAATTTCAACCAGAATCAGAATTAAATAAATGTCTCCCCTTATACAATGTTACAGCGTTCATAAGTGAATCATTCAAACACAATAGAAGAAAAATTTCATTTTATTGAGACACAATGGCTCTTTGGCAGCTTTTGTCCCCTTGTAGCTCCCCACCCTTTTCCCCTCTTGACAAAAAAAGCCAAAAAAACCCCCCACTAAAGTATAGCACATCCCAAAATTTTCAAGAACTCTCATTATTACTAATCGTCATGCGGAGGCGACCCCTTACATGTGCATCATGGGAAATGAGGGAGGTGTCACAAGAAGAAACACTGTCTTGTTCCCTCTGAGTGAGTGGATAAGTGCTACATGTCAGCGTCATGTTTAAAGACGCGCCGCATGATATCTTTGTCATCAGGGCCGACAGAAATCACGGTTGGAGACGAGTGCTGGACCCGCTTGTCACAACAAACCCTTGCAAGAGGGGCGCACGGCGCGATGGAAAGCTGTAATTTAGAATCAAATGAATTATCTATGACTTCAGTAAGTTTGTCAGAGAGACGAAGACGTGACGGCTCGGAACAGAACATGTTAATGCCCTGCAGTAAATTACTGCAGCTACAAAAAATATTTCAGCTGTTTGGGAAACGTAACAAGATGGAAAGAAGGGCCTAATTGAATTTGTAAAGTACGTGTGGAGATGATAAGCTGGGGGAGCAGATGATGTGTTAACTGTAACATTTGTAAAAGGAGCAGTGTAGGTCAGACAGAGAAGGGTTAGCATCATGGAGGATAGTACGCACTGCTTTACTTTTATAATAAATCATCAAGGAAACAAAGTAACTAAAATTTTACTTTATTTAAAACCAAATACTTGCTGGAAACATTATTACATCACTTCCAGTAGGATTAGCAAACACTAAGAGATTCTTGTTCTTCTTTTTGCAAGTAATAACCTGTCATTTTTCCTTTCCTTTTTCTGTTAATGTTCCCTCATCTTTATAGTGAAATGTTAGTGGTAGAATTATGAACATTAAGTACTTAAAGTGTACTTAAAGTGTACTATAGAACAGCGGTCCCCAACCTTTTTTGCGCCACGGACCGGTTTATGCTCGACAATATTTTCATGGACCGGCCTTTAAGGTGTCGCGGATAAATACAACAAAATAAAACTAGTACCGGTACCGAAAAAAGAAGATTTATTCATAACATACGTGAAAAGACCCAGGAAAACCAAGTTAATGACAAAACCGATAACAAAATAACGCTGAAAACCGATAAAAACCCTGAAAACCATACATTTCACACCTGAGCCTCAACTCTCGCGGCCCGGTACCAAACGACTCACGGACCAGTACCGGTCCGAGGCCCAGGGGTTGCGGACCGCTGCTATAGAATACAGAATAATAAAAAGAACTACAGAATAATTTTGTCCCACGGTTATCTTTGTTATGATAAAAACTTGAAGAAATCCTGAATGTTGTGCCCCAATTTCCCAATTTAGCAACTATGCTAGCCTGTAGACTCAAAACAGACATCCTAGTATTTATTGGTGTGTTCCAGATTTCCGAGTTTAATCTGGAATGCTCCCTCAACTCGGTTTTCCAACTCGAAAAGTTGTAGCAGCCCCACCAGCCCCGAGTTAACAATCCAATATGTTTACAGTGAACATAAAAAAAAAATTAATATTTAATATCAAATATTGCGCTGGTTCTTGTGATGCATGAATGGCTCTACATTGCTAACATTCGAGGTTGCCGGAACGCAGCATAAATCCTTCTTGCCCAAACTAAATCAAGGTTTATTTGATCCGTGAGAGCATTAAGATTTAGTTACCACTTTCCACTTTGCTTTCTTATTGTACACAAGCTGTTTAGCTAGTCGAACTATAAATAAATGACCATGGTGAAAAACCCTCATGCCTCTTTTCCAGCAACAAGTCAGTAGCAAAGCACATGGCTGAAAGAAAGTGACACTTATTAATTGGCATCATTGTGACACTAAAGAGGCAAACAGAGGTGCATTTGCATATGTTTGTGCCCCTTTAAACTAACTCCCATTTCGTGTGAGCATAATAAGAAGATATTGTTAATTTACACATTTTGCCAAGTCACAAGAATGCTGACATTAAAATGCAGATTTTACACTTTCCTACATACAGTATATTATATTGCAAGGAGGCATTTCTGCAGTCTGTTGATTGCTAGATAGTGGAAAGGGGGTGGGATTAAATAAGCGTATGCTTCTTCCTGCTGCTTTTTGAACATGAAAGTTATTTGTCGTTGTGGTTTCTCGTTTTCCTTTAGTTTTGCTTTGTTTGTTTGTCTCTGTTTAATTCTATGTTGTTGTACTTTTTCAACATGTTCAAAATAAAGATTCAATCAGTCAATCAATCAATCAATATTCAGTCTTGCAGTACAACTTTAGCTTGAACTAAGTTCTGTATTTAGCTTTTTAAAGACGCTTCATAATGTTTTTGGACTATCTGCAGAGAAAACTTGACTTGAGGCACTTTTTTTAAAGAAATGACTCTTAACAATGCTAACCATCAACAATAAACTCTATTATTTAACTTAATCCTGCATTTCACCGCATAGTGTGGTGTGTTTATATATCATAGTCTAACATTTATGCACTTTTGTATTCTTTTATTAAAGATTTAAAAAGTAAATACATTCTGTTCTGTGGTCTAAGAAACTGATTTCTTTGTAGGGTTATTCACAGTTGCACTGTGAACCTCCCAGAAGGTTCTAATGAAGTGGATTCAATTTTTTATGCATCAGCAGCTAGATAGGCCACCTGGATAGCTGGGTTTAAACCACACACAGCGTGCCAGTATCAGTTTGGAGGCAAAAAAGACAAAAAAGACAACCCCACCCCCCTCTATGCATGACTGACTTTACTTTTTAATTGAAATTTATGCAATAAAACAAGTGTCCTAGCTTTCACTGCTGAGTTTTGGTGACAGGTCATCATCTTGCTGAGGTAAGGCCACATAAAGGATGGCACACGTGACACGTGAATCACACCTTAAAATCAACTACTGCTAAAACAATAGTTCATCAATGATGTGTTACTGTGGCAAAATCTTAACTTCTTGAAAAACAACTGACTATAACTCAGGTTAACTTCTAAAGCTCATTAGATCATTAGTAGAATTATTAGCAGTGAATAATGGGGGTAAATATTTTGCACTGTATTATGACATTTTAAGTAGATTAAAGAAGTATATAGATTCTGCAAATAATCAACCTGCTTAGCTTGAAAAGGATAGTTGTTCTCATGAACTGTGGACACAAAACTTTGAAGGCCACAATTCTCAGAGATTTTATTCTGTTGCTAAACAATGTTTTTATTCTTAATCTTCTGCAGGTCCACCTGCTGCAGGTGGTATATCTAAGAACAGAGAATAAAAGTGTGATTAATCCAACTTCCAAATAACCATCTTTGAGGTATAATTTAGTATTTATTTTTATTTTTATCTGCAAGCAAAACAATAAAAGCCTCTGCAAATAACTGAGACCACTTTGCTTCAAAGTGAATATTAAACGCCAAAAATTGCCAGACTTGCACATGCAGGCGTACACACGCATATTCACAGTCTGCAGACTGCAGAATAAAGCACCCCCCTTCCTCCGCTGTTCCTCCTATAAGAGGCATCTCAGGTGGAAAATGAAATAAAAATAAAAAGTTTCCAATTCAGGGGGAAGCTCAAGCTTGAGTGAAGATTGGCTGAATGAGAGTGAGATGGAGAGGGTGGGATGGGGAGATGAAGAGAAAAGGGGATAGAAGGACAAAGAGAAAGAAAGAGAAGTGGAGCAAGAGAGATTTGGAGGAGGTTTTAATTGTTTTCCCATGATGCTTTGAGGAGGGCTCGGGGCTCAAAGCGTCGGAGCAGAAAGCTGTTGGAGTGCCTATCGTCTTGGCAACCAAGCCTGACCCTTTAGCACATAAGAACACGCACGCACGTGCGCACTCACATGCACTCACAGTGTTTCATTTAGATTCTGACATCAGCTGGGAGGAATGCAGAGGGGAGGGAGGAGGCGGAGGGGAGAAGGGGTTGATTGGGATCAGGAGGCATTAAGTTGGGGGGGGTTGATGATGAGGAAGTCGGAAAAGAGGGCTCACAGGACTTTCACAAAAGTTGATGGATTAAGACTTGGTAATTGTTGGGTTTGTTTTCCAAATAAAACCATTTTATACTCTAGTTCATAATAATTGCTTTATTATTGCGTGACAACAGACGCTTCCTTATCTGCACACACTCGTCTCTCATGAGTGGTCAGTGTGGCAAGGTGTATATCATCCCTGCCATGCCGTCGCAGTCACAGTAATGGGAATCAGAGTGGTGGGAAGTGAATTAAACTGTCATTTTGTCATTTAGCATACAGTTGTGTAGCGTGGGAAGTGGGTGATTAATTCTTTTGAAAATACACCAGATTGACAGAGGTAGGATGCAATTTTTGGACAATTCAACTTCAGTCTCAAGGAGGTGACGATACAACCAGGATACCAACTTACTTTTTGATTGGTAATAACTGTTATTAGTGACACCGAAGTAGCAATTTTCTCTCTTTCTCATTATTTGGCAAATTGAGTATTATCAGTGGAACGTATTATTCCACGCCAACACTAAATATATAACAGTGATTGTAATTATACTACAAATTAATAAATAATCTCACAAAACTGAAGAAAAGAGACTATACGATCAAAAGTATGAGGAAACATTTTTCTGATACTTTTCTGGTGGTGTGAAGAGGGTTAAGTAAAACCTAAAAGATTAACCAGGTGATATTTTTCGGGTCAGTGCTGTGCATCTTATTTTGTTGTAACAGTTGTAGAAAGTTCTGTGAGGAGTTTGCATGTTCTCCTCGTGTTTGTGTGGGTTCTCTCCAGGTACTCTGGCTTCCTCCCACAATCCAAAGACATGCAGTTAGTGGAGTAAGGTTCACTGGTGATTCTAAATTGCTCAGAGGTGAGAATGTGAATGTGAATGGTTGTCTTTCTCTCTGTGTTAGCCCTGTGACAGACTGGCCATCTTTTGTGCTGTGGTAGTTGGGATAGATTCCAGCCCACCCATGACACTGATAAAGATAAGTAGAAGAGGATGGAGAGATAAAGTCTTTTTTTATTATTATTATTGTTGTAATGTGACAGGAAATCTTTTTACACAAAACCAGATAAGGATAGGTTTTTACTTGTTAGTTTGGAAGCACCAACAAACATAAAGACCTTACAATAATGGAGAGAAAACTCCAACAATCAGTTGACCCCCTATGAGCAAACACTTGGAGACAGCGGGAAGGAAGAACTCCCTTTTAACAGGAAGAAACCTCTGGTAGAACCAGGCTCAGGGAGGTGCAGCCATCTACCGTAATAAGCTGCGGGTGAAAGGAGAGCGGTTAGATAAAAGACACACTGTAGAAGAGAGATTAATAATAACTGATCGAAAGAAATGAATGAAGAAGTAATGCTTAGTGCATCATGGGAAACTCCCAGCAGCCTAGGCCTATTGCAATGTAACTAAGGCTACGTTCACACTGCAGGTCTTAATGCTCAATTCAGATTTTTTGATCAAATCCGATTTTTTTTGTCTGCTTGTTCTTGTTCACACTACAAATAAAATGCGACAGCAAACGCGCTCTAGTGTGAACCCTCAAAGCGGCCCGCATGCGCAAAAGAAGACATCACACACAACGCGCTCTGTTTAGACCCAGAGCAAACAGTATTGTTTGACTGATGGCCCTTAATATAAAGACTTGTTTCGGACTTTACGTTTCCCAATTTTGTTTTAAGTTATAAAGTTATTTTGTTATTTACATATGGCCTAATAATGATCCTTATTGCTGTTTTAGAGAGGAGCGGTGCTTCAAAGGATAGCTGCAGATTTCTGTCAGAATCTGAAGATTATACAGTACAAATAAAATGTTCACGTTTCTCCAACGTTCTCTTCCCAACAGTTTCACTAACATCTACACTGGATGGCCAGGAAGCGTTCGCGATGTCTTCTCGGGCGCTTCTCCGGCGCTGATAATTGGCGTCTGTCTTGTGTCAGTGACGTAAAAGATGGATTTAATGCGACCTGACCGTTCAAACAGCAGTTGCTTTCTAAAACATCAGACATGTATCGGATTCAGTACCACATACAAAAATGACCCATGTCGGATTTGAAAATATTGGATTTGTGCTGTTCACACTGTCATACCATGATCGGATATGGGTCGCATAGGGTCAAAAAAGTCGGATTTGATCCGCTTTCGCCTGCAGTGTGAACATAGCCTATGGTAGGATTCAAAGTCACCTGATCCAGCCCTAAATATCTATCATTTTTAGTTTCAAACCCCTTCAAAATCATTGTAGTCAACTATGTGAGACTAAATTAAAAATAACAAAAAGGTGTATACAGTGGGGCAAAAAAGTATTTAGTCAGCCACCGATTGTGCAAGTTCCCCCACCTAAAATGATGACAGAGGTCAGTAATTTGCACCAGAGGTACACTTCAACTGTGAGAGACAGAATGTGAAAAAAAAAATCCATGAATTCACATGGTAGGATTTGTAAAGAATTTATTCGTAAATTAGGGTGGAAAATAAGTATTTGGTCACCTCAAACAAGGAAAATCTCTGGCTCTCACAGACCTGTAACGTCTTCTGTAAGAAGCTTTTCTGTCCCCCACTCGTTACCTGTATGAATGGCACCTGTTTGAACTCATCATCTGTATAAAAGACACCTGTCCACAGCCTCAAACAGTCAGACTCCAAACTCCGCCATGGCCAAGACCAAAGAGCTTTCGAAGGACACCAGGAAAAGTATTGTAGACCTGCACCAGACTGGGAAGAGTGAATCTACAATAGGCAAGCAGCTTGGTGTGAAAAAATCAACTGTGGGAGCAATCATCAGAAAATGGAAGACATACAAGACCACTGATAATCTCCCTCGATCTGGGGCTCCACGCAAGATCTCATCCCGTGGGGTCAAAATGATCATGAGAACGGTGAGCAAAGATCCCAGAACCACACGGGGGGACCTGGTGAATGACCTGCAGAGAGCTGGGACCAAAGTAACAAAGGTCACCATCAGTAACACACTACAACGGCAGGGAATCAAATCCCGCAGTGCCAGACGTGTTCCGCTGCTGAAGCCAGTGCATGTCCAGGCCCGTCTGAAGTTTGCCAGAGAGCACATGGATGATACAGCAGAGGATTGGGAGAATGTCATGTGGTCAGATGAAACCAAAGTAGAACTTTTTGGTATAAACTCAACTCGTCATGTTTGGAGGAAGACGAATACTGAGTTGCATCCCAAGAACACCATACCTACTGTGAAGCATGGGGGTGGAAACATCATGCTATGGGGCTGTTTTTCTGCCAAGGGGACAGGACGACTGATCCGTGTTAAGGACAGAATGAATGGGGCCATGTATCGTGAGATTTTGAGCCAAAACCTCCTTCCATCAGTGAGAACTTTGAAGATGAGACGAGGCTGGGTCTTCCAACATGACAATGATCCAAAACACACCGCCCGGGCAACAAAGGAGTGGCTCCGTAAGAAGCATTTGAAAGTCCTGGAGTGGCCTAGCCAGTCTCCAGACCTCAACCCCATAGAAAATCTGTGGCGGGAGTTGAAAGTCCGTGTTGCTCGGCGACAGCCCCAAAACATCACTGCTCTCGAGAAGATCTGCATGGAGGAATGGGCCAAAATACCAGCTACTGTGTGTGCAAACCTGGTAAAGACCTATAGTAAACGTTTGACCTCTGTTATTGCCAACAAAGGTTATGTTACAAAGTATTGAGTTGTATTTTTGTTATTGACCAAATACTTATTTTCCACCCTGATTTACGAATAAATTCTTTACAAATCCTACCATGTGGATTCATGGATTTTTTTTTCACATTCTGTCTCTCACAGTTGAAGTGTACCTCTGGTGCAAATTACTGACCTCTGTCATCATTTTAGGTGGGGGAACTTGCACAATCGGTGGCTGACTAAATACTTTTTTGCCCCACTGTAAGTGTGCAGCATTAATGAACCTCTCTAGATACTTCAAGATGTAGTTTTATTTTGGAAGAAAATCAAAGGGAAAAAAAGCATCTCTACTACTTCACTCACAAAATATTTCATGCTCACTAGCCTGATGAAAGTATATAGTATTGTTTTTTAAGTGAACGTATAACTTGCATATTTTACAAGTGAGATTTTTGACATGCATCTCTTATCCCATGTATCTCAACAGCTGACAACATACCACTGGCAATGGAACGAACCTCTGTGCTTGACGTTTGTTAAAGCAGGTGTTCAGTCAATGAATCCACGTACAAAGAAAAACTCTAGATTGTGCTGGGCGCCTTATTTCAAAAGTACTCCTAAATCCTCTTTAAAGATAAGATCGCAGTGGAATTTGATGTCGCATCCAAAATACAGTGGTGCAATCAAAACCCTTCATCTCAGGATTAACTGTTGTACAAGAACATTGGCATTTGTCACTCATTACACAAAGAACTAGAAAACACCAACAACAGGTGGAATCACATTATGAATCACTACTGCGTCTTTCTTTTTTTCCATGTTATATATATTTATTTACTTGGTATAAACCAAGGCATTCCTGTGCTGCAATATGCTTCAATGGACTGTTATTGTTTCTTTTGTCTTTTTTTGGACTTTACATAAAAGATGGCTGTAGCAACGGTGATGTCATCTTTTGATAAGTGGAGTCCCAGTGTGAATACTTTCACTATCATCATCTTGATAGTGAAAGGTTTTAAATAAAGACTAGATGACCAAGAGTTGGAACAGAGGTCTGAGAAGCCCCCCCCCCCCTTTTTTTTTTTTTACAAAATTAAAGTTGTGTACAAAAGGATTTGAAACTGAGAATATAAACACATCAGGATAAATTTCTATAGCTTTTAAGACTTCTGGTTGTCCACTGATGGTCATTAAAAGAATGCAGCTACAGCCGTCTTTTATATACAGTGGGGCAAAAAAGTATTTAGTCAGCCACCGATTGTGCAAGTTCCCCCACCTAAAATGATGACAGAGGTCAGTAATTTGCACCAGAGGTACACTTCAACTGTGAGAGACAGAATGTGAAAAAAAAATCCATGAATCCACATGGTAGGATTTGTAAAGAATTTATTCGTAAATCAGGGTGGAAAATAAGTATTTGGTCAATAACAAAAATACAACTCAATACTTTGTAACATAACCTTTGTTGGCAATAACAGAGGTCAAACGTTTACTATAGGTCTTTACCAGGTTTGCACACACAGTAGCTGGTATTTTGGCCCATTCCTCCATGCAGATCTTCTCGAGAGCAGTGATGTTTTGGGGCTGTCGCCGAGCAACACGGACTTTCAACTCCCGCCACAGATTTTCTATGGGGTTGAGGTCTGGAGACTGGCTAGGCCACTCCAGGACTTTCAAATGCTTCTTACGGAGCCACTCCTTTGTTGCCCGGGCGGTGTGTTTTGGATCATTGTCATGTTGGAAGACCCAGCCTCGTTTCATCTTCAAAGTTCTCACTGATGGAAGGAGGTTTTGGCTCAAAATCTCACGATACATGGCCCCATTCATTCTGTCCTTAACACGGATCAGTCGTCCTGTCCCCTTGGCAGAAAAACAGCCCCATAGCATGATGTTTCCACCCCCATGCTTCACAGTAGGTATGGTGTTCTTGGGATGCAACTCAGTATTCGTCTTCCTCCAAACATGACGAGTTGAGTTTATACCAAAAAGTTCTACTTTGGTTTCATCTGACCACATGACATTCTCCCAATCCTCTGCTGTATCATCCATGTGCTCTCTGGCAAACTTCAGACGGGCCTGGACATGCACTGGCTTCAGCAGCGGAACACGTCTGGCACTGCGGGATTTGATTCCCTGCCGTTGTAGTGTGTTACTGATGGTGACCTTTGTTACTTTGGTCCCAGCTCTCTGCAGGTCATTCACCAGGTCCCCCCGTGTGGTTCTGGGATCTTTGCTCACCGTTCTCATGATCATTTTGACCCCACGGGATGAGATCTTGCGTGGAGCTCCAGATCGAGGGAGATTATCAGTGGTCTTGTATGTCTTCCATTTTCTGATGATTGCTCCCACAGTTGATTTTTTCACACCAAGCTGCTTGCCTATTGTAGATTCACTCTTCCCAGTCTGGTGCAGGTCTACAATACTTTTCCTGGTGTCCTTCGAAAGCTCTTTGGTCTTGGCCATGGCGGAGTTTGGAGTCTGACTGTTTGAGGCTGTGGACAGGTGTCTTTTATACAGATGATGAGTTCAAACAGGTGCCATTCATACAGGTAACGAGTGGGGGACAGAAAAGCTTCTTACAGAAGACGTTACAGGTCTGTGAGAGCCAGAGATTTTCCTTGTTTGAGGTGACCAAATACTTATTTTCCACCCTGATTTACGAATAAATTCTTTACAAATCCTACCATGTGAATTCATGGATTTTTTTTTCACATTCTGTCTCTCACAGTTGAAGTGTACCTCTGGTGCAAATTACTGACCTCTGTCATCATTTTAGGTGGGGGAACTTGCACAATCGGTGGCTGACTAAATGCTTTTTTGCCCCACTGTACAGTCTATTGTTGTAAACCAATCTGTGTCACCTTTCCTGACCCGGCGCAGATCTTTCATAGACGACATCAAGAAATGGGAATAGGCACTCCATGTCCCAAAGAGAGGAATATAGTAGACTGCTGTTTAACTGATTGCAATTTGTTGTCATATTAAGAGGTAAATATACATTTAACAGTTTTTATGATAGTATATTTGCAAGATACAAATTTTTCCAAAACAACCCAAAACCTGTAGGCCCAGGCTAGTTTTTGTAGAACTAGCATGAAAGTTGGAGGAGCTTTACAACAAGCCAAAGAAAGAAAAAAAAGTACATTATCACATGAGGCAGTAAGTATGGTCACAGGTCTACACCTTAATACACAGATAAGCTAGAATTAAAAGAAAGCATGCTGTCTGCTTCTCATCTCTCTGTCAGGCAGTTGAAGCACTGCACTCAGTTTCTTCCTGAGAGAAGAGAAACTTGTGTTTGTCAGGGATGGAGGGACGGATAGGGGAAGGAGAAGAGGGAGAGATCTTGGTTTCTTTGTTTCCAGGCCTTGATGTGTGACCAGCAGCCCTCCTTCCCTCCTCCTTTCCTCGTCTCTTCCCTTCATCTTTCGTACGACATGCAGGCCCACTCCTCTTTCTTTCCTTTCCTTCTCTCACTCTTTCAGCCATCCTTTCTCTAACCTGCCTTGTTCTTGCTTCTTTCAACATTTCCTCCCCTCTTCTCTCCTCTTTCCTTTTCCTGCTCTTCCTCCTCTTCACCTCCTCCACCTCTCCTCCTCTCTGCCCACCCATACTGTCTCCACAGGGAGCTGCTTCACACTGAGAATGAATCAAAAGGCAAAGGAGAGAAATATCCTTTCAACATGCGTGCACACATGCACACATGCACACATGCACACGTGCCCGTGCGCGCACACACACATACACACACACACACATTAACCGGAGGACTGTGTGGGAATGAACCAAGGGGCCTCACTCAAATCCCTGTCTCTAGGCAACCAGCAAGGATATGCTGGGGGAACAGCATTAAAGTTGAAGAAAAACTCACTCTGCAAACACGCACACACAAACTCACCCATAGACACAAAGGCAGACACACACACACACTTTCAGACTACTTCTCATTCTCTCCATATTTGTAAAACTAATCAGAAATGTTGAGCCATAAAAAGGAAAGGCGAATATGTGATACATGTTGTAATAGTATGTGTTAGAGTAATGCATTGAGAGCTGACCTTCAGTGGTTTGACTCAAATTTAACAGCAATGCAGAGGTGAGCAACAGCGCAAGAATTTGTGTGTGTGTGTGTGTGTGTGTGTGTGTGTGTGTGTGTGTGTGTGTGTGTGTGTGTGTACAGTGCTAAAATTCTACAACATCAAATAAGTCATTTGTGCTCATTTTGGATGCGTGTTTGTGCGTGCTCGTTCATGCACAAATGTGTGTGAGTGCGTGGGTGTGTGTGTATGTGTGTCTGCCACCTCTGCAGCTGGCCCTCCATCAGCAGATTAATAAGCTTTGTTGCCACGCCGACCGGAACCTAGTGACAACCATCCAGACCCAAGGCATTGTGGGTAACGGACTGACTGGCCGCAAGCTGGCCCTGTTTTTACAGCTCTGTTTTGTCCCACACTGTGCTCCTATGTGTGTTTGTGTGTGCATGTGTGTGTGTGTGTGTGTGTGTGTGTGTGTGTAAGAGATGGTTAATTGCTCCTCTCTTGCCACCCTTCTTAATGACATCACTGAAGCCACAGATGTTTTTTTTTTCACTTATAGGACGTCTGGACACACACACACATGCACACACACACACACACAGATGACCACAACATACAAATAAGAGCTCAGGAAACACTTCCAGGCTTTTGACTCACTCTCTCACTAAGTTTGGCTTCTCTTTGTGTCGCTTTCTTTTCCCTTCCTCCTTTTAATCGTTCCTTCAAGTCCTAATGTCCTTTTTTGTCCAGTCCACTGTGCTGCCTCAAATAAAAACTTTTAAAAATTGTTTTATTAGAGTTTAGGCTCTGGCTACCGATTAGTTGGGCATGTTTTGTTAAGATAGTTTACACAGTTTATATCTTCAACTCTCAACTCTCCCAAGAACAACCTTAACCCAAACTAACTAACTTGACAGACTAGAAATTTGCTGAACTTTTACAGACTTCTACTAGTTGTGAAACTTACAAGTGACAGATCTGAAAGAAAAACGAAGCAGCTTCATTTCCAGTATAAAGTTGGTGATCCTCATCGAAGCACGTCATGCCACTCAGCAGCCATGTTGGTAATGCACTTGTTGTGAGCTGAGGAGGCCGGGTCTCCAGCTTCAGCTTAACATTTTAAGGCTCAGTTGAGTTGATGAACATCTCTGCCTCTTGAACAGATGTAATTGTAGTTCAGCAGGCCAGTAAAATACACTTAACCTACATTTGGGTTATGATAAAAAGCAGATAGGTCTGTCACCACTTCATTGTGTTATGGCAATAACACAAGCGGCTTGTATGTCTATCAGCTAAGCTGTACTAAAGTAGATGATTGTCTCACTGTGGGAACGGGCAGGGACAGCTGCCACGTTTGAGGTTATGGATTTGGTTTCTAATGATCATTCTTTGTGATATCTCTCTCCAAAATATTGCACCAGGCATATATTTCCCGTAAAGCAACACAAATTTGTGCTCTTTGTATTAATTTGATTACATCATCGTCAAGCAAGTTTTATATGTTGAGTACAGCAACGTGAGTCAAGGAAAATCAAAGCAATTTTAGATTCAGTAAATCAACGAAAAAGATTTGAGTGTCATCAAAACTATCCGAGTCAAAAAAAATGAGAATTGCTTACGACTGTAGATCTTTCTGTCAAAGTCCTAGCAGGGAACAACCTTCTAACATCTGCCATTTAACTTTGGATGGCACTACTGACTGTTTAATTTCTATCTCTGTGTATACATTCTCTAACCTACAGTTGCTTGTTAATTGTTCTGCGGGCTTTGTGGCTGTGACCCTCTGACCCCCACGGTGTGGGCTGTATTGTCAGTGTTCGAGCTTTTTCACAGTATTGTGCTGTTTTCCCCTTTGTTAGTCATTGTTGCTGCAGTGAGCAGTAATGACTCACAGATTATTACTTTTTAAAACATATATATATTTTCTTTTTAGCAAAAGTCAGATCTCACAAAGCACTAACTTACAGGTCAAGTCTAAGACAAGGCCAGAACAAGGCGCCGGGCTTTGATGCTGTGAATCACAAATTAATCACATTCATATAAAGCGTATTTGAGTGGAGCCTTGATCTCCACTAAACCTTGAATTTTCATGGAGGACACAGTTTTGTAGAGGTGTGACACCTGCTGCCTAAAAACACTCAAACGCAACTGAAAAACTGAGACCGACATTATGTAGTAAAGGGGTTTTGGTGGATGAGGGAGAACGGACGAGCGTGTCCACAGACAGACACTCACCAACTCTCACTAACTATCCTTAACTTTAACTTCTGTCTCACGCTGTTGCTCTGTCCTTTATATAACTCTTTATATCACCTTTCCCAACATTTCAGTCTTTCCATCTGCTTCCTTCCATGTTTTCTCCTGTCACACTTTCAGTCTTTGTCACAAACTCTCTGAGCACTCTCCTCATAGGCGTTCCTCCCTTGCTCCATCAAGGCGCATGAAGTTGCAGTGCCCCCTGGTGACAAGCTACTGTTACAGCATGTGTTTGACACCACCAAGTCCCATAGTAGCACATATCCCCCTTTTTCTTCCCCTTCACTTTCTAGTATCATTAAAAGCAGTTTATGGAACACCGTACTGGTGTTGAAAAATCAATATGTAAATAAGCTGGTCATCTGGCTAGGTGGGAAACCGAGAAAAGGGGAAATCAGAAAACAACACACCACAGGTTTTCTTATTTGAAAAGGAATGAAAAAACAAAAGAGCACATAAGAGAGCAAATATAAATTATGGGATATTGCTACGGAAGCGTTCTGGCTTGAGCAATATGGGAAATTTTGCTCTGCCATTGTAATATTCTTAATTTAGAATCACTTGAGTGCTCTTTCATCTCCGGCCTGCTTGTGAAACCACATTAAAGCAATTGCACCAACAGAAAGAAAAAAAAATACCAACTTCTGTCTCGTCACGAGGGGTGTTGCTGTCAGATCATTTTCCCCTCTTTTAATTTCTGATGCCTCTCTGAGTGGCTCTGAAGTTAAATCAGGCTCTCCTCAGGCGTAATGGAGACATGTGAAACCACTTGCAGAGCGTTTTTTGGCTCAGGTGTGATTTCCACAAACAGGAGGGATGATTGACGTTGGCTGCGAGACAAGAGAATACATCTCAGTCAGCATATTATTGCTGCAGAATAGAATAGAATAGAATAGAATAGAATAGAATAGAATAGAATAGAATAGGGAGGTGGAGGAGAATCAAAGTAAAAGTTGAAAATCACTTGACTTTTGGTCTGTGTTAAATTATCCATGACTGAATGCCACAGACTGTGGACCTCAGTGAAAGCTACTTTGTCTGACTGAGCTCTGTCTGTCTTAATGAAGCTAAAAGAGTCTTAAACAGCTTAACACAGTCTTCAGGTTTCTACCTGTGTAAGGCAATACAGTGAGTGTAGTGATGCACATAGTAACGGTGTGTGTGCGCATGAGTGAGAAGTTGTGTGTACGTAATGTACTGTATGTGTGCGCGCAAGTCAGCGCAGTGGAAAGCAGAGACGACATCAGAGTCCATATTAAAGGATAATTACAACTAAACAACAGGGGCCTGTTCCCATAAAGAATCCAGGGGGGGGATTATCACCGCTTATTGCACTCTTACATTGTAGAGCTTCCATGTGCGTGTGTGTGCGTGCATGTGTGTGTGTGTGAGGTTTGCCTTAACTGTCCTCTACCACTTTCCCTCGGCATAAGGTGATAGCACTTGCTCCATGTTTCTATTCACCATCAGAGCACTTTGTTTCTTTTCCTTTTCTTAAGTTAAGGTTAGAGTTTATTTCCACCTTTTTGTGTTGGATCATTAGTGTAGTAATGATAATCTGCAGCTTCTTTTTCCACCATTCATTAAAGCTGGACCTTGATAAACTTGTGGTTTCTCACCTTTAACTAGTAAAAGTAACTTCTGAGACCTTGTAGGCTATGTCAGTGTTTTATATACTGTGTTCAATTGAAGTCAGCTTCATTTAATATAGCAGTCACACCAAGTCACAGATCAAGCCACTTATTAATAAAGAGAAAACACTTATAATCAGACAACTCCCTATGAGCAAAAGCTCCCTTTTAACAGTAAGAAACCTCCGGCAGAATCAGGGAGAGGCAGACAAACACCGCAACCATTTGGGGGTGAGTGGAGAGAGACAGGGCAACAGATTAGGGGATACAGATCAGTTTAGAAACACATAAGAGTGAAAAAAGGTGAGTGACTAAGTAACTAAGGCAGGGCCGAGGGTCACCTGATCCAGTTCTAAATGCCCTTATTCTTTATCAAAAAGCAAAGTTATAGGCCTGATCTGAAAAGTAGAGTGTCTGTCTCTGGTTTCAGCTGGTTCCAGAGAAGAGAGGCCTGAAAGCTGAAGGCTCTGCCTCCCGTTCTACCTTTAAATATGATCGGAATCACAATGAAACCAGCAGTCTGAGAAAGAAGTGCTCTGTTGAGGTGATACAGTAGTGTGGGATGTTTAGGACACATTGCACAGTCTGTGGGTTAACAATAGATTGCATCCTTCCCAGTGTTCACCCAATTTCGCTCTGCTCTTCTTTCAGTCCACTTTCACTCTTACCCAGAAAAGGTCCCAAAACATCAACTTTCCCCATGAATGACTTGAATTTCTTGTAGTTTGAGTTTGTTCTTCAGTTATGATCAGCTTGCATTTAATTATACTGTCAAAGTAATTGTTAAGTTTTAGACAACAGAAATGAAAAATAAAACTGCATTCATGGGAAATTTGGAACAGGCAGAAATTCTTTCATTTACCTCACCTCCTGAGGATTCAGGAGACCCTGAATCCTCTCTTAGTTATGCTGCAATAGGCGAAGGCTGCTGGGGGATTCCCATGATGCACTGAGTGTTTCTTCTTCAGTCACCTTTCTCAGTCACTATGTGTTAATAGACCTCTCTGCACTGAATAATACTTGTTATTAATGTCTGTCTCTCTTCCACAGCATGTCTTTATCCTGTCTTCCTTCTCTCTCCCCACCTGGTCGTGGCAGATGACCGCCCCTTCCTTGAGCCTGGTTCTGCTGGAAGTTTTTTTCCTGTTAAAAGGGAGTTTTTCCTTCTCACTGTTGCCAAAGTGCTTGCTCATATGGGGTCATATGATTGTTGAGTTTTTCTCTGTATGTATTATTGTAGGGTCTACCTCACAGTATAAAGTGCCTTGAGGTGACTGTTGTTTTGATTTGGTGCCGTATAAATAAAACTGAATTGAATTGAATTTTTGAGAGCATTTTCTATTCTGAGTTTCTGCAGTAAATGCATTAAAAAACAAGAGTGAGCCTTAAACATGAATTGCTTCGCAAACAGGTGACATTTAACATGAAAAGCTTACAAATTTTGATCAGTTTTGTCACACATCGCTGTTTGTGCATCACATCGCTGATTTGCAGCTTGTGATTTATCTCTTGTGCATGAATGATACAGCATTTTCAGCTAATGAACACATAAAGCTCTGCTTGTTAGTTGTCAGTTTTGGCTACCAATCAAACATATTCTGGACTACATAAACCCTGAGCCAAATCACTTTATTTATTTATTTTTTAAAAAGGTCATTGATCCCTCAGTGTCACAACTCCTTGCCTGGGTCCTGCCTGTGAGACAAAGCCTGAGTCCCAGTAGAAAATTAGCGCATTTAGCTGTCATCGCTCAGCTCGCTTTACAATCCCAACCAGCATTCACACAGAGGGCCCTGGCCCCTTTTCTCTCCCTCCATCCACCTATCCATCCATCCACCCACCCCACCTCCCGCCTCTAACCCTCGCTAGCTTTCTTTCTTTGAGCAGGAAAGGCGATCCCCTGTATAGCTCAGAGATCAAGACAGGAAGGTGTAAACTGCAGATAAATGTGATCAAGTGTCTCCGCTATCACAAGCCCTCACATCGGAGTGGCTGGCTGGCCGGCTGGATGGGTTTACCTCCCTCTCTCCCCCCTCCACACCAACATGGATTAGCAGCCCCCTCTTTGTGCCTCTCAGTGGAAGCAGACAGGTAGAGATGAGGAGATGTTTACGCGTTTTAAACTTGCAAACCTTTTAGGATTACTCGTGCTACCGAAATAACACTGAGCAGCTATCATTAGCTTCATTGCCTACCTGATAATGAAGACAACAAATCTGGAACACTTTAGTGAGACACAGATTTCACAGACTGATTATATTAAGTAGGAAAGAGCAACTTTATAATTGGCTATTACATCATCTTTGAATGCATCAATCAGGCAATGCTAAGCCATCTTTTTTTTTGGTTTGGCTTTCAGATGCTATTTTTTGCTGCTAAATTTTACTCATCAGCTATTAGCAGGCATTATGTGAGTGCCAGTCTGTGACACAGTGGGACTTGTTTAGAGTCAGTTACTTTAAAAATCTCAATGTGCAAACATCAAACCTGCCAAGCTGCAGGTTGTAAAAAGACAAAGCAAACTGTTAAAGAGAAATGGCAAACAGAGCAGTGAGTGTGCTATCTCATAAGATTTCTGCATATGAATACAAACAATATGTATGCAAGTGTCAAGATCTTTGGTACCATGACTTTTCAGATAACACTGACAGTTGCCCCCAGAGGCTGAGTGAGCCGAGAAGCTGACAGGGGTCCCAGATGGCAATGAAGTGAGCTCATCAGACCCCTCCAAGCACCCTCCTCAGCTCTGCTTGAGGCCAGCAGCTCAAATGGCATAACACACCTGAATCACTGACCAAACTGTTGGCCTACGCTTGTGAGTAATGTAGGCATCGGGTTTTAAAACTGAAGAAGGAAGCATGAATTTAAAAAAAGAAATAAAATAAAAAGCTGGCACTCTGTATTTGCCCTATTCAGCTATTTTAGTTTTGAATACGGATTTGCTCTGTGATTCCACTCTTTATGTACTATTCTGCTGTCACATTATCATAAACTCATTATCAAAGACGATGAAGTTGCACAGTGGGCTACAGAAAAAAAGAAGTACCATTCTGAAATAAATTGGAACAAACATATACTGTTACTTGTTTTACTTTCAAAATATTTTAATATTCTATTTTTAAAGAACCTAAACTGGATTTGTCACCGTGCCAGGCGGGCGGGCAGTTTGGACACTCAAGTTTGTGAATGTGATAACTCGAGAACGAGGCGACGTAGGATTTTGAAATTCATACCAGAGGTGCATCTACTAAAAATTTGAGATGAGTTTGAATCTCAGTGAACTTGAACTCAAGGACAAGGTCAGAGGTTAAGTTTTTTGGAAATCATGTGATTGCAATAGCAACTACCAGGAGGCTGAGGAGTAGCACTGGCAGCCACCAGTATTTCTATATTATACAAAAGCTAATTGTCCAAAAGTTGAGAGTTAAAAAAGCATTACTAGACATTAATGGAAGGAAAGATCCCACTTTTATTTATATTACCAGGCCTTCTCTCCCTAAACCTCCCTTCCTTCATACTGCATTTGTCACGTTTCCTTAGAAATCATAAGAAAATTCCTCGGTCCAGAGTATGACTAGAAACAGTCTGAAATAAAAGAGTTTTAATTACCAAACCCCTGCCAGCACTATGTAAAGGTGACTGCGGTGAACAAGCACTGTATGTCTTTAGAGGTTGCAAAGCCGGCTGTGTCTTATCCATGCGACCATCAACATCAGTATGATAGTGACAACAAAATTTTGTCCAAAATTTAGTGCAAAATCCCTACAACTATAACGGTCCAACAAGTCAGTTCCCTCCTAGATATTCCACAGCAGCTCAGCCACGATGATCCACAGCGGGGTCACTAAGACAGCAAACGTCACCAGCACACTCTTGACTCAATAACTGCCAAGCTCCAAACCTCCGGTTGCATTAACATCAGCACAAAAACCGTGCACCAGGAGCTTCTTGTAATGGGTTTCCGTGGCCAAGCAGCTCTTACATCTGTAATGTGCAGGTAGCCCAGTGCTTTTGTCCGTATATTGACACGGAAAACAAACGTCATGGGCCCACAGACATCTGATCGAGTCATTACATGAGGAACAACCTATCAGCCCACTGCCTTAAATAATCTGGCCATCTGTAAAGCGAAACAGTGATCAACTCAAACACTGGTTAAGCTTCCACATTTTGTTTTTCTAACAAAGTTAAAAGAAGTTAAATTCGAACTATCGAACTGTTATTTTGAAGAGCGTCTCACTTTACTTTAGTGCCTAAAACTTCTGCATATTACTGCATGTCTGAGCAGAGAGTGTTCTATTTACACCGCTTTCTCCCATTTTTCCTCTTCGCTCCCTCTCTCTTTCTCTCTTCCTCTTTCAGGCATTCTCCTTCTCGTCAGTTCACGTGTCTGATAAACTATTTATCCCTCCAAGGACGTTTTTCCCCATCCAACCGTCCATCCAGTCAAATTACACACTCAACACACAATGGAGTCTGTTCCTATCTTCTCAGCACAGAGAGACCCGGAACCCACATCTGCTCCCCAATACCCCAGACAATAAACAATTCACTCCTCGCGTTCAAATCTCATTTTTCGGACAAAGTCTTGACAATAAAAAGCAATAAATTATGCCGCGGCTTGAAGGGGACGCCTTAGCCATTCTGGAGATGTAGGGAAAAGTTTTTCTCAGAGTTTTTCCACGGCGAGCAGATTCCTCTGAGCTCGCCATTATCTCAGGAAGGAAGTTAATTAAAGTGGCCCAGTATGAATCAATGGGGGAATTTGCAGCCGTGCAATGGACAGACCAACAGACTGACGGCAAGAGCGGAGTGACGGCCATGACACCACTTCAGAAGAGAAGATTAGCTGTGAGACAAAACTCTCGCCTCTGATCAGCCCTACAGTGTGGCTCTCCTCCTGGATTACTCTTCTTACACTCCCCCCACCTCCTTTCTTTTTCTGTCTCTCCCTTTCTATCCATCCATCCGCGCCTTCCCCATCCTCCAGCCCCAAAAGAACTTGAGGAGGCTTGTCTTCAAAGCTCGTTCCCTCCTTCCATCCCTGTAATTCCTCCCATCATTACCAAGTTTCCAAAACTTAATTTTAGCAATTACACATGCAATTAATTAATAAATGTGCTGTCATTACAGCCCCTTGTGTGATCTGAGCCCCATGAATGGGAGGTTGAAATAAAGTGGTCAAATGAACTGGGAGGGCTTCAGAGAGAGACCGAGGGAGGGAGGGATAGAGGGAATGAGATTGTTATTAAGGGATTGCCGAGTTAATCGTTTGAGGGGCTGCCGCTCTATCAGAGGCAGAAGTCTGCAGGGAGAGTGAATGAGTAACAGACTGAGAAAGAGATAGGGGACAGACAGAACGAGAGCGAGACAGCAAGAAATGCATGGGGAGAAAGAGCAGGAGAGGCAGAGACAGAAAGACGCGATGGTGACGAAGGAAGGCAAAGAAGGAGACCAGAAAAAGCAAGAACAAAAGAAAAACAGAAGCGCAGAAGACCGAAACAAAAGACGATAAGGGGAAAGGCATGGGGCTCTATGGAGCGCGCTCAGTTTAGTCAGCCGGATTATTAATGAGATCAGTGAGTTCTCAGGTCACTATAGCAGAATGAGCAGCAAGGCAAAGACAAAACAGTAGCCTGGTGCGCAGTCAAAAATGAAAAGGAAAAAAAATACGCTGCTTTCATTGTCTTTGAGATATCGAGTTTGAACATCAGGTCAAAAAATTGCAATTCAGATGAATTGTTTTGCTTAAGAAGTAATTAAAAAGGTTAAGTGCTAATAAATAAAATGGCGTAACGACGTAAAATGTTCAGCGACAAACATACAATAGTTCTCTTCTTGTCGGTTCAAATCACAGGATTTTGCCGCTGATGATCTAATCCTCGTATGAAAACACGGGCACAGAAGCAGGGTGCTGACTCATTTATCACTTCAGTGTGCTCACAGGAATCACACCCGATATGAGGCACAGGATTGAATTACAGATTGTGTGCATGTGTGTACATTACAAAAGCAAAGCCGGTATTCTAGTTTCATCGAGCTCCATAGAGCAGAAGCAGTGATGTAGGCTGTAAAGTATAATCACTTAATGTGAACCTTTGACCTTTAAAATAAACGCAGTGACCTGACAGTCATCAGCTTTTGGTGGCCCAAGATGCTCCTAGAGAAAACATACTATTTAACGCACACTACTAATGTATTACTTACTATATACAACTACTGTATGTATGTTCACTCATGACATTTTTCATTCTTAGAATATATATAAAGCAAATAATAGTGAATATAGTACACATAGTGTAATTTCACTGTATATATGGTACCATGGCTAATCCAGTTTTTTTTTTTTTCTTTTTCCTTTTTGTATGTATAAGAACAAAAAATTTAATTTGCACAGAAACAAATCTGGCCTTAACTTTGAGAACAACATACAATTGTTCACCAACAGTCTAACTTGCTATAAAAATTAACAAAATCTATATGATCCTTATTCTTTATGTGAGAAGCCTTGAAGTCAACAAGTTTTTATCTATAGCATCAGCCTTCAACTGTGCCAAAAACCGCAGTTTCTGTAACGGCCACTGGAGACTGGCTCTAAAAGTGAGTCATCCACGTAGGTTCTGATGGTGAAAGCGATCTGCTAATCATTTACAATAACTCTCTCTCTTTCTCTCTCTTTCTTTCTTTCTTTTGTTTATCTTTTTTCTCAAAACTTGTCCACTTAGATACTTGCAAGTCTTACATTTTGGGGAGTGGCTACTTGCATTGACAGATGGTATCTGTTGGAAGATTTTAATGGAATTTCAGGTTTGCTTTGTGATGCAGCACATCCAAGACACGTGTACTTCAGTGTTGGTGTGGCAATTTGCTATCCTATTAGTCTAATTAGCACTAATTAACAGATACGTTTGCATGTGAATGTGCCTTCCTAACCTTGCTAGCGTTAGCAAGTTTGGTTTCTTACTTAAACCAACTTTAAGATTAAAGAAGATTCATTAAAAAAATCGACTATCTGTTTTAGGGATGACTCATAATCAGCTGATTGACTGAATACTCTAGCAAAGAGAAATTTGCGTTTCATTTTAAGTGTAGGACAATGATTATGATTTTATTTATGTAATAATATTACAATACAGGGAAGTAGTTCAGTATGAAACATTCAGAGGGTTCTTGAAGCCTCTCATTTCGAATGAAGAAAGTTCTTTGTCTCACCTCCCAGATTCTCTAATCTGCACTGAGTGCAGGCTGCGTGGTTGGGATGAATTAAAGATGAGGGTTAAAACAACACAGCTTCCAGGGTTAAGAAGAGAGGCGAGGAGAGTTAGCTCAAGTCGAGTTTTTTTTTTTTAATTTGGATTCATTATTCTGTCGTTTCAAATTATTTTCTGACAGAAAATCTATCATAAATGAATCTGCAGACTGTTGTGAATCCACTCCTAGTGAATCACTGTGTTTACCAGTTCATTTTAACTCACTGTAATACAGTATGTTTCTTTGTTGTACTCTGACAAAGTGTGTTTACCGCTGTCAAAGCTGCCAGTATGCATGGGTATGGTCTGCACTCTGCCAATTCCATCCCAACACAACCGCCTGTCAAAACAACAACTCTCCCTCTTTTTTTTTTAAAGAGAAAAAGGGTAATTCCATGAATTAAAATGCTTAAATGACAGTCAATCAGGCTTGTAATTCCGTCTGGTATAATTAGAGGCTGGGAAAACTAATTACAGCGGAGAAACCTAACTCTCCTCTCGCTCCCGCTCCTCTCGCTACTACAGCAACCCTCATCACCAGGATCAGGTGACAGCTATCAAACTCGTTAGGCCACCATGCAACGGCGCACACATAAGCACGCCTATGCACGCACACATACAGGTGCTGTGTGGTTGAGCGAGCAGCTAGGCCAGAAAGAGATGGAGATGAGGTGGAATGAAATGAAGGGATGAAAAAAAATAGCAGCAGGTAATCAAGACAGAGTGGCAACAACAACAGGTTGTGTTCTTAATCAGCGGCACAGAGAGGGAGAGAGACACGACAGACTGTGGAGATGCACGGGGATGAGGTAAAACAAGTGAAAAAGTGAGTAGGATGAGAAGGAGGGATACATAAAGAG
Source organism: Diplotaxodon limnothrissa (assembly GCF_057381915.1). NCBI lineage: Eukaryota > Metazoa > Chordata > Actinopteri > Cichliformes > Cichlidae > Diplotaxodon > Diplotaxodon limnothrissa. The sequence goes on along the minus strand of NC_140612.1, from coordinate 10,146,400 downwards.
GGTGCGAGGCAGCGAGAACATATATGGAGTGAAACGTAAACTACTTAAAATGCATCAGGTTGCTCTCGTCTTGATTACTCAGAGGAAAAGATGTTTGCAGTAAAAAGTTGTTTCTGATTATGCCCACGACCTGCTTATAGTTTTACGTATCTGAGTGATACAGCCAGCTGATAATTAGTTATGACTAGGATTAACTGCTTAAAGTGCACAAGAGCATAATTTCATCTAAAATAGCGAAGGACGGCGCCCCAGACTCCAAACACTGGAGTTCAAAGTACTTACCTACTTCTATAGGCGGATATAGAAGTGCACAAAAAGGTAGATGTATGACAAATGTAATTAGTGATTTGTGAAAAACAGAAGTCAGCACAGTTTTTGACATTTAGTGCTTTGGTCTATGGCTTTGTAAATAATGTTGTAAAACATCACTTGTTTGAATGATTCATCGTTTCTTCCTGGATGCAACTTATTTATTTTTTGTTTTGAGAAACTGAGATGTGTCTTTCAGTTGAAAAATTGGGAAAGCTATAGAGAACTTGTAAAGTCTGTCTTTAATTATTAGATTTTATATGAATTTTACATCAGTTTTGTATGAGTTTCACTCGACAAAACAGAACTGTGAGATGCGATTGTTAACGCAATATGGTGTAATCTCTGTATAAGGATAATCAAACCTAACGGATGGATGACCAAATGATTTATCACGTCGTTGCTATGCAGATCCACAGATTTTTGTTCATGATTGCTTTAAATCCATTTCAAGGGAATGAGAAAGTAATTATTGCATGAGTCAGATGTTTGTGTTCACTTGCTTTTTCTTTGCTCATTATGTCGATATATGTATTTATAAAGCACAAGACAACAATAGAATGAGGTAATGTGCAAGAAACAAATACACCTGACATTCAGAAACTGACATTAGTTATTATTATTATATAGCTAAAATGACAGCTGCTGCTAGAGAAGAGAAGAGGCCTGTTAGATTACACACTGTGAAACATTTAGCTCGTTTTTTACACAGTAATGATCAAGCGTCACAGTGAAGACAAACTTATTACACAGAAACCAACTGCCTTCAGCCATATTCTTCAGACTACTGGTGCGATTCTGGAGAGCAGAGTGACAGCGCGAGGATCTGTGTGTTTCTCCTCTGTTCTGTTGGTAACATCTTGTGTTTACTTTAAATTGATTTCATGTGGTAGTTAGCCGGTGCCAAGATCAGAATTTCAACACTGCTTGGAGTTTAGCCTTCACAAATACACACAAAAAAGCACACGTACTCTAGACTGTAGACTTTTGGGCCTGATATCAGTGGAAACCTTCTGAGCGGAGAATGAGAGTTTACTGTGTGTTCACCTGTTAACCCTCCATGTGTCGTTCCCTCAGCCCTGAGAAACTGGCTAAATGTCACTGTACGCTCACTCCAAACCACGTTGTAAAGGTGGGTGGGGGACCTGTTTCCAAGGCGACAGGGGTCTCATTTTTCGCCAGCGGCCCATTCCCAACCTGTTACCAAATGAGCCGGAGCAGCACCGCTGAAGCTTCAAAGAGCAGCAGCCTCAGAGCCGCCACAGGGGCTACTAATGTCAGGAAACTCAATACTGCAGCCAGAGCTGGAAGATTTCAGCTCAAGCTATGTAGACAGATGGAGAGACAGACACGTTGTTTAGCGCTTGATTTAGTGAAAGAAAAAAACAAACTCAGCCTTTGTCAAATCTGTCTCCTGTCTTCTATCGTCCATCAAAGCCGTTTATTCTCATCAACTCCAACTTCCACCGATGGCAGCATGTCCAATTCACATTTTACTTCCTGGGACTTTTCAAAAGTTTGCGTAAAATCCGCGTGATAGTTGGATGGAAACATTCAGTAACAAGTCTGCCTCGTCCTCACTCCTTCTTCATCTACTTGCATTTCTTGCTGTCTTTCTTTCGTGCCTGGAGGTCGCAAAGCTTCAAAGTTTATTTCCCTCCATGTTAACTTTTGGATGGATGCTTGAAATGGAGAGAAGGGAAGAGAAGGTTATAGCACCAGAGAGCGGACGATAAAGAAAGGCACAGGTACACACCTAAAGACATTTTGGGATTTCAAAGTTTCATCAACCAGGAGTTCAAAGTTTCTCAGGAAAGTTTCCAGATTATAAGTGTTGTGATCCTCTAAAGGGACTCTTTAGCTAATGATTGATTTTTTACAAATAATAAAACATTTGTTCCCAGCTGGTTATAACAATGGTATCAAACATAGTGATGTTCATATAAAGATGCAAGTGTTGTTCCACAAATTCACACCTGAAAATAAATGCAGAACGAATGATCTGAAGTGCTCTACGCATGACTTTACCCGCAGTGATGAAGCTGAGTGAGTAGCAAATATTGATCATTGTTATCTCTTTTATAAAGGTACAGATATAATTCCAACAAGTCTTGCTCTTTTGAAAAGTGCAGGCTCTTATTATTTGTCCTGTTGAAACCCATTTTAATATACTCGATAAAATTTTCAATATGAATATTATCTTAAGTCTTTTACAAATGTCTATAGTTCTAATTTAACATTCATTTCATTGTTTAATAAATTTGTTTAAATGTTAAGTAATAAATATCAAGCATTTTTTGTTTACCAAAAAATAAATAAATAAAATTATACTTATTTGGGAACATTGTGCATGTATTCAAATTGTTATGTATTTAACCCGTTTTATCCTGTTAGTGTAACGTATATAACAAAATAATAAAATAATGTATCCCCATATATTATTGCCTGTATGCGTATATGTTGTTAATACAAACAATGGCAACGAGAAACATAGTTTTAAATAGTTCTAAATAGCATTATTATTAATATTCAGATCAATCTATTGACCTTTCAGGTCAGAAGGTCAAATTTGAAATGATATATTAAATCTTTATGCAGTACTTTCTATATGTTAGCAATGCATATCATACTTGTGTGCATACTAGAATCATAGCTTCAAGTTTCAAGCTGCAAGTTTTTTGTCAGTTGTTGACTAATAAATCATTAAGTTGACCAGTTGTAAGCCAAATTTTAATGTTTTTAACATGAACCCACTCCACACCTCTGCAAAGATTTATCAGAATCCAATCAAAACTTTCAACTCAACGTTTACAGACAGAAAGACACAAGTTCTACCAAAAACAACCACTTATGGCAGTGATAATAAAACAGTATAAGCGAGAGCCATAGCACGTAAGCTAAACAGTGATAGAAGTCACACTCTTCTATCCTCAATTATCTGCTTTTTAATGCCAAAACTAGGAAACATATGAGCCATTTCCTGTGGAAGTTGGGTCACTGCAATGTTCAACAGTTAAGGCATAGGTAGGTGTAAAGTCAAACTTATAGCAACATCCATCCATCCATCCATCCTCATCCGCTTTGTCCAGGGTCGGGTGGCGGGGGCAGCAGCCTAAGCAAAGAGGCCCAGACCTCCCTCTCCCCAGCCACCTCCTCCAGCTTATCCGGGGGAATACCAAGGCGTTCCCAGGCCAGCCGAGAGATATAATCTCTCCAGCGTGTCCTGGGTCTGCCCCGGGGCCTCCTCCCGGTGGGACATGCCTGGAACACCTCACCCAGGAGGCGCCCAGGGGGCATCCTTGTCAGATGCCCGAACCACCTCAGCTGGCTCCTTTCGATGTGGAGCAGCAGCTGCTCTACTCTGAGCCCCTCCCGGATGGCCGAACTTCTCACCCTATCTCTAAGGGAGAGGCCAGCCACCCTTCGGAGGAAGCTCATTTCTGCCGCTTGTATCCGCGATCTCGTTCTTTCGGTCACTACCCACAGCTCGTGGCCATAGGTGAGGGTAGGGACGTAGATCGACCGGTAAATTGAGAGCTTCGCTTTTACACTCAGCTCCCTCTTCACCACGACGGACCGGTGCAGCGTCCGCATTACTGCAGCTGCAGCCCCAATCCGTCTGTCGATCTCCGGCTCCCTTCTCCCATCACTCGCGAACAAGACCCCGAGATACTTGAACTCCTCCACTTGGGGCAGGAACTCATCCCCGACCCGGAGTGGGCACTCCACCCTTTTCCGGCTGAGAACCATGGCCTCAGATTTGGAGGTGCTGATCCTCATTCCCGCTGCTTCACACTCGGCTGCGAACCGTTCCAGTGCGAGCTGGAGGCCCTCACCCGATGAAGCCAACAGAACCACATCATCTGCAAAAATCAGAGATGAGATTCTGAGGCCACCAAAGCGAAAGCCCTCCGCCACTTGGCTGCGCCTAGAAATCCTGTCCATAAAAATTATGAACAGAACCGGAGACAAAGGGCAGCCCTGGCGGAGCCCATCACCCACCGGGAACGAGTCCGACTTATTGCCGGCAATGCGAACCAAGCTCTTGCAATGGTTGTATAGGGATCGAATGGCCCGTAGCAATGGGCCAGACACCCCATATTCCCGCAACACCTCCCACAGGACACCCCGAGGGACACGGTCGAATGCCTTCTCCAAGTCCACAAAACACATGTAGACTGGTTGGGCAAACTCCCATGCACCCTCAAGTATCCTGGAGAGGATAAAGAGCTGGTCCAGTGTTCCGCGACCAGGACGAAAACCGCATTGTTCCTCCTGTATCCGAGGTTCGACTAACGGACGAACTCTCCTTTCCACCACCCTGGCATAGACTTTCCCAGGGAGGCTGAGGAGTGTGATCCCCCTGTAGTTGGAACACACCCTCCGGTCCCCTTTCTTAAAGATGGGGACCACCACCCCGGTCTGCCAGTCCACAGGTACTGCCCCTGATCTCCACGCAACATTGCAGAGGCGTGTCAACCAGGACAGCCCTACAACGTCCAGAGCCTTCAGGAACTCGGGGCGGATCTCATCAACACCAGGGGCTCTGCCACCAAGGAGTTGTTTAACTGCCTCAGTGACCTCGCCCCCGGAAATTGGCGGGTCATTCCCCTCATCCCCAGACTCTGCTTCCTCCTCGGAAGACGTGTCAGTGGGATTAAGGAGGTCCTCGAAGTATTCCTTCCACCGCCTTATAGCAACATGGGTTTGAAAATAAAACATCTGCCCAGAGTTCAGATATAATCTGAAACACCTCTGACTTTCTCAGACTTGCATATCGTAACTAAAGTGCACGAGTCATAAATCTTAACTGTTTGTACAGTTTTTTTTGTTTTTTAACTTTACTCATATTTCAATACCAAGCCACCCTTACCCCAAATATATGACCATTATCAGGTGTGTAGACATATATATATATATATATATATATATCCGATACACACATTTTTAGGTGTGTGTGTGTGTGTGTGCCTGTGCACGCTATCACTCGTCCCCTGTCTCCCATATGTGCTGTTCTTGAGAAGTTTACAGTAGGCTTCACTTTTCCATGGAATTGCTCTTCCGTGTGTGTGTGTGTGTGTGTGTGTGTGTGTGTGTGTGTGTGTGTCTTCCCAGAAACAACAGCTGGTACACAGAGAAGTCTCCAGTTCCACTCTCTCCCCTTCCCACAGCTTTATTTCATAACATATTTCATGGTTTGGGTCAGATGTTAGATACAGTAGGAGCATCAGACTTGATAAAGTTCAGAAGAGCTGCAAATGTGTCATCCCCACCCCACACCCCCTGCATGAAAATGACATACTTCCAGCCTCTATTCATGTCTGCTTCTCCCTGTGGATGTCTTCTCGTTCTCTCGACCTGGCCTGGATGCGTCGGTGCACCTACTCCTCACGTATCCACCTGCCTGTCTGTATATCCATCTATCTGTCTGGCTGTCCAGGGCTGTGTTCTCTCACCAGGGTTTGATTTCAGGCTGAATTGATGCCCTGTAAGACGAGTCGAAGCCAGCAGCTCCTTGGAGGCTCCAGGGAGGGGAGAGGGGGGCGTGTGGCCAGGTTTCATCCCGGGGAGGGTGCAGTGTTCTAGGGTTAGGAGTGGCCCGGGGGGCCCCTGGGCACGATGGAAGGATGCATGGGTGGATCCGCTACCTGATGATTGTGTTCCGCCAGAGGCAGAGCAACTTAGATCATGGAGGGTAGAGCAAGTGAGTGAGAGATTGCTCGGTGAAGTTGTCTATTTCATACTTCATGGGCTTTGACTGAATTTATTGCCCCACCAAAAAGTGTGTGTGCGTGTGTGTGTGTGTATGTGTGTGTGCGGGAAGGAAACAGCAAGCAAAGCAATTATATGTGCAGTATGATCACCAACTTCAGTCATTCATTTTAACAGGAGGCAGTTGTTTCAGACCTGTGATCCAATCTCACAGACAGAAGCTTTGATAGACTGTCTCTTTGGAGTCACATATTCAAATCCAGTTAAATTCAAAGTGACAGGAAAGCCATGTTTACCCCCATGATATTGCTCGGCTGTGGCATGTTCCATATTCTTTGTGCAAATGGCTGTTCTGGGTTCTAAAATGTATTGTTTGAATGCTCTCTGTTTGCCCAGTATAAGCTTGACCACAGGGTTTTTTGAGGTTGTTGTTGAATAAACTGACTTCAACCTCATCTGTTACCACTGGGAAAGAACAATCTAAATCTAACATCAACATCCAATCCTGTCTCCTAGCAATTAGGATTCAGTTCTGCCCAATGTCCTGTTTTCCTGTCTCACCTCCAACCGGTTGCAGATAGTTGCACCACCCTGCCAGAGGCTTCTTCCTGTTAAAAGGGAGTTTTTCCTTGCCGCTGTTGCCAAGTGCTTGCTCAAAGGGGGCTGTTTAATTGTTGGGGTTTCTCTGTATTATTGTAGGGTCTTTGCCTTGCAATTTAAAGCTCTGTGTGGCGACTGCTGTTGTAATTTGGTGGTATATAAATAAAATTGAATTGTTCTGCTCAGTGGATTTTTTCCCCCAATTACCATTGATTTACTTTAGAGTTTTAATTTGAAAACATGTGAGCCATAGCAGATTGGTGTATGTGTTGGGTTACAACAAGCAGCTGTATCCTCTCCAGTGTTGCTATAGGACTATGTTGCTATGTATACTGGAGATCAATTAGCCTCAGCATGTCTTATAATCCGGGATATATATTACAACAGCCGCTATAGCTCCAGCTGGATTAACTCTATAACAAGTAACTATTATTACAGGACGCAGTTAACACTAATTCTGACTCTCTGTCGCTCTACCTTTCTGACAGCCTCTCATCCGGAGCGAAGTGGAGCTAATATACCACACAACCATTTAGGACGCCAAATATAGATTCAGTTTCCGCTTCAAGAGGACCATTTCATTAGGATGAGCTGTGGGAAGTACCTTTTGGTGTAATCCTACTTGTCAAATTAACATCAAAGAATTGGCATGAGCAGAGTGGGAGGAAGAACAGCTCTTAGGGAGGAAAAAATATTTCCTGTAATTGACAGATCATCAATCAAAGATGGTTTAATGTTGTTGTTGTTGGCGCAAAGTTCATGTGATTAACTTCTGTCTGACTGCATTCCATAAACTTCCCATGCCAATCAAAGCCCAAGTTCTGGGCTTTGATCCTCGGTTGTTCTTTTGATATTGCTTTATTTGTTTCACACGGTGCGGAAATGACAAGCTTATAATTTTAGGGGGTTATTAGCGGAAGAGCAACAGTATGACACAATGACTTCCGATGTTGCAAGCTAAAAGGTTAACTAAAATATATGCACTCATTTTTAAATATCACTTCACTTTAATCAGTGTTATTTCACTTAAACAAGTGCTGTCTTTTGTAGATCATGTACTGCACTTGTTTTTGGCTGTGTAGACATGTTTTTATTTAAATAAGGCAGTGAATAGATTACTTATTGAGTACCGGTCCCAAACCTACCCATTTATAGTTTTCCTTTCCATTTTGCTATATACTAGATTTGTCTGCAGTATAAAGTTAGTTATATGAGAGAGTTTTTACCAAATTATGGTGCATGAATTTTTTTTCCATCATTTCCTGTGGCACCCAGTGACAGTCATGCTTTGTCACAGAGGTAACTATGGTACTAGCCTAAGGCCTGTGAGGCCAGGGGGGGGGGAGTTCACCTCACCTTTGAAGCAGTTTTAGGTTTCTATGTGCCAGGCACAGGCTTTTAGACAGGCAGCCCTCAGCCTATAGCCCCCGATAACCCCCTGTTTTACACACGGACACACAAACGCACACGTACTAGAGCGGCTGTCTTCTTTTTTTATAGTTTTGCATTTGGATAGGCTCAGCATCACAACTGGTAGCACAACACGATACCTGGACGCTACAGGCGCTGCACAGGTAGTTTAATGTGTGTGATGGCACAGCTTTGTCAGAAGGTTTTCTGTGTCTCCTACTATAATCTCAAGAGCATGGAGGAGATTCCAGGAGACAGACCGTTACTCTAGGAGGAGCCTAGACAGGGGTGCTGAAGGTCCTTAACCCATCACCAGGACTGGTATCTTGTCCTTTGAGTAAAGAGGAACAGGATGAGCACTGCCAGAGCTACAAAATGACCTCCAGCAGGCCACTGCTGTGAATGTCTCTGACCAAACAATCAAAAACAGACTTCACGAGTTTGATCTGAAGACCCAAGAGACTCTAGCAAGCCCTATACTTACTGCCTGGCAACACGGAGGCCAATAGGTATTTGTCATAGAATACCAGAATTGGTAGATCCACCACGGGCACCCTGTGCCTTTCACAGATGAAAGCAGATTCACACTGAGCAGGGTGAAACGCAGCCCAACTGAAGTTTATGTATGGACTTGAGAGACAGACCAGTTATCAGGGCGGGATTTAACCAAGGTGTGAACAAGGATGACAGCACTCATCAACAGTCATCGCCTTACAACCCTACTATGGTCACCAACTGTATATACCGAAGCCCAAGAGGGATTTCAGGAATGAATTTGTTGCTTTTCTCAACCATCTTTGCTCACTTGCTCCTAGTAAAAATATCACAAGTTATGAAGTGAAAGTAAACTCATATCTTTTTTTTTTTTGCTTTGTTTGTTAGATGGCCCTTTTCTCTCTGATCCTTATGGCATTTCAGAGACAAAATAAAATCATCATCTCCATCATTACAGTCAAATGCTAAAATAGCAACAGGAAAAAAAGGATGAATAAAACTCAGTGTCTTAGAGTGGATCTGTCCTTGATGGGAAAGTCAGATATGTGTATTTTTAAAGTATATTAAGGTTATTTTGTCAATAACACATTCTTAAGGAAATAGTGAAATAATTGAATGTACAAGGATGGAGTATATCCTTGGAAATAAAGGAAAAGTCATACTTGTTTTACAGATGTTTTGTTCACTGCTGGATGGCTGATTTACTGTAAATAGCGTGTCAATTTGTCCCATCCGCACCATTTCCTCTTTTTCAGATTCCGCCGTTATTCCCGTAAAAACATGGAAAGGTTTCTAGCAATGTGTAAACACTGTGAACACACTTAAACACATGTATATTTATAACAGATGGAAGCATGATAAAGAATGACAACGCGATAATATTCCAGACAGTTAAACCTAACCAATGCTGTGATACCTGCGTGTTGATGTTCCCTTCACAGCTGAATTATGCAAAAGGGAGTTTTCTGGTGCTGGCTTGACAACTGTCGCCTCTTACACCTGTCTGGCTGGACTGCCTCCCAGTCTGTCTCTGATCATATAGATAGAAAGCACCACTAAACACATCTGCATAAATAATGAGAGGACATAGTCAGAGGTCCTCATGGGAGGACATAGGATTAAATTCAACAAATAACTATTAGCCAGTACCATCTTTACTTCCTTCCTGCCACCTGTTGGTCCACTTTTCATTCTATAATAAATACTTTGTTGTATGTTTCAATGTATTGATTCATATCTGCATGAAAATTTCGTAACCACTTAGGTTTTTAGTAATTGTATTTGGCATTAAGAGTTTACGCTTCACGGTACAAAGATTGTTAACATGAATCTTTATTTCATTTTCACTTTGTTTTTGGATTACACATAAAAAATAGTCCATATTAAATAAATGATCTTGGTAAAACATAAAACAGAAAGAGCAGAGAAAGTATTGTGCTTTTGCCCTTCGGCTATTTCACGTTTGCAAGCTGTGAGGAAGTAAATGAGACATGTAACATGTTGTCCACACCCACCAACACTCACGAAAACACACGGCAGTTGGCCCGAGGCGTGTTGTTGAGTGGAGAAGGACAGGTTTGTGGGATGAGGCCTGTCATTACTGCACCACATGTAGACTGCTGATTCTCTCCACCTTCTTCCCCTTGAACGCGATCTTTCTTCACTCATACTTCCATACAGCTCTACATTTCAACCAGTGTTTTTCTGTGCCACAGTTTGGGACTTTTGATACATGAACATTCTAAAACTCACAACATAGTGACTTTTTCATCTCCTGACATTAGTAGTTGTATCACTCTTTGATTACATGCTTTTAAAGTTGTATATTTCATACATGAGTGGTGCATTGTTTACTATAAAATCCTTTTTTTTAGTACCAGTTGATCATCATGTAAAGGAATGTGCAATGTTTTTGGAAGTATGTTGTGCTAATATTTTATTGTGGTTCACAGCATTTTCTTGAAATGGCCTTCTGTAGAGCCCTATGTGCATTTTAAATCATCTGCTCACTGCCCGTCACTTCTTGCTTATTTAATCTTGATATTTTGGCAATTAGTTATCACCAGCAGATCAGGCCCTCCTGTCTCTACATAGCCGGCAAGAGGCGGCTAAACAACAACATAATGTTAGAAGCTAACGTCATGCCAGTTAACGTCATACTCTAATGGCAAACAGGCGCTAATAGCAGCTAACAGAGGCAAAACAGCAGACCTTACTGATGGAAAATTACAGATGTCCTCACCTCAGCATCCCTTTCATCATCACAAATGAGATACGTTGACTCATTGACAATGTGAGGAATAGTATGCAGAGACGTCCAGTGACTGGGGTTTGTTACCTGTCTTGACACAAATACCGATAAGCATGCAAACTTTTGTAGGCCTTTGGATCTCATCCAGTATAATTTGAGCAGTTGTTGATAACAGAAGGATATAAATTATGTGGTGTGAAGTCGAGGAGAGTAGCAGGATTGTACTTCACAGCATCAGTAAGCACATTCGGAGGGAGTAAGCTAACATCCACCTTCAGTCCTCCCTTGCTCAGTTTCAACATTACAAACAAGATGCTTGTCATGAAAGTGTTTTACTTCCTATGTGAGCGTAAACACACTTGGTGTATACTCATAGTTGCCATACTTCATCTCATCTATGTCATTTTTAGGTTTTCCACTGCTCGTCAGTATAACACATCCAAAATTTAGGTGAAGTGGAAACAGGTGGAGCAAACTAGACACAGGTAAAGACAGATGGGAAGACGTAGAGCTAAACACAAGAAACATAATATATAACTTCCAGCAGTAAATGAAATGAAACCAGGAAACCCAAAAACATGAATCGAGGAAAAGGGCAGACTACCACCAAATATGAATTCTGCCAACATTAATCTCCTGCTAAAACCAGGCAAAGACCCTTTATTTCCCTCAAGCTATCGTCCAATTTCTCTTTTAAATGTAGACCTTAAAATAATCTGCAAAGCTCTCTCAAAGAGATTAGAGAAAATGACCCCCCTCTTAATTCATCCTGACCAAACTGGTTTCATAAAAGGTCGGCACTCCTCAACAAACACTCGTAGATTATTTAATTTAATAGACTACTCATACGATAAAAACATCGAAACCATAATATTATCTCTAGATGCAGAAAAAGCATTTGACAGAGTTAATTGGAAATTTTTATTCGCAACTTTACACAAATTTGGTTTTGGAAACTCTTTCATAAACTGGATAAGAATATTATACAATTCCCCAACGGCTCGTATCAGAACAAATGACCAGACATCCTCCAGCTTCTGTCTCCTGAGGGGCACCAGACAGGGATGCCCACTCTCCCCTTCACTTTTTGCAATTTTTATCGAACCTCTAGCAGCAGCATTTAGACAGGCTACAACAATTAAGGGCATAAAATGTAAGAACATAGAACATAAAATCAGTCTCTATGCGGATGATGTGTTGCTTTTTCTGCAAAACACACAAACCAACCTCTCTGAGGTAATTACTTTAATAAACTGGTTTTCAAGAGTTTCAGATTATTCAATTAACTGGCCAAAATCTACAGTTCTCCCCATTAACTGCTCCTTCCATAATTCTTCCTCTGCCCCACTGCAATCCGGAAATATTAAATATTTAGGTATTAATGTCTCTCCTAAGCTTTCAGACTTAACTAAACTAAACCACATCCCACTTCTAAAGAAAGTAGAAGGCGATCTGACTAGATGGAAATCTTTACCCATATCACTCATGGGAAGGGTCGCCACTATAAAAATGATGATCTTGCCAAAAATAAATTACTTATTTTTGATGATCCCTAACAAACCATCACAAGATTGGTTCAGATCTCTGGATTCATATATTTCCAAATTCCTTTGGAAAGATAAACCCCCGCGTATTAGCTTAAAAACGCTACAAAGAACCAAGGATAGAGGAGGATTAGATCTGCCTAATTTTCACCAATACTTCTTAGCCAACAGGCTTCAGTTCATCTCAGAATGGTTAAAACATACCTTCTTAGTTGAGCCCTGGCTAGATGTTGAACAGGCACTATGCAAGGATCTAGAGATTTCAGACCTACCATTTATTAGCTCAAACATCAAAAGACATGAATGCTTTAAAAGTATCAACATCAGCTTTTCTCTAACAGCATGGTGGGAGTTTCTAAAAATAACGGAGTCTTCATTAATCCCATGCAAACGTACACCTATCTGGAATAACCCTGACATATTACAAAACAATAATATGATTAATTTCCCAGAATGGAGTTGTAAAGGAATTAAATACTTAGAACATATATTAGAGGGAACAGAATTTATTCCATTTGACAGACTAGTTGAACAATATGGGATCAACAAGACAAGGTTTTTAGAATATCAACAAATTAAATCCATAGTAAAAAAGAAATTTAACCTCAGTCAAGTTGAATTACAAACACCACTAAGTGCGGCACATTTTCTTACTCTTAAATCCCCCAAATTATTATCTAAAATATACAGAACACTTTCTAAATTAGATGAATCAATATCCCTTCCTACTGCAAAGTGGGAAGCAGATTTATCAGTCAACCTAGACCAAAACTTCTGGTCTCAGATTTGCTTAAAAACTTTTAAATTAATTAAAAATCCCAGTCTGCAATTAATACAATACAAAATACTTCATAGAGTGCACTATACAGGTCATCGGATGTTCAAGATGGGCTTTACATCTTCCAACAACTGCTCACACTGTCAAGGCAATACACCAGACAATTACATCCACGCTCTTTGGTTCTGTCCACCAGTGCAAAAGTTTTGGCGCGAGATATGTGAAGACTTATCAAAGTGTCTGAAATGTAACATTCCAACTTCCCCCTTAGTGTGTCTACTGGGCAGCTTAGATAATGTCACTTCAGAAAAGAATATAGCCTATATGATCTTCACTGCCCTATGCATAGCCAAGAAAACAGTCCTCATGAACTGGAAAAATAAAAATAATCTTAATTCTAACCAATATAGAAATTATCTATTAGATTACATTAGTCTTGACACAGCCTCTGCCACCACATTAGATCAATTGCTCTGGGCCCCTTTTATCAGCTCCATCACCTAGTGGGGGTGGGGGGTCATAGTTTGGTCCCGCCTTCACTGTTGTGATTGGTGAGGGGGTAGGGACAGGCTTAGGGCGTCGGGGGGTTCCCCGGAGGCATCTTCCTTGGGGGGCTCAACCCGGGGTAGCGGTCACGTCCGGTTGGGGGCTCTGTTGGCTCTCAGGTGACTGTTTCCTCGCGGCTGCGTGCAGCGGGACTAGGGGAGGGTCTGTGCTGACGGACGTGGGTTACTGACCTAGCAACCTGGCTGCCCCTGGGTGGGTCCGGGATGGGCGTGAGGTTCTGGGGGCGCTCCGTCTCTGGGCTGGGGCCCGGGCCGGGCCTCGGGGGCTTGGGTCCTGGTTGGTGTGTTGCCGGGGTTGTGGGCGGGTGGGTGCATGGGGGCCCGGCCCTGGAGCAGGGTGCCGCCGGTGCGTCGAGCCGCCTGGGGGGCTCTTCAACTGGTGGGGGGGATGGTCACATCTTGCAGGAGCTTTCTTCTCTTCAGGAACTCTCTGCAGGAGGGGGAGATACAGGAGAGGTGGAGGAAGATCTCAGCCTGGGCGTTTACCGTCTTATGTAGTCTGGAAGATGTGTGGAAGGTGGGGTGGGTGCAGTTTTCTCTGTGGTGGGGTTGGGTGGACTGTCCAGGGCTCTGTGGAGCCGGGGGGCGCTACTGCACTGGGCCCCGGTCTGATGGGCCTGGGCCCCCCTTCCCTGGCGGGTCGCGGAGGGTGGGAGTGCCTACTGGGGTCAGCGGGGGAGCTGGCCCCAGGGAGGGGTTACCTGCCCCTCCCTTCCTTCCCTCCCCATCTCCAGCTGCCTCCCTCTTCCCGCTCCTCCACAACCACCCACACATGCAGGGCCTTGGAGTGGGGGTATGTCACCAGGGTGCAGAGGAGGCTACCCCCCCCCCCCCCCCCCCCCGTCCCCTTCTGGCTGCCTCTGCCTCAATTTTATCCCACAACTTAGACATTCACATTATTCACACTCTCATTACACATACATATAGGATCTTGGGGGTGGGCACAATCACGGAGTCCAAATCACCATCAAGGTGTATACCTCACCCCTGACGTCGTTGCCCACCTCTCAATTTTAAATACACTTAGTCATTGAGGGCTAGCAGGAGGGACTATGCGCTTACCTGCTGCTCCTTGGCAGGTAGCTCCATGCCCTCCTGGGTTTTAATTGCACCTTAGAACACATATGCATCAACACTACAATGAGTGGGTGGAGGGAGGTTTGGAGTCTTCTCCCACCCCCATTCTCTGCGGCCTGCTGGAGCGGGAGGGCTAGTAGGAGGAGTTGGCCGTCCGACTGCGGTCTGGGGTGTGGGGCCTCCCTGCTGCTGCGGAGTCGGGGTGGTCTGCCTCTCCCCACCGCAGGGAAAAGGGTAACACCACCTGGGTCTGGGTGCAATTCCCCCCTCCAGGGGCAAGGGTACCTAGACCCGGTTTGTAGAGTACGCTTGGGGAGTGTGATTGTGTGTACAGCGTCTCTTTATGTCTGTCTCCACGTTGGTTGAGTGTGGAGTGAGTGCATATGAGAGCATGAGGGTGGGAATGGATGTTTGTGTCTGTGTGTGCCTGTATGTCTGTGTCTATATGTCAGGTTGGGTATCAGACGCCACCTCTCTGGGGACACCTCAGGCCCTCCAAGGTTTGGAGGCCTATCTCCACCCACCACCACTTCCCCTGCCGGTGGCGGACTCCCTCAGGTGTCGGTGTGTTGGTGGTTCTTTGTGTCTGGGGGTGGGCGTCCGGGTACACACCGGCTCACTCCTTGGCGGCCGCTTGTCGGGGCCTGGGGCCTGGGGCTCGCTCGGGCCCCTTTGGAGGTGGGGTGCCCCCGGCCTCTCGGCCTGGGGCTCGGTCACTCAGGCACAGCTGGGGGCCGGCGGAGCTCACGGGCGCGTCACTGCAACTCCCCCTGACTTCTGCTCCGCGGCTGCTGGGCGAGCCCTCATCTGGGACTCTCCTCAGCTCTTACTGGAACAGTGGCGCGGCTGCCCCTCTGTTGGTCTTCCATGGTCTTTTGTGTTCTGGGGGCCTCTGGATGTCTGGAGTTTTGATCTCCTCCATACCCGCTTCACACCCTGGAGGACGGGGCTGTGGCCCCCCCACACTCCCTAGCAGATCATTACATGGAGAAACCTTTGGAATGCAAGCATGCTGATCCACACAGGTATGCACACATGGGTATTCACAGACGCGGACTAAAGCTTTCTTGGCTGCTGCCTCAAAGCACACTGTGCGCTGTCTATCTTGCGTGCTGCACAATATCGTTTATTATTTAGTAAATATTGATATCTATGACTAGCTAGTTTATTGTGATGGTGCTTTGTTTTCTCTATTATTATGTTGCTCTTTGTTGTTTGCTGTCTCCTCTGTTTGTTTTTTTTGTTTGTTTTTTTTTTTTTTTTTCTCCATACAGGTGACCCAGGAGTTCTTTTTTTTTTCTCTCTCTTCCCCCCCCTTCTCACCATCTCTTCTCCCCTTTGGTTTTCTTTCTTTCTCTCCCCCTCTTTCTCTCATTCATTCCCCCTGTCCTATTTATTAAAAAAAAAAAAAAAAAAAAAAAAAAAAAAAAGACAAAGGATGAACTGAAGCTCTGCCATCACGTAATGTCGCATACTGCTGTTTCTGATGTCATTTAAGAAAAAAAAAAAAAAAAAAAAACATGAATGATTTCAACAGTGATGATAACACAGAGGGAAACACCGACAGCACAAGCCTGTAAATACAAGCGGTAACCAGAACTGAAATGAATAGGTAAGGTAAATACAATTCACAAAAGTAAGAACAAAGAAATCATAAAAGCAACCAAGCGTGATTTGAGTTGAGATTTAGTGATAGGTACAGTCTGCAGTATCCAATTATTCATTCAGTGTAATCTCAGTGAAAAGGCTTTTCTGTGCTTCTGACGCATTTGGAGTGATATTTCGATTGTCATTGTACACGATATCCTGTGGGTATGGCTGTATCATTTGCCACAGGTCCCCTTATTCTTCTTCTGCTTCTTCTTCTCTTCCTCTTCCTGGTAAGAAGATGACAGCCAAGTGTGTGTCACCCACAGTCTCCTCCTACTGTATGCCATGTCGGTGCGTAATAAACCTCCTCTCTGCGCCTCCATCTCACTCCTGCAGCTCTGTCAGTGTGTTTGTTGCCAAAATGAAAAGGATTTACTGTCACACACAGAGAGCCAAGGCTTCTTACAGCATGTTCTCACACACCCCCTGTCCCTCCCTTGCTAAGCAGCATGTGTGTGTCTGTGTGAGTGTATGTCAGGTAGGTTAATGCAGCCCTGTCATCAAAGGCCTTATCTCTGTTGGACAGGATTCAGCGCTCCACCTCAGTGTCAACTTTTAGATGTAAGCACACACACACACACTCAAAATGGCATGACTTATGTCTTGGCACCTCATTAACGTTTCCCTGAAAGTTAAACTCATAACAAATACCAAACCAACTTTATTTGGTTAAATGTCAAACATGTCCGTGTGTGTTTGTGTGTAAGTGCTGGGTTTGCAGATCACTCTGGGATCAGCTTTGGAAAACTAATGCTGAAAGTATTTCTGGATCCATGTCTGAGTTGCGATGCTTTTAGTTGAATCTATTAATCCTGGAATGAGTACAGCTTGAGTTCTCAAGAACTGCACGCGCACTTTCTTCTGCTTCTGTTCTGCAGAATTTCTTTTAATATTTTAGATATTTGGTCTTTCTTAGATTTATTTCATTTTTAATTGGTATTTTTTATTACTGGAATGTTATTCAGACAATTTAATATGGTGTCAAAGCAAAAGGATTAGAGGAGATTATATTATAGTTGTGTTTACAGCCCATTCTCATTCCTTAAATGTCACATACTGATGTTTGGTCAGGGCCTCAGTGGGTACCCCTTTAGTATAATCTTTTTGCATTCGACAGGAGTTCATGCGTAAGTATGATAAACACAGAAATTACTGAACCTTGCAAGTTAATGAACCTGTTGCCCCCTGAAGAGTCCATCGATGTGCGTGTGTATATAAATGTTAGACAAAGAGCTTACCATAGAAAAAGGGCTTGGATGAATGTGTGTGTAACTAGACAAATGACGCTTGTTGTACAGAGCACTTCACATGGTCATTTGTGGTGAAGCACTATATAAGTACTAATCCATTTATCGTTTACAAAGAGAAGAAATTTACCTTTTTTGCTGTGAAAGGGGGTATTTGAACCAAAATTATCGTTTTTTTTTTCCTCCCTAAACCTAAACTTAAGAGCTAGTCAATCCTGAAAGTGAAAAATACTTCATTTCAGAAAAGACTCTGTGCTCTTCATAGGGTATCCTGGTGAATTTTTAAAAAAATGAAACTAAGTATGTACCCCTTCATCAGAAGGTTCCTGACTATCTGAGGTGTTGAGAAAGGCCTAGTTTCTATTGAAATAAACAGGATGATGCATTTATATTTTTTTCTGCCATAGCAAACAAATTTAAACAAAACCATTAAAAAAATCAAAAGAAGGAAAAAGAGAAAGAAAGAAATGACGTGTTCCTGTGTTCCTCTGTAATAACTGACTACAAAATATTAACAAATTATTTGCAGTTCCTCCTAAGAGTTGTGATTCTAAAAGTACAAAGTTATTAAAGACAGCTTGGTGGTTTTTCTTGCTCAGCTAGTCAACATCTTCAAATCAATAGCCAAGTGTCGACCAGTTGCTTAAACTGTCTTTCATTGGTCCAGAGTTCTAACTAAACATTGGGTATCATCTGTTTGTTAGTAGATAATCACTTAAAAATTGCTTGGACTGATTACCACAAGGTAGTTTCAGTAAGATTTCAGGTAAATGCACATGAACGAATGTCCGCACAAAACATTAGCCCCTTTTCCAATTTACAGTGTGTAACAAATAAATGGAGTTCACTTGCTTATGTCAATAGTAAAGCAACACATCTTGGAAGTTGTGGCCTGGTATGGAAGCAAGACACATATATGCAGATGCAGTGCCCAGACGGGTAACAGATAGAAGTACTGAAAGCTAATGCATTAATATAACACTGCTTTTACAGTCATCATTACAGAACACCAACAAAGAGCAGCAAACAGATTATGCAGATTATGCAAGAACCTTTCTGTTCTTGCATAATCTGCAAGGCTCCACAGAGCTTTTGTCAGCCATCACAGGAAGTATACACAATAAAATAGCCTAAAGACTGGTTGCTCTCCTCTAAGATTGCTTTCTTTCTGTAAAATAACCGGCCAATGTTTTCTGCTTCTCTTTGAATCGGCACCCATCTGTTAACTGTTATCTGGGACATGAGGATTACTGTTACCACTTATTTGATGAACAGAAAGCATTATCTGTTTAACCCTGCACCTACAGGGGTGCCCACTTAATAATATCCACCCTTAATGATAATATTAATGTGTAACAAAGCACGAGTCAAGCAGAACAATTGGAGTCAAGCAGCCACAGAGCGTTTGGCAGCTTATCGCAGCGCTGCTACAGTCAAAGACAATTGGCATTATCTATAAAACAACTTATTACACTGACTATCAACTTAAAGAGGAGAAGGAGGCTGCACACATGCATGCACAAACACTCTGATAGACAGAGAGGGAAACATGCACACAGGTTTATCTGTGGGGTCAAACCTATTATTAACCCCTGGGGTCTCGCTGTTAAACTCCTGACAAACAAAAGATCCTCCTGAAGGGAATAAAAAAAATCACACAACTAGCAAAGAAGCAGACCGATAACTTGTTAAATTGAGAAAGCCACATGAAAACCATAAATAAGCTGTGATTGCTTCCTCCTCTTCCTCCTTCCTCCCACTCACCACTCACACCCCGAGGCTCACGAGTAAAGGCTTGGTATCAGGTGAAGGCTGATTTGGGTTTACCACCATTCCCATTGTCAGCGCCCTTTTATGTGTCATATTAGTTACAAAGAGACAAAGGCAAGATCGAACCAGCGGAAACCAGGTACAGCAAGAGGGAGATGGGAGGAGGGAAAGACGAGAGAGATGGCGAGCAAGGCAGAGAAAGCGGAGGCAAGCACGTTAATATCAAGGTTTTTTCCACTGAGGTCAGTGGGACGGGAACCCCTTGTGGCACACACACGCACACACAAACACAAAAAGAGACAAAAACTCATCATCCAGAGGGAAAGCAATGAAGGCTACAGTTGCTGTCCTGTCCCAGAAATAGAGGATTGGCATTTACAGAAAGGCACTATCACGTTCCGATCACAGTTAATCAGTTTATCCTGATTTATTACAACTTTAGTGTTGCTTTATTAAGTTTGGCCCTTTGGTCCTGTTTTCACTAAGCCGAGTGTTGCAAACCAGGCAGTTTAACCAAATCATTTGAAATACTTTTTGTTGTTGTGTGAGATACTGCAAATTTTGGTATCAATCCAATACCAAGTAAATACAGTACTGCAGTATGGCACTTTTGCCGATACCAACACTAATACTATCAACTTAGGCAGCTTATGTGGTGGAGATCAGTGTGTCATGATTTATGAGATGAATCACTGCCAATATGAAAATTATGAAGACATTTTATTGATCACTGTGATTTTACTTTACATAATTAAAGTGCAGTACATAATAAAACACACCTTTCAGTGTTTCATGTATTTTTAAACTGTGGTATTTTGGGGTTGTTGTTTTTTTTGGAGACCTGGTATATAAATGTGCCTGTCCCTAAAGCACTTTGGCTCTAGCGTCTGTTCTTTAAATGTGCTATAGGCTGTAAAAAAACCAGTCAACATCTGGCATTTTACACATAAATCTGCACCAACTGTGTGAGGGTATCAAGTCAATGTTAAATGTGTTCAACACAGTGCAGTGTGCTACATACTGAACTTAGAAACAATACAAAAAAGGGATCAAACCTAACATGTTAGTATTGATATGATATTAATACCACCATTGGTATCGATGCCATGAATCAAACCATCCATTTTCCTTATTTGGGAGAAAAAAGGTGTACACACATGGATACTGTAACATTTTTTAGGTCACTAAACATATAACTGATACAGCAAAACATGAACTACCCTGAAAAACTAATAAACCACTGAGTTAAAGGATTGTCAAGGCAATTAGAGGGACTATTTGTATGAAATATGTGTATTTGTGCATATGTAATGCATGTATATACTGTATAACTGCTATATCTTCATGATAAGGCCTCCTAAAAGTATATGAAATGTTTTTATTTTCTTGTGATTCATTAGTGTTATTCATGCTAATGCACTTTTTGGATACCAAGAATTATCTGATTTTTTTTCTACTGCCACACTAACTGAAGAGAAAGGGGAAGAAGAAGCTCCTCCACCCAATCCCAGGGGACTTGAATGGGAACAGTTCTGATCAGCGGAAGGACACTGAAGTAAACAATAAGATTCCTCAGGTGAGTGACATGAAAGCAATTTGATAAGAGGTGTGTAGTATCAATGATAGTCTGGTCACCGATGAGACCAGATCCCAAGACGTGATCACTCACTGGCGGAACGGGCTGTTTATAGTTACACTGAAGAGATTTGCAAACTATTTGGGAAAAACTGTTCTCTGGACTAAATATTAGTTTGAAAGCATGACTTTAAACTTACAGGTTTATGTAGGGTTTAAGCACAGGTTTTAGCTGTAAGGGTAAGCCTCAAACGCATTAGCAGTTCAAGGTTTATGGTCAGAGCCAGGTGAGTCTAGAAGTGTTTAAATGGCTGATTGAGTGATACTGCAACATATAAAAAGTACCATATGAATAAAATGTTTGTGCTGTTGAACATCCTTCGAGATGCACAGTCGCCACTTTTATGCCTTTCTGACATAACTGTTATTTTTAAAGAATAATTTGTGGCTGAGCTGATGTTTGTTAAACCAAACCTACATATTTTAAATATTAACTGGCCAATATGGAAATTTTTTGCAGCGTGTTGTAGTCAAGGTTGGACACGCTTTTGCCTTCAGAACTATCTTAGCTCTTCATGGCATAGATTTCTTAAAGATTTTGGTCCATTTTGACTTGATAGCCTCACACGGTTGCTGCAGATTTCAGTCTCCAGGTGTGTCCTTCAGCTGCTGTAGCATTTAGAGATGCTCCTTTGCATACTTTGGCAGTTGCAAGTGGTTATTTGAGTGACTCTTCTATTCAACTTAAAGCAGTCTAGTTACTCCCCTGACCATTGGCATCAACAAGGCATCTCTTAACAAATATTCAATTGAGCAAATTAAAATCAGCATAACCTGCAAAAAGAAAACCCCAAAAACTTTCACATTAGAAAAAGTAATATTAGCTTCTGCCAAATCATTACGCAAATGTAATATTTTTTTCCATGTAGTTTTTGAGCTAATGAATGAACACTTAATATCCGCTTCCACTGAATGAGCAAATTGTGCATTTGATGCATTATAGCTTAATTTATTTAATTTTGACTAGTCGGATTCAAATATATTCAGTTAAAGTGTGTTTAGCAAAAAAGTGCCATATGCTATGTGTTAAAGATAAAAGCATTGAGGGCTTTGCTGAATATGTTTGCTGCTTTGTCACCTCTAATTACACTGCAGGCATTTCCCAACAAGCATCCGAGTGTCAGACAGAAGTCTTCATCGACTGCTACTTATTCTTGCTCACACATACACACACAGAAAAAGAACATATTCAGCAGCTAGCCTTGGCCTCAGTGACTCCAAGATGCAAAACTTCCATCTAGCTCCAGCTTCAATGAACATCAAGGTTACAGTTATATTCAGTGCCTTCCAGCTGCTTTAATAAACACCAGGGGTAGATGACCTCGGACGCCTGGCGTTTTTCTCAGAAAAGAAAATGAGACTGGGACTAACACAGACATCCTGATTTTCTGTTTAGCCAAATGTTCCAACTTACAAAAAAAGGATAATTATTAGTATTGTGCAGCTGTTTATCCTATTGTTTTGATAATGACCCAAAGCACTTCTTCATCAGCAGTGTGTACTGTATGTGATTCTTTCATGGCCCAGTCAATACTTTTTAATTTTGGTTTAAAAATTAAAACGTAATGCTGTAATTGTTTTTTTATTTTGCACCATCTCTCATCTGCCAGTCAGATCAATGCATGAAATGAGGATGCCCCCAACAAGCCAACCAGGCCAAGGCAGGTGTCTATGTCGTCAGGCAAGACCTCTTTCTTGTTTTGTTTTTTCGAGCTGAAAATTCTTGCTGAATTTTGAAAATAGCTGAATAGCTGAAAATGACCATTGTGGATCTCTTATTTCAGTTATGAAGCAAAAAAACAAAAACGTTTAATAATACCTGGATTTAACTGTTTGATGCAGGCTCGCTTCCTCTCCCCTACGGTGTTCTCTGGTTTCATAGCAGGTCAGGGTGGCATGAGAATGACCTGGCAGGTAGGGTCAGAGGTTACAGGGTCAGCACTATGCACAGGTACAGGGGTCATGTTACACTTGAGGAGACAGGAAAGGGGTCTTGTCACTCACTGTCAGCAGATCATAGCACTGAACCATAGCCTTCACCTCCCTGACAAATCTCTCAGCACTGTGGCCTGTAGTTCCAAGGACCAGGAAAGATGTTTAAATATGGATCAATATTGAGTTACTGACCTTGAGACAATCACAGAGACTTCAAATCAAACTTGTTTCATCCACAATGGGTGGTAGACCATACTCTAATGTAGTTATCACTAATCCCATTCATAATACCAGTGTTGGGGGGTCATTTCACAAAAATAATGCAGTACATTAGTTGATCATTTGTAGACTACTTGCTACTCTACGACTCTACTCTCATTACTCCATAAATTGACATGAAACAGACTGTAAAAATAGTTACTAGTTAACAATATAAGCCTCAGGCTACAGTTCCATTTAGCAACATCTTGAAGTTTTTACATATGAACAGAAAGCAAAGATGAAAATCAGCCTAAAAGACTCTAAAATCACTGCTTCTGTTTTCCTTTTGAAATTCAGGCATTGACTGCTGTGCTAGTGTCTGCATACACTGAGTTTTATCATCACTCTGGGTTTTTGGCTTGCTTTGTGTTAGCATGCTGCCTGCGCAGATGATGCAGACAGCTGAAGTTATGTTAGCAGTGTCATGCAGTTGATTCTGTCTTGGAGGCAGTTTGTGCTTTACCATTGCACCCTTGTCCTTTTGTGCAATAAAAATAAAAGTAATGTCCATATCGCCAATCCTCAAAAGCTGAAGGTTTCCTGTTCCCACACACAAACTGAAATCTACTGATTGTAGCACAAGAGCACATTCGGTAATGAATTTAGTACGGTAATGCACTAGAGTACTGCATTACTGAAAAATGCACAGTGATAGGAAAGTGTTACAGAAACAAAAAGTTTTATGTTTCATGTTTAAATGCCCTGCAGATTTGAGATATGTGGTTTTTAGAAGCCGAAACTGTCATGATTCAGCAATGCTAACAACAAAAAAACACAACAGCTAAACACTACTTTTCAACTACAGCCGAAAAGTAGCCTTCTGGCTAAATCTGGCCTATTTACATTAATTTATGTTCATTAATATGCATTGTCCCTTTTAAATACATAAATTCAAATTCAAGGTAGTGTTCAAACTTCTTAGATCACTGAAATTTTAAATAGAGCAACGTGGTCGTTGCAATGAACGGTTTGGGAAGTGCATTCATCTGGAGGACAGAAATAGTTTTTCTTACAGTAACTAATACAGATTTACACTCAGTGGCCATTTTATCAAGTGCACAATTTAATGTAACTCCACAAAACCATCATGCTCCAAAGTCTGTGTTTTAATATGTATAGTGTATATTCAGGCTGTTCTCATTCCTCCGGCATGAAATTAGGCAGTTTTTTTAAAGCCTTTGGCATTTCTCTTTCTGACACAAGGTGTTCTTTGACCTTGACTTGCCCAATTTTGGAATTAGTGAAAAAGCCTCATCATTTTTTCAACATGAAATAGTCTTGGTGTGAAGTGATGAACCTTACCATAGGCTAGCCAGAAAAAACAAATCAAATGGTAGAGTGAAAAGAAAGCAAAGCAAAGAGGCTCAAACAAAATGTGAACCACAGTCTTCCAGCTAATAAAGCTTCAAGTAAGAACCACCCTTCCAATCTGTATATCATCAGTGGCCACTTTCAGTGGCCAGTACTGCCTATTATGTAACACCGCTGGATGTTATCATGAACATCATGCAGACGCAGTCTGGCCCTGTGTTAACACACATGTACCATTCATTCTATGCTGAATTACACTGAATTGTGACCCTTTGAATGCAAAAAGAAACATTTTAAATGTTTGTCTATCCACATGCCAAGTGTGCCTGACGTAAAAAGCATGTTTTCCATGTTTGTACACTAAATTATGTGATGTGAGACTTGATGCTTTACATGGGTTTGGTACTGTATGGCTTCTTTTTTTAATCTATTCATATAAGACGTCACAACATCACATGTAACACTGCATCGTTTTAAACCATGTAAATATATATTATAACCATATGACATCACTATACCAGCATTAAACTAGAAATAATATCTACTGTACATCTGCACATAGTTCACTGGTTTTGAAATCTTTATATTTAATGCCATTCTCTGTCTCCCTCTAGTGCTAACTGGCCCCTGGCTGCGAGAATGAATTTTAATATACCCACATCCAAAGTTTTTAAAAAACAAGCAATAAAACACATCACACAACAGCATTCACATGAATGTAGCAGTCCCAAAGAAGAACACAGCAGTAAGAAATCACAGTTATTCTAATAGGCTATGACCTTGTTTCCTAAAAACTGATTTCAGCAGATAGAAGAAGTCAGGAAGACTAAATGTTAAGTTTCTTGAGAAGATGAAAAAACAGAGGCAGTTCATTCAACTTTATACAGGTGACTTCTTTTATTATTTGAATTTTGTGTGCGTTGAGCTTTATTTTCCCTCATTTAGGTTTCTGTATCTGGTTATACTCATATTACTCCATACAGAATGCTGCTGTATATTTTGATGTGTTTGCAGTTTTTAGCAGCTACAGGCACACACAGATATGGCGTACTATACTGTAGATGTGTCCACTTTTCGGGATATCCAAGAATATAATAATTATGCCGTTGGCTGTTTCGCGATGTCAGAGTGTTTAACCTGAGAACTGCAAACGCACACACTTACACACACACAGATTCACCAGGCTTTGGGATCCAACAGCTTAGCATGAAAGCAAAGGTGAAACTGAATCTGTAAATTGCAGAGCAGGGAAAAGGAAAGAGAGAGAGAGAGGCCGAGAGGGATAGACAGAGAGCTGTTATCAGAGCAGGGGCGTGTGTAACCTCATCCCACTGCTAGAGTTTCCTGATCGGGTCACCTGACTGCAGCCTCGAGGTACGATTGGCTGATTGGCTCTTGTAGTCAGGTAATGATGTAAGGTGAGTGTGTGGGAACGACAGAGGGTGATAAACCTGTGTGTGTCTGCGTGTATGTGTGTATCGGTGTGTGCGTGTGGGAACAGGGTAGGTCGATAAGAGCTTTTCCCATCGCTGCCATATGACCCACTCACCTGCCTACCTAACACTGGTTATCACCAAATCCTACACAGCAGGAGGTCTGGGTGCGTGTGAATGTGTGAGCATATGCATGTGCTGATGGAAAATGTGTGCGTCTCCCTGTGTGCGCAGCCATTCAGTGGTACATGTGAGTGTTTGAATAAACCAAGTGAACAGAAAGTGCCAGACTTAGGAAAGAAGGGTTTGATCGACCAAGGTGCAAACTGCAGATTGTAATCACTACACAGCACACTCGGACGAATGACTGATTAAGATTTTAGTATGATTCAGTTCAATTCAGTTTTCTTTATATAGCACCACATCACAATAAGCTTCAAGGCAATTTGCACTATATTATAATGTAAAGACACTACAATATTAGACAGAAAACCCAACACTCAGACGACCCCCTATGAACATGTTCTTAGTGACAACGGGAAGGAAAAACTCCATTTTAACAGGAAGAAACCTTGAAGTTTTTTCACAAAATAATTTCAGTTAATTTTCTTTTTTTTTCCAGAATCCAATTTTTATTTCTATTTTAGTTATCTAAAATGTTTTGTTTGTTTTTTGTTTTTTTTTATCTAGTTTTAGTTTTCACCTAAAAAAAAATATTTTAGTCATATGACAGAAAAGTTCAATCTGGCTCTGCTTTGGCTAGAATGCAACTCAACATCATCCTGCAAGAGGTGAGATGGATAAGAACAAATAATGTGAGCTTAATTTCTAATGTTTACCTTAAGATAAACTCAACTTTTGCTGTTTTTTGGCTTCAGAGTATTTCCTGTATAGCACTTTAAGCCTGACTTATACAGCTGTCTGTGTACACTGACAACAGAAATAACATCTGTCATTGAATGCAGTCTGACAATCTTATATCTTATAGACTGGTTTGTGTGAAAACCAACTTTTTTATATATTAAAAATCCAAACCTGTTCTTTAAGAAAACACTGATTTACTTTTTGAGACTGGGCCTCGGCGCTCTCCGGGGTTGTTCAACAACCATATTCACATGCAAACACACACAAACACATCGACACCATCACTAACAACAGCTCCCAGCACCCCTGCCACGGCCATCCGCACCATCCAACACTGTTCCCACATCTTCGTTGCCCAAAACCTTAATTGATCTTGGCTTTTAGCTCAGCATGTGTGTGTATGTATGTGTGTGTGCGTCTGTTAGTGCTGTGTGTGCTGCATGTGTGTTTGTGTGTGTTCTTTTTGGACAGAGACAGAGAGAGACAGGAAAAGAGGGAGTGACAGTCAGTAGGAATAGATTTTCTGGGAACTGGGAGCCTCCAGGAACACCACACTACATTTAACACACACACACTCACACACATCAGCCCCCTCAAGCTGGAAGAAGCTGGCTGGTTCTCAGACACCTGGTCATTACCATTGCTAATTAGGTGCCATTAATCAGGCCTGTATGAGTGTGTAAGTGCAAGCGTGTGTGTGTGTGTGTGTGTGTGTGTGTGTGTGTGTGTGTGTGTGTGTGGTTTTTATTTTTAATGTGGGAATGTGTGAGAACTAGACCAAACAGGAAAAAAAGCTTTTTTTAATGATACAAGGTGAGAGTTTTAACAATGTCGCAGTGGCTGAAAACATCCCTCATAACCAAAACAAAAACCTTCCACTTGTGTGTCACTGTCTGCCACAGTCTACCACCCACAGGGGACCCAAGCCAAGCCATATAGGGCACAGTATGTTACATAACTATTTTTTTAAAAGAAAAAAAAAACGAAACTAAAACTAAACATCTTTACACTGGCTCATACTTACTTACAACTATCTCTAATTATTCTAATTGGATAATCTGACTGTAGTCTATAATTGGGCAGTTTTTTTAATTTATTTTTACATTATGTATATGATAATTTGCTTTTGTTTTTTACGCTTCCCAATTTAATTGTATAGTCCTAGCTGTGGTGGCCATTGTAGAACAAACAACCCAGCCTGCTATGTATCTATAGTGAGTGTAGGCTGTCAGTCTGTTGTCTAGCTCAACCAGGTGTCCATATTTATCTACACTGGATGAGGCTGTAGAACTTCGTGAGAGGAGTCGGTGAAGCTCACTTCTGTATGATGACTTACTAACGAGGTAAGCTGTTGAGGATATCCTGAACTTAATGTAGCGCCTCTACTCAGGACCAGTACACTCTCACTTCAAATAGAGACCCTAGACATCTTTCTAGGTTCAGGAGGAGGTTTTGTTTTGGAGACTCACAAAAGGAGTTGGCTTGGAAGTGAATAACTGGGACCTTTATTGCCTCAGTACCATTTATACACATATACAACACAATAACCCAAATTGCACACTAATAGTGCATTTTAAAGGTGAATACATGTAAAACAAAACAAAATAAAGACATTTAAATGGAAGATTTATACTGAACAGTATCAGAGCTCTTTGGAATGAATGAAACAGATTAAAGTGTTCCTGTTGCGAAGTTTGAATTGTCCAGTCTGAATTGTCCTTTAAAGTCGTTGAAAACCCAAACAGGTGTACTGTAGGGGAATTGTCAGTGTGCAAACCCTATTATCCGGGTAGGAAAAGTAGTGCATAGGGCTTATCTGTAATCCAGGGTGGCTTGAATCAGTTTCTCAGGCAAATCCCACAATCCGATCGCATGGCTGGCCACACCATTTCACGATCATCCAGGATCTCATTTGGGCTGTTCTCGCCGTCAGTGGTTCTCCAGAATTCTTCTAGTAGTTCAAAAAAACAATCTACACAAACAGTGCAGAACAATCAATTTCTTTTCCCATTTTGTGTTCTTAACATGAGCTCATTAACTTCTTTTCCAAATGTATTAATCACAAATGGCATTCCCTTTAGCTTTACCAAGTTACAAGAGTTACAGTAACTTGTTTGTACCAGTATCAACAATTTTATCAAAATTACATCACAACAAAGAACATCAGCAGCTTAAACTGTAATGTAAACAGTCATAGCAATGAAAGTGACATTCATCCTTAAGGCTTACAAGCAAATGTAACTTAATTCAGTGCAAATACTATTAAACTTGAAATATGCTCATATCTATTAAGACATAACCATTCTAATATAAACAGAGCTATTGCTTCTACTTGAATACCTCCCCGATCGGAATATGGCTTCAGCGGGGTGGGGTGGCTAACAGCTATTAGCAGCTAGCATCGCATCTAGCATCGGCATCGTTTAGCTCAAAGCATTCAACACTTATAACACACTGTAAAGAACAACAGGAGAAGTGAAACAACACGCCAGATTCTCATAGCTCCCGATTGGTTTTTGTTCAAAGGTTTCTGAGCTGAATCGGCTAGTGAAATACATTATCTAACTTAACAGGTAGCTAACGAAAGCACGTGACTCACCGGGATTTTCAGACACAAATAACTTGACAGACGTTATTCCCTTTGTGGTCAGAGTTCGGGGCCTAATAAAAGAGTACCTTATTAGCATTTATACGTAAAACAATCTGGTCTCATTAACCGGGTTGCAGTATTGCACACCAAGATACTTTTTCCATGCGCTCCGACACGTACTTGACCGCCATCAGAGGGAAAATCTCACAGGAAGAGAGAGGTAATACTTCCTGTGCACTAGACACAAGGTCGTCAGAACACAAGACTGCATCACAGCGCCCCCTTGTGACAATAACAGGCTATAGCCTTAGATTACAAAAAGGGATTTTGCAGCCCTGTATTTCACATGGGTTACACCCTCCCCCTTTGACCCAGCATGAGCCCCTTCATGCGTCACGCTGTGGTCTACAGATGAACTCTCATAGTCACCTATCGTATAAAGTGCTTGGTTAAAGCTCTCTATGAGGCTCTGCGCAAAGGAAATTAAGGGATTTCCCAACTCAGGATAATGGAAGCGCCCTGGTGGTCGACGTGTCCTTTCTGACTTACGAACATGGTCATTTTTTTCTGCACTGTCAACAGCTTCCTTATGCTCCAGAGCTACCTCAGGGGTTTGTGGGTTCAGATCAATGGTTTCCATAGCTATAGGAGCCTCTACATCAATGGACGGTACATCAATGCTGTCTTCAGCCACAGCTGATTTTTGATTAGTCATAGTTGGTAAAGTTACATCGTCTTCAGTAGGGTGTTGCTCAGCCACAACATCTGGCTCCTCTCCTTCAGCTACTTCAGGAGGTACCCCTACAGGCTCTGCAGGCAGCAAAGGGGAGCTGCCTCTGCAAGGCTCATTCTGAGGCTGAGGGTTTACACAGTCTGCTGGCGTAGCTGGTATACAACTACCCTCCGGTACTGTTTTTCCGGTTTGCTGTCGTCTCTTCGGGATTTCAAACACCTGAACCAACTTTCCAGGAATGACAGAAGACTGCCTAGGATAGATAGGTGAGTCATCTTCAGATTCTGATTGCTCCTCCAGTAACAGAGGCTGACTGCGCCTCGTTCTTGGCCTGCAACTCTTTGGCTTGACCTGGTCAACTTCCTCAGCTTCAGATAAGTCACCACAAGGGAGTAAGAGATCCCTGTGAAGAGTTCGAATAGGACCATCTCCATTCATAGGCTGTACAACATACACAGGTAGGTCTACCATCTTTTCCACCACTCTGTACATGGTTGACTCCCACTTATCTGCAAGTTTGTGTTTATTCCGAAGTCGCAGGTTCCGCACTAGCACTTGATCACCTTTCTCCAAAGTTGACTCCCTGACAGTTTTGTCAAAACGGCGTTTATTCCGTTCAGCAACCTTCTGAGAGTTTTTGGCAGCGATCTGATAGCTCTCTTGAAGGCGAGCCTTCAGAGCTCTCACATACTGAGAGTGAGATGTAGGAGAGCCATCTTTAACTGGCAGGCAGAATGCAATATCCACGGGAAGCCTCGGCTGGCGACCAAACATTAACTCGTATGGGCTAAACCCAGTGGTCTCGTTCTTGGTGCAATTATAGGCGTGAGTTAGTGGTTTCACATAATCGCGCCAATGAGTTTTCTCTTTGTCTCGTAGAGTTCCTAACATGCCAAGAAGAGTTCGGTTGAACCGTTCAACTGGGTTTCCCCGTGGATGATAAGGACTGGTGCGCACCTTCGTGATACCAGCTAGGGCACAGAGCTCTTTAATGAGTTGTGACTCAAAATCCCTGCCCTGATCACTAAGCAGGCGCTCAGGAAAACCATAATGCACCAGAAACTGCTCCCAAAGACACTTTGCAACTGTTGTAGCCTTTTGGTCTTTTGTTGGCATAGCAACAGCGTATTTGGTGAAATGATCAGTTATGACCAGAATGTCTTTGGTGTTGTGACTGTCAGGCTCCAAGGATAAATAGTCCATGCATACCAGTTCCATGGGACGGGTTGTTTGGATACTCACAAGAGGTGCTGCTCTTTCAGGAAGGGTCTTCCTTCTAACACAACGTCCGCAAGACTTAATCTTTCTCTCTACATCAGTTGCCATTTTAGGCCAATAAAATCTTGACCTAACCAAGTCGAGGGTTCTTTCCAAACCCATATGCCCCATGTCGTCATGAAGGCAAGTGAGAATGGTGGACCTTAAAGACTCAGGGACGACAAGCTGAAAGGTGACATTTTCACCTGATTTGCGGGTTCTGTAGAGGAGACCATTTTTCAGTTCCAAACGTTTCCACTCTTTGAGCATTAGTTTAAGCTCTAAGGATGCAGAGTTCGGATTGGAATTTGCTTCACCTCCATTTTCTAACATGTTGACCACATACCCAATAATTGGGTCAGACCTCTGATGCTGTTGGAGTTCTACCTCACTATAGGTAGGTATGACAGAACAACCTAATGTTCCATCATCTGCGTAGACGTCTGGCACCGCATCGGTATGTAGAGCAAGGGACTCTACCAAAGTGATAGAAGGTAGGCTATTGTCAGATTCACCTAAGAGATGACGGTGGCACAAGACACTGAATGTGTCAGCTGTCACATCTTGTCTGTTGGGAGATGAAGAGAGATGATGGGAAGCGAATTGTTTCATTCGCTCTTTTTCTTCAAGAGAAGCATAGTCATCATCCACAGTATCATGTGGCCGCCTAGAGAGGCCATCTGCATCTTGATTGCTCTTACCAGCACGATACTTAATATTAAAGTCGAAGGTGGAGAGAGCGGCCAACCAGCGGTAGCTGGCAGCATCGAGCTTGGCTGACTTCAAAACATAGGTCAATGGGTTGTTGTCCGTTAAAACCGTGAATGTGTTCCCGTAGAGATAATCTTGGAACTTCTCTACAATGGACCACTTTAATGCAAGAAATTCCAGTTTATGAGCTGGATACCGCTTTTCACTGGGTGAAAGTCCTCTACTTGCGTAGGCAATAACCCTCACTTCACCATCCTGTTCTTGATACAAGGCTGCCCCTAACCCAGAGGTGCTCGCATCAGTATGGAGGACGTATGGTAATTTTGGGTTAGCATATCCAAGCACTGGAGCTGATGTCAGTTTCTCTATGATTACCTCAAAAGCTTCCTGACAAGCAGGTGTCCAACGGCTGGAAAGAGGCTCTTTAGGGTTCAAGTATCCGCTAGGACCGGGTGTCACCTTTCTGCCCTTCCTGTATGGTGGGTAGCCTTTGGTAAGATCATTCAGGGGTTTGACAATTTTTGAATAGTCCTTCACAAACCGTCGATAGTACCCTGCAAAGCCTAGGAAAGACTTGAGGTCACTGAGCGTCTGGGGTCTTGGCCAGGTTTTGAGAGCTCTGACCTTCTCAGGATCGGTCTCTACACCTTTGGTAGACACGATGTGTCCTAGGTATCGCACAGAACTTTGGAAGAAGGAGCACTTTTTGGGAGAAAGTTTCAACCCATATTCTCTCAGTTGCTGAAGGACACGTAGAAGCCTGGTTTCATGTTCCTCCAAAGTGCTGGAGAACACGATGATGTCATCTATGAACACCAGAACTTCTTTCAGATTGAGGCTGCCCATACACCGTTCCATTAAGCGCTGGAAGGTGCTGGGAGCGTTGGTGATCCCCTGGGGCATACGGTTAAACTCGTAAAATCCCAAGGGGCACACAAAAGCTGTCTTGGGCTTATCACATTCCTCCATCTCAATCTGGTAATAACCAGACTTGAGATCCATTACTGAAAACCATTTGGATCCAGCAAGGGCTGAGAAAGCCTCTTCAAGGTTTGGAAGTGCGTACGCATCTCGTATTGTTAACGCATTGAGCTTACGATAATCAATACAAAGACGGACCTCTCCATTCTTCTTTTTAACCACCACAATCGGTGAAACATAAGGGGACTCTGATTCACGGATTACTCCTGCATCAAGGAGTGCTTGCAAGTGCTTCCTCACAGCTTCATAATCATTTGGGTGGATTGGCCTGGACTTTTGCTTAAAGGGTGCTTCTTCCTTTAAGTTTATGTGATGTTTCACTTTAGATACATGTCCAAGATCCAAATCATGCTGGGCAAAAACATCAGCATAGGCACTTAGACGCTGGGTAACCCTCTCTTTCCACTCCTGCGGGAGGGGAGAATTGCCAAAGTCAAATGTCAAATCTGGGTGAGCAGGTTCATCAACTGGCTGTGCAGTAACATTACAACATTTCACAGTGTCATCATTTTTGGTTGAAATGGGTGATTCGTCATATATCTTTGCAGGACTATGGAGCTCTGCAATGACACATCTAGAAGGCAGTGTTACGTCATGCTCAGTTTCATTTCTCACCCATATAGGTAACCTATGAGGATGCTTCTTGGGCAAAGTGACAAGACAGCACTCCACAAAAATTCCCCCTGGTAAGGTGGATGTCGTTGGCTGTTCAACAATGGCACATTCACCAGCACTGCTGGATCTGACACAGCCTTCAAGGAGGACCCTCCCTTGAGCTGGTACTACGTGTTGCACCTTGCCCTTAAGAGTTACAAAGCCATCGTTTCCGGCTAGGTTTATCTCTCTCCTGACCTTGAGTGTACGGAGGATCTGCCTGTAGCCATAGACCGACGACAAATCATTGGGATCTTTACCTTGACAATATTCGTCGTACAGAACATCAAGTGCATTTGTCCCAATCAGCACAGGCAAGTCACAGTTAGAGCGTAAGTCAGGTACTACTAAAGCAAGGCTAGAAACCTCAGGCTCAGTTTCAATAAAGCTTTTTGGAAACTTAAGGCTGATGGGTATGTATCCCAAGTAAGGAACATTTTGGCCACTAGCAGCCTCAACATCCAGGCCACTGATAGGCTGAATGGGATGTTCTGAAAGATTGGTGTTGTAAAATGAAGCGGACACTGTGGTCACTTGAGACCCAGTGTCAAGGAGACAACTGCAATTGACTCCCGACACGGTAACATTTGCTGTACATTTCTGTCCTACAAGTCCCTTGGGTAACCTAATCTGGGGTCGTGCTGCACGAGAGAGAGAAGATACTTTGCTCTGAGGTTCCGGTTTGGGACGTTCATGATTACTTTCAGTTCCTGGTAGTCCCTCCCCAGAAACTGATTTTAGTTTAAAGCTGACATATTCTGTTCCTCCCAGACTTGTAGTTTTTGGTTGAACTCCTTACGTTTCATTTCAACTAGTTCAGGGTTTGGTTCATTGCTGCAAGAGGGAGCAATATGACCATCCTCGCCGCACCTGAAGCAGTACCATGGGCGTGGCTTCTTAGTGGGCTTAGTCTCACTTGGGTCAGATTTCTCTTTAGGAAGAATCTTGAACTTAGGTTTGGTTTTCTTATTTGGCTTGTCAGAGTTCTGGCTTGAACTGTCAATAGCTGATGCTTTCAGTGAAGCCACTTGGGCTTGTAGCTTTGCAAGTTTCCTTTCTAACTTATGTGCATCAAAAGGCACTAGCCTATCATTAACAGCTGATACGTCTGTATCATCAGTGACATACTCTCCTACTTCAAGGGAGTTCAAATGTGCCTTAGGTTTAGAAATGCCTAAGTGCTGTTTCATTCGGCTGGACTTTGCTGCTTGCCGGTCCTCCTCAGTACGTAGCATGAGGAGCAACTCTGGAAATGAAGGTGGCTTGTCCTTCTTCTGCTCAAGCTGCAAGGTTGTGATCAAGCTGTTGTTCCAGCAACCTCTACAAAACTGTTTAAGCAGTTGGCGATCTGAATCATTTGTAGTGATGCCACCTCTTTTAATGACTTTACTCAGGGTTATCTGCAACCGCTGTAAATAGGCAGAAGGCTTTTCACCTGAGTTCTGGTTTGTGCTCAGGAATTTGGCAAAAAGCTCATCCCCATCATCAACAGTACCATACGCTGAGTCAAGAAGGCTGAGATAGTCATGGGGAGAAGCGTTAGGACCAAGGTGCTTTACAATGTTAGCAGCTGGTGGAAGAAGGCTCTCAACTATTTTCCTTACCATATGTTTGTCAGATATGGTACAATCTATGAGGTGGAATTCAACATTGTTGCGCCACGTATCATAATCAGCTTCGAAAGTAGAGCAAGGGGTTTTCCCCGAGAAGGGCCTGAGCTTTGCATGACCTTGAGAAGGCATTTCATTGTTCTTAATGACATGCTCAACTACTACTCTCTGTACTTCAGGTGTAGTGAGCTGTTCAGGTGGTAAGTAGATAGTGGTTTTTCTGTGCGAGGGAGTCACTTCTACACTTGGAGAGGATGAGTGAGAGTCATGCTCAGGCAAGTGGGTTAAATCACTGCCCAGTTTAAGAGGACTTTGATGCTCTATGATGGCTGGTTCATCTTGGTCTGTGTCACTAGTGAGCTGCAGATTCTGATTAGGCACTGTTACATTTGGCCCAACTGCGGGATCACTCTCAGTGGACTTCTTCATTCTGGCCAGCTCATCTAGTAAAACCTTCTCAAAATCTGCACCACTCAGTTTAGCAAGCCCTTTCAGTTCAGTTAGGTAAGAATGGGTTAAACATGAACCCCTGTCTGCAGCATACAGCGCAGACAGAAGCTGGATATGATGGACAACACTTGGGTTACGGCTTTGTCTTTTGCAAGGCAAGCTATCCTTAAGGAACTGGACTGGTTCACCTGATTGGAACTCCACAATGGCTGTGTTTTTAAACTGTGCCTCTGTGCTAGTTACTTTGATTACTCTTCCAATAGAACCAAACTGCCCTAAGTAATCAATAACCTCATTGTCAACCTCATCGCCTGTTAACCCTCCTACTAGGACAGAGTTAGGTACTTTGACACCTTCACTTTGGATTACATCCATGTTGTCTTATTGCTCCAACCCAGAATGTCATGGACAATTGTAATGATTTGACCCAAAAGGCATGAAAGCACCAGTTGCTCAACTTCCAAAATAAAAGGAATTAAACCTCCTGGCTGGCTCGCCACGTTTTGTGTAGCGCCTCTACTCAGGACCAGTACACTCTCACTTCAAATAGAGACCCTAGACATCTTTCTAGGTTCAGGAGGAGGTTTTGTTTTGGAGACTCACAAAAGGAGTTGGCTTGGAAGTGAATAACTGGGACCTTTATTGCCTCAGTACCATTTATACACATATACAACACAATAACCCAAATTGCACACTAATAGTGCATTTTAAAGGTGAATACATGTAAAACAAAACAAAATAAAGACATTTAAATGGAAGATTTATACTGAACAGTATCAGAGCTCTTTGGAATGAATGAAACAGATTAAAGTGTTCCTGTTGCGAAGTTTGAATTGTCCAGTCTGAATTGTCCTTTAAAGTCGTTGAAAACCCAAACAGGTGTACTGTAGGGGAATTGTCAGTGTGCAAACCCTATTATCCGGGTAGGAAAAGTAGTGCATAGGGCTTATCTGTAATCCAGGGTGGCTTGAATCAGTTTCTCAGGCAAATCCCACAATCCGATCGCATGGCTGGCCACACCATTTCACGATCATCCAGGATCTCATTTGGGCTGTTCTCGCCGTCAGTGGTTCTCCAGAATTCTTCTAGTAGTTCAAAAAAACAATCTACACAAACAGTGCAGAACAATCAATTTCTTTTCCCATTTTGTGTTCTTAACATGAGCTCATTAACTTCTTTTCCAAATGTATTAATCACAAATGGCATTCCCTTTAGCTTTACCAAGTTACAAGAGTTACAGTAACTTGTTTGTACCAGTATCAACAATTTTATCAAAATTACATCACAACAAAGAACATCAGCAGCTTAAACTGTAATGTAAACAGTCATAGCAATGAAAGTGACATTCATCCTTAAGGCTTACAAGCAAATGTAACTTAATTCAGTGCAAATACTATTAAACTTGAAATATGCTCATATCTATTAAGACATAACCATTCTAATATAAACAGAGCTATTGCTTCTACTTGAATACCTCCCCGATCGGAATATGGCTTCAGCGGGGTGGGGTGGCTAACAGCTATTAGCAGCTAGCATCGCATCTAGCATCGGCATCGTTTAGCTCAAAGCATTCAACACTTATAACACACTGTAAAGAACAACAGGAGAAGTGAAACAACACGCCAGATTCTCATAGCTCCCGATTGGTTTTTGTTCAAAGGTTTCTGAGCTGAATCGGCTAGTGAAATACATTATCTAACTTAACAGGTAGCTAACGAAAGCACGTGACTCACCGGGATTTTCAGACACAAATAACTTGACAGACGTTATTCCCTTTGTGGTCAGAGTTCGGGGCCTAATAAAAGAGTACCTTATTAGCATTTATACGTAAAACAATCTGGTCTCATTAACCGGGTTGCAGTATTGCACACCAAGATACTTTTTCCATGCGCTCCGAC
Source organism: Diplotaxodon limnothrissa (assembly GCF_057381915.1). Taxonomy (NCBI): domain Eukaryota; kingdom Metazoa; phylum Chordata; class Actinopteri; order Cichliformes; family Cichlidae; genus Diplotaxodon; species Diplotaxodon limnothrissa. The sequence continues at coordinate 10,108,668 of NC_140612.1, read as the reverse complement.
ACGTACTTGACCGCCATCAGAGGGAAAATCTCACAGGAAGAGAGAGGTAATACTTCCTGTGCACTAGACACAAGGTCGTCAGAACACAAGACTGCATCACAGCGCCCCCTTGTGACAATAACAGGCTATAGCCTTAGATTACAAAAAGGGATTTTGCAGCCCTGTATTTCACATGGGTTACATTAACTTAACACCACACACAACTTGCATGCTTTCTCTTAAATAAATGTAGCAAGTTTTTAGAGTGTAGTGCTGCTATTATGTGGTTAGCTGCCATTAGCTGGCGTTAGCAAAACTTTCTTTGAAGTGGCTCAAACATTGCCTGACTCGAACATCTAGTCAATAAACTCTTATATGTAAAATATATTCAAGCTGTTTACCGAAAGGAAAATTAGATTTATAGGGCACTCTGGCCAAACATTAGGTGGTGTACTTTCAGCTTTTAACCAGCTGAACAACCTAAACAACCAGCTTGTTTAGGCGGCTCGTTGTCAGCTGTGCAGAGACAGGAGGGTCATGTGTCTGATGTGCTGATAGTAAGTAATTGCTAAAATATCTGGAATAGCTAATCATGTTTATGCATGTGTTAGAGCCCCGACTTCAGTTAAGGAGATAAGGCTTGAGGTGAGGAAGAAGAGAATGAGCTGAAAATGAGGCAGGACAGAGAGCAGTGGTAATGGAGAAAGACATAATGAGAAAGCGATGATAAAATATACATGTACAAATATTACATTGTAATATATAGTTTGAAAGAGCTATTAGTGATCTGTAGAGCTTAGATTTTTAGTGAAAACACTGGTTGTTGGACTATTTCATCATTGGTTGGGACAGAAACAAGCTTTCTTGTAAAGCAATAAAACAAATTTTACTGTTTTGTTTCATTTCATGTTATTTTCATTTCAACAGTGTTTTTTTTTTACTGTTACAAAATTAAATAAACTTTTACACATTACATTTTACACAATGTTAAATAGGTTTGGTGAGTGTGGCACTGCTAGCACAGGCATTCGCCTTTCCTTCCAGGTTATTGGGTTAGCATTCATGCTGTGCAGTGAATGGAGTTACATATTGCTCTGGTCAAGTGGCTGCAAGTCAATTTAATGTGACAAAGCTTACATCCCACAATTATTTTCTAGATTAAAAGAAGGTCCTTGTTTGTACAAATCTGTTATCTGTCCCACTTTTCACATTGAAAGTATCATCCGTTTGACTAATCACACACATCCACAATAATGATTTTCTAATGGCTGACCTATGGTCAATAGGCTTGACCATTGCTACACACAAAACTACTTTCCTGAGCATTTCTCGCAACAGGTGGATTAGTGTGTGTGTGTGAGCATGCATGTGTGATGATAATGAGTGAGATGCATCAGTGAGCCTTGTCAGGGTGTTAAGGAGGGAGTTGGTTGCAAATCAGAACACACATCTCCTACTGTACCATTACATTCCTCAAGTGTTAGCATAGGCAACCCTCTCTCGCCAGCTCAATCAGCACTAAACAATAACAATGCAAATATAACAGAAAACAGAATGCAGGACACGTTCTGAATCGTATAAATAGAAGGTTTGAATATCCATGAGTAAGAATATATGTGGAAATAGAATCGTTCATTTTTAAAATTTCTTGTTTTTTTCAGATCTACTAAGCTTCTGGTCGGAACTGAAAAACACGGAGCTGATGCTGAAAAGTACAGTTCTGACAAAGCACAAAACAAATGTCATCTTTATGATTAAAGCCCAATGCAGCCAATCTTAAACCAATATTAAAGCATGAAGTTGATGTCATGTTTTAACATGTCAAGTTTTAACATAACATCAGTTTGTTTAGTCTGTCTGCTTCCTCTTTGTGGCTCTCAGCCCAGAGTAACAAGCTAGGCAGAAAATCAACAGGCAGCTCTGGTTGAAAAAGGAAAAAACACGGACAGGTGTTAGGAGCTCGGCGACTTTGAAAAAGGGCAAAAAGATACCTTGACAAAACATGAATAAAATATATCAAATCAGACATTATTCTGGGATATTCCAAGTTTTTTAAGCAGTTAGTTTCCACAAAAAGTAAACTAGTGACAGGGTCATGTGCACAAGACTCATCTGTTCATTTATTATGAATGAAGGGAGAGTTGACTGTCCTGCATGGTCTCATACAAGAGCTACATTACATTACTGAAAATCTTAATAGTGGGTATGAGATCAAGGTGTCAGAGCTCGCATGCTGACAACTATCCACCACCAAAAACACCTTCAAATGGAAGACTATTGACAGAACTGGACCATGGAGTGACGAAAGAAGGCTGGCCTGGCTCCTGTACTACAAACCACATACCCACAATATCTTTTTCTTATCTGCTTTCTCTTGATCTAACATTGACAGTCAAGCTAAGCAGTCACAAGATGGCTGTTATCAGTTTGATAAGTTAACCCGGGGTTTATTGGTTTGGCTGCAAACAAGTTCTCCTGAAAAGGGTGGCATTGGCAGGATTTGACAGGTCACAACCATGGATAAGTCTACTAACAGCAGAGCAGCTAGTCTTACAAGGGAAGAAAAACTATATCTCATCCTTGTCATGGGAAAAGTAGTCTACAGTAGTTAAGTACTGAAACACACACAGTAAGAATGTATGTGTGTTTTAAACACTTTCAGATGGCTCAGTAAGACCGAGTTCATTAATAGAATAAATAGGAATATATGAATAAAGCCTATTTAAAGAGAAATGTTGGCAAAATTGTAAGTTAACAGAATATGAACATTCTGTCATTAAAACACAGGATAATCTAATGAATTACAATTATTACTCCATTAAATTTTCATGTGTGTCTGTGCATAAGATAGTTGTAGTTTTGTTTTGTTGCTTCTTTTTAATATCAGCCTACTGTGACGACCTCTTGTGACAAGAGAACGAGCTTTCCCCTCTTCATCTAGGAACCTAGATTCCTTACAGGTGCTCATCAAAAGACTTTAGATGTTATAAAAAAAAAAACTTAGGACCTTTTGGCTCTTTGCACACAGAGGTCTGAAGGATCTTTCAGGAAGGGGACACATTTTTCCCAAGAACTGATTGGTCAGTGGTTGGTGAAAGTATTCCTGCTAATAATCTGGAACATAACTTGCTCTGCAGCAGGTTAGTCCTGCAGCATAAGTTACTATGGTGATGTACCCTGGTAAGAAGTAACTGCCTCCGTAAAACTGAAAACCCAGCACTAACACCACAATTACCTGGATAATCCTTCTTTGTAGTACAGGCCTCTGGTCTGAACAATGTTTCGTGCATGTCCAGATACATGCTAAGACATAAAGGTAGAAAAACAATGGAAAGTGACATTCCATGCATCTCTGTAGTCGTTAATTTCTCACATAACACCTACTTAAACACTGTTGCAGGGGCATAAAGTGCTCTGCCAAACTCCAAAACACTGTTTAAGAGTTTCAGAAAGTGTTGACTTGGACCCAAATTTTGATCCAGCATCCACTGGATGTGTTGGAAAACAAACCCAATGCAAACAAGGCCTAATCTCTGAGTTTACAGTATTCCACAATGTTGCCTTATACACCTCCAGAGATTTTGTTGGGTACATCTCTTGGTGCATCAGAGCTGTTCTTGGGCCCCGAGGAATATTAGGCAGGGCTTTTTTTTTGTGAATAGCACAAAGAAATTCTGTCTTAATTTTATTATTTAATAATTTTTTGAGTCTTGAAAATAATATGTGTGTATTTACAGCAGCAGTATAGTAGTATGTGCAGGCTTTTGTCTAACACAAGAACCAGCCAGGGCATAAGTGAGGTTCATCTATGTAAGTCCCGGGACACCAGCATCATGTGTTGGTTACACATACCATTTTTGCTAAAAACATTCACTCAGAATGGTTTGAGTTTTCTAGCGACTGGTTGACAAAAAAGGAAGGCACCATAAGTCAGTTTCACCCTATGCTATAAAATAAATGTGCTTATCTCAAGGTTGTCCACAGGCCCTGTCAGAGTAAGGAAATCTAACCCTAGGTATTCAGCGCTTGTGACAGACAGTCTCAGGCCCATAGGAGTCTCTTGAAAATGTACTTGTCAAGGTTATGAAACTTCTCTGAATCAATCTTTCACAAAGCGCCTTTGATTTCAATGTAACACCATCTGAAACAGCAACTTTCAGAATTCCACCTTAATAGATAACAACTATCAGCAAAGCAATGTAATGTTCTCTCATCTTCAGCACTAATTGCCCAGCAGAATATTGCATCGGCTGAAATCTTCAGTGCTGAAATCCAAGTAATGCGACCTCATGTCCTTTCATTTCTGAGTTTTATACACACTGGCAGTCTCCTAGTTTCCTCTTGCTTAGATCGATCGTTCATTTGATGAGTTCGCGTTGTGAGGGTTTAATGCGGTGTGCTCACAATAGTTACGAGCCAGGAGTCATTCGCCACGGTGAAGGATTTCAGGTTGGCTAGAAGGAAAAGCAATGTTTAAAATCAAATCAGAAAGAAAGGAAGTGATTTGATTTTAATATAAAAATGTTTTAAAAATTAATAATCATACATTAAGTACACGATGGTTGTTATTAGTTTCAGCTGCCACTTATGTTATTTTCATTTGGAGGCAAAAAACTCGAACTGGAAACATGTTACTGAACACGAGCCCACGTGTGTACACATACAGATCAATTCCATTTAAGCTGACTATTTCAGCAATGATGAGCAGTAATCTCAAAGCTAGTAGAAAGGGACCCCTCATCACCACCACTACCACCTCTCTCTGTCACTTGCTCTTTCTCTCTCTCTCTCTCTCTCTCTCTCTCTCTCTCTCTCTCTCACACACACACACACACACACACACACACACACACACACACACCGACCAACTCTCTGTCGCTGAAGTAATGGAAATTCCTTGTGGGTGTAAATAGTTGTTTATTGAAGTCACTGCGAAGTGTGTGTGTGTGTGTGTGTGTGTGTGTGTGTGTGTGTGTGTGTGTGTGTGTGTGTGTGTGTGTGTGTTAGATCTTGTTAACAGGTTGAGTTACTGCTCACACCTGCTGTACGGTGTTCTGGGAATCCATCCTACCTGACAAACCATCCTACCTGTTCTGCGTTCTGCGCATGCACATTCTGCCTTTGTTAATATGAGCTAGAAGCATACTTTAACGGCTAAAATTAATGGGCAAATCATGCTACCTTTGTGCATGTTACCTACAAGCATACTTTAACGGGTAAAATGAAGTGCCAAACTGTCCTGGCTTTATGAATATGAGCTGGAAGCATACTCTGATGGGCAAAGTTAAGTGGCAAACCGTCATACCTACTTACATTTGTGCTGGAATTACTCTGTTCCAGCAGAAATGTGCATAAACTACTTATGGTAGGACGTTTTACCAAAGTAGGATGGTTTGTCAGAACAATGGAACTAACGCAAACCCACACAAACAGTATTTCACTGTATGCACAGCATGTACCCTGTCATCTGTCAGTGTGTTTCACATTGTTATTATTTCTGCTATTATATAATACTTTAATAATAGACGCCTTAACAGAGCACTGCACTCATAGACAATGTAAAACATGGACGTATCTTCCCGTCAGAAAAAATAACCCAAAAAAGGAGTGTCCTAAATCTGCATTTCATCTGAAGTCCACTAGATGGCGATAGCTGTAGTCCTTGTCCTGTAGAAGTCTATGGGAAAAGTTGATTTCTGTAAACACTTTCCTGCCTGATTTATAGGCTCACTGACTCGTGTTGGGTCACAATGAATGAAAATTAAGTCAGATTTGTAGCTCATGGTCATACCACATTTCAAAATGAAGGGGTGTGAGAGTAAATCACATCTTTAGCCAATGAGCATACGGTTTTACAGTATGACCTGTCCTGCATCCCATCTGTTTGCATTTTTTAACCAAGATGGTGATGGCAAAAATACTCATCTCGTGGCTTCAAGGTAGAATTTCAGAATCCAGTGGGTGACATAACAGTAGCTACAGCCATCTTTTATTTTGTATATGATTGTGCTATATAGTAATTAACACACCAGTAGAACATTCATAAAATAAAAATCTACAGTAGATAACCTTTGACCCTCTAGTGATTCTAAATTATATTACAGTAGGCAATGTTCAAAAGACAAAAGTGTTGCCCCACATCATATCACTTTGCGTTTTTCCTCGTAGCCTATCAACCACTATCAACATAGTACACTGAACAATAAACACAGAAGAAATAACAATGTAACTATGAACCAGGAAAATCAAATCTTCCACTTTCATATCTGTTCCTATTTCCATACTATGTTCTATAACATTTTGCAAAGATAAGAGTGGAGCTATAACAGTAATGATAAATACAGGCTACATTGAGAGAGAAAAAATCCCAATGCTCTCTCTGCAGCACTAGCAACAACAATAAAATACAGAGGAATCCCCATCAGTATTGTCATTACTGGAGATATCAAAACTTACAGTCAGATGTGTTTTGTTGTCAACCTGTGAGGTTACTGTATGTCTAAAAATCCCAAGAAAACAAATAGAAAATATGTCTGTATGAGCTCCAGAAAATTGAATACAGTACTATTCATATTTTGGTAGAAAAATGAAAAATAGGTGCAGTGATTTATCAAAACATGTGCAAAAATAAATGGAAATACAGTGTATAAGGCAAAGACAAGCTTGGAAGTCAATATTTGGTATCACCACTTTATTCTTCAACACAACCCAAACTCTCTAAGGCAGTTTTCTTGTATTATCTTTAAGTAGTTCTTATGAATCATTCTTCAGGTTTCTTGAAATACATTTAAAGCTCTTCTTTGGGTGATGACTGCCTTTTGTTCTGTTCTTTATCAAGATGACCCAACACTGCTTAAATAATGCTGAGGACTGAACTCTGGGGAGGCCAATCCATGACTGATCATCTTCCACTGTGTGTTATTCTATCCAGCTATGCTTTTACTGTGCTGACAGAGTGTTTGTGATCACTGCTATGCTGCCAAATGGATCGAAATCTGGTAATATTCTTCTGGGTTCATAATTCCATTTGCACAAGATCTTTAATACAAGCGACTAAAATGCAGCTCCAAACCTTGACAGAGACTCTACCATGATTTATAGATGGCAGTAAGCACATCCTCCTTAGAAAGAAAATGTATAGAAATATAGAACCCTTTGCACAGTACTGTACATCTTGATTTTAAAAGTATATTAAAATATATTCATATATAATTGAAGCCTGTTATTGATGATTTACGGTGATGTAACCCACCAAATGATTTTTAAAGTATTGATGGCCCATTTTCATCATCTAAATGATCTCTGTACTGGCATCCATTGCTAACCTACTACAGAGTTATCAACTCTTTACAACACGTGTTGGCCAAAGTACTTAGCACATGAAAAATCCATCTGCTAAGATAATAAATCATAGTATTTTGGTTTTAAAAACATATCTGCAAATGTGCAGCTCAAAACTGACCACAGATCAGTGAAAGCTGATAGGGATAGTCTGTCTAGCACAGCAGTCACTCATGAGTCTCTATCAAAAATCACTGGTTTACTAACAATAAAAAAAATGTTTAAAAATATCCTCTAATCTAAAAAATCTAATCCTCTCAAAAATCAACAACCAGACAACCTCTTCTGAACAACGACTTGGTGAAAGTGGGAAGGAGCAGCTCCCTTTTAACAGGAAGAAACCTGCAGGTTAGAACCACGCTTAGGAAGGGGCGACCATCAACCATGTCTAACTGGGGGTAAGGGGAAGAAGACAAGACAAAAAAGACACGCTGTGGGAGAGAGTCACAGATGAATAATAACTGATGACTAAATGTAGTGTATAAATACAGAAGTGAATGAATAGAGGTGAGTCAAATAGAAATGCTCGATAAAGAGACTCTAGACCTATGATAGCGTAACTATGCAGGGTTCGGGGTCAGCTGATTCAGCCCTAACTATAAGCTTTATCAAAAAGCAAAGTTTTAAGGCTGATCCTAAAAGGTTGCCCACATTCAAACTGGGAGCTGGTTAGAGAGGCAATAACTCACAAGATGAATACAGATAACTTGAGAGTGTTGTTTGAGCTGAAGGAAGGGAAATTCCTTTTATTTTACATGTTTTAACCGATGTCTGTTTTTAAATTTCTTTGGGCAAGCACTGCTAGTCTTGCTTGCCCTGACAGATATCCATAGTCTGTGAAGTAGTCGTTTTATAATTTGGCAATGATTATGTAAAGTAGTATTAATATTTAGTAAAGTATTGATGCTCTGTTTCCTTCACAATATAGTGTATTATTAAATACAAATTGCTTCCATCCTGTGTTGACAGGAGAGCAGTAATTCTCCATCTCAGGACTACTGTAAATGCATCCATAGTGTTTAATCAGGTCTGGGATATGGTTGCCATAAACCAATCACAGGGGAATTGAGTCAGATGTGGAACCCATGGGAGAAGTGCTAAGTGGTTGGTGTAGAGAATAACAGCGACAGGAGCGGATCAGAGCCCAGCAAAGCTTCACAACAAGGTATAAACCACCACAGACAAAAGATTAGATTTACACTATGGAATGAGAAAGAGTGTTATTCATGTGTTCGGGATTATTAATAGTATATTTCAATACTAGCCTCACAGCTGGCAATATTCATTATGCGTAACAGCATTTGAATGAACTAGATATATTAGATACTGTGTGTAAGGCCAGAGAAAGGCCATGTGGAGCTGGAAGTGTAGCCCATTAAGTAATTTATGGGAACCTGTAACCTAGTTAGTGATTCATCTGTGGGTGACAAGAAAAGAGCTTATTCATTTTATTCACTCAAAGGTCGGTCAGTTTATTTGGGGACAAAAGAAATCACAGGTTATGAAATCTGCATATTCCATTATTTCTCTTCCATTTTCCCTTTGTGCTGTAAAATTAGTCACAAGCCTATAAACCGAACAAAACAGAAGCCAGTTAAAAAACTGAAATAAATTAGTTACTTTACTTGTGCTGTAAAATCTGCATCATTCAATTTCATCTTCACAACTTTCCTTTCGTTCTGCACTTTGCATGTGCTAAAAATGTCTCAGGACTTGAACAGAAAGTTTATTTCTGCAGCCTATTTTCCTTCGAACTAACTGCAGCTCAGTGTTTGAACCGTATTACAGCTGATAAAACCCATTCGGCAGATCCGAGGCATATGGGAGCCAGATTACCAAATGTTCCACACCACATTAGTCCCATATTACATTAAAATCGTGGCACTTTGGGTTTCATTTCAAAACATACTCAGAAATTAAAGCATTAATTACTGTAATGATGGTAATCTGAGGAAATGTGACACCACGTTAAAGCATGACAGATTTAGAATATTTCTGTACGGGGCTAATTTAAAAATGGTTTAATTCTAGCAGAGGTTTGAAGCTGCTAGGAACCCTGGGGGACTGTTTGACATGCTGCCATGTTGACAAAATGATACACCAACGAGTTCTCTAAACTTTTTCAAACCTGGATCTGTGCAGGAGATGGGACAGTGGTATAAGCAGGTTGTTTTAAAAAATACATTAAGTTTAAAAGGGTTCTTACTGCTGGGATAAACCAGGCAGCAGCCCTGCTGGGAACAGTTCAGATAATGGGGAAAAAGTATGTTCAAATGGTAGGGAGTGAGTGTTGTATTGTGCACCCTTACAGTACATGGAAGGACACTTATTAAGTTGTCAAATTTGGGAATTAAAGATATCTTTAAGATATGTTTAAGATTTTTAGGTCATTACTTTGAGTATAAACTGAGTCCTGTGACTGAGCTATCTATCTTTCTAAGATTTATGCTTTAAACCCATAGTTTGTGTAAAGTGTTATCCAAAAATGTCTAATGAAGTAAAGTTTTTCCAAATGGTAACACTCAGTTTGAACATCAGCATGCATGGAGCTGCCTGAGTACAGCTACAAAATGACAGTGAGAAAAACGAAAAAGGTATGCTCTTTTTCAGCTTATTATTTTTATTCTTTGGACTCTGCTCAGGTAGCATTTTTTCAATTTATCAGTCAAATAATCCTTACTTGCCTTGCACTGGTTATTGGACGACTGCTGTGTTCATCCATTGACTGAAAGAAACCAATTTAGCTTCCTTCCTCTAATTTTGAGCCAGTTTTTTTCTGATTGGCCTCCCTCATAAACAGCAAGGTGAGTGCGCAATGTTTTCAACAGCCCTCTTGTTTAGAGCAGTCTAAAGTATGGAATTTTAGCTCACAGGTATTATTTATACTTACTGGATGGTGCAAAAATGGACCTGCAGTGCAGTGAAGCATATTTGACCCACTTAAATGTTTAAAGTCATCAACAAATTTTAGTTAGTCTGAATAAGTACAAAATGCAGTTTTTAAATGATGATTTAATTCAATGAGATAAAAAAAAAGTTAACCAAACCTACCTGGCCTTGTGCAAAAAAGCAATCAAATAAGTAGTTAAATCATGAATTAACTGCAATTAACCTTTTTTTTTTCTTTTTTGGAAAGCGCGTGTTTACTGCCACATAAAGTGGTTGCTTGATTCAACAAGAAATGTCTTAATAGTACAATCTGTCTGACAAATAAACATCCCAAAAAGCAACACAACATGCCACAACCTTAGGAAAGAGCTGAGAAACAAAGTCATCTATCAGTCTGGAAAGGGTTTGAAAGCCATTTCTAAGACTTTGGAACTCCAGTGAACCACAGTAAGAACCATTTATTTTTTGGCCAGCCAACCAAAATTATTCCAAGAGTGCATCAATGAGTCATCCAGAAGGTCCAAAAGAACATCTAAAGAACTGGTGGCCTCACTCGTCTTGATCAGTGCTCATGATTAAACAATAGGAAAGAGACATTGCAAAAATGGCATCCATGGAAGACAGACCAAGACAAAACCGCTGCTCACCAAACTGGGTTGTCAGCAAGGAAAAAGTTTGAATTAGAGGTATGGATTTTGAGGGTTATTTTTTAAAGCAAAAAGTACACAGGGGTTAAATACAGTATTTTATATTTCAGCAAACAATATTTGCACCTTCAAATAATCTTTTATAAGTCCAGCTAGAAATTGTCAGACTCTGTAAGAAGCAAAAGAAAAACAAACAAAAAAACAGGCCTTTGAGTGAACCCCACATATATTTAACTGGATTCAGAAGTAAATGGAAATCAATGTTGGAGCTGGCTACCTTCATAGCTGATCAGTGCTGATGGTCAGCAAAGGCTCTAGGGGCTATGAAGTGACTTGACTTGGCATAGACTCGGTTAGCTTGAAGGCCACATCAGCGTGAGCCAGGGATCACACATGTTGGTTAAAAGGATTAATTGGAAAAGGTTTTTTATTTCATTCAGGCCATGTGAACAGTAACAGACTGTAAAGCAGTAGAGTCAAGGCTCAGCTCACCCATGTGTGTCTTTGCAAATACGTTTGTGTGTGTGTGTGTGTGCGATTCAGAACCAAGTAGCACCAATTCGCTAAGTAGTCCAGTTGGAGTGACAGAATGACTAAATGGTCCAAAACGGACAAACAAAGATCCATATGCCCATGCTGTGCACATGCCAGATCTCTCGCTCGCTCGCTCTCTCACTCTCTATTTCTCACTCTCTCTCAGCAGGCCAAGTCAAATCTTGTTGCTAGGTTTTTGCATGCTGGCACCTTTCCAAGCCACTCATGCATTGGAGTGGACTGTTGGACTCTATCTGTCACACACACACACACACACACACACACACACACACACACACACACACACACACACACACACACACAACCATCATATTTTTTCATGCAAAAGCAAAGTGAAAGCTCCCATTGATAGTAGAGCCAGACCTAGATGGGAATAAGAAGGAGGGAGACATGTCTCTCTCCTTAACAACCATCATCTTTAATCACCACTTCTAATTTCTCCTCCCATTGGCTGCCGCAAGCTCGTGATGTGATCCCCATCCACAGAATCAGCATCTTGGAACGTAAAATAAAGTTTAGAGAAAGTTATCAACTCAGTGGACTCACACAAAAGGCACTTAATGTATGCAATTTAATTAAAATTAATTGTGATGCTTTAATCTTTTTTTTTTTTTTTTGAATGAATCAAGTACTATCTGGACTATGTAATTTATTTAGTTATTCTTTGCAATGAAGAAAAACATTGCAGAAAAAGTCTGTAAACTGCTAAAGAGACAGAAATGGAATATTAGGCTTACATTTATCATTTTTGCAGAAGTTAATTCTAATCTGTGATCTGCAGCCCACCGCTTTCCCTTTTAAAGGTAGCTAGGTTAGCAATCTAACCTGCAAGTTAGTGTTAAGTAACCAATAAATAAAATACAAAATGTTCGCTCACCAACCCCAGAACACAAACATCTTGGCCATTCGAAAAGCATGATTGATTAATTCTGTTGGCACATTTATATAATACAAACACTTAGCAATAAACCAGGTATTTAAAAAATTGATTTATGTCAATTTAATATTACAAGATATTTAACACTTTGCCTCTGTTTTTACAAATCAAATACTCTGGCCGTTTATATATTGTAAGTTTAAGTATCTGCATACATTTAGCAGAAGTCTGTCAAATTTGGTTGAAAGGAATCAACGAATCTCACTTCTAACAATAATGTGTCTGAGGTGAGCTGGTCAGGCAAAAACAAAGGGACACCAATTCATATTAAATATACTCTTTAGTCAGTCTAGGTCAGCCATAGACACAGCTACACAGTGACATGCACATTGGTGGGATGTGATGGCAGAGAGACTATGAAAGCAAAACCTGGACATTCCTGAAAATGCCTAAAACCACAAAAGACTACCCATTAACCACATTTTTTCCCTCCATCTTTTTGTCCCTGAAAAACACTGAAGCATTATTCAGTTGCATGAAATATAGCAATGCTTACTTTTTTGTAAGCAAATAGTTTCTCAGTGGGAAAAATGCAACACAGTATGTCATAGATTCAGGTGCTGTTGGCAAACTCTGTATATGCTGGCTGTATGTGTGTTTCCATTTTGGGTTGGGATTAAAGTCACTACAAAGAGACACCAGCTATTTCAGACAAACAGCACACAAACACATGCATGCACCATTTCCAGTGTATTTATGTGGATCTATTAGGGCCAATACAAAGTCAGCAGGTACCTGCATATTAAGAGTTGTTGTAACCGATAGATAGATAGATAGATAGATAGATAGATAGATAGATAGATAGATAGATAGATAGATAGATAGATAGATAGATAGATAGATAGATAGATAGATAGATAGATAGATAGATAGATAGATAGATAGATAGATAGATAGATAGATAGATAGATAGATAGATAGATAGATAGATAGATAGATAGATAGATAGATGTGTCTTTTATTTTGTATGATGTCAAACATTCAGACCACAATGGCCAAGCAAAATTTAATACTACTGCAATTCTTGTCATAAAGCTGATCTGCTTGGTGCTTATTGGTGAGTATGTATCACCATCTAAAGGGGAGGAAAAGAACTGCCCATATTAACTGTAGTACAGTAAAATTACATTTAGGCATATATAAATAGAGATAGATGGATAGATACTATATATAGAAATGACAAGTAGCATCAAATGTATTTGCAACCTGTAATATATGTTTGTGTGTTTGATAGTAAGTTCAAAAACAAAAACACAGAATAGGAATCTTGGAAATAATGAAAGTATTGTTTTGTATAAGTTTAAGTTTTGTCACCATTTTCTTCCTTTTATGGAAATATGAAAACTGTATTTGTAGCATCCAAGAGTTTGTTCACTCATTACAGTACAGTATGTGCTCCTGAAGCTATCCCCATAGGATGTCCTAGTTAAATGACTTCTTAGTGTACACAAAACACTTGGGAAACTTCCATGTACCCTTGTGCAGCTTCAAGATGATAAAGAGGTGATTCAGTGTTCCATGACCAGAATGAAAACTTGATTGTTCCTCCTCGACCTAATATTCAACTGTTGGATAGACTGTCCTTTCCAGGAGTTCCAGCACCCTGGCATAGACCTTCTCAGGTAGGATGAAAAGGGTGAACACTAGAAGATCAAGCCCTCTGTTCTTGATTCCTGAAAATCCCGGTCTGCCAAGGATATATTCATGACAAAAGCATGTCTCCCAGGACAACCCTACAACATTAAGAGTCTTTAGGAAAGGTTGACCCCAGATTTTTATTTACAGTAGAACCTGGAATGTAAACATGTACTGCATTTCTTTATGTGTAGTCTCTGCAAACTACCAGCAGGAGGTACCATCAGGCCCAAAAAAAAAAACTGGCTGAAATTTGATTTTAAAAAATAACTTTTCACATCTTTTTATGGACAAAAAAGTGTATATTTCAGTATTTATTATTTTTAGTTTAATTAGATATTGACCAATCTCAATATTATCAGTCTTCTCTTCACCACAAATAACCTAAAATTAGACCCAATCAGACTCCATTCAAGCTATCTGTACATTTTCACAGAAACTAAAGATATATTAATATTTTGATAGAATAAATGTGAATATCTTCAACACAAAATAATTTCAGTTTTATTTCCAAAACAAGTGTCCTACAAATCCTCTTTTTGACCAGATATAGAGTTTGGAATTTGGTGACACCTTTGAAGACTAAAAAGCTCAACTGAAAAAAAATAAGTGTTAGGAAAAAAGAAAATTCAGTGAATTAGGAAAAGTGACTTGCCTAAATAGGTTCATTTTCTCACTGTGTATTCCACCCACAGTGCTGTTGATTCTGTAAGTGTGCAGGTGCAAATTGTTTCTTGTATTCTGTTGATCTGCTGAAGAAAGCCTGAACTTTTTGCCTGATTGTGTAAAAGTGTCAGTTTTCACTGGTGATTCTGTGGGGAGGAGGGGCAAGGATGAAGAAAGCAGAGAAGCCGAGCGAGCAATGCCATTGACATCAAATGCTTTACAGTCAGAGATGCAGGCATCGATAACATCCTCTCTCGAAGAAAATCCTGCCTGCAGGTGACCTCACAGCAATCCTGTTGTTTCCAGTCGGCCAATCATAGCCTTCCTCTGCCTGGACAGGGTGTGATAACTTTTCCAGCTGGGCCTGACTGCAAAGTCTGTCTCTGCTAGCATTGATGTCCCAGCAGATCCCCCTCCTGAAAGGAGCAAAGTAAAGACCAGGACCCTCTGAGAGCTACAGCATCGCTGTCATGGACTCTAGCAATGGCACTCTAGAGCTGCTGGGGGTTGGTTTAGCAATAGTGGCCTGGATCTGTTCCCTGACCACCATCCTGATGCCTTCATGGATCACACTGTCTACAGACCTGCTTCCCACTGAGGAAACTAACATGGGCCTCTGGGTGACCTGTGTGAGCCAGGAAGCGACGGATAAGCTGGAGTGCCGGCCCTATGACAGCATGTTTGAACTGCCACCAGACATTATACTGGCCCGGATTCTCATGTCCTTGGTGCTGGGGGTGGGATTGTTGGGTGTGCTGCTGGCCATCCCCGGTATCCGCCTGGTTAATGGCTGCCAAAACCACCTGGATGACTTTAGCTGTAAGAGGGCGCTGAAGGCAATAGGCGGGGCACTGTGCCTGGTAACAGGGATCCTGGGCCTTATCCCGGTCTCTTACGTCGCCCACCTGACGCTTGTGAGATTCTTCGACGAGACAGTGCCTCAGATTGTCCCTCGCTGGGAGTTCGGCTATGCTCTGTTCTGTGGCTGGATTGCAGGCATCCTCCACCTGGTGGCAGGAACGCTGCTGCTGATTTCCTGTCTTCATTTCCAGAAGCTGGACAGGCCTGTGCACATCCCTCTGGGCATTGTGACACCAGGACCCAATTTTGAAAGAACCAGGACTGAGTATGTGTGAGAGTGCCTTCCAACATTCATTGTTCTGGTCCCTAGAAGTAGAAGACCCCACCCACCCAACTACGATGAACAGTTCTAAGTATGTCTGAGATACTCCAGCAGAAACACTTCTGTCCCACTTCTATCTCAGTCCCTATATTGAGGTTACCTTTCAAATCAAGGGTATCAGTCCAAACGTAAGTTTTTTCGAGTGTTCTGAATTGAGCCATTTCAGATAGATTCACAAAGAGTAAAGTTTAACATTTTCTGGATCAGAGACCAAACATGGGACTAACTGAATTTGAATGAAACTCTCAGGATTGAAACTTTCACCAAATTAAGACTAATTCCGACTTCAAATCTTTGTTTCTTTTTTTTTCCAAGGTAAAAGTAGCATCCAGGAGAAATAGGTTTTTACTTTTTAACTCCCTAATTGGTTTCAACAGAAAAATTTGAGTGAAAATTTGTTTTCCTGCTTTAAACTGGACTACAGCTAGACACATGCATTACTCACCTTAAATGTGATAAACAACAAATGTGTCCAGCTGTGAATAAGGCCTGTGTTTCTAAGATTACATTTTTAAAAAAGGTTTAGAAAGCCAACTCATTTGTTAGACACTGCAGACTGTCAGGATCAATGAGAAATGTTCCAAAGTCAGAATAAGAACTAGAGGAAGAAAATAAAACTAGTTTAGATTCATTATTTCTCTCAGTGAGGTTCTAAACAATGCTCAGACTATTGAAAATACTTATTTCACAGATGAGTGCTGAAAACCAGTCAGACATTCAGTGGTTTAAAATCTAGTAGTAGTAGAGTCATGCACTTTGGAAACTGGATTTGACCCTATGTAGTTTTTTAAAAAGCTGATTTTTTTATAAGCTACTATATAGAGTAAAAATGATTACAAAGTTTCACCTGACTGAAACACACAAAGTTTGGAAAACCCTTGCACCTTTGAAACAGTTTAAAGTGTAAAACTCACCAATTCAGAGCTACATTTAGAAATAAGAATTTTAATGCAACTTTATTTTCTTTCTCTTTCCAATTTTAAAGCAGCAAAAATATATTTCTTAAAAAAGTAAATTTGTTTGTGGTGTTTGTTTTGTTTGTTTTGGGAGTAATTTTTATTTTTACTAAATATTTCCCTTAGACTGAAATCAACATTTGTCACAAAATTTCGAAACTGCCAAATGCATCCACAGTTTTAAACTCTGAACTTCTCTGAAGGAAAACATTTTTACTTCTGTTTAGTTCTGGTTTAGTTAGACTTCTTGGATATTTGAGCAATGGAAACGTATATGATGCAGATTAACTTTAAAACGTTTCCCCACTTCAGAGAGTTTTACTGGCTTTTCTGTGTTTCATTAACTGACATGTTTGCTTTAGATTTCCTGGAGCCAAAGAGACCAGATCTCCTGAAGTTTCTTGCTATATTTAGTTCATTTAAATACTTTATGAGCTTTTAATTATGAATCCAAAAAGTGGGGTTGTTTTTTTTTTTTTCACTTTTAAGCACTTTTTATTGGTTAAGTCTTCTATAAAATCAAAGATTTATTGACTATAGAATGTAATGAAGATTTATATTTCCTCCTCAAAGAAAAACATATATTTTATATGCATATTTTAATGCACATTTTGCTGAAATAAAAGAATGACTTGTAAAGATGATGAAAGCTCTTAATTTGAGCAGCAGATCACTGTTTATAGTCAATAAAGACAGAAAAGTTAGATAGATAGACGGATTAAATTGTGAGAGAGGACTCATTAAACCCTGCAATGTAACATGGATGTACAGACAAACTAACACTGATTACTGTGACATAGATGGAAATAAAACTGAAATTTTAGGCAAATATGCTCATAAATAAATGCTCACAAGTTAAGATTGAAACTGGCTTAACAAAATTAAAAAGGACTAAAATTAATGAATAAAAAAAAGCAATATATTGGGAAAGTAACTAAAACTCAAAAGTGTGAGTTAAATAATCCTTGTCTTCACACACTCCTCTCCTCCCTTGAGTCTTCAAGGAACTGCCGACTTCATTATCAGTTCAGTTTGAAATCAAACCCTGGTGAGAAAACACAGGGGCGTGGGCAGCCATACAAATAGATGGATATACAGACACCCAGGTGGTTACATGAGGAGTAGATGCACGGTCACTTTCAGGCCAAAAATAAAACTGTGGGAAAAGGAGAGAATAGAATTGGAGAGTTCTCAGTGTACCAGCCATTTCTAAGGAGACACACAGGGACACACAATAACAATTGGACATGAATAAGCCAACTCTAAATTTCTAGAGCACATACAGAAGAAAGGGGGAAAAGTGATGTGGTTAAAGTTTCCATACACTCACCATGGGCTTAAATTTCATGGTAATTTCACCATTTAACCCATAAGAACCCACCTGTCACTGCACCTTTACTGACTCTCCATAGTTATTTTCTGACAGTAAAAATGAGTCTGGGGTCTTATGGGATTTCTGGATGACTGGATGACCTGGATGACTTTAGCTGTAAGAGGGCGCTGAAGGCAATAGGCGGGGCACTGTGCCTGGTAACAGGGATCCTGGGCCTTATCCCGGTCTCTTACGTCGCCCACCTGACGCTTGTGAGATTCTTCGACGAGACAGTACCTCAGATTGTCCCTCGCTGGGAGTTCGGCTATGCTCTGTTCTGTGGCTGGATTGCAGGCATCCTCCACCTGGTGGCAGGAACGCTGCTGCTGATTTCCTGTCTTCATTTCCAGAAGCTGGACAGGCCTGTGCACATCCCTCTGGGCATTGTGACACCAGGACCCAATTTTGAAAGAACCAGGACTGAGTATGTGTGAGAGTGCCTTCCAACATTCATTGTTCTGGTCCCTAGAAGTAGAAGACCCCACCCACCCAACTACGATGAACAGTTCTAAGTATGTCTGAGATACTCCAGCAGAAACACTTCTGTCCCACTTCTATCTCAGTCCCTATATTGAGGTTACCTTTCAAATCAAGGGTATCAGTCCAAACATGTAAGTTTTTTCGAGTGTTCTGAATTGAGCCATTTCAGATAGATTCACAAAGAGTAAAGTTTAACATTTTCTGGATCAGAGACCAAACATGGGACTAACTGAATTTGAATGAAACTCTCAGGATTGAAACTTTCACCAAATTAAGACTAATTCCGACTTCAAATCTTTGTTTCTTTTTTTTTCCAAGGTAAAAGTAGCATCCAGGAGAAATAGGTTTTTACTTTTTAACTCCCTAATTGGTTTCAACAGAAAAAAAATTTTTTTTTTTTTTTTTTTTACTTTTTATTTTCATTTTTTAAATTGAAAACGAACAACAAACAAACAGAAACAAACAATAAAAGACATTTACAGTTATGGGACAGAGTAGGTATCATCAACTAGCCAAAGCTTGACTGGCCATTATGACCAAAAAAAAAATATTCTCAGGAACACACTCTAGTATCTTTATCTTTCAAACATAGCCTCCACCCTCTGAGGACCAAACACAGAAAATACGGGCGTATTAATAATAATAATAAAAAATAATAATTATAATAGTAACAGTATTGGTAATTACAGAAATTTAAAAAAAAAAAAAAAAAAAAAAAAAAAAAAGAAAAACATATCGTGTGAACCCCTCCCACCATCCCCCCACCCCTTTACCCCTGTATGGCTCTCAACTTCATCACATTCGTGTATACAAACAGCCCATATTTACACCCGTCTATACACAAGAATCAGCACAACATTCAAGAATTCTGATCAGAAGGGCCTAACCAAGGATCAATTCAGGGTAAACCCAGAGGAATTTACATCATCTCTATATTCTGTCAAGTCCAAAGACGGTAATACTGAAAGAAATGGTCCCCAAATTTTTTTAAAGGTTCCGTATTTCCCTTTTACACTATGCGATATCTTCTCAGGTGTACAGTAGGATGCTAACTCATTAATCCAATATCTCAGTGTTGGAGAATTTTCAGATTTCCAATGTGTCAGAATACATTTTTTAACTGCAGTACTCGCAAGTAAAATAAAATATTTCTTGTGGTACTCCACATTTATAGAATCTATATCACCTAAAATCCATAGTTTTGGGTCCATTTTGACTTGGATCCCAATTACCCTTGAAATTATTTCAGTAGTCCGTCTCCAGAACTCCTCTATTACTGGGCAATTCCACAGCATATGAAGAAGATCACCATCTATCACCTTACATCTCAAACATTTGGGAGAGTAATTAATATCAATTTTATGTAATCTGTAAGGTGTATAATATGTCCTGTGGAATATATTAAATTGCATTTGTCTATGATTTGTAGAAATTAACATGGTCTGTGCCTGTTCCATTAGATGGTACCATTCTACCTCTTCATAAACATAGCCCAGATCTGCCTCCCATTTTCTTTTCAGTGACGTTTTGTTGTAGTCAGGTAATTTTTCATTAATAATAGTGTATATTGAAGATACTATTCCTTTTATTGACTTCCATGGTTTGGTGCAAAGATGCGTTTCAAAAGGACTTTCTTTAGGAATCTCAGGGAATGTTCCTTTAGTTTTTTCTTTGATCCAGTCTCTTATTTGTAGAAATTTAAAAAAATTTTGGTCTGGAAGTTTAAATTTTTCCTTTAGTTGTTGGAAGTCAATAAATGTATCATTATTATATAGATCGGCAACAGTAAACATTATTTATACTGTGTCCAAGCTGGGTCAACTTTACTGTTATTCCTGAGCCCAAGTGGTACAGGAAGCCAAAAGAAGGACAAAGTGCCTTGGGGGCTTGTTTCTAAACAAACAGGACTACAGTGAGGCAACAGTGAATATTTCTATCCTTCCATCCATCCATCATGATGGGAGAGATCAGGATTGCCCCATAGGGGTGTCCTTCTAAGAAAAGAAATATTTATTTTTAGAAGTGAGTGGGATTCCTGCCAGGCACGGAAGGTGTTTAATATTATCGAATTATTTGTGAGCTTAGATAAAAAAATTTTCGTACCTAGAAATGGGACGTCTTTTAATGATATGGGATTCACCTCATATTGTTCTATTGGAACCCATCGAACCTCACTCCTCTCTGCATATAACCAGATCAATATTGATCGATATTGGGAGGCCAGATAATAATTCCTAAAGTTTGGTAGGTTGAGTCCTCCCCTTGAATAAGGGGCCTGTAATGAGGAGAGTTTAACTCTTGGGTTTTTCTTTTGCCATATGAAGGAGGTTATAAGTTTATTTAATTCTTTGAAGAAACTTTTTGGAACATTTATAGGGAGACATTGAAATAAATAGGTAAACTTAGGCAAAATGTTCATTTTAACAACATTAATTCTCCCTATAAGGGATAATGGAAAATCCATCCATCTCTGTATATTAAGTTTAGTTTGCTCCAACAGTTTAATATAATTTAGTTTGAATATTTTATCCTCAGATTTACCAATTTGTATGCCCAAATATTTAAATCCATTGTTACACCACTGTAGTGGATCTGTAAGAGCTCTAACACGATTATCTTGTATATTTAATGACATAATCTCACTTTTAGTATAATTTAACTTGTATCCTGAAGCTGCACTATATTCTTTAAGACAATTCATTAATGAGGGAATTGACTTGAGAGGGTCCGTTATATATAGTAGGAGGTCATCTGCATATAGAGAAAGTTTATGTTCACTTGTACCGAATTTGATTCCAGATATAGCAACATTAGTACGAATGGCCACTGCTAGTGGCTCGATCGCAATCGCAAAGAGCAAGGGAGAACTTGGACAGCCTTGTCTACAGCCTCTGGTTAAGGAGAGGGTGTCAGAAAGCACATTATTTGTTATAATATTGGCTTTGGGGGCGTTAAAAAGTATCCTAACATAGGCTGGTGAACTTTTCTCCGAAGCCCATGGCTTCCATTGTCTGAAATAGAAAGTTTGGTTCAATCCTGTCAAATGCTTTATTAGCGTCCATGGAAATTATTAGCAATGGTTCTTGATTTTTTTGAGCGGCATTCAATATGTGGAGCAGGCGCCGCACATTATCTGCTCCCTGTCTGTTTTTAATGAAGCCTGTTTGATCGGCATTTATTATCTTAGGCATAATGTCTTCCAATCTATGTGCAATTATTTTAGATAATATTTTATAATCTGCGTTTAAAAGGCTAAGTGGTCTATAAGAGTCACATCTCTGTTTGTCCTTGCCCGGCTTTGGCAATAATGTAATTGTTGCATTTTCCAGTGATTCCGGTAATTTCTTATTTTCTAAGGCTTCTTTAATCATATTTGTAAGTGGTGTCAATAATTTGTTAGAAAAGGCCTTATAGTAATCAGCTGAGAATCCATCTGGTCCAGGGGTCTTATTATTTTGTAAACACTTGAGGGCTCGAAGAACCTCCATCTCCGTTATATCTACATCAAGCAGTTCTTTGTCCTCATTATGTAATTTAGGAAGGGTTATTCCATCTATGAATCTTTTTGCAACAGTACCATCGACCCCTTGCTCAGATTTATACAGATCTTCATAAAACCGTTTAAACTCTGCATTTATAAGTACTGATTCATCAAGAAG
This sequence comes from Diplotaxodon limnothrissa, assembly GCF_057381915.1. Lineage (NCBI taxonomy): Eukaryota > Metazoa > Chordata > Actinopteri > Cichliformes > Cichlidae > Diplotaxodon > Diplotaxodon limnothrissa. The sequence goes on along the minus strand of NC_140612.1, from coordinate 10,086,369 downwards.
TTTATCATCTTCCGTTAGAATTGTCCGTATAAATTTCTCCGATGTTTCTTTCTTAATTTGCCAGGCCAGTAATTTACTTGTTTTGTTTCCAAATTCATAGTAGTGATATCTTGTTCTGGCCATAGCTGCTTCTGCTCTATTGGTGCATAAATTATCATACTGCAACCTTGCTTTTGTTAATGTATTAAGACATTCTTCCTTTTTGGTGGCAATATATTCCTGTTCCAAGTTTTTAATGTCGGTCTCCAATTTAGATATCTTCTCTCTGACCTTTTTAGCCTTATTAGCCCCATATGACATAACCATACCTCTCATATAAGCTTTAAGCGCTTCCCAAATATTAGCATGTGAGGAAGAATTTGAATTAGCATCTAGAAATATTTCAATATTAGTGTTCATGTATGAAATAAAATCAGAGTCTCCTAGCATATAATTCTTGAACCTCCATCTGTAGGTTATATTTTGCGATATATTGGTAGCCCAGAGAAGTTTAATGGGATTATGGTCTGAGAAAGTAGCTGCTAAGTAAGAGCAGTCTATCACTGTTGCCATCATATTTTGTGATATAAGAAACATATCAATTCTTGAGTGCGTATTATGTACTGGAGAAAAAAAAGAAAAATCCCTTTGACCTGGGTGGAGGTTTCGCCATACATCAATTGCGCCTATATCCTTCATACCTTGGTTCAATGCAGTTGCTGCTTTGGATAAAGAAACTGTTTTAGGTGAGGACCGGTCCAAGGAGGGATTTAGGACCATATTGAAATCTCCACCCACAATATACTGTCCCTCAATTGTAGCCACTTTCATTATTAAGTTATTGAAGAATAAAGGGTCATCATAGTTGGGTCCGTATATATTTACCAAAGATATCTTATTTCTATTTATTTCACCATTTACAAGTAGGAATCTGCCATTTTTATCCTTTTCAACTGAGTTTAGTTGAAAGTTCAAGTGTTTATTAATAAGCAGGGTGACTCCTCTTGCTTTGGAGGTATATGATGAATAAAAAACATTGCCTACCCAATCTCTTCGTAATTTTAAATGTTCAGTGTCTGTAAGGTGGCTTTCCTGGATAAAAGCGACATCTACATTTTGCCTCTTTAAATATGTCAACATTTTTTTTCTCTTAATAGGTGAATTGATCCCTCTAATATTCCAAGATATACAGGTTATATGACCCTTAATTTAAGTTCGGTATAGTAAAATTCTGTACATGGGTGTAATGGTAGGATATAACCTAAGCCAATGAGCTATCTGAACAATTATATAAGTATAAGAAGAATTTTTTGTAAGAGACCATACATAACCCCAAAACATTAAAATAAAAACCTGCCTCATAAAACCCCTATAACAAAACCACATAAGGTAGGTAATTCAACTAAACAATGGTGGTGGCCCAGGCAGTTGTTAAAGTTAAAGTTCTAGCCACTCTCGGTAATATATAAACAGCAAAGTATTAAATTTTAGCAGTCGGATACAGAACGTAATTGTGTAAAGGAAAAAGTAAAATATTTAAACACAATATAATCACACTCATCCAGTAAGGGATTAATTTCTAAATCATAAATGCACACAAAGTCTATAGTTTTATAAATGTGTACTTATTTTAGCTGAGTAATAAGCAAATATTTATGTTAGCTATTAACTACTAGATTGCTATAAATCATATCTTCAATTCGTCTGACAGATGGGAGGTGGCGAGAGTCTGTATCAATGCTTAATGTTATAGTCCCTTTTTTTTTTTTTTCTTCATTTCACCTCGATTCCCAGATTTAACAGTGGCGGACGTCTCGTCTGTGAGTACGGATGTAAATTGCTTTGTTGACATCACATTACATCACTTTAGTCTACTCACTCAGAAAATCTTTAAGATAGCGTTGCGCTTCAGCAGGAGTGGGGAAAATTTTAATCGATCCCTGATGTCTGACGCGAAGTTGCGCTGGGTACATCAGAGCATATTCAATCTCCTTTTCTCGCAGCCTTTGTTTCACGTCACGGAACTCGTCTCTTCTGCGTTGCAGGTCTATGCTGTAGTCCGGGAAAAAAGATATTTTCTTATTCTCATATGTCGTCTCTCCCTTACTTCTAGCCAGTCGAAGGACTTTCTCTTTGTCTCTGAGGTTCAGAAACTTAGCAATGAAGGGCCGTGGTCTATCAGACTTCTTCCCGACACGGTGTGCTCTTTCAAGGGTAATGTTTGATGTAAAGTTGTCATTCCCCAGGATTTGTGGTATAAATTTCTCCAAAAATCCCACAGCGTCATGGCCTTCTACTTGCTCGGGAATGTTCAGTATCCTTAGGTTGGACCTTCTGCTGCGGTTCTCCAAGTCGTCGATTTTGTCCTTGAGTTGAGTTGTCAATTTCTCCACTTTATCGGTGCGGTTATGCATTTCCTTAATGTCGTCCTCGTTTGTACTTACTCGTGCCTCCATCTCCTCAACCTGCTCGGAAAGCGTGTTAAGAGAGGATTCAATTTTCGTCAGGGTTATTTGTATATCAGCCGTTTTTTTGTCAATATGTTTTGTAAGTTCCTCTTTAGTTTCTTTGATAGCATTGAGTAATTTGCTAATTGGCAATTCCTCCTCCCCATCCGCCATATTTCTTGCTGCCAATGCGTGCTGGTATCCCGTAGTTTTTGTCGTTTTCTTTCGTTTTGAGTGTCGCAAATTATAATTTGCCATGCAGAAGTTTCTTTTGTTACTTTGCCTCTTGTTATGGTCAAAAATTATATAAGGGCAAGTTAGGATAAATGTAGATTCCTGGGCCTACCGCCGGGAGCTCACGAATGCACGTCTACTCTCGTCTGCTGTCAGCCATGTTGAGCAGTCTTATGGGATTTCTTTGAGTTATTTTTTTCCAGGATGAAATGACTGCACAGCATACAACTTTAATGATTCAAAACGCATTTTGATTTCTTTGGAATTTTCTCTAATCCACACAGAGCCAAAATTATGCATAAAGGGTCAAATATATATTTGATGGAATGTTCTACAATGACCCTTATTTCCCTTATTTCCCTTATTTCTACAAACATATCTCTTGTCATTGTGACCAAATATTTTATCTGATGATAAAACATTTCTCCAGAAGGTATTTAGCTGGTCCATGATGGCAGCTTCAAATTGAATTCAAGTATGAAGGTGCCTTCTTTCTTCTGTCTTCTTCTTCTTCTAGACCTTTGCAAAGTGATGACCCATAAAAATAATTTGTACTTAATCTACAATAGGTTATGAAGTTGGAATCTCCAGTTATTTAGAATTGGCTCTAAGAAACATTCATAGCTTGTGTAAATCTACAGTTTAACCCCACACGCAGACACACAAAAACTTACTTGTCACTACGTGCACCTTAAAATTCCCATTCCCTCTAAAATTGTAGCCCCCGTCTCTGGTTGAAAAGATCTGGAATATTACTCTAAAAATTATCTGTGCTGTATTGTAATTAAGCAAGTCATGAAGTTTTAATAATTTTGACTTTAAAAATAAGAAATTTGCATTATGAAGATACCAAACTTTGTGTATTATATAAACTGCCCTTTTTTATCATTATTTCCCCATACCTCTACACAGTAAGTTAAATATGGAAGAATTAAAGAACAATACAGTATTTAGAGACAATTATAATCTAGAACAAGTTTAATTTTGTTCATGATTGAGATGCTTTTGTTTTGTATGTATCTGATATAGGGTTTCCAACTGATTTTATTGTCATATATCAAACATCTCCTTTACTATTTCAATTTTTTAATTTTCTATCTGTGTTTGTATCCTATCATTCACTTTATAGTTACCAAATATCATTGCTATTGTTTTGCTAAGATTTAGTGATAATTTATTGCCATCCATACAATTTTGTAACTGTCTTAAATCATTTATACTGACCCTTAGGGGACTCCGCAAGCAATTTCCATGTACCCAGATGTAAATTCTCCCATCTTCACAAACTGTTGTCTTCTAGATGAATACATTCTGATCCAGCTTAGTGCCACTCCCCTATTGTACTTTATCTAGTAGTAAAGATTGATTAACTGTATGAAATGTATTCTGCCCTCACTGCTACACTGGATACAGTTATGCAGATAGATAAACTCCTCGACAACTGACAGGTGTATCGTCCCTTTTATTGACACTGCCTTCAATTATCAATAGAGTGAATCTACAAACAGAAGAAAATAAGCAATATTCAGTCTATATATTCACATAATGCAAATCAGTTGACTAAACTAGCTAACATTGGAAAGAAAGTAAATCTGAATACAGTACACCTTTAACCATAAAAGTGCATAAATAATAGCAAATATAGTTGCATTAACTCTTGTTCAACTTAAATACTCATAAGCGATGCTTTCTGTAAAACAACGAAGAGGATGGATGCAGATGTTTATCCGAACAACATGCTTAGTCAGTCTTTTCTCAAAGTGTGCTGCATTACTAACTCTGCAGCTAATAACAAACAAATATTGGCATGAAAGAACTGTAGTGACTCTTGCTGTTGGGAAGAAGAACTACACCAGCACACTCCCTGTCTGACATCTATTGGATGTCATCACCATCTTTAAGGATCAATGTCTCTATTAGTATTTCATAGCAGGAGTACAGTCTCTGTCACTGGTCTTAAGAAGGTTTTAGATGTTCCTCCAGAAGTAACCGTTACCTGAATCTTTCTGACATGTCCATCTTGGCTAGGAAAGGTCTCAACAACCACCCCCATGGGCCAGTGGTTTCTTTTAGCTCGACTGTCCTTTAGAAGAACTAGATCTCCCTTTTGAAGATTTTGACTCACAGATTGCCATTTTCTTCGCTCTTGGAGTGTCGGCAGGTATTGTGTTTTCCAATGGTGCCAGAAGACATTTGAAAGATGTTGCACTTGTCTCCATTGGGGTCCGAACAAATATTTATTGTCAAAGTGCCCGGGTGGTGTAGGTGGTAATCCAGTTTTCTGCGTAAGGAGGGTAGCAGGCGTAAGAAGAAAGGGGCAATCTGGATCTGACAAGACTGGTAGTAGCGGTCGAGAGTTTACAATAGTGGTTACCTCTGCTAGAAGGGTAACGAGAACCTCATGGGTCAACAGGCGAACTGGGTTGACAGTTAGTCCAGTATGCGCTTCCCGATGCCGATCATGCACTCCCACCTTCCTCCCATATGAGAACTATGAGGAGGGTTGAAGATCCATGTGTATTTATTCTTGGATAAAAAGTCTTGAATTTCCTGGTTGTTGCAATGTTTTGAAGTTATTCCGAGCTCCTTGCACACTCCCAGAAAGTTGGTCCCACAGTCGGACCTCAACTGCTTTACTGGTCCTCGGATAGAGATGAATCGTCTCAGAGCATTGATAAAACTAGACGACTCCATCGTCTCGATGACCTCAACATGAATGGCCCTGATGCCCAAGCAGGTGAAGATGATGGCCCAGCGTTTGCTGCTGACAAGGCCTCCTCTTGTTCTCAGAGAGCTTATTGTCCATGGTCCAAAGACGTCAACTCCAATGTAGGTAAACGGGGGGCAGACTGTCACACGATCGATGGGTAAGTCTGACATTTTTTGCGTTTCTGTATTCCACCTGAGCTTGCGGCAAATTACACAGTGGTGGATGACTGAGCTGATGCTCCGTTTCCCACTGACAATCCAGAAGCCAGCCGATCTCATGGCTCCCTCTGTGAAATGGCGTCCCTGGTGCTGCACCTGTTGGTGGTAGTGTCGGATTAGTAGAGTAGTTAAATGGTGGTTTTCTTCACGGAGTTGCATTAACACACCCAACAAGCTATTGTTGAGGTTGGGCCCAGTAAGAAGAACATCGTTGAGGGATACTCCATTGTGTTGTGCACTTGAGTCGAAGACAATGCGTATTTGTTCCGGTTTGGGCGGGGGGTACACTCCGAAGAAGGGGAGGTACCAGCACTCTTCTTCTTTAGTAAGTGGTGGCGCTATCTCAGCGTGGCCATTGTCAAACAAAGTTTGCATAAAGTCTGTAAACTGACCTTTTACCTGAGGGCGTTTGTTCAGCATGTGGCGTACCGACGTGAGGCGTTGCATAGCCTGCCGCTTATTGTTCGGTAGGCGTGGCCTGGGTGAACGAAAAGGTAGCGGCGCGACCCAACTGTTAGCACTGTCCTGGTAGACTTCCTTATCCATTATCTGTAAAAAGGCCCTTTCCTCCTGTGAGTAGCCAAGGCTCCGGTCCAAACTTGTTTGTTTGAAAACTGTTTCTGCAATTGAAGAGTGCTTTGTTCGCATTGGGGAGTTGACCTTGTTGTAGCCTTGCGAGTTGAAACTTTCCTTTACCTGAATGGCATTTTTGCATGGAAGGAAGTGACTTGGACGACCATTGTCTAAGATGTTCATTTTGAAAATGTTAGCACGCGCGGGTTTGTGAGCTCCACCCAGGCAAACGTTCCCAATGATCACCCATCCAAGAGCTAGCTTCTGTGCAAATGGCGTGTTTGGTCAAGAACTTTGTGTGCTTGAATAACGTCCCTTCCAATGAGCAGCAGGATCTGAGTGCTCTGGCCAAGAGCCGGGATTTCGGTTGCGATTTCCTGAAGGTGGGTGTGGTTTCAAGCAGCTTCAGCTGTGGGAATCTCACTGCGATTGTCGGGTAGCATATCACACTTGATAAATGTCTGGAGCTCAAGAGGTGATGTGCAATCTGCCGATTCCACAATGAAGTTAAAAGCTCTCCTCCCTGTCACTTCCTCCAATCCAGCACAGGTTCTCAATTTATATGGAAAGGAGTTCCTGGTGACGCCAAATGTGTCAAAAACCAATGATTTTGCGAGTGACCTGTTGCTTTGGTCATCTAGGATGGCATAGGCCTTAAGTTTCTTTTCAGGTGAGTTCTTTGGGTAAATGAACACAAGACAGATCTTGGCACATGAGTGACTTTCAAATTCACTTCCACAGACTTGTGTGCATGTCGAGATAGCTGTGGGCATTGCACTCCCCGCCGTCAACTGTTAGGGGCTCTGCAATAGTAGCTGTTGCAGTAGTCGTTGGTGCCAGTCCCGGATGAAGAGCTGTAATGTGTAATTTTGAATCACATTATGTACAATGTATTTCTGACTTACATGTCTTTGCCTGGTGGTTTGTAGAAGCACAGCATTTGAAGCAGATCATGTTTTTCTTGAGATAGGCCAGGGCTGCCCAATCCCAGTCCTCGAGAGCTACTATCCTGCAGCTTTTAGATGCATCCCTACTCCAACACAGCTGAATCAAACCTCTTCAGCATGCCATCATGTTTGGCAAAGGCCTGATAACAAGCCATTCATTTGATTCGGGTGTGTGGGAACAAGGGTGCATCTAAAAGCTGCAGGACGGTAGCTCTCGAGGACCGGGATTGGGCACCCCTGAGATAGGCCTTTCGCTCCTCCAGTGGCATTTCCCTGAATGCTCTGCATTTTTTTTGAGAGCATGAGGTCTTTTGTGGATAGGACATTCCTTATTTGGGTCCTCAATGTTTGTAAGAGTTGATTTCGGCTCCGTACTGACAACTTCGTTTCTAATGACTGAGCTAGGTTCTCTTTTAGCGTGTTTTTCGTAAAGTTTATTCATCTTTGAAAGGGCAGGAGGCGGCGGCGACCATACTGGCAGATGACCTACTTGTACCTTTTGACACATATGATTTCTCTGAACGGACAGATGATGCTTTATCCTCTCTTGGTTCAGAAAGAACTGTAGTGACTCTTGCTGGTGGGAAGAAGAACTACACCAGCACAAAATGCTTTCTTAAAATCAAAAGATATTCCAACTGCATATTGTTTTAGGTCCAGTGCATTTGTTATTGCTTCGATTGGTTCAGTTATTGCCAATGAAGTTGAACTCTTTGCGCTGAATCCATACTGACTTTGGTTAACTAAATCATATTTATTTGTGATTTATTTTTCTAGTTGATTGCTAAAAACTTTTTCCAAACTTTTTGAGAATTGGGAGAGGAGTAATGTTGGCCTGCAGTTGTGAAAAGATGTTTATTTCCTGCCTTAAATATCAGTATTACCTTCACAATTTCATTTTATTTGAAATTAACCAGTTTAAAAAGATAATTTGCAAATACAGTCCCAATCAAAAGTTTAAGACCACTTGAAAAATGACAAACATTCACATTTGACATGGCTGGATCTTAACAAGGTTCCTAGTAGTGCTTCAACATGCAACAGTAAGAAACGGGAGCAAGACAAAACATTTTTTGAGCATGTAATTAATCGAAAACAACACTTAACCTGAAACTGGCTGTTTTACAGCTGATCAAAATTTTAGGACCATGTGCCTTTATAAGGCCAAATTGATTAAAAAATGTGTATTCATTGTCATTTTCTGTCAGGTAGTCACACAGTCATGATGTTCTGATGGCAAAGGCAAAAAAAATCCCTTTTTGTGGTCAACCCGATCACGTTCAAAAATAACTGAGCTGAACTGCATTAGAAGGGTCCCTCGCAGCTCGCCATCACTGCTGAGGGATGCAGTAAGTCCATTGGAATTTCTTAAATTATCCTGAGGGTTATGGAACAAAACCGTCAAGTGGAAGACCGCAAAATATTTCACCAACACTGAGCCAGAGGATCCAATTAGCTGTCCGTCAAGACACTGGACGATCCTCAACCCAAATTAAGGCCATTACTGGAGCCAACTGCAGCCCCATAACCATCAGACAGGCATCGGACTGAAGGGCTTCAAAAACAAAAAATGTCTTCAAAGGCCTCGTCTCGTTGAACGCCACAGAACCGACCGTTTGGACTTTGCAAGAGAGCACCGAACATGGGGCATTAAAAGGTGGAAGAAAGGTTTATTCTCTGATGAGAAAAAATGTAAGCTTGATGGTCCTGATGTGTACTGGCATGACAATCAGATCCCAACAGAGATGTTTTCCATGCGCCACAGTGGAGGGGGCACCATAATGGTCTGGGGTGCTTTTTCCTTCACTGGAACAATGGAGCTTCAGGATGTGCAGGGGCATCAAACGGCCGTTGTCTATGTCCAGATGTTGCAGAGAGTGTCCCTCTTGACTGAGGGCCCTGGTCTTTTTGGTAACGGCTGGTTTTTTCAACAGGACAGCGCTACAGTACACAATGCATGCGTGTTCCCCTGATCTAAATCCAACTGAGAACCTTCAGTGATGGATGGCAAGGGAAGTTTACAAAAATGGACAACGGTTGCAGACAGTAAATGCACGTCATGCGGCTGTCTTCACCACTTGGAGAAATGTTCCCACTCACCTCATGGAAACACTTGCATCAAGCATGCTGCAACGAGTTTCTGAAGTGATGAACAATAACGGTGGAGCTACTCATTACTGAGTTCATGTTTGGAACATTGATTTTTGTATTTTAGGGCTTTACAGGATTTTTAGGAGGTGGGGTCCTAAACTTTTTATCACATGTAAAACAGCATGTTTCAGTGTAAGTGTCGCTTTTGATAAATTACATGCTCAAAAAAATGTTCTGTCTACTCCCATTTCTTCTTGTTGCATGTTGAAGCTCTGAAACAATGCAAAATATGATTTTATTTTTATTATTATTATTATTTTTGGTGCCATTTTTTCAAGTGGTCTTAAACTTTTGATTGGGATTGTGCATGTTAAAAGCTACTTTTTTATCAATGTCACACCAATACCATCACAATCAGTAGATAATTTATTTTTTTTAACATATTAACAATAGATTGTACTTCCAACTCATCCACTGTAGAAAGAAAAAATGAATATGGTTGATTTCAAATTAAAGTTTCACTTTTGTCATCTCTTCTATGTTCTGGAATCTTTGCTGCTAAACATTTACAAAAAAGTCATTAAATCCATTTGCTAGCATATTTATATTATAATTGTCACCATTTTTGTCAATAAAATACTCTGGATATGTCATTTTCCTTGTGCCATTTTAAAAAAAACTGTTTAATATGTCCACGAGCTGTGGGTAGTGACCGAAAGAACGAGATCACGGATACAAGCGGCAGAAATGAGCTTCCTCCGAAGGGTGGCTGGCCTCTCCCTTAGAGATAGGGTGAGAAGTTCGGCCATCCGGGAGGGGCTCAGAGTAGAGCAGCTGCTGCTCCACATCGAAAGGAGCCAGCTGAGGTGGTTCGGGCATCTGACAAGGATGCCCCCTGGGCGCCTCCTGGGTGAGGTATTCCAGGCATGTCCCACCGGGAGGAGGCCCCGGGGCAGACCCAGGACACGCTGGAGAGATTATATCTCTCGGCTGGCCTGGGAACGCCTTGGTATTCCCCCGGATAAGCTGGAGGAGGTGGCTGGGGAGAGGGAGGTCTGGGCCTCTTTGCTTAGGCTGCTGCCCCCGCGACCCGGCCCCGGACAAAGCGGATGAAGATGGATGGATGGATGGATGGATGGATGGATGGATGGATGTTTAATATGTTCAAGATTCCTTTAATGTTATTCTTCCTATTGAAAAAACAAAAGTTGCATCCAAGATGGCCAACTTCTAAATGGCCACCATGGTCACCACCCATCTTGAGGAGTTTGCTCCCTCACATATACTAATGTGCCACAAACAGGACTTTAATATCACCAACCATTCCCATTTTATTACGGTGTATCCATATAAATGGCCCACCCTGTACTTATATCTGTCTAATTCATGTTGTTCCTTTATCCATATGACTTTTGCTTCTTCTTCTGGTTTTCCATTTACTTCAATATATACCTTACAGTTTGATGTACATGTTGCTTGGATCCTGGAGTCTCTGCTGCTCTGGCATTATGTCCAGGGCTTGATCTCCAGTTCTCCAGTACTTGATTTTCAGTTCTTTGCCATCTTTCATCAGATCCATTATTTTCCTTAGCTGCAGCTTGAATGCTTGGTTGCTGGTTGTTGGTACTGGAGGCCTGTGTTTGGCCTGGCAGCTAAAGCTCTGATAGCTGTTAGTGGAGGCCTGGATTCAGCTTGGAGGCTAAGCTTCCGATCGCTGATGGTTAAGCCATCGAAAGCTCAGTGTAAGCTGCTGCTGTCCAAGCTGCCTGGACTCAGCTTGAAGGCTAAGTTGTTGGTACTAGAGGCCACATCTAGCTCCTCTACTTTCATAAAGAAAACTTTCAAACTGACCAGCATCAGGTGAGGAGACCAGGAGAATATTTTTAGACTTGAATGGCAGAATTTCATCCCTTTGAATACAATCTTTGTTTACCACTTCTCTAGCTCACCGAATTTTCGGGCCTGTGACTGTGCTTCCCAAAAATTAATATCCCAATGAATCAATGGGGGGGGGGGGGGGGGAGTAAGCCTCCTGGAACAAGCATCTGACTCTGTGATCTATTGTTGACCCTGCAACTTCTTGGAATGCTGATATTTTGGAATGAGGTGATTGCAAAGAGGTGATGCATATTTGATGATTCTAAATTGCTCATAGGTGGGAATGTGAATGGTTGTCTGTCTCTCTGCATCCTCCTGTGACTGTTTGAATAATAATTTGATTTAAATGAATGGAGTCCACATCTGTCTAATTTTCCTGTTACATAAAGGTAGTTATTTGGGTAAAATTTGCAGTCGTGAAGTTGCTGCACAGCTGGGTAATAGCATTTGTATACGCTGCTGGTTCCCCTGCATGGTTGAGGCAATGTTTTGGTCCGGCCACCTGTTCTTGACTCTTGACAAGACTCTTCACTTTAAAATAATCTTTATTTAAATTGTTGTTGTTCTACCAGAAAAGAGAGTAGCTGAGCCATAAAGACCCTTGCTGTCCTCTTTGGGATCTGGCACCGGTTTTGTAGTTGGTGACCCAAAGAAATATTTCTCTCTTGTATTGTACATTGAGTCTTAATGAGACTACCTGTATAAATAAAGGCTAAATTTCAAAAATTTCATAAAATAAATTAACATTTACACAAACACCAATGACCCCAAACACAAGCATTGTGGCGATTCTGTCATCCAAATGTTCACTAATTCCTGTTTCCCAATTCATTTGCATGAGGGGACATTTTGTCAAGCAGTTGCTAGGAAGCTGGCTTGTGTCGGCTGGGGAAGTGGAGCGACTTTGAAGCTTATTTTTGATGATCAAAGTAGTGTGAAGATGTAGCTATGGAATATTTAGCCCAAATCTAGCACTGAAAATAGATTTGATGATATAGCTCAAAATTAATGCTATTCATCCCACATCTCAAATCTCGTGGCGACAGAGCCATCTCTGTGGCAGGTCCCAGACTTTGGAATAGTGTTCCCCTTATCTACACAAACACTTGATCAATTTAAATTGATCTACTAAAGACATATTTTTATGCCCTGGTCTCTAACACACTATGACCCAAGCATTTGGTCTTTTTAATGCACTTATTTTCCTATTATTGTTTTATATTGTTATTTTTGTTATATATTATTTCTTTTAAATGACATTTTTATATTGTTAAGCTCTCTGTGCAGCATCATCTGTCTGGAAATGTGCTATATAAATAAATTTGATCTTGATATTGTTTGTGTTAGTCTATCATTTTTCTCCAGCTTCCTGCGGTAATAGGTTTTCCACTTGATATTTGTCACCAAACATTCAAACAAATACATTCTTGATGACAAACCTATGTGCATCTGTGTCTTCCTGCAGCAGTCACCCCAAACTAACAGTGCTGATTGCCATCTGTCCTCGGGTGATCAGCCCAAATCATCTGGAAAAAAACCCCAGAACAATTTCAAATTTCTTAAATTTTTTCTCCATGAAAAATTTAAAGTGCAATTGGAAATTGAGGTTGGTCTCTCCTGCTCTCCACTCTAGGTTCTTTATCAATTATGATTTCAGCAGTGACTGACTACTCTGACTGACTACGGTTGTTAGGTACTCATCTCCTTAATGATTTGCCTGCAGGTAAGTGATCTTTTAGACTCATTTAATCCACCTGCAGGTTTTCCTGGATCAACAAGAAAGCAGAAAAGAAATAATTTGAGAAATTTCATCTTTGCCACCAAGATTGTTGCGGAAAAATAAATTGAGCATTGAAACCATGACTTATTTTCTGAAATGTATTGAAAGAAACCTTTGAAATATAGCACAAACAGTCTGTAGCAGCAGTTTTAATACCTTAAGGGAAAATTAACACCTCGTTTATACCTGCGTGGACACTGTCTTTGTTTCTTCCAGCTGTGGGGAGTTTTTTTCCCATAGTTATGGAGGCAGCTTCCTGGTAACTGTCAGGTTTCGTAGATCGGACTCACGCGCAGACCACTAGTGTCTTCAAAAGGTGCATTTATTTACAGTGTTCCTCTACAGTGGAATTCATACACTCAACAAAAATATAAACGCAACACCTTTGTTACTGCTCCCATTCCCCATGGGATGGACGTAGAGACCTAAAATTCATTCCAGATACACAATATAACCATCCCTCCCAAACAGTGGTCACAAATCAGTCCAAATGTGTGGTAGTGGGCACATCTGCTATATTGAGATAATCCATCCCACCTCACAGGTGTGCCACATCAGGATGCTGATCTGACATCATGAGTAGTGCACAGGTGTACCTCAGACTGCCCACAACAAAAGGCCACCCTGGAATGTGCAGTTTTTTGCGCTATTGGGGGTCTGGGGACCCAGAACCGGTCAGTATCTGGTGTGACCACCATTTGCCTCATGCAGTGCAACACATCGTTGCATGGAGTCTATCAGATTGTCAATTGTGGCCTGTGGAATGTTGGTCCACTCCACTTCAATGGCTGTGCGAGGTTGTTGGATATTCGTGGGAACTGGTACACGCTGTCGTATACGCCGGTCAAGCACATCCCGAACATGCTCAATGGGTGACATGTCCGGTGAGTATGCTGGCCATGCAAGAACTGGGACATTCTCAGCTGCCATCTGCCCTGAACAATGTGAACCATGATTCATCCGTGAAGCGCACACCTCTCCAACGTGCCAGACGCCATCGAATGTGAGCATTTGCCCACACAAGTCTGTTACGGCGACGAGCTGGAGTCAGGTCAAGACTCCGATGAGGACGACGGGCATGCAGTTGAGCGTCCCTGAGACGGTTTCTGACAGTTTGTGCAGAAATTGTTTGGTTGTGCAAACCAATTGTTCCAGCAGCTGTCTGGGTGGCTGGTCTCAGACGATCTTGGAGGTGAACCTGCTGGATGTGGAGGTCCTGGGCTGGTGTGGTTACACGAGGTCTGCGGTTGTGAGGCCGGTTGGATGTGCTGCCATATTCTCTGAAACGCCTGTGGAGACGGCTTATGGTTGAGAAATGAACATTCAATGCACGGGCGACAGATCTGGTTGACATTCCTGCTGTCAGCATGCCAATTGCACGCTCCCTCATTGCTTGTGGCATCTGTGGCATTTTGCTGTGAGACAAAACTGCACATTCCAGGGTGGCCTTTTGTTGTGGGCAGTCTGAGGTACACCTGTGCACTACTCATGATGTCAGATCAGCATCCTGATGTGGCACACCTGTGAGGTGGGATGGATTATCTCAATATAGCAGATGTGCCCACTACCACACATTTGGACTGATTTGTGACCACTGTTTGGGAGGGATGGTTATATTGTGTATCTGGAATGAATTTTAGGTCTCTACGTCCATCCCATGGGGAATGGGAGCAGTAACAAAGGTGTTGCGTTTATATTTTTGTTGAGTGTATATACATATAATGGTGTCAAGGAAAAGGGGCCGGGGTTCCAGGGTCCAGGAGCGAAAAAGGCAGGAGTCCAGGAAGGGAAGGTTTTCATTCAGCCCTCACATATCTCCTCTCCTTTCCTCTATCTCTCTTGCTTCCATTCAGTCGCCAGGCACAGGGAAAGAACAGGTCCAGAGGCGATCTATACACAGGCAGAGAAAACCATTAGTTTCCTGGTTCAGACAGGCTCACAAACTGACTTAACAAAATACAGGATGACTGACGCTGATGGCTCAACGATCCAGCGACGAGTAGAGCAGACTCGCCCTCTTAAGAAGGGTTCCAATCTCTTCTGATCAGCAACAGATGTACTGATCACCTCCAGGTGTGTAGGCCAGGAGCAGGAGCCCATACTGAGCTCCGCCCCGGCAGGAGAAAGAGAGAAAGGAAGAGGGCGAGAGAGAAAGGAAAACAAAAACAAATCACCTGACAGCTGTCAGCTGTCGAGGAGCGGAGACCATGACAGTAACGGTGGCGCTGACAGGATCTCATGACCTCCAACACAGGTTACAATTTGTTGTTTTGTATCTTTGCACGCAAACTCTTCATACAAAGAAGTTACTTCTTACAAGACTCTCATAGAGGGTTTTTTGTTTGTGTTTTTATCATTATTTGATAAGTGATTATTGAAATGAACAGAGTACACTTTTGTGTATAAGTTAGCACACTGTTCATAGATACGCCAAAGAACTTTCTACTTTCATGGGTGCATTTTTGCAAATGCATTATCAAGCTACTTTTGTCCCACAGTTGCAAAACTTGCAACTCTTTGGTGACACTACTCATGTCTAAACCAACCAGTGATCATTTCTCACAATTCATGTGTCAAACCAACTCCCTAAACACAACCCATTTAGAGGTCCTGTAGGGCGGGCTACAATTTCTGAGAATTCCCGTAGAGTCCTTTTCAAACATAAAAGCAATCTCACATGACACACACTGATTTTTGCCAACTGTCACTGACATGTTTATAAAAAAAAATACAAAATTACCAAGGTCGGTGACCGCACAGCTGATTACGATGACTGATACAGAATGTAACATCAGTCATCGTTTCTCAGAATTTGGTCACATTGGGGTTCAAAGTAGGACATGAAAAAGATCGGACTTCTACTGATATTTCACACCTCTTATCAAGTTATTGTAAAGTCACGTGTCCTTCAAGCAGAACAGAAGGAAAATGAGAATGAGCTCCTATTGTTTATAACTGTGGTCAGACTTGTTCCCATTTATGAACCCTGGAGTTTCTTCTTCCCTTCCCCCTTCACTGCAGTACAGTGGCAGTGCAGAAATCGATCTTGCCTTTGTCTCTCTGTAACTAATATGAGATATAAAAGGGTGCTGACAATGGAAATGGTGGTAAGCGCAAATAAGCCCTCACCCAATACCAAGCCTTTACTCATGAACTTCATGGTGTGAGTGGTGAGTGCGAAGAATGAGAAAGAGCTGAAGACAATTGTGGTTTATTTCTCTTTTTCATGTGGCTTTCCCTTTTTAAGAAGCTTAGTTGTGTGATTTTTATTCCCTTCAGGAGGATCGTTGTCTGTCAGGAGTTTAATCGCGAGACCCCTGGGGTTAATAATAGGCTTGACCCCACAGATAAACCTGTGTGCATGTTTGCCTCTCTGTCTATCAGAGTGTTTGCACATGCATGTGTGCAGCCTCCTTCTCCTCTTTACGTTGATAGTCAGTGTAATGAGCTGTTTTATAGATAATGCCAATTGCCTTTGACTGTAGCAGGGCTGCGATAAGCTGCCAAACGCTCTGTGGCTGCTTGACTCGTGCTTTGTTACACATTAATATTACCATTAAGGGTGGATATTATTAGGTGGGCACCCCCAGAGGTGCAGATAGTACTTTCTGTTCATCAAATAAGTGGCTACAATAATCTTCGTGTCCCAGATAACACAAACTGATGGGTCCTGAGTCAAAGAGGGGCAGGAAACACTGACCTATTATTTTAAAGGGAAAAAAAGTGAGCTAAGAGGCAAGAAGCCAATCTTATCCAACTTATCACTGAACATTATCTTATGGTATATTAATGTTAAAATTATATTTAAAAAAAAAATAATGAAGGATTAATATTTGAAAGCAGTTATTTGAGATGAAGATTATGTTTAAAGATCAAGGACCAAGCATTTGCTCATGCTTGTCTCTCTGATGGCTGGGGACAGATATTTGTTTTGAAGGAAATCGAACTGTAGTGTAAACTGTCTGATGCAAATACATTAAAAGCATTAATGGCAAGATACCCCCAAATCATAAACTGGGACGTTCAGCTTCAAGATCACTTTGGAACCCACTAATATGTAAAGTACAAAGATATGTACACATGTGCATTGTGCTAATTGTGGACTTGGTAAGATTGTCCGAGGTTAAGATTTGCCACGCATAGTTAAAATGTCAAGAGAAGAGACTGAGGAATGTAGGAGGATAAAACTGAAGCAGAACTCCTCGTGACACATTCGACAATGTCCAAATCACAAATCTGAACAAGTGCAGGATGTAGGAGAAGCTATAGGAAAGCATAATACATATCAGAAACATAGAGGGGGAACGAGACAATGGAGGGAGAAATACTGATGGCTGTTTTTGTCTTGTGAGGATACAGGGCATTGAGTTAAGGATAGTCCTGAAAAGCAAGAAACTGAGGCTGATTGAACTAATTTGATGGTCTTTTGGCATGGACCTTGGTCTTTCTTTCACCTTGCAGATGTTCAATGGGATTCAATGTGCACTTTCACTTTGGTCTTCTGGAGGTAGTTTTTCACCAGAAGTGATGTATGTTTTTGGTCGCTGTCATGTTGGAAGACAAATCGACAATCAAGACCCGGTTTTGCTGCTCACTGCTTTTCTCTCAGAATCTCTTCATTCTTCATGATTCCTTCTGTCTTGATGAGATTTCCAGTTTCTGAAGCACTGAAGCATCCCCACAGTATAAAAGTTCCTTCTCCGTGTTTAACTGTGGGGACTGTGTTCTTTGGGCTGTAGTCTTCTTATTTCTTTCTCCAAACAGTGTCTCTAATACCAAAGTGCTGTAGTTTTATCTTATCTGTAAAAATGATACACTTGCAGTCTGCGTTTTTTTTTTTCACGTTTTTGTTGGTCTGCGACCTCAGATTCCTGTCATTGTCGCCTTTGAGACTAAAATACCTGACTTGGCAAACTCACAAGTGTCTCTGCAGTTGTTCTTGAGTCTATAACTACATCTCTCACAAGATTTCTTTCCAGAGTCTTTGAGATCTTTTGCTTCCTACCTCTGCCAGTCTTGTTCTGTGGTGTGTGGCTGCCTTTGGATTTCTTGATGATACTTCTCCCTCCAGTTCTTGACACTTGGAACTGTTGTTAAATATTTAGATGTCCATCTCCTCCTGTGTAAGCATGCAGAATTCCTTTACTCAGGTCTGAACTGATTTAGATTGTTTTTGGCATGCTTTCTCAAGTGACAAATCAGACCTTTGCTGTGGTTTTTGTACATTATGTTCATTGTAAGATAACCCTCAGCCTGAGTCCATTCAGTCAGCCTTGACAGTTAGAGGGGGATAATAATGCTGATCTCGATCATCTTTTTTTTTTTCTGAAATAAATGTCATGGATTATTGAAATAGAGATGTTTCAAAAAGTACGGAAAACCAAAATCATGGTTTAAAAGTCCACCACATTACAGAGATGAGTCCTAGCTGATAGTTAGCAAGTATAAATGCATGCACCTTTAAGTCAAAGTTGCTATGTCCCCAGTGCCTGATAAAAAAAAAAAAAAAGGATTTTCTTAATAAAAACAAAAAGGCAATAATTAGAATTAAAAATACTCAATTAAAAAAAATCTTGAACTGCCAGAAAAATTACCTTCCTTTGTTGTCAAACCAGACAATGAGGCCCCATGTAAAGTCCCTGTGTATTTTTCCATCTCTCTTTATCCCTGCTAACATTAAGACAAACAAAAACATCTTTAAAGACTTTTCGTAAACAAATAGTTACTCAGTAAGAAAAAGGCAACATAGTATATCATAGATTAATTTGCTTTGTGCAGACTCTTTGTATGTGTATGTGCATGCCTGTTTTCCATTAACATTAACAAGCAGCTGTTTCAGACAAGCAGCATGCCAACAATAACACACAGTGCTATTAGGGCCCGAGACACCAAGAAAGCCCCGTGGTCAGGACGAGCCCGAAAAGGAGTATCCGGGAGGTTAGTGGGGCGACGGGCAGGATCGCAGTGAGTTTAGGCCCTGGTTTAGTTTCCCTCCATGTGCACAATTCGGCTCCGGTTACTGCGGACCTCTGGGCGCGGCGCTGTGGTGTAGTGGAAACAGAGGTAGCGTGGTGCAGAGGAGCTAAGTGAGAGCTAAGGCTAGCTGCCCTTCCCTTTCTAACTCTTTCTAACTGAGTCAAATGTGACTGCTATTACGGATTCCCATTTCCGTAGGTGCTTTGGGCCACAAGAGCTGAGGTCAGCAGATTGGATTGAGCTCACAGCAGCAGATGGGCTCAATATTCCTGTCTTGGGCTGTTTGGAGGTCCAGATGGAATGCGCCGGGAGCGTGGTTGGCAAGAAGTGCATTTTTGTACTCACTGACACTCACACTCAGCTAGGCAAAGCTAATGGGCTCCCAGACATTGTGGGGATGAATGTTAGAGAAGATCTTGAAGCGCTTTTTACTGCGGATGGGGGTTGTGTCCAAATGGATCCTTACAGCTCCGACAAGGCAGAGGCCAACATCCGTAGGTTGATAGCCCGAGCGAGGAAGGAGACCCCCTGCACGGGTCCGGATGGCAAAATTGGGTTTATCAAGGTGGCTGTCAGGGAACCCATCATCATTCCCCTGATGACTGAGAAAGTGGTAGAGGGCTGGTGCAGGGTCCCACCCAGGGTTGAGTGCCAAGTGCTGGCTGAGGTGGCGAGAGAAATAGAGCTCCTGAGGGGACTGTTAGTCGCCAACACCCTCGCAGCAACCATTGGTGGAAGAATCCCTCTCAGAGTGATGAACACAAGTGAGAGAGCTGTCAAGTTGATGCCTAGAGCCAGGTTTGCAGTTGTTAGCAAGCCACAACCTGTAGTTCCCAAATAGGTTGTACAAGTAGAGGAGAGAGGGGGTGCTCGTGGTTAAGCCGCTGGGCCAGGGTGAGAGCATAGCGACAGGGGGCGAGGTTAGGCAGTTACCTGTCCCTGTGCAGGCTAACACTCAGGACCTCACAGAGCTGCAGTGCCAAAAGCTTTGTCAGTTATTAGCCAAACACAAAGGCGTGTTTTCAGTAAGCGAAAGTGATTATGGCTTACCACCACTGTGACGCACAGTATCCCTACCGAGGCACCCCCTATCAAACAGAGGCACCGAGAATCCCGCCCCATGTCTTTCAGGTATTCAAGAGGCATGTACAGGAACTCGTTAGCCAGGGGGTCCTCAAAGAGAGCTCAAGTCCATGGGCCTCACCTGCGGTGGTAGTTATCAAGAAAGGTGGGAGTGTTCGTTTCTGCTGCGATTACAGGTGGCTGAACGAAATAACATGCAAAGATGCATACCCACTTCCGCGCATCGAAGAGTCGTTGGACACGCTTGTTAACGCGCTGTTATTCTCGACCCTGGACCTGACCGCAGGCTACTTCCAAGTGGCCATGAACAGGGGGAAAACAGCCGTAACTCCATCAGATTAATTCTTTGTGCTCCGCGCGGACAGAATGGCAGAGTCAAGCAAAACCAAAGGTGAAGGAGTGTGTTTCATGGTAAACAGAAAGTGGTGTGATGCCAGGAGCATTTCTACTCTCTCAGCGGCTGCTCGCCACATCTGGAATTCCTGAGCATTAAACGCCACCCTTTCTATCTGCCCCATTAGTTCACCTCAGTCATCGCCATGGTGGTCTACATCCCACCCCAAGCGGACACAGGTATGGCTTTGTCCGAACTACATGATTTGCTAAGTTTGTTTCAAAACAAGGACCCGGGCGCAGCGCTCATTGTAGCAGGAGACTTTAATAAAGCAAACCTCGGACAAGTCATGCCGAACTTCTACCAGCATGTCTCATGTCCGACGAGGGGGGATCGAATTTTGGACCACTGCTACACGCCATACAAACAGGGCTACAAAGCTGTCTCACAGACAGCTTTTGGAAAGTCTGACCACAACAACATCTTCCTCATTCCCCAGTATAAACAAAACATACGGAGGGAAGAAGTAACCACGAGGGAGGTAAAACATTGGTCTACCCAATCAGAAGCTACGCTACAGGATGCACTCAACGACATAGACTGGGACATGTTCAGAGCATGTGCAGTCAACATCAACGAGTTTATGGAAGTAGCAGTATGCTTCGTCAACATGCTAGCAGAGGAGATTATCCCCACTGCGAGAGTCACCACATTCCCGAACCAGAAACCATGGGTGGACAGATCAGTCTGCAATGCAGTGAACGGCAGGACCGGCACCTAAAACGCAGGCCTCGCCACTGGCGATATGAGCGCCTACAAAGCGGCCTCATATGGCACGCGGTGAGAGATGCCAAACGCCAGTACCGGGAGTGCATGAAGTCTCACTTCCACCAAGACGGCACACGGAGTATGTGGCACAGACTACGCACCATTACGGACTACAAAGCCAGGGACACTGCGCCGATCAACGCTGACTCTGCATTCACCAAGGAACTGAACCAGTTCTACGCCCGTTTCGAGGTTAACCAGGCAGCTAATGCAACTACTGCCTGACTACTGAGGACAGTGACGTCATCAGCAAGAGACCGGTGATCAGCATCGCAGAGCACGACATCCAAGCGGCACAGAGGAGAGTGAACACAAGGAAAGCAGCGGGGCCAGATGCCATCACCAGCCGTCTGCTGCGCTGCTGTGCTGACCAGCTAGCAGGTGTGTTCACTTCCATCTTCAATGAGTCCCTGACGAAGTCTGTGGTCCCTACATGCTTTAAAAGATCCACCATCATCCCTGTGCCCAAGAACAGCACACCCTCATCTCTGAACGATTACCAGCCAGTTGCACTGACTCAGGTAGTAATGAAGGTGTTCGAGAGACTGCTGAAGAACATCATCTCCTCCTCCATCCCAGACACCACAGATCTGCTCTAGTTCGCCTACCGACCCAACAGATCCACAGAGGACGCCATCGCCCATGTCCTGCACACCACCATCAGCCACGTGGACAAGAAACAGGGTAACTATGTGAGAATGCTGTTTGTTGATTACAGTTCAGCGTTTAACATAATAGTGCCCAGCAGACTGTTCACAAAGCTGAGGGATCTAGGACTCAACTGTGTGCATTGGTGTTGGACCTCCTCACTGGCAGAACTCAGGTGGTGAGGGTGGGTAGATGCGTCTCTAACAGGATCACCATCAACACAGGAGCACCACAGGGATGTGTCCTCTCACCACTGCTCTACTCCCTCTACACTTCAGACTGTGTGACAACCCACGGTTCCAACACCATTGTGAAGTTTGCTGACAACACAGTGGTGTTGGGCGCCATCACGATGAGGCGGCATCATGGTGCCAGGATAACCATCTCCAGCTGAACGTTGGCAAGACCAAGGAGCTGGTGGTGGACTTCAGAAGGAGTCAGCACAGAGACTACAAGCCCATTATCATCAATGGAGCTCCAGTGGAGAGGGTGCAGTCCTTCAAGTATCACGGTGTCCACATCTCCTCAGACCTGACATGGTCTGCCCACATTCAGGTCCAGACCAAAAAGGCTAGGCAGCGCCTGTATTACCTCCAATAACTGAGGAAGTTCAGGGTCTTGCCAGAGATCCTTAGGACTTTCAATGCAGGTGCTGGAGATGCCGGACTAGAGCAGCGCAGATACTGAAGGACCCGTCCCATCCTGGCAACAAACTGTTCCAACTTCTGCAATCCGGTAGAAGGTTCCTCCGCATCATCTGGGCAAGGACAGAGAGACTCAAGAGCATCATCCATAACCATAACCCCCCCCCCCCCCGCCAAACACACACACACACCCGCCCCACACCCGACAGGTCTCTCTTCTAGACACTCTAAACCCACCGGCACAATGTACATTTCAAATTCTGATAATTTTAAATATGTTCATATTGTCTATTTTGTAAAATGTTCAGATTGTCTATTCTTATTTAATTCACTTAATGTACAGAATTCAACTGCTTGCTGCATACAATGCTACTACTGCACATTCACTGGCACTTTGACAGCCCTTGTGAGAGGCTTGAGACAGTGTTCGAACATCTGAAGCAGCATGGGCTGAAGTTGCTTACCTTACCCTTCATGTTGACCACAAAATGGGAGTCTGCATGGACTCGGCGCTGTGATTAGTCAAAAGCAAGGGGGCGTCGAGTGTGTGGTAGCCTATGCAAGTCAGGGCTCTAGACTAACTTTTTGCCATGGGCGTACCGGTACGCCTAACTTTAAAAAGTTAGGCGTACCGGCACAAAAGTTAGGCGCACACAAATTTTATAATAATTTATATAATATAATGTGTTTTTCTGGATACACTGTGCTTTTTCAGCATTCAAAGATTGATGACACCATGTCAGAGCACTGGCTATGAATTTCAGAAGGATCAGGCCTTAACTTAACAGAAAAGTTAGCAATAGTTCTTTTCCTATTACAGCTACATCCACTTCTGTCGTGCCTAGGCTGCTCACTAGGGCTGGGTATCATCACTGATTTCTATAATTCATTCGATTCCGGTTTTCAAAGTTCCGATTCGATTCAACTTAGCCTCAGACAGTCAGAAATATTATAATTCTGATCATTTATCAGTACTGACTTCATCAGAATTGTGAACATCACAGCAGATGCCTTTGTGTGAAAGTAACTGAGAATAAAACACAGAAAAACATGAAGGAGATTTTCCTGGTCTGGCTTTTTATAGCAGATAACCTTAAAAATATTCTACAATGTTCTGCATATAAAGTTTAAATTTCTTCAGTATTGAACAACAGAAAAAATAGGCTTTCTTGTCCGAGGTCATTTAAGTGAAAAAAAGAAAAAGAAAAGAAAAAGACAGCAGCCGACAGCGCTGTAAACAACGGTAGACTGGTGGGTAATAAGCGAATGAATAATACGGAAAACAGAGATTGGAGACGGGAAACTGTTCTTGAAGTACAGAGAGAGATAGAGAGAGAGCTAGCTGTGTATGAAGTGTGATTTTAATAGTAGTGGAAGCAAAACAGCAAAATTCATGACGACATTGATCAAATGTGAAGCGCAGTTTGCTGCTTCTTTTGCTGCTGGTTTGGTGAATTTTGGTTGGAGAGAGACAAAACCTGCAGCTCAGAATCAGCGCAAAAAGACGTAAACTCAGCGCGGACCGGACGCATCAGAATCGCTAAGCTCCGACAGCCCGTCTACGGGCCGTCGGGTGAGAAATCCGAGACAGACAAAGTTGATTCTGATGCGTCGGTCGGTTCTGTGTTTACGTCTTTGTGTAGAATCCGTGTACCTGCTCTCATCTGCTGTTTAGTTGTTGTTGAAATGGTTTTGTGAGCTTTAATCTGAGAATCTGGCGTTTCTGGCAAAACACAGTTATATTTAAAAGTCGATTCAGAATTTAATTAATTGATATCGCTTTATTCAAGCTACTCACCTCCCACTTCCACCTGCACTTTCAACTGGACCACGGCCAATCAGAGAGGTCCCGCCCCTGACTATCTCTGATTGGTTTTGTCCACGATAGGGGCAAAATGTGTCTATTGTTGACCACAGGGAAGGTTGCAGATTTTTTTTTTTTTTTGCTACCCGAACATTTGGTCGCACAGGTGCAACCAAATATTTTTTTTAGTCGCACCACTGAAAAATTTGGTCGCATTTGTGACCAAATTGGTCGCACTCTAGAGCCCTGCAAGTCATGGGCTAAGGTGCTCTGAAAAGAACGACAAGTATTACAGCGCATTTAGACTGGAACTTCTTGCGCTTAAAAGGGCTGTTACCGAGAAATTCAGGGACTACCTGATGTTCTCCAAGTTCACTGTGGTTACTGACCATAACCTGCTGCGCTACTTGGGAACGGCTAATCTGGGGGCTGTTGAGCAACGGTGGTTAGCACAACTCGCTGAGTACAACTTTGAGGTGTGTTACAAGCCCGGGCGGGAAAACATGAACACAGACGTCCTCTCCAGGATTCCTTACCAGGAGGAACCTGAGCAGGAGGACATGGACAAGGACTTTATTAAAATGGGTCCTGAGGTGCGTGCTTGTGGCCTGCTAGACCGGACGGGGATGGTAAGACTGATCTGCGGGGCCAGGGTGCAGGTAACTGCTGGGAAAACTCTCAGTGGGCAAAGTTGGGACGAAGTGGAAGAAGCACAGAGGAACGATCCCGTTGTCGGACCCGTGTATCGGGTGGTTGAGAAGGGCAGTGGAATGAGCCATGCTGAACTTTGCATGTCAACACCAGGTATAAGGCAACTTAACCAGAAGTTTGACCGCCTTAAGCTTTATAAAGGTGTGTTGTATAGGCATGTTAGAGAAGAGATCAGGCAGCTCATTGTCCCAGAGACCTTGCAACGTAAGGTATATGAGAGCCAACATGAGCATGGGGGGCATTTCAGTGAAAAGAGTACCCTCAATGTGATGAGGAGGAGCTATTTCTGTCACACAATGAGTAAAGATGTTCAAGACTGGGTTCAGCAGTCATTGGCAAAGAATATCTTTCCTAACCACAGGGCCCAATGACCTGCAGCAATGTCACAGCACCCCTGGAGGTCCTTGCTATGGACTATACAGTGCTGGAGAAGTCCTGTGGGGGATATGAAAATGTCCTTGTTCTTACACACATGTTCACCAGGTTCACAGTTACTGTCCCCACCAGAAACAAGACTGCTGAGACAACGGCAAATGCTTTGCTAAAGTACTGGTTCACGTACTACGGGTGTCCAGCCCGATTGCATTCAGATCAGGGGAGAAATTTTGAGGCTAGTGTCTTAAAAGAGCTGTGTAAGGCCTATGAGATTGCCAAGAGTTGTACCAGCCCTTATCATCCGCAGGGTAACGCGTAGTGTGAGAGGTTCAATAGGACCTTGCATGATATGCTTAGAACACTGCCACCAGAGAAAAAAAGGGATTGGAAAACATACTTGCCAGAATTGGTTATGGCGTATAACACTTGTGTGCACTCCTCCACTGGTTATGCGCCTTTCTACCTAATGTTGGTGAGGGACGCAAGAATGCCCCTTGACCTCCTGGGAGGAAAAGACATGAGGGAACCTGAGGCAGATAATCTGGATGACTTGGTCAGGGATCACCATGTGAGGCTTAGGACTGCTGTAGAGGTAGCAAACTCAGCAGCTCAAGAGGCCTCCAGGAGGAGGAAGAGAATCTATGATCGAAAGTCCCACGGCGCTCTGCTCTGGTCAGGTGACTGGGTGCTGTTGCGTAACCACAAGCCCAGGGGTAGGAATAAGATACAGGATGAATGGGAACCCAACCCTTATTTGGTGGTGAAACAGAACCACCCTGACATTCCTGTGTTCACAATCAAACCAGAGAGAGGTGGCTCAGTGAAGGTCGTACATAGCTCAAGTTGTGCGCTTTTCAACTGCCGATACGGCGGTTAAGGCATGTCTATAGGTTACCAGCAGAAGTGGAGTCTGATACAGACTTCATGGAGGTTGTTTGTGTTCCGCCACCCCCGTGTGTGTCAAACCCAAACACTCGCATTGCCCCAGTGGTTGAAGATGTTGGTACTTGTGTTTCCCAGGGGTCAGAGCCAGATTTAGAGGGGGGAGCACAAGCAGCCATGACTCCAAGTGAACAGGAGGAGAGTGATGGGGCCTCCGTGACGAGCGACAAAGTGCAGGAAGAGCGAGGCAAAGTTTTGCAGTCTGAGCAGACATTGAGGCAAACTAGAGGGGTACCCCCTGTAAAGTATAGGGATTATGTTATGAGATGAGGTAATGGGCCACTGCTGTGTTCATTTGTGATGTAATGTAATTCATATGTGGATGATATAGAGTGTTACTGAGCAAGTGAGTTAATATGTGTTATTCTGTGTTTGTTTCAGGGATGCGAGACGTCGCTGGCGTGGCAGGGTTTAGCCGGGGGGAAATGTGAGGGCACATACATATAACTTGCGGAAAACTGCCATGTAGGGCATTCAGTGGCCTGTCTGGACCAGCCAAGGGGAAGTGACATATTGAGGCGAGCTCGCGGGCGCACGTGTGAATGGGGAGGTGCGCTGTTGGGAGCGAGCGGGGAGTGTGGTACCTATCTCGTGCGTGCCATTACGGCCCAAGACACCAAGAAATCCCCGCGGTCAGGACAAGCCCGAAAGCTGCCCTTCCCTTTCTAAACTACCTCCGTTCATGTCGCTCGAGGCTGAGCTTGACTGTGGAGCTCGCATTGAAAGTGAGGCAGCACATCCAGCTGCCTGGCAAAGAGATAGTGTGTTTCTGGGAGGGGAGTTGGGCAACTTCGCTTCGAGTTGCCCGTGAACTGCCGGGGCTTCGATACATTCCACGGACCCGACGTTTGGGGCCACGTGAGTCGGCAGCATTTTGATTACCCTGCCATCCAGATAACGTCCATGTTGTTCACCCTGCTCCAGCTGGCTGCACAGGGAGTGCAGAATTATTAGGCAAGTTGTAGTTTTGAGGAATAATTTTATTATTGAACAACAACCATGTTCTCAATAAACCCAAAAAACTCATTAATATCAAAGCTGAATGTTTTTGGAAGTAGTTTTTAGTTTGTTTTTACTTTTAGCTATTTTAGGGGGATATCTGTGTGTGCAGGTGACTATTAATGTGCATAATTATTAGGCAACTTAACAAAAAACAAATATATACCCATTTCAATTATTTATTTTTACCAGTGAAACCAATATAACATCTCCACATTCACAAATATACATTTCTGACATTCAAAAACAAATCAGCGACCAATATAGCCACCTTTCTTTGCAAGGACACTCAAAAGCCTGCCATCCATGGATTCTGTCAGTGTTTTGATCTGTTCACCATCAACATTGCGTGCAGCAGCAACCACAGCCTCCCAGACACTGTTCAGAGAGGTGTACTGTTTTCCCTCCTTGTAAATCTCACATTTGATGATGGACCACAGGTTCTCAATGGGGTTCAGATCAGGTGAACAAGGTGGCCATGTCATTAGTTTTTCTTCTTTTATACCCTTTCTTGCCAGCCACGCTGTGGAGTACTTGGACGCGTGTGATGGAGCATTGTCCTGCATGAAAATCATGTTTTTCTTGAAGGATGCAGACTTCTTCCTGTACCACTGCTTGAAGGTGTCTTCCAGAAACTGGCAGTAGGACTGGGAGTTGAGCTTGACTCCATCCTCAACCCGAAAAGGCCCCACAAGCTCATCTTTGATGATACCAGCCCAAACCAGTACTCCACCTCCACCTTGCTGGCGTCTGAGTCGGACTGGAGCTCTCTGCCCTTTACCAATCCAGCCACGGGCCCATCCATCTGGCCCATCAAGACTCACTCTCATTTCATCAGTCCATAAAACCTTAGAAAAATCAGTCTTGAGATATTTCTTGGCCCAGTCTTGACGTTTCAGCTTGTGTGTCTTGTTCAGTGGTGGTCGTCTTTCAGCCTTTCTTACCTTGGCCATGTCTCTGAGTATTGCACACCTTGTGCTTTTGGGCACTCCAGTGATGTTGCAGCTCTGAAATATGGCCAAACTGGTGGCAAGTGGCATCTTGGCAGCTGCACGCTTGACTTTTCTCAGTTCATGGGCAGTTATTTTGCGCCTTGGTTTTTCCACACGCTTCTTGCGACCCTGTTGACTATTTTGAATGAAACGCTTGATTGTTCGATGATCACGCTTCAGAAGCTTTGCAATTTTGAGACTGCTGCATCCCTCTGCAAGATATCTCACTGTTTTTGACTTTTCTGAGCCTGTCAAGTCCTTCTTTTGACCCATTTTGCCAAAGGAAAGGACGTTGCCTAATAATTATGCACACCTGATATATGGTGTTGATGTCATTAGACCACACCCCTTCTCATTACAGAGATGCACATCACCTAATATGCTTAATTGGTAGTAGGCTTTCGAGCCTATACAGCTTGGAGTAAGACAACATGCATGAAGAGGATGATGTGGACAAAATACTCATTTGCCTAATAATTCTGCACTCCCTGTATGTGAGAACATAGCTCTTTTCTAACCTTGTGGTTCTTCACGCACCTGCACCTTTGCCTCTCGAGGCAAAGGTGCAGTTTCTGTGTTCTTTGTTTTCTTTGGTTTTTTGTGAGCCCAGGACTGGATAATCTGCTCCAGCTGCAGAACATCTGGGCAGCCTAAAAGACAGGAACTCTAGTTCATGACAGCTACACCTAAAACTGTTTATTGGTTTCACATACCAGGGACAATTCACTGGATTGGACTTTACTTTGAAGACTGTAACTATTTTTTTGGTTTGGATATTCCAAATAATGTGATGAAGCTGTGTTAACCTTAATTGGTCTGCTGTATTGTGAACTTTGGGCCCTTTTCCTGTGGCTATTGTGGTTTGGGAGGGGTTGAGAACTCACAACATTGGGTCATAAAAGCCTATTTGATTTCTTTTATTTGATTTCTTTTATTTCTTTGGTGTTGAGGGGTTTCCTTTCTGTCACCCGTGTGCTCCAGGGCCCCATTACAGTTTTTCTCAAATGCTAAAACACATGTCACAAACGTTACCACCAGGTCCCCCAATGTCCAAACACAACACCCTTCTCTAAAGCAACATAAACACAACCACACCTTCCCACTGCAAAACTCAAACTCCCACACCAAGAGAGCAGCTCGAAGCTGTCAAAACTGTAAACACTATACACAGCATTACACACTACAGCAAAACAATTGAAAACACAATGCTCAATTTGTGAGAAGGTTCTTTGTTCCATAACTGCCAATGCATATTTTAGAAACTATACAGTAACGGATCGTCGTAGATCTCTGCAGAGGATTAGGCATTTAGATTTGTGAGTTTCTGTCACGGTTTGCGGGGCAAGCCGTGTGGATTTGTAGTGAGGATCCAAAAGGCGGCAGCTCTGGTGCAGGTGAGTGTTTATTACAGCAGTGGGTACAAACAGCAACAGGGTGTGAACATGAAACCGAAACCTAAACTGGGTAAACTAACAACACAAACCAGGAATGACGGTGCAGGGAGGTCCGGGGAAATACATACAGGGAGACCGAGGGGAAACAACACAGAACAGAGGGGACACAGAGAGACATGAAGGGCAAGGGATCAAAACTAGAAGCCATAGAATAAATCACACACAAGTACAATAATACAAAAATCACAAGGAACTAAAAACGCTGGGTCAGGAGACCCAGGACCGTGACAGTTTCATATGAGTAGTATAAATCTATAGAAAATCCTGCATGTACGTACACTACTGTAACACAACTCAATGCAAAAACAGAATCTATTGCACACAACAGTAATCTTGAAAACATGAACAGGGTGTGAAGTGTATTTACGTTACGGTATTCACACCACACACACCACAATCACTGTGCGGCATCATGTCGCTGAGCTGTTGCTCGCATCTCGTCCGTAATGATGGTGCGAGGTTGTCTTGCTCTCCCTCCTGGACCTTCTCCTCTCCCATGTTGGCCTTCTCCTCTTCCTCGTTGGTTGCTCCTCTTCCTCCTCTCATTTGAACTCCTCTTCCTCATTGGCCTGCTCCTCTTCTTCCAGGGCCAGCTCTTCTCCCTCCTCTGCATCAAATTCCTCTTCCCCTGACTCTGCCTTCATCCATTGTGTTTGTTTGGAATCTTCAGCATACTGTGCACTCTGAACTTGCTTTTACATGAGGGTACAGCATTAGCAACAAGTGTCTTCAATTTTGAGTCATTGTGTGTAGTGAATGACGCCAGGTGTGTTCCTGTGTTCAAAGATTGGTGACTGTGGCAAGCATTTTGCATCACATGGGCTTTCATTTGAGAATATGAGCAGAGTTGTTTTGCAACGTGTTTTAGCAAGGAAAAATGTGTTTAGATTTATGAGTACAGAGGGTTGTGTTTTGTGAATTGTGTCTTCATGTGACATGTGTTTATGGTACTGGAATATGGTGGCTACATTTAGTAAATGTGTTTAGACTACTGGTCATTTGGGTTACAGGATTGGCTTTTGTGTTTTAACATTTGAGAAAAACTGTAACATTGATAAACAGTCTTGGTTCATGAGAGCCATCTGAACAAATAAAAGGTGCCACGTTGTTTAAAAAGTGACTGTTGCATACTTCTGTCAAACCCAAGTTGCCTTGAAGTAGGGGCACCCGTCTTGTCTGGTCAGGTACAGAAGAAACGGAGCCCTGGAGCCCTTCTTCTGTGCCTGTAGCAGCCGGACAGCTGAAACCATTCTTACAGTAGTAAGTATCAGGGTCAACTGTACCGGGGGGGTTATGGACTCAGATCCCATCACCTCTTAGTCGTCCAGGGCAGCCTGTGCATTTCTACACCCCTACATAGCGGGGCTAGTAGCCCCTTACATAAGCCAATATAAAGCAAGCACCTACCTACAGGTATACAGTAACAATTGGCAGACTGAGGGATGTTGTAACTTCTATGGAAACACATACAGGCCAGCACTTTTGGGTGGATTGAAGGTACTCACAGCTTAAACAGGAACTGAACCACTTCTTCTAATAAATATATCATTAAAATGTCATTAATATGAGTAAGGTGTGTTTCTGCTTGTCAATGAAGTGTCCAGCAACTTTATACTTGTATTTTGTATGATCTAAAAAAAAAAACGCATGAAGAAACCACAATCATAAAACTGGCCTGCTCATTGCTAAGTATGTATCACCATCTAGTGAGGGGAAAGAGAACTGCTGGACCAAAGGAATATTATTTGGTACAGTTGACTGATTAGTGTATCCTTCACAGAGCGATCCAGGATAAACTGTATAAGTAAGTTCACATTTTACTCGGAAGCAGCTTGAGTATCCAGCCGTCCTGAGGACTGACAGTTCTGCCTGTAAACAGAATATTGAAAGAATATGTGATCAGAGAAACTGCATAGGGCAATGCAATTAAATCTGCTTATTTCTGTAACATTAACTTGAAAACATAGGCTGCAACTGTCTGTCAAGCATTAAGTGCATGCGAGAACTTTAATTACACAACATGTAACAGGCATTTATAAGGTTTACCTCAGTAAATAAGGTTATAATTATTCAAGGGTAAGTTTTAACCTATTTGACACTTACTGTGTTGAAGTACATGTAGAAACTGTAAAATGTCACCACTGTGTAAGCAGCATTTACACACACATTTATATATACATACACTTTTCAGAAAGCCATATCCTGCTTTGGTCATTGACAGCTGTGGGTGTTTAGTAGCACGCTGCCTCTTCAGAAGAAACGATATGGGGGTAACAAGAGGGACAGAAGGAAAACCAGGGGAAGAGGGAAACACAGATAAGGCACATGTTTGGTCTGGACGTGATAGAGGCTTCAGATAAACATGCCTGTCTGTCTGCCCCCAAACCCACACCTGACTCCATATGTAGCAGCGAGAAGAAGCACAAGCACGTGATCACTGCCTTTCTCCTTTCATCTCCATTTCTATCTAAAGGAGCAATCCAAAATCTGTGTAAGTGTGAAGTCCTAACAGTTTTTGGCATAATGCAGTAAGGTAGAGCATCTTATTGCATTATTTTGTGAAAAGTAGCCTGATTTAAAGACATCCCAATTCACACCATGCATTAGGCCAGGTCTATCAATGGATACTGGTTGGTGTGAATTTTTGGATGCTTTTTAACTTTTTTCCCCCATTAACATGACATTTGATGACTTGACTGTCACATGTGTTTGATTTCTAAACCATGGCACATTTACAGTTTCTTTTTATTGGTTTGGTGCAGTTTTCACAAGCAATTGGTACATTTTCAAAACTCTTAGTACTTATATCACAACAGATCATCAAAAGTGCACGTTTTTCAAACATTTCAGCATATTTCCAATTGTGTCAGTACAATACACATAATGACAAAATATCCTTTTCACTACACAAAATAAGTGTTTCATCTAAATAAATGTTTTGTTCACAGTTACTGCCTTTCATAATGTTATCACTATAAAATTTTTGATTTGCACCTCTTATTATTCAGTTTAATACATTTGTCTATCATTTAATTCAACTGATCTTAATGTTTAATCAACGAATCATTCATTATGTCCATGGATTTTCAACTTGACTGATTGTTGTCTGGTCATTTGTAAGTTACACATTGCTGCAAGAGCTTTCAATCTAGAAATACTAATTGCTAATTGTTTCCCCCTGATGATCACAATTAGTTACCATATAAGTAGAACTGTGTTTGAGACTTTGCACTGTTCAAATATGGAGCAGGATAGACTCGTAGGGAGAGGAAACCTTCATTGAAGAGGTGGTGGTGGTGCTCCTCGACAGAGAGGTGGTCTTCAGAGAAATGTAGGCAGAAGACAACGCACCATCATCTCTAATGAAGTCCGGGCCATCATTGTTGACCATGTGGTTACAGTTTTTTTTAATTGGTATGGTACTATTTTCATAACTAAAATGTGCATTTTCAAATCTCTCAGTACAAAACTCACATTCGATCACATTTGTAACACCACTAGTCATCCTTCCAAATCTGATGTCATGAGTTCATTGTATTTGCACATATTTTCATTCCACTTAATCATTGTTGCAGAACATATGATCATTGTGATATATTCTGAGAACATTTGCTTTACTCACCCAAACAAAACAGTAAGATCTTTTTTCAACGTAGTACTTTTACCAATCATTTCATACAGGAGCAAATAATACAGGCTAAGCGTTTCAAATTGTCCTTGGTGATGAATGAGTGTAACTGAACTGTAAAACTTTACACAGCAAATATTACACTTATGTTCAGGCATAACCAATATATATATATATATATATATATATATATATATATATATATATATATATATATATATATATATATATATATATATATATATATATATATATATACATACACACACACACACGAAAAAGGGAGAAAAAACAACAAGTCATTTACGTAAGCACAATATATTTTTTATTTTATTTTCATCACTTTTACACAATTAATCAAGCCGGTCATTAACATTGGGCCATGAGTTTTCATCAACATCACAGTGGATGTCTTCATTGTTCAGGCACCGTGGGAAAAATCTCCTGGCATGACGAATCCAGGCTTGACATTGCTCAGCAGTTATATCACCACAAGCTTCACACATGGCTTGAAGAAGGGAGACATGCTCATGGGGATGGCGATCATACACCTTCCACCTCCATGTAGAGAAGAATTTCTCAATTGGGTTGAGGAAAGGGGAATATGATGTGTTTGAAACCATTCCTGAACCAGCTGTGCATGGTGGAAGCTCACATTGTCCCACACAACAACATAGACGATGTCTTCTCCCTGACAGGCCTGCTCCAGTTCATTTAAAAACAACTATCAGGTGTTCAGTGTTGTATGACCCTAGAACTGGTCTACAGCCTACCACACCATCTTCAGATATAGCTGCACCCATTGAGATGTTCCCCCCACGTTGTCCAGGGACGTGGATAGTAGCCCAATAAGGTTATGTCCTCTGTGTCTAGTTTTTGCCAGATTGAAAACGGCCTCATCAACAAAAATATACTTGTGATGATTCACAGCAGCGTCCAGCTCCATCACCCTCTGTTACAGTAATTGCATGCCAGTTTAGTGTTGTACCTGAATATATTCTGAACGCAGTTGTTTCACCTGGACATTGTTCCTCTCAAAAGGAACTTACAAATGACCAGACAACAATCAGTCAAGTTGAAAATCCATGGACATAATGAATGATTCATTGATTAAACATTAAGATCGGTTGAATTAAATGACAGAAAAATGTATTAAACTGAATAATAAGAGATGCAAATCAAAAATTTGATAGTGATAACATTATGAAAGGCAGTAACTGTGAACAAAACATTTATTTAGATGAAACACTTATTTTGTGTAGTGAAAAGGATATTTTGTCATAATGTGTATTGTACTGACACAATTGAAAATATGCTGAAATGTTTGAAAAAGGTGCACTTTTGATGATCTGTTGTGATATAAGTACTAAGAGTTTTGAAAATGTACCAATTGCTTGTGAAAACTGCGCCAAACCAATTTAAAAAAACTGTAACATTGGGCCATAAATTTTCATCAACATCACAATGGATGTCTTCGTTGTTCAGGCACCGTGGGAAAAATTTCCTGGCATGACGAATCCAGGCTTGACATTGCTCAGCAGTTATATCACCACAAGCTTCACACATGGCTTGAAGAAGGGAGACATGCTCATGGGGATGGCGATCATACACCTTCCACCTCCATGTAGAGAAGAATTCCTCAATTGGGTTGAGGAAAGGGGAATATGGTGGAAGATAGAGTGTCATGAAGCGAGGATGTGTTTGAAACCATTCCTGAACCAGCTGTGCATGGTGGAAGCTCACATTGTCCCACACAACAACATAGACGATGTCTTCTCCCTGACAGGCCTGCTCCAGTTCATTTAAAAATAACAAACTATCAGGTGTTCAGTGTTGTATGACCCTAGAACTGGTCTACAGCCTACCACACCATCTTCAGATATAGCTGCACCCATTGAGATGTTTCCTCCACGTTGTCCAGGGACTTGGATTGTAGCCCTTTGTCCAATAAGGTTACGTCCTCTGCGTCTAGTTTTTGCCAGATTGAAACCGGCCTCATCAACAAAAATATACTTGTGATGATTCACAGCAGCGTCCAGCTCCATCACCCTCTAAAATGATAATTTAGTTAGTTTTGTTTTTTACAACTAAATGGTAAATGGTAAATGGCCTGTATTTATATAGCGCTTTACTAGTCCCTAAGAACCCCAAAGCGCTTCTTAGTTGTCTAAGAAGTCAGTACTGACAACTTGTCAGTACTGTTACAGTAATTGCATGCCAGTTTAGTGTTGTACCTGAATATATTCTGAACGCAGTTGTTTCACCCGGACATAGTTCCTCTCAAAAGGAACCAAGTAAATTTGTTTCATGGAAACCTGGTGCTTCTTCAAAAGCTGGGCAATCGTTGGAAGGCTAATTGATGGCACATTGGCAAAGGTGTCATTGTTGTTCTCAATAGCCTGTTTGATTTCAGACAGCCGTCTGTCATTCCTTGCCCTGACCATTCCCACCACAGCCAACTCCTGCTGGTCAGTCAAAACACGTGGGCGACCACCACCAGGTTGTCTCCTGTTAATTCTGA
The DNA here is from genome assembly GCF_057381915.1 of Diplotaxodon limnothrissa. Lineage (NCBI taxonomy): Eukaryota > Metazoa > Chordata > Actinopteri > Cichliformes > Cichlidae > Diplotaxodon > Diplotaxodon limnothrissa. Next base: position 10,050,573 of record NC_140612.1, on the reverse strand, counting down.
GGACAATCATATACTGTCAATATTGAAGTATTACAAATTACATTACTGTAAACTGACAATTACATGTTGTTCATCAATACAATAGAGTACTATATTTTAGAAGTGAAGTTGCTATAGCAGACATACCAGTTTTCTTGGCGAAAAGTTCTGATGATAGAGCTGACAGTTGACCTTTGTAAATTAGGCTGTACCAACCTGGCAGCCTCAGCCATGGTAAAGCCTCTGTTACAGTTTTTTTTATTGGTTTGGTGCAGTTTTCACAAGCAATTGGTACATTTTCAAAACTCTTAGTACTTATATCACAACAGATCATCAAAAGTGCACCTTTTTCAAACATTTCAGCATATTTTCAATTGTGTCAGTACAATACACATTATGACAAAATATCCTTTTCACTACACAAAATAAGTGTTTCATCTAAATAAATGTTTTGTTCACAGTTACTGCCTTTCATAATGTTATCACTATCAAATTTTTGATTTGCATCTCTTATTATTCAGTTTAATACATTTTTCTGTCATTTAATTCAACCGATCTTAATGTTTAATCAATGAATCATTCATTATGTCCATGGATTTTCAACTTGACTGATTGTTGTCTGGTCATTTGTAAGTTCCTTTTGAGAGGAACAATGTCCAGGTGAAACAACTGCGTTCAGAATATATTCAGGTACAACACTAAACTGGCATGCAATTACTGTAACAGAGGGTGATGGAGCTGGACGCTGCTGTGAATCATCACAAGTATATTTTTGTTGATGAGGCCGTTTTCAATCTGGCAAAAACTAGACACAGAGGACATAACCTTATTGGGCTACTATCCACATCCCTGGACAACGTGGGGGGAACATCTCAATGGGTGCAGCTATATCTGAAGATGGTGTGGTAGGCTGTAGACCAGTTCTAGGGTCATACAACACTGAACACCTGATAGTTGTTTTTAAATGAACTGGAGCAGGCCTGTCAGGGAGAAGACATCATCTATGTTGTTGTGTGGGACAATGTGAGCTTCCACCATGCACAGCTGGTTCAGGAATGGTTTCAAACACATCATATTCCCCTTTCCTCAACCCAATTGAGAAATTCTTCTCTACATGGAGGTGGAAGGTGTATGATCGCCATCCCCATGAGCATGTCTCCCTTCTTCAAGCCATGTGTGAAGCTTGTGGTGATATAACTGCTGAGCAATGTCAAGCCTGGATTCGTCATGCCAGGAGATTTTTCCCACGGTGCCTGAACAATGAAGACATCCACTGTGATGTTGATGAAAACTCATGGCCCAATGTTAATGACCGGCTTGATTAATTGTGTAAAAGTGATGAAAATAAAATAAAAAATATATTGTGCTTACGTAAATGACTTGTTGTTTTTTCTCCCTTTTTCGTGTGTGTGTGTGTATGTATATGTATATGTATATGTGCAACGATACACAAAATTCACGGTTCGGTTCGGTTCGATACTTTGGTGTCACGGTTCGATATTTTTTCGATACAAAAAAATGTTCATGCCTTTTTAATTTGTCATTTATTAAAATTATAAATATATATTTTAACTCAAAAGTACAGTTTTTAAATTTAACCCTAACCCTTGTGCGTGTTTTTTATTTTGACAGCGAATGCGCACCTGCGGACCACTTATGTGCAGCCCTGGTTATATAGCTCGTCATATTGCAGCCACAGAAATTCTTTTGTCCATGAAACCATAAAGCTGCACTTTCTTTTTGCCTTATAGTCTGATTTGTCATAACTTCTCCATTTTGTGGTAAGCTTTTCTTTGGCTGTCACTTCTTCACCCTGACCTGTCTTATTTGGCTCAGCAGAACTGAAATGCTTTTACACACGGACTCACATAAGCTCAGCGATTCTCTGCGCGATCAACCTCTCACATGTTTAAGCTGCGGGAGATTTCACTTGTCATGTTTGCATAGTAAGCTAACGATTAATAAGACGATGTCAGAGGAATTGGTGCACAAATTATCATCACTCACAGATCAGTGCTGTCGCTCTCTATACACAGTTCGCGCGATTGCAAAGTGAAAGCAAAAAAACAAGCGCAAATTCAAACGTGATTTCAATATGTCACATATTGACAGTGGCTCACAGATGCCAATGACATAATTACCCAGCTACATTTCTGAAAGAATGCAAAAGCATTGACATATATTTTTACTTCCTACAATAGCCCGACGGGCAGGGAAGAGATAGATTTTGGTAGCCCGACTGAAAAAAATCGCTAGCTCCAGGACGTCGGGCTAGCGATATTGCAAGCCCTGTATCTGATTGAGGAATCACTCATCTTTGGAAAAGAGAGTTTATTACAGAGAAATGCCTCTTTCCAAAATAAAAGCTATACTATCCGCTTCTTCTGGGCTATATTCTCAGCAGCATAAGGAGAATCATGTGCTAACAGCTGTCTAAATGACTCGGCTAAAGTTAGTAGCATGCTTGTTGTTTTTGTCTTTGCACTAGGATGATGTCGGCGTAAATGTGCAGTCATATTCGTTGTGTTCCCACTAGTGCTTTCAGGTTAATCTCGTTGAAATGACCTTAACGCCACAACACGGCAAATCTCCGTTAACGAGCTACCGCCGATCGCCCCGTGTGTGGGGCTAGACGGCCAACACGTTAACGAGCTAACTGCGCTAACACACTAGTTCCCACCCATGTAATTAAGCATTGCATGGCACATCCAACATACTGTTTTACTTTAGTCCATGACTCGCTTACCTTCAGGGTCATACGTCACATGAAAACCAAAATAATTCCAAACGCCAGATCTGAATGAGGGTGGGGGAGGTCCATGTGTCTTGCTAGCTTGCCCTGCGCTCTTCCTTCTGACTATGCTGTCTGTGTTGAGTGCTCAGTGGATCTGCGCTCGACAGTGCAGCCTAGGCGGAGTAGTCGAACGCAGATTCACTGAGCGCTCAACACAGACAGCATCGTCGGAAGGAAAGTTGATCAAATAAATTACAAATGTTGTATTGTTCGATACATATGCGTACCGAACCGAAAGCACTGTATCGAACGGTTCAATATCGATACGAATATCGTTGCACCCCTAATATATATATATATATATATATATATATATATACATATATATATATATATATATATATATTGGTTATGCCTGAACATAAGTGTAATATTTGCTGTGTAAAGTTTTACAGTTCAGTTACACTCATTCATCACCAAGGACAATTTGAAACGCTTACCTTGTATTATTTGCTCCTGAATGAAATGATTGGTAAAAGTAATACGTTGAAAAAGATCTTACTGTTTTGTTTGGGTGAGTAAAGCAAATGTTCTCAGAATATATCACAATGATCATATGTTCTGCAACAATGATTAAGTGGAATGAAAATTTGTGCAAATACAATGAACTCATGACATCAGATTTGAAAGAATGACTAGTGGTGTTACAAATGTGATCAAATGTGAGTTTTGTACTGAGAGATTTGAAAATGCACACTTTAGTTGTGAAAATAGTACTAAACCAATTAAAAAAAACTGTAAGCAACCGAAGCTGATCCAAAGTGATTTAAAGGAAGATCTCCAAAAACCCCACTTTCAAAATACATGAAAAGCTGAAAGGTCTGTTTTGTTGTGTTAACTAATTATTGTAGAAAGTAAAATTCACAGTGATTTACTGGTCATTAAAATGTCCCCTATATAAGCTTCCTTTATAAGTTACCAATACTGATACAGGTAACTTTATCAACATTGCTGGCGTCGTATTTACTTCTGAACAATACCAAATTTAGTAGTGTCACACAGTACTACCAAAAACTGCTGGTTTCAGAAAAGAGCTTTGAGGGTTACTCCTAGTAATATTCAATAAACAAGACTTGTTTAAATGTTAAACTCCTTTGCCTTGGCTTCCAAACAATTCTCAAAGGTGTTAATCTGTTCAGACATCATTTCATTTCAGTCATCTGACCCCAAACACCTGGCTTTGATTTTTTTCTCCCTATTAGCTTCTCACTTAAAAGGTTATCACTGTCCCCTCGAATCTTATCTCATGCTCAGACTCTGCAAACACACCAAATCCGGATGTTGTGTGCATGCGCCTATAAAACGTGCTAATCTGTCAGCCCTTGTTTTATCCTTACTAAATTCTGTTTATCAGTTATTACAAATGCAAAATACGCCATTTGCATTATTGCAGGAGTAACAGTAGTAGCATTTACAGTCACCCCATGAGTGTGTGCACACACCAATATTCTGTCTCGCACACACACACAGTAGCAGAAGTAATGGCAGTATCGCGCATTACTTCAGTCAGTGCAGATAAGAGAAGTTGTGAAACGAACTGTGCAAATCTTTCCACTTCAGCTCAAACTCAGTCTCATATCAAAGGTGTGGAGCGATAACAGCTCGCTCTCGCTCACATACAAGGTTTTAGATAGAATTGGTAACTATGCTGGTGGTCTCTCACCCCACCCCCCTCTCTTGTCTGCCACTCTTTTAGATTAGCTTACTGACTGACTGGTATGCATGTCTCAATTACCAGACATAGAGTCAGACTTTAACAGCTGTGTATGTTAAGGAGAAGGTCGTGCATTTAGACAGAGGGAGCAGTTTTAGGTGTTTTTGTGTCTTCAACTGATACTTTTATGTTCTGTTAAAGGTTCCGTGACAGTTTAAAGAACATATACATCTAACGAACTGGCTCATAACTTTGATTGGACAAGAGTTTGTGGTCACATGATCCAAAAAGGGTATATTTTCCATGTTTTATGACAGTAACATGCTTAAAAACACAAAATCTTAATAGCAAAATCAGTGAATCAATAAAGTACAAAAAAGCATAACGTAAAATTTTGCACAAGTTCGCACGCAAGTTAGCAACGCTAGCGCAATGCAATTCCCTGCTGGGATTGAGCTACATAAAAGCAGGTCTCTTGAAGATACTAATCACCGCCTCTGATGATAAATGACTACTGCACAAACAGGATGTGTTAACTACTTCTACTTTTTTGCACAGCATGTATGCAGAAGCAGAGCTCAGTGTGTGTGTGTGTGTGTGTGTGTGTGTCAGGCTGCAGGTGTGCCATAAGTGTGCTTGTGTGTGGGACATTCTCTTCTGGTGCTGGAGCAGAACAAACATGGATTAGAGCCGCACCACCATGCAGGTACCAACAGCTCCCCGTTGGCCTGCGCGCACACACCTAGAAGCACTCATGTTCCAAACAGCCAGCTGCAATGGCTTACATGATGTCAGGGCCATTAAAGTCATGTAGCTAGAGAGAGCTGGCAGATGAAAGGCTTGTCATTTAAACAGAGCAAACTATTAGAAGGCTCATAATCGCTGATGGACAGGCAGGTTTACGGCCTCAGGCGTGGAAGGGTGCAAAGGCCTGTAAGGTGGAGAGGATGTTAAATATCTAGGGTGTGTCTATGGAGGGGGAGGGGTTATGCCGTGGCTGAAGTTCAACACTTTGTAAAAATAGGATTATTCACTGTTAAAATCAATGATGTGATAAAGATGGAAAGAGGAAAAAATGCTCTGTCTGACTCAACAGGTCTGATTGATGACTCCAGTGTTGGCTAAGTCCTTTTCAAATATGCACTCATACACTCGCCCACAATCTGTGCAGCAACCCACTCAGAGTTCAGCCAGAGGTTCTCCTGATAACATTTACACATATGCTCAGTTGCACATGCACACCTTTAATTTGGCTGGCCACTGCTTCACACACACGCACATGTGTTTTACTCTTACTTGACTCCTGGAACAATGCTCAGAAAGATCAGAAAGATCATCACTTTGTTTCCTTCTTCTTAGCTGCACTGGAGTGTTTCTACTCTGTACGGGTTCAGCTGCTTTGCATTGCACCAATGTCATCTCTGCCATGCCATGCCATGCCAATATAAGTCATTACATTACAAACTAAACTGTTACTGTTTTGAGTTATTTAGTTATGACACATGTCCAGCTTTGAGAAAGTCATTCATGTGGCATGGATCACTGCTTTAGATACCGCCTGATCACTATGTCAATGAAATAGACATTTCTCATGTGGTAGAATATTTGTGGGGCCTTAACTGCTTAAGTAGAAAAAGGACTTATCGCTAAGTTGGCCATCTGCTAAAACAAACCATGCCACTGAGCATGTCTGAACTCATGGAGACACACCCGTCCAAACCAGCTGCGGCTCAGCCGGCCTCTACCTGGGTAGCCAAGAGAGGGAAGGAGCGAGAGAGATAGGGGCCCCCAAAAGGCCAAGGTCACCTGGGTCAAATGTTTCCATAGCGATGTTAAACACACAGACACACACACATATACGCACAAAGCATTTACACAGGCAGACATATGATTTGAGCTACAGGGTTACCACGGTGACTTAATGCCAAACGCATACGCCTCATGGAGAAGAGAATGCACGTGTTGTTGACACAGGTGCTTTTATCGCAGTTAATTTCGGAAACCTCTTCTGCATGCAGGTTCTTTCACCAGCGTCTCTCCTCCAAACCTCTGCTCTGCTTGTGGCTCATTTTCAGTCATCAAGCATTCCCATATGGAAAAGAAATAGTAAAAACTTATATGTGATTACTCATGAAAGTGGCCACTTTCTCATTACTTTCATATATTGTTTTAGTAAGTATCCAAAACATACAAGTTTCATTATATAATTTTTCAAGGGATCTTATATCTGTTTTCACTCTTATATGCTTTTCATACAAGTTTCACACAAGACAGATACAAACTTTATAAGATTTATATATATCTTTTCCATATGGGTTAGCTATTCCTTCCATAGCAACAAAAAAAGAGAGACGGTAAGTTGAAAGTTCAAACAAAACAGCAGATGGCGAACCAGAGTACAGTTTTTTTGCCAGCTACTGTGGCAAATTTCTTTTCAATAGAATGCCCTTCAGTTTTAATTACATTGGTAATAATTTAATAATAATATATAATGAGATAATGATAGTTTTCAAGTAAAGTAATTCTTTTCATTAGCAAAAGGGGGAGCTATATTTAATGGAGTCTTTATTTAAGCGTTTTTGGTGATTGGCAGTGCACATGTGGAAATTAAATCACATCAAACTATTAGTTTGTGGGCATATGTGGATGAATTTCTCAGTTCTCAGTTCTCATTTTTTTGTCCACACTGATGCGTTTCTGTCATCACCTCTGTTTGTGTTTGTCTGAAGTTTGAGTTAACTAACCTCACAGGCAGGCAGGATTTCACCTACACCAAACCTCTCTGAAAGTGTGCATCTGTCAGAATGATGGAGAGCCGAGGGTTTTTTAAAAAAAAACTTTTTTTGCACTTTCAAGCAGCTGCTTGTCCTGGTAGAAATGAAGCAGATCGAAAAAAGCAGAGAAAGCGCACACAGCAACCTTCGTGCACACATACCAACCTTCACCATCTTACAGAAGAAGGAACCTTGTGACACATGAGATACCAAACAGTTTAGGAGCTCCGTGGGTGGTTGCACTGCGGCAGCTGCCACATGGCGTCACCCAGAAAGTCATGTGTTATCTCCAAGATTCTTGTGTGATTGCAATAAATGCTTTGCAGTGGTGTAAACACGAAACGAAGAAAATTGAGCAAACTGCTCCAAACCAAACTGTGCAATGTGCATGCGTTCGTGATGTGTCATGTGAAGGCTCAATACAAATCGGAACTTACCTACCATCTCCACGTCCTGCTCTAGTTCTCAGCCCTGTTTCTCTATGTTCAATATTTGCCTGTTTACATTGCTGAAACCTTGCTAGGTGAAGTCACTTCCAACTGGTTGTCATGTCAATGTTGAAAGACCACTGGAAAAGCAGCAAACCAGACTTCAATACAGTTTGCTGCAAACAAATGTGTGGCAGTGACTCAGAAGGTTGAGCAGGTCATCTGCAAATTAAAATGTTGGTCGTTCAATCCCTTGCTACTCTAGTTTGCATGCCAAAGTATCCATGACGAAGATCCTGCACCCTGAGTTGCTTCTAAAGTGTTCACTGGGTGTTTGATAGAAAGCACATGCGTGTGAATGGGTAAATGACTTGATTAGAAAAGTACCATAAGAACCTGTTATTCATTACAACTGCTGAGACCCAATCTCTCTTTTCTCAGAGCTCTAAACAAAAAGTTTCAAAAATCTTAGATACTGAGCTTTGATGATGCACTACCTCAAAAAATACAAGTGTTCAGGATACAGATTGTCTTTATAAACAAACCTGGCTGTATTTCAACCCTGTAAAATAAGAATTATAAAGTGGCCACTTTCACATGTTTCTCCTCCACCATAACTACAGTACAGTGTAAGAAGTAAAAGTCAAGTAAACACTAAGAAAAAGTGTAAAATCTGGGATTTTTATAAGTGATTCATAGTGTGAAACTTTTGGTCATCGCTTCTTTTGAGATGAGAACTTTCTGGGTTCTAATCTCAACAGTAGTGCAACAGCTGGGGTGTAGTTTAGCTCAGTGGGTGAGCAGGCAACCACATGCCACAGTGGCCCAGGTTTCAATCCAACCCATGGGCCTTTGCTACATGTCCTCCCCCTCTCATTCCTCCCACTTTCCTGTTCTCTCCACCATATCACTATCCAATAAAGGCAAAAATGGCCAAAAACATAATGTCTGCCTACAACTCACCCTCGCTGGTTGTGCACAGAAGATGGCTACATAAAGGCATGTACATAGTCAGCAATAATATTCAGGTAGACCGTCATGTTGAAGCAGTCTGGCCTTTGTCCTGTGACCTTTGGCATCAACAACATATTTTGACTCGTTCATTGGCTATTTTCTCTTTTGTTCTCATTCTTGGTGAAGCCTGTGAGATGGTCATGTGAGGGAAAACCCAGCATAGCACCATTTTCTGAAATGCTCAGACCATCCCATCTGTCACTAACAACCATCTAATATTCAAAATCACTTAAATCATCTTTCGTCCCCATTCTGATGCTCTGTTTGAACTCCAGCATGCCCACATGCCTAAATGTACTGAGCCGTTGCCATACCATCAGCTGATTAAGTGCTTGCATTAGTAAACAGTCCAAGACGCATACCTAATAAAGTGGTCAGTGAGTGTGTTTTCTATTGTCATACTGTTTTATTTGGCTGTTTTTGTATTCTGCATTCTGTTTTGGTCTATTTACTTTTAGAATGAAGCATATCTTTGCTTTAATTAGATAATTAGCAACAAGAGTGACCGATTATGAATTAGTGTGTTTAAGAAACCTTATTTCTGCAGCAGATTTTAGGGGGGTTTCCCCCCTCTGGTGGTTTCCATTGTGCATTACAAGGGAGCCAGTGCAAATTGTGTTTAGAGTTTACTCATCCAATTTAGTGAACTGGATTTTGTGTGCTACTAGGGTTTCATGTTTTGGCAATAGAGTGAATAATTCAACAAACTGGAAAGAATACAGAGAATGTAGTTCACGGAAAAGACGTCAGTGTTTCAGCAACTCAGAAAAACTGCACAAAATTTCAAACTGAGTGTTAAGCAGTGAGATGCATTTACAGTTTTGCCCCCCCAAAAAAAAAAAAAACAGGAAAGTGTAACAAATGCACAAAGAGTGTGTAAAGCTCAGGGTGTGCATTCAGTGTGATAACTGCAATCCTATTGGGTTTCCACACTGACCAATGTGAAAACACAAAATAGGTTCACCTAAAAGTCAGAGCTTGCACACTATAAATATTGCAGTACTGGACATGGAGGAACAGTGAAGAGAAATAGAGGAGAACGCTGGAGGAAGTATGGTTGAGGAGAACAGCTGAGGTAGAGCAGAGGCTGCAAATGAATAGATTGTGGTGTTTCCATGTAAGCTTCTCACGTGGTGCTGCCAGCTCTTCTCTTTCTGTCTGTTCAAAACTCACACTGCCCTTATATTTGCTGATGAGAGGGAGTAGCTGGTGGCATGGTGTAGGTCCCGGGATCAAACCTTTGGCTGCTCGGACGCAGCAGCGTGTTGAGGTCTTTGTGTGCACGGGCACACACGCTCACACACATGTACACAAACTCACAAACCATTATCCAACATGAAATATCACACACACTTGTCATTTCAATAGCAAGGCACCCTTACAGAAAACAGAAAAATTATTATTATTATTATTATTGTTTTTTACTGCATGCTTTGAATGGTAAAAAAAATAGCGCCACCTGGTTGACAAATATGAAAAATTTAAAATTTAAAGGTAATAAAATAAAAAGAAAATCTTAACATAAAAGAATGCATTAGTTGATGTTCAGATAAATGTGATATCACACATTGTATTTTCAATTATTTTTACTGGGACATTTGTTTTTGGCCCTGAGAATCAGATGTGGTGTTTTTTGCATAGCTTAGCCATTTAAAACTAATGTCACAAGCTGAGACAACAATTTTAAAATTTTAAAATAAAAATTAATATCCACTGGCAAATATGAGCTATATTCATTCAGCACAGCCAAAATAAAAAACAGAATGACACAAAATGTCTCGAGGATCATCCAAGAGTTTTAAGGAAAGAACAGAATTCATGATTCTGCATTTACAGCGAGTCAAACTGGTCCAAAAGATTTTGTTCAGCGGTCTTCAGATATTTCGGGGATCTTTAAGATGTTTTTTGGCAAATGTAAGATGAGCATTTGCGTTCTTTTTGGTCAAAAAAGAACGAAATCTCTTTGGATTGATTCCACTGTTGCCAAGATTCTTTCTTATAGTTGAATCATGAACAGCAATGTTAACTGAAGCAAGTGAGGAGGTTGTATATAGGATTACACCTCAAAGTGCTTTGTCAGTCAAGATGTCAAAATGTCAATCTGTGCTGAAGTAACTTTAAAAGCCATACAGACGTTTTTATTCCCCACCCTCCTTTTTTCCTTAACTTTAATTAGTGAGAAAAAAAGAATGTTCAGCTGTTCTTTTCTGGCTCTTCTGATGCTTCTCAATGAAAGGAAAACCCTCCGCGATCTGTTTGGATTATTTATGAAGGTTCGTTCAGTGGTGATCCATTTAACACAGACACTCACAGTTTGCCATCCATGACCCAGTCCAGTGAAGTGGATGAAGAGATACCCCCCAATCCCCCCTGTCTCACTGGGTCACAGAGTAAGGAGGGCAGGGTAGCTCCTTAGGAAATCTAATACCACCCACCTGGTAACACACACGTACTTAGACAGCAGACACAGACACAGAAAAGAGCCAAACTGCAGTCATTTAACCAGTTTTAACTAGCTACTTGCACAAATGTGCAAATGAAGGGTACCTTGGCCTCTGGTAGAGGACTCAAGGTTGAAGGATAAGAGAAAGGGAAATTTTTATATATATAGATAGATAGATAGATAGATAGATAGATAGATGTATATATATATATCATTCTCCACCACCCTAGTTTTAACCTCGGGACTTCTAGGCCATATTCGGCACAGATGTTCCTGCATATTATGCTGGCCACTTGGTTATGGCGTTCCATGTATGCCCTGCCAGCTAGCATCTTACACCCTGCTGCTATATGCTGGATTGTCTCAGGGGCATCTTTACACAGCCTGCACCTGAGATCTAGCCAGGTGTGATAGACCCCAGCCTCTATGGATCTTGTGCTCAGAGCTTGTTCCTGTGCTGTCATGTTTAGTGCCTCTGTGCTGTCTTTCAGTCCGGCTCTGTCAAGCCACTGGTAGGATTTCCATAGCAAGAACTCCATAACAGCAAATGAACTGTACAACAAAAAATGCAAATGCTATTTATGGTCTCCTCAAAACAATGATAAGTAAAATAAACTGGGCCAATATGGCATGTTTGTTAATACAGGGATACACATGTTAATGGCATCTCTGGTCTCCCACTCAGAGACACACGTCTCCGAGTGTCCAGCGTTCAGACGGCTACCTGAGGACACTCTTCATGTGAGAGAAAATCTGCTCACACAGATATGTAGAGCCAAATACTGTAGATAAAGCCTATGCAATGTTCTGAAGACAGTTAAACTTGTCAGGTAGTGATGTCCAGCAGGTGAAAATGCAAGCTCCATGAACACGCACAGCTGTGGATTCCAGCTGCGTTCGTAGTTCTGCAAACTTTGACCCCCACAGAGTTGAGGTTTTCAGTTCAATCAGCATTTCAATCTCCTCTGTGTCCAGGCAGTTAATGCGAGACAAATCCAGCTGCTCATTAAAGCTTTCTGGTTTGCTCAAAGAAAACATTGGTGCATACACCTGAAAATGCATTGTGAATTCTGTCTCGAGTCTACGGATGTATTTCCATGGTGCTGATGCTGAGCGGACAGCTCCTGAAGCATTTGAAGTGTCGGAATGTGGAAATTTTAACATCGCTTGAAAAAACTGCCAGCTAGCAGCGTCCCTCTCACCAGTAGGCTACGTCATTTTTAGCCAATTGCAAGTTGAATCTGGTACTTGGGGTTGTTAGTTAAGATACCATCATTAAGAAGCGGCACAACTAATGTGTCTATGCTAGTTAATTTGCGATGTGCACCACTGGCCCGGCCATTTATTTTTTTAATGCACCTTCTCAGATTAATTCACTGCGTGTCGTGCCATCAGTTGACCCTTTGCGTGCCAGCTGTGCCACGAGTGCCCAATGCTTGTTGCGCACGAGACGCAAGGTCGTAACGCAGCAAGACTGCATCAAAGCGCCCCCTTGTGACATTAATAGGCAATAGCTTAAGATGACAAGAGGGGAATTTGCAGCCCTGTATTTCGCATGGGTTAGACCAGGGGTCGGTAACCTTTGTCTGTCTCTTCCTGTGAGATCTTCGCAATAATGGAGGTCGAGTGTATTTTCCTCAAAGTATGCAGTGCTGCAAACCAGTTAATGAGACCAAATTGCTTATTAGATTAGATTAGATTAGATTAGATAGAACTTTATTAATCCCTCGGGTGGGTTCCTCTGGGAAATTCGATTTCCAAAAAAGCACAGCACCGACAGAAGTTACAGAGTTACAGAATATTATATATATATATATATATATACACACACACACACACATATATATAAATACAGAGACAATATAAATAAAATATACGAAGGGGATAAATAGAATAAATAGGAATAAAAAATAAAAATACAAGTGAATTGCACATTTCAAGTATTGAGGTCTATTGCACTGTTGACTATTTACAAAAGTATTGCACAAAAGGTATTGTACAGTGAGGTGAAGAGGCACTACAGCTTAGTTGTTCCCCCCTCCTTTGTCCTCCTGTTTCCCCTCCCTCTCCCCTCCAGAGAGGAGTTAAACAGTCTGATGGTGTGTGGGACAAAGGAGTTTTTAAGTCTGTTAGTTCTTGTCTTTGGGAGAAGCAACCTGTCACTGAACAGACTCTTCTGGTTGTTAATGGCCGTGTGCAGAGGATGTCTGGCATTGTCCATGATGTCCATCAGTTTCTTTAATGTCCTTTTCTCTGCCACTGTCACCAGAGTGTCCAGCTTCATGCCGACCACAGAGCTAGCCCTCCTGATCAGTTTCTCTAGCCTGGATGAGTCCTTCTTTGCTGTGCTGCTCCCCCAGCACACCACAGCATAGAAAAGTACTCCAGCAACCACCGACTGGTAAAACATCCTCAGGAGCTTCCTGCAGATGTTAAAAGACCTCAGCCTCCTGAGGAAGTACAGTCGGCTTTGGGCTTTTTTATACAGGTGCTCTGTGTTGCATGACCAGTCCAGTTTATTGTCCACCCACAGCCCGAGGTACTTGTACTTGTTGACCACCTCCACCTCCTCCCCCTCTATCTGAACCGGCAGTGGACCTGCTCTAGACCTCCCGAAGTCCACAACCAGTTCCTTAGTCTTTGAGGTGTTGAGTTGCAGGTGGTTTGTGTGACTCCATGCGACAAAGTTCCTCACCAGACTTCTGTACTCCTCTTCCTGATCATCCCAGATACACCCCATGATGGCTGTGTCGTCTGCAAACTTCTGAATGTGGCATAATTCAGAGTTGTAGCAGAAGTCAGAGGTGTACAGGGTGAAGAGAAGAGGGGACAGCACAGTTCCCTGTGGTGCTCCTGTGCTGCTGACCACTGTGTCAGACGTGATGTCCTTCAGCCTGACGTACTGTGGTCTGTCGGTGAGGTAGTCGGAGATCCAAGCGACCAGGCAGGGGTCCACCTCCATCCTGTTCAGTTTTTCCTGAAGCATACAGGGCCGGATGGTATTAAAGGCACTGGAAAAGTCAAGAAACAGGATCCTGACCGTGCCTTTTCCCCCATCCAGGTGTGAGTGGGCTCTGTGTAGGAGGTACAGGATGGCATCCTCCACTCCGACACCCGCCTTGTATGCAAACTGTAGTGGGTCCTGGGCATGTTGTACCTGTGGTCGGAGGAGGTTGAGGAAGAGCCGCTCTAGAGTCTTCATAAGATGTGACGTCAGTGCCACCGGTCGGAAGTCATTCAGCTCATTGGGCCGGTTCTTTTTGGGGACCGGGACGATGCAGGATGTCTTCCATAGGGCGGGCACTCTCCCCAGTCGCAGACTGAGGTTGAAGACTCGTTGTAGCGGCTCCCCAAGTTCAGCAGCACACGCCTTTAGCATCCTAGGACACACCTTGTCTGGGCCTGCTGCCTTTCTGGGGCCAAGCTTCCTCAGTTGTCTCCTGACCTGATCCACTGTGACACTGGGAGATGTTTGGGAGGAGGGGAGGGGGGGAGATGTCTTGCTGCTGAGAGAGGGATTGGAGGAGGGGGGTGTCATAGTGTCAGGAAGGGGGGGAAGCGAGGGAGGTAGGAGAGTGGGGATTGGACTCTGTAGTGAAGGTGAGGGTGAGGGTGAGGGTGGGGGGGTTGTGGGCTGGTCAAACCTGTTGAAGAAGTTGTTGAGTTCGTTTGCCTTCTCCACAGTCCCCCCCACTGTGCTTTTCTTGGTGTTGTGGCCTGTGATGGTTTATTACATATCAATGCTAATAAGCTACTCTTTTATTAGGCCCCGAACTCTGACCACAAATGGAATAACATCTGTCGAGTTATTTGTGTTGGAAAATCCCGGTGAGTCACACGCTTTCGTTAGCTACCTGTTAAGTTTAGATAATATCATTTTCCAACACATGCAATCGGGAGCTATAAGAATGTAATGTGTTGTTTTACTTATCCTGTTGTTCCTTACAGTGTGGTGTAAGTGTTGCATGTTCAAAGCTACAGATGTTACTGCCGATGCTGTAACATCTGTAGGTGTGATACTGCTGCTATGTGCGCTTAGCCCCACCTCCCCGCGGCCATACTACGATGGGGGAGGTATTCATATATAAATAGAAGTCCTGCCATTAATTAATTCTTCGATCTTAAATATGATCAACCTATCTCTAATGATCGGCTATGTACCACAAGCCTTCAAGCTAGCTGTAGTTAAACCTTTACTCAAAAAGCCATCTCTAGACCCAGCAGTCTTAGCTAATTATAGGCCAATCTCCAACCTTCCTTTCATATCAAAAATCCTTGAAAGAGTAGTTGTCAAACAGCTAACAGATCATCTGCAGAGGAATGGTTTATTTGAAGAGTTTCAGTCAGGTTTCAGAGCTCATCACAGCACAGAAACAGCTTTAGTGAAGGTTACAAATGATCTTCTTATGGCCTCTGACAGTGGACTCATCTCTGTGCTTGTCCTGCTAGACCTTAGTGCAGCATTCGATACTGTCGACCATAATATCCTATTAGAGCGATTAGAACATGCTGTAGGTATTACAGGTACTGCGCTGCAGTGGTTTGTATCATATCTATCTAATAGACTCCAGTTTGTTCATGTAAATGGAGAGTCCTCTTCACACACTGAGGTTAATTATGGAGTTCCACAGGGTTCAGTGCTAGGACCAATTCTGTTTACATTATACATGCTTCCCTTAGGCAGTATCATTAGAAGACATAGCATACATTTTCACTGCTATGCAGATGACACCCAGCTCTATCTGTCCATGAAGCCAGATGACACACACCAATTAGTTAAACTGCAGGAATGTCTTAAAGACATAAAGACCTGGATGGCCGCTAACTTTCTGCTTCTTAATTCAGATAAAACTGAGGTTATTGTACTCGGCCCTGAAAAGCCTAGAAATATGGTATCTAACCAGATTCTTACTCTGGATGGCATTACCTTGGCCTCCAGTAACGCTGTGAGGAACCTTGGAGTCATTTTTGACCAGGACATGTCCTTCAACACACATATTAAACAAATATGTAGGACTGCTTTCTTCCATTTGCGCAACATCTCTAAAATTAGAAATATCCTGTCTCAGAGTGACGTTGAAAAACTAGTTCATGCATTTATTACTTCCAGGCTGGACTACTGCAATTCATTATTATCAGGATGTCCTAAAAACTCACTGAAAAGCCTTCAGCTAATCCAAAATGCTGCAGCAAGAGTCCTGACAGGGACTAGAAAGAGAGAGCATATTTCTCCTGTTTTGGCTTCCCTTAATTGGCTTCCTGTTAAATCCAGAATTGAATTCAAAATCCTGCTCCTCACATACAAGGTCTTAAATAATCAGGCCCCATCTTATCTCAATGACCTTGTAGTACCATATCACCCTATTAGAGCACTTCGCTCTTGCTCTGCAGGCCTACTTGTTGTTCCTAGAGTATTTAAAAGTAGAATGGGAGGCAGAGCCTTCAGTTTTCAGGCCCCTCTTCTGTGGAACCAGCTTCCAGTTTGGATTCGGGAGACAGACACTATCTCTACTTTTAAGATTAGGCTTAAAACTTTCCTTTTTGCTAAAGCATATAGTTAGGGCTGGACCAGGTGATCCTGAATCCTCCCTTAGTTATGCTGCAATAGACGTAGGCTGCCGGGGGATTCCCATGATGCATTGAGTTTTTCCTTTCCAGTCACCTTTCTCACTCACTATGTATTAATAGACCTCTCTGCATTGAATCATATCTGTTATTAACCTCTGTCTCTCTTCCACAGCATGTCTTTTATCCTGTCTTCCTTCTCTCACCCCAACCGGTCGCAGCAGATGGCCCCGCCCCTCCCTGAGCCTGGTTCTGCCGGAGGTTTCTTCCTGTTAAAAGGGAGTTTTTCCTTCCCACTGTTGCCAAAGTGCTTGCTCATAGGGGGTCATATGATTGTTGGGTTTTTCTCTGTATCTATGAAGCGCCTTGAGGCGACTTATGTTGTGATTTGGCGCTATATAAATAAAATTGAATTGAATTGAATTGAATTAAATACTTGCTCTGTTTATATTTAAATTTTTCAGTCTTAATAGAAACTGCATATTTCAGGTTTTAATTGTATTTCCAATGTAAATTACATTATTTTTGCTTGTTAAGAGTTAAGAATGATAAACGTCACTGTCATTTTAAATCGATTATTACTTTTTAAACTCTTTAT
The DNA here is from genome assembly GCF_057381915.1 of Diplotaxodon limnothrissa. Taxonomy (NCBI): domain Eukaryota; kingdom Metazoa; phylum Chordata; class Actinopteri; order Cichliformes; family Cichlidae; genus Diplotaxodon; species Diplotaxodon limnothrissa. The sequence goes on along the minus strand of NC_140612.1, from coordinate 10,033,324 downwards.
GTTCTTTCTTGTGACATAATTGTGGTAAAATCATTTGTAAACTGTAAACACTGCAATAGTTACACCCTTGTTGCACACACTCCTTTCTACCCAGTAATGTTGTTGTCAATATTCTTGATATTTATTTATAATCACCTTTGTCAATCCTTGATATTTATTATTGAGTGATTTGTATATATTAGTGCTTTTTTCTTTTATAAATCTGTAGCATACTATGTTTTTAAATATTATAGTCTGTTTCTGTCACTGTTACTGTACTGGAGCAACTGTAACCCACATAATTTGCTTAGTGATTAATAAAGTATTCAGATTCTGATTCTGAAATACTGTAAGCTGTATCCTTCAAATTATTCAGTTATTTAAAATTAGTTCATACCACCTGTTTGAGCGGTGTGTTATTACTTGACAAATACAAAAATATAATACGTTTAAAGTAGTGCTGTCAATAGATTAAAAAAATTAACTAATTAATCTCACAATTTTCTGATCAATAGCCTGGTCACGATTACATTTTTTCAACTTTATATTTAACCTTGTAACTGACATTTATGCAATATAATGAAGTAAATGCACGATAAACACAAAGGATGTATGCTTAAATTCAAAGAGAATTTGAATTGTTTTCAATCTTTTTGCACAGATTTTCTCCTGTAAAATCCAACGTAAAAAAAAAAACAAACCTATATACTAATAGGTAAAAAAAAAACACTAATATATAATATAAATTAGTGCTGTCAAACAATTAAAATGTTTAATCAGACTCATCACAGGGTTACTGTGGATTAATTCTGATTAATCACAATTAAATATCATTCATTTTTGTTCTATATTAATCGCATTTCATTTTGCATGAGCAAAAAGACTCGTGAAATAAAGGAAAATATATGCACACTTAACATGTTTATTGAACATTCATGTTAACAAAAAACTCTGTAAACACTTATCTCCTCTCTCTGTCACTCTTGGGGGGGCACTTCAAGTCCTTGAAAAGAGGAACCAAAGCTATGTAAAGCGCGTGTTCTAAACAATATTAATAGGTCTGCAGTTTGTTGCAATCCACTTGACATTGTGTCAGTGAATATTTCCGAGGTAGACTTACTGAGTCCCCGATGCTCCGTGAGTGGTTTGTCGCAAGCTGGGTGACGCGTTAGCCAAAGTCCTAGCAGCATACCTGACTAACGTATGCTTCACATCAATGTGATATTTTAAGCTGGAAGTGCTTCGGTGAAAAGGAAATTCCTTCTTGCACAATACTTTATGTCGGTCGACTGTTCCGTCTTGTTATTTTTTTAATACTCAAATTTTCCATCGAGGGGGCCAATGTGCATTTATCATCTTCCATATTGAGTTGATTGGTTCAGCTGCCCGTCACTACCAGATCAACTCCCCATTTGCCCATGTGCGAAAGTAACTACTTGGACAAACTGCCTGAAATATGTTGACAGAAACATTTCAGGGATTTTGAGTCATTCTGCACTCCAGATGCGTTAATTGCATTAAAAATTTTGATCACATTGATTATGATGCCAGATTAATGTGTGTTACCGTGTTAATTTTGACAACACTAGTTTAAAGTCAAAATGTGTGTAAAGCACTTTATATACAATTCAATTCAGTTTTATTTATACAGCGCCAAATCACAACAACAGTCGCCTCAAGGCACTTTATATTGTACAGTAGATCCTACAATAATACATACAGAGAAAAACCCAACAATCATATGACCCCCTATGATCAAGCACTTTGGCAACAGTGGGCAGGAAAAACTGAAGGCTCTCCCTCCCATTCTACTTTTAAATACTCTAGGAACAACAAGTAAGCCTGCACTGCAAGAGTAAAGTGCTCTAATAGGGTGATATGGTACTACAAGGTCGTTAAGATAAGATGGGGCCTGATTATTTAAGACCTTGTATGTGAGGAGCAGGATTTTGAATTCAATTCTGAATTTAACAGGAAGCCAATTAAGGGAAGCCAAAACAGGAGAAATATGCTCTTTCTTTCTAGTCCCTGTCAGGACTCTTGCTGCAGCATTTTGGATTAACTGAGGCTTTTCAGGGAGTTTTTGGAACGTCCTGATAATAATGAATTACAGTAGTCCAGCCTGGAAGTAATAAATGCATGAACTAGTTTTTCAGCGTCACTCTGAGACAGGATATTTCTAATTTTAGAGATGTTGCCCAAATGGAAGAAAGCAGTCCTACATATTTGTTTAATATTTGCATTGTAGGACATATGTTGCTCAGAGAGGGGCAGCCATCTGTTATGAGCGGTTGTGGTTGAGGGTAAAAATTCTTTGAATTTGATATTTTAATCGTTGTGTTTTAATTAGCTGTAACCTCCCCTGTGAGTGTTAGTCTCTTGTCTCTGTGTGTAATTAGTTCCGTTTTTATTTTGAATTTTTTGTCTCTTGTACTTTGCCTTTAGTTTTATTTTCATGTGCTCTATTATTTAGATTGAGCTCAGCTGTGTCTTCTTGCACTTATTCAATTCAATGTCAATCACAAAATCACAACAACGGTTGCCTCAAGGCACTTTATATTGAAAGGTAAAGACCTAACAATAATGCAAAGGAAAGAATGAAAAAGAAAGAAAGAAAGAAAGAAAGAAAGAAAGAAAGAAAGAAAGAAAGAAAGAAAGAAAGAAAGAAAAGCCCATGTCACAAACTGGAAATGAGCGTGCAGGTGGACCTAAGAGCAGACTCGATCGCTTGAAGTATTTACAAGATTTATTCATGAGAGGAATCAACTTAAACAAGAGCACGGTCATAAACATAAACTCAGCACAGGTGCTGTGGGAAACCAGGGGACAGAGAAACGGTCGAGCACGCGGAACACAAGAAGAGCACGGGCTGGAACTTCTGCAACAGAGGAGAGAGGTGTCACTGGACTGGGAAACGAGTGAGAGAGACAAGGCCAACTTTTACAGACAGGTAAGAGAGCGCAGGCTGTCATTAGCATCACAGTGGATTCTTTTGTCACACATTAGGTGATCAGTCAAACAGCTCTATTTATGGAATTCACATTGAGTATAGATGGATATTAAGAAATATAAAATTTCCACTACTGAATGGACATTAAGGATTAAATTCAACCGTAACTGTAGCAACAAATCACATCTGTTGTCTAGAGGCACTTCACATTGGAAGGCAGAGACCCTATACTATACATGAATCCCACCAATCAGAGAGCCCACTATGAGTAAAACAATCAACAACAGTGGGAAAGAAAAACTGTTGCAACCTGTGGTAGAACCAGGAAATCTGTTGACACGCATTAGGTGTTAGGGCAACAGGTGCAAGTCTTCAGAGCAGTGACAGTGTGACTTTCTTTGTGCATACTTTAAACTGATTTAGTTTTCAGTTTTCTTGTCAAAATGCATCATGAGTAAAAACCAATCCTTGAAATGGTAATGAAAGAGTATTGTCAGCAAAGTTGAATTAAACAAGTTTTATTTTGATGGAAGTTTAAGTTAATTGTTCTGATTTTTACTAATTTTTATTATTTTATTATTTATTTAAGCCAATTCAAAGAGAGATCCCCTTTCCTGGGATGGCTGGGGAGGTTACAGGAATTCTAGAATAGCAAACTTTAGAATAGGCCAAAAAAAACCAAAAAACAATCTTTTCCTGTTTAAAAAAAATGTAAAAAGACAAAAAAAAAGAAAGTTAGGTAATGTATCACATTTATATGATAGGTCCCCCAGCATTGGGTGCTTCTCTGGGACATTGGTTAAACATGTGTCCAAGACGTTCCGGCAGTGCGGAAGGAAAGAAAGAAAGGAGAAAAAAGATGAAGATGATAGTTCCAGTGATCCAAGCCATCAGTGAATCTTGAAGTGTGATGTGTTTTTTACGTGGGGATAGATGCTTGTTGAATTCCAGTTCCTTTTGGAGGAATGTCATGGTATTAAAGTCCCCCACATGAAGCACTTCATACAGCACCACTCCCATTTGCCACACCGTGGTGGGTCCAGGCCTGTATTTTTTGCGCCCGTAACATTCGGGAGGGGGTGTGAATAGGTGTACCTAATAAACAGACACAATTAACAACAACAAACAGCACAAATTGCTACATCTGTGAAGAGCAGGAGCTAAATATGTTACCATGGAAGATGCGGTACAACGATCGCTTCTTAGCAAAGCAGCTCAGTCCAAAGTCGATGATACGAACACGAGGCACATCTGAGCCGGTCTCAATCAGAATGTTTGAGGCCGTTTTGTGGTTCCCATTTGCCTGTGGGATCCCCAGGTACTTGTAGCTATCCTCCATGTCTGTAATGTTGCCTTCTGGTAGTTCGATCCCCTCATTTCTGACTACCTTCCCTCTCTTTGTTATCATACGACTACATTTCTCCAGTCCGAACGACATTCTGATGTCATTGCTGTATATCCTGGTGGTGTGGGTCAGTGAATCAATGTCTCGTTCACTCATGGCATACAGCTTGATGTCATCCATGTACAGGAGGTGGCTGACAACTGCTCCATTCAGTATCTTTAGCCAGTCCTGTGTGCGGCTTTTTGTCATTTACGCACACATAACATCCCCCAGGAATCAGTGCACCCCCTCCGGACCAACACTGCTCATCCAACATAAACCTGCCCACCTTATTAACCGGATGATGTCACTAGAAGGTGGGCTGGCCCAAATTTACAGAAGACTGAATATTAAATGAACTTATATAAACTTATAAACACCAATAAAACTATTCTATGAACTTTGGGGCCTTTTATACAGCCACCTCCAAATGTATGTAAGACATTTGCTCATCAATAAGGCAACAAAGTTCTAGGGTTGTGGTGAGTTCGATGCAGAGCTGTCCTCATCTTCCCCAGAGGGCAGCGCAGGGAGGACAACCAGTCTGGCAACTGGCTGAGTGTAGACTCTCTCCTTCACCTTCACGTCAGCTGACCTGATGCGTCCATCAGGGCTAGGATGAGTTTTAATCACCCTCCCCACAGGCCAGAGAGCCCTGGGAAGCTGTGGATCAGCGATCATCACCACAGAGTCCTCAGCCAAATCAGCTGCTGTCGATTGCCACTTCTGGTGAGTCTGCAGACTGGGAATGTACTAACGGATGAAACGTGACCAGAAATGGTCAGCCAAAACCTGGGAGTGCTTCCAGCGACAGCGGCTGAGGAGCTCATTCTCTGGGTATACTATCAGAGGTAGCGATCCATCCGGCCACCCCATCAGAAGAACATTGGTGTTAAGAACATCCAAGTGGACTGCCCTGGTGGTAAGGCACTTGAATATGATTCCCCATCTCTTCTTAATACGCTGACCAACCTTGACCTCAAACGGCCCAAAGCAGTCCATTCCCGTAGAGTAGAAAGACGGTTCAAATAGACGTAGCCGGGCTGCTGGCAGGTCTGCCATCCTTGGCACTGTAGGTCTAGCTTTCCACCTTTGACAATCAGCACAGAGGTGTTGGTAGCGCCGGACAGCTTCACACCCTCGCAGAATCCAGTAGAGCGCCAAAGTTCTGCGAACACCCGTGAGCTCCTTCAGCTTCTTCCCACGTGTCACATTGTCGGCTGGATTCCTTCCAGAGTCGACATATCTCCAGGAGTGCCTGTCTGTCAGCTCTTGTATCTCGGCTACACAAGTGCCAACGAAGACCTTAAATCGGCAGGATTCAGACCTCAGCCAGGTCAGCACTGTCGTAGAATCAGACCACAGGAATGTCTGGTTGATTCTAAGGGTGAGCTCCCTTTCCAGCACTTGTGAGAGCTGTGCCCCACTGAGTGCAGCACAGAGCTCCAATCGGGGCATGGAGTGGAACCGCTTAGGGGCAACCCTGGAACGTCCCACCAAGAATGACAGATGCGCTTCACCATTTCTGCCAGTGGTCCGGAGGTAAGCTACTGAGCAATAAGCCGCTTCAGAGGCATCACAAAATATGTGTACCTCTCTCTGACAGCCGAAGGGGTCCACTTCCTTAGGCACATATGGTCGGGGAAGAGTAATTTCAGGTAGAAATTGCAGCTCTTCCTCCCAGGCTGTCCACTGCTGCATAAGCTCCTGAGGTAGGTGTGGGTCATCCCAACCCCTTTGCTCGTCCCAAAGATGGCAGATGATTACCTTCGCTCTGGTTGTGTAGGGTAAGATGAACCCTAGGGGGTCGTACTGGCTGACCAGGACCTTGTAGATACTGCGCATCGTGGTGACTGCATATGGAACTTGACGATGCTTGTAGCCTAGGACATCTGTGTGGAATAGCCAGCTCAATCCAAGGGTAGATTCTGGGGTATCTACCTTGTTCTGGGCCAGCCATAGCGCCACACTAGCAGAGCAGCTCTCTTCTGGTAAATGACTGATGACGTCACGTTCATTGCTGGCCCACTGTCGTAGGTCAAACCCTGCTGAGGCTAGGATGGCCCGTAACCTGTCGACAAGGTTCCTTGCCTCTTCCACGGTGGGGAAACTCTGAAGGCAGTTGTCCACATAAAAACACCTTTCGACTGAGAGTCTCACATCATCATCTGGCTGGCTGTTATCCATGACATGACGCTGCAGGGCGAATGTGGCACAGCAGGGGCTACACGTGGTTCCAAACGGGAGCACCTGCCACTCGTAGACTGCTGGAGGGCTCTCGTCGCCGATGTCTCGCCAGACAAATCTGAGCAGGGCACGATCTTCTGGTAAGAGACGAACCTGGTGGAACATGCCTTTAACGTCCCCACTCACTGCAACTGCATGCTCTCGGAAGCGTAATAGAACTCCCAGAAGCGACGCACCTAAGGTGGGCCCAGGCAGCAGGTAGTCGTTCAAGTTCTGTCCTCTGTACTGAAATGAGCAGTTGAAAACCAATCGGTTCTTGCCATTATGGCTCACCATGTGATGAGGGGTGTACCACGCCTCCTGACCTTCTGTCACAGGTGTCCCAGAGCCACACTTAATGATGGAGCCAACCTTGATAAACTTCTCCATCTCCTCCTTGTAGGCTTCAGCTTGTTCTGGGTCTTTGGCCAGCCTTCTCTCCACACCCCGTAGACTTGACATGACAGCGTCTTTAGTAGCCTGCAGTAGAGGCATCCCCTCCCGGCGAAGCAGTGGGGTGGCATAGCGGAGTATGCCTTCAACCTCTATTCGGACAGTTCTGGTGTCCAGAATGCGTATGGCCTCTTGGTCTTGCCTTGAACGAGTAACAAGCTTCTCGTTTTGGAATGGAATGACGTTGACTTGCCATAGTTTCTCCACATGTTTCATTAACTCACTGACCTGAGGTGCCACAGTTGTCAGCAAGCACTGCTGTGGTTGGGCAAGCTGGCCAACTATACTTGCTGGCCCTTGTAGCGCCCAACCTAGCCTGGTACGAATAGCAGCAGGCCCTCCCGGAGGTCCCAGCCTGACTGGTTCAACGGGGGTAACCAGATGGGGATGATCACTGCCAATGAGTAGCAAAGGTTTCACATTTATCAAGGTGTGGATCGGAAGGCCAATCAGGTGTTTATACCTTTCTCTGAGTTGCTCCATAGGATAAGTGTGGCCTGCAAGTCCGATGCGTGCAGCAGTGAAGGCCCCAGCAATCTTGAACCTGGTCCTCGGCCTTGAGGGAGAGGAAACAGAGAACGACACTGACTCACCTCTGACAGTCTGCACGTCCTGCCTAATCGTGCGCAGTGGGACGTCCTCTGTGATCCCTTGCATGCCTAACTTCTCGGCAGCCTCTGGCAGAAGCATTGTCCTCTCTGACCCGTCATCCAGTACGGCATAAGTGCTGATTGTTCACTTGCCATAATGAATGCAGACTTTGACGATCTTTAGAAGGACTCTGCAGCCTTCAGTGGGTCTGTCTAGATACAGGATGTTGGTCGCCGCCTTCGAGTCACAGCTCACCACCGCTGTTGTTGGTGACCCTTTAAGTGTTCTAACATTGACATCATGCAGTACCTGCAGGTGCTTCCCTTGGCAGAGGCTGCACGTCTTTCTGAGATTGCACTGGGCCGCCTGGTGTGACCGTGCGCAGCGCCAGCACCTCTTGTTACTCTTTATCCAATCTGTTAGCTGGTACTTTGTCAACTTGGATACCATTGTGCACTGACTGAGGTAGTGCTCTTCCATGTTACAGAATGGACAGTATGGCTTGTTCTTACTGGCCACACAACCTGGCCTCACAGCCTGTGGCTTTGTCGTTACCTCCTCAGGAGAGAGTATGAGCGTGCAGCGTTTAAAGCGTGGAAGTAATGACCTTTGATTGCATAAAAAGTGACAAAAACATTAGTGTCCGTTGTGCGTGGGAAGAAAACTTCTTTTTACAGCGAAAAAAAACCCCTAAACTTCCAAGCAAGCACCGAGTGCGCCACGACGTAATGGGAAACTCACAGAGAAACTCGCGGATTCTTCCACTGACCGCTGCAGCACACCTGCACCAGGGTAAACCTCCGCCTACCCTACTCCTGCTTTACAGGTGAAAATAGAGCAAAAGGACCGCTAGTCTTTGACTTTATTTATTTTCTGCTGTGTTTTACTTGCATCTATTTGAAAGAGTGAGTGTAAACACACAAAAAAAAAATTCTTCCAGTCAGAGAATGCATATAATTAAATTTTTGCTTGATGCATAAAGTTAAAAGATTAAAACTAATAAAATAAGTTTTAAAAAGGGACTTTTCCATTTGATTACATTTTGTATGATGGATTATGTAGAAAAAGTAGAATTGGGCTGAAAGATCTAACGCTTTATCACCCATTCAGGTTGTAAATCGTGTTTTTTAAAAGTAACTAAGTAACTACGTAATTAATTACTTTTGAACATAAGTAATCAGTAAAGTAATGGGATTACTTTTTTGGGGAAGTAATCAGTAATTAGTTACTGATTACTTTTTTCAAGTAACTTGACCAACACTGCTAGGCAGTGGTGTTTCCTCAATTGGATCTGGCCACGGTGGTGGGGCAGGCCAGTCATCATCCTCCTCAATCTCTGGTGTATCACCCGGTAGCGGTGACTGCATTAACTTACTGGTTTGGAGAGAAGATGGGCCCTGTAGGCTCTGGACAGCTTCCACTAACTGTCTCATTTCTGCTCGCAGTGCCTTGAGTTCGACCAGATCTGAAGACATACGTTGCTGGGTCTGCTGGATGAGGTGGCGCTCCTGATGGATATCCTCTAACTCTGCACTTATTTCCTTATTTGGATGTGTATAGGGGAGCACGAAGGGTAGAGGAGTAGAGGGATCATAGGCTTGTTCCCCATGCCTTCTCTCTGGATACAGCTGAAGGACCAATTAAATGTAGTGGAGATATCAAAGATGGCTGTGGCACTGATTCAGTCTTTGAGCACTACGGTCACCCCGGTGTGTCGGCCAGAACACCACTTAAGGCCAAACTGTCCCAGAGTATGAAAGAAGAAGGGAGCTTGAGGTTCCGTTTGAGGCACTTTATTGTCACCACTCAATTTCTGGGGCTGTAAACACAGCGGGTGTACATAGGTGTGTGTGTGTATGTGGCTTTTTGTCATTTACGCACACAGGCTGGAGAAACTGATCAGGAGGGCTAGCTCTGTGGTCGGCATGAAGCTGGACACTCTGGTGACAGTGGCAGAGAAAAGGACATTAAAGAAACTGATGGACATTATGGACAATGCCAGGCATCCTCTGCACACGGCCATTAACAACCAGAAGAGTCTGTTCAGTGACAGGTTGCTTCTCCCCAAGACAAGAACTAACAGACTTAAAAACTCCTTTGTCCCACACGCCATCAAACTGTTTAACTCCTCTCTGGAGGGGAGAGGGAGGGGAAACAGGAGGACAAAGGAGGGGGGAACAACTAAGCTGTAGTGCCTCTTCACCTCACTGTGCAATACCTTGTGCAATACTTTTGTAAATAGTCAACAGTGCAATAGACCTCAATACTTGAAATGTGCAATTCACTTGTATTTTTATTTTTTATTCCTATTTATTCTATTTATCCCCTTCGTATATTTTATTTATATTGTCTCTGTATTATATATATGTGTGTGTGTGTGTGTATATATATAATATTCTGTAACTCTGTAACTTCTGTCGGTGCTGTGCTTTTTTGGAAATCGAATTTCCCAGAGGAACCCACCCGAGGGATTAATAAAGTTCTATCTTATCTCTTATCTTATCTTACATAACATCCCCCAGGAATCAGTGCACCCCCTCCGGACCAACATTGCTCATCCGACATTAAACTGCCCACCTTACTAACCGGATGATGTCACTAGAAGGTGGGCTGACAGAAGACTGAATATTAAATGAACTTATAAACACCAATAAAACTATTCCATGAACTTTTGGGCCTTTTATACAGACCCTCTGCAGGTAATTGGTGGTCGCAGCTTTCCTAGGGGGATGGATGTATATATCCATCCATCCATCCATTCGCTTCCGCTTATCCTTTTCAGGGTCGCGGGGGGTGCTGGAGCCTATCCCAGCTGTCATAGGGTGAGAGGCGGGGTACACCCTGGGCAGATCGCCAGTCTGTCACAGGGCTAACACACAGGAACAGACAACCATTCGCACTCACATTGACTCCCGCATTCAGACCTATGGGCAATTTAGAGTTTTCAATTAACCTATCCCCACAAAGTGCATGTCTTTGGACTGTGGGAGGAAGCCAGAGTACCCGGGGAGAACCCACACAAACACAGAGAGAACATGCACAACTCCACACAGAAAGACCCTGCTGGCGGAATTGAACTCAGGACTATCTTGCTGTGAGGCAACAGTGCTAACAACCATGCCACCATAGATGGATAGATATAGAGAGAGAGATAGATATATAGAGAGATATAAATATATACATAGGTATATATATATATATATATAAACCGCCCGCAAGGGCGTGCTGGGTGGTTTTTTTTTTTTTTTATATATATATATATAAAAACACCCAGCACGCCCCTGCGGGCGGTTTATCCTTCAAGCTCGGGTCCTCTACCAGAGGCCTGGGAGCTTGAGGGTCCTGCGCAGTATCTTAGCTGTTCCCAGGACTGCGCTCTTCTGGACAGAGATCTCCGATGTTATTCCCGGGATCTGCTGGAGCCACTCGCCTAGCTTGGGAGTCACTGCACCTAGTGCTCCGATTACCACGGGGACCACCATTACCTTCACCCTCCACACATCCTCTCGAGCTCTTCTCTGAGCCCTTGGTATTTCTCCAGCTTCTCGTGTTCCTTCTTCCTGATATTGCTGTCATTCGGAACCGCTACATCGATCACTATGGCCGTCTTCTTCTGTTTGTCTACCACCACTATGTCCGGTTGGTTAGCCACCACCATTTTGTCCGTCTGTATCTGGAAGTCCCACAGGATCTTAGCTCGGTCATTCTCCACCACCCTTGGGGGCATCTCCCATTTTGACCTCGGGACTTCCAGGTTATACTCGGCACAGATGTTCCTGTACACTATGCCGGCCACTTGGTTATGGCGTTCCATGTATGCCTTGCCTGCTAGCATCTTGCACCCTGCTGTTATGTGCTGGATTGTCTCTGGGGCATCTTTACACAGCCTGCACCTGGGGTCTTGCCTGGTGTGATAGACCCCAGCCTCTATGGATCTTGTGCTCAGAGCTTGTTCTTGTGCTGCCATGATTAGTGCCTCTGTGCTGTCTTTCAGTCCAGCTTTGTCCAGCCACTGGTAGGATTTCTGGATATCAGCCACCTCCTCTATCTGCCGGTGGTACATACCGTGCAGGGGCCTGTCCTTCCATGATGGTTCCTCGTCTCCCTCCTCTTTCTTGGGTTTCTGCTGCCTGAGGTATTCACTGAGCACTCGGTCAGTTGGGGCCATCTTCCCAATGTATTCTTGGATGTTCCTTGTCTCATCCTGGACTGTGGTGCTGACACTCACCAGTCCCCGGCCCCCTTCCTTCCGCTTAGCGTACAGCCTCAGGGTGCTGGACTTGGGGTGAAACCCTCCATGCATGGTAAGGAGCTTTCTTGTCTTTATGTCAGTGGCTTCTATCTCCTCCTTTGGCCAGCCTATTACCCCAGCAGGGTACCTGATCACGGGCAGGGCGTATGTGTTGATGGCCCGGATCTTGTTCTTACCATTCAGCTGACTCCTCAGGACTTGCCTGACCCTCTGCAGGTACTTGGTGGTTGCAGCCTTTCTAGCGGCCTCTTCATGGTTCCCATTTGCCTGCGGGATCCCCAGGTACTTGTAACTGTCCTCTATGTCTGCAATGTTGCCTTCTGGTAGTTCAATCCCCTCAGTTCTGACTACCTTCCCTCTCTTTGTTACCATCCGACTACACTTCTCCAGTCCGAACGACATTCCAATGTCATTGCTGTATAGCCTGGTAGTGTGGATCAGTGAATCGATGTCTCGTTCACTCTTGGCATACAGCTTGATGTCATCCATGTACAGGAGGTGGCTGACAACTGCTCCGTTCCGTAGTCGGTATCCGTAGCCAGTCTTGTTAATGATCTCACTGAGGGGGTTCAGGCCTATGCAGAACAGCAGTGGGGACAGAGCATCTCCTTGGTAGATCCCGCACTTGATGGTAACTTGTGCTATGGGCTTGGAGTTGGCCTCTAGTGTTGTACGCCACATCCCCATTGAGTTCCTGATGAAGGCTCTTAGGGTCCCATTGATCTTGTACAATTCTAGGCATTCCAGTATCCAGCTGTGGGGCATTGAGTCATAGGCCTTCTTGTAATCAATCCAGGCAGTGCACAGGTTGGTCAGTCTGGTCTTGCAGTCTCGGCTGATTGTTCTGTCTACCAGTAGCTGGTGTTTTGCACCTCTGGTATTCTTGCCAATTCCTTTCTGTGTCCCGCTCATGTATTGACCCATGTGCCTGTTCATCTTAGCCGATATGATGCCTGACAGGAGCTTCCATGTAGTACTGAGGCAGGTTATTGGTCGGTAGTTGGAGGGGACCGGTCCCTTCTTGGGGTCCTTGGGGATCAGGACCGTCCGGCCTTCAGTTAGCCATTCCGGGTGTCTCTCGTTAACTAGCAGCTGGTTCATTTGTGCTGCCAGACGCTCGTGGAGTGCAGTCAGCTTCTTCAGCCAGTAGGCGTGAACCATGTCGGGCCCTGGTGCTGTCCAACTCTTCATACTGGAGACCCTTTCTTGGATATCTGCCACTGTGATGGTTACTGGACCCTGTTCAGGGAGGTCGCTGTGGTCTGCCCTCAGATCCACTAGCCACTGAGCATTGCCGTTATGGGTTGCATCCTTCTCCCATATGCTCTTCCAGTATTGCTCCGTCTCCAGCCTTGGTGGTGCTGTTCTCTTATTGTTCCCTTGCCACTGAGAGTACACCTTTGCTGGTTCTGTGGAGAACAGCTGGTTTATTCTCCTGCCTTCTATCTCTCTGGTGTACCTCCTCAAGCGGCTGGCCAAGGCTGTGAGTCTTTGCTTGGCAGTTTCCAAGGCCTCAGGTATGGACAGCTTGCTGTATTTCTTAGGCACCTTATTTGTCGCACCTTTCTGCAACTCTGTTAGTTGGCTAACCTCCCTCCGTGCTACTTTGATCTTGCCCTCTAGCCTCCTTCTCCATGGAGGGTACTGCCCCTTGTGGCTGTTCAACTTGTAGCCAAGCATCTCACTGATCACTGCTGCCGTATTGTAGATCAGCTTGTTAGTGTCGGTAATCGTGGTTGTAGGTATTGCCCGTAGTGCTGCATTAACATCATCTAGCAGACCTTCTGAGGGTACTTCACGTAATCTTGGTAACCGGCTACGGGGGATCCAGGTTTCAAGCTTGGCCATGATCCTATTTTTCAGGTCAGTTCCTCTCGCACTCAACGATCCTTCTCCTATCGCACTTGGGGCTATGTGCCCAATCTCGGGTGGGGGTGATGATATCTCCCCCCTGACCTGGCGTCCTGACTCCTCCTTGCCGTAGCATTTGTGTTGTACCTCGTCAATCTCTAGCTGTGAGAGCAGTCCCTTCTTTCGAATGTTGGAACACTGAGCTACTAGTTGTTTCGATATATATATATATATATATATATACACACACACACACACACACACACAGTGGGGCAAAAAAGTATTTAGTCAGCCACCGATTGTGCAAGTTCCCCCACCTAAAATGATGACAGAGGTCAGTAATTTGCACCAGAGGTACACTTCAACTGTGAGAGACAGAATGTGAAAAAAAAATCCATGAATCCACATGGTAGGATTTGTAAAGAATTTATTCGTAAATCAGGGTGGAAAATAAGTATTTGGTCAATAACAAAAATACAACTCAATACTTTGTAACATAACCTTTGTTGGCAATAACAGAGGTCAAACGTTTACTATAGGTCTTTACCAGGTTTGCACACACAGTAGCTGGTATTTTGGCCCATTCCTCCATGCAGATCTTCTCGAGAGCAGTGATGTTTTGGGGCTGTCGCCGAGCAACACGGACTTTCAACTCCCGCCACAGATTTTCTATGGGGTTGAGGTCTGGAGACTGGCTAGGCCACTCCAGGACTTTCAAATACTTCTTACGGAGCCACTCCTTTGTTGCCCGGGCGGTGTGTTTTGGATCATTGTCATGTTGGAAGACCCAGCCTCGTTTCATCTTCAAAGTTCTCACTGATGGAAGGAGGTTTTGGCTCAAAATCTCACGATACATGGCCCCATTTATTCTGTCCTTAACACGGATCAGTCGTCCTGTCCCCTTGGCAGAAAAACAGCCCCATAGCATGATGTTTCCACCCCCATGCTTCACAGTAGGTATGGTGTTCTTGGGATGCAACTCAGTATTCTTCCTCCTCCAAACACGACGAGTTGAGTTGATACCAAAAAGTTCTACTTTGGTTTCATCTGACCACATGACATTCTCCCAATCCTCTGCTGTATCATCCATGTGCTCTCTGGCAAACTTCAGACGGGCCTGGACATGCACTGGCTTCAGCAGCAGAACACGTCTGGCACTGCGGGATTTGATTCCCTGCCGTTGTAGTGTGTTACTGATGGTGACCTTTGTTACTTTGGTCCCAGCTCTCTGCAGGTCATTCACCAGGTCCCCCCGTGTGGTTCTGGGATCTTTGCTCACTGTTCTCATGATCATTTTGACCCCACGGGATGAGATCTTGCGTGGAGCCCCAGATCGAGGGAGATTATCAGTGGTCTTGTATGTCTTCCATTTTCTGATGATTGCTCCCACAGTTGATTTTTTCACACCAAGCTGCTTGCCTATTGTAGATTCACTCTTCCCAGTCTGGTGCAGGTCTACAATACTTTTCCTGGTGTCCTTCGAAAGCTCTTTGGTCTTGGCCATGGCGGAGTTTGGAGTCTGACTGTTTGAGGCTGTGGACAGGTGTCTTTTATACAGATGATGAGTTCAAACAGGTGCCATTCATACAGGTAACGAGTGGGGGACAGAAAAGCTTCTTACAGAAGACGTTACAGGTCTGTGAGAGCCAGAGATTTCCCTTGTTTGAGGTGACCAAATACTTATTTTCCACCCTAATTTACGAATAAATTCTTTACAAATCCTACCATGTGGATTCATGGATTTTTTTTTTCACATTCTGTCTCTCACAGTTGAAGTGTACCTCTGGTGCAAATTACTGACCTCTGTCATCATTTTAAGTGGGGGAACTTGCACAATCGGTGGCTGACTAAATACTTTTTTGCCCCACTGTATATATATATATATATATATATATATATATATATATATATATATCCTGTATTTACTTATAGAAGTTGCAGTTTCACATCTCCAACATAGTCATAAGTACATAAGTAAACTAAGTTCTATAATAAAAATGAAGAGCTTTAAGACTCTTCTGGAACCTGATCTTAGGATCTTCTTGGCCTCTCACATTGTTTGCAACCATTGTTGCTTTAACCACACCTTTGCTAGCTGCACACTCTGAAGTGCCGTAAAATGGTAAATGGCCTGTATTTGTATAGCGCATTACTTAGGACCACACCAAGGACCCCAAAGCGCTTTACACTACATTCAGTCATTCACCCAGTCACACACACATTCACACACTGCCGTATATCATATAAATGACATCAGTATGCCTGTGTGTGTTATTTTAATATACGTGCTGTAGTTCAGTTTAACTTCCACCTCCTGTGGCTTCATTTATGCATCACAAAGTTTGTCACTGTGGAAAAGATGTCTTCCAGTGAGTAAAAGGGGCTTAAAGTTTTTTCTCAAAAAGCCGAATGATTCAGTAAATTAGAAAAGTAAATTAGTAAAATTCAGGTTTTGGGCCTTAGAATGAGATTATGGCTTTGGTACTTTAGAACAACTGTAGTGTCTGTTTTAAAGTTTACTGAACTGCTGTTTTATATTTGCAACACCTTCTTTTGTCCTCAAGAGGGAGACTTATACCACATGTTAGATCTCCCCCACAGCTCTTTCCTTTGGATAGATGATTTAAAAACCTCCCACCAGTGACTATCAACTAACTTTTTCCCCCACTGCTGCCTCTCTCGAGGACCAGTGTCCAGCATTGAGAAAACTAAATTAAACCATTTCCCTTTTTTTCACGCCAGTATTCATTCTGAAAGCAATGTTTTATTTATTTATATTTTCAAGACTAATGGCCATTTGGTATTGATTCAGCCATCCACTTTAAAAGCCAGTCCATTCATTTTCTATCTCCCTAAGAGGCATAACGACCAATGTTAGGCTCCCCTGAGTCCATTATTCATTTTTTTTCTCTCACAGTAAGACATTTATTCATGCTAACGCAACAAGACAAATGCTAATATACCCACATATAAAGTGGTAACCGAAACTTGAGCAAGTAAGCTGGACTTGGAGGGAGCAGAGTCTGAGCTGATAGTGAGTTCTTGTCCTAAGCCTATTAGTACTGCTGGGGATACGTGGTGGTAATGATTGAAAGCCACTTAGCGCTAGTGTATTTACCAAGAGGATCATCCAGGGCATGGTTAAACAGGCCTGATGAATTAATTCAGTTTAATGTACATTGACAAGGAAAGGAAAGGAAAGGAAAGGAAAGGAAAGGAAAGGAAAGGAAAGGAAAGGAAGTTTTTAAGTTGTCCTACTAATTCAGGCTCTCATTGCCTCAAGTCATTTCGAAACAAAACAGGGTGTGCCTCACGCAAATGTAAGGCAAATCCAGAGGTCAAACACCCGTGCTTTCTTTCCTTGCACAGTTTACATGACAGCCTTTTTAGTTTAGTTTTGTCCATTTTTGATTTATTGCTTAAATGGATTATGAAGACCTCGTACCTGTATCCACATATCTACTTTTAACAAAGAACTCATGCAGTATTTCCTTTTAATGGAGTAAATGTACACCACAACACGTGGTGCTGGATCCCCCTCTAAAATAATGTGTGTCTAGAAACACTGCCACATGTTATGCAGACATAAAGATGCCATCTTTTCTACAGTGTAGCCCAGCCATGGTTGGAACATGTCTCACATGACACATGTAAAACATGTGTGGCCCAACAGTGTGTGAGGAGGCACACATGCAGGTAACTGACTTGTTTCTTGAACGGTGCAGCATGGTGAGTAATATTAACCTGTTAGACCACAGTACTGTGTTGCAAGCGAGATTGCAGTATAAGTTGAATTCAATACAAAGCTGGGCAGGCAGCCAAGCAATGTCTGGTGCCTTGCCATCCATTTCCATGACAGACATAGAGGGCATTATGAATCACTGGCCAGTCATCTCATGTCTCAGGTACAACACACACATTTCAACTGGCAGTTTCTATGTCTATGATCACTATGCAGCTGACCATAAAACTTAAGGTAAAAAAAGTACACTTAGATTACACAAGACATTTTCCTGAGAGTAAATGATTCAAATCAAAATAAAGGATTGGTTCTTTTCTCTTTCATGTGTAGGATGAGCTTGAATCACTATTTTTAGTTGCTTTGCAACCTCGGCAAACAACAGATTAACTGGAAAAAGAATTTCTCTGACACATTTTAGAAATGTAATGTTTTCATCTCAACAGCTGAAATATGCACAGCCCTGGCAGCCTCTCACATTAAAAACTGACATACTGTTTCCAGTCCAGCTGTCAGGTAGGAGCACCCAGATGTTGCTGCTGCAGTGGCGTTATGTAAGCCAATGTAAACCAGAGATTTCCCTTGCAGTCACATGGGCAGAAACACTGAGCTTCAGTCTCACACACACATGCAGACAGATAGCAGATTATCTGCAGGATTTGCAGAGTAAATCTGCTCTTTTAAAAAGTGACATTTCTGTTTTTACTGGATGCAGGGCAGAAACACAAAGCACACAATGGGGCTTGTGTCACTGGTTACTCTGTACGTGATAGATGACGAGGCCTTAAAGGCAAGACGTTGCGCACACAGTCACTCTCGCCTGCTGCTGACCTAAAGCAGTCTTAATCCCGGGTAAATGCATATCGGTGGCTTTTGGCTTAGTTTGTCTGTTTTTTGTTTTTTTGTAAGACTGCCATCATGAAAAGTCCAGCAGAAATCAGATAAACTGTGTGCTGTAGACATTAGACTCACTCTGGCCACTTAAGGAGCAAAGGTGAAGGTACTGGGGATGATGCAAAAGCATGCAAATACATGGGCGTCTTTCCTTTTGACAGCAGGCCAGAAACAGAGGAGAGGAAATGCTTGGGCAGCTGCAGCTGTTCTGGTCCAAATATAGCTGCTCGAACACATTGATTACACAGGATCATTATCACTTGCCATTTGCTCTTCTTCACTCTTCATCAATAGAAGTATCATGTTGGTGCTTTCGATCACGTACAAAGAGCACGGTGCAGTCCTGAAACTTACAGATACATAAATTCTCAAGCATTCCACGTTAGGTATCATTTTCTCTCTATACATTATCGACTGACTGGGATGCAGCCAAGTATTCAAGGAGGGAGGGGAAGTAATGGATGGACTAAGATGACCTCACTTTATGTGAGATGCCTTACAAGAGAAAATCTGGAACAACTGGTAGTTGGGCAGTTTTAGAAGAAAGAGATAAAGGATAAAAGATAAACCGACCAGTTTTTCCAGCTCATAGGTAGTTAGGTTTTACTTCAGGAGATGATAAATAAACAGTCTATTAAGATATTTAAGATACACTAGAATAAAACAAATGCACCTAAACACAATTTCCAGCTCCAATTCATACAAGATTCGCTAGCTGCCTAGTAAGCTACCTGGAGAACCTTGCACGATCCCTATTATACCATACATCTGCACTTTAATAGCACAGCTGAAATTCTTATATACACTATGAACTATGTGGAGTGAGGTCTATCCCGCACAGTATGGAAAATATCTATCCGGCTACTGTATCTGTCAGTCTATCTAGCTATCATTTTTAATTGCAGACAGGCAGGGGGCGTGCAAAGGCCACCGGAGAGCAGCCAGAGCTGTATCTGCACAGGCTGAGGCTGCTGGCAGAGGAAAAGTGATCGTGGCAGAGGAGAGATGTAGCAGCGCTGCTCGGTGGGACTCTGTGGCCAGCCGTCTGTCACTTCTTTTAAAACCAGAAATTGTTTTTGTCGGACATTACCGTGAATGGGAAAGATTGAATGCATCTTATAGCACAGTGGCGCCGTGTGAATGTGTCGTGTAATGCACCGAGAAGGATTGCCTCTCGGGGGAAATATTTATGTTTCGGGACGGTTTTGTTGGAGTAGCTAGTTGCTAGCGCTGGGCTAGCGACTGTGCTGGCTACTTGGAACGTATTCTGCAAGGATGATTCGGTGGATACGACAGCAGCTGGTAAATGAAACCGCACGTTCCATCTTCTTCATACATACCGCTTTCCTCTTATTAGTTCGCCACAGCAGCCAGTCTCCTTACGTATTGTAAGGCTTAGCCCGCGGAAAGCAGAATAAACTTTATTTAGAGAGCAAGCTAACATAGCCAATTGGCTGTTGCTGATGTGTTCAAAACATTCCATTTCCCCTTAGTGACAGTCAGGTGTAGGTTACGTTAGCTAACAATTACCTTATCTGCTAGCTGTCAGTAATAAAGAGTTTAGACCTCAACAAGGGACATTGGTTGAGTTCAAATTTGAGCTTGAGGTATAAGTTTGGTTCGAACTTTGATAGCATTTTAACAACTGTCGGGTGATTTCCGTTACTAAATGCACCTGAGAGTTAACTACCTTAACACTAGCTAGCTGGCTAACAACGTCAAACTTGGCAAAGTTATAAAGCGTCTCTGGCTTGCTTTTATCTAGTGTTAACGCACAACTTTCGCTTAGACTGAGCTCAGTTTCAAATGTTCTATTTAAATTTTGTTCAGGGGACTAATAAACTATCTTTAACTGAGCTAGTTAAGACGTAAGCCTCAACACTCGAGGGTAATAATTGACGTTAGCTTGTGTTATTTTAACTTTATTTCGGCCCACTTCTTTGTTCCCTGCTTTCCTTACATGATCTATATCTGTATGTATTATTTGAAATTGAACTGATTTGATTCGTCACACCGCATCCTGTTTCTGCTGTAATCACCTGTTGTTTGTCTGCAAACATGACGGTCGCATTGACGGGCGAAGGCATCAGTTAAACCACAATAGTGGCCCGTTTTGGTACAGTAGAAAGAACGAGTTCTGAATTATGGCTGAAGAAAGCTACAGTGTCACGGTGCTTGTGGCTGTAATCATGAAGGTCTGTGTGGTTATTTCACTATGTTTAAGCAGAGTTGGGATAAGAAGCACATTCAGTGATCGGCAAATGAGAGTGGCGTGACCAGTGGTGAAGAGCCATGTGAATGAGTGATTGCATATTATGAGATTAGCCACACACAAACGGTTGATGTCACCATGTCTACTGAGTTTAATCAGTGTTGGGGCTGTTTTTGACCTCTCCCCGCTCACTGTGCACTCTCTGTAGTTAAGGTTAAGTTAAAGTGACACTTATTAAATTTTATGAGTCATGCTCAGCTTCAAGTTTGCCTGTTTAAAAAAAATCATTTTTGCTTTTGGAGATTAAGAGCACCACAGAGAGTTAGGGGTCTATTTAGAAATGGTACATAGCCTCCTCCTAATTTAAGATAGCTCAGCTCATTTGACCCATCCCGCCTAATTGACCTGGCTGCTTAATTAAAAGTGTAATTAAAATGCACCTTATACAGCTGGCCTAATGAAAACGTTTGTTGAGGGGCATTAGTCTGACCCAAATATCAGCTGGACGGTAGAATGGGGATGTTTGTTCACTCATACTATTTATCAGCTCTTTCTGGTGGAATGAAAAGGGAGAGGGTGGAGAGAGATGTGACAGGTTTTCATTGTCAGTCTTGGTTCAGTTACACTATAAAACAAACCAGAAATTAAAGCATGAAGAATGGTAGCAAAAAAGCAAAGTCTTTGACATACTAGTTTGCAAGCCTGGGAACTGGGTTTTCTAGATGTCTTTATGGAGACTTAAAGTCTGTATGTTATTGCTGACAGATATTAAAAAGACTGGTATAAGTCTTCCTGAGGTTTTGTATATAGTTTAAGTGCACTATGAGAGAAGTATTTAATGAATTACCCTTGCTTTACCAAGTCACGTTAATCATGATATAATCATGAAAAATAGAGCAACTATCAAGAGCGCAAATGAGCAAAAGGAAAAAAAAACATCTGTCTATAGTACTCATCTGTAGTCCATTGAGCAAATGGGAGTTTCCTACATTTTTTTGAGTCTCATTCAGGCTCTTTCCTGGATATTGCTGCAGCAGCCCTTGTAATAATCCACTGACACGCAGCAATAAAACATCCTTATGTCACCCATGATAAAATATCATTCCTTACTCTCTAGCCCTGCTCTGACTACTCTGTTGCTGTGGGTTGTACAACAATATTTTTTTTATAATATTTTATATTTGGTGATGTAGTCCATCAGTTTAGCTTATATGCAGTTTATTTTATTGTATTGCTGTTGTCATCAGTCTTATGTTTAAAACTAGTACCCACTGTACATGAGTACATACTGTTTATTGCCCCCCCCTTTCTTTTTTCTTTTTACAACCACCTCACTTTTTTGTTAACATTTCCATTTACCGGTAGCTCATCGCGTTTGATTAAGTGCCACTTAATCTGTAATATGACCCCTTGGTTGTGTTGCGTTGCCATTATTCAGGGCTGTTCCCCCAAGGCATTGTGGGACTTGTAGGCTTTATGTGGGGACTAATTACCTGTCAGCCTTCAAATTGATGGGGGTATAGAGTCAATGGATGAAAACAAGCTGATTTCAGCTTTATAGTTTTTAGTTATAAGCCTACTTTTATCTTCATTTTCAGTGGTATAATGTTCATTTTTCATACAATGTTCAAAATATATTTAATGCATATATGGTTACGTGAAGGTGTTTAACTCAAAATTGTGAGGTACACCTGGTAGTGGTGTTAAAAATTGAGTAAACCCAGCAGGAGTAAAAGTATCTGTTACTCATCTGTTACTTGTATCCATCCACTCTCAGATTGGCAAGCAGTTTTCAGACATTTGTGCTAGAAATAGAATGTCATAAATTACTGCACTTTTCACTCTAGACTTTACCTTATGTGTTCGGCTTATTACCGCTGGTCCTCAAAACAACAAACCATGTTCAACTGTTTAGGAATATTTTATTTTAAAATAAGTCAACCTCTTCATGTTATGTCTATCCAAACAAATGTCTGCAGAGCCTTCATTAGATAAACTTCCTGCTGCACTGCAGAAATCTGTAATCTTATATAGCAGAGCTGCATCGGATCCACAAAATGCTTTGGCAGCTACCTTGTGAATTGAATTAGCATAAAATTAGTCATTTTTAAGCACAAATGCCAAGTTTGTGCTTTGTGCCAAATGTCAAAATTTTAACTTTTTCTGTATCATATACAAAAATACAGAATATCTTTTAGTCCTTGGACTGTTGATCAGGTAAATAATCCAAAATATTTCCATAGCCATAGTCACACTAGTGGTTGCAGACTGCAGCGCGACTAAAATTGTAGGGCGGTGAGTTGTATCTATTTAACTTTGGTATGTGTCAAGATGGCTAAAAGATGGTGTCGGTCTGTTGTTAGGTTGCAACTGAATGGGGGAAGTCGACAATTACGTGCAGTTTGTTTGAAGTGTCATTAGCTTAACGCTGAACTATAGAGAAAACGGATCCTGTTAAAGCCGTAATGCTGGACTTGCAGAAGCATCGACTGAGGTGCTTCTCTCAATGTTCTCTTTAACATGAGAACATGTTTGTTAGAGCTACGCAGGTTTTTGTGTATTTGGCCATCAGTCATTTTAACTGTAGTTATTGTTCACCAAGATATTAATGATTGGGTAACTTAAATGTTAGTTCCGTGTCGTGCTCAGGCAATTTCCACAGTTGCCTGAAAAACTGGGTGACAAATAGGAACAGAATAAATCTCCAGTAACTGTTGTCTGGATTGCTCACAGCAGTTGCGTAAAGGTGTGTTAAGCATGATGTTTGCACTGTTAAAATTTGTAACTGCTTTAAGCTCTCTGTAAGGATTGACTAATTTTAGTGACTCATCTGTTGCTTTTCTGCCTGTGGGGAATTTTTTGGCTTACAAAAGTTACTTCTTGGCCCCTCACCATCTGCAGTTTCATTTTCTTTAAAAAGAGAACATTAAAATATCCCTGGTTAAGAATTCACAGTGAGCTGTTGCTTGCCATTACTAATAAGACTAGAAAAGTTGCAATATACATATTGCATTTTTATACTACTACAAATAACACTTGTGCAGTAAGCCATTAAGTTAATGGTTTACTGGTTTAATTTAATCATTAAACATTTGTCTACTTTTTCATTCCAATCCAAGACATTTATTAATGCAGTGCTACTGGGACAAACAAGAAAACAAAATGCTTAATTCTACATACTTTCCAATCTCCAGTTGCCCATTAACTTGAAGTAAAGGACAAATATCTCACTAAGACAAATCCACCTTTTAGCTGATATATATATATATATATATATATATTCATTCATTCATGAATGATCCGGTCAAATAGACCTTTGTTTTGTTTTTTAAACTGCTGCTCAGCCGTCAGTAAATGAGTGTTTGCAGACAAGTTGGTGTCTTCCCTTCAAACTACAGACTACTTAAATAATCTACTGTGGATTTCGTTAAGCCAATGGGAAATGCACTCCCTGTCTTGTGATCGGAGGATGCCAGGGGCTCAGGATATTTATGTTACTGAGCCCCAACATGTTTTACATGTGTAA
Organism: Diplotaxodon limnothrissa; assembly: GCF_057381915.1. Taxonomy (NCBI): domain Eukaryota; kingdom Metazoa; phylum Chordata; class Actinopteri; order Cichliformes; family Cichlidae; genus Diplotaxodon; species Diplotaxodon limnothrissa. The sequence goes on along the minus strand of NC_140612.1, from coordinate 10,009,267 downwards.
ACACACACACGTAAAACATCTTGGGGCTCAGTGCCTGTGTGCCCTTTCCTTAATTCTGCAACCACTTCTTCAAAATCCTAATTGGTCATGGTGTTACTACAATGCAGAATTCAGCTTCTTCGTGTACTTTCAACAATGCCTACTGAGCTGTGTATATCAAATAACTGTTGAACAACAGTTTCTTAAAGTTGCTGCAGTGGTTAATTGACCAATGTTTATATAATTTTATAAATGTAAATGCAGAAAAAGAGAGAGAGAAAATTTTCCCTCTTTTTTTCTCTGCCCATTTTTTTAAAGCTGTGAGCTAGGGGTTGGTGGTATAAATGGTATACGGTAGAAACAATATAAATTTGGCCAACGGTAGAGATTTTTACTATACGCTACCACAATAGCGCATGTTGATGGTGTCATCATCAAGCTGCGCCTGTTTTGGTCGAAAGCATCGCAGCGGCTGCAAACAACATCATCTGCAAATTATGCTGGGCGACAGTAATAGCAAAGAGACTAAGCACTTTTGGAATAAGAGGAAAGCCAAAAACTGCGCTTCCTCCACTTCCGTACCATTGATTCAATAATGCCGAATTCTCTAGCACCCGCTCTATTCACGTGCTGTTGCAGTATATCAATGACTAACCTCATATTGTGGCTGGATCTCAGTTGTTCTCCTGACTGAAGTTTGGTCCGTGTATAGCATCCTGCTATGCAATTGCATTTGTCCCTAACCAGGAGAAACCCTCACGTTAATTTTTATCGAGTGGAAAAAAGCGTTCATCCTTCAGCTTCACTGTGCTAATGTTATGCTAACGTAGCTGTTTTGCTAGCGATTACGTAGGACATCATTATATACCAGCTAGTCCATCTTTAGTAACCCTACAAACGTCACTGCTTAGTTTTCTGTCTTCATTTATGTTGGAAGTGATAGCAGAGCTGTACGTTTTAATTTTTTCAGATATCTCAGTCAGAACATGGCATATCATGTTTAGGTGGAAGCTAGCGAGCTAACTTCCTGCTAACTTCTAACTCCGTTGAATTTAATAAATTCTGTTTTCATGGATGCCTGAATGTTAAACTTAATTGTTACACCTGGTAAAGCAGCAATTCTGATCATTTTAATAAAGATGAAAGAATTTAGACAGTTTTTAACTCTCAGTGATGCCGCAATGTTCGTTTGACTTTGGGACCTGAAGCAGACAGAGGTTTTGGACCCAGATTACTCCACAAGGCTCCTGACTACGGTAGCCGTAATGCTCCGACAATCTATCAGGCGGTGCGGCTTCATAGCTTATCAAAGTCGTACTAAAACATTTTTGAGTGCCGTGTACTACATAAAATCTGTTTTGAGGTCAATAAGCACAACCAGAATTCATACATAAGGCGCACTGTCGATTTTTGAGAAAAATTAAAGGATTTTAAGTGTGCCTTTATAGTGTGTAAAATACGTTATACAGAAGAAAAGAATATATCGCGATATACAGTATATCATTACCGCACATGCTTCAAATTATACCGTGATATAGATTTTAGGCCATATCGCCCAGCCCTACTGTGAGCAAATAATACAAAAAGAATAAATGAAGAATACTGAAAATATTGTTTCCACAAGTGGATAACTGATTTGATGCCATCACCTGCATTGCCCATTGGCTGAGTTACTGTATGACAAAGTCATATGAGCTAAAGGCTAACAGGTGTTCTGTTATTCAGTCATTGAACTGCATGTGCTGCATTCATTTTCACGACGGTCAGATGGGAGAAAGATGAAGAGACTGAGAACATTACAAAGTGCTAATGGTTTACATGTGTCCCTGAAAAGAGGTTGATCTTTCTGGGAGTGTAGTGATGTAACCCAGATACATTCCTTTTTGTGTGGTCGGGTGTGCATATTGCGTCACTTACATTTGTGAATAATAGGAAACGCCTCCTTTAGTCATCTGTGTACAGCAGTTGGGTGGGGTTTGTCAGACCAGTCAGCGCCAGAAAATCTTAGAAATGTCACTTGTTGAAAAGTTCACCTTGTTTGTCATTGGTGTTATTTTTCTTACATGTTGAGGGTGTAGTGACTATCAAAGACCTGCCAGAATATGCTGGAGATTTGAATTGCTCAATCTGAATGTAAATATGTTAGAGGTATGTTTTAAGTAGCATGTTTATGAAATATTTGCAAGTGACTTTAAACAACAAGTGCTGCTTTAAAAAGAAATGGAATGCTTTAAATGTGAAATTTTAATATGCAAGTAAAACATGAAAGGTTGTTATGTAATTATATACAGTTCAACCAGAGTATTTAAGTATGGAAGTTAGCTTTGGACAGATTTATGTTGGAGACAGATTGCAATTAGAACATGGCCTCAAATGCAGATGTCCTGCAGTTTGTTTATGCAACAGAGGGAATTATGAATGTATGGTGCACAATTGTTGCAGTATTATAACAATGTGTCTGAAATATATCAAAAACTGTCTAATCATATCCTCCACTTATATCACAAACAATGAGCAGACTAGCCGAGAGTCCAAACACAGCACTGTCCTGAACACAACACAGCAAACCCTGAAGCAGATGAGGTACAGCACGATACCTCATCGTTCTCACCTGAACGATATGTGTCGCCACTCATACAATACTGCCACGTAAGTGCCAATGTAGGAAGACAAGAAGTCAAAAGTGGAAGCAAAGACTTTCAAGCTTTTTGAACTGTTGCAACATCTCCCTCTGTATATCTGAGGGAGATATCTCTGAGCTTCTGTACTGAAATATTATTATGGCAGTAAAAACCAACATGATCATACCCTCGTGTCTTCAACCCAGATGCAGCAGCCATGGTAGAATACAGCAGGTCAGAAAAATTGAGGTGCACAATATGAACGTGTTTGTGTAGTTCTCAGTTAACAACAACATGGAAGTCTAAAGAGCTTGAAAAGCAGGTTGTTTTTTTAAAAAAAAGATGTTTTTCCTCATATTTAAGAGGCTTCTTCATTTCTAAGTCCAAGGTATTTATCTCTAGTTGAGGTTGTCGCTTAGGAAGTGGTTGTTGACCAACTATTAGTTGTGTCATCACATAAGCCAAGATGTGAAAAAAGGCATCGGCCATTACCATCATGATTTCGGGTCAAACCACTGTGACACCTTGCCCCACCCTATCATGTGACCTATTGAGGTCACCTGATGTGAGTGGGGGTTAAGGCACCTGAGAATAGATCTCAAGACTTATCAGTCCAAAAACCGAGAAGATATATGGTTTGTAAGAGGAATAAAATAAACCATCTATGCCACTCACTGAACAGAGTTTGTGGCTTACGATACCAATGGTCAGTGACCTACAATCCAGTCTTGAGATCCCTTCCCATGTCCCTCAACCCCCACTCACTGATGACTATATCTTTATGGTAAGTGGGATTTACACCAGCTGTTTCTGATCTAGTTATTCATGCCTTACCACATTGTTTGCAATAAGGCTTGTCTGCATTCAAGTTGATGGCATTGCTTGTAAAGTTGTTTTGCTTTCATAAATGTGTTATGTTGTCTAACTGTCTGAAAAAGTGAAAATGATTTGACTCTAGGGCTGTGCGATATGACCAAAATCTCATGTCCCGATAACGATATAAATCACAAGAATGTAACATTTTCTGTAAATTCTGTGAATCTCGGGCAGCTCGACTTGCGCGAAGTGTTTCCAGCTGAGCGTCATGAACGTGGAGTTGAGTGTTTTAACCGATGCATGAAACGATACATTTTTTAGACATAAGTTGTAACGGATGCCTTTTTCTTTTTTCTTTTTTTTTTTTTGGGGAAGTATTTATTACACAGCGTGCTGCGGGGAAAAGCCTGTTCTAACGTTTGAGTCTAAGGTATATTTTTAGCACCTGATGGCTCTTTTTTGCTTCTCATCCGTAAACATTCTGCAAACTCTTTCACGCAATTCAGTTTATTTTGAAAAGTCTCAACAGGATCTTGAGCTTTATTGTGAAAGGTTTACGTGGAAAAAAACAAGCGGACACGCGATGGTTTTACTGTCGTGCATAAAAACAGGCACTTGTCCATCTGTAGTGTGGTTATCTTAAATATAAGAGAAAGAGAGAACTTAAATTAATATAGCCACTACAGTGACCATCAGAACGATGAAAAAATATTGCCGTAAACAGTTTATTTTGCGACACCACGAAATAAACAATAGCGTAAAATGAAACGATGGACGTTTTTATATCGTCATCCGATATATATCGTTATATCGAACAGCCCTATTTGACTCTATACTAAAACTAAAACTTTTACCAAGTTTGTTGCATATGGCTGGCTTTTCAGAAATTTGCTTTTAAATGGAAACATACAGTCATCATAAAACAAGGAATGCCACATTGCCATATTCTCACTCTTGATATGTGTATTTACATTCTGTAACAGTAGCGTCGTGTCTGGTATTGCTTCTCTTTCTGTCTCTTACTGTAAAATCTATCAAGCCCCAAACTAAGCTGTGCTGCACTCAACAAAATAACAGCCCACAGAGAAATCACTTTACACTCCCAACTATACAGCAGCTGAAACCACAATGAATAGAAGAACAAAACGTTGCCCCAGGTGGACTTTAGTGCGGTGTAGACTTGCAGTGGTTTATCACACCACCAACAGTATTAAATAACTTGGTTTAAAATAAGATCATAATATTGCAATGACATCATTAACTGCAATTTTATAGTTAGTGTGGTGTTGAAGTGATGATGTTTTAAATCTGGGTAGCTATACAGTTTTGTTTTTGTTTTTTTTAACCTTTCCTTACACTTGTCTGGTGTTTCTGCCTCACCCTTTTCTCCCTCAGGGCTTTGACCCCCCTCATCAGAGTGATACCAGGACAGTGTACGTAGCTAACCGTTTCCCCCAGAATGGCCACTACATACCACAACGCTTTGCCGACAACAGAATCATCTCATCCAAGGTATGTTACAATTATGATCTTAAAATTTGTGTCAAAAGTGCAAGGGGAAAAAAAAAACCCTCTTGATATGAACGCTAACATTTTGCAGTCACAGCAACTATGGCTACAGAAAAATTGTCATTCAGAGAAACTCTAAACTCAGTCTGGTTTCGGACACCAGTGTTGACCAGTGCTAAATACATTAGTGTGTATCTCTGGTGTGGTAGGAGAGAGATAAGCTTAAAGTGTGATTTGTTGATAACAGGATTAGCACAGACAGAAAACTTGTGTGTTGGTGAGAGGCTAGGTAGGTCAGCTAGAACACTGGCAAGACAAAAGGATAACAAAGAAAAGGAGCTAGGGCCTGCCTCCAGCAATCATGACTGTCATTGATTAGCTGGTAGATTAAATGATTGACGGGAGGGTTAAAGCACCTGCTTTAGTCAGGCATTGATTTGAAACTGATTTTGGATAAGGTAAATTCTGCCATTCGTGTGTACTCATACAGTTAGGTCCATATGTGTTTTATATTTTTCCTCTTTACACAGCAATAGAATTTCTTTCAATTAAGATTAGCTCGAAATGCAGAGCTTTGATTCAAAGGGTTTAACAAAAACATTGCATTAACTGCTTAGTAATCACATTTTAATATATGGTCCCCATTTTCAGCTGCTCAAAAGTTATTGGACAAGCAACTGACAACCAGTTTCAGGCGAGGCTTCATTATTTTATGTTAAATGGGGGTGACCTATATTGGCTGTTGACTCCAAATATTCAACTTGTATATTATAGCTTGTCAATGGAACTCCTAAAATGAGCTTGTGAGGTATGCGACACACACACACACAAACAAACACACACCGTTTTTGCTCACGATCACGTTTTATTTATAATAACAATGCGTCGTGACAGCTCGTCCCAGTCCAGCCCTTTCAGGAGATGAGAAGAACTTCAGGAGGGGCCACATCTACAATCTAGTACAATAACCCAGGCACTAGCACAGGCATGTATGGGTGATAGTGGAACTGGGCTGCTAGTGTTTACTGATGATGTGACTGCTGATAGAAGCAGCAAGATGAATTGTGAAGTGTACAGGGCTATACTCGCTGCTCAGAGAGTATCTTAACACAGCATTGATGATGTCCATAGGATCCAGAAGTCATTGACAGCAAAGGATTTTCATTCAAGTATTAAAAATTCCTGTAATTTAAAATGATGCTTCTTTACTTCTGAGCCTATGGAAATTTGGGACTTGATTCAAGTCTTGATTGTTGGATTTTAAAATCCATTGTGGTGGTGCACAGAGGTAAAGCTACCAAAACTTTCATTCTTCAGAAACTTATGGACCTAACTGTCTGTAGCATTTTATCTTAATAAAGTAAGAGAAAGACTTAAACGGCACATTTATTGAGTAAATAAATGTGCAAATGAGCAACCAGTAATCAGTTTATCTGAAGAACACTTTAGCTCAGCACAGCTGCTGTACTCCTTTATCTCAAGCTCCAATTTGGAAATGTCAGTGAACACTCTAGCCATAGACAAGATATTTTACAGGGGTAATCAGAATATCATTTAACTATATTATTGTATTCATGTAAGGTCTTAAATATGGCCAGTATAAATACGACACAGTAAAAGTGTTTTTTTTTTCTGCTCTAATAAACAGTTGCTAGTACAGTAGTTTGAATACCTCCAATACACCATCTATGTATTTGCAATTCAATTCCTCTGTTTTACTTAGTAAAAAAGAACCTTTAGTAGCAATTATTCTGTCCCAGTAAACCCTGAAAGATGTTTTCTTTTTTTTTTATTTCAGTATACAGTTTGGAATTTTGTCCCCAAGAATCTGTTTGAGCAATTCAGAAGGATAGCAAACTTCTACTTCCTCATTATCTTCCTTGTACAGGTAACGATACACAAATGCATGTGAACACTCCTTGACGTATTTCCTCCTCTTAATACAAATGCCTGTGCTCGTTCTTGTGCTTCCGAGCATTGAGTGACTCATCGACTTCTAGGTACCAGAGCAGAGACTGGTCTGCCTCTGTATGAAAGCGACACACTTACTCACTTAGTAATATGTGTGTCTTTGCAGCCAGCCCTAAGCATTAGGCCTTCACTGTGCATCAGTCATTTTATGCTGAAGTAGGATTTGGCTTTCAAATTTTTAGCCTTCTGATTTATTCTGCACTGTGTAGTGAAGCCAAAGCAATCGCCTTGACTCTATTTCACCCACTCAACATGTCAGTGAGGCTGAAGTCACCTTAGCCTCAAATCACTGAGAGAGGGGCCTCTTTTCATCTAAGATGGCCAATTTGACCATTTAAAGATTGCTTTAGATGGGTTTCTAGATGACTGGTGAATTCTTCTGTTAGTGTAGCCATTTACAGAAAGTGTTTGTTAAAGTGTTAAGATATCTTTGATCTTTTCCTTGAGGCGTCTTCCTTTTAAGCAAAGTTTCACTTTACATTCAGTGTTGCTTGCCTAAAGCCTTTGTGGTTACGCTTGAAGCCTAACAAATGTTGCACATTTTCCTCACATGAAAAGTTTGCAGTGCAGTTGTTTTTTATGAACATGCATTGTTTACATTCATGAGTAATTATTTACTTTTTTATTTATTTATTGGATGACTACTTCCACCTGTAGATTAGTGCAACATAGGGCTGCTCAATTAATCGAATTTTAATCTAAATTACGATCTGGGCTTTCAACGATCATTAAAAATGACTGAGCCGATTATTAGCACCTCCCTCGTGCTTTACTCTCGCGCTGCTCCGTGTGGCAAATCGAGCGTACCTCTCTGCATGTCGAACACGCGTCACAACAATTAAGAGGACCCGAGGGAAGCTCGGAAAGCTAAGCAGAAGTTATTTGGAGAGGAGAGTGACTGCCGTTGGTTGAAAAGAGAGGTAAAAAAAACTTCAGTGGTTGGAAACATTATGGGCTCGCAGAGTCAGACGTGGATCAAGTAGACATAGTGTGTAAACTTTGCTACAGTGTCGTAGCTGCACCACAGAGCAACACTGCAAAGTTCACTAAACATGGATGTTTACATTTTTCATTTATTTCTTATATTGCAAACATTTGCACTGTTATCAGTATTTGCACACTATTTTATATTATTTTTTGACAATCTTTAAAGCCATTATTCAATACATTGTTATTGTTAAATAAATATCATCAAATAATTGAGATCTCAATTTCAGTGAAAATAATCGTGATTATCATTTTTGCCATAATCGAGCAGCCCTAGTGCAACAGTGTGAAAGAGTTGCCAGAAACCTGCTTATGAAACACCCCCCAATCCAAAACTAATATCCACTAATAAAAGCACTGCTCAATGGCACTAAATCATTTTAGCTTGGTCTTCAGTTTCACACACTTTGCTCAGCATTTCGTTGTGATTATTAAGACCAGGATATGGGGTGAGGAAATATAATATCCCAGTGACCCTGCTTACAAAGACAGTAATTCAAAAGTGTATGTGAGACTTGTTCTTATCTGATCGTTGACCTTTAAGGGAAGTTATACGGGTTTCCTGTTTATGCACATTGGCCACTACTTCTGTCGTATTTTTCAAGTTGCTCGTTGTTGCAAAAACCACTACCACTTTTACAGTCCCTTTTTTAGTTTGGCATCATCTCTAAACTCTGTTTTGTATTTTTCTTTGAAGTTAATGATAGATACGCCAACTTCCCCAGTAACCAGCGGCCTGCCTCTGTTCTTTGTGATCACAGTAACTGCCATAAAACAGGTGAGAACATAACCACATAGCGGCTTCCTCTTCCTCATGAAAATGTGGAACAAACATGCATGCGTCATCAATGATTATTGTCTATTTGTAGGCAAAGCTCAAAGCTTTTGTTGTTGTACAGAGCACATTTGAAATTATAAAGTATTGATTGAGAACATTTGAAGCATTCCTGTTTCTGACATTAAACACGTTTGTTTAGAATAACTTGCTAAATTTGGCCACTTCTGTTGATCAGTTTCTAGTAGTGCCACACATTCCACACACACAACCATAGTGGGTAAATAAGATTATTTTAACCACCTGCCATCTGCAGTTTGTAACTGGTTGTGTTTCACAGGGCTATGAGGATTGGCTGAGACACAAGGCTGACAATGAGGTGAATGGGGCTCCAGTGTTTGTGGTTCGCAGTGGAAGTCTGGTGCAGACGAGATCCAAGAATATCAGGGTAAGATGATCAAAGTTGTAAAGGACCTTAATCACGCCAGTTATTCCAGTTTAGAAAGAATTTCTTTGGTCCAAGAAAATTATGGTATCAAAAAAAGCTTTTTGCAACTCCTAACGACTCGTAACTAACTTTAGCTTGGATGTTAAAGTGTCATTTCTTTAAATTTGTTCCCATCTAAAGCTTATAAATTCACTCTAACACCTAATTTCCCATGGTACAGTATGCAAACACTCAGAGACCTGTTCAAATAAACCCTGAAACGGTGATATGATTCTGTTATATGTATAATTGTATTTGTATAACTAGCTGCAGCATTTGCCCTTCAAACACTGTGTCATTTTATACCTCGGCTTGTCTGGTAATGGTGGTTGTGTGATGATTATAGGTTTTTCCTGATCTTATCTGACACTATGGAAACACTGTGGGTTGCATGTCTGGGGTCATCACTAAAGACATCACTAAATGTGTACTTTAGTAAAAGAATAAATGAATCACTTGAGGGGTTTTTTCCTCACAGGAAACTAAGTGCCAACAGGAGTGAAATTGTTTAATCTAATACAAAGGATGACTAGTTGCTTTGTGTTTGGTGACCTTTCAGAGTTAATTGTCCTCAGTCTATGGAGAACTACATCTACTTCTAACCTGCTACTCACAAACAACATCTAACTGCATAGCTTCTATTAAATAAGTAACATATGTAGTGTTGTATTACTCTGAAAAGACAAAAAGCTAAAAATTACAAACTGTAATCAAAGGAGCTTGCAAAGAAAAGTGTCTGGACTTCTTTAAGTTGCTTGAAGACGTTTCACCTCTCATCCGAGAAGCTTCTTCAGTTCTAAGGTCAAATGGTGGAGAGTCCCAGATATAACCTAGTGGGAGTGACCCCCTACAGAGGGACAAAAGGACCCCCTGATGATCCTCTAATCGCCTGAGCCAAGGTGTGAAACTGGGCGTGGGTGATTGGGACCCACGCCCAGTTTCAGAGGTCCTTTTGTCCCTCTGTGGGGGGTCACTCCCACTAGGTTTATATCTGGGACTCTCCACCATTTGACCTTAGAACTGAAGAAGCTTCTCGGATGAGAGGTGAAACGTCTTCAAGCAACTTAAAGAAGTCCAGACGCTTTTCTTTGCAAGCTCCTTTGACAACGATGACCTGGATGACTGAGAACCTTCACAGACATACAAACTGTAATATAACAATTAAACATATTGTCTAGAGTGTGAACAATACAGAGTTTTTGTTTGATTTCTGTTCCCACACAAAACATTTGAAACACTCCCAGCGAACTAAAATGCTTCACAACACTTCACTAACCAGTGAGAACGCTCAGTACACTTCTTGGCCAGGCTCTGGAGTAGTAAATAACGTGGAGAATGTACCTCTAACATTTCCATTTACCTAGGCAAATGTTCAGGCAAAACTGTATTCTTTACGTCTTTATGTGGTACTCTACCACATCCTCAAAGCACACCTGACTACAGGACGGCGTGTAGATCTTGCAGCGTGCGCCTAGTACCTGGGTCACATTGACATCAGAACACATTGTCACAATACAAAAACGGCTCTGGAGCTTGTTTAGAAGCAGAGTGAGCCAACATCCTCCAAAGGGTCCAACTGTGGGTGTTTTCATGTACGCTAAAGAGCACAGAGGTCAAAAACAACCAAAAATAAACACATTTGCAAATTTCAATAATAGTTGCACCCCAATCATTTTTAACTTGCCTACAATATATATTTCTTAACAAAGTCATTTAGCTATTTAGTTTTAAACATTTTTAGATTTCTAAAATATTTGTTTGTGTGTGTGTGTGTGTACTTAGGAGAAAAACTCTGTCTGAAAACGTGTGATAATATTGCCTAAGTGATGCTAAACGTATTTTAACTCAATTAAACATCACCGTAAATGTGTGAATACAATTATTTGACAATCCAACTGAAATATAGTGAAAAACTGAACAGACTTTACCCTGTGCCTGCTTCTGTCTATCCATCTAGGTGGGAGACATCGTCCGTGTGGCTAAAGATGAAACGTTCCCAGCAGACCTGGTGTTACTGTCGTCAGATCGTCCAGATGGCACCTGTCACATCACCACAGCCAGTCTTGACGGAGAGACCAATCTCAAGGTCTGACAATAATATGAGTGGTGCTGTTAAACATACTTGGAGGTGTTTAAATCTCTTTAGCTTTGTCACTGAGTTTTCAGAAGCTATTTTCACCTTCTTTTCTTTATCGCAGCTCAAGCAAATACTAGATTTTTGCTTTGTTGAAGTGACACTTATATATTTCACTGTATATTTCTGTTTGGGTCATTTAAAGTATTATTTACATAAAAAACAATATTGAATTTCAGTTGTTGCAAACGTGCTGACATGAATGCATGGCTAATAACCTAGTCAGGAAAATGTGAAACCAATTTTATAAATCGTCTGTGATCTGAGTCACTGCAGTGAGTAATTTTTTTTTGTTTTTGTTTTTTTTTGTTTGTTTTTTTGCTTTTCCTCTCATTTTATCCGTGAGTTTTCACTGTTTTTTCTGTTATAATTTTCCCATTGCTCATTCAGAAAACCACATTTGTCCCACTTGAAGCAATGCTTCCCAGCCATCACTAATTAACCTGGTGTGTGTGTGTGTGTGTGTGTGTGTGTCTGTCTGTCTGTCTGTGTGTGTCTGTCTGTCTGTCTGTGTGTGTCTGTCTGTCTGTCTTTTTTCTAGACCCATTACTCAGTGGCGGAGACATCAGTCTGCCAGTCAGTCTCCCAGCTGGAGGCATTGCAGGCTGTGGTGGAGTGTCAGCAACCAGAACCTGACCTATACAGGTAATCGTCAATTAAGTGTACAGATCCTTCAAGATAAATCTAAGGGTATATTGTGTGGATTCAGACAACAGATGTTTAAAAAAGGTACTTAGTCCCATTAAACCACATAAGAAAAAAAAGCAACAGCAACTTTTTCTGGGTAACTAAAGCAGTCAGAGGGTTATGTAACAATTTGAAAAAGCTGCTCAGAAAAAAACATGTTTACCAAACGTCTGAAGAAAATCTCGTAATACATGAACAAGGCATCTCTCCATATGTGCAGGTGCAAAAGTAAAAAATATAAATGGTTGCAAGTGCAGGTGGATACTTAAATCTGAGGAAGAATTGGCAAAAATCCAGAGGTATGAGGGCAGATGCACCAGCTTGGGTTGTGTTTGGGTGGAGAAACCTGATTGAGTATACAGTCTTAAAAATTCCACTATGATAGCAACCTTTCCTGTCTGTTTGAGAAACTAAAATCTGAACTGTTACCATTTTTTTTATTTTTTTTTTTTTTTTTAACTATTAGAGAGGAATGCACATTGTGTCTGAAAACCTTTTCAATGTGGGATCCTATTTGATAAAGTAGCTCAAGAATTGCCTGCGAGTTAATGTTCAACTTGAGGTTGGTGGATGAAAAAAAACCAAAAACAAAATCTAGCCAGGAAATTATTGTCACAAGACCACAGCTGAACTTTAAATGTAGGATGAAGATTACAATAGACATTCAGACTAATCAGTATTTATCAGTCATAAGATGTAAAATGTTTTGTCATGCTTGGACAAATGGCTTCATTATGTAACTCTCCATAGGCCTAATTTATATTCACAAAGCACTGATTTATGTTGACTGTCCATTAGGGTGTTTTTTAGATCTTTATTGTAACTTGTCTTTTTTTTTGTGGCATCTTGAATGTAGAATATATAGATGCAGTATTAGAGGTCCATTACATTTGCTGCTCATTATCACAAAATGCATAACAATAAAAAAAGAGAGCTTTTTTGTTGTCTTTTTGGGAAAATGCATTTGTTTCTTTATTATTTTTATTGTTATTATATATTATTAAAATTGCATCTGTCACACATTGGGTCGATATAGTCTGACCAAAATTTAATCTCTGAATGTCAGCTTTCTCTGGCATTTCTATTTGTCATTTCTTCTAAGTGCTCTATGAGTCACAAAGCTTCCTTAAGCTGCAGAGGCATTAATCCAATTACTTAAATATGTCAGAGAATGGTGGATGAATAAAAATATAAACATAGGCTTTAAAGTAATTTGGTCATCACAGTGCATGTAAGTCTCAGGTTTTCTGTCCTTTCCTGAATTTTTCCTTTTACTTTGTGCATACGAACAGAGTATCCTGTTTGGTTTATCAATCCACTTAACTCTGTTTTTTCTTTCTTTCTTCTTTTTCCCAGATTTGTTGGTCGTATGACGGTGACTCAGCATGGGGAGGAGATAGTTAGGTGAGATGAGTTTTCTGTCTATTATAGTACCAGCTATAAGCACAAGAGCTAAGGATACAGCACCATTAAAAGAGAGTGAACATAAAAAAATAAATGAAAATTGTTACTTAAATATGGAGACTGTGCATTCATTGTAAGATGCATAATGTCATTGGATACAGATACAGATGTATTTTTCTCTTGTTTGTATTTGTCAGACCGCTGGGTCCAGAGAATTTGCTGCTGCGAGGGGCCAGGTTGAAAAATACTAAAGAAATCTTTGGTGAGTCAAAATAAAAGGAACAAAAATAAATGGTTCAGCAAAGCACAAACTTCACGTAAGAATGAGGCCGATTAAGAATTCACATTTTTCGCTACATTTGGAAGTATGATTTACCTTTTTGTGCTGTTGCAGGAGTGGCTGTTTATACAGGCATGGAGTCCAAGATGGCACTCAACTATAAATGCAAGTCCCAGAAACGCTCTGCCGTAGAGAAGTAAGCTATTTTATTATTGCTTTTTAAGATGTGCTTAATGAAGTCTCCAACTTAATATTTCCCAATGTTCACGATGTCAGGTCCATGAATACCTTCCTCATCATCTACCTGATCATCTTGCTGTCCGAGGCCATTCTCAGCACCATCCTAAAGTACGCCTGGCAGGCTGAGATCAAATGGGACGAACCTTTCTACAACCAAAAGACAGAAGCGGAGAGAAACAGCAGTCCGGTTAGTCTGCTTTGTTTTCACGACCAGAGGAATGCATTCTTATTGATCTGTTTTTGTGAAGACTGCAGGCTATCGGCTCCAGAGATTAGATGAGTTGAGATTTTAGTTGACATTCCACTTCTTCTCTCTGTTTACATTTGCACCCTGCGCTGTCCTTCACTTTCTGATCCCCGTAAAAAGGGGCCTATAATGTAATGTAGATGTAAGTTAATTAATGGTAAAGATTCTTTGAATTGACATGCACAGTACGTCTACAAAACTACTTGTGTTAGTGTTTCTAGATTTTGTGACAAGACACTAGAAAGGAAATGCCTGTCACTGGGCCAGCCTGCCAGCCTATCAGCCAACCTGCCAGCAGTAATCAGTCACGGGGAACAATAGCCCTTATGTATTGAGACAGCAAGAGATTAAAAAATAAAAATAAAAATCATAGTTGTGCACAAGCCGTCCTGCTTCCTGGACACCCAGGAAAAAAACCTAGGAAATAATAAAGCTCTTGTAAAGTCTGAACTCTTTCTAATATCCCGGTCCAAGGATAACTAAACTTATATTTGTAATATTAAATCACACATTTCTAAGAGTCCTTCTTGTGTCTATAATGCAGACAAACGTATATCTAAGTCATTAATTATAATTTCTTTATTTTAATTAGCATGTTAGTCAGGCTCACATAAAGGCTTATACAGTGCAAACATGGCTTTTAATAGCTGCTCATATGTTCAGTCTGTGCTCCTTATCCTTTCCTGTCAGTTAAATAATCAGTCCCTTAATGTCAGTGAATTACCTCGCCTACTTTGGTTTCATTATTCTGTATATGGCTGAGATATATGTAAGCGAATTTATTGAAAGACAGTCTTAATATTCTCCTGCATTTTTTTGTAATGCTTCTCTCATACAGTTTATATAATTTCTCTTTCTTGCAGCAGTGCAAGCGACTTGCATGTATATAAATTTACTTTATACTTTTCATTGTACTGCTCTCTTGTCCTCTCTTTAAATAAAAAAGAATCTGTCATGTTCTTTCAGATCTTAAAGTTCATCTCAGACTTTTTGGCTTTTCTGGTGCTCTATAACTTCATCATCCCTATCTCGCTCTATGTTACTGTGGAGATGCAAAAGTTCCTTGGCTCTTTTTTCATTGGCTGGGATTTGGACCTTTACCATGAGGAAAGTGACCAGAAAGCTCAAGTCAATACCTCTGACCTCAATGAAGAGTTGGGACAGGTATGAAAGAGGAATGACGATGCCTATGTATGCATATTACAAAGCACACCCTGAACATGGATATGCATGGATGTCCTGCTGTATCATCGGAGTTTTAGTGTTGTATATAAAAATAGCATATACTGTAAAATATTTTACATTTATATGAAATATCATGAATTTTTAGTAATTTAGAAATATGAACCGGTTTGAATCGGTGAATTACGTTTATGTACATATTCAGTATACAGCATACAACTATGCCGACTTTAATGGTTAGTGTACTTCTGTGAGCATCTGTGTGTTTCTGTTTTTCAGGTGGAATATGTGTTTACTGATAAGACGGGCACACTAACAGAAAATGAAATGCAGTTCCGCGAGTGTTCGATTAATGGAACCAAGTACCGGGAAGTTAATGGCAAACTTTTACCAGAGGGAATGACAGACGACTCGCCAGATGGTTCTATGCCTCCCCTGGTATTGCATATATATATTGCAGGCTTGGTTCTTTTCTTTTTCTGTTTTTTTTTTTTAAATAACATGCTGTGTTTGTATCCATCAAGAAAAGAGAGAGAGAGAAAATAAAAATTTATGTCTCATCTTTCCTTCCAGATGGGTGACGAATTGTTATTTCTCAAGGCAGTGTCACTTTGTCACACAGTTCAGATCAGCTACGACCAGTCAGACTGCCTGGCTGTGGGAGGAGACCCATTCTCCCATGCCAACGGGGTCTCTTCCAGTCCCATGGAGTACTACGCCTCTTCACCGGATGAGAAAGCTTTAGTAGAGGCAACAAAAAGGTAAGGTGACACTTGAGCTTCCTCTTCTGCAAGTTTTAGGTTCACAGGTTAAAATTTATGCACAAAAAACAGACTGACGAAGTTGTTGCTGTGCGTTGTGATGTTAGACATTAAGAGCTGGTGGTTGCACCGGACTGCAGAGGTTGCGACACAGGAAATGTGTAAATTGTAGTCTGCATCCCAGTAATGCCACAACAAAACGTCTTAAAGGTCTTTATTAATTTAAGGATTCCTCAAATCTTAGTCTTCTTTAAACTTTAAAGATGAGTTTGGTTTTGTCTGTGCCTTTCTAGATGGGTCAGTGATTGGCACTGGCAACTCACAGCAAGGTTTGTTCAAACCCCAGCTGGGGTCCTTTCGTGTGGAGTAAACACGTTTTCCCTGTGGCAGTGTCACTTTCCTCCAGATACCAGTGACATGCATGTTAGGTTAATTGGTGATATCCTAAATTTGCTGTGGATGTGATGTAGAATAGGTGCAGTCTAAAGTGCTGAGAACTGGAAATATGCTATATAAATGAAAGTGTATAAGAATCCTTGCTTTGACATGATTCATACTGTACTGATTGTGTTAGCTGCAAAGGGAAATTTGGTGGGGGGGGGGGACACTGAGGTTGGGCTGCTGACCACTTGTTCCTTTCAGTGTTGCAATAATACTATATGGGCAGCAATTCAATATCCAGGAAGCGATTCAAAAACCCAAGCTGACCACTGTGGGAATATGTCCTGAAAGGGCAAACGCAGTATTGTGAGCACATTCTGCTTTGCTGCTTAAACATTAGGCAGCTAAAGAAACTGGAATCAAAACACCACCTCTAGATCTACAAGAAAACCTTGATAAATTGATCATTTCTGCATGTAGCTGTTTAGGACCAAGCTATGGTCTGCTTGTCCACGAGTGTTTTAAGGTCTACTTGGGTCAGACTGACGTTAAGTTCATCGTTGGACGTTTAGCATAAGGCTCTGTTTGGATGTGTGTGTTTCTGCCCATTTTTATGAGAGCTATGTGAGTTCGTCCAAAGAGAACTGCAGTGCATCAATTGCACATGCGCCGGTCTGGCAGACTTCCAAGTGGGCTTAAAGGAAGCATAACCGGAATGACTGCCTGTCTGTGCTGTCTGTGTCGTCATCCATTGTAAATTATAATTTGTACCTTAAAGTAAATCCACCCATTGATTCAGGATCCTGTTTTGCAGGATCACCCTATGAAACTGGAAGTCCAGACAGTAGAGTTCAGTGCTTAGAGTGTTTTGTTTTTTCTGCTGCAAAACAGCTTTTAAAAAGTTTCTAATGCTGTGTAAATTTCAAATAAAGACAGAAAGCAGTCATTTAGACTTAAATTCCATTTATTCAAAGTACAGAGAGAATGGATGGATAACTGAATGAATTATGTATTGATTCGGTGTCCTGAGAAAAATGCTACAGCTTGCAGTTATAGGTAGTTGTTGTAAGATGTTAATATAAGTGCTGGGGTTTGTTTTATTTTATATTTTTTCTCTCTCAGGATTGGAGTGGCCTTCTCTTGCAGCAACGGAGATACCATGGAAATCAAAACTTTTGGCAAGTTAGAAAAGTATGTCACCTTGTGCATTTTTAAAATCACAAATAAGATTACAGTGGATTGTTGTTTTTCTTAATCTCACTCAGGAGATATTCCATGCTCTCATAGTTTTTAAAGTAAAATAATAAAAAACCTGCAGCCAAAAAATAAATCGCCCCTGTTCAAAACGAGTAACTAATCAATGTCTGACGGGTCTTTGTTTGGACACTCAGGTATAAACTGCTCCATGTACTCGAGTTTGATCCTAACCGCAGGAGGATGAGTGTCATACTGCAAACTCCCTCAGGTAATACCACGTTCTTCAGCTGAGCTGTACGTTTGTTGCAAGTGAAAAAAATGAAATTAACCATTAACAATAAAAACAGAAACATTGAGAAGTTGATAATATTCTAAAATAAGCGAAAAATGGAACGCTTATGTTTACAAGTATAATATAGTAAGTTTTTTTGTATTTTATTTTATATTTTTATTGAAAATTGACATTTTAATGCATATTTAGCGTATATGTTCTTGCTGTGTTGCTTTTCAAGGAGGCAAAGTGCTGTTCACCAAGGGGGCGGAGTCTGCCATTTTGCCTTTCGCGACTAGTGGTGAGATCGAAAAGACAAGGCTGCACGTTGATGAGTTTGCCATGGTAAGATTTTTGTTATTTATTTATTTGTTTGTTTGTTTTCCTCTCTAAATATTAACCAGATGCTTATATTTTCACAATCATGATACAGATTCATCACCCCTTAAGCCCAATATTTTTGGGGATTTTTCATCTGTTGCAGAAACACATTTTTTTTTTTTAACCATTGAAGTCACACACATCAGCTGCACATGTATTATTTAATAGGATACAAATGACTTACCTGTCTAGAGGTAATATGATTATCAATATGAAACTTCCCGATATCCCTGTGGTCAGATGTCTGAGACAAATTGGATGAAGTTGATACATCTGTCTTCAAAAGAAACCTTTAAATATATATATTTTGATTTATGTCCTCAGATTTGTGTCTGTATGTGTAGGCCTGACATTTTTCAGTGTTACAGTGATTACTTTTGGCTCTCTGTTCCCATTACATTGTAAATTCCTCGCCACAACAGACACACACACACACACACACACACACGCACTGCCCTCACATCATGCCATCATACGTCAGTACCCAGGAGTCGGTGGGTTGATTTGTGGTCATCTACCCCTTAGGCTCGCTCTGTGATTTAGAGTCAAGCTTTAATAATTTGTTTTTCTCGTCTTTCTTTCTCTTTGCTTCTTTGTTTCCTGGATTCATTTCTTCCCATCATTCTCTTATGATTTTTTTCCCAACCTTGCCGACATTTGACCTTACCATCTACCCAAACGTGGTGTCTCATTTTATCCTTCATCATTTTATCAACCTTTCTTTTGATATTTCTTCTTTTTCTTCCCTGTTTTGAATCATTTTTCTAAACTCCATTCTCCTAATTTAATTATAGAAAGGTTTGCGAACCCTGGTTGTAGCATGCCGCCACTTCAGTCCGGAGGAGTACATCGATGTGGACAAGAAACTAAACAGTGCCCGCACTGCGCTGCAGCAGAGGGAGGAGAGACTGCAGGAAGCCTTCAGCTACATTGAAAAAGACTTGCAGCTCCTGGGAGCAACAGGAGTGGAGGACAAGTATGGAGACTCAAAACATAAAATAAAATATCTTGACATTCTCATCACATTCATAACCCGTGCTAATCAATACAGAAAGGATTTTGCATTGAGTATCCACACCTAAAACAGTATTAAGGACAAACACAGTCTCGCTAAACTAATAATACACAAAGCAGGCTTTTGATGTGTGCATTGAACACAAAGTAATAATCTACAATCTAGGCTTAAGTAGAGTCAAGTGAACTAGGTAGACTCAGGTCTTTTTTTTTTTTTTAATACAATGTTTGCTATAAATTAAAGCATCAATTCTTTTAAATCAAGAAGAAATGGTTTAATTTGGTCAGTACAATCAGTACACTGAAGTACTGTGGTTTGCTTTTCCAAACACTTGTGTGTAATCTGAGTCAATTTTTAGGAATGTGGGGTTAAGATAATGTTAATTGTAAGTGTTGCTCAATGCTACATGATTATGGGCATCAAATTAGATCAATTTAAACAACTGACCACTGTACTATTTGAAGATGGTCAACTTTAAAAACAGGATGCCATTGTACAGGAGTAGATGATTTATGTGCCACACAGGCTTCTGGATTTTTTTTCTTTATGCTGGCCAATTTCAGTTGACAATTTGTCCGTCCACTTTGGTGATCGAGATCTGGATACCTGAGCAGCTATTAGATAAAATCAAGAACTTGAAGGACCAGTAGGCTTATGCCATGGCAAAACATCTGTCACCCATCCATCTGTAATTTATCGTGGTTGAAGACACTTAAGTTTGTGAAGATGTTTCACCTCTCATCCAGGGGTCCTGGTTATTTAAAGTGTAGTTGGGTTACGTTAAGGGTGAAACCACTCTAAAGGTGCCAATATACCCTCCGTCGTGGCAGGAAGCCGCTGCAGTATTCTCATAAACGTCAGGTTTCACCACTCAGACAATATCGCGTCATGCGCTCTAATAAGGAGGCGAAGTTGTGAAAACCATCTCCCACACAACAAGCAACGCGGTGAGCATAAAAACTGTGAGACCTTGCCCCGTAATGAGCTGAGGTGTGAGTTGACCCATGCCATTTTTTTCACACCTTGGCTCATGTGATAACTCGCAACCTCAAAATGGGACAACCCCCTCCGGGGATTAAATACATTGCACACACCACCTTTTGGTTTTAGAACTGAAGCTCCTTTGAGAGATGAAGTGTCTTCTCAAATTGAAAGAAGTACAGTTGCCTTCTTTTTAAAAAATCTTTTATTCAAGCTCTTAAGACTACCATGACTAGGATGAGACCTTACACAGACAGGTATTCACCTAATTTGGTCTCAGGGTGTAATGGTTAAGTCCTATTGGTAGCTTTACCGGCACTTTAGACATTTTTGCAAGAATCACTAGAATCACTTGGTCAGAGATTCATTTGTCATGTTTATCACTATTTGTGAGCCTTCTTGAGTTCTCAATGGATTTGAAATCTCAACAGTTTGTGCAGTACAGTGGTCCCTCGTTTATCTCAGGAGTTACATTCCAAAAATAACACGCGATACGTAAAATCTGCGAAGTAGCCAACTTTATTTTTTACAATTATTTTAGATGTTTTAAGGCTGTAAAACCCCTCACTACACACTTTATACACTTTTCAAAGACTGGCATGGACGTTTTCACACTTTTCTCTCTTGTTTAAACACTCTTAAAGCTCAAACCTTTGTAAAAGAAAATGACCAGTATTATAGAATGAAACCAAAGGCAGTTGCCTTTGACGGTGCAAAGCTTTTCGTCGACATTGTTGTGTTGGTTGGGGAGAAAGCTTACAAACATACAGTACAGCGCTTCAGAGTCACACTGCTAGCGATCAAAGATTTATGTAAATTTGACAAGCTGAACGCATTCTGTACTGTACAGAGACACGGCACGAGATTGATCGACAATGGTGTACAGCCAATCAGGACGCAGAACACAATGCGCTGTTTAAAAAAAAAAAAAAAAAAACATGGAAAATTGCACACGAAAAAATCTGCGAAACTCCGAGGCCACGAAAGGTGAACCGCATTATAGCGAGGGACCACTGTACGCCCAACTGCTGACAACAAAACTCGGAATCTTATTTCTGTAATTCACACATTCCCAAAAAAAAAAAAGTAAGTTTTGAGAAATGGACATCATCCACAGTGGATCAAATCTGCTTGTGTTTTGTTGTTGCTGTCTTAGGCTTTTTTTGTCATGGGCTTCCACCCCCCCCCAAAAAAGAGAAAAAAATTCAAAACTGAAGAAACACACAGGCAAAACAGACAGATAAACACAGTGGGAAGATTTTTAACAGACAATAAATAGTCAGCAGGGAGAAGAAGACGTCACCTCACCGAGCCTCTCTGGAAATGAATGTTGATGTGTGTTTGCAGCCGCTCGCCATCTGCTCCTCACATAAGCCTCTTGCGTCTCCCACTTTGTTTATCTTTTTGCTCGCTCTCCCTTTTTCCCACTGCTCTGCTTCTGTATCTGAAATGAGATCCTCCCGGGGCACGGATGTTCACGGTCAAAGAATCTCCTCTGGTATGGAAGATGAGATGAAGGGTTCCCTCCAACATCTGTGTAACATGAAAAATGTAATGCCGATTGGCATAAAAATATTAGACCAGATCAACTGTCTTTGAATCTTTTGAAAAATAACTGCAGCGAAAAACACAAAGTAGTCAGTCACCCTCTGCTCACCAGTTCTTGCTAACCCTTCAGTAGATGTGTTAAATTATGAAGCTTAGTTTGATCAGTTCCATCAAGTTACCCACACTTTGTCTGCGTTACCTTGGAGACCAAAGTGTTTATTTTCTCTCTTTCTTGTATCCCTAGACTTCAGGACAAGGTCCAGGAGACCATTGAGGCTTTGCGACTCGCAGGAATCAAAGTATGGGTGCTGACAGGGGACAAACATGAGACGGCAGTCAGTGTAAGCCTGTCCTGTGGCCACTTCCACAGAACCATGAACATCCTGGAGCTCCTGCAGCAGCACTCTGATAACGAGTGTGCTGAGCAGCTCCGCATACTGTCCAGGAGGTAGGTGTGATTCTGCTGAAAGTAATGATGTTATCTGACAGCATACATGTTGTTTAATTTTGTGTGTATATATATCCCCCTGACCTCATATTGTGTTCTTTTTTTTAACTTTTTCTCTGTCTGTTCGCAGGTTAAGGGAGGACCATGTCATACAGCATGGATTGGTTGTAGATGGAGCTAGTCTGTCTTTAGCATTGAGGGAACACGAGAAGCTCTTTATGGAAGTGTGTAAAAACTGTTCAGCTGTGCTGTGCTGCCGCATGGCCCCACTGCAGAAAGCTAAGGTATTGTTGTCTTGTAAGCATTTTTAATTGTTTGTGGGTGGATGGGGTTCCTTTGTTGTTGTTTTTTTGGGGGGTTTTTTATGTTTGTTTGTTTTTTGTCTCTGCAAATTTTCTGAAGCTCACCTGTGATGCCATTGTTACTTTGTTATGTCTAGGTTGTGCGTCTTTTAAAGACATCTCCAGAAAAACCCATCACCTTAGCTATTGGGGATGGAGCCAATGATGTCAGTATGATACAGGAAGCCCATGTGGGCATAGGTAAACACTTAGCTCACGTAGATACAGACTGTATTGTCTCACATGACATGGTATTAGTGTTCTGCAGTGTGATCTCCAGTATGTCTGTGTCTCCAGGTATCATGGGGAAGGAGGGTCGTCAGGCTGTGAGAAACAGCGACTATGCAATTGCCAGGTTCAAGTTCCTGGCCAAACTCCTGCTGGTCCACGGGCACTTCTACTACATTCGAATAGCTACTCTTGTACAGTACTTTTTCTACAAGGTAAGATCTAGAAAGAGACTTTCTACTTCCGCTGTAATTGTTCAGTCCCACTAGAATGAAAATACAAGACACATTCCCTGTGACTAAGAGAAATCGGTGTGTTTTTATTTGTTTTGTTTTTGTTTTTTTTAATTTAGCAAAAAATTGCATGTATTTGCAGTAACTCCTTTAAGTCAAAAAGGAATTGCACAGGTTGCCTGGTGGGAGTCAACCCAGCTCCAAACAGTGGTGCTCTGCAATCATTTTCAGATTGGTGAAGGTTTGCAAAATATTGCTGTGTAATTTATAAATGCTCACAAATTCAGTCTCAGTCTGAGTGCAGCTGGTCTGTGATGCATCTCTTTGCAAAAGAAGACTCTGCCTAATTGGTTGCCAAATGGGTGTATTCTGGTTATTTTCCTATCTGAAACAAGTTTGCACAGGGCCTGTTTTTACATTTTCAAATAACAAATCACTTATCTGTGGAGAACTTCTACATTTCTGTTCAGGAGATTTGGTGGTTCTCTAAATGTGAATTCTGTGTCTATAGATGGCAACAGATTTGCAATTTTTGCTGATTTATCCCAGTTATTTGCTGTGTAATTGCACGTAATTGCCAACTTAACCCCATTCAGATAACAGACTGACTCTTTTATTGTCATTTTATCATTGTCGTGATACAATTACTCACTGACTTGGTTCCCATCTTCAAAGACACCATCTCAAAGGCAACGGGACTACAGGTTCACTGCACACAGTCACAATAATTTAGCTTGTGCCATGGCCTCCAACCACTGTTTCCCCTAGTGTGACCGTAGCATAACTAAGAGCGTGTTCAGTTGTGTCTCCTGTCACTGCAATATTTTTAATGTTTCTTTCCTTCACTCTGTCTTTTCTAGAATGTGTGTTTTATCACGCCGCAGTTTTTATACCAGTTCTTCTGTTTGTTTTCACAACAAGTAAGTCTCACACTCTCTGTATCTTTGTCTTTTTAATGTCAGTGGTGTTTTGGTCCTAATTTTGTGCTCTGCTTTACCAGCGTATCTTATTAGGTATCAGATTGAGTGCATTTTTATAGATTTTTTTTCTTTTTCGATGTCTCTTGTAGTGAATCTGTGTTAAATAAAAACGAAAATGGATCTTATTATTTATAGGCTTTAAAATTAAGAATCAGAAGTCTATTGAATTTCTGTCTTTTCAATTATTTATGTAGCATGGTTTTGGAAGCCAGTCCCAAAATATTATTAACCATGTAACACTATAGTTTTTACTGGGAGGCCATATTATAATCCTCTTGCCTCATCTTCTAGTACAGTGTGTGTGTTCCTACTCATTTGTTTTTCCGCTTTGCTCCAACTCTGCTCCGCCTCGCTCCCTGATATCTTTAAGGTCTGTTGAACAAGTTGTGGATATCAGTTCTTGTTAATGGGTCATTGATGAGTGAAATGCTGTCTCTGTCCAACCTAGACTCTGTACGACAGTGTTTATCTGACACTGTACAACATCTGCTTCACCTCGCTGCCAATCCTTGTGTACAGTCTGTTTGAACAGCTGGTCCATCCGCATGTATTGCAGAACAAACCTGGCCTGTACAGGTGAGCTTATATGTCATCTCTAGGTGAACACTACTTTGTATATTGTTTTCTGTTATGTCATCATCTATATAGACAGTTGGCCCACTGTTTCTTTTTTTTGTGTGTTAATTGGAATTTTATGTAATGTTTTTAAATTGGCTGTTAGCATCTAGATGCTGCTTGTTACATAAATCATTTTATTTTTCAGAACTGCTAAATTGCAATGTATTTATTTATTCATCACAGTGAAACATGCAACTTTGCTTGGATCCTATGAATGCTCTTAAGGATTATGATTAAAAAAAACCTTTTATTTATTTATTTTCTGCAGGGATATTAGCAAGAACTCTCTGCTCTCTTTCCGGACCTTCTTGTACTGGACTGTGTTGGGTTTCTGTCACGCCTTTGTCTTCTTCTTTGGATCCTACATACTAATGGGAGAGGACACCACACTTATGGGCAATGGACAGGTATGTGTTTTCATGCTCTATGATGCTGATATCAGTCAAATGTTAGTTCAGAGCAAAAAAGGGAAAAGTAGCAAACTGATACTATAGAGTAACCATTCGTGATTGCATCTTGTTGTGTTGCGGACATTAACGGGACTGTTTACCCGCTGGTATTTTTGCACTCACGTCTTCCCTTCATCTTGCACTTTTCTTATCTGTCTCTTTGTCGTTCTTTTTGTTTAAGAGCATAACAAATCTTCCCTTTTCTGTCCTGCTGCATATCTCATCATCTTTCTTTCTTTCTGAAGTTTGGTATTTCCGAAAGCACTCACTTTTACTGCACTCTCTTGGTTGTCTTTTTCTTCTGTCCTTTGTTGATTACGCCTTTTCCCTTTTGCCTTCATGCTGTGCATGTCTTCAGATCTTGCGAGCTAACAGGCAGCTGGTAAGAGTCTGCTCTACAGATGAATGCATGTCTTCTTAGGGAGCTAATGAGAGAACTCCCAGAAAGATTTTCTTTTAAGTGAAATATTAAATTATTAGTAATGATGCTATTCAAGAGCATGAATTTAAGTGGCTAGTCTATAGCATTTACATTAGTGGTGTCTTGAAATATGCTGAATCAACTCATAGTAGAGTTACATGGCTTGGTTTAATCATTTCCTACCTCTCCTGTACCCTTAATGGCGATTTTTGAGTATATACAGTATTTTACAATATATTATATTTTGAGTTTGATGACCATTAGAATAGAATAGAATTTCTGCCTTTTTCAAAGCGTAGCTGCATAGGCAGAAACCATCTTCACTAACATCTAGTCAGATTTTTCTATAAGTAGGTAGATATCAGTTAGGGGACCGAGTTTGTAAAAGATTTTAGTTTAAATCATAATTCTGAAAGTAGCGAGCACAAACTTGAACTGTATTCCTATCACAGGTCCAGAAATGGTGTTTACTCCCCTGTGTGTCACTATTAGCCCTCAATGTTCGGACACCAGCAGGGTCCTGAACTGGCTGGCAACAAAACAATGTCTCCCACAGCTCTCAACCTATAAGTAGAACAGTGGAGCTACTGATGGTACTCACACAGTTGGAGGCCGAGGTCTTATTTTGGGCACCGTGATGCCAAAACAACTTGTTAACCAAGGCTACAGTCATAGTGAACTTGTCTCTCTTTGCACCACATGTGTAGACTAAAGCTTGTCAGTGATCCAAGGGAACAAGAGCAGTAGGGTAACGACGTCCCTTATACAGATGCGAACACACAGTCTGTACATTTATGCAAAGCTTCTGTTTTCCCCTCCTCATGAAATCATTTTCAGGAAGTGCCAAACTACATTGTAATGCTGTTTATTATTATTAACTGAAGTACTTGTATGTCTGTTTCTGTAGATGTTTGGGAACTGGACATTTGGAACACTGGTCTTTACTGTCATGGTCATCACTGTCACGTTAAAGGTAAATGATATCAAATATTATACCCTATCAACAAACCACTGTACTCTTTCTGAAGAAGCAGTTGTGTTTGGAACGTTTTGTAATGTTTACGACACTCATGGTTACATTTGAAGCTTTCAGAGTAATGAGTGGTGGGTTCATATAATAGCAGGCACTCTCCCAGTCAGATTTGTATGTATGCTACCTGCTGAGAACAAAGCAGCAGGAAGCCAAGTTATTCAGTGAGTGTAAACAAGGGCTGGGAAAGAAGTATCCAGTGACACATCTTCAGCTTAGCTGGAGTTTTGCTTACATGTAGGAATTTATAATAAGTTGACAAGCTGACACTGAAGTACATCAGCAATTTATTTTTGAGTGTTTGAGTCTTTTCTCATGTAATGCCCTCTAAGGATGATGGCTGATGTTTGCATAGCAGAAAGCTGAGAAACGCATGCAGTTTCAAAAGGAGACATTTGTATTGTCAAAGTCTCGTTAATGAAATATGTTGAAAGATGTTGTGATGAGGATGATGTCAGTGGCCATTAATTCGAGAAGATAATTTATCAGTGTCACCTCAAGGTCTCTCTTTATAGCACGGAGGAAGATTGCTGTAGTTTATTGATGCACTGCCTGTCCCTGGATCCATGTTTTACACCCATCTTTCTTTTCCTCCCCCTCCTGTATGTGTGTAACGTCAGCTTGCATTAGAGACTCATTTTTGGACGTGGATGAACCATTTTGTGACATGGGGCTCAATTGCCTTCTATTTCATCTTCTCTCTCTTCTATGGAGGCATCATCTGGTAAGAACACCTTCTTGGCAAGTTCTTTTTGCTTCTGGAAAGTGATGCTTTTAAACTCAGTTACTTCCTGTGTGCTGTATGTTTATCTCAAATAGGTCTGGGCAACAGGAACAAAAAAAAAAAGCTCTTACCACTTTTTTTTTCAGGTTTTTTTTCTCATATATATTAAACATTTAAATATTATTTTCTGTTAGAAGCTGAGCATGACAAATGTACAATACACAGAAAAATAGAACAATATACAGATCTGTAATTCTGTGTGTCTACAGTCATCTAAAATATTAATTCTGACCAATAAGATGATTTATATAGATTCAAACAGTTTTTGGGGGGAACAACACCAAAAATAAACAAAGCTTTCTGTATATATCATCAGTAAAAATTCAGGAATCTTTCAAATATAAAAAAGAGAACATAAACTAAAGTGATATATTCACACAATTGTGGTGTGCTAATGCTTCAAGACAACAATCCATCCATCCGTCCATCCTTTCACTTATCCAATTCAGGGTTGCGGGGGCGGGACTGGGAGCTATTCTAGCTCCCGTAGTGCGAGAGATGGGGTTCACCACGTGTAGGTCGTCAGTCTGTCGCAGGCCTAACTGTCAAGTTTTTCTAAAATATATAAATAGAAATGGTTTGAGAAAGCACAAGAAGCACAGGATTGAAATGCATTGTTTTTGACCACAAATCCGATCAGGTGGTGAAGTATGATAGCTTTGCAGATCTCTCTACACTCCTGTGTAGCTGGGACAGTGCTGTCTGAGAGAAATGTTTACAGCTAGTTGAACCAGCAGCTTCAATCAACATTTTCAACTGTGCTTACTTGCATCATACAGATTACAATAAGGTATTGCATTGTGCAGGTAAACAGTTAGCTGTGCATGGTGTAAGCATGTCCTTGCTTCAGGTGCTTATGTGGCATTTATGTGGAAACGTGCTTTCAACTCATTTTGCAATGTATGTTGCTCTGCTTCTTTATCAGGCTTTAGCAAAGTCCTCAGATTCTTCTTTTGAATAATAAGCTTGTCCTTTTATGGCTGTCATGTTCACTAACGCTGCAGTAGCACAAACATTAGCACATGTGCTGCTGCCAGCGGCTCCTCCTACACTGATGTCAGTGTTCCAACCATGTCCGTCCCCATGATTGGTTTGACAGGGTACTATTCTCACTGGCCTCTCGTATTGTCTGTGAAAACATGGATGTAGTGAGTTCTATCGGCTTTATATTGAGCATTGTCTCATATTTCTATTGAGGGAAAAATTACTTCATAATGACTATTTTAGTGTTTTATTGCCCAGCCCTGATGTCAAACTATACCTCACACTAGAGCAGGGCGATATGACCAAAAGTATTTATCACGATATAGATTTGAAAATTTGCGATAACGATATAATTGACACTAGACAAAATACTTTACAACTCCACAATTTTATTAGTGCAAAAAAAAAAATCAATGTATTTTCACTTAAACAAGCAGCTGTTTTTTATGTGCATTAAAGTTATATAAAAATTTTACAGTGCAAATGCAAATTCCTTGCTGACAGTTGAACCAAAAGGCATTTCCAGTGGAAACTGGCCGACATATCCTCAGCATAACCATGTATAATATCCACAAAACTTAAAAAGAGGTTATACACACACAACACGGTAATATTATGTCGAAGCACTGTACGTATCACTCCGCGAGGCTCCTGCCTATGATAGCCGTAATGCTCAGACAATCCATCAAGCGGTGCGGGTTCGTAGCTTAGCAAAATCATACTAAAACATTTGACAGATTTTCGAGCGCCGTGTACGACATAAAATCATTTCAAGGTCGGTAAACACAACCAGAATTCAAACATAAGGCCTGCGGGATTATAAGGGGCACTGTCGATTTTCAGAAAAATCAAAGGATTGATTTTAAGTGTGCTGTACTTTCCAAACAACATGGTAATAACGACGGCCCGCTAGCACGCTCTACCAAAAATAGTGCTTTGTTGTGTATCTGACGGACGAAAGCTAAACCAGTTCCACACCACTGAAGTTGCAGCATTTTTACAAACCAGTTCTGGTTCATCAGTTTCATTCAACGATCCGCTTTCACCCATGTCATACTCCGTCGCCGCCGTGCCTTTTTCACCATGTGCGTATGAAAACAAAGGCACTGCGCATGCGTGTTTTACCCATATTCTATCGCGATATTTAATTTTCTTGTCGTAGCCCAACATTATACTGGTATTACCGTGAACGGAATGATATGGCCCAGCCCTACCTCACACGACTGCTTTGTTTTTGTTTTTTCTGGTAGTCTGCTGAGTTGAACAGATCAGTCTCGACCACGTTACACAGGCCAGTGAACTCACAGACTTGCAGGAGCCATGCTGATAATATTGGACCATAATGGATATTTGTAGTCTGACATCTGCACCAGTCATTAAACTCTGGTGTCAGGAAATAATGAAATTACTCTAAGAGCATGACTTCCAACTGCCAGTAAAACCTGAATTTATGGTGAACAGGGCAGAGTTGAGGCTGGCTGCCCATCTCTGTTGCTGTTTTGTTTTGTATGATTCTTTTTTTTTCTTTTTCTTTTTTTTGTAAGGCTAACCAAATGTTACTGTTGCTTTTGGACAAAACTGGCTTGTAGATGTTTTCTAAGCATAAAATAGACATTGTTTCCTCTCCCCTTGCCCCCTCAGGCCATTCCTGCACACCCAGGACATGTACTTCGTCTTTGTGCAGCTGCTGTCCAGCGGTTCAGCCTGGTTCGCCATTATCATCATCGTCATAACTTGCCTCTTTCCTGATGTGTTGAAGAAGGTCTTGTACAGACACCTGCAGCCCACCAGCACTCAGAAGAGTCAGGTAATGAGGGGAGGAGGTGCAGGAGCAGTATTATAAAAAAGAAAAAAAAAAAAAGTGGAAAGTATGAATGTGAGATGGTAAGACATTTATAGGTTGTTGCCTGTGAGCCAGTGCTGGCCTAACTCTGTACTTTCTCTGGTTCACAGCAGCTGCCTAAGTGCTCTTTTGTTCTACTTGCTGTTTGGACTCTACTGTAGTTACTGAGAATACTTCACCCACTTCTCTGTTTTCACTTACATTGAAATCGTTTTAAAAAGGGTGAAAGCCAATGAGAGATGACAGTATTCTTAAGTAGTTAACAGACTTTGAGAATAAGTCAGATATTGTTAGTTTATTACCAGATCTATGTAAACAAGTCTAAAAATAGTTTCTGTGGGTTTGGGGTTTCCTGCAGGCTCAGAATGAAAAAATTGGCAAAAGGGCCGAATGCTTTCCAGTAGTTAAACTTGTGTGTCAAGCGTTAGATTTAATACATATTCCTACTTGTTTCACACAAAGGGAAATTATATTTCCCGCTATTTGAAAAGAGCCTGGAGGGAAGAAATAAACTAAAATGCCACTCAAAGTTAAAATGTGACAGAGGCAGGGAGGAGAAAAGGTTCTGCCCATCGTGTTGTTTAAATGAGCCTATGTGGTCACAAGTAATCAACTTGGCAGCACAAGAAGGACTTGGTGTTTATACACACATTGCATGAGTCGCCTTTGATCACAGACACGCAGACCAGCTCCACACTGTGCATGGTCACCTTTCAGAGGACCCACACTGTTGCTGTATTGATTTGTCCAGCTGGAGATTGTTTATGTTTTAGTTTAGACCCTTCTCCTTTGAAATTTGTCCAGTCCTACATGGAGTTTGTATTTTCTGCTCTAACCTTTGTCCTGTTTTGTCTGTGTGTGCGATTCTGCGGGTGGGTTTGTGGTAGTGTGTGTGTGTCTGTGAGAGAGAGAGAGACTTTGATTTTTAACCTTTCTGTGTGTCTTCATCCTATCCTCTGTGTGCACTCTCCTGGTGTAGATGTATTCCAACCGTGTGGCGATAGGTGATGACTTCATCGCTCTGCAGCCTTTGTCCAGAGCCAAGAGCCAGCTGGGCAAAATTAGGTAGAGGAATTGAGTGACTCAGCCGTGGACTTAAAATACACCCAAAACAAAATTCAGAATATTATAAGGAGTGCCTTATTCAAATGCAATATTCTTGTACTGTGTGTGTACTTGTATTGTGATCCATCTGTACTTATAAATCTATATTTCTATGATTTGTCAGCTATTAACACCGAGTTGCTGCCCTGCTTTTGTAATTGAAAACGTATCAATTCTTACCCTTTTTAGGGAGCTGTTCTTTGATAATGTGGTGTGGCCTGACAGTGAAATCAAAGCATGCTGTGCACCTCTCTTCACATTAATTCTGTTTGGCCAAAAATACACAGCGTAGTAGTTAAAATCCTGTACACAGC
Organism: Diplotaxodon limnothrissa; assembly: GCF_057381915.1. NCBI lineage: Eukaryota > Metazoa > Chordata > Actinopteri > Cichliformes > Cichlidae > Diplotaxodon > Diplotaxodon limnothrissa. The sequence continues at coordinate 9,977,636 of NC_140612.1, read as the reverse complement.
ACACTGCAAAAAGTCCGTAGAAAGTAGAAGTATTGCTTTATGGAATAAGCACTCCTGTGTAAGATCATTCATACAAAACTCAAATGTTCTTTTTCCCAGGTCTCAACTTTATTTGGTCATTTTTCTAACACTGGCAGTACCACAACTGCAGCGTTGTGTACCGTCAGTTTTAGAGTAGGAGCCTTTGTTTCATGCCTGTAACTGCATGCCCTGCACAAGCCAATCAGCATTCTCTGTGACTGGGATGTAGAGAAGATATAAATGTGTGGTTGGAGATCATGTCGAAGAATCGGGTTCAAGCACTTCAGCCGCTGCATGTGTTGCATTTTCAGTGAGAGACGGATGTAGAGAATGTGTTCTGAGACCACTTTCCACTCCTGCCTGTCACAGCATGCCGCTGTCATTACCCCACCACCCGCTGCATGTACAAATGGATAAATGAATGGGGGAGAGAATGAATGAATGCCGAATCACCTGTGAGGGCTCGTAGACTCTTGACTCTTTCCCTCAGCGCTCATAACGTAAGGGGAAATGTGTTGGGGAGGCGGCTCTGATCGTCATTCTTTATCGCTGCAGCTGGTCAAACCTACCTCTTGACCATCAGCAAGTGGTCTTGTCACATGAGCACAATCTGGAATGCCCCTCACATGTTAAAGTGACACATGAATCAGATGCATGGTGCAGCCCATCAATCCACTACTTTTATCTATATGGCATGGTCACCTATCTCGATGTATGCTCAACTAAAACAACTCAATCTAGGACACGGAAACGCCCTCCTTAGCTCAGCGTTATCCACCTGCATGGTTTTAGGCAGATCCTCAGGGCAAGACTGCCACTCCCACAGCTGCATGACAGACTCTTGAACTGGTTTGGACTGTTTTGTACAGCAGCATGTTGCTATGAATGAAACCCTGTGTTGTCTCACGTATTTTTCATTGATTGAATTGAAGATCTTGCTCTTTCGTAGTTGATGTCACGATAAAAACCTGTAAGGAAAATGCTAACAATAGCATAAGCTCTCTTTGATAACACAAAGGCCAAAGAGCCAAATTTAGGGTGGTTCTCTCTTAATGAGTGAACATGAGCAAATGGGGAGTTTTTTATTCTTTTTAACTGTCCAAGGTGAGCAAATCTTTGGTTGATACAGAGGTCATATTTAGTTTTGCTATTATTACTTTTGTTATGAGCAAGGATCATGAATTTGTTTTGCTTCTGCATGTTTTTATAGCTTGCTAATTTGTATGGTTCCAAGGTGGGTGGGAGGAAATGTCACTTATAAAAACAGTGGGCTGGATTTACTGTTCATGCTAGTTTATAGCACACTTAGTCGCTGGTTTATACACTATCAAAGTAAACTGAATCTGCAGGATGTAGTTAGTGGGGCAGATAGATTGGGTTGCAAGTTGCTTTTTGTCCTCACTGACAAAAAGCCTGTAAGTTACAGTAAAGTTGAATCAGTTATCTGAAACTGTTGTAACAGCAACTAAATGTGCCCTCTATGACAGTAGGGTTTATTGCCTCTCTCGTTACAAGTTTTAGCTAGGCGTACCTAATAAACTACCGTCTGAATGTGTTTCGGGCTGCTTGTATGTAGATAAAGCTGGTCTCATCTCAGAAACTAAATGAGCAGAAACCAGCTATTGATTTGGAGAGCACAGGTGAGGGTACAGAGCACATTATGCAAAACAGATTCACTCAGTCTGAGCGATTTGTTGATTTTCTGCGTTCAAAATCTTAATGGTATATTCATGTTAATGTGCTGCATAATGCAGTATGTTCAGCTCTGCTGAGATAATTCTGGAACTATTCAGTTTCCTTTTTTTTTTTTCTTAATTAGATTAGATAGAGGTAATCGTAAAAGAACCCAGAGGGCTCTCTAGGGTTTACTGTTGTTTGCCTACTCTGCAGCTCTGATAGATTCAGCAGCAGGTTAATTGCTTTGGATTCTAATAGATGTGCTTCTATCTCTGTTTCCCTCAAGATGCTTGTCATATGAATGAAGCTTCTTTCTGCTCATTTGTTGCCTAGTTTCACGGCCGTTTTTGAGCGCACTGGCCGTCTAGCCACTGTGCTTAGTTGTCTTTAACTTTTGTAGGAAATGAAGCCCTCCACTAGTGCCCTCATCAAAGCCCTTTACATTTTCTAAAAGACTTATTTCACTTATTCTCAACTAGTGATTTCTGATTATCTCGCAGTCCTAATTAAATTGTGATTTAAATGTGCAGCAGGGGACTTTGAGCAAAAAGCAGGAAGCAGCTGGGCTTGTCAGCTCTTCTGCTTTGTCGAGAAGGTCACTTGTGAAGGGCTTTAAGAAGGAGCGGCGTTGATTTGGCCTCTCGGTATGAAGAAATGTATTCGAGTACACTGTAGAGTGAAGGTCAGAAATTCCCCCAATTAACTGGCCCCCTATAGTGCAGCCTGGACTGGCTCTTGACCAAATGATCGCTTGCTTGCTGACTAATGAATCCTCCAGTTAGTAAATAAGCAGCACTGGAAAACATATCCACTGTACCTCAAATTGTTTTCCAGCTGTACGAGACAAAAGCTGATCTGCATGTAAATCAAAATAAGAACAAATATTTGATACATTTAGAAAAATTGCACAATTAATAAAAGGTAGCAATTATTTGATCCAATCATCCAAATCGTTTTGTTTCAATAAACACCTAAAGATTGAACATGAGATGAAACTGTGCTAAGGATGTGTTTTGCAGTGCACCTGGTTTGCTTTTTTAGTGTTCAGCCAACCGTCCGCAAGGTTGACTGTATGACTAGCTAGTGGGGCTCACTGTAAGCATCTTGTGTCCTTCAGATGGAAGAGGGTGAGGGTTCAGTCGGCCCAGGATATGACCCTGTTAAAGCCCAGCGGAGCCCAGGGGAGGACAATTGGCACCTGCTAGCTGCTTATCCTCCCCCTGCTGCCCCCGGCCCAGACTCATGCTCCCTTAGGTAGTACCGTACATGTACTTCACTTCCATCTGCCCCCCTCCTTGTACAATCACTGCCTGGGCATCGTCTTCACCTGAAGACCAACCAACCCTGTGCACCCTTTCATAGCTGCACTCAGTTGCACAACCTGCAGCCCTTGATCATTAACCCATAACTGTTTGTCACAGCTGCTCCCACACAGCCTTTTAACTCGTTACTCAAATAAGATTCCTGTTTGTCTTTGTGTCTGTCCCACGTTGTATATGAGTGACCCCATGCTTTCCCAGCCAGTCACAATTAACTTCATCCTTCCCTTACCTGTCAGTGAATAACACAGTCCTTCCCTGGCCAGATGCGACTGACCCTGTCCTCCCCTTACCCAACCATGATTTTTTTACTCATCCTTTTCCCAACCCGGTCTCAATTCACCCCTCACTGGTTTCTGATCAGGTATGGGTTCAGAGTTTAGACGCAGAGAGAATGCTGTTGGCATGCTGACTTTGTCTTTGCCATGTTTTCATCTCATACGCAGTGATATATCTTTGCTTGCTTGTAAGGGTTTTACATCACCTTTACTTCCTTTTCAATTATGACTTTAAATATCTTTTTTCCCCATTAGTTCCATAATTTAATAGTTTTTGTTTCTGTGAGTTATTTTTGTGAGTGCTAGAAAACAAGATTATTCTATCACGCAGATTGACGTGCACTTTCTTGTTTCTCTTTAAAGCAGCAAAATGCTGTGCTCAGTAACAAGACAGAAAGCAAGAACGTAGTTGAAAGCTGTAATTAATATTGTGGTAAGTCAGCCAGAGGATGACGTCAACCATACAGCTGTCACTGAGGCCTTGGCTATTTTAATGGCAAAGCCTTCAGCTCTAGCATTCATTTTTCAAAAGGTTTACATGAGAATTATTAATCTTACAGTCTGGTCTTCTTTTGATCTCTGAATTATGTGACTGCCTCTTTCTTTAGAGGTTAAAAAATAAATAATAAAACCCAAGAGTTGGTTGAAAACACTGCAGTGCTGAATTTGGCTCTTTGTATTTACAGGCTCTGTGATGACTCATTGGTTCTCCACAGGTTGATGCAGGGGTTCATTTGTTTGAGTAAGCAAAATCATTATTGTTAGTTAATCTAAAGACAGACTCATATGGTGCTGTCTACTTAGAAAGGATATTTCTCCAACAGATAATCAGTAGAATAAGGTGTGTAATGTTCATAGCTACAGCTGTGGTTGTGCTTCTTTTCCTGTTTTCAACAGCCCCAGCTTTTCTTTTCTTTTTTTCAATAGACAAAACGCTGTACAATAGAACCTGAGTCTAAAAACCAGACATTTATAGTATAACCTTGGAGCACCTGACAGTGTCAGAGTAATTCATATTCACCGTGACCTGTCTTTGTTTTGCTGTCTCCAGCGAGGAAGCAGAAGTTTGGATTCATGCCTAGCATGTCTCCAGTTTCAGCTGCAGAAAAGCACAACATCCATAAGTGAAAGCACACTGGAATCCACGGGTCACTTACCCAGACACAAATGACTGTCAGCATTACCACATTAGAGGGGACATCGTGAAATGACCGCGTTTAGAAACCGTTTTGTACAAAAGCCAACTTTGGCGATATCTCAACTTTCTGATTCTGTACTATGACACAGTATCAAACTGTACCTGTGTGTTACTGGACCTTCAAAACAATCAAAACCTTTTTTCCTCAATACTATTAGCATAGTAGATTTATGAATTATGTTCATGTAATACACAGTAATAAATGGGACCTACACTTGAGAGGTAGTAGTAGGGAACACAATGCCAGCTGAATAAGTGCAACTCTACACCACTGTCACTTTTTCCTCGTTGTCTCTACTGCATCACCTACTGCCAGGTGCTTCCTTAGGTCAGCAGACAGGTTTCTCATTTAATTTAGCTTTATCTACGAGTGCACCACTGGCTCACTGAGCAATCTAGTTTTAAAAAAGTTTTGTTTGTTTGTTTTTTAAATAATCCCAAAACATGTAGTCTTGCAAAAAAAGTCCACTTAATAGAGAGCCAGCCTGAGCATAAGGAAGTAGAGAAAATGGGCTTATGGTTAGTTTATGTTAAATGTTTATGTTGATGCTAAGTGATCCATCACAGATGCGACAGCCTAGCAGAAAGACCTGCGTTGAGTTTTCGAGGCTCTGGAACAAAAAGTCATCTTTCCTTGAAGGTTTGTTTTGTAGTCGTAGTCTAATGCCACAGCTTCTGCTCTGTGAACAAAAATCCTCTGCTGAGGTGCACAAGGAGGAAAAGAATAGCTTTGGGTGGTCTTCATTTGCTGCAGATGCTACACAGCCTATCTTGTGTAATGCCCAGCTACTATCAGGAACCTAGAATAGAACCACTGCAGGAACTTTATGTATTTAGCATTTGATATTTGGTTTTGGCACAAGGCCGAAGACACTTGATCTGGTTTAACGTTGCCCAAAAATTATACAGCAGATCATTCTTAAGTTTAACTACAAACATATGTTTTTTCTCATAGGATTTTGTTTTGTTTTTAAGTATTTATTTACCACATTTCAATCCCTGATGTAGCATGTTTTGAATGTTTTCCCTTGTACATCACTGTTGCTGTGACAGCATGCAAAACATCATCCTCCAGTCACTCTTTTCATACCAGTCACCCTGAATTGTTTTGGTTTTGATCTTTCTTTGTTTTCTTCTCTTTCTCCACTCAAATCTTGTTTTTTTTTTGTTGTTTTTTCTCTCCTTAATTTTCTGTGATTTCATTCTGTGCCACCTTTTCATTTTTGTTTTATTCACTTTCTCTCCCTCTGTTTCTGCGCTTCTTCCACTTTTTGCCTTCCCTCCAGTCTCTACCAGCCTCCCAGGTGCAGAACCTCAGCTGCATGGAATCCCTGTGCTGCTACCAACAGGGGCAGAGCGGCTGTACCCGCCTGGCCCGCCTCCTGGAGCAAATGACTGGACGCTGCAAGGCCAGCGCCAACAATTGCCACACATCCAGCCGCAACAACAGGTGGGGAAGACTACGACATCGAGAAAACGTGATTTTGAATGACGAACCCTCGGCACCTCTTGGTGTCAGAAATCTGGGCTTCAGTCCCGACCGTTGTAGCCCATAATGTGACTGCAGGTCAACTGTAAGTCTTGTTCAGATTTATAGTAATTTGAACTTCGTGGTGGGGAAGCTGGGCTCCAGGTGTTCCTAGAGGCTGGTTTTAGGCTGAATCTTTGCAGGACTTTGGGTCAGCAGCCAAAAGAAGGAGTTAGAGGCTGAACATATGTGGATCAAGCCATCATGGACTGCACTACTATGAGTTTCTCATTTCCATCAAAGTCTGTGTTGGGAGTCTGGAGTCTGAACATTCTGATTAACCAGACAGAAGGGTGTGCTTAATGTCATATCCACAGAAATGCATCAGTACTCCATAGAACCAAAACCACAGGGTGATTCTGATGGCTGTGCTGTCTTACAAAGCATGCAGGTGTGAATGTTTGGCAGACTAACAGGGAGAATCTGGGTTACAGTATTATTTATTAATACACGATATACCGGTGTCCAGCGGGTCTGTCTTGTGTAACCCACACTTAAGGGTTTGTCTGTCTGTATGTTAACCCATGTGTCTGTGTCCTAACAACATGCTATGATCTGTTTGTCTTGTCTGTCACCCTTTCCAAAATATTCTCCAAAAATCACCTGGCAGTGAGTCTGATTAATAACCAAGGAATAACTAAGGTTTCAAGGAATTTTGCAATGCGCTTTAACAGATAACCCGAGCACTGTATTAAAGTCTGTTTGTTAGCCTTGTATTCACTAACAGGCCCTATTTTTCATTGGAAAGCTACTCCACAGACAATGGTTAACTTGTCCAAATAATAATGTGGATTTAGATATTTCTGGGACTGATAAGCTGTCAAAAACATTTAAGTGGGAAGCCGAAGCAATGAGATTGAACAGTAACTGCAATGCGAGGTCTTTGCTGCAGAGAGAAAATGAAATATTCCAGTTTACAGCAGAAAATGAGCATTTGATTATGCAGATTTCTTCAAAGCTGCAAGTCCACTTTGTGACAAAAGGATGATGAAACGGAAACAGTTTGATTATCTCTTTGTTTGTTTGTTTTTTGGGGGGTTTCAGCTTTAACAACTTCAGTTTATCGGACTGCCCAATCTGCAGTTTCACTTCTGTTGTGTCTTTTCACCCGAACCCTGGCGACTCTGTGGGGTCATCGATTTATCGACTGATCAGCCCTCTCTGCTGAGCGGTCATTATTTGTTTAAACAGCTTGGGACCCTCAGTATTGATCGCACTGAGTTAAAAGGTGTGAGCGTGTGTGTGTGTGTGTGTGTGTGTGTGTGTGTGTGTGTGTGTGTGTGTGTGTGTGTGTGTAAAGGTCACGACAGCATGCAGGGCAAATAAGGGATTCAGGGGTCTCCCCGTAGCCCGCATGGGGACTAATAAATGACAACGTCTTATGTGAAGAAGTTGTTTTTAATCTCTTTGAACATTCTCATAGTAAATGGCCTGTATTTGTATAGCGCTTTACTAGTCCCTAAGGACCCCAAAGCGCTTTACACATCCAGTCATCCACCCATTCACACACACATTCACACACTGGTGATGGTAAGCTACATTGTAGCCACAGCCACCCTGGGGCGCACTGACAGAGGCGAGGCTGCCGGACACTGGCGCCACCGGGCCCTCTAGTAGAGACATTGTTCCTGGCTGCAGTTACATCTTTCAATCAATAACCTCTGGTTTGGCATCAGATGATCACGTTAGACTTTGCTTCAGCTGGTGAGATGATAAATTGGGTCCCATGCTTTAATATTTATACCCTTCATTATTCCCTCAGCCGTGGGGGGGGGTTTCTACCATGAAATGTTTTAGCAGATCTGATGTCAGGGTCATTTTGCTGAAGCCCCTTTGCTTCAGGGAGAAACTGCCACTAAATGCATGATTCAATTTAGATGAATTTCTTCCTGTGGGAATGATTGATTTTTGTTTTCTGACCTTGGCACAAACCAATCAGTTGTATTCTTCCAAGTAAGGACATGGCTGCCAGTTTGTTCTCGCCAAAGAATAAATAATGAACATCTAGAAAATGCTTTGCCTAGCTGTGCTTCATACTGTAAATACAAAAAAACAAAGTGGAGTAACAAACTCGTAGGTGATTCTGCAAGTTTATTTTCCTCCCTAACCTAGACGTTCCTCTTCTCGCTCTTCTTCACCTTTTGGGTGTGATGGCAAAAAGCAGGAAACTGCAAAGAACGCCTAAACAGGTAGTGAGAGCCAGCTAATATTTGGCCTTAATGCTAGGATACTGCCATAGAGGAAATGGAATATATCCACCCATTCCTATATTCTATACTTAATGACTGGAAGGGACATATAGCAAGCATATGTAGTACTTATATAATACATGACGCATTTATCTCATATTTATTGGAAGCCCAGTTACAGTTGGCTGCTGTACTTGGCCTGTTGCTGGCCAAGGTTAAATATTTTAGTGACAAAGCAGAAATTTTTTGTTTTTGGATTTGTGGATTTGGATTTTTTTCTGGAAGTTTTAGGGGAAAAATGCAGGTTTTATAACAAAAAAGACTTCCTAAACAGAAAAAGACTGCTTAGGACACCAGAGGGGCTGCTGGGATGTGTAGTCTCAGTCTCAGTTTTGAGGTGGGGTTTTTTTCTCTTTTCCCTGCTACGTCCTCCAATCTTTTTCTATCGGATCCTGAAGCCTTATTATGCTTCTGAGAAGAGGCCATGATTGAAGGCGTGCTCGTTTTAAATCCCATGGTGTTCCAGTTGGGTGGAGTTATCGTCCCTACAGGAACAAAAACATGAATGCCCAGTGTATCTTGTTGCATGGGGGCTGCTGTTGCCTTTGGTATTTTGTAAACAATATAATCATGTATGTATCTATCTGTGCCTACACACACACACACACACAGTTTTTCTGTCCTCACTGTGTGCGTCTTTGTCCTTCCGTGTCTGAAATCTGCATAATGTTGTTGGACCCTCCAGATTAATTATTCATGTACTGTTACCGTCCCCTGTGAGCCGTCTTGTCAGAAATCTGCTTGTTCTTTTCCTCTTCTTGGGTTCACGCTGCCACCGTCTTATAACCCCCCCAAAAAACAGTTTTAGGTGTTAACATAGTTCATCGTAACCCAGGGAGCAACGATGGTTTTTAGTACTGAGATGCTTCACTATAACCCCCCCCCCCCCCCCCCCGCCTGTGAGTAGACAGCTGAGCATGTGACAGCATGTGAGAGCGCCCCCAGTCAAACCATTTGAGTCATGAGTCTATTTAAAGTCCCTGGGTGCCCCTGTAGTTTCTTTTCTTCTGTTTAGCAGGTATAAAAACAGTTGTCTTCATGTTGGTGTTAGACTGAAGGTTGAGAGATATACTTTGAGTAGTAGACCTACTGACATCTTTTGGGGGGGGTGTTAGGTGAGAGATGCAGCAACTCTGAAGTTGGACAACATAAAACAGTTGATTTTTGTAAAAGCTGTCCACACGTTTCAGACGTCACTCGTTCCGTCATGTGAGGTTCAGATGTGGTAGCCAGGCTTGGAGGTGCTGTTTGACGTCAGTGGATGCTGAGCTGTGGTCTCTCTGTTACTCGCTCGAGCTTTGAGGCGGAAGCTCTGATCGTGAACTCTGGTTCAGCTTTGATGTGAGTCAGCACATTGGAGGTTGGTGTGTTGTGACTTAAAGGCGTTTCAAACAGTGTTTGCTGTGTTCATGTTTTTCTGGTCCCACATAAACCAAATGGATGAGACTGTATGGAAGATTTGTTTGTTAGATATTTCCAAAGGAGTCTCAGCTCACCAAGCTAATAATAGGGAATTGGCTGTATCTCAGTCATGTCATATAACGTTATGCACTGTATGTGTTTGTGTTCAGTACTAAAGACTAGCAAATCCACCCTGCTGTTGTATATTTAATAGGCAGGATATCAGATGCTGATGATTATTTTGAAGCTGATAAATAATGAAAGAATGTTTCTGATGCTTGTTCATAATTTTATTTCTCTTTATGATTCTACTCATGAGTTGAGTAGCTCAAGTCTCTCCCCAGCTCCTCAAAGGGAAAACACAGGTGGAGAAAACAGCTAAACCTGTCTTAAACACATTTCTGGAGGCAATTGTTAGAAGAAGCACATCTACTGTATGAACCTGTATGAAGAACCCTAGTTGTAATGTTGAGTGTCAGGCTTGGCATTTTATTCTGGTATCTAATTCAGTTCCAGCCAGGATCGTGCCATCTTTAAAACTGACTGATGGTGCGTATCCACATGGGTGTTATTCTTTGTGAGTGATCACCCCAATTCCCAGCACTGGAATCTCGATGGGAGAGCCACGATATGATGATTGGCAAATACTCCAATAAGGGTGCAAACACTGACGTGTACTTGATTGGCTGTTTGCTCCCACCACAAACATCCTAAAGTAAATATCGCTCTAAATGGCACAAGTAATGGGTGACATCACCTTGTTTTTCATGAGCCCCGCCTCTTCATAGTGTAAAAAGCTACAGCCACAAAAAGATTAATGAAAACATCCCATTATTAGGGACCCCAACAGGTCAGAAACACCAGCAACTAGAAAAACACTGCAAAGCACACAAAATGCAAACGAAGTGGGAAAAAATACAATGGAAGTAGGAAAGAAAATCTCAAAAAACACAGTGTTTTGGGGAACAGCTGTGGAAGTGACAGAAACCAAAACATGCGACGCACCGAGACACGCTTAAAAGAAGCAGAGGATTCCTGTGAGGGACAAAATAGATGCTGTAGATGCATGTTTGTCTCCCAACAACACTTCTGTTTGCTTTGTTAGGGTGTGTGGGGTTTGTTTTCTTGCAATGTGTTTGACCTCTCGGGACCACCGTACAGCTTTGGTAAACAGTTGTGCCTTCTTTGGTTCAGTCACTGAGTGCAGGACTTCTAAATTGTGGGCCGTTGCTGATAAAGATTAGTGCGAGTTACTGAGGAGAGACTTGTGATACTCACTAACACCATCACACCATTACTAACCTCACTCATCACTCACTCTTCTCTGCTTCTTCCAGCCTGGTTGTGTAGATTGTAATCACCAACCTGTGGACAGCAGTGTAAGCTAGTGATAGCTCAGCCCCACTCTTACACCCACACACAGAAACCCACTTAGGCCAGCCTCCTAACCGTCACTCACCCTGCTGCCTGTTTTCAGGTCTTGGAGCGACACGGAGAACTTGTACTCCAACGATCGCAGCATCCTGACGCTGTCGCCCATCGAGGCCACCCACTGCTGACTCCCGGGGCCGCTGACTGTAGCACAGGGGGTCGGGGGGAGAGCCACCGCTCCATTATGAGTCATAATCACACCCCCCGCAACCTCAGCCACCATTTTCGAAACAATTTCATTTTAAACTCTGTTAATTCCCAGCAGGATGCAGCACTGCTACAAATGGGATAAGGATCCAAAGAACTCGTTTGAGTCTATGCTGAGAGGAACGTCAGATGGGAGCGAAAACTCTGAAGGAAATGGAACATGTGGTGCGAGCTATTTGTGCTGCTACGTGTACGCTTGAAGATCCGGTCGGTGTCTGAGCTGTAAAATGCCTGGATTCCTGCTGCTACTGCTAGCAGCGGATCTGCAAGTCCATCAAACTGGAAAACACCCTCCATAAAATCAGTTTTTAGTCACGTGAACTCCTCTGGAGCCCTTTCATTGTCAAAACAGCGATTTCTGACTGAGTACACTTTTTGCTGCGAGTGTCAAAGTGAGCATCCAGAGGATTTGTCAAGTCGACAGCAAGCCAGGATCATATACGTAGCAAAACATCCTGTTGCTTCCATAAACTGCTACAAAAACTCTTCATTCAGACCTCCCACCACAGCCCTGCAGCATCCAGAACATGAAGCCTCATCTCTACCGCGGTACCAAAGACCAAAAAGGATTCCGACTGGAGTTTAAAAGGAAAAGTGTTTATTTTTTTGTGCCTGATTGTACAGAAGCTTATATTGTTAAAGGAGACTTGTTGTTGTTCATGCTGCTTTTGTCGTCTGTTCTGGCCTCTTTGTCCCCCCCACCCCTCCCAGTGCACCACTGTGAAAGAGGCCCAATGTTTTAAAAAGCCATACGTTTTTGAAGAGGTCAGATTATTGGAGGTACTGCAGATGGACGCTTGTGGGGGCTTGTTGTTAAATTTGTTCTCCTCGAATGCCTTTTGTCACCCAGCCCGGCGACCAGAAGCATCTCAGCATTAAAGCCCACGAGGTCTGGCAGAGTCATCCATGTCAGCTGCCTAAAAATACGTCCGATTTGACACCATTATTTTATTTATGCTTTTTCTGGTGAGGCTTTAACGGTGAGATGCTTTTCCAAACCGTGGCTGATGCACGTCGACCCAAGACAGCAGAATGTGTTAAAGTTCAGAGGGGAAAGGAAAAGCAGAGCATTTGCACAAATCACATATCAAAATTATTTTGTTGGGTTTCTTTTTCTTTCTTTCTTTTTTTTCATTGGGAAAAGTCATTGTCACCGTTCACATCTGAAACCATTTGAATCACATTTTTTGCTGTTACATTGTTATTTTATTACCCCCCCCCCCCCCCCCCCCCCCCCCCCCCCATGTGTGTTTGTCTCCACCTGCTGTTGGAGGTGTGTGTGTGTGTGTGTGTGTGTGTGTGTGTGTGTGTGTGTGTGTGTGTGTGTGTGTGTGTGTGTTTTGTTTTTTCTCTGTTGGTTGAAGGAGGTACGGTCCATCATAGCTGTTTGTATGTATTTGAATGATCTCAGCGACCACCCGGCGCTACCACTTTTACTCATATCAGCGTATGTGCAAGCGGGATGTTGGTGTGATATTAAATACTTAACAGGGCCAAAAAGGATGTTTCACTAAGATCACTACCACACTGTTGCTCCACATTTTACACAGTTGACGAGTTGACCTCATATCAGCTAATAAAATATCTACCTTGATGCACCGCTGGGCTCACAGTGGATAAAGGAAACTATAACTTAATGCAGTTTTATAGAAGTATTCAATAGATTACAAAGTTTCTGTGAACACAGTTGTGTTATTCCACCATGTGTGCGTGTTGTGTTAAACTTGATCTTGATTTAACAGAAAGTCTTAGTCATGATTTCTGAGCGTGGAGCTGGAAAGACCAGGATGTAACCAGCAGAGCAAGTTGCATTATGGGAGCTGTAGGAACCACTTTAAGCCTGGATATCCATGCCTCTGCAGTGTTTTACTGGGACTCCTTGTCTGGCTGCTTTTTGAACTCAATGTGGATGTTTGATTCACCATCATCCCTTTAATACCTTTTTAAAAAAGGGACTAAAATACGCTGATTTCTTTTAGTTTCCTTTTTTTAAACTAGAAGATGGCTTTAAAAACACTTGGCGCCTCGCACAGCGGCATCTTTTCCCTGACCCTCCACCTCTTTCCAGCTCCACGACCCTCCTCCTGTAACACGCATTCAGTTGATCTCATGTCAAAACATTCCCTCTGTGTGAGATCTTGTAAGAGCCAGTGCACATCACAACTTGAAACATTGTTTGCTACACACACTAGCACATGACTGATGTTTTAAAATAGACGTAATAAAGTCCTCTAATGCTGGGGAAACAGCCCACATCACAGCGAGCTGAGGTAGCCGCGTGGGTGATGTTACGACATTCGTTTTTGTTCAGGTTGAACCCGTACACTCGTGTGAAGCAATAATCATCATTGTCACGATATGAGTCTGCTAAAAGGTCGGGTGATGTCATCACTGACCCCACCTCCCGACACCACATCAACCCAGATAACAGAGCGACCACTGAGCTCGGTGTTTGGGGGCATCGGCACTGCACACTGCAGAGTCTCTGCATGATATTTTTGAGCAGATGACAGGAGGAGGAAACGCGAGTCCTTCCTGACCAAAGGCAAGTCACACAAAGCCCAAAACACCTGCAGTGTCAGTGCGGTTCTGATGCCCCCTTGTGCTCAATGTGGACACCAGTAGTGTCCAAAATAATGGTGTCACATGTTGGAGGTGGTGGTTACGTGGCTCCAAAACAGCCTCCCTTTTCAAAGTAGCAGAGTTGATTACATAACAGTCTCTGTTAGACTGAAACAAAAGTAATAACAGCTCGAAATTTATTCTCCACACTCCACCACAGCTGTGACGGCTGGAAATGTTTTTAATTAATGTAATCCACTACTAAGTGGCACCAAAGTGATCTTTTCACGGCTGTTTTGTGCCCGGGGTTCCAAACAGCCGTGAAAAGAGCTTGTGTGAAAACACGGACCAGATCCTATAAAGCGCTGCAGCACTGACGTCATCTGGAGGCCTTGTATCTGCTTTGTAGAAGCAGATGATTACTCAGTCACATAACTCAGAGTGGTGACTTAATATTTCATCGCGCCTCAAGCCCCCGTGATCTTCACGTCCAAATGAGAACAAATGCCGTCAGGAATACTGGTCATGTCCATCCACTGAGGCATGAGCATGAGTGGAAATTGGTACTAAAGATCAAACCACTTGTTTAAGTTGAAAAGTAAGATCAGAGCTGGAGGCTGATGACTTCAGTGCCAAGGTGCTCTTTCAAAATAAAAGTTTGCAGACTTGCATGAAGTTACAAAACCCCTGATCGTAAATAGAGGGAGTTCAGATTGAAATGTCAGCTGCCAGTGTCGTGCAGCCTGTCACTCGGAGCCCATCAGAAAGATGCAGGGATGCATGTCAGCGCTCAGTTTGACTTCATGTTTGTTCCCTCCTCATCAGTAAGTCGTGCTGCACCTGAGCATTACTACATAATTTCTTCTGTTATCTGATGCTGATTGTCTGTCCTCTACTGTCTGTAAACCTGTCTTATAGCTGAAGATGCTGTTCTATTTACGAAATAAAAACATTTTTAAAGAAACTGGTCTGTGGCCTCCACTCATTTAAAAACAGTCGTGGGAAGTTGGACCCTCACCAAAGGCAAGTGGAGCAGCTTACCACTGATAACGCTCCATGGAGTTAATGAGGGAGAGGCGGCACAAGAAGTGCAGCACATAGCTGAGAGGAATGAACACAGACTCCACCTACATGAAGATCCATGAACATGCTGGGATACTGTCCATTTTTATTGCTTTCATCAATAATGTGAAGTGCTGCAGTCGTAAAAAGAAATTCCCTCAGTGTGAGAATTTTTAGGCAGAAAACCAGAGTTTAGTGCAACCTTTCAGTTAGTGTTCATGTCCTCATGTCACATCCTAGTAAGCTACACTCTACGCCCCTTTTGTTCTCAAAACATCCCCAACCCTTTAAGGCATGGACTCCACTAGACCCTTGAAGCCGTACTGTGGTATCTACAACCCTAACCCTTACTGACAGGGGTGTGGTCATACTGACTGACAGTTTGTCCCAAATAATGCCTGCTAGACCTGGTCTGCTATGAATCACCACACTGGACCTCTTATATGTGTGCATCCATGCTGTTGGAGTGTATTAGTAGTACAGATCATTTCAGAAGTGCTCTGGTTCATTGCTTAACACCAATTGGTTCTTAGTTTATAAATACCAGTCTTCTAACCAAGCTAAGTAGGTTAGCTGAGAATGTAGCAAACCATCCTAGCATCAAAAACAAGCGCCAGCACTGAAGCTTCAAAATGCAGGGGCCCACACTGAGTGAGATCACCATGATTTAAACAATGTATGAACAGGAACTGGCACGAGGTAGTCACCAACCCATTTCCTTTATTGTGAGCACAAACACACGCCTTTAAGTTTCCGGCTGTTCTGTGTTTAACAGGCTTAACAAGCTTAACGGAGTGTGTTGAACAAACAGTTTCAGCGAGTGAGAAGTGCTGCAGTGGCTGCACCTGTAAAAGCAGGTGCACGTGGACAGTCTCAGCGGTTTCCAGCGTGAGGCAGCGATGCTCACGGAGCGTGAAGCCCAAGTCACAGTCGCGTGGATGAAGTTAAGATCCTCGGTGAAGCAGGCATTTTCACATCCCGTCACACAGCATTTAGGGCTCGGCACAGGCGCGCAGCTGTTCCCCTAATGGGAACAGCTGAGCCTGCGCGGAACACTGAGCTCTGAGGGAGGCGACGCCAGGACACGACAGCCACAAACACTCAAAACACAGGCGCATCAGTGACGACACGGGACAGTTTACACTTTAAAAAAAATTTATTACAGAATTTGACTAGTTTATTATTTTACACCTACAAACAATCCAGGAAATGTGTTCATACTGACAGTTTTAGTCTACAAGATCTCAAAGCACACCGGTTGGTGAGAAGAGAGCGATCCACTTCACCGCCGTGTCTGTGGCAGATCACTCCCTCACTGGATTTACGCGGATGCAAACCATCTGTCCGCCAAAATCTCTCCGTGACTGACATTTCATCCTTCCGGAGCTACTCTGAACCGAGAGACAAGTGCGTGCAGAAATGCTGCACATGAGACTGACTCGTCACAGAATGCACTCTGGAGTGCTTGCAGCAGCAGAGTGGAGGGTTAAAGGAGACCTGTGGTTTTTTGTTTTAACTGTGACAGAGAGGTATTGTGAGTGTGAATAATGGAGAGTTTGGAGTCAGTCTGGAAGCACAGAGTGGCCAGATTTTAATTAATAAAAACAACTTGTGCTCACGTTGTCAACTTGACGCAACCTTTCCTGTACAGCGATGCTCTTTCACCCCTCCCTGAAAAGCCCAGACTGAAGCAAAGAGCCTCTGATCAAAGAGTAATCTGGCTCGAGGAGTGGTAGCTTTTGGTGCCAATTCAGGGAACCGACACGTGTTTGATGACTCAGCAGCAACTGTATAAGTCGGCGCTTGTAACAAGCCTCCTCAGAGGAGTTTAAGCCATTAATGAGAAAGCTGTTAATGTGCCCTGACATGAGCTGAACTTGTCAAAGTTAGGAGGGTTTAATCTGCTGCGATGGCGAGAATGCGAGAGCAGAAATTCAAGAGAAAAGCTCCCCACTCTTTTGTTGCTACAGTAAGGCGTTTCTTTCCTAAACGTGACCAAAATGCCACTGAGAGCTGTAGACATAGACGGGTCTCTGTGGCGTTGCAATCAACCCCCTAGCCTGTGTCTAATGTTCAAACTGCCTTTTTTCCTTGCTCATTCATTAGTTTTCATCTTAATTACAATTAAAGATCAATAGAAATCCCCAGCAAAGATATTTATGTGGTAAATAATCAGATACATTTTGAAAATCAACATTTTTTAGAATTACTGATGATTATTCTGTTGTAACCCTACTTTCTTCAAGAATCCTTCAGACAGTACTTGATAGAAAAAAAGTTTCATTTCTCATCTAGAAATTGTTTAAATACACAAACAGTAAAGAAACTAAAGGCAGGACTCAGTCTAACACAAAGACAGGATTTCGCCAGGTTTAACCATCACTGCACCTCCGACAAGCCTGATGCCGACCAAAACTGAAAGGAGAGATTATTCACTGACAGCAGAAAGAGAATATGGATCTGCCGATGAAGACGAATCCAGATCAGCTTCTAGTGGAATAAAACACTTGTTTGTTCTCTCTGCGTAAATCACACTTGCTGCACTGCAGACTGTATATTTCCCCGATGGTCATCCACACCCCCACTGCGGTGGTTTCATGCCCCCCGAAACTTTGAGAAATGCTGACATGTAGGCAAGAATTGCTGAGTAAAAAGAGCCGCTGTACATGATAGAAGTTCTAGCAGGAAGACATCCAGCAAACACGCGGCTGCCACATCTGTCTCAGACTGACCCAAACTCTTTGTCGAACAGATGATTTAAATCCTGCGGGAGGCCAAAACTGGCTCACACTGAGTAGCTTTCCCTCCAGCTCTTACACGTGCTAGCCCTCTTCTACCTTATAGTGTAACTGTGGCTTTGATGCATTTACTGGCTGCCTCCCTCCGCCTGCTCTTCCTCCTCCACCAGCTCAACCAGAGGAGCGTGGCGGTTGGCCTGAGAGCCCTCGCTGAAGAGAACCTTCTTGATCACACCTGACTTTGGCGCCCGGATCGTATGCTGCAGAGGCAAATACAAGAGGTGACATCATTAGAAACTCAGCAGTGTGTGTACACCGGCTAAAAGGCAAGAATCATCAGTGCCTCACCTCCATCTTCATGGCTATCATGACCATCAGTGGGTCTCCCACAGTCACCTTATCTCCGGCCTTCACCAGCACCTGGACACAGGAAAAGAGACTCGTTCACTCGTTCAATACAATAAAACCAAACCAATAATGTCACTCAGAAATAAAAAAGAAGTAACACACACAGTATTATGACTTCTTCCTTCATGCCTCCTCCACAGTCTCATTCCTCCGGCTGCTAGTGGATTTGAGGGAAGCAGTGATACACCCAGACATGTCCCCATAAATGTAATAAACAAGGCAGAGGGATTTACTATCACTCTCCAGTCATCACCAGTTGCTTAACTTGTTGTTAAGCAGCATTTGCATCTGTCTGAGCAGCGAGTTAACTGGAGGCATGAAGCAGAGACATTTTGTTGTCTGCTGATTTACAGCAGGTGTTAAAAGAAGCTGACAACATTAAGCAAAGTTTATTTGTTACCTTGTTACGAGTTGAAGAAAAACTGGGGCAAAAACTATGATTGTCCTTATTTTCTGCTGTACATGATTACATGCTGATGCTGTTCAAGCAGCAGCCAATCAAAAGAAGCTAAAGCTACTTTTTCAAACAGTGGATGAACTAAAGAGATATACCAAGGCCCAGAAAGATGTATAAGAGCTCCAAACTATGGATCATGCAAAGATATTCTAGCAGAGTCCCAGATAAAAACATACCAAACTAGAAATGTGATTATTTTCCTATCAAAATTAAGCTAAACAGACTGATACTATTCTAACCTTTGTATAACAAAGGTTAGAGGTGGGATCACTTACCATCAGGACTAGGAAATATTCACCCTCTGAAGCATGTAAAGCTAATAATAAACAGACTGAACCTTTATGTCTTACAGCTGTCTAATTATAGTAATAAGCCTAAAAGGCACCCATACAGTAGATGTGGGTCTGTTTTTTAAATACCAGAAAGTACTAAGGTCTAAACCACTTACTGGCTCAACATTTATCCTCACAGCCATGACAGTGGCATCGATCTTTTAGCTAATAATCAGCAAAAAGAACAGAAAAAGGTCAGCATATTTCCTAAAATGCCAAACTTTTGTACCCTGACTGGATGGAGTTTGTGGCCTTAGGCTCCACTCATCAATCAGAATCCTTTATTTATCCCTAAGGAAATTATGTCATGGACTTTGGGTTACTGATGTCAGAATAGTGGCTGTGATTTATGTATTTTTATGTGTCCAGATACAAAATAAAGCTGAAGAACAAAATAAGAGTTGTATGGAATTTTTCATCCGCACTGTGTGTGTCATTTCCACATATTAGGACATCTCGTGTCATACTGGTTCAGCACTGACACATTCAGAGTGGATTGTCTGACTGTAACGTCTAAAATTATATACATAAGCTCTTCAGCTTGAAATTGACTAAGACTGCATTTTAACTGGTAAAGAAACTTTACTGGACAGCTTTTTACCCTCACAAAAAACTATTAAAACTTCAAATTGAACTTTAAAAGTAAACTTTAGAAAAACACGAATATCCTTTACGCAAAAGAAAAAGTCACCTTCTCTATAGTTCCAGTCATGGGGGCCACGGCTCCACCCTGAGCTCCTGAACCGCCAACACCAGCCCGATACTTTGGCACGGGAACAGACAC
Source organism: Diplotaxodon limnothrissa (assembly GCF_057381915.1). Classification (NCBI taxonomy): domain Eukaryota; kingdom Metazoa; phylum Chordata; class Actinopteri; order Cichliformes; family Cichlidae; genus Diplotaxodon; species Diplotaxodon limnothrissa. The sequence goes on along the minus strand of NC_140612.1, from coordinate 9,957,984 downwards.
CTGAGAGCTTCCCTCCTGCAGCGCAGAGGTAAAGACGTCAGAAAGTGCAGTGACAGCTCGCTGACAGCTGAGGTGAGAGGACCGAAACAGGTTTTTAATTCCCCCTGATGTCAGACTGTCAGAGTGATGTCAGAGTGGAAACAGAGACAGTTTGCGCGGCGACAGGTGAGACGAAAACATCTTTGAACCTCCAGAAGGAGCTTTTGCATAGGCAAAAAAAAAAAAAGGTTAAAAAGGCCACTTTTTCCTCCACTTCTGTTTAAGTCACTTTTCTATGTTTGGGAAACATTTAAGCCTTGTTTGGGCCATCAGTCACCAAACATCAAAGAGTTTTGCATAGAAGACACTGCAAGCAACATGATAGATGATAACTTGGATTTCAGTGGTTTTGAGGAATATGCAAAATAGAAATCTGTATACTGTGCATGTCAGATACATACAGTGGAGAACAGGTGCACCGTGTTGTCCAGGATCACAAGTTTAGGGCGGGACTCGACGCCATTGACAGTACAGTGCAGGAACGATGCCCCGCCTTCCATCTCCACCTCCCCTGTGACGTGATTCACCTCGTCACCAATCTTAAAAAGAAAGCAGAAGTGATGCATTTGTGGGAAGTAACCTGGGTTTGTTTAAGCACCGACATCCCACATTGTACTACTGTTATTTACAAATTTGGAAAAAGAAAACTTTTAATAAATACCCAAAATATACAGATTATAAAACAGAATTAAGTATTTGTAGCAAAAAAAAAAGTTAACTTTCTCAGCTCACCTGCATACTGTAGCTCCCATCCTGGTTGTACATGATGACCACATCAACTTCTAGATGGAAAAAAACAAAACAAAAGTGTTAAAAACAGTCTTGAGATAGAGGCGGGAGAGACTGACACAAAGTCTTTAGTTAAATACAGTGGGGCAAAAAAGTATTTAGTCAGCCACTGATTGTGCAAGTTCCCCCACCTAAAATGATGACAGAGGTCAGTAATTTGCACCAGAGGTACACTTCAACTGTGAGAGACAGAATGTGAAAAAAAAAAATCCATGAATTCACATGGTAGGATTTGTAAAGAATTTATTCGTAAATTAGGGTGGAAAATAAATGGTAAATGGCCTGTATTTATATAGCGCTTTTCTAGTCCCTAGAGACCCCAAAGCGCTTTACATATCCAGTCATCCACCCATTCACGCACACATTCACACACTGGTGATGGTAAGCTACATTGTAGCCACAGCCACCCTGGGGCGCACTGACAGAGGCGAGGCTGCCGGACACTGGCGCCACCAGGCCCTCTGACCACCACCAGTAGGCAACGGGTGAAGTGTCTTGCCCAAGGACACAACGACCGAGACTGTCCAAGCCAGGGCTCGAACCGGCAACCTTCCGATTACAAGGCGAACTCCCAACTCTTGAGCCACGATCGCCCATAAGTATTTGGTCACCTCAAACAAGGAAAATCTCTGGCTCTCACAGACCTGTAACGTCTTCTGTAAGAAGCTTTTCTGTCCCCCACTCGTTACCTGTATGAATGGCACCTGTTTGAACTCATCATCTGATTAAAAGACACCTGTCCACAGCCTCAAACAGTCAGACTCCAAACTCCGCCATGGCCAAGACCAAAGAGCTTTCGAAGGACACCAGGAAAAGTATTGTAGACCTGCACCAGACTGGGAAGAGTGAATCTACAATAGGCAAGCAGCTTGGTGTGAAAAAATCAACTGTGGGAGCAATCATCAGAAAATGGAAGACATACAAGACCACTGATAATCTCCCTCGATCTGGGGCTCCACGCAAGATCTCATCCCGTGGGGTCAAAATGATCATGAGAACGGTGAGCAAAGATCCCAGAACCACACGGGGGGACCTGGTGAATGACCTGCAGAGAGCTGGGACCAAAGTAACAAAGGTCACCATCAGTAACACACTACAACGGCAGGGAATCAAATCCCGCAGTGCCAGACGTGTTCCGCTGCTGAAGCCAGTGCATGTCCAGGCCCGTCTGAAGTTTGCCAGAGAGCACATGGATGATACAGCAGAGGATTGGGAGAATGTCATGTGGTCAGATGAAACCAAAGTAGAACTTTTTGGTATAAACTCAACTCGTCGTGTTTGGAGGAAGAAGAATACTGAGTTGCATCCCAAGAACACCATACCTACTGTGAAGCATGGGGGTGGAAACATCATGCTATGGGGCTGTTTTTCTGCCAAGGGGACAGGACGACTGATCCGTGTTAAGGACAGAATGAATGGGGCCATGTATCGTGAGATTTTGAGCCAAAACCTCCTTCCATCAGTGAGAACTTTGAAGATGAAACGAGGCTGGGTCTTCCAACATGACAATGATCCAAAACACACCGCCCGGGCAACAAAGGAGTGGCTCCGTAAGAAGCATTTGAAAGTCCTGGAGTGGCCTAGCCAGTCTCCAGACCTCAACCCCATAGAAAATCTGTGGCGGGAGTTGAAAGTCCGTGTTGCTCGGCGACAGCCCCAAAACATCACTGCTCTCGAAGATCTGCATGGAGGAATGGGCCAAAATACCAGCTACTGTGTGTGCAAACCTGGTAAAGACCTATAGTAAATGTTTGACCTCTGTTATTGCCAACAAAGGTTATGTTACAAAGTACTGAGTTGTATTTTTGTTATTGACCAAATACTTATTTTCCACCCTGATTTACGAATAAATTCTTTACAAATCCTACCATGTGGATTCATGGATTTTTTTTTCACATTCTGTCTCTCACAGTTGAAGTGTACCTCTGGGGCAAATTACTGACCTCTGTCATCATTTTAGGTGGGGGAACTTGCACAATCGGTGGCTGACTAAATACTTTTTTGCCCCACTGTACGTCCCTCAGCTGCTGCTGTCTGCTTTATTTTTAGCTTTTCGGTGACACTTTTTAATAGAAACACTGAATAATGAATACAAGTTCCTTAGTAATGTGTCACAGACCAGACAGGCTTTAATTTAATTTTTTTACACAATCATTAAATCGGATTATGAGTCAGTCCCAACTGTCCTCGACTACAAATTAACACATTTCTACAATTTCATTCATTCCTGTCGTTCTTTAGATTTAAAACCTCCAAAAACAGTCCAGTGACTAAAACCCATAGCCTGAAGTCACCACACGCACATGCTTATACACGTGTATCTGTATCAACTGCATAAAGACGAATCAGAAGCAAAAAGAAAGCCACTAGCATCACTAATAAAAATCACTCTTTTTATATCAGTTTTGTTGATTAGATTTCCATTTACTTGCACACACATTTAAACACAGATCTTTGTTTAATCTAATGATCATAAATAATTGAAAAGCTTAAAAGTTCTGTTAAATAACGGAAACCGGACAAAGATGTTCATGCTTACATGCCCCCAGTCTGAACCAGTGTGTATCCATGCCCACATGTGGAGCACATATATGCATTTCTGCAAATATAAAATCCAGATCTCTGTTGAGCCAAGAACTAATTAATAACTGTTGTCGATCTTTCCGAGTTGACTTTTAATAACTACTCCTTGACTTTCAGACCCCACTCCTACAAGACTCAAAGAAATTTCACCATTAATTAAATGTGACTAATTTACATTCACCTTTTATGTACCACAGGCCTTTAGGCTGGTAGTAGTTAAACCATTACTTAAAAAGTCATCACGTGATCCAGCTGTGTTAGCTAATTACAGGCCAATGTCCAACCTTCCCTTTATCTCAAAAATCCTTGAAAGAGTAGTTGTCAAGCAGCTAACAGACCATCTGCAGAGGCGCGAGTTTCAGTCAGGTTTCAGAGCTCATCACAGCACAGAAGCAGCTTCTTCCTGTGGCCTCTGACAGCAGAAACACCTCAGTGCAGCACTTGACACCTCTGATGACAACATTTTACTAGACTAGTCTAGACTATGCTGTTAGTGTTAAAGGAAACATGCTGCACTGCTTTGAATTGCATCTACAGTAACTACAGTTAGGTTCATAAATATTTGGACAGAGATAACGTTTACTAATTTTGGTTCTGTACATCGCAACTAATTACCAATAATTCAATGGGTTAAACAAAAAGATTGCATAAAAAAAATCTGAGGAACTAAAGCAATTTTTAAACATAATTTCTTTCTTTTAAGGGGCTCAAAAGTAACTGAACAAATTAAATAACTGAAAATAAGTCCTGAACTCATGGACTTCACCAGATGCTTGGTTTCCTCCTTTTTAATACTCTGTCAAGTCTTTACTGCAGCAGCTTTCATTGCAGCTTAATTGATGTTGACATAAGGAAGGAATTGCCCACACCTGCCCATGAAATAGCCTTGTGACCCCACTGTTCAATTACTTTAAAAAGAGGCTTGCACATATTAAGGAGCTGAAACTCCTAAACACTTCATCCAGTTTGAATGTGGATACCCCCAAATGAAAACGGAGAGTCTACATATTATGTCCATGTCTACTGTATAACTATAATTAGAATATGTTTCAGTAAAAGGGGGGGAAAAAAAAAACCCTAAACTTGTCAGTGAGTATATGGACCTAAGTGTGCTTCACGTCATGTACACAAGGACTCCTCCTGACACACAGAAGTCAGTGAGAAAACACTGCACACATTTGCATTGCTACACAGATGATACCCAGCTTTATCTGTGAAACCTTATTAAAAGAATAATTAAATTACAAGCGTATGTTAAAGACATAAAACCCTGGCTCACCTGTATTTTCTTCTAAATTCAGATAAAATTGAGGATACTGTATTTGGCCCCAAATATTTTAAAAACATGATATCCAACCAGAATTTTACTCTGGATGGCTTCTTCTAAAAGAACATAACAGGTAAGAGTACAAACGGGGATTAGAAAGAGATCGGGTTTCCCCCATATTACCTTTTCTTCATTGGCTCCAAGAAAAATCCACAATTACATTTAAAATCATGTCAATAATCAGGCCCCACCATACCCTTGCCTAAGAAGCCCCACATCACCGGCCTGAATGACTACAGACCGGTGGCACTCACCCCAGTGGTAATGAAATGCTTTGAGAAGCTGGTCCGCAGACACATCACAGCAGCCCTGCCCCGCAGCCTGGATCCACACCAGTTTGCCTACAGAGCAAACCGATCCACGGAAGACGCTGTAGCCACAGCACTCCATGCTGCATTAACTCACCTGGAAGAGCATGGTAGCTATGTGCGGATGCTCTTCGTGGATTACTGCTCAGCTTTTAACACCATCCTTCCACACAAACTGGTGGCCAAGCTACAAGACCTGGGGCTTCCATACAGCACCTGCATGTGGATCAATAGCTTCCTCTCGGGCCGTAGACAGAGAGTCAGAGTTGGCCATCACACATCCTCAGCCCTGAGTCTCAGCACTGGCTCACCCCAGGGCTGTGTGCTCAGTCCACTGCTCTACTCTCTCTACACACACGACTGCACTCCTCGCCACCACAGCAACATCTTTGTGAAATTTGCAGATGACACCACAGTGGTGGGGCTCATTTCCAAGGGAGACGAGTCTACGTACAGAGACGAGGTGGAGCAGCTGACGTCATGGTGTAAGGCCAATAACCTCCTCCTCAACACTTCAAAAACCAAAGAACTCATAATAGACTTCAGAAGGAAAAAGGCAGAGATCCAACCACTATTCATAAATGGGGACTGTGTAGAAAGGGTGGCAAGCTTCCGCTTCCTGGGAGTCAATATAGAGGAGAACCTTTCCTGGAGTGTGAACACCTCCGAGCTGCTGAAAAAGGCCCAACAGAGACTGTACTTCCTGAGAATTCTCAGGAGGAATAACATCACACAGAGACTGCTGGTGTCCTTCTACAGAGCCACCATTGAGAGTGTTCTAACTTACTGCATATGCATCTGGTACACTAGCTGCACAGGGGCTCAGAGGAAAGCACTCCAAGGGATCATTAACACCGCCCAAAAGATCACTGGCTGCCCTCTCCCCACACTGGAAGTTCTACACAACGCCCACTGTTTTAAAAAGGCCCAAAACATCATAAAAGACACCTCACATCCTGGCCACTCCCTGTTCGAACTGTTGCCCTCAGGCAGACGGTACAGGGCAATCAGAGCAAGGACTAATAGACTCAAACACAGCTGTTATCCAACTGCAATAACACATCTGAATACTACAAAAAAATGTCCATCACACCACTCTTGTGTTAATCTATGCACGGTCTGAAGCATGTGTGTGGGAATGTATGTGAATGTTTTACTGTTATATCTTATTAGTATTTTAAGTATTCTATCTATTTTATTTATTGAATTTTATTGTTTTATTTATATTTTGATATTGCTAGGGATGATGCAATGATCGGGGACCATTCTTAATTTCGTTGTTCTCATGACAATGACAATAAAGTTTCTGATTCTGATTCTGATTAACAGCCTAAGTCCAAGTACCATAGTGTCCAAACAGAGCACTTTGCTCTCAGACTGCAAGCTTACTTGCGGTTCCTAGAGTTTCTAAAAGTACAAAGGGAAGCAGGCACCTGTCCTGTGGACCCAGTCTGTGGAAGACACCCTTTATTTTTAAAATTAGACTCAATCCATTCGTTTTTTAATAAAGCGCACAGTTAGGGCTAGATCAGGTGACCCTGAAGGCTTGCCTTAGTTATGCTGCTACAGGCTCAGACTGCTGGGGGCTAGCTATCAGTCTAGACTCATAATAAATGTAGTGAGACCTTTGAAGGAATCCATTAGGTGGGCTATCACAGATTACTGTCACTAGTTTCACACTGAATAAAAAGTAAAATCACAACCTTCTCCTGACTTACGATGTTAAATAATGTTTAGAAAAGAATTTCTGCAGAACCGACACACATGGTAAGGTTGACCTTTTCCTTATAAAATCTCAGAAATTCATGATCTGACCCTATCAGACATTTGTATTAACCTGCCAGTCATTGCGATTTAATATCTGGCAACAGAGTCACAGTATGGCTGTCACTTACTTTTATCTCCCACCTGTAGTGTCACATTTCTGTTAAACAGGATGTTGTTTCTCCAACCACAGCTAGAGCCAAATGGGGAGAAAGGATCTGGAAAACACAGATGCACAGGACTTAGATTTTCAGCTGTAATTTGTCCTGATCCAAACAATATCATCTCTGTCTCCTCACCAGTGGAGCTCTGGGTGAATCCCAGTGTGTGGTTCCTCTCCTGTAGTATCAGGCCGAGGGCTGCCTGACAGATTGTTGCCCCAGAAGGTGCTTTCGGAGTGGGGAAGAGCTCAGCGTAGTGCTGGGGGATGAAGCTGGTGCTCACATTTCCAGCCTCGAACTCTGGGTGGCCCGAAAGATTCAGCAGGAAATCTATGTTGGTGTTTAGTCCTACTATCTGAGGGCACAGAAGAACAGACAGGACGCAAAAACATCATTTTCAAGTGTTCGGCACCAATTTTTGAAGCTCGCACATACAGTGGCTATATGAAAAAAATTTAAATCCTGTGCTCATTAAAAATAAAAAAAAAATAAAAAATCAGCAGCACGACATGCAAAGCATCATTTAAGAGTGTGCATTTGTATCTTACATTGTACTGTCGTAAACAATACCGCAGCTTTTTTAAGGCAGCAGATCGGTCCTCTCCCCACACCACCAACTTGGCAATCATTGGGTCATAATGTGCCGAGACCTCGTCCCCTGAAACCAAACACAGATAAAAAGCTCCCACCATTTAACTTTATTAGTGCCTTACTGCAACAGATTCCCATTTCTGATGCTGTGGGCCAGTAATATGTGGGGCTCAGCAGTGAGGAGCTCCAGGACAGAGCTAAAGCTTTGGCACCACACTTGAGAGAACTGAGCAATCCACCATCGTTAGGACAACATCTACCCTTAGCATAGAAACTAATACCCTAAAAAAGAAAAATAAATTTATTCTTTACCCTATTTGTATATATAGTTGACTCCTACCTTCTCTGACGCCAGTCTCTATACGTGTATGTTGGTCTGGTGGGGGAGTGGAGAGATGCAGCAGAGGCCCCGCCCCAGGAAGGAAGTCATTATTTGGGTCTTCAGCATAGATACGAGCCTCAAATGAGTGTCCCCTTAGCATTATGTCTTCCTGAAGGAGAGGCAAGCGCTCCCCTGCTGCCACCTGGAAAAGAATTTCACAAATCATTTTGTCACCTCAAAAACATTCTGCTCTCCCCTTCCTCCCTCCTTCCTCACCCTGAGCTGCCACTCCACCAGGTCAGTTCCAGTGATCATCTCAGAGACAGGATGCTCCACCTGCAACCTGGTGTTCATCTCCATGAAATAAAAGTTGTGCTGGGCATCCATAATGAACTCCACCGTACCTGCACAGAGAGACAGACAGAATGATGGCCCTTTTTCTCCCTGCTTGTGCAAAAGCTGTTTTACTGTGAGTCTGGATCACTCTGGTGCGATGAATGCAGGAGAGGGAGTGTTTTACCTGCTCCAACATAGTTGACAGCCTTGGCTGCTCTAACCGCTGCTTCTCCGAGTTTTCTCCTCACTTCAGGGCTTATACCAGGCTGAAAAAAAATGCCACAAAACACAGAAACATGTTCATTTAAGTGGGAAACAAGCTATTATTTACTTCACTAAATGGAAAAACAAGAAGAATTATTTTTCCAGAAATAGCCGATGGACCTATCACGAGGTTAACCTCAGGCCAAGATCATTTCAGTTAGATGTGTTGATCCAAATGTATTCTTTCTCCTTAACTTTGTTCAAACTTTATCACTCACTTACCCCTGGTGCTTCCTCTATGATCTTCTGATGTCTCCTTTGAACGCTGCAGTCCCTCTCAAACAGATAGACGGCATTGCCATGCATGTCCCCAAACACCTGGACCTCCACATGTCTTCAGGACACAGGAATATGAGAACTATAAAAACTTGTCAACATGGAATTTTACTGTTGACTCATCATATTCTATAACCACGTAAATTTGTTTTTAAAACTGCAATACTAGGGATGGTTATCGAAATCTGTTCTTGTTGAGAACCGATTCTCACTGTTTCAAATCCTTGGAATTGTTTACCATTTTTGCAAACGATTCCCTTATCGATTCCAGTCGCCCTGAATGACGTCACCACGTTGCGGAGCGTCATTCACCTGGCAGGAAACATGGCGGCTCAAACGCTCAAAAGTTTGGTCATACTTTACGAGAACCGATGACAACAGGGCAACTTGCAATACTTGCAAAGTAGATATTTCATTAAGGGAGGAAACACTACGAATATGCAAAAGCATTTGCTCACAAAACACACGATAACCTTAAATGAATGTCGTGTTTTTAATTCCGCTCCGGACTCGTGAATCTCAACCCAGCAGCAGCGGTAACGTTTGCACGTCCTCTCCCGTTAATGCGGCAGGTAAATAATCAACTAACAGTGCATATTATGTTAGCGCGAGCTGCCTTATTACAAAACCTGCCATTACTGTGCATTTAGGCGACCATGATGAGACAGACAGTCTGGCTCAGATGCTGGCAGTTCTCGCTGCAGTCTACCGGTAGCGTATCCTTTCAGGCCAGGATAGACGAATGTCACCGTGCAGTGACTAAGTTTGTAGTAAAAGCCTTGCACCCATTTGCCACAGCAGATGCCCCCGATTTACGGTAAGTGAATGTGTTTAATTGTAGGCAGAGACATTACTGGATATTCTTGTGTAATTGCTACAGAATAATTGATGTTATACTTTGTTATTGCTACAGAAGAATATTTATTTTACATTTACAATTTTTTTCCCCGGGGACCCTGTGACACCCCATTGAAGAGCCGTAGGCTGTAGATCTCTTAAGATCTCACTGCTGGGTTTGTAAGGCCATGTTACTCGTAAATTTCTATCTTGTTCAAAGAGAAGATATAAAACAAAGTTCTAAGCTGATCGACCTTAGTGTTCTCCTTTTTAAAAAGAATCGATAAAGAATCGAATTGTTAAACAGAATCGAAAATGGAATCTGAATCGTGAAAATCTTATCAATACCCATCCCTATGCAATACACTACAGAAATCTATGAGAACAGTACATAGCCTCTGCCGACGGCACTTGATACTAATGAAGAAGAACATAGCAGGAAGAAAACGTTTTTTTTTAAATGCTTTCACAGTTTAAAAGAATGTGAAAGCATTTCACAGAAAACAAAGTTGAATGCAGACTGCGCAGCTGAGCACGACAGCACTACTGCAGAGCACCAGCATTTAAAGCGATGGCACCCTGGAGCTATGACGTCAACTCTGAATGGGTCAGTTTGGGGAGTTACACTAGTGCATCTTGTTGATACCTTGTTTATGTTAATGATTGTCCAGTAACCTTTATGTTATCGTGAATATCCCCAGTGAGGGACAAAAAAGGATATTTCTATTCTATAATAGCTTATCTGTCGGAAACTCACTGTCTGCTACTTTTTTTCCCCCTCTTCCACCTAACGTTAGGTAGTTAATCTGTGGGTCAATATCAATTAATTATGTCTATAAACAGTTGAACCGTGCATCAACCAAGAAACTATGACATACAACCACATTTTTGATTAGTAACTGTCTTTTCTAATTCTGTTTTACTAGTATTAAGCACATGCGCATAGATGAGTTTGTCCTGTGAAGAGGTTCATGTACAGTCATGTCAGCCTGGTTATCATCTGCAGCTGGGAACAACATATCAAACATGAGAGCATGTGCAATCATAAATTCATAAACTGAATCATCTCTAAACTCTGAAAACTTCTGATTTCAGACTGAGTAAAAAAATTATTGTGATTTAATTTGAAGCTTTATTCGAACTTATGGACAGAAGGCATATTTGTTAAATACTACTAGCAATTTAATTTGCATTCCCAAATATTTTTACTTATTTCATTTTTATTCTGATGGTCCTTTTGAGTTATTTTAAAACACATTTGATTATTTTCAAATTCATGTTTCCTGGGTCATTATTCTAATTTGCTGTGGTAGGACGAGACAACAGAGTGATATTTACAGGTGGGTAGACTTGAGCAGGCGGAGCCTAGAACAGGAGGTTAGCCCACAGGAAGTGGAGTTCACAGTTATTAAAACTGTTGTTGACTAATCGAAGAAGAACTGGCAAATTAGTCGACTACCAAAATCATCTTTAGTCACAGCCCTACCTCTCCATCACAAAAACAAGACAACATTTTGGCCACACGGTGGTGCTGAAAACTGCCTAGTTAACAGTTAAATGTGTTACCTGGGGTCCTCCACGAACTTCTCGATCAGCATGACATCATCATTGAAGGATTTTCTGGCTTCCCTCCGTGCTGACTCCAACTGCTCCAAGAAGTCAGAGTCTGAGCGTGCAATACGCATGCCCTGCAAAATTTTAAAGACAGATGAGTTAGGGTGGCAAGAGTTTAAAGACCACTGACTAACTCAAAGCATAACTCTGTTCTGGGCCCAACTTAATGTCAATCTGTCACGGTGTTGACGTGTATCAGCTGATAAAGGCTGGCACTGAGATCAGCTAATCTGCCAGGATTGGACAAAAGCTTGACTTGATGCATCCTCTCACCTTCCCCCCTCCTCCACGAACTGCTTTGATCATCACAGGGTATCCAATCTGGACAGCCTCTGCCTGCAACTTCTCATTAGATTGGTCCTCTCCATGGTAGCCACCTATAATTGGCACGCCAGCAGCTGACATGATATGCTTGGATGTGCTGAAAAACAAAGTAAAATAAAACACATGAGTTGAAACACATGGTTATTATTTATCTTTCCTATAAATTTGGGTTACAGCAAAGAGACCAAACCTTTTAATGCCCATATCTCTGATGGCAGATGAGGGAGGCCCAATAAAGATGATTCCTTCCTGTTTACATGCCTCAGCAAACTCTGTGTTTTCTGACAAAAAACCATAGCCAGGATGGACCGCCTGCAGATACAAAATGTCAGCAGCAAATAAGTAGATTTAAAAAGGAAACACAAAAAACGGTTACAACACAGAAATCAGACATAAGTGATTAAAGAAGGCTAAATACTATAATGAAAAGAATTCCTTACGTGTGATCCAGATTTTTTGGCCACTTCCAAAACTTTGTCCATAGAGAGGTAACTCTGCTGGGAGGGTGCAGGGCCAATATGGTAGGCTTCATCTGCCTTGAATAATAACAAAGCAAATACAGGTTTAAAAAACAAAAACAATGTCATATTTTATCAATTAAAGGCAGCTTCAGGAAATTATAAACAACTACTTCTTATAAAGTAAAAGGATCCAGTGTCTCACCATAGCTACATGCATGGAGTGTGTGTCTGCATCACTGTACACCGCCACTGAGCGTACACCCATCTTCTTGGCTGAACGCATCACACGGCATGCAATCTCTCCTCGATTGGCAATCAGCACCTTTTCTATCCTTCTCACCCCTGGAAAAGACAAACATCACTGCTCCAAACAACCTCAGCAAGGTGAAGGACTTGGACGTACAGTGTGTGCAAGTCAGTATTTGTAAAATTGGAACAAGATCAGTTCAGAGATTAATCAAACAAACATGCTGAACACCATCAGCTCCTGAAATGGCTGCATGTTGCTTTTCTGTGTAGTGCATGTGATTTTTGGACTTTTTGCATCACTCTTAGTGGTTACTCAATCATTTGGAAGTTTTGCATGTATATTTATGCTTCCTCACCTCCTGAAACAAGCCTCACGCCTCTCGTGCTCCATGACAGCTTCCTGTGGAGAGACAGAAATAACAACTTCAGCACCACTCGATACTACATAGGCTGAGCTGCTGCTAGAGCAACACAGCAGTGGCACAGGCAGTTCATCACAATACGCATTCAAGAAACACATTGCAGTCAGAAACAAACTCCAAGCTAATTTGAGCTAGTTAGACAGCATGCGAGGTTGCTCCCACAAATATGTTGTGCTATGTTGTGCTAGCACCATTAGCAACGCTAGCAGACAATTTGCTAGCCATTTAACCTTGGTCCATTCTCATATATATCAGGACAGAGTCTCGGTGTTGAATGCAAATAACATTTTCTGCAGGTCAGAAGTCGTGTCCACAGGCTTAATGCTAGCGCCGTGTGCTTAGCTCGGAGAATAACATTAGATAGCCTCCCAAATTGACACCTGTAAGCTATCGTTAAAAATGAGTGCGCTAATTGTCGAACCCTCTATAAGACAAAACAGCCCTTCAGTGCTCTTAGGTACTCACTGCGTGAATATCCGCAGGCCCTGCAGAGTTGGGAAACTTAAAATAACTGCAGCCATAGCCACCAGCTGCTGAGGCTAGCTGTGCTAGCTAGCTGAATGAGCACCTGAAAAAAAAGGTCTCGGTGCTGGACTGGATAAGCCAACAAGAGAAATGTGATCGACTAAACTGTATATCCCAAAACCACAGCGACTCTCCGGTAAATTTCGTTATCATTATTTTTGACCTCTCCAAGGACTCGTAGGGGCGACAGCCAATTAGAAGGGAAGGATAAGGAGGCGGTGAATAAGCTGCAGTTATCAAAAGTCGTCAGCAGATGGCAGCATTTCTCTGTCGAAAAGCTTGAGAATTAAAAGTTAACAGGGACTCGAAGTACAAATTTTACTGCATTCAGAACGTTGAATGCATTTTTGTTATGCATCCCTTAAATTATTTAAAGTATTATTTTTAATTTTTGTGCAGTAAAATACAACATAATGCAATGAGTATTAGTTTGCCCCCCTTTCTTAAGGTTACAAAGTATGATGAATAGAGACTATTTAATAACGATGTTAGTCTGTACTCTCGCACCCATTTGCTTTTAATGGCATTATTTATAGCTTTCTCGTGCGATTAAAAATATTCCACTCTTAAATTATGAACAATATTTGTTTCAAACGAATATTGAACATGCAGTGAAAAAAAAAAATCAATTAAAATTACACAAGACATTAATGAAAGCAACAACAACAAAAAAAAGAAAGACAACATTTAAAAAAAGTTTTATTTATTCAAATTGTAAATACCAGACAAACCGTCTTTGCTGTTAACAGAAGAATGTGACAAGCCAAATGAAGGTTTAGGAAAAGAACAAGTGAAAGAGCAAGTGTATGAACAAGCCAATAGCACCCCCCACCACCACCCCCAGTCCAGTTTCACAGTGAACTCTTCGCCATTCAAATCCGTTCGTATCCATCTCTGCGGCGATCTCTGACCACAAGGAAGCTCATCAAACTGATAAGAATGAGACACACGACGGCTGCCCCGATGATGATGGGAATGATTCTCTTGTTATAGTCAGCCCAGCACTCCACCTCTGAACCATGGAGAGAAACAGAGCAGCAATTATGTGTAGGATTTAAGTAAAATACCTTTTTTTTTTTTTTTTAATTCTTTTCAATAAGAAATTTAATGTCTAATATTAAACTTTTAACATCTAATGGGATGTCTTTACACACAGTCAGATCATAACAGAGCTCTCATTCTCAAACACGGGACCACAAAAAAGGCTGTAAACCTGAAGGGTTGTAAGATGTTGTCCAATTTGTTCATTTTTTCTGCCTCAACTCTAAAAACCTAACTTTGGGCAGGAGATATTTGGTTTCCATTCATTTGTTTCTGTGAAAGCTAGTCACCTTTTCCATACTGTCCTTGAGACAGGTTGAAGGCCTGCATCTGCACAGGAACCAGCTTGATCTTCAGCTCAGACGACATCAAAAGCAGATTCTCAGACTTGCACATGAAGCTTTGACCGTTAGCAGTTTTGAACAGCTTTTCATGGGCCAACACACCTTTGTAAGTCTTGTCTGTTGGGAAGAGGATGAAGCACAAGAGTAGTTAAATTTTCAGTTTATGCTGGGCATCTGAATCACACACCAGCTGTTTGCTGCGTCTTTTCCTTTGGCTCTTACTGGAACAGTCTTTGCAGACAGGCATGGGAGACAAATGTGCATTCATCTCGATGACGTAGAAAACAGTCTTCTCCTGGGGACAAAAACAAAAACATTTGAGCTGATTCATAAACAACAGAACATTACAGCCTCGATGTGAACGTGGATAAGGCAGACCTAAACTGAGTAAAGCTGACTATGATGTGAAGAAAGGTATCCACAGCAGGCATGAGGATGACACGGAGAGTTCACCCAGCAGTGAATGAGTGTTGTACCTTTTTGAATTTGAACTGCAGGCTGGCACCATTGTCTGGCAGTGTGAGAGAGAGAAGAGCCTCTTCTTTGCCACAGTAACCACTGACCCTAACTCTGGATGGGTCCAGGTCAAAATACCAGGTTTTCTGATTTCAAAAGGAGAAAAGTAAAGGCTCAGGATCAGCATTACAAGTCACCATCTCCTCTCACTTTGTTTGATTTCTGCGTTACATTGAAGAAAAAGACAAGCAAATCTTTCCTTCTGTGCTGGGTCACATCTGGATCAGTCAGTGAAAAATAGGAGCGCCTCACAAATGACTTAGAATCAGATGTCTGTTAAATATTGGAGCCCAATCAATGTCGCGCCCAGTGTCTCAATTTTAATCTATATTATTATAGCATAGAAAGAAAAAAATGATTACACTGAGGTCAGGTGTAAACGACTTTCAAACCGATTGACTCCCATGTGAAACGATCCAACTGTAACTGAAAATAAATAAATAAGCTGACGGCAGTTGGAAATTTTTGCAGTGAGAAACCAGCTTGTGACACCTCACAAAGACATGCTGATACAAACACACACTTTTTGCAAAAACTGCTGAAAAGCAACAAAATAAAATTCATACTAATACACAAAAAGAAGCATGCCATTGACCACACACACACACACACCAGCCGCTGACCTTGTTTTCAGTGACCAAGAACTCTGCTCCCATGGTAATTCTGATGCAGGGTTTCCCTCCATCTTTCTTCACATAGTTTCCTGCACCCATATATTAAAAAAAAACAAAAAACAACAACATAGTTTTGAACTCAAGCATGCAAAATTATAATGCATGCCACTTTCAAATATTTCAGTTAGTCACCTTTAAAGCCATCACATCTGCATCCTTCTCTGAATAGTAGTCAACAAATGAACTGTAGGCCATCTGTTTTGCACACTCATGTTTCCCCAAATTCTTCACGTATGCACAGTGAACTATGAATCAATATTGCTTGCAATTCTTAGCCTTCAAAATATGAAATTAATCAGCATGACAGACGATCATTTGTGTCAGGTTTAAAGGTTATTTTATCTTCCTTACGTCCCTCTACCTCTTGTCCCATTACACCAGCATCTCTTTGTCTGCTGTAAATGAACAGGGGATTTGGACCATGCATATACATGGAATAAAACAGGTGTACCTGTTTGAGGAGTGGCCTCAGATGGCTGCAGGACCGGCCGGTAAATCTGACCCTTGGAGTGAAGCTCAGACTCCAAAGCAGGCTGGATGGAGCCATTAGTGCTCTGAAAGTGGACACCTGGTAGAAGATCACACCTGTTATTTTCATTGTCTGGTCATACCCAGTTTCTTTTTTTTTTTTCTTATCCCTTGCATAAAGTTGTATATCATTTAGAAATGAATAAATAACCAGTGGAAGTCTTCGCAAAATACAACACAGAACCCTCTTTCAGTAAGTATTTACCTGAAAAAGGGAAAAAGAAAGAAAGAAACTGGTCAAATGCATTAAGGGGGGAGTGCAGTAGGTCCACTATCTTGAATGCCCTTCACCCATTAACTCCAGTCCAACACAGCTACTTCTTTATTAACCCAGAGAACCAGAAACGATTGAGCACTCCAGTTATTTGGAACAGTCTGAACCAGTATAGGAGCACAAGTTGGATGAGTTGGAATACTGTTAGTCATGATAATAAGTGGAGCAGTATGGCTCATTTTAAAAGCACAGCTGCAAAGTGCTTTACTGTTCGGATAAAACTTACATTAAAGAAGTCAACATACACTATACACACAAACATGCTTTCAAACATACAGTCATCCATTCATTTGTACTGTGCACATATACTTCTATAGAAAGGTGTGAACACATAATAAGGAAAAGCTAACTTGTAAAAATAAGTTTTCAGCTGCCATTTAAAACTGACTAGCCGACAATGGCTGTTCCAAAGTTTAGTAGCTACAACTGCAAAAGCGTGGCCACCCGTGTATTTAAAATAAATGATCGGAGAGGCCGACAAGGTCTGTGGCAGATGCAGGAGTGACAGATGCAGGAGCCTGTCCATGTAGGTCTTACATGGACAAAAAACCCATCAGCTGATGGGTTTTTTTAATGTTACAGCCAGGGGAGGTTTGAAGCTCTAATTCTTGAGTCAGCAGAGCCTTTTACACACTGCATGCCTTAGCGCTCAGCAGCTCTGTGGTTTGTCACTTTACAGCCAAGTTGCTTTGGCTCCCAAACATTCTTAATATTATTATTTAGCATTTTTGCTCTTCATTAATTTCTGAAGTGTTATGCAGGTAAGTGGGGGGAAAAGGCTGTCTTAATGAGTGTGGTCAACAGTAAAAAAAAATTAAAAGTCAAGTAATTTTAAATGAGTCAACAAAAACAGCATTTCAGAAGGTGCAGAATTTAATGACACAGATAATAGTGCATGCAGCATGAGAAGTACTTCTGCTCAGGTCATACCACTCTTTTTTGTTAAAACCACAGAGTGACAAGCGCGACATCTTTGGGACAGCTAAAGACCACTGTGTGGGAGAGGAAACCAGCGCAGTCTCATATATGACGTTTACCACACTACACTCTTGCAACGAAATATTACCATTTAAACAGAAGTGGAAACAGTAGTATCAAAAAGAGTGAGAGTAAAACAATTGAAAATGGAAGAACTTTGGTTTTGACATGTAAATAAAAAACAATCCTGTCAAGTGAGTTTAAGGTCACCTGTCTGTGGATGGTTGAACTCCACTTGAATGCTATTAGACTTACCTGGAATGACAGCAGCCAGGAAGAAAAGATACCATCCACCTCGGTGGCCTTTTAGCATCGCAGTTAGAAGACAAAAGAGAATAGCCATGCCACTGGATCAGAAGTGCAGCAGCTGTGCCTTGATGTCTAATTGTGAAACTGTTGAACACCTAACACCTAAATGAAGGGTGCAAAGGAAGTGAAGTGACAAAGGGGGTGGGGCAGAGACCGCTGCCTCACTCAGCATTGACACATCTGAAACTTGTTTTAAAAAGACAAGTTTTAAAGCCTTCCAGCTGTTAAATGCAAGTACCTTTGTATTTAGTGTTCAGAGAAATCAGGTTTTAAATTCTATGAAAGTGTTCTGTTCAATGAATTCCTAGTTTTTAGGGAAAATATTACTGGTCTAGTGAAAAAGAAAAAGATTACAATTCCCAGTCACATATTAAAGGGAAAAAATGAACCAGCAGAGCAGAAACTCTTTTAAATGTCATAATCATTCTGTTTCCCGCTATTAATTTACATGGCACAGGCTGGCACTAAAGTGTCAGTTACAGGAAAAGGGTCAGGCAACACATGAGCATGCTCACAGATTCAGCTGTAGGTGATTGGGGTTGAAAGACTATTTAAACAAGAACACAGAACGACAAAAAAAAAAATTCATCAGACATTAGTTATGTAACCAGGTTTTTGCATATATTTTGTCTTGGAGCATTATCCAGCATGTCTATGTACATGGCATCACAAAGATGCAATAGGATCTGGATATACTGGGTCCTAGTTCAAGCCAATTCAATAAGTCGAGACAAATTCTTAAAGAGTTGGGAGTCGATCAAATAAATAAATCATCTTGATGTCTCTGGTAAAGCAGGAAAAATAAATGTCCTGTGGAATATTCCGAAGTTTAGCCTGGGAGTCAGATGATGTTTCACTTCTCATCCAGAAAGTTTCTTCAGTTCTAAAACTAAAAAGTGAAGAGCCCCAGGTATTTAATCCCTAGTGGGGATTGTCCCTTAAAAGGGCTGTTAACCCATTATTAATCATGTGCCTCATTACATGAGCCAAGGTGTGAAAAAAGGTCGTTACCACTAGAGGTTTCAGGTGAAAACACTATGAGACCTTGTTGCGCCCTATCATGTGACCTACTCACCGGATAAACAATGTCACTTGGGGTTTTGGGGCCTGGCAAGGGACTGCATTGTAGATGGCTGACAGTTGGTATCGTATGCCACTCTCTCTGTTCAGTGATGGCTTCTTTTACTTCTCTATCAATCCATCTGCCTTCTTGTTCCAAAATCGGAACCGTGGCATCTTTGAAAGAGTGACCTTTATCCTTTAGATGCAGATGTAAACAGAGTCTTGTCCTGTCGAGGTCTTTCTCCAATGTAGAGGTCTGAGCACGCCTCACTGTACTGCACAGTGGTTGGCTGAAATTGTTTTTAACATGAAAACAGAACAACACTGCCCACAAGCAGCAAGACTGGTGACTGCATTAAAATACGAAATAGGCACTAGACTTTTGAAAATGTCAAAGCACAGCTCACATAATACCTCTTATCAATCATAAACTTAATATGTTGTCATTTTGCGCCAGCTCAGGTTTCTCAAAACCTGAGATGTCCTTCTCTGAGCTTTCACCTTCCTTTTTAATCAAAAAGCTCAACTGTGGGAAGTTAATTTTTAAAATGATGTTCAGAAAATAGAAATTTTACAAGAAATCCACAATAAAATAAAGAATATCATTGCATTACATCACTTTCTGTTATTTAGCAAGATCTGATGTCCAGAAGCAACAGAGGATAAAAGGAGGAAAAAATGTATGTAGCATGTTTCTTTCATCCATAGCACTTAAATAACCTAAGGTTATTATTAAAGGAACCATTTTTGAGCAATTTATTACTTAAAACATCTCTAGAGCAGCAAAGTGATTAAACCAGAGCCGGAAGCACAAACTAGGAGATAATCAGGAATTAAACAATGGTGCTTAAGCAGGCAGAGTACACATATTGCACCACAAAGGCAAAAAAATGAAAGAGATACAGACCACTAACTACGGGAGTGGAAACAGAAGGGTAACAAGAAGCAGGTGTTGATAGTCAAGACAATGAATTAGGGGAGGGAGTGAAAATTAAACACAACGCACAAGTTACAAATAAGTATCAAAATAAAAGAGGAAATGAACAACATCATGGCTGAAACAGAAATGCAGGAACACGAATAAAGTCAACATGGAGGAATACAGAGGATTAAAAGATGAGGATTAAAACACAATATCTACAAACCAAAACACAGTAGTCAAGTAAACAACTAAAACATGAAAACAAGTAAAACTTAAATCAACATGAAAAAAATAATCTGGGAAAACACAGAGAACCAAATAAGACCAGAAAACGCACTGATAATAAGGAACAATAATAAACACCTTTCTTTTGTTTTCTGTATACTCCTGTTTGTCTATAATCCCCCTTGAATGAATACTGTTTTTATTTATTCCTGCTGTCTTACTCTTTATATATTGTAAAGGAGTAAAATACTCCTGCACCACATGTATAATGAAAGGAAAGCAAATCACAATGCGCAGTAGCGGTTTTAGATATGGGCGACATGGGGCACAACGCACAAAAAAAAAAATGCTCATACTCATGCTGACCCGATGTCATGCCAGCGCATATTGGGAATGGCAT
Organism: Diplotaxodon limnothrissa; assembly: GCF_057381915.1. Classification (NCBI taxonomy): domain Eukaryota; kingdom Metazoa; phylum Chordata; class Actinopteri; order Cichliformes; family Cichlidae; genus Diplotaxodon; species Diplotaxodon limnothrissa. The sequence goes on along the minus strand of NC_140612.1, from coordinate 9,937,519 downwards.
AGGCACCGATCGGTTTTCTATCGCCCATTTGCTGGGAGTAATGGCGCCCTCCGTTAGCGATGTGCGCCTGCTGCTTGCGGCACAGGGAGGAGAGGGCAGGAAGGCGGGGGATTCACTGGCTGGCTGGAGCTGCATCTAATAACCAACAATAATATGATACAGACTTATAATTTGCACCGATGTTTTTTCGAAATTCTATACGCGAAAAGTGAGCGCGAAAGCCCTCGGTGCGCCTGCTCGCTGCTGAAGTCAAAGTAAAACTTTATTGTCATCTCTGTTACATACAGTGCAGTATATAGAGAGATGAGAGGATGAGGCTCCAGTTATAGCAGTGCAAGTAAACAAACAAGAGTAAGAAAATAAATATACACTTTAGGACTCGGGGTAAAGGGATCAATAACAATTTGAAATTTATAATTTACAGTTTGATGATTTAAAGTCTCACACACAACCTGTCGAAAGGGGAGGGGGCCGGCTGCTTCCAAATAGAGCACATTTCATTCATAATGATGTAAATCCAAGCCCATCATATTCATGATTTGAATCCTGGGTTGTGCGAAATTCTAGAAATACACCTTAGACAAAGTGAATCTGTGAACTAAGGTGTAGGTCTATTAGATTATGTTGTGGTGATCCTCGGGTTGGGGGATTTGTGTTCATACTGGAGTGCAAAATTAAAAGCAATGGAAGATGGACAAGAAAAGTTCAAAGCCATCAGGTGCTCATTTTAGAAAAAGGAGAAAAGAAGAGGAGGAGAAACGAGCAAAAGATGCAGGTAAGCAGATGTGTCATTGGATAATGGCACGTCATCCTGAAACAATCAGAATCAGAATACTTTATTAATTCCTAAGGAAATAATGTGGGTTACAGTTGCTCCAAAAAAGAAATTGTAAAAATAGTAACAGTAACAGACTAAACTCCAAACAATGCATTATGTTACAGATTTTAGTCAGTGTCAATTGTTGATTTGTCCTGTTCTCATTGTATGACGAATTATGGTGAAATTCAGTATGGTTTCAACAACAGCTCTATGTTAATGTACAATCCTTAATATGTTTTGTGTGTGTGTGTGTGTGTGTGTGTGTGTGTGTGGGGGGGGGGGTATTTTCAACTTTTTGCCTCGGAGAGCCTCGGCCGCGGGCTTGGACCTCAGAGGGTTAACCCAACAAATCATGAAAAATTAAGTTGTACATTTTCCTTCATGACAGTGCAGATTTCTGGCATTTTGTGTAAATTCAAGCATGTAACAATTTGATTTTTTTTTTCTACCAAAAAAGTGTGAAACACAAGTTAGACTTGAGTTTGTAAATGACCCGTTCCATGTTGTTTACCTTTCTGGATTTTTTGGTCTACATATTTATTTATTATACAAGCTGTACAGTACATAAAATCAAAATTCACATGTTTTCTGTAACCAAAATGTTAATTAGGTGGGCTACGGAAAATAATTAAGTTTTAGACTATACTTAAATGAAACATGTATACTTACTGCACTTGAATCCTTTTAACCATATGTAACACCTGCATATGTGGGTTTACCGCCCCTGGTAAACAAAGATAATAATACTGTCCACATTGTAACCAAAAATTAAAAGTGTATTGATTCATAAGAATAAATGTATTTATTTACGTATTTATTTGCTTTATTTTTACATAAGTACAACCAAGCAGAGCAAATGTTTTTGTTTTCCTTCTTTCTTGCGCATGCGTGAGATTGAGAAACCCACTTCTCCACCTGCGCGAGCTCTGCTGTTGTCATGACAACCAGTTGCTTACTGCAAAGTTAAAACACAAATCTGACTTGTGAGACCTGAAGTTGTCGCTTCCAAACAAACACTGTAGTTAGTCGCTAAAGTGAGTTGTCGCTGCCCTCAACCGGACTCGGGAGAACGCGGGTAAAATGCTGTCGACGACCTTCACAGGTGTGGCACCGGCTGCGGGACGAGGAGGTGCGGAGCCGGTTACGACACCGGGGTCAGTTAGACAAAGCAACGACTGCGGAGGTGCTCGGGTCGGGAGGGAGATATCAGAAGGAATCGGTGTGCAGGAGTGGCCCGACGGCTCCAAATATGAGGGAGAGTCTATAAATGGCCTCAAACACGGCAAAGGAAGGTACAGCTGGACAAATGGAGAGGTAGTGTGTGACATATTAAAGAATTAAACAGTTTCACTAGAGCATTTACTACCCCTTAGCTTTTAGGGTGTGAACACCTTAAAGCCAAGCTAAATGTAATTTAGATACAAATACACGCGTGGGTTGTTTTCTTTGGTGTAGTACTATGAGGGCTCTTTCTACAAAGACTACAAGCATGGAGATGGACTGTATTGCTGGCCCACGGGCCAAAAGTTCATTGGCAAGTTCTACCTCAACAGAAGGGAGGGATATGGTCAGCAAGTGTTCTCCGATGGAGCTGTCTTTCAGGTAAGCTGAACCGTTATTTAGATTATAGATACATCATAAAACAACGCACCTCTCCCCTCCTCTCAGGGCTTGTACCACATGGATCAGAGGTTTGGTCCAGGTGTGCTCAAATATCCAGATGGGCGAGAGGATGTGGGTCTGTGGCTCAAGGACCAACTGCTAAGGCTGTGTACCCCTTTGGAAGAGAGATTTAGCCTGAAGAATTTTCCTGAATATTCTGCCTACATGGATCCATCAGTCACTGCAAAATCCCCGACTCAGGTACATGCTGTGTCACCTAATAGTAATAATAATGAATAAGAAATAAGAGGCTAGAAATAAGAGCAGTCCTTAATGCTGTGTCATGCCCTTTCACAGCTGTAACACAGATAGTGTTTACATCAGAAAATCTGATGATTAATATTTTACTGCGTACATCTAAACTTACCATAAATGTACCCTTCTCACACCTCAGTCTATCTCTGGTAGTCTACAGCAACAAAAAAGGACACACTCTGAGGTAAGTCACAGCTTTTAATGAATAATTGGATGAGCTCTCTGAGTTAATATGACGCAGATCAGTTAACACCTCATCACCTTCAGGAGGATGAAGACAGAGATGTGCTGTTAGATGAGATTTTCATCTATCCACCTGGCATGGAGAGTTACTCAACAGATGGGGACCACTTGCCACTCCCCCCTGGTCGAAGGACAGAGCTGGATCGACATTTTTATGGCGAGCTGTGGGAGCCGGACGCTCATCCTTACCAAGGCTATGCAAGAGACCCACTGTCCACAATGCCATTACAGACCCGCCTTCAAGCTCACATACACAACCACAGGTCAGACTGGGTCCAAACACTGACAATTAGATCTGTGAGTCTGCAACATTCGTGGAACTTCATGTGTTTGTCTCTCAGGCTGCAGGCTGAAAATGTGGGCTGGGACACGGCAGCCGTTCTCTCTATGAACAGGGACAGTTTTGGTCCTAAAGGGCCTTTGGAAGTCAGTTCAGAATTGCTTATCCAGCACTCCTCCAAAGGAGACCTGCACGCTGTATCACAGATCCTCAGGACTGGTTTAGTCTACCCTGATGTAGCAGATTCGCACGGACACACAGCTCTGATCGCTGCCACCGTAACACATTACTAATTTTTGAACACAGCAAAATAAAAGGTTTTAACATTTTGCCCGCGGTTAAAATCTGAAGTAGTCTCATGTCTCATATTCTGTTTCTGTCAGGTAAACTGCCACAATGATGTGATCCACCTGTTGTTGGACATGGGTGTTGATATTGACAAGATGAACTGTGAAGGCATGTCTGCCCTCGCTGTGTGTCATGTCCTCTACTATCCTTTTCAATCTCTGCACATCACTGGAGCTGAACCACCTGCTAGAAACCAAGTAAGATCCAGCACGAGGCACCGTGACTTTGGGTTTTACCAAAAGTTCAACTCGTCTCAGATACCTATGGTTTTCTCACAGATAATTTCCCTTTTTCTTGACATTTATTTTCCCAGATCAGCCAAGTCGACCTCAATATGGACACATCGTTAATTAACAACCTCTCTGACCAGTAGGATTGTAGCTAATGTCCCTTCACACACACATTGTTCACTATTAACGATTTATATTCACACACATTGCTAAATGAAGCCAAACAACAAAACTGATTATGAATTTTTGGATAAAATACTGCTGTATTTATTTCTTGTGTTTTCAGATCAATAGAACCAACTGAACACATTTCACTTCTCAACTGTAAAGCATCCAGTGACAGTGAACTCCTCTCTGAGCGCAGGGTCGGACTGAATGATTGTGTCGCACAAGCTGAACACACACAGGGGGAGCCAAGGACAGAGGAAAGAGAGGACAGACACTGTGAGGAGACAGAAAGCATGAGGAGCAAAGGGAAGCAAAGAAAGACAGAGAGCAGATATGATCAGAGAAGGGAACGAGGAGTAAGTGAGGTTGAAGATACAGAAAGAGAATTTAAAAGGGGGGATAAGAAAGACAAACAGGGTGAGTCTGCTGAGACCAACGAGTTAAGCACAGATCACCTGGAAGAGGAGAGTTGCGAGGAGGATGAGAAAGATGTGGAGGATATAGAGGGTAGCGATGAGAGTGGAAAAGAGGACGTGTCTTTTGTAGAACGCTCCATTCAAGTGCTGGATGGTCACATTAAACTGGGCACCGTGCAGTGGAAGGGAGCTCAAGCTAAGGTAGCAAGCAAGGGTTCATGAGTAATGCGGAGTGATGCTTCTCTGTGATTGGTTTGATGAGTTGGTTTAGTTCACTCACAACTGTTAATGTGTTTGTCTTTGCAGCACGGCAAAAATCTGACCTCAAAACAGAGCTTTGACTCCACCTGTTGTCTCAGAAGCTACGAGATTCAAGTCACAGACAAAATGATCCAGCTCGCTGCTGAAGCTCTGAGTCGCACAGGGGTTTCCATGCTCTGCAGCACGCAGGAGACAGTACGCAAAATGGCTGCTATGAAAATAGAGTCAGTCCTTTTTCTTTCTGCCTCAATTTACTTTTTATTTTGTATTTAATTTGCTGCTGGCTCTAGTGATCACTCTGATGTTCTGTTTCACCATGCATATACATCCAAAGGCGCACTGAATAACACTGATTATCTTTTAATTATACCTGTTAGTTGGTGGGATATTTTAGGAAGAAAGAGAGCATTTTGTCCTCAAAGTTAATCTGTTAGCAGCAGAAAAATGGACAAGCGTAAGGAGAAGTGAGCCAATTTGACAAACGTTTATTGGCTAGAGGATGGGGTCAGATGTGGCTCTTGTGGGGTGTTCCCAGTCTGCAGTGGTCAGTATGTACCAAAAGTGGGCTAAGGAAGGAACCATGGTGAACCAGCATCAGGATCATGGGTCGCCAAAGTTCAGTGATGCATGTGGGGAGCAAATGCTGATCCAACAGACCAGGTACTCAAAAAAGTTATTGCTAGTAAGTTGCAAATAAGTCAGAGTGCTCATGCTCACCCTTGGTGAAAATACCAACAATGGACACGTGAGCATGAGAAGAACATTTATTCTGTGTGTGCGTCGCTTACCTGGAAAACTCCTGGCTGCACTATGTGAAGAAGGCAAGCTGGCATAGACAGTATGATGCTTTGAGTAGTGTTCTGCTGGGAAGTCTTGGGTTCTGCCATTTATGTGGATGTTACTTTGACATGTACCACCTACCTAAACACTGTTGCAGATCATTTACACCCTTTCATGGAAACGGTACGCCCTGATGGCTACACCCTGCCACAAAGCAAAAATGGTCCAGGAAAGGTTTAAGGAGCACAACAAGTTGGAGGTCAGATCTCAATTCAGTCGAGCATCTTTGGGGTGTGCTATACAAACAAGTCAGATCTATAGGAACCTCACCTAGCAACACAGAGGAGGTAAAGGATCTGTTGCTAACATCTTGGTACAGATCGCACACCTTAAGGGGTCTAGTGGAGTCCATGCCTCGATGTGTCAGAGCTGTTTTGCCTGTAAAAGGGGGACCGGGACAATATTACCCATATGGAAAAGATATATATAAATCTTATAAAGTTTTTATCTGTCTTGTATGAAACTTGTATGAAAAGCATACAAGAGTGAAAACACATATAAGATCCCTTGAAAAATTATATAATGAAACTTGTATGTTTTGTATACTTACTAAAAAAATATATGAAAGTAATGAGAAAGTGGCCACTTTCATGAGTAAATCATATATGTTTTTACTATTTCTTTTCCATATGGGTAGGCAGGTGGCCATAATGTTATGTTTGATCAGTGTAAGTAACCTGTGTGTGTTCTGTCTGAGCAGGCACCGCATTCGTTTGGGCACCATGAAACTGTTGTTGGACCGTGGAGCTGATCCCAACGCAGCCAGGATCCCCATGCCCGTGCTCTTTTTAGCCATTATGGCAGCTGACACCGAGAATGTGAGGAAACTGCTGCTGTGCGGAGCTCGCACTGACATCCCTCTTCCACCAGAGGCAGGAGCTCAACTTTTAAACAAATTTAAATAATATTTTGTACAGGCACAAAAGAAAAAAAAAATCCACAAACACAGAAAGAAAAAAAAAAGCACCTACATTAAACTCACCTGAAAATCTGCTTGTTTGTATAGAGGAAAGGCTTGTATCCCCTGCATGTAGCTGCAGCACTGCCAGGTCCAGCAGGTCCCAGAATCACACAGCTGCTGCTGCACGCCATCACCGACCCAGACGTACGGGCGTGCGACCAGGACGAGATCTACGAACCAGACAAGGTGTGTAGGTTTTAGAGTCCTGGGTTTTAGAGGTAAATGTGTTTGTGTTAGTTAACCTTTTTTTTTCTTTTTCTTTTTTATGTACTTATATATGTTATAGATTTCCACAAAGGCCACAGAAACACTAACTACCAGCCCACATCTCAAAGAAGGAGGCCGCACCGCTCTACATTTTGCCTGCCAGAGAGAAAGTGACTACAGGGTCGGAATGCATACAGTCACAGCTAAACACAGCACCACTATTTAATGATTACGTTACTGCTGCATCAAAGCAAAGTGCGGAGAACTGATGAATATTTAAGGTAAAAAAAAACACCTTTATTTTCCTTCCCAGAATGCCAGTGAAGTGGTTGCCATCTTGCTCTCCCACAGAGCCAGTACAGACCTTCTCTGGAGCGGCCACTCACCTCTCTCCTTGGCTATAGCAAGTGGCAATAATATGGTACGACCTCGTTGTGCATGCACACTCACACATGCACGTGAGAGCCAAACCTCTCTTTGTCCCACACTATTTGTTGTTCCTCGTTTAGGCGGTAGACGAGCTGTTGAATGGAGGTGCAGATCTCAACTTACCCCTGGGCTGGAGGGTGGGCAGCGCGCTTTGTGCCCTCACCAACATCAACTACCACTTAGTTGGGCACAGAATTAAGCTGGTACCCACACAAACACATAATGACGACGAAACGTTTTTAAAAATTAATTTATTAACATTTGTACTTTTTTTGTGCAGCGATCAAAGATAAATGTGTTCTTAATGACTTCAAATGAGTCACTTTTGTTCAGCTTTCAGAGAAAATAAGTTTTCCTAACATCAGTACGGCTTTTGTTTGGTTTAGTTGGACACGTTAACTAAGGCTGGAGCTGATATCTTGATGCCAGTTACAGTGTGTGGCATTGTTGGAACTGCAGTCGATTATGCACGCTACTCCTTCAAACAGGTAACACTCCAGCCATACTACATTGAATGAATCTAATGTGAATTGCTGAAGAATGTCCAGTGACTATCAGCTGTAGGTACTGGCAGTGCTGCACCTTACTGGTTCATCCAGTATTTTATGTTAATCATGGAGGGCCATGCTGGTATACACGGGGGCTGAGTGAGAAGGCTTTTTAGAGTTTTATTTTTATATATATATTTATACTCCTGTCTGCCTTTATGCTCCTATTTAGGACTCACATATTGCTTATACTCCTTTCCACGCTTTGAGCATTCGGGAGAGAAAAATATTCGAAGCACGGCAAAAGCTACTGAGCAAGATGGAAGACTTGATGAGGCAGGTTGCTGCTGAGAGGGAAACTGGTAATATAGAGAGAATAGCTTCCACTGGATACTTGGTGTAATGCACTTGTCCTTTTATTATTGAATATGCCTCTAAATCATAGAGTGTGTGTCCGTGCATGTGCGTGTGTGCGTGCGTGCATTTGTACTGCATGATTGGCAGGAGACCTTTCCTCCAACAAGGCTCTTGCCAGAAATAAAAGCCTACCAGAGGAAACACAAGAGCACAGGTACACATACACTCACATTCATCTACAGTAAGGTGCTGCTCTAGTTCCTTTTTCCTGTTGTCTGTCATTTAAACTTTTACTTCAACTAATGTCAGTTTCTAGTAACTTATTTGTGACTCTTTTCGTGTAAATCTGTTCTCAGGAAACCAGTGTTAAAGTTCTGCTTTCACTGCGGTCGCTCAGTGTCTGTGAATCTGACCCCGGGCAGGCGCTGCAACAAGGTCTCCTACTGCTCCAGGGCCTGCAAGCTCAACTCCTGGGAAGAAAGACACAAGAAAGAGAGCGTCCAGGTATCAGGTGGGAGTCAGAGACCCTCCTTCCAACAGTTAGAGCCAAACTTCAGCAGCCTTAAAATATTTGATGACATTTTTTCACAAGTGCTTTGAATATATGAATCACTTGTCTGAATAATAAAATGATGTTTAGAGAACAATTAATGATACAGAGAATTTGTGAAATGCTGATTCAGTTTTGGAAGAATAGAGCATGTAAATACTGTATTTCTTTCTTTCCAGCATCTGTTGACAGTGCCCAGAAAAGTGCTGTGTCAAAAACCCAACGAAGTCCCAGGGCTTTGTCTGCCATCTTGAAATCCAAAACAGCCCCCAAGCCACTGAGTGTCCAGTTCAAATCCCAGAGAGAACTAAAGCTGTTGAGCAAGGCAGAGAAAAAGTTGGAGAGCCAAAATCCACTCAATCTGAGGGAAAACTACAGCCACAACTGATGGATATTAACATTTCTGTTTCATTATGTCTAATATTGACTACCTAATTTAACAAAGCACTCAGATCACATCACTGTATGTGGTTGAATGGTGGTGGCAGCATTTGTGCCATAATATTTCTCATATTTGTAGCTGTCAGATTACAATATAAAATAGCATTAACTGTAAATTGTGTTATTATTAACTTGTGCTGTTGAATCAGATTACCTTTGTCATTGTCAAGTGCAGTCCCTGCGGCTCAAGAGAAAAAGTTTAAATAAAATTTAAAAAAAATATATAAAAAATGAGGTCACTGTCTTGTCAAAATAAATGTTTTTGCCCATGTTCTTCATTCCCATGATAATATCTGGCTGAGTGTTTCATGAGAAAGGTGAAGCATGACAGTTATGCCACATGTGGTCTATCAAAGTTCAGTCTATGATGAGGAACAAGGGTATAGATGACAGTTTAAAAAACAGCAAATGGACCTTAGATTACATTTTTATAGTTAACGTCATTCTAATGAATATGATGATAGCTTCTGTTTTTCACTTAGCCAGTCTGCGCAGTTCTTGTTACTTATACATTCATGAAGTATTAAAGGCTCGCCTTACTGTCAGTGAAAGTAGCATCACAAATAATTCGTGTCTCATTAGATTTGTGTCTTCCTGGTTTCAAACTGGGGATCTCTCACGCATTAGCCTGAATTGTGAACCGCAACACTAATGGAACAACTTTCTATAGGAAAAAATCAAACCCTGAATATTTCATTATAAGTAACTTTTCAAAGTGCAAAGAAAGGCTCATTAAAGGCTCGTAATGATACATGCTGAATTGCCTGTTAGACTGGTTTTCATCAGCAGCAGGTTTACAGTAGGCTGAGGTTGCTGCCTGTACTTTGTTTCATACGTCATCATACGCTGATGAGTCAGAGGGACGGACAAACAAGGACCAGGAACAGGCTGGTGTGACCCAGAGTCACCTCATCCTCAACAAGAAGCAGGAAAACGTATTCAGAGAAGGAAGGCTTCTTACAAAACCAGACCGAGGAGAAAGAGATGACCGAGGACTTGGAGGAGCAGGAAGACGAGCTGCTTGCTCTCCAGAGTATCTTTGATGCGGACGAGTTTGTTCGGGACGAGTCGAAGTCTGCCGGAGAAATCCGAGTATGTGTCGAGCTTCCTGTCGGCTTCAGCGTGGCTCTCAGAGAGGGTAAATCAGAGGCGCCGGGGTTGTCAAACACGCGACTGCTGGACCGAAAAGGTCCGATCTGATGTTTTTGGAAAATGTTGGTTTGGAATATTAGGAAGCACCTTTACTGTTACAGCCTTAATCATCTACTTAAGATAAAAATGGGTTTTATGTAGCCAATGATGTAAAATGAGTTAAACACTTGTTCTGCATTAGGCGAGCCCGTAACAATGTAATGAGCATGTTTTTGTTGGCCTTAAATGGGAAGTATGATGTATGAATTAAATATATCTATATTAAATATACCTTTGAACAGCTTAATGTCATCAAGCATCATTTATAGCTTTTGCTATTTGAGTTCATGTGACAGAATATATCAAATATTTTCTGTCGAATACACCCAAATTATTTAAAAACAAATAAACAAACATTACAGAAAGAGATTAGTTCATCTGATGAGCTCGTATTTTTCTTTCTAAGGTGAAAGTCTGCGTCAGTATGATATTTCCTTCCTTCCACCGCTGCTTTTGAACTTTGGGCTTCCTGAAGACTACCCTTCCTCCTCCCCTCCCTCCTTCAGCCTCACCTGCAGCTGGCTGACTCACACACAGGTAATCAGCAGTCAAGTCATTGTTGGTCACATGTTCAGCCTGCCAGTGTGTGAGAGGTTCACAGGACATTGTAGAGGCTCAGTAAAGATGACAACAATCTATTCTCCCTCTCCCTCCACAGTTGGCTGCACTGCGTGCTCATCTCGCTGATCTCTATGAGGCCACTGGGGGAGCTGTGGTGCTCTTCTCCTGGGTGCAGTTTCTCAGAGAAGACGCTCTGAGGTTCCTGAACATCCACAGTAAGCTGGATCTTCCTCCTGATGAACGCAGCACCCTGCATTATAACCAGGACCAACACGATGCTGAACTCTCAGAACCAAAGAACAATTCAGAGCCAGAGTTCTCTGTACCATCCTCGGAAGTTCAGGAGAATCCTTCAGACGGGAGCAGCGCAGACTCTCAGGGAGCTTCGGCTTTAGACTCCTGCAAGCATGACCAGAATGATCTGAACTCTCACCAGAGCCAGAGTGATCTAACCTCAGATTATCAAAGAGCTCTTTCTCCAGAGCCTGCAAGGCAAGGCAAGGCAAGTTTATTTGTATAGCACAATTCAACAACAAGGTGATTCAAAGTGCTTTACAGAGACATTAGAAACAAGAACAAATAAAAAGCATGATTTAAAATTGATTAAAACAAGCAAATAAACTAACTAACTAATTAACAAACAAACAAACAAACAAACAAAACAGTATATAAAATCAAAACAGATAAAATCAGAACAGTAGATAAAATCAGTAGTTAAATGTAAGTTTTGAAATTTAAGCTTAAAGTGTGGATTTGGTGCTTTATTCAAATGCAGCTGAGAACAGGTGAGTCTTCAACCTGGATTTAAATAAACTGAGTGTTTCAGCTGATCTGAGGCTTTCTGGGAGTTTGTTCCAGATATAAGGAGCATAAAAGCTGAATGCAGCTTCTCCGTGTCTGGTTCTGACTCTGGGAACTGATAAAAGACCGGATCCAGATGACCTGAGGGATCTGGATGGTTCATACTGGGTCAGGAGGTCATTGATGTATTTTGGTCCTAAACCATTCAGAGCTTTATAGGCCAGCATCAGAACTTTAAAGTCTATCTTCTGACGGACAGGCAGCCAGTGTAAGGACCTCAGAGCTGGACTGATGTGGTCCACTTTTTTGGTCTTAGTGAGGACTCGAGCAGCAGAGTTCTGAATGAGCTGTAGTTGTCTGACTGATTTTTTAGGTAGACCTGTAAAGATGCTGTTACAGTAATCAAGCCTACTAAAGATGAATGCATGGACTAGTTTTTCCAGGTCCTGTTGAGACATCAGATCTTTTATCCTTGATATATTCTTGAGGTGATAGTAAGCTGACTTTGTTATTGTCTTAATGTGTTTTTCTAAGTTTAGGTCTGCATCCATCACTACACCCAAATTTCTCGCCTGGTTTGTGGTTTTTAGATGTATAGATTGAAGTTCTCTGGTGACCTGTAATCGTTTTTCTTTGGCGCCAAAGACTATTACCTCAGTTTTGTTTTTGTTTAGCTGGAGAAAATTGTGGCACAACCAGTCATTGATTTCCTCAATGCATTTACCAAGAGCCTGTACAGGGCCTCGGTCTCCTGGTGACATTGTGATATATATTTGTGTGTCATCTGCATAGCTGTGATAGTTTATTTTGTTGTTGTTTATAATCTGTGCCAGTGGGAGCATGTAGATGTTAAACAGAAGGGGTCCCAAGATGGAACCTTGGGGAACTCCACATGTGATACTTGTCTGCTCAGATGTGAAGTTACCTATTGATACAAAGTATTTCCTGTTTTCTACGTATGTTTTGAACCAGTTTAGTACAGTTCCTGAAAGACCTGTCCAGTTCTCCAGTCGTTTGAGTAATATGTTGTGGTCAACTGTATCAAATGCTGCACTGAGATCCAGTAAAACTAGGACTGACATTTTTCCACTGTCTGTATTCAGACATATGTCATTAAACACTTTGGTCAGAGCGGTTTCAGTGCTGTGGTTCTGTCTAAAACCTGACTGGAAGGCATCGTAGCAATTATTCTGTTTTAATAAGTAATTGAGCTGTTGAGAAACTGCTTTTTCAATGATCTTACTTAAAAACGGGAGATTTGAGATCGGCCTGTAGTTGTTCATTTGTGTTTTGTCAAGATTGTCCTTTTTCAGTATAGGTTTGATTACAGCAGTTTTTAGTGATTCTGGAAACACACCTGATAATAAAGAAAAGTTGACGATCTGTAACAGGTCTGACTCTAAAGTCTTTGAGACCTTTTTGAAAAAACTTGTTGGCAGGACATCTAAACAGCAGGAGGAGGAGTTCAGTTGACCTAAGATGTCCTCCAGGTCTTTGCTGTTAATAGGTTGAAACTGTTTCATGGTGTTTAAACAGTTTTTTGGTGGACACAGTACATATCCTGGATCTGCTGTTGATGTACCAATTGCTTGTCTAATTTTTTGGATTTTTTCAGTGAAGAATTTGGCAAAGTCATTGCAGGCCATGGTCGAATGAAGTTCAGCTGCCACTGACACAGGGGGGTTTGTTAGCCTGTCAACTGTAGAAAATAAGACCCGAGCATTATGGCTGTTTTTAGTGATGATGTCAGAGAAGTAGGACCTCCTTGCATTCCTCAGTTGTAAATTATAATTGTGAAGTTTCTCTTTATAAATGTCATAATGAACCTGGAGGTTTGTTTTTCTCCATCTGCGCTCAGCTTTCCTACACTCTCTTTTTTCTTTTTTCACCAGTGTGGAGTTTCTCCATGGAGACTTTTTCCTTCCAGAGATAACCTTCACCTTAATGGGAGCAATAGTGTCCATTACATTTAACATGTTAGCATTGAAGCTATTGACGAGCTCATTGACTGACCCTCTGGGCAGGTCAGGTGTTAATGGGAAGACCTGGTTAAAAATTGCACTACTGTGTTCAGTTATACACCGTTTTGTGATCACTGTTGTTGATATATTTGTGTGGGCTGAGATTTTACTTTCAAAGAAAACACAGTAATGATCAGACAGGCCCACATCAGACACAGTAACCTTTGAAATGCTCAGGCCTTTGGAGATCAGTAGGTCAAGAGTGTGTCCTCTATTATGTGTGGCCTCTGTTACATGCTGAGTCAGCCCAAAGTTGCCCAGAGTGTTACTCAGGTCTTTAGTCCCTTTGTCCTGAGGGTTGTCCACATGAATGTTAAAATCCCCAGCAATAATTACACAGTCAAAATCAACACAGATCACAGACAGCAGTTCACTGAGGTCATTAAAAAAGTCTGTGCAGTATTTGGGAGGCCTGTAAACATTAAGAAACACTTCAAAACCAAACCACACACACTCCAGATGTGACAATCCTCCAAGCCTCAGAGTTTAATGTTGATCTCCAGGATGATCTTTCTTCATCTGCAGAGAAATCCAAGCATCATCAAAGTGTCCGGGAAGATTTCTTAAATGAAGGAGATGCTTCTCTCTCATTGCTGCTTCCCTCTACCTCCTCAGGCACGTTAGATCCAAGTGAACTTGGAGCTGCTTCTCTGCCGGTCCAGCCCACAGATTCTCCTCAGAGTGAAGAGCAAACCCTCTCTGGTCTCTTTTTATCTCCATCACAGACTCTGCTGTCCCACATTTTGATCTATGATGCGGCCCAGAAACACAAAGTGTTTGCCACCACTTTCTTTGACTGCGGGGTTTGTTTTATGGGCCGGCTCGGGTCCGAGTGCGTGAAGCTGTCACCGTGTGGCCACGTCTTCTGCCGGGCCTGTCTCTGCGAGTTCTGTACGGTTCAGATCACAGAGGGGAACGTCCGGGGTGTCACCTGTCCTCAGGCAGACTGCGCTGGTGCCCCTACACCTGCACAGGTAGAAGCTACACGCAGCCTTCAACCTGCAGAATGGTTTCAACAACTGTAGTGTTTGGTCCTTTCATCTAATATCAAAACACATTTTAAAAGCTGTTAAAAATAGCTACAGGTAGAAGGATCAAGCACAGAGGAATTTCGGCCTCACTTTGTGTCTCTGCTTTTTCGTCTCTGTTGTGTTTGTAGGTGCAGAGTCTGGTAGGGGAGAAGCTGTTCAGCCGCTATGACCGTCTCCTGCTGCAGAACACTTTGGACAGCATGTCTGGTCTGTTTCTATTGCTGTTAAACTGAGTGTGTCGTAAAGTTTTTCATACACTGATTGGAATGTATTTATTACATTTCTGTATTAGACCAGACAGAAAGAACATCTTTAGCTCTTTTTCAATAAATGTTTTTGTCTCGCAGATGTGACGTACTGTCCTCGAACATCCTGTGGCTCTGCTGTTATTTTGGAGAAGTCCAGCAATGCAGTGCTTTGCTCTGAGTGCAGCTTTGCCTTCTGCGTCACGTGCAGAATGACCTACCATGGATTAGAAGAGTGTGAAACCAAGAAAAAACATGCAAGAGATGCATTGCACACCGCTTTAAAAAGCCTAGACTTGCCACAGTCACAAGGTACACAAAGGCACACTATTTCAATGACTATGTGGATATCTCTTATGTTTACTAAAAATCCAAGTATGTTTTTTAAACTGATAATTTTTTGGTGTACTGGTTATTAATGTTAAAATATTCAGTCACAGGACGAGTGGTGTGAATGTTGTCCTGTTTCAAAGAAAATCATAAAGTCAGTCATTTCAAAGCAGGAAGTACAAGAATCAACATAGAGATGTCCTAGTATTGTGTCTCGTGTCAGTGCAGGACTCAACAGCATCAATCCAAGTGCAGCAGCCTCTGTAGAGGTGTAAGATTACTTTACAGCACTTACAAGTCACGAATGCGACTGAAAAAAATATATTTATTTGATCCGATTCTAATAGTAGCACTTTGTTTGATTAATCTTTAACCCTACACTGAAGGCTTTTTGTGTGTTGATGCAAATGTTGTTTTGTGCTCTGTGCTATCTGTGTCTCTCAGAGGGGTTGAGTGCTCTCTTGAATGACTATAAACATGGCAGTAAGGAGAGGAAACGCCTGCTGGTGAGCAGATATGGTAACATGCTGGTAATGCTGGAAAGTAATCTGAATGACACCTGGTTGGCCAACAACAGCAGATGCTGTCCTCACTGCTTCAGCAGAATCGAGGTATTTAGTCATGTGCGCACGGAGAGTTTCTGGCTGTTTTGAAGTCATGTGACTTTGCCTGCTCACGTGTTGTGTTTCATGTTGCAGAAGAATGGAGGATGTGACCACATGTTATGCACTCAGTGTGGACAGGACTTCAGTTGGTGCTGCGCTCTCAGACTGACAACAAAAAATGGAAAAACGCACTTACAAGAATATGTCTGTGAGAACCACCGAAAATAGCCTCCCAGTGCTTCCGCTACTTTCACCAGCAGCCCATCATTTTGTCACATTAAAATCAGTTTTATTTAAAAAGATTAAAAGAGAAATGAGATCTGATTGAAACAAAAAACAGAAATTTACATCCTGTGAAGTGTTTTGACCCAGACATGTCATACTGTATCATGGTCAGCAGAGGGCGCTAAACAACAAGAATGACAAAGCAGTAACATGACAAGTTAGTTCCTTTTGGTAACTTTAGAAAAGCTAATATGTAAAACAGTCTGTTTGTTTGTTATTTTCAATAAATTGATACATGAATTTAACAAATGATGAACTGATTTATTTAACCTGGATGCTATAAAAACACTTCAGGAAAATATCCTCTGTAAAACTATACAATAGCAAACCTGTAATGTAGAATATCTTATACACATATTTCTATATGAGACGTTCTTGCAGCTGTTTCTTAGATTCTCTGAGATCTACAGTGTACATATTAATTATTAATCTTCGTCTACTCTTTTTTGACTTAACCTCATGTTTTATCACTGTTGCATATGTAAAATCACAGCATAAGGTCCTCACTATGTGCCTGTAAAACATGTTCTCCCTAGTTATAATTGTAGCTCATTGTTGTCTTCACTGTCAGTAAACCCACTGTTTTTGTTTTTCAAGTAATGTATAAAGCGTGTGGTTGTAATTACTACCTATAGCCACAGTTCCAGCAGTCTGGAAAAAGCCTTTTTTACTCCAAAAGATTAAGTTAAGATTCATTAAATAATTAAATAAATGTGTAATTCATTCATTAAAATGATAAATGAAAAATATATATGAATACACAATTAAATGTCAATTCATTTCATTTAAAAGATAATTATTTATTTCAAATTTTAATAAATTAAAGATGCTACTTTCTTTACTTACTTTTTGATTCATGTATTTGTTTAATTCATTTTGGCACATGTGGGTCTCAAGACTCATGCACACATTTTCTTTTATTATTAAATCATCCGGTTCATACCAGACCATTAGAATATTGTGTCTGACACCTCCAATTTTGTGTAATATCAAGGCTACACTAATAGAGATTGGTTAATATGTGTTTACAATCATTACGGCGTGCCATGATGATCTGGTTTAATCTCTAATGGTGCCTTAGGAACAAACAGGTCGAGAACAGTAGTCTGTAAGCAGGTTAAAAGGCTCATAGCGGTCCTGTATACTTCATTTCTACAGAGGTCAGTCTGTGTAGCAGATAGTGGCGAAGAAGAGAAAAGCTTATAACCCTTGAACTGCATGTCTCATTTCCCTTGCAGCAGCAGGCTACAGGTAGATCCTGAACATTTGGCTTCTTCACACTCACCAACTTCCTGTTTTGAAACGTCCCCCTCCATTCTTGCACTGTTCTGTCACAACACTGGAACAAAGACCACTGCTGCATACAACTGGAAATCTACAGATGTCTCGTATATCAGGCCAGCATGTTTGACTTTCTGTGTCTCTTCCAGGAAAATCCTGCTTCCACCCCAGGGGGAGGTCATCACTTCCTCATAAATGTCTAAACAACACTTTGCTTTTCTAAGGCAAACTGTTGCAGCAGGAGCCCTGGCCTGGAACTCCTGCTGCACTTGTACTTGACAAGCCTCTTGGTGGTTCTTCTGAGAGAAAAACAGCAAATGAGGAGGCACTCAGAAAATAATCATGTCAAGGACTATAAAAGACAAGTTATATGTTTCTACTGAACTATGGAGAGCAGTCATTTAACAAAACAATCTCAAATAAAATGAGGAGAAGGACTGCATGGTGAGTAAATAATACAGAAATCTTCTTTCCTGGAACTGAACAGGTAAAAAAATAAATCAGGTGAGGACAATGGAGGCAACACAGACCTCAAAATGACACCCTGGACAGGTCACCAGATAACACAAAGAGACAGACTAACTGCATGTCTGCATGAAGCCCGAGTACCCAGGGAGAACCCACACAAGCACAGGAGAACATGCAAACTCCATACAAAAAGGCCCCGGTGAGATGGTGGAGTCTAACCCCTTCTTGCTGTGAGGCAACGGCTCATTTCATTTTTTAATCTTCTTCACATAGAACAATTAGCAGATGTTATAACTGACATGTATTACAACTCTGGGACAATATGAGATCAAGGAAGAAGCTGGCAGTTGACTTTATGCATTTGTAAACAAAGAAGAAATTGTCACTGTGACAACTTTAACCCCTTGCATTGGGGATTTTGTATATTATTTATTTATTTATAGTTTTATTATTACATAAAAATATAATATAAAGCATCATGAATTCATACCAACAATGACTTCTCTGTGTCTTTTGTAAACTTCATTAGTCCTGCCCGCATTCAGTTCCAGTAATTCTGCAGATACCTACCTTTAGTCGCACCAGATTTGTGTTACTTCCTTTATAATTACAGACTTTCTGCTGTTATTCGTGCAGAAAAGGTAAAAAGAAATGCATATACAGTGCAGCACAAGTCTTGAGTCATGCCTCATTTCTTAATATTTTGCTAGAAATATGGGACACAGGTGCGCTGATTCATTAAAACACCTGCAAATATGTTGTGTATTTTAATCATGCTTCAATAATATTGAGGTCTGTCAACTGGCGAGGCCAGTTCATTGAATTTAATTACTGATGAGGCTTTCATGGATCATCTGCAGCCCCAGATATATCTCTCAGGTCTTTGCTGCATTTATTTTATGTTGTGGACATGACTTTCAGGTAATGATCATCTGCTGTAGACAGTTTTTAGGCTTCCTGCATCTTCTTTTGTCCTCCATTAGCCCAGTTTCCTCAATTTCTTTGAGAACACACTGCACACCATGCTGTGATTAGTCGGTTTTTCAGTAGTAGTAGTTTCAAAGTTGTCCAAAGGATAGCTTTGAAAAAAAGCCTGGAGAACTGTTGCTGGAGACCACTTTAAAACTGACATGAAAGGCTGGCTCCTTGGAAGCAAAACATTAAAGAGAGGGGTTGCTAAAGACTTTTGCACAGTACTGCACGCACACATCAGAACCAAAGACCAATAACAGCCCTGAGTGATGGTTGTTGTTTCAGTCAGCTGACTGTCAGACGTGTGCTGAGCTGTCAGTTTGAAGCAAATCCCTCTTGAGTCTTCTAGGACCACTGATGCAATGATGTGAAGTAGCACTGCATAGCCTTGCATTTACCATAATGAATTGTAAATATCGCTGTTTTAATGCAGAGTAAAACTTTTTTTAAAAACGCCATTTTATAAATCATTATAACAAAAAATAACAAAAAACAAAAGAACGAACAGATCAAATGGCCATCCCATCCTTGATGAAAGCTAACGACTTGTGCTAACGGCCTGTGCACCACATTTCCGGCAATCTGTTCATACTTTTTTTGTGATATCCCGCTGACAGATAAACAATACCAGGGGCGCAGAAACAGCTTTCCTGGCAGAAGTAATATCAAGGATAGTGAGTAAGGCCTGGTTATCAGTGCAGTGGAAACTAGGCTATGGAGGAGCGTCTTCTCCCTGTGAGTCAATAACAGCATCAACTAACAGAACATTTATTTCCCCTGGAGCGGTAGGAGCTGGGTCGTGGAAGAGAAAGCTTGAGACATGAATTCACTGTAATAATTATTAGCTTAGATCCATTATAGTGATCGCCACATTTATTCAGACCCCCCCCCCCCCCCAAACGCACACACACACACACACAGAAGTTGTTCAGGCATCCATTTAGTCAGTCAGTGGTATATTGGCAACACTCTTCAGAGGCACTAAAGGTATGCTGAGGTTTTCAAGGAGATTACAGGAGCATTATGGGAGGTTTGGGGGACCCCACACTATAAATGAAGGTGTGTGTGTGGGGTGTGTGAAAGATCTTCTTTAAAATAAGTTTTCCCCAAGGCTTACAACAGCTAAAGGTCAAGAAAGACCCTTAACTGTGTGTGGTTTCATTGGGAGTTATGGGCTGTAACCACAGTCTGGAACTGATGTGTACTCAGAGTGCTGTCAGCGTGAGCTGTTAGGAAGCCGTCAGAGTAGAGAGCTGCAGAAAACTGTGATTAAAAGTAGTTTGGCAAAAATGTAGTTCCACTACATAAGTCAGTCTAAAATCACAAAAAGCATGAAGGAGACTGTGTGCACAGCAGCGTGTGTGTGTAGTAATTAGTGAGTTTTAGAGGTGTTGGGTTACGGAGCTTGAACAGAGCCTGGGGAGCTGTTTGTATGTTGGGCTAATTTAATTACCTCTTGGATCTATAGCACAGACACAAGAGTTGAATCAAAGTCTCAGAATGAAAGTTAAAAAAAAAATAATAATAAAAAAAAAAAGCACTCACAAAACTTTTACTGTCTCTGGAAATCCAGCTGTAAAAACAAGTAGAAATGTCTCTCATTTTTTGTGAAGAATCCTTATTATGTGTTTGTTGCCCTCATTTGAAAATCAATGGCGTAGTACCACTGGTGAGCATGGCTAACTAATCCCGACTGTGTGCCTGTATGTGTAGCTAAACTGAAAAAGTGTTTCAGATCATGGTAAGCCATCCATTTGGATCTAGTTCTATCCAGACACCTGACCTGACCTGACCTGAGCAAACTGTTCTGTGCCCATTAACATGGTGTCTTTAAAATTAGACACTCCAGTTCACCTAATTCTGCAGTCACATCAGTAAAACCAAAGAAAACACTATGGAAATAGAAAAAACGCAGCAAAACCTTAACAATAAAGGGGGAAGCAGTTTGAAGGGGTTTTGAGGAGACAATAACGTGATGGACCAACTGCAGAAGTGACCAGCTAACAATAAAAGCTAATAGCCAACATGCAGCTACAGTGTTATATGAGTCATTCAATTAAACACACATTACTTGGATCTTTTTCTCCCTCATAAGAATCCTTCACTTCTTGTAAACAGGTCTCAGTGCAGTCTTTCACATGTTTCTGATTTCTGTCACTTCTTCAGATCTTCGGTCATGTTCTTGTCTTCCCAAAAACACTTCCGTTGTGAATTTTTACAGTTTTTTTCTATTGGTGTTTTATTCAACATTTGTGTGTTTTGTGTGCTTTTGTATTATTTTTTTCTATTTGCTGTTGATTTCCTAACTTGCAGGGCATTTGACCTTTCTGGCCCATATGGAAAAGGAATAGAAAAAACTTATAAAAGACTTGCATCAGATGGGGCCTACTTCATATAGTGAATCATATAAGGCTTATATGATTTACACATAAAAGTGGCCACTTTCATATATTGTTTTAGGAAGTATCCAAAACATACAGGTTTCATTTATACAATTTTTCTAGGGATCTTATATCTGTTTTCACTCTTGTATGCTTTTCATTTAAACACAGATACAAACTTAATAAGATTAATATATATATAACTTTTCCATATAGGGGGGCCACCATATAATTCAGCATGAAAAGCAGAATTTGAGTCAAGGGTTTCTACCTAACCGCACAGTGTTGCCCATCTACCCTCATCTGCTCAGTCCAACAGTCCAGCGCATGGATAAAACACAGAAATGACAAATATCACACACATTTGCAACAGCTTCGGCTTCTCACCTCGTAGATTTTAGCATAAGGAGTTCATTAGAGGCAAATAATGACAACAAAGACTAAACAACATATGGTAGAACACATTTTCTAAATAAACAGTGTATTTTTATATTCACTGCAAACGTGGGATTTTTTTTTCCAGTACCATTTTGCAGATTCCTCACAGCACACAGACATTTCCAAACAACCAGCTGTGTAAACGTCATTAAATACTCCTGAACAGCAGCCTTATAGTCTCAGCCTGTGGTAGAAAGATCTTAACAGTTATTAGGTATGACTGTACTCATGCACAAAATAAACCAGATACATTTTATACAGTGCGATACGTAACACACTCTGTCATTTACTGCGAAGCACTGAAGTTTAACTTATTAACCTGTGCTGCTGAAGTAGAGCCGCAAATAGATAAGTGAAACCAATAATTATTAAGTATATTGTACTCACATTCTCTATAGTTTCTAACAAGTAAACATAGAATAGAAATGGATACAGTGCCCCAGATAGTAACTGTTTCAGCACATTAACATACTAAATAATAACTAAACAGTCCAATTTAAATCATTTGTACTGGTTAATGGACATATGTTGATGTAAATACATTTATTTCCCACAGTGCTTTTATTTATTTACGTTTTTGGCCTTTGTCTGTGTGAAACATTTGTCCAATTAATAGAAATCCTCTGATGCAAAAACCCCAAAAGGCAAACAACAAAAAAACAACATAAAAACGTTTCAGCGCTACAATATCCTTCCAAAAATAGTCTTGTGTAAAAGGATCACTTAACTGGTGGGCTGCTGTGTTTCAGCTCATTAAGTGCAAATTGTGTTTGCCACGTTTTTTCAGGCTTAATCGTTTATTTTCAGCAAGACCCTTCTGCTTCTGAGATTTTCCTGCTACGCAATAATTTTGTCATTTTTTAAGCTCTTGAAAAGAAAACAGACGTTTTAGAATCAAATGTTGATTACAAACACTTTAAGTCCTTGTAAATCCTCTTGAGGCCCGACTCGTGTGACATATCGATCGGTGCGTGCACACTGACACAGATTGGTTCCTATTATTTCCTGTGCACGCTGCCCTTTGTACCTGGAGCTAACGCCAACCTTTCTACAATACTAGATAATTAGCTTGGCATCACCTACGACGTGCGCTTATGCAAATGAGTCTGTTTCAATGCTCCTGGATGCAATTAGACCTGTAAACACTCAGAGCAACGTGTGGCGTCATGTTGAGGGAAAAATGTAAAGTGATTACAGCGTTCAGAGGGGTGAGTCGGTGCATCAAACTCGCCCTGTAGTTGATAACCAGCTGTAATTGGACTGGCACAGACAAGATCAGGTGGAAATCTATTTGAAAGTTGGGGGATGGCAGACGCATTCTGCCAGAGCAAATTAAACATTAGCTCCAAGATTTCAATTCAATTCAGTTCCGTTTAAGTTTGTTTATATAGTGCCAAATCACAACTGTTGTGACATTTTATTTATCCCTTAGAAGCCTACCTGAAGCTCTTTCTGTCAAATTTCAGGACTGCTTATAGAACAAAATGACTGGGTGTGCATCAGAGGTTAGTGATGGTGGTCTCTGCCTGTGCAGCTACCTTTGGAAAAACCTGCAAACTGTTCTAATGGTCATCAACCACGTCTTTCCTGATGTACACTGAGGTGTCAAAACTCAACATGAAGGGAAGGTCATCAAATGTCATCTTTGTGGGGGGAAAACGACAGAGATCTCGCACACGTTGGCGGGAATATGCAGTTTTCCACTAGTTCACCTGCCACTGGCCCACGTGTGTCACGTATGCTGGTAGCCTACAGCCCACATGAAATTAACTTGATTGTGTGACCATGGGTTAATGTAAAGTTAATGAATAAGATGCAGAATAACAACAGTATGTGTAAGCGTAATAGCGCCATGATACCGATCCCTATCCGTCAAAGAATTCACCTCTACATCCCTGTGAGAGCCACATGATTCCCCCAGAAACAACCAGTACTTCACTTTGTGTTGGTTTTGACACAGACCAGGGATTTCTGGGGCATCTTGATGGCAGCTGATACTTTGCTGGTGTGTGGCACAAAGACAGGTTGCGTTTAATGTTTTTTTAATGTCATCAATAGGTTGTGTGAGTTACAAATAATGCTGCCCATTTGCCATCTGAATTTATGGTAAATGGGCAGCATTTATACAGAAGTTACGCGACAAACTTACTATCAAACAAGGAAATATTAAGTATCAGTGCCTCATGTTAAGTGGTAAAAAGCCACGAAACAGGTGGAATTATCACAGAAAGGGGTCCAAACGCTCCACTATGAACATTTCTGTCTGGATCTTTAGGCTGTATTTGTAGGAGCCCACTAGCTTCCTGTGATCTCCTCGTTTTCTCCAGCTTATCATTTCCTGCACTTGCAGAAGGTTTTCAATAGCTGCACTGGAGTGTGACTCTCATTTTGAGTCCAAGAGCCTGTCAGCGTAATAAAAGGTAATGCTCCCAGCGCTTTCATGTAAGACAAAGTGTGTTATTTCTAGGAGGAGGAGAGCTATTAACAGACTGCAACTCTGCCTCAACGCACAAGACTAGCTCACCCACGGCTTTTTGTTCCTGTTTCATTAAACTGTGCGGCAAGGTGGGCTAATAAATAGGCGAGCACTTTAATTTGAATGCCTTCTGCTTGTACGTCCCTCTAGCTCTGCCTTGCTGTTGCGTTTTAATCCCCAAAAATGCCACAGCGCTTTGTTCTCACAGTGCTATTCCCCCGAGCATCCTAGTGTGTGGTCAAGTGTGTGTATTTGTGCTCTGGAGACAAATATAAGATGTGAGCAGCTGCCTCTCCCTGCAGCAAACAAAGCCAAGCAAAGAGAAGGCCAGGATGCTGCTTTCAATTCCGCTTTCCAGCTCATCTAATTATATGAACTGATCAGACTGATTTAATTACTGAGGAATGGTTTTTTTTCCGCAAAAGCAGATTTAAAGGGGAGGTTTTTCTTCTCTTTTCAATAACAAATTATTGATTTTTGAACACAGGTGTATGCTGATAATCTTTTTCTGTTACAATGGGGGGAAAGCACCGTTCTATTTTAAAGGATTAGTAAGAAGGGCTTTGAATGACAAGCTTTTCTGCTTGAATATGTACATTTTGTGACCCCTTCACTATCATTGATATCTGTGGCGAAGATCAGCATAAAAGACTCATTTTATTAGTACTTATTTTTTTAGCAATTTTAAATGTGACTATAGACTTTGAATGCCTTGTGACAACTTGCTGTGTTCGGCTCAGGACCATTAAACTGGAACAGTTAATCCAATTTAACTTCAATTATATAACTTTTTTTTCCCCAGAACGGGCTAAACACAGGAACACAGCTGGATCTCCTCGTATGTGGAAAAAGCAACACAAACAGGCCAAAGCAACACAAAATAAAACCATTGCGGCACAGTCCGTGTTACTATTTAGCAGTCGTTGCACACACTGCAGTAAAACCTGCTTACGTTCCCTCTGGGAATCAAGACTGGGAGTATTAAATGACATGTCTCACAAGCAGAAACATCCAGGAGCGCTGCAATTTGCGAGTCAATTTGAAGTTTAGAGTTAAGTGCGTTCGGTTTGAAAGCGTTTGCGCGTTTGAGCGTTTTTCAAGAGGAAAATTTTGTCTTGTTCTCGTCATCAAAGCATGTTTCGCCCTTAGGGGCAGCCTCTGCTGGCACTCTGTTCTCCTTCCTTCCAAAGTAAAAACGATGAGACTAGCAGCTTTTTAACCAGAACTGACGGTACCAGAGTTACTTACAAAGGCGCCATCCAAAGTGGTACGGAGGGCCTACAGTAAAATCCACACACAAACATACAGTGCTCAAAAAAGAAGACATTCACTCAGTGCACACTTACAAGATTCCTGATAGTTGTTAAATAGATTATGAGAGTTTACAAGAGATGGTGAGCTAACACTGATCAAATAATCAATAGGATTCATGTCTACTATAGTCTATTTACATCTATACTGCAATATTAAGAATATTTACATAACATTTGTGAATACAGAAAAATCCAATCAATGTGACAGATTGGTTTTTTACTATATTGCCAAAATGGCTAGCCAAAGCTTACTCTTTAGCCTAACTTCCTCCAAAGGCACCAGCAAGGCTTGCAAGAGCCTTCAGCCTGATACACACCTCAGGACAAGTAGGAAGTCAGCTAAGGCTCACAGTTTCATATAACACTGTTTCATTAGGTGAAGTTCATTGTGCTTATTTTTTAAATTAGCAAGTAGTGCTTTGGATTTTATTACATCTGTTTGGTTGTAAAGATGCTGAATTTGTGTCCCGTGTGGCTCTGTGGTTGTAAGTTTTCCCCTGCAGTCACTGCTGCAGGACCTATAAAAAATACCTGCACGGCTAAATGACTCGTAAGAGTTTAAAAAATCATCTCAAACTAAAACTTAGTAGTTGTTTTCCCAAGTTTTTGTAACATAAAGGAATTGCCCCCTCACTCAACCTTGTCTGCATTTTTGTACTTTTCAAGTTTTCTGCGTATCTTTGTCTTCGCTGAGGCTTCTTGAGCCTCTTCTCATGTCCACCTGACTTTCTGCCAAAAAAGCAAAACCCTGATTTCCCCTCTTTCAGATTTCTTTGCATTTCTTTTGCATTTACCTGTGCCCTGAGTCAGAATGTAACCCACTTAAAGCTTTGGAGGAACTGGAGCAGAAAGTATAAGAAAGGATAATGGCTTAAAAATGTAGTCTGATTCTGTGGCTAGAAAACAGATTTTTTTTTTGTTCAAAGTTTTAAGATTAAAAATCTACAATTTCCTCTGAATGTTATGAGCTGATTAAATACACACTTTCTAGAGCAATACAAGGATTAATGGAATCCAATTTTAGCCTCCTGTATCAGAGCAGATGCGACACGAAAAGCTGGGCTGTCTATCAGGAAATAGGGATCAAACTGTCAACCCTGCACTTTGTGGACAATCTGATCTACCACCTGAGCCACAACCAGCCACCTCTATTTATATATTTCCTATCAAATTGAAAGATTATGTGTTTAATCCATACACCAAATAAAGTGCAAAAAGATCTTGATGTAATCACTCCACTAAATATGCTCTTCAAAAGTATGGCAGTATTTTCAGTTTCCTGCCCTGCGTTCTTGTACTCTTTACATGTTCTCTTTCCTTCCCCTCTTGTGTCTCTTAGCTGTAGCCGAGGTTCTCCATCTCATGGCGGTATCTTAGCTCCGACACTTTTGCTTTGTGCTGCTTGCTCTCCAAATGCTGCCTGAAGTCCGTCTCCTGCTCGGCTCCGCAGTTGCACATGGAGCAGTAGAACTGTCCGCTGGGAGTCACGCACATGGCCAAGTCCCAGGGGATGCGCTGCCTCGGTCTGGGGTTGTAGTACGGCCCTGAGGGAGAGAAAGAGAGATTACAGAGATGAGATGGATGGCTGCTAACTGTTATTTTTAAGAGATGTTTTATTGCAGAGGGAAGTCACAATACAGTGCCAAGGGTCCAACTTTAGGTTTCAACTAGTGCCTTATACAGTGGCAAAATGAGATGATAATCAACTAGAACATCTTTAATGAAATACTAAAGCTCCCAGAAGAAACCCATCCTAGCACTAGAATAACATGGACAAAGGTGGTTACACCAGCATGGTAACTTGTGCTTTCAGCCTAACCTGCTCCAGTGATGGTTACAGTATGTTTCATACTAGAGCTCACTGGGTAAGAAACCACTGCACACTTACAAATCAGTTCTCTGTAAGACAGCCTCATCATTCCTGGAACTAAAATGTTTTAACGTCTCTACATTACCCCGATGAGCAGTAATGAAAACACATTTTTAGATGCAACTTTTCCCATTGATGCAAACAATTTTGCGTTTTTATTTTATAAGCAGTAACATATGACCCTGAAACAGGACACCTATTTGTACCTGCACATAGACTAAGCCTACATTTGAATTCTGTTGATTATTTCTTTAATCAGATCCTCCTGTTTCTTAATGACAGAGCTGTGATATTAAAAAGTACACAGTAAGCATTTGTGTTGGCTTTCACCAGACTTCAAATAAGCTAAACTTTATTAATACTGTAGCTTTTCTCAGAGTATATTTTCTTTGTTTCTTTGTAAAATCACTCCCTCTGTTGACAGTACACTTACCTATAATTGTGACTGGTTAGATGCGCCACAATAAAGTTTACATTTTTGATTCAGGTTAAAGGATGGACTGAACATAGGACAACTCACAATTCCTTCACTTTTTGTTTCTTTTTTTTGCTCATTTCTAACCAAAAAACCCAGCAAAACTATTAGGATTCCCATCCCTCATTATTAAGAAATGCTAGCATTTCTTGACTATGACTCTTATCTTTTTATAAAATACTACTGGTAAGAGTAGATGCTACAAAGTACTTATGTAGAATTTTCAGGTGTCCATACTTTACTTGAGTATTTATTTATATGACTACTTTTGACTTTTATGCCCTTTTTAAACAAATATCTGTACTTTCTGCTGCTTACATTTTCAAAACAGGCTCATTGCTCATTGCTGACAGATTTGGGTGGAGTTATTATATCACACTGCGGACCTTCAAACGTCAAACCGATTTGAGCCTAAACCGAAACACGTGAAAGATAATCCTGTTCGTTCAACTTTTACTGGAGTATTTTTAACATTAATATCTGTACTTCTACTTAAGTGCAGAACATGTGTAGCTTTGCCACCTCTGGATGCTGCTATAATTGTACATTGAAAAAATGAAATGGGTATAGGAAAATGCAGCCAGCATTTTACTGTCTTAAATTTATCTGTTAAATCTTCGACTTTTAACTTCATATAAAATGCTACTGATATTGTAGTTGAAAGAATTCATCTGCAGTGTTTGGTTTTTTTCTGTTGTTCAGTGATAAAAATGCATCCCAGACCCATGTGTGTATGAGTGCTGTGTGTGTGACAAATGTACACAAATGTGTACAGAAAGAAAAGCTGAAAGGCGTCTGTGATTACATGATGGCAGAACACTGGAAACAGAGTGTTGCTTGTGTTTTAGCAACACAGAAAAAGGAGAAGAAAATAGAGAGATAGAGAGAGAGATAAAAAAGACAGAACGAGAGGGAGAGAAGCTATTTTAGGGATTGTCCATCAAGAAAACTGATTGAATCAGCAGATTTTTTTTTTTTTTTTGCCTGTGGAAGAGCGTGTCAGCGGGAGACTAAGAGGGATTTGCTTTACTGTATGACTTGTGATTTATCTTGTTTTATCTCGAGCTGAAGTGCAGGTGCTTATGTCTGTGGAAAGACAGAATAGGAAACAGACACGTGCAGAAAGAGATGGTAGCTTGACGTCAGCAGAAAGTCTGACATTACCTTACTCTGTATCTGTTTTCACACATGTACACGAGGGTGAAAGCAGACACTCACACAAACACAAAGAAACCACAGTTAAATAATAATTATAGAAGAACATTCAGCCTTAAAAAAGAAAGAAAACATGTGTGACCATGTGAGGGTCATGCACTGGACATAAGTAGGTGGGTGCACCAAAAACGGTAGAAAATCCAGTGACATGAGAGAGCTTTAGGAGAATAACTCCTATCTGTGACATCATTTAGTTTTTTTTGACAGTTTCCACACTGACTCAGCAAACAGACACTGCCCTCAAAGGCTGCTGAAAATGACTACGGGTCATGAAAGCTGCTGTAACATGAATTATCAGTATATGGAACAGGTCTAGACCTAAGAAAAGGATTTTACAGCATTCGCTATATCTCTTTAGAAAGACTGTTGGGGTGTTTGCAAGTACAAAATCAGCTTTTAGAAGATAAATTGGCATTTTGAACAGTGGCTTCTCGGGGTAGGTACCATACACATCACATTTTATGCCGCATAAAAAGACCAATTTCAAAGGCTAGTGTGCATCAAATAGAGTTGTTTGAAGACACAACCAATAACTCAAATAAAAGAATATAAGATCATTAAAGAAACAGCCAAGTTTACTGCTGATTGGTCCTCAAGCCGCTGTGTATGAACAGGTGACATCTGTTCTAGGACTGCTGAATATAGCTTGTTTGTAGTGACGTATTTTCCAACCGCCACTTAAGATAACACAATAACAGACATGACCCTCAATAGCCAGACATATTATTGGTCAATTCATTAAATAACATCAGAATTTGCTTTGCTAGTTTGCAGCCTTTGAATAGATGTGGAATAAGACAAAATCTCTTGCATTTCTTTGCATTTTACTGACCAAGATAGCTACAACAATGCCACCTAAATGAAGAGTTTATCAGATGACTTTTGATAGTTATCTTTAAATTATGCTGATGTCGCTTTTTAATTAGCATTTAATTTTCTTATCTTACCTGGCATGGAAGCGGGTACTTGTGGGCTGCGACGATTTTTCACTAGCCGGTACTCACTGCCATCTTTCCTGTTCCTTCTCGGAGTTGTCTCATTGCTGCTTTCCCTGTAACAGGCAAAGCTAGAGTCAACAATTGTTGGTTCCATATCACATGTAATGGCAACATGGCTAGCTTGAAATATGGCGTATTTTGCCAAACCCCTGAGTCACCCCTCATCTTTCTAAGATGTTTCATGTTATTTTCTCTAGGGCCAGCATCCTGCTTGTTTTTGAGATATCCCTGCCCTACTGCTGCTGAATACCTGGATCAGGTGTGCTTTGCCAATAAGAAGCTAAAAGGGCAGGTTGGTTGGAAAACAAGCAGGACAGCGGCCCTCGAGGCCTCAAGGTATGGAGTTCCATACCTGTGTTCTACAGGCTTGGTCTTGCAAAGCTTTTCTTTGGACACAGGCTGCTTTTTCACTCATTATCAGGCCAATTCTTGCACCTGACCATTTCCAGCGGAATGTTTTTTGTTTGTTTGTTTTGTAAGCCACCTAACACTGACCTATGAATCATTCAAGCATAAAAAAGGGACCTAACTCTAGGGACAAGCCAGTGTTATGTCCATACATAACAGACAACTTACCAAATTTGTCTTTGGTAAGTTGTACCTTTAGGGACTTTGGTCTAGCTGCCTGTTGTAAAAACACATAATTTGTTCTTATCTCTTTAGTTGAATCTATTAAAACTGCCAAAGATAACACAGTTTGAAATAATAAAATAGTAATTTTGTAGCAACGCAGTGATTTCAAAAGTGCGATCAGCAGAAAACAGCTAAGGAAAGTGAACAAGTGGAGGACTAAAAAAAATGGGCAGGCATAAAAAAGAGCTATCAACAGCAGATGAACAGTATGTCCGGTCCACAACAGAAAAAATATCCAGCAAACACCTGGCAGAGAACCTGAGAGATGCATTTGGTCCTTCAGTTGATCCATTTAGGCCTAATCAGAAATGATCTCAGTGGAAGGGTGGCTGAAGTTGTTTTAAAGAAGGGAAACAGGGAGAAAAGACTGAGGTATACCAAATTACACAAGAACTGGACTTAAAGTAATTATCAACAGGCCTGTTGGAGTTATGATTCCAGATGTGAAATGTTTGGTTCAAATGTTGATAATATCTACAGCGAAGGTGAGGAAAGAGGTACAACAACAAGTGTCTACATCCATCTGTAAAACACAGTGGAGGTTCTGTCATGGTTTGGGGCTGAAATTCAGCCAGTGGTGCAGGATCTTGTCAAAATGGATGTTTTCATCCATCAGTGTGATGACCACAGAAAAGTTTGGTCAGACTTTGATCCACCACACAGCACCATCTGGAAAGCATCTGATTGGCAACGGCTTCATTTTTCAGCACGACAATGATCCCAAGCACACTGCTAATGCAGTAAAGGCACACCTTTGAAAAGAAACTCACAATGGAAGACTATCAATCATAGACTAGTTTACCCAGAGCCTCAACATTAGTGAACAGTGTGGGATGATGTTGACAGAGAGCAGACTAAAAGGCAGCCAACATCCAAAGAAGAGCTTTGAATGTCCTTTAAGAAGCCAAGAGAACTATTCCTGAAGTTTGAGAGAAAGAGAGTTCAGACTGTGTTGCAAAATAAAGGTGGTCATAAGAAATATTCAGCTGCATGCTTTTATAAAATAATAGAAACTGCTTTTGCTTATATACTGTTTTATTATACTAATTTTCTAGCAAATTATAAAGAAACGATGGATGGCTCAAGATATTTGCGCAATGCAATGTATATCTGATTGCAATTGCTATATTTCTTTTTCAGCTAATGCTGAACAAGGTATTGTCTGTAGTGGGCCTCCACTCCATTATGCCTGCATAAAACACAGTAAGGATAAAATCTCTGTCCAATAAAGCCAACATGTCTTCACCCAAACCTACATGGTACTCGCGTTCTGTTGGGCCTCAGCCAGCCGTAGTTTCTTGGCATGGTTCTTGCCCTGGTAGTGGGCCTGCGCAACTGCTGGTGAACTGAAGGAAGCGTCGCACAATTTACAATAGTCATTCTCTGTGGCCAAGATGACCCTGGGCGCCCCCTTATACAGCGCCTGCAGAGACAGGACAAAGCAGCACAGTGTTTGTGGTGAGAGGAGATTTGGAGTAAACACTGTGAAAACAAGGAAAGAAATGTTCCATTTCAGCAGGAGGAAGAACACATTGCCTTTAAAATGATAGTAAAGCCTAATGGAAGCTATGAGTTATGCTATTTTTTGTCAGAAAGATTGTTATTTTATTAGCAAACATAATAAAAAAAAATTCACTGGTTACTTAGAATAAATAGACTTTTAAAAAGCAGGGATTGAGTGTACAGTGGTGAGTGGATGCTTTGAGTGTCTGCTGTTTAAATGAAACAGAGTGACTATGCAGTTCTCTACCACCTCCTCAGAGCAAGTGACCGCCATCATCCGAGAGGCCACTTCAGCAACAGCACACCCACCTCCTAAGCTAACACTGTAGCATTAAGGTAGGCTGTGTACTAGTTCTTAAATATGGGCCTTACCTGCCTGCCTGCGTCACTGTCGCTGGACCCTGAGCTCAGGGCCGTCTGGCCCGCAGTCTCAAAGGCTTCTGGGATCCTGATGGCCGGTGGCTGCTGACTGCCAGCATAGAAATTTCGTAGCTTTTTACTGTGGTTCTTTCCCTTCAAAGAAAGATACGAGATGTCGATTTTATTTGATTCTTCACATGTTTTTCTGTGCTATTCTGCATGTCTGAATTTGGCTTTCAGCTGACCTGGTAGTGAGCCTGTGCCTGCTGAGCAGAGTTGAGGGTAACGTTGCAGAGTTTACAGTACAGCGGTTTACACAGTTCTTCTAGTCCCAGAGAGTCCTCCTGCTCCTCTGTCCCCAGCGAGGAGCCCTCATCCTGGGGCTGCTCACTGGTTGGGGCTGCCTGGCCTGGGAGTGGACCGCAGATGAGGCTGGACACTGTAGCTGGGATGAGGGCTGGTCCTAGGGGCCTTGGGGGCATCTGTGAAGGGTCAGGGCCGGGAGCAGGAGGTGAGGACAAGGGGCTGGGAGGGAGGGGAAATCGACCTGCTGTTGGTGCCACTACAGGTGGAGGCACCAGTGCTTGTGCAGGGTTCATATGTGGAGGCCCCAGCTGCTGTGTAAGGTCCATGGTTGGAGGCACTATTGCTTGTGTGTGATCTACTGGTGGGGGACCCAGGGTGTGTGCCATTGGTGGAGGCCCCAATGACTGACCTGGAGGCATTGGAGGGGGGCCTAAAGTGTGTGGCGGGGTAATGGGAGGAGGCCTTAATGTATGAGGTGCATTTATGGGAGGCAGGCCTAGACTCTGGCCATGAGCCATAGTTGGAGGTCCAATAGATTGAGCGGGGGCAATGGGTGGTGGACCAAGAGGGTGTGCAGGTGCCATTGGCGGAGGTCCCAACTGATGTAAAGAATCCATGTGTTGGAAAGGCTGCTGGGGATGACTGAAGAGACTCAGGGGAGGCTTCAACATGGTTTCTGGACCTGGGTACATTAGAAGCAATACAATCAGGCCTGCATTACACACATAAACACAGATATTAGAAATCAAAGACACCTCCTATAAGCAAATCCTTGATAAGGATATCAGCGATGACGAAGGCAGACATTAATGAAAAAATACAGTCACTTACATGCACTCTATATTTTATGCAACTTCTTTCGATTAATGTTTAATAGCCTTTTGGCTTTTAGGCACTTGTCTGTTTTACTATATTCAAGCAGGAACTGTGTTTGAGACTGAATGGATGACTCGTGTCTCCATATGTGATAGACTGGTAAATTGTCTCCGCTGTGCTCCGTCTCCGTGGGATTGGCTCTAGCCCCGAGGCCTCAAGTTAGACAAGTTGTGATGGATGAATGGATCATCACAACTTTCTGTTCAGTCATCAGCTAATGTATCCCACTGACTGACTAATGGTAATTTGCTCTCTTTTCTTTGAACAACACCATGACATTTTCTTTTGAGTAAAGCGTGTGAAAAAACTACAAAAAGGCCTTCCACGACACTAGGTTCAGATAATCATGTTCCTCTTTGTGTGAACTGTAAACCAGTTTATGATTCTACTGGCTTTTTACCATTATTATATTGAGCTTTCTGTTTGTCCAGCTCTTTAGTTTATGACCAAATGCAGCTATAAACAAACACCGTAAACGCAGGGAAAACTGTACTTGCTATACATCAGCATTTTAACAATCCCATTGTGAGCATGTTGGCCTGCTGATGGTATCATTTTGCTCAAAAGGCTGCTGTGCCTTAGTACAGCCTCAAAGAGCTACTGTGATGGCTGTGATCTTGTTCTGCATCAAAATACACTCTGAAGAATGTTACTGCTTATATTTCAGAAAAGCATTTGGGGTTTTTTTTCTGTCGCACATGTTAATTTGCAGGAGCTGTAGTGGAAAGCTTTTACACCTGATGATTTTGAGCCAGTTGTTTAAAAAGAAAATTCTTTGTAAAAGACAAAACATACGCAAAATCATCGAAATGCCACTTATTTGGAAATATGATCTCCATTTTATTTAAGTAAATGAATGTAGAAGAGTCCTTTAAGGAGATACTGTTGACTGACCAGTCATCAAACATACACTGTGAGGGAACTCAGTGACTACAGTACATATGTCTATAGCCCCAAGGCTGGAGAGAAATTACCAAACAGAAACACATTCTCGGACAGAGGAGCTTCACATTTCAGTGGGCACCAGAAAGAGTAGTCTGAGTTGCAGTGCCTGCGGCCATGCAAACAGGACATTACATACACATCTGTTTGCACACACACAAATAGAGGCAGCGACAGTAAAATACAGTCCGAAGTGTGACTACTTGGATAAGCTGATACAGTGTGAGTGTGTGTGTGAAGGCTGGGAGCAACTATGTAAGTGCTACATGAAAAAATAATAATAAAAAGGGATGATATTAGTAATGGTGCGGCACTAATTTCAGTTTGTTCTCTTTTGATGCTCCAGTATCATAATATTAGTAATATAATATATCCGTGTGTGTTTGCATGTGTGTGTGTCAGTGCATTTCCCTATATTTTCAGGTCAGTAATAGGCCAACAGCTGTGTCAAAATTCACTGTGCTGGAAGCTTTCATCATCCAATCGGACGCCCGATAGAAGTGAATCATGCACCCAAAATAACATCCCTGGCTGTTTGTGTTTCCGACTGCTGCTCACTGTCAGTCTGTCTGTCCAATATGTCTAGCTGCCCATCTGTCACCTGGCCTGGCTGACCTCAGGAGAAGGGTATGCTAGACAAGTCACTGACCTTACTATAGTGCAAGATGAGACTCTGGAAGAGCGAGCAGAACTGGGTGTTGTGCCCCACACATTAAGATGGAAACCTAGACCATGCAGTTTCTGGAAAAAGTGCGGTGGGATTGTTGCTGGGATTGGCCAAAAGATTTGAAGGGAGATGGCTCATGAGCACATTGGCTGCTACTTTAATAATTCAATTCAATTCAAATTTATATATATAGCACCAAATCACAACGACAGTCACCTCAGGACGCTTTATATTGTACAGTAGATCCTACAATAATAGATACAGAGAAAAACCCAACAATCATATGACCCCCTATGAGCAAGCACTTTGGCAACAGTGGGAAGGAAAAACTCCCTTTTAACAGGAGGAAACCTCCATCAAAACCAGGCTCAGGGAGGGGCGGCCATCTGCTGCAACCACCTGGCCACAAGTGTGTTGTACCTGTGATAGCAGCTAGTTTGTAACAGGTTTTTATATTCAAAACGCAGTCAGCCTGTTCAGGGACATTTAACTTGTTGCAGTAATGCTGTCCCTCTGCAATGTGGAATCATTTTGTAAACAGGAAAATGTTTGCAGTTTTCCATCTGAGATTGTGAGGATTTGCTGTATTTGAACTCACCATCTTCACCATGCAAAGGAGAGGCGAGCAAGCTCGCAAGCAAAATGCCAGAGGACAGTAACATACAGTAAGTTCATGTTGCAGCTGTGTGTAATTAAGCTTTGTATACAGTCACAACATATTGACCTTACATGTTTTCACCTCATGAAAGGTTCACGATGCTGTTTTTGGAGCACCCTGCAGAGGTATTCCCAGGCATCCATTGAGAGCATCAACACTAACTCATTTGTAGTAAACAGGAGTAGAGGTGGTTAACACAAATGTGAGTCAGTAAATAGACAGTTAACAGAACAATAATGCTTCATTGCCAGAAAAATCCAACTCATACTTAAAGTGCATTGCAAAGATCAACACAGCAAATGGAGCCTTGAGAGCAAAGACGGAGAAATACAACAGGAAAATCTGTTATTAATGTTACAACGATATTAAAATTAATGTTTTACCAATTAAAAGATTAAAAGTGGTACCAAAACCCTTCACATAGAAAAACAAAAACATTCTTGATAGTTTATGCTTCAGATGATCATATTTTCACTGGGGACGTTGGATGAGAGCAGTACAGTATATTAAACTACATGAAACACCAATGCCCGGCAATGTTCGTTAATCGCACCAATTGCATATGACAGCATCGGCCTTGTCGGCAGCAGCCTCGAGAGAACCCCGGATCGCCGAGTGAAACAGCAGCAACCGAGAAACCCCCACCACAGGACGGCTGACCTTTTTCCTTGGGTCATTAAACAATTTGGGGAACACAGCGTGCCACCACACAGTAGTTTGAGCATTTAACCACATGCTTTGCATTTACTGTATGCCAGTTAAAAATATAAGATAAGCCCGAAGATATTGCAGCTCTACCATCACTGCCTCCAAGAATGACACGTTAACTTGCAACTTACATTACAATCATTAAAAGATCCCAAAATTTTAAAACAGTTTTCTGATGGTTTGGTCTGATATCACATGCCCCCCCCCCCCCCCCCCCCCCCACACACACACACACACACACACAGCGCAAAGAAACTATTTTTGGCACGACAGTTTTGTGTAAGATCTCATTATGCGGCATATTCTTCTAGATTAATGTAACTGGGCTATGTGCTTGTTGGTGAATCTCCATCTGTTTGCTACAGAGCAGTGTCTAAACAGTCTTTTTACACAATCACCATAATTGCAAGTCTTTTCTTCGTCTGCACTTCAGTCCCTCTGCTAGTCAGAGAGACCTTTAACATCTCTGTACATTTGTAACTTGAAGCCTCTCACTCCTCAGGCTCCATCATTAAAATCTTAAAACACGGTCACGTTTCGAAGCACTTACAGTCAATCTGTTCTTGAACTCGAGAAATAAAAACATCAAACAGCTTTATTTTGTATTTTTCCACACACTCCTTGCGCTTGTTGGCATTTTCAGCTCAATTAATGCGTCCTTCTCTGAAAGTACAGAGAACATAATGACCAACAGAGCCATCTACAACTGCTGTGTATGTCACACACTAACATTAAATCCATTTGTTCATATTTTGCCTTGATCTGTGTTGTTGTTGTTGTTGTTGTTTTCGTTTTTGTTTTTGCTTGATCTCTTGTTTTTGTTCCAAAGTGTGAAGCCAAAATCAGCATCTACTTAGTTTAATGTCCTATTATGATCCTAGGCAGATGGACTGTAGGCAATGATTGATTGGTTTGAAGGAAACGGAGCACAGTTATGATGCTCAAGCAAGGAAGATGATCACACAAAGATGGCATAAAAACCAACCTGCATTTCAAGTGTTGTTTTTTGCTTCTCATTTAGCACACATGAACAGAGTTATAAGGAAAAAAACCAAAAACCCAAACATTGTCCAACTGTGCTTTTATTTTGGCTCTTTTGTCTTTCTGTAGTTTTCCTGTGAGCTAGATAGGTCAAGGTGAGCTTGCTTCTTTCCTTAGACTCAGATCGGCACCCACATAGTGCAGTCCTCAGAGTCGCGGACCATATTCAAACATCTACAGCAGTGGACCTTGCTGCAAAGTCAAAAAACATTTGTGGTTTTGCATTAGAGGCTTTTTAGATGACACATTCAAAACCAAGCTTATATAGAATTACTCTAAAGGCCAAAATACAAGGTGAAAGTGTTGTAATCCTCACAATTTTCTAACAATGTTGTTCTCAAAGTCTGAAAAGTAATTTTCAAAAATTACTTAAAACTAAATCAGAAGTTACTCACTAATCAGTCACTTGTGATTTCTTTTGAG
The DNA here is from genome assembly GCF_057381915.1 of Diplotaxodon limnothrissa. Taxonomy (NCBI): domain Eukaryota; kingdom Metazoa; phylum Chordata; class Actinopteri; order Cichliformes; family Cichlidae; genus Diplotaxodon; species Diplotaxodon limnothrissa. The sequence continues at coordinate 9,899,489 of NC_140612.1, read as the reverse complement.
CTCGACTCAAAAGTTCTTGGTTTAGAAGCAAAAAAACAAAAGAAATCTCCTGTCTTAGAGCCTGAGAATCTGATGGCCTCCACCGAGAATCTCTAAATAGGCCAAGTGTTCATTTTCTCTAGAGTTTCTCTTGTCGTTCTGTGATGTGTCACATCAATTATAGAGCAATGAGAAGCGCATGCCTCCTGCACTTATTCCATCTGCTTCACTGGGCACTGGACAAGCAAGAGTATATGCAGCAAAGACCAGATACGTCTTACTGTACTTTGCAATTTACCCACTGTACCATTACAATAAAGCCTCAGGTCCATTTTTATATATCAGCCGCAGTCACAATTTGAATATCATTCAGCTATCACTACTACTAGAGAAGACTTAATGTTAATAGAATGATCCAGTGGTCCAATATCTAACATGTCAGTGTTATTTGCCTTTAAAGACTCACAGTCACATGGCCAATCCATTAAGCTGCTACTACTATATTGATTAGTGTCCATTCTATCTCATAGAAGATAACTATCATAATTTCAAAACATCTTGCTGGGAATCATGTGCATATTTCTGGCTGCAAGTGTTATTATTGGCTTTGGTAACTGATAAAACATTTAGTCATTAACATAGAAACATTGACAATAATAACAGTACCAAAGTTAAAAGTTAAAAGTGGCAGCATTATTAAACTGAAAAACCATTCACAGAGAAAGGCACACAAAAGGTCTATTTCTTTATTTCTTCTTATTTTTCATCACTTAGCAGGCTGATGCATGAAAATGGTACTTATTCTTTTTTTCTGTGGCTGTCCCATTGATGGGGTACTTTTACACCCCCAGATCCACCTACATTCATGCATTACTGCAACGTGAATTCACTGTGACATTTTCACCATGACTGAGAACCTTAACTGAATATGACAAGTCACTGTTTGATGACACGGATATTATCAAGTGGGTTGATCAAAACTCATGCGGTAATCTTCATCATCTATGACAGACACTGACCTCGAGTCCCCTAAAACCAGCCAGCAAAGCCCGCTATTACAGCGACTTTGCGGGTCCAGGGAAGAAACACTTTCCGTATAATTGCCACATGTCACCATCAGCTGTGCAGCGACTCAAGTAAAGGAGACCACAACGATTATTTCGCTTGTTCTCACAGACAGCGGTGCTCGAGATAGAAAACTAAGCATTACATTAAGGTTTCGCATATTTCAAACCTGGAGTGTTCGTGGATGAAGCGATTCGGAGCTCTCCTGTAGTGCGAGAGGATACAAGAGTACCGACAACCTCAGATTTTGCATCGCAGCATCCATGCTCTATAACCTGAACAGAATGGTGGCTCGTGAACCCCCTCCTCACACCCGCCGGTATGACATTAAGATGATGACAGCAGCATCAGGGCAACCGGCTTAAACATCCTCGCTATCATATGCAAATGTCTCCGATTAGATTTTTCTCCATCCTCGCACATATGCGCATGAGAACTGCTGACAGTCAGAGGGCAGGTCCTGTCTGGACCAGCCTCCCCTTACCTGGCAATCGTGCGAGATAATGGCTGCTGTCACCGTAGCTGACAGGCGGCGAAGTGTAGTTTCTGCAGTATTCTGCACTCTGGTAGTACGCGGCATCCCCGCTCTTAAGCTGCAGCGCCATCATCGCAGGAACATCCCTCTGCCAACTTCTCCTCTCCAAAAAACCGGGCAGCCAGGCAGGATGACAGTCCCTACCAACGCTCAGACGCCGCGGCTCTCACCGGAGGGGTGCCCGAGAGAGGAGAGTGGAAATTCAGAAGGCGACACCAAGGGAGAAAAAGTGCTAATCCTTGACTTACATGCCAGATGTGCGGGTGTTTTCACATTAAACATCAGCAACGATGTTCTTATTCTCTAAACTAGATTTTAATGACATAAACCCAGCCTGGATTCCCCTAACCTCCCCTCTCCTTCTTGGTACAGTCCATTTCCGATGCCACTGCTGCTTCTCTGCTCCTTAACATAGGTGGCAATCAAGACACATCGTATAACTATGTTACACCTCTGTCATACAATCAGATCACCCCTGCTGGCAGAGAAAACAGCCGCACTAACGCTGGCATTAAAAATGCGAATAAGATGTACAAATAAAACATAAACAATTATTAGTTTTATTAATAATTATTATAATGGCAATAATAGTGTTTTGGTTGTTTGTTTTATGTTTGTTTTTAATGTCAACAATCATACTATCATCGCTTTCTCTCTCTCTCCACACACACACACACACACACACACACACACACGCACACACACACATATTTATATATATATATATATATATATATATATATATATATATATATATATATATATATATATATATATATATATATAGTTTTGTTTTTAGATTTTTTCTTCTAGCTATTTTTCAGTGCTCTGACTTCCGCTCCCTGTAGATGAAAATTAAGCCTATGGTCCACTTTGTAAAAACAAAACAAAAAAGTGTGAGGCACACCCACAAACACATTTTTGTAACTCACTGCGACAATGTAGTGCGATTCTCTAATAGGATCTGTTTTGCTGTTTGAAATGTAAGTGAGTCACACGCCTCATACCACAAATATATGACACCGATAAATCCCACGCAGTTTCACTCTCGGTGCGTGTTTGTGTGTGTGCGTGTTTGTGTGTGTTTCATGGGAAGGGAGGAGGGCCCTAGACAGACAGCGTGGCTGCATTGTCGCAGCAGCAAGACAACTTGTCCAGTCGACCAGCAGTTTAGCTGGTCATAACATCCTCAGGTGGAGTCCCCGTGACCGGACAGGCAGGTCTGTCTTTACTTACTGTGTGGCTTATAATTCAAAACAAAAGCGAGCTGATTGTCAGTGCGGGGCTGCTGTCACGGATAGCTGGCGCAGAAGCTGACAGACGGATAACAGCCTGCTTTGACCGGCGCCGGGAGCCACCGTTGGGAACCGGAGGGGTTGGCTAGCAGGAAAGCTGGCTAACTGGCATTAGCCGGGGGAAGCCTTTTAGCGCACGAACACGTCGCCGTGTTGACGCCAAGCCATATGGGTAGGTTCTTCCATTAAATTAGCTATATCTGCACCCCTCATTAGACACACGACCCGTTCTTTATGTTGGGAATATATTTTTCCCCAACACGGTTCACTATTAGCTATTAGCTAACGTTAGAAGAAGGGGGCTAACATTAACAATTTCCAGTCTGGCGTACATTAGTCGAATGATAATGTTTGTAGTTCCCCAGAGGCGGAATGGTTATAAACGCTGTTGTCGAGACTGTGTAATTGTTTTATCTATAGCGTGAAACGTTGTAAAGTAGTTGTCATCTCTGAGCTGTCATTCCCAAACACAGTGTTAGCTAACCTGCTGCTAGGCAGTGTGAATCACTCGAATTGCTGCTGATGCAGGCTGTGTTGTTGTTTGTGTTATGATTTTCTCCTCAAACATTTCAGTGACAACGTGAAGATGGATTGAAACATGAAGGGTGGAACTGCCCCATCGTCCAAATAGGAGGGCGTTTTTCTAAGGTATGTTTCACATTCATCTCCCGGTGTCTCAGTCTTCTGTTCACTGTCCAGCAAAGACGCTTTATATGTAATATAGTCATGTCTCCGGTAACTGATAGTTGAATCGGTAAAGCTCACTCTGTAAACTGAGGAAACTAGATGTCAATCACTGTTTGCCCATAGCTTCCTTTGTTTTGCAGTGTGGTGCAACTGGCCAAACCTAGTGTTAACCACAGGGCTATTGAGCTGATTGTTGTAAAGACCGAGCATATGTTTGATCTTGCCAGCCTGCTGTGGCTAGCCCACACATCTATTGTATAGTTGTGACAGTATTCAAAGCAAGCTTGTGTCTAGGCCAGTGTTTCCCCTTGCCCCACATCCTGTGTTGTGAAGAAGCTTCCTCTTTTGTCCTGAAGTGCTTAGCTGCATCCTGATCAGGGTTACACATCGCAGAACTGCTCAATGGGTGGGTTGTTCTTACTGAGGGTTTTCTATTTTAGCTTGTTTTTGTACATATTCATGGTGCAGTTCTTTGTAAACAGAGTTTGCCGTTTTCCTTTCTTGTAACTAGCAGGCATTTTTTTCTCTCTGTCACAAACCTTAAGTTGGGCAGAGAACTTAGAGCAGCTGTAGCATTACTCCATTCAGGGGGTTTCCCCTGTTTCTACTCTTGCTCCTCTTATTTTATAACTTTGATCATTTTGTCCCTTGAATAAACTAGGGCAAAAGGCGACTGGGTGTTTGCTGTTAGGGCTTCAAGTGTGAAATTGCCTGCCTGTGGAACTCCAGCTTGCTTCATCAGTATAGTGTTGTTATAAATTTACTTGTATGTTTTCAGTTTTTAAGTTAGTCTTAATTTGTTCTTAGTAATTTAATCACACTGGAATTTATTTATTATGGCCTGTAAATGGCCTGTATTTATATAGCGCTTTTCTAGTCCCTAAGGACCCCAAAGCGCTTTACATATCCAGTCATCCACCCATTCACACACACATTCACACACTGGTGATGGCAAGCTACATTGTAGCCACAGCCACCCTGGGGCGCACTGACAGAGGCGAGGCTGCCGGACACTGGCGCCACCGGGCCCTCTGACCACCACCAGTAGGCAACGGGTGAAGTGTCTTGCCCAAGGACACAACGACCGAGACTGTCCAAGCCGGGGCTCGAACCGGCAACCTTCCGATTACAAGGCGAACTCCTAACTCTTGAGCCCCATTGCATTTGGGACATGCATGGCTCTATTTTAAATTGATATCAAAATTATCTTGTCTTCCTCCACTCACCAGTCATGGTAGATGCCTACCCCTTTCTTAGCCTGGTTCTTCTGGAGGTTTCTTCCTGTTATAAGGGAGTTTTTCCTTCCAACCATTGCCAATTGTCAATGTATTATTGTAGGATTCTTTATCTTACAAGACCCTGCTGTTTGAATTGAATTGAATTTATTCATAGAATTTGGATTTTTTTTTATTTTATTTTATTGTGTGACTTATATGTTTTGTTTTGTTTTTTTACAGCAGTGCTGGTTTGCAATAGGTGCAAAAACATTAACCTGTCATTTAGCTCTCCAAATTTCCAATTGGTATTATACATTGAAAAAGACAAGGGGTAGTGGGTGAATGTGGTGATAAAGACCTCCACAATTAAACTCTACCTGCATATTATGGATATTTCCTGTGGTGTCCTCCCAACAAGTCAGACCCTCAGTACATTTCCAAAGTTGGGCACCAAAAGGCATCTTGCCAGATGCCTCACTCACTCACTCACTCACTCACTCACACCATGTGATCTAGACCCCAAGAGAAATGCTGCAGGCCCAGGCGCCTATTGTGTAGGGCAGTGGGATGTAATGGCAACATTGGTATTGTAAAATTAGATCAAAGTATTGCCTGATAACTCCAGTCTGATGCTCTTTGTAGCTATCACAGGCTCTATTAGTGTTTAGTGCCATCACATTCCTTAACTAACTGTTCTTTTAGAATAAAATGAGCAGTAACAGCTCCTACCTGCTTGACCAATATATTATTTTTTTTCTCAGTGAAAAAAGTTACTCTTACAACTTTTTCTAAACACTAACTAACTTAACGTTTTACTAAAAATTTTTCAAAAAGTATAATTTTTTTCCATGTAGATAGGTTTTTTGTTTTTTTTTGTTTGGTTTTTTTCCTCTCTTCTTCTACTTTCTTTCCTGGGTCAGAGTGGGTCTGTCTATGCCTGATGTAGTATTTGTGTTGGCTGACATAAGTAGTACTTGTCTACACAATGGGTCTCATTCACTAATATGTGCATGGAAATGTTCTTACCCTGCACAAAAAATTAGGTGCATGCAAAATCACCATCAGATTCATGACACGTGTGCACCGCCAGTTTTGTTCTTACAACTTTGTTTGTGTTAGTGAATCAGATTCATTCCAAATCCACAGGCTTACGCTGCTGCCTGCAATTTGCATACTATCTACATGCTGCTGTGTTTCTCTGTTTATAAAGAAATACGTTTACATTTAAGTGAAGTGGAGAGCAGTGGCAGGGGCAGTGTTGTGCAGTAATAGAGAAACCAAGAAAGGAGATGAAAACTCCCTGTGGCTCGGGTAAATTAAGATAAGTTTGGACATCAGTGTTGATATTAAAAAAAATAATAAAATAAACTTAAAAAAAATAAGAAACTGATGTAGGACATGAGTAGCTGATCTGTTGGCCCAAAATGCAAATCTCACTGCAATGCTTAAAATATAAAATCCAGATTTTCCAGTGTCTGTGGGATGGTAAGAAGAAATTAGACTGTTAGTGGTGACACTCAGCAAATATAGTAATTTAAAATGAATTGTTTGTAATTCTTAATTCTGAATTTTTTGCAAAAGTGTGTAAATAATTCTGTTATTATTATTATAAAGATGAGTTTTTACTTGTTCTAAGACAGCAGATCTTCATAATTTGTGCAAAGTCTGACGCAGTTCTATGTTTTTTATTCTTTATGAATGAATTCAGGTATGAAAATATAGATGAATCTACATGGATCAATTTGCATGAAACATTTATGCAGACAGTTTAGAATTAAAATTTCAACAGCATCCAACTTGTATCTGCCGAGGCAAGGAAGAGCCTTTGCATAGAGGAGTCTCAAACACTGTTCTTTTTTCCACCTTCTTTTAATTTGCTTTTGGAAAGACAAAGATGTCAAACTGTGTTTTGGTAGCTTTAACTGAATCTGAATGAATAGGTCAGCACTGGGTCACCTGGCTTTCCTTAGCCATTGACTGAAGAAAACGAAGAGTTTTAAGCACAGATTGACCATTCAAACCTTAAGCTGACCATGGCGAATGTGTGTCTGAGTGGCTTGGGTACAGTTACTATGCGGTCATCAGATTTCCAATCTTATAGTAAGTATTGATGTGGATGTGTTGAAATGCAGGGTGTAGGCATCTTGTTACAGGGTGCTACAATTTGATAATTTGTGAAAGTGGGATAGAAGACAGGCATTGTTATTTTTAGGGTTGTGGAGAAAGTCTTTGGCTGGATTTGATCTCTGCCTTAGAGAATCAAATAGACGCTCAACCCTCCTGGATTCCCAAAAGGATATGGTTGACTTTTGCCTAAAATATTTCAAGTGTGCTCTGAATTTGGAATGTTTTCACAGATTAAACATGCTCTCACACAGCAGTTTCTCATGGTTCTACATGTTTTAGAGGGTTAATTCAAATCTGAATAACTTTGTTAGAACAGGATAGTCAAACAAGAACTTAAAAAAACGAACTTATCAAGAAGGTTATATACCTTTTAAATACAATATAAATAACTTTTTGTCAATGAAGTCTGATGGCTTTGAAGAAGCTGTTATATTGTAACAGATATCACAAAGGACTGGTAAGGTTATTGTTGCTGATCCCTTCCATAGTAGTACATTACTTGGTGTCTGTGCTTGTAGTTCTGTCTATTACGTACCCTTTATTGTCTTAATATACTGACTATAGGGATATCTCATATACCTCCACTTCAAAACATATCTAATCTACTAATGGTTTCAGGATAGCAAATGGTAACCCAGGCAGAAGTTTGACTTGCTAACAAATGGACTGGAAATTTTACAAGGTGATGCTCTAAATATAGGAGAGTGCAAGACTAGAACAGTGATCAGGAAATGTGACTGAATCCAAACAAAGGTTGTCTTCATGACATTGCTAAACCAAACAGACAGTAATTGAGTAAAAATGTATTTTCTTGTGAGGGCAGGGTGGAAAACCAATGTGACAGGAATGTTACTCCAAATTAGCTTCATGTATAACAACAGATGTTTAAAGCTGAATAATTTAATATTTTAGATTACTCTTGCTTTGGGTAAAGGCTATATAGAAATTAATTTTTGATAATATGCTTTATGGGTCTTTGTGATCAACTAGTAAGCATTTGTCTATAGTAATGTTATCTGTAAGGTAAATCTCTTTTTAAAAAAACAAACAAACAGTTATGCCGGTAATATACTCTCGACTGACAAACTCTTCCAGTTTTTGCACATGCTGTGTGTGCTGCGCTCACAGAACTAGTTTCAGCCCTGCTTTAATGTGGTTGATCGAACATGTTTGTTCTCTTTAACTCACTGAGCACAGCTGAGCCTAAACCACAGTGACTTGGAAGTAAAGCAGATTGAGCAAGCGGTGCTGGCAACCATTCAAGCAGATGTAGCTCCTGTTGGGCCATAACTCATCAAATTTCATGCATTAAGGTGCTTAATGGAGTGTTTAAAGTCACAATGAACGTGCAATGGGTTACCTTGTGTATGTTGCTCATACGCATTCGAACAAGATTTGCCAGTTGGTCATGTTTTTGACTTGATATATTTCATGAACAAATGCATCATATAAACTGTATTGAAGCACTCTAGTTGTTTTGATTGGTGTCACCATTGCAACTTGAGCTTAACAGAATTTCCTGTTATTTGCACTAATGAGTGTTGCTCTTTTTCAGGTTGCACTCTGCAGCTTATCTGTGTAACTGAGCTGGGAGACAGAGAGAAAGATGCCTCCCAGGCCATCCTCAGGGGAGCTATGGGGCATCCACCTGATGCCCCCCAGGTATGACATGCTGGATTGTTCTGTGAAAAGAAATGAAGTTGCTATCACTGTTGTGCACAGAAGGACTTTATTAGCTCTTTAATTTCCTTTACTGGAAATAAAAAATTAATTGTATGTGTTTGTTTTGTAAATGCCATATCCAATTCCCAAAGAAAGCGTAAGTTGCGCAAAGTAAATCGTAATGCTGAACATGAACATTTTGTAATGATGATGGGCTCTTCTGCAGGATTCTGGTGGACTGCCTTCTGCCCAATGGGATGATTCTGACCCTGGAGTGTCTCCGTGAGGCCACGCTCATCACCATCAAACATGAGCTGTTTAAGGAGGCCCGAAAATATCCTCTCCATCACCTCTTACAGGAAGAGACATCCTACATCTTCGTCAGCGTTACACAGGTGAGAACTCTCACTCAGTTGAATATCTAAACTCTCTAAATCTGTGTTCCAGTTTTGTGAAAATTACAGGGGTAACCCACTTTGTTTTAATTGGATGGTTTTACAAAAAAAATAAACATTCATCTTTATTCAAGACCTTTAAACACATTTGTGCTTTTCTGAACCATCCATTTTACACCTATAGAGAGACTGCTGGCTACCACAACAGTTCATTGTTAGCTTTCATGAAAAACAATAAACGAAAATGGAATATAGAACGCAACCTCTTGTTTTTTCCGTTCCTACAGGAAGCAGAGCGGGAGGAGTTCTATGATGAAACCCGGAGGCTGTGCGACCTCCGACTCTTTCAGCCTTTCCTCAAGGTCATTGAACCAGTTGGCAACAGAGAGGAAAAGATCCTCAACAGAGAGATTGGTGAGAGTTTCATTTTATTTGTTAAGTAGTGGTTGTGCTCCAACATTGTTATTAAAAATAAATAAATAAATGATAAGTCAATTATATTATAATATAATATATCATATCATACAATATCTTTATATGTGTCTGTTAAGTTAAAAGAAATCTAAGTGTAGCAAAACAGTCAATTTTAAGTGAGTATTTTTTTTCCCGTTTATTACTGATTGTTGATAAACCAAAAAGAGTGTGAAGATGCAACAATCTGTGAATTACTCAGAATTTTGTTAGGAGGCAAGCTAAAAAGATTGTCTGATGACTTTACTAAAACTTTTAAGCCATTTCTTGTTTCTGTTCTGTTAGGTTTCGCGATTGGTATGCCTGTGTGTGAGTTTGACCTTGTGAAGGACTCTGAGGTTCAGGACTTCAGGAGAAACATCCTGAATGTTTGTAAAGACTCTGTGGAGCTGAGAGATGCCAGTGGGCCCCACAGCAGAGCGCTGTACGTTTACCCACCTAATGTAGAGTCAACACAGGAACTTCCCAAACACATCTATAGCAAACTGGACAAAGGTAGGCAAGAACTTTTGTCAATGATCCATATTTTTTTCTTTTATTTTCTCTAGGGAAAAACATTTTGAAAATGCAGGGCTCATATGTGTGTGTGGTTTTTTTGTTTTGTTTTGTTTTTTACGAACATTATATATAAAGAAAACTTTTACATGTGAAATACAAAAAAACAGGAATCTAGTGGGCATTTAAATTTTCTTCATGGTTAATGTAAACTATCCGGTCTAATGATTTATCTATAGCAGTTATTAGGTTTATGTAAGTGGTGTAATGCTATTATATTAGTCATAGTACTCAAATGAATATCCTAACCCTTACGATAGTTAATTTTGTTTTGTTTTTTTGTCAGTGCAATGGAAAAGTGTTTTGATCTATTTTTGTGTCTCTTTTTTTGGTAGGTCAAATTATTGTTGTAATATGGGTGATTGTTTCTCCAAATAATGACAAGCAAAAGTACACACTGAAGATCAACCACGACTGTGTGCCTGAACAGGTAAGATACCTGAGCAGTGTGAATACCAGCCATACAACAGTCCAGTAATAAATAATACTCACCACCTTTAATATCTGCATGTATGGTGCTCTGCAGGTGATTGCAGAGGCCATTCGTAAGAAGACACGAAGCATGCTGCTGTCCCCAGAGCAGCTAAAGATGTGTGTTCAGGAATATCAGGGTAAATACATCCTCAAAGTCTGCGGCTGTGACGAGTACCTGCTGGAAAAGTACCCCATCAGCCAGTACAAGGTAAAAAGGCATACTGCACAGATAAATTTGACACAACAGCTGTGCACACAAACAGCCATGCAATTACATAATCATGAACAGCTGGACTTTCCGATATGTCCAATATTTTTTTTATCTTAACTCACTGTTTGCTGTGTCTCTCATAGCTATGTCCAAAAAATAGAGTTTATTGAGCAGTTTCTGATGCAAAAACTGCACTTCTGTTTTTTTTTTTTCCTACCCAAATCCTCATTCAGCAAACTTCTATGGGGGAAAAATCCTGGCTGATTGCAGCCACACACACCTACAGGGAGTGCAGAATTATTAGGCAAGTTGTATTTTTGAGGAATAATGTTATTATTGAACAACAACCATGTTCTCAATGAACCCAAAAAACTCATTAATATCAAAGCTGAATGTTTGTGGAAGTAGTTTTTAGTTTGTTTTCAGTTTTAGCTATTTTAGGGGGATATCTGTGTGTGCAGGTGACTATTACTGTGCATAATTATTAGGCAACTTAACAAAAAACAAATATATACCCATTTCAATTATTTATTTTTACCAGTGAAACCAATATAACATCTCCACATTCACAAATATACATTTCTGACATTCAAAAACAAAACAAAAACAAATCAGCGACCAATATAGCCACCTTTCTTTGCAAGGACACTCAAAAGCCTGCCATCCATGGATTCTGTCAGTGTTTTGATCTGTTCACCATCAACATTGCGTGCAGCAGCAACCACAGCCTCCCAGACACTGTTCAGAGAGGTGTACTGTTTTCCCTCCTTGTAAATCTCACATTTGATGATGGACCACAGGTTCTCAATGGGGTTCAGATCAGGTGAACAAGGAGGCCATGTCATTAGTTTTTCTTCTTTTATACCCTTTCTTGCCAGCCACGCTGTGGAGTACTTGGACGCGTGTGATGGAGCATTGTCCTGCATGAAAATCATGTTTTTCTTGAAGGATGCAGACTTCTTCCTGTACCACTGCTTGAAGGTGTCTTCCAGAAACTGGCAGTAGGACTGGGAGTTGAGCTTGACTCCATCCTCAACCCGAAAAGGCCCCACAAGCTCATCTTTGATGATACCAGCCCAAACCAGTACTCCACCTCCACCTTGCTGGCGTCGGACTGGAGCTCTCTGCCTTTACCAATCCAGCCACGGGCCCATCCATCTGGCCCATCAAGACTCACTCTCATTTCATCAGTCCATAAAACCTTAGAAAAACCAGTCTTGAGATATTTCTTGGCCCAGTCTTGACGTTTCAGCTTGTGTGTCTTGTTCAGTGGTGGTCGTCTTTCAGCCTTTCTTACCTTGGCCATGTCTCTGAGTATTGCACACCTTGTGCTTTTGGGCACTCCAGTGATGTTGCAGCTCTGAAATATGGCCAAACTGGTGGCAAGTGGCATCTTGGCAGCTGCACGCTTGACTTTTCTCAGTTCATGGGCAGTTATTTTGCGCCTTGGTTTTTCCACACGCTTCTTGCGACCCTGTTGACTATTTTGAATGAAACGCTTGATTGTTCGATGATCACGCTTCAGAAGCTTTGCAATTTTGAGACTGCTGCATCCCTCTGCAAGATATCTCACTATCTTTGACTTTTCTGAGCCTGTCAAGTCCTTCTTTTGACCCATTTTGCCAAAGGAAAGGACGTTGCCTAATAATTATGCACACCTGATATAGGGTGTTGATGTCATTAGACCACACCCCTTCTCATTACAGAGATGCACATCACCTAATATGCTTAATTGGTAGTAGGCTTTCGAGCCTATACAGCTTGGAGTAAGACAACATGCATGAAGAGGATGATGTGGACAAAATACTCATTTGCCTAATAATTCTGCACTCCCTGTAGAGGTGCAACCTGGGCTTTCAGTCAGTGAAATTTGCCCCTATAGGGATGCTGGCAACTTTATCCTGCAGCGATAACACTGTGTGGACTGTGATCATTCGACAGTTTCTTGTAAACCTAGAGGAGTTTTTATCAAAAGTTTAATCATTTACAAACATGGTACAAGTGAGTATTGATCTACTTGCATCGTAACTAAGCCACAATAGAATACAGTGATTGACAGACCCATACTGAAACCCTAACACTGAATCAGCCCTGCTGCCTTAAAGGAATAAAAGTAATTTTAATTAAAGAAAAAAAGGTCATGCAGTCCTTTGGGTCAATATTTATCAGTAAATCCATTAAAGATCTTTTTATTCTAAGTATTGTAGATATGTAAAATGTGTCCATTACTTGTAAGAATTCTATTTTATGTCATTTTGCGAGAACACTCTCATAAAAACATGTTTCAGAAACATACCTTCAGAGAAAAGGTGAAAAATCCAGAAACGTGCCATTTTCTTTTTTTCCTTTGCAGTTCCTGGAAAATGACCAGTTGACATCATAGCATCACACCTTGACACTGTGAAACTCTATCTGCTCAGTAGCTCTGTGTAGACTTTCTACTAACTGTCCTTCTCTGCGTCATTCCCCGTCTCTGTCTCTCCCTCTAGTATATCCGTAGTTGCATCATGCTGGGCAGGATGCCTAACCTGATGCTAATGGCTAAGGACAGCCTGTACACCCAATTGCCTACAGATAACTTTGTCATGCCATCATATTCCCGACGCATCTCCACGGCAACATCGTATATGAATGGGGAGGCAGCTGCCAAGTCTCTGTGGACCATCAACGGGACTCTACGAATACGAATCCTGTGTGCCACCTATGTTAACGTCAATATACGGGACATAGACAAGGTGGGGCCAGCTCAAGTGTGAGGGCTGACCTTTTTGTTACCAGTCAAGCCACCAAAGAACAGAAGTTACATTTTTGCAGTTGACTTAGCAATTGTTACATAAGTACATGAACTGAAACTAAGAACTGCTTGTGAGTAGTTTCATATGACAGTTTGCAACATCTTACCATTACTTACATCCTGTTAGCAGTCATTGCTGAGATCTGGTGTGAACAGTGATTCTCAATAAAGGGGGAAAGCAGCTCTCATGTGGATTTGTGGAATCCCATTTGTGAATCTATTTAAACTGCCAGATTATTTTTCTTCTTTAACTTTCCTCTTTGATGTATTTTGCTTTCCTTCTCTATTTATAGATATATGTGAGGACAGGCATTTACCATGGAGGTGAACAGATGTGTGACAATGTAAATACACAGAGGGTACCCTGCTCTAATCCCAGGTAATTGTCCAGCCTCTCAGTTCACTATATTGAACCTTAGATGGAAAACCTCAGCAGTTGGTGACAGTCAATTTTCGTGCCAGATAAAGAAAATGAATCCTGCTTTAATTCGCTTTTGTGTTTTACCGAAGTTTCCCTGTAGACAGTCTACACTACTCATTTACATTAAGCAGTTGGAGGCAGGAGGGTAAGTTAACAGTTTAGCTCAGGATAGTAACATTAAACTGCCAGATTATATTACTGTGAATGCTGTGTTGGTCCTCACTCGCTCTCAAAATAAAGAAAATTATTTAGATGAATGTATATTGGAGCCCTTGTGTGTTAAAACAAAGACATCTGACATTTGTCTGTGTAATTAAATTTTGTTGCTTAAAATATACTGTGACCTCAGTGAGAGGTGTGCCATTGTAATGTGTGTGAGCATTTATTTTTCTCTGAGATAGAACCTGGAAATAGTTTGGTAGATCTTAGAGATTTTTTTAAGAACCTTTTTGGAATATAGCTTAAGATGCACCTGAGATTTTATTGTTCATATATATCTGGACTTTTCTAATTGCTTTCATTCTTGCTACAGGTGGAATGAGTGGCTTACGTATGATATGTACATCCCAGACATCCCCCGTGCTGCCAGACTCTGCCTTTCTATCTGCTCTGTCAAGGGCAGAAAGGGAGCCAAGGAGGTAGGAAAGAGCTCCAAAGCTCTGCTTGAGTTCATCATTGAAAGGAAATTGGCTTGCAAAAATAGAAAGTGTCAGTTGGTTGTCATTGTTACGTCTTTTAGTTGGTATTGGTAAAATTGTAAAATTCCATTTTTAGTGAAACTTTAATAACCTGGGTAGTTTAAGGTATTTTTGATGATTACAAATGATTTAAAATAGACAGCAAATCTCTTGCAAGCCCCAAATAAAGGATATGTGTATTCATTTTTAAAATGGTAAATGTCAATAGGCACCTATGTAAATGTATTGGTGTGTGTGTGTGTGTGTGTGTTCATATCTTTGTGGGGACCAAAGTTTACTATATTTGTGGGGACCAAAATCCCACAAGTTTGAAGGCATTTTTGAGACTCAAAATTTGGTTTTACTGTCAGGGTTATAATATGTTTAGAGTAAGTGGCTAGAGAAAGCATTCTCTCAATTAGATGTCCCCACAAGATATAAATACCCGACGTGTGTGTGTGCTTGTGCATCATGAATGAACCTGCTGTGCCCTGTGTGTCAGTTTGTCTGAGTATATGTGTCCACAGTAAATGGACGCTGTGGTATCATTTTTGACTCTGTTTAATTACTAATCAGCCGTGGGCACTGTGGTGGCAAAAAACATCAACAGAAACACAATCGGCTGGAGGGACTTTTCCATTCATATAATAGGTGTAGGCATGTGGTGAAAAGTGCTAGTTATTCTCACTTCACTCACATCAGAGTAACATAATAACAGGAAGTGGTGGATTCCAAATTAGTTTTTTCAAATTTTTGATCAGAAAATCATTTGTGGTGTCTTTCCAAGCTGCAGAATGACCTCTTCTTGATACTTGCAAAGTGGCATTAAAAGTCTTTCTACATGTTGTTTACACCACATGGTGTCTATGTTTACTGTGTGGTATAAAACTGGCATGGGTCTGTTTTTGTGGATGTGGCCAATATACCATACTTGCTGATTTTTCTTTCATCTTTCCGTCTCCTTCTGATGGAAGAATTGAGGGAAGAGCTAGATGTGTGTATCAGTGTGTTTGAAGTGTGTCCCAATGGTGGATAATGTAACACACGCCTGGGGTGAGTCCCGTCTCTTGTTGTGCCAAGTTAAGTTGAGGTCAGGTTAGTGGATGCTTTTTCATGCCCCACCTGAATTAAAGATAAACACTCCTTTTACAGCAGCCCATTGTTCCACAGCTTACTATAAATAGGTGCATTTTGACTGGTTGCTTGCATGTTGTAACTCTATCTGTCACTCTCTTTGTCATCTGGCTCAAATGCTGCCGTGTAGTGAAAATTCACTGTGAAGATCAAGATGTTATCAGAAACGTTTTACTAGCCTTTGTCAGGCCTTTAAAAGGCAGCTTTGATGGGAATGGAATGGTTAAATACATTGTTACTGAATAACAAAAATAATTTAACCACAGTTCCATTAAAATAAGTATCAACCACATTCACTTACATATACTTAACCTTTCAGAGTTAGCAACTGTGGCCATTATTTCATTATAGTTAAGAAGGCAATTTAACAGCATCCACCAAAGAGCATCACTTTTGTCTCTCTAACCAAGAATGAAACCTAACCTTTGGTCTTGGTGCCAAGGAGCCTGCCGAGCCCGTACAGAGTTTCGACAGCATGGATGATAAATTACCAGTTTTAAGGCTCACTGAACCAAGTGTCTTAGTATCCTGTCTCTTGTCTGAACCCCTTTGTGGGCCAAGTTCTCTTACTGTATCATAATTATATTTAGTTTTATGCGAGGTAAACTTTAGTCAGAGTTGTCACGTGTTAAAAATCTCTGTGATTTGAAATAATATGCATGGTATTTGTGTTTGTCTTGTTTCCCAGGAGCATTGTCCACTAGCATGGGGTAATGTCAACTTGTTTGATTATACACACACGCTGGTGGCCAACAAGATGGCTCTGAATCTCTGGCCTGTCCCCCATGGTCTTGAAGACCTCCTGAACCCCATCGGAGTCACTGGGTCGAACCCAAATAAGGTATTTGCGTATAACATCTTGTCAATAAATGTAACAAACAAAACAAATAACCAAGCTGTAACCACAAAATGAGGAATACGAATGTATTTCGTTTTATAAAAAATATTTTTTTAATCTTTATTTTTCCAGGAAACACCATGTCTAGAGCTGGAGTTTGACCACTTTAGTAGTCCTGTCAAATACCCAGACATGAATGCAGTGGAAGATCACGCAAACTGGACCATCTCAAGGGAACTAGGGTTCAACTACAACCTCTCAGGGCAGGTAATATAAGACTGTAAAAAATGTGTTTAGCTAACTTTAAGCCAACACACTTGGTTGCAGATAGGGTCCCCACAGCCTTTATATAAGAAAATGTCTTCCAAACTTATCTCTGTGACCAGCATGAGTCTTGCAGGTGTGAACTCTGTAAAGCAGGTCAGGAATATAAGAACTATTAACCCCATTGTACTTGTTACAGGCAGTTGTGAATTTGCAAAACAGACATATACTTTAGATAAATTAATATTAAATACAATAAAATATTCACTTTCAGATACACACTGGCAAAACATTTATTTTGCAGCTGGCAGAGTTCAAATATTTGCTTTCTTTTCATATGGCTTATACATAATACTTGTATGTAGATTGAGATATTGAGTCATTTGTTTAAAAGGTCAAAGGTGTGTGCTTTATTGTACTGAGATCCAATGTCTCAGGCCACATTTGGAGGTTGGCTGGGCCACAAATGACTGCAGTGTTGTAGCACAGTATGTCCAAATGTGCCTTAGGTTAAAATGGAGTGAAGCCTGCTCAACAGACCAGGCATGGAAAGACCACCGCTGCCTCATACAGGCCTGACTTTAGCATGTGCCTTTAAATGTTCAAGTAAAATGTTGAAATGAGATCCAATAACATGGATGTGGACATTTTTTTTTTTCTAATACTGGGTGTGAATTGACACTCCAGGAGGTGTCTGTTTATGATTGGCTCTCCAAAGAACCCTGTTAATTCCAGGTATGAACAGAGCCTTTGTTATGATCACATGATCCTCACACCATGTAGTATGAGTTGAGCATTCCTCACATTTGATACAAACATCATGAATAACTTAGCACATCACCTCACACTATTCACGTCCGCTCACATGCCACAGTGCAAGCACAGATATGTGCGTTGTGCAAGGTCAGCTCTAAATATAGTTGGGCGTTATTCATGTCTATGTTATGTTGGTGTGCAAAAATGCAGTTTGTTTCCACAAAATAGTGCTGCCTCTAGCAAAACATTTGCATGCATTTAACATTATTGGCAGCACAGACACAATTAGCACAAATTATTTTGACGTCAGTTAGGGTTTTCCACTGTGTGAGGGGTTGGTCATGTCGAGCTGTGCTGTGAACAGCTGTAGTCACAAAGTGCTAATGAAGCCCCACTAAACTGTAAACCCACTGAACTCCAAAGACACACAGAAACATGCGACAAAAAACCCACAGTCCACTCCCCCCCCCTTTAG
Source organism: Diplotaxodon limnothrissa (assembly GCF_057381915.1). Classification (NCBI taxonomy): domain Eukaryota; kingdom Metazoa; phylum Chordata; class Actinopteri; order Cichliformes; family Cichlidae; genus Diplotaxodon; species Diplotaxodon limnothrissa. Next base: position 9,881,457 of record NC_140612.1, on the reverse strand, counting down.
TTTATTTTGGACATTTATGGAAAAAAAATCACTGCTGACTAGATTAAACTTAATTAATTCAGTTATTTCCAGTACTTTGCAAGGCGCAGTGTAAGTTAATGTCTTTATTTATTATGACGGTGAACATGATGGCGTGTCTTATTTGATTTCTATGTGAGAGAAAACCGTGACTGATGTGTTAAAGTGACAGGTTATTGGAGTTACTGTGCCATGTGAGAAGATGTGAACAGTGTGAGCTCATGTTTTATTCATGATATGCGTGTCAAGTGTAATAGTGCCCGTCTTGTGCTATGTGATGTGACGTTAATATCACTCATCCAGAAAAAGAATGAGTTGTCTGCAGTATTTATTAAGGATGTTTGTTAATGACTGGACGAAGGGCAAAGCCAGTTTCCAACAGATTTTATTCTTGTCTTATGAATGTGATGAAGGAACGAAGGGAAAGCTTTAATTCAGGATTACAGTTCATTGTTGGGGTCGTATAAAAGTCTGAGTCTCCAGATGAATTTACGCTGTATGTGGTTGTGCTGTGTTCCAGCTGCACTCCAACTCTGTCTCAGTGTTTAGTAGAAACATTTCACAGCTAATCTGTCATTTTGCAGCTGTGCCTCTAAAATATTCTGTTACTTTTCAGACTTTTTCTTGTTTTACAAGCATAAAAACACAATCATGGTTCATTTACACATGGAGCCCCAGTGAATATGATACATTTTTGTTGGTTCCTAACTTTTATGTGATCAAAGCATTATCTTGTTTGCTGGTGTTGTTGTGAAGGTATTTTATAACCGCGTTAATAGCTTGTTAATTGCTGCTACCGTGTTGAGTCTAATGTAAAAATGTAGTGTTTGAATGTGTTTTATTTCTGGTATGTTTTAGAGCAATCGAGTGGCCAGAGATCACGCCCTCACAGAGAGTGACACCGAGCAGTTGAGACAGCTGAGTAACAGAGACCCTCTGTCAGAAATCACTGAGCAGGAGAAAGACTTTCTCTGGAGACACAGGTACCCTCTCAACCAGCAAACATGGCACTACGCTGTGTTACTGCATACTTTATTTAGGGCCAATGCTTCCATTGCTATATTTAAATGTAGAGTACTCTAAAGCCCCAACTGGGATCGACTCACCATGGTTTGCCACAATTTTTACAGATTTTCCATTAGGTCAGTTGGTACCAGGTACTAAAATGTGTTGTTGTCACACTGCGTGCAACCAATTAGCTGGTCAGTGGCGTCACTCGTTGAGTCATGAGAGTGTCTCATTCATGAAAATCAAAACAGTCATTTTTGAAACCCAGCAACGAGGGAAATGGCTACAAAAAACAACACTGTGGTCCCCGAGTCTGAGAAAAAACCACAGACCGAGCAGCAGGTATATTTTTACCTCGATGTCCACCTTTGTTGTAGCATTCGTCACAGGACTCTCTTCAGTGTTGCTATAACGACAACCACACACATTAGCTGGTACTCAATTGCATTGGAAAACAAGTTGATCCAAGGCGAGTTGTCGCAGCCATGGTGAGTCCTTCTGAGCAGGTACTAATGGAAAAGGGGCATAAATGTAAAACAAAGCTGGTTATGAATGAAACTCCAGTCCAAAGCACAATGTCAATCCTTTTTTTTTTTTTTAAACAGGCACTACTGCATGAACATCCCAGAGATCCTTCCCAAGATCCTTCTCGCGGTCAAGTGGAACTCCAGAGATGAAGTAGCACAGGTAATTTCCTGCCACATAATTGTCTATTCCATCTCAGACATAGAATATTCAAGGATGTTTAGTTTATGTACACAGTTAGATTGAAACTGCTTTTGAAACTTGTCAGTTACTTTGTACAAAGCATTTCTTTGCATAATCACCAACTTGTAAAAAAAAAAAAAAAAAAAAGCTTTTCATTTAAGTAAGTGTGTTACTAATGAACACATCTTCATCATTCTTGGTTTGCCTGTTTCCAGATGTACTGTCTGTTGAAGGAGTGGCCGTCTATCCGTCCTGAGCAGGCCATGGAGTTGCTGGACTGTAACTATCCAGACCCCATGGTCAGGCACTTTGCTGTACGTTGCCTTGACAAATACCTGACTGATGACAAATTGTCCCAGTACTTGATCCAGCTTGTACAGGTAGGTCCAGTCAAGTGTTGGATCTGTTGAATTTTAAGAACTGATAAATGGAAAAACTGGGTTAAAAAGGAAGACACCAAGTATGTTTAGAATCTCATTACTGGAGTTCCTCCTTTCAGCCTGTGTGTTTTTGTTCGTCCTGTTCTTCTTTGCTAAAGACTTTCTGGTCTGTAATGCCTCGGGTTGTATTTGGTGTTCAGTGTACAGAGACCCCGTGGTGGGAAGGCATCAAGGACTGCTTCTTATTCTTTTCTTTCAATCTTTCCTCTCTTCTAGGTTTTAAAATACGAGCAGTATCTTGACAATCCCCTGGCCCGTTTTCTCCTCAAAAAGGCCCTGACCAATCAGAGAATAGGACATTTCTTCTTCTGGCATCTCAAGTGAGTCAGCATTCAGACTACTGTTTGTTTTTGTTACATGTACCTTCCTTTCACTGTATCCCTCCAGAAGGCTTAAAAACTAATCTTTCCTCTCTGCTTCTCTCTCATTTTTCTCGATGTGGCTTTGTTGCAGGTCAGAAATGCACAATAAAACAGTGAGCCAGAGGTTTGGGCTGCTGTTAGAGGCTTACTGCCGTGCTTGTGGCATGTACCTAAAACACCTCAGCAGGCAAGTAGAGGCCATGGAGAAGCTCATAAACCTCACCGACATCCTCAAACAGGAGAAGAAGGATGAGACGCAAAAGGTACTGATTAGGACAACACATGTCAGAGCTGCTTACAGTATAAGGAACATGCTGTGGAACTGGTTCCTCATCTGTGTGCATTTTGGCTTTTTTGTGGTTGTGTACGTGTCTCTCATGCAGGTTCAGATGCGGTTTCTTGTGGAACAGATGAAGAGGCCAGACTACATGGATGCCCTGCAGAACTTTACGTCTCCTCTAAACCCTGCGCATCAACTTGGAAACTTGAGGTCAGAAGCAAGAGATTATTTTGTGTGTGTGTCTGTGTGTGTATCTGTTCAGTAACTTGAATCTTTTTGAATTTGTTTACAGGTTAGATGAATGCAGGATTATGTCGTCAGCAAAGAGGCCTTTGTGGCTGAACTGGGAAAATCCCGACATCATGTCTGAGATGCTCTTTCAGAACAATGAAATCATCTTCAAAAATGGAGATGGTAACGCTGACACACAGAAAAAGTCATTTACACTGACGACACTTTGAGCAACACTACCAAATTTCCATTAATATATTTTGAGAAAATGAGTGGAAAGCTTTTAATGACTGCCTACATTTTTAGCTGTCTCTCGGTCCTCCTCCTTTTGTGATAGCTTTGTGAGAACTGCTCACACTTTGTGGTCTGTTATATGAAGGCTGCAGCATGTTTGGACGACCCTGTCCTTAATGTTGCTGATTAGAGCATGCAGAGTTTCTTGGCGAGCTTTGTCTATTATAATTGGAATAATTGATCCTTATATTGTGTACTTGTTTCATTTGTAGGTATCCACGGATGCAATTAACTGTCTCTATTGTGTGTATGTGTGCGTGTGTGCATCTGTGTTGTAGACTTGCGCCAGGACATGCTGACATTGCAGATTATTAAGATCATGGAGAACATTTGGCAGAATCAGGGACTGGACCTACGGTACTACTTTCTTTCTCTCCTGTTATTGGTGTGTGTGTGTGTGTGTGTGTGTGTGTGTGTGTGTGTGTGTGTGTGTGTGTGTGTGAGATCCTTGTGACCGTGCATTTGGCTAAGAAGAAAATGTGTTTTGTCTTCAGGATGTTGCCCTATGGCTGCTTGTCATTAGGAGATTGCGTGGGTCTCATTGAGGTGGTTCGCAACTCCCACACCATCATGCAGATTCAGTGTAAAGGAGGCTTGAAAGGGGCACTGCAGTTCAACTCGAATACTCTGCATCAGTGGCTCAAGGACAAGAACAAGGGCGAGATGTGAGTTTTGTCCTGATACTTTGTGCAACGTCTCCGTTTGGCACTAGTGAGCAGTGTCAGATAGAGAACTTTTAGTTTGTGGATGGACATTCTTTGATTTGATTTTAGCCATGTACTAATTTGTAATTTCTCTTTAAAAATCCAAGTTAATTGTGTGTTTGTGTGCTTTTGCAGGTATGACATGGCTGTAGATCTGTTCACAAGGTCTTGTGCTGGCTACTGTGTAGCTACATTTATCCTTGGGATAGGAGACAGGCACAACAGCAACATTATGGTCAAAGATGATGGACAGGTGACTTGAATTTGCACACATACGCAGCAGGGCTGGGCGAAATATTTTAACAATATATATGTCGAGAGAGACAAATATGTTAGGAAAGGCATCCTGGTATGTTTTAATATCCATATTAAGCGGGTCTTGTCTAGCATTCCTTGTCTGGAGGGGAAGAGAGACGTGGTTTTAATGTTATTTGAACCAGGTCTTTCTTTCCTTTTTGGGGACACAACACTTTAAGTCTGATTTCAGTAACTTGGCATCCGTTTTAACAGTGGCTGCAGCTTTGTGCAGCTGCTGTGTGGCTCTCTGGTAACTCTCACAAACTCAACAAAGAGTTCCTCATTTTTCAGAACAGGGGCTGGCATGGCCACTTTCCTTAATGCTAGAGTTACACTGGAGACAAACAGTTGTTGGAAACAGTGGAACAATCAGAGTTCTTGGTCTGTGAGCAATGAACTTGCCACTGTCAGTCAAAGCGACTTTGGTTCATCAAGCTGGTCATAAACCAGCAATATGATGGTATCAGACCATTAACAGTTAATACAGCCTGTGATAAATCGTAAAAATCGCTAACTTGGTGCTGGATTTAACCTCAGAGGAAGTTTACTTGTTAGTTACTGACTTTCTCTGTTGGTCTTTATTTGTTCTTCTTCAGTTATTTCATATAGATTTTGGCCATTTCCTGGATCATAAGAAAAAGAAGTTTGGCTACAAAAGAGAGCGAGTGCCCTTTGTTCTGACACAAGACTTTCTCATCGTCATCAGCAAAGGATCCCAGGAGTGCGCAAAGACCAAAGAGTTTGAAAGGTACTCCAGTAATGTGTTTGTGTGTATGTTGTCTGGTCACTTCCTCAGTACCACACGATTGTATAAGAAGATTCACTTTTGTTAATCAAAGTCTACAATCACTTTAGGTTTCAGGAGATGTGTTATAAAGCCTACCTAGCCATCAGGCAGCACGCCAACCTCTTCATCAACCTGTTCTCCATGATGCTCGGCTCTGGCATGCCTGAGCTGCAGTCATTTGACGACATTGCCTACATTAGAAAGACGCTGGCACTGGAGAAAACAGAGCAGGTAAACGTGGCCATTCTCTAACAGTGTTTTGTTCTTTTAAAATCTTTTCAGCCCCACATTTGGCTTTCTTAAACTTCTGAATATGTGTTTTGGGTGGTTTGTTTTCTAATCTTTTATCTTGTATTGTTTTTCTTCACGCTGCAGGAGGCACTGGACTATTTCATGAAGCAGATGAATGATGCTCACCATGGAGGGTGGACCACCAAGATGGACTGGATATTCCACACAATTAGACAGCATGCACTAAACTGATGCTGCAGACAAACCCAATCCACCAGTCCCAGCATGGAGTACTTCACGCAGACGAGTCTTTCAAGGCTCTTCTCGTTTACAGCAGATATCACAAATGGCTCCCTGAGGATGGATGCTTGCAGCTTGATCTGTTTTTTCTTTACAGCATTTTTCTTTTTCTAAACGAGGTTCTTGTGTTTCTGTGGGTTTTTTGGGGGGGTTTTGTTTTTTGTTTGGTCTTGATGATGCCGTCCGAGTATCCGCTGCCTGTTTCAGGGTCTACATGGGAGCATTTTCCTGTTGCTGTGGAGGTGTACCCACCATGGCTATTATGCTTCCTCTGTATTTTTTTTTTTAAACCACAACAGGAACAAACTGGCCAACCAAGGAAAATCTTATCCTTTTACTCCATTGCTCAGTGATAAAAACCAAAACTCGGAAAACTCAGTGTAAAGATGACATTTTTGCCAAGGTATAAATGTAGCCACACAGTTCAACCTGCTGCCCCCTCTGCTGTATTAGTGCTGCACACTTTCTCCACCTAGAATGGAGGTTGTTTTTTTTTTTTTATCTTGTCACCCCTGTCATTAGGAGCTAGTTGGCACAAGAAATAGTCTAAATTAGCTTGTTGTACAGTACGGGATAACTGGTGCACGGGAGCCTTTATGATGTCTTCCCCCATCTTTGTGGTGAAGTCGCCCCTTCGCAGATGATTTGGAGTTGTCTCTCCTTCCTTTGAACTCCTTGTGTGGAAACGTCAAGGTTGCAAATCTGCAGGAGAGTCTTTGAGTTGTTTTGCACAGATCTGTAGGCCTCCACCCTCCACTCCAAACAGCCTCATTGAGTCAGCACTTCACCCCAGAGATGGTGGTGCAGCTTTAGACTCTTGCATAAACTTCAGGGTGATGATGCCTTTCCATCAAAAAAACAGCACTTAGAGAATAATATACAGATTTATTATGACTTTTTAAATTTATTTATGTACCTAGTTTCTTTCAGTTTCAGCAAAAGGCAAAACCTGAACTTGACTCTTCAGAAACACGGTTTTGTTTTGTTTTTTCATTGTGTGTGTGCGTGTGTGTGCGTGTATCTGTAAATATAATTGAGGTTGAAGCATCTGTGTTACATGTTTGCAGCTTCACACTACCACCAGTGCTACCGCTTACCCCTGTTACTTTACCCCTCAATTTTCAATTTTTTTATATTCACAAAGTAAGACTGATGTTGTTGTTTTGGGGGGTTTTAAGCTTTTTTTTCCTTATATTTAACATCTAATTTGGCCACCCGATTCGTTGTGGCTAGTTTACAGCCCTACTTGGGATAATTTGTTAAATGATGCAAAATGGAAAGCGTTAAAGTGCCAATATCACATTTGAAAAATGGGACCTATATTAAGCCTCTGGCTGTTTGTTTGTTTTGTTTTGTTTTGTTTTGTTTTGTTTTTTGGCAAGCAGAGGCCCTGGGGAATGTCAAGTCTTCCTCTTGATTAAAAGCCTTGGCATCACAGCACAACACTGCACACTGTTGAGCCCTACAAACTCTGCCTAAGCAAACCCTGACAGCACTAAGTCAAAAAGCATGGCAGGCTTAGCGAATGATTTGACCGCCTTAGCGGTCCTTTTGACCTTGTTAGACTGGCGGGTCTTGACACATCTCTCATTAGAAAGTTGCTAAAATGTTGAAGTATATTTTAAATTGTGTTTTTGAAACATTTGATTTGAGGCTTGCAGTCTTTTGCCAAGTGGAGACACTGAATTATGTTGGTCTTGTATTTTTGTTTTTTGGTTGTTTGGGGATTGTTTTGTGTTTTTTACATTTGAAAATCACATTGAAATAGTAGCATGAGTGTCTCGAGGGGGAGGTTAGTTAGTTACGAGATGAAGTCCTCAGAAATTCAGCTGGAAGCCTCTGAAAGTGGGCGCTGGCTCAGCAGATATTGGATCATTTATCCAGGTGGCAGAAAATGTATTGAAAGATGAAAAATTTAAACAGATTGTTTGCACTTTGGGGCAGCTTGGGGTCATGTGATTGGCACAATGAATATTCATATTAATGCTCAGTTTGTGTGTACAACCCAAGACGTGAAAAAAAGGTATAAAACCGTTTTGGGTGGGGGGCCTATGAGATACGAAGAAGAGTTAGCAGTGTTACATGAAGCAGCTTGGAAACTGTTGTTCCATAGTGTCTTTTGGGCAGGCCGTAGTTGGTGGAACTCGCAGTGTGCTCTGCTAAGGAGAGAATGTAGTATTTTACAAGAAATGGAGCCTCTCACGGTGCATGTAGGAAAGACACTAGGACACTACAGTATGAGACCCGGCGTGTCTGTGGGGAAACAGTCTGCACTTTGCCGCTTCAACTGCTGATTGTATAGAAAAGCCAAAGTTGTGTTCTGTCGCGATGCGGCGCGCGCACGTGCGTCACATCATTGCAGTATTAATGGCTAGAATGTATTCAGTCGCTAACATTGATGACTCATCTTTTTGCATCAGTAACGTGTTTCTGTCCCTACACAGCAGGTCATCAGCACAGAACGCATTCCTTTGTTTTCTCTACGTGCCAAATCGGACAGTATCGCTGATGTCTGCAAAAGCTGATGCTTGAACAGTGTCATGCAGTGAGGCATATTACAGACTTTTACAATTTAAAAAAAACAAACAAAAATACAAAAAATATTGTGGTATGCACTTAAAGAAAAACTCTAGTTCTCAATGCCTTTTTGTCCAGAAGGACTCTATAAGAAGAACGTTAGCCTAGTATGCATGCAGCATAACCAGTATGTATGTAAGATGTACATTTTGAAGCAGCATTAAGCAGTATGTATGTACAGTTACAGTCTAGCCTTTTTTCTATGGTAGGCTTCATGTGTAGTGTTCTCTTTAATATCCATGTAATCTCCAAACAAAGTGTGCGAGCGTGTGCGTGCTCCGTTCTGTACAGGTTGCAGAGCTTCATTGGCGGGCTCCAATGAAAACCCTACACACTGTGTGTATGTACATGTTCTGCCTCTGTGTGATGACACTAGCAGCAAAGGTGTCTTTAAATGTTTTATAAATCATTTTCTCTCCTGGCTGGTTTGTGCCAGAGAAGAAAAACAAACAGACACACAAAAATGCTGTTTTTTTGCATCATTTGCAAGGAAACATAAATGAGGGTAAACTTAGATTTTTTTTTTTTTCTTTTTCATAAATTAGTCGTTTTACTTGAAGCACCATGAATCGAAACCACAGCTGTATTTTGTCAGTTTAGATTTGAGGTGTAAGGGGTCTGTGTGTGTTGTACCGATTGCTGAAGCATTGGGTACAGGTTGCCTGTTTGACACCCTCAGTAAATGTTAGTGATGCCCAGAAATGCATTTTCAGCTAATGAAGAACTAAAGTTGCGCTTGAGTTCAAATTTTCTGAGATCAGGTGGCAGCTTTGACGTCACAGGGGAAAACGTAGGCGTCTTCTTTAGACCATGCTCGTTTAAAACGTCTTCTAATCCCTCAGCTTTGGTGCTGAAGTGGTGCAGTAACTGTTGCCCTACCATTTTCTCCCTGAACCGATTTTTTTTTTTTTCTATCCTTTTAACCATCACATGGCTCAGCACAGGTTCAGATTTACAAATCATGCCATCACAGGATCTGATTTCTCTCCATTTGTTTCAGTTTAACTGTATGATTGGGTTATGTGCAGGGGACAGAGTATCACAAAGATACATCTCTGTTGTTTTGCAATCTTGCAGAGTCAGCTGACGTCAGAGATGACTGTTGGTTGTCTTTAAACCCCCTATGTGTCCAAAGAACCGAGAGCGGAGGGAAAATGGTTCACTGTGACCATAACAACACAAACACCAAGCGAATGTAAAAGTCTGCAGCCTCTGTGAAGACTATAGTGTGCTGCCTCTAGTCTGAGGTGTCTCTGTTACTGTTCCTATTTGTTTACCTGGTGTTCATGTTATTGTGTCCACCATCTTTTTAATTGTATGGAACCCGATATTTAGAAATGAAGCAACGACGTTCCCTCTCTCTCGGTGAATTGAACAGATGTGGAAGGGTTTGAACACTTAGACTTGCAGGGAATAAAAATATGGACAAAATATGTGAAATATTGATCATTTATATTCAATTTGGAGGTTCGGAAGTGTCTCAGACTCTCACACATGGCTACATGCTCTGTGGTTTCATTTTAATACTTTTTTCTTTGTTTTTTGGTATGCAGTACTAATATTTCCATAACATACCATGTTGTCAGAACTCTAGCCTATACTATGAATGAATGTACGCCGGGCCAATGTATTGTTACTCACAGCCTACCTGCATGATATTGGGTGAAGCTGAATACTCTTCCTGCTGCATTTTGTTTTCCTTTTTTTTTTATATTGTAGTCCAATAGGCAGCCATACAGACATTTATAAATGATTGCCTTAAGTTTGCTAGTTTCTAGGACAAGTTTGCCCTCACAGTAACCTGCTTTTTTTATTTATAAATGTATGTTGTGTTTTGTTTTTGGGTCACTGGTCGAGGAGTAAAGGTTTGTACCCCGACTGACTGACTTACTGACTGACCGACTGACTGACTCATCATCTGAGTGTTCTGTGAAGATGTACAAATAAATTTGTTAAAGATTGACCCAGCTGTGTTTGCTCTGGCACTACAAACCTTGCAAAACATGAACATTTTCCACCAAATTTTAATTTTATTTTAAGCTTCAATGTGTAAGCATTTTATATTCACACATAAACCAGCACACAAACTGCTCTATCCTTTGATGAACTCAACTCTTTGATTCCAAACAGACATCGCTTTCTTGAGAGCCGTAAAATTAGAGTTCTGTCTTAATTTCAGTTTCTTTTCCTCAGTTTTCTTAAGACTTACAAGACCCTAAAAAAATTTTATTAACTGAACCCATCTGTTGTATCATTTGAAACCTGGCATCTTACAAGACGATCATCATCTCCCAAAACTCCCTGCAGCAACTAGAGAACTAGTCTGCAACAAAAACAAAAAACAATCTGCTGGAAGAGCGCAACAAGTGGAAATTTTCTGTTATGAATCTGGCTCCCTTGAGGAAAGAAATTATGACAACAGGTCTGTATTGATGAAGGTTCCATCTGCTGAGGGCTGTGGAGAAGCCGCTTCTACGGTAGCCTTGGTAGGAGCTGCAGAGTGGTGAGGCTTCAAAGCTTTCCAGGGCTTGGATGGGCAGTGGAAGAGGTGGTCTTTCGCATCTGCGTCACGTGAAACTGACGGTGTGGCAGATGTGGTGTCCTCCTCAGATGATTCTTTAGTTTTAGCTGTGGTGGGGGGTTGTGAGGGTGAAGATGTAGCTGTGGCATGGGGTTTGACTGAATGTAGTGTAAAGCGATTTGGGGTATTATGGTCTTGAGAAGCGCTATGCAGGCCATTACCATTACCATACAGGAAGTGCCTGAGAGGAGACCAGCCAGGAGGACGACGCCTGGCGAACTTCTGAAGAAAAAGCAAAGGATTTATAAGAAGATGGACTCGCTAATGGACCTTCCTAATCAGTGACCTCTGTGCAAAAGTCTCAAGCCATACCTCATTTGTTTATCATTTAATTCCAAGTAGCCTGACTTTCTTGTAAATTGTTGAAATGCTCTTGAACTGCAAGTATTTCTCCAGGCTTTCTTAAGGTCAAATATTTACTTTGGACATTGGCTGCTTTTTCACTCATATTCAGTCCAGTCCTTCTACCTGATCATTTCAGAAGAATATTCTTTCATTTGTTAAGCCACTTCACACTAACCTAACATAAAAAGGAATGAGCGAGTGTTAACACATAACAAAGAACTTAGCAAAGAACCCATTTTAAATTCTATCCTGGCTTTAAAGGCTGAGTTCTCAAAGTAAGAACCACAAATCTTCATCATTTCCAGCCACAAAACCAAGATGATTTTCTTCATACTTAGGGTACTAAGTATTCATACTACTTTGCAATAATTTGGGATCAACTGTAATGTGACAAAAAATTCTGTTTTCTTTTTAAAAATTATTTCTTTTCTGTACGTTGACAGTGATTTCTGCGGAGTGATTAAAACAGAGCGTCTAATACGACAACCGACTGAAATGAGAATTCAGAGCCTAGTTAAACTTTTCCATTAAAGAAATGTGCTCACATTTCTTTTTCATGCAAACTGGTGCGTTTCTTTTAGATGGATAACACTTAATTTTCATAATTATAAAATTAATTTCCAATAACTTAGATGAAAGACTAAGATGGAATAATTTGAGGTGCACAAATTGGAAGGTTGGTGGTTAGATTCCCAGCCCTTCCAGTTCAAAATATCCCAAAGCAACCCAGATGGTAAACCCGCTGGTACATCCAGTGGAGTGGGAGAGTGAATATTAGCCAGTGCAGTTACTATGTGAATGGTTTTCATTTATTTCCTGCATTCTTGTCTACTCGCTCATGTTTGATCATCCTGTGAAAAGAGGGACTTACAGAGGGTGGCAATTGACCCGGTGCACACTCTATGTGGGCCTGTGGTGGCTCAAGTCTCCAAGGTGCTACATCCACTGTAGAGTTGCAGTTGGCATATTCCTGCAGATGCACAGAACACACAGTGAGAAGCACATCTTGGCTGGGGTGATTTGTGCATTAGTTTTGGTTTACCAGATTATTTTCGTCTGGGATGCATATCTCGTTCAGGTCTGTGTGTTCAGCCTTGGAACAGACGGTCTTCTTCATGTCAAAAATCAGCTTAAATCTGAAGCCAGCAACCACCTACACAAATACACGTGATGCGTAAAGACAAAAAAGGAAAGAAAAAGAGATGCCTGTCCTCCCCATTTTCCCTTCACTTCCATGCCACCTGCTGTACCTGTCTGGTGGCGTGGCCAATATTGTGCAGACTGAACAGGTGGGTAGAGTCAGACATGGAGTTGTACTTGGAGATGGAGACAGAAAGGGGAACCTTAAGGTCCTCGGAGTCTACATCGATGAGCTCTGGGCAGCCCATGCAAGATGCTTTCTCAGAAACGATGTGCCCTTCTACAGTGGAGAAAAATCTGAGTCATGGAAACGCATAAGCTCATATTCCAATAACTGCTCAAGGTTCAGGCAAACAGAGTTGGTTAAAGCTTTTCAAAAAGTGTCTAATGTTATTTATTTATGATGTTTTTAATCTAGTTAATTAATTAAAGAATGCCCCGAATTCAGGCTCCCTCTGGATGTGTTTAGATCAACACGACATGATCTCAGTGTGCTTGATGGAACACAAAACAGTCCCAAATAGTCTGTAATACAAACAGGCCAGTGAGAGAAAATATACTTTTTGTTTGTTTTTGGAATCTGGCGGTCATGGAGCATTGGGAGGAAAGCAAAGCCTCTAGAAAGCAACCCAGCTGCCTAATGGTTAAGACACCAGTGGGTATCTCCTAAAACCCAGTCCTGAAATCCCTTCCCAGGTGCTTTATCCCCCATACACACCTTGACACATGTGACCTTATACTTCACATAATGGTGGGTCGGGGCAGTGCCTCATAAAGGATCTGTGACAGAAATGACCGCATGCCTTGATTCACACCTCGGTTCATATGACCTTCATTGACTCACATCAGCACCAAGTGGGTCAAAAATGATCAGGACCACCTCCAAGGACACACTCCCACCAGGGGTTAAATACCAGGGACTGTCCTTGGGTGATTAAACTGAAGAAGAACTGAATCAAAAAGTCCACCAGCCTTCATTTCAAGCCCTTTTCATTTATCATTAAAAACTAGTAAATGTGCTGATGCCACCTATTTACTTAACCTAGCTTACTTTATTTCTTTACAACCAAATCGCACATGAAACAATCAAATACTACTTTAATGTACAAATACAGTTTGCAAGCTGAGCTTTAAAAACCTGCAAAATATCCTGTGAGTGGGAGAGAAAAACACAGGATTGATATACCGAACGCCTATATTTGACTGATTAAAGTCTAGACTGCGTCACTGCCTTTTATGGTGTTATAAGTTAATATTGTGCTTGCAGATAGTGTTGGCATGTTAGCCAATCAGCCCCCTTCTGTTTCCCCAGCAGCCCGCCAGTGCCCATTTCCCTCAGTGACTCACTGTTAGGTGGCTGTACTCTGGTAAACACATTCATGGTGTAAGAACTGTGGATATTTTTGGTTTTGATAATGATTTACGTTCCTTATGTGGGAATTTTGTCTCTAAAAGCAACTGGTTCTGTGTTAAAATGAGGTCCCAGTCAAAATGGATTCAATAGACCATGTTCTGCAGCAAGACAACAAAAAAACCCAAAGAAAAAAACAAGCTTTGAAAGGACTGTTAAAAACTTTAATCTGATGCTGAGTTTATTCACCCTCACTCACCAATCTGGCAGTCCACCTGCTTTGTCTCAGCCTTTGTCTCTGACATGAGGACGGTGGCGTTGCAAGAAATCGGCCCCTGGAGGGACACGACAGACCGTGCGACGGCTTTGTTTTTACTACAGCATTTAACAAGAACTTTAATATTTTCATACCACGAGTTGTTAAATGGGAGGAGGAGCTGATTATTGTTACCTTGCTTCCAGACTGCAAATAGTCACAGTCTGTCCAGGATTTGCTGCTGTCAGCTGTGCACTCGCTCTTCCAGGTAGTGAACTTCAGTGAGTACACTGAGTCTGAGCCATTCTCTGACTGGAGACACACACACACACACACACACACACACACACACACACACACACACACACACACACACACACACACACACACAAATATATGTAATCAGTGTGCACCAGAAGTCAAAGTGTCACAGGATCTTTGAATTTCTTGGTAATCGTCCCAGAGCATTGAATCCTCTTGTTTTTTAGCTTTGTAAGGAAAAACAGCCACAAGCTCAGTTTTAGTTGAATCCAACAAGCTTGATTCCCACTTATGTAACTTACGTAACAAAAAAGCTCATAAAATCTCACAGTATTGTTCTTCATGGTAACACATGTGTCTGCAGTCACTGTACCTTGCTGGCTTTCAGTATCTGAAAGAGGGCCAGCTTATGGCCGGTGCTCAGCCTCTCGTTGAATTTGTCCACAGCGCTGTGGACAGCCTTCTCCACAGACGGGTCATCACAAAAGATCAGGACACCAGACTGGACCTCCGCTGCCTCCTGGATGAAAAGAAGGAAGATGATGCACAGAATGATTTTTTTAGAATAAAGCCAAAATGTTTTTGTAAATACCAATAGGCTCATTTCTTTTAAAATTGACAAAAACTGTCGTGTTTTCCAAAAGTGTTGTGATTTGTCTGATTTATTTTTAGCTTCTGTTTCTACATTTTTCTGCAATTTACTCAGAAGTAAATAAGGCTGTAAAACTTCATGTGTTCAGCTTTCAAAAACGTTGAGGTGACTTACTTTCCTTATTTGCGTATATTCACAAGTTATCCTTTAACTAATACTCTGCATGCAGGACTTTTCAGGTCAATACCCCGATATCAGAAAACAGCAGAGCACTTAAAAAGGTGCTGCACCACATTTGAAAGGCTTCTAAATTGTGGCATTGCACTGCAGCTTGTGCTAAAGTAAAAGATGTAAATGTTTCTTCATCCTCAGATTATCTGCAAAATGAAATTGCGTCATTTCAAAGGGTCACAAGAACTGAAATAAAGTACAGTACAAACAAGGCAAAGTCAGTGACCCTGCAGGTTTGTACTGCAGTGGATTTGCACTCCAGGATCGGAATAAGGGAGTAAGAGTTGATTGTTATTTGCTTTTTGTGGTTTTAAGACATCCTACTTATGTACTGAGTGTCCAGATTACCAAACTAGTAAGGGAATCTACCAGAAACTATAAAAAGATGAAGCACATATCCTCCAATTCCCAAAGTAAGTGATGCTCTTGCTTTGACGTGAGGCATCCGACAAACTTAGCAGTTCTGTTTTTAATACTTTTAGCTTATATTTATTAAAAGTATTTAAAGATTTTAATGGAAGATCTTTGCTGTGGTGTTTAAAAACATCCTCTTTTATTTGACAAAACGATCTGATCACCCCCAAGCAGCCTTTTTCGTATATTCTAGGTTTCAGAGCAGGAAATCTGGTGTTTCCTCCTTACCTGCCCAAAAACTGAGCACAGCAGGCCCAGCAGGCCCAGCACACACAACCCCACTCCACTCCTCATCTTCAGATCCTGCTGGATGTTTGACTCTGTTCTGCTGTGAGACACAGAAGAGACAAATATCACACACCACCAAACACTGTAAGCCTCAGGTAACCACAGCGAGGCTGAAATGACCTCCAAATAACCTCCGAACACTGATAACTTTCACCGGATCAATCTAAAAATGCACTCCTGTGCACAATTTGCTCGCTTCAAATTATTTACTATAAAAAATGTCCTCTTACAGTTTCTGAAGGTGTAGGCCTGCTGTCGATCCTGCTGAGCTCGTAGAGGAAAAAGTCCACTCCTCTCCACACTGGGATGGACGGCTGAGTGAAGATCTCCTGAAACTGTGGGTGGGAATCGTCAGAAAGACATTGACACACACATGGACACGTGCACAGGGGACAGGAGGGCACAACGGACAGGAGGGACACACACACACACACACACACACACACACACACACACACACACACACACACACACACACACACACACACACACACAGAATAATGCTCAGAAAGCTCAGTCAGTAAAAGGAAAGTAAATGTTTGCTCATTTGTTTGCCCTCCTACCTATCGAGCAAATATAACAGTCACTGTCTCAGAGATGAAGGCAGAGAGAAAACTATAACTCCTCACATTAGGCTTAGTGACTGTGACATTGCAACCATTAACACACATTAAGCCACATAAAGTAGAGCTGACTGTAGGGAGAAGGAAATTTTAGTGTTTAGGGACCCCTTTGTGTGCGTTCAGTACTTTGTGAGTGTGTGTGTGTGTTGTGTGTGTTTTTAACTGGTACTTTGCCCCTGTCGACCTTTATCCTGAGACAGGGGCAGAGTTAACTGGAAATTTCTATTTGCAACTTTACACAAATTTGGTTTTGGATCCTCTTGGTCCACAAGAGGAACTGTACTAAACTGGTTCAAAACATACGTAGAAAACAGGAAATACTTTGTATCAATAGGTAACTTCACATCTGAGCAGACAAGTATCACATGTGGAGTTCCCCAAGGTTCCATCTTGGGACCCCTTCTGTTTAACATCTACGTGCTCCCACTGGCACAGATTATAAACAACAACAAAATAAACTATATATTTGTGTGCAGATGACACACAAATATATATCACAATGTCACCAGGAGACCGAGGCCCTGTACAGGCTCTTGGTAAATGCATTGAGGAAATCAATGACTGGTTGTGCCACAATTTTCTCCAACTAAACAAAAACAAAACTGAGGTAATAGTCTTTGGCGCCAAAGAAAAACGATTACAGGTCACCAGAGAACTTCAATCTATACATCTAAAAACCACAAACCAGGCGAGAAATTTGGGTGTAGTGATGGATGCAGACCTAAACTTAGAAAAACACATTAAGACAATAACAAAGTCAGCTTACTATCACCTCAAGAATATATCAAGGATAAAAGATCTGATGTCTCAACAGGACCTGGAAAAACTAGTCCATGCATTCATCTTTAGTAGGCTTGATTACTGTAACAGCATCTTTACAGGTCTACCTAAAAAATCAGTCAGACAACTACAGCTCATTCAGAACTCTGCTGCTCGAGTCCTCACTAAGACCAAAAAAGTGGACAACATCAGTCCAGCTCTGAGGTCTTTACACTGGCTGCCTGTCCGTCAGAGGATAGACTTTAAAGTTCTGATGCTGGCCTATAAAGCTCTGAATGGTTTAGGACCAAAATACATCAATGACCTCCTGACCCAGTATGAACCATCCAGATCCCTCAGGTCATCTGGATCCGGTCTTTTATCAGTTCCCAGAGTCAGAACCAGACACGGAGAAGCTGCATTCAGCTTTTATGCTCCTTATATCTGGAACAAACTCCCAGAAAGCCTCAGATCAGCTGAAACACTCAGTTTATTTAAATCCAGGTTGAAGACTCACCTGTTCTCAGCTGCATTTGAATAAAGCACCAAATCCACACTTTAAGCTTAAATTTCAAAACTTACATTTAACTACTGATTTTATCTACTGTTCTGATTTTATCTGTTTTGATTTTATATACTGTTGTTTGTTTGTTTGTTTGTTTGTTTGTTTGTTAATTAGTTAGTTAGTTTATTTGCTTGTTTTAATCAATTTTAAATCATGCTTTTTATTTGTTCTTGTTTCTAATGTCTCTGTAAAGCACTTTGAATCACCTTGTTGTTGAATTGTGCTATACAAATAAACTTGCCTTGCCTTGCCTTGCCTCTTTCATCAACTGGTTAAAAATATTATATAATTCCCCAACAGCTTGTGTCAGAACAAATGACCAGACATCCTCCAGCTTTTGTCTCTTGAGGGGCACCAGGCAGGGATGCCCACTCTCCCCTTCACTGTTTGCAATTTTTATTGAACCACTAGCAGCAGCAATTAGACAGCAATTGGCGCGAGATATGTGAAGACTTATCAAAGTGTCTGAAATGTAACATTCCAACTTCCCCCTTAGTGTGTTTGTTGGGCAGCTTAGATAATGTCACTTCAGAAAAGAATATCGCCCATATGGTTTTCACTGCCCTATGCATAGCCAAGAAAACAGTCCTCATGAACTGGAAAAATAAAAATAATCTTAATTCTAACCAATATAGAAATTATCTATTAGATTACATTAGTCTTGATACAGCCTCTGCCACCACATCAGATCAATTGCTCTGGGCCCCTTTGATCAGCTCCATCACCTAGTGGGGGTGGGGGGTCATAGTTTGGTCCCGCCTTCACTGTTGTGATTGGTGTGGGGGTAGGGACAGGCTTAGGGCGTCAGGGGGTTCCCCGGAGGCATCTTCCTTGGGGGGCTCAATCCGGGGTAGTGGTCATGTCCGGTTAGGGGCTCTGTTGGCTCTCAGGTGACTGTTTCCTCGTGGCTGCGTGCAGCGGGGCTAGGGGAGGGTCTGTGCTGACGGACGTGGGTTACTGACCTGGTAGCCTGGCTGCCCCTGGGTGGGTCCGGGATGGGCGTGAGGTTCTGGGGGCGCTCCGTCTCTGGGCTGGGGCCCTGGCCGGGCCTCGGGGGCTTGGGTCCTGGTTGGTGTGTTGCTGGGGTTGTGGGCGGGTGGGTGCATGGGGGCCCAGCCCTGGCGCAGGGTGCCGCCGGTGCGTCGAGCCACCTGGGGGGCTCTTCAATTGGTGGGGGAGATTGTCACATCTTGCAGGAGCTTTCCGCTCTTCAGGAACTCTCTCTGCAGGAGGGGGAGATACAGGAGAGGTGGAGGAAGATCTCAGCCTGGGCGTCTATTGTCTTATGTAGTCTGGAAGATGAGTGGATGGTGGGGTGGGTGCAGTTTTCTCTGTGGTGGGGTTGGGTGGACTGTCCCGGGCTCTGTGGGGCCGGGAGGCGCTGTTGCACTGGGCCCCGGTCTGGATGGGCCTGGGCCCCCTTTCCCTGGCGGGTCGCGGAGTAGGGGTATGTCACCAGGGTGCAGAGGAGGCTCCCCCCCCCCCCCCCCCCCCCCCCCCGTCCCCTTCTGGCTGCCTCTGCCTCAATTTTATCCCACAACTTAGACATTCACATTACTCACACTCTCATTACACATACATATAGGATCTTGGGGGTGGGCACGATACACGGAATCCAAATTACCATCAGGGTGTACACCCCACCCCTGGCGCCGTTGCCCACCTCTCAATGTTAAATACACGTAGACATTGAGGGCTAGCAGGAGGGACCATGCGCTTACCTGCTGCTCTCTGGCAGGTAGCTCCATGCCCTCCTGGGTTTTAAATGCACCTTAGAACACACATGCATCAACACTACAATGAGCGGGTGGAGGGAGGTTTGGAGTCTTCTCTCACCCCCATTCTCTGCGGCCTGCTGGAGCGGGGGGACTAGGAGGAGGAGTTGGCCGTCCGACTGTGGTCTGGAGTGTGGGGCCTCCCTGCTGCTGCGGAGTCGGGGCGGTCTGCCTCCCCCCACCGCAGGGAAAAGGGTAACACCACCTGGGTCTGGGTGCAGTTCCCCCCTCCAGGGGCAAGGGTACCTAGACCCGGTTTGTAGAGTACGCTTGGGGAGTGTGATCGTGTGTACAGCGTCTCTTTATGTCTGTCTCCACGTTGGTTGAGTGTGGAGTAAGTGCATATGAGAGCATGAGGGTGGGAATGGATGTTTGTATATGTGTGTGCCTGTATGTCTGTGTCTATATGTCAGGTTGGGTATCAGACGCCACCTCTCTGGGGACATCTCAGGCCCTCCAAGGTTTGGAGGCCTATCTCCCCCTACCACCACTTCCCCTGCCAGTGGCGGACTCCCTCAGGTGTCGGTGCGTTGGTGGTTCTTTGTGTCTGGGGATGGGCGTCCAGGTACACACCGGCTCACTCCTTGGCGGCCACTTATCGGGGCCTGGAGCCTGGGGCTCACTCGGGTCACTTCGGAGGTGGGGTGCCCCCGGCCTCTCGGCCTGGGGCTCGGTCACTCAGGCACAGCTGGCTGCCGGAGGAGATCATGGGCGCGTCACTGCAACTCCCCCTGGCTTCTGCTCCGCGGCTGCTGAGTGAGCCCTCATCTGGGACTCTCCTCAGCTCTTTCCGGGACAGTGGCGCGGCTGCCCCTCTGTTGGTCTTCCTTGGTCTCTTGTGTTCTGGGGGCCTCTGGATGTCTGGAGTCTTGATCTCCTCCATACCTGCTTCATGCCCTGGAGGACGGGGCTGTGGCCCCCCCACACCCTCTAGCAGATCATTACATGAAGGAACCTTTTAAAAAAAAACAAAAAAAAAACAAGCGCGTCCATGCTCACAGGTGTACACATGGGTGATCACACCCACAAACTACACCCTTTTCGGCTCCTACCTCAAAGCACACTGTGTTCTGCTGATCTTATGTGCTGCACAATAATGTTTAATATTTAGTATTTACTGTCATATTCCCATATATCATTGTGATGTTGTTTATTCTATTACTCTTGTTCTCTTCTGCTTGTTTTCTTTTTTCTTTCTCAACAGGTGATCCAGGTGATCGACATATGCATTTTCCTTTTCTTTTTTTTTCTGCCCGTTCTGTTGGTTTTTGTTTTTTGCCCTTCTCCCCCGTCCCTCTTCTCAGCTGTTTCTCTTTCCCTCTTTCTTTCTCCCCTTCTTTCCTCCAGTCAAGTCTGTCCCGTATTCAGCAAGTGAAAATAAAATAAACAATAAAAAGGTGAATCAAATGGACCATTGCGGCAAGGCTGGGATGGTCAATTTGGTAAAGTAAATCCGTTGGGCATCTTTCTTTGCCTTTAGACAATAATTCTGATGGCAAAAGAGCCAAACGGGACAGGCCAAAAAAAAAAAAAAATGCTCAGAAAGCTCGGTCAGTAAAAGGAAAGTAAATGTTTGCTCATTTGTTTGCCCTCCTACCTATCGAGCAAATGTAACAGTCACTGTCTCAGAGATGAAGGCAGAGAGAAAGCTGATGATATAACTCCTCACATTAGGCTTAGTGACTGTGACATTGCAACCATTAACACACATTAAGCCACATAAAGTAGAGCTGACTGTAGGGAGAAGGAAATTTTAGTGTTTAGGGACCCCTTTGTGTGCGTTCAGTACTTTGTGAGAGTGTGTGTGTTGTGTGTGTTTTTAACTGGTACTTTGCCCCTGTCGACCTTTATCCTGAGCCGCACCGATTTCCCCACTGCTCATCTGTGAAACAAGCTGAGATGTGTGCACTCTGTATCCTACAGTCAGTGTTTCATTTCTATTTGGGAGGTTTGCAGGGGAACAATAAGTTCACCAAGTGCATTAAGAATCAGCTTACCTGACGACAGATGACAGCATCCGAGAGTTCATGTCCTCTCTCCGGCTGCTCATCTGTTCTGCATCAACCACTCACGTAAGGATAGCAAGTAACATATTTTAAAGACTGCTAAAAACGTGGAAATTAATTAATAGTGTAAAAGTGTACAGCAGATTTATAAGAGCGCAAACCAGCCCTCTTGTGGTTATGAGTCAAAATTACAGCTGCACGTGTGCTGGAGACAGATTATCAAAGTACTTAGAAAATAGCCTGACCAAAGGGTATCTTAGCTTAGTAGCTACATGAAATCAGGGGGAAATACTACATAGACTGTACATTAAAGATGACACATAGTTGAGGCCCACTGTCTGTGGACTTTGCAAGACACACACTAATTAGTGCTAAGCTATAACTATGGGCTCAAAATGTGGTCATAAATATTTTGTACTTGTAAATCAGGATTTGTATGTGTAAAAAGAATTATGTGTGCGTAAAAAAGATTTGTATGTGTAAAAAAGATTTGTGTATGCGTAAAAAAAGATTTGTGTGTGGACTTAGCCAAAAAAAACCCTGCAAGTTACAAGTACGGATTTTGACCCTATTTTTCTTCCTTTCATCTGATTGGTGAATGTCATGTCAATCACAAATGTAACAATCCAATCAGAGAACAGATGGGTTTGGCTGTCGGAGGGGCGCTTTTTTTGAACTGCAGGTCTTTGAAGGGAATAAATGCCCTTTTACATGCCAACACAGCGTTTTCCTTCATCACCACAAAGGAAAACAGTCTGTGGTCGTCAGAATTTGGTGATTTTTGTGTCACGGGACTACGTGTTTAACACAGGGACTTCCACAGCCTTTTCAACAGCGCTGCGGACCGCGGGGGGGGGGGGGGGGGGGGGGCGCAGTGTTTTGGAAATGACAGTCTTCATTACAAAGCTTTCTTCGTTATGAATTAGCATACATGTTTTTATTGAACATTTGAAGAACTAGCAAAAAAACCCAGAAACTCTTATAGAGGACATAAAGTCAGAGATAAAAACGACAAGGAGCAGGTGCATCTAGTACAGGTAGAGCTGCTGCAAAAACCCACAGAGCCCAGCAGCCAGCGCAACAAATTCTGGATCCTTTGCTTTTAGTTAGCAATTAGCATTAGTAGCACATCCTGCGTCTGATGTGAAAGCACTTTTATGCTGCGCACTGTGACTCACAGCCATGGTTCCGGGTCAGCCCTGACGTTGTGTTAAACTAATCCTAAAGTAATAATGGTATTTCTAACCACTGACATACCACAACTTTATCCTTTCAACAGCTGCTGAAAGTAAGGGGACCTAACTGCTATCAGATATTTATATAGAGATTACCCTTCAAGGACACTAAACCAAGGCACAATGTACATTTCAATTCCTTTAATTTTAAATATGTTTATATTGTCTATCCTGTAAAATAGTCAGATGTGTATTCATATTAATGTACAGAATTCACCTGCTTGCTGCTACTACTGCACATTCACCCAATGTATGTATATATATATATATATATATATATATATATATATATATATATATATATATATATAATGTTCTTCCTCTACACCCCCCCCCCCCCCCCCCCAATTTTTTTGCACATGTCGAGGAGCGTGTCAGGCTACATTTCACTGTGTGTTATACTTGTATAACTATGCATGTGACAAATAAAGAACCTTGAACCTTGAACCTGCAGTTCAAAAAAGTGCCCCTCCGACAGCCAAACCCATCTGTTCTCTGATTGGATTGTTTAATTTGTGATTGACATGTGGCTAAGTCCACACACAAATCTTTTTTACGCACGCACAAATCTTTTTTACAAGTACAAAACCGATTTACAAGTACAAAATATTTATGACCACATTTTGAGCCCATATATAACAGCTATTAGAACTGAAAATGATGCTTCTTGGATGGTCTGTGCCATCATGTGATGGATTTAGTAGACTGGCCTAATCACCATAAGCAAGGCCTACCAAATAATTGGCTACACATCCCTGTGTTTGTGCATCTGTCAATTAAAGTGACCACATCTTAGAAAATACATCAATTAAAAAAAATGAAACATTAACAGCTGAGTTATAAATAAATTAAGCAGATATCCAGCTGTCTTACATATAAAAGACTGGCTGCAGAGAGTAACATTTTTTGTAAATGTTAAGTTTGTTTTGCTTTGGGTTTTGTTTTTGTTTTTTAAGTTGGACATTTTTAATATCAGTGTCTGTGAGGACTGACTCACTTTTGGGACCAGCCTCAAGTGATCATTAGAGGAACTGCAGTTTTTGCCTTTTCATAGGTTACCCCCTGGTCCACTGTGGCGATCTACTTTCTAAAGGTCACCCTGAAACACTTGTGAAATTAAATATCGGGTTTGTTTAATTGTAAAATTGTGTTTGTGAAATACACAGTCAAGTGATTGTGTATTTCACATTTTAGGTACCAAGCAAAGCAAATCTGTGCAAGCCTTGAGAGCAAAGTAAAAAATCTGTGTTTTTGACTTGAGAACCAGTATAAAGGAAAGTGTTTTGCCAACAAAACCCGCCAACACCTTTAGAAAATGCATCGCAGGTGTTTTCTTCAGTCAAATCTTGCAGTGAAAACCTATAAAAAATATATTGAGTATAGCCAAGAAGTCAATTTGACGGTTATTACTACCATTATCAGTTGCTTATGTTTTCTGTGAATTCATGCTTCTTTATCTAAGAATTCCTTCCAGCACACACTGTATGTGTCAGTGTAAATTTTCTAGAATTTCAAACTGATTTCCAATTTACTCAGTTTTATTTATATGGTACCCCTGCAACAGTCACTGCAAAGTATATTACACCATAAGTTAAAGATCCTACAGAGAAAATCCCAACAATCAGATGAACGCCCATGAGCATGCACTTGGCAACAGTGGGAAGGAGGGACTCGCTTTTGATAGTTCGGAAGAATAAGTCATCTGCTGTGACCAGTTGGGGTTGAGGGTGAGGTGATTGAGCCATGTTTCAAGATGTTCTAACTAAAGGATGAGCCTGCATTTTTGGAGCTACAGTGGTTCCAGTCTGGAGAGTTAGTAAATTTGTCTTTTTTTAATGAAGCATGTATTTTGTTTGTGCTAGCAGGAAAAATAAAGGTGTAACCGATACAATTAAAAAGTATTCTTGCATTCTGCAGTCCCCTTCTGTGGGTTATAAAGGCAAACTGCTGTTTAGACATTTATGAGGAAGTGATGAGGAAGCAGGATTTTTCCTGGACAGACAAGAAAATCAAACATGCTGGCGTCTTTGTTGCACTGTCATAACAGGGCAGTGGAGGAAGGGGAAAGAAGACACATGTTCAGGATCTACCTGTAGGCTGCTGCTGGAATTGAAATGAAACATGCACGTCAAGGTCAGAAGCTTTACCTGTAGTTGTTGCAGCTGCATATATCTGTGGCAGTGTGAACCTGTCTTTTCCCTCAGAGTTCAAACGTTACAGTGATAATGACTGCACAGAGCATTTTTGTGCCATAACAGTACTTAACAGCAGCACACATCTAAAAGCAGAGGAATTCATCAGTCTGGGAAATACTTGCTCAGTTAATTTGGTTCATCAGGAGAAAAAGAAATTTGTGTTTTGAACTGTTGGTTTGAAAAAACAGGGTTCTGGCAAATGTGTCTGTTTTATGACCACATAATTTGTCCATTAACTGAAAGAATAATTGATAATTGATTAGAACATACACCTTTAGTGTAAATGCTTCATTGCGGCCTAAGGCAAATAAAACAGCCAAAGAGGGCAATTTTTGTTAATTTACAGCACTTTGGGTTTTCTAAGGAACCAACGGTTTGGTTATTCCTTCCTGTCATTGTTGTTTTTGTTGCCCCCTGCTGATTATGAGACAGTATGTGGTGCTGATTCTTAGAATTAGTTGGAAGAACATTGACCCCCATAAAACTGTTCGGTTGTGTTTTCTGGAGTCAGTCTGTCCCACCAGAAAATCTTCTTACAGCGAGTGCACAACATCTGGTCACACCCTCCATCCTTCTGTAACGTAAAGCACAACACACGTATGAGCAAATTCAATCAGAAACTCTCTCTGAACTGCTCTGTGCTCGCAAGTTTGTACGAATGTGCTCAGGTGAGTGCAAACCTCTATTCTAGTGAAGCATTCAGGACAACTCTTGGTATTGTTGGCAATCCAGTTGTCGCTTAGTTTTTTTTCTGCAATGGACACCAGTAAATTGCAGCCATATCTATTTTCCAGCAGGCGCTTCCTCTCCCTGCTGCCACTGGCATAGTCCTCCCAGAGAGCCTTCACCCCCTCTAAGAGACACATAAAGGACACCAGCATCTACACTTGGACTAAACACACATGTGCATCGACTCAAAGCAATCATCCAGTTACCTCCTGTACTTTCAAACCTCCAAAGTCTCATTTGTGAAACAGTTTTACATTTACTGTGACTGGATGTTGTCATTTTCATTATTCTTTGAAACCTTTTTCTTGTGGTCACACAGCTGTGTACCTTGTGACTGTGGCAGGTCTATTATATATCTTTCAGCATATTTTTTCTTGGTCTCACACTTCCCCGTTCCATGGTATGTTTTTCTGCATATGACGCAGAAGGCAAAGCCGCACTCAGAGCAAAGTGCTGCCTTGCTGGATTTCTCCAAAATCACGGCAGAGCCGCAGGATGTTCGAGGGCAGTACGTCACATCTGCGAGACAAAAAGATGCCAAAAGAAATGAGATATTTATGAAAAAGAGCTAAAGATGTTCTTTTTACCAGGTCTAACCCAGAAATGTAATAAATAGATTCTGATCAGTCTATGAAAGCCTTCATCACACAATCAGTATAACAGCAACAGAAAGAAAACAGACCAGACATGCTGTCCAGAGTCTTCTGCAGCAGGAGACGGTCATAGCGGTCAAACAGCTTCTCCCCTACCAGACTCTGCACCTACAAACACAACAGAGATGAACAAGCAGAGACACAAAGTGAGACTGAGGTCAGCTGATCGAAATTCAAACACAGAGGTTTCATTTGAAACCTCTGTGTTTGAAACGCACAGTAAGGAAATGGTCAGCAGAGACTGAAGAGGCCCCGAGGGACTGTTTCCGTTCTACTGTGTGGGACAACCTCTGCAGCCCCCTGGAGGATGACCTCAACAGCATCACAGACTGCATTACAGATTACATGAACACCGTAGCCATCAAAAAGGTATGGTGTTTTTCTAACAACAAGCCATCGATAAATCCTGAAATTAAAGCTCTCCTCAAGGAGAAGAAGAGAGTCTTTAGATCTGGACACGAACAGGAGCTGAGAGTCGTCCAGAAGAAGCTGAAATGGAAGATAAGGCAAGGAAATGAAAACTACAGGAGGAAGATGGAAGAGCAGCTGCAACAGGACAACATCAGAGGGGTTTGGAACAGCCTGAAGACAATCTCAGGACAAAAACCAACCCCTCAGGCTGCAGGAGACTTGGGGTGGGTGAATGACCTAAATAATATTTTAATAGGTTTGATCAACCACCCACCCCTCCCACAGCACCGTCCCCCCCTGCTGCAATCTCCTTCAGGGACTGCCTCTCCTTCATCTCAGGACTTCACAACTCTCAGCTTCACGCCTCCCAGCTCCCAGTCATTACACCCACCCCCGGCTTCTGTGGACTCCAACATACACCACCCTCCCCCAAAATCCATTCTTTCTATCTCAGCACTTCAAGTGAGGAACGAGCTTCGCAAGATCAAGGTGCGGAAGGCTGCAGGTCCAGATGGCATCAGCTCCAGGCTCCTGAGATGCTGCGCAGATGAACTGTGTGGCATCCTAGGATATCTGCTCAACCTGAGCCTGTCACTGGGGAAAGTATCACAGCTGTGGAAGACATCCTGTGTGGTACCGGTACCAAAGACCTCCCATCCCAAGGACCTCAGCAGCTACAGGCCAGTACCCCTGACATCGCATCTGATGAAGAACCTCGAGAGGTTGGTTCTAAACCATCTGCGCCCCCTGGTGAGGTCTTCATTGGATCCGCTACAGTTTGCTTACCAGCCTGGCATTGGGGTGGAGGACGCCATCATCTACCTCCTGCACCGAGCTCTGACTCACCTGGAGAAGCCTGGAAGCACTGTTTAGCTGGAGCTATCGGGAGTGGACCAACACATGTCCCAGTGGATACTGGACTACCTCACAGGACGCCCACAGTATGTGAGGTCACAGGGCTGTGTCTCTGACACGCTGGTCTGCAGTATGGGGGCCCCACAGGGTGCCGTCACCGTCCTCTTCACCCTCTCCACACTGCCACCTACAGAAGTTCTCTGACGACTCTGCCATAGTCGGCCTCATCACAGGTGAGGACGACTCAGAGTACAGACGGTGGACTCTGGACTTTGTAGACTGGTGTCAGCAGAGCCACCTGCTGATCAACGCCGGGAAAACCAAGGAATTGGTGGTGGACTTCCGGAGACGCAGACCCACCACACTGACACCGGTGAACATCCAGGGAGTGGACATTGAGATAGTGGACTCTTATAGGTACCTGGGTGTTCACCTGAATAATAAACTGGACTGGAGCCACAACGCTGATGCTCTTTACAGGAAAGGTCAGAGCAGACTCTACCTGCTGAGGCAGCTGAGGTCATTTGGAGTACAGGGAGCGCTTTTAAAGACTTTCTATGACTCTGTGGTGGCATCCGTCATTTTTTACAGTGTTGTATGTTGGAGCAGCAGTTTATCGGCAGCTGAGAGGAAGAGGTTGGATAAACTCATCAGGAAGGCCAGCTCTGTTCTGGGATGCACCCAGGACCAAGTGCAGGTGGTGGGAGACAGAAGGACTCTGGCCAAAATAACATCTCTGATGGACAGAGTCTCCCACTCCATGCATGTTGCTGAACTGCAGAGCTCCTTCAGTGACAGACTGCTGCATCCTAGATGCATGAAGGAGCATTTCCGCAGGTCCTTCCTCCCTGCAGCTGTCAGACTGTACAATCAGAACTGCTCCCAACAAACATAGATGTTTACATCTGCGCTGTAACTGCAATAAGTTAATCAACCGATTCACACTGCAACCTGGTTTGCCTCTTATCTGTAGTTATTTTTATTTAATTTAATAACTGTACAGTACTCTGTTTATAGTAACCATTGTCCTTAATGTAAATATGTAAGAAATATTGTGTATGTTTCTGTTCTGTGTACTGTTTGTTTGTATATGGGTCTTTCTGGCTGCTGTTAAAACCAAATTTCCCCGTGTGAGACAATTAAAGGATTATTCTATTCTATTCTATTCTATTCTATTCTATTTGACAAGAAAGGACAGTCATCAGTTCTCCTTGTCTCCTCTGTCCTTGATCCTTCTACCTGTAGCTATTTTTAACAGCTTTTAAAATGTGTTTTGATATTAGATGAAAGGACCAAACACTACAGTTGTTGAAACCATTCTGCAGGTTGAAGGCTGCGTGTAGCTTCTACCTGTGCAGGTGTAGGGGCACCAGCGCAGTCTGCCTGAGGACAGGTGACACCCCGGACGTTCCCCTCTGTGATCTGAACCGTACAGAACTCGCAGAGACAGGCCCGGCAGAAGACGTGGCCACACGGTGACAGCTTCACGCACTCGGACCCGAGCCGGCCCATAAAACAAACCCCGCAGTCAAAGAAAGTGGTGGCAAACACTTTGTGTTTCTGGGCCGCATCATAAATCAAAATGTGGGACAGCAGAGTCTGTGATGGAGATAAAAAGAGACCAGAGAGGGTTTGCTCTTCACTCTGAGGAGAATCTGTGGGCTGGACCGGCAGAGAAGCAGCTCCAAGTTCACTTGGATCTAACGTGCCTGAGGAGGTGGAGGGAAGCAGCGATGAGAGAGAAGCATCTCCTTCATTTAAGAAATCTTCCCGGACACTTTGATGATGCTTGGATTTCTCTGCAGATGAAGAAAGATCATCCTGGAGATCAACATTAAACTCTGAGGCTTGGAGGATTGTCACATCTGGAGTGTGTGTGGTTTGGTTTTGGAGTGCAGGCTCTGGAGAAAGAGCTCTTTGATAATCTGAGGTTAGATCACTCTGGCTCTGGTGAGAGTTCAGATCATTCTGGTCATGCTTGCAGGAGTCTAAAGCCGAAGCTCCCTGAGAGTCTGCGCTGCTCCCGTCTGAAGGATTCTCCTGAACTTCCGAGGATGGTACAGAGAACTCTGGCTCTGAATTGTTCTTTGGTTCTGAGAGTTCAGCATTTTGTTGGTCCTGGTTATAATGCAGGGTGCTGCGTTCATCAGGAGGAAGATCCAGCTTACTGTGGATGTTCAGGAACCTCAGAGCATCTTCTCTGAGAAACTGCACCCAGGAGAAGAGCACCACAGCTCCCCCAGTGGCCTCATAGAGATCAGCGAGATGAGCACGCAGTGCAGCCAACTGTGGAGGGAGAGGGAGAATAGATTGTTGTCATCTTTACTGAGCCTCTACAATGTCCTGTGAACCTCTCACACACTGGCAGGCTGAACATGTGACCAACAATGACTTGACTGCTGATTACCTGTGTGTGAGTCAGCCAGCTGCAGGTGAGGCTGAAGGAGGGAGGGGAGGAGGAAGGGTAGTCTTCAGGAAGCCCAAAGTTCAAAAGCAGCGGTGGAAGGAAGGAAATATCATACTGACGCAGACTTTCACCTTAGAAAGAAAAATACGAGCTCATCAGATGAACTAATCTCTTTCTGTAATGTTTGTTTATTTGTTTTTAAATAATTTGGGTGTATTCGACAGAAAATATTTGATATATTCTGTCACATGAACTCAAATAGCAAAAGCTATAAATGATGCTTGATGACATTAAGCTGTTCAAAGGTATATTTAATATAGATATATTTAATTCATACATCATACTTCCCATTTAAGGCCAACAAAAACATGCTCATTACATTGTTACAGGCTCGCCTAATGCAGAACAAGTGTTTAACTCATTTTACATCATTGGCTACATAAAACCCATTTTTATCTTAAGTAGATGATTAGGGCTGTACCAGTAAAGGTGCTTCCTAATATTTCAAACCAACATTTTCCAAAAACATCAGATCGGACCTTTTCGGTCCAACAGGGGCGTGTTTGACAACCCCGGCGCCTCTGATTTACCCTCTCTGAGAGCCACGCTGAAGCCAACAGGAAGCTCGACACATACTCGGATTTCTCCGGCAGACTTCGACTCGTCCCGAACAAACTCGTCCGCATCGAAAATACTCTGGAGAGCGAGCAGCTCGTCTTCCTGCTCCTCCAAGTCCTCAGTCTGTTGTGGCTTTATGCAGTGTTGCTCCAACTGCCCGTGTAGCGTGGGTTGTGGTCAACAATAACTTTAGACCAAGCACAGAGGACTGAGACGAGGCTATGGTGGAGGTCCAGACTTTTACTCCATAAGCTCAGAACACATACAATAACACAGTACCACCTACTGGTGGGAGGTAGTAATAGCTGCTGCTTATTACAATATACCACATCCCTCTTTTCCGAGATAAAGATACTACCTCTTAACTCCAATATTTTGTAACATAAATGCACCTTTTAAATCGTAGGAACATTAACAATATTATATTCTTGAGACATTAAGTAAAGCACACCTCAGATTGCTTGTCACTTGAGCAATGCAAATACACATCAGTGTAGTGTTTTGAAACAGATGAACACATGACAGATTAGATAAGACATGTCAAAATGAACATATGAAACATGACATATTTTCTCTCTTTTCCAACAAGACAGTTATCTAGCTTGTACAGAACAACTCAGGTACAGGATAGAGTGACTTTAAGTTTCCCAATCACTTAGTCTCTATACCTGGCCGGGCGTATTATTGCTCGGCCACTGCGTGTGTAACATGTGGGTGTGTTGTCCATACTTGCAGGACTAGAGTTTTGTGGGGTGTCATTTGCTGGTGGCTCCACTGGCTCTTGGGTGTGAACGGACAGTTCATCTGGGTCCATGGGTGTGTCCTTGAACAGACTTGGGTGTATTTTCCTCAGATGTCTCCTGTTCCTCCTGAGCACTTTACCATCTGGTGTTTGCACAGTGTAGGAGCGTGGTTCCTCTCGCCGATGAGTTACAACAGCTGGCTCCCAACCGCGCCTTGTTTGCATGTGCACAGTCTCGCCTGGGGTCAGAACAGGCAATGGTCTTGCGTGCTGATCATAGTGGCGTTTCCGCTTTGATTGCAACCCGCGCACTTTGTCGTGAATGTTCTGTGGGGTTGACTGCCTCAACACAGCACTGGTGCATGGCAGGGTGCTGCGGAGAACCCGTCCCATCAACATTTGTGCAGGTGACACACTAAGTCCTGTGACTGGAGTGTTCCTCAAAGACAACAGCACTAGATGTGGGTCTGTTCCAGTCCGTGCGGCTTTCTTAAGTGCATGTTTGACAGTCTTTATGGCTCGCTCCGCCATGCCATTCAAAGAAGGAAAGCCGGGACTGGAGAAAGTTAGCTTTATCTCCCAGGATGCTGCAAACGATCTCATCTCGTGGCTGGCGAATGGAACATGATCGCTCACTATCTCTTTGGGAATTCCGTGTCTTGCGAAGACTGATTTCATCTTCTGAATCACAGAGTGTGCCGTTTTGTCAGGTAAGTTAAGAACTTCTGGATATTTCGATAAATAATCCACTAACAAAAGATATGGATGATCGTTCAGTTCGAAGATGTCTGCTCCGATTTTCATCCATGGCAGCTCTGGAATCTGGTGTGGAATAAGCGGTTCAGCCTGGTTCTTTGGCTGCATTTGCTGGCATTGTTCACACTTTTCAAGCATAGTCTCTATGTCGTGTGACATGCCAGGCCAGTACAGCACTCTTCTTGCTTTGGCTTTTGTGCGCTGCACGCCTTGGTGGGCAAGGTGCAGCTTCTCCAGGATCACACGCCTGAAGCTTTGGGGTATTACGATCTTGTCCCCGATCATAATAATGTCATCGTGGAAACTGATATCGTGTCTCATAGGCCAGTAGCTGTGGAGTGTTTTGTCTAAACTCTTCCTTCTGGGCGGCCATCCGTTGAAGTGTCTTTCGCGCACGGCTTGTAGTACGCTGTCTGCTGCCACTGCTTTTTTCAGGTCACACAGTGTTTTCTCGCTCAATGCTGCTGTGGCCTCCAGAGCATACACAACTCTTTCATCATTTGCGTTTTCACTCACGTTTCCGTCGTCACTGGTAGTTGTGGCACGTGAGAGTGCATCGGCTATGAACATGTCTCTGCCGGGGGTGTATGTGACGGTGAGATCATATCTCTGTAGTTGCAGCAGCATTCCTTGTAGCCTCGCTGGTGCCTTGCATAGCGGTTTGCGCACTATCGCCTCCAGGGGTTTATGATCAGATTGCACTGTCACTGGTCTTCCATAGACATACTGGTGGAATCGTTTAGCGGCAAACACAATGGCTAGCAACTCTTTTTCTATTTGTGCATACCTTTTTTCTGTGTCTGTGAGTGCTCGTGACGCGTAACACACAGGTTGCCCTTCTTGTAATAGGCATGCGCCCAGCCCATCTTTTGAAGAATCGGCCTGCAGTGTTAGTGGTTTCTTGTGGTCATAAAATCTCAACACTGGAGCTTGTGTGAGCGTCGACTTGAGCGTCTGTAACGCTACTGTGTGATGTGGCTGCCACTGCCACACTGTGTCCTTCTTGAGTAGCTGTCTCAAAGGTGCTGTGAGCGATGCTTCATTTTGGATGTACTGTGCCAAAAACTTCGTCATTCCCAGCAGACGCTGAAGGCTTTGTTTGTCTTCTGGAGTCGGCATGTCGACAATAGCTTTGATCTTTGAAACATCTGCTTTCTGCCCTGCTGCCGTGATGATATGGCCCATGTATTTCACTGTGTCAACTTTGAACTGAATTTTGTCCTTGTTAAACTTCACGTTAGCTGCTCTTGCTTTCTCCATGACCTTCTGCAGGATTTCATCGTGTTCGTGCTCTGATGTAGCTGCAATTATCATATCATCTGCAATGATAAATACACCAGGAA
Organism: Diplotaxodon limnothrissa; assembly: GCF_057381915.1. Classification (NCBI taxonomy): domain Eukaryota; kingdom Metazoa; phylum Chordata; class Actinopteri; order Cichliformes; family Cichlidae; genus Diplotaxodon; species Diplotaxodon limnothrissa. The sequence goes on along the minus strand of NC_140612.1, from coordinate 9,848,089 downwards.
TGTTGCCGAAAGTCTCACAATTCTTTTGTTGAAAGACCTCGCTGGCTGATTTGATCCCGAATGGGAGTCGGAGGAAGCGATATCGGCCCCAAGGTGTATTGAAGGTACAGAGCTTTGATGACGGCTCGTCCAGCTTGATCTGCCAGTATCCATCTTTTTCATCCAATATGGTGAAGATGGATTTTCCTGCTAGCTTGCTGCGAACGTCCTCGTGTGTGGGAATGGAGTAGTGCTGGCGTTTAACTGCTTGGTTCAGATCACAAGGGTCCAAGCACACCCTTAGTGTTCCGTTCTTCTTCTGTGTGGCGACAAGACTGTTGACCCAATCTGTAGGCTCATTGACAGGCATTATGACATCTCTGTTTTGTAAGTCCTGTAGCGTCTTCTTCAGCACATCCATTATGGAGAGTGGCACGTTCCTGCATGCGTGAATCACAGGTGTTGCATTTGGGTCAATATGTATGTGGTGAAGTCCAGGGAACTCACCTAAGCCTGTGAACACATCAGCGTACATCTCCACAAGTTCTTCCGAGGTAGAAGGTGGTTTAGCTGATTTCGGTACAGAGGATGTCATGGCAAGGGTCTCAACTCGTTGCACCAGATGGAGCTCTTCACAAGCTTGTCCACCTAGGATCGGTTTATCTGCATGGCTTGATACAAGAAAGTCAAACACAGCCTTGTGCTTCCGTGCTTCACACTCAAGAGACACCACACCATCTGCACGTATGCGGGCTCCACCAAAAGCTATGAGTACAGTCTTTGTGGGCTGTAACCGAGGCATATCTGGTAACTCGTCATAAACTGATCTGGGGAGCACATTTGCGTCCGCACCTGTGTCTAGCTTGAAGGTGAGTGGTACGTCTCCGATTGTCACACTTTCATGCCATTTGCCAGTCTTGTGCTTGTCGCTGGATACCATGCCGATGTATAGTGAATCGCCATCAGTTTCAATGTTGTTAATAGTTTTTGTTTTCTTGAAGTGTCTACTCTTCTCTGCGCTAGCTCTGCACACTTTTGAGAAGTGGTTATTTTTCCCACACTTGTGACATGTTGCCCCATAGGCTGGACACTGTCGGAATGCGTGTTTGTTGCCGCATTTGTGACAAACTGTTTGTTTGTCGTTGCTCAGTTTGTTTTTACTGTGTCCTGATTTAATGTATCCTGGCATTTTTCTTAATGCGTCCACTGACGTGTCTTGGGCTGCAGTTATTGACTGCATGGCCTGAATCTGTGACTTGGCCACTTCTGCTGATCTGCATATTTCTATCGTCTTGCGCAGTGTGAGGTCGTTGTCACGAAGCAATCTCTCTTTTAGTCTTGCGTCACTTATGCTGAACACCAATTTATCCCTGATCATGTCGTCCTCATTGATCCCAAATTCACAACTTTTACTTCTCTGACGGAGTTCCGTGACATATCTGTCCACTGTTATATCCGCCGACATTGGGTATGACCAGAACTTGTGGCGTTCAAAAACAACGTTCTTTCGTGGACTACAGTATTCCTTAAACGTTTTCAAAATGTCCGCCATTGTCAGTGCGTCTCCGGTCGGGGTCACTGTGAGCGTGTTGTACACTTCAAGCGCTTCTTCGCCGATAGTGTGGAGAAGAATGGCTATTTTAACCTTTTCATCCTTCTCCAACGCACCCGTAGCAGTCATATACAGTCCGAATCTTTGTTCCCATCTGCGCCAGGTCTCAGATAAATTGCCTGTGAGCAGTAGCGGTGATGGTGGCTTGAATTGCTCCATGCCGTTAGCAATGGCTACTGTTAGCTAATCTACGGCTAGCTTACTCACGTCGCGGTCCCTGTTCACACGGTCTTGCCGACTTCTGACACCATGTTGTGGCTTTATGCAGTGTTGCTCCAACTGCCCGTGTAGCGTGGGTTGTGGTCAACAATAACTTTAGACCAAGCACAGAGGACTGAGACGAGGCTATGGTGGAGGTCCAGACTTTTACTCCATAAGCTCAGAACACATACAATAACACAGTACCACCTACTGGTGGGAGGTAGTAATAGCTGCTGCTTATTACAATATACCACACAGTCATCCCTCCACTTCCTCCTCGGTCTGATTTTGTGAGAAGCCTTCCTTCTGTGGCTTCTTGCTTGACTCTGGGTCACACCAGCTGTTCCTGGTCCTTGTTTGTCCGTCCCTCTGACTCATCAGCGTATGATGTAAGAAGCAAAGTACAGGCAGCAACCTCAGCCTACTGTAACCCTGCTGCTAATGCAAACCAGTCTAACAGGCCAATCAGCATGTTTGTTTGTTTTTTAGTACTAATACTCCTTAATAGTCCATTTTGCACTTTTATTTGCAATCCATGTCTCTAAGAACCCAACAATACAGTACACTATTAAACTCCTCTCTCCTTTAATTTACTGAAACACATTACAGAAGAATACTCCCTGCTCCTCTGTGAACGTTTCTCCTTTAAGTTCCTCACAAAGTGATCTAAGAGTGCTTTGTTAAATTAGCTAAGTCAATATTAGACATAATGAAACAGAAATTTTAATATCCATCAGTTGTGGCTCTAATTTTCCATCACATTGACTTGGCTTTGGCTCTAGAACTTTTTCTCTGCCTTGCTCAACAGCTTTAGTTCTCTCTGGGATTCGAACTGGACACTCTGGGGGCTTTTTTGGATTTCAAGATGGCAGACAAAGCCCTGGGACTTCTTTGATACATCATTTTTCTGGGCACTGTTAACAGATGCTGGAAAGAAAGAAATACAGTATTTACATGCTCTATTCTTCCAAAACTAAATTAGCATTTCACAAATTCTCTGCATCATCAATTGTTCTCTAAATATCATTTTATTATTCAGATAAGTGATTCATATATTCAAAGCACTTGTGACAAACTGTCATCAAATATTTTAAGGTTGCTGAAGTTTGGCTCTAACTGTTGGGTGGAGAGGCTCTGACTCCCACCTGACACCCGGATGCACTCTTTCTTGTGTCTTTCTTCCCAGGAGTTGAGCTTGCAGGTCCTGGAGCAGTAGAAGACCTTGTTGCAGCGCCTGCCCAGGGTCAGATTCATGGACACGGACCGACCGCAGTGAAAGCAGAACTTTAACACTGGTTTCCTGAGAACAGGTTTACACATAAAGAAAGAGAAGTTCCTGAAAGCTGTGTTTAGATTAGGTAACAGAGAGCAGAAAAATAGGAACAAGAGCAGCACCTTACTGTAGATGAATGTGAGTGTATGCGTACCTGTGGTCTCCTGCTTCCTCTGGGAGGCTTTTACTTTTGGGAGGGACACACACAAACACACTTATAATTTAAAGCCATTTTCAACAATGAGAGCAAGTGTTAGCAGGAGTCCTTAGCAGTAACATATAGCACTGTGCTAACGTCTTGCACCACTCCTCATTTCCGGCCCTGTAGATGTTGATCCATCCTCAGCAAAAATGGTCTCAGTGACTGTCAAGGAAGGGAAGCAGGGATAAATGTCTGGGGCTTGCCAAATTACACAAGAACTATACTGAAAATCAGTGGCAACAGGTCTGAGTAATGACTCTAAAAATGATATTTTTGGTTTGAATTGGTATGTACAGAGGAGGTCAGGAGAGAGGTACAGCAGTGAGTGTCTACAGCCATCTGTAAAACAGGGTGGAGGCTCTGTGATGGTTTGGGTTTGCATTTAAGCCAGTGCCGTTTGAGATCTTGTCAAAACCGATGGAGTTACGAATTCAGAAAAGCACTGTCAGATTTTCATCCACCATACAGTTCCATACGTGTGAGTGGTTGCGTATGTAGGATCAGTGAAGCAGGACTTTGCTGTGAGTGTTTACATGTCACCCTGATGCAAAGACCTGTTAATGCTGTTTACCCGGCTTAGCCAGGAATTTAGGAAATTTGTGTTGGTTTTCTCTTGTGGACATTTACTGGCTATTCTGATGTTTTAGCTCCATGCACAGTCTACAAATGAGGCAAAATGAACTCTTAAGACTTGAACCACTTCATCCATTTATTAGTCAGCTGTTCAAGGAAAACGAAATACTCAATGTTAAAAATAGTCTTCAAAAGTCATTAAAGTGTTTATGAACAGAGGTGAAAAAGTCAAAATGGCATAGCAGGGACTCAGTGCTTACATACATATATACATCAGTGATGTGCGACTTTGCACCACTTTTCTGTTTCTCAAGGTTTCTCTTAGAAGCCTTTCAACTTGTAACATTATCATAATTTTTAAGACAAACAAACAGACGGGTTAGAGTAGGATGAGATCAGTTAGTATTTAAATACTATCCAAATGTTCAAATCACAATGTCATAATCGCACCATGTTCTTAGGTCTTCATGTGGAAAATCTGCGTCTCATACCTTGCACTATAAACATGGGCTTGGATTGAAAAGCTATTTAAATGACTGTAAGGAAATTCCCTTCACAATTCCACTGAGGAAGTTAAGATAAGTGTGCTGTGCTGAGTGATAAGGGATGTAGAGAAACAAGCGGGGTGGGGGCCGAACTTCTCAAGCTTTGGTCTCGACCTCTAGTGTGAAGCTTTCCATGGGTCCTTTGCTCAGGGCCTTGATGTCATCCAGGAGAACGGTGGGGGTCAAAATGTGGGAAGACCCTGTATAGGATAAAGATAAATAAATTGCATTAAAAAACAAACAAACAAACAAAAGAAAAGTCCTGTCATAATTCCGCTCTGCTCCAGTAGGGGGTGTAAAACAGCAGGAAATAACGTATAATAAGTGTAATCTTAAAACTCAGTGGAACCTTCCCGATAATCGTCACAATCATAGCTCTCCTTAGTTCATGTGCTGCAAGCTAATATTTCCCAGCATTCTGACTTTCTGCGCGCCTGTTTGGTACGAAGCATTGTCCAGCTGTTTCCTTGCACTGAGTCTTACCAATGATGACCTCGCAGGTTTTCATTGCCCTGGTGACCTCGTAGGCGCAGCGCATCTCAGAGAAGCTGATCCCTCCTATAACAAAGATGATGAGACGTGAGCCAGTCCGGCGGTCATCCTGAGTGCTGGCTCTGTGCTTCTGCCGTGCGCTGTGGAGAAGAAGGAGGGGCATCGGAAATATTAACTGACAGAGCCTTAAAGAAGAAAAAGCAGACGCTGCTTCTTACTGTTGAAACTGGAAAATCGACCTCATTCACCTCAATCAACCCTCTAAGAAACAGAAAGTGGATGTGGAGAGAGAAATCACACAGACTGACTGTATAAGCATAACTAAGTGACACAACAACACAAAACTGTAGGGTTGTTAAACTGTATATTCTTCAGTTAGAAAGAAACCAAAACAGCAGCCCAGTTCCAGCCTGGTCACTCACAAAAACCCACCTCACAGCCCCGGAGCCATTCCAGGCAGCAGGACACTCGGACTGGTGCGGCCACTCTTTGGTGTCCAGTTTGTTCTCCACGACATCCTGGAAGTAACGCATGTTTTAGAGATCATGTGACATGGGGAGCAAATCTGTTTTGCAAGCCAGTAACAATTTTAAAGTGCAGTAACCTTCACTCGCTGAGGGGTCCTACCTACATTAAATTTATATGCACATGGTCCAGTGGTCATCTTCTAAATGTTACGCAACGTGTATCTCTTTGACCATCATGCGCATACTTCAGTTTTCTTTATATTTGGAACACAAGTTTCAGTCACTCTGTAAAACGATTTATTTTGTGGGTGACGTCACAACTTAAAAGCAGAAGTCGTGCCATTAACAGAGCTAATTAACAGAAGAACACATGATGAGTAATTTTGGTGCCAAGGGAAGGTGTGATAATAACGTAACTACATCATGCATTAGTAGATGTCAAAACACAGGCTACTGCTTGACAAACAATTTGCTTTCCTCAAACTCAAAGTCTCACTGTTTTTTTGCATCATGCACCTTTATGCTTAGAAATACTTGAGACTAGCAGACGAGCTTTAAGTTATCTGCAGCAGATATTCAGCTCCTACACATCAAATCAATTTGTCTTCTGCTGCAAGAGGAAACATTTTAACCGCATTTGACAGGAAACCAGGTGCTCAGGTGAAGACCACTGATGTTTTTCTTCTTTTTTTTTTTCCATGTAATAACAGGAAATGCAAGTGAAGATGAGAAGAAACGAGCTCATGTTACAGATCCTATAACATGGAGTTAGATTCTAATCTAATATAAACTTATTTTCACAGTAACCTGTAAGATGATTACTAAAAGGCTCCTCTCAGTTTTGTTTGCTATTAAGAGCCTCCTCTTCATTGGATACACTCCATCTGATTAACAACATGGATTTACAGAACTGAGACTGAGTGAAGAGAAGAGTTTGGGGGAAAACTGCTAATGGGGGTATTTCCACCTCTCAGTTCCACACCCATTTCAGAGAAACGGCTTCGGCAGCTGAGTTTTAAGAGCAAGTATATATTTTCTTTTCATGATTTGTGGTTGACAGGTCACATGACTTACCAAAGTGAAAACAAAGCACAGTGAAAAGGTACATTTAGAAAAGAAAACCAAAAACTGGCAGCACAGCGAATTTCACACAAACAAAGGACAAAGATTTTCACCCAACATACTTATAAGACAATAAAAACACTAGTTCTGAGGGACTGAGACAGAAACAGAAGGACCATCCTCTGAAGAAAAACAACAAGGCAACAACTAGTGCCTTGTTGTGGTTTACACTTGCTAGGATGCAGAAAACGGTACAGAACAACACAAACTTGTGTGACACAGCTTATCAGATGACCCGAATCTGATAACCTCCTTTTGTTCTGCTTCCATAGTTGTGCTCATGAATGCCCCTTAGATGAGGTGGGGTAGCACAATGAAACAGATACAGTTACATGTTCAGTTTGGCATCAACTACTCTAATGACCGCTCAAGGCTGGGTACACAACAGAGTCAGCTCACACATGTTCAAATGCCCCAAATCAGCAATGAAATGAACAAATGTTTACAGCCTGAAATAAAAACTGCTTTTGGCAATGGATAAATTCATCCTTTATAACAACTGTGCGCCAGGGTAACTTTTTATTTATAACTCAAACATTTGTACTTGCAGAGGCTCAAAGCTTTGATTGACAGGTGTCGAAAAAGTTCATTCCACCAACTGAACTGAAACCTCTACACCCCGTCTGTGTGTTGGTGTCTGTAGAGCAGTTTTACTTTCACTGTCTAAAGCATAATATGGACTCAAGTGAGCTACAACAAAGCCCGCAAGTTTCTACTTTAGTTTCATTGAATTTAGTTTTAGATAGATTAATAAAATCCATCACTTAGCAATCATTAGCAGCTAGCAGAATCGGTGAATTGCAAAGGTACAGTTTATGGATGCTTACTAATGCAGAGACAATGGGTGCAAAGACAAGCTAGGATACCACATGATGATGTCACTGACCTCCATCACATCTTTTATGGTGGGGATCCATCTGGAAAGGCTGTATCTCTCCTCTTGGGAACGCTCTCGTCGGTTGGGTTTACGAGAGAAGAAACTGGGCTGGAAATAAAAGTACATCAATGAAAACTTAAAAAAATGGATAAATCAAAACACTGAAACGTTTTCCTTTTCTCAACCTACCGTTATGATGATGGGCACGCCCAGCTCTTTCCAGTTCTGGATATACTCCGGTTCTCCCTCGATCTTTACATGCTCAATAAGTTTGTTTAAGTTTTCCTCGGTTGTCCCTGTTTACAAACACCAAACAACCAAAAAGCAAAAAAGACAGATGGACAAATTAGCACCTCTAATTTTTAGTCAAAAAAAGTTGCTGTCAGCGTTAATCTCGTTAAAATGACGTTAACGCCATAACCGCATTAACGCTGCAAATCTCGGTTAGCGAGTTAACGCAGATCGCCCCGTGTGAGGGGCTGCACGGTGCTAATGCGTTAACGAGCTAACCGCGCTACCGCTGTGCAGGCCTTGTGTGGGGAGATCTGCGTTAGCTCGCTAATGGAGATTTGCTGTGTTAATGCAGTTATGGCGTTAACGTCATTTTAATGAGATTAATGCTGACAGCACTACTTTATTCACGAGAAGGCTGATGTACCGTTCAGGCTGAAGATGTAGAGCAGCACAGCTCTGATCTTGTCATGTTTACTGTATGGGTTCAGCAGCACAGGCAGCAGAGTCCTCATGGGATCTTTCACCTTTAACCCATCCACATCGGCGCCTACTGCAAGGTCCTGCACAGAAACATACAGCATATTACACATAGTACACATGACACACTTCCCTAAAGCTTTGATTAGAAGGTCACACTTGGCCGCATACAGTAACGGTACTCTGCAGGTCAGGAAGAGTGTGACTGCTAGATCTTGATAACAGAGCACAAACAGACCTGTTCAGCTTTGCAGAGTTTCTCCACATTGTTTGCGAAATGTTTCATGCAGTCCTCAGCCAGCTGCAGATGAATCGTTTTCTAGAATCCAGGCAGAAAACTGTTAAAAACATCAGGTCAACCCTATGTAATAACAGGCTGCAGAGGCGCCACACCCGACCACAATATAAGGATTGCGTAGCCCTTACAATAATAATAATTGTTGTAAGAGTTGTATCTGTCTTAAAACCAACAACAAGATCCTGGAGAAAATTCTGCTTTAATCTCACATTTCAGATGAACACATAACTTCGAAGTAAGTTCAGTTATCCCTACATAAGTTTTACTGCATACCTCTGTCATCTGTTTACGGAACGCAGGCATCTTCTTCATCATTTGAGCCAAATTGCTAATTGTGATCTGGGGAAACAAAAAACATACATATATATTAATATATATGAACACATTAAATGTTTGCTCAAGATATGCTTTTCAAAATGAAACGATCACACAAGCAGAAACCACTGCACTGTACCTTCCCATCTGGCTGTTTCTTGCTAGCAGATATCTCCTTCACCATCTTGGGAATTTGCCTGTTGTAGGGAAAACAAAAATGTTAAGATGAGTGTTCTGACAACAAGAAGAAGATATTGCCATACTTCTGGTTTCGCACACTTACGCTGAAACCTCTGCGATGTGCTGGTGCCTCAGCTTCACCCAGAGCATGTCATCCTCATTCAGCAGGGCCTGCTTCTCTAAGCCGTCTCTAGCCTTGTACCTGGACACAAAATGACCCAGAATAGCAGTATCTAGTTTCTCATGAGCACAAGAGTATGAAGCAGTAAGCAGATTGTACACATATATCTCTATATCTATCTCTCTATATAAAATACAGGAAGTAGACTGCATTACTTATAGGTATCGTTTTCTATATCAATGAGATCGTAGGCCATGGCCTGGTAGGTCAGCTCGTGCAGGATGGGGGTCACAGGATCAAAGCCTCTGTCGACTATCAGCAACTGGGCTTGGGTCTTCTCCTGGTGATGTAGGGGGAAAAAAAAGTTATATATTATTAAATTATATATAAAAACGGGGATAATTCACTTCCACGGAGCAAGCTGTCCAAACTTTTGCCTTTTCAAATTTATAGTAAAGGGAACTGTTTAATGTGCTTGAGGCAAAGGAGGGATTATTTTATTCTTTCATGTGATAAACAATACAGTATTTTAAAATTGCCATTTACTCCCAGGGCTACGACCTTGTTTATCCTGAAACCATCCTTTGTTCGGCAGGCCTCTCACCTTTTTCTTGCCACTGTCATCCAGCTGGTAGTGTGTGTCCAGCTTCCGGTCCACCAGCTCTGCAAGGAGTTTGGCATTCTCCATGTTGCCGTCTCTAGTTATGATATAAATGTTGTTTCCGTCAGTCAAGTGAACATTGAGGTCAAGGTTAATCCAGTAGTTATAAAACACAAAACTGTATTTTCTGTAAATAACAGCTGCACTCTGCTCTTTACATATCTTTACACTCTTACTTTCATCAGGCTGAATAGGATCAGCGCTGCTGTGAGCGAGTAACCTCACTTGCTCAACTACCATGTGATTCTTTCTACACATAGCTATTTCTTTGAACAGTGAACGTTATAAGATATATGTCTACTATATTCACTCGGAACAAACACATTCTAAAACCAGTCTGTTCAAAGAAACAAGTGATACCAACGCTTTGTTTTCAAGCCCAGCATTATTCCTGCCATTAATACGGAACCTATTCTGACTTTTTCTCCTAAAAAGTTTCACTCTGCTTGGGGGCTCGGGTGTATTGTTACCTAAGACACTACATGTTGTCTGACTTACTTCTTGTATCGGATCCCTGGGTACTCGTCTAATGTGGCACAGAGCGTAACGAGCTGGCCTGCCAGTGTCTCCAGTGTCTTCGTTTTGTCCTGACTCTTGGGGCTGTAGATGCTTCGGAAAGCCCCGGGATTATCGCAGGTGAAAACCTTCAAAGTATTTAACACCACAGTGTAAACCACAGCCGTCATCATTAAAGTTCCAGAAGATACAAATTGAGCACAAGGATCATTTTTAATTTCTCATTGTTTCCCGAACTCGAGGCTATAATACATTAAGCACCTGCTTGTGTGTTTCTTTGTCTGATCACATCTCCTAGATAATCAGCAGATGAGCAATCAAACCTGGTACACAGATATATCGTAAAGGTTCTCATCTATATCAGAAATTATGACACCATTGTGTTTCCTAACATCTGCCTAGTAACAGGCTAAAGTGACCCATTTTCAGAATATATGCACATATACCACCTTTTACTTCAATGACAACATCTAATTGACATCAACATACGATGAATTACACATGATACGATGGCAGCATGTTGCCTGCCAAACAGGAAGCAAGCGGCTAATAAACAAACAAACCCCGTTTTAAGCCTTTGTGAACCTACAACACCTGGTGAAAGTAACAACTCATATCTGCAAAAGCTGAATTCACCAGTGTTTTCTTTCGCTCACTGCAGCAAGACAATGCCAGTAACGCGTATACAACAGTAGTTTTCTGTTTCTGCAACTATCCCACCTGCAGCCAAAACCCATTGAGAACACACAGTGAATTATAAACGGGAAAGGTTGACAACGAAGCCGCTGAAATGCTATAGCAAGGAAAAATGTGAAGCTACAGGATTTACTCTCTTTAGGACTTCAAGAAACACCCTACACAAGGCAAATTCCCTTCCTTCAACAACAGGCAAGTGCACAGCCTGCGTGCGTGCCTGTCAACTGAGGGGAATTTTGACAAAAAGAGGAAATGGACTATTACAAAATAAACTAAAAAAAAAGAACACTTGGCTAAATTTTAAACACTTACTTGTGCTTCCTGAGGCATGAAAGAGATGTTTATTTCCTTGCAGACCCTTATGTGTTTTCCACAGGCTTGCCTCATTTTGTTGAACAGGTCATCAGGGCAGTCTGCAGATCAAAAAAGCTTTCAGTGCCCACTTTGATCGTAAAAGGTATATCTGCTATTTGGCTGATGAAGCAGATTTAAGCACCAACACAGGAGTTACCTACAGTCAGTGAAATAGACGTACGCAGCTTTGTATTTGGGTTTGGGCTTGAAATCCTTTATAAAGGCATCCACACACTATGAAAAAAAAATAGATTTAAGAACTCACAGAGTTTGGCAGTGATATGTTAAAGAAATGAAAATGAAAAAGTTTTAACAGCAAACCTTAGCAGTAGGTGTCATAAAGTAAATGGACTTCATTTCGAGAACAGGCTCTCTGCTTTTGAACAGGTCCTCCACAACTAGAAACAGAATACTAGTAGTCAAAAGTAGCTAAAGACATACACGCACAAATTATCTTTGATCAAATAGCTTTGTGATGTAAAAATAAATAAAAGGACATCATTCCACCTACTTGTTATCTTCTCTGACATCAGGTCGGACATTTTGCAGCATGACGAGAGGAGCTTGGTGGTGAAAGGATCCAGAATCAATATCTGTGAAGAAGACAACGTGAAAATGCTCCTTTAATTATGCGTTAAACAGTAATATACTCCCATGCTATGCAGCACCACATATCGAGACAAAGCGTATGAGTGAGAATCAATCATATCAAAGCTGAATCTGTAACTCGGAGCTTGTCCATTTATCCAAGTACAATCCTGGGACTCTGTACTGAGCACATGGTGGGTTTCTTACCTTCCATACTTCAGAGTTTCTGCAGTCTGTAATAATTGTGTCCTGTATTCCTGTAAGGAGCACATAACATGACAACATGTAAACACAACAATAATCTGAAAACAAATTATCGTTCATGATGTCACTGTTTAAGCTACCTCTTAGTTCAAGTGTGCAAAACAGAAAGTGATGTAATCAGAACTGCAAATATCCATTATCTCGCTACTTATGCATAAAATTAAAACATATTAGAACGTTTATAGCCTAATGTATAAAAGTTATGCAGTTGTGTTTCGTAATATTTCAGAGTCTTGGTACAATTGATTTTTCATATGTGTTTGGGTCATACCACGTGAGCGTGAAAGGGTGTGGTACTAGTAGTTTTCTAGATAATGGAATTTTAAAACAGCTCCTCAAAAAAAAAGTGCCAGAAAAACTCAGATCCCGTCACTTTTTCTTTTTTTTTTTGTGAGATAACAGTGAGGTCCTGGAGTTTTACATATTTTATCTTAAGTAGTAAACTTAAACTTAGTTGGGGGGGTTTCGGCAGTTTAAAAAAATTGATTAATTAAGAAGGAATGACCTTTGAACCAACTAAAGTATTTACGTACTGCCAAGGTTATGTCAGCTTTCATGAGTGGAGTATTAAGAACAAAGGCTATTTCTGTCTAACTCTGTTACTTGATTATTAGCCTGCTATTGTGCAAACCTGAGTGATAGCACTCTCATTAATTTAGGGACAACTGTTCAGCGACCTTATGGTCATTTTGTAGCCTGTAGTGCGTAAACTTGAATCATCCATACATCTATCCCAGCTGTCACAGGGCGAAAGGTGGGGTACAGGTCACCAGTCTGACAGAGTTCTAACACATGTCAGCAGCAACAAAACTTCATTACCGCTGTTCTACTGGGCTGCATTAGTCTTAGCTGCTTGTTTGACCCTCATTTTAACGGCAACACAAACCAGCCTTCTTGGTGACATAACCTAACCACAGCCAACAAGAGGAAGGCAAGACATCAGGATAAGGATACAAATAATACGCCAGACTTGTAGCAATCCCGCTGCATAAACGAGGTGCGGTTGCAGACGTACAGTGACCTCACCCATGGCTACTGCTACAAACAAGTAGCCTAAAAAAGTCGTTATGTTCTGACCGGGCCAAGTGTTAGGTCAAGTTGCGTCTGCGGCTTTTTCCTCTATCGGTTCTACTGCGTTTCGTAAATTTGTAATTTTCCGCTCAAAGGGAACAGCTGAATGAAAATGTTCGCCGTTATTCCAAAAGCTAAAGATGCGCAGGAAGAGGTTAGCTAAAACAGCTCACAGTTCACGTGCTAAACAAACGCCGTTGTGCTATTTTTCAAGAGCAGGAAATACTCTCCTGTTGGAGTAAACTTACTTTTCCAAACTATTCTTTTCAGCCCGTGATCTGAGCCCGTTGCCATCTTGTTTTTTTCCCCCACTGCGCCGCTTCCCTTCGAGAAATTCACGAAGACAAACTCTGACGTCATTCGCGTCACCAAGTGTGCGACAGTGAGCTGTAGTTTTTTAGTGATGAAGCGCACAAGACATCTATCTATCTATCTATCTATCTATCTATCTATCTATCTATCTATCTATCTATCTATCTATCTATCTATGTTACTGTCAAAGAGGTGGCTCTGAGGCCTCCAGACAGTAATTATGTCCATGTCACATTTAGTGGATATATCCTTGAGTGCAGAACATGATGCTTTCAAAGGTAGGTTTTTTCCATGGCATTCAACCTACACCGGCCCCATCTCCCTGCTTCATTATAAAAAGACATTTAACCCCCCCAGTGGGAGGGGCTTGCTGCAGGTATTTCAGCTGATAGATGTTTAAGAAAAGATCAAACCACTAGAGAGAAGTGTTTTTAAGAATCAAAGAGAAGCTATCAAGAGAAGGAGAGAAGACACAAACCAGAAAAACTGGTGCTATGAAGTGGCTGGAGATTTTTGTATTACTGGGCATGTGCTCACAGGTATTGTAATAAATAGTGAGGAGATAACTGTTATAGGAAATTGATCAGAACACTTAATACATATATTTTATCTTAATTTGCAGGCTGCAGCCCAATCAGGTACTGTATGTTGTCTTTTACTATATTCAACTGTTGGCGGTTTATCACAGAACAAGAAAAAAAACTTGACTTGTCTGAAAGAATCTTTTTCTCAGGGTGCCAGATGTGTCTTATAATGATTTTTGCTCTACCTTCATTAGATTTTAAAGTGTCTGTGTTCTCTGCAACATCAAAGACTGTGACTCTCAGATGGACCAGGTACTCTGGAGCCACTTCATACCAGATCACTGTAAAATCACAGAGCGAACTTGTCGCTTTTGCATCATTTGGTCCAAACACAGTGATGGGCTCTGTTACCTCGCTGCCTCCAAACGTCATGTATAACTTCGTAGTTGAAGCAATGAGTGGTTCCCAAAAACTCAGCACTGCATCAGTTGAATCATCAACAGGTGAGACTTCATGCACTTCAGTCCATGCTCATGCTGTTTAAGATATGAAGTATACAGTCTTGTGTTGTCCTTCACTATTTATTTCTAAAACAAAACGTTTTTAAATTAATTTTATTGAACATGACTTTGTCCTAATAAGTTGTTCATTTCTAGAGGGTCCAGGCTGTGTAGCTGTTGCATAGAAATGCAACCAGTACCTTTTTAAAGTTTGGAGAACACGCTACAGCAGCTGATGAACCCAATGTATACCACAATGAAATCCTACAGTATTTGTAGCAAGCTTCATTTCTGTTGCATCGCATAAGAGTGTTAAGATTGTAGCTTGTAATTTGAATGGAAAAAATAGAACTGATTCATTATGAAAAGGATGTCATTTAGGAAGTAAACTTTCCAGTGTTTCTTAAGTTTTTAAAACTTCCTGCTCGACTGGTAATACCTATTATTAGACTTTTATTACACAGTGTCTTTAAGTGTCCGTTCTCCATAGAGTTCAATGTTGTTAATTTTGAACTTACAGTTTCCCAATTAATGTTATTTGAGTAGTAAATTTCAAAGAATAGCCTGTGAAGCTCAATGGGTTAGAACAGGGGTGGGCAATCTCAGTCCACGAGGGCCGGTGTCCCTGCAGGTTTTAGATCTCACCTTGGGTCAACACACCCGAATCACATGATTAGTTCATTACCAGGCCTCTGGAGAACTTCAGCACATGTTGAGGAGCTAATTTAGCCATTTAAATCAGCTGTGTTGGTTCGAGGACACATCTAAAACCTGCAGGCACACCGGCCCTCGTGGACTGAGATTGCCCACCTCTGTGTTAGAATGTTTGTAAAGCTGCCATGTTTAGGCACACTGATCACTGATCTAAATAAAATTATGTACGGCAAAAAGCTATGCCGGAACCATAAAAATAAGTAATTTTGCAATGCAAATATAGCTATCTAGATCTGTTGGCAGTTTTACTGCTAGTATTACTGCCATTTTTCAGGCTAGCATCACTAGTATCACTTGAGACATCACTAGTAATAAACATGTGATTTATAGTTATGTTCAGTAAATGTACCAGGGGAGATTCACAGACGATAAAGTATGGGGTAGTTTTGGTTGCTTTTTTAATTAAAAAACCACTTTGGCACTGATCACCACCTGCACTCATGTATATATCTTTCTACGTAGCACTTTTAATTCTTATTTTTATTTTTTTCATGTCTATTTAAGCGTAATTTATGACAGTATGTTTACACTGAAGCACCACAGCAATTTCCTAATGTTGTAAACCTGCTCAATATTTGGCAATAAAACCCTTTCTGATTCTGATTCTTAATTAAACCACTTAAATCTAAAGTTCAGCACGCAGACACATACAGTAAAAATTAACTTAAGAGTGGACTTGATACCATCCCTGTTGTGAATTGTTTGTGCCTCTTTCAGCCCCTGATATGATGGAGCCCATTCTGACAGTGAAGTCACTGGATAGCACAACCTTGACAGTGGAGTTTAACTTGAGAAACGGGGTGTCTCATTACATCATACGTGTCGAGAACAGCAATGGCTTCTTCAGAGAGGTTGCAGCATCCTCCTCTCCAGCTGAGATTGAGTCCCTTGTGCCGTACACTGAGTACTCGCTCAGCATCATGGCTGTGAACACCGCAGGCCGCAGCCAGCCCTCAATTCCTGTAACTGGAAAGACAGGTGGGATTTTCAAATTACTCGTGTGAAATGGGTCTCACACCCCATGCCCTGCAGAGGTCACTTGATCTGTTTTATTGTCTAAACAGCACAACCACTATATTCAATTGTACAAGTGAAAGGTACAGTATACACACTCATCTTCAACCCTACGGGCCTCTCTGGCATCGGTGGTAACCATACCTGACCCCTCTATGTCAAACATAAAGAGCTGAACTCTTCCTGAGTAAAGGGTTACCAGCTCTAATCTCATCTTTACGGGGGGCAACATTCGATTCTCACGAACATGAAACATGAACTTGCAGCTGTAGCCTCTCAGCGGTGCAATGAGTTTACTGATCTTGCACCAGTCAACAGGTCTTGTTTAAAAATTTCTTAAGATTGCACCTGTTCAACTAATCCAGTCACTTTGTGACAATCATTTTTTAATAATTCAGAGAAATGTCCTCTAAACTTTTTCATTTATGCAAACTTGATTAACTTGAAACAGAAATGAAGACAAAGTTATGTGACTATTACCAAAGTAATACAGAGTTTATCTATTAATAATACTGATTACTTGCTTAATATATTAGTATTAGTACAGTTTTCATCGATAACATACAATTACTTGAACCTTTCACGCTTTAATACTAAGCAACTTTCAAACTGATTCTTGAACGTGAACACAATCAAACTCTGAAGCTCTGCTTCACCTAAAATGATCAAAGAAAATAACATAAGCGCACAGTCTGAATATGTAACAACTGGCAAGAGCTCTAAATGTTGCACCCACTATTAAGTTGACGTTACACTGACTTCCTTCACATAGTCTTGGATTAAACTTTTGGACTTTCAGTAATGTGCTACAGTATTCATCCCCCACACCAGTTACTACATATAAAACAGTCTAATCTTGTCTTTCACAGTTTTGGCTCCTCCTCAGCTTGCGTCCTCCTCTACGAGCAACAGCAGCATCGTTCTATCCTGGGATCCAGTTGCTCATGCCGTCCAATACACCGTGTCCATATGCAAGCTTGATTCAAACATAAGCATGGGCGTGTACAACACCTCCAACACCAGTTTGACCTTCTCCGGCTTGGATGCTGGCTCACTCTACGTCATAACTTGTTTTGCTTGGGATCTTGAAGGTCGAAAGGGAGACAGCTCGAACATTAAACAGGCTACACGTAAGCAGGCACTGAGACAGTTGTCTGTTTGTGACTGTACACTTTGTGTTTACTCTAGCATACAGAGTGTTATTCAGTAAGAGCCCTGGACAGCATGAAGAATGCTTAACCATGATCTAGGGTCAATGCTGCAAAGCAGTAAAGCCACCAAAACACACACAGTATTATAATTCTGAGGAGTCTTACTGTGGCAAATTATCCATAAGGGTTAATGAACATGCTGCTTAAAATATAGGAGCACAACAAGTATGAAATACTTGCTTTCTAAACTTAGAACCTTGAAAACTTCCTGTTTTAGTAGACATTTGAAAAATATAATGAAGTAAAAAAGCAAAATTTTCCACTTAATTACAACAAATAAAAGCATGCATTCAAAAATAACCAAATGCAGTTATATCACACTGGTTCCCGTGTCTACTCCAGTTTAGTCCTTCGCTGGTTTTGTTTTTATTTTTTGTCATCTAACAGGACCTCGGACCCCAGCGTCTGTCAATGTGTCTGTGGTGATGAATGGCAGTGTGGCTGGACTGTTGGTGTCTTGGGAGCCAGACCAGGAGGTCTATGGACCCATTGAGTACAATGTGATGAGTGACCTAAACTTAATGTGTAAGACCACATCCAGCTCCTGCACCCTCTCAGTAGTGGGGTGTGGAGAGGTACACACCATCCAAGTCACTGCCTCAAATGAGGCTGGGCCCAGCTATCCATCTAGCCCTGCAGTCTTCATCACCTGTGAGTAGAAGAGATATGAATGTGTCATCCACATAATGTTTTTTAAAAATACTGGAATTACCTTCCGGGTATGAAGCCGAATGCAGAAACTTGTATTGTTTCTAATGCATTGATTTAAATTAAGATTTATATTCCATATGACATGAAAAACACCCAAATTTAATTCCACATTACAAAAGTTGAATGTATCCTGTAAAATTAATGACCACTAAGGGTAACTATGGACCAATGGTAGCAATACTGAACTCTGACCCTTTAAAACCACAACATTTTAAAACTCATAAGCAGATAAAACAATTTCAACATTTTTTTTATATCACACTGTTTATATATCTTAAAGAAAACAATTTATTCATTAAAAATCTTCAAACTTTTAATAACTACAATGCAAAACATGCTATAAAATATGACACACAAGTTTTTTGTGTTCTACACCGAACCCCTACCTGACTCTATGAGTGTGTGACTGTGACTAAATTCCCTGCCGTCTTGTGCTGCAGTCCCCTGCCCACCTGAGTCTTTGGCACTAGTGGAGTCTTCAGAAGGCAACTGCACTCTAACGTGGAAAACCGTGGCTCATGCTGACAGCTACATGGCCCTTATCGAGACAGCTGGCAGCAGTGTGGAAACCTGCAACACCACCAGCAACAACTGTACCTTTCACTGCCCATGTGGGCAAACATACCTCCTGTCTGTGCTGGCCTTCAACCACGCTGGCAGCAGTCCTCAAGGACAAGTTCTCAACTACACCACTTGTAAGTAGCAGCAGAAAATTATACTTTTTAGTCACGATGAGATGCATTTTCTTCACTCTCTGATCATTCATAAACTTCTTTTAGTGGTGTGTTGCCCAGAGGATGTGTCAGTGTCAGCGGTGAGCACTGACACTCTGGACATCAGATGGATGCCCTCACGGGGGGCAGTGCTGTACGAGACCCGGGCTGCACACAGTTCAGAGGTCATCCTCTGTAATGACACCGCACCGGTGTGCGTCCTCTCTGGCCTCAGCTGTGACACTGCCTACAGTGTGGTGGTGATTCCCTGCAATGATGTGAGCGGTTGCAACCTTGCTTGTAAAGCTCACACCAAAGACACAGGTAGAAAACTTGTGTATATAAATAAGGGTATAAAAACATATCCAAGGAGAAAAAGTCCACAATATCTAAAAAAAAGATGTCTCCTCATAATTTTGAGGGGTCCTTAAACAACGTGGACACCATTAACTCAGCCTTCTCTCCATTCTCGAAGCTCCCTGCATGCCAAACAATGTGATGCTCAATCCAAAGAACTCCTCCTGCGTCACAGTCAGCTGGACAGCAAATAACAGGGCTGCTAATTACACTGTAAGCGCAAATGGAGATGATGACAAACACATCTGTAGCACCAATAAAAGCAGCTGTGACATCACTGACCTTTCCTGTGGCTCCACCTATGAAGTAAGCGTCGAAGCAACCAGCACAGCTGGTCCGAGTTTACCCAGCTACTCTGAGTTTCTAGAAACAGGTGAGCAGTCGAATGCTGTCGCTCACGAACGGTCAGTGCTGCTTCCTGACCTTTCTTGCTTAACTTTACAACTTTGCATAACTTCATATGTGACTTTATTCCAGGTAATTATACGGGACCTAAAAGAGTTTATGTTCAATTAAACACTTTGCCCATCTTTACATCAATTTTTCTAGTTTACAAGAATTATATTTAGACACTTTTGCCTAGCTGCAATATAAAAATATACTGAACTGTACATTAATTGATATGTTATAACTATTTCCCACACCTCATCTTCTATCGCAGAACCGTGTTGCCCAGTGAATCTGACGGTGGATCAGGTGACCCAGGCAATCACCAACGTGTCGTGGTCTCACGCCAAAGGGGCACGCTTGTTCATCGCCACTCTGACATCATCACGCGGTCATGCCCGCTGCCATACCCAGGACTCCCACTGCCTCATGGGATGCATCACCTGCAGCACCAACTACACTGTCACCATGGAGGCAATCAGCCATAACGGACGCAGGTCCAACTGCACCTATCAGGGTTTCTCATCAAGTGAGTGATGTCTTCTAATAAACCGTGACAATAAGTAACAAAGAGTGGTCAGTGAAAGATAAAAGAAAACATAAAACAGAAGAGGTGTGGACAAATTTAAAGGCTAAAATGATCTGTCAGAGAGCTCTGACAAGTTTATTAAAACATGCACACATCTATTGTGGTTTTACTTTGGTTACTCGTTTGAAATATGTACATAGTTTTAAATAATCATGGCAATTTACGTGCATATCATGCAATGACCCAAAGGATAAGGCATCAGACTCCTCTAATGGCTTTGGTCACAACCCCCAGCCACCTGCTGATCAAACCTTCTGTTTACCAAGGACAGCCAATCCAAAGACGGCTGGCTTAAAAAGAGGGTTGCCATCAAAGGAGAAAAGTTAAAACAACTCTTTTAGAGAGAGGATGAACTGAGGATCATGTGAATCATGCAAAATTACTAAAACAGAGTATAAGACTAAAAATATGGAGGTGCAAAGGAGCATAGTAAGTCACGTAAAAAAACTAATTTATGACTTAAAGGCCTTTATTTTATGTATTGAAGTAAAAACTTACGAGGAATTGTGGAAATTTTTTAAAAGTATCAAGATAAGTGTATACAAACAGAAGATATGCCTACCGATAAAAGAGCAAAACCAAAGCTGTTACAGTCATAGTAATCTGTTTTTCTTCAGCCTTTAATTGCAAAGTAGTATTCTAGTCAGAAGACATGCATCACTTCATTAACATGTCTTTGTCGCAGGTCCCTGCTGTCAGTCTGGTGTCAAATTATACAGCACGTCCAGTAACTCTCTGCGGGTTTACTGGCGCAGCACTGGGAGCAACCACAGCTCCATCGCAGAGATGGTGGGGAGCAACAGCAACTACAACTGCACCGCAGCTCCTGGAGACAACAGCTGTGACTTCGGCAGCGTCCAGTGCGGGGACGTCTATCATGTAGTGGTCGCTCCACTCACACAAGAGGGCAGCAAAGTCCAATTCTGCCCGGAGAGACTGTACTCGGGTAACTCAAAGTGAAATTGTATAAAATTAGACTTTGTGTGTATTTTATTTTCCATTGATTATATTATTATAGCGATCGCTTTCACACATTTTTCTCATTACTTCCATGTTTCGTCAGGGTAAAGTTTTATATAAACATGAATCAGTAACTGTGATTAGAAAAAAAAGTACCTCAGATTTAGACTTTTCTGTTTCTGCTCTTTTAGTCACCTGTTTAGGAGACAACATTGGCACAGGTAAGTTTGCCATCTTTCTAGATTTTTTTGAATTTGGATTCAAAAAATGTTATTTTGGATTGCATTAGATTGTAAAAAAAAAAAAAAATGCATGCATTTTTTTTCTAAATATGCTTCAATCTCTTCTCCATCAGTTATTTACAGAGGGAAGAGAAGCGTGGACTAGCATGTTTAGCAACAAATGGTAAGCAGCTGGCTAAAGAGAGCGCATATAAGCTATAGCAGTGGTGTCAAAAATATAGCCCGAGGGCTCGAATCAGTAAAGACTTCAATCTGGTGCACTGGACAGCTTTGGAAAATTTGAAGGAGGAATTTTTAGCTTTTCCTGGTGATAAAGATCCCTGATACCCACAGACATTTATACTACACTAAAGTCTAACTGTTATAGATCAACATATGGGTAAAAATAAAAAATAAAAAAGGACATTTTCTCTGAATTAAGTTTGATGTTTTGATGTTATGTTTGAGTTCCCAGAACCTTTTCTGTAATTTTACACATGTATCATGCAGAAAAAAAACTACACAAAAGGTATGAAATATAAAAAGATGAAAATTATTAAGATAAGATTCAAAAGTCTTCCATCTGAAACTTTGTCAGCACCACTCCTTTTAAAAAAAAAATGTACCATAAATGCCACATACAAGTATCAGAGTTCACTTTCTGTTTTTATGGTGCTAAACTGTGGAACGGTCTATGTCTTGAATCTATGATAACATTTTTAATGACAGTTAAAATAATTGACCATCTTTTGTCTCTACCGTCTTGTGTATATTAATGTCTATCTTCTGGCTACAAAAAACACAGCGACACTTGACATTGTTGTCATCAGATTTGAGCACATTAAACCAATGAGCACAAATATTGCAGGTCAGTATTCAGTTTTCATGGGTTTTGATCTTTTTCCTCGACAGAAAACATGTTCATCCTCCTCTTCCTCATCCATCACCCCCATCCTCACCGGAATGATCCCAGCCTCATAAATATATAGAGAAACAACCACAAATGTTTAGCCATGAAACATGTTGGTATAATGTTTGATGATTTTTATGTGGCATAGGAAAGCAAACCCACAGTCTGCTCCAACATTTAAGATTCAAATCTGTGATCTGTGAAAATCACACATTAAAGTTAAAGTAACTAAAGTTATGTTAAATTGGGGAAATTCTAAATTAATTTTAACCACAAATTACTGGATTTAATAGGAAAAAGATTTTTTTTTTAAACTGTTAAAAATTGCAATTGATAGTTGATAGTAAAACATTTACCATGCTTGAATAGCTAATTCAAACTACATATGATGGATTTTTCTTCTTCAGTTCAAGAAATTTGTCATAGAGATGACTGAAGCACAATAAATGTGTAGCTCATTGTCCTCCTGACAATCAAGGAACACGAACTGATATATTCATCTTTAAATACACGATTTTTTTCCCTTTTAAAACAACAGTTCTCTGTTTTATATTGTTAGAATGTAATGAACTGCTTTCAGTACGTGTCATTGTCTCAAAGTGATGGAAATTCCTGGTAATAAAGAACTCCCAGCATCATCATCATATAGTGTTTTGTTTTGGATGTAGATATGTGATCTGTAAATCAGGATGCTGATAATGCTTTGTTAGTTAGATCTGTTTAACAGTCACATGGCAGCAGTTACTATATTCAGCCTGTCCTGCTGACATTCAAACCAAGCATGAGAATGGGCAAGAAAGCTTGTTTAAGTGAATTTCAATACATTAAACTGATGATGTAGAAGTCTCAAACACTCATAACCTCATGTATCAACGATACATTTGGCTTTAAAGGGTTAATTCTGTTAGAAGCTGTTTTGTTGTTTCTGAAACTTTCCCTTCTTCAAGATCAACTGTATTTTCTTCAAACTGATTACACATCAGTGAACACTTGGCTCTCTGATGAGAATGTTATATTTGGTAAGGCAAACAGCATCATCTTCATCTTTGTGTTACATTTGAAATTTAATCAAATCTGATCACGTTGGGTGACATGTTTGAAGTCTGGACTTACATGCAGGTAATATGTTAGACTGGACTAAAATGTTACAAGTTTTAGATATATTTATCAATACATTTATAAAGTTCTGACACTGTAAGTGAACCAGAAAATCGGATAACCAAGTTGCAGAGAAAGCAATTTATGAAGAGGTCCCAGAGCTCTGTGCCACTGCCTCCAGCTCTCCCATAAACAGAGGTCTCTAAAATCAGAAATTTGGCCTGTAACATCTTTTGGTTTTCACACTCCCCTATCTCCAGAGAGTCAAACATAAATGGACAATCATACATAACATACAGTAGCTGTAAATATAGGGATTGTTTTTTAACTTCAGAGTATAAAAGACATTAATCAGAATGTCCTTGTGATGTAGGAGTTTGTGGTCTTTCCTTTTTTGCAACCAGCCTCAACTAGACAACTAGAGTTTGTGTCACTCCCACATTGGCTTCATTTTTCAGCTCTGCCAGTTGCCACCTGTTTCAAATGTCAAACCTTGAGGTTTTTTATTAGGTCAAGCTCAGTAATACCGGGAAAGATACACTGGCTTTATATAATGCATTGAAAAAAGTTTTCAAAGTCTCAAATTACACAAATAGTTCCCAAACACCAGACATTATTCCTGCTGAAAAACTGCTGCCACGTTTTACATTGAAAACAGAGAAAACTTCCCTCCATCCCTCTTTTTGTTGATTCAGGGCATCTCTGGTTGCCTGGGGCTGCTGGAGGGGCAGCCTGCCCCCATTTAGGGAATACTGATTGGTTCTCAGGTTGAGTGGACCAAAGCTTAAAAGAATCCAGCAAACGTTTTGTATTTGACTCCCTTATATAGTAAACTAATTTTAATCCCGCTCTCATTGTTAAAGATGGGGTTGTTGGGAGCCATAGGCTTTTCTTTAGCTTTGATAACTCTAACTCAGGTAAATACAACTTTTAAACTTGTTGAAATTTATCAAATGATCAATATTTATCAATAACCAAAGAAAAATAATGTTCTATTGTTTTTATTTGCAGACACATGAAGGTGCAGAAGGTAAGAAAATGAAAAAAATGTCATTTAAATAATCTATCCATTTTTTAAATACAAAGGCATGATTGTGAATAAAAAAGCACTACAGATGGATTCAAATAATAACAAACTTTTTTTGTGTGTGTAGCTGCATTATTTGCTCCTGTACAACCTTTAATAACAAAGCTTACTGCATGTGCTTCCATTTATTCCAGAGTGCAAAATCTTGTCAGCAAGTGCCTCAAATGCATCATCAATTCTAGTAAAATGGGAAAAGCATGATGGAGCGACCAGTTATATTTTGGAGCTTCGAGAGAAAAACTCTCCGCAGTCTGCACCGATTACAGCGCCCATATTCGGACACCAGACTGAAAGGAACGTCTATGGTCTAAAACCAGGAACTGAGTATAATGTGACTGTCAAAGCTTTTGTCTTCTTCAGTGTGGCGTGTGTGAATTCAACCCTGGCTTCCACAGGTAAGTTCAACATTTTTATCAGGGGTCAGTGCCCACATGCATAAATTCACGTAAAACTGCAGTATTTATAAACACATCAAATACATCCACAATGAGCTGATAAATAACTTCAGTGACCAAAAAGCTATTCATAAAAGAATACCTCATAAAAGAAAAGCCAGTTGTCCCTTTATGCTAGAACGGTGCTATTATGCACAGACTTAATACAGATCAACACTACTTAGCACCCTTAAGGGAAATTATTAAAATCACACTTTAATAGCATTATGGTATTATTTTCTAAATCACTTCACTCTTCTCCTCCGCAGTGATTTAAAGAAAAGAAAAGCACATGGTAAGTGAATGTATTATATCTGACATGTAGCTTTGTGCTTGAATAAACAGAAAAAAAAACCCCATTTGGTGAAGATAGAGACTCTGTAATTCCTTTGTGCTTTTTTAAATTTAAGTTTTAAAAATATGGCAAATGATTTTAGCTAGTATCTGCAAATTTCTGCTATGTTTTGTTTTGTCATTTTTCTTTGCACAACGATGAAACACAGTTTGTAATTCTGTGTTGGCCACACTGACATGTGTACCTATATGTGCACATGAGTGACTTACAATAAAGAAACAAAAAAAACTAAAAATACCGCAAACTGAATACAATGTTGATGTGTCTTGATGTTTTGCTTCCACAGAAGATATTACACAACATATTCATCATACGCTAATACACCACAGGAAGAAAGTCGTGCTCCTAAAGGAACAAATGTCAACCAGGAATCAGTCATGGAGCAAGAAAATGAGAAATGGTTTTGTTAAATGATTTTCATGTGTTGAATGAAAAAACAAGTGTAACAGCAGTTCTTTCTGTGTGTTCTGCTCAAAATATATCAGAAAGGGCATGTGGTGGAAAAATCTGCGTAACCACACAGGTGTAGCTACCTGCTGTAGCAGCTGCTTGTGAACATGGGAGAGACCTCTTCTCTTTTTTAAAGTTTAAACCCAGGCAGGAGGCATGTTGGTGATGAAGTGCTAATGAAGACACCGCTCTGTGAATCTTTTCCTGATCTGCCTGTTTGCTTTAAATTCTCTTTGTGCTATTTATGATTATGAGAATTACATTTTAATTTTGTGCAGCATGTGTGTAAAAATGAGCCTACTGCAGATAGGTGGTTTCCAGCATCAATTTGCATTTGAGAGTAAATAATTAGTTCTTGTGTAATTCTATGGTAATAATTATGCAAGAAATATCTTCTCAGTGACAACATGTTGTATTCTATTTATTCCATGTCAATAGTGAATCTAGTTCTAATAAAACTGAATTAAAGTTCTTTAACAAAACTGATATTCATGCTGTTGGTTATCAATGCAAAACACCTTTACTCAGTACCATATTCACTCAAACTGGAAGCCAAAATGATTACCTCTCATTTGTTAATACACATCATTCCTTCTTTCTACCAAATACCAATGATTGGAAAATTACTCATTATTAGAACATCTCTTATTTCTGTTAAAGATTTTTGTTTCCAGCAGAGATGCAATTACCTGAAATGTAAAGCTGAACGTCATCAGTATGCAGACTGACTTTAACAATGAGGGAAGCTATATTTGATGTTAAACCCACAATTACAGTGAGTTAGAAGAAATTCATTGCTGCAGTTCAATATTATGGTGTTCACATATTTTTAATCACCAGTATCGCAGAAGAACACACAGAGAAGAGAGCTCAGATTAATTAAACACCCTACAACGTGCCTTTACATGAGACAGCCCATATGGAAAAGAAATAGTAAAAACTTATATGATTTACTCATGAAAGTGGCCACTTTCTCATTACTTTCATATATTTTTTTAGTAAGTATCCAAAACATACAAGTTTCATTATATAATTATTCAAGGGATCTTATATCTGTTTTCACCCTTTATGCTTTTCATACAAGTTTCACACAAGACAGATACAAACTTTATAAGATTTATATATATCTTTTCCATATGGGAGCTGCAGCTTTGCACGGCGCTCCTCCCAAAAACATTGGTTGCCATGGACTTTTTCATAGTGCAAGTTTCACTTGGCTGAAGTCTTTGAAATCACAAATGGCTCTGGTATTATGTTCAGCGTACTGTGAACAGTGCTGGTTATCAGTAAGGAAACTGTAACTCTCTGTAGGGAATAGTTGGCATTGAATAGTAAAACATGAGCCATGACTCTGGCAAAAGGCATTTTGTCGAGACATCTAGATCTTCGCAGCTTGTGTAACAAACACCAAATTGAGATGTATAATTTCCTTGCAAAAAGCACGCACATAATAAAAAAACCCACCACATTAACATTCATTTCTCAAAGCACTCAAAACATGAAGGGAAATTTTTTTCTGTGTGTCCTCAAACCTGTTGAGGCTTTCTCAACCTAGGCTAACTTCATGCCGTGATGGTGACCGTGAAACCATATTTTGTCACAGTATAACATTTCATCAGATTATGTCTCATGAGGTTAAAGAGACATTTAGTAGTCAGGGGAACCCTGAGTTCCAGTGCAGGGCTGCAAACAGGAAATTACTCAGGAATCATTCAAGTAATCATTACATTTGTGAGCTCCTGTAGATTCTTCTCCGTTTATAGGCGTTGCTCAGCTGACCTGTGCTGCTTCTGTGGCTTTGACATTTACTGCTCTTTGTGAATTTAACAAGCAGTTTTCCACGATGTATGGAAGCAGTTGTTACACGAGCCACCGTGGCAGTTTTCCAACCCTTTGTCAGTATAAAGCTAAAACTTGGCAATTGTTGCTAAAGACCATCTTCACTTTCAATTCTGCTCAACTGCAACCAAAGTCTTTCTAGAAACAAATCCTGCCACGTGGCAACCTTCTTAAAAAGCATCCCAGAACCTATTTAGGAACTTCTTTTATTTTCGCGTATGGATGTACTTAACATTTGAGTTTATTCTGTTAGTAAAGTAAAAGTGGTGTCAATGATTACAACAACTTTTCATCTAACTTCCACATCAGAAAGAACTACATTTTGGGTGTGGAAAAGTATGCCTCTCTCTTCTATATTGTTCATTAAAGTATGCCTTTGTGTCTTACTTTGTGCCAAACTGTGCCATTTCCTGTATTAGGTGCAGTGTAATTAAACTGTGGATGAATACCTGGAGAAAGTACCAGACTGAAAAACATATTTCCATAATGCTGTGAAACTTCCAACAGATGTCTGAACAATGGCCTTCATCATAGTAGGGCAGTGGTTCTATAGCTTCTTCTGCTATGTCCCTTCCATTGTGCAATTTACAAATAATTACATTTCATCCTTACAGGTTGTATTTATCAAGTTTATTTCTTTATTTATTACAAAAAGTCAACAGCTTTGATCACTTATTTTGCAGAAAATACTTGAACTCTACTCTAACTCAAATCCTTCAGTGATGAGAATTTTAAATGCATTATTCTAAGTTTCTTCTTTTGATTCACAGCATTTCTCCAGTATGCACATAGTTATGGTTAATTTCTTGTCAACATGTTCTTATGTTCTTGTTTTAGACATTATGCTTGACAAAAATGTAAAGAAATGTGATTATTATTTAAACATGAGTTGGTTAAGGGATGCTGGGATGACATGTTAACACCTAGCAGTGAGCATAAGAACCTGACGTTAAAGAAAAATTAACTGTTATTGATTAACATAATAATTCATTATTATTATTGTTATCACCATCATACAGATATAACACGATAAATTATGAAAAAATGCAATTACGCACTAACTGAAATCAGTGTGAATTTTTTCTATATATTTTTATTTTAGCATGTGCATAACATCACTAATATAACCACTATTATATTGTCTAGGGTACACTGTATGTTATACTGAATAGATGATGATGACTACCTTAAACTCTAATATTACTTGATTAAAAGCAGCATTTCCTTCAACATCATCTGCACCATTTTCACTTATACTTCTTTCAACAAAGCAATGTCTCATTTTAATATGACTCACTTCACCAGATAGGTGGCTGCTTATTTGTGTAACCATAAAAAGTGAGGTTGGAAAACTGCAAAGTGCTCCTATAAACCATTACATTCACAGTAAAACTACAGTGTTTTGTACACTACTGCTCATGAAAGTGTTTTATATTGTAAAGAAATACTGTTATTTTCTGCAGAAGAAGCAGTGGCCTTCAGATTTGTAGAAACAGAGAAAATAAAATGTCTGTCTGAAAAAAGTTTTCCATTTTTCACATAATGTGTGTTTTAAAAATGTTAGCTAAACTGCAATAAAATGTTGGGGTTTACCATTTACCATTTCATGTTTTTACTCTGGTCATTCACCCTCCCTGCAGGAGACCTATGCCCACCAAATGTCAGGGCTCTGTGTGCGGGCAGGTGGAGAATGTGGATCCAAGTGCAGAACTCAAACACTAACTTGAAACTCAAAACCACAGCTTTATTGCTGGCACCAATAAAACAGAAACCAGACATGAACAGACTAACTGGACCACACAGGCAGGATCTGAGGGTACGACGCAACACCGAGCATGGGAAAACACAGGGCTTATATACACAGGGTAGTAACGGGGGAATCGGCAACAGGAGGGAGACACAGCTGGGAGAGATCAGGGCTAACGAGACAGGGGGAACAAAGCCGCACACACTAACATAAGACAAAGACTTTCACAATAAAACAGGAAACATGAATTACAACTCAGAGACACGGACTCAACACAGAGAGACAGAAAATGACACATGGAACTGAACTATACATGAAACCACAATTCCTAAAACATGGATAACAGAAATATGAAACTCTAATAATAATCATCACGACCACAACAAGAGAACAAGAAAACAATCCATGATGCAAAATTAAACCAAAACATCATAAACTCAAAATACTGGGTCCAACGGACCCAGAACCGTGACACCAAAAGAGCAAGCACCTAACTTTGAGACGCCCTAGGGAAATCAGAGATTGAATATATGTATCCTACCAAGCAGCTTTCATGCATAATATTGTCGCTGATTTGAATGCAGCTGTCATTAATTCACCTCTAGGTTCCTTACAGTGTAAAGCCAACTTTATATAAAGATGAGCGTAGCTGTTGTGATGTCAGAAGTTGCTTTGTGGGCTACTGTTTTGGAGTGAAGAGAAAAAACATTTCCAGCATCAGGCTGTAAACATGTTTATTTCTGTTCTAAAGTTGTGCATTTTAACATGGGCGTGAATTAGCATTGACTTGCTTTTAAACTGAAGTGGCCATTCAAGGATCTGCAGTTTTTGTTATCTGGTCAATGGATTCATTTTTAACCACTGGAGATCACCGCTTGGTGAGAAGCCAGAGGCAGAAACAACCCAACCCTTCTGTGTTGTAATGTCATTTTATGGAGGCCGATTTTTGGGAAGTTGCAACACAGGATCCTTAACACCGACCTGTAATATTGTATTCCTCAGGACAATATCACAGCTAAAATATCAAGATGTTCACATCATTTGTTCATAATTGCTCTTTTGCCTAAGAACATCTAAAGTTTCCTCACAGTATTCTAGCCCATATCCATTTTCACACTGACTTCCTTTTTTGTAATACACGAGGAGGAACCATAGGCCTTTATTCAAGTGTGACAAAGATCTTTTTCAGCCCAGCATGTAGCCTACATAATGTCAGCTCTGGGATTAAGATATCTAGGAAGAAATCAGCTTCACTTTTTGTTTTGTTTACATTCCTGACTTTAGTTTCAGGTGCATTTCTTTTCTTTGCTTAAGCAGCCCCTCCCAAGTTCAGGTCATTTACCGCGCTCTCATGTATTGTTTCTTGAAGAAAAAGAAACCACTAAATGAATAACGATGTGTAAACATTCAGTTACTTCGACAGAAAAGAAAAAAAACAACTGAACAAATGAATCAATCATGCTTGGGTTAATGAGCAGTAAGGCTTAATAGGTCAGTAACATTATGTCGCAAACTACGGCTCCAAATATTAGGTACGACAATGCTGTGTTAACATGTGACATATGACTTATGTGGATGAATTAATATTTTTTCTCTTGTGATTTAATAAACACGACTGAACTGAGAGATCCTAAAACTAATCTTTTGTTTTCTGTAGTTTAAAAAACAGAAGACTTGCCACAATGTCATACAATAAATGAATTCTTATCAATGACTTTGAACAACAAAAAGACTGTTTGATATTGCAAATAATAAACACAAAATAATAGATACTACAAATAGACAGCAAGGAAAATGCCTGGATCGAGGTTATGGCTGCTGATAGACTGAATAAGAGGAAAAAAGAGAGAGGAAGTGAGAGAGGGTGATGACCTTCCTGTCATCCTCATTTCAGGTAAACTCTCATCCATTTATCCATCCCGCCCTCCATCCCTCCCTCATGCTGTGTTCCCAGGGCAGCTTATGCTGCCTGGGGCTGTTGGAGGGACAGCCTGTCCTCTATTTGAGGAATACTGATTGGTTCTCAGGCATACTGAGTTAAAGCTCAAAAGAATCCAGCACACCTTTTGCATTTGACTCCCTTGTATAGTAAAGTAATTTTAATCCCGCTCTCATTGTCAAAGATGGGATTGTTGGGAGCCATATGCTTTTCTTTAGCTTTGGTAAGTCTAACTCGGCTAAATATAACTTTTTATGTTAAAATCTATAAAACTGAAACAGTTGTATGATTTTTCATTGTTTTTATTTACAGATACTTCACATTGCAGAAGGTAAGAAAATGGAGACATTTGCGTGACTATGCAGGTCAAAAGAGCTATGTATTAGCATAATTTGGTCATTTTTAAACTTATGACCATGATAATGACTAGACTATAATAGAATAGAAAATATCATTAAAGCTCAAGATGTCACACTGGCTTCTGTTCAGTGTGACATATATGTGGCTGTATTATTTGTTGCTGTGCAACCTTTAATGTCAAAGTTTATTGCAGTGCATTTCCATTTCTTTCAGGATGCAACATCGTGTCAGCAAGTTCATCAAGTGCCTCATCAATTTTGGTAAAATGGAAGGAATATCCTGGAACAACAAACTATGTTTTGGACCTTCGGGAGAAAAACTCTCCACAGTCTGCACCAATTATAACGTCCATATCCGGATCCCAGACTGAGAGGAACATCTTTGGTCTAAAACCAGGAACTGAGTATAATGTGACTGTCAAAGCTTTTGTCTTCTTCAGTGTGGCGTGTGTTAATTCCACTCTGGCTTCCACAGGTAAGTCCAACATTTTTACAACAACACTGATTGATCATGATTGAGAATACTGTCATTTTTTATGTTGACTTCCTTTAGCAGTTTATGTGAAATAGTCTCGCCTGCTCTTTCCCACCAGTCCCTGACACATCACAGATAGTTGAAGGGCAAGCACTATCAAGTACTTCAATCAAAGTAACATGGACAACAGTGCCTTCAGCACAGAAATACTATCTAGAGGTGTACTCTCAGACCACTGGAACCGTGATGAACTTTACATACACCAACACCACAGCTGTGGTAAGAAACCTGCAGCATTCCTCCAACTATGACTGCTATGTCTACACAGTTAACCAGGCAGGCCTGGGAAGCAGAAGCAAAGTGAAGATCATCACAACCTGTAAGTGACCAACTTCAATTAGAATGTAGAAGTGTTTTAGGGTGGATGGGTATTTTATAGTCGCTCTCTGAAAAACAGGTAACTCTTGCAAATGTTTGGTAAATTTAAAAAAGAGAACGTTCAAAGAAATCTCATGACTTTTTCAGGGGGACAGGAGCAGATATTCCAAAATAAATGCATAGAAAGTGAAAAATTACATTAAAGCTATGCATTTATAAATGGTAGCTTGACCCTTTTTAATCAAAGGTCTCTAAGAATTAGAAACTTGTGTAGAAAAAGTATTTCACTGATTTGTGTCAACTATTTAAGAGTATTCATATCTGAATAAATCCCACTCTCTTTCAGTGGTGCAGCCTCCAGTCGGTATTACTGCAACACAGACTAACCAGGTTACGGCAAGAATAACGTGGGAGCCTGTGAATAGGGTCCTTTTATACCATGTCAGGATTCGCAACCTAGATGATCCCAGCAGTCAACCCTCTTCATACAATGTCTCAGACACCAAGCTGGATGTTCAAGGCATCCTCCCATGCTCCACCTATCTGATATCAGTGTTCTCATACAGCATGTTCTTGGTGCCGAGCGAGCCCACGGACTACACATACACCACCAACAGTGAGTCTGCAGAGCCACACAATATCAATAACTTGGTGATTAGGATCTAGGTCAGCCATTCTCTCTGAAGCGTCCCTTTCAGACACTTAGAATATGATCCTCAAGGACAATTCAGATGTTCTGAAAACCTATTTGTTAGGTTAGGTGGAGGCTGATGGGAAAAGAGACATGTGAGAAGATTATTTGGGTTTTATAGCACTCTACTATTAGATATGAGGTTTCCCTTCAAATACAGATTAGAGGCAATGTAGCATCAAACATCAGTGAAATGATATAATTTTCTGAAATAAAATTATATTAATGCGTTGCTTGCAGAGCTGACACCTGTTTCATCAGTATCAGTGGACTACAGCTGTACCACTAACTCTGTCACCGTGTCTTGGCCGGCTGCTTCGGGGGCCACGTCCTACAGGGCCGTGGCAGTTGGCAGTAATGGCACACAGCTGGAATGCACCAGCCAAAGCACCAACTGTCCAATTAAAGAACTGAGCTGTGGCCAGGAATACAAGGTGTATGTAATGCCCATGTCAGACAAATGCAAGAACTTCATCCACAACACCTCAGCTTCTTTTAATACTGGTGAGACCGAATAAACACACACACACAAAGAAAATAAAGCAATGGGGTTCCCTTTAAAGTCTGTTTTTATCAGGGTTTTTATGAAGTGTGTAAGCAGCATACCCAACCAGCTGAGCCTTTGTTCACAGCGGGATTGTTTCCTTCTTCAGCTGTAAAAGCTGAAATAATCCATTTTGTTTTAAATAAGGAAGAATCTGAGAGCTCATATTCCAAATACACGTATAGGTTTGGTATTGAAAAATCTGGCATTTTACTTTTAAGTTTTAAAATAAAGAAGCCAATCTGAAGAGGGACTAAAAAGAATGAAGAAGAAATATAAAGGAGTTTGTTTTAACAAAGAAATGTAAAGCAGTGATTCTCTATTGATGTCCCACAATTAGGTATAATTGTCCACAAATCAAGCATAAGGGGCATAAGGTGGTCTAGTAAGTGGTCACGTATTTCAAGCTTCTACCTTGTAAGGGAACTTCTATAAATGTCAGACTTTCAGAAAGCTGCTCTTGAACTACTGGAGACAATATACAACTCTTTTCATAAGATCAGCAGAAGGCCTCATCCTGTTACACAAGCATGTGTAAAATGTTTTTAATGCTCCTTTAGATTAGACGTTGAAACACTGAACATCTTTATCGGGAGAGACGATTCATAACTAGCAGTATTTTTACCTATTGCATGATTTCTATTGGTAAATATTTGGCCCTCCAGCAATAGTCAACTGGATGTCAGGACTTTATTGTCTATTTTGGGCAGGCAGTTAATCTTTTCATCTCACATATCCCTCCATTCAGTCGGGGATCTCGGAGCTGAGAGTGCGTGTTCAGCCCCACCCAATGGGTCACATTGTGCTTGGCTAAGTTGTCGTGACTTGGATGCTGCTGAATATAATTTCATGACAAGCAGCTCTAACATGTCAACCACCCACGTATTTAATTCGGGACAATGAATCCTTAAGTCAATCGAGTGATAAAACACCTTTTTAAAAAGAGCAAATCCCTGGAAAGGGCAAAGAAAAACTCTATTTTTTATAATAACAATAACAAGCTCCACCAATCAGCTACAAATTAATTTTAAGACAAGGATTGATGTCAAATTTAAGAAGAGGGCTTTTTCCAAGTATATTACACCCACTTGTTTTTACCTCAGGATAGCGATTACTGGTGTCACATTGGTCTTGCGCCTAATGGGAATACTTGTTTACAAGTTTTTCATTCCAAGTTCACACACTTGTTTTAGTGATCACTAGGCGTCTCCTTTGAAAACTGGGTCTCCTTTTGAGATTTGCTGTCTATATCATATTGTGTTGTGTTCAGCCAGTTAAGAATGAGCCTGTGTTTAAGTGAAACCTGAAACATTATACAGTGAAAAGCAACACTGGAGCGCAATCTTTAGTATCAGGGCGTTTTAACCTGAACAGAGATTTGAGAAGTTCACCTTTGATGAGGATATTTAATCCAACCAGTTTTGTTTGTTTGTTTTTAGCTCTCCTGCTATCCATCCATAGATAGCTCTACCATCCATCCTTTATATACAGCATATACGTCATGTCTGTGATGTGCTATTTTTTAAATGACTCTATGTCTTCCCATCAAGCCCCTTGTCCTCCAGCCAACCCGATGTTGTTGCGGGACTGCGACACTGATGTCATCATTTTTTCATGGAATCAGACAAACGAAGTAAACCACTACTTAGCCAGGGCAGTCGACTCCAAGGTATTATATTTTAGATTTACAATTGCTTATTTTTGTCAAATAATAATTGCACAACCTTTTTTCCGCCAATAAAAACATCTTGCTGAGAACTGAATGAGAAGATTAATTTATTAAGCTTTAGAAAATCTGGTAGGCAGATTTCATGCAGAACTAGATAGTCTGTATGAACATTTCCAGCCAGTTTCTTAAACTAGCTCCTTAATCTTTGCTTGTTTAACACTGTTTTTCTCATCTCTTCAAATTCCCAAGACTTTATCTACCTAAGTAGAAAACAGAATCATAGAAGTTGGATTTCAAAAAGAAAGTTTATGAGAGTCTTGGCATACACATGATCTTAAAGTGGTCAGATCAACAGAAACCTAAAAATTTTCCCTCAAATGTTGACCTTTGTGATAAACTAGAACATGTAAATTAGCACTGGCTAAATATTAAATATTCTTCTTTGCACCCAGGGAATGGTCAGGCAATGCATGACTCAAGGAAACAATTGTTATTTCACAAATACATTCTGTGGACGGTACTACTCCTTCACAGTTCAATCTGTGTCTGGGAGTTGCTCAAGTGGCTTCAGCTCTCCTGTTGGCGTTCGCACAGGTATGATTTCAATAAATCTGCAACATAATTTTGGGTAACTAATGTCCCATTTTCTAGTGAATGATTTGACAAATTTATCTCACTGGGGCTAACTATTTAAATAGTCTTTTATCTGCAAATGATTACATTGTTAACATTCCAAATTGTAACAGTTTTTGAACAGGAAATTTAACGTATTCCTGGTTCTGAGAGAAACTGAAGTGCGTTCTCATATCAGCTCTCTGTGATGAATGTGATGAATCCAATTTACAATTCAATATCAGTTGTGTTCAGCTTCTCGTTTATATAAATGCAAACATTTTAGTACATTTATGCAATTCTTTATTTCCACTCTTTCCAGCACCCTGCATTCCGCAGAATCTGGAAACAGTAGCCGACTGCAGCGTTGACAGTTTGCTCAGCAAGTGGGACAATGCTGAGGGGGCACTGTACTACACCGTGGCAGCTGTGGGCAACTACAGAAACAGCAGCTACAACTGCAGCTCAGTGTCCAACAGCTGTGTTATGAAGGGCGTCAAGTGTGGAGACCATCTGACCATCACCATCAGATCTTTTGACAATGACTGTCCCAGTCCAACAGTGCTGGGGCCACCGGCTGAGACAAGTGAGGAACACATGTTAGAGCAGGGGTGGGCAATCTCAGTACACGAGGGCCGGTGTTCCTGCAGGTTTTAGATCTCACCTTGGGTCAACACACCTGAATCACATGATTAGTTCGTTACCAGGCCTCTGGAGAACTTCAGGACATGTTGAGGAGCTAATTTAGCCATTTAAATCAGCTGTGTTGGTTCGAGGACACATCTAAAACCTGCAGGGACACCGGCCCTTGTGGACTGAGATTGCCCACCCCTGTGTTAGCGCCTCAGACATCTGCATTTGCATTCACTCCATTAATCCAAAAGAGCACAGACCCATTTTTACTGCCAGGAAAACTATAGTAGAGCCGATGTTAAAACTTTAACATGACTTTCCTCAGTGTGTAAAGGGGCAGTGACACAGGTTCTTATGGGTTAATTGGTTTATACAAATCTTAATGATAACTAAGATTTTATCAGTAAAACATATTTAGTATGCCAACCAAACCAATCTCAGTGTTATATTTACATATTTGCATATTTCGATTAATTAAATGTTTATTTTTAATAGCATTGGATTAATTGAGCCAATATTTTATATGCAACAGGATAATCTGTATTGTATCTACATTACTCTAAGTTGCATTACTGCAAATTCAGCTGTTTACATATTAAAGTATGATAATAATAATAAAAAAAAAAGATGGCTCACAATTTACTTACTAAAGAATCAGTGTGTAGTATTTAGTGGTATCTTGCGTTGAGGTTGCAGATTGCAGCTAACTGAATACCTGAACCTTACCAAGCATGTAAGAGAACCTATGGTGGTAGTAATGTTTACACAGGTGGTTCAATCTAGGCTCAGTGTTTGGTTATAGTAAAACATGGCAGCACAACATGATGCAGTCTATGGTGGATGACCCATTCCTACACAGCTATGCAAGATTCATTCTAAGCTTGACAAATGATTAACTGCAAGTGAAAACATTATGAATATATTATATTACATGTCTTTGTTACATTTTACCAGTGGATATATATAGAATATAGCCAATAAACAAGCAAGTACTAATTCTATTTCCAAAGAACAATGTTTTTTAATGTCTTGCTGCATAATTTAATTGATTATCTTAAAAGTTTTGGACTGTTGGTTTGTTAAAAAAAAACCTGTAAAAGACATGACCTGAAACTGTAGGAAATTTTGACTAGAATTTTCAAGCCTTTTATAAAGTTGAAGAGTAATTAAAAGAAATCTGTAGATGTATTTGCAATAAAAAAAACTAAAAACTAAAAATAGATCGTTTACTTAATTCTAGTACTGTGAAAGTGTTCCAGGTTGGTATTATTATTAACTTGCTTGCTTTCTACCTCAGCCCCATGCACTCCCCAGAACATCTCAGCAGAGAGAAATTGTGCAAAAGACTCCATCTCTGTGAAGTGGGAGATGAGCAACGCAGCACTTTTCTATGTTGCAATGGCAAAGGACAGCAATGGGGTCATTCATAGCTGCAACTCCTTGGATATGTTGTGTATGATCAGTGGCTTGAAGTGCAGCACCAGCTACAAAGTCTATGTTATTGCCTCCAACTTCATGTGCAACAGCTCTGAGAGTGACATGTTTACCATAGAGACAGGTAACCTCTAGTGAAGATGCTCATTTAGTTACTTTATGTAAAAGTTGCCAAGATGTGCATCTTTTTTCTGAGTGAGCATTAATGACTAAAATGTCACAGTCATATTTGCACATTTCTTTTATTTTATTAAAAGTTAAATACAGTTTTGTTTCTTTCTGATTGATAATGGCCCACTTGTGTCATTTCAGTTCCCTGCCCACCAAATAACCTCACTGCCACCCTGGACTGTGCAGCCAATGAGGCTCTGATTTCGTGGCATGGAAGTGTGAGTTCCTACACTGCTACCATTATAGATTCAAGTCAGCGACTTTTAAGCTGCAGTTCCACTGCAACCAACTGCAAAATACCTAACCTGAAATGTGGCGAGCTCTACACTGTGACTGTCAGCCAGCATGACGGCAACTGCTCCAGCATGCCCTCTACGCACATCTACATGGAGTCTGGTAGGAAAATTTTCAAAATACATTAAAAACTGACCACATGTCAATTTGTCAGATCTAGCGTAGTGCTGATAGTCTGAAAAGGCCTAAAATGCTTTTTGTACACAGAAAAAACAGTTTTGATTTATTGTAACAAAAAGGTGTGTTCCCTCGGACTTTCCTGAGACCACAAGAGTCATTTTGCTCCACCAGCACCTGACCAGTAATCACTAACCAGGGGCTACATCCATTTATGAAGTCTAGAGCTTAGCAGTTTGGAGTCAACTGATTTTGACACTAGACAGAGAACTGACCGAGAAACTGAGGGAGACTACACACTTGTACAGTAGACTGTCAATCGCATGGTAGACCTGCCAAATTTAGCTTCTTAACTCTAATGAATGACATTAATTAAAGTGATCAACATGTTATATTCACTAATGCTACAACACTGAGCCCTATACTAGCAATACTAGGAAAGTATTTACAGAGGTCATAGATCTTGAAGAGTCATCCCCTGCTGGCCACTAGAAAGAATGTAGGTTACAGGCGCTTTAGCGTTGGCTTAGTTTTCACACCCAGATACAAATGATCTCTTTTCTACTAAGACAGACAGTGAGGCTCTAATATAATGGATCTTTGCCTTTCCATTTCCCTAAACATACTTTCGATATTAAGTTTGATAGAAGTATTCGTTTTGAATATAAAATTAAATGAAAGTTATTGATTCACCAATTCATTTCTTAGCTGCCTGCCTTCACCCAACCTTCTTATTTTTCGTTCAGTTCCTTGTGGGCCAGCCAGCGCAAGTGCCAGGGTGGACTGTGCATCAGGCAATGTGACAATAAGCTGGAACGCATCCCAAAATGCAGAACGTTATATCGTCAAAATCTCAAACGGCACCATGCCGTTGACGTATAACACCACACAGACAAATCTGGCAGTCCACACACTGGAGTGTGGCCAGGAGTACACAGTGAATTTGATGTCCTTCAATGGCAGCTGCGTCAGTCGTCCTTCAGAGTTATATTTCAGGGAAGGTAAGAGAAGTTAACCCTATAAAGTTTTTTTATTTCATTGACATCAGTGGTTCTACTTTGCTACCTACTAAGATAGTTTCTTCATTAAATAACAGCTGAGCTAATCAGAAAATTTCACTCCCAGTTCCATGTGTACCCACTAACGTTGAAACAAGGAGAAGCTGCAGCCAGAATTTTGTGGACGTCATGTGGCAAGCAAGTCGGGGTGCCATAAACTACACTGCTACTGCTCTGGATGCAGATGGCAGTTACTTAAAGTGTACATCCAATGAGACATCGTGCAGGCTGGTCAATGTAATGTGTGGACATGTGTATAATATCAGTGTGGTTGCTGTGGATAACACGTGCACCAGCATGAAGAGCCGCACATTGCAACTACAGATAGGTACACGCTGACAAAAATATAAGTTAACACTGCTTATGTGCAATCACTGTCAAACTTACACCATGCATGTGTTCTGTGTCGTTCCTCTGCAGAGCCCTGTTCACCCTCTCAGCTGACCGTCTCAGTGAACTGTAGCAGTAACTCTGCCAAGTTAGCCTGGCAGAGCAGCCCCAACGCAGTGTCTTATACTGGCAAAGCCATAACCGCAGACGGTCACAATGTGACCTGTTCCACAACGACAGAACTCAGTTGTAATTTGGAGGGTCTGCAGTGTGGAAAGATGTATAACTTCACTGTGTCAGCTTCAGATTATTACTGTCAGAGTCCAGACAGCAAGCCAGTCATCCATACAACTGGTAAGAAGCAGTAGCACCTCTGCTTTTATTCTACGTCCTAATAACCCTCTCGTACTTATCGAATCCCAAACAGCAGTTGAGATATTGCAGACGAGTAAGTCTAACTGTTTTTCTGTCATCTCAGCCCCATGTACTGTGCAGAATATGCTGACCACTCTTAACTGTACCACCAACATACTGACCATCAGCTGGACACCGGGATCCATGCCAGTAAACTACAGCACCACAGCGGTGATGACAAATGGCACTACACTTCGCTGCGTCACGCAGAGTTCTAGCTGTACGATGCCTGAGTTACAGTGTGGACAGCAGTACAGTGTGAGAGTCAAGCCCATCAGCAGCACATGTGAAGGACCCAGCAGTGTCCCGGAGATTGTAAATTCAGGTATTTTAGTTGACTTTTTAAAGTTTATGACTCTACGAGCCATGATCTCACTCGACATTAAAATGTTTTTTTTCTGTCTTCCTTTTCCTCTTTGTCACATCATTTCTCTCACAGTTCCCTGTGTTCCTGTGAACATCCAAACCCTGGTGGAATGTTCCACTAACAGAGTGTGGGGATCCTGGGATGCAGCTCCTGGGGCAATGTACTACATCTCCACACTGAAAGGAGCAGGAGGTTTCTCTACATCCTGTCAAACAGCTAACCAAAGATGCCTCTTCTCTGGTCTGCAGTGTGCTCAGACATACATGTTCAGTGTGATGGCCTCCAACAACAGGTGTAACAGCTCAAACAGCGTCATGGACACAGCAACAACTGGTAAAATATGGACTAAAATA
This sequence comes from Diplotaxodon limnothrissa, assembly GCF_057381915.1. Lineage (NCBI taxonomy): Eukaryota > Metazoa > Chordata > Actinopteri > Cichliformes > Cichlidae > Diplotaxodon > Diplotaxodon limnothrissa. Next base: position 9,807,000 of record NC_140612.1, on the reverse strand, counting down.
TTTTTTGTAGGGTGTGAAAGCACAGCTTACAAATTAGATTTGCTAACAAGTGATTCTTCAAGTTGGGCAAAAGAAGATTATCTCAGCGTTCATTTTCTCCACTTTGACTTCCAGCACCCTGTGACCCTACAAACGTGGCTGCTACTCTGAACTGCCTCTCTGATGTGGTGACGGTTACTTGGAGGGCCAGCGCCGGCGCAAATTATTACACAATCCTGGCTGAGGCCAGTGGACATGTCGACTCCTGTAATTCCACTGGTACTTCCTGTGAACTAACCAAGATGCAGTGTGGGAATGACTACACTGTGACTGTTCTGGCAGGGGACACAAAGTGCAACAGCTCCATATTTGCTAAAACCAACATTACAACAGGTACTTTCATTTTTGGCACAAAGAATGACGTCAGGATAAACTGAGTAGCTCAAATTATCCTCATGCAAAAAAAGAATGAAATCTTAAACTTCCTAAAACTGCCTACAATTATAGATTACTTAACCAGAAAGATTCCTTTAATCAGCACATCTGTAATGTGTTTTGTGTGCAGCTCCCTGTGCTCCAGTAATCCAAGACCACTCACTGAACTGTAGCTCCAACCAAGCTTTGGTCACCTGGGTTAAGGATGAGGATGCCATGACTGTCATGGTCAATGCAACCTCCAGATATATGCAGTCGTGCAGCTCATCTTCCAACAACAGCTGTGTCCTGGATCTGCTGTGTGGAAACACTTACACTGTAAAGGCTGTCGCAAAAGGACCTCAGTGTCAGAGCAAACCCAGCTCTGCTTTTCAGATTGTTACAGGTAAAGAATATAAGAAAAAAATTTGACTTAACAATTGCTGTTTCTTTTTGATGTCTTTCTCTGATTTTCTTTTGAAAACAATTCAGTAGTGGTGGTTTTTATACTTTAAAACAGTACAGTTTTTATAGCAAAAGAAAGAAATCTGTCAGCACAACTTATATATATATAAAAAAAAAGTTTTGTTAAAAAAAAATAATCTTGTAGCCCATTGCCCATATCGTCTTTTTTGTTAATTCACAGAACATGTCCTTTTTCACCGTAGACCCAATTTAAAAAAAACGCACACACATACACAGAAATTTTTCTACTAAATCTTGGAAAAAAAACAGATAATAGTACTTTCTATCATTTATCTATTACTTAATTACTTTGATGTAGTTTAAAAGACCTTGACAGAGGTCTTTATTAGCAGGAAAAGTGTAAAACATCTGAAAATACAGTTAAGTCCAAGTCCAACCAGCTGTCCAGATTAGAGTCTTTGCTTGGCCAATTCTGGCCCCCAGACCTAATGTTTAACAACCCTATCATAAGGTTTAGGGATGGGTTAAAAAAAAGGTTGAAGGTATTCAGGAACTGAACTTGTCTTCTCTCACACAGCACCCTGTACCCCTGCAAACGTGGAGTACCAATACTCCTGTGACACTGGCATTGCTTTTGTGAGTTGGGATGAGACTTTGGGCAGGAAGAGATTCTATGTGCATGCTCAGTCTGGAAATCTCACAGCCTCCTGCAGCACCAGCCAGACTGACTGCTCCCTGCCCACGCTGCTTTGTAGTCGCACATACAATGTAAAAGTAGTAGCTCTGGCTGACTCCTGCAACAGCAGCGTGCCCGGCGTAACGACTATACAGACAGGTAAGACGGAGAGGATGTAGATGCAGGTGATGTATATACAGCTGGGAAAGTCTGTGGGAAATTCAAAAATACTATTTCTGATTACCATGAATACAATTTCCAATTTCCCCATGTTCCCTTTTCTACTATCGTAAGTATCCAAGTGTAGTAAACTGTATATAATACAGTAAATTCTGTATTTCTTTTAAAATACTTAGTTGAAATGCCGAGTAATGCATTGGATTAAAAATTATTTAACACATTTATTTAAAAAAATATATATAAATGTAACTTTTAGCAAATACATGGCTTAAGATAGCGGTCCCCAACCCCCGGGCCACGGACTGCTACCGGTCCGTGAGATGTTTGGTACCGGGCCTCGAGAGTTGAGGCGGGCGTGAAATCTATGGTTTTCAGGGTTTTTATTGGTTTCTATCCTTATTTTTTTTATTGTTATTATTGTTAACTTGTTTTCTCTGGGTCTTTTCCTGTGTGTTATGAATAAGTCTTCTTTTTTTGGTTACCAGTACTGGTTTTATTTTGTTGTATTTATCCGCGACACCTTAAAGGCCGGTCCATGAAAATATTGTCGACATAAACCGGTCCGTGGCGCAAAAAAGGTTGGGGACTGCTGGCTTAAGAGATACCAGGTGTAACTTCCTAAAAAATTTAAATGAGGGTTAATTAGGTGGTGTTTGTACTCAGTGGTTTTTCCTTTTGTTTTCCTGTCAGCCCCTTGTGCTCCAGTGAACGTCAGTGCTTCCCTGTTGTGTGACAACAACACTGCGGCAGTGAGCTGGCAACACAGTCCTAGTGCAGTGTCCTACAGTGTGAAGGCAGTTGGCAGAGACGGCGACCTCAAAAGGTGTGCCACAAACAGCACAAGTTGCCTGCTACCCAACATGCACTGCTCTCAAACCTACATTATCACCGTCACTCCCTTCTCTATGCGCTGCGAAGGCAGAGAGAGTTTCCCATACACCTACAATGCAGGTGAGATAATGCCAAATAAAAAAAATAAACTGGATAAACTTGGCTTTAATCAACTTTATGCATTCTTTAAAATAACCACTAACAATATTTATTTAATAATTATTATATCTATCTTTTATTAATTCAAAACAAAGATTTCGCTTTTAATATTTTTAATTATATTTAGATTTATAACCCGTCCAACTTTATCTCACCATCTTTTTCGCAGGTTCCTGCCCTCCCACCAACGTCCACATGTCTCTGCAGTGCGATGGAAATGTGAGCCGTGTGACCTGGGACCCTGCCCTTCGAGCAGATTTCTACTTGGCCACAACCGCACCTTCTCTCACGGACAAACACATCCACAACTGCTCATCCAATGGAACAAGCTGCTCCCTTACAGACCTCCACTGCGGAGAAACAGTCGTTGTCACTGTTGTCACCATAGAGAGAGGCTGCACGAGCCAACCCAGCGTACCATTCACCTTACAAACAGGTCAGAGAATTGAACCATCCATCCATCCATCCATCCATCCATCCATCCATCCATCCATCCATCCATCCATCCATCCAACTTTTGTAGTGTTCAACAAATACAGCTACCATAGAACTAAACGTCAGATACAATGTACAAATCTGTTTGCCTGGTACTTTTGTGCATCAACATTTTATTAATATGTTATAATGGCTCACATCTGCCACGTTTCAGTTCACCCATATGCAGACCATAACACAGAGCAGAAAGTGAACTTATTTTTGAAAAGATATAACAAAAGTCGACAAAGGGTAAGGTTACTAAATTCAAAGGGTACAAAACCTAAACCAAAACCTAAACAATGCAACAGAACTAGGAACTAAAGAACTTGCAAGAAAGAACCAGAAAAAATGATAAACAATCATATAGACAGTTGTCCTGTCAGATATAACCAACTTTCAGGAAATAAAATAGAACTTACGCAGATTTTGTCTTACCCATCCATCCATTCTCATTCGCTTATCCTTGTCAAGGGGCAAAACCCTATGATAGGCTGGGACATGCTCTTTCCCCCATAGGGCAAGAGGCAGGGTACACCCTGGGCAGGTCACCAGGGCTAACACAGAAAGGCAGACAACCATTCACACTCACGGACATAAAAAAATTGCTTGTTAACACATAAGATAAGCAAGACAGTTGAACGCACAGTGATCTTAACACTAATTAATGCCATACCAATAAGTTGATTCTGTTCATCTGGACGTAAAGTTTCCAGTGGGAGACGAATTAGGTAGGTTTTTCAGGTAAAATCAAATCCAAAGACAGGATCTGTTGTTGCTCATATTCTATTTCTAAAATAGTGTTAAAAAAATCACTGGGACACTAATTATCAAATTGTCTCTCTACCTGTCTCTCCCCCTTCTTAGTCATCTGCCCACCCACTGGTGTGACTGGAGTGACAAATTGCAGAAACAATGACATCACAGTAAGCTGGGACCCAAGTCCAGAAAGCGGAGTGACCTATTTCATCTACTCCCAAGGAAACAGTGGGATCGCTTATAACTACTCCACAACTCAGACGTTCTATGTGATGAATGGGCTGCAGTGTGGACAAGCATATATGCTCTCAGTGGCTGCCCAGGACCCTGACTGCACCAGTCTCTTGAGCAAGCAGATAGAAACTGAGACAGGTTAATATCTGGATATTTCTGGGTTTGTTCACCAACAAAGTACTGGTTTGACATCCTTTGCAAATAATTAACCCCAGTTTGGTCTTTTTTTTAATGCAGATGATTTTGTTCATTTCTCACATAATGACTTGTTGTTAATCTCCTTACTTCCAGTTCCATGTCCTCCAACCAACCTGACTGTCAAAACTGAATGTGCCACAAACTTAGCAATTCTGAAGTGGGCACCGAGTAGACATGCCATCTCTTACACAGCCACATTAACTGGTACCCACGGCCACTTAGTTTCCTGTGGTACCAACAAAACAACCTGCTCATTGAAGGTGGATTGTGCAAAGCAGTACTCAGCTTTTGTGGTTGCTTCCAGTGCAACATGCAACAGCAGTAAATCAGATAATCTAACTTTTGTCTCAGGTACATGACATCTGCTTTTAGGGTTAGATTTTCTTTTAAATCTCAAAACTATTAAACAGTCAACTGATAATCTTCCTTTCTCTTCTCTTCCAAAAGCCCCTTGTCTGCCTGACAGGGTACAAGCAAAGCTGGACTGCAATGCTAACACCTTTGCAGTGGAGTGGAGGGGAAGCCTTGGGGACATTGATTACACTGCAATCGCCATCGGCAGCGACAAGACACGGAGAACTTGCAACTCTAGTAGCACCAACTGCGTCATCCAGAACCTAACTTGTGGCCTCATTTACAGCATTGTCGTCACAACCTCGTCAATCGACTGCGGCTTGATTGAAGGCTCCGACTATGAGATACAGTCAGGTAGCAAATATTCTTTGACCAACATTAAAATTGGGGCAAATGTTTTGAAGTCACTAAACAAAATCCATAACAACGTTATAAAACATATTACAATTCACACATTTTGAGAAGGAGCAAGATTCCTGAACGTCCTGAGTCATTTAATATTTAATATTTATTTTTAGGTTTTGTGCAGCAACATTCATACAGTATACTTCTATCCCTTCAAATTTTTCATTATAACCTTTATCTAACCTACTTTCACCCCATTTAATAACTTTTAAAACCACCCACATCTGCAAGTTAATCTTCCTTGCTTTGTCTCCAGCCCCCTGTAAGCCAAACAGCGTGATGGTGAATTTGCAGTGCAGAACAAACATGGCGACTGTCAGCTGGGCAAACTCAGGCCCAGACCAACTGCAGGTGGTGTCAGCGAGGGACAGCAGAGGAACAGTCACCACCTGCAACTCCACCAGCTCCAACTGCACCTTCAGTCAACTTAAGTGCGGGGAGATATATACCATCAGTGTGGTCGGTCTCACAAGCAACTGCAGCAGTGAACTGGCTTTTGCCCAAAGACTTAACACGGGTAATTTAGCAAATAATAATGAACAGATTGATGCACTGTATCACTGTGACAATTCATCAAGCTTGTTTATAACAAATGCAACAGGTTGTTTAGACTCAATCACATTTAGAAGCACAAGACATAATGGCCTGTGTCATGGCATAATTGAAACCTCTATTAAGTTACAGCACAGCAGAATAATAATAATACAGACAAAAATAAAAAAATAACTTTCATTTTTCTAAATTAATTTGCTTAGAAGAGCCATTATTTGTGATCTGCACACAAGCTGTTGTGAATGATTGTTAAAATAAAGGCAGAAAATATAGCCAATCATAGCCAAACACTCCCCAGTATTGACATAATTATCAAGGCTATATGAAAGAATAAATACCCCCAAACCCTATAATGTAATGTAAAAATATTTTTTAAAATGTAAAAATGTTTCTATAAAACTACTAAAAACTGAAGAATATTTTAACTGCATTATATTTTTTTACTTATGCAATGAAGCTGAAGCAGCATTTTGAAATGGTATTAGATTTAGGCGACGCTGATTTGACTTCTGACATCATAGTCATCCATCACTGAACCTGGACAAGTACATGCCATTAGTGTAGAATATTACAAGCCTGAGCACTGCAGGAATAAACAATATCACACTAATCCATACACTTACCTGTTTCTGTCCTCCATCAGCTCCATGCATTCCCACACACGTCACAGCAAGGGTGTACTGCAACACCGGCATCACTGCAGTCACATGGGATGCTGCGCTGGGTGCCACATCTTACACTGTCTATGCTCGGGGCAGTCTGGGCTACAATGCTAAGTGTAACAACACCGACACCAACTGTGACTTCCTTAACCTGGCCTGTGGACAAGACTACAACATCACAGTGGTGGCTCTCCATAACACCTGTGTCAGCATGGTCAGCGAGACTGTCAAGGCCACCACAGGTAATAAAATACAACCTGTCATACCCACACAACAAGCTGCTCACTAAAAGTAAATTGTGCACAGCTGTAATGTTGCTAATGCAACATGAAACAACAGTGCATCAATTTTTCACACCTACTTTTAGTGTTTCTTTGTGTTGCAGTTACTTTTAATTTACTTTAATGAACATAGCATTAGCTTTTTTATTATTAGCGGCTAAGCTAAATGTTAATGTTATAAAAAAAAGGTAACAGCAATTAAATAACCCCCCCCCCCCCCCCCAAAAGATCAGCTGAACATCTTTTTTGAAGATTAAATACATAAATTGTGTTAATAACATCTGCTACATGTTAAAAGTATTAACTTTTCAAAGTTAGTGTCCCTAGTTAACTGCTAACCTGCAGTTATCCTAACAGGAAAACCATTTACTATGTCAGAGCTTTTAAAGTTAAAGAACATTTCTATAGAAATAACTCCTGTTCCTGTGAAAATGAATCCCTGAAACTCAAAATGTAAAAAATTTTATTTTTTTTTTAAAACTACACCTGCTGTTCTTTTTTTCTTCCCTGTTTGTTAGGTCCTTGTCCCCACAGTGGTCTGAGAACATCCCTGGACTGCAACACCAACACAGCTGTGGTATCTTGGACTACAGGAATTGGCATCCTCTACTACAATGCCACAGCTCAAGCCTTCGGCTCCATAGACAAGCAGACCTGCTCTACAAATGGCTCCTCCTGTAATATCAGTTCTCTGCAGTGTGGGGAAAGCTACAAAGTGAGCGTCAGTGGGCAGGGACTATACTGCAGCAGTCCTGCTCAGGACTGGCAGAGAGTGAACACAGGTGGGGTCAATTACATCCTTACAAAACAAGCTGACACCTAACTGGAAGATAATGGATAAACTGTTCTGTGCACATTTGCATACACTATCCAAAATGTTTTACTGCTTATCAGCTAATTGTTCTCTTTATCTGTTTTAACATACTATGGAAACCATTTCTGCCCAAGCATCTCACTAACTAGTGTTAATATTAGTTATAACATGTAACTGTATGAAATGCAAATACAAATTATTCCTGATTCATTCTGACATCTTTTTAAAATCTCAGGATCTAGCTCTAAACAGAAACCTCTATCAATGAACCGTGAAAAATAATCTCACTCACTGCTTGTTTTTCCTCCAGCTCCCTGCCCTCCCACCCAGTTGATGGTGAACTCTTCATGCAAATCAAACAACATCTCAGTGTCCTGGCAGGCCTCTCAAGGCTCAGTCTCCTACATGGCAGTGGCTGAAAATGAACAGGGCCGCCGGTGGTCGTGTAACACCAGCAGCACCAGCTGCCAAATATCTGGTCTGCTCTGTGGGCAACAGTACAATGTCTACGTTGTCGGTATTGATGACAAGTGTACTGGAGCCAAGAGTGACATGAAGAAGATTCGCACTGGTAATTTGTCTATTGTTATTCAAAGCTTTGCACTATATTCACTGATTTATTCATCAGTTTCAGAAAAAGGGATTTCACATTTACTTTGTATACTTTAACAATTCTTTGCTGTTACTGAGCACTAGCCAAAACAGAAACAGACAGCTGCCACACACTTGATCTTACTCCATTTATGACATATGAATCATTTAAATGTGGCTATAAAGACATGACATGGTGTAATTGGGATATTGGTTAAAACTTATAAACATTCAATTGAATTCATGAGCTAAATTCATATGTCTAAGGTGTTTTTTGTCTTTGTTGTTATTTGTTGTAGCAACCATACCCTTAAATTAGACAAAATACATTCTTAATAAACATAAAAAATTAGCAGTTCTGTGTCTCTGTTAATGATTTCTGTTACCATACAGAAAGTATTGTGTTTGCTTTGTTTCCAGCTCCGTGTGTGCCACAGAACATACAGAACCATCTGGACTGCCTGTCTGGTGTCCTGAACATTACCTGGCAGTCGACAGGTTACTTTTTGAACTTCCGCGCCTCTGTGGTGAACAGCAAAGGTCAAAAGAGCGTTTGCACAACTCCTACGCATTACTGCGTTGTACAGAACATGCAGTGTGGGCAGACCTACAATGTTACAGTGGTGGCCCAAGATGAAGCTTGCAACAGTTCCCATAGCCCCACAGAGCAGGTCTCTACAGGTCGGTGCAGCTCCTGTTGGCAGTTCTAGTGCACCTGCTCTAGTATTCAGTGTTCAGCTATTCAGATCTGATATCAGCACCTCTTATCTATATCTATTTATCTTTTAATAGCTGTTTGATTAAAGTGATTTTTTTGGTTCATACATCACATAATAAAGTTTTACCTTCTTGTTATTTACCTTCAGTCTTTACCTCAACTTCTCCTCTTTTTCTGCCGTTCCACTCAGCTCCCTGCCCTCCCTCATCCTTCCTTTCTAATGTGAACTGTGGCACTGGCGTCGTATCTGTCACCTGGAACAATAGTGTGGCAGGGGTGATGTATACAGTGTCTGCTGCAGATGCCAAAGGTGCCAGACACAACTGCAGTAGCACAAACAACGGCTGTAATCTCAGCACACTGGCGTGCGGGATGCAGTACAATGTCACAATCACACCATCCAGGAATGAATGTGTGGGCAAAGACAGCCAAACTAAAATGGTCAAAACAGGCAAGTATCAGCTGTTCTTCTGTTTTTGATCGTATATTCCTCACTTCCATCCCATATCATCCTCTCACTTGTACAGGCTGTTGTTAGAAACCCTATTCGCTGCTTATTTCTGGTAAGCCTGTGGTCTTTAGATGATGCAAAAGATGGCTTTGTGCATTTAAGGTTAACCAAAAAATCTGTCATAATTTTAGATCACAGTTCTAACTCATGTATAGTGATAGTGACGACAGAAACACACCAGCCAAGTCATTAGTTTAACAGACTTGTTACAAAAATGCACAGATAATAAAATATTACGACATATTTCAGCAGCTGAGATAATTTCTGGACTGCAGATTTGAGCATCTGTTGATGATATCTACAGAATATAATTGTAAATCCGGTGGTCTGTGTAATCTATGAATACTGTAAGCACCTAATTTCCTGTCCCTGGTTGCCTCCAGTTCCTTGCGTACCCCAGCTGTCAGACGTGGAGATCGACTGCTTGACGAACTCAGCGTGGGTGATGTATAACGAGTCTGCCGGGGCCAAAGAATATGTTGTGGTGGCAACAGACACCAGGGGTGCTGTTCAGACATTTGATTGTAACTCCACGTCAGATGGGATGTGTTCTCTGCCACCACTTACATGCAGCCAGAATCTCACCATTACCCTGAAGGCCAAGGACCAGCAGTGCACCAGTGCACCCAGCAACTCTGTCAAAACCGAAACAGGTAAGGGAAAATTATAACGAACGTAAAAGCAAACACCGAAACTGTAAAACCAGGATAAAAGGGAAGTCACTTTAACTAGAATATCACCAGTGCTCTGATGCACTGTGGATTTAAATAGACTTAAACTGATAATATCAATTATATCATAATATATGTTAAAATTATTAAAAAGAAACCATTTAAAAGGCCAGTAATATGAGGCATGAAAATGGTTCTGCTCCTCTGAATCTTTGGTTTTTGGCTCATACAGCTGTTTACCCATTGCTCTGTCTGCAATTTAAAGGATGTGTGAAATGCACTCAGTGATCACCTAATGGGGGGGACAAATTGTGCTCGAGGTCAGCGCCACATTTGTCATTTTACAAGCAGTAAGCGGTAAATGAGCTACTACATAACTGATGTTCTGGTTTTGTTATAAACTGCTGCTTCTTCCTCTTTTTCGTTTGGCTGCTTCCATCTCATCCTATCACACCCACCCTCTGCATGTCCATCTTCACCACATCTGTGAGGTGAAAATTGATAATGTGGATACAGCTTCACAGGCATGAAATATTTACAGTTAAAATACTCTTTGCATAAAACAGCTGAAAGTCACTGTTTTATGGGTTAAATATGTCTAACTTGACTCTGAGTGTGAATGTGTCCAAGTTATGAGTTAATTTTCTTGGAAATGTAGCTCACGCTGGGTTTTTCATGTGTAATGTGTTGTTGTGTTGTGTAATCTCAATAATATTCAAGAAAGGACAGAAACAGAAGTTCAAGTCTGTACCTCAGAGTATTCCTCTTTCTACAGCTCCCTGCCCTCCTAATGGCGTAAAGGAATTAGTGAACTGCAACAACGGAACAGTCACGATTACCTGGTCGACTGTCTCAGGTGCTTTAACGTACACGGCCACGCTGGAAGACGTGTACGGAGACAGTACCACGTGTTGCACTACATCAAACACTAGCTGTGATGTCACACATCTGCCATGCGGCGAAATTTACATCGTGCACGTCACGGCTGAGGGACGAACCTGCAACAGCTCAGAGAGCGAACAGCTGATGTTTAGGACAGGTACAGTGCACACAGTAAATTACATAAAATATTCATTAACATAACTGGGGGGGAAAAAGAAAGCAGACGTATATTTCTGTCCCACTCAGTGCCATGCGTTCCTGAGAATCTCAAAGCCAGCCTGAGCTGCAGCAACAATGTGGCTTCCATGTCATGGAGCTCTATGAAGGAAGGACAGCTTTTCAGCGTAAAGGCAGTGGGTACTGACGGGCATGTGGACGAGTGCAGAGTTCCTGACAAGCAGTGTGAACTGACCAATCTGCACTGTGGACAGTACTACACAGCCACTGTGTCTGCAGAGGACATGACGTGCAAGAGCAAACCGAGTGAGAATGTGACGATCAAGACAGGTATGCACTCCGACTGCTGAACCGTTTTATTGCTGTCGTTTTATTTTGACAGGAACACAAGTTACCAGTGATTTCGAAACTGTCATTGAAAGTTTAGAACTTTGCATCTACTTACGGTACATTAAATTCAAATTCTACTTGTTTTTAAAAAGGTGATGCCAGTTTATTTTTCTCAAAGAATTATTTTTTCATGCAGAAGAGGTAACATTCACCTACTGGTCACTTTATTAGGTACACCTTACTTGTACCAGTTTGGGCTTCCTTTTTTCTTCCTGGCTTAGATTCAACAAGGTGCTGAAACATTTCTGAGATCTGGTGTCTGTGGAGGCTTTTTAAGTACAGTTAATTTAAAGAGATGATTTGACTTTGTGACATGGTGCAGGATCCTGTTGTAAGCAAGAATCAGAGGATGACTACACTGTGGTCATAAAGGGATGGACAACAGCAATATTTGAGTAGGCTATAGTGTGTAAGTGTGCTTAGTTGGTACTATGAGGCCCAAAGCGTGCCACGAAAATATCGAACACACCATTACGTCACCATCAGCCTGAACAGTTGAAACAAAACAGGATGGATCCATGCTTTCATGTTGTTTCTGCCAAATCCCGATACTACCTTCTGATTATTGCTGGAGAAATTCAGACTCATCACACCAGGCAACATTTTTTCAAATCTTTCTGTGATATTAATCACGAACTTTCAGGAATTACAGCTCTGCTCTAAACATTGACAATTGTCTCTTCTCATCAGTGCCGTGCACTCCAGCAAACGTCTCCTCCGTGGTCGACTGTCAGGCCAATTCTCTCATCGTTTCCTGGTCGAAAAGCTCAGGAGCTGATTCCTACATCGCCACACTGCACGACAGCACCAATCAGGGCACAACATGCCAGGCCACAACAGAGGGCTCCTGCAATGTGACAGGACTCGGCTGTGGACAGATCTACCATGTTTCCGTAGTGTCTTCTGATGGGTACTGCAACAGCCCGCCCACTCCTGTTGTTGACACACCGTCAGGTAGGACAGAGAGAGAATTCAATGCATTTTAATTATAGAGAATTATCTGTGGTACAACATGAAAAACGCGTCACATGTGTAAACTGAGAAAATGTACCATTTTAATAAAAACATTGCCGTCCTTGTCTGATACAGGATTCTTGCTGCTCAACAGTCCTGTTTCTTCTTTTATGCAAAGTGCATTTTAGGCCTGATTTATTATCTTTGTATACCCAGTCAGTTGTTTACTGACTGCCATTTAACCCAATTAGTTGGAAAATGTTCCTCATTATTCCTGGAAACATTTTCACCCTTTTGTTCCCGCTACTTAACTTATTTGAGAAGTATTGCTGCCATAAAATTCAAAATGAGCTCATATTTTTCTTAAAAATTAACATTTTCTCATTTCAAACATTTTATATTCTGTCTTTCTGTGTTCTATTGTGAATAAAATATGAGTTTGTGAGGTCTGCAAATGATTTTACCCAGCATAAAACTACTTTAGAAAACTGACTTGTAGTTTTGTGTAGTTAAAATCTGCTTTTCTTTTTCATATTTGTCAGTTGCGATACAGTGATGGATGATGTTCAATTTTACATTTTAGTAAAATGCTCTGTCCCTGGCTTCTACATTTTTACTATTCATATAAAGTTTCCTGTCTTATCTGTCTTTCCCTCAGTGCCCTGTAATGCAATAAATATCAGGGCATATATGGACTGTGCGATTAAGGCAGCTGTGGTTTCATGGTGGCCGAGTGATGGAGCCTTGTCATACATCGCGATGGCCACTACAAAGTCAGGTCACAACGTCACCTGTGAGACCAACAGGACCTCCTGTGACCTGACAGAGCTGCTCTGTGGACAGAGCTACTCTGTGTTTGTCAAAGCTATAGGAAAGACCTGCAGCAGCATCGCTAAAATGACAGGACAGCTGGTCACTGGTGAGCAGCACCACAGAGGCTTCACGAACCTATATAGCACATCTTTCGTCTTGCCGAGTTTTTCCACCTTTAAAAAAAGTGAAACAAACTGCTAATTTATTGAAATTGTATAATTATGTTGACCTTTCCCACTTAAAACCAACCAAAGTATCAGTAAAAGTGATAAAACACAATTAACCAAAATGACCTTAAATGCACTAAAATTCTTGAAACAATAAAGTTTCTGCTTTTTTCTAACATTACTTACATTACATAACTTTACTACAGTGGACCATATCTACGCTACCTTCTTGCATTTAATTTGAAGCTGCAGTTCGAACACACAAAGCTACATTTTTGTCTCAGTTTTCCTCCATCCTCTCTTTTAGAGCCTTGCATCCCAATCCAAATCACCACCCAGTACAGCGTGACAATCGGCCAGGTGCAGTGGGACATAACCAAGGGTGCTAATTACTACACAGTCACGGGGCAAACAGACCAGGGACTCACCACCTCCTGTGTTACCAATGACACTTACTGTGCATTGTACAACATGAACTGTGGCCAAATGTACAGCATCGTTGTCACAGCAAACAACTTTGTGTGCCAAAATGTGTCTACCTCTACTGAACAAGTTTTAATTGTGACAGGTGAGAACACGTGCTAAACAATTTTTTGTTCCCTGATTTATTTTGGTATCAAAATATCTTCATGTTTTCCTCCATGACTACTGATGGGCTCTTTAAATTTGCAGATCCCCGCTGATAGTTTATTAAGTCACTTTGGGCAGCCTTTAGCTTCAACAATTGGACAGAATATATATCAACATCCACACTAAATCATTCTGTTGTGTCTCTCTTTCCGCACTCAGAGCCATGCCCGCCCAATAACGTGCAGACAAACGTTAACTGTCAGAATAACCAGGGGATGGTCTCCTGGGAGACAAGTTTTGGTGCAGTGGGTTACGAGGCTCGCTTCGCTGGCCGTGACGGACACTCGCTGTCCTGTCATACTAATGCCACTTCCTGCAGCGTGGAAGGACTTCACTGCGGAGTCATCTACCACACTAATGTCATTGCTATTGGGGAGAAAGTCAATAGCAGCAGGTCCAACACTGTCCTGCTGTATTCAGGTACCCTACCAGCCTAATTTTATTGACATTGTATGCTGAGACCCCCTTCTCTCTTTCCCAAACTTTATAACTGCAGTTTTCACTTATAGCTGAACGGTTTTAAGATGTGTTTTAATGAAAATAATGTAAACTGCGAGAACTTGATTGAAAAAAAGCTAAAATGATAGAAGAAATGAACTAAAAGTAAGACACACGTAATAAACAGAAAATATCACGTGCCATCTCTTGGTCTGAAGACAGACAACCCCCTTAAAAAGTTTTCTTTTGCTTCTTTGAACCTCATTTAAGTGTTTACTTTTATAACAGCATCATAGCAGGCAGCCTAGGCAACAAACAGCGTCTTGCTTGCTGTTTTAAAAAATCAGGGACTTATTTTTTTTTTAAAAAAGGGCATAAAAATCGGGTATTTTGAGCTACATCAACTACATGCCCATGCAGAGAACCTGTGCTTCTCAGTGAATGTGTACTCGTCTGCCGAATTGTATAACATCTATTTTCTGAAGTGGAAACTTGAATAATAAATATGATTTGGAGCCGTGCATTCATGGAGATCATTGCAGCTTTAAAGTCGATGTCCTGCATGGCAGTACTGATGTTGTTGTTTTTTTGCCAATAGCTCCCTGCGCAGTTGGAAAGTGCACAGCTAACCTGGACTGCTACAATGACACAGCCACAGTCTCCTGGAGTCCAGTCAGTGGAGCAAACTCCTACATGGTGACTGCTGTTTCAGCAGATGGTTCCCGCGTTTCCTGTGAGAGTACTGAACATCAGTGTAATCTGACAGAGCTGGAGTGTGGACAGGTGTACAACGTCACTCTCGTAACCATCAGCGACCACTGCCGGACTGAGAAAAGCACTAATATCTCCTTTAGCACACGTGAGTTGAGCCGCGTCTCAATCACGATCTTAAATTTATTCTACAGTCTAAAATAAAATCATTAAAACTATTTTCACTCTTTGAATTACGGCCTAGGCCCCTGTAAGCCGTCACGTGTGGGAGTGGATCTACAGTGTGGGACAAGTACAGCCAACATGTATTGGGAGGAAAGCGCGGGAGTGGAGCGCTACATGGCTACTGCCACCAACATGGGAACAACACTGAAGTGCAACTCCACCAATTCCACCTGTCAGTTCTCTAACTTGACCTGTGGGGACACCTATAAACTCTCTGTCATTGCATACAGCAACAGGTGCTACAGTGAAATCAGTAGCACTGTGGAGATTCAGACAGGTACAGTAACTCGTTAGTACTGATTGACTGAATGAGTGATTTGTACTTTAATTACTGCCTGATTGAATTAATAACATGCTTTATTTCCTATTAAGTGGCCTAACCTTAATTATTAATTATTCTGTACATAAAGATAGGTTGGGAATTTTCATCCACAAAGACTGTTTAGATTTACTCTATTAATCAATTAATTACTATTAATTTCCCTAAATTTAACAGTTGCTAGACTGACAGCAACATCCCTCAGAATACCAATGTGACTCTTCTTTTGTCAGAACCCTGTAAGCCAGATGGTTTGAGGGTCCATGGGTCATGTAACAATGAGACGGTGCTGCTGTACTGGTTTAAGGCTAAAGGAGCATCGGCATATATTGTGAAAGCAGACGGAAACCTGGGATACAGCACGTCTTTAAAAACGAATAACACAATGATAGAGACCAACCTGCCCTGTGGACAGCTGTTCACATTCACTGTAAAAGCTCAAGATGACTGGTGTGACAGTCCTACAAGCCGGCCTGAAAAATACATGACAAGTATGTGTCTCATTTAGATTTTTTTCACACATAACATGCATAATGTGTGATGATTAAACTGTTAACCTTCTCGTCAGCCCCCTGCGTCCCAGCACATGTACAGAGCTTTACACGCTGTGAGCAGAGCCTGGGCTCAGTCAGCTGGGCCGCGAGCGATGGCGCAGAGTCCTACATGGCCATTGCAACAGGACAGGATCGCCACATCCACACGTGCACCACAAACACCACCATCTGCACCTGGAATGATCTACACTGTGGTGAAACGTACACAGTTTATGTCGTTGCCATGAACTACGTATGCACCAGCATGCCGAGCAACAGCACTTCAATTCGGATGGGTAAACAAGCTTTTAAACAGCAGTAATATTTATGGAATTGTTTTAATGGGGTTTTTTTTAGAGCACATGAAAATGAACGCACTGCATGCAGAACAGTAGCAGTACAGAGCTGAATATCTTAGTTTTAAATTGCTGACATTTTATACCATTTCCTAGCACTTTCATTTTGTCGCTCTAGACAAATCAATACAATTAAATAAAGAAATAATAATCAAATTAATCAACACTAATAAATGTCTAAACTTATGTCTTCTCTTTTTAGCACCATGCATACCTCAGAATCTGACATCATCTCTTAATTGCACTACAAAGGTGAATATTATTTATCTGGATTTTCTTTTAACTCTTTAAAAAGGTTTCGGCTCAGTAAATTAAAGACATACCCAGTTCACCTGGGTAAAGATAAACTCATAGATCTTACTCCCTGGTTCATTGCTTATATAGCTTGAACTCTCTTAAGCAAACCTTCGTGTGATTTTATTGAGTAATCTTCAGGAAAAGTGTCAAACCTTCTTGAAGGACATTCAAAGTAAGAATGCTATCTTGATTTCTGATGAGGATTGAATTGTATGATTGAATTGTACTGTAATATTTTCTAAGGTGGGATCACTGGCCTGGAATGCCAGTGAAACTGCAGAGTTTTACATCGTGACTGCAGAGAACAACATTGGCCACAAAGTGCAGCTCAGTACCAATGATACCTGGACTTACATTTCTGAGTTCCACTGTGGTCAGGAATACTTCCTGTCTGTTCAGGCGGCAGATTCAGTGTGCACAAGCCGCCCCAGCCCACCTTTAAGTCTTACATCAGGTAAAATCCGGTTTATACTTGGAAAAATTTGTCTTCAAGCCAGTAAGTAAAAGGGCAATGCATATATTATATTTCTTTGCAAAAATGCACGATAACCGTAAAAACAATTGTACATAAAGGATTTTATGTTGTAAAATGCATCATTTCTTACATATACTAAGGAACTGTAATTGACAACGAGTGGTAAAACAATTTTTATTGCCGGTCAGTTAAACGTGATTTTTACAGGCAGACCTGGAGTCATTGAAATATGTGCTGTTAAAATGGAACTGTGCACCATACTTGAGACCCTTTTTTTCTAATCCAGTCTTTTCTCCTTTCGTCCCAAAGAGCCCTGTTCACCCACCGGTATCTCCAGCTTCATGAACTGCATCTCCAACATTGCTGTGGTGTCGTGGACTGGCTCGGCTGGTGCAGAGTACTACATTGCCAAAGTTAGGACGGAAGATGGACAGTCTTCGAGCTGCTGGTCTGACAGCGAGCAATGTGCCATGCCCAATGTCCTCTGTGGACAGAACTACACAGTGACTGTGGTGGCCTCAAACAGGAAGTGTAACTCTGATCCCAGTAAAGGTGACCCACTGCGATCAGGTGAGGACAAATCAGTATTTTTGCTACGCTGTTGTTATTTTTACTCTGAAAATAGAAAGTGTGTAAATAATTCAAAGACAGATCTAATTTAAGTCTTTTTTAAATGTAGTTCTGTGTTCATTTAAAATGTATACTTAAATGAGTTTCAATTTCCTATTCTTCACACTTTTATCTAGTTCCTTGTGTTCCGACCAATGTGGAAGTGAAGATGGTTTGCTCCAAAAATCAGGCTGTTGTGTCCTGGAGTGCTAGCAATGGGGCTCTTTCTTACAAAGTGACAGCACAGAGCACAGTGGGGTCCATGTCCATCTGCCAGACTGCAGGCCCAAGGTGCACTTTGACCAATCTGATGTGCGGACATGACTATTCTGTCCAGGTGGTGGCAGAGGATGAAACCTGCTCAAGTCTGCCCAGCCCAGCTATAACTTTCCATTCAGGTAAAACAGTGAGATTTTAAATGAATCTCCTTTGGACTGTGTGATGTTCATGATTTCAGTGTGTCATAGATTTATTGCTCTTAGCATGTGCAAGTACTCAAAGTGTTACTCCCTTCTTTTGTCAGTTCCCTGCACACCCAACATTGGCACAGTGATTCTGGACTGCTTCACCAACTCAGCCCTCTTGGACTGGGCCTACGCTGAGGGTGCCTTGTATTACAATGCAACAGCACACTCATCCAGTGGCCATGTTTCCACCTGCAGCTCCAACATCACCAACTGTGAGCTGCCAGGCTTACAGTGTGGTCAGATCTATGACGTGATCACTGTGGCCTCAAATTATGAGTGCAGCAGCCCTCCCAGCTCCACACTCCAGGTGGAATCAGGTAAAAATGCAATAAAAATAAGTTAAAATTGTGAGGCAATGATTTGCTGTAGTGTACCACTTATTTGGTAGTTTCACAGTAATTTCAAACTGGCGGAAAACATATTTTTTTGGCATATTTCAACTTCTAGGGGGGCATAAACAAATGCAAAACTCAGTATTGCGGGAGTTTAGTTGGGTCGCTTACTAGTGAAAACTACATGTCATTTTTTAGGGACCTGAAGATGTTATTAAGTTTTCCATTATAAAATTATTAGGTTTTTAGGTATAAAAGCCTTGATGAAGCTTAAGGAGCTGTTATGTTATCTGAGTCAGAAGTGTAAGCACCTAGAAATGGAGCTAGGGTTGCAGCTAGCCACTATCATTACACTTACTACCTCCTCATTGAGCTATTTCACTTTGTCCTTCAACCACCAGTGCCTTGTCCTCCCGAGGATGTTGTGCATGTACTGGATTGCTCTACTAACACAGCTGTGGTGGAATGGCAGGCCAGCAGAGGGGCGGACTACTACATTGTCCAAGCCGCCGGCGTGGAAGAAGATGAAACGAGTTGCGAGACAATGTCACAGTCCTGCATCCTCGCAGACCTCTTATGTGGCTTCACCTACAACATCAGCGTGATTGCTGTTAATGATGTGTGCAATGTGTCAAAGAGTGACACACAGCAGATGCAAGCAGGTACAATAGGGAATGTTCATGTCTGACAGCCAGTTACGACATGCTAAGTCCATAATTTTCTTAAATAGGAAAATAAAAATACATAATGTTTTTGTGATTGTTTAAATATACTACTGAACAATCTAATATTTGCACACAGATGTTGTTACTACTAGTTATTATCATTGAAAAGGTCTGTATGTGATCATTGCATCTGTACTAATCGTTCTTTCCCTGTGTTTTTGCAGTGCCCTGCATACCACACCTAGTGGAGGCCGGGGTTGTTTGTGAGTCTGGTGCTGTGGCAGTGTCTTGGGAGCCAAGTAAAGGAGCATTATCCTACACGGTAGTTGCCCAGGGCCGCGGTGGCTACGCTTCAGTTTGCAACAGCAACGACTCAACCTGCCTGCTCGGTGACGTGCTGTGCGGCCTCAACTACTCGATCACTGTTACTGCTTCAGATGACACATGTAACAGCACTGAAAGCTCTGCTGTGGAGATCAACACAGGTTAGAAGATTTCATTTATCAAAATATGATGGATTTTTTAAAAAGAAATCATGAATATATAGTATATTAGAGTGCAATTAATATTCTTCTGTATTCACATTTGTCTTTAGTGCCATGTGTGCCTCAGAAAGTAAGAGCTGAGATGGTGTGCAGGAATGACACAGGAGTGGTATCATGGGAAGAAGGGGAGGGTGTGTCCATCTACAAGGTCCAGGCTTTTGGACCTGATGGTCACAAGTCAGAGTGCGACACAACTGAAAGCAGTTGCAAGCTACCCAACATGCACTGTGGCCAGCTCTACAACCTGACAGTTACAGCTCAGGATGGACTCTGTGATAACAGCCGAGCCCACCTCAGCCTGCAGTCAGGTAGGTGGGAACTACTGTGTGTGTGTGTGATCTGTGTTTTAAGATGTCTTTAAAGCTTAGCCAATGATAGTAATGATGAAAAAAATGATTGTATGTTGTTGACATGTCAGTTGTCTTACTGCTCATATCATACCTCATACCTCAGCAATGCTTAATTCATCTTTTTCTTTCACAGTGCCATGTAAGCCAACCAGCGTGAAAGCTTCTTTACGATGCCACTCAAACTCTGCTGCAGTGACATGGGAGGGGGCCAGCGGAGCTCTCCTATATACTGCAGTGGGTGTTACAGCAGATGGCCGTTACAGGGCTGAGTGTAACAACACTATGACCTTCTGTGATCTGAGTGAGCTGCAGTGTGGGCAGACCTACAATGTTAGCATGTTCAGCCAGGATGAGTCCTGTTCCAGTTTGGAGGGCAACAAAGCTTACGTACGAACAGGTATCAAAAGCAGCGGAGGCTCAGACATGAACTCAGTGTAACAGCTTGTGACTTTATACAATCTACATACAGATGGCAGGCTTAATAATTTATCTGAGTAGTTTAACAATACTCAAACAACTTGTGTCTCTGCCACCCTCAGCGCCTTGTCCACCACAGAATGTGGTTGTTGGTGCACAATGCGGAGCAGGTTCCATGGTTGTGTCCTGGTCCCCCAACCCTGATGCCCAGTACTTCCACGTGGCTGCAGTGAGCAACACTGGGGCGAGACTCTACTGTAACTCTACTGGAAATAGCTGCACTCTAAATAATCTACCCTGTGGACAGAGCTACAACATCACTGTGCTGTCTATAAGAGATGGTTGCCAGAGCAAACCGAGCGCTGTGGTGAAGTCTTCTTCAGGTAAACTTTTCTTATAAATACAAAATGTACTGATGTGCTGGAGACGTGATACACTTTCTTCATGTCTTTGTTCCATAAATAAGACCCCAAATATGAGACGGTGTATTAATCTGGAAAGCAAAACAGCTGCAAATATCAATCTGATAATAAATATTTGTTAGTTTATTTCATCTTTAAAATCAAGGCTTAAGATCTGAATTATGACAACAGCTGGACCATCAGGTGCAAAAGCCAGCAAACCATGTATGTAACATTTCTTTAGAGATGGTGTTATAGAGAGTTTCCAGATGTGGGAAGTGGGAGGAGTCCCGGCGCATAACTGCAGTTCAACATGTTGAAATAAGAAGCTGAGCTTATGGTGCCAGTGAACATCTGTAGATGATTAAATATATATATATTACATTTACCATGCGCATTAATGTTTTGCCTGATCTTCGGCTTAAGCCACAGATTTTTCACAGGATGTTAACCGGTGGGTGCTACTGGAAGTTTAGAAATAGATATGCTTTCCATCATTTTTTCTTTTATGTTGAATTAAATGTGGATCTCCTCTGGAGCAACTTGCTCATTATTTTGCCTTTCACCTTTAATAGCTCCATGCATACCCAGGAACATTAAGGGTAGTCTGGACTGCATATCAAACAGTGCCTGGGTGACGTGGGACGACTCGATGGGAGCAACCAGTTACTTTGTGCTGGCCCGAGCAGCCAATGGTCACAACTCCAGCTGCACTACCACCTCATCTCCCTGTAAAGTCCAGGATTTGAACTGTGGGACACTTTACACCTTTAAGCTCAAGGCTATCAACAAGCACTGCAGCAGTATTGACAATGCCACCTTTGAGCTTGAGACAGGTATTTAGCAGGAATCTCTGCACTCTGGATCCCTCTCTGTTAAGTGTGTGGTGTTTTGTGTGTTTTTGTGAGGTTTTTGCAAAGTATTTTGACCACTGACATCTCTGGGTGAGGCCTGCTATCTATATCTTTTCAGCTTGTTTTCAGCTGTTTTATCATTTGTGACAGATTAGACATTGGAAAGGATTTTTCCTTTTTCTAATTATTGGTTTGAATTCTTTTCTGTAGGTCCTTGCACTCTAACATCCATCAGTGCAATGAGCCAATGCAACAGTGACACCATCCTAGTTGAATGGAAGGTGACTGAAGGGACACCAGTCTATGTGGTCACAGCTGAAGGTGATGACAACTCTGTTGTTACCTGTAACAGTACCTCCACTTCATGTGTACTCCAGAATGTTCACTGCGGCATGCACTACAGCGTCATAGTAGCAACTTCCTCTGATAAGTGCAGCAGCTTCAGAAGCCCTCCAAAGAAGATCCAAACAGGTATTCTTCAGCTTCCCAGATTTGTCTGCTAAACTACAGTAGAGTTTCAGTACAAACACCCACAGAGATTTGAATCAGATAACTCTGTCTTCTTTAGCACCTTGCGTCCCAGCCAATGTAACAGTGGTACCATCGTGCAAGGACGCTGGGGCCAAAGTGAGATGGGCGGACTCTCTGGTGCCCACATCATACCAGCTGATAGCCACAACTCGAGATGGACACGTGGCAACCTGCAACACCTCAGTGAACAACTGCTCTTTGGTTGATCTTCACTGTGGTCAGCTGTACAATTTAAGCATCACTGCCAGAGGGGAGAACTGTACCAGCTATCCCAGCAGTTCATCCTTTAAAACAGGTACAAATAACTGATCAGTTATTTTCTGTCATCTTATTGAGCTTTACTTCTTCAAGTCTTTTGATTAGTTTGTGTTACTGAAAAGGGTATCCTGTTTTTTAGATTCAACATTTCTAAAAAACTGCGTTTAGAAATTGGGCTGCATGCTACGTTCCCCTAACAGGAATCCTCTCTCTCCTTCCCATCAGTGCCCTGTGCGCCCTCTGATATCGCGGTGGATATTGACTGTCAGACCAACTCGGCTGCCATGTCGTGGAACAAAAGCACGGGTGCTGTGGAGTATTTTAGCTTTGCACAATCCACGAATGGAGTCGCCCTGTTCTGTAACAGCAGCAATCCCTCCTGCACCTTCAAAGGGCTGGAGTGCGGTGGCATTTACAATTTCTCTGTGACAGCCTCTAACAGCATCTGCAACAGCTCATTCAGCTCACCTCTGCAGGCCGGAGCAGGTAAGTCAAACATTTATATTTAACCACAAGTTTGGGGGAAAAAAGTGTTTAATGTGTTTCTACTCCTACATTTATGGTCAATTTGCAGTGTTATTGATAAAATGCTTCTTCCTTCTTCTTCAGTCCCGTGCCCTCCTTCTCGTGTGAATGTCCGTATGCAGAGGATAGACAGGTTATACTGGGCCATGATATCATGGAGCAAAGTTACATGTCCTGATGTTGATTATTTGGCGGAAATCAGCGGTCAGATTGAAAACAACCCACAAGCCTTGATGACTGTCTCTTCTTATTGGCTACCCAGGCCATACTTTGAATTTCCAGTGCCTTGTAGCACTGCTTTTAACATCACAGTGCGTGCCAAGAACTCAGCTGGTATCGGCAAGCCATCGAGTCCCATTACTGCACTAACAGGTAACTTTCTGTTCTCATTTGTAGACTTTAAATGGAACAGGATGTGTTTTTGCATGGATGTTTATGCAAATGCAGATGGCTGCAGTTCCCTGGTTCTGCTGGAGGTCTCTTCCTATTAAAAGGGAGTTTTTCCTTCCCACTGTTGCCAAAGTGCATGTTCATAGGGGGATTGTTTGATTGTTGGGGGTTTTCTGTGTTATTGTAAGGTCTTTACAATATAATGCACTTTGAGGCAATTATTTGTGACTTGGCGCTATATAAATTAAATTAAACTGATTTATTTTGAATTAAACTAAACTTATACCATAATGTCAGCCTCAAGTTATAGCGATTTATACATCAAATGCAATAATAACAAAAGCCTGACATTACAGTATAGATAAAATTTTAACTGTAGCATTATCCTTTCCTTCGGTTAACAGCATTTTCACTGTTTCCTTCCCAGCCCCGTGTGCTCCACAGAGTGTGATGTACACTGGCAACAGGCAGTCTGCTGTCCTATTCTGGAATGCTTCAGTGTTTGCTACCAGTTACACGGTCTACAACGTATCGAGAGGAACCCGTGTAAAACTATGCAACACCACCGAACTTTCCTGCCAGCTAACCGACTTCGATCCTAATGCAACTATAGTGACAGCTAGCAATGCTGTAGGGGAGAGCAATCCCAGCCAAAACATTACAGGTCAGACAGACAGCAGTGGTCTGCAGCCTGCACGCAACTTAGGAAAACAGATTTAAATGTTTCTACACTCCTTTGTGTTTTATGTAATTCTTTATAACTTTGTATAATGCCACTAAAAATTAAATGTGGTTGGTTCTTTTTCTATATATTGCTATTTAACACAACCCTCTTTGAGACATTTTCTTACGAGTGCTTTCCGCATCTTCCTCAGGTCCAGTGACAACTCGCAGAAGAAGAGACCTGGAATTTGTTCAGTTCTATGCCAGTTTAGAAGAGGGTTAGTCTGTTTGTATTGGTGTAAAACAGCATCAAGATAGTGTTGCTCATGTAATCAATCAGCTGTCACTCACTTCCCTCTGTCTCCGTTAGATCTTGAAATCCCAGAGGTGCTGACATTAACAGTAACTGGAGTTTCTTTGCATGTGAGTTGGACGACAGTGACGGGTGCCACCGAGTACACACTTATGATTGAGGAGGAGCAGATAAAGGGAAAAGCCAGCAAGCCGGCGAGAGTTCGAAGAGTGGAAGGTGACTCTTACACAGAGACTGATCTCAAACCCCAGACCACCTACTGCGTCAGGGTGGCAGCCAAAAATGCCATCAACCAAAGCAGCTACTCCCAGTCCAAGTGCAGAAACACTGATGCTCTAGTGGGCTCTTAGTGACACACACACACATGCACGCATACACACAAATTCACTTAAATAGACACTGGACTAAACAGAAATACTATCATATGCCACTTTGTAGCATCCATAACACAACTCATGCTGGTTTGATCGTACACATACTTTAGGAAGATAATTGTGAAAAGGAAGTAATCACACATACAAAGTCATGATAAAATTATGTTTCTTAAATGTCACAAAGAGATGATGATCAAACCTAACAACCACTTATAGATTTAAATGCTTCTGAATTTTCTGTGGGAGTAGTTTGTATATTTGCATAAATGTAGCTCTGCTGAAATTATACAGTATTTATCAAAAACATGCTTATATTTTTGGGGTAGGTTATTCGATTCTCTGCATGATTGATGAAAAATGTAGTGTAAACAAATAAAATGGTAATTTATAAAGCTATATTTGTAAAGTCATGCAGTATCTGATCTTTTTGATGTACTATGTGACTTCTCAGATTGTAAACACGCCGACAGATGCTTTTGAACAATCCCAGAAATTAAAGAATAAAAAAAAGGTTGAAAACACACAAAACAAATCTAATCTGGAGTTTCATTTTTTCCAACTTGGAAAGCACACCATCTTTTAACTCTGAAGCTTTACATATCAGGGCCTGTGCAAGTCTGAAGATTATTTTAGAACAACTTCAGATAAACAACAGAAGACATTACATTATGTCACTATTTATTCAAAAAATGCTAATCCAAATTACAGAAGTAATCTGTATTTTCTCATACTCAAAATCAGAGGTCTTCACTGGGATTTATGCACTGACAGGCAGATACATGGATAGCTTTAACACTTAGAACAACCAGGAGGGTCATTTTGACCTTAAGTAGAATTTGATTTGGGCCCCCCGCCAGCACCAGTCCTGCCCACCTCAGCACTACTAGTATTATCTATAGTTTGTTCATGCTTTATCATTTGTGCGTTAAACATCAAACACAACTATTATCATAACTTACTAGTGTGCTGGAAGGAAATCAAGACAATGTATGATTCCTGTTCATGTGCCTCACAGCTGTTCCGTATTTCCCAAATGTGGTAAAGCGCAGTGATATACTGTGAAAGGAAATGATGCAACTGAAGCCTGGCAGCATCTGGTATATACAGTGGGGCAAAAAAGTATTTAGTCAGCTACCGATTGTGCAAGTTCCCCCACCTAAAATGATGACAGAGGTCAGTAATTTGCACCAGAGGTACACTTCAACTGTGAGAGACAGAATGTGAAAAAAAAAAATCCATGAATCCACATGGTAGGATTTGTAAAGAATTTATTCGTAAATCAGGGTGGAAAATAAGTATTTGGTCAATAACAAAAATACAACTCAATACTTTGTAACATAACCTTTGTTGGCAATAACAGAGGTCAAACGTTTACTATAGGTCTTTACCAGGTTTGCACACACAGTAGCTGGTATTTTGGCCCATTCCTCCATGCAGATCTTCTCGAGAGCAGTGATGTTTTGGGGCTGTCGCCGAGCAACACGGACTTTCAACTCCCGCCACAGATTTTCTATGGGGTTGAGGTCTGGAGACTGGCTAGGCCACTCCAGGACTTTCAAATGCTTCTTACGGAGCCACTCCTTTGTTGCCCGGGCGGTGTGTTTTGGATCATTGTCATGTTGGAAGACCCAGCCTCGTTTCATCTTCAAAGTTCTCACTGATGGAAGGAGGTTTTGGCTCAAAATCTCACGATACATGGCCCCATTCATTCTGTCCTTAACACGGATCAGTCGTCCTGTCCCCTTGGCAGAAAAACAGCCCCATAGCATGATGTTTCCACCCCCATGCTTCACAGTAGGTATGGTGTTCTTGGGATGCAACTCAGTATTCTTCTTCCTCCAAACACGACGAGTTGAGTTTATACCAAAAAGTTCTACTTTGGTTTCATCTGACCACATGACATTCTCCCAATCCTCTGCTGTATCATCCATGTGCTCTCTGGCAAACTTCAGACGGGCCTGGACATGCACTGGCTTCAGCAGCGGAACACGTCTGGCACTGCGGGATTTGATTCCCTGCCGTTGTAGTGTGTTACTGATGGTGACCTTTGTTACTTTGGTCCCAGCTCTCTGCAGGTCATTCACCAGGTCCCCCCGTGTGGTTCTGGGATCTTTGCTCACCGTTCTCATGATCATTTTGACCCCACGGGATGAGATCTTGCGTGGAGCCCCAGATCGAGGGAGATTATCAGTGGTCTTGTATGTCTTCCATTTTCTGATGATTGCTCCCACAGTTGATTTTTTCACACCAAGCTGCTTGCCTATTGTAGATTCACTCTTCCCAGTCTGGTGCAGGTCTACAATACTTTTCCTGGTGTCCTTCGAAAGCTCTTTGGTCTTGGCCATGGCGGAGTTTGGAGTCTGACTGTTTGAGGCTGTGGACAGGTGTCTTTTATACAGATGATGAGTTCAAACAGGTGCCATTCATACAGGTAACGAGTGGGGGACAGAAAAGCTTCTTACAGAAGACGTTACAGGTCTGTGAGAGCCAGAGATTTTCCTTGTTTGAGGTGACCAAATACTTATTTTCCACCCTAATTTACAAATAAATTCTTTACAAATCCTACCATGTGGATTCATGGATTTTTCTTTCACATTCTGTCTCTCACAGTTGAAGTGTACCTCTGGTGCAAATTACTGACCTCTGTCATCATTTTAAGTGGGGGAATTTGCACAATCGGTGGCTGACTAAATACTTTTTTGCCCCACTGTATGAAGCTTTGGTCATTTGGATAAACTGGCCTAGAGGGACAGACCACTGTGTATTATGTAAAGCCCCACAGCACAATGAGCACATAATAAACCTCACAAGTCTATTTTTGGGTTTCAAAACTTTCAAAATGAAATGTTCTGAATGCTGTGATAAAACAGTTTCTGTTTAAATAAATTATTTCAGTGTAAAACTGGGACTGTGTGACACCTCAGTTGTCTGAGGTGATCCTGACGGATCAGAACTAACTGATAATTAAGGACAGTCAAGTTTTATCATATGAACAACAGTATGTTACCTGAAAGTATTCAAACACTGTATTACGAATTCTTGTCTCTGTGGGAAAGTTGCATTCACTATATGTGTTTAGGGGTTTTCGTGGCTGCAGTGAGTGATGCTGCAAGCAGTGTTTTAAGAGAGAGATAGAAATAAAATGGTCTTCTTGTTTGGATTTTGTAAGTCCACAAGACCTCAAGTCAGTAAGAGAAAAGCACCCTCTGCAGTACAGCCCATGCAGCAGTCCATTGTCCATAGCACAATCCATTTTCACACAGGAATACACCATAACACAAATATTTTTTTATACACATGCTGTATGTCTCTTACTGGATATTTAAGTATCGTTTTGTTTTTAATGGGCATATGGAAGCATGGTTATTTTCATATTTCCATAAAATGTTAACCTCTCTGATAGTTTTTTTTTATTTTTTATTTTTACATTGAATACTGAAAATTCTTGATAATACATCTATCTCTGCCTGGCATGCCCCCCCTATAATATTGGTATATGTTTAACACACACAAAATATACATTTATCAAACTGGTTTGTGTGACATTTCAAGCGCTCTTTGGGGCCCCCTTCTGGTGTTGGAATCCCATTTGCAATTCATTTGCTCGGATTAATAAGGTGCTCCACACTCTTCTTCACTCTGCAACCCATTTGGTTCTCCACCCGTTCCACCACACACTGCTCTGCTTAGCTATGGCTCAATGCGACCCTGCAGTACTTTTTAACCTTTTATCGTTATATATTTAACTGGAGCTTTGCAAAAGGTTGTCAACAGCCAAAGAAGAGCTTTGAATTTCCTTTGAGAAGCCTGGAGAACTGTTAATGACAACAGCTTATAGAAATCACAAAACAAGACTGCCTAAGAGAGTTCAGGCAGAAAAAAAGTGGTCATATCCATCCAAATATTGACATTCTGGCTTGTTAGACTTGTACAAACTCAATTTATGCCTTAGACTGTATTAGCATGTATGTGTGTATGTTTTTTCTATTTTCCATAGCAAAATGTAAAGAAATGCAGGTTGGCTCAAGGCTTTTGCACAATACGGGATATATTTGTGGTGGAAAATGGACATTTGTATTACTACATAATTGCTTTGCTTATATTATGTGGAGTAGAAGCAAAAATATTTAAAAATAAGTCATATATTTTACTTTCAAAGACATGCTCAAGCCTGCTGAAGCCTCGATTAAGCTTTAAGGGATTTTTCCAAAGCCAACAATTATTAATTTAATATAAAAATAAATAAATTTTGACCAGTTGGATGCACTTCCACAACTCTACCACTTTTGAAGCCATGTGTTGCCGATATATTTTAAATAATGTAAGAACAGAACCATCTTTGCTCACCCTCCCCTCCCCCCAAAAACGCTCCAGACTCGATAACAACAGCGCCCTCTGGTGGCCGGCGGGCGGGGTTACAGGACTCTAAGACGAGACAAAGATGGATCTGACGTTCAGTCCGCCGCTTCACAAGCAGAGACATCAATTTGTCGTCGATTTTGTCAAGAGGAACAAACCTAAAAAGGTCGCTAATGTCTTCGTGAAAAATACATTTTTTAAAACTTTAGCTTAAAAGCAAGAATTTCGTTTAGCGACGTTTGACTACACCAAAGCTAATTATGTTAGCAAACATTTTCACCAAACCAATTAAGTTAGCTACTATAGTGCATAATAAACTACGTTGCCTTGGCTTTTCTTAACGCTTTGGGTTCACTGTATTTACAATTTCTTATTAAATTTCTTTAACCGAGAGTCTGCGCTGTGCCTTTGTCCAGGTGGTGGACTTGGGCTGCGGTGAGTGTACCCTCCTCAAAATGCTCAAGTTTCACCACGAAATTGAACTTCTGGTTGGAGTGGACGTGAACGGTGCCAAAGTCAAGAAAAGGATGTATGTATGTATGTATGTCTGTTCACGCAAATGGTGAGAGTTAAGATTAGACTGCGGGGTTAAAGTAATTTAAAGTGTATTCTTTGGCGAATCTTGTGCATCAGTGCACCAACATATATTCCTCTTAACATGTTAACGGAGACAACAGGTCTGTCTAGGCTATGTCGAGATTTTTCATTTCGTTTTATAAAATAATCCCGTCCACACTTAAACTCAAAAATGAAGGAAAACGCTGCTATGAACATGCCAAAGCAACAGGTGGCGATATATTCCTAACAGTGTAGAAATGTTGGCCAATCAGAAGTCTAGAAGCCTCGGTGGGAAATAGTAAACAAGGATGGGGCATAGAAGCAGAACCGAGTCGTATGTGTGGAGGGACAGTAACTGTGTGTATATGTAAGCATTTAACCACTGCAGAGAGTACAATTAACAGTATTATAGAAATTCATTTCACCGAAACGTCTGTGAAGGTTCTCAGTCATCCAGGTCATCGTAGTCAAAGGAGCTTGCGAAGAAAAGCGTCTGGACTTCTTTAAGTTGCTTGAAGACGTTTCACCTCTCATCCGAGAAGCTTCTTCAGTTCTAAGGTCAAATGGTGGAGAGTCCCAGATATAAACCTAGTGGGAGTATCCCCCCACAGAGGGACAAAAGGACCCCCTGATGATCCTCTAATCGCCTGAGCCAAGGTGTGAAACTGGGCGTGGGTCCCAATCAGCCAGAGTTTCGGGTGTGTTCATTGTGAAACCTGGCCCCACCTTAGACTCAGCAGTCCATCTGCATCTTAAGGATAAAGGACACTCTTTCGAGGATGCCAATGTTCACATTTTGGACAGAGAGGACAGATGGTTTGAAAGAGGAGTGAAAGCCATCTATGTCCACTGTGAGCGACCATCTTTGAACAGAGGCGGGGGTTTACGACACCAACTCTCTGCCATCTATAATCCAGTTTTGAGATCCCTTCCCAGACGCCTTAACGCCCACTCACATCCTGGGCCATCTGACCTCAGGAATTCGCATGATAAGGTGGGGCCAGGTTTCACTATGAACATACCCGAAACTCTGGCTGATTGGGACCCACGCCCAGTTTCACACCTTGGCTCAGGCGATTAGAGGATCATCAGGGGGTCCTTTTGTCCCTCTGTGGGGGGTTACTCCCACTAGGTTATATCTGGGACTCTCCACCATTTGACCTTAGAACTGAAGAAGCTTCTCGGATGAGAGGTGAAACGTCTTCAAGCAACTTAAAGAAGTCCAGACGCTTTTCTTTGCAAGCTCCTTTGACTATTTCACCGAAACAATAACGTGGCGCACATTGTGACGTCACAATGTGCGCCACATCTTTGACGCTGCATTTTCTCCGTTTTTCTTGTCCACACATAAATGCAAAAACGGAGTTTTCAAAAATATCCATCCTGGCCGGAGTTTTTAAAAATCTCCATTTTCAGTGACCGAAAACGCCGTTTACGTGTGGACGCAAGGTGCAAACGCATAGAAAAATCTGCGTTTTCAAAAATACCCGGGTACGTGTGGACGTAGCCTAGACCTTTGCAAAAAAAATTGACTGAAACGACTTTATGAGATCACTAAAATATTTCTGTAGAGTAAATATCCTTAGAGTGGGTATTTAATTTGGTAAAATTTGTTATCACAAACTACAAGATGAAGGTTTGATCGACGTTTTTGAGGCTTTGGATGTCTTCAGGCCTGTGAGTCAGCTGCTTTCAAAGAGTCCTGTTGGTTATATCGTAACATTGCTGATTTTCACAAATCCCCACCTCTTGCATTTGTCTTAAATAAAATGATAAGTACATAGTGTAAAACTAACACTGAAACTAATAAAAACCAAACAAAAGCTAAACCTTTTTAAATGATAAAAACTCGACTTGTACAGGGAGTGCAGAATTATTAGGCAAGTTGTATTTTTGAGGAATAATGTTATTATTGAACAACAACCATGTTCTCAATGAACCCAAAAAACTCATTAATATCAAAGCTGAATGTTTTTGGAAGTAGTTTTTAGTTTTAGCTATTTTAGGGGGATATCTGTGTGTGCAGGTGACTATTACTGTGCACAATTATTAGGCAACTTAACAAAAAACAAATATATACCCATTTCAATTATTTATTTTTACCAGTGAAACCAATATAACATCTCCACATTCACAAATATACATTTCTGACATTCAAAAACACAACAAAAACAAATCAGCGACCAATATAGCCACCTTTCTTTGCAAGGACACTCAAAAGCCTGCCATCCATGGATTCTGTCAGTGTTTTGATCTGTTCACCATCAACATTGCGTGCAGCAGCAACCACAGCCTCCCAGACACTGTTCAGAGAGGTGTACTGTTTTCCCTCCTTGTAAATCTCACATTTGATGATGGACCACAGGTTCTCAATGGGGTTCAGATCAGGTGAACAAGGAGGCCATGTCATTAGTTTTTCTTCTTTTATACCCTTTCTTGCCAGCCACGCTGTGGAGTACTTGGACGCATGTGATGGAGCATTGTCCTGCATGAAAATCATGTTTTTCTTGAAGGATGCAGACTTCTTCCTGTACCACTGCTTGAAGAAGGTGTCTTCCAGAAACTGGCAGTAGGACTGGGAGTTGAGCTTGACTCCATCCTCAACCCAAAAAGGCCCCACAAGCTCATCTTTGATGATACCAGCCCAAACCAGTACTCCACCTCCACCTTGCTGGCGTCTGAGTCGGACTGGAGCTCTCTGCCCTTTACCAATCCAGCCACGGGCCCATCCATCTGGCCCATCAAGACTCACTCTCATTTCATCAGTCCATAAAACCTTAGAAAAACCAGTCTTGAGATACTTCTTGGCCCAGTCTTGACGTTTCAGCTTGTGTGTCTTGTTCAGTGGTGGTCGTCTTTCAGCCTTTCTTACCTTGGCCATGTCTCTGAGTATTGCACACCTTGTGCTTTTGGCCACTCCAGTGATGTTGCAGCTCTGAAATATGGCCAAACTGGTGGCAAGTGGCATCTTGGCAGCTGCACGCTTGACTTTTCTCAGTTCATGGGCAGTTATTTTGCGCCTTGGTTTTTCCACACGCTTCTTGCGACCCTGTTGACTATTTTGAATGAAACGCTTGATTGTTCGATGATCACGCTTCAGAAGCTTTGCAATTTTGAGACTGCTGCATCCCTCTGCAAGATATCTCACTATCTTTGACTTTTCTGAGCCTGTCAAGTCCTTCTTTTGACCCATTTTGCCAAAGGAAAGGACGTTGCCTAATAATTATGCACACCTGATATAGGGTGTTGATGTCATTAGACCACACCCCTTCTCATTACAGAGATGCACATCACCTAATATGCTTAATTGGTAGTAGGCTTTCGAGCCTATACAGCTTGGAGTAAGACAACATGCATGGAGAGGATGATGTGGACAAAATACTCATTTGCCTAATAATTCTGCACTCCCTGTATAAGAAAATCTTCTCTATTCTGGCCCAGTCAACATTCAGCATTCGCTGACATTGTCTGCTTCCATCTGCTTCCTTTTGACTGAGTCCTCTGGGACCTCAGAACATTTAAAAAACACTAATTAAAGCAGAAATGGAAAACAGTGTGACATCAGTGAGAACAAATCAAGTGACGGTCATAAAGATTGGAATGATTAAAAAAACAACAAAAAAAACCCCCGCCTCTGAGACGGGAGACCAGTTAAGTTTAACTTTAAAAACTGGTTGAAAGTTAGTAATTTAAAATGATCTTAAAGTCTTGCTCTGATTATTGTCTTCAATAAAGATGAAAGCACCAGGCAGCACAGTAATGTGCAGGCTCTGCTTGAATGTTTCTTTAGGCATGGATTAGCTCCTATATCAACTGACTACCTGGAGCCAAGTTACGATCAGCTGTGCGTTGAGCTGTACCAGGGCTCAGTGACCCAAAAAGACGCCCGCTTCAAAGGATTTGATCTGGTCACCAGTATAGAGCTGTAAGCTGCTGCATTCTCCTCACTCTTTTGCGTTCTGTTCATCATTACAAATGTTTTTTCTTTCTTTGCTTTTATGCTCGTCACTCTGTGCTGCTTCTTGTAACTGTGTTTTCTATCTGTCTGTGTGTGCAGCATTGAGCACCTCACTCCTGCTGATGTGGAGCTCTTCTCTGAGGTGGTATTTGGTTACATGACCCCAAAGATGGTCATCATCAGCACCCCAAACTCTGAGTTCAACATCTTCATGCCTGGAGTGTCCTGTTACAGGCACAGCGACCACAAATTTGAATGGACCAGAGCAGAGTTTAGATCCTGGTACATTAACTTTTTTTTAGTCATGCAAATAAATTCATCCTGAAACACTGTAGGAACCTATCCCCTACTGAGCATACAACACAAATTTAAACTGCATCCCTTCTCAGGGCTATGAAGGTGTGTTTGGACTACGGCTATGAGGTGGAGTTCACTGGTGTTGGAAAAGCCCCACAGGGCCAACAGGAGGCAGTTGGGTTCTGTACCCAGATCGGTGTGTTTTACCAGCTCGGGGGGAGAGATTGCTGCAAGACGTTGCTCGTCAACGATGCAGAGGATTTGTTTCCATATACATTGGTAAGTATATTTCAATATTAGTACAAATGGAAAAGCTAATTATTTCTGTAGTACAAACAAAAAGCATTAGTGATAGTGCTGTGGTATTTGTGTTTTCACTAGCATTTCCTGAGCTGCTACTATTGGAATTATGCACTATTAATATTATTAGCTGCTGCAGCTGGTCTTTTTGATTTATGTGATCATCGATTCATACTGCCATCTGGTAAACAGGAAACAGCTGTAACCCATGTCTTCAGTCCTGTCAAGTCTTTTAAGCCTTGTCTCCC
Source organism: Diplotaxodon limnothrissa (assembly GCF_057381915.1). NCBI lineage: Eukaryota > Metazoa > Chordata > Actinopteri > Cichliformes > Cichlidae > Diplotaxodon > Diplotaxodon limnothrissa. Next base: position 9,772,330 of record NC_140612.1, on the reverse strand, counting down.
ATTGTCCTCTAACTTATTTGTCTACTGAAACATCCTCTGTGTTTTCTGGGTCATGCCAGAAGGGAGGGAGGGATGGATGGATAGATACATAGATCTTTTTTTTATTTGCATTTTTGATGAAAATGTACATGTGAAAATATTTGATGAATGCACATTAGTTACTTCCTCATCAGTTTTTATTAATTAGTCATTCCAGTGATTTGAATACACCTAGCAAACCAGAGGTAAAAGCAATATTTGATGATGCAGTAGATTGCTTTTAAACTGGTATGAAATGACAGTATTTACCGCCCTCTGCTGGTGGCTGCTTAAAATTGCAAACAGCTGGACAAACATGTAACACCAGCGTGATTAATAGTGATTAAGCAAAAATTACATTTCTATACCTCTCTAATAATAACTTTGTGGTATTAATCAACAGCATTAGAGCTTTTATCCTGAATATATGCTTCCCCAGGTTTCTGTTTCATACAGGTTTCTGTGATGCTGCCTGCTTCCTTTGACTTTTGACCTGTGCTTTTTCCTCTGCTCTGTCAGCTTTACAGAGTAAACTACCCCAGCCTGTGCGACAACAACATCTTGCACAGGGTTCTGGTGAGTGAAGTGCTGTACGGGGCAGAAAAACTAAAGAATAGATGGATGGAGGAACAGGCCGACGGGATATGTGATGCAGTTGCACTGTGTCAAACTGAGGGAGGAGGTGAGGAATTCCTGTCAGATGAAGCAGACAGGGTGAAAAGCATTGTTTTATCATCTTATTTAAACACGTTTGTTTAAAATGCACCAAACTGTATACCTACAGCATGTGCAGAGGAGATGAAAGATTTAATGGAATGGAGTGGTGCATCAGACAGTGCTGAAAAACAGGGGTCCTGTACATCATGCAGGTGAGCTTCCTCAGGAGGATGCCAGTATGTGGTATTAAGGAGAGGCAGCATCTCCCAGCGTTTTATTTTATGAGTTTTTCTTTATTGACCTTTTTGTGTGTACTAATAGGATTGTGGCTGTACCACTGGATGTGCTGTGGTCCTGCTGTCCTAAAGTCAGTGTGCTAAGTGGAAGCCTTGGTAATCTCAAACATCTGCTGATGGATGAGCCGAACATTAAACTGAGCCAGGATAGCTCTGCTGTGCTAATAAATCACTGGGAACAAGGTATTGTTTGATTCATTTTCTTTGTGCTTCACTAAACGTTTGAAGTGGTTTTTAGATTGTGTTAATTTTTCTGTGAATATGAATATTTTCTTCATTCGTTGATGTAAGTTTGACTCTAATCATCTCGTGCTGCATAATAATGAATGTAAAAGAGTCTGGCTTAAGTCCAAAATTAAAATCTGATGTTTTTCATCATTGACCTGTCTCATATGCACTGGTGCATATCAGACAATTAGCAAGGCTAATGGAGGCTCAAGTTGATGTGGCACAAATAGAGCCTCAGGTCTTGTGCTGACAAACAACCCTCTGTAAATGAATCTGCTGTCTCAAGCAAATGCGTGTTATGTACCGTACTGTGTGAAAATCCAGAGCCACACCTTATTTCTTTATATTTTACTTCCAAGGAGCCAGACTTTCTTTTACATTTTTAAAGTGGTCTTGAGGAATAGTTCTCCAAGCTTTCTGACGGTCTTTCAAAGTTATTCTTCGGACATTGGCTCCTTTCCCCCCCACTCATTCAAGTTCTGAACTGTGAATCATTCAAGCATCAAAAAGGCACCTAACTCAAGGGATGAACCAGTGTTGTCTAATAAAAAGGCACAACAAGACAGCTTGATAAAGAAACTTAAGTTAATAAATTTAATTACAAAAATTGTTATTAATTTGTATCTCTAGGCACTTTATTATTAGCAGTCAGTCACAAAAACATGCCCTCCTCTCATTTTCTGTAGTTAAATCTATGAAAAATGCCAAAGATAACACAAGTTGAAGAATAAAGGTGCCAAATATTGATTTTAAAGCTCAGTAGAAGTCCACAAACTGTATTTACCGTATTTCCATGTATGTTTCTACAGATTTCCCATCTTCCTAGCATAATATAGAGAAAGGAGGGTGGCTCAAAACTTTTGCACTTACTCGATTAAGTCAGAACACACATGTCAAGCCTCGATGAAATAATCCTATGGATGGCCAGAAACTGTTCTCCACCCCTTTGCATAACTCATACTGACTAAAACTTCAATAGTGTCAGCAGTGACAGTATTAAGTGTATTTGTGTGGAAGGGTATTGCAGCCTTCCACACAAATGCAGTACTAAGAGGTTGTGCAGCAGAGATCATCAACTTGTATTCACTGCTCACAAGAATCATTTTAGCCACATTGACCACAGAGTGCTTTGCTCACTTCCCTTTCACAGCTCACATGCATCGTCAGCTAACCATGCAGCTTGTCATTGCAGTTCTTGTGTTCGTTGCATGAATGTTTCTGTGTTTGTGACTGTGACGCTTCATTGGGATTCTCAGACCAGGAAGAAAAGGAAGATGACTACAATTTGGATGACAGTGGGTATCCAGAGGCCAGTCTGCACAGCCACAGTGCTGAGCAAGAGGAAGACTGGGAGGAAAATGATTGATGTGGAGGATGTTTTCCAGGTATATGTCAGTGTGATTACTGAGTTCATAATAAATATGAGAAAAACTTCAGATTGTCATTACTGCACCGTCTACACACATCAAAAGGACAAAAGCACAGGCTAGTGAACATTAAATCATTTTATTCTACTGTAGACATTTTAAGCATCCAGTACACTTGTTAAAGAAGCAAATGTTGGTCAAAAGAACAAGTCTTTAACAGGGAACACACTGGACAGTGTCGGAACATCACTATACAGAAGAATACACCTTAGTTTTGTAGACAACAGCTTCACAGAAGAGAAGAAGCAACCATGTTTGTAACAACATGTTAGGTACCGAGATGAACATACCTGTTTTACACAGGTAAAACAAGGGATTTTTACTTTACAAAACAAAACAACCGGTCACCATAAATCATACACATAACAGTCATATGTAGTGAAAGACTTTTAGAAACAAAAATCTTAACAAAAATATGGCACAATATCAGCAATGAAAGATTCAAAAACAGCTGCGTTCATTACATGTGATCAACATCAAACCAAAATAACACTGATTTACATTTATATCATATACACTGATGCTTATGCAGACATCTCTTCTTCAAACAAATGAAATTAAGTCCTACGTAGTAAATGGCAAGCAACATCCCTCCTTCAGCGTGGAAATGGATTAGAAGATGGTACAGCTCAAGTGAGGAGAAAACATTACAATGTGTCAGGCTCTGCAAAGCTTGTCACAGCTAAAAACGACAGCATAGTCATGCAGAGCACGGGAACGTAAAGACAGAACACTGACGTATAGTTAAAACACCATACACTGATGACACTTTGTGCAGATATTGATACAAGATGTATAAGAGTTAATCTAGAAGAGGCACTGATCCTACTTCTACTATGGCTTACGACAGGAGACAAGATTAGATGCTGTACAGTCTGTTGTGTCTAATGCTCTCAATGTGCATAGACCTACAGGCTCCCAGGTAATAACGGTTGTGTACTTTGGCTAACTTGTTCAACTAAACTGTGCACTCACTCTCCTAAGAGGCTAGAGATGGAAAGTCTACATGCATGGCACTAAGGATTTTAAAACTCTGGTGCATCTGAGTGCTCAAGCCTGTCTCCTGATATGAAGCTAGCAGATATACATGTTACACCCAATTACTGTAATACTCTGGGTCTTTTCTTTGAAGTACAGGTGCTATTGAGGATTTCCTTCATGGCAGTGAATTACTTAACTAATCCTTTTCTGTCCTATATTTTAAAACTAAAGAAAAAAACCATAGTGTACAACAGCTGCACCAGTCAAACAGTTAATGTATCAGAGGATCTTTCTTGTGCAAGCATCCTGATCCACCAGACAGTTCATAGTGATATAGCTACAAATAGATATACATCTGCAACAGTGAATATTTTAATATATATATATATACCCTTCCATGTCAGTATTCATCAGAGGCCACTGTTATTTTTTGCATTCACTGCCATGTAAATGCAAAGAGCAGTAACAAGATAAAAGAGGGCAGTCTGGGACTACATACTTCTGCCACACTGTTATGATTAATTCACCTGGATCCAGAAAAACAGATAAGTTTGATATTTTTTTGACGATATTGAAGATATGACTCATTTTATTTTTGTGTGGAGACACTTAACAAAAACAACTCTGTGAAATTTAGTTTGCGACTGTTGCTTGTAGAACTATTTAGTCTTATTTTGTTATACAGAGGAAGAAACTAGAGAATGAGGTTGCCAATTAGGGAAATGATCCGATTTTAATTTAGTTTCAGCTTCACTTCAGGGGTTTTCTTGATGCTCTTTTGCTTCAGCTTCTATTGAGCTGCAGTATTGATGATGCTGTGATTTTTGGTTTAGTTTCCATCTCCTAATTGTAACATGGTTAAAGCTGTTAAAAAGCACAGTCTTAATTTTCTACAGTGTTTATATAGCAAAACAAATATTAAATAGCCAAGTCACCACTGACTAAATATTTTTGACAGCTCTGCATTTAGACAACGGGGGCCTCTGTGATTACATTTGGGGAAATTGTCCTCTTTTCTCTGTGTGGGTACCAATGTGGCATTCCTCACAAGAGATTACGTGTCCCTTCACTGAGATAACAGCGTTACTGTTGCTGCTAATAAAAGTGGCCGGTGTACCAGCACAAAGGAATAACCACATACACTCACACACATTCACACATCAAATAGCTCAATTTTTCATAGCAAAATATTCTCACCGGAGTGCCAACAACTACTTTTTGAGCAGCTTATCAGCAGAGATTAAATCCTATTTGATAAAGGAAGTCCAAAACAAACACCAAAGGAATGTCCTGATAGGATGTGATGTGTTTTCAGTCCGTTCTGATCTTCCCATCCTTGTGCCGTCTGGAGAGGAAAGGTAGATTTTTCACTTCATAAAAGTTTCAGTTGGTTTTACTTTGGATGTTTGGAGTTTGGATAGCAGGGGGCCAGAATTTAGATGCACAAGTGTTTTAGAACAATTGGTCACTGTGTTTCCTCCTTTCATTGATTCTTTAAGATAAAACCCGTCCACTTCTTTCTCCTAATGATATCTTAACCGATATAAACACAGGAAGGGCACTGGTGTAATGTCGACGGATCACTGAGTGATCAGCTTAGACACATGCTGATCGAGTAGGAATGAAGGTTGAAATGGAAACGGTCTCATTTCCAGTTGTTTCAGGTGTAATCAGAGATGCTGCACGTCTAACGCTTAATCACCACCTGCTCGTACGCTCCACCACCAACCCTAAGAGGACATGAGGAGGCAGAATTGGCAATCACACACTTGTTTAAATCTTCATTAGTTATCACAAAAGGTACCAAACTGAAATCGTGTTATATAAAACCAAGATGGGGTGGGAGGTACAAAATATCATCTGAGCTCCAAGGCTGGTCTGGTAAACAGATGTTAGAAGTTTTGTTACATTGAGTTTGATTGAAAACAAAACAGTCCCCCTCTATCTCTCAGGTAGTGCTTCATTGCAAAGTCTTTGGTCATCAGAACTTTCCTTTGCTCTGCACCAAACCTGTAAACTTTAGGAAGAACCACTATCAGCTTTTTGTCTGCATTAATATTGAGACAACTGTGCTGCTGTGAAGTCACTACACTGCATTCCAAATTATTATGCAAATGATATTTGTCGCTTTCCTTTATAGTCGATTCAATGACAGTCAGTGTACTTTTCAAGTCAACCGTCAGAGCACAATTCAGATTTTATTGAACAAACCTCCCAGTGACAGCTGTGGTTTTGCAAATTTAAAACAAACAAACAAACAAAACCCTCAAAATGCACTGATCCAAATTATTATGCACAACAGTTTCAAAACATTTTATTGGTTATAAACAACTGAACATTGATAAATTTGCAGCATAAGGTCATATTTACTGAAACCATAACAGGCCAAACTCCATGTTAACTCAGGAACCCTTCTTTGATATAAGTTTCACATTCTTGCATCCATTGAACTTCCAGGTTTTTGGAGAGTTTCTGCCTGTATTTCTTTGTAAGATGTCAGAATAACCTCCCACAGCTGCTGTTTTGATGTGAACTGCCTCGTCACCCTCAGATCTTTTGCCTGAGGATGTTCCAAAGGTTCTCCACAGGGTTGATGTCAGGGGAGGATGCGGGCCACACACCATGTGTTTCTCTTCTTTTATTCCCATAGCTGCCAATGCCAGAGAGTGGGACTTCACCCCTCAGTAAGACTGCTTGAAAATTACTCTTGATGTATTTCTGGGCCTACTGTAACCATTCCTGCTTGTGAGTATTGGTTAGGTGGTGGCCAAAATGGTAGGTTTATGCATAACTGCAAGCCTCTGGAGGTTTTCGGTACTACCAGCAGCTTCAATTACCTGCTTGCTGCTTTGTAATGGCATTTTAGCAGCTGTTCTGTGAATCTGATGAATTTGTCTGGCAGAAACCTTCATCTCTATGCCTTAGTCTGCACGAACCCATCTGTGCTCTGACTCAGCCACAAGTTTCTTCACAGTACAATGGTTACGCTTAAGTTTTCATATTACATCTAATGTTCTCAGACCTTGTGTAAGGTATTGCACCAACACATTTCTGCAGCAGAGATCCTTTTACTTTCCCATATTGCTTGAAACCTGTGGCATGCCCAATGATGTGGAACATCTTAAGTAGTTTTCATTTTATTGGGCTCACCTGGCAAACTAATTATGACAGCTGTCTGAGATTGATATCAGTGATCCAAAGAGCCCAGAGACACAATACCATCCATGAGTTTAACTGAAAACAAAAGATTGAATGTTTACGACACTAAAATCTTATTTGCATAATAATTTGGAACGCGTTTGTACACTCGTCTCTCTGGAATCATACCCTCAGAAATCCCTACACTAGTTTGCTTGCTTTCTTCAGGTAATTGTGATGCTCACCTGGTGGGAAGGTGATGACTTCCAAGCGCTGTACTTCCCCCGGGTCCAACAAACAGCCGCAGGCCTTCCTCTGAAATGGTGTTCATAACATTTGGTCAGTACACGGAGAACCCACATCCTCCTGTATAATTCTTGTCATGACGAGCAGCCAGTTGCTAGGCAACCTAAAAATAATCATCTATTGACAGCAGCTTTCCATTTGTAGCTTTGAGCTGGATGAGACCTTGGAAGGGAAAACAATGCCTCACTCCTTAAAGTACACACACACACACTGACTCATGGGAAATGAATATGCAAATGTGCCGTGCATTAAACACATGCAGTAGTAACCTAGAATTGGGATGAATCCCATTGTTTTGTTTTGTATTGATTCATCTATTTTAGTTATTCATTAAGCTGAAATATCTGTAGATCCATCAGATACTACTTGCTTCTGCCTGTGAAGATTTTCTTCATTTATATATTTCACAGAGATGCAAGTTTTGAAACTGACAATTTATTCTTTATCTAAGAGACCAGTTTAAAAGGAAAGGTCCCATAGCTCGTGTTTATGTCATTTTAGTGTAAGGATAAGAAAAGAAAAACAACAACTGCAAACAAAAAACAAAAAAGTGGACATGTCATACCCTCAGCACTTGAGTCCAGTAGGCCGGGTGTAAAGTCCTGACTCTGGAGAATCTTTTCCACAACATCGTCAGCATCCACCCGAGTGTCGTCCATTCTCTTCAGCTGAGACTCCATGGAGTCCTGTTTCACTGGGTGTCTGAGGGGAGAATACACAAGAGCGTCTGGAGTGTTTGAGGACAGCTGCTTTTACTGCAGAGTCAAACTGAAGCTTTGCTTCCTGTACTTCACATTTCATTTTGTGCTAATGAAGTGGAGTGATCAACCTGCTTACTTCTGCTTACCCAGTCAAAACTATACAGTGTTTCAACTACTGTTTCAATCACTTACATTACGTCCATTGTAATTCATCCAGTTTTCAACACTAGTGGCGTGTGTTTTAATCACCATAAATGTAAAGTGAAGTACATTTTTTTATGCATTATAATAAAAGGTTTTAAAATATTACTTGTAAATACAGTGACGAGGCAAATTATTTAGAACTCAACTGATCTAAAAGGTCATGACTGTATCTGAACGTATAGTGAAGAGCACTAGAACTGCTGCTGCTAGTGCAGTGTGCCTTCTGACTACCCCTCTCTGCTCATCTGTTAATGTAACTTGCTGGCAATGTGGTTAATAATGAAAACATCTGTGATCAACTAGGTGAACACTGCTTATTAAGATTATTATCAAGGTTAGCATGGTAGTCACGTATGCATTGTAATTTTGTGGACATCTTATCTGTATTGACTGTTTTCTGGCAAAAGGTTTGAGTTTTTAATCACTCGATTCGTAAGTGTAGGAAGCTCAATCATTTCCTGCTTCCTGAGTTTGATAAATTTACTTACAGCTGCATGTCAGAAAAGTAAATATGTGGTTAGGTTAGCAACAACATAACAGGAAAAAGCTATCCTGTCACCACATGTACTTGGGGCACCCTTTGTTAACAACAATTCACACATGAATTATTATTCATTTCATCCTTGTAAAAAAAAAAAAAAAAAGACTAAACGTGCCATTTTGCAGAGGACAGTAGGGCTGCTCAATTAATCGAATTTTAATCACGATTACGATCTGGGCTTTCAACGATCATTAAAAATAACTGAGCCGATTATTAGCCCCTCCCTCATTTATCCGCGACACCTTAAAGGCCGGTCCGTGAAAATATTGTCGGGCATAAACCGGTCCGTGGCGCAAAAAAGGTTGGAGACCGCTGATTAAGAGGACCCGAGGGAAGCTCGGAAAGCTAAGCAGAAGTTATTTGGAGAGGAGAGTGACTGCCGTTGGTTGAAAAGAGAGGTAAAAAAAAAAAAAAACTTCAGTGGTGTTGCACACTATTTTATATTATTTTTTAAAGTCATTGTTAACCCTTTAAATCCGGTCAGAGCAGCACGCTCCGTTTTGTGTAACTACTTTTAAATCCCTGTAGAACATGAACCACGTAAGCTAGCGCAATAATTTGTTTTGCATATGAAACCGGAGGAGTTGTACTTACAACTTATGCCATCAGCTTGTCCTCGGTCACGGTTTCCTTCCACATATAGCTTTGCAAAAATTGCATAAAAAGCGCTTGCAGGAACAAAAACATAATATTCCAGAAACACGCTTTGCCGATCCGATCAGCTGTTCATAACACTTCCCACAGTGAAACAGATGTCAGCGCGAACTGTCTCATGTCTGCCATTTCCTGGCCGAAACCGGAAGTGACGTCATTTTCGCGGAAATGTAGTTTTTTACTTGTAGACCTTAAAAACCTCTACTGGTCATGTTTGACTTTTCTGAATAGTTTCTGGGATGCTTAGAACTCGAATTGCACAGCTGGAAATAGTTTATTTTGATGCACCTGCTGTTTTCTTTGCAAATTTGCATCATAGGATTGTTTTTTTTGTTTTACCTGCAGTGTATATAAAAATTGGTGTATCTCCAAAATAAAACTATGAAGACACTCAAAATAAATTTCCTGTTGTTGTAAACTATTTTTTGCAACTTTTTTGTATTTAAAGTTTTGAAGGATAAACCTCTTAAATTTCTCCAAGTAGAAATATATGTAAAAAAACAAAACAAAAACGATTTTCAATTTTTTGTAGTTTATTGCACTTTTTTGCAATTAATGTAGTTACTATGGACTTAATGCATACATATTATTAAAATATGGGCTATAACAGTTATTTAGCAACTTGAAATGCTCCCACAAATGGCACTACAACATGTAAAAAAATAATATAAGCTCTGGCGGACTTGGTTCTATAGTAGGTCTTAAAGGGTTAAATAAATATCGTCAAATAATCGCGATCTCAATTTCAGTGAAAATAATCGTGATTATCATTTTTGCCATAATCGAGCAGCCCTATAGGACAGAAGCATGACAATACTTCCTGTCTTTTTCTTGTCACAGTGAGGTATCTTAGCAACAGGGCAGAATGGTAGTTTATTTAGAGGTGCAGATATGATATTCTCCTTATCAAGTCTCTGCAAGAAAACTGATAAGTAAATTCCCATAAATGCTTAACTATTCCTACAAAACGCATCCTAAGCTGCATGTAAAACTAGCCCGCAGGAATACTCCTCTGCTCATGGTTGGACATTTTTAGATCCCATAAACACAATGAGAGTCTTTCAAAGAATAAAAGCTCACATAATGAAACCACAAATACACTTCCTCCAAAGCTCTTCTACTCTAACAGCTGCTTCCTGAAACATGACACTGGTCTCAGGGGTATTAAGTATAACTCCTACCATAAAAGCCTACCACGTTTGGCATGCTAACTGGATTCTCTCATCAAATATGATAAAGAAACATTTGTGTATACTTTTAGTACACACTGCATAAATAAATAATTTCAGTCTGCAGCTTTAACCGGTTTACCTGTTGAGCCGTTCACAGGAGGATGCACTCCGCACTGGTGTGCCCGGAGCATTGCCGGAAGCTGCTGAGGAGGTTGGGTGCTCAGGCAAAGCTGGACAGGTTCTGGATTCTCTGTCTTCACTGGGCTCCGGGATGCTACCAATACCTGTTGAAGCGCTGCCTACTGAATGATTTCTCCGGTGGCTGAACTCTGACATGCTGGAGGAGCGGGAGTGACCGGTGCTATAGCCTGAGAGACATGGGCAGTGACTGTATTAACATACAGCACCAGTATTTTACTTGATAAGCTCAGAGATTGTAACAGGTACAATTTTCTGTTTACAATTCCCCTTAAATGCATCATATGGATACAAATCCTGCACCAGTGTTTTGTAGCACTTCAAAGACCTGCTGCAGATATATATTCCTAATATAGCACATGGGTTAAATCTGCATTGCAACACTAATAAAGAGCAATTGATACGTACCCACACAAGTCCAATATTTTCATTACTAACTGGAGACAAATGACTTATTTGAGCTCATAAATGAATCAATCCATATCAAGTGCATACAGAGTTTTTGTTCTTTTGAATGCACTGTGCAGCAGATTTGTAACTTGCTCTGTACTAAATGATTTAGCCGTTCACGTGACACCCACACTCATGCTGTTCATGTCTGCGGGAAGCCAGCTAAAGCAAGAAGCGATCTCGGGCATCAGGTCACTTCCCACACACTAATGAGAGGTTTGAATAAATCTATCAACCATTTCACATGGAAGGAAATATATTTTTAAATTCTATATGAGCGGGTCATTAGAGCTGAGCTCAGTGCATCTCTTCACTTCCTCTGATCTTTTATTACTGTTATCCGATCTGCCTGCAATGGAAACTCGAGCCCTGGCTCTGAACTGCGCTGCTGGAGTGTCAATGGAATATGATTTTATTCTTTCCCTCCTCCTCAATCCAAAGGCCTTGTTTTCTCATTTTGACCTTGCACTCCTATTACCGGTATTTAAAGTACAATTGATTGCAGGCGAACAAAAAAATTAGCATTATGTTTTATTTCTACTACTCACTGCTAGCTTGGATACATACATAGACTATCTCTAAAGCAAAGTATGAACAACAGTAGATGATAACGACAAAAACAAAAGAAAAAACGGTTTACATTTTATACCCTTACCTGAGAGTTTTGACTGTTGGCTGGCGTAGCTGGAAGTTCGGGAGTGGCAGCAGCCACCAGGGTCATCTGACACAACAGGGCACTTCCCTTCCCGATTCTCTGCTGGATTAAAAAAAAAGTACAGACCCAGATGTTGGATGTGGATTTGAGTGAAAAACATGCACGTACAGCTTCTATGAAGCATCCTGTAAAAAATAATAAAATAAAGAAACTGCCTTCAGATAAGCCCATGCTGTGGACTAACATTTATGTATAGTATTCAAAGTGGAAGTAGGTAGTGGAAGCTGGAAAGATATTCATGCGTATCTAGAGTGAAATAATTCACTATCTCTGAGTTAATGAGCCAGTGGCCACAGTTGGCATGTGCAGGGACAGAGTCACTTCTGCTCAGACGAAAACAAACATATTTCCATCTGAAAAGAGCTCAAGTTAGTTCTGCGACCAAAAAGATGGTCTGCAATGCATAAAATCTCGGAAAATATATCATCAGAAGGGCAAAGCTGGATGCTAGTTGACAGCTTGGATAACAATTCTTTCAATTTAAGCCTTTAAAGAAAAAAAAAGAAAGAAAAACACGTGCCACCGTTTTAATGTCAAATGGGCAAAAAGTGGGAGCTGCCAAAAAGCAATAACATTTCAGAGTTCAAATGTCTGTGGGAAGGTCTCAGCAGCCTCAGCAACACAGCAGAAAATAGACTACATAGAGGGGGATAACAACCAGAGACACATGAGGGGAGGTGGTCACAATGACCTCACAGCAAGTTTTTCTTTCTTCTTCTTCTTTTCTTTTAACTCCAGGCATTCCTCTAATTTAGAGAAAGAATTCCCTTCTGCACTGCACCAATCCACAGTGATCACAGCCAGAAACAGCAGCTTGTCTAAAACATACAGACTTCTTACACCTCTCCTAAATTTTTTTAAATGACACAACAACAGGTTTGTGTAGATTATCTCTGCTGGACAAATATCCACCAACAAAACATGATCAAAGACTCTCATACAGGACTTGAACTCGCGCATCTTGCACATATACGAAACATGGGGATGCACCGCTAAGGCAAGTTGGGAATGACATCAAGTGCATTGCACATGCAAACACACAACCCGTACCAGAAAGACTAGCACAAAAGTCCTATTTTTAAGCATGTAAAAGCCCCCTGGGTTAGAGCAGATTGGGGTTCATCTAAAAGAAAGCTAGTTTAAATTATACATGAAAGAGCTCTGCTACTCTCTGAAGCTTCCAGGAAGAACAAGCATTAAACACAGCAATGCGTTCACACATGAACACACATACTGAATAAGAGAGTGAAGAAGGCGCTGAAAGAGAAATCTTCAAGAGAAATGGTTTTTGTAGTAGGGGATGGGAGCAAAGTACAGTAGGAGTTATGGCGTCTATAATACAGGAAAAATCAGACAGGACAGTCTGCAGTTTGACAAATGAATATCAGCAGCGACGCGTGACACTAATGACAGCTAAAAACATAACTGTTAAGATTATGATGACCTACTCATGAACACTTTGTTTTTATTATCTTTTAGCTTTGTCAGCTACACAGAACAGTACAGCGTGGGCTACAGATTGCCCCTAACTGAAATAAATTTTAGCTTCTGCCTTTATCTTACAAGCTACAATGCTGGGAAGCTCCTGGAAGCTCTCCATGATCTTCCTGTATAAATCTAAACCAGATTAGCAGGAACTTGACACATCAATTACAGCCCCCTCCAAAAGGCCCGGTCACATTCACCATCTACAAGGGATGAAAACTCATCACAGATGAAGGTCTCTGTTTAAAAAAATAAAATCTGTAGCATTCAAATGTAGATTAATGTTAGTTGAAAGATAAGAAATCTCAATAGAAATAATGTTATTTTGCACTTCAGGCTGTGTCACACTAGCGCTGAGTGCCTGCTCTGCCAGGTCTCCCCTGAGAAAAAGACTAATCTCAAGAGACTTCCTCATAAATAAAAGGTTATATTTTAAATAGATAAATAAAAAGACTAAAAATAGGACAGCAACCTTCTTGTGACTAGAATCCACCGTTGCCTTGTGACTGCACTGGATTCTTTTACTTTTTGACAACTGATTGCAAGCGGTCAGGGCATCCATTTTCAACTAGGTCATTTGGTGGGAGCAGACTTGTCTCCAACAACTATAGTTTGACTTGAAATGACTGCAATAATGCTCAGACAGCCTGTCAAATGTTTGCAAATAATCATAGTCTCATTTATAAATGCAGACAGATTTCCAACACGTTGCAATCAATCCGAGTCTGTCTGCACTGATCAGAGCAACTCGTCTGTACCGTCAACTGGTTGTTTTCTATAAAACAAATGTGATTCTGCAGGCTAATTGCTGTCCTGCAGCAAAGTCAGCAGTTGCGAAGGAATTTCTGTTTTAGACCTATGAGGTTCTGGCTGGACTGTGCATGTAGACAGCAACAGATTTGTAATATGACACGATATTATCACAGTTATTTGCTATATTATCACAAACAGGTTCCACATAATTGACAACTTGACCCGATTCTATTGCAAACTTATAGCAGACTGATTGCAGATTGATGTACCAAAGTTGCAAAAACTGGTAAGTGACCCAACCCTCATCTTCACAGCAGCTATTCTAAAGGCAACACGATTGCAAGTATATTGCAGACAGTCACAATCATTTTGCTTGTGTTACTGTTTTCGTTGGTGTGACAGCAGCATTAAAAGACAAAGAGCCAGACAAAAGCATATTAAAGTGAATTAAGTTATCAAACACTTCACTAGATCACAGGTAACTCACAGGTCAAAGCTAGTAAAGGTTTGTGTGTTACTTTTGTTACAGGTGTCATTCTATGGTGGTTTATGTAAGAAAGCTGGGTCTGCAGGTTGTTCTGCTCTGTGGTAACACAGATGGGCTCTCTACAGTAACTCTGTTTGACATTTTCATTTCCAAATTTTATTAGATCAAACAGAGCTGCTCTGTCTCTACTCCTGACCTGGTTTTATCATTTGCATAGCTTCCTGTTTTCTCAACTATAAAGCAGCGACTCATTCAGAACATGAATTTGTCACCTATTCATTCCTTCATGATCATGTTTCCTGTCTGGGTTCAGCTCGAGAGACGATACTAAATGACTGAAAAACATTAATATTTTAATTTGACACAATTTCCCAGGAATACATCAAAATGAAGCAAAATTATTTATCCTGAAAGTGATTCAATATCTTTAGAAACGTTTGCTTCTGCTGGCATGGAGACTATTATTTGTAGCGCACTGTATTACGTTTTGATCAGTTTGAACCCAGAATGGGTGAAAATCAAATAAAAGGAGCCTTTAATGTTGGTACATCAAGCCAAGCAGATCAATCTGCTGAAGAAAATAAATTCTGAGCAGTGGAGGAAAACCTTTACAGAATAAAAATTTCATCACTTTGCTTTAAAACACTTTCATTTGTCCATCTCTAATACTCTTCTTTTATTTGTATTAGTTGTTTACTTTAGTTGATTAAATATTACATTTACTTATTCATACATTCATTCTTAGTTTTGTTTTTGCTGAGAAAACCAGGTTGTCAATGCTCATTTTTGTCAGTCAACTTTTCCTCCTCCAGATCAGTGCTAATCTCACGAGTGATCGTTCACAACTCCAACTGATGGAAATCGGTTGTACTAACTGAGAACTTAAATCCCTGCTGACAGAGCAGACAGGAGTGGCTGCACGATCTTAGATAATAATAACAACTGAAACATAGAAGTGGAGCTAAACTCTGAAAGAAGAAATTCTCAGCTTGTGATGAAGTACGATCTGTCAGGTGCCGGCAAATGTTTGGCAAAGCCAATGAGAAGATGAAGCAGAGAATAGGAGTGTAATGTAGCGTCGGCCTCACCGGAACAGCCTTTCTGTGAATCCCCTCCCTTCCTCTCTTCCAGGAGGCTCTCTGTATCACCCTGGATCGCGATCATTGTTGCTGTGCAGGGAGGCCTGATGACAGAGGCAAAACAACTGGCCTTTATGTTCTACTCCAATACTTAAATGCATCAACTAAACCCTAAGCAAAGACAAAAAGACAAAACTGCTAAAGGATTAGAAAATACAATATAACACATTATGTACAAGCTATTACTCAATGCTTTAAATAATGACAGCTTAAGCTCACAGTCACTTCAGAGTAGCAAAATCCTGTATCCAGAGAAACCTTTAAGTCTCAATGTTTAAACCTGTAAGTAGTACGCACACAGCTAGAGCTGTGGTAATAATTTAATTTAGTCATATGAAACTGAATAACTGAGGAAATAATAATACCTGTAAAGACAGAGCACAAGCAACAGCGCCGGTGCATCAAATGTAGCCGTTTTGAGAGAACAAAGAGGTTTTAAGTTACGGTGCAGGAAAGGTCATTGGGTCGGTTTTGTTGTCCTAGCTGTATTATCCACAAATCCAGATAAGCACAGCTCACAAAAGAGCATGATTAGTGTTTTAGTCTGAAAACGATTAGATTTAAATGACTTTCCAGTTTAAACATTTTTCAGTCAACAATCTCTGCTCACAGACTCTGCAGAGACGTACAAAAAATTGCCTTAACTCACGTTTTAAAACAGGGATCCCCCGACATGAGCTGTGTACTGATGATAACCTGTGGAGAGAAAGAAAAAAAAAAAAGTTAGCTTGGGTTTTACTTCCATTCAACTTGGCCAACTTCAGAAAAGTTGCCCACTTTAGCTTTGGAGTCAGCAAAAATGTGCTCACTGATTGAGGGGTCATGAAAAACAGCAAATAACGACTGTGGGCCTGCACGAATCTGCACGATCCTTTTTATTTCCCACAGGTGACACCTCTCATCTATGGCCATGGATTATTTCTGGCTCCACTGAACGACTCATCTTTGCTAGCAACATTTATGCAAAAACCTTTCCAGTGTGATTCTCTGAGTTTAGGAAAAACACCGCACTTGTGTCACTGAAGTCACATCAGACTGTTACCTTGAGAATGGAGTTATCCTGACGAGTATTTTTGGTATCGTAGCCTTCCAGCAGACATCTGCGGGTTGTATTCCCTGAGCCGGCAAACTCTGCTAAATTCAGATCTGCAAAACCAAGCTGAAGGAGAAAGAAAGAATGACACAGGGTTTGTGTTTTGTTATTTGCCCCCTGAGGAGACGGCTCTTTTTCCCAGTCAGCAATATGACAAACTCTGGGTGGAAAATGACATCAAGAAGGACAGGAGACAAACTTGAATAAAACAATATCAGCAAATCTTACAGTTCACTTTTTCTTCAAATGATAAGCTAGGAAAGGGATACCTACTTAAGTATGTATAATAATAGGGTTTAGTTTGCTCATTAAATAATTACTTTCAACTAAATAGAAAAGGCATAACATAATGAGCCAACCTGCAGGCAGTGAAGGCCATCTGTTTGCTACATGCTCACAAGGCTAGCTACTTCAATATGGCTGATTACTGTAAAATCTGGGTGACCTGGAGGTTCGGCTCAGAGGACAGGGGTAGCGCATTGTAAACCTGTAATGAGTTACCTTTGCGTATGCCTTTCCACCCTTCAGCTCCTGCATAAGACAAGCAAAAACAAAAACATAACATTAATAAAATGACTTGATACTGTTAAAAAAAAAGGTTCCATAAGTTGTCTCCAGCTGTCATGCTAATGTTTTATATTGAACTGATCCTTGAATTTTTTTGTGGGGGAAACACTAAATTAAAAACATCAGTTTATTCTCTACATTCCTGATACTGTAATTTAAAAAAGGTATAATAATTAAAAGCTAAAGTAAAAGGTTGAGGGGATAAAGGTAAGGTAAGGTAAAACTTTACAGTTGTTAAACACAATGTTCTTATCACCAGAAAACTTTCAAAGTTGCATCCAAATAGCTGTGATGGGAAATTTTCAACAACATGAAAAGAAAAACAATTACATTGGTAAAAAGAAAGCACCCATGTAGGAAACATAGGGATTATCTGACTACTTAATATTGTGAGTCTCCTAAAACAAAGGGAGAAACACATCAGAAATAGCTTTCAGATTCAGTTTAACTCATTCACTGCCATTGACGTCTATAGACGTCAATTACGTTTTTCAATGGGAGGGGCTAGAATACAACCTCGGGCAGCTTGTCAGTGAACATCAGACTGCTTGAAATGTATTTTTCACAAAAAGCTCGTTTTCTCCCTTTTTGTGGTCAAAACAGGCATTTTTGGTGGAACCCACCTCTCTTCTACAGCTGATTACTAAAGAATGGAAAATGGTAGAAACAAGCTTTTTTTTTGGATGGAAGAAGAGAGTCTGTTCTTCATTTTGGTAGGTTCAGCGTTTATATGATCATAAAACACAGTTTTCTGTGGCTCTTCAAAAATGAGTAAAAATGCTCAAAAACCCTGACAGTGAATGAGTTAATTGGATTTTAGTTTATATTGCATGAGATCATATGTCACCTCAGGGAACGTCACATGGTAAACTCAAAATATTACAAATATAGAAACTAAGCCAACAATTCCTCTTTGTGCAATAGTGAGCATGAAAACATGAATGCCCACAGCCAGAGACTAGATCTATTGGAGATGGTTATCTAGGAGATTGTGATTGTCCTGGAAGAAAACAGCCATTCACCAGCTGAACTGGGGAAAACACTTTGTGTTTTATTCTTTATTTGTCAGGGACAATGCACAAAAATACTGATCTCATAAGAAAAAAAAATTGGATTTTGACCAGATTTAGATACTAGCCGATTTCTATCTGCAGTCTTTGGGCAGGTATACATAATAATAAACAAACTAGAGTAGAGATCACTGACAGTGTACACTGTGTGATAGGGAGTATATGTACATGTACTAGTTACTCTAGTAAAGCTAAAGTAAATTAGTTTCCTTGGCTTACTGTGTCCGTTACAGGAGTTTGCATAACTTTTGTGTAGTACTCTGAGCCAAAGAGCCAGAGACATTGGGTTGTTAATGAAGCTGTAGTGCCTTGTAACGTTGCACAAACTTAGTGTAGACAGTGTAACTTGTGTGGGGCCAGAAAAATAGCTTATTTGGAGGAAAAGCCAAAAAACCCCAAACCAAACTCCTGAAGCAGCTTTTTTCAGACATAACAGGTGATTTATACATCCAGTTTTTTATGTCCTGATTTCCACTATGACTCAAGTAATGGCTAAGTCTCTGTTCATTATCACAACGTCAGGAGGCATCAACTCAGGACAGGGAAACTTTGTCCAGAAGGACTGACCAGGCTTAGGGTGGGCAGCTATCTACCGTGACCGGTTGCGGTGAGATGAGAGTGGTGGGAAAAAGGCTAAATCATAATACTTTACCTTTCTGACAGACACACGACACACACAGGGGTCCAGAACACCTGTGCCTGCGTTGGCGCTCATCTTGCACGGGAAAGAGAACCGTTTCTTCCATCGGACACAGTTTGCCTGCACAGGTTCCCTGTATGGACACACAGACACCAGCTTTAAGCACCCAGTAAGGTCACATGTTTGTTTGATTCGTATGCTGGAGCCTGAAAAGCTAATTC
This sequence comes from Diplotaxodon limnothrissa, assembly GCF_057381915.1. Lineage (NCBI taxonomy): Eukaryota > Metazoa > Chordata > Actinopteri > Cichliformes > Cichlidae > Diplotaxodon > Diplotaxodon limnothrissa. Next base: position 9,753,189 of record NC_140612.1, on the reverse strand, counting down.
ACAACTTGGCCTCTAGATTTAAACGAGTAGAGGCTGGTGCAAACACTGGCATGATTGATAAAATCATTTGAGTATTTTTTATTGTTTTCGACTCGCATTGTATGCTGTATACAGAAGGGATTTGGGAAATAAATATTTGTATTCTAAAGAGCAAACAAACCAACAAACATATCAGTTCTAATCTATTGTAATTATTTGATTTGCTACCAAAACAAACACGCAAATGTATCGCGACATTTTAAGTGAAAGCCAGCCCAAATCATGTATACAGCCACGCAACCCGCCCTCAGAAACTTCATTTCATAAATTTCAATCTCTGTTACGTAACAAATGAAGTGACTTCAGCTGAAAGACTGCTGGATTAACATTTCCCGCATCTCTTCCCTGCTTAAGGGCATCCGTTCAAGCTGCCAATACGAGCCCATGTGCTCATTCTCAGCACCTAATAAGCAAGCTATTTAATTACAGCCTTAATTTCTCCTATTGATTCATTTAACTGACAAATCCAGGGGCTTTGGTATCAGGTGTGCTGTTTACTGCCACGAAAGTAAAAAGAGAGCGGCAAATCCTCCACCGTCTAGAGGTTAAAACGACTGTGAGGTGCAGCCTGCTGTCAGTGAAAGGATGAGACGAAGTGAAAGAGAAAGACTGAGCGTGGGCAGAATTACGATACCGCAGATGGCCTCACTTTCACTGGCATCTTCTCCTCTCCCACTCACCTAACCAGCTTCCATCTGGTAGCTTACACACCATTCATTTGGTTTGGCTTCAGCTGGATTTCAACACACACACAAAGACTTTTTAATACAGTATAAATAAAAATGATGTAACAAGCCTGAAATCGGAAAGGAGCGTTAAGACTACAACAATTAGCAGGGTGTGCAGATCCTTTTTAAGATGGGCAAAACCGAATGAACATACAGGGCTGCGTTTTGCCCTGTATCCCTGCATTACTATAAATAAAAAGCAGCAGATGGATGACTAATGTTTCACAAACGCTGACTCCATCCTGAGGTTGATAAATCTCAGACAGCGAACTCCCCGAGTCGAGAGGGAACTCCCAGCCAGCTGGACACACCGTGTGCTTCGGGAATTCTGACTCGAGTTTATGCGCTGTGGTTCACTGCACTTCTCCACGCATCAAAATCCTATTAGCGTGCGTTATGACTAAGTCTGGTTTTAAGCACAAGCAGAGGTCATCTCTGTCATCCCTCTACACGGCTCGGGTCTCTTGTTAAACAACACATGCTCTTTAAAAGGCGACTGCAGGCAGACTTCACACGGGAATGCTTCCACAAATACAAATCTTTTCAACTGTTTGGATGCAAAGCTTTCAGACCTCGATTAGATCACTCTGGATGTTTTCACTGTTTTTTCCAGAAATGGCCGTGCATATCAGATGAAAAGCTACACCAAAGGAAAACTTCCCTTCCACTTCCAGTTTGGAAGATTAAAAGAGTCTGAGAGGAAATCTAGTTTTTGGGGCGGTCTAACATAAACCAAACTGATGTTAAAAAAAGAAAGAAAGAAAGAAAAATCCTATTAAATCAGCAATGGGTTGAGTATAAAACACTGTCGAGCCAATTAGGGATTAATTAGGGACAGAACTTTGTTTGGCTTCATCTTTATTTTCCTTCTTTTCTTAAAGTGGTTACTTACACGTGGAAAAGACCGCAGATTTCATAAAAATAATAAAAGGATGACATTGACATGACATCTGAAAACATCCTAATTCACACTGTCAAGCACAGACTGGACCTTTTTAGCTAACAGAAGCCTGTTATATAATCAGAGTGAAGCCCATGTAATCCCTAAAGCCTACAAAAACTACAAAACAATGTGTGCTGCTGCTTTTATCCAGTGTTAAAGACCCGTCTAATTTATGAGTGAAAGGCATTAATGGGCATGCTGTAGGAACAGCTTTAAGTTGACACAGTTAACATACTTAGGGGGACAACTCTGCAAAAGGTCACTTCTTGTCATGGCCAAAAGCTGGTACTTCATGATGCGGTTCCTTATAACAACTATTTTAATGTGTATGTGGTCAAATATTTTGACACTTTTAATTTGCAGAGTTTACCAGTTTATATATGTCACACCTCTGCCACCTTATAAGCTAAAAGTCGAGTAACTCCTCCTTTACATTCTTTCTTCTGTTCGAAATGTGGCAACCTGAATTTATTTTAGACAAGCGGAGCTGTCACAGGGTGCTGTTTGAGTATGAAACATTTCTCTCAGAGATGTGCATGTTTAGGTTTATTCAAGTCTGAGATTTAAGCAACCCCTTTTAAGCTGTCCAAGCAGCTTTTTCTCAGCCTCTGTTATTTGTTAGTTTTAAATGACTTTTTTGGCTTGCAAATTGTGTTTCCACACAAACCACTACAACTGGCTGAGGTAAGCTGCAAAGCTCATGTGTCACAAGACCACCTATTAGCCAATAAGAAAAAGACACAAACCCTGTGCAGCTGGGTTGTCATTTCCTGGATGTTAATTGTAGATGTACAAACAGAGATACTGCACATGTTGATTCTGTTTATGGAAAGGATGTATCAATGTGGCCAACACACGCTCAGGAGTAGGTGGGCCTTTTAATGTGCATACTTAGAACTCTGAATTTTCAATTGATTTTCCCGTGGTTTGGTTTTTAGAGTGATGCTGCAAATGAGTTTGTTGCAGGAGCCTTAGATTTTTTTCATTTAAAAAATGAAAAATGTGCATCTTACGTTGAGCCCAATGCTACAATATAACGCTTAAAATTAATATTTCAATTCTGAAGCTCTGCTGTAAAATGTAGAAAGTAAAGGAATTACTCCATCACTTGAACAACTTGTCCTGTTACTCTGAATTGACACGAGAGCTGCAAATGAGTCATTTGGCTCAGAGTCTCTTCTCCTTAGCGCTGCTGTCCATCACTGTCTTAATGTTATGGGAAGCTTCACATATATCTGAGCAACACTGGGCAGCTCTGTGTGTTTTTATAACTAAAATCCAAACACATACTTAAGTTAACTGGTACTGCTTACTGACAGCGAAATAACAAACAGCGACATAGCTAACTGTGAAATATAAATTTCAGGCTCTTATTGATACTTCTTTCCCTTTCAGGGTCACCAGAGCGGCTCATTGGCCTCCATCTAACCCCAACTCTAATCTTGCCCATTCTGGTCACTCCAATTGAAAATCTTAACATCTTCAACTTAGCCTTTTGTCTTTCTGTTAGTGTCACAGTGTCCAAACCATCCATCATAGCAGGTCTCACTACCATCTCTGTTTCACTCGTGTTACTATCCCTCTGTCACAAATTACCCTGACACTCTTCCTCACCCTGCCTGCACTCACTTCTTCACCTCTCTTGTGCAGTGTCTGTTGCTTTGGATGGTTGACCCCAGGTATTTAAACTCATCTACCTTCACCGTCCCTTCTCCTTGCATGTTCACAGCCATACCTGTCTCCTCTCAGTAACACATGTATTCTCTCGTTTCTTTATAACTTTCATTGCTCTTCTCTCCAGTGCATACCTCCCCCTCTCCAGGTCTCTCGCTGCAGATCACAATGTCATCTACAAACAACATATTCCACAGAGACTCCTGCCTGACCACATCTGTCAGCCTGTCCATCACCACTGCACACAAGAGAAGACTCAGAGCTGATGTCTGATCTAATCCCACTTCCAGCAGTCAGTCCTAACGCACGCTTCACCACTGTCTCACTTTCCTATACCACCCTCACATACCTCTCTGGCACTCCTGACTTCCTCATGCAGCACCACAGTTCCTCTCTCTTGGCACACTATCAGATCCTGTCTCTAAACCCAAAAGGACACAGTGACCTTCTCTAGACTTCTCCATGAACACTGAACAAACATATTGACAGCGCTCAGCATGCAGCCCTAGTGTGGCTCACAGATTACCAAAGCTGCGACTGTTTGCAGAAAAGCTGATTCCTATCATGCGACCTGTGCAATCATCTTGCAATCAAAAGTGGTCCTGAGTGCTCTGGACAACCATTTAGTCACCACAAGTTGCAAAAAATTCAATACAACCATCAAGCAGCCTTGCCAAGCTAAGTGTATCCAGTGTTGGATGGTTTTTCGGTTGAGTGGATATAATGTAAGTTTGCTCGGATAACATTACCTCATGATGGCGGTCCATAAGATGAGCCCTCTTGTTCAGAGTATTTCCAGAGATAATAAAATATCGAGATTTGATGCCCCTGTATCCATACAACACCGCAACACTATCAATTTTTCTCCCAGCTCTAGTATGTATGTATTGCAGGAAAGGCATTTAACAGTCTGAGTATACAAAAACTGAAATGTAATAGTGTATAAGCCAGTAATCGTCTAATTATTCAATCTGAGAGTTAATGAAAATAAAGATAATCAGATGAGATTATTATCTTTGCTCGTCTCAATTTGATAACACTGATGTTTACTACATTGGCATGATCTTATAAACTTTAGGAAGAAAACTTCACACTTAAAATTTAAGTTGCTGGCCTGGTATGTGAAGACTGGTCAGCTATACATACAACTATACACAAGAAGTGAAACAATTTTCTGACGAAATGGGGATATGACAATATACACAGTCCTTGCATTAGAACTCGGGTTCATATGTTGATTAACGGGAGGTTGATTAAACACACTGAAACACATCCCACTACTTCAGTGAATACATCATGGCAAAATATGGAACTGACACCATTGAGTCAGCACCGAAAAGCTTAAGGAGTAATATTCAGCTTTGTGACAGCTATGTGACGAGTGAGCTGCCCTCAGTACTTAATTCCACAACTAAGCGAAGAAGTGGGCCTAAAATTTAACCAGGGAATTCCAAATGGACACTTGTTTAAATGAACGTTACCACCAAACACCCAAAGCTACTAAAACTAAGCAACGCGATGCTGCAAACTAGCACCGACCAGAAGAAACTAATTAGCCCTACACCATTAACGTTATTGGCACACAACTAATGGACGTTAACTATGTTCTTGTAGCCCATTGGCTTAGTTAGCTGTTAACATTTCCTAAAGGCACGAGTTAGTTCACCCTGCGGACTGAACAGCACGCCGTCAGTCAACGTTTGAGTGGCTGAATCAAAGCCAAGCACCCTCACCGAGAAGACTCCTCGGAGAAGCCGCCGTCCAGCAGCCTGACTTTACAGAAGAGGACACCGTTGACAAAGGGGACCGACGACAGCTCGTCCAGGTCAAAATCCACCTTGAACTTGAATTTCTTCTTTTTCATCATCATTAAATCCATACACCGCTTCAGTGCCTTTGAAAAGATGCTCCGGTGTCGCCCGTCGCTGACATTACTGCCCCATTGTTGTGAAGCACAGACAGAACCAGCTTGGTGTTTGTGGGAGGATGGTGAAGCTACTGGTGACAAAAGTCCGTCATCGGCTCAGAGTACGGGCAGAGCTCTATCCTATCTTGATCTTTCAAAATAAAAGCGCACGTTTCATGTGCAGCATGGAATTGGTGTGAAAAAGTTCAAAGGTCTTCTTTGAATGTTGGCTACCTTTTGTTTTGTTCTCAGATAAAAATGATCCCACGCTGATTCAATAATGTTGAGGCCTGGGCTTTGTGGAGGCCAATCCATGATGGGTAGTGCTTTGTAAAACGTATTTGTTTATCAGATTTTTTTTAAATTACAAGTTTGGGTCCTTGGAAACAAAAATATAAATAAATAAGATCAAGATTCAAGAAGTTTATTGTCATGTACACCGCAAAACACAAATCGTTAAGTAGAGCAATGGCATTCTTACTTTGCAGGTTCGCTTCACACGACTAAAAGAAAGCAATAATAAGTAAAACAGTAAAACAGTGCTTTGTAGATCTTGTAGCTTATATGTGGATGTGTGTGTTTGCGATTCTGATGATCCGCGGGGATTTTAAAATTCAAATAAATGTGTTGCTTCAATTCCAAGACCTGTTTTTGTTTTTAAGAGCTAACACTTTATTTAAGAAATCCTCTTTTCTCATTCCCAGGAGCACACAAACATTTGCCTTTTTTTTTTTTTTACATGTCAGCCTTTTCTCTGTTGCCGTTTTGTTTCTTGGTTATTTTACTTTGAAGCTATTGATGACTAACCGGATGTGAAAGGATAACAGCTTTATGTTTGTTGCAAACCGAAGCCCGCCTCCTCTTTCGGCAACACTGATTGGACAGATTACTACAAGAAAGCAAAACCAGCTGCTGTTTAGTTATTTGACGTTTGTCTCCATCTGGTGGTACATCGTAGGAACTGTACAGCCAATAAACTGTTGCACAACTTGCACAATTTAACAGCATATGTGTTATTCTAGAAACTTTTCCCATCCCTAGTAGCGGTTAAAAAGCTGTTCCCAAGCAGGATGAGAGAAAAGGAAGGTCCAATTAAACATGAAGATGTACAATTTCTCTGAAAGATTTAAACAAAATATGTCAAAGTGGCCTTGAAGAGCACCCCTCCCGTGCTTTGAGGCAATTACAAGCTTATGGGGTTAATTTTGCCCAGAACAGCTGCCGGATTCTTTTGAGTATGACTCACCGGATAGACAAAGATAAGTTATACCGACTTTGTACTGCAGACCGATGGGTACAGGATGACGATCCTTGCACACTAGGCTACTGTACAGTCTGAACGCGTGCGTGCGTTCGCGTGGGGACGTTTCCACCACAGCAAACCAAGTAAAAACGCCTAAAGGTGGACAAGACTTGAGAGGATGAGAAAAAGCTATAGTTGACTTGTGAGGCAATGTTGAAATGCCGCCCATGAGTAGTAGTAACAGAGCAGTGCGCGTGTGTTGTTGTTGAAGGGTGTGTCTCCGTGAGCGTGTGCGTGTGGGCACTAAAAAGAGGAGGTCTCCCAAGGCGAAGTCAACCGAGTCCCTCCACCGATCTGTACAGCGCTCCTACCTCATCCGCAAAAAGCTCTCTGTTGGCCAAATCTGCACATTATCGTGTGCCCGCTGGACTTTACACCGACGCCGACCCATAAGGACTTTTCTATCACTTCCCTAGGCTACACCGCGGAAGTCCTGAAACCAGAAGCGCAAGCCACAGGAATCAGTTGCCACATCAGATTGCTTACCCAGTTTCTGTTAGTGTGTGTGTGTGTGTGCGTGGAGCTCTACAGGCCTGCGACGTTTTTCATTTATAGTTTTAAGATGTATCAGGTGGCGAGGAAGCTCTTTTTTACGGACTGTCGATGCGCTGACAATGCGTCGAAAGCATACGAAGAGCTGTTCGCCAAGCTGGACACTAACAAGGATGGAAAAGTGGATGTGTCCGAGCTGAAGGCAGGCCTGGATGCTATGGGCATCAAGGCTGAGAAAGGGGCAGCTCAGGTAGAGTAACGGATCCAAACAGGAGTGCGCAGAAATCCCAAATACGGAGAGAAAACCACAACAAATATTTCTTGTAGCGGCAGCGTTAACCTTAAAAGAAGTGAAATTACAGCCGCCAGAGCAGCCAAGTGCAGTCAGATTGACTCTTAGAAGGTTATTTATTTGTTTTCGTTACCGATCTTTATGATGACTGGATTCTTATTTTTTGTGCGCATTACACTGACTTTTAACCAAGTGTCCGATTTTCGCAGGCAAAGGTCTGTCTTTGAGAGGATGCACGTGGTACTAATTTTTTGACTGACAAAATAGTGCAATTATAACATAATCGTCTCATCAGCTGATTGTTACACCCCAGGTTATTTTGGACCTCTAGACACCTAAGATTTGCAGTTCAGCCAGAGATAAAAGCGAGAGCGGTGTAGTGCAGCCTCAGTAATATTTTCACAAGTTGGAAAAAGTAAAAGTTCCCACGGCACCTCATCAGCAGAAGTTCAAATTCCTAGGAAGCTTTGGGAGCTTTTAAGGACTTGCTCTTGCTCTTAGAACTGAAGAATCTTCTCAGATGAGAGGTGAAACATCTTCAAGAAACTTAAAAAAGTCCAGACGCTTTTCTTTCCAATCTCCTTAGAATACGATGACCTGGATGACTGAGAACCTTCACAGACATACTATTAAGTACTTGTTTTTCAAGTTTATCCATGCCTAGTTAGGGTTAAAAGCATTTCTTAAGCCATCTAGATTCTAAATATTGTTGCATGCCCTTCCTTTCTTTGAGCAAGGCAATTAAGTCCATATACCTGCACAACAGGCTCCAAAAGATCTGACAGCAGTCTTGTCCTTAAACTAACACTAAAGCTCTCCTCCACAGTCACAAACAGTCACTTTTGTGTAGCTGCTGAAAATGCTCTTACTCTGAAAGTGCAGTATCTGTGAGAGGTTATTTCCACGTGCATGCTTTGTTGTCATGGCTTAAAAGTATATTCTTCAGTTTCTTGAAAACAGATTGAGTAGTGAAGACAAACTCTGGAATGGCACTCAGGACACCCAGGCGTCTGTAAAGAGCTGAAGGGATTGGAAAAAAAACTGTTCTAGAATTTTTAAAGCTGTCTCAAAGGTGAACTTTTACTGTGGGCTGAGACTGTAAGTGGAAGGTCCCACCTTTACTAATCAAACAACTGCACATTCCCCGCACATAACTGTGTAATAAATGGGTAGTAAGACAGATAACCTAATTTGGTCAGTGCCCTCATTCGGAGCAAAAATTCATCTGTCAAAACTATAATGCTCTCCTCCTTTGTGCTCTCATACAAACATACTGACAGTTCTCATTTGCTGGTTTACTTCTTAACAAAGAGCCAATGCTCATAACAGATTTGGTACCAGGCGTTATTTTTGTTTCCATTAATTCGCTTCAGCCTGGAGAAACAATGGATTTTTTTTGTCTTGATCTTGGGACATCGTCAACACTTGTGAAAGCAATGGCAGTAACTCGGGCAGACAGAAGGCTAAAAACACAGAGAGTGAGTTGAGATAAAGTAAAGGAGCATTTTGCTGCGTTATTCTGCCACCAACCGCCACAATCAGCCAGCTGCTGTTTGAGCAGGAGATGGAAGACTCCCCTTATGGCTCAGCAGAACCCAGACCTCTCCCTCCGCCTTATGAGGAGGTCAAACACCCGGCTGCAGCAAACAAATGAGGTACGGCAACACGAAGCAGAATGATTGCTAATATTCTGTGTGTGGGTGTGTTTTTTCCCCCTTTAGAAAATCATTTCTTCTGGAGACAGAAACAAAGATGAGGGGCTCGACTTCAGCGAGTTCTCCAAGTACCTGAAAGAACATGAGAAGAAATTACAACTGACCTTCAAGAGCTTGGACAAAAATAAAGATGGTACGGTGCCATTTTAATATGTAGCACATTTTAATATTGAAAATGCACAAAAAGAGAAAAAGTAGAAATAAATGCTTACTTTCTACAGGTCGTATAGACATTACGGAGATAAGGCAGTCACTTGCTGATCTGGGGCTGGAAATCAGCAAAGAGCATGCAGAGAAAATCCTTCAAAGGTATTTCAGCTTATTTATTTATTACAGCAGTGTCCCGAGCAAGACGAGAAAGAAAGCAGCCTGACGCGCCGCAAGTTAAAGGTGGGAACCGTGTGAGCGACTGATAACTGGCTCAGTGTGTGGTTTGGCTGAAAAGAGGAGTGAGTGCACATGATAAGGAGCTGGCAAGATGTTTTACACTCCTGACGCGGCGCGTCGACACCAGAAAATAATATTTTCGAATTGCAAGTGCACGGCTGGTCGCTGACTTTGGACCAAGCCACGTCTTGTCAGTCAGAATATGTTTATTGGTGTGTTTAATGTCATGCTGATACTCAAACTCACTACACATTTGGATGTAAAGAAAGAGTAACACATGGTTTTAACACACAGTAGCAGTTTAGTGAGAATAAAAGAACTACTGGTATTGATTAAAACTCTGAAAACTCCTGTGTGTTTATCAGAATTACAGTTTGTTCCATAAATCCTTCATTATTTACAGAAACTAGGAAAAAAAACATGTTACTGGTGGTTTTGGCCAGGCCTGCATGCTTGCTCACTTCACTCATGTATTATAGCATGTGCGTTAATTTATCATGTTATTTTTAAAATATTAATTATATTTATCTTATCATTATTTTATATTCAAAATATCAACACACACACACACACACACACACACACACACACACACACACACACACACACACACACACACACACAAAGAACAGTAAATACATATAAATACAGTCAGTTGTCAGTTGTGGTCCATGCTGCAGCACGGACTGAACTGTAATGCACAGGATTTGCATAAGCAAAGCTTGAAGCTGCACATGTGCAGGAGTACACATAACAGTGGAACTAAAGTAAACACAAAATGCAGTAACTGATGAGGGAAGTGGGGCTGGAGGGGCCAGTGAGGACAGTAGCAGAACATGAAAGTAGAGCAGTGGCATATTAAGTATACAGCCTCAATGGTTTAGTTTTTAAATAAATAAAAAAGCATCTAACCTACAGTATTGATGTGGATGGCACCATGACTGTGGACTGGAATGAATGGCGAGAGCACTTCCTGTTTAACCCAGCCACCAACCTGCAGGAGATCGTCCGCTACTGGAAGCACACCACGGTAAGGAGTGCTACTCACTATCTCTACATTATGCTGTATGTGTCGCTGTTGTTTTAGCGTTTGCTTTGTTTGCAGTAGTTGGCATTACTTTCAGATGGTTGCAGTTGTTGCTGATGTTTGAGTAGTTGGTGTGGTTGCAGTGGCTGGTGCAGGCAATTCCAGGTGTTGTTTTGCACTACTTCAATGGCTGGTTTTGTTGCAGAAGATGCCGTATTTCTTATTATTATTGGACATGGGTTGGTGTGTGTTTTAGGTAAAAAAAAATAAAAAAAAATAAATATATATATATATATTGAAGTTTAAACTGCATACTGTTAATATTTTAGTTGCAGTGCAGGCTTCTGTCACAGAGAGGTGACACACAATAACGGATTTGGGGGAATTTTGGCAACAGATGAGTAGTGTGATTCGTTCATGACCAGGGCAGATGAAAGGGGGGAGGAGTCTGAAGAATTTGTCACTTGTGAATGAAATGAACTCTGAATGGTAAAAGAAATCTTCTTGAATGGAGCAAACATGAAACTGTGACATTTTATTAGATTATCAGGGAATAATCAAACCCTGAAGGGCTGCTGCCTATATTTAAGTACAGTTGCGTGCTAGAGGAGTGTCCACTTTCAGTCAGTGGTTAATCTCTAGTGTTCGCTGAGTTCATTCACTGGCATAAGCTCGGAAGTCTAATTAACCTTTGGTTTCTAAGCTTGGCAGAGATGAGCTAATTTCAGCCTGAGCTGTGGGTGGATTAGTGTATCATTTAGGAGGACTGGAGGAGGTGAGAGGAAGACTATTTAGTCTAGAAAGGAACAGGAGAGAAGAATCCGAGATGATGCGTCTGTGAGACTTGATGACTTGTTGGGAGCATCTATGGCAATGACAAGGTCTTGTTATTTCCAGCGTTCAAGCCGAAGCTCTTTGGATTTAGTGCGTTGCTCTGCGGACTGTCGACCTCTGTCTGGGCCCTTGATCAGAATCGTGTGAAGGATCCTGACGGGTCTGAGAACTGGTGTTTATAGGAGGGACTTTGTCCTTTGTTAGAACTGCTAGAGCTAGCAGCCTTATCAAAGGCTTGAGATGGCCTTGGTTCTGCTGCAGCCTCACCAGCAGCAACAGCAACGTCAGGAAAGCTGGTTTTTCCTCGACTTGGAAGATGATTGGCTGTATGAGGTGGATGTGGACATGGTAGGTTCTTGTATTCAGATGTTGAGTTTTGGTTGTCATGTGGTCATGGGTAAAAGTATTATTATCTTTAGCTGAGGCATGGTTGAGGTAGTTTAGAAATAGTGTAGCAATTATGTCCACCGGAGAACACAAGTTAATATTTTCACCTTTACATCATGTCAGGTATGAAGAGGCCCAGCCGCTGACTAGCATTCTTTAAAAACACATCATACCTGACGTAATGCACAGGTAATATAAGCTTCAAGGGTGCCAAGGCAAATTTCTAGCCAAATATAATTTTATAACACAGTGTTCTATTTGCAGATAAAACTAAAACTAATGTTAGCCGTCAACTCCTGCCTTAAAAATGTCTTAAGGGGGCAGATTTGTTATTTGTGGTTTGTTTAAAAAAAGGCTGATACATTACTGCAGTGGTAAAAGTAAAAAAAAACAAAAACCAAACCCCCCCTGCTGCATCTGTGATCTCAAAACGGCAACTTTACGTCAGTGACGCGCGGTGATGTAACTGATCTCGCAGCATGGACCTGTAGTTATGCAAGTTTTGGATAAGGATATGGCATGTGTCCCATCCTTCTAGGCATTACGTTTAAGGTGAAGCTGGGAATGTGTGGTTATGAGGCTGCCCAGCTTAGCTAAAAGTTCATCTGCAGAGTAGTCTAGTTTTGACACCTTTACATTTATTAATAAAGACGTGGTTTAATGATTGCTAAAATAGTTCCTGGGTTTTCCAAAGGGTGGCTGCATAGGCAGAAACCACCCTCACTAACTTCTGATGCAAACCATTTTGTTCTATAATAAGGCTTGAAGTGTGACAGAAACCGCTCAGTTCAGAAAGGGCCTTTAAGGGTTCTTCCTTCCTTCTAAACTGCATTTAAAAGGATTCAAAATGGTAGTGTAAGAGACAAAATCAGAATATAGAATAAAGCTCTTATGTTTTGACAGTAGTATCACACGCAAATCTGCAATTTCACCAGCTTTCAGGGACTATTTAGCTTTCTTTGACAAACTTACTGTAACAGCATAGTATCCAAATGATTGACCTAGCCAACATGTCATTAGATTGTGTTAAAGCCTTTATTTATTTTACATTTTGGCCATTTCCGTGATTTTTTTTTTCTGTATATTTTGGAAAAGGGGATAGCGCTAATTAGCCAGTGCTAGCAAGCGAGCCCAATTATCAAAGAGCATTACCGGTACTTGTTCACTGTGAAAAAACAAAACAAAAAACACCTTATAACTGAGTAGTTAGCTTGGGAAAAGAAAAGTGCAGGAGCAACTTATGGTCTTACTGGACCTTAAAGGTGGAACTGCAATGGGGGTATTTTTTATTTTATTTTTTAGTATTAATAAATATATGTTGGATTTATTATTTGATAAATGTATTCTATTTTTTAAAGAGTGAATATTTTATTTATTTTTGTAAATAATAAATAATTCTACTAATAATTACAGAGGTTACAGGATTAAGACTGTCCCAGAGGCTATGTGCATCTTTTATAGACAGTCTATTCTCAGCCGTCAGTCTCTTTGACTGTGACTTGATTGTACTGTATTGGGTGTAGGTTTTGGACATTGGTGACAGCCTCACCATCCCAGATGAGTTCACAGAGGAAGAGAAGACGACAGGTCTGTGGTGGAAGCAGCTGTCTGCAGGAGCAGTGGCGGGTGCTGTGTCCCGTACAGGAACCGCCCCTCTGGACAGAATGAAGGTGTTCATGCAGGTGGGTCAAGATTTCTTTTAGATTTTATAAAATTCCTGTTGGGTTGTTCATCGGTCCTTTTCTCCAGGAACTGGATTTTTACTAAATGTGTGCATTGGTCCATGTGGTGATAAGTGTGCTTCAAAATGCTGGTCTTGTGTTAGTTTGGGTTATCCTGTTTTTAAAAAATACCATATAAATACATTCAGCAGACACTTTATTAGGTACATCTTGCTAGTACTGGGTTGGATTCACTTTTCCCTTCAGAACTGCTTTCATTCTTCATGGAAAAGATTCAGCACGGTGTTGGAAACATTCCTCAGAGATTTTGCTACATATTGACATGACGTCATCACATAGTTGCTGCAGATTTGTCGGCTGCACATCATGATACAAATCTCCCGTTCCACCACACCCCAAAAGGCTCTCTATTGGATTGTGATCAGTACAGTAAACTTGCTATCATGTTCAAGAAACCAGTTGATTTAAGCTTAGTGACATGATGCATTATGCTCCTGGAAGCAGCCATCAGAAGGTGGGTACACGGTGGTTATAAAGGGATGGAAATGGCCACCATTAGCACTCAGGTAAGCTCTATTGGTAGCAATGGGTCCAAAGTGTACCAAAGTAAATATCCCCCACACCATTACACCATCACCACCAGCCTGACCCAATGATTCATGGCATCGTGGATCCATGCTTATATGCTAACCACTGTACTATATTCAAACTCATTTAAATCACCCTTCTCCATTCTGATGCTCACTTTGAATTTCAGCAATTGAATTTCGAGCCCTTGCTGCTTAGTTATAACTTAAAAGTGCTTTTCCCCCCAGGTGCACGCTTCTACAACCAACAAAATCAGCCTGGTCAGCGGCTTTAAGCAAATGCTAAAAGAAGGAGGGGTGGCTTCTTTGTGGAGAGGAAATGGTATCAATGTCATGAAGATCGCCCCCGAGACAGCCATTAAATTCATGGCTTATGAACAGGTAAGTTCTCCTCCTCTTTACAGACTCCAGTATAAATCGCAGCTTATGTTCACGTTAAATGTTACATGTTGAGAACTACTAACACTAGCACTCACTTTTGTCACTGATGTGTGATCCTGCTGAGCCGTTCGGTTTTCATGTTCCCGTGTCACCAGTATAAGAAGCTGCTGTCCAGTGAACCGGGTAAGGTGAAGTCCCACGAGAGGTTCATGGCAGGATCGTTGGCTGGAGCCACCGCACAAACTGCCATCTACCCCATGGAGGTGAGTGGAAGTGTAGTCTTTACAGCACAGATGCATAAAGAGTGCACGTGTGGATGATAGTAACAGGAGGAGGCACCACAGGAGGGGCAAGCAAGTTTCCATATCAAATATGGAGACACATGGGGGCAGGGATAGCTCAGTAGGTAAAGTGGTTGCCTCATGATCGGAAGGTTGGGGGTTCGAATCCACTGAACGGCTACACTGAGGTACCCCTGAGCAAGTTACCGTCCCCACGCACTGCTCCCTGGGCGCTCCATTGGTGGCTGCCCACTTCTTCACTGAGTGAATGCAGAGGAGTAATTTCTCTACGGGGACTAACGCATACACCCACATTATAGATGGTGCAGTTTTATTGGTTTGTTAATTACCTCATGTGTCTTGTTTGATCATATCTTAGTGTCCAAACAAATTTTAGATGTCTTAACCAATCCAGTAGCATAAAAGATGCAGTAACACGTTAAGTCAAACGTGCAGCCTGATGTAAAACAGCCACACTAATCATCTTTGTCTCTTCAGGTGATGAAAACCCGTATGACCCTAAGGAAAACCGGACAGTACTCGGGAATGTTTGACTGTGCCAAGAAAGTCCTGAAGAATGAGGGAGTGAAGGCATTTTACAAGGGCTACATTCCCAATATTCTGGGCATTATCCCCTACGCTGGGATAGATCTGGCAGTGTATGAGGTAAATCCTGATGAATCATTCCTGTCTGGAAAAATGTTCGGAAGGTTCAGAATCACCTACAACACTATGCTTCCATAGAAAACTCCATTTTAATCTGTTTAAGCATCGCTTGTGTGCTGATTTTGCAAAATATTATGCATCAACCCTCACTCTCATCTGTCATTCATTCCTGTGTATTCCATACCAGAGCTTGAAGAACTTCTGGTTGTCCCACTATGCCAAAGACACAGCCAATCCAGGGGTTCTGGTGCTGCTGGGCTGTGGTACCATTTCCAGCACCTGCGGCCAGCTGGCCAGCTATCCCCTGGCTCTGATCCGAACCCGCATGCAAGCACAAGGTACGGTGAACCAAACCTTATTAAAGAAATAGCCCCCTTTATTAATGCTTGCATTTAACTTGTAGTACCATAATGCCACTGAGTTGTTCAGAGATTATAAAGTGTTTTACGAGGAAATTCAAGATTTTTTCATGAAATCTCTGCTTAAATGGAAAATTAATAAATCTATATGAGTTCTTTATAACTACTCTGTTTATTAGACATTTGAGCCATGCATGTGCTTCAGTATTCAAGAGAGGAAACGGTAAAGGACCTGAATGAGTGCTGAGACCATTTAAAGTAAAACTACAAGAGTACAAAATATCATAAACAAGCCCTTTATCTAAATTTTACTTGCAGTAATGTGAAAAAAGCCCCAAGTTTTTATAGGACATCATTTAAAAACATGATTTAAAAAACATCACCTGATTCTTAACAGGTCTTAAGTGCTTGAGGTTTTCCGTTTGATTTCATTAGTCTCTCGTCATTAAGCTTTGCTGCATTTGTGCACAGCTCTCGTAAGGTTTTGCTCTTTTTTTGCAATTTCTCTGAGCATCATACATTCTGTGGATAATCTTTTTCACTGCAGGATGATTATAACCCTTCTCAGACTGATGAGCAGCAACAGTTGCATCTCTAAGATCATTGCTGATGTTTTTCCTCCTTGGCGTTGTGTTAACTGCCAAAACTTCTGCTTTAATACAGGTGCTCATACTGGCTGATGATTAGTAATCAAGTGCATTTGATTAGCAGTATCGGCTACTTTGTTTTTTACCAACTGGTTCTGCATTTTACAATTTAAAAAAAAATAGCACTGTAAAATATGTCAAGTATTATTGTTTCTTTAGAAGTTCTGTTTAAATAATTTAAGACTTCCAAATGATGATATATAAAACACCTGAAACATGGTGGGCCACCAAAAAGTATCCACATAAATATACTGGAATAGGTTTTATTTTGCATTTGTCTCTTAACTTCAATGAGGTATCATTCAAATAAAAGAAATACTTCAAAACTGTCCACAGAGGGGGTTAAATAACCTTAAAACCGTGGTTATGAGGTTTAACTGAGGACTTTGTGCTTTATTCTGAAGTCATCAACATTTACACTTGGAAAACAATTTTCAGTTCTTTAATCTAAGCTAATTTCAAACATATGCTGCTTATAAGCAGCCAATACTTCTAAAATCTAGAGATTTTAAACATGAGGAGATCTTTTTCTTCACTCATCTGGCTTTACCTTTCTTTTCTCAGCTTCTGTTGAGGGCTCAGAGCAGCTGCCGATGAATCTGATGGTGAAGAAGATTATGAAAAAGGAGGGCTTCTTTGGACTTTACCGCGGCATCCTGCCCAATTTCATGAAAGTCATACCAGCCGTCAGCATTAGCTACGTGGTGTACGAGTACATGCGGTCTGGTCTGGGTATTCAGAAGTAGGCAGCAGAGTTCTCAGTGACCGCATGTGTTTACGAGTGCAAGAAAAGGTGCACCCAACTTTTTTTTTAAATTTCAAAACACTCCCTCCTTTTTTACATATGTTGTTTGCCCTTGTTTACCTGCAGTCCACTGAGACCGCAGGCCTTTGCTCATACAAAGAAAATCCTGCAGCGCTAACGCAGGGCTAACAGTGAGTAGGAAGATCTCTACAAAGTTTCCAAATGTTGGTTGTGTTGATTGTGCACTCCTAGCTTTATGTACTCCAACAAGCCTCATGATCTACTTCAGATCAGTTCATCTCTGGCTTTGAAAACCAAGAACACTTATCAGGGTAATTTCTTTTTGGTTTAATTGTTGAATAGAAACGTTACTCTAATATTTAATCAAAAAGTCCAAGAAGTCACCTGCTGCAATCTTCTGTTTTTTTGTTTATCTTCTTATCATCAAAAATAATTTGACCAAGTCCCACGTGTGGTGGGAAAACTGTTTCACAAAGAAATCCAAAGAAACTAAAACAAACAAACAAGTGCAATACTGTATTTACACATTGTGTGACATCTGAGAGAGGTTTGACTTTTTAATAAGGGATTTCATCTGAGGGTCATTGGTTCATTTAAAGGGTCTTTTTATACAGGACAGAAGTAGAATTGTGCCTTATATGTTTTTTTATTCTCAGATATCTGTGGACTTCAACACCCCTGTTTTCTCTTGCCTTTCTTTCAAATATGTCTTTATTAGGCGCTGGTGTTTATGTGAATAAATCTGGATACAAATGTTAGAAGATGTGCGTGCATTTCTTTTCAAACATCAATAAAATTATTTGTTGTCCAGCTGAGACAATTAGTGTACAGTGAGCCCAGGTTTTTATTCTACACTGTGTTCACGTCTCTGGCCTCGTGTGACACTCGATCGCTGAGGCTTTAAGTAGAGATTAGTCCACTTCAGGTCTTATGTAATAACTGCTTTCCCTGGTGATGTCAATACTACAGTGTAACAGTGGAGCTGCTAATTTGAAGTGCAAATGTTGCCTAAAAAATATGCAATTTTCATTTAACAACTCAAAACGTAATATGGGCAAATTCTTTGAATCAGGTAGGAAAAAAGGGCTATAAGACCATCAGCAGGAATCCAATTATTTGGAAATGGAAGAAATATAAAATGACCATCAATCGTCCCCAGTGTGGAGATCCATGCAAGATCTTACCTCACTGGATGAGGATGAGATAAGAGGTAGATCAGCTCAAACCGCACAGGAGGAGCCTGTTAATGACCTAAAGGCAGTTAGGACCACAGGCATCAAGGACATCATTCATTCAACACAACACGCTGTAATAGGCTGAGATCTTGCAACACATGTTCAGGCCAGTCTAAATGATTCTGCGATGAATTGGGAGAAAGTGTTGTGATCAAATGAAACCATAATCGGAGCTCTTTGGCATCAAATGAAGAAGAGAAATGCTGAGTATGACCCAAACACCAGCATCACAACAGTCAGGCATGTTTTTCTGCTATGGGGTTCAGAGCAACTGTTTGTTTCTTTTAAAATATTTTCAAAGTGAGCAAACTTACAAATTTTGTAGGAGATAGAACAATTATCTTCCCCAGTGTGTGTTAAATATTAACTCAGTAAGAAGATTACAATTTCAGTGTCTTTTATTTTCCTTCTTGCTTCATACAATATGAACATCCTTGACTTTGGCGTCTCCTAGTGGTTTTAAAAATCACTGACACATGATTCTTCTCTATAATATGAAAGACTAGGTTCAAGTTTAATGTAATGGCTTTATGTGGAAGAGAAAACAGTATGGAACAAATTTTGTCCACATTACCATGAACAAGTGGAACACATGTTACTAAAAGGTAGACAGACAGACTTGAATTTTATTTATTTATTTTTATCTCTGGTTTGCTTTAACAGAGTTCAGTTTGTAACATGATATTTAACACAGGCAACTTCTAGAAACAGAGATCAACCCAACAGGTTCAGAGATCATCAATATCAAGAAAAACTTTGAAGTCAGATCACCCAAATAAAGATTTAGCACAACCCAGGGATGCCTTGTCCAGCCAAATGTCATCAATCCCTGAAAATGCTCTTCTCTGGGTATGAACCGTTCATTATAAGGGTGCCTAAGAGAGAAAAAAACGCAACAGTGGTCAGGATGGCGCGCAGGGCTTTGAACCAACTGGGGTAAGTGGGAAGGAGAGACAGATCATAATGGAGTGAGATTCCGAGTCCCATGATGACCATGGTGGCAGCAGGAACAATGCTGTCACTCATCAGCATGGCCACCCAGGCCAAGAGGGAGGGGACGACGCTGTTGGCCAGGTTTATCCAGTCAGGTTTTGCTGGGCTGCTCTCGGGAAGAGCGAATCCCCATCTCGCTCCACCAAGGAAAGAAATGATGGAGGCAGCATAGGCTAGCTGGGCATAAGCCAACTCTGGGTAGTAGCTCTCAGTCACAGCCATAAACAAGGTGGGTGAGACGAAGGGGACAAGCCCCGAAAACCCCAGGTAGAGGGCAGGTCTGGGACTTTTCAAAAAGTCCTTCATGTCATAGCGCAACAGATCGAGTTCTCTAGGGGGAGGTTCAGGCAGTGCTCGCTTTTTCAACCTCGCAACAGAAGTGTGGAAGTGTTGGCTCCTCATCCAAAAAGAAGCATCATGATTCTGGTTTCTATGGAAGAGGTCAGTCTTATTAAAACTAAACACAGCAAGAGCTTTTGCTTGTCCTGTTCCTCTTCCTGCAAACCAGAGACTAGCTGGTGAAGCCCAGCTGGAAGATACAGATCCACAAACAGAAGCCCCAGTCCCAGCTGACGGCCAGCATTTTTGCATAGGACCTGCCCAGCGTAATACCTGGAAAGATATTCACGATATATATATTTTTTTAAGTTATAAAACTACAAAAAGCAATGAAAAGGTAAAATCATGTGTATGTTACCTTCTGGGCTGCAAAGCTGCCTTTTCTGAATATAACAGAAAGCATCTAATGAAAAATGGGACAAAGGAATGGTTAAGATGAGCACACAATAAAGGTCACATAAAAACACAGGGAGGAATTTTTAATGTTGACAAATCTTCTGATTTTAAAACATCTGTAAATTTCAACCTTGTCTATCAAGCGTTTTTAAAGGAATATGAATCAGAATAAATAAAGGAATGATAATAATAAACGTATCAATTGTAGCAATAACTTCAGACTGACGACAGAGAAAATCGTCTGTTCAAGGGTACAGGTGTTGTTGTTAAACTAATCAGGCTTTACCTTTGCCTCTCGCTTACGCTGCTAGGTGAAGTGTCTCCGGTACGACAATTATGCAGTTCAGTTACACATAATAATACATTATATCACATAAATGAATAATTAGACGTAAATTCGAGGATTTGGCACCCCTGTCGCTTTGTAGCGGAGTCCTCCTAGAAGGACCTACATGTGTGTCTCTGTTGATAACACCGGCTGATACGTCAAACAAACGTTACACGGCTAAAGCGCCAACATCTGCGGTTCAGGGAGATGACAACATTACCTTTATTTCAGCAGGTAAACTTCATACTTTTAAAGCTGTTTCTCCCCAGGGTCAGCGAGCACCCAGCCTACCCAGCTCTGGTACACAGCTATTTACTTCCGTGTTTGAACCTTGGCTTCTACAATTTCAGTTCCGCTACAGTGGCGTTGACAGAAACGAGTTGTCGTTCAGTTTGCATTTGTCTCTTAAATTCAATGAGGTATAATTCAAATAAAACAGAAGTATTTCAAAACTGTCCACGGAGCGGGTTAAATAACCTTAAAACCGTGATTATGAGGTTTAACTGATGACTTTGTGCTTTATTCTGAAGTCATCAACATTTACACTTGGAAAACAATTTTCAGTTCTTTAAGTAAGGATTTATAGTACGACAAACAGCGGCAAATTCTGTTTTGTTCGTTTTTTCTTTCTTTTTTTGTTTAACAATTTGACGTAAAAACAATACGTCTTAGACGTAACGGAAGGCCTAAACATAACTAGGACACATAAAGAAAACTAAATGTAAACTTAAACAAACGGGAAAAAATATTAGACTTGGTTATTTACATAATGAGGTTGTTTAATATGAAATTATTTCACATTTGTGAAAAGAATTTGGCGTGACTGCATTGTGTGGCAATAGTTGATCAGTCCTGCACTGTAGTTTGTAGGAACTTTAGCACATAAAAAAACCCAACCTGGCCACCTGACATCAACTATAAACTACAAAGCAAAACAGTCTAAACTATACTATGAAGATGAAACACAGCTCTTGTGCTTGATACAGTGCTTTCCATCCTCATGCATCTTATTTAAATCTAAGAATGTTGGTCTTATTTCCAACACAGTTAAGTCAGCATTCTTGTGCATACGGTCATTAAGATCTGCAGCTGGACGGCAGTGGACTTTTCAAAGAGCAGATTTCGTGTCCTTGATATGCACGTGATTATTCTTCAGTGTGAACATGAAAACTGGTCCTTCGGCTGTTTAGAAGATACTCAGGATTCCTTTGTGAACTTCCAGCCATCATTGGTAGATTTTGTGGTTTGAATTTATTTCATTTGGGCATAGTCTGTAATTTTGTGGTGTTTAAACTCTTTAATAATTCAACTTTAAAAAAAAAACCAAAAACAAACAAACAACTTATTAATAACCGAATTTGAAATAAAATGGAACCGAATGAAGCTCTTACCAGCGTGCATTTTCTTCAAGTCCCAGTTTTTGCTTCCTCCTTATGGATAACTGTGCAGAGCTCAATGAATGTGTCTGAATCTGTCTGAATATCTTTTAGGTATAAATGTGATTAAAAAGTGGGAAAAAAGTAAACTCAGAAAGAAAAGGTATGTTAGGTACAGTTTGTGTAAATTTTATGTTATTTTTATTTAGCGAACTTTACGTTGACTGAAAACAGCATTTAAATTGCATTTACCATTTTGTTACATTAGTGATAAACATGCAGTCAGAATTATATTTTGTCCTTATTTTGATGTTTACATGAATAAGGACATGAGGGTGTGTTCCAACCTCATGTCCCCCTGTAGTTGGTGTGTTCCAACTACAGGGGGATCACACTCCTCAGCCTCCCTGGGAAAGTCTATGCCAGGGTGCTGGAAAGGAGAGTTCGTCCGTTAGTCGAACCCCGGATACAGGAGGAACAATGCGGTTTTCGTCCTGGTCGCGGAACACTGGACCAGCTCTTTATCCTCTCCAGGATACTTGAGGGTGCATGGGAGTTTGCCCAACCAGTCTACATGTGTTTTGTGGACTTGGAGAAGGCATTCGACCGTGTCCCTCGGGGTGTCCTGTGGGAGGTGTTGCGGGAATATGGGGTGTCTGGCCCATTGCTACGGGCCATTCGATCCCTATACAACCGTTGCAAGAGCTTGGTTCGCATTGCCGGCAATAAGTCGGACTCGTTCCCGGTGGGTGATGGGCTTCGCCAGGGCTGCCCTTTGTCTCCGGTTCTGTTCATAATTTTTATGGACAGGATTTCTAGGCGCAGCCAAGTGGCGGAGGGCTTTCGCTTTGGTGGCCTCAGAATCTCATCTCTGATTTTTGCAGATGATGTGGTTCTGTTGGCTTCATCGGGTGATGGCCTCCAGCTCGCACTGGAACGGTTCGCAGCCGAGTGTGAAGCAGCGGGAATGAGGATCAGCACCTCCAAATCCGAGGCCATGGTTCTCAGCCGGAAAAGGGTGGAGTGCCCACTCCGGGTCGGGGATGAGTTCCTGCCCCAGGTGGAGGAGTTCAAGTATCTCGGGGTCCTGTTCGTGAGTGATGGGAGAAGGGAGCCGGAGATCGACAGACGGATTGGGGCTGCAGCTGCAGTAATGCGGACGTTGCACCGGTCCGTCGTGGTGAAGAGGGAGCTGAGTGTAAAAGCGAAGCTCTCAATTTACCGGTCGATCTACGTCCCTACCCTCACCTATGGCCACGAGCTGTGGGTAGTGACCGAAAGAACGAGATCGCGGATACAAGCGGCAGAAATGAGCTTCCTCCGAAGGGTGGCTGGCCTCTCCCTTAGAGATAGGGTGAGAAGTTCGGCCATCCGGGAGGGGCTCAGAGTAGAGCAGCTGCTGCTCCACATCGAAAGGAGCCAGCTGAGGTGGTTCGGGCATCTGACAAGGATGCCCCCTGGGCGCCTCCTGGGTGAGGTGTTCCAGGCATGTCCCACCGGGAGGAGGCCCCGGGGCAGACCCAGGACACGCTGGAGAGATTATATCTCTCGGCTGGCCTGGGAACGCCTTGGTATTCCCCCGGACAAGCTGGAGGAGGTGGCTGGGGAGAGGGAGGTCTGGGCCTCTTTGCTTAGGCTGCTGCCCCCGCGACCCGACCCTGGACAAAGCGGATGACGATGGATGGATGGATGGATGGATGGATGGATGAATGCTGTTAGAATTTTATAATTTCCAGTGAGCAATCAAGACAGACAGTAGTAGTTATTATAGTTTTGTATTTTCTACTTAGGCTTTATTTTTATTTTATTTTGACTCATTTTTGCTTTTAATTCAGTTTCGTTTCAGTTAATTTCCAGAGTGGATTTTCTTCTTTCAAAAAAAGTTTGACTTGTTTAAAAAGGTTTAGTTTAGTTTTTTTAGTTTCTGTATTAGTTTTAGTCTTTTTATTTGTGTAAAGCATGAACCATGAAATAATTGCGAGAACATTCTATTAAAAACAAATATGAATAAATAAATAAGAATGAATTGGCATATAAAAGATCTCACCCTATGGTAAGCCCGAGCCCTCCTACAACCTTGATCAGGAAGAGAATGGATGGGTGAATATAGGAGGATGAATATAGTAGTTCAAGTTATCATTAAAAAATAACTTTTACTACAATTTATTGGTTAAAATTTCTTGTGCAATTTATTCTGTTTTTTCAGTAAAAAAAAAAAAAAGATGATGTAAAGGTTTTAAACACTCACAAATACTCGTGTATCAAATACAATACACTTGGCATTACAGTTTTAATTATTATTAAAATATCAGAGCCAAGATTCTGGAAAATCAGCACTGGCATTACAAAAAAATAAAATAAAATAAAATAAAAATACAGAACCTTTTCAAGTTTCATATGTCTCAACAAGCATATTGATCAATAACTCATCAGGTAATCTGTAATAAAGCTAAGGACATTTACTCCACATCCATAAAAACCAAACAAAAAAGGCCACACTACCAAAAAAATATACCTTCAGTTCCAATAAATAAATAAATATTTGTTAGTTCTCCAAGCTCACAATATCATTTCAGGTAGTTTTTGTTTTAATTTTTGAAAATCTAGTTGTTGTTGTTTTTTAAATTTTATTTAACTGAAATGTTTCCCCCCACACCTACCTTTAGATTTTATTCTAGTTTTAGTTAATTATAATAGCATTTTTCTGGAGATGTGTAACTTTAAGTGTGTGATACTGAAACTGATGCTGGATGATATCAATATAAACCACTTATTGTCTAGTGAACCAGTGAAAGATAAACTTTATTAACATGCCATAGAATTAAAAGTTTTATGAGAAAGGGGAAAATATCCGCAGTGATTAGTTTGGGTTGAAAGCAGTAAATGTAATACACATAAAAAAATTAATTTATTTAAGAAATGAACCAGTCTTTTAATAAGACCACTCTCTGTAAGACGTTATTTTTTAATGGTGTAGGTAAATTTACATCTTCCCCAGCAGGAGGCAGTCAAGCAACAGATAAAACTCCTCTATAAAAGAAGCCACTTTTAGGAGTTACATTTGTTTGACTACACAAGAAAGAAAATTGAAAAAATAAAATATGACATAAAATATTACATTAAATATATTTTCTTATTGAATTAAAGCAAGTTTAATTCTACAAAACTAACCCACATAGCAGTAAATCAGGGACTACAGTGGCTAGTGTTGGAAATTATTTGCAGCATAGCAGATTCACGAAGACAGACTCATCTGTGTTCATTAAAAAAGAAATAGGAAACTCTTAAAGAGCTCGTGTCATTTCCAGTGTTTTCTGATAAATCCCACATTGGAATCAATGAGCTTTTTGACAAAATATCACTGCTATATTACTTAGTCTTAAGCAAGAGTCGGATCATCTGGAACCAGGAAAGTCAGCAACCTTCAGCCACATGCAGTGCTCAGTGCTCATCACCCTGAAAGACAAAAATTATTATTATTTTTGTGTGTGTGTGTGTTTAAATCTCTGTTTATTAACACTTATCCTCAACCTATAAGCAATTACATGATATCCTCCAGCTCTATGAAGCTAATGTAAGATCTTTATTCTTGTCATAAAAGAAAATAGAAAACTGTGCTCAACTAAGGAGAAACTCATAGCAGAGTAGATACTGACCCCTCCACAGCAGTCCCCGCACAGAGCTCCCAGCAGGCCGTTTATCACCTGAAAAGCACACAGCGCCACCTGGATCAGACCCATGACCAGCAGCACAGAGAAGAGAGACAGATGCCAGGGCACCACACCCGCTGGCTCTTGACACACAGTATCCCTCAAAGTTGCGTTGCCTAGGTAGTCTCTGTAGAGGAAGGGTTAAAAAGAAAAGAGCAAATATGTGAGATGTTTCGTGAGCCACAGTTTACCTTAAGATACAAGAGACAAGTGCAGCAAAGGTAGCACTAATACACTTCGACTCTTAAATGTTCAGATTAAGTTTACATTTAGTTGTGCTTAAAATAAACAGCAGTTTACACTGTTATTGGCACAGAATTCTTAGTGTTTGGCTCTTAGCAAATCAGTTGCCAGATTTAGCGTGAAGCCCTTTTACAAGACAGTATTTGTATGTCTCTCTGGTTGTGTCATGCATCTGTACTGCAAACAGAATCCCCAAACAGGCCCCACACTATCTGAAACGAAGCCTTCACTGAGCACTGAGAATTGGAGGTGCTACAAATTTAGCCTGTATGTATTCCAAATGCTTTCATGTGTACCCAGCTGAAAGAAAGGACATGCTGATCATTCCATTGCTATGGACAGAGTGATAAAAAAACAAACTACTGAACGCATTTTAACACTTGATTATTCTCTATGTCTCACCCATTGGAGAAAGGATAGCCCCAGTCGAGTGTGGTGCCGTTTATAAAAAAGGAACACTTAGGTCCACGGTTGATGGCCACCGCTGAGACTATAACTGAGTAACCGGCACCAACAACACCAATACCTGCAAACAGCATCGAACTCAACATCTGCAGAGAGAGAGAGAGAGTGGGGAGAAGCATGGTCAGTTACTCATACTGAGAATCAAAACATTTAACAATGCCCCTTTAAGCTTCTTAAAATAAGACATCAATGAAGTTATTGTGTTAGTATCCAGAGGCCGTGCTCAAGGCCAGGTGCACAAAGTAACACTTGCACACATTCCTGAAGTATCGATCAATTGCGTGATCCTAACTGTACAACGCAGGCTCTGTGCTACACAGCTGTGCGGGGAGTGTTACCATGATTGAATTTGTAGTACTTTATGGGAGGGTGTGTGTTTTCCCAATTTATTGCTGTGTAAATCATGAGGGGATGTGTGTACATAGTTCATCTGTGTTTGTTTTCCATTACACGCTCAGAGTATCTCAACGCTGAAGTTAACAGGTGACTGGTAGACCCTCAAGCATAATACCTCTAATATAAATGTTGTTTTTAATAGTTTTAAAACTGTTAGGAGGAAAAAAACCCCAAATGACAAAGAAAACTTAGATTTTCTGAAGATTCCCTGAAGACCCTTGTCCTCAGAGAACAGAGGTCTAACGTTTCTGCCTAGACTGGAATTTTTAAAAATCTAATTTTCACATTCCTTTTAATTTAGATTAATTCCCAATTAATTGCATCAACTTACAGTAATATTTGAAGACATTTCTGATCACATTTGTGCACTGGGTCATGCTCTAGGTAGCAATTATCTAATGCAGCTGTATGCTGTATATATATTTGAGTGCCTTTTCAGTCTTGTTAAATGTGTGTGTGTTTTTGCCTCCACGGAACATCACTGAGCTTTACTTGTCCAAGCAAAAAGGCCAGGTTTGGCCTAATGGTCACACCTTTTTTTAAACACACCGCATATTCACTTTATTCCATGTAGCTGCCTCCTTTTAAGCATCTTTTTGCACTTTCGTTGTTTAAAGGGCCAGTTGATTGGTGCCATTGTTGATGTCACTAGTTACACTTGCTGTTTATGTGTAGTCCAATTGAAACTCAACATCTCATTTAAAGGAGAGACTTGTTTCAGAAAAACAGATCAAAATTGAACGTGAAAAATCTTCTCACCGCGAATCTCCGACCACAGCTTTCATTGCCACAGCAACCGCAGCAGTCATTGTTCTTCAGACCCAGGAAGACCAGAGCAGGGAAGATCATCTGCCACCCAAAAACACACACAGTTCACACACAGATCATTAATGAACCGGTCATTCATTAAAGCTGTAACAAAATTGTTAATCAGTCTGAAACTGACTGTGTATCTAATGATAAACTTTCCTTTGTGCAGTTTTCATATACACATAATAATAACAACAATAACTAAGAAGAAGCGTACAATTTATTCACAACACCGTTTGACATGCAGTGCTTAACAAATGTATAAAAAACAAGAAAACACAAATATTTTAGAAATGTGCCAAAAACTTGTTTAAACCTAAATTTGGACTGGCATAACATTCAATCAGTAAAACATATTTTTCGGTCCACCATAATTAGGTGTAATTCTATACTTTTGTAATTTCTCTCTTTTTTGTAAAACAATAAATTAGAGAATTCGTGGATAACAACAATAATTATATTTTAACATGAAAAAATACTGATTAATGAGTTTGCATGTACAGATGGATTCGCTATTACAGAAGCATGAAAATTATTTTGGTAGTTACTAATACTGTTAATTTAGGGGAGTTGTGACATAAACTTTTTATTGAGCGCTGGTCTAATTAACTGGTTAAGTGCAGTATAACACATACATTGCAACTTTCTGATATTCTGCAGGTATTAACCATTTAATTCCAAACTGACTGTTAGATTATTTACTGAGAATAAGTTTAGCTATACCAATAATTACAACATTAATGGCTAACAATCATGACGTCATGAGCTGAAGATGAATTAATTCATATTTTAAAAACATAATTTCATTGTATTGTTCACTAATGCACTCACCAGCACTCCAGATCCCAGAATGCCTCCAAAGTACCAGACCTGGTCTGTGATGTTTTTACTGTCCACCGACTTTCCTCCGGGAAAGAAGAGCAGGATGTTGCAGAGCACACACACAATGCACAAGGGTATCAGAGTGAACCCCAGACATCTAGCAAAGCCACCCGAACACATTCTGACGCTGATGTTTCGACAGCTCCCGACGACACCAACAACACCTGAAGTTAGAGAAGGGAACTTTAAAACTCCACCTGGGATGCTGTTTCCGTTGAATTATCTCAGCGAAATGATTTAGACTTAAATTAAGCCCAGTCTTTATCCACTTCAAGGGGCTCAAATGATAAAATGTTGAGATTGTGGCACTGAAGAATATCACTGCACCTATTACATTCGACCTGTATTAAGCGCAGTGTCCCCAACACACCCTAAAAGTTTCTCACCAAATCTCAGACCTTTTGAATGATGCGTCTGCTTCACCTGTCCCAGATATGTGAGAATAGTTAATAATTGAATGAGCCTTTATAGAATCCCCCTCTCCCTTCTCCCCACCCCCCACCCACGCCTTCCCCTCACCCTCCCTTCACCCCATCCCCGCCTATCTCTGTGTGATCTCATTGCTTCAATTTTACATTAGGCAGCTGTAATATGGCAGGATCTCTCCCAGTTGTGCACGCAATGTGCAAACACACATGCACATGCTCATGGCTGCATGCAAACACACCGAGAGCCATTAATGCTGAATTACATACCTGTGTGTGCACACAGACACAGCAGTGAAGACACAGCGGTCACACTAGTTAATGTTCTACACTGAGTTCACATGGAGACAGAAGAGGAAGTGACAGACAGTTGGTCTATACAGTGAGGCCCTCTTAGCTGTTAGTCACCTGACACAGTGAGTAATCTTGGAGTGGAACATTATTATGAGCAATGTTCATCATTAATCACTGTAGAAGTGTCAGAAACACCCAGTAGAAGTACAGTGGACCACAGCCTTTCTTGTAATAAATTATCTATCGATTAAATACGAAAGCTTGTCGGGTGAATAACATGTGAATTCTGTCTTTAATCAACTCTCATTGTAAATGAAGGCATCTATTGATGTTGATTGGTTAAATTTAATTTGGTCTTTTCAAGGTAATCTGGGTGAACTACTTAACAACAAGGATCTGGATTAGACATTGGTCTCTGATATCTATTTTTGTGTGAACCTGTCCCTGTGATTTTAGTTATGATAGAGACATTACAGAGAAGCATCAACTATTGGATCTTAAGCTGGCCTAAAAACCCTTCCACAACATCATATGATTGTGGATACCACACTATAACTTCCAGTTTTCATATCAAGACAAACAGTGAAATTAAAGACTACTTCGCAGTAACTGTTCAATTAAATTCCTGGAGATGTTTCAAGATGACTGCTGAGCAATCAGACTTGCTTCTGGAATGATTCTGGCTTTTAATATAGTGAATAAGAAGAAAACATGTTGACAAAAGACATCTAGTATCACATAAAAAGCATTCCTTGTTTGGCAGAAGTAAACAAATACAGTAAACTATATTTGGCTTCCTCAGGTGGATCTACAGTATTTGGTCAGTCTCTTTACACATTTTTAAATATACCTGTTACCATTGATAGCGACAATTCTCCATTACTGTAAGCTTTAAGTGAACTCCCAATAAAAGGCTAACAAATGTGAGTAGCTGTTAGATAACTATAAAACTTTAAACACTTGGATTGTGAATTGTATTTTCTGTCTGTTATTTTGTATTTAGTGAATTATTAAATTAAATTAAATTAAATTATTAAAATTCCATTCAAGTACAAAAGTGCATTTTGTTATTTATTTATTGTTTTAATAGTCCGATTTAACCTTTGTTCCATCTTTGAAAGAACCCACATATCTAATGGAAAAACAATTTCCATTAGATATTCCATTATGAGATTCCGTTGTAGTTTTTTCTGTTAGTGTTGAGATTGTGCCAGTTCTCAGTTTTCCGAGTGAAAACTTAACCTTAAAGCAATTCATAAAGTGGCACATAAACGCAGCAGTAACAACAAAAACAACAATAATACTGATTATCCCGCCGATCAATGATCGATGTTGTCTGCGATACGCTTATCTTGTCTGCCTTGTCGACATCAGAGCAATCGATCAGAGGAGTAAAGTCCAGTTCTCTTTTTTACTCGTCCGTCATTTTCACGTAGTTTCTGCCTCAGTCGCTGATATTTGAAACCAGAATGGGAACCGACTTGACTTTTTCCTCTCGTCGGTCCCCTGTTGTGTGTTTACACGGCTGCGTGGCCTCCAGCCAACCTTTAGCTTCCAGTATAGGACTGGGTAAGTGGGTGGAGTGCCGTGGAGAATTGAAACGAAAAGACAGCCAAAAACTTTTATATTCTTATTTCGAAGTATGAGCACAAAGAATCTGACTGCGTGACGCAAAATTTACCAACATGTTTGTAACCCAAAAGACAAAAAATAAAGGGTGACAGTAAAGATTCAGTTGGTATCGTAAGCGCTAATCTGATGCTATTAAACCATCAAATCTCAGCAACTGCTATGAAGACTATGCTGAGCCAAAAAGGGATTTCCGGTATGTGCCAAAACATCATTGCCCGTATTTAAACCGTTATAAATGACTTACTTGCCAATAATCTGTTAAACATATGTCAAACGTATCTCTCATGAAAGATATCAAGTCATTTTGAGCCACAAATAAGAGATCTGGCCAAGAGGGCGGCGGCCAAAAAGGGCTGGATTTATTATAGTATTGGTCACAAAGAGTCATAAAGATACTTTTCTTAATCGTATATATATATATCGATGTGCTGTGAATACTTAAAAAAAGAAAAATAATTCGACCTTAAGCTAGATGAAAACACAGGTGAAAATGTATATATATTTTTATATTGGCCACTAAAATTGGATGCACCTGTATTCCAGTCAAAATCCTTCTCCACCTATAAGCTATATGTTTGAAGCCACCTCAGTGTTTATGTTTTGTCTATAAGATGTTAGAAAGTCTTAGATACTGGTTTGGTCCAACCAGCAATTTAAGACTGAAAGATATTCAGTTCACCGATGGATCACTTTGTAAACCCTTGCAGCTGGATACCAGAACCTTATGTCAGGCTTCCTTGTGGGACTTGACAATGCATTAGTTAAAATAGATACAACAGAGCATATAGGTCAGAATCCCGATTATAGGTATAAAATTGTTATTGTGTCGATCATTTCTCGTAATGTCTTGTTTCACCTAGCTTGATTGTGATTGGCTGATTTGTTTTAAAAAATCAATACATCTCACAATATTGATTAGTATTCCAGTTAGAGTAGTATATGTATATGATCCCCTCACGGAGCCGGTTCTGTCTATGCTTTCATTTCTGTTTAATATACTGTATTCTGGTGCTTCTGAGATACAAATATAAGTAGAATATAGTTTGCAGAGCCCCGAAACTGACAATATCTGTGGAGTCCTCAGCCATTGGATATGGATCGTGGATCTTTTGAGCCAATATTGATCATGTGCCCCATCACATGAGCCAAGGTATGAAAAAAGGCGTAGGTCATTATCAGCAGAGGTTTCGGGTGAAACCATTGTAAAACTTTGCCTCACCCTGTCATGTGACCTATTGACAACACCTGACACAAGATGTGATTTGGGGTTGAGGTGAAGGTGACTCGGAGGGGATCTCAAAACTGCATTTTAGGTAAGCCACCTCCACTGATCTTTCCAAGATGGTCATTCACAGTGGACATAGATGGCCTCTTTCACTCCTCTTTTAAGCCATCTGTCTTCTCTGTCCAAAATGTGAATATTGGAATCCTCAAAAGAGTGACCTTTATCCTTTAAATGTCTTA
This sequence comes from Diplotaxodon limnothrissa, assembly GCF_057381915.1. NCBI lineage: Eukaryota > Metazoa > Chordata > Actinopteri > Cichliformes > Cichlidae > Diplotaxodon > Diplotaxodon limnothrissa. Next base: position 9,721,105 of record NC_140612.1, on the reverse strand, counting down.
TCCTGTCAAGCTGGGGGCTGTTTGGTTTCTTCAGTGTAGAGGTCTGAGCACTCCAATGGGTAACCAATTTTTGTCTGAGGGTGTGGCTGGGTCTGAAGTGTACTGGGATATCGTGCTTGGAGATTCAGAGAATAATATCTGCATGATTAAGCTCTAGCAGTACTTAATCAAGAACAGGGAAAGGGAGCTGGTGGTTGAAGTCTAAAGCAAAAATGGTTTGCATGACATAAATGAGATGGTATTTAAATTTATTTTAAAAAAGCGTTGTGAACAGTAGAAAATTCTAAACACATTCCAGCATTACCATTTTAAAAAAGGAGTGTCAAATGAACTTATAAGAGAAAAGTGTTCAGTCACACATATTCACTTAATTGTATATTGATTATATAACCAGTTATTAATGTGGGCCAAAAAAGGCTAAACAGTAATTACACATTTGCTTATAGAAGTGAGCATAAATCTGGTTTGTTGGTGTTTTGTGACATCTACAATAAATATATAAGCTCATTTGTAAATCTAAAAAGCTAAATTGGGCTGTGAGAAAAGAATTCAGCTAAAACATGATGTGGGAGTGTTCTTTTTGTCAAATTATGCTGGAGTGTATGGAGGTAAGGACCTAAATGCAAAGACGCTGAGAGTTAAATATCAAAAGCTGTTTATTTGTAAGCTGTTGTAATAAAAAAGTGGAAAGTGGAAACAGATCGGTAACAAGAAACAGGTGAAACTAATCAAAACTAACAAGAGAGATCCACAAGTACAAATAGGCGCAGTGATTTCTATATGAATACTTTTAGAACAACAAAATTGTCGTAAAATTGCATGCAGCCAACAGGAAGAAAAAACAAACAAACATACAAAAACCCCAAAGATGAGCATTATTACTGATGCTCATCAGGGATAAACAAAGACATTAGATGCTATTAAAAATATTTTAAACCCCCCTACTATCTGAGCACAGAGGTCAGAGGGGTTGTTCCAGGAATGGTGACACTGTGACTTGACTCATCATTAGGAGGTGAGTTTACATAACATAACATGCTTTGGACCAGGTTTGGTTTGCAGCATAAGTTACTATGGTGATGTACCCTGGTAAGAAAAGAACCACTATCACAGTATAGAAAGCCCTGGGTTAGGTTATGTGGATAAAACCAAATCCAGCTTTGTTGTACAGGCCTCAGAACACCAAAATAAATAGTGAAGAATTAAAAGCCCAAGAAAACGCAAAACCCAGGGCCCAAGACCCCGGACCATGACAATTTCATGCTAGGAATGCTGTTGTGATCTAATATGTTGCACAAACCAGTCACATCCATCAGTCATGGGTACATATTTGTGTCCAGATGTCCTGAAGAGCGGTGGCAATGCGGCAGATGCTGCAGTTGCCATAGCAGCAGCCCTGGCAGTAACAGAGCCGTGCAGCACCGGCCCTGGTGGAGACGCCTTCTGCTTGTTCTACAACGGAAACACTGGAGAGATCAGAGGGATTAATGGCAGGTGGGGAATCCTTTGGTGCTTTCCTTGTTTTTCCCTATGTGTGCAAAAATAAACCGAACCTCTCTCTGTGTCCTCAGTGGTCATTCTCCCCGAGCACTGACCCTGGACTTCCTGGAAGGACAAGGTTACACCGCAGAGAAGCCTCCTTCAGTGTTTGATGCTCTGAATGTTACAGTCCCTGGGGCCCCAGCATGTTGGTGTGATACTGTGCAGCTGCTAGGAAGTCACAAGGTTTACTTATGTTTGTCTTCTATATCTGTGACATGGGAGTGTTTTATAGAACACTCTGGCAGCCCGTCTGAGATAAATCATTTGACTGAGGTAAATACCTATAAACCCTGCAGAAGTGACCAGCATGCACAAACATGCCTGGAAATAGGACTTGACTTTGAACCAAAGAGACATCAACAAAGAATGGAAAAGCTTATCATTGCCTCTGTAGAGATTTCCTTTATTTGGTCACAGCTACAATAACTTGTCCATCTATGGTTAAATTTGATGCAGGTCCTTGAAAGTGGGGACAAAGTCTATCTAAAAAAACAAACAAAAAAGACTCCCATTATATTCAAAGACTCCCATTATATTCAAAGACTCCCATTATATTGGAAGCAACAGAGATCAATATGACTTGTTCATTACTTCTCACCTTATATGTAGGTTAAATGACGTGCAATGTAAATGGCGGTGAAGGAAAATCAAACACATTGCTTGATGACCAACATTCAAATTAGTGGAATTCCCTCAGAAAATTGTAAATTAGTTGTATCCTTTGCTTATTTTGTCACGGAGCAGTATCTCACTCTTCCTGTTCAGTTCAGTTTCCTGTTACATGCATGTGTTTCCTCTGCCTACTTTGCTAGCTGTCCTTACAGGAGGTCCTGAGTGGGGCTGTGGAACTAGCAGAGGTGGGGTTTCCTGTGGCTGAGTTAACAGCTCACCACTGGGCGAACTGGGTGTCTGCTTTGAGGGATGCTGGAAAGGAACTGGGTGTAGAATTGATGATTGACGGTCATGCGCCCAAATGTGGACAAGTATTCCAAAACACTGGCCTGGCTCGAACTTTGAAGGTAAATCCACAGGTCACTTGAGGAGCAGAAGGTCATTTATTTCTAATAACTTGTGTTATTCACACAAGAAGGAAACACAACAATGTAGAAGTTGTGAGAAACCCCTGTTTGTTCTGTGTCATTATAGGAGTTTTCTAAATTTAACTTAGCCTTTTATACTACAAGGCCTTGGATAAGCCCAGAGGTATCATAGGAAGTTAAATCTCTAAGAGAAGAGTAATGGAACAGTGGAGAGGAAGTAGTGAAAGCAGAACAACAATAGATAATGGGGATTAGATAGAAATGGATGGATGTATGTGATACTTTTAAAAGCTTGTCTTTGGGCAGAAAAGCCCCATCTGAGGATATAAGGGCAGCAAAATGGCTCATGTGGTGTCAGCATTCTGGCTGTACAGCTTGGCAAGACCTGGCAAAATTCGACAGGGTACAGTGTGTAACAAGATAGTCAGTAGAGGGAAAAAAGGATTTGTGTGATGTATTGCTTCTGACAAATAAAATGGTGATTATGTTTTAAGTGTAGTTTTAAAAGTTACTGTGAGTAATTTGTTATGACCTGAAGCCAATAAAGCTGAACTTAAGCTTTATTCAGCTACTGAAATGCGAATGCTGCTTTTTTTAGTGCCATGTGTCAGTACTGTAAGTACTCCACCTTCATGTGAATGTTCAGCCATGACTCTGTGTCTAATTTTGTATATGTAATGGCACATTTATACAACTATTGTCATTTCATAGATTCCGGAGTCAGTCAGACTAAAGAAAACCATGGCTTATGTCATTGTGTGTTTATCTGAGTGTGTGGTTGCCTGCTTGTGAGTCACCACTAAAATATGCATTGATTGAAATCAATTCAAACAATCAAGCGTTTATAATACCATAACGCAGGAAGATGGCCAAATGTGCCCTATCTCAACACCCACAGACACACGCACACACCTACACTCATGACCATGAGGCAGTGGAAAGAACAGCGATGACCTCAGCCTCATTGATGATTAGATTCTTTGATTGTTCTTCGATAGTTGTGCGTGACTTCACTGTGGGGCAAAGTCACAAGCACACACACACACACACACACACACACACACACACACACACACACACACACACACACATTGACTGGAGTGAACTTTTAAACGCTGGACAAGTGTTCCTCGATATCATGTTAACCACCATCTGTAAAACGTTTTGTACTGTGGCTGAGTGAGCAGTACATGAGCTCATGTATCGACAGGAGCTCGGTGAGCGTGGCAAGCCAGCTTTCTACCAGGGCAGAGTGGCCCAGGCCATTGTTGACGTCATCAACCAAAATGGGGGAGTCATGACCTTGGGTGACCTGAGCAGCCATGACAGCGAGGTCATCACCCCCATAAGCACAGAGTACAAGGTCAGAAACCAAAGATGCCGGTCATGTGTGTATTTTAATAACATGGTCAGCAGAATGAACTTGACTTCACTGTGTGTTTAGGGTGTACGTCTGTGGGAGCTTCCTCCTAACAGTCAGGGACTGGCTGCCCTGCTCATGCTCAACATCCTGGAGAACTTTCCTCAACTCAAAGGTAACCACAGGGACAGTGAAGAAGTCCCTGCCAGGTGCATTATTGCCTGTTGTAAAATCTTAAGTATACAGTAAATATGAGTCTGGAGAAGTGGCTGAGTCATAAAAATAAAAACCATATATCTCCTACATTTTCATAAATCACATTTTATAACCCAACCCAGTTAGTTACAGTGTTCTGCCTGTTTGTCCCAGCCCAGCGCAGGGGAAATAAAAAGCTGCTCAGCAGAAAAACTAAAGAGACATTCAAAATATAAATAAAACAGTAAAATTAAAATGGATTTTCCTGCATTATGGAAGTCAGCTCGCTGGTGATTTCACTGGCCCGACCTGCCGTCCCTGTGCTGGAACACATCGCAGTGTGCTCTGATCTACCTTTGACCAAAAAGGGAAAAGGATATGCTTGTCCACAAAAACTAACCTCTATGAGGTTAATTTTTTTCCAAATAGCAGGGATGCCAAACATGAGGTCCCGGGGGCCAGAATCTGTCCAGCAAAGACTCTAAACCGGCCCCCTGGACCGCTTTGGAAAATATGAAGAAAGCTTTATCTGTAACTGTAATTGATAAGGACCTTCCCCGTGGCCATTTATACTCCACCAAAGTAATTATGTGATAGATATACAGTGAAAAGCTAGAAATCTTTCTGTTTTTTACGCTATTTACTACAGATTTTTTCCCCCCATGGGCTCCACATTTATAAAAAGAGATTTTTTTTGTGAATTACCATTTTATATTTACAGGAGAGACTGGACAATGAGCTATAGCAACTTTTTTCTATAGTTTTACACATTAATTTCTTCTAATTTAAGTCCAAAGAGTCCTAATTAATTCATTTCTTTCACTACAGCACCACTTCTTTATCACGTAACTTATGTTATCTTATGGATTAAATTTGTACTACTTCTTTACACTGACAGAAAGTAAATTGTAAAATAAGTAACTGTTTTTGTTTTTGTGCAGTCAGAGTTCATGAACCTACATACTTGGCTTTTCCTGGGCCCTATAATACATTTCTATGTGTTTGTGTGTGTGCGTATGTGTGTGTGTGTAGCTAAAGGCCATAACAGCTCTGACTATATCCATGTACTGGTTGAGGCTGTGCGATTGGCTCTAACAGATGCTCTGCGTTACCTGGGTGACTCAAGTCATGTGACTATCCCTTTGGAAACCTTGCTGGACAAGGGCTACAGTCACCAGCGAGCACAGCTCATCAGCACGGACAGGTGTGTGTTTCTGCGTGTGTATATCTGTTAGTACCAGTGTGTACCAGTCGTCCTCTGTTGACTTTAGATAGGTCTGTAGACTTATACTTCCCCTGACCTGAGCGCCCATCCCTTCTCGTCTCTTCCCTCACATTCACCCAGGGCGTGTGTCGTTGTGTGAGTGTATATTTTAGAAACAATGTGTTATATTGTTGAGGACTTTGAACTTGATCTGGTCTTTATCAGGGGAAAGACAAACAGACTATAAAAGTTAACAACAACACAATAATTGTATTAACATATATTGATGTATACCGGGTATTAAATCCTGCTTTTTTGAAATTGCCGAGTTCATTTCGGTGTCACTGCACCATCAAACACACAAATCCACACACTAATTCTACGTCTCGCTTCCATTGGTTGTCAACTTAACCTAAATGAGTCAACCAGGTCCAAACGAGGCGTCAATTTGATTCTGATGTCTTGTTATCCTCACAACCTCTTCACACTTTTAATGTTTAGATGCTTCTAATAAACTAGGCAATAATGGGAAGTCATATAAAAACAGGAAATTATAAATATTTTTTACTGCACTGCAATAATCTGGTTATTGTAAAAGAAATAGAAATCTACAGATAAAGGTACTTTAAGGCAGGAAAACTCCTCAACCCTCGTTCATACCTGTAATATTGTGTTTATGGAAACATTTATTGCATAAGTATGAAACCTTTCAATTATCTTTGCAAACTTGGTAGTTTGGTTTTGTTCTTAAACCAACACAAGTTTTCTTTTCAGTCTACTTGAGTCTTAATTTTTCTTTCATTTTCCAAATATTTTAATAAATCAATAGTAAAAAACAGACCTGTCAGGTGAACTTATTAATGAATATGATTGTTCTTGTATGTTTGTGTGACTCTGCAGGGCCATGGAGCGAGTGGAGCCCGGCCTGATGACAGGAAGTGACACGGTGTATTTCTGTGTGATAGACAGTGAGAGGAATGCATGCTCCTTTGTCAACAGCAACTATATGGGCTTTGGGACGGGGCTGGTCCCTAAAGACTGTGGATTCTCACTACAGGTCTGAAGGGTCAGAAAGAGAATGTCTTTATTTGTGCGCATGTAAGGTAGCAATGGCGTTTATCTGTTTGATTTACTGAAAGACTAGGAATTCTTCTAAATCATGGAAAAATGCTAAGAATTTAGTGTAATATGAGATTATGCTTCAAATAATTAGGGTCATTTTTAAAGTGATCAGCATAAAACAAGATCCTGCATTACCACACTTTCAGCTGATTTCTCAGCTTGCCTCTTATATACCGCATTAATAAAGCTCTATAGGTTTTTATAATTACAATAAACTTCCCAGTAACACAGCAGCACATATGTAAGAGAATTTTACATGAACATGAATGCTGCCGTGTGAAACTAAGGGAAAAAAGACATATAAAATGAAGCCTGGGTGGAAAAAGTTGTAGATTTTCATATTTCATTACCTTAATTTGCATGCTCACATTACCTTACAAGCTCATTTTTGTTGTGCATGTAAATGTATTGATGAAGTCATGAAGACATTGTAGCCTCCTAAACTGGAACCACATAGACTGAAGCATAAAACATAAGTGTTTAAGCTAAAAGGGTTGAATTCTGATTTCTTTGTTCTATCTCTGCAGAATCGCGGCGCTAACTTTTCCCTGTGCCGTAATCACATAAACTGCGTTGCTGGGAGGAAGCGGGTGTATCACACCATTATACCTGCACTCCTCACCGATTCAACAACCACATCACAAAAACCCCGGCTCCTTGCTGCTCTCGGCGTGATGGGAGCTTTTATGCAACCACAAGGACACGTACAGGTACAGAGTCAGCAAGCGTCACAGAGCAACAATGTGGGGCATAATTATATTTTTATTCTAATAATAGACACACACACACACATATATATATATATATATATATATATATATATATATATATATATATATATATATATATATATATATATATATATATATATATATATATATATATATACACACAGCGGGGCAAAAAAGTATTTAGTCAGCCACCGATTGTGCAAGTTCCCCCACCTAAAATGATGACAGAGGTCAGTAATTTGCACCAGAGGTACACTTCAACTGTGAGAGACAGAATGTGAAAAAAAAATCCATGAATCCACATGGTAGGATTTGTAAAGAATTTATTCGTAAATCAGGGTGGAAAATAAGTATTTGGTCAATAACAAAAATACAACTCAATACTTTGTAACATAACCTTTGTTGGCAATAACAGAGGTCAAACGTTTACTATAGGTCTTTACCAGGTTTGCACACACAGTAGCTGGTATTTTGGCCCATTCCTCCATGCAGATCTTCTCGAGAGCAGTGATGTTTTGGGGCTGTTGCCGAGCAACACGGACTTTCAACTCCCGCCACAGATTTTCTATGGGGTTGAGGTCTGGAGACTGGCTAGGCCACTCCAGGACTTTCAAATGCTTCTTACGGAGCCACTCCTTTGTTGCCCGGGCGGTGTGTTTTGGATCGTTGTCATGTTGGAAGACCCAGCCTCGTTTCATCTTCAAAGTTCTCACTGATGGAAGGAGGTTTTGGCTCAAAATCTCACGATACATGGCCCCATTCATTCTGTCCTTAACACGGATCAGTCGTCCTGTCCCCTTGGCAGAAAAACAGCCCCATAGCATGATGTTTCCACCCCCATGCTTCACAGTAGGTATGGTGTTCTTGGGATGCAACTCAGTATTCTTCTCCCTCCAAACACGACGAGTTGAGTTTATACCAAAAAGTTCTACTTTGGTTTCATCTGACCACATGACATTCTCCCAATCCTCTGCTGTATCATCCATGTGCTCTCTGGCAAACTTCAGACGGGCCTGGACATGCACTGGCTTCAGCAGCGGAACACGTCTGGCACTGCGGGATTTGATTCCCTGCCGTTGTAGTGTGTTACTGATGGTGACCTTTGTTACTTTGGTCCCAGCTCTCTGCAGGTCATTCACCAGGTCCCCCCGTGTGGTTCTGGGATCTTTGCTCACCGTTCTCATGATCATTTTGACCCCACGGGATGAGATCTTGCGTGGAGCCCCAGATCGAGGGAGATTATCAGTGGTCTTGTATGTCTTCCATTTTCTGATGATTGCTCCCACAGTTGATTTTTTTCACACCAAGCTGCTTGCCTATTGTAGATTCACTCTTCCCAGTCTGGTGCAGGTCTACAATACTTTTCCTGGTGTCCTTCGAAAGCTCTTTGGTCTTGGCCATGGCGGAGTTTGGAGTCTGACTGTTTGAGGCTGTGGACAGGTGTCTTTTATACAGATGATGAGTTCAAACAGGTGCCATTCATACAGGTAACGAGTGGGGGACAGAAAAGCTTCTTACAGAAGACGTTACAGGTCTGTGAGAGCCAGAGATTTTCCATGTTTGAGGTGACCAAATACTTATTTTCCACCCTAATTTATGAATAAATTCTTTACAAATCCTACCATGTGGATTCATGGATTTTTTTTTCACATTCTGCCTCTCACAGTTGAAGTGTACCTCTGGTGCAAATTACTGACCTCTGTCATCATTTTAAGTGGGGGAACTTGCACAATATATATATATATATATATATATATATATATATATATATATATATATATATCTCAAAAGAGAGAGCAGAAGGTTTGATTTTTAACATGAATATTTTGTCATTGGCAGAGCTAGTTTAATGTCACTACACTTATATCCAACTTGACTTCAGTGTCATCAGATATATGTCGTTCAATCTCGTGACCAATGCTGCTCTTGCGTTAGGTGCTGTTAAACATGATGGAGTTTGGGATGAATCCTCAGCAAGCCCTGGATGCACCTAGAGTCTATGTAGAGTATGACCACAAAAGTAGGCCTGCACAAAAACACACACACAAACACGCGCCGTTATAGCAAATGTTAGAATCATTTGCAAGCTTAAAGAGCAGAAGAACATTATGTCTTGATTAATGATCAGTAACATTGTGTGTTTAGTCAAAATATTGATTAGATAAGTCATTCGGACATTCATTTATGCCACTATAACAGATTGTTTGCATGAAGTGAAGCACTATCGCTTTGGATCAGTGCTGCCTGCTACACGGCGATGTGGAACTCGCTTCATTGTGGACAGTTATGCTGGTGTTGAGCCCTAGTGCTTCCTGGGTTGTTCTTGAACATGCTGACTGATTTCCTCTGATCTGAGGGTGACATTTGGCAAAGTGGTGACACATCAGAATAAATTGCACTTACGTACAGTCGTTTGAAATGATGATCTGATGAACTGTACTTGTGTGGAAATGGCTCAATTGGACCTTTCCAACAATTCTTCTTTTGAGAGTTTCACTGAGTTCTTGGCCTTTCTCTTTGTTCCCAGTATTGGTCAGACCAATCTTTTTATAGTGGCAAAGAGAAACCACTAGTTGTAATCAATCATGATCATTAAGTTAAATGATTAAAAGGCTCTTTGTCATGTTATGCTAAAAGATTCTTCAGCACCACAAGATTTAACTGCATTTATATTTGAACCTTTTTATCATGTGTGGAGAAAATCCAAAATAAATTCAAACTTGTGGACCCAATTCTTGCTTTTAGCCATTAAAGATGTATGCTGTACAATCAAGTGTGTTCAAGTGTATAATTGGCTCATGTGCTTGTGTATTTTTTATTTTTGTCATATGAAATGCACATTAAGCTGTTTGGTAGTTAATGTGCCATTGAAACACATGTAAACATAGCAACTAACTTTGCCATAAAATATGTTGCCATGCATTTTATTAAGTGGTTGGCTGGTAGTCAAATCAGCTGTTCAGCGTGATGTAACATCATTTGTTAAGTAGATGAGACTTTCCTTAAAAATGCTGATGTCATCTCTCATTTTTTTCTTTTGTTTTTTACTTTTGGAAACACTTGAGAAGAAAACTCCTCTAAATTATGTTGTATGTGGTCACATTTTTCCCAGCTGGTCAGTGGTTGGTTAACCTGGAGGAGGGGATCGACCAGAAGGTAGCTGAGGAACTGAAAAGACGAGGACACCGTGTCAACTGGCCAGTGTCAGGTACACATAATTAACTGTTTGCTCACTATTAATAGTTCCATTCAATTTTTCTGTGTAATTTATGTCATACTTCTAAAAAACTGATCATTCTTTTGAAAACGCTACATCCCGATGAACAGAATCAACTTTTTGGGATCATTCTCTTGCTCATTAATGAAAGCGATTGAAGAAAAGCAGGAAAAACACCTTTGTAGTGCAAAATGTCACCAAAACAGTTACTTTCGAAGGCCTTTGCTCTTAGTCGTAAGTCAAGGTAATACGTTTCAGTTCTTTAGTCACGACTTATGTCATTAAAAGTTAATGTGTGACATTAATTATTATATTGATGTGCAATACACTAACGGCAGTAAACAAATGAGACCATTTCTTAGAATAACCATGAGGTTCAAATCAGCGGCATTAGACCGCAGTTCTCATAAACCCTTTTGCTTCCTGTTGTTAACAGGATGTTTGTACTTGTTCCTCTTACGTGCTGCTTACGATGGCTCTCTGGTTTTTCTGAGTGTGAATATGATGCGTGCATCAACTTTTGCCTATCCAAGATTTTCCCACTGTGATAGTCGGATCATAGTGCGATCAGCTTCTTGTACAACTAGCAGCACAGAATATAAAATATGCTGAAGAGTTCACATTTCTGCATTTTGAAGTTAATTTTGTATCAAATTCCATGTTGTGGTTTAATGTTAATTTAAAACCATTAACAAAATTTATCATAAAAGACTCAGTTCAGGATAATTTTAATGAAATATTATTTGATAATAAAAGGTTTTAGCTAGAGGAATAAAAAGTCAAATAAAAACAATCCTCCCCACTGTCCTTGTGTTTGACTGTATTTTCTACAAAATGCTAACCAGTGAAGCCGGTTTTAACCTTTGAACTTTTTGTTTTAAGTTTTTGTGATTAATGATTTACAAATCTAAAATATCTAACTGTTCAAAACCTGTCAGTGAAGAAAAGAACAGTGCACGCATCTCCCTACTGCTCATCTTCATATCCTCTGGTTTACATGTTCTACCTATTTTCAGACTCTGACTAACACTCCAAAAACCTTGATTTCATGATGCTAGCATGCTAATTAGACTTAGAATGTATTTTCATTTGTTGTACCTACAGTCCATACAGCTCAGCGGGTTTTTGCATCTTCCTTTTCATTCACACACACAGGCCACAAGAGGTCTCAGTTTGGGCGGGGGCAGATCATCGCAGTGGGGGATTGGTGGAATCCGTCTGTCACCCAAGGGGATCGTCCTTCCAGGGTGCTTTGGGCAGGATCGGATCCCAGAGCAGATGGATGTGCTCAGGGGTACTAGAAAATGCTCTTGCCTTGTTAATGTTGTAATCAGAAGATTTCATCATAGAACTACTTGAAAAGAAATGCCTACAAATGTTGTGCAGTACACAGGTTGTTATTTGTCAGCTGATATTTGACAGTGAGCTTTATAACTCTTTCAAAAACCATTGTACCTTCAAGAAGTGCCTTGTGGAATCATGTTTTTATGCCTGTGTTCACTAGATGTTGAGTTAAAGCACATTTGCTGAATGTAGAGTTTAGTATAAATCAGCACAACCTCAGATTATTTATAATGTGAAAAGTGACAAACAGGAAGATCTTTATCTTTGCTGCATTGATGCCAAAGATGTCCTTCCTCAACTCTGTGTTTTGGCAGAGATAATTATCTGTTTCAGTCTCTTTAATTAGCTGGTGCTGATTTGAAGTTTGCTAGAAATGCAGTGTTGTTCCATACATAAACCTCCGTCCTCAATAAGTTATCATTCCATTTTTACTCTGCTCTGAATTATGTACATCAGTATTATAGTGTCATCGTTAAAAATTCTATTTTGCATAATGTTGCTTTTCCTTTTTTTCTGTGAATCATTTTCTGTTATTGTTAACATCTCATCAATTAAAACATCAGTATTTCAGATTTTCTGTCAGTGAAATACGCTTCATCAGTTCGCATTAACTTAAATCTGCCAAATACATATACGTGTGCATTTATTTTAAGTTGCTGTTTGAATCTTTGGTTCTAATTTTATAGTTGTTTCTGAATTGCTTGCAGCTTTAGCCCCTGATGTCAGAATCAAACAGCAGTACAAAACACATTTTATGAATTGTGCTTTTACACTGTTAGAGTAGAAGTACACCGATCAGGCATAACATTATGAGCACTGAGAGGTGACGTAAATAACACTGATTATCTCTTCATCATGGCATCTGTTAGTGAGTGGGACATATTAGGAAGAAAGTGAATATTTTGTGCTTGAAATTAATGTGTTAGAACCAGAAAAATGGGCAAGTGTAAGGATTTGAGCCAGTTTGACAAACTTTAATCTCCAAAACCACAGCACTTGTGGGCTGTTCCTGGTTTGCAGTGGTCAGTATCTATCAAAAGTGGTCCAAGGAAGGATGAGTGGTGAATCGGCAGCAGAGTCATCAGTGGCCAACGCTGACTGATGCACGTGACGTACGAAGGCTGGCCTGTGTGGTCCGATCCAAAAGACGACCTGCTGTAGTTCAAATTGCTGAAATTCCCAGTGCCCGAGATCTCAGTCCAATCGAGCATCTGTGGGATGTGCTGGACAAACTCAGATCCATGGAGGCCATGCATCACAACTTAGAGGACTGCAAAGATCTGCAGCTAACATCTTGGTGCCAGATACCGCAGCACACCTTCAGGGGTTTAGTAGAGTCCATGCCTCAATGGTTTAAGGCTGTTTTGGCAGGAAAAGAGGGACCAACTCCTTTATTAGTCAGGTGGTCATAATGTTATGCTTAATCAATATATTAGCTTATTTTCAAACCTACTTTTGTAGAGCTTGAGAGTAAAAACATGAAGCTGCAGAGCCTAATAAACTAGAAGAAAACGTTTCAAAAAGGGCTTGGATGTAGAGATGCTCGGGGTGATTCTTAATCATTGTTCTTGTAAGACGTTGGGACAAAAATCACAACAAATCTCTTCCCTCCTGGAAGCTGAACTTGCTTATTGCCTGACCTTTTTGGTCCGAGGCAACAAAATATATAAACATAATTATCAGAATCTCAAAGGCATTTCAGAGTGTGAGCCATTTCTGCATGTTTTCAGTGCCTGGTTTCAAGCAGGAAGGGTGAAGTGATTTACATTTGTGTATGAGCTTTATCTTTTAGTGAATTTTTAGCCCCTGGGAAACGCCCTGCTGCCTCCCAGTCTAACACACAAACAGAACACATAAAGACAGAGGCACAGTGACAGAATAAATTACAGTGCATGCTGTGGCTTCAAATCCGTGAAAAACTCTCAGCAAGTTGGTAAACATCTTGAGAACCACTTAGCTGCCAGTTCACACATACCCACCGCACAGATTTCTCTTTGTAGAATAACGATGTTGGACTTTGTTTCAGTGTTGATCTCCTTAGAGCCCCTGGAGCCACCCTGGTACCACGCATTTGCTCTCAAACATACACTCTGGTCTTACAAAATCTGCCTGAATCGACGCAGCTCCTTAGTCCAGGTTGTTAGCGGTCAGTACCAGCTTACCCTGCAGTTGATCTGGATGTGCTGAATTCCAGCTGGATTATAAAACAGCTCACAGTGTTGAGGGCATCTGAAACACACACATGTATCCATACAGAGGTCACATTATGCTTTATTGACCTATATACACCTGCTGACCTACGGCATCATTACCTGAAACAAACAGGTAAATTGTATCAAACGCTTTAAAGCCATGACTGCCTACTCTATAGCGTGGAAACCTTTAATACACATTTTGCATCCACCGATCACACAAACACTGCTGTTGTTGTCCGATGACAAAACGAGTTTACTTGTTCACAGATTTGAATATGTTTTCACCTCTTTTAGACTTTCAACTGGATTTTTTTCTCATTATGGGAAGACTGGAATTTCCACTCCCCTGATATACTAAAAATCTACACCACCGTGCAGTTTTAACCAATAAATAAAATAATTCGAGCAGCACCTTACATACCAACTAATACCAAAATAGATGTGGTAGGAAACTCAAAAAGTCCATTCTCAGCTAAGGCTGGTGCTTTGCAGTCCTGAAGGTTTTTAGAAAGCGATCTGGATTCCCACTAAAACTTCCCACTTCCCACTAAAACTAAATATTATAGACTATCCCAGATTATGGATCTGCTCTTATGATTAAGTCACTGTGAGGGAAAGTGGCTCCTTGCTGTGTAAGTATAAGAGTGCTCTAAAAGACCCTGCTATCTAAGAGGCTGTGGGAAACACACACACACGCACACACACATTTGTGGGTTTCTTCGTTATATTTGTGCCAGAGTTCTATTGGGTCACCCTCCAGCTTCCTGTGAGTGTGTACTTCCTCATACGTGTGTCATGGCAGAACCTTCTCAGCAAAGGAAGGAAAATCTAACACACTAGCCTAGCAGTTACACACAAGCACACACACACACAAACACCAGGGTCTTGTCACTTATTTTCGTTTCCTGCCTCCCCAGCTGCTCGGACCCTTCCCTCCCCTCTTTCACTCGGTCTCTGCCTTCCTCAGCCCATTCGAGCTCTCTCCTCTCCACCCTGTGGTTGTGAGCGTGGATTTTCTGGGGGGTGAGCGATGTGTTGTTCGGTGGGTTTTGCCAGGTCTCTGGGCCTGGCTCTGTTGCCTCTGGCCCTTTGCTGTATTGTGGCAAACCTGCTACTGCTGTTTCCCATGGGAGAAATCACCTACATTAAGCAGGACCGCCTGGCCAGCTACATCTGGTACTTTGGTGGCCTAGGAGGTGGGGGGCTGTTGGTGAGTACAAAAAAAAAAAACCCTCTTTGATCATCTTCTGTCATTTTTAATTTGTAACATTATAGTTTAGGGTTTAAGTCTGATTGGATCATCAGATATCTGGAGGTTTAAATCTGTTTTTAACTTCCGGTCATGATGGTGACTGTGCTCAAAGATTCATTTATTTTATACTTTGTATTACATGGAGAATTGCCAATCAATAATAGAAAAATTAGCTGGTTATTTATCTATATTTTTTGTATGTACGACATTTTGAGGTTTGAGGCTTTAGACAACACCCTGTCCAAATGCTCCAAAATAATTGATCGTAATAGCGTTTGTTTTTTCATTTTTTGCTGTTTGAACGGTTGGCAGCTGTAGTGGAGAAGAAGAAGAAACTAGAAGCTTGTGCGTCTGAAGGTTTATTTGTGTTCCATTTGATGAGCTGTTACTGAAAACGTGACATCACATGGTATAAAGTTCAATGTCCTTTTACTAAAAGTTCAGCTTGGATGCTATATAATAAGCATTTTTTTTCATACTCTGGAAAATTTAAAATATGTGGCAGCAATGTGATTTGGGACAGATGCCAGTGGTGTATCTATCTCCTTTAGAGATGGGTGAAATTCAGTGATTCTCAGTGTAGTGAGATTTCCTTTTCATTTGTAGCCAGCCATTGTTTATCATGAGTCATTTTCACTGCCGTGTGTAAGAAGCATTCTCTCACCCCGTGACCATGTGACTCTGAAACACTACCCAGTTAGCAGATGAAATCCTTTAAAAGCGTGATTACAATTGCTGGATGCTTATGTCACCTTCCTGCCTCCCTCATTCAGCAGTAAGTGCAGCAGGTGCTGGCACATGTAGTCAATGGCAGTGCCACTGTGTGTAAGAAAGCCTCGCTTTTGTTGATAAGTTGATACTAGTCAGAACTCATTTATGCTTTCAACTTGCTTTTAACTTCTACTAAATTAGTTCAGTTGTAGTTGAGAGGATTTTGGTCGAGTTTTGATTTTACGTCAAAAGTTTGTTAAATTCTGGTCGTTTTCCCATCAGCACCTTTCAGACAGAGTGTTTGCAGTTGCTCAGTGAGAACAATGGAGTTTTGTGTGCATCCACAGTTAATCCGTCTGCTCTGCATGCCGCTGATCTGATGGGTTTATGCTCGGACTGAGCAGAACGGAGCTGTTCTTTTAATTTGGTTTTGTGGAGGAACAGAGGAGAGACTGTAATCCCCCCCAGACAAGACCAAGTGTGTTAATCAGCAGAACACGTGCACATTTTGAGTAAAAAAAATATGCTCAGAGTGTCTGTGAACGTGCTCAGGGTTTGTACAAGTTGTAGCATCAAGACTTTGTGAAGAACAACACGATAAAGACTGGATGTTGTGCATTCCACTATCGCCCTTGCCTATGTTTCTGGTTTTTCAGTTTGGTCTTAATTGAAATGTTCAAGCTTTCAAAAACAGGCACCACTTATGGCAGGTTTTGAACCTTTTTTTTAAAGAAAAATTCTGAGTGTGATGAGTCTGTACGGCGGCATTGATAGCTGTTGGTATGAAGGCCTGCATAGGATAAAGGAAAGAAGCCTGAAAACCATACTGACTTACACGGTATATTCTCACTTTCCTGCTCTTTCTCTGTAATATGTCACGTCTTTAACTGCTAAAAGGTTCTCAGTGTAATTACTTTTAAACAAGCCTGATAAAATACTTATAAAGGGCAGTCTGACTAAAATCCATCTTGGGCCTCTTTGTCTGAGAAAGGAATGATTTTTAGTCTGAGTTTGTGTCAGTCTTTCCCTCTCTGGGCTTTATCTTTCTCTGTGGAAATGACCAAATGCTGAGAGTCAAAGAGCAAACTGAACCAATCAGGGCATAATCTATTTTTGGGTTACTCCCTTCCTCTCCCTTGCTCTTCTGGCTTCCTTTTTCCTTCTCTTCCTTTCTCACTGTGCACCTCCCGCCGCTGCTTGTCGTCAGCCTCCCCTGCTGCCTCTGTTATAGGATGGGGCTTTAAGAGGGATGTCCAGGATGTGGAACAACACTCTGATCCCTCTCTTTGTTTCTGTTCATACGTTAATGTGTTAAACCAAGGGAACCGCCTTTCCTCTTTTACGATGTAGTAGGAGAGCAAAAGATACCGACACAGGGAAGAGGAGGACAGAAAATAAGGGATGAAGAAGATAAAAAGTCAATTCCTGAAACAAACAAATGTTGGATTGCCTTTAGTTCTTGAGTTGTACACACAAGTACACTATGTGGCAGCTGCCGCAATTCACACTGCACTTTAAATGGCCTGTGCTCATGTTTGCCCATCTCAAATTACTGGTACCATTGGGACGCAGAAGGGTCTGTCATAAAGTTATGTTTAATGTGCACTATTAATTAACTCCAGCTATAGCAAACGGTTTCTCTCTGTTAGGGCAATGAAGAGAAAGCAGGCTTATTTCATGTGGAGGTTGGCCATTTTGTTTTGGACCAAAGTCAAACAATGTATGATATGTATCATTAAAATCACTTTGAATTTGGATCTCAGGGAGAATAGTCACATTTTTCACCACCTACATGAAGCCAAGAATAGCTCTAAGACTAAGTCCCATTAAAAAACTAACAGCTGAATGAACATTACAGCTTCACGCTGATTGTGTTGAATATATGTGATTCGTTGTTAGGTGACATTTGTACAGTATTTAGTGCGGCAACATGACATTTGAGGATAGAGTGTGCCACATGTTGGCTAGATTGCAAAGCTCTTTGAGAAAACGTTGTGGTATATGCTGTATGAATGAAACACAGGATTTGACTTGTAAGCGGTGATCAACAGTAGGTGGCAGTAGAGATGCTGGTATAGAGCACTGAATTACTCTGGCAGCTCCTAGTAACCAAATGCAAAGATTGCTGCTATTGGGTGTTATTAATGGTCAATAAAACAAATAACAAATACTTTCTGTACTTTTAGATGCTGGTTCCAGCGGTTGCCTTCACCACGCTGGGGAAATGTAGTTGCTGCTGGAATGAGAGTTTAATGGTAAGAGACGTGTTAAGCTGTAAATAATGCTTAAAAATCTACAAAGGAGACGCTGTGCTGCACAGAAAATTGGGTTCACAACATGCAGGCCGTTATTTCCAAACTGCCGGCTGCCATTTTCATTTTCTAAATCTAAATGTTTTCCTTTTTTTTCTCACTACTTGCTTGATTACAAGGGTAAAGTTTTTAAGCTGCCCAACACTGTGTCCTTATGAACTGAATGCTAATTCTAAGCCAGCTATGATAACTCAACAAGGCCCCCATTGTTAGGTAACACTCAACAAAGTAAGCTTGGCTCACACCCTTCAGGCCACGGGCACAGCTGCAGATACACGTGTGTGTGTGTGTGTGTGTGTGTGTGTGTGTGTGTGTGTGTGTGTGTGTGTGTGTGTGTGTGTGTGTGTGTGTGGCAGCTGCCTCTGTATCTCATTTATGAAATGCATAAGTGAAGCAGCTTTTCATTCAGGCAGAAATAAAGCTGCACAAAAACACGAAAGCACGTGTTTAAAAATCCCTTTGTGTGCTGCTGTTCCTCTGTAGATGTGTGGGTCAGTGTTGGCAGCTGTGGTCGGTCTGGTGGGGTCTGCCTACTGTTTCATCGTATCAGGGTATGCACTCCTGCAGGGCCCCCAATGCTTCACCTCGTATGGATGGTCGTACCCCTTTGCAGACCAAAAGGGCAGGTAAGGATACATCCTAGCGCTTTGTGTATGAAGATGTAGATGTCTGCATAGGTGCGTGTTTTGTGCGGCGTTGTGTAACAATCGTTTCGTTATCAGTTAATGTTGTCTATGAAATGTCATAAAGTAAGTATTCAGGTAAGATTTTGAAATGACTTGTGCAGTCTTTCGTGCTTTTCACTTTCGTATTCAGTTTATTATTTCAGCTCTCTTACGTCTTCTGAAAGATTATCAGTATTTTGAATACAAAGGAAATTTTTTAATATAAATACCTGTATAAAAACAAAACAAACAGAAAACCAACTGTATTTTTTACTGAGCTTTCTAGTACAGATGAAAAAGTTGTAACTCTAACTTATATTGCTGCAACACTGGGTAATAAAAGAACGATTATTAAAAGCACGCTTTTACACAGAAACTGTGAAAAGAGATTATATCACATGCATTATTATTTACGCATTATTACTGTGTATTATATCAGGTAATTAAAATACAGAAGATCAGTCACCTTCAGTTGTGGGTCTCTGCCTTCACGTTTTTCTCCATTAACTGAAAAGCATGCTGGGATGAGATCAGTTAACTTGACCGTTGAAGAATATCCCGTTTGGTTACCTTGAGAAAATTTGCACTGTGCATTTGTGCTGTTCGATTAGTTTTGAAGCATTTAGCTGAAGCTGAGCAGAGAGTATAGCCATTTACTGGTATAGTCTGGCATTTTTGCTCCATAACCAGCAGTTTGTACATGTCTGTAAACCCTATATTTCTATATATTAAGGTCTTGACTATAGACTTGGTTAGATGTTGCAAAGTTGATGTTTTTCTGGAGTATAAATAATGTTGTCAATAATTGTATCATACACTTTAGTTATTGTCTGTGGCCTTTCAGGCTGAAATGATTTGTGCATTCATTTATTCTAAAAAAGCACCAGATTGTTGATTTGACCACTCTTAAAGCTTTTGCTCTGTCTCTGATAGTTTATTATGATTCTTCAGTCTACAAGTGACCTCCCTCACTTGCACTGTCCTCCCTTAAGGCCTCATCTTTAAAATTAGAGTAGGAAAGCTTTTAATTTAACACTTTGAATCAACTCATCACATTTTGTCTGCTTCATTTATCAGTTCGCTTCAGTTTTATTTATGTAGCACCAAATCACAACAATAGTCTCCTTAAAGTGCTTAACCCTTTCATCCATAATGGACAGCTATTCAGAGGCAGTTTTCTTGTATTTGTGTCAGTGTTGATGGTTTACTTGCACATAAAAAACCCCACATTGGACACTGATATGTCACTCCATACTATAGCCTGCTGCTCACTGGTCGTTTAAATTTCAGTCAGAACATGGTATATTGTGTTTAGGTGAAAACTAGAATTAAATTAAAGGATTTTAAGTGTTGCTTATAGTGCGGAAAATATGGCACCTAAGAAAAATTTGCAACAGTAGGAAGGAAAAAGTCAGGCAGA
Source organism: Diplotaxodon limnothrissa (assembly GCF_057381915.1). Classification (NCBI taxonomy): domain Eukaryota; kingdom Metazoa; phylum Chordata; class Actinopteri; order Cichliformes; family Cichlidae; genus Diplotaxodon; species Diplotaxodon limnothrissa. The sequence goes on along the minus strand of NC_140612.1, from coordinate 9,700,795 downwards.
ACCAGGCTCAGGGAGGGGCAGCCATCTGCCGTGACCAGGTCGGGGTGATTTCTGCATTTGAGTCTTTGCTGCCTTTCTGGAGAGAATGTAGCACAACAGCACTTGCTCTAATTTTCTGGATCAGTTATGCCAGGGGTGTCAAACTCAAATACACAGTGGGCCAAAATTCAAAACTGGAACAAAGTCGTGGGCTAACATTAATATTTATTGAAAAAAAAAAAATCTTTCTCCAGATATAAGAATGAATCTTTTCTTATGGACTCAAATAAGTTTTGCTGGAAAACTGAATATGGAACAAGCAAAGCTTAATACTAAACAATATATATATAGTAGCTGTATAATACCAGTAGGCCAGCTCTAATAGTAATTTGGTATGGCTTCGCGGGCCAAATGTAATTAAGCTGCGGGCCAGAGTTTGACACCTATGAGTTATGCCTTCACCAGTTTGTGACTTGCTCTTTGATAATCACACTTACTCTCTGTCCCAGGTATCTTCTGCAGCCAGAAACGTGGACACGGTGCCTTCAGCCGGTTAACATCATAGAGTGGAACATCACTCTGCTGTGTGTCTTACTGGGCCTGGCAGTGCTGGAGTTCATCATCTGTCTCCTACAGCTGGGAAATGGCCTAGTCAACGCTGTCTGCCGGCCCTGCTTCTACAAGCAGGAGTACAGTCTTAATGCTTAGATTCATCTGCACAGACATACCACAGATGCATATAGATACAACCATATCATACATGTACATTACAGTAATGGACACAAGCACAAAAGGAAGTCTCCACACATAACTTCACTGCAACGTGTGTGCGTGTGTGTGTTTGATTACAGCACCACATCTCCAGTCAGCCAGGTTAGATTTGTAATCAGTTTATTTTCAAGTTCAGTCAAAGTCACCAGTGGTGCCGGGATATGTGTCTGCAACAATGTAGCTCTGTATGACTTTTTTTATTCCATAAGTAGGACATTGTAACTTACTTTAAAAGCAGGCATAGCAAGCCAACATGTACAGATAGTAAGAGAGGATGGGAGTATTAGGTTTACTGAAGTAAAGTCTGTCAAACGTGGTGCACAGGCTTGCTCAGTTTCTTCACTGTTGTTTTATGTTGTATGCTACACAGCTGTGTTAACATTTTTAAGGCCTGAAGAGAACTACGTTAATAACAGAGCAATCAGTATCAAATCAACTGCCTGATATTGTTTGATAATGTGAACATTACCTTCTTTTGGGTATTTCCTTTCCCTGGTTAATGGTGTTTTTGCAAGAAACAGTGCGTGTTGCCATGATTATAGTCTTTGAATGTGCCGTCTTGGCTAAAATGAAGCACAGTGATGTGCCCTTTATGTCTAATTTTATTTTTGTGGTCCCAGGACTTGCAGTGTGTTGGATCACACATGCAACACAAGCTGGTTTTCTTTTTGTGCATGTGTGTGTGTGTGTGCGTGTATGTTTTTACATCTATTTTAATTTTCAGTATACTTTGTTGTAAATTGTTGTCTTAATGTTTCTCAGATGCTAGTCCAGTGTTAACAAACATTATATATATATATATATGTATACACACACACACACACACACACACACATATATTTTAGTGGCATATTTTTATAATGTATGGTTTGTTTGTGCTGCCTTGAATAAAAACGAACAATTTCTGTTTTATATGTATGCATCCAGAGTTTTTTTTATTATTTAAAAACAAAACAAAAAAATCAAACTGTTGCTTCTGTAGAGGGGAAATATCCCAGACGCAAATGCAATCATGTCCTTTGAGGTCAAAATGTGGATTTTTTTGTGTGCAGCTCCTGTGGTGTGTTGTAATCAATACTAGTGAGTACTGAGTACTAGAGTTTCCAGAGTTGACTGATACTGATATTTATCAGATTGAGTAATTGTTGCCTTTAACCCTGAGAGCCATGCAAATTGGTGCTCATTTTTTTTTAGCAGTGTCCCCTCCCTAAACTGTGTGCACAGCGACCGTTTTCTCCTTGTTCTGAGAACCTTTACACAAAGATAAATTAGGAATAGTATTAATTAATTATCATAAACTGACTTTTAGCAAAGTAAACGCACAAGTAATGAACCCAAACACAGAGACATCTTTATTGGCTCAGTGAAATGAATCTGGTTGTGACACAAGGTCGTTTTCAACATTTAACCCCTTGCATTTAAAATCAAACATTTACTCAAAAGTCCACTTTTACGTAATTGGCTAAATATAACGTCACTGGATTTTTTTGCTGAACAGAAAAAAAACTCCGATTTGACACAGATAAGAATCTTTGGATTCTTAAACGAACGATGTTGATTTTTAAAAACTTTATTTTGAGCTGTAGTGAAAATCTACAAGGGAGTAAATGATGAAGGTTAAGACTAATCTCTTGGTGTTTGGATTTACGAGAACAAAACTGTTTGTGTTCTTATGCAAGTCTCGCCTGCTGATCGAACACCTGGCAGTCTGATGGTCAGTGACCCCTCGGTCCTGCTTGGCTGACCTCAGCCTGCGAGTCATCTGACGCAGTATAAAGACACAGAGCTTTAAACGTCGCGGAGACACACTGGTTGACAAACATCCAAGACTTTTAATTCTCTGCGCCGTGGGTCTTTATCTTCAAGTTCTGCGAGAGTATTAATAATAATTCAAATAAAACCAAGAGTCATCATTATCATTATCACCACTGTCAGCTTTTATTTTGGACAAAAATGCTGAGGCTGGATTTAAGGGCTGTTTTGCTGTTGTTTTGTGTGGTAACATGTGTTTCCGGGATGAGACGAGAGTACTTTCTAAAGATAGAAGAGGTGTCGTGGAACTATGCTCCAACTGGGATGAACATCATCCAAAACCGCTCAATCCAGGACGATGAGTAAGTGCGCACGATACATTTTCCATTTTATCACAGAGTCATAAATCAATATGAAATAAAGAATCAAAATGGGTACAATTAACCCCCCCCCCCAACACGACATGTTAATATTTGCTTCAACAGCAATTGACAAACAGGAATGATCACATATGGTCAGCAGATACTAATATAAGAACACAGTTATAGCCTACTGAACGCATTGCACTGCATATGACAATATATAAGTTAATATGAAGACACTGTGATGAAAAAATGGCAACTATATATTTATAAATGCACTTCTTGGATAATTTGGTATCCTGGTGTTGCTCATGCTGAATCACTGTCATGGGTTATTGGTTCTTTACGTGTACCATCACAGTGTTGGTACACGTGCTTCATCTTGTAGTCACAGGACCAGACTTATCAGCATAAAATCAGTTTTTGGTGATAAAAAACTACTTATTATTTATTATAGAGGTGGAGCGTAAACTTTGCCCGGTGCTTTTGCAGCTGGCCTTTTGCACGTGTATTTGTAGGAGTTTTTCTTTATTTAATATTTAAACGAATCATGCAAAATTGATTCATTAAGTGTTATTCATTTGGAGCGAGAGGAAGGCTTGGAGCTGTTAGAGCAGTGTGAAAATTTTTAATCTGTCCCGTAACCCTTTCTTATTCCCAGAATCTCAGTTGTGCTCCTCTATGAAAACCTACTGGGCTTGTTACGAAATGATGAGAATCGAGCTGATCTGAACTTCACACGTATACAAAAGAGTTGTGTATACGTTGTTTTACTGTTAGCCAAGTTACTTTTTATAGTGAGCTGATAAGTTTGAAGTCTGACATTTTTACCCAATAAAACGTCTCTGCATGTCTTTCCTCGACAGTCACTCTGTATTTTTTTTCTGTCTTTCTTTACTTCTCTATGTCACCGCTGTTATATCACATATTGAAATGTCTGTCGGGGAATGTATGAGTGTGTTGGATTAAATGGTAAATGGCCTGCATTTGTATAGCGCTTTTCTAGTCCATAGGACCCCAAAGATTAATGTCTACATCTTGCAATAGCCTACATAGCAGGCTTTTCATATGCATCTCTACGCACAGCCTCACACAGCGCGCGTAACGGTGTTACTCAACACGTTGTCATCCCGACGCGTTGGTACGTTATGCTGTGGGAGTGAGAACGGTCTCGTTACTCGATGCGCACAGTCACGCAGTTGAGCACTTACTAACAGTATCATCATTAGCACTCAATTGTGTTTTATGTTCTTCTACACATCATATATCTTATTACAGATTTCGGTGTATTTGGGAAGTGTTCGCCAAAGTGCAGCCTTTCTCTTGGATAAATCGCGCTCCAGTCTCATATATTTTATTTTATTCATATATATCAAAGCATAAGCATATATCAAACATATAGATTCTTTTCCAGCTTCCCCTCTCTTATCTCATTTGCGGTGCTATTTCAGGAAGAAAGATCCTGCGCATTTTTGCCATTGGGACCTTAACCTTTTAGTAAATCTGACCCATGATGTCATTTGCGGAAAAAAGAGTGTTAGAGACACTCAGTCTCTCTAGAAGCTTTACGTGTTTTAACTTACATAAGGACACATACACAAAACCACTCTCATGCATCTCTGCCTGAACCCCTCAACAGAGAAGCCTCCGTCTTTTTAAAGAGCGGTCCGCAGCGTATCGGCTCAACCTACAAGAAGGCTGTTTATAAGCAGTACAGCGACGCCACCTACAGGACAGAGTTGACAAAAGCAGAATGGCTGGGTTACCTCGGACCTCTGTTGATGGCTGAGGAGGGCGATACACTGATTGTCCACCTGAAGAACACAGCGTCCAGACCTTACAGCGCCCACCCACATGGTCTGAACTATACTAAAGGCAACGAGGGTGAGAAATGCACAAACGGACGTACTACTAGAGTGGAGTGGAAAGGTTAACACATGCGTGTGACTGTGACTGTGTTTGTGGGTTCACTCCTCAGGAGCACTCTACCCAGATGGCACGGGTCCAGAGCTGAAGCGAGATGATTCGGTACCTCCTGGTCAAACAGTGACCTATGAGTGGACCCTCGCAGAATCCCACAGCCCAACATCACATGACAGCAACTGCATGACCAGATTCTACCATTCCCACGTCAGCCCGCCAAAAGACATCAACTCAGGGCTGATAGGGCCCCTCATCGTCTGTAAGAGAGGTACATTTACTCCACTAAATTTACTTAAGTACAACTTTAATATATTTTATTTATAGTCCAGTGTCTTTCAGAGCCAAACATTCTACCTTTTACTCTTGTTAACATTATGTAACTATGTTTACATTATAGATTCATAATAGAACACAATAGACAGTTTTTAAAAACGTGTTTATTTTTATATTTATATCTATTTTTCATCCCCCTTTTCTTTTGTATTGTAAAGCACTGCCTGTCTTTCTAAATGTCCTCTCCTCTGCAGGAACTCTGGACTTACATGGCGATAGTTCAGCAGACTACCAGTATGCTCTGCTGTTCATGGTGTCAGATGAGAACTTCAGCTGGTACCTGGATGAAAACATCAGGACATACATCACAAATCCTGCCAGAAACCTGAAGGAGGACGAAGACTTCATTGAGAGCAACAAGATGCATGGTGAGAGGAAGCATCAGAATCAGAAAGACTTTATTTATCCCAATTAACATATCATGCTAACAATTAGCATATCACCAGCATGCACACTTACAAGCTTGCATTTGCATCCCTGCACCATTTTACCCTCGCTATGTATTACAGGTATTAATGGTTTGCTGTATGGTAATCTTCGTGGACTGAGCATGTGCCAAGGCAACAAGATCCAGTGGCATTTGTTTGCATTAGGCAATGAGGTAATCTATGTTATATTATCACATCTCTATTCTTAATATTACTGTTACAGAGAATATTTTCAAAATATTCAACTGAGCATTTAATCTAAACATTTAGTTCAATTTATAATGTTTACAAACATTTAGAAGAACAGGTTGGTTCTTTTAGGGGGTTCCAAAGTGGATCATTTGCCTCTATCTCACCCCGTTCCCTGCTCACACTGACCCTCCTCTTTCACTTTATACATGAATCTTCTCTGTTGTCTTCCTCTTTCTCTCCTGCCTTTCCTTCCTCTGCACATGTCCATAATATCTCCATCTCGTCTCTTGAACTTTGCCTCCAAACAGCTTAACCTGAGCTGTCCTTCTGATGAACTCATTTCTAATACGGTCCATTCTGGCCACTCCCCACAAAAATCTCAACACCTCCAGCTTGGCCTCCTGTCTTTTCATTAGTGCCACAGTCTCCAAACCATCCATCACAGCAGGTTTCACTACTATCTTGGAAACCTTCCCTTTCACTCTTGCTGCTATCCTTCTGTCACAAATCACCCTGGCACTCATCTCCAAGCACACTCCACCCTGTCTACACTCGCTTCTTCACCTTTCTTGTGTGCTGTCTGTTGTTTTGGATGGTTGGCTCCAGGTATTTAATTAAACTTGTCCATCTTCCCTCCCTCTACTCCTTGCATGTTCACCTTTCCACCAGCCTCACTCTCATTAACACACATGTTTCTGCTGACATTCCTCTTCTCTCCACCTCTCCAGGCTCTCTTCCACCTACTTTCAACTCTCAGGAGACAGTCTTTCAAAGACAGAAGGGGCTGTGGGCATTATCCTAATTGTTGCTAACTAAACCATGAGACACCTGCAAATACAGTCAGTCTCACAGCTTGTGCTTTCAAAGGTTCAGCTTTTTTAAGGATTTAAGTTTGCCTTGCTGAGACTGTTGCAGAAGTTTTCTACTGATAGTCTTTAATCAGATAAGGTTCAAGTTTAATAAAAATGTGAGCATGTGTTACTTTCTGTGGTACAGATTGCTTTCATTATTATTATTGCTAGTTTCAGAATTGCAAAAAGGATTTCTAGTACATTCACCTCCTTGTGTAACATTATTGAAATATTATTTATCTACAGGTGGACATGCATTCAGTCCATTTCCATGGTCAGATCCTGACCACTATGAACCATCATACAGACACAATCAGTCTTTTTCCTGCTTTGAGCACCACAGCGGAAATGGTAGCTGACAACCCAGGACACTGGCTGCTGGCATGTAGTGTCAATGACCATCTGATGGGTGAGATTATGAATTACAATTCAGGGAAGGATACATTTCTGCACACCGATTAATAATGTATTCAACATTGTTTTTTTGTGCTTTTGTCCAGCTGGAATGCAGGCTTTGTTTGAGATAAAGAAGTGCTTCCCCAATGTCCACAAGCCCCGGCCTTATGGAGAGCAGCGACAGTACTTCATTGCCGCTGAAGAAGAAGTTTGGGACTATGCTCCTACAGTGCCTACAGATGGGTTAGTTACTGTACAAACTGACAGGAATGTAGAGGACTGCTGGTCTGCAGAGATCTTTCTTAATTTGAACTTTGCTTTTGTGTGAGCAGTGCGGCAGAAACGTTTGTAACCCGAGGTCGAAACCGCATTGGAAGCCGCTATAAGAAGGTTCGCTATGTGGAGTACACTGACAACACCTTCATGACAAAGATGCTCCGCAGCCCAGAGGACCAGCACCTTGGAATTCTGGGTAATTCAAGCTTGCGTGGTTTTGGAAAGTTTGATGTTGCTAAAATCTGAAAACAACAACAACAAAAAAAACAAACCCAAAACCCAGAAACGAAACCCACCCACACACACACACACACACGCACGCACGCACGCACGCACGCACGCACGCGCACACGCACACGCACACACACACACACAACAGAGCTTCTCTGGAACAAGTAATGAAATCATTTTTTGATTTTAATAAAGTGAGACAATAATTAGAGCAGCCAAGTGCCAATGTTAAAAATAAAAACACAAAACAATCCAGTTGTTTCTTAATTAGTAATTACCGTGGCTCGGTGCTGTCATTGATCAGTAAGTTACGGCCTCGCTTTATTTAATCAGTTTGACAGTTCGCTCTAAGCAAAGATTACATCAAATTTCAGAGTTCATTCATACTGTAGCGTTCCCATATGTTCTCAAGAACCAGACGTTTTGATCTCAGTTTGTCCGTTTATTCGGTAACACAGGCAACTTCGGGGAGAGTGCTCTCGTACAACACCTCACTTCTGCCCCGCACAGTCACACAACAACATGGACCCCCCCTCCCCTTCCTGCACACATTAACTCCCTTTTTTCCTGCAGCACAACCAAACATGTATCTTAAAGAAATAACAACAGTGTCAACCTGTCACTGTAAAATAACATTTAACCATCGTTACAATACCTTTCGAGCTATTGCGTTTGCAGACAGAATGACACAAGCGCACAAACGCTAACAAAACCACAACTGCCTCAGTTAATTACAGGTTCTTTGAATGAATTGCTTGCCAGAAATAGAGTTATTGCAATTCAAAAGCACAGCAGAGTTGTGGAACATTTCCAAAAACTGCCTTAACTCATATTTGAACAAACTCATTTGGTTTAGTGTCTTAAACCATGTTGATAATCCCTCTAATTTTATGAGCTGTTATTATTAAAAACTATATTGCACCCTTACAGCATCTTATGCACGTTGCACGTTAATGTTTCCAGGTCCTGTGTTGAAGGCTGAAGAGAAAGACACTATCAGGGTGGTGTTCAAGAACAAAGCCAGTCGGCCTTACACAATACAACCTCATGGAGTACAGTACAGCGTGGAACAGGATGGCACACTGTATCACAATGAGTTGGAAGGTTAATGCATGTACATTCATAAGTAATGCTATCAGTGTTAATATCTGTTTCATCCATCTGAACTCCTCTTCTTTTCCTCTCTTCAGAGTCTTATACAGATAAGAAACTGCAGGAGCTGAAGAGGCTGCCAAGTAAGTGGAAGTCTGCAGTTGGAGTACCATTTAGCATTTTGTTGATGCTGTTATTATTGCTAATGAGAATTCGCCATTTCTCTGTGGAAATGCGTGAGTAGGGGTGGTGACTCCTCCCCCTGCTGCTCTGGTCAGACCTGGGATGGTGCACATCTATGAGTGGATGGTGCCTGTAGGTGCTGGACCCGTAGAAGGGGAGGCTGACTGTCTGACCTATCTGTACTACTCTGCTGTGGACCCTGTTAAAGACACCAGCTCTGGACTGGTGGGGCCACTTCTCATTTGTCGACCTAAATCGCTGAAGAAGGGAGTACAGGTGAGAGGAAAGACAAAAAAAACCCAGCAAGTCAACATATTGTGTGGTTCAGGTTACAGAGCAAGTTACATCCTCCTGAATTTGGTATTATAAAGGTAGATATATTTGGAATAAAATGATTCACACCAGGCTGTGCAGTGGACATATAAATGTTTTTTAAACTCAAATAGAATTATCAGTAAATTACACAGAAAATATTGATGACACAGGACTCGTTCTGCTGGCCTGAAACACGTGTCTTGTGTTAGACTGAAAAAATGTTGCAGTTTCTTATAACAAAAAGAATGAATCTTCCTGACATCCTGATATTCCTGACAGTGGCATCCAAAGAGGCGGATCGTCTTAAAATCAATAAAATGTGCTTTTGGCTTTAGTCATCGACTATCCACGGCTCCTGTCTCCAGCCTGGAAAATCTCTTCCTAACCTGAGTGTTCAGTCCCACTCTAACATCACAGAAAAGAAAAAAAAAACAATGTTTTGTGGCCTTACTGGATTAATGAAGCAAAATCTGACACATCACCTCTTCACCTCTCTCTCTTTTCATGCAGAAAAACTATAATAAAGAGTTTCACCTCATGGCCACTGTATTTGATGAGAACCTGAGCTGGTATCTTGATGACAACATTAGGACTTTCACTACTGCTCCCAACACTGTCAACAAGGAGGACGAGGGCTTCATCGAGAGCAACAAAATGCATGGTGGGTACAGTGTGAAGTTTCATTTTAGTCACCATGTAATAGTTAAATTGGGGACAGCTATTATTATCAACTAATGTCCCTTTACTGGCTCAGCAATTCACCATAACGTACCTAATCTCTGTGTGTAATATTTCTGTGAATTTCTTTTTAGCCATCAATGGGTTCGTGTATAACAATCTCCCAGGGCTGACCATGTGTAAGGGCGATAAAGTATCATGGCACCTGTCAGGACTGGGGTCAGAGACAGACATCATCAGTCTCTACTTCCAGGGCAACCGTTTCATCTATGAGCAGAACAGACGGGACACCATCAGCGTATTCCCTCACATCTCACACACTGTCACCATGGAGCCGGACAGCATGGGTATGGAGCTTTGAACCCTTATTTATGTTGTTCTGTTTAGTTACACTTTAGGTGTGGCCCATGCATACAAAAAAGTAAAAGCCCAAAGTTCAAGTTCAAATGAAATATAGAGGAAGATGGGTTGAATTGATTTATTGGCAGCTACAGCAGCTGCCAATAGGAAACTTACATTAATCATTTGAAAATGATTGACACTACTCTCTCTTTTATTTTAAACAGAATGGCATCACAACAAAACAGATTAAACTTAATTAAAAATGTCCGACTATCTGCTGGTCTGACCTAGCAGACACATGGATTTACCTAGATGGGTGATGTCAAAGATGCACCCTGTGGGCCAGAACTGGTCTAATCAAAGGTCCACTGGATACTTTTTTAAATAAATAAATAAAATATAAATAAAACTGAATTGAATTGAAGTTGCCATGACAGCGGTGTTAAGAACCATTGAAGTGGACATGAAACACTAAATGTATTAAGGTCAATTTATCCCATGAGTGCCATGTCTGTGAAGCTGGGTTTAATAAATAAGTGCTTGAAGTTACAGTTTCTAGAGCATGTGTAGCGCCGTTTTGTCCGAGTAAAGAATGTGACATCACTGGGTTGGTCTAGTTGGCTGTTGCTATCAGTCTTACATTAATTTATTAGCTAACTACAGCAGCGACAGAACTGATAATTCAGTGGAAAACAAGACTAAAACTAAAAATCAGTCGAATGACCTTCATGCAATTTAACCCCCAGTTCTACTGAGGTTCTGTCTTTTCCCAAGCAAATGCAAACAGTTTACAACATATCATATTACTATGTGTGCATCATGCCATGAATAGAAGTAGGTTTCCTACCGAAGCATGATTAGGAATCTTAACATCCATCAGCATGAGTCACTCTGATACATAAGCCTGAATCATTGCTGAATTTACATTTACAGCCTTCTTACTCAAAGACATTACCCTGAGGAAATGTGCTTAAGTCAGGGAGCTATGCTGGTGCATTTCTTTGATTTGTGACAGATTAGCATACACATATCCATTGATGGCTGCACACAAACATGCACACATTGATTTGTGACAGTAGGTTGCAGTTCTTAGTAGACTGACTCAGGGCACAAAAGCTAAAAGGTACTGTTGAAATGTTACATATTTTTAAGGCATCACAGACTGTTCATCATTTGTTTTGTTGGATAGTTCAGTAAATGGGAATGATTTCAGTAAACATGAAATACAATTACCCTTACTATGACCTTGGCCATTAAATCTTCAAGAAGTGTTGAGTGAGAAGACTTGAGAGCTAATTCCAAAAAAAGGACAAGTGTCATGATTTGGTGCATTGCAGACTGAGCTAGGAAGGTAAAAAAAAGTGTTAAGAAACAACAACATTTGGACAAAACAACAAAACCAGAGAATTTAGTCAAAAGAGCACATTTGTAAATCCAACAGTCACATTGTGTGTTACCGTATCTGCGTGTGTGTATGTGTTTTAGGTCAGTTTGAGGTGGTGTCTGCTACAGTGAACCATTACCGTAATGGGATGAGGGCCAACTACACGGTAGAGAAGTGCAGCATACTTCATCGTCAGAGTGAGATGATGTTACATTCAAAAACCTACTACATCGCTGCCATGGAAATAGACTGGGACTACGCTCCAAACCGCACCTGGGAGGTGGAGATGTTCCGCGGCATGGAGAGGTATCAGCTGTAGGGCACGAGCCTGAGAGCTGCCGTGGAAACAAATACAGTATACCAGCAGCACATATATGTAGAATAGAATAGAATAGAATAGAATTCAACTTTATTGTCATTGCACATGCACAGGTACAGGGCAACGAAATGCAGTTTGCATCCATCCAGAAGTGCTTTAGTGATATAGATATATTACAATATATATTAGCAATAATATAGATATGTGAGTATATTACAGAAATGGGTCTATTATGGTATGTTATAATGTACACGGTATGAAGTATGTTGTGAATATTCTATAACTATAAGTATGTACAGGCTGTAGTGAGTACAAGCTATGTACAGGATATGAACAGGATATAAATATGAAAAACTATACAGAATATGAAATAAATAACTTTACAGAATCTGAGATATACAGCTATACAGAAATGGGAACTATGCAAGTTGTAAACAGTTGTAGGATTAAAGATTATCGAATGTACAGAATGATTATTTACACAGAGCTATACAGTAGTGCAGTTAAGATAAGTGAGGGTGTAGATAGTTTCTACAGAGGCTATATAAAGTGCTAGTGGTTGTGAGTGGTGGTTCAGTCCATGTTATTATTGTGTTTGAGGGTACAGTTGTCCATTGTGGGTGTGTGTATGTTCAGTCCATGAGTTTAACGTGGGTCAGATGTCAGGAGGCAGAGTTCAGGAGTCTGACAGCTGTGGGGAAGAAGCTGTACCTGGTGGTCTTAGTCCGGAGGCTCCTGTGGCGCCTCCCAGAGGGCAGGAGGGTGAAGAGTCCATGTGATGGGTGACTGGGGTCTTTGATGATTTTCCCAGCCCTTTTCAGACACCGCTTCCTGTAGATGTCTTTTATGGCAGGAAGTGGTGCTCCGGCGATGCGCTGGGCAGTTTTCACGACCCTCTGCAACGCCTTCCGGTCCGAGGCAGAGCAGTTCCCGTACCAGACTGTTATACAGTTGGTCAGGATGCTCTCGATGGTGCAGCGATAGAAGTTCACCAGGATGTCTGAGGACAGGTGGTTCTTCCTCAGAGTCCTCAAGAAGAAGAGGCGCTGGTGAGCCTTCTTGACCAGCTTGGAGCAGTTGGTCGTCCAGGTGAGATCCTCGGAGATGTGGACTCCCAGGAACTTGAAGCTGCTCACACGCTCCACAGCCGTCCCCTTAATGTGGATGGGTGGATGTGGGTCAGCATTCCTCCTGTAGTCCACGATGAGCTCCTTGGTCTTCTCGGTGTTAAGCAGCAGGTTGTTTCTGTCGCACCACTCAGCCAGACGATCCACCTCCTCCCTGTAGGCGGCCTCATCGTTGTCACTGATGAGGCCAATCACCGTGGTGTCATCTGCAAACTTAATGATGGTGTTGGAACCATCAGCAGGTCTGCAGTCGTGGGTGAAGAGGGAGTAGAGGAAAGGGCTCATCACACAGCCTTGTGGTACACCGGTGTTCATTGTGATGGTAGATGAGCAGCGGTTATCCAGCCGGACATGTTGGGGGCGGTTGGTCAGGAAGTCCAGTAACCATTTGCAGATGAGGGAACTGATACCCAGGTCTGTCAGTTTCCTGATGAGTTGTGAGGGGTGGATTGTATTGAATGCTGAACTGAAGTCTATAAACAGCATTCTGGCGTAGGTGTTGTTGTTGTCCAGGTGTGAGAGGACAGAGTGCAGTGCGATGGAGACTGCATCCTCTGTGCTCCTGTTCCGGCGGTATGCGAATTGGTGGGGGTCCAGGGTGGGGGGGAGACAGGATTTGAAGTGTGCTAGGACCAGTCGCTCTAAGCACTTAGTGATGATGGGGGTGAGTGCTACTGGGCGGTAATCATTGAGGCAAGATGGGTTGGAGTTTTTGGGTATCGGGACGATGGAGGTGGATTTGAAGCAGGCCGGTACCACAGCGTGGGCCAAGGACAGATTGAATATGTCTGTGAGCACTCCTGCAAGCTCCCCAGAACACGCTCTGAGAACACGCCCGGGGATGCCATCAGGGCCTGCAGCCTTGTGGACATTGATCCTGCTCAGCACCGCTCCTACATCAGTGGGGGAGAGAGTCATAGGTTGGTGGTCTGGCGTCATGTCTGCTTTGGTTGTGGTTGTGGGGTTCCCTCGCTCAAAACGAGCATAAAAGTTGTTGAGCTCGTTGAGGAAGGAGACATCAGAGGATGCGGGGGAGGGTTTGGTGGTCCTGTAGTCTGTGATGGTCTGGAGTCCTTGCCACATGCGTCGGGGGTTGGAGTTGGAGAAGTGTTCTTCTACCTTCTTTTTGTAATGGTGTTTGGCTTTTTTGATGCCCTTCTTTAGATTAGCCCTGGCTGTACTGTAGGCGTGTGCATCTCCTGACCTAAAGGCAGTGTTGCGGGCCTTCAGGAGGAGACGAACATCCCGGTTCATCCAAGGCTTCTGGTTGGGGTACATGGTGATCCGTTTCTGGGTGGTGACACTGTCTGTGGTTTTGGAGATGTAATCCAGTACAGATGAGGCGTACTGGTCCAGGTCTGTGTGGGTGAACATATTCCAGTCTGTGTTTTTAAATCTGTCCTGGAGCACTGCGTCTGTCCCCTCTGGCCACACTTTAATTGTCCTCACAGCAGGTTTCACACGTTGGATGAGTGGTGAATACCTAGGTGTGAGGAACAGGGAGAGATGGTCCGATTGTCCAATGTGGGGGAGGGGTGTGGCTTTGTAGGCTCCAGCCAGGTTGGAATACACATGGTCTAAAGTCTTGTCTCCTCTGGTGTGGCAGGAGACATGTTGGTGGAATCTGGGGAGGACTGTCTTTAAGTTGGTGTGGTTGAAGTCGCCAGCAACAATAAAAGCAGCCTCGGGGTGTTTATTCTGGTGTTTGTTAATGGCTGCAGAAAGTTCTTTCATGGCCAACCTAGCATTAGCGTCGGGGGGGATATACACGGCAGTGAGTATGATCGAAGTGAATTCTCTGGGGAGATAATAAGGTCTGCATTTGACCATTAAAAACTCCGCATTAGGTGAGCAGTGACTCTCAGTAGTAGTGGAGTTCATGCACCAAGCATTGTTAATATAAATGCACAAACCTCCACCTCTGGTCTTGCCGGAGTCATCTGCTAGCCTGTCGGCTCGGTGTGTGTGGCGTCCTGCTAACTCGATAGCATTGTCCGGGCAGCTGTTGTTCAGCCATGTTTCGGTGAAAAACATGACATTTGAGTCCATAATCCGTCTGTTGTTAGTGATGGAGAGCCGTATCTCATCCATTTTGTTTGCCAGAGAACGGACATTGGCGAGAAAAATACTGGGTAAAGGCAGCCGGTGTGGTGTTAGCTTTAGCTTAGCCCGTAGCCCTCCGCGCCTACCTCGCCTTTGTTTACGATCTCGGCGCCGTCTGCGTGCACTTCCGCCCAGCCGGGGAGAGTGGGCAGCCTCCGGTGTTCTGGAGATCTCTGGGATGAGTCGGAGATCGGCGATAAAACTGTTGGAGTTGTGAGTCCAGATGTCCAGAAGCTCTTGTCTGCTGTAGGTCAGCAACGCACAGCAATTCTGGACGAATAATCCGGTTAAAAGTAGATAAAAAAACCGCTAAATAGCAGATTCTGGAGAGACACTGAGCCTCGCGTTGTTCACGCGCCGCCATCTTTAGTAGTTACCACCAACTCTTGTAACTCTTGTGCGTCTACCTTTATACAGTATACATTATGTGTTTATTTTATGAAGCTTATGAAACATCACAGAAAACAATAACAAATTTAGTAAAGTTTAGGGAAAAAAGTGTCCCATTGTTACATGAGAATGCTCATTACTCTAAACATGCAGACTCTGAGTATCTTAATGCCTTTTATGGTAATAAACTGCTTTTGGACATTACAATAGGAACACAAAAATAACAGTGACCAACCAAACAGATGTCAGTATTATATTATAAAGTTTATTCTGTATATAGCAGAGCACTATACTATTTTTAGGATATGAAACTGTCGTAGATTGTGGTAGGAGCGCTGAGAAAGAATTAAATAGTAATGCTGGCAAATCGAGTTTTCTTTGGTTGCCTCTTATATAACAGTGAAAACTTGTTATAGTGGAACTGCAGCTGTTTTAGTAAATCAAAATGTGTTGGTGACTCTCTCGCTGCAGTCCTGCCCCCGTCTTTCTGGACAAGCAGGGTGGATTCATAGGCTCTCGTTACAAGAAGGTCGTCTACCGACAGTTCACCAGTGACAAGTTTACCAAACAGGTCGAAAGAACCGCTGACATGGAGCATCTCGGCATTATGGGTGAGTATATTGAAGAGACCACTGACACATACTGTACAAATTCATATTTTTCCATAAAGTTTTTGAAGCTCTGACGAGAATATATTGTTGGTGCAGTAAAAGCCACTGATTGTGCTACATATTGTAAATAACACATGATTAATCGTGTAACGTCTTAAGCTCCAGTTGGTACTTAAAACATTTGCCTTCTCTTTAGGTCCAATGATTCACGCTAATGTTGGAGACAAAGTTAAGGTGGTTTTCAAGAACATGGCAACCAGACCTTATTCCATTCATGCACACGGAGTCAAAACAGAAAACCCCAGCGTCCACCAAACCCAACCAGGTACAGAAATGCCTAGAAATAATAGAAGCGGATGGAACAAAGGGACACAATCAATAAACAATTTCAGTCACTGTGGAACTTTTTTATGACTTCAGCAGAATAAATGTGTTTTTTTGAGAACATAGAAAGGGCATACAGTATTCCCTCTACTCTTCTTTTCTCTAATGGATCATGCCATGTTCTTAATGTATAAATGGTGTCCAAAACATTGAAAACTACAATGTGTTTCTCAGGTGAAATTCACACCTACTACTGGTATGTCAACAAGAACACTGGACCAACAACAGAGCAAGAGGAGTGCTCTGTGTCAGCGTACTACTCTACTGTTGATGTTGCAAAGGTACGATGATGTAGGCAAGATCAAACACAGCACAGGCAACAACAAGTACTCACAGACTTACATGTTGTCCCCCTGCCCCTCCAGGACCTTTACAGCGGACTGATTGGTCCATTAGTCGTCTGCCGCCGTAGTTGGGGCAGGTGAGTATCTACATGTTCTGCTTGATGTACAGCACAGCACACATTCTGTTTATGCAGTACCACATAATAAAGTATGATAAAATATTTGCGTCTTCCAGGACTTTAGGACTGAAGAAGGAAGTGGAAGAGTTTGCACTGCTTTTCCTGGTTTTTGACGAGAATGAGAGTTGGTAAGTAGCAGATAGATTCCCTTTGAAACCTCTGCTTCCTCTATTCAGCAGGCAATACATGCTAAAATGACACAAATTTGAAGTAAAAGGATCCAACCCAATTTCTTAATTCCAATTCAAAATTACATAATCCTCCTTAAATTCACATGCTTGCAAACTCACGGAGGGTAAATCAGATGGAATGGGTGCAGCTGAGTTATGAGAGACAGGTGACATCAATCAGGAGAAGACACTTGAAAGTAAAACACAAAGCAAGGTAACTACAAAAGCAGAGTGGGACATGAACACCATAACTGAAACACGTGAAGACTGACACATGAATCAACAGAACAAAGGTTAATACAGCCATTTTTTTTTTTTTTTTGCCTTAGCTGGCTCGACAAAACCTAAAATTCCAGTAAGAGATAACAAGTATTATGATGGTGGTCATCAGCTTACCCTGTTAAGCAGTGATTTCCGCTTCAGGCTCTGTATGCACTCTGCGCATTTAAAGGGGCGTTTCACAAGCCACGTGACTTCTCAAAGGAGTCCACACAAAACGATTCCCAGGAGTGTCCCCTCCTGATAACTAGAGATGTTATCAGGTGATAAAATGCTGATAACATTACAATAAATTACAAATTTATGGAGATTGATTGTGCAGAAAAAACATCGCTCTTTAAAGAAAAAAAAAAACTTTACCCTGCACAGAGCTGTAAAATAAACATTTAAATTCAAGTTAACTATTTTATCACCGATTGAGCCTCTGTTTGTTTGTTAATAAGTAATCATAAGAAGTATATCAGTATGATAAGTAATTATTAGTTAATTATTATTAATTATTATTAGTTTCTTTTTTATGAAACAGAAAACTCTGACTTTAAACTCAACACAGCTCACTAAGCCATTAATCTCACTTTGTAGGACAGTCCTCAGGAGGACAGTGACTACTACTGCAAATTCATGAACCAAACCCCAAAAAACAAAAAGAATGAAACCCATTCCTAGAAAATCACAAGGTGATGGGGCGACCGTAGTTTATGTGGTTGGGAAGCTCATCTGTAACCGGAAGGTTGCCGGTTCAAACCCCCAGCTCTCTCTGTCCTGGTCGTTGTGTCCTTGAGCAAGACACTGTACCTTACCGCCTACTGGTGTTGGCCAGAGGGGCCGATGGCGCGATATGGCAGCCTCACATCTATCAGTCTGCCCCAGGGCAGCTGTGGCTACAACTGTGGTTTGCCTGCACCAGTGTGTGAATGTGAGAGTGAATGAATAGTGGCATTGTAAAGCGCTTTGGGTGCCCATATAAATGCAATCCATTATTAAAGAAAAAACAGAGCCTCAGTCACAAAAGAGGAAATAAAAACATCGATCCAACACTAAATACGCAAACAGAATTCTAAAACAGAAGCAGAGATCCACTCTGAGGACCAGGACAGCAGGATATGATGCTTAGCTGAATTTTCCTGCAGCGCCGCCTGAAACAGGAAGGGCTGTATATTTATGACTGCTGCTTAAACTACAGGTATCTGGATGAAAACATCAGAGCGCAGATCAGGAACCCTCGCCCAAACTTAAAGGATGATGAAGACTTTATAGAGAGCAACAAAATGCACGGTGAGACAAGCAGACACGTACAAAAGGATTTTTGAACGTTTTTGTTTTTTCATCTACACATAAAAATATATATTTTTTCTTTACAATGTGTGCATGTTTGTGTGCAGCCATCAATGGATATGTGTATGCTAACCTGAATGGTCTGAACATGGAGGTGGGCGATAAGGTGTACTGGTACCTAATGGGAATGGGCAATGAAGTGGACATACACACAGCACACTGGCATGGCCATAGTGTGGAATATAAGGTATATAGAAATGATTCAAAAATACCCTCTCACACAATCACACAGTATATAAACGCAGTTCACAAATGCTCTTTTCTCTGCAGCTGGGTGGAGGTGCTCACCGTGCTGATGTGTATGAGCTGTTTCCAGCCACCTTTCAGGTGAGATTTCAAAGGAATGGCTTCTTTTAAGAGCTGAGTCTTTCCTCTTTGACGTTAAGGTCTGGTGTGTTTCACTTTAACACTAGCATGAAGGTGGATGACTTTAATTGCATGTGGTCAACCATCCAAAGGAAGAGAGAAGAGAGGTTATGAAGAGAGTGCAAGCAGGGAGGAGTGGGCGGAGATGAGTGAAAGTTAGAGAGACACGGCTGAAATGCACTAAATATACACATAAGGTAACAAGGAAATGGCACACAGGATGGAGACACAGCTGAACCTAATTAGACAAGGCAACGGGGAAGCAAAACCAGATATGTGAAACATGGAAACACAAGACCTACACAATAAAACAGGAAACTGGGGAACATGACACAGGAGTGAAGAATAGGCAGACGAGAGACATGTTGGACCGGGGAAACATGGATAAACCACAAGGAGGAGAAACAAGACACAACACACATAAGCACAAACACAGAATGGGGGCAAAGACATGAGGGGAGCCTAAATGTACAACGGTAAACATGGTGGTAATCCTGAGGTTATTCTAAGAATAATAAACCATCACACAACAAGTCATAAAAACACTAGAGACACAAAAAGCTGGGTCAAAAGCACCCAGAACCATGACAACCACCTTAAAACACAAATTCTAAGCAATTTATCCAACAGAATTAGGAAATTGAACTCTAATTGTTCTGCTATTGAGTCATGTGATTTTCTATCTACTTTCTTTTCAGACAGTAAAGATGCGTCCTCAGTATCCTGGTACCTGGCTGCTCCACTGTCACGTCACAGACCACATTAAAGCTGGCATGGAAGCCATGTACACTGTTACTGAAAAACGTAAGGAACCAGTCTGAGCAGAAAAATTCAGGCAAATAAAAACGAGGATGCTGTGTTGGTGATAACTTGTTTGTTTGTCTTTGACAGCAAAGAAGAGTGGAATCTTTGGCTGAAGGAAAAGTGAGAGACGAGTAAAAGGACGATGTCAGTGCCTCAGTTTACTAAATGCCTCCGTTAATGATGCATAGCAGAAACTTAACATGGAATCAAGCATTACCAACAGTTATTGTATAATAAAATGTCTTTTTTATAATCATTTTTGCTCAGTAACTTTTCTAAAGACTGCCAGACTGTAGTGAAAAAATAATTAAAAAATAAATTTAAAATCAAAGTTACTGTGTTTGGGTCTCAGTATCAGTACCAGGGGACACTGTGGCCTTACAGTTCACATTTATGGAGCCATCAGTCACAGTTGTCAAGATTGTCTGTTTGTGTGTGTGTGTGTGTGTGTGTGTGTGTGTGTGTGTAGTCTTTCCTTTTTAAGTATATGATTTGGTAATTGTGTTTGACAAAAAAAATATCTGATTTGATGAGATTATCAATTCGATTCGATTCAATTCAATTTTATTTATATAGCGCCAAATCACAACAAAAGTCGCCTCAAGGCGCTTCATAGATACAGAGAAAAACCCAACAATCATATGACCCCCTGTGAGCAAGCACTTTGGCGACAGTGGGAAGGAAAAACTCCCTTTTAACAGGAAGAAACCTCCGGCAGAACCAGGCTCAGGGAGGGGCGGAGCCATCTGCTGTGACTGGTTGGGGTGAGAGAAGGAAGACAGGATAAAGACATGCTGTGGAAGAGAGACAGAGGTTAATAACAGATATGATTCAATGCAGAGAGGTCTATTAACACATAGTGAGTGAGAAAGGTGACTGGAAAGGAAAAACTCAATGCATCATGGGAATCCCCCGCAGCCTATGTCTATTGCAGCATAACTAAGGGAGGATTCAGGGTCACCTGGTCCAGCCCTAACTATATGCTTTAGCAACAAGGAAAGTTTTAAGTCTAATCTTAAAAGTAGAGATAGTGTCTGTCTCCCGAATCCAAACTGGAAGCTGGTTCCACAGAAGAGGGGCCTGAAAACTGAAGGCTCTGCCTCCCATTCTACTTTTAAATACTCTAGGAACAACAAGTAAGCCTGCAGTGCGAGAGCGAAGTGCTCTAATAGGGTGATATGGTACTACAAAGTCATTAAGATAAGATGGGGCCTGATTATTTAAGACCTTGTATGTGAGGAGCAGGATTTTGAATTCAATTCTGGATTTAACAGGAAGCCAATGAAGGGAAGCCAAAACAGGAGAAATCTGCTCTCTCTTTCTAGTCCCTGTCAGGACTCTTGCTGCAGCATTTTGGATTAGCTGAAGGCTTTTCAGCGAGTTTTTAGGACATCCTGATAATAATGAATTACAGTAGTCCAGCCTGGAAGTAATAAATGCATGAACTAGTTTTTCAGCGTCACTCTGAGACAGGATATTTCTAATTTTAGAGATGTTGCGCAAATGGAAGAACGCAGTCTTACATATTTGTTTAATATGTGCGTTGAAGGACATGCATGTCCTGGTCAAAAATGACTCCAAGGTTTCTCACAGCGTTACTGGAGGCCAAGGTAATGCCATCCAGAGTAAGAATCTGCTTAGATACCATATTTCTAAGCTTTTCAGGGCCGAGTACAATAACCTCAGTTTTATCTGAATTAAGAAGCAGAAAGTTAGCGGCCATCCAGATCTTTATGTCTTTAAGACATTCCTGCAGTTTAACTAATTGGTGTGTGTTATCTGGCTTCACAGACAGATAGAGCTGGGTGTCATCTGCATAGCAGTGAAAATTTATGCTATGTCTTCTAATGATGCTGCCTAAGGGAAGCATGTATAGTGTAAACAGAATTGGTCCTAGCACTGAACCCTGTGGAACTCCATAATTAACCCCAGTGTGTGAAGAGGACTCTCCATTTACATGAACAAACTGGAGTCTATTAGATAGATATGATACCACATTATATCTGTGATATCACACAGTAAATATAAATTCATGAAATTCTCAAAAGAGGAAACTTGGATTAAAGGGATGTGGAAAAAAGAAGCTGAGGAGGCTGAAGGCCAGGTTCAGTTATGGTGCTGTGCCACATGAGTAAATGATTTGTTTCCCTGCATGCTGTGTGGTGCTGCTGGTATTTATAAGTTAAGAAAATGCGGAGCGATCCGTGTAAATTGTGTGCTGAAATCAGACCTATTATTTGCATGCATTTTGAGGGCAGTAAATATACTATATGATCCTTTGAAATAATCAACAAAAATGTATTTTAAAAAACTAAAAAAAATTGAAAATGTCCAGATTTTAGTCCTTGCATATTATTATGTTTTGAGTGACTGTGCATGTTTGTGTGCAGAACATCAGATATTAAATGTGTCTTCATTTAAGTTTTCTCAAGAAACAGTGAACAATCAGACAGTTTTGACACAATCAAATACTTTGAAGAAGGAAACAAACTCATATTAGAAAACAATAAACAAGTGGTTTGATTTTGGTTCTGAGGCTATGCAGTTGTGGCAGACTGAGGCAACCGAATACAAAATGCTCCTGTGCAGAAGGAATGGGTCACCCAGACTAGACAATGGAGGGACTCACCAAGCGGTATATTAAACAGCTCAGCAAGGCTGTGCAGCAAAACCCACAGTATACACTCAGTGGTGAGCAGCTGCTGGAGTACATCATTGTGTCAGAGGATCCAGCTGTGGCCATCACAGTTATTCAGTCTTTGAGGTAAACCTCTGTAAAGTAAAAGTAAAGTGAGCTTGTTAGTCCCCATAGGGAAATAGTTCCTCTGCATTTAACCCATTCACCCAGTGAAGCAGTGGGCAGCCACCAGTGCAGCGCCCGGGGAGCAGTGTGTAGGGACGGTACCTTGCTCAGGGGTACCTCAGGGTAGCCGTTCAGTGGAGTCGAACCCCCGACCTTCCGATCATGGGGCCACCACTCTACCTACTGAGCTATCCCTGCCCCCCCCCCCCCCTTTTTTTTTTTTTTTTTTTTTTTAAATTATAGGTCACTGGGTTTCCTTCTCTGAAAAGTTAATGTTTCAAAGAAACTGCAGGAACTTTTTTGTTTTACAACAATCATTACTTACTAATTACTGACCATAGGTCTGGTTTTTCTTTTTATGTGGCCTTTTTCAGCTTTATTAGATAAATTTAGTAAAGAAATGACAGGAAAGCAGGCGCAGAGAGAGAAGACATGCAGCAAAGGACTGTGGGTCGGACTCAGCTATATGGCATGTGGGTACCCACTCAACACGCTGCGCTAAACCGGTACCCAGGTCTGGTTTTTTATCCAATTTCCAGGTCAAAATTTCTAGAAGCTAATTTCTTCTACAGATGTTAAAAACCGTTAACCGCTAAAACTTCTTAAGTTAGACTCATGCAAACATCCTCATTTAAATATCAGTCTAAGTAGACATAATGGGAGTTTTACATGTATGTTCATGTGTCATACTTTAATCATACAATCATGCTTTACGTTTAAATTAATGATTATGATCCAAAAATTGGTTAAGTAATTGTCTAAGATGTCACATCTCATTCATGTGATTCATTTATGCTACAATTTATTTTTTAGCAAATAAAGCAAAAACATTAGTGGGAAAGTGAATTTCACAATCTAAGATCTCTAAATAATCTTAAAATATAAACAACGTTTGCAACTTTTGCACTGTTCTCTCCCGGTTACGCTTTTTAATTAGGCACTGTATTCCCTTTATCATACTTTATGTGATAAAGTATAATGAATGCCAGCTGTAAGCATGTCAGCAGTGAATGAAAACAAACAAACAAGCAAACAAACAAAAACGGGTCTTAATGGTTATGTCTGTGGGCATAGGTGTGCAATTGAGATAAAGTTCTTAAAGCACATAGAATAAACAACTTATTTAAATTTCTTGCTGTGAAACACAGCCAGTCATTTGTGACATGTGTCACAGCCAGTCATGCGGTTGTACTATAAAGCATTTGGAGTAACCAGTAAGACTGGAAAGCACTACATAAATGCCAGTCCATTGCAATACTTCAGTGAGGGCTCAGTCTGGGCCACCATTAGGTGGCAGGATTGCCACTTTAATGAATGTAAGAATTCCTGCAGAGCTGAAGACACAAATTAGTGTAAAGTAACTCAGACGTCCCAGACACGTTTATCTGTTTTACCAAGTATGAGGTCTCGTTTTCTGTAAACTTGTACATTTAATGTACATCTCTTCTTATTTCCTGCATTAAATTTACATGAGAACCATGGGAAATGTAGACTGTTTAATGCAGGTGTCACTATGCTGTATAGTATTATACTTCAAATTTCTTCTTCTGAAACCCAGGTTCCACTTTTCTTCCAGCTGATGTCACTGCTGCAGCTCACGGGGATTCTGTGATGGAAACGCAACCTTTTGAGCCTGTGTCCCACAGCGGCACCTTTAGGGTGGCTGGCTCCGCTAGCAGCAGTAAATCCACAGGTACTGATGAGAAATTCAAAGCTTCAGTCGCTGCTCATCTGAAACACGCCACACAGAAGGGATCCAACAGCTCCTATAAAATGTGTCCAGAATTCTTGGAGACCATATGGTGCAAAGAAAAAAAATGCTCAGTATTCTTTAAACACAAAATGAGATGAGTTGCTTTCAGTATCCCAAACTCCTGTAGGACCCTCAAACACATTTTAAAAGTAAATATATGTTTTGACAGGCATGTGAGGGGCCAATTGTTCTCTGATTTTGCCCTTTTATTGTTGAGGGAATCTGAGATTGTGAAGATTACCTATCACATTCACACAACTGGCACAAACCAGAAATGTATATGCCACACACACACACACACACACACACACACACACACACACACACACACACACACACACACACACACACACACACACACACACTCTGCCTTACTGAGTACAGATCAGTGTCTAAGCAGCCACCTGCAGTCCCCCATTAGCTGGCAAGGAAATGGAATTGAAAAGATTCAGACCATGAAATGTGGCCAATAATGCCAGCTCTGATCTAAACCTGTACTGAATCTCAATGATGTAGTAACAGCACTGACACATTCAGCTTGTGAAACCTTACCTGACACATCTCTCTAAGCTATGGATCTGTCCCTGCTGCCGAAGCTGGCTGAAGCTGTCACAGCTGTCCTCACTGATGCGGCTAATTTAATGCTGCGCATCAGACGGCAAACCAACAAAATCAGACGTGCTAATGTCGCAGCGGCAGCTTTATCCTTGGCATCATGGTGTTGGGTTTTTATTAAGTATTGGTAGAGATTGTGTTTCCCTTTGAGTTTGTTTGACACCTTGCCTTGATGTGCAGGTGTTATGAAATGTTGACTCAACAGTGTCCTTAAGTGTATTCTGATGTAGTTTTTTATAGTGGCCAGAGGTGGGACCAAGTCATTGTTTTGCAAGTCTCAAGTAAGTCTCAAGTCTTTATCCTCAAGTCTCAAGTCAAGTCTCAAGTAATGTCAGGCAAGTCAGAGTCGAGTCTGAAGTCACTGGTGTAAAAGTCCGAGTCAAGTCACAAGTCTGAAATTTTGAATTTCAAGTCCTTTCGAGTCTTTAAAAAAAAAAAAACGAAAAAAGAATGTTGCAGTTATGCTAAATGTAAATATTAGACCATGTAATTTTTAAATCTGTGTTTTTCTCAACACATGACAAAATAGTGAACTTAGAAAATATACACAAATTGTGAAATTGCACCTCTTTAAAATGCAGCTCAATTAAACCTAGCTCCAAGAATAATTTTCACCGACAGTTCTGAGATAAGCTGCATGTTATTCTTGGATGCGGTTGTAACTTCAGGTCACTGCAACAAGCCCAGGTACAGTTTACCGACAGATGGGTACAGGACCTTGAAATGCACCGTGTAGAACGAAAGACCATCGTACGTATCATAAGTTTACCAGTCTCACAAATCGTCTTCATAAATACACATTCGTTAACCGTTTATTAATAGGACCTTTGAGCTCAACGGTAATTAATTAGCAGTGGAAATAATTTCTGGTACGCGTTACAGAAATGTAGCAGTGACAATAATATTGTATGCTGTAATCGTACTGGGCAATTAGTGATACAAAAAACCTGTTTTATCCTGTGAATAAAAGTATATGTTTTTGTCAGTGTACCATGGTAATAACAGAAGCGAAACACAATATTGTGTCAGGACAATTCACTATTTATGCACAATAAATAAAGGAGCATAGCGCGACAATTTCTGTTCAGCGCCAGACTTGCTTGTAACCTATATCACCAATTATGTTATGAAAATGACGCATTAACTACAACAGCAGACTGACCTTTGTGTAAATGCTTGGAGCAGACTAACCTGTGAGCTGGAGTGTTCTGGGACGTTATATTTGGTCTTTGAATGGCTGCAATCCAGGCCATCCGTCGCCTCTTTGTTACTTCGGAAACATGGCTCGAACAATTTCTCTTCAACGACGTAATCCGATAACAACCGATCTCTTTACCCGTCGGCTTCTCGTGGCTGTCATGCGACCGGCTATTGCAGTTAATAATACAACAGCTTCTTGCCATTTTTGTGTTTCTTTTTTATCGCTGTGATTTCAATTGAAAGCCTGCGTGCGCTAGTACCTCTTGCCACGAGTTCCCAGAATCCTTTGCGGTTTTACCCCTGAATGATGTCACATTTTCAATCTCTATATAATATGCATGTTAAATTTTATATTTGGGGTGAAATATCAAGTCTTTTCAAGTAAACCGGTTCAAGTCCAATTCAAGTCCCAGGTCATTGGTGTAAAAGTCCAAGTCAAGTCACAAGTCTCAGAACATTTTTTCAAGTCAAGTCTAAAGTCATAAAATTAATGACTCGAGTCTGACTCGAGTCCAAGTCATGTGACTCGAGTCCACACCTCTGATAGTGGCTATATAAATACGGACCTCTCAAATATATTGTTTCATTAGCAAGGTTTGAAAAAGATTATAGCTTACCAGTCAAGAGAGTGAAGTAAACTGGTTAGGGAATGCAAAAATTAAGTAAAACTGATCACTATTCCTAAAATCCAAAAATGAGGACATAAATGTGGCAAGCCAAGTTACACTACAGTCTACTCTTCACTTTGATTGGCTTAATACGGATAATTAACTTCATTGTAGGGCACTTTGTTACCCACTTTACCAAGTTCATGACAAGCAGATTTTAATGAAGTAGCGCAACGTTCACGGATCGTTTGTTTGACAAATTGTTGAATGCCCAAAATGTATCTGCATATTATCGAGCTACAGAAAACGCAGCGTTAATTTTACATGGTGATCTGCATCACTCGACAGGTGCATTGATCACTTGGTTTTGTAAATGTTCACCACTTTGAACTGTGGATTCAGTGGATCCTCCTCTGAAGGAAGTAGTTAAAATGAATCACAGAAGCACTTTTGCTTAGATTTTAAAGAATTTGACCAGCTAAGCAGGCATTTATGGGTCTCTTCACTTGATTCGGATCATTCTTAGCAATATAGACGGTTCAACCACAACCTCAGTATTGTGTCCCTCTGTCTTTAATAGATTGTCTCGTTATCCACCTGATTTTACTGCCATTCCTCGCCATCTAACTCCTCATTGCAGTTATTTTTGGATTGTGTTTGGATGGATTCTTCCAGTGTTTGCCGGACTTTTTTGTTTGTCATTAATTTCCATTAGATGTATTTTTGTTTGCATTTTGTTTGCGTAAAGTTTCTGTTCAGTGATCATTTCAGGACACATCAGACCTGGCTGGTTGTGCTTATCGCAGCATTTTTAGCACTTACTCAAAAAAACTCCAGTCATAGGCATACAGCCGCTTTTAATACTTCTTGGTCAGAACCAACATAATAGTAAAAAGGCTGCAAAATTGTAGTAGCAGTAGTTAAAGTTTAAACCAGTTCCCATCAGTTAACAAGTTCTTTGTTTGACTAAAAATATTTAAAGGTAGCAAGAGGTGAAGACAGGATTAAAAAACAAAAAAGAAAAGAAAAAAACAGCTTCCCTTCTCTCACCAATCCCACTTGGTAGAGCAGATTGCCTAGGCTCAGATGCATGTCAGTAATTAATTCATTCTGCGAACAGGAGAATTTGCAGAGAGATTTTGCAATAACAATAAACTTTCATACTGCAAACATTCAAATTCGAGTTTTTATTGTTATTTTTATTACTTTCTACATATGAAGCAAGAATATGGAATTATGTAGCAAAGAAAATATTGATAAATTGCTGTAAGTGTGTCTTATATTTTAGATTCCTCAATGACGTCGACTTTTGCTTTTTTGACCGTGCTGCAAACCCTTGGCCTTCTCTCAGTGAGCTTCATGACGTAGTTACCTGAAATGGTTTTCACTTCACAGGTGGGCCTTGTCAGGGTTCATTTGTGGAATTTCTTGCCTTCTTAATGGGGTTGGAACCATCAGTTGTGTACACAGCTGACAGTCCTATTTGACAGTTGTTAGAATTCATATTATGGCAAAAACCAGTCAGCCAAGTAAAAACAAACAACAGTCCATCATTACTTTAAGAACTGAAGGTGAGTCAGTCTTTGAATGTGTCCCCAAGTGCAGTCGCAAGAATGATCAAGTGCTAGGACAACACTGGATCACCTCTGCTGCTAAATCACCAGCCTCAGAAATCACAATTTAACAGGACCTCACGTTAGAGCCTAGATTAATGCCACACAGTGTTCCAGTAGCAGACACACCTCTACATCAACTGTTCAGAGGAGACTGTCCGGATCAGGCCTTTATGGTCAAATAGCTGCTAAGAAACCACAACTAAGGAAAAGGAACAAGCAGAAGAGATTTGTTTGGGCCAAGAAACACAAGGAATGGACATTAGACCAGTGGAAATCTGTACTTTGGTCTGATGAGTCCAAATCTGAGATTTCTGGTCCACCCGCTGTGTCTTTGTGTGATGCAGAAAAGGTGAACAGATGGTCTCTACATGCCTGGTTCCCACCATGAAGCATGGAGGAGGAGGTGTGATGGTGTGGGGGTGCTTTGCTGGTGACACTGTCGGGGATTTATTCAAAGTTGAAGGCACATTGAACCAGCATGGCTCCAACAGCATCCTGCAGCGACATGCATCCCATCCAGTTTGCATTTAGCCTTCAGGCTGTATAAGCGCTATTTGACCAAGAAGGAGAGTGATGGATTGCTGCGTCACATGGCCTGGCCTCCACAGTCACCTGACCTAACCCCAATCGAGATGGTCTGGGATGAGATGGACCAAAGGACCAAAGTGAAGGCCAAAGGACCAACAAGTGCTCAGCATCTCTGGGAATTCCTTCAAGACTGTTGGAAAACCATTTCAGGTGACTACCTCATGAAGCTTATTGAGAGAATGCCAAGAGTGTGCAAAGCAGTAATCAAAGCAAAGAGTGGCTATTTTGAAGAACCTACAATATGAAACATGTTTTGAGTTATTTCACATTTTTCTGTATACTAAATAATTCCATATGTGTTCAGTCATAGTTTTGATGCCTTCAGTGAGAAACTACAATGTAAATAGTAATTGGAAGTGTTATCAGTGTTGCGGAAATTGGGCACCATTCACAGTAACTGTGAGTGCATCAACATGTATGATGAGGTGAAAAAAAAGGGCACCAAAGAAACAACAGACTGAAATTCTGTACAAGGACCGGACAGCAGAAGACTGAATCAAAATGACTTTCTCTGTTGATGCCTCTTTTTGACCATTTGGGACAATATGCAAAACAGTGGAGCTTCCCTGCTCTCTCTGCAGAGTTGCATCTCATGCAAAACAAAGAATTTGGTGCTAGTTTTCCAGTTTGATGGAGCCCCTTGTCCCACTAGATAACTAGATAAAAAAGATAAAACAGGATCCTGTGAATTTTGATCAGCTTGGAGAACTAATAATGCAAGAATGGATCCTCATTAGTCTGGATTTGGCCCAAAGTTCTGATATCCATCATGTCACAGAGAACTGCAGAATGTAAGAAGAAGAAGGATCAACACTGTAAATATTCTTTTCATAACTTTGATTTAACTATCAATAAAATTCTTTGAAACATATGAAATGCTTATGATTGTTCTTCACTATAGTAAAGAGATCCATAAAAAATAATCCAAATAAAAACTGAATGAAACAAAATGTTTTCTTCTGCCAGCTTCTAGCTTCTCACTACTAAAGATGGATACTAAATGCTTGTTCTGGCTCCGGCTGGACAGAGGACCTATCAGGACTAATCACCTGCGACATCAGCATGTTAGAAGCAGAAGGCTGGTGTTGCCATATCTCTCCCTCACCAGGCTCTCTGAGCAGATTCAACATGAGCTTAATTAATGATTTGATAACTGCAGAGGCGTTAAAAGGAGCATGGAGACGAGCATTAATCCCATATAAAAGAGCTAAACTGGTTAGTGATGTGTGGCTTCTTACATGCTCACGCTTATTCTGATTGGCTCAGTGTGAGCTCACCAGCATGCTGAGAGTAAGACCGAAGTAAGAACTAAAGAAAGAAGATGTTTACGGAAGGGTGTATCAGTGTGAACCTTCACACTGCAGGGAGCAGCGGGTAGTTATTAAATCTAGATGGAGATGCCATCTGTAAGATATGCAAGTCCGTTTGGATGAATAAAGGTGGGAGGATTGGGCGCTGTAAGGTTGTGACTGGCAGTTCAAAACACCATAGGTGGATTTCTGAAAACCTTCAATTTGCACAAGTGGTCAAGGAATCCACTGAGCTTCACCTGAGACCACAAAATGAACAGATGCGGATGGATGAAGTTTGGTTATTTCACTTGAGAGAATATATTTTTGTTGTAAAAACTTTTGCATGAAATACATTGCTATGAGTTTTTGGTACCAACCCGAGGACAATGATCACAGTTTTTTATTTGCATATGTATTTTTTATTACCTCCGGCAAACAGGTAATGCCTTTGGTAGCATTTACATGCATCTAAAACTGCTGAAGCTGCTGTGACAATCAAAGTGTAAATAACGCTTTATAACCCATTAGCTTGACAAGTTTCAGTTTGTGGCCTTCGTCTGGATCATAAAAGTATTTGCATGTGCTTTATTAATATGTTGTTCTGTCTGAAAATACAATAGCTTGAAAAGTTTTAAATAAATTCTGATAAAACCTTATCAAATTTGGCTTCCATCCACCCAGGTGTTGAAGGTCTGCTTAACAAATTACTGGTTGAAAATTGACAAAAAGCCTTAAAACTTAAACTATGATTCTTACAAGTATGGTGTGTATTGTCAACATATAGAAAGCACTGTATTAAGATTTTAAAATATCAAGTCAGATTTCACCTCTGACCTCTTCTTCAAGGTCAGTAGATTGATCTGAATGTCAATGTGATAATAATGTTATATAGAGGAGTTTGAAATGCTGGTTCTTAATGCCGTTGTTTGTACTGACAACAAACGTGCATACAGGGAATGATATATAGTCAGAAAAGGTCAAATTTTCATAAACATTGTTTTATCTTAAAATTCTACTACCTTTGTTTGTATTGGACACGTTTAGGACATGATACTGGTATATGGAGATTCAAAAATCACATCACAGTTTGCCTCCAAATACGTCACATTCAAACCTCTGACCTCACTTTTACATTTCATATCTGTATTTCTTTGAAGTTGACCCCAAAATGTGTTATAAACAAAGTGAAAGAGAAAGAGAATGAGCTAAGGTTAGTTAGAAATGATAAGATCAGGTTATCCATGTCCGGTTGTTCTTAATTCAGTAGCTATTATTCATTATGGGGGTGACCGTGGCTCAGGGGTTGGGAAGCGTATCTGTAACCAGAAGGTCGCCGGTTCGATCCCCGGGCTCTCTGTCCTGGTCGTTGTGTCCTTGGGCAAGACACTTTACCCTACCGCCTACTGGTGTTGGCCAGAGGGGCCGATGGCAGCCTCGCTTCTGTCAGTCTGCCCCAGGGCAGCTGTGGCTACAACCGTAGCTGCCTCCACCAGTGTGTGAATGCGAGAGTGAATGAATAGTGGCATTGTAAAGCGCTTTGGGTGCCTTGAAAAGCGCTATATAAATGCAATCCATTATTATTATTATGTACTTCTAAAATAAACATATCATACTACCCTTATCTGATTTTAACTACAGTACAAACTTCATAATATATGTTAAAAATGAAGAAACCAAAATAAAAATACATAAAATACATTATAATTCCCTTAAAACTAAATATTGCTCAGAGAGTCAGCTGCCTTTGCAGAGGTTGCAGAGTGCTTCTTGTATTTATTTATTGCCATTTAAGTCATGAATATTAATGGTTTAAAGTAAAAATAAATCACCAAAAACTCCAATAAGCTTGAAGCCGAGAGATTTGACAGAGGGCAGGTGTGGTAGTATTACAGTGCGGCTCTGAACACATATTAAATGTACCACAGACTGAGCATTTAAACATTGAAAGAATGATGATCATTTATGTACAAATCTTCTTGCTGTAGAAAAAAGAGGGTTTTTGTTTGAGTCATAGAGCATGACAATGTATCGCATTCTGCAGCCAGACTGGAAGAAGCTTGGCACTTGCATCACTTCTGCTGAAACAGAGCATGGCAGATATCAGGGGGACAACATCTTTGTGGCTCTCTCATTGAACAAACCCAACGAAACACATCACATTAATTCTTTGCTTTGCCATGAGGAGGCAAAACACCAAACAAGCCAGCTGTCAGCGAAAGAAAATCCCCCCCAGGCCAGGTATAAATCTGGATAGTCCAAGAGTAAAACCACACACCAGCAGTCAGCAGTAAAATCCCTCCACCATTCAAAAGCATAATCGCCCTAATCCCACATGTATCTGTCTAGAGGCTCGAGACTTGGCCTGAATCTGTCCTTCCACTTAGCCATTCCTCTGTGTTTGTGCCTCTGCTCTGTTTGTGTAAATGCATTTGTTGTTGGGCATTATGTGGCGTCTTCATCATCAGTATGAAGCTCTGAACAAACACCTTCAGTGCTTCCCTTCACTTGACATTAAGTTCATCATTAAAATGTGTATAAAATCAAATAACCTCAGACAGAGTGCCTCTTCTTTTTAAAACAGATTTACGCTATTCATCCAAACGTATGCGGAAATAATACTCCTTGAGTAAGATTTACTCAATAACTTCATTCATTTTGAGATGCTTCTAGAATTTCTCCATTGCATATATTTTCCACTTCCAGAAGTTTTATTTCTACATAAATGTTATTTCTCTTTTTTAAGCGCTGCCTGGTTAATGTTTTATTTTGGAATGCCCGCGCCACCAAAAACAAGTTTGTGGAGAATCGATCCCAGTATGCAGAGTTCCAATGACTAATCGTGACCTCTCCAGCAAACTGCAATCACACAGTATTGACTCCATTTGTGTTTTGTCAGTCTTTGGTTGTGAGGACACTGCTGATGATCTCATTTAATCATCAGCGACATTTAAATGTCTAAATCTGGTCACATTCTAAATAGTTACTACTAATACATACACTTACTGGACACATTATTAGGTACACTTTGCTAGTACCACGTGGATCTTTTGTTTACTTTTGGAACTGCCTTAATTCTTGGCACAGATCTAGAGTTGGATGTCTCAAGACCACTTTTTCGTGGTCTCGCTCTTGTCTTGGTCTCGCTGTCTCGGTCTTGCTGTCTGAGATCAACATAGTGGTCGGGAGATTTGGAGTCAACAGTATCCATGACATACAACGTAACGTTCGATAGTGTGTCATGCGTAAAAGCATCAGCTCTAAGAGCTGTGCTTAGAGAGTGCTTTGTAGTGAATCAGAAGAGTCGACTCCTCACTTCATTTCCTTTCGCTGCTCAGCTCTCACACAGTGGCTCAGCTATGCTCCAATCCCTCCATATTGTGGCCAATCACATGCGAGGATATAGGATAATATCATTATGTGAAAAACAGAGAGGGTGAGAGACGCGACAGTCAAGTGGAGCGTGCGTCTGTCCTCTCAGTAAGTGAGTGAGACAGTAGACAGTGAGGAGGGCTTTGCAAGTGCATCGCAAAAACACATAAACATGCCTGACACCCGTAAACAAAGCAGCACCTGGCTGCAGTTTAAAGACTTTTTTGTCTCGGTCTGTCTTGGTCTTGGTCTCGATACCCCCTGGTCTTGGTATTGTCTTGGTCTTGGTTTAGGGGGTCTTGACTACAAGTCTACTCAGATCGTGGTATAGTTGAAAGATAATTTCAGTTTCTTGTTCTTAATAACAGGATTTGCACTTGGTGTGGTCTTTTGTTGCTGTGGCAGTTCTCCTTTGAAATTTGCTGCGTTGTGTGTTGAGAGATGCTCTTCTGCAAACGTTGGTTGCAAAGAATCTGCTTTATTTCTGTTCCGTTCCCATCAGGTCCTTTGACCTCTGGCTTAACAAGGCATTTTTGCCCAGAGAACTGACACTCACCAAATATTTCCTTTTATTTATTTATTTATTTTTTACCATTCTCTGTAAACCCTAGAGATGGTCCTGTGGCAAAATTCCAGTAGATTTGCTGTTTCTGAAATACTCAGACCAGCCTGCCTGGCATTAATAGCCATGCCACATTCAAAGTCACTTAAACCACTTTTCGTTCCCATTCTGACGCTCAATTTCATACGGGATTTCTTGACTATGCCTACGTGCATAAATGCTGCAAAGTGACTGGCTAATTAGACATTTCTAGCAATGAGCAGTTGAGCAGCTGGTTCTAATGAAGTGGCTGGTAAGTGTATATCATCATACAATCTGCCTGGATTCAATTTATAAATGTATACATTTAAATGTCCGCTGGGATTTGATTGTGTAGCTGGAGGGTAAATTGTGTGGTTGTCTTAGCACAAACATTTCGCAAGCAAATAAAAAATGTAAGTCAAAATTTGCTTGTAAAAGCTTTTAAAAACAAATGTGGATATTTTAAACAATGATGTCTCAATCAAATCAACCAAAATAATTTGAACCAAACAATTCAATCCTAATATTAATCTTGATGCCTGATGGACTGTTTAGACATATTTTAAACCTCAAATCAGAAGAAATAGCTCCTATGGAAAACATTAATTAATTGATGAAAGTTTACAATGGCTTTTAAAAGAAGACCATTCACCATTTTAAACCAGATTCAGACTGATTAGTAAAGGTTCTGGTCACTGTTTCCAAATTCAATTCAGTTCAATTCAGTTTTATTTATACAGCGCCAAATTGCAATGACAGTCGCCTCAAGGTGCATTATATTGTAAGGGAGACCCTACAATACAATAATGTGAATTATTCAACCACAACAAAGGCATCCAGTGAACCAGTGTTACACAAAACAGACGACCTTAAGAAACTTAAGGGACTTTGTTATTAGCCTTTAACAAAATCAGAATATTTCTTCCAATTTATTTCACTCAGTCTTTAAAAAATAACAAACATAACACAGTTTAAAAGGCATAAAATAGTCTTTTTCAACAGCAAGGTGACTCAAATAGAGGTATTAGATGAAAACCTGACATATCTTGGCATGGTGTGCAGTGGAGGACAAAAGAAGAAGTCGCAGGCTTAAAAAACAGACAAGTCTGAAAATCTTTACGAAATAGGAAAAAGAGACGTGACACAGGACCTAAGATGAATCTGGATCTTCAGTTAACACATCTGCTGCTCACTGCAGTGTTAATTCTGGCAGAAAATTCAGATTCAGTTTCAGTCATGGTCTTGTGCCTAATATTTCACTTAGTTTTAGTCATAATTTAGGCATCTAAGTTTAGCTTTACTTGACTAAATAAGATTATCATAGACTACACCTTAAGTTGATTTAGCAGTCATAGATATTAAGTGTAAAAGCTTCTTATGTTTGTACCGGGTTTTGAGTTTACAAAGCACTTTATTTTCCTTCACATCAAATGCGGAGTGTGTCCGTATGTCTGCTCTTCTCTTCCTGACTTTTTGTCATGTTTTCATGAGAAAGAGGGAGCATGGAAGCTCCCCTGCCTCCCACACTGTTTGTTAGCAGCAGATCAAATGTGCACATCTAACCTTACTCAAGAAGGCAATTACTTTTGATTGGATCACTTCCAAACTCGTTCTGCCTTTCTACACAACTTAACTAGTTCTGATTGGATCTTGTCTCCAGAACATTTTCATCTTGTTTTATTAGCTGATGAAAGGGTAAATGCTTTTCATCATAGTTTCTGTCCTGGTGTGTTTTCATCTTGTTTTAATCAGAAACAAAAACTATGGTGATAATTATTGGTTAATGAAATTAAGACTGGTTCATTAATGGTGCTAAACATACTTGCAATAAAAGCATACCTGATTAGAAAAAGACACAGTGGGACACTATCACTCACTGACTGGCCTCCCCAGAATGTGGACATTATTGAAGCAACGTGGGAGAAAATAAACGGCAGCAAACATCCAAAGAGATTTGTCCTTCAAGAAACCTGGAGAACTATTCCTGAAGACTACTTAAAGAAATGACAAGAAAGCTTGACTAAGAGCGTTCAGACTGTCTTGAAAGATAAATGTGGTAATACCATACATAGACTTTCAAGTTCATTAGAGTTCTATAAACTCAAGGGTTCATACACCGTTTTCAGGGTCAAATTCAAGCACTTTTTAAGCACGTTCAAGATCCATTTTCAAGCTTTTCCAGCACATTGCCAAAAAACACAATATATGCTTCACTTTGCATCACCTCAATAAGACAATGTAAAATTTTTAAACAAATCATCTTAGATTGACTTAAATGTACCTTTTCACCTTTGGTTAAAAACATAGAAAACGTGACACAAAATGCTGCAAAATTAATTCCCTATAAAACCATCAGTAAGATGTTTAACTGTGTTGCTGTCTGTATTGTTTAAGTCCTAAATTATGGCCTTTAAAGTATTAGTCCTAAATGCATCATGTACAGTAAGACAGGAATGGAGAATAGAGGAATGGAGGCTTTGAACAGATGACATAGCCAGTTCAATTCAACACATAAAACTTTAAGAATGTAAAAGCATCTGTCTAAAAGCTGTTTATTTCATCGATCATCTGTGATATTATTATATACAGTTATAATGCATTGTTCATCTCCCTTAAATAAACAGGCAGCCTCAAAATAGGAAACATTCATATACGAAAACACATAGATATTTGTCTGTTGTCTCAGTGGCTGATAGTGCCCCACAGGCCTCAGTGTGAGCTTGAAGCAATTTATAATTTTTAAGTTGTTTAATGTGTAAGCCCTGACAATAAAAAGATTTTGCATTAAAGCCAGGAAACTTGACTTTTCTTTGTGACTATATGGATCAGTCATATCACCCCTAAGGTGTTGCCAAAGCTGCCAAGTTAATAGTCGAAAAAGCTGCAGCAATACACAAAAATATAAACAGTATTCTGTTTACTTGGTGACAACTTCGATTTTACCTTTTACTTAGAAAGCCTTAAGTTGGCTAATTATGTATCGAGCTAACGTTTAAAGCTTTCACTTGAGGGAAGTAACTCACATTACTGCAACTGCTAAGTAATGTTAGCTAAGTACACAGCATATTCTATAAATTACCATGCCATAACTAACTGCTATACTAGCGCTGCTGTATTGCATCACACTCAGTGCATTTCAATAATGTATCCCCTGAGTTTGCTAGCTAGCAAAATAATAATCAATTGTAACATCAAATGATTCAAGAGTGGAAACTCCACCATTGTGAAAAAGTGCAAATCCTTTTTGCAGACTTTTCAGGTGTCTACTCATGAATTTGGTCCTTGTCTTATCCATGATTTGTATTTGTATCAGATAGTAATTTGTTGTGAATAAAGTACAATTACAATTTCAAGCAGTTTAAGCACCACATCTGAAACTCAAGCACTTTTCAAACCTTGAAAAGACAATATTAAAATCCAAGTATTTTCAAGGCTTTCAAGCACCCTATGAACCCTGAAACTCTGTTAATGTCTTATATACTGTATCTCCATGTATGTTTGCACGTTTTTATAAATTATTTCTATAAATTTGATGAACATAAAGAAATGAGGGGTATGTCATTAGGGTGATGGTTGGTCTAGTTTCTCCTTTCTTCTAATTAAACTTCCTGCAGTTATTCTCCTCTCTAGTGAGCGGAGTTCTGTTCCCACTCCTCAGGCTGACACTGTTGCTGAATGTCATCATTAACGCCACTATATGAGGACCAGGTGATCCATCTAGCCTCTGCCAGATAGTCTCCCTCTCTCAAGTGGTAACAGGCCAAATCTAACCTCCTCGCACTTACCTTTTGCTCAGTTCCCTGCGGTAACCATTTCAATAAAGACTACAAAACCTTCTCTGAGTCTCTTTTGGTTCTGCATTTAGTGTATACACTTAGTGTATTGTGTTGCCGTTCAATACTCTGGCCATATGATGAACCCAGGTAAAGTGTAGAGTGCATGTGGAGCCCTGAGGAGCATTCATTGAAAGCTGATTAAAAATGATCTGAAAGCAGAATATCTATTTTGCAATTGCTCTCTCCGGAAGAAATGTTTCGGATTATTAAGCAGATCGGTGCACACATACTCAAAACAGGGTAATTAAAAGATTTAATTTTAGATAAAGACAAGATCAGTACTTGTAACAACACATACATACATTGGAGAGATGAGGTTTTTTTTCCTTTGTAGTCGGTGCCAGATTGTTACCAAGAGACCACATCTTAAAGGTACACAAATATTGATTAAAGCAGTTTTCCCTTTAGAATTGAATCCTTGTTATCCACAGTTAGAGTAGCACCGCATAAAAAGAAAGGGCCAAAGAAATGTCTGGGGAAAGAAAGTCCAGCTGGAATTTCAAAGTTCGTTTTTTCCTTTCTTTTCGTTTTTAGTGCCAGCTGGCCATCCTGTCAAAAAAAAAAAAAAAAAAAAAAGACAGTCTGAATGGAGTTTAGCCAAGGACATATTTGCGTGCTGACATGTCTATTCTCTGTAGTCAAGCCTCTTGATGACAAAGAAAAAGAAAAAAATCCTACCTCGTGTTGTTGTGATTGAACGACCTTTGGTTTGTTTGTTGCTGTCAAACTCTTGAAACAATGTGTTGGAGAATCTGAGGACTTTGATTCTTAAGACTCAAATATTTCAGCGACAACATTCAACAAAAACACAGATTAAGACCCCCTGGAGATATAAGCATCTACTGCTGTCAGACTGCTGTCTGTTTCATGTTTCAGTTTTCCTTTTAAATAGTACGCGTGCAGCACACTTCTCGTACAGTTTTAAATACACTTGGTTCCGTTGTGGCGATCAGTTTCATGTAATTGCATATTCAATATCTCAGTGTGGGGCAGGGATAGCTCAGTAGGTAGCGTGGTGGCCCCATGATCGGAAGGTCGGGGATTCGATTCCCCTGAACAGCTACCCTGAGGTACCCCTGAGCAAGGTACCGTCCCTACACACTGAGCCCAATGGCTGCCCACTGCTTCACTGAGTGAATGGGTTAAATGCAGAGAGGAATTTCCCCACAGGGATCAATAAAGTACACTTTCTTTCTTAACTTCAGCATTATCTTGTATCTACTCAGCCCTCCAATAATTTCAGACAATGTCTCCAGCAATGGTCACTCTGATTCAGTAACGACCTTTCAGCCCCCCTTAAAGTAATTATGAACTCATTGCTGCAGGCAGCGTAAAGTCTTTTCTTCAAGCTGTGCTGAAGGTTTTATTCTTTTAAACCAGTGAATGACATGGAAAGTGTT
Source organism: Diplotaxodon limnothrissa (assembly GCF_057381915.1). NCBI lineage: Eukaryota > Metazoa > Chordata > Actinopteri > Cichliformes > Cichlidae > Diplotaxodon > Diplotaxodon limnothrissa. The sequence goes on along the minus strand of NC_140612.1, from coordinate 9,661,293 downwards.
ATAAGAAGGATTTAATGAATAATAAGCTTAAAAAATGAACATCAAGTGGATTGAAGGGCAGACTTTGGGAGTGCACGAATGACCCGTTTCAATCAGAGATTGTACATTTGTGTCTCAACCTCCTTATATCAGCAGAGTGACGACATTGTATTAAGTTCAGGTAGACATAAAATCCCTGCTTCATTACTCTTAAACCTAAACTGTGTCAGTACAAATTAAGTATAAGACTATTGAGATGATTTTTTCCCTTTTTTTGTAATTCACATGAGATACAGTACATGAATATAGATTTCCATATTTGTCTGCAGAAGTGGATGATGTGATGACATACTGTAATAATGTTGAAGCAAGAGTTATTTCAGCTGGCCTAATTTATGAATTGGGAGCATCTGGGTTTAGCAGAATGCACCACAGAGAGCTGAGATTGCTGGAGGTGACGCTTACATGGTAGTTGAGTCTGGCTGGTAACAGTGGTAGGAAGGTTCGCCACAGCAGGACAACCACATGCAAGATAAAATATTCTCCTCTTCTGTGCTCTACACACTGTTCTTGAAGGCCACTTGAAGTTTGGAGGTCTGCAGTGACTCTGCAGAAAGTTGGTGACCTCTCCCTCAGCACCCGCTGACCCTGCTCTGTGATTTTAGGTGCCCTGCCACTTTGTGGCTTAGTTTCTGTCGTTCCAAGTTTCTTCCACTTTGTTTTATTACCAGTAACAGCTGACTGTGGAATATTTAGTAGTGAGAACATTTCACAAATGGTCTTGTTTTGCAGGTGACATCCTATCATGGGATGATTCACTGGGCTCCTCCTAATGTTTGTAGAGGTAGTCTGCATGCCATAGAGGCTTGTTTTATACAGCTGTAGGCACAAAAGTGATTGGAATACCTAAAATGATCAATGATCTGGATGGGTAAGTGAATACGTTTGGCAATATACTCTGTATATTTCAAACTTAGAGGTTTGAATAGAACAGTTTTGTCCTCTATGGGTAAATTTTTTTCATAACTCTTCCAATTGAAGGAGCGTGGCCACTGACTGACAGTCTACTGGGCATCATCCACCGCTTTGTTTCATTAAACTGGGCCTCTTCTCTGTGTGTGCACAGTTCGTGCCTCTGAGGTCTTTTAAATTGATTATATGACTAATATTGTTGCTTACGACACTGAAAAAAGGGGATTGGCCAGCTCTTGGATTTACATAAGCAAGTGCCTCATGCTTTAAAGTTAAGTGTAACTATATAGTGTAGAAACTACATGATATGCAGAGAGGGTAGATTAAATTGTTTATATGCACGGGTTTCAGACTCACGCTCTTTAGATCGTGGTTTCAGGAAGGCATCCATCTCAGTCAACTCGAGCAGCTGCCTCTACTTTTTTTGGTATACCGAAAAAAGTAAATTGGGTGGTTGTTACATTAAAAAAGTCTAACTTGTAATTTGAACACAATAATTTCATGTTTCTATGAACGTAATTAAATCATGAAGGAGCTGTACGAAATTCAACAACTTAATTTGTTCTTGTTGAGATGACATGATACAGTCTAGTGAGAGTGGTTAGTTGTCGAACTCGTGAAATTCACAAGATCGCACGAGATTTCAAACTGCAGGAAAATCACTGGAGTTATAAGAGGCAGAGAACTACACACACACCACATGCATGCTATTGCTGTTTATTGTGGATTAACCTGTCAAGGACAAAAACAAAAAAAATTCTGCATCAAATACAGGAAATCATAGCTTTCCTGTATTTCCTAGATTGGTGGCATGGTGGTTCATGCTGTTGCTACACAGTAAGAAGGTTCTGGGTTCAAATCCACATTATGGCTAGTTTCTCTGGGTATTCTGGTTTCCTCCCACAGTTAAAAGTCATGCAGTTATTAGAGTTAGGGTTAACTGGTGGTTCTAAATTACCCGTGAATGTAAGTGTAAATGGTTGTTTGTCTCTATGTGATAGACTGGGGAGCTGTCCAGGGTGTACCCTGCCTCGTAACCTATCACTTCAGGGTTATTTCCCAGCCCCCCTGCAACCAGGATAAAGATAGGAGGATGGTAGTTGTTGTAGACCCGTTCAATTTTTATGGTAACCAGGATCTAGACTTTGTTGAACATATCATATGTAATATGAAGACAGCATGTAGTATTTAAGTGACCAAGTTGTATTGGGGTAAAAGTTATTGAATAGTGTGGAAATAAAATGACAAAACTGTGAAGGATTAAAATATTCCAAGAGCTCAACTTACTTCATCTGAACATGTTTCAATCACATTTTATGAACACAAAATGCACAGATTTATTGATTATGAATAAGTTGCGTTGATTTAACTCATTTGTTTAAGTTTCTGCCAAAGCAAAACATTTGTGTGCAACCAATGTCCACTATTGAATCAAATAAATCCAACATGGCTTTTTTTCAGTGTATGTGGTACAGTAAGCCATGATACAATAGCACTTGTGTTTACTCTGCCTCACTTGTTCCCTATCAGCTGTTTACACCAAGTTTCCATTTGTTCTGAACTGAACCTTTCCAAAGCTTTAGACTGTCTCATGAGCCACACACAGCTCTCATTTTGGTGTATGACCACTCCCTGCAAAATGCCACAAGATATTCAGATAAAAAAGGCACACACAAGTGACACTGCTGGTACACTTAGGTATAAACTGTAAAAGAGTCAGTGGAAATACATGATGATTGCTTCTAAAAAGATAAAATGAAAGCACAGAAATAAACCATGTATGAGAAAATGCCTCAAATATATGGGATTTCTATTTTTTCCATCTTCAGCTTTTTGTGACAAACAAAGAGCAAACCTGCAGTATTTCTTAAGAAAAACTCCCAAGTTGCTTCACTCATCTGAAGCCAAGAGAATACAATGGAGACTGGTGTCATCCAAAGATTTACAGCAGGCAAACAGCAACCTAAGCTTCACTGTACAATGGAAATGGCTTTGATTCAAGTTTAAATGTCCCCAACCCAATCCCAATCCATGCAACAATGACACAAATAATTTTACTTTATGTTGAAACCATTCATTTAAACCCTTTAAGCTGTAAACATTACTTTGACAGAGGCAGACAGCTAGAATTGTATTTTCCCCAGACTCCATATAAATGTGCAACTTTCCTTTGTGATTTGTTGGTAAGCAGCAATTCTGTGAGAGAAAACTCCCCTTTTGGAAATTACAACCTTCCCCGCTGTCCTTGGTTCATCCCTTGTGGCTTTTCTTTCATTAACAAGCTCTCATCCTTTTTACAAAAAGCTGATCTCATGTCACAAAAAATCTATAGTAGAGGAACGCAGGGAATAATAGAGAAGTTAAATTGATCTGTAAAGCTCTCAATTTGCTTTTGTTCTCTTTTTTATCTGGGCAGTCTTTAGAGTTTTATTTTGAAACACAACACTGCAACAAACATTTCTCTTGTGCAGTGCTTCTTAAACCACAGGTTAACATAGTAACATATTAATGCCGTGACTTTAATGTTGCTGAACACAGTGGCTGTTGGACATTATTGAAAAAGGTTGCTCTATACATTATTTAATATACTGCATTGAAACGGGTCGTGAGTATATCAACGATTATACATCATTTTGTTTTTTAGCTCTGCTTTAACATAACACTAACGCTAAACTATTACTATAACACTACATAACGCTATGGATGCTGGTTTTTGTTGATGTTAAACATGGCGACTCTGCTGGATCACTGTCATTAAGTCAGCACAGCCATGTGCTGTCACTCACCCAGCCAGAATATCAGGGAAAATTGGCACCTTTGCCCTGGATGCAGAGAGAATTAAAATGAAGTGATCAAACATTTACAGACCCGACACTTTTTGTTCTTTGTAATGCAGAGCAACCACTTTACTATTCTCTGCATGTTTTGCCTCGACCCATCTCAAACCTCAAAAACTTTTTAACTTTTAAACAGAAAATACAAACATGTGACATTGCTATTCAGCTCATGTGCTCCTATTAGAAGCACTAGGTGAAGCATTTCAAGGATCTGAAGATCCCTTACAGATTATTGGACCAGATAATCTTTATTTTAATGAAGGGGCAATTTAATTTGCGAACAGCAGTCAACACAACATGCTAAATGAATAATAAACCCCCACCCCCAGAAATGCTAATATATTACATAACATAAATTAGATACTGTCACAATAAAAGCTGAAATGAGTTGTAGAAGCACTCAGCTAGATACTCAACAGCTGAGGGAACAAATGATCTCAGGTGCCTCTCCTCATAGAAGAGTGCCTCACTGATGCTGGTGCCAGTGGTCTTTTGGCAAAGTTTTCATGTCTTTCTTTTTGTTTGTTTTGGATTTTTTTTCTTTTTACTGTCTTCAGGGGGCCAAACAACAAAATAATCATGAGGTAAAACTAGGCGTGTGTCGTTACGATAAGTGAGGCTTTTCCCTGCAGAGTCAAGAGATTCACTGGATGAGGAGTCAAGAGAAAATTATTAATTTCTTTATTTGCAATTTATATGCATTAGAGACTTTTAACAAACTACATATTTTGGACATATTGGGCTAGCTTTCCCCACAGTCTGGGAAAACACCTTTGGATGTGTTCCCTACATGAGGATAATGTATGTGACCTCCTGTGAATCACTGCTTGTATCCAAATAAGGATTTATTTAGGAGAAAAGTTTAACGTTTTTTGACTTGCTCCAACTTGAACAGTTTGCTTTTTGCTGCTGCCTTTAACATTCAGCCGCTGATATTTACAGACCAGTCTAATCGGAAAAAGAAGCAATAACAATAAAATTGATTTTGCTCCATTTGGTAAATATGAAACTGGATTAAAACTAACAAAACATCAATCTTATACAAGGTATTTCAGTTAAACGAACAGATTCTAATTGTAAAACTGATTTTAAAGTGTTATTAACATCCACATTTTGATTAAGACCTGCTACACCATAAAAATGAGCAAACATATTTAGTGCTGTTCTGTATTTCAGAAATGAGGACCACAGCTGGAGACAGCACATGAAGCTCAGAACATTTGCTGAACAGAGCAGCAGTCGAAAGAAGCTGCTTCACCTCTTTGGGGATTTATTCAGATGCTGAACTTATATCCTTATTATTGTTCAAGGCTGCTTCAGATTGGCTCCCATTAGTGGTGTGCGATACCACTGATTTCATTTCCGATCTGATACCAAGTAAAATTCAGGGTGGTATCGACGATACTGATCCAATACCGATACTTTGTACAAAAACGTATTTTATATGTTGTATCTTTTATTGTATCTCAAATTATAGCATTATCATGATTACAGGACATCGTATTACTTATTCCTATCACTTAATAATGCAGAATTCATCATTTAGAAATAAACAAACTGAAGTTGTGCGCTATTTGAACATGGAGGACTCCGCAGAGATGTCTGTCCCCTAGCAGCACCTGTCCCTGTCCACTGCTCCTCTTCAGTTTGTCTCAGCATAAACTCATCATATTCTGTGATATGATTTACTCTGAGGTGTTTGACAAGGTCAGTGGTGTTGCCACAACACCTCACTTTCTTGCCACATGTATCGCAAACCACGTCTCGGCTGTTTGTGGAGGTAAAATACATCCGAACGTGACTCCACTTACGCTCAGCCATTGTGAGTGCGCACGCCAAGGGGCTGCAACACATTTCTACAGCTGGCACATGACAATGGAAGGCAGAAGAGAAAGTAGTTCCTTCCAACATAGACAATCCGAACGATATAGTTTCTTTCCACTGTGTTCCTGTTAATGATAAACTACAAATTTACCCTAAATTACTAAAATATCGATATTTTAATATGAGAATCGATTCTAGAACATAAATGGCTGGTATCGGAGGAATCGATATTGATCTGCACATCACTAGCTCCCATCATCAACATCAAACTAGCAGAGAGCAGAGCTCTGCAATTCAATTGTTTGCAGTCACAAACAACTGTGTCTTAATAGAGATGCATGTGAGCAGCTGAATAAATAGTTTTGTCTCTGTGACGATTTGTGAAAGCAAATTATGGTCATGATTTAAAGCAAATGTCAGTGGTAACTTGACTCAGTCACATTCATGCAGATCTTTAATTAAAATAAAGTGTGGATTATAGAGATATATTGTATCCACGTAGTGGGAACTGAATTAGAAACAAAACTAATATGCAAAATTATTCACTGGATTTAGCTTGCTTTGGTATACGTGTGTTTGTTTGCTCTTCTGCTTCTAAATTGAAAAGGCAAAAATCAATAACAAATCATCCATCCATCCATTCGCTTCCGCTTATCCTTTTCAGGGTCATGGGGGGTGCTGGAGCCTATCCCAGCTGTCATAGGGCGAGAGGCGGGGTACACCCTGGACAGGTCGCCAGTCTGTCGCAGGGCCAACACACAGGGACAGACAACTATTCGCACTCACATTCACTCGCACATTCACACCTAGTGGCAATTTGGATTATCCAATTAACCTATCCCCACAAGCTGCATGTCTTTGGACGGTGGGAGGAAGCCGGAGTACCCGGGGAGAACCCACGCAAACACGAGGAGAACATGCAAACTCCACACAGAAAGACCCCGGCCTGATGGTGGAATTGAACTCAGGACCTTCTTGCTGTGCGGCGCGGTGCAAATTAAACCTGCTCTTGCTGTTGACGAAGGCGGTTGCACTTTTCTCCTCTCCTCCTCTCCCTTAGCTTCCCTGCTTAGCGTCTTATGTCCTTGTCTCGTGTTTTTTGTATTACTTTTCCCTAGAACACTCTCTCACACTCTGTTCTCTAAAACCTAAAAGAGAAATTATGGATTTGATCAACTGGTCCCTAAATGCAATTGACACCCCTTTCTCAACGAGAAGTTTGGGCTCGGGTGAGCCTGAGTGCTGAAGATATCTACCTATTCGGAACCATGGTAACAGGGTTCTGGCAGATCGGAGCTGGCTTGGCCCTGACTTATCGAAGGAAGGAAGGAAGCGGCTGTTCAAACCCCCACAAGGCTGCCCGCGGGATTGAAACGATGGAACGAGGCGTGAGTTTCTCCAAATGGGCTCATTGAGTGCAGCACGGATAAGATCTTGGAGAAGCTTACGGCTGCCGTGAATACTCAGAATAAGATCTCTGAGTGCAGACTGGATGACATCTTGGGGAGGCTCACTGTGGTCGTGAGTTCTCAGAATCGGCTCTTTGCGCACAAGATTGACAACATCACAGAGCGCAAGTTTGATAACATCATGGAGAAGCTCACGGCTCTCCAACGGGAGATTGGGAGACCAGTGTTGGACTGTTAGAACAGCTTTGAAATTCATATGAGTTGTTCGCACTAAAGTAAAAAGTTAAAAGCACCATCACTTCATGCGGATACCCTTTCGGCGCCAGCTGCAGTCGCAAGGCTGGAGCCGAACAAAAACACCCTGATAATGGACTGTGTTTAGTCTGTTCCTTTCCATTCCATGCAAGGCCACCTGGCTTGGCTGGAAGACTGTTTTCTTAGCCTAGCAGGGCGAAGGACACTGTCTCAGCTGAACTCTGGACACGCACACACATACATATACACTGATATGCACACACTCATCCCCCCTCCCTTTCCAAACGCCTTCGATGCTTGTTCCCTCCTGGGGAACACGGCGGGTCTGAGCCCGCGCTGGAATGGTAGCGCTGGGCAGGATGGCTGCTGTGTTTGCTTCGGATTACTCCCCATTCCCCACCCGACCCTGTGGCTTGTCACGTGTTCCATAATGTTGTGCTGTGGACATTTGTGCTTTTTTGTGCAGAGGAGGTTTTTGTTTCCTGTTCTAATGCTGTCCTCCCAGGAGCCCAGCATGAGTAGAGGTCTCTTTTTTCCTCTTGTACTTTGTAGTGTATATTTCAGTGTTCTTTTTTTCTGTAACGGTACCGATCTCCGACCTGTATCCCCATGTGATGTCTGTGTTGTGATGTCCTGCACGTGGCGAATAAAGCCTTGATTGATTGATTGATGTGTGTATCTGTCTTGTATTTATATGTACTCCTACATACTCCTGTATTACTTACATTAGTAAGCAATTTCTGAACACAGACATAAATAGTTAAAAAATGCTACATCAAGTACAAACTAATAGTTTAGGCTCTATTAATAGTTAATTGAAAATCCATGTAAATCCATGTAAATGATTAACATCCCTTAACTTAAGAATTAAGCTTATTTATGTGATTAAGATATGCACTATACTTTGTGAATAAACAGTGGTGAATGGGGAGCAGTACATCGAGACTCAATTACAGTGGGGCAAAAAAGTATTTAGTCAGCCACCGATTGTGCAAGTTCCCCCACCTAAAATGATGACAGAGGTCAGTAATTTGCACCAGAGGTACACTTCAACTGTGAGAGACAGAATGTGAAAAAAAAATCCATGAATCCACATGGTAGGATTTGTAAAGAATTTATTCGTAAATCAGGGTGGAAAATAAGTATTTGGTCAATAACAAAAATACAACTCAATACTTTGTAACATAACCTTTGTTGGCAATAACAGAGGTCAAACGTTTACTATAGGTCTTTACCAGGTTTGCACACACAGTAGCTGGTATTTTGGCCCATTCCTCCATGCAGATCTTCGAGAGCAGTGATGTTTTGGGGCTGTCGCCGAGCAACACGGACTTTCAACTCCCGCCACAGATTTTCTATGGGGTTGAGGTCTGGAGACTGGCTAGGCCACTCCAGGACTTTCAAATGCTTCTTACGGAGCCACTCCTTTGTTGCCCGGGCGGTGTGTTTTGGATCATTGTCATGTTGGAAGACCCAGCCTCGTTTCATCTTCAAAGTTCTCACTGATGGAAGGAGGTTTTGGCTCAAAATCTCACGATACATGGCCCCATTCATTCTGTCCTTAACACGGATCAGTCGTCCTGTCCCCTTGGCAGAAAAACAGCCCCATAGCATGATGTTTCCACCCCCATGCTTCACAGTAGGTATGGTGTTCTTGGGATGCAACTCAGTATTCTTCTTCCTCCAAACACGACGAGTTGAGTTTATACCAAAAAGTTCTACTTTGGTTTCATCTGACCACATGACATTCTCCCAATCCTCTGCTGTATCATCCATGTGCTCTCTGGCAAACTTCAGACGGGCCTGGACATGCACTGGCTTCAGCAGCGGAACACGTCTGGCACTGCGGGATTTGATTCCCTGCCGTTGTAGTGTGTTACTGATGGTGACCTTTGTTACTTTGGTCCCAGCTCTCTGCAGGTCATTCACCAGGTCCCCCCGTGTGGTTCTGGGATCTTTGCCCACCGTTCTCATGATCATTTTGACCCCACGGGATGAGATCTTGCGTGGAGCCCCAGATCGAGGGAGATTATCAGTGGTCTTGTATGTCTTCCATTTTCTGATGATTGCTCCCACAGTTGATTTTTTCACACCAAGCTGCTTGCCTATTGTAGATTCACTCTTCCCAGTCTGGTGCAGGTCTACAATACTTTTCCTGGTGTCCTTCGAAAGCTCTTTGGTCTTGGCCATGGCGGAGTTTGGAGTCTGACTGTTTGAGGCTGTGGACAGGTGTCTTTTATACAGATGATGAGTTCAAACAGGTGCCATTCATACAGGTAACGAGTGGGGGACAGAAAAGCTTCTTACAGAAGACGTTACAGGTCTGTGAGAGCCAGAGATTTTCCTTGTTTGAGGTGACCAAATACTTATTTTCCACCCTAATTTACGAATAAATTCTTTACAAATCCTACCATGTGGATTCATGGATTTTTTTTTCACATTCTGTCTCTCACAGTTGAAGTGTACCTCTGGTGCAAATTACTGACCTCTGTCATCATTTTAGGTGGGGGAACTTGCACAATCGGTGGCTGACTAAATACTTTTTTGCCCCACTGTATGTCTCTGCTATATTCACAACAGAAAAATGAAAAGATGAAGCACAAAGGGATAAAGATGATAAAAATTTAAAGGAAAAATGAAATGAAAGAGCAATGGAAATTCAGAGCTTCAGGGACGACCTGCCATTGCTTCATCAAGGAGAATCCCAAATTAAAAGGGTATTGATTTAAGTAGATTTGTTGCTCTATTGCTTCCGGTTTTACTTTCTTTTTTCCTGCCACTTGCTTGCTACCTGCTTTTCTCAATATCTTCCTCCTTTTTTTCTGTTCTCAAACTGATCTCCCTGTTGGAGCTCAGTCTGGGAGGAGTTTTTTTTTCTCTCCTTATTTTTCCTCATGTTGTGCATTTTCCATCGTTATACCTCTCTGACCTGTCTCCCCCATGTGATGTTTTTGTGCAATGTATGTATGGTCGGAGGGTAAGATGGTGCCGCCATTGCGTGCAATTGGTTGGCAGCCTTAACATGAAATTTCCCAATAAAGGTATCTTATCTTCTCCATCTTTATCTTCATCTTTAATCTCTCTCCTTGCCCCCCCTGTCTTCACACCAATTTTTCCTCTCCCTATCCCCCTCCCTACATGTCTTCTTCCCTCCTTCTCTATCTAATGACTGAAAGATTAATTGGCTCTGTTTTGAGTTTTGTTCAAAAAAGAATGACTTCATATAGGGAAAAATATATATCACATATGCAGGACACCTTAAACTAGTTTTTTAATTAAGCAGCAAGGCAGAACAAAGTCGGGGCTGTATCAAGACACGAGGACTAAACCCCAATTCAACCAGACCCAGAACTGATCCGGAATTAAAACAGGACTACAACAGTTCAAAATCAGGACTACTGAGGACTTAACCAAGACAGAACCAGAATCAGAACTAGATGATAGTAGCACTAAAAATCATCATAGACCTGCACTACATTTATTTTTTAATTTTACCAAAGTACAATATTTAGATTGAGAAAAGTTTATATAATTATTTAGCCTTGTTGTGCAAACAAGCCTGCAGAACTTAATAAATATAGAATTTGAAAAATAACAAACCTAAAAAGAAACACTAGGTACGAGATACATGAGGACCTATGATACGGTGATACTTTTGGCAAACGACCATTTGACTAACATGTGTGTCTCACCTGCTCTTGTTCATCTCTGTTCTGTCCTCATTCTCCTCTCTCTCCCTCTCTGTTCCTCTCTCTCTCTTTGTGCTGACAATCATCAAATATAATAATAATAATAATAATAGATACTTTATTGATCCCCATGGGGAAATTACTTGTTTTTCTCTGCATTTGACCCATTCACTCAGTGAAGCAGTGGGCAGCCCACTAAGCAGGCGCCCGGGGAGCAGTGTGTAGGGACGGTACCTTGCTCAGGGGTACCTCAGGGTAGCCGTTAAGTGGATTCGAACCGCCGACCTTCCGATCATGGGGCGACCACTTTACCTACTGAGCTATCCCTGAGCTATATTTGTAAATATACAGATATTTACAAAATCTTCAGATAAAAACACAAACATTTTTTTAATTGTAACATCAAATCAGACTAAATGTTTATTTTTTTTTAGATTGATAAATATAAAAAACATATTTGTTAACTTTAAGAGTAAAGAGAGAAACTATCTGTATTTCTTAATTGCAAATGGCACCAAATTGTATTCAAAATTGAGCCACACTTATGGAGCTCCACAGTTCTTTTCCTGGTGTTTTGGTTGACATCTCTTGATTTTCCCATGTCACAGAAAATTTACTCACATGGACTCTACTAACCTATCAGAAGCTTCTTCAGCTCAGAATGGAATCGTCTGGAGTTTCTTATTAATTAACAATAAACTTAGTGTATATGTACTCCTAAATTTGATGAAAGTGATAAAAAACAGAAAGCTCTGTCTCTTTATTCTGACATTTAACTAATTCAAAATATATTTCAATATTTATCTAAAACAAAAGTTTACTCTAAATTGATGTTGTACAGTAAAAATGTTTTATGTTTTATCTCTAAAGTGTAAATATCTGGTTACAAATGTGAATATACTGCTGTGTCCTGAAATCCCTCTTATTTTGCATAGAAATATACTGAACAACATACAAAGCATAATATATAAAATAACATTTACCTGAGTTTTTTCTTTGAAAGAACCCTCTAATGTCCATTCTTATATTTCAGTGCATAACTGAAACCGATTTAGTCGGGGAGGGTAAGAACTGAAAATATGAAATAAACACACGTAAGCTAAGACTCTCTAAAAAAAATAGCATTTGTTCGGCTTTTCATTTCGCCATTTGTTGATTCACTTGAAGAGCAAGTAACGTAATATTGGTCAAGTGATCAGTTTCATATCAATCTTTCGTGATACACCGTCATATTTACATTATTTGTACGGTACGAATGATTTGCTTTGGTACCTGGTCAAACTTAAGCTCTCCTTAGTATGGCTGGCTCCGTCTCTCCAACAGCGCACTCACGGGCAGCAGCTGCCCCGCCCCCTCGCTCAGTCGCTTAGTGCCTGAGCTCGGATCATACCAATATCAGGGGGGGATTCACGCACAGTCGTAAATTCCCACAGTGTGCACTATGTGCTTCGAATATTGTGTGTACTTTTTGTTTTATACAGTTGTCTGCCAGGCATCTAACTATGAAAAAATTACACTCCAAAATACCCCGGGCTTCTGACAAAACAACCCGGGCTTAAGCCCCGTAAGCCACCCCCACGCTCCGCCCCTGGGCTACAGACGAAAAACATCAAATCAGTGGCTGATAAAGGAGCCTGAGGTATTGTTTTCAGCAAGGCTACATATATTGTGATTGTGAGCCGAGTGCGTGTCTATGTCACTGCTGACACAGCTCACAATAAGCTATTTTTTGTCTGGAAGATCATGTTGTAGTCTCTCTAGCTGTGAGATTGTGAGAGTTTTGGCTGAAACTGGGTTCTAGTTTATTCCTGAATGATGGCTTTTGTTGGTAACCTGTCATTTTTGCACTGTTTTTAACCATTAATGCGGTGGCATTTCTCAACACCACTTATCAATGTTGGGATGGTTTAGTTAGCTCTGATGGTTAAAACAGAAGAGTTTAATTTTAAGAGAAAAGCTTGGTCCCGCTCTGTGCTGTATGTGCCAGCATGACATAAACTCTGGATCCTTTATTGCTCAATGTTACGCTTGTAGGCTGCCTGCAGTCAGCCCGCAGGCTCTGGCCTAAGCTACACAAAATGACTGTTTGATTGTTATGGTCCTGTTAAGCCACTGGGCTTTGCATAGGGCAAAGCACATCCAGTGTGCTCCCGAAAGCCAGCTTAACCTGCAAACACGATTTATACGTGAAAAAAAATCTTTTCATGTTGCAGCATGAAAAGAATTCTCCAAATTCTCCTTTTCTCCTTATTTATTCATCATAATAAATCATAATAACAAGATTTAGCTATCAGCCAATGTTCGGACATCAAACAAACACATTTGCTTACTTTGTTTAGTCTCAGGTATCCAGACTTGTTTTGTCCTCTCCTGCTTGTAATTGTAGATTTTAGATGATGCTTTCATTGTAGAACTTCCAACTTTCCATCCATCCATCCATCCATCCATCCATTCTCTTCCCTTATCTGGAAGCTGTTCTCACAAACATCAGTGTAATTATGAACAAAACTGGGGAGAGAAACAGTGTGCAATCCACCCTTTAACAACAATGGCCACGGTCTTGGAAGTGGCCATTTTCATCTCAGCCACTTCACTGTCTGCTGCAAACTGCTCCAATGCAAGTCAGTGACATCAATGTGAACACCACCAAAAAGCAAAGGTGTGATCCCAAGGCCACTGAATCTAAGAGAAAAGGTTTGAAATAAAAAGAAAAGCTGGCATACCAGAAGAAGGGGAAGAATGGAAAAAAATAAATCTCACCACACTACCTTAAGATGTTTTCAGTTACCATCAGAAAAACCTAATGGGGCTATAGCATGCTGATCATTTACTTCAAAGTGCATCTCCAGTAAAACTGACAGAGGTGGGACCAAGTCATTGTTTTGCAAGTCTCAAGTAAGTCTCAAGTCTTTATCCTCAAGTCACAAGTCAAGTCTCAAGTAATGTCAGGCAAGTCAGAGTCGAGTCTCAAGTCACTGGTGTAAAAGTCTGAAGCTTTGAATTTCAAGTCCTTTCGAGTCTTTAAAAAAAAAAGAAAAAACGAAAAAAGAATGTTGCAGTTATGCTAAATGTAAATATTAGACCATGTAATTTTTAAATCTGTGTTTTTCTAAACAGAAGACGAAATTGTGAACTTAGAAAATATACACAAATTGTGAAATTGCACCTCTTTAAAATGCAGCTCAATTAAACCTAGCTCCAAGAATAATTTTCACCGACAGTTCTGAGATAAGCTGCATGTTATTCTTGGATGCGGTTGTAGGACTGGCTTTAAAATCGCATGACAAAAATATCATACACATTAAAAAAAACTGTATCACCAACGTAGCCTGGACAACATTTGCTAGTTAGATGAAGTCAGCTATCTCATTGTAGCAAAAGAGAACCTACCGTTCTTTATGCAACTTCAACTGTCGGACAAAGTTGGAAGTTGTTCCATCTCTGCCTGTGATTCTCTTCTTGCATGTTTTGCATATTGCATTTCTGTTTTTTGTTGACTACTTCATAGTTTATGTACCTGAAAAAAATAACTCCTTGCAGCATTTTTGAGCGTTTTTTTTTCTTTTCTTTTTAAAAAAAAATCTGGTTAATTTGATTGGCTGTGCTACAGCTCACGCACACATACGTACGGAGTGTGGTTTGAATGAATGAACTGAATTAATGGTGCACACTTTCTATATAATATGCGTGTTAAATTTTAGATTTGGGGTGGAATATCAAGTCTTTTCAAGTAAACCGGTTCAAGTCCAATTCAAGTCCCAAGTCATTGGTGTAAAAGTCCAAGTCAAGTCACAAGTCTTAGAACATTTTTTCAAGTCAAGTCTAAAGTCATAAAATTGATGACTAGAGTCTGACTCGAGTCCAAGTCATGTGACTCGAGTCCACACCTCTGAAAACTTAATGTTACCTTTAAATTTGTGACAGAGCTCTACCAGCTACAACTGATGTAACAGGTAATGCAAAACCAAGACTGTGATGTTACAGCAATGGAGACTTTAAATATAGCTTGTTTGGACTGTTTTGTATCTAAAACCATACAGTACAGCGAGAAAATAAAGCATTCTGTGTAAGTGGTAGCTGAAGTTGTTAAGTGCTCTTAGAACAACTTTTCCAGTTTCCTTGGCTGTGTATCAACTGATCTTTCTACCTACACAGGCAGAGCTGACTGCATCTACTGATCTATGGACATGCACAGGACTGCCACCATTTCAGGATTAGAGCACAAGAGTGAGTTTTTTCTCAGTGGTGTCTGTGCAGACTAAAAGCTGCTACAACAATAACTGTTTTTCAAGGCTCTTAAGCTGTTTCTAAAACATGTCACCAGACAATGAGAGGCCAGAGCAGTACTCATTGTTAAATTATGTAATGTAGAGTTTCTTGCGCTACTTTGGTCTGAAATAAAAAACAACACAAAAAAAACACAGATTTTTAAGAACGTGCATTATATTGTCAAAAATATTTACTTCACATGTATATGAACTGGAGTGACGTCCCATTCTTAATTCATAGGGTTTAATATGATGTCAGCTGTAACAGCTTGAACTGTTCTGGGAATGCTTTCCACAAGCTTTAGGAGTGTGTTCATGGGAATTTTGGACCATTCTTTCAGAAGTGCATTTGTGAGGTCAGACACTGATGTTGGATGAGAAGGCCTGGCTCACAGTCTCTGCTCTAATTCATCACAAAGGTGTTCTGGTTGAGGTCTTTATTGACTGTGCTTTGTGCAATGATGTACAGTAAGGGCGATCCCCAAACTGTTCCCACAAATTTGGGAGTATGAAATTGTCCAAAATGTCTTGCTTTACACATTGCATCCAACATTTTGCATTGCACTTGGTGATGTAAGGCTTTGATGAAGCTGCTCAGCCATGGAAACTCCTTCCATGAAGCTCTCTGCACACAGTTCTTGAGTTAATCTGAACGCCACATGATGTTTGGAGGTGTGTAGCAACTCAGCAGTTGCCTCAGCATCCGCTCACCGTACACACAAACCCCATGACTGGACTGGTTACAAAGGTGCATCTTATCAAGGTACCACCCTAAAATTCACTGAGCACCTGAGAGTGACCCATTCTTTCACAAATGTTTGTAGAAGCAGTCTCCATGCCTAATCTTAATTTTTTACACATGTGGCCGGGGAGGTGATTAAAACAGCTGAATTCAGTGATTTGAATGGCTGAGTGAATACTTTTGGTAAAAGAATGTATATTTATGACATGATTGTTGTAACAAAATCAGGTCACTGTTGTCAGATTAGCATGGGTACAAGTCAGTTTTGTATCTTTTTCATTATATTATAATTTATTTATCCTGATGTTAATGTCACTGACATCAAAATTGTCCATTTCAAGAGTGACCTGTGCGGAGCGCCATGCAGATGCTATGTTGTGTTTGTCTTGTGTAGGATATACACTACCTAGCTCATCAGCAGCTGCCTTCCTGCAGTGTGTGCTATCAGTGCTAATTGTAATAATATGTAATATGTTTAATATGGTTACTGCATAGCTGACTTTAAAATGATATTAATGTTGATGTATGATGTTATGTCATGATTTAATGCCAAACACATGGTTTGTGCTTCATGCTTGTCACCTCAGTGTGATGAACCCTCTGGTGGACTTAACTGCATGCCAACACATTTAACCCATCTGGCTTTTGGCATTCCCGCTGGGTTTAGAGCAGTGAGGTGTGCTGGTGAGCATCACATAAATCACAGCAGAGGATGTAATCATCATGCAAAGCTGATGCAAGAGTCAGAGGGGACGCCTTGTTTGACTGTAGATATCGTATGTGAATGTGTCACGCACACACGACCACACACGCACATGTACACACACACACACACACACACACACACACACACACACACACACACACGATTATCTGACTATCAATGTCTCCTCCTCTATTATTAATGCTCCTCATAACCCTCCATCCATCCATTGCTGGCTTAGACTATATATTATGAAGCTGTTTAATGAAACATAAATGGATGCGGTGGAGTTACAATAACATGCCTCTCTGACTTCATCTCTGACGGAGAATCCTGACGGTTTTGTGGGGTGAGCCGCTGCAGCTGAATGGGCCATAATAACTTATTACTAATAAAACACAATATCTGTCAGAAATATCATCTTTAGCACTGAAGATATTAAGATGTGAATCATTCATTTCCTCCAAATACAAAAAACCTAATTGAGTCTCCTTTAGCATTTCCATTATTCATGTTTCTGTGGATTGTGGTCACATTTCCAGGGTAGGGTGGGAATCCAGAAGATCAGTGTAATTACAGTATGAGTAATGACCCAGCAGTGACTCAGACAGTGGTGATTTTCTCCCAAGGTCCCATGCATTATTTTGCTCCTTTATTCTTCAGCTTCTCGACCATACCAGCTACCTCGTATATCACACAACTACTGTATTACTCTGCCATTACTGAGCTGCACCTTCAATAGGGATCTTCTGCAGAATAACAAAGGACTCATGGCTAGATTCCAGCTTGCAAAGCACCAATAGCGCTTTGGTGAGAATAGTGTTTATTACCTACCTTGCAGGTGGTGGGTTTAGTAGATATAAGTCTACTCTTATCAGTGGGAAGCACAAAGAGGTGAACAAAGTGGTGCCCTGAAATGTTTGATTTCTGACTGAAGATGTGAGTCACTGTTAAATATTTTTTTTATGGTGGAAATGAGCTATGGGGAAAAATAGCAGCCAGATAAATTCAGTATTTTTGTTCTTTTTGACTCACCCATTAGGCATTTACAGCTGTATTTTCAATGCCATGACTCTATAGTCCAGTTCCAGTAACCATCATACCTAAATAAAGTGTGCCTTTTCATTGAGAACTCAATATATTATTTAACAATTCTAATAATACAAGCTATTTGTTGAAAAAGTAACTTTGGAAAACGTGTGAACCAGGCCCCAGTAGTACAATGCAACTTCAATATACACAGGGTGTCACTCTGTACTGTAAAATCTAATTAGTTCCCAGAAATAAAATAAGAAAAACAATTATGTAAACTCGTTGCATAAAAATTTAAGTCAAGCTTAATTAAGATGACAAAGTTAGGCCAACTTTTTCATTTTGAGTAAATGGTCTTGAGTAAATGGATAAGTGATCAATTTGTTAAGTTAACCCATGTTTTCCCTTGGACATTCAAATGAAAGGACTGGCACCAGTAGCATCTGACTAACCACAAATAGGAGCAGCTGATTCCACAAGGGAAGATAAAACTATACTGCCGATACACCCCAGGAAGAAGTGACACGGATACAAAATAAACACAAAATATCTTTGACAGGAGTCTTTTACTAGGACTCCCCACTTCAAAAACACCTCCAGAGGCCACTGAAACAGTTAAGAATAATATTAGTCACATAATTGTATTGAAAAATACTCTCCCTGACTTAAATTAGCTATAGTAGAGAGTAGCCAGCACCCTCCTGTGATCATCAGGATAGGCAGCATTAGCTGATTGGACAGAAAGAATGGACAGAATACATTTATTCCTCGCTGTATGGTCCTGAAACCCAAAAGTTCGACATCATCACCCAGACTAATGCATAACTAATAATGACCCACAGGTAGAAGGAATTTTCAGATTCCATAAAAGCTGAGATATTTACATTGTTTTTTATCAAAGTTTTAAGTTGCTGATGTTTATGTCAAAGCTTTAGATGTTTTCTTAGCCAAGTCAACTTTTAAGTCTTGATAAAATTGAAACGTTATGAAAAAAATTCAGAAGGGGAAATGAAATACAGAGGTAAACCATTTTTGTACCAGGCTGTAAACATTTTACAGTTTATTTTTGCTCTAAAGTCTAAAGTATTTTCGCATAGTTTGGGCACTGACTCGCTTCTGCAGCCAACCTCAAGTGATTTAGAGGAATCTGCAGAGTTTGCTTTTTCTTTTTTCTTGACACCCAGAGTACGAATAACAATGTCCGACTACCTCAGCCTGCGACTTGAAACATCCAGTGTCATTTTGGTTAGAGTTACAATCTATACCAATACTAATGTCCTTTAAAGATATCCATCTCATTATTTTTTTCTCAGCAAGTTGTCCCAATTAAATTTGTTCCAATTAAAATAGACTGTACATTGCTTTAAAATATAAAAAAATAATCATACCTGCATGTGTTTTTCAGTACACATTTCTCTTTCCACTAGCGGATAGCCCATTCATCATAATCTGGTAGCCTCTGCACAAAAGCAGAGAGAAAGAAAGAAATACTGTCAACGTCATCCAAAAAACTGTCCCAGGTTTCACTGTCTGTTTGATGGATGAGCCCATTTGATGCTTTGCTTACGTATCAGTTTCTCTTTAGCTACTGTCTGCCTCTGTTTACAGGTATGTAACATGCGGGCTGTTCTCCTGGTTTTTTTTGCACAAAGTTTATCCATCTGTTTGTGCACATGCTTAGACATCCGACTGTCTTAGTTTCCTAATAGAACAATATCCCATCGAAGGAGATCACTTTGACAGGAGGATGGCTGAAAACCTAGCAACCTTCCTCTGCTTTTCTCCCCCCGCTGACCTTTCACATCGACAGTATCAGCATTTATTTTGTCAGAGCAGCATTTTGAACTAGCATCCCATTTGGTCTCGCATTAGAAAGAAGAGAAAAAAGGCAGAAAGAAGGAACAGACATCTGAGACAAAGGTGCTTCACAACATGGTTCCTGCTGATTAAAGAGAAGCAGGCCCGAGAGAGGCGAGCTTCAAAATCAAAGACACGGGATTAAGTTGACCTCAGAGGGAATCTCAGCCTAATGCCTTGGCTTTGTCCTGCTAGTCTTTGTCAACAAACAGCTCACACAGAATCTCAAAGTAAATGAGGATGTATGCCTCGAGATTTTTCATCTGGATGCCATGTAATCAGCATCACAAGTTCCCGCTGAGTGCACCAAGTGACTATTTTTCTGCACGGATTAATTTGTTCTGAGTGTTTTATTTTGCTCGCCTCCCACAGCCGGAGCTGTTTAAAAGGAGGACTCGCAGCTGTCCTACGCTCTGTACCCATAACGACTTTAAGCCTCAAAACTAATCTGAGCTTCTCAGTTGAATTTCTTTGTGACTGTGAGCAAAATGAGACAAATTCAGATTGTGTAATTTTTCTGTACCACTAATCTCTCATACAGGGATTGTGAACTGTGTCGACACTGAGCCAGAGAAAAGTAAAAAAGATCCAGGAAGACCTCGCCTGTAACTAGACATATAATTACTTAGCTTTTAACACAAAATAGAATATGAACTATTTAAAAAAAAAAAACGTTAAAAACTTCAACACCATCTTGATGTTGATACGTGTGATATTGTGTTGAGTAGCTGACATTAAAAATGGTTTCAAAATGCAATGCAATACATTTCCCAATAATTCAAATGGAAATGACAGAATAGTAAAACAAAAATAAGACTTATAATGTGTAAACTGGATATGAGCTGTCAAAATGGTTGTGAGTTAAGAAACAGTCTGACCCTCTCATAAAAGCCCAGAGGTCAGTACTACCAATTTAAATTACCATTTTATTTTATTTTATTTTTGGAGATATGCTAACAGGAAAAACAATGTTCTCTTTGAGGGAGGGCATGGGAACAGAAATAAAGAGGACTTAATCCTCGTGTAACAGTGACACTGATCAAGTCTCTGAAATCCCAAAAAACCTCCAGAGGATTCGGAACATAAGAGTGAGACTGGCTTGGCGAAGAAACTTTGATAGTTTCTTCGCCAACACAGATACAACACAGAAAGTTAGCATGCTGCATTGATAGCCCCCAGGCACATGAATGTAACAGAGCAGTTTCCACATTTGAACATTGCAAATGGAGACTAAGCATAACAAAGTAATATATGATCACACTAAAATCATGTTTTATTATCATTTAAGCATCAGAATAAGCTGCTATTTTGTTTATTCATAGAATAAAGCTAGAGAACATGTTGTAAAGGCTCACCTTTCAGCACATTCACTTCACCAGATGCACCTTGTTTCTTTTCCTCACCTTTGATTGGGGGTGGTGCTTGGCCTTAATTGCACTCACCTGTCACTTGTTATATAAGGACTGCACTCACCTACCCCTCACTCTTTCTTCACTCCCACATGGGGTGGCAGCTGAGGTGAGTTTCTCTTTGAGGCTCCTGAGTTCATGTATCATTTTGAGTTACTTAAATCATACTTTATGTCCTTTTTAGAGATAGCAGTCCATGTGTCTTTCCTTTACCCGTTATCCAATAAAAAGACAAAACCTGCAAATGATTGATGACTGCTTATTCTCATTCTAATCGGCTGAGCCCATGATGATGACTACTTAAACCCTGAACCTTCCTTCCTCCAAAACAGAACACAAAAGCTATTTTGGCACTCAGTGCAACAGGGTCGCAGTGGGGCTGAAGCATGACCCTGGACACACTGCCAGTCTGACAACAATTCAGAATGACCAGCACCATGTGCATGTCTTTGGACTGCTTGGGGGGAGGTGGTGTCAAACCGAGGATCTTCTGAATATGAATATATATAGAATTTGTTTCAAACATGCAAATATAGCTGAAATAACAAGAGGAAAAAAAACCCTTAAAAACATCAAGTTTTCTTTAATATCTCTACACGTATACCCCTTATTTCAAATTTCATTGCTTGCAAATCAATATTCAGAATTTAACATATGATCCATACATTTGAAACTATAATCTACACTCGTATACAAGACATAAACACACTCATAAACCAATTTCAGCTTGTAAATCAAAACAACAAACTACATTTAAAGATAAACGAAGCACCCTGTGGTTAACACCCACTTAATCTCTGAGCTTATTTTATATCTATGTGACAAATACTTTAATGAACACTTTAAGCTTGGGTTACTCTTGCCTTGATCCATAAAAATGAGGACAAGGCTTCAATAGAACACAATGAGACAGCTCAATCACAGATTTCCTGTATTCATGGAATTTATTATTTTTAAACAATCGTGAATATTTGTATTGATGTACTTTTCTTAATTCCATCTGTACAGGTGTTCCACACAATAACTCCTGTGACTGTAACTTGTGACTTCTTATCACGAGGTGACAGTGCTAACAATATCACTGTACTGCCCTAAGAAAAAATGATTAGGGCTTTTGAGGCGAAATGATCTATTCTCAGTGGGTAAGAAGCCCAGCGTGCTGGCTTAACTTGGACGATGAACTGAAGCTGCAGCTCAACCAGGTTAAGGCACCTGATCATTTGTCATACTATATATTATTAGTAATACCAAAAACACAAAATATATGTTTACATTTTATTATATTTTTACACTCATTTTTACTTGGGTTCTTAATTGATTTCAGTTTAATGAACTAGACCAGGGGTGCCCAATCCCGGTCCTCGAGAGCTACTATCCTGCAGCTTTTAGATGCATCCCTACTCCAACACAGCTGAATCAAATGGTTTGATCTCTTCAGCATGCCATCATGTTTGGCAAAGGCCTGATAACAAGCCATTCATTTGATTCAGGTGTGTGGGAACAAGGATGCATCTAAAAGCTGCAGGACGGTAGCTCTCGAGGACTGGGATTGGGCACCCCTGAACTAGACCATCTGTAACATAATCCCCAGAGTCCCATTAGGCTTAAAAGAAAACAAAAGCGAGGGTATAGGGAACGGATTCCCATCTGAATTCACATCATTTTTTTAAACCATCCCTCTCCTTTGAGACAGAGTTTTGAAATGTAGATTTGGCAGTTATTATTACCGCAGCATTTACATATCATTATATAGTATATGGTTCATATTTCCCAGAGATCATAAAAATGTAAATGTTGAAGTCTACCAGGTGTTTAAACGACCAATGCTTTCAGACGACCAGGAGTCATTAAACAGCCAAGAACTTCCTGTCTCTTGCTCAGTTATTTGTTATGAGATTCTCACACTGAAATCACATTTTCCTTGCTTTCGTGAGACCTTGCAGTGGTGCCGTGCTGCGTGAGCAGGAAGAACTTTGAAGGTGCAAAAACCATTTTTACAAGCAGCCACTATTAAATCGTACAGTACAGCTTCATTCTGTGAATACGCACACCCAACTCTCCGTGGAAGGACACGCTCTACAGCAGCATAATGTATGTCGTATCTGCATTCAGTCCATATGCTCCCTCTTTTCTCCACTGGTCAAGAGTATAGTCAGCGGTGGTCTCAGAAGGATTAATTATAAACCCTCTAACAAAACAGGCTAATGAAAACCTGTCAATCTGTCTGCTCGTCTTCTGATTCGCTGCCGCTCTCCTCCTCATTAGAAGAGCACGAGATAACAGTGATGAGCAGAGCTAACTGTCAACCCAAATCCATATTTTAGTCATGTTCATGTTAAAAAGCATTTACTCTATAGTTGACTTCAGTCAGATGTACTGATGCATGAGAATGAACACTGCTGTTAGGGCTGAAACTCAGGAGAGAGCTTACAGAATTATCATGCTGCATCAGTGATTCGGCGCTGTTTAATGATAAGCCTGGAGCCTTTTTGCAGCTATGACTTCATAACACTTCCTCATTGACATTCATTGGAAACGTTTAGGTGGCAAACTATTGCTTGATGGTTTCACAGCAATGAGCTGGTGAATTCAACATGGCTTTTAAAAAACTACTCAAACACTGTTATTTTGTCCGTGTGAAATGCTGGAAAGTTTTTGGCATGCTGTTTCGGGAAAGAGAACCAAGCATTAAGTTTCCTACAGGAATATTGATGTCTGAAAACTGTATGGTACATCTCAGTTTACTCTAAACTCAGGTGCATGTTTTGACTGATGAGCTCTTTCTCTTTCTACAGCAACATTCCTGCTCCTCTAAAGTGCTCTGCTCAAATTAAAACTTGAAAAACCCCAGGGCATTCTGATTGCCCGGGGTACCTGAAACTGTGTTGTTTTCATGACTTCTGGCTAATGAAAAAGGTGGTGAATGCACTTCACCAAAAGTCAAAAGGCAGGTGCTGAAAAATGCAATGTGAATTATGTGGAATAGAATCTGCAGGATGTGAGAGGCCACACGTTTGAGTGCCAGGCAAGACTTTGAAATTTTCTATCAGGATAGATTCCAACTTTGAAACAAGGTGTGAATATTTGAGTTTTTTCATTTTCCCCTCTTCATGCCATGACTCTGTTACATGAGCTTTATGCTGTCTATCAGTGAATACGCAATCTTTTTAGGAACTATTATAATTTTATATACAGTAGAGCCACACTACTGTGTATAATCACCAAACAATGTAAGATTTGTGCCTTAGCTGCCTTACATTAACAGCACTGATGTGATTACCCAAATCGTTTTTTTTCCTCTAATTTTTAATCTAAAAATGTGCACAAGCTCTTACATGGAAATGATATTTTTAAAGCTAAAATATAATAAATAAAACACATTTGATTAAGATGTCAGCTTACAACATTTTTGAAAAGAAAGATTAGTTTTAGCAGATGAATATTATGCCTCATTCATTTCCGACCGCCCAGAGAAGTCCAGTGTGGACTTGGACAAATTGGGATATAAACATGTGAAATCAGTTTGTTCTTTGCCTAATAAATAACAGTTTAATAAGTTTTTGACAGATTTCTAAAATATTTGTGTCTTTGTTGTTATGACAACTTAAATTTGTTAAGAACTGTGTGCAATCTTTAGAAAATCTGAAATCCATCCATCTCTTTTCTACCACTTATCTGTGTCTTGGTCACAGTGGCTATAATCTAAGCAGAATCACCCAGACCTCCCACTCTATGGCCACCTCCTTCAGCTCTTCTGAGGGGATACCAAGGCATTCCCAAGGTACCCAAAAAACATGGTTTCTCCAGCATGTCCTGGGTTTCAAAAACCTCATCTAGGAGGTGAACAGAAGAGATCCTGGTCTGGTGTCTGAACGTATTCTACTGATTCCTTTTGTCATGGAGGAATACAGAGTCCCTCTAAAATGACTAAGCTCCTCATTCCATCTTTAAGGAAGAGCTCAAATACCATTTTCATGTCTACCCAAGTTATTCTAGGAGCTATGAACTTTTACGTCATTTGACTCAGTAAAACCAGGATCCCATTGAGGGATTTTGTTATTATTTGTCATGGACTGCTGGGGCAGACTGTGTGGAGTGAGTAGAGGACCCAAGAGCAGACAGAGACGAGGAGACAAAACTGGACTTAACAAAAGGCGAAGCTTTATTTAGGGCTGAAAACTCACGGAAAAAAACAACAAAGTAACTGAGGGAAAACCTGAACATAGACTAGGAAACTATGGCTACGTTCACACTGCAGGCGAAAGCGCATCAAATCCGATTTTTTTGACCCTATGCGACCCATATCCGATCATGCTATGACAGTGTGAACGGCACAAATCCGATATTTTCAAATCCGATCTGGGTCACTTTCGTATGTGGTTCTGAATCCGATACATATCCGATGTTTTAGAAAGCGACTGCTGTGTGAATGGTCAAGTCGCATTAAATCCGTCTTTTACGTCACTGACACAAGACAGACGCCAATTATCAGCGCCCGAGAAGACATCGCGAACGCTTCCTGGCCATCCCGTGTAGATATCAGTGAAACTGTTGGGAAGACAACGTTGGAGAAACGTGAACATTTTATTTGTGCTGTATAATCTGCAGATTCTGACAGAAATCTGCAACTATCCTTTGAAGCACCGCTCCTCTAAAACAGCAATAAGGATCATTATTAGGTTATTTACATAATAATGTAGATAACCTAATAACTTAAAGCAAAAATTGGGAAACGTAAAGCCTGAAGTCTTTATATTAACGGCCATCAGTCAAACAATACTGTTTGCTCTGGGTCTAAACAGAGCGCGTTGTGTGTGACGTCTTCTTTTGCGCATATGGGCCGCTTTGAGTGTTCACACTAGAGCACGTTTGCTGTCGCATTTTATTTGTAGTGTGAACGAGCAGACAAAAAAATCGGATTTGATCAAAAAATCAGAATTGAGCATCAAGACCTGCAGTGTGAACGTAGCCTATGACTCTTACTGTGATTTTTTACTATGACTTGACTGGGAAACCATGACAAGGAGTAGGGGAGATAACACAGACGAAGCAACGCTGAACACAGCAAGACTGAGGACTAAATACACACATGAAGTGATCAGGGGAAGTGGAGACACATGAGGACACAGCTGACTAGAATGAAACATGATGACAACACAGGGGAGAGTAAAACTAAATGCAGTGAACAAAGAACACCAGACTCTTTCAAAATAAAACAGGAAACACAGAGATATAGACATGAAATGAACTTGACAACAAGAGCCACACAGACATGATACATGACAGGTAGGCGCACGAACCAGGAAGACTGAGTACAGGGGGAGATGGCAAAAGGAATTTAACAAAGGACTAAACGGCAACCTGGAAATTAACTAGATGAGCCAAACTGAAACTAGAACACCAATGAATACAAAAAAAAAACACATACTGGGTGACACGACCCAGTACCGTGACATTATTTGCTGCCTGCTTTGTGTGAAGAAAACAAAGAAATCATCATTAAAAATAATAAAATTAAAATTTCTGAGATCAACATCATTCACTGACATTCATAAATGTGATCTTACTGGACAAATGGTTTCGTCAAAGTAGGCTGATATATCGGTGCAACTCTATACACAGTGTGTACATGTACAAACATTTAGAACGCATAAAATATTAGCATATCTAGCATGACATTATATAATTTTCAAACAACAAATAAACAAAAAGAATCACACTAATAATACTTATGATTGTTTACATTTTTGTGGTTTCACCACAAGTCCTGCAGCCTGAGAGTGTGCGGTAAGTGAGAGGAAGGAGGCCGGGGACTAGTGAGTGTCAGAACTACTATCCAGGATGAAACAATGAACATCCATTTGTACATCAGGAAGTGCTTAGTTAATACCTCAGACAGCAGAAACCCAAGAAAGAAGAGGAGCAAGAGGAGGAGCCATCATGAAAGGACAGGCCCCTGCACAGTATGTAGTGGCTGACATTCAGTAATCCTACTAGTGGATTGAAACCTGGACTGAAGACAGCACAGAAACACTAATCATGTCAGCACAGGAACAAGGTCTGAGCACAAGATCCATAGAGGCAGGGGTCTATTACACCAGGCAAGATGTAAAGATGCCCCTGAGACAATCCAGCACATGGATACATGGAGCGCCATAACCAAGAGGTTGCCATAATATACAGAAACATCTGTGCCGAGAATGGCCTGGAAATCCCGAGGTCAAAATGGGAGACGCAGGAAGTCACATGTCCTGAGAGCAGGTCAAGCACGCAGGACCATGACAGGTTTTGCTATCATAATAAAACATATCTAGAAATGGTGTTTTTAATTTCACACAGTAGCTGCAACTTAACTTGAGTCCACTACACATTGCCCTAAATGTTGCTTTTTCCATGGAACATTTTTGAGCGTTGTGGAAAATGCTTCGGCTGCTTGTGGCTGAACTTTGTCTCCTCATCTTCTTCTAGCAAACTCTATTTTTATCCTTACTCACAGAAACCAGTTTCCATATAACACGGTAAAGAAAGCTCCTGTCAGAGTAGAGACACTAGCACAGTGTTCAAAAGCAATGCCTGTAGGCTAGATCTGGGAGCTCTGACTGTGAGCAAAAGCTGACAGAGACGCAGAAAAAAATCATGTAAATCCATTCTTCGAGGTTCCAGCTGAATCATATGACGACAAAAGAAACAAACAGGACCCTGTAGAAACAGGTCAGGCGGAAGCTGACATTTAATTTCAGTCTCTTTATAAACACCATGCATGGTCAGAGAAGTTATCTGAAGGATACAGAGTAATTATTTGATAGTACTGAAACTGTATCACCCAATGCAGACTGCTGAGTTTCCCTATGGTCTGTTATAGTTGGGCTGTTTCATTCCAGGATTAAACAGGGATCTGCATCTTGCTATAGACAGTGACATCTATCCATGGGGCATTTGGATACGTGTTCACAGAATCGGTTGTTTTCACTTTGCAAATTTAAAAAAGTAATCTAGAGCCAGACCAAAATGTAATGGGTTTTTCCAATGGCTATGCTCCACATCTCTCACAAGGTACTCAGCTGAAATCCAGCTGGGTACCTTTTGCACAATCTTACTGACACACAAACAAATGGCTCTTTAAACAGACTCACCTTGGCCTTGAAGAAAAAATAGTGCTCTTGAATTTATAACTGGCTGAGATCTGTTCATGCAGCCCAGTTCACCTCCAGATGTGGTCTATTAAATTCACACTGTGTTTTTCACACATTTGAATTTACATCTTTGTTTTTCATTGCCAATTACCAATTTATATTAATGTCATGATAATTGTACATGCGGCACAGAAGATAATAGAAGAAGTCAAGTATTTAAGTCAAGTGTGTTATGCACGCTGTGTTTGGGATATTATTAGCGGTATTTGAACATAGTGGAAGACCTCTGTGCCCTACTGATTGCAATGGCTGTCATGGAGTGAGATACTGGAGTTTGCAGGTCAGAGTGACCCGGTAGTGATAATGAACAGGAGTAAACTAGAAAATACCAGATCTTCTGAATCCCTGTTAAAGAATGGAAATTTACACAGAGAGTGGGCTTGGTAAACTACTGTCTGTAAAAGTAAGAATCCCTGAAGGTCCATGTGTGTGCGTGTGTTCATCTTTAGTTGGGTTCATATCTGTTTGTCTATGTCCTAACCTTTCTGAGGCACACTTTGTCTGGTTTTTCTGTATTTTGTGTACACTTCATGTTTTCAATAAACTATTTCTGCCATTTTAAGCTGTTTTCTTTTGTATAGTTTTGATTGTATTAGAAATCGTTTGACAGTCACGTTGGAGAGTAAATTTGGTCTTCTTCCAGCTTCCTCCAGACCCCCTGGCAACAAAACGTGAGCTGTATATTCCATGGACTGGTGGCGAGTAAATGCTGGAGGTTGCTGCCAATCAGTTCTCCTTTTTTGGTTTGAGTGACTTTTTTACATTTGACAACTGCTCTGCAAATAGTTGGCCAGTGTTTGCAAACAAGTTGGTGCATTTTTTTAATGCAAACATGTGAAAGTGTCAATCTGCTAGCAACAAATCAATCACAAGAAGGCTTTTGGTGCAGCACTTTCTTTCTAACTGATATCATATAGCCACTGTTGGCAACCTTCAGCAATCATTTGCTACCTAGTTGGGGAATACAGATTTAATTTGCCAGGCAGTCTCTGGGCTGGTGTCAGCAAGAAGTAAAAAGCCCCCAAAACAATAAAACACTGGAAACTTAATATTCCAAACAGCAAAGCTTTTGGCTCACAGGAATTTCTTCAACATATGTTTACTTCATTTGAAAGTTTGGCCACATTTGTTACGCACATAACGTCTCATTTAAAGGTCTCTTTCTTCCGGGAATTTCAGATTTTTGGACCTTTGCTGTCACTCGAATAAAAAATTTTTCCTTCCAGACTCTCCACTCTGTGTTGCTATGGAGACCGCAGGAAAGCTTGACCTTTTTTGAGAACTAGGAAAAATGGGGCTGTCTTGTAGTATGAGCTGACCTTTCATCCTGAGCTCTCCTGTTTGGATCTTATAGCTCTAAGTTCTCCTTAAAATATTTCATCCGCTCATTCAGCAACATCTCTGGCTGCTGACTTGTGTGAGCGTGATGGGGAGTAAAGGGGCTCCGAGATAGACCAAGCTAACCTCTAATTACTCCCCAGGAGGGATGAAGCCAAACCCCTCTGTGTATGTGTGTGTGTGTGTGCATGTGTCTGTTAGACTAAATGAGAGTCTGGGGAGCAGACTCCCTAAACAGTACAAAGTATTCTGCCTTTCCAATACAGGTGGATGTCCCACCACCATAACAGCAGTTTTCTCCTGGATAGTTGAACAAAGATGAAAATAATTTAGTCCAGCAGGTATCTGTGGTCATGTTTTTTCCATTAATTTTCTTACTTACAGGTGGCCAAGGAAGTGCTGAAACAATTAAAATTGAACATAAATAAAGAAAAAGGGTGAAATAGAACAACTGAATTCAAGTACTATCAATTAGCAGAAATGCAGCATTTATGGCCACGACTTCTTACTGCCAGCAGCAGAAGTTGAAATCTAAAGGGGTATTTGAGCAGAAACACATCATGGCATTTTCATAACCTTTTAAGCTGATCTCAGATTTGTTAGTAATGAAGCCTCCTGTTGGAGAGAATGAGTGTTAACGAACAAGACTGCAATCACACTTCATCACAAGCATACTTAATCTAGCTGCTGCTGCTGCCTCTGTCTTGTGCTGGTCTTTCTTGATTGAGCATTTTTGATCTCAGTGGGACTAATTTAGATTAAATAAAGCCTTAATTGGCTATGAAAAGCTTGTAAAACAGCAAAAGATTCAGACAGAATCCATGTTCAAAACTCAAAGGATTTGTTGTCCAATTATGATAATAATGGCGCCTATAAGTCTACAGTTTTGTTTTTGAGTGCTTGTTTTCACGCTTATCAGAGCCTCCTGAAGAAGCAACCGATTAGTCTGCCCACAGTGAGAGTTTATCTGTGTTTTTAGGGGTCATTTCTTATCTTGTATGATGGTGCTCTGAATTGCAAGCGCACCTCAATAAGTCATGTCCAGTTGAAACACAGGAACCAAGTTGATAATGTGTTTTGCTTTTGTATATAAATCTACCTTTTTAGTACAAAAATCTGTTTTGCTTTATTTAGTCACTGGCCATTTTATCAGGTACACTTTCCTAGTACTGGGTTGGACCTTCATTTGACATGATAGCATCACACAGTTGTTGCAGATTTACATGTTGACTGGCTATGATGCATGACCCCGTTCTGTCACATCTTGAAGGCGCTCTGTTGTTTTGAGATGTCGTGACTGTGAAGGACATTTGATTACAGTGAACTCACTCTAAAGGTGAAGCAACCTGTTTGAGATAAAGAGCTTTGTGGCATGCTAGCCATCAAAGGACAAATTCTGACTTTACCATCCTAATGTCACAGTACAAATCAAGACTCAACAGACCACACAACATTTTCCCAGGTTTTTATTGTTCAGTTTTGTTGAGCCTTTGTAAAGTGTAGTCTTAGTTTCTTGTTCTTAGCTGATGGGAGTGGTACTGAGTGTGGTCTTCTGCTGGTGTAGTTCATCTACTTCAAAGTTCGATGTGTTCAGAGATGCATTTCTGTACCTTGGTTGTAACAAGGGGTTACTTGAGTTACTGCGTAGTTGCAATGAAGAAGGCGAAACTAAATCATCACTGCTAAAAATACATTTTATCAACAGTTTAGCTACATCAGAATTTGAATAAAAAGGGTTAGCATAACTCTTAAAAAGCTTGTGAGGCACTGGATTCAAAGCAGGAAAGGGCAGTTTGCTGGCATTAATATTTGCTTAAATTCTGTAATAAATACTTACTTAGCACTTAGTTCCTCCTATGCAGAGCGGCGCATCGGGCAGCTGACGATCTCCATCGACGTCGGTCAGCGGGAACTGCTTCATCTTCATCCCAGGCAATGTCGACGGTTTTTATTATCATCCATAAACGTTTGATGCCACGTGATCCTTGGTCAGCCTTGCTTTTGCTTGCCACAGCGCGGGAACCATATAATGGGGATCTTGGCCAGGTGATGAGGGGGTAGACGTAGAATATGGCCCGCAAATCGGAAGTGCTTTTCGGCAACAACATCAGCTAAAGGGCGAGTGCCCGCTTTTTGTAAGGCCGCTTCGTTCATTATCCGGTCCTGGTAGGATTCGCCACAGGCCAGGTTGTTGAAACACGTTCAGGAGCAGAGTGTAATAAATAGAGATGAACATAATTTTAATGTAAGCAGCTAAGCTGTGGGTAATTGATCAATTGATTTTCAAAACATGCAGACAAAATATTTCACAACATTACTGTCCTTCCTGACTGTGTGTACACTGATATTTAAAAAGGCAGTGCATCATGTGGAAAACACACTCTCCCAGCTAGTGTTCATAAAATCACAGGAGTCTATTTGAATAAGCTCCGATGCCCAGATGGCTGACACTAACTTCACCTGACGTAGCAGAACAATAACCCTTAAAGGGAAGGCCTTCAAGTTCAGTAACTGTCCATAAATCCACTGATTAACCTCACAAATGGTCCACACTGTTGCCTTGAAGCATTTATTCCAAATCATTAACCAAGAGTGCATTTTTCATCACTGTAAATTACTTTTGTTACCACTGCGTCTTTTCCATGGGACTCCACTTTGAGCACATCAGGCACAATAGTAAACAATGTTCACACGTCCCCACAGTGCACCTCTCCTCTCATAAGGTGGTGGACCATAACTCCCTGAAATGTGTTTATATAAAGTCAAGCAGAGAAGAACATAAATTTTCAAGCCCGAAATGCATTATGGTTGGCAAAAGTTGAGAGTATGCAGAGCTATGTAAAACCCTGGTGGGTAATAATGAATAGAATGGTCATAAATAGGGACCATAGCCAGCTTTACAGTCAGTCATATTGGATAGGAAAGAAACTACTTTGTGCTTGACATTAACATGCATCTTTGACACGTGAATTGGATTTATTCAGTTTATCCATTTTGTTTAAATCAGAAGAAATGCATGAAGTGAACTGATTATGCATATCCAGACCTACAACAGAGGTGAGTACATCCATGGGCGATATCCTTTAAATGTCAAGAGTAATGCAATTATGGATAGGTGATGCAATTTTGAATAATTTAAGCATTTAAGTATAATGTAAGTATTTTATTTGCTTTTATGTAAAATGAAACATGAACACTTCAAATTTGCTATGTAGAAATACAGCCGCCACAGAGGGAATCTCAATGCAGCAAAGTCAGTATACTTTACATTAACCGAGTTTCCCATCTTTTACTTTTTTTTTTCTTTTTTTTTTTTGCCTGTCCCGTTTGGCTCTTTTGCCATCAGAATTGTTGTCTAAAGGCAAAGAAAGATGCCCAACGGATTTACTTTACCAAATTGACCATCCCAGCCTTGCCGTAATGGTCCATTTGATTCACCTTTTATTGTTTATTTTATTTTCACTTACTGAATACGGGACAGACTTGACTGGGGGAAAGAAGGGGAGAAAGAAAGAGGGAAAGGGAAACAGCAGAGAAGAGGGACGGGGGAGAAGGGCAAAAAACAAAAACCAACAGAACGGGCAGAGAAGAGGGACGGGGGAGAAGGGCAAAAAACAAAAACCAACAGAACGGGCAGAGAAGAGGGACGGGGGAGAAGGGCAAAAAACAAAAACCAACAGAACGGGCAGAGAAAAAAAAATGCATATATCAATCACCTGGATCACCTGCTGAGAAAGAAAAAAGAAAACAAGCAGAAGAGAACAAGAGTAATAGAATAAACAACATCACAATGATATATGGGAATATGACAGTAAATACTAAATATTAAACATTATTGTGCAGCACATAAGATCAACAGAACACAGTGTGCTTTGAGGTAGGAGCCAAAAAGGGTGTAGTTTGTGGGTGCGATCACCCGTGTGTACACCTGTGAGTATGGACGCGCTTGTTTTTTGTTTTTTAAAAGGTTCCTTCATGTAATAATCTGCTAGAGGGTGTGGGGGGGCCATAGCCCCGTCCTCCAGGGCATGAAGCAGGTATGGAGGAGATCAAAACTCCAGACATCCAGAGGCCCCCAGAACACAAGAGACCAAGGAAGACCAACAGAGGGGCAGCTGCGCCACTTTCCCAGAAAGAGCTGAGGAGAGTCCCAGATGAGGGCTCACTCAGCAGCCGCTGAGCAGAAGCCAGGGGGAGTTGCAGTGACGCGCCCGTGAGCTCCGCCAGCAGCCAGCCGCGCCTGAGTGACCGAGCCCCAGGCCGAGAGGCCGGGGGCACCCCACCTCCGAAGTGGCCCGAGCGAGCCCCAGGCTCCAGGCCCCGATAAGCGGCCGCCAAGGAGTGAGCCGGTGTGTACCTGGACGCCCATCCCCGGACACAAAGAACCACCAACGCACCGATGTCTGAGGGAGTCCGCCACTGGCAGGGGAAGTGGTGGTAGGGGGAGATAGGCCTCCAAACCTTGGAGGGCCTGAGATGTCCCCAGAGAGGTGGCGCCTGACACCCAACCTGACATATAGACACAGACATACAGGCACACACAGATACAAACATCCATTCCCACCCTCATGCTCTCATATGCACTTACTCCACACTCAACCAACGTGGAGACAGACATAAAGAGACGCTGTACACACGATCACACTCCCCAAGCGTACTCTACAAACCGGGTCTAGGTGCCCTTGCCCCTGGAGGGGGGAACTGCACCCAGACCCAGGTGGTGTTACCCTTTTCCCTGCGGTGGGGGGAGGCAGACCGCCCCGACTCCGCAGCAGCAGGAAGGCCCCACACTCCAGACCGCAGTCGGACGGCCAACTCCTCCTCCTAGCCCCCCCGCTCCAGCAGGTCGCAGAGAACGGGAGTGAGAGAAGACTCCAAACCTCCCTCCACCCGCTCATTGTAGTGTTGATGCATGTGTGTTCTAAGGTGCATTTAAAACCCAGGAGGGCATGGAGCTACCTGCCAGAGAGCAGCAGGTAAGCGCATGGTCCCTCCTGCTAGCCCTCAATGTCTACGTGTATTTAAAATTGAGAGGTGGGCAACGATGCCAGGGGTGGGGTGTACACCCTGATGGTACTTTGGACTCCGTGTATCGTGCCCACCCCCAAGATCCTATATGTATGTGTAATGAGAGTGTGAGTAATGTGAATGTCTAAGTTGTGGGATAAAATTGAGGCAGAGGCAGCCAGAAGGGGACGGGGGGGTAGCCTCCTCTGCACCCTGGTGACATACCCCTACTCCAAGGTCCTGCATGTGTGGGTGGTTGTGGTGGAGCGGGAAGAGGGAGGCAGCTGGAGATGGGGAGGGAAGGAAGGGAGGGGCAAGTGACCCCTCCCTGGGGCCAGCTCCCCCGCTGACCCCAGTAGGCACCCCCATACTCCGCGACCCACCAGGGAAAGGGGGCCCAGGCCCATCCAGACCGGGGCCCAGTGCAGCAGCGCCTCCCAGCCCCATCTTTTACTTTTGCCGGTGGTTTGTATTTAGTTTACAAGATACCCGTGTTTTGTTAACCTGTGGTGAAATATTCACCTCTGGGTCATATGTGTTCATATTTTGCCTCTTTACAAACCCTTGTGTGTTTTGGTTGTGAGCTTTGGGTCATTGTCTTGCTGAAATACTCCTCTTCTGCAAAGCTTCTCAAGAACACCTTTGCATTCTAACCCGCTAGCAGTGGTTGCAGACCTGGTCCATGTTTTTAAAGCAAGCATTTCAAAGGCAGCAAGACCACAAGTTCATTGTACACAGTCACATCATTTTGGGTCATGCCATGGTCTGTCACCACTTTTTACACTAGTTTGACTGCTAGCATGAAGTTTATGAAGAAGGAATATGATTAAAAATGTTCTTCTGGCCACGTTTTGTTGCAGCAAGTCAAGCCTGATTGCCTTAGCACATTACATTATATTTCAATATACACAACTCACTATTCACAAACATAGTGTGAACTACATTATATTCTTCTTCCCTGGATGAATTGCATTGTATTAGTTCTCGATTGTAATCGGATTATTTTCTCTGTTTTGGTTTGTTTTTACATCCATCGGGGCCTGTTCCTATTTCTGCATGATTTCTTCATTTTTTGCCCCCAGTATTGTTTCTAATTTCAGAAACGAGTCCATCAAACCTATATTTTCTTTTCTCCACTTCTCCTGTGAGACTAATTGCATTTCTTCTTTGAAGCTGTTTTAACTGCCATATGTAATAATTTAAGTGTAAATCATCTTATATGCAAATGATGAAATAAGGGAGCACCTTTGTATGATCATGGCTGAGGAGGAAGTGGCAATGAGGCTTGTGCTCATGAGGAAACCTGAACAAGACCATGTATATAAATGACCTTGTAATTTTGATGAAATGCATGCTTCCATGCTTTTTTGCTTAGTGCATACACTCAGCTGCAAATCTATGCAGGGTTTTATGCATTTATATGCTACTGTGACAGGCCCTCTGATGTCAGATGATCAGAACACCAATACTGCAATACTCTGGAAGGACGGCCAGTCTAGTTCATATTGATTAATGCTATGATTCCTTCCATACAAAGCTACCAAAACCTCCCTGACCCAGTGAGAAAAAAGTAATTATATTAAAAACCCCAAAAAGAAACCATCATGGCAACACTCAAACATTGGTGGTGGTGGTATCACAGTCTGGGACTACTTCAGGACCTGGACAATGTCCTAACATTGAAACCATGAAATCCTGAAGGGGAATGTCTGCCTTCAGTTCATGTTCAAGCAGGACAAGGATCAGAAAAACACACCAGAAAGTCCACATTTGGATGGCTAAAGAAAAGACAAAATCAAGATTAATCAAAGCTTTCACAGCACGGTCTCCTGATTACTGTTTCATCTTTGTGAAGTCAGCACAGCTGTGTGTATTAACAAAAAAAAGTAGTGCCTAAAACTAAAACACTGAAAGTTTAGATAAATATATTCACATAATTTACCTAATTACTCTGTATCTTTATGAATTCTTATTATGAATATAGCTCTAGGACACAGGGTTGCTCATTGCAATATAGTCATCAGCTAGTAAATTTATATCAGTACATGATGAATCAGGTTTGTAATCACCCAAAAAGAAAACTGACAGAGACAGAGAGAGAAAAAGATTTTTTTTTAAAAAAGTTGCTCAGCGTGTTTTCACAACTCTGGCTGAATGTGAGAGCTGGCTCATGAATATTGCATGGGATCTTATGACTCCACTAAGTGTGATATATTCAACTTTGAGTCAGTCAGCATGAAATGATGCAGTTTAATGCGGCTTTAAAAGAGTATTTATCATGTTCACATCAGGGAGTCTGTCTATAAGATAGAACTGTTGGTAGGTAGACAACCTTTTTACATCAGCCGGCTAAGGGCGTAACATTTCTACAAATGTAATAGGTGTTAAGTTCAAATGCCGTATGAGCCTTTTGACAAAACAGTGTTTGTGAGGCTTTGTGAGCTCACATTAAACGCCTATTGAAGAGAAAGATATGAGCACAAGCAAAGAGGATGATCATGTATTCATGTTAAAAATGATAAAATATGGAATTATCCTTGTCTTAATGCATTTTTCTGTGGCTATTTAACACCAAAGTATGTATCTATATATCATTTACACAGTACATTTAGAATGCACACCATGAGCCATTTTGAAACGGTTGATGTATTTAGCTCATCCGCAGAGCAGCTCACTGTTCTATCAGAGCAAAACAAAACAAAAACAACTGAACTGTACGAACAGGTAATTAAAGTTAATTTCACGCATCTGCAGTTTGTGATCCACTAGACACGGAAGCATTAATCATAATTAGTTGAGATGCTCAGATGCCCTCCAGACCTATCAATCAGCAGGCCACCTCTGGCCCCGATGGCAAGCTGCAGAGTGTTGTCTGCACTGCTGAGCGGGTCATACGCTGTCAGCAGCAGCCGCTCATCGAGTCAGGAAGAAAAAAAGGGCAGCAAGGATTGTCACCAACCTTTTTCACCCCGGCAAGCACCTGTTCGAAAAGCCTTCTTCTGGGAGACAGAAACCGTCCAGATCCACCAAACCCACCTCCTTCACTCTTCTTGCCAAAAATTGCTATCTAACTGACAACCAGCCCTCAAAGGACTCACACAGTGTGGACTCATACAGACCCACCTGTTAGCCTTGTTACTGTCATAAATTATTACCCTTTTTGTAAACAGCATGACACTACTCACTGTGGAACATATTCACTAAGCTCTATATAATTTATTCCCAAGAGAAATACCCTCATCCTTTAGAGGCTGTAAGCAGCAAGGGAACAATGAGATGGGCAGTAAGTAGTGTGTTTACTTATTTGTCTGTCACTCCATACTTATAAACATAACTTCAATCTATTTTTCATTTTTCTCCTTTTTCATCCAAATATAACAAAATATTGACAGTATTCCCACAAAATATCTTCGTAACTTCGTAACTGAATTCAAAGTCAATAGGATCCATTAGAAAGTAATCACGTAGAAAATATGCTCTTATTTGTTATTTTTCATGGATCCCTCAGTTTTTTTTCTGTATTTAAACAATAAGACCAATAAGAGGTCAGGACGTATACTCGGTAAATTCTCTTTCTTTCCTCACTGCAGAATTTTTAAGGATAGCACACAGGAATACTCTACTGTGCTGCACACCAGGAACGCTACTTTGATCTCACTTCACCTGTGGATTTAAGCACATTTCACAATTGAGGAGCTGAGTTATTTCTCGACAGGGAGTACTGCTGGTGGATTTGCAGGCAGATGCCTGCTGAGGACATCCCTGTGTTTTATTCTATGTCGCAGATTGAGTTTCTTGCTGTCATTAAAAACAACCATTGAGGTGGAAACTGAGTCCCTGTTGTGTGCCCTTTGTCACATAAAAAAACTGCATTGCAAAGTTTTGTCTTCATTTTTAAGTCATCTCTAACTCTCCTTGTTTCCATGTATCAATCTAGAAACAGTCGCACTTGTGCTGTGGGTCACCCTATGACATGAATTTGACTAAGTGAGGCTCTAAGAGCACATAAGAGCACATTGCAATATCTATAAGTTATGGTTGTGCTGAGTATTTCTTACTACAATGTTCATAGTGTGTGTTTGTGTGAACGCCTCTATGCACCTGATCTGCTCTTTAACGGTGTCATGGTCCTGCGACCATGACTCAGTGACTTTATGTTTATGTTCTTTATTGTTATTACTTTCATTATTATTCATGGCTGTTTTGGGATGGTTTGTGTTTGGGATTTTAGACACTGGGTTCTGGGTTTGTGCTCCCTCTGTTGGTCCCTGGTGTTAGTGTTCCCCTGTCTCGTCAGGTTAATCAGGTCCAGCTGTTTCCCCCACCTGTGTGTGATTTCCCAGTGTCTCTTTGTGTATTTATAGTGTGTGATTTCCTCTGCTCCTCGTCGCGTCGTCTGTGTTCATACCTGGTGTAATCCCCTGCGTGCTCTCCCTGCTGTTCTCCCTTCATGCTCAGGTTTGCTATTTCTTTGTGTAGTTTCTCCCAGTTAGTTCATCCTTAGTTCTGTTTTACCATCCCCACTTTATATTGGATATTATCAATAAATCACCCTCACACCTGAATAAGTGCTGCGTTTTGAGTCCTCCTTCCGCTCTCCACACGGCCGCTGCCCCGGACCGTGACAAACGGGTCTGCCAATCTGAACAAAACTTTGCATGTACATCGTCACACTGTAGATAACTTAATGGTCACCAAAATTTATGGAATTTGGTTTCAGTCACCACTAAATATATGATGAAGAATATAAAAAAGTGTCTGTCTGTATCTGGAAGTCCAACAAGATCACCCTTAGGGGACATCTCCCATTTTGACCAGGGGGCTTCGACTCCATACTCAGCACTAGGGATGGGTATCGTTTAGGTTTTATCCGATACCGGTGCCAAATCGGTACTTTTGAAACGGTGCCGGTGCTCAAACGGTGCTCAAACCGGTGCTTAAAGAATGGAGAACACAAAATTGGTCCAAAAACCTCTCATGTTCAGCTGTTTTTTGTAAAAAGATAACAATGTTAGCCTTTTCTGCAGCTATGGGGCATATATGGTATGACTCTTGGCTGGAAGCAGTGCTTAAACAATGGAAAAAACACAAACTTTGTCCAAAAACCTCTCATGTTTAACTGTTTTCCACTTTTTCTTTGGTCATTTTAGCCTTTTTAGCCAGGGTGAAGGGAGTATATGCCATCAAACAAGAAGACAGCCGCATGTAGCTATGATGATGTTTGCTAGCTCACCTTACATGCATTAATGTAATAACGTGGTTAGCCTACTCAACGTAAATTAGCTACTCACGCAGAGAAGAACGGCTGCTGCCACCATCATCCGTCATCATTTCTGCTACACTGGCAGGGCTAGGGGCCAGGACTCTCCTCTTCGTGTTTTTGGGGGATGTTGCATAACAGGCAACCCACCGGCAGTAGATGTGCTCGGTGTGAGGTCTCGCAGCAAGCTATCAAATACGGCGCATTTCTGGGCTTTTAAAAAAAACGCTATGCGTCGCCAGGTGTTTCATCGGATTTGAGGTGTTACCTCCTTTGACAGTATCACAGTATCAGCTTAAAGCACTTGTTGCAGGCTGCTGAGTTTGCATCTTTTGCTATGAAGTACAGCCAGACTTTTGACCGCTTCGCCTTGGACATTTTTAATCTGTAGCTCTGCTCTAACAGAACGTACGTACCTGGACCCGCCTACTATCCTCGGAAACGTAAAATGATTGGCTAGAATCTAAAGTGTATCACAGCTCAGGAAAAAAAAGCACCGAAATAAAGCACCGAAATGTGCGCTGCTTTTCGGTCTGGTTACTACCGTTTATGTCAGAACCGGTGCCATCATGGCACCGGACACCGGTACCCATCCCTACTCAGCACAGATGTTTCTGTACACTATGCCGGCCACTTGCTTATGCCGTTCCATGTATACCCTGTCTGCTAGCATCTTGCACCCTGCTGTTATGTGCTGGATGGTCTCAGGGCCACTTCCTCTACCTGCCTGTGATACATACCATGCAGGGGCCTGTCCTTCCATGATGGT
The DNA here is from genome assembly GCF_057381915.1 of Diplotaxodon limnothrissa. Taxonomy (NCBI): domain Eukaryota; kingdom Metazoa; phylum Chordata; class Actinopteri; order Cichliformes; family Cichlidae; genus Diplotaxodon; species Diplotaxodon limnothrissa. Next base: position 9,620,750 of record NC_140612.1, on the reverse strand, counting down.
TCCTCCTCTTTCTTGGGTTTCTGCTACCTGAGGTATTCAGTGAGCACGCAGTCGGTTGGAGCCATCCTCCTGATGTATTCGTGGATGTTTGTTGTCTCATCCTGGACACTGTTATGGACACTCACCAGCATACAGCGTACAGCCTCATGGTGCTGGACTTGGGGTGAAACCCTCCATACTTGGTCAGGAGCTTCCTCGTTTGACTTCTCAGGACTTGCCTGACCCTCTGTAGGTTCTTGGTGGTTGAAGCTTTCCTAGCAGCCATTTCATGGTTCCGATTTGCCTGTGGGATTTCCAGGTACTTGTAGCTGTCATCTATGTCTGAGGTATGGACAGCTTGCTGTACTTTTTAGGCACCTTTTTCATTGCACCTTTCTGCAGCTCTGATAGTTGACTAACCTCCCTCCGTGCTACCTTGATCTTGGCCTATAGTCTCCTTCCATATGGAGGGTACTGCTGCTTGTGGCTGTTCAGCTTGTAGCCAAGCATCTCACTGATGCTGCTGTAATGTAGATCGGTAATGGTCGCCGTAGGTATTGTCCGTAGCGTTGCATTCACATCATCTAATAGATCTTCTGAGATTACTTCATGTAGTCTTGGTAACCGTCTATGGAGGATCCTTGTTTTTAAGCTTTGATGTACACTGTAGGCTGTGGTGTGCATTCACTCAGCTTTAAGTCACTCTGGGTACTTGGCTAGCTTAGCGTTAGCATACTGTCTGCGTAGGTGCTTGCAAGGGACAAAGTTGTGTTAGCATTATAATACAGTTGTTTCTAATCTGGAGTTTTCTATCTGCCTGGTATGCAAATTACTGAAGAAACTTGTAATGTGATTACAGTAACAAGTTACTTTGTAACACGTTACACCGAAGACTGAAGAAGAAAATGTGTGTATTTTTTTCTGTTGTATTCTTTCCTATCTGCAGTCATATGAAAAGAAAATTTTAACAGGACTGTATGCAGCATGCAGTCTGCATTGTGCATATATTCACCCAGTACTCATTTAGTACCTCTGCATAGACTAATGGCTGTGGCCCGTGGTTTATTTTGTGGTGAATAAAATCTTAACCTGTGTTCCAACAGCAAACCACATAAACCCCCATTGACAATTTATGTGTGGATTCACTGTGACTGGTTTCTGTGCAAAAAGTTTTTGTTTTGAAGTGATTGATTTTTTTTTCTAAATTGCATTTTGTTATAAACAGTATGCATAACACTCTCAAATAACTCCTATTCATTTTTAATGAGGGAGATGCAGCAATCATCATGAATCCTGTGAAGTTTCTTCAGAAGCTCATAATTAAAAGTTCTTTTACACATATATTTAAAATAACTTTTGCTGATGCCAGTGTGTAGATTTAAAATCTATAAAAAAATAATCATATTTTGTGTTTTTGTTTTTCCACTCAAACACTTGACTGCCCCAAGGACAATTTAGACACAGATGACCTGCAGATATAACATGATACTTTAATAGGTGTTAGTTGCTCATGGCTAATGAGTCCAAACACAAATATACACATACATCACTATATACATAAGAAAACAGTAATTTATTAGACAATAACCACAGCAGGAGTGCCAAAATAATTGCTGTCACATCAGCATGATAAGACTGCAATATTTGTGGGATTTGTGGGAAATCTAAATGCATGTATTCTTTTTGTTTTGTCCTCAGCAAGAGAGGAGAAAGATGGGATTGAGGGCATGAAACTGGAGGCTTGTGGTGAGCCACAACACACTTTTCTTTCCTACTGAAGGCAAACCGTGTTTAGTTTATTAAAATGCAACACACTTAGTGTTCACAGAGCACCGAATACGAATCATCAACGAAGGTTTTATTTTGTAGAGATGGATTAAAGTAATAAAATAAGGCATAAGCAGCTGCGAGAGTCAAATTCAAACAATGTGTCAAAGGACCACAAAACATACAAAGAAATGTAGAAATTAATTTGTGCTTTCCTCTGTTGAAATCTAATTGTGTTTACTAGGTTATTCTTAAAATCACAAAAGATCAAACAAATCCCATCCACAAAACAGGGATCTGTTTTAATGAAAAAACAACATTTGTGAATAAAACTGTTGAACCTTGAGGGCACCCTGACAGGGCTGACAACTCATCTCACGACTTGTTCCACAGCGCACAAATCCGTGCTTCAACTCCTGGCCTGAATCCAGCATTTGTTCTCTCCATTTGTTCACATTAAACTTTTGCACACCTTCAACTCCTCTGTGTGGCACTCCTGAGCAGCCTTTTCTTTACTCAGACAACCTGTGAATTTACACGTTTCTCCCCAAGTCCCTGTTTCATCTTGAACCCAAGTCATCACCTCCAGCCCTAAACCAAACCACTCTGCTGGGACTCAACCTTTTAGTTTTTATTTTTTCTCTCTCTGTACCCACCAAGTATTTTTGCTGTTAAACTTAACAACACAAGTCAAACAAAAGCAAAATGTCATTGGAAACATTTTCTATTTGTCCTCAAACTGGTAAATGAAGAGATTGTTTTCTCTCAGTTTTTAACAACATCCATTTCACTGCCGAGATAAGATCCAAACCATCAATCTATACTCCCTACCGGTCATCACATAACAGCTGGAATAACAAGCTGGTCAGAAGAGGAGATAGATGCCACTGATGTGAAGACATGAAAACTCATCATAATGCATGGAGGTTTCCACCCGAAGTCCAGCAACAGAAAGAGGGAGGATTAGTGAGTGTTAGACCCACGATTCAGGATGAAATATAGAACATTAGTGAATACAAGACAATGACCAAAATGAGCTGCTCTAAGAATGCCTCATTATGCTGCAGAGAGAAGGTGATAAGGAACAGGAAGAGGAACTATCAAGAACATCATCAAGAAATGCTGGCAGTTGCTAGAAAAAGGCAAAAAGAACTCTGACCATTGTAGGCAGAACTGACCCTAAGTACCAGATCCATAAAGACAGGAAGGAATTTAACACACCCAACATGACCCAACTGGCTGGAATAGTATAGGTGTGACAGATATAGACTGAAAGTCTATTAGCTGCAGACAACCAACCAACCCTGTGAAGCCAAGTTCTGTACTAACACTAGATGGACAGACATGTTCTAAAAACCTTAGGCACTTATTTCCTAAATCCAGCTACACTCGGTTAGATCTATGTCAGTTTCTTCCTTTATATTCTGTCTATACTTTATACTCTTTATACTCATGTTCTGGCCACAACAAACTCTATCCCATAAGGTGGTTCATAAATATACTTGATAGAAGAGAATCGTAGGCCTAAAGTTGTTTTTGTATCTGATCTGATCTGGAACTGTGATAAACTGCATCAGATGGTAGGGAAGTCTGTCAGACAGACCTAAAAAAAACCCAAAGAGCTGTGAAAATGTGGTAGAGACCTTTTTTTTTGAAGGATCTTTAACTGTCGTGTCTGGAAGGATTTCTCTTGCAAAGTGGTAGAAAGTGGAGACAGAGTCTGAATGGGGTATTTCCAAGACCTCCATTGCTGAGGTGGCTGCAGAGTTGTGGTTATAAGGACATCAGTGCCTGTTATGGTGGCAACTTGAGGAGTGGTTGGTGGACACTGGTGGTGGGAGGCAGTCTTGTTGAAGAAAAAGAGCTTTCCAGGCTTTTGACAGGTATTGGAGAGCCAAGTGAGAAGTCCTTTCGATAATTTCAGAAGTAAAACTTCTGTGGGAGGAGTTCGAGTAGGCACATGGAAGGACTTTTGGCAGGCCTTAGAAAAGTTCTGGTGAGAAAACTTGTAATTCCTCATGACAAAAATGATTCTGAAAGATGATATGAATGTCCAGGAGGAAGTTTTGTTTTTTTGTTTTTTTAGCATATAGCAACATCTTGACAACATTTTATTTATTTGGAAAAACAAAAAATTCAAGTACCCACTGTGTGTTGTTGCCTTTCTCTGTGTTTATAATAAAGCTTGTGAAAAACCTTATGACTCTTCCGTCTGTGTCTGCATTTGGGTCCACTCCCACCTACTGGCCTCCGGGCCTTCTTGACAAAAACATTGTTGGCAGTAAACATTTATCTAAAAATATTATTAATGACACAGTTTAATTTTAATTTTACCAAAATCTCTTTGTGATAGAATAGTTGGAAAGATGACATACTGTCTGTCTCTGGTAGCAGAGATAAGGACAATTGAAGGTGATGCAGAATTACCTGAAAATAAGACATGACACCAGGTGGGCAGTCTGGTCTGATAACAGGTTCATGGTAAGGGCAAGCAAAGCCTTTTGGATTGCTGTGATTGACAGTTCTGTCAGACAGTGTGGAATTATAGAAAATCCGAAGCAAAGCCCAGAGAAGAGACAGATAGTGTTGGGCAGAGGAAGATAGTTTTTAAGATGTTGTGTATTGTACAAGAGATGCATTGAGCTGTCATGAGGTTGCACCGGACATCAATGAGGAAATGATTAAAAAACAGTATAGTGTATCTTCACTCCATCTGCATCCTCGCTTCTGTCCATCAAATTCCAGTAAAGACTGCATGAATGACAGGAAAACACTTGGGACTTGTTGTGTTCTCTGTTTGTGCTCTTGATTATAATTAAACCACATTTTTGGTGTAAAAACTCTTTTCTATTTGTGCTGTGCCTCCAGAGCATGAACTGTACAGCATCCTATAACTGTTTGTACTTTTTTTGTGGCACGATGGAACTGTGATTTGTTGCATTCTTGTTTCTAGGCTTGATTTGTTTGTGTCTGTTTATGTCATTAGCCAGAGTTACTTTGTTGTTACACAATATTGAATCTTACTGGTAGATGAAACAGATTAAAACTGAGTGCTGGCTCAACTGTAATGTATAAAAACATTAAATACCAGAATCCCCATTGACTTTTCATTAGAGTCAAGGTTTAATACAGGATTTCTGATGAGATTAAACATTAAAAGATTAAACATGTCTTAGAGAAAGAAATGAACTGAAAACTTTTCAGCATATAGCTATGCAATGTATTTCAAACCATCAACCTCAAGTGGCTGGTGAATGGGATACAGCAGCCTGTAAATATATTGACTTATATTACTAAACTAAAGACACTGGCACATCAAAACTGAATGACATTATGCCCAAGTTGTGTTTTGAAAATACAACTTGGGCAATAGTGACACATTTATCACTCCAAATCCTGTTTTACCCCAATCCATGATTTCTTCCAAAGATAGACAAGTAGTTTTTGTTGCAGAAGGCTAACAAATGTGAAAAAAGTAAAACAAATGAGTAAAGACTAGACAATGAAATATAAAAGAAAGGAAACCAAATACAAAAAGCAAAGTTCCCGAATGGAACATGAACCATCAGTGCACCCCTTTAAATGGACTTCGGGACCAACAAAAACGCCTTGCTCAATTTTGGGTTCACTTTTCTCGAGCCCAAATGTATTTCTTAAATGCTGAAACGCATTGCTGTTTCTCTCCAAATATCCTAGCTGTCAAATGCTTAGAAAAGAACTTTTAAATAATTACACATGCTAGATGAAAATGTTTTTGTTTTTTTACATTTGAAGTCAGCAAGTGAGATTTATTAAAGTACAGGTGAAAGAACGTCAGAAGCAAAATGCTTGTTGGCCAGTGTAATCGCACATATAACTGTGTACCAGTAACATCTCTGATGTAGAGAAGCAACCAATTACTGAAAAAAAACAATCTTTTCTCTTTTACAGCAGCCAGTATATTTTCTAAGAAATGAAATGCTACATGTATAAGAAAACAACTTTATGACTGCATATCCCCAAACAGCTCACTTTCAGTGCAAAATGTCTGGAAAGAGCCTTTCTGCAAATGTATCTTTTTTTCTTCCTGGGATTTTGCCCTACCTGTGACATCAGCGGACATCACCAGATTTTTGGGGTAAATAGTACAACATTGTGCATCTCTGGTGTAGTATCAGAGCTTGTAACCAGTCGCATCAGCTGATAGTTTTTGTTATCTGTTCATTTTTAAGCTGTTAAAACTAATTTTAATATCATACTATTAATAACTATTAAAGCTAAGCATAGTCTAAAACTCAACATTTTATTTAAAAATAGCAGTCAAGAGATTAAGACATGTTCACTGTCTGTTTCTTGTGGTGGCTTTGCAGTGACAGAGTGTGGGCTCCCCGAAGATGAGCACAACACAAAAAACCTGTCATTCCACTTTCCAAACCTGCTTGTGCATGAACTCCTGCTGACACAGGGAAACGTTTCCAAAAATAACTAATGAGTCATGCACACACTAATTCATGATCAATACTGTGGTTACTATTTTACCTGATTATTTTTATTATTATTATTTCTCCCTTTTATCCTCCTTTTTCCTTTTTTTAACCATTGCAGCCACATTAGGCAGAACAAACAAATCAGGTAAGCCCTCAAGGGAATCCGTCTTTTACCTTGACTGCTGCTGTCTTATCATCTCTTGTACATTTCCTTGTGCAGCCTGTAAGGGAGAAAGGGTCACAGGTGGTGTTCTGCCTCACAGCACTCACTTTAACTTCATTATGCAGATTTTCCCCCATTTTGTTATTCACCCAGCTTTGCAGAGTCTGGAGATGAATCATTAATGGTCGGCAGTGATATCACAGCAATCAGTAATCAGTACGTCAATACATCTCTTGAGACTAATTTCAGAACCAATTTCAGAACCATTTATCGTTCATATAATCGCTGAAGACTGAAAAAGGTTCAAATTTATTTTTGACCAAAGGAAAAAAAAACCCTGTCTCTGCGTTTGACACTTACTTATCAAAGATTGAAAATGGTAATTATTAAAAAGAAGTAATGCAAGCCTCACATTAGCGCTCTCAGTAAGAGGCATGAACTCACGGTTTGCCATCAGCCTTCTGCACAGGAGAATGGTTACTTTAAAAACTATGTGGAGACGAGGCTGAACGATAGCAAGTGGCAAACTGCAGGCTGATGATATTAATTATCACCATAGTTGGCAGTTGACCCCAAGCTTCAGGGATGTGCACATAACAACATTATTTAATGTGTTGCTCATGAATTTTATTGTTTTTTTCAAAATAAACATGAATTCCAATTTTGGTTCTTGCAACACATTTCAAAAAAGGTTGGAACAGTAAAGCATTTACCACTTTGTAATGTTGCCATTCCTTTTCACAACACTTAAAAGATGTTTAGGGACTGAAGACACCAAGTGATGAAGTGTTTCAGGTGTAATCTTGGCCCATTCTTCCTGCAAACAGGTCTTCGTTGTCGCATTTAGCACTTCAAAATGCAACAACTCTATACCATGACAGACCCTGGCTTTTGGACTTGTTGCTGGTAAAAGTCTGAATGATCCTTTTTGTCTTTGGTCCGGAGCCCAGGGAGTTCATTTCTCCCAAAAAATACCTGAAATACTGATTCATCTGACCACAGTACACGTTTCCACTGTGTGATCGTCCATCCCAGATGCCTCCGAGCCCAGAAAAGTCGATGGCGCTTCTGGACACTGTTAACATCGGGTTTCCTTTTTGGCACAGTACAGTTTTAATTGGCATTTGTGGATGTAACTACATATTGTGGTACTTGACAAATGTTTGCCAAAGTAGTCCTGAGCCCATGTAGTGATATCACTTATAGATGAATGACAATTTGTGATGCAGTGCCACCTGAGGGATCAGAGATCACTGTTGTTCAGCTTTGGCTTGCGCCTTTGTCCTTTACGCACTAAAATTCCTCCAGATTCTTTGAATCTTTTAATTATGTTGTGCACCGTTGAAGGTGAAATATCCAAATCTCTTCCTATCTTTCTTTGAGGAACATTGGTTTTACACATTTCAATAATTTTCTCTTGTATTTGTGAACAAGAATCACCAGTTTCGCAAACTGGCAAATCTCAGCCCATCTTTGCTCCTAAAGACTTGACCTTTCTTGGATGCTGCTTTTGTATAAAATCATAATTACAATCACCTGCTGACATCACCTGTTTTAAATCACATCATTATTTAACCAATTTACCTGATTACTAGCCCTAAATTGCTTCTGTCCCAACCTTTTTGGAACGTGTTGCAGGTCTGAATGACAGGAAAGGATGCATATTTACAAATGAAATGAAGTTGACCAGAAAAAATATGAAACATTTTGTGTTCGTATTGTCTGCAATGGAAAAATACTTTTTTGTTTGTGTTTTCCATGCTGTCACAAATTTTTCTGGTTTGCGTTTGTACCTGTCTAAAGCCCACTGTCACTGAATCTGTAGTCCGGAGATGTAAACCCAACCAACCAAACATGTATTGGTTTTTTTTCCTGTTTTTTTCCCCCTCTGTTTTCTTAGGTGCCAGATAATTGACCACATAATTCTTAGACGAAAGGCTGTGTAAATCCAGCACTTGAGTTAAGAAAGCAGGTTAGACTTATTGCTCTTTTTCATAAGTTCATCCATTTACTTCTCTGTGTTGGATATCCTGCTTTCTGCAAAGTCTGCAAAGTGTCAAAGCTTTGCTTGGATTTCTTTGTGTTTTTGTCAACATTTCCCCTTGAACCTATCTGCTAGTTTGCACTTTGGATGACTGAGAACTTTGTTTTTTTAATTTTGTATATTTTAGCTTTTAAATCATTCTGTCTGTGGTATGAGTAGTTCGTGTTCTGCAAGGACCCATTTTGCCTGCACGTTTTGGTGAGGGAAGGTCAAAAGGACAAAATAAAACAGCGGTCCTCAACCCCCGGGCCTCGGACCGGTGCCGGTCCGTGAGTCGTTTGGTACCGGGCCGCGAGAGTTGAGGCTCAGGTGTGAAATGTATGGTTTTCATGGTTTTTATTGGTTTTCAGCATTATTTTGTTATCGTTTTTATTGTTAACTCTGCTTTCCTGGGTCTTTTCAGGTGTGTTATGAACAGAGATGGGCAGTAACGCGTTACTGTAATCTGATTACTTTTTTCAAGTAACGAGTAAAATAAGGGATTACTATTGCAAAAACGGTAATTAGGTTACCGTTACTTTCCCATAGGAACGCTGCGTTACTGCGTTACTAAAACCGTGATTTTTTTGCGAGAATGTCTCATGACAGTGACATAAGCGAGTGCGGCGTTAGTGACAACAGCTGTGTGCAGATCAACAATGGATCATATATCGAGTGCAGGAGAGAGTATGAGCGTGCAGCGTTTAAAGCGTGGAAGTACTGACCTTACTTTGAGTTTGATTCCATAAAAAGTGACAAAAACATTAGCGTCCATTGTGCGTGGGAAGAAAACTTCTATTTACAGCGAAAAAAAACCCTAAACAAGCACCGAGTGCGCTACGACGTAATGGGAAATTCACAGAGAAACTCGCGGATTCTTCCACTGACCGCTGCGGCACACCTGCACCAGGGTAAACCTCCGCCTGCTTTACAGGTGAAAATAGAGCAACAGGACCGCTAGTCTTTGATTTTATTTATTTTCTGCTGTGTTTTACTTGCATCTATTTGAAAGAGTGAGTGTAAACACAAAAAATATTTTATTTTATGTGCTGGAATGTGCAGAAAATAGGTTTAAATGTTAAACAAATTTCTTCAAGTCAGAGAATGGTGCATATAATTTAATTTTTGCTTGATGCATAAAGTTAAAAGATTAAAACTGATAAAACAGGTTTTAAAAAAGGAGACTTTTCCATTTGATTACATTTTGTATGATGGATTATGCAGAAAAAGTAGAATTGGGCTGAAAGATCTATCACTTTATCACCTATTCAGGTGATAAATCGTGTTTTTAAAAAGTAACTAAGTAATTAATTACTTTTGAAAATAAATAATCAGTAAAGTAACGGGATTACTTTTTTGGGAAGTAATCAGTAATTAGTTACTGATTACTTTTTTCAAGTAACTTGACCAACACTGGTTATGAATGAATCTTCTGAAATAGAACATTCAGAACTCCTAACAGGAAAAAAAAGCAGCGACTTGGCTGCCATGATCAGGTTTTAACCTGAATGATGACTGCCCATTAGATTTCAAGTCAGAACACCTACTTTTAGCTTCTAGCCTAAAGGACAGACCACTGGCTTCCCAAGCTAGTGATAACAGGTTTGTGTCTCATCTAGGCTCCAGAGTAAACAAAGAGTAAGATATAAAAACTCTAAACCTATCCTTCCAGTTAATGTGTGACTGTATACCAACTACAATTGTGGACATAGTAGTTAGGTAAGTAAAGCAAAATGTATTTATATAGCACTTTTTAAGACAAGAATCTATTACAAAGTTCTTTACAGGGAATTTAATAATACATCAGACAAAAAAAAACATAATACACAACAACATTATCCAAATGCCTGTCTAAATAGAGAGTTTTCGGCTCTATTGTACAAGAAGCCACAGAGTCAATGGTGCATAGAGGGAGTAAGCCCATTTTTAAACGGGTCCTTGGAATAGCACTTTGGAAAATAAGGGCGGAGAAGATGGATGATATAAGTGGGGGACTCCTCTAAGGCCACAAAGATAAGAGTGAAGATTTTCATCTGATACCTGCACCTAACTGGACACATTTCAAAGACTTTAACAATGGAGTGATATGTGAGAATTGCATGTAGCAGAAGGGCTTTTGTTTCGTCCAGTGATCACTGTGAAACTTGAGAAACTCAGTTTGCAGTAAAAATGCTTTTACATTATACTATGACTCATCTGGGAAGAAGTGGCAGCAGAATGTATCATGGGATGGCAACCAGCTAGCAGAGGTAGTGTGATGCTCTGAGTAGTTGTCTGCTGGGAAATCATGTGATTTATGTGAATGTTGTAGGTACCACCTAACTAAATAAGGTTTTTATGCTAAGTATAACCCTACAACCCTTCATGGTAGAGGCATTACATGCTGGCAGTGACCCCTTTTAACAGGATAATGAGCTCTGCCACACAGACAAAAAATATTTCTGGAATGATGTGAGAAACAGGACAAAGAATTCACAGCCTCTTAAATTCCCCAGGTCTCAACCTGACCAAGCACTTGCTGGAAAAAAGCAAGTCTAATCAATGGAAGCCCCACCACAACCAACCCCAGAGACACAGTGTACACAGGCCTGTGGCACTGAAATGTTTTGTTCTCTACCACTGGGTAAAAAAAACACATCTTGAATGTATGTTTATATGAAGCCCACAGGACCACTGTTGGACTGTGTGGCGGTTTTGGTGTGGTTGAAGAGTGCAAACCTAAAGAAGCGTCCAGTTTTACTTAATGCACACACGGTTTGTGCACTACAAAGTGCATGTCGGAAAACCAAGCACTCTCTGAGCAATATGTACCCATAGATTGAACTTCCTGACTTTCTCCCCATTGGATGTAAACAAGAAAGAGGTAATCTGTCAACAAGGGTGCTGGTAAATAAGCTGACACAGCTTTCTTGGGGGGAAAGAGGGGATCTTAACTTGCCCCTACATTTCTGTCACTGACTGTTTTTACAACATAATGCACAAGTGATAATGGCTGCCAGGGCTTAAAGAAGAAAAGTGACGCTTTCTTGCACAGGAGTCTGGTGAACATTAGTTATTATACTATAATTTTCCAGCAAAATTAAAGTGGTGGAAGGTCAGATTATCAAACAATGATATTTAATGTTAAATGAATGTTTTCTTTTAAACCAGTATGGAGATGTGAGGACATATAGCCTCTCAGTCTGTGCTCCCAACCTTGAAAAATGTTTAATAGGCTGTTTGAACCAACCTGAAATCAAAAGAAGGAAGTTCAAAGAATAAACTAGAGATGGACCTAATAAAGCAGGAAAAAGCAGTCTGTGGACCGAGTAGGCAAAAAATTCATTCAAAAGGTGCCATTCAGTATTTGATTTATATAATACATGCAGTCTGCACAAAGTCAATATTTGGTCCACTTGGTAGAGGACCAGAGAAAATGACAGATTTTCCTATTTTAATGCCAATTACACAATCCTGAAGGCAGTGCTGGCAGCTCTTGGTGATAATTAGCTTAAAACTGAGGTTCCTCATTTGGCTCACCCTGAGCTGCCCAGGGCTCTCACTTCAATTCTGGCACTAACCCTTGTTGGTGTGTTCCATTTTGCTAGTTTACATTTAAGTTGTTTAATATTTGAAGCAAAAGCATTTGTATGGGCTTCCTCTTTGCATACCTTAAAGTCAGTGTTGGGGAGTAACGGAATACATGTACCGCCGTTACGTATTTAGAATACAAAATATGAGTAACTGTATTCCGTTACAGTTACCGTTTAAAAAGGTGGTATTCAGAATACAGTTACTTTGTTGAAATAAATGGATTACACTGCGGTACTTTCCTGTTTCATTTTGTCGCGGGTCAGGACTGTTTGGGTTTTGTTTGACAGCTACGTTCTGTCGTTCCAGTTACGGTTGCCATGGTTACAGGGCGACGCTCTCTCTCTCTTTCTGCGACTGTGTGTTTCCTGGGTGAGAGAGCGCCTTTTCGTTGTTGTTGTTGTGCTAAGCTAACAGGCAGAATGCTACAAGCATAGCTCTAAAGAATGTAGCATCATGGGCAGTGTAGTCCGTGTTGCAGGGAGAATGCACTGCCATACACGTTATGTGTCTGTGAGCGCGAGGAGGGAGAAAAAGGAGAGTGGAAAGGTACGAGTTGTCGTCGAGGAAAAACGGGAGCTGGAAGCATGTAAATATAATAATAACCACTGCAGCCAAGAAGAGTGCCTGACGAGCCCAGTTGTAAATAAGCTATTAAGACTCGACTGTACACTGTGTTCGTGTTTTCCTCCGAAAACAATAAGTTCCGTTGGAGCAGTCTTTCAACGCCTCTCTCTGTCTCTCGCAAGAAAAATTGACCCACACAACAAAGTAAAGCTATTTTTCGGCTACGAGCCGACAGGAACCCCGCCGTATTAGTCAGAGGTCCCTTTACTACAGTTCGGAGTCGCGGACCTTCAGTAATAGTAATAAATCACACAGCAATAGTACATTCACGTTGTTGTAAAAAGCATGATAATATATTAAGTAATCCAAAGTATTCAGAATACGTTACTCTCATTGAGTAACGTAACGGAATACGTTACAGAATACATTTTGGGGCATGTATTCTGTATTCTGTAACGGAATACATTTTAAAAGTAACCTTCCCAACACTGATCATAACAGCCAAAATTTAAAGAAAAATTAAGAAACAGTTTCTGCCAAAATCAGCTGTTGACTGCTCTGCCAGCAATTTAATCTATGCCATATGTTCATTAGAATATCTGGAGTGCTGCACAAAGACTATGCAACCATTAGTATTTAACTGGTTTTGTATAATTAGAAGAGATTGTAATTTCATTGTGTCTATTTTCACGGTCTTTCTTACAGTGAGTGGGCTGGTAGGAAGGAGTGGGAGGGATTTCTGAACAGCAAAGGCCTCAGTTTGTTAATGCTTTAGATCTTGCAAAATTACTGTCACATCAGTCAGGAGCCTTCACATTAAGCCAATTAAAATGGTTTTGAAAAACCATTAGTAACACTTGCACCACTAGCGGTATGAACTGTGCTGATTTTATGCGTAGCTGAATATCAGTATGTATCTTCACAGAACAGTGTAGGTGGTAGGCAAGAAATTATAGATGAGAGAAGAAGAAAGATGAGGGGGCAGAAGAGAATAAAAGCGTCCCAGGAAGAGCGGAGTATGGGGTATAACGGGCCTAGTGCACCTTTCGGAGGAGTAGAAGCAAAAGAGCGAAGAAGTGAGAACTTGAGCACAAATAGTAGATGTCTGTCTTTAGAGTAAACACTGGTTCTGGGACTACTTTTGACAGCCCCTCTCTGTGCAATAGTTTGCTGAATGTTTTTTTTTTGTTTGGTTTTTTTTGGTATTCTTGGTACCTATATGATTCCTGTTTACTTGGGTTTCCCTATAGCTGTTCATTTCCAAAACCACAAAGTCAAAATCCACGATTCAGTATTCAAAATACCGTATTTTCCGGACTACAAAGCGCACCCGAATATTAGCCGCATAAGCTAAAATCAGGGGAAAATCCTGTTTTGTACATACATTAGCCGCACCTGACTAAAAGCCGCAGGTGTTTCAATGTTGACTTATCATATGTAAGAGAATATGCACAAAGGGAATTGTCAGGAAAGAGATGGCTGTTTGGAGACACACCCCTTTTATTAATATTTTGAAAAACAAGTTAGGGGTACATATTTGCATAACTTTTTAGGTATATGTACAAGTACCGGTAATTACAAGTACGAAACATGTACTGTGCTTCATAAATGAGTAACAAATGTAGTACATAACAATAACCTACAGCACACCAGAAAAATAGATGCGGACTACCTTTTAGGCTCAGGTGCAGTGACACGGCTTTAACAAGAAGAAAAGTCAGTCATTCACCACCATCTTTCTCTTCTTCCTGCGCACTAAAACCACCAAAGTCCTCTTCTCCAGTGTTGGAAACGAACAGGCTCAGGATGGCTACGTCATCCACTCTCCGCTTCTCTCCTTCGTTGTCACTTTCAAAACCAAAGAAATCCTCGTTGTCAGTGTCAGAGTCGAACACCCTCAGAAGGGCCGTGGCGGTGTCCTCCTCTCCATCATGCAGCAGTCCAGCCCTTCAAATCCGTTGGTGATCGTGGATGTTTTCACACTTTTCCACGCTGTTAGAATCCACCGGTGGAGTTGGGCATAACTTGCTTTTCGCAAGTTTATCGCCGCTCATTATCTACGCCTCCCGCTGAACGCGTAGCGCTACTTTGAAGTTTGTTTTTCGCGCTACTTCGTACGGCACTACGTTGCCTGGCGGACGGACATGTGACCAACATACCACTCTTGAACCCCGATACTGTGTGTCTGATCACATGCCCTTCCGCCAGGCAACGTAGTGCCGTACAACAGCGGAACAAACAAAACAAATCGTCTTACGATATAACAAAAATCATGGACAATCCATAGAAAAGCCGCACCTGACTAAAAGCTGCAGGGTTCAAAGCGTGTGCAAAAAGTAGCGGCTTATAGCCCGACAATTACGGTAATGCTTATTTATCTCCAGCTGCAGGCCCACAGTTCATCCTGTGTCTGAAACAAGCTGTTTTAGCTCCCTCCTCCTCTACTCAAGCCAGCTTTCTTAAGATTGGCTGCCTCTTGCAAACAGAGGGTTTGAACAGGAAGTGGGTGGGGTCGTGTGCCTGAGATCACCATATTGAGATTTCCACTATCATTACACTATGCAGAATCAAGAGTAGAAAAAAATGCCGTCTGACGCCTTAGCTTTAGTCTAACAGGCTTTACTCGCTAATTTACTGCCTTCATTTAATGTGGATTTAACAGACGGCAGGAAAGAGAATATTCTACTTGAATAGTCCAGTTTAATGTGTGGAACTAACAGCACCTCTTAGATGAGCAAGTTGCCATTGCAGATTGTGCTCATTAAAATGGAATACAGTCATCTAATATGCATTTTAACATATTTAATATATTTTAATGTATTTATAAATAGATATATTTGCATTAAAAACAAAAAAGGTTCACAATTTCTCAACTGGCAGAGAACAGGGACCACAAAGTGTTGCTTTGATTCTTGCTCTTACCACAAACATAGACATCCGTACCTGGGAGGCTTTTTAGCAGATGGTCAGAAGTTGTCAGTGATTGACTTCAAAAATAAAAGTCATGTGTTTTTTGTTTTACTTTTTTAAACAACATGCTGAGTGATCGCACAGTTGACAGTATGAAACCTAAAGCCTCTATGCAGTTGGCACAATAAGATTTGTAATTTTGTGTATCTGTGAATCCTCCCTTAGATATGCTGCAATAGAGACCACGCTGGATCCTAGCCTAATGCAAGTATACTTTATAACCTGCTTGATGTACACACAACTAGATGATTAAAGTGCCAGGATCCAACTGCACTGTTCTACCTGACCGCACTGACACATGTCAGCGTATCCAATTATGGCTTTGTAAAAGGAATATAAACCTGGAGCCTTTTTATTGTCTCCTACCCTTCCCAGACCATAGAAGGTAGGAGAGTGTGTTGGTGAGCACATCACACTCCAATGAGATTAAGTGAAGATGACAGTTAAATAGGAAATTAGATAAAAACATCATTCCTCCTTGCTTCACTATGCTTTTAGCTTTCCACACAGATTCTCTGGATTATCGTCAAATAGAAGCCCGTCAAATGCACTCATGTGTGATGTTTTTGTTGAGATGTTATGAGGCGTGCCAGATGCTTTGACAAATGGTTAAAAAACTACCAACTGCCCTGCCCGAGCCTCAGTTTTGCTTCCGAATGTGTGATTGGGAAGATGTTGCAAGTAAGTAAAACTGCTGATTTCATACAGAATAAACACTGTCAGCATGTGTGTGTTTTTATCTTAACCACAATCAGTAGTCATGCATCCGTAGTGGGTATATGGTATGACTTTCAGCATGTTTATCAGCAAACATGGCAGCTCCTGATATGATGATGTGTATATAGTATGACGATGATCTTCAAATGCATCACTCAGACACGTGATAGTGTTTTTGCACCTTCAACAGTGAAGAACAATGAACTTTTGCATTTAATAAAGTAGGTCCTTTATCGCTTATTACATGACAGATGGAAGTGAAATGTGAAAGGAGAGATCATTGACAAAAGTTAAGTTAAAAATTTAACTTATTCAGTTAAAATTTTTTCAGCTTCTAATTTTGAGGATTTACTCAGGAAGGAAAGATTTGAGGCTGGCAGCTGACCTTAGATTCACCTGTACTTGTCTTCATTTTACCATTTTCATTATACATAGTGCTACAATGCACTGTTTTGCATGAAAGATGGAAAGCAGGAAAGAAGTAGCAGTGTTGAGTGCAAGATACGTTTGACAAATTTATCTTGATCCCCATCATGGCACTTATTGCTATGCACAGTTACTGAATGAAGGAGTGTGCACGAATCTCTGTAAACTAGCAGTCGGCACTCTTAAGGCACCTTGAAGTGATTGTTATATTAATTAATAAATAAAATTTACATATATAGAGAGAGAGCTTCTTGATTAAATTTTATAATTAAGCATCCCAAATTCCTAATCTTATTTAGGAAAGAATGTGGCAGTTCACATTCAGTCCAAAGTTCCTTTCTTTCAAGCAGGTTATTTAACCAAGTTACACTGACTGTTTCTTCTTCACTCACCTCTTTTCACTCTCAATGTGTTTTTACATCACTCTGCATTTAATCATTAGTTATTATTAATTTCTGGCTTCCTTCCTCATGTCACAATCTGCAATGGCAGATCGTGTGGAGTGAATGAGGTGTGGACCCAAAAGCAGACGATAAGACTTAAAACTGGACTTAGCAAAAGGTGAACCTTTATTGTGGCGGATACACAAACGTAAACCAAATGAGGGAAACAACTACAGAAGAGACTAACATAAAATCTAAAGTGGGAAAACCTAAAATACACAAAACCTGGAAATAGTTGAATATCTGAACCACGGAAACGCTAGGGAGATTAGCAGACGATCCAACAGTGAACAGAGGGAGACAGAGGACTTAAATATACAGAAGGATAAAGAGGAAAGTGGAAACACACGAGGAGCACACCGACACAAATGAACAGGACGCCACAGGGGAAGCAAAACTAGACGTAATGAACATGGAACACGAGACTGTCAAAATAAAACAGGAAACACTGAGATGTAGACTGACAAGTGAGCTTCACAAAAGGACCGGAACGTAAACTCAAAAAAACTCAGCTTTATTGCGGGATAGTAGACAACAGAAACCTAATATAACTGAGAACATAAACTAAGCAACAAAACAGTTGACAGGCAAAACGCACAGCATGGTAGACAGTAGATCATGACACAGACAGAGGAAAACACAGGGCTTAAAAAAAACAGAGGGCGCAATCAGTGAATGAGAGACAGGAGGGAAACACAGCTGGGGCAAATCAGGGCTAACGAGACAAGGGAAGCAAAAACTGATACATTAACCCGAGACAAGGACTTCAAAGTAAAACAGGAAACAACACAGAGATGCGGACTTGACAAGGGGATACAGCAGGCAGGGGAGAAATAAACTAATGAACACAGACAGAAGCCAAAAGAGTAAAACTCTAACATAAACCACACAGAGAACCTAAACTCAGAACAACCCTATAACCCATAAGACAAAGAAAAATATAATAAACCCAATCAAAGAACCAAAAACACAAAACCTGTACATGTGAAAGCACAACACAACAGTGACATAACATGGAAGACATGGCACTCAGGGGAAGCGTTGCATGAATCATAGAAGGAAACAAGACATAAGGACTCACACAAACACAGACACACAGAGAGGGACACAGGAAAAAGACACAAGTGGAGCCTAAATCTAAACAGAATCAACTCAGAGCTACTAAATGAACTTTAAATAATATATCATAATACAAAATGACTCAGAACCACGACACCTCGGTGTGATTTTGGTTCTGTCTCCCTCCCATCACCCCTAACTGATCACAGCAGAGCCTGTTTCTACTGCTGGTAACGGGGAGTTTTTCCTTCCCACTGTCGCCATGTCATAGGGGGATCTTACAATTTAAAGGGCCTTGATTGTTATTGTGATTTGGTACTACTGAACTGAACTCAACTACAGAGCTATGAAAGCCTCAAGGAGCAACTCAGGCTAAAACCCTGAAGACTGCAAACTTCTTTTATCAATTGTGGCAAGGCCATGAACCAAAAAAGGAAGTGTTTGAGGCAGAGCTTACAAGAGTGTTTATGTTATATGGATGTTTGAGTAAAATGCAGCTGAACACACAACCTGAGGCAAATGCAGTGTTTTGAGTTCAAGGTGATCTGAAAATTATCTTTATTTTTTTTAAAAAGCAGCTGAATGGCCTATTGTCCTTTAGCAGCACAAACCAGAACCACACTGGATTCTGAGATGATGGAACGAGGCTGAATGATTAGGTGTTTAGGTAAAAATGAAAAGTGCAAAGAAGAATTACTCAAGGGTGAATTGAATCAATGTTCTTAGCCCTCACAGGCACACTGCAACAATGAAATGTGAATGAAAAAGGCCACTGTCTTCACAAATTCATTTATTGTTAACAGCTGCTAAAGGACCCATTTTCATCAATTTGATAAGGTAATTGTGATTCCCGAAAAAGCAAAGTCCATTTAGGTTTCCTTGAGCATTCGAGAGGTATGTGATTTAGCCCTGTGTTTACTGCTTATGAGGACTTACATCACAGTGGAACACTAGGAAACACCGAGGCCATATTTTCAGCCCGCTTCTCCCAAGTGTCAGAGAAAAAGAGTCTCAAAAAGTCTGTTTTTTGTTGATTTGCTGAAATGTGTCAGTGTCGCAGAGAGTTCAAAGCCTTGGTAACTATTAATCCATCACAGGCTTGGCTCCCTAGCCCCTCTGCTCTGACCTTGGGCAATAAACAGCATTACTGATGTATTACAGGAGCAGAAACTGAATAATTACATGGAGGAGTTGAGGGAATTTGACACACAGCATGACAGGCTGGATGCTGCCAGCACAGATGGGTATAAATAGTAGATGTCATTGGAACTATTGTGGGGTAAAATCAGTGTGGGTAGTGATTATGGATGCAAGGAGTTTCACAGTGCTTAAGGATATTATAAGTACAACTGACCAGATATTCAGGTCCGTATGTTTTCTAGCAAAATTTCAATTCTCAATTAAATTTTTTGCAAGTGAGACTATTTTAAAGAGCTGTAGAGCAATGTGTAGGAATGCCAAGAAATGTTCACACTTGGACTAAAACCAGACATTCACACAGAAAGCTTAGAATCAAGCACCTTATCTCCTCTTGTTGCAACATTCAGCATTTGGGCTGCACAAAGTTTCTGTTACACTCTTAAGTTGCCATTGTCAGCACTAGTTTCAATACTTGCTGAGTCATTAATACCTCCTGCTCTCTTTATCCTGTGTTTGTCCACCAGTGGGTGTCTGCATGGTGTCTGTTTGTCTCTTTCATTTGTCACTGATGGTGACAGCAGATGTCAAAACCAACAGCAATGCTCCATATTCATGCTAGGAGGCTCAAGAAGTAATGTTCATCAGCGTATACCAAATCTGGACATCCAAATATACTGAGTGTTTAGACTATTTTAGAATTGTAGGTTGCAGGTTATGAAATTTACAAGTTATAAAAAGCACAAAACACATAAACATTGATGAAAATATGGAGAGAAAAAAAGCATCCTCTCAAATCACCATGAAGAACAAAGGCAGTTCTGAAAGCACAAGAGGGCCCAGCCTGGTACTAACTAACTGTCCTGTGAGCGTGTACAATATCATGCCGGCTTGGAGCTCACTTCCCCCTCCTTGTGATGACATATGTTTGTTTTGCACTAATTTTTTGTCAAGTGCACATTATATCTTTCACTTTCACCTGTTTTTACCTCTGTGTGTGTGTGTTTCTGAATACATACTAATGTGACCATGTTTCATGCATTGAAGGAAAGGAGCTGGAGCAGCATCTATTGTGCTGCAGTTCAGTGCGTCTGACGAGGAAATTAAAGTGTATTCTTTTGCCCCACCTGCGTCACCCTACTTCTACAGCTGCGCCCCCAACAAAACAAACCGGTCAAACTATATATATATATAAATAAAATAGAGAAAGAACGCTAGTGAGATTGAATTAGGGCATCACAAGTAAGCTTTAAATTTCCAATTCATCAAATTTCACATGCCGAGCAGTCGTAACCTTTGAAAATATTTCATCTTCTTCTCCTTTCCTGTGTTTCTTAGACCTTTCTCCATCTCTGAGAGTGTCGCACATCATTTTCTTCTCTCCCTGGTGAATACAGCAATTTTAAATTTAGCTATGGTGACATAATGTGTGACAAAATGCTCAGAGACATTATATGTTTGCTACTATTTTTTGAGCTATTTGGAAAGTTACATCTGAAATAACCTGCCACTTAAAAAATGTTACTTCATCTATACTCATTTCTTTTCCATAGTGGTGAGATGCTGAACTTTGACATCTGCACCAAAAACTCATAACATAACAACAACATGAGATGTGTTGAAGGTGTGATCAGGACTGTGGTATGTCATTTTCTGATTATGGAGCAAGTATCTCCATGAATGAAAAATTATATCATTCAACAGTATGATGCATTAATCTGCCTATCAGATTTAATTACTCAGTAAATCCTAATTGTTTTGGCCCATTTTAACCCCTGGGTATTCTCCTCTATTTGTGCTCTGTTATTACTTGTTGCTACTACTATTTTACAGTTATTGCTCTAGTCTTTAACCTTTTATGCAATGGTGTTAGTATTGTTCATGTGACCTGGGATAGCTTGATATAAATTTAAAACTCCTTTATGTCTAAAATCCTTCATGCAATTCATTAATAAAAACCACATTGATCAAACTTGTATTTCTGTGTCAGAAAGACAGATAAACCTGCAGAAATTACTTGTCTTAATTTGATTTAAATGTACCTGTTCGCTATTCAATCGAATGTTTTTCAACTTTAAACACCTTACCCCCTAAAAAGTTTCTAGGAACTTTCTAAGTTCCCTTGGAAGTGCAGGATTGTTCACATTAAACTGTCCTTAGTGGCAAGAAAGCCTTGGCGAGCACTGAACTGTGCCAAGTGAGGTTAAAATCCTTGAGACTGGAGCCAAAAACAAATCATACCCAACAAGGCCAGAGCCTACAGTGGGAGGTAGTAAAGACTGACAGGATCTTTTATTTTAAACATTAATTTTAACTAACTAGATTGTATGAATAGGACTTAGTGTTTCATTAAACACATATCAAATACAGAGGACAGGTGTTTTAGTTTAGGTAAAAGAACATTCCAGTAGTATGAGACTGCTGTCAATGAAAGGCAAAACATGAACCCATCATCCCAACACTGAGGAGGGCTTTTCCAGTAAAAACGTATTTTCGCAGGAAAAGGTTCTACATTATTAAAACATAAAACTACAAAAGTCCATGAAGTACATGTTCAAAAGCACAGACTGACTGACACAATAGGAAATAGCATGTTGTGCATATTCATATACAAAGGGATGCTTTGTGTGTCATGTGACTTTTGTTCAACACAAAATGATCCCTGTGAGAGCCACCTCAATAATCAGGGACGTTATTGAGATGATGATAATATATTGATAAAAATCTACGAGGAACATAAAAAATTCAACATCAAAATGAAACATTAAATATAACATATCTAATGTGCAGTCATTACAGTACATATAAATAACAGCGTTAAAATATAATAACTCAAGTTAACTTTTATTTTACTACTCTGTCTAAACCCTGTTACTAACAATTTCCTGCAGCTTTAATGTCTTGTGTTATTTACAATAGTCTTGCATTCTGTTCTTATATTTTTTATATTCCCATTGTATCCCCATTTTTCCATCATCATCATCATCTGATATTTGATTCTAGTTTGATCATAGGGGTAATTTTATGGTCAGAGGATGTATGAAATCCAAGAAACACAGAATCCAAAGCACAAAGCCTGGCCCAACATGCTAAGTTGGATACCAGTTGGATACCAATTATATCCAAATGGGGTTTTAGGTTTTCTAAAGCCAGTTAACACAAATAAAGCCTGACTGACTGAGTGTAAATTGCTTTCTAGTATACCCCTCTGCTGTACCTCTTCCATTATAGGCCTTCTGTGTATATACGCTCCAGTCCTTCCTGTGTCGTTGTGTCTGTTGAGCTACCGTCTGTGTTTCCTGTTTCCTGTCCTGCCCTTGCACTTGTGTGTTTACTGGCACCTCATTGCTGGTTTTGATTTGGGTATTGTTGGGACTGTTTGTATTAAATTCGGAATATATCTTTGTAATAGAAATGGTGTATAGTTGATTCTATTGCAGATATTAACATCCCATTAATGTATTTATTCAATTCAGTTTAGTTTCATTGGTTTTATTGCACCAAATCACAACAACAGTCACCTCATTAATTGATTAATTTATTAACCCTGAAAACATGAAGCTAGCTCTTACCTACTAGTAACTTTTAAAGTAAGGTGAATTATCGAGCAATTAATAAGGATCAAGTGCTGACTCACTTCTATCTACTATGTAAATAGTACACACAGGTTGGCCAAAAAGGTCTTTTGAAATTCATATTATGAAAGTCTAATTCTATTAAGTATGCTAAAGTTATTGTGTGAAAAATTACGACTTCATGAAATGACCTGTCAGTTTTGTATCTCAGACAATTGGATCTCTTCATTCACCTGATTGTTTTCTATCATGTTTTCTTTTGTGAAAGGAGACAAGAAGTTTGCATGAATCATAAAATAATAATTTTTACACTCTTAGCTTATCTCAGCTTCCATTCTCTTGTCCTTGTCTCGTCCTTGTCCACTAAAGTTCTGTGATAAGCAGCTTGAAGAAACTCTGTTAACACCCTTCGTACTGTTTCATAGTTTTAAACCTCTTGTGTCATATCTTTGTGCTTTTTGTTTGCCTCACAAGCTCAAAAACAAGTTTCACTACTACCACTTCTACCTTCCTTCATCTGTCATGACACTTGGAGGTTGAAAAGGTGAGACTGAGGTCTTGTTGACATTCTGAGAGATGAGCTTTAGCGGTGAGCGGTCAGAGGGATGAACTCTGGCTGTTTGCAAGCACAATATCAATAATACATGAGGTGTTTAGTGAGTCTGTGTTCGCCAGATCACTTTTATTTATGGAGCTTCTTCTGCATAATGCGGCTGAAGATGTAATCAGTGGAACAGCAAAGCCGAGTGATCTATGTCTGCACTCTTATCGGATCACTGAAAGGTTGCACGCTGGCCGGGTGGGGACGATATGTACCAGTGTTCCTAATTAATGGTGGACATTGTGTAGATGTAACGGTGTCAAAAACCATCCTCAGCCCTTCACCTCCTTCGACATCATTATCTGCTGTGGCGATAAGAGACAAAGGTGATGTTGAAAAGTGTTCAAGAAAATTTATTATCAAACTTAGAGTCCCCAAGGTGGCTTGGTGTTGATAATTGATATGTATCAGGAGAAATATTAAATCCTCTTATGGAGGTAATCAGGGCAGACCATGAAGAGATGGCTAATCTTGAAACTCTGTCCCTCACAGTGCCCTCCTAGTGTAATATACGAATATTTCTCCAGCATAAGAAAATAACTTCATAACAGTTTGAACTTTTACCTTGTATAAAATATTTGATGAAATTACAAGAAAATGTTATTTTTATTTTTTAAAATTTGTACCAACCCGTTTACAGTCATTAGCGGTAAAACATACTATGTCAAGTTAGCTTATTACTGCAAAATGATGTACAGGGTATTTATGAGTCGCGGAAATGTGGCTGGAAAAGGACCTTAGTTCAAGGAGACCACTGAATAAATGCTCCCACCAGCTAAGTCATGCCCAGTATGAGCATTACTAAGGATGCTTTTAAAACTGTCACTTCTCACATGATATGCTGTTGATTCTCTCACGAAACCCTGCTCGATGCCACACGTCCCTCTAGTTTGAAAACTTTCCCTCATTTCTGAAGTTGGTAATGAATTATAGTTGATAACAAAAAGACATTTATAGTCAGACAAAAACTTGAATATTCAACCTTTTCATGGAAATACGTGAATGGGTGCTGCCTCCACATGTGTGGAGACACAGAAAAAAACTGGCAAAAGAAAGCTTATGGGGAATTTGATTACGGTGAATGAACAGTTGTTTTACAATTGGTTCATGTTGGGTAGCGTCACAAAAGTGTTTTGTGTTTTTGGTTCTTTTATTTTATTTATTTTATTGTGTTTTAGCTTTCTTTGTCTAATGGGTTACAGGTTTGTTCTAAGTTTATATTCTTTGTGTGGTTTATGTTAGAGTTTTAGTCTGC
This sequence comes from Diplotaxodon limnothrissa, assembly GCF_057381915.1. NCBI lineage: Eukaryota > Metazoa > Chordata > Actinopteri > Cichliformes > Cichlidae > Diplotaxodon > Diplotaxodon limnothrissa. Next base: position 9,596,032 of record NC_140612.1, on the reverse strand, counting down.
TGGTATCTGTTTGTGTTGATATCTCCTCTGTATCCCCTTGTCAAGTTCACGTGTCTGTTATGTTTCCTCTTTTACTTTGAAACACTGTCTCATGTCAGTGTTTCTGGTTTTACTTCCCTTGTCTCATTAGGCCTGATTTGTCCCAGCTGTGTTTCCCTCCTGTCTTCCATTTCCTGATTGCTCCTTCTGTGTATTTAACCCCTGTGTTTTCCTTTGTCTGTGTCATGACCTCTGTGATTCTGTACTCTGTGTTCTGTCTGCGAGCCTGTTTATTTTTTTGTATTTTTTCAGTTTAGTTTTTTGGTCCTTTTCAGGAATAAAGCTGTTTTGAGTCCTATCCCGCCTTCACGCAGCTTTCACTTGACAAAAGGATATAGTGGTGGTGTCCTGTACACCGTTATTATTATTTTATACTACTTTTTTCCTGTCACTGTTTGGTTAACACCTGAGAGAACTGGTTGGTTGGACTTGTCTAAAGATGAATAATTTAGCAGTAGGACATCAATGAAAAATAACCATAGTGGTTGATTTTTAAGGAGGTTAATGCCTCCTTAATGTTAATGATCATTTGCTGTTAATGTAAGATTTGTGACCTTTCTGAGGTAGGTCTGGTCACCCTGGTAACTAAGGCTGCGTTCACACTGCAGGTCTTGATGCTCAATTCCGATTTTTTGATCAAATCCGATTTTTTTTTCTGCTCGTTCGCACTACAAATAAAATGCGACAGCAAACGCGCTCTAGTGTGAACGCTCAAAGCGGCCCGCATGCGCAAAAGAAGACGTCACACACAACGCACTCTGTTTAGACCCAGAGCAAACAATATTGTTTGACTGATGGCCCTTAATATAAAGACTTCGGACTTTACGTTTCCCAGTTTTTGTTTTAAGTTATTTTGTTATTTACATAATAATGTAAATAACCTAATAATTATCCTTATTGCTGTTTTAGAGGAGCGGTGCTTCAAAGGATAGCTGCAGATTTCTGTCAGAATCTGCAGATTATACAGTACAAATAAAATGTTCACGTTTCTCCAACGTTGTCTTCCCAACAGTTTCACTGACATCTACACTGGATGGCCAGGAAGCGTTCACGATGTCTTCTCGGGCGATGTCTTCTCGGGCGTCTGTCTTGTGTCAGTGACGTAAAAGACGGATTTAATGAGACATGACCGTTCAAACAGCAGTCGCTTTCTAAAACATCGGATATGTATCGGATTCAGTACCACATACAAAAGTGACCCCTGTCGGATTTGAAAATAACGGATTTGCGCCGTTCACACTGTCATAGCATGATCGGATATGGGTTGCATAGGGTCAAAAAAATTGGATTTGATGCGTTTTTGCCTGCAGTGTGAACGTAGCCTAAGACAATGGAGAAAAAGCTTTACATGGTAAGAGGTAGTAGTCATTTATACTTCTGTGAAACCAGATTTTTTTAAACGATCCTTTAATAACTTGATTCTTTTAAATTTTTGCAAAAATTTTTAATGTATGTGTGATATTTGCACAGGGTATATAAAAAGTTTTTGGTTAGGGAAATAATGTGTAGTTCAGGTCAGGCAAATATAATACTTTTGTAACTGTGTTTAACTGTGTGGAGTTTGCAGGTCCTCTCCATGTCACTTCAGGTTCTCTCTTGGTATTCCAACTTCCTCCCAGATGCTTAATGACCCCCAAATTTTCATATTGATCTAATAAAAAAGTAAATATGTAGCTTATGTAGGGGAGAGGAACCAACTAAGATCCAGAATGGTAGTGGAGCGCAAATGTGTCTGTCTCTAAAGCACTTTGGAGCCTATAGCACTGCTATTGCCTATAAATAAAATAGACATGAATCTATCAACAGACTGTAAATATTTCCATGTTCACCCTTTACTTTGTGTTTACTACAGTGTACATGGGATGGGCATAAAGCATACTGCAATGTGCACATTTATGGTAGTGCTATGGTATGATACTGCATGTGATTTTAATATTGCACAACAATGGAAATCTATCGCACACAAATAAGCTAGTTAACTGCACACCTTGGTTATACATCATACATGTGTTGTATTGGAAGCAATTAAATGTTTGTTTTATGGGGATTGTGACAAGAAAATGATATAATACCACCAGCCTTATCCTGCAAAATAGTGGAAAAATGGGGATATTGGGCTAATGTCACCTGCATTACCTTATGCTGCAACTAAACTGCTAGAAATGGCTGAAATAGCACAACAGAGTTCACATATCTACCTGTGTGCTCTTTGTTTGTTGCTCATGTTAGATTCACTTGCTTAATCATGTTTCTAAACTTGACAGTGTTTTGCCACCATAGAAGCCACGCTGCAATTCCAGATCAATTTTCCAGAACAATTATGATGGATACAAAGTGACAACAGAGGTCTGCGATGTCGTATATAATCAGGCGGGTGGCGATGTGTTTTCTGCCTGTAGTGCTGCAGTCTCATCAGATCACTAATCAGGGAGAAGGCTGCTGGTAATTATCCATCAGATCTCCAAAGTGCAGCAGGAAACAGCAGCAGAGAGTCAACGCTCTTTCTCTCCACCCGCCTCTTCTCTTACCACTGATTGCTGCTGTTTCACAGGAACGCATTAATCAACTCTCTTCATTCAGGTGAGAGCACGTTTATTCATAACACTTGACACCAACCTTGAGTGAGCAGTGTGTTAAATTAAATTTAGTCCACATGTTACATTAGAGATGAGCGGAAATCCTAATGGTATTTGGGTAATTTAGAGTCATGTGAGCATGGAGTGATACTGAAACAAAATGATTATTCAAAAATGCCAGCAGTTACAGAGGATGCTCCATGGGAGTGTGAAATAATCTGACAGGCATGCAGACAGAAACAAAAGTGGGCAATAACATACATGAAACACACGGAGTCCCACTTTTTAGATATTAAGTAGTAATCCAAAGAATGTCAAGTAGACGTGGAGACAGGTTTCATTTATACAGTGATTATCAAATGAAGAGTCTCCCAGCAGCAGATATATTATTTGTTCGTTATTAGCATTCAATCCACAGTAAAATAATTTCATTGTTACTGAATGAAAAAATAATAAACTGTTGATTTTTCTCAGAAATTATATCAATGATTTCTGAGAACATTATGCTTAATTTGTTTTATGTTTCTTTGTCTTCAGAGAGTTAGAAAAACAAAAAGAAAAATAAGCGGGGACTACAGCTCAGGTTTTTGTTTTTCTGTCCACTGCCCAAGAAGTTGCCGGTTACTCCCACTGGGTAAACAAGTCACCCAATCAAAACATGCGACATCACCTCATGAGGCCTGAGATGACAGTTTGAACAGAGAATCCAGTGTTTATTCAGGGGACTGCATTCTTACATAATTTTCAAGTAAACATATAAATCTTGAGCAGAGAAAAAGAAGGAACATGATGTCTGCATTGTGGAGGGTGTCTTTGCCTTTAACACAGAAAACAGGTGAGCAGGTATGGAATTGTAAAATCAGTTGTAGTGGTTCAGAGTACGGAAAAGACTCACAACTCGCACTAATTTCTATAGAGAGCTTCAGTAGATTTTCTTTATATGCAGGCTGTGATCGGCTGATCTGGGCTACTGCTGTTCTGAGGTTTACTGCTCTTTGTGGATTTACACATCTGAATTTAACAAGATGTTTCATAAGATGTCCTGCCTCATTTCCGTCCTCTACACTGACAGTACACTGTTTATACTGTTATTATATTAGACGGTATAAAGTTGGTGTGAAGGTGGAATTCAGTGGATGAATCTCAGCATTATCAGCTTCTGCTAACCTAACTCTGACATGAAACCACAGTCAGTGTGCACAAATGCTTCTTTACTTTAAACCCTTCACATTACAGCAAACTAACCTGCAGAGGATTTTCATGCAGCCTTTAAATATCAGTAAGTCTACCTCGGTTTGTTTTGCAGCACAATTCATAACATAAAAAAAACACATAATGTCACAAGCCTTTTTTGAAAACGTAAGGAGTAGAAAGTACAGATATTTGTTTAAAATTTAGAGCGTAAAAGTAAAAAGTTCTCAAAAAAGAAAAAAAAACAGACTCAAACAGAGTACAGATACTTGAAAATTCCACTTAGCACTGGGAATGCCTGCGCCATTTATTGTGATTATGGTGGATACCAGAAGTTCAAATTTACCTATCTGTGATATGGACTGAGAAACACACAAAATTCAAAATTTGATGCAATCTTGTTGTAATGAATGAATATAGAGACTGAAGCCATTTGCACTCATAAAACACAGTTTGGAAAAATGTGTATCTTACAACAAGTAATAATGAGCTAATCCATGTGTTTCAATGAAGAAACTGAGATTCCGGGTTGGATGATTGTATTATTGCTGTGTTTTGTTTTGTTTTTTTGTACTTCTGTCACAATTGCTTAGGCAATGAAAGGTTGCTGGTTCAATGCCAGATGTAGACAAGGAAGAGCATCTGGTGTAAAACACTTCTATACCTGCTATAGCAACACCTTGTGTCAACACAGCAGCTGAAAGGAGCGTATTCCCTTGTCAAAATCTTCAAAATGCTGTAGCAGAGCTGACTTTGCTTAGAAGTTCATTTGTTTCCGAAACTTCTGTTAGCGATGTGAGTCATCTTTCCAGAACTTGCAGCCTTAAACAAGATGAATTCATTCCTGTCGTGAAAGTTTGGACCAAGAAGTAACTTCTCTTCGCTCTCCAAATGTTGTAATTTGGAAGGAATTTGGCGATTATAAAACACGCTTCCGTTTAGTCAGCTTTGATGTCTATCTGTGTTTAGGCTGATGGAAGCATATTAATACCCATCAATAATGTCACATAGAGCATAAAGAAAACCTTGCCTTAAAAGTTTAGGAACTACAATACATGATGTAAATTTATGTTAATTTAATTTGCTCCAGAGATGCAAAGTGCTGTTGTGTTTCAGCTTCATTTAACAGGGAAACAAAAGACCTCAGCTGCCTCTAAACACTGTTTTTCCACTGCATTTCCTGCACAGCAACAATTTTTTTTTTCATTCAACCAGATTTGAACATAAAAACAATCCTATATACAATGTAAAAGTTTGCTTTAAGGTCGTAAGTGATGATTAAAAGGACATTCAACACAAAGATCAGCCAAAGTAGAGCTGATCTGTAAAAATCAGCAAGATTCTGGTTCAAAAAGAAACACATAAAAGTGTCTTTAACCACCCATCCAAACAGCAATGGCTTTGTTCCAACAGCAGACACAAAAGCAGATAAAAAGCTTTGCATCTCTTCTATATGACTGGGGGACAGAGACTAAACAAGCACTCAGAGGGATGGAGAGGAAGTCGTTAAAAAGCAGTTACGCCACTTAAAAGGACGGTTAGCAGAACCCATATCGTGTAATTTCCCCAGTTGGTCCCAGGAGGAAATTTATTACCCTTTAACCTCTTTAACCACCAGAGACTAAAGCTCTCAGCCAAGGTCTCACTCAGATGTCTGAATCACCTGGGCTGCTTCTGACAGCAGAACCCCAAACTAGCAGCTGTTACAGGACATGCAAGCTATATAGTTTCATTGAATAGTTGCCATTTCTCTCTGTGAGGACAAATAGGAATTCAGGATAACAACAGTAGGAACATTTTTCAAGCATTTTTTGTGTGTTTGAATCTCAGTTGGAACAACATAAAATCCATACATCCTGTCACAGGTAAACACAGTTTCCTTCTGCACAGTGATAAGGCTGGCCAGTCTAATACGGCACAAATTAGTTCCTACGAGAAACTACTTACAGGGTCATGATTTACACAAAGCAACATAGATACTGAGTTTTTCTTGCTTTTGGTTTACATTAATAACTGGCTCTTTTAAAAACAACAACAACAAAAAAAAAAAAACAAGTCGATGACAAGGTGAAGTTTCTCTTTAAATGAGTCCTATTGTGCTTTTATCCTTTGCTTTCTGCCATTGGTATTCTAAAGCCATTCTGGATATTAATGTCAAATACAGTCATTCAACAACATTGTTGCATCACCCTGGTTACAGGTTCTTTTTTTCTGTTTCAGGTCTCATCACATCGGTGCTGGTGTGTGATTGACAGGTGATTTGTGTTAAAACATTAATCTGTCTATTCCCATAATCCAGAGCAGGGAAACACCTCTACTGATGTCATTAAGAGATGCAGAGTATTATAAAATTATGGGATACCTTGTGGATGTAAATACCTTACTCATTTTATGAGTGTGTTTGCCCAAGGTTTTGAGGGTTCAGGAAACATATTCCAGCTTTCAAAAAACCTTTCTTTCAAATACTTAGTGAATAATCAGACCCATCACATTTTTAAGACCTCATAGTAGCACCACACAACACATGTTGAGTGGGAGGCAGAGCCTTGCAACTTCAGGCCCCTCTTTTGTGGAACCAGCTCCCAGTTTGACACCCTCTCTACTTTTTAGATTAGGCTTAAAACTTTCCTGGATCAGGTGACCCTGACTCCTCCCTTAGCTACGCTGCGATAGGCCTAGGCTGATGGGAGCTCGCCTCTTTTCATTTTTATACACCTATTTGGATTTTAATAATTAATAGTCAACTATAACTTTCTCTTGCTCCCTGTTGTCCTGTCTGTGAGTCACAGCAAATGGCCTCCACTCCCTGAGCCTGGTTCTGTTGGAGGTTTCTTCCTCTGAAAAGGAAGTTTTTCTTTCCTGCTGTTTCCACGTGCCTGCTCATGGCGAGTCGTCTGATTGTTGGGGTTTTCTCTTTATTATTATATGAGCTTTCCCTTAAAACATAATGTACCTTGAGGCAACTGTTGTTGTGATTTGGTGCCAAATAAATAAAACTGAACTGAACTGAAGCGAAAAAGTAGCTGCAGCTATAAAGGTTAGTACAGACTGAATAGATTAACTTATGCATATAAATGATGTTGCTATGACTGTTCGGCATTTATAAATGTTCCACTGTCTACAGTCTGCAGTGAATTAATCACACTTTTCTCCATGAACAAGAAAACTGTAAAAGAAGTACAGCATTTTTTGTGTGTCTTTTAGATTTATTATTGGTATGTTGTTAAAGAAAAACATTTGCTTTTAAGAGACTGACTGCAGGCTGAAGGAGCAGAGACTCGGCTATGCAGCAGATCTAGACGTACTGAGACCGGGTACTTTGCAGGAGAACATTTCTCCTTTTCTTGGGATTCACTTTATACACTTTCATTTTGTTTCATCAATCAAAATGCAGACGACTGCTGTTTTGTGTAGAAGACTTATTCATAGTAGTCCTCTGATGGGAGCTGTGTGAAACCACAAAAATTACTTTCTTTTTAAGTTATTTTTTGCAGACATGATCCATACCGTTCCCCTGTTTACCTCTCCACTCATTGGGCATCGCTTTGCTGTTGCTTTCCTTTGATTTTCTAAGCATAAAGTTTGCATTTGGAGCACTTTGTGGTTTCTCAGCTACATTGGAAAAGACAATGCATCTCTTTATTTGCTCCACGGGAAAGACAAAAACACCAGCAGTCAGCTGATGTGTAGAAGAGCAAGTAACCATTTTCATGAAAAATGTATCATCGCATTTGCGTGGATGTTCTATGCTAAAGAGCATCAACAAAGATATTTATTTGAATGGTAATGACAGCTTTTGAGAGAAATGAGCAAAAAAGAACAAATAGCTAAATTCTGCAGTAATGACTTCACATTGTGATGCATGAAACCATTAAGGAAAAAAAAAAGCACTACTTTTTCACTTCTTTGGTCAAAAAACCTCCAATGATTCAGAGTTTTGCATAAAGAGTGAAATATATATGTAACAAGCATCAATACTGAGTTGGTTGGCTTTCATTGCATCATTTCTACACAGCCGTCTCCTTGAGTTCATCCTAATTCTTTTTCTGATTATCCTTAAGGGATCCTTTCTCAAACTGGGGTGCACCTGCAGCAAGGCTAAGATGAGATGATGCATAGCTCTGCAGCAATAGACAAGTTTGTAAAAGGACCACTGGGTAAACATAAAAGGGCCGATGAATGTACACCAGATGTCACAAAACTTGAACATGTTTTTATCTACAGGCTGGGGCGCTGCCAGGCTCGGCTGCCTCGTACATTTGTCCTACACCCCACCCACTGCTAGCCTGCATCACACTGCGCTTAACTTTCAGAGTGAGTATTCTTCATTTTTCCTCTCATATTCCCCATATTTTGTACCCGTGCTTCCTTTCCTTTATCCCGAAGTGAATGGAGCATTAAAGCTTTAACTTTGTGGATTATTTGGGTGATTTTTGGAGGGAACACAGCAGTCTCACTAGTCAAACAAACTGGAGTTTGGGGTCAAACATGCTCGGGTGTGGTAAGAATGTTCTAGTGTGGTTATGTCCTCAGGACACCTATCAGGCAAAGACAGAGGAAACGGCAAAAACAGATGAAATGTCTGCAGAGTGAAAGCAGGGAGATGGTGTTTTATGGTCCGTGTCGCCTTGAGTTCTCGGGCTGGCTGCTCACTGCAGGAGGTACAGGTAGGCAACTTTAAAAAAACCCAAACCTTGGTCTCATTGTAAAGCTTTTATTTTGTTCATGAAAAAGTACACGGAGTAGCATAAAAGCTTTCCGACCAACTCGGTGACAAAGGGTTGACGTAAAGCTTTGGACTGACTGACAGTTTATTATTTATATATACAGCAGGTGTTGAAGTTATGTTAAGTTAAAACAGATGGATTTTGTTTGATTCTTGCACTGTGCTTTGGCTGAGGTTTCACATGTTAACCACGCATATCAATCCTCCTGTCAGTAAAGTCCATCTTCCCATCTTTTAAAACATCCTATGGCTCTGACATCTCGATTTTTTACATAAAAGTCATCATCCTCGTAGAAAAGTGTTTCTTTTTTCTTTAAAAATCAAGCATAAATGTGCCATTACCTTTGTTTTTCTTTTTAATAAATTAATTGTAGCATTTCACAATGGCAGAGAATTTGGATAATAAGCACACAAATCACCATTTATTGTGCATCATTAAATATTATGTACATCAAACTGACACCATCGATTACTTCCAGGGAAATGGAGTCCAACACATTTGCCAGTGTTTCTAGCAAATTATACAACATTTACAAAAAAAAAAAAGGTAACAAAGAAAAAAGCTCAGTGGTATTTTATAAAGCACTGAGAGTAAGTCCTCCTGATCTGTACAGGGCCAGGTCAGTGAGCGGTTATTTAGCAGTCCTGCTAAATAAAATACTCCTTCTGGTTTTCACTGGGAGCGCTCGGAGAATCCGGCTGGCCGCTGAAGGGGAACTCGTTGCTGTCTTCAGGTTGAGCTGCTTTCACTTCCTGGTTCCGATATGTTTCTTTCCTGCTGCATATGAATCTGGCCATCACTGCCAATGCGGACAGGGTGACAAAAATCACAACAGCAATCACCCCTAAAAACAACAGAAAGGTAAAAAGAAAGAAAAATAATTGTTGAATTGTTTCAGATGTTGTGTAATTGTGCTAAAAAACCTGAAAAAAAATTATCGCTCTCTAATTTTTAACCATATGTTAAAAATCACATAAGGGTAGCATGACATGTTTACTTTGATTACACAAACATAGGAAACATACCTAAACATGGGTAAGGAAAATTTAAATGGATCGTTAAGTTGGCCCCACTTTACACCCCGACAAAGTTTTATTCAATTTATTTGAAACTTTTCAAGCTTACAGACAGAATGACACCATGCATGCAAGCGTTACCAAAAACAAAACCTCCTTGGTGGAGGTAAGAGCAGCTTTCTGCAGAGTTGAAGAACGTGCCCACCAGCACCTCTAAAACTCACTTTGTCACATTTGTTTAATCTTTAGCCAAACAAGGCTGCAGCCAAACACTGTGTTTAGATGCACTTAAGTAATGGATTAAAGTCTGCCGTCCACAACAACCTGTCATCGTCGCTGCCCCGCAAATGAGAAATTTGGTTTCTATAACCATGGTGCAGGACAGAGAGAACAACCTGGCAGTTCACAAAGTTCCTGACTGCCTTCAAGCACACATACGACGAAGCAGCAGTGAGTCACACATGCAAAAGAAAGCCCACATAAACACAGTCACAAGAAAAACTGACGAATAACCAAAAAAAGGTGTTCAGTTCTACAGAACTGCATCTTCCCAAAGGTTTTGATTCAACTTTTATAATCTATTGATTTGTTCTTATTCCTGCTGAGAAGAATAGCATTACCTCCAATTAGAGCGGAGTCACTTCTGATGGTGTTGACTAAAGGCTGACCTGGATCCACTGAACCAGGCTGGCCTGCAAACAGAGGCAGAGGAGAAAAATACGTAGAGCAAAGATGAGAAGGCAAGAACATACACACATCTATCTCTATCTCTATATATCTCTACATGTATATATACATATATATATGAAATAAAGTGACAGAAGGTAGAGTTACTGAGAAAGCCATCAGTCAGTACTGAGAGTGCTTGTTTAAAGTCTCAGCACAGCCTTAAAGGACCTCACTACAGTTGTCTGACTAATCTCATCTGCCGCTGTGCCATCACTCTGTCTGTTTACCGAGGAGGATGGTTAATGAGCCAATAAGAAAGTCTAATGAACAGCCATAAGAATAATATTAAAGGCGTACCAGACAGATTCCCACACCAGGAGAAGGTGGGTGGATGGGAGAGGGCTGGCCAATAATATATACATAAACTGAGCATACAGAGGCTGACTTTGCTCCCTGTACCTGATAAGGAGTGTGTTGTTTCTGCTGCGTAGGTGTTGGCTGGAGAAGAGGAACCACAGCTTGATTGTACCAATGGGCCGGTGACAATAACAGGGCTGTCAGGGTGGAGCAGAGCAGCTTTCAGAGGACTGATGGAGTTAAAATGAACACCTGACAGGCAGCCAGTGAACCCAAGCGAGGCCAGCTCGGCCATCTCGGCATCCAATCCATCAGGCTCTGAATCCAGAGGGAGAAACACACAGCAAGGAGAGGGAAAAGGGGGCAGATAAATAAAACCTCGACTTTGACGACAATGAACAACCACTCATTATGTTCAAAGTCTTTGATTGCTTTAACAGAGTTATACAGTTATACAGTATTCGTACACATCAACAGCAATATGATGACAGTATCAAAAGGTTGGGAAAGTGAAGCAAACTTTAAAGAAAAAATAAATGTCAAAGGGCTGTGATGGTCTGCTTGCCTTTGTCACTGCTCTATTTCTTTTCTACTTCCAGCATAGCGTATGAGTGGGGCAGGATAGCAGATCAGGCTAGTTGGAGACACCTGAGCCCAGCGTTTCCTATATAAACCCCACTCTTCCTCACACTTTTGAGTGCTGTTCTTCAACATGTTTCATGGTTTTGAGTCTCATGATAATTCGACCTCAGCACTGTTCACTCATCCACTCACACACCCTTACTCCTTTTCTTAATAATAGCACCTCGTCTGTTTCTGCTTGTTTTAATTCCATGTTTGGTTTTTTCTTAAATGATCATTCAGCATTTATCCTGCATGTTTCTCTTTTTTGACATGGCATCAAAAGGCGGGTTGCGACTGTGTTTTTTGAGATGGGGCATAAATCATAGCATCCAGCATCAAAGCCACACAAATTATGTTGTGTCTGTCGTGCTGCATCTGCACAAAATAGTGGCAATTTAAGTGACTTTGAACGTGGCACGGTTCTTGGTGCCTGACGAGGCTGGTCTAAGTATTTCAGTATTTCTGCTGATCTGATGGTATTATTGGGATTTGTAACACTTCTGGGGTTTACAGAGAATGGCCTGAAAAAAAGGGAACATATCCAGTGAGCGGTGGTTTGCTGGAGTGAAAATGCCTCAGAGGTGAGAAGAGAATGGCTAGACTCTTGCAAGCTGACAGGAAGCCAACAGTAACTCAAATAACCACTTGTTACAAGCAAGATATCCAGAAGAGCTCTGTCAATGCACAACAGGTCAAACTTAGAAGCAAATTGGCTACAAAAGCAGAAGACCACACAAGCTGCCACTCCAGTCACCTAAGAACAGGAAACAGAAGCTACAATTTGCACAGGCTCACCAAAATTGGACAATAGAAGATTGCCTGGTGTGATTCTCGATTTCTGCTGCAACATTCAGATGGTAGGGTCACAGTTTGGAGTAACAACATGAAACGACATGCCTTACATCAACAATTCAGACTGCTGGTGGTGTAATGGTGTCATATTTTTGGGCAGCTGAGCATTTTTGGGCAGCTGAGCATCATTTAAATACCACAGCAAACCTGAGTACTTTTGCTAACTGTCTCCATCCCCGCTTCAGGACACCTACACCAGGAGATGCCGGACTAGAGCAGCGCAGATACTGAAGGACCCGTCCCATCCTGGCAACAAACTGTTCCAACTTCTGCAATCTGGTAGAAGGTTCCGCATCTTCCGGGCAAGGACAGAGAGACTCAAGAGGAGCTTCTATCCCCAAGCCATCCGTGCCCTAAACACACACACCCGCCCTCTCACATCATCTATAATTGACTGAGACAGGACTCTTCCAGACACTAAACCAAGGAACAATGTACATTTCAATTCCTTTAATTTTAAATATGTTTATATTGTCTATCCTGTAAAATAGTCAGATATCTATCCATATTAATGTACAGAATTCACCTGCTTGCTGCTACTACTGCACATTCACCCAGTGTATATACTATATGTGTATATATATATATAATGTTCTTCCTCTACACCCCCCCAATTTTTGCACATGTCGAGGAGCGTGTCAGGCTACATTTCACTGTGTGTTATACTTGTATAACTATGCATGTGACAAATAATAAAGAACCTTGAACCTTGTGACCACAGTGTGCCCTTTTAATGGTTACTTCCAAAATAATAATGCAACATATCACGAAGCTTAAACCACGTCAAACTGGTTTCTTAAACTTGGGCAGTAAGTTCACTACACTCAAATGACCTCCACAGTCACCAGATCTTAATCCAATAGACCACCTTTAAGATTAAGTGTAATGAAAGATTCACATCATGGATGTGTAGTCAACAATCTTCAGCAACTGTGAGACGCTATCATGGCAATATGAACAGTTCTCAAGACAAAAGCAGGGTCCAGCCCAGCATAAAAAAAGTGTACCTATTTCTCATGTGCATACCTCTTTAAGGAGTGAGTCTTACTTTCTAATACAGTCACATCCCCGCTATGTGTGGCAGCAGGTGCTAAATAAAATCTTAAGCAGCTATAAATGTCAGTACAAACCACAATTATTCCTGCAGTGCAATTTGATTACACAGCACATCACTGGCAGTCATCTAAGTTATTACCAGAGAGAAACAACTTTTCACCACATTAATGGGACACTGCAGAGTGGCCTGGTTGGAGAGGCCAGTTTATCAGCTGCATATTTGATCAGGCGTTGAGTTTTTAAATTCAGCGTAAATTGACTTTGATTTAAGTATCTTGTGTCATGTGCATATATGCACGAGTCAGCAAGGTATGACTGAGGACAGGAAAAAAAATAAAAGGAAAAGCTGTGGTGGTAGAATGATGGATGTATTTGAAAGAAAACTAATTTCTTTAACACAGCATGCAGGCTCACAAGTCTAACCACCTAATGTATTAAGAAGACAACATCTCCTCTTGTGAGAAAAAGAATATATATAAAAATATATATTAAAAATTAAAATATGTGGAATTGAACATCTCAAACTCAACATGTATTAGTAAAATTACAGCTGATGTGGCAAAAGTTTTGATACTAATCTTACACAATGAATAATCCTTGGGTGCAAAATGCTAAAAAGAGTCAAAAGGTGTTTATGTAGCCAAACCCTGACAGTATATGAACTGAAAAAAACTTTACTTCCACCTCCTTTCACTGTCTCTGTCTCCTTCTGTGAGCATCTGAATCTCTCCATTCTTTCTTGGTCCATTAGTTAGGCTGATGGATGACAGGGCTGGCAGGGAGCGACAGTATATCAACTATTTTGCTGCCTCTCTGATACTGATATGACTGCCCGAGTCCTCTGGCTCAGCATGGGGGCAGTGGGGTTACATACTAACACAGACTGGGTCAAGAATAATTTTTTTTTAAAAAACGTAACAAGGAGGACCTAAAAACAGCAACAGCATCAATTTATATCTGTTTCTTACTTGTGAACCAAGTACAGGAAGGAGTTCAGTAGCTTCCTGACAAAAACAAAATTCAGCCCCAATTGCTTTATAAAATTTGGACACTGTGCAAATTGTCAATTAAAACAAAATGTAATTTAATCACATTTTATTCACAACACAACACAGAAAGCAAATGTATTTTATGTTCATCCCATTTATCCTCCTCTCCCACTCATTGTCTTATTTCATCAAAAATATCGAAAAAAAAAAACCCTACACGTAGATATATAAGGGAATAGTGAAATGAGAGGCCTGATCTTGCAAAAATAAAAAAATAAAAATGTACGAGTCAAAACTGGTTTCAGAAAGCGTTGCTAATCCCTTGGCTCATGTACTTTAGGGCCAGGGCTAATGGATAAAAGTACTGGGCCACTCGATATCATGGCAAAATAGACACGCCGGTCCAAAGCATGAAATAGATATGAAATAGACATGGATGCAGAAGCAAGGGAAAGTGTTTAAATAGACATTCTTACACACATTAGCCGCCTAGCTTTCTGGCGACTAAGCAGCCTGGAATACACTTTATATGTTTTTTGTTCACTACCAGCCTCTTGGCTTTAAAAAATTTTTCACCCCTGCTAGTGTGCAACTTCTGCATGCAGCAATACAATTCCTGCATGCATGTCCATTTAATACTTTGGAGATTCAAACTGTGGAATGGAGATGGTGGATGTCGTGCCATTTACACATTTTTCTGTGATACTGGGTTGTTTCGGAGCCTTCTACACATTACACCTAAAGAAGCTGTTTGGCAATGGAAACCCATGCCCTGAAGCTCCTGGCGCACACTGTTTGTGCTGATGTTAATGCCAGGGGAGGTTTGGACCCTGCAGTTATTGAGTCAGCAATACGCACTATTTACGGGGTGACCCTGTTCTGCTACTTTAGATGGTCTGCCACTGTATTGCTGAGTTACTATGATTTCTAAATGCTTCCAGTTTGCAATAACAGCACTTACAGTTAATTGTAGAGGGAAGAATTTTGACAAACTGACTTGTTTCGGTGGTGGCATCATATTATTAGAGCACTCAGATTTATTGAGCTGTTTATAACAACCAGTCCTTCCACAAATGTTTGTAAAGACACTGCATTACTAGGAGCTTGATGTTTTACATCTGTAGCTTTTGAACTTAAAACACTTGAATTCAAAGGTTAAGAGGTGTTGCAGCACTTTTACCCTGTGCTACCTCTACATTTTGAGAAACAGTGATTTTCTATTTTAGCAATATAAAATCCTTTCTAACGCCCACAGGTTCTAGCAGCAGTGAAAAATCCCAAGTGATGCTATTCAAAAACAGCGTAGGGAATTCACTTAAGTGTTTCTTTCATAATGAGAACTCCTTGCAGATAAATCAGCTGTGCAACTACTGCAGCAATGCTGAAATACAACATTCTGTCATAGAGGAATAGGGGGAACGGCACCTCCTGACTTCCTGGTTTAGTTTGACCCTACCCACAGCAGATTAGATTTATTATTTTTTTTGGTTGTTATGCTGAATTGAAGGTGCTGACTCCAATCTTCTAAGTAATTTGTTCTTTTCATTCTCTCCTCATTACCATACAAAGTGAAGGACCTTTTTCTGAAGTTGTTATGATTACAGCTGTCTGAAGCCTCGCTCAGCTAGACAGATATAAAGACTGTGTTACTCACCGCCCTGATACCACAGATAAAACTGCACAGACATGCAGGTATATTTTGAACTTCTGCACTAGTGCCATTTACACAATTATCTTAACCTACCATACTTTTAGATGCATCTACATCGCAGTGACTTTCGCAGAGTGCTGTCCTTTTCTAATCTCTTCAAGAGAGTGACCAGCTGAATATGGATGTTAGCTTGATTTGCTTCACAGAGTCACAGCTGTTGCTTGGGCTGCAGCTTTCCCTCTGTTCCAGACAACATGATGACCAGAGAACAGCACAAGGATCCAGAACACCACTTTGCCACATGAGGCCAAACATCTCAGTACTGTTATTCAAATGAGCCGGTACTGGTGCATGTCCTAAGATAGCCACACTCACCCTCCACTCTGCCCAGTATGAGTGATTTGATGCTGTTGAACTCCACATCAGATGTCAAGTTCAAGTCCTCTCTGGCGTTCTGGTCAATCTGAAAACAACATTAAGCAAAGACTTTTATGTCAAGTGTTTAAATGACGACGGCTATGTGAGCCACAGTGAAGGAAAAAGCATAACATGTGAGGATTATATGTTCAGCCTGGAGCCTGATCTGCATATTCTAATGAGAGGCAGTCTGAAATGTGACTGTGCGATTCACAGCAGCTGAGCAGGAAAATACTGAGGTAGTAAACGTGTCTGAGAGCGATCCTCTCTATTTAAAAAAAACAAGCTAGGAAACAATGACATTTGGGCTTTAGTCTCATTTGTCAATAAGACATTTGCTAATGCTGAGACTTAAGTGGAGCGATAGAAAACAGAGTGGTTGTCATAGCTTGACTACAGAGAGGAAATCTGCCATTTATTATATTTTATTTTACTTCCGAAAGCATCCTTGTGGTCAGGGTTGGTTTTTAAATTAAAGAAATAGCTGCAAGCATCAGCCCACAATACTTCCCTTCCACTCAGAGCCTGCCAGCAGACTCCTTATAGCACCAGCGGCTAAAGCAGTGTGAGCAGCAGATTAATTAAACAATGTACTCTTTAGCTCTTAGACTTAAATGTTGGTGGAGTTCTGGGGGAAGAAAAACCTGTGTGTCATTCCATTTGGTGGTAACAGCCCGGCTTGCTTATGTCTGCAGAAGCAGCAGAAACCGGTAAGAGAGAGTAAGAAAAATCTCCCGTGTGTTTGTATTCACCTGCACAGAGACGATATCTGCCAGTCTCCTAACAATCACTGTGTGCAGGCGCCCATCAGCCACGTTTATGACTCTGCTTCTCAGCGTCTCCACATCTCTGCCGCTGTGCAGCTTGTACCTCAGTTCCAGCTCGTCTTCACAAACACAAAGCAACAGTACAATTGTAGTCGAATGGATACAGAATAAAACAGTCAGAAAGTCAAAAGTGGTCATTTGGTCAAAGTGTTCTCAAACGATGACAAGAACTGTGTTAGATATGTGTTAAATATAATGTTACTAAAGACCACAAACAACAAAGTAGATCTATTCATGGAATAATGCAAAATATGAATCCGTATTATTCTTTAAATGGTAATCTTTGGCCTCAACATGTCTGCAGTTACAGTTGCAGTTGGCACAAATGGAGCAAAGCCTGTGATAAAGTTCAAGTAAATTAGTTTAACTGCACTGTGTCAGACATGCACAACATGCCGCACTCTCTTCATATCCTATCCCTGCAAAATCCTCCTCCTAACATGCTAGTGTCCCTCCTACTATGTATCGTGTTGAAGGGTTGAAACAGCAGGCAGTGCTGCACCTCGCCCACACTTGTAAATCTTTTTCTCATGACTTCCCTTATTATAAACGCAGCAAGTGGTGAGCTCAGAAGCTAAATCTGACTGTATTCTACTGCTATAATAAATGTTAGATGTCTGACTAAATTGATGGTCTCTCATTGCATCACCTCCTCTAACTACTCATAATCTGACCAGACAATACAACTGCAAATTTTCTCAAACTTGAAAACAAACAAGTTGACGTGCGGGAGTCGAGTTCTACAGTCACCTGATTCACAATATGGTTAATGGGATGTTATCCACATAGCAAAATTGGTATGGCCCGGATCTGGCCCACACAATGTGCTTACACATGGCCCACATACCGCAGAGCATGATGGCCCTTTGATGGCCCAGATCAGGTTTGCCAGATGTGGCCCACACGAGGGCCAGCACAAGGCCAGTTGCAGACGCACTGGTGGTCCTGCGCTGGCCCATGTGTGGACTACGTCTGGCAAACCTGATCTGGGCCACCAAAGGGCCGTCATTCTTTGCAGTATGTGGACCATGTGTAAGTTGTGTGCAGCCACGGGCCAGTTGCAGACACACTGCTGGCCCTGTGCTGGCCCAGACCAATTTCCGCTCTGGCCCCAGATGTCAGCCTAATGTGTACCTTAATCAAGCCATGTAACAACAACATGTGCCAGAACATGCAAAGGTAACATGACAAAACTCTGTTCTGACAATGAATGGACTGACTCTTATATAGCGCTTTTCTAGTCTCCCGGATTACTCAAAGTGTTTTATACAACATGCCACATTAACCCACTTTCTCTAAACTGAGTGCTTCCTAACTGCATACTCTTGACATGCAGACTGGAGGAACCAGGGATCAAACTACTAACCTTCTGATCAGTAGACGACCTGCTCTACCTCCTGAGCTACAGCCACCAAGTAGTAAACGCAAGTAAACCCTCACTAGGTTTTGGATAAAGTGTACACTCACAAACCTGTCAAACCTGCATTTGAAACGTTGGCCACCATAGCAGTATAGTATTGCAACATGGCATTTGGGTCTTCTAAGTAAAATAGGAAAATAGGAACATAAATAGTACCATCATTGCCAGACATGGCCCACATCTGGTTGACATACACCCTGTCATGACACCGGTCAGTCAAAAGTGCCAGCTTGATGCCAGATCTGGGCCAGACCTGTTTTCTAAGAGCCTGGGCCACATAAACCAAACCACAATTGACCAGAAATGTCATGCCATCACATAGACAGTGCCATCTATGCCAGGCCTTGCCCATATCTGAAAGACATACGTATCATGCCAGAAGTCAGCCTGCAGTGCCGGCTTGATACCAGATCCGGGCCAGACCTGCTTGCTATATGGTTGGGGTTATTAGGCCAAAAACTCGGGTTAGCTCGGGTAGTAGATGAAAGAAACTATTGTTTAATAAAACCAAAGAAGAAAACAAGCCACATATCTGAATATTTTAATAGATCGTCTACAAACCACGTAATACTGTAAGAATTAACACTTTATAATAATGGATTGGATTTATATAGCGCTTTTCAAGGCACCCAAAGCGCTTTACAATGCCACTATTCATTCACTCTCACATTCACACACTAGTGGAGGCAAGCTACAGTTGTAGCCACAGCTGCCCTGGGGCAGACTGACAGAAGCAAGGCTGCCATATCGCGCCATCGGCTCCTCTGGCCAACACCAGTAGGCAGTAGGGTAAAGTGTCTTGCCCAAGGACACAACGACCAGGACAGAGAGCCCAGGGATGGAACCGGCGACCTTCCGGTTACAGATGCGCTTCCCAACCCCCTGAGCCAATCTTTATATCTAAGATTAAACTCCATGATACAAAATTGATCATGTTTCACTGTTACATTTATATCCCTTGGCTGCGGATATAATTTGAATGTTCTGAGATTCTTGCAGGCTTAAAAGATGAACAGAAATGATAAGAAATAATATTTCTTTAGTACTACACATATAATTTGATACTCTATGCTATTTCGCTCATTTTGACTTTTTTTCAGTATGGGCTATTAGTGATTAATTCCCTTATCATAAAGCCATATATTTATAATAAAAAGACTTATAGCTGGAGCAGTGTCTGGAGCAGGATTTCAGTGAATGAGTCTTTTTCTGTGCAGTAGAAGGGGCCTTTAGGAAATTGCTTTGATTTGTGCTTTGGCACAATCAAAATAAAACTCTCCCTGGGATTTAATTGGATACTTCAGCAAGAGTTCAGATACTTGATATTGGCTTGATCAGCTAATTTAAACTTGCTTTCTTTGTGTCATTAAAAAGCTTCAATATTGTGTCTACAAAGCAACAACAACTCTATTCATAACAAAAAAGGATATTTTCAGTAGCTTAGACGATAAATCCAGATATTTTAATCAGCCCCTTTGGAGTTTTGAATCTGATTGGTATTTCCTATTATTCCAGTTTACTTACTTTGAATACAATGACAAAACAACCACGACAAACAAAACAAAGAAATAAAAATAAATAATTTAAAAAAGACCCCCCTCTCAAAAATAAATGATCATTTTATTATATCTGCACCAGATATTTTTTTTCAAACCCAACCCGACTAGTCAGGCTCTGTTGGAAAAAAGCAGCATAGGACAGACAGAGAGGGAGGAGAAAGCAAAGGAGAGAGGAGAGGCTTAATTCAACAAATTGCAGGAACAATGAGATGAGAAAATAGGTTGCAGAATTAAAAAGACGCAATCATTTATCAACAAAAGACAGCCAAGAGAAAATGCTATCTGAGAGTCCTCACCATTTTTGTTGATGAGCAGGATCAGGTACTCTCTGTAGAACGAGCTGACATAGAGCAGAAGAGCAGGACTCTGATTGGTACTGAAGCTCAGAGAGATGTTTTCTCCTCTTAGTGTGATATCTGAGTAGATGGATGAAGGCAAGCCACTGCTGTTCCTGCTTAGTTCAAAGGGCTCCTTCAGGATGTAGGTGATGGATGTTGTTGACTTAAAGGTGGCTGAAACCTCTGGGAGTTAAGAAGTTAGTGAGAAGTGTCACTGTCGGAGCTGAATGTGCTGGTTTAAAGACTAAATTCAACTAATGCTCTTTGCAAATTCTGTTTTGATGATAAGCATCACATCAACTGAAGAAAGTAGAAAATATTTTTTAAAACTCCAGGTGGACGAAATGGATGCAAAAATTCAGAGTTGACGTCTTGAGCTTCATATGATAAAGCGAAGCAGCAAATGGTTGAGATTAGGGAAACAGTGTGGCTTTGATTAAATGTTAATGAGCATCTGGTTGAATACTTTAGTAAATTTTGAGTTTTGCAGTATCTGAAAATGTAATTTAATATCTGGCTTAAGGTCTTCTCTGTGATCTCCCTGATTCTGCAGTATCTTCTCAAACTGCCTATCTACACAGTCCAGACAAAGCAAAGTAGAGAACAACAAAGGAGGTAAGTACTTTTTGATGAATAACTCAACAAGTTGCTTTGCGAGTTAATCAGCAGTTTAAACAGCAAAACATACTTTACCTGTGGCATTTTATCAGGGCAAGCAAGGCAAGCATTGTTTAATATCGGCATGATTTTTTTTGCCCCCCACCAAGATTTGATGTATTTCCTAAGTCTTCCTTTAAGTTTGTGTTTTGAGCAGTATATAAAGAAATGCAGGTTGAGATTGTTTGCATAATATTGTATATTAATGCCTCTTCGGTGGTCCATACGGTTAAGATAGGTCACTGAGTGCTTTGCCTCACACAAATTAAAACCTGCTCTATTCCACTCCCCTTCTTGAAGTTTTTTATTATTTTTTTTTATGGAAAACTTGAGAAACTAAATAAAATATCAAATTTCCAAAAGTTTTTATTTAGTTTCTCTTGTTTGCTCCTTCTCTCTAACAGGCATGTCAGACCTGATATGCTTTAATTACCCCCTATAACAACAACTAAGTGCAGTCCAAATGTATGGACAGTGTGTGTCACGGCCTGGAGGGTCAGCTGGTCGCTGATCAGCTGATTTCTCTCTCTATCTCTCTAGTTCTCTCTCTCTCTCTCTCGCCAGGGCGGAACTCATTATGGCTTCACGCCCTTGGCCCGCGCCCTCGGAGGAGGAAACACCTGTGCCTCATCAGTGTGGATGGCATTTAAGCCAAGAAGCAACGGCTATTCTTCGCTGGATGGTTGTGAGAATCGCGTCAGTGAAAGTCGAGCGTCTAGCAAATGTTTTTCCATGTAGTTGTGTGTTTCTTTGTGTGCAGAGTCAGACCCTCTGGACTGTTTTCCCTGGTGTTCCCTGAGCGACGAGTGTTTGAGTGGATTCATGTTTGGATTGTTTGGACAGAGGCAAGAGTGTTCACCTGGATTTCCCCCGGAGCCCTGCCCCTCTCACCTTTTGCCCCACACCTTTGGAGATAGCACTGCCCTGTACCTTTTGTATATACACTCATTGGACATTGTTCATTAATTAATTCTCCTGTGTGCATCAATCCCCGGAGTCCAGCGCGTGAGTCCACCTTGTACACCGTGACAGTGTGTTTGTGTCCTCTAGTAGAAGTTGCAACGTAGCATTACCAATACCAGAGTTTGTGTTTTCATTTAGCTCTTCCACTGCATATAGTGTTTCTCCACTGCGTGCCCTGATCGCTGCCATAGCAGATTGTAGGCTAATATTAGCTGCCCTTACCCTACTGCTTTTAGGAAAGGTCAAACTCATTAACCTGAATAGTGTAACAAGACAACACATGGTCCTGATCTTTTCTGGTGTAACATTATGTGTATGAATGACAAAGCATAAATCAAACTTTTAATTCAAAGTTTTATACTTTTTTCTTCTTTCTTTCTTCTATTTCCATGTTTACTATAACAGTGAGCGTAAGAAGATGTTGTTCCATTGAGAGTTTCACTAATGTAATGCCTGTGACTGATATATGAAATTGGCCAGCAAATCTCTTTTCCTTTATTGGAGAGCAGCTCTATAGGATGCACAGACTGAACTGTCAAAATAAAGTGCCATAAAAAAACATAATAAGCTGCTGTTAAGACAGAAGGAAATCACTCTTGATTTTCAAAGTCATTCAAAAGTTGGTACAAGTGTTATAAAATGTGATGAAAGCATCAGGAATATATAAATGTATAAAGTACTAAGATGTTCATTTATTACAGAGAAAGAGAAAAGAAAAAGTGTCTAAACATATTTTCTTGCACTTATAAAATGTTACCATTAAAGCCTTAATCAAGATATCAATCATCCCAGAATGCTGATTCTATTTTTCTGGACGTAGCGTTTCAGTGGGAGAAACATATGAGAGTCAGAAGACGACCCTTGGACAGGTGATGAAATGTTGGACAACACTACATCCAAAAGAACAGAATCAGCTTACTGTGATCTGAACCGGACACTTTCTAGGTCTCTCAATATTACAGGAATATTATGCAGGGTTGTAAAATACAAAACTGTGTTTCAGAATAACTATCTTCAAGCGATCAAATACCACCCTAATATTTCTTTTTCATTCCTTATCTCATGAAAGATCCAGCATCTAAAAGTGTACTCTGCCTTTCTTAGACACAAACCTATAATGAATTTTATGCTGAATTAGTCTTTCATCTCTTATGCACAAAAAAAATGAAATTGTCAAGGCAATAGTAGGGACAAAAATATGGAGGGAGCCAATTTCAACTCTAGAGATTTCCTTTCAATTTCATTATGATATCAGACCATGGCTCCCTGAGGTGTTTGCTGCTGCAGCTTGTGATCTTAAAATATTAGTCGTTCTTGTCTGGAGGCTGCTGGATATTGAGATTTCTGGGTCTGCAGTTATGAATAAAGTTCACGTTAATACTTTTGTTTAATCTGATAAATATAGAAGGAAGCCTTGCATTTGCTTTTAAAATATATTTAGTAAGGCACAGAGCCAGAGAATGTGCACATCCTAGCTTGAATTGTCAAGGACTTTGACGGCGACGGTCACTGCGCACTGCTACAGTGGTGTTATATCAGTCAAAAAGTAGGCCAGCTCGAAAGGAGATCTTGCTCTCTTCTTCTTTTTCTTTTTTTGACTCGAATGGATACCATGATGTATGAAATAATTATCATACTGTATTTTATAAGACTTAAAAGAAGGTATTAAGACAATAAAGTGATACAGTGTTTACTGAGCTCATAAATCAAGTGATCCATAGCCAGAGATGGGCAGTAACGTGTGTAATCCGATTACTTTTTTTGAGTAACGAGTAAAGTAAGGGATTACTATTCCAAAAACGGTAATTAGATTACTGTTACTTTCCCGTAAGCACGCTGCGTTACTGCGGTACTAAAACCGTGATTTTCTTGCGAGAGTGTCTCATGACAATGACATTTATTTGAAAGACTGAGTGTAAACACAAAAAATATTTTATTTTATGTGCTGGAATGTGCAGAAAATAGGTTTAAATGTTAAACAAATTTCTTCCAGTCAGTGAATGTTGCATATAATTTAATTTTTGCTTGATGCATAAAGTTAAAAGATTAAAACTAATAAAACAAGTTTTAAAAAGAGACTTTTCCATTTGATTACATTTTGTATGATGGATTATGCAGAAAAAGCAGAATTGGGCTGAAGGATCTATCACTTTATCACCTATTCAGGTTGTAAATCGTGTTTTTAAAAAGTAACTAAGTAACTAAGTAATTAATTACTTTTGAAAATAAGTAATCAGTAAAGTAACGGGATTACTTTTTGGGGGAAGTAATCAGTAATTAGTTACTTATTACTTTTCTCAAGTAACTTGACCAACACTGTCCATAGCACAATTTTCTCACAGGCGTACATGCAAATAAAAATGAAAGAAGGCAGGTTTGCCATTAGGTTTTCAGGCCAAGAAGTCTTTTATAAACAGTCTGTACAAAGAACATCAATGAATTGAGTCTATGGATCTGTGTAATCAGTGGCAGAAAGTCTCCACTGTCAGTGTGAGTGTCTGTACCTTTGTGGCAGAAGGCTCCAGTGTAGGCCGACTGTCCACAGTCGCAGGAGAAACCGTTGGCTTTTTCCTCACAGCGACCCTCGTTCTGGCACAGCGAGCCATAGCTGCTGCAGTGGCCTGGGCATCCAGGTAGGACTCCAGGCGTGATCTTAGCTCTCTTCTCCAGGTCCAGAGTGACGCCATTCAGCTGCAGAGAGCGGATACAGCCCAAAAAGCCTTTCTGTCTGGATGCAGTGCCTCCTGCCAGGAAAGAAATAACACTTGATACACCATTGCTCTTTTTCTGCCTACTCAGACTCAAACCTCTTAATGTAAGTTCTATGCAGTACAGACTAGTTCCTATAGACTGCAGATCTATAGTTTTTCATACTTCTCAGCAGTAAATTATGATTGACAGCCATAAGTTGCCACTGTGGCACAAGACCATGTCTGCACTGCAGGGCAGACACAGTCACACAGCCTAAAACTGGTCCTCGCTGTTGGACTAACTACTTGGCTGTTGAGCCATCTGGTGTGCGCGGACGAATCCCTGCTTCCTTTCATTTTCCTATTAACATTCGAATATAGGCAGTTCACACAGGGTCTGGGCAAAATTACAGTTCCAAGCTGGCTGCATCCATTCCTGACAGTTATTATTGTTTTCATAGACGGTTATTGGCAGGGTATTATTGTCACAGTCAATGTTCAGCCAAAGCGGCTTGTCATTCCACAAAATCGATAACCTCTGTGTGGCTCTGACTTCCTTCTGCAACAAAAGTTATAAAACGCCTACACATTATGAGCACACATGGCAGGAAAATTAATTAACGTCTTTTAACATGTTCTGTGAAGATAAGCTTGACTACAAAGAATGAAATACAGAGAAAGGAAAGCTCCTGCTCAATGATGATTTAAAAAGCCAAATCTACACCATGATTCTATAAAGTACTGGTTGTGACTGTTAAGAAAGGAAGAGATCACAGTGCACAAAAAGAACAAGGACGGGGTCCTGAGGGGTGCCACCTCTGACCAAGGGAAGAAACAAAGGACACACGCTGCCAGAGGAAGAAGTCCTGTAGGAGTGAAAGGAAAAGCCTTGCATGACAATATGAATTTCAGCCATTTAAGCAGTTTTACTTTCCCACTTTATGGTGAATAATCCAGATCCCTGTTTTAACTCCAGTGCAACAACAAGCTCAGAGTGGTCTTTTTAGGTCATTCGTACATGCTTGTAAGTGCAAAGGGGCTGACTGAAGTGAATTATAAATCAGATGAAATGACGTGACTAATAATTTCACTCTCATCCAATCACCGGTCTCCTCACTGTACAGCTGAGACAATCACAGGTTTCAACAGCTCAACAACTGAGAGGTTGCTTCTGGAGAAATTATACAATGCTTAACAAATGTATTAGACTATCTGTGAAGAACAAGGAAACACAAATAATTGAGAAATCTGTCAAAAGAAAACTTGTTTAAAACTAAAAATTTATTTATTTTTTTAATTGAAAAATTGAATTGCAGGTTCCAATCTGAGCCTGGAAGTCGAAAATTAATCAAGGACTAAAACTAATTGTTCTGTTTATTAATGCAAGTTAATAACTGCAATTTGGCAACTTTATCAGAAGATAATAACATATTTCCTCTGTCTCTTTTCTTTCACGAATGACAACAATGGTTATATTGTAGCATTAAAAATAATAATTTTGATTAAAGAGCTTGCACACAGTACTGCTGTTAAAAGAATAGTAAGAACAGTGAACTACAATGCTTAGTATTCAATGCTGCAATGCTTAATGCTTTGGAACGGCACTGCTAAAATCAGAGGCTGAGTATTTTTCCACCTTTGTGTCCTACTGCCTTTGAATGGCTGCAGACATTTAATAAATGGAGGGGAAAGTTTTTAATGTAGCACAAAACGCATTGCAGGCTGATTTTTACCAAGTGTGCTTCCTGATCGAAGCAGCCTATGATGGTTTGCCTAGTCCTGCAAATTTTCACTCTTGGGGGAAAGAGCAACACGCCTTGGGTACAATGTTTGGGTGGAGGATTCAAACCCATCTTCAGCAGCTGCCCAAAGAAAGGATGCTCCCGGTGGTAGCACATTCAGGTGCACAAAGCCCTGTATGCTTCAAGAAAAACTGAACAGGATGGAGGTGGACCCCTGCCTGGTGGCTTGGATCTCCGACTACCTCACCGACAGACCACAGTACGTCAGGCTGAAGGACATCACGTCTGACACAGTGGTCAGCAGCACAGGAGCACCACAGGGAACTGTGCTGTCCCCTCTTCTCTTCACCCTGTACACCTCTGACTTCTGCTACAACTCTGAATTATGCCACATTCAGAAGTTTGCAGACGACACAGCCATCATGGGGTGTATCTGGGATGATCAGGAAGAGGAGTACAGAAGTCTGGTGAGGAACTTTGTCGCATGGAGTCACACAAACCACCTGCAACTCAACACCTCAAAGACTAAGGAACTGGTTGTGGACTTCGGGAGGTCTAGAGCAGGTCCACTGCCGGTTCAGATAGAGGGGGAGGAGGTGGAGGTGGTCAACAAGTACAAGTACCTCGGGCTGTGGGTGGACAATAAACTGGACTGGTCATGCAACACAGAGCACCTGTATAAAAAAGCCCAAAGCCGACTGTACTTCCTCAGGAGGCTGAGGTCTTTTAACATCTGCAGGAAGCTCCTGAGGATGTTTTACCAGTCGGTGGTTGCTGGAGTACTTTTCTATGCTGTGGTGTGCTGGGGGAGCAGCACAGCAAAGAAGGACTCATCCAGGCTGGAGAAACTGATCAGGAGGGCTAGCTCTGTGGTCGGCATGAAGCTGGACACTCTGGTGACAGTGGCAGAGAAAAGGACATTAAAGAAACTGATGGACATCATGGACAATGCCAGACATCCTCTGCACACGGCCATTAACAACCAGAAGAGTCTGTTCAGTGACAGGTTGCTTCTCCCCAAGACAAGAACTAACAGACTTAAAAACTCCTTTGTCCCACACGCCATCAGACTGTTTAACTCCTCCCTGGAGGGGAGAGGGAGGGGAAACAGGAGGACAAAGGAGGGAACAACTAAGCTGTAGTGCCTCTTCACCTCACTGTGCAATACCTTTTGTGCAATACTTTTGTAAATAGTCAACGGTGCAATAGACTCAATACTTGAAATGTGCAATTCACTTGTATTTTTATTTTTATTCCTATTTATTCTATTTATCCCCTTCGTATATTTTATTTATATTGTCTCTGTATTTATATATATGTGTGTGTGTATAACTCTGTAACTTCTGTCGGTGCTGTGCTTTTTTGGAAATCGAATTTCCCAGAGGAACCCACCCGAGGGATTAATAAAGTTCTATCTTATCTTATCTTAAAGCAGATGCTGAGATAGCAACCTCAGCAGTCAGTTACAGCAACAAACATAATCCCAAGAACACCAGCTCTTTGATCAAGGCTGAAGAGAAGCGCCTCGCAGCTAAAAGCACAGACAGACTTTCCCATCTTGGAAGAAGATTGGCAGATGGAGCGAAAGACCCTGGGGCATACTGCCATATCAACACTCCGCTAGAATACTGGCTGTGAGCTGACTGAAGCGAGCTGCTGAGGCTTTGTAAGATGGTCATTTTGCAGAGTTTTGACCTAATTCAGCATAGCTGGGCATGTGAAAAAAACAGCCTGATAATATATATACTGTAGCTTCGGAAAAGAAAAAAATCTACTGATTTCCT
Source organism: Diplotaxodon limnothrissa (assembly GCF_057381915.1). Classification (NCBI taxonomy): domain Eukaryota; kingdom Metazoa; phylum Chordata; class Actinopteri; order Cichliformes; family Cichlidae; genus Diplotaxodon; species Diplotaxodon limnothrissa. Next base: position 9,567,888 of record NC_140612.1, on the reverse strand, counting down.
GAAGTTTCTGCTTTACACAATAAATGCATATCCATTTTCTGGTGCTTATCCTTGTCATGTTTGAGGGGGGGCTGAAGTCTATCCCAGCTACCATAGGGCGAGAGGCAGGATACACGCTGGACAGGTCGCCAGTCTGTCGCAGGGCTAATGCAAAGAGACAGACAACCATCACATCTTTGGGAAATGTAGATTCACGTCTTTGGACTGTGGTAGGAAGCGGGAGCACCCAGACACAGGGAGAGCATGCAAACTTCACACAGAAAGGCCTCAGCCAGGTGGTGGAATCACAATCAGGGCCTTCTTAAGGTCCTGAGCATTAAGAGGATTTATCTACTTCATCCAGTTGTCCACCTGCACTTGGTGCCAAACTCTGCACATTTCATGTTGTCTGGTTGCTGCACACGTTGGTTTTACTATATGTGGAAATATTATTATATGGAACACAAAAAAAAGTGTGCACAGTGTAACCACAGTGAATTTTAAATGGAATGGCAGGAAGTAAGGGGGACTGATCATTTTTACCCTGGTGATTTTTTAGGCATCCATCTATAAGGGACTGTGTCATGCCAGAGTACCCACACAGACACGGGGAGAACATATAAACTCCACGCAGAAAGGCCCATGCCAGATGGTGGATTTGAAGTTTCCTCTGCTTGGTTTAACAGCATTTGGGAATTTTTTTTAAAAAAAGACATGGGGGGCTCATAATTATGTTCTCATCTGTATAATTCAGACACAGAAATATTTCGAGCTTTAAGTCCTGTGAATTTACTGATTATCTGCCATATAAATACAAAGCTGCCTTCCTCTGTAAAGCCTTAAAAGAATCAACCAGAAAACAAAAAAACTATTACACAACCATGACCAACAGGGTTATGAACACTTCATTATCAAGCTACAGAGATTTAATAGCCCCATACTCCTTCACCGAAGCAGTATGCACCATTAAAGTCAGATGTGCCGTGTACCAGTACGCTCACCTATGATTTATTAAAGCATTGATTAATGTAGCTACATCCTAGGCCAAGTAACAATAATGCAAAACATAACCCATAGTGACATCCTGCTTAATTTTGCTGAATTGTATTGTTCATAAACTGCAAGCGTAAAAACAAGGAAATATTAAGGTTTATTTATTTAAACCAGCAAACATAATTTCTTATTAAGTTACACAATTTTATATATTACAAATGAGATCCATTATTCATAGTAATACAGATGTCTTTGCAGTACTGTGAATTATGATTCCACAGAGGGCGTGTTGTGAACACTGGATTAACAATAAAGCTGCAGAAAGAGCGCAAAGGCACCCAAACACTGACGTTTTACTGAAAACAGAGTCAAGACAGACAAAAACACCTTCTTAAAAAGTATTGTCCTTCAAAATCCTTTTAATCACATTTCTGTTCAAACAAATGAGTCCCCGTGTGTTGCCGGTGAATCCCGCCCAAGTAAAGAAAACGACTGATGTTCGTTTCTTTTTTAGCTGTTCAGAGCGGATTATTAGCTTAACACTACCAGCAACTCAATTCCCACTTCGATCTCTCTGCAGCCTCTCAGTCTCATCACACTTTGTTCAATGGTTTTGTTTCTCTTCAAAAAATGTAATACCTACAAAAATAAATGAACCAATGTTATTTGAACAAAGCCAAAGCCTTACAGTACAAGACTGATTTTCAAGCACAGTTCAGATAGATTAATGTGTAGGCATCTGGATGTGTTTGGAACAGAAGTGGTGAATTTAAGAGGAAAATGGTGGAAAAATGTATGCAACATCTCCTAAAAATGACCAAAAGCTATTGATTTAATAAAAGAAAGCTCAGTCAGTTTAAACTGTAATGTTAAAGAGGCAATATTACATTTTTTAAAAGAGTAAGTGTCGCTCATACAGTTAGGTTTATCTCCTCTAAAGGATAAAGCTGCTTCTTACAAATCTCATGAAAAGAAAAAACGGTAATAAGTATACGCATGTAGCCAAAGTCTGACATCGCTCGTTCCCCTGTGCTGCTGAGCTCTGCTAATGCCTCAAAATACACAGAGCTGCATTGTCACACCAGGCGACATGCTCCTTCATTGAACACAAGTGATTTATTTTGATTCAGTCCCACAAACACTCCCCTGGTAGTATAAACACTCACTAGAAGACCAAATGACAGCGTCAATGTTTCCTGTTGTTTTGGTAATGTTTGTTAAAAACAACATCACATAGCTTCATTTGCCATTTGAATTTACATGTAACTTTAAAAGTGTGACCCATTTTCATTTGTGTTTCAGTGGAAACTAACCGACGTTTGGTTACACGGCCACAGAGTGGGTAATGATGAAAGTCAGACAATACATCTGTTTGGTTTTGGTTTCTTCTCAGGATTTATTCGGATTTAACATTTAGGTCCCATGGGTCACCTACCAGTTGCCTCTGGCTGTCCCAAGAGCGAGGCTGAAGAACAGGGAAGGTATTTTCAATGAAAGCCCCCAAACTTTGCGTCTGTATATGAGGTACAGAACAGCAGTCTGCGATAACTGACTATGAGTCTTTCACTTCCCTGTGGAGGAATTTTGGCTCACTCTTCTTTGCAGAATTGTTTTTAATTCAGCCTCATTGGAGTGTTTTCCAGCATCAGCGGCCTGTTTAAAGTCTGTTTAAAGTGTTTAAATTCATGCCAAAGCATCTTAATTGGATTTTAGTCCAAACTTTGACTAGGGTTTCAAAACCTTCATTCTTATTAGCCATTCAGAGGTGGACTTGCTGTTATATTTCAGATCATAACAGCACATAACCTGAGTGTGCTTAAGCGTCAGGGGATGAACTGATAGTCAAACATTTTCCATCAGGATTCATAATTTAATCAATTAGGACAAGTTGTCCAGGCCCTGAAGAAGCAAAGCAGCCCTAGACACTGGGCTAGTGTCTAGAGCTAGCTTGTTAGTGGGCTAGTGTCTAGAGCTAGCTTGTTAGTGGGCTAGTGTCTAGAGCTAGCTTGTTAGTGGGCTAGTGTCTAGAGCTAGCTTGTTAGTGGGCTAGTGTCTAGGGCTAGCTTAGTGTATACTAGGCAGAGTAATTGTATACTTTGTTATACAATGTTTGATTGTTGCTATGATGTTCTTTTTATCAAACACTGTACTAGTTTTACGGCAGATGTAACAAGACACAAATCTTTTCTGTTGTCAGTCCACAGAGTATTTTCCCCAAAGTCTTGGAGATCAAGATGTTTTTTGAATTTTTGGATTCTTGTTGGTCAGCAGATGTTTTTGCCTCGGAACTCTCCCATGGATGCCATTTTTGTTCATTCTGTTTCTTACTGTTTCTTTAGATTGCAGCACAGTGTGTTGCTTTCTGAGATCTTCAGTTTGTCGGACAGCTTTCAGCAGGTCTGGCAGTAATCAGGCATGGGTGGAGATAGTGAAGTTGAACTCACAACCCTGTATCCCCATACCATGGCTTTTAACTCACTAGGGCTATGGCAGTTGCTTTATTCCTTTAAACTTAACTAGTCAGTATTACTGCACAGGTTTCCATTTTGGCTCTTTGTTTGCATTTACTTTCCATGTAACACTGCTTTTGTCAGTGATGTCTAAAACATCTTCAGCTGTCTAACAGATGTGGTGAACTTAAACTCTGGGAATAATAATGATATATCTCAATTATTGGAGCCACAGCTCAGAAAAAATATAAGAGAAAAAGTGAAAAAGTGAAAACAGGAAATGATTGAAATTTCAGAGACTTCACACTCTTTTGCAGAAGGCTGTATCTTTTAGGTATTTCACCAGTCTCTTTTGGTATCCAATTTCCTGCACTGATGCATCATAGAGGTGTCTGTAGAAGCCAACCTCCTCACAGACTTCTATCTCCAGGTTACAAAAATGTCATTTCTTTTGTGCTTGTAAAACTCTTACACCTAGTATTATTGATCTTCTACAGTATTATAGATAAATTGTTTCAAATAAGCCAGGCTCATGGAATTTTTGTAAGTGGTCTTGATCAATAGAATAGACTATCTGAAGGGTTCCAAAGTTTTTCTTTGTATATTGGTTGCTTTTTCACACATTCTCAGTCCAGTCCTCGCTTATGACCATTTTCACATCAATATTCTTTCAGTTTGTCTTTTGTTTAGCCACTTACCACTGAGTCATGACTTAATCAACCATAAAAAATGCAACTAACAGAAAGAATGCGTAAGTGTCGTCTCTACATATAACAGGCAACTTAGCAAAGAACCAATTTTAAATTAAATTAAATTAGAGACTTTGTTACTTTATTTACTACATTTCAGCCAGTGGTGTTTGAGATTTTGTCAAAATTGATAAAAGCAGTGTGGGACCTCATGACAATGAACAGAAGAAAAAGCAGCCAACATCTAAAGACAAGCTTTGAAGACAATTACAAGAAAGTTTGTCTAGGGTAGTTCAGACTATGCTGATGAATAAAAGTGGTCGTACCAAATACTGAGTTTCAAGCTCATTAGAAATGTAGTAATTTTGGTGTATTTACTATATTTCTAGGTATTTTTTGCAAATTTTAATAACTGGCTGCACTTACTTCCCATTTTCCTAGCAGAATGCACAGTTGGTTTGTGATGGTTATAATCACACACACCAAATATTACACTTTTTTATCACACACAAATGGACATTACTTATCCAGAGTAATTACTGTTTAGAAAAACTGAATTCAGCACGTCCTGCATACAGTATAGCAGAATTCTTTCTTGGTAAAGTCAAAATCATCAGCTCTTCTAATCACTCCTCACCACTTTCTAAATACCTAAACACCAACTGGATTGGACTCTAACAGTAAGGTTTGCTCTTATTTTACATACACTATGCAGATAATCAGTCGACCACCTCCAACAGGTGTCCATGTGGGACTTGTGTGGTTGGGTAGAAACTGCAAGAATTAAATTCTGTTTTTATCAGGTTGTCTTTGCATGTGGGCACATTTGCATGCGTGTTTGTACATATCCAATTCTGTGTAACACTGTGTAAAATATAAATAAAAAAACAGAATGATGGTTTGCAAATGGTTTGCAAATCTCATTAACCCATATTTTATTCAAAACATAACACAGAAAACATTTTAAACAAATGTTTAAAGTGAAAAACATAATTTTAAGAAAAATCCCATTTGAGGTCATTTTGAATTTGATGGCAGCATCCTCTTTTAAATTCAGCCTGAGGAGACCAGCTCCTGGAATTGTGGGAAAGGAACAGTGTCATCCCATATGGAAAAGATATATATAAATCTTATAAAGTTTGTATCTGTCTTGTGTGAAACTTGTATGAAAAGCATATAAGAGTGAAAACAGATATAAGATCCCTTGAAAGATTATATAATGAAACTTGTATGTTTTGGATACTTACTAAAACAATGTATGAAAGTAATGAGAAAGTGGCCACTTTCATGAGTAATCACATATAAGTTTTTACTATTTCTTTTCCATATGGGATGTTTTTGTCTGATATTGTATTCTAGCAGCTAACAGTTGTGACTACTTCTCAACAACATCTGTAGTACAACTTTACAGCGTGAGCCATTATTCTGAAGTTGTTCCATCTGCCCACCTTTGCTGCTGAGAAATTCTGCCTCTCTAAGTTGCTTTTCTTAAATCTCCACTCCTGTTGCTGAGCTATTGTCAGCTGTTTCTTTTTAGTTTAACTTGCCCTTCTGGCCTTTTGAGACTTTTGAGATGCGTTGTTGCCATCAAATTAAAATCGAGACAATATTTTTTCTTAACAAAGTGGCTAATCTTGATAACCTTAAATTAACCCTGACTTATTTTAATCTAAAAATCCCATGTTCTCACTTTAAATGTTCCTCAGGTTTCTTAAACTTTTTGAAAAAAAAGTCAACTTTTGCTCCTCACCTATAAATAACTGGCTGTTTAGCTGAAGATGCATGAGTCCATCAGTGGGAGCTTCGTGGGTGGCGGCGTGGAAATTATCGACACGCAGCGATGCTTCCTTCACATTTCGCTCAGCTTGCACTCTGTGCCATCGGCTGTCATTCAACGGGAGGCTTGTCTTCACTCGTACATCCAGTGGCCCATTCCCCACATCGAAGGAGAAGACAACCTCCGTAGAAGCTGAAGAGGATTATTCACAAATAAAAAGATCATATAAAAGCCTTAAAAACAAACATTAGGTGAAGAAGCCTTCACATCAGCAGACCACATCTGATTCATGGAAATCTTGATTGAAAATGATCAAAGGGGTGCTTATTTTCACTGCAAACCACGATACTCCAAAGAATCAGTCCATAATCACACTGTGTCCAAAGCTGATGACACTCTTGAAGTTAAGGCTTAAGAAGTTAAGAGGTTTATCATTGATCATTTATTTATGGATGACAAAAACTGCACAAAATGTAGAGCCAGTGTATGATAAGTGCCAGTGCCAGACCATGCTTCATTTCCGGTCTGATACGCCCTTACTGTCATCTTCTCATTGTTGGCTGTCCAGTAGAGGCAAAGCTGGTAGTAGTTGGAGCGGGAGGATGAAGCTCTGGCTTAAATCAGTATAAAGCACATGATAGTGTACGTATATTCAAATCTAAAGCTAATGTAGATCAGATGGTGCCAGAGTCGTCTGATATTGCTGTAACTGGAAAAATGAACTGAAGAGCACATGCATGCTATGTTTTTTTTAAATTAAATTATAGCCAAATCAAATAATTACACTAATTTCAAACTGTATTAGTTAAGCATGTGGGCAGAGTAGAATGACTGCAAGGAGTCAGATTCTTGCTTTGTATTCAAAAAGAGGAAAGAAAGAAAAATCCAAACACAGTTGAGAAAACAAGCTTTGACTTGCAAGAAAGCTCTTTTTTCACTCATGTTTTTCTATTAGCAGCTAAAGTGTATCAGACTCTTTTGTGGCTTTTTTCAGTGATATTTTTAATAGACTTCTTTCTCCCTGCAGTCTGGCTGCAGAATGCGCCGTCTTTCAGCAAACCCATTAGTCAGTCATGTTCGTCCATCATCATATGTTGGCAGAAGTGTGAAGTGACTTCCTCCCACCGGCCCATCTGTTGGCAGCATGGACAGACAGCTGGACGCAGATCTGAGATGATTTAGAGACCAGCCGAGGGCAGGAAAAAAAGACTCACATCTGTTTGTTCCTGTGTGTGTCTGTGTGTGGGAAATTGCATGTGTGCTGAGACTGTTACAACCAAGCCTAATTTGAAATCAAAAGTAATGATAATTCAATGTTCAGTAATACATTTCTAGGCTCACTGGGAATCACTCTGTAATCTAATTTTAATTTTCAGATTTTTTTTATTCAGTTGGGTGGAAAAATATTGCAATTACAGGCCAATTAGTTGGAACTTCCTGATATATACAGATATTTTTTTAGCCAGCTCTTGTACTGTAATAGGCTTTTGAGGAACTGCTGCTGTGATTTTTGTTATTTGCCTTGACTGGACTGTCAACTGCAAGAAGATCAACAAAAACATGGGACAATGTAATCATCATAATTGGCAGCCTGTAGTTTGCATGCGGCTACTGACTTCTATGCACATGTTTGCTCTATAAAGAGCTGAGCAGTAGTACGACCTGAAAACCTTTGACACAAACTGGAAAATACAGGAGACTGTCGCAATCTTCTTGCAACCAATTTAAGGAGGATTCAAGTCGACTTATTTTCCCTAGCGAGTTGCAGTTGCCAGGGAGTCACTCAGCAGTCTGTAGGCATCTGTGGCTAGAGGCTGAAGTTAGCAGTGTCTGAACAAATAAAAACATTCGTAAACACTGAGAAACTCTTCCCCTCTGCCAAGTTAACGTGAAACAAACTGCACAGTTAATCTCAAAATAGAAGCAGAAATGCAATAATCCCTCTTATAAACTGTCATTATCAGTTATTTAGAATAAATCAAGAAAGCATTGAGCATTCGATAACAATTATCCAGGACATTAAGTTCTCACTTACAGCTGAGTTCTATCCTGATAAAGTCCTTGATGCCCAAATTCTCCAGGAAAACCCCAGAGGACGATGTCGTTTTAAACAGGAAAGAGATGTCTGCATTCAACTCTCCCTGAAAGGTTGGGAAGTGAAGGTAGGATGTTTCCTTATCAAAAAATGCAGCATTCCAGAAGTTCTCTGCAAAGAAAAAGAAAATCACTTCTTAAATGTGTCATACCATATCTTTATGTTTGCTCATAAAAAAGGGATGTAAAACTTTCTTATAAAAACTTGATATATCACTTTGGAACAAAGCTTATTAAAAGAAAACTCATTATGATGGCTATATAATGAAAATCGCATGGTAAACAAATGAACCAACTGTTCAGCTAATTAACTAAGAATAAAGGCATAACTCCAGCTATGCTATCTCATTTAGGCTGATTTATCAGTAAGCCATTTATTTATGTAGTCATTAAACTAAGTGGTAAAATTAGAAGCAATTAACACAAGGTAAAATCTATCACTTACATTAGTTTGTTATATATCTTTGTGTTAGTTGTTATTAAAGAGTAAAAATATTTTAGCTACTAATTAGCTTGTGCAGACTCTTTTCCCATTAACAAGTTAAATGGTGGGTGATTGGATACACTAATTACTTGAATTCTCTTCACTCTGTGGTTGAATAAAACCTACTTCTTGAGTACTCCATCAAAACATCATCAATATGTATGATATTCACATGGAGAGAACTGAGGTCTCAATATTTAACATCATCCCCCATTGTGCTAAACCATAACCAATTTAAATGGATTTACTGTCTCCATGACAACGTAGCGGTCCGACCCTATAGGCAGCCTCTGACCCAGGCCGATGGATGTCTCCCAGCACCAGAGACCTTACTGGGAGGGTCTCCTTATGGGTAAGCAGGCCTGAGTCCTCAGTCCTGAGGTACAAGAGGGGACAGAGGAGGAGGGTTGCATAAAAGGCAAAGAAATGCAAGAAAGAATAGGAAGAGAGTGTGGAAGGTGAGAAAGCATTGGTATTAGAAAGCTGAATAATCATGCATGCAAAGCAAAGGTAAAACTTGTCACCATTAAAACTCAAACAAAACTGTGTCTGAAAAAATAGGACAGGCCGTATTTAGATTAGTAACTCCTCATTTCTCGACTGCGCTTGTCTGCTCTCAGAGGCTCACTGGTGAATGTTGAGAAAAGCTGACACAACATGTCTGAAACAATGTCTTGTGAAAACCGTCTCTGAACGAACGCAAGTCGAGTGATTAATCTGTAAATTCACCACACGAGCTCGGCTCTGTGGCGCTTCAAATTCCAGCAGTCTGCTTTGTTGCTGTGAAATGTAGTCAAAAAATAAATGTCACGGTCTGCAGAGACAGGCCGTGCGGTGGTGTGTGTGATGGACCCAGGTGCATACACAAGTGAGTAGACGGGAGTGGACTTAACAGAAAGCGAGCCTTTATTATGGCTGAAGACAAAGTGCACAAACAAAGCAGGGATGGCGTGACTAGACTATAACTAAACTGGGAAAACTAATACTGCGACAAACTAAGAAAACTCAGACTATGATGATCACTGCAAGGACTGACCGTGAAAACATGGAGGTGAGAACACAGACGACGCGACACAGACTGTACGAAACACAGAGACTAAATACACATGAGGGATGATCAGGGGAAGTGGATGCACACGGGGAACACAGGTGACACTGATAATCATAACAAGACACGGCAGGAGTGAACGTAACACTGATGGGAGATGGGCAAAGTAAAGCAGGAAGTACACAGAGGTTCAAACAGGAGGAGAGAGAGCACGGGGAGAACGCAGACATAACGGGCTGGGGAAAACATAGAATAAAGCACAAAGAGAGACGAGGGCTCATAAATACACAGAGGGGCACACAGGGGGTAAGAGTCACGAAGGGAAAACACATAAGGAACAACGTAACAGATCAACCCAGGAAGCATGGCCTAAATAAAGAACAAAATACAAAAATACATGAAAACTAAGAATACTGGGCCCACATGGCCCAGGACCATGACAATAAATCTGGGACTTTAGGCAGCATCCAGCGCCCGTGTATCTGATGGGATATTGATGGCAGGAGAAGAGTCTATAAAAATAGAGTTCCCCAGTACAGATTTAGGCTAAGAGATAATAGAATGAAGGACCTTTGGCTATGCAGGCACCAACAGGATTGGTTACAACAGGGGTGTCAAACTCAAATACACAGTGGGCCAAAATTCAAAACTGGAACAAAGTCGTGGGCTGACGTTAATATTTATTGAAATATATTTATTCCTCCAGATATAAGAATGAATCTTTTCTTATGGACTAAAACACATTTTGCTGAAAAACTGAATATGGAACAAGCAAAGCTTAATACTAAACAATATATATATTAGCTGTATAATACCAGTAGGCCAGCTCTAATAGTAATTTGGTATGGCTTCGCGGGCCAAATGTAATTAGGCTGCGGGCCAAATTTGGCCCACGGGCCAGAGTTTGACACCTATGGGTTACAACATGGGTCTAACTGCAGAACTGGTCACAGGATTGGAGAAGGTGACCTAAATACAGAATTGCTTACAGGATGGATAAAAGGATTTGAATAAAAAAGGAGTGGATAACAAAAAGGAAGAGACATTTAAATATCTTGGGATTTGTTGTTTTATGGCTCTTTGCTGTTCAGTGTGGCAGGATGTCATGGGAAGCAACCAAATCAGTTTGTAAAAGAATCTCAGAGACATGCATGTGTTTTTAAAATGGAGTGACACACAGGGGCGGAGCGTGGGGGTGGCTTACGGGGCTTAAGCCCGGGTTGTTTTGTCAGAAGCCCGGGGTATTTTGGAGTGTAATTTTTTCATAGTTAGATGCCTGGCTGACAACTGTATAAAACAAAAAGTACACACAATATTCGAAGCACATAGTGCACACTGTGGGAATTTACGACTGTGCGTGAATCCCCCCCTGATATTGGTATGATCCAAGCTCAGGCACTAAGCGACTGAGCGAGGGGGCGGGGGGAGCTGCTGCCCGTGAGTGCGCTGTTGGAGAGACGGAGCCAGCCATACTAAGGAGAGCTTAAGTTTGACCAGGTACCAAAGCAAATCATTCGTACCGTACAAATAATGTAAATATGACAGTGCATCACGAAAGATTGATATGAAACTGATCACTTGACCAATATTATTTTACTTGCTCTTCAAGTGAATCAATAAATGGCGAAATGAAAAGCCGAACAAATGCTATTTTTTAGAGAGTCTTAGCTTACGTGTGTTTATTTCATATTTTCAGTTCTTACCCTCCCCGACTAATTCGGTTTCAGTTATGCACTGAAATATAAGAATGGACATTAGAGGGTTCTTTCAAAGAAAAAACTCAGGTAAATGTTATTTTATATATTGTGCTTTGTATGTTGTTCAGTATATTTCTATGCAAAACAAGAGGGATTTCAGTACACAGCAGGATATTCACATTTGTAACCAGATATTTACACTTTAGGGAGAAAACATAAAACATTTTTACTGCACAACATCAATTTAGAGTAAACTTTTGTTTTAGATAAATATTGAAATATATTTTGAATTAGTTAAATGTCAGAATAAAGAGAGACAGAGCTGTCTATTTTTTATCACTTTCATTAAATTTAGGAGTACATATACACTAAGTTTATTGTTAATTAATAAGAAAACTCCAGAGGATTCCATTCTGAGCTGAAGAAGCTTCTGATAGGTTAGTAGAGTCCATGTGAGTAAATTGGTGGCACAGCTGTGGATGCATATAAGGCAAAACACAGAGCCTGTTTCTTTGACATGGGAAAATCAAGAGATGTCAACCAAAACACCAGGAAAAGAACTGTGGAGCTCCATAAGTGTGGCTCAATTTGAATACAATTTGGTGCCATTTGCAATTAAAAAACACAGACAGTTTCTCTCTTTACTCTTAAAGTTAACAAATATGTTTTTATATTTATCAATCTAAAAAAATAAACATTTAGTCTGATTTGATGTTACAATTAAAAAAGTGTTTGTGTTTTGATCTGAAGAGTTTGTAAATATCTGGTTTCAACTGTATATTTGATGATTGTCAGCACAAAGAGAGAGAGAGAGGAGCAGAGATTGAGATGGAGAATGAGGACAGAACAGAGATGAACAAGAGCAGGTGAGACACACATGTTAGTCAAATGGTTGCTTACTAAAAGTATCACTGTATCATAGGTACTCATGTATCTCGTACCTAGTGTTTCTTTTTAGGTTTGCTATTTTTCAAATTCTATATTTATTAAGTTCTGCAGGCTTGTTTGCACAACAAGGCTAAATAATTATATAAACTTTTCTCAATCTAAATATTGTACTTTGGTAGAATTAAATAAATAAGTGTAGTGCAGGTCTATGATGATTTTTAGTGCTACTATCATCTAGTTCTGATTGTGGTTATGTCTTGGTTAAGTCCCCCCCCCCTCAAAAAAAAAAAAAAATCCCACATGCATACTACCCTTTAGGGCTAAGCCCCGGGTGTTTCAAATGTCTGGCTCCTCCTCTGGTGACACACTCTGCCCGCTTTCCATGATATGGTAACAAAAGCTATTTTCTTTTACAACACAAAGAATCAAAAACCCAGATTTAAATAGAACTTACAGCCTGGAGTGATACCATAATAGTTCACATTTGCAGTTCCAAAGTACAGTACCATTGGTCGTAGTCGGCATCACAGTTGCAGTCGTGACTTGGATCCAGACAGCTGTCCTGCAGACTGCAACCACACTGCTGGGTACCGGTCAGGGCTCCACCCCAAGATGTTTGGCTCTGACCTGGTCCGGCGCCTCCCACCCACCAGCTGAAAGGAGCACCCTCTTGAGCACACACACACACACACACGCACACACACGCACACACATAGATAAAGACGTGATTAATCATTAATTTATTTTTCACTACAGGGAAGAGTTAGACTGCAAATGCAATCAATTTTTCAGTCATTTTGAAATGGTATGAAGACGGTGATTCCTATAAAGATAATGATAGCGTGGAAGGGAAACATCCCCAGTAGAGAATTTATCATTCATCTGTTTTCATTTGTTTATTTTTTATCATTTCATTTTTATCTTTGGCACAGTGATTAGCACTCAGTCAGTCAGTGCAGTCAGTGGTGATTCTACTGGTGATTCTAAATTGGCCATAGGTGTGAATGTGTCCAGGGTGTACCACGCCTCTCGCCCTATGTTAGAAGAGAATCGATGGATGGATAGATGGATAGTTAAATCTTTATTATAAAATCAAACAAATCCACTTAACTTGTGTTGCAAAATCAGTAACAAATGTGCAGCAGTATTGTAATATGATTTCTAATTTCTTACTAAATTAAATACATCAGCAGTTCACACCACCTCCCTTCTTCTGAATATCTTATGTTAAAAAGTTGATAAATTTAACACATAATAACTTACCAAGTGTGTTGGAGAGGCGGGACTTCCTGCAGTGATAGGACAGTTCCTGCTCGCAGTGCTCTGATTGGCTGATGACAGCCACTAATTGCTCCTCTTCAGAGGAATAGTCAAAGTAGGCAAAATGTTGATTTCGCTCAGCGGAGGACTGAACTCTGGTCAGCTCTGTGTTATTGTGCTGAATCATCATCCACGTCTTATCCTCTGGTGGAGAGACAGGCAGGGTGGAAAGACCAAGAGAAGGTGTGAACATAGTTACGCTGGCAGCCAAACAATCTTTCAAACTAAAGAAACAAACAAAAACAATGCACATTTTCTTTAAAAGGAAACAGAATACGTTTGTGTACCATACCTGTCATGTTACAATAAATCAGCTGGGGTTTGATTGGTCCGCTGCCATCCACGTCTATATAGTAATGCCCTGACATGTTGCCTTTGTGTTTGTATGCCTCACATGACTGTTCATATATTGCTGAGGAAAAGAACACAATAAAAAACTTAAACTTTAATAAACTGGATCAACACTTATTGATTTCTTAGCTATGCTTGGGACCATTAAACCGTAACATGCATCCTAATAAATGGCAGGCAGACGTGGGCGATACAGTCAAGCTGAATTCACATGATGTAACCTTTTTATTATTTCTAATATTGGCAATTGAATGATACAAATTTCAAACAACAAATACATTCTTGTTTATTTGTTGTATCTACATAAAGAGCCAACACTACCAGTTAATACATTATGTGTCACATCACATATAAATAACTCACTTGCTTTATGGCTCAGTCACACTAGAGTAAAAATAAGACTTCAGCTTATGAAAAACATTTTATTGTGGGGGATTGCTTTCACTTTTTTGCATACAACAGCCATTTTCAAAATGTTCTGTTAAAAACATTCTACTGCAAGGCGATTGCACAGATTTGCAACAGACATTAAATTCATAAATCCATATTGATTGCCAAAATGTTGCAATTAATCTGAGTCACTCTGATATCCACTGATATCTTTGCAATAGAACTTAAATCAACTGGTTACCAATTCAATGCATTCTGGTTATGTTCCTATAAGAAAGCAAGGTTGTCAAACTCCTATGCCAGTACTTTTCTGTGCAGGAAGTAGTTCACTATTTGTGGGGACTTTTTAAATTTAAATTTCTGTTCCAGACCTGTGAGGTTCTGGCAGGATTCTAAATATGGAGACAGTAAAATAGTTGTATTTCTTTTTAATTGAATTTCTGTGTATGTAGATGGCAACGGATTTGCGGCTTTCGGATTTATCACAAATAGGTTGGATGTAATTGTCAAATTGACCCCATGTAATTGCATATTGATAGCAACATCTCAGCATCTAAAGTTGCTTTAAAGACAGTGATTGACTGTAAATGGCTGCATATCTGATTTTGAAAGAAAGATTTCAAAGGCAATGAAATTAAATGTTCATCAAACACAGTCCCAATAATTTTCCCTAGTGTGACTGTAGTTACATAGACACCAGTTACATGGGCAAGTCATCTATGCAATTGTTTGCTGAAGATTTCCAGCAGTTGCAAGATAAAAGTGGTCATAACTTCCCTGTGGTTTCGTTGCTAGCAGTAGTTTGCAAGAAAGATGCTCATTTGTCTGCAAACACTCAGCAACTACTTGCTGACTAGTAGTGAAACTGTGAAAGGTGCACTGCAACCTGGAACTAGAAAGTGTTCGCCTTCAAATGATATATGACAAGTTTTTAAAATTCAGTAGTGAGGCAGAGCTTTTACTTTCAAGGCTAATGTTCTCCATTTCCAGTTTTTCAAGTCTCATTACTGTTCTACTTATCACTGCTACACATTTCTTGCTCTCAACCGGTCATCACCAAGGAGTCACTGACTGTTTTCAGTATAAAAGTCAAGCAGACTACATGCCCACCAGTACATATGTACATGTATACCCAGAGTATGTGCATAAAAAATTCATGGAAACATGAGAAGATTAGTGATTTTAAAATAATTAAAAACATCTATCAATTAAAATTTGTGTCCATCAATTAAAATTGTAACAATAAAACTGGTAATTGTGCGGAAAAAAAATTAGATGAAAGCAAATTATATAAAGCCCTACGATTACATAATGCTTGTTGCGGAGAATACACACACACACACATCCACAAGGGAATATGTCTGAGTCCATCTATGAGCAGCAACAGCCACGTCAATGCTTGTTTAACTTTCCCCAAGACACTGCCCTGATACAGTTCAAGAAAGGTTTTGACCCAAATTCAACTACCATAGCTGCATGCGTGTGTGCGTGTGCGTGTGTGTGTGTGTGTGTGTGTGTGTGTGTGTGTGTGTGTGTGTGTGTGTGTGCGAGAGAGAGAGAGACCTGGCCCTAATCCAGCTCAGAGCTGTTCACACCACCAGCGTGTAGAAGGATTCAATTAATGCTCAGCGGTACAAGCAAAGCAAAAAATCAGTTTAATTTCTAATCTGACTCATCTAAAATACTGTAGGCACTCTCTCAGTTGAAATCCATTTATGTGGAAAGAACAGTTTGCCTTGAGACTTACTCTCCTTTTTTTGACATGCTTGCTATGTGCCTCCCATTTACTCCTATTCTAACCCCCTCTTTATATTTCTTTTTCCAATCATCGTCGTATCTTTCTTGATTTCTCCCTTAGTTTTTTTCTAACGCATTTAAGGCCGACAATTAAATTAAGTGATTTATTCTGAATGTTTGATTGCAGTTCATATGTGGGGACCCATATCCCATATAACAATTTTTGAGGAGAAAACATTTTCATACATAAGAGTGTACATTATTTTTAATATCTGGAAAACTCATACATTTAAAAATAAAACTATTAAGGAAGCAGGAAGAAGTCACAGTCGGATATTGACGCTGCGCTTGATGTGTGCTCTTTGAAGTGAGAAGTGGGAGAAAACTGTGGCTTTCATCTGCAGCAGGATGCCATCCCTTTGTTCTTTGTTCAGCTTTTCCTCGGTGGATAAAATGACACTTTATTTCTGCATTATGTATTACCAACCGGGCTATTTCTGTTAAGAAGCAGCATATCAAATTTGGGGCAAAGTTATTCACAAGTCTCCACAGGCCTGCAGGTAAAGTGTAACTTTCAATGAAAACCAACCACAGCTTTTTAGGCTTTTTGTTTTTTTCTTTTTTACTAAAAGCATGTTTAACTTAATTCTAAAGTACCTAATGCAATCGGGAGAAGCTATTTAGAGCACCTTTCATCCCTCTCTGCACTGGATATGGTTTAGGTATAAACTGATATCACATATAAAAAATTTACCAGTTCAGGCACGTTTTTTAATCCGATAACTTCTCTGCAAGAGAACCTTATTCATTATTCATTATGAAATGTACATATTATGTATTTTTTATGCTGGATGGGTGTTTGATTTCAGCGTGAACCTCTGGCTGATTGTGTCCACTGTGAGTGAAATCCAGTCTGTCAAACTTCAAACACACACCTTCACGTGACATTAATACATACATATATTCAAACTGAACAAATACACCAAGCGAAGATGAGAGATAGTGGGATATCTGCAGGTGTCAAAAAACAAAAAATACGACCTTTTAAGACTTTTGAATAGAAGTCCAATTTACTCAGCATAATGAAGTACCACCAATCCCACTGATCTATTTCCATTTGAACATGGCTAATTAAAGTTCTGAAACAATGGCCTGAGAAGAAAAAGAGGGAAGTGAAATATCTATTGGAGGGCATGTGGCCTCTATTTTATTAAGTAAATAGTACAAAGTCCTAAATATTAACCTTTTCTTGTAGGAAATAACTAAACACGCATGTATGAGCAGCCTTCTACTGTTTTCGCTGTAAAAGTTATTAACAAAAAACAGACAAAAAGACATCGTCTGCACTCCAAAGCCATGCTGAGAGAGCTGGTGGCTAGTTGATGACTATAGAGAAGCAACACAAGAGAGCAAGGGTTGGACTTACATTTACTTATATTTCTGCTCAATGTGTAAATACACAAATCTGTGTCACGTAATAATAAATGAAAAGTTAAAGGGAAAAAAATGTCACTACTTTTTCCTAGATAAATTTTAGGCTTCAGGCATTTTAAAGAGCTTCAGATGAAACTGGTTGCTTACAGCTGTGGCAGGTGGCTCCCCTGTAGCCACTGTTGGAGCAGTTACAGTGAAAGGTGCTCCACGATTGAGTACATATTCCTCCATGTTCGCAGTGACTGGGGGAACACCTTGAAGAATGAAAGAGACAGACAGAGAGAGAGAGATGTTTAGTGTTTTTTCTAAAGTTATCTGAAAAAGTTTATGCACGGAACAACAGACCTTCAGCATGCCTGACGGTTTTGATGAGGTGTGTAGGAGAGATGGGGAATATACAAAGTCTTTCAAAAAAAACCTTTCAGTCTTAAAAAAACATTTCAGAGGGCTTTATTTCAGTGTCAATGAGAGCACAGGTGTGTGTTCTCAGATGTAGGTGGCTTGAAACCTTCCTTTGTTGTGTTAGTATTGTTAACTACCATTGTAGGATCCACAGACAAAACTCTTGAACTCCCACCCAACCTGCCACTCAAAAAAAAGAAAAAAAGACACAATTTATTGTTTGCGCTTCTATTTTTTTTTTAGAGAGAAGAAACACTTTTGTCCCACACATGGAGCAGCATTTTTCTCTTGTCAGTCTGCTGTGGTGCTCCATAGCTGCTCCTCTTTTGCACCCCTTTATACAAACACCTTCTGGTTATTGTCTCTCACAGACTAAATATATAGCCTATAAATACACAATAATGATTTTCCATGAATTCTTTGTCTTTTCGTCTGTTGGCTTAGGCAACCAATCCGCCATGGCTACATTATTTATCAAACTCATACCTCTCTTTTTTTAAATTAATTCTCCCACAACACAGCATACAGCCACAACAGCAAAGCTTTCCATTCTGTGCAGCCTGTGCTCTGCATAATGTTTCTCACAGGATCACAATGCATGTGTCCTGCTCCTAATAGAGGTGAGATGAGCAACTTCCTCCTGTGAGCCTAAAACATTAAGAGAGCTGCAAAACAGTAATTTTGTGTATATTTAGCTGGGACCCAGTGCAATTACATAAACTGTATTTATAAGCACTTATAAGCTAATTTGCATGTGCACTCCACAGGCATGGCACAACACACAAGGACACTGCAGTAATGGGCCTTAGCTTTCTTTTGCAATCTGTGAAATCGTACATTAATGCAAAATTTGCATTCCCATCTGGAAAATGACAATCATTAACTTTCTTAAGGCTTGACTACTCCAACACCTCCCTGTCTACATTAAAAAAGTCACACTCTAGAAGTGCTGCTTTTTATTGTTTTTTACCAAATGACATCACACTGTCAGAATTCCTTCCACTGGCTCTGAGGACATTTTAAGATCTGTTTTAAATATATGAAGTAAGATATATGGAATTATTTAGCAAACAACAAATTGATGAATAACTCTAAGTATGTCTTATATTTTAGAGTTGCACAAAGTAGCCAGCCTTTGCTTTGTTGACAGTGCTGCAAACCCTTGGCCTTCTCTCAATGAGCTTCATTCTGTAGTCACCTGAAATGGTTTTCACTTCACAGGTGGGCCTTGTCAGGGTTAATTTGTGGAATTTCTTACCTTCTTAATGGGGTTGGGGATCATCAGTTGTGTTGTGCAGAAGACGTGTTTGTACGCAGCTGACAGCCCTATTTGACAATTGTTAGAATTCATAATATGGCAATAACCAATCAGCTCAGTAAAGAGAAATGACAGTGCATCATTACTTTAAGAACTGAAGGTCAGTCAGTCTGGAAAACCGCTAAAACTCTGAATGTGTCTTCAAGTCCATCAAGCACTACGTCGAAACTGGCTCACACGAGGACCGCCCTGGGAAGATTCACCAGTGCTTCTGAGGATAAATTCACCCGAGTCACCAGCTTCACAAATCGCAAGTTAACAGGACCTCAGATTAGAGCCTAGATAAAAGCCACACAGAGTACCAGTAGCAGAGGAGACTGAGTGAATCAGCCCTTTAGGCCAAATAGCTGCTAAGAAATCACTACTAAGGAAAAGCAACACGCAGAAGAGAGATTTGTTAGGGCCAAGAAAGCCAAGGACTAGACATTAGACCAGTAGAAATCTGTGTTTTGGTCTGATAAGTCCAAATCTGAGATCTTTGGTGACGACTGTCACGTCTTTATGCGTCTTTATGCAGAAAAGGTGAACAGATGGTCTCTACATGCATGATTCCCACCGTGAAGCATGGAGGAGGTGGTGTGATGGTGTGGGGGTGCTTTGCTTTGTTGGGGATTTATTCAAAATTGAAGGCACAATGAACCATCATGGCTACCACAGCATCCTGCAGCGACATGCCATCCCATCCAGTTTGTGTTTAAGTTGGACCATCATTTATTTTTCAACAGGACAATGGAGTAATGGGTAATGGAAAGTAATGGAGTGCTGCGCCAGATGACCTGGCCTCCACAGTCACCTGACCTAAATGTTACAGTTGTCAGTAGCAAACAACATCAACTTTGTACATACAAAAGAAATTACATTTGGTACAGTAAAACCTAATCTCTTGACTCTTATAAAGACTTTCTTTTTAACTATGAAATGATGACTAGGAGCTGTGTTACATTTGTTGAATCTTGTGTGTGAAAAGGAGCTCTACAACAGCATTTAACCCCTAAATCAGTTTTAATCAGCTGTCAACACACACAAGCACGTGTCTGTATACTTGTAAGAACCCTCACTGACATAATACTAGACTTGAACCCCTAACACTACTTGCCAAATGTCCTGATGGTAACCCCACATTTCAAAAATGTCTTGTTCTACTCGAAAGTTCCTGGGTACTATAATGTAAAAATCTTCCTCAGCCGTGCAACGCATCCGAAAAGATCAAAGAAAAAGAGTGAGGATGGGGCGGGATGGGATGGTGGGAGAGAAAATCAGAGAAGGTGGGAAGGACACAATGAAACTAACGAGTGGGACGGATGAGAAAACAGAGAAAAACAGGGACTGGATATCAACAACACCTGGAAAACAAACAAGGGGGAATAAAGAGGTAAAGCAAACTTGGTGAAGAACTGATTTCTAACTGTTTAAATGATAAACAACAGATTTGGTGACTGCAGACTGTTATGAGGGAAACATCTGTCTCCAATCTCCAATGAGTTCTTTTCCCCAACTTGATTGACTTGATGAGATCCTTTTACCATAATTTTTGGATGGACTTTCATGGCCCTTCCATACAAATCAAATCAACAGTATAACTTTATCTTCATTAAGTTGAGCAAACCAAACTTTTCTTGGCAAGAACTGCTTACATTCACAGAGAGTAACACTTTCCAGAAACAGAGTTTTCTGCCAACTGTCTCAACATTCAGGGAGTTGTTTGCAGCCTCAGACAGGAACACAGACAACGAGACTTCAGATTGGGGCGAATGGTGAGATGCCCTATAGCATTTTATCACCAAACCCAGTGAAAATTTACAAACAAGTCTCCAGGGGGCTCCTAGCTTGACGATTTGCAATGAAACTTGGTCACGTACGGCACGAACCACAGTCCACATCACAGGAGTCCTGGATTAACTCAGTCAAGACTTTGTAGCTTATCTGAAACGTTATAGTATGGAATGACAGTGTGCTGTAACACAGCTTGGATCACAAGACTCGCATCCAATCTCCCTGGTTTCCATTACTGCCTCTGGCTAAAGCAACACGGCACAGAAACTTCCCTGATCTGAAAATTATTACTGGACAGCCCGACTAGGATGTCCAACAAAGACTTCAAATAGCTGTAGCGTGATGTATTGCATGAGCAAGAGAAGGGAAAGGTATGTATTTTCACTCTTTTTGCCTGCTCTGCACTTGCTCCTAGATATGCTTTCACATCACACACACGGTGACTTTGCATAGCAAATTCGATGTTTGTGAGTCCCTGCTCATGCTGACAAACTGGTGTGTTTGTCAGACAGACAGACAGACAGACACAGAGACAGTCAGACACAACAAGAAGAAGAGTGGACCTCTTAGTGACCTGTGTTTCTTTTTATTTGAAAATGTGTATGTGCTTTGACATGGTGTATTATTGAGTTGTCAGCTACCTGGCAGAAGCAAAGAGGTCAGAATTACTGCCTTCTGACAGCTTCATCTATTTGGCTTCAAAACACGCACTCACACACACACTTGCTGTGGACAGAGGTCGAGGTGGTGGTGGTAAGCTCAGGAGCTTTATAGCCTTGGAAAGCATCTGCGTCCTAAAGTTGTCAGTATGCTTCAATCAAAGTGTTTGTTTGAAACTGCCTCCTCCCACGCTTTTGCTGTGGAAAATTTTAGGGCTGCAACAACTTTTGCAATTTTCCAAAGGCTGACAATCGAACAAACAGCACTTTCCTTCGCTTTTTTTCTTTCATTCTTTACAAAGGTGAGGAGTAACCTACAAGCTAGACGAAGCTTGAGCTGCACTGCATCATGCACATGTTACAGTCCTCACTCTATCAAATTTGGTCTTTTTGAGATGCAAAATTTTCCACCTCTCCCTCCAACATGCCAGTACCTCTTGGTGCTGCTGGATCACTACCTGCTGTTTCCACTCCTCCACTACCCCTACAATCCACATATAGGCTCCCCAGCAGTGGCAAAGAAAGAGAGAAGAGTTGAGATGCTGAGAGAAAATGATGCGTACGTGGACCCAGATCATTAAGCGGCCAGCAGGGGAGTGGGGAGGAGGGACAATTGTGTTCAGGCATGGTGCAAGGCAACCATGCTCAGTCTGAGTACACACAAAATCCACTGCCAATTCCTTATTGTATAGTGTTGCTTTTTTCTTACTTTCAAAGTCTGTTTTCTCCAAGGAAACATGGTAAGAACTTAAATGCATTCTTTTTTTTTAAATCTGATAATCGCCTACACAAGGTGCCCTGTTATTATTTGCCTTTCAGTGCCAACTAATTCCCTAATTGCACAGCAAACAAGGCTTTAGGCTCTCCTAAAGGGTTGTTAAGCAGCAAAGGAAAAGAGCTCTGCATAAGTGGCTAGTGGTTCTCCCATTTCAGTTTCACATGCTAACTGTGTGTTAGTGGTTGTGCTAGTGGATATTTGCCGCTGTGCATTTGCTGCAAACACATGAAAGGGACGAGTCTATTCTTTAAAAATACACTGTCATGTTATGTTTCTAAAGGATTATCTGTAGTATGAAACTGCTGCACACTCACTGGCTAACGACTTGCCAATCACAAATTTCACAATCAGACCTCTGACATCTTGTAAACATCTCAAGGAGCTTCAGAAACCAATGGGTAATTTCATGGTAGCCAAGTCCATCATCATTATAGTGTCCACGGATATATACAGTGGGTGGAGAACACTGAAATTCAGAAAATTACTGTCCACGTTCATGGTACATCTCTAATTATTACCCAGTACTTAGTTATAATCAGTGTAGGAACTAGCGCGTTATTAATTAACGCATTACAGTAACTACGTTATTATTGTGGTAACGAGCACGGTAACTAGTTATTATGCCAAAATCAGGAACACGTTAATCGTTACTGGGTTTTAGATAGGGTCGTTATTCATTATTTCATGTGTTGCGTTCGACTTACCTCGGAAATCGGGACACGGACCTGGGAATAATGTTACACTTGAGTAAACGGCTTTCTGGTTAGCCTCGTCAGAGAAGTTGGGATTCCAATATGGCAATGCCCTCGAAAACGGTTGTTTTGCTAGCCCTCTACAAAAAACAAATTACTACTAAACACATATGCAGCCATAGCTGGACTCAGTGAGCCAATGGAGATTTTTCATTTTTTCTTTTCTTTTTTTTTTCCATAACGGTATAAACAATGAAAGGTGGTGGATTGACCAGATGCTGGCAGATGTGTAAAAATAACTCAATTGTTTGGCGGTGGGTGGCTATCACGGAGCTTCCACAGATTCAGTAACATTAGCAAGCGGTGGAGGCCAGCAGGTGGATGAGGGAAAGGTGAGGTAGGAGGAGAAGCGACGCGAGGCGGCCGCCGGTCCAAGTGTAAGGTGAACTTCAGGTAAGAAGTTATGACCTGCAGTCTATGTGGGTCAGATATAAACCAAGTTTAGGTGCAGTTTATTTTCATTGTGCTAACATTTTACAGTCAGTTATAATAACTCATACTGCATACAAGCTAGCATGATGGAGTTTATATACTGCTGGGGGGGGGGGGGGGTGCTATGATGTTACTGATAGTGAACTTTATTTTATCCATAAGGTTAGTTATTAGAGTTGCCAACCGTCCCCTAAAAAATGTATTCAGAGAAAATATTACGCGTTTACAGTTTGTCCCATACTTTGGCTACAATGAAAAAAAAAATACACAAAGCTGGATTTATTCTGTCTTTACGCTACACAGCTGCCTCTTCTTCTCTCATTCTCTCCCCCTCCCTCTTCTGTTGCTTCTTCAATCATGAAACTGATCAATGATCAGCTGACCGGCTTTTCTGTCGCAAGTCCCGTCTCTCTTGTTTGTTTATCGCCCACTTTGCGCCAACAGCAGCACCTTTGAGCTTGATTTATTTAATATTACTTTCTAGTATCAGCTGATGTTTGCTGAAGCCACAGGTGTAAAAGCTGCTGGTCATATTATCAATTTGGATATGTGATGAGAGGGAAACATGAAGATGAAACCAGGAGATGTCCTTACTGAATCATTAGAGCTGAACAGGTGATGGAGAAACAGGTTCACCTTTTACGTGACATGAAGGAGTTGAAGGGAAGTTATGGTAAATGGACTGATTCTTATATAGCACTTTTCTGCTCTTCTGGAGTACTCAAAGCGCTCTATACAACACGCCACATTCACCCAGCCACACCCATTCTGACAAGCACTACCTCTATATTGTGCACTATACTATATACTCACACACATTTATACTCCGATGGATGCATCGGAGAGCAACTTGGGGTTAGTATCTTGCCCAAGGATACTTGGCATGCAGACTGGAGGAGCCTGGGATCGAACCTCCAACCTTCCTGCTCTACCTCCTGAGCTACAGCCACCCTGAACTGTTTCTGAGAGACAAATAATACCAGGATCCTTTTTTAGACTGACAGCTGGTAACTGTACAGAGTCTAGCAAAGTTTTGCCAGGGGGGCAGGTAGGGCATTAACAGGGAAAAGGGAAAAGGGGGGCACAAAGAAATACTTTTCTTTCTTATTCTCATGTGTTGTAGATAGTTCAGGAGGTTAACTCAAGCATGCAGTTTGGGGGTTTTGGCTAAGTACTGTTTAGAATACCAGAATAGGGAGGGTGGTATAGGTTTAAGTTTATTAGATAGATAGATATACATCACTGTCACAACAGCGTTTTTTTTCATTCAAAGGCTTTATGATTTTTCCTATAATTTCCTAGCCAAAATGCCCAGGACCGATTTTTTGTCCCAGTCCAGCCCTGTATGCAGCTCATCTGCAGTCTGGAATTTCCCACATCTTCCTACTCAGAAGGCAGAATTTCCGAGTATAATCGAAAGCACCACGACTGCAGTTTCCGTGTTGGATGTAAAAAGTGCACGTGACGCTGTGACGTAGGCTAGAATCATGGCGGCGGTCAACGACAGTCCAGGCGTGGGATTTCTGCACATTATTTTTTCCTTTCTGTTGGTAGGTGGCATAGTGCACTTGTGGCAGGATAGTGCTAACATGTAAGCAAGCTAGAAGACTGCCATCCTTGCTGGTATTGCAGTTAGGGAAGCAACACATTAATAAGAGAATTCTGAGTAAAACCAAAGTTACTTTCCCTAGTAACTACTTACTTTGAAAGTAACGAGTAACTTTAAGTAACTGAGTTACTTTTGATAGAAGTAAATAGTAATGTAACTAAGTTACTAATTTAAAGTAACTTACCCAACACTGGTTATAATTAATATTAGGTGTTATTCTTGTATTGTCATTTGTATGTCAGTTGTAATTACTAACAAATAAAAGTCACTTCACTATGTCTACATTCAGCCTGGCACCACATTTGAAAGGTGGCACTTATAGGGACTTACCTGTCAATGATGCCACACATGTCAATCTGCAAGTGGCTGTAGTTTCCCAGCAGCCTTTGCTGCACTTTGATCAGGTCAACAGTTTGGTCATCCAGATTCAAGAGACGCATACATCCTTGAAATGTGTTGAAGGGGTTCTTGCACTTTTGAGCGCTCTCCCCAGTGGGACAACCTGAGAAGGGAAAAAAATCTAATGGTTGGACTTTTAAATTATCCAAATGATTCCACATGATGTCGATACAAAAATTCAGAGATAGATTTTCTCCAAAGTTTTTCTCAACAATATTTATTTCCATCCTTCCTGAGAATTATCTCTTCACATCTTAATTAGGTGCAAAAATACACCCCCCAAAAAAATCTTAATTCACATTTTTGATTTTAAAAAAAATTGCACGTTATAAGACATTCAGAAAACCCCCACAGACGTCTTATAAAATCCAGCTCACAAAAACAAACATTAGCATTGTGGAAACAAAGAAACAGTTTGGGGTATGTTTTTAATATCCCTTGTTTTTTTGTTTTGGAACAGGAGGTTGTTTTGCATCGTACTACATCACTTCTGTTTTGAGCAACACCCTGTAAGCAAGAACTGAGGAGACTAACCTCCGCGGTTTTAAAAGCAAAATATTTTCTGATTCCTGTTGGGCTGTCAGCTGTTTAAGAGCTCAGTGCTTCCTTTGCTGTATTTTTTTTGTCATGATGCTCCAAAAGATTTTCAATGGGTGATAGGTCGTGACTGCAGTTAGGTCGACTTTGTACCCCTGACTCTTTTAGAATACAGAACCTAGCAGTGAACTACAGGGACTAGCTGCGAATGAATGCAAACAAAGTCAGCTGGGACAAACAGGCACTGCAACTGCAGCTGTCATCTAAAAAGCAGCTCCTTCTGAATATTATTAAAAACTTTTATATTATGTTTTATTATTCAACATCATTCATAAGCTTAAATAAACACTCTCAAGTCATTTTACACTCTTCAAAGTTGTAGAATGATCACACCTCTGAAGACTGCACCTTTAGGTTTTATAAAGACTAACAGATTGTTTGGAAATGGTATGGGTTTCAAATATTTGTGATTACGTTTTCACAGAACTCTACTCTGTGATAAACTAAGTACATGTCAAGATTCACGAGCTTTAAGAAATACGTTCAGCAGTATAACTGCTGGTCATTGTACTGTTGCACAACCCAGATCAGCCAAACTTAATGGACATCTCAGTGACTTCAAGGGGCCCAAGTCCCGTTTTTACAAAATAAGCCCAAATCATCAAACTTCCACCACTGTGCTTGACCATTAGTATGAGGTGTTTGTGCTGATATAATGTGTTTGGTTTTTACCAAATGTATTGCTGTGCATTATGGTCAAACATCTTGATTTTGGTCTTGCCTGCCTGCAGACATTGTTCCAAGCCTTCGAAACAAGCTATACTTACTTTCGGGTTTTCGTAATTGAACTGTTATGAACTTTAACATTTGACATGCTGACTGAGGTCTGTAGTATCTTCCTGGAAAGATTGTGTTACCGTGTTACCATACTGTTGTACTACAGATCAGCAAACTGCCAGGTCTTCTGCTCTGATAGAGTTTACACTTGCTAATGACCAGCTGAACTGATTAGCAGCACCTGGTTGCCACTTCCCCTTTTAATTCCTATAGAAGCAATAAGGGTGTACGTAGTTTTTCAGAAGACTCCATAGCATCCTGTGAGCACATTTTGTGCTTTCAGTTTTTCACATGAAAGCACAAATGTTGAACAGATAGAAATGTGACACATTTATATATCCAGGCAATCAAAGTTTTTACAAAATTTGTTGAAACCCCAATGCAGCAGAGAAAACCTACAGGAGAGCTAAAATCAAAAGTATTCAGCCTTTTCAGAACACAAATACTTAGATGTTGAGATGTTTTGTCAACCTATGACCTGCTGGTTGCACTAACACAAAGGTTCAGTAAGCTTTCTTTTTCTGATCACCTCATGCACAAAAGAGTAGCTGACCAACAAAGGCCCTCCACCCCACCTACTGTCCCAGTCCATGTTCATCTTATTCATTCATTTGAAAAAGCAACTCACAATATCATCATGGTCTAATATCTACTTAGGCAGTTACCCTCAATATGTTTTTGCTTACCACTCCCTTAACTTGCTCTTTGATCAGCCTTTGCACAGACTTTGGATTCTGTGTATGAACTCTGATTTAAGCCCTCAGCACAAGCAGTCCAGAGGTGGCTGTCAGATAAATCCTCTCTGCCCAATCCTGTGAATGAGCCCCATGTTTTATCCATCAGTGATTCGTGCTTCAGGTTGATCCTGGATGGCAGCATTCGGTGACCCAACACAGCATTGCTGCTCGCGGCTCTGCATTGCTCTAATTACAGTCAGTCAGACACACAGTTTGGCACTTCTTACCACAGGAAGGGGGGAAAGATGAGTCACTGGTCGTTGTCACCTTAAATTTTAGAAACTCAGAAGAAGACTTTGTTGGATCTGTTTTGCTTATGGCAGTCAAGATGACGCAGCAGGAAGTTTAGTGTTGATCACAATGTCATAACAATTGAGTTTCACCTGAAATTAGGTTAAGAATGTAACTACAGCTCAACTCACTGCCATCCTTTGCTCATTATACTAAGGCTGCTGTCTCTTAGAAAAACTGGAGCACTTCTTTAATGTTGTGATACCATTCACAAGCAGTATATAAACATTTATGCTGCAGGCAAAGGTGTGTGAAAGGATAATGCATGTAAAAAAAGTTTAAAAACAAAACATTTCAAAAGATATCCTGTACATTAACAAAATTGTGTTAACAAAATCTGTTGTGGCATGGAAGTGACCTGCGCAATATTAGGCAGGTGGATGTAATTTTGCAGCTGATCTCTTAACAAGTTTGTCTTTAGCTCCATGTGTTTACATGTGTAGGGGTGGAAGAGAGAAAGTATACATGTGCTACAGTAACAGGTGGGAGGGAAATGAAAAGAAGAAAACCTCAATTTTAAAATAAAAACACCGGTGATTTGGAGAGACAGAATGACAGAGAGAAAATAGTGGATATAGTAAGGACAAAAAAGGAGGAAAAAAAAGAAGAAAGATGGGTGGAGCAGCCAGAAGAAAGATGAAAGAAGAGGGGGGTGGGGAGTGAGAGCCACCGAGCAGCTTTATGACTTTGTCCCTCTCTGGGTGGCACTAAACCTCCAGAGGAGATCTGGAGATGATAATTATTACCAGAGTACCTGCATGAATTTTAACTACCCCCGTCTGTCGATGTCAGCAGTTTCTCTGGCAGCAAAGCCCTTGCACATGCTTACAGTATGTATAATCTGTTGACTTTGACTATAGAGAGCTTTTAGAAACGCTGAAAATCCCCCCCAAAATCTCTCTATATAAAAGTAGTACATGATGCAGGTATTCTTACCACCAAAGAAGAGTTGACTATCTGAGGTGAGAGGAACCGAGATGCTGATGTGAGCGGTGGCTCCTTCATCTTTGTCCACTGTGATGCTTAGATGATCATGTTTGAAGCTCAGCTCCACATAATGCCACTGACCGTCATTCAGACCTGAGCCTGAGACACAAATACACACATACAAAATCCAGAACAGGGTGTGATTGAGTTCAAATCAGGATGTGACCTTGGTTTAATTTTAATTTCAAGTATAAGAAAAATATAAATTACTCCATTTCCATTTTTTACTTGCATACACTTGTTGGCCACTTTGTTAGGTGCACTTTGCCCGCACTGAGTTGGACCTCCTTTGTTTCTCAGAACTTAATTCTTTGCGCCACAAATTCAAAAAGGTTCAAAACTTTCCCTAGAAATTTTGGTCCATATTGACATAACAGCATCAGAGTTGCTGAAAATTTGTCAACTTCACATCCAAGGTGCTTTATTGGATTGAGATCTGGTGACTGTGAAAGCCATTTGATTATACTGAAATCACCGTCTCATTCAAGAAACCAGTTTGACATGACTGTGGTCGTAAAGGGTGGTCATGGCCAACAAAACTCAAATAGACCATGGTGTTGAAAGCTGCCTTAAATTTGCCAAGAAAATATCCCCCAAACCAATGCAGCAGCAGTCTGAAACACTGATACAAGGCAGGATGGATCCATGCTTTCATGTGGTTTACACTAAAATCTGTTCCTTCCTCTTAATGTTACAGCAAAAACAGAAACTCATCAGATTCGCAAATATTTTAACTTATCTGTCCTATTTTGGTGAGTCTGTGCTGATTGTAACCTCGGTTTCCTGTTTTTAGGTCACAGGTTAGCAGCCAGTGTGGTCTTCTGCTGCTGTTGCCCATTTGTAATGAGTGGGTATATGAGTTACTGCTCTTGTCAGCTCGAAGCAGTCTATCCACAGAGTTCTCCTCTGACTTCTGGCATCAACAAAGCATTTTCTGCCAGAGAAGTGCTGCTCACTGGATATCTTTTTCAGACGTTTCTCTGTAAACTTTAGAGATGTGGGAAAATCATGTATGTTTTGCTGGTCTTGCACCAACAGCCATGCTATGAGTAGATAGTTGTGTCGTTGAACTGATGTACCTAATGAAGTGACCATTAAGCATACTCTAATGTACCGGTATACGCAAATGAATAGAGAAACATGCAGATCGTGACTGAACCCACCTGCGCTGAGGTCCAGAGAGGATCTGCCTGCTTTACTGATCTGTAGTCGAAGCCTCGCCTGGCTCAGGTATAGGAACACTGTACCATCCTGCTGCGGGAGACCAAAGGTCAAGAGCAGACCTCCCTTGTTCCACGTCCTGAACTGCAGCGTCACAGACACTAGCCCTGTTGACCATGATGTAAGGCCAGGCAACTGGAGGAAGCTGTGGGAGTCAGTGAACGTCACAGCCACTGAAACTGGCTCAG
Source organism: Diplotaxodon limnothrissa (assembly GCF_057381915.1). Lineage (NCBI taxonomy): Eukaryota > Metazoa > Chordata > Actinopteri > Cichliformes > Cichlidae > Diplotaxodon > Diplotaxodon limnothrissa. Next base: position 9,537,637 of record NC_140612.1, on the reverse strand, counting down.
CACAAGAAAAGGTCACATTGCCCTGAGAACAGGAGGAGGGAAGAGAGAGAGAAAGAAATGATTGTGAAAGAGATAAAACATGAATATTCATCGACTGCAGAGGCTGACTTGGTTTGACTGGGTGTCACAGAGGTCTCATCAGCACCTCTCTGAAAAAGGACACCTGTATTTCCATATTGATATCAGCTGAACAGCTAAAACGCTGAAGGCTCTCTTTGGAAACCTGAAACATCAGAGTCAGAAAGGCTTTGCACACACTGCCTGTTTGTGCCACATAATCAAATTTCTTAATTACATCGGGAAACTGAAATAATACAACATGAGAAATATAGTTTTATAAACAGCAGTGTGTCCAAATATTCCATGATGAAATTTACCACGTATAAGCTAGTATGGTTCAAGTTTTCTTCTTCTTTTTTTTAACTGCCACTTGTCTCATGCAGCTCTTTTGCTTTGGGCTTTGTAACATCAGAATGTAGATGTGATGACACTGGTGATGATAATGAAGGAGATTATGATGATGCTAATGACGCTGATGATGATGATGATGGGTGTAAAAATAGGGAGGATGATGATGCAAATGATGAAAATAATGATGATAACAATAGTAATCATGACAGTGACCATTAGCATAATAATTACCACGATGCAGAAAAGGCAAAGAGGAAGGCTGGGGGAAAAGTCACTAAAAGTCTGTCGTAGGGAATAAAAGTTCACAGCTTGTTCAAACTTTCATCACGGAAGTACTCTAACAGAAGAATGATAAATGCTAAATAATTAATTACTATCATAATAAATTGACAGCCTTGACAGAAGGATAACACAGCTTTACTAGAAAATGCTATCATCACTATAATAAAACACCATTTTTCTATTAAATGATTTTTTTTACAGAAGACTTTTTATTTAGAATAGAATAGAATAGAATTCAACTTTATTGTCATTGCGCATGCACAGGTACAGGGCAACGAAATGCAGTTTGCATCCATCCAGAAGTGCTTTAGTGATATAGATATATTACAATATATATTAGCAATAATATAGATATGTGAGTATATTACAGAAATGGGTCTATTATGGTATGTTATAATGTACACGGTATGAAGTATGTTGTGAATATTCTATAACTATAAGTATGTACAGGCTGTAGTGAGTACAAGCTATGTACAGGATATGAACAGGATATAAATATGAAAAACTATACAGAATATGAAATAAATAACTTTACAGAATCTGGGATATACAGCTATACAGAAATGGGAACTATGCAAGTTGTAAACAGTTGTAGGATTAAAGATTATCGAATGTACAGAATGATTATTTACACAGAGCTATACAGTAGTGCAGTTAAGATAAGTGAGATATAATTCCTACAGAGGCTATATAAAGTGCTAGTGGTTGTGAGTGGTGGTTCAGTCCATGTTATTATTGTGTTTGAGGGTACAGTTGTCCATTGTGGGTGTGTGTATGTTCAGTCCATGAGTTTAACGTGGGTCAGATGTCAGGAGGCAGAGTTCAGGAGTCTGACAGCTGTGGGGAAGAAGCTGTTCCGGTACCTGGTGGTCTTAGTCCGGAGGCTCCTGTGGCGCCTCCCAGAGGGCAGGAGGGTGAAGAGTCCATGTGATGGGTGACTGGGGTCTTTGATGATTTTCCCAGCCCTTTTCAGACACCGCTTCCTGTAGATGTCTTTTATGGCAGGAAGTGGTGCTCCGGCGATGCGCTGGGCAGTTTTCACGACCCTCTGCATTTACTATAAAAATGTCACTTGTTCTTAAGCTACAAATACATAAACTGAAAGTTGCTTTGAACTTGCAGCTAATGTTTGATTTTCAAAGGGAAAAAAATGAACGATTGGCACACTGCAGAACTCCAATTTCTTTATTTAATGCATTTAGTACTTTGTGATGTTTCAAGCATACCTTCCCATCTTTAATCACCTGTGTTAGGTCCAATGACCACGATCACTGACAATAATATACGATCACATCCACGTCTTACATAGGACAAACAACTGATGAATAAATCTTCTATGAATAACACATGGAAGACCAGCGATATGTGGAAGATGTCTATGTCACATTTTTTGGCTCTGTAACAGCTCAACAAGGTGGAGATGATGTGCATGGATTTTTTTCCCCTAATTTTCTAGAGGTGCAGTCTACTGGTGGATGAAAATAGGATCAGCCAGACTGACCTATAAATAATCAGAGTGGTGGAAAAAAAACTCTGATGCAGTGATGCTACCCCTCATATCCATATTAAACCCTAGATATAGGGCTGTGGCTGACTTTTGTAAAAACTTTTTAAAACTTCCCAAAAACAAATCAAACATAAACTCTTAAATTTGCCCGATTACCTTGCTAAAGTGCCCTTCACATACAACGCTTCAATGGCACCGTTGTGCTCTGAAATTTATTATTTTCCTGGTTGGTGAGCACTCGCTGGTGACATGGTGTGACATTTGCATGACCAATAGAAAACATAGAATGGCAGGGAGCGTGCACATAAAATCTACATAAAGACCATTACTAGCTGCAAAAACAGTACATGCAAAGCACAGCAGCCATTCCAATAGCTAACCAGTGCTGACTGCTAATGTGTAGCTGATAAGTGAATTATGTGAATTAATGAAGTACATTTAACTTCTGCACATTGGTTCAATCGATGCAATGGCCCAGTAAATTATTCACTAGAGATGCAATAATGATAGATGTTAACGCATTCTTACAAATAACACACAAAGTGGATCATCACCAAACACAATTTAGAGTAAGAAGAAAGTGTAAAACAATACAACAATAATTATCCATCCACCCATTCACTTTTGCTTATCCTCAGGGTCATAGGGGACGGCTAGAGCCTATCCCGGGCACCACAGGGTGGAAGGCTGGGTACACCCTGGACAGGTCACCAATATGATGCAGGGCTAACACAGAAAGATGGACAACCACATTCACACCTGTGCGAAATTTACTATCACTAATAATCGAATCCCACTAAATGCATGTCTTTGGATTGTGGGAAGAAGCCAGAGTATCTGGAGAGAATCGACAGTGTCATGTGGAGAACGTGTAAACTCCACACAGAAAGGCTTCGACTAGATGGTGGAGTCACTGGACTCAGGACTAATATTGAATGTTTAGTTTTTGCAAGAACTGCAATGCTGAGTCCTTCATGACATTACAAACCTATTAGAAAAGAAGTGATTCCTGAAGATGCATTTTGAAAATACTACTTAGTACACAAAAATGAAGCAATTTCAACGTATGCTCAAAAATCTCTTCTTTTCTCGTAGGTTTGAAATGTCATATAGGACTCAACATTGCAGTTCTTGCAAAACAAAACAAAAAGCTGAAATAAAATATTTAGAATACTTTACAGATATTACAAATGGATTGTGGAGGCAGTCAAGGCACTTGCTGCTAAACGACAGATGAATGTGCCATACACCCTACACAAGCAGAGATGCATGAAGATGAACTGGCAAGTGAACCCCAACACAACAATGAATATTGTACTGAAAGAACAGATGTCTTTGAGCTGGCTTTGGACTTGGACTCAGCTTTTCTCCTTTACGCACACTAAGATGAGGCCATGTTTTTTTTGTTGTTTTTTTTACATATTTAACAATGAAAGCTTTGTGTAAAAGAAAGGAGTTACTACACGGTGACATATAGCAGTCATTCTCAATCCTAGACTCCACAAAAACTTTTGCTTTTTTTCTACTAAACTTTTTGAAACTGCGTGTATGCAAAGAGCTGTCCTCAGAATTATTAATATAAACATGCAAAACTTAAATTAATAACATTACAGCTCTAGTTCGGCATCATGAGTGACAAGCAATTAGTAGGCAAAATTGTACCACACTATTACTTTTAGTGCTTGTGGTAAAATTAATTCATAAAATGCTGAAATATAATGACTCACCACTATCGCGACCTGTGAACTGCCGTGTTTGGCCAGGTCTATCAGGTTGATGTCGCTGTACAGCAGGTTCTCAAGGCAGCCATGAAAGTTCCTGTTGGACAGGATGGGTTTCTGCAGTCCGTGGCTCTGGACAGCTGCCACCGTCAGCTGCACAGTAATTTCAAAACACGCTATAATAATATTACCTTCTTCCTCTGAATGACATCAAGGTTGCTGTAAGAGGTTCATTCACAGAGTACGCTGCCTTTTAACGCAGAAAAATAAGCTCAAAAACACCTCTTCATTGCCTCAGTACACTCACACAGTTAAATTATGCACTGAATAGCCCCTTTGAATAACCCTCTCAAGCTGGTTGGCACAGAAAGCTGCCCACCTTCTGCCTTTTCATTCACTAGAAGAACTAATATGACTTGAACGTCCTGTCTGATTTATTCTCACTCTAACTCACTCACGCTGCTGAACAAATGAATATTTCTGCAGGAGTGGATGCGCTTTTGACACGTTTGCTTCAGAATGTGTGTGTGTGTGTCTGTGTGTTTCCTCTCACCGTGTGAATGTGCCAGTGGCTGAGATCAGCCGGTATTTGAACCTGCAGTGTATTTTTATCTACGGTCAGGTTTAGGTGAGTGCTGAGCCGCTCCAGCTTTACATGGTGCCAGTGCTGGTCATCAAGCAGACTGCCCAGGGAAACGAGAAGTTGACCACCAGAGGATGAACTCACACCTGCAACACAGAGGGAGAGAGGAGCGGGAGAAAAGTTGTCATGTCGGTGCCATGGTACATTTCAGAGAAGAGCAACATCCCCGGCCAACGCAGAAATCCCATTATGCATCTCCTGCTGAGGATCTTAGATTTTTTTTTTCCTGAAGTTTATTACCTCCAACGCACTTGAAGAAGAACATCCATAAAACATTTTTAACAAGGACAAACATCTGTAAAGAAAATAGTCAGTGTTTTTTCCCAGCAAAACACCTATAGGAAGGGATTGTGTTCAATCTATCAAAACAAAAAGCGCCACGGAAAGATTGCTGCATCAGTGGGATATTTTTTAATCTCTGTTTCAAAACAAGAAGCAGGTCACTGAGGTCACCCTCTTTCATTATAGAGCACATTTCTGTATGCTGAGAGGGAGGAGGACAGAGTACGAGAAATGATGATGCTACAAAATGACACCAGGACATAATTAATGACAGACCCAACACCAGTAGGTCTGATAGGTGGATTTATCTTTGGGTCCTCCAATGTGTTGGTTAGGAAACGAGGTTCTGCTGACAGAATGAGCTACAACAAAAGGAGAGATATAAGCCAAGTCATTAATTATGAAAGGTGTTTTCTTCTAGATAGAAAGACAGTTCAAATTACAGAATTCCAACTCCTCATTGTGTGTTTAGGGGTCTGAGGTAGAGCTACGCAAAAGGCTGGTAAATGCTGGAAAATTGGTGGCTGGGAGTTAGAAAGAAGAAACCTTACAAAAAATCTGAAGCCTGCTCCCCAAATCAGTTTGAGGTTTTTAACCACTACTATCATAAACCAAGTAGTTTCTCCAATCTAAAATAACTGTCAGCGATCAACTTGCTGAATAGATCAAACTGTGGGTATCAGTTTCAGGTTTCAACAAGGGAGTACGCTGCATTCAAAGTTTGCATCAGTGACTTCATTTTTTTCTATATTGGCAATGTTACAGAGATATATTAGACTTATCCTAAATTGTCTTTAGTATTGTGCTTTAGCTATGAATCAAAGGTCCAACGACAGTTTTCCCACTACTAACAATCAAATTAAATCAAATTAAAATTAAAATCTGAAAGATAAATCTAACATGGAAGTCACAAAAACTGCAGGTAGTCTAGAGGCAACTTGAGGATAGTTCCTCAAAGCTAGTTGCTCCTATTTATTTCCTGTGCTAAAATGCTCAATTTTGCAATGGAAATAAGCAAAAATAAATAAATAAATAAATGTACGTAAATAAATCTCATCAGTATTTTTTATACGAACCAAAAGTGGATTAAAAGTACACACCGGCTGTTAGCTATCTCATGTTACAGTGCTATGGTTAAATGTATTGTAATTCAGTTTGGTTATGCTAGTATTACTTTATTAATACGTTAGCACTAAGTCGCCTGTGTGTTCTGCTCCTACTGTAGCCTAAAGAGGCACCTTGCTAATGAAGCTAGCTAATGTTAGCTGATGAGTAAACGTTCCAGCTTCTCCAAATATATCCCTACCTCCTAAAAAATGCAGGACTGACTAAAATAGCCAAAAATAGCCAAATCGAGGAAAACAGTATTAAAATTCACAAACCAATAAGTGATCAGTGTCTCTATCTTTTATAACACAGTTTGTGATTACACAAACATTTAAGTGAGTATTCAATGCTAAACAAATAAGTGGCTACACAATGCTCTTAAGTTTAACTGAGATCGTGATTAATGTTAAATAGTATCCAAACTTACTTCCAGTCTGAAACCAACTTTTCAGGGGCTTCAACAATGGAGCTTTGATCAGGACACAACTACCTTAGCTTAGTTTAGCGCAGAGATAGGAACATGGGAAACAGCTAGCTTAGTTCCATCGACAGAAGCCTGTCTTCCTCTTGCATCCAGTACTTACGCTGAGGATAAACAAGTAGTTTAAGAGAAAACAATAATAGAAACACTTCACTTCCATTAATGAATCTCTTTCTGACTCTCTGTCAGTCTTGATTCCCTTATTCCTCTTCTCCTTGCCTGCAAGTTTAATAGGAAGCTGAGAGAAAGAAGGTTCAATTTAAGAGAACCGTAACCGTGCCAGCATTTAAAATACAACTTCACTGCAAAGCTAACACACATTCTCAAAACCAATTCTTAGTTTTAGTCACAGTTACGAGGAATTTCATACCATACAGAAAGAAAAGGAGCAAGACATCCATGGCAAGAATTTGACTATGAGTGGGTTTCAGATTTGTTGATTTCATGTATTTGTATCTTTGTGTATGAGAATGGTAGGACACACAGTCTTACCAATGGTGTCAAACCATTTCACAGATCAATGGCTTTGAAAAAGATCAAGATTAATTTAATTATCATTATTCTACACAAGGTTGCACAACAAAATTGCAGATGCAGTACCCTCTATGAAAAATCCAAAATGAATTGAGTATTGCATAAACGGCCTTGGTTATATCAAGATACAACATGTTTTGGGTCTGTTCTTTTCTCTTGTTATCTTGTCTTGAAAACAACATGGGATACATTTTTATAAGTTATTACCCACCTATTTATATTAGGGTTATATAATCTGGTTATATTATATATAATTAATGGCTGTGGCTGTTTTGAATGACAATTTGTGTTATTTTTTATCAAAATATGATTCTGTTCATCTGGACGTAGTGTTTTCAGTGCGAGAAACGATGAGTGACGAAACGTTTCTCGCACTGAAAACACTACGTCCAGATGAACAGAATCAACTTTTGGAGATTTACTTACCTGGATGATTGAGAATGCATCAAGATGTTTTACCAAAATACTTCAGTTTTTCCAGTAAATACAGTATCTTTTTCAATAGCACAAATTGGCGTCCCATTTGCTGTCAGAGAGAATTAAGTATCAAACGTATAGATGATGTCAAAGTGGCTATGTCCATTTTAATGTACAGTCTAAAGGTAAAACGCTTTACCACACTGGCAACAACTTGCATTTGTTTACAAAAAACCTCAATTAAGAGATCACTAAGATCCTGAGGGGAACATAAAAGTGTTTAACTGTTTTTTTAAAAACCTACTAAACAGAAAACATGAAAGCAACAACATCAAGATCAAAGTGCTAGATAGTCCCTTGTAGACACAGAGTAGTAGATAATTATAGCATAGGTTGGCATTTATACCCCAAAGATGCTATTCCTATTCTTTTTTGAATTCTTTGTCAGAGACATACTTTGTCTCTCTAGACAAAGTATGTCTTCTTTTGAAACATTCATTTTAGCTTACCATAAATTTAAATGAACCAAATCAGTCCTATAGTAAGTGTGAAAGGCAAGAAGTTATAGCAATATTTACCATCCACAGTAAATTAATATTTAGAAAGAGTCCTCCATTTGTTCTCCTTTTTTTCTGCCACAAATCTCTTTCACTTCCCAGTGTCTTCAAAGGCAAACAAGACGGCAGTCATTTACATTTTTACATTTGCCTTTAAACAATGAACTATGAGGGGTTTTTTTAAATTGTTTTAAATTCTATTTTAAAGATGCATTCTTTATTTTTACCGCACCAAAAAATTCAGTAGTAAGAAACCTATCATACAGCAGGGGAGTGCAGTAAGAGGTTTCTTTCCATTTTCTGGCTCCTCTGGGACTCTTGGGAGGCAGCATACAAAACGAGTAAATCGCTGTAGACAAAGTGGAATTGAGTAAGCAAATGCAACAGCAATCACCGCAGTTCATTGTCTTCTATTTTCTCTGCCAATTGGCACACTTTGTCCAAAGACATTCATCTCATTTCAGCGGCGCTGTTCAGATGCCTGGGGGGAAGATCTAGTTGTAGCTTTTGCTGCTCCGTACAATGAGCAAAATGCTGATTGTGGCAAAGTCGTGCTACTGTAAACCCTGAAATATTCCATTTAGTATGCCAGAGACCAGACAGTGAACACAGCATGTCCTCACTGCTGAGAATACGGAGAGAAGAAAGCCTTTCACTTAACATGCAGCCTGCCCTGCATGGATCTCTGATGCCATCCTAATTTCGTCAGTGATACTTAACACCATTTGTCCAAAAGGCACTGGAGCCCTCAGCGCATTTACTGCTGTGTATTACAGTTTTCCAATGGCAGTTCAGAATTGAAGTGAATTATGAAGCAGCAGGCTACATTACAGCAAACTGACATTTTGATAAATGTAAAGCATAGAGGAAATGAGATGGTTTTGGATAGCGGACATAAATCTTAATGAGCCAGTCAATTTATTCCAACTGCTTGGACAGCCACAGGCACACAGAGAGGGTCTAAGTGTCTCACTGCATGTGTTTGTTTGACTGTCTGTCTCCTTGGTCACTGTCTATTGGTCTGTCTGTTATTCCTGTCTTTGTGTTTCCATTCAGACGTGTACTTATGCTAATGGATGTTGCTCACTAATTAATGAAAACACTTGCAACCTTATAAGCTGTACATTTACCCAGTTCACAGTGTTCACAGCCACCTCTCTGTCTCAGCCAGCTTGCTGTTCTCGTGAAGTGACATGAATCACCGTTAAAGAGAGGACCGGGACTGACAGGATCAGGCCGGCAAAAGGGAGAGATAACTGTGAAAAGCTTCAGAGAGTCTCTCACATTCTTCAGTGTTTAGATAATGCATCTAAACCTTCTGCTATTATCTATTAGCTCTGTTAGTTTGATCTTCTCTTGTCTTCCAACAGCTGACTGTGGAGGAGCATGCTGTGGCTCAGGGTGGATGCTCCAAGCTATTGATCTAAATTACACTGTCTGTAGACTCCAAGCTCCTTGGAGATTCGGAGGGAGGAAGAAGACAAAAGATGAATACCATGCAATTGTTAAAGGTAAATAATTCAATCTGAAAAAAGAACTAGCAGAGGCAGAATTTGGATCACATATGAAAAAGGCTTTGATAAATAAACATAAATGTTTTTTTCAATAGCAAAAAAACAATAGGGTAGGGATTGACAGAGAGGCAGGGCAATAAAGAGAGCGTGCAGTGTCAGTGCTGTGACTGGGGCGAAGTACGATTTTTAGGATAATCTCAATTTAGCTCAATATAATCTCTGCACCGTTACAACAATCCTGTGTTTACTGTCGTTCCCAGCCAAGTTCTTTGAGCACTTTGCTGACTATCGGACTGAGCCTAGCAGGGATGTGACAGGGATGTGACAGGGAGCTGATGTCAGACTGACAGCTTTTGCAGATGACGCCTCTTTCCAGCTGACATATACTAGACAATACCACCAGGGAAATAAACTGCTTCCACCCAGTCATAATGGGAATTGGACAATATTCTGCTTTTTATTTCAAGAATGCAGAAAGGGGAGGGTGAGACTAGGGTGAGGGGATGTAAAGAAGTAGAGAGAGGCCTGGAGTTGGAAACAGCAAATTTAGGCTTTCACAAAATCTTAGAAAAATAGCTGAGGGAATCTGGGATTTTCAGCGTGTGTGTGTGTGTGTGTGTGTGTGTGTGTGTGTGTGTGTGTGTGTGTGTGTGTGTGTGTGTGTGTGTGTCTGTCTGCATGGCAAAGGTCCCTTGTTCAAACATTAATATAACACTAAAATGCAGTTGAATTATGTCTTCTCTTGAAATGCTTTTTATGGTTAAGTAAATGGATGATGCAGGAAGTCTGACAATTGTGAAACGTGAACTGAATGGTACAGCATGTATTGTATTCAGGTTTTGTTGTCATATGATCACTAAACATATGATGTTGACTTGTCTGTCATTTCGAACATGTGCCCCTGTAGGGTAAGTTTAATAAAGCCCCATCTCTCAGGCCTAGTGACACTCAGTGCCCCCTCCTGGCAGCTACTGTGCACTAAAGCAAAACATATATTTCCTACCTGCAAACACCTGGCTTTGGTTGCTGGCAGACTGCTACGTGTCACTTGTAGTATGCATGAAAGAAACTGACTAGTTGACATGTGTTTTCCAAGTTACAGTGAAACTGTGGAAAATGCAACACAGCTAGAAAACTGAAATTGTTAGCCTTCAAAGTAAAAGTTGAGCCATTGCTGCGCCATTGAAGCACACTTTTACTTTGAAGGTAGTGTTTGCAGACAAGTCTGTGTCTTCCATGCAAACTACAGACATCCATGGCAACCTGTTAATGGCCAAAGCAACTGTAAGGATGTTTTTTTGCACAGCAACCTCTTTGCATCTGATTTCACCAGGAACTGTCATAAACCCAAGGAACCACTTGCCAACCAGTTTGGAGGACTTATTTCTCCATAGAGCACATATTTCGTATCACATCCAATCTGGTGGACAATCTTCAAGCAATATATGCATGGAGCAAACTCAGCTTTGCTTATAGTGATGGTCAAAATATTCAGTTTTCCACAAATCAAAACATGGCAGGAATTGTGGGAAATTCGGTGCTTATAGTGCATCTAAGAAGGTTTTGATCGATTATTAGTTCTAACAGCCGGATGCTCTCTGTTGCATCATACTCCTACTTGACCTTCTGGTGTGTGCTACCATTAGTTCATCAATGCTCTAACCTAATCTTTCTTTGAATTCTCCTTTCACCCACACAAAGAGCAGGTACCGAGTCTCACTCAGTTTTTCAGCAACCAAACAACTAGTCTGCAAAATTTCAACTATACTGCATGCCCCCTGTTTTGGGATAAGAGAATACTGTGATTAATGAAAAGTACAGTGACTAAGTGGTGCTTTTTATTTATTTATTTATTTATTTGTTCATTTATTTCTACATCAAAGAAAGTTTAACTTTAGATCAAATTATTGCTTTGTTATAAATATAACCACACAATCTTACATCACAGAAATAAATAAATAAACACATAAAACTAATTTCTATGATTAATTATCTGCAGTTTCACTTTTGGAATATAACTTCATTTAGGACCACAAAATATGGTTTTCTGAGGGAAAGTGATATATTCTCAGGAAGCTGCACTTTTAATTTCAGCTGTAACTGAAAGGAAGGCCTGGCTGATGAACAGAGCAGCAGAGTACTCCAGCAGCCAGATGGCACGGTTGATGAGAGCTTTGCCATATGGTGATAATACGACAGGCTGGCAGTCCAACAGCACCTCAGGTTTAACCTTGTTTACGCCAGATACGCACACACGATGTCTCGCCTTGCACCTTGGGTCATGTTTTCTATTTTCCTGTCATTCATCATGGTTTCCTATTTTATTTTAATACACGTGTTTTAGGCACTTCAGTGTTGTGTCATCTCCACCATCATGAGTGTCATCTGTGCCTCATTGTGCCATTCCCAGAGTTTATTTAATATGGTTGTACCTCTCTTTCTGTGCCAGACTGTATTGTGTGCTCCAGCCTCTAGTTCCCAGTGTACATTTTTAGGGAATTTGACTTCCCAGATTCCCTGTACTGCCATGGCCTGGTCCCTGTCAGCGGCTGAGTGATTACCAAACTTTTTTGTTAAAGTGAAGAGTGTTTATTTTATTTTTTATTTTTTTTACTTTTAATTCTATCTCTCTAAGTTGTGCTTTTGAGTCCTGTGTCTGTAGCTTCATGGTCATCACAACATTTTACCTTCATTAGCTTCCACACAGGCAGTGGGTTATGTTATGCTAACCCACTGTGCTCCACAGTGTTCATCCTTGACACATGTTTATAGCATCCATCATATATTATAGATTAAAAGAGAGAGATGAGGATGTCAAGCTGGGAGAGAAACGGCCAGAAAGTGAGACCCCCCACTAGATAGAGGCGAAGAGTCTGGGAATAGCTAAGAATCAGTGAGACAAACAAGACAAGAAAAGAACAAAGCTAAACACAAGTTCCTTCTTGACAGTCAATCACCAACATTCTGATTGACTGTATCTGCCAGATATGTACAAATCCAGATAACAACAGTAGGGACGCTGTGTAAACAAATGTAAATAAAGAATTGATTTGCAAATGTCACAGACCCATATTTTAATCACAATAGATTAAATATAGGACATATCAGATGTATCCTTTTTTTAAAAAAAAAGTATTTCTTCATTTTGAACAACACGTTAAAAAAGTTGGGAAAGGGCCATGTTTCCCACTGTGTAGGATGCCGTGTTCTTCTAACAACATCTGGAAACGGAGGAGACTGACTGCTGGATTCCTGTGAGAGGAATGTTGTCCTAATCTTGTCTGATAGAGGGTTCAAGCTGCTCAAAAGTCCTGGATGTTCTTCGTGGCATTTTTTTTGTTTGTTCGTTTGTTTGTTTCGTGATGTATCAGATGTTTTCAGTTCGTGAAAGGTCTGGACTACAGGTCAGGTTAGCTCCCAGACTTCCATTATGAAGCCGTGCTGCTGTAATAGATGCAGTGTGAGGTTTAGGAATCCTGCTGAAATGTGCAAGATTTTCCCTGAAAAGGTATTGTCTGGATGGGATAGTAGCATGTGTGCATTTTAATTCAGCTTTGGCCCAGAGAGATTGGGGACCTTTCTGGATACTGTTCAGTAGTGATGGGATTTCCGGCTCTTTTTAGAGATCCGGCTCTTTCGGTTCTGCTCACTAAAAAGAGGCTCCGAACCGGCTCTTCAGGTTGTTTTGTTGCTTTAATTAATTTATTATTAACAATAATATAAAATTATGCACAAAAGGAATTACTAATTTTAAAAAAGTGGTTTTATTTATATATGTTTATATATAAATATATGCGGTGGCCCCTAGAGACAAAACATGTACAATCTCCAAAACACATTTCTAGCATGAACTAAACTTCCAAAGCAGAGCTACTAGATCACTTAAATTACACAATTGAAAGCATGTGTGTATTGTTTGTGTATTTATACACAGGCACTCATATATATTCAAATAATTTTAAAAAAAAGTTCATTTACCTGTTACTATCACACACCAAATCTGGTCGTTGGTACTTGCTGGCTTGTGTAGCCACAAGATAACAAAAGCTCAACACTGCGCCCAGCATCCTGGAGCACTTCTGTTGTCTTTTGTACGTGTTTTGAGTTTTTATGTGCTTCTGAGTTTTTATGTGCTTCGGAGTTTGTACATGTTTTTACGTGTTTTGGAGTTTGTACGTGTTTTTACGTGTTTTGGAGTTTGTACATGCTTCAGAGTTTGTACGTGATTTGAAGTTTATATGTGCTTTGTCTCTAGGAGCCACCGTAAATATACTTTTATTTATTCACTCCACATAAAATGTAATAAATAAATCATATAATACAAAAATCAACTATTCACATTTCAACTTTTAACCATTTAAATTTTCAGCTGTTTCCTTTTACAAATTTAAAGTGAAAACAACACAAAACACTGCAAACCACAACACAATTAAATATAAATTATAATATGAAAACAAAAAGAACATGCATATTCTCTGTCATATGGACCTGCATGAATAAACTTTCTGAATCCTTTATCATCTGCAACCGAAAATAGTTGTGGATGATTACTATACCTTTCTAATGTGATGTTGTTGTCCCTGGCTCTCTTTCTCTCTCTCTCCCTCTGGCTCTGTTCCTGTGCTACTGAGTGTAACTACCGCCCCTCCCCCCTCTGCCCAGCGTAAAGCACAAGGCTCGCGTGCAGAGTGAAGCGGAAAAAAGTGCGAGAGAGAGAGAGAGAGAAAGAAGAAAAAAAAACCCACGTGACGGCTCGCGATAAGGAGCCGGCTCGCATCGTTCATGTCAAAGAGTCGGCTCTAAGAGCCATTTCGTTCGCGAACGACCCATCACTACTGTTCAGGCAGTGGCTTCTTCTTTGAATGATAAAGCTTTAACCTGTACCTGTGGACAGCACAGTAACCAGTGTTCAGAGACAATGAATTTTGGAAGTCTTCCCAAGCTGTGCAGTGATTTCCATAACAATATCATGCCTGTTTTTAATATGGTGCCCTAGAAGCCCCAAAGATCACATGCATCCAATATTGATTTTGTGTCCTTTCCTTTGCACACAGAGATTTCTCCAGATTTTTTGAATATTTTTATGATGTTATGTACTGTACATGATGACATATTCATAGTCAATTTTATGTTGATGAGCATTATTGTGAAATACACAATTTACAGATTAGTGATCCTCTGCCCATCTTACCTTATGAGAAACTCTGCCTTACTAAGATGCTCTTTTTATGCACAGTCATGTTACTGATCAGTTGCCAGTTATTTTAATTAGTTGCTATGAAATTCAAAATAAGCTAATATTTATTGGAAAACAATTAATATGGTTTTATGTTCTACAGTGAATAAAATATGGCTTTTGAGATTTTCAAATGACTGCATTCTGTTTTCATTTACATTTTACAAAGCATCCCAACTTTTTCAGAGTTAGACATATAGCACTCTTTCTAATTAGCTTGAGACATATGGATAAACAAACAAGCACTGTAGTGAGCTAAAAGGCATATGTAGAAAGAACCATAATTCCCCTGAGTTTCATCAAAATTGAATCAGAGGTATTTCCCAAAATTGTTTCTGACAAACATGCAAGTGAACCAGCAGATGGGTTGAGAGTGACTTCAAGCTTGTTCCATTTCATTATAGGAACAAAACATGCAAGATATTAAATTTGCTATACACAGAAGGGATTTTGGAAGCTCTGGACCCTGAGTGAGTGCATAATTATGCTGTACAGTTTGCGTGTTTAGCTGACATTTACTCGCAGAACTAAACAATGAAAGAAAAATAAATGAACAGATGAGTGGAGCTGCAGAGTTTGCCAGTGCAGTTGGCTCAAGGAACTTCCAAAATATTGAATTCAATTCAAACATCGGAAGTTTCACTCACTCTCCAGCACAGAGTTTCAGTCATTGTCCTCAGGAAGTCGATCACTGCTGATTTGGTCCTTCCAAAAACATTACCATGTTCAGTTGGTGTGAATATGTTGCTTGCAAACTGTTTGAGGAGTGCAAAATAGTCCCTGATTATATAGTATGACAACATGACAATCAGGCACACTATTAAGATCAAAACACACGTCATCACAGCAGACAAAGTCCCTCTGACAGGTACGGTTTTTCCCAAAAGGGTAAATCTTAACAAGTAATTTGTTAAATCAGTTGGACTGCCCTAAAGCGTACCCTCCTTTATGTCTTTCTGGACACTAATAGGACCCTTACAGGTTAGAGGTCAAATTTATACCATCAGTACATCCAGTGGGAAGCTGAGGGGTCACACTATATACACACACACACACATATATATATATGTAAATTACAAACATTCAGCAGTAACAGATGGACAACACAGACTCGGGGAAAATACCTACAGAAGGACTCGTGCTGGGGTTTAAACTAATGTTGTCACAGGAGGCTTCTTAGAGAGCTTGGCAGCTAATGCTAGTGCTAGTCCTTTGGGACCACAGACTTTCTGTATATGTGATGCTACCGCTGCCTGTTCAAATGATGGAAAATGTATGTTTTACATCTCTGCTGGCAGTGCCATTGTCACACCTTTCCAACAATGTGTGTCTCAGCATGACAAGCTACACATGCATAAAAGACCTGATTTAAACAGAGTGAATATATTTATCTTGCACAACCAATTAGGCAATATCACTATAAACTGCAATTTCGCAGAATGATTCAGCATTATTGGGGTTATGTTTATCATGTAAGAAAACACAACAAAGCATTAATTTATGTCTGTAGCTCTTTGAGACCGGTGTCCTACCCTGTAGGTGGTAGAGTAGCAGCTTTCCTTTCTCGAGCACCAACGTGAGGCTGTGATCTCGCTGTCCCTCTGCATGGAGCAGTGTCCCAGAATTCTTCAGGGTTTTAAACTTCAAAGAAATAGTCTCCATCACAGTCCAGCTTGCCCTCACACTCAGTCTGTAGACCAGGCTACTTCTGCTCCCATCAAAGCTTGCCACGCTAGAAGCTACAGAACAAAATTAAGTGGGAGAGGGAAAAGTTTTATTCTTTACATTTCATTCATTTTAAATAACATACTAGCACCAAATACTAACACAACTGTGCAAACTCTGTCTTTGCCACCATTTTTCTAACATCATGAATTTCACAGAATTGTAAGATATTTCTAGACAGATTTGGATCTCTTGGTGAAATTATTTACTCAGCAAGCACATTTAACTCCATTAACATCACTTTTCCATATGATTTAGCCCAGAGTTGACCATTCCTTTTGGTGCTATGTTCAATGCTATGTTCGATTTGTGAAACTTCTTTAGTATATTTTAAAATAAAGAGGCGATTGCGATTGATCAGTAGGCTTCACTAGTTGAATTTAAGCCCTGTTGTCACAGAAGTACAGTTTTACAAACCATAGCTTTATTATAGGTAGGGTACAACACAAAGTAACAGGGCTGACATTTAGTTAAGTCAGTTACAAAGAAGCAAAGCTTGCTGCTGCTGCCTTGAAATGCTTGGATTGCTTGAAGGCATTTTGCATGTACATTTCTATTGTTTCAATTCGTATTGCACTCTGTATTAAAACCATGTGTTCTCTGTACATCTCACACACAACACCCAATAATTCTAGTGCATGGCTTAGTGTTTGAATAGCACTGCTTATTTTTCTAAGAACTAATGGTTTCTAAATTGACTGCAAAAGGTTTGTATGACTCACATCACACACCAGAGCAAAATCAAACCAAAGCCTATGTGTGTGGGAGTATTTTAAATCTATTTTTCTAAAAAACAATGAACAATCTTGTTCTGTATATAATGCTACAGGATTAATATAACTTTCAAGGTGTTCCAGGGACCATTTCTTATTTTTCCGCACCACATTTAAACACCATAATCCAAATTTGATAGAGATAATCTGTGTAGATTTAATCCAACAAATCAAGATTTTAATTAATTGACTAAAGTTTGACTTTACATTCTAAGATACAAAACTAGCTGCTAGCAAAATACTTGTAATACAATAACAAGCCAAAACTGCCATTTGTAATATTTTAAAAGAAGACACTTTTAATGCCACAACACATTTACATTTTTAGCATTCAAAATGAGTTGAAGCCAGTCGGGCATTAAAGACTTCAAGACAGGCAAT
Organism: Diplotaxodon limnothrissa; assembly: GCF_057381915.1. Lineage (NCBI taxonomy): Eukaryota > Metazoa > Chordata > Actinopteri > Cichliformes > Cichlidae > Diplotaxodon > Diplotaxodon limnothrissa. Next base: position 9,520,066 of record NC_140612.1, on the reverse strand, counting down.
CAAGACCAACTAACTGTTGATAACATAATTATATGTTACTTAAGGTCAAAATATTCTATGATAAAATAAACATTGGATATATTTATAATTGCTATAACATAACACTTAATTCACAGTTACTTACTATATCGACATCCATATATTTCCAGTCTGAGGCCAATCCTCCCACTGGGGTTCCAGTCCAGTGGGATTAAACGAAGAAAGCGAGCTATGACCGGCTGCTCCAGTTTGTACTGGACTACAGTGTCAGCATTACTGTTACCTGGAAAAGCCTGCAACAATACAGTTACATGTTTGTTACAGTTACCGTTTTCTTCATTCTTACACTCTGTCTCAGTCAGCTGATTGCTGCAACAACAATGTAATAATGTAATAATGATGTAATAGCAATAACAAACACTAAAGGGTGATGCCTCTATCAGGAAAGCAGATAGATATGCTTCTCATCAAGTGTTCATAATGGTGACTAAAAGCTAGATAGGACCATTATACATTGAAAGTTTTACATATTCGAGGGCTGAAAATCTCTTTGTCAGTGGAAAGAAAAAGTCTCCCAAACCTCCTCTGCCCTGAGACCATCTTCATTTTCAAACTCTGAACTCACCGAAGCCATTGATCCTAAGTAATGATAATGTCTCTCCCTCTCCCTCATCTCTGTCCAGTGATCAATAACTTGGACCTATTCTGTCTCCGTAGCAAGCCTCTCTTTAAAAGACTAATGGCTTCTATTTTTCCCAATCAGCTGCCTGTGGGAATCCAGCAGGGCTCACACACACAGAGAAACACCTGCAATAATATGTGTAAGAAGAAAACAAGAAGAACAAGCTGCATATACGGTATAGAGTAGGTGTCCATGTGTTCCTGTGCATGTCATTTGCTTGTGTCCTATCTGGAGCGCTTGTGTGATGCTACCTGTGTGTTTGTGTGAGAAACTCAGCTGAGGGTGTACCGATGTAACTGTGTGAGAGAAATTGGCTTCTCTGGCACTGCATAATTGTGATCTCAGTGCCGTCTTCAAGGGCTGAGCCGGCTGGCCAGCAGAGCGTTAAGCTCAACAAATGGCTCTGTTTCCTGCTGAGGAGAGCAGCATCTCATTTACTTGCCTGAGCATCTTTTGAAATATGAGTAGCCTCTGACAAGCCTTCAGTCAAGGAGAGAGGAATGGCTAGAGAATGAGTCGAAGAAGAGGATGAGAGGGCATGACAAAGGAATCGCAGAGGAACTGTGCCTGGCGTAGTTGGTACCACCAAGACAATATAAAAATACTGAATTATGCAATTATGCAATAAAGTCTTTCATTAAAAGGAGCTACAAGAAAAGAACGTTTGGAATCAGCAGTATAATAATGTTGGCAGACACGTTATTCAAGTGACATGTCAGTCAACATAGGAATTTCACTGCATAGCTGCCCACAGTGAAGCTAGATTATTCACTTTAAATTAAATAGGGTGTTTGCTGAAATATACTTGTTGCCATGCTAATGACTTTTGCTCCTTAGGAAGTTCTGAGGAGAGTTGCCAGCTTTGTTAACCTCATTTACTCCTCTTTACTTTATCAGGGAGGTAAATTATCATAAGTGGGCTTTAAAAAAAACTTCTAAATGACGCACTGACTTTTAAATCTCAACCAAACTCTTGTGCCTGCCACCCTATGGGCCAAAATCAGATATACCTCTTATGGTGGTCTGGTTTTCCGGCAATGTTTGGATCGCATCCCAGAAGCATGTTTGTGGCACAGGAAATCCTGGGGATGCTGAGGGATGCCTTCATAGTGCATAACTCCTTAAAGGTCGAATTTAATGACAAGTATTGTCTTGGTCATGCTTCTGACATGATGTGCTTTCTTTAGGATTTGAGATTGCTGTTTGGTATCTGGGTTGAAGCCAGAGATATACTGTACAGTGGGGGTAACAATTCTTTGATCACTTGCTGAACTTGTAAGTTTGCTTACTTCTAAAGGAATGAACAGTCTCTTTGGTAGTTTCATAATGGAGAGAGACAGAATATCAGTGAAAAAACCTAGAAATAAAACACATTACATGAAAGTTCTAATTTGATTTTTATGTCACCGAAAATGTCATCTCTCTCTGCAGATTTTCTAGCTGACTGAAGTCTGAAGACTGGCTGGGCCACTCCATGAGCTTAATGTGCTTCTCCTTTAGCCACTCCTTTGTTGCAGAATGATGGGGAAGGATAGGTCATGATCATGGATGGAAGACCCGCCCACAACAAGTTAGTGCATACTCAAGTTTGAAGAAAAATGGTGAAATGCAAATGGTCAGATTGGGACTTCAAGAAAACATCCAAAAAAGTAAGAGTGAATGATAAAAGGTTAATTAATGTCATTTTTGTGTTTGTTTTCTATAGGCACAGTCTCCTTTTGAATCACACTTTAAAACATTTGAAACATGTGGCATCATAAAGTAAGACTCCACATGCAACTTGCTTGATGATGGGATCTAATTTTATTCTATTTTTAATCCATGAAGTAGTTAGTGACTCTAACCATCAAATAAATGAAAGTAACCTGAGTAGAGACTTTGTTTCTACCTTTACCTCACAAGTCAGTGAGAAGCTGTGACTGATGCAGCTGTTTTTGCAGTAAAATTCTCACCATCACAGAGACGCTAAGCAAGCCTGACTAATATACGAAGCTTTAAAAGTGCTCTAAAAGCTGATGTGGATTCACCGCCTTTCATGCTGACTGTCAAATCAACATGTTTTTAAGCTACAAGGAGTGTGTTCTTTAGTGATGACTTGAAGGGCTTTGGAGAGTTTGTATCCTTCACTGTGAAAAAGTTGTACCCAGTCAAATGTGAGGGGAAAAAAAGTTTTCTTTGGGTTGCTGCTGTAGTGAAAGCTGCACTTTCTTCCACACAGAAGGGAGGATACGCGTGACATATCAAATGTTGTTCAGTCAGTCGAGGTTTGCATGGCTGCCTGTCATTCTGACATCTGTACTTTGCTCATTGGTGATCAGTCATTCTCCCAGTCTAGTATTCTCTTTTTTATTGAAACAACACTGGAAAAATAAAAAATTAAAGAGAGAAAAAGAAATGGGGAATATATTTAGACGTAAAGCAACCGCAACACTAGGTACTTAAGTCACTGCGTGCTTTTCTCAGCGAGCTTTCTCACCAATTTCTTCTGCACATTTACATTTTAAGAGCCGCCACACTTATCGAAAGCGGCTGAGCTCGAAAGCGCCCATTCAGCGACCTGCTTGCAGACTGGTGATGGACAGCTTTCAGGCATCAAAGCTGGGAGTTTTTCTACGCCAGGCGGTCTTTCTCATAACAGCACCAACCTCCTGTCAGCACAGGCTAAACTGTCTGACAGCAGACCCACACCGTCAACAGACTCCTGCCCAAGTTCCTTTCATTGTTCCATGTATTATTAATAAATAGTGAAAGGCTCCTGGTGTGCACGCCATGTTGCTGCAGGCAGCACCAGTCCCCACAGATAATGTTAAATAATGTCTATGACAGTTAGGTCAACTGTGTGTGATTGTAGAGTGTCACTGCCTGGACAAACTGTATTTTTAGCTGTTAAAATCTGTATTATATAACACATGTGGGGGGTTTCTTTTTGTGTGCACTTTTTGTTAAATATCTATGATCTTGTCACGATCAGTTAAAAAATATGTACTTTTCTACAACAAGATGATGGATTGACATGGACATCCATACTCCCATCAGGTGACTGCACAAATATGTTGCACACCCAACACTACTATGTAATCCTGCCACCGGAAGAAGAGTTACCCCTAAGCTGTCTTCCTGCTGGTGTTGTCTCCAGTTGTGTCCTGTGTCACTGAACATCAACAGATAGGCCGTGAGCCAATCAGAGCTGCCGTAGCGGCCCTGCGTGGCAACAGCAGTGATTTGGGTTCTCCTCCCCAGGTCCACCTCCAACCACTGGTATCGGTCTGAGACCAGAGGAGACCAACCTCCAGCTCCTGCACAGGGGACAAAAACAAAGAGTGGATTATAATAATGGGTATACGCGGTTAGTGTAAACTTAGTGTGAGTATTATTCTTGTTGTGGGACCACGACTCTTACACAGTCACACTGCAGGCACTATGGTTATCATAAGGTAAATATTATATTTTAACAAGAAGACCTGGTTTAAGATCAAGATGAAGTTCAGGCAAAAAGCAGTTACGGTCGACAGTGAAAAAAATGCTCTGTGTTTGTGTGTGAAAACATTAGCATAAAAAGTCATTGGTGTAAGGTTTGACCAGTCAGGTGGTGATTAACTGATCTGACCAGCTGACCACTGTTCACATGCATAAGTTAGTATTGTGGATCACATTTGCAAAACGGTATTACTAATACTCCATCCAAGCATGTGTTATTTGACTGTTTGGTTAGCCACGGCTCTGTAAATGGTGTCAAAATCATTTCACTTGTTATTCTGTGTTTGCAGCCTATAACCATCCTAAGCGTTGATTAACTCTGAGCTGTGTGACTTTTGACTGACTTGAGACATTTGTATGAGTGTGAGTAGTAAAAATGAAAAGAATGGAAATAATACCAGTTCAAACAGCCAATTTGGAGAAATCATTAAAGAACAAGAAATCAAAGACAGCAACATAAATTACCAATAATCCGCTAATGCCTGTTGATGCCTTCAGGTATCTAAATTAAGATTTAACACACCATTTTATTCTGTTTTTGTCTTTTAAAGCATTTCTTGGTTTGTACAATACATTTTTTTTTAGATATTCTTAAGTCTTCAGATTGATTATAAAATGGTAAATGGGTGTTTTCTAATCTGCATACTTCAACAGCTCAAATATCTGGATCCAAGCATGGCAGCCACTTCAGTATGAAATCTTCAGGTTTTTCATATCACAAAATGTCACGATGGTCAAAGATGCCAAGAAGCCATTGGCTCCCTTTAATCGACTTGAAGGGAAGTTTAAAAACTATTTGCCAAAAATGCAGATCCCTTCAGAGATGACAGAAACATCACAGAGAGCGTTTAAGTTACTGGAAAGGTATATTAGTTAATGTTCCATTTGTAAATATTTTCTTCATAATAAGGAGACCCTGCTTTGAACTTTAAATATTGCAAATCACAGTACAATTATAGTGCATCCCTTTTCTGGATTTGATTGAAGTCCACATAGATGCTCACAGACATAAAACCCTAGAATATGTCAACATTTGCCTGGTTTCATGATGATAACTAATAAATCCTCAAGACATTAAGTGGGATATATCTGGGCCACAAACCCTTTGAAGAAAAATGGATTAGATGATGCAGCACCAGAATGGTATTTATGAATCTCCACAAGTAAGTGTCAAGATTTGTCCTGCCATTTAATGGATCTGTTCTGGTTTTTATGAGCTCACCAAGGTGACAATATGAGAGAAAGTGAATGTGATTCAACTTCACTTAAAATATCTTCTCTGACATGAGACAAATCACTGAGCTGAAACTTTTGTCTGTTCTCCAGTGACATGCAGAGTACTATCATATTTTCCAGGGGTAACGTGCTCCATTTTTGTCTGGGCAACATCTGTTGCAACAGCTGGAGAGGACACTCAGGGATGTAAGGGACTAACACACACTGTGTTCATGCTGTTGTCTAAAATAGGTACTTCCATCAGCACTGTGGTATGTCTGACACTGCTATACCATTTTTTTTAAGAAGATGCAAGTGTGGAGGTAGCAGCACACTGGAAGGACAGAGTCATAATACCTAAATGCACTCATTTAGAAATCCTCATTAGAATGAAGGCTGATAGTCTATAGTTAGATCTGCACATTTTCTTGTTTCAAAGGGAATTCAGATAAAACTAAGGTTATTGAGCTATGTTCTAAAATTTAGAATCAAAAAATCTTGAACAGTCAGGCGCCATCTAATCTTAAAGACCTAATAGTAGCATATAACTCCAACATAGCATTTTACTATTGGACTGCTGGCTTACCTGTGGTTACTAGGATATTTAAAAGGAGTATGGGAGGGAGAGCCTTCATCTTTCCGGAACCTCGTCTATGGAACCAGCTCCGAGTTTGGATTCTACTGTAATTAGGATTAAACTTTCCTATTTTATAATATATTTATATTCAGGATTGGATCAGATTAACCTCCTGTCTGCACTACAAACGGCCTAGGTTGCTGGGGGCTTCCCATGATGCACTGAGTGTTTCTTCTTCCCTCACTCTCTTTGTGTTTACACACCACTCTACATTTAATCATTACTTAATTTTAATCTGGCTCTCTTCAATAGAGCATCTTTTGTCACGCTCACTCCAACCTGTTGCAGCAGATGGATGGTTCTCCTGCAGGTGTCTTCCTGTTAAAAGGGAGTTTTTCCTTCCCACTGACAACAAAGTGCTTACTCATAGGGAGTCATTTGATTATTGGGGTTTTCTCTCTATTACTGTAGGGTCTTTATCTTACAATATAAAGCACTTTGAGGTGATTTGGTGCTATATAAACAAAGCTGAATTGAACTGAACGGAAATGACTGTTCAGTTTGAAGCCTTTGAACTCAGCTATTTGTGCAAAAAGTACAGCTATAAAAATACGTTTTTGGATTTCTTCTAGTGTTGACTTTTTTTTCTTTTTTTTGCCTGCCAGTGTTGATTTTTTTTTTAGCTACAAACAAAAATCACGGTGGATTTTTCAAAACTAAGGACCTTTAATATCCAAGTAAATTAATCAAATAAAAAATATATAATGCAATAAACCTGTTTAAGTAGAGCTAGCAATACACCCTCCAATTAAGTATCACAAAATGTTGGGGTATATTTGACAATGTATCACTGTTTAGTGTTTTTATCAAGCTTCGTTGTTGAAGTGAAATCAAAAGTAAAGTAGGTGAAAGTTGATTTCACTAAATGTTCCACAAAGAATAACGTGGAGTATTCACACACAGATTATAATATCCTTTGGCATCTTAATCAAAGAAGAAAAACTCACTGTCATGCATAGTAAGCAAAAATCTAAATGAATCTGGATTAGAATATTGAATATAAGAGCATATAAGGAGAAACAACATATTTGTTTCGTGGTACTCAATTTTATTGAGCTAGTATGTGTTTTTAATGTTTTGCCTGCTGTAACACAGTAATTTCTCAAAATTTCTGGCATAAACAAAATATATCTTATCTGAAATAAGCTGCTGAATATTTATGCACCAGACTCCATCAGGGATGTTTGAGTCTGAGAGCCTCCATGATTTGTTTTTCTATAAGTACAGTTAGTTGCATCCAATCACCTCTAATCACCTCAAGCTCATGTTTCAAATGAAATGTTTTGGGAAAAGATTAAAATATCTGGATTTGAAAAAAGAATGGTGTAGATCGAAACAGGAAAGATGGCAGGAACACACAGCAGGAGTGTGAACTGTGTCATATAAAATACTGCAGTTAATCAAGTGGGTTTGTATTTGGGAAATTTAGGAACATGTCGCAGAGGATGAGTAGGTTGGAGAAAGGGAGTGAAGAAGTGAACTGGCCCAGAAAGTGAAACAAAGGCAGAAAAGGACTGAAAGGCACAGACACAAAGAGTGGTGCCCTGATGCAGTTGCTAACCTTTGCAGAGACATTGCCATAACTAACACAGCTGCAATCTGATTTTATTTTACTTTGGATGCTGCTGGTATCCCTGACTCAATGGAGTATGTGTGTGTGCATGTGTGCATGTGTGTGTGTGTGTGTGTGTGTGTGTGTGTGTGTGTGTGTGTTTGAGTGGCTGTGTCTGAGTTTGTGAGTCTACATGTGTGTAAGCTTGATAAAAAGTGCTGAGTCAGGGCAAAGCAAATCCATGGTGCCCAAGGAGCAGATGGAGGGATTTCTCCCCTACTGAGGGTGCACACATACACACCACACCCACACACACACACACATACACACCACACCCACACACACACACACACACACACGATAACGCAGCCACCCTGAAGAGCAGTTGAGATTGTGTTGTCAAAGTGATGTCATGCTGCTATTAGGACAATGTAAATCAATACTACAAACTCTTTCAAACTGCCAAAGTGGACACAGTGTCTTTTTATCACATCTATTATTAATCCTCCTTATATCAGTTTACTGTGTTAACACAACCCGCCATGAACTTCATTTGAATTGTTCAACATAGCACGCTGCAGAACAGATTGCTAAAGTACAGCAGTGATTGGTAATGTCAGTCAGCATCATAACTGATCATAGAGATTATGGACCTTTAAAAAAACAGCCCACACTTTCAGTTGTAGCTTGAAGGAGAAACAAATCTAACAACTTTAATAATGGCTCAGTTCCATTCTGCCTCCCATAATGTGTCAGTGAGAAAGTATCCACGCTGCCAGCATGTTGAAATCTCTTCATCAAATTGGTTGATTGCTATGAGATGAAGTGAGATGCATGGCAACATGCTAACATTCAACTCAAGGAACAGTAGAGAAGTCAATGTTCAGCTGAGCAACGTTACAGAGAGTAGTTATTTTAATTTGTAGTTAATTTTAAAAAGGCAAACATGTATATTCATCACAACTTAAAAGGGAAATATATTACAAGGGAAATATTTCAAACCCTTATTGTTTTAGTTTAGGTGATTATAGCTTACATAATATTTCCTAAAATCAGCCAAAAGAGAAAAAAAAATTCAACAGAGAAATCTGTTCTGCGTTGAAAACCTCTGAAAAGCAACTCGTTTATACCGTTAGTACTTAGTACCGCAAATTCCCACTGCAGTGTGGCGTGGACTGCATTAGTGCGTGGTTCTGCAGAAGTGTTATTGAAGGCCGGGTTGCTTTAAAAACAGCTTTCAGCTTCTCTGTATTTTTAGGGTGGGTTCTTTTTGACAATCACTCATCGATTCTCTGTGGAGTTCAGGTCAGGTGAGCTGTTGGCCAGCACAGTAATAATATGGTCAGCAAACCATTTGGCAGTAGTTTTGGCACTATGGGCAGATGCCAAGTCCTGCTGGAAAAGGAAATCAGCATCTCAGTAAAGCTTGTCAGCAGACGGAAGCATGAATAAAAAGCATGCAATAAAATCTCCTGGTAGAAAGTTGCAGGAAACTCTGTGGTATAACCACAACTAATGCTGCAATCCAGATAGCTTGGAACTTTGATGTCAGAACTCGGGTGTGATGTCATTCCCATTTTGGTTTTCAGCAAGATAGAAGCATCCAGGTATCAATAAAAATAAACTTTTTTTGCACTTAAAAACCACATTCATGGGTAGAGCCATGCAAATGAACACCTTGGCGTCACGTTTAACCCATGTGAGTAATCATTATTTATCAATGTGTGTTTTAGAAGGGGCATACTGTAACCCAAGAAATGATTTTTTCCTAGATTTAATCTGTTTTTGGTGCCTAAAAAGTAAGCAGTGAGTGAAAGCCAAGGCTAAAAGCAAATGTGGGGGAATAAAGCAAAGCTTGAGAAACAAAGCAGCAGTCTCCTGGCTGACAAACTTGTGACTTCACTTGAATTAACCGTGTCTGAGGTCATCTTCTTTTCTCTTGCTGTGCTTCCTGCTTGTTAGGGCAGCAGCTAAAGGCCAGAGCTAATAAGTACTTCAGTAACAGACATGGACACTGACAGCGCAAGAGGAGAGAGCAGACAGGCTGACCTTTACTCATTACAGCTGGAGTGGAGAGGGAAGAAGTGACAAACACAAACAAAGGAAAGGAAGAGACTGACAGAGTGACAGAAGAAGGCAGATCAATTGACATCTATAGGACTGCAGAGGAGGGAGACTTAAGAAGAGAGGAAGAAAGGAAGAAACACCTGGAAGAGAGGAGCGCTGAAGGGGTCTAAATAAAAGAGGGGAGAACTGGGTATAAAGTGTTTGGGGGAAAAAACTAATGACCATGTTTCTCACATATCACCTGTTTGATCAGCAGCATAATTATTTCTGTCAGTTCTAATCCAGCATATCTGTTTGTTTTCTCTGTATAGCCTGTTTTATACAGACTATGGTATGTACCAAGGCTGCATTCCTTCCAGTACTGAAAGGAGGCACCATACACCTATACTGAAGGAAGCTCAAGGTCACGTTTATTTATATAGCACATTACCAACAGTCTATGCTGCACAAAGTGCTTCACAGTGTAAAAGGAAGGAAGAAGGACACCAACAAACAGACATGCAAATAGTCCTATCATAGTTTTCAGACAAGGAAAGACTTCAAATAAAGAAAAGCACCTAAAAAAACAGCAGCAGCTCGATTTGTTCAAAGAATTCAAGGTGAATGAGTTTGAGTTCCACATCCAACAACATCAACAGCATTATCCTTTTTTATGTAATCTTTAAATACCTGTCCCTATTGCCAGTCTTGGCAGCCGGGGGTCAGTCCGCCAGGGCCTCCGCTCCTGGCCGCCACCCGGAACACAATGCACCCGACCCCTATGGCGCCTCCTGCGGGTGGTGGGCCTGCGGGAGGATGGGCCCATGTCTCCTCTTCGGGCTGTGCCCGGCCGGGCCCCATCCGGGAGGGCCTCAGAGTAGAGCAGCTGCTGCTCCACATCGAAAGGAGCCAGCTGAGGTGGTTCGGGCATCTGACAAGGATGCCCCCTGGGCGCCTCCTGGGTGAGGTGTTCCAGGCATGTCCCACCGGGAGGAGGCCCCGGGGCAGACCCAGGACACGCTGGAGAGATTATATCTCTCAGCTGGCCTGGGAACGCCTTGGTATTCCCCGGGATAAGCTGGAGGAGGTGGCTGGGGAGAGGGAAGTCTGGGCCTCTTTGCTTAGGCTGCTGCCCCCGCGACCCGGCCTCGGATAAAGCGGATGAAGATGGATGGATGGATGGATTTAAATACCTGCTAGTATTTTATTTGCAAAAGCAGCTATGTTCCAGGAGAAAATGTAGTGGCTAATGCTAAACAAATACACCAGCCATCCTAACATTTCAGTCTGGGTCCCATCAACAAAATAAATAAATGGTCTGCCAAGAGTGATAGAACAAACTTTTTAATAAAGAAGTTTCTATTTAAGAACATGAGATAATTATTTTTTGTTATTGCATTTGGGTATTGAAAATTATGTATTTTATTGGTACTGGTGCCAACTATTAAAATGCTCGTATCCTGACATGATTGAAAAGCACTGTAGAGCAGCTGTACTTTGTTGCTACAAGTAATTCCTTTGAGTTTATGGTTTGCCTTGTTTACATTAAAATATTGATTTGAGACATTTAGATTTTACTGTAGAACACTGGCCAAATAAGAAACAAATGTAATTAGCAAATTTCCAATTAAAACATGCACGCACAGCAGAATTATATAAGAACTACAAGTTCAAGCAAGAGTTTTGAATTTTTGTCACAAAGTAAATTAGCTTTTATTTTCATTGCACAATTTAAAAACAAAACAGACACCTTTACATCTGTACCAACAACAGTACCCAGGTGCAATGCTCTTTGAGAATTTAGGAGTAAGTTAATGCCAAACAGTCTGCTTGGAAATGAGATTTGAGGTGAGACTGGGAGACTGTGCAGTTTTGATTTCTTCATGGTTGGTCAATAAAAAACTGGATAAATTGTAGTATTGATTGCACAATGTTTTATTATTAAAATGTATTCATCTGCATCTGGTAGATTTTGAAAAGCCACCTATTTGTCTTAGGAGTGTGATAATCTACTGAGAGTACCTAGTGTTTAGGTAGGATTCAAGTTCTACTCTTCCATAAACAAGCACATCCTTTCATATAAGTTAATATGTGTCATTGCGGTAAATCGGGCATGGTTTTATTTGGGCTAGCATGAAAGCATCAAAGGGGGTGTTATTTTAGAGGCTTCCTCCTGGCTCAGAGCTAGGATACAGGCCAAGGACACGTGGTGTCAGCTATGGATTATGACTTTTTCATGGTGGGCAGGGGTGGGAGATGGAACAGAAACTCACAGATAACAAGTTCAGTTCCCACAGCACCAAGTTTGTGCCCATCAGAAACTGCAAATGTTTCACAAGTGTCCTTGAGTCACACCAAATAAGAACACCATCTTAGTGCCTAAGATTGATTTAGATCAAAATAAGAAAAAAAAAACTACTGAGAAACCACACATGACTGGGATTATCGGAAATGTGGAACAGATTTTTGATAAAAGCCTCATATGAATTAACAAGCTATATCACTGCAAAACACTTGTTACGTAAAAAAAAAGAGAAACAAAATCTTTACACTCTTTAAACCCATGCACGTACAGTATCTCACTCTGTGATTAGTAAACATGAAACATTGTCAAAATGATCATATTTTAGTTCATATGGATAAAGAAGTAAAACGGAAATAGTCCAACATATCTACACACATTTGTTTGCCATAAAATTATTATAGAAAACCCCAACGATCAGACAACCGCCAATAAAGTAGCACTTGGCGACAGTGCGAAGGAAAAGCTCCCTTTAAAAAGGAAGAAACTTCCAGCAGAACCAGGCTCAGGTAGGGGCAGCTATCTGCCATGACCAGGTGGGGGTGAGGCGAGGGAGACAGGACAAAAGAGAGCCAGAGATTAATAATAGCTAGTGATTAAATGCAGAGTTGTGTATAAACACGTACTGAGTGAAAACAGGTGAGTGAAGAAGAAACACTAAGTGCATCATGGGAAGCCCCCGAGGTCTGTTGCTGTGTAACTGAGAAGGGAGTTCAGGGTCACCTAATCCTAAAAGTAGAGAGGGTATCTGTCTCCCAAATCAAAACTGGGAGCTTGTTCCTCAGGAGTGAAGTCCGAAGGCTGAAGGCTATGCCTCCTATGCTCCTTTCACCACATGTAAGCCAGCAGTTTGAGAGCAAAGGGCTCCGTTGGGGTGATATGGTACTATGATGTTTTTAAGATAACATGGGGTCTGATTATTTAAGACCCTGTATGTGAGGAGAAGGAAAGCATCAAAGGGGTGTTTTTTAGAGGCTTTTCCCTCTGCTTGCTATTGTTGACCTGCCTGGTTTTGCAAATTTATGTAAGAAAAACTAACTATGCATATGTGAGCTTATGTATCAGAACCTGCTTCTTTTTATGTGCATTTGAGTGCTAGCAATGATCTCTGATGGCACAACCATATTTACAAAGGATGGGCACTACAGTTTTCCTCCTAAAACCTTCATTTTGTCACTTAGACTTAATGATACTGCAGTCACGTCCTGTTTATATAGCTGACTGCTTTTGATTGGAGAGCTATAAATTTTCTCAGCAACCCAATTACATGTCCCTATAAAATCTTTATTATCTATGCTATTTATTATCTTTTAATGGTGAAGCTCGTGTTAGTAAATCTCTAGTTTCAAACTAGCAGTAGCCACTAGGAATTTTACTGAGAAATACCTGCTGCTGCAGTTACTGTATGTTCATGACCAAAGTCTGTGGCTTGACCACAGAGAGACCAATCAAGCCGGTGACACAGCTTTTGTTGCAACAAATAATGGAGCAGTGCCCCTGGTGCTAGACAGAGCCATCTCCACTTGCAGAATTAACTTCAGCTTTTGTCTCTGCTAATAAGACGGTAAAAGAACTCAACATCCTGCAATCTATTTCTATCCTCTCTGTTCTAATTGCTATCTCCACCATGTTAGTGTCTATTGGGAAATAGATGGTGACACAACGCTTGTCAGGGCAGTGGCTTTACAAGGAGGAATAGATGTGTCTGCCAGATAAATGTACTGTTTGGTTAGCACTGGTGCACAGTTGTTCATGTCAACAGAAGGTTGGAACAAGAAGACAAAAGCAGAACTGTGGTAGAGGGGAAAGGATACGAGCCATTACAACAAGGGAAAAAAGTCACCCAAAGTCAGCGGGTCTCAAAGATGCAGTAAGTCACAGATAACTAAGCAGAGACGCATGGCAGTATTTCAGGCCAAGATCTGTAAATGTGTCTGTGTCTGGTTTTTAAACTGATTTGAGTGGGAGAGTCAAATATGAGACAGAGCTTGAGGTGTATTTCTGACAACCTGGGAGATAATATGCAGCTATATATAAAACTGACCGGGCACCAGAGCAAATAAACAGTCTTGGAAGTAAAAAAAAAAGAAAAAGAAAGAAAAAAAGAAAAAAGAAACACCTGAAAGATACAGAGGCCAGGTCACTGAAATCTTTTATGAAAGCCTTTAATACAGGTATAGCAAAACCACTTTTAGTGTCCAAATGCAGCAAAGAAAAGAGCTTAAAATCATAAAAACCAATGTGATTTTTTAAAATATGTAACAAAGCTGATCTTTGAGTTATACAGAATCCTAAGGGGGTCTTAATTCATCTTGAAAATGAGAAGATAGGATCCTTATTCCCAGAAAAAGAACCTGTGATTATTATTTTATAAGTGAATACTCCCTGTGAAAGGACAGTGCTTAGAACTTACGATGCTTGGTTGCCTTTATTCTGCTTCAAGATGCATCAAACACTTTTAAAACATATTTAAGTCTCTTGATTTACTTTTTCTGCATGAAGGGCTTATGCTGGGCTTAACCTGGGCTCATGATCATTTCCATACCATTGAATATATTCGAGAATTTAGAGCTGGGCATTTTCTCTAGTGGATGAGGATGAATTTGAGCTAAAAGACCTTTATTATTGACCAACATTAGCTAAGTTGGGTGAAATAAATGGTAACATCAACCCAAAAGTGCTGAATGTATAAAAGTAAATATTTCGTAAGACGATTTTTCATGTGCAACCTGGTTTCATTGCTGCCGTGCGGTTTAAGTTTTGATCAAGTTTAAGCACGTGAAGCTTTTAGCTTAAAATGTAATTTGTGTTCATTTCAAACTGTCGTATTTCCCATTAATAGCATGACCCTCCGTTACTGAGCTTGGCAGTGATGGTACTGACACTTCCATATTGCAGATGTTGAGAAGTGAGCATTAACAATGAGCAGTGTATATCAGAAATTAACCTTCTTGACAACTCCATTAGGAGTCTTCATCCACGGATACTTGCCATCTGAACCGTGTGTGACCATGGCCATGCATATCCATTAATAATATACAGGATGTTATTAAATATATGATATTTCATGTGAGTGAACACAGTTAAAGAAGACTTATGGGTCCCAGATAGTTTATTATCAGCAGTAAATTGGGGTTAGTCACAGCATAAAAATGTGATTTTAAATGAGCTGTCATGGATTAGTTACTCTGGCTATTTTCAGTAAATTGACTGAAGGATGTAGAAGCAATGTAGACAGAATGCTAAGATTAGAGGCTCTTTAGCTGCATTTTGTCAAGGAATGAGGCAATATTTATATATATTTATCCATATAATAAGATTTATGGGGAGGCTGACTACCTCAGATTAGAAGGAACTGAATGGAGGAGCTGTGGAATTTAACTAGATAGGGTGTTTAACAGTAAGCAGTAAGTGGGCACCTGGGGTGGCAAAGGTGACACATAAACATATCACACTTAAATCAATATCTGATTCTACATTTAATTCCCCCCCTCTGCTAATGTTGCACCCCTCCTTGAACTCTAAATGAGCACTTCCAGAAAATGATTACTGGGGACTGATGGAGTGTTCCAAGCCTGTTTCAGCATAATTACAGTGACTCTAATGTGCAATTATCAGTATGGACCACTGAAAAACAGAAACTGTTTAGAAGTTAAATACTGCCATTAACATTTGCCTATAAATGTTAAATGTGGCCATTAACATTTGGCTTTAAGATGAAATGGAGTTATCTTAATGTTTTCTTGGCAGTCCAAATGAGACTGAGTTTAAATTATAATTACAGCTGACCACACTGTACAAAGAAGAGCGGCAAGAGAGAGGAACTGCTGGATTTGAGAGGAGGGAGGGGCTAAAGAACTCTATTGTCATTCCCCTTATATGGAGGCAGATTTCAGCTCAGTATCTGTAATATGAACACCTGAGTGCACCCATTTAACATCAGCTTGATCACCCCTGTGGGAAATTTCCCCTGTGCTTTTCTTTAGTCCTGTAACAGCATTGACACAAAGATGAGACTGTTAACTAACTCAAGAAGAATCGCAGGTTTCCAAACATACATCATGTATTTTCAAATTTTTCAAATGCTTTGTCACGGAGCAAACTCCCACTAGGATAGATGAAAATTCAGTGTGTGTGTGTGTGTGTGTGTGTGTGTGTGTGTGTGTGTGTGTGTGTGTGTGTGTGTGTGTGTGTGCGTGAGAACTGGCTGACTTTGCCAATAGCAGTAAAATAGCTTTTTTCAAATCTAAAGCCCTGTTCTGGACTTCACTTTGCTTTTTTTCCACACAAGACCCTCAGTTCCAGTTCTAGGCCTGATGAGGTGGAAAAAGTCAAGCCTAAAGGCAGTAACAGCAAGGCACTGATCAGCTTGTACAAAGAGTCCTGGCATCTATTAACCTTTATGTACCTCAAGAACCAAACTGCCACTGTACAGAAGATTTGAGCGTGACTGACCTCATTATTCTGGATTTGAAAGGTGTACCTTGTACCCCGTTCTGCCTTGGATTCACTTTCCGTCAGGTGCTATCAGCGGTGTGAAAATATTTCTTCATTAAATAACAGGTTGAATCTGGACAGATGGCACCACACTGCTCCTCATTTATGAACAGAAATTTCAAAAATGTTATCCCCAACTCTGTGCCTCTTTATTGCTTTAGGCGTCTGAACTCACATGGGTCAATATAAGTTTTGTTTTTACTTAGGCTCTGATAAGCTGCTGCACCACTTGCACTAGTCTCACTCCTCCAGTAAAGTAGTTCAACTTAGTCCTACAAAAGTGTCTTTCTTGCATAACTGATGGCAAAAAAAACCAAACTTGCTCAACATATTGAGGACTGTTGCTCCTTGGCCTTTAAATTAAAGCCTTCTGCTTGAGGGCCTCTGCTGAATTCTGTGTCA
This sequence comes from Diplotaxodon limnothrissa, assembly GCF_057381915.1. Taxonomy (NCBI): domain Eukaryota; kingdom Metazoa; phylum Chordata; class Actinopteri; order Cichliformes; family Cichlidae; genus Diplotaxodon; species Diplotaxodon limnothrissa. The sequence continues at coordinate 9,503,277 of NC_140612.1, read as the reverse complement.
AAGCCTCTCTCTGGCCTCTCCCAAGACCCTTTTTTTATAGCTTCATCAGAAGGAGCAACTCTCAGTGCCAGGGCCATTTCCCAGCCTAATGAATTGGCCACGTTCAATGTTCAGCCAAATAATGCATACAGTGAGGCACAGTACTGGGAGTGGAGGCAGTACTGTGATCCTTGAGTGGGATTAACAGGGCACCATGTGTGAGCAGCCTATCCAGCACCAGTCCCCATATGGGCTGAGCAGCCACGATGCAACTCAAGAGGTGGGAATGAGAGCCAAAGGAGCCCAAGGAAGCACGTGGGAGTTCTGTCACCTTCATCTAATCCGGCTGCTTGGCTTCTAGTAGACTTCTAACTACTTTGTGATGGACAGGACACTTCACTGTGCTTTGCTCTTCACTTTTTATTGCCCCTGTTCACCAACAAGAGGGAACTAGTGGAAACTGACAATCACTGTTGTAGAATCCTGAGTAAATGACAGGACGCTGTTTCTGTTGTTCCTTTAAACAACAAATGAGGGTGGGATCAAGAACTTCCTGGAATCTGCTTGTAAAAACCAAAACTATTTACATTTGGCTTGTATAGGTCTGGGCCACTTTCAGACGGATCTTTACAATCCTGTTATGACCATTTCACCACAGATCTCAAATGTGTGCAATGAGCAGTGGGTTTCTCTGTCAGACTGGTCAGACTTCCATGTTCAAGATCGTAGTTTGGGGCTCAACTTAGCAGTTTCAGGATGTATGCATGTATTTTTTTGAAATTTACAACATTGTGCATTGTGAATTCTATTTTAAAGTTAAAAAAGGGAGAATACTCAGCAGGAGAGACCCAAAAAAGCTGAAGGGTTGCTGTTTTGACACACATGAAGGAGATTCAGAGACACATCATAGAGACGCCATCAGAACAGGACTTCCTGTTATTAATCTAAAAATAGCCTCACCGAGCGTTGTCCAGATATGCCTAACAGTTGACTTTGAAGGGTTTTAGTTTTCATGAGTTATTCCCACCACTTTGTAATCATACCTCAAACCGAGTTCTACTTCTGCCACTAAAAGTACACGGGACCTGAGATGGTACCTTGTGGTATTTCGCACTAGGATGTTGCCTTTGGATCCCTTAACGTTATTTGTTGATCACCTTGTGAATCCTGCGGATGTCTGATCAGACTAGGATGTGGGGAGTCTGGAGGCTGGATCAATTCATTAGGTTCATTATGTCCCACAAGTCATTCCTGAGGAGTTTCTGCAATGTGCCAGGTGTGCAACAATGCGCCAGGTAAATGTTGGTTTCTAAATAACATGCACATAAATGGCAGGAGCCCAGGTTTTCCAGCACAATGTAGCATTTCATTGTCCCATAAATGTATTGTACGTGTACAATGACAATAAAGGCCTATTCTGTTTTATTCTATAATAATGCTTTGATAAGTGTTATTCACATTACTTGTCAGTGGTTTTAATGTGGCAGATGAATTATGTATTTTGCAGATATTTTCTACCTCCCAAGACATATTCTGAACCTGCCCTGAATGAAATTACAAACTGAGCAGACACAGTACATGTTACACTAGGCAGTTGGAAGTGGTCCAATAAGTGCCTGGCTTTAGTGTTTCAGTGGAAAAACGAAAACAATAATTCCTCTGTCTCAGTCTAATATCGATCATGTGTGTACATCGTTTACAAACAACCTTATTTAAAAAACAACATTCTGGTGGCTCATCTTCCATTTTTCTCCAGCTTGATCAAATTATTCTTACAGTCTGAGTAAAAGATGAAGAAGTCTCCCGCTCCCACTGACGATGTTGTCCACTGGTTCTGCAGTCTGCAAGTGAGCTTTGTAAAGCTCCAAACATGGCATGGTAGCCCTTTGCAAGGCCAGCATCTGCATCCAGTAGAGACATCTCTCTTGAATTTTTACTGTGTTCTGTGAATCACAACCCAGTTTTATGTCCCTATTGCGAGCAGGTGGCCCGGTAGAGACTTTTGATGTACTAGTGTAATATAATTTCAGTGTGTTGTACAGTACAAATTGTTAGCAGTAACTGTTCTTTATCTATCTATCTATCTCACATGTTAGAGTCATTTATAAAACAAATGATAAATTGATAAATGTCATCTTCTTCTCTTTGTTTCGATATCCCTACAGCCAACGCGAATGTATTTCTCACACTCTGTGAATCCAGCTTAGGCTTGTCTTTGATGTTTTGTGCTCAGTGCCCTGTAGGGAGGCAAAGACTCTCCTGCACCACTGACACCCACAGAACTGAGCACATCTCAGTGAAAAGACAGAGAGTCGGTCAAGGAGTACTGTTTTTTTTGTTGTTGTTGTTTTTTAATTCTCAGTCTGTTCCTACCATTTCATTGGCCTGAAGGTGCTTCTTGACGGTTGATGTCAACAACTGACCAAATGTATGAAGCGTAAAGCTGCACAAGGTAAAAACTTTTTTATGGATAGCCTGCACCTCAAACCCCTCACTGTTAATACTTTCAAACACAAATGTGAAAAATGGAAAAGGTCATTGCTGTAAGGGAAAAGGGTAGAGAAGAATGATAACCATGCAGGTTGAGCTAACACAAATCTTATATTTAGCCCTTTTCGACAGAATAGTTGCAGGAAATATGAAACCGTTCCTGTTTTTTTTACCAACAACATTTAAAGAACTGATGATCAAACAGATTAGATCAATGACCTTTGTTATATTTTTAGTTTGTTTTTTTAAGAACTCGAGGTAAGCAGTGGAAACAAAAGCACAGAGTAAACTTACTGTTCTTTGACTTTTCGATTTTGTGTATCCACCATGTTTGAGTTGGATGTACAGGACGAATGTAAAGGAGATATTTAACTGAATGGGGGTTTGGGGGGGTCAGTACATAATGAAACTTGTTTTTTTTAATAAAAAGAACTATCTCAGTCTTAACCCAATATTATTATTTATACACTTTCTTCTAAGAAAGTTTGCGAAAGTTGCTTTGTGGCCTCTCATAGGTGCTTTGGGGTCAGCCATCAACGTTCAGCCTCAATTGTCACAGCACTGACCAGTGGCCCAGTGTTTTGTGTTGCTAAATTTATATTCCTTAATGATTGTTATTCATGTTGTTTTCTGCTCACGTTATATTTGTGGTTCCAGCTTTTAGTTTCAGCCACTGTGTCTTCCATGTGTTCCAAGTTTCGTGTCCAGTCAGTCGCGTCTCAGTGTCAAGTCTGTGTCTCTGTGCACGCTTCACGTTTCACTTTGACAGTCTTATGTCCTATGTTAGTGTGTTCAGTTTTGCTTTGCCTTTGTCTTGGTATGTCTGATTAGTCCCTGCTGTGTTTCCACCTTTCCGTTTGTTGTCACGTTCTCTACGTTACCTGTGTGTCATGTGTAGTTCCATTTTCTTCAGTCATGTCAAGTCTTGTCCAGTGACTAATGACCAGTCAGGAGTTTCCTAGTTCTAGTTTGAGTTTGTTTTGTTTCATTAGTATTCATGTATCTTGTTTTTAGTTTGCATTTTCAAGCAATAATGCTGCCGCCTTTAGTTAAGCTTTCTGTCTCCGAAACTGGCGTTTGGGTCCTGACCTAGCCTGCCACATAGCTCACCATGACATCAATAGCATTTTGATCTTTATAAAGTTTTATTACTGAGAGAAGTTTTTAACAAAAGATAAAAAATAAAGGAACTAAATCCACTGATTGATCCTTTACAAGTGAATACTTCATGACAATAGTTTTTGTAAGGGGGGGGGGGGGGGGGGGGGGGGTTAAAAACATGAAAAACGTGTGCGGTTTGGAAGGTAAATCCAGTGTGTCACACAATCTGGGTCAGATAAGATTCAAGAAGCATACAAAGTCCCAGCATGATGTCACAAGCTACACTGCAGACAGACATATGTTGACATTGTTTCCACATACAGCAAAAAAAAAAATGCAATAGTAACAGGAAATGCATGTCTCATCCGACTGTCAACTTATTTGGTTACCAACCGAGTGTAGACAGCCAGATGACATCTGCTCCACATACACAAGCTAGTATTACCAGATGGCAATTTAATTTTGGAACATTTTTTTTAAACCAAGAGCAAGAACTCAATCCAATCAAGACCAAGAAAAGACAGTCAGCCAGTCGCGACAGTAATTCAAACGTCATAATGTTTGCTGGAGTACTGAAATCTGGTTTCTGTGTATGCAGATGCCTTCCACATGCACAAAACATGATGAGAACCATCTGACAGAAGGGGATACAGTTCTTTGTTTATTCTTGTTAGCCAACACAAAAAAGATCAACCAGCAAAAACAGCATCTTACAAGAACTGGGCGAAAGGTGTGTGAAGCACAGTATAGCAAAATACATATGAAGCCCACAGTGTGTGTACCTATTATCTTTCTGCGACATCCACAGTTGTGGGCTGTACGATGACTACACCATGAGGATAATTGAATTTTACTGTGAGTGCTCTGTAAGGTCAGCCAAATGGATTTCTTCACAAGGTAGCAAATAAAACAAAAACAAAATAATTGCCTTTACAATAAGAGAGCACTCCCCAATGAGTTCAGTTTTATGTTTGAACTTTTACTGCTGTGTGGGATTAAGTTTGAGTAATGAATTCTGGGTAATAAAGTCACAGTTTCACTTGGGCTTGCAGTGGTGCACGGCTAACCAGCTTGGATTGTCTCTGTTAGCATTTTTGACAATTACCAGGGTACTAACAGCAGATGGTGAAACGTCTAAGTTTAACAATAACAATGAATAACTACTCACCTTCTCTCCTGTTGACCTTAGCAAAGACCGGCCCATGACTACTGGACAGCTGGGAGGAGCTTCTGAAGGATGATGGTAGAAGACTGGACATCAGTGGGTTGTCACAAACATCTGTTATCCAGCCACAGCAGAAAAGACAGAGATCAGTGTTTACACTCACGGTCTGTTTCACTGGACATTCATAAGGACTTTCTGTGAGGAGTTTGCATGTTCTCCCTTTGCCTATGTTAGTGTTGTCTAGGTGCTCTGGTTTCCTCTTGCAGTCCAAAGACATTTAGGCTAAATGTTCATCCTGAATCCACCGTGGGTTTGGAAGTGGGAAAGATTCTGCACTTAAAGTCTGTATGTATCTCACTTTCCCAGGAACTGGCTTTGGTAAGGTGTCACATCCCCTCAACAAAATGATCAGATCTATCATAACTGTCAAGGGGGGAGGGGGGACCCCATCCACTCTTCCAAAACAGTTAGCCTAAAGGAAAGTACAGATTAAGAGTTTAGAGCTGTGTAAGTGAGGCACATAATGTAGGATGCTTTGTATGGTCAGTAAGACTAGAAAAAGTGATCTATACTAGCCCATTTCAATCAGTCTCATAGGCTAATATCTCAGTGTGTTTTGCTCATATGATAGTGTCATTCCACCTGAAAGGTTAAACTTGGATTGCCCGATACCCAAAATATATGTAATCCTAGGTTGGGGGATAGATATGGGGCCTTAAAATGCTCTTTCAGGCAATAAGACAGCTTGGTTTCATGGAGAGACGTTTACATGCCTCATACACTCTAATGTTTATGGAAATCAAGGACAAGCAATACATCAACGTTCAAATTTTATATGAATTAGTGACTTATGTACCTGCAGTTGAGTCATTGATACAATGCAAAAACTATATCATAAAGTGAAGTGCTTATTATGATGTTATGAATGGCTTTGATGATCAGAGGATCTACACTATGACAAGAGTTTGTCCACGGGCCTTTATTAGAAAATGTAAATTCTGCAGTAGTAATATAAAGTGTATATAAAATACTGACAAATGTTTGAGTATATTCATTCAGTCTTTAATATAATCAGTGTTATGCTTATTAAAGAAACACTGGACAAATTTTACCAGACCATTAATACAGGGTTTAAAGTAATAAAGGGGGAAAAATCTGATTGTGATACATTGATCACAATTACACAATGTGTACACAATTACTACAACTTGCAGCAGTGAAGTGTGCATATGAACTATACAATTTCATTGGTTTTCTGCTTTAATACTGACGCTGCTAGGATGAATCTTAAATATTGAATCAATGAACACAGAAAATAAATCATTTCTCTGTTACCGAACAAGGTCAAATGCTGGCGTACTGAACCTTAGTGATGTAAATTTATTAAAAAAATTCAGCACTAATGCCAACAGGTATTCAGTAGAAATACTAGATATAACCACATCAGAAAAAAGTCTTGTTATTGCAACATATGTAACACATACTTTTATTTGTAATTGATCGTATACATTTACGACGAACAGCATCATAAATGCTGTTTCTCATCATCAGTTATAAGCGGTATCCATGACATTTTGTCTGATGTACGTACACTACAAGTGCGTCTAGCGAGTTCTAGCAACAAATCAGCCACAAAATGCTTGGGCTTCTAAACTGATAACCTTTAAGACCCAAAGGATTCACTGCCAAAGGCAAGATGCCAAAAGAAACCAGAGATCCTCTTTCCATGATTCAGTGGTCCAGGACAAATTTTAAAATATGTCAGAAATATAAACAATACCAGTGAAGTGATTTTAATGTTGTGGCTCCCTGTGTTTAAATTGCTGTAGCGTATATCTGCCAATGCTACTTCACAGCTGTTGTTTTTTTGAAGTGCAAGAACACATTAGTGAACAGGATTACCCTTCGGTGGAGGACCCAGACTCGATATTTCTGTCTGTCAGAATATGTCATGCTGAAGAACCCTTTAGTGAAGAACTGAGGGCTGCTGTTCTCCTCATGACTGAAGTACTTATAAGACAGAGGCTGTGACTAATATGTCATTTATTCACAGGGAAGCCGTTTCCCCAGAACACCTGACTATTAGATCATTACAAATGTTCACTCATTTCTATGACTATTGTGTAATCTAACATTTTTTAATGGATTTCCACCACCAAGAAGAGTCGGCCTAAATTATTCACAATCCCTTCAGAGATGCCTGGTCCTGTGTCCCAACCATGACAACAAGGCTTCCTCTGAGATTACTTTGTCAACATTATTGTACTTCATTTCAAGCACAGAGGGATTTTCATTACCTGAGACTATAAACCAGAGACTGTTGACAGTTTTGAATAGCCTGTCATATCCACCTAAGCCTTTTCCATCTAAAACCGCTCTTCCCTGCAAGTACTTGAGAGTTTGTGCATTTCTATTCAAGCTCAGGTGAATTTATTGTCGGAAATCTATTCTTTACTTTGGGTAGCCCTGTGCAAGAAATTGGATAATCACAACTGTCATTTCTTTCAGTAGTCCATGTTTTAAAACAACAGCAATACTTAAAAAAAATACTACACCACCAAACAGTTGCACAAAGTAATAAAGTAATATTAGTCAACTACGGAAAACAGGAAAACATCCAGGCATTTTCTTTGAAGCCGTGATGCACTGATGCAGATCCCATATGGACAGCAGTGACTTGTAAGCCCTTCATAACATAGGAAACAGTAAACATGTTTCTCACCTACAGAAAAATGAAGATTCAAGAACAGATAATTAAGTTGTGCAGTATAAAATGACAGTGGGAATGACAAGGTGTTCAGGAAATGTATAATCTCACTATAAGATTATAAGCTGTGCAGTATAAAATGCCAGGATGTTTTCCTTAGTTTACTAATATTACATAACCTTGTTCATCTGTCCTCCTTAACAAGTGAGCCAAATCTCAACAAACCTTTGCACAACATTGTCACACCTAAAGCAAATATTAACATCTATGTTTTAAAAAAAGATTTATTATAAATCCCAACTTGTTTGATTTTCATATTTATACCCCCCTGCAAGTAAGCCACATTCTCCAACTGCCTTTTTCTCCCACATATCCGTAAATAACTTAACAGATACCAGAATTTGTGTCTGCAATACTGAATAAAGAATGTGAAAAAGCTGTTGTTTCCCACCTTATGGATGTGGATTTTGCTAGTTATGCTAAAGAGCTTTTTCTAACTTCTCATTTTGAACAGCAATTACGTAGTGTAGCTAAGTTACATGTAGCTAGCTAGCTTTAGCTTGTTAACAGACTAAAGTTTTAGCCTAGGTATAGCTAGCAAAATAATCAATGAATATCTTAGTCAGTCAGGTTAGCAAAGCAGACTAATTTAATGACCCATTATATTACAAACTTATTTCTTATGCAGGTCGTTATTTTAACAAAATAAAGTAATATAAAGGTACAAAGAAAGGCATGCAACTACTGTCATGGCTATGTTTAATTCCTTGCTGGAGGGGAGAGGGAGGGGAAACAGGGATACAAAGGAGGGCGGGAACAACTAATCTATAGTGCCTTTTTCACTGTGCAATATTTTTGTGTTAATATCCAACAGTGCAATAGACTCACAATAGTTGAAATGTGCAATTCCCTTGTATATTCTTATTTCTATTTATTCTATTTATCCCTATTGTATACTCTGTATTTATATATGTATCTTTATTTATATATGTGTATATGTGTATATATGGTATATTTCTGCTCACATTCTGCAACTTCTGTCGGTGCTGTGCTACTGAAAGCTGAATTTCCCAGAGAAACCCACCCGAGGGATAAATAAAGTTTCATCTAATCTAATCTAATCTAATCTAATCTAGCAAATGGATAAAACTGTGCTGTTCATGTGGCAGCATGAACTCTTGGACAACAAACGTCAATAATCCCATCATAAACAGTAGAGACTGGTAGTTTGGAAGAATAGATGTGCAGTAAATCACAAGTCTGTCAGTCAGAAGACTGCAGTTTGTGTCCTGTTTGGAATCTTAGCATTTTGAGTTTGTTTTCACTTGCTAAATAATCTACAGTTTTTACTCCCTAGAGTTAAACTATGCTGCACAACATTAACCCTGCTGCTTAAAATGATGCTTACTCAGTGCATTTAAATGCAGCACCCAGGTAGGGTTGCCAACCGTCCCTTAAAATACGGAATCGTCCCGTATTTAGAAACAAAAGTACACGTCCCGTATTGAGCTAATAAGGGACGCACTTTGTCCCGTAATACAGTGAGAATCAAAAGTAGTCTATAAATGTTAATGGAATTAACGCTTTGTTTGAAAACATAATTCCCAGCCCCTCTCCTGCTTTGTGACCAATGCGCTGACAGCACACTTATGACAATTCGAGTATGACAATTCAGATTACCGCTCATCTCATTGGTCGAGGAAAGGTCGCTTACGGAGAAAATACCGGAAGACAACAGATGACCACAACAAGAAGCATGGCCAACAGGGAAACAAACGCCGACACTGCGGTGCAAGTCTCGGACGACAGTACACCTAAAGCTGGGCAGACACTGTGCGATTTTTTCAGTCGCGTTATTCAGCTCCTGCTCAAACTGCACGATTGACTCGCAGGGTTAGAAGTTGGTAGGTCACGATGCAGGTCTCACACTATACCGCCCGATGCTCTGATGCGACCTGAGTGCTCACACTGTGCGTCCATAAAATTAAGGTTATAACAGAAAATCTGTCGCTCGCTCTCTGTCTCTCACTCACACAGACACACCACCACCATCAACTTTGCTAAATTGCTAATGAAAAACATTGATCAGGCAGCTGTGATTTAGCAGCGATGTAGATCCAACTATTTTCACGGTTGTTGTGGTCGTGATAATTTTGTGAGGCCACATCGAAAAGGCTCGGATGAGCTTTTCAAAGTTCTACAAGTTGTGCCTCCATCGCTTGTGTCCAGATCACACGCTGCACAGCCGTGCTGCTCCGTCTTTTTCACGGCGTTTACGTGTTTGCGCGCGAGCAGTGTGAGCGGCTCACGAGCGATTGATGATCGGGAGCTGGTCGTGAGGTGTTAATCACTTCTCGTTACCCCACGTATACTACACGATGAAGGCCAAAATCGGTCCGATCACTCAAAAATCGGCTCAAAATGGGCCTAAAACCGCACAGTGTAAGCCCAGCGTTAGAGCAGCAATGTTTGTTCCCCTCAGAGAAAGGGAAGAATGGGAAAAGGAAAACACCTGGCTGGAAAAAGTTAATATGGGCATGTGCAGTGAATATCAGCGCTATGTGGCCAGAAGTGTGATAATATAATTTATTTTGTGTAATAAACGACTGCAAGGATAGATGATTACAACAAATAGATGACTAATACATAAAAGTAATACATAGATGAATAATGATGATGAGTTAAGATGCGTAATCATGGGAACAAGCGGGTTTTCAAACGGGAGCAGCTGATTAGCATTAGAAAAGCTGAAATAATACCTCAGCTGAAGCCAATTGTACTAAATGCACTAAATGTGCACTGTTACAAGAATATTTTTCTTTCTATTGTTTTCTATTATTTTAAGTTAAGCAGGACAGAGTTCTTTTAAAGAAAGATTTACTTATATTCTCAAAAGTTAAGCATGACAGGCTTCTGTTTAAGAAAGAGACCTGTTTTACTGTGTTAATGTTGTCATTTTGAGCTAAAAATAAATGGCTAAATGATCATTTGTTTCACATGTGTTCATATCACAAAGAATACACATCTACTTAAATCAAATTCAAGTCAAAGGGTTAAAAAAAATAATTTCACACACAAAAAAAGAGCTAGAAAATTCACCACACTGGGAAGGGTGAAGACAACTGGGTCGCCCGGCCCTGGCCACGAGGTGTCCCTTATTTATTTTTCAGGGAGTTGGCAACCCTACACCCAGGGGTCCTCTGCAAGCATCCATATGTGACGAGTTGGCAGTGAGACTTGGCCTAATAACCTCGTGTCATCATCCACTGTGGCAAAAGGCACACATGTGACACTCCAGAGGCTTCAAGGAAACAGTACAGTTGTCTCGTGTGTGCCTGCTTCAGCAGATACTTGCTCGAGCCAACCTACAGTGGGTGAGCATGGACTCAAGCCCGAGCGACTGGATTCTGATTCTATTTCACTAAATGTGCACAGTCATCATCAATAACTGGGGATTTCAGCTGTTTTTTAAGCAGTGAATCTTTGCAGATTTTCATTTCAGTTCATTTATGGAAACAACATATAACCCATGCAACCTAACACATTTCATATCATTCTGATGCTGCTTCACCTGCGTCTAGCTTAGTCTAAAGCAGACAGAGATACTAAACAAGATATAGATGATGACCGAAAGGGCATGAGTGCTGTAAAACATCATCAGATTTCTGAATAAGCAAGTCTGATTTTCTTCAGAGTTGCTGTGACATTTGAAAGGTGGCTGTGAGGGGGGAAAAAGTACTGATTAACACAGGCAAACATGATATAACATGATATAGCAATCATATATAAGATGCTTTGAAATCCCAGCCACTAACTAACTTTATTAGACTAAAAAACAGCTTCAAGTTTTGCTTAGAACTTTTACTGAGGACTAAACTGACAGAAGGACTAACTGGATTTGATTGTGGAACAATAATGCAAACACTGATAGAGCCTGTACTACCGGAAACCTAATATAACACTATTACAAGTAAACTAAAGCTATGCTTGAAATAAGTCTATTATTTTGAGTCCCTGAATTCTGAGCGTTAATTATTTAAGTGTATGTTTTTGTCACTTAGTAAATTTCCACAAAGAAGTGGAATAAGGCTGTTTCAAGAACACTGTTTCTCTCAGCAAACCCACAACTCAAACACATAACACCTACAGACCCTGCTCCTTTGCCATGAAGCTCCCAGTGCATAGTTTATGTGCTAATGTTAATACCAGAGAGCTGAGTGTTGGCAACTTTTACTCACTGTGTGTCTCAACAATTGGCATCTTTATATGCAGTACTTTTGCCAGATTTACTAATCTAAGTATGAGCGCAACCCCTGAATAGCGCTAATAGGTGTGATTAATTGCACCACTTTCTAAACACAAGCACAATCAGTCCATTTCAATATGAAGTGCAAAAACTAAGACGTGCTTTTTTCTGCACTAAATATTGGTGCAATTAGTAGTAGACTGAGTGTCCAAAACATTAGCAAATCATTTTGCACACTTTAATTAAATATTCTTTTTCTTCTATTTTGTGCCGGATTACCTTGTGAATAATAAGGAAGTCTGGCATTTATAGACTATATCAGAGATAACACAGTGGTTGGAGTGGATGGTAAGTATGTAAAACATACAACTATAATATCAGAGACCAGTGTTTGCATCCAGAGTACAGCTCCCTATCTAGTTAGTTTTAGGCATCCAAAGCACTTCAGTTCAAGATATTGAATACTGAGTGGTATCTAACATTTTAATAAATGACAGATAAGAAAGATCAAGTTAAATACTTTCTGTCGTGGTCCTGGGTCTGACCCAGAGCTTTTGAGTTCTTGAACATGTTCACTATTTGTTTGTTTTATTTTTTGTATCTTTGTATTTTCCTTAGTATTTAGCTCTAGTGCTTTGTTGCTGTTGTTATGTGTATTGGAATTCATTATACTTCTAGGTTTAATGTCTTTATATTTATTAGTGTCTCTTATTTCTTCGTTGCAGGTTTTGATTATTTAATATTTGCTTGTATTGTGACATGGACACAGAAAAAGCATCACATTTACAATCACATTCTTTCCTCACAGCCTGTTTAGAATCACCAGTTAACCTAACATGGATGTTCTTGAGACAGTGTGAAGGCCAGAGTACCTGGAGAAAGGCCACACAGATATGGGGAGAAGATGCAAACTCCACACAGAGAGGCCCAAAAGCTTGTTTGCCAACCAACCTACTACCGAGCCCACTCATTTTTGTACATCATACTTAGTTGTAATTTTATGTATTCAGTTCATTTGGAAATTTAATTCAGTGGACTTTAGTTGGTTCAGTTAAATATGTGTCTCTGCACAGTTAATCACTACATGCGATATGAGAGGTCAGCATGTCGCCATTCCTAAAGATGGCCCCAAATAATCCACAAAATCATGAACTTGCCCAGACAAACCAAAGCATACCTCTTTAAGTCCTCTCTGTGTTCTTTGGCACAGTCGAGGTAACTGCTAAGCTAAACTCCAGCTACTAAACTGATACCAGAACAACTTATGCTGTCATTGAACGGAACTGAGCTACAATTGATCTTTTCCTAAACCCTTTTGGAGCAAGCTCACTTCTCCTGTTGTGTCTTCCTATCTCTCTTTTCCCTGCAGAAGTTGTGAAATAAGACTATTCTGTTGAGTCATCCATAATCATTACTATTTCGTGGCCATGAAAGTCAAAGGAAAAGTTTGTGTGGTAATGCAGTTTGGCTGAGAACGATATGAATCCTGTGTCTTCTTTGGCTGCAGACCACAGCCTGACAGTCTGACAGCTCAAGTGAGATGCTGTGCTGCAGGGCTGACTGCTAACAATGAGAGAAACGTTAGTTCCTCCATACCAGCCCTTCATCTGTCTATTAGCAACACACCAGGCCAGTAATTCTGCTGACTCATGATCAAAGCCCTCCAAAGTTACAAAATCACATTAAGCTATAAAACACTCATAAATTCACCTTCCCATGCAACATAATTAACCGCTCTTTTTTGACACGGCATGAAAACATCACTGCTGTTTGGCATTGCTGTGTTAACTGCATTGATGTGAGGATTCATGGGAGGCAGACCCAATCAGTAAATTATATCATCAAAAGGAACTGTGCTGCAACAAGGCCACAATTAAAACATGTATCTGTAAGCTTTAACCCTTACCACATTACAGCACATGCTGAAACTAGTAATTTAAAAAAAAATGAATGAACACATTGGTAGTAAGCAGGAAAACTTAAGACCATTCACTATGAAATATGTCAGTCTTATGTAGATTGGAAGAATTGCTGCTGGTTACATCACACTTACTAATGGACCCAGAAGGAGACATGTGGATTATGTGATGCAAATATCATTAATGGATCATTTTTGCATTTCAAAATAGGGACAAATACACTGAATGGCATACTTGTCTTTATAGACATTCTCCCTGAGAGAATATTAAGTGATATTAAAAACAAACAAACAGACTTACAAATTATTATCTGCTTCCTCCTTTCCTTTTTGCCTCCAGCATTCATCCTCAGCATTGGGTAAGAAGTTAGTCCTAAAGATTTTTGCAAAGCATTGTTTTTTCTTTCTTTTTTTCCTTTTAAAGGTACATTATCTAAACCTGAAGTTTCACAAATTCTGTCAGACAATTTGGATGTATTACAACAACTCATACAGATCTAAAAACAACTATTGTTTGTAACATTTTAATGACAGTAACCATTGCCTTTATAAACTACAGTGGCAATGATTCACCACTCCCTCTGAAGTTATCAATGGACAAGAGTTACAGTCCCTATGGCCACTAGAAGGCTTTGTCACTTGAATGAACATCATTACTGGGCATCTGCTAGAATGACTGTTGTTCCTCTGCCAAGATGAGGAGCCAAGATGGAGCCTCAAAACAAGTTTGTCTGCTGTGGTGTTTGTTCATTTCTCTATCGGCAAGATTTTGCAAAACCCAGAGCTGAATTTCACAAAAAAATGGTGGAACTTGGACAAAGAAAAAAACAAAAGAAATTTAAAGTGGACCTGAAGAGCTTTCTAAAAAAACACATGGTCATGGCCTTAGAAGATGATTACACTGTGCACAACAGTGTTCCCCAACCACTATGCCGCGAGAAATGATCAGGTGTGCCGTGGAAGATAATCTGGTTCAATCTGATTAGTACTCTGAGCCAGCGGTCCCCAACCTTTTTTGCGCCACGGACTGGTTTATGCCCGACAATATTTTTCATGGACTGGCCTTTAAGGTGTCGCGGATAAATACAACAAAATAAAACTAGTACCGGTACCGAAAAAAAGAAGATTTATTCATAACACGCGTGAAAAGACCCAGGAAAACAGTTAACGATAAAAACGATAACAAAAGAATGCTGAAAACCGATAAAAACCCTGAAAACCATAAATTTCATACCTGAGCCTCAACTCTCGCGGCCCGGTACCAAACGACTCACGGACCGGTGTGTTGGGGACCGCTGCTCTAAGCGATCAGCGTAGCGTGCAGAACAATTACATTCTCTTCCAGTAGAGGGCAGTACAACTACCTGCTCTAATTAAATAGGTTGCCAACTGCCAGTAAAACAGAAGAAGATGAACAAGAACTTATATAATAGTCGTGCTGTGAGTGAGACAATGCAGCATGTAATAGCAATAGATAAATATTTGAAAAGAAAAAGTAATCAATTTAATTCTAGATGAAGGCCCTATGAGTAGTAGACAGAAGAAAGCAAAAATGGTATACTGGGGACAAACGGAGCCAATTCCGCTATACCTGGTGCACGGGGAAAATTATTATGTTTTTTTGTGATGTTTTGTTTGGTGGTGTGCCGTGTGATTTTTCTAATGTGAAATATGTGCCGTGGATTCAAAAGGTTGGGAAGCACTGCTGTACAAGACTTATTATTTTGTTGAGAGCACAGTCCCTTCGATTGGGTTGGAACTTCTCCATTGACATTAACTGCAAATATAGAGACATTTACTGATGGTATACTTCATATTTGATTTGATTATATTTTTTACTCCCAAAACTCCACTCAAGGAGAATATGCAAACTCCACAACTGGTGTGGTCAAACCTTCTTGGTGCAAGGCAGCACTGCTAAACACTGTCCACACTAGGAGCCTAAGAGCTACTTGACATGTTCCTCTGTTTTCTCAGTTCTTGCAGGACATTTACCCTCCAGAGACAGTACATATCTTGACCACAGAAAAGTTTTTTTTCACTGAAAAAGTTCATCTACTTCAACCAGTCATTTTTACTGATCAGTGTCAAATTACACACAATCCAGCAATAGGGAGCCACAAGCCAGCGTATTCATAGTGTCAGTCCCAAGCCTGGATAAATGGGGAGGGTTGCATCAGAAGGGCATTCATCATAAAATCTTTACCAAGTCAAACATGCAGATAATAAAGAATGTCTGTGCAGGATCGTTAAGGGCCCCGGTTAACAACGACCGCCTCTGGTGCTGTTGGCCAACAGGGTGTCAGCGGAAAATCTCCTACTGTTGGACAAAAATAAAAGAGATGAGAAGGAAAAGTGTGTTAGGAGGTAGTAAGAAAGAAGGAAAGGCAGGCTTGCTGAGGTGAGAGTAGGGACTTTAAATGCACGGTTTATTACTAGTAAGGTGACAGAGGTGTCTGTTATAATGGAGAAAGGTATATACAGGGTGGGCCGTTTATATGGATACACCGTAATAACATGGGAATGGTTGGTGATATTAAAGTCCTGTTTGTGGCACATTAGTATATGTGAGGGGGCAAATTCCTCAAGATAGGTGGTGACCATGGTGGCCATTTAGAAGTCGGCCATCTTGGATGCAACTTTTGGTTTTTCAATAGGAAGAGGGCCATGTGACACATCAAACTTATTGGTAATGTCTCAAGAAAAATAATGGTGTGCTTGGTTTCAATGTAACTTTATTCTTCCATGCTGTCAGGGACCAAGCAGTAAAGCATAAAGGACACAGGTGGTTTTAATTCAAAAAACGGGTTTTATTGACCCAAAAATATGAAAATATATTTAACAAAGCCAAAACTTAAACAGGCCGACCAATAAAAGAGGTCAACTCAATAGACTAAACTCAAGATAATAATTAACAGAACCTCAAACAAACATATGACAAACTGACCTCCTGAAATGACACACAGGGGAACTTAAATACTGGTTTAGCTAAACCAAATGACACACACGGGGGAAAACAAGATGGCTGCCATATAACCAACTAATACAAAACATTTAAACAAACATGAAACACTCCCCAGGCAATGAAGCATGTGGTGCAATCCAATTAGGCTGTCAGTAGTACTTCAGGTCTCCCAGCCCTTTGCCACACCTTTTGCCAGACAGGAGGAGACACCAACCCCCAGGTAACTCAAACAAAGAAAGATATATTAATATAACATAAAACAGAACTTTGACCTTGCAAGGTTAATATGTGTGCACGCCATATAAACATTGGAAGGTGTGATGGAAAAATGAATACATTTAATAAAGAAACGATATTGAACAATAAATAGAATATTTTAAAGTAGTGACTGTAAATTAAACTAAAGTGAATCAACGGGTGGTGAGGTGTGGAGCTTACCATGTGTGGCATGCCATCACACATGCGTTATTTACAAGTTTCTCTTTGTTTACAGCCATTGACATGTTGAAGAGGTTAACACGTGAGGAGCGGATCGAAATTGTGTTGATATCTGGTGAACGCAGTAACCGGGTCATTGCAGCAGATTTCAATGCAAGACACCCTACGAGACCACCCATCTCCCATGCTACAGTTAGCAAACTGCTTGCTAAGTTTCGTGAAACTGGTTCAGTGTTGGATTTGCCAAAATGTGGACGCAAGAAAACTGTCACTAATGAAGAAACATCAGTGGCTGTCCCAGCTTCATTCAGCAAGAGCCCACAGCGTAGCACTCGCCGCATGTCAGTGGAGAGTGGCATTAGTCGAACATCCCTTCGGTCCCTTAGCTACTCACAAATGGCACCCTTACAAACTCCAGCTACTGCAGCATCTCAACGAGGATGACCCAGATCGGCGCACAGAATTTGCAGAATGGGCAAAACAAAAATTGGAACAGGACCCTCAGTTCATGCAGAAGATTTTGTTCAGTGATGAGGCAAACTTTTATGTGAATGGTGAAGTTAACAAACAAAACCACCGCTATTGGTCTGACACTAACCCACATTGGATGGATCCCTCCAAGACTGTTGGAACAACAAAAGTGATGGTTTGGTGTGGTATATGGGGTACAATGATAGTGGGTCCATTCTTCATCAATGGAAACCTCAAGGCCACTGGATATTTAAAAATTGCTACATGATGATGTGTTTCCCTCTTTATGCACTGAAGCTGGCACGTTCCCTGAGTTTTTCCAGCAAGATGGTGCACCACCACATTATGGGTGCCAGGTCCGAGCATTCCTAGATGAACAGTTTCCTGGAAAGTGGATTGGTCGTCGTGGGCCAGTTGAATGGCCCCCAAGGTCTCCCAATCTGACCCCCTTAGACTTTTATCTTTGGGGTCATCTGAAGGCAATCGTCTATGGTGTGAAGATACGAGATGTGCGGCACCTGAAACTACAGATACTGGATGCCTGTGCTGGCATTTCTCCTGCGGTGTTGCTATCAGTGTGTGAAGAGTGGGAGAAGAGGGTTGTATTGACAATCCAACACAATGGGCAGCACATTGAACACATCTTATAAGTGGTCAGAAACTTGTAAATAACTCATGAAAGAATAAAGTTACGTTGAAACCAAGCACACCATTGTTTTTCTTGTGACATTACCAATAAGTTTGATGTGTCACATGGCCCTCTTCCTATTGAAAAAACAAAAGTTGTATCCAAGATGACCGACTTCTAAATGGCCACCATGGTCACCACCCATCTTGAGGAGTTTGCCCCCTCACATATACTAATGTGCCACAAACAGGACTTTAATATCACCAACCATTCCCATGTTATTACGGTGTATCCATATAAATGGCCCACCCTGTATATTGTGTGTGCAGGAGATCAGATGGGAGGGAACCAAAGCCAGGAGCATCAGTGGTGCATCTTACCATGGTATAGAAAGGAACTGAAATAGAATAGATCATGAATAGATCAACAGAAAAGATCATGAGCTTGAAGCTGGGAATCAAAGTGCTGATATTGAATGTTGTTAGTATGCATGCCCCACAGGTTGGACGTTCAGAAAAATTAGAGGAATTGGAGAAGATTTAAATGGACATGTAGGTGAAGGGAACAGGCGTAGATGAGGATGTGTTGGGTAGGTATGGTGTTAAAGAAAGATGTGCAAAAGGGCTGATGGTATTATAGCAGGTATCACAACAGACTTGTAAACCTTCTCTTTCACTCTATCCTTCTGTCACGAATCACCCGTAGCACTTTAGCACTTCCACCCACTCCTGCACTCTCTTCTCCACCTATCCAATAAAGCCTTGATTGATTGGTTGATTGATTGATTGATTGATTGATTGATTGACAAGAGAGGTGGAGAAGAGAGTGCAGGAGTGGGTGGAAGTGCTAAAGTGCTACGGGTGATTCGTGACAGAAGGATAGAGTGAAAGAGAAGGTTTACAAGTCTGTTGTGATACCTGCTATAATGTATGGCTTCAGGACAGTGGCACTAAAGAATAACAGGAGGCAGAGCTGGAGATGTTGAGATTTTCATTGGACGGACAAGATTAGAAAAGAGTACATCAGTGGGACAGCTGAGATTGAGTGGTTTGGAGACACAGTTAGAGAGGCAAGGTTAGGTGTATATGCGTTGAAAGATGAATAGAAAGGATGTTGGATGGGTAGCTGCCCGACATGAGGAAAAAATGTGGAAATAAATTCACGAATGTCATGGAGTCTAGTGTAGTGACAGGTTGGTATGAAAGAGGAGGCTGCTAAGGATATAGCAAAATGGAGGTAGATGGGCTGCTGTGGTGACCCCAAATATGAGGAGCCTAAAGAAGAAGAAAAAAAAAAAGGTGTTAAATCACATATAAAATGTGAACTTCCAGAAGCGAGGGGTGAATTCTTTTATATTCAGGCACAATAATTTGTGTGACAGGCAATCATTTCTAAATAACGTTTTATTGTAATGTTTCACACTAAAATGTTGTATCGACATGCCTTTGACTTATATTTTATTGTATATATTGATCTGTGAGAAGCAGATTTTCCTTGGATGACATCCTGCAACTGAAAAACCTTTCTGTTTCTCAAGGCCTGTCTGATAAATAATAGCCCACAATGACAATATTGCTTCTCATACAAAGTGACATTGAGGGTTCCTTTCACAATCTTTTTTTCTCTTTGTGGTTTTCACCTTCCATCAGCCTTCCATCAGTTTTAACAAAACTTAACAGAACAGAACATGCTAATAAAAACACACATTACTGTAACTATGAGTAAACACTACTACAAAGCAAAGCAAACACACTCAACAAAAAAGGCACTACTGAGAACAACAAAGGAATCATTTCAGTTGATGACTCAGTCCAGTTCAATTCAATTCAGTTTCTAATCATTCTAATCTAAATCTAAATAATTCTAAATAATTCTAATTACAACAACAGGCACCTTGAGGTGCTTTCTATTGTAAAGGAAGACCCCACAATAATACAGAGAAAACCCCAACAATTAGATGATGTCCCTGTGACCAAGCACTTGGCAACAGTGGGAAGGAAAAACTGCCTTTTAACAGGAAGAAAACTTCCAGGAGGGAGCAGCAGCCATCTACCGCAGCCGGTTGGGGTATTCAGCATATTTTAAGAGGTTCTTACATATTCATTAAACTGAAAACAGAGAAGGTCACCGACTATGATTAGGTTCAATGTGACGATGATTTCCTGTTTAACTGGTTGAGAGAGGAACAAAGGAGAATGCGATACATGCGATACTGCACACAGGGTAACATGATTAACAGTCAAATTTTTGTTTTTTGTTTTTCACCAAAAAATTCAGTTTGTTTTTCTCGAGGCAGTTCAAAGTGGATTTATACAATAATACAAGCAGTTAAGTAGGTTACTATTCACCTACCACCCTGCTACTCCACCCCCAGCCTTTGTTACAGTAATACCATACAGAGAGAGATTGTGATGCAGGACTGAACAGGACTTCATTGCTGGGACTTGTGTTGTTGTGCACCACAGAGCAGCAGCTGTGTGAAGGTGAGATGAGGAGAGACAAATGAATCCGAATACACACACACACATACACACACAAAGAAAACCCACTGATGGATGAAATGAGAGAAGGACCTGGGAGTGTCACTGAATGGATTAAAGACGAAGGGCGCAGGCAACGAATGTCCATGCAGGGCAGTGAACCAAACTCCTCCACTTTCTTGTTGATTTCTTGTGCCTTCCACCACCATATGCTGATCTCCTCAGCTTCTCCTCCATTACGTTAACAGAAATACAACGTATTCTTCTAAGGATCAGCTCGTATGACCCTTCCTTTAATAATAAATGACTTTGTAGCCATATCATGTATTTAATTTGAATGGAAGAACACATTATTCTCCACATGAGATTGTCAAAAGCAGTTGGAAAACCTTAAAACTGTGCAGGGCAGTAGGGAAGATCTTGGGCTCAAAGCAAGCACATAAACATTAATTCCACTAAAATATTGATGCAACTCTTGCATTACTCACTGCAATAATCGATATTGTTAAGATGGCAATGGCTTAGATGATTATGTCAAAGGTGTTGCGTATGCTGACAAAACCCACAGGGAGTTATGTAAAGCTGTTTCCTTCAGCTCTAAGGAATATTTTAGCACCTTTTAAGTCACTGTTTTGGTTTCTTAGCTTGTCACTAACAAGTGTTTCAGCAAAACAAAGCAGAAAAACCCTGCAGTTCACTTCATTAGGCATTAAATGGTTAAAACTGCTTCCCCAGGATGGCAAAGCTGAGGTACGAGCCAGAGAAATTTTGTTTACATTTTGAAAGTGGCCAAATACATGTTCATGCTCTCTCTGGGAAGTTCCAGGTCAACAAATCTGTTAATCACGAATTGTTTTTTGACAATTAGCCACCGTTTAAATCCTAACATGTTTACCTTTGATTTATATTACCCGAGAACAGCAGAGCACATCCCAATATTTTTGCACAGTTTCTGTGCCTCTTGAGCTACCTGATAACTGAAGGAACCTAATCATACTTCCGTGTCAGTGTTAATGGGTGGCTCAGCTGGTGAGGTGACACAGGGAAAGTCTTTATGTCATTAAAACTACTCGCATTACATGAAGTTCATGTGTAGAACAGACAAGAACACAATAACAGTAACTTTCATAGTTTTTTGTATGTAAGTGAGGGATGTAGCAGAGTGGTGGATCTGACTGACAAATCAAGGTACACGGCGTGCTAATATAGTAGCGACTTGTCAACAGCAAGGCAAGAATACTTTGGGGCCTTTCTTGTCACTAACAAAACACCTGATGAGTTTATGGGCTTGGTTGCAACCAACTTGATCTTTATTATGGTCCTTCTGAGCTGATAGACAAGCAATATTAAGGCTGTTCTCCCAGAGTCTTCTATGAAGAAGCAGTCAGAAAATTGTTATCATGGATTATCCTGACCACCCTGCACAACACTTAGTGGGTGGGCAGCAGAGAAGCATCTGTAACAGACTGATTAACTCCACTCCAAGGACAGATACAGGGAATCTTTATAGCACACGCTGTGACTTTCTATGATACAATAAAACACAGAGAATTATCTACCAGATATATAATATCAATAATATATTGTACAATAACATATTGTGTAATATATTATTGATATTATTTCTATGTATTACTATTTGTATTGCTATTTTTTACTTAGTTTATTTTGTTTTTAATATAACAAATTATCATTAGTGTCATTATTATTCAGAGGTGGGACCAAGTCATTGTTTTGCAAGTCTCAAGTAAGTCTCAAGTCTTTATCCTCAAGTCTCAAGTCAAGTCTCAAGTAATGTCAGGCAAGTCAGAGTCGAGTCTCAAGTCACTGGTGTAAAAGTCCGAGTCAAGTCACAAGTCTGAAACTTTGAATTTCAAGTCCTTTCGAGTCTTTAAAAAAACAAAACGAAAAAATAATGTTGCAGTTATGCTAAATGTAAATATTAGACCATGTAATTTTAAAATCTGTGTTTTTCTCAACACATGACAAAATAGTGAACTTAGAAAATATACACAAATTGTGAAATTGCACCTCTTTAAAATGCAGCTCAATTAAACCTAGCTCCAAGAATAATTTTCACCGACAGTTCTGAGATAAGCTGCATGTTATTCTTGGATGCGGTTGTAGGACCAGCTTTAAAATCGCATGACAAAAATATCATACACATTTAAAAAAACTGTATCACCAACGTAGCCTGGACAACATTTGCTAGTTAGATGAAGTCAGCTATCTCATCTTAGCATATTTATATGCATATTTATAATCATACGGCTCTTGGAGTGAGTGCATACACTCATGAAGTTTAGTAACTTCAGGTCACTGCAACAAGCCCAGGTACAGTTTACCGACGGATGGGTGCAGGACCTTGAAATGCACCGTGTAGAACGAAAGACCATCGTACGTATCATAAGTTTACCAGTCTCACAAATCGTCGTCATAAATACACATTCATTAACCGTTTATTAATAGGACCTTTGAGCTCAACGGTAATTAATTAGCAGTGGAAATAATTTCTGGTTCATTACAGAAATGTAGCAGTGACAATAATATTGTATGCTGTAATCGTACTGGGCAATTAGTGATACAAACCTGTTTTATCCTGTGAATAAAAGTATATGTTTTTGTCAATGTACCATAATAACAGAAGCGAAACGCAATATTGTGTCAGGACAATTCACTATTTATGCACAATAAATAAAGGAGCATAGCGCGACAATTTCTGTTCAGCGCCAGACTTGCTTGTAACCTATATCACCAATTATGTTATGAAAATGACGCATTAACTACAACAGCAGACTGACCTTCGTGTAAATGCTTGGAGCAGACTAACCTGTGAGCTGGAGTGTTCTGGGACGTTATATTTGGTCTTTGAATGGCTGCAATCCAGGCCATCCGTCGCGTCTTTGTTACTTCAGAAACATGGCTCGAACAATTTCTCTTCAACGACGTAATCCGATAACAACCGATCTCTTTACCCGTCGGCTTCCCGTGGCTGTCATGCGACCGGCTATTGCAGTTAATAATACAACAGCTTCTTGACATTTTTGTGTTTCTTTTTATCGCTGTGTAACTGATTTCAATTAAAAGCCTGCGTGCGCTAGTACCGCTTGCCACGAGTTCCCAGAATCCTTTGCGGTTTTACCCCTGAATGACGTCACATTTTCAATCTCTATATAATATGCATGTTAAATTTTATATTTGGGGTAAAATATCAAGTCTTTTCAAGTAAACCGGTTCAAGTCCAATTCAAGTCCCAAGTCATTGGTGTAAAAGTCCAAGTCAAGTCACAAGTCTTAGAACATTTTTTCAAGTCAAGTCTAAAGTCATAAAATTAATGACTCGAGTCTGACTCGAGTCCAAGTCATGTGACTCGAGTCCACACCTCTGTTATTATTAGTATAATATGCTGGACAGAGTGCAGCTTTAAGGTGCTTTTGCAGTGGCTTCAGTTTTCAGACTTTGATGGTAAAGCCATCTTTTATATACAGTCTATGAGGGTTGCACTGCCCCCAGGTGGCTAAAATGTAATGTAGGCTTGAAATCTTTGTTTAGCAACAAAGCAGAAAACATAAGTTTTTGGTAGGTTTATTTCCAGCAACCATGGTTGAAACTTCCTGGTCAGTGCTGCAATATAAAAGAAGGACTGTAAGGAAAAAAAACTGGAGTAAAAAAAAAAAGGATGTTTAATTAATTATTTATTATTGTTTAATTTCAAAAATATGTTTGATCAAAAGGTTCAGACTACACTCATTTGAAACAGCAGTTAAGAATCTCATCACATCTTCCATTTAGCAGCTTTTTCTGCAGATTTTCTTGTAGAGAGTGATGGTAATCACAGTGTGGTTTTGCTAATAGCTGATGACTACAGTTTCTGCTTTCCTGCTGCTCCAGAGAGTGACAGTGAGTAGTGACCTCAGCAGAATGTGGCCAATTCTTGAACCGATAACAAGTCATCTGATATAATGACAGGCCCATTTGATGAATGGGTCTGTTTTTAGGCAGGCAGACGTCCGCTGGGGAGCTGGCCTTGGGCAAATACAAAATCCCAGAGGTTACAAAGGCAGATGGATGGACTGCAGTTCTCTGTCACTTTTATGGCTTAACTACTTGTCCCTGGATTAATAAATCTAGATTCATGACTGACAGCTCCAGGCTCACACCACCAGGTACTGCCACCTTTGTGCAACCTTGGTTTAATCAGAACCTCTTCATGACTCCACATCTGCTAAATACATGACATAAAAATAAGGGCAATTTATACTTAACTACTTTGCTCTTTTGCCACATACTGGCTCTCTAAACCTCATGAAGCATAAAGGACAGGGATGGTTTGCAGAGACACATTCGCATCAAATTGATTTTATTCCGTGGTTTTAGATCACTCTGTGCAAACCACCAGCTCATTGAAAAGTAATAAATTCTGATGAGACAGGGCTGTTCCCATATGAAGCGGGGAGCCAGCCACAAATTTAAATCAACTTCTCCCCCAGCACATTTTTTTATTCTCTGTCTGGCTGTGACTGGTGGAGATGAATTTCCAGCACTCTTAGAAAATAACAACACCTTAAAGTCATTGTCGTCCCAGCCTCGGCTATTTAAATAATCAAACATCTACCCTCAGCCATCTGAGAGATGAAACGCATCCTGTGCTACCTTGGTGCCCCTGTCGGTGCAATAATCAAAAAGAAGATAAAGAAAATTTGTGTTTTCTTTCAAGTTTGAGAAAAATGCAAAAAGAAATGTGTCTACCTGTATTGTGAAATGAAACAAAGCAAACAGTGAGGGTGTGTGTGGGAGGAAGGAGATCCAGATTGTTTCTCACAGATGATAATGGTGGTGCTGCTGATGATGCTAATGATCTAAGGGGTGAAGAGTCTTCGCTGGGGAAAAAATAATAGCCTTGGTCATTTACTCAAATGTTTAAAATGACATATTTATCCAGCAGGTGACCTCTGTTTTGTTACTAGCAGCAGCAGCAGTTGCATAATGTTCTTAAATGGTCATTAAACCCCCAATTAGAAATGTATGTTTAATGGTAAGAGAGCCTTAAAAATAAATTCTCCTCTTCATGAATTGATTAGCAGAGGATGAGCGCTGGGCGAGAAAGTAAAACTTTTAATTTCCACTGTGGCTGTTGACAATCACGACACAAAACACTTTTCTTGGCCTACTTTCCAACTTAGGTATGAAAAATCATTGGATTTGTCTGCATTATTCTCACCTTAAAGTGACTCTGTATTGTACTGTAATTTCGCTTTAGGTATCACCATCTTTCGGGTTAGGCTTGTGATCGTGAGTGAGTGGATGAAAAATTTATTTCAGTCAGGACTACAGCAGTCAAAAGATTTTTATTTTCATCTTCAGCAATTTACATTTGTTCACATTTGCTCTTTCTGGGACCTCTCTGTCCTTCTCTGTGCATACACGCAAAGCGAGCTCAAAGAGAACAGAGCAGCCATCAGATAATGACGCTGATGAGGTCAGAAGCACCGTGGAATGAAGCAGCTGTGGTGGAGGTGGGTTGCAAAGCAGCTTGCAGATGTGCAGCAGCTGTATGCAGGCTAAAGCAGCATAAATACCATGCCTGATATGACTTATGCTAATTGGATTTAAAGATGAATAGCAGCTCAGCCACCGGCTTATGTGTGCTGGCACTGAGATCACCTGTTCTGCCTAAATTGATGCTACACACAAATAGCAAAGACGATTTCAATCAAACTCATTGTTTGGTCATTAAATGGCATCTAAAACCCTCTACCTCAGCACCTTCCGTGTCATCACAGATACCTTGACTTTAAGTACACACAGCCTGAAACATCTTGTTGTGTCCAAGGCTGAAGTCTTTGTTTGAGCTGGGAGTTAGTTAGGGTAAGGACTGGGTCGCCAAAGAAAGAATTAGTTTGTGTAACATGTTGTCTGTCCACATTGGGAAATAAACTGACTCATAGCTGTTCTGGAAAGTGACGAGTTCAGCAGTTCACTTCCTCACCATCACACAGCTGTTCATTTAGTTTGTCATGTGGGTATGTTATATTGTCATTTTGGAAACGTTAGAGAAATTGGCTCAGTGTGTGCGTGCTTGTGTGACAAAGTGGGTATATTGACAGATAGAGACTATTACAGAATGGACAGAAGCATCCCATCCTCCTTGTAGGAAACATGATGAATGAGATGGCAGTTCTTTACTGAGCTGACACCTGCTCATTGCTTAGGAAGCATAATATGGACAGACGACAGATTGTTAGACGGATGATAAAGGCTCCCACTAATACACATTACTCTGTAGATCAACTATTTGAAGCAAAGTGAAATTGCTGGCTTTGCGATTGTTAGGCTTCATGAACCTGAACAAAGTGGGTCTGCACCAACAC
The DNA here is from genome assembly GCF_057381915.1 of Diplotaxodon limnothrissa. Taxonomy (NCBI): domain Eukaryota; kingdom Metazoa; phylum Chordata; class Actinopteri; order Cichliformes; family Cichlidae; genus Diplotaxodon; species Diplotaxodon limnothrissa. Next base: position 9,476,318 of record NC_140612.1, on the reverse strand, counting down.
TGTCTTTTCATCCAAATTTAGGTCATTTTCAGGCAGTAATATAAATACGTCCACTATCTATCCAAACAATCAATGCAGCTGAGAAAGTGCTATGCCTGTGGATGCCCATCTTTACAGTCGTCCTCCTGATTGTTTTTTGTTTTTGTTTTTTTTGGCCAGTTGTGTGCACAAAACCATCTGATCCTTTTGTTTTGTTTTTTAATCTGAGATGTCACATACAAGATTGCCCTTATTTACAGTATCATGGAAGTAGACTACAGTAATTACAGTGGGAAGCAGGGGGCCATGACATCTTACTGAACCACTTCAACTGTGGAGGTCCTGAAACCATTCACTAAATTCCTCCCATCAAAAACTAACAGCTCATATGCACTCATGGACTGAACAGCAGCAGTGAACAGGAGATGTAGCACACTTGTTGCAGACAAAAATTCTATATCTGTTATACAGACATGTTCAGTGGTTTCTTTTAAAGAAATCTCCTCACACCATGAAATCACTTTTTAAGGATCTTTTTCTGAACCTTAAAGAAGCTCCAGGATCCTACACAGCTTCCCTGCCTCTCCAGGACGAGCCCACAGTCTCTCCCACTCTCCTTCTCATGAGAAAACATCAAATGCTGAAAAATGATAAAATAAGAAGGCAATTGGAATTCACTATCTCTTAAAACTTGACAGCCGTAAATCCCCAGAGGATATGCGCTCCCTTTCAACAACAAGCCCTTGTGGTGGTCGGATTAGATCCAGTCAACTGTTTAATTCACTAAATTTACTGCGCTGAGCTTCTCCTTGCCAAACCCGGAAAAACAGGTCAGATCAGTTAAAGCTTTCGCAGGGCAGACACGAAATATTTCTTCATTTTAAAATCATTTGTACCTTAATGACTCGAAAAAATAATCAAGAAATTAAATCCAAATAAACAAACTGTAATGTGTTTTATGAGTTATTATAGTTATTTATAATAGCCTTTTCAGGGTTTTTTTGTGAATTAACAATCTGCAGAATATATGAGAACAAAGACGAAGAAGACTTTTTCTTTCTTTTTTGCCAGCTGGCAGGTTAATTAGCGGGCGTGTTTACAACCGTCCAAACATATTATTCTCATTCATTACAGCTGAGTGAGTCCAGGTGGAATAGTAAACCACAGGGATGACTTTCAAGAAAACACCCCACTCTACATCTCTCCTAAACAGTGCCAGAGGCGCGCGGAGCCGCTCACCTGCACCTGTCCCACAAGAGCCGAGCAGCAACGAGGCGATCAGCGCGATAATCCCAGCAAGTCTTTTATTCCCTCGAGGCATGTTGAAGGGACGGGATACTGTGGGGTATAATCCCGCCTGTCTGAGGGTAGTAGTCCGTCCGTCCTCCACCTCCTCCCCTTCTTCTGCTTTCCTGTTCGCTTCTCCCCTCTGCTCTCCTCCAGCTGCGCTGCGCCGCACCGAGTAGCCTCGCTGTCACAGTGTACAGAGGCAGGCCGGTGCCCAGCGGAGGGAGGAAGAGGATGCTCACACGCCGCTTGTACTCCGCCAAGTGATGGAGGCAAAAGAATGGAGCCGTGAGGAGGAAGGGCTCCTTTTTTTTTTTTCCCTTTCTTTCTTTTTACGATACTGTCGCAGGTCCGAGTCCAACGCACTGCCTCCCTCACTGAGATGAAAGAATCTTAAGAGTTCCTTCTGGGAGCCCCAGGACTGGTTTAGTGCCACCACCACGGCGCAGTGAGCGCACTTGATGTTTAACTCTTTAGGAAGCTTTCCCCGTAAAAGCAACACAACTGTCACGTTTATTTGAACAGAAGCAGGAAAGGAAAGGATAATTCATAAGGAGACTATGAGGCAGCTTTGAGCTCACTCTGAGACACCCGAACAAAACTGCTATTTTTTAAATTTGCAGTTTTGATCACTTTGTGGTCAATTTTAGTGTGTTTGTAACGATTTTTTTTAAAAATCGTCTAACTCTTTCTTCTTTTAAAAACAAAATGTATTCAAATGTCTTTGCTTTACGCTGGACATCAAATATACCCCACTTTATAAAAAAAAAAAAAAATCATTATTAGCATGATTCTATATCAGGCTGCATACATGTGAACATCACAAAATTACGCCCAAAGCTACTGATCCAAAACTCAGATTTAAGGTGAACTCGTTCTTCTACACAGCAAATCCAGCATGTCCAAATTAACACTGTCGGATTTGATTTCAACACTATTAAAGTGTCTATATGGGTCCACACCAGAGAGTGTTAATTTAACTCTTTTTGGAGAGTTGGTACGTTAACTCTGATTTAGTGTTAAACACCAAATCTGTCTGGAGTTGATAATTTAACACTTGGTGTTAAGAGTTTATATATTAACTCTCAAAGAGTATTTTAGTTTAACTACGTAAGAGTTATCTTCTAATTCATTCTAAAAAGCGGGAATTTTACTGTTCTGAACTTCTAGAAATTTCTTTTGGAAATAAACATTTACTAAAAAGATGCAATGGTTTTTGAAAAACATTTATTCTGAACTGTGCACCACAATTTCAAAACATTTTCTGAAAGATGTAACAGTGTACATGTTCTCACTTTCATTAGAATTTTGTTTATCAAAAGGTCTGACATGGTAAATGCAAATAACAGCATTCTCATCACTTGTTTCTTCAATACAATATGCATGTCCTTCATTCATCACTTTGTGGAACTTCAACGCACTTCTGCTCTCCCCCATATTCCATCTTCACAAGCATATCCTGTGTGGAGATTGAATAAAAATTAGTTGACACTAATTAATGGCACAAATAATCCAGTAAACAATTGCAGCACAGTAAAAAAAAAAAGGAATCCTCTTTGAGCCATTACTTGTGTAAAGTATTTTCCCAAAAGACAAAGACACAGGCAACAGGTAATACTGAACTAAATGTAAAACCTCAACCTTTTTCATTTTTACCTAAACCGTGTGCACAAAACTCTGGAGGGATCTATGCTAACGTAGAATCCAGTCAGGACGTCTGCTACTGCTGTTTGCTCGTTTTTTTTTGTTTTTTTATGGGCGATCGTTTTCAGGCTTCAAGTAGCACCATTATACCAACATTTCACATTCTAGACATTGTTTTAGGCGTATTTGACCAAAAGGTTGACTGAAAATTCACATGCAAGCTTTTTTTCAAGGCTGTGGTATTTGCCCGCAAACAATACCTTTCAGCTAGCTAAAACAGAATATTATGCTATCAGCGAGCAACATGGCTAATGCCTTTCACACAGATTTGTCTCAACTCCAAAGAGCCACAGAAGTAAAAGCTCATAATAATAATTGAAACAATCTTTGAAAACATGACTTACCAAGCATGGCAAACAACTCAAATATGTAGAGCAAAATGTTCTGAAACGGCTTCACTTCAGCTTCGATTGGAGCCGTGCTGGGGGCGGAGTCTGTGAATTTACTCTGTTGGTGTCATAGCCCCTCTAGGAGTTCAGAGTTAAGAGGTCAAGAGTTAATGTTTCCATTGTAACACCTCCAGATTTGACATAGAAACACTCATTTTTAACACTCGATTTTAACTACTATCATTAAACATCTCAGAGTTACATTAAAAGAATGTGACTCTACTTAGTGTAAAATTAACTCTTGCAAGAAGACTATTAACACCAAAACATTTAACACTTTTGAATTTGCTGTGAACAGCCTTCTAGTGTCGAATCCTGCATGTCTATCATTCTGCATCATGGAGGTCTAACAGCCAACTAAAGTTACAATGAGCAAAGCACTTTTTTTTTTTAACTTAAGGTTCTTCAAAATTGTCCCTGCATCAAAGCTTAAGCAGCAGTTTTATTAATAGGGTCACTTCAATAGCTTTTCTGTAATGTTACACATCACTGCATCATTTTTGTCTCGTTTTTTGATGTTCCTTTTATGCAAATCAGTTTATACAACGAGGTTTTGTATAATTAAAAGCAACAAAGAGGGGCCCTGGGCCTTCACAGCCATATCTGAATAATGCACTTTGTGCACAGATAGTCAGTACATCACTACATTTTTGTTTTGTTTTTTCACAACAATCTGGGGAGTTTACAGTAGGTCACTCAGGCACTCCGACTCAGTCTACTACAGCAACAAATAAAATCTCCACAGAGAAAATACAAGCATCTCGAATATTCGTGGAAATTTAATACACAAGTATTTCAAGTGTTTTTGTGTGTATCGAGTCCAGTAACCAAGAAATACTTTGAGAATGTTACAAGCACGCAAACATTCATCTTTTAGAAATGATTGAAATTTGTTTTTATAAGCCCAAAACTGCATTAAAAATAGAATGAATATGTTCCTTCTCTCAATAAGAGGTCAATGTTACAAGTACACAACTCCACTAAAGGTTCATGGTAACCTGAGAAAGTACAAACTATTTCAAATAAAATCTGGTAGAGGATATGTTGTCATCCTTGGGTTTCCTGGGGAAGTACTGTGTAATATATTTTTCCTCAGGTCTGTTCTGGCTAAATATGAAAATGAGGCTGAGTTGAAAAGAGGAAAAAATTGAAGGACACCAAAGAGTGAAGGCTGGCTTTGACCCAGAGACATTCATGGCTGTGAAGCACTTGAGCCAAACAGACACCTTTTAGATGCTCTCTAACTCAGTACATATTTAATTTAATGATTATTCTAGCCTGACACACATCATCAGTCATTTTGATGTGCTGGAGAGAGGTGAAATGCCAACTCGATTCTCTGGCACAGTACCAATACACTTGGTAATTATGCATGTACTTTTTCAGTATATATTCAATGAGTAAGAGTTTGAATTTCAAAATAATAATCAATCAAACCTACATTTAATCCCCAAGGTAGCATGAAGTCTTGTACAAACTCATTGTAAAGGTCCACAAATATGTCCAGTATTTACTGCTGACCTTCACAGTTGTGAAAACTGCAGTGGAGCTTCTGCTGTTCCTCATGAAGGTCACTGGTGGGTGCAGTAATAGTTTAGCCTTGAATGTCATTGGACACCTTCAAACAAAATGCAAATAATAGACATGGCTCTAGGTTTTGTTTGCATTTTAGATGGAACACATGGGTGTGTGTGTGGAAGTGGGGGAGGGCGGGCCTCCTGGATGATATTTTGGGCATCAAACAGTGGATGCATGCTGATGCTGCAGTTTGTTTGCTGTGAAGGTTTTTCTTTAAATATAGCTATTGACTCAATTTAGTTCACTTCATCCATCCATCCGTTCTCTTCCGCTGATCCAATTCAGGGTCATGGGTGGGCTGGAGCCTATCCCAGCTGTCTTAGGACGAGCTGGGATAGGGTTCAGTCACTTCCATTTATTTAATCACAGCAAGAATCATCTCAAGGTGATTTATATTGTAAGTTAAAAACCCTGACATTAGATGACCTATGAACAAGCACTCTGGCAACAAATGGGGATGAAAAACTCTCTTTTAACAGGAAGACATCTACGGCAGAACCATGCTCAGGAAGGGTCGGTGATCTGCCACGACTATTTGAAGGGGATGGGTGTAGAAGAGAGTCAGAGCATGAAAAGACCAGGCAACGAAAGAAGTTTGACTTTCTTACTTTTCATCAGAAACCACAGAAAAGTATGGAGAGTGTCCTCAGCAGCCAGAAGAAAAAGGATGCCACACGGAGGATGTGAACAAGTGGGTGAACAATTTGTCTGACAGACAACTCACCCAAACAGTGAGTTTTCTGTCAGACTCAAAAAGGTTGAACTTTGCTATGACACCAAGACAAGTCCCGCTTTTGGAACTGATCACAGCCACAGAAACAGAAATGTGAAAGAACAACCTTGCAGACATTGAAGCAGAGCAACTGCAAATAAAAGTTTCGGCCTGACTCGTCAATGCACAGCCCCCAGCATCCAACATCAGCATGGAGGAAATGAAGGCACTCATATTACTTAGGAATGACAACAACACTATTATTCTTCCAGAAGACAAGGGTACTTGTCTATGGTATGGTACTGAACTCCATATCCAGAACACCTTGGATTTTGTTGAGAAAGTGAGAGGTTATTATGCAGGCAGATAAAACCATGGTCACGTACGATGTTACAGCTCTCTTCACTTACATTCCAGTTACTAAAGCGTTGGAGGTAGTTCCTAAGAGATTACAGGATGAGCTCAACCTCAGCAACAGCACCACACTCAGCACCGACCAAATGTGTTTGCTCTTTAACTGTGTCGTCATCTACATGTTTCACATACAAGGGTCAGTACTACAGGCAGAAACATGGGTGCGCCCAGTTTCACCCATTGTGGCTAACTTGTACATGGAAGAAGTGGAAAAGAGGGCTCTGTTATCCTACCCTGGAACACCACAAAGATCAGGTTCAGGTATGTGGATGACACCTGAGTGAAAATCAAATCTCAGGACAATTCACAGATCACATTAACTCGGTGGACCGACACATCAAATTCACCAGGGAGGATATGAAAAGTGGCAGGTTAGCCGTCTCAGACTGTGAGATGTCGATCAGTAATGGCGGATATTTAACAGTGGATGTGTACTGTAAACCAACGCATACGGATCAGTATTTAAGGTTTGACTCTTAGTCATTATGTAAATGTGCTCTTTATAAGGTTACAGAAACCTACAGTCAGCTGAGAGTAAAGAAGTCACTTGGATGAGTTTCTCCCACTGAACACGCTACACCCAGATGAACAGAATCAACTTTTTGGGAGAGAGACAAATATTAAGATTAACTAATGATAAACTGCAGAGTGGTGTATAAACGCATAGTGGCTGAAAAGAAGAAGTGCATTGTGGGAAGCCAGATAACGAACTGAGAATTCAGGGTCATTTGATCCAGTCCAAACTATAAGCTTTATTAAAAAGGAAAGTTTAAGGCTAATCTTAAAAGTAGAGAGTGTGTCTATCTTCTGAATCCAAACTGGGAGCTGGTTCCACAGAAGAGGGGTCTGAAATCTGAAGGCTCTGCCTCCCACTCTATTTTTAAACACTCAGAGCAGTATTCTCTTAGAGTCTCTCTTGATCTCATAATTATTTAATAATCTAAAGTAATTTATAAACCCATGGGGTTTTCATAACAAAACATCTGCTTATGTTCAGATGGCTTTGTATATTCAAATCATATCAACCACATCTGTGTTGTGGGATCATTCTCAAGAATCATGTAGGCTACATCTCACATTTGTCAAAGTCATAGTAGCATAAGACAAGGAAGCCAAAGAGCAAACAACACTTTGAAAAATATTACAGAGTGGCTCCTAACTTGACTGGCTTTGAGAGTTTTTGAGGGGCAAAATGCTCTAATAAGAGTCCTCTTCTCCTCCTCCATCTCCACCACAGTCTGAATGCTTGGTGTTAGACGAGATGCTGTTTTGCTGATGCTGACCAAGCTGATAAATCTTTACAATGTGTTGCAAATTGTTATGCAAACAAGATTTTAGTGTCATAAACATTCAATTTTTTGTTTTCAGTTAAACTCATGGGTGGTATTGTGGCTCGAGGCTCTGTGGATCACTGATATCAATCTCAGACAGCTGTCATAATTAGTTTGGAACAGGATGAGCCCAATAAGATAAAAACTACTTAAGAAGGATGTTCCACATCATTAAGCATGCCACAGGTTTCAAGTAATATGGGAAAGAAAAAGCATCTCTGCTGCAGAAATGTGGTAAATAGAGCAATGCCTTAGATGAGGTCTAAAAACATTAGAAAATTAGATATTATACAAAAGCTTAAGCATGATTAGTACGATAATCATGCTTAAGCTTTTGTATAATATCTAATTTTCTTTCTTACCTTTCTCATAAAAGGTAAGAAAACAAAACTAGGAAACATAAGTCACTCTAGCAATACTGCGATAATGATTAACTAAGATTCAAAGGTCCACAAACACAAAACACTGAGTCAAAGCACCAGAACTATGACAGACAATGTACCATTTGATGCTGCAAAAATACCTCTGTGGCACTGGCTGCTACGGGCATAACCTTACTGAGAACTGATGGAGCATCTGAGATCTATGATGGATGGTTGCAAGAATTGTGAAGGTTAGAAGGGGTTAATATGTAATATGTAACTTGGCCTGTTAAGATGTTTATGATAATGTTGCACTTTCAACAAATGATCATGTTCAGCTCTTTACAACCAATAAAATGTTTTGAAACTCTGTTGTGCATAATAATTCGGATCAATGGATTTTATTTTGGGGGGGGGGGGGGGGGGTATTTGTGCAAAATCACAGTTATCATTGGGAGGTTTGTTCAATAAAATTTGAATTGTGCTCTAATGATTGATGACTTGAAAAGTATACTGACTGTCATTTGAATAGACTCTGTAGGAAAGTCAGCGACAAAAATTCTTTGCATAATAATTTGGAACCCGGTCTGTATGCGTTTGCATTTATGGTTTGAATAATTATATTTGTAACCAATGATTCAGTGGCTGCAGAAACTCTGCTGCTGAAGAACAAAAGCATCGGTGTGATTTTTTCCCCCTGAAAAAAACCTAAATCATTTGCACAATACATTTTTATGCAATTAAAAAAAGCCAGCTGTAGCAAATACATCTCAAATTTAAAGTTTGTCAATTGGTTCAATAAACTCAATTTTCACATAATTAGAATTTCTGGGAATTATTTTGTGGTCAAGGCTTTAAAGAGTTAACTGCAAAATGGCATAGTCGCTCAGCTACCCTGTTTTGTATAGAAGAATATTACCAGAATACAACCAATTGGAAACAAGCTGAGTTAAGTCCCTTGTTGCAAAGCGATGCACTGTAGACAAGCTGCGCTTATTGACACAGACTGACTCAAACTGACTGCAATCCTTTGTCAATTTGTCTGCATGTATAAGCTACACGGCAGTTGTTTGAATACCTTTGCCAATTTGTCTGAAAGGGACTGCAGTCACTGCAAATCGAGCCCTAGCTCCCCCAGGTGATCTGTGCAATAACCTTGTGATAGAAAGCGGTTGTCCAGAGGTTAGTCTATGGGCAACCAGCTGGTCATCACGACTAATTGCAATCAGTCATCAAATACGAAAAAAAAAATAAATCATTCATTGCAATCACCGGTAACCACTGATTTTTCCTGGTCACCATGCTGTTCTACTTTTACTCTTGTGTGACTGAACCATAACAGAGAAGACTGAATGAGGTTGCCTGTCAGGAGCAGTGTTGGTCAAGTTACTTGAAAAAAGTAATCAGTAATTAGTTACTGATTACTTCCCCCAAAAAGTAATCCCGTTACTTTACTGATTACTTATTTTCAAAAGTAATTAATTACTTAGTTACTTAGTTACTTTTTAAAAACACGATTTACAACCTGAATAGGTGATAAAGCGATAGATCTTTCAGCCCAATTCTACTTTTTCTACATAATCCATCATACAAAATGTAATCAAATGGAAAAGTCCCTTTTTAAAACTTGTTTTATTAGTTTTAATCTTTTAACTTTATGCATCAAGCAAAAATTTAATTATATGCAACATTCTCTGACTGGAAGAAATTTGTTTAACATTTAACACTCACTCTTTCAAATAGATGCAAGTAAAACACAGCAGAAAATAAATAAAATCAAAGACTAGCAGCCCTTTCAATGGAAGAATCCGCGAGTTTCTCTGTGAGTTTCCCATTATGTCGTAGCCAGTGTTGGGACTAACGCGTTATTAAGTAACGCGTTACAGTAACTACGTTATTATTGCGGTAACGAGCACGGTAACTAGTTATTATGCCAAAATCAGGAACGCGTTACTCGTTACTGGGATTTAGATAGGGTCGTTACTCGTTACTTCGTGTGTTGCGTTTAACTTACCTCGGAAATCGGAACACGAACCTGGGAATAATGTCACACTCGAGTAAACGGTGTTCTGGTTAGCCTCGTTGGAGAAGTCTGGATTCCAATATGGCGACGCCCTCGAAAACGCTTGTTTTGCTAGCTCTCTACAAAAACAAATTACTACTACACATATGCAGGTCATCTGCAGTCCCGAATTTCTGAGTCCCGAGTACAAAGGAAAGCACCACGACTGCAGTTTCCGTGCTGGACGTAAAAAGGGCACGTGACACTGTGACGTAAGCTACAATCATGGCGGCAGTCGAAGATGGTCCAGGCATGTGTTTTCTCTCCTGGAAATATTCACATTATTTCTCCTTTGTGTTGGAAAAAGACAGGAATATTGTCGTGAACTGTACTCTCTGTGGAGGTTCTAAAACTCTTTCGACATCAAAGACTAGCAATTCTAATCTGATGAAACATCAGAAACAGCATGCATCTACCAACTTAGTTGAAAAAGAACCTGAAGGCAACGTCGGTGACTCTAGCTCCGTTGATGCTATTCCAGCAAAACAACGAAAGCTTGATTTCGGACAGCCTGCTGCACAGTCCATCACCCAGCCCCAGCTACACAGGCTGATTGCCAGGTATGTTGTGGAAGACATGAAACCCATCTCAACGGTTGAGTCCCATGCTTTCAGACAACTGATTAGTCATATACTTGTGCGAGGGAGAGCTGGGAAGGCACCAACCAGAAAGACATTTTCCAGTTTCCTAAACCAAGAATATGCCAACATGGAGTCAGAGCTCAAAAATACACTTGACATGGTAGAATACATCTCCACAACAGCAGACATTTGGACTGTGCATAATAAAAGTTTTCTTGGTGTGACCGCGCATTGGATAAATGCACAAAACATGAAACGTGAGAAAGCAGCGCTGGCATGCAGGCGATTTATGGGTCGACATACGTATGACAGTATTGCATCTGAGCTGGACAACATTAACTCATCTCATGGCCTATCGTTTAAAATCACATCAACTGTAATGGATAATGGCTCCAATTTTGTCAAGGCTTTTAAAGTGTACCAGCCAGCACCTGAGTCAGATGACTCTGAATCTGAGGAGGATGAGGTGACTTTTGTTTCAATTGGGGATGTGCTGCAGAATGCTGCTGATGATGCTGATGATGCAATTTCTTTACCGCCACATCAGAGATGTGCATCGCACACAATGAATCTTATCTCTTGCACTGATGTGGAGAAGTGGCTATTGTCTGAAGCTGCAACAAAAACCATCTACAGAAGTGCCACCACAAAATGTGCAGGGCTGTGGAACAAGGCCAGTCGTTCCACAGTGGCTGCTGAGATTGTGGACGACATTATTGCAAAGAAGCTACTAGTACCTTGCACAACAAGGTGGAACTCGTTCTATTATGCTCTGGAGAGAATTTCAAAGATACCTGTGGTGGAGCTGAACACAATCTCATCCACATTACAGTTGAAATGTTTCAATGAGAGGGAGCATCAGTGTATCAGAGAGTACTGTGCAGTCATGAAACCACTTACTGTGGCACTGGACATTCTTCAAGGAGAAGACCATTGTTTTTATGGCACACTCCTACCCACACTGGAATCGCTAATGACCAAGACTCTGGCTATAAAAAATGGTCTGCAAATTCTTGTTGGGCTACCAGATACAGTTGTCCAGGTAAGAGATGATATTTTCATTTGTGTTTATCTTTAATGAAATGTTTTACTCAATTGCTTTTTATATTGTGCTGTGCTGTTCACATGCAAGTGAATGCTGTCACAGTTACAGATACTTAACCCCAATAAATAAATAAAATAAATACAACGTAGTAAAATACACACTATTTACAAATTAAAATACATTCTATATAAAACTACAGCATGCTGTTAATATTTAATTAATTTAATGTTGAAACAATGCATACTTTCTCATGCAAAAATGTTTTTTGCACTTTTACTGTGTCGTTATTACAGGCAGTCAAAACAAGGTTTGCACATGTCCTTGGAAGTGAAGATGCTTTGCTGGCTGCTGTGACACTACCAAAATTTAAGCTTCGTTGGCTACATGACCAGGCGCGGAAGGACCTCGCAAAGGCACGTCTGCTGGTAGAGTGTCGAAAACTTCTCCCTGAGCAAGATCAGCTACAACCAGGTACCAGCGCCACCAACACAACACAGCACGCGGGTTCTAGCAAAGAGGATGAGTTCTTCTCCTTTGAAGAGAATGAGGACATATATGCCACTGCTGAAGGTGAGGTAGCCGAGTACCTCAAATCAGGAGCAACAGGGTTAGACTCTCTGAATCATTTCCCAATGATAAAGAAACTCTCTCTTAAACTTAATGCAGCTACTCCTTCAAGTGCCCCAGTTGAAAGGCTTTTCAGCCTGGGAAACCTGATTCTCACTCCAAAGAGGAACAAGTTGTCTGATCATAAGTTTGAGAAGCTTCTCCTCTTGAGGTACAATCGTTGGTTTGATGGAAACCAAAGTTGAGTAGTGCTCATATGATGATGATGTGTTGCCTTCAGTGGTGCTCTACAAGGTAAAGTAGGGTTATTTCCAAGTGAAACTTGGGCTTCTGAAGCACTTAAAATACCATTATATTTTATTTATCTACATGGCCTGTATGGAGGCAATATTATTTTGGTTTGACTGTTTATGAAGCTGAAAATAGTTATTATTTATTTTATTTCTGTTTGTGGGGCTGAACATACTTGTAATTAATTTTATTTCTCTTCTCTTTCTCTGAAAATACTTTTATTACTGAACATGAGGTCTCCAGTTGGTGGAATTCAGCAGTTAAGTTTACAAAGTTAAGTTCAGTTAACTTTACAAAGAATGGACAAACCTCACCGTGTTTATGTTAAATCATTTTTTGCACTACATGTTTTTGCACTTTGATACCTACTTTGATACCTACAGGTCCTAAATTGTCTGAGGTACAGTTTAATGTTGGCACTGCTAAAAGCATACTTTCTGTCCATTTAAATGGCAAAAATAAATATCTTTCAAAAGTTTCAACACACTGTATGTTGTGTTTTGTGATCCACTGCTTCTTCCTAGTGATTCTACGTACAATGATTAGACACTGCTGTAACAACCCGAGAATGATGAGTTTGCATTTGTAGAGGGTTGAAACATTAGAAATAGATTAAAACACACAGATAAAAAAGTGACACATAAAACAAACTTTGTTAATTTCTAATTTAGTTTCATTCATTTCATCATTGACTTGCACTCGCACTACTACACTGCCATTTTAACTATTTTAGGTTCAGGCCATTAGGTGGCACAGTGTACTTGTGGCTGGATAGTGCTAACATGTAAGCAAGCTAGAAGACTGGCATCCTTGCTGGGTATCCAGTTAGGGAAGCAACACATTAATAAGAGAATTCTGGGTAAAACCAAAGTTACTTTCCCTAGTAACTAGTTACTTCGAAAGTAACGAGTAACTTGAAGTAACTGAGTTACTTTTGAGAGAAGTAACTAGTAATGTAACTGAGTTACTATTTTAAAGTAACTTACCCAACACTGGTCGTAGCGCACTCGGTGCTTGCTTGGAAATTTGGGGGGGGGGTTCACTGTAAAAATAAGTTTTCTTCCCACGCACAACGGACACTAATGTTTTTGTCACTTTTTATGGAATCAAACTCAAAGTAAGGTCAGTACTTCCACGCTTTAAACGTGGAAGTACTGACCTTATCGGACCTTATCGGATTACAGTAACGCGTTACTGCTCATCTCTGGTCAGGAGCACCTATTTGTAGATTACTTTAAGTATTTTAAGTAACTTTTAGGTGATTCATGCCTATGCGGTGCTTTGTTGAAAAATCTAGTCACACTTGGAAAAAATCTATGTATGAATATGACTAAACCAACTCTTTAACATGACACGTATAAATGTGGGGACTTTCCATTCTGAAGCATTAAGGATTCCATCACAGTTTCACCCCACCTAAGATGCAAGCGTAATGCATGCAAAGTAAAGTGATTTCCATATCATTTGCATACGCATGATTATACAGGTGTAAAGAGCCTTATTTTGGCAGAAATCCATCTGCACGGCTCCATTTTCCTGCTCTACTGTACCTCTCAAATGAACACTAACAAGACCTTAGAGCTGAGCCAGAATGAGCTGCACGCCGCCCAGTTCATTTCCCCACTGATTCAGTGCACTGGCAGCGCTGATGAAGCTGCTGCATGATCATATTCAACAAAGTATGCTGGGTAAGAAATGATAGCTGGCAGCAGAAATGAGAGGAGGCACCTGTTCGTACGCGGTAAAGGAGGGATGGTGAGGAACAATGACTCTGAAGTGATACATGAGGAGAAGAACTGCGGCGAGAAACAGCAGGTAACATCAATCCAAAGGGAGGAGTAAGTGGGGAGTGACAGTGGTTTACACTGTTAAGGTTCAAAATTGAGGAGGGAGAGTACAAACCACCCTTGGTCCAGAAGGTCTTGGTCAAACAATGATTTTTAATGAATACACACGTGTGGGAAGACAACTCTGTACGCCGACAGCAATTGATCTTCGACTTAATCAAAGCATAAACAGATATTTTATAGCATCAGGGTTTGATTTACTGACGCCCCTTCATGCGTCACAGATACATTTTATACATAGATCAGATCAACACCACAATGACTTTTAACCCAGAAGATCATCTTCTATTTTCATGGCTGGTACTTTCCGTTCTTGTCTTAAAGTGAATTGTTCCTCTTTCTTGCCGAGACATGACTAATCTCTCCTCTAAATAAATCTAACTCATGTGTGTGTGTGTGTTGACCTCACATGCTCTTTGTGTCACCTCTTCACCTACTAACTGTCTGTGTCTCGTCCTCAAATGCTCTTTCTCAATTCACCTGTTGCACTTCTGACCTTTCACCAGACCAGAGGCTCACTGAGACTATATGTATGTCTTCTACTAAATAAATGTTTTAACCAAGAACCTCTACTAAAACCTTAATATAAAATGACCTGATATAAGTGTTTTGTAAGCATGTACTGCAATTCCTTCTATGGCTCCAAGTCACTTGCACAATAGATTGTCCGGACATCGCGCCGAACAAAGCTTCCAACCCCCAATTAATTGACCGAGCTCCAACTCTTTAATAAGCACAGATATGCATTGTGTATAAAGTAGTCATAACTGCACCTGAAATACAAGGTCAACATAATAACTGTATGCATAACATCTTAAGGCCATCTTAAAGCTATCTGTTACATTGTTAAAGCCTCGTCTTAGCCTGCTGCTCAAAATAACTTCCTGCTTCTGCAAACTCTCTGCAAGCCTGTTTCCTGTCAGCCTGTGACTTTTAGCCTTTCTGAAAGACACACACTGTTCAACCCCTGAATGCAATATCCATGCTGCAGATTATATTTATTATTTAACAATAGCAGTAAAATAATTTCCCTGCTCCACAACACACACATAACTGCACACACAAATGGAGCAACTATCAGGCAGCACATAGAGGAATCAGTGAACTATGTAATGGTAATATCTGCTATTTACAAACAAAAATAAAGAAAGGTGTGCATGTCCACAGTAGGTTCATGCTATAAATAAGAAGTGGCTTGAACTCTTTATTTTCACTGTCTTAGAGAGAACTTTACAGTGTCGACTAATGCAGCAGGCTTCCAGAGGTCAGGGAGCTCAGGAAGTGAACATAGAAGTCAAATTCAGGTTGTCACACGAGTTGACTTGAGTGACATTGCCAGTGGGGTAGCACACCGGTAGTTCATAGGTTCAACACAAGGCTTTACACATCTACACCAACATATTGTAGAGTTGTACTGTCATGTGGGGGTGGTGCCAAAAATGTTTGGAACAATAGGCAGTGTAGTGTCCTCTTTATATGGCTTTCACCTTAGCTTTTGCCAAGGAAAAGACAGAAGTCATAATGTACAAGTGAACAGAAACCTCTCTGCGTCATACCTTTTCATACTTTTTTTTTCCTTTTTTGATAAATGCCACAGTTGCTTCTTTTCCTGTTCATGCAAACCTTTGAGCCAATCAAAATTCACCATAATTTTGGCTAGGGAATTCCCACATAAGACACCAAAGTTACATAAGACTTGCACATGCGTGAATTATTCACAATGTAAACAAGCCACTCACTTGTTTACATTTTCCGTTTTCAAACAGCACAATAATGAGGCATCCAAAACAACACTGTAAACAGGAGCAACGTCATCATGAAACGCCATTAAAAAAAACTGTCCCATAGACACCTTGTGTTTTGTTTTTGCTCTTCTTTTTTTTTTTTTTTTACAATAAATGAACCAATTAATGAAGTGGGATTTTTATAAACTGCTCCATACAGAATTACAACAAAGACACCGACAGCAGAATTAAAACTGCAGTCACCTATATCATATGTTGAACTAAATGACAAGATTTCTCTGACCATAAGTGCTAAATGCCAAGTCTAACCAAAAATAGTTATAAATTTAAAGTTTTTATTTAGGTTATTTGTATTTGTATTTTTTTTTTTTTTTTTTGCCTACACTTCCCTGGACCACATCGAATGATGGCACATTGTTCTCACACACTCTGGAGTATACTTTGGAATCACAGCAGCAAGCGAGGGTGGAGTCTTCAGTCAGAAATTTTGGGTGACTGTGAGCGGATTAAAACTTTTTAGGAGCCACGGGAATATGATATGGTTGTTTACCTGGTAAGTAAGAACAGATAGCTTTATATATGCAAAGTTATGAAGAGAGTCATTGGAGAGATCCAGTCCAATCCCTGTTAGGTCATACAATGGGTGATTCTATGGTGCTTTTGGTGGCGTTTCTCAGCAGGGGCTGTGAGCTGTGATATTGCATCAATTGATATGACCATAGAAAAGCAGAGTGTGAAAAAGTGAAGTCAACATGAAAGTTTGTTTTAATGGCCACCAGGGGGCTAAACAGACTTTAAGAAAGCTATTTCAAAATGCCAAGATGGTATTAGCAAAAAGCTAAAACATTCATGTCAAGGCTTCAGAACGGGAATCTGCAAACCAGTGACTGATATCCCAGTAGCTGCATCCATCTTTCATACTGTCTGTGAATATGACCTCACCTAGATACCCAACCCTGTGTACCCAGTTAAAGTGATGGTCATGACGGGGTCTTCACAGTTCAGGAGGAGTCTTTGGTTTACTAATCGTAAAACCACAGCTAGTGTTGAACAGCTCGCCATGTGACTTGTACTTGATAGTAACACCAAAGTCAGGCAGCTCAGTGAATCCATTTTTTTTGGTCATTGTTGTATTTGGCTGACAAATCCACAACTCATTTACCTGGCATGTATTATACCTTGTGATATAAATGTGTTGAAACTCTATAGAGAGATAGGTAGGTGATAAATGAATTTTTCTCTGTTTCTGACTTCTTTGGATATCGTTCCTTAGCAGCTACACTTATTAACTTTGGTGTCTGAAAGACTGGTCTTCCTCCCCCTCCATAAGGTTCGTGGAGTAGAAAGACACTTTAGAAAATGCAAAGAGCCCCCCCGCCTTAATAGGACGTGGTGTCATAAATGGGAACATATCGCTGCCATCACCAGCCCCTCCTGCTGTGAAAAGCAAAATTGAAAATTGGATTGATGCTATTTCTTCTTGTGATTATTTGTTACCGTATCTGTGAGATCTGATGAAATTGCCTTGCAGAATGTAAAACCATGCTGCACTGGAGGTGCGAGAAAAGTAATTTGTCACATATTGTGAAAATGCATCTTCTCATCTTTGCCAGCTCTTTCTTTTGAATATTACTGTGAAAATATGCCCCATTCTTCTTTGAATACAAACATGTATTATTATTGATACACCTATTGTTACTTCTGAGCTTAATCATAATGACCATGTTCTGCATGAATTTCATTTCAAATGTGCTTTAACAAAAAAAAAAAAGGAAACCAAACATATGAAAAAAGTAGTAAAACTTTCTGCATGCTTGGTTTTTCTCCCACCCTGTCTGTAGGCTGAGTGCAGACCTTGGTCCTAATGATAGCAGGAAGTAGGCTTACACTGATAGTAAAGTTTGATTCACATGAGTCCTGTCTAAAGTAGGGGTGGGCAATTTACTTTGTCCAAGGGGTGTCATGAAAAGCTGCGACTGTTCTGGATGGCCTCATCAATAAGGTGACCGCAATTCTGCTCAATAATATTTTTTTCTTTATAAACCGCTACTAGTAATGAAAATGTGAAATGTGAAATAAATAAAATAAAAAATCCACAAACCAGCTGTGAACAAATGTTCATTTTTGTAAGATTTCTGTCAGGGACCCTGGTCTGAGCGACCCAGGGTCGATGAGCTGTTGTGGTCTCATTTTATATTATGTATGTTTGTGTGCTGCTGCTGTTGTGTTCTCCATGCTTGTACGTATAGGTAAGTGGGTGTGTGTATGGGTGTGGCTGAGCACTGGGTTTCAGGCAGACCTGGTGGGTGTGTCCCGTCTGGAGGCTGGCCACACCTGACTCATAGGGGAGCTACTTAACAGTGTGGCTGAATGCTCCTTGGCGCAGGATCGTTGTGTGAGACTCCATGTCAGTGCTCTTAGATAGACAAGTCCAGTGAGTGTATGCCCGCAGCAGTAGAGTGTCTTGACGGCTGTTTCTATTGTTTACGGCAGGAAGTGCGTGGAAGGCCACAGAGCAGCAAACACGGGGAGTGCAGGCACGGTAGCGGAGAGCACGAGGCACAGGAGTCAGGGGAGCGCACGAGGATTTATTGTTGGATTATTATTTACCTCACTGTAAATAAATGCATTGTTCACCACATGCAGAGTCCTGCATTTTTGGTCCTCCTTTCCCACATTTCCCTGGCAAACTGTGACAATTTCAGAGGCTTTTTTTATTTTGGTTTGGGTTTAAGTGCTATTGATATTTTTGTTTGTTGTTTAAAGATTTAATCTGCATTTTTTTCTGTTATTTTTTTTCTTGTTCAGTGAGAGGAATTTAGTTGGTTTTGGGCTTGAAAAATACATTGAAGTGTCACGGCTGCCGAGGCGAGCCGTGTGGAGTTGGAAGAAGGACCCAAGATGCAGGCAGTGGATGAAATGCTAGTGAGGTTTATTTACAAAGGTGTAGTGGCAAACAAGCAGTGGGGCATGACAAATAACTGAAGACACCTAAACTGGGAGAACTAAAAATAACAGACCTGGGAGCATACGATAAAGGGATGAGACGCAGAGAGACTGGGACACAGGTTAACACAGACGAACCGGCAACAGGCAGGAGAACACACAGGGCTTAAATACACACACCAGTAATCAGGGGATGAGAGACAGGAGGGAAACACGGCTGGGAGGAATCAGAGCTGATGGGACTGGGGAAACGTAAACTGAACACACTCACATCAGACAGAGACCTTCACAATAAAACAGGAAACTAACAGACAGAGAACCAGACAGGACACTGAACTTGATAGGCGGACTCATAAGTAGACACAATAACACCATGGACAGACAGAGGGAACACAGAGAAGTGGGAGCAGGCAGGCAAAGAACAGAAACCTAACAAATGGCAAAATCACAACAGAATACATACTCGGAATAAACAAAAGCATAAGGAAACACAAAACACTGAGTCCTCAGACTCAGGACCATGACATGAAGTCGAATTCAGTGTTTGAGATTCTTCTGTTTAGCACTTTGCCCAAGCTTACCTGACAGCTGCGTGGTAGCCTATGTCACTATGTTCAGTTTCATGTTGCTCTACAATTGCAACAAATTCTTAGTACTTCAGTGTTCTTGCTATGGTGATGCTAGCCATTTCAGATTGAAACTAGGGATAGGACTCGGGGCCTGGAGCCTGGGGCTCGCTCGGGCCACTTCGGAGGTGGGGTGCCCCCGGCCTCTCGGCCTGGGGCTCGGTCACTCAGGCACGGCTGGCTGCCGGCAGAGCTCACGGGCGCGTCACTGCAACTCCCCCTGGCTTCTGCTCCGCGGCTGCTGAGTGAGCCCTCATCTGGGACTCTCCTCAGCTCTTTCTGGGACAGTGGCGCGGCTGCCCCTCTGTTGGTCTTCCTTGGTCTCTTGCGTTCTGGGGGCCTCTGGATGTCTGGAGTTTTGATCTCCTCCATACCTGCTTCATGCCCTGGAGGACAGGGCTGTGGCCCCCCCACACCCTCTAGCAGATCATTACACGAAGGAACCTTTTAAAAAAACAAGCGCGTCCATGCTCACAGGTGTACACACGGGTGATCACACCCACAAACTACACCCTTTTTGGCTCCTACCTCAAAGCACACTGTGTTCTGTTGATCTTATGTGCTGCACAATAATGTTTAATATTTAGTATTTACTGTCATATTCCCATATATCATTGTGATGTTGTTTATTCTATTACTCTTGTTCTCTTCTGCTTGTTTTCTTTTTTCTTTCTCAGCAGGTGATCCAGGTGATTGATATATGCATTTTTTTTCTGCTCATTCTGTTGGTTTTTGTTTTTTGCCCTTCTCCCCCGTCCCTCTTCTCAGCTGTTTCTCTTTCCCTCTTTCTTTCTCCCCTTCTTTCCTCCAGTCAAGTCTGTCCCGTATTCAGCAAGTGAAAATAAAATAAACAATAAAAGGTGAATCAAATGGACCATTACGGCAAGGCTGGGATGGTCAATTTGGTAAAGTAAATCCGTTGGGCATCTTTCTTTGCCTTTAGACAATAATTCTGATGGCAAAAGAGCCAAACGGGACAGGCGAAAAAAAAAAAAAAGGGATAGGACTCAAATTAAAAAAATTATCTAAATAATTAGAGGCTTTGTAATTTATTAATCTCGATCAATCACATTTGATTGCACAAGAAAATTTGCCCAAATCACAATTTTATTTTATTTTTTTAATGAATATTCATGAATATTGTAAACTTGAGCTCTTTTCATTTCTGGTGAAAAAAAAGTAAAAACTGTATTTCAATTCAAAACAGAGGAACAAAATAATATCCCTGGCCAAAATTGAGCAGACTTGAAAAACTAAAGTGCTATTTTAAGTACTTTAAGTCATTAGGCTAACACAGTGTGATCGCTGAACATTTTAGTGCCAAAAATAACAAATCCATTGGACTCACAATACCTCCATGCTTATTTACTGTCCGTCTTTTTCAGCCATTTACTTAGACAAACTAGCCTGTTCACATTTTCAGAGCTCAAGGCAGCTCTCTCTTTTGTTACTATGTGACCTGCGAGTGAGAAAAGTCTCTCACATGGGACAGACGTGGCAGGACTAATCAGATACTTGTGGGCCAGGACAGACAGCTGTGGGTGGGTCCCTGCTCAACTGGACCACCACCGCAGTTACACTGTTCCTGCAGCAGATCCTCAAGGCTGGTCGAAACCTCTTCTCGCTCTCCCTTTGCAAGACATTTTAAATCTATAAAGCATGGGTCAAGCACAATAGCTTTCTTGAGCCACTGATGGTTGACTATAGCTACACTTTGGGATAGGTCCTTTGTGAAGGCAGTCTTAAATTTCACCACGTAGTTTCATTCATCATCGGAGACCTCCATGATGTGATGCAGGCGTCAGAAAGCAGGTAAAACCACTGAACATATGTCTCACCTCCAAGAAGCTCAGTTACAAATCTGTTGTAGACAGTTCAAGAAAGTAATTATTAATCTACATAATTACTGTCAACTAAAGCTTATTGAAGAAACAGTAACAATAAGTTTAAAAATTGTTTTATTTGCCTGCATGGCTCAAAGACAGCCGACAGCTTTGGGAGTTTTACCAGCTCTGATGGAATGAGTAGCTTGTGCGTTTGTTTGTCTAAAGCAGGAAAAATAGCCTCTTGATTCTTTAGTAACCAAGAAACCATATCCAGGGTTGAATTACACTGTGTGGAAGCATCCTGTATGTAGTCTTTCAGCACAGGAGTTCGAAAGTTAGATCACCTGACGCCAGGGCTGGACTGGAACAAAAAAATCGGCCCGGGCATTTTGACTAGAGACCAGCCCACCAAAAATGTGACGTCATTCAGGGGTAAAACCGCAAAGGATTCTGGGAACTTGTGGCAAGAGGTACTAGCGCATGCAGGCTTTCAATTGAACTCAGTTACACAGCGATAAAAAGAAACACAAAAAATGGCAAGAAGCTGTTGTATTATTAACTGCAATAGCCGGTGTTGTGCCAAAAGGTGATTGTCTGCCAAAAACTGATTTCCGGTATTTGCCAAAAGCTGATTGCTCGTATTTAAATTGCTATAAGTAACTTGTTGGGCTATAATATGTGAAACATATGTCAAATGCATCCCTCATGGATGACATAAAGTCATCTCTCCATCTCTCTCTCCTGCTCTTTTATTTCTCTCTCTTGCTCCATCTCTCTCTGCTGCTCTTCTGTCTCCTCTGTCACAGACTTCTCCACTTTTGATGATAAATCAGCCTGGTGCAACATGTAAGGATTGGCACAATTTGTTAAGATTTTGAGGAGTTTGAGAAACTAACCTTAAGCATAAAATAAAATTTACTATCAGTAACTTCATAGCACCCGCCCAGCAGTATATAAACTCTATCATGCTAGCTAGTACGCAGTACCAGTCATTCTAAGCGACTGTAAAAAGTCAGCACAACGAAAACAAACTACAACTAAACTTGGTTTATATCTGACACAGATAGACAGCAGGTCATAACTTCTTACCTGAAGTTCAGTTCGTCTGCCACTATGACCGGCGGCCGCCTCGGGTCTCTCCTCCTCTTGCCTCCCCTTTCCCTTATCCACCTGCTGGCCTCCACCACTTGCTGATGTTGCTAAATCTGTGGAAGCTATGCCATAGCTACCGCCAAACAATTCAGTTATTTTTACACATTTGGCAGCGTCTGCCTGAAGGGCTTGTTTCTTTTTGGCCCTAATTTTTTCTGCACCTCCTTTCCTTTTTTTGTTCTCCATTTTCTTTAGTTTGTCTATAAGATTACTAAACAAGGGGGGGGGGGGGGGGGGGGTGCATCCGACCTCCTCGGCTGTAATTGGTCCAGCCCAGAGTCGATCATGACCAATTGGCCAATCCAACACCTTTCATTATTTATACCCTTCCAAAAAAAATAAATAAAATTGATCGGCCCATAAAAACAAAAAATCGCCAGTGGCCCACCGGGCAAATGCCCAGTATGCCCGATGGCCAGTCCAGCTATGCCTGACGCTAACTGTAGCACATTTGCTAACCCCCTGTCTTCTACCACTGATAGTGGTCTACAGTCCTGAAGCCAGTCATTTCATCAAGTTTGGGGTGCCGAACTGGGACAGCTAACGCTACCAGCTCCCACAGTTTCTGTGCTCGCTGTAACATGCTTCACACTTAGATGGTACCCTAAGGTTGTAATGCTTCAGTGGTATGCAAACTCCTGTTTGCACAGTTTGCACAAAACCACGCTTTTATTAAGGCTTCCGTCGGGTAGTCTTTTGAAATGAAATTTGTCTCCAATCAGTCCAAGCAACGCGCTTTCTTCTGATTTATCCATTTATGTAGCTCTGATGTGTCCATCAGTCTAATCTGCGTACTAGGAAATCGTGCATTAACAAAAGTTCGAAGTTTGATTGGAATGCAAAGTGTGATTAAATGCGTTATGTTTTTTTTAACGCAATATTTTTTTGTAATTAATTAATCGCAATTAACGCGTTAAATTCCCACCCCTAGTTAAAACATCAATAATGTAATTCAATTTTAGTATTGAGGTACACACTTCTTGGTGTATAACACAATGCAAAAATACTCATTTCAGTTCTGGGTTCATTTAAGTCACTTTATCTTGCATCCAGTTCAAAACTTGGACTTTATTTCCTGCCAGATTTGGTCATAAAATCTGCCAGTTCGTCTGACTGCCAGCTCCATTATAATCTCCAAAAAAATTGTTTATCCCAATTATCACTTCAACATCTCGTATTAAAGATGAAGTCAGAAATGTCCAAATTTCCAGCAGTGCATTTGATCCATCTTGTTACAATTTGCCCAGAGAGGGGCTCATTCTTAAATTAATTAAACTGCAGTCAAACAGCAATCTGCTCCTCACACGCACCTCACACAGCTTTACCTCTGACTTCATTACATACTTTTATATCTGTTTCCTGTTAAAAAAAAAAAAAAAAACTCTATCAAGTGCTCTTTTTTTTAAATCTTTGCTGGATTAAATGGAGCTAACTATATGACTAACTATCCTAATTTTCTATTGACCTAACGAGGTCTGTCAGGGACAACAGAAGGGCCAGATGTGGCCCAGGGGCATACAAAGGCCAGTTCTGTTCTAAAATAACTACTCTGTGCAGGTTTCTGTACTGCAGACTGGTGTTTCTGTGTACTCTGTGGGGGAGAGTCAAACATCGACAAGCACAGGCAAAGAAGAGAAGGCTCCCTTGATTTACTAACAAGCCCTGCTAAAATGCAGAAAGAACAAGCAGTTCATATTATGAAACCTAACTGTGGTGCTGACTGAAAAACACTTAAACCCACTGTTACTAACTGGTATGTCCTTGTGTTCAAGAGGAGGCATTCCTAGCCTGTGTTGAACACTTTATTAAGATTGAAGGATTCACTAACTAGAAAGTTATGAGTTTGCATCAAAGATCAAAGATCAGCAGTCCTGATGCAAGATGGAAAAAATCATATTTATGCAGCCCTTTTCCTCTGAAAAGTGCTCCACAGCAAAGCAAATGACAAAATCAAACAGTGAAATAATAAACACAAAGAAGATTCTAATCAAACATAAAGAAAAGAGAAAATAGCAAGAATGGTAAAAATTAAGATGAAGACCAGCTAAGAAGATGCAAAACTTAGTGCATCTACCAATGTGTTTGGGAACTTGAACTTTGGAGGCTGTGAACATAATATTATAGATATATAATATTAAGATGTTTATTGGACATCACTGCTTCGATTTGCTACAGCACAGAAAGTCTGGTAATACCAGTAATGCTTTTATCATTGCAAATTTAATATATTGCTGATATATAGTACTGATTTCTGGAACTTTGAGTTTGCACCTTTTTTGCCATCTGTTATGTTAAACCTCCTGTAGAAACCTATTTATTCCCAGCAGAACACATCTTGTGTTTCTTGACAATGTTTAAATATAGTCCTCCTCTCCAAATCTATCTTGGGGACAGAATTAAGTTGCTGTGTCAGATAACATCTACTCTTGGTGCTCATTCCCCGCTTACCTGCTGTTAGCCCTAGTTAGCATATAATGCAAATGAGTCTCAGTGGAATCTGTGAAAATAATTGCCTCATTTATCCAGACATCCGCTTCACTTTGATATTGAAATCTTTTTGCCCATTAAAATGTAAACAGATGCACGCTGGCATATTTAGGCTTTCTCACAGTCACAGGCAAACAAATACACATCCACACACGAAAAAGACAAACGCTTCCTCCATACATAGAATGCTAAACTGTTTTTTTCTCTTTTGTTTCCTAAGCATTAATCCATCTGCACTGGGGAATTACTAATTTTAGCTACATGTAACAGAGTTATTTATAGTCAGATAACTGATAAAAGTATGTTTAATTAAATGATGGTGTGACATTCAGAAATGTTATTTTACAAATTATTTTATAGTCATCTTCTGTCAACTTTTGCTGCGTCTCTTTGAGATGTTGCATCACCAAACCTGTTGTAAAAACGTGAGTTTAGCATCCTAAAGAACAGGATAACTTACAAGTTAAGTGCTGTGTATGCATATTAGTGGCCAACGGGAGGTCATTTTGTACAGACTTTGGGAGACTTGATCAAGCATTACCTTACCTTTTGGAGTAGTGTAGCGTTCAGCTCCATCTTGCCAACCCAGTTATAAAAGGTTGGGATACTGTGTAACATATAAATAAAAAGAGAATGCAATGTTTTGCTAATCTCATAAATCCATATTTTATTCACAATATAATAAAGAAAAGCTCAAGTTTAAACTCATTTTAAATTTTGATGACAGCAACGTGTCTCAAAAAAGTTGTGTAGGGACAATAAAAGGCTGGAAATGTAAGTGGTAATAAAAAGAAACAGCTGGAGAAATATTTTGCAACTAATAACGTTAACTGGCATCAGGGCACTAACGTGACTACATATGAAAAGAGGAAGAGATTCTCAGAAGTAAAAATTGACAGAGATTCACAAATCTGCAGAAAATTGCTTCTTTAAATCATTGAACAATTTCAGAATAATGTTCTGCCACATAAAATTGCAAGACTTTGGATATCATATCGATGATATCTACATGCCATCATCATAAGATTCACACAATCTGGAGAAACTCAGTACTGGAAACCTGTGATCTTTTGGCATTGTATTAAACACACACATGATTCAGTCGTGGAAATCATTGCATGGGCTCAGGAACATTTCTAGAAATCAGTCTGTTAACACTGTGCCACCCACAAACGCAAGTTAAAACTCTATTGTGCAAAGAAGAAACTATAGCTGAGCATGATACAGGAGGACTGCCGTCTTCTCTGGGCTGAAGCTTATTTAAAATGAATTGAGACAAAGAGAAAAAACTGTTTTAGGGTCAGACAAATCAATATATGAACTTCTCTTTGGAAAATATGGATGTGACATCCTCCAAACTGAAGAGGAAAGAGACCGTCTGGCTTGTTTTCAGCATTCAGTTCAAAAGGAAGCATATCTCATGGTATGATTGGCAAATCACTGGATTCTGTTTTTATTTTAACTCATTCACTGCCAGCCATTTTCAAATCAGGTAACTCCCCACTGCCAGGGTTTTTGAGCATTTTTACTCATTTTTGAAGAGCCACAGAAAACTGTGTGTTATGATCATATAAACGCTGAACCTGCCAAAATGAAGAACAGACTCTCTTCTTTCATCCAAAAAAAAAGCTTGTTTCTACCATTTTCCATTCTTTAGTAATCAGCTGTAGAAGAGAGGTGGGTTCCACCAAAAATGCCTGTTTTGACCAAAAAAAGGGAGAAAACGAGCTTTTTGTGAAAAATACATTTCAAGCAGAAAAGTGCCTTTGACACTAATATTTCTTGCTTTGTGACACCTCTAACATATAAAATAGTTTTTCACTTCTATAAAACAGAAATAACACTGAGAAAGGTTATGTTTTATCAAAACAATTTATTTACAAATATATGAAAAAATAAAATGTACATAGTGAAACATTTATTCACAATGAATAATTCACTTTTGTGTGGTAATCATTATAACACTTTCCGGGATGCAAGGGCACACAACAAGACTTGCACCACATTTTTGTCTCACTGCGCAATCCCTTACGTGCGCAAACCCTGCACCTCCTTGCAGGTCTACTTTTACTGCTGGTGGGCTTCAGTTTTTCAAGTTGGTGCCTGCCTAGGTCACCGTCTAGCCTGCTATCAGGGTCGGTGTTGTAAGGTGCCCTTGGGGTTTTTCTGCCTTTCCAGTCACCTTCCCCTTCAAATCCCACACCTGCCCCCTCCCATTGAAAAACGTAATTGACGTCTATAGACGTCAATGGCAGTGAATGAGTTAATTTTACATTCCAATTTTTGGGGAATTTCGGTTATGTTTAATTTCAATATTACCTATACCAGATGGAGACAAATACGAAACAATCGATGGTGCCAACAGCTGTAAAATTATAAAAGGACTCATTAGTAATTCTAAACATTTGATAGTAGACAGGAAGCAGAAACAACAAAACCAGGTCAAAGGTCAGAGTTCATGAGTTCTTGGTGCGGTCTGATCAAAGTCCATACTTAAATCAGATTGAGACGCTTTGGCATGACCTTAAACAGGCAATCCATATTTGAAAACCCTCCAGTGTAGTTTTTAAATAATTTCATTTAAGTAATTCTCTAAAGAAGAGTTGGCCAAAACTCCTCTGCAGAGATGTGCATTTGATCACAGTTCTTGCTGCCAAGGGTGGCACAACCAATTATTAGGTTCACAATTGTAACAGGTAGATTTGGATAGTTTTTTGTCCGCTGCAGAGAGGAATCTGGAGAAATGGAGGTGAGACGAAGACAGACAGAGAAAGAAAATATCCATTCGTCTAGCAGCGTCTGTGCCTTTAGTTTGTTCGGAGCTGGTCTGCTGGTCTATATAAATCAATGTAATGAGTAAATGTAATGGCCTGGTTGGGGTGGGGATATAACAGGGACATTTTGCTGATGCATACAGTTTACATCAACTTTCCTTATCATTATCACCTCTAGTTTGAGCATAGCTTTAGCTGCCTCATTTACATTTTACATTTTTTAATATGGAATAAGTGAGAGGGGAATATTCATGGCTGAATATTTGAACACAGGACATTTAACTGGAGAATTTTCAACAGTTACGTGTCAGCTGATTCACTGTCTGAATATTGATAGAAGTGGTTATTTCCCTTCAGTGTCCTTTATGGTTGAGTTCAGCTGATATAAGATGATGAAATTTCATATCTGTGCTTATAATGGTGACCGTGCCTCTCATCATAATTGGACTCAGGGGGGGGCAAACAATGAGAGTGTGTGTGCGGCTGTGTTGGACTCTCCCAGGTGTAACTATATGCAGCTTATGCTAAAAATGAGCATGTGTACTCAGCAAGCTTTCCTGCAACAATATGTGCTTGTAGTCTGCTCCAGTAAAATTATTTGGCAGTGTTAAGTGATGAAGGGCTAAGATTTACCAGGCCCTGTGGCTTTTCTAGATACTTGTCCCGATGCGATGCTGTAATTTGCCACCAATTTCAAAGCCACCCCACAGTCCCCTGTCCCAATTTTCCTCGCATGCTCTTATTTATTCTGCAAACCAAACGGAGCCAGCCAAGGGATCAATACACTCTTCCTCTAACTTTTTATTCACAGCATCTGCTCGTGGAATATTTTGGCAGGTCATTTGCCTGGAAAAGTATTCAGTCGTCTCCACGGCTGTGAGTTTCTGAAAGAACCTCAGCATAAGCTTAGTTGTATTATTCATTCATTTTCCAATATTACTTTTTCCTGTTCAGGGTTACATGGAGCTGAAGGCCTATCCCATCATGCAATGGGTGGAAGGAAGAGCACTGAAACGCTGGCACTAAGGTTCACTTTCACACCTACTACGCTAAACAGTCATTATTTAGCTTATGTTGTATAAGTGAAGTCCATTTTTGAGGTTTAAGGAAGGTTTTGTCAGTATGCTGAGAGCTGCTTTACATCTCTGTCCAGTTACCCTTGTAATGAAAACAAACACAGCCTCGAGGTGTTACTTATGAGACTAGATTTATAAAGCAAGGTCAGACGAGAGGAGAGAACAGCACTCCATAAAGCTGATGTGATACATGTTTCTTCTGGCTCATTCGTGAAACATTCTGGTATGACATATCTGGAAACAATGCCTTTCTTAATCCCACTTGTTCCCCTCTGGGAAAAACACTGGTTTCGTTTGAAGTTCCTACCAACTTTATCTATTACTGATTTATTTATAATTAATATCCAACAAAACATATATGTAAGAGCACTCCAGGATCGAAGTTTTTACTAAAGCCACTGCCTGACTTCATTTGGGGCGACCGTGGCTCAGGGGGTTGGGAAGCGCATCTGTAACCGGAAGGTCGCCGGTTTGATCCCTGGGCTCTCTGTCCTGGTCGTTGTGTCCTTGGGCAAGACACTTTACCCTACCGCCTACTGGTGATGGCCAGAGGGGCCGATGGTGCGATATGGCAGCCTCGCGTCTGTCAGTCTGCCCCAGGGCAGCTGTGGCCATAACCGTAGCTTGCTTCCACCAGTGCGTGAATGAATAGTGGCATTGTAAAGCGCTTTGGGTGCCTTGAAAAGCGCTATATAAATCCAATCCATTATTATTACTTCATATAAAATCTAACCCATATTTATATCAGCACTTAATGTAGTTTTTCTTTACACCATGTTTCATCTCTCTACCAGTGAAATTTAAATGAGCTAACTAAAAAACAGCACTGATCACTTTGGCCTTGCCTTGGCAGAGGTAGTATATCAGTTTAGTTTGTTGTGAAGTACGTGGTGGTGTCAGTAAGTCTCTCCTCCAAAGACAGTTAACAGCACTGACATGAAGCTTTCAGATCCTTGGGGATTCTCCTCAGACGTCATTTTTTCTGTTCAAGTTCATGTGAAGTCATACTTTATACGTGCAGGTTGTTTCTATGGAATCAGGCACAATAACCATGTAACACAGTGAGATGATATCTTCACAGGCACTCCATTGATCAGGGCTTCACAGTTAACTGCTGAGTTCCTGTCGTTCACTTTGGTTTCAAATGTATTTTCATTTTTGTGCATTAATAATCTAAAAGGAAACTGTTTCATTATATCCATAAATATAATTCAATTTCACCTCACTAATGAAAAGATTATTTAAAGGAAATTAATTTAAGTCTAAACTCCACGTTGCTGGAAAGCTGTGGTTCTGCCTCAGAATTAACATGATTGATAGAAGTAGTTGTACACATCCCACATCATCAATCAGACGTTGCTATCAGGGTGTCTGCATGGCTGGAATGGGCCCCAGTCCCCCCACCCAAACTAAAAGATGGGTGGATCTATTGGTGTGCCATGTAGCTGAGTTGTTAGCATTATGGGTTCAAACCTTATCGGGACTTTCTGTGTAAAGTTTGTACCTGTGGTCGTTCTCCCTGGGGCTCCATTTCTCTCAAGCCGCGTTTTAAGCAATTCTAAATTGACTATTGTTAAAAAGTTAAGCCTTTTCAAACTTACCCAAACAGCCTCCACGTGTTTTTCCATCTCATATAATTATTAATATTATCATTATTATTATGGCTCCCTTTTGCCATAAGCCAACTTTGGGTAGCAACAATTAGGTATTAGCAGTTCCAGCACAGCTATCACGGTTCGGAATTATTAACGGACCTAAGATGCGGCACAACTGAGGTGAGGAAGCTTTATCTATGGAACGTGCTCAAACAACAAAGGCGAGGGTGGCGAAAAACAGAACTGAGTAAAACCTAAACTGGGAAAACTTAAACAAAACCTGAACACGAGTGAGGGTAACTTGCAGGGAGAATTCACAGGATGACGACGGGAGCACAGCAGACCAGAAAACACCAAATAACGCATACAAACCAGCAACAAGCAGGAGAACACACAGGGCTTAAATACACACAGCAGTAATCAGGGGATGGGAGACAGGAGGGAAACACACGTGGGAGAAATCACAACTGACGAGGCAGGAGAAACGTAACCTGAGCCAAGGACCTTCAGAATAAAACAGGAAACTAACAGACACAGAGAACCAGACAAGACACTGAACTAAACAGACAGACTCACAAGCAGACACAGTGACACCATGGACAGACAGAGGGAACACAGAGCAGTGGGAGCAGGCAGCACAAAATAAAACCCTAACGAATGGCAAACCAAACCCAAAGACATAACAGAATAAACAAGAACACAGAGTAATATAAAGAAACACAAAACACTGAGTCATCAGACTCAGGACCATGACAACACCTAACTGTAGTTGTCTCTTAGCTTTAGCAGCCACTCAGTGTTGCTTCACCAAGGAATTATTCTACATTTCTTTTTTTAATGTGTCTTTTGTTTAGCCCTTTGTAGCTTTTTTCCCTCCACATGCTCAGTCAGGTTGATAAATGAAACTTAGCTAATCCCTTGGTTGCAGCGTTATATCTGGTGTATCTATCGACATTAAAGTCACAGTTTAAACTTTTTGCTGTTAATACTCACAGGAAGAAGGTAATGTAGGTACTGAGGAACCTAAAGTGCAAATTATTTTAGTAAGGAAGAAAAAAGGAGTGTATGATTCAGTTTGATACCTACACTAGCTGATGCAATTACAGTCAGGCATTTCAAGGTAGGATAAATATAGGTCTTGCCTTCTGAGCAGATGGAGTCTGCCAGGGTTTGATGTGAACCTGTAGACACTGGCTCCACGGGATGCTTTTCATTTGACAGCTGCAGCTTGGCCTAAACATCAACAGCTAAACTGTGAAGATGATAAGGAGGACCCCAGCCTGCTGAGAGGCAGCATCCCACCAACAGAATTATATAAATATACAGTACTGTATGCAGTATTATATCATGTTCTCTATGGATGAGGAAAAGATTTTAGGACAAATAAGGAGTTTCAAGATGGAAATGATGAAAAAAACTTTCATTTGGCACTGTTTGGTTCTGGCTTGAAAGATTACTTGAAATTCAAAATACTTGAGATAAATTTACAAAAAGGCTTTAGGATAATGAAAGTACTAATTCAAGTGCCTTTCAAAGCATTCAGCCCCCTTCTGAGTGGTTCTACAATGCCTCCTATGAACTGACATATCATGTGACTCAGGTAGTGGAACAGGTCATCCAGGGAGATTGGTGGATCAATCCCCAGTTCCTCTAGTCTGCATGTTGGCGTAACCTTGGGCAAGATGCTGAACCCTGAAATACCCCTAATGCACCTACTGGAGTTTGAGTGTGTTATTGTGTGAATGAGACTTTTAGCAGAAAGTGGTTTGAGTGCACAAATTGAGTGGAAAGGTGCTATATAATTACCAGTATTTGTATGTCTGTGAAGGTTCTCAGTCATCCAGGTCATCGTAGTCAAAGGAGCTTGTAAAGAAAAGCGTCTGGACTTCTTTAAGTTGCTTGAAGACATTTCACCGAGAAGCTTCTTCAGTTCTAATGCCAGGTTTCACAATGAGCTCACCCGAAACCCTGGCTGATTGGGACCCACACCCATTTTCCCACCTTGGCTCAGGCGATTAGAGGATCATCAGGAGGTCCTTTTGCCCCTCTTTGGGGGGATACTCCCACTAGGTTTAAATCTGGGACTCTCCACCATTTGACCTTAGAACTGAAGAAGCTTCTCGGATGAGAGGTGAAACGTCTTCAAGAAACTTAAAGAAGTCCAGACGCTTTTCTTTACAAGCTCCTTTGACCAGTATTTGTACCATATCGTTGTAAGTTGTGCCAGACTTCAATAAAATGTAATCTGAAGAGCAACCTTTATTTAAATTTTTAAAAGCACAAAGGTTACATTTAATACCATAACCTACTAAATCGAAAACAACAAAGCAAAAAACCCTGCTCACCAAGATTCTGGACATGCTTTTCACAAGGTTTAGGAAAGTGTTTGAGGGGAATTTTTGACCATTCTTTGCAGAAGCTCATTTGTGAGGTCAGATACTGATGTTGGATGAGAAGGCCTGGCTCACAAGTCTTTGCTCTAATTCATCCCAAAGGTGTTCTATCAGTTTGAGGTCAGCGAAGGTCAGTAAACCTCCTCCACACCAAATCATGCTGCAACGGGAACTGAACATCCCAACAATTTCATTGGAGTATGAAATTGTCCAAAATGTCTTGGTAAACTGAGCCATTAAGATTTCCTTTGACTGGAACCTCCTGAAAAAAAACCACACCATAATCTCTCTTCCACCAAACTTTACATTGGGCACCCTG
The DNA here is from genome assembly GCF_057381915.1 of Diplotaxodon limnothrissa. Taxonomy (NCBI): domain Eukaryota; kingdom Metazoa; phylum Chordata; class Actinopteri; order Cichliformes; family Cichlidae; genus Diplotaxodon; species Diplotaxodon limnothrissa. Next base: position 9,443,230 of record NC_140612.1, on the reverse strand, counting down.
CAGTCAGACTAACTGGCAACTGCCAAACCCAGACTCGTTCATCAGATTGTCAGACGGAGAACCTGATTCTTCACTCTAGAGATCTCCACTGCCTTAGAGTCCAGTGGTGACATGTTTTACACCACTGCATCCGGCAGTTTGCACTGTGCTTGGTGATGTAAGGCTTGGATGTAGCTGCTCAGCCACGAAAACGCATTACATGAAGCTCTCTATGCGATTTTCACTAGGCGAATTTTGGCCATATAGTGTATATACACATGCAAACTAGTGGGAAGTTTCTGTACTGTAAACCAGCTTGTAAATGAGCTGATCGATCAGAGTTAGGAAATGGACTGTGCACAACTGAAAGTGACTGAGGAAAATCTCCTGTAATTATAATTGTGTTCAATTAGCCTTAACATGATTACCAAAGGGACTAGGTGCTCTGCAATTGGAGCAAAAGAAGATCTTGCATGACAGCTTTTGACATTTGTTACACTTGTGGAAAGCGTCACTGGTATCACAGGAATGATACTGGTGTGAAAATCCTGACAGCAAGTTTGTCACTTAAAAAACACTTGACCTGTAGCTACGGAAGTCACAGGCTGCACAGGTATGAGTGCGTTCAAATTAAACTCCCCTAAGTGTTTCACTCAGCTGACATTGATCTTTAGTGAGTGAGCACGAGTAACACATGTACTGCGGCACTTTGGGAGCACAGAAGATGAGGTAAAGCTCTGGAGAAAGCTGTAGGGTATTGAGAGTGTTGTGGAGCGTGATATTAGGGCCGATGTTTCCCATCGAGAGACCGACGCCGTAACTGTTTGCAAGCATCACCAGTCCAGCAGTTATGACAGACAGGATCTCTCAGCTGGAACAAGACATAGAAAAGAATAGCAAAGACTTAGAGTTGCTGTCCAAACAGACACCTTTTTATGATCATTATTATGAATTATGCTCAAATGAAACTACCTGAAAGCAAACTGCATCAACATTGTTATTCCAAATTGAAGGAGATCATACTTGCCATTATGCAACTAATGCACCTATTGTCAGTCCTTCATTATCACCACGAGTGTTTGTTCTAATCAGGACTCATTGTCACTGGTAACACACTCTGGAGATTAGAGTACCAGTTTAATGAACGCCTCAAATCAAGTTTCTTCTTTCTCTTTTTGGACATAAAGCAGTATGCAGAATCCTTACTTCTCCTCACCTATCCTTTAATAAACTCACTATTAAAGGAGTTATCCAAAATGAATGTAGACACATTTAGCAGTGCTTTGTCAGCCCCATCAGCCCTGTGTGGGCAAAGCTTCAAAAACATGCAATTTAAGAATTCAAAAAGTTGACAGAATCACCCTGCAGGTCCATGTTTTTTACACTGGACACCATACTGTAACCAGCACTTAAAGCTGAGAGCAGCAATGAGCCAAAAATATTAATATAGCTCACACAACTGAATGACAATAATAATAATAATATAGTAATAGGATCCAATCAGCAACACTGAAAATGCTCCTAACAACCACAGAGAGGACAGCTGGCTCAAGCTTTGATCAAAAGGCTGTCACTCCGGGCCTGACACTTCACACCTTCATCCCCTTTTTAAAAAAAAATCAAAATAAGACGTCAGATGTGAGCTGAATATCATCTGGAAATGAAACTACAGGCTACGTGTCAAAATGGTGAGGTGTGGGATGTTGGAGGGGGCAATGGGAATTGTTCAAACTACATAACAACTCATACCTGCGAGCTCAAAAACAGGATGTGTATTAAGACAGTCAAGATGAGCCTACACTCCTAGTCTCTATCAGTACTACAGAACTCCGGAGGGACTAGAAACCATATATCATCAGAGATGGCGGGAAAAAGAATCCATATTATTATTATTATTATGATTATTATTATTATTATATCTTAACAGAAGTCATATTTAAATATTTAACATGGGCAGAATTTATCTTTCCATTGATCGCACACACAAATGCTACACAAACTCAATGTGGCGTCTCACTTTTCTCCCACACAGACACGTGAAAGGAAAATCTCCAAAGAGTAAAATGCATTCAATAAACCTAAAGGTAAATATTTTATCCTATTAATAGAATATTATTCACAGTGATATTGTTGTATTTCTGTCCTTGTTCTCATGTTATTATTATTCCAGTCTCCCAAGTTTTGTTTACACGCTCCTGCCTTGCCTTTATCCACGTCTCTGTTTGTGTGTTTAATGTTCGGCTTCATGTCTTATTGTTAGTTTTCTTTGGACATTTCTTGTTTTACTGGAGGTGTCTCATTCTATTTTAACCTCCTGATGTGAATCCTTTCCTCCTGTGCTCTGCTCTGACCTGTGCCCTGTATCCCAGTTACTCCTCATTGAGTTTATATATAGTCCTATCTTCCTTTAATCTTTGTCATAGTGTCTGCGTGTCTCCCCTGATACATTGTCCTGATGTGCTCTCTGTTTATCCTCGCTCCCTGTGATTATTTTAGACTGTGGTTTGCTCCTTTATTTGACTTTGTTATTAGAGTTTGCTGTTTTCCTAATAAAGGGTTTATTTACTATTATTTCTGTCTGTCTGGTGTTCTGCATTTGGGTCCACCTGCAACCGACAGAACGTGCTCACCCTCTAACTCAATGCTTTATCCTTCATCATCTGTTAGTGGTCATAATGTTATGCCCGATCAGTGTATATGTAATAAATCTGTTTTGTCACAGGTGATAGTGAAATTTGGTAGGTAAACTTTGGTTGGACCCTTTTTTAGCTTAAGAACTAGTGCTGAAAAGATTTCTCAAAGATTTAGTACACTGGAAAAATCCCAGTCGATGAGCAGTGCCTGAAATACTCGGACCAGCCTACCTGCCACCAACAACCATGCCACATTCAAAGTCACTTAAGTCGTTCTTTCCTCATTTTGATCCTCGGTTTAAACTTGAGCGGGTTTCTTTGAATATGATAAACATGATGAATATGATTTGACATGTGTACATTTGAGTTTAATTTCCCTACAACTGAATATCTCAGATCAATGGTGCACATCAGTGTCAGTAGGTGAGCAGTTGGTCCTTGTACAAATAAAAACTGCATGAAGTACATAAAAAACACATTTTAAGCCTTTGCGAAACATTTTTGGCCATGACTGTATTCTCCAAACCCATTTGTTATCTAATACCATGGTTAGTCTCTCATCCAAGATAAGTCTTGCCAGTGTTTAAGCCAGGAGCCATGTTTTTATTAAATATTCACTAACTATAGACTGTATAACAGGAACACAGCTGTCATTGATCATCAAATGATATGCATCTGTTAGCTTTAACCTCAGTGGCAAATATTTCCTGGAAATGGATCACAGATCTATGAACATCCATTTAAGAACATTTAAGGCTGTTAAAAAAATGAAAGTTGTATTAGCATCTGGGATGTGGCCTCATGTCTGACGGATGTCCGTATTAGTGTCGCTGTGATGTCTTCCCTGGACTTTTCCCTTTTTGTCAGTACCCAAAAACAAACACACAAAGAATAACAGTATGACCCATGTGGCTCATACCTGACACCAAAGGCCAGTACAAATACGCTCAGCAACAGACAGTCAACAAAAGACAGTGCAGATATACATGAATGGTAATAAAGAAAATCATGTTTTAATATTTAAAAATCACCTTCTGATGCTTTGAGTGTCACAACAAATGAGTCACTGACTAAAAACTGTTGTATTTAAAAACACATACTTTTCTCATAGCAAGAATATGATTTCGTGGTTGATAATAGAGCCTCTGACTGGACCGCTACTGGATGTTAGTCGCATCTAATGTTATTTATTTCCCTGTAACTCTGGGTGATAACATTACTGGTTGCTTTTAATGTATTAAACATAGCCCCGGGCTACATTTCCCTAAAACAAGGTTTCCTCCTCAGAAATTTGATTCACTCGCCTTCCCTCCTGTCTTTTCTCACTCTTCCATCTGAGCTATTTCCTCCACCCAGCACGTGTCTCTCATCTTAGTCGATTGCCACGCTGACAGATGAAAGGCTGATCTACCAAACAGACCTACTGAGTGAAGGAGTATAAATATACCTGAAGTAGATCTGCACTTGACCATTCGTGGGTCAAATGTTTCAGATTTCCTTGAACATCACATTGAAGCTACTCTCCCATCTGAAGCAAGGAAGATCTTTCATAGATCATATTAGGTTTTTTCCTCTTTCCTCTGTGTTGATTTTACAGTGTCAGCTCTAACTCCTGCCATTATTTTCACTGACACGCAACCCATGTTTTTATGTCCCCAGCGTCATGCCTTTATGGTGTATCGGATGACAGATGAAACAAATTTAATGGAACCGCCGATGATGAAACACTATCCAACAGCATGTGTGAGGAAGGACAGAGGGCTTTTTAGGGCTCGACACAGAGCACCTACCTGTCATATCTGTTACAGTGATTCTTCCTCAGCGCAGTGCTGAATCAAGAGCTCACATTTACGCTGAATGTAAAGCAGGCGGCCAGATAAAGCACCTCATTTCCCACAAACACTTCCCCTATGGCCACAAAATGTCGAACTACCATGTGCTAATTTAGCTCTTTTATGGGCACGCTGGAGCTCTCGGGTGTAGATGCATTTCCAAAGCAGCCACTGAGGAGTGAATTACTTTGCTGTAATGAGATCCCCCCTCAATAACAGGAAATCTGCATGTTTAGCCACTGAACTGTTTGAAGTGCCTGTAGCTGATATTTTCCAGGCAAAAAAAATAGAAAGAAAAGGAAAGAAATGGGATAAAATGACTGTTTCTTCTGACTCAGTAGAAAGGTGACGCATTTGTCCATCAGTGAGCCCAGGACAACATGTCTATATTGTGCTAAAGAGTGCTAATATGTGAAATGTTGGGCTGCTGGGTGAAAAGTAATGAGATGGTGTTTAATCTTTAATCGTGTCAATTTTACTTTCAGTGTTTTTAGGTCAAAATGGCATTGACTTCCTAAAAACATGATAATTTAACCAAGTCCTTATTTCCAAAGTTGTGATGAAATTCGTCGTAGAAATAGGCTCCAACAGTTACAGACTGAATCAATCCATGTTTCTCTGCAGTGCTTCTCACCTGCTGTATATTCCCCGCTAATTTATATTCCCTCGAAGACTAATTATGAACTCCAAATTGTATTCTAACTGTGAAATTAATTTATTAGCTGACTCGGTCAGAAAGCATCTCACGTGAAGGCTGCTTTGTCTTCTTTCTTGGAAGATGGTATATTTAAATCAAAACATCATCTCTAATTTTCTGTATGTGGAAACAGAAAAGGAAAAGCTGTTTTATCCAAAGTTCACTTGTGAGTAAATGAGTTAAGATCACCTGAGAAATGATGAAGTGTAGGTGGATGTTCCACTCACCAGATCTTAATGTTGTGTAAAAGGCATTTTTTGAGCCTCTTGATGCTATTATGCATACTAACTCTCATAACTTACAATGCACAGAACAAAAATTGGTCACATAGTATCTTCAATCCCAATGCCCCAAGTGTATAAGATCAAGCAACTAGCCATGCAGCCTGTCTTTACAAACATGTGTTGCTCTCAAGTGCTCACTGAATTCAAGTGTGTTATCTTAACAATATGTGAAATTTCTTCCCTTCTAGATATTCCATGATTAACTTGGGTTGAACTGTGGCTGTGGTGCAAGGTAGAAAGGTTGGTGGTTCGATCCCTGGCTTCTCTAGTCTGCATGCCAAAGTATCCTTGTGGAAGATAGTGAACCCAGAGTAGCTCTTAATACTTTCACTGGGAAGTGAATGTTAGATAAAAAGCACTTAGACATAGAAAAAAATGCTTATGTGAATGATGTTTTCTAAGAACCAGTACATTTGCCATAACTGAAAAATATGTGGATGCGTTTAGGAACCACAGAGACTCAGCAAATAGTGCCAGAAGATGTAATGCTACAGAGCGGGCAGGTCACTGAGGCGTGTAAGTGTGTAAAAGTCGCCTCTGTTGTCGCCTCCTTTGGCATCAGCACAAAAAATATGCACGGCTTCATAGCAGGGGTTTCCATGACTGAGCAGTTCGTGCAGGTTTAATGTCTAGTAGGCCCAGTATTTCTGGCCTAAATAGTCTACCAGGATCGGTTTCACTTAACCTCCTCCTGCTATTCCCAGTCATAATCTCTGCTGGGAGGTATATTGCTGAACATTTAAAAATGACTCATCTAAAAGATGTTTCATGAACTCTGAATGCATACTATTTTCTCAAATGTTACCGAGAGCTTCACACTGAGGTTTCCGTGAGGTTAAACTAACTTCAATTAAAAACAGACATACAGAAGACATATGTGAAAGTATGTGGACAGGGGTTTGGAAACACTTAGTGCTTAGAAAGGCTTAAAGATGAGTGAGTTTATGCTGGTTTGTTTGACTGCTTATCCATGAACCACTCTCATCATGAATTAATAACCACGCTGTCTCCCACTCCAAAGGCTGGTGTTGAGAGCTGTTGCTCTTAATTGTGATGGTGAAACATTATCTGACTTTAACTCCAACCTGCCAACGACAGGTTGTCTTAGGAATGTTCTTCTTAATGAGAAAAAAGCAGGCGACTGTGATGCATTTCAGTCCTCTCAATAACACGATGTTTAGCTAATTCTGACTATAATCTGACCCCATTAAAAATTACATGTTGAGCCTGAATGAAGCGTTTTTTAAAAGTGTGGTTACTGATAACCACCAGGCCATCATGTGCTGTGTTTTCCTGCCTGCAGGCTTGGAAGCTGCTGAGAGATGGAGGTCCACTTCAACCAGAATCAGGAGTAGGTGGAGAATTGGTTCATGTGCTGCTACACTGAACACACTGTGGCTTCAGAGCAGAACAAGCACCACTGATGCCGGCCACATTCAAAGACACTGGAGTTGAATCCATCTGTGTGACAAGACATTCACTAAATAAAACAGTGACTTAGCCAGTCTCCAGGTACCTAAACACAACACTGAACCACAATCTAGATCGAAATGGTTAGTGCAGATGGAACTTTCAAAATAAAATACTTTAACACCTTTCATCGAGCGTGCAAAAAATGTGATATATGATGCCCAAATTATAACAAAGGTAGTTTTCATGGAAAGCATGAAAATCCACATAAGAACAGGTTCTCTGTGGTACTGAGGACAGAGTGAAAACCTTTTACAATCCATTAGTCAAGGCCAGACCTCCTTCAACTTCAAACTCCACCTGCAGCGTAACAAAAGGGCCTGAAGATACAGGTTAAAGGTGTGCAACAGAGACAAACAGGCGCCTATAATTCAGTCTGATTCTACTTTTACATTTATGCTGCCACATGAAGAGTCTTTTCTATCAAATTGTCTCTTCATGCATCAGATTTCATCATTTCAAAAAAGTTTGTTCAGTAGTATTACATAGCCTATAGTTTTAGGTTGTTGTTGTTGTTTGTTTGTTTTTTGTTTACAGTATTCAATCATGTGTGGGATGGCTAGTTTCACGTTTTACATCTGGTTTAATATTTGCTTTATTTTTTAGCTTTTTTTATATTTGCATCTTAGTGTGGGGATATTATTGAAACAGAGACACCTACAACTTATAAAGTATGTGGGGCATGGGTATGCAGTTTGGGGGCCATTATACTCTTGGACCTCCTGGCACAGTTGCTGCTTATCTATGCCTGGGTCCAAATGGGTTATAAGACAACTGGTTCCTTGAGCAGCAGGGTGGCTAGCACTACTGTCTCACAGCAAGAAGGTCTTGGTCAGGTTAACTGGTGATTCTAAACTGCAATAGACCTGTACATAGTGGGTTAACTAATCACTGCCGGAGTGTGAGGCACATCTGCCAAAAACAATCTGAGCAACTTGCTGAATACTTTTCACTTACCTCTACTCTACCTCTACTACTGATAGCAGACGCAGTGTCAGACCAAAGATGGAAATGGAGCATAATGAGTTTATAATTCTGTCTGATACTGACCTTTGCTGAGCCATTAACTGCTTTTGTTTATTTTTAGATACTTACTCAGTACTCTACAGTCTTCCTAAGTACTCTGACAACTCCACAAATACTTCCTCCTATTGGGAATCACAGTTTTTGTTTGTTTGGGATTTTTTTTCCCGGGGAGTCCCCAGGAAGAGGCTATGAAAGTGAAAGAAAAGGGGGGGAAAGTGCAAGTACGTGTTTAAACTGTTAACTCTACGCTCTCGTCACTCTGAACAACCTAAGCTCACATGGAAATTGTATTCTTTTCAGTCTCTCTGCCCTTCATTATTTCAAGGAACTCCACCCTCCTCTTCTGCCATCTTGTGTTCATTTTCAAGACCTGCTTGAAAGGATGTGATGTAGGAACTGGTGGTGAGGGCAAAATGAGAAAGCTAATTTCTAGTATTCTGCTTTGCTAATTGCTTCATCTCCACATCTCACGTTGAGATAAGAGAGCAGCTGACTACCTATTAAAACTTGCAATATTAAAATCACAGGCAGAGTGAGGACTGTACAATCCTGAGCTTTTCAAACTGTTCCATATTTAGTTTGTATAAAAGTGTAGGGAGGTGATGGGTTTAAAGTGTATATCCAAAATGTACTATTTCTTCTCCTTTTATTGCTGGATTTCCTTTATTTTATTACGCTCATATTATGACCACCAGCCTAACATTGCGTTGGTCCCCCTTATGCTGCCCTGATGAAAGTAATATCCACATGGATGGCATGAACCAAGGTTTCCCAGCAGAACATTGTCCAATGCTACACACTGCGTACAGCCTTGCTTCACTCCCCACATGCATCAATGTGTCTTTGCCACCCATGACCCTGTTGCTGCTTCGCCATGGTTCCTTCCATAAACCACTTTTGGTAGATACTGACCGTTTCAGACCGGGAACACCCCACAAGCGATGGCACTTTTGGAGACTAAGCTAGCCGTCACAATTTGGCCCTTTTCACTAACATTGTTATTTTTGTCCATTTTTTCCTGCTTCTAACACATCAGCTTTAAGGACAAAATATTAACTTTCTTCCTAATATATCCCACCCACTGACAGGTGCCACAATGAAGAGAAGAGTTATATATATATATATATATATATATATATATATATATATATAAATATAAAAAACCACCTTTCTGCGACAGATAATAACAATGTATGTCTCTCATGTCTCCACACTGGAGAAGTAGCATACAGCAGACAGTAACACAAGTGGACACTTTACACAATTTGTATTTACAGCTTATTTCCATCAACTAGCATTTGTCAAACAGCCAAAATACAAAGAGGAAAAGGAATCAAACATTGCTACATTTTGTTCTTTAGCCGTATTTGAGAGAGATCGAAGATTTAAGCAAAGACCTGTTTAATCAAACAGACTCCACAAAATGACATGAACTTTCAAAAAAACAAGACTTTATTTTAAAAAGTATGCAGTTTTGGACATGGTTTCAAACATGGAACAGCAGACTACATCTTCAAAATTTCAGGTTGTTATTTGAACATGACACAGAAAATCAAGACGACAACTTTATCAGAGGGTTTCCAGCCTGCAGGAAAATCAATGGCATTTCTTTACACAGGATAATAAACATCACCAAATATCACATGTCAACCATGTAGACAGATGGCAGGTATATTAGTCGCAGAGGTGGGCAGAGCAAAAACCAAGCCTCCAAAACAAATAAATAACATCTGCTCACACCTGGATCCAGTGGTCCGAGCAGGACTGCTGCACAGGGCTTTCATGACAAAATTCAGATGATCTGTGGTAGCTTGCTGTGACCTTGTGGGAGAGTTAATCCGGAGCAGGACTGACAGCTGGGACTCTGTAGTCCAGGCAGACTGCTGTGGACTTTATTCTAAAAACTATTGCGCACCTCTGTGGGTCGATGCTGCTGAGCCAGCTTACCATAACCGCCTCTCGCTGGATCATAATCCTGCCTGTACTCATCTCTCACCTACACAGTTACACACAGAAACACACAGAGAGGGGGGGGGAAAGGAAGAGAGTATAAATCAATCACTTGTTCAACTGAGACTAACACACTCTACCCAACCCTGTAAAATCAGCATCCAACCATTTGAGAAGCACTTCTCATCACTCCAACCTTTAACGTGACATTTGTTTAACCCTTTAAGACCTACCATAGAACCAAGTCCGCCAGAGCTTATATTATATTTTTACCTGCTGTGGAGCCATTTTTGGGAGCATTTCAAGTTGCTATACATCAATACAACCATTATAGCCCATATTTTAATAATATGTATTCATTAAGTGCATAGTAATTACATAAATTGCAAAAAAGTGCAATAAACTACAAAAAAAATTGAAAATCGTTTTTGTTTTTTAACATATATTTCTAGTTGGAGAAATTTAAGAGGCTTATCCCTCAAAACTGTAAATACAAAAAAGTTGCACAAAATAGTTTCCCACCACAGGAAATTTATTTTGAGTGTCTTCATAGTTTTATTTTTGAAATACACCAATTTTTATACACTGCAGGAAAAACGAAAATAAATATTATACTGCAAATTTGCAAAAAAGCAGCATATGCATCAAAATAAACTATTTCCAGCAGTGCAATATGAGTCCTAAGCATCCCAGAAACGACACAGAAAGTCATAAAGTCAAAGATAACTTTTAAAAAGACCAGTATAGGCTCTGAGGGCCTGATAGTAAAAAAGACTACATTTCCGCGAAAATGACGTCACTTCCGGTTTCGGGCAGGTAATGGCGGAAATGCAAAAGTTCGCGCTGACGTCTATTCCAACGTAGGAAGTGTTATGAACAGCTGATCGGACCGGCACAGCGTGTTTCTGGAATATTATGTTTTTGTTCCTGCAAGCGCTTTTTATGCAGTTTTTGCAAAGCTTTATGTGGAAGGAAACTGTGACCTAGGACAAGCTGATGGCATAAGATGTGAGTACAACTCCTCCGGTTTCATATGCAAAAAAAATTTTTGCGCTAGCTTACGTGGTTGCAGTGCTACTGGGATTTAAAAATAGTTACGCAAAACAGAGCGTGTCCGCTCCGATCGGCTGTAAAGGGTTAATGAGCTGTTCTCAATGACCAAGACTAAACTTTTACGCTCCAACACAAACATTTTCAGGAGTCATACTGCTGGGTGTTTGTAGGAAAGGAAAATCTAAACAATAATCAGGTCCTTTGCCCAATATTTGCTGCCATGTTTACGCTCCCAGAAAGCTCGACAAAATAAAACATGATTATGTTATGTTGTGTTTGTTAACAGCATAATATACCAGCTCATTTTGCTAATGCATTACTACGGTAATGCCATCTATTTAAAGGCCATGGGTATTCATGCATAATTTATTTTATAAGTTCTAAATATCATACTGGTGTATTAAAATGCCATGATAAAGTGTATTGATTTTTTGAATGCCATTTCAGTATGTGTCATTTTTCAAATGTCATAGTATGCTGCATTTTATGTTGTTGTCCAAAATATCTGCAGTGCAGAGATTGCTGAAGTGTTCAATGATAGACAATGATCGTCATGATGATGACAATCAGGCAAAAAGCATCAGCCAAACCTGAGCTCTCAACATAATGGAAACTACTACAATCACCAATTAAGTGTCCCTACTTTGGTGAGTTCATTTATGAATTGTATGAGTAAAATACCGTATTTTCCGGACTATAAGGCACACCGGATGATAAGGCGCATTAAACGAAACAAATCTGATATGATATGGATCTGAAAAGCAGACGCAAGCATTTCTGGACTGAAGTCTGGACAAGCGGCTTGAGGCGGCTGTTGTTTTTCGGGCTATATAAATAAAATTGAATTGAAAGTTGCTGATCTGAATGTTTAGTAACAAAGTGCACCCCAGTCAAGAGGTTTAAAAACTCTTATCTCACAATCAGTAAAAAAAACAAAACAAAACAAAACATAACATTAAAAACTAAACTGAAACAATATTTTTATCAAAGTGATAAAACTGCAGGTTATGCAGGGTTCGAATCACAACAGCATGATCTATTGGAGGCTGATTTCGTTCAAATAAACAAGATGAACAACTAAGTGTTTAAATTATACCAGTGAGCTGAGCTCTAAAGCCCAGATCAGAGACGTCGACAATGTTCTTTAACATTACTTTAGTCGTGGGTTAATATCTTTTTGGATTAATTCAAATACGAGTGCAGTTACTCACAGAACTAACTTTAAGCTTTGTAGTTTGCTCCAATAAAAATAAATAAATAAACCAGCAGTCGGCATCCACAGCAGGTTGCTTCCATTTATTAAAGTACTCATATCCTAACCCTCACCTGTCCTCCTGATTTGCCACGACCAAACTGTCTTCCTTCCTTGAAGCCGGCATCCCAGTCTGTCCTGATGATGCGGTCATCCAGCCGTGTGCCATTAATGAAGCGCATGGCATGCTCTGCATCTCCACGGGTGTAGTATCTGGGACAGCGTTAAGGCACAACACGTGCAATTCATGATGTTCTGGTAACTTCTGAAGGGGATTCTGGAGTAGGGGTGGGCGATAGAAACGATATACGATAGAAACGATATAAATATGGCCAACGATAGAGATTTTGACTATACCGCTCTACCGCATGTTGATGATGTCATCAAGCTGTGCCTGTTTTGGTTGAAAGCATCGCAGCGGCTTCAACCATAATCATCTGCAAATTATGCCGGGCGACAGTCATAGCAAAGAGATGAAGCACTTTTAGAATATGAGGAAAGCCAAAAACTGCCCTTCCTCCACTTCCGTACCATTGATTCATTAATGTTGAAATCTCTCGCAGCTGTTCTATTCCCATGTTGTTGCAGTATATTGATAACTAACCTCGTATTGTGGATGAATAATCTCAGTTGTTCTCCTGACTGAAGTTTGGCCCGTGCATAGCATCCTGCTATGCGATTGCATTTGTCCCTGACCACCAGAATCCCTCACGTTAACTTTTATCGAGTGGAAAAAAGTTGGCGTTCATCCTCCAGCTTCACTGTGCTAATGTTATGCTAACATAGCTGTGTCGCTAGCAATCACGTAGCACAACATTATATACCAGGTAGTCCAACTTCAGTAACCCTGTAAACGCCACTGCTGTTTAGTTTTCTGTCTTCATTTATGTTGGAAGTGGTAGCAGAGCTGTACGTTTTAATTAGCTTCAAAAATCTCTCGGTCAGAACATGGTATGAAATGTTTAGGTGTAAACTAGCGAGCTAACTTCCTGTTAACTTGTAACTCCGTTAAATGTAATAAATTCTGTTTTCGTGGAAACCTGGATGTTAAACTTAATTGTTACACCTGGTAAAGCAGCAACGCTGATGATTTTATTAAAGATGAAAGAATTTAGATCGTTTTTAACTCTGTGTTCATTTGACTTTGGGAGCTGAAGAGGACGGAGTTTTGGACCCAGATTACTCTGCGAAGCTCCTCACTATGGCAGCCGTAATGCTCTGACAATCCATCAAGCAGTGCAGCTTACCAAAGTAGTACTAAAACATTTTTTAACAGATTTCTGCACGCCAAAATCAGTTCGAGGTCAGTAGGTCATACATAAGGCACACTCTCGATTTTTGAGAAAATTAAAGGATTTTACGTGTGCCTTATAGTGTGGAAAATACGTTATACAGAAGAAAATAATATATCGCGATATATATCGTTACCACACGTGCTAAAATTATACCGTGATATGGATTTTAGGCCATATTGCCCAGCCCTATTCTGAAGGCAGTCAAATTACTGACAGTTTCATTTAGCATGAATTAAATATTTTTGAAGGATACTCGACAAAGCAGAACCCACAAGCAGTCTTCTTGATTTTGTCCAGGCCAATGATGATACGCTTGACATCTCCACTTTTAGAAAACAGCTCGTGTACCTGTTCACAGTGGCAAAAAAAGTTAGAAAACTTGAGAAAATTTAACAAAATATCTTCTGTGAATTTTCCAACTCTGGGACTTCTCTTATGATAAACTATCAGAAAAATCAACACTGAAAATATGTCTATTATGTGTTTTTTGACATATATTTTATGTGCGACACATTGACGTTCAGTTTTTTTCCATCAAATTTTCCAACCCTTGAACACAAAGACAGCTTGAGTGCAGTACTGCTGAAAGTGTTAAGCTGCTGTGAAGCTCAAAACAGCTAAAATGCCACTTTTACATGACTTTTGTCAGGCACACAACATGGCTCACTCATCCATTCATACAAGCACTTTCTATCGCACAGTCACACACAATTGGGGAAAGCAACTTGGGGTTCAGCATCTTGCCCAAGGATACTTAGGAAAACCAACAATCTTCCAATTAGTAGATAACCTGCTCCATATAAACACTTGAAGCTTATGTGTAATGCCAGTGGTGTTTTGCTGGCATAACTATAGGACAATATTTGACTAACTATATTTGTTTTGAAGACAGATCACATGCACTGTTTTATAAATGAGTCTCCTAATGTATTAATAGCTCAGTCAGCAATTTTCCCCATCATATTGGTCTCTTTGAAGAAGAAATTCAGCAACTTTCCAATAAAGCCGAGTTATTACTTTAACTGGTGAAGGTTTTGTGTCTTACCTGCTCCTCGGTGGTGTAGAAGGAGAGGTTGCCCACATACAAAGTGTTGCTCTGCTTCAGAAGCTTCTCCTGATCATAGCGATTACCCTAAAAGCACAAGCAACGTTACAAATGTTTAAAAAAAAAATTGCTCTCAATAAGTTGACATTATAGCGTTCAAACGACCTGTGTTGAAGCAAGGAGTTAAGTTATAAGTTAGCCACGCTTTAGTCCCAACGAAGCATCACAAAACAACATCAGGAGTTTTTAAGGCCAGGTTAAAATACAGAGATGTGTTTTGCTGTTCTGTTTGTTCCCGAGTCACCTCCACCTCCACTACACAGCACCGCTCGCCTTTGTTGTTTGCTAACAGTTAGCTAAAAGACACATTACATTTACATTCCCGTAAATTACGATAAGTCACCGCCTTCCTAAAGACCACTTCCTCATTTACCTTAAAGTGTTGGTCTCTGTATTGGCTAATGTCAATGTAAGAATCACTGTTTAGCGCATTTAGTTTAACAGACATCGTGAAAAATCGCAGTGAGGCGCTTTGCTGCTCTTCAACTAGGAGCATGCCGGAAAAGCGATGATGTTGCTTCCGTTTCATGTGTCCGTCCTTTGAATAAGTCCGGGTACAGCAACTTCTATATCAGGTTAATGGCGCCGCCTGTTGGTATCACTGACTGTAGAAAACACATAACAGTGATTTGTACAGTCATCGGTTGATATTCAATCATTGCCAAAATACAGTCACTGTTACCAGCAGGCAGACTGTCTGTGACAGTTTAAAGACCTATTTGCATAAATCATAAAACCCCAAAACCTTAAAAACAGATGTTAAAAAAATGTTAATTACGCATCAAAATACTATTTTGAGTCCTGTTTCTATTACACAAGTGCAAGGGCATAATCACGCATGAACTTCAACTATTTTTTTAAATAATACTAAAAATATGTTTTTTAATGAAAGGTCACAGTACCTCAAAGTCAACAAAAATAAATAAATAAAAATAAAACAACAAACTTGGCTTTTATTCCCAAAATACAGATTTTTTATTCATTAATATTACAGTTTTAAAAGTTTGTCGTTCGTTTTGTTTCTTGTATCCAAACTGGACACAAAAAGACTGAAAGCTTGCTACTGTTAAACTGAGTCGTAGTCACATGACTGCTGGAGCTGTGTGAGATGTGGTGCCACGCTGATGGCTACTGCACTTTTATTATTATTGGCTACTAAAGGATCAGTGCCCCTCTTTTCCTTCGTTCTTCTTCTGCTATTTTTTAAATAGTTTATTTTGTTAATATTTTACTGTTTTATATATGTTATATATGTTGAGAAAATGTGTCTGTGTGTGGGGGGGATTAATTTACTTTAATCTTATGCTTAACAAAAAGTTATTATTAATTAATGAAGCTGAGCTCTCTTAGGCAAACTAGTCTCCAGGCTCCGTAACAGACATTTAGAGCTCTTTTTTGGATGTTGGCTGCCTTTTACTTGTCTGTGAAGATGATTCAACACCACTTCAGTAATGTTGAGGCCTGGGCTCTGATGAGGTAAATACATGACAGACAGTCTTCCATTTTGGGTCTTTCTAGTTTCAATTAGAAGAGTGAAAACAAAATTTGCATTTTTGCAACAGGATGCTAGTAAGACTTTCAGAAAGCCTGCAGAACTACTGCTGAAGACCATAAAAACAATTGCAAGCCTGCTTGAAATTAAAATAGAAATAACTAGGGGTTAGCTAAAGTAGTTTTCAAGTAGTAAAAAAAACAAAAACAAATCAAAACAACAAAAGTACTAACAAACATTTTATTACATAATTCAAATTCTTACTGTTAAACCCCCCCCCCCCCCCCAAAAAAAAACGTATCCTAGTCTGACACTACTCCCACGTCACACTAAATTATTTCCTGAACAAAAAACCCCCCTAAATAACAAAAACAGTGTGCAGATGTGAATAAACCCGCTTTATAAAATTAAAGAAATTAAGAAATGAGATGAAGAGACGGTACAGCGTATTGAGCCCACAGTAAAATACAGGGTGCTGCTGTCAACTCTCACTCTAGAGCTTAGCTGGTACAAACAGCCAGTTCTTGTATCTTCTCAACTTCAATTCAATGACTCAGAGCATAAAACCAAAGCTGGTAGAAGGAAAACAGGAGCTTTGCTGACTCTTCTCTCACATTTGCCTTTTAATCTTCATCAGAGGTCACATGGTCTCCACTCAGCAGCACCTCCTGGAACCTGGAAAAATAAAGTCAAAGCGCATATTGTTATAGTCAAAGTAGAAAAACAACAAAAAAACAACCAGTGTGTGTCAATCAAATCAGTATGTCCAAGGACATCATCCCCTTAACAGATCCTGAAGGTTTTTCATATGCAGTAGTTACATTTTGAGTTCTCCAAAGAACAAAGCATTATTATCTGTGTAGATAGTTTAGTCTGGGTTTCGGCTTTGTTGCTGGAGCAATTGGCCTTTCAATGATCGAACAATCCTCAAAGAGAGAGAAAGTGAGTAATGCGTGATGCAGACCATTCTGACAGATCTGCTGGGTCTGGCAGAGATTTAGTCATAATGTAAATATCCCTGCTCTTAACACACCTGCTAACCTAATCTACCCAAGCTCAAAAGACATGCAAACAATGCAAAAGTGAGAGACATTCTTACTTCTGTGTCAGGAAGAAGGACAAGCCGATCTTCTAAAATCTATGCACAGCTTCAAAAAGGGAGTTTGTGAATCATTTGGAATTAAGATGATTTCACTAAACTTGAATAGAACCTGAATAAGCTAATTAACACACATAGTTGTGCTTTTCATTGCTTAATTGAACACATTAAGAAATTATGGCAAAGACTGGAAAGAGTTAAAAATTAACTCTTGAATTCAATAACTTGTGAAACAAGTTAACAATCAGATATGGCCAATAAGTGCTTACGCAACACGCAGAATGCTGAGGAGAAACAGTGGAGCCTTCCTTCCTACAAAACTCCCAGGATGTGAAGATCAAAAAATCCCTTTGAAGGTCCTACCCCAGGATCTTAGCTGGATTAGTGTCAAACCTAATCAAAACCTTAATGTTGTTTCACTGTCTTCCAGTTATTCTGGTGCTAATTAACTCGTAATTTCTTCTTCAGCTCTCAGCGAAGGCGGTCGCACTTTTCTCCTCTCCTCCTCACCCTTATCTTCCCTGCTTAGCCTCTATGTCCTTGTCTTGTCTTGTGTGCATTACTTTCCCTGGAATAGCCTCCCACTGTCGTTCTCTAAAACCTAAAAGAGAATTATGGATTTGATCAACTGGTCTCTGAATGCTATTGACACCCTTTTCTCAACGAGAAATCTGGGCTCGGGAGAGCCTGAGTGCCCTGGAGGGACTTTCCCTGCCGGATACACGATGGACGGGTGGCAGAACTGGAGGATCATGTGCCTGGCGGGACTGTCGATCGAGGACGCTGAAGATATCTATCTATTCGGAACCGTGATAACAGGGTTCATGCTGATCGGAGTTGGCTTAGCCCTGGTTTATCGGAGAAATAAGAGAGCGGAAGCGGCTGTTCAAACCCCCCCAAGGCTGCCCACTGGAATCGAAATGGAACGAGGCGCAACCTCTCACAATGAACGTAATATGGTCAACACCTTGGAGACGCTTGCAGCTGCTGTGAAGGCTCAAAACAACACCATTGAGCGTATGGGGGGAAACATCAGAGAGAGGCCTGCTCAAAATGAGACCCTTGAGCGACAGTTGGAAGACATCGCGGAACGGATCACTGCAGTTGTGAGGTCTCAGAATCAAAAGAATGATAACACCATGGAACAGAAGTTTGATACCATCATGGGGAGGCTCGCGACTCTCCAACGGGATTGAGAGACCAGCGTCGGAGTGTTAAAGAGCAGCCTGAAAATTCTCCTGGGCTGCTCGCATGGAAATGAACAAAATCAACATGAACATTGCGGATCCCCATCACGGCGCCAGCTGCAGGCCCAAGGCTGGAGCCGAACAATCACTCCCTGATAACGACTGTGTTACGGCTATTCTTCCCATCCCATGCAAGGACACCTGGATTGGCTGGAGGACTGTTTACTTAGCCTGATAGGCCGAAGGACACGGTCTCAGCTGAACTATGGACACGCACACACATACACTTACACTGATAGGCACTCACTCATCCCCCCTCCCTTTCCAACGCCTTCGATGCTTGTTTCCTGCGAGGGAACACGGCGGGTCTGTGTGCCGCGCTGGAATGGTAGCGCTGTGCAGGGCGGCTGCTGTGTTCGCTTCGGATTACTCCTCACCCCCCACCCACCCCTGTGGCTTGTCATGTCTTCACAATGTTGTGCTGTGGACATTTATGTGCTTTTTTTCTGCAGATGTCACGGCGAGTGAGGTGAGCCGTGTGGAGGCAATGAAGGAGGATCCAAACGCAGGCAGTCGTGAAGGTGTGAAGGTGGTTTATTGAGCATGAAAGTAAATACAAACGGCAAAGGGAGCTATGACTAACTAGACTGGGAACAAACTAACTACAGAACACGAACCTGAACATGAGCAGAAACACTTAGCGGTTGACAGCAGGGAAACACACAGATGACGCAGGGTGGAATACACAGACGGACCAGCAACTACAATGACGGCAGACATGACTTAAATACACAGAGGATCACAGGGGAATTACACACAGGTGGTGGACACAGCTGGGAATAATCAACAAGACGAGACAAAGGTAAAACTGAACACACTCACATGAGACGCAGACCATCACAATAAAACAGGAACAAGCAACCATCACACTAAGACACAAACTCGACATGGAGAGACAGACAGAAAATGGCACATGGAGCTAGACAAATACTAAGCAGACACAACTGAAGAACAAATCCTAAACACCACAGAAACATGAAACTCAAATAATAAACATCATCATAATCAACACTACAAGAGAACAAGAAAACAATCCCTGATGCAAACTAAAACCAAAACATAATAAAACTCAAACTACTGGGTCCGACGGACCCAGAACCGTGACAGCAGAGGAGTTTTTTTGTTTCCTGTTCTCATGCTGTCCTACCATGGAAGCACAGCATGAGTAGGGGTCTCTTTTTTTCCTCTTGTACTTTCCCCACTGTGGTGTACATTTCAATGTTTTTTTCTCTGATTCTACCAATCTCCGACCTGTATCCCCATGTAATGTTTGTGCTATATGTGTAAGGTCGGGGGGGGGGGGTCCCATTTCACTGCAGGGCAACCTGCATGTGACAAATAAAGCTTTGATTGGTATTCTTATTGCTTTGCAAGCTCCAGGTTATGGACTGCTGTCCTGACAAAATGTCTTCATGCAATTTAACTTCATTATTTCTTCAATTGTCGCAAGGTGTCATGGGCTCGAGAACGCAGTGGCAAAACATGAGACTACCACCTCCATGCTTAATACTTAGGAGCAGGTTTTCTTGGAGTGCAGTGGTTTCCTTACTGTTTTCATCCTATTTGTGCAGATGTCTGCAGGTGTTTTGCTGCTACCTCTTTTGGGATTGAAGCCTTGGGATGATCTCTGCAGTATGTCTCAAATGCAGAGGAGCAGCAGCCCTAAATTACACCTAATTTACAGACAATTTGGCTCATTGTAGACTGATGAACATTCATGTCACTGTAGTTTTTCTCGCCTTTCCCACTTCTTTTCATCACAGTAATGCTTCTAAGGTCCTGTGAAAGCTGTCGCAAACAAGGCATGTTAAATGCCAAGCAGGTTTCCTTAAGAGGTGCAGACTTTGCTTGCCTTTATTTACAGGAATGAAACCTCCTGCAGCCCACACTTCAAATTTCATGTCTTAAATCTGAACACCAAGCAAGCAATTTATTTTTTATAGCACTTTCAAAACAAATCCCACCTGAACACAAAGTGCTGTACACTTGACATGCCAGAAATGATACATTGAATAAGTTAAAAAATAAAAGATAAGATAAAATTTTTTTAAAAAGATGATAATTAAAATGACATTTAAAATAATAAAATTCAACCACAAATAGCAAATAAATAAATAAAATAGTATAAAATGGTAATTAGAATAACATTTAAAATAAATAAAATCAGCACATTAGATTAAAACAATAAAATCAGGGTCATATGCCAAGGAGTAAAAATAGGTTTTAAGACATGTTTTAAAAGTTGACAGTGAAAGGGGCCTCTCTAATGTGCTGGGGCAGATTGTTCCAGAGATTTAGAGCAGCAATAGAGAAGGCCCTGTCCCCTCTGAGCTTTCTCTTGGACCTGAGCTTCCCTCTCTCACCCTGTTGGACAACATCTACAGCCCGTTCTCACTCCCGAGGCGTAACATGTCGACGTTTTGTCACGTCCCGCGGCATTCCTGAGGAACGCGAAAGGAGACCTTCGGCGTTCTTATGGTACGCAGCGGGTTATGGCTGGAATCCAGTGCAATGACGCTCCCGCGGTAATAGACGTTCCAGCCCTGTATTCCAGCCCTAAACCTAACCTTATTCCCAGCCCTAACCATAACCTTATTCCTGATCTTAACCAGGACTATAATGATGTTAAATAGCGTGTTTCTAAGTGATTTGAAGAAAAAGAGCGAACATGTATAGATGGAGTCCAGGCGGTTCTCGTATTTCCTCTTTTTTACGAGGTCATCATTTAGGAACGTGCTGGGTAGCCGAAAACGTAATATGTTGACGATTTGTCACCTAGCGTAAAATGTTACGCTTTGGGAGTAAGAACGTGTTGTCTGTACATTCTAATTCCGTTGTTTTCATTCAAACTCTATTCTGTACATTCCAATTCTGTGTTTTTCATTCAAATTCCATTGTTTTGATTCAAATTCTGTTCTCTACATTCTAATTCCGTTGTTTTCATTCAAACTCTGTTCTGTACATTCTAATTCTGTTGTTTTCATTCAAATTCTGTTGTTTTCATTCAAATTCCGTTGTTTTCATTCAAATTCTGTTCTGTACATTCTACTTCAGTTGTTTTTATTCAAACTCTGTTCTGCACATTCTAATTCTGTTGTTTTCATTCAAACTCTGTTCTGTACATTCTAATTCCGTTGTTTTCATTCAAATTCTGTTCTGTACATTCCAATTCCGTTGTTTTCATTAAAATTCCATTGTTTTCATTCAAACACTGTTCTGTACACTCTAATTCCATTGTTTTCATTCAAATTCCGTTGTTTTCATTCAAATTCCATTGTTTTGATTCAAATTCTATTCTGTACAATCTAATTCCGTTGTTTTCATTCAAACTCTGTTCTGTACATTCTATTTCCGTTGTTTTCATTCAAACTCTGTTCTGTACATTCTAATTCTGTTGTTTTCATTCAAACTCTGTTCTGTAAATTGTAATTCCGTTTTTTTCATTCTAATTCCGTTGTTTTCATTAAAATTCCACTGTTTTGATTCAAATTCTGTTCTATACATTCTGCTTCAGTTTTTTTTCAAACTGTGTTCTGTAAATTCTAATTCCTTTGTTTTCATTCAAATTCCGTTTTTTTCTTTCTAATTCTGTTTCTTGTTTTAAACTTCCATTGTTTTCATTCAAATTCTGTTGTTTTCATTCAAATTCCATTGTTTTGATTCAAATTCTGTTCTGTTCATTCAAATTCCGTTGTTTTCATTCAAACTCTGTTCTGTACATTCTAATTCCGTTTTTTTCATTCAAACTCTATTCTGTACATTCCACTTCTGTTGTTTTCATTCAAATTCCATTGTTTTCATTCAAACTCTGTTCTGTACATTCTAATTCCGTTGTTTTCATTCAAACTCTGTTCTGTACATTCTACTTCAGTTGTTTTTATTCAAACTCTTTTCTGTACATTCTAATTCCGTTGTTTTCATTCAAACTCTGTTCTGTACATTCTAATTCCGTTGTTTACATTCAAATTCCGTTGTTTTCTTTCTACTTCTGTTTTTTGTTTTAAACTTCCATTGTTTTCATTCAAATTCTGTTGTTTTCATTCAAATTCCATCGTTTTGATTCAAATTCTGTTCTGTACATTCTAATTCCGTTGTTTTGATTCAAATTCCGTTGTTTTCTTTCTACTTCTGTTTTTTGTATTAAACTTCCATTGTTTTCATTCAAATTCTGTTGTTTTCATTCAAATTCCATTGTTTTCATTCAAATTCTGTTGTCTACATTCTAATTCCGTTGTTTTCATTCAAACTCTGTTCTGTACATTCTAATTCCGTTGTTTTCATTCAAACTCTGTTCTGTTCATTCTAATTCCGTTGTTTTCATTCAAACTCTGTTCTGTACATTCTAATTGTTGTTTTCATTCAAACTCTGTTCTGTACATTCTAATTCCGTTTTTTTCATTCTAATTCCGTTGTTTTCATTAAAATTCCACTGTTTTGATTCAAATTCTGTTCTGTACATTCTGCTTCAGTTGTTTTTTTTTCAAACTGTGTTCTGTAAATTCTAATTCCTTTGTTTTCATTCAAATTCTGTTTTTTCTTTCTGATTCTGTTTCTTGTTTTAAACTTCCATTGTTTTCATTCAAATTCTGTTGTTTTCATTCAAACTCTATTCTGTACATTCCACTTCTGTTGTTTTCATTCAAATTCCATTGTTTTCATTCAAACTCTGTTCTGTACATTCTAATTCCGTTGTTTTCATTCAAACTCTGTTCTGTACATTCTACTTCAGTTGTTTTTATTCAAACTCTTTTCTGTACATTCTAATTCCGTTGTTTTCATTCAAACTCTGTTCAGTACATTCTAATTCTGTTGTTTTCATTCAAACTCTGTTCTGTACATTCTAATTCCGTTGTTTTCATTCAAACTCTGTTCTGTTCATTCTATTTCCGTTGTTTTCATTCAAACTCTGTTCTGTACATTCTAATTCCGTTGTTTTCATTCAAACTCGGTTCTGTACATTCTAATTCTGTTGTTTTCATTCAAACTCTGTTCTGTACATTCTAATTCCGTTGTTTTCATTCAAACTCTATTCTGTACATTCCAATTCTGTTGTTTTCATTCAAATTCCATTGTTTTGATTTAAATTCCACTGTTCTCTACATTCTAATTCCATTGTTTTGATTCAAATTCTGTTCTGTACATTCTACTTCAGTTGTTTTCATTCAAACTCTGTTCTGTACATTCTACTTCGTTGTTTTCATTCAAACTCTGTTCTGTACATTCTAATTCCGTTGTTTTCTTTCTACTTCTGTTTTTTGTTTTAAACTTCCATTGTTTTCATTCAAATTCTGTTGTTTTCATTCAAATTCCGTTGTTTTGATTCAAATTCTGTTCTCTACATTCTAATTCCGTTGTTTTCATTCAAACTCTGTTCTGTACATTCTAATTCCGTTGTTTTCTTTCTACTTCTGTTTTTTGTTTTAAACTTCCATTGTTTTCATTCAAATTCTGTTGTTTTCATTCAAATTCCGTTGTTTTGATTCAAATTCTGTTCTCTACATTCTAATTCCGTTGTTTTCATTCAAACTCTGTTCTGTACATTCTAATTCCGTTGTTTTGATTCAAACTCTGTTCTGTACATTCCAATTCTGTTGTTTTCATTCAAATTCCATTGTTTTGATTCAAATTCTGTTCTCTACATTCTAATTCCGTTGTTTTCATTCAAACTCTGTTCTGTACATTCCAATTCTGTTGTTTTCATTCAAATTCCATTGTTTTCATTCAAATTCTGTTCTCTACATTCTAATTCCGTTGTTTTCATTCAAATTCTGTTCTGTACATTCTACTTCAGTTGTTTTCATTCAAACTCTGTTCTGCACATTCTAATTCCGTTGTTTTCATTCAAATTCTATTGTTTTCATTCAAATTCCATTGTTTTCATTCAAATTCTGTTCTGTACATTCCAATTCTGTTGTTTTCATTCAAATTCCATTGTTTTCATTCAAATTCCACTGTTCTCTACATTCTAATTCCATTGTTTTCATTCAAAGTCTGTTCTGTACATTCTACTTCAGTTGTTTTCATTCAAACTCTGTTCTGTACATTCTACTTCGTTGTTTTGATTCAAACTCTGTTCTGTACATTCCAATTCTGTTGTTTTCATTCAAATTCCATTGTTTTCATTCAAATTCCACTGTTCTCTACATTCTAATTCCATTGTTTTCATTCAAATTCTGTTCTGTACATTCTACTTCAGTTGTTTTCATTCAAACTCTGTACTGTACATTCTACTTCGTTGTTTTCGTTCAAACTCTGTTCTGTACATTCTAAATCCGGTGTTTTCATTCAAATTCCGTTGTTTTCTTTCTACTTCTATTTTTTGTTTTAAACTTCCATTGTTTTCATTCAAATTCTGTTGTTTTCATTCAAATTCCGTTGTTTTGATTCAAATTCTGTTCTCTACATTCTAATTCCGTTGTTTTCATTCAAACTCTGTTCTGTACATTCTAATTCCGTTGTTTTCATTCAAACTCTGTTCTGTTCATTCTAATTCCGTCGTTTTCATTCAAACTGTTCTGTACATTCCAATTCTGTGTTTTTCATTCAAATTACACTGTTTTGATTCAAATTCTGTTCTGTACATTCTGCTTCAGTTGTTTTTATTCAAACTGTGTTCTGTACATTCTAATTCCGTTGTTTTCATTCAAACTCTGTTCTGTTCATTCTAATTCCGTTGTTTTCATTCAAACTCTGTTCTGTACATTCCACTTCTGTTGTTTTCATTCAAATTCCATTGTTTTCATTCAAACTCTGTTCTGTACATTCCACTTCTGTTGTTTTCATTCAAATTCCATTGTTGTCATTCAAACTCTGTTCTGTACATTCTAATTCCGTTGTTTTGATTCAAACTCTGTTCTGTTCATTCTAATTCCGTCGTTTTCATTCAAACTTTTCTGTACATTCCAATTCTGTTGTTTTCATTCAAATTCCACTGTTTTCATTCAAACTCTGTTCTGTTCATTCCAATTCTGTTGTTTTCATTCAAATTCCATTGTTTTGATTCAAATTCTGTTCTCTACATTCTAATTCCGTTGTTTTCATTCAAATTCTGTTCTGTACATTCCAATTCCGTTGTTTTCATTCAAACTCTGTTCTGTTCATTCCAATTCTGTTGTTTTCATTCAAATTCCATTGTTTTGATTCAAATTCTGTTCTCTACATTCTAATTCCGTTGTTTTCATTCAAATTCTGTTCTGTACATTCTAATTCTGTTGTTTTCATTCAAACTCTGTTCTGTTCATTCCAATTCTGTTGTTTTCATTCAAATTCCATTGTTTTGATTCAAATTCTGTTCTCTACATTCTAATTCCGTTGTTTTCATTCAAATTCTGTTCTGTACATTCCAATTCCGTTGTTTTCATTCAAATTCCATTGTTTTGATTCAAATTCCGTTCTGTACATTCTACTTCAGTTGTTTTCATTCAAACTCTGTTCTGTACATTCTAATTCCGTTGTTTTCATTCAAACTCTGTTCTGTTCATTCTAATTCCGTTGTTTTCATTCAAACTCTGTTCTGTATATTCCAATTCTGTTGTTTTCATTCAAATTCCATTGTTTTGATTCAAATTCTGTTCTCTACATTCTAATTCCATTGTTTTCATTCAAATTTTGTTCTGTACATTCCAATTCCGTTGTTTTCATTAAAATTCCATTGTTTTCATTCAAACACTGTTCTGTACACTCTAATTCCATTGTTTTCATTCAAATTCCGTTGTTTTCATTCAAATTCCATTGTTTTGATTCAAATTCTATTCTGTACAATCTAATTCCATTGTTTTCATTCAAACTCTGTTCTGTATATTCCAATTCTGTTGTTTTCATTCAAATTCCATTGTTTTGATTCAAATTCTGTTCTGTACATTCTACTTCAGTTGTTTTCATTCAAACTCTGTTCTGTACATTCTAATTCCGTTGTTTTCATTCAAACTCTGTTCTGTTCATTCTAATTCCGTTGTTTTCATTCAAACTCTGTTCTGTACATTCTAATTCCGTTGTTTTCATTCAAACTCGGTTCTGTACATTCTAATTCCGTTGTTTTCATTCAAACTCTGTTCTCTACATTCTAATTCCATTGTTTTCATTCAAACTCTGTTCTGTACATTCTAATTCCGTTTTTTTCATTCTAATTCCGTTGTTTTCATTCAAACACTGTTCTGTACACTCTAATTCCATTGTTTTCATTCTAATTCCGTTGTTTTCATTCAAATTCCACTGTTTTGATTCAAATTCTGTTCTGTACATTCTGCTTCAGTTGTTTTGATTCAAATTCTGTTCTGTTCATTCAAATTCCGTTGTTTTCATTCAAACTCTGTTCTGTACATTCTAATTCCGTTGTTTTGATTCAAACTCTGTTCTGTTCATTCTAATTCCGTCGTTTTCATTCAAACTTTTCTGTACATTCCAATTCTGTTGTTTTCATTCAAATTCCACTGTTTTCATTCAAACTCTGTTCTGTTCATTCCAATTCTGTTGTTTTCATTCAAATTCCATTGTTTTGATTCAAATTCTGTTCTCTACATTCTAATTCCGTTGTTTTCATTCAAATTCTGTTCTGTACATTCTAATTCTGTTGTTTTCATTCAAACTCTGTTCTGTTCATTCCAATTCTGTTGTTTTCATTCAAATTCCATTGTTTTGATTCAAATTCTGTTCTCTACATTCTAATTCCGTTGTTTTCATTCAAATTTTGTTCTGTACATTCCAATTCCGTTGTTTTCATTAAAATTCCATTGTTTTCATTCAAACACTGTTCTGTACACTCTAATTCCATTGTTTTCATTCAAATTCCGTTGTTTTCATTCAAATTCCATTGTTTTGATTCAAATTCTATTCTGTACAATCTAATTCCGTTGTTTTCATTCAAACTCTGTTCTGTACATTCTATTTCCGTTGTTTTCATTCAAACTCTGTTCTGTACATTCTAATTCTGTTGTTTTCATTCAAACTCTGTTCTGTACATTCCAATTCTGTTGTTTTCATTCAAATTCCATTGTTTTGATTCAAATTCTGTTCTGTTCATTCAAATTCCATTGTTTTCATTCAAACTCTGTTCTGTACATTCCAATTCTGTTGTTTTCATTCAAATTCCATTGTTTTCATTCAAACTCTGTTCTGTACATTCTAATTCCGTTGTTTTCATTCAAACTCTGTTCTGTACATTCCAATTCCGTTGTTTTCATTAAAATTCCATTGTTTTGATTAAAATTCCGTTCTGTACATTCTAATTCCGTTGTTTTCATTCAAATTCCGTTGTTTTCATTCGCATTCCACTGTTTTGATTCAAATTCTGTTCTGTACATTCTAATTCCGTTGTTTTCATTCACACTCTGTTCTGTACATTCCAATTCTGTTGTTTTCATTCAAATTCCATTGTTTTGATTCAAATTCTATTCTGTACAATCTAATTCCGTTGTTTTCATTCAAACTCTGTTCTGTACATTCTAATTCCGTTGTTTTCATTCAAACTCTGTTCTGTACATTCTAATTCCGTTGTTTTCATTCAAACTCTGTTGTTTTCATTCAAATTCCATTGTTTTGATTCAAATTCTGTTCTCTACATTCTAATTCCATTGTTTTCATTCAAATTCCGTTGTTTTCTTTCTACTTTTGTTTTTTGTTTTAAACTTCCATTGTTTTCATTCAAACTCTGTTCTGTACATTCTAATTCCGTTGTTTTGATTCAAACTCTGTTCTGTACATTCCAATTCTGTTGTTTTCATTCAAACTCTGTTCTGTACATTCTACTTCGTTGTTTTCATTCAAACTCTGTTCTGTACATTCCAATTCTGTTGTTTTCATTCAAATTCCATTGTTTTCATTCAAATTCCACTGTTCTCTACATTCTAATTCCATTGTTTTCATTCAAAGTCTGTTCTGTACATTCTACTTCAGTTGTTTTCATTCAAACTCTGTTCTGTACATTCTACTTCGTTGTTTTGATTCAAACTCTGTTCTGTACATTCCAATTCTGTTGTTTTCATTCAAATTCCATTGTTTTCATTCAAATTCCACTGTTCTCTACATTCTAATTCCATTGTTTTCATTCAAATTCTGTTCTGTACATTCTACTTCAGTTGTTTTCATTCAAACTCTGTACTGTACATTCTACTTCGTTGTTTTCGTTCAAACTCTGTTCTGTACATTCTAAATCCGGTGTTTTCATTCAAATTCCGTTGTTTTCTTTCTACTTCTATTTTTTGTTTTAAACTTCCATTGTTTTCATTCAAATTCTGTTGTTTTCATTCAAATTCCGTTGTTTTGATTCAAATTCTGTTCTCTACATTCTAATTCCGTTGTTTTCATTCAAACTCTGTTCTGTACATTCTAATTCCGTTGTTTTCATTCAAACTCTGTTCTGTTCATTCTAATTCCGTCGTTTTCATTCAAACTGTTCTGTACATTCCAATTCTGTGTTTTTCATTCAAATTACACTGTTTTGATTCAAATTCTGTTCTGTACATTCTGCTTCAGTTGTTTTTATTCAAACTGTGTTCTGTACATTCTAATTCCGTTGTTTTCATTCAAACTCTGTTCTGTTCATTCTAATTCCGTTGTTTTCATTCAAACTCTGTTCTGTACATTCCACTTCTGTTGTTTTCATTCAAATTCCATTGTTTTCATTCAAACTCTGTTCTGTACATTCCACTTCTGTTGTTTTCATTCAAATTCCATTGTTTTCATTCAAACTCTGTTCTGTACATTCTAATTCCGTTGTTTTGATTCAAACTCTGTTCTGTTCATTCTAATTCCGTCGTTTTCATTCAAACTTTTCTGTACATTCCAATTCTGTTGTTTTCATTCAAATTCCACTGTTTTCATTCAAACTCTGTTCTGTTCATTCCAATTCTGTTGTTTTCATTCAAATTCCATTGTTTTGATTCAAATTCTGTTCTCTACATTCTAATTCCGTTGTTTTCATTCAAATTCTGTTCTGTACATTCCAATTCCGTTGTTTTCATTCAAACTCTGTTCTGTTCATTCCAATTCTGTTGTTTTCATTCAAATTCCATTGTTTTGATTCAAATTCTGTTCTCTACAT
Source organism: Diplotaxodon limnothrissa (assembly GCF_057381915.1). Classification (NCBI taxonomy): domain Eukaryota; kingdom Metazoa; phylum Chordata; class Actinopteri; order Cichliformes; family Cichlidae; genus Diplotaxodon; species Diplotaxodon limnothrissa. The sequence goes on along the minus strand of NC_140612.1, from coordinate 9,413,778 downwards.
TCTAATTCCGTTGTTTTCATTCAAATTCTGTTCTGTACATTCTAATTCTGTTGTTTTCATTCAAACTCTGTTCTGTTCATTCCAATTCTGTTGTTTTCATTCAAATTCCATTGTTTTGATTCAAATTCTGTTCTCTACATTCTAATTCCGTTGTTTTCATTCAAATTCTGTTCTGTACATTCCAATTCCGTTGTTTTCATTCAAATTCCATTGTTTTGATTCAAATTCCGTTCTGTACATTCTACTTCAGTTGTTTTCATTCAAACTCTGTTCTGTACATTCTAATTCCGTTGTTTTCATTCAAACTCTGTTCTGTTCATTCTAATTCCGTTGTTTTCATTCAAACTCTGTTGTTTTCATTCAAATTCCATTGTTTTGATTCAAATTCTGTTCTCTACATTCTAATTCCATTGTTTTCATTCAAATTCCGTTGTTTTCTTTCTACTTTTGTTTTTTGTTTTAAACTTCCATTGTTTTCATTCAAACTCTGTTCTGTACATTCTAATTCCGTTGTTTTGATTCAAACTCTGTTCTGTACATTCCAATTCTGTTGTTTTCATTCAAACTCTGTTCTGTACATTCTACTTCGTTGTTTTCATTCAAACTCTGTTCTGTACACTCTAATTCCATTGTTTTCATTCAAATTCCGTTGTTTTCATTCAAATTCCACTGTTTTGATTCAAATTCTGTTCTGTACATTCTGCTTCAGTTTTTTTTTTCAAACTGTGTTCTGTACATTCTAATTCTGTTGTTTTCTTTCTAATTCTGTTGTTTTCATTAAAATTCCATTGTTTTGATTCAAATTCTGTTCTGTACATTCCAATTCTGTTGTTTTCATTCAAACTCGGTTCAGTACATTCTAATTCTGTTGTTTTCATTCAAACTCTGTTCTGTACATTCTAATTCCGTTGTTTTCATTCAAACTCTGTTCTGTTCATTCTATTTCCGTTGTTTTCATTCAAACTCTGTTCTGTACATTCTAATTCCGTTGTTTTCATTCAAACTCGGTTCTGTACATTCTAATTCTGTTGTTTTCATTCAAACTCTGTTCTGTACATTCTAATTCCGTTGTTTTCATTCAAACTCTATTCTGTACATTCCAATTCTGTTGTTTTCATTCAAATTCCATTGTTTTGATTTAAATTCCACTGTTCTCTACATTCTAATTCCATTGTTTTGATTCAAATTCTGTTCTGTACATTCTACTTCAGTTGTTTTCATTCAAACTCTGTTCTGTACATTCTACTTCGTTGTTTTCATTCAAACTCTGTTCTGTACATTCTAATTCCGTTGTTTTCTTTCTACTTCTGTTTTTTGTTTTAAACTTCCATTGTTTTCATTCAAATTCTGTTGTTTTCATTCAAATTCCGTTGTTTTGATTCAAATTCTGTTCTCTACATTCTAATTCCGTTGTTTTCATTCAAACTCTGTTCTGTACATTCTAATTCCGTTGTTTTCTTTCTACTTCTGTTTTTTGTTTTAAACTTCCATTGTTTTCATTCAAATTCTGTTGTTTTCATTCAAATTCCGTTGTTTTGATTCAAATTCTGTTCTCTACATTCTAATTCCGTTGTTTTCATTCAAACTCTGTTCTGTACATTCTAATTCCGTTGTTTTGATTCAAACTCTGTTCTGTACATTCCAATTCTGTTGTTTTCATTCAAATTCCATTGTTTTGATTCAAATTCTGTTCTCTACATTCTAATTCCGTTGTTTTCATTCAAACTCTGTTCTGTACATTCCAATTCTGTTGTTTTCATTCAAATTCCATTGTTTTCATTCAAATTCTGTTCTCTACATTCTAATTCCGTTGTTTTCATTCAAATTCTGTTCTGTACATTCTACTTCAGTTGTTTTCATTCAAACTCTGTTCTGCACATTCTAATTCCGTTGTTTTCATTCAAATTCTATTGTTTTCATTCAAATTCCATTGTTTTCATTCAAATTCTGTTCTGTACATTCCAATTCTGTTGTTTTCATTCAAATTCCATTGTTTTGATTCAAATTCTGTTCTCTACATTCTAATTCCGTTGTTTTCATTCAAACTCTGTTCTGTACATTCTAATTCCGTTGTTTTGATTCAAACTCTGTTCTGTACATTCCAATTCTGTTGTTTTCATTCAAATTCCATTGTTTTCATTCAAATTCCACTGTTCTCTACATTCTAATTCCATTGTTTTCATTCAAAGTCTGTTCTGTACATTCTACTTCAGTTGTTTTCATTCAAACTCTGTTCTGTACATTCTACTTCGTTGTTTTGATTCAAACTCTGTTCTGTACATTCCAATTCTGTTGTTTTCATTCAAATTCCATTGTTTTCATTCAAATTCCACTGTTCTCTACATTCTAATTCCATTGTTTTCATTCAAATTCTGTTCTGTACATTCTACTTCAGTTGTTTTCATTCAAACTCTGTACTGTACATTCTACTTCGTTGTTTTCGTTCAAACTCTGTTCTGTACATTCTAAATCCGGTGTTTTCATTCAAATTCCGTTGTTTTCTTTCTACTTCTATTTTTTGTTTTAAACTTCCATTGTTTTCATTCAAATTCTGTTGTTTTCATTCAAATTCCGTTGTTTTGATTCAAATTCTGTTCTCTACATTCTAATTCCGTTGTTTTCATTCAAACTCTGTTCTGTACATTCTAATTCCGTTGTTTTCATTCAAACTCTGTTCTGTTCATTCTAATTCCGTCGTTTTCATTCAAACTGTTCTGTACATTCCAATTCTGTGTTTTTCATTCAAATTACACTGTTTTGATTCAAATTCTGTTCTGTACATTCTGCTTCAGTTGTTTTTATTCAAACTGTGTTCTGTACATTCTAATTCCGTTGTTTTCATTCAAACTCTGTTCTGTTCATTCTAATTCCGTTGTTTTCATTCAAACTCTGTTCTGTACATTCCACTTCTGTTGTTTTCATTCAAATTCCATTGTTTTCATTCAAACTCTGTTCTGTACATTCCACTTCTGTTGTTTTCATTCAAATTCCATTGTTGTCATTCAAACTCTGTTCTGTACATTCTAATTCCGTTGTTTTGATTCAAACTCTGTTCTGTTCATTCTAATTCCGTCGTTTTCATTCAAACTTTTCTGTACATTCCAATTCTGTTGTTTTCATTCAAATTCCACTGTTTTCATTCAAACTCTGTTCTGTTCATTCCAATTCTGTTGTTTTCATTCAAATTCCATTGTTTTGATTCAAATTCTGTTCTCTACATTCTAATTCCGTTGTTTTCATTCAAATTCTGTTCTGTACATTCCAATTCCGTTGTTTTCATTCAAACTCTGTTCTGTTCATTCCAATTCTGTTGTTTTCATTCAAATTCCATTGTTTTGATTCAAATTCTGTTCTCTACATTCTAATTCCGTTGTTTTCATTCAAATTCTGTTCTGTACATTCTAATTCTGTTGTTTTCATTCAAACTCTGTTCTGTTCATTCCAATTCTGTTGTTTTCATTCAAATTCCATTGTTTTGATTCAAATTCTGTTCTCTACATTCTAATTCCGTTGTTTTCATTCAAATTCTGTTCTGTACATTCCAATTCCGTTGTTTTCATTCAAATTCCATTGTTTTGATTCAAATTCCGTTCTGTACATTCTACTTCAGTTGTTTTCATTCAAACTCTGTTCTGTACATTCTAATTCCGTTGTTTTCATTCAAACTCTGTTCTGTTCATTCTAATTCCGTTGTTTTCATTCAAACTCTGTTCTGTATATTCCAATTCTGTTGTTTTCATTCAAATTCCATTGTTTTGATTCAAATTCTGTTCTCTACATTCTAATTCCATTGTTTTCATTCAAATTTTGTTCTGTACATTCCAATTCCGTTGTTTTCATTAAAATTCCATTGTTTTCATTCAAACACTGTTCTGTACACTCTAATTCCATTGTTTTCATTCAAATTCCGTTGTTTTCATTCAAATTCCATTGTTTTGATTCAAATTCTATTCTGTACAATCTAATTCCATTGTTTTCATTCAAACTCTGTTCTGTATATTCCAATTCTGTTGTTTTCATTCAAATTCCATTGTTTTGATTCAAATTCTGTTCTGTACATTCTACTTCAGTTGTTTTCATTCAAACTCTGTTCTGTACATTCTAATTCCGTTGTTTTCATTCAAACTCTGTTCTGTTCATTCTAATTCCGTTGTTTTCATTCAAACTCTGTTCTGTACATTCTAATTCCGTTGTTTTCATTCAAACTCGGTTCTGTACATTCTAATTCCGTTGTTTTCATTCAAACTCTGTTCTCTACATTCTAATTCCATTGTTTTCATTCAAACTCTGTTCTGTACATTCTAATTCCGTTTTTTTCATTCTAATTCCGTTGTTTTCATTCAAACACTGTTCTGTACACTCTAATTCCATTGTTTTCATTCTAATTCCGTTGTTTTCATTCAAATTCCACTGTTTTGATTCAAATTCTGTTCTGTACATTCTGCTTCAGTTGTTTTGATTCAAATTCTGTTCTGTTCATTCAAATTCCGTTGTTTTCATTCAAACTCTGTTCTGTACATTCTAATTCCGTTGTTTTGATTCAAACTCTGTTCTGTTCATTCTAATTCCGTCGTTTTCATTCAAACTTTTCTGTACATTCCAATTCTGTTGTTTTCATTCAAATTCCACTGTTTTCATTCAAACTCTGTTCTGTTCATTCCAATTCTGTTGTTTTCATTCAAATTCCATTGTTTTGATTCAAATTCTGTTCTCTACATTCTAATTCCGTTGTTTTCATTCAAATTCTGTTCTGTACATTCTAATTCTGTTGTTTTCATTCAAACTCTGTTCTGTTCATTCCAATTCTGTTGTTTTCATTCAAATTCCATTGTTTTGATTCAAATTCTGTTCTCTACATTCTAATTCCGTTGTTTTCATTCAAATTTTGTTCTGTACATTCCAATTCCGTTGTTTTCATTAAAATTCCATTGTTTTCATTCAAACACTGTTCTGTACACTCTAATTCCATTGTTTTCATTCAAATTCCGTTGTTTTCATTCAAATTCCATTGTTTTGATTCAAATTCTATTCTGTACAATCTAATTCCGTTGTTTTCATTCAAACTCTGTTCTGTACATTCTATTTCCGTTGTTTTCATTCAAACTCTGTTCTGTACATTCTAATTCTGTTGTTTTCATTCAAACTCTGTTCTGTACATTCCAATTCTGTTGTTTTCATTCAAATTCCATTGTTTTGATTCAAATTCTGTTCTGTTCATTCAAATTCCATTGTTTTCATTCAAACTCTGTTCTGTACATTCCAATTCTGTTGTTTTCATTCAAATTCCATTGTTTTCATTCAAACTCTGTTCTGTACATTCTAATTCCGTTGTTTTCATTCAAACTCTGTTCTGTACATTCCAATTCCGTTGTTTTCATTAAAATTCCATTGTTTTGATTAAAATTCCGTTCTGTACATTCTAATTCCGTTGTTTTCATTCAAATTCCGTTGTTTTCATTCGCATTCCACTGTTTTGATTCAAATTCTGTTCTGTACATTCTAATTCCGTTGTTTTCATTCACACTCTGTTCTGTACATTCCAATTCTGTTGTTTTCATTCAAATTCCATTGTTTTGATTCAAATTCTATTCTGTACAATCTAATTCCGTTGTTTTCATTCAAACTCTGTTCTGTACATTCTAATTCCGTTGTTTTCATTCAAACTCTGTTCTGTACATTCTAATTCCGTTGTTTTCATTCAAACTCTGTTGTTTTCATTCAAATTCCATTGTTTTGATTCAAATTCTGTTCTCTACATTCTAATTCCATTGTTTTCATTCAAATTCCGTTGTTTTCTTTCTACTTTTGTTTTTTGTTTTAAACTTCCATTGTTTTCATTCAAACTCTGTTCTGTACATTCTAATTCCGTTGTTTTGATTCAAACTCTGTTCTGTACATTCCAATTCTGTTGTTTTCATTCAAACTCTGTTCTGTACATTCTACTTCGTTGTTTTCATTCAAACTCTGTTCTGTACATTCCAATTCTGTTGTTTTCATTCAAATTCCATTGTTTTCATTCAAATTCCACTGTTCTCTACATTCTAATTCCATTGTTTTCATTCAAAGTCTGTTCTGTACATTCTACTTCAGTTGTTTTCATTCAAACTCTGTTCTGTACATTCTACTTCGTTGTTTTGATTCAAACTCTGTTCTGTACATTCCAATTCTGTTGTTTTCATTCAAATTCCATTGTTTTCATTCAAATTCCACTGTTCTCTACATTCTAATTCCATTGTTTTCATTCAAATTCTGTTCTGTACATTCTACTTCAGTTGTTTTCATTCAAACTCTGTACTGTACATTCTACTTCGTTGTTTTCGTTCAAACTCTGTTCTGTACATTCTAAATCCGGTGTTTTCATTCAAATTCCGTTGTTTTCTTTCTACTTCTATTTTTTGTTTTAAACTTCCATTGTTTTCATTCAAATTCTGTTGTTTTCATTCAAATTCCGTTGTTTTGATTCAAATTCTGTTCTCTACATTCTAATTCCGTTGTTTTCATTCAAACTCTGTTCTGTACATTCTAATTCCGTTGTTTTCATTCAAACTCTGTTCTGTTCATTCTAATTCCGTCGTTTTCATTCAAACTGTTCTGTACATTCCAATTCTGTGTTTTTCATTCAAATTACACTGTTTTGATTCAAATTCTGTTCTGTACATTCTGCTTCAGTTGTTTTTATTCAAACTGTGTTCTGTACATTCTAATTCCGTTGTTTTCATTCAAACTCTGTTCTGTTCATTCTAATTCCGTTGTTTTCATTCAAACTCTGTTCTGTACATTCCACTTCTGTTGTTTTCATTCAAATTCCATTGTTTTCATTCAAACTCTGTTCTGTACATTCCACTTCTGTTGTTTTCATTCAAATTCCATTGTTTTCATTCAAACTCTGTTCTGTACATTCTAATTCCGTTGTTTTGATTCAAACTCTGTTCTGTTCATTCTAATTCCGTCGTTTTCATTCAAACTTTTCTGTACATTCCAATTCTGTTGTTTTCATTCAAATTCCACTGTTTTCATTCAAACTCTGTTCTGTTCATTCCAATTCTGTTGTTTTCATTCAAATTCCATTGTTTTGATTCAAATTCTGTTCTCTACATTCTAATTCCGTTGTTTTCATTCAAATTCTGTTCTGTACATTCCAATTCCGTTGTTTTCATTCAAACTCTGTTCTGTTCATTCCAATTCTGTTGTTTTCATTCAAATTCCATTGTTTTGATTCAAATTCTGTTCTCTACATTCTAATTCCGTTGTTTTCATTCAAATTCTGTTCTGTACATTCTAATTCTGTTGTTTTCATTCAAACTCTGTTCTGTTCATTCCAATTCTGTTGTTTTCATTCAAATTCCATTGTTTTGATTCAAATTCTGTTCTCTACATTCTAATTCCGTTGTTTTCATTCAAATTCTGTTCTGTACATTCCAATTCCGTTGTTTTCATTCAAATTCCATTGTTTTGATTCAAATTCCGTTCTGTACATTCTACTTCAGTTGTTTTCATTCAAACTCTGTTCTGTACATTCTAATTCCGTTGTTTTCATTCAAACTCTGTTCTGTTCATTCTAATTCCGTTGTTTTCATTCAAACTCTGTTCTGTATATTCCAATTCTGTTGTTTTCATTCAAATTCCATTGTTTTGATTCAAATTCTGTTCTCTACATTCTAATTCCATTGTTTTCATTCAAATTTTGTTCTGTACATTCCAATTCCGTTGTTTTCATTAAAATTCCATTGTTTTCATTCAAACACTGTTCTGTACACTCTAATTCCATTGTTTTCATTCAAATTCCGTTGTTTTCATTCAAATTCCATTGTTTTGATTCAAATTCTATTCTGTACAATCTAATTCCATTGTTTTCATTCAAACTCTGTTCTGTATATTCCAATTCTGTTGTTTTCATTCAAATTCCATTGTTTTGATTCAAATTCTGTTCTGTACATTCTACTTCAGTTGTTTTCATTCAAACTCTGTTCTGTACATTCTAATTCCGTTGTTTTCATTCAAACTCTGTTCTGTTCATTCTAATTCCGTTGTTTTCATTCAAACTCTGTTCTGTACATTCTAATTCCGTTGTTTTCATTCAAACTCGGTTCTGTACATTCTAATTCCGTTGTTTTCATTCAAACTCTGTTCTCTACATTCTAATTCCATTGTTTTCATTCAAACTCTGTTCTGTACATTCTAATTCCGTTTTTTTCATTCTAATTCCGTTGTTTTCATTCAAACACTGTTCTGTACACTCTAATTCCATTGTTTTCATTCTAATTCCGTTGTTTTCATTCAAATTCCACTGTTTTGATTCAAATTCTGTTCTGTACATTCTGCTTCAGTTGTTTTGATTCAAATTCTGTTCTGTTCATTCAAATTCCGTTGTTTTCATTCAAACTCTGTTCTGTACATTCTAATTCCGTTGTTTTGATTCAAACTCTGTTCTGTTCATTCTAATTCCGTCGTTTTCATTCAAACTTTTCTGTACATTCCAATTCTGTTGTTTTCATTCAAATTCCACTGTTTTCATTCAAACTCTGTTCTGTTCATTCCAATTCTGTTGTTTTCATTCAAATTCCATTGTTTTGATTCAAATTCTGTTCTCTACATTCTAATTCCGTTGTTTTCATTCAAATTCTGTTCTGTACATTCTAATTCTGTTGTTTTCATTCAAACTCTGTTCTGTTCATTCCAATTCTGTTGTTTTCATTCAAATTCCATTGTTTTGATTCAAATTCTGTTCTCTACATTCTAATTCCGTTGTTTTCATTCAAATTTTGTTCTGTACATTCCAATTCCGTTGTTTTCATTAAAATTCCATTGTTTTCATTCAAACACTGTTCTGTACACTCTAATTCCATTGTTTTCATTCAAATTCCGTTGTTTTCATTCAAATTCCATTGTTTTGATTCAAATTCTATTCTGTACAATCTAATTCCGTTGTTTTCATTCAAACTCTGTTCTGTACATTCTATTTCCGTTGTTTTCATTCAAACTCTGTTCTGTACATTCTAATTCTGTTGTTTTCATTCAAACTCTGTTCTGTACATTCCAATTCTGTTGTTTTCATTCAAATTCCATTGTTTTGATTCAAATTCTGTTCTGTTCATTCAAATTCCATTGTTTTCATTCAAACTCTGTTCTGTACATTCCAATTCTGTTGTTTTCATTCAAATTCCATTGTTTTCATTCAAACTCTGTTCTGTACATTCTAATTCCGTTGTTTTCATTCAAACTCTGTTCTGTACATTCCAATTCCGTTGTTTTCATTAAAATTCCATTGTTTTGATTAAAATTCCGTTCTGTACATTCTAATTCCGTTGTTTTCATTCAAATTCCGTTGTTTTCATTCGCATTCCACTGTTTTGATTCAAATTCTGTTCTGTACATTCTAATTCCGTTGTTTTCATTCACACTCTGTTCTGTACATTCCAATTCTGTTGTTTTCATTCAAATTCCATTGTTTTGATTCAAATTCTATTCTGTACAATCTAATTCCGTTGTTTTCATTCAAACTCTGTTCTGTACATTCTAATTCCGTTGTTTTCATTCAAACTCTGTTCTGTACATTCTAATTCCGTTGTTTTCATTCAAACTCTGTTGTTTTCATTCAAATTCCATTGTTTTGATTCAAATTCTGTTCTCTACATTCTAATTCCATTGTTTTCATTCAAATTCCGTTGTTTTCTTTCTACTTTTGTTTTTTGTTTTAAACTTCCATTGTTTTCATTCAAACTCTGTTCTGTACATTCTAATTCCGTTGTTTTGATTCAAACTCTGTTCTGTACATTCCAATTCTGTTGTTTTCATTCAAACTCTGTTCTGTACATTCTACTTCGTTGTTTTCATTCAAACTCTGTTCTGTACACTCTAATTCCATTGTTTTCATTCAAATTCCGTTGTTTTCATTCAAATTCCACTGTTTTGATTCAAATTCTGTTCTGTACATTCTGCTTCAGTTTTTTTTTTCAAACTGTGTTCTGTACATTCTAATTCTGTTGTTTTCTTTCTAATTCTGTTGTTTTCATTAAAATTCCATTGTTTTGATTCAAATTCTGTTCTGTACATTCCAATTCTGTTGTTTTCATTCAAACTCGGTTCAGTACATTCTAATTCTGTTGTTTTCATTCAAACTCTGTTCTGTACATTCTAATTCCGTTGTTTTCATTCAAACTCTGTTCTGTTCATTCTATTTCCGTTGTTTTCATTCAAACTCTGTTCTGTACATTCTAATTCCGTTGTTTTCATTCAAACTCGGTTCTGTACATTCTAATTCTGTTGTTTTCATTCAAACTCTGTTCTGTACATTCTAATTCCGTTGTTTTCATTCAAACTCTATTGTGTACATTCCAATTCTGTTGTTTTCATTCAAATTCCATTGTTTTGATTTAAATTCCACTGTTCTCTACATTCTAATTCCATTGTTTTGATTCAAATTCTGTTCTGTACATTCTACTTCAGTTGTTTTCATTCAAACTCTGTTCTGTACATTCTACTTCGTTGTTTTCATTCAAACTCTGTTCTGTACATTCTAATTCCGTTGTTTTCTTTCTACTTCTGTTTTTTGTTTTAAACTTCCATTGTTTTCATTCAAATTCTGTTGTTTTCATTCAAATTCCGTTGTTTTGATTCAAATTCTGTTCTCTACATTCTAATTCCGTTGTTTTCATTCAAACTCTGTTCTGTACATTCTAATTCCGTTGTTTTGATTCAAACTCTGTTCTGTACATTCCAATTCTGTTGTTTTCATTCAAATTCCATTGTTTTGATTCAAATTCTGTTCTCTACATTCTAATTCCGTTGTTTTCATTCAAACTCTGTTCTGTACATTCCAATTCTGTTGTTTTCATTCAAATTCCATTGTTTTCATTCAAATTCTGTTCTCTACATTCTAATTCCGTTGTTTTCATTCAAATTCTGTTCTGTACATTCTACTTCAGTTGTTTTCATTCAAACTCTGTTCTGCACATTCTAATTCCGTTGTTTTCATTCAAATTCTATTGTTTTCATTCAAATTCCATTGTTTTCATTCAAATTCTGTTCTGTACATTCCAATTCTGTTGTTTTCATTCAAATTCCATTGTTTTGATTCAAATTCTGTTCTCTACATTCTAATTCCGTTGTTTTCATTCAAACTCTGTTCTGTACATTCTAATTCCGTTGTTTTGATTCAAACTCTGTTCTGTACATTCCAATTCTGTTGTTTTCATTCAAATTCCATTGTTTTCATTCAAATTCCACTGTTCTCTACATTCTAATTCCATTGTTTTCATTCAAAGTCTGTTCTGTACATTCTACTTCAGTTGTTTTCATTCAAACTCTGTTCTGTACATTCTACTTCGTTGTTTTGATTCAAACTCTGTTCTGTACATTCCAATTCTGTTGTTTTCATTCAAATTCCATTGTTTTCATTCAAATTCCACTGTTCTCTACATTCTAATTCCATTGTTTTCATTCAAATTCTGTTCTGTACATTCTACTTCAGTTGTTTTCATTCAAACTCTGTACTGTACATTCTACTTCGTTGTTTTCGTTCAAACTCTGTTCTGTACATTCTAAATCCGGTGTTTTCATTCAAATTCCGTTGTTTTCTTTCTACTTCTATTTTTTGTTTTAAACTTCCATTGTTTTCATTCAAATTCTGTTGTTTTCATTCAAATTCCGTTGTTTTGATTCAAATTCTGTTCTCTACATTCTAATTCCGTTGTTTTCATTCAAACTCTGTTCTGTACATTCTAATTCCGTTGTTTTCATTCAAACTCTGTTCTGTTCATTCTAATTCCGTCGTTTTCATTCAAACTGTTCTGTACATTCCAATTCTGTGTTTTTCATTCAAATTACACTGTTTTGATTCAAACTCTGTTCTGTACATTCTAATTCCGTTGTTTTGATTCAAACTCTGTTCTGTTCATTCTAATTCCGTCGTTTTCATTCAAACTTTTCTGTACATTCCAATTCTGTTGTTTTCATTCAAATTCCACTGTTTTCATTCAAACTCTGTTCTGTTCATTCCAATTCTGTTGTTTTCATTCAAATTCCATTGTTTTGATTCAAATTCTGTTCTCTACATTCTAATTCCGTTGTTTTCATTCAAATTCTGTTCTGTACATTCCAATTCCGTTGTTTTCATTCAAACTCTGTTCTGTTCATTCCAATTCTGTTGTTTTCATTCAAATTCCATTGTTTTGATTCAAATTCTGTTCTCTACATTCTAATTCCGTTGTTTTCATTCAAATTCTGTTCTGTACATTCTAATTCTGTTGTTTTCATTCAAACTCTGTTCTGTTCATTCCAATTCTGTTGTTTTCATTCAAATTCCATTGTTTTGATTCAAATTCTGTTCTCTACATTCTAATTCCGTTGTTTTCATTCAAATTCTGTTCTGTACATTCCAATTCCGTTGTTTTCATTCAAATTCCATTGTTTTGATTCAAATTCCGTTCTGTACATTCTACTTCAGTTGTTTTCATTCAAACTCTGTTCTGTACATTCTAATTCCGTTGTTTTCATTCAAACTCTGTTCTGTTCATTCTAATTCCGTTGTTTTCATTCAAACTCTGTTCTGTATATTCCAATTCTGTTGTTTTCATTCAAATTCCATTGTTTTGATTCAAATTCTGTTCTCTACATTCTAATTCCATTGTTTTCATTCAAATTTTGTTCTGTACATTCCAATTCCGTTGTTTTCATTAAAATTCCATTGTTTTCATTCAAACACTGTTCTGTACACTCTAATTCCATTGTTTTCATTCAAATTCCGTTGTTTTCATTCAAATTCCATTGTTTTGATTCAAATTCTATTCTGTACAATCTAATTCCGTTGTTTTCATTCAAACTCTGTTCTGTACATTCTATTTCCGTTATTTTCATTCAAACTCTGTTCTGTACATTCTAATTCTGTTGTTTTCATTCAAACTCTGTTCTGTACATTCCAATTCTGTTGTTTTCATTCAAATTCCATTGTTTTGATTAAAATTCCGTTCTGTACATTCTAATTCCGTTGTTTTCATTCAAATTCCGTTGTTTTCATTCGCATTCCACTGTTTTGATTCAAATTCTGTTCTGTACATTCTAATTCCGTTGTTTTCATTCACACTCTGTTCTGTACATTCCAATTCTGTTGTTTTCATTCAAATTCCATTGTTTTGATTCAAATTCTATTCTGTACAATCTAATTCCGTTGTTTTCATTCAAACTCTGTTCTGTATTGACCTTGTTCTTACTGACACTGATAATATTAAACCGTCACCTAGGTGGCGCTTGAATAACTCAATATTGAAGAATAAGGGTCATTGCGAATGTATAAGGGAAATGATAAAGGAGTTTTGGTTGTACAATGAGGGCTCTATTGACGACGTTGGAATGACCTGGGATGCTTTTAAGGCCTATTTAAGGGGGCGCCTTATTCAATATTGCTCCTTGATTAAAAAAGCTGAGAGGGATAAGCTGATGAAGTTGGAACAGGATATCAAGGAGCTTGAAAAACAACATATGTTGCTCCCAGAGAGGGACTTATGGAACAAATTAATTAAATTTAAATTTGAGATGAATAGCATATTGGAGAAAAAAGTGGAATATGCAATGTTTTGTCTAAATCAGAAGTACTTTGAACAAGGGGAGAGAACAGGTAAAATGTTGGCACACAGGGTTAAGCAGATAAAATCTAGTAACCTTATACCATCTATTTTTGATCCTAGTAATAATAATAAGTTGACTACTAGTAAAAAAGAAATAAATGATATTTTTACTAAATATTATCAGGAGCTGTACACTTCTAATGGACTGGTGGAGGAACAGAGGCTGTCAGATTTCTTCTCTTCTATTAAAATTCCCAGCCTGTCGGAAGATCAAAGAAGTATATTAGAAGGTAAGATTACATTAATTGAAGTTAAGCAGGCAATCGGCAGCCTTAGAGTGGGTAAATCTCCAGGTAATGATGGATTTCCATCAGATTTTTATAAGGTGTTTGTGGACGAACTAGCTCCAAGACTACTGTCGGTATATCAAGATGCGTTTCAAAGAGGGAGACTACCGTTTAGTATGCGATCGGCAGTGATCACGTTATTACATAAAAAAGGGAAAGACCCACAGCATTGTGGGAATTATCGCCCAATTTCATTAATTAATGTGGATGAAAAAATTATTTCTAAGATATTAGCTTTTAGGCTTGAAAAAGTTCTTCCGTATTTGGTGCATAGGGATCAGGTCGGTTTTGTGAAAAATAGAAGCTCTGCGGATAATCTACGTAGGGTATTGCATATACTCTGGAAGAGCAGGACTAAGCTAGACCCTGTCGTTGCCTTCTCTTTGGACGCAGAGAAAGCTTTTGATAAAGTTGAGTATCCTTTTCTGTTTCATACCTTGAAGAGATTTGGTTTCGGTCCCTTTTTTAGGCAGTGGATTCAGGTGGTATACACAGATCCAATGGCTACAGTTATTACCAATGGGATAATGTCACCCTCATTTTCGTTAAGTCGGGGTACTAGACAAGGTTCACCCTTATCACCTCTCATTTTTGCTCTGTTTTTGGAGCCTTTAGCCATAGCTTTACGTGAATGTAAGAAAATTAGAGGGGTGGATTTGGGTCAAGAAGAACATAAAACTTTTTTGTATGCAGATGATATTTTACTGATTTCAACTAACCCAGAACAGGCCGTTCCTGCAATTTCCTCAATTATTGATTCTTTCTCTGTAATCTCTGGATACACTATAAATTGGTCTAAGTCTGAAGCTATGCCTATTTCTAAATTGTGTCCGCCTGTTATGAGGAGTTCATGGCATTTCAAGTGGAAGCCCGAGGGTCTGACTTATTTGGGGATTAAATTGACCCCTGGTTTAGACAACATAATGAAAGTAAATATTTCCCCAGTGATTCAAAACATCCGTTCGCTGTTGCAGAATTGGGTTAAAATAAATCTGTCCCTTTTGGGCAGAATTAATTTGGTGAAGATGATTATTGCCCCTAAACTTCAGTACTTTCTTCACATGTTACCGATAGCAGTCCCACATAATTTGCTAAAGCTTTATAATACATGTGTAGAGGGTTTTGTGTGGGCAGGTAAAAAGCCATTGTTCAATCGGTCTAAATTATATGCTGCTAAAGAGAGTGGTGGGTTGGCATTGTCTAAGATGGTCTGGTATCATTACGCTTTCTCCCTCTCTCAGTTAGTTAAGATACATAATTCCTCTACTGATAAGCCATCATGGGTTGGGATTGAGGAAAGTCTTGTGGCCCCTTCGTCTTTAGAGGCCTTCCTTACTCAGAAGGGTAGGCCAGTACCGTTTAAAGATCCAGTACTGTCTTTCATGCAAGAGACCTGGCTTAGAGCTCACCAATATACCAACAGCAGCCCTTATCTCACCGCTAGAGCCTCTATTTGGTATAATAAGAAAGTATTAATAGGGAAGAAACCGGTCTGGTGGGAGGCCTGGGCTAGGACAGGTATTAATCAGATGGGGGACCTATTTGGGCAGACTGGCATGAAATCGTTTGCAGAAATCAGACGAGAATTCAATTTGGATCCAAGGGAAATTTGGAGGTTTTTTCAAATAAGACATTGTATTAAAGCCATTTTGAAAAATAATCTAGACCCTCCATCTAGTGTTCAGAAGATGTTTGCAACCCCTGACAATAACAGAATCAGGGCATCTAAATTTTATGGGAGCTTCAGAGAGGCACATGCTCCCAGTTTGGGGGGACTGAGGCGGTGTTGGGAGAAAGATCTGGGTATCCAGATCTCAGAGGACAGTTGGAAGATGCTGATCTCATCATGGTATGTTTGCTCACCTGAAACACAGTCTCAACTTATCCAGTACAAGTTGCTTCACAGAAACTATTGGACACCCAGTAAATTAGTCAGGTTGAAGCTCGCAGATAAGGACATTTGTTGGAAATGTCAGCAGGAAGTCGGGACTCTAGTTCATATGTTGTATACATGTCGGAAAAATGATTATTTGTGGGATGGGATCATCAACTTGGTGAATGATATTTTTAAACTTAATCTTTCTAAATCTCCAGCTATATGCGTCCTGGGCCTACTACCTGACGATAACATTCTCTCAAAAAAACAGAGATTGTGGATGCGTCTGGCTTTTATAACTGGTTGCAGGGTAATTCTTAGGCATTGGAAGTCATCCAGCCCCTGTTCTTTCAAGGAATGGACCGAACAAATGTCTAGGATGGCATCATATGAACGGGTTATGTATAGAATGAAGGGAAGAGAAGATATTTTTGAGCAGGTCTGGGGTCCCTTTTTGCGGTACATTGACAATGTCTCTTAGACATTATGATAAATGGTCTCTTAGAGGGATATTTCATGTGTCATTGGTATTTTGGTTGTTGTCTTTTTTTTTTTTTTTTTTTTTTTTTTTTTTTTTTTTTTTTTTTTTTTTTTTTTTTTTTTTGCACCAGGGGGTTTTACCCTTATTCGTTTTTGTTTTTGCTGATGTTTTCCAGGAGGCGGTGTATTATTTTGTTTCTCCTGGGTTTTATTTATTTTATTTATTTATTTATTCATGTAATTTTTTTTTTTTTTTTTTTTTTTTGTTTGTTAGTGTGTTGTTTGTTTGCTTGTCTTAGTTTGTTTGTTTGTTTAGAAATGGACAGAGAACTGACAGTATGATTATTGCAGTTGTATATTTATTTATTAATGTTTCTGTCCATCCAAAAATATTAATAATAAAAAAAAAACAAAAAAAACAAACTCTGTTCTGTACATTCCACTTCTGTTGTTTTCATTCAAATTCCATTGTTTTCATTCAAACTCTGTTCTGTACATTTTAATTCCGTTGTTTTGATTCAAACTCTGTTCTGTACATTCCAATTCTGTTGTTTTCATTCAAATTCCACTGTTTTGATTCAAATTCCATTGTTTTGATGCAAATTCTGTTCTGTTCATTCAAATTCCGTTGTTTTCATTCAAACTCTGGTCTGTACATTCCACTTCTGTTGTTTTCATTCAAATTCCATTGTTTTGATTCAAATTCCGTTCTCTACATTCTAATTCCGTTGTTTTCATTCAAATTCTGTTCTGTACATTCTACTTCAGTTGTTTTCATTCAAACTCTGTTCTGTACATTCCAATTCTGTTGTTTTCATTCAAATTCCATTGTTTTCATTCAAATTCTACTCTGTACAATCTAATTCCGTTGTTTTCATTCAAACTCTGTTCTGTACATTCTAATTCCATTGTTTTCATTCAAATTCTGTTCTGTACATTCTACTTCAGTTGTTTTCATTCAAACTCTGTTCTGTACATTCTAATTCCGTTGTTTTCATTCAAACTCTGTTCTGTTCATTCTAATTCCGTTGTTTTCATTCAAACTCTGTTCTGTACATTCCACTTCTGTTGTTTTCATTCAAATTCCATTGTTTTCATTCAAACTCTGTTCTGTACATTCCAATTCTGTTGTTTTCATTCAAATTCCATTGTTTTCATTCAAATTCTATTCTGTACAATCTAATTCCGTTGTTTTCATTCAAACTCTGTTCTGTACATTCTAATTCCGTTGTTTTCATTCAAATTCTGTTCTCTACATTCTACTTCAGTTGTTTTCATTCAAACTCTGTTCTGTACATTCTAATTCCGTTGTTTTCATTCAAACTCTGTTCTGTTCATTCTAATTCCGTTGTTTTCATTCAAACTCTGTTCTGTATATTCCAATTCTGTTGTTTTCATTCAAATTCCATTGTTTTCATTCAAATTCTGTTCTCTACATTCTAATTCTGTTGTTTTCATTCAAACTCTGTTCTGTACATTCTAATTCCGTTGTTTTCATTCAAACTCGGTTCTGTACATTCTAATTCCGTTGTTTTCATTCAAACTCTGTTCTCTACATTCTAATTCCATTGTTTTCATTCAAACTCTGTTCTGTACATTCTAATTCCGTTTTTTTCATTCTAATTCCGTTGTTTTCATTCAAATTCCACTGTTTTGATTCAAATTCTGTTCTGTACATTCTGCTTCAGTTGTTTTGATTCAAATTCTGTTCTGTTCATTCAAATTCCGTTGTTTTCATTCAAACTCTGTTCTGTACATTCTAATTCCGTTGTTTTGATTCAAACTCTGTTCTGTTCATTTTAATTCCGTCGTTTTCATTCAAACTTTTCTGTACATTCCAATTCTCTTGTTTTCATTCAAATTCCACTGTTTTCATTCAAACTCTGTTCTGTACATTCTAATTCCGTTGTTTTCATTCAAATTCTGTTCTGTACATTCTACTTCAGTTGTTTTCATTCAAACTCTGTTCTGTACATTCTAATTCCGTTGTTTTCATTCAAACTCTGTTCTGTTCATTCTAATTCCGTTGTTTTCATTCAAACTCTGTTCTGTACATTCCACTTCTGTTGTTTTCATTCAAATTCCATTGTTTTCATTCAAACTCTGTTCTGTACATTCCAATTCTGTTGTTTTCATTCAAATTCCATTGTTTTCATTCAAATTCTATTCTGTACAATCTAATTCCGTTGTTTTCATTCAAACTCTGTTCTGTACATTCTAATTCCGTTGTTTTCATTCAAATTCTGTTCTGTACATTCTACTTCAGTTGTTTTCATTCAAACTCTGTTCTGTATATTCCAATTCTGTTGTTTTCATTCAAATTCCACTGTTTTCATTCAAACTCTGTTCTGTTCATTCCAATTCTGTTTTCATTCAAATTCCATTGTTTTGATTCAAACTCTGTTCTCTACATTCTAATTCCGTTGTTTTCATTCAAACTCTGTTCTGTACATTCCACTTCTGTTGTTTTCATTCAAATTCCATTGTTTTCATTCAAACTCTGTTCTGTACATTCCAATTCTGTTGTTTTCATTCAAATTCCATTGTTTTCATTCAAATTCTATTCTGTACAATCTAATTCCGTTGTTTTCATTCAAACTCTGTTCTGTACATTCTAATTCCGTTGTTTTCATTCAAATTCTGTTCTGTACATTCTACTTCAGTTGTTTTCATTCAAACTCTGTTCTGTACATTCTAATTCCGTTGTTTTCATTCAAACTCTGTTCTGTTCATTCTAATTCCGTTGTTTTCATTCAAACTCTGTTCTGTATATTCCAATTCTGTTGTTTTCATTCAAATTCCACTGTTTTCATTCAAACTCTGTTCTGTTCATTCCAATTCTGTTTTCATTCAAATTCCATTGTTTTGATTCAAATTCTGTTCTCTACATTCTAATTCCGTTGTTTTCATTCAAATTCTGTTCTGTACATTCCAATTCCGTTGTTTTCATTCAAACTCTGTTCTGTTCATTCCAATTCTGTTGTTTTCATTCAAATTCCATTGTTTTGATTCAAATTCTGTTCTCTACATTCTAATTCCGTTGTTTTCATTCAAATTCTGTTCTGTACATTCCAATTCCGTTGTTTTCATTCAAATTCCATTGTTTTGATTCAAATTCCGTTCTGTACATTCTACTTCAGTTGTTTTCATTCAAACTCTGTTCTGTACACTCTAATTCCGTTGTTTTCATTCAAATTCCGTTGTTTTGATTCAAATTCCATTGTTTTGATTCAAATTCTATTCTGTACAATCTAATTCCGTTGTTTTCATTCAAACTCTGTTCTGTACATTCTATTTCCGTTGTTTTCATTCAAACTCTGTTCTGTACATTCTAATTCTGTTGTTTTCATTCAAACTCTGTTCTGTACATTCCAATTCTGTTGTTTTCATTCAAATTCCATTGTTTTGATTCAAATTCTGTTCTGTTCATTCAAATTCCGTTGTTTTCATTCAAACTCTGTTCTGTACATTCCACTTCTGTTGTTTTCATTCAAATTCCACTGTTTTCATTCAAACTCTGTTCTGTTCATTCCAATTCTGTTGTTTTCATTCAAATTCCATTGTTTTGATTCAAATTCTGTTCTCTACATTCTAATTCCGTTGTTTTCATTCAAATTCTGTTCTGTACATTCCAATTCCGTTGTTTTCATTAAAATTCCATTGTTTTCATTCAAACACTGTTCTGTACACTCTAATTCCATTGTTTTCATTCAAATTCCGTTGTTTTCATTCAAATTCCATTGTTTTGATTCAAATTCTATTCTGTACAATCTAATTCCGTTGTTTTCATTCAAACTCTGTTCTGTACATTCTATTTCCGTTGTTTTCATTCAAACTCTGTTCTGTACATTCTAATTCTGTTGTTTTCATTCAAACTCTGTTCTGTACATTCCAATTCTGTTGTTTTCATTCAAATTCCATTGTTTTGATTCAAATTCTGTTCTGTTCATTCAAATTCCGTTGTTTTCATTCAAACTCTGTTCTGTACATTCCACTTCTGTTGTTTTCATTCAAATTCCATTGTTTTCATTCAAACTCTGTTCTGTACATTCCAATTCTGTTGTTTTCATTCAAATTCCATTGTTTTCATTCAAATTCTGTTGTTTTCATTCAAATTCCGTTGTTTTGATTCAAATTCTGTTCTCTACATTCTAATTCCGTTGTTTTCATTCAAACTCTGTTCTGTACATTCTAATTCCGTTGTTTTCATTCAAACTCTGTTCTGTTCATTCTAATTCCGTCGTTTTCATTCAAACTGTTCTGTACATTCCAATTCTGTGTTTTTCATTCAAATTACACTGTTTTGATTCAAATTCTGTTCTGTACATTCTGCTTCAGTTGTTTTTATTCAAACTGTGTTCTGTACATTCTAATTCCGTTGTTTTCATTCAAATTCCGTTGTTTTCTTTCAACCTCTGGGCCCTATTTCAGGAAGCCGGTTTAGTGCAAAGTCTGACTAAGTATACCCTGAGTTAACGAAAACTCTGATTTTCCGGTTTCACAAAGCGAGTTCAGCTGAAGCCTGAGTGAGTCACTATGACGACACACTCCGTGAAGCTAACCTGCCCCCTAGCAGGTTTACTACAACTAACCCTGACTGTCCCCGCCTCTTTGTCGGAAACCTGACAGTAGGAAGTGTCAGACATGGCGTGTCCCTTCCTTGAAGAGCCAGTAGATCTTGAAGCCCAAATACTCCGCAGAGCTCTCCGCCGGGAGAGAGTGATCAGAGCGCGTATGGACATTTTATCATTACCTGATGATTTCCTGTGCGAACGTTACCGTTTCTCAGCACAATCAATAAGTTATTTGGATAACATCCTCAGGCCATATATTGCGCATGTGACACATCGCGGACATGCGCTCAGTCCATTACATATTCTTTGTACCGCACTCCGTTTCTTTGCAAACGGGAGCTTTCTGTACAATATTGGTGACGCTGAGCACGTTTCCAAGGCTACCGTCTGTCGGGCAGTCAGGAATGTTACAGTAGCACTGAAACGTCTCCTGCACTCGTTTGTGGTGTTCCCCGGTCACAGACCCACAAGATTCATCAAAGAGGGATTCCACAAAATTGCAGGTATCAGGATGAATAAAACTCAATGCATGATGTGGTGATACGTGAACTACCACTCAAATGGTACATAAATTTCCAGGGTTCCCAGGCGTGATTGGCTGTATAGATGGCACCCACATTCCAATCATTGCACCCTCAGCAAATGAAGGAGACTATGTGAACAGGAAGTCCTTCCACAGCATTAATGTACAGGTACATAGTTCCCAGTAGCATTTCAAACTAACAAATTATTTCATTATAGTAATGGATGCTAATTTGTGTTCTCTGCACTGTGAAGATCATATGTGATGCTGCCAACATTATCACAAATGTGGAAGCCAACTGCTCAGCCTCTGTGAGTGGTGGTGGTGGAGGACCCCCACCTGTTTGTCGGGCCTCCGCTTTTTTTCTGTTGGCTGTGACGGCACACATTTGGGCATACAGAGTAGGCAAATGTGTACTTGTGATGTGCTCAGATAATTTCAATATGTGCTTACAGGAGGTATATTACTGTAGCCTCTAACTGCAATTGATTTACATAGGACACACAGACCAAGCACTATGGCTCATAATACAATTGCACCTTACCTGTTTGGACTATGTTTTTATACTTCATTTTTACTTGCTGCCAGGTACGTTTGGGGCCTGTTGGGTTGCACCTGCGCTCACATCACATCACAACATAAAATGTATGACATAGGCAATGAAATGACATATACTGAGATGACGTGTTAAATGGGTGGTGATCCCTAGATCAATGTTTAGATTAACACTCACGCATTGACTCTGTCGGTTATGTTTTGCCATGCATGCTCCCTTTCCTTTGCAGCTGCGGCTGTGTTACTTTTTTTCTGCATGATGTGCATGCTGTCGGCATATGCTGCCATCAGAATTTCCGCCTCAAGCGCTGTGAAATACGTCGACCGCGCCTTCTTTCCCTCCGTCTCCATGGTGACTCGCTTAATCTGTGCTCCACTAATCGGGGCTTTATGTATCCTCGTGCGCGCGCTTGACTTGGGGTTGTAGCAACTCCGCGTTGATTGAACTAATTGTTATCAGCCTTTCTGAAACCGAATATTCCGAGTTGGACAGTTCGGGGTTACTCAACCGTGAGTATCGTTTTTCACTCGGGGTTTTCTAAACCGGCTTCCTGAAATAGGGCCCTGGGCAACGGAATTTGAATTTCATTCAAATTCCGTTGTTTTCTTTCTAATTCTGTTTCTTGTTTTAAACTTCCATTGTTTTCATTCAAATTCTGTTGTTTTCATTCAAATTCCGTTGTTTTCATTCAACCTCTGGGCCCTATTTCAGGAAGCCGGTTTAGTGCAAAGTCTGACTAAGTATATCCTGAGTTAACGAAAACTCTGGTTTTCCGGTTTCACAAAGCGAGTTCAGCTGAAGCCTGAGTGAGTCACTATGACGACACACTCCGTGAAGTTAACCTGCCCCCTAGCAGGTTTACTACAACTAACCCTGACTGTCTCCGCCCCTTTGTCGGAAACCTGACAGTAGGAAGTGTCGGACATGGCGTGTCCCTTCCTTGAAGAGCCAGTAGATCGTGAAGCCCAAATTCTCCGCAGAGCTCTCCGCCGGGAGAGAGTGATTAGAGCGTGTTTGGACATTTTATCATTTCCTGATGATTTTCTGTGCGAACGTTACC
The DNA here is from genome assembly GCF_057381915.1 of Diplotaxodon limnothrissa. Lineage (NCBI taxonomy): Eukaryota > Metazoa > Chordata > Actinopteri > Cichliformes > Cichlidae > Diplotaxodon > Diplotaxodon limnothrissa. The sequence continues at coordinate 9,390,800 of NC_140612.1, read as the reverse complement.
GTTTCTCAGCACAATCTATAAGTTATTTGGATAACATCCTCAGGCCATATATTACGCATGTGACACATCGCGGACATGCTCTCAGTTCTGTACATATTATTTGTATTGCACTTCGGTTTTTTGCAAACGGGAGCTTTCTGTATAATATTGGTGACGCTGAGCACGTTTCCAAGGCTACCGTCTGTCGGGCAGTCAGGAATGTTACAGTTGCACTGAAACGTCTCCTGTACTCGTTTGTGGTGTTCCCCGGTCATAGACCCACAAGATTTATCAAAGAGGGATTCCACAAAATTGCAGGTATCAGGATGAACAAAACTTAATTCATGATGTGGTGATATTTGAACTACTACTTAAATTTTACATTTATTTTCACGGTTCCCAGGCGTGATTGGCTGTATAGATGGCACTCACATTCCAATCATTGCTCCTTCAGTAAATGAAGGAGACTATGTGAACAGGAAGTCTTTCCACAGCATTAATGTACAGGTACATAGTTCCCTGTAGCATTTCAAACTAACAAATTATTTCATTATAGTAATGGATGCTAATTTGTGTTCTCTGCACTGTGAAGATCATATATGATGCTGCCAACATCATCACAAATGTGGAAGCCAAGTGGCCAGGCTCTGTCCATGACTCACAAATATTCCGTGAATGTACACTGAGCACAAAATTTGGACATGGTGAGTTGAGAATACTTTAAAATATATAAAGACCAATTGCTACAGGGACATTTGAACTGAAGTGTATCCTTCTGTCTTAGGAGAGTTCACTGGCTACTTGCTTGGTGATAGGGGGTATCCATGTTTACCCTATTTGCTTACCCCTTACCCTGACCCTGAACCGGGCCCACAGCAGCGATATAATCTGGCTAATTGCAGGACAAGAGCCAGAATTGAAATGACTATCGGAATGCTTAAGGCCCGGTTCCAGTGCCTGCAAAGACTCAGGGTCACCCCAGAAAGGGCATGTGACATTATTGTGGCATGTGTGATTCTTCACAACATTGCCACAATTAGAGGAGAACACTGTCCTTCTGAACCAAACATCAGCAGTGATCCAAACCATGAACATCCTGACCCTCGCACGGACATACAAGATGGAAGAGCAGTCAGAGACACCATATGTCACAATCATTTCTTTTGACCCATCACCTCAACATGTTGAAAGAAGAATAAACAGATTTTTTGTTCAACTGGCTTTATTGGTCGCCTGTATTTCCTGTACACAAAGTATTACAAGATGTAAACCTCATAAAGTGTCTCTGTTGCTTCCTCCTCTGTAACAGCTGTCAATGTTTCTTCATTATTTTCCTGTAGTAAAGAAATAAACAACATTGCTGTTCTACTGTAAACTCATATAATCTGTGGAGTATTAAGAGTACTCACAACTGCATGTTGGTCTGGCTCAACAGGAGGCTGCACCAGATGCAGTACACCATCACCATCAACTGATAGAATATGAGGTTCATACAGGTCACTTATAACTTACAAGGGACCAAATGGCAATTAACAAACATACCTATCACCTTACACTTCATTGTCATTATGCTCTCAAAGACAACCAAGACTGAGGGAAGGCAAAATCAGTAGGAAAATAACTTCACTACAAAATACTCCATTATGGTAAAGAGTTTATCAAATGAATGAGTAGCACTGCAAAGGTGACTGTGAAGAAAGGATGTATGCACATCATGTATTATTTTGAATTTACCCCCTATGTAGGCACTTCTGTCTTGCGGGGTTATTGACTCAGAGGATGTCCCCGCAGAGATGCCTTCGGCCACAGGGCGCCCACTGTTTTGGCTGAGGGCCAACTGCTCAGCCTCTGTGAGTGGTGGTGGTGGAGGACCCCCACCTGTTTTTCGGGCCTCCGCTTTTTTTCTGTTGGCTATAACGGGCCACATTTGAGCATACAGAGTAAGCAAATATGTACTTGTAATGTACTCAGATAATTTCAATAAGTGCTTACAGAGGGGAAATTAATGTAGCCTCTAACTGCAATTGATTTACATAGGACAAACAGACCAAGCACTATGGCTCATAATACAATTACACCTTACCTGTTTGGACTATATTTTTATATTTCATTTTTACTTGCTACCAGGCACGTTTGGGGCCTGTTGGGTTGCACCTGCGCTCACATCACGTCACAAAATAAAATGTATAACATAACAAATAAAATAACATATGATAAAATAACGTGTTAAATGGGTGGAAATCCCTAGATCAATGTTTATATTAACACTCACGCATTGACTCTGTCGGCTATGTTTTGCCATGCATGCTCCCTTTCTTTTGCAGCTGTGGCTGTGTTACTTTTTTCCGCGGAATTTGCATGTTATCGGCATATGCTGCCATCAGAATTTCGGCCTCAAGCGCTGTAAAATACATTGACCGCGCCTTCTTTCCCTCCGTCTCCATGATGACTCGCTTAATCTGTGCTCCGCTTATCAGGGCTTTATGTATCCTCGTCCGCGCGCTTCACTTGGGGTTAAAGCAACTCCGCGTTGATTGAACTACTTGTTATCAGCCTTTCTGAAACCGAATATTCCGAGTTGGACAGTTCGGGGTTACTCAACCCTGCGTATCGTTTTTCACTCTGAGTTTTCTAAACCGGCTTCCTGAAATAGGGCCCTGGTCTGTACATTCTAATTCCGTTGTTTTCATTCAAACTCTATTCTGTACATTCCACTTCTGTTGTTTTCATTCAAATTCCGTTGTTTTCATTCAAATTCCGTTGTTTTCTTTCTACTTCTGTTTTTGTTTTGAACTTCCATTGTTTTCATTCAAATTCTGTTGTTTTCATTCAAATTCCATTGTTTTCATTCAAATTCTGTTCTGTACATTCTAATTCCGTTGTTTTCATTCAAACTCTGTTCTGTACATTCTAATTCCGTTTTTTTCATTCAAACTCTGTTCTGTACATTCAAATTCTGTTGTTTTCATTCAAATTCCATTGTTTTGATTCAAATTCTGTTCTCTACATTCTAATTCCGTTGTTTTCATTCAAACTCTGTTCTGTACATTCTAATTCCGTTGTTTTCATTCAAACTCGGTTCTGTACATTCTAATTCTGTTGTTTTCATTCAAACTCGGTTCTGTACACTCTAATTCTGTTGTTTTCATTCAAACTCTGTTCTGTTCATTCTATTTCCGTTGTTTTCATTCAAACTCTGTTCTGTACATTCTAATTCCGTTGTTTTCATTCAAACTCGGTTCTGTACATTCTAATTCCGTTGTTTTCATTCAAACTCTGTTCTGTACATTCAAATTCTTTTGTTTTCATTCAGATTCCATTGTTTTGATTCAAATTCTGTTCTGTTCATTCTAATTCCGTTGTTTTCATTCAAACTCTATTCATTTCATTCAAATTCCGTTCTTTATTTTGAAATTCCGTTGTTTTCATTCAAATGCTTTTGTTTTCATTCTAATTCTACTGTTTTTATTCAAATTCTGTTGTTTTCATTAGCCCTTGTGCTCCCCTTTGGGGCAGCTCCGGACCCCGGTTGTCATAGAGTACCCCTTGGTTGCATTTCGCAGGCCGCACATCAGGGTTGGCTCCCGCGCCCCGTACACCCACGTTTCCCTCCCTGAATGCCAATCCCGTTTCAATTTTTCTCCTTGTTTCGGGCAGGCTCTATGACGTTCGTCCATGGGAGGCCGCTGTTAACCCTTGTGCTCCCCTTCGGGGCAGCCCCAGACCCCGGGGGTCCCAGAGTACCCCACCCTCAGTAGAGACAGGTGAATGAAAATGAAAAAAAAAAACAGAACGATCATTTGGGGTCGTCAAGTGCCCCAGAGCAATTCTAATGGGTTTCGTCAGGGGATCGGGAAAGAAAACGTAGCACTTGGGGGGCCGCGCACAGAAGCTGCTGTGGCAGCGTGGGGGTCATTGATACCCCAGTACATGAAAATGAAGCATAATCACAATAATGATAATAATAATAATTATAAGAAGAAGAAGAATACAACACACAGACGCTTCTGAGTTTTATTTTATTTTATTTGAAATTACACTCACGATACAACTGAGGAAATCTGGAAGGCAAAATAAAAGTCAACAACGGGGTTGAATCAGCCTTTCAAGACAAACGAATCTCAGTAGATATGTCAAGAACAGGGGCCCGTTCTTCGTACCTCGCTAAGTAGGTTAGCCGGATTAGATTGTTGACGATTTCGCGTGATCCTGGATCAGTCGGTTCCCCGAAGCTCATCCGGGACTTGCTGTCATAGCAACAGAGCCGTAAGCGTAAACCTGCTCGGGAGCAGGTTTACTTTATGTAAACAGGATTAGATCGCGGCCACGCAGGTATGTCCGCTTCATTTATACGAAAGCAACAGCGATATTTTTCCACTGTTTCACCATAAATAAATATTATCAATGTAACTAAAGATAATGCAGCACTTGATCCTTTTATTGATGTCACACAGATACATACAGGTCATTTCCTAAAAAAGGGAAATGAACTATTAACATTCTATTACATGTATGTGATTATTACAGATGTAATTCATATTTCAGAGTAGTAATTGTAAATTACTTCGTGTAATCAAGATGAGAGACCACGGCTATAAAAGCGAAGGTGGATTTGGGAAGCCTGTCGCAGCCATGTCCTGTCCGTATACGCGACCAACCCATTGCGGAAGGTGCAAGATTGATAAGGAGAGTCCTCAGAATTCAGCGTATATTGCGGGATAGACAGGATCCTTTAGCTCAGCGCGACAGTGTGCTCATAGAGAGATATCGATATTCCCGTGAGGGTATTATTTACTTAACCAACTTGTTGACGAGGGGGTGCAGGACCACCACCTGTCTTTTTTTCCTCTGCCCTTTTCTTGGTTGCTGTTATGAACAAACTAACAGAGTATTACAGGCCAGTATTACCTTGCCAAGAGACGCAAAGCAATCTAAGAGATAAATATTACCATTCTGTAGAATACTCCTGTATTCCACTTTTACTTGTTCCCATGTTCTTGTGGGTCCTGTTGTGGCTCTAATGTGAAAGGGGATATAATATAACATATTATAATATAATATAATGCCATATGATATTGGACAATATAGTGTCATATGATAGATCTACCCTACCGCCTACTGGTGTTGGCCAGAGGGGCCGATGGCGCGATATGGCAGCCTGGCTACAACCGTAGCTGCCTCCACCAGTGTGTGAATGTGGGAGTGAATGAATAGTGGTATCGTAAAGCGCTTTGGGTGCCTTGGAAAGCGCTATATAAATCCAATCCATTATTATTATTATTATTAAATTACCTACGAGTTTGATTTGTCAGCAACTTTCTGCCAGCCCTCTCTCCTTGCTTTTGCAGCCTTTGCAGTGTTCTCTTGCGTTTTAATTAAACTCTGAAACTCCTGAAATCCCTCACTCATGAGTTCTTGCTCTGCTGCCGGAAAATACCGAGCACGCCCCTTCGACATTTTCGCCGACCAATCAGCGGGTTGCCGATCAATGTTTCTACTATCGATGCGTAGCCCCTTTTACGACACCCAGTGATGTCACATTCCTGCGTCCAGCTGTAGTAATCGTCAACAGCAGGTGTGTTCGGGGAACCGGATTAGCGAGCTCACGGTTAGCGCGATGATTTGATCTTGGATGTGTCATTTGATCTTGGATGTAGTAAGCGACGTACGAAGAACGGGCCCCAGGTTTACATGAAAAAAAAAAGGTTTACATGAAAAAATATCAACAAACTGTCCGTGTTTCAGGCGCTCGGTGCTGTACAGCGCCTCCTGTGGACGAACGTCATAGAGCCTGCCCGAAACTAGGAGAAAAATTGAAACGGGAGTGGCAGCCACAGAGGGAAATGATTACCTATCCAGGCCATACCATTTAGGGCCATGCGCAATAGGGGGGGTGCGTTTTTAAAACGCCCCCCCCCCTCCCCCCCAGGGCTGTATTTTTGATTACAATATCAACAAACTGTCCGTGTTTCAGGCGCTCGGTGCTGTACAGCGCCTCCGGTGGCTGTGAATACATGATAAAAATGTCACCATAGGATGTGTGCATTGAAAGAATCAGCTTTTCGTGACAAACGAATCTCAGCAATCTCCTTTGTAACACTCTGTGACCAGCCGCAGCTGGCCGATTTTCACCACATCCTCTCCCACCAGTTTGTCGTAGGCCTCGGTGATGGCGTCGAAGATTTTCCTCGCCGATTTCAGCTCATGCAACAGCGTCTCCGCCACGGTGCCGACCTTGACATCGTCCGCTTCCATGTTGCAGTACTCATTGATCACTAGGTCGAGTAGGTGATACACCGCAGTTTTCACAGTACGAGTAAAGATGACGCCCAACCGTCAAGCTCGGCGTCTTGCCGCTCGCTCGCCGCCGCCGCACCACACTCCGCGTCGGACAGTATCTCCCCCTCTTCCGAGGAACTGTCAGTTGAGCCGTCCGAGGAACGGTCCTCCTCGTCGCGACGCAGGGGTGCAGAGTCCATCTTTTTCTATTTATTTATTTTTTGTTGTTTTGTTGTTATAGCGACTTCATAGAACAGCTACAGCATAGGTAAACATTCAGTGAGTAAGTAAGTAAGTAAGTACATAGACTGCATTGGATCTAGAAATCCTAGAAAACAAGTGAAATGAAACTCAGCCTTCATAGTTTAACAAGGAGAAACGGGGTGGGTTTAGCTAAGCGAACATTGACAGTGTGCAATTTAACTGAGAATATCTAAGGGCTCCACCGAGCCCCATGAGAACATAAGATGTAAAGTACGCTCCTGCGCCTAATAATCCCAAGGAGGGGAGGCCGAAGAATTTACACTGCTCCTTCAATTCGATCCTCTCCTCTTCTTCCCTTTTTCTTTGTTCTTCCTCCTTTCTCCCCTTCAGCCTTTCTCCTTCGAGTTTCTTCTGGGCCGCCTTATACATCTCGTCGGTGTAGTGGTTTCCTCCACTGAAATCCACCATTTCATCTATTTCATCCAGAAGACAGCCCCGGAGTGTTGATCACAGCGATATTTCTTCCGTCTTTGCCCTCTGCCTCTTTTCTGAGACAGCCATTGGTGACAGACTCGGGCAAAACGTCTTCTTTGAAAGCGATCGCATCCCCCAGGATGGTGTTTCCGGACGCACTCTTTCCCGATCCTGTTTTACCGACCAGAAGGAATCTCAGTTCTTCACGGGTCGCAGAGCCTGCGGGGTTGGGGAAATGATGGTAACATTTGAATCATTCCAGAAAAAAAACCCCATAAAACACTACGTTACACTAGGCTATTCTTTTGTTATCTTTGTATTGATGTTGACAGCAAGCAGTTTGTCCACATAAAGCAAGTACCACAAGCAGCACACAACCCTGGGATTGCACTTTACCTTTGTATTGATGTTGACAGCGAGCAGTTTGCCCACATAACACCAGTAGCACAAGCAGCACACATCCCTGGATCCGGCCTTTGGTCGGCAACATTTTCAGTAAGCTAAGAAAAGAAGAAAAAAGAGGTGAAATTAAGGCACATTCAAGGAAAGTATTTCAGATCAGATTAGCAAGTTAAACCACACTGAAAATACACGTTGAATAAACCATGGCCCCAAACTGGTTGGTTGTCCCATGTGTTTCCCCCGTAGCTGCTCCAGGCGCACACACAATGAGCCCTGGTTTCGCGACGCAGGCATAGCAACAACCTCCTTCTACTCCTCACTACCTCCTGTGTGTGTGTGTGGGAGGTACTGGGTTCCTCACAGACGGTGGTGTTCGCAAAACCCGCCCTCCCCAAAGCTAAGGGCTCGCCAGCGAGGCCCGTGAGAGCGAGGGTCCGAGGTCCAAACGGAGGTCTGTGTTCGCGTAACCCGCCCTCCGCAGACCTAAGCGTACGCTACCGAGGCGCTTGAGAACGATGTAGAGGGAGCAAGGATGAGGAGGAGGCAAGGAGTGTCTGAAGTCCAAACGGAGGGCGGTGTTCGCGTATTAGGCAGGCCACAGAGCTACTCTTTCACTAGCGAGGCGCTTGAGAACGATGTAGAGGGAGTAAGGAGTACGAGGAGCAATGGAGAGCCCAAGGTCCAACTAGAGAGCGGTGTTCGCAAAACCGGCCATCCGCAGACCTAAGCATACGCTCGCGAGGAGCATAAACGGAGGGCCGTGTTCACATAATGGGCAGGCCAAACGGCTGCTCTTTCACTAGCGAGGCACTTGAGAATGATGGAGAGGGAGCAAGGAGGAGGAGGAGGAGGCACGGAGAGCCCGAGGTCCAACTGGAGGGTGGTGTTCGTGTAATAGGCAGGCCAAACAGCTTCTCTTTCACTAGCGAGGAGCATGAGAGCGATGAAGAGGGAGCAAGGAGGACGAGGAGCAACGCAGAGCCCGAGGTCCAACTGGAGGGCGGTGTTCGCGTAATAGGCAGGCCAAGCAGCTGCTCTTTTACTAGCGAGGTGCAGGAGAATGATGGAGAAGGAGCAAGGAAGACGAGGAGCAACGGAGAGCCCGAGGTCCTATCTTAGGCCCATTTACGCGTAACCCAAGGCCCATCCGGCAAAGCGCTCACCTGCGACGAGCAGGAGAACGGAGCAGAAGGAGGTCATTCTGTTTAATTATGCGTAGGTTGGTTTTGGTGGGTTTTGTGTTCATCAGGCTCTGAGGCCACACAGGAGGACTGTCAGAGCATCGCTCTCTACTTTGAGGGAGAGAAGAAACACCTGCAGGCTGGCAAGTTCTTTCAGAAGTGTGGACAGTACAGCAGAGTAAGAGCAATGAATTCACTCATCAGTCATGTTTAGTTTTATGACTCCTGTTATTCAAACGGCTCTTTTAATTCTGGACAACTGTCAGGCGCTGAAGCACTTCTTGTTGTGCCCTAACACCGAAGACAACCTGGCGATCGAGATGGCGAACGGCATGCCCCCAAGGATTCCCAAGAGGGGGGTGGAAGAGAATCCCACCGGATGGATCAAAGAAATACGACACTTGGCAATGGTAATATGACAACGACCGCGGAATGCATATGAGGAAAGATATGCAAGAACCGACATGGCCTGCGGATCCACCAGGCCAAAATGAAGTATGAGGAGAAGGTGTTGGCATCACAGTGCGCAGGAAGCACACCTGGTGAGACGAAGGAGGAACCAGGCCCAGAGTCACCCCACACTCCCCGGAGCCTCCAGGTGATGCAGGCCCCTGAAGCTCACAAGTCATCAGAACATCGTCGGGTGCAGTGGCCTCAAGCTAGCAAGGAGAAGGAGTGGCTCCAGTTCGACGAAGACGTTGATAAAGCTCATGAGAGAAAGAGGGCAAAGTATTCTGAGTTAGTGGAAGAGTGCCGGAGTAATGACTGGCGGGCAAGATGCCAACCCATCGAAGTGGGATGTCGAGGATTCGCGGGTCAATCCCTTTGCAGGGCATACAAAATGCTAGGCGTCGTAGGGGCTAACCAGGGAAGAGCCATCAAGTTGGTCACCAACGCAGCAGAAGCAGAACTTTGTTCCAGGTTGCTGGAGAGGGAGACATCGTGTCCCATGTGCTCCGAGTGTCTGAGTGCCAGTCAGGTTAAAAAGATCTCCGACTCTTCAAAATAAATGTTCAACTCTTTTTTTTTCAAAAAACATGTTTATTTAAAAAACAAACAAACAAACAAACAAAGTTATAGACCTCTCCAATCCAGGGAACTACATGCACCCAAGCACTCAGCATGAAATACTGTGAACTTACTGCAAAAATGAATTACCTTGTGTTCTATTGTAAATATCTCCTCTGAATACATGCAGTCATTTTACCATCTGCTTCGGACAATCTCACTCTTACATATTAAATTGAATTAAATAAAAAAGAACTTTTTCGTTAGGCAAAAATCTTCGGTGCTGTTAAAGAATACACGGTGACTCACTTTTCTGTTTTTTTTTGAGAAAGTGTTGTTTCATATTAGATCAGCGGCAGTGATGTCACTGTACTCGATCGTACCACAGGTAAGTAAGAATCTGAATCTGTAGATTTTTTTATATTATTTTTCTAATTTAAAATGCAAAAAATACCGAAAGAGTTGCTTTTAGCAGTTCTATGGGTTAAGATGAGCAATTTCGTGGAACAGCGAATGACTTGACATTTAAGTGCATATATCTTGCCACACCACATCATTATAATCAATAAATAGCACACCGATCATCTATGCTGCAAATGCAAATGAAATACAAATGGACAGTAAACAGGGTTTATCTAAATCGTTACACTACACCAACCCTTTACAGTTCACAAAGGGTTTTAATGTATATATTCATACTTGTATTTAAAACAAGTCAAACTTGCATCAACACAAATAAAATCCTCTCCACCTGTCTATGGTAGCCAGTCCTCAAAATATCTCCCAATGTGGCAACACAGATAAAGAGAACACTGGCGTATAAGGTGCTTCTGAATTCTGAATGCTTTTTTTTTCTCAACAGGTTCTTCAGCAATCAGCCTATTATTGCTTCCTACATCAGATTTTTGAGAAACTCCTAAAGGCACATTTAAGAGCCACGTTACTGTGTTTGTATCTGTTCTTACTGCTGTCCTTATTGGTCTGTCTCTCTGTTTCTATCTGCATATTTGTCTCTTTAACTCTTCATCTTTTTTGTTTTGGTCAGTGTGCTTGTTAACCTATAATTTGCCTTTTGTCTCTCTGCTGCCTTTTCTGTGTGTAATAATTTTTGTTTCAACATGACACGCCCCAAATTCAGGCCCTGTACATCTCCCAATCAGGCAAGCAGAAGAACCTGCTGTGTCTGCTTCGGAAGTCTGTCCACCAAAAAAAAGCTAAAAGAAAAAGTAGAATCATTGGATAGCCAGTGGGGGCAAGTGTCCTGAAAAACAGAAATGTTGGCCAGATAATTGATTCTGCCCATATTGCAGTAAGTAAAAATAATTTTGTTTCATATATTATCATTAAGCTGTTATAAGATGTTGCTGGCACATTAACACAGCTCATCATATGTGCTTTTGAGAACGTACAACAATAATTTATCTACTATTTTTTTTTCCAAATCTCTTTACTTGGTTTCCCAGTTTTCTTTTCCATAAAGATGAAAAAGATTCAAATATAACTGATTACATATATACAGTAAAAATTGAACAGAATAAAATACAACAAACAACAAAAGAAAGCTGGACAGAGAATGTTATTTATCGGACTACCAATGAGGCTCAGTGATAGTTTATATCTGTGCTGTATTGAAGAGATCTATAAAAGGTTGCCAGGTTGAATGGAATTCTTCCAACCTCCCCCTAAGTAGGAGTTTAATTCTTTCCAGCTGCAAATGTCTCATTACATCTTGTATTAACGCTGATGTGATAGGATGCACTTTTTGTTTCCAGTTTAGTAAAATTAAACGGCTTCACTCCAAATAAAGCACAGATTGGGTCTGGTTTAACTGGGGTTTTTTTTAGAATCTTAGACAAGGTTTGAAAGACATTATTCCAGTATGTTGTTATACAGGGACAATTCCAAAACATATGCGCCAATGAAGCAGGTTTCTGTTTACATCTTTCGCAGGACGAGTTTACATTGAGGAACATTTTTGACAGTTTTCATTTTCAGTTGCGGATGATAAAGGATTCAGAAAGTTTATTCATGCAGGCCCATATGACAGAGATTATGCATGTTGTTTTTGTTTTCATATTTCAATTTATATTTAATTGTGTTGTGTTTTGCAGTATTTGGTGTTGTTTCACTTTAAATTTGTAAAAGGAAAAAGCTGAACATTTAAATAGTTCAAAGTTGAAATGTGAATAGTTGATTTTTGTATTATATGATTTATTTATTACATTTTATGTGGAAGGAATAAATAAAAGTATATTTACGGTGGCCCCAGTAGACAAAGCACATACAAACTTCAAATCACGTACGAACTCTGAAGCACGTACAAACCCTGAAGCACGTACAAACTCCAAAACACGTAAAAACTCCAAAATACGTACAAACTCCGAAGCACGTACAAACTCCAAAACACGTAAAAACTCCAAAATACGTACAAACTCCGAAGCACGTACAAACTCCAAAACACGTACAAAAGACAACAGAAGTGCTCCAGGATGCTAGGGGCAGTGTTGAGCTTTTGTTACCTAGTGGCTACACAAGCCAGCAAGTACCAACGACCGGATTTGGTGTGTGGTAATAACAGGTAAATGAACTTTTTTTTTATTATTATTTGACTATATATGAATGCTTGTGTATAAATACATAAACAATACACATATGCTTTCATGCTTTCAATTGACTATGTGCACAAGACAATGCTAACTTCCTGGTTTGAGACCGGATGTGGGGTTGTGCATTTCCCGTAGCTTTACTTTGCGGTCAATCGCTACTGCGAAGATATACTCCAAAATCATGTCCAAAACTCGAAAACGGAAAGATTGCGTGAAGTTACAAAGAGCAGAAGGTGGGAACACTCACCGCTGTTGTGTCATAAAAAATCTAATGATCAATTTTGACGTTTAAAGCGTTTAGATCGATCAGTTGTTTACGTCACTCAACACAAGCAGAACTGCATTACTGCATGCAGAAGACACATCGTCCACATTCAGAAGTATCTCTGTATAATGACTGGTCTTATGATTTAAACAGGCAAATGTTCAGCATTCAAACTACAGGTGAAGAATAGTCAAACCAGATGTTTCCCCCATTATGTCGATATCAGCTAGTCAAGTACACACCTACACAGCATGTTAACAAACCGTGAAAAAAGCCACACAAAAAATGAATGATTGCTGGTAACGGTTTCTATACATTAGTATTTACGAAGGGTATGTTGTGACTTACCTTAAAAATTACAGAGGTCCCTCGCTATAACGCGGTTCACCTTTCACCTCGCTGTTTCGCGGATTTTTTAGTGCAAGTTTGCATGCTTTTTTTTTACATCACATTGTGTCCTGCGTCCTGATCACTACAGACGATCTCCTCCGTGACGTCTCTCCTGTACAGTACAGAATTGCTGCATCGATCGCTAGGAGTGTGACTCTGAAGTGCAGTACTGTATGTCCACGATGTCCACGAAACGTTTTGCACCATCAAAAAATAAAATTGGCAACTTGATTTCACCTATCGCTGGTTATTTTTAGAACATAACACCCGCGATAATCGATGGACAGCTGAGCAATATAACATTTGAATCCCTTTTCTCTTTTGCTCCGAGGCGCGGGGGAAAAATATCGACAAGTCGATGAACATCATTTACAGATATATTGGGTAAATGCCCAAGACATCTATAGAAATGTAAATCGCCGCTTGATTCATTCATTTGCTTAACTTGTTTTGGACCGTAAACCAGGCGCGAATAGGACACCGGAAACAAAGCTCCCCAAAGGAGTTTCCACACCGGAAGTAGCATATGCTAACGTGCACATAGTCAATTGTGTAATTTAAGTGATCTAGGTAGCTCTGTTTTGGAAGTTCAGTTCATGCTAGAAATGTGTTTTGGAGTTTGTATGTGCTTTTTGGAGTTTGTACGTGTTTTGTCTCTAGGGGCCACCTCATATATTTATATATAAACATATATAAATAAAACCACTTTTTTTTGTACATCAGTAATTCCTTTTGTGCATAATTTTATATTATTGTTAATAATAAATTAATTAAAGCCGGTTCGGAGCCAAAAGAGCCGGCTCTTTTTAGTGAGCCAAACCGAAAGAGCCGGAAATCCCATCAGTAGTGCGCATTTTTTGCACACGCCGAGTCAGACGCTGTACGCTGCTTCCGGAGCATAGTCATAGGCTGTTCCCATCGATCTCCTCTTCGCTCACAATTTGCAGATAATTGGTGTCGCTACATGATCCATGACAGTGTGAGAGGAGAGAAGCTCCATTTTCTGCTCATTGCGTCTATTTAGAAATGTGGTGTCTTAGCTTTCCATCAATGACTACTTCCGGGTCATAGGTCATTCAACCGCAGCTGTATTTAAAAAGTAATTTTGAAGGGAAAAATAAAATCTAATTTGCTTTTGGTCCTTGCTTTTATATTTAATTTGTTTGCATTGGAGTGTGGCTGTCTGAGAGGAAATACTTTTAAATACTTTTGGAAAAAAAAGTGTGTTTGTGTCTTTTTTCTTTTTTTTAGACATAAAGACCTTTATATAAAGGTCATCGATAGTGACACACAACACCACTCTTTCTTTCCACTTTTTAAACCTGAAAGACACGCTCAAAATCAGAATTTTTGGCTTGAGTTCGTTCAATGCTGAAAATATGAACAAAGGGCGCCACCTGGTGGACAAATAAAAATATTTAAGGCCAAGACTCCAAAGTGTCACCCTCAATTTGGCTATATTCCATTCAACACAGTGCAAATGGCTTGGAATTGAAAAATGCAAAAGCCACAAAATGGTCCCAGGGCCTTTTAAGCATATATATTTAAATCCCAACAGTGGATAGTTTAGTCTGAGTTTCGGCTTTGTTGCTGGAACAATTAGTATTTAAATGATCAAACAATCCTCAAAGAGAGAGAAAGTGAGTAATGTGTGATGCGGACCATTCTGACAGACATTTAGTCATAATGTAAATATCACTGCTCTTAACACACCTGCTATCTATCTATACACAGCTGCAAGAAGAGAATCATTTGGTACTACCATGATTTCACTCAACTTGAATACAACCTGACTAAGCTAATTAACACACATAGTTGTGTTCTTCGAAGGCTGGTATCCTGCAGGTTTTAGATATTACCCTGGGTGAACACACCTGAATCAAATGACTAGTTGATTACCAGGCCTCTGGGGAACTTGTTGAGGAGGTAATTTAGCCATTTAAATCAGCTGTGTTGGCTCAAGGACACATCGACAACCTGCAGGATAGCGGCCCTCGAGGCCTGGAGTTCGACATCCCTACTGTAAGATAACAACTTTACAGTGTATTACTGTGAGTTTGTTACCTTACAGTGTTAAAAAGAAAAGCCAACAGACAAACCCCTCTGAGCAAGCACTTTGGCGACAGTGGGAAGGAAAACCTCCCTTTAATAGGAAGAACCCTCAGCAGAACCAGGCTCAGTTTGGGGCGGCCATCTGCTGCGACCGTTCTATAGGTTTCAACAATCACTGGATTGATTAAAGAGCCATTATGATTTTAACACTAGCCAATCTAAAGTCTCTAATTAGTTTTATGTTTTCCCTACATGATGGAAACTTTGGCTGCCTGCCATTAAATCTTCACTGATAGAGAAATCCTGCTGGGCCTGAAGTTGGCCCAATTGAAAAGGTTTTTGGAGGGAATCAGAGTTAAATAAAGCTGGGGAAGCTGAGGTTTGTATGGTTAAAAAAGGAAAGATTGGTATTTTGCCATGACACACTGACAGAGTGTCCCTCTCCAATTTGTTCCATATGTGTTCCACTGTTTCTCTTTCTGGTGATTGATCTTTTTTTAAGTTTTGTTTTTTGTTTTTTTTGGCTTTTCCTGTGAATTGACAGCATCAGATTCATTCAAAAGGCAAATAGTACGGGACTGGTCCAGGTCAGAATCATCATTAGACTCATCAGACTCACTCTGGCTTTGGCAAAGTGGAGAATCCATTGGGGAAACCACATTTGGTCTGCTGGTGAAACCAAACATTTTGCCAGCGAATGCGAAGAATCGATGTACTTTGGATTTTTTGGCTGCCTTTTTCATGAAAAAGTTAAAATTTCTTTGTTGATGACATCCTGATTTGATACCATCAATAGCAGAATTGTTTTTGCATTTTTGCACCTTTGACATTGTCACGGACCCGGCTCTGGAGGACTCGGGGGTCCGTGAGCAGGATGCATTATTATTAGTATTATTATTATTGGTATTATTATTACTATTATTATTATTATTAGTGCTGTTGTTGTTATTTGGGGATGTGTGTTTTTCTGCACTATGCTGTGTTCTGTGTTCCACTCATATGTAGAGGCAGGGTGTGTACATGTGTGGCTGGAGGATGGAGAACAGCCACATGCAGGCCTGATGGGTGTGGCGCTGCAGGAGGACTGGCCACACCTGAAGTTCCTGCCACACAATTGTTGGTGATCAGGGCTTGTCGGGGGAGCTACTAAGGAGAGTGTTGGAGCTCCCACCAGCGCGGGATCATTAAGCTAGGACTCCAAGTCAGTGTGTAGTATTAGGAAGTGCGGATCGTGTGTGCGCGCGGGTTCAGTGTTTAACGGCTGCTTCTGTATTGTCCTGCAGGTGGAACGAGGGACCAGAAGGGCAGCACGCACAGGGTGTGCAGAAACACAACTGCTGGGAGCACGAGCACGGACGTCGGAGGGGAACACACACATGGGAGTCTAGGGAGCAAAGGGGATTTATTGTGCATCTGTTACCTTCACTGTAAATAAAGTGCACTGTTTGCATCGCAGAACCATGCGTTTTGGGTCCTCCTTCCCCCATATCCCCACGGTCTGCCAGCCAGACCGTGACAGACATAGGAATTTGAAAATCGCCTTGTGTAAGTTTTCAAACTTCTTTAAGGGGATTTTATGAGATACATGCCTGATTTTTGGCCAGACTTTAGTAGACAGCCAGTTGGTGATAGCTGAAATTTTTTCCAGACTGATGACAAAGCCTGATTTTTTTTTACAACATGGATAACAAGTTCCATAATACAGATTTCCACTTAAAATCTGTAGTTTTGTTTCTTTCCCATTCTGTCAATAGTCTGTGAGATGTCACTGTCTCTCCAATGCGCTGGTGTTTTGGGATTGTCAGTTTTTGGTTTTTGTTCCGGGTCCGGATCAGAGTCATCATTAGATTCCTCCTTGGGGCTTTGTCTCCTGGTGCAGCAAAACATTTTCCAAATGAATGCGAAAAATCGACGTACCTTGGATTTTTTGGCTGCCTCGTCTATGAAAATTTTAACAACTTCGTCGAGGCCTGGATCAAATCTCATATTTTCCAGAATAGATCTTGCAGGCGACCTTTTACACAGGGCCTTGAAAATCGCCTTGTTGAAGTTTTTGAATTTTGCTAAGGGCATTTTATAAAAGTCATACGTGATTGCATCCCAGATTTTCGCAGTAAGCCGGTTGGAGATAGCTAAAAGTAATTCCTCACTGATGACGTTCCCTGCAAAACAAGTTCATACACACAGATTTTCACCAAAAATCTGTATTTTTCTTTCTGTTGAAACAATTCTAACGGATGGATATAATTTGCTGCCAAAACAATTTTTTTGGAATATTAAGGCAACTGTTTTGTCAGCCCCAGGTTTCTGTGGATTAATTAAATCGAGTAAATCAACTCCCGGTTTGCGTTTGCTAAGACTAGTGCAAATTGATTTAGCAATACTGGCAAAATGTTCCTGTCTTTCTAGGCCTAAAGGTAAATCATTTCCCTCGAGTTGAGGCCCAACTAAATCCAAAAGATGTTTTTGGAGAGAATAGGAAGGCTCGTACTCTGATATCTTCGCAAGCTGCGAAATAAAAGCTTGAATAAGTCTTTTCAGCCATGCCTTATCCTCTTCTTTTTTTGCATCCCACTGGTTTTTCAGTGGCCCGCAGGCTTCAAGTTTAACAGAGGATTTATTTGGGGTTACATAATTTTCCAAAGAGGTTTCTCCTTCTGCAGAACTGTCCTGGATAACTGTTAGCAGTTTAATTAGACAGCTGATTATAAAATCCATGTGCACTTCCGGATCTATTGTGTTTGAATTTGTTTCAGAATTTAGAGATGCTCTTCTATCTATGTCATGTTCCATTGTTTCTTCCATTGTGTTTAAATCTGTGTCTCTTTGTTGAGAATTTAGATTCGCTTTGTTGAAGACAGGGTTGAACTTCTGTTCATAGCTTTTGATGCTAAAGGTGTCAAGTAAATGGTTGAACCATACAACTTTCTTGACTATTTAAGGATGTTTTTTAAGATGTTAGGAGCCACCCTCTTAACAAATCTCTTCTGTGACATCACGCTGTCCTTTCATCTGTGTCAGCCGAACGTCAGACTGGCACCGCCCACTTCAATAAAATCAACTAAACTTAATCTTAATTCTAACCAATATAAAAACCATCTAATAGATCACATTAGTCTTGATACAACCTCTGCCATCACATTTGATCAATCCCTTTGGGCTCCTTTGATCGGCTTCATCACCTAGTGGGGGTGGGGGGTCATGGTTTGGTCCTGCCTTCGCTATTGTGGTTGATATGGGGGTAGGGATGGCCTTAGGGCGTCTGGGGAGTCCCTAGGGACGTTTCCCTAGAGGGCCTAACCTGGGGGATGTGGCCATGACCTGGTTAGGAGCTCTAGGGGCTCTTAGATGGTGTTTTCCTTGTGGCTGCGTACAGCGGAGATGGGGGAGGGTCTGTGCTGGCGGACGTTGGTTACTGGCCTGGTAGCCTGGCTGCCCCTGGGAGGGTCCGGGACAGGCGTGGAGGCTTGGGGGTCTGGGGGTGCTCCGCCCCCCGGTCTGGGGTGCTGGCCGGGCCTTGGGGGCTTGGGTCCTGGCTGTTATGTCGCCGGAGCAGTGGGCGGGTGGGTGCATGGGGGCTCAGCCCCAGTGCAGGGGACCTCTGGTGCATCGGCCCAATTAGGGGGCTCTCTAACTGGTGGGGAGGTTGTTATATCTTTGCAGGTGGTCTCCTCACTACAGGAGCTCACTCTGCAGGTGGGGGGAGAGATATAGGAGAGGTGGAGAATGAACTCAACCTGGGTGTCTATTGTCTTGTGTAGTTTGGGAGATGATTGGATGATGGGGTGGGTGCAGTTTTCTCTGGGGTGGTGTCGGGTGGGCTGCCCCGGACTCTGTGGGGTTGGGCGGTGCTGCTGCTGCGGGCCCCAGTCCGGATGGGCCTGGGCCCCCTTGCCCTGGTGGGTTCCAGAGTTGGGGGTGCCTACTGGGGTAAGCGGGGGAACTGGCCCCAGGGAGGGGCCGATTGCCCCTCCCTTTCTTCCCTCCCCATCCTCAGCTGCCTCCCTATTCCAGCTCTACAACACCCACCCACACACGCAGGGCTTGGGGTGCAGGTTTGTCACCAGGGTGCAGTGGAGGCACTCCCCCTCTGTCCCCTTCTGGCCGCCTGTGCCTCAATTTTATTCTGCAACCTAGACATTCACATTATTCACACTCTCACATAACACATACATATAGGGCCTTGAGGGTGGGCACGTTTTACAGCATCCAGAGGATGGTCGGTGTACTCCAACCCACCTCTGGCGCTGGTGCCCTACCCTCAATTTTAAATGCATTTAGACACTAAGGGTTTTCGGGAGGAGCCGTGCTGCTCTCTGAGAGGAAGCAAGTACCATGCTCTCCTGAGTTTTAAATGCAACGCTCTTTACAACAGCACACAGCAACACTACATATGAGCGGGCGTAGAGAGGTTTGAGGTCTTCACTCACCCCGGTTCTGTTAGCCGTCAGGGCTGGGGGGCTGGGAGGAGGTGCTGGCCGTCAGACTGGGGTCTGGGATGCGGGGCCTCCCTGCTACTGCAGATAAGGAGGTGGCCCGCTTGCCTCCACCCCAGAGAGAAGGGTTACACCTCCTGGGTCTAGGTGCGGCTTGCCCCTCTGAGGGCGGGGGTACCTGGACCTGGGATATAGAGTATGTTTGGGGAGTGCGACTGTCTGTGCAGTGTCTATTTGTGTCTGTCTACACGTTGGGTGAGTGCCGAGTATTTGGTTGTGCATATGGGGTGGGAATTAGGGCTGCACGATTTTGCATAAAATGAGAATCACGATTTTTTGGCTTAGAATTGAGATCACGATTCTCACGATTTTCTTTTCCAGTATAAATATTTATTGCACTTATTAACTGCACATCAACTTCGTAACAGTTGAGACTGAACATAAAACAATAACTAAACATAAAAACAACAAATGTCTCACGTTTTGTTGTTGCCGCAAAATGTTGTACTGCTTGAAATTCCATCTCCACTCGACACTGCATGTACAGAGCAGGTAGTGCAACAATAGAAAAATAGTTGCGGGACGGCACTGTGTAGCGTTTGTCTAGGGTGTTGATCATTTTCCTAAATCCCTCGTTTTGCACAGTGTTGATGGGAGCCATATCTTCAGGTGATAAGTGATAGCCTCCGTAATTTCTTTGAGTTCGACGTGTATAGGGAAGCGCTGTATAAGGTTCCCGTTATTGGTGTTTGGGTGGTTGACCGGAACGGATTTTCTCCTGTCACTTTCTCGTCATCCCTGACATGCTCTCCGTTGTTTTTTCCCTGCTAATATTAGCATCACACGGCACAGCTTCTGTATCACGTGGTATAAGGCTCCGCCCTTGTCATTTGTTGAGCAGGAAGAGTGAGCGCTTGTTTTCATGCAGAGTACGTACCGGTGGCTGATGCCCTCAGACGTTGGTGTGTTGGTGGTCCTTGTCGTCTGGGGCTGGGCGCTCATGTATGTACCGGCTCACTCCTGGTGGCCGATTGGCAGGGCCGGGCGCCTGTGGCCCGGCTGGGCTCCTTCCGGGGGGTGGGATGCCCTCAGGCCTCTGGCCTCTGGGCCTGAAGCTCGGTCCTCTCTGGCACAGCTGGCTGCCGGCAGAGCCCGCGGGCACGCCACTGCAACCCCCTCTGGCCTCTGTTCCGTAGCTGCTGGGTGACCTCTCGTTTGGGGCTCTACTCAGCTCTTCCCAGGAGGAAGCTGCTTCATACCCTGGTGGACGGGGCTATGGCTCCCCACACTCCCTAGCAGATCGTTACATGGAGAAACCTTTGGAATACAAGCATGCTGATCCACACAGGTGTACACACGGGTGTTCACAGACGCGGACTACAGCTTTCTTGGCTGCTGCCTCAAAGCACATTGTGCGCTGTCTATCTTGCGTGCTGCACAATATCGTTTAATATTTAGTATCTACTGTTATCTACTGCTAGCTAGTTTATTGTGATGGTGCTGTTTTTTTTATTATGTTGCTCTTTGTTGTTTGCTTTCTCTTCTGTTTTTTTTTTCTCCATACAGGTGATCCAGGTGTTTTGTTGTTTTTTTCTTTCTTTCTTCCCCCCTTTCTCACCGTCTCTTCTCCCCTTTGGTTTTCTTTCTCTCCCTCTCTTTCTTTCATTCTTTCTCCCTGTCCTATCCCCCAGTCATGTCTGTCCCGTTTGTAGCAACTGAAAATAAAATAAATTCATAATTATAATAAAGGTCAATCAAATGGACCAATATGGCAAGGCCATGATGATCCACTTGGTAAAATAAATCCGCTTGGCATCTTTCTTGGCCTTAAGACAACAATTCTGATGGCTAAAGATCCAAATGGGACACAAAAAAAAGGAAAAAAAAATCAACTACACTGTTGCTTAGCAACCCCTTCGGAGCCACCTGCTTGAACAACACGTTCTCACTCCCAGCTCGTCAAATGTGTGACGCATGGTCAGGCTCCCTCTGCTTTACTTATCGATGCGCAGGGTACCCCCCTTGCGTCGAGAATTGACGTCCAGGGTCCTCTTATTGAATACTATAGAGCTTCCTAAACGTTGTTTATTGACGACAAGAGATTGCCGCAGAAGAGCCTGTTGTCCGTATATTTATACATTTCCGAAATCACATTGTAGTGACGTATATAGAACACAATAAATTATACCATGTAAGAAACTACCTGAGAAACAGCAGATAAATTAATTATAGGCTATTACTTTTGTATCGTTTATTGCATTTATGGAGGGAGAGGTGTATGCTGGGTAATGGCACAGCTAGTGAGTAGGTGACTTTATTCACCCGCTTCGGATGTGTTCAGTCCATCAGGCGTTATAAGCAGAAATCAGTCCCATAGATATGGGCCATCTCCACCTGCTAGATTGTTCAGAAGGTTGTTATCATCCATCCAGATGGAGGATCACTAACAGGAGCGTGGGAAGACTCCAGAATCCACTCTGGCTGGTAGGGCTGCTCGATTATGGCAAAAACGATAATCATGATTATTTTCACTGAAATTGAGATCTCGATTATTTGACGATATTTATTTAACCCTTTAAGACCTACCATAGAACCAAGTCCGCCAGAGCTTATATTATTTTTTTACATGTTGTAGTGCCATTTGTGAGAGCATTTCAAGTTGCTATACATCAATACAACTGTTATAGCCCATATTTTAATAATATGTATGCATTAAGTCCATAGTAACTACATTAATTGCAAAAAAGTGCAATAAACTACAAAAAAATTGAAAATCGTTTTTGTTTTGTTTTTTACATACAGGGAGTGCAGAATTATTAGGCAAGTTGTATTTTTGAGGAATAATTTTATTATTGAACAACAACCATGTTCTCAATAAACCCAAAAAACTCATTAATATCAAAGCTGAATGTTTTTGGAAGTAGTTTTTAGTTTGTTTTCAGTTTTAGCTATTTTAGGGGGATATCTGTGTGTGCAGGTGACTATTACTGTGCATAATTATTAGGCAACTTAACAAAAAACAAATATATACCCATTTCAATTATTTATTTTTACCAGTGAAACCAATATAACATCTCCACATTCACAAATATACATTTCTGACATTCAAAAACAAATCAGCGAACAATATAGCCACCTTTCTTTGCAAGGACACTCAAAAGCCTGCCATCCATGGATTCTGTCAGTGTTTTGATCTGTTCACCATCAACATTGCGTGCAGCAGCAACCACAGCCTCCCAGACACTGTTCAGAGAGGTGTACTGTTTTCCCTCCTTGTAAATCTCACATTTGATGATGGACCACAGGTTCTCAATGGGGTTCAGATCAGGTGAACAAGGTGGCCATGTCATTAGTTTTTCTTCTTTTATACCCTTTCTAGCCAGCCACGCTGTGGAGTACTTGGACGCGTGTGATGGAGCATTGTCCTGCATGAAAATCATGTTTTTCTTGAAGGATGCAGACTTCTTCCTGTACCACTGCTTGAAGAAGGTGTCTTCCAGAAACTGGCAGTTTTTCCAGCATCCAGGCTGGAAAAACTGATCAGGAGGGCTGGCTCTGTGGTCGGCATGAAGCTGGACACTCTGGTGACAGTGGCAGAGAAAAGGACACTAAAGAAACTGATGGACATTATGGACAATGCCAGGCATCCTCTGCACACGGCCATTAACAACCAGAAGAGTCTGTTCAGTGACAGGTTGCTTCTCCCCAAGACAAGAACTAACAGACTTAAAAACTCCTTTGTCCCACACGCCATCAAACTGTTTAACTCCTCCCTGGAGGGGAGAGGGAGGGGAAACAGGAGGACAAAGGAGGGGGGAACAACTAAGCTGTAGTGCCTCTTCACCCCACTGTGCAATACCTTTTGTGCAATACTTTTGTAAATAGTCAACAGTGCAATAGACCTCAATACTCGAAATGTGCAATTCATTCACTTGTATTTTTATTTTTTATTCCTATTTATTCTATTTATCCCCTTCGTATATTTTATTTATATTGTCTCTGTATTTATATGTGTGTGTGTGTGTGTGTGTGTGTGTGTGTGTGTGTGTGTGTGTGTGTGTATATATATATATATATATATATATATATATATATAATATTCTGGAACTCTGGAACTTCTGTCGGTGCTGTGCTTTTTGGAAATCGAATTTCCCAGAGGAACCCACCCGAGGGATTAATAAAGTTCTATCTAATCTAATCTAATCTAAGTAGGACTGGGAGTTGAGCTTGACTCCATCCTCAACCCGAAAAGGCCCCACAAGCTCATCTTTGATGATACCAGCCCAAACCAGTACTCCACCTCCACCTTGCTGGCGTCTGAGTCGGACTGGAGCTCTCTGCCCTTTACCAATCCAGCCACGGGCCCATCCATCTGGCCCATCAAGACTCACTCTCATTTCATCAGTCCATAAAACCTTAGAAAAATCAGTCTTGAGATATTTCTTGGCCCAGTCTTGACGTTTCAGCTTGTGTGTCTTGTTCAGTGGTGGTCGTCTTTCAGCCTTTCTTACCTTGGCCATGTCTCTGAGTATTGCACACCTTGTGCTTTTGGGCACTCCAGTGATGTTGCAGCTCTGAAATATGGCCAAACTAGTGGCAAATGGCATCTTGGCAGCTGCACGCTTGACTTTTCTCAGTTCATGGGCAGTTATTTTGCGCCTTGGTTTTTCCACACGCTTCTTGCGACCCTATTGACTATTTTGAATGAAACGCTTGATTGTTCGATGATCACGCTTCAGAAGCTTTGCAATTTTGAGACTGCTGCATCCCTCTGCAAGATATCTCACTGTTTTTGACTTTTCTGAGCCTCTCAAGTCCTTCTTTTGACCCATTTTGCCAAAGGAAAGGATGTTGCCTAATAATTATGCACACCTGATATAGGGTGTTGATGTCATGAGACCACACCCCTTCTCATTACAGAGTTGCACATCACCTAATATGCTTAATTGGTAGTAGGCTTTCGAGCCTATACAGCTTGGAGTAAGACAACATGCATGAAGAGGATGATGTGGACAAAATACTCATTTGCCTAATAATTCTGCACTCCCTGTAGACATGTTGTCCTGGGCTCACTGATGGACAAATGCGTCACCTTTCTACTGTGTCAGAAGAAACAGTCATTTTATCTCATTTCTTTCCTTTTCTTTCTATTTTTTTGCCTGGAAAATATCAGCTACAGGCACTTCGAACAGTTCAGTGACTAAACATGCAGATTTCATGTTATTGAGGGGGGATCTCATTACAGCAAAGTAATAGACTACTTGCACTAGGGCATGTGACGTATTTCCGTTTCCAAATAGTACCGCTTGTGCGTTTCCGGTACGTTTGCTTATCTATCGGTAGCTATGCTAATGTCGCTTCAGAATGAGTATAAAAAGGAAAGTATTTAAAACAGAACATTTTCAAAAACAGGAGAAGAAATACTCCGAGCATTGCTGTGTCCCACTTTGTTCAGCTTCAGCCAAATTTAACGGCATACTAAGTTTTCATGCCTTTCCGACCCATTCCGACTTGAGAAGACAATGGCTGGTGAACATACGCCGGGATCATTTCACGATTACCTCTCACACCAGGGTCTGCTGCAGACACTTTGCCAGTGATCAACTCATAGAGCCAACAACCCTCGATGGTCGAAGGAGGCTTATTAAAGGTACTGTACCAACACTTTTTGAGTGGAATGGCTATAAAGTTGAACCACCGCGGCGTAGTGTTTGGGAGAGAACGGAGCGACGCCCTGAACTAGTTCCTCCTGACGATCAAGAAGAGCACAGTCTTACAAGAGATCATGACTACTGCTCAGTCCCTGAGCCGTCTGCATTGGACATATCTGCATCAGCTGCAGAAGACCTGTCCAAAGACGTGGAGACTCTGAGGAAGGAAATACAGGAGTTACGTGTCCAGCGAGAATTTGGGTTACAGCGTTTTGCTGGCTCCGACACTGACATCCGATTCTATTCAAGCTAACTGTTTAAAATATACCAAGGTCACCATCAGTTAAATTTCGAAAGTTTTTCCAGTCTTAATGAAAACAAAATAGATATTTACTTTTTCTCTGCTGATTGTATGTTTTATGTAGATGCTTTAGTATTTAAACGATATCCTAATGCTACAGGTAAAATACAACACCAAATACTCTTAATCAGACTATTTTATACAGCATACCATTAGCATATTTGTCACAGTTTACATTATTTTTATGTCAGTGTGTAATGTTAATTAATGATTGACACGATGTATGTCTCTCTCGTGAATAGATTTCCAAGCTATGATCATTTGATGGCATTCTGGGTTTTGATTGAGCCTTGCATCTATAAAATGATCCGGGTTTCAAGAGCCAAGTCAGCTGCCAATCGGAACGAAGAAGTGTTGACACCTGCACGCACATCAACAGTAGGTTATGGGTTTGTTGGTAGTTAGAACTAGAGGTGTAATGTTATTGTATTTATGTACAATAACATTACATTATGTACAGTAGCATACATACACAGGTGTATGTATGCTAGACTCAGTATCCTTTACATACATACACCTGTGCACTACAGCACCTCATTGTTTACCCCATGGTACAGTATGGTATGCCTAACCATTACAAAACATTTAGCCAAGAAAAGAATAATTTTACTAGTTCATAGCTTAAGGAGTAACATTTTCCCTTTTGTTTTCACCTTCCAGAGGCAGCTGCTACAGCCAATTGACGAGTTTTTTCTTTTCCTGGTTTTCCTGTCAGTTGGTTTGAAGGAGAGGGACCTGGCACACCGATTTAACATACACCAGTCCACAGTGAGCCGCATTATTGCAACATGGACAAATTTTCTTGCCACTGCACTGGGGTCTCAGTGCATCTGGCTTACACGTGAAGAAGTGCAAGCTTACCTCCCTGAGGAATTCAAAGATTTCTCAGACACCCAGATGATCCTTGACTGTACAGAGCTGAGGTGTCAGACACCATCCTCACCACTTCTCCAAAGTGAAATGTACTCTTCGTACAAATCCCACTGTACGATGAAAGCCCTGGTTGGCATAGCTCCACATGGTCCAGTGACATTCATCTCTAATCTGTATGCTGGTTCGGTTAGTGACAAGGAACTATTCAAACAATCAGGCATTGCTGAGAAGTTGACTGAAGACATGGCAGTGATGGTAGATAAGGGCTTCCTAATCACTGATTGTTGTAAATGCAAAGTGTACTGCCCACCTTTTCTATCTAAGCAGAAGCAGATGCCAGCATACCAGGTTAACGAGACGCAGGCCATAGCCAGACTCAGGGTACATGTGGAGCGAGTCATTAGGAGGATCAAACAGAACAAACTTTTTGATAGCATCATTACCATGTCACATGTTTATAATATCAACCAACTGTTTGCAGTGGCATGCTGTCAAATTACCAGAACACAGCATTAGTTAAAAAATGGGTTAAGTGAGACAAGATGGATTTTTCCCAAGACACCAGTGCCAGTAACTTATGGAAAATGACCTGCAGCTGAGGCCACTACAGTTGCATTTCTTCCTTCTCAGCTGACAATACTTGATTACAGAACTGGTACTTGAGTGCTGATAGTTGAGTTTCAGTTATTGATAATTCAAATTCATTGCAAATGTTTAATGTTAATAATACTGTTTAATTATACTACTATATTACTATTCAGATTCAACAAAACTGTTTATCAAAATTATAAAGTAAATCACTAAATCGTTTTAAAATCATAAGTGACATTGAGCTTTTGGAACATCAAAAATACCATTTGTCATTTTCTACAGTTCAGTTATTGTCTAAATGTATATCAGTATGCTAGGCATGGAGTTTTAAATACTTACCATGGAAATAAGTTCTGCACAAATTCAACGTTTTAATGTGTGTTTTTAAAAATTAAATTGATGCCATTGCTTAAATAACAGTTTATTGATGTCACATAAAGGTAACATGTAACAACAAAATAATTCATGAAATATATTGAAAATAAAACATCAGTTATTTTGTTCCAGCCAGCCTGAAGGATCTGTTTTTCTTTTTGCTATGTTTTCACTGTTCATTTTTTCAAACACAGGTATCTTGGCATATATATGTAAAAAAAGAAATAGTCTGCCTTTTCTCTGATTGCATTGTGCACATCTGTATCCATGTATATTCTTTGCACTAGGTAGTCCTCTTGTGCACACACAACAAAGTCACACCACTGCATCCCACTGATGAGCAGTTGTCCTTGCACTTGCCAGTAATATGCGTGGCTCTTTTTTAGTTTAGGGGTACCACATTCCATCTGCACATATTTGCAGTCAATAAAGTTTTGTACATTGGGACATTTGAATTCGACGAAGCCAAACTGGGGGTATTCATTGGGGTCAAAAACAACACCATCAGGAGATGCAGCAAGCCAGGGGGCAATGGGGTGAATGACCAGACCACAGGGTGAGTAGTTAATATTCATTAGCCTACTATACTCTGCTGCTATTGCAGGCTCCATCTCAGTTCCTCTCCTCATGTCTGCTGTCTGCCTTGTTCCCTTCAATATACGCTCTGCTAGTGACTCGGCCGAGCTCTGGCCTCTGACGTGACACACCTCCCGAAACCTAGAGGCAGTCACTCTGGGCCTGCGGAGCTGATGCCACTCAGACGAAGAGCTTTGCTCACGTGTAGCTTCCTCTATTTTGTGAGCCATTTCCAGAGTTACAGACAAGCTTTTCAGATGCAGAAGCTCTTCTTCTGAGCA
The DNA here is from genome assembly GCF_057381915.1 of Diplotaxodon limnothrissa. Lineage (NCBI taxonomy): Eukaryota > Metazoa > Chordata > Actinopteri > Cichliformes > Cichlidae > Diplotaxodon > Diplotaxodon limnothrissa. The sequence goes on along the minus strand of NC_140612.1, from coordinate 9,362,816 downwards.
CACAAACACACAATCTGATGGCAAGATGTCATACCCCTCCAGAGGCAAGTGCGGTGTTGGTGGTGCATCACGGTGTAGTGTGATGTACCGGGTTGTCAAAACCGGCTGCTGATATGACAGAACACTGCCCTCCTGCACCAGCCCAAAGGCACTTTCCACAAGGGGCTTGTCAGGTCTCATGTTCATTGTGGTCACAAGTGGCCTGTCCTCAATATTAAATTTTGCATATGCCTCCGTTATTCTGAACAAGCAGGGATCTGGTAACGGACCCACCATGCCTCTGTAGAAGCCACTCCTAAAGAAAACATCAATGACAATAATGTAAGGAAGAAGGTTGTTATACTGAACAACAACTAAACTAAAAACTAAAAGGTGTAAAACAGTGGTGCATAAGTTAGAGACTGGGATGTATATGTACATGACTGAGTTAGCCGTCTTCAGAAAGTGTAATGTTGTATGTAAATTAATACCTATTCTGACACATGTATGTATGAAAAAAATAGCAACATACATTTGTAACACGTGAAACCAAATTTTACAAATGTAATTACCGTACTCCAGTCTGGGCCATCCTATTTGGTACCGGCTTAGTGAAGATCATGGAGTTGATGGGTCCTGGCCTCACACCCTAACAGAAGACACATTTACTATGGATGGTGTTGCTGTTCATATGTAAACATGGACTAATTCAAAAACTTTAACCTCATTTAAATTACCACTGTCCGTGGCTTGTGCCATTGCTGTTCAGATTCCGTGCAGCTATGCACAGGGGGGACAACCGGCACTCTGAGTTGTGAGTAGTGTGCTGTTTGGAAGAGCAGTGCCACTGTGTGATTGCACATAACAGCGCCTGCCACACAGGAGCACTGGCTATGTGTCAGTATCACCGGCGATGAATCCAGAAGCTTAATCTAAGAAGAAAGAACGAAAATTAAAAATGTAACATCTTCATGGAAGAGCCGAACAGGAACATAGTTCAGTGTTATGGTTACGTACCCTCCTGAATGCTTAGTGTTTCCTTCTCTCCCTATTAAAACAACTTAACCATGCTTGATAACTGTAATAACTTAGATTGTGTATATTTGCAGTATTAACTTGTTGTCAAATGTTTCTGATCACCCAAACACACGTTGATTTAACTATCTGACTAGTCAAATTAGGAGTGATAAAGCAGGGAGACAAGGAAAACATTCAAGTTGATGGGCCTTTAGGAATGAACTTAACTAATGCTTAAATGAACTGAACCCCACTGAACGGGGATTAACAACTTTACACAGCTTCCTGCCTACACTTAGTCTGTGTGGTGCCTCACTCTTCCTCATTGACCTGTAGCACAGGGCTCTCACACCGACCTCCCCTGACAACCTGTCTTTATTGGACACTGAATAAAGATACAAGTACCATTAGCATTATTTCTGTATTACTCATTTCAGCATGTCTTAAACATATATTTTACACTTAGCAAGAGTAGCATTAGGTAGTTAACTACCTCCATAGTTAGCCAACTACCTAACGCCATTATAACAGTGTCTAACTACAAAAGTGACATTAGTTAAGAAAACCTCAACTATAGTTTAGGACGACATAAAACACCGTTTAAGAAAACATGTAATGTAGAGAACTGACATCAAATGAAGGACATAGCGGAGTAACGTAGTGTTTGCATTTGACGTTAGCTAGCGTTTCTTTGTCGGTTAATTTACGTTTTCTTACCTTCGTAGTTGTGTATATATGATGCAGCATATAACTTAGATCCTTTATCTAATTTGCTGGCGGGGGTAGTCGTCACTCTGCAAATCCGATGAACATCAGTGATGTTCAATTTTGGGAGCTCTTGTAGGCAGCGAGTGTAGAACGTCGCCATGGTTTAACCGCACCGGAAGCACTGGGGCAGGACTACATAGAACGCGGAAGTGTTAGTGCAAGTAGTCCATTCACTCCTCAGTGGCTGCTTTAGAAATGCATCTACACCCGAGAGTTCCAGCGTGCCCTTAAAGGAGCTAAATTAGCACATGGTAGTTTGACATTTTGTCGCCATAGGGGAAGTGTTGCGGGAAGGGAGGTGCTTTATCTGGCCGCCTGCTTTACATTCAGCGTAAATGTGAGCTCTTGATTCAGCACTGCGCTGAGGAAGAATCACTGTAACAGATATGACAGGTAGGTGCTCTGTGTCGAGCCCTAAAAAGCCCTCTGTCCTTCCTCTCACATGCTGTTGGATAGTGTTTCATCATCTGCGGTTCCATTAAATTTGTTTCATCTGTCATCCGATACACCATAAAGGCATGACGCTGGGGACATAAAAACATGGGTTGCGTGTCAGTGAAAATAATGGCAGGAGTTAGAGCTGACACTGTAAAATCAACACAGAGGAAAGAGGAAAAAACCTAATATGATCTATGAAAGATCTTCCTTGCTTCAGATGGGAGAGTAGCTTCAATGTGATGTTTAAGGAAATCTGAAACATTTGACCCATGAATGGTCAAGTGCAGATCTACTTCAGGTATATTTATACTCCTTCACTCAGTAGGTCTGTTTGGTAGATCAGCCCTTCATCTGTCAGCGTGGCAATCGACTAAGATGAAAGACACGTGCTGGGTGGAGGAAATAGCTCAGATGGAAGAGTGAGAAAAGACAGGAGGGAAGGCGAGTGAATCAAATTTCTGAGGAGGAAACCTTGTTTTAGGGAAATGTAGCCCGGGGCTATGTTTAATACATTAAAAGCAACCAGTAATGTTATCACCCAGAGTTACAGGGAAATAAATAACATTAGATGCGACTAACATCCAGTAGCGGTCCAGTCAGAGGCTCTATTACCAACCACGAAATCATATTCTTGCTATGAGAAAAGTATGTGTTTTTAAATACAACAGTTTTTAGTCAGTGACTCATTTGTTGTGACACTCAAAGCATCAGAAGGTGATTTTTAAATATTAAAACATGATTTTCTTTATTACCATTCATGTATATCTGCACTGTCTGTTGTTGACTGTCTGTTGCTGAGCGTATTTGTACTGGCCTTTGGTGTCAGGTATGAGCCACATGGGTCATACTGTTATTCTTTGTGTGTTTGTTTTTGGGTACTGACAAAAAGGGAAAAGTCCAGGGAAGACATCACAGCGACACTAATATGGACATCCGGCAGACATGATGCCACATCCCAGATGCTAATACAACTTTCTTTTTTTTTTTAACAGCCTTAAATGTTCTTAAATGGATGTTCATAGATCTGTGATCCATTTCCAGGAAATATTTGCCACTGAGGTTAAAGCTAACAGATGCATATCATTTGATGATCAATGACAGCTGTGTTCCTGTCATACAGTCTATAGCTAGTGAATATTTAATAAAAAACATGGCTCCTGGCTTAAACATTGGCAAGACTTATCTTGGATGAGAGACTAACTGTCATGGGCTGGGTCGTGTGACCCAGTGTTTGAGTTTTATGTATTTTGTATCCGTTTTTGATCTAGTTAATTTCTAGGTGGCTATTTAGTCCTTTATTTCTTTTTTTTTCTTTTTTTTTTCTTCTTTTTTTTGTGTCCCATTTGGATCTTTAGCCATCAGAATTGTTGTCTTAAGGCCAAGAAAGATGCCAAGCGGATTTATTTTACCAAGTGGATCATCATGGCCTTGCCATATTGGTCCATTTGATTGACCTTTATTATAATTATGAATTTATTTTATTTTCAGTTCCTACAAACGGGACAGACATGACTGGGGGATAGGACAGGGAGAGAGAATGAAAGAAAGAGAGGGAGAGAAAGAAAACCAAAGGGGAGAAGAGACGGTGAGAAAGGGGGGAAGAAAAAAACAAAAAAACAACAACAAAAAAACAAAACACCTGGATCACCTGTATGGAGAAAAAAAAACAGAAGAGAAAGCAAACAACTAAGAGCAACATAATAAAAAAAACGGCACCATCACAATAAACTAGCTAGCAGTAAATATCAGTAGATACTAAGTAATAAACGATATTGTGCAGCACGCAAGATAGACAGCGCACAATGTGCTTTGAGGCAGCATCCAAGAAAGGTGTAGTCCGCGTCTGTGAATACCCGTGTGTACACCTGTGTGCATACCTGTGTGGATCAGCATGCTTGCATTCCAAAGGTTTCTCCATGTAACGATCTGCTAGGGAGTGTGGGGAGCCACAGCCCCGTCCTCCAGGGTATGAAGCAGGTATGGAGGAGATCAAAACTCCAGACATCCAGAGGTCCTTTATTTCTTAGTTGTTTCTGTCATCTCCCCCTGTACTCAGTCTCCCTGATTCGTGCATCTACCTGTCATGTTTCATGTCTGTGTGGTTATGTTAAGTTCATGTCATGATTTATCTTCATGTCTATGTCTCTGTGTTTCCTGTTTTATTTTGAAAGAGTCTGGTGTTCTTTGTTCACTGCATTTAGTTTTACTCTCCCCTGTGCTGTCATTATGTTTCATGCTAGTCAGCTGTATCCTCATGTGTCTCCACTTCCCCTGATCACCTCATGTGTGTATTTAGTCCTCAGTCTTGCTGTGTTCAGTGTTGTGTCGTCTGTGTTATCTCCCCTACCCCTTGTCACAGTTTCCCAGCCATATTAAGTCATGGTTTGTATGTTGTTTAGTCATAGTCTATTTTCTCGGTAAGAGTCATAGTTTCCTAGTCTATGTTCAGGTTTTCCCTCAGTTACTTTGTTGTTGTTTTTTTCCGTGAGTTTTCGGCCCTAAATAAAAGCTTGCTTTTTGTTAAGACCAGTATTGTCTTTTTCCCGCCATCTCTGATGATATATGGTTTCTAGTCCCTCCGGAGTTCTGTAGTACTGATAGAGACTAGGAGTGTAGGCTCATCTTGACTGTCTTAATACACATCCTGTTGTTGAGCTCGCAGGTATGAGTTGTTATGTAGTTTGAACAATTCCCATTGCCCCCTCCAACATCCCACACCTCACTATTTTGACACGTAGCCAGATGATATTCAGCTCACATCTGACGTCTTATTTTGATTTTTTTTTTTTTTAAAGGGGATGAAGGTGTGAAGTGTCAGGCCCGGAGTGACAGCCTTTTGATCAAAGCTTGAGCCAGCTGTCCTCTCTGTGGTTGTTAGGAGCATTTTCAGTGTTGCTGATTGGATCCTATTACTGTTATTATTGTCGTTCAGTTGTGTGAGCTATATTAATATTTTTGGCTCATTGCTGCTCTCAGCTTTAAGTGCTGGTTACAGTATGGTGTCCAGTGTAAAAAAAAAAAACATGGACCTGCAGAATGATTCTGTCAACTTTTTAAATTCTTAAATTGCATGTTTTTGAAGCTTTGCCCACACAGGGTTGATGGGGCTGACAAAGCACTGCTAAATGTGTCTACATTCATTTTGGATAACTCCTTTAATAGTGAGTTTACTAAAGGATAGGTGAGGAGAAGTAAGGATTCTGCATACTGCTTTATGTCCAAAAAGAGAAAGAAGAAACTTGATTTGAGGCGTTCATTCAACTGGTACTCTAATCTCCAGAGTGTGTTACCAGTGACAATGAGTCCTGATTAGAACAAACACTCGTGGTGATAATGAAGGACTGACAATAGGTGCATTAGTTGCATAATGGCAAGACACTGTTGCAGTATGATCTCTGTCAATTTGGAATAATGCATGTTAATGCAGTTTGCTTTCCTTTGTTGAAAACTGGATGTTGACAGTGCTGTAACAAAAGACTTGTATCAGGTAGTTTCATTTGAGCATAACTCATAATAATGATCATAAAAAGGTGTCTGTTTGGACAGCAACTCTAAGTCTTTGCTATTCTTTTCTATGTCTTGTTCCAGCTGAGAGATCCTGTCTGTCATAACTGCTGGACTGGTGATGCTTGCAAACAGTTACGGCGTCGGTCTCTCGATGGGAAACGTTGGCCCTAATATCACGCTCCACAACACTCTCAATACCCTACAGCTTTCTCCAGAGCAATACCTCATCTTCTGTGTTCCCAAAGTGCCGCAGTACATGTGTTACTTGTGCTCGCTCACTAAAGATCAATGTCAGCTGAGTGAAACACTTAGGGGAGTTTAATTTGAACGCACTCATACCTGTGCATCTTCTTTTGCTCCAATTGCAGAGCACCTAGTCCCTTTGGTAATCATGTTAAGGCTAATTGAACACAATTATAATTACAGGAGATTTTCCTCAGTCACTTTCAGTTGTGCACAGTCCATTTCCTAACTCTGATCGATCAGCTCATTTACAAGTTGGTTTACAGTACAGAAACTTCCCACTAGTTTGCATGTGTATATACACTATATGGCCAAAATTCGCCTAGTGAAAAGAGCATAGAGAGCTTCATGTAATGGGTTTCCGTGGCTGAGCAGCTATATCCAAGCCTTACATCAGGTTCTCCGTCTCACAATCTGATGAACGAGTCTGGGTTTGGCAGTTGCCAGTTAGTCTGACTGCAGGGTGCCCAATGTAAAGTTTGGTGGAAGAGAGATTATGGTGTGTTTTTTTTTTTTCTTTTTTTTTTCTTTTTCAGGAGGTTCCAGTCAAAGGAGGTCTTAATGGCTCAGTTTACCAAGACATTTTGGACAATTTCATACTCCAAACTTTGTTGGGATGTTCAGTTCCCGTTGCAGCATAACTGCATCAGAGCACAAAGCAAGGTCCATAAAGATGTGGATGAGCGAGTTTGGTGTGGAGGAGGTTTACTGGCCTTCGCTGACCTCAAACTGATAGAACACCTTTGGGATGAATTAGAGCAAAGACTTGTGATATTATGGTATTAAAGGTAAACTTTGTGCTTTTAAAAATGTAAATAAAGGTTGCTCTTCAGATTACATTTATTGAAGTCTGGCACAGCTTACAATGATGTGGTACAAATACTGGTCAAAGGAGCTTGTAAAGAAAAGCGTCTGGACTTCTTTAAGTTTCTTGAAGACGTTTCACCTCTCATCCGAGAAGCTTCTTCAGTTCTAAGGTCAAATGGTGGAGAGTCCCAGATTTAAACCTAGTGGGAGTATCCCCCCAAAGAGGGGCAAAAGGACCTCCTGATGATCCTCTAATCGCCTGAGCCAAGGTGGGAAAATGGGGGTGGGCTGGGAGGCGCTGCTGCACTGGGCCCGGGTCTGGATGGGCCTGGACCCCCTTCCCCTGGCGGGTCGCGGAGTATGGGGGTGCCTACTGGGGTCAGCGGGGGAGCTGGCCCCAGGGAGGGGTCACTTGCCCCTCCCTTCCTTCCCTCCCCATCTCCAGCTGCCTCCCTCTTCCCGCTCCACCACAACCACCCACACATGCAGGGCCTTGGAGTAGGGGTATGTCACCAGGGTGCAGAGGAGGCTACCCCCCCCCCCCCCCTCCCCTCTGTCCCCTTCTGGCTGCCTCTGCCTCAATTTTATCCCACAACTTAGACATTCACATTACTCACACTCTCATTACACATACATATAGGATCTTGGGGGTGGGCACGATACACGGATTCCAAATTACCATCAGGGTGTACACCTCACCCCTGGCATCGTTTCCCACCTCTCAATTTTAAATACACGTAGACATTGAGGGCTAGCAGGAGGGACCATGCTCTTACCTGCTGCTCTCTGGCAGGTAGCTCCATGCCCTCCTGGGTTTTAAATGCACCTTAGAACACACATGCATCAACACTACAATGAGCGGGTGGAGGGAGGTTTGGAGTCTTCTCTCACCCCCGTTCTCTGCGACCTGCTGGAGCGGGGAGGGCTAGGAGGAGGAGTTGGCCGTCCGACTGCGGTCTGGAGTGTGGGGCCTCCCTGCTGCTGCGGAGTCGGGGCGGTCTGCCTCTCCCCACCGCAGGGAAAAGGGTAACACCACCTGGGTCTGGGTGCAGTTCCCCCCTCCAGGGGCAAGGGTACCTAGACCCGGTTTGTAGAGTACGCTTGGGGAGTGTGATCGTGTGTACAGCGTCTCTTTATGTCTGTCTCCACGTTGGTTGAGTGTGGAGTAAGTGCATATGAGAGCATGAGGGTGGGAATGGATGTTTGTATCTGTGTGTGCCTGTATGTCTGTGTCTATATGTCAGGTTGGGTATCAGACGCCACCTCTCTGGGGACATCTCAGGCCCTCCATGTCACGGTCTGCGGAGGCAGACCGTGCGGAAAGGTGTGTGGTGGACCCAGGTGCGAACACAAACGAGGATGCAGGAGTGGATTCCAACAAAACGAGCCTTTTATTATGGCTGATGAAAAGAACAAAAACAGAATGAGGGCAGCATACGTGTAGTACTCAACAGAAAACCTAAACTGGACAAAACTAAGGAAAGACTATGGCTGGAGGTACAGAACACAGGAGGTGGTAACACAGACGACGCGAGACAGACTGTATGAAACACAGAGACTAAATACACATGAGGGATGATCAGGGGAAGTGGCCACACATGGGAACACAGCTGACACACATGAACTTAACGACAGGACAGAAGGAGTGAAACTGAATACACTGACCGTGAATACAGACTTTCAAAGTAAAACAGGAAACATGGAGATTAGACAAGACACATGAACCGGGGAGACGTAGTACAGGGGAGATGACATAACCGACAGCATGGACTTGACAATATAAGACACGCAGACATAAACACACGAAGGGCAAGGGAGACTTAATACACGGGTAATATGTACAAATGGCTGGACTGCCTTAGTGACCCTAAACAAAGAATAAACATCAAAATAGGCTAAAACACAAAACACTGGGTCGCACGACCCAGGACCATGACACTCCAAGGTTTGGAGGCCTATCTCCCCCCACCACCACTTCCCCTGCCAGTGGCGGACTCCCTCAGACATCGGTGCGTTGGTGGTTCTTTGTGTCCGGGGATGGGCGTCCAGGTACACACCGGCTCACTCCTTGGCGGCCGCTTATCGGGGCCTGGAGCCTGGGGCTCGCTCGGGCCACTTCGGAGGTGGGGTGCCCCCGGCCTCTCGGCCTGGGGCTCGGTCACTCAGGCACAGCTGGCTGCCGGCGGAGCTCACGGGCGCGTCACTGCAACTCCCCCTGGCTTCTGCTCCGCGGCTGCTGAGTGAGCCCTCATCTGGGACTCTCCTCAGCTCTTTCTGGGACAGTGGCGCGGCTGCCCCCCTGTTAGTCTTCCTTGATCTCTTGCGTTCTGGGGGCCTTTAGATGTCTGGAGTTTTGATCTCCTCCATACCTGCTTCATGCCTTGGAGGACAGGGCTGTGGCCCCCCCACACCCTCTAGCAGATCATTACATGAAGGAACCTTTTAAAAAAACAAGCGCGTCCATGCTCACAGGTGTACACACGGGTGATCACACCCACAAACTACACCCTTTTTGGCTCCTACCTCAAAGCACACTGTGTTCTGTTGATCTTATGTGCTGCACAATAATGTTTAATATTTAGTATTTACTGTCATATTCCCATATATCATTGTGATGTTGTTTATTCTATTACTCTTGTTCTCTTCTGCTTGTTTTCTTTTTTCTTTCTCAACAGGTGATCCAGGTGATCGATATATGCATTTTTTTATTTTTATTTTTTTCTGCCCGTTCTGTTGGTTTTTGTCTTTTGCCCTTCTCCCCCGTCCCTCTTCTCAGCTGTTTCCCTTTCCCTCTTTCTTTCTCCCCTTCTTTCCTCCAGTCAAGTCTGTCCCGTATTCAGCAAGTGAAAATAAAATAAACAATAAAAAGGTGAATTAAATGGACCATTACGGCAAGGCTGGGATGGTCAATTTGGTAAAGTAAATCCGTTGGGCATCTTTCTTTGCCTTTAGACAATAATTCTGATGGCAAAAGAGCCAAACGGGACAGGCAAAAAAAAAAAAAAGGGTGTGGGTCCCAATCAGCCAGGGTTTCGGGTGAGCTCATTGTGAAACCTGGCATTAGAACTGAAGAAGCTTCTCGGTGAAATATCTTCAAGTAACTTAAAGAAGTCCAGACGCTTTTCTTTACAAGCTCCTTTGACTACGATGACCTGGATGACTGAGAACCTTCACAGACATACAAATACTGGTAATTATATAGCACCTTTCCACTCAATTTGTGCACTCAAACCACTTTCTGCTAAAAGTCTCATTCACACAATAACACACTCAAACTCCAGTAGGTGCATTAGGTGTATTTCAGGGTTCAGCATCTTGCCCAAGGTTACTCCAACATGCAGACTAGAGGAACTGGGGATTGATCCACCAATCTCCCTGTTGGTGGATGACCTGTTCCACTACCTGAGTCACATGATATGTCAGTTCATAGGAGGCATTGTAGAACCACTCAGAAGGGGGCTGAATGCTTTTAAAGGCACTTGAATGAGTACTTTCATTATCCTAAAGCCTTTTTGTAAATTTATCTCAAGTATTTTGAATTTCAAGTAATCTTTCAAGCCAGAACCAAACAGTGCCAAATGAAAGTTTTTTCATCATTTCCATCTTGAAACTCCTTATTTGTCCTAAAATCTTTTCCTCATCCATAGAGAACATTATATAATACTGCATACAGTACTGTATATTTATATAATTCTGTTGGTGGGATGCTGCCTCTCAGCAGGCTGGGGTCCTCCTTATCATCTTCACAGTTTAGCTGTTGATGTTTAGGCCAAGCTGCAGCTGTCAAATGAAAAGCATCCCGTGGAGCCAGTGTCTACAGGTTCACATCAAACCCTGGCAGACTCCATCTGCTCAGAAGGCAAGACCTATATTTATCCTACCTTGAAATGCCTGACTGTAATTGCATCAGCTAGTGTAGGTATCAAACTGAATCATACACTCCTTTTTTCTTCCTTACTAAAATAATTTGCACTTTAGGTTCCTCAGTACCTACATTACCTTCTTCCTGTGAGTATTAACAGCAAAAAGTTTAAACTGTGACTTTAATGTTGGTAGATACACCAGATATAACGCTGCAACCAAGGGATTAGCTAAGTTTCATTTATCAACCTGACTGAGCATGTGGAGGGAAAAAAGCTACAAAGGGCTAAACAAAAGACACATTAAAAAAAGAAATGTAGAATAATTCCTTGGTGAAGCAACACTGAGTGGCTGCTAAAGCTAAGAGACAACTACAACTGGGCGACCGTGGCTGTAACCGGAAGGTCGCCGGTTCGATCCCTGGGCTCTCTGTCCTGGTCGTTGTGTCCTTGGGCAAGACACTTTACCCTACTTGCCTACTGGTGCTGGCCAGAGGGGCCGATGGCGCGAAATGGCAGCCTCGCTTCTGTCAGTCTGCCCCAGGGCAGCTGTGGCTACAACCGTAGCTTGCCTCCACCAGTGTATGAATGCGAGAGTGAATGAATAGTGGCATTGTAAAGCGCTTTGGGTGCCTTGAAAAGCGCTATATAAATCCAATCCATTATTATTACAGTTAGGTGTTGTCATGGTCCTGAGTCTGATGACTCAGTGGGTCACCCTAACTTATTGTTGTGATATTTTGATACCATGGTAGCATTTACAGGATATTGTTTTATAGTGATATTATACAGGAAAACTGTTACTCAATAAGGCCCATTTACCAGTTGTTTTTCTCTTTCTCTGTGACCCAAGAATTAATGTGTAAGAATCACAGGCTGGTACCAAGGTCGAAAACACCACAGAGATCACTCCCTTACTCCCATCTTCCCTTCTTTATCTCCTAGAAAAGAGCTTGTTAAAGGCCAGGTGGTTTGTTTCAGAATTCACTAATGAAAGAACTCTGTATTCTATGTCTAGGAGTGTATTTTGCTGGGATAATCATAAATTGTAGCTGAACTGATAAACTATACAAAGGATACTTCTTTGCTCAGAGGGCAGGAAGACGCTTCCTTATTTGGCCTGTACCGGTTTGAACTGAGAATCTGCTGACACACGAACCTTTTTCCTCTATATAAACTGTTGTCTGATGAATAAACCTTTGAGTTGATTGTGGGAGAGCAACCTGAACAGTCTCTGTATCACTTTGTTCTCCTAACTGCTCCCGACGTCGTAACTAACCTGCTGAACGGCATACCTGAGCGTTACTTTGAATAATTAGGAATCTTATAAGGAAAGGACAAAACTCTGCTTATCGCTGCCCACGTCTCGAAGGAAAACTCTATCTACTGATGACGGAGAAATCCTTCACTTATATCTTACAGTGCAGCTACCATTTTTAGATGCCTCAATCGAAGTCCAATTCTGACCACTTGTGTCATATCACCACAGACCTTAAACTTGTGCACAGCGAACATTGGCTTCAGCTTGAAACTGACCCAAATTCCACATCCCCCCCCCCCCCCCCCCCCCCAAAAAAAAAAACAAACAGTTCAGGTTTTAGCAGAAATAACATGTTACACTTAGCATGTAATAGATTTGGGGAGAAAAGTCTTAATTTAAAAAAAATACTTTACAAGATACTTTCATTTCAAATAACCACACCAAATAAATGTGGTATTGTATGTTATACATGTGTGTATAACATACAGTTTAATAAAGGCTAACTAAAATCTAGGCAATAAAAAAGCAGTAGAGAATAGAAGTATTTGTAAATATATAAATCTCTTTGTAACAAACTTTACAACATTGATGCAGGTAGAATGAGAGACCTCAATAAAGTACAATATGCAGTACAATACAGAACAATGTGCATTGATATTACAGATAGTGAAAAGTAGTCAAGTAAATTTGTTCAATAACAAGCAAAAAACAAATACGTTTCAAACTGACCACTAAATAACAAGTGTAACGACCCCGATTTGAAAATGTAGGGAGTACAAATGCTAAAATGTAAGAAGTAGAAGTAGAAAGTAGGCAACAACAAAAAATAAAAAATACAGCAATAAAGCAATAAACTTAAGTACAGTAATGAAGTATTTGTACTTCGTTACTTTCCACCTCTGATGCCAACAATAAATCATATCCTAATGCAAAATGTGGTTTAGAGAATATTTGTGTCATGTCGCCCACAGAAGCACTTAATCCAGCTCTCTTACTTAAACCAGGGTCAGGAAAGAAACATATGTGTTTATCTGCCATAAAGCACGATTTAAAAAAAAAAATGCAAACAAAGTGGCAACATGGTCAGTGTAAGCAGACTAGTTGATTCCTAGAATTATTAAATTACTAATGGCACATTTGTTCATGAAAACAGGCTGCAGTCAGGTGCTCTTGGACCCTTCTCATCCAACTAGGAGCATGCCGGAAAAGCGACGACGTAGCAGGTTTGTTACTGTCCATATTTTTAGGGAGTTTTCTTTACGATGGGAAAATGTTTTATTCTGTTTCTTTAAGTTCCCCAAGAAGTATGATAAATGTTTTTTTTCTGATAAATTTGTTAATACTTTTAGCTAAATTTTTTATCCATAAATGTACGTTTACTAATAAAACACCATATTTCTGTCATTATTTTAAGGATGTGGAAATGTACATACAATCAATATCAGACTCCACCAACAAAAAGGCTCTCAAAACAAATTTATGTATGTGAATTTTTGCGTGTATTCTTATAATTGTTACCTTTTTCTTTTACCCCTGGCTTTGTGTGTTCATGTTCTGTTGTTTTGTATACTTCATCTGTTCGTATGTTGTATACTAATTGTTTGTTAAATAAAGTTTATAAGAATAAAAATAAAAAAAGCGACGACGTTGCTTCCGTTTCATGTGTCCGTCCTTTGAAAAAGTCCGGTTACAGCAGCTTCTAGATCGCGTTAATGGCGCCGCCTGTTGGTATTGCTGACTGTAGAAAACACGTACAGTGATTTGTAAAGTCATCGGTTGATATTCAATCATTGCCAAAATACAGTCACTGTTACCAGCAGGCAGACTGTCTGTGACAGTTTAAAGAGCTATTTGCATAAATCACAAAACCCCAAAAGCCTAAAACAGAAATGTAATAAATTGTGACGCCCACAAGTGTATGGTCACAATTGTAATTTTGTTGTGAATTGTTTTTGATGTAAAAGACCTGATTTTATGGTGGTATTGCACTTTTCATTTAGCGTTATGGACAATGTAATTGCGTGGCATTGCCACAAGGGGGAGATAGTGGTGAGTGCGATAGGCTGTTGCAACGCGTCTCGGCCTCAGACGAGGAAGAGCCTGCAGACCGAACGCAACTGATGTCTCCTGTCTCTGCTTTTCTGTTAAAAAAACAGGTCAGTAGTTCAAGTTTGCTCACCACAATGTACATATAAAGGCAAGAAACCTTTTTCTGTCTTAGTTTAAAGACCGCAAATGTTGTGAGAGAGTGTGTTTTCACTGATTGAGAGAAAGCTAACTATACCGCCATTTGTAATGGCAGCCGCCATTTCACTCGTAGTCTAAATAGGCAGCTGGTCTTATTACCTGTTTTATTTTGTGACAAATGGAGCTCTTAGACACTTCTTTTATCCTGGCATTATTGGAAGTTACAGTTGATTAGGACCTACCCAGTTCTTATGTGTCAAATGTAAATAGTCTGATGTATACTGTTTGTGGATGATTGTGAACTGTTTGTGAGCAAGGGAAGAATATTTTTGTTTATTGGTTACAAATGTAATATATTGTTTGAATCTGTTAAAGTATAAGAAAAGTATAAAGGTGACATAAGCGGGTTAATTGCAGTGTTAGTGGTGCTGCACAGAAATGTTTTGATGCTGAAATGCAGTAAAATTGGTTACAGATTTATTGTAAATAAGGACGTTCATATACAATGATTATTTTGTAAGTTTATTCTTGTGAGAGTGCAAGGTAACCAAAAGGGTTTGAGCTATGGACCTAATTGAATGTTTGTGTTGTTAAAAGCGAAATGTGTGTGTCTAAATGAAAAGAAAAGGACGTTGTTAAACTCTGTTAATAAATCAGACGAGGAAGAGCCTGCAGACCGAACGCAACTGATGTCTCCTGTCTCTGCTTTTCTGTTAAAAAAACAGTTTAAAAACAGACCCCATCGAAGGCCTGTAACATAATTTTGGTGGCCCGTACGGGGATCAGCATGCTACGTGGGTGACTGCTGATCCTTTAATCAACGAACCAGAGACAGCCATCACAGGGCAGGCGTGTTGGAACAGCAGACGTGCAACTGAGGCAGCAGCGGGACCTGTGTCGAGGAGGGGAACCCCTGCTGGAGAGGTGACGGGCTGCGTGTTTGAGCTGACTGCACTGTGAGGAGTGCTAGCCAAAAGACACAGAATGGAGGACAGTGAAAGAAAAGAACTGGCTTGGCAGATCAGAAAGAGTCTTTATGCACTGACAGCAGAGGAACTCTTCCAGATTGCTACAAACATCACACCAGTACCTGATGTGGACCCCGCAAGTGTAAGACGTGGTGATGAGGAAAGTTGTTTTGATTATGTTTGTGCTTATCTACGCTGTAAGACATTGCTTGACTTAGAGGATCAGGGGTTTTCACACCTACTGCTGTTGAAAGATGCTATTATTCATCTCATTGATAGTCATGCCGCTGAAGTATCTCACCCTGTAGTCTCAGAGGAAAATGTTGTTACTCTCACAACACTTAAGCACCCGGAACAGAGTGATGTACTTACCTCAGCTATATTGCCTCTTGAGTCTGTTAATCCACAAATAACAGAGTATGAAATGCTAAAGGCTAACTACGAGGCACTTGGTAAAAAGTTAGCAGATTTACAAGTGACATCTGCAACACAAGACACACCCACCCCCACTATTACACAGTCACTCCAGCCTCGAGCTGAGAGCGTGACAAACAGCCGCTCCACCACAGACATGCGACAATCTAAGCCTGATCACATGGTTTCCCTAAGAGACCTGCCATTTTTGCAACGCAGAGAGTTTAAAGTACATGGTGGTCAGGTTGGGGACATTGCATCTGACATTAGCTACCATGGACTGTGTAAGCAGATTGAGGAGGGGCTCAAGGTGAAGCACACAGAGGGAGAGATCATTCAAGGTGTGCTCCGTATTATCAAGCCTGGACAGTTTAAGGACATGTTGATCAGTAAAGATGACTTGACCCTCATTGAACTCAAAAGCTTACTACGTTCACACCTGAGTGAGAAGAGTGGGAGTGAGTTATTTCAGGAATTGTTGAGCACTAAGCAACATGACCATGAAACTCCACAACAGTTCCTCTACAGGATGATTGGACTGAAGCAGAAAGTCATGTTTGCATCCAGGCAGGATAACATGGACGTTGCGTATGAGACACGTACGATCCAAAATGTATTTCTACGCACCATTCATCAAGGTCTTCTACCAAAATATAGTGACATTCGTAATGAACTCAAGCCACTACTATCAGACTACAGTGTGTCAGATGAAGCCTTGATAAGGCAAGTGAACAAAGTGTCAAGCGAAGAGAGTGAGCGACAGCGAAGACTGGGATATTCCACTCGACAAAAGGTAACACATGCTCATACTGCTCAACTTGAACCTGCTAAAGACACTGAAATGACTGACTGTAAATCTAAGAGTAAGAATAAAGTCATAGAAGAGCTGGCTGCGAAGGTGGAAACCCTGACCAAAGTGGTTGAGTCTCTCACAGCCAGTCAGGCTCGTGAACCCACTTGTCAGTGTGCACACCCAAAGCAGAAGCCCAGACAAACTGCAAAACAGTATGGCTGTCCCAAGTGTATTGAAAGTGGGGCTACTTCATGCACTCATTGTTTTATCTGTGGGGAGACAGGTCACAGGGCAGTGGGATGTCTCAAACGAAGCCAACCCAGAAGCTCTAGTTGGCCTCCTGCTGATACACACACGCCCAGAACCAGTGGACAGCCAGACCCAAAATCACGAGGTATGTGCTCAGAAGAGTTTGCTCATGTCAGAAGTAGTTGGGCGACCCTTCCAACGAAAAATGCAGACACAGGGGCAAGTGAGAGAGTGGCACAGCTTGTTGGGAAAAAATGTAAAATCAAGTGTTACATTCATAGCTTTGCAGTGGACTGTTTATTGGACACAGGTGCACAAGTGAGTCTCATTGATCGCCAGTGGGCAAAAACCTACCTCTCTGACCACAAACTCCGGCCACTGACAGAACTTATTGGAGATAAGGCTCTTAGTGTGCTTGGTGTTAATGGCCAGCCATTACCCTACGACGGCTGGGTGGGCGTGATGGTGAGTCTCCCAGAGAATAGTGACCCAAACTTGACTGTACAAGTCCCCTTTTTAGTAAGCAGTGTGCCCATGGACTGCCCCCTGATTGGTTTCAATGTAATTGAACAGCTGATACTGGGGCCAAATGCTAGTACAAACCTCATACCCACCATTGTGAGCCTCCTGCGCAGCGCGATGAACCTCCAGGATGACACAGCGACGGCACTGGTCAACTTCATCCAGACCAAGCTTACCAGTGATAACGTGGTCAGCCAGAGTGTCCTAAAAGTGGGCCTGTATGATGTAGTAATCCCGGCTGGTCAAGTTAAGTATGTTAAGTGTAAAGTCTCCTCTACAGTTGACATGTCCAACCCCCTCGTGCTCTTTGAACCAACTGAGAGCAACCCACAACTGCAACAGCTTGATATTGGCAACAGCCTCCTCACAGTTTGTGATGCCAGAGTCCCATATGTCAAAGTACCTATTGGCAATCACACTAAGCATGATGTGACCCTCACCGGCAGAGCAGCCCTTGGAACTATTGAACCAATAGCAGGAGTCGTACAAACTGACTTACCAAACCTCGGTGAGCCCAAAGTGACTCAAGATGTCGACCCTGATGTATCTCAAATACCCCAGCAGTGCGGTGAAGATCAAGCAACACAGGAATGGGATCCACCTGTTGATGTTAGTCACCTGACTGAAGACCAACAGACTGTTGCCAAGAAAATGTTAAGGGAAGAGTCAGGGGCTTTTGCACGTGATGAGAATGACATGGGGTGCATTCCCAGCTTGGAAATGACAATAACACTCAAAGACACAACCCCAATTCAGAAATCGTACACCTCAATTCCAAAACCCCTCTATAAGGAGGTTAAAGAGTATATTGAGGACCTCTTGGCAAGAGGATGGATTGTAAAGTCTAGATCCCCTTACTCTGCGCCAATAGTTTGCGTGCGGAAAAAGGATGGCTCCCTAAGGCTCTGTATCGACTACCGTCTCCTGAACCAGCGCACAGTACCTGATCGCCACCCATTACCAAGAATCCAGGACCTCATTGACACCTTGGGAGGGTACAACTGGTTCTCCATTTTGGACCAGGGAAAAGCCTATCACCAGGGCTTTATAGCAGAAGGATCCCGCCATCTGACTGCATTCATCACCCCCTGGGGCCTTTATGAATGGGTGCGAATTCCCTTCGGTCTTACCAACGCACCTGCTGCATTCCAACGCAGTATGGAAGAAATGCTGGCTCCCCTTCGGGATGAGTGCTGCATTCCATACTTGGATGACATCTTGTGCTACGCCAAGACTTTTGAGGAACATGTGGAAGGGCTGAGGAAAGTCTTGAGAGCCCTGCAGAACTACGGAGTCAAACTCCGGCCGACAAAATGTGACCTATTTAAAAGAGAAGTGAGGTATGTTGGGCGCTTAGTGTCAGCTGAAGGAGTACGCATTGACCCAAAAGATCTCGAGGCAGTGTACGCCCTGAAAAAGGAGACACCTGCCACAGTGGGAGATGTGAGGAGGATTGCTGGGTTCCTGAGTTACTATCGCTCATATATCCAGGATTTCTCGAGAATAGCAAAACCCATCTATGAGCTTTTGCAACCCAAGAAAACCAAAGAGGAGCATCTTCTGGGGAAGGTTACAGGACAGAAGGGGAAAGGCGCACAGTTACCATCCAAAACACCAGTTGAGTGGGCAGAGAAGCACCAGGGTGCCCTGTGTAAGTTGATTGATATGTTGGTAAACCCCCCTGTACTTGCCTACCCGGATTTTGAGCTTCCCTTCGTCCTTCATACAGACGCATCTGATAAAGGACTTGGGGCCGTTCTCTACCAACATCAGAGTGGGAAGCTAAGAGTGATTGGATACGGCTCCCGAACACTGACACCGGCTGAAAAGAATTACAGACTCCACTCGGGCAAGCTTGAGTTTCTCGCCCTCAAGTGGGCTGTCTGCGAGAAGTTCAGGGATTACTTGTTCTATGCCCCGTATTTTACCATCTACACAGACAACAATCCCTTAACTTATGTCATGAGTACCGCCAAGTTGAATGCGGTTGGGTTCAGATGGGTGGGAGAGCTATCAGATTTCAGGTTTGATATAAGGTACAGACCTGGCAAAGTAAATGTTGACGCAGACACCCTGTCGAGGAGTCCCCTTGACATTGACAGATACGTCACTGAATGTACAAAAGAGCTCTCCAAAGAAGCTGTTGCCGCTACTTGGGAGGGATGTGGAGCAGGCAAGCATGGAGATGTCGCATGGATCGCTGCTCTGGTTTTAGCGCAAGGTGACCAGCTTGAACCAGTAATCCAAGAAATGGTCACGCCCATCAATTTGGATGAACTACAAAGGGCTCAAAGAGCAGATCCTGCGATAGGTGAGATCATGAAAATGAAAGACTCAGATCAAAAGCTGACAGATGACATGAGACGGAATGTGAGAGGTCCGGCAAGGAAAATGATGCATGAGTGGACAAAGCTGAGCTTAGAAGACGGAGTTCTGTATCGTAAGACTGCAGAAAAGCGCCAACTAGTCTTACCAGCTAGCTTCAAATCCCTGGTCCTGAAACATCTGCATGATGACATGGGGCATGTCGGGGTAGAAAGAGTTCTCAGCCTGGCGAGGCAACGGTTCTACTGGCCATACATGAGGCGAGACATCGAAGCCTATGTCACCCGGCAGTGTCCGTGCATCAAACAGAAGAAACCGGTGACACATGTCCGAGCTCCCATGTCCAGCATTACCACAAGCTCACCAATGGAATTGGTTTCAGTTGATTACCTCCACTTAGAGCCAAGCAGGGGCGGATATCGGTATATCCTAGTTGTGGTAGACCACTTTACTAGGTATGCCCAGGCCTATCCAACCCGCAACAAGAGTGGCAAAACTGCAGCTGAAAGGATTTTCAGTGATTATATCCCCAGGTTTGGCTACCCTTTAAGGCTGCACCATGATCAGGGGCGGGAGTTCGAGAACGAGCTTTTCCGGACTCTACAACAGTTGAGCAATGTGGGGCACTCTCGAACAACTCCGTACCACCCTCAGGGCAACCCAGCTGAACGCTTTAATCGTACCATCTTGCAGATGCTGAGGACCCTGAGTGAAGAAAAAAAAGAAAGATGGAGAGAATATCTCCCACAGATGGTTCATGCGTACAATTGCACTCGCCATGAAGCAACGGGTTACTCGCCATTCTTTCTGCTTTTTGGTCGACATCCACGAATGCCAGTAGACCTCCTGTTCAAGTTGGTTACTGATGGAGAGCCACAAACTGCAAGAGGTTATGCTGAGAAATGGAAAGAACGAATGACTGAGGCTTACAGGATTGCATCTGGAAACAGCCAAAAGTCAAGTGATCGTGGAAAGAAACACTATGACCGGCATTTGAAAGGAGTGGTACTCCAACCTGGAGACAGAGTACTAGTGCGGAACCTGACTGAGAGGGGTGGTCCTGGCAAGTTAAGGTCCTACTGGGAGAACACCATTTATGTGGTGAAGGAACAGATCAATGACAGCCCAGTGTACAGAGTGACCTCAGAGGCAAAGGGGAAGAAAGTGCGTGTTCTGCATCGCAATCTATTGCATCTTGTCAATGAGCTTCCTGTGGACTTGCCTGCTGTAGATAAGGGGGACGGGCCATCCGCCGTCAAGAAAAAGAAACCAAAACCAGCTCAAGGAGAGACAGAGTTTCAACCCCACTCTGACGCAAGCTCCGATGAGGATGAGAGTTCCATGTATTATGAGTTGAGGTATGATTTGAGAAGTGGGAACAAAGAGGATGCACTACATACCTGTAACCATACTGTTGGACCCCCAAGAGGAACAGCTGAGTTCAGCAGAGTGGTCAACTGTGGAGCACCTCAGCCAACAGAAGCAACAGATGAATTGAGGGAACAAGGAATGGAACAAGATGGTGGACACCAAAGCACTGAACTTGACAACGACATGGGAGAGGAGGAACATGAGAGGGTACAGGAATCAGGAGTCACTGAAGTGCCTTTCACAGTCGACGAAGGAGAAGTTGGACTGCCGCTTTCAGAAAGGGCACAGTATACACCTAACGTGGCCCCGCCGACTAATGAATCAGTTCTAAGAAGGTCTACTAGAGAACGACGGCCTGTTACACATTTCACATATGACACCCTTGGCCAGCCCTCTCTCCGGGTGCATCCATCAGTCAGTTGTGCTGAAGTGCACGAGTCACCAAACACAACACACTACACCATGCCACCATATCCCCTGTTACCTTACTTCCAACATCTCACTGTGCACACCCAGGCACCTTCCCTGTATATTATAACTGCCCAATCTATACATGTTAGTACACAAGGAATGTGGGTATGTGGGAAGGGGATGTGATTAGAGTTGTTTGAGTAATGAGTATAATGAGTTTTAAAGGGTAAGAGGTTAAATGTCAGGAGCCATTTTCTTTTTGTTGGGGAGTGTGTGACGCCCACAAGTGTATGGTCACAATTGTAATTTTGTTGTGAATTGTTTTTGATGTAAAAGACCTGATTTTATGGTGGTATTGCACTTTTCATTTAGCGTTATGGACAATGTAATTGCGTGGCATTGCCACAAGGGGGAGATAGTGGTGAGTGCGATAGGCTGTTGCAACGCGTCTCGGCCTCAGACGAGGAAGAGCCTGCAGACCGAACGCAACTGATGTCTCCTGTCTCTGCTTTTCTGTTAAAAAAACAGGTCAGTAGTTCAAGTTTGCTCACCACAATGTACATATAAAGGCAAGAAACCTTTTTCTGTCTTAGTTTAAAGACCGCAAATGTTGTGAGAGAGTGTGTTTTCACTGATTGAGAGAAAGCTAACTATACCGCCATTTGTAATGGCAGCCGCCATTTCACTCGTAGTCTAAATAGGCAGCTGGTCTTATTACCTGTTTTATTTTGTGACAAATGGAGCTCTTAGACACTTCTTTTATCCTGGCATTATTGGAAGTTACAGTTGATTAGGACCTACCCAGTTCTTATGTGTCAAATGTAAATAGTCTGATGTATACTGTTTGTGGATGATTGTGAACTGTTTGTGAGCAAGGGAAGAATATTTTTGTTTATTGGTTACAAATGTAATATATTGTTTGAATCTGTTAAAGTATAAGAAAAGTATAAAGGTGACATAAGCGGGTTAATTGCAGTGTTAGTGGTGCTGCACAGAAATGTTTTGATGCTGAAATGCAGTAAAATTGGTTACAGATTTATTGTAAATAAGGACGTTCATATACAATGATTATTTTGTAAGTTTATTCTTGTGAGAGTGCAAGGTAACCAAAAGGGTTTGAGCTATGGACCTAATTGAATGTTTGTGTTGTTAAAAGCGAAATGTGTGTGTCTAAATGAAAAGAAAAGGACGTTGTTAAACTCTGTTAATAAATCAGACGAGGAAGAGCCTGCAGACCGAACGCAACTGATGTCTCCTGTCTCTGCTTTTCTGTTAAAAAAACAGTTTAAAAACAGACCCCATCGAAGGCCTGTAACAAAATGTTAATAAAAACATTAAAATACTATTTTGAGTCCTGTTTCTATTACACAAGTGCAAGTGCATAATCACGAATGAACTTCAATTGTTTATTTAAAATCATACTAAAATATGTATTTTAATGAAAGTTCACACCAACTCAAAGTCAACAAAATAAATAAATAAAACAGCAAATTTGGCTTTTATGCCAAAAATAGAGATTTTAACTCATTAATATTACGGTTTTAAAAGTCTTTTTTATATATATATATATATATCCACCAAAAGACTGAACGCTTGCTACTATTAAACTGACTCATAGTCACATGACCACTGGTGCAGCTGTTGTGTGAGATGTGGTGCCACGCTATTGGCTACTGCACTTTTATTATTATTGGCTACTAAAGGATCAGTGCCCCACTTTACCTTCCTTCTTTTGCTTTTTTTTTTCCAAGTAGCTTATTTTGTTAATAGAAAATGTGTGTGTGTGTGTGTGAGTGAGAGAGAGAGAACTTATTGTTAATTGTTTTTATGAAGCTGAGCTCTCATAGGCAAACTAGTCTCCAGGCTCCGTAACAGACATTCAGAGCTCTTTTTTTTGGATTTTGCATGCCTTTAGCTCCATTGTCTGTCAGGATGAATTAACACTAGTGATGGGACGTTCTGTATCGAGGCTTCGGAGCGTGTGTCGAGTAATGGAGGGGGCGTTTCCGCGAAGCGCGTATCGAGGCTTGCTTCATTTATGGGAGGAGCTGAAAATGATGACGTCCGAAGCCTCGCTGCCCGGCTGTACCACGTGACTGGTTCATGAAGTGGTTCGAACTTTGCCGCGAGATATGACAGCGATATAAACCCCTCAGACTTCATTCAAAAATGTGGGTGTTTGATGGAGAGTTGCGGTTAGTGAGAGTTTGGAGACCGTTTGGAGGTTTATGAGAGTGAGGAAAGTCAGGAGAGAATGGAGCCAGCTAAGAAGAGGAGGATGTCCTCCCCTGTGTGGGAACATTTTGATCTTATTCCTCCCAACAAGGTATGTAAATTTCTACAGAAGATGTATTTTCATGATACTGATGGTGCAATACAATTTATGTTGAGCTGTCTTGACTTTTGTACAAGGTGAAGTGTTTTCTATGTGCCAGGGAGCTGGGATATAACAACAACACCTCATCCGTGCTTAGGCACTACAGAGCTTTGCATGAGAATAAGGGGGACACCGATTGTGGAGCAAGACCAGGTGAGCCATCAAATGCAATGATAATATAGGATGCAGTAATGTTACTAAATGATATAACAATATTATACAACTGTTATAAGTTACGTATGTGATATTTATATTTGTGCTTTATCTTTATTGTCTTTCCTCAGGAGAACAATCTCAAATAGATGAAGACCTGGTCAGCATGGTGATTGAGGACTCCCAGCCATTTAGCATTGTGGAGGACAAAGGATTCAAAAGATTTGTTAAATCATTAAATCCTAGCTATGTTCTCCCCACTAAAAAGGTCATAAAAGCAGTGAAAATTTAGTTTTTACAGAATAAAATGTGAACAGGCAGTGTGTAGCTGTCCATACCTCAACGTTACAAAAGCACAACCACTGTCCACACCCCAACCACACCTCACCTCACAGTAAATGATCATTTCCATTTCAAGCATTTCCAAATAATCATTTCCCATACTGCCACTATAAATATACACAGTATACTGCCATCACTACAATATACATGTTTTACACACTCCTTTTGTTGTTGACATTTACAGGCTGTTTGCAAAATGCCACACTCTTCAAATTCATGCCAGCTATTATTTTTACGTCCAGTAGGTGTCCTGCTAGAGCAAATGAAGCTTCATGAAGCTTCGCGTTGGGGTGAACCAATTGGATGAAAAGCTTCAGTGCTTCATGGGGCTTCATCTGCCCATCACTAATTAACACTGCATACTACTGAGAGTCTTCCATTTTGGGGTTTTCTAGTTTCAATTAGAATAGAGCAAACAAAATTTGCATGTTTGCAACAGGATGCTAGTAAGACTTTCAGAAAGCCTGCAGAACTACTGCTAAAGACCATAAAAAACAATTGCAAGTCTGCTTGAAATTAAAATAGAAATAACTGGGGGTTAGCTAAAAAATATATGCACAGTCCTTTTATTTCAAGTAGTAAAAAAAAAAAAAGAAATCAAAACAAGAAAAGTACTAACAAACATTTTATTACAGAATTCAAATTCTTACAGTGAAAAAAATGATCCTAGTCTGACCCGACTCCCACTTCACACTAAATTATTTTCTGAACAAAACCCCCCAAATAACAAAAACAGTGTGCAGATGTGAATAAACCCGCTTACAGAAAATTAAAATGAAATGAGATGAAGAGACGGCACAGCACAGTCAGGATACAGGACATAGCTGCTCCTGTCAACCCTCACTCTAGAGTTTAGCTGGTACAAACAGCCAGTTCTTGCATCTTCTCAATTTCAATTCAATGAATCAGAGCATAAAAAGCAAAGCTGGTAGAAGGAAAACAGGAGCTTTGCTGACTCTTCTTTCACATTTGCCTTTTAATCTTCATCAGGTGTCACTTGGTCTCCACTTAATGCCGCAGCATCTCCTGGAACCTGGAAAAATAAAGTTAAAGAGCATATTGTTATAGTCGGGGTAAAAAAACAAAACAAAACCCAGTCAGTGTGTGTCCAAGGACATCATCCCCTAAGCAAATCGCGAAGATTTTTCATATGTATAAGTTACATTAGTTATATAGCTCTGTGTTTTTGCTTTAAGGATATTAATGCTTACAAACGTCTAAAAATGCAGAAGATACCCCGCCGTCAGGCTGTTTCTTTTACCAAAATCTCTGCACGTTGTTTTCTAGCTGGATCTGAACTTATGAAAATGTTATCTGGGCCACTTTTAGGTGAATGACCACTGAAAGCAGCAATCCTTTCTGCAGACTTTGTTTGCCCCTCAGGCTGGTGTGTTAACATCTTACCGTTCTCAAAGCTGTCCTTCTTCTTCGTCAGAGCTCGGATCTCCTCTCGATGCTCAGCAGCTCCACTTCGAAGATCAGTGTCGCTCCGCCGGGGATCTTTGGAGGGGCTCCCCGGTCTCCGTAGCCCAGCTCGGCGGGGATGACCAGCTTCCTCTTCTCGCCCTCGCACATGCCCAGCAGGCCCTGGTCCCAGCCTTTGATCACCTGGCCGGTGCCCAGGGTGAAGGTGAAAGGCCTGTCGCGGGGAATGCTACTGTCAAATTCGGTGCCGTCCTCCAGCTTTCCGGTGTAGTGCATATTCAGCACGTCTCCTTTGCGGGATTTGATGGGGCAGTTGTCCACTCGCTTCTTGATGCCGATCTGCAGCTTCTTCTTCTCGGCTCCACTCACCGCCGCCGGGCTCAGGGAGAGCACCGCCACCGCGAACAGCACGTACACCCGCATGGCTGCAGTACCGAGTCTGACGAGAGTGAAGCTAAAAGACCAGCGAGCAAAAAATGGGGGGAAGCAAAATGAGAAACGAGCAGGAAATCTGCTCTTGAAAGCGGATATACGTAAGATACGACCGGATGTCGTTTACCGGGTGGTGTTACTACAAAACCCGTCCGGAAAAATTACCTGAAGTTGGATTCACATTGGTTGATTCTGGTCGGTACCGTGTGGGACTAAGTTCCCTTTTTCTTGTCACTTATACATAATATATATATAAATATGTCTTTTTGTTTTCTAAAGACGGTAGTTTACTGTTATTGACAGTTTTGTTGTTGTTCTTGTTTTTTTAAAGCAGAAATGTAAAGAAAATAGTCTAAGGACTAAGGCTGTAATTCTCCAATTTGAATGTGTCATTCAGCCTTGTAAATCCTAGCAACCGTCTTAAATCAAGTTACATCCTTTTAAATTTGTGAAATATTTACTTTACTTGTTATGCCTTAGAAATTTAATATTATGCATCTGGAATGTCTTGTATGTTTTGACGCTGAACATTTTTTTCTATTAAAAATTATTTATTACAAATTAAAGTAAAAGTGTGTCTTAAATCTTAAAAATAGGATATTAAAGTAAACTGCGTATTTATTTTGTTGTGGTATGAATGGCCGTATTTACCCTGGAAGACAGCAGAGGAAACCCTGAGCCAAGTCTCTGTCCACATTAACAGTCAAAAACCAAGTTCACATATGGCAAACTGTTTAAACTGCTTTCAGTTCTGTGAAATGCAATTAATTGAATTTTAATGGAAACATTTTAAATCCAAGAAAACAGTCGTTTGATGATCCTGTTTCTTTAAGAAACACTGAACGACGAGCTCGAAACCGACTTTAGCCTCATCCCTCCCACAGTCTGCGTTACGTCACCCACTGTCACTCAGTGGTCACCTGCTTCAGCTGAGGTACGTACGTCTAGTTCTCTCTGTGTACTTAAACTTGCATCTCCACGTACTCGACACTTCGAGGGTCAATAATGGATTTGTATGTGGGCTTTACAGGGCTGAAACCCACGGGGAGAACACGGAGAAGCTAACAGCCAGTTGCCACAATGCTCGCTCGCCTGTTAGCGTCGCTCGTCAACAACCTTCACGTCGTTGAGAAGTTGGCGGAGTCTCGACCGATTCGCAGGGCGGCTCAGATCACAGCTTACGCTATCACCAAGGCTCAGATAGCCGGACGGGACGCCTCGGACCGGGCCTTGCGCTCCCAGACGCTACGGCAGGTCCGGGACGAGGCCAGCAAAGTGCCCGTGGATCTGGGAGAGATCAGTGGCCGCCTCAAGAGAGTCAGAGACACGTTTGTGAATGAGGTGAAGTCAGGCTGGAAGGACGGATCCAGGCAGGTGAAGAAGTGAAGAAGACAAGCTGGTTGTGGGATGTGACCGAAACGCTGCTGCTTGAACTAAATAGAACTATTGTGTGAGCACATTGTGTCAGCATGGGACAGAGACGGCGTGCTGGTGAACCATCACCATCAGGGTGCGCTCAGGTGGTCGGTAATGTCTGTACTTGCAATCTGCAAGGTCAGTTTATAACAAACTGTGGTTAGAAAAATCAATGTCTTTTTAAACTTCTGAAAACACGTGGGAGCTTGAAGTGTGCTCTTTACCTCCCACAAACTTCTGATGGTGACGTGGACGCTGTGTTTAAGTAAAACATTTTGTTTAGAAGATTTAGATTGGCTTCTGATGAGGTCTTCTTGACATTCATCCCTTGTAGCGAACTGTGCAATCATTTGTCCGTAACACATCATCCTGCCAAAGAGCCTTTTCTGGCTCTGTGTTTCTAGAATAAAAAAGTATTCATATTAAGTGAGATGTGCTGTGTAAAAAGACCTTTTAGATGTGACTCAATCAATAAATATTATAATTCAAAACTGCTGATAGTCTGCACCTAAATCCCATCTTGATTGTATTAAACTGCTGTGGTGTACAGAGACTCAATTACAAATATGTGCAATTGCCCAGAAACTTTATACCTCATAATCAATGGGTGAGTTTTACAGTAGGAATCCGGTCATATCAGGGAAAGCACACTTGCTACCAAATGAAAATAACTTCTTAGTAAAGGAACACTTTTTAATTGGTGTACAGCATTAGTTGATTAAACTTCGGGATATTGATTTGGTCAGTTTAGTAGCAGAAGGGTTTTATAGTTTCAGCTACCTTGGTGTCAATGAAATAGTCTTATTGCTGCCCCTCTAATTATCCCCAAAAGAGTAGGAATTTTACAGGTGGAGGCCACTGACATTGTTTCCCCTTTTTGTTTTATTTTTTTTCCTTTCACTAGTTTTACATTTAGCTGCTACTGGTAGCATGAGGCAGAAGTTGTCCATTGGATTGAGATCTGATGACTGTGGAGCTCATTTGAGTATAGTGACCTCACCATCACGTTCAACAAACCAGTTTGAGGTGATCTGATCTTTGTGACATGGTCTTTGATCCTGCTGGAAGCAGCCATCAGAAGATGCAGTCAGTAACAATTCTCAGGTAGGCTGTGGCATTTAAGCAATGGTCAGTTTGTCCTAAAGGGCCCAAAGTGTAAAAAGAACCCCCCCCCCCCCCCCCCCCCCCCCCCACACACACACACACACACAAAAAACTCCCAATATCGTTCTGCCACCATCACCCTGAACCTTTGATATAAGGGCAGGAAGGATCCATAATTTCATATTGTTTATACCAAATTTGGACCCTGTCGTCTGAATGTCACAGCAGATTTTTGGACTCACCAGACCAGGCATTGTTTTCTAATTGATTATTGGGTTTGTTTGTTTTTTTTGGAGGGGGGGGGGGGGGGGTTGTCCTGATCTCAGTGGACAGGAGGGGCACCCAATTTGGTTTTCTGCTGGCATAGCCCACCTGCTTCAAAGTTTGATGTGTAATCTGTTTAGAGATGCTCTGCTGCAAATGTTGGTTGTAAAAAGTAGTTATTTTCTTTCTGCTCCCTTCCATCAGCCTGAAGAATTATTGTCCCCTGAATAATAAAAATATTTTTACCCAGAGAACTGCTGCCAACTGGATACTTTTAGATCATTCTCTCTATATTCTAGAAATAGTTGTGTGGAAAACTCTCAGCAGATCAGCAGCCTCTAAAGACTCAGACCAGCCCGTCTGGCACCAAAAAGTCACTTAAATCAACTTTCTTCCCAAATCTGATGCTCAGTTTAAACCTGAACAGGTCACCTCCCTCATGTTTAATTGCACTGAGTTACGGTGATGTGATTAGTCGGTTAGATATTTGTGTTTAACAGTGTTGAACAGTTGTGCCTAATAAAGTGGCCACAAAAAAGATCCTCATGGAGAGAGAATTTGAAACACCTACAGAAAAGTGAAAAAAAAAAAAACACTGGACAATTTTAAAGAAGGCTCTACAGAGTGCATTTTGCAGTAAAGAGCTTTATTTCATTAGAAAGAGCTTTATTTAGAAATACTTGTGCAGACACACTGGCCTGGCAACTAAATATTAGTCACATGTTCCATCATTTCACATAGAAATACATGTCTTATCCACAGAAAGAGAAGGCATTGGTTTCTGACAACATGAGTCAGTACATATACACTGATATGGCACCTGAACTTCATATAAAAATAAATCTCTTAACATAGGAAAAATTCACATCCAATCAGCATGTTAACAACAGGAAATAGCATCAAGCAGCAGCAGCAGCAGCATCCAACAGGTACAGTGAATCTGAGCAAAAACAGTCATTGTTAAAGAGAGAGTAAGTGAGCTGTTTGGGTTGGAAGACATGCGATCACACTCTGGAATGATTAAAGGAAAATCAAACCCCTTCCTAACCAGACTAGACCTACAAAAATTGAAATTAAACAATTTTTTCAAGGTTTTAAAGTCCAAATGACCCAAACAAGTCTTGCACCAACACTCCTCTGTCACTTCAACCATCCAGAAAAACAAATTCGCATTCACCCTCCGACACAAACCACAGGGTGTCTCCTTCATGTTCTCCCCAAAGTTGTTGGAACCTGACAGGTTGTGCTGGTTTTATTCACTCCATCTGTGAAAAAACGGATAAACTGCAAAATGTGCAGAAAATGGCTGGATGGTGGAACATGTATTGTCTGCTGACACTGCTGTTCCCGATCAAATGCATCAGATTACAATCAATAATGAGAAAAAAACAGATTTCACTGCACTGGTGCAGGCTTGATCGCATCATTTAAGGACTTAAAATTTAAACATTTGAGGAGTATACATGAAGCAGACAGCCTACGGACGCACATGGAGTTGCTTGTCATTACACATTCGCAGCACAGCTCTGTGTGCAGGTCACACTAGTCCATTTTCACTGATATGGTATTAGCTTACAGTAGAAACAGCCTGGAGCAAGAAAAAGGCTGTGCTCGTATGCAGTATTTACAGTGCAAGTGGCAGCAAAGCAGCAATCTGACTTGTGGACTCACAGGAAACCTTGGGAAACTAAAAAGCCGGTGTGAATCCAGTTATAACTGGCTAGGTCAGGACAGTTTTAAATCTTTAACGGCTCACACGTGAGCTTAAAAGTCAGACTGCGCTTTCTTTGCAAAGCCAGATTTGGAGAGACGGTGCTGCATTACCCACTTACAGTAACAGATGGCAGCACATGCACTGATATGGCAGCTCACCTTTAGTAAACAAAGCGGCAGCAGCACGTTCCCCTATTTGGCTGACAGTCGACTGGTAGCTTACTCATACCTCTGCCACAAAAACAGGAAGGCACATCCGAAGGCAGCTCCGACATGCCGTCCTCTCGTGTGTTTAATTAACATACAATCAGGCAAATACAGAAAGGCAAAGGGCTCCCAGGGCAGTGAATGCATTTATGGTGGCGGGGGTTGAGTGGACAGCAATCAGAAGAATTAAAGCCTGGACATTAATGTGGTGAAAAGAGGTGAATGAAAAAAAAAGGAAAAGAAGTGACAGTTGTGTCTCAGAAAGGAGAGCATACAGAAAAACGAAAAAGGGGAAAGGAGTGGGGAAAAGAGTAGCCGTGTAGGCCTGTCATGCTGTTGTTACATCCAGTAGTTGGTCAGCATGAAGCTGAACAAGGCAGTTGGCAGCAGCCACACAGAGGACGCCACTGGAAAAGGAGAGAGATCAAGAAATATTAGCGAGGCTGTACATGAGACTTATTTTTATGTTAATGAAGCAATCCCCGAGACAGATGGCTGGCTTTTAGTCAAATTTAAGTTGGAACAAGTTTTCTTCAACTCTAGATCTCCATTGTCTTCAATCTGTTTATTTTTGTCCATCAGTGGAACTTTTTGTATCAGATACAAAGCACACATTTTTTTTATTCCTTGCAAACTTTAAGACAGAAATTTAGGACAACTGCACTCTGGCATTTCAACTTAAAGAGGCCGCTGCATTGTTTCATTTCATTTTCCATCATCTGTCTTAAACTCTTGTGTGAGCATGCCATACTTCTACTAGTTTCCCCATTTCCAGTCTTTATGTTACACTAGGCTAGTGCCTGGAGCTTCAGACTTGACATACATAGGTTAGCATGTTGGCTTTACCTGCATTCGATGAGCTGCACTCCAAGTCAACCAGCGAGTCCAAGTAGACCTGGCCCAGCCACTCCTGGTAGGTCTTTCTGTCAGCAACACCCACGAGACGCACAGTGGAGTCTTTGAAAATAAGATCTGTACCTTTGTACACCTGTGAGTCAAACATCTTGAAAGCAGTACCTGTGTCACTGCCAAAATATGTCTGCAAAGAAACACATGGATATAAAAATTTCATGGGAAAATCATGCTTGACAGAGTAATTCATGCTTTTGGATGCCCAGTTTGAATTCTCAGACCTCAGAGCATCCTTGAACATACTGCCAAAAATCCCCAAACTCTTATTCTGAAGGATCTCTGACTCTCACAAAGAACATTCAGATGAACAGCGTTACCTGTGCTTGGTCCAAAAGTCCATAGATAGCATGGATGTTCATGTCTGGGCGTACCATTACAGCGTGGGAAGGGACTCTGCCCAGGTTGCAGTATTTATAATGCGTTACCTCGGCTTTACCTTCAGACTGACAGAGCAGCTGGAAATCTGAAGGCAGCAGACCTACACAACACAATTCAGATGACTGACTTTAATGTAAACATGTTTTTTTGTTTTTTGTTTTTTTATTCTCCCTAAAATAGGAGACGTTTAAAGGTGAGCATCTCAAAGTCCGGTGTTACTCGTCTTACCGTCAGTGTTTTCGAGGACAGTAGAATGCTTGACGAACGCCACGTCTCCCTCTCCTTTTGCCACACACCTGAAACGACCGGATAAACAAACACATGCAAGTGTGGCGTGAGTGCATTAATCTTCAATAGAATTAATAATTTATAATTTGGAGGAGCTGTGGCATGTTTCCCATATACACAAATATATCAGAAATGCTTCTGTGATTTGGATCTGTATGAAACTTCCACTGCTGAAAATTGAAAGGTAAAGACCTTCCAATAACCTGACAACCACCTATATGCAAGCACTTGGCGACAGTGGGAAGGAAAATCTCCTTTAAACAGGACAAAACCTTGTTTCTGCTATATTAGAAAATATTTTAACAACATCCTCTTAAATTATTTGATACACTGTCAGGGCAAAATATTGCTCAAAGCTGCTTTAACAAATGCTGACTTAAAGAAATGCAGTGTTTGTACAGAAGAGGGTAAAAAATGTCTTCCTTCAGTGAATGAATCCAGATTTCCTGATGCGGTGCAGTGGGCTTGGGGTGGGTTTTTAGTACCTGAAGGCGCCGTCGTAGCCATCATAAAGGTCTTTTCCTTTCTCGCATTTGTTCTGTCCTGATTCGTCTCCCACACAGAGTTCACACAGGCTGCTGGGGAAACCGGCTTGATTCGCACCTGGTACACAGCACTTTTCAAAGAAGTCTCCAACAGCTAAGCATCATGGGAAACATAAAATGCAAATTTAGAGACTGCCCTGACAATTTAGGCTCTATCTGAGGTAAAAGAAAGAGCAACAGCAGTGTTTGATCATTCCACTGGTGTTACAGTTTGACCATAAATGTGCCTAAAATTTAAAAAACTTAATCAGGGTTGTAATGAACTGGAGAAACTAAAAATAACACAGTTTTATTACAGCCTCTGCTATCAAAGCTCACAGTTTTCTATATTTGCCTCCTGACCACATCAGCTCATACTTCTACAACACACACACACACACACACACACACACACACACACACACACACACACACACACACACACACACACACACACACACCAAACTGACCTTGGGGTATCTGACATTGTTGTGGGCTGATCAGACCTCTCTCCATCAGAACTGCTACGGGAATGTTCCAGCCAGCTGTGCGGCCATATCCGGTGTGACAGGAGCGACGGCCACGCAGGTCGTCTAGGTTACGAATGTCAGAACTGCTCTTTTTCACCACTGCAACTGCGTAGTATGAGGAACCATCATGGTCGTCTGGAGAAAGAAAAGAAAAAAACCCCACCTGCATGATTGCTTCTCGTCTGTGAAACCAGACCACTGTGACTGTATTTTGGAGTCTCTGTGTTTTTACCTGTGTAGCTCTCGCCAGTAGCTGGGACCAAGCCATAGTCTTTGCCTGCAGTGTAGATATAACCTCCATCCAGAGTGATGGCGTCGGCATCTTTGTTCTATAAACACATGACAAGGAAACGCTGGAGTAAAGATACCAGAACTGCTAGAATAAAGCATTTTTTATATCATTTCTACAAAAGTATTCTGCAGGCTGATGTATAATAGCTGTCTGAGATAAGTAAGTAACATATTTACATATATTCGTAAGTGCATGCTAGTTGTGAGGTAACAAGACAATGTACATGTGAGTATTATGTATCCTTAATATAGCAGTTTTGCCCTAAAAGGCAAAACTGCTGTGGGCTGTAGAACAGGGGTGGGTTTGCTGTCTACTGTGGGCCCACACAGTCATGTTTGCTATTTCAGTAAAGCTAAATGTTAGGCAATATCTCTGTGAAGGTTTTCAGTCAGGCAATATCATTTTATGCAGTAGGTAAATGCAACACTTGCATTACGTGACGTGTTTGTAGGGAACTGAATGCAATGATCTGAGTTATTGTCGTTTTAGGGACTAAGAACCAGTAGGGAGATTTCTGTTACCTTGATTTTCTTCATACAGTCAGTCACAGAGTCCCCGTAGACACAGTTAATGTTTGGAGTTAGCCCTTTACTCTGGAAGGCCACGCTCATGTCAGCACATTTCTGCTGCTCACCGCTGGATATCACACACCACCGCAGGGCATTTGGGATATCTGACATGGGAGGTAGTTGTAGGTTGTAAAGACAGTTAAATAGGTTTTAAAGCAAGTTAAGGAATGATCCGAAGTGTTTAATAAAAGATTGTTCACCTTTGGGATCACAGTCCATGGCCTTCAAAGCATTATGGTACCTATTACCCATCCACTTCTTGGGTTCATCTGAGTTAGCTGCCTTAAAGGTGGTGGCGAGATTAGAGAAAAGCACAGTTCCGTCTCCATAATCCGCCGATGAAAACATGGGGAAGTTTGACTTTTGCTGCAAACAGGAGGTCAATGTCAATTAACACTGGAGTACTATGACTAGAGTGTTATTCAAATAAAACATGGAAGGCATTATCACATGTAAAGGTTAAGATGGTTAAATCCTGCCATATCTTAAAATACTTTTACACTTTATTCCAAACTTGACAACTTGAAAGCCAAGTGGTAACCATATGTTCACATGTATATAAACCATATGCCAGTGTTTCTAAGCTATTATTTCAGTTGGCCTCTAACACAGACTTGAGTGAAGTCTTACATTTTCAGCTCACAGCCAACCTCCAGTTTGAACTCTTAACTACACTAACACACCCACACACTCTATATGCAATAAGAAATGTAAGCAATCTCACACCAAGGCTAAACTGGTGACTATTGTGGAGTTTTATTAATATCACAGAGCTTTTGCCATTACTCGTGCTTTTAGCACTGAAGCTGGTAATTTGCTGTCAGTAGCATAAGTACAGTTAAACCGAGGTGCTTCAGATGGTCGAAGAACACACTCTTCCAAAATTATTATTGGAGATTGATTCAGGCTTAACTAGCCATCTGTACAACTGACAAGCACGTAACCAGACAGTAAGTGGAACATATGGCAGCACAGCACAGATTTAATTGATTTTCAATTCTAATCTCACCTTTGAGAGACACAAACAAGGTCACCCAGGCTTGCTACTACCTCCGGAGGAATATTGTAATTTTAGGTATGTGTACATAAATGTGTACATAAATGTGTGTGTTTATTTGAATATATGATGTTTAATTCCATCTTTTTCTTTTAGGAGTTGCTATTAATATTAATTTTAAGTTGTTCACATTTGAATCACACCTTCAAATTTTAGTGAAGATTTTTAATTGACTTAAAATGTTTGGACAGCAGAACCTTGTAACACTAGTTTTGAAAAGTGCAAATACAATTTAATATTATTATTAGTAGTAGTAGTAGTAGTATTCAACCGATTATAAAATCAAATAGGTTCAGTAGCCTGAGTTTGTTTAACTTTACATTTAGTGACCATCTTTAATAATGATATTAATGTTTTTTTGTTTACATTTTTTTTGTAATGGTTATTCATACTGTGTAGGTGGGGAAAAAAAGGCTCTGACTTTCACAATGCAGAAAAATAACCCCTTGGCTTACTGAGGTGCTACTGATGTGCCATTAATGTCTGAATGTTCCTAAGGAGGGTTTGTTTGGACCTACCAGGCCTTCCATCAGCATGTTAAACACCACAGAGGGACTGATGTCATTTCTGACCACAACACCACGAGATGGGACAGGGACCAGGTTGCACCGGCTCCACTGAGTAACAGGAGCTCTAGTGCCATCAGGACACAGCAGTTCATAGTCTGAGGACTTCAGATCTTTTGCCCAGGTTGGACCACGACCTGGTGAAGAAGCACCTGGTTAAGTTACATCCTGAATGATAAAACCGGCTTAGTAGGAAACTAATTACTATAATAACCAACTAATGTCTGTCTACCCTTCACTAACTATGACTTTACCGTCAGTGTTCTCCCCTACAGTTGTGTCTTTGATGAAGGCCACATCTCCAGCACCTTCAGCCAAACACCTACAGAGACCAAGATTGTTGTGAAATAGAAACAAATTAACAGATATACTGGACTCATACCTAACTGTGTATCTTCTGTGTAAGAGTGTAATGAGTGTGAATGTGGGTTTACCTGAAAGCTCCTTCGTAGCTGTAGTACCTCTCATTGCTGCTCATCTCACATTTGTGCTGCCCACTTTCATCTCCTATGCACAGCTGACATAGAGACTGGGGCTCACCTTGGGTAGCTCCAGGGATACAACTGGCATTGAAGAAATTTGCAACACCTAATATGCAAACACACACACATGCAACGAAATGTTACTGTGACATGCAACCGGTGTATTACATTATTCTGTAAGAATATGTATTTTGAGAAGTGTGTAAAGTTTACTTTGAATGTTCAGCAGGCAATCTCAGTTAGTTTTATTAGCATTATCATTTTAATATTTTTCCTGTAGAGTTCATACACCGAAGTACCAAAATAAACACTGTGTGCTGTCGGTCCTGCTTGCTGCACAACAACATTCAATATTTAGTATTTACTGCTGTTTATACTTAGCTAGATTAATGCGATGGTGTTGTGTTTAGTATGTTGCTCTGGTTTTTTTTTTTTTGCTTGTTTTCTCTTCTTTTTCTCTCAACAGGTGATCCAGGAGATTTTTCTTTTTTCTCTTTTTAAGTGCCCTTTCTCACTGTCCCTGTTATCCTTTTTATCGTTAACTCGGTTTTCCTCGGTCTTTTCACGTGTGTTATGAATATCTCTTTTTTTTTCGGTACCGGTACTAGTTTTATTTTGTTGTATTTATCCGCGACACCTTAAATGCCGGTCCGTGAAAATATTGTCGGGCATAAACCGGTCTGTGGCGCAAAAAAGGTTGGGGACCGCTGATTTATACAACCATTTGGAGGCTTTTACTTTAAAAACACACATCACTATGTTAATCATGATAACCTTCCTATGCGGGTATTTTTTTACTGCAGGTTCAACTTCCAGTTAAAATGACACAATGTTCCTTTAGTGTATATATAAATATATATATTCGCTATCATCTGATCATTTATTAATAAGTTCTATGTAGCTGTGAAAATAATTGTAGGCTGTGTTGTCCTGGTCACTTCGCCTTGTACCTCCGTACTCACCTGTTCAAGATTACTCCATAAAACAAACTTAACTCATGTTATTCTCTGCTAGCTGTACTGTGTTCCTGTCATGTTGTATTCTGTCTAAAATGACTAAATATTCAAAACTCAAACATGTCATTCATACCCTGTGGGATGTTGCAGCCCATCACGGACATGTAGCCTTGGTCTATCAAGTACCCTATGGGCATGTTCCACCCAGCAGTGCGACCTATCCCGGTGTGGCAGCTCTTCTTTCCTGCCAGGTTGTGGATATTGATGCCAGAGTTTTTTTTCGTCACTACAGCAACTGCATGGTAGGTGGTGACAGCTGAAGCAAAAAAGCACAGGTATTAGCAACCGCTGTATGAGACTGATAAATCTAGACCCACAAATGGTGTCTGACATGTTGACACTGAAGAGACCAAAAGATATCTGGGATCAAAGTATAGTTTACCACATCAGTTTTGAAATATCCCACATGTACAATTATTGTTGGGATTAACAGCAGTCATAATGTAACACACTTATCCTAGGTAAACATAATGGCTGACTTGGTCATTTGCTATCTCTATGAAACACTGTGCATTAATGTTAGTAGAGATAAGCCAGAAGATATAAACTCAATAGAAAGACATGATATAAAGAGCAAATGAGATATATTCTCCGCTGAGTTCAGAAGATAATCCTTTTTGAAGAGTCATAAAAGCTTAAAATGTCATAAAAGCTTCAAGAGTGACAAAAGATGAGTTTTACTATGTAATAATAGTAAAACCTTTACATATGAATAAAACATTATTCATATGTAATGCTGTTTATTTAGGCCTATGTGCTTGCTTTTTATGAGAAATCAAGCTACTCTTGTTTCATTAGCAACAAATTAACTAACCCTTACAAACTGAGCCAAAACTCAGAAATAGTGTGAGAAACTCTAAAAACACCATACTGCTTCTGCGGGAATTAAGAGGGTGAGTAGCAGCCAGGTGTTCCTTATCAAATACATTCGATTAATTGATCATCAGTAAGTGTGAGCATCTCTATAAAAGCATCAGTTTTGACACAATTTTCCCAACTGTGGGTACCCCAGCAAATTCTCCCCAGAATGTGTGATGCTCAGACGAACTGCAAAAACAACACACTCTCACTCCCAAAGCGTAACATTTTACAGTACATGACAAATCCTCGATATATTACTCTTCCGGGCACCCAACACGTCCCTAGGTTACAAGATCTTAAAAATGAGGAAACATGAGAATCGTTTGGAATGAATCCACACATGTACTTTTGTTATACTTAAATCGCTTTGGAAAACACTATCCAACGTCATTAAAGTGCTGGTTAACCTTAGGGATAAGGTTGGGGTTAGGGCTTGAATACATGGTTGGAGTGTCATTCTACTGGATTTCATCCTTAACCTGTCGCATAGCATAAGAACGTGGAGGGTCACCTTTCACGTCCCTCAGGAACTTGACAAATGGTCATTATATTACGCCTCAGGAGTGATCACGGGCTGGCAGGCCTCAGTTGCCATGTTAATTTCAGAAGTTCATTAGAATTAGCACAATTAGAAAAAGACTAAACAAGTACAGATTGTTTGAAGGGTTGCCAGGAGAAAACCTCTTTCCTCTAAAAAAGAATAAGGCACAGCTTAGGATTTGCAAAGCTGCATCTGAACAAAATCACAAGGCTTCTGGATCAGTGTCCTTTAGACAGACAAGACCAACCTGGAGATGTTTGGCCATAACGTACACAATATTTGTCAAATACTGCAGGGCGCAGTACGCCGTTCAGACCTATTGCAGTCATGGAATCGGCCATATACTATGGACAGTGATCTGTGCCTTAGCAGCAAATTTACAACAGAATGTCTGAAAAAGTGATCAAGGTGTGGCAAAGGCCCATTCAAAGTCCAAACCTCAGCCTGATTGAAATGCTCTGTCACGACCTTAAGAGAGCTGTGTACAAATTAATGAGTGCAAATCTCAATTATCTGAAGTAGCTCTGGAAAAGGGAGTGGACCGAAATTCTCCCCAGTGATGTGAGAGCCTGATAAAGTTATACAGAAAGTGATTATGTTCAGTTGTTGCTGCTAAACGTGGTTCACTGAATCATGGGATGTACTGCATTTTAGGTTCGTTTTTTTTTTATTAATTAATTAATTTATTTATTTATTTAATACCAAGGTGCAATATCTACTTGTCATATTGTGAATAGATAACCTCACTAGTCTCCTGACTGGTCCGTTTACAGCATCCTGCCATACAACTGCATTTGTCCCTAACCATCGGGAACCCTCGTGTTAACATTTATCAAGTTGAAAAAGTTAGCGTTCATCCTCCAGCTTCACTGTGCTAATGCGTTTATACTATGCTAACCATAGCTCTGTTGCTAGCCACCACATAGCACATCATTATATACCCGCTAGTCCAACTTTAATAACCCTACAAATATCACTGCTGTTTAGTTTTGTCTTCATTTATGTTGGAAGTGACAGCAAAGCTGTAGGTTTAAAATTTTCAGAAATCCCTCAATCAGAAAATAGTATATTATTTAATCTTAAAATGTTTTTGGAGACTTCCTGTATACCACTAGAGGGAGCCCACGTACCACCAGTGGTACGTGTACCACAGTTTGAGAACCACTGCATTAGAGGTTGTATTTAAATGTTCCAATATGTAAAACCTTAAAACTGAAACAGGGTGTCTTTTGTTTTCATTGTTTTGTTAGTTGATTGTAGTCTGTCTATGGCCAAAGAAACAGTTGTTAGAATATTTATTTTATTTATTTAGACATTTCTAGTTATTCTGTATTATTTAAACAAGCATGCAGTGATCGAAGGCCTTTTTTAAAAACTTTGTCATGTTCCTGTACTTATGCTGCGCTCAGCTAAGCTAAGAACCCGCTAGCTTCATCACTTCTCCTTAATTGTAATTCACTGATTTGGGGTCTTACAGCCAGCCTGTGATTCACTGCCAGCCATCTTAAACGAAGCTGTTTTCCCCAAGTTGTAGATGTCTTTGGCAGACATGGACAGGGCATCAGCTTCCTTTCTCTGCAGACAAAAATATTAATGATAGTGAAACACAGGACATAGGGCGTCAGCAGTAATGGATGACTCATTAACTCAAACATTGCAAAGATGATAACTAATGAAGAAATATTTGAAACAACAACAAGTCTTTACCAATGAAGGTTTTAAAATAAACATGAAGCTCCCAGTCTGTGGTTGTCATAAAAAAAGAAACACAAAGTGTGCATTGTGCTGATAACAGATCACCAAGTTATTGGTTCATGGTTTATGTTGTTATCTGAAGTCTGACTGTACTTTATGGTACTCGGAGCATTTAATCAACTTTAATGGGTCCTTGTTGGTCCCACATGACTGAAATAAACAATCTTCAAACTTTCTGGGTCCAAGGAAGCTTCAAGTTTGATTTCCTACCAGTTCAATCTTACCTGTAGTTTCTGACCGCAGTCCTCCACTGACGCTGCATTGACGCAGCTGAGGGAAGGACGGATGGAGGCTGCGCTGAAAGCCTGAGACATGGCCTGACATTTCCTCTGCTCGTTCTGTGAGATGGTGCACCATTTGATTGTGCTTTGGCCAAACACTGAGGGAGAGACAGAGGGAGTTATTCTGGCATTAAATTGTTACACCACCTGATTTACAAAAATTACATTCTGCTTCAGCACTGCTATTCCCAACATGGGAGCTGGGATCTAAAAAGGGTTGCAAAATAATTTACTAAATGGGAAAGGAAGCATATTTTTACTGCACACACGACATTCATTTTCTCAGATATTTTTCTCTGTGGTACAGCAATAAGGACTGAACAGTGTTATTCCTCCAGAATAGGGGATTATTCATAGAAATAGCTTCACTTTTATTGGTCATCAGTTAGTAAAGATGTAACCAGAAATAACTGTAATAATACAAAAGGCACCAGTACAAGGTAAATGTCCTACTTTTTAAACCTTTTGTAAGTAACGTTGTTGTGCACAGTTTGTCATTATGGTTTCTTAATCATTTTTGGTTAATCTTTTTTTTTGCCAAATTATTTAAATCTTAAGAGTCTTAAGAATATTCAAATCTAAAAGTAAAATTGTTTTTATGTACATGGACACTCAATACGATCCAACACAGGATCAAAGATCTTTCATATAAAAGAAAAACGGTTGCACCTTCTTTCATACATTTACAGCATATTTAGCTTTAAAAAGCCAGTCTTACCAGTATGTAGTATTAGCAGTAGTGTTCCAACTGTCCTCCACATGGCCACAGCCTTGTTCTTGTTTCCGCTCTGCTGGATGAAATAACCTCCTTTCTCCTCTCCTCTGCTTTATAAAGTGACTTCTGAGTCAAAGTCCTCCTTCAATCTCCAAGGCTCAGCTTAAAGTCCACGTGCAAAGCTTGTATAAGGCTGTATTTTCCACTGTTTTACAACTATAATAGTGTCTTGCAGGGATTCAAAGAAGATATTAGCTCAAGTTTTTTCTAGACTTTAAGGAGTGTGCCTCCCTGGTTTACCAGGTCTGACACGTCTCTGCTGCCGCTGCCTGGCTGCAGGCCAAAGCCTGGACACAGAGGTCTTTTTTAACCCACCTCTGCTTTCCCCCTCCCTCCTCTCCTTGATCAGTGTGGTGCTTTTCCACTGATGTGCAAAAGGAAAGAAGGAATTCAGGCCAGCACATTGAGGTTGTAACTGACTCACAAAACAAGAAGTGTTTTTACCTGCTCTTACTGCTAAATTTGACATGATTTGGGGTTTTTTTTGTAACCTTCGTTTTCCATAAGTTGCAGTCAGTTCGGCCTTGTTACCACAAGGTGACCACAATGTAAGGATTACACGTAAAAGTTGGGCATTTAAAATCTCACTTAAAATTAAGAAATACACATGTCTACACAAAAGTTATTTTTACCGCAGATAAAAAAAAAGTCTCTCTGTGATGGATTTATAGTACTACGACTTATTAATAAAGTGTTGCAGAGGCATGAGTCTGTGAGTAAATCTGTTGATGCTGGTGGGGGAGCCTTTTATATCATTAACAAGCAGTGTTGGGTAAGTTACTTTAAATTAGTAACTTAGTTACATTACTAGTTACTTCTATCAAAAGTAACTCAGTTACTTCAAGTTACTCGTTACTTTCAAAGTAACTAGTTACTAGGGAAAGTAACTTTGGTTTTACTCAGAATTCTCCTGTTAATGTGTTGATTCCGTAACTGGATACCCAGCCAGATT
Source organism: Diplotaxodon limnothrissa (assembly GCF_057381915.1). Taxonomy (NCBI): domain Eukaryota; kingdom Metazoa; phylum Chordata; class Actinopteri; order Cichliformes; family Cichlidae; genus Diplotaxodon; species Diplotaxodon limnothrissa. The sequence goes on along the minus strand of NC_140612.1, from coordinate 9,320,484 downwards.
GACAGTCTTCTAGCTTGCTTACTTGCCACAAGTGCACTGCGCCACCTACCAATAGAAAGGAAAAGATAATGTGCATATTTCCACGAGAGAAATCCCACGCCTGGACCGTTGTTGACCGCCCCATGATTCTAGCCTACGTCACAGCGTCATGTGCGCTTTTTACATCCAAAAGGAAAAATGCAGTCGTGGTGCTTTCGATTGTACTCAGAACTCGGAAATTCTGCCTTCCAAACAGGAAGATGTAGGTAACACCAGAGTGCAAATGAGCTGCATACAGGGCTGGACTGGGACAAAAAAATCGGTCCGTGCGTTTTGACTAGAGACCGACCCACCATTATAGGAAAAATAATTCCTTTGAATGAAAAGAAACACTGTTGTGACAGTGATGTACACCGTTTTGATGGTATATATGCATCAATCTATCACTTATTTGTTGTAAGACTCAGATAATTATTTTTTAAAAACGAGACATTTTAAATGAGAGTAAGAAAGAAAAGTGTTTCTTTGTGCCCACCTCTCCCTGTTAATGCCCTACCTGCCCCCCTGGCAACACTTTGCTAGAGCCGCCCCTGCACAGTTACCAGCTGTCAGCTACTTAGAAAAGGATCCTGGGGTTATTTGTCTCTCAGAAACAGTTCATAACTTCTCTTCAACTCATTCATGTTACCTAAAAGGTAAACCTGTTTCTCCATCACAGCTCTGATGATTCAGTAAGGACATCTCCTGGTTTCATCTTCATGTTCCCCTCTCACCAGATAACCAAACCGACATCATGACCAGCAGCTTTTACGGCTGTGGCTCCAGCAAACATCAGCTGATACTAGAAATTAATATTAAATAAATTCTAACAACAGCTGATCAAGCTTAAACGTGCTGCTGTTGTTTAGCGCGACATCCACTGGTTTACTCTTTCTGGTACAAAGTGGGCGATAAACAAACAAGAGAGAAAAGCCGATCAGCTGATCATTGATCAGTTTTATGATTGAAGTAGAAACAGGAGAGGGAGGGGAGAGAGGATGAGAGAAGAAGATGCAGCTGTGCAGCAAAGACACAGAGTAACTCCAGCTTTGTGTCTTTTTCATTGTAGCTGAATTACGGGACAAACTGTGTTCCTTTTCACCTCAATACGAAACTCGTAGTATTTTCTTTGAATACGAGACAATTCCATTGTTTAGGGGATGGTTGGCAACTCTAATAATTAACCTTATAAACAAAATAAAGTTCAACATCAGTAACATCATAGCACCACCCAGCTGTATAGAAACTCCATGATGCTAGCTAGTACGCAGTACGAAAAAGTCAGCACAACGAAAATAAACTCCACCTAAACTTGGTTCATATCTGACCCAGAGAGACTGCAGGTCATAACTTCTTACCTGAAGTTCAGTTCACCTGACACTCACCGGCGGCCGCCTCGGGTCTCTGCTCCTCCTGCCTCTCCTTTCCCTCATCTACCTGTTGGCCTCCACCACTTGCTAATATGACTGAATCTGTGGAAGCTCCGCCACCACACGAAGTAACGAATAACGATCTAAATCCCAGTAACGAGTAACGCGTTCCTGATTTTGGCATAATAACTAGTTACCGTGCTCGTTACCACAATAATAACGTAGTTACTGTAACGAGTTACTTAATAACGTGTTAGGCCCTACACTGCTAATAAGATATATATATATAGAATATATATATATTAGACATTTAACACACTTTCGTTTTTCAAAGAAAATGTGTGTACTTTATTCCACCTTACTACGGAGCCCCGCAGGGGACATGGGAGAAAAAAAAACTTAAGACGGACTTTTGCGAGATCTCGCAAAAGTTTTGCGAGATCTCGCAAAACAAACTCGGGATCTCGTAAAACTTTTGCGAGATCTCTCAAAAGTTTTAGCCGCATTCTTCCCGTTAGCTCGAAGCTAACAGGAGATCGAGACCTACTACTACCGCTTTCCCGGCACATCGTGCCTCGACCTCCCGGTTGGCTTCGAGCCAGCGTCCGAAGAAAAACTTTTGCGAGATCTCGCAAAAGTTTTGCGAGATCCCGAGTTTGTTTTGTGAGATCTCGCAAAAGTTTTGTGAGATCCCGAGTTTGTTTTGCGAGATCTCGCAAAAGTCCGTCTTAATTTTTTTTTCTCCCATGTCCCCTGCGGGGCTCCGTACCTTACTTCACACCTACAGGGAGTGCAGAATTATTAGGCAAATGAGTATTTTGTCCACATCATCCTCTCCATGCATGTTGTCTTACTCCAAGCTGTATAGGCTCGAAAGCCTACTACCAATTAAGCATATTAGGTGATGTGCATCTCTGTAATGAGAAGGGGTGTGGTCTAATGACATCAACACCCTATATCAGGTGTGCATAATTATTAGGCAACGTCCTTTCCTTTGGCAAAATGGGTCAAAAGAAGGACTTGACAGGCTCAGAAAAGTCAAAAACAGTGAGATATCTTGCAGAGGGATGCAGCAGTCTCAAAATTGCAAAGCTTCTGAAGCGTGATCATCGAACAATCAAGCGTTTCATTCAAAATAGTCAACAGGGTCGCAAGAAGCGTGTGGAAAAACCAAGGCACAAAATAACTGCCTATGAACTGAGAAAAGTCAAGCGTGCAGCTGCCAAGATGCCACTTGCCACCAGTTTGGCCATATTTCAGAGCTGCAACATCACTAGAGTGCCCAAAAGCACAAGGTGTGCAATACTCAGAGACATGGCCAAGGTAAGAAAGGCTGAAAGACGACCACCACTGAACAAGACACACAAGCTGAAACGTCAAGACTGGGCCAAGAAATGTCTCAAGACTGATTTGTCTATGGTTTTATGGACTGATGAAATGAGAGTGAGTCTTGATGGGCCAGATGGATGGGCCCGTGGCTGGATTGGTAAAGGGCAGAGAGCTCCAGTCCGACTCAGACGCCAGCAAGGTGGAGGTGGAGTACTGGTTTGGGCTGGTATCATCAAAGATGAGCTTGTGGGGCCTTTTCGGGTTGAGGATGGAGTCAAGCTCAACTCCCAGTCCTACTGCCAGTTTCTGGAAGACACCTTCTTCAAGCAGTGGTACAGGAAGAAGTCTGCATCCTTCAAGAAAAACATGATTTTCATGCAGGACAATGCTCCATCACACGCGTCCAAGTACTCCACAGCGTGGCTGGCAAGAAAGGGTATAAAAGAAGAAAAACTAATGACATGGCCTCCTTGTTCACCTGATCTGAACCCCATTGAGAATCTGTGGTCCATCATCAAATGTGAGATTTACAAGGAGGGAAAACAGTACACCTCTCTGAACAGTGTCTGGGAGGCTGTGGTTGCTGCTGCACGCAATGTTGATGGGGAACAGATCAAAACACTGACAGAATCCATGGATGGCAGGCTTTTGAGTGTCCTTGCAAAGAAAGGTGGCTATATTGGTCGCTGATTTGTTTTTGTTTTGTTTTTGAATGTCAGAAATGTATATTTGTGAATGTGGAGATGTTATATTGGTTTCACTGGTAAAAATAAATAATTGAAATGGGTATATATTTGTTTTTTGTTAAGTTGCCTAATAATTATGCACAGTAATAGTCACCTGCACACACAGATATCCCCCTAAAATAGCTAAAACTAAAAACAAACTAAAAACTACTTCCAAAAACATTCAGCTTTGATATTAATGAGTTTTTTGGGTTCATTGAGAACATGGTTGTTGTTCAATAATAACATTATTCCTCAAAAATACAACTTGCCTAATAATTCTGCACTCCCTGTAGGCATAATATACAGGGATGAACTTTGTCCCGTATGGGGCTGTTTCACTGTACAGGTCTCAGGAGAGTTACTGTACTCTCATTTTACATTGTGGGCCACATACAGCCCACTTTGATCTTAAGTGGGAGTGAAACTCCCCTTTCTGTCATTGTAAAAAACAAAATAACAAAATATTTAATTAGTGAGATATCTTAATATATAACAACAAAATGCAATTTCAACAGTGTGTCTCAATTTTTATACATGATAAAGAAAATTTGCTATAGTACATGGAAGAAACCAGTCAGCACAACTTCAATTACAAGGAAGAAATGTGGAAAAAAAAATAGAGAGAAAAAAGCCCTTCTATAAAACAGAATGTTTTTGTTAATTCACAGAAAGTGTCCTATTTTTTTCAGTGTGGGTCCACAAAAAGGAAAAAAATGTCTAAATTTCTATTGTAGATATCCACATATACAAAAAGTCTGAAAATATATTTAAAAGTTCAATATTTATGCCCTGCTTCACATTTTCCAGTGTTGTCCAGTGGGCTGGATTGGCATCTTTGCTGGACCAATTCTGGCCTCCGGGCCTTATGTTTGACATCCAGAGATAATAATAGAAAGTTCAAAGAGGTTTGAATCCTTTTTTATGTTTCTTTCTTTCTTTCTTTCTTTCTTTCTTTCTTTCTTTCTTTCTTTCTTTCTTTTTTTTTTTACAATGCTGCAGTGCCAAACATCTGCTGAGTGGATGCTGCAGCACATGAGGATGCATTATTGTGGTCATAAAACAAATTATAAATCTGCAGCCTTTTGCCAAAACTCAGGAAGTCGACCTTATCATAAAATGTGTAATTGCTCTCATTGTTGATAAAATGTTCAGATACCTAACAACGATCATTTCCAGGCACGGGACAGGAGATGATGATAATAAAACTTCATCAGCAGAAAGACCTCACTGTGGCGAAACTGTCCGGGTGTGAGCTTGCTCATTTTTTACGCTGTGACAGCATGAGGATGACACGGAGGTGACAGTCACACCGAGGTGTCAGAGTGGTGCCATTTTCAGTCAGTGTTTTTTGTCAGCAGACATGAGAATCTGCCTTTCATTGAATATGAAGCGTTTAACCTGCATTTTACAATGCAGGACAAAACAGTGTTCTTTGCATAAAAATTTTGAACTGCCTCTGCATGACTGTCCTGAGCACTTCTAGGCTTTTCTCATTGGTCACATGAACCAGGGCCAGTGTCATGCATGCACTGTACCTAAACATATAATTATCATATGACAGTTTAACTTGCACAGAAGGCCCTAGGCCCTAGGCCTGCCAAGACTGATATGGGAATAGTTTATATCCAGTGACCCTGGGTATTTTATTGCAGGATATTTGCTTCGAACTTCTCGATAATGACAAGCTGAACTCCAGGACTCGATGAACTCAAGAACTATGAAAGTGTGAACCTTGGACCTGGTGACGAATTATATCTGTGGAGATAAGTACAGACATCAGAGCGCCTAAGTCGAATGAACATAAAATAAGTTTTTCAGTCACTTGTATTATTTTGTAGTCCTCTGTATGGCTGGGATTACTTTTTTTCCTTTAGTTAATATCTGAAATGTATGATTTGATACTAATTACACACAAAAAATCATTTAAATCTTTAATATCAGATTATGATAATAAAAAAAACAACAACCCTGGACTGCAGGAGAGAGAGAGAGAGGACCAGACCAGACCCTGGGTGGATCTCACCTGCCTCTTTATTTTTGTTGTTGTGTTGTCTTGTTTTGTAGCTACAGTTTTTTTATTTAACCAATGGGTAAACTGAATCTGCAAAAAGGTCTTCAACTCTGTTTTATTTATATAGCATCTAATCACAACAGTGTCACCTCAACACACTTTACTGTATATTGTAAGGTATAAACCTTACAACAATACAAAGAAAACCCCAACAATCAACTGACCTCCTATGAGCAAGCACTTGGAAAAAAAAAACTCCCTTTTGAAAGTTTGTTCTCAGGAAGGCAAAACCCCCAAAACAAACATTTCAGTAATAACTACGTGGTAAACGTGTTTTATTTTCTTGTTCATTGATTAGAAAAGACGTAAATTTGAAAGATGATTACTCATGTTATTATTATGGTTATCATTATGTAATTATATGAACAAAGCATTATTTGAGCCTGCATAGGTTTTTCTTGGGCACTCCAGCTTCGTCCAAGAGTCAAAAGAAAGGCAAGTTGGGTTACCTGGTGATTACAAATTGGCAGTATGAGTGAATATGAGTGTGAAAGTTCATTTGTCCCTCTGTCTTAGACCAACAGCCTGTCATAGGGTATACTCTATGACAGGTGGGCTAGTATGGTGGGCCTGATTGGTCAAACATGCTGCAACTTAAGAAAACACCAGCAAATAAAAAAAAAGTTGCAAAAGCTTTAAAAAAGCTCATAAACACAATGAAAGTTTTTGAGGGCAGGCAAAAAACAAAAACCAGCTCCCATTGCGTTTTATTTAAATTTTGCTGTATTTTATGTGCTAGTGTTTTCTTAAGTTGCAGGGCAGAGTTTGATAAGTGGAAGGAACTAAATAGCTGCATGAATTGTATATGAAGACTATTGTTTGGACAGTTTGAGTCTGACAGTCATAGCATGACTTTATGCCGTGTTTAAAATATGGATATTGCTACATAGAAACTACCAAATTCTAAATTATGGGTACACACACATCGTCTATCCGAGGTCTATCTGATATTCCCGTGTTGTTGTTGTTCCTGGATCAGCATGCTAATGTTGATCCAGGAACAACCTGCTGAGGTCCACTCAGGAAAAAAGAAACCAAAGTTTTTTTCTACTCTACTCTTTCTTTACTTTGTCTGCCTTTCAGAGGGGGCAACAAAGAGGAGGTGAGGAAGATCCAGGTGTTACTAAAGGACAAGATCAGAGAGGCTAAGGACAATTACAGGAGGAAGCTGGAGTGGAAACTCCAGCAGAACAGCATGAGAGAGGTGTGGAGGGGCACGAAGACCATCACTGGATTCAGGCCAACCAACAGCAGGGGAACTGAGGGAGGTGAGAATAGAGCCAATGAGTTGAATCTGTTTTTCAATAGATTCGACACCACAGTGTCTGCTCCTACCCCCACAACCTCACCTGTAGTCAGCCTGGAATCCAGAACCACACCACTGTGCCAGCCTCTCTCTTCACATGGCGCTGTTGCCTCCTGTGAGATTCCTGACACCCCTCCCCCACCCATCACCTTCACTCAATACCAGGTTGAGATGCAAATGAGGAGACTTCACTCAGGCAAGTCTGCTGGACCAGACGGAGTGAGTCCCCTTGTCCTCAAGACCTGTGCCCCCCAGCTGTGTGGAGTCTTTCATAAACTGTTTATGCTGAGTCTGAGTCTGCAGAGGGTCCCGGTGATGTGGAAGACATCATGCCTCGTCCCTGTACCAAAGACGCCTCGTCCCAGTGGCCCCCAGGATTACAGGCCCGTGGCACTGACCTCCCACATCATGAAGACCCTGGAAAGGCTCATCCTGGACCAGCTGCGACCCATAGTAAGACCACACCTGGATCCCCTTCAGTTCGCTTATCAGCCTCGTCTCGGAACTGAGGACGCCATCATCTACCTGCTCAATCGTGTCTACACCCATCTGGTCGACTCCTTTGTCACGTGGTGTGAGCAGAATCATCTGCAGCTCAACGTGGCAAAGACCAAGGAACTGATCGTGGACTTCAGGAAGACCAGGAAACACTTGACCCCTGTTTCAATTCAGGGGGTCAGTGTTGACATTGTGGAGGACTATAAATACCTTGGAGTACACATTGACAATAAACTGGACTGGGCTAAAAACACCACAGCACTTTACAGGAAGGGCCAGAGTCGTCTCTATTTTTTGAGGCGACTGAGGTCCTTCAACATCTGCCAGAAAATGCTGAGGATTTTCTATGAGTCTGTTGTGGCCAGTGCGATCCTCTATGCTGTTGCATGCTGGGGGAGCAGGCTGAGGGTCGCAGATGCCAACAGACTTAATAAACTAATCCGTAAGGCCAGCAATGTTGTGGGGATGGAGCTGGACTCCCTCAAGGTGGTGTCGGAGAGGCGGATGCTGTCCAAGATAAAGACAATGTTGGATAACACCTCCCACCCACTCCATGACATGCTGGTCAGTCACAGGAGCACGTTCAGTGAGAGACTGAGATTACCGAAAAGCACCACTGAACGACACAGGAAATCATTCCTGCCTGTGGCCATCTCCCTGTACAACGCATCCACTTAACACACTGTTTGCTGCTACAGCTACACATGTTTCTTTTCCAACTATTTATTTATGAGTGACTTATGTATGTATGTATGTATGTATGTATGTATGTATGTATATATATGTATATATTGTACTATTCTTAGTTAGCGTATTGTCTGTCTTGTCTTAATGTTGGTTTAAAATGGAGCACTGTAACAAAAAAATAATTTCCCCCAGGGATCAATAAAGTATTCTGATTCTGATTCTTTGTGTCCCCTCTTTCTGTCTTCTCTTCTGAATTGTAAACCACATACCTGTAGGTACCTCTTTTGGTCCTCGAAATGGTATCCATACACATTACTGTGAGCGCCTAGTGCTATGAGTTCTACTAGTTAGCCATAGAGGTTCCATATGTGGGCAGCACAGTGGTGCACTTTACGTTTGTAAATGATTCTAAATTAATCCATGGATGGATGAATGGACATCTGTGTAGATTGTACTGCAGGGACAGAAATGGACTTTGCCTGATCATTTCATGGTATGCTTTTCAAACCATGTGTATTAATAGAATATACCTGAATATTAAACATCTGGAAAACAAATCCTAGTGTTTGGATAAGTGTGTCTCTGTTGTTGAGCATTACCTTCAAGAAAGCGGTGACAGTGTGAGTTTAGAAATTTCCGTCTGCATCCCTTTTTTTTGAGCATAAGTATGGTAAAAAAAAAAACTCTTAATAACACCTGTCAACACAATTAATATTTGCACCCATTCAAGACCCTATTTATAATCAATATATAATCTGCACCCTTTTTTCCTGAACTAATGATACTTTTTTCCAATTGTGCTGCTTGAAGAGTCAAATCAGACATCCAGAGAGAGCACTACAAACTCGTAGTAGAGGTGAGAGTAAAGGAACTTATATTAGATTACAGTTTTAAGAGAATATTCACATTCATACACATTCCACAATGCAAAAAAAAAGAAAAGAAGGTTAAAGGTAAAAGGAATTCAGTAAATCTCAATAAAGACTTTTATTTATGTTTTTTTGTACCAAAATAGGCAGTTAGAGCAGGGATAAATATTATATGTTAGATATAGTTCCATCTCTGTAATAGATTCTTTGCATCGGTGCTTTACTCTAACATACAGTGGCATGGTGCCCTGGCTAAAAACACACAGCCAGAGTCATACAGACAGCCCAGTTCTGTCAACACACAAACACAGTACTGATCGACCTGAATCAGTGAGGATTACAGATTTGGCCTATCTGAACATTCTGTGGAGAAACATTTAAAGCCTTTTAAAACACATGCGGTCAAAAACTGGTTGTTATTTGAAATAAAAAGCTACTCTGTTGACAGAACAGTCTTTCTATACGTCTCCAGTCTCCAGTCAGCTTGGAGAAGTCGCCTCGGGGTTGGAGGATGGAGATGGGGAGCGGGTGGCTGACAAGGTCCATACAGGTGGGGGCTGCGTCGCCAAAAGCATCTTGGGATCTCGAATGTTACGTTTGGAAAACAAGAGATTATGTTACATCGTGTTTCCGGTGAGTGTCGTTCATGACCTCAGCACTCGCGATGTTGCTCCCTGGAGAAACTGGAAATATTACACCAACGCCAATTACGTAGCAAAGGGCTCTCAAGAATGTACGCTCTAATCCGAATAACAAAATATCTATGAGGCGGATAGAGTGTAAATAATTTTTTGCAGTCATGCGACAAACTTTACAGGTGCAACCTGGATTGCAAGAAAGTGAAAATAATATTGCTCCACAGCACCTTTCAGGCCACTGAGTAGAATGCATTAAATGGCCCTTGCGATAAAGCAGATGCAATGCTAAAAAACAGATATACTCAACAACACTGCTATGATTTTTTTTGTTGTTGTTTTCGTTTTAGTTTTCAGTACAAGTAGAGTTTAGTCACGTGTTGTTAAGCTGAGCCTTGGCGACAAGCAGCAAAGCCTCTGAAAAGACTACTACAGGTAACAGATGCACTAAGCAAGCTTCACATGACCAACAGAGTCGCCATTGTTAGGTTACATGTGCTGTTAACGTGGTCACAGACTCCACTGAGTAGCTTTAACCCCATAACGCCAACTGTATCATATTTAACACATGAGTTGTGAGTTTTTTTAAACTTCTTTAAATATCATCAACCTAAAAAATGTCAGATAAAGCAAAAATTATACAGATTGAAACTCGTGTATTGATAATTCATTTCTTTTTTTTTTTCTTTTTTCATTTGTCAGAAGGAAAGGAATGGCTCAGGCTTAACAGGGTTAGGTTTGCTTCTCGTGCTGTGTAGCCTCCTAAATGAATGAAAAGCCAAACATTTCATCCTTCAATGCATAAAGTAGACATTTGTGAAATAATGAAAACAGGCTCCAAGATATAACCCTTGGATAATTATGGATGGAGTGCGGAGGTCACACATAAAGGCTTAAACTTAAAAGGGGGGTCAATGCTTAAACTTATAAATCCAGCGGGGGAAAAAGTGGATTACAGTTAAATGGTTAATCCAAACAGCAAGTTTCTCCAGAAGAGTACACTCGATACCCCTAAAATACTCATCAACGACAGTATGACGTGTTTTTTAACCTTTACCAAAAAAACCGCGTCGACCAGCTTCGTCTCAAAGCAGCTCAATCATCGCTGAGGGAAAAGCGAGTGTGTCGTGCATCACGTGCGCAGACCGGAAACACTGGGAGGGTAAAGATGCTTTTAAGAAACCAGCCCTCATTAGTGCAACTACGGTAAGAAGGAAAGCCGTAACAATGATGATTACGATCGTGATGATAGTGATGATGAAGCAGAAGATACACTGTTTAATGCTGGCGTGCGTAACTAACGTCACACTGCGCAGAGGAGGAGACACGAAGGCATGAGACAGAGAGAAGGAAGCGGAGGTGGAAGGAAAAGGCAGAGAAGCCTCTTTGAGATGAAAGCTTCTACGAAACAGACTCGATCTCGAATCTGGGCCACTGTTTGTCGAGCTGTCGAGTACAATTTTAGAACTTAAGTAATAAGAAAAATGTCTAAATTCAGTTTTATTTTATTTCTCCTAACAAACTGGAGCAGTTTATGGTTTTATTCTGACTTAAATGTTGTTGTTTTGGAGTGTTTACACAAACTACAGCTTGTACAATAATCTGTTATTTGTATCTGATTTTAACATTTTAAAGATTTTCACCATTTTCCCTTCATCTGTACTTTGTATTCCAGACAAAGTATTTATGTATCTTGTAAATTAGACGATACATTTCTACTGAAGATAAGAATTTGTGAAAAGTAACGAGCAACAGTGCAGATGACTTGACTCTGATTGGTGATTGGTTGTTCGATGGCCTTATGAGCTGCTCTATCGTGTTTACTCTTTGGCTGTAAATTGCAGTGAGCTGCCTGATAAATATGACCTTGTCTCTACTCACCATGGAGAACTGTGAGTTATATTAAAAATATTTCTCAGAAATGTGATAAATGCAGGCCCAGAGCTCCAAACGTACTCCATCATCAATATGAGGCAGTTTGTTTTTGACCTTTTAATAGCAAACTACTGATAGAGGGCTTTGCACTTTATTTATTTGAATTTAATCTTCGTTTGTTATCGGATCGAGAACTGCTGCTTCTTAATATAATTATTATTATGTCACACATTGCTTACAGATTAAATGATTAATATATTCTTGCTACATCTCTAAACAGTATTTGTTTTGATGCCAAAATTCTGCGGCGTATTGAAAATTTTATAATGATTTTCACCTCATATCTAAAGTCTGTGGATAGTCAAAGGAAGAAAGGGAATGAAAGGATTGAGGATTGAGAAAAAACATGAATAAGAAACTGTAAACAAGAGTGATGCTATGAGGAGAGACAGACAGAGAGGGAAGGAGATCAAGATTTTGTCCCAAAAACATGCTCTTAAAGCTACAGCGTGCAAAAATCTGCCTCTTGGTGACAATATAATCATTACAAACCCATACATGAATGCATTACCCTTCGTTAATATGAAAACAACAACGACAACAACAATAAGAAGAACAATAATGAAATCAAATCAGATAATGGTACATGTCGCCTTGATTTAAACCACCTCCTTAAACATTAAGGAACTGAGCCGTAGGAAGATCCACCAATAGGCTGCTGGACAGACATGAGCTCCTCCCACTTCAGGAAGCAGCAGTCCCAGATAGTCCCAGCCTCGTCCCACTGAATGTGCTTATGTAAATGTGTCAATGCATGTAGTGATGTGCGTGCATAAGAAAAAGAGAGCAAGGAAGCAGGCTGATAATAGAAAATTAGACAAGAAGGAAGTGTGCAGAGAGGCTGATGTTTGTGTGTGTGTGTGTGTGTGTGTGTGTGTGTGTGTGTGTGTGTGTGTGTGTGTGTGTGTGTGTGTGAGTGAGTATGTTGTATATGGGTATTTATTCAGAGTCGCTCCTTGGTGGGAACCCAGATGTAAGGACCAGACTGCTCCTCGATGATTTGCTTCACCTGCGAATACACTTCCTCTAGAGTTGAGCCCTGGACGATTGCTGCAAGAGAGAGAGAGAAAAATATTAAAGATTAAAAGATGTGTTTAAATCAAATAATGTGACACACAGGAAGAAAATAGTTACTGTAGATGGATGGATGGCCAAATATTCTCTTCAGGTGTTGGTAAAGATCAAAACCTGAGCTAAATGAGATTTTATGGACCAAAAACACAATCCCACATGTATAATAGCTTAGCTTTAAAACTACTCGACGTGTGTAAATATGTGAATAAATCACAGCTTGCCAACAACTTTATCAGCATTAAAGGTGACAATATGCCAGTGTGGTTCACAGCTTGCCCCTGCTGCATGTTTAACAGTTTCTCCAAGCTGCCTCCTCCACAGATTCTCCTCAAACACAAAAATAAACTTGATCACATTTTCACTTACACCTCAAAGCATACTAATCTTTGATCAAAAAAAGTTGAGCAGATATGGAAAATGTTAGTTTTACCCTACTTTCCAAAGTTATACAGCTCATGTGTACAGTTTTCTTTTCAAAGTGTATAACCGCCACAGGTGAGACTTTACTGTACAGTATTTATCATACACTCACAATATCCTGATATTATTAGGGCAAAATATTTCTGCAGTGATTTAGTAGTAGCAGTGACTCTGGAGGCAGTCCAGATGTGCACATGGAGACAACCTTGAGGGGGGAGATTTAAAGGTATGTGTTTTGTTTAGGTGACTCACCAGTGAAGTACTCTGTGAACTCCTGCTCCAGTTTCACAGCTCTGTCGTAGGCCTTCCTTGCCTGCTCCTCACTGAGACGCTTATTCATCTCTCTGCAGAAAGAGACTACAGTTATTTTTCTGTAAAAAAAAAAACCCCATTAGACCCTATGCAAAAATAGCCCTACTGATATTTTCGTAAAGTTCAGCAGTGTTAAGATGACTCAGTGACTTTTAGAAAACGGAAAGTGATGAGTGAACAAAAGTAAAGGAACATATAAGCAAAAAAGAAGCTGGGCTTCACATTTATTTAAATGAGTGAAGTTTAGCCCTCATTTAAAATAATATAGGCAACATTCTCACTGTAGAGGCGTTTGACTTATTGCATATTGTATAAAAATACTGTCAACCGGCAGCAGTACCCATCAGCCGTCCAGTAAACTCACTACGGCTCAGGGGTAAAAATGAAGTTCACTGAGTTTTTTCCCTAATAAATGCAGCTACACATTTTTTAATGGAAAATGAGAAAAAAGTACCTTCATGAGAGGTATTTCATCAGTATGACATAAAAGCAGAACTTTTGAGAATTAATATTTGTCATGTCAACCTTGAACCGTCTCTTAGAACATTTTTGTGGCACTTATTTAGAGAAGTTATACAATGTTACTGGCTTTGTTTATGTTGCTGATAGTTTTTACTTATAAGATGCTTATAGGATGCTATACTTATCATATTTTTAACCTTTCCATTTGATTACTTGAGCTTTGAAAGAACAGATGATAAAACAGTGCAAGACAGATGCTCAGATTGTCTTTGAACAGTTATGTTGTGTCACTTACAAAATGTTGTCGACACTGAGTGGTCTAATGAGGATAGCGATGGGATGGAGGCCTGCCATCTGGAGACGCTTTATCGCGTTCCCTGATACATCCAGTATGCAGTGCTTGCCCTGTGGGAGAGACACGGAGTCAGACATTCTTTCTTCTCATACCCTCGCTCTCTTTTTCCCATTGATCGTGTCTCTGTCTCACCTTGTCAGCGACCTCTTTGACAGACTGTATGCTGGTTCCATACAGATGGTTGTTATACTGTCCAGCCTCGATGAACTTGTGCTCCTGAATCTCTCGCTCCATGAGCTCTCTGGAGGACATGAAGTGGTAATCTCTGCCATCCACCTCGTAGTCTCTCCGTGGCCGTGTTGTGTCTAAAGATCAGAATTTACACAGACTCAGGCAAAGAAATAAAATATCTTAGTGTGCAGTATCCTGCTCATGAGCACCTTAGTGCACATATTAGCCTAAAACATTAAGATTAAAAAGCAAAAACACAACATTATGTCGCATTAGGGACTCATCTGTCTTCAGGGTAGGACATCCATTTTTTGGGGGTTTGGGAGTCTCATAAAAATGTTTGTCAGTTTTTTTCTAATCTAAAAAACTGAATGAGGCAAACGTGACCCTTCACTGAGCTCATAAAAAATGTATTAAAATTAGGCATGACTTTGCGATTTTGATTTATTGCCTCAAGGTCATAAGGTTTGCAAAGCTCCAGTAACTGTTGCAGGTTTCTACTGGGATTTATAATGAACTAAAGGCACTCACGTGGGACGCAGGAGCCAAACTTGTCAGGGAACTCGGAGATGAGGTCATCGTTAACCCGATCTTTCATTGGTCCAAGCACGATGACTGGCCGTGTGTAATTAACTGAGAATTGACAAAAAAAATTTAAAAAAACAGGTTCCGTCAACGTGTAAAATCCACTCCTCTGGAGTGTCTTTGAAGGATTCACAGTTTTAAAAATCTTATACCAGCCCTTTAACGCTGCCTGTCTGAAATCAGTCATTTTTACCTTAAGTCACCTCACTCAAAAGAAAACAAAAAACTGGAAAGCGTGCATCAAGAGGACCCTAAAATCTATAAAAATTTTAATGCAGCTTGCTCCAGATGATTTATTTAATACAGCTAGGAAGTTTGTAATGACTGACCCACCGCTGCTTCAGTGGGATTTAAGCAAGCTACAGAAAGGTTTTCCAACTACCGGTCGACTGTTTTTTTTCTAAAATAATGAATTCTTACAAACTCAATTAATTACTTCCCCCAGGCATGTTTAAAGATGTTACAAAGTACTCTGCTTTAGTAATACATTGTCTAAGATGTGTTGATTCTTAAAGCTACATCAACTGATTTAAATGGTTTGAAGTTTTAGATTTTTTTGCAACGGCCTCGGATTCGCTTCAAAAATGCTGTTTGCAGGTAAACACTAAACAAACACAGCGAGCACTTTCAACACAATTTCCCTGTCAAAATGACAAATTCTTTCCAATGAGAAATGATAAAGATTGAAACACAGTTTTGAGTAGAGAAGCACTTTAATTTACCTACATAAGCTAAGCTAACACACATGAAAAACAACAACAAACCGAGGAGGAAAGGGAAGCCACTGACCTTCATGCTGCATGACAGGCTGGTAGGTGAGAAGGATCTCCTCCTGACCGGCTGTTTAAACAAACACAAATGAAGGACACATTAAAAGGACCAACACTTGACAACATATCACGCCCTGATTTCTACTTTTGGAAAAAGAGTTCTTCAACAGCTCTGGAAAAGCAGGCTGCAGAAGCAGAGAAATGTAAACTGTACACACAAAGACATGCACGTAAAACTAAAGTAAACCATAGCACACAATTACGCGTGACACACCCACAAGCACACACAGAGGAAAACCTACAGCCCAGCAGCTACATCAAGCAGGTGATGAACTGAGAGGCAAAGTTTAAAAGATCAAGAACAGAGTGAAGAAGAAAAGTACATTTAGGAGAGAGAGAGAGAGAGAGAGAGAGAGGGGGGACAGAGGAGGGGCTAGACTTACAGGAACTACTCTCATTATCACTGGTGCCAGAGTATACCAGCTCTGGAAGGACAAGACAGGTCAGAGTCAACACACACACACACACACATATATATATGAACACACATACAACACACACACACATATGTAAACACATGTACAAACTTGCATTCACTGTCGTGGTTTCACTTTTCAAAACAGAATTCCATCCATCCAGTTTCTATATGTGTGTTTCACTGTAATATCTCAATTATAACATCTACTGCTTAATACACAAGGAAAAGTACAACAATGCTCAGAGAACTCAGTCAAACTGTACACCAGTTGCATTTTTTCTGATATAATAAAGGGCAATTTCTAAGGTTTACTCCAAAACTGTTTTTCCAATGTCTCAGATTAAATGGGGCTATTGTAAGGGCACCTTTGAGCAGGATCTATATCTACGTATAAATTGACTTCTTTCCTTACATCTGCAAATTAAACACAGACTAGTACACACATGGTGTTATATATATTTGTGTAAATTAGTGATTTTTTAATATTTTGCTTTTTTGATTTGATTTTGCAATTTGTGTTTTAAGTAACAAAAGAAAAAAAAGGGTTTTTTTCTAGCATTACTGAAACAAAGACATTTTGTAATGTAATAAGTAAAACACAAATAATATCTCAATTATGTTTGTACATTTTCGTTTTTTAGCATAAAAAAATAATGAAAACCATGACCGAATTAGAACGCTGATTATTTTATCTTACTAATTCAGTGTGTACAGCACCAATTCACAACAACAGTCACTTCAAATAGCTTCATACTATAAGATAAAGAGCGTAAAATATTAAAAAAGCAGTCCCAACAATCTTACAAATATCTGTCATGATAAGAGAGCTATTTAAAAAAATATTTCCCTATAAACTATAAGGAGGCATAACAGACTCCAATGAGCCCGTTTAGTTCGCTCTGCTCGTTTGAGGGTTAGAAAATGATGTGCAATAGTTTCACAGCTAACTCATGACGAAGCTAGAAAAGTTTAGAGATTGAGCAATTTAATGGGCAATTAAATTGAATAAAAAATTCAGGAGATTACCATGCATATTTTAAGTTGTCTTGCACTTTTTCTGAGGGAGCCTGTCTGTGCTTGTTTATAGACTCTAACTAAATTATCAATGTTGTAGCTTTTGGAAATTAACACAAACCTTTATTATCAAGAACCATCAAATATGGGCAAGTTCCACATTTCAGATGCCAGTATTAATTTTCTAATAGCTTTTACTTGCTGTAAATATTCATACTGGACATTTAAATGCGCCTTCTTGATGCATAAAAGTAAAACAATCCAGACCTCTTCTGTGCAAATGCACATTTGGACATTTAGCTGAACATAACTTATTCCAAAGTTGACACTTTTTTTTAACTTTGTAAAGTAAATTTTAAGGACGACTTACTTTAAGGTAGACTTGTACTGAACAACTGGTTTTTGGAGTACTGCTCCAGACTTTGTATGTTAGGTGTGTAATGAACTCTATATTTAATTGCACCCTATTACTTCTCCTCCAACTGGAAACTTAACAGAGTTTAGGTCTGGTCAGGTTTGAGAAGAGGTGGAATTATATGTGCTGACCAGCAGGTGTCGCTGAGAGAGAGAATACCTACCTTTATCATCCTGATCCTACAAAGACAAAGAGAGACGGAGAGAGACAGAGAGAGGGGGGTGGGGGTGGGAGGGGGTGGTGGTAAAGACACAATTAATTATCATATTGAAAATTATTCCAGGAGTATCTTGACTATTATCAACAGAAGCCTATTTGAAAGCTTTGAGCTCTCTACTGCGAACGCATATACCCAAAGTTTTAGAGAGCAAGAATAATTACAGTGTTAGTGCAGCAGGGTGTGTGTGTGTGTGTGTGTGTGTGTGTGTGTGTGTGTGTGTGTGTGTGTGTGTGTGTGTGTGTGTGTGTGTGTGTGTGTGCATGCTTCGCAATTTTTAATTATCATCTCTTCACCACACGGAGCTGCTGATTGCAGCGTTGCTGATTCAAACAGTGTGAAGAAAACAGAAGAAGGGTGAGAGTGTGCGCTGACAACACGGTGATATCAATAGCATGTGTTAAACCTGTGCTCAGCATCACACTGTGTAAAGTGTGAATAAAGTCACATTGTTGCCTCACCTATGAACTCAGACTGAAACTTTTCTATGTCACAAATATCTAATTAAAAAATGGAGAGAAAGCTGCCACTCTCTCTGTAGTTTGACTTTGAATTAAGGTTTCCCCCTGCAATTCTTTATCTACTAACAGGTGGTGTGGCTGTCACTAACAGGGGCAATGCAGCCAACCCAGTCACTGACTGAACTACAAATCAAATGCGATTTAAAGGCTCCATAAAGAATAGATTTTTTAATTCTAGTGCCAATTAAGAACTTAAACTTTATTAAAGTAATGCCAGATGCCAGAAAAATTGTTCATTGTTCATAAACAGACAACCTATCAAATAACACAAGGTTAAACTAAATCGATATCAGCAACAGTAGCACTCATGATTGCCTGTAGCTCTCTCTGAAAAGCGACCTTTATTGTCTCTGTCATTTACTAATCAATCCAGCAATCAGTTTCAGCTGTTGTTGCACTTCCCCTTATTATCTGTTATAGCTACGATAGGTGTGTACTGTTGGAAATTTTAGATGTTTGCATTAATCATGACCAAAGGTTTAAATAGTGAAACAGCTGACCTCAGCCTGAAGCAGCTTTAGTTACAGCCTTTTTTTTTTGCTTTGCATTCTGAAAATTTCCTTTAAGTCCTGGAATAAAATGAATCAGCTGGAAATGAGCAATAACAGTCCTTATTGAGTTTTGGTAAAGTTCAGGAATAGCAATCCCTCATGTAGTTTTGCGATAAAGTCATGGTTTTAGGTAAAAATGCCAAGTTTAACATTGCTGTGGTTTGAAGAAACCATAGATTGTTGTTCGAACACAGCAGGCAATCAGATGACTTTAATTTTGTTGTTTTAACACCCAGCCTCCTTTCTTTGTGGATTTTATCACATCAAAATAGCATCACGCTGCTTCTATCAACACTACCAACAGAAAATCATTGTGATTGTTATATCCACTAGATATAGGTGTTGTCTCGTGAGAGTAAAAGCAAATGTTTGATGCGACTGGAGGAAATAACAAGCTGTTGTGCCTCTCGATTGAGCCTGCCTGTAGTGGAGCACAAAATAGCTTTTAGATGTTTACTGACACTCTACACATCTGTACTATTTTAAGCTCACACATGTGACCTTATAACAGCATGATAAAGTTGCTCTTTGTGCTTCAAATGTTGCTGAAGCCTTTAGAGAGAAAACCATTCTCTGTCATATGGAGACTATCTCTCCACTCCGTTACATAAGTTCGGGGTATGACCCCCCACATATGGAATATGTGGAGAGAGTCTCTCACTCAGAGAACCAAGGTTACAGCGTAACCGTACTTTCTCTGCAATTACCCTGCGCACAAAATATTTAACACAAGTACAGCCTGACGTTGTGCCTTCTCTGTAATCAGATTCAATTAGTCATTTAAAAAACAAACAACAAAAAAACCCCATCATATTTTGGTGGTGTCTACCTTCAGCTGTCAATCTACCAACTGTCAGAAAACAACCAACCAACTGCTTTGTTTCATCTGACCTACAGTTCTTAAACCAACACAATATCCACCTTACTGCTCAAAGTAAGAAAAAAATTAAAATAAGACATTTAATGTCATGTTTTTTCAAAACAGTAAAGAGCTCAAGCTTTGCTTTTTACTTCTTTTGACATTTTACTGTTATGTTCAACACCTTGAATTAAAGTATACTGGTTTGAGAACTGGTTTGAGTTTTAAGATTTATGACAAACATTCATACTCACTGATCTGTCCTGAGACCTGCTCACTCTGACTGTCTTTAACCTCGACCTCTCCTTCTTTTCTGCCCTGTGAATAAAGCAAAAGACAGGTGCAAACGTTAGGAGGCATGCAGAGAGAGGATGAAAAAAATATGAACAGCGAATCAGCTCAATTAACACCCTGAAACTGTAAAACTAATTTAACGTCACAACGAGTGTCTCAGGTTGTTATGGATCTGAAAGAATGATTCGAACAAAGCCACAAAATATTGTTTCATCTGAAAAGTAATTTTGCAGCTTACTTTATTGGAATGTTGAAACTGTATATCTTTAAGCATCAGTATGAGATTACGGGGGTTTAAAATAGCACTGAGAGGAAGCAGAGGGAATTTTGTGCACTTATCCAGATGTTATGTAAGTTGACAGCGAAGAGCTGATTGCATGGTCGTGTCCATTAATCTAAATGGGCTGTGATCACCTTAAAACAGGTGCAAAGGAATAAAAGACCGAGACGGCATCGAAACACCCCAGCATACTCGGGTGTAGAAGGCATTTCCTCCCTGTGAAGGTTTCACTTGCTCCTGCTGTGGGGACATTTTTGTCTCCTGTGTTTAAATTTAGCTTTGTCACTTCCTGTGCAGGACCATTTCCTGCTGGCGATCACATCCAACTCTAGAATTTCAAATAAGCTGAATCTCTGGGACCTGTTTCTCTGCTGCTTAGCTTTCTTTTTTAATTTAAAAAAGCCAGATGTGTCTTTGTAAAAAGTCTTATGTAATACAGCTTTTAGCCCCCTGATGTCTGTAAACAGCTCGACAACTGTCATTGACAAACCAGCAATAACGTAGTGAATAAAAAAGAACATCGCAATGATAACTAAAGATATATTCTGGGTTATCCTGTTCTTTGAATGCTGACATCTTTATAAGAGCATGCTTACAATTAACTTTATCTCTAAAAAATGTCCTCGGAAAAAGGCATGAGGAAAAAAACAGAGCAGGTGAGCAGAAAGAGGAGAAGAAGCAAGATTAAAAAAAGAAGAAAAGCAGCAGACGAGAGGAAAAGGAGTCGAAGTTAAAGAGGAGTAGAATAAAGAGACCTCCATGGAAAAGAAGAGAGGAGAGCAGCAGGAGGGATGATTGAATACAGTTATATCAGAGGCTGAACACAGCTTACATTAAAAGACTGACTGAACTTTAATAATTACCTTTCATCATAACACTAATGCTAATAGCGCATAATCCAGCTTATCATTTTTAATATCCTGCAGACAGATAAATTGTAAAATCTAAATCTCTGGCAGACATATTCTAACATCTTTAACAATTTTCAAACTACAGCCTGTAATATATGAATTTCTATTACTTCTGTTTCTAGGCTGTTTTTTTAAACTATAACACAGTTATCTACGTAGCCCTAATGCTCAAGCCTCTGCTTTAACACCTCAGTCTATTAATACCTCTCTGTCAAACCCATATGTGACAATCTGCTCATTTCACTCACTCCTACTCTTCCTTGCCACCTTGAATCCCTTCTTTCCTCTCTAACACTCCTTCACTTTCCTTCCTTACACCCCATCACTTTCCACATCCCTCTGCCCCTGGTCATCGCCTCCCTCTGTGTCACGGATGGTAAAACGACTCGTCTTAAATTGTCTTCTCCTTGCACCTCAGAAATCTAACATCTGTCTGTCACCTCGTCCAGGGCGAAACAAGTGGAGAAGGTAGAAGGAAGGAAAGTTGGCATATATTTCCACCACAGGATTACATTCAGCAGATTCTTCGTAATGATGATGCTCGCAGTGATATGAGTCAACACAAAAACGACACTCTGGTGTAAAGACTGAAGCTAATTTGAAAATGAATCTCCGACCACGGATGCTGTCCCCAGGAAACAGCTGCCAAGCTGTCTGTATTTTAAACAGCACGGAGCTGAAATCCAGCGTCAAATTAAGTCAGAATGGGATGACACATTGAAACTAAGTAGATTTTTTTCTCTGTCTTTTTTATTTTGAGCCACAACAAACAAATAAAAGAAAAACCCATTTAGTAAATCATGAAAAGAAGATACACAGTCTTCCACCTTGATATTCCTCATGGAAAGGTGCCAATGTGAACAAACACTGTGGACGAACACATTTGTTTGTTTTCTTATTAGTCTTCTTAGTTTTCTAATTTAATTTTGTGAAGGTTTATGGTTGACTCCAGGGTCTGCTGTATAGTGGCCTATCACAATAAGCCTGGACAGACTTGTATTATAATAATCCTCATCCTAATGAAATGACTGAAGACCACACTGACGCTCATTCTGGTCTGGACTGTTTTCATTTGATTTAATCTGTATGTGTGAAAAACTTAATAATACTTCATTTTAAAGCCTTCTGAAAAGAGTCAGATTCAGATTTCTAACAGATGAACAGAAAGAAAATATAAGTGTAAAAGTTATCATTCAATATTTGTATTGAACAAAGATTCAAATGTGAACATTTTTAGGTGATAGCAACAACTCAAAACTAGATTTGAGGGAATGGGCGGACTTGACTTTAACGCTTCTACTTTAGTTAATAAAACAAAAATCAATAAAACCATCCACCCACTCCCATCTGAAACCCTTTGAACTCTGACCTCCGGCGGCTGGGGATGACCCCGACTTCCGGGCAGTTTGGGGGCGGGGGGCTGAGGTGACGGGCGGGCCACCACTCCTCTTCGCTGGCGCTGCTCACGTGGA
This sequence comes from Diplotaxodon limnothrissa, assembly GCF_057381915.1. Classification (NCBI taxonomy): domain Eukaryota; kingdom Metazoa; phylum Chordata; class Actinopteri; order Cichliformes; family Cichlidae; genus Diplotaxodon; species Diplotaxodon limnothrissa. Next base: position 9,297,877 of record NC_140612.1, on the reverse strand, counting down.
GGATATCCCCAAAATGAAAGGGCAGGGCCTGATTGGGCGCGCTCAGATCCGAAGCACTTCCATCATAGTCAAACAAGGCCCTGCAGGGGGACAGAAAACAAATGACGCATGCAGTTACACGCTCAGCTTCAGCGCGACAAGCCATTCTGCTGGAGGACAGGTTAGTTGATGACATATACATTTCATTTTGAAGTTTGAAACTAGATTTCTTTTCTCTAAACAGATAGAAAGACGTGCTGGAATAAATACAAGATGAAAAACAGCTGAGAACTGTTTTTCTACACAACAAATTATTTTTTTAATTACTAATTTATGACCTTGTCTTGGAGCACATGGCACCGCGTATGTGTCTGAAGTTGTGCACATCTGTCTGTGTGAGTGTCACTGTGTATGTGTGTGCAGTAGTCCGTCTCTGTGACCACAGAGATGCAAACCCATCCAGAGGGAAAAGACCTGGGAAAGTAGGCCAGCGTGTGTGTGTGTGTGTGTGTGTGTGTGTGTGTGTGTGTGCAAAGGAAGTAGAGCTGAAATAACCAACATCCCCTAAAGTCCCTACTGCCTTCATCAATAAAACAGAACAGAGACAGAGAAGGAGAAACAGAAGAAAATTAGACAGAGAGGTAGACACAGACAGGCCAACAGAGAGCCTGACATTTGTACAAAAACACAGCACTTCGTGCTTTTTTAACGATACATCAAGATGATAAAAGAAAAGACTTGAGTGCTTTGAATGTGTGCGTGAATGGGTGGATGACTGGATATGTAAAGCGCTTTGGGGTCCTTAGGGACTAGAAAAGCGCTATATAAATACAGGCCATTTACCATTTACCATTTTGCTTTAATTTTAGGTGGAGGCTAAAAACTGACAGCCTGCATTAGTATTACTGTAATATAAGTTAACAGGCGCTGTCTACCAGGACTGCGAGCAGGGCAGAAGGATTGCAGGTGAATTCACTAAAGTGTTCAGGGTGACGCTGATTAGCTGCAACAGCACAAAAGCTTTAGTTAAGCTGCTCTGTTGGTGACAGCGATAATTAGATTAGATTAAACCTGAAGCCGGTTTAAACTGTGTACAGTAATCATCAAACACAATATGTTGCCTGTGACAATGATGGTAGCACGATGCTGTGATACTTGATATTTACTGCAAGACAACCACTTATTATAGACGTATAATTATATAAACCTCTGTATAAACATTTTTACAGGCAGTCATATTTTTTAATGCTAAGCTGTGGTCATGATAGGTTATGGAAGTATAGAAACTGACCACTCACTATTATATTTATGATAAGCATGAACTCATTTTGATCTTTGTAGGAAAAATCAGAAGAAACTCTACAAAAGTGTTTAAAAAATGATTTTAGTAGACCACATGCAGCCTATAGATCTGTTGTAATGGGAGCTACTGTACAGTGAGATATTTAGATATGTTCCCATAAAGTCAAAGGAAAGTCAGGTATTCTAAATGGCATGACAAGGTAGATGAACATCACAAGCTGTAAACATAAAGTACTTTTTTAAATTAGTGGATATTTGCTGCAACAAGAAGCAGAAAATATAACATACAATAAAAAACACATCCCGCCTAATTTTGCAGCCACCAAGTTACAATGATGGATGGTGTGCAGAGTTATTAAAGTCGCAGCTATGTAAATATAATTCTGTTAAATCAGTTACAGGTTATCAATTACACTCAGTTTATTTGTACATGAGAACCTTTGAAATCTAATTACTCGAGGGAAGGGACACACATTTAATTACTGCAGCGTGTAGCCACCTAACAGACTGCAATTATAGCACAGTGTGTGTGTTAACCTGTGGACATTTTCAACATTACATAACATGTAAATGCTATTTTTGTACAGCAATCCGATTATTGCCTAAATTGTGTGCCCGTGTGCCTAAAATCAATGACCTGTTCTCAGTATTACATTCATTTGAATTCCTCTGAGGAATTTGTCCAGTGGGGAAGCACACATGAATTACTGTAACCAGTCTGTAAAAGAAACGCACACCCATTGTGTTAGAGATTTTGCATAGCCAGCAGCCTTTTGTCCAAAGAGCACTGCAGTTTAACTTTCCAATGAATACTCATATAGAATTACTGCACATGTGCATATTATTTCCAGAGGTGAAAACGGCTGTGTGACACTGCTGTCATAGGCGAAACAGCCAAATTAAAGTAAACCCCCATTCACATGTAGATTAGCGGTACACAACATCACACAACATTAACTGCACGCTTGTGATAACAGACATTAACATTCTGCAGCACAAAGCTAAGAGAGAACAGCTTACCATCTAACTGACATTACAGCAGCACATGTAACAGCCTCAGTCATGTTCCCTAACAGGCATGCACTGTATGTTGATGCTGAGGAAGTAGAATGAGAGCACATTGTTGTTTGTTTTTTTAAATAATCCCCTTTTTTCAGAGTTTATCTGTTTATTTCTTCATTTCTATTTGTTTCATTTCAAGTTTTACATTATTTGTGGAATATAGTATGACAATGTCTAAGGCAGGAGAGTCAGGGGAGAAAAAAAAGGGGTGGGGGCGGGTGTGTAGTGGAAGGCGTAATACAAATAGAAATGCATAATGCATCGGCAACTGCCGCATCTGTAAGAAAAACAAACATACAACACCTGCAGCACAAACATTCGAAAATGCACAGGTACATAAATCAACAATCTTCTTGTGGGGTGTGTGTGTGTGTTTGTGTGTGTGTGTGTGTGTGTGTGTGTGTGTGTGTGTGTACGAGTGTGAGAGAGAAAGCGAGAGTGTTGATTGTGAGTGTGAGTGTGTCTTTGTCATGAAATGCACTTGAAAATGAGGGTGGAAAGCTGCAGCAACTCCCCCCAGGAGCCGGAGGCACACAGAGATGGATCTGGGAGAACAGAATCTTCCGCAGTCCCCCAAGACTACGGAAGACCTAAGGCCACAGATCTCAGTGATATCTGCGGGAGTCCCAGAAGCCCAGAGGCGATGGGCAGCTGACCCTGCCAGAGGCCAAACACCCCAGTACGAACTGAGATCAGGGCCCCAGGGCTCCAGGCGCCCAATACCCGTCTGGTACCCAGCAGAGCTCCCCACAGCTCCAAGCCGCCCCAGACCACCAAGGGAGTGGGTCAAAAAGAGTATATTTCTAACATATTAGATTCTCTTCATTGGTTCCCAGTTAAATCCTGAATCAAATCCTCCTCACATACAGGTCTTGAATAATCAGGCCCCATCTTAACTTAAAGACCTCTTAGTGCCATATCACTACAATAAAACACTTTTCTGTCAGGGTGCTGGCTTATTTGTAGTTCCTAAGATATTTTAAAGTCGACTAGGGGGCAGAGCCTTCAGCTTTCAGGCCCCTCTTCTTTAAAACATCAAAAGAAAAGGTACGTCATCTCTACTTTTAAGATTAGACTTTACTTTCTGATAAAGCATATAGGGCTAGATCAGGTGAGCCTGAACCCTCCCTGAGTGTTTCTTCTTCACTCACCTGTTTTCATTGTGCATGTGTTTATTCTCCGCATTTAATCACAAGTTATTATTAACCTCTGGTTCTCTTCCACAGTGTATTTGTCTTCCTCCCCTCTCCCCCAACGGCTCGTGGCAAACACCCGTCCCTCTCTGAGCCTGCTTATGATGGAGGTTTCCTCTGTTAAAAGGGAGTTTTACCTTCCCACTGTGGCCAAGTGTTTGCTCATAGATGATCCTCTGATTGTTCCTGTTTTTCTCTCATATTATTGTCTCCGCGTTACAATACAGAGCTCCTTGAGGCAACTCTCACTGTGATCTGGAGCTATATAAATAAAACTGAATTGAATATTTAAATGTTACTCACAGATCTCTCAGATTATCAGAAATACTTTTGACTTTCTCCATTTTGACACAAAAAATCAGATCTTATGTTGAGATTCACTTTAAAATATATGAACGTCTGGTCACCGGAGTTACTGGGGTGGTAGTAAAAAACTATTTGCATAACTGGTCCTGAGCGTACATTATTCCAACGTTTGTACAGCCTAAAACACAAAATTTGCCTTAGGGCTTTGTAACATATACAACCATACAACTCCCCTTCCCACAGCCTTCAGCAGAAAATGAATTCTAACATTAAATGTCACTATATTAGGTTGAAAAAAGCCATAAAATAAACTAAACTTTGAAACTATAACACTCGGTTTCAGGACTTGCTGCAGCATTTTAAAATGCTTGCAGCAGGACTCAGTTCAGCAGACACAGCTCTGATTTTTCAGTGCACACATTCAGACCAAAGCAAGAATAAAATGATCTTTATATAGTATATGGACACCGACAGGTGACAGCTGACTGAGAATCTTTCTAATATACAAAAATAAAACAATAAAAAAGCCAACGAAGGATTCAGACATTTAAAATAAACTCTATACCTTCAATGAAGACAGGACATCATCTTTTTACTGCAGCAACCCCTGAGCCTTTCCGCAGTGAGATATACAATTACAATGCTACTGAACCATAGGCTGTGTTTAAAATAGACCATAATGGTGTGAATGTAAAATGAGGCAGGAAAGAAGAAGAATGGAGGAGAGGACACATGCTCACCTTTTATGCAAGGCCCAGCTGCACATACAGTATGTCACTTTGTTTCAGTGACATTTCCTCTGACGAAAGGTTAGCCTGTCTTTTACACACAACATTTATGCACACACAGATCCTGTATACACACACAAGTACACACGGCAGCAGCCCACACGCACACACAAAGCCATCTGTCATGCACCGACATCCTCAGCTCGACCAATCAGCTGCCAGTCTCACAGTGCAATTTGATTGGTCACTTCTGGGCAGTGTCCAGATATAGGAAGTTCTTGCACGACATTGATTTATGCTTTACGTGGGCTGTTGGAGGGGTTATTACATTACTGTCTGCAACCGTGAAAGATCCTGATTTTGAAAAGAGTTGGGGGAAGATTGCCGTTAACACTGACGAGGTGGTGGCTTAAAATATGTATTATGATAATTCTTATGGAAACATGCATATAACGTCTGTAACTTTGGGGTTTTGTACAGTGAAAGTGTGATTTGTGTCATTCACATGTCACGGTGAACTGTGATGTCATTTCTTACGACACTATTATCAGGTTAAAACTAAACTCTTACAGACTCGTGATTAATGACATCAGCCTTATCTGTACTTTGGGTTCAAGGATAATTAGGAAATGTTAAGAAGCACTGCTTGGCCGATGCCTCGTTAAAGCAGCAACATGCAGCAGACTCTCAGTTTCATTCGTGTTAACTTTGTTGAGAAAGAGCCCCCTAAATGGATGGTGGCCAGTCCCCTCAGACATAGTTAAAAGTTTTTCTCCACAGCAGAATTTAATTTAGGTGCACTCTGGTAGAAGACATTCTAATGCAGGCTTCTAATCATTTAATCAAGTGAGCAGTGGACATTTCTCCTCACTTTTAGCCTGAGCCAAATGAAAACAGTGGATGGGGGCACGCTTAATTTATGCTAATGATAATCATGCCTGCGGCTAACTACTTAAAAATTTAACAAACATGATGTCAAACAGCTGCAATGCCATGTTTCCTGATAATGAGCCACTGGATATATAGTTCAGTATGAGGATTTGTTTTAATGAGGGGGGATTTGAGGCAGAAGCATCAAGAGTCCTCTAGCATCTTGCTGTAAGGAATCAATTTTTTATGAAATAAAAACCGAGAAAAGTAAACTTAAAGGGTTTTATAATTAAATAGAAAGGGGATCAATCAGCCTGTTTCTCAGTCAGATGAAGCAGACGATCAGTCAGTGGGATAAATCTTTTTGATTTATTGGTCTACAGCTCCCCGATAGCTGACTGCGACCTTTGGCCTGTAGCTCCAAGTTTAGACTCTGACGCAACGCTCTTTCTCTCCGTCTGATCAGAATGTGCGTGTTCGGCGGAGAGAGAGTGCGTTATTGAAGGTGACATTCATCCCAGCTGCACCCACTCTTTCCTTTCAGGTCACTTGCACACAGCTCAAGTCAGATATTCCTTTCGTCTAGAATGCACTCAATTTTGCGTTTCTTTTTTTTTTTCAACTGAGCTAAAAATTACATGAAAAATACAGAGGTGCAGGATATTTTACTGTTTGTATCAAAACAAAATTGTAAAACTTGACAGACATGAGTTAGTAGATTAAGAAAGACATGGAAAAACATTTATAAACATGAAAACCATCCAACCTTTTTAACAGTTCTGCTTTTTTGTGCCAGTTAAAAGGTTCTTCTTCCTGATCCTGAGATCAAACTCTTTAATATTGAAAGCTTGAATTGTTCTAAGTGACAAATATGATATGACATGATAAATATACAGGAGAGAGCAACATTCAATGACATTTCAGCTGGAAGATGTTCATTATAATGTTACGCTTGGTCTTTAATCAGCCAGTGGCACAGCCTACTGAAATGCACAAAGATTGATTGTGCCTTCTCTTTCTTTGACATCTCTTGCCATGATTAGAGAAAGCATCGCTTTTTTAATCCAAAAGTCAAATAGATACCCACAGATTTGTTCTTTGACCACCTTCTCTGGTGCTTTTTCTGCTTAACTGAAGTAACCTAAAAGAAAATGCTTGTCTTCCTAAAGCCTCATTTAGTGTTGCCATTAGAGCTGCTTTTCCTGTCTTTGCTTTCCATGTGATTGATCTTCCAAGAGCTCCAATGTGACTTATGTGGACCCAGCGACCCAGCGTTTTAATCAATATTTCAAAGACTGTGATTCTTGTGAAGAAAGGACATCAAAAAGTGGAGCTGGTTTCCGGCTGAAACCGCTTCTGGGCTCTAAAGACGGAACCCAGGAATCGGGCGGGCAAGGACAAGAATGACACGAGGACAGAAGGACGCTCACAGAGGTGGCAGGCTGGTGGATGTGTGAGTGTGACCCTGTGCCACACACACGTCTAATTGTGATTTCAGATGTGATAACCTCACACAGTAGACAGCTGAGATAAGGTCCTCGAATGATTGTGCCACATTGATGAACACTGGATAATCAGTCACCTCTGTCTGCCCTGTGTGTGTGTGCGCGCGTGTGTTGTGTTGTACCTGACGTAAAGTGTGCGCTTCTGTGTGGAGCGGAGAGACGTGGAGCTGGAGCTGACACTGCTGGTCATCATCTGTTCCCTCAGGTCATGGATCTTTGCCTCGAAACGACTGTACTCTACACACAAAGAGACACACAGTAACGTTGTTAGACCTATTGGGCTTGAGATAACAAACCTTACCTTTTTATTTAAACAAAATATGGTTTATGTTTTTCATCAAAGAAAAGAACAGAGCGAGAACAAACTGGAAAAACACATTTTTACAAATGGCGGCAGCAAGTAGTTGAGTTGTGACGACAACTACAGAAAGTAGGGTTTGTTTTTTTTCCCCTGCATTCAAGATCAGAAAGGATTCCCTCTGTGCTGAGTTACTCCACTCAGCTGCAAACACACTGCTCTCCCAGACAAGCACACGCACAGTCTGAGTTATCAACAGATTCTCTACAGCCATAATCTAACAGTCTGTTTGATGTGAATGTTAACTCCTGTTACATCAGACCCGATCCATGTTAATATCGTCATCAACACATACATTTACAGTCGTGCGTGCACAGTGTGCTTTAAACTCCACGTAGATGCAAAATGACTCAGACCTAAATAGATAAACGTGCCATACAGTGCAACTGAAAACAACTGAATCCTTTTAAAGGGCCACATATACAAAGAAATAAGTGCACTTGCAAACTTACAGTTGGATTCATGACACATGCGCAATACTGTTCTTACCACTTAGTGGATGTTAAGGAAGCAAAATAATTGAAATCAAATCGTGGAAAATGCATTTTTCACGCTTCTTTTTTAATCCAGACAACGCCACAGCCCCTGATTTTTCCACGTAAGGAAATATGCTTGCCTAGAGATGTTTTACAAGAGAGACTGAAGAAAGCGAAGCAACAGCATCTGAGGTGGAAGCCAGACCTTTCTGAAAAGATGCTGGGATGAAAAACTAAGATGCATGTTATATTCCATAAGAGAGACAGAGACTGAACTGGTAAAAAAGACTTCTAATAAACTTAATGTTAAAGAAGAAAGAAAGAAAAGAGTCTCTTGTCCAGGTAAAGGACAAAGACCACCGGATCTGTCAGGCCAAGATTAATAACTTGCCACGATTATATTCAGAATTGAGATAGGATGCTGCTATCTGAGTGTGAAAGTGATGACATACATCACTATCACACATTACACATACATAGCAGCGAGCGATCGAACGACCATCCGACTATTAGATCACCTGCTCTACCGCCTAAGCTTAGAGTACCAACGGAAACATTAAAAGAGAGAGAGATACGGCTCTCAATTTGGAGCAAAGTCAGCAAACTTTTTATGCAGTTTTTATCATTTTGTGACAGGCAAGCTCATGTGCCCCCAGTGACCACTGAAATTAAAGATAACACTCTGAAATAACTGTTAAAAGATGTGTCGGGAGAACTTCAGATGGCTGGCAAGTGGCGAGACATTGTTTTTAATTTGCCATATCATACTCAGCCTTTCCAAATGTTTCTAGGTAGCAGACTAACTAAATTGAAATTCTCAATCTTAATAATGCACACTAAACCCAGACTGGTTAATTGTTTCTCAAACTGGGAAAATAGCCCTAGGCCCGCATGAACCACTCTGGGATGTGGGCAGCACTTCACACTCATTCTGTCCTTTTTTTTCCTCGCATAAAAAGATCTAAACACATTCTTCAGCTTATCATTCATGTAAAGTTTGACCACAAAAAATGTTTAAAGTGAGTTTCTTTGGGAGATGAACTGGAATGATACCATAAGCTCATGTGACTCAGACCAGTGCTGACACAGAGAGCAGTGGGACATATTAGGGCTAGACGTAGGTGGAAAATGGGTGAGTCTGCACTGAGGAGCTCCATTATACATGCACAACGATTTCACATAGTGACGTTCCGGCCGCTCAGCAGTGGTGTGACACAGCATCACTGGTGCAGCGTTTTCATGGAGTTATGAACTTTTTATTTACTCCTTGGCTGAAATGTTACAGATCTGCAAGAGGCACACAATACTGGAGCCCAAAGTAAAATGACATTGACGTATTGGATGGGAAAACGGCTGAGTTGTTTGCACTCACATCCTCGCCATTCAGCACCACAGTTGCAAATGCAATTACACAGCATGCAGTTTTTCTTAGTAAACCTGTGCGGACCCGTAAATACATTGCTGAATTTCCAAACAGCATTTTTAGTTTAATTGCTGGGAACAATTGTATACTCATCTCCCTTGAATGGCATGAAGTAAATTGCGCGAGGCCGACCGATCGGCCAATCAATGCAAAGTGCACTGATTTGCTCAAACACTCAGCACAGCTGCCTCGTGCTTTAGTGTCCTTCTGCTAGATGCAGCAAAAACACTTTACCGTCTCACCCGATATTTCAGTGGCCATTAAAATGTCATTCAGCCTCTTTATTTATAAGCTAAAGTATTTTGCGGTATACACAAAGTGGAAACACAAGTATTTCAGCTGATGTGCAATGATGGCTTCGACAATATCTGGACACACTTCCTCTAGCAATAAAGTACATAGTTTTAACCTTTAGCAAGCTGCCGCAAACGGCAGTATTTTGATCCGGAGTGGCTGAACAAGCAGCAGAAATGTGTAATAAATCCTTCCTGACTGTCTTCTACTCTGCTTAGCACCACACAGCTTCCCAGAAAATATCTCAACTAATACACGGATGACAACGCCGCAGGCAATAAGCCTGAAAAAGCCCCTCTGAAGGATGTCCCTGTGAGTGAGTGTGCGTATGTGTGTATCTGAACCATTGCTGTGGACTACAGAATCTAATTAACCCTGAGTAATTCAATCATTCTCTAGGTACACACGGTCATGAACACACACACACACACACACACACACACACACACACACACACACACACACACACACACACACACACACACACACACACACACACACACACACACGCTGATCCGAAACCTGCAGTGTCTCCTGCTTCTTCTTTCCCAGATATGAGCTGATATCCCCACAAAGCTCTCATTAGACTGACACACTGACACGAACAACTAAACAGCGCTGAAAGAGCTGGAAGCCACGTGAAACGAGCAACATGATCTGCAATTAGCTTTTGATTTTTCCACAGATAAAAAAGCAAGAAAAAAGAAAATAGAGCCGTAATATATTGTTTCTGATTAGGATATTTCCCTCCGAGGATGACTGAATTGCAGCATTTGATGTCTCCATTAAATGACAGGTTTGAATAATCTAAAAAAGAAAATAGCAATCTGCCTCCATCTTTCCATAAAAAGATGAAACTCAAGAGCCTTTTGCTGAAATACATGTGTTAATTTATTCCTTTAATCTTACATATTTTTCATTGGCAACCCCAGTCTGGCTTTTTCAGATTTAGACCGAAATCAGCAGTAATCCCTCACGAATTGGTGGATTAACATATGTATTTTTCTCAGTTTCAGCTTGACGGACCAGACGAAAAACTTTCACATCCTCGGCAACTGACTGTAAACACAAAGTGAATCTATACAACACAGGATCAAGAGCAAGAGAGAGAGAAAAGTCAGGGAAGGAGGCAGGAAAAGAAGAACAGAAAGGAGAGAAAAGGCAAAGGGGGAGAAGAAGCAGAAAAGATGTAATGCAGCAGAATAAAAATCTGTTCGTAAAACAAAGAATGAAAGCAGTTTATGAATCAATATAAACAAAGACAGAGCTACTGTAAAGCTACAGAGATACGCTTTTCCTCTTCTTTCTGATCTATGCAACAAAGACTGTGCTGCAGCTAAGATATCGGTTCTATTAACTCCTGATCTTGAATGCAAAGACAAAGCCTGTGCTGCCAAGGATGCAGCTCTGATCTTCTTTTGTTTTCAGACCCAAGCTAATGCTGATGCAGTTAAAGTGGGAGCTGAAATCCTGATCATTCTTTAAAGTCCAGTTTAGTGAAAGAGCAAAAGCAGCACAGCACAGAAAAAAACAGAAGTGCTGAAAGTGGGAGAAGTTATCGGCATCAAAACTTGCTAGCCATCTACACAGAAGCTAACATGTCACTGCTGTATCAGTGGCCACAAGATGGATAACACAGTGTTAGAGTCTCAGACATTTATCCATTAACGCCTCCCAACAATGTTACCCAGAAACAGCTGTTAGGTTGTTACCAGAGGCGAGATGTAAAGAAGTAAATCGCTTCTCCCACTCTTGCTGTACTCACAGGCTGCTGGCAGACACCGTCCGCGATGTGATACCGTCACAGGGGCTCTCAGATCAGTGTCTAAGCCAGGGAGAGCGAGGTTTGAAGCTTAGAGTCCTGAGACGTGAATGAGAGGAAAAGGATAGAGAGAAAGAGAGGGAGCCCGTTCCACGTTGGATGCAGCACAGGAGAGAGCAGGAGAGGAAAGATGCGAATGTGTGTCTACGTAGGTATGTAGCAACGTGTGGTGGAGTGGGGAAAAATATGTGTGCGTAAAATCGGTCCAGTGCGGCTCAGCTGCCAGAGAAACAACAGATGCTAACTCTTTCTCTCTCTCTCTGTCTCTACTACACTCCACTCTTGCTCCATCTCCCGTTCGCTGGTGCGTTCATTTTGCTCCTCCCCCTCTTTGACAGCAGCTAGCACACCCACCCACACACACACACACTGTTTCCTCAGGTCACTCATGCAGAAAGCTGAGTCAATGCCAGGCTCTCCTGCCCTACTTTGGCCCAGGGAATCAGTCTACAAGCCACACACACACACATGGTAAAGCTTGACCAAGCATTCTGAATATTGATTTTTGGGAAGCTTAACTAAGAGGTCAATTCATAGCTCTTAAATGGATTTTCTTTTCATTTTGTATAGCAGTCACATAAAAAATGAGACACTAGCATTTGTCTTAATAAGTATACGCAATTAAACTCTTTCTGCGCTGCATGATTTGTCTGCGCCTCCATCTGTCTCACTTTCCCCACTTCCACAGTTGGGACGGTTCTTTCTTGCATGTGTTTGGCTTCTAAGAAATCTTAAAGATTATAACAATATTCCCATGTAAAAGTGAACAGGTTGTGCTACAATTTTCTGTAGACAAACAGAAATCATGTGGGTTTCATATCATCGGCATTTAACTGCCAACACAGATCACCGCAGTGTAGCATTAACAGATTAAGAACAAGACAGACACAGGTATATAATATACAGGGATAATGTGGAGCTGGATAAAAGGTAAGTAGAAGGTGAGGAAACTAGGAGGCAGAGGCAGTGGGGGGAAAGATGATGATGGCAGAGACTAATGGCTTGTGTTCCCTCCTCTCCTCTCCTCTCCTCTCCTCTGCTCTCTCTAGAGGAGCATTGTTACTCCATTGAGCAGCTGGCAGAGGCCTTTCCCTGCATTGTGCAGCTTCAGTGCTATCCAACACAAAACCGCTAGAGATAGGCATTTCACATCATTAGGATTGTGTGCATTGCACCAATACATTCTCCTTTCAGATCACCCTTTCCTTTAACAGAGGAAAGAGACCGCCCTAATTGTGAATAACTGCCACGAGTGAACCCCTAAGAAAAAGGACAATATCTCTCAAAGGGTTGATCCTCATTCATTAAATGAATATACATACTTTTCCCTTCAGTTTTTATGTCCCACGGGAAGAAGCATGGATCATATATGCAGTTTTTTTCCACTGTTTATGTCATCATTGCTGTAGCGTTTGGATTTTTCTTGTACATTTAAATGTTTCCCGAGGGTTTCTTGTTTCCACTTGCAGCACTATGGAGAAATAATTTAATCAGCAGACCATTGCATACTTGCATCATGCAGACAATACACCTCCTTGTTGCCAGTTCAGCACTGCTCCACATACTGAAAGAAGAGAAGCTTATAGTAACAAAAACAATGAAGAGGACTGCTAGCTCGCAAACATTTATTTAAATAATGTACCATTAAATTATGCCCCCAAAAAAGAAGGAAACACATACTAAACACATAACGAGAAAACTGCACTGAACTGCTTCAATTTGACTCTTTTTCACTCATTTTTAAAATTCTTCAGAAACTGAATTTGTCCAAGGACGTAAATAATTTGCAGGTTCTTGCTGTGCTTGCATGGGTTTCTTCGGGTGCCCACAGTAACTTGGTGAGTCTAAATTGGCTGTGGGTTTGGATGTGAACGTTAGTAGTTGTCTGCCTCTCTTCGTTACCCTGTTATGCACCAACAACCTGCCCAGGATCTACTCCTCCGATAACCCCAGTGTCAGCTGGGAAAGGCTGCAACCTCCCACAACTCAAGTAGTGGACACAGACCTCTTCTTGGTTCATTAGCTGAATTTAAAAAAAAAAACCCACACACATACAAAATAAAACCCCAATCCAAATTCTTCACGTTATAAGCCTGCTTTATACGTCTACAATAAGCCCTGGCTCCAAAAATAGCAGTGCTGCAAGAGGCTCATCTATAATTAAAACAATAGCTCAGCAATCTACATTGGTATTGATTAAGTGATCAGATTGCAGGAGAGGCATAGAAGAATAACGTAACTAAAGCAATTTAAGACAAAAATGTCTTGATGTACTGATTTAAGTTTAAATGTCAAAAGCTGGAAGTGAAAAAATGTGTCTCAAAGTGACGAAGAGACACACTCCAAATCCTAAATCAGTCGCCTTCCTGTTACAAGTGACACCTCAAATCCCCCAAATCACACATCGTGGGTTGAGAGTCAGACCATTACCACAGACTTCAGTAACACTGGGGAAGACAGGAGGAGGTGACAGGTGGAGAGGAAGGAAAGCGAAAAAAGGAAGAGGAAAGAAAGGAAGCAAAAGAGGAAAGAGGGGGCTAATATACAGAGTTAGAAAAAAAAAGTAACGTCCTTTACTTTGGGTGTTCAGCAGAAGAAAATCCAGCAGCACTGTATTTGAAAGCCCCCGTGATGGAGCTACTGTTAATCTTCTATGTAACAAGTTGTGCACAACACACACAAACGCACGCAAAGTGCAATAAGCACACTAACAGAAGTGAGGATAATCCTCTGTACATCACCTCAGTATTACTGCTGACAGACACTAGCTGTGTGGGTCACGTGTGAGTGTTTATGTGTGTGACTGTGTGTCTCTGACAGTCGTGTGTAATCCCAGTGACTAACACTGCTGTCAACCTGCAGGCATTTGTATTCCCACATCAGGAAACTTAATGGCACAGAGAAGATCGAGCTTGAAGGTCAGCACAGCGACTCAACATTGTTTTAACCAAACATCGTGTTTTTTTCCAATCAACAGTTGTACTGGATACTTAAAAACAGAAATGAAGCCGTGAAACTTCAGCTCAAATTCCCAGTTTATTGTTTCGCTATGTATTAAAGCTTTGTTGTTTTGAGCATGAGCCAATGGTCTTTTCAGCTTATTACATATTACTGTTCGCTAATAACAGCCAACTTTGGAAAAGAAATGGTATGTAACTGAAAATTCATTGTGAAACCTTTGCACATTTTAATGCCTCGGTAATGGTTAATGATCAGTTGTTTCCAAGTGATTACACCTCATCTTTTCACATTTGGCGACTGATTGCAACTAGTTGTTGCTCAGAAGTTGAATGTGCCACAAGTTTGGATCTCAAAGTGGCTGCACAAGGTGCTTGGTGACAGGCAATCTGACTCCAAACAATCATGGTTCGAATCTTTTAGCACTAAGCAACTGACTCAAAAATGTTGTTGAGTTTAAAGATTACATTCAAGGAGTCACAGTGGAATTAGGTCTTGAAAATACAAAGGAAAATGTCTAACAGTGGTTACACTGTGTTTTCTATACACCGAGAGCTGAATATAGGTAACAGAAAGCCTTTTGTGGCTGGAGAGGAACATGAAAAAACAATACTGAACTTCAGGACAACTACAAATGACCATTATGTGAATGCAGTCCCGATCAAAAGTTTAAGACCACTTGAAAATGGCAAAAAGTTATATTTTGCACGGTTGGATCTTAATAAGGTTCCATGTCAAGCTTCAACATGCAGCAAGAAGAAACGGGAGTGAGAAAAAAACCTTATTTTGAGCATGCAATTTATTGAAAACAACGCTTGAACTGAAATAGGCTCTTTTACAGCTGATCGAAAGTTTAAGACCACACCTCCAAAAAAACAGTTAACCCCTAAAAAACGGAAATCAAAGTTCCAAACAGGAACTCAGTAATGATTAGCTCCACCGTTACTGTTCATCACTTCAAAAACTCGTTGCAGCATGCTTGATGCAAGTGTTTCCATGAGGTGAGTGGGAACATCTCTCTAAAAGCTTAAGACGGCCACATGAAGGACATCTACTGCCTGGAACTGTTGTCCATTTTTGTAAACTTCTCTTGCCATCCATTCGCAAAGGTTCTCAGTTGGATTTAGATCAGGGGAACACGCACAATGGTCCAAAAGAGTGATGTTATTTTCCTGGAAGAAGTCCCCTGTCCTGCAGGCATTGCATACATTAGCATTGTCCTGTTGAAAAACCCAGCTGTTACCACACAGACCAGGGCCCTCAGTCATGAGGGATGCTCTCTGCAACATCTGGACATAGCCAGCAGCCATTTGATGCCCCTGCACCTCCTGAAGCTCCATTGTTCCACTGAAGGAAAAAGTACCCCTGACCATTATGGCGCACCCTCCACTGTGGCATGTAGAAAACATCTCCAGCGGGATCTTCTTGTCATGCCAGTAAACATCAGGACCATCAAGGCTACATTTTCTCTCATCAGAGAATAAAACTTTCTTCCACCATTTAATGCCCCATGTTTGGTGCTCTCTTGCAAAGTCCAAACGGTCGGTTCTGTGGTGTTCAAGTAGACGAGGCCTTTGAAGACATTTTTGGTTTTTGAAGCCCTTCAGTCTCAGATGCCGTCTGATGGTTATGGGGCTGCAGTCAGGACCAGTAACGCCTTAATTTGGGTCGAGGATCGTCCAGTGTCTTAACAGACACCCAATTGGATCCTCTGGCTCAGTGTTGGTGAAGTTTTTTGTCTCTTACACTTGACGTTTTTCTTCCATAACCCTCAGGATCACTTAAGAAATTCCAAATGACTGTCTTACTGCGTCCCACCTCAGCAGCGATGGCGAGAACATCATAACAGTGTGACTACCTGACAGAAAATGACAATGAATCTACATTTTTGCACACATTTGGCCTTTTAAAGGCACGTGGTCTTAAATTCCGATCAGCTGTAAAACAGCCTGTTTCAGTTTAAGTATTGTTTTAAATAAATTACATGCTCAAAAAATGTTTTGTCCTACTCCCATTTATTCTTGTTGCATGTTGAAGCTCTACTTGGAACCTTGTTAAGATCCAATCATTCAAAATACGATTTTTTGCCATTTTTGATTGGGACTGTCCTACAAATGTCATGGTCCCGGGCCAGTTTTTGTATGTTTTGTATTTCATCCCCTAGTCATGCCTTGGTTCCTAGGTTCTTCTGTTAAGATGTTCCTTATTTGGTTACCTCCTGTGTGCCCCTGTGTAACTGTGAGCCCTCGTGTTTTATTCCATGTCTTCCTCAGCCCGTTATGTCTGTGTTTTCCCCGTGCTCTCTCTCCTCCTGTTTGAACCTCTGTACTTCCTGTTTGACTCTGCCTGTCTCCCGTCAGTGTTATGTTCACCCCGCCCTGTCTCGTTATGGTTATCTGTGTCAGCTGTGTTCCCCGTGTGTTCCCACTTTCCTCGTTAACCCTCTGTGTATTTCTGTCTGCGTCTCCCTCTGTTCGGCGTCGCGTTCTCCCTCATGCTGTGTGTGATTCCCCCTGTGTTTCCTGGTGAACTTTATGTTAGTTTTTCCCAGTTTAGTTTTCCTATTATCTTTTGTCAGCAATAAAGCTGCATTTTGAGTTTATCCCTTGAGTCTGTGAGTTTTTGCGATTGGGTCCTCATCCTGCCTGCCACACAGCGATCCATGACAACAAATGCAAAATTGTAAAGGAAATAATAGATTTATACATAGTTGTTAAACATTGTTGTTAAACTTTGTTGTAAAACATTGTTAAGTTTGATGAAATTTCTATATTCAAAAATATAAAACAAATGTAAAAATGTTTACAACTGATAAATTATAGGCTTTGTGTACTCATCGACAGGAACATTGGATACAAAGTCATTAGGATGACTTCACTTTAGTAAAGGGGTGATAAATGGTTGCATGGAGATTGCAGAAGTGAAAATAATTCCTCTGTAGCCTGATAGCTGCTACTTATATCACCTGTCCACAGTCAAGTTGCCATATGGGTAATGTAGGCTTTCAGATCATTACAAAGTGATCTTATATATAAATTAAAAATAATAGGAACAAACAATCTCATAGATAGGAGAGTGTACAATTCATCCCACTGTGTAACTGTGAGTACGCAGTGAGTGTGTGCAACATAATCTTGTTTCTCTTTTTCTCAAAAGATGATAGAAGATTTTTACAATGACTTACAACATTTTGAGAACAGAATCAATTTTCTCCACTCATACCTTGTTACCGGTGCCATTAATTACAAACACTGAGTGCATAATAACACACACAACTGTAAATCTTATGCTCCTATTATCTCCTGCAAATGCCACACAAAGCACGTCAAGTTTACTCTGAAATGAGATCTTACAAAATCATTATTGCAGTCATCATCGTTATGAAGTTACTGCAGACATCGGCTGGTTCTACAGTCTCACCTGGCAGTGAGTGTACATATGAAATGACTTCAAACACCCTAAAACAACATGACAGATGCCAACAATATTAATGCAGCAGGAAGACTTCAGACAAACACGCTCCATCTGCTGTACTTCAAATAAACACAGATCCATATCTGGTGCATCAGCTTGAACCAAATCTCTCTCTCTCTCTCTCTCTCTCACACACACACACACACACACACACACACACACACACACACACACACACACACACACACACACACACACAGAGAGAACAGTTCAGTTTGGGGTATCGCTGTGCTGCGTTTGGCTACAGTGCCCAACATATTTAATATAAATAACAGAAGGAGACCTGCGCACAGACACTCTCTTCCTCTCCTGGTGGAGGTCATTATGAGTTCTTCTCCCATTGGCAGGAAGAGTGTTTGTGAAACAGACGAAGCACTGCTGGCCATCGCCACAGGAATGGGACTAACACGGACCTCAGATGGACACACACACACACTGCTGACCAAAGCCCAGCATGGACAGAAGGTTTGATATAAAATTTCAGTCGAGAGTCACTAATGAGGTGTATAGGAGAGTCACGACACAGAGACACAATGGTGTTCTTCTACTGATTGTTTTAGATTAAGATACAGAGCAGCATGTAAGCCTGGTTAACTGATGATAATGTTATCTAATGAGAGACCAAATGCCAAGGCAGAGCTGGTCGAATATAAGCCAACATACTTTTGAACCATACTGATCACTGGTTAGTTGTGTATCAGCAGGGTATTAGCAAACATGTCAAAGATGACTGGAAATTAGCCTGATCGGTTTATAGTTACAGTTGCTCCAGTTTTCTCACCATTATTTTAGCCTCTTCCTCTCTTAGATTTAGATCCCTCAGTACCTTCAGTACCTTCAGTACCTTCGTGTTCTGGCTACCTCCTTTTTATGGATCTTAGTTACTCTTTTAATCACAATTTACAGTTAGTTAAAGTAAAATGAAATGTCCTTCTAGGAAATCAAAGAAAGACTCACTGCAATGTTTGTAGATTTTTAAACCACAAAACCAAATGTTGAATGTTTGAAAGCTAACACTTGGGTAAAGTTAGTTGTTGTAGAAGTAGTGGGAACACACTAATCATATACTACAGATCAATAGGAGGTAAATGGAAGCAGGCAGACTACTCCTTTAAAACCTTATGAGTTCTTTGGGCACTATCCATGGTGCTGATCCCACTTAATACCCCATACAAGACGTGAACAACCAAGAGGATATGCTCCGATGTTCCCACTAGTTAGTTCCAGTGAGAAATAAATGAAGTGTCAGAAACAAACACAGCATTATCAGCACCACTACACATTCACTTTCACTAGTATATTAATGCCAGAGCATTGAAAACATACTACCTTTGAGTTTATTTTTAGATATCTTCAAAAAATACTATGTGATATCCACATAATAACTTCACAGACTGACTGCTTGCTAGAAGTTGTGTTAATAAAGTGGTTAAACTTCAAACCAGAACTAAAGTTTGTAGGACCTGATTTGGATTTTACAACAGCTGGCCATCTTCCCAGTCATCAGTGGCAAACGGCATGGTTATCTGATCAGATTATGTGATTTATATGAGTTACTGCAAAGAGCTTATATTGAAAATCTAAGAGGCATTTTGATTTGACAGGAAAATCTGTCACTGACTAATAAGACTACCTCCAAGAACAGGTTGTACATATTTGCTTGTTAAGGAATCAACAAAGCAATCTTCTTCTTTTTTGCCCGCCATGCCACAGCTTTAACTAATCTACAGTGTGTGAGCTATGAGACGGATCTGCATTTTTCAACTTTGGTTACAAACAAGCTTGTGCCGTCTGAGCCTTTCTTTGTCCGGTAACAAGTCTGTGCACCTTAAACGAAACTTCATTTAGAACCTTCAATTAACCTCTTGAAATTAGAATTCATAATCCATTTATCATGCTTGTACGACCTTTGAGAATTCATAATCCATACATCACAGTTTTCAGAATGATGTATGGATTATATCCTTGCACGGCCTTCATAAGCTTCCAAGATATTTGCATACTGCAGCTGCTGCAGAACTTCATTACCTTCCGACAGTGCCTTCCCAGTCTTAATGTGTGGTTGCCCTGTTAGACTATGTTTAGACTAATATCAGCTTGGCCAGCAAACTGTTTGATGGAATATCTGGGCTATAAAGTCATTTAAATCCTAATTACTATGCAACATTTCAAGGTGATATTCTGGCTCTAACTCATATTTTCAAATTTTGCCCAAATCTCTATTGTGCTTGCTGACATTTGTCTGTTGTCTTGTTAATGGATTCAGTCCCTTTTCATATCACATAAAAAAAAGACATACACTGTACTCCCAACAGTTTATATGTTGAATAATGACTACATTTGCCCACTCAGAAGTGTGACCTCCCTCTCATGTGCTCCCTGAACTCTAGCACAATGCCTGGTACTGACCTGATGATATCAAATCTTAATACTACTGAATCAACTTATATATTTTGCAATCACTTTTTCCTTTGCAGGCTTCTATAGAGTTGTTGCATATACAGTGTTGTGAATAGATATTTGCCCTCTTCCCTATTTTTTAGTTTTTTGCAAATTTGTCACACTTACATGTTTTAGATCATCAAACATAATGCTAACTTAATACTATACAAAGATAACCAACGTAATTAAAAAAAAAAATTTTATTAAGGGGGAAAATGCTATCAAAACCTGCCTGCTCCTCTGAGAAAAAGTAATTGGCCCTTCTTGTTAAATCATGAATTAATTGTGATTAACCACTTTTTTTTGGAAAGCTGAAAAACATGTTGATGATTTTCTTCTGTTCTCAAACCGCTCTTCTCTTAGAAGCTCTGGGTGGAGTCTGGGTGGAGTCCCCCCCCCATTGTTTTTCTTACCATGCTACCTCTTCTAACCTGTCTTCCCAATGTGATGTTTGTGCAATGTATGTATGGTTGGAAGGGGGCCAATTTCACTGCAGGTAACATGTACGTGTATCATTGCAGCGACATATAAAGGCTTAATCATCATCAAAAAAAGTCTGGACTAAAACCAGATTGAGATGCTTTAGTATGACCTTAAACATGCTTGAAAAAACCCTCCAATGTCACTGAGTTAAAACAAATCTGCAATGAGTGTGAGGCAAAATTCCTCACAAGTGCACATTGATACGAAAGACTCGCTGCCAGTGATCACAAATGCTTGATTGCAGTACTTTCTACCAAGGGTGGCACAAACACAGGTTTAGGGGAGAATTATCTTTTCACACAGGGCCAGGTAGGAAGGATTTCTGTTTGACTCTATCAAATATATTAAATCATTTATCAATAGGCTACAACTTGTTCATGTGGAAAACATACATACTCACAGCAGACTCTGTAAAGGTCTTCTAATCCGGTGTGTAATACACTGCTCATGCCCTTAATAACACATTTATGAACAAGCTCTCTGACTGATGCCAAAATCAAACGCGCACACCCTCCCCAGCAGACAGATTACTGATTCTCCTGATATTGTTTCGGCTCTGTGAAATAGTGTCTGCTATCCTCAGGTCTCCCGGTACGGCAGCATCCCATTAGCCTATCAGCATTTATAACCTGGTTTCCAAGGTTACGGCCCTCTAAGTCACTTCCAGTAAAAAAAATATTCAGGATGATGCTTTTTTGGAAAACTCAGCCAGAGTCTGTATTAATTGTAACTTTATGAGGACAAATGTGTGTTAGACACAGGCATAATGGATATTCTGAGTGCTTCTCCCTTTAGGATGAACCATCAAAACTGTCGTAAGCGTTCAGATTTGAATAAGAAGTAAGGTTAGATTTAAATGTAGGATTTGTTTAGAGTAAAGGGCAGGGCTGGGCATCTTATTATATGTTTTAGTGTTATAATATATATCCACCAATTATTTTTCTTCAGATTGCAGATACTTGGTGAGGGTGTCACAATGTAGTGTCCTGAGCAAAGCATTATAAAATATAAAGAATGGCTGTAGACTTCGAAGGTAAAAAATAATTTCATAGAAGTCTATGGGAAAATGATTCTCGGCACCTCTGCTCTGTGACTTTCCTGATGAGTGTACGGGCTCAGTTCCTAATTTCAAAATTGTGGTCATTATTACTGACTTATGTGAAATGCCCAATATCTCAAACTAATATAAAGAGGAGAAATCATTTTGATGCCTAACCAGAACCGACTCTATGAGAACACACAGCACAGCTACTTACACAGACATTAAATGATACATGTGCTATTAGGATTAAAGGATAAAGAAGGGAATATATCAGCGAGGGCCTTCACAAGTGTAGATGCTCCACAGTTAGTGAATTTCCAGTACAGTCTTTTGAATATTTGCATAATATGGAAATCGCTTATTGATATTATGCAAATATTCAAAAGACTGTACTACTTTTTTTATTGTTTATTAGGAAGAATACAAAGCACGCTGTTACATGCTGAGAAGACGTCACTTTCCATCTACAAAGGCAGTGAAGGTTGGTTTCTCTGTCTTCTTTATACATTCTGCCCACACATACTGAATTCAGATTTTTGGGTTTTCCCACAGAGTGGTAGAATTGTAGCTATAGAGGGCAGCAACATGCTGATTCTGTGATCACCGCAAACATTCAGCCTTTACCAAAACCAAGATGAAGAACTACCTCGTCTCACACAATCAAGATTGGAAAAAATGACGTACCACCTTCTGCTTCAAGCCAGAACATTTGTATTTTTCAAATATTTTATCTCCAGCACTCACCGTCTGGTCTGAACTGGGCTACTATGGTGACGGTCTGTCCTGCATTTTTCAGAGCTGCGGCTGCCTGCTCGTGTGTTGCACTGGACAGGTCCACTCCATTCACCTACGAATACAGACACACACAATTAGCAGCTAAATTTGCACTGACACGAGCAAATTGGAAACACTCACAAGTGCAGGTTTTGTTTTGATAGAACTCGCATACGATAATTCAAAATCACAGTAATTCTACAGGGACTGTCAGTGTCCCGACAGTCTGAGGATTAAATCTAGCGTGAATGTTGTGTGAAGAAAATTAAACCTATATTTCATTTTAACGGGACACACACCACATCGCGAGAATGCACTCAGTCATCGGAGGGCGCCGGTTGACTGGTAATGCACGAAAAACAAAGAAAAGTTATGTGAAGCTTAACTCCATCTTCAGATTAACAAATCACTGCAAATAAGCATCTGGAACTGATTCCAATGGCTCTACGTTTTAAGGTACAACATCCTTACAAAGCAAATCTGTTGTGAAACATTAATATAAACAGAATTAGGAGTTATTCACCAACGCTGTGTCGTACTTCTCAGGGATCTGTATGTGTGGTGTCTTAGTTCATACCGACAGGATGCGGTCTCCCTTTCGAAGTTCCCCACAGAGATCAGCTGGACCTCCAGCAAGAATGAAGGAAATGAAGATCCCTTCTCCATCTTCCCCTCCAACAATGTTAAATCCGAGACCTGTAGATCCCCTCTGCAGCACCACCCGTCTGGGTTCCCTGACAGAAACACAAATCGAACAAAGACATCACATCACGGCAACTTATATTGGTATTCTCCTTGTTTAGGACACCAGTTCATCAGTTTTGTAATGTATGAATACATTTGATGAGTCGGTGACTACACACATTTTGAAATAATGTTGTACTTCATTATATGATGTTCTCTGAATGTGGAAAAATTTGTGGTGATAAATGCTTAGTCTCTGCAGGAGGAAACAGTGCTTAACCCGAAGATTACTTTCTGTTTTCACCAGCAGATGTCAGCATCGCACTTTGTGGCACAGCGTGAACAATGAGAGCCGGTCTAGCCTCTACGTCTCGTAAAAAGGACGAAAGAAAAGAATCCAAGTCAACACAAGCGAGTGATGAAGCAGCTGGATGAATGGATGAAAAGCAAATAAAGTCGACCACTGGTAAAAGTTTTTACGCACACCGTCAGCATGTGTAAAAACAAGATAACAAGAGCGCTTCAGCTTGGTTCATGCCTCTTCTAAAAACAGAACAGTTCTTTTGTGTGTATTCGGAATCAGACACATTCACAAATGTGGGCTGTTGACTAATTTTGTATTGCAACAGCAAATCCTGGCCTCCTTTCAGATACAACATTTGGAAAAAAAGTCAGCACGGGCAGATACTCCGAGCATGTATGAAAATTACTGCTGAGATAGAAATGAACCAGCGTGTCCCTCCATCTGATCCTTAACCTGAATTCATCTGTTGTGCAGAAGTTTTGCTCACTCAGTGGACATTTTTTTAAAACCCATGATCTGCTATTTGTGTGACTAATCAGAGAGCGAGAGAGGAAAAATAGCTGGAGAAAAGAGAAGGACACACGTCAAAATGACCATTCTGCAGTCTGTCTGAGGCTTATCAGATTTATTATAATCAAAGCGCACTGATTGGCCCAAAAGGTCTATGACGAAATAGGTCATATTCTGGTAACCACGGTGATGCCAGTCGAGTGACGAGGGTTGTGATAAGCAGTAATCCCTCCATTAAAATGGATTAAGACAGTAGAGCAGCACTCAGGGTGTATCTGTGTGTGTGGTGTGTCTGTACGCGTATGTAACCGGAGTTTACTTGACAGACAAAATTTGCAGGGCCATCTGCCTTTCACTGCCACACACACACACACACACACACACACACACACACACACACACACACACACACACACACACACACACACACAGAGCAAACACGGATGCAGAGGCAGAGCAGGGAAGAACTGAGGTCATCCTTCGCTGCTCTCACTAAAGATCTCAGAGCACAAAGGAAAGAAGCTTGAAAATACAAGATTTTGATTGTGGATTTTGTCATTTTATAAAATGCAAAACTAAACCATTAACAAACTATTTCTTCAAATTTTGTCAAATTATTTTCGTTTTTTTTTTCTTGGTTGACATCTGTGAATAAATGTGACTCTGACAAAGACTGTTTATAACCATCATATGATGTTAATATGCAAATGTTGGAAAGTTGTTTAATCTAACATAACTTCAAGTAAACCAACATGTACAGCAGAAATCGACAGCCAAATATTGCCATGCTTAACAGTACTGATAATCTACTGTTGATTAATTTGTGATTAACTTCTGAACAGCTTTTTTCAGACAGCGCATGAACTGAGCTAACCAAAGTTTATTTTCAACTTTCAATCATCCAAAGCTGCTTCAGTGGAGCTCCAAATTATCACAACAGGTCTGTTTTAATAGGCAGTTAAAACTTTAGAAACTTTATCTTGAATTATTATCTCATTTGACAGAAATTTCATTTCTTTCTGTGCGCTACAAAGATAAACTGAGATCTCACCGGGTGATATCATCGTCTCCTGCAATGGACCTGGGCAGCGGTGAGTATCTGGGGGTGGTCAGTGGGGCAGGGCTTACAGATTGGCTGCCACTCATGTAGGGGCTGATGTGGTTATCCTGGTGTGGGGAATATGCTGTGGGAACAAATACAGACATTTCTTTGTCTTATTTTAGTGTTACACATAAGACATGAATTCAAATGTGATTTCAGTAAGCTGCATTTAAGTAATCGAACAACCAACATAGATAGATAGATAGATAGATAGATAGATAGATAGATAGATAGATAGATAGATAGATAGATAGATAGATAGATAGATAGATAGATAGATAGATAGATAGATAGATAGATAGATAGATAGATAGATAGATAACAAGAACAGTATATACAGGTCACTTAGAAATGTACTTTTAAAAACATTTTTTCTATGTACACAGTTTTTAAATGATGTACTTTGAAAAAAGTACTGCAGAGCCAAGAAACGTCCTGAGAAATGACAGACAGCGTGATATATAGAATCTGTTAATATGGTAGATTCACAGCAGTGATAAATGACATGCTCTCTGTTAATATGCTCTGTTGGAGAAATGACAAGTGGCAGGAATCCAGAGAACCAAATTTACCCAGTCTGTTAATCGGACTGTTGTATAACAAAAAACACTGTCTGGGAGATGTGATCATTATAGAATATATTCTTAACGTTACCACATAGATGTGAAAGATCATTAAAACTGCTTTCATAAGAAACTGCTTTTATAAAACTAGTAAATCAAACTAGGTAATGTGCATTTCCAATCCAGTTAATCTATCATCCCAAACTGACTAAAGTGACGTCACATATTTAACAGAAAACTTCATGGATGTCAAATAATCGCTATCCTGAAACAGCTTTCTATAGTAGTCTTAATATTTACTTATTACTTATTATTATTTAATAAATAACTTACATATAAAAATATATGCAACTGTGATCTCACACTTCTGGCTTGCTTTTTTTAAATGCACCGTTTCTTTAACATACAGATAGCTCTTATAACTAGGTACCGAGCTTGCATCAGCTTGACAGCTGATTTTCATTTAATATTAATATTCAACATATGATATAAAAGTTGCAAGCTAATCCTCATAACTTTGTTCTCATTGTTTCCCGTATGACCAGTTGACATGTATAAAGCTCTGTGCTGATCTAAGTCGAGTGATAACGATTGCTCCATTCTCCCCTCGGAGAGCTTTATTAGCTGATGTAATTTACTTTTTAAAGAGTCTACGTCTGTATCGTGTTGTTTTTCACCTGCTGATTGCGTTTTCTGAATATTTCTTGTTCTCAGGTGTCTTATAAAATATGATATGAACCTCAATGGGACTGCGTGATTAAAGAAAGACTATATCTGATTATATCTTAGCTGAGTATATCTGATGGCATGTAAAGGGAGGACATGCAGATGTTAATAATGGTTTTTGTAGGTACCTTTTTATTTTACGCGAAAGCTAATTTAACTCCATGTACCCGTTTACAGTTTACTTCACCTTTGCTTGACTTTTCTTTGTTTCCTTGATTGGTTGCTGGTCGAGTTTCATGATTCATGACAAGCTCTGAGTAAGAGTCACTGTTCAGGGCTTCAGTAAAAAGCAGCTCTCTATGTGTGGGAAGCAAACAAATTTCAGCTTTGTTCCTTGCTGTTTTCTTTCTTTTTCTTTTCTTTTCTTTTTTTTTGTTCAGCACCATCTGGCTCTAAAACGCCTCACCATCTTGGTGGCAACGATGTGTACAACAGTCAGCGGCACGCTGTCTGACTGCAAGTTGTTTTTGAACTTCTCAAGAATAGCGAGAGTCTACGCAGACGGATGAAACTGGGTTTCACAAATACATGTTGTGCAATTAAAATATAAAAAAGTCAACGTTCAGAACGTAGAGCTCTTTTTGTGTACTCACAGTTAGTGACATCGGGCGGAGGGAAGTTGTCATTGATAAAAAGGGAGGTGTGTTTGGCCACACGCAGGTACACGACATCAGGAGTCGACTTTAGGGCGGCCACTGCCTCCTCGTGAGTTACCTCCTCCAAACAGGAACCATTTACCTGAACATAAATGACATAAACGGTATTATTTTCTACAGACATGCGCCACACATGATAAATATCCATCCATCCATCCATCCATTCAGGTTCATGGGGATGGTACCCCTTTTAGGGTAACTTCTTTTTTAACAGTAATATGAAGTGCAACCTTCATATGCACTTTAGTGTGTATAATTAGATTTTTAAATCAAATTTGCACAAAAGAGAACAGAGTAAAAAAAAAAGAGGAAGTGTTTTCTCACAGCAACAAGCTTGTCGCCTATTTGTAGACGTCCATCTTTGTGTGCTGCTCCTCCCTCAATGATTTTGGTCACATAGATGCTGTTGTCGCCAGGGACATGTTGGTTTCCAACTCCACCAGCTATACTAAATCCTAAACCTGGAAGAATAAGTCACTACGTCACACGCTTGAATATTTTCTTAACATCTGATACTTTCTTTTGTAAGTCATAACACTGTTTTTTTATGAAGTGTTCTGCTATAGTACCACAACAACAATAACTGCAATATATCTGTGCTGGACTAATTGTAGACTTGGCAGTCTGTTGCTATGCTAGCACAGTCTCACCTTTGGGGCCTTTGACTAGTTTGATATCCAGGATTCTCTCGGTGAGGCTCCTCCTGCGTCGTATACACAGTCTGACCAGACCACCTGCCTCCTTTAGAGCCTCCACGGCGCCGCTGTGGGTCACTTCTCTGACGTCCGTCTCATTCACCCGGACTATACGGTCATTCACCCTGCATGGCAACAATACATGAAGTAAAGAAGTGAACTGCCTTGGATGGGGGAGATGAACTGGGAGGAAAAACAAATGTTATGCTGCTCAGTCTAAGACCAAAGTGGGAATGGAGCTGCTGACAGTGAGTGGTTGCTTTCTTTTTGAGAATTAAAGCTAAACTAGACATACGTCCTGAAATGGGGAGATTGGAGTGGGTGAGTGAACACAATCAAATACCAGAAACTGAAAATAGACAGTTCTTGGTTCAATCAGACATCTCTTGTTCATTTTCAAAGATTGTCTAGAGCCACTGGCTTTACCAAGGTAGTTACCTTGGTATGGGTAAAGAGAAAAACTGCGAGGGATTCACATCCCTTTATTCTGTAGTATAATAACAAGCCGAAGCTCTCATGGTGAAGTCTGTTGTAAAGCTAGACAGCCAATTTACTGTGATTGGAGATGCTCTCCACACAGCAGCCTCTCACAATGTTAGCTGAGTTTGCTGGCAGCTGCTGAAAGCATTGCTGTCTAAGTTCAATAACTCCGGAACAATAATGTTACCTGCTCGATCAATGCCACACCAATAATTAGGTAAATCTGCTGCCACAGGTGTGACGCTACACACATGAACAGTATTGCTTCAGTTTGAATGTGAAAAAGGAGGCTTATTAGAGGACTAGAAATCCATTCTGCATGCCCAATTTCTGCAAACACTTGTGATAAATGTTCAGACTAAGATGGTTCAATTTCTAACTTTGAGGGCAGCAGCTGAGCTCGGGCATGTAGCACCCAAGAAGCGCTGCACCTGCTCATAATGTAATCAAATAATTCTTGCTCACGTCTAATGAAAGCAACAGTGTCTGTGTTTGCACCTGAGTCGTCCATTCTGGGCTGCAGCTCCTCCAGGTATAATCTTGGTGATGAAGATCGAGGGGTCATCTCCAATGTGGGGGTTATCGGTCCCTCCAGCGATACTGAAGCCGAGGCCTGAGTTACCCTACGCATATACACAGATACACAGAGCGTTTTAAAGGTTAAAAAAGCACTTATACAGGTTTTAAAAGATTACTGTGCACCGTGATATTAACTGATTAATGTTAGTCTGGGCAGGCCATAAAGTCGAGCTCAGCTGCTTTTCAGATCAAGTGATCTTAAACTCAACAGACATCAGCTGACGGCTTAGCCCTTCCCTACATCCAACTGGTAAACCTCATACAGAATTTGAGTTGATTCAGTGAGCCCACAGTTTCTTGGTTCATGTCAGATTTGTAGACATTATGCCTGCTCTGCTCTGTTCAGCTTCATGTAATCCAACACAGAAGACAGAAAACCAACTGGTCCAGTTGCTGTGGCCAAGGTTTTATAGCAGACTAAGGATGGACCACAATGTACGTGCCGCGGTCCTGTGTCGTGACCCAGTGTTCTGTGTTATTATTAATCTTTGATTTCATCATGGTTTCTCATTACTAGTCTTTTTGGTTTATGGTTCTGTATTTCTAGCTCTAGTTCTTCTTTGTTTTTTGATCTCCAGTTTTTCTGTGCCCTTCATATTTAGTGTAGGTTTAGTTCTGTCTTTGTGTTTATTTTCTTGTTCCCCAGTCAGTCGTGTCTCATGTCGCAGTTTGTTACTCCTGTCCCTGTGCTCCGTGTTCCCTCTGTTCAGTGGCAAATCCGTGCCTCTGTGCCTGTCGTGTGTTTCCTGTTTTATCTTGATAGTCCCTGTCCCTGTGTGGTTTTTTCTTCCCTTGTCTCGTTGGGTCTGATTTGTCCCAGCTGTGTTACCACCTGTTCCCCACCTGCTCGTCCTAGTCCTGTGTTTCTCTCTATTAGTTGTTGCATTGTACCCTCACTATGCTGTGCGTTTTTTCGCTGTGCTCCTTGTAGTTTTCTAGCTCTGTTTCCCAGTGTTAGTGTTTTGATTTTGGTTCGTATTTCTAGTTCCTCATTTTTGGTTTTGTTTTCTGTTTGTTTGAAGAATCACTTACATCCAAGATAAAGCTGCCTCTTTTAGTTGATCCTTGCGTTTATGAGTCCTGCATTTGGGTCCTGCCTGCCACACAGCAAACCATGACAATATGTGACCTATCCCAACTAGATTCTACTATTCTAATTACCTCAAGCAAGCTTAATCCCTGTATCATCATACATTTACCACAGAAAGAGGTGAAGCTGAACTCTCTTTGGCATACAGGTTATATGTACTGGTGCTCTTCTACACAGTGCAGCCTCCTTTTCTTTTACAAGGAGTTGTTCAACCAGATGAAGTGGTGCAGCAATGAGTCGTGTAACTTAATGTTAAATATAAAAAAGAAAAAAGGCGAAAGTTAAGCTGGTAAGAATGTACAAACAGAAAAACATTCATTCTAAGCCACAAAGGGCAAATCAAGTCGAGTGTGTTTGTTCATGAATGAATCACTGTTTGCATTTTCTGGCTCAGAGTCCATGAAGAGGGAAAAAGTATAATGTTATTTTACAGAGCAGTCACTGAAGCGATTTGAACACAGGTTTAGTAAGTTCAGATCTCTGACGCCAGGAATCACCAAGGTAACAGGTAACAGGTAAATTAAAAGCAAGAGCCTTCATTTTAATTCACGCTGATGTTAAATATTAAAAAAAGTAACGTCTGCTTAGGATTTCATATTTGTAAAGATCAAACTTCTTCAAGTCAAGACGCTCAGAGACGAGCTGCAAAAATGATAAATTGTTATAAGGAAATGAAACGGTGTGTCAGTCAGCTCTCTTTCTGGAAGAGAGAACCCAGACAATCTGAAACAAACTCTTTTCACTAAACTTGCTTTCTGGAAGAGCGCCCAGGCAGAAGGTACAGTGCAGATAGCCAAAATATTTGTTCATATGAAAAGATTCCCTCTGATCGGACTTTGGTTGAATGCTTTTAAAAAAACATGCAACAAAACTGTGCGGAAGCAAAAGAGCAGCTGCACGGAAGGTCTAAAACATGATCGGATAAATCAACAACAATTAATTTTCTTATTGGCTTTTTAAAATTTATATGCATTTATAGGCAATAACCGGGCTAATGAAAACAGAAAATCGATTTATATATCTGCTGAACACACAAAAAGATTGACTTCTGCAATTTCTGCATTTGCCCCAAGAGGCTATGTCAGCAGACTAGATGATGGGTTCTCAGTCTGCCAAACTGTAAGCTGGACAGGGGTTACTGTAAATTTACCTTAGTTCCACTTCAAAGAAGAATTAAGTGTAGGGATATGTGTGTCTCCTAAAGAAGACATTAATGCATAATTTTTTCTGTTAATGGATCATTTTCTCTTTCCAAAGTAATTTGCAGTGGAAAAAAAGTCAACATGTAAAAGAGATACAGATGTTTCCAGATATCGCCAGCTGGCATATAGTAGATCACTGGCATGGTGCTTTCTCACTTGCACTCTGTCACTGGATTCAAGGCTAGTATAATGGCTAAGTATAATGTCTACGCCTGTGTTTGCGTGTACGTCCATGGCGTCTTTAAAGCAGATCCAGTCAAGCAGACAGAACCAGGTCACGGGAGAATAGGGCGAGAGAGAGGGAGGTGCAGAGACAGCCTTAGGCATGAGAGAAAGGGGCATGTAATGAGAATGAAGGAGGAAGGGGCCAGGCATGGAAAGGGAAGAAGGATGGAAAAGAAAGAGAGGACAGGGAAAGAGGTCCAACAGAATCAGACCAATGATCAGGCTAAGTTAAGGAAAAGCAGAATGACGAGCTGAAGTAGAGGAAAATAATCGGGGACAAAGGCAGCTAACACAGGGATGGGTTTTCTGACTTAAATCATTGTGTTTTCTCAGCCTTATTAAGGATTTAGATTTTTTTAGAGTCAAAAAACTAGTTAATTTTGTGACATATTTAGTTTGTTAAGAAAAAGAACAGACAAAAAACTTTGAATCTTTATCAGGTTTTAAGGCTGAACTATTATAAATTTTTCATTTTAGTTTTTGCCGTGTTGTGACTACTGTACGTCGAGCTGAGTACATGTAGAGTTTATGTGATGGCCACACATGGTGATGGTGTGTTGTATGTTTTTACCCGCTCCAACGTGATTTCCTCATACTCATAGTCTGCTTCTGTTCCATTGACCTGTTTGAAAGATAAAAAAAGAGAGAGATGAAAATGAACAGTGAGAGTAAACTCTTTCTTTAATCCACATTCGCTTTTCCTTATTTTCTGTCACTGTTACAGTGCTGGATGTTTATATTAAACATGGCCAATGTTTCAAAACATAAAAACTCTGCAAGCCAAAAAATCAATCAATCAATCAATCAATCAATCAAATAAGCTCAGGATTCAGACTGCTTCAGTTTTTTTCAGGTCAGGCATTCAAATGTTACTGAAAGATTAATGTTTGCAAAGAAAGAAAGTTGTGATACAAAATATGTCATGAAGTTATTGTACAAATCTGGGCTTTACACTCATCTTTGCAGTAGTTACCCTTTAGATGTTAAGAAGAACAGAGCATCTTTGGTGAGACCGCCTACACTTTTACATCACAAGTTAAATGTCACATAGACCACAACTTTTTAAATGTTTTTAAAAAAAAAAAAAAAAACCCTCAATCTTAATCATGTAAAAATGTTCTTGAGGTGAAAGTAAAATATGAGGTAAAATTTGTTCACATAAAAGAGAAACTACATTTTGTGTAGTTAGAAGTCACCAGAGATTAAACGTAAAACCCTGTCTTAGTGCAGCAGACACTGAAGCACACCAAAGTAAGCTGCTATCTCTGAACATTAGTAGGAGCTTGACAACGTTTGTTTACTTCTAACTAAAAATGTGACTTGATTATCTGATCACTAACACACTGCCTATTGTAGGTACGACAGACTGCAACAAGTATGTGAACTGAAGAAATGAGAATTTAGGAATTTGATTATTTATGACTGATGCATGAATCCCGCAGATTAGATCCGTAATGCGATGATGCGTCTATGATGTCATATTTAAGAGCATCCCTGATGGCTTGCCCGTGGGCCAATCACATGGCTCAGCTTGGACCGTCTGTACTATAAATCACATTAACATCCACGTTTTAAGACTGAATGTAAAGAGCACAGAATTAAATCTGATCTCAATATATTTTGAGTCCGGCTCAGTTGAAACTAGGAGATACAGCTGCTGCGGGCGAGATGACACGCACACACACATAGTTGATAAACACGTAAACACAGTGGTCGAGCGGCATCCCAGTGGCCCATGTAATCCCCTTGGCTGTAATCTGTGCCTCT
The DNA here is from genome assembly GCF_057381915.1 of Diplotaxodon limnothrissa. Lineage (NCBI taxonomy): Eukaryota > Metazoa > Chordata > Actinopteri > Cichliformes > Cichlidae > Diplotaxodon > Diplotaxodon limnothrissa. Next base: position 9,264,803 of record NC_140612.1, on the reverse strand, counting down.
GTGCGCTCAGATTAGTTTAGATTGTGAATTTCTGTCGTTTCAAACAGAGGGCACGATCATCCATCAGCCACCATGTACGCTGTGACTACTAATATCTGACACTATTCACATAGTGGTGAGTGCTGCCTGATTATATGGAATTGAACTTACTATGAATATGATGAAAAACTTAGATTCCTTTGAAACCCTTTAAAATTATTGGATTTACTGTGAAGCACAACCATCATTACAAGTGTCAATATCATAGCATCACAGCATGTGTATTATAACATAGCAATGCACCTGGTGCATTTTTGGCTCCAGAATACCCTGGTCTCTAAAGGTGTCAGAAAAGTTAGTCCTTACTGGAGAAAAGCATCCATAAATGATATCAGCGAAATAATAAGTGAAACCTGCAAGCGCACAAATCTTTCACTGCCTGTGTTTAATTTCAGTTTTAGTTCAGCAGGGACTAATTCCACAGTAATTACATAATAAACTTATCTAACAACCACAGATACTGATTTTCTGTATTCATGTAATTCTAAAGTGAGATTTCAACCTAAAACTCCGTGCACGTTAATTGTTTCTGAAATATTCAAATTACTGCACATGTGAAGCACATTTTTTGGCAAGAAAAAAACCCACTAAATTAATGGACTAAAGACAATGACTCAATGTAAAGTTTTTATATTCAACCTTACTATTTAAAAAATATAATTATAGTCTAGCCTTATATCTGAAGCCGTACTCACATATGGGGGGGTGTCGACGCTGTCGGTGTTGACCACCACTGGAGGGGGGTTGGCCTGAAAGAGAGAATGTCGGTGTTATTATTAATTACTTTTAATATCAAAGCACTCTTGCTGAGAACAAAGAGAAACACACAGAGAGCAGCAATAAGCACTTACTCGTCTCATGTTTTGGTACAGCATTTCGAGTACATCTGCTACAGATTACCACCCTGGAGCGACGGCATACACTGCATGACATACTGCACAGCCCTTATACTGGGCAGTACTACAGTACTACACGGCAAACCACGCTATAGGACAACTTACTAAAGCTCTGCCACTGTGCCATAAAGTGTCTCAACAAAAATTCAGAACTGGACCACAAAACACTCGATACATTTTAGACGTTTTTTCTAATAGTAAAATAGTACAACATTGTACACTGCCGCACAGTACTTTACACCACCATCCTATTGTAGGTCATCCATATTTAATCTCTTAAATTAAGTCAACTTCCCAGATCCATCTGCTTTGTATAAATCCACCGACCGCAATCTCCCCTTCACTCCCATGCGCGCTCTGCACTCTACAACAAGTGTTTATTCCTTTCTTCTGCACCCAAAATCAGCCTCCTCTTTCTTCCCGGTCTCCTTCTAAAGAAGAGGCTTGGACCGATCTGTGCTAGGGTTGTGGCAGCTGCAGATGACTGACACTGGTTTCCATTTCCTATTTTCTAATCACATGCAAAGCAAAAGGCAGGAAACTCACTAATACCTACAGGATGTCGTTTTTGTCATTTTGCAAGAACATGAACACCTTTTTTTTCTTTCCATTTCCAACCTACTGACTCCTGTTCCCTCGTCTCCTCTCACTTTCTCTCCAGAGAGTATCTAGTGCCCTGACGTCCACCTTTAGCACTGGCTCTAGACTTCTCAAACAGCCCAGCGATCAGCGTGCCAGTCCATTTAAGAACTCCGCTTCTTGTTCTGTCGCCAAAAAAAGTTGCCAAACTAACAAGTTAAACTAGCATCAAACAAGCAAGAGAACCAAACAGGCCACCATAACCATGAACATGCAGCAGAGCAGCAACAGCATCTATGTCTCTACTAATCTCTACCTCTCATCCACCCTGTCGCCTCCCCCCCACCCCCTCCTCTCTCACTGCCACATGTGGAACTGTCAGTCAAGCTGGCTGGATGCTTGATCCCACAAGGGAACAGAAGGGGGTAGTGTGGGGTGTGGAGGATTATAGGTATGGTGGGAGGAGTGAAATCCGCCTGCTGGTCAACAATACTGAGAAATGTAGTGTGGAGAAAAAAAAGGATACAGGATTTTTTTTAAAAAGAAAAAAATTAAATAAATAACAGCGTGAGAAGAAATTTGGAGTAAGGTTCAGAGAGACATAGATACAAGGAGGCTGGGACACAGCAGGTTAAGTCCTGCATAATGAGGCACTGAGGCCATGCTGACAGGTACAGCTGTTGTCGTCAGGATGTATGAGGACCTGTATTTATGTCAGAGAAGAGGAAAATATCTGTATTAAATATTTTTGGACTGTTATTTGATTTAGGAGAACACTATTCAAATGTTAATGTATACCTAAAGCAAAAATAGGATCTCTCAAGTTTGCTGCTTTTCAAAGAGAGCTCAGACAGTTTTAAAAGCTTTAGAAAAACACACTGCAGATCACTGCAACAAGGACACCAACCCTCTTTATCCTTTGCCACTAGAAAGCTCACATCAATCACATCAACATAAGGAAATTTAAGAAAAAAACTTAATGACTTCTGATCCCAAACAAATGCACACATTGAGACTACAACCTGTAACAAAGTAACCAGGGACCGATATTATAGGGGTGGCCTGGCTGAAGCTGTTATTTATCTAGGGGTGGCATTGAGTGGAATCAAATGCACTTGGTTCATTAGTCATTGGCATGTGTGACCACCTGTCATTTGGTTTTAGCATTTTGTTGGTCTGGGGGGGTTAACTGAATGCCTCTTTACAACTCTGCAGGCTTCAATTAGACTTTTAAATGTTAAAGCTCACGAGAGCACAATTAGAAAAAGACTGAACAAATATGAATTGTTGAAAAGGGTTTCCAGGAGAACGCCTTGTGTCGATAAACATGGCAGCATAGCTTAGGTTTACAAAGCTGCATCAGGACAAACCACAAAGACTTCTGGAACAATGTCCTCTGGAAAGACAGAACCAAAGTGGAGATGTTTGGCCACAATACACAGCCAAACACAGCATATCAGCACAAACACCTCATAGCTACAGCTAAGCATGGTGGTGGAAAACTAATGATTTTGGCTTGTTTTGCAGCCACAGGACCTTGGCATCATGCAGTCACTGAGTTGACCATGAACTTCTCTATATACCAAAGTATTCTAGAGCGAAATGTGGAGCAATCTGTCCAACAGCTAAAGCTTGGCCAAAACTGGGTCATGCAACAGGACAATGATCCCAAACACAATCCCAAGCAGCAATTGTACAAGAAAATGGCTGAAAAAGGAAAGAGTGAAGGTGTTGCAATGGTCCAGCCAAAGTCCACACCTCAAACTGACTGAAATGCTGTAGCAGGAACTAAAGAGAGCTAGGCATAAATGAACGCCTGCAAACCTCAATGAACTGAAGCAACAATATAAAGAGTAGGCTAAAATTCCTGATTTAAAAACAATTACTTCAAGTTATCGCTTTTATGTAAGCCTCAACTGACAAAAATAATCTAGGAAAATCGATACACTCTACACTCCTGACTTTCACCAGCCAAAACTTGTTTGTCACTGTAATTATCGTGTAGGCTTAACCTGTTAATACCAACAAAGATAACCAGTTAATTGTTTATTCTAATAGTCTTAGACAATGAAACACACTGACGGAGTCACCTCAGCTGATGCTACTGTATTAACACCTATTAACCACAGTATGGAATTTATTCCACTATGCATGCTAGTCCACCGCTTTGCCTAAACCTTATGTGACTCCCTCAGCAGAGGAAAAGCGTTGCACAGTGCAGACAAGCTCTGCGTATGTGTCTCTTTCTCTGTTTGTGCGCACCATTCACAAAGCGACAAATCCAGTCCGTCACTCAGCTGGTGATTCCATTGGCACGCCATGTCAGACTGCACCCTTATGTAACATCAATACATATTTGAATTTGTGTGTGTCTGAGTGTGTGAGGACAGAGTTGTGTTACATGAAAAGGCCAAAAGTACAAATGTGCAAATATAAACAAACAAGCACTCGGTGCACAAATACACATGCACACAAAACATCCATATCCAGACAGTGTTTAGTTATCCTGTGCAAGTGATTGTCAGTCGTTACATAAGGGGTGTTACACCAGCTGTGTTATCATGGCATTATGGTTGGTTGAGTCCAACACAGGACAGCTTAGAGAGAGATCCAGACTATCCCACGTTTGTCTTATCACACAGAGAGACATACAAGTGATTAGGTCCTGAAGGAGGTCTGCATTTGTGTGTGTGTGTGCGCGCGAGTGTGTAGACTTGGGGAAATGATTTTCCATTAGTGTAGCGGGCTTTAATCAGCTTCTAAACCATCAACGTAATTATTAATTAGCAGATGACTCATGATTGGAGAAACAGAAATCAAGAATCCTATAGCAATCTAACACACACACAATCACATATGGAAGAACGCGCAAAACACATACAAAGGCCAAAGTGTTGCGTTTCTCTAAAACCAACTCACACTGGCTGTACACAGAGGTAAATGGCCTGTATTTATATAGCGCTTTTCTAGTCCCTAAGGACCCCAAAGCACTTTACATATCCAGTCATCCACCCATTCACGCACACATTCACACACTGGTGATGGCAGCTACATTGTAGCCACAGCCACCCTGGGGCGCACTGACAGAGGCGAGGCTGCCGGACACTGGCGCCACCAGGCCCTCTGACCACCACCAGTAGGCAACAGGTGAAGTGTCTTGCCCAAGGACACAACGACCGAGACTGTCCAAGCTGGGGCTCGAACCGGCAACCTTCCGATTACAAGGCAAACTCCCAACTCTTGAGCCACGAACATGAACATGGACCCAAACATTCATACAATCATAACATCATCGCTCGTTCTGACTTCCTAACAAGCAATGAAAATCAGATAACTTAATCAGATGGAGCATGACTCCATCCACTCAGAACAACCACTCTAATCACACTAATCACACCATCGCTACCTTCTAACTCTGTGATCACCGTGTCCGCAATAACTATAGCAAGTAGAAGAGAGCTACACTGTTACATTCATTTCCTTTACTATTCTTCATCTCTGTAGAGTTTATATAATACGACACATTTCCTGTTACACATGGATGGCTATGCTCTTTTGATTGTATTACTGGGAATCGCTCTTGCACTGCGCCCATCATCGTTCAGTGCTGTCCCATTGACTGCAGGCTTTATTTTGAAACCTTTCATTTGCTCTAAATCTGTTTTCTCTGTATTTCTGAATTACTTCCAGTATCCCTCAGAGTAAAAGAGAGACAAGCTATGAATATATTACAATTCATTTGACAGCCCAGAGTGCAGTTTTGTGTGGAAAACATCAGCAAAGCACTCGAAGCTTCAAGATAATGGCAGCAATACTGTAGTGACCTTATGCTTCTAAATTGTCCATAACACTGTGGTCAGATATAAGTACAACACTTGGAGATTGCTTTTAGCAGCCAATGTATTTGTAGACCTCCCATCAGGAAAACAAGAATAATATTAAGGGCATTTGGAATATTGGGTAAGTATTGGGTAACAAGAACACACCCTCAGATCGGCCTATTTATTTCATTAAGAATAGTCAAGTTGTTGATGACAGGACTGAAGTAGCAAACGAATTAAATTCCTTTTTTGTAAATGTTGGACCTACTTTAGTAAATTTCATTAGAAAAAATGACGACCCAGAATATGAGGAAGTCTAGAAAGGAGAAAGTAGAGTGGTTACTTCTATATTCTTAGCTGATATTACCATAAAAGAAATAGTAGCAATTGTAGAAAACTTTAAAAATAAAAAATCTACTGACTGTGATGGTATAGACATGGTTATAATTAAAAAGACTTTAGACTGTATAAGTATTTCTCTTTGCTATATTTTTAATCTCTCGTTACAATCAGGAGTATTTCCTGATTGAATGAAAGTGGCAAAAGTGATACCCTTATATAAATCAGGAGATAAGCATAGTTTTAATAACGCCAGTGTCTCTTTTGTCACAGTTTTCAAAAGTGCTTGAAAAACTTTTTGCGTAAAGACTTGATAGTTTTATTGAAAAAAATCAACTAATAAATGAAAATCAATTTGGCTTTCGTAAAAATAGATCAACGGCATTAGCATTGTTGACTTTCATTGACGATATTTCATCTGCAACCCATAATAATAAATACACAGTCGGGGTATTCATTGATTTAAAAAAAGCTTTTGACACGTTACAACGTTCTATTTTGATTTCTAAATTGTATACTTATGGTGTGAGAGGAGTGGCATTGAATTGGTTAAGGAGTTATTTAGAAAATAAGTCCCAATATGTACATTAACTCGGCAATACCTCTGAAAGATTGAAGATTGTATGTGGCGTTCCTCAAGGTTCTATTTTGGGACCTAAACTTTTTAATTTATATATTAATGATATCTGTGATGTATCAAAAAGGTTAAATTTTATTTTATTTGCAGATGACACAAATGTTTATTGCTCAGGAGTGAATTTGAAAGATTTGAAATTATGATTTCTGAGATGTTAAGATTAAAAAAATGGTTTGATGTAAATAAATTATTTTTGAATCTGACAAAAACGAAATTCATGATATTTGGCAATCGTGTAAAGGAGGAAGAAGTCATTATGTCCATTAATGGAGAATTGATTGAAAGAGTTGCTGAATTTCGCTTTTTGGGTGTAATAGTAGATGAAAATATGACGTGGAAATCACATATTGAGTATTAGAAAGAAGATGGTTAAAAACATTTATATTTTGGGAAATGTAAGAGATTTATTAGATGACAAAACAATGCGCATTTTATATTTTTCATTGTTTTTCTCATACTTTAGTTACTGTGTGGAAGTTTGGGGAATACATATGAGAATGCTATAAAACCTCTAAACTTATTGCAGAAGAAAGTGATACGAATGATTCATAACGTTAAATATAGAGAACATACAAATAAATTATTTATAAAATTGAAATTATTAAAATTAGGAGATTTAGTGAAATTACGGACACTATTAATTATGTTTAAGGCTAAAAATAAAATTTTGTCTTTTAAGTTACAAAGATTATTTTCAATGTGTTCGGGGGGAGAAGACAGCAGAAGCAAATTTTATTTTAAGCATCAGCTAGCTAGGACTACACAAAGATTAATGAGTCGATCGGTTAGGGGTATACGACTGTGGAACTCTCTTCATTATAATTTAAAGAACTGTATAAATTTATAGTGTTTTAAAAAGTGTTGCATGTCTAAAACGATAACTCAATATGAAGAACGTGAACGAAATTGGAGTTAATTAAAAAAGGATCCATTATTTTTTGCCTCCATTATTTTTTGCCTCATTTTATTTTATTTACTTTTATCCTTGTTACTATGTGGAGTGGTATATTCTGATTGTAAATTTGTTGTTTGGTTTGCGTTAGGACCGGAGATAAATGTTAGTTTGTTCCTTGCTTTTTGGTGCCCACTTGCAATATAAGTTGTATTGTAGATAGGGGGCAGGGTTTAATAAGAATATTTTCTTCTTCCTGCTCCTATTCACACATGGTTGCAGTGCTTTACCGATAGAAAGTGTGGTTGGTTTGTCTGAAAGAACTAACTGTGGAAACTGTTGTACCAAGTGTGAAATAAATAAATAAATGAAATGAGATAGCAATACTCTGAGTCTGAAGGAGGCTGTTGTCACAAATTACACTTCTTCCTTGCTCACTGTTCCATCTTTCTTTTAGGGACTAATGTAGCCAGTTTATATTGATTCTAGCAGTACTTTGAACATAGTAATCAATGCTATTATTTCCATACAATTGAAGCTCTTATCAGATGTTATGTCAGTAAAGGACACAGTGTCCTGTATAAAATCAGTGAATGTCTCGTTCTCTACTGCCATGTGTTTTTTTCCCTTTTTGTAACGCACTCTCTATATCACCCCTATATAAGTGTGTAGCTTTTCATTTGAAGATCTTTCTACAAACAAACACTAAGAAAGCAATTTGCCCAAAATGCAGTGGCCAATAAAATAGCTGGAAAATAGTGACATAGAAATATATGTTAAGTAGAAGTATATGCTCTCTGAAACTGAACTACAGACCAATGTGATACACTCAAAGAAATAATACAGATTTCTTTGTAGTTAGCATGAGGTTATCTTTCAAATGATACAATGGACTAAAGGTGGCCCTTTCCTTACAATACCAATAAATCCACCTAGCAGAATGGTCTACAGTACATGCAGGACACCCTCCCCCATCCCAAACCTAGTTCTAGATACCAAGGCTATAGTTACTTCTACACCTATTGAAATTTTGAGGATGAAATAGTAAATGATTAATTTTCTTTTATAATCAATCATTAGCTTGACTGCTTATCAAAAAAAGCGGGAAGTATTTGTTCATGACTTTATTTAGCACTAATAACAGGCAAAATCCACCACAAGTGCATCTGCACAATGCATAACTGAAAATTGTTTCTGGTATCAGCATCTCACTCAGTAGAGATAGATGGGAAATAACGCTGTTCCCGCCTTTGCTGTCCACGTCTGACATACTTCCACCTATAACCTACCTGTACATGGGCTTGTATTCGTTGGAAGTGGTGTATGAGTGGCACATGTGGGGGTGTCTCCATTGAGTGTGCAGTCCAGATATACGTGTCATTGGGCCACAGCCTGCCTCCTGTTTTGCCTTTGCTCTTTATGGGACTCTTTTTCACGCTGTCTCTAAGATTGGGAAACTTCCCTCTACAGCCCCTGTTGGCGAGGTTGGTAGGAAGTGTGCTCCACCCATTACCCCCCAGCCCGGAATACAAGGGGAGCTGTGGAGAGTGAAAAGGATGGATAGAAAGCGACTGGGAGGCATGAGGAAGAGGAGAAGGGCAGTTGTGGTGGTGGTGCTGGTACTGCTGGAACAGTGAGTGGTGACTGGGGGAGCGGAGCTGCTGCTGCTGGTGGTAGATTTGATGAGTCGAATGTGAAGAGAGCATGTGACTGGGCGAGGCTGATGGGTGATACTGGTTGTGAGAATGATGCTGCAGCTGATGATGACTTGCTGACAGGTGAAGCAAGTGGTCGTTGGGGGAGTGATAGTGGCCTGGCGATAGGTGAAGCTGATGGTGGCTTGGCGAAGGAAATAGACTGTTTGGGGACTGTGGGGCCAGATGGCAAGTTGGTGATGGCGGGCATAGCTGATGACTGGAAGATGGTGGCGCTATGTGGTAGTAGCTGGGAGAGGGAGACGGAGTGAGCTGTTTTGGCGGATGCTGTTGCTTTGGCTTTGGTGAATGCGGGTGGCGCTTTGGTGAGTGTCGAGGCGAAGATTGCAGTTGGTTACTCGGCGTCTGTACTTGCAATAAATTCTGGTTATGCTTCGAGTGAGAGTGGCTCTTGCTCGACTTGGCCTTCCCTTTGCCAGATTTGCCCTTTGTGGTGCCACCGCTGGGCTTTTTAGGGCTACAACAAAACTCATGGCTGTGGAAATAAGTGTTCATACTGACAAAGATTCATAAAAACACAAAGAAATCCTCTCTGTCGTCTTTACGTTTTGTTTTTTTATTTATCGCTTACCACACTCTCTCCTTTACTGAGATGCTCCTCACCATCACTTCTGTCTGAATAATGTAGGTCATGCCTCTCAAGAACAACCAATCCCTCTCCGCATCCAGTACAAAGTAGGTATTTCAGCCCTTTTTTCTCATATGTCAATAAGTAAATCTCACCGGAATAAAAAAAAAAAAAAAGTAATCCCTCCTCTTTAGGCAACTTTACTCGTGTTTCCTTTCCCTTACGGATTTGAGTGTGAATTAGTCGTCAAAAGCAAAGCATCCTCCTTTATTAGCATTTTTAACACTCTCACCATCTCTCAGTGGTATGGTAGCAGTAGGATAATAAAAGCTGGGTCCCAAAAAGAAACAGGAAAGCCACTTGGACAAGTTGACCACTCCTTCCAGTCCTGCTTTGTTTCTGTAGACAGTGCTCCAATGGAAGATTTCTCACTCCTGTGGTTAGTCTACTCCAGTCTTCAGTCAGAGTAATTCACATTATCCACCGACAGCACACTCCAGTTTTGTATCAAAAGTGTTGGCCCCTCAGCATTCATCACATTTATATATTCCAAAAAGTCCTATATTGCATTTCCCTTTTCTCTTAAGATTTATATTCATTCTTTAAATCCAGCAGAAATTTAAAAAAAGGTCTGAAAGAGTTCTCATCATCTTCCTTCTCTCATCTTGTCTTGTTTTCATGGTATGATAGATTGAATTAGCCACATCCCTCAGCTGCTCTCATCTTTCTATGGTGCCTCTTTCCCTCAGCATCCACCTCTCTCTCTCTCTCTTTCTCTCTCTTTCCCCAACTCACTCTCTTGCTCTTTCTCTCCCTTTCCCGGACTGGCAAATTAGGGGGCTTCCCCGGACTCCTGCACATGACAGCAGCCAGGCATAACTAATCGATAGGCAACCGAGGACAGCAATACAGCGCTCAGAGTCACAGTGTGTGTGTGTACAAAGAAGGGAGTGCTGTGATTGGTGGATTGCGGTCGCTTCCATCAACCTTTGTCTTGCTCTTTTAAAGCATCTCAAGACAGGCCGGGTCAGCTGGAATGCAGTGTTTGCAAGCGCGTTTTGTGTGTATGCCTTGGCCTACTTCACTGTCTCTTTGTGAATCATGATGTGGTTGCTTATTATATGTTTCAGGCTTTAATTTATCTATGGCAGAAGGTACGCCTTTGATCTTTTACAGTTGTGGTCAGGTATGGAAACTTAATACATAACCATCTAAATTGTGTTTTTTTATTTATTTCTTGCATACAGTGCCACGAAAAAGTATTTGTCCCACTGCAGAAAATCCTCAAGGAAAGTGTCCAGCTATCAGTTCACGCGCTGAAGTTCAAACTCAGTTATTCAGCAGGACAGTGACTGGAAACACCAAGTCCACCCCTGAAAAGCTAAAAAAACAAAACACAATGAAGGTTTTGGAGTGGCCAAATCAAAGTCCTGACTTAAAGCCAACTAAGATTCTTTGGCATGACCACATCGTTCATGCTCCAAAACCCTCCAATGTGACTGGATTAAAATAATTCAGCAAAGAAGAGTAATTGCTTTTTACACAGGACCACGTAGGTTTTTCTTCCCTTAATAAACGATCAATGAACAACAACAACAACAACAACAAAAAATCAAACATTTTGTATTTACAGAAGTTCCTTTGTCTAATATTAAGATTTGTTTGATGATCTGAGACATAAAAGTGTGACAAATAAAGAAAAGAAATCAGGAAGGGGGCAAATACTTTGTCACTGCACTACACTTGCAGCGCTGAAGAGGTGTTGCAGTATAAGTAATAACGAGTAATATGGGATGTGGCATTGCACCTTTATGCAAAAAAAGATATTTGGCATTGTGGGCCTACTGAGCTTTTCCTTTGTTGTTCATTGTTTTGCGACGTTTCAGACAGGTTTTTTTCTTTTTTCTATTCTTGGCTCCATATGATGTCAGCTAGGGGGTCATTTCAGGGACACAGCTCTGGCTGGAAACACAGAAGCACTATCCATCTGCTGTTCAAACTTTCTCATTATGAGGAAAGTTGGAAAAAAATCGGCTTGTTTCTAACAGTGGATGAACTGTGAAAGAGCACCAAGGACCAGTATAATCTTAGTAAAGTATAAACTTGACACTTCTTGTGTTTTCTTCCTGTTCAGATGGAACTAATTATATACCTATGCAACCTTATACCCCAGAAAACATTCAGATATTCAAGGTTATTGAAGAACTTGCAGTTTACATGTTTAGAAAAATGTATGTGTCTCTTTAACAAACTTAGATGGACTTGGTTAGATAACCAGCAGGAATTCATACTATTAACTGATTTGGGTTAAAGTCAACACTTGGCAACACTTAAAAATAAATCAATAAATTCACCTTCTTTTTTTTTTTACATTTAAGTAGATGCATAGATACGACTATAAAAACCCTACTGATATCAGTTGAGCCTGTGCACAGTGACTGAGAAAAGGCTTATTTTTTTTCCCAGGTCAGTTTAAATATAGCTTCTGGCAGCCTACAGTTGGTATTTAGGAAAGAACAGGATCTGCCATTGGAGCAAGAGAAATGCACACACACATACACCTATCTGGTTGTAGCTATGAGCCTGATGTCTTTATAATGTCAGTTAATATATAGCACAACTGGCCCCAAACCAAGCTGATAAGCAAAAGAGAAGCAAATAGAGATAAGGCACATTAAAAAGCAGCACCCATGTGGAGAGCACAAAGAGATGGAGAGAGGGCGAGGGTGGCAGAGAGAAAGCCTGTTGTAGCGGCCCAGTGCGTTACGAGTGTGTGTGTGTGTGTGTGTGAGAGAGAGTGTGTGTGTTCCCTGTGTAAAGTACTGCTAGCGCTGCAGGCTAAGCGCTCAGTCAGAAGAGGATGAGCAAGAAGAATAGGCTGTTAGCATCACAGCGCTAAATGAAGCCAGCACTAATATAGTGCTAGAGGGCGTGGTAGGGAGGGGTGGAGGCTGCTGCTGAAACATGAAAATACAGGGATGGGGTGGAGAGGGCAGACAAGGAGAAGAAACAAGGATGTGAGAATAAGATATTTCACATCTTAGAGCCTAATCCACAATGCTGCAGTGTGGATTAGGCTCATATGAGAGAAGTATAATCTGTCAGTCAGGTTCTAGTCCCTGCTGTGATTACTCCATTAGTACTAAAGGTGGGACAAACTTGACACTGCACCCCCAAATCTTTTTATTAGAAATCATCTGACTCAGCCTGCCTACACTGTGTCAAGCTCTACTTAGCTTTCTACCCCCACTCTAATTTGACACCACTATGTAATGTTTTAATTTAATTTTTTTAACAGAAAAACATTAGGAAAATAATAAATCAGCCAACGTTACACCATCAGTTCTGCACACTGGTTTAATTGAGTAGTTATTTTCTCTTCTGGGTCAGAACAACCCGACTATCCAGGAGAAAAAAAACAACCTTATTTGCTGAGTATAAAACCTTTTGTGCTCCATGCAATTACTGTAATAGATATTAATTATTCTTTTACACATGCACACACGCACACACAGTCACACACATGAAAAATGTTCAAAGCACTGAATTCACACAATCCTTTCATTCCTGTAAAAAGTGAAGATGTGGGCCATGTCTTTTTTGCTCCTTCATGCTTCACTCAAGCAAAATGTTTTACTATTTATCTCTAAAAGCCAAAAACTGACCACATCAAGAGCCGTCAGCGAGGATCAAGTGTTTGACAGCAAAAACAGACATGTGACAGGAGACAGCATCTTGGCTGGAGGCTGAGAGGATTTGCAGAACAGACTTCCGAAAACAATTAACTACAATCAATAAACTCCACTCTCTCCAGATTGGAGACTAGGTTGTAATCCTGGCTGTCCCCAGCAGGAGGCCTCAGACTCCACAGACAGATGGAGAACTGAGAGGAGGCTAGAATGCACGCACACAGATACGATGAAGGTGACGTCATGAGTACTGACTTACATTTATGTAGTGTCCCACTCAGATACTGAGGCCCCACACCTCAAAAAATTCAAATCATTTACTGACTCTTAGGTGAGCAAAATAATTGTCATAATAATGAACACACAGGTATAGAGCTTTGAATGCTGTCCAGTTTTCCAATCCCACAAAATGTTACATTTTGTAGTTTCTTGATGGTATAATGGTATAATTCAGAATCAGAATCAGAATCAGAATACTTTATTGATCCCTGGGGGAAATTATTTTTTGTTACAGTGCTCCATTTTAAACCAACATTAAGACAAGACAGACAATACGCTAACTAAGAATAGTACAATATATACATATATATACATACATACATACATAAGTCACTTATAAATAAATATTTGGAAAAGAAACATGTGTAGTTGTAGCAGCAAACAGTGTGTTAAGTGGATGCGTTGTACAGGGAGATGGCCACAGGCAGGAATGATTTCCTGTGTCGTTCAGTGGTGCTTTTCGGTAATCTCAGTCTCTCACTGAACGAGCTCCTGTGACTGACCAACATGTCATGGAGTGGGTGGGAGGTGTTATCCAACATTGTCTTTATCTTGGACAGCATCCGCCTCTCCGACACCACCTTGAGGGAGTCCAGCTCCATCCCCACAACATTGCTGGCCTTACGGATCAGTTTATTAAGTCTGTTGGCATCTGCGACCCTCAGCCTGCTCCCCCAGCATGCAACAGCATAGAGGATCGCACTGGCCACCACAGACTCATAGAAAATCCTCAGCATTTTCTGGCAGATGTTGAAGGACCTCAGTCGCCTCAAAAAATAGAGACGACTCTGGCCCTTCCTGTAAAGTGCTGTGGTGTTTTTAGCCCAGTCCAGTCAGAGTATTTTGAAGCTTCAGTTGTCGAGTGCTTGGCTTCATCTTGGAATCACTTCATCTTAATTAAAACTGATGGTACATATTACGGTAAATATTACGGTAAAGGCTGTAAAATACATTTTCGGTGTAATTATACGGCCTGAAGAGTTCAAGAAGTGCGCAGTCCAATTAGCACTGGCACCAGGTCTAACAGCATTTAAAAGGCATTTCCTGTTAACAAATGCGCGTACTATTTGTCATGTCACTGACTTTTCTAAACAGACACAAATCGACTGAATAATGGCAGCAGATGCTCTGACACGATCCACAAGTAAAGCTTGTAAAAAAGACCAACAGGAGCTGTGGTCTCCATGGATCCAGTGGGTGATCAGACATGTGAGGCTGCAGCCTGAGATCTTCATTATCATATATCACACACCAGCAGCAGAAATCAGTATTAATTTATAGAGTCTGTTATGACTAGAGCAGAGATGTGCTCTGGGCTGGAGCTGGAAGGCTTTGACAAGCTTTTGCTGTTAAAGATTTAAATGTTGTCTGTCTGTAAAATAATAAGATTTAATATTGTCCTTAACTAACTGAGACAAAGAGGAGATCAAGCTTGGCAGACACTTCATTCAGTTTTTTTCACCAGCCAGAAATTTAATAGAGCACAAATATTCTATAGCAAATGGTTACCTGAGCTCTAACAGCTTATTTAGCTGAAATTCAGGAAATTGACAGCAAGAAAATTCTATTTATTTAAATAAAAATCTAACATAACTTGAAATGGATGTCCCTGTTTACCACCCATATATGTATCTGTTGACCGATATCACAACGTTAACAAATAAGATATGCTGCAACACATCAGTGTTGTTCATGTTCAAAAATTGCACGATCAGTGTTTCCCACAGAATCAGTAGTGCACAGACATACAAGCATTGACATACATCTTATTTTCATAAAGAAACTACTTGTGGCAATACATTACTATTATCAGCTTCCTCATTCTGTGGATGAACTACATCTACACTCTTTCAGACTGTACCTGGGCTTCAGGCGCAGGTAAAACAAGGAGCTGGTGAAAAGACTTTGAAATATGTCCCTTATTTCTCATATGGATCAAATTGCTTCCTGTCATGTAAATAAATAACCACAACAAAAACCCACAGATTCAGAGTCTGTGGATCCCTATTTGAAACAGCATTCATCCTGAATCGACAGCGTCTTAGCGTATCGATAAGAACATGGCTTAGAAACACACTGTAAACACGTTGTACCCACAGAAGTGTGGCCTTTATCATAACATAATGGGATTATTACAGTTCTGAAGATTTAACTTCAGCTAATGTGAAGCACTGATCGACAAGAAAGAAATGATTTCTGGAGGATTTGTTTACTGCAATAGTGACTTATTTTCAATCTCATGCCACTATTCCTTATCATAAATACTACAAGTGGGATAACATGCTGTAATAGGAAAGTTAGTGGGGTCAACAGGAGCAGGGCCGAGTCTTCTGTACTGTCGTAAACACCTCCTCCTCCTCTGATTGTTGACCTCAGGAAGCGATCCTACTTGTGGGGATGTTGTGTACGATCGTTTCCTGAATTAAGCGCGCAAGGTTCAACAATTACTGAGAGGTTCGTTCGCCGTGGTGTTCACCGCGCTCTCTTTCCCCATCTATCTGTGTCACTCATACATGCTGGTGAAACCATAGCTTCTGTTAACTAGACTGCATGTGCATCCCTCCAACTGTGAGCCAGAGCTCAGAGTGAAGTAATACATGCTGTAATGGTATTGTCTGTTAAGAAAGTGGTCTCGGTGTCAATTACAGTCACTGTAACTGACACTTTCTTTCTTTGTCTATCAGTGTGCCCACTGTGACTGCCAGGATGGTGATCTCTTCCTCCATGACTTAATTACAAACTCTGTTTTCAGTCTCTAGGCACTCTGCCTAATCCTGGCAGAGATGAAGGAGCTGGAGTCCTTACAGCAGTGCAACAAAAAAAGTGACTTAAAACTGTGGGTGTTAAAAAACTTCTACTCATTAGTTCCTTTTGAATACATTTATTACTCTAGCACAACCACACACTCATATTAAAGCACTGCCAAAGATCCAAAGACAGGAGGATAAGCAGCAACTACTTACCAGTTTATCTGCTGACCATTTTACACTAAACTTATTGCAAAAATGCAAAAATGTCAAATAAAAATTACAAAGAAAATATTACGTTTCTAAATTGATGTAGGAAAAATGCTTGTTTTTATCTAAGCAACTGTCATAACAAAAGCTTCTTTAGTACCAGTAGTTTTTATGGTATTTTCAACAACCTGGCCATATTTTATTCTGGACAATAACAACATGTGGAATGATGAAAGTGCAGCACTATACTGCACGCATCAAAAGAAAAACGAAGGGAAAAAAGCCCCCACCAACAGCAAAACACAGCAAGGAAAAACAGTGTCACAGATCATTTCTAAAGGAAACAATGACATCCCTAAAGATGCAGGCAGCTGAAATAGAGACCGGATCTGTACATTCTTGGTGAGTGAGTCTAATAAGTTAAATTCATTTTAACAAAATGCTCTTGAAAAGCTGATATCTTTAAGTCTTACTGTCCCATCTATTCATTTACTTCCACTTGTCCAATGCAGGATTGTAGGAGGGGCGGGGACTATAGGGCAAGAGGCAGGGTACATCCTGGACAGTCCACCAATCTGTTGCAGGGCTGATACACAGAGACAGACAGCCATTCACACCTTTGGGAAATTTCGATTCACCAGTTAATCTAACCCCGCTAATTGCATGTCTGTGGACTGTGGGAGGAAGTTGGAGTACCAGGTGAGAACCCACACAGACACACAGAGAATACACAAACTCCACACAGAAAGGCCCCCAAATCCACCATGCACCGAGCAGATGGTGCTTTGAATCCAAGACCTACTTGGTGTAAAGCAACAGTACGAACCACTGCAGCATCATGATGCTGAAATCTTACCTTTACTGAAATTTTATGGTATTGCTGCTCATAGGATATGTGGAAATTTTGACAGTGTCTCATGCTGTTACTTTCTTAAAGAAGAAACATCAGAAGACACCCACTTGTACCTATCATGCAGAACATTAAAAAACTAACTGGAACTAGTGCATATTTGGCTTCCAAGTGACAGAAACCCTGGCCTGGTTGTTAACACGGACAAGTTATTTCATTTACAATCTGGGAACCAGATTTTGAACGTTTCTGGAAGCCAGCTGACATCACTAGTTCCTCTGCTGTCACTCTGCATATTATCTTTCTCAAAATGCAATCCCTGTCTTGCTCTTATTATGGACTGTTTACCTGCATGCAACCACAGCCAGCTCTAATACAAGCAAACAAATACAAGAAAGCTTCTGGTACCAAAATCGAATCCCTTCCCTGCTGACTCTGCATATTCATATCTGTTTTAGGACTTTTTCCAGAGGCAATTTGCTGAAGTGATATAAAAGATTTGATCATACCTACTTGAAGAAAGGGACAAACTGTGAGAGAAGCCACTACTGGTGGTGCTGCTGCTCATTTCTGTCACAGGATTAAACTTTAATTTTAATCAAGACGCACACTCATTGTCCTACAAGGAGGCACAATTACAAGTCAAGAGGGATGGCATCATTAACGTGGGACAAAGCTTGCTGTTTGCTGGCTCATATTCTCTGTGCAACAAAAGCTTTTCCAATTATAATCTGTGCCTTATGGTGTACAGTAATGAGCCTGTCACTTACTGTAGCACATCCATGTGTGACTGCATAACAAAGGTGCCAATATTATTCTGCCTGGTAGTAATAATAATACACAAGCAGACATTGTTGCTCTAAAATGAAAAGCCGATGCTCTAATGAAGCAGTGACACTCAAGGCTTCTGATTTACATCACAATCAGCACTTATATCCAGTCATGAATTTCTCAAGTAGCGGTGAATAGGTCAAGCCGCCTGTAGTGTCAAACCATCCCATAGTAATCACCAGAGGTGTGGACTCGAGTCACATGACTTGGACTCGAGTCAGACTCGAGTCATTAATTTTATGACTTTAGACTTGACTTGAAAAAATGTTCTAAGACTTGTGACTTGACTTGGACTTTTACACCAATGACTTGGGACTTGAATTGGACTTGAACCGGTTTACTTGAAAAGACTTGATATTTTACCCCAAATATAAAATTTAACATGCATATTATATAGAGATTGAAAATGTGACGTCATTCACCGGTAGAACCGCAAAGGATTCTGGGAACTCGTGGCAAGCGGTACTAGCGCACGCAGGCTTTCAATTGAAATCAGTTATACAGCGATAAAAAGAAACACAAAAATGTCAAGAAGCTGTTGTATTATTAACTGCAATAGCCGGTCGCATGACAGCCACGAGAAGCTGACGGGTAAAGAGATCGGTTGTTATCGGATTACGTCGTTGAAGAGAAATTGTTCGAGCCATGTTTCCGAAGTAACAAAGACGCGACGGATGGCCTGGATCGCAGCCATTCAAAGATCAAATATAACGTCCCAGAACACTCCAGCTCACAGGTTAGTCTGCTCCAAGCATTTACACGAAGGTCAGTGTTTTTTAGTAGTTAATACGTCATTTTCATAACATAATTAGTGATATAGGTTACAAGCAAGTCTGGCGCTGAACAGAAATTGTCGCGCTATGCTCCTTTATTTATTGTGCATAAATAGTAAATTGTCCTGACACAATATTGCGTTTCGCTTCTGTTATTATGGTACATTGACAAAAACATATACTTTTATTCACAGGATAAAACAGATTTTTTGTATCACTAATTGCCCAGTACGATTACAGCATACAATATTATTGTCACTGCTACATTTCTGTGATGGGTACCAGAAATTATTTCCACTACTAATTAATTATCGTTGAGCTCAAAGGTCCTATTAATAAACGGTTAAGGAATGTGTATTTATGACGACAATTTGTGAGACTGGTAAACTTATGATACGTACGATGGTCTTTCGTTCTACACGGTGCATTTCAAGGTCCTGTACCCATCCGTCGGTAAACTGTACCTGGGCTTGTTGCAGTGACCTGAAGTTACTAAACTTCATGAGTGTATGCACTCACTCCAAGAACCGTATGATTATAAATATGCATATAAATATGCTAAGATGAGATAGCTGACTTCATCTAACTAGCAAATGTTGTCCAGGCTACGTTGGTGATACAGTTTTTTTAATGTGTATGATATTTTTGTCATGCGATTTTAAAGCCGGTCCTACAACCGCATCCAAGAATAACATGCAGCTTATCTCAGAACTGTCGGTGAAAATTATTCTTGGAGCTAGGTTTAATTGAGCTGCATTTTAAAGAGGTGCAATTTCACAATTTGTGTATATTTTCTAAGTTCACTATTTTGTCATGTGTTGAGAAAAACACAGATTTTAAAATTACATGGTCTAATATTTACATTTAGCATAACTGCAACATTATTTTTTCTTTTTTTTTTTTAAAGACTCGAAAGGACTTGAAATTCAAAGTTTCAGACTTGTGACTTGACTCGGACTTTTACACCAGTGACTTGAGACTCGACTCTGACTTGCCTGACATTACTTGAGACTTGACTTGAGACTTGAGGATAAAGACTTGAGACTTACTTGAGACTTGCAAAACAATGACTTGGTCCCACCTCTGGTAATCACACAAGATGGATGGAGACATCGTTATGTTGTGTTCAGTCTCATTAGTTAGTGGACATATTAAGTGATTGCTTGTGGTCAGCTAATCTGTGCTGATTATATCAGCATAACCAGAGAACAGGCTGGAGGTAGGAGACTGATGGAGAGGGAGCGTGTGGAGATGTCTGTGTGTGTGTGTTCAGTGTGTGTGGGAGAGAGCTGATATGCAAGCTTCATCCCACTCACAGAAGGTGACGCAACACCTCACACACTCTCAAGCAGCGCAAATCCATTGCACTACTCATGGCCACAACACAATGTGTGTGTGTGTGTGTGTGCGTGTGTGTGAGATCACATATAAAGATAGCAAGTTTATATACAAATGTTCATCTACTTTTTCCTTTTTAACTTTAACACTCTCTCGTGCACACAAAAACACACAAAAACCCAAATTTCTCCCTTTGGTGATCAGCGCAGCAGTATCACCATGACAACAGTTGATGCCACCTGCAGCGTTGGCTAGCATCAGAGGCGGTGCTCATTAGTTACGACACACAATGACGGACCGGACGGTATACATTTGCATTATAATCCCACCCACTCATGACATCACCACCGCGCTATCATTTATAATAAAAGAGGGAAGATACAGCGAGGCTACTTTGTTGAGATCATTCCTTCTGTTCTGCAGAATCACACAACATTTACGATTTCATGTAGCAGCTGATCAGAATGAAAGAAAGCAGGCAGGGCACGTCAGTCATGATGCCCCGAGGGTTTCCGAGCAAGTCTGAACACGTTAATGTTTCCAAGTCATTGCTTTTAACCTTCAAGTTGCCCCAGTGTGTGTTTCCATATGATGTGAGCAGAGCACTATCACAGCAGAAGAAGAATAAAGAACCACTTCTGTCTCGCGGCACCTGTTTGTGATTTCTCATTTATTCAGCATTAAAGCGCTTTTTCATTTCCATGAGGCCATGATGTATAGATTCTGAGTGTGGGAGGTGAAAATTCACAGCTATGGTGTGAAGACTCCAAAAAAAAAAAAACTTACTTTATTTAATTACATAGTGCCCACTCAAATATTAGACTTGGAGTTTAATCGCACACAAGCATACTGGGGTCCTAGGTTTCCCATCAGACCAATGTACAAGGTGAAATAGTAGGAACGACAAATCCACAATCAGCTGTGAAAGAAAAGCCTACACATGCACATTGGTATCCCATGAGGTGCTGGGAGAGTGGAAAGTCTTCTCAGGAAGAGGAGGATAATGAGCCACTCTCTGCTGAAGCAGTGTGTGTGTGTGTGTGTGTGTGTGTGTGTGTGTGTGTGTGTGTGTGTGTGTGTGTGTGTGTGTGTGTGTGTGTGTGTGCTGGGGAGAGTAGGTTGAACTGTACTGTGCAAAAAGGCAGTATAGCTAAAGCATTTGTGACGTAGCTCCCACACATTTTCCATTTTAATATTACCGACATATATAGAGGATATTTTTAGACCTCATTCTTAGAATAAAACAACCACTGTAAATTTGTTACTCTGTCTTTTACACCTTTTGCTTGTGATAATACTGGAATCTGCTGTGATTAAATACATTTTAACACTTTTCTATTGAGTGGGAACATCTGACAGACAGCAGACAATGTGAAACCAAACAGAAAACCGATGTACTGCCTCTCCTGCTGATACTTTACATTCAGACTATTCCAACTAACAGTCCTAACATGATCGACAAGCTGACCTCTGTCGCTTGATTCGCTGTATGCTCAGATGGATATTTTATGATGGATAGTTTATGATTTTAGGATCGGATATCTAATCAGTCACTAATTGTCTCCGTCTGTGTCTTACTCTCTCTCCCACTCTGTCTCCCTACTCTGCCCAACCCTCTCCACACCCATTTCCTTTGACCACTAAACACATCTTTAAGGCTTTTAGAGCTCTTTCTGGAGAGCCAGTATGACCTTCATACCTCTTGTTTACTATTCATCAATTATAGAAAGAAATGGGTGGGGCAGTGAAAGAGAGGACTGCTGTTTGTGTGCACAAAAAAATTTTTTTTAAGCGTGTAGGGTTAACCTTTTGTGTGTGCTATAAAGAGACTCAAACTATATTTGCCTGCTGGTAGCAAATAACACTATCAAAGTACAGCCAAAAGTCAACATCCAGGCTACCTATACAGATGGATTGACTGGAGCGCTGATAGCGTTTAGAATCAATAACATTACTGTCATCGAGGAAGAGGCTTAGCAACAGACACCACTGAGATAAAGTCCAGTCTAAAATCCATATGATTCCAAAACTATATCATACTGTTATGCTTTATATGGTTTTTTCAAAAAGTGTTGAACATTTTAAACAATTTGATTAAAGATTAATGAACATTTGTGTATTGTTAGCTCAACAATCTAAACCATCAAAACCTTAACTGGCTCTGGCCATTAGCACTTGCAAGTTAATGTGGGGTTTATAGTCCCAAAGAGAGAAAGACTAAGAACCAGTTCACAAGCTACAGGGAGTCCTGCAATGCATAGCACTATAGAGATGACAGTATGCGTGGGCTGAATGCTGGTTAACATTTAGGTATAATGTGAGAGTGAGAGTGAATGAATAGTGGCATTGTAAAGCGCTTTGGGTGCCTTGAAAAGCGCTATATAAATCCAATCCATTATTATTATTATTATTATTATTATAATCAGGAAAGGAAGTGACAGATGATTTTACGACGAAAAGGAAGAAGTGCAAGTGAAATCATCAAAGATTAGAAAAAGCACAGATAAAAAGCACAGACAGTGGCTGAAGTGCTTCCACTCCACTACAAAGATACTGTTTATGATCACTTCTGCCTCAACTCTCTTTTGCTGTAAAGAGCAAAAGAGCAAGAAATTAGGAGCATCACAATACTGGTTGGGCTATATATTTTAATGCTGCCCCCTGGAGACAGTAGAAAGTTATTACATATAGACATGGGTCTGCAAAGCTCTGTGTATCATAATGGAAGCTTGATATAACCAACACACACACAGTGTCAAATGTATCACACCACATTTATATCCATACACTCTCTCTGTGGGACCGAGAGTTGTGTTAGTGAGGGCGTGTTTAGCATAATGCCCTATCAGTCATGCAGTAAGTGTCTGAGACTTGGAAATGGTAACACCCTGGGAGAACACAGGCCAATATGATTATTGCAAGGAGGTGGGTTACTTTTTTCTTTTTTCATAGACTGAGCTGTAAATCTGTAGACAACTGTAAAACTGCTGCAGGGTGGAACACAGAGTGGCTCGCCTTCCATTCAGTGTCAGATCAATAATGTTTTTATTCAGTACAGACACCATTTACTATTCTGTAACCCAGAAAGAAATCAGCTGTGAAAAATAAGAAGCTACGGGAAAATGCTTCATTTGGATTTCTCTCATTAAAGCAGAAAAAGGGGTTTATTCTTTAAATCTTGATGTTGAAATTCTTATTCTGACACATATGCTACAGTACCACAAAACATCAAATACTAAAATAAGTGTTTGAGACTGTTACACATGCTACCACACTTTACAAATCTGTCTGGAATCTTGTAATTAAGGTAGGAATCCATGCATTCATGCATTTATTTATGCATGTTTTATTTTATGTCACTGATGCTTTTTATGTGCTGATTATACCATATCAGTAGAAGGACTCACTAATGGCCAATCACATCATCACATCTGCAGCACTTTCCTAATGTTCTGATGTTTCAAGCTATTTTACCCCTCAGAAAACTAGTCTAATATCTGCAAGAGATGCTGAGTGGAAGGCACAGCTTCCTCCATTTAAAAATCTGATATCAATAACAAGCAACATCCAAAACATTCATGCAAAGTAGAGAATGGCCTAAATGTCTCTTTATATTTTTGCATAATGTAATGATAAAAATAGATTGCATAACACTGTGGAAACAAAGGGTTTCAAAAGGTGGTGCTTAAAAAAGACGAGAACAATCTAAATAGAAAATTACCAAAGTCAGCTGCTGCAAATTATTTCAACATCTGGAAGATCCTAATGTACATCATGCATGTTCACATTTGTTCCATTTTTCCACACTACATGAGCATTATTGACTCAGCATGTGGAAACTCAATAAAGTGGTGAAGCACTAGACAGATGTTAGCCCAGTGGCCCTAACATCTGTAGTGATGAAATGTTTTGAGAGGCTCATGAAACCCTTTATTAGTTCTTTCCTCCCTCCCGACTTGGACTCATTGCAGTTTGCATACCGGACAAATAGATCCACTGGAGATGCTGTAGCACAGGTCCTGCACACCACACTGAGCCATCTAGATGAGGGACGTGGGAACTATGTGAGAATGCTGTTTATAGACTACAGCTCAGCGTTCAACACCATAGTGCCCCACATCCTTACGGATAAGCTCCGGGATCTGGGATTCAGCACATCCTTGTGCAGGTGGATTCACAGCTTTTTGACTGCGAGACCACAGTCGGTGAGAATAGGGGATGTGTACTCTCATACCCTTTCACTGAACATAGGGGCCCCCCAGGGATGTGTGCTTAGCCCTCTTCTTTATTCCCTCTACACCGCGGACTGCACGGCCAGATACCCCACTAACTCCATTGTGAAGTTCGCTGACGACACAGTGGTGGTAGGACTCATCTCCGGGAATGACGAGAGGGCCTACCGAAGCGAGGTGGACGGATTAGCAAAGTGGTGTGTGGCAAACCACCTCTCCATGAATATCAGCAAAACAAAGGAGATGGTGATTGATTTTAGGAGACAGAGAGGCGAGAAAACTCACACCCCAATTCAGATCAATGGAAACCCTGTGGAGAAAGTCTCTAATTTTAAATACCTCGGTGTTTATATCAACGAGGACCTTAATTGGAACACACATACGGACTTCCTCATCAGCAAAGGCAGACAGCGCCTCTATCATCTGAGGCGTTTAAAGAGGTTTAAGATCTCCAAGAACATCCAGAGGAGATTCTACACCGGGGTCATTGAGAGCATCCTGTGTAATAACATCACGGTGTGGTACGGGAACTGCACAGTACAGCAACAGAAAGCCCTGCAGAGGGTCGTGCGCACAGCTGAACGCACTATGGGAACATCTTTACCAACACTGCAGGACATCTACGCTGAAAGGTGCAGATCCCGGGCCATCAGGATCACTAACGACTCCAGCCATCCCGCTTACAAACTGTTCAGGCCACTGAGGTCAGGGAAACGCCTCTGTAGCCTGAAAACAAGAACTGAAAGGTTCAGGAGGAGTTTTTACCCACAAACAGTGAGACTCCTCAATCAAAACACAAATCGGACAACATGATGGACAATTCCATACACAGTATATAATTTTCCTTTGAGTTTTATCCTTATTTTTATTTGTATTTTATCATTTACATCTGTATTTACGTAAATACGTACACTATAGCTCTTAACTATTACAGCGTAATATTTTGCACGATATTATACATTTTTATACTTTTATATAGATATTTTTTTATTATAAGTTTAGTAAGATGCACAGTCGGGGGGGAAGTACTTTTTAGCCGGAAAAAACATTTCACTGTGTGTTGTACTAGTTATAACTACATGTGACAAATAAATAAAGAATTGAAGAATTGAAGCTAACTGGACATAAAGCAGGGTTTATAGCTGGGTTAATGGCAGTCTCATCATACTATAGTTAGGTACAAATTTGAAGGTACAGTCCAGTCCGGCACACTCTCCACAATAACTGCGTTCACACTGTTTGGTACAAAAATGTGTAAAACAATTGTAAAATTTGATTAAATTAATGATGTTGCTCTATCCAGGATGCAATCTGCCTTTCGCTCCTCATGTCAACTCAGATAGGCTTCAGCCTGCCCCTCCCCCCATGACCCTGAATTGGATAAGTGGAAGAGGATGGATGGATGGACAGAGGATATATATGCTCCAGAAGACAGCTATAAGAATTATAGATTAATCCGGTCATTACGAACCAACTGATGCATTATTTATATGTTGCTATTTAGTTTATCTTAACACTGCACTGATAACATAAAAAACACAAAATATTCTACTTACTTAAGTATTCAGAGGTCGTTTAAAACCAGAAAGATCAAGTATGAACCCAGGGGAATTATACAAGTAAATATACAAACAAGAGCAGTTTGAGACTACATATCTCTGCAAAGACTGAAAGTTCTCTCCTCAGTTTATGTGACCTCAGAATCAGATAGGACAGCTAATCAGGATCGGTTTATGATATTTTCTTGAGAAAATCTGGACAGAGTCTCACAAGTATTCTTATTTACATCTGATATGAATTTGTGAAGATATGTCAAGAAATGTCCCTGAAGTCTCTGTCCCAAGAAATCTGACAACTGTAAAGAATCCTTAAAAAATGTTAATTGTCCCCTAAAGCTGATGATGCTCAACTTGTCTACTTTTGCTTACATTCAATGCACCAGCTCAACACCAGCCCCTAAATAAAGTGCTATAAAGGCAGTTTAAAAAACATCATCTATCTTTCACTTGTATATAATTCACAAACACGGATAGACTTCCTATGGCTCGTTTTATAATAACGTCCTAAATGAACCGTTACACATGGGGTGACAGTGATGCCTCTCATCAGGTCAGTCACACACCTTCAGTGCTAAGATTTTCATTTCACTGTAGACTTGCAGTGAGGAGACTGCTCAGCTAAATGATGGCTTTGCCATGGCAACACACCGGCTCTCTGGGTCTCGTACACTATGCCAGGGCTCATTTCCATGACAACATTATCAAAATCTCTACCATAAACAGAGTGCTGCTTCAGCTTCAGTTTAAAGCTGCCCCTCACTGCCTCCCTGTTTTTTGGCTAAGAAACTGAAACTGGAGAATGTTAGCTAAATAATGGCACACACACACACACACACACACACACACACACACACACACACACACACACACACACACACACACACACACTCAACAAAAACTCAGGTAAGGTTTCATGCTTCCCACCATCCCTAAAGCACAACACACACAAACACACACACAAGCGGGCATACACACACAGGTTGAGGTGTGTGTGTTACCTGGCTTGCAGTGATACAGTCAGTGAAGGCATTCCTCCTGGAGAAGAACATAAGGAGCTGCTGCCAGCGTGAGGAGGACGTGGAGGGGGAGGAGGAGGCGGGAGAGGAGGTGGAGGGGGAGGAGGTGTGGGGAGGTGCCAGCTCCTCCGAGGAGCCCCGCTTGGGCCCCAGCTTCTGTTTGATACCTAGGCCCGCCCCTTGACCCCCGGATGCCCCGCCTACCCTCGAACTGCGAGGGTACAGGGTGTTGTTTCCAAAAATATAGTTCATCGTCTCTGCTGTCTGATCTTCCCTTTGACAGACAAGATTGAGTTCAGGTGGTAACGCTTCTCTGCTGCTTCATCTCCAGTCTCTCTCATCTGTCACTCATCGCTTTCACAGTGTCCCTGTCTAAATATACAGTCCAGCTTCCCTTTTCTTGCAACACTTTCTGAAAATGATGCTGCCTTTGTGGATATTTTTATCTCCTCTTCCGAAGTTTTCTCTTAATAATGTCCCTTTTATCTTCTTTAGCTCAGGATTAACAGAGCAGCTGGTGGAAGGAGAGATGAGGAGGAGGTAGAAAGTGCAGGACAGGTAGACAGGGTCCACTTAGAGTTGAAGCGTGAGTCTGTCTCTCAGGCTCTTTGTGTGTCTGTCCACCCATTAATCCATCTGCCCGTCTTTTTTTGTTCTCCATCAACTGGTCCATCATCCCATCTTCTCTCTAGCCAGGAGAAAGGTCCAACATCCACATCTCTGGAAATCCAAAATTCCTCTCCTCAGCTGCGTTCTTGCCTCTCCTCAGAGACAAGACAAAGTGAGGGGGTGTATGGGCCAGGCACACAAGGATATGAAGATTGATTATTTAAGGGAGTTCACTCTTTCCCTCTGTCTTTCCTCCACCCCACCACCTCTTTCTCCCTCCCTCCCGCCTTCTCTCTGAGTCCAAGGAGATGACCAGTCAATCTCCCTGCTGTCACTGTGTGTGCTCCCATTAAATATGGAAGGAGCAGGGGAGGGAGTGATGGGTGGCTGAACGGATGAAAGGAGGGAGGTGGAAGGATGCAGGCGAGAAGAAGAGCATCTGAAGTAGGTGGATGGTTGGAATCATTCTGCAACTCTTCTCTTTCTCCTCCCCTCTCTCTTACATCTCAGTTGTTTCTCCGTCTCTCTCTCTCTTCTCGTCTCTCTCACTCAGTACATTATTCAGTCTCCTTTTCTTTTCCTACCTAACCCCCACCCACCCTGTCTGTTTCTTCCTCTCTCTCTCTCTCTCTCTCTCTCTCTCGCACGCTTATCTTTCAGCAAATTGTCTTTTCCAGTCTTTTATTGGAGCTGCAACCCGATGCCCCTTCTCTCTCTCTCTCTCTCGCTCTCTTTCTCCCTCTCTCTCTCCCACTGTTAGATATCATTACTGGTGCAAGCCACGCCCCTACATTCCAGCCAGCCAATGAAATAACAGAACCCCCCTCAGTACATTCACACATAACACACACTCCAAATACACACACACCCTCACACATATATGTACACACATATGCAAAGATGCCTGTTGCAGTGTGAGGAGGAGACACGGTGGAAAGAAAGCTGAATGCCACCGAAGAATACGGTGAGCGCTGGCACTGGCTAGACAGATAACGAGATAAATGTTTGTGTGTTTGTGTGTGTAGGTGTGCTGAGGTGTCTGTGTGCATTTGTGTGTGTGTGTGAGAGTGGGTGGGGGGATGGGGGGGGAGACAATCTTGGAAACCGAGAGACACTAAGGCACAGTAATAACAGGTATGCTCCCAGTGCGAGTGTGTGCGCTGAAGTACATGCATGCTCGAGGTGATGTTGGTTCTTTTTTAATGTGTGTGTGTGTTTGTGAGAAAGAGACAGATCTTCTCCTGAGGCTGTTTCCAGACACTGCAGCACCCAGCTCTCCCACACACTCGCACTCACTCTTTAATGCACGTGCACACACACACACACACACACACACACACACACACACACACACACACACACACACACACACACACACACACACACACACATAGAGCATGACTCCAGAATGGAAAACAACAGGCTGTTGCTGGGCACCAACTGAGATAAAAGAAAAGAGAAGACAGGAGAGAGGCAAGACAAGCAGGCTAACAAGTGTCCTCACAGCATCCCTGAAGCATGGCATGGAAGTCTAGAGACTTTAGCATGCATTAAAATTGGCTGGCACATCTGGGTCAAAGGTCAAACAAAAGATGGGCGTACACAGGTTAGACTGACCCTCTTACAACAAAGCCGACTCATCCTAAGTGATGTGGACTTCTATCTCTGGTGTATACAGTTAGCCTACACAGCAAGATTAGCCTCCTAGAGGATTAGCCACAGGTGGAGCGGGACCCCTGTCACAGCCTTTTCCTGTGTTTCCTAGGGAACAGTAACTATAGTAACAGCTTTGAGACTCCTGAAATACACCTGGTGCTGGCTGACTAATGTGTTGTTTCCTAAGATCTGAACAGATATCTCAGAGATTTGTTAGGCTTCTTCAGAGTCTAAGATGGATCCTAGACCAAGTGTGAAATATAGAGGATCGCTCTAAATCTGACTTGAATTGCCCTAAATTGCATGGGACTTCTGTGAATACTGCAAAGTATTTTTATTTATTTATTTATTTTTTTGAGCAGTTAACATTTCAGTAGGTAGGTTCTCTCTTTTAACCCAAATCCCAGTCTTTACATAAACATTGCCAAGCAGCTTTGGTGCCTAAAATCAACCAAACAGCAAAAAATAAATAAATAAATTTAAAACCAGAGATCCCAGATTGGGCTCAGTACATAATATAAACTGTATATAAAAGATGGAAACAGTAAACTAAAGGCACTATTATTTTGAAGCCTTGAGTCTTGACTTTTTACAAACACTTCACTTTCACCCATATAGCCCAATATTCGCCTCTTGTCAGTAACATGGTAGCCACACGCTAAACACTCTTTAACTTTTCAGGCCAGGAGGCTACATTCAAGCGTGAGGGAGGGAGAAACAGGAGAGTCGAAAATTTTTCTACCGACGAGAGATCAAAGCATGTAAAATATAATAATAACCAGTGCAGCCAGTGTAGAGTGCCTGACGAGCCCAGTTATAAGTACACTGTTAAGACTTGACTGCACACCGTGTTTGCTGCCTCCTAAACAATAAAGTTCCATTGGAGCAGCCTTTTAACGCCTCTGTCTTTCTCTTGCTAGCAAAGTTGACCTAGACAGTAAAGCTAGTTAGCTACCGGCTACGACACAGAACCCGACATGTTAACCAGAGGTGTCTTTACCATGATTCCATCCAATGAGATGACAGTGCTAGCAGCGGGCCACCGCTTCTCTGAGTTTGAGACCCCTGGTGTACATGAACTGGAGATGCCAAAAGGATACTTTGCACTTATTGCTAATTTGCTCATATCAGCACGCTAAATCCCCAGAATAAAAAAGCAAACATAATAGTTGCTAATTCAGCATTTTGGGATCATCACTGTGAGCATGTTAACATGTTGATGTGAAGTTTGTGGCGCTAGTGCATTCTCACAAAATCGTTCTGTATCAGACTCTTGTGCTTTATTGTTGTGCCTTTGTCTAACATTGCTAAGTCAAAGTAGCACTATGCTAACTTAACTTTATTTTCCATTTTTAAAAAAGAAATGGTAGTCAAATGAAGAGGGCTCTGATACAGATATATCACAAAGAAGTAAAAGGCAGGCCCAGTTATAGTCCACAATATTAAAGCAGATAAACCTCTGGTGCTTCCAATATAAGGTGGATGCTTGTAGTTTTATACTGCTTTAAATTAATAAATTCTCTATATGCGTACTTATATGCTCTTTGTTGAATTTGACTCATTCCTGCTCATTCATTTTGAGTTTCATTCTTTCTTTCCTATTGGGCCTGTGTTGCATATGTCACTGAGACCAAATTAAGTGTTTTCTTCCACTGAAACACTGAAGGGTTTTATTTAGAAACAGTAAGTGTTGCATTTGTGTTAACAGCATCATGCAGAAATCAAAAATCAACTTTCTGTTGTGGAAAATTGCCAAATATGATTAATTACACGTCTTAGAGGAAGTCATGAATAAAAGCCAGTTTAAAATATACGCCTGTCACATTTTGCAGTTGAGAAAAATAAAAACCTCTAACCTTTTTAAGGAAATATTCTATTTATGAAAAAGTTTTTAATTGTCTAAGAACATTACAAAGAAAAACTGATAGCAGAAATTTAACACTTCACACACAACACAAACGTAAAACAACTATATCTGCAGAACACTGCACTGATGGAACCTCAGCCGCTTGCATTACCCACTATCAGAGGGTGTGGAGCGCCAAATCAGTCATGCCGCCTGCAGTGCAAACACTCAGTTAAAGCATATTATCCTCATAACTGGCATGAATTAACGCTGGAGGCATATTATTAGACTCCCCTGGTCACCTTCTCATACTGTCTGCAACTAGCCACTACAACACAAAGTACAAAACACACACACACACGTCAGCTGACACAGCATTATTTCTGTAGCACACAGTCCCTATCACAACCCTTAATGTGCGTGTGTCTCTCTCTCTTTCACTTTTTCCCTCTCTCTCTCCAGTCAAATGTCAGCAAGTGAATGCCAACTCTATTAATATTTCAGAACCAATTAAATAAAAGCACACATCATGCATGTTTAATGTTCGCCTGCTGAGAGAGCCAAATTTGCCATTCTGTCCTCTACAGGTAGGCCAGGCTGGTGATAGATAGCCTCGTGTACAAATGCTGTGTTTACTGTTTTTTTTTTTTTTTAACAAATTATTTTCTCCTACTGATCTGGCTGAATGACCTAGAACCTATTTTCTGTCCCAGCTCCACAGACTCTAGACAGGATGACCCTGTAAGCACAGTAACCCAGAATTTTCTAGACTTTCTGAACTAGTAACAGGACCCATAGAAGTGCTGTCATGTTCTCTAAAGAATGAATATACATTTGGAACATGGACACAGACCAACACCTGAAATGCAGTTCTGCACTGTTTGTTCTCACATTGCAATAGCCAGCTTGTAGATAGCTCTCTGTCAAACTCTAATATGTATTATCTTACATTGTCTACAGCCGTAAAGGGACCATGATGCAGTCAGAAGGACTGTAAAGCAGACGCCATACAGATCTATAGTGCAGTGGTTCCTAAGCATTTTGGCTCCTCACCAGCTCTTCCATTAGATTCCTCTTCGATTCTGGTAAGGAGAATTTTGCAGAGCTATGTCAAGCTTTCCTTGTAAATGCTGGGTATATAAAAAAAATGGACATAAAACACTGTAGCATAGACAAGCACAAACCCAAGCAAAAAGAGAGTCCTAATAGGCCAAGACGGATATTTAGGCTTTTCTGACTGAGGTCAGGATTGGCTTTTTTTTTGCTACGCAGCACGGTCTAAGTTTGTGATTTAAAGCAACAACAATCAATATGACAATGACGACGATTCAAATAACTATCAGCTCAAGGTTATGGTCATAGTGACAAGTCAATTCATCAGATTTCCCTCTTCAGCTCTTCAGAACCTTTTAGCATCATTCAGCTCTTTGTTTGGCCCAAAACTTGACGGTTATTGTTTACAGTGTTGTTTTTATTGTGACAAAGCACGTGGGCATTTTTTAAAAGAGCAATATCTGCTTAGCATCAAAAGGCAGACAGAGAAAAGCATTTTTCACAACTGCTGTTAACTCATGTGAAGTCTCACAGGGCCGTTCTGTACAGGGTGCACATGTTGCCCTTTAGACATGCCAGTTGCCCTTGTGTCCTACCTATATTAAGTCGATGACTGCCAGCTCTAGCTATCATTCAGTACTAACAAAATTACGAGAATCTTAATACTGCACAGTTCCACTTTAATGCTTTTAAGGACTTGATGATCTCTCATTTCCTTGTGACCAGCAAGCATTGAACAGCTATTTTAAGTCAGATATGACTAGCTAGGTGGCCCGGCTCACTATTTTTCATACTCGTTTAGAAAAACCAACACTGAGCAAAGTACATCAGTGTTAATTAAGCAGAGCACAAGAGGGTGGCAGTATAGGGAGGATCAAATCTGTAAGCTCCAAATGTTTAAATAACTAACTTTTTGAGAATCTAGCAGAAAGGGCAAGCTACTTCTGTGATGTTGTCCTATTAAGCACTTAGAAACGGGATTAAGTTTGAGCGGCAGGTCTCTCCCTGAAGGTAGACAAAGGCTGTGCGTTAAACGGCCGGACCGGCACAGTGAAGCAAACATCCCTGAAATGTTACAGTGAGCGGACGTCTTACTCAATGTTAATTACTATTACTGTAAAGGAAAAAGAGTTTGTTTGGAGAGGAATGAATTGGCTGACTGACAGGCTGATTAACATCCAGCAACAAATCTGTGCTCTGTGTCTGTCTGCCCATAATTCTCCCTTCATCCCGTTTTTTCCCATCACTGGCCCTCTCTGTCTTTACTTCCTGCCTAATTATCTGCATTAGCTTAATGACTAGGAGCCACTGAAGCTTCTGAGTACACCATGTATGTCTTACAGTCTGTGTGTTCAACACAGAGAGCAAAACGCTTTTTATGTTCCACTGCTTTCAGTCTCTGCAATAGATATACGGTTTGCCAGAGACTTTTTAAAGCAAAGTCAATTATACGACTGCTCTTACCCTCTATTCAGCGACAAACTGCTGAGCAGCTTTGTCAGTATTGATAAAAAGCATTTCCATTATCCCAACATTCAGTCGCCAAAGCATATTAAACAGTTTGATGAATAGAATTCAGTCAGATATTAATTTGTGAAGGCATAACCCTGAACAGCTGTGAACTTTGGGAGGCCTCTTCTGCCCCCTGCAGTTCACAAACTGTAACTACATGCATTGAAAGGAGCTCAAACTGGAGATTTGACAGAGCTCCTCCAACTGCATTCTAATGAGCACACAAGATACAGACACAGCAAGTTTAACATGGGTGACATGAAACGGGGTAGATAAGATGGGTTATAACCTACAATTTATCGTAAAGAGCATGATTACATATCGACACTGCAGTTGCACAGAAGACTATATGTGCTCGCGCCACATCCATGCAAGACCATGTGTGCAAACACAAGTGGGCACCATCACAGAAACATTTCAAACATTTTTTAAAAAATACACAAGGTCTGTATTCACATGGTCCACAGAAACAAAACAACATAATGTTTTGGTTGTGGTTTCAAGAAATGAATGCAGCACAGAAAGTTTGAGTAGATTTGTCTACTAAAGGTACTACATGTAGCATTTTTAAACGCCAGCAAAGTAAGTATATCATTGTAAAATTAATTATGTTATAAGGTATAGCTACCATCAAAGACACACTTTAGAAGTCGTGTCGTTTCTTAAAGATAACATTAAAATGGTCCAATCCCTCCACACTGCCTCCCCTCCAGTTGTGGCCCTTTTTCTAAAAATATAAACATGCTCACTTTTCATTCCTTCTGCCATCTGCTGCTTAGACCTCTGGCACTGTAGCAGTAATTGCACACAGGGATCGCACAGAGTATCCTATTAACGTTGACTTACTAACATTTTGTTAATGTTTAAATGCTGCATGGAACACCTTACAAAGTTTCTGTGCACTGTTAAAACACGATGTTTGAATTTCACCCAGTACAGTGAAGACATTCTGCAGATGTGTCTCACAGAAACGCAGAGAAACCTGCATGCTCATTTAATCGGAAGTTTACAAATGAGAAACGACCAAAAACACAAACAAATGAAGCTACGAACGCATGCCAGGATTACCTGGTAGTAGGCGTGACTTTGAGAATAGAGAGAGGAGAAAGGTGGGGCTGGGACTTCATTCAGCCTCTCTCCCTCTGGGTGAGGCCACGCCTCGTCATCAAAGGAAACCTCAGGTGATTCTACCTACAATGTACAGACATGAGCTCAACAAAGTTCGACACGCATACAAACTAATATGTTTAGGTGCACTGCGCTCTGATCATTGCACAGGTGTAAGACCGACATATACTTTTATCTAGAATATATTTCCTTCTTAATGATGGTTGTGCAAAGCAAAGGGAGAAAACAGAAAGTACGAATGGTCACATCTGTGTTCAATGGAAATTAAAATAGCTGAATCTCATTCATAGTCAATGATCATTAATGTAAACTTGGCAAAAAAAGTATAGAAATTTGTGTTTGGTGGATTATTTCTTTGTTGTAACAATGTTTATTGGCTACAAAATCCTATGCTGTTGAAAGCCTGTTTATTTCCCCTGAAATGGAGCCACATTTGTAAAGAAAATGCATTTGTGGGTTGTGCCAATGAAAAACTTGCCACACACACAACAGCCTGGCACCTGCTCCTCATGATGGTCATCAGCTCAGTCATATCCCGCTGTGGGATGTCATCCCATTCCTTGACCAGCATTCAAGTCAACCAGTGTGGCTGTGCTGGTCACTCTGGCACAAACAGCACAGCCAAGCTGATCCCACAAGTGTTCAGTGGGGTTGAGGTCTGACCTGCAGACAGGCCACTCCATCCTCTCCATTCACAAATTCTGCAGTTAGTCTGATAAATCCCACAATGTGGAGGCAAGCATTGCCATCTTGGAGGACATAGTTCGGTCCCAGACTGTGGAGATATGGGACCTGCCACTGGTTGCAGAGCCTCTTCTTGATATCTCTGCATTGCGATTGCTACCAGTGAGAACACGCCTCGTTTTTTCATTGAGGAAGATTCTGCCCCACACCATCACTTTGACACTATGATCCAACTGCTGTAGTCAGAATCTGGACGTAACAACGCTGAACATAACATTCCTCCAGATGTTCAGGTTCTAGTGCACATGTTACCGACACCAGCGCAAAAAGGCTTGATGGTGTACACCAGTCATGGCACCAGAATCTCAGAACAGATTAAACTGTTTGGCATTGACAGACAAGATCTGACAAGTCTCACACTCAACACTGCTCAAACCAAAAATGCATTGTCCTTAAAAATGTGGCTTCATTTAAGGGGAAATAAAGTTTCCAATCATATCATATCATATCAAATTTATTTGTATAAATTTCCGTACTTTTTGTGCTAAGTTTATTTAATTTAAAATTATGGTGAAAAAGAGGTATGATAAATTGTGAGCTTGGAATATTTACAGGAAGATATTATATTAATAAATCAGAGATAATAAACACAGAAAAGTATGTCTGTGTGCGTGTGTGTGTGTGTGTGTGTGTGTGTGTGTGTGTGTGTGTGTGTGTGTGTGAAGACAAGGGAAAAAAAGGTGGAGGGGGGTGGTGGGGTGAACATGGGGAGAACAGGATGGCAGCTCCATCTGTCATACACAAGGAAGCCAGATCCAGCACCTGTGGTCACGCACACACACACACACACACACACACACACACACACACACACACACACACACACACACACACACACACACACACACGCATGCATGAACACACACCATTTGGAGAGCAGAAGTTCCCAAAATAAACCAAATATCCAAATACACGCACACACATAGTTCCCCATCACAGATTTTATACAGACAGACAGGTGATGAGCTGCTGGAACGGACCGCTCTGCAGAAAGCAATGATGATAATGCAGATAATGATGCCATGCTGTGGTAAGGGCCAGGATATCAAGACCTCGAATGCATCTCCATAAAGTAAATGGAGATAAATGTGATAAGAGAAGGTCACAGGGGAATGAGCTTAAGTGCAGATGGCATCCAGCAAGAACGGCAGCCCAAAATTCTTTGGTTAAATCTGCAGGGGCATGCAGTAATTGATGATTGTCATTATTGTCAACAGAAGAATTGGTGTAATTTCAACAACAACAGAAAAAAAGTTTTAAATATAAAACGACAAGAAGGGAACATGCAGCCACAAGGTGGAGCTCCATG
This sequence comes from Diplotaxodon limnothrissa, assembly GCF_057381915.1. Taxonomy (NCBI): domain Eukaryota; kingdom Metazoa; phylum Chordata; class Actinopteri; order Cichliformes; family Cichlidae; genus Diplotaxodon; species Diplotaxodon limnothrissa. Next base: position 9,227,936 of record NC_140612.1, on the reverse strand, counting down.
ACAACTGTGTCTTCATCATGCTGACAAAATGAAGCGCTTCAGCTTGGTCCAAAGATCTCCCAGCGGACAAATACTGAACTTGTGCTGACTGACAACTGAGTCAGTGCAGAGACAATCAGATTACAGCATATAATGACTTAGATGTGACACCCCACTAATACACATCCTCCTCAGCTTTGGCTGCCAGCACTGAGAGCGGACGCAACTTACTCACAGACAGACACAGTACCACTACTGACAAAATAAAGACTTGATATATTAAAATAAACTGATAATCACACATGCCAGAGTTTTAAAAGGATGCATTAGTGCGGGAGACGACAGTGATGGGGACAAGTTAAAAAAAAGGAATTAAGAAAAGTGAAGAAGTGATATTAAAATCTGCTTATCCTTGTGAAAAAACCCTACATTCGTTACTACAATGTGATAGGAAGTAATTTGTCATTATCAGTGTGCATATAATTTTGTCTATTTAATGAAAAGACCATAATTATAATTTACCAGACACCAGTAAAGCTGACAATACACAGAACATCAATATAGAGCAGAAGGAAAAAGCATATACATTATGGATATGCATAGAGTGTGACCAACGAGTGTGTGTGTGTTAGAGAATACACAACAGTGTGCTCTCAGAGCTGTGCGAGTACAGAGACGCGAGCACTAATATGTGGACAGATACAGTCCAATCAACCAAAATAAAAAGATTACCAGGCTACGCGGTGCGATTAGGAGTGTGTGTGAGAGCGATAGAGCGTCAGAAAGGAAAGAAAGACAAAGCGGGGGGAGGCAGACAGACGCAGAGTGAGTGCAGAACAGAGATAGTAATGGGCCTCATTACTAAAAAATGGGACAAGCATTCGACTGAATCCCCTGCATGCACAGTTCTGCAAAAGTATTCTCCTGGTACAAAGAAAGGCTCTGTGCATGGAAGCAAATTTAGGGCAGTATCCGTGACTTCTAAGTACTTTCGAAAGAGGCCCATCTAATTCTGAAGTCATAGAAAAAGTTCCCCTTTCTACAATAGGACTGTAATATTAGATCAATTTAGACAATATCAGTGAACATCAGGGATGTGATGGCAGCTAATTAAACAGGTTTTTTTGCTGTAAATATTTGGGTTAGGTTAGTTTGAAAACTTCAAGCTTTCCAACAATACATTCCTATAGACAGGGGTGCACATAAGTGGTTCGCAGGTGTGCATGCGCTGTCAAAACAAAAGATGCCCACCAGATAAGAAGTTGCAACACGCGTTTGCGTACATAAGATTTTCTGGAGGGGGACAGCTGGCTTCAAACAAATGCCAGCTCACCTCCTGCAACCACTTTTCTGAGAATACGTGCTTCTTTTGCGTTCCGGACTCCTTCTGACATTTCTCTGGAGGTGGAGGAACACCAAAGTAATTGCTTAAAGGAGCTTCTTTGACATCTTTACCTCTAAACAAATGTGTGTCCTCCTCCAGAAAATCCTATGTACGCAGACGCGCGTTGCAACTTCTTATCTGGTGCGTGTCTTTTGTTTTGACAGCGCATGTGCACCTGCGGACCACTTATGTGCACCATCTTGACTTTCAGTTTACTACGTTTTCTGCTTTTTTAAAACAAAATCTGCTTTTAATAGCTGAAGAATAACACATCTTTTTCATATTCTGGCAACTCAAAGCATTTGGAAAATATTGTGGTCTTGGTTAAATACTGAAAAGACCAACCAGGGCTGGAGGGATGAATATGTTTATTTTACTAATGTGAGCCACAACCGCATAGCCCTTCTCAAAATGGTTTTGTGGCCGAAAACTAACAACACACAGTGATCAGAATGTGAACCACACCCTGCAAATCTGGAATCAATTTTAACATGTTGCTTAATGGAAAAAAACAAAAAACAATCCAACAAAACACTGCTGTGTATATACCTAATAATAGGAATTATACCAAATTATTAAGGGAGACCCATGATGCTCACTTCCGCCTACTTTACTAGAGTAGCTTTGCATGATTCACAGGGACAATAGTCTTGATTTATACAACACTGAACCTTGCTGCAACCCCTCAGTTCATCTGCTGTCTGAAAAAAGCTCTTTCAGCTCCCTTCTTTAATGACCTTTAAGTCAACTTTCTCCTGATTGGCTGTCTCTCTTAAACTGGTTTGAACATCAGGTTCAACATGTGTCTGAAGTGACCCTTTGGTACAGAGTCAAGAGCGCATAAAAACTATGAAAAAAGCAGCATTCATGCTCATGTATCATTTTGCCCGTATAAATACAGAAAAGCATTATAGATACTGCAAACACGACAAAATCCTGAGCTGTCATGTGAGGCATTAGCAACTGACTCATGCATGAATATATACAGTGCTAGCTTCAGGTATGACACTATGTTTGTCTGTGTTGTAGAGTCAAAGTCACAGAGACAGGCGGCCAGGGTTAGTTACCTGAGCAGGCGTGATGTGTGTATGAGTGACATATCCATGAACGTGTTGAATCTGAGATAGCTGACGCTCCGCCACCTGAACCAGCTCCGCTCCCCGGAGGTCATTGTGGCGACCGAGAGAGCCGTCCCTCCCCAGTGACCGTTCCCTTTCTCTCTCCATGGTTCCAGCACTCCCTTCATCTCTCCTCCAGGTTCCTCCCTCCCTACCCAGGGTCCCTCCATCCCTCCCCAGGGTACTTCCTTCCCTCAGCTCTCTGGCTACTCCCATTTGGTGATGCTGGCAGGGGTGATGGTGGAGTTTTGGGGCACCTGGTGATGCCCCTTCCTCTTCTTGACACCGATACTTCTACAGTCAGAATGGAGGGGAAAAAATGCGAGGAGGGAGGAAACCAGAGGGAAATTCGAAGGAAAAGCAAGTAAGGGCAAGGAAAAGACCCCCAGAGACACAGGAGCAACAGGGCAGAAATGGTTGGAAAGATGGAATATAGTAAGATGGGATAAAAGGAGGAGAAAAAAGGAAAAAGAGGAAGAAAGAGATTAAGTTTGAAGACAAGTTCAGAAGCAGAAAAGCTTCAGTAAAGCTGGAAAAGAAGAAAGCATTAGTGCAAATCCGCAACCAGAATAAAAAAGCATAGCAGAGCACGAGTGTGCGTGCACACATGCATGTGTAATGAGATGTTTTTGTAGTACAGTTTGTGTGTGTAAGCACATGGCCCAGTCCAGGTGTACACTCAGCATGGGAGTAATTGTTTCCTGAGCTTTCCATATCATACACATGTGAACGTGAGCACACACACACACACACATACACACACACATATAGAGGAAAGAACAGAAGTTTGCTGGCAAAATAAGATGCAAAACTGAATAAGGACAGTGAGTAGTTGACTGACTGCCTCAGGGAAAAACTGTTTCTTTCTATCCTTGTCATCGCTCTATACCTTCATCACGCCTCTATGCCTTCCACATCTATGACTCTCACTGCACAAAGTCTTATGAGTTTCTCTCCTTGCTCTGATTCCACATTCCCACACACTCTCACTGGCTTCCTTTTAATCTTTTTTTTAAAGTATTTGATGATGTTTCTGCCTAACTGGACAGAGTAAAGCAGAGGGAGTTGGTGAAGCATGTGGGGGAGGGATGCCGGGTCCTTTGCTAGTTTTTGAATCTATGACAGTTTATGTATACTGTGTAAAAACTGAGCCAGCTGAGCAGCAAGAAAAGGGACACGCTCCTGTACACTGATTAGGTGGATCTGGCTAAAATCCTTTATCCCTCATTAATTTTGCTGTTAAAATCTAAACCAACCGCAAAAAGAAGATACTGATAAAGAGGCACAAATGGGTTTTAAAGCTTCAAGACAAATGGAACTTGAATCCTCCGATCATATCATGATAACAGAGTAATTTCAGCTAATATAGCAAGTCAAGTCAAAAACAAATAATCTAAATAGAATCTAGTTCCACATAATATATTATGGGCTTTGGACTCGCAGCTTGAGCCAAACCCTGGTGTGAAATTGAAGTCAGAATGGATTGCATACAGTGTGAAAAGCTCCTTTAAGAGGTTTGTTGCTCTCCCAGGGTAGACTACTTGGCAGCTAACTGCATGCAGACTCAGTGTACTGCTCCTATAGCAAGACATACACCAGTTGAGAAGTTTACTAATGGCATGTCTAAAGGCAAGAATGGGCACATTTAATATATCAGAGTTTTCTCTGATATATTAAATGTGCCCATTCTTGCCTCCACAGGGGCAGGAAAGACGCTTGTTTGACTCTTATTTTCTCTCTACTTCTGACTGACATGCTTTTGGTCTTAGCCGTCAGCACATTTCTGTTCACTTCCACCAACCATTAACGCTGCAGTCTTTCAAGACTCATACAAAATACTTTAAAAAGTGTTCATTTTTAACTCCACATATTTATTCTGGCCCTCAAATATTTCTGATGTACTGCACTTCTGTGTTGGCTTTATTTTTCAAACCAGGAAGTTACATACATCTTTTACACTTTTTGCTGAAACCTATGCTTTTGGCAGCTGACATATGCTGACCATATTATTTCTATTTTTGTCCAAGTTTAATATGTATATCACTGCTGTGATAGTGGTGAGGTAGAGAGCGTACAGCCCGATCCGGTGGGGAGGTGTGGGATGCCAGATCGGGCGCCCCTCCTCTCTGCTCTCTCCTATCTTGTCACTTTTTTCTTACTTCCTTCTATCACCTTTTCTATCCCTGTGAAGAAGTGAGGCTTCATAAATATTAAAGAGGTAAGTATTATTTCTCAGTTGCAGTGAATTGATAGAAGAAAATAAATTGTAGAAAACTAAACAGAAGAAAGTAGAAGAGAAATAACAATTTAACATAAATCAGTGACGCACTCCAGGGCCTGGTCAACCCTGGCAAGGCTTCCTTGGATGAGGGTGTCTAGTGATAATGGTCGAAACACCCGATGAATTCAAGGTCTACTACTGACGATGTGTCTCAGTTTTTAATAAGATAATCTAGATCAGATCTCTAATCCCTAAACATAACCAAGGAAAGTTAAAAATGGCAGATTAGCTTGGGATGAAGGACTCAAATACCCTGTGAAGTTGAGGCACACAACGATGTGTCCCGTTGGTGAAGTTTCTGGGCTGCCTTTCCTCACAACAGCCAACCCTCAAGACTGTCTCCATTGGAAGCAACGCATTATCAGGGATCGTAGCATCAAGTCCTTTTACTGAATCAGAACTAAAGCTATACATCTCACAGAAAATAAGGAAGATTGTGAGAGTTCCTGTTAAGGCTCTGTCAGAATTTAGGAGCTAGGTACCACAAATGTGAAATAGAGCTAAATCTTTATCTCTGTTCTTGAATTTTGGGACAGAGAAGACAGAAAATTTCTGTTTGCTTGTGTTTATGTGTTTTGTCCTTGGAATAAACCGTAATAAACCCAAAGAGATCCAGTTGCCTTGTTGCCTTCGTTTTCAAGCTCTCAAGACTTCAACGACATAGATGACAAAGAACCTACACAGAGACAGAGAGTTGTCTTTATTTTGTCTTGTCTCACTGTCTTGATTGTCGTCACTGGTTTCTTGTTTTCTTGTTACCCAGCTGTTTCCACTCTCTGTGTTAGCTCTCAGTGGTCATTGTATAAATAGCTGTGCCTTTTCATTTGTCCCTCTTTACTGTGTACCTGCCTGTCTGTGTCCCATATGTTTTCCAGATCTTTGTTATTGTCAGGGTCCTGGGTCTGAGCAACCCAGGATCCCTGAGCAGTTATGAATTATATTATTATTATTATATGTATTTTGGTGTTGCTGCTGCTCTTCTCCATGCTTGTAGATGTGAGTGTGTGTGTGTGTGTGTGTCTGCGGGTATGCTTGGAGGATGGAGCTCAGCCACCTGCAGGCCTGAGGGGTGTGGCCCTGCGGAAGGACTGGCCACACCCGAAGTCACACACCTGCTGCTGATCAGGCCTCGTCGGGGGAGCTACTTAGGAGAGAGTTGGAGCTCCCACCGACGCGGGATCATTTCCTTGAGACTCCACGTTAGTCGTCCCATTGAATTGAGTTAATGTGTGTAAGTGTATGCCCGCGGTTATTTGTGTCCTGACGGCTGCGTCTATTGTTTCCCGCAGGAGGAGCGTGGAAGGCACGAAGAGCAGCGAGCACCGGGGGGTGCTGACACGGGAGCGGAGAGCACAGAGACACGAACTATTCACGCAGAGACACGACACGGGAGTCTGGGAGAACACGGGGATTTATTGTTGTTTTTGTTCCACTCTGTAAATAAACACACTGTTTATACATAGAGCACCGCGCCTGGGTCCTCCTTTCCCCACATCCCCACGGTCTGCCAGCCAGACCGTGACAGAATGATCCCGCCACTTATGGACCCAGCGGTCTCCGAGGAGAGGCTCAGGAGGGAAATTATGGACAAAGTGTACCGCATGTGTGAATTATGGTGGGAGAAGCCTGCGGAAGGTTTGCGTCACGCCGTGGAGAGGCGGCTGCAGGAGATGCTTCTTAAATTCCCCTGGCTGGTGGACTCCCTTAATGCGGTGGTCCTGGACTTCCTACTTTCCACCCTCCACCTCCACTCTCCTCCTCAGGCTGCCCACCAGCTCGGACAGCTGGTGGATTCACTGCCTGAGACGCCGGCCCCGACGCCGACACGGAAACGACGTTCGCGCCGCCAGCGTTCCTCACCGCAGCTAAATCCACAGACATCTCAACAGCCGGCTGTGGTGAGTCATATGGACAATTCATCGTCACTCACCTCAACTGTTTACTCTGGGGCTATGTTTATACGGTCAGCTGCCCAGCCGGTAGCCAAAGCGCAGCCCGCGGCCCAGCTGGTCGCTGTACCTCAGCCTATCGCCCGGCTAGTGATCCAGCCGTCACCTGCTGAATCATGCCCCGCGACATCTACCTCACCGCTTACCGTTTCATCCTGTTCACCATCCACATCACACGCTCAGCCATCTTCTCCACCAGCAGCAGCCTCCATTCCACTGCCCACTCCAGCGGCCTTGTCCGGAGAGAGCGACCTCACCCGCGTCCAACGCCTGATGGACTGGGTAACTCACACCACCAACACAAGGGCAAGAGTGGTGGGGTTAAACGCCATCGAGGCAATCCTGGAGGGGAACCCCTACCTCGGCCAGCTCAAGGGAGTTTCCGCCTGCCTTTGCACCCTGCGTAAAGCCCGGGGGGTAGTGCAAGCTCGGGAAACCTCAGACTTCGTCCAGCTGCAGCAGGAGCTCAGCATGCCCGAGCAGGAGCTCAGCGAGCCGGAGGAGCCCGCACCGCCAGCTGAGGAGCTCAGCGAGCCGGAGGAGCTCGGCATGCCCGAGCAGGAGCTCAGTGAGCCGGAGGGGCCCGCATCGCCAGCTGTGGAGCTCAGCATGCCCGAGCTGGAGCTCAGCGAGCCGGAGGAGCCCGCACCGCCAGCTGAGGAGCTCAGCGAGCCGGAGGAGCTCGGCATGCCCGAGCAGGAGCTCAGTGAGCCGGAGGAGCCCGCATCGCCAGCTGTGGAGCTCAGCATGCCCGAGCAGGAGCTCAGCGAGCCGGAGGAGCCCGCACCGCCAGCTGAGGAGCTCAGCGAGCCGGAGGAGCTCAGCATGCCCGAGCAGGAGCTCAGCGAGCCGGAGGAGCCCGCACCGCCAGCTGAGGAGCTCAGCGAGCCGGAGGAGCTCGGCATGCCCGAGCAGGAGCTCAGTGAGCCGGAGGAGCCCGCATCGCCAGCTGTGGAGCTCAGCATGCCCGAGCAGGAGCTCGGCGAGACGGAGGAGCCCGCTCTGCCAGCTGAGGAGCTCAGCGAGCCGGAGGAGGAGCTCTCGCTGCCGGCCGAGGAGGAGCTCTCGCTGCCGGCCGAGGAGGAGCTCTCGCTGCCGGCCGTCCACGTCCGGTGCGTCCACGTCAGCGATCGGCGCGTCATGGACCTGTTGCCACGCCTCGCTGTTGCTCACCGGAGCAGCGACGTTGCCATCGGACCCGTGGCAGGCCGCCGGAGGAGCAGCGCCGCCGCCACCGGACCCGTGGCAGGCCACCAGAACCGTTCTGCCGCCACCGGACCCGTGGCTGGCCGCCGGAGGAGCAGCGCCGCCGCCACCGGACCCGTGGCAGGCCCCCTGAACTGTTTTGCTGCTGCCGCCGGACCCGGGGCCGTCCGCCGGAGCTGCTACGTCGCCGCCGTTGGGCTCGAGGTAGGCCCCCTGAACTCTCTTGTTGTGTTGATGGGCCGCCTGTGACTGTTTGTGGCGTCTTTTCGTTTTCTTTTTGCACCGCTGCGGGATGCGCGGTCTGACTCTGAGACTGTGGACTGGGTCGGTTTGTTGTTTTGTTGTTTTTGCTTGTTTTGGTTCTGGCCCTCCGTCCTGGTTCCCCCAGCCGCCCGCCCTGGGTTGGTTGTGCTGTTTTTTGTTTTGGTTTTGGGGTCGTCGGGAGCCGACCCTTAGAGGGGGGGTACTGTCAGGGTCCTGGGTCTGAGCAACCCAGGATCCCTGAGCAGTTATGAATTATATTATTATTATTATATGTATTTTGGTGTTGCTGCTGCTCTTCTCCATGCTTGTAGATGTGAGTGTGTGTGTGTGTGTGTGTGTGTCTGCGGGTATGCTTGGAGGATGGAGCTCAGCCACCTGCAGGCCTGAGGGGTGTGGCCCTGCGGAAGGACTGGCCACACCCGAAGTCACACACCTGCTGCTGATCAGGCCTCGTCGGGGGAGCTACTTAGGAGAGAGTTGGAGCTCCCACCGACGCGGGATCATTTCCTTGAGACTCCACGTTAGTTGTCCCATTGAATTGAGTTAATGTGTGTAAGTGTATGCCCGCGGTTATTTGTGTCCTGACGGCTGCGTCTATTGTTTCCCGCAGGAGGAGCGTGGAAGGCACGAAGAGCAGCGAGCACCGGGGGGTGCTGACACGGGAGCGGAGAGCACAGAGACACGAACTATTCACGCAGAGACACGACACGGGAGTCTGGGAGAACACGGGGATTTATTGTTGTTTTTGTTCCACTCTGTAAATAAACACACTGTTTATACATAGAGCACCGCGCCTGGGTCCTCCTTTCCCCACATCCCCACGGTCTGCCAGCCAGACCGTGACAGTTATGTTGTTTTCTGAGCCCTGTTTGCATTTGCTTTTAACTCTGTCTCACCATATCTTGCATTGAGGTCTTGACGTACTGAAAGGCAAAAAAAGGTGAGTGGGACATTTTATCTACTAATATATAAGAATACAATAAGCTAGGCTGCTAAGCTTAGCAGCTAAGACAGCAAAGAGAAAGCACTAAGAGTTTCCTTAGACTTAAACTTCTTGTCAAAGTTTTGGTGATGAATATATGGCACCCAGAATAATAACCATACAGTTTGAGGGAGATAGGTTAGAAATGGCTTTAGGTTGGGCATTTGGATAATGCTCTATGTCAATACAATGTCGTAGTAAACTACAGGAACAAGTGTGACTGTGTGATTTATTGTAGAGCTCCCACTGTGACTCTACAGTAACTACACAGCCCACAGTGCTAATTAAACTTCTTTCCCAAGAGAGTATTTTAGACAGTTTGTGCAGATCTGAGCACACTGTTAAAAACTGTTACTATGAATTATTCAGTATCAAATCTGATATACTCCTAATTCAACAGACTAAACATTAGTTCATTCAAGAAATGTAACCAATACATTAACACACCGATTATAACAACTATTAGCTGACAAGGGCTCACCAGAGCATCAGCGCACTAAAGCACTATCACTACATTTGACCCTGCAGCTGACTGCCATCTTGGTCAGCAACAAGATGCCAAATCTATTCTGGATATTGTGTTCAGAGGCTGTGAGTGGGTGGCTGCTTTTCACAGGAGAGCACAGAACAGTATCAGCTAATTTCTGAGAATTCAAATGGACAAGGCTGTGTGTATGTGTGCACCCTGTCTTGTACACCCCCCCTTACATACTTTAACCTCATTTACACCAGGATAAGGACTAAACACCGTTGTGATCTGACTCGATCTCAAGACTTTCAGCATATTTCATTTCCTCTCCAGCGCTTGCTAAGATCTTCCTGCTAATTAGTCAGAAATGCCTCAGAATGCTCCTGAAAGCAGCGTCTGAACAGCCAGGCGCTAAGACCATGAAGAGGCTCTGGCTCACACTGTTGTCACAACACTGCCTCTACTGCCCTCTGCACTCGCGCACACACATACTCAGTCATAATCCTATATTCTGTGTTTTTATTTTTCGCATGGCACAAGAACACCTCTGAATGAATGGATGCATGAATGAACAGAGACACCAAATAGGTCTCTTTTCACATCAGTGTGTGGGTTTTTGGCTGCTTGGCTATTAGCAGCTGAGCATTCCTAATCAGGACTAGGACTGTGCCTGCAGAAAGCCCGCTGACCACACACACATACACACACAGAAGCAGAAAGACAGGCGTGCGCACTGAGACTGTCATGTGTTAGTGTGTCAGCCAGTCTTGCATAGCCAGAAAAACGTGACTAGATAGGGAGCAGATTCAGCATCCTAGTACATGTTTATGTGTTAGTTTGTGTGTGTTTGAGTGTGAGTGTGTGCGCGTGTATGTGCGCAGCGTAAAGCCAGGCATTAGTCACGCTTGGTGAGATATGAAAGAGCAGGGGATCCTCTGCCGTAAGGAACTTCTCACACACACACATGTGCCTTCATCCTTCTCTCTTTTCTCCCACATCTCGCTCTCTCTCTAATAGTTCACTGGAATCAAGCATAAAGCAATTATTTCCAGAGAAAAGGTGATGACCACACTGATTTATCAACAAAGGCAGCAAGAGAACAAATGGTTAAACAAAATGTTACTCGATCAATAAATCAATGGATACATTTGTCAAAGAAATTGCTTTTTCTCAGCTTGTACAACAATTATGACAGCTTACAAATGATTTTCTATCCGCACACTATTGATATATTTTCAATAGCCTCTGATAAAAATGTAATTATTATGAACAACATGAATATGAAGCAAAAATTATACTATTGAAAGCCTCGATGGCATTAAGAGGAGGACTGAATAAAAACACGTGATGAAATTAAGCATGCAGCTGAGAAGGTAAAGTAACATTAGCTGCTGTTTAGTCAATAATGTCTGTCAAAGCTAAAATATGTGATCTAAGAATTAAAATATGTTTTTACAGAAGATTTCCCTCGCATGACTTCACAGTGACTGAATTGTCTCCAGCAAAAACACAGGCCTTTAAAGAAAGAGAGGAACACATTCATCTATTTTGAATGTGTTCAAATGTCTGACCTAGTTAAGGTGACTTTGATTTATCTTCTCAGGCACTTAAACAACATCCAAAATGGACACATTGCTTGCAAGGTAAAAGCGGCAACAGTTCATGTATTTAAAATATACTCTCCCTTGCTTTTAGCTAGCTTTAGATGGTAGCTTGAGATGGCCAGCAATAGCCAGTCACTGCTCACATGCAACTATAAGGTATTTTGAGATGCTTTTTGATTCAAAGGTAGGAAGTGGTGCAGATGGAAGCAGAAGCGCTGTAAGTGGGCCAGGCTGCTGACTAAGCTAAAGGCTAGCCCAAGCAGATCAGCTGTTCCCCTGCTTTTTTCAGCCAACTTTTGGTCAGAGCAAAAAAAAAAGTTAGACTTTCTCACGCTAGGAGTGAGTATACAAAACATTAGACACTGTCCTGCTTTCATCTTACCAAAACCTGACCTAGTAAGTTGACAGAGAGTCCAGGTCAGGAAAGGGTGGACTCCATAGTTGTGCACCAATTGCTCTGTAATTATTCAGTGGCAAAAGAATATATTACAGTGGCATGATCATCAGTTGACCACTATGCTTTCTATTGTAGCAGTCCCTTAATGTTTGGCTGACTGGCTAGTTTTTATGATGCCACATCAAGCTAATATAACTTCTAAGACTGATTTCTGCTCTATTGTGTACACTGTGGCTGTTTGATGCAGGAATTACTTATCTCTCATCGCTGTTCGAGGCTTTTAGTAAGTTAGGAAAGTGAATGGTACATTCAAAAGCCCATCTGAAGCTCATGTAATATTCAGTTATCTGTTGTTGTGTTCAAACTTACAGCCCAACAAATTTTGAACATTTAACCTGTAACTAGTGGCCAAAAAAGCTGCTATTTGCGATGCTACTGTTTGTTATATTATTATAGACCATCGGCTAATATTAGCTATTTGCCAATTTATTTGAATCTGTATTAATAAATTAAAATTAAAACGCAAAGAGGAGTTCTGAGAAACACCCTGCAAACATGTTTTTTTGTGTTGACCACCCTCTGGTGTTGGTAAGACATGTTTGGAATGTCAAACAGAAAAAGCAGCTGATCAGACGAAGGTCAGGCAAAGCGTAAACAAGCAAATGAATAACTACACATGACAAATATTAGGGAAATCGCTTTATGTTTCAATATTTTGAAAGAAATATATGTTTTGGAATATAACAATAAAAATCTTATTTTAAATTTTATCAAATCACCAAATATTGCAGGAGTGTAATTATGCATTATGACATATGCAAATACTGTGCACGTATACGTATTTGGAAAACTGCACCTGAAAGATGGAAGCTTTACTACAACAACACAGTTTTTCTAAAATCTCAGAAACATCATACTAACCGTGCAACTTTCTTCTTCTCCTCAGGATACACTCAGTTTTCACCCTGTCCAGATTTACTCCCAGAGGACAAAACTACAGCTCTTATTGCACCCACACCCGTGTTGACTCGGGCTCCTTCTCTAAAGCTCCAGTCTAACAGTTGTCTCCTGGCCTCCCTCTATCTAGCAGGCTGTCATACTGAGGTGATCTAATAGGACAGAAGTGAAGTCCATACACTTTATTATGGCCTAACTGCTGAACTGTACAAAAGCAAGCCAAGCATGCACACACACAAATACTTTCAAAGACCAATGCTCCTACTGCATCTTCTTGAATCGCAGTAGCGTACATCTCTTTGTAAAATAAACTGCCTCAAAGTTTTTCACATTCAAATAAAACTAAACTAAAACTATCATGACTGATAATTTTCTCCCCTTGTGTCTCAAACCCCTTTCTCAAGATCAGGTCTACTTTTCACTATTTAGGCAAGTGTACAGACCCATTTATGAAGCCATTTTGGGGTTTGCTGCGTGTTTAATGACTATTCAAAGATGCAGCACAGTGTACTAACACTTCCTCCACATCAAAGCACTGCTCCTGAAGCGCTTGGGTGGAGCTTTAATATTTCATATGTTGATTTTCCACTCAACTGTTTCAGAGTACTTGGTACGACTATGATTGCCAATTTTAGCCCAAGCTTATTCGTTTAGCACAGGTTAGTGTTATGTAACTAACAACAAAGTATAATGGTGACAAATGTATTCATTTAATAATGGATTAGAAATGAACTCTGAAGCCTTTCACATTCAAAAAGGAATGAACTAAAACATTGTAGCAATAGCTAGAATACAGCTCTACTGACAAACAAAAGAAGGGACACATAAAATTGTCTAAGTATTTTCAGCCTTGCAGGTGTGTGAGGCTGTCCCAGCATGCACCATGGAAAATACAGGATGTTCCCTCGCAGTGCAAGAGGGTTATTATATGCTTAAGATGCGTTAAGAAAATCTCTAGGTATAACACTTTAAAATATGATGTCAACATTCATGCTCCTGGTATATGTTGAAAAGTCAACTGATAGGGTTGCAAACTATATATTTGGTAAGCTTTATAAGTAAGAAAGCTAAAGAATCAACTTGGCAAAAGCAGCAAGAAATTGCAGAAGTGTAATATCCTGATGTGTAGGAGTGTATCACTTAGGCCATCGACTGATGTGGGCTGGCACTGAGATCAGCTGATCTGTTGGGTTTGCGGCTTAGCTTGACTTTGTGACCTGCCTGAAGTAACACTTTACTTACTGGATGTTTTCTTAACTGGGAATCTTTAACAGAAATATAATGTGTAAGCTGAGAGGCCTCACCAGCAAACAGGACAAAGACTTTTTTAATGATTGCTCTTGACAAGTCAGTTTTAGCTTTGAATATTTTCAGAAGTTACCGTAAATTGATATATTATGAGGTCAGTATGCTACTTGGGCAAATAATTAAAGATCAATCACAAAACAGCAGTCAGATAGTGAAAACAATCATAAGTTTTAGGCCAAAACCAACTATTAAGTTCTCATTCTCAATGATAATTAAAGTAACAGACCATCATACCAAAGATATCAAAATTACGTCTGCATTTAGATACGATAGTCTAAAATGAGGCCCTGCGTACTATGCGTGATCTCTAAATGAACTGAAAAGGCACGTATTAGCTGCTCACATTTGCAGTATCAGGAATTAAGAGGAAGATGTTGGTAATAAGCTGCCTGTAGACCTTGTAATATCAAATCAGACAGCAGAAAACAAACCTGCCTCTCTCTTTCTCTCTCTCGCTCTCTCACACAGACACACAGCTGGAGCTCTCTCGCTTTCTGTCTTGCTCTCTTTCCGGCTTCTAACTCTTACCTTAGTTTACCTTGCCTACAAGCCCATTAATAAACTTACTCATTACCTCTGCCCTTCTCTCTCAGCACATTTTGCCTAAGTCAGTGTCTCTCTCCCACAGTCCATAACTTCACCTGTGTGTCCCTCTAACTCTGCCCTACTCACAAACACAAACATGCATAGCTCTCTACCTACCTTGCATCCAAACATCAGAGATATGGTGTTGTTGGTGCATGCTACTTTGCAGTGGCACAACATGTGGCTAACGTTAGCTAGCTGGTCCCAGACTTGGGGGGCATCCTAGCCTTCATACACACATTTCACACTCACACACCTCCACACACTCACACAGACACATGCACACATGCACACGCATGTGTTCTATCTACCGCGCTCCATCCTGTCCCACAATCCCCCACTCTGCTGCCCTCCCACCCCCTGCCCACCCCCCACCGCCTGACTACGGTCCTCAGCTGTGGCAGGCCAGCGTCCTCTCCCTCACGCTCTTCATCGCTCCCATCATCTTCATCAGTGTAATCCTCATAGCTGGTCAGGATGCAGGGAGCACCATGGTCACTGTCTGCCCGTGTGTCAGCAAATGTATGTATGTATGTGAGTGTGTCAGAAAATGTTAGCACGTGTGTGTGTGTGTGTGTGTGTGTATGTGTGTCTGTGAGTGTGTTTTCAGTATGTTGTTATTGTCAGCATGTGTGGGTCAGTCTGTCTGTGTGTGTGCATGAATGAGTGTGTGAGTGCATCTGTGAGTGTGTAAGTATGGATGTGGTCTCTCTTGTCCTCCTCTGCAGCAGCAGTCCCAATCCTCTATCTCCTCTCTCTCTATCAGTGTGAGCAGTGTGAGTGTTTGCCTCTCTCGTTCTAACACTACCCTTCTCTCTCACTCTCTCGCTTTCTCTCTCCTGCTTGCTTTCTTTCGATGTCCCTCTCTCTCCCTCTGCTTGCCTTGTTCACTTTCCCTCGGTTTGCTCCACTGCCTCTCTTGGCCCGCCTTTCAACAGCGAGATCAATGAGCGAAAAGGAAAAGAAAGAAAGACAGAAAAAAAAGAAAGAGCAGAGACCTGCTTGCAAAGGTAAACGGAGAATTAAAAATGTGTCTTCTCTCTCCCTGCATTTCTTTTACTCTTTGCACCTCTCTCACTTTCTCCCTGCTGCAGTAATGCTCTGATTTGTACATCCATACACTCCTATATGCACAGAGTGAGGAAGAGTAAGGAAATGATATAGTATTATAACGGCTAGTGAAAACTGAGCTGATAGAATATTGCACAATAAGGGAAACATAAAGAGTAAATAAGTGAGGCAGAGACAATGTTATTACATCATCCAGAGTCACAATCCATGATACATACATGCAAAGAAATACCACTGGAATAACTCGTTCATTTGACATTTGAACACAGCGCTGTTGTGCTGGTGGCACTGAGCCATTTGAAACCACAGGTGACAGTGTGATCACGGATCAGAGGAAACACGGTGTAAAAAAGTCATCAGATTTCCCAAAACACTAAAAACAGCTGAAAAAATTTGAATATAAAAAATGAACCTGCCTCTTGCTCACAAAGCAGAGCGCAGAAGCAGGCAAGGTGAAAATTTGGGTCTGACACACAGATGAATCATAAGAATCACAAAAATCATATTAAAGTTCTCATATCTAAGTGTTTTATTCTGAAAATAAGTTGGTCTTAACATCATCTTGTTTTGTGGTTTCCTACTTGCAAGCTACCCAGATCGCAGGTAGGGCTTTGGCTGTATCACACTGCCCACACTAATAATGCTACACAGTTTTATATGATTAAAAAAAGGTGTAATCTGATGAAAGTCCAGACATGTCTGAGAGCGAGAGCAGAGTCACAGCCTCCAATGACAATTTAGCTCCTAAAAATGTTCCTGCTAAAGGTGGAAACAACAAACTTGAGGCAAAAACCCACTGGGTGGGTAAAGGTGGGGTTTAAACCACTGGTTAAAAAGCTTGTCCCAATATACAACATCATTCATTTTTATTATGTTACAGTATTGTGCAGGGTCCTGAAGAGTTACAAGGTTATGTTACTTTAGTTATTGTTGAATTAAAGTGATCACATGACTTCAAGCGAATTCTACTGTTTTGGTCAGCTGACCACCAAAAAGTGCAACTTTCAAACTAGTTAAAATGCTTCAGTTCACTCTGTTGATTCAATCAGACAATGAACAGCACATAGTAGAAGTGCTGTTCATATGTGTGTGCTGCTCTAGGATGAAAGGTGAAAAACATATCTGTGCATGTCATAGCAGGTTTTAATACAGTGAAATATAGATATTTTTTAGCTCATAGCATCAATTATTTAATCTTCTACTAACTGCAACAATTGCAAGTGCACATTCATCATTTATGAGCTGTTGTTGCAGTCCGTTTTTTGATGACGTCATTCTGCATTGCAACAGCTGAGCAATTTTTACATCTGGACAATCCTGTGGGTTTTTGTAAAAAACCTGTTTGATGGTATTGCTGGTACATCTCCACAGTGACAGAGAGGGCTACTGTTATTGTTGGTGTAAACATGAGCAGGTTCCTTGCAAACACACTGTTAGTATGTAGTGGAAACTGAGATCCTTGCAAAACTATCTTACGAATAGAAGTCTTAACTCGAATGAATGAACAAATACGTCTAAAGAACCTATTAAAGTTCTGATTGATTCTGTGACAAAAACAAAGCTACTATCAGCTGCTCCCTTATTTACAAAGAGGCACCACAGCAGGTCGCTCTGCATGAGTGATGTGGCATATTTTTACACCGTGCACAACCCCAAAGGGATATGTGTGTCCTTTAGGGAAATATGTAAACCACTACCTATTACTATGTGTTTACTATACATATTAGGGTAAAGAACTCCATTAAAACTAAATATTCATTTAATAATACTATTTATTAAATAAATATTAAAAAATATTAAAGTCAGAACCGCTATAGTTAAAAGTAGTTATTTCTACCTAAAGTGCTATGTATTTGGTGTTTGTATTTGGCTCCATTCAGGGAACTCCTTGCATTTCCGTGGACATGCATGGAAAGCTGGAGTTGAGGAGAGCAGCAACAAGACCATGGCTGAACACAGAGCAGTTATGACTGACAACTGGTATGAGACTGATGTCTGTCTCGAGTTAGATACAGCATGGAAGGAGAAGCTTGGGTCAAGATAAGTTACAAAATGGCCTGCAGAAACCGTAAACAAGCGAAACCAACTTGAACCGTGTCCTCGATGCGATTTTTCAATTGGATGCTATGCCATCTGTTATCAGCTAAATAAAAACAGTGAGGTGGCCTCGAACTGAAATCTGCTGAGTTGCCAGGAAGAGCTTTGTGTTCTGCTTCAACTTATGCTGTGCACAGTTTTTGCCAATCCCCCACCCTACGTATGTAAATTTAGCGCTGTAGTGGCCACAGTTTAACCTGTTACTTTCCCAATAAAGTCAAGGGGAAAACTTCCAGTTGTTTAGGGTTTTTTATTCCAGACCAATAGCAAATATATTCAATTCAGTCATATAAAAGATCAGCAGAATTAACGCTTTGCAGCGCTCAACTTGACCAACTTACTTGAATCAATTTACAACCATGTCTGTGCCGACTCATATAGTATGTAATAAAGAATTTGCAGGAATTTAACAGGTGGGCATCAAAGACAAAGACAGCAAGCACAAAAACATATTATTCACTTCTGCTCCCGTATTGAATAATGGTGAATTTAAAGCAAAACTGACCTCTGACCTCACCTTTTGGATAATAAAGAAGTCATCACTTCATCATTTTTTGCAACACAGCTTCAAAGAAAAGCTTTTGAACTGAGTGCCGGTGTTCTTGAGTTACAGCCAAAATATTTTGTGGCTGTTATACGTGACCATGAAATTCAAATAAGTTTATCCTTGAGTCCAAGGATAAACTTATTTTTAACAGAAAGACAGTCAATAGATTTAAAGAAATTCCTTCAAGACTTGGGTCACAGTTCAGCACATTTTCTTCTATTAATCAACTAATTGATCCACTAACAGATAAATTAACCACTAATTAATTTAGCTCCACAACAGCGTGTAGCTGTTTTACGTGTTGTAAATGCCAAGTCTGAGAACGGAGCAGGCAAATGGGGGGTAAAGGGCAGAGAAAGTCAAAGAAGTCAAAGCGTACTCCTTAATCAAGCTCTTGATGCTGATGGCTGAGCCATCTGGACCATCACACATGCAGACATGCAGACCTAGACACACGCAGTAGTCTCTCTGTGGTTGCCTTTGCCTTCTCACCTCCACTTGCAAACAAACAACACAGCATGAGAGAGAAAACAGAGAAGGCGAAACTGTGCACGAACAGAGGGGCTGAAGTGAACAAACGGTGACTCTGAGGTCACAGGGGCTAATTTTATAATACGGAATAGAGGAGAAGCAAAAGGAAAAATAAACTGATACCATCTTACGGTCATTTTATAGGCTTATTGGCAAACTAATCAAGCCACAGTTTAAGATTATGGCTGTATTTAAAACTGAGTGTTAGTAATGGCAAAATATTTTTAGATGCTATTCCAGCTGTACACAGATAAAGGAAGCACCTGGGTGAGCTAAAAAAGTTTAGAAGTTAATGCAGGTAGACAAGTCCTGTAAATAATGCAATGACACAAGAGGTTATTTTAAGCGTTTCATGGGAGAAACACTGTGTTTTGGATCCACTGTGAGATTTTTAAAAGCTATATTTCCTGGATGTCATTCTATAAACCATGTGATTATTGACACATTTCAAAACCTCCTAATTTATCCTAGTCTGGGAAAATTTGCATTTTTTTTGTAGTGAACCAGACTGCTGTTTTTATAGCTGTATATCCTGAATATACCCCAAATGCCCTTCTTTTCCTTTCCAATATTTACTGTGTTACGGTGATATTTTTTCAGTAGTGTGCAGAGCAGAAAATGTAAATTTCTCATTAACTAGATTTAGAGTGAGTCAGGACTGTGGGACATCACTGGATGAGAGAGAGATTGGCCATATACTACTACTAAGTTATTCTGGATTCATACACTAACGTCTTTCACGTCTCTCTTTCAGTCCAGAAACCTGAGACTGGATTTCTCCAGAAGTCAGCACAGGCTGAAGTGCCTGTCTTCAAATAGCCTTGGTTTTTGTGATAACCTCGCACGGAGACCAGCGATACAGTGAATCCCTCTGTGTTTGGCAAAGAGCAGATGGAGCTCCTGCTGATCTGTGTGCAACCACACACACAAACATGCATACATCTGGGATGACCTAAGGGGTTCTAGATCATATGGCTCACAGAATGTACTGGGAGAGTAAAGCTCACATCGGATCACAGACCAAATTTCCTGAAACACAGAAATAAAATAACAGCAGAACACAAAAAAGAAAGAAAGAAAGAAAGAAAGAAAGAAAGAAAGAAAGAAAGAAAGAAAGAAAGAAAGAAAGAAAGGAGGATGAAGGGAGTGAAGAAAAAGGAATAAATGACAAATGGGAAAAAGCAAGAGAGAGAGAGAGAGGATGCTACCTCATGAGCCTAGCAGGCATGCACTACATGTTAACATTAGTAGGTCAGCCAGCACAGAAATAACTACGCTGTGCGGATGTGTGTGTGTAATAACCTCATACACCCCCTTCCAGCCAATCGCTGTGGATTCTCCATTCTACAAGCCAACCAATTTAAAAAGGCACCATACATCAAGATTTTAAATATGGTCACATGATCACCTTTTACCAGCTGTATATTCAGTTTACACATGAGTGAATTCCCTTTAAAATAGAGCTCATTGTTTCCTCTAAAAGCTGAGTGAGGGCATAAGACTCCTGCTGAAACCTTGTAGCAGTAGCAAAATAAACATGAGGCAGAAATGAATTATAGGACATCTGCTGTTATCTGCTGAATATTTTATAATAAATAATGCCAAGGGACATGTCAGCTGACTGTGTGTTTAAATAGCAAACGTGGATGTTTTAAGTCACTGCAGAGAAACAATGTGAAACCCACTCATGTCACTGAATTTGTTAGACAGACAGTGCCACAATGTGGCAAAACACAGGCACTGCAGTACTTGGTTATTGTTCCTTATATATTTATATTTAGTTTTTAACACATCTGTCATCTATTCATGTAAATGTGGGGAAAAAACAAGTGAAATTTCTGACATGACAAATGTTCTTCCTTCTTCTTCTCAGGCATCGCCACAGTTGATCATCTGAATTTCACCCTATCTCTACCATCCTCTTCTGTCATCACTCTGCATGTTCTCCTTTACTGCATCCTTTACGTGAATCTTCTCTGTGATCTTTTCTCTTGTCTGCGTCCATATTCCGCATGCTTGGTCCAATTGAGGACACAGCACAAGGCTCAAAAGATGAGGACACTGTTGAAGAATTTGGGATTGTGGAAATGTTTTAGCTATTTAGTCATTTTATTTCTTTGGAACTGACCAAAGAATTTGGTTTTCCAGTTTGTTTGTGTTCTCCTGTAACACCTGAAAATTTTTCCTCGTCACAATTAAGATTTTAGTTTATCATTTATGCCCCTGTTATTTATTTAAAATGATGTTATATTCAAGTTCTGCCCAGCCACGTCTTTCCCATTCGTCAGGAATCCTCTCACTCTCCTGGCTGTGGAAGACTCAGTCTGGTTAAAAGGTCCACCGCCCACTTTCCTTGATATCTCCATAGCACCACAGATAGGTCATCCAGGGGCAATCGCCTTTACACTCTTCATCCTCCATCATAGCTGCCCTCATTTCCTCCTAAAGAATCCTTTGGACTTCCTGATTCACTAGCTGTTCTCCATCCTTCCTCTCGCTCTCATTTTCTACATACATGAGCTCCTCAAAGTACTCCCTCCACTTTCCAAGCACACTTCCTTCACTCATTAGTTCATTTCCACCTCTATCCTTAATCACCCTAACCTGCTCTTTCCAGCTTGGACTCTCTTCCTTCAGCCTCACATAAAATGTAACTATAAGCCTTTGCCTTTGTCACCTCTCTCTTGTCCTGTCCTCCCAGTATTCCTGTCTACCTCCCAGAGTATCTCACTTTTCCTTTGTCAACCTCTTCGTTTGAACCACCAAGTCTTCGTGTCTTTTTCCTTTAACCAGAGGTTATACCAAATATCCTCTAGGCAGCTTCCCTCACCACGTTAGCTGTACTATCCAAGAGATCTCTCCCTTACCGACCAGATTTTGTCTCAACTGTTCCCTGAACATTTTTCAACTTACACTATTTAATCCTTGCCTCTAAGTTCATTGGCTACCATCCAGTGCTGCCTCCCCTGACCCAGACTTGCAGTCTCATATCGCTTTTAGATTGGAGCAGATTCCTTCACTCTTATGCATCAATGAACTTTCCTCTCTCTTCCTGAAATATGTGTTCACCACAACCATTTCTATCCTTTTCACAAAATCCACTGCCATCCTTTATACCATAGCTACCCAACTCCATCTCACCCCTGTTCCCTTCACCTACATGTCCACTGAAGTCTGCTTCAATCACCGCTCTGCACTAAGCAGGAACTACATTAAAAGCAAAGAATTCATTTAAACAAAAGGCCACGTTTCCTTAATTGTGACTGTCTGAAGCAGCATTCAAATAATTCTGATTATCAGAGGTTTCTTTAATTAAATCAACTTGGAGTTATTGTCCACCACCTTTTAGCAGAAAGTGAAAATATCAGAAATCCAAACGTTGTTCTAAACAATGTCAAATCAAGATGAGACTGAAGGGCAGTGCATGGGACTTCAGAACCTTTTTGATTATTGAATCATTAATATGCAAAAACAACCAGGAACAGCAAAAAGAGAGGATCAATACACTGAACTTTGTTCACTGACGCACAAAAAAAGTTGCTTCAGAGTTTGCTTGTCTAAAGAAGGAGAGGTCTCTAAACAATTCCTTAAAAGTTACCTGCTTAGAGTTGGATAAGGTCAGATTACACTACCTTGTAAAAGCATCTACAAAGAGTCGCAGACACTGCAGATTAGTAGTTGATCTTAAGGCACTACTTTTTAGTTATTCGTGACAATTTCAGTGTACAAGGACATCAATATAGAGCCACACATGGACCCGTAGATTTAAAATAGTAAGAGAAGAAGGTCTGAGTGATTAAAATCACAAAGGTTCAAAGCAACAATTGCAGAGGTAACAGGGTTATTTCAGTTTGGAGGTGTTTAGCCTTCTTTGGAATTAGACAAGTGACCTGAATCCAAAAAAAGGTTAACACTGCAGCAGGATAATGAGCCAAAAACACACCCCGAAGCTTTACAAGAAACAGCCGAAGACCAGCGAAAACCAGTGAGCGCTGACTGTCACAGATTTTCCTCCACAGTTACCAGTCACAGACTGGCAAAGCCAAACATTCCTAATATCACAACACTGACAGATTATGCTGGAATAAAAATGTACAGGACATAACTTTAAGATATAAAATACTCTGAAATTCATGCAAATTATTTAAATAATCAGCTATTAAATTGTAATATTAAAAAATATACATTTAACCAATGCATTATTAGATATCACTGGCTGACTGAAGGTACTAAGAAAGAAAAAAAATAATCTATCATATAACCGGAGTAGGCTAATGCAAAAGTCAGGGATGTAAACTTGTCAAAGTTTCTGTGTCTTTAAGACACTCAACTGTAATTTTTAAATCTTATTTCTTCTGCACCCTTTGCATTTATAGTATTTGCTTCACTGCAGAATTCAAGTGTTCCTACAAAACAACTTTCTTATAACGTGAAACAAAGCATCTCTAAAATATAAATGAACACTGTGGTCATGTTTCAGCGTCGTCAAGGGAGCTTCACACCCATGAACAGCTCCTATTCAAGAAATTTTGGATGGATTTGGGTTGGCAATTATTTCCAGTTAGCTAGCACTGGATCACTTTCATTGACTACACTGCAGCATTCGATCCACTGTGGCCAATACTGATGCATATAAGTATATAGAGTGTTCCTAAGTACTTTAGAAGAATTTAGTTTAGTGGTTAGCATTCATGATTTAGCATTAGAATGCAGCTAAGTAATGTTAAAGCTGTAACCTCTGACCCTGTACTAATTCTTCTTAATTACTGAGCTCCTCTTGGTTTTCAGCCAGTTCCTGTACCTCCTAGTACCGCTGATATACTTCTGTGGAACTAATTCCAAGATAGTTTTTAAGCCTTGCATACATAGGTGTGTTAACCTACACTTTACCTAAGATATGGTTAAAAATGAGCTAAATACTGTGAAAAACTAGGCTGCAATAATAAAAATAGTCCTACTATATTGCATTCTTGTGTTAAAATGCATTTGCAGAATAAACAGAGGACATTTAATTATAGGTAAACATGTAATTCCACACCTGAGTTTAATGTCATATAATCCTTAAGCGTACCTAAATTGTGCATGCAATAACACACAACACATACAGAGGTAATGGACAGCTGGTTATTTATTACTAAAGTAAGTTACACCTTATTTGCCTCTGCTACTCAACTACAGTACAAATCTGTTTCTTCTATGTGAACTGCAAAGTCATAAAGTGTAATTGAAATAATATAATATACATTACATTGATTGAAACCGCAGAGTGGCAGTGCTCCATTTTCACAATTAGCCCACGTGGTGGCCCAGTAGTATCGGCTGTCCTACAGGCAGGCCAGTCCAGAGACATAGTCCAATTCTCTACAGGTGTGGGCCATACAGAGCCAAGACGACGTTTCACCAAACTGTAACAGCGGTCCTGAGTCGCTATATTCGTTCTACTGCAGATGCATGTCACTGGACTCAACTGTCCTACAGCTGCTTACAAAGTTCTCTCTTGCTCGTCTCTCCTCACATGGCTTCTCTGCTGATTACTCCGTCTGATGTTTGAGCCCTCCTCACAGTTACATCACGATGCCAGCTGGACAGCTGTTCAGATGGTAGGACTACAGAAAGGATTTATCATGGCCTTTTCCTGGCAATTGCAAGTAAAGTACCCCTGAAAAACTAGGCATGCAATGACTGCATGAAGTGTTCATGCAGCCATGGTCTTTTCTGGCTTTCTTTCCAAGGTCTTTGTGTATCTCATCATTTTTTTCTCTCTATCCTCCTCTTTGTCCATCCTAAAATAGTTCCACCTCTTTAAAGTCTATTAGCAGCCTAAGGTAAGCCTCTTAGGAGAGACTCTTGCTCTCTTGGTGCACAGAAGGCACTCAGTCAGACCAAACAATAATCAGTCACTAATAAAACCAGAGTGGGATTTAAGACTGGATATATCAGAGAGCAAAAGAGGATTGGGCAAGCTAGAGAGGAGAGTATTCATACACAGTTAAATACCCAGACTGCGTGACTCTGAAGACTAGGCAAAGATAACCCAAATAATATAAAATGCAGTTTTTCATTTAATTTATAAAGAGAAAAAATGTATCTGGCCCAATATGCAAAAGTAATTACACCCTAAACCTAAGAAGTGGTTTTGTCACACTTGGCAGCAAGAATTGCAATCAAGCTTTCGCGATGACTGCCAGTGAGCTTTTCACTGCTACTTCCTATTATTCTCCAGATTCCTTTGTGATGAATGATCTTGGAATCAGGCTGTATTTGGAAGTTTTTGGTAGAACTGACAGTTCTGCTAAAGTTAATCATAAACCCTTGGATTTGATTCTGTGCATACAGACAGAAGATCACGCTCCTAAGAGTTAATTTCATATAAATAAGCTCAGGATCTGGCAGACACATAGTATTTCTAGCTAAGGTGGCAGGACGACAGAGTAGTCAGCATGTTTACCTTTTACATAGACAGTAAGGTTCAAACCACCAAACGCCCAGACCACAATATATTAGGTGTAACTGTCAAGGCCAAATCCCTCTACACGCCCATAATGAAGACTATTTTCATAAGCCAGAAGCCATCTTCCAAACTTATGATCAAAATTATTTTCACTCTGTTCAAGATGTTGTTTTTAGTTTAAGAAGCTCTAGGACAAGCTGTGAGACTGGCAGGGAGACATTGATTTGAAACTTTATTGTAGGTTTTATGATGGTTTTTACTTTTTTGTGGGGTGTCTATTACTTTGAAATTACTGAGGGGAAAGAACATCTTCTGTAATTAATACAGTTCATCTTCAGCTACATGTATGCCCAGTTTTTGTGCTGAAAATAAGACACAGGAGAGACAGCTAAGTAGTTGGAGTAATGTTTGGAGTCTAAAAAAAGTGAGCAAAATCAGGAGAAAGTTGAGGACATAATTACACTGTACTGACAGGATCTCTCTCACGCATTCATTACTAATTAATTCTACTGGTACATTTCCATGCTACAGTAGTGTTTTGCCTGTCCGTACTATTGGCAGACTGATATACTTAAACTGTCTGAGAAAATAAAAAAATATGGGTGGAAGGTCTAAAATTGGTCATTTTTATCCCACTGCTCTGAAGTTGCTAGGCATCCATGGATATAAATGAAACACTTTAGGTGAGTAATTAAAAACAATATAATACTTGTATAACATGTTATATGTGTAAAAATGCTAAAAAAAAATTAGCCATTTGTTAGGTAATTGCCATGGAACATGATAACGTTATAATATCAGATACAGATAAGACCCTTCAAGGGTCTAAGATGTCCCAGTTTGGTCACTAAACTAAAGAAATAAACAAACAGAGAGTTAATGTTTTATATATTTACATTAGCTCCTTCTCTGTGTCTCAAATTGTGCACCTTCACTCGTGACTTTGGGTGCATAAAGGCAAGTACCACAGTACCCCTATGGTGTATTCATAAAAGTCAAAAACTGAGTTTTAATAGCTCAGTTGTTACAATCTTAGCTACATAGTGGCAAAAGAAGAGGCTAGTTGCTAGCTGGAAGATGCATATCTATTTTAGGCAAGTTATATGTGTTCTGATATGGCTTAGTTTTTATATCTTTTTTCAAATGTATGTGTTATGTATAAGAATTTGGTATTATATACAGAGGTTCAAGAATCAAATGTCCCCAAAAAACAGCAGGTAGCACAATAACTGCAGTCAAACCCTGCATCATTTCAGGAAAATGTACAACTCATAGTGTTGGATTTCAGACAGTGCTCTGTCAAAATCCTACAAAATACATGTTAATATCGCCTCTGTCAGTGCGCCCCAGGGCAGCTGTGGCTACAATGTAGCTTGCCATCACCAGTGTGTGAATGTGTGTGTGAATGGGTGGATGACTGGATGGCATCCAGTCGTGTCTCTATGTCTCAGTGTCTAGTCTGCTTCCTTCTGATTCTCCAACACGTTCTCACTCCCAAAGCATAACATTTTACACTAGGTGACAAATCGTCGATATATTAAACTTCCGGGTGCATGCACATGCACAGATCAGAAAAATTAGGAAACATGAGAACTATTTGGAATGAATCTAGACATGTGCATTTGTTTTACTTAAATCGCTTTGGAAAACAATATCTAATGTCATTAAAGTGCTGGTTAAGGTTAGGGATAAGGGTAGGGTTAGGGCTGGAATACATGGCTGGAACATGTATTACCACGAGAGCGTCATTCTACTGGATTTCATCCATAACCCGGCGCGTAGCATAGGAGCGTGGAATGTCACCTTTCGTGTTCCTCAGGAACACCTTGGGACGTGACAAATCGTCCGTATATTACGCCTCAGGAGTGAGAACGGGCTGGATTGTCTCATGTGTCCTGTTTTAACTTGACAGTCCCATGTCCTATGTCAGAGTACCTGGTTTTGCTTCCCCTTGCCTCATTATGCCTTATTCCTCACAGCTGTGTTTCCCTCCCGTTTCCCATTCTCTCATTACTCCCTTGTGTATTTAAGCCCTATGTTTTCCTTCCATCACCACCCCCATGTGCTGTGTTTGTTCTCTCCATGCTACTGGTATTTGCCAGTTCTCTGTTCCCAGTTTAGTTCCCTAGTTTCTTAGTGTTTTTGGTTTGAGTTTCATGTTTCTAGTTTCTTATTTTTGTTTTTGTTTTCTGTATTAGTGTAAGAGTTGTTCCTGCAATAAAACTGCCATTTTGAGTTTCCTCTCCATGTATGAGCCCTGTGTTTGGGTCCTACATCCTGCCTGCCACACAACAAACCATGACAGTAGGTAGTGTGCTCCATGATAGGGTACTTTTAGTACTTATTTGAGAAATGCAAAAATTTTAAGATTGTCGATTTTTTTGCAGTATACAAAACTTGAACTTTTTTTCTCAAGTCCACACACAAATATCTTTGTCACCTTTTTGCCTGCTGCAACATGCAGGCTTTAAATCTGTCCCAGCTCACACTGATTCAACTCCTTATAAATGGGTCATGCATTTCTGAGCATGAACATATGTGCATAATGCATGTGTTTAATTTTGCCAGCCTAGTTTTTTTTTAGCCAAGTTCTCTCTTCTGCCTCAAGAGCAGTCAGTCATTCAGTCAACCACTGCACCAGTCGCATACCTTCACAGCCAGGCAGTCGCTCTTTTGAAGTGTCTGTCCTATCAACCTAGTTTGCTGTCTCTCTGGGTGTCACATGATGTCAGACCAATAACTGTACATCAGATCAGCATTCCCATTAGAATCGCTTCACAAAAGCACAGCCTACTACTCTTATAACCTGTTTATTCACAAACTAAAGCAAGTCAACTGTACATGAAGCAACCGTGTCCCCAATTTGATATGGCTAAGTTTCCCATCAATGATTCATTCAGAATGAGTTTGACATTAAAAATTAAGGCATTGCTGTAATGACTGAATAAATACACCGATCACAAAATTATAAAACTTTAGCTATTTAAATTTTTTTCACTGTCTTAATGACCACACTGACACACCCTGTACTCCTGTGCCCTGATTTGTCTTCTCCGCCACTTTCTACAGTAGCCTGCTCTGTTCCCGTGTCTCACCTTGGTAGTGAGGATACAGATGCAATCCATCCTCACCAGTTCGACTGGCAAACTTTCACCAAAACATCTCGTGGCTCCAACTTTCCTGTTCCACCAATCAGATGTTTGCTGCTTTTGGTGGCATGTTTTTCCCGTCTGTCTGTCTCTGTCTCCTCCTTTCCTTTCATCGTTCAGTTTCTCTCTCCTCCCTTTCTTGTGTCCTCTCCACCTGTCCTTTCATCAGAGCAGCCAGATAGGACTTCTCTCCTAAAACAGAGGCCGAATCAGAAACATGGCGAGTCTGTCCCGATGCACCTCGACCCGCCCTCTTGGTTTCCAGCTGCTTTCTTCGTTTTATGGCAGCTGGTAGCCACATTTTGAACTCGAAGAGTGCATGGCTCAGAATATATATCGGCACGCATGCAGAACACTCAGCACACATACACACGCAAACACACACAAAAAAAAGCGGCAAACGTCTGGAGACAGCCGCAGAAGCGCACACACATGGATGCACAGGCAAACACTCACACTGACAGACGTGTATGCACAGACATAAGCGCATACACAAACAGATTCACACACACTCACACCACTCTCTGCTTTTTTTTATCAGGTCAGGTCTCTGTTTGGCAGAAGTGGGGGGGCTTGAGTGAACAGTAACAGCGGTATAGCAATGGATGCTCTACTTTCAACTTTTTGACTGTGGGTGAAGTTAAAGCTCCATATGTAGCCCAAAGCTACACGCAGAGCTGCGATTTGACTCTTTTGCTTTTCCTTGATACACAACATTACTACAGCTGGCACTGTAATATACTGTATGTGTACAATATACAGTAAATGCTGTAATATAGAGCAAATACTATACACTACCTGTGGCGCTGAGAGAGAAGGGAAAGTTGGAGTAAGCAAATCCATGTCTAACACTCACATCTGCAGCAGAGCATGAACATGTGCAACATGTCTTCGAGTTCACATGTGCATTTGTATCTGCTCTACTTTTTTGTCCTATTCCTGTGCTTGCACTCATTGTTGTTTTTTCCTGATGCTCTCCGTTGCCAACAGAAAGTGGTCAGTCTGTCTGCACTGGGCTGTGATAACCAGAATCATTATTAATAGCTTTGGGGTGAAAAAAACAAAACGAAACATTCTTCACTATCCAAACAAAAGTGAGTTCTTATTAGCTGGCTAAAGTTAGACAAGGTCATGATGGCAAGGCAGTAACATTTTGAATAGTTTAAAGGACCTACCAAGTGTAATGTGGGCTGCTGTGGAAAAGGATGGTGCAATTTTGGCCACTACAACAAGAATTAGATGAAGAGTGTTTACATGCATTGCTACACTTTCAGCTGTATAGCAGTTCTAAACAAAGCGAGTGGCTTGTAGTGGTACATGTTAGCTATGCAGCATTTTGACTAGAAGAAAGTCTGTGTTTTGTCCCAGGTGGGTGTGACATTACAGGAAAAGTATATATGAGCATAGCAACATATCATTATTTCCATCAACCTGAGCTGCACAAACTTCTGCATGTGCTATAGAATAATCAGAGGAGATGAGGGCACAGGTACAGCTAACGTGGTTGAACAGGTGACCCGGGTTTGAGTCAATCCTGAACTATTTTCTGTGTCATTTTCACTTTTTCGTTCCCGTTAGAACAAATGAAAAATGGCCCACAAAATAATTTTTAAAAAACACAGAAAAATAAACAAAAGGAAACAAAAGTGTGCTCCATATTGAATAATCCACTAATCAAAAAGTTTTAATTCTTCTCCAATCCATGAAGTGTGCTTGGGCAAGATACTGCGTGATAGATGAGGCTCGGTACGCTCTGAACAAAAAAATAATTGCTCAGTTTCCATATTGGCTGGGCTTTACTTAACATTTTGAAAATTGACCCATTTTTGTGATCAAAAATGAAAACTTGATGCTTCCAACTCCACAAATTCAATCATCATGTAAAGAGCAGAACTTTAGTAAACAGACACACTGAAAAAAGCACAATGACATTACTCTAATGATGCTCTATGTTCAGTCATCAGCAACAAGCCTGCGGTCAAAAAGCTCAAACTAAAGGAAACCATCAATCCCTGTTTACCCAAGGGTTAGGGTTAACCCTCTGACCTCATTCTGCTGACTGTCCAGATTATTAAAACGTTACTTAACCTGTTTCCCTTTGTCATATTATGCAATGCATGAATCTGTATAAACAACCTGTCTATCTTATTCTGCCTGCTGCAGCCACCACAAGCCTTTCGACACACTGATTCAAGAGCAGACGTGGTGTCTCTCATAAACACTTCTCAGGAACCTTTCTAACAGCTTCTGAAAATGTCATTTTCAAAGTCAATAGTTTAACAATCACAACATAATCAATTAAAACGTGTTTCCTGTTTTATTTTGATAGTCTCACATCCTGTGTTCAGTGTGTTCAGTTTTGCTAGTCTCGTTCTAAGTATTCTTAGTTTAGTTTCCTCACAGTTTCCTTAGTGTTTATGGTCTCCTTTTGCCTTTGTTTTGTTCCTGCCTTTAAGATTTCGTTTTCTTGCTTCTGTTTATCTGCATCTGGGTTCACACTGCAAATTCCAAGAGTCTGCAGCTACAGACTCGTGACACAACCTCTATCTCATTTTCTGTCAGCTACAGACAGATTTGCTGCAGCTTTCCTGTGGTCCTTACAACAAAACATAAAGAGATGTCTTACCTTGTTGTGGGTCACTGGGCTCGTGGGTGGCCTGGAGAGGGCTGGACCATGGGTTGGGCTAGTGGAAGGGCCCTGTCCTGGTCCAGGACTGGTTGGGCTGGTTGGAGAAAAGAGATCAAGGGAGGGTGCAAATAGGTGAACTCCAAATATGTGTCCATTAGTGTTCTGTTCTATATCTAAATTCCTAATAGCATGTTGAAGTACTATATAAAGATATTACACTAGCAATCAATGCACATTCATATTACCAGAGACTGCACTCACGCATAAGGTCCTTTGTTCAGCTGTCCAGGAGGACTTGTGGACCTGCGTCCGCTGAAGGTGAATTTTCCCTGGCTTGGACTAGTCGGACTTGGAATGGGAGTGACTTTGCTGAATCCTGAGTCCTTGCTGGTCAGAGGAGCAGTAGGGACAGAATCTGTGACTTTGTTGGGACCTGGGCTTGTGCTGGAAGGGATCCTGGTGCGGGCAGGTTTGTCCGGAGCAGTTGGAGACACAAGGCCTTGAATGGTGCTCGAGACGAGGGCTGAGACTGTCACCAGGTCAGAAGAAGCAGGAATGCTTTGTGGGCTGGTGGAGCTTTCTGAAGAAACGCCAGAGCTGGTGGCAGTGAGCTTTGTTCCATTTAGCGACACTCCAGGAGATGTATTTGTGGAGCCGGTCGAGGTTTCTGCATTACTAACTGTGACACTGGGTTTAGAAGTCTCCGCTTCAAATGATTTGGAGCCCCCCGGTTGAGCAGGAGGAAGAGGAGCACGGTACTTCACTTTGGCCAGCTGCAACTCAGGTGTGCTGGACTGTGTTGTAGGCGAAGATGGCTTTGTTGCTGGTGTTGCTGATGGTACTGGAGGCGCAGGATACTTGAATGACCTGGGTTTGGAGACGAGTGGTTTGGGTTGGGATTGTCCATCAGAAATGCTGGAGGTCAAGGGACCTGTGGAGGACAGTGGCTGGGCTGAGGGTTCTGCTGGCAGCCAGCAGGAGGCAGCAAGGTTCTTGGGACTGTCCGCAGAGCACTTACTGTCTGCAAGGACGGTAAACTCATAGTACTCCTGGATATCTGGAAAAAGGAGGAAAGTAACAATGTGAACGGGTGTAGTGATTAACTAAACCCTACAGAAGTGGGCAAATCACTGAGTGCAAACAGTGAGTGTTTAATTGATACATTAATTTATTCACCAAAAGACAGATTAGTTGATCATTAATAAAAATAAATCCATGGTGTAATTTATAATCAGTTAACCTTTAAAAATCATATTGTGCAAAAGTCTGGGGCCACCCCACATTTCATTATATTTTGCTTCATAAGAGCCAGAGTTTCCCTCAGTTGATCCATCAACTGTTCACTGAAGAATGAAGAATCCAGCCATTCTCTCAGGAGAGAGGTGCAATAGTAAGAGCCTACAGCCATCTGTAGGCTGGACGGGGTGAAGGCGGTGGCGTTGGGGATCTTGTCAAAAACCGATGAAATTATGAACACAGAAAAGTACTGTCAGATTTTGATCCACCAGCTAATACCAAGCACAATGCCAATGCCGGAAAAACATAGATGGATAGAAAAACACACCAAAAAAGCATAAAATATGAATGATCTTCAGGACTTGCACCTCAAAGGTAGTGTAATTAGACATCTACCTAAGTATTTATTAGGTATATGTCTGCATTTAAAGTAACTACTGAATATGGTGGAAAGGCCACCATGACAGCTAGATGTGCTTGGGGAGAACAGACATCACTAAGTGTCGAAGCATCACCACTAATTAACCAGTTTTAACCAAAAAGGCCAATAAATACTTATTTGTTAAGAACCTGGCAATCTTGACGGGTATACAGTCCAGCTTTTTTTGTTTTCTGTGTGTGGCTCTCTAACTTGTTTGCAGTGAATTTTATCAGATGAGATTTGATAAGTTTACTCCACCCGTAGAATGACCTGATTTGCCTGCTTTGTATTCCAGTGTGTCGGGATTTGGTACCGGTGGGTGTAAGAGAGCCTGTTATACAGTACGACAGGTTTAGTTACTGAGTGGCCGTAAATAAAGGTGCAGATATGGGGAAATGCTTGCCTCTTATTTACAGTCAGTTGTTCCCTTAAAAGTCATGTTGCCGTGACTGTTAAGTCAACTGCAGGTTGGCAGCTAACAAATGAATGCCCTATTTAAATGTAGCCCCTATGTTCTGAAAACAACTATCTGCAACTGTCCCAGGATTGGTTAAATTTGTTAAGGGAGTCCCCACTGTGAGCTGGACAGAGGCTGAGATGTTAAAAAAAAAGCTGCTCCAGCAGAGCTTAACTATTACTTTATAGTATATGCTAAATTATTCAGATGCAAGCAAAACCGAGATGGTCACAAAGAGGCTCCATATCTCAGAGTACACCAGTAGAGAATGCGTTACCTAATGAAACATAGCTAATACTCTGAGGACCTCTAGTGGCGACATAATATTACTAGCAATGGTTCGCTTCCCCTAATCCACAGTACAGCTGACAAATAGTTCTGCACTAAATCATATATCATCCTGTAAGCACATCTCAAATGAGTTTGGTGGCTATAACACAGATGATAAGGGGGAATAAAAAAGGACAGTGAAATGTAAATAGTGGAATAATCCAGTGCAAGCAGCAGGAACGCAAACCCATACACAAAGTCTTCTCTAATCTTTACCAGAAAGAAGGATCAATAAGAATATCAAGCAACAAAACAGGGGAAGCATTATTTCGCAACCCATCAGATCCAATTTGGTTAAAGTAAAAAGTCAAGCTTCAAAAGAGGAACTGAGTGAACAGCATAAACAAGCACACAAACGCTGGCACAATAAACGTGAGAAGGTGCGCTGCTGTAATAGCTACAGGTGTGGGCGGGGTAGAAAGCAGGTGGGGCCTGGGAGTGAAAACCAGTTTGTCACCATTAACATTACCATGAGGATTCTCGTGTGATTAAGCAACAGTTAATCAAAGGAAACTTTGCTGGTTAGACTGTCACTTTGTTAGAGGAATTTGTACATAGATTTAGATTTTAAAGGTGGGTGCTTGCTTTCTGTGACACCCTACGTTCTGCTCTACATTTTCTGGTTAGGGATCCAGTGACAGCACAGCTCAAACATCTTGTAAAAACTATATCAGCCCCACAGAAATGAAACAGTTCATGAATTCAGCCTATTTTCTGCAAACCTAATGTTGGAAATCTAGTCAGTCCCTGTCAATCCCAAACACAGCATGACGATGCTTGTAGTGTGGTATCTGGTATCTGTAAGACACGAATCTTGATAAATGAACAAAATCCATGCACAACATTGAGATTATTGCATTATTGCGAAGAGGAAGTGAAGAATCCAACGAAAGGCTCAAATCTTTAAGATCGATAAAACTGATATTTACCTTTGCTGAAACTTTCTGTTTTATTAGTCAATGAACTAACATAATGTAATTCACAAATGGCAAAACCACTGTCTCTACTTTTGTAAAAATGATGTAAAATGTTATAAAATAATTGCATGTGGACTAATCTGCACGTAAGATGAATGGTTAGACACCAGAAGTGCAAAAATGTTGTGATGTGTTAAGATAAAGTGCAAGAAGTTATGCAGATGTATGCGTTAAACTGATAGCAAATTAAACATAAAATACACGTAATGCCTGACAGAAAGCACTTCAAGCACAGCTTAATTTCCAAAAAAGTCAATATAAAAGAAGTTTGCCTAAATTGTCAAAATCCAGGAAATCTGATCAAAGCTGACCAAAGCAAATTTTCTTACCAAGAAGTGCACTGAAGAGCTGACTTTGAAAGACGTTGATGACTTTGTCCAAAGACTGCTGCAGCTGGTGGTCTTCCTCCACAGGTCCCTGTTTGGCCTTTTGCTGTCTCTGGTCTAGCTTGGCTCGATACTGCTGGAGCAGCTCCAGGGCACGCTGGGCGTCTAAAGAAAACATAAATAAATAAATAGAAAAAAACATGGTTTTTATCTCTTCTGGAAAACACAATATCCAGCTGCTCTTAAGCAGAGCAAGGAGACGCTCGATGTTAAAAGCTTTTAATTGCAGATAACTACGGTTAAAATCGAGAATTTCTGCATGTCTGTCTGAAAAATAAAGTGTCTTCATTCATTTTTTTCATGAATGAAGACACTTTGGGGAAAAAAGGGTGGTTTGGGGAAAAAAGAAAAGAAAAAAAGTAGATGACTCTGTGTTTTCCTTCCAGGCTACTAGATCACAACTTCTATTAGGGTTTGTAATGATCAGTGAAAGCCTTCTTAATTAAAATGGTAATTAAGACTTCATAACCCGTGTATTTGCACATTTTATGGATTAAAGATAAACTATAACATTTTACTGCCATCCTTTATATCGCCCCGATGTCCTCATGCAGAAGGGTAGTAGAGTTTATGGTGCAAGGGAAGGTGCAGGCTGCAAATTCCAGTCTCTGAACAGCTGATTAAACCGGAAGCAGTGACGATCAACGTCAAACTTCGACTAAATGTGTCAGTGCGTACATTAACTTTACACTTGCATGACAATACGTAAAGCCAAAATGAATTAAAAGGGTGGCAATTCAATTTCTATGCATCTATCTGCAAGCACTTTTATATTGAAGAGCTCTATTTGTGGGCAGCTTTGCTGTTTTTTGCATTTCACTGCAAAAAACAGCAAACGTGTTGTTGTCTAAATATTATGTATGCCGAATTTACAACAGCGTCCGAGTATGCAGTAAGAGCCC
Organism: Diplotaxodon limnothrissa; assembly: GCF_057381915.1. Classification (NCBI taxonomy): domain Eukaryota; kingdom Metazoa; phylum Chordata; class Actinopteri; order Cichliformes; family Cichlidae; genus Diplotaxodon; species Diplotaxodon limnothrissa. Next base: position 9,192,269 of record NC_140612.1, on the reverse strand, counting down.
TGGAGCTATTTTCTAAAAGTCGTGTACACGTACACTGAATAGTTCCTCGTTTAAAAGTGCAGGTGTTTCACACAAGTTTCGTGCGCTAACGCATAAGAGCGCCTCGCGGAGCTAGCGCAACATCAACGCGACCTTTTTGAGTGATTAAAAGTGATACGTTCGGTGTCACAAAATGCGTTATACGATAAGAATATTAACACAGAAGTATTATAAGATAGACGTGTAACTACAGACCGAAAGTCCATTTTCCTAACAAGTATTTTCTTTACCTTTCTGTCGCACAGGCATGGTGGCACGCACGCCGAGTCCTCCTCCCCTGGCTCACACCGATCCGACTCTGTTATCACAGATGTGAGCGTCTGTCCCGCGACAGCCTGCTCACCCAACTAGGACACCAAACTGTCACCACAACAGGCACCACCGACCTGTCCGGTAGTTAAGAGAAAATATAATTCAATGAAGTGTTGAAAAAAGTGTCAGAAAACTGACACAGACACTGTCAACAAACGCTGACAATCACCGCGTGGACTTAGAACCCGGAGTAATAATGATAGCGTGATTGTTTTTCCCCTCCCTCTGTTCCTCTTTCACTTCAAGGCTCCCTGTGTCACCATTTGGTTAAACTAATACCGATTTCTTCACCCAGATGACTTGACTCAAAACGCCGTCCGACCGGTTGAACGGTCCTGCGAGACGAACACACACACGCACACACACACACGCACGCACACACACACTCAAAACCACAGATGAAGCAGGTTGGAGGGGCTCTTCATAAGGAGCTTGTGTCTTGCAGGTATTGTCATGTTAAACAGCCATATTGTATGGAGTGGATAAAAGCCCGGTCTATTCTGGGTTGCCTATCCACATCTAATCCACTCAATGCCGAGGACAGACTTGGGTTTACAGATACTGATCTAACTACATTAAATCTATGAAAGCTTTCCTCTCCTGTTCCCAGCTTAGTCTTTGGCTCTTGTCACTCAGTTATGTCTGTTTATGGAGCTTACATGGGTGCATACAAAGAAAAATACAAGGGGGTCCAATTGAAATGTCACTGGTGCAATCCCAGCAAAAGTCCAGGCACTTCATCCCTGTGTGGTTTTAGCCATATTGTCATGGTAAACTGAGTGTGCTGAGTAGATGAAAACCATCCCCTGTACCAGACCTGTCTCACTAAACTGTAGTGATCCACATCCCTACCAGGCAAGTCCTCTTTAGTAGTGGAAAGAAATAAAGCCTTTCTTTAGAATCTAATGACTCTATATGAGTATATATAGAGAGCCATAATGCCCATTCAGCTTTAGCATGCAGTCTGTTGTCCCTCCTTTTCTACCTTTATGCGAGCCATAGCCTGGTTTCCTGGCTGTCTCTGAGCAAGAGTTGCAAAAAGTTTTGCTATTCCAGTCAGAGCGACGCAGGGGATGCTCAATCAGTATCAGCATCTGCTGCTCCATTCAGTGAAAAAAATAAAACTCTGTGTGATAGAAATCAAAATTTATCAGTATTTTTGACCTATTGTCTTTGCCCTTTGCATGAATTAAGTTTCTTAAAAGCGAGGTGTTTTGCTATCAGTGATCAAGTGGGGATCCTAAAGCTACACAAGCCAGAAAAATGCTGTTTTTCTACCCATGCATTTACTGCTTCAGCATTGTGTTTGGGATCATTGTCATGACGAATAATGAATATATTGCCATATATTGACACTTACTAACCGCCACCCTTGAGAGGAAATTTATATAGAGTAGTGTTTTTGAATGTAACTGTAAATTTCCATAATTAATTAAAACGTCTCCTGACAGGTTAGTGGGACTGTGAAACATTTCCTTTTAAAAAACATAACACTCAAGATGTTTTACACATAGACAGTATGCCACCACAATATCACCCACTAGTTTTGGGGTCTGTATTTCATTTCCTGCTTCCATGTTGGCTTTTTGGACCCAGAATATACTTTATATGGATCAATGGGTGGATTGCTAATTTATTGCCTGCTACACCAATTAGCTCAGTTGACAATGTCCAATCATAAACTATGAGATGGTAAAAAATAGATACACCTGTTGGCTAATTTTTGCTAAGCAACAGACTAACTAAGTACAATTAATATTGCTCAGGAAAACCTGAAGCCCAAACTCCTGATCTGTACCACTGACACATCTGTTAGGACATCACAAAAAGCTGTGCCTAGCACAAGAGCTAACAGCAAGCTAAGCAAGCTGTACTGGGAAACACTGAAGTAATAAGTAAGCGTAATAATAAATATGAATCCATAATGCTTCAGTCGTTACTTAAAGCTGAAGAGATTTTGCCAACTCATTAGTCATAACTAGCAAAAACCTACACCAAGGGCAATTTTTGCCAGGTCTGCTGCACTTTTCACATTCTTCATTTTGTATTTAGTTGTGACTTGAACAAAATTCTGTTGCAGATATACATTTTGGTCACTGTGAAGTATAATTGCTGTATGTGCAATGATATTTGTGCAAAGTTTTATTGACATTGGCACACCCATTAAGAAACACATAGTGTAAATACAAACATGCACATGCACTTATCATTATAGCAAGGATATAAATAAATAAACTAATAAATGTGGTTATTTAAGTGGTTCTTGCAAGCTTTCTGTTTTAAAGAATGTAGCTGACATTTGTATCTCTGTCACTGTGTCAGTTATTAAGAGGAAGTGGCAATAAACTGTCCACTTTTACCTTAAGCAGCACACTTATGCGACTGGAAGCATTTAATCTCTTACATAGGTCATCAACATAGTAGATGGACACGTATGGTATGGTTTCATCACCTAATTTTAGTATTTCTTTCAGAGTCATTTTCAAATTATTTCCTGTTTGCTAAATTTAGCTAACCTATATTTTTTAAAAGTTACATATAGATATATAAGATGAAGAGCTCTACTTCCAGGATATGTTAAACTATGAAAAGCAATCTATGCTTGGTTTAATAGACAGGAAACTGTTATTGATCATTTCATCTAACTAGCCAAAGAGTAGCTTTTCCTAAATGATATGGTGTCCTTTTGTTCCACTGCCTTGTTTATCTTTGTTTTACTGTGACGTGGTGTGTTTAATGGGTGAGCATAAATCACCTTTAGAGACAACCGTAAGACTAAAAAGATGAAATCATTCAGAGAGTGACATTAGAAAAGCAGAGTTCATGCATGCTGGAGACACACTGCGCCTGTGTCTTCATGTGGACAGTAGAGCAGTGGTAGGGACACTTCCATCAGCATAAGCATGCAGCAGCTGAATGCAGGTCATGGACCCAGGCTCTGGTATTGTTATTGATTAGGTCAGAAGAGCTTATTGACCATTTTGGTGGGTGCACATAAACTCTCGCTCTGTATCTCTTACAAATTCTCGCCAGCAGTCACTCTGATTCCAGTATAATATATGAGTCAGAGTGGGGAGTAAATGCATGCATGATTGTGTAAGTGGGTTGGTCATGTGGCAAACAGAAGTATCTTTTTGTCCAATGCAGTGTGTAAAAGACAGAGTAAAGAGGGAAGGGAACAAAAGGGCGTCATTCTGCTTTTTGCCAGAATGTACGTTAGTGTGTGGGCGCCTGTGTGTGTGTGTGCGGTGTTACTCTCTATTGTTTATTGTCGGCTGATACCACAGTAAGCAGACTTGTTCTACAGTGGGCTCTGATGCCAAGAGAACAGTCGGGAATGGTACAAACCTGCCACCGGATAGAGAGTTTAGAAAAAAGGCATCTAACTTTCAGTTTGGTTGCAGAGACAAAAACTCAGATGTGTTAAAAATACACATCACACACATCATCAACAGGTACTTAAATTCCTCTTGACAAATATCTGTTAGTGTTGTTTGTTTACAGTTACATGTGCATTTATTTGTATTGAATGTTAATGATGCACATAGTTGATTGAGCAATGCAGCTGACTTTATGCAGGTAAGTCAAAATATTTTATGAGCTGCTCACATGTTTAGAGTGCAATGTGTTAAACTGAAAACTAACTACTAATGTATCTGTGATGCATTCAAAAATACTGGACGTCATTGAGGAAATTACATATTTTCTTTATTACCTTTTTGGATAAATTTTTATTATATTAAAAAAATTTGAAAATATATAGAAAAAAACCCATTTGCCTTATTTTAAATGGCAAATTACAAAACAACCCACGTACTTCACCATACTGTGTAATGTAGACAAAATGACTGCTGAGTAACTGAACACACAGGGCAATGGACTCCATCCAACCATTTCAGGATCACTGTGAGGGCTGGATCATATCCCAACAGCCATAGGGCAAGAGGCGAGGTGCATCCTGGACAGTCTTATCAGTCTGTCAGTCACCCCAGAGTACAAGGAGAACATGCAAACTCCTCAAAGCTGGGATTTTCGTTGGCCTACAAATGAACTCATTGATTCATTCTCATTAAATTTCCTTTTCACTAATTCCCACTACATACATTGAAGGCTTCTGGTTAAGTTCATAAAACGTTTTGGTTTCAACTAAGATTTCCATATAGAACTGTTAAGTCTAATTGTTGAATGTTGTCATTGGGTTTCTTAAATTTGTAAGTCTGAGTTCAATCTATAGGATCAAGACATCCCTTTGTCTCTGACCACCTCTCCAGCCACTCTGTGCAGGGGGAGGTTTTATTGCAGATACATCCTATCTGAAAGATCTGTTTCTTGTGATGTTGCTTCCTGCTTTTATGATCCTTTTGGTGAGCAGGAAGTCATGCACACACACACACGTTCTTGCACATACACACACATAGTGCCTTGTCTTAGAACCATTGGGGAGTTTACTGAGGGATCTGCTTGTGCTGTGCTGTGTATTGTAACAGTTTGTCAATAAATAGCTGCGAGGGAAGCTGCTCTTTGAAGGATTTTGGGCATGAGACAGGTAAGGAGCGTGAGCTCCAAGAGCTGGTTCTTGACCAAAACTTCCCTCGTTAGAGAGTGAAAAACCGGTTGAAGATGTTCTGTTATGTCTTGTGTTCTTCATGAGGAATAAGTCTCTAAACTAGCGGGGCTTGTGGAAGCACAGACCCAACAAGAACCAATTACTACTTTCTGGATTTGAATTATCATGTTAAATCGTTTGCCTTAATTGCAGAGTAACCTGTGTGCATGAACTAGTAAGATTTTCATACTTACCGCGATGCGCCAAGCTTTTTCTTCAACGTGGGTTTTGAGCCCCAGAAGAGACACACTGTGAGGCACCTGTCAGAACTCGGCTGACCCTCTGCGATCTACAGCTCAGATAAGTGTCAAGAATAGATGAGATGGATGGATCAAGAGGGATGAAGAGGAGTCAGGCTGTTAGCCTAATGGACAGAGAGACAAAGGAGCATCTGCAGAGATGATGAGAGGCCCTGCTGAGTTTAATCCACAGAGGTAACTGTAATCTCCCACAGACCTGCTGAGGCGATCCTCATCACTGTCTTTTCCTTCACATAATTTATCCATCGGTTCCTTTTCTTTTCCCATTTCACTTTTTCCCATATTCACCTTTCACCATCTTCTCTGTTCTGTTCAGCTTCTTTCACTGCAGCATTACTTTCATTCCTTATTCTGGCCCCTGCATTTCCCGCATCTGCATTTGAACTCATTTTTTTCCTCACTCCTTTCTCCTGCCTCCCCTTTTCCTTACGCATAAATATGGAAAGAAAAGTGTTGTTTTATTCCTCCACCCTCCTAAAAACAGCTCAGTGCACCAGGAGAAGCCCATATTACCAATAGTGACATTTTTATTATTTGTACAATAGAGACTTTAGTACATTATTCAAAACACTTCTTATATACTGAAAAAATGGTACGTCCCAAAGCCCAAAATGGCTCCAGTATAATCGCTGCACAGCATTTTTTCAATTTTATACATATATTATTTTTTGTAAAAACTGTATCTTAAATAGTATGTACAGATAGCGTCTGCAAAATGCATTCTAAACACATGATATATATTATATATACTTCGGCAATTACATTTCTCCGCATTAATACTCAAACTTAAAACTGGAAGGATTTCAACTTGCATGTGCAAATAAATAAAGAAATAAATAGTTTCTGTTAAATCGTCACTAAAATTTGTCCAACTTATAAACTCGACAGCGTTTCTCTCTTCGGAGGTCAAAGTACTTTTTGTCACACAACAGAAGAAGCAGCATTCAAGTTGGGTAGGTGTAGGTACTGCAGAAAGCATGAGTACATTCACAATCAATATGAGTCATTTTTAAATTGGATTTCATTCACAGCTATGTACAGTGACACCGCCCTCATTTGTTCAGCTCTTTTAGCAGTTTAAACACATAGAAAATGACTGAATTTTTTTTAAATAGTCATATACATATATATAATATATATTTGTATAACACAAATTCACAATTACAGTAGAAATACATTTTATACAGTTTTGGATAGTACATGTGTAGGTCTCCAAGTCATACTGTGCGTACTTCCATCCATAACTTTGTTATAAGTGTCATTATAAAATATCACAATTTTTGAGCAAAGCTAAGGTATATCAATATATTTAGAAAGAATTACCTGAAACATGTAGTAAAAAATAATTATATTATCAAACCTTTTACTCTGTTCTCATCACAATATCTTTGATATTTCAAACTCTGAATAGGGTCGGGGTAGGTACCTGTGGTTAAATCTCCTAACCACATGATTAAACTGTGCCGTGTTGTGTCTCCTATTGACAAAGTGATGGAAATCGTATTTGGAGAGTTGGCACAAAAAGGGTACCTGTCAAGTGAAATCAAAAGGACAGTGAAGGATGGTTCGCTCCGGATGAAACATCAGATGTTATGCAGAACAGAACAAAACTCACTGCCATGAAATGCCTTCAAGACCCATGGTGCATTTACATAAAGACAAAAAGAGACTCTGTATTTTAGTCAGTATATCTTCTCAAGCGTGACTATAAAAGTCAGACTACAGAGCAAAGGCTTTCAATCTCTGTTTTGGTGTTTTGTTTTTTTCCCTCTTTTTGCTTTTTTACATAGAGTCTATTGCTACGGTGGCCCTGAGAGGTCAAATGCACTGCAATTTTAGGAAACTTTGGCAAATGGAATAAGGCTGCAAAAGCTAAAAATCAAACAAAAAAACAAAAAAACCCTCACAAAACACAACGGAAGTGTTTTGGGGACACAATAGCATGACGGAACAGCTGCCGACGTGAGAAGCTAACAGTGATCGGCTAATAGCAAACATATATTTATGTTATTATGCGATTTAAACACACAGTACCTTGCATTTGTTTTCCCCTCACAAGAATCCTCCACTTCGTTTAAGCGTGTGTCGGTGCAACCCTTCGCATGTTTTGGTTCTGTCACATTATTATCTCCCCTAATACACTTCCATTGTGTTCTTCCAAGATTTTTTCTTTCGTGACCTTTTGTAGCATTTTTCTGTTTGCAGATGTTTTCTTAAATTGCAGTACTGTTGACCCATCAGGTCCACCGTAACTTTCATTTTCCCTGCTCTTTTAAATAGTTTGAGCATTTACCAGCAAATTCAGCAAGCCTTCCGTGTATGCCGAGTATCAATCAGCACCACCTTTTACAATTCATGTGTAACCGAAAGCACATGTGACACAAATCAGATGTTTCCCCGATTGTCAAAAAAAGAGACGATATCTGATTTATCCTCCTAAAATGAAACCTTGCAGATGCTTGTAGGGGCATTAGTGTCTCACACTGCTTTCCACAGGAAGGCCGAAGGTCAGGAGACTTCAGCAGAGGAGATGCTGAAGCCGGGTCAACGACTATAGAACAGCTTACCGGCTCATTGAAGCCACGTTTTTGATTTTAGTGTGTGCTGGGCCACAAAGAGGTAAAGCTCTGATATTGTTGTAAATACAGCCGAGGAGGCTGCATATGGCACAGATCAACAAGCAGCACTTAGTGCTTTAATACGTCTAGAGTCTTCTAGAGAGTAGAGACGTCCAGAAGCCAACAGAAAATGGCTATCTGTCAGTGTCCAGTGATGTAAAAGCATGCTGTGACTTTATAAACACATCAAAAGGGATGTGACATCACTGCACAACATAAGACAGGACTTTAAAAAGATGGCACCGTTAATATTAATGGACCAGTTTTATAATGGAAATGATATTCTAAAATGAGGGATGCATTATGCAACATTGCAGAGAATAGATATGTGTAATTTTATGTGTGTATTTGCCTGTTAGTTTATGTGCATGGCAGTGTGTGTAAACATTAGCATGACTTGCTCAATAGATGGCACTGCAGGACAAGTAAGGCTCTGCTGAAAAGCTCAATGGGCCGAGCCTCAGAAATATTGCTTTAGCTCCTTTCAGCACAGCTGTGCAAGCAACAGCTTTTTTTAAGAGAAAAGAAAAAAAAAAACAAGTAGCAGTGATGAACTATGAAAAGTGTTTTCTATACAGATAAAACGGTGATATACTCTTTAGAAAACCATTTGAAGAAACGACCCCTGTATTTCCACAGGAGGGAATTGAGAATATAGTTTATCAACAATAATCATAAGAATCATAAACTTTTAAGAGCTGTCTGCTCAGGCCCCAAGGAGAGTTCTAACAAGCTGAATCTCTATGTATGTACACAAGGCAGAGTCTTAAGTTTCAATTTCTGTACAGTGGAGGCAATAACCTGCAGAACAGAACAAAAAATATATCGGAGGAGTATGAAAATCAAAGACGGTGATAGAAAAAGGACTGAAAAGTGGGGAAAAAGACGGAAGATGCGAAAGAAACAATAAAGCTGTGAAGAACAAGGAAAGCGAACCATGTGCTACACCAAACAAAATACTTTAAATTCACAATGGACGGCAGTGGAGAAAAGAAAGAAAAATATCCCAAAATCTAACTAACCGACAAAAACTACTCAGACTGACCGCTCAGATGGCAGCTTAAATCACAAACCAACCACAAAATCCAAACTGCAGCAGCCCTGTAGGAACTTTAAAGTGTATAGTCCTCTTGCGGTCCGTCCAGCCGTCGATCAGATCAGATCGCTGACCGCCGGTAGACAGAAGAGCCGATATGTTTCCTATGGTACATTTGGCACTGGTATTTGCCTTTGGTCCAGCAATAGGCAAATAAATGTCTGACTGTTCCCTTAAAAATGTTTTAAAAAAACAACAAAAAAAGGGGGGGAAATGTGGCTCAATTTTCAGTTCCATAAACCTCCAGAGGAGGGCAGGTGGGATGGCGTGGGATGGCGATGAGCAGAGCAGAGAAGCGTTGCTGTATTTGTTTTGTTTGTTTTTAAAAACTATTTTAGCGCGTGCTGCTGTCTCTCAGAACCATCAAGTCCACCGTCCGCGGGAAACTCTTCAGCAGAGAGACGGCTGTCTCGTGCTCCATGTGTAAAAAACTATGTCCATTAGCCTGCAAGGCAAACACGCAGCACAGTCAACAGCATGTGTGTGGGTGCACGTGTGTATAGAGGTATATGTGCTGCGGCTCGTTTAAGTTTCCCATACACATGTCTATGTGTGAGTGTTTTGTGGAAGGATGGAGGGTCACTGCCATCATTATCTCAGTAACACATCACTGTTGGGAAAAAGAGAGAGAAGAGGAGGAGCTACACAGTCATGCTGTAGAGAGAGAGAGAGAGAGAGAGAGAGAGAGAGAGAGAGAGAGAGAAGGGGTAAAGACAAAAAAGGGCTTTCACATGAATTCATCCAGCTACACTGTAAGTCTGTGGAAAGAAGATGAAGGGGGAGGAGAGAGGGAAACATGAAAGGAATGGCACATGGGGGGTGAGGGAGGCTGAGCTATTACCGTAAAGCACTGACGTCTTATTTTGACCTCAATCCATCTCAATAAAATGCGTGTAGCGTGGTGCGAGAGTGCGATTTCTACTGTTGCTGTTTACTGTTTATTGATTCAATTGGACTGCTTTACATGGGAGGCGGATGTTCAATTATTATTTGGCTGATGGGGAAAACATTGCTGCGAGGCACATCAATCCAAATAACTTGTACTTGCGTACTTACATCGTTTTACTCATATTTACTTCAAATGAAACCATGTTAGATTGTGTTCATGGGTAAAAATAAATTTTAAAAAAATAACCTAGCTGCAGTGTTCAGCTACTTTCAAATCTAAGGCCTCGGCTGAAGCTATTTTATATTAAGAACAGCTTTCTAATAATGTGAAGACGTAACCCATGGATTTCTACTGATCATTGAAATTGTTTATTCAAGTGGTCGCTAGTCCTAAAACATGGACGTTTATTGACTTAATTAGAAATCATCACAAGCCACTTATATTGTACCTGATATTCAGGCTTTTTCTGACATCCTGCTTCTGGAGTTCAGTAAATAACTGTGGTCAAACAGTGAGTTTTCACTGCTTCACTGGGCGTTATGTAAGGATTAAAATTAAAATTATACGGGAGGAAACTATAAGGACGGGCATTCTCTGGGTCGTCTGGGTTGCAGACCACATAATGTAAAGCAGAATTCATCCAGCGAACATGCAGGAAGCTGACCTTTACAATGTGTAGTAGAGCACAAAGATTATTTATCATCAGATCCTGACCCATCCGCGTGTTAATGAAGTCGCTGTTTATCGCATTCGCAAATGTGCGCATTACTTCTTTTTCTGTGTGAGGCTGAAGATACTCAATTGAATTAAATTTTATTTATATAGCAACAAACCACAACAACGGTTGCCTCAAGGTGCTTTTTACTGCAAGGTTGCACTGAGACATTAATCTAACACACTTCAGATCTGTTTGAGCTCCAGAAGCTGTATTTTGACAGCCCTTTAAATTTGGTTGGTAATGGATGTAAAACCACAGATCAGTAAAAAAAAAGAAAAAATAGTTCATTGCAGTCAAACTGCTGGAAGAGCAGACACCCAACACACTTTAATTGTATATCAACCTCTCTGTAGAAATGGGACTAACAAAAGAAACAGTGTTCACTGGAAAAACTAACTTCACAGCCTTTAAAAAGTGTGCATACCCCTCATACTGGGATTCTCCCTACACATTAAGTTTGGCTCATTTCAATTCTGCTCTGTTTCATTAAAACACCAGTTTCAGTGAGGACCAGAAATATTAAACATTCACGGTGAGGACTCAGTGAAGAGCTGCAGGACAAAGTCAAAGCTTTAAACCGTGCGCCTACGCAAATTACACACTTGTTCTGATAACCTCTCCTCTTCCCATTAAACAAATTAACACTTCTAACAGCAACTATCACAGCCACACAGGGTCCAAAATTGACATGCTTCCTTTTGGTGCTAAATTCAGTGCAATTTGCAGAAAACTAAGCTGTACGTCTTAGTAGATCACATTTGTGTGATTCAATACCCTCCTCCCAACATTCTGTGCTCTGATGGCATTTCACAAGTGAACAAAACTAACACTGCACCTTTGTAGGAAATACCAACTAATAGCTATTTAAAGCAAAAAGAGGGTTTTTTTTTCCATTTGTAAAAATCTCCTGTGCCATTTTATTTATTTCCCACGCTTGAAAAACTACAATGGCGAACCTGTATATCTGCAATTACCCTACCTTTATCCTGTGTATAAGATGTCCAGTTCAACTGTTTTACATTTTATGGGATTTAAATGCTCTTTGTAATTTGCTTTAGGATGATCTCCAGTGACAGGTTCAGGTGCCTGTCAGTTTTGTTTATCCGAGTAGATTAGAAGTCAGTTCAGCTGTTTTTATGAGATTACATGTGCTCCATTTGTAACTTTTACTGCAATTTCAGCTTTTCCCATTGTCATTACAGCAATGAATAACAAATGACACATTGCTAAAAGCTACTTAAATCTGACTGTGATCTTTGACTCAAAGGCGCACGGGTGTATGTGGGGGGTGGTGCTTGATATTTTGAGGTGGCACGCACGCACACACACACATACAGGTAGAATATTTAGCAGGAAAGCCTTACACACACACACACACACACACACACACACACACACACACACACACACACACACACACACACAATCTACAGTTAACATAAAGATTCAGTAGGATGACTACACCCTTGCTTTTCACCTCACAGTTTAATAAGAAAAAAGGGTGGGGCTGGGAATGGAAGGGACAAGATGTGGATGTTTGTGATGTCTATGTGATGGCGAGTGAGCGGGTGTTACCTGCAGTATCTTGTCTCCGGGCTGCAGGGCGGAGACGGCAGGCCCGTCATGCTGTACCCTAGTAACAAAGATACCCTATAAGTCAAAATGATACACCGTTAGGACAACACAGGGACACGATGGTTTAGAATCTTTGCCTTCTCATTCTCAACTCAATATCCAACCCTCCCAATAAATAAATAAATAAATAAATCACTTTTAAATATATGGCCAGTTCATCAAAGCATTCTCTTTGTTCACAATTTGGAGAGGCATGCAAATACTGCATACATATTTTGACACTGAAACTGTTATGTTGTAAGGTGCTTGTGTTTCCTTCAGATTAGCGGCTCTCTTAAAATTTACAAACACTGGGTGATAAAGCCCTCCCGAAGAGACAAAAAAAATTTAGCAGCTCTTTTTAACAATATAGACTTGGCATATATATAAATATATAAATATATACAGTAAATATTTAAAGATTATGGGAAGAAGAGTAGACGTGGGATGGGTTTCTCACTATGGGAAGGAAGTAGGTCGCGGGCAGGGCAGAAGAAAAATTCATCCCCCATATTTTCCCTCAATAACCCAAGGCAGAGATTGTAAAAACACCAACATCTTTTCACCGAGAGCTGAAAGATGTTTTTGGACACAGAAAGTGTAGGACAATGCACCTGTATCGACTCAACACGGTTCAACAGGTTGTGTTGAACACACGGATATATTTGCCATAGAGAGGTGACAAATAGGACGTGTAGTAGTGAGAGTGCAGCAGCACCTACATACTACAGTCTGTGAGAGAGAATGCAAGAACAAACACATATATTGCATGTTAAACAATTCCACAGGGGAAGGGTTAGTTCAGTGACTCCACGTGAAAACAGTGACATTTAGTATACAGTGAGCCTCATGCATGCATATACAGATAAAATAATTTCTTCACCAGGATACAAACTGGTTTCATTTTGCCTGCAAAATGCTGTGTACGACGCCGTTATTTGTGTCCATTCTTTACGGCGTCGGCACCTCGAACGGGTACGACAGCGTGGCCTTTCTGATCTAATATGAAGCTCACTGTACTTTACAAAAAAGTTTAGTAGGGGCTAAAACTGTGTAGCATTAGTCACACCAATTAAACATTTACACACAACAGAGCAGTTGCACACAGAGCTGCAGCATCTTGCAAAATCCTTCCATCTCCAAAAAAAACTTCTACACAATCGGGAACAATATTAGTAATGTTTCACACGGGGATTTTAGACTTTTCCTTTAAACATGTAACATGTGTTTGTATCTCAGCAGCTCAGTGCGCAACAACAGTACATCTAACAACAGAAGGGACAGAAAATTGGATTTTCAAATGTTCCTGACCCAGATTTAACAAAAAGAAAACATAATAAAATCCGTGTTCTGATCCTTAAAACCTTCAGTCTTCTGTTCTTAAACCGACCCTGAGAAGCTCAAAGATCAAAGCCCAGATCCCAATCCGGTCGATACATGAACTAATTCCCTGTCTCTGCTTGCCGAGTCCTAATTAGGCAGACGTAAAACTGGCCCAGTGGCTTAGAGGGCCTCAGTGAGTCCTGTAAGTCCAACATCGAGGCTATTATCATCATTGCTTCTTTTTAGACACCTGTTGATGACTTCTGATAGATTTTTGAAAGAGGAAAAAATTTATCATCAGGTACATGAGAGCGGTACTTAAAGAGGTATATTTTGTAAACTTTCAATTATTTGGAGATCTAGCCTGGAGATTATTCTGTTTCTCTGCAAAAAACAGAGACAGATAAAGCTACATTTTTAAAGAAGGTATTTTTTTCTGTTAGGTAAAGAGTTAAAAGCAAATATAGATTTAATTATTTTGTATAGTTGTGTTATATTTGGTGGTTTTGATACCAATTTCCTACTGTACCATCTGTGATTCACCTGGACATGTGGGCATGTCCCAGACCCATCAAAGCATGAGTGCAAATAACAAGCTGTCCACCAGGGGGAGCCACAGCCCTGTGGAATAGCCACAGCTGTAGTAGGCTCTGGGGAGCCAAAACCACAGATGTATAATTTAGTAGTCAAGCTGTTTTCAAACATACAGCCCTTGTTAACTCTTTCACCTCGAGTTCATCTGAAAGCTAACACTGGCTTTAACCAAAAATAGCTGCAAACACATCAGACGACAAACAGATACACTCTCACGAATAGGCCAGAAAAGAGATTCAAAGAATAATCAAAGGCATCTGCTTCTAGTTTGAGTTGAATTTGGTGACAAATTGACGCCCGAGGTGACTACCGCTGATAAAACTCCAAAGCACCCGTTAATGGCTTCCGCTTGATGCCTCTCACGTGTGAATGAAACAACAGCGAGAACAAGGATTCAGAGGAGGATGCTTGTAACAGTTGCGGTTGTATCCCGGCACTGTAACTTTGACAGCAGACAAATATCCTCCATCTGCTCCCTCCATGTGACCCTGTGGGTTAGTTAGATAAAGCAGACATACAGTCTATATAACATGACACAGGGGACATCTAAATCAATATTTCACTTTAGAACATTTCCTTTGAACCATACATGCTGACGACTCAGTGGGAATCACTGCGAATATCCAGCAGATGAGCAGTGACTGACTGACACGTCCACTTTCGCCATTCGCCGGACGCCACAGTATGTATGGTAAAAGCAAGCGTTCGGTTCTAAAGTGAAACGTCACCAAGTGTTCCACAATGCCCACTGCTCCACACTAACTGGATAGATAACGTAACCTTATCTCGTATTCCTCTGACAAAATGTTCATCTGCACTGACTCCATTTTCTGCCCGTGTAACGCGGCATTAATAATGTACAAACTGCAGCTAGTGCAAGACCTATGGATACAAGCAGAGGAGGGAGTATTAAAATAACTGCACGAGTCAGCAACTGTTTCACCAGTTGTCTGCTTCAAAAACTAAAATGATGAACTGACAGTTTCCACATAATCAGTCTACTCCCGACTCGGAAGAAACTTCCCCGTTTGTTGCAAGGGTGCAATGGAAAGCACTCTTTCTGTGTGCTTTCTATTTATAGGGCAGTCGTCTCCTCTGTTGCTCAGAATAACAGTCAGTCAAAATCTGTCATATAACCCTGTCCTTAGATCAAAGTGGTGAACATCTGAAATCACCCACGGTGTCCCAGAACTGAGCAGCTTTCCCAAAATAGCAGTCAGAGCACCACGAGCAGCATCGCTCCTTTAGACTGACTGCAGCAGTGTGTTTCTAGGACAGACTGCCATGTGCAGCAGGCCTTGGGGAGCTGCAACCCCAACAGGCTCTCTGTCCTGGCATACACTGACAGACACTGTCAGACTCAGAAGTAGGAATGATAAGAGAGTTTGGCTTATCTTATATTTGCATGCATGTGGACATAGCTGTTTAAAGTTTGCTGACCAACCAAACAAGGAGCTTTGCCCTGGATGCTGTGCAGGTATTTAGATCACATCAAAACAACCCTAAAATTAAAGTATGTCAGACTCAAGTATCATAATCACTAGTGAGTCTAACAATGCTCAGATTTAGTTTTGGAAACACCCCCAATCACACCTTAGTGTTTCTTTACCAAATTAATAGCACAGCCCTACATGTAACATTATGCACTCAAACACACCCACAGCTAACCACGTTAAGCGGTTGCCCCACAGACAGACAAACAGACAGAGAAAGAAAACACTGCAGTAACAAGCAGCAGTTTCCATGGCAACTCTGAGGTAAAACCGGGGAGGCTGCGATTGGCTGGCAGGCCGGGTCAGGTCGTACCATGTCGGAGGGTTTGAAGGGGTTCCCCTGGCCACTGATGCCACCAGAGATACTGAAACCGAGACCAGGGTTCTTCTCTATTCTCACGCACAGCTACAGAGAGAGGAGGGAGAGATACAGGAAGAAAAGAAAAGAAAAGACAAGACAACAACTGAAAGTGAAATACAAAGTTGTGAAAAATCACCGCACAGACAGACAGTGACCAGACAACATGTGGAAGTGCGCTCGTGTGTGACGGGCAATATGTTTTGGCACCTATGCTGTATTGGAGGTCTTTTATGGAGCAACAGCTGAGGCACTGAGATCTTTGCTTTTTGTTTAGATCTTCAGGTTCCCACCTCAACTGGCACTCTAATCTCATGCTTTGAAATGTCTAATCTAATTTAATCCCATCTCTGTCACTTTTTAAAATGTTTCAGCCCAGGCTGTTGCAGTCAAGTGGCTAAAATTGCATTTAGAAGCATGAGATATCTCAAGATTTCCCCCTTTAGTTGACTGCTGCCTTGTATTGGTCTAATCCAAGAGCAAAGCAAGGTCTGCAGTTTAAAAGTTAATCTTGTACGGGCGGGAAAATTGCAATTTCCCAAATGGCCAGTTGAGGCTGGCTCCAAAAGTGAGTAAATTCCCCATGGATTCCAATGTTGGCCTAGTTTATATCAGAAAAAAAAAAACATGTTTACAGCCTGTCAAAAGCTACACATCTAGACTTGGTTTTTGGTTCTGGTCAGCCCATCCAAGTCTGTAAATCTGTAAATTAATATTTCAGCATCTTGTTTTTAATTGTAATTAGCACAAACTAGCAGCCACTAGTAGGTATTTGTATGATATACACATCAAATCTTTGAATAAACCTAGCTAGTCTGTGAGAGAACACTAACTAGTGTTAGCTGATAAGTTAGTGTTCCACCCTTTTGGTTTCATCCAAAGAAAGGTGGCGAAGGATGGCGCCGTAATCGTCAAGCTTCAACACAGAACTCCAAAAAACCACTGTGTGATGCCACAGGGGCAAAGTCTAGCTTTCTTTTTATTAACAGAGTGAGTGCTACTGTGAAAATGTAACTCCGGTAACTATGGTTATATCTGGTATCAATAAATTCTCCTTGCGAAACTGAGCATCTAATCTGAACCCTCCGTGTCCTCCTATTAATGAAACTGATGTAAACAAGCACTAATCGCTCTATGAGAGATTAGTTTGCGGGTTAGTTACCAAACAGCGGATCATGGAGATTGAGGGGAACTATTTTTCCAGTAAAGATAGAGCTAAACAAAGCTGAAATTAGTTACTGAGAGGTAACCCTACATGCAGGAGCATATTTATTCCATCAAAGCATTCACATTTACTGCTACGGAAATATCCCTTCCCCTATACTGCATACGTAATAGTAGTATAAGTAATACTGTATATAGTAATATTAGAAGAGCCCATTTTTGAAAAGACCTCCAATATTGCTTTTGGTGTGGTTGGTGCAGGCAGACACATGAACAGACAGACAGACAGATACCTGCTCCTGAAAACCATCCGTGCTCTTCTGGCCTTTAGTCTGCAACAGGCAGCGAGCGCTCTGAGGCCGTGGGTTGGTGTGGGTGGTCATAACGACCTGGTTGCTATGGCCCATGCCCTGGTTGACATGGTACTGAGGATTGGTAGCGGGCTGATGGGAGGTGTGAGAGGTATGGGGGTTGTACTGGGGTTGGTTTCCGGATTGGGACAGGGCCATAGGCAGACCACCGCTGGGGTAGGCCTGTCCAGGGGCTGTATGGAGAAAAACAGGCTGGTAGCATCTAACTCTAAAACAAAGCTTCTAAAATAGATATGTGTACATGCTGTTAATGTGAGGCCCATGGATTACTGCTGCTAATCAAGATTTCTACATTCTTGCTTAAAAAAGTCTCCTTGTGAACATTTATAAATAGAAATAAAATGATTTTATTGCCAATACCCTGGGACATGTTGCCTTGGTACTGTCCCGGCCCCCCAGACGGAACCACTGACAGCTGCATCCCTTGATTGTATTGGCCTCCTTTGTTCATCATCCCATCGTAGCCCTGCTGACCCACCACACGATGAGGTGTAGTGGCCGAGGAGGAGGAAGAGGAAGTGACGATCATGGTGTTGTGTGATTGATGGGAAGGGTTATGGGAATGGGCGCTCTGTGGAAGGAGAGCGGGAATACATGTAACGTGTGATTAAGAGTAATTGCACAAATAGTTATCTTTATCACTGAGAAGATGCTCAGCATAAAAACAGAGATGAGATGCTTCACTGAGATGTGAACAGGTCTCACCTTTTTTAACAGGTTGTCAGGTGGGACGTCCCTCCTGCCTAGTGAATAGGGAGCCCACTGGTTGCTTCCTGACACCCCCTCCTGGTCATTGTCCAGCACGCCACCCTGCTGAGACGGGGTCTGAAAGAGACAAAGTGGTCATTACTGACAATGAACATTAAACTCTAGCTACCCCAGTCATGTCTTCCTATTATCTCCTGGAGTTTCAGACAGCTCATCTGAGATTCAGTTGGAAGAATGAACAGAGCTGGAACAGATTTTTCTCCTTCGAGATGAAGTCATGTTAGGCGGTGATAAAACCTGTGATATCGTGCTCAACGTGAACAGATTGTTTTTATGATTCCCCCTTTTTCCCAAACCAAAAGCCCCCCTAAAAACCCGCTTAAATGAGAGGAGTTTTTCAGAAAAAACCTTGAAAAATTGTAACACAAAATGCCAATGGAGTCTAAGTAAAATGCCCTTCAAAATAAAAGTAACACATTTCAACAGGCGTTAATTTTACTTAGACTCCATTTCCATTTTGTGTAGCACTTTTCCCCAGTTGTACTACTTTTGCAGACAAATCACCATCTTCCATATAAACTGCTGGCAAACGATGGCAACCTGCAACCTATTTCAACCAGTGACTGGCAGCAACCTCCTACAAATACTCGAGAAGTGACTGCAGAATACACAGTTTTTCTTAGTGACCAACTGGTGGTTGCTAGATTGTCACCATCTGGTCCCCAGGCCTGTGTGACTGAAGCCTAAATGAGCCGTGCCCACATCAAACCACTGAGATATTCACAGAAATAGCGACTGAAACTTTAAAAAGTTTGAAATAGCAATTTGGTCTATTGCCATTTCAGATACTGATGTTTATAGTTTATATTGGGGTTTTTTTGCTGTTGCAAAGAAACAAAGAATGTGTCTTTAAAAAAAGTACTTGTTTTCACCTTCTAAGACATCATCAGCGATGGCTCCAACCCTAACTATAGCCCCCCCCCCCCCCCCCTTTTTTTTTTAATTTTTTTAAAAAGAGTCAATTCTATCTGTCTCCAAAATATAGAGTAAATATAGACTCATGAGTGCTAGGCTATCACCTAGCACTCATGAGTCAGACCTTAGAGGGTTAAAGTCATTCTGCCCTTCCTCTGGGCCTCTAAACCAGTCCAAAACCGATAATTAATGATTATCAGAAAATCAATGGGCACTACATTCAGAAGATGTCAGCTTCATAAGGCTGATGTGATATTGAAACAATATATTGGTTTATCCCTGGAAAAATAACCTGAGTAGTAATCTGTTTGTTTTCCAGAGTTTAGTGCCACTTCGTGGAGAAATGACAGCGATATTAAAAGCTGGTAACAGCTAAGCTGGCCTAAGATGATTGAAAACGCTGTAAATGAGGAATGCCTAACATGTGTCAGACAAAATTTGACAGACAGACTGTGACTGCTGCAAGAAAGAAAAAACAAGTTTCTGTTTGTTGTTATGGTAAGTGACATATTTCAAGTTTTAAATCCTTTAAAACAAGCCACCACCAGGCTGCCACACTGGGCACTGAATGATTTCAAGTCATGCTGAGAAAAAAAACAAAAAAACCCACGGGATTTTAATGGCTTTCTCCAATTCTTATTGTTGGGTTGTAGACAGGGAACATATAACAGTGACTAAAATAGATTGCATGGTCATTGTTTTGTTTAAATAATAGTTTGTATTAGCGGCGAGAATGTAAAGAGGGAGTAGCTGAAGTTGTCTTTAATCATATACTGTAAGCATCAGTAACATTGTTCTTGGAGGGATACTCACAGCGTTAGCAGACGGAGGTGGAGGTAGTGGCAGCCAGCGGCCAGCAGAGGGCTCATGCTTAGTGTTATTGTAAAGGTTAAAGTTCAAAGTGCTGCTGCGCCCCTGGCCGTGACCCCCGCCCTGACAGAGCATGCCCAGCGTGAGCGTGTTGTGCTTTAGGACACCACTCTGATTGGAGAAGACAACATCACACGACATGGGTGAATGTGGGGAGGGGGGGAGGAGGAGGAAGGGGCGGAGCCAACACAGCGGGCTGTAGCATGGCGACAACACACTGTGAGCTCCACAAACAAACAAACAACAATAACACTGATAATAACAGATACAACAACAGCAACAACAACAAGAGTGCAGAGCTGCTGAAAGCACAGAGAAATGTTAGCTAGTGATCGGTCAATACACACAGAACAGTGCGTCATACAGGCAACAACAGGTGGATCAGTTCATTCCAACATTTGTATGTAAGGCTTTTAGATTAGCTGTCGCGTAACATATCTGACAAACAATTAAACCAAACCTATAACCAAAAGACTTCATTTTTGATGATGCATCAGGCACCGTGTGATGGGTTTGGTGGATCATATTGTTTAGATTCTGCAGGTTTTTATCTTTTTTTCATAACTGCACGCTCCAGACCTCCTCCCTAGCATGTCTGATTGTCCTGTCTGCTGAGGTACTGCTTCTCAGTAATTAGTTTGACATTTTCAAAAATAGGCTCATTCGCTTTCTTGCTGGGAGTTAGATGAAAGGACTGATAGCACTCTCATGTTTGCAGGTAAGTATAAAACTGGAGGCCAAAGAAAGATAGAAATCCAGAAAACACCATTCAACAGCTCAATCCATCCTCAGTGCTCAAAATGTGAGAATTTGATTGGATTACTTTGCCTTTAGACAGTTTAAGCTGCACTTCAAGTCTGTAGCTTTTTATTTATCAATCTAAAGTATAACTGAGCTGTCACGAAAGTATTTTCCTAAATGTTACTCCTTTGCAGTGATACTATTGCACGATCCTTAACATGTGATTGTGCAAAACAAACAAAAAGGTGAAAATACAGTTTTTTTTCAGCGCCATTAAAATCCTAATATGGAGACGATCCTGCTGACTTTTATTTGTTCACAAAAAGAAAGACGATTTGAGGACACGACAAAAGATCAAAATATTTATCACAATACAGAATTTACTGCGCTGTCTGTCGTAGTGAGTTTGTGGTCGGTCAGGCTGACAGAGTGACGGTGTGAAGTGGAAACACATGAAGCCAGACATGAATCTCGTTAACCTTACAACACAGACTTGCACAAATACACACAGGGAGGGCTTCCGAATGCTTTCTATGTGTACGCGTGTTTCTCTCTTACGTGTGTGTGCACTGCACTGACATACCCTGTCCAGTCGTTTCGCCTCTATGTGCCTGAGTAGCTGTTGCCTCCAGTCGGCAGGCATCTTGGAGGTGATGTCTTCAGGTTTCTGGGGTACAACAGGTCTTACTTTGATGGTGTCATCGGGTGGCTTCTCGGGGCAGGTTGCCAGGGTGTAGTCAGGTGGCATCTTCTCTAGCAGGGCGGCCATGGTGGGACGGGCAGACACCGGACGTGCCTGAACACAAGGGAGTTAATATTTAAACATAAAAATGTACAAGGTTCATAATTAACAAGTGTTCATATTGGAACATTTTGTGGATAAAAAGCTAAATGCAAGACGGAGACCAAGTGTCAGTTTATCAAGTGGCAACAAATTAGTGTTTTTTAGGTATTAAATGACATATGTAATGCTATTTATGATGCTTACAGCTTGTTTCACTCCCACAAAGTGGTTTAAGGACTTAAATAAACAACAGACTAGTACCACTGGATGTTCCTCAGAAGGACTAGAACACTTAAACTGCTGTTTTATTCTGCCAACCACTTGCAATCACAAAAGGAAAGACAGTGTTGGTCAGTTGTTTAAATCAGTATCAACCCTACAGCATGTTACTAGTTCTGTGAGTGTGTACAGATAGGTTTTTGTGTCAATTGTTACTTTACGTGTACTAAAAAGCAGGAAGGACTCAAAACTCAATGCAAAACATTTAATGTATAATAGTCTCACTGTTTGCTTTCTTAGTTTAGCATCGATTTGCGATGGACTGGCAACCTATCCAAGGTGTGCCCTGCCCCTCATCCAATTACAGCTGGGACAGCTTCCAGTCCCAGTATGACCCATAAGAAATTATCACTAAAAACACAGTACTTCTGAGACTAATCGCTATCTGCTTTAAAGGTGTCTTTGGGTGTATGTGTGTGTACATGTGTGAGTGGATAAGTGGATCGATGGACAGACGGAATTACTTTGAAAGGTGATCCAACCGGCAGCTGTTATATTTCAGTCTGGATCAATAGGTGGTCTGATCAACTGAGTGATACTGCTGCTGTTTAGCAAAGCTGGAAATATTACTAATAGCGATCAATGTGATTGGGTCACATGGCACATGTGAACGAAGATAACACAACAGCGATGCAAACATTACACCAGCTGCCTAAAGGTGAGGCTCTTTGTGTAACAGCTGGTGTGTTTTCCAACCTTCAGTTTTGAGTGTTGGCTAATGATGGCAGGAAAAAGACAGCGGCCACAAGCGCTCTATGTAAGCCCTTACGTTCATTCCCATGCCCAGCTTCTTCTTGTTGAAAGGTGCCAGATGAAGTGATCTGCACATCTAATCAGTATGCTGCTGGACACTTCACTGTGACTAATTTGGGAAAGTCTAACTTGAGGGAAATCCAGAATAGCCTGAAGGGATTATTTATGGACGAGGGATCGCCTTCAGAGATATGACTGAGGCAAAGGACACCAGTGATATGCCTCTTAGTTCGCTACTACAAAAACCTGAACCAGAGTACCTATAAGAAAATGGAAGTGAAACAAAGCTATAATTCTGCATCCTCAAAGAGACGACATAAAAGCAGGCATATTAAAAGCAGGGCAGATTATTCTGCTGTGTTTCTGTGTTGTAACTGAATCACTGTGGCTTTTGACTGCTGACCACACAAAACAAGATATTTGAAAATGTCAGGATGGGATTTTGAAAATGGTGATCTGCCCCTGTTATTGTTTTAAGGCATCTTTAAAGAAGGCAAGTGATACTTAAGTGAACAAAAAGAAACTGGCAAATTTGCCTGTAAGGAAAATAACTGTTAGTTAGAGCCATTATGTTATAACTGTAACATGACTCTTTCACTTTAATACTGCCTCTTTTTAAAGGGCTCAGTTAAGTAGAAACATAAACACACAGACAAACAGTGTACCTGAGATGCTCCGTAGGTCTCGGTGCTGTAACTTCTGGCAGACAGGGGACGCCGCTGAGTCAGGCTCTTGGTTGGATAACCAATCATGGGCTTCTTCTGCTCCTGGTAAGTGGGGTAGTCGTCGTCATAACGACCGTTTCTCTTGTTGTGCAGCATCTGACTCTGGTTGTCGGCCATATTACTCATCGCGGAGTGCTCCATGGGAGTGGAGTAGACAGCCCGGCCATAAAGAGGGGGATCCACCTGAGGGTCACAGATGGGAAGTGAGTGGGAGTTTAAAAAAAACAAAAGTATGAGCTTTCATCCTGGCCTCAAATAAATGCATGGGGATGGGGATGACTTTCAAGTAGAGCCTTAACAAAAACTAATTTTGGGTCTTAGGGAATAAATAGTGTTTGAAAGAAACACATTTCTATGATTTACTTTACATTTCAATAAAGTACATGAAAGGGAAAATCACATCCATTTATGGAATATGAGCATTACTTGTTTTGTTGTGCTTACCTGTTGTCTGTACTGAGACTCTTGGAGCGCCTCCTGCTGAGCTTCATGAACCCGTCTGAACAAGGCGAGCTCCGTAGAGCTCACCAGTGAGTCCGCTCTTCTTAGAAATCCTGGTCTGGAGCGCTGACTTGGGATTGGCTGCTGCTGCTGGCTGGGCGGACCATCTTGGTTGATTGGCGACTGGGGGAAAGAAAACATCTCCAAGGGTGGATATGCACGATACCGAGGGCTCACTAGCTCTTTGGGTAGTGTCTTCCCTGGTTGGTTGAGGTACTCCAAAGCCTTCGATGAGTGGTTGACATAATCTGGTGTGTTTGGGAAAGGGGGAGGGACCCGGCGATCCATGGTCACCTGATTGGTAAGAACAGAATTGTTTGTTTAACTTTGTATTGTTTGGTTTCAATCAGATTATTTTAGTTTTATTGTGTATGTCTAAAAACGTAATATATGAGCGCTACCAATGGTTCACAACTCCATCGAACCTGCGGGTTGTAGTTGTGGTCAAAGTGGTAAGCCTTTTGTGGGATGGCAGGTTTTTGGTTCTGTCTCTGGTTTTGGTCGCCAGATCCGTGTCCGGGGTATCCCATCTCCTCATCTAACATGGGGGCAGACTGTGACCGTGACATGTTGGTCTGCTCCATAGAACCGGGGAGCTCT
The DNA here is from genome assembly GCF_057381915.1 of Diplotaxodon limnothrissa. Lineage (NCBI taxonomy): Eukaryota > Metazoa > Chordata > Actinopteri > Cichliformes > Cichlidae > Diplotaxodon > Diplotaxodon limnothrissa. The sequence goes on along the minus strand of NC_140612.1, from coordinate 9,167,878 downwards.
GGACGGTCCAAACTAGTTTGCTGCTCAATGGATGAACTATAGCTGTCCATGGGAATGCTGCAGAGGAACGTGGCATCATTAGAAATCAACTTCAGTAGCTGCAATCGAGCTTGAGCTTTCTTTAAGAAGAATCAGAACAATATCTACCTGTAGACCTTGTAGGAGCCAATGTCAATCTCGTCTATGCTCTGTGACTTCTTAAACTTGGATCTCGTCTCCTTCATCATGGGGGACAGGCGATCTGAGCTTTTACTCATCACCACGGTCACCTTGTTGACCCCGCCTACACTGAGCTGATCCTTCCTGTTTTGCTCCCCCTCATTGTCGTGATATGTCCAGCTGCCGGGCAAAGGCACTGTGCTTTGCTGAAGCCTTGGGGGAAGAAATAATCAAGGATTATGAGTTGATGATAGGGATAAGTGTTTTTCAATTATGAAGCACAGAAACAAGCTGGATTAGAGGAGTGTTACAATAGTAGAAACTGAATTTTTTGACTAATGCAAATTACTTCCACACCATCGGTCAGTTTCTTGTGACGCAGCTGCACCAAAATTTGAGACTAAGGCTACAGCTCACAATTATTAGAAATTAACGTTTTTTTTTAACTTTCTTTGGCATATCAAAATGACCTTGCACTGTCCCCAGAAATACATTTTATAGTAACATAAAACTAAGAAATGAAAACTGAAATGCTTTCACAATCTCAATTTAGTGACACTTTGGTGTTTTTGCATTGCAACAAAACTAAGTTAAGTAAGTAAGATAAGATAAGATAAGATAAGATAAGATAAGATAAGATAAGATAAGATAAGATAAGATAAGATAGAACTTTATTAATCCCTCGGGTGGGTTCCTCTGGGAAATTCGATAAGTAAGCTGATTTGTTATTTTATTGATGTGCAAATAAAAACAGTCACAGCTGTAAAACTTTCAAATCAACGGCTTTAGTTATAACAGCTCTGATATGTTTATTTACTAAAAAAAACCCAAAGACTGCACTGTAAACAGGATTTGAGACCTGCAAACTCTTGGAATTATTAAGCTTTCCCAATAAAATTATGTATTTCAATTGTAAATGACCGTCAGTCACTTACCTTGGATCCATGTCCTTGCGATCAGGATTGGGGCTGGAAGTAGGTGTAAGGTCCAGCTTGGAAGGAAAAGCGGTTCTGTCCTCCAGGGGGCTCGGGGTCCTGGTCCAATTCTGCCAGGGATTCTGGGAAGGATGTCCGGAGGATTGCGAGTCATTGTCCTGGTTTGGTCGTTGGTTGCCGTGGAAGGGGAGCGTCTGGGTGTCCAATTCCAATGGGACCCCTACAATTCGGTCTTGCCTAAGGAGGGGGCGGCGGCCGTGTGTTGATGAGCTGCGAGGCTTAGAGCCCAGCGGAGGGTTTCCCTGACTGGTGGTAGATGAAGGAGGATCCAGAGAAGACTCCTCTGCATCGAAACCCGTGTTGTCGTAGTGAGGTGCGTCAACCCAGTCAAAAGGCTCACTAAGTGGACGCCGATCCCCACGTTGCTGCAGGGTTCCTGATGGAGGAGTTTCTCTCTGAGACAGCAGGGGCTTGGAGTCAATGGGCTTGGGAAATGACTGGGCAAGTCTACAAAGACAGAAAATATCAATCACTGATTATACTGTGGGAGAAAAACCAAGAAGATCAAAATTGCAAACAGGCGACATGCCACGTGGATGTGTGTTGCACATTCAATCAGAGACAATGAGCTCAGAGGACAGATCAACTTTCTCTCCCTTTCTCTCTGATGTCTGTCACACCCATTAGGCCAGAAACCATGTTTGTGTTAGTTATTGTTTACAAGAGAACACATGCCTTCAAACTCCCTCGCTACTACTTACAGACTGCAAATATCATGTTCCACAAGTAGAAATAAAATACTGCAGTTGTACCTCACTTCAGGGCATGTGGATTAACAGATTTAGTGTCAAACAATACTAAAACCAGCTATCTGGTTATATCAGTGACAGATATTTTATTGTTACTGCCATCCAGTCTGAACAATATGATTGAGACTACACTGACAGTGTCGTAAATATGACAGGCAGACTAAGATGACATGTTTTTTTTATAGCTGTAACATTTCTGATTAGAACTCAAAACTGTCCCAAAAAGTTTTCATAACATTTTTATCCCTTTCTAACCAACATCATCAAGTGCACTGCACCCAGACTTAAAACTTCAGGAGACAGCCCAAACCTTTTTATTTGCTTTTCTAATGCACTGGGGCAAAAAAAAAAAAAAAAAACCTCCTCTGGATAGTAACATGACTGAAGCTCAGACCAGACAGCTTTGAAGCTGAGAGAGAAAATCCTAAAGAGAAGTCTGCAGTGTTCCAGTGAGCCTCTCTGACCTTGACAGAGCAAGCAGGAAGATGGATGTGACAGATTACAGATGGAGAGAAACTGAAGTGGGGTTACAATTGAAATGTACAAGAGATGACGGACAGCAGGAGGGAGGAGTCATGAAACGGGCGTGCGCACCTGTTGGTCCAGTGCGTCTGAGGGGCCTGGTCCTTGCTGGGAGGCGGTAGGGCGGGATTGTGGGGGTGTCCGTGCGACAGCGTGTGTGAGCGCGTATTGCCGGGCGGGTTGGAGGAGCCCGAGGAGCCCTGTGAGGGAGAGTAATCGGAGTAGGTGGCCGATGAGCCGCTGTGGTTCAGACAGTGGAGTTTATCAACCTCTTCATCTGTAGACTCTGGACAGACAGAAGCAGACACACAGCACGTCCTCTTTGTGATCAACATCATTATATTTTTGGATTTTCCATTGAACTTTTGTTCTTCATGTTATTCATTTTCAACTTTTGCTTTCTATTGCATTTTGGTACCAGAAGCTTGCTTCATGTTAGTTTTCTTTCCTTAAATTTCGATTCAGTACAGCATAATCACACTATTTTTGTATTATTGTTAGTTAACTATATTAAACTTATCTTTACTATATTGCTAATTGAAAAAAAATGACCAAATGAAGCTCAAAACCAGTTTTGGCAGATATACTTTAAATTGTTTTGGGAGCACTGAGGGTGAGCACTGCGGTATACCGCCAGTACATGTTTTCTGCAACTATATCTATGTCACTCCCATGCTGCACCTTTCTCTGGCCCCTTACATGTACCACCCAATTGCTACAATTACAGATCAGGCTCCACTCCATCAGGTGACCGATTGAGCAGTATCTAATGTCCTCTGGGTCCGACCTATTCTGAGTTTTTGTCCCCCAATTTAATTACCTGGGAATTCAGCCAATGCACTTTAACCTCCTAGGACCTGGCATCCACATATGTGGACATCACATTTTGGGTTGTTTAGAGCAAAATACAAAATGTTGCTCTACAAGGGCCTGATTTCCACTTACGAGGACGTTATACTGCCACTGTTCTATCAAAATTTAAAATGAATATCCTCATATGTGGATCTCAGAAACAAAAATCAGATAAAAAAAAAAAAATCTGGTCATTCTTTGTTTTTATATTCATCAGGACCCAATCAGCCCAAATAGCAAAGAAAAATTGAAAATGCATGGCATGAAAGAGTTCTTATCTTAAGAGATTAATAAGGACTTTGATTGTTTATTCCAACAGAATCACTGCCCCAAACACCTCCCCCCTCCCACACCACCTAAAAATAAATAAAATACCAGCAAAAAGAAAAGCAAACCCTTATAAAGAAGGAAAAATATTACTATTCCAGCCAAACAGCAAAACTTTTAAATGTGGACTATTAAACATCAGGTAACTCTCTTCTATGTCTCTGTCAGTACATGAGTTGATCAAAATATTGATGTATTTTGCTTTACAGTAACCTGGTCACAGCACGATCTTGTACTGACATGTGGTATAGACACAGTTTTTTGCCTGAGAATCCTAATAACATTTCATTTTACAATAATGGACTACAGAGCACCAGAAAAACAATTTCAAAGGACTAGACGTCTTTCTGAAAATGTTCTGATGAGATTGTAAAAAGTGCTCCCTTCATTTTTATCTTCTTCTTTGTTTTACACCATTTTGTCTTTATTTATTCATTCATTCACTTGGTTATTATTAAACTCTGGCTTTTTTCCCCACTGTGTGTTCTTTGTCCTGCCTCACTCAACTCACCCCAACCGGTCGTGGCAGGTAGCTGCTTCTCCCTGAGCCTGATTCTGCTGGAGGTTTCCTTTAAAAAGGAAATTTTCCTTCCCACTGTTGCCAAGTGTTAACTTATAGGGGCTTGTCTGATTGTTGGCTTTTCTCTGTATTATTGTAGGGTCTTTACCTTACAATATAAAGCAATTGAAAAGAATTCTTCAATGTAACGTGCCAACACAACGCAGAGCAGCGTCCTAAACTTTACTCCCACAGAGGTTTATTATCTTGTTGTTAGTGTCATACATCCTCACTGCCTGGATGTATGAAACAGGAACAACACTGGGTTTAGTTCCAGCACTGTAGCCAGGCTGACAAACAGTGCTCCTTTGACTTTAACTAGTAAGGACTTCATGAATTTCTTCATAAATAAAATTTTAATCATTAGGGGAAAAAACTTCATAGCCCTCATAGCCGTCCCAAGGACAAATGATTACGTTCACTAATTTTAATAACTGTGGTGATTTATTTCTCTCTCCTATCAATCTTTCTGAAATAATAATAATGCCTTCCTTTAAATCATCATCATGTCTATTACACCCAATTCCTACAAGGCTGTTAAAATAAGACTCACCATTGATTCATTCTTACATTTCAAATACCAATCATTATATTTCTATTAACTAGCTACATACCACGGGTTTTTAAGGTATTTATAATTAAACCACGACTTAAAAACCCTTTACTTGATCCAGGTGTCTAAGCTAATTATAGGCCGATTTCTAATCTTCTTTTTTTTTTTTCAGAAAAATCTTCAAAGAGCAGTTGTAAAATGGCTGGGTCATCATTTGCAGAGGAATGATCTTTTCAAGAAGTTTGAGTCAGGATGTAGAGTTCACACTAAAACAGAAACAGCACTAATGATGATTATGAATGACATTCTGCCCTCTGACAGTGGACTCATTTCTGTGTTTGTCCTGTTAGACCCCAGTGTTTACTACAGAGACTAGAATACACTGTTGGTATTAAGGAAAATACACTGTACAGGGAGTGCAGAATTATTAGGCAAATGAGTATTTTGTCCACATCATCCTCTTCATGCATGTTGTCTTACTCCAAGCTGTATAGGCTCGAAAGCCTACTACCAATTAAGCATATTAGGTGATGTGCATCTCTGTAATGAAAAGGGGTGTGGTCTAATGACATCAACACCCTATATCAGGTGTGCATAATTACCGTAATTGTCGGGCTATAAGCCGCTACTTTTTGCACAAGCTTTGAACCCTGCGGCTTTTAGTCAGGTGCGGCTTTTCTATGGATTGTCCATGATTTTTGTCATATTGTAAGACGATTTGCTTTATTTGTTCCGCTGTTGTACGGCACTACGTTGCCTGGCGGAAGGATCGGGGTTCAAGAGTGGTATGTTGGTCACATGTCCGTCCGCCAGGCAACGTAGTGCCGTACGAAGTAGCACGAAAAGCAAACTTCAAAGTAGCGCTACGCGTTCAGCGGGAGGCGTAGATGATGAGCGGCGATAAACTTGCGAAAAGCAAGTTATGCTCAACTCCACCAGTGGATTCTGACAGCGTGGAAAAGTGTGAAAACATCCACGATCACCAACGGATTTCTAAGGGCTGGACTGATGATGGAGAGGAGGACACCGCCACGGCCCTTCTGAGGGTGTTCGACTCTGACACTGACAACGAGGATTTCTTTGGTTTTGAAAGTGACAACGAAGGAAAGAAGCTGAGAGTGGATGACGAAGCCATCCTGAGCCTGTTCGTTTCCAACACTGGAGAAGAGGACTTTGGTGGTTTTAGTGGGCAGGAAGAAGAGAAAGATGGTGGTGAATGACTGACTTTTCTTCTTGTTAAAGCCGTGTCACTGCACCTGAGCCTAAAAGGTGGTCTGAATCTATTTTTCTGGTGTGCTGTAGGTTATTGTTATGTACTACATTTGTTACTCGTTTATGAAGCACAGTACATGTTATGTTGTGGCAGGGATTTGTCCACCAGGGGGCAACGGTGGTTGGGGAGCTTTCAGTCTGTGGGGGTGCATGCCCCGGTTCTCTTAATAAAGAAGCAACTGTGAGCTAAACATGGTCTCCGTGGTTCCTTGGTCTTAGGATATCACATATGGCGACGAGGGTAAAAGCCAGGTTTTGCTGTGAAGTTACACCGTGCTAAGTGACTTATGAACTGAGGTTGGCAAGTGGTACAGCGCTAGTATCTGTGGGAAGTGGAGCGTAACCCTCGGTGTGGAATAATGGCTACCACTTTGGGCTCGGTGGCACCGTTCGACAGCGAGCTGCAATCCTGGGAGGAATATTGTGAGATTTTGGATTACTTCTTTGTGGCGAATGATATTAAGGAGGAGGAGAAGAAGCGAGTGGTACTGTTGAGTTGCGTGGGCGCACAGACCTATGCCCTGATTAGGAACCTACTCAGTCCGGTCAAGCCAGGGGATCGTTCTTATGCTGAGTTGGTGGGATTGTTGAACAATCATTTTCACCCTAAGCCGAGTGAAATTGTGCAGCGGTGGAAGTTTAACACACGGAATAGAAGGCCGGAGGAAAGTGTGGGCGATTATGTAGCGGAGCTGAGGAAGCTCGCACAGGACTGTAACTTTGGAGACTCCCTGACGGTGATGCTGCGGGATCGTTTAGTATGTGGAATAAGCGACGACAGAATACAGCGCAGATTGTTAGCAGAGGATTCGCTAACATTTGAAAAGGCGCTGAAGTTTGCTCAAGCAATGGAGGCTGCTAACAGAGACATTGTGGATTTGAAGAGCATGACAGAACAGTCGCGATTCACTAAAGGATTAGGAGCCGTGAACAAGATGGAGGACGGCGGCTCGACGTCACAACAGGTTGTCAGGAAGTGCTACAGATGTGGAGGGCTAAATCATGTGGCCAAGGACTGCAGGTTTGTTTCAGAAAAATGCCACAACTGTGGAAAGGTGGGACACATAAAAAGGGTTTGCCGAATGAAAATGGAACAAAAAGGAGGGCGTGGCAGACAAGGTAAACAAGCCCATTTCTTGGAAGAGGAGAATGTGGAGAGTGAGGAAGAAGGAGCTGAAATGCACCACATAAAGGCAAGTATGTATAATGTGCATGAGGAGATTAGCATCCCAAGGGAAGAACCCATCAGACAGAAGCTAAAAGTAAATGGACAGAATGTGACATTTGAAGTAGACACAGGCTGTGGTTACACTATCATGTCGAAGGAGTCATTTAAAAAACTTTTTGAAGGCAGTAAGGCGCCCAAAGTAAGCAAGTGTGGAATCAAACTGAGAACGTATGGAGGCCACAAGGTACCCGTGTGGGGAGCAGCCCAAGTGCAGGTGGAATTCAGAGACAGTAAGAAAACACTGGATGTGGTGGTGGTTGAAGGGGCTGGAACTAGTTTGATGGGTCGGGGATGGATTAAGGCCCTCCAATTAGACTGGCAACCTGTACATAAGATAGAAGGCGGAGATGATGCCTTACAGCGGATACTGGCCAGACATGAAACAGTGTTTAAGGATGAGTTGGGAACGCTGAAGGGGTTTGCAGCAAAGATACATGTAGCCAGTGATGCCAAACCATGCTTCTATAAGCCCCGATCAGTTCCGTTTGCTATGAAAAAGAAAGTGGAGCAGGAACTGGAGAGACTGTTGGAGGAGAAAATCATCCAACCAGTGAAATTCTCAGAGTGGGCCGCACCCATTGTACCCATACTAAAGCCAGACTCCAGCGCCAGAATTTGTGGTGACTACAAACTGACTGTTAACAAGGTGTCGCCTGTAGAACAATACCCCATTCCACGAATGGAGGACATGATAGCGGGGCTGGCGGGAGGAGAAAAATACACCAAGTTAGATATGAGTCACGCATATCAACAGGTTGTACTTGATGAGGAATCTAGAAAGTATGTCACAGTGAACACACACAAGGGTTTGTTTACATACACCAGGTTGCCATTTGGTGTGAGTTCAAGTCCTGCCATTTTTCAGCGCACCATGGAGAGTGTGTTGCAAGGTCTGACTAATGTCGCAGTGTATCTGGATGACATCATCCTGACGGGAAAGAATGACAAAGAACATCTTCAAACACTGGCTGGAGTGCTGCAGCGCTTGGAGGAGGCGGGCCTGCGCTTAAAAAGGAGCAAATGTCAATTCATAGAGAAGGAAGTGACATTTTTAGGACATCGGGTGGATAAGACCGGTTTACATCCAGTGCCGGCAAAAATGAAAGCAGTGCAGGAGGCGCCACCCCCAAAATCAGTGACAGAGCTCAAAGCTTATTTGGGGTTGTTGAACTTCTATAATAAGTTCTTGCCAAACTTGTCCACACTGTTGGCCCCACTGCACAAGCTTCTGAGAAAGGGGGAACCATGGTGTTGGGGACCAGCACAGGAGAAGGTTTTCGGCAAATCAAAGGAACTGTTGCAGTCAAGCAGTGTATTGGTACACTATGATGAGCAAAAGGATTTAATTCTTTCTTGCGATGCGTCCCCCTATGGAGTGGGAGCAGTACTAGCTCACCGCATGCCAGATGGTCAGGAAAAACCCATTGGGTTTGCATCACGTACCCTGAATGCAGCAGAAAAGAACTACTCACAGCTGGATAAAGAAGGATTGGCTGTGATATTTGGTGTACAGTATTTTCATAAGTACCTGTACGGCAGGAAGTTCATGATTATCACGGATCATAAACCATTGATAAGTTTGTTCCATGAGTTGAAGGCCGTCCCTCAGATGGCGTCACAGAGGATCATGCGATGGGCAGTGTTATTAAGAGCCTATGAGTATGTCATTAAATACAGAGAAGGCAAAAATAACAGTAATGCTGATGGTCTGAGTCGTCTCCCTCTTCCAGAGAACCTCCCTAAAGAGGTGGCAGCTGAGGACCAAGTGTTGATGGTAGATCAGGACCAGGAGGGCGTGATGACATCTGAGCAGCTGCAAAGATGGACAACCAAAGATCCCATACTCTCCAGAGTGCGTGAGTATGCTATGAGAGGATGGCCCACTACGCAGCATCCTAATTTTCAGCCCTACAGACAGAGACAACAGGAGCTGAGTGTGCAGGATGGGTGTGTGCTGTGGGGGGCGAGGGTGGTGATACCAGAACGAGGTCGACGCCCCCTTTTGGAACAGCTACATCAGTCACACCCAGGAATGAGCCGCATGAAGGGCCTGGCCAGAAGCTACATGTGGTGGCCGCATATGGAGAATGACATTGAAGACAAGGTGAGGTCCTGCAGTACATGTCAAGAACATAGACACAGGCCACAAGAGGCACCGCTACACCCCTGGGAGTGGCCAGAAAAGCCCTGGAGAAGGATACATATCGATTATGCTGGGTAAAATGTTCTTAGTAATAGTGGACGCCCACTCCAAATGGTTAGATGTGTATCCAGTTCCATCCGCTACAGCAGCTGCAACCATAGACTGCCTGAGAAACTGTTTCAGCACGCACGGCCTTCCTGAGATGGTGGTCTCAGATAATGCCCAGTGTTTTGTAAGTGCACAAACTAAAGAGTTCATGGCAAAGAACGGAATCACTCACGTCACCTCCGCTCCATATCACCCCGCCTCCAATGGGTTAGCAGAAAGAGCAGTGCAAACGTTCAAAGAACTCATGAAAAAGAGTACTGGAGACACACTGGCAACCAAGTTAAACAGGGCTCTGTTTAGTTACAGAATCACACCACAGTCCACAACAGGGAAGTCTCCCGCTGAGTTGATGATGGGCCGGAAGTTGAGGTGTACTCTTGATCTCATACACCCTGACTTGAAACAAAAAGTGACAGCAAAACAAGATAGCCAAAGACTGTATCATGATAGACATGCCAAGGAGCGCATGTTTGTTATTGGAGACACAGTATATACCAGAAACTATGGCAGAGGCCCCAAATGGATACCAGGACTTATACAGGAGATGACGGGGCCTGTTTCCTACTTGGTGATGCTGGGCAATGGGACAGTGGTGAGGCGTCACGTCGATCAGCTGTTTGCCCGCCTGGAGCCGTGCCTGGCAGCAGGAATGCCTGAAGGCCACCCAGACGAGGATGAGAGACACATAGAGGTGCAAGTTACACCAGTGGTGAAGCCACATATGGAGAGTAGTGATTCGCTGGAATCACCTGCCACTGGGTTACGGCGATCGCAAAGGACCAAGAGAAAGCCGGAGCACCTGAGAGACTTTGTGCCGTGATTACGGTGAACTGTTATAGGTTAACCTAAGACTGTTGGACTAAAGGTTCACTATTCCGGAGTGAAATTTCAATAAAGGTTGGGGACGGGGTTGTTGCATTTTTTTTTTATAAAGGTGAAGTTTTTGGTTATGGGTATTTTCTGTAGTGATTAAAACTACAGAGTAGTTCCAGTTTAAGGGGGGAGGAATGTTATGTTGTGGCAGGGATTTGTCCACCAGGGGGCAACGGTGGTTGGGGAGCTTTCAGTCTGTGGGGGTGCATGCCCCGGTTCTCTTAATAAAGAAGCAACTGTGAGCTAAACATGGTCTCCGTGGTTCCTTGGTCTTAGGATATCACAGTACATGTTTCGTACTTGTAATTACCGCTACTTGTACATATACCTAAAAAGTTATGCAAATATAAGATAAGATAAGATAACCTTTATTAGTCCCACACGTGGGAAATTTGTTTTGTCACAGCAGGAAGTGGACAGTGCAAAAGTTATGAGGCAAAAATTAGAATACAATAAGAATAAATACAGTACACAACTGTACAGAATAGAATAAAATAAAATACTATATACAGTAGAATAAAATAAAATAAATATACAATAAGATAAAAATAGAATACAAATACAAATACTATATACAACTGAGTAAAAATACAACGATGACAGAAAGGATTATTGCACTTAGTATTATTGCATATGTATGGATGTGTGTGCTTGATCAGTTAAAGTCTTTATTATGGAGTCTGACAGCAGTGGGGAGGAAAGACCTGCGAAATCTCTCCGTCCCACACCGTGGGTGCTGCAGTCTCCCACTGAAGGAGCTGCTCAGTGCTGTCACAGTCTGCTGCATGGGGTGGGAGATGTTGTCCATCAGGGATGACAGCTTAGCCGCCGTTCTCCTGTCACTCACCACCTCCACTGGGTCCAGAGGGCATCCTAGAACAGAGCTGGCCCTTCGGATCACCCTGTTCAGTCTCTTCCTGTCCCCAGCAGAGATGCTGCCGCCCCAGCAGACCACGCCATAAAAGATAGCAGAAGCCACAACAGAGTCATAGAATTTCTTCAGGAGTGGGCCCTCCACTCCAAACGACCTGAGTCTCCACAGCAGGTACAGCCTGCTCTGCCCTTTCCTGTAGAGGGCGTCTGAGTTATGAGTCCAGTCCAGTCTATTGTTCAGATGAACACCAAGGTACCTGTAGCTGTCCACAGCCTCAATGTCCATACCTTGGATGTTCAGTGGTTGCAGTGAAGAATGCTTGTGCCTGCGGAAGTCTACCACCAGTTCCTTGGTTTTACTGGCGTTGATCTGGAGGTAGTTCAGCTGGCACCAGTCCACAAAGTCTTGGGTCAGACCTCTGTACTCCTTGTCGTCCCCATCAGTGATGAGGCCGACTATTGCAGAGTCATCAGAGAACTTCTGCAGGAAGCACTGGGTGGAATTGTGGGAGAAGTCTGCAGTGTAGATGGTGAAGAGGAACGGAGCCAGAACCGTTCCCTGTGGGGCCCCCGTATGTACCCCTAACTTGTTTTTCAAAATATTAATAAAAGTGATGCATCTCCAAACAGCCATCTCTTTCCTGACAATTCGCTTTGTGCATATTCTCTTACATATGATAAGTCACCATTGAAACACCTGCGGCTTTTAGTCAGGTGCGGCTAATGTATGTACAAAACAGGATTTTCCCCTGATTTTAGCTTGTGCGGCTAATATTCAGGTGCGCTTTGTAGTCCGGGAAATACGGTATTAGGCAACGTCCTTTCCTTTGGCAAAATGGGTCAAAAGAAGGACTTGACAGGCTCAGAAGTCAAAAATAGTGAGATATCTTGCAGAGGGATGCAGCAGTCTCAAAATTGCAAAGCTTCTGAAGCGTGATCATCGAACAATCAAGCGTTTCATTCAAAATAGTCAACAGGGTCGCAAGAAGCGTGTGGAAAAACCAAGGCGCAAAATAACTGCCTATGAACTGAGAAAAGTCAAGTGTGCAGCTGCCAAGATGCCACTTGCCACCAGTTTGGCCATATTTCAGAGCTGCAACATCACTGGAGTGCCCAAAAGCACAAGGTGTGCAATACTCAGAGACATGGCCAAGGTAAGAAAGGCTGAAAGACGACCACCACTGAACAAGACACACAAGCTGAAACGTCAAGACTGGGCCAAGAAATATCTCAAGACTGGTTTTTCTAAGGTTTTATGGACTGATGAAATGAGAGTGAGTCTTGATGGGCCAGATGGATGGGCCCGTGGCTGGATTGGTAAAGGGCAGAGAGCTCCAGTCCGACTCAGACGCCAGCAAGGTGGAGGTGGAGTACTGGTTTGGGCTGGTATCATCAAAGATGAGCTTGTGGGGCCTTTTCGGGTTGAGGATGGAGTCAAGCTCAACTCCCAGTCCTACTGCCAGTTTCTGGAAGACACCTTCTTCAAGCAGTGGTACAGGAAGAAGTCTGCATCCTTCAAGAAAAACATGATTTTCATGCAGGACAATGCTCCATCACACGCGTCCAAGTACTCCACAGCGTGGCTGGCAAGAAGGGTATAAAAGAAGTAAAACTAATGACATGGCCTCCTTGTTCACCTGATCTGAACCCCATTGAGAACCTGTGGTCCATCATCAAATGTGAGATTTACAAGGAGGGAAAACAGTACACGTCTCTGAACAGTGTCTGGGAGGCTGTGGTTGCTGCTGCACGCAATGTTGATGGTGAACAGATCAAAACACTGACAGAATCCATGGATGGCAGGCTTTTGAGTGTCCTTGCAAAGAAAGGTGGCTATATTGGTCGCTGATTTGTTTTTGTTTTGTTTTTGAATGTCAGAAATGTATATTTGTGAATGTGGAGATGTTATATTGGTTTCACTGGTAAAAATAAATAATTGAAATGGGTATATATTTGTTTTTTGTTAAGTTGCCTAATAATTATGCACAGTAATAGTCACCTGCACACACAGATATCCCCCTAAAATAGCTAAAACTAACAACAAACTAAAAGCTACTTCCAAAAACATTCAGCTTTGATATTAATGAGTTTTTTGGGTTCATTGGGAACATGGTTGTTGTTCAATAATAACATTATTCCTCAAAAATACAACTTGCCTAATAATTCTGCACTCCCTGTAGTGGTTTCTAAAAGCTCTCATTCTCAAAAAGTAGCGTTATCTGGAAGACGCAAATGGAAATACAGCAAAAATGTTGAACATCATTCATTTCACACAGACGAATACATGTTAAGGATGAGAGGGAAAGAGCTAGCTTGTTTAAAAATGTGCTCTGAGGTAAGGATTAGACTCTCCTTCTGTCTTAAAATTCACAGAATTATGGGATATGCGGTCTTCTATGACCGAGACATATTTTGTATTTAAACAGAGCTAAGTAGTGCCCAATGGCCACCAACATTAAAGGAAAGCGTAAAGGCATATCCCAATAATAATGTCATTTTAATAGATATTTAATCATCTTCATTTTTGATGACTTTTGATCTCTTTAGCTGTTAGTTCTGGCATCTCAGGAACAGAAATAATAAAGTTTTCTAATATTTTTCTAATATTTGAATCAACATGCAAACGCACTTTACACTTCTCATCTGTTGCTCAGTTTCAAAGCTCACCTGTGACCTTTTAAACCCCCAAACCTATAAAACAAATCAGAACTACAACCAAATCAAAAAGTGGATCAAAGACTTCTTTGAGTCGTTAACCAGAATTGTGTTCAGGGGCCTCTCGAACACTTGACTAGAAAGTGAAGGAATTGCATGCTTCCTTCGTGTTGTCATCAGATTCTTAACCCAGATCTCTGCAGTGTTCTCATTATGCATGTGGACACTATTTAGTCCACAGCACTGACGCAAGACGTGGCCTGGTTATAAAACACGGCTTTTTAAAATCTTTATTTAACTTGGCTGCTGTAACTGAAATCAAGAGCTGCTGTTGGAGAGCTGACCTGGCTGCAGACAGACGTGCACTGTGTAGATACCAACAATCTGAAAACTTCCTGAGTCAAACTTAGTCAAATCTTCACAAAACAAACCAGAAGAAGCTTTTTATTTACTTCGTAAGAGCCTCCACTAAGAACTGATACTCCACTGAGGCAGACAAGCTGTTTGAGCTTTAATCATTTTGCAATAAGCTTTCTTAAGGAGGAGTGGATCATATGATGAAGCTCCGTATTAGTGAAAGCTGTCGATTGTTGCGGAGAGCTGATAATAAACTGTTTCTTTTGGAAAATGCGATTAGACACTCAGTTATTCAGAGTGGAGACAGATTTTTGATAAGGCAGTAAAAAGTGAGCTTTGTTTCTTCTCTGATGAAACCGAAGCCATCAGGGCAAATGATGTAAAAATGGCCAAACATTCACTTTAGAGGTTCGCTATGCACACTCCTCGTCACGCTCCCTCTGCCCTCATCTTACAACATGCCCCAAAGCTCTTTATAAGACCCACATTAAATAACTGCGCAGCCTTGTTGTCGACATGTATGTACATGACTCCGACATGTTCCCTTAAAGCTGTACGTTTATGCTATAATACAGTACCTTTCTTATCCTTCCCCAGCAACACCACCTTTGGTTTGTACATTGGTGGCTCCACCAGGGTGGGCCTCATGTCAGAGATCCGGATGTCGTTCGGAGAGCCGCCCATTGAATCCTGAGGAAGAAGGGGGAAAAAAGCATCAGGCATATACAGTAGAGAAGAAAAGGCAGCTTCTGTGATTTAAAAAATGATTACGAATCTCATGTAGACAATTCGTTTTGCTTGACTGGCATCAAACATACATACATTTGTTAAATAAATACAAACTTTGGTAAGTATTTCAGCAGGTTCTGGAGTTCCTGATCCCCAGTAGGATCATGGAGCGTGCTTTTAACCCTCTGGGGTTTTGATTTCACTGATGCCTCAGATTCTCTTATGTAAGGCCACGTGGAGTCATTATTGTAAGAAACAACCAAGTTCAGTACAGTCTGCACTATTTGAATACAGTTCTGAAAAATAAGATATTATCACCTTGTTAGAGAAAGTAAAAACTGAACTGAAGCACTGATTACGATGTATATACACATATTCCGACAAAGTTTGATGGTTTAGCTCTAAATGCAAACATGACTTTTGTTTGTCTGCAAATCCTCACTGGGGTCCTCACAAAACCCTCACAACACTAAAGGTCAGAGCGTGAGTGAGAGTTAGAGTGACTTCAAAAGATATCATAACTTTCTTACATCTTGAACTTACAGACATATGAGTGATGAAATCTGTGCAGTGTCACACAGCTAGCACTGAATTTTGGATGTGTTCAGTGGTATCTTCTGGATATAAAAGCTATAAAAAGTCCACAAACCAAGTAAAAATACCTAATTAATTTTCTTTACAGTTCTTTTTGGATTGTGTGTGTTTCTGTGAGAGAGTGAGAGACAAACCTCAGAGCTCTCTGTCAAGTCCTCTTTGTCGTTCCTCTTAGGAATATCGATGCCAGAGTTGTGCATTGGTCCCTGATCCATTAGCTGAGTCTGAGAGAAGTCCTGCATCGCTCTGTCTGTCACCTGAAAAACAACTCCATTTTTTGAGTTGTGCACTGATTTGCTTCAAACGGACAAACACAAACATAAGAAAAGCTTTTGTTGTTCTCAGCTGTCTTCTGTTTTAGTGATCAGAGACTTGGATGAACTTACTTCAGGTAAGCTCTTGCCATGTGAGAGCCGTTATCAGATTATCACACACAAGCATGATGTCTGTGTCCTGCGACATTGTTGCTAATAAATACATTTGGGACTAAATGCTTGTTGACCTCCTGTATGTGTCTGTATGTGTAATCTGTACCTCTTTAGGAGGCAGGGGCCACGGTGGTTCATATGGCTCTTTGCTGAGGTGTGTATGTTCCATGTTGGTTCCTGCCGAGGTGGCGGTGCCTGTGCTCAGCTGGTGCTGGTGCCCGTGTCCGGCGTGTACGGCGTGACCGGCGTGTCCGGCATGTACGCTTTTGCCCACAAGACTTTGCACTGACTTAACCATGTTCTTCAGGTCCTCAGGGTAGGGTGTTGGATAGCGTTTTAGGTTTATCTCCACCTACATGACATTTAGGACTATATTTAATAAACAGGGCGTGAAGTAGCAAATTTAAATCTGCCAAGATCAGCATAAAGGCGTTGGTCACAAACAAGTAAACCTGATAAGGGAGCAAGAATAAGCACGACTTATTATCTGAAATCTTGCAAACATAATTCAGCATACAAGTGCACAGTTTTCTGCATGTGTTTCTGTCAGGAAACAGCATTGCAACTTAAATCAAGGAGAGGCAACTGGAGGACAATTGCTTCCAATACTGGGGGGAAATCTACAGTCTGACGAAGCAGCTGATCTCTGAATGAATCCTAGTAGCATATAAACCTGAAATCTGTAACAGCTGACCTGTCACATGTGTAAAAGAACACATAACATCATTTACCTGACCAATGTCTTGTTAAATGCATCATTTTTTATGTGCACTGTGTGATACTGCAGGGATTCATTTATGACATCTGCGTGGTGATAACGTTTTAATTTTAGGGGTAAATTGAATTCTAAGGTGCAAAGTATGCGGATGACCAGAAGCAGTTTTTCTATATCCACATGTGGTGTATAATTATGGAACTGTGTCCAAACATAACAGAGATTATTTTCTTAAGATTTAAAGGGGTGCTAATCCCAGAGTGTCTGACTCAATGTAAAGCATGAACTATATATGTGGAGTATATATAGTTTTATTTATGTATATTGTGTGTGTAGAATTGTATATAAAATGTCTGATTATATTTTATATCGAGGAACGCTCATTGTAAATTAAATAGCATTGGGGGGATTATACAGTGGCTTGCAAAAGTATTCGGCCCCCTTGAACTTTTACACATTTTGTCACATTACAGCCACAAACATGAATCAGTTTCATTGGAATTCCACATGAAAGACCAACACGAAGTGGTGTACACGTGAGAAGTGGAACGAAAATCATACATGATTCCAAACATTTTTTACAAATAAATAACTGCAAAGTGGGGTGTGTGTAATTATTCAGACCCCTTTGGTCTGAGTGCAGTCAGTTGCCCATAGACATTGCCTGATGAGTGCTAATGACTAAATAGCGTGCACCTGTGTGTAATCTAATCTCAGTACAAATACAGCTGCTCTGTGACGGCCTCAGAGGTTGTCTAAGAGAATATTGGGAGCAACAACACCTTGAAGTCCAAAGAACACACCAGACAGGTCAAGGATAAAGTTATTGAGAAATTTAAAGCAGGCTTGGGCTACAAAAAGATTTCTCAAGCCTTGAACATCCCACGGAGCACTGTTCAAGCGATCATCCAGAAATGGAAGGAGTATGGCACAACTGTAAACCTACCAAGACAAGGCCGTCCACCTAAGCTCACAGGCCGAACGAGGAGAGCACTGATCAGAAATGCAGCCAAGAGGCCCATGGTGACTCTGGACGAGCTGCAGAGATCTACAGCTCAGGTGGGGGAATCTGTCCATAGGACAACTATTAGTCGTGCACTGCACAAAGTGGTAAATGGACTGATTCTTATATAGCGCTAAAGCGCTCTATACAACATGCCACATTCACTCAATCACACCCATTCTCACAAGCACTTTACCTATACGTAGTGCTATCTAACTACGTTCACACACATTCATACTCCGATGGATGCATCGGAGAGCAACTTGGGGTTAGTATCTTGCCCAAGGATACTTGACATGCAGACTGGAGGTGCCAAGGATCGAACCACCAACCTTCCGATCAGTAGGTGACCTGCACTACCTCCTGAGCTACAGCCACCCAAAGTTGGCCTTTATGGAAGAGTGGCATGAAGAAAGCCATTGTTAACAGAAAACCAGAAGAAGTCCCGTTTGCAGTTTGCCACAAGCCATGTGGGGGACACAGCAAACATGTGGAAGAAAACTAACACTGCACATCACTCTGAACGCACCATCCCCACTGTCAAATATGGTGGTGGCAGCATCATGCTCTGGGGGTGCTTCTCTTCAGCAGGGACAGGGAAGCTGGTCAGACTTGATGGGAAGATGGATTGAGCCAAATACAGGGCAATCTTGGAAGAAAACCTCTTGGAGTCTGCAAAAGACTTGAGACTGGGGCGGAGGTTCACCTTCCAGCAGGACAACGACCCTAAACATAAAGCCAGGGCAACAATGGAACGGTTTAAAACAAAACATATCCATGTGTTAGAATGGCCCAGTCAAAGTCCAGATCTAAATGCAATCGAGAATCTGTGGCAAGATCTGAAAACTGCTGTCCATCTAATCTGACTGAGCTGGAGCTGTTTTGCAAAGAAGAATGGGCAAGAATTTCAGTCTCTAGATGTGCAAAGCTGGTAGAGACATACCCTAAAAGACTGGCAGCTGTCATTGCAGCAAAAGGTGGTTCTACAAAGTATTGACTCAGGGGGCTGAATAATTACACACACCCCACTTTGCAGTTATTTATTTGTAAAAAATGTTTGGAATCATGTATGATTTTCGTTCCACTTCTCACGTGTACACCACTTTATGTTGGTCTTTCACGTGGAATTCCAATAAAATTGATTCATGTTTGTGGCTGTAATGTGACAAAATGTGGAAAAGTTCAAGGGGGCCAAATACTTTTGCAAGCCACTGTATGTACTTTCTTTTCTGTTTTCTATGTTTATAGTTGTTACTTTAATATTAATATTTGTATATTCAAAATAAATCAGTCACTCAGTCAACTAATGCTTTACTTGTAAAATGTCATATTAATCTTAATATTGGAGGTGCTCCAATAGCAAAAACAAAGATAAACAGACACCCTACTCATCTCATACGACCCCCCCTCCCCCCCCTCCCACCCCAAAACAGATATAGCTGACCTTGACCTTCCCAGAGTTGTCTTCCTCTTCTTTCTTGTCCTCAAAATCGAAGGCCACAGTCATCCTCTGTTGTCTCTGCTCCTCCCACAGCGTAGGATTAAAGCTGTCGCTGTCCGACTGATAATCTGCACACACACCATAAATTAACAGCCGAGGGTTTAAAATTATAGTCAGGTAATCTTTACCTGGGTTACGCGCGCGCACACACACACACACACACACACACACACACACACAAAAGGAGTTCGTACCCTCATCGTGTCGCGGCTGCTGGGGAAACATGTAGTTGGTCAAAACCTTCTGTTTGGTTTCTGGGTGGGCTTCTGTCTGCAGTGGGATCAGAGCCTTGGACTGCAAACACACACACACACACACACACACACACACACACACACACACACACACACACACACACACACACACACACACACACAGTATTGTTGTAGGAACTTTTACTGATGACATCTATTCCATTATGTCTAATTTTAACCTGCACCTACCCCTTTTCCTAAAAACAAAGATTTCTGCCTGCTGCTCATTTAAATTGCTCACACAATCAGCTGCAGCAGAGCTCGACTTCAAACGAAACCTGCCGAGTGCTAATGCAAATCACTTGGGAAGGATTTGCGAATCAATTTTCCCAATAAATGTTTCATTGCATTCAGATTACAAATATCACAACACATCCTAATTAAAACTGCACCAAGACATTATAGTTTACATTTTCTATTTTCGGATACAATGCTAGTAAACTTTTCTGTCTTCCTCGCAAACTTTAATGCGGACCGAATTCCCATGACGTCAGAGTCGCCACTTGTAATGCATCAAACAGCATGAGCGAATATGAGTTTCATGACTGAGGCAGAATATGCCGACATAAGTGGTGATATTAGATGTAAATGTGTGAACGCTCTGCCATTAAACAAATTGCATTTGAATTTTAAATTTGCTTTCCTCTTCAGCAGGTAAATAACGCTCCGAGCTTCTTGGGACTCATGATTTCGTTTAATGGCTTTGATTGAACTTAAAAATAAAAATGCAAATGTCTCAAAGAGCTGAAGAACAGTTTGGCTGCTTTTTCTGAATGACAGCTAAAACTGCATCCTCTCTGTGGACTCTGTTTTTTATATAGCGCATTCATCGCAGAGAGAATCAAATTCAGAGGGCCCATAAAATGATTCATTGCTATGTAGCATCTGTCTTATCACTGAGAAGGTTAACATGCAGCAAACTCTCACTGAAAGCACAAAATCAAGTAATTATCAGTTCATTGTAGTGTCTTTAAAAAACAAAACAAAGGAGAGAATAGTGAGAAAATGAACAGGAGCTGACATAAAATATTTAGCATGTGTATTTTTCATCATTATCACCCTGTTGTGAATAAATCTCCCTATTTTATTGATTTATCTTTGCCACACCGTTTTGATAAAAAGCCATTAGAAATGAAACGTGACACTAATTGATAATTAACAATAAAAACCTTCCAGTGACAGGCAAGTAAAAAGGACCTGTTAGTGACTCATCTCCATATTTATACTCTCGAGCTCTGCCAGAGTTACTTTGCATCATCAAAGTGAAGAGTAATCCTTATTTGAACCTCGGTGCAGGCCCTTTCAGCTCCTTTGCCCATTCTTTTTAAAACAACTCTCTTTACTGACTGGTTAAACTGAGCAGCAGCCGTGAACAGCAGGTGAGATGAGCCTCTGTGCTCTGAGATGACCATGTTGGGGACATGTACTGTCTGACATTACACAGAGCCACGAGTAGAAGAGGTGGCTCATGGGCGGTACTTGAACATATGTTGACCTTATGTTAAATATGGGAACTCAGATATGTGATAGAAACTAAGGAAAGGATAAAGAGGTTGAAAGTCTATCAGAGAAACACAATTTTATAAAACATGCCATATCATAGTTGTGGTAATTTAATTACAATGTCGATTTCGTTGTGTGTTTGTGCTGCACATTTGTTAGCACACATTTGTTAGCTACGTGCTCTCTTGGAGAGCGTGGGCAGAGAGAAAGAGATACCTGATTGTCAGAGAGCCACAGAGCTGCCAGGTCCTTCAGCTTAGTGAAGGTAAACGGTAGATTCTTTAACCTAATCGAGAGAGACACACAGAGAGGGGGGGAGAGAGGGAAGGTGAGAAAGAAAAAAAACCAGAGATGTTTCATCACCCACGCACTGTACAGCCCGCAGAGCATATAACCATAGCAACACACTCAGCCATTCCCATGGAAACAGTAGACCGAACCGAAACGACCATTGAAAAAGTTTGCGCTCGTGTGTGCATTGTATCTATTCACTACTGAGTCATAAAGGAGCTTGGTCTCTGCGTGTGTGTATGTGTGTGTGCGTGGGTGTACCTGTTGTCGCTGAGGTTAAGGACTCGCAGTTTGGTCATCTGTCCGATCTCATCAGGAAGAAACTCCAGTTTATTGGACCGCAGTGACATGACGGTCACGTTCTTGCAGTTACCGATCTGAAACACACAGAGACACAGACAGTCAGATTACATTAGATAAACATCGCATAGTGAGCAAGATCCACAGCATCACAATTAACCTATATTACACTGGACATCTTCAGACTGATGAGTGTTAAATTACAGATAGTATAAGACTTTTGTGCATCTTTGTAAGGTGCGTTTGATAATGTTCAACACCTTACGTTTACAAAATGTAATAATGTTGTTTTTAAAGTGACCATAATTTTTGTTTTCCATTCAAACATGTAATATATTTAATGCATCCAGATTTATCATCTTCTCTTTCAATAATGGGCTTCAGCCAACCTAAGCTAGTAATACCTAGCATCATAATAACTTCGAAAAAGAACATCTGCAACATGGCTGACATCTGTCATCACACTTTGAACCAGATAAAACAAACAAAAAAAACACTTTCCAAAAGGTTGACTGCTAAAATAATGATTAAGAAAAACAGAATGAAATTAGGTACAAATCATTACTAAATCATAACAGAAATTGGGACAAGGACAAGAATTTAATGCTCATTTTCAACTAAATGGGAGAAAAACATTGATAAAAAGTTGGGACATGGGAACAAAAGCATGGAAAAGTGTCACTCCTGGAGTGGATCCAAATACAGGGAGTGCAGAATTATTAGGCAAGTTGTATTTTTGAGGAATAATGTTATTATTGAACAACAACCATGTTCTCAATGAACCCAAAAAACTCATTAATATCAAAGCTGAATGTTTTTGGAAGTAGTTTTTAGTTTGTTGTTAGTTTTAGCTATTTTAGGGGGATATCTGTGTGTGCAGGTGACTATTACTGTGCATAATTATTAGGCAACTTAACAAAAAACAAATATATACCCATTTCAATTATTTATTTTTACCAGTGAAACCAATATAACATCTCCACATTCACAAATATACATTTCTGACATTCAAAAACAAAACAAAAACAAATCAGCGACCAATATAGCCACCTTTCTTTGCAAGGACACTCAAAAGCCTGCCATCCATGGATTCTGTCAGTGTTTTGATCTGTTCACCATCAACATTGCGTGCAGCAGCAACCACAGCCTCCCAGACACTGTTCAGAGAGGTGTACTGTTTTCCCTCCTTGTAAATCTCACATTTGATGATGGACCACAGGTTCTCAATGGGGTTCAGATCAGGTGAACAAGGTGGCCATGTCATTAGTTTTTCTTCTTTTATACCCTTTCTTGCCAGCCACGCTGTGGAGTACTTGGACGCATGTGATGGAGCATTGTCCTGCATGAAAATCATGTTTTTCTTGAAGGATGCAGACTTCTTCCTGTACCACTGCTTGAAGAAGGTGTCTTCCAGAAACTGGCAGTAGGACTGGGAGTTGAGCTTGACTCCATCCTCAACCCGAAAAGGCCCCACAAGCTCATCTTTGATGATACCAGCCCAAACCAGTACTCCACCTCCACCTTGGTGGCGTCTGAGTCGGACTGGAGCTCTCTGCCCTTTACCAATCCAGCCACGGGCCCATCCATCTGGCCCATCAAGACTCACTCTCATTTCATCAGTCCATAAAACCTTAGAAAAATCAGTCTTGAGATATTTCTTGGCCCAGTCTTGACGTTTCAGCTTGTGTGTCTTGTTCAGTGGTGGTCGTCTTTCAGCCTTTCTTACCTTGGCCATGTCTCTGAGTATTGCACACCTTGTGCTTTTGGGCACTCCAGTGATGTTGCAGCTCTGAAATATGGCCAAACTGGTGGCAAGTGGCATCTTGGCAGCTGCACGCTTGACTTTTCTCAGTTCATAGGCAGTTATTTTGCGCCTTGGTTTTTCCACACGCTTCTTGCGACCCTGTTGACTATTTTGAATGAAACGCTTGATTGTTCGATGATCACGCTTCAGAAGCTTTGCAATTTTGAGACTGCTGCATCCCTCTGCAAGATATCTCACTATTTTTGACTTTTCTGAGCCTGTCAAGTCCTTCTTTTGACCCATTTTGCCAAAGGAAAGGACGTTGCCTAATAATTATGCACACCTGATATAGGGTGTTGATGTCATTAGACCACACCCCTTCTCATTACAGAGATGCACATCACCTAATATGCTTAATTGGTAGTAGGCTTTCGAGCCTATACAGCTTGGAGTAAGACAACATGCATGAAGAGGATGATGTGGACAAAATACTCATTTGCCTAATAATTCTGCACTCCCTGTACAGTACAGTGAAGGCTAAGTAGTTTAACAAGACGTTTTAATAACTGACCACAAAAAGGAACAGCAATGATCTAAAAACCCCAAATGCAAGTGAAATCAATCAACAACAGGTGAAGACAATTACAGCAAAGCTGGCAATCTCAAAGGAAGGAAAAACAAATGGAAACTAGAATAAGAACAACAAAAAACAAACCTTCAAAGTAAAACAGGAAGTAACCAAAAGACAAAAGGCACTAACAGGAAGTTGAAACACAAGAAGGAAGAGACAGGAAACACTGAGGGAACTGAAACTACTATTATTAATTATGATCAAGACATGAACCAAAACACAAGGACACAAAAACCCAGGACCATGACAAAAAGTTCTTCAATGTAAAGAAACACCAAGGGGAACGTCATTAGTGGGAGCTAATTAGGTTAATTAGGAAGATGGTTAGGAGGAAAACGAGTGGCCCAGATTGGCTTTAAGAATTATGGACAGGGAGGGGTTCAACAGCTTCATAATAACATCTTGCAAAGTAAAATTACAAAGAATTTGAGGAGATGATCATCTAACGCACATAATCTCATTAAAAGATTAAGAGAAACCAGAAAATATCACTGGGTAGAAATTGCTTCACAGGCTTACAGAGACTTCAGTAAGTCACTGCCAGCGGACACAGTTTGTTGCTGAGAAGTCTGCCATGTTAAAAAAGTAACCGTGTGCACTCGTGCACATAATACATGCTGTATCAAAAAGATTCATCTGATTTCAAAAGGCTTTTTTTTTCAAGTAATGGACATAGAAGTGCAAAGATTTCAAGATGTGTCTTCATCTCCATACCTCGCGGGGCAGCTCTGAGAGGAAGTTCTCATCGGCAGCGAAGGTTCTCAGGCTGTGCAGGTAGCCGATGGTGGGAGGCAGCGACTCCAACTCATTACAACTACAGTCCAACTCCTCCAGTAGAGACAGACTGAGTGGAAGGAACAAAGGCAGGAAGGAAGAGGCAGAGAGAGCATGACAGAGATAGAAAGGAAATCATTCTGCAGGCAACACAATCTCTTCTGTAACATTAAATTACTCAGACATGAAAGAATAAGAATTGCAGTATTCGTTATTCCTACAGCTGTCAACACATCATGTGATAAGACTGAAACAAGGAATGAATGGATGGGGGGTGGGGAGTACTGTATATGTATCCAAAGCCTGATATATATTTTTTGTTTGAGCAATAGAGTACTATTGTTGTCCAACACACACATCATTAAATGAGCCTCATCATTTAACTTGGTGACACGTCAGCCTCACACACTATCACCATAAATTAAAAGTGTATTAAAATAGTGTGTTACCTCACTTAAATGAACATTTGTACAGAAGGTATATCTCTGAGGCATTTACACACAAAATGTTTTCAAAGTTTTTTGCTTAGGTTTGTGCTGGAGTAAGCTCCACAGACATGTTTACCTAGTTTCAGACTTTTCATAGGATTTGTTGACAGCAACAAACACGACGACTGTCAGCTGCCACATCTTTAAACGTGTTATGATGAAAAGGAAAATTTGCACCAGTTAATAAGTGGCGAGTGTTGAGAGAGAGGGAAAAGATCAACACATTGAAGAATCCATCCATCAATCAATAAATGACTTAATATGAATTTGGCCTCATTTGATGGCCACCCATCTCATCCCCTTTGGGTATCTTAAAATTCTTCAACCTGGATCTCAATTTCTCCACTCCACTCAGTTATACAGCAAGATCCACAGAAGGCCCACTACAGGACACTATGACCGCCCCCTTTGACTGCCATCATTGTCCTAGCATCACGCTAACAGCAGGCTAATGCTAATGAGACAACAATTTTACATTAATGTACTGTCACTGTTAACATTGCATTAGTCTGCTATTATTATTCCCGATAGACCGGACCATCTGGGCCACCATACGGTCTGACAGGAAGGAAAAGGATAGGAGAGGAGACAAGAGGAGAAAAGAGGAAAGGACTTTCACACCCCACATTTAACTTCAAGTTTCTTTCATTTAGCGTTGCTTGTGTTCCCAATCACAAGATTATAATCCTCCTTTTCCAAGGACAAAAAAAGAAAAAAAAAACTCAGTTCCCTCTGGTTTAAATACTCAAGATGCACATTCATAGAAGCATTAGTCATGAGCAAACAAGTTAAGATACGTAGTAAATATATAAAAGGATACACTCACCAATCACTTTATTGCGTATACCTGTCCAACTGCTTGTTAACGCAAATATTGCAGTTACTATGCAAATATAATCAGTGCATTTTGGCATATAGACATAGTCAAAACGCACTGCTGCCCAAACCGAGCATCAGAATGGGGAAGAGAGGTGATTTATGGAATTTGAAAATGGCGTGGTTATTGGTGCAGGACAGAAACTTTAGAAACTGCTGATCTACAGGGGTTTTCCCAAGCAACCATCACTAGGGTTGACAAAAATCATCCAAATTCAAGGAAATATCCAGCAAGTGGCAGTTCTCTTGGTGAAAATGCCTTATTGATGTCGGTGGTCAGAGGAGAATGGCTGGGCTGCTCCGAGCTGATAGGAAGGAGTCAAATAATCACTCAGTACAACCAAGGTATGAAGGGCAGATGGGCTATAGAAGCAGAAGACAACACTGAGTTCCCCTTCTGTCCACAATTTACACGAGCTCACCATAGTTGAAGACTGGAAAAACATTGCCTGGTCTGGGGAACATTTTAATGATAATGTCAGAATAAAATTCCACTTTGTTTTGTATCAACAGTTCAGTGCTGTAGGTGTAATGATTTTTAGGATATATTCTTGACACACTTTGGTAAACATGAAGCTGTCTGTTACTAATCTCTGAGGAATGTTTCCAGCAACTTGTTGAATCTTTACCAAATGTGAAGGCAGTCAAAAGGGGACTCAACTAGCAAGGTGTACCTAATAAAGTGACCAGTGAGTGTACACTGCCATGATGGCACCTTTCTTATGTCTAATGTAGCAGAGGCTTTAAACATTTTAAGACTTTAATAAGCAAAACAATAACAGTAGTAGTACCAGCAGCAGTATTCATTCTATTTATTTATGTTCTATGTGGATTCGACACATATCCAGTAAAGTCTATTTATTCTACATGGAAACTGAAACATTGGGAAGGGATCACATTCATCATTAGTAAGAAACACTTTAAAAACTAAAGGTAAGAAAAGGACCTTTTAAGGGGAATTAATGGATCTACAGCACTACTTATTGAAGCTAAAACCTGGGACCTGTCCAGGAAGACAAAATGTTTCCAGTGCGCTCAGATACAAATCTTGCAAAAGTGTAATGATAATGTTAAACATGGCATCTGCACATGTTTATGCATAAAGCCACATGGAAAAAAGTATCGATTTAACGTGTAAAAACAAACAAACAAACCAAAAAACCCAACAGAATCAAATTATTCCCATCCAAACTGATGTAGTTTAATATCACTCGAATTTTGGGCCATTTTGGACTGTATTCGTCAACAATTTACCAGCTCATAACTTCTAACTAATCTCTAAATATAGAGAGAGAGATGAAAGAAAAGCACTTTAAGTGGAATTTAAAAAAAAAAAGAAAACAAAAATCTTCTGCCTAATTTAATAAATGCTCATATTTTCCCAAAACAAATAATGGAATTACTGCCACCAAATCTGGACTGTGATGGATAATAATGAGAATGTAATCACATTACTGTAATCATTTTTACATGCAATCATTTCCATCTGAACGCTGCAGATTTTTACTGGTATGCTACTTTTTCAGTGAGAGTCTTACTCAAACGTTACGTCCAAATGTCCCAACAAGAAGAAAATGCAAAGTCGTGTTTATGTTTGCATGTAATTCATGTATTAATGTGAAGATGTTTCCCACATGGACAGCATGTGGCAGCAAGCAGGAATTCTTGTATCTGTAACACAGCTGAACATTTGTCTGTCTCTGAACACACCCCCGGATCCAGGAGGCTAATGTTACTCACCCTTGCTTGGGCTTCGGACTAACGCCGCGGCAATGCAGCAAATACAACACACAGAACCCCCCCCCCAGTCATCAGCCAGCATAACAACACAGCAGCTAACAGCAATAAACAAGGAAAACAACAACCCACCAACGATACATGTCACCTTTCGAGATCATCTAAAATGACAGCAGGTTCTGCTGAAGGAGCTTTTAAAGTTTTTTGAAGAAAAAAAAGTATACACTATAAAAGTATAGATGTGTATTTGGCTTTGATGGAGTGTGTGTGCATTTTTCTTACCTCCCAATGGTGTTAGGCAGTGAGGTTAGCTGGTTGTCATCTACCTTTAGTGTTGTCAGCTTCTTTAACATTCCTGCAAACACACACACATGCAAAATTACTCTGTTCCTAGAGCAGGGGCCTCAAACCTGTGGCTCAGGTGCTGCAGTACATTCATCTCCACTTGCTCCCTGTGGCTGTTAGAAAAAGAAGATAGATGAATATGGAAATAAACAGCAGTTTAAAAAAAACGTATGAGTGTCTCTGGACTGTGGGAGGATTTCAGAGTATCTGCAGAGAACCAAGACACAACCATGACATACAAACTCCACACAGAAACACCTCAACCGTTGGTGTAAAGTGACTCTTTACACCAGGGGTAGGCGACTCCAGGCCTCGAGTGCTGGTGTCCAAATGTCAAATGATTAGTTCATTACCAGGCCTCTGGAGAACTTCGAGACATGTTGAGGAGGTCATTTAGCAATTTGGATCAGTTGTGTTGGATCAAGGACATCTAAAACCTGCAGGACACTGGCACTCGAGGCCTGGAGTTGCCACCCCTGCTTTACGTTATCTACAGACTGTGAAAAGCTGACCAAGAATCCTGGCTACACATGAAAAACAGCCAAGCAATGCCACAATCAAAAACAACTGGGGTTTAATGTTTCCAGCGTTTCTTATCGTAACTGCAAATATCTCTGAAAACAATGACCAATTTACTGAACAGTTTCTGATGCTTAGGTTGCAGGTAAACAAGGCACTATTTAGCTCCAAATTCTCTTTCAGCAAACCTCTTGGCAATGAATGGAAAAACACCCCAGTCAGCACAGTCACACACACCTAGGAATTCAAACTACAGCACAGTGATAATGTGTGGCATTTATTAGTAGTATCAATATGCTTGCAATATTGTGTTAATATAGGGATGGCAATGTCAATATTTTATTAAATAAAATAAAAATACTCTGGGAATACTATGAACAAGAGGGCTCATCGCATGCACCACCATCATGAGATTTTCCAGATTTCCCTAAATCAGCTCTACCGAACTGAAATCAGCTGATTGTAGCTCAAACGCACAGGAAGACAAAACATGTTTGTTTGAGGCTTTTTTTCTTTCTATCCGCCTGAAGCTTAGATAAGTGAAGAACCTTTGTCACGACAGTAACAATATAATCATATTTGTATTGTAATTACTGAATGTAATAAACTACAGCAATACTGAAAAATGTAATGTGATTAACACGTTACCCCCAACAGTGGCCTTACGGTAGGGTTTGGGAGGTTTTCGTGTCGGTATGCTTGACAATCTCATTTTATGGCAAAAAAATAACTAAAGTGAGATAACTTTAGTCTTGTTGACAAAGTTTAACTCTGATGACAGTTGAAACAATATGATAAATTGAGGTATGGTTTTGCAATACTTGGCATATTGTACAATGTTACTATAGTATCAAAGTATTGATATAATATATTATGGGGTGCCTAGTGATTCCCACCTCTAACAGCCAGCTACCCTCAGTGCTGCTGGTGACTTTTCTGCCTTTTGCCTGTGGCAATAACGCTGTGTGGATAATCATCGCTGAATAAAAATATGCTAAAATATCCAATATTTTATTTAAATATGTGCTGCTGCCCTACTGGTATATACTTAAAATGAAGCTAACAAATTTCCATTTGCTTTCATTACTTTTAAAGTCATTAGGCTACCCAGAGTCTTTGTTTATGTTTGGAAAATGACAGAATTTAGGCTAGCTGTTTCTCTCTGTTTTCAGCATTTATGCTACTTAGCTAACAATGTTAGCTTTACTTGTCAAATCTTAAATTGGCCTCCACAAAAGCACAACAGAATGACCAGTTTGGTAAAAGTATAAAGTAGGTAACATTTTCTGAATGACTCATAGTGTTTTTGTGTGCGTTTGCGTGTCCATATGTGTATACCTATAGAGTCAGGAAGGTGCTGCAGCATGTTAGAGGATAGCAGCAGGTCTTCCAAAGCCTCGCAGCCCGAAATGTCCGCGTCCAATGTCTCGATACGATTCTTAGCCAAGTCCAAGTACCGCAACTGACGAAGCTTCCCTATTGACTATTGTGCGGGGAGAAAAGAACAGAGTAAAGACGAATAAGCAGAAATCGGAAAAAAGCATAGACATGTTCAACTGTATATGCTCACATGAAGCTTTTTGTCCCAACTTCTGCTCACCCCTGGTATAGTCTGCAGAGAGTTATTATCAAGCCATAGCTCCTTCAGATTGTGGATCTGTTCCAACACCTCCGGCTGACATGCGCAAAGAAAAACCGACATTTTCACTGAACACACGCTATAAATTATACATTTAGACTTCGCATTTATATTGAGACTACTAATTATGTACAGGTGCAGCCTTTCTTTTCTGCAGTTCATTTACAGATAACACTTTTGGTTGTGTTACTTTATTGTTTAGTAGCTTAAACATACTGCATGCACAGCACTGTATAGTTCAACCTTTTATGTTTCTGCTTCTCTTAATTTTCCATGTCCACATTTGCTAATTTCATTTCTAAAACATGCGTTAGCTGGTCTCACCACTTCAGAAAATTCATTGCTACCCAGATCCAGCCTCTCGAGCTGTGTCAGTCTGTGGATGGACCTGAGAGGAAAGAATCCACTGATTAGTACAGGTTTGACATTTTGTACATAAATTTAAAATTGTACGCACCGAAGACCTCACAGCACACATTTAAAATTTTAAATACTTCATCTGAATTTGGACACAGTGAATTCTTACGCTGTGACTTCTGACAAACTTACTCAGTTTGTTAGAAGTTTTGAGCCCATGCAAACCCCTGTACTGCGGTGACTTTAGCATGTAGCATACGTATACAGCAGAATTTACTGTTTAGCACAGGCAGAGAACATTTGGCAAGTTTTTCATAGGCACAACCCACATATTGAACTATGCTCTTTAACCCACAGATGCATTTTCCTTACAAATGTGGATCCTTTAAAGGGGAAACTAGCAGGCTTTCCAGTCATATAAGATATATTTCCAAGACGCATTTTTACGACAAAGACATAATCAACTGAACACAAATTTCATTAGCTTTTGTGATTAAGTTTAGCAATTGCATTGGTAGAGTAACTGGCATTAATATTACCACTTTTCACAAGACACTGTTACTGAAATCACTGTTAATCTGCAAGTGCTGTACAAGGTTACTGAGTCTAGAAGCAGTTTGTAGTGGAGCTGTCCTCTGTGGTGATGGTGAGGATAAAGTCAGCTACATAACATTAAACCGCAAACATTTAAAACAGTTATGAGTGACACACTGATGTTATATCAGGCTTCGTCAGTATTTGAAAACAGCTGCAGAGATAAATACAGTTTTTATCCGGGGATCTGGAAATGCAATCGCACACTCAGGAACACATGAGACTAAATGTTTCTCTCGCTCTCTCGCTCTCTCTCACTCACTCACACACACACACACACACACACACACACACACACACACACACACACACACACACACACACTCAAAAACACATATGGCAGTTTGCCTCACTTTGGCATTGTTTTCAGGTGGTTCTCCCTCAGCTCCAGGATCCGTAGTTTGGAGAGTCTGAAAAGCCAGAAGGCACATGAAACTTAATTCAATGCAATAACAATCTATCGACTGCAACAGCTAATGCTTGGGAAGTTACATCAGGTCAAATAAGAGAAACAAGCCCCGTTTAATTTGGTACAAAACAGTGCCAAACCCATTTTGACACTGAAAGCATTACATATGATCAACACCCACTGGTATTCATCCATTCAGAGAATACCTGCAACATATAGATTTTCATATGCTCTAGCAAACAGTAGCACACTATGACCTGCATAAAATGCTAAAATGTATAGTGATGAGGTAAAGATGGATAACTGGTTAACTGGAAACAAATTCATTAGCAAACTGTGAAGGCTAATGAACCTGTATGTGCACAAAAATAGAGACTCTGTTCACCAAAGTACTTAATCACAAGCTATCAGAAACAGTCAGTTTACCTCCCAAAGTTAGCAGGCAGATACTCCAGGAAGGCATCGTTTAAAAAGAGCTGGGTCAGATTCAGGAGCTGCGTAAAACCATCTGGGAGTCTGGGAAAGAAAGACAGAAAGAAATTGTGCAAAACAAGAAAGATGAAAAAGGTGTGCGTCCTTGAACGGCCTCAGTGGAACAAGACACGGACAAAGTTCCCAAAACAACCCCTGCAGAAACAGCTAACTGCTGTTAGCCTGCGGATGACTCATCTGCTGCGTGCACACGCTCCCTCACACACACACAGTGACACACACACACACACACACACACAAAGCATGGGAAACCTGCAGGATACTGTGTGGTTGACTCTAGTTTTGCTTCGTGGCATTAACACACCAATAAGAAAACAGCAATTACAAGTGTAACACCTGATGCTCAAAGTATAATGATAAACAACACCAGCGCTCTACTGAAATACTTACATCTTCTTCTGCAGGCCAATACTGATTCTACGGGATATGAATACAAGAGCATGGCTGTACAGGGTTTATGGATGCAGCCAATTATTATAAAATATTCAGCCTCTCTGGTGCTACATAAATATGAATATGTAAAAGCAGGGTGACCTGTAAAAGTGTGAAACGCTGCAATCAAACAAACTTGAACCACGCTTTCCTTTCTTCAACTGAAATTTGCTTCCTAAATATAACCAAGCCAAAGTGAACGTCTTAGAGATGTTTGTTCTTATGATGATGCAGTCAGCGTTTTCACCGTGGTTGTTATCCAGAGGCTGCGTGCTTGGAGTAATTAGATGCACAATGTTCAATTTTTCAACCTAGCTTGTAAACATTAAGGTTGACAGCCATCAAACCAGAGACTGAAGTAATGTGTAACAGGTTCAGCTGTGCAGTAATGTGCAGAGTGTACAGTTTGTGTCTTACTTGGTGATGGGGTTGACACTGGCTTCCACCACAGACAAGCCTTTACAGCATTTTATATTGTCTGGAAACTCCTGGATTCCTGTTTGACAGGAAGAGAGTCATACATGATGTTTAGTTTCACAAAAGTCTGGACCACCTGGTTTTGTTTCTTCTTCTTCGTTGTGAAGTTTCGGTATTGCAATTATGAGGTTTCGTCCTGTTATTTTAAACCAGGGTTGTTTAGGCTGGATACCGTTTTTACTGATGTCTAGCTCTTTCAGGTTCACCAGGCTGGCGATGGTGGTGGGCAGGTTGGACAGGTCGTTATCTGGCATGCTCAGCTTCTTCAAGGCCTGGCAGTTGAAGAGTTGCTGTGGGAACACAAAGAGGGACGATAAAGGAATTATGATCTTGGCAGGGTGTAGAACGTCACCTGGAGGCATGAGGCACTTAATGTTTTTCAAAAAGCTAGGCCACTTTAGCAGCACTTGTCTATTAATAATGCAAATGTAATGTCTTCCCACAGGACAAAACACATTATAGATTGAAAGGAAAAGACATCTAGACAAATGTGCTCCTAAACAGAAAAATTATGCTAATAAGAAAATATATACAAAAATGAAAGAATTTGGGGGTATGTAAATGCGATAAATGCTCTAGGAATTCAGAAATACCCATGTAAAAAATATAACAAAGCAAATGGTCAAAACTAAAAGGTGATTCTTGTATACCAGATTCTAAATGAGCAGCAACACAATGGTTAAGAAAAAACGTAACTAGATAGTAAAACAGCTTCACTCAATCTTCACTCCCTGCATTTTAACAAAACTTTCAATCACTCTTGCTGCCTGCTAGAATCAATAACGGCTGCATTTAACATCCAGAGATAAGGCCAGAGTTTTAGGCCAAATAGTGAAGTATATGGGCTCAGCAAGCGTATAACTCTCAATGACCAAGCTAAGCTAACCTTGACAGTTTTTCTACAGACTCACTATGGTATGAAGCCAAAAGGTGTTTCTCTTCATAAATGTATCTGATTATTATATAGCAACAATAAGGCAGCTGATAATAAGCCAGTAGAGCAATAATATTTCAAGTTTTAGCTAATATCAATTTAAAAAATAAACATTGTGCTAGCTACAGTAGCTGGGTTATAATCCTCTTGCTTGCCAATATGGCTATTTTTATATGAATGTCATCAAAGTGGGAATATTTTCATTGCTTAAATATAACAATAGTAAAGCAACTGCAATATTAGCGGTTTTGGTTGCTAATTAAAAGCTATTATATCCTCCCGAGACCTAAGGAAACAAATATCTTTCAATGTCCTGCCTATTTGGAGCTAAAAGAGGCCACCTGAACACATGAGATATCATTGGAAAGGCCACAATGTCCTCTTCTGAGCGCAACATCACTTATTAGGGTAACTCAAATACATCAAAAGATATAGACCAAAAACAAATGTCTATTAAAGAAGACATAAAAGAATGGGCTGGTTTTCAGGAAGATATGCTAACAGCTATTGTCAAGATAAAATGACAAATTTGCATACCCTGAATTAATGTAGTCTCATATACAATACAGTCTCTCTAAACTTCTTCCCAAACTTATAGAAGAATTGAACATTGAATGTTCTTAGTGTAGTACTTGCACTTTTAGTTTTATGCAACATGACCCTCATGAATATACAGTAATTAGCCACACCAAAAAAACCCAATAGCATACAAAGTGGATTAAACTAATAATCTTATTATTTTGCAATGGCTTTTTGGAAACGTGGGTCCCTGGTCCCAAAAGGTTGATTCTGTTCATCTGGACAAAGCGTTTTCAATGCAAGAAATGTTTCGTCACTCATCCATGTGACTTTTTCACTCTAAGCTGATTGCAGGTTTCCCCAGTCTTATAAACAGTACATTGCACAATAACTGTGAGGTCAGATCATTAATATGTAATGTAACATAATGTAATGTAATGTGTATGTGTTAGTCCCCATAGGGAAATAGTTCCTCTGCATTTAACCCATTCACCCAGTGAAGCAGTGGGCAGCCACCAATGCAGCGCCCGGGGAGCAGTGTGTAGGGACGGTACCTTGCTCAGGGGTACCTCAGGGTAGCAGTTCAGTGGAGTTGAACCCCCGACCTTCCGATCATGGGGCCACCACTCTACCTACTGAGTAGGGTTGCCAACTCCCTGAAAAATAAATAAGGGACACCTCGTGGCCAGGGCTGGGCAACCCAGTTGTCTTCACCCTTCCCAGTGTGGTAGCTCTTTTTTTGTGTGTGAAATTATTTTTTAACCATTTGACTTGAACTTGATTTAAGCAGATGCATATTCTTTGTGATATGACCATATGTGAAACAAATGATCATTTAGCCATTTATTTTTAGCTCAAAATGACAACATTAACACAGTAAAACAGGTCTCCTTCTTAAACAGAAGCCTGTCATGCTTAACTTTTGAGAATATAAGTAAATCTTTCTTTAAAAGAACTCTGTCCTGCTTAACTTAAAATTATATAAATTAATAGAAAGCAATAGAACAAAAATATTCTTGTAACAGTGCACATATAGTGCATTTAGTACAATTGGCTTCAGCTGAGGTATTATTTCAGCTTTTCTAATGCTAATCAGCTGCTCCTGTTTGTAAACCCGCTTGTTCCCATGATTACGCATCATAACTCATCATCATTATTCATCTATGTATTACTTTTATGTATTAGTGATCTATTTGTTGTAATCATTTATCCTTGCAGTTGTTTATTACACAAAATAAATTATATTATTACACTTCTGGCCACATAGCGCTGATATTCACTGCACATGCCCATATTAACCTTAACCAGAGGGTTTTAAAAAAACAAACCAGTGTTTACATACCATATCTGCTTCTGCCATGCCTGGTGGACAAGAAATTGGTTAAGGGTTCCCCGAGCTTTCACGCCCCTCGTGTTCCCTCGTGCCCACCATTAGAAGCATGCCTATGGAAAAAGTGCGCCAGCACACAGTGCAGTGCGCTTTATAGTGCACTTTTCCAGCCAGGTGTTTTCCTTTTCCCATTCCTCCCTGTACTTTTGCAGCCTTTTTTTCTTTCTCTGAGCGAACAAACATTGCTGCTCTAATGCTGGGCTTACACTGTGCGATTTTTGGCCCATTTTGAGCCGATTTTTGAGTCGTGCGACCGATTTGGTGATCGGCCCGATTTTGGCCTTCATCGTGCATCGTGTAGTATACGTGGGGTAACGAGAAGCGATTAACACCTCACGACCAGCTCCCGATCATCAATCGCTCGTGAGGGTGTCACCACAGGCGCTCACATTGCTCACGCGCAAACACATAAACGTCGGTGAAAAAGATGGAGCAGCACGGCTGTGCAGCGTGTGATCTGGACACAAGCGATGGAGGCACAACTTGTAGAACTTTGGAAAGCTCATCCGAGCCTTTTCGATGTGGCATCACAAAATTATCACGACCACAACAACCGTGAAAATAGTTGGATTTACACTGTTGCTCAATCACAGCTGCCTTATTAATGTTTTTCATTAGCAATTTAGCAAAGTTGATGGTGGCGGTGTGCGTGTCTGTGTGAGTGAAAGACAGACAGAGAGAGAGAGCGACAGATTTTCTGTTATAACCTTCATTTTATGGAGGCACAGTGTGCTGTCCGAGACTTGCACCGCAGTGTCGGCGTTTGTTTCCCTGTTGGCCGGTATTTTCTTCGTAAGCGACCTTTCCTCGACCAATGAGATGAGCGATAATCTGACTTGTCATACTCGAATTGTCATAAGTGTGCTGTCAGCGCATTGGTCACAAAGCAGGAGAGGGGCTGGGAATTATGTTTTCAAACAAAGTGTTAATTCCATTAAAAGTTATAGACTACTTTTGATTCTCACTGTATTACGGGACAAAGTGCGTCCCTTATTAGCTCAATACGGGACGTGTACTTTTGTTTCTAAATACGGGACGATTCCGTTTTTTAAGGGACGGTTGGCAACCCTACTACTGAGCTATCCCTGCCCTTGCAGGGATGCAAATTCTCATGACCATTGATGGACAACCACTGATCAAAGACTATTGATCATTGATCAGTACTCATGGCCATTGATCAGTGAGATCAATGGCCATGAGTACCATTCACAGAGAGTTGAGGAATGGCTGCAATCACAGCATGTAAGATGGCAAAAATGTACCCTCAGGCCCCCTCCTCGATTCAGAGATAGTCTTTCCCTTTTCACGTAAATGGCCTCCTTGACGCCCCGTTCAAACCAGTGTTCCTCCCTGTCCAGGATGTGTGCATCCTCATCATTGAAAGAGTGTCCACTGGCCTGTAGTTGTAAATAGACTGCAGAGTCCTGACCTGACGAGTTTGGTCTTCTGTGTTGTGCCATCCGCTTTGCCAGAGGTTGTTTGGTTTCCCTGATGTATAAATCCTGGCAGTCCTCCTGGCACTTAACAGCGTACACTATGTTACTCTGTTTGTGTCAGGGGACCCAATCCTTGGGGTGGACCAATTTTTGGTTCAGCGTTTTTTGGGGTGTAAAAGCCACAGAGACACGGTGTTTAGAAAAAATGCGTCTCAACTGCTCCGATACTCCTGACACGTATGGGTCACTAAGGGTTTTCGCTTAGGCAGCAGTTGTCCTTCTCTTCTGGATCAGCTGGAACTTTCTATAGGTGCCTTCCCAGCTTTGACAAAAGTCCAGCTGGGATAACCACATTTACTCAGGACCTTCTTGATGTGATGTGTTCTATGCTACTTTAAAAAGTACTAGCTAGCTGTAGTATATTGTTGCAAAACCCTCAAAACATTTGAAGAGGCAGCAGCCTCTTTCCTGCAGATCAATGTGCAAGTTTTTGGGCTGTGGGAGGTACCTAGAAAGAAACTACGGCAGCACGGGCTCCACACAGAAATAACCCTGACCACATCTAAAACCACTTCTTGCTACGTAGTGAAAGTGCTAACAACTGCACTGTTCCCAGATCCAAACTTGATTAAAGATCTGGGCTTATTCAGGATCCAAAGACTCTGCTGCCATCACTTGTAGACCAACGTCAAGTGACACATCTATGGTTTCCTTGTCCATGCCCAGACATACCAAAGCTACTTTGGAGGCATGTTGGGGGAAGAACTGACCCAATCTTAAGCAGGTGATTTTAATTCTGAAGATCATATATATTTTTGTTATTTTATTGACCAGGCAATATGTCACCTTCATTAATTCTAGGACATTCTCTTCAGTAAAAAGTACAGCACATAAGCCACAGCATATATATTCTAAAATGGACAGATCTGCTCTGAGTGGAGAGGTCACAGCAGGCCACTGTAACAGAGCCTTCTAAACACTCACACACATGTAGAAGCTGCCCAACTCACTCACATTGGAGCCAGAGACTTAATATGCATTGCTGGCACAGACATACATTGTCAAGACTGAGCAGAATGTTTTTGTGCAAGTTAAATGCGAGGTCGCACATCTCATCTCATACATCCTTATTAGACTGTCTCCATTCATGCTGGCTATATTTAGAAATCTAATTCAACATCTTTGTCATTTAAACCAGGCCAGGATATCCATAAAATGTGACGGCCCTTTAATAAGCAGCACCTGTAATTCTCCTTGAAATTTTAGAAGGGCGTTCTGCATCAGCAGTCCCCACGTGGGCTGCTTCTGTGCAGCTCCCAGTGTGAACTCATGGATATTAATGTATCAATATTGCCCAGTAAGGGTATCGCCACAAAATAGTGAGAGGGCATTTTAAGTTAGCATCAGTGTTTCACATCCGAAATCCAAATTCGAAAAAATCATAAACAAAGCAACATGACTAATGGTCAGCATTGCATACACAACTGTACAAAAAAGGTGCAGAACTAGCTCAATAAACCTGAGTGGGTGAAGTGAAAAGGCAGTTTGTGATCCCTAATTGTTACTCAGGGTACCAGTGGATGAACAGCTATTAATTGTGAATTTGATCAACTGTCAGAAAAAGCAGATTTTAGTTTAGTAGTAGAAGCTTAATAGTAGAAGAAGAAATTTTAAAAAAGGCATAAGGATTAGTAAACCCCCCAAAAGAGGTCAATAAAAGGAAGAAGAGTTATATCAGGAAAAAATTAACATATGACTCAGGGGTACCTTGGGTAATTCCTCAATCTGGTTGGCATCTAGGTAGAGCTCCTCCAGAGTTCTCTCAAAGCTGAAGATTTCCTTGGGGACCTGCTGCAGGCTGCAGTGGGAGTAGTCCAACACTGAGATCACTTCCTCTTCACCACGGAAACAACGGCACGGCACCAGCCGGCCAATCAGCTTCCGTTTAGTGGTCATTTCCAGACACTGCACTGAAATGGTGAGAAAAGGAGAGAACAGACATGATGTTAGAGGCCTTTAAGGTTCAGCAGCTCGTGATTTTAACAGGTTTGTTGTACCTGTTTCTTATTAATTATATTATTTTTAATTTGTAGATATTCTATATGTAATTTAAACTGTTTTCTCTTTGTTTTAGATTTGTAGAACTTTG
This sequence comes from Diplotaxodon limnothrissa, assembly GCF_057381915.1. Taxonomy (NCBI): domain Eukaryota; kingdom Metazoa; phylum Chordata; class Actinopteri; order Cichliformes; family Cichlidae; genus Diplotaxodon; species Diplotaxodon limnothrissa. The sequence goes on along the minus strand of NC_140612.1, from coordinate 9,128,393 downwards.
GCCAACACTGTTGGATGTAAAGTGCGTTATAAATAAAGATGCTATGCTATGCTACCTGATGGAGTTCTTCTGTGTAGAACCTTGTCAGTCTGATAGCATCATTAACAGTATATGGGCAGATTAGCGTACTAAAAGACAGGCTCTGATATAAGAAACTAGTTATACAAAGTGTTTCGATAGTGAAAAAATCGTGAGTGGGGTTTTCTATAAAACGTGGGAAACAAATTCTAAAAACTACGTGATAAAAAATGTGAGTTGCATTCATTCACAGTGACAGATTTTGCATCTTTTGATGAGTAATGAAATAAATAAATGCACAAAGAAACATTTTCACAATCCACCTACTGCAAAATTATTCATACTGTGCAGAAGGAAAAAATGTGCCTATTTGAATCTCAAAGTGCAAAAAACAATGTGTTAAACACAGTGGGATCAGATATAGGAGCTTTTCATTGTACAAATATCACCTACATGCCTTGCATAGACAGGAGGACTGTTCATCTTATGCATAGTGAGCCCTCCACAGCCTTGCAGAGGATGAGAAACCAGTGGTGACCAAATGGTTTGCTGAGTCACGTTAGTGTGTCTTGGGATTTTGTAGCAATCATGCATTATTACTGCAATATAATTTTTAATGAATTACTGACTTGTTCTATCTGTAGGCACTCTGTAGGTCCTCATAAATACAGAAGCAAGCTGTCAAAAGTAATCAAGCCTGCTCAGACTTGATCCCACCAAATGGTGGTAATTTATACAGTGTGACACATCAAAGCCCCAATTCATGACAAGAAGAATGACAAAATATGTGACAAAAAAATTTGATCACTTCCTACAACTAACAACACTTTGATCCCCACCAATAACCACCTGAGGAAAAGCGAGAACAGTATCAGCAGAAACTACTAAGCTTCAATAGCTTCAGTCAAGTCTGGGGTGACAAGAGTTCCTCTGTCCAAATTCATCATCAAGCTTAGTTAGCTAACAGTAACAAGCATGAAAAGAAACTAGCATTCCTTTGAGGCTGAAACCAAAAACGTTTGATGGACTGTGTGAAAGTCTCATAAATGGTGAGGCAAGTCCATATTGGTGTTTTTTGCTACAGAAAAAATAATGCAAGTGTACCAGATGATAACAGATGCTGCAAATACACATAGCACCCTCATCTGACCATGGAAAGAAGGGAAGCTATCAACTGATAAAGAGAGAGGGGTGAGCAACCTTTACTTTCAACAGAGTAATTTCTGAAATGTTTGCCCTTCTCAACCTTCAAATCAATGCAAAGCCAGTGAAGGGCATTAGACACTAGAGGTGGGAATCACCATACATCCCACGATACGATATTATCACAATACTTAACGCACGATACGATATTATTGCAATTTTTTAAAATATTTTGCGATATTCAGATTCTGTACATAAAGGTAAACTTTATCAATATTCATTTTATCTAATAACAAAGTCTCGCACTCAGTCTTTCTCTCATTTCAGTCAGTTTTATTGTTGACAAACTGAACGGTTTGTATTACAGTCTAGTCCAACTTAACTGAATGCAACCATCTGGTACAATTATAGCTATTCTGAACTATGCAATTTATGAAAACTATGCAGCCCATTCAGCAACTGAAGAATTTGAAAGTAAATTAAAACAAAATATAATTTTACATTACATAAAAAAGTTTTAAACTTAATTAAAATAAAACATGTCTTAAATTAAAATAAGTAAACTGTCATGTTTATTGCTGCCAAAAAAAAAGTTAAACACATTTGGACAGTGAAGGAATGTCAGGATTCTTGCTCAGAAAAAGGAGCTGATCAACATGCTCTGAAGTCAGAGCACAAAAACTTTTTTTGCAACAAAATATCGATTTCTGCTGTCCCTGTATTGATACATTATTAGCAAACAAAATATCACGATACTACACAGTATCGATTTTTCCCCCCACCTCTATTAGACACTAGCTTAGGCTTCAAATGCTGTAGTTCAATTTAATTCAGTTTAATTTATACAGTGACAAATCACAACAACAGCGCTTCATAATGTAAGGTAGACCCTACAGTAATAAATACAGAGAAAACTCCAACAATCATATGACACCCTAAGAGCAAGCACTTTGGTGACAGTGGGACGGAAAAACTCCCTTTTAACAGGAAGAAGCCTCCAGCAGAACCAGGCTCAGGGAGGGGCGGGGCCATCTGCAGTGACCGATTGGGGTGAGAGAAGGAAGACAGGATAAAGTCATGCTGTGGAAGAGAGCCAGAGAATAATAACTATGATTCAGTGCAGAGAGGTCTATTAACACATAGTGAGTTAGAAAGGTGACTAAAGAGGAAATACTCAATGCATCATGGGATTCCCCAAGCAGTCTACACCTACTGCAGCATAACTAAGAGAGTTATGCTGCATTAGTTATGCTGGGCTTAAGGGCCTAATCCTAAAGGTAGAGATAGGGTCTTCCAGACACAGGATGTGTGTGGTATGGTTCATGGTTTTTCTATAAAAATACTGGACACAAAACATTATTTTTACTTGTGAAAACATAAACAATATCAGATTTTGTTATCTATTCATAATTTGGTTAGTGGTTTACAACATTAATAATAAGATAAGATAATCTTGATGTCCAAAATTAGTGAGCTGATCCTTTTAAATCTAAACCATAGTTCAAAATCAGCATACAAAGTATTTTAATCTGCACGTACCAAATCGTTCTGTTGGCTCGAGCCTCTCTGTGTGGTGTCAAGTTTGAACGTTCTCCTCATCCTGACTCTTAATTGAGTTTGTGTAAATGTGAGTGTGGCTGACTGACAACCCTGTGAGAGACAAAAACAAAGTAGTCTACCAAAAAATATAAACGCGGTGATCTAAAATTGCTGAATGATTATTTGAGCTGTTTTCTTACACTGAATTTGAATGAACTACTGCTGTACTCAGATTTGAGTCCATGGTCAAGTACAGGAATCAGTGCCCACATCCTTTTGAAATAGACCGACTCTGAGCCAGATCAGACATGGACACTGCTAAAGGTTTGCTCTTACAGTAAAATTAAACTAATGTGGGTATTGACACTAAGTGTCCCCGTCCAACCAAACCAAAACTGCAGGTGAAGTCGTATTATAAGTGACTTTAGAGAACGATATCATTTACACTAGCACCACATTTTTGTGAAGTGAGACATATTAACTTCACGTAAACTTTGACATTTTTGCATAGATTAAGGAATGTGGATTTTCCTGCTGTGGATAGGAGAAAAAAACTGCACCAATGTAAAAGGCCATGTGTACGGTGGCCCTGTGAGTTCAAATGCACTGAAACTGCAGCAAATAGAAAAAGGCTGCAAAAACAACAGAAGAACAGAAAAAATAATGCAGTAAAAGTTCACAAAGAAGAACGAGAGAAGTGTTTTGGGGAGACAAAACAGAAAACGGCTAAAAGCAAACAAATGTTTACAATATTATATGAATTATGTGATTAAATGGTAAATTGCCTGTATTTATATAGCGCTTTTCTAGTCCCTAAGGACCCCAAAGCGCTTTACATATCCAGTCATCCACCCATTCACGCACACATTCACACACTGGTGATGGTAAGCTACATTGTAGCCACAGCCACCCTGGGGCGCACTGACAGAGGCGAGGCTGCCGGACACTGGCGCCACCGGGCCCTCTGACCACCACCAGTAGGCAACGGGTGAAGTGTCTTGCCCAAGGACACAACAACCGAGACTGTCCAAGCCGGGGTTCGAACCGGCAACCTTCCGATTACAAGGCAAACGCCCAACTCTTGAGCCACGATCGCCCACATTACCTTGCATCTTTTTCTGAATCCTTTTCAAGTATGTCTCAGTAAATTCTTTTACATGTTTTGGTTTCTGTCACTTCCACAACTTTTCCATCTTACCTAAAAATCCATCAGCTGTGTTTTGTGAGTTTTGTTTTTTTTCCCCTTCCATTCTGTTTTTTTCAACTTTTATTCAGACCTTTATGTTTTGTTTTTGTTTTGTGTTTTAATTCAACCGTGTTGAACAGCCACTGTACATATTGGATACGTGAAGATTGTTCCAAGGCAGAGAAAAATGTGAAATTATACTTTAGGTCACAGGTGTTGAAGGACCCACATTAGTTTAAAAGCTTCACATGACTGTCAGGCAGATGTAAAACTCACATGGCAGATGGGTATCACAGTGATCCCCCGCCAACCAGCAGTTACCCAGTTCACAGCAGGCTGAGGCTCGGCTCGCTTTGTCTCACACACACACACACACACACACACACACACACACACACACACACACATGGTCTTTTCAAACAACAAGCCAGAGCCATATAATTAGACCGAATCCTTTGTAATTCTGCGACAACATCGCTCCATTACACAACTCCATTTAAAAAGCTTGTGGCTGAATGGCATAAGTAGGCTAACCATGGTCATTAAAGTCCTTGAGTGAGGACTCATCATTCAGCTTTATCATTGCAAACCCACTTGCTCGCTGCGCTCAATCTATTGACAAATAAAGACATTTTAACGCCAGCCCTTTCAAACGGAACAAAGAGCGAGTTTTCAGTGATTGGACTTCAATTTCCTGCTTGATCTTCAACTGCCATCGAGCACAACAGCAACTGGATGCGATGAGAAGCTGCAGAGCGGCATGAAAAGAAAGAGATGAGGAAACTAAAGAGAGAACGTGAAAATAAGAAGGTGTAGAGAGCAGTGAGAGGAACACCAGGAGGCTCAGAGATAAGACCTGCAGCTTTATCTGGCTATAAACACACACATGTCCAGCACAGTGAGACCAGATGAATTCAGACGATAGAGAGAGTAATCTTGAACATTGCGAGTACACTGTGTTATCTGCTCTAGCTTTTTGCAAGCCACTGAAATCAGATAAAAAGGTCGCAGATCCTGCAGGACTGTTTATCTAAAAGGACTGGACCATTAAAATCAATGCATCCTTATCCACAGTCATGCTCAGTGCAGGTGTAATGAGGCCAGCTGACATTTACTGTTTGCCTATTCTATGTGTAAACCCGGCAGTCAGTGCTTCTCACGATGCTGTTTGGCGGCGGCTTGTCTGTGTATTATTTTTTACCGCAGATACTCGGCCACTTCAGTAGTTACACCTGCCTTAATTATTTGTGAAATAGATTCAATAAAATGCTTGAAACATTCCTCAAAGATCTTTGTCCATGTTGATATGATAGCATGTCATATTTGCTGCAGATTTATCAGCTGCACATGCACAGTGTGAATATGCTGTTACACCACATCCAAAACGTGCTCTACTGGATTAAAATCAGGGCCATCGGAGGCCATTTGAGCCTAAACTGGGCTTTGTGACATGGCATGTTAGCTTGCCGGAAGAATCCATTAGAAGTTGGCTACACTGTGGTTGTAAAGAGATGGACATGGTCAGCAACAATACTCAGGTAGGTTGTGGTGTTTAAACAAGGCTCAGTTGGCACTAATGGGCCCAAAGTACAACGAAAAAATATCTTCCACACTATTACACCACTATCATCCTGAAATATCGATACAAGGCCAGATGGATCCATGCTTTCCTGCTTTGCAGTTTCTGAAATGTACCGAGAACTTTCCCACATTCAATGTCACTAAAATTACTTTTCTTCCCACATTCAACATTTCTGAATGCAAGCAGTTGCTGCCATGTGACTGGCTAATTTGTGTTAATTAGGTGTACCTAATAAAGTGGCTGGAGAGTGTAGTTTTAAAGCAAATAGCGTGGATGCTATTAAGAAAGTGTAAGAAGTTTTAACCTAATGTTTTCTTATATATTTTTTAAATATATAACTAACTACGTCACTTTGGAGACTTTGAAGAAATTGATGTGTTAATTACACTACTGTGACATAAACTGTATAATCAATATAATCATGATGTACACTGCATATTATGGAATATTAATGCTATATCTCTTCTAGATATGAGAACTGTAAAACATGCTAACATCAGATGTCTACCTTTTATTGAAAGTATTACAGTGCAGTACTGCGCGGCACTATTCAGTTCAATTCAATTCAGTTTTACTTATAGTGCTAAATCACAACAACTGCTTTAAGGTGCTTTATATTGTAAGGTAAAGATCCTATAACAATACAAAGAAAACAAGAAAACCCAAGCAATAATATGATCCCCTTTGAGCATGCACTTTGGCGACAGTGGGGAGGAAAACCTTCCTTTAAACAGGAAAAACACCTCTGCAGGAAGCAGGCTCAGGGAGCTGCAGCAACCTGTCAGACTGGTTGGGGTAAGGGGAGGAAAACAAGTCAAAGACATGCTGAAAAGAGCCAGAGATGAATAATAACTACTGATTAAATGCAGAGTGGTGTATAAACATATAGCGAGTGAAAAAGAAACACTGATGGGAAGCCCCAAGCAGCCCAGACCTATTGCAGTGTAACTAAGGGAGGATTCAGGGTCACCTGATCCAACCCTAACTACCAAATAAACTACCAAAAAGACTCTCTATCAAATATATTAAAGAAAACACATACAGATGTATTGCTTTGCTTTTTTTCATAGCTACACAACTACACTGATGTGATCCATATTTCCTAATTTCTAAGAAAGGGCCTGACTTGGAAACAATGTGCCCTCTGGTCATCTGCTTTATAATTAAGTTCCCCAATCAAACCACAACCATTTTGGCTGGGACTTAACATTGCTGTCCCAACAGCATTTTCTCAGAAACATTTAATGTTAACAGTATCCGGGCCTGGAGCAAACTACACCACAGGTCAATACATCCTGCTGCTCTTTACAATCTTTATTAGATTCTCTGCAATATAAAGATGCCTAAACAAAGAGGTAACACTACATGTGTCCACGCTCAGCTTGCTAGAACATCAGCTTGCTAGTGTGGCTGTCTGAGCACAGGCGGCAGAAGTCAGCTGACACACTCCATCGTGGTTACACAGCACTAAGGATCTTCTCAGTGGCTGAGTAAGAAGGCAGGCGGACTGCTTGTTGGGCTTAAAAATACATAATTAGCAAACATGCAAAATCAGTTTCAGTGTCTACAGCATCCTCGAATCATTAATCCAGATGGCCCAGTATTATGTTCCAAAGAAACCAGTAACACTAACCACAGGTGACGTGACCCACAAATCAGAGTTTGTTAAAACTCATTTTCCATCTATAACGTGCCTTTTTTGACTCTGGAGGTTTTTGGCTTTAGTTATCATTATTCATTGTGTGTGTGTGTGTGTGTGTGTGTGTGTGTGTGTGTGTGTGTGTGTGTGTGTGTGTGTGATCCATCACACATAAGCAAAAACATTTGTTTTCCTGACTGAGGTGACTTTGAGTAATTACAGAACTCACTAAAAGGAGCACAGAAAAAAAACTTTTGTCTTGAAAACATGTGCAAAATATGAGCTCGCCGTCTGCTAAGAAATCTGTTTCTATAAGCTACTGATAGTGCAGCTGCCTGCTCTGCCCTCACGGTTATGGATGTAACAGCTTAATTTACAAAGACAGAGTAGACTAAAAATAACAGCTTTTTGTCAACGGAGCGGAGAGGGAACGAGAGAGAGGAGCTGATGTCGCCCAGGCAAGTATTAACAACAGCAGGGTGACAAATAGCAAATATGGGTGTGGGTGTGTGTCTGTTGGAGGGGGGGGGGTTACGTGGGCAGCAGTGAGAGACTTTTGTGGGCAGTCACCTTCATGACACAGACACCTGCACAGACTGATTATCTGAAGTTCATGAGGAAAAGAAGAGGGCGCTGTGCTGCCACTGTTCACAACAGATATCACACCAAAAGACAAATAACAAGGATGAAGACTGCTCTGTGTGACCCATATATCAATATAACAGTGCAAAGGACTTGGCCACGTGGCCATTCATGGATGCAGTGAAATATTTTAGTCATCGTTAGGTTTTGTCTTTATTTCTAACACACTGATCACCTCTGCTAGAGTGAATGTAAAGGGGGTGCCGAAGTGTGTCCAGTCCTGCCCAGACATCCAGATAGCATGCAGCACAAAAAAGAAAAAAAAGAAATACAATTTGGATGGGAGTCAGAATGAGCCAGTACCAATAGGATGAAACAAGGAAGTGAGCGTGGTTGGCTGTGTTGGCTCTTGCTGCTGCTATGGAAACAGCATGACGGAGCAGACTGACTCTGCAGAGGCAATGCTTCATGTGCAAGTCCAAGTCCCCCCCACACACACACACACATTTAAATAGCTTTGGTAATCATCATAATAATTATGACATAAAACAGAAAACAAAGATGTAGTGAGAAGTTTTACAAGAACTGCTACTGTAACATACACCCGCCCACATGTGCACACGCACAGACTTAAGCACCTCCACACATGTACACTTTTACACACCAGCAGCGGGTGAAAAAGAAGAAGACTGTGATGAAGAAGTATTAACGCCACACTGCACGCTGTTAAAAATACTCGAGAGAGAGCCAAAAATCCAACTCAGGAGAAAGTAAAAATGCAGCAGTATTGGTAAAAATGTGCAGACTTCATTATGTGAAAAGGTCCTTACAGTTTATCAAGGGCTATAGTTAGTGCTGGATCAGATGACCTTGTATCCTCCCTTAGTTATGCTGCTATAAGCCTAGGCTGCTGAGGGCTTCCCATGATGCACTGAGTGTTTCTTTTCTTCATTCACCTCTTTATACTCTCTGTGTGTTTAATACTCTGCTCTGCATTTAATTATTAGTTGTTATTAATCTCTGGCTCTCTTCCACAGTGTGTCTTTTGTCCTGCCTCCCTCCCTTCACCGTCAATGCCCACACTGAAATGATCAGGTGTTTGTTAATAAAAAAAGACAATTGTTTTTCTGCTAAATATACTGTACTGACTGACCAGGATTTTCCATCAATATTTTTTTTTTTCATCCCTGACGGCACGAGCACGTTCCAAGATGACAGATGACAGAATTCACTGGCTCAGGGATCACCAGAGACCTGACCTTAGACCCACTGAGAATCTTCTGGATGTGCTGCAGAAGACTTTAGCAGTCTGACTGCCTCATCATGGTTACAAGATCTTGTTGAAAAAATATTTAAATACACTTTGTAAATATCTCGAAACAATTCCTCAGTGAGTGTGTAGTGCCTATAAAACTAAAGGCAGTCCCAGAAAATATTAGAGTGTGGGACTTTTTGTTTTTTGGCTGTGCAGTGTACATATACAGTAAGCACTGGGAACACACCAAGCAATGTAAGAAATATTTCTTCACATACCTTTTTCACAGAGTCACAAAAACTACTTTTGACCCCCCTTTATTGTCTACTAATAAGTCAAAACAAACCATCTTTAACGTTGGTCCCAACTACTGAATTGCAGGACACTTTGCTGAAATGTCACACAAAACTCAACTGCACTGTCTGAGCTGGTAAAAATATTTCCTTTTAAAATTATATAGCTCCATAAAATGTTCAAGCAAACTCTGCTTTAGCTCGGCAGTCCCCCAGAGTTAAGTTTTTACCACAGCTAGCGAGCGATCGGCAGTTCTCCTGAATTTCCCCTCGAGCGGTCGCTTTCCTCCTCCCTCTGCTCTTCATTCAAGCTTGTGTGTTTGTGAATATCTGTGCATGTCCTCCAGCAGCTCAAGAGGGTGAATTCCCCTAGGGGTGCCATGACAGCCATCGCTTCACGTGCAGCCTCACTGTCGCCACGGTAACCGCTGCCATAGAGACCGTCTCCCAGGAGCTGGGTGTATTTTTACTCATTCTCCTGCTCTCTCTGTCTCTCTCTTCTGTGTCATAAAACAGAACATGCTGCACTCGGTGGGCGAGCGCTCCACATTCTGCGACGCTTAATGTAGACTCAGATATGTCAGACACTTTTATAGCACCTGAATAAGAGCCCGAGAACAACTCCATGCCACCGCTTCGTGTTTCCTTTTCTGTTTCTCGCAAAAGGCGGGAGAGCTGCGCTCTGTGGATATCGCCCCAGGGTTTCTGCACTCGCTCACAACAGTCGCACGCTATCGCGGACGAGCACATGTGAAACACACACACACATACAAATCAGTGACACAAACAGTCATGCATGCTGACTCATTTACTTGTGTCAGTGACGGTGAGAGGACACGGAAGATCCTGTTTCACATCCCAGTGCTCCACATTGTCAAGCAAATCCCTGAGTGTGAGTGTGTGTGTGCATGTGGGAGGCAGTTAGTTATCTAGCGGCCAAGAACAGCTTGTTCTGCCACTTTCTGTGTTTTGTTGGGTTGTTGTTTTTTTTTTTTACATTTACTAAACATTAAATAAGCACTTTGGGCAGTTACCTGTACTACCACCACATGAAAATACTCACACACACACATGCAGATTTCAATTGTGCTTGAGTCTCTGATCATCAGAGAACATCATTTTAAGATGTTCTTTTTGAAAAGTCCTATAGAAATGTGCTGTCATCCCACATACGTACACTGGAATAGTGAAAAGTTATATAAGTCTGAGGCACAGGTTTATCATTGGAGGACTGATTTTGATAGTAGATATTAAGCTTTTTAGACAAATCCACAGTCTGGGATAACAAGGCATCTGGCTGCGAAAAAGGCTTGAAAGAGAGTCGTCATAAAAAAGTGAGTCTGAACGATGCGTCATCACTGAGTGGATTTTGCCTCCGCTTGCTTTTGTGGAACTTTGGTGCACAATCAAACCGTTCACCCTTCAGCGTGGCCGGACAACCAGCACTGAATGAGGCATTAACCAGTAGAAGGAGCAGGCTACCCGTATCAGCTGCTGCTTGACTGTCAGACTGTCCTGTGCTGCTCCACAACCTTTAACATTTCAACACACAAATAAACTTTGCAGTGATGACAAACGCCCCGATCTTCTGATATTTTCTTACATATTAAAATGTGGGGAAACTCACTCGTGATGTTGTCTGTTGCACAATGTCTTCTCATCATATCAGACCCCCCCAAACAATTTGTTTGGTTATTTACTGCATAAGTTCATGTAGGAAAAATATAATGAAAAAAATGTAAAGAGACTGATTGATAAGTACGGGATGAATATTATAAATAGCAAGCCAGCAAAGTCTGGAAGAATAATCTGATGGAAAAAAAAACCCAGAAAAAAACTGGGGTATTTTCTCTGTTGGCAATAATCACAAAACATAAGTATCACAGAAAATATATCAAATTAGAAACAATTTCTTGTCGTCTGCTACTTCAAAGGTTAAGATCTGGTTAAGCTTCGGTAGCTTGACTTAACCAGATATCCCACACAACGTTCAGGGCTGCTTTCAAAGTTAATGTTAAAGACCTTAAAAGGCATTAAAGACAGCGGATAGGCTGATCCATGATATGTATCTGAGCAATTAAAAAAAATGTGTTATCTTGTTTTGGAATAGAAAAACCGTACGACTGATATAGAAAAAATGAAGGACTTTATTGCTCTTTTTTGGCATCACAGGTCAAAGCTGTTTGTCTAAAGTTACAAAGTCATACCTGTTAGGAATAAAATGATTAAGTAAAGCTGTTTTTTGTGATTATTATATACTCATTGTCTTTGCGCTCATTAAGAGTTGGCACTCTGTGTAAATAGGGTCAAAAGGATCAATTCAGTGCTATGATTGAATTGAATTATTGAGGCTGACATGTTGAGCTGCAGAGGGATTTTGCAAACATGCTTACACATCATAACTAGTTAAAGTCAGGGTGAAATTTTTCTGGTCCAAGAGAGTCTGAACAGATTGTCCCGGACTTGGATAATAAGTAGAAAACAACAGGCTAAGAATTGCTAGCTGATTTTAATGCAGCAAGGTTAGGCTAGGGAGGTGTCTTTTTCCAGGAAAGGAGCAGATGCAGACGAGGTCAGACGGGAGGCAGAAGGACCGCCATGTCATTTCCCATGATAATTCTTGTTTTTGTTGTGGTATAAAACTATATTGCCAGCTTATTATGCCATCCTTTTTGTGAAGCAGACCGCTGGTTCACATTGAGGTCCAGCGCGCTGTAACTTGTAATTTCAACTGCTGAAACGAATTCAGTGTTTTAAATGGTAGTCATTATCCTGTACTTCCTTAAAGAAAGAAAATGCAAATCTTTAACATTTTATTTGATTTTAGATGATGCATAATAGCTCACATGAGAGGCGAGAAGCAGGTGAAGGAGATGAGACAGGAGCTCTTTTAAATTAGACCCTAAGTCTCGAGTATTGCCGTTCGTTTGTGTGTTTCTTCGTTTTTTTGACATTCTGAATGTGTGACATCCTGGTTTTTATGTTAATGGCAACATCGACATACAGGAGTGATGTAGGATTTTTAAGACAGATGCTGATATTCTGATATAATTCCCAATTTTAGTCTTTTTTCTTTAGATACAAAAACTCAAAAAGATTTCCCTAAAATGTGTTACATTTGTTTATTTATTTGTTTACGTTTGTCCTTCCAAACAGGTGCATTGCCAACAATGAAACTGAGAGTGCCCTCTTGTGGACGAATTATTCAACATCAACACACCGCCATCTCTTCTTTACAGTTTTAAGATTTATTTACTGGCTATTATAAATTTGAAAAAATATCAGTCTGCTAATACACTGATCAGTGGCTAAAAGGTCAGAATTACCTCTGGTTACCTCTGGAAGTTTTATAATGCTCATAAGAATTAAAGTCTCACTTAATTTAGTGAGACGTTAATTAATTAATTTAATTATGAATTCATCTTTCATAAGCGTAGACAAAACAGTGGTAATATTTATTGAAGATCACTAATAACAGGGTTTACTGAATAGTTAGTAGCTTTTTTTGGAGATCACATTTAATTTAATTGTCTATTTTAGTTAGGCGCAGTGTGAAGGTTTTGTAAATTTCTGAAGTTGTGTGGGTTAGTTTTATTCCCGCCTCATATTTCCCTACCTTTAGGTTGATTTAAGTGAAAAAACAGATACAAATAAAATATTTTACCTCACTTTTCCCCCAAACCATCCCCAGTTCTCACCGTTTCATTCCATCCCGTCGCTCCCATCCCTAAAAAGCCTTGCTGTCAGGGAAACATTTATCTGTGCTCTAACAAATGGTTTGCATTTTTCTGAAGAGGACAAAGCCTCGAGGAATCACAACACGGTCTTGATGAATCACAGTCTGGGCGTTTTCACACTCTCAGCCAGTCCAATCTGCCTGCCACTGTGGCTCCAGGTGGCACGTCTGTAAAACCCAACGACCCTTGCATCACTCACACTAAAAATAACAATCAGCTGACACAACAAAGCCGAGAACAGCTGACAATTCACCTGCACCCGAAATGTGACAATCAATTATGCTCAGATGCATGAATGAACAAATATACAAACGCGCCAAATGAGTCAAAGCGTTGTTACCGAAACCACAGAGTGACCTGAAAAAGATGTTTATGACTCTCACTGTGTACACAGAAAAACTTTAGGACGTGACTGCCTTCAGTGACAAGTACCCACAAATGACAGACTGAAAGTTAGACAGACAAACAGTGGGATTTATAAATAGTTTGCAATAAAGACAGATAAACAAGCAGCCAGACAGAAAAGGGCTGCGTGACAGGCAGTCAGGGAGAATCATGCTGTCAGATATGAACGTATCCGAGCTACTGCAGGGATTCTATCATGTACACTGTTTTCATATGGCGGCTAATAGATCTTTTTATTAATTAGCTGCTCAACAGGAATGCTTGGCAATTTTAAAAAGTCAGCCAAGAATAGCACATGACTCTGTTAGTTTGGGGCAATATATGCGACGCATCCTGGCCTGCAGCAAACCCTGGTGGCAACTATTGACATTTTATCGACAGCATCGGCGTCGAAGAGAAGTGTGCTCGTGTTTCCACAGCCTTTTCTCTCATAAATTTGCTTCTGCAAGATTCCAAATAAATAAATACATAAATAAAATAAAGGGAAGTCTTTTTTAAATCATGACTTCTCAAGAAGACTAAAGAAGTTTATTATCATTCCTTATGGTGTTACCCAGCCTGAAAGGAAATACTGTTCCTCACCAGCCTCTACAGTGCAATAAGCAATACAGTTTAAAAAGAATAAGTTTAAAAAAGAGCAGCAAAAAAAGGCATAAATAGCATAAAATTCTAATGACCCTTTTTCAAATGAAACCTTTAATTTATCAAGATCTGATGTGTCATTTAAGGTATCCTTCATTTTTGAGCTATATAAAAAAAGCGCTCAAATTGGTAGGCTTAAGCACATGAAATACCTCATAACGAGTTTCATTATCATCTGTGGCTCACAAGGTAGAGACGGTTGCCAAGTAATCAAAGGGTCAGTGGGTTGATACTAAGCTCCCCGGTCCATATGCCAAAGTGTGGCCGTGGGCAACTGAAAGTAGGGCTGAGCGATCAAACTATTAAAATCATTATTGTGAAACACATTTCTTCAATAGAAATATGGCTTCTGTGAACTTTATATTTCTATTAAGAGTTCATTGACAGAAAACATGAAAGGCCAAATGATAATGACAATAGCACTACTAACTATGATATTTTTATTGATATTGACTGATATAAAAAAATTACTTTTTTTTATCACCAAACCCTAGAAAGAGCTTAAAGGGGATGTGAGTGGTTTGTCAAAGGTAAATGTGGTTTGTTGTAAAACAGGCTTTGAGCACTAATTTACTGAAGGAAAATGATATTTAAGTACCAGTTTAGTTCTCATTAATATGGATAATATCTGGTCATAAAAGTCATGAACCCGTTTACTGGGCATTCTAGAAAAACTGAGAAAAACTATGAACACTACTTCAAAAGCTGTCAGTCTTTTATAGCTCAAAACTGACAGGAAACTACAGCAAGATTTAAACTGACGTTGGTGTACAGTAATAGACAATCTGAAGAATAACTTTATCCATAGTCCTGTCCACAATTCTCATCCACAACAGTTACCACCATGGCTGCAAGGCTTTGCAGAGGGAAGACCGGATGTTGCCAATGCTAGCTCAATAAAATGAAATACATTGGGAATACTATGAACAAGAGAGCTCATCTTATGCACCAAAATCCTGAAATAGTGTTAGCTGAGCAAGCTTACATTACATTTATTCAACTGAAAAACCATCCGACATTGGACACACTTGGTATCAAAAAGCTAACTCAGAGCACGCTAATGGATCAGTCAAATGATAAAAAGTAGGACATCTGTGCTGGCTGCCTGTTAATTGCCTTGACTTGCCTTGAAGCGACTGTTGTTGTGATTTGGCGCTATATAAATGAAATTGAATTGAATTGAATTGAACTTCTGTCATTCTGCACCAGATTGCAATGTGCTGTGACTGATTGATTGCAATCGCCTTCCGAACAACTTGTGATTGGAAGGCGATTGCACAGATCGCCTGAAAGGAGGCAACCTTTCTGCAAACAGTTGCAGTCTGACTTAACTGCAATCACTCTCACAGAAGGTGCTATTTTATTAATGAGTGCAGACAGATTGTTGCCAGCACTCTGCCATCAGTATGAATGAGTCTGTCAATGAGCACAATCCGAGGAAACTGGTTGCTAGCTGGTTGCTTTCTGGTAATTTTCCTATAGAAAAGGCTTCAGAGCCCAAAAGTAACAGATATGAGATTTTCACCGATTTACTTAATAGATGACAATCCACAACATTTCTCTGAGACAGGGAAATTCCATCATTTTTCACTATTCAACTGGCTGTTCTCAAACATTACCAGACCAACTTATTTGGTTTTTCATTTCAAGGCTTCGCTCGTCCAACTGTTCTTCAGTAGCCTATATGTGAAGCTCACAGAGGAAAGGCTTCACATGAGCCTCTCCTCTCCTTCTGTCATCTCTCACTGTCTCTCCCTCTTTTCCAGGCCACTCTTTTCTTTTTTTTTCCATCTCTTTTCTTCCAGAGTTGTGCTCAGTGGCCCAGTTCTTTCTGCCTGAGATGCCCCAGCGCATCTCCTCGCTCTATCTTCCTTTTTTCCCCCTTTCATTCTCTCGGTGTCTCAGCGCTTTTCCTCAATCTGTCTCCAGGTTTAACTTTTTCTCTTTCTCCTCCTCCATCGCTTCCTCTATCAAGAGACAAGCAGGGGAGCCATCTTAAAACCCAGGCACAGCACTTTTTGTTTCTTCTATACAGGAGCAGCTCGATCTAAAACCATTTTTGAATTCCAGAAGGCAATTTAATGGGAAGGCAAACTTATCATCCTGTGTTTGAGCAGTAAAAAACCTCCTCCTGTCTTCATTAGGAAAAGAGGAAAGCATCTGTGCTATTTTTCAAAATTAAAGTTTGTCTTTCCACATAAACCCAATGCAGAACTTCACCTCAGCACAAGCCAATTTCTGCTGAATATGATCACATTTTCCCAAAGATTTTGGATTTGTTTTGTATTTCACAATGACCTGTTTAGCATGTAAAAGCTACACTCCTAACACATTAAAAGCACTGAGGTTACTTTGACTGTGTACAGTCTTAAATAAAGACTTTGCAGCTCATTATGGCTGACCTACATATGTTCTGTTAACAGGACAAGTAAAAAAACCCGATTAAAACCTCTAAATAAAAGCACAAATATTTTTATTTTAAACTATAAACTTAGAAGACTACCCATTTAGTCTTTTTTTTACTGACCGGCCAGGAACAGAATCACCTGTTCTCGGCCCGGACCACTGAGCGATCGACTTTCCACACGTGTGATTGTAAGGCAGTCCATTTTAGCATGTGCAACTTGAGCAGAGTGGGAAATAGTCGTGCACACACTTCAATCCACACACACTGTTAGCATGGAACCTGTTCATTCTGAGTGAAGACACAAAGTTCACCAAGGTTAACCGTGGGGGCACCAACACGAAAACGTTTGTGACAATAATCCAGAGCTCAGAGCCAACCACAAGCCAGCAGCCTCAGTATGAGCAAAGGACCAAAGTGTCCCGTTATTTTAAGTTATAAACACAGTGGAAAATGATGCAAGTACCTGACAGTTGCTTTAATATACATCTGATGCCTTTACTCATGTTTAGTAAATTCATATATGTCAGGTAAGGGTGACTTAGTTATGGTTACCACTTTCCAGCAGCACTTTATTTTCAGCTGTTTCAGTGAGAGTAAATCCTGTGACTTAGTGCAGTTTGGGAGAAGAATTGTAAAGTTTAATCATTTCTTTCAGTGTCTTTAATTGAAGAAGTAATGATTTTTGTTTGTATGTGCTGTCAGTTATAGTTCTGGGAAAGAAAAATAGAATTGGCAGGTTAGACTTACAACCCCCCCCTCAGAAATCAGCCAATAAAGCTGAAATCTCTTGTAAGAGATGCTTCTTTTACCACTAATTAACTTCAACACACAAAGCCCTGATGACCCATTAGCCATTGGGTTTTGGGCGTCAGAGGGTTTAACAAGTCAAAGCTGGTCAGCACTAGATCACAAATGGAGCCTGCATCTCTCTTTGTTACTTCAGCGCACATGTGATGGTCACTAGTTTGACCTTCTGCTTTTTTCTAACTGTGATAAATGGTTAAAGCACAAACTGACAAAAATAGCTGCTCTCACTCAACTCGTTTCAAATGTTCCTCGATCTTACATCATGTGGAAAAAAAGGATATGAAACATACACCACATACTTCTGGAGCGTGTGTGTATCTTTAGGATTGATAAGAAAAGTTAAACAAAATTATGAACTGTTGATTTACTGTATACATTTTGGACTTCTGGGCTGAAAACATGGACTCAGACTGCCAGTAAGAGTCTGTGTGTGTGTGTCTCCATGTTATTTAGTTATTTATTAGAGGTCACCTTGCCATGCTGGTGTCCCAGCAACTCGTCCAATGCTCAGAGCCAGAAAGACAGAGACACACACACACACACACACACACACACACACACACACACACACACACACACACACACACACACACACACACAGGCATACGGATGTCTATGATAACAGCGCCATGTCTTCAAAACTGTTGACCTAGAAGCTCGGAGCTATTCATAGATCATAGAACAGAGTGACACTTGTTACTCAAAGTTTCAGGGTAATTTGATTCTGCAGACTAAATAGGAACGCAAAATGCACCAGTTCAAGTAGAGTACAATCTGATCCAGTGATTTATTACGGGGGTTTACTTTTTTACATTTTGGAGTACATAGTTTGACTTTTTCAGACCTCTAAAATATTCAGACAATCTGAGAAGGTCTATAAAACGGCAACTTTGCAAACGTGTGCAAACGGGAACACAGGGCTGGCATGTCATCGTGTAAAAGGCGGTTGCGGCATGTTACGACAACCAGCTGAACGCGTACACGTGTAGAGACTCAGAGAAAGAATCACCCACTTTAAACTCATATCTATAACCACTTGGGAAATAGAAGTCTAATATTCACTCTTCTTTTTGTTTGCCCTCTGGTCTCCACCAATGCCTAACAGAGTTATCTGACTGTTAAGCAGGTCACACGCACCACTTTATCGACCTGCTCAGTAGCACGCCGTGGGTTTATCAGAATCATTTTCTTTCTAATGCAGCTGCCTGAAGAGAATGGTAATGATGCTGAAAAGTAGTTGAGAGTGAACCAGAACAATAGAGTCACTGGCCCTAAAAATAAAGCAGTGAGCTGAGAGATGCTCAATAAAAAATTCCAGCTATTCAACAGTGTTATTTTTCCTCGATTACATTGCTGAGCCCCATTGTGTGACGTGGTTTCCACTTTTGTCTCCCTGCTATGTGATGAATACAGATCCAACAGTCCCGACTGCAAGAGAACAGTTCACCTTCACCTGAAAAAGTCTCCATGAACACACTGTGAGACCTGCTGCTATCTGGAATAACCTCTCCATCTTTCTGTCATCCCTCCCTCTTTCTCGCTCTCTCTCACTCTGGCCGGGAGTCAATCTCTCTTTTTTACTGCCAGCTGATAGCTGTGCATGACTGTCTGGATCTCTATTCATGCGTTCACTCCATCTATCACCTGCTGCTGCCTCTGTCACTCCTCTATCCTCCCCTCATCTTGTTTTCCTCTCCTCTCTAGATGAAAAAGAAAGATTAGACGCCACGGCTTTTTTATCTGCGCGTTGGTATCTTCCAGCTTACACGCTCTTTCAGCAGTGAGATCTGCTTTACTATTTTCCTCAAGGTCACACTAATGCTGATGCACACTGTGACCTGCAGGGTTCAAACCTATGAGCGTCTCTTTCCCCCGAACCCTGCCCACATTTGCAGGGTTTGCTCATCCTGCATGACAGCTTCCATTTGCATAAACACCCTTTAGTAAGTTTTATCCCTAAAGCTTTCCTTAACAGTCCATGGAAATTGCACATTGAGCTGTTGCTATGGTAACTGGGGACTCAATTGCCCAAAATTACCATAAAACACTAATTACAAAAACCATGGCTAAGAGCACCATTTTGACAAGCTTTATGCAACATTGCTGAGCTAGTCACTCAGGTGGGGAAAAGAAACTGGGAAAAGAAGGTATTTCAGTATGTTTGACATGTTCTAATTCTTTGAACACGCTGCATCTGAGTGTAGGTGTGAAGTATGTCAGGTAAAAAGCTGTTGAGTGCTTCTAAGACTGTGGAAAATATAGAAACACCCACCGTAACGCCACCCAACTAGAGTAATCAAACTCTGCTGGGCACTGGAAACAATCCAGACTTAGGGCACTGGCACATTGACTCTGTGACTACATCCGTCTTATATTCAGTTTGTGTATCTGACAAATCTTTGCCACCACTTGATTCATTTCAACCAATCTCTCTTCTACGGGTGTAAAAGATTTATGCAATTCAATTTTATGCATACCTTAGTTTATGTAGTCAATATCAGCATGCTTTGGAGACATTCACAACTACTGAAATTGGAAAACATCCCATTGAATTTGTTTCACAAACTATTTACACGTTTAATCTGCCAAAAATACATCAAGGAAAACATTTCAGTGCTGCTTAAACTTCCTCGGAGACGGCTAAAACAACATAAACAGCATAAAATGACAAATCCAAACCTCTTTTATAATAACTCTGGTTCTGAATTTGCTGGTAAAGACACACAGACAGAAAGTGAAACAAAACACGGCCAAAATGTACCAATCAAAAAAGCACATCGATATATTCTGGAGCATTGTATTGTTGCATTTGATGAATGGAAACAGTGACACGTTTCCTGGAGTGATCACCACAAACGCGCAGGTTCACATAACTGCATTCTTCAACTGTGTGCGACCGGTGAATGTTTAATTTAAATAAAGCATTATAAAGTAGAAGTATAGAAATTACCAAACAGCTTTTCTAGTATATTTTATGCTGCCAGCTCCCTCAACATTTGCCAGTTATTAACATCTGCCCAGCCTGGAGGTCACTGCAAACTCTCGGTACCTCAGCAGAGCTGGCAATATCATCAAGGACCACTCTCACCCCAGCAACCAACTGTTTGAACTATTACCGTCAGGCCGACGGTACAGGTCACATAAAACCAGGACAAACAGATTCAGGGATAGCTTCTTTCCCAGAGCTATCACCGTAGTAAATAAGCACAAAAACAATTGAACCTATTCCATACCGTCACTGTCATTATATTATGCTGCTATTCATACTGTCATTATATTAATGCTGCTATCCTGTATATATTGTACATACTATTGTTTGAGTACTTACGATTGTTTTTTTTGTACTTTTTATATTTTACATTTATATTTATTATTGAAACTTGCACCAAGGGAGTGGCACTCCAATTTCGTTGTACTCTGTACAATGACAATAAAGGCTATTCTATTCTATTCTATTCTATTCTATTCTATTATTGTACATAACAGTTAGCTTATGTCAAGGTAATATGGGATGTTGGCATACGCCCCCTTAAAAAAGTTCATATAAGGTTTAAATTACACACTACAAATACACTCAACAACACATCTGTTCAACTGCACGTTTCTGCAAATATCTAATCACTCGATCACAAGACGACCTGCTGTTCAAACTGAGCATCAGAATAGGGAAGAAAGGTGATTTCAGTGCCTTTGAACGTTGCAGGGTTGTTCGTGGAGCAGACTGGCTGGTCTGAGTATTTCAGAAATTGTTTATTTGCTGGGAATTTTCCCACACAAGGATCTCTAAGATTTGTTGGGAATGATGTGAAAAAGTGAAAATATCCAGTGGGTAAAAACGCCTTGTTGACGATACAAGTCTGAGAGAAAAGGGCAGCCTGACAGGAAGTCAGCAGCATATCTGAACACAAAACAAAAAAGTGGGCCAGAACGATCCAGAACAGCACTCTGGCACCTTCACTCAATGATTCATTAAATCTGATAGGCAGGTTAATGCATGTTACTACTGAATGAGTTCATTTTTCATGTGCTGCAGCCTGGTATTGCCTCCAGAGACAGCATGCTTAGAAATAAGGAAAAATAATGCGACTTCCCAAAGTCTGCTTCCAGCTCCAAACACATCTCTTTTTCCTTCTCATTTCCTTCTCGCTAAACAGATTAATGTTTTTTAAGCACCAGACAATTTTCAAATGCAGCTTTTCAAACAACTCACAAATATCATCAAACACACAAACTTTTTTCTGCGCAGTTTGTCCCTGTATTACATAGTAACAAAAACCCTCAATGCGAAACACTGAGAGGTGGTGAAAGCTGTAAGACAAAGAGGGCAGGAGCAGAAGAAATTTGACAAATTTTGATTTTATATGTAATGTCCTGATTCATTTTAGTTTTCAAATGTGCTGCTGGATTTAGTTTTTTGTGAAACATCTAGCAAAACAAACTGAAGTGCACTACTTTTGTGTCTCTTAAACATAGCATGAATGTACCAGGCAGTTTAGTGCAGGCTACACTGCACAGTTTGTAGTATTGAGATAAAGTTTGCAGTGATGAACTAAGCTGGACTGGTTACATCTAGGTCGCATCAAGGGTAGCAGACACCAATTTATATTTGAGGTGCTGATTCGATTACCTCTCTAAATTCGACTGTTTATACCCTTAGAAATCATACATACAGCTGGTCAAACATCTGCTTATATTATGTTCACTTGGGTAAATCCACAAAGAGAAGTGATATCACAGTAGTAATAGTATTGATGCTCACAAAATAAATTATTCTGTGACTTATTTCTAAGGATTCATGCTCAAGGATCAAGGATTCAGTGCACGGATCTTCTCATGACTACTTCCAGCAGGGTAACATGCCATGTCACAAACCTAAAATCCTCTCAAAAGTTTACGCTTACGATATTCAAAAGGACATGCAGCTAACCATGTCCATGTCAATATGAACTAAAAATCTCTGAGGAAAGTTTCAGGCACCTTCTTGAATCTACACCTCAAAGAATTAAGGCAGTCCTCAAGGAAAAAGAGAGTCTAACCCAGTAATAACAACCTGTACCTAATAAAGTGTCTGACTGAGGGTATGTGGTGCTTTAGCACAGCCTGTTGCACAGCAGAATAAATGCAGACACCTTCTCTGTCTGGACAGAAAGAGACAAGAGGAGAACAGTGAGAGCGGGAAGCAAGCTCTGTGAGAACACGCTGATGTTAAGCCCACGAGTCACGACACAAAGTTGCTGCAGAAAACGCTTTAACGCGGTGCCGCTGCTGTGGCGATGTGGGCATCACAAGGCAAATTCAGGCCAGACAGTCAAGGTCGAGGCGCTTCACTCCCACGTCCGCGAGCCCATCAAACCTCACCGTCACGATTCGCAGAGCTCCGAAAGCACATTCGCACAAATAATACATCACTGTTGTAGAGCAGCGTTTCATAAATAAACTAAGGAGGAGTGAAGCGACACTTTTTGTTGCTGCAGTATTTTTTATTTTTTTTTACTTTAACTCAAAGCATTCACACTTAAGTTGTTAGTGGATAATAAAAGGAATGATACGTCACTGCCAGAAACACACTCTGTATTTGCTCGTCACTCCTCACACTCATATATCTAATGCATCAGGATCCGAAGGCCGGCCGATTAAAGGAAGTAACACGTCCACATATTTCTGCGCAAACATATAAAGTAATTGTAAGCACTTTTTATTCATGAAAAAGTTTAATTTCAAGTCATCATTTTTATGTTGCTTTGTAAATCTTGGCAGACACTGCGCAGATTTGGCTCAAATTTTACTCCTGAATTGATTACGTCTGCTGCTGGGTCGGTTGTTGTTTCCTGTGCAGTTTGGGGGGCAGTCAGCTGGATAGTTGGCATGTGGGAAATTTTGACTTTCCTGCAGTTTGAGCTGTTTTAATATCTTATTTCCCATATGGTGCTCCTTATGGATGCTTTTGTGCTGTTTTCAAAGCCTGTCCTGTCACCATATGAGAGGCAGCAAGATTTCCCGTCACCATCTAAAATCTTTGCTCTGAATGTAATTAGAACGAAGAGTATGAAGTAATAAAGAGCTTAAATCCTGCTGAAATTGTTATAAAGCAAACCTATAGACCCCACAAGAAGTCTGGGACTTCCTGTGAGCCACATGTCCTAATGTAATCTGTGCTTTACAGAGATAAAGAGACAGTCAACATGAGGAGAGAGAGGATGAAGGAAGAAATCTATGTAGTGAACACGCAAGATTAGTTTTTACCCATCAGCTCAAAGGCTGATGGGTATTGTTGTCATACTGCCGGGTGGGCAGGTGGCGCGGACACAGATCGAGACGACCTAGGAGTTGAATCTCAGTAACCTTGACATCAAGGTCAAATTTAGAGGTCAAGTTTTCTGTTTGGAGCACGACTGCCAAAAACGTTCACCAGCCACACTGCAACTGGTCGGGGAACACGCATTTCTCTGTTTGCGATGGGTGGTTGCCAGATGGTGGCTAGGAGATCTCTACGCTTGTGTGACTGGGGCCTTGATAATAAGGACCGCATCGGCATCTTAACTAACCTTGGCAATGTTTGCTTTTTAAAGGGCTGCAGCTGACCCTCAGTGTCACACGACAGCACGTTTACCTGGTAAATGTTTGCGCGGACACTTGTAAGTCACATAAGAAGGGGCAGGAAAGCTAATGCTAGCTGTTGCTCAGTGTGAGTGGCTCTTGTGTTGTGCAGCACATGATGACCAGCTTAGTGTGCCTCCTTGCTCTGCCCATGACACAGCCAAAGTAAGGTTTGATGAGAGTGACCACAAGTCATTTGTAGTTGTCATGCCAGAAACTCCAAAATGGCAACATTTGCCACTCTTGACTCCTTTGCTTTTTTCTCGAAGAACACAGGTCGAGTTGTTCACACAGCAGATCTGTACACTGTTTCAGACAAAACTCAATTCTAATTGAACAATCAGTCCTTTGATCAACCGCTCAAGATCAATCGAGAATAAATGCCATCACTGCAGTTGTTTTAATAGTGAAAATGGTCAATGTGAAAGATTTTCTGAACAGGAAATCAAATGGTGACATGACGTGAAAATTCACAGTCAGCAGTTCCCTCTCTCTCTATCACACACATACACTGATACACACACATGTGATTTATATAATCGCATGGATGGCTAAATTGCTGGTAAAGTGCAGTCTCCCCTCAGTCACGTGGAGTGGAGCAGTCTATTAACATTCTCCACATATCAGTGCTTACAGTGACTCTGAGGACATTGTTCAAATGTAAAGAATAATTGCTGTCAAACAAAACAACTGTACCACACTTCATCTGGGAGATGAGCTCATTAACGGGCAAAACTGTTAAATAATGAGTTCTTAAAATACAGCTTGCTAAGAGAAAATAAGGCAATGATTTCTGCAATAATGATACTGCAGTAATTAATGTCAGGCATGCTTGTGTGTAATTTTAAAAAAAGAGGTGTTTTGCTCGTAATGTTTTCATGCAAAGCTAGAGAGAAATCTGGTCAGTGTGTTTACATAACTGTGATTTCAAAGTCCTTTCTGCTAGTGTATAAAGTGCATATCTAATCAATTGCAATGCAAACTGGAAAACTTGTACTTTTAATTCAGTACATTTATATTCCAAGTTTCTGAAGAGTTTGCGATTCAGAGTTATGATGCAAAATATAATCAAGAAACAATTATCTGAGCTCCTGCTGAGTTTCTAAGTTTGCTCACTTGCAAAGAAACAAAGAATCTCTCACTTTTATGATAGCTTCATTTTAATAGATAGAGACAGAAAACCCAGAATAAAAACACATAACATAAAAGTTATGAATTGATTTGCATATCATTGAGTGAAATAAGTATTTGATCCTCTAAAAGTCAGCCGCCATTCTTGCTCTCACAGATTGGCCTTGTGCCCATGGAGCACATAGATTACAATCAGTCAGTCAACCAATCAATCACTCAATCAATCAATCAATCAGTTTCCATCCTCTGGGCAACCATGGGCAAGACCAGAGAGCTGTCATCAAGGACAAGACTGTAGACGTGCACCAGGCTGGAATGGGCTACACAACCATCAGCAAGACGCTTGGGGGGAAGATTTTTCGGAAATGAAAGAAATAATAAACGACCATCTAAGATCACACCTCATGGGTACAATCATGAGAAAGGTGGTAGATCAGCCCAAAACTACATGGGATGAGGCTGTTAATGATCTGAAGGCCGTTGGGACCACAGTCACCAAGATCATTGATAGCACACTACGTTGTAATGGGCAGCAACAGCACCAATCTTGCAGCACCAGCAATGTACCTCTACCTAAGGAGGCACATTTTAAGACCTGTCTACTGCAGAAATAACCAACATTGTATTTTATTATCCTTCTGAGCTTGTGACTGTAAAGCATTTTAGAACTCATCAATGAATATAAGGTAGAAAAACCTTCCTCCACAGTCTTAAAGGAAGTGGCATCAAGCTATGGCACCACTTCGGCATCTGATCCTTGTACGTATGATTTGTAATGTAAATCTGGCCAGAGAACTATACCATCAATTACAGTGAAACCAACATAATAAAAGTTGCTCTTGAACACATTTTATATATTAAACTTCAGGGATTCCTTTTATTCTTTGATTGCCAACAAAGAACTCTTGAGTACTGATGGCATTGCCAAATCCTTATTTCTGAGCGCTCCTCTCCAAAAACTCTTCTATTCCTCCAGTTCCTCTATTACCTTATATGCGAACGAACATTGAGTCGATCCAACATACACTGCTCTGCTATTCATAAATGCACCTAACCTGTAGCTCAAAATAGTCTCCAGAGAGCAGCATTTGCCAAAGACTGGTGTGAAATGGAACTGGTACTTGATCTAAAATGAAAAAGAAAAACGTCAGTTGCCTCCTAAACATATAAACATGGAGAGGTGATGGTTACAGAGAAACAGCTGTCCTATGGAAATGATAAAATGCCTAAGTGTGCCAAACCCAAGCGAACACCGAGACACGCCATCTCACAGTCTCTTCCTGTCTGATAGCCATGACAGCTGAGCTGAGACAGACAGAGCGGGACAGTAGGCAGATGCTGTCGACTTAGGGAGATTACTCCATCGCCCGTCCATCCTCCTTCCTGCCCATTTGTCTGTCTGCACTCTGTTCTGCTGCTTTCCAAAACTTTCTCCAGAGACTTTTTCACAAATTGTTTTCCAATTACGCCGGAGTAATGCAGACAGTTAAAGATGCTACTACCTCTAATTACAAAATAATTGCAGTTATGGATTTTCCACCGTACCCATGTCAGATTCTGTTCTGCTTTTATTTTCATCTTGGCTGCGCTTATTTTTGCTAAACAGAAACAGCCATCACTAAAAGATTGTAAATGTTGCGAGTCTGAAACAGATGAAAGGATTTTAAAGACTATGATAGAGGCCTTAGGGTTGCTCTTGGTCTGTTTCGTACTTAAATTCAAACAAAGTGGCATTCTAAAAGTCGCCCTGGCAGAGCTCTTGCCCCATTAAGAGGAGACTGGGTTGCCTATGGCAACACGTGGACAAACCAGCACAAGGTCAAAAAGACCTGCCTCATCCCTCAATCTCTTGGGAGGTACCCACACAATACACTGTCCTCTCCAGCAATTACTACATCACTTGAGACTTGGCACATGTTTTGGAAGAGTTAAAAATGTCATCCTTACCATAAGTAGTACTCACTTTTCATATAATCTAAAATAGATTAGCTGACAGCTAAGATGCAAAGTGCTTTCTATGCACTCTATTAAAACCAGGACCAAACCGACAAACCAATACTCGCTCATTCACCCAACCTGCTTCCATCATCTTCAACTATTCCTCCCTAATTTAGTCTCTTGTACTCGGGTGGATGACCTACCAGCTGTTTTCGAATAAATTTGGACTTTTTAACAAAACAAGAAAAAGTTTGTGATTTTATATTTTTCAGTGACCTAATTTGTCAGATCCAGTACTGAGAGACAGCGGACTGGGAGTTAGAATAAGCCAGCTACTATTAATGTAAGGTAATGATGTATGACCAGAGAGAGATACTGGAGGTCAAAAAAGGAAGCGACTCAAAGGATCCCAAATAGAAATCTACGAGACAATTCTGAAATGCAAAAGAAGGCAGCTGTCCTGCTGCTGCCCCCGAAGAGGCAATTAAACAGGAAACATCGTAGCCATTAATTCAGTCAGGCTGACATTTCCTGTATTCATAAGGTGAAATAGTATGGCGTTTCTGAAGTGCCCTCATGGGAGGAGCAGAACTGGTACTGGACCGAACAAAGCCACGATGTTAGAAATTGTGTGCATTCATAGCAGAAGGATTTGAACCATTCCTCTTCTTTTTCTGGCACTTTTTTAAAAGCACTTTTTAAATTACATTTGACTGGTGATTTTACACCAGTTTTGTATCCGTGTGACTGTGGAAATGAATGTTGATGCTCTCATCTGAGCTAAACATCCAATTTAGAAAAAATAAAATCCAGTTTATCAGCCATGCTACTGCTGTTTTATCAGCAAAGGAAGTTCACGAGCTCTGCAGATCTTTGTAAAAGAGATCATCTCCTGCTTTCTAACGTGGAAAGCATGAGAGGCTCTGCAAAATGTTTGGGTTGCAATTCTGTGCTGGTGCTTAATGAGCGTTAACTTTAACATATTTTCCAGTGACCAAACACTATATACTATACAGACCACTTGTGTTTAGTTAAGACCAAGAAAATTAGTCCAAAGCTGACTACAGATTCTCAGCTTTAAGTACCGCAGCTGCCAATAAGGATTTTAACATTTTCCATTACAGGTTACTGATGGATTTTTCCTCAGTTTAAAATTGTATTTTTCACACCAAGTTGTAGATTCACATAAAATCTTGTCATCTCTCTAGCTTCTAAAGGTGTGGAAATTTGAGGAACTCGTAAAAAAAGCTGTTTTACTATGAAGGCATTTCCCATCATCCCATCAACATGGAGCAAAGTAAAACTGCACACACACAAACACAGGTACACACACAAACACAGCAGGTTGTACAGAGTGACATACTGGTCAAGTGTGAAAGACTTCCACACTTCCATTATCCACGCTTACACACACTGTGCGTACTGTAACGTGTGAATCAGCTTGCTGCCAGCCTGCCAGGTTGTTTAGCAACTGCACGGTTACCTATGGTGGGGTTTTTTTACCTGTTCATTTCCACTCAATACCCCACTACCATTGTGTCCTCATCTAAAAAGCCGTTCCTTGTTTTTGTAGAACTGTGCTGTGGCACCTGTGTGCCTGCACCACTGTCCTACTTTCCGCACCCCTGAAAAGATCCATTATCTCAGAACAGACTTCTTGGCCTGACTTCCTCTTTGTCAATGACAAGCCATCTTCTTTAGTGTTCTTGTAGCTGTCACATTAGATCAGGGGAGACTACGGTTGTGACAAAGAAATACCAGAAGCTTCTCGACCTGCCCTGTCAGTGTTTCCAAAAAAAGATGCTCCTGGTGCACCGCAGCTGTGGATCTTAAAGTGAAGCCCGAGGACACGTATGACACTGCTACAACAGGCATTCTGCAGTTTGGAATATTATTTCAGCAGCCACGGAGACTTAATAATAAGGACGATTACAGCAGGGATCTGGTTGTGCTTCCTGTAACATGCTTGCACAGCACAGCAGAAATAACACAGTGCGTGTCTGATTTCTTGTGTATTACTTAGTTTGAAACACTGGATACTTTGTAGCAATGAATTTGCCAAACTAGCAACTCACCGTGAAGACACAGCTTGACTCTGCTCAATTCAAACTCTGCCGCTGGCCTGTTGCAACAGCTGAGTTAGAGTAGCTCTGCTCTGTAGCTCTGACATGTATAAAACAACTTATATGGCAGTGTACCTGTGATAAGTACAAGACAACGTATTGATAACTCACCTCATATTAGATGACATGACCAGTTATTTGGTCTATAGACTGAAATGTATTGTAAAAAATGTACAAGTTTCCTTTGCAAATGTCTTGTTTTATCTACACAACAGTCACAATCCAAAGACATTCAATTTCCAGTGACATTAAAAAAATAAATTGTTGCATTTAAGAAGCCTGAACCAGGATAAATATTTTCAAGGAATTGTTTTGGTCAATTCTTTAGTGTTCAATGTTTTTAAAAAAAATACTAATGAAGAGGAACTCCAGTGGGAAAAAAAATACTAATATTAACAGCAAATGTAATGTCCCTGTTATACTGTGAAGGAGCCACAATCTCTAACTTGAGCCAAATTATTATGTCACCCTCAAGAGAACAATGTGAATGATGCAACCATGGCAACACTGCCACGGAGACTAGAGAAGGGACGGAACGGATGCTCCCTGAACAAATCTGTACTCACATTTTTAAAAAAGACTGAAATCACATTAAACCAGAGAAATGAACAACAAGACTGAGATAAATTTATCCTCTGTGAGACCAGTTTGGAACGGACTCATACAGCCTGTGTGAACCTACAGTACAGTACGTGCCGTGACGAAGAGGATAATGTTTCTGTCTCTTCCTCCTCCCTCCCCCTTCTACTCTACTCCTCGCTCTGCTCCTCTGAGCTCCTCTAAAATCCTGCAAGGGTTTCCTAGTGTAAGCTAATATGGTTTTAAGAAGCATAGAAAAAAATGGTCTCATTTGTCTTTTGGGCTTACACATGGCTGCTTAAGCCACATGCCATCCAAAAATCTTACATGAACACTTACATGAAAAAAAATATAAAAATGTTTTCTGATACTTGTTAAAACATTCCATTTCTTGACCAGGGTTGACTTTAGTTGCCCAGTTTTAGACTCTGGTTTTCTCTTGATTACATTTACCCAAACCTTGTTGTCAGCACTTTTAGGTAGGAAATATTTTCCTTCAAACAAACTACACCTGTCAAACATAGGAAGTGCAAGTACTCCACTAGCTCAGCCAAAGGGGATGCTATTAATGTCTAATGGACACATGGATGGTTCCTTCTGCAGGGTGAAATGTTGGCGAGTGTCATTATTAAGTAACCAGGTAAAGCTTTTTGGGAAGAGATATTGTTGCTATGCTTTCAAAATGTATTTACTTATCTTTGAAGCTTTGATCAACACAATGAAAGTGTTATGTCATGCTCCAATAAATGAAAGTTAAGCAACTTCCACCATCTTGGCACACTGAAAACAAACTTAATGTATGAGCGGCGACTCTTACGGTGAAGTCTTTCTGACTCTGACGAAAATTACAAAATGAACTTTATTTATTATTTACTATAACACAAAACAAGTCACTGAGCCCTTAAACTTATCACAAAAGTATTTACTGAGGTCAGATGCAAGGGCTGACTTGCCACACACTTCTATAGGACCCAAAGGCTTTTTGCAATCACAGCTGTCAGTCACCGGTAGCCTTTAAAACGAGCGCTGGTGTAAGCCTCGTCTAAGCTGACTTCACTTTTCCGACCCAGAATGTATCTTGTATACTGCCTATACAGTGGGGCAAAAAAGTATTTAGTCAGCCACCGATTGTGCAAGTTCCCCCACTTAAAATGATGACAGAGGTCAGTAATTTGCACCAGAGGTACACTTCAACTGTGAGAGACAGAATGTGAAAAAAAAAATCCATGAATCCACATGGTAGGATTTGTAAAGAATTTATTCATAAATTAGGGTGGAAAATAAGTATTTGGTCACCTCAAACAAGGAAAATCTCTGGCTCTCACAGACCTGTAACGTCTTCTTTAAGAAGCTTTTCTGTCCCCCACTCGTTACCTGTATGAATGGCACCTGTTTGAACTCATCATCTGTATAAAAGACACCTGTCCACAGCCTCAAACAGTCAGACTCCAAACTCCGCCATGGCCAAGACCAAAGAGCTTTCGAAGGACACCAGGAAAAGTATTGTAGACCTGCACCAGACTGGGAAGAGTGAATCTACAATAGGCAAGCAGCTTGGTGTGAAAAAATCAACTGTGGGAGCAATCATCAGAAAATGGAAGACATACAAGACCACTGATAATCTCCCTCGATCTGGGGCTCCACGCAAGATCTCATCCCGTGGGGTCAAAATGATCATGAGAACGGTGAGCAAAGATCCCAGAACCACACGGGGGGACCTGGTGAATGACCTGCAGAGAGCTGGGACCAAAGTAACAAAGGTCACCATCAGTAACACACTACAACGGCAGGGAATCAAATCCCGCAGTGCCAGACGTGTTCCGCTTCTGAAGCCAGTGCATGTCCAGGCCCGTCTGAAGTTTGCCAGAGAGCACATGGATGAAACAGCAGAGGATTGGGAGAATGTCATGTGGTCAGATGAAACCAAAGTAGAACTTTTTGGTATAAACTCAACTCGTCGTGTTTGGAGGAAGAAGAATACTGAGTTGCATCCCAAGAACACCATACCTACTGTGAAGCATGGGGGTGGAAACATCATGCTATGGGGCTGTTTTTCTGCCAAGGGGACAGGACGACTGATCCGTGTTAAGGACAGAATGAATGGGGCCATGTATCGTGAGATTTTGAGCCAAAACCTCCTTCCATCAGTGAGAACTTTGAAGATGAAACGAGGCTGGGTCTTCCAACATGACAGTGATCCAAAACACACCGCCCGGGCAACAAAGGAGTGGCTCCGTAAGAAGCATTTGAAAGTCCTGGAGTGGCCTAGCCAGTCTCCAGACCTCAACCCCATAGAAAATCTGTGGCGGGAGTTGAAAGTCCGTGTTGCTCGGCGACAGCCCCAAAACATCACTGCTCTCGAGAAGATCTGCATGGAGGAATGGGCCAAAATACCAGCTACTGTGTGTGCAAACCTGGTAAAGACCTATAGTAAACGTTTGACCTCTGTTATTGCCAACAAAGGTTATGTTACAAAGTATTGAGTTGTATTTTTGTTATTGACCAAATACTTATTTTCCACCCTGATTTACGAATAAATTCTTTACAAATCCTACCATGTGGATTCATGGATTTTTTTTCACATTCTGTCTCTCACAGTTGAAGTGTACCTCTGGTGCAAATTACTGACCTCTGTCATCATTTTAGGTGGGGGAACTTGCACAATCGGTGGCTGACTAAATACTTTTTTGCCCCACTGTAGGTATCAAGCAAATTATCTGCTAGAGCCTGACCGATTTAGGATTTTACAGTCTGATATTTGGTGATTTAAAACTATGGTATTTAAGTATATGTTTTGTTTTGGACACACGAACCATAGGCATTTCCCTGACATTTGTTATATGGAGTTCTTTATTTACTTGTTTACACTTGGTCCGACTGTTCGGATCAGCTGGTTGTCCTGTTTGTGGCATTCCAAATACATGTTGCCAACAAGGAAGTTCTAGAGTGCTCTTTTTTCACTTTTTGACCGTTATTACTTCATACACATAGATCAGCAAATAGTTCGTCAGATGGTATCGACATGCCAATAAATCAATTGGGCTCCATTAGCCCAAACATAACTCAGAAGGGTAGCCAGTTTTATCTAACAAAGCCTGTCCCAGCTTCAGGAAGTTGGCTATCAGGTAAAGCTACGGCTGACATAAGCAGGGCATTAGATACATGGCGGTATTGCTTTGTTTTTAGAAGACGTTTTATCTTCTAGCTAATATTAGCTAATGCTAGCATCACTGCTAACACAGATGAACTGCAAACTACCTTACAAAGCAAAATAAAGTCTTAAGTGGATAACAGTGGATTTGTGCTGTGTAGTTAAGTTACAGCTAGATAGATGAATGTATCTTGCTTGCTAATCTTAGCACTAGAAAAATTATATCTCATCTCAATGGCTAGCTTGGCAAATATCCTTCACCACCCAATGTAAATTATATTACAATGATACTGTTAGATCTATATCAAACAGTATTGCTTTAGACACCTGTAAATCATTTAATGGAACAAAGTAAAAATATACAACAAAAATTTCCTTTCAACAATACTAGCAAACATGTGTGCTCAGCCAGCTAGCCATAACATGATTGTTTATGAAATTACCTTAATAAATATATTATGAACATAGTTCGAGGTTAATCTTGCTAATTAAGCTCTGATAATTATTGCAATGCTATTACAGACCATCGACCCATCGATCCAGCCATCCATGGATAGCAGTACGGCTTTTACATTTAACCACTGCCTTGACATATTTTTCATATTTTGGCAACCACATAACCATTTTCTCTGTTTCAAACTAGCCTCTCCATGCTTTTCAGTGGTATCGCTACATCTGAAAACACCAGAATATCGCAATCAGAGCATTACAGTCTTCATCATCATCATCCTTCATGATATTACAATTCATCCTCATCATTGTAGCACACACTGCAGATGTACTGGTATCTCTGTCCCCCTTCCCTCACTGGGTCTCTCTCCCTTGGCCCATCACCATGACGATGGGAGCCGGTTCCATGGATACAGTCACTAGGCAACCAGCAGCATCAGGAGCAGCAGCAGCAGCAAGAAACAGCAGTGTCCTGTCAGAGCTAAAGTGGAGCAGCAGTAGAACACTGAGCCACTCATCCTTCTTTATCTGTATGCAAGTTTTCTCTTTGAAGAGGAAATGTTAATGCATTTATCATTTCTTAGATCTGAAGCCTCGGTACTAGGCATGCTTAATTTAGACTGACAAAATGAGTACATCTATAGATGGGTTTAAATGTAAGTAATACGGAAAACTGATGATGACAAGATTGCAGTTACCTGAATATTATTTATTTCACCATCACTAAGTGCTCGTATGTAAAACCTTCTTCTGTCTTTAGTATTTCTCATAAACGGGAACCACCAAATGCCAAAGACAAGGGATTAAGTACCAACCATAAAGTATATTAATAAATAATTAGGGTTTTCAGTATAAATGAGATGGCTATTTATTTCGACAACTGACAGATTATTCATTTGCTCAGCTATAACAGACAGGCATAAAAACACAGATTTGCCCAAGCAATAGTCTAAAAACCAAAAAGCTGTTTCAATAAGATGATGAAAAACAGCAAATTCTCACACTGAGAAGGTGGAATTGGATAATGTTTGGCCATTTTAATTGAAAATATTACTCTATAGAAACCAAGCAATAATCAAAAGATCCACTTATTAAGTTGCTGACTATTGACCATCTTGCACTGGTATCACACTGTGCATTCTTAAAATAATCATTACCCATGGGTCAAACTGCAACCATCTTTGAACTTGATTTTCATGACTGCTGCTTACTTGTAAACTATCACGACGGCATCTTGTAGGGTTATGACACCAATTCTTGAAAAACCTTGTCCACAGATAGGCACATAAACACCTGCAGAAGTACTCAAAATGGTAGTTCCTGCTATGGTAGATGTAGCCAGGACCATATTTTTGTGCGCTACAGATACAGACTCACAAGGTGAAACAATATCGACTAAGCTGTGGCAGCTGCTAAATACTGGACTAATCCAGCTGTTGCTAACAGCTGGCAGATCATCATTCAAAGGAGAAAACAAATTCCACAAAGAGGGAAACAGTGAAAACTACTGCAAGTGTTCTGTTATCTATTCATGAGATAATTTAGGAAATGTGTGAGCAGCAATGTGCAAATGCAAGAAGGGGTTATACATGTAACCACACCAGAGATTCATCAATGTGTGAGTTTTATTATAACAGATCAACTGCTGTGAACTACTTCATGAAGTGTTTGCAAGGTCAGTTTTTTATTATTATTTGAAAAAAATATCAGTTTTACAACCATCTGTCAGTAACTGAGTCCTGTGAATTGTTCCCTTGAAAATTATTGATCAGTCCAGTGGTTTGTGTTCGAAAGTCTCAGTGAACGTTTGGTTTGAAAAGTAATCTTCAACATACAGGCGTTAAATACAATCCATGGCTATAAGGTACTTGATTAGATTCCATTACTGGTACACATTTCTACCTGACAACCTCTCAAAAATCCCTTTATAGTCCCTAAAAAAATCTACATGGTATTCTATATCTCATGTATCCTGAAGATGTGGCAGATCACTCTCCATGTCTGGAGAATTACACATGCAGCATGTAAGCTGTTGTGATCAGTGTGCCCAAAGAAAGAAACCAGTGCTGAACACATAATAGTGTTTTTTTGCAAAATGACACCAAAATGAGCAGCGACTTCAAAGCCCTGTCGAAAAAGAGTGTATAAATAGAACCGTCTTAGGAGCAACAAAGACAGAGGAGCTTTAAAATATGTTGCAGTTGAGATTGGAATTAAATATTCTCTTTGATTTTAAAAAGGAAAAAAGGCTCTTTTTGTTGGTTTACAGCCCTGTAAGTCACATACATACACACACAGAAGAGACATGGACAACAAATTAGAGCTTGTATCTGTAAAAATTATGATCCAGTTAATAAAAAGCCATAACCTTCTACAGGTGCATAACTGCAGCCATAAACCATTTAGGCAGATGGTTAATAAGCCTTTGTCATTACAGGCTCACAACAAGCATGACAAACCGATCCAGCTAAATAATGGTGCAGATAGTCTAATAAGCACAGCATACCTCAAGGTGGTGGATTTAACAGGTGTGAATGTGGTGCATTATATGAAAGCATGACGTTATAATGGCAACAGGGCTGGGGGCTACATGTCAAGACAAGAGGGTATGTGACACTGCATCATATATTATCCCCCCACACACCCCACCTCTCCCTGATCCTGCAGTCATGGTTGTTTCATTAGCTCATCTCGGAGCTTCAAAGGCCCTGGGTGGGGGGTGTCTATGAAAGGATGAAGGGGCTTAATTTGTGCATACATTTAAGCGCCAAATTATTAAATACGGTGTACAGTGCCACTGTTCAGATGCTCAGTAGCAAAGCTCACCAAATTCTGAAAAATGCCATTCAAGTTGTCACGTGATGTCAGCCCAAGAAAAATGTATGGTCGTGACAAAACATGAGGGAAAACCATCAAATGTCCCTCCTGTGGACATTTACAGGATATTTTAATATTTATTTAAGTTATTTTTTTTTCTGTTTTTTATCCAGTAAAATCTGACTTCAGCTGCAGTCTTTGCTAACCCCAGATTAATGTGGTTATTCATTAAGGGAACTCCATCATTAGCACAGACTTAACATGAAATGGGCTACGGCAGCAGGTATGTGTCTGTCACTGTCGCCTTACGTTGTAAAGTAGAGTAGTTATCCATCTGGCAGGCTGCTGGTGACGGATCCGGTTAAGAAAGAAAAAAATCACTCAGCTCGCCCCTTTGGAAACCGCAGCACCGGACGGGATCAGTCTACCGGGACAAACCGAACCGGTGTGAAACCAGGACAGGTACCCGCGCTATCAGCCGCATCTTTAGTGCCCCCGAAGCCAGAAGACGGAGGAGATGAGCGCATCAACCGGGGCAGTGTGATTCATCTCAGGGTCAGGTTTAAATCCAACTCGGTTACACGCGCGCAGACTACACACTGCTTTCAGTCACATCCCCTTCGGTCCATTTAGAAAATAAGAAGCAGGCGCGCAATGTCACAACACAGATTCCGTGACCAACGGAGGGGAGCGGCGTGCTTCTCCTACTTCTTCTCCGGTACCGTAAAGCACGCTGCAGGAAAAAACACATTCAGCACGAGCATCCCCTCCCATACGTCCCTCGTAGAGAGAGAGAGAGAAAGAGAGAGGAGGGGGAGGAAAGATGGATGAAGATGGAACGAGGACGCGTGGATGTGCGTGCCTGTGTGCGGTAATCGCGCACGGGTGAGAGTTTGTGAGAGCAAAGAGGAGAAGTCGTCTTTTATCTCATTGTGCAGGTGCGCGTGCACGTGCACGTGAAGTCGAGGTTGTCTCTGAGACTGTTGCCATGCTGCCTCCATCTTTTCCTATGAGGTTTTTTTTTTTTCTATTTTGGTGCGCAAAAATAGCCCGGTTTCGATTAGAGATAATATTCAATGAAAAGGTTTATTTTAAACAAACGCCACGCTCTTATAAGGCAATGTCTTTTAACGGATGATATGATGTAATAATGTCTTATTAACTATTAAGAAATTATCTTTTAACTCTATAGTTCCGCTACAAGCTACAACCAATTATGAGTTGCCACGTTGTTAAAAGATTCTTATTAACAATTATTAACTTAATTATAAGGGTCCTGCAAATAAGCCTGGACTAAAATCCACTAATCACCAACTTGTAGTATTTATA
This sequence comes from Diplotaxodon limnothrissa, assembly GCF_057381915.1. Taxonomy (NCBI): domain Eukaryota; kingdom Metazoa; phylum Chordata; class Actinopteri; order Cichliformes; family Cichlidae; genus Diplotaxodon; species Diplotaxodon limnothrissa. Next base: position 9,091,043 of record NC_140612.1, on the reverse strand, counting down.
ACTGGATTTGATGGCATATTAGAGAATGATAAACCAAGAAAGCCCTTTATTGAAGTTAATACGAACAGACAGTAGTAATCCATCAGTCCTTATATTTATAAATGACTTATCCATTGTGCTTTATACTATAACTATTTGCATTCCAAACAAGCGTCTCTTTTTCTTTAAATTACGTATGACAAGTCACCAGCAATATCAGTATCTGAACCCACCCTGCTAAACACACACTAATCTTTGGCCTCTGTGATAAATGTGTCCCTCCTCCTCCTGACCATCATTTTAGCATCCAAAGTGAAATGTGAATCTGAAAGGCAACGGTGCCACGTTGTCATTGAATCTTAACCTATTCTCGCTTGCTCATTATTTAATTTCACAGCACAACTGTTGGTAATGATGCCTATCTCCACACTGACTGGCCTATAGTGGCATGACACAAGACACACAAACATCAAAGACGAGCCACACATGTGATGCAGTGGTGGAAGCAGCCGGGGACCCTGCTGGCATTGTGGACGACATGATGGATGCTAAGTGAGCAGCCTTACCCAGAGCTCAGTGTGGTGCAAACTGCTGCTTACATTCAGTAGTCATCTGAGTGGGCTGCTGTTTTGAGGCTTCTAAGTCTAATCAGTTCATTCACAGGCAGCACGAGCCAATTCAATACTATTTGTTTATTTCAATTTCACTCAGCAGAGCTTAAATCCACTTTACAGAAATGCCCACTTTCTTCAGTCTTGGCAACACAAGTACAAACAGGTTGGCAGTGAAGTAATAGCTAAACTTCCTGTACGTACGCCTGTGTCTCAGCTCAGAGTTTCACTCTGAAGTGTAATCTGTTGCCTGCGGTTTTACACCTCAGCTGCACGTTTCATGCGGATTAGCAAAGATGAGCATCGTCATTTTCCAAAATCCTCGATTAAATCAATACTTTACATTTCTGCAAATCATTCCACACAGAGAGGCACTGGTTTGAGATCTGAGAAGCAGGACTGTGGCAGGAACATCAGGACAAATTAGCCTAAGGAGGGTGACAGCAGCTGTCCCTGCCTTATTTCTACTGCCCATAACGGCATAGTGAGGCTGCTCAGAGGCCAGCATGACACAGTGCATTGGCAGTAGGCAGCTTTAGGTGTGCAACTGTGTGAGTGCGTTATGTGTGTTACTGCAGAAGAGCACTCATACCTGCAGATCTGCTCTACAGGAAGTCAAATCCATGAATAAAATAGGATTCGATAATCAAATACAACAGATTAGACCCATTTTAATGCTGTAAAATAAATAAGATTAGACATTGGGTGTTAGACTGTTTTAATAGCATTTCAGTATACTTCTTCCCAATCATCCGAATGCTAAGAGTTTCTTTCCAAAACAGCAGCGACAGTCAGGATGTGTTTTCGATCAATTTAAACACTGTGTGAAATAAATTATATTGTAGGTCTGGACTGCTTGTGTGGGAGGTCATGACAACATGATAACAAGTACCATTAGAGTAGTACAATTAGAGTAATTATGTTGGCCCCTGGAAAAAATTAGATATAGGTACAGTAAATCTTGTGGCTCCCCGTGAAGACTTAAACCGACCTGTGACTTTGCAGCTCTGCTTTATTCTATTGTACTCAAGTCTACTGTAACAGTGACATAGTATCCTTATGCCATCTGTACCAGTAGGCAGTGCCAGGATGAAGCTCCCGTTAAACCCAGATGGCAGCACTGGGATTCTCCAAGATCGACTGAGTTTGACAACAGTCTGCGAGAAACCAGGAAGCCAGCCAGCCCGTCACCCTGTCACTCAGCTAGTCATCTTCTTCTGTCTAGCCCTTCTTTTTTCCTTTCCCACTACACATCCACTTTACCTCCATGTCAGTCCTTTAAGTATTTGGTTAAATAGCTTAAAATGTTCAGGGTCTAAAAAAAAAAAATTCAGCTGGGACTGCATTTTGTTGCCTGGCAACAACAGATACCAAATATAGAGGCTTTTTAGATAATTTTGTTTTCAAAAGAGGACATCCTACAATAAAGAAGTCTACTTTTAGAACACGGATGACAGCACAAATGGAAAAACATTTTAAAAACACAGTACAGTCTACTGCTGAAAGGATGGTGAGCAGCTCCTCTTTTGAGACTCAAGCCACTGATTATGTACTCGTGCAGCTGAAGAAATAAAAATAAAGTGAAAATGTTATTTTTATTCTCCATTATTTAATACAACATGGTCAACTTTGAGGTATTATATACTCCTTACAAGTGAAACATTGCAAAATATTTACTGTTTCCTTTTGATGACTATGGCTTATAGGGGCGACTGCGGCTCAGGGGGTTGGGAATCGCATCTGTAACCGGAAGGTCGCCAGTTCGATCCCTGGGCTCTCTGTCCTGGTCGTTGTGTCCTTGGGCAAGACACTTTACCCTACTTGCCTACTGGTGATGGCCAGAGGGGCCGATGGCGCGATATGGCAGCCTCGCTTCTGTCAGTCTGCCCCAGGGCAGCTGTGGCTACAACTGTAGCTTGCCTCCACTGTTGTATGAATGTGAGAGTGAATGAATAGTGGTATTGTAAAGCGCTTTGGGTGCCTTGAAAAGCGCTATATAAATCCAATCCATTATTATTATAGCTCATGAAAGTCACACACATACATCAGAAAAGTACTTTTGTTTATAAACGCAGTACTTTACCGTGAATTACTATATCGGTGCATGGTGGCATAGAGGTGATCAACTTGTGGCAATGTGGAGGTGTTATTTAAGCCCAGGCTGCTTTGATAGCCACCTTCAACTCATTTCTTTTAGGTCAAGGTCACTCGAGGGCAATATCTGTCTGCTGATAGTAATATCATGGTCAGCAAACCCTTTGGTCGTAATGTTGGTGCTGTGGGGAGGTGTTGCGTCCTGCTGGAAAAGCAAAATCGTCACCTCCATAACGTTTTGTCAGCAGATGGAAGCATGAAGTGCACTAAAATCTCCCAGTAGCTGGGTAGCTTTGGACCAACCACCACCAAAACCAGAACCCCAAAACATCAGAGGCCCCTGAACCTTCACACTGGACCTTAAACACCTTGGAGTCTATGCCTCTCCACGCTTGGTCCATACTCTTAGACATTCATTTCCAATGAAGTTTCCCATTTTCAATTTCCAAATGAAATATAAAATTTAGTTTTATGTGAATAAATGACTTTGAACCACTGAGTAACAATCCTGTTCTTGTGCCTTTTCCCAGATAGATGCTTCTGACGGTGTTTGTGACTCAGGCCTGGCTTGATATCAGGAATCTGACCGTTGTACAGTAGCACCTTTCCTGAGGCCCCACGTTTGTTGTGGCCCCCCAGGCCTTAGTCCACTCCTTCTGAAGCTCTCCCAAGTTCTTCAATCGACTTTCCTTGACAATACTCTCAAAGCTTTGGTTATCTTTGTTGCTTGAGCACCTGTTACTACGAGGACGCTGTTCCCATCAACATTCCAGCAATATGCTTCCATACAGCACTCTGCAAACAGCCAGCCTTTGCAGGAATGACCTCCTGTGGCTTACTCTCAGAAGGGAGGAGGGTGTTAAAGATTGTCATGGCAACTGTCAAGTCAGCAGTCTTCCCCACAATTGTTGCATGAGATATACAGTATCTCTCGTATGTTTGCTTCTCAAGGTAAAAGCTTAACACACTAGCTTTGCATTGCCTTTAAAACACAGAGATAAGCAACGGTCAGTTTTTGGCCTATTGACTGTCAGAACCTAAATGCATCACTACTACAAGTGTTGTTTAGCCTTGTTTCACAAGGCTAAACAACACAATAGCCTTGTTTCACATCTGGAACCACATCTGGGGTCACATCTGAATCACTGCATAGTCTGAAATTGATAACAGTTCAAATAGATTGGACAAATATAATAAAAACAGAAATAGAGGCAATCAATCAGACCTTACTGGGTACGGTTTCATTTTAAATTTCTACATCTATAAAATGATATAACAACTCTAACATTTCTTTACTCTATAAAGGAAATCAGGTATGGATACATAACCAATTACAAAAGCAAATGAACAAAGCAAACTAAAAAAGCTCCAGATGAAAAATGGATAATGCAAAATGTGTACATGCACTGACTGTACAGTATGTGCAGCCTGCTGCAGTTGCTTTTTTAGTTTGCTTTATTTTTCCATTTATTTCATCTGTGTGTTTCTTTTTTATTTCTTTTTTTTTTTCAGTTATTGCTTGTGATCATTGTGAGCTGTTACATCCTGGAAATGATTTGGGGGTTTTTCCCTTAAAAAAAACACGTTAATACTTGCTCCAGACAAAAGAGACTAGAAAGATGGAGACACAAGCTCCATTTCTTCATAGCGAATGGGAGCGCTGGAGAGGAGTGAAGATCACTGCTTAAAAGTCCAGTTGTCAATAGGAACATCAAGATCATACTGATTAGCTGCCAGACAGCAATAATATCTCAAATGTGCTGTGCTGACCATCTCTGCAAAACAAGGTGAGAAGGGTTTTAAAACCACCCAAAGTTGTTCAAGGCATGTGCCCATCAGCTGGGTATCAAGTATCTCTTTAACCTCACATCTGTCCCTGTGTTTTAACACAAAGGGACAGATGTGAGCACTTCCTTAACACTTCCTTCCTTCCTTCCTTCCTTGCTGTGAAGAAGAATAATGTGCAGTAAAACAGAGAAGTTAGAGGAGGCTATGTCCAGTAAGTATGTGGCACCATGTTGAGGATGTTTGAGTTTATGGTGGTCACAAGAAAACAAATTGGCCTACTGAGGTAAAACCTGAGGATGAATGACATCAATCACACAAATGGGGGTAGATCTTGACAGTCTGCATCATAAAAAAGGACATTATCAAGACTTTTGGATGTATATAGCGTCCAGTTAAGACCTCACACAGTCACATAGACCAGCTGGCGGCCTTCTGGCAACCTCCGGTCACTAGAGGAAAATTGGGATTCCCCACCATTTGGTAGTGGTTGCTGGCTTTAACCAAGTGAAATCAGTCACAAAGAGATGCATCAGAAATGTCCTTCTGATTGCTTCGGTCACGGGGAAATTATTGCTGCAACCACCAAATTTCAAAACGCACACTTTTCCCTAGCAACCTGTGAGTCCCTAGTAACCTGGGTCACTGTTACTAGGGTTACTAGAGGAGTCGCCAGGCGTGCATGCATGGAGATCTAGCAATCAGTTTCACAGTGAGTGCCAGCAACCTTCAGCAACTGCTGACCATCCAGTCAGGGAATACACATTTTTCCGGTGGTTACCAGATGGTCACAGACTGGCGGCTAAGCTAGTCAAGCAGTTCCAGCCAAAAGGTGGATAAATAAACCACTTAACTTCAGATACTTCATATAAGGAAGTCCTTCCTATAGGCATCCATTTATATAATTTGTCTTGTTAACAGTTTTTTTATTTTTACTTTATGTCAGCCCGACTTTCTAAAACAGGAGAAAAAAAAAGAGAGTGCATGAACGTCTCTGTAGTTTGCAAATACAAGAAGAGCATCCTTCAGTTGGAGACAAAATGTTTTAAAACTGTAAAAGATAAAACATTGTAGTCAAAAACCTGAAGTGGCATCTCTGGATATATATTTTTACTGTAACATTTAAAAGTCATTTTAGACCCAAGTTTTCACAAGGGGTTATTTGGAAAGGTTACAGAAAGCTTGCTTTCAAATAACTCAGAGGAAATGTCAGTTTTAAAGAAAATAAATGAGAGATGCTGCATTTTGTACCCAGTGTAATACTTTGGTGGGCCAAACTCAGTATGAGAGCCAATTTCTGCACACAGGTCCTATTTCAGGCACTTTGGATTCAACTGATTTTGCCCACAGGGGTTATTTTGGGGCACCCTGGTTTAGAAAGCCACGCACGCATCTGCTATAAACATACATCACAAAGCTGTACATTTAGATAGCTTGCCTATTTTTTGGCACTAGATTGCAGCTCCTTAAACACCTTGAGTTTATTCTAAGAGTGCTATCCACAAATAATACAATAGTGCCCATAATAACACAATGGCAGGATTCCCAGCTCTGTTGATACAGTAGATTTATCAGTGGTGTCCAAACTCTGGCTCTAATGAATTACACAAAGTGGACATGGATTTCTTATTGCAGCGCTGGGTCATATCTACAAAACTGTGGACTATTACATCTTTCTAAGGATCAGTTTGTGCCTTGAGAGTACCAGTTATCTTACTTTAAAGTCACAGTTTTGAGTCAAGGTGACAGTAGGTGTTCTAAATATGACAGTAAATTCCTGGCAACTGGAAGCTGGGAATTTACTGTTAAACTGCTCACAGCATTATTACTGCATTTTCATTTACATCATGGTTACATTTTCTTATTCACCAGGCCTATAGACCTGTATTTTCATTTATACCGTTACTACTTATTAATGTTTTCATTTTCCACATTGTTACTTTTTGTCATTTACAATATTATTATTGTATTTTAAATGTATAGTATTACAGTATGAGTACTGTTTTTCAGTTACAAAGTAACATTATGGTTTTCTGATGCAATTACAGCAAAGAAAAATTTAAGTTATGAACTTATTTTGCCACTTTGCCTTTTACAATACTGTATTATGTGTATGGTGTATACATAATACAGTATCTTATTATATGTCCACATCACAATACTGCTTAAATGAGTAAAAATCAGTTACGGTGCAGGTTTAGATTCATGGTAAGCAAAGCATACTATTTGTTTTTTTAACATAATTTATGATGGCTGAGATTAGGATTGTGGGTAATAATAGTCTTGGTAAATGTAGTGATATAAACATGTGCGCCTCAATGGATAACCATTAAGCTAATTGTACTATTAGAACCATATTCATAAGCAACTTGAGAAAATGAGTTTGTTCAACATGCAAAAACATAACTGCATCCCAGAGAGACAATATGAGCATGTGATGGGACCCTGCAGGTAGCAGGATGCCATGCTGTGAACGAACAGCCTCGCGCCGAGCCAGCGAGAAGACTTGGGTCATTAAATCGCTGAAGCCTCCACAGTTGCTTCCTGTTAAGACAGTCGCTAAGTTAATGTTGCCAAGCAACACAAATACAGTGAGAGCCAGAAGGGAGATATTTAACCAAATTCACTGGAAAAAAAAGGGAAAAAAAGAGACTTTGGGTGACATTGTGAGGTTTGGATTTCAGAGAAATTGTAATTGAGGATATCTGGGTCAGATACATCATTTCTAGGACTAAGCCCAAGCACGGGCAGAAGTCTCCAGCAGCAGGAGACAAATCTAGTCCCTTCTTAAAAATGTTATGCCCCATAGATAAGTATATATTCCGTACTACTAAACACAAACAGATATCTAATACTGTAATAATACTACATACATTGCTGTCACTCAAATTCTAAAGCAAACATATGATAAGAAGAGGTCTGCCTTAGCCCCACACCTGTAAATCTGCATTTGTCCCTCACTCAACTACACTTTGGAAGGCTAGTCCATGACTGAACCTGAAATGACCAGGTCTATATCTCTGCTTTTTGCAGGAACCAAATTGTGGTGCATAAAGCAATTTTTAATAATGGAAGGGGAGACTTACCAAAGTTATTACCAGTGTTGGGACTAATGCGTTATTAAGTAATGCGTTACAATAACTACGTTATTATTATGGTAACGAGGACGGTAACTAGTTATTATGCCAAAATCAGGAACGCGTTACTCATTACTGGGATTTAGATAGGGTCGTTACTCGTTACTTCGTGTGGTGGCTATCGCGGAGATTCAGTAACATTAGCAAGTGGTGGAGGCCAGCAGGTGGATGAAGGAAAAGGGAGGTAGAAGGAAAAGAGACCCGAGGCGGCCGCCGGTCCAAGTGTGAACTGAACCTCAGGTAAGAAGTTATGACCTGCAGTCTCTCTGGGTCAGATATGAACCAAGTTTAGGTGGAGTTTATTTTCGTTATTCTGACTTTTTCTGTACTGCGTACTAGCTAGCATGACGGAGTTTCTATACAGCTGGGTGGGTGCTATGATGTTAATGATGTTGAACTTTATTTTGTTCATAAGTTATTAGAGTTGCCAACCGTCCCGTCTGGTATTCAGAGAAAATATTAAGCGTTTCTTATTGAGGTGAAAAGGAACAGTTTGTCCCGTAATTCAGCTACAATGAAAAAGGCACAAAGCTGGAGTTATTCTGTGTCTTTGCTGCACAGCTGCCTCTTCTTCTTTCATTCTCCCCCCTCCCTCTCCCGTTTCTACTTCAATCATGAAAACTGATCAATGATCAGCTGATCGGCTCTCTTGTTTGTTTATCGCTCACTTTGCGCCGAAGGATGTCGCGCTAAACAACAGCAGCACGTTTAAGCTTGATCAGCTATTGTTAGAGTTTATTTAATATTAATTTCTAGTATCAGCTGATGTTTGCTGGAGCCACAGCTGTAAAGCTGCTGGTCATGATATCGGTTTGGTTATCTGGTGAGAGGGAAACATGAAGATGAAACCAGGAGATGTCCTTACTGAATCATCAGAGCTGAACAGGTGATGGAGAAACAGGTTTACCTTTTAGGTGACATGAATGAGTTGAAGGGAAGTTATGAACTGTTTCTGAGAGACAAATAACACCAGGATCCTTTTTTAGGTAGCTGACAGCTGGTAACTGTGCAGGGGCGGATCTAGCAAAGTGTTGCCAGGGGGGCCAGGTAGAAATACTTTTCTTTCTTATTCTCATTTAAAATGTCTAGCTTTTAAAAAATAATTATCTGAATCTTACAACAAACGATTGATAGATTGATGCATATATACCATCAAAACAGTGTACATCACTGTCACAACAGTGTTTATTTTCATTCAAAGGCTTTATGATTTTTCCTATAATGGTGGGCCAGTCTCTAGTCAAAATGCCCGGGCCAATTTTCTGTCCCAGTCCAGCCCTGTATGCAGCTCATCTGCAGTCTGGTGTTGCCTACATCTTCCTATTCAGAAGGCAGAATTTCCGAGTTCTGAGTACAATCGAAAGCACCACGACTGCAGTTTTTGTGTTAGATGTAAAAGGTGCGCATGATGCTGTGACGACGTAGGCTAGAATCATGGCAGCAGTCAATGACGGTCCAGGCGTGGGATTTCTCTCGTGGAAATATGCACATTATCTTTTCCTTTCTATTGTTAGGTGGCACAGTGCACTGTGGCAAGTAAGCAAGCTAGAAGACTGGCAAAGTTATGGAAGAAACACATTAACAAGAGAATTCTGTGTAAAACCAAAGTTACTTTCCCTAGTAACTAGTTACTTTGAAAGTAACGAGTAACTTGAAGTAACTGAGTTACTTTTGAGAGAAGTAACTAGTAATGTAACTAAGTTACTATTTTAAAGTAACTTACCCAACACTGGTTATTACAAACAGATCTTTAAACCATTTCTGTGCATTTTTCTGTGGTTTATGGTTTTACAAAGCAACAATTCAAGAATGCTCTGCTTTGTTCTACAAATAACACATTTTCTTAGTTTGTGGAAGCAAGTCAGTAAGTATTTACCGTCTTACAGGAAAACCACAAACTACCCACAGACAACTGCTGTTCTGCAAACTGTAAAAAGTACATGGCACACACTCATCAACAGTATGATGGTCCTTGCAGGTGAATTTCTCAAGAGCTCTTTATCTCACAGGCTTATGAATAGGTGATGAGAAGTCTTAATGCAATGTGATTCATGGAGAGTAACAACTCCAATCTGCAGCGCCTCACATGCACACACATGTACGCACACACTCACACAGTCGTGTACGCGTGAATTTTCAAGAAGATAAAAGTGACTTATGTTAATTTCCTGGAGGCTGACGTTTTCACCATAATGTTCAATAATTTACATTTATGGCATTTCCTTTTTGACCCCATTAGAAAGAAACCTACCCATAATATGACACACATTACACATGCAGCAGTATTCAATAAACTACTTAGAAAGCCAGCATTCTCTATGAAGTGGAAGGTACATTTATTTATTTGAAAAATGTCAGAAAAATCCTTGAATGTAGCAACAAATCTTGCAGCAGTAGCACCCAGGATCATCTCACTGCAGACTCAGGAAATGCATAATTTGTTCATTTAAAGACATTTAATCAGGACTGAAATGATTACACACAGGATCTGCATGACAAGGACAACACAATCAGGCGGTCTGATGCCAAAATGATCTAAGAATACAACAGAAATTGATTAGAGCAGAGAGAGGAGGAAAAAAAGCAATGTCTTCTTACTGTCAATATGAAATATCCAGGGTTTCTATGGAAACACTGTTTTATCAATCACAGTTTTTTTTCTCTGCTGCCTTGTGCACAGTGCCCATTTCTGTCTCTATTGTAAGCCTTAAGATCTGTTAGGTATTACGTGTGGGATGAGACCAAGTTTTAGTCTGTTCCCACTGAGATGACTAATTGATTGGCTGGCTGACCAGCAGGCTGAACGACTCACTAACAGTGGAGAGAGACGGAGAAGACGGGGGAATACACAGGATTATAGGACGGGCAGGAGAAGCAGAAAATAGTTTGTGGTGTTGTACAGTTGTATAGGGCTTACATTGACTGACTGTGACAGTTTGCAAGAAAGAAGGTTGAACGACATGTGACGTGCTGTGCAGATTAGACGTCCTTGCAAGAATCAGTGCTCGGCAGCCTGCAGAGCATCCACAAACGCCAGCTTTAACCTTTCACATGTAGAACTGCTTATTTTCTTGTTTGTTATTTATCCTCCAAAAAGCCACATCTCTTTAATGTCCTTTCACTCTGCCTGGTTTTCTGAATCTTAGAGTACACTCAGTCTCTCTCTACTGCATTATGCCATATATGGCATTTTGTGAATGGGTGTTGCTAGGTAACTGCAGTGCAGTAAAGCGTGGCAACTTGATTCTTGTGTTTAGGATGATTAAGGTTTAAAACAAGTGTTTTAAGTAGTGGAACTACAGAGGTACCTAGAAGAATTATGAATATAGGAGCCATGTGAGTTTAACTTTTCTTGACTACAAGGACTCTTCAGTATTGAACTCAAAATTGCGTTTGCTGGCTTGTTGTCATTTAGTTCTGCGGGTAGCCTTCAAGCTGACATTCATCTCATCCGCCTCTTCACTGCAAAGGTCATGGAAAGTGAGCAGCGATTAGCCAGAGCAGTGCTGTGGAAATAAACTCTCCAGATTGTTCAAGTTTGAAAGCTCCTGCGGTCCGATATCAGAGACTCTGAATCCTCTGGGAGCAGCTTTGACACCTGACAGAACAGTATAAGGAAAAATGGTGCACTGCTTGCAACCAACATGTGGAACAGCTGAGCGCACACACTGACGGATGAGAGCATCCGAGTCTGCAGTCTCCACCTCCTCATGCTGGATGGCGACAGAGGATGGCAGCTCCAGTCGTTCCAACACTGAGCTGCAGGTGGGTGCAGTAACTCGGTTCCAGATCTGTACTCCTCTTCACTGATCCTCTCATGGGTGGCTGTAATATTCTTTTCAAGCTTGCTTTTTTTTTAGACAGGGACCACATGCAGGAAATTCTGCAGTTCTTCAGGTCGGAGCTATGTAGCCAGATCTTTATTTTTACTTTATGCAATTAAAGGAAAAAAGTGCTAAATAAAAGCAAATAAAAGTGCATGATAACTGTTTTTAAGTATAAATGAGGAAGGAGTTTTTAGGTTCAGTCTTTCTTAGACACATCCATCTACCCCAACCAAATCCCTGCCCACTAAAACCATCTTGCAGGACTTAAATTTACTGATCTTGCATTGAAATTTGTGTCTTACTGGCAAGGTGGTCAAGCATTGGCCTTGACAGTTTGCATATGACTGGAGAGCGTTAGCAGTTAGCCAACTGCCCTGTGTTGTCAGAAAATGTTCAAGTAATAATGCATCACTTTCTATTGTATTTTGATTGGAGGGAAGATTTAAAATTGGGCTTGCCCCATAGGATTATCTGGTTTCTAAGTGAGCCACAGCGCTCTTGGTAATAGCTGCTCTGCACAATCAGCAACTTTTGTGGCTCTAAAATGATGCCAAAGCAACACTTCCTGAAAATACAGATCCTCAACTGAGGCTTGAAGCAGAAGCAGAGGCAATATAAGAGAAAGACTTGGCACTCAAAGGATCCTGAAGTGAAATACATGGGAGAATTCTGCAACAGTGGAAGAAAAAAATTCAGCAAATCTTTTAAGCATTTCTGATTAGACTGGAAAGTGATTCTTTATATATATCTTTTTCTGTAGCGCTGGTGCCTTTTGGAGCATTTTCAATGCAATTACATGACAAATGATGTGGCTTGCTGTGAAGTAATGTCCTAACATCCTGTCAAAGAAGTCTTTGCTCCATTGTCAATGAGTTAAATTCAAGAGTTTTATTTGTAAGTCATTTAGTACTAAAAAGTAATTGAGTTTGTGTAATGAACCCATTCAGTCCATTGTTAGAGCTTGCTAATCAAACTCACAAGTGTTGCAAGTTTTAACTGATAATTAAGCACTCCAACCTGTCCAAATATACTGAACTCATGGTTAAAAAGGGATAGTCCTATAGATTGTATATTAAAGATGGACATAACCACAGTTATAACACCCATTTATTAGTGAAGTCCTGTTTTTAAGCCTCATGCTAAGCAGTTTTCCTGTCACCATTATTGAAACCAGAAATCACAAACATGGGGTGGAGCTGACTGTAGCACTGAGGGTTACTGCACAGTCACATACTGTCAGTCACATAGTACGGTATATCCAACACTAATGACCATCTTGGTGTTTTGAAAACAGATGTGATGAGCAAGCCTGATACACACTGCTTTTCAAATTATTTGATTTGATTTGATATACCTTTATTAGTCCCACAAGGGGAAATTTCATAATGCAAAGGATATATGTTACTGACTTTCCTATATATTCAATTCAAATGACAGTCAGTGTACTTTTCAAGTCATCAACTGCACAATTCAAATTTTATTGAACAAACCTCCCATTGATAGCTGTGGTTTTGCACAAATAAAAAAAACCCTCAAAATGCACTGAGTTTTAAAACATTTTATTGGTTGTAATGAACTAAAAATGGTCATCCATCCATCCATCCATCCATCAGGACCATCCAGGGTTGCACAGCCTTCCTCAGCTTGAAAATTACTCTTGATGTATTTCCGGGCCTACTGGAACCATTCCTGCTTGTGAGTATAGGTTAGATGGTGGCCGAATGGTAGGTTCATGCACAACTGCAAGCCTCTGGAGCATCCTACAGCTTGAGGTTTTCGGTACTACCAGCAGCTTCAAATACCTGCTTGCTGCTTTGTAATGGCATTTTAGCAGCTGTTCTGTGAATCTGATGAATTTGTCTGGCAGAAACCTTCATCTCTATGCCTTAGTCTGCACGAACCCGTCTGTGCTCTGACTCAGCCACAAGTTTCTTCATAGTACAATGATCACGTTTAAGTTTTCATATAATACCTAATGTTTTCAGACCTCTTCCAAGGTATTACACTATTCATCACATATCTGCAGCACAGACCCTTTTACTTTACCATATTACTTGAAACCTGTGGCATGCTTAATGATGTGGAACATCCTTCTTAACTAGTTTTCATTTTATTGGACTCATCCCCTTCCAAACTAATTATGACAGCTGTCTGAGATTGATATCAGTGATCCACAGAGCCGAGAGACATGAGTTTAACTGAACACAAAAACATTTATGACACTAAAATCTTATTTGCATAGTAATTTGGAACGCTTTCTAACTCGTAACAATGCCCATATTTTAGATCATGTACATTATGCTTAACTCAGTAACATCTGAAGCCAGAGCCCACAAATTCATCCAGAAAGCAGGGACTTGCCTCCTGTGGGCTACTAGGCGTTTACCCAGCTTCATCCATCTTTTCATTACAGTCTACAGGGAGTGCAGAATTATTAGGCAAGTTGTATTTTTGAGGAATAATTTTATTATTGAACAACAACCATGTTCTCAATGAACCCAAAAACCCATTAATATCAAAGCTGAATGTTTTTGGAAGTAGTTTTTAGTTTGTTTTTAGTTTTAGCTATTTTAGGGGGATATCTGTGTGTGCAGGTGACTATTACTGTGCATAATTATTAGGCAACTTAACAAAAAACAAATATATACCCATTTCAATTATTTATTTTTACCAGTGAAACCAATATAACATCTCCACATTCACAAATATACATTTCTGACATTCAAAAACAAAACAAAAACAAATCAGCGACCAATATAGCCACCTTTCTTTGCAAGGACACTCAAAAGCCTGCCATCCATGGATTCTGTCAGTGTTTTGATCTGTTCACCATCAACATTGCGTGCAGCAGCAACCACAGCCTCCCAGACACTGTTCAGAAAGGTGTACTGTTTTCCCTCCTTGTAAATCTCACATTTGATGATGGACCACAGGTTCTCAATGGGGTTCAGATCAGGTGAACAAGGAGGCCATGTCATTAGTTTTTCTTCTTTTATACCCTTTCTTGCCAGCCACGCTGTGGAGTACTTGGACGCGTGTGATGGAGCATTGTCCTGCATGAAAATCATGTTTTTCTTGAAGGATGCAGACTTCTTCCTGTACCACTGCTTGAAGAAGGTGTCTTCCAGAAACTGGCAGTAGGACTGGGAGTTGAGCTTGACTCCATCCTCAACCCAAAAAGGCCCCACAAGCTCATCTTTGATGATACCAGCCCAAACCAGTGATGTTGCAGCTTGACTTTTCTCAGTTCATGGGCAGTTAATTTGCGCCTTGGTTTTTCCACACGCTTCTTGCAACCCTGTTGCCTATTTTGAATGAAACGCTTGATTGTTCGATGATCACGCTTCAGAAGCTTTGCAATTTTGAGACTGCTGCATCCCTCTGCAAGATATCTCACTATTTTTGACCTTTCTGAGCCTGTCAAGTCCTTCTTTTGACCCATTTTGCCAAAGGAAAGGAAGTTGCTTAATAATTATGCACACCTGATATGGTGTTGATGTCATTAGACCACACCCCTTCTTATTACAGAGTTGCACATCATCTAATATGCTTAATTGGTAGTAGGCTTTCGAGCCTATACAGCTTGGAGTAAGACAACATGCATTAAGAGGATGATGTGGACAAAATACTCATTTGCCTAATAATTCTGCACTCCCTGTATGTATGGATTACTAATTCACATGACCATCTACTTTGTTCATGTCATCGTAGGCTTTGTCACTCAAATATGAGCGTATTTATCACATAACTATAATATTTTGCCTTTTGCCTCTCTCTGGCATTTTTACTGCAATCCAGCATGTCATCATTCACTAGTGTAATTGCCATTTTCTAGTCTGAGAAACATGTCACACCTGTTTGACTTTCAGAGTCAGCCAGCTGTCCAGCGAATGGACAGGGTCCTGATGGACTGTGGTTAATGACAGACACGATCACAGTCAAAGATCAGGAACTCATCCTGTCATTGTAGTCTGCTCTTGTTTCATAGTCACCGTTTCTTCACTAATTTCCTTGTTTTCCTGTTATCTGTTTTGTGATTTTTTTTGCACTTTTTCCATTGTGTTTTTTTCACATTGTCAGCACAGAGCAAACAGAGTTAGATACAACAGAGAGAAGGAGGCCCACAGATGTAAGCCTTCAAGCTGAAGCAAATCTGTCTGTGTGTGCTAACAATGTTAGGTTAATTGGACTTTTGTCAAAAAATGTCTCTCGCACTGACCAGATTCAGTTAAAGGGATTTGTTGTAAACAGAAGAGAAGCTCTTTTCCGTATGTCTACATGTTTCTGGGATACTTCACCTTTGTTATGTTTGTCTTTCTGCTGGTACCTCTGCTATTCCTCTCCCTTCTGTATGTTTAATGTGTACACCAAAAAACAGAGTCACATTAGCGCTGGATAGATAGCTAGATGGACGATGAATTTCTGGATTTGTTTCTCCTCCTCGCACTTTATCTCACACTTTCTGCCTCTCACTCTCTCCATGCCTCCTCTCCTTCTCACTTGCGTCAGCATTCTGCCTGCTGATGAATATATGAATGAGATTAAAACAGTGAAACACACACACACACACACACACACACACACACACACACACACACACACACACACACACACACACAAATACATACTCTTTTCCCTCGCCAGCACATAGGTTCCTCCACACAGGGGCATAAGCATTTCACCGTTTAGACATTTTTTTCTGGTATGAGTCTCTTAAAGCCTCCATCGCTGTAGTTATTTTAGTTTACAATGACCTTAAACTGACAGCATTTATTTTAAGAAACATGCCGAGCGAAAGCCATTTAATGATGATGCAGCCTTCCACTCAGGAGACACAAGTGCTGTACTTTGATTTGTCACTTTAAATCAGCTCAGAGCAACTACAGCATGAAGTAAATGCTGCAGCTAACAAGCACTTTTTACAGTTTTTCTTTTTCTTTTTTAACGAGAATCTATCCTCCCGTGTTTACAATCAAGGTGGGGTGGTCTTGCTGCATGGAAAGCACACATTAGTTATGTGTATCATAAACTGTTTGTCAGACCCAAGAGGTATAAGTGGCTCTTAACTCCAGGACTCAGAGGGACAGATGAAGGATTAGAAACAAAGCTGGGGGATGGATAGAAGTAACAGATGAAAGCTTCAGGAGAAGTTCCAAAAAAAAGAAAGAGTAGGGAACTGCTGCGAGGCAAAAATGGATGAAGTGCAGGCCTTAAAGTTGGCCCACCCTCCTTTTGTATCTTTCGCATTGCTTGTCTTTCTTTTCTTCCTCAGTCTTTCTCTCACTTCACCATAGGCTCTCTGTTTCTATGGCGACCATTCCTGCCATCACAGAGGAAGGAAAAGATACCTGAGGATAGGAAGCGAAGACAGCTGAGGAGCAAACAAACAGATGAAGACGGATGGATGAATGCATTGAGTTCTAGACTTCAGACTGTGATAATAATAATACAACAATAATACAATGTGCTGACCAGATCAAAACAGGATAGCTGGAGATGAAAGGAAATGAGCACATTTGCTTTCTTCCGAGAGTTAAATGACAAGATAGACTTCAAGTCAGTCTAATAAATATCAGTAACATTAGTTTAAAAGGGTCACAGGCTACCATTTCATGAGGTAACAGGACGGATTTATTGGCCAGATATAATGACAAAACTTTTTGACTTTTATTAATAAATAAATTAATAAAATTCCTTTACTAAACCACAAATCTTAATAATTTAACAACTCCCTGTGTACCTATATAAGCTTATGTAACCATGCAACAGCTAACGCAAGCACTACACTGTCTCTACACAAGAGGTTCCTTTGAGCCTCTCTTTTTTTTTAAGTTGTTCTCACGCATGTCTAGTAGAACAGACACACTCCTACTTAAATCAATACAACTGTCTATCCCGTCTCTAAGTCTGACGTCCATTAGCCGCTTGCAGGTCCAAACTCCTCTTCAGGTCCAAAGTCAAATGAACACTGCAGCATCACTGAGAGTTAAAATCTAAATTCTTTCATCTTTAATAAAATGATCAGCGTTGCTGCTCTACCAGGGGTAACACTTAAGTTTAACATCCAGGCATCCATGAAAACAGAATTCATGAAATTTAACGGAGTTAGAAGTTAGCAGCGTGTTAGCTCGCTAGTTTCCACCTAAACATAATATAGCATGTTCAGACTGAGGGATTTCTGAAAAATTCAAACGTACAGCTCTGCTATTACTTCCGACATAAATGAAGACAGAAAACTAAACAGCAGTGACTTTTGTAGGGTTACTGAAGTTGGGCTAGCTGGTATATAATGATGTGCTACGTGATCGATAGCGACACAGCTATGTTAACATAACATAAACACAGTGAAGCTGGAGGATGAACGCTAACTTTTTTCAGCTTGATAAAAGTTAACGTGAGGGTTCCCGATGGTTAGAGACAAATGCAATCGCATGGCAGGATGCTGTAAACTGACCAAGCTTCAGTCAGGAGAACAACTGAGATAATCCATCCACAATATGAGGTTAGTATTTAATATACTGCTGCTGCATGGGGTGGGCTTTAGTTACATTGTAAGGTTTTAAAAATGAGCTTTAAAACATGCTGTTGATGAATAGTTGTAATAAAAACCGAGAGAGGCTGACAGTGATCACTGCCTTTTCTAGGGGCTTGTTCAGATAAAACAGAACAAGACACAAAGCATTAAAAACCCGGATAAAACCCATGACAAAATTATTTCATCATAAATAACTCAGTTGTGGTTTTTAAACCACAGGTGAAATATTACGGACAAGAAAGATAACCAAGGACTCCTAATCATCCTAACACTGATAAAGCAGCAGCATACCATCATTTCTACTAAAAGAACAATGTTGGGGTCATATCAGAAATTGAATTGGCTCAACAGACACAAAGTATGTGCTCCTTTGCCACGAATGATTAACAACACTGAGTGCAATTTTTGTTAATGCATCATAATTTGCTAATTTATGGCATACTGTAATATTTTGCAGAACCCTTAGCAATAGCTCCAGGAGTTCTGGGACTACTTTGAGAACAACTGGTCCAGCTTAATCTAAAAAATCTCAGAAAAAAGTGACAAAGTGGTTTGAAAAATACCTGTGGGGATAAACGACCCTGTGTTGTTGAAATGCCGTTTAATAAAAAGAGTCTGGACCGTCAGGAGACATGTACATTAAATTAGCTATCTTTATTTTATGGCTATTTTCTTTGACTTCTTGCAAACTGATGTTAAAATAACTTTAGCAAACTAAGTGATTATCGTTGATATTCTACATTTTAAGTCACTGGCAGGACTCTATGTTTTTTCTTCACTGATGCTCATAAAACTCTCTAAAAATGAATCTGGCCAAACTCCCAAATATATGTGGACCAAAAAAGAAAAACTTCCAGCAGGGAGCTTTCCAAATGGCTCCAACTCCCCACACTTTAGCCAAAGAGGGAATTCCCCAAATGATCCATGTTTAGAAGGTAGCCGTGATTGCTTTTCACTCTCTCACTCTAATTTATACTCCAGGACATCTCTACAGCTGATTATTTATTCACCTGCATAGCTCTCTTTTTAGTCCATCCCTGCAAGTGTTTTCTAATGTTACTCAGCAGCAACAATATGTTAATGTGATAATGCTCAGGCTAAGTGCATGATCACATTATCTTAATCATAGTGTGATAACAGTGGCTACGCCTTAAGCATGTTCTTGCCTCAGTTGAATCACGGCCATATGAGTTGTGCTGCTGTAAGTGCTGCCATTTA
This sequence comes from Diplotaxodon limnothrissa, assembly GCF_057381915.1. Taxonomy (NCBI): domain Eukaryota; kingdom Metazoa; phylum Chordata; class Actinopteri; order Cichliformes; family Cichlidae; genus Diplotaxodon; species Diplotaxodon limnothrissa. The sequence continues at coordinate 9,071,857 of NC_140612.1, read as the reverse complement.
ACACACATGAACACCTGCAGTGTTTCATGTCACTGCGCTGTGCAATTAACCTGTGTCGCTTTAAGGAAAGAGTGATATATGTATCCTCATATTACGTGGAGTGACGCATGCAAGTTAGTAAAGGCCGGCGACACTGCGTCACACACACACACACACACACACACACAACGTGCCTCATTCTCTTCACGTGATACAGCAAACACATCCTGCCAATTTGGCAGTCTATTTAAGCTGCAACTTTTCCCATCTCACCCTCTGATGTGTCAGCGCTGCTGCGGCCCTGCATCGCTGCCAAGTGGCAACCTCAAGTGCAGAAAAATTAAGCCAGGCATCAGAAGTTGCAGTTCATATAGCAGCCACTTGAGGGTGGCTCAAAAAATGTTTGGTTTTTTTTCATATAGAATCACATATTAAATGTGAGACTATGCAACAAAACCTAGTATGAAAAACACATTGCTCTCTTAAGGCAATTTCCCCCTTCATACAACAGTTGTACTTTTTTGGGGGGATACTGGACGAGTGGATATCTATCTCATGACCACATGTTTGAACCACTGAACGGGGACATCTCCAAAGTACTGAGGCCTTTTGGAGTACTTTTTATGGAGTGTGAGGTTCAGCCTATCCAAGATGATTTTTGTATCTTAGTAGCCTTAGAACTTAGAACTCCATCCTCTTTTCCAAATATGGCCACTTCTAACTCCAAAAAAAAAGAAAAGAAAAACAATATAGTATATGCCACCAATAGAGCCTTAAAATGCAGAGCCCAAAACCAATAGGTGAAGTCATAGTTTATATATACAGTATTGCCTTCAACCCTCTAATCCAGGGGTGTCAAAGTCCAGGCCTCGAGGGCCGGTGTCCTGCAGGTTTTAGATATCAACCCTGGGCCAACACACCTGAATCAAATGATTAGTTCATTACCAGGCTTCTGGAGAACTTCAAGACATGTTGAGGAGGTAATTTAACCATTCAAATCAGCCTTGTTGGATCAAGGACACATCTAAAACCTGCAGGACAACGGCCCTCGAGGCCTGGAGTTTGAGACCCCTGACCCTAAGCAGTGGTAGGTAAGTCCAGGCCTCGAGGGCCGGTGTCTTGCAGGTTTTAGATGTGTCCTTGATCCAACACAGCTGATTCAAATGGTGCTTTTGGAACTTTGATGCAAAATTATGCTGCTGCGATAAATCAATCAATTCAAATGTGAGCTTCCTAAAATGTTTAAATGAATTTATTCTAAATTAAACAGCCCTTTAACATCACACACTGCAAAAAATCTATTAAGGATAGCCATCATAATGATGAGTAACCTCTCATACTCACATCTTTATGAGCTTTAAAATAATGAAGCAAATCATGACTTGTCTTTTCAGAGCAGCTCATCTGTTGGCACACACAGGCCCATGCACAGTATTTTTTTTGTTGTTGCTATATTCGAAGCAGTCAGTCATGAATCGCGCTATCACATCAAATTATTTTGTGCCTCTGCAGCAGATTGAGCGCGATTTGCCGATTGTTACTTTACAGCTTGATTGACGTTGCATTCAGCAACACTCTTTCTGTCTCGGAGAAACTCTAAATTGCTTTCTTAAGTGAGATCAAGAAAGGATTTTCTCATTCGGATATTCCTGTAATGTGGCCCCAGGAGTGAGTCACGCAGGAGTTGTTCACAAAAGCCATTAACTCAGTTCAGTTCAGCTCAGCCTGAAGATTCAGTCTCACGGGATTCATTTGCAACTGCTTCAATAACTGTGGACTTGCCCAACTGTTCTCTGTTGCGCTACCATCCAAATTATGGCATGTGTTGCAAATAAAGGGAGCCATTTTAAATCGCAGATTAAAAAAATACAAACAGGAGTCCTGCTAAGATCATTTTGCATACACACACCTTCATATTAAGCCTCGAAACAGTCTAATCTAAATTATTAACATTTTTGCATGTGTATCATGGTACACGAAGTACACCCTTCTCTCTGTATTAATTACAGCTCCCTCATGTCAGTGAGTCCCCCACTGAGTCTGTTGAGGACTCAGCAAGAAAAAACGTAGTTCTCAAGGGATAACACAGGAGTGTGTTTGTGTACACTTTTGAACCCACCCCCAAAAAACAGCCACTGATGCAGTTAATTATATCATAGCCTGCAGATGTAGCAGGCTGGTTAAAGCACAGTTGATATAAAAGTTATTTACACACCTTTAATCGCACTCCTCTCTGCAGGATTTCGCTTCTTGTTCTTTGAATGTTATTTGAGTGATGACTCAAACATTTCTTGAGAATCACATTATGTTGGAAAATCCTTTTGAGAGTGAAATAAGCTAAAAAGAGAAGGTTTTCTTTAGCAACTACTTCTCTCAATTAAGCTTATTGAATTTAGGGCAATGACGGCCTTTGAGGAAGCACCTGGCAACACTGGGAAGGAAAAACTCTCTTTTAACAGGAAGAAACCTCCAGCCGGGAGGAGATAGAGATCTAATGAGATGTGGTTACTACACCACCTCAGTGACTCCAAGACTATCAAGGTAGCAGGGAATAACTAATAAAGTTCAAACTAGAGCAGGGCGATATGGCCAAAAATATTTATCACGATATATATTTGAAAATTTGCGATAACGATATAACCGACGATATAATTGATGCGAGACAAAATACAACTCCACAACATTACTAGCGCAAAAAGACAACCTTCCATTTATTTTCACTTAAACAAGAAGCTGGTTTTTATGTACATTAAAGCTTTATAAAAATGTAACAGTGCAAATGCAAATTCCTTGCTGAAAGTTTAACCAAAAGGCATTTCCAGTAGAAATGGGCTGACATATCCTGAGCATAACCATATATAATATCCACTGAAGTTAAAAAGAGGTGCTTTGCAACATTAAACTGCAGTGTGCAGTACGTATTTTTCGCATCATAAGGTGCACGGGATTATAAGGCACATTAAGCGAAACAAAGCAGTCAGATAAATCAAACTTTATTAAACTCATTCTTCTTGCTTCCTCCACTTCTGTACCATTGATTCATTAATGTTGAATTCTCTGGCAGCTGCTCTATTCCCATGTTGTTGCAGTATATTAATGACTAACCTCGTATTGTGGATGGATTATCTCAGTTGTTCTCCTGACTGAAGTTTGGTCCGTTTACAGTATCCTGCCATGCGATTGCATTTGTCTCTAACCATGAAGAACCTTCACGTTAACTTTTATAAGTGGAAAAGTGTTAGTGTTCGTCCTCCAGCTTCACTGTTTATGTTATGCTAACATAGCTGTGTCGCTAGCGATCACGTAGCACATCATTATATACCAGCTAGCCCAACTTCAGTAACCCTACAAACGTCACTGCTGTTTAGTTTCCTGTCTTCATTTATGTTGGAAGTGATAGCAGAGCTGTACGTTTGATTTTTTTCAGAAATCTCTCCGTCAGAACATGCTATATCATGCTTAGGTAACTAGCGAAACTAGCGAGCTAACTTCCGCTAGCTTCCTGCTAACTTCTAACTCCGTTAAATGTAATAACTTTTGTTTTCATGGATGCCTGGAAGTTAAACTTACCAGGTTAGGGGTTAGGGTGTAACTATACACCTGGTAAAGCAGCAATGCTGATCGTTTTATTAAAGATGAAAGAATTTGGACAGTTTTTAACTCTAAGTGATGCTGCAGTGTTGTTTGACCTGAAGTATACGGAGTTTAGGACCCAGATTACTCCCAGATTTAAGAGCGTCTTAGTCCGACAAATATGACAATAACAACGGCCGCTTGCATGTTCTGCAAAAAAATGTGCTTTGTTGTGTATCTGACGGACAAACACCAAACCAGTTCCACATCACTGAAGTTGCACCATTTTTACAAACCAATTCTGGTTCATCTGTTTCACTCAACAATCGGCCATGTGCGTATGAAAACAAAGGCACTGCGCATGCGCGTTTTACTCCCATTCTATCGCGATATTTCATTTTCCTATCGTTGCCTAACATTATACCGGTATTACCGTGAACGGTATAATATGGCCCAGCCCTAGTTCAAACCAAGAAATATATTCGAGTTTGCATGAAAAAATGGCTTCAGACAGTCAAGAGACTGCCTTCATGGGCATTGCCATCAAGTCATATGTGGATTTAACATGTATGCACATTCATATCTCAGAGCTTAGATGGCATTTGTAATGACTGCCATGTAGCTCTAAATACAACACATATAGTCACTGTTAAAGGAAAGTGTGCATTCTTTAAATTTTAAGGCTTTATATAACAGGACATAATCTAATCTGGTCCTTAGCGGGTCTTAAAATTAGGTAAATGAAACCTTGGCTGAACTACCAATCCTGCCATATTACACTATGCCATTATGTATTGAATAAAAGCAAACCCAAGATATTGCACTAGTGTGTATGAAAAGTAAGTACAGCCTTACTGCCTTACTCTTCTTCCATGGGAAGGTGATGATAATCAAAAGGACTTGATTATTGATCAGCAGCAAGTGTGAGCACCTTATTAAAAATAAGTTATGGCAGTTTGCTTGTCTGGAGCATTGAGTGTGTGTTTAACCCATTTCCAAGGAGGAAAGACATAAGCAATTAATGCAATTGTTGGTTACTGATATTCCCAGAAATTCACACCTAACCATGAAATGCTCAGAGAACCTGAAACCCCCCCCCAAACTGCATCTTTACAGGGACTTTACAGGGCTCAGTCAGCATGTTAAAAGTTAACAGTCATTATGGTACCATTATAAAAGCACTGAACAGGTATGGCTTGTTTGGAAGCATTGCCAGGAGAAAGCCTCTTCTTTTGCAAAGTTGCATCAGAGCAAACCACAAATACTTCTGGAACAAGGCATTTCGGAAAGACAGAAACAAAGTTTGGCGATGAAAAGCAAACACTGCATATCAGCACAAACACTTAATACCAATTGTCACGGTGGTGATGATTTAGGCTAATTTTGCAGCCACAAGTTCCGGGCACCTTGCACTCACTGAGTTGAACATGAACTCATCTTTACACCAAAGTACTCTCGAGTCAAATATGAGGCCAGCTAAAGCTTGGCCAAACTTGGATCATGAAACAGGACAATGATCCCAAGCACAGCAGCATATCTAAAACAGAATGGCTGAAAAAACAAAAGAATTTAGGTGATACAACGGTCCAGTTAAAGCCCGGACCTCAACCTGATTGAAATATTGTGGAAAACCGTGCACAAATAACTGCCCCCCTTTGGTTTTGTGTTAATTTTTCTTTTACATTTAGCATTTTTAACACTTGCCTGACACTCACTGCCCTGTCCACTCCCCCATTGCAGTCAATTTATCTATTTATTTATTTTGTAAAGGGCTATGTTGCCATTTTGAGAAGTAAAATCAATCTGTGTCATTTGAAGAGTGAGATGCGAAGCCTGATGCCACTCAGTCAATGCATTAATCTGCTGAAACTTTGGTAAGCCTGATATAGCTGGTGAAACATTAATCTGACTTAAGCACACATTCTTGTATTTGGCTTTTGTCCATCAACAAATTGTAAAAGTTCCAGAAACTCCAAACTGACCTTTTTACATTTCTCTTTGTGTGCAGATTAAACATGTGGCTGACATCTCCAAAACCGCAATGAGCACCTAGATCAGGATTGATAGATGGGTCTGAGATGCCATCTAGTGATTCTGATAGGACCACCCCAGTAAAACTACACCCTCCATTTCTTGATTCAGTGAACAGGGATTAGTAGGCAGGGTTCCCATGGCAACACCAGATGGACAGAAAATACAGAGCGAGGGAGTGACAGAGACGAGAAGAAGAAGAAGAGAAAGGAAAGTCACAGGGAGAAAAACACAATGAAACTTCAACTTTAGGTTGGCCCTTGTACACCCACACAAACACCCACTGAGAAATACACACACACACAGAACCAAGGGTGGTATCATGACACAAAGGTCACATTTTAATGGTTTACTCTGTTTTTAATATGTTGTTGGAAGCCAGGAATCCATTAAGCTGCACCAATTCCGATTGTTTAACTGAGGCTTATTTAGCTATCTAAGCAATTTGCTCCAATCCAATGAATATCAGAAGGACTCGAGGAGAAGAAGTGTGAATGAATCACTCGTTCAGAGAACTGATGACTGAAAGGTCTGTTCATCAGATGTGTAACATAATCCAGATATTTTGTTTGATATTATTAAAATGGCAGCTGTCGTGTCATTGAAATGAAGGTCTACATTTGGAGAATTATAAATTCTTTACGTTTTAGTGTAAACCCAATAAGGGTTACGTGCAAAACATATATGTCACCTATTGTGTTGTTTGTTAACAACAACAGCAAAAAAAGTATACTTTACAACTTTAAGTACACTCATTAGTTTTATTGTGTTTCATTGTTCCTTAAATTAATACAGTTTTTGCAGTTTTGCTTTAACTGCTCAGGGATTACAACTATTTTTACCCAAGTGCCCCATTTTTAAATTTAGAGGAAGTTATTGGACATCATTTTAAAAAAAGGAATTATTTTTGTAACAAGAAGTCTAGAAGCCATGGACATCACCAAATGCTGTTTCCTCCCTTTTAGACTTGTAGTCAAGACCGCCTAAACCAAGACTAAGACAATACCAAGACCAGAGGGTATCGAGACCAAGACAAGACCGAGACCAAGACGAGACCAAGACAGACCGAGTCAAGACCAAGACCAAGACCAAGACAAAAAAGTCTTTAAACTGCAGCCTCACCCTCTCTGTTTTTCACATAATGATATTATCCTATATCCTCGCATGTGATTGGCCACAATATGGAGGGATTGGAGCATAGATGAGCCACTGTGTGAGAGCTGAGCAGCAAAAGGAAATGAAGTGAGGAGTTGACTCTTCTGATTCACTACAAAGCACTCTCTAAGCACAGCTCTTAGAGCTGATGCTTTTGCGCATGACACATTATCGAACGTTACGTTGTGTGTCATGGATACTGTTGACTCCAAATCTCCCGACGACTATATTGATCTGAGACAGCAAGACCTAAACAAGACCGAGGGATCCGAGACCAAGACAAGACCAAGACCACGTAAAAGTGGTCTTGAGACCGGTCTCGAGACATCCAACTCTACTCCCTTTAGATACTCTGCTAGGCCTTCACTGCAGCTACCTTCAGTTGCTGCTTCTTTGTAGGTCTTTCTGCATTTAGTTTTATCTTCAGTAACCGGAAGGTGTTTTATCTCATTTCTTTTCATCCGAGAAACTTGTGTTGGACTATGAAGTGCAAGTGTATTAAGTTTTGAAGCATATGGCTGAATATGAGCAAAGGGTACAGCCCTGTGCACTTTAATGTTCATCCTACTACTTCTATCACCATCATCAATTAAAATCTAGTGGCCTGTTTCCACTGGCAGGCATACATGCCTGTGTCATAACATTGCCTCCATGAAATTTGACAGATGATGTGGTATGCTTCAGATCATGTTTCTTCCTTTTTCTGTACTTTTATCTTCCCATCTTTCTGGTACAAACTTTATCTTTCTTTCATTAGTCTAGAAATTTTTGAAAAGCTGGGCAGCCTTGCTTTAGATGTTTTCTGGCAAAGTGTAGTCTGGCCTACATGTTCTTGAGTGTAACCAGTGGTTTGCACTTTCCTGTAAACCCTCTGAATGTGTATTCATAAAGGCATTCTTGATTATAGACCTTAATAATGATATGCCTCCAACTTGACTTGGCTGGAAGTTGCTGTACATCATGGTCTTTGTTTAAAAGTTCTGATGACAATACAATGGCTCATGTGACAAAACAAATGCCATCCACCGGCTGCTTCTCTTTTAGAGTTGCCCAAGCAACCTGTGTGCTCCTCCTCTCCGACCAGTCCGACCCAATCAAGGACAAAGATGAAAAGCTGCTGCACTGACAAATGCAATTCCTACCTGTTCTATGGGCCAATGATGTTTCAGGTGCCGCTGCAAGAGGTGTTGGTCTGTCTATCAGTCTCCCTGGATATTAGTGGTGGGTGGAGCTTATATCCCCGGGTGATGGCCTGTGGTTGGTCAGCTTCATCTCTGCTTCCTTATAACTCCACCCACTGGGCCTCCACAAGGCTTTTCGGGTACCACACTCTGCTGAACATGTTTGTGTTTGTCGTTCTGTTGAGCTGTTTCTCAGTTTTTGTTAAGCTCCCCGTCTGTCCGTCTGTCAGAGCTGATTCTTCTTGTGTCGTCTTCATACAGTTTTCCTATGTGAACAGAAAAAAAGAAAATGGTTTTTGAAGTGAAGTAGCTAATTGTTCATACCTCTACACCTGCCAAATGCAACCTCCGGGGGCAGTGTTGGGCAACACAACAATTTTAATGTCATGGTCATATGTTCCACTACAGCTCATATTGGCCCATAAAGCGTAGATGACCCCTTATTCTGACCCACACAAACACAAACGATCAGAGGACCAACAGGAAATCAGCTTGCTTATTGAATTTAAGTCTATAATAAACATGCTCTCCACAGACCACAGCAATGCTCATGCTCTATGGGCACACAAATAAGAGGATCCTGGCTGAAACATGACAGTCAAAAAGTTTGGGGAATCAACAAATACAAATGTTATTTTTTTTAAAGTTTAACTTTTGCTAATTTCCCCTTCAATGTCATCATCTCATTCATTTCAGGATCACCTTCAGCTGCTATTTTTATATCGCTCCCTAGAAATAATGTTAGGACCACTTGGATCTTTTAAAAAATGACAAAGCTTTTATGTGAGAATATGGTCATTGGATATGACCAAGAGTTTCCAACAGATTTCAGTCCAAGAGTCCACAGTTGGACCCTCAAAGTCAAAGATGACAGTGGCCAGATGAAGGTGGCCACATTTAAACCAGGACGCCTCATAGTACCAAATTATCAAGCCTGCACCAGTGTGCGCTGTAGAGAGAATGAATCAAGCAGGGATGGACATGTGTACCACAACACAATGTTTTAAATTAATGATAAAAAATTGCAGATTTATCGCCTACATTCTTAGAAGTTTTTGAAAAAGTATTTAAAAAATGTCAGACCTAGGCAGACAGAAGCAGCTGAAGCCATTATCTTGGATTTAATTAGCAAAAATGACAAAAATAATAACTGTTGTTAGCTTATTTTATCAGTATTTAAAAGTATATGCACTATCTTTACATGACACATCATTTATATACTGTGTTCTTATGTTTTAAATAACAATTTGTTTGTATAACAAGCTGCTAATATTTGCCTATGTAGTATTATCTCATTTGTCATACTCAAGTCCTGAAAGTGGATTAAAAACAAAAAATGAAGAAAAACCCAACAATGATAAAGTAAAACTGTTTCTTTACCACATTGCAACCTTTGTATTACATAGAGAAAAGATTTTCTTCTATATGTGTATGGAAAAATGCCACAATTACAATAAAAAACACAAATAATGTATTATATTCAATAAAATAATATACTGAATTTTAATATCATATATTATTTAAAACCCCCTGAATGACACGGATCTATGGTACACTTTGTGTTTGCTCTAACTCAAAATGCTATTTCAGTTGTCACTTAAAAAACATAGTGGATCTTTTATCTACATTAACACAATCATTTAGGCTGCGCATAAAATCTCAATGTGACAATGCTGGGATGGTGTTTTGTCAGATCTCTGGTATAACAAAGTGAGTGTTGTGGCACTGATGGAAGACAACAGCAGTCTTAAGTAAAGACTGAAATGAAGGGTTATAAATACTGATGTTTTTTTTCTGCTCCTGTAGCTTTTGATTTCTTTCATGAGCCTTCTGTTTGCATACTTCTTAGGATATAATATTCTTTCTGCTATTGAGCATACAGACCCCAATTACCCAGCCACAATAGATGTAAACATAGTTTATCTAAATGCTATGAATGTCATTGTGGTCCAAGTTGCCGTATCATCTGTTTTTCAGGCTTTATATTATGCTATTAGACCATGAGCTTTCAAAGGGTCTCTTCTTTCCATCGCCAGCTTTACATAAAAATCACAAATGTCAGTTAAATTCAACTTTGAGCCAAATTGTACAACATGCCTCTGATTTTCTGTGCTGCTGTTACCGAAATTTATATATTTAAATCGTTCATGAGTTCATGGACTCTACTGCTCCACACAAACAAACATATTTTGAACACTCTTTCTTGCTATATTTTAAAAACGTGTCACATGAAAGATACATTAAATCCATAATGCAAAACTAATGAAGATTACAGTGGGGGAAATAATTATTTGATCGTTTGCTGAATTTGTAGGTTGGCTAACTCACAAAGAAATGAACAGTCTCTTAATTTTATGGAGAGAGAGCAAAAATCAACAAAAGTCATAACTGGTTGGCGTGTCATTGAGTGAAATAAGTATTTTATCCCCAAGCAAAACATGACTTAGAACTTGGTGGATAAACCCTTGTTGGTAAGCACATGGTAAAGCTGTTTGTTGTTGGTGGTCACTAGGTTTGCACACGTCTCAGGAGCCATTTTTGGCCCAAATCCTTTGGGTTTCTTGGCTGCTGCTTGGCAACTTTAAGCTTTAGCTTGAGGTGATCGTGGCTCAAGAGTTGGGAGTTCGCCTTGTAATCGGAAGGTTGCCGGTTCGAGCCCCGGCTCGGACAGTCTCGGTCGTTGTGTCCTTGGGTAAGACACCTCACCCATTGCCTACTGGTGGTGGTCAGTGCGCCCCAGGGTGGCTGTGGCTACAATGTAGCTTGCCATCACCAGTGTGTGAATGGGTGGATGACTGGATATGTAAAGCGCTTTGGGGTCCTTAGGGTAAAAGCGCTATATAAATACAGGCCATTTACCATTTAGCTTCCTCTGCAGACTTTCTATAGTACTGATGTCTGAAGACTAGCTAGGCCACTCCATGACCTTAATGTGCTTCTTCTCTAGCCACTCATTTGGTGGCTTGATGGTATGTCTTGGGTCACTGTCATGGTGGACGATCTATCCCCGACTCATGTTTAGGCTGAGGGAAAGAGGTGCTCTACCAAGATTTTACGGTACATGGCCCCAGCCACTGCCCCCTCAATATGGTACAAACTCACTTCATTATCACAAGTGAACTGTTATTATTGCTAAGCAAAATAAAATTAAAATTTCCATTGGTAGTGAAGTACATTTAACCAATGAGAGAGCAGCAACAGAGGCAGTCTGTCTGTGGGTCAATTTGTCTGTCCAAGTAATGCAAATGACATCCAATAATGGGGATGCTTGTTACCATGGGAATAAAGAATGAGTGATTGTGAGGTCTGTTCTGGAGACAAAGGCTGTGTCAAACGTATGATTATAATTAGAGACAGAGTAGGTTAGCTCAGATACCAGCACACACAAACACAGCTGTACTGTATATTGACAGAAATGTAGCGTCCCATCTAGAGACAATGCAGTCTCACTGTAGAACTGTCCTCTCTTTTTCAATCATCTTAAATAAAATCTCCAAATACAAACAGTTCTGCAGGGTTATATTGCATTTGGCGTACTCCCCTTTCTGTATTGTGACTACTGTGGCTGTACTGTCTAAAGCATGCTGATGTTTGAGAGCTTCAATTATCAACTAAATATTTTTAAATTACTGGTGAAACTTTTCACTTTATTCTACAGATTATTTTCTCCTTCTCTGGAACTTTTTGGGAATCTTGTGTGATAGGTATAACAGACATACAATATCAACATTTCAATTTAGCCAAGTTCAGGTACCAAAGTAGTCATTCAACAAGTTCCCCTGTCAGTAGATTAAGATGGGTTCAGATGCTTAAAGCAACAAAACTAAAGGTTTCCCCAGGAAATTGGTCATTGGCAATAATAAAGCATGAATAGCCATGTACAAACTTATAAATCCATAAAAAAATCAATCAATCAATCAACTTTTGACATGAATCACACAGATATCTCCTTGCTGCTTACTGAAAAACACAAATCACATCAAATATTACATGAATGCGCACGAAGTCTTGAGCCACCCTCATTTTGCTAGGAAATGGGAAATATGTGCAGTGATTTACTGAAATGTGCAAACATATATGGAAATACCAGCTATAAAACTAGTCAACAAGTCAATATTAGGTATGATTATCTTTATTATTCAACAAAGCTTGAACTCTCTTAGGCAAGCTTTATTGTAGCAGTTTTTAGAAACAGTCCAGGATTCTTGAAGGACATTCAAAGGTCTTCTTTGGATGTTAGATTCCTTTTCGTTCCATTTTATCTTTGCTTTTTTTTCTGCTGTAGATTGCTGTAGTTTTTGAGGCCCGCCACATCTTCTTTTGACCTCCATCAGCTTCCTCAGATTTGTTTTTGTATGCACTGCATACTATGCTGAGATATGCCAAATATTAGTTTAAGAGGCTATATATACCAAAAAAAACATCTTTAAAGATTTCCAACTATCTGGTCTTTAAGTCTGATGTCATTCGCCGTTTCCGGGTCCAATATATTTAAAATCCAGGCATCCATGAAAACAGAATTTATGAAATTTAATGGCGTTAGTTAGAAAATGAGCAGGAAGTTAGCTCGCTAGTTTCCACCTAAACATAATATACCATGAGGGACTGAGGGACTTCCAACATAAATGAAAACAGAAAACTAAACAGCAGTGAGGATTACTGAAGTTGAACTAGCTGGTATATAATGATGTGCTACGTGATGTGCTAGTAATGATTTATATAGCGCTTTTCAAGGCACCCAAAGCGCTTTACAATGCCACTATTCATTCACTCTCGCATTCACACACTGGTGGAGGCAAGCTACGGTTGTAGCCACAGCTGCAGTCAGTCTGCCCCATACTGACAACTGAAGCGAGGCTGCCATATCGCGCCATTGGCCCCTCTGGCCAACACCAGTAGGCGGCAGGGTAAAGTGTCTTACCCAAGGACACAACGACCAGGACAGAGAGGGCTCGCCGCGGATCGAACCGGCGACCTTCCGGTTACAGATGCGCTTCCCAACCCCCTGAGCCACGGTCGGCCCTAGTGACACACCTTTGTTAGCATAATATAAACACACACACTGGAAGGTGAACACTTGCTTTTTTCCGCTTGATAAAAGTTAACGTGAGAGTTCCCGATGGTTAGGGACAAATGCAATCGCATGGCAGGATGCTGTAAACGGACCAAACTTCAGTCAGGAGAACAACTGAGATAATCCATCCGAATATGAGGTTAGTCATTAATATACTGCTGCATGTATTTACATCGTAATGTTTTAAAAACTGAGCTTTAAAATGAATAGTGGTAATAAAAAAACAGAGAGGCCGACAGTGATCACTGCATTTTTTAGGGGCTTGTTCAGATTAAACAGAACAAGATACAAAGCATTACAACATCTTAAAAGCACAACAGCCTTAATAAACTCAGAGTAGTTTGGACCCAGAAGCATGGTTCATATGTTATCACTTAAAGACTTGATAACATTGAGACTTGATTGAATTTCAAGTATACAGATCAGCCTCAACTCAAGCCTTCTTTTGGCATTTATCTAAAAGTAATGTATCACCTACAATAATGTAAACAAAGCACACACTGACATCTACATTCCCCAACAGCATTTGGTTGACCCTGTAGGACAATGTGCCCTTCGACAGCAAAAAAACTGCTCAGTAATGGCTCGAGGTACAAGTCTCCAACTTTCAAATCCTAATCTAATGGTGTATCTCCAGGATTCTCATCTCAGGGAGGCCAAATGATAACCTCAGATATCAAATGTCCATGGTCAGAGCTGTTTTGGAGCTATTATGGCAGTCTACTCAATATTTTATGATTGATTTTATCAGTCACACATTATCGGCATTCTTCATTGTGTGACTGATCAGTGTGTGATCAGTATAGTGTTGTTTTGGTTCATTTATATTACCGTGTTTATTAATGCATAATAGAAGTTCAACAGCATCACATGAGTTTAAGCACTTAGAGCTAGTTTAAAGTTCAAAGAAAGTGCACTCTGCTTTAAAATTAGAAGTGTCGTCTGCATCGGAACGCAACAAAAGTAGAAGGCAACACTTCTTACAGGTTGCATCAGATACTTTTGACTTGCAAAGAGAGTAATGCAAAATTGCATCAGCTGGTACTTTAAGCGATACATGGTCACCCAGCAAGAGCTTTGGTCATTCTTTGGCACAGAGTGGTTTTTTGTGATGAATTCAGGGGCTTGTGATAACATTTCAAGTATATATATGATGTTTGCTGAAACAGTTGCATAAAGTTTGCAAGTCCTTCACATGCAACATCTTGATGGAATCTTTAAAAAAATCAAACCTTTCAATTATTAACAAATATCATTTTTTATTTCTGCTGGTGGTAGTAGGCATTAATGTAACCATTGCGAAAAAGGAGTAGAAATGTGAAATTCTCAGATCATTCGTCTTTCTTTGAGCAGCAGTCTCCTTTTGAATGTACCACTAGTGTCAAGAATAAGCATTTTAAGGGTCATGGCAGTTTTTAATGCTGGGATTTCAGGTTGGATATCAATGCAATCGATCAATTTTTGTGTTTTCTGGCATTCTTTTATGCCACTTCCATGTTGCAACAAGCATGGGCTAGCCCTTGTCTTGTCTTGATTTTTTTAAAAACTTTTTTTTAATTGGTTTTTATTCCACAGTGATATCCATTCAGCCCATTCTTAATGCAAGGATTATATGATTGCTTTCCAACTGTGTCTTACAATGCCGACTTTACATTAAGGAGGCTTTGATATAAATAATGTTTTGTGATGTCAACAAATCTCATCTCCTAAATGACTTATCCCATTCAGGGTCATGTGGAGAATGGACCTATCTCGGCTGACATTGGGCTGAGAGGTGAGGTACACTCTGGACAGGGTGCCAGCCAACTGCAGGGCTAACACAAAGAGACAGGTTGTGGCTCGTTAGTAACTGATTTCCCGAACAAACCACAAGCTTTGCCTGGCTATCAAACAAAACAAAGAATGTACAACTGGCTCCAGTGGGCCAAGCTTTTTCTTTGGATGAGAACTTTAATTCAGCAGTCTATGGCAGCATTTGCAAAACTGTCATCAACCTCTGGAGTGGAGATTTTACACTGAACAAATGGGTGCACAGACAAAAAAAATGGAAGGAAACTATATATTCAGTGGTTTTCACCATCAGTACTGAAAAGCTCATACAGTCTTTTTCTTTCCAGTGCTGACTCCCCTGCCCACCCACAGTCTGTTGGCTGCTTCACCCTGTTCTTATCTGTGGAATGAAAAAAAAAAGAAAACAAATCCACTGCCTCCTGTTGGACAAAGACCTGCAGTTTTCCAAGGATTTGTGTAACGATTGTTGATGGTGAAAATGGGTTGCTTTTAAAAGAACGAAAATGTTCAGCGTCATATTTTCAGAAGCAAAGTACAACTTGCATTAATGTTTTTATCTCTACTAAAAATACAAGTGCCAGGGAACCGAATAAGCGAGTGTTTACTGTCTGTCTCGGCTCTGCTTTGAACTTGTTCTGTTTGTCCTGCCTTTTTCTCTTACGCCCTCCTTCTCTCTCTCTCTCCCTCCACGCCGTCCAGCCTGGCAAACAAGAGTGAGAGCGAAGGGTGAATTAATAAAGGAGGGAAAGTGGAGCATAACTCCCCGAGGTCGGTCTTTTCTGGGACGCTCACACAGAGAAAGGGATCCACGCGCACGAATGACAACACGATCTACATAAAGACCCTGACACACATAAATGTGAGGCCTGTGTGGCTTTAGTGTGCTGATAAAATGAGACGAGGAGACACAGAGGGGCAACAATCCTTACATGCCATCATCTGCATGCATGTGGGAGCTGGGGGAAGAGGTGGAGTGAAGAAAGGCGGAGACATGAGGAAGACAAAAGGAGGAGGAAGAGGGTAGGCAAAGAGGCACGTGAGGAGGGATGCATGGAGAGTTTTGCCCGAGGCGGTGAAACTCACAATGTTCCCATATTCCCTGTGATTCCTCCACTCTCATATCTTTCCTTCCCATTTCTTCCATGTTGCTCTTTTTCTTCTTTACGTATTTGTATTTTCATTTCCTTTCATGTCCTATTTCTTCTTCTCCTGTTCACTTTTCTCTCCCTCATCACTTTGTCTTTTCCTTTCATGTCTTTATTTCCTGAAACTTCTCTCCTCTGCATGTGCCTTTCCGCCTTTCCTTCTCTCACCTGCCATTTCCTTTCCTCACTTCCCACCTCCCCCACTTTCTTCTTTCTTCTAGTCTTCTTTCATCTCTCCTTTTGTTCTGCTCTCATCCCATATTTTTTTTTGTTTGACTTCTTTGCGGCACCTCCTGTCTCCTTAACTACCTTTCCTCTTCATCTTCACCCTTTTACTTCTTTTCTTTGCTCTTTTTTCACATCACCCTCAGTTGTACCTTTCATCTCTGAAGTTGAACCTGGTATCTTTTATTGTCAGCTTCTGGCATTACTGACCATCTAATGCACACACACACACACACACACACACACACACACACACACACACACACACACACACACACACACACACACACATATGTGTAAGTATCCTGGTTCATCTGCAAATATACAGTAAACAATGTGACGAGTTGCTTTATAGCCGGGGGGTGGGAGTATTGTTTATCAATGGCCTACAACAATAAAAGCTGGTACCAATTAAGCCTCCTTTAGCCAGAGAAAAAAGTCCCTGAAGACTTTCATTGCAATTCAAAGTGTTATAGTGGGCACAGTCAAACACTGGGGACCAAGCCAGCAAGACTTCAACTACTCTCTGGATTTCCATCACAGATTTGCCAGCCCCCCCTTTTTTCCTCCTTTCTCCCTTTTCCATCTTTCCTCTCTCTCAGGCCATCACTTTGTTTTCTTCTCTCATTTTTTTCAAGCAATATGTTAATTAAAACAAAGAAAGAAAAGGGCCAAATGACTGAAATTAAGTGACTGAACCAAGAGGCGAAGTGCAATTTGTAAATGTACGGATGATTCAATGTTTACAACAGGATTATTTAAGGTGCAAAGTTAACTATGTTTTCTTTTGTTTCTGAATGCTGTGCTACCAGGAAGTGACAGGTGGGATTTATGTCCCTTTAATAAGTTCCTGCTAAATGTTGATATATGCCGACACATGCTAATGGTGGTGAAGGCAAATAAAGTTGAATAACAGAATCATCACTCGACTTTAATTAGGCAAAACATCTTTCCTGTCTAAGTTTCTAAGAACCAAAAGCGTGCCCAAACTCATTTCATTAGTCACAGAAATTACTTTAAAAACACCCATCTAAAAACAGAGATCATCATCATCATCGCAAATACAACAGATCAAGGTCATTTTAGGAAGGAAATAGAGACAGATTTTAAAGATAAGACTCAGAGTGAATCTTTATTAAGATGCACAGAAACAAGCAAAACACGCACTAAATTATGAAAAGCCATCAGGTCATAATACACCTCAGTGAACACAGCAACAAACAGCAGTCAGCATTTATGACTAAAACCTGCTTCAATCCTTGAGCTACCAGGAAATATCTGAAATGCCTCAAATAAGAGGCATCCGTTGCTACATTACACACCTATGGCTGCCTGTGGCTGGTGGCAGGAACTTATATTGTTTGGTACACCGAGAGTATTACCATAACGATATCACGGGCAAAGCATGTAATACACACGCCCGTCCACCGTGTTCATTTCACATTTGCCTCTCCAAAGCGTCAAAACGGACACGCATGCAGAGGTTGCAGTACCAGTTGGGGGAGATAACATATTTAAAGCAAAGAAATTTGTAGTGACCAAGGAAAGCCTGAAGTACATTCCAGGGTCCTTCTATGCGAGCAGCAATTAACCCTTGTGTGGTGTTCGTATTTTTGTTACTCAGCCAGTGTTCATGGGTCTGGTGGACCTGCTAGAGTTTTGGCTTTCCAAATTAACACTATCAAACAATTTTATGTTAAATTACTCAACAGATGTTTACTTCATCCCAATTACAAGACATATGAACAGCAAACATGGTTAATTTTTTCCCTTTACCTTTGTTAGATCACATTTATGAATTAATGTGCTTCTCGTTTTTCTTTTATATAAAATGTTATAAATAAATCAGTTATAATCAAGTGGAGTGAGTGGAAAGACACAACACATTTACACGTGAAAAAATAATTAATTGTTTAATTTTTCTTTTGAAAAAAACTGAACACGGGTCTCACAGACCCGAACACCATACAAGGGTTAAGCTAGGTGGCTAATATGTATTTACATATAAACGTGTTAATAATAATGTCTCTTAAAACGCTTTCTTGTGGTTATTTTCATGTCGCTTGAAATAAAATATCTCTGCTGTTACTGCAACTTCTGCATGCGTGTCCATATCATGCTTTGGGGAGGCAAAGTGTGAAATAGACACAGTGGACGTACTGTGTGTTACATGTTTTGCGTAATACTGCGTTGTCTTGAGACTGTCCATGGAGGACCCTCATCTTCAGTATTCTTGTACAGACCTAGCCAGCAGTGCCAAGTGTGAAACTGCAGCATACCCTTTAATTCGTATTTTTAAAAAGGGGAACAAACAACCCAGCCTGCCAAATCAAAGTTGCGCTCAGCAACCGCAACACCAACAGCACTCCCCTTCCTCAGTCTTCTTGAGTGTTTGCCAAAATCTCTTTGAGGCTGATCCAAAGCCTTGTTTTACAGCCTCACCAAACTCCTACTATACCCAGGTTTTTTGTTCAACATTTGCCAAATCAGCACTTTCCTTGGCTTGCTGGTACATGTCAGCTGCCTTCAGAGTCCCACAAGCTAAATAAGAAAAGATTCCTTGTTAGCTTGACAGCTCACTTTACCGTCATTTTTTACCATCTGGTGTGGAAACTGCTGTTGAAGATCTCCAGGACTCTGCCAGACACACTAACTACCGCTCAAACTCACTGTAGTTTTGGGTGTGCCAGGCCTTTCAGCCATCCGATCCAACTCACCACCACGTAGTGATCAGATGACAGTTCGGCTCTCCTTGTTCCCGAGTATCCAAAGAAAGGGTCAGAAAATTAGCCCTTTATAATAGAAGTTTATATGTGGAAATCAGCTTTTAACAATCAACTTTGATTTATGTGCCAACCTTGTTCTTTTCTTCATGACTTGTATTCAAGCATTTGGTCAGAATAACTGTATTGTGCTGCAGTTCTAAGATTAATTGTCTTGCATTGTCCATTACACACTAATTACCAAAAACGTTGGTGTCCATATATAAAAAAGAGCCTAAACAGTTTTAACAGTTTTAGTTGCTCGTTTTTTGACCTGTTAACACCCTCACTGCTTCCAAAACTAGTAAATTATGACTACTTCTACAAACATCTTCAGCAATTTGATTTTTTGGAACGACCTTGTCAGCTTAACAAGGTTTGCAAATTAGATTTTCACAATCATACTTCTAAGAAATGAGGCCCAGTCTTGTGTACCCTGCCATCTTGTGTAGATCCTTCTATTTAAAAAAAAATAACTCAAAATTAGAAAGTAGCAAACTTTGTTTTTAGGAAGTTCCCAATCATGAAATATTAGAGTTTCAACACTTATGTGTGCATCGGCTTTGTACCTTCCATCACACAGAGCGATATGTTTGTCTCGACTCCGAGTAGTGGTCGAAAGTGGAACACTAATCTCACTATAATACAGTCATAGAAATAATAGCCAATCAAAAATGTAATAAAAATACCTGATAAAATATATTTATTCAACTCAGTACATCTGTTTTTACTTCTGTCATTAAGATATGTTCATCTCACACTCGTGCATACACACACAACTTCATGAAGACAGACAAAAGCAAGTCAAACAGCAGAAACACAAAGAAATGAGGTGAATGAGAAGTAAGACCGCAAAAGAGAAGAAATAGAGCAAGAAGTAAAACATGTGGGAGAAAAAGGAAAGGAAAGAACAGAGAGTCAGTCAGAGCTAGAAGCAGTAAGAAGGAGAAAGAAAGAGAGCCTCTTGCAGAAGCCCAGGGGGTATCCTGCTATCCCAGAATGCTTTGCTCTAACCTACTTTGGTATTTCTGTTTCTGTCTTTGTCTCTGCAGCGCTCTGAGTGGGCTAGCTAACTGATACACAGTACACCAGCACAAGTTTTGTATATGTGAGCGTTCTTGGATTCCTTTTCTTTTGAAGATCATATTAATTGGAATATGTATGTGTCTGAGTGCATGTTGGGGACCTGCATACCTGCAAGCATTTGATTACTGAAGATCTACTATTTGTGTTCTTAGTATGAATGTAACACAGTGTTTGTTCTTCTATATGTAACTGTGTCACTGACATATATATATATATATATATATATATATATATATATATATATATATATATATATATGTATATATATGTATATATATATATATATATATATATATATATATATATATATATATATATATATATATATATATATATATATACATATGTGTGTGTGTGTGTGTGTATAAGTATCTGTAGGTGAATGAGTTTGTGTACTACATAAGTGTGTGTGTGTCATGTGTGTGTGTATTTGAAAGCCGTGCGGGCTGAGTGGGCAGCCTGACGACCAGCTCAGCAACACTCCGTTACCATGGAAACTAATGAGGAGAGCACAGAAAAGATGATTATAATGGAGAGAGAGTGGAGAGGAAGTTTGATCTATCTCCGATCTGTCTACCTATTGTCGCATATTAACATGAATAACTTGAGTAATTTTCGCTTGTTAGTTTTACATATTGCCATAATTGCTTTAGATCTCAGTAATTAAATAGAGTTAATTAAACAGTATAACTTCGCAGCAAGAAATGTGTGGCAATATATGCAAATGCTTGCATTTCCTAAACTCTGGCCTGAACTAAAAGAAAGGATGGTTTCCAAATTCTGTTCAGAAACATAGCAACAGGACACAGAACCCTGATCTCGACATCATGCGGTCAGTGTGGATAACACGAAGACCCGTTTGACACTGACATGGCCACAGAACAAGAGCAGGGGTTCAGTGGCTAGCACTTTTTCCTCACAGCAAGAGGTAACATTGCAGCTCCATGTGTGGAGGTTGCATGTTCTCTCTGTGCTTGCAAGGCTTTCTCCAGGAGCTCCAGTTTCTCCAACTAATGAAAAAGCATGTCACATTAATATTTTGTCGTTTCAGGACTCTCTTGCAAATTTCAGGTTTAAACCTCCAGGTGAGTCTTTTCTCATAAAATGTTGAGAAAACAGTTTGTTTTGCTGAAGTCTGTGTAATTGAGAAACAGGTAAGTTCCTCAGTGCCTCCCTCCTACACACAAGCACAATTGTTTTGTAACATGTTAGGTCAGTTGTGTTGTTTTAACCAACACACGTGTCCTCTTTACCCAAAAAACGGATTTTACTTCATTGAGGGTAAATTCTCTTAGTGTGTTCACTCAAAGAGATGCAGGCTTACGTGTGACATCCAGCACTGGAACCAGAGCTCCACCTGCTGCATACGACGGAGCACACAAACACACACATATATTTGTATATTTCTATCACTGTGAGGACCTTGACTGGCACAATGCATTCCTGAGCCCCTTACGAGCCCCGTTATGAACTTGAATAGTCAATCAATCAATTTCCTGATTGCGACTCTAACCTACACCTGATTCTAAGCTGAACCCTAAAACAATGAACTTCTCCAACCTGTTTCCAGCATCAATCGATTTGTTACTTTCCACACAGACATGCAGGTGGTCCGCTCAACTGCAGGTGGGATGTTTTTTGCCATGTGTCAACTCTATCATGAGTGCATGCCTGCATGCACGAAACTTTTAACACTTGAGGTGATCCTTCTGGCAGAGGATGACACCCCTCCCCAAAACACCAAAAAGATCTAAACGACTTTGGTAATAGCGTGATAGCATGTACGGTTTCTATACATGCATCAGTCCAAGATGTGCCACCGGAACCTAAACACACTCTGTTCTGTTATATTTATATAGCACAGAACACCACTATGGTACTAGCGAAAGAGACAGAAATGAGTGATCCGGTGATCCTAAGATGACTAAGAAATGACTAAGAAGACTAGGAAGAACCCCCATTAAACCTCTGGCAGTACCAGGGTCAGAGGGGGGCAGTTATCTGCTGGGACTAGCAGTGGGATGAGAGAGGAAATTAGAAGAGAAAATATAAAAGAGAGGCAGAGACAGATCATGAACAACAATGTGAATAAAGCGCAAACCATGCAAGGGAGAAGCAATAAAGTTTATGACGTGCAGTAGAGGAGAGTGAAAAAGAGGTGAGTGGAGGAGAAGTGCTCACTACAACATGAGCACTTCTCCTGAACAACAGTTAATTATCTGAACAATGGAAAAACACAACATGGCCGCTCACAATGAGATGAAATAAAATGAGCGTGCATAAATTAGGTAGGTAACTGCTTTTGTTGGCGGTGGTTTTTAAAGGTAAAGGTAACAAAGTGGCAGCAAGGCTAAAAACTGCAGTCTCTTGAACAGCCACTCGAGTCTGAACATCAGCTAGATTTGCATGATAAAATGCCCAGAGAGGAAATTAGCATGTGATTTTACAACCTGCTAACCAAAGCTTGCTGACATTAACAGATAAGTTAGCACCTGACATAAATATGGGTCCATACAACCAGCAGGGTGACAATCATAAACTTAAAGGGGAGGCTTCAACAAGCCAATAAGTGACACTACAATGACAACATTCATCATCTAAATACAGTCTATAGGTTGAAATGCACGCATAAATCTTTCTTTGTAGGATCTCTGCAGTATACCTACGTAACTGGCCAAATTCCACAATTCCCATATTCATTAGCACTTGGGACAATCCTGATGATCATCCGGCCACATGGATTATTTAATACAGTTAATACTGGATAGAGCAGACAACAGATGGCATTTTCCAGTTAAGGGGCTCCCAGAGCAAACTGGTCCCTCCTTTTTTCCCTCTTTTTCTTCAACTCTGAAATATCTTGAACACTTCTGTTATGTTTGGGAGTTTTTCTTGCACACCTTTACAAGCATATATAGTCGTCCAAGCTGGCAATCCCAAATTGTTCAATTTATCTGAGCAATAACTGTGAAAAGTCCCAGATGACTCACTCTGTCAACAGCATCAAATGCACGCAAACACCAACTCAGACTATGATTCACACAAATTTCCAGCAAATGTTAGCATCGTACAGAAGCAGCACAGCAACACTTGACTAGTGACAGAACGAAAAAAAATACGAGAGAAGACACAAGTTAGTGGCCTGTGCTGTCCCTGCTACTGCCAACAATTCTGGAGTCTGGAGAGCCTCAGTGAGAGCCCACTCTTCCCCCCGTGGAGCTCTGCGAATGTGTATGTGTCCATGGGCATCCTGTGTGTGTGGGTGGACAGTGAAGCTGAGTTGTCACGTTGGGCAGAACATATCTGCATATTCATAACTGAGCATCTACAGCATACAAACCTGCACGCAAATACCCAGGTAATGCCGAATTTACCGTTAGAGTAGAGCAAATAGTATTTAAAAAAACAACTACAAATCCAACAAAATGATGGTCTTGAGATCAGAACAGCGGGAGGCAGGTAGGACTGTGAGAGAGAAACATGTGGTAGAGTGAAGGAGCAAACTGAAAGACACAATGGTGCACTAGGATGAGAGCGAAAGAGAGAAAGAGAGAGATAGCGGAAGAGAATGAGTGGTAGGAGACTCTGTGTGGGTTGACTTTTTCTCTCCCGGGTGCTATGGTAACCTACAGAGCTGAGGAGAGGAGAGGAGAGGAGAGGAGAGGAGAGGAGACATATTCCTCCCAAAGTGACCTTGGTTAACCTTCCGAGTTTTCTTCTTCTCAAGACAAGACATCATTAGACAAAACCAAATATCTCAACAACTACTAGAGGAAGTTTAGTGATCTGACCATTTTTCGGGTCAAAAGTTTGACTGTCCACTGAGTTGCTCATCCATCCAGATGCTAAGTAGCTAATGTCAGAATGCAAAACCATGCAGTGATCATGTCAAATCATTATATTTGCTTCACATTAGCTTGTCACAGGAGTGCTCCTCTTGTTCAGTCCTGCAAGAACTCTTGCGCGATACTGCTCAGCAAAGGAAAACGATCACAATGGAAGATAAAGCAAAAGCAGTTTGAAAAAACATAGTAAGGCGGTGTTTTACCATGTTTGACCCGGTTTGAATCACACTGTGTGTCTAAACCTGCAGTCGCTGTAAGTGGGTTTGTTTTTTTGTTGGCAGGTGATATTAGATGCAGAGGCACACGCATACATCATGCATCAGGTGGATTTCCACCCCTGCAGCGATATTTTTAGATTGTCAGTGAAGCATTTTGATGGCACGTCTTTATCTAAAATGCTTTGGCTCTGAGTGGTTGTCTCCATTGTCTAAACAGTTCAGTGATCATAATCAGAGAGTAAAAAAAACCCAAACCTGTAGCTTTGCAGTCTTCTTAGCTACATCGCATAAATGTCGCATTTCACTTAAAACAAGGAGAAATTTCGATTTTGTGTACTAAGTATCTAATTGTTGGTGATAATTAAATGTATTTAGATGCAAGACTTTTATTGTTACATACTCTACAGCTGCAAATATACACCTTTATGTTTTACACTGTGACTTTCCTTTAGAGTTTTGTCAAACTTTGGATATTGTAAAAGAATACATAGTAAAGGAAGAAGAGGCAACCTTGCTCACACCAAATCTTATCATAGCAGTCTGGCAGAAACAGTTTCCCCCTCCTATTTCTGTAATCAACCACCAAAAAACTGTTTGTGGGCGGACTTCTGCTTTGTTTGCTGTTGTGACAGCTGAGGCCATAAACAAAGGAACTGCAAGGCTGTAAACATAACAGTTCTTTGTTCCAAATTCTCTTCGTATAATGTCTGCCCTGGAGCGCAATGCAGCAAATTAATCACAACATGGTATGGTCCTATGTCAGTATGGAGCAGGGATGGGATCTGAGCCCTCTGAATAGGAGTGGGACACTGTTTTATTGTATAATTTAAAAAGGGGACAATAATAATAAACTGAATAAACTAAAAGATACATTTAGAGCCCGAGTGATATAGCGACTGATGTCAGCTATTAGCTGATATATCAGTATCACATTTATAAAAACTGAAAACTGAAATGAAAAAGTAAAGTAGAGACCGAAGAAACACCCTTCAACCACATTAAGAGTGTGGATGTTGCTCAGTTTGTTCACCAGAGGGCACTCTCCAATGCGCCTGTTGCCAAATGGGTTTGTGACACTACAAACAACAACAAACAGCTGATCCAAGCATAGTCAGGCAAAGGAGTAATCGATGACTTGGCAGCAACATAACAAAACTAAATATGTAACATAAACAGTGTTGGGACTAATGCGTTATTAAGTAACGCGTTACAGTAACTACGTTATTATTGTGGTAACGAGCACGGTAACTAGTTATTATGCCAAAATCAGGAACGCGTTACTCGTTACTGGGATTTAGATAGGGTCGTTACTCGTTACTTCGTGTGGTGGCTATCGCGGAGCTTCCACAGATTCAGTAACATTAGCAAGTGGTGGAGGCAGCAGGTGGATGAAGGAAAAGGGAGGCAGAAGGAAAAGAGACCCGAGGCGGCCGACGGTCCAAGTGTGAACTGAACTTCAGGTAAGAAGTTATGACCTGCAGTCTCTCTGGGTCAGATATGAACCAAGTTTAGGTGGAGTTTATTTTTGTTATTCTGACTTTTTCCGTACTGCGTGCTAGCTAGCATGACGGAGTTTCTATACAGCTGGGTGGGTGCTATGAAGTTAATGATGTTGAACTTTATTTTGTTCATAAGTTATTAGAGTTGCCAACCGTCCCGTCTGGTATTCAGAGAAAATATTAAGAGTTTCTTATTGAGGTGAAAAGGAACAGTTTGTCCCGTAATTCAGCTACAATGAAAAAGGCACAAAGCTGGAGTTATTCTGTGTCTTTGCTGCACAGCTGCCTCTTCTTCTCTCATCCTCTCCCCCCTCCCTCTCCCGTTTCTACTTCAGTCATGAAAACTGATCAATGATCAGCTGATCGGCTCTCTTGTTTGTTTATCGCTCACTTTGCGCCGAAAGAGGAAACCAGCGGATGTCGCGCTAAACAACAGCAGCACGTTTAAGCTTGATCAGCTATTGTTAGAGTTTATTTAATATTAATTTCTAGTATCAGCTGATGTTTGCTGGAGCCACAGCTGTAAACCTGCTGGTCATGATATGGTTTGGTTATCTGGTGAGAGGGAAACATGAAGATGAAACCAGGAGATGTCCTTACTGAATCATCAGAGCTGAACAGGTGATGGAGAAACAGGTTTACCTTTTAGGTGACATGAATGAGTTGAAGGGAAGTTATGAACTGTTTCTGAGAGACAAATAACCCCAGGATCCTTTTTTAGGTAGCTGACAGCTGGTAACTGTGCAGGTGCGGGTCTAGCAAAGTGTTGCCAGGGGTGCATGTAGGGCATTAACAGGGAGAGGGGGGCACAAAGAAATACTTTTCTTTCTTATTCTCATTTAAAATGTCTAGCTTTTAAAAAATAATTATCTGAATCCTACAACAAACAATTGATAGATTGATGCATATATACCATCAAAACAGTGTACATCACTGTCACAACAGTGTTTATTTTCATTCAAAGGCTTTATGATTTTTCCTATAATGGTGGGCCGGTCTCTAGTCAAAATGCCCGGGCCAATTTTCTGTCCCAGTCCAGCCCTGTATGCAGCTCATCTGCAGTCTGGTGTTACCTACATCTTCCTATTCAGAAGGCAGAATTTCCGAGTTCTGAGTACAATCGAAAGCACCACGACTGCAGTTTTTGTGTTGGATGTAAAAGGCGCGCATGATGCTGTGACGTAGGCTAGAATCATGGCAGCAGTCAATGACGGTCCAGGCGTGGGATTTCTCTCGTGGAAATATGCACATTATCTTTTCCTTTCTATTGGTCGGTGGCACAGTGCACTTGTGGCAAGTAAGCAAGCTAGAAGACTGGCAAAGTTATGGAAGAAACACATTAACAAGAGAATTCTGTGTAAAACCAAAGTTACTTTCCCTAGTAACTAGTTACTTTGAAAGTAACGAGTAACTTGAAGTAACTGAGTTAATTTTGAGAGAAGTAACTAGTAATGTAACTAAGTTACTATTTTAAAGTAACTTACCCAACACTGAACATACAGAAAATATTTTTAAATCCCTAAATATCAGTATTGGTCTTAGAAAAAAAGGAATATTGCTGAAACGAGTCTAAACGTATTAGTATTGTGTGGATGTTTGGGGTTGAGGGTGGAGCCTTTCCAAAAGGTCAAGAGCTGGGGCACATCCTGAGTAGATCTGCACCTAAAGCAAGTTCAGAATCAAATATGAAAGTATTGAGAACCTGTTTTTGAAGTGTGGGAGGAAAAACACACACAGGCACATGGAGAATCTGTGTGAACTCTGAACATTTGGTGCCAATCGCCATACACTGGGCCTCCCTCATGTCTTTGTATTTTAGCTTAATTGAATTTCAATCTGGGGCTCCTCACCTTGAACGCTCTAGGTTTCTTTTTAGTGATCCACACATGTCTGTGAACTGTTATTATCTTCACCTCTGGTCGGGGTGAGGCATTTTTTTGTAACAGGCATGGAAGTAAATATCCTCCCTGCACCTGTGAATGTTAACCAGTCCATTTTGACTGTGGATAACACATTTCCACAAGGAGACTAGTGCAGAGATAACAGTGGCAATTGGTCTCAATATAGCAGAGGACACGCAAGAAGACATGTTCTCAAAAGAGAGTGAGAAAAAGAATCTGTGTAAGCCTAAGGGATGACTGCAGTTAAGCAGGGTTTTCATACTCATGAAACTGTCACTGTTATTCTCTTATTCAATCAAAAAAATGGATCTGGGGGATTTTGTTTCTGAAATTGCAAAATAAACACGTCATAAGATTAAAAAGGCTGTCTGATTGTCTGTCGTATGATTGTGTTGAATCCTTAATCTGCGCAGTAATGACACCTGACAGATGCTGTTTATCTGAAGCTGCAGGATAATCAGAAACATCGATTATGGGCTGTTTTTTGCTGACCGCAGATTAACGCGCTTACATGTTTTTCAGCAACGGGAACTGTTGAAAGCTCATCACTTGAATGAGTCATCCTCTCCGAGGCTCCTTAAACTGTGCCAGCGTTTTCTTTCTGCTGTTTTTATAACTTGTGACAGAAAAATTAAATATCGTTTTTTTATGTTTAATATTGTGGAAACCTGACAAGCTTTGCTTCTCTCATCTGTCGCCTCCTTTGTCTCTCGCTCTCTTTCTTCCCAGTCTCTGCTCATTTCTCACTGTTTCGTAATCCAGCTGAGAATGATGCAACTATACAGTAACTGTACAGACAGACGAGCGCAAACACACACATAATCTTTCTAAACCAGACTACTTAGGAAGCAATTCATCTGCACTTAGCCTGAATTTTATGGACAGATGAAAAACCTTCTTTCTAGCACCATTTCTCTTTTTCTGGATTGCACGTCTGTCTTCATATATGTGGGTCAGAATGCTTCACTTGTAGCCGGGCCTACTTTAAGTAGATTGGTTTGCAGAGTTTTTCTTATTACGCTGATTAGACTTGTGTACCTACACTGAATGCTTACCGATTTTTCCAGTCCTCACAAACTAAAAACAAGCACATATGCCTGCTCTAATAGATGCAGGAGCAGAATCAGTTACGCTAAAGCCTCTGCTTATTACTTTCAAATGAAGGAGCTGTTTTTATTTCGTCTAACAGCACTAAGTGATGTTTTGAAGGATTTCAAAAATAAATCTAAGTGGTTTTCCAAGTTGCAACTGTACCTTATATTCCAAGCAAAGGACTGCATGACCAACATATGGCACAGGGCCACACAGAGTTTTTTTTTTTCTTATTTAATAAACTAGAAATTAATTAGCTTTAAAGAGCACGATGGGTTCTGAATTTATATGCGATTTTGGTCCTCGGATAAAAAAGGAATTTTTAAAATCCAGTTTATTACTATCCATTATGTCTGTGAAGGTTCTCAGTCATCCAGGTCATCGTAGTCTAAGTCTTCACCTCTCACCCAACAAGCTTCTTCAGTTCTAAGAGCAACTGGTGGTTGAGTCCCAGATTTAAAGCCCTATGGGAGTGTCCCCAAGATGGTCATCTTGGCTCATCACACGAGCCAAGATGGTCGTTCACAGTGGACATCGATGGCTTCTTTCACTACTCTTTCTAACCATCTGTGTTAGATGGATGAACAGAGGCGGTGGCTTACGACACCAACTGTCTGTCATCTATAATACAGTTTTGAGATCCCTTCCCAGACGCCTTAACTCCCACTCACATCCTGGGCCATTTGACCTCAGGAAATCACATGATAGGGTGGGGCTAGGCTTCACAATGGGTTCACCCAAAACCTCGGCTGATTGTGACCCACACCCACTTTCACACCTTGGCTCGTGTGATTAGGTAGAAAATCCATAGGGGGGTTCATGACCCTCTTGGGGGCACTGCACTCCCATAGGGCTTGAAATCTGGTTATCTCCACCAGTTGCTCTTAAAACTTAAGAAGCTTCTTGGATGAAACGTCTTCAAGGAAACTTAAAGAAGTCCAGATGCTTTTCTTTCCAAGCTCCTTAGACTACTATCCACTATGTTTACATTTCACTCAAAAAGCACATTTATACTTTCTTTTAAACAACAACAACAAAAAAGAAGTAAAATCCAGGGTAGGATTACTAGAGCCAATAAGCTTAATGACAAGTGTGAGGCATCTATGTGGTACGTACAGTGCATGATGCACAGAGTATGACGGGTGCAACATTAGGATTGAGTTATGGTCTCACACGGACTACTTTCTGTCAAGACATGGCAGCAAGAAAATTAGTTCCTTTGAGTAAAAAGAGGCATCGAGGGGACAGGGGCTGGTGTTGTATCGTTTAAAAATTGGATAACAATGTACATTTCACTTCATGGACACATTTACTATGGTGCATTGGGACGCTCACGACATCAGATATCGTGCCCCAAAAGAGTTCACAGTGACAAGATTATTGTCATTCAGTGAGTCAAAATGAACCACAACGGTTGTTATGTGCTGAAAATTAGACTCAAAGTGCAATGAGGTAGCCAGAGTCTGGAACTAAACTCGTGCTATAGTAACATACATAAAGAACAACTGCCCGATTATCCTTGACATATTATTGACACATTATATTTCAAATGTGGTCATCATCAATACACCCTGAGGTGGATCAATCAAAGAAAAGGGAAAAATATGAAATACAGTATTATAACCAAGAAATGACAGTTCCCTAATTGTTAACTCTTTTACAATACAAAGAAAAATGCTGTTGTATTGCAGCACAGGCCATTTAGCGTTTATTCTGCCAATCCTGTTGGAAACTACAAACTACAAGTTATTTGACAAATCTTTGAATGATTTCTATAAAATGCAACTTCTTTTTCTGACTCAAACATAGATAGCAGCCTAACAAAACAGGCATTTTCCACAGCAGTCATGTTGACTTGTCAGAGTAGCATAAGCACAGATGTTCCCAATCACATTAACAATACATCTGTCCCGTTTAAGTTACCCATGAAGTCATAATAGTGTCACACTGACCTGAAACCAAAGCAGCTCAGTGAAATAGAATCAGCCATTATCCTGTGATGAATACGTGTCTTCTGTGAGCGAGAATGATCATGCTCTGTATCACCACAGTTGAGATTATTTAATCTACGTTTTGCTCTAAAAAAACCCATTTCAGGTTTTCACGGAATATGTTCCCATGATCCGGTTTCTCTAAGCAGTCACACGATGGGGGGTATCAGAATGTGGCTGCAGCCACGTTCATGCCAAAGGCTTGGTGCTGGCACCAGAAGATCAGAAACATGCGCAATTCTAGTGCTCCCATCTCACCAAAAATAACAAACAAACAAACAAACAAACAAACAAACAAACAAAAAGAAATATATGGAATTTAGAAGTAAAATACAGACTACAAGCCACACAACTGCTACATTCCAGGGCTCTGAGACTGAGTTAGTATCTGAATATAAACACGCAGGCATTATAACTGATGCCTTTTTCTCTTTTTCACTGTATTCAAGCAACTGGTGGAGAAGCGTCCCCCGCTGTCCTTTGAGGCAAGAAAGAGACTTGTAGCTTCCACTTAAATGTCAGTTTTAGATTAAGGTAATCTCATTTATATGCATCCCTCTCCACAATGCTTAGAAACACTGGATACTACCTTTAGTACAAACCTGAAACCTCTCACCTTAAAGCTCTCACTCTTGTATATTGCATGCTTAGGCTGGATGGTCAGCTCTGACATTTCATAAACTCAGCCACTGGTGCATTGTTATTTATATTGTTACTGTTGCTTTGCTCACACCTTACTTGCATTCATTACAAAAAACTGTGAAAGGGCAGCCCAAAACGGAGACTATATGAATGTGCAAATTCCTTCAGCTTCAACCCAAGTGGCATTAAATGGGAGAAGTTAAAAGACGACTATAAAAACAGATAAAAGCTTGTAAGGAAGATTAACATCCTGGATAGGTGTCCGGATGAGGTTTAGGTGCCTCTGTTTTAGGTTTGTGTTGTTTACAAATTGCAGTTCCTTCTTTAGAGAATCTGAATCTGTCAAATTGATGTTTATCAGACAAAGGGAAAAAAAGGGTTTGCTGGCCTGCTCCTGTGCACAGTGTATTGCTGCAACACCATTGGAGTGAAAACTTCATAGTGCAGTTCCTTTGGTAACATGTCTGTGTGTCCAGACCTAATAAATCTTAGTGGCAGAATATCCTACATCTCCCAGATCCCTACACCTCAGAAGAACTAGTCCACAATCTTTCCAATCTTTCAATCTGCATCAAACCTTCCCACATTCCCTGGAAGTCTTAATTAGCAGGTTTATGAGCAACAGTACACATCTTCCCCGAGAAACACAGATAAAATCAAACACCGCACAGTTCAGTACAGCTGTTCAAATGTGGAAAAACACCTTCAGAGAATACGGACACAGCTGAGCAGGTTACGTACAATGTAAACCTGAGATAACCAGTTATACTGCTGAAGCTTCAAACATCTGCTGTCGCAGCTTTGACATTGCCATCGGACTGTGGGATGTAAAAAGAATATCCCACAATGGAGGTTGGACCACAGGGGTGTCATCATGACCAGATCGCCTTTAGAAAGTCTCTGTGACCTTGAAACCAGACAGGATAATCATCTGGATATAAATACATACAGACAGTAACAACAAGGGCCGGTTCTAGAAGGCAGGTTTGACTTCATTTAGTTCATGGGCTCAGAAAATAGTTTATCTAAAAGTTCAGTTGAGTGTGTGTGTGCATGGTGAAGGGAAATTTTAAAAGGAAAGGCATCATGATGCTCACATGCTATGAATCACCATGGCAATAATAAGCACAGCCTCCATTTTAACCCACTGGAGGAAAATATTAATACGTAGCGGTACACATCCATCTTTAAAACACGGCATCAACGGTGAAGCAGCCTGAGTTAGAGAAAAGTAAGTTTGGCAGAAGTACACTAGTCCTGAAGTCCTGCTGCCTGGTTTCAAATTCACGTGTAACCTCACAAGGACAAGGTGCCAATAGCAGCAAAAGATCAACGCTCTCCCATATGATATCAGCTGTATAAATAAGGGAATTAAATGGTGTGTCAGATGGCACCTTCATGCTCGGCAGGAGGAGAGGAGGCAAAAAGGAACTTGTGGTTTGTTTAGGGAAATATGCCGCAAAGCAGATAGGGCTCACAGAGTGAAAACGCAGTATAACTTGTGCAGAGTTAAAAGGATGCCTGTTCCTAGAACTGAAAACTTTCCCTTACCTCGAAGCTGACAACCTGGATGCAGAAAAGACGATCTGTCAGATGAAGCAGGTTGCATGTATGCCAATGTAGCAACTATGGAACAAATACTGAAGGGAAGCCGCAACATTCTGACTATAATTTTCCATCTTCTGCCTAAATCAGTTTGAGTTGACATTTATTCTTATTGGCTGCATTAATCCATCAAATCCATCTAATTTTACTTATATAGCACTAAATCACAATACCAGTCACCTCAAGGCACTTTATATTGGAAGGAAAAGTCTTACAATCAGACGACCCGCTTTGAGCAAGCACTTGGCAAGGGTGGGGAGGAAAAACTCTGTTTTAACAGGAAGAAACCTGCAGAAGAGCAGGCTCAGGGACGAGCAGGCATCTGGTGCGACTGGTCCGGGGTAAGTGGAGGAGGACAGGCCAAAAGCTGAAAGTGGAAGAGAGCCACTGTATCAAATCCAAATATTACAAGGTTGTAAAGAGCTGCACAAGAAACTGCCCCTCCTCTCATTTTTCACACATCAGTGTTAGTATCATCGAAGCTATGTGATATGAATGCAAAGCTGGTTCAATTTTCAGACTTGTTTTCTTATATAAAAGCTTTTTCTTTAGCTTTCAACAACTGAGTTTGACATTAATTAGAGTTTTGCACCTCCTGTTGCCACTTACGCAGTGTCACTGACACACAGTCATCCTGTTATCCAACAGGCATGCTAAAACACGACTGCCATGCTTTTACCAGTCAGGACTGATCAGGTGATATTCTGAGGTTAGCCTTTAGGCTGCAATCGCAGGACTATGCCGATGTTACTTTACAGTTCGCTAGAAGAATTCCACAGCTGAGGGACATCCCAGTGAATCTGTGGGTTAAGGTGAATATCTCAGTACTTGTGAATTTGTGGGCTGAAATTTGGCTCGCGGTCTCCCCTATCCCCTCGCTTTTTCTCCCTGTCATCTTTCCCTGCAGTGCTCTAAAAACAAGCAGAAAGCAAAAACGAATCCCAAAGCTTTATATCTGCGGTAGACAGAGCTGTGAAGAAGAGATGGTTCCTCCTACGCAGGCAGGCAGACAGGCAGTAGCTCTAGAGACCCAAACACCTCCAACTGTAGCTACTCTCATGCTATGGAATATCTGATTAGGCCTCAGTGATGGCACACAGAAAGCAGCCTCCGTACGAGCTGCCGTCCCGTAGATTTATTCTTTAGATTTGTATCTGCAACAAGCATCTGAATTCAACGAGCGGACCGATACCAGACCTGCAGTCACAAAGATAACAGATTACAGTGTTGTAAGAACTATCAGGTCCAAACTGTAAAGGGTATCGTTAAAGGTTGCCTACGTCAAACCTCAAAAATCTGTTAGGCTGCAACATTAGCGAGGAGACAAGATGGAGTTTTATGAGTGGCGTGAGTCATCTCACATCAAGATGGTTGGCATAGAAAATATCGTCATTCATCCATTCATCTATTCATCACGTACATCTGTAAGATTTGTTTAAATTGTTAAGACTTTTTTTTGTGCTATACCACTAGATAAAACTGTTTTAGCATGTGTATCTTTGTGACTCACATGCCAAAGCATAGACGAAATACTTTGATTTCACCATGCAGATATCAGCATTATCACCACAGTGATAACAAGATTCAGAGTTTTGTATGTTAAAATCATGTTTTTGAATAACATCAATTGTACCTTGCAGAAAACTCCAGATATTTAACATTTTTGGATCTAAATTGAAGGTTTTGGTTATTTTACTTCAGGGAAAAAGCCCCCCAAAGCAGACAATTAAGAAAATAAATAAATAAAGACTTCCTCCTGCTGAAAGTTTTCACACCTGATCCAAAACAGCATTCAAGCCTTTGAGGTGTCCTCAGGTGGTCGGGAAGAGGACTCGCAACGTTAGAGCAGCCGAGCAGAAAGCCAAGTCCCTGATGGTGCAGAGCTGAGTCCTGGGGGCAAGGGGGGAGAGCCAGCTGTCGCCTGGCCCGAGATTCCTAATGGAGGTTTTAGGAAGTCCTGGTGGCACAGACCCCAGGTGCTAAGAGCAATGCAGACCTCGTGCATGACCCGTCTCTCTTTATGATCTTTAAATTGCATCGAGAGGATCAAACATTCGCCTGCGCACAGCAGTGAAGCGCAGCTGAAGCACAGCAAAGCTTTAAACTGAAAACAGGGTGATGCAGTCATACATATAGATAAAGAGGTATGGATAATTCGGTGTAAGTGTCCTTTGAAGATCAGCCTATCCCATTAGAAACTGCCTTTGTGTCTTTCTAGGTTACAGTAGAAAGGAAGGGAGCAGTGAGGTTTCTCTGGACTGATGGGACAGCATGGTGCTGCACAGCTCTGATACAAGAGTATAGATGAAGTGTTATGTAATTAATACTCCTCCTCCTATGCAGATACAGTAGACAAGCCTTAAATTCCTGGCCTCAGCTGTAACTGTACTCCTGCTAGAGCTCACATATACAGAATCTTTGGAATCACCCTGCCTCAGACCCAGCGGCTCTTACTCAGCTAAAACATTTGCATACCTGAGACTGTAGAACGGGCTTAATGTGTGATGTAGGTTTCATACAGTAACACCAAACAGCCTTGTACAGCCACGCAGGATGCAGGAAAATCTGCCTCAAGCGCACACAATCCAGAGACCTCCCCCCTCCACTTTACCTGCTATCCCATATTTCACAGTGCTGGCAAGGACAGGTGACTGACTAAAGCCAAGACACAGAAAAGTAGCATGCGGCTTCTCTTACCAACAAATCTCCCCCTTGTTGAAGAATCCTTCCTTTCCTCTCCCTTCAGCCGGCTTCTTCCAGAGCTCCAGCTTTCATCTTTCCAGCAAAGCGAGCAGGAGGGAAAGAGTGAAGGACTTCAGATAATTATCATTTCTCTTGCTCTGTTTTCTTTCCTTCTCTCCTCTCTTCCAGATTTCTCCACAGGCTCCGGGGGGAAGCAGGAGCATCAGTGATACACTGCCGCGCGCTCCGCTGCAGGAGGCTGGACGTCAATCACACGGGTAACCCAGGGAACTGCTGAGCCCGCCCCCTGGCCAACCCTGATTGGTCGTCAGTCAGAGAACCAGAAGTCACAAGTCCTCCTCGCAGATCTACAGATGGGTGCTGAGAGCTGTGGTGGGATCATGTACACAGCCAAAGAAAACAGTAGTGGATTGCAGTACTTGTGAACTCTCTTTCTCTCCTATCTCTCCGTGTCTCTCTCTCTCTCTCTATGACTTCAGAGCTGACTGCTTTATTTTACAGTTGCCTAGCAACCCACTGGCATGCGTGAGTATGTGGTGCAGAGCAGGAGGAGAGATGTGGGAGAGAGAAAAGGAGTTCAAGTCCTCAGCCCTCTCTCTCTCTGTCAGAGGTGTGGATGGGTGTTGAATATTTCAGCTTTCAGCAGCCACAGCATCCCTTCTTTGTTTTATGGAGGTTGTTGTTGTTATTGTAGCTGGGCAGATGACTGCATGTGCAGCCCTGCAAAGTACTTGATGTTTGAGGAGTCATTTTTATTCACTTTAACTCAACACCAAAACTTTTGGGGCTAAAAAAACAAAACTGCGATATATCCTATGCTGGTGTTCATTACTTCTATGAAAAACTCAGATCTTTTTAAAGGTTTGGGAATTTGAAATTGGTATAGGTGTATATGTGTTATTATGATGGCAAGTCACACATGGTAAGCTCCACACCTCACCACCAGTTGATTCACTTTCGTTTACTTTGCAGTCACCACTTTAAATATATTCTACTTATTGTCCAATATTGTTTCTTTATTAAATGCTTTTTTTTTTCATTACACCTGCCAATGTGGCGTGCACACATATTAACACTGCAAGGTCAAAGTTCTGTTTTATTTTATATTAATACATCTATCTGGGGTTACCTGGGAAAAAAAGAAGATACCCACCTTGTGTCAAAATTTGATTGATGACCTTAAGGTTGACCTTTTGACCTTACCGGAAGTACTCCGGAAGTGGCGCACATAGGCTTTCACATGAAAACAGTCACACAGCGATAAAAAGAAACACAAAGAATGGTGAGAAGCTGTTATATATATATATATTTAATATATTCAATTTTAAATCCATGTAGACATTGAGGGTTCTCGGGAGGGGCCGTGCTAACACCTGCTGCTCTCTGGCAGCAGCACCATGCTCTCCCTTGTTTTAAATGCACTTTAGAGCAACACGCAGCAACACTACACATGAGCGGGAGGAGGGAGGTATGGGGTCTTCACACACCCCTGTTCTCTACTAGCCATCGGGGCGGGGGGGCTGGGAGGAGATGTTGGCTGTCCGATTGGCCTCCCTGCTGCTGCGGAGCCTGGGACGGTCTGCTTGCCTCCACCCCGAGGGGAAGGGTAACATCTCTTGAGTCTGGGTGCCGTTTCCCCCTCTGGGGGCGAGGGTACCTGGACCCGGGGTATAGAGTATGTTTGGGGAGTGTGTACATGTCCGTTTATGTCAATCCTTACGTTGGGTGAGTGCTGAGTGTTTGTATATGTGCGCATGAGGGTGGGAATGCATGTTTGTGTCTGTGTGTGCCTGTTTGTCTGTGTCTATATGTCAGGTCGGGTCTTAGACTCCACCTCTCTGGGAACTCCCAGGCCCTCCAAAGTGTGGAGGCCTATCTCCCCTCACCACACTCCCTGCCGGTGACTGATGCCCTCAGGGGTCGGAGCATTGGTGGTTCTTGGTGTCCGGGGCTGGGCGCTCAGGTATGTACCAGCTCACTCCCGGTGGCTACTTGGCAGGGCCTGGCGCCTGTTGCTCGGTCAGGCCTCTTCCGGGGCGTGGGGGGCCCTCGGGCCTCCGGCCTCTGGGCCTGCAGCTCGGTCCACTTGGGCACAGCTGGCTGCCGGCAGAGCCGGCGGGCATGCCGATGCAGGCCCCTCTAGCTTCTGCTCGGTGGCTACTGGGTGACCCCTCGTCTGGGGATCCTCAGCCCTTCCCATGAGGGTGGCACGGATGCCCCTCCGGTGGTCCTCCTTGGGCTCTCGCACTCTGGGGCCTCTGGATGTCTGGGGCCTGGATCTCCTCCATGCCTGCTTCATGCCCTGGGGGACAGGGCTATGGCTCTCTACATCCTCTTGCAGACCATTACATGTGGAAACCATTTGAATACAAGCGCGCTGATCCACACAGGTGTGCACACGGGTGTTCACTGTTCTTGGACTTAAATCACACCTTTCTTGGCTGCTACTTCAAAGCACATTGTGCGCTGTCTGTCCTGCGTGCTGCACAACAACATTCAATATTTAGTATTTACTGCTGTTTACACTTAGCTAGATTAATGCGATGGTGTTGTGTTTAGTATGTTGCTTTGTTTTTTTTTGCTTGTTTTCTATTCTTTTTCTCTCAACAGGTGATCCAGGAGATTTTTTTTCCCCCTTTCTCACTGTCCCTCTCCCCTTCTGTTTTTCTTTTCCTTCCTCTTTCTTTCTCCCTTTCCTATCCCTCACTCATGTCTGTCCCGTCTGTAACAATTGAAAATAAAATAAAATAAATAATAAAAACAAAGATCGATGAAATGGACCAATACGGCAATGCCACGATGATCCATTATAAATCCATTGGGTATCCTTGTTGGTCTTCAGACAACAATTCTGACGGCTAAAGAACCAAATGGGACAGGCAAAAAAAAAAAAAGAAGCTGTTATATTATTAACTGCAATAGCCGGTCGCATGAAAGCCACGGGAAGCCAACGCGTAACGGTTTTTATCAGATTACGTTGTGGAAGAGAAATTGTTTAAGCCATGTTTCCGAAGTAACAAAGAGCTGACGGATGGCCTGGATTGCAGCCATTTGAAGACCAAATATAACGTTCCAGCACACTCCAGCTCACATGTCAGTCTGCTCCAAGCATTTCCACAATCCGCATTTCTGTTGTAGTCATTACGTAATTTATCATAACATAATTGTTGATGTAGGTTACAAATAAGTCTTATATTGATTTGAATTAAATTCGTTGCGCTATGCTGCTTTGTTCACTGTGGCTTTGCGGGCTAATGTTTGTTGTGTTTTGTAGGAAAACCAGCCTACAAAATGCTGGAATGCGATTCTATCAACCTGGGTCATACCGAGTTTAAAGCTGCTACCACAGCCAGATTTGATCGGTTAAGAGAGAGAGCGAGATCAAAACAGCCACGAAAAGTCCTACATATATGTGCCCAAGTGTTGTATTGAAGCAATCAAGTGATTAATAACTGTTTTCCAGTATGTTGTTTTGCAATGTTTTTTTTTTGTTGTTGTTGCATTGTTAATTTGTTTTTCACCAAAGCAGCTAATAAAGCACAATGGAATACAATTTTGCCTCTTTCTTGTAAGATTCTATAATAGAAGGAAATAATAATGCCAGTTTTAAATAAAGACAATAAATTGAATGAATTACAAAACACTTATTTTATTTCTATTGGATCTGAAAATGTTGCCTAATAATACAACCTGAAAAGACAAATAGATTGCATTGGCCTGTGCAGGAGGTAAAGAAAAAAAATGTAACAACAGCTGTGAAATGGAGTAGTCCAAATCACCAAAGTAAACTGGACGTGGGCTTGTTGCAGGGATCTGAAGTTACTAAACATTTTGTGAGTGTATGCACTCACACTTAGGACCATATAGTTATAAATATGTGCGTGATGAAAGCTGGGCAGCACGGAAACGTCTGTAGTCCACTCTGTATGCTCGTATGAGTCTAACCCTTTCACTCCTTTGATTTTTACCTTGTACTTTTTTTGCCTTTTCGTGAAGTCTGTCTTTGTATGGACCTGCCGTGTTCTCGGTCGTGTGTTTTTGGGGCAAATAAAATGCAAGTAGGGATTAAAACCGCAGAATTAATGATTACCGGTGCTGGAAATGCTAGCGCTTGATGCAGTGTTTTGATTGCCATTCGTACCCACAATGAGCGGCTGTGGTGATACCCTCACGACGGTCGTTTGAAATCCTCACGACTGCGCTCAAACTGCGCACACGCAAACACATAAATGTCGGGGCCTTTCTCAATATGCGTACTTGTGCGTACTTGCGTTCTCGTGTACTCGTGATACGTCATCAGTCGGAGACCAAGTACTGTTCCAATTCGAAGTACGCATCAAGCCGAGAACGCGAAAAAGTCCCAGATGTGTTCTCGCTCCGCCCGTTTTATCGAGCATGCATCGGTGGTGACTTGTGTGGACTTGGTACAGCTAAATATCTCAGAATGCATTCCATCCAAAACTCAAACGCTACAATGGCGGACGAGCGGGGCTAAAAACTTTTAAATATTACTCTTTCTGGGTCGCAAAATTAACTTTTAAGTTATTTTCAAGCGAGAATGTAGCTGTGTAGACTTCAAATATCTGCTCGATTCATCAAGATATCATATATTTCAAAACGTGCCCCGACGTTTTCGGAGACGTCTGTGAGCCGCCAGCTCCATAGCAGACAGCGAGGTCAAGGATTATTAGAGCCGGCGAGAACAGCAAACTCCCGGCACATCATTTTCAACCCCGCCGCGGTCTTTTCGCTACTCAGGTTAAACAAACCCCAGTAGCTGTCTATTGTATTGAGTGTCCACTAAAATAAAAATAAAAGCGTTCTAACATCTCACCTGCTTGTTTTTATTAAGGTATGTACATGTACACTATTTTTATTAATAGAGATTTCACTACTGAGGTAAAACATGATATATAAGTCACTTAGATCACTTCTAAATGTTAATGTTTGGTTTATTTCAGTGTTTTATTTGTTCCTGAGTAAACTGGTTTGGCTGTGATTAAAGTTAAGCTTCATAACATATTACTCACAGTTAAATTAAGAGGGGACGGCAGTAAAAACTCCGGACCTGTGACATCATCAAGTACGCTGGTGTTCCAATTGTACAAATCGAGAGTCCGTACTCCCGTGTGGTCTCGGCGAGTACGTACTCGCGTACTTGAGAATTGAGAAAGGGCCTTGGTGAAAAAGACGGAGTAGCACGGCAGTGCAGCGTGTGATCTGGACACAAGCGATGGAGGCACAACTTGTAGAACTTTGGAAAGCTCATCCGTATGGGTTCAAATTGTGGTCATAAATATTTTGTACTTGTAAATCCGGATTTGTATGTGTAAAAAGAATTTGTGTGTGTGTAAAAAAGATTTGTGTGTGAAAATACATGTGAAACTCTGCACTCA
The DNA here is from genome assembly GCF_057381915.1 of Diplotaxodon limnothrissa. Taxonomy (NCBI): domain Eukaryota; kingdom Metazoa; phylum Chordata; class Actinopteri; order Cichliformes; family Cichlidae; genus Diplotaxodon; species Diplotaxodon limnothrissa. The sequence goes on along the minus strand of NC_140612.1, from coordinate 9,030,963 downwards.
ACTTTCAAGTTACAAGTACGAATTTTGACCCTATTTTTCTTCCTTTCATCTGATTGGCCAATGTCATGTCAATCACAAATTTAACTATCCAATCAGAGAACAGATGGGTTTGGCTATTGGAGGGGTGCTTTATGGAGCTTCAGGTCCTTGAAGGGAATAAATGCCCTTCTACATGCCAGCCCAACGTTTTCCTTCATCACCAGGGAGGAAAACAGTGTGGTGGTGGTCTGAGTTTAGTGATTTTTGATGTGGAAACGACACAGTCTTCACTAGTGGGGATAGTTACAAAGCTTTCTTCGTTATGATTAGTGATACATGTTTTTATTGAACATTTGAAGAACCAGCAAAAAAAACAGAAACTCTTGTAGAGGACATAAAGTCAGAGATAGAAACGACAAGGAGCAGGTGCATCTAATACAGGTAGAGCTGCCGCAAAAACTCACAGAGCTCAGCAGCCAGCACAACAAATTCTGGAACCTTGGCTTTTAGTTAGCAGTTAGCATTAGCAGCACATGCTGCATCCGATGTGAAAGGACCTTTATGCTGTGCACTGTGACTCACAGCAATGGTCCCGGGTCAGCCCTGACTTTGTGTTAAACTAATCCTAAATAATAATAATAATGGGTTGGATTTATATAGCGCTTTTCAAGGCACCCAAAGCGCTTTACAATGCCACTATTCATTCACTCTCGCATTCACACACTGGTGGAGGCAAGCTACAGTTGTAGCCACAGCTGCCCTGGGGCAGACTGACAGAAGCGAGGCTGCCATATCGCGCCATCGGCCCCTCTGGCCAACACCAGTAGGCGGTAGGGTAAAATGTCTTGCCCAAGGACACAACGACCAGGACAGAGAGCCCGGGGATCGAACCGGCAACCTTCCGGTTACAGATACGCTTCCCAACCCCCTGAGCCACGGTCGCGATAAAGTAATAATGGTATTTCTAACCACTGAAATATCACAACTGTATCCTTTCAACAGCTACTGAAAGTTAGGGGAACTAGCTTCTATCGGATATTTATATAGAGATCCTCCAGCTTCAAACTGTATTACCCTTCAAGGACCTGCAGTTCAAAAAAGCGCCCCTCTGACAGCCAAACCCATCTGTTCTCTGATTGGATAGTTAAATTTGTGATTGACATGACATTAACCAATCAGATCAAAGGAAGAAAAATAGGGACAAAATTCGTACTTGTAACTTGAAAGTTGAGTGCAGAGTTCCACACGTATTTTTTGGCTAAGTCCACACACAAATCTTTTTTACGCACACACAAATTCTTTTTACACATACAAATCCTGATTTACAAGTACAAAACTGATTTACAAGTACAAAATATTTATGACCACAATTTGAGCCCATACATCCGAGCCTTTTCGATGTGGCCTCACAAAATTATCACGACCACAACAACCATGAAAATAGTTGGATTTACATTGCTGCTCAATCACAGCTGCCTGATCAGTGTTTTTCATTAGCAATTTAGCAAAGTTGATGGTGGTGGTGTGCGTATCTGTGTGAGTGAAAGACAGAGAGGGAGATAATTTAGGTTTTTAATGAGTTTTAGCCGAGAACGCAGCTGTAATGTTAGCATGCTAAGTTAGCCTGGTCGCTAGCAGCAGGTGAACGGAGTCGCTGCAGTTTTTAACAACGTGCACCTTTTTTCAGGTCAGACTTTTACTTCTATGTTGCAGATGTGCAGTAAAGAGCCAAAGACCCAGTGCTGTCTGCTGCTTCTTACTTTCACGCCAGAACACAACACATAGGCAGGCGTAACACATGCCTAACACATCTCTCTCCACTTACTTAAGTCAAAGCTGTGAAATAACTGCCTGAATTTATTCCAAAATGGCTGCTGAGCTCACAGAGATTACGTCTACTTATGCTGACATCCGTATTTGAGGCTTTGTGACATGCTCTGTTTTCTTTGCCTTTAAATTTCTGGCTTTTGTTTGCAGTCCAACCATTACTTTTTTATGTAATAACCTGCTGACACTTGAAGAAGACATGCTAGTGTGTGACACAGAGTAATAGACTTGAATGAAATTTGCCAAGGAGGAACATATTAGAGTTAAACCCAAACACTTTTTTTTATCAGCCATTACTCTAGAATTCATACACTAATTATGTCTACCAAAGCATTCCCCAATTTAGGGTTTTATTAGTTTATCTCAATTTCCCTTCGCCCTTTGTTTTGTAGTGTTTTGTGCAGCCCAAAATAAAAGCTTGATTCCTGCATTTGTGTCCACACTTTCTCATCTCCACACCATCTGCCTCAGCTGACGTGACAATGTTTTAGATTGTTGTTACTCTGTCTCTTTCTTCTTTCTCTTTAAAACCAGAACATCCCAGACAGACTTCATGAGGAGGCTGGGGTAGATTTTTTTGAAGAACAGCTTGATCTTCCCAGCCAACATGGAGGCAAACTCTGCCTTTTTGACCAGTGTGGGAAAAGGTTCAGGAGTTTATCACATTTGAAGCGTCATCAGCGTATCCACACTGTGGAAAAATCCTACTCTTGCAATGAGTGTGACAAGCGCTTCAGTCAGTCATCAGATCTGAAAGTTCATCAGCATACCCACACTGAAGAAAAGCCCCACTCCTGTAATCAGTGTGGAAAGGGTTTCAGTGTGTCATCACATCTGAAGAGGCATAAGCGTATCCACACAGGAGAGAAGCAATACTATTGTGATGAGTGTGACAAGGAATTCAGTCAGTCATCACATCGGCAGCATCATCAGCGAATCCACACTGGAGAGAAACATCTGTCAAAAGTGTAGGAGGCGTTTCAGGCACTCGTCCACTTTCAAACGTCACAAGAATACATGTAGACGCATCCCTCGAACCTAAATGAGCATTTCTACGAATGTATGTAAAACTATTTCATGAAATTATTAAAGTCTTATCCAAGCATATTAAAATGTTGTAATTCAAATTTCATTTTCAAATAAAAGCCAATGACAGAGAAACGTTTCAGTTCTTAGAGAGGGTTTTAACCAAATCTGGTTTGTTCAAAGAATTTAAACCAGTTGCTCAAACAGCATACAAAATACGTCGTAACTGCCGAAAGCTAGATTTCCAAACTATTAACAACAAACTTCAATGACCTCAAATAATGGGTAAAATTTTGGTGGCTGTTCTCTGTGTCTCATGCTGAGTTTTGTGCATGTTGTATGAATCTTTCTTTAATAAGTTGTCAGAGTAAGAAGTATTGTTACCTCTGAAGTGGCTCTCATCATGCAACCTTGATGATGATAAGTTCAGAGTCAGCTCAGAGCGTTGTTGTCTGCTTTGTTTTAGGTGATAAGGTAGAAAAATGTAAAATTAGTTTCTTGTCTAGTGTAGCAAAAACAAAAAAGAAGGAAAGTCTGAGACTTTGGCTAAATGAAACAATGCTATTTCTCTATATTTAAATATATATGAATAGAATAGAACACCCCTTTAATTATCCGAAAAGGGGAAATTAGGTTGTAACAGCAGCAGAAGAAAAGCACATATGCAAACAGCACTGAAACACGCAATTTTTGCAGGAACAAAAAACAACAACAACAAAACATTTACATCATGGACAGTAGGCAAGGCAAGTTTATTTATATAGCACAGTGGTCCCCAAACTACGGCCCGCGGGCCCTCCACATTTGACCCGGCCCCCTGAACAATATTAGAGATGCATTATTATTTTTTCAGTCTGGCCACGCGATCAACACTAATGCACCCATAGAACACTGGGGTGTAGTGGGCCTGCCCGACTGAATCTCTGGAAATGTTTCCTCATGTTAATAAAGCTCATTTGATTTGAATTGTGAACCACGCTAAAAAAATTTTTCGCTACTACGACCTCACTTTGCCCAGAACGTGAACGTGACACCCCCCCCAGAACGGAATAATGGCACAAAGGTTAGGTAAGAGAAAAATTGACTCAGAATGCAGGGTATTTAACCTGCAGTGGACACGCGATTATTTTTTTGTTCAATGCAAAGAAAAGGCTGTTTGTCTCATCTGTCAAGAGACGGTGGCGGTATTCAAAGAATACAATCTGCGCCGACATTATAAATGCCGTCACAAAGACAAGTATGATAGCTTGCAAGGCCAAATGCGAACAGACAAAATCTCAAAGCTAAAAAGTGGACTGTTAGCTCAGCAGACTGCATTTGTACGCCAAACTCAGCTGAACCAGTCATCAGTTCGGGCCAGTTTTCGTGTTGCTCAACTGATAGCAAGCTACGATAAACCTTTCACTGAGGGAGAGTTTGTCAAGAAACGTTTGAATGTTGTCGTGGAGGAGGTGTGTCCCGATAAGAAAGATGTCTTTAATGCTGTGAGTCTATCGGCGAGCACAATCACCAGACGCGTGGAAGAAATAGGGGGTAATGTATATGCCCAGCTGCAGCAAAAGACGAAAGAATTTGACTTTTTTTCATTAGCACTGGATGAGAGCACGGACGTGCAGGACACAGCGCAGCTTCTTATTTTTATTCGTGGAGTTAGTGCAAACTTTGAGATGTGTGAGGAGCTGGCAGTCCTCCAAAGTCTGAAAGGCACTACGACAGGGAGGATATTTTCGACAAAGTATGTCAAACAATGGAAGAGTTGGATCTGGACTGGGCAAAGCTTGCTAGCATCACGACTAGGGATGGGTATCGTTTAGGTTTTATCCGATACCGGTGCCAAATCGGTACTTTAGAAACGGTGCCGGTGCTCAAACAGTGCTCAAACCGGTGCTTAAAGAATGGAGAACACAAAATTGGTCCAAAAACCTCTGATGTTCAGCTGTTTTTTTTGTAAAAAGATAACAATGTTAGCCTTTTCTGCAGCTATGGGGCATATATGGTATCACTCTTGGGTGGAAGCAGTGCTTAAACAATGGAAAAAACACAAACTTTGTCCAAAAACCTCTCATGTTTAGCTGTTTCCCTCTTTTTCTTTGGTCATTTTAGCCTTTTTGGCCAGGGTGCAGGGAGTATCTGCCATCAAACAAGAAGACAGCCGCATGTAGCTATGATGATGTTTGCTAGTTCACCTTACATGCATTAATGTAATAACGTGGTTAGTCTACTCAACATAAATTACACACGAACAACATTAAGCTACTCACGCAGAGAAGAACGGCTGCTGCTGCCATCATCATCCTCATCATTTCTGCTACACTGACAGGGCTAGGGGCCAGGACTCTCCTCTTCGGGTTTTTGGGGGATGTTGCTAAATCTGGGTCCGATAACAGGCACCACACCCGCAGTAGATGTGCTCGGTGTGAGGTCTCACAGCAAGCTATCAAATACGGCGCATTTCTCGGCTTTTAAAAAAAAAACGCTGGCGCGTCGCCAGGTGTTTCATCAGATTTGAGGTGTTACCTCCTTTGACAATATCACAGTATCAGCTTAAAGCACTTGTTGCAGGCTGCTGAGTTTGCATATTTTGCTGTGAAGTACAGCCAGACTTTTGACCGCTTTGCCTTGGGCATTTTTAATCTGTAGTTCTGCTCTAAAAGAAGGTACGTACCTGGACCCGCCTACTATCCTCGGAAACGTAAAATGATTGGCTAGAAGTGTATCACAGCTCAGGAAAAAAAAGCACCGAAATAAAGCACCGAAAGGTGCGCTGCTTTTCGGTCTGGTTACTACCGTTTATGTCAGAACCGGTGCCATCATGGCACCGGACACCGGTACCCATCCCTAATCACGACTGATGGGGCTCCTTGTATGGTGGGCGCATCTCGGGGCCTAATAGGACGCATGAACCGCGAGATGGAAGAACGGGGTCTCACCGCCCCTCTACAAGTCCACTGCATAATTCACCAGCAAGCGCTTTGCTGCAAAGTGTTGAAGTGGGATTCTGTTATGAAGGCTGTGGTATCATGCATAAACTTCATCAGAGCAAATGGACTTAAACACAGGCAGTTCCAACAATTCCTGTCTGAACTGGAATCTGCGTAGGGAGATGTGCTGTACTACACAGAGGTCCGATGGTTGAACCGCGGCAGTTTTGAGGCGTTTTTACGAGCTGCTACCCGAAATTAACGCATTTCTTCATTCAAAAGGCAAAACGGTCCCAGAGCTGATCGACCCAGAATGGAAGTGGCACCTCACATTTTTAACAGACGTGACAGAAATGCTGAACGGCCTTAACTTGCAGCTACAAGGCCAGGGGAAACTCACTTGCGACATGTATTCCCACAAAAAAGCATTTGAGTTGAAACTAGCGCTGCTTTTGGAATAAGTGAAAAAGCACAACTTCACCCATCTCCCTGCTACCCAAAACGTTTCTGCAGAGAACCCAGTGGTCCTGTTCCCAGCTGAAAAGTGTGTGGAAGCACTGGAAATGCTGAAGGCGGTGTTCAGTGTGCGATTCCGTCAACTACATGTTCATGCAAAAGAAATCCGTCTTTTCCAAAACCCCTTTGTTGCCGACATCGATGAAGCCCAGCCTTTTTATCAGTTTGAGATGGCCGAGTTACAGAACTCCGATGTTCTGAAAGACGCATTCAAGCCCAACAGTCTCGTTGACTTCTATGCCGTAGTGATGGGTCGGTCACGAACGAAATGGCTCTTAGAGCCGGGTCTTTGACGTGAACGACGCTCCTTATCGCAAGCCCTAGGGTTTTTTTCTTTCTCTCACCCTCTCTCTCGCACTTTTTCCCGCTTCACTCCGCACGCGAGCCTTGTGCTTTATGCTGGGAAGAGGGAGGAGGGGCGGTAGTTACACTCAGACACACAGGAGAGCAGGAGGGAGAGAAAGAGCCAGGGACAACAACGTCACATTAGAAAGGTATAGTAATCATCCACAACTATTTTCAGTTGCAGATGATAAAGGATTCAGAAAGTTTATTCATGCAGGTCCATATGACAGAGAATATGCATGTTCTTTTTGTTTTCATATTTTAATTTATATTTAATTGTGTTGTGGCTTGCAGTGTTTTGTGTTGTTTCACTTTAAATTTGTAAAAGGAAAAAGCTGAAAATTTAAATAGTTAAAAGTTGAAATGTAAATAGTTGATTTTTGTATTATATGATTTATTTATTTGTCACGGGTTGCTCTGAGGATCCACTCGCAGGACTCCGGAGTTGTGTTTTAACAGAGATGGTTTATTTACAAGATCGTCACCAAGTGTATTAACAGACAGTGCAAGGATAGTGCTATATACAAGATGTGAGAGGCAGGGTTCCAGGGCTCCAGGGAAAACAAGGGAATCACACACGCGCTCACTCCAACCTCTCTCTCTCCGCTAGTGACCAGTCACTCCTTCCACACTACACACAGGGAAACATGGGGACAGGTCCGGGGAATCTAGAACACAGAGACACACGTTAACTTTCTGAGACGGAAGCATGTGAAACTTGGGCTTGACGTGTACTGACTAGAGTCTTCACAACAATCCAGCGTTGAACAGCTGATCTCCTCCTTCTAATATACCAGCTGGTCTGATGAGGCCCAGGTGTGCACGATCCGGGAAGGCGTGGACCGAGGGCGTGAACCCGCCATGAGTTCCGCCCCGGCAAAACAGGGGAGAGGGAGAGGAAAAAGAGAAGAGAAGGGGGGCTAGGAGTGAAGAGATGCTGATCAGCGCCTTGCCGATCCCGCAGGTCATGACAGTACCCCCCCCCACCCCCCCCCCACCCCCAACGGGAGCCTCCCGGCGACCCAGGGTGAGCCTCATGGAACCGCCGAACCATGGCCCAGTCCAGCAGAGCCACCCGCGGGACCCAGGAACGCTCCTCGATGCCATAGCCCTCCCAGTCCACAAGATACTGCAGGCCACGGCCCCGGCGCCTGACGTCCATAATCCGGGGCACGGAGAAAGCCGGACGGCCAGCGATGACCCGGGCGGGTGGAGGGGGTCCGGAAGGAGGGCGCAGAGGACTGGAACAGTGGGGTTTGAGTTGGGAAACATGAAACACATTGTGGATACGCATGGTCCTGGGAAGCTTGAGACGCACAGAAACGGGGTTAACAACGGAGTCCACTTCGAACGGTCCAATGAAGGTGGGGGAGAGCTTTTGCGATTCTGTTCTGAGAGGCACATACCGGGTCGAGAGCCAAACCTTCTGTCCAGGTGAGTAGGCCGGGGCCGGAGTCCTGTGGCGATCTGCCTGCCGTTTGTTCCGGTCCGCCGTGCGAAGAAGGGCAGCTCTAGTGGCCCGCCATGCGCGCCGACACCGCCGCAGGTGCTGCTGAACAGAGGGCACAAAGTGCTCACCTTTGATTGCAGGGAACAGGGGAGGTTGGTACCCCAGGGAGGCCTCGAACGGAGAGACGCCTGTGGCCGACGAGGTAAGGCTATTGTGAGCGTACTCCACCCACGTCAGTTGCTCGCTCCAGGTGGTCTGATTAGTGGATGTCAAGCAACGGAGAGCTGCTTTGAGTTCTTGGTTGGCCCGTTCCGCTTGACCTTTGGTCTGTGGATGAAAACCTGACGAGAGACTGACCTGGGCCCCTAAGGAGGTGCAGAACTCCCTCCAAACACGTGACGTGAACTGTGGGCCTCGGTCCGAGACCACTTCAGCGGGGATCCCGTGGAGGCGAAACACATGAGTTGACAGAAGCCGGGCGGTCTCCAGGGCAGTGGGGAGCTTGGGGAGAGCAACAAAGTGGGCAGCTTTAGAAAAACGGTCAACAATGGTGAGGATGACTGTGTTACCTGATGACGGCGGAAGACCAGTGACAAAGTCAACCGCAATGTGGGACCAGGGGCGGCTTGGCATAGGTAAGGGATGAAGTAGGCCGGCAGCGGGCCGGTTGACAGGTTTATTCTGGGCACAGGTTGGACAGGCGGCGATGAATTCTTGGACATCCTTGGCCAGTGTAGGCCACCAGGCGAACCGCTTGATGAAGGTGATGGTGCGATGAATGCCCGGATGACAGGTGAGTTTTCCGCCGTGGGCCCATTGTAGCACTCGTGAGCGAACGGACGTGGGAACAAAGAGCAATCCCGGGGGACCAGTCCCCGGATCCGGTTCTGCCCGCTGGGCCCCCCGTATGACGGACTCGATCTCCCACGACAGGGCTCCGATAACGCATGTGGGAGGGAGAATGGGAGCCTCACAGTTGGGGTCCTCTGAGGTAGTGAATAGGTGGGAAAGGGCATCGGGTTTCACGTTCCGAGAGCCGGGCCTGTAGGTGATGGTGAAGCAGAATCTGGTAAAGAACAGAGCCCACCTGGCTTGTCGGGCATTTAGTCGTTTAGCCGACCGGATGTATTCGAGGTTCTTGTGATCAGTCCATACCACAAAGGGTTCTGTTGCGCCCTCTAGCCAGTGGCGCCACTCCTCCAGGGCGAGTTTGACTGCCAACAGCTCCCTGTCCCCGATGTCGTAGTTCTGCTCTGCAGGAGAGAGACGACGTGAGAAGTAAGCACAAGGGTGGAGCTTACCCTCTAGTTGCTGGGAGAGAACGGCTCCGAACCCTACATCCGAGGCATCCACTTCCACGATAAACTGCCGCTTGAGATCCGGTTGCCGGAGGATGGGCGCCGACGCGAAGCGTTTCTTTAGCCGGGAGAAAGCCTCCTGAGCCTGATCATCCCAGCAGAAAGGTACCTTAGGGGAAGTTAAACGGGTTAGTGGCAAGGCAATCTTGCTGTAATCACGAATGAACCTCCGATAAAAGTTTGCAAAACCGAGGAACCATTGAAGCTGCTTACGGTTAGGTGGAGTGGGCCAGTCCAAGACTGCTTGTACCTTAGCTGGATCGGTTCTTAAATCGCCCTGTTCGATGATGTAGCCCAAAAATGACACAGTACTCACATGAAACTCGCACTTCTCCCCTTTAACAAACAGGCGGTTCTCCAGGAGACGTTGCAGGACTTGTCTGACGTGGCGTACATGATCAGAGAGAGAGTGGGAGAAGATGAGGATGTCATCAAGGTACACAAACACAAAACGATTGATGAAATCTCGGAGAACATCGTTGACTAGACCCCTAGACCCCACAGCTGGAGCATTAGTCAGTCCAAACGGCATGACCAAGTATTCAAAATGGCCCAAGTGCGTGTTGAAGGTCGTTTTCCACTCGTCTCCCTCTCTCATCCTGACTAAGTGGTAGGCATTCCGCAGATCGAGCTTAGTGAAAATGGTCGCCCCCTGCAGGAGTTCAAAGGCGGAGGATAAGAGTGGCAGAGGGTATTTATTCTTAATGGTAATGTTATTGAGGCCCCGGAAATCAATACATGGCCGAAGGCTTTTATCCTTCTTAGTGACGAAAAAGAACCCGGCAGCCACGGGAGATGAAGAGGAGCGAATCAGTCCATCAGCCAAGGATTCATTAATATACTTCTCCATGCATTCATGTTCAGGTTGAGAGAGACTGTATAAGCGACTAGTGGGAAGAGGTGCACCTGGGAGCAAATCAATACTGCAGTCGTACGGGCGGTGAGGAGGAAGAGAGCGGGCTCGGTCCTTACAAAATACTTGCTTGAGATCATGATACTCTGACGGGATGGCTGAAAGGTCAAGGGGCTCGTGTGGTAGTGGGTTAGATGCTTTTACGGGAGTAGCTGCTTTTAAACAGGTCATGTGACACTCCTCCCCCCACCCCAGAACCCTCTCCATCTTCCAGTCGAGTACGGGGTTACAGTGGGGCAAAAAAGTATTTAGTCAGCCACCGATTGTGCAAGTTCCCCCACTTAAAATGATGACAGAGGTCAGTAATTTGCACCAGAGGTACACTTCAACTGTGAGAGACAGAATGTGAAAAAAAAATCCATGAATTCACATGGTAGGATTTGTAAAGAATTTATTCGTAAATCAGGGTGGAAAATAAGTATTTGGTCAATAACAAAAATACAACTCAATACTTTGTAACATAACCTTTGTTGGCAATAACAGAGGTCAAACGTTTACTATAGGTCTTTACCAGGTTTGCACACACAGTAGCTGGTATTTTGGCCCATTCCTCCATGCAGATCTTCTCGAGAGCAGTGATGTTTTGGGGCTGTCGCCGAGCAACACGGACTTTCAACTCCCGCCACAGATTTTCTATGGGGTTGAGGTCTGGAGACTGGCTAGGCCACTCCAGGACTTTCAAATGCTTCTTACGGAGCCACTCCTTTGTTGCCCGGGCGGTGTGTTTTGGATCATTGTCATGTTGGAAGACCCAGCCTCGTTTCATCTTCAAAGTTCTCACTGATGGAAGGAGGTTTTGGCTCAAAATCTCACGATACATGGCCCCATTCATTCTGTCCTTAACACGGATCAGTCGTCCTGTCCCCTTGGCAGAAAAACAGCCCCATAGCATGATGTTTCCACCCCCATGCTTCACAGTAGGCATGGTGTTCTTGGGATGCAACTCAGTATTCTTCTTCCTCCAAACACGACGAGTTGAGTTTATACCAAAAAGTTCTACTTTGGTTTCATCTGACCACATGACATTCTCCCAATCCTCTGCTGTATCATCCATGTGCTCTCTGGCAAACTTCAGACGGGCCTGGACATGCACTGGCTTCAGCACCGGAACACGTCTGGCACTGCGGGATTTGATTCCCTGCCGTTGTAGTGTGTTACTGATGGTGACCTTTGTTACTTTGGTCCCAGCTCTCTGCAGGTCATTCACCAGGTCCCCCCGTGTGGTTCTGGGATCTTTGCTCACCGTTCTCATGATCATTTTGACCCCACGGGATGAGATCTTGCGTGGAGCCCCAGATCGAGGGAGATTATCAGTGGTCTTGTATGTCTTCCATTTTCTGATGATTGCTCACACAGTTGGTTTTTTCACACCAAGCTGCTTGCCTATTGTAGATTCACTCTTCCCAGTCTGGTGCAGGTCTACAATACTTTTCCTGGTGTCCTTCGAAAGCTCTTTGGTCTTGGCCATGGCGGAGTTTGGAGTCTGACTGTTTGAGGCTGTGGACAGGTGTCTTTTATACAGATGATGAGTTCAAACAGGTGCCATTCATACAGGTAACGAGTGGGGGACAGAAAAGCTTCTTACAGAAGACGTTACAGGTCTGTGAGAGCCAGAGATCTTCCTTGTTTGAGGTGACCAAATACTTATTTTCCACCCTGATTTACGAATAAATTCTTTACAAATCCTACCATGTGAATTCATGGATTTTTTTTTCACATTCTGTCTCTCACAGTTGAAGTGTACCTCTGGTGCAAATTACTGACCTCTGTCATCATTTTAAGTGGGGGAACTTGCACAATCGGTGGCTGACTAAATACTTTTTTGCCCCACTGTATGCTGGCGTAACCACGGAAATCCTAGCACTAGGGGCGTGAGAGGAGCTTCAAAGACATAAAACTGCAACAGTTCAGTGTGATTCCCAGACAGAGTTAGGGACACGGGTTCTGTAACGTGGGTTATGTCGGGGAGACGCTGACCATTTAAAGCGGTGACCTGCAACGAGTGGGGCAATGCTTGTGTGTAAATCTTATGTTTAAGAGCCAGGGAAGCATCCATGAAGCTCTGCTCTGCCCCAGAGTCAATCAGCGCCTGAAGGGAGTGAGAGGCAGAGTGGACAGTCACTTTAGCGGCTAGCATGAAGCGTGGAGGAGAATGTGAAAAGGAGACCTCGCCCACCCGTATCCTCCTTTCTACCGGCGGGCGAGGTCTTTTGGCCGTGCAGGACAGAGCTTGGCGAGATGGCCCTTGCGGCTGCAGTAAAAGCACTCACCAGACCTCCATCTGCGTGCTCTCTCCTCTGGGGAAATTTGGGAGCGTCCGATCTGCATGGGTTGCTCATGCTCGTCGCCGCGGTCCACTTCCACAACCATTGAAAAAAGCTTGTGAAAATGTTTTGTGCTGTGTAGGTGCTGTATCACTTAGTTCGGTTTCTCAGCCTGCTTGCTTTGTGGTTTTCAGAGAGAAGTTGGTGAGAAAGAGCAAACAGTGGTGTCTACTAGGCTACCCTACTGGAACCTACAAAACTGGATTATAAGGAAAGAACACAAGAAGTTTGAGAGACTGCTCATATGAGTCATTTAAGAGATTCTGCTCTGACAACTGAAGCGTAAGATTGTGCACGGCACAACAGAAACTTTCTTTCTGTGAAGAACCCAGAGAGGGTTATTTGATTATTTATTGATGTCATAAATAGTATTATTAAGTATTTCCTAATGTAACTGTTGCTATTGTAATGCAGTGAATCACCACATGGCGGCGCCTCCTGTCTCACGACTGGTGTCACCCCCTTTTTGTTCTTCTTCGCACTCCTCCTGTAATGGATGCTCCCGTGTGTACGCGGACTAGTGTGCTCTTTAGTAATGTGTGGTAGAGGTAGCACTTTTATTTTTGATATTGTAAATAAATGAGTACTTTTTGGAAAGTCAGAAGCTGTTGCTCATTCGCTATCCACCTGCACACCTCCGCGGCTGGCTTCATCTCCACCGCACGTTACAACTGGCGCCCGAACTTTTTCCCCTTGGACTTCAGACGATTTTTGCATCCCGCCGAGGATTCTTCTCTTCTAGCACGTGAACTGTCTTGGAAATCCCCCCAGTTTTGCGGACGCTCGGACGTTTTCTCCAGCCATAGCCGCAGCCTCAGCTCAGGTGGGACCCGACTAATTTCTGGATACCGTGGTGTGCCGCTGCTCCGCTTGGGAGAAAGAAAAAGAGAGAAGCTGACTCCGCGACGCGAATGGACTCCGTGGATTTGTTATTTGGACGTGCTGTTGGTTTCGTCTTCTAAGGATTAATTCTTCCGTGGAGAGCCTGAACATGAACATTTCTGCTGGCTTTTCATTCCCCTTTCCCTCTGCTGAGACTGACTGTAGCACATGTAAGTGAGAACTTGGCCGACTACAACCGTTGGTGCTGGTCTTCGGCTCAGTATAACGAAACGATTTAAAATTAATCTTGCATTGAGCTCTAGTGTTGCAGACATGCTATTGTAATAACATGGTTCTGATCACTCCAGTCTAATTTCAGTTGTTGGGCGAAATTTTATTTGTGGTTTTTCTAAATTTAATCTTGAACGCATTTTTGCATTTTTGTCTTTCTAGTCTGATCTGACTCTTTTACTGCTATATCAAAAACTGCACTGTGCCCTGGAGCGGCTTAATTTTTTTTTGAAATCACAATGGCACACTGCCCAGGCGACTCTGACTCAGACATAGAACTTACCTCGTTACCTATGTGCCAGATAGTTGAAAATGTGACTCCTAGCCTTAGCCAACAAGTGGTGGAGTTAAGAACTGAGGTGAATAAGCTTAGTGATTGTTTACGTGACTCACTGAACATACAGCAGAGTTTACTAAGGCAGTGGGTCCAACTCACAACGGGGAGCTCTCCCCCTCCTGCAGTCCCACAGTCTCCTGTTTTCCCAATGGCCACATCGACACCTCATGTTCCTGCGAGGGACAAAACTGAACCCACCAACAGTACCAATCCGTTCCTGCCCAGCAACCCATTTCAACCTACAAATCCTTTCCTCCCATCTCACTCACTGTGAGATGTGATTGCGGCAGCTTTACATCACGCAAAACTGGAGCCTCCTGTGTATGCTGGGGATGGCAAAGTGCAACCTGAGGACTGGTTAAATGCAGTTGGCACATACAAAGCCTCATTGAACCTAACCGATGGGCAATTGCTAAACGAACTGCCACACTTTCTTGCAAAAGAGCCCGGGAAATGGTTCAAGGCATTGAGCTCCCAAATCACATCATGGGCTCAATTCTGTCAACTGTTTAAGACAGTTTTTCTGCCCTCCGACAACCAAGAACGCATCCTGAGAGGAATTTTGGATCATGTTCAGGCTCAGGATGAACCACTCCCAACCTTTGTTGCCCACATGTTGAGTGAGTTTGACAAACTGAAGAGTCCTCCACCTGAAAAAGACAGAATCGACCTAATTAGTAAACATGCTCTTGAAAAATACAGAGTTGCCCTGTATGGCGCTAATGTCACTTCTGTAATGGACCTGCTGCTACGTGCTCATGAGCTTCACTCAGTGCTTGGACCACAAAGACCACAGCCTGCTTTATGTAGCAAAGACAACTATAAGCCTGAACCTTACTGCTTCAAATGCTCTCAGCCAGGGTTCACTACACGCACCTGCCCAAACTGTAACACCCAACCTCATTTGCCACAACGAGCCTCGAACACCGCTAGGCATGGCCCAGTCCAGCCATTGGTCCCGGCACCTGGTCCCTCTGACCCTGGCCATGAAAAGGTGGAATTAAGCAGCACCACATCCAAGCCACAATACAGGCAGTCGGGAAACTACAGGGGGGGAGGACATTTCACAGAGGCCAACCTTCCCCCAGTTACTAACGGAGCCTCACACGCCCGATTCACTACAGGGTGGACACAGTCTTGGACACTTGGAAGACAATTTTTCACAAGTCCACTGGCATACCCCACTAAGAACGAAAGTGAACTTCAATGCTTCATCTGTGGGTGCTACCCTCGACACGGGTGCTTCCCTCTCGGCTGTACGAACAGATCTCATTCAAGTAAATGACTCTTACCCTAGAAACACAAGTGAGTGGAATGGTCCTGCAGTTAACTTCGCCAATAATGCTCCCTGTATCCCTGAGGGTGTTATTTGGCTCAATATTGGATTCATGAACAAGAACTTTTACCAGCGTTTTGCAATAATACAAGATTTGTCCTCTCCTTTCATTCTGGGAATGGATTTTATGGCAAGAGCTTCTGTTTCTATTCACATTCCCACTAGAACCGTCTACATTGAGGACATCCCCTGCCCACTCGCAGACGATGAAGAGGACCTTCAAAATGATTACTCACATTCACCTGGAACACTGATGTCTTTGGACTTGATTCGCTCAGACTTAACAGCCAAACTGTCTGAAGCAAGTCTCTCAGAGAACAACAAGAATTTAGTTTAGCTCCTTGTTTGATGGTCAACTTGGTCGAACGGCTCTCACTGAGCACGCCATAGAGACTGGCAATGCAACACCCATCAATCTCCCACCCTACCGCACGTCACCTGCTAAGAAGCGTGTGATTGAAGAACAAGTGCAACAAATGTTGAAGGACAACATCATTGAACCTTCCACAACCCCTTGGGCAGCTCCTGTAGTCATTGTAAATAGAGCGTCCGCGGAACCAAGGTTTTGTGTGGACTTTCGAGGGCTCAACCAAGTTACCCGAAAAGACTCTTATCCCCTGCCTCGTGTAGATGAGTCTTTGGACTTTCTGGCACGGGGAAAGTTAGTCTTGACATTGGTCTTAGCGCGAGGCTATTGGCAGGTTGCTGTAGCAGAGGACTTGAAGCCTAAAACTGCCTTCATCTCTCACTGCGGTCTCTTCCAGTTTCGGGTGCTGCCCTTTGGGCTCTGCAACGCACCTGCAACTTTTCAGAGACTCATGAACTCTGTGCTTGCTGGCCTCATTTACAAAACGTGCGCAGTCTACCTGGATGACATTGTTATTGCCTCACCTACCTTTGAACAACACTTAGTGGATCTTGAGGAGGTGCTGGGCAGACTCCAGGCTGCTGGCTTGTCATTGAAGCTCAAAAAGTGCCAATTCTGCCTCGATGAATTCACCTTTCTCGGGTACCGCATCACATCATCAGGTGTTAAGCCCGATCCAGACAAAGTAAAGGCGGTTAAGGAGTTTGATACCCCAACCTCGGTGAAACACGTCCGTCAGTTCCTTGGCTTGACTGGCTATTATCGGCGCTTCATTCAGAATTATGCCCGCCATGCCGAACCTCTTCACGCCATCACCAAAAAGGACAATGCTTTCCACTGGGGCGACAGCTGTTGAAGGGCCATGGACACTTTGAAGGATCATGTCACATCAGCCCCGATCCTGTCATTTCCAGACTTCAACCGTCCCTTTTCCATTCACACCGATGCATGTGACATTGGTCTTGGGGCAGTGTTGATGCAAAAGGATGACAAGGGTCGTGAGTATGTTGTGGCTTTTGCTAGTCGCTCCCTTCACAAAGCTGAACTCCCCTACTGCACTTCAGAGAAGGAGTGCCTTGCTGTGATATGGGCTCTGGAACACTTCCGCCCATATGTTGAAGGTGTTCATGTTACTATCTTCACTGACCACAACAGTCTCAGGTGGCTCATGTCTCGTCAAAACCCAACGGGCCGACTCGCCCGCTGGTCACTTCGTTTGCAGGACTTTGATTTCACAATAGTGCACAAACCTGGTGCACAGAACAAAGTTCCCGACGCACTGTCACGCAACCCTTTGCCTCTGACCTGTGACAGGCCGACTGATCTTTTACCAGATCATGCTGTTATGTACGGTGGGCAGCCTGGACATTCGTACTCTGCCCCCCGTCATTCTGGCTGACCGTTCACAATTGAGACAGCTGCAGTTAGACGATCATGTCACAGGTCCACTCCTCAGAGATATTGAAGCAGACTCTCTGAACAGCTCGGACAATGCCACCTTGTTGTATGTTGTGTATGACTCTCTTTTGTATCACAGAGAACCCAAGTCCACATGTGCTTTGCACCCTTTGAAAGAGCTGAAACTGTTTGCCCCTACTTCCATGAGAGGCACCTTGCTGGACTATTACCACGACCACCCCACAGCAGGTCACTTGGGTGTTTCTAAGACATTGGCTAGACTGCGTTTTAGGTTTTTCTGGCCCAAAATGGCAGCTGATGTGAAACGCTATGTGATTTCATGCTCAGTGTGCCAACTCACCAAGCCAAGTCAGAAAAAAGCAGCCGGTCTTATGGTTCCCATTGTCCCCCAGAAACCCTGGGAGTATGTGGGTGTGGATTTTGTTGGGCCACTTCCCCGCACCCCCACTGGTAATGCTTATTTGATCGTGTTTATTGACTATTTGACTAAATGGGTTGAAGCCAGTGCTGTCAAAGAAGCTACATCTCAGGTAGCAGCTGGTAAATTCGTCACTGACATTTTTGCTAGACATGGTACACCCACTTACCTGATTTCTGACAGAGGGTCTCCTTTTGTGAGTGAGCTTTTTGAACATGTTGTTTCTGCCTTAGGCTCGGTGCACAGACTCACTACGGCATATCACCCTCAGACAAATGCTACTGAACGCATCAACTGGACTCTGAAGACTGCAATCCGCGCTTATGTAGGTGATAAGCACACATCATGGGACAAGTTTCTCCCTCAGATTTGCTTTGCTCTGCGTACCGCCCCCCATGACAGTACAGGTATGACTCCTGCCATGATGCTTTATGGTCGTGAGCTAGACACCCCGCTTGACCTTATCACTCAGCCTTCTACAGCAGGTGTTGATGAACTGGGTGTGCCTTACCCTGAGACTCTGAGAGCCTCCCTGCAGGAAGCTCACGACCACGCCAAAGCAGCTTTGGACTATAGCTATGACAGACAAAAACATTACTATGACTTGAGACATCGACATGCCACGTTTCGTGTTGGTGAACTTGTGAGAGTTAAGACGCACCCCAGGTCAGACGCTTAGTCTAACTTTACTGCTAAACTTGCACCACTGTTTCAGGGACCATTGTGTGTATCTCAGAGACTCAACGATGTTAATTACAGGCTCACTTGGGTGGACTCCGGTGTGGATGCAGGTGTTTATCATCTTGTGAATATGCAACCGTTCCATACCTGGGACTCTCTCACTTCCAAAGAACATTCTGTTTCATCGCCTGCTGAGAGAGAGACCGCAGAGGGTCTGAACTCTGACTCTCAGGCCCACCCTGGCCCCCCTGCAGACACTGACATTGACTCTGAGCCATTCCCCTTTGACTCTTCTTCTGGTGTGGGCACTGTTCCAGAGAGTGTTTCACCCAGATCTGTCCAGCACCCAGCTGCTGGTAAACATTACAATCTCAGGCCCAGACGTTGCCCCAGAGTTACGTCTGGCTGGAGCAACAAAAGATGGACTAATGGTTTTCACACAACCAGGCTTGATCTGAAGTGAAATGTTTTGGTTAAACCTGTTTGATGCTGTCTTGTTGCATTGCTACTTTGAGTCATGATATGTAGATGTTTCGGTTTACTTTACTTAATCCAGTTTTATGGCTCTTTAGTGTGTTAAGGTTCATTCTTGGCATTTACTTAAAAAAAAAAGTGAAAAAACTAAGAAAACTGATTTTCCACTGTACATATTCGTCTTATTTTCACCAATTTCATTTTTAAATGGTCTTTTGCCCTGTGTGTGTGCACCATTCTTAGCTGTAACCTTTATGTATAGGGTACTGTTAGGTGTGGTGTGTGCTTTTTCAGCTGTGTACGGCTGAGGACAGCCTTTTTCTCACCAGAGGGGACTATGTAACAGTTGCTATTGTAATGCAGTGTATCACCACATGGCGGCGCCTCCTGTCTCACGACTGGTGTCACCCCCTTTTTGTTCTTCTTCGCACTCCTCCTGTAATGGATGCTCCCGTGTGTACGCGGACTAGTGTGCTCTTTAGTAATGTGTGGTAGAGGTAGCACTTTTATTTTTGATATTGTAAATAAATGAGTACTTTTTGGAAAGTCAGAAGCTGTTGCTCATTCACTATCCACCTGCACACCTCCGCGGCTGGCTTCATCTCCACCGCACGTTACACTAAGTTAATTTTTTCTGTTAAGAACCCAGAGAGGGTTATTTGATCTCGGAAAGGGTTATTAATATTTGGTTATGTGTGGCTTTCTGGAAAACAATAAATGTTTACATTTTTGGCAAACCTGCGATCGTCACACTTTTTCTGTTACAAACTGACCCTGGCCCCCCATCAGAGAAGGAAAAAGTTATGTGGCCCTCACTGGAAAAAGTTTGGGGACCCCTGATATAGCACAATTCAACAACAAGGTGATTCAAAGTGCTTTACAGAGACATTAAAAACAAATATAAAGCATGATTTAAAATTGATTAAAAAAAACAGTAGATAAAATCAGAACAGTAGATAAAATCAGTAGTAAAAATGTAAGTTTTGAAATTTAAGCTTAAAAGTGTGGATTTGGTGTTTTACTCAAATGCAGAGGTATTACAGGTGAGTCTTCAACTGGATTTAAATAAACTGAGTGTTTCAGCTGATCTGAGGCTTTCTGGGAGTTTGTTCTAGATATATGGAGCATAAGCTGAATGCAGCTTCTCCGTGTCTGGTTCTGACTCTGGAAACTGATAAAAAACCGGATCCAGATGACCTGAGGGATCTGGAAGGTTCATACTGGGTCAGGAGGTCACTGATGTATTTTGGTCCTAAAACATTCAGAGCTTTATAGACCAGCATCAGAACTTTAAAGTCTATCCTCTGACGGACAGGCAGCCAGTGTAAAGACCTCAGAGCTGGACTGATGTGGTCCACTTTTTTGGTCTTAGTGAGGACTCGAGCAGCAGAGTTCTGAATGAGCTGTAGTTGTCTGACTGATTTTTTAGGTAGACCTGTAAAGATGCTGTTACAGTAATCAAGCCTGCTAAAGATGAATGCATGGACTAGTTTTTCCAGGTCCTGTTGAGACATCAGATCTTTTATTCTTGATATATTTTTGAGGTGATAGTAAGCTGACTTTGTTATTGTCTGTGTTTTTCTAAGTTTAGGTCTGCATCCATCACTACACCCAAATTTCTCACCTGGTTGGAGGTTTTTAGGTGTATAGATTAGAGATGGCACGATACCACTTTTTTATGTCCGATACCGATACCGATATCATAAATTTGGATATCTGCCGATACCGATATGAATCCGATATAGTGTTTTTTAATCAACAAAACTGTTTTTTAAAATATCTTGCTGCATTTTGCAAGTCTGCAAGTTCATACTCAAGTTTAAAACAACAACTACACTAAAGCTATTCTGTTATACCTGTATACAAAAAAAATATTTCATAGTTCAGCAATACTGATCAATCTAATAAACTTAGACCTACACCATCCTCCCTATTCTGGTATTTTAAAGAGTACTTAGCGTAAATATTAAGCAACCTAACTAAGAGGGTTCCAACTCCCAGCAACAACAAAAATAAATAAATAAAAAATAGGGAACCACCCCTCACGCGCCACCTCATGATGCTTAATCGACGTAATCAACCTTAATTTGATGCAGTGTGAAAAAAAATGCACAGAAATCAATTATTTTTCAAGAAATATTAAATAGATTCAACATCTTTCTTCAACAAAATTGCAGACTGCACAGATGGTACCTTCCCAAAGGAAAAAGTACTATAGCTTACTAGGGTATATATATTAGACTTAATAGTCACTATATACAGTAATTGACTTCTATTCATTTTAGATCAAATTAAAACTTTGTGTGTCAGATAATTATTTATTAAAAGCTAGACATTTTAAATGAGAATAAGAAAGAAAAGTATGATCCAGTCATTTAGGTCAGTATCGGACCGATACCGATACGTAATATCGGATCGGTCCATCTCTAGTATAGATTTAAGTTCTCTGGTGACAAGTAATCGTTTTTCTTTGGCACCAAAGACTATTACTTCAGTTTTGTTTTTGTTTAGCTGGAGAAAACTGTGGCACAACCAGTCATTAATTTCCTTAATGCATTTACCAAGAGCCTGTATAGCCTGTATAGTTACAAAAACAGAGTACTGTCCAGTTATTAAGATTAAAGTACAGTTTTTTGTTTATGTATTTATATATACATATATAAATTGAAAAATAAAGTTATAACAATTGTTTGGTTTATTAGTGCAAATTACAGCACTGATTTATGGGTAATTCAGCTTTTTCATATCTATTACCAATTTCATTTAAACCATGTTTAAGTTTTTGGTCACATTTTTATGATTTTTCAGAAAATACATCAAAATGTAGGTATTTTTGCTGGCTTTCAGAAAATGTCGCTTTTATTGTTGTGGGAGTTACAGATTTTTATCAAATCTCAGAGCAACACAAAGTCTACAGCTGCTTCTCTAATGAGACACATTTTCAAATCGTCATATCTCCTTAACGAAGCAAAGTTAAGACATAAGACTATTACCGTTTGGCCATGAATTACGTTTGTTTGAGAGTAGGAAATTTGTCCCTTGCTCAGGTTTCTTCAGATTTCAAACTCTGGAAATGAGGCACTTTTTTCTCTCGTCATATCTTTTTGATGGATTTAAACAGAGACCTGAAAATTTCCATGACAGTTCACCAAAGCCTGCTGTCTCTTACGGTGAAATAATGATATCGATGCTCCATATAGATTCAGAGTTACAAGACGTTGTTTGAGGGCAAGTCGAGGCAGTTTTCGCTTCTCTTGACTGACCTAGAAACATGCTGCCAACACTATCCGATCGTTCAGTGATGACGTGACGAATCCTACTTCCGGGCCTAAAGTAGTCTGCGTTTAATATGGCTTTTGTGTTGTTAATATGTTTAATGTTTTGTATTTTCTTCTATTTAATCTCAAAAAGTTCCTAAAACAGTCAGTGATCACTGTTGACCTCCCTCGGCTTTTATTACTGCTAATCATTTATTTAAGCTCAGTTTCTAAAACCTTAGGATGTAACTACAGCCCAGCCCATGCAGCAGTATATGAATTACTAACCTTGTATTGTGGATGGATTATCTGAGTTGTTCTCCTGGCTGAAGTTTGGTCCTTTTACAGCATCCTGCCATGCGATTACATTTGTTCCTGACCACCGAGAACACCCAGGTTAACTTTTATCGAGTGGAAAAAAAGTTAGCTTGTTTATATTATGCTAACATAGCTGTGTCGCTAGCGGTCACGTAGCACATCATTATATACCAGCTAGCCAAACTTCAGTAACCCTACAAACATCACTGCTGTTTAGTTTTCTGTCTTCATTTATGTTGGAAGTGATAACAGAGCTGTACGTTTTAATTTGTTTCCAAAACCCCGCAGTCAGGACATGCTATATTGTATTTAGATATAAGCTAGCGAGCTAACTTCCTGCTAACTTCTAACTCCGTTAAATGTCATAAATTCCGTTTTCATGGATGCCTGGATGTTAAACTCAATTGTTACACCTGGTAGAGCAGAACGCTGATCATTTTATTAAAGATGAAAGACTTTAGACAGTTTTTCAACTCTCAGTATTGCCATAGTGATCGTTTGATATATGGACCTGCAGCGGAGTTTGAGCCCAGACACTGCTAGTGACGTCAGACTTTACAACTGGATTAACAGCCCCTGTTCACTTCCTGCTGTGTGTGTGTGAGAGTGACAGAGAGAGAGAGACCCGTTTTTGGTAGCATCTCATTGTAGGATTCAAATTGAATATATTCAGACTAGTTGACTGGCATAGATCCTGTGTGTGTGTGTCCCTCTGTGCATGTGTGTTTCCATATGTGTCCATATTTGCAATTCTGTGTATCTGTTGACTGTTCTTTCTTTCTTTCTTGTTTTTGTTTTTTAAATTTCGTTTTATTTCTTTATTTTCTTTTCACAAGTGAACAACAATTAGTTTAGATTGTTGGTCATTTTTCAGCTGGTCATTTTACTTTTCCAATATTTCCACTTAAGTTATTACTATTCTGTTAAATCATAGTATTTCTACTAAATTATGTGTTTATTTGTTTGTTTGTTTTAAAATATAGCATTACTGCTATATAATGGTGTTTCTGCTATGTTTTTATATTTGAGCAAAACCAGAGTATTTGTGCCAAATGATAGACTTTCTGCTAGATTATCGTATTTGTGCAAAAACATAATATAAATTACAGTGTTTGTGGTACATCACAGTATTTCTGCTAAATCTCAGTATTTCTGCTATGGTGTAGTATTTTTCTAAATCATAGTATTTCTATAATGTTTAAGTATTTTTGGCTAAATATATTATTTCTGTTATCTTATACTTTTCCCCTAACTTCTTGTATTTCTGAGAAGTTATCATATTTCTGCTACGTTACAATATTTCTGAGAAGTTCTGCTATGTTATTATATTTCTTCTAAGTATTTCGGCAAAGTTTTTACAATTTCTGCAACTTTTCAGCTTTTTCAGCTAGTTTCAGCACACAGCTTCAGCTTTACAGCATCCACACAGCATTTTCGCAGGAAATGCAAATTTTTGTAGTATTTTATTGCGTTTGTAATAAGGATGATATAAGAAAGCAAAATAAAAACCGCTATAGGAAAAAAGAAATAGCTCTTTACCGAGAAAATGGTTATCAAGATCATTGTCATAATACTGAAACATTTGAACAGAATTCAAACTATGAGTCTGTCTGTGAAAAACTAACTGCCGCTCTGTCTCTCTATACAGCATGCGCTCCGATCTCCACTGACTCATCAGAAATCTGCTGCGTCACCCCCCTGAACTTTTCCTCCCCCCAGGAACCATACCCCTCCCTCTCTGATCAGAATTATCCCTCAACCATCCCCCCAGGAACCACCCCTCCTTTTTTTTCTCACCGGATGCGATTAGTCACTTCCGGAGTACTTCCGGTAAGGTCAAAAGGTCAAGGCTAGGGTTGCAAATGTATACATTAGAACTCTACATTTACATGTAGATTTTTTTTCTGTTTAAAATGGAATGCAATAAGTAAATATGCCCCCATTTTAAAGAAAATGATGATTTGTGTGCTTGATTCATTCATAAATGATACAAGGCTAAAGCAGAGGTCAGAGTTCACCATCCTGAAGGCTAAAGAGAAGAAGCTTTTATTTCACACGTCATCTGCATGTTAGGCAGTGCTAAGACTGAGGTCAGGAGTTCACAGTTAGTACCCCACCACTGGACTGAAAATAAAATAGTATCTAAGTGTTACTTTCTACTCATTCATTTACTACTTGTTTGACAGATCAGTCAGTCTAGCGGTGTGTCATTAGAACTAAAAGTACTGCATGAATAAACTCCATTACATACGCAGGTATGACCAGGCAAGTGCACCTAAATATTAAAGGCTAAAGAACACAGTGCATAAAAATAGTCCCACTGACTCATGCACAATGGTTTTACTCCAGAGGTATTACTGAATTTTTAATGAGTTATCAGAATTTTGAGCAACATTTTTTTAAATGTATAAAATGTTGATTATTTGGTTGGTAAAATAGTTACAAAGATAACACCATCACACTAACTGCTTTTCAAACCAGATCAATTGTCAACAAATCAATAAAGGTACTGACTCTTTTTTGACTAGTCTGTAAAGTGGTTTAAATTTTATAAAATACATATATTTTATAAGCACTAAATGTAAGAGTGGAGTAAAAAGTGCAATACTTCCTTAAAATGTAGGGAAGTAGAAGGATGGTAACTCATACTCAAGCACTTTAAAATTAATACTCTGCTTGACACAAGATCACCGACGGAAGTACATTTTAAACTGAGCTGAGTTTGGCTGAGATAGAAAGAGGAAAAAATTTGTGTGCAGCTGGTATGTGACTGAGCCGAAGCACACAGAGGTTTGTCCTCTAAAGCTGAACATTTTCAGAGGGGTTTCTGTGAAGACGTTAGCTGTGAAAATCTCTCAAAGGAGCTGACCTGATAGAAACTGCCCTTGTAGAGTCGTGTACTAAAAACCAGACCTTTTATTCTGTTTTTTCTTTTTTTTGTAAAGCAGTGCACTACACTGCAGTTTACAAATTATAAGTTGGGTGAATACTTAAGGGCGTTTCTGAACACTTTAATGTAGTCAAGATCATGCATTATCTGGTAAGTCATTAATGTTACATCTATGCACAGTAATTAGTTGCGGAGGTCAAGGCCTTTTTGTTAATGCAATGGAGCCAGATTCCAAGGGTGACGTAACAGCAGCCAGTCTGACAATTAAAATAAAAGTCATGATTATTCAAATGGACAGAAAACAGTTATTGTGTTAGTTCAACAGTGATAGAGAAGAAGAGTTTGGGGTTTGTTTCAAATGCAAGCCTATAGTGTAGCTATTTCTCTCTAGATTTCTTGTGAAGGATAGGCTACAAGAGAAAACACAGCGAGGCTGAACTAAAAGTACTTTTACACGTTCAGCTACAATAGAAAATGACATTATTTATGAATAATTAATTTGAAAGCAATTCACTAGACCCTTAAAACACAATCATGTGATGTTTAAAGTGCCAACAAATATAAAAATCTGCAACTCAGTTTATTTATATTACCATAGAGCACCAGTTCACAACAACAGTCATCTCGAACTGCTTTATATGGTAAAGACCCCACAATAATACTGAGAAAACCCCAGCAATCAGATGACTCCCTATGAGCGAGCACTTGGCAACAGTGGGAAGGAAAAACTCCCTTTTGACAGGAAAAATCCTCCGGCAGAAGCGGCTGCGACAAGTTTGTGGTGCAGGAAGGAAGATAGGACAAAAGAAAAAAATTGGAAGAGAACCAGAGTTTAATAATAGCAGAGAGTGAAAAGAGGTGAGTGAAGAACAAATACTCAGTGCAACATGGGAAGCCCCCAGCAGCCTAGGCCTATTGCAGCGTAACTAAGGGAGGGTTCAGGGTTGCTTGATCCAGTCCTAACTCTAAACTTTATCAAAAAAGGAAAGTTTTAAGCCTAATCTTAAAAGTAGAGAGGGTCTTATGGCTTAACCTCTGCCACCCAGTCTACTTTTAAATACGCTAGTAACCACTAGTAACCCTGGAGTCTGACAACAAAGTTCTTCATTGAAGTGATCTATTGAATTGATGTGCTATATACTATGAGGTTTTTACGATAGGTAGGGCATCTTTGACACAAAGGACAAAGCACAAAGTGTGGATCCAAAACAGACAAGGAGCCCTGACTTTGTGCAGGTATGCCTGTCAACAAGGTAAGTAAGTCAAACTGAAAATACCTTCTGGGACACCAGATAAGAAGGAAAATTCCATTTACTGCAATCTATAAAATAGTTATTATTTACTGTTTAATATTTTTTTTTAAATGCATTCATTTGGCATTTAGTAAAAGCTGAGATAATAATGGATCCCTGTGCAACTCTACCACTAATTATAGCCTCAGAGCTGAGTTGGTGCATCTCTAGATTTACTACAAAGCCAAACAGTGTAAGCTCCAAAGACACTGAAGGGCTGGTTGGACTGCATTAGTTTTACAGACGTAGCTGATAAACTGAGCACTACAGCTGAATATTTATCAACTATGTCACTACTCAAGATAAGGATGACAACAGCGAGTTTTGTCTAAGGCTGGATCTTTTTACCACTCTATTAAAATGATTTTAGGTGTCATTGGTAGAAACTGATGCCGTGGGAGACGCTGCTTGTGTATCTTTGTGTCTGCAGCTGAGAGTTCGGCAAAGGAAAAACAACAGGTGAAGAAATGCTGATGCTGAGCCAAAGTCATCGAGAGCAGAAGGCAAACCAGGTCAGACAGATGGTGCTGCTCCACAAAACCCCACCAATCAGGTGACCGAACTGCAGCCCAAGCAAACCTATTATGCCATCAGCTATCAACATCTAAGAGATTTTTTTAAAAAAGAAAAAAGATTCAAAGGATGATCCGTCAGACTCCATCTGTTTTTTTATTGTGTCATTTTATCCAGCACTGCAGGCGCTTTATGGGCTTTGATTAAATATTCATGCTGGAATATCATTATGTCAATCAAGACGCACTGAGAGAGCTGCTTCTGATGGGAGTCAGACAAATTCACACTGGGGTAAATGAGTAAAGCTAATATGTACGTGAAGTTTTATACTATATTACAAAACGATTTCCCTCCTCTCACTCTCTGTTGCACAAACCGAGGATGCCGACTGAAGAAAAACTGCCAAAGTGGTCAAAAAGGAGCAGTGGTTTCCTGCAGCACTCCTCTTTCTAATACTACACACCTTTTTTCCTTTTAACGTGCTAATACACACACACTTTGAAGTATGTGTTGATACTATCAGTGCTGGTGTTTCTTATAGTTTGTTAAGGCTCTTTAAAAATGAAGCCATGGGCCTTTGGTGTCAGACAAGTAAAAGGTCACTTTGGATGAAGATGGCACGAGACATGAGTGCATCTTAATGATGGTGACAAATGAGATTAATCAGTCTGCTCAGAGATGCTGAAGAATTAATGCTGTGCATAAATCCATCTGTTTCTAAACATGTTCTTAGGCGAGCGAGCGTCAGCTGGGTCACAGTGAGCGACTGAAGGAGATGAGGGAAATGGCGACAGTCCATGAGCGCCAACTGGCCGTGATACGTGCTCATAACCAGCAGTTGGAGCAGTATAGAGATGGTGTGGAGGAATAAAATACCAGAAGTTGCTCGAGACTGGTTATATCGTTACATTATCAACATACAGAAAGTAACATGCAAAGATTTAAAGTATCATGTCACATTTGACCTCTGACCTCTCTGTCAAGGTCAATAAATTGATCTGAAAATCAAAGTTATAAAAACTATAGAGCTATTTAAAACTAAAATTAGCACAAAAAGAAAGGAAATTTGTGTTTGATGGATTGTTTCTTGTAACAATGTTTATTGGCTATGAGTCGTTTGCTGTTGGAAAGCCTGTTTATTTCCCCTTAAATGGAGCCACATTTGTAACGTGGGTTGAGCAGCAGAGTTGAATATGGGGGTTGCGTCCATGAAAAACGTGCCAGATCCTCTCTGGCAATGTCAGACAGCTTATTCTTTGTTGTGTTGTTTATTAAATTGTATCATTAAAGAAATATAGAGATATTGGCCATTGAAGTACTGTATATATTTAGTTAACAAGCACAGGCCTCAGTAGCATGTGGAAGAACCACACAGAGCCACAGCAACCGGGCACCTGCTCCTCATGCTGGTCATCAGCTCAGTCGCATACTGGTGTCATCCCATTCTTCGACCAGCAATTGTCGCCAGGTCAGCCAGTGTGGCTCTGGCAAAAACGGATGATCTGATATCCTCGTGTTGGTGTTGTCCCCAGACCATCATGAAAATGTTGTTCCAGGTTCAACATTGCAAGTGACCAATCACATTGTTGTGACGTTATTCTTTTGCGCGCCAAGCCATTCGTGCATTTATGAAATTCCAATGTTGCAAGGACAATATCAATTCTGCTTACTGTTTATTAAAGGGTTAGGGTTAGGGTCAGGGTCCGTTGATCGACGGACAGAGGCGGTTTCTCGCAGTTTAAGTACAGTTTTTTGTTTTACGCCGGTTTTTCCCGAAGTCGCAAAAGTATGACGTCACAACATTCTGATTGGTCACTTGCAATGTTGATCCTGGAACAACATTTTCATGATGATCTGGGAACAACACCAACACGAGGATATCAGATCGAGCGGCAAAAACGGCACATCCAAACTGATCCCACAAAGGTTCAAAGGGGTTGAGGGCAGAACTGCAGACTGGCCACTCTGTCCTCTCACTCCCAAAAACTGGCGGTAGTCTCTGATAAATCCCACTCATGGAGAACAGCATTTGGTTCCAGGTTGTGGAGATATGGGATTGCCGTTGGTTGCAGAGTCCCCAATGATGACAAGCCTTGTTTTTTACAGTAAAGCTGCCTCACGCCAGAAGCTGCGGCAATCAGCATAGCAGTCTCTGCGTCTTCTCCACACTGTGACCCTAACATCCAACTAGCATAGACAGAATGTGGACTCATCACTGAAGATAACGTTGCTCCATATGGGACCAGAGATTGGCTGTGTGAAGTTGGTTCCAGATCGCAACTCCAACTTGGTTTTGCAGAACAC
The DNA here is from genome assembly GCF_057381915.1 of Diplotaxodon limnothrissa. NCBI lineage: Eukaryota > Metazoa > Chordata > Actinopteri > Cichliformes > Cichlidae > Diplotaxodon > Diplotaxodon limnothrissa. The sequence continues at coordinate 9,001,585 of NC_140612.1, read as the reverse complement.
CAGCTTGAAGTTGGTTTATGACATGAACCTTATCCAGATCAGTCAAATGTTACATGCTTGGAGCACTCACCTACTGATCGCTGTAGCAGGGTCGATGCTCACAGGTGGTGCTAATCAAGCACCTGACTGTCAGCACTTGGGGTAACAGGGTATCTTTCCAGCAACTTATTTAATCGTTTTTTCTTTAAAATACTGAAAGAAAAACAAAACAAAAAATTTAAATGTATTTAATTATTTCCCATTGATGATAAATGATAGATAATATAGATGTTAATAAGGTGATAGATAACACAAAGTGATGGACTGGGATGAAATCTACAGCATTTCAGCTGGTAACAAAATTTACTTGATATGTGTTAGTCTGAGCAGGGACATATTCACGGTATTCAAACATAACTCACTGCTCATATTGTATTTTTCACACAAGAGGCATATTCTTTGTAGCTAGAATATTTTTTCTAGCTACTGGATGAGTCAAAGCATCAATTATGTATTTCATTAGGGGGTAGTCCCTCATTGTGGTGTCTGTGGTAGTCTAAATTAAATTTAGTAGGGTGGATTCTGGCTGGGAAACCTTTGATAAATGGCACAGCATTGTCTAATTTCAATGATCTGTTACAGTGCTTTTGTTCTTGTTTTGTTTTTTGAGTGTGCAAGAGGACTCTGCATCTGCCAATCGACCAATTACCCTCCAGCATAAAAACATGCATCATGACACCTAAAATTCTTCTGTGGAAACCATTTTCCTCCATTTCTCTTGCTTTAAAAACAAAACAAAACGTGTGAATATGAATTAGCTTTCTTTTTATGAGGTTAAACCATGTTTGTGCTGCAGAGCCCCGCAGCAGGCAGGTCAGATCCAGCCACTGTGGTACAGATGATTGATCTGCAGGCAAACACCCAAAGCCTGGAGAGAAATCAACCACCACCAGCAAGCAGCTGCCACCGCCATGGCCAGAAAGAAGACTAAGAATCAGAGTGATCACGAAGAGAAAATATGTAGTGCTCATCACTGTGTAACCCTCTGTCAACACAGCTGTGCTCAGTGAAGCCTCAATGAAGTTTACTCAGCTTGATTTTTCCACTCTAAAAAGTGATTTACTCTTTGAAGTTTATGGAGATCAGATTCTGGTCCAACATTTGTTTCCTGTGATTAGTTCTAACACCCCAAAAACAGGGATAAATTAGAGTTGTGTATAGAGGCAACAAAGAATATAACTGAGATATTGGTTTAGGTTGCGGGATCCAGTGAGCCAAAAAGAAAAAGCATTGCCATGGAGGTGGAGCGGTTTTTGCAATACAATTCTGCAAAATCTGTTCTTGGGTAGTTCTTTGAGGTACAGAGCAAAATACATGCACTTTCCTTAATATTTACTGCAGTGTTATGTGCCAGTTTTTGGAAGGGAATTACCAAGTACCAGGTGTTAGCATGATTATATCAACTCGAGGGAATGTTTTGAAACTACAGGACTGGACAAAGAGCCACACTGTTAAGATATTTTAGTGCTACAGGGACATGATTAGAGTGATAAAAGTGCTGCTGAAATTAGTCACAGAAATACATATCTTGCTTAGTTACAGCCACCTTGTGTCCGTGTGTTCTACAGCTCCAATGACTGAGACCGAGCTTGTGTTGATTTAAAGGGTCAAGCTTCATCAGGTTGCCAGTTTGCAGGCCAAGACCGAGAGAAGGAAAAAAAGGAAAGAAACTCGCAAGCCCAGGATGCCACCTCCTCTATCTCCGCTTCAGCAAAAAGAACTCCATTTATACACCCGTTTCAGTTAAGATTTCTAAAAGATCCAAAAGACAAAGATGTGTCATTCAGGACAGTTTTAAGTACTAAACTTCACTTTATTGCTGGTGATTTTCTGTGACGAGAATTCATAAACTCTGTTTGGTACCCAAAGAGCATATTATATGTTGCCATCATAAGCCATCACAAATCATGATTTGTTGTTTTTGTAATGCTCTGAGACTTGTAGTTTTTTTAATGACTGAATATAACCTGTAGAGCACTTCAGCAGGCTTCAGATGAGCCAAGAACAATCGGGCCGTTGGTGTTTATCTAAAAAGAAATATGATTAAAACAGTAACTCGTCCTGAGTTTAATTCATGTGTAAAGATAAAATGTTAAGACTTGCACACCTGCAGGGGTACTCAAATTTCAGGAAACTGCATCCAGCACCTGGCACAGATTGCTATTAATGGGTGCTGATTATACATGTCCCAAATTAATCTTGAAAATAGCATGTTTCTTTTACTCGTAAGAACAGTTTCACTCCAATTTGGAATCATTAATAAACACTCCTGTCTGTCCTCAAAGCTCCACAGCAGCCACTAGAGGGTGCCAGTGCACAGTTTGTGCCAATAAGTATTGCCCAGCTAAAAAGCAGTAGCATATATTCATTAAGTGTTCAGTCCTCAGTTTCAAGTTGCAGACTCTTTGTTTAGGTACATGGTGAAGCAAGTAATACTTCAACTCATCATTTGTCTCCTTATAAACTTAAGGTGAAAAAAACAAACAAAAACATGGAGCACATTTGGTGTATTTGGTCAATAGCAGAGACATGCAGTGTGGAAATGCCTAATAATTGCAGCAGTGGCAAAATATAAATATGCAGTTTTTATAGGTTAGGATGGCTCTTCATGTTTGAATTTGATGCCACAGTCCTTCACCTAACATACCAGGCCAGTCAGGAGCTGAAAGACATGGCCATACAGAAAGCACCCCTTCTTATCTGCATTGATTCAACTTCTGTCTTACTTTACTCTCATAGGGAGGCCTTCCAATAATATGTAGGGTGGTGAAAGATTCTGTGAAAATGGTTCTTTACATAATTTATACAGTCCAAAAGTTGTTTTGGACATCTGCTCATAAGTGCATAGATGGTTTCATGTGAAATAATTGGAAGGGACTACAGGTGTGACATCAATGGACTGAAGAAATCAATATTGCATAGTTACATCTGCAGATTCTTTATTTTTACTACAAGTATACAAAAACTTGACAGACAAATCTATGAAAATGGATCTTATTTACAGAAACAAGAGTGCTGAAAGGTGTATAGGGGCTGGACAGGCATGACGTGCTGGTTTCTGAGCTCAGTAAAGAGGTGAAGACTGTCACGCCGGGGACTCGACAGATGCAGACTGGGTGGCAGACTAGAAGGAAAAAAACAAACAAAAACAAAACAAACCAAACACTGCAATTAGTGAATGTTAACATAAGAGGCGACAAATGAGTGAAGAATTTTAAACCTGCAGGTTTGTCAGATATTCACTTGTTCCATTTGGTAAACTTTCACAGAAAGCATGAATTTTACTTTTTCAAAATTGCCTTCAGCTACAGCAAGATTGATGCTGTGTAGTTCAAGTGGATAAATCATTCAAAGACCGAGAAAACCTCCTTCACTACAACTCAATTAAGGACCCACTCCAAGTTCTCGCATGCGTCCAGTTTTAACCTTTATGAAACTAAGGAGTCTTCTTGTTCCACCAGAAACCACATTTAGGTATGGACTCCTGGCCACCAGCCAGCTACAGCAGTAGTATCACAGGGCAATCCTGCTTCAGAAGGTAAGAGATAAGCCTATCACTCGCCTCCTGCGATTTCCCCTCCTGGACTCCATTGCCGTTGCTGGCACTAGAGTCACCGCTGCCATTAACTGTGGCTTCCTGTTTCGCTTGTTTAGCATCAGTGTCCTTTACTGGGCTCTCGTCCTCTGGTTTCCTCTGTGCAGAAACAAAACCAGGACAGGGAGGAAGAGAAGACTGAAGGCTTCTGTACACAAACCGAAATTGAAGTGATCCATTACCAGTCATTAGGAAAATAATAACTTAATGAACCATGCACACAAGCCACACCAAATCAAAGCTTAATTTCAAGCATAAAGTCCCATCTACATGCGCACACAGCTCTGGTTAGGAGCCACACCACACAGGCTTGCCACTGATCTGCAGAAAAATCTAAAAATGAATTTTACAACTGCAACCAGCAAAGACAGACCTCACAACAAAGACAAGCAGCACATGCCACAGCTTCAATGCACTGATTGAACCCAGTACAATTCCACGCTGAAGGTTTATTCCTTCACAGATTAAATGATTGGCATGAGAAAAAGCAAAGTCCATTTTTCCTCTTCACTGAGAAGAAGCCAAAGGGGGGTGGGAGACATATTAGAGAGCCTCACCTTTTTCCTGACGAGGTGAGAGATGTCAGAGACCGCTTTGGAAGATGAGGAACTCTCAGTTTTAACTGGAACCTAGAATACACAAGTTTGAATCCCACCAAATAAGTAACACAGGTGGCAAAATGCTTTATTTAGCATGTGGCACCATACAGTACCCTTACCTGACTGGTTGTTGCAAAAGCTGCCGATGAAGTGCTGCCATTTTCACAAAGGAATGCTGATGAAGTTGATGCACCACCCTGAAAGAGGAGAGCCAAATACAATTCAAGACTACTGAACTAGTAAACCCAGGTGCAAATTTCACCATCCTATGTACCCACTAGTGTCTGCTGGATGGCCTGTGAGGCAGCACTGGCTGTTTTCTGGCTTTCCTTGGCATCCTCCACTTTTTCCCGGATGTCAGGCAAAAGCAGCTTTAGCTCATCCAGCTCAGTTTTCTCCTCTGCTGCTCCATCTGCGCCTTCGGCTGCATCGATCACCTCCTGCAGCATGGCTGTACCAACAACCAGATCAGAAAGTCACAACATGGAAGACAACACAATTACAGCCTTCTGGGACCGTTTATGTTTTGGTGTTCAGTGGGTGTCGTGTCCTCTCCCAAAGAGATGCAGTGCTATTCATACCTACAAATCACAATCATTATTTGGATTTCATATATTAAGTGCAAAAAATAAAATATTCAGTTGAGGGGAGGAGTAAATTCTTACCCAAACGGGTCTCAATGACCTTTATGGAGCTGTTGTAGTGCTGGATGGCCTGGCTGTACTGATCCATATAGCAGAGCGTAGTAGCAACATGGTAGTGGGTCTCAGCCAACAGACGAATGTGGGGAGGCAAGTATTTCAGCTGCAGGGCAAGACACTCCTGGAAGTCATCAAGTGCCTGAGGATAGTTACCTATGGGTGGGAGTGACAAGCAGTGAGATTTGGGCATTGGAGACTGTAAGGGCAGTAAGTCTACATCTTGCAGGAGCAGCAGCATACCTGATTCAGCACTGACTTCTCCAAGTTTCAGATATGCCTGGGCTGCCATTAGCTGATCCTCTGTGCTTTCCTTTCTGTGCAGAAGTAGCTTTAAAATTGTAAGCTGGCCTCAGGCTGTCACATAACAGTCAATGCAGTCTAACCACCCATTTAACCATGCAAGCGCAAATGTTCATACACATTTAACCAAATCATTCCATACCTTTTGTAGATGACTTTAGCTACTTCTAGCATTTCCCATGCCAACTGCAAATTCCCAACTTCCTCTTCTTCCTGAAAGGAGGGCGGGAGCTGTGTTGGTCAATAGCCACTAACACCCAATCATGACATTTACAGTACAAACTACTTCAGGCACCTGATATCTGCATTTGTAGGAAAAAGTTTTTCAATTCTTAAGTTAAAATCCAGAAGAATTAAGATCTTTGTGATCATAATGTCATAGTAAAGAAACACGTAGCTACACTGCTTGCAAATTATTTACTTCATTGCACAGTTCTATAGGAACTCGCCTTATCTTGTCCATTTTTCTCTCCATCATCATCATCATCATCATCGTCGTCATCATCATCTGTTGAAGCAAAATTATACAAGTTCTAAACATCGCCTCATGTATTAAAGTCAGAAACGTGCACCACAGATTTGTGCCTGCATTTCCACCCTTCACCACTGCGACACCTGCTGAAGTGGACCGTTTAAATATCAACTGTGCACCCATCCACACACCAGAAGGTGCTCTTTGACTCAAGCTCTACTACCCTCCGTTTCCTCTTTGTCCTCATCACATCCTCTCACTGGTTTCACCCCAGTCCCATTGCCAGTCTGCTCTTCTGAACTGTCAGCCTTCTGTTCAATCTCAGTTTCTTTTCCAAGTGATCCTTCCCGCACACTTTTCACAGAAGAAACTCCATCCATCTCAGTTTCCTGAGATAAGCTCTTCTCATCCCCAGTCACAGGAGAATGTGGATCCTCAGCCTTTTCCTTCTCTGCCATTGCGTCATATACCTGCTGTCGCAGCTCATCTCTTGTTTTTTCTGCACCAGAGTGGCACATATAACTTGAGCTTTCAGATAATGATTTATAAATAACCAAGCTGATTCTACTGACGATTTCGCCAGAGCGCTTTTCTGGCAGAAGGGATTGTAGTAAGACACTGATATGTAAAATAAAGTCTAAAAAAAATTTAAAAAGCCCAGTAACTGGAAATCTAGTACTAAATGTAAACAAAGGCAGTTTTAGGTCCCATCTTTCATTACATATAATCTTACTACACATGCTAAAATTATCTGTGCGCTTAAAAAAAAATCTGCAGCACCTAAATACTGACCATCAAGGTTGTCTGGACTCTCAACATTTAAGCTGCTGGGCTGCTCCTCTTCCTCTGGGACTCCCTCCAGGGCATTGCCAAGGACACTGTTCTCCATCCTATTTATATGAAAAACAAAACAACCCAACATAGACAATATTGCTGAAGTCAAAAATAGGTGCAGTTCATGAAGGAACCAATAGAATTCGTGTCCAAAAGCTGTCACTATGAACAGTTCTTGTAGGCTAAGAAGCAAACATTATTCCTTTGAAATAATGCTGTGTCAACAACAACAAAAAAAAGTTTTAAATAATTTTTTTTTTTTTAAGTATTATTTTCACAGGTGCAGCTTTTAGGGAGTATGTTTAAGATAAGAAATTTGACAAACCTAGCAAGTTCCAACAGAGATTTCCCACAAAGGAAGAAGGCCTCGCCACACTCATCTGCAGTGTCCCCATATTTTTCAGCCCTAGATGGAGAAATGTATTTGTTGTTTTGTTTGTTTTTTTATTAAATAAAATTGTAATCCAATGTAGTGAGGTAGTTATGAAGCTAAAGTAAAATTTAATCCTTTGAAATAATACATTAAAATACTTTACTCCATTTGGAAAAATATATTACAGAAATCTATCCATTTCAGCAGGAAAAGAAAAATCCATAATCAAGTTTCAATTTCTAACTGTACAGTGACAGCACTAGTGTTTCACATCAAGTCTTACTCACAGCATGCTACAGGCCTCCTGGAAAACATTGACAGCAGAAACAACATCCCCCATCACCAGATGCCTTTTCCCTGTGCCAATCAGTTTCTTTGCCTCCTCCAGAACTTCAACTGAGCTACAAAAGGAACAGAAAACTCGCGTTAGTTATACTGACTAACTGTTAGACTAAGTGACTAACAGTTGCGGAACAATTTGCCATTAAACTGGATACTCACCTGCCTGCTGCAGCAGCTGTCGATGAGCATGGCTTCTCCTCTGCACTGCAATAGTTTAAACTTAAGTTCAGTCAATGCTTATGCAAGTTACCTGATTCTGAAGTACAGAGTCCACGCTCCAAACTTTCACTACTCAGTAAATGCCCGAAGATAGCTACGCCTCATTGCTGTTAGCATCGTGCAGTTGTTAGCCAACTAGCTTAACAGTATGAGGGCAGAGTTATGTTATCAACGTGTGCAGCTGCCGTGAAGTACTGCTAAGCACGCAGTTGTTTTTTTTGTAGAGTATCACTTTCTGGAGATATCGTTAAAATAGCTTATATCCAACACCTATCATCAAGGTTTGCCTACGTTCTCCGCGTAATTCAGCTAAGGGCTAGCAAGCTGTGTTTTCCCTGCATACGTTATTGTGGACCTGAGTGAAAAATGACAAACGACTCTTACCTCTCAGAGCTCGACGCGACGGACGTTTCCTCTGGCATATCTTCAGAAAGGCAGTAAAGACGCCGGAAAAGGACAATAAACAACGGTCTGTTATTCCGCGAATAAAGTACAGACAGACCCTATAGGACAGCCTTTGTTGGCGCGCTTAAATAGAGAAAAGAAGGATTTCTATTTCCGCTTAACTTGGAACGCGGGAGATTGGATTTAAAGGGGCCGTAGCAACTATCGTGATGCGTTTAGGGTCCATAGGAAAGACAATTGTTAAGGTTAAAATGAGCGTACGAAACACTACGACACGTTGGCATTAGAAATAATAGTAGTACTGCTATTACAGTTAATAATAAGGGACTGGGCGAGGGTGGTAACATTTTAAAGTTATAATTAGAAATTGTAATGGCTGTACAATTAATTACATGTCATGAATAAAAATGTCCTTATCAGGTACATTAAGAGACTTTAGCCATATACAGTTACAAGTTGGCTCGCTAACACAGCCACAACCTACATTTGTCAAAATAAATGTAGGACAATGCAAGGTTACTTCTAATACGACATGTAGTACTGGTTATCCTTTACCATAGACGTGTGTATACATCTACTCGAATCTCAACCTTTTAAATAAATTGTGAAACTAGGGCTGATTGTGATTCTTTTGTATGTTTTGGTATCGCAGCTTCTCGTGTGGCCTCGTTGGCGCAGTAGGCAGCGCGTCAGTCTCATAATCTGAAGGTCGTGAGTTCGAGCCTCACACGGGGCACTGTTTTTTCGTCGTTTTTGAATGCTTTTTCCCTTCTTGCCGTTTGTTTCTTAAAAGATTAGTCGTCACACTAGTAAAACGGAAAGAAACAATAACAAGAATTTAACATATATTCAGGAAACTTAAGATTAAAGGTTTCCCTCTTCATTTAGTCAAAATACAAATTAAAACTGTTAAAAGCAGTAATGTTAGCCTCTTCAGAGTCGACGGTTGATTTTTCCTAGTAAAATTAGCAGTAACACGTGTGAAGTGTACAGCGAGTTTTTTTAGACCATTTTTTTCACCGATCAAGATATGGAGCTGAATGACAGAAAAAAATGAGACATCTGAATGGCATTGCTTAATACCAAGTCCTGTATTACAGAGAATGTAAGCTGACGGGATACAGTATATATTTTCTATGTATAGTTTATGCAATTGTCAGATAGCTCAATATCTGCTTTAATCAGAGCCTTTTTCGGCTGTTAGACCCAAAGTTCTCAGCAGGTGGCGCCCATGCTCTACTTTTAAATCCCATTTTCTTCTTCACTTCATTCGACTGCTCTCAGAAATTCATTGAATTGAATGCATCTTATTTATAGAAACGCCAGCTGTGCAATGTGCCACATATAACCACAATAAAAAATAAATAAATTTTTAAAAAGTAATAAAAAAGCAAGTGGACCCTGGAAATGAGCAAAATGTGAGAAAACTTTTTAAAAACCAATTATTCCGTTAAAGCACGCCAAGTTAAAGTGGCTTTTTCCTTAAGTGCTTTATGGCAACCACAGAAACAATGTTTGGAAGCATTGGGCCGCTCATGCCAGTAATTAAGTAATTGAAGTAAAGCGAGAGAGGGAGTCGACGAGCGGGAGGAGGGCGCTGAGCCTGACACTGGGCTGCAGACAGACTTAGTGGCTGCAGATGAAGTTTCTGGTCACACTGCACGGTGCGACTTTCAGGAATTCATAATAACCGTCCAGATTTTCTAACTTCCCTCTGACATGTTGCGATGTTCCGTGCAGCCTTTCAAAACGTGGACTTGTTTTGGGTAATTTTGCTGTGTTTTGTTCTTCTACCGGAGGCTGGCGGTAGATCAGCCGATGCAGACAGCTGTCATGAGGTGAAGACAGCCTACATGATGCGCCAAATAGGCCCGGTGGAGCTGGTGCCAGACAGACCGGGACCAGGTCAGTCAGTCAATCCCTTTGGAACTATTATATTTAGCAAACTTTACTTGGATTTATTAAAATATTATACTTTAATTTAGAAAGACATGATATATAAAAACTTTTCCAGCTTTTTATAAATGAGGCCAGAGCAGAGCTTTGTTTGCCTGCATGCATCAGTGGAAAGAACCTAATAATTAAGTAATCTGTCTTGATACAGCCTAACATTGATTGGCTGTTTTATTGCTGTTAGACTTATGATTGAACACGTGAATACAGCGTGAATAAAACTTAGCCAAAATGGTTATGACCACTATGAGGGGCCGCATTTTAAATAGGGAGGATCATCTCTGTAGACAACCCTTTAATGTGAGAGAGAAATGAAAGTTTGCTGAGAAATGAATAAATGAATAAAGTCCTCTCGGGAGGACTTGCATCACCTATTTGTTTTCTAAATATAAATTCCCTTTTAAATTCTTGTGTGTGTGTGTGTGTGTGTGTGTGTGTGTGTGTGTGTGTGTGTGTGTGTGTGTGTGTGTGTGTGTGTGTGTGTGTGTCCGCGCACGCGTATTATACCATTCACATTTTATGACATTCCCATGTGTGCTATCTTCGTCACTAAGATTTCTCCAAGAAAACGCAAAGTGTGATCTGGCAATCAACATTGTTATAGACATATTAACTTATGCTTTGACCATTTATAAGCCTCACCTAAAAGCTGTACTTGTCTTTACTATGAAAGTGTTACTTGCTGGTTACCACTGGTTAATAACACAGTAATTACTATTTATAGGTATTTTGCAGAAAATGTCTGTGCAAAGGTGCTTCTTCTTCTTGTTCAGTGATCTGGTGTGACCCTGAATAGATTAGCTTGAGGAAGATGTCAGTCACATGTGCCAGCATGAAGGCACAACCGACCAGGCTTGTCAGTGATCTTTGCTTCCACATCCTAAACTTCAAATTTCAGCTGAACTGTCCACTAAAAGTATTTGCCCTTAAATGCCCATAGTTCAATTTGAAAATAATGCATTTTAAAAAGAGCTTAAAACAGCATAAAGATCCACTTACTGCAAATTTGTGAAGGTTCCACCTTTTGATCTGTGTGACACTAAACTGCATCTACAGGTGAGTGCAGTGCAGCTCAAAGCGCTGAAAATTTATCAACAAGCAGACCTTGTATTACGACTAGAACATAAGTCAGCACGGTTTGCTGAATCATGCCTGCTCAGTCCGTTCTGGTGTGGTTATTTGTTGGGGCAGTTTCAAATCTTGTTGCAAAGGTGAAAGAGATCAATACTGGATGCATGCAGCTTCAAACTTACCTGCTGTTCAAAAAGCAAACCCTGAATGCAACACTACCAAAATTCTTCTATTATCAGCCTGTGAATGACCCAAGGTTTGGCACTGTTTTGTTATTTGTGTGTGAGCGTGTTTGTGCGCTGCATACAGTCCATTCCCCTCATCTCTCTCTACCCCTTGATCTCAGTCAGCTGCTTGACAGCTTGGTTTACAGTAGTCTGTCAAAGTTAGACTGCTCCTAGTCACACACACACGCACATGCATACACACACTCACACACACACACACACAAATGCACAAACATTGGTGTGAGTGGTGAAGTTTCACTCGCTGCTCATGTCATCATGTCACCTCCCACCAGGCCCGTTGTGCAAAGCATTTTTGAGGTCACAAAGTTCTGTGCACCACATACTTTTAAATTCTAAATAACCGATTGGATTTACTAATCGACTGGCTAATAAAGTTTGTTGATGATAAAATGTGGACAAAATATAGACCTTTAGTTAGTAGCAGAAAGTTCCTGAGCTAAGCCCCAAATCATTCTCTGTCTTTCACATATGTTCATATTTATATGAACAATAAGAAATTTGCAAACTGCTGAAGTAGTATAGTAGGTCGAGTGTTGAACGATTTTCTGTGACCTAATAAGCCCTGGACCTGGTATCCAGGCCTTTTTTTTTAAGGTATATAATTCCTTTGTCTTTCAGATGAGTCTCTCCGAGTGTGTGTCCACCCTGGGCCCAGCTGCTGTACCAGTAAGATGGAGGACAGCTACATGGCAGCTGTTCGCAGTGAAACACAGCAGAAGATGCGATCTTACAGTTTCGAACTCAAGTACCTGATTGCTGGACACATCAAGGCGTACCAAGGTGAGGGAGGGATATTGAATTGAGTTCATACAATTAAAATAATTCTTAAACTATACTGATTTCTCCTTTTTAACTCAATTTCAATTACATTTTATTGAAATAGCTCCAAATCACAAAAACTGTTGCCTTGCAACACTTGCATTAGTGAAGACAAAACTAGTGTTGGAGAACGGTGTAGCTGGAGGATCTGTACGGTCATGAAAAAGAACGTTTTTACAGGACTCTATGCAGTCCTGACAAACTGTGAAAAACAAAGCACACTCTTACTGCTTCCATAGAAATTAAGAGTGCAAGTAGCAGCCAGGTCCTGCTAATCAAATGCACTTTAACTGATCAGCAGCAAGTGTTGGGCACCTCAATAAAAGCAGAAGTTCGTTGGTCTTGAGCATTCAAGCGTGTATAAATAAAATGCCACGGTCTTGTGGATGTCTCAGCAAATTCACCCCTTGTTTAAGGAAGCTCCAAAAATGCAAGAGCTACATCTCAGTTGGCATTTAAAATTTTAAAGTTTATGACAGTAAAATCAGAAAAAAACTGAGCAAGTGTGGCTTGTCTGGAAGGTTTGCCAGGAGAAAGCATTTTATCTCCAAAAAAGAGCATGGCAGCACAGTTTAACTTCACAAAATTGCATCTGAACAAACCACAAGACTTCTGGGATAAGACCAAAGTGATGGAAAACAAAAACATATGAACACAAACGCCTCATACCAACCAAACACAGTGGTGGAGGGGTAATTATTTGGGTTTGTTTTTCAGCAACAGGACCTTCTCTGTATACAAACCTATCCTGGAGTCAAATGTGAGGCCATCTGTTCAACAGCTTAGGTTTGGCGGCCTAAATGAGGTCATGCAAAAGGACAATGATCCCAAACAACAGAACGACTAAAAAAGAAAAGATTTCAGGTGTTGTAATGGCCTTGTCAAAATCCAGACCTCAACCTGATAGAAACACCGTGGTACCTTGAGAGAGCTGCGCACGAATGAATGCCCAATCCTCAATGAACTGAAGCAACCTTGTAAACAAAGAGAGACCAAACCTCATCCACAATAATGTGAGAGACTGATAAAGTCGTACTGGAGTGATTACTTTAAGTTATTGCTGCTGAAAGTGGTTTTATAGCTATTGGATCATGGGGTGCACTTAGTTTCACAGGAATGCATAGAGTCCTGAGAAAACTTTATTATTGGATTAGATTAGATTAGATAGAACTTTATTAATCCCTCGGGTGGGTTCCTCTGGGAAATTCGATTTCCAAAAAAGCACAGCACCGACAGAAGTTACAGAGTTACAGAATATTATATATATATATATATATATATATATAATACACACACACACACACACACACACACACACACACACACACACACACACACACACACACACACACACACACACACACATATATATATAAATACAGAGACAATATAAATAAAATATACGAAGGGGATAAATAGAATAAATAGGAATAAAAATAAAAATACAAGTGAATTGCACATTTCAAGTATTGAGTCTATTGCACCGTTGACTATTTACAAAAGTATTGCACAAAAGGTATTGTACAGTGAGGTGAAGAGGCACTACAGCTTAGTTGTTCCCCCCTCCTTTGTCCTCCTGTTTCCCCTCCCTCTCCCCTCCAGGGAGGAGTTAAACAGTCTGATGGCGTGTGGGACAAAGGAGTTTTTAAGTCTGTTAGTTCTTGTCTTTGGGAGAAGCAACCTGTCACTGAACAGACTCTTCTGATTGTTTATGTCCGTGTGCAGAGGATGTCTGGCATTGTCCATGATGTCCATCAGTTTCTTTAATGTCCTTTTCTCTGCCACTGTCACCAGAGTGTCCAGCTTCATGCCGACCACAGAGCTAGCCCTCCTGATCAGTTTCTCCAGCCTGGATGAGTCCTTCTTTGCTGTGCTGCTCCCCCAGCACACCACAGCATAGAAAAGTACTCCAGCAACCACCGACTGGTAAAACATCCTCAGGAGCTTCCTGCAGATGTTAAAAGACCTCAGCCTCCTGAGGAAGTACAGTCGGCTTTGGGCTTTTTTATACAGGTGCTCTGTGTTGCATGACCAGTCCAGTTTATTGTCCACCCACAGCCCGAGGTACTTGTACTTGTTGACCACCTCCACCTCCTCCCCCTCTATCTGAACCGGCAGTGGACCTGCTCTAGACCTCCCGAAGTCCACAACCAGTTCCTTAGTCTTTGAGGTGTTGAGTTGCAGGTGGTTTGTGTGACTCCATGCGACAAAGTTCCTCACCAGACTTCTGTACTCCTCTTCCTGATCATCCCAGATACACCCCATGATGGCTGTGTCGTCTGCAAACTTCTGAATGTGGCATAATTCAGAGTTGTAGCAGAAGTCAGAGGTGTACAGGGTGAAGAGAAGAGGGGACAGCACAGTTCCCTGTGATGACTGTACATATCCAACTTATTTTAAGACTAAACCTAAGGACTAAAACTCCCCTCACATGTGAATTAAATTATCAGCTTCCCATTGCTTTGTAGCTGACAGTCGATCTCTAGTGCTTATTGCAATCACACTGATTGCACATGAATCCATCATGTGTTTTCTTTGCTCCTTCTGGTAGTTGCCTCAACTGCTCGCCTCAAACTTGAGAGTAGTTATATTCACAACTTTCCATTGCTTGTGGTTATTTGCCTGTCATCGCTACAAAGTATAAATGTCCACAATAAAAATCTGAAAAATATTTCCACATTAAGGATAATACATCTTGCAGTATTTAGCTACACCCCTCCTTCAGCATGAAGCCCAGGTTCATTCATTCTCTCCTCGATTCATGACTGACAAGCACAAATAAAGGGCCTCCACCAAAGCGACTTTAATAGCAGTCGTGATTTTGATGTTTTAACAAGTCTGTCGAGAGCCCGTACCCCCCTCTGCCATTCTCACTTTGTGCGTTCATCACAAAATAGCTAGTCTGTGTCAGGGTGGTGGTGTGAGGCCAGTTTATTTTGTGAGGCGCCGCAGTGGCTAGCCAAACAAACAACTGATGTTCGATTGAGTCTTTGAGAGAGCAAACTCTCAGAGGGAGCAGCGGAAAACTTTGTTACAACTCTCTGCTCTCTTTCTCCGTCTGTCTGTCTCTGTCGCTGCAATAATCAGGTTTTGTTCTTGGCCAATGAGAGAGCGAGAGACGAAGAATGTTTACATTCAGTACGTATCCGCGGCAAAGTGTTGTTGCTGTGGGCAACAGCCGGTCTCTAACGGCCTGCTCTGAATAGGAGGAAGAATACTCTGCTTGTCCACTTGTCTCTCACTGCTATTCACCGTTTTGTGTAAGCATGTGTGTGCATGTGTGCGTGTGTGTGTGTGTGCAGGAGGGACCGTGTAGCTTCTATGTGTATGCGCTCATGCATTGTGGTGATAAAGGAGAATGGTAGAACTGATGAAACCCAGCAGACAGACGAGCAAACACCTACCTGTTTTCTTTTTGCTCCATCTCTATCCCCACACCCCAACCCCCTCTACATTTGAATACACCCAGCCTCAGTTTCAACTGGATGGCTGAACCATCCATGGGTAAAATGAATGCCAAACACCAAGAGACAAAGTATGCTGCAACTAGAGCAAATAAGAGAAGACAAGTTTAGTTTGCTGCACAAACCGTCTTCTCATTAATGCCAGGACTTCAGTAGCCCCACAGACCTATCATGTTCTGGAATCACTGTAGTTATCCCAGCACAGTTGGAAATAAATAAGATTCAGAAACATGGAAAAACTGTGGAAAGCAGGCATTCTTTGACAGGGTGGTGAGAAGCGTAGGCTTTATTTAGCCATTCATTGATCTAACTTGGGCTTTATTGGGGTTGTGATTATTAGGATCATTAGACCTGGTGCTTTAATGTGTATATGTCCCATGTGTTTATTTTAAGTGTCAAATGATCTTTTCAGCCACTCTTTTTTGGGGGGTTAACCACAAAATTGGAAAACAGTGTCATGGATGCTTAGGTGTCTGTTGTTTGACAACCTGTTATTCTAAAACTTGTGTAGATACACCCAAACATCTTTATGGACCAATGAGGGATTTTTGTGGTATGTTTTTGGTTAACCAACCCTTTAATTAATTAAGTTCATTTTGCAGGACAGCAGTGTCCCTCAACAGCTGAGCAGAGTCTCAAAGGACCCCCTCTCTTAAGTGCAGTGATTATAGCCCACTGGAGAAACTGAGACATGCCCAGAGCAGTTGTAGTCAGGCTCTATTTACACACTCTGGATTACTTTGGTGTGTGTGTGTCTGTGTGTGTGCATGTGGATATGTGTCTGCATGCTTGCGTGTGTTTCTCCTGGCACTGTAAGACCCTCGTGTCCTGCCATTCACATCGCAGCTGTTGTCCAATCACAGGGGCTAAAAAGCTAATCACATGACCCCACGTGAGCACACTTTGCCATGTCACTTGATGCCCTCTGTATTTGAGTGGCTTTTGCACGCACACACATGCAAGTGAAATGTTCTCACTCAGTGCTTTTGACTAAATAGGCCTGCCACTGCCGCTACGCTGCCTCCAGGCCGTTCAAATGTGTTCATCGCCTTAACTGACCACAGCATATATTGCCGTCACTTGAGGAGTTGGCTGGCTGCGGCTGTGATTGCAAATGACAAAGCTGTTACGATGTGAACTCACGCACACGCACAGAGAGCGACATACACAGTGGCTGAAAGAGTGACTTGTGAAAGTGCGACATAAAAAGGTTTCCCTTATATTCTCTTTCATCCAGTCTCTTTCCTCTCCCTCTCTCTCCGTCTTTATCCGGATGCCTTCACACTGACATCACCCTTTTTACTAGGCAAGTTTCAAAAGTAAAGACACCGTCACACACCGCAGGCGTACGGCCCCTGTAAAAGGGGCAGGGTGGTGTCCTCTTTATTAGCCCATGCCTGACATGGGAAACACAGTGGATCATGAGATTGGGCCCCTCATTATCACCTGACTATAGATAACAGGGTAGTGAAAACGAGCTCAGGGATGAATTAAGTTTGAGCTATTTTTGATGAAGTCAGTTCAAGGACAGTTAGACATGTTCTTTGCAGTTAGAGAAACCTATACCTGCAACATCGTATATTTTGAAATGATGTGAATTTATTTTAGTGTTAAGCCCCCAGAGGCATCCAGTATGGAGGAGTCCAGCCGCAAGAAGACCTAAATAATCGAAGAAGCCAGTGGCAAGTGGAAGATCAGTCTGTAAGCTAAAATAACCCTATAAGGATGTTCCTGTTGGGCCCATGATAAACACAGAATCATGGGCCCAACAGAAACATCTTTATAGAGTTATTTTAGCTTAACTGTTCTGCATATGATTAAAACAAACACTTGACTTTTTTCTTCCCTGATGAGAATGATCACAATAACAACAACTAATTGCTGTATATGAAAAAGCCATCTTACAGAAATGCTGCTGCTTGAATCTTTCTTGGGACAGCAACATGAAGGGTCCTGAAACAGACCACTCGCATATCTAGACAGCTTTGCTAACCCTTATCTTTGATAGCTCCATAGATGTTTGGCTCAGGTGCACACGGCTAATAAATTTAACAAAACAAAAATCTTTCCATCTTTTCTCTCTCTCGTTCCAGAACACTTTGAGATGCTACTTTCTTTTACATCCAATCTGACCAGCACTCTGTTTGACAGTGCCTACTCCGCGCTGGCGTCGGACTGTCGCCCTCTTGTGTTTCAGCTGTTCACTGACATCAAACGGCACCTTTCTGGAGACTCTAATTCCTCCTTGGAGAGTGTTGTGCGTCGATTCTACAATGACCTCTTCCCACTGGTCTATCGCCGCCTGCTCAACCCTGGTATAGGCCAAATGTCAGTCCGTACCTATAACTCCCTTTCAACCAGTCATGATGACTGCTTGCGCATGACACGGCGGGACGTCAGCCCATTTGGACCTCATCCTCGCCTACTCGTCAGCAGCCTGTCACGAGCACTCGGGCCGGGTCGAGCGCTGAGCCGACTGTTGAGACTGGCTGGAGAGGTTGTGAACGCGACCGAGAAGGCGACATTATCCAGAGACTGTTTGCGAGGGTTAGTGAGGATGCAGTATTGTTCCCACTGCAGAGGACTCACACTGATACGGCCCTGTACTGGACTGTGTATCAACATCATGAGAGGATGTCTGGTAAGTTTTTGGAAGTTGACTATTTTAGAAAACCCATCCTTCGCCTATTATTTAGAGCCCCAGTTCGAAAAAAGTTGGTACGCTGCTGGAATGTAAGTAAAACTAAATACCAATGATGCCATATTTTATTCACAACAGAACATCGAGAACATGTCAAGCATGGAAAGTGTGACATTTTACTTTTTCATATTAGCTCAATTTGGTCACACATCTCAAACAATATTGGGCAACAAAAGGCTGTAAAAGTAATTAAACTTAAAGAGAAAACAGCAGGAGGAACTTTTTTTTTGGTAGCTTTTTTCTTTTTGTTGAAAACTTTTTCTCGGATCCAAAAATGTACGTGGTGTTTCATAACTCCACAATCCAGCTTCACATTATATTTTTTATTTTCTTTTATGGCAAATGTGGATTTAACCTCTGTACTTCTAAGTAATGAAGATCCCAAAAGCTTGAGTAGCTCACCAACTATGGAGTGGAAATGATTATCTGATAATCTCAAATGATTATCAGATTACATAAAAACTGATCCAAATGATGATGCATAGTCAATCCAAGATTCCCAACAGTTTACAAACCTAGTGTAAGCCTAATCTTAAACTTAGCAAGGGGGGGTCTGTATATTCTAGATTTAACAGGCAGCCAATGAAGAGAAACTAGTATGGAAAAAAATGGTCTCGCATTCAGTTTAGCTGCTGTTAAACTGAAGGCTTTTCAGGAAGCTTTCAGAAGAGCCTGATAATGATGAGTTATAACAGTCAAGCTTAGAAATAATAAATGCATGAGTTAGTTTTCCAGCATCACCCTGAGGCAGGGTATTTCTATTTTTACAGAAATTGTGCAACTGCAGGAAAGCGTTTGGATTGTTGTAATAAAAGGCAGCTGTCGTTAGTATAATTTATCATAAACTTTTAGTATAACCATTGCACTTTGGGGAATGTGGTGCTCTCTGCTGTGTGTCACCTGGGCATCATGTGCATAGCAATGAAAATTAATGCTGTGCCTTTTAATAATAACACTTAAGGGATGAATGTATAATGTAAATAGAACTAGTCCCAGCACATAACCTTGAAGAACTTTATAATTAACCTTCCACTGTTTCTTTTCCTGTTTCCAATTATAACATAAAATCCCCATTTTTCCTGTTTTCCATTATGTATCCCCTTTAACTCTTGCAATCCGATGTATAGTTTAGAAATGTGTTTGCCACTGGGACTGATTTATAAGCCATTAAGATCATCAGAACCTGAATTAGCCTCAGTACTTTTTCATGTATTGCGTTATTGGTATTGTCCGCCTAATATTGTGTTACACCTATATTTGTCTTATAAATCCTGTTTGATCTGGTGGAATGATATGCGGAAGTATTGTTTCTAAACTTCTGGCTGTAATTGAAGTAAAAAGATTAGAGTCCTGATTCAAAACTGACATGTTTATAATTAAAGCATTCCCATCCTTTGCTATAACTGCGATTGCCATGAGAGTTTCACTGGTCTGAAGGACACAATTAAATGTTTTCAGCGAGAGAGGAGTTAGTGGTTGTTTAAATGAAAATCTATTATTGTTGTTTTGAATTCCCCAAATCCAAATAAACTGGAGTGTGAGGGAGATCCGTTCCCCCAGTTCAGCACAACCCAATTCTCTCAATATCCTTAATCATTTAACATTAAAAAGACATTCAGTCTTAGTGTAGGATAAGTGAGATGTTGAGAAGAAAATATAATCCCTACTTTTAGGATTGAATTCATGCCACACATCACAGATTATTCTGGTGATAAGAAATACCTGATGCATCCTCGTATGGGTTCAACCTTGAGTTAAAGTCACTGACACTTATGACTTTGGTATGGTCTGAGTCTCATAAGTGAGTTTCTTGTATGAAAACTGTCACAGTCTGGCGAGGGCAGACTGTAGGTGTTGGCAAATGGACCCAAACGCAACTCCATAAACTGAACGTGGCGTAGAGTTAACAGAAAATCAGCCGTTTATTGAGGCCAGCAAAAAGGGAGTACAAACAGCAGGACACAGGTGAACACTAAACCATAGCCTAAACTGGGTGAACTAAAGCTAAACATGAAAAACCTTAAACGGGGTGAACTGACATAGAATACTGAAGTGAGGGTATGGACGAGCAGACGACCTGACAAATGACATGCAAAAACAGAGGACTTAAATACACATGAGATGATCAGGGGAAGTGGAGACACATGAGGAAACAGCTGACTAACATGAACCTAATGACAGGAGCAGTGAAGCTAAATACACAGAACCAAGAACACACGACTCCTTCCAAAATAAAACAGGAAACATAATGAAACGCAGACATGACAACCAGAACTTGACAACGTAAGACACAGACATGAAACACATGAAGAGCAGGGGAGACTTAACATGGGTTGGAAACACGAGGGGGGAATTAATAAGAACTAAAATCACCTAGGCATGGTAACAAATGAACTTAGAAAACCTGGAGGGCTTAAACATAAACTATAAACATCAAAATGAACTAAAACTCAAAACACTGGGTCATAAGACCCAGAACCGTGACAGAAAACTATGCAGCTTTGTCCTTTCTCCTTTTATTTCTCTTTACTGGGAATCACCAGATTCTCTGCATTCATCACTTAAACCTTTAATAACCTCACTGCGAGCGATTGCTGTCAGTCCCAGTCAGATTGCAACTGTTTGCAGAAATTGTCTTAAGATCAAAAGTGGTGGTGAATGTGTGATACCCTCAAGCTGTGGGCAGCTACTTAGTCACCACAAGTTCGAATCAGTCACAGAATTCAGTGCCATCACCAAGAAGCCACCAGTTTTGTTGTAAATGAAAGGAGGATGCCGTCCTATTTGTTTTTTGACTGAGCCATTTGCTTGCTCTGAATTATAAGATAGATTTGGTAATCTAAATGTGGCCAGTGTTGGATGGTTTCCATTTGAGTCGATTTAATGTAACGTTGTTCGGCTAATGTTATCTTAGGATTTTGGTGATTAGCCCTGTGGTGATGGTATTTGGTGATGAGTATTTTAATTTATTTTATAAAATCTGTATTTGGTGTCAGTGTATTGACAGAGACAATAATGCTTTGCAAACTATAACAATGCTATGCTGGACCGATTTTTTTCCCCTAGTTAGTAATAGCCTTCACATCGTATGATACTAGACTAACTGAAGCTGTCTGTTTCTCCATTATATAATTACAACGAAGGACATGTTTGCAAAAAA
Source organism: Diplotaxodon limnothrissa (assembly GCF_057381915.1). Classification (NCBI taxonomy): domain Eukaryota; kingdom Metazoa; phylum Chordata; class Actinopteri; order Cichliformes; family Cichlidae; genus Diplotaxodon; species Diplotaxodon limnothrissa. The sequence goes on along the minus strand of NC_140612.1, from coordinate 8,980,290 downwards.
CCTTCCCCTCAGCTAATCAAATATAAAAAATTACATGTAGAAGATAGAACAGATCAATATCAGAAGGTCTTCTTGTTCTGAGGTCTCTGTTTGCTGCTTCTGAGGGCAGTTTCTAATACTGCATTGCTCACGAAGGGGCCTCGTTTACACGTATAAATTGGTCCATGCAGTCATTAGCACATTCATAGTCCAGTGTGTGTAAAACAAGAATACTTATGTCTTAGCATTAAAGAGTCTTCTAAGTAGCACTGTGTGATCACTATTGTCCAGCAGTCACAGATGCACAGTAATGCGATTGTTGCCTCATCTCTGTTTTGTGTCTCTGTTTAAGACATCAGCACAAAGAGTCATTTGTATACTTGTCTCCACTGTGTGTTCTGAATCTGTCCTATAGTCACTGATCTTGTCTCTATAAGGGATCAGAGGACATAACGTAATGTTAAGAAAAGAGAAGCTTTTGTAATGTTGTTACCTCACGGTACGATGGGACGTTTGGTCTACATAGTGAGCATCTCTTTGTTCTTGCTTTCTGAAAGTGACCAGTTTTGCTTTTCATCCCTGCTGATGGGTTTCTGCTGGTTGGCCCGTCGATTTCAAAGCTCATGGTGTGAGCCACATTGAGTCATTCATTTTATTGTGTACCATCACAGGGAGCCCAACGGGAGCCGTATCCTTGGTGACTTCTTCTGCTGAGCTTTAAGACACTCCCGTGTAGAAAACTCTCAGCCTCACAGGAAAGGGAGTTTGGAAGTGTAGTTTTCCTCTCGCTTAATGCTTTCTTTGCTTCTGTATTTTCCCAACAAGGCTTCCTGAGTCATCTCGCTTAGTCATGTTTCCTGGTATAAGGAACATCTTCTTGGGCTCTAAAGCTGGTGAACTTGACCACTATGAACCAACACAAGCTCCAGCGAACCGAGAGAATTGTCCAAAACAAAAACACACATGCTGGAGCACGAGAACAAAACACAGTTCAGGAGGCCGGCCCGGAGGCTGACAACTCAGAAGTCCAGGACAGTTCATCTTCTGAGGCCGGCCACGTCGGCGACGTAGATCCATAAGCCGACCGAGCGGAAGGCAGCGGTGGCGGAGTGGAGGCAGTTCAGGGGGCCGCCCGTGCACACGGCAGCGGCGGCAACAGGGAAACCGTTCAGGCGGCCGACCATGCGGACAGCAACGGCGGCGATGACAGAAGTCTGGAGGCCGACCGTGCGGACGGCAACGGCGGCGATAACAGAAGTCTGGAGGCCGACCGTGCGGAAGGCAGCGGCGGCGATGACACAAGTCTGGAGGCCGACCGCGCGGAAGGCAGCGGCGGCGATGACACAAGTCTGGAGGCCGACCGCGCGGAAGGCAGCGGCGGCGATGACACAAGTCTGGAGGCCGACCGCGCGGAAGGCAGCGGCGGCGTCTAGGAGGTCGTCCATGTTGACGATGACGCTCCACCAGCGGCCTGGCAGATGACCGCCGATGTCGAGGCGGCAGTTTGGAACCCGAAGGTGGCGTGGCCGTCGCAGCACCAGACGAGACCGAAGCAGAGGCTGGACCAGACGAGGCAGCTGATGAGGATGCTGAAGCAGAGGCCGGACCAGGCGAAGCTGAAGCAGAAGCCGGACCAGGCGATGCTGACGAGGATGCTGGAGCCGGGCCAGGCGATGCTGAAGACACGAAGGCTGGAGCCGGACCAGGCGATGCTGAAGACGAAGCTGGACCGGGCGAGGATGAAGGCTCGGAGGCTGCAGCTGGCGAGGATGATGAGGCTGCAGCAGGCGACGGCGTGGAAGCCGGAGACTGTAGCGCTGCAGGCGTGGAAGAAGCTGCTGCTGCCCGCGGCGTGGATGAAGCTGCAGCTGGCGAGGATGATGAGGCTGCAGTTGGCAGCTGGACGGGCTCCTCGGGCCCTCCAGCTGACGAGGCAGGAGGCTGGCTAGGTTCTCCTGAACCTCCAGCTGACGAGTCTTGAGGCTGGACGGGCTCCTCGGGCCCCCCAGCTGACGAGACAGGAGGCTGGCTAGGTTCTCCTGAACCTCCAGCCGATGAGTCTTGAGGCTGGACGGGCTCCTCGGGCCATCCAGCTGACGAGGCAGGAGGCTGGACGGGCTCCTCGGGCCATCCAGCTGACGAGGCAGGAGGCTGGACGGGCTCCTCGGGCCCCCCAGCTGACGAGGCAGGAGTCTGGACGGGCTCCTCGGGCCCCCCAGCTGACGAGGCAGGAAGCTGGACGGGCTCCTCGGGCCCCCCAGCGAAAACAGTCTCTGGACCAGTGGGCACCGGGGCCCCTGGAACACACAGGTCAGAACCAGTAGGCGCACGGGCCTCTGGCAGGCACAGTTCAGAACCAGCAGGCGCACGGGCCTCTGGCAGGCACGGGTCAGAACCAGTAGGCGCACGGGCCTCTGGCAGGCATGGGTCAGAACCAGCAGGCACACGGGCCTCTGGCAGGCACGGGTCAGAACCAGCAGGCACACGGGCCTCTGGCAAACACAAGGCAGACTGCAGCTGCACAGAGCATTGACCCAGCTCGGGCAGCGACAGCCGGATACAGTCCTCAGCTGGCTTCTTAATCTCCAGGGGTCCGGGGGCTGGGACCCAGCCTCTGGGGAGGCCCTGGAGTGCGTCACAGTCTCTGGGCTGGCCAGCTGTTGCGGACTGACTACTGTGTTATGTGGTGTGTCTCTCTGCTTGACATGAACAGGTGAAAAACAGTGCTTTTCCGGTTGGATGGACTGGACTTGTAGTACAGGCGGAGCTGGTGAAGATGGTGGCTGAATAGGTGGCTGAGCTGGTAATAACGCTGATGAGTCTCTTGCCAACTGAGCTATTGACTGAGCCACGGATTGTAACAAGGTGTCTAATAGGTCTGGCTGTGACTGTAATGGGGGTGACGGTTGAGTGGCTAACTGAGCTAGTGGCTGCTGGGCAGCTAACTGAGCTACCGGCAGGGCAGCCGACTCAAAAAACACAGCCCCGGAATAAACAGACACACAGTCCAAAACAGAAAAAGGGTCCTTTTCACTCACCACAGCTGGCAGTTCCAAAGTCCTAGTCTTCGGCTGTGGGGTGATGCGCCGACGGCGCGATCGTCGCTTCCTCCCGGGCAAAACCTCCGGCGGGCCGGGCAAAACCTCCGGCGGGCCGGGCAAAACCTCCGGCGGGCCGGGCAAAACCTCCGGCGGGCCGGGCAAAATCTTCGCCGCCGGGCTGAGTTGGGAAGCGGTAGCGGCTGGTGGGTGAAGGTGCAGTTCGTTGAGTATGAAGTCCTGTGCGAGCGGGTGAAGAGAGTCCAGCAGCCAGGAGTGAGCAGAGATGAGCTGCTGTAGCCTGGCTTCTACAGCGCGGAGACACTCTTCCCCCTCATGCTCGAGCCATAGGTTAACCAACCTGGAAACAGAGTCAATTAGTTCCTCCCGAAGCTCCTCGGGAGGTGCGGATGCCGCTGGGTCCATGTTTGGTCGGCTCGTACTGTCGGAGTGAGCTGTGTGGTGTGGAGGAAAAGGAGGACCCAAAATGCAGCAAACTGATGATACGAGTGAAGTTTATTTACACGGTGGCAGTGGCAAAAACAGGCAATGAAGCATGAGTAATGACAAACCTAAACTGGGAGAAACTAAAGAGCAAACCTGAAATCTTACAAAACGGAGAGCGGAGCAGAGAGACGCAGACCAAGGACCAGGATACCAAGAAACACAGACGAGCCGACAACGAACACAGACCGACACCCACTATATATATACACACACACACACACGGTAATTGGGTAATCGCACACAGGAGGGAAGAACAGCTGATCTGAATACACATGATGACTGGAGGACACAAGCTGAACACAATGACAACAGACACAGACTTTCAGAACAAAACAGGAAATCTAGAACCCGAACCGGACACAAGGGGGGAGGACACAGAATAACTAGAACAGAGGGAAATAATCACAAAACACAAAACGCTGGGTCAACGACCCAGGACCATGACAGTAACCTTGAATCTTGAAGCTTGTATCATTAGAAGCCATAGCATACATTTTTAGTGTTATGAGGATTATAACCAACTGTATCTTTCCATGAAGCTAAATAAATAAAATAATAATATGAAAATAAATAAGATAAAACTGAGGTCATTGTACTGGGATATAAAAAATTTAGAACTATTGTATCTAACCAGATTGTTACTCTTTTGTCTTTCAATGTAAAATAAATACTGTATGTAAGACTGCTTTTTTCCATTTGTGGAATATCTCTAAAATTAGAAACATCCTGTCTCAGAGTGATGCTGAAACAATAGTTCATGCATTTATTATTTCTTAGCTGGACTACTGTAATTTATTATTATAAAGTTTTTCCAAAAACTCCCTGAAAAGCCTTCAGTTGATCCAGAATTGCTGCAGCAAGAGTCCTGACAGGGACTAGAAAGAGAGGGCAGATTTCTCCTGTATTGGCTTCCTTCATTGGCTCCATGTTAAATCCAGAACTAAATTAAAAATCCTGCTCCTCACATACAAGGTCTTAAATAAGCAGTTCCCATCTTATCATAATGACCTTATGGTGCCATATCCCCCTATAAGAGCACTTTGCACAGGCACTGCAGGCTTACGTGTTGTTCTTAGAGCATTTAAAAGTAGAATGGGAGGGCGCTGTGTAAATACAACTGAATTTAATTGAATTGAACTGAACTGAAAGGCACTTCCTCCCACTCTTGCTGATTTGACCCGCACACCTAGCCATCACAGTTTGGGCCATATAAAGCTAATCCTTTACGCCTAACTATTTTTTCCTTCTTTGAACACATCAACTATGATGACAAAACGTTGACTTGCTCCCTAATACACTGTATCCCACCCACTAACAGGTACTGTGATGAAGAGATAATCAGTGTTATTCACATTTCAGTGGGTATAATGTTATGGCTGGTCAGTGTAATTATTTGATCCCCTGCTGAACTTGTAAGTTGGCTCAGTTACAAAAACATTAACAGCCTCAATTTTTAATGTAGTTGAATTTTAATGGAGAGAGACAGAATATCAGCCAAAATAACCAAAATAATTATATATCGATTTATCGATTTAAATCGTTATGGAGTGATATAAGTGTTTGATCTCCAAGCAAAACATGACTTAGTACTTGGTGCAGAAAGTGAGCGAGGTTACAAATTTAACAGGGGATTTTCCCCACTGTACAGTCTATGCTCCAGAGGTTCTGGTACATATATTTTTTAACTGGTTAAAGTCAGGCTAGCTTACACTTTTTATGCTAATCTTAGATAATCACCCGATTGCTCTTTGTGCTCAGTGAATAAACCCAGCAAGAAAAGTGAGTTTCGTCCTGTTTAGATCAGCTTTAGAAAGAAAACATTTTACATATATTGTTGCAGTGACACTTTTGCTCTTCTAAATCTTCTCATTTGTAATCTCTGCAGAACCTACTGGACTCCCTTTTGGGTTCAGTGTGCGATTTGAAGAAGACAGTGTTTTAGATGCGTGGGAGGCACCAGAGAATTTGTATCCCGCTGTCAAGGGGCGAGACAGTTACCAAATTCGCACTAATGCAGCCATCTCTCATTCTGCTGAATCATTCAGAGAATTTTACCACCAACAGATCATTCCCACATTACATTTTGACTGACAGATAACAAGAGCATTGCCAAGAGAATTGGCAGTCTCTTCCGTGCTTCTTACTAGTCTGCTTTGAAATTTGCTGGACAGCTGTACCAGCGCCCAGGGGGAATTCTTTATAGCACAAAACTAGAAGATGGCACTGTTCGTCTCACTTGAGAGTTTCTTGGATGCAAGGAAAGTGTGATTAAAAAAAACAACAACTCTGAACATGTTTATCCTCCTCAGTAATGAGAAGGAAAGAAAAACCCACGCAGAGCAAAGAGAGAGGCGGGGGAAACAATGTATTTAAAGAGAAATTCAGTTATTAAGTTAAATTGAATTATATCTAAAAAGCACAAAATCACAGTGAAATGTTAGACAGATAGAAATCATAGACAACAAAGACAGAAATCCAACAATAAATTCAAATTCATATTGAGTAAAGACTTAAAGAGAATATATATAGATATATAGATATAGATAGTCTTCTCTGATTCAGAGGAAGCACTGTATGTGATCTGCATTTTCTCATTCTTCGTCTTTTCTCCTCTCTTTTTTTTCTAGGTGGGTGTATCTGAGCTGGGTGGCCCCTGGGGGAGTCTGGTGGTATTGCTTCAACGCCTAGCTGCTACTTTAGCAACCAGCAGCAACCACAACAGCATGGAGTTAGCTCTCTTAGCTGTGAGACACCATGTAAATGATGCCATACTACATGCGCAGCTGCATGGGCCACGCATCACAGCCACAGTAAGCAAAAGAGATAATTTGATGTTGGGGATGATGTTTGGTTTGCTTTATACTGGCTACACTTATAATTGTTTAGAATATGACATGTAGTCATGTGGATGCAAATCAACTGGGGGAAAAAAAGTTTAAATATGTAATGTTAAAGTGCTTCAAACTCAAAAAAAAAAAGAAAAAAAGATGAGCATCCGGTCCCTAAGCATCGTTACACATATGCCTCAATAATAAAGTCATTTGAATTTTGGACACAGAGGAAGGAAGGCCATGGGTTTCTTTCAGCCTGGCAGTTGGAGCTTCTTAGAAAAGCCTTGTACCTAGATGGGCTAAAAACAGCCTCATTCTCTTTAGAGAATCTGGGGTTCCTTTCAGTCTGTGTGTGTGCGTGAGCATGTATGTGAGTGTGAATATAGATCCAGTGCCAGACAAAGACTGTGGTTGGCGGGACAACCGATACCCAGAATGCAGCTTGGTTCAGAGTGATGAGAAAGTTTCTGTGGCTAATCTGTAGACAAACAGACGACACACAAACACATGCATGCATGCACACACTGTTGGAGGAAGCAATAGAGTAGTCGTCCAACTTTGAGAGAACATTGTGGACTTAGAGTAGATTCCTGAGAGGTAAACAAACATACACAGACATAATTGCACTGCTAATTGTGGCTGATAAGAAAATGCCCCTTCATTAAATATTTGATCAAAGTTCTTCATCCATGTGACGCATGACAGTTGGTTAAATGAAATATTGGCTACACTTAATGCTAAGGTTAAGACAACACTGATTTCTGTTCTCTTAGAGAACCTGACAACCAGTGTTAGAAAATTAAACACTAATGCAGGTGTGGGAAATGAATTTTCCCAGGGACCACATGAGTAGATGGGACAGTCGTGGAAGCTTACAACGTTAAATCTATAAGGAAATGAAATTAATATCGGCGCTTCCAAAAACGGTCCCATTTCCTCATGTAGCCCCTTGGGAAAAATTAATTGCCCATCCCCATTCTATAACTGAATAATTGGTATGAAGCTAATCTTTTGTGTATTTATTGCAATAATAACCAAAAAACTACCAGCTATTAAATTTACTGGGCACTCGGCATGCCTCCTAATGACATGAGTCAGTGGTCACAGGCTTCAACATCCTTGGTGCAATAAAGACTTAGCTGAGCACTTAGTCAAATAAGTCAAAGTTAGCTTCTCCAACTGGTAATGCCAGTTTGACTGAGCATATTGACAAGTAGTCTAATCTCTAATCTACTGCAAGGAAGAAAAAACTAGCATTGTCTCTCAGTTCATCCATTTACCAATACTAATGAACACATCTTAAACATGACACGTGGTCTAGATAAACGTGCATAATAGTCCATGTACATCATTCAGCATTCCTCTGAAAAGCAGCCCAAAGTTATCATCCAGTGTTTCCTCAGGTAGAGAAAGTGTGCGGCAGCCAGGCAGCTGGTCCTGTGATGATGGGTCCACAGTCAACTACCGTGCACACTACAACATCAGCAAACTTGGAGAGGTCGCCTGCGACTTTGCCTCCTTCAGTTGGTCCACCAGTTCATCGACGATTGCGGCTGCAATCCCGGAGGTGAGTAACATACTGGATCTGCTGATATGCATTGCTTATTGTTAGAGAAGATGGAAATATTTGGGGCCTGTAAAGGAGGATGGAGTAGTGTTATTTTTTTTATATTTGTCATTCACGTATTGCAGGGGAAGTATGGGCATAAGCAGAACAGAAAGCTCAGCCCTCAATCAGCTGAGAGCAGCTCTTACCAGCTGATGGCTCAGCTATTATCCTACACACATGAGGCGTTAGGTTGACAAATTTCACATATGACATGTTATTTAAGCTGCTTTGTAACTAACTTCAAGTCCAACGCCTTCTTTTCACATTGTGTCTTACTTCATAAATGTTCTGACTTTTGTCACTGTTGCCTGCATTCTTTTGAATGCGTTACCATTCCTCTCTCAAACTCAGGCTTCTATATGGCACATATGCCTTGTGCTTTCTACATATGTGTGTAAAAAGGCGAGGATGTCCCAGAACATCTTTGATTATTATGTTGCTGATGGAAATCAAGTGAAAAGAATTGTTCATTTCTTTGTGTTTGCACTAGGTCATTCCCTCTTAAAGGTAGCAGAGGGGAGAAGAGTGGAAACCTGAAAAAAATATCAAGGTAATTGTTGTATTTATGAACTATTAAATCACCCTAAAATCAAGAAGTCAGAGGATAACCATTCGTGATTTTTATCTAGCCTTAGTTGTGTCTGTTGCCATTAAAAGTAGTCATATTCCAAGAAATTCATGTGAAATGATTCTCTATGGCTGTATTATTACATTACACTATCATGGTAAAATCACGTAATTCATGTAATTGTTCCACATAAATGATATAGTATTTTCCTAAACTTGGAACTCTAAGAAAACGTAGTAAATGAACCCAAATATCGGATTTTTATTACACAGTCATTATCTAAAGGGAGTCTGTGTGGCTTCCTTTTGTTGCCTTCGGTCTATCAGAAGGGATTTTGCAGCGAATTGGACTTGACAGTCTAAATTGAGACAAATAAAGGCATATGGTACACCGCCTCAACTCTTATTAACAACAACCCGAGCATTCAGCTGTGCACAACTCCTACTCTTTTTCAGAGAGTTTGAGGGCTCTATCCAGCGGTACCAGTGGTTTTTCACCGAGTTGCCAGAGATGCTTTGTGAAAGTGAGATGGAAGTGGAGCAGCACACATGCTGGAGCGGCCAAGATGTCGTAGAGAGGTCTGTGTGCATTGCGATATGTTTTATTCTGTGACAAATGCTTTTTTACAACTATGATGTACCAAAAAACAGGCAGAATTTGTCTACTTGCTTTCAGGTTACCCTGTAAAATGACCTGAGACACATTACCAGTTAACAATATAATCCTTAGGCTACAGTTCCACACAGTAACACAAATCCCTATCCTCATGAGGACACATAAGATCTTTCTCTTTGTGTTTCCATACGTACCTGCGCACAAAGCTAAGTTGAAAACCAGACCAAACAGACTCAAAAGCAATCGCCAAAATGATTCTACTCTAGAAACACGAAAAGGTAGAAATGAAGGCTACAACGCTGCAACTCTGCCCATAACTGCTTATGTTACCTGTTGAAGTTCAGGCTCGGGCCACTGAACTGGGGTCTGCAGATACTCACCTTTAACATCACTGGGTTCTTTGCTAGCTTTGCGTTAGCATGCTGTATGTGGATGCTTGCAAAGAGCTGATGTTGTGTTAGCAGTGTAATGCATTTGTGTCTCTCCTTTTGAATTTCACCATTTATTCACCATTTTTACTTTATCAGTGTTGGATAAACCCAGTGACAGCTACCTCCATAGCTAGAGCCTGATTTATTGGCTGGCTGTTATTGTTGGCTGGCATGAGCATTTATAATGAAAATAAAAATCTAAGAAGAGATGGCAGAAACACCCTTCAGCCATGTTATGAGTGTTGATGTTGTATCTGTTAAAATTGAATCTGTAACTTTCCTCTTGGCAGTACACATTTGAACGGCACAAAAACAAATTGATCTGTGCAGAGTCTGGAAGAGTATAAATGAGTAAATAAATAGCTGGACATAACAAATATTAGAGAAAACTGTTGCTTCTGAAAGAAAAAAAATGTTGACTAATATATTTAAATATTGGATTTTATCCTATAACTGGCTCTACTCATAGTTCTATATTCAGTTAAGATCTAGTGTGCATACTTATATATATATCAACTACACAAAACATGAATTAACTGATACAGAAATGTACTGAATGTAAGGTCAGAGATGAGATGAAAAAACAAGAGTAGATTCTGTTAATGGGACAAATTTATGTTTCTAGATGTTTGCATCGCTTGAGCCTGAGTGAGGCATGGACTGCATGGACAATTCAAGGCCAATTTCTTGTTCATTTCTCCCTCCAGCAGCTGAAGTATTGCTCCTGCTGTCTGTACTGTTGCTATGGTTCAGAAGCTACAGTAACCCATGTTGCATGAATACTGAGGAGACAGAGATACTGTATTGGTTTCAGTTTATTCTAGCATTTACCCACCATTCAATGTAAATTCCAGCCCAGTATGTTATCCTATCCTGTTGTATTTCACATGCAATGAGCTGAATTCTGTCATTGTTTTTGCTACCTAAAACTGACCCTTTTATGCTTCTTTCTAGCTCCACGCTTTGTTTTGTTTTTTTAATTCTTTAACTCTATTCGTTATTAATAATTACATTCTATTTATCTTACACTGGAACTTGATGCTGTCTCATTTCATCCACTGTTCGAAACGAGATGTTTTAGTTCCTTTCCCTAAAAAGCTCCTTTTAAGACAGAATTCTTCTGATTCGTTGTCACTGACAAACAGAAGGTTTAAGCAGTAGGTACAGTAGACAAGTTGTACAAGTACAAGCACAATAGCATGCCTGAGATGACCATATTAAGCCTGTCATGTCACTATAATGCCATACAGAGCATAGATATTTTTATTTGCAACTTTGGTCATGTTAAAAAAAAAACCCATCCACATTCAGAGCATAATATCTATTTAAAATGTGTCTGTGTGTGTGTGTGTGTGTGTGTGTGTGTGTGTGTGTGTGTGTGTGTGTGTGTGTGTGTGTGTGTGTGTGTGTGTGTGTGTGTGTGTGTGGCTCCTATAGTTGCCAGGGCAGGGGTTGTGAAGGTTAGAGAGTTCGTTTCCAGAGTCTTTCTCATGGTGATTACTTTGGCAGCTTAAACTAGTAACAAGACAAATGGACCCACACACGCACACATGTACCAAGCACACACACGCTTAGACAAATGTGCTCCGAGACGCATTCTTCCACACATACCGAGCAGCAAACATACCAACATGCACCCGGCAATACACACACTCCTCTGGAGCACACTCACTTAGATGTGAGCCCGTTCTATCCGTCTCAGCAGGGAATCTGTTCCTGTGATAGAGAAGGTTTATTTATTGAAGGTCTACCAACCATACGAAACAAGCCGTGTTGCCTTGAAGGACATCCTACACACGCTACGCTCTTTCTTTCTTCACCGTTGATGCCGCTGAAGTCAGTGATCCTCATATATATTTATCGGCTTTGCTTTTTCTTTTTCACTGGATATTTAAAGAAAACTGGAGCAGGAAACACTTTAAAAGGATAATAACGCTAAAAATTGCATTGTTACATGTTGAGAAATCCACAAATTAGCAAGCTATTGGTGGCCTGATGTACCAGACAAAGAAAAACCATGCAAAAGCAAGTCTGCTCTCATCACTGGTGTCGCTTAAGTTTTATGCTGGGGATCTTATTGATCTTATTTATTATAATGCCCATGATTTCAGATGCTGAATGAACATATCGAGTAAAATACCTGTCCTTACTCTGTCCTTTCTTTAACATTTTAACCTGTTGGGACATTTCCCACATCTACATTCTTTACCGGTCCATTCCAAACTAGATATCCCTGCATTCCCTCCAATTTTGTGTAAAAGGTCTTGAATTAAATATTAAAAAATCCGCCACCATCATTCCAGCCTGATGTTTTACTCACTCTCATAACAGGTTTAGAAGAGATGTCGCCCTTGGCCTGTGCTGGAGCGCAGCCAGTCTGTGCTTCTCTGACCTCTTTACATCTTCTTCTCTCATTCATCCATCAATCCATCCACCCATTCTCCCATTAATTCAGCCATCCATTCATCTCTCCATCCTGCTATTCAGACCTCCATTCATCTCCTCCGCCCTCTGACCCACTTCACTTACAAATGTCTGGTGTTGGTGAAAGTGTGTGTTTGTGCATGTGTGAAAAAGATAAATGATGAGAAAGTCTGAGAGTGGATGATGGAGGAGCAGAGGGCAGATTATAGGCCCCCTTTTTTTTCATGGTTACAAGTTGGCATGACAATGAAGATGGTTACACCTACATTGTAGGGAGACTAGACTGGAGCACAAGAGTAGGTGTCGTCTGTTTTCCGGTATCCAAATCCAACTTATTTAAATATTGCAGTTAAAATATCTGTTCCTAAGTGCATCTTAAATAACTACTAAAGAAGAAGAAAAACAACTTTATTTAGCTGATTTTTTTTTTTTGTTTCAGCAGTGGAAGTCATGTAGCTTCTCCAGCTGTCTCCTAATCTGGTCAGAAGGCACAGCCAGGTTTATCAGATGTGGGGCGTGGGGTCTGATGCGCTGAGAATAAATGAGAGAGCATCAATTTACAAATAGTCTGAAAGTCGGACACAAGTGAGAAAACAGTACCATCAGAGAAGGCCCGACGCCAAATTCTTTATAAACTAAGCATACAGGTGACAGGACCCAGCTGGCAGCACATAATCCTCCAGTGGCTCTGGGCCATCCTAATATATCCACTTACACACACTCCCCCAAAGGTGCGCCGCTCACAAGTGAGACTCTAGAACAACTAGAGTTGAATAAGAGCTGTATTCAGAATAGTGATCTAAACCGATTTTTTTAACTTTTATTTTCATATTTCAAAAGCATTTATGGCGTTCCACATTCATAATCAAGTCGCACAAGTATTTTCACAAGTTTTGCCAGATTCAACTCAGGACAGGGCCGAATCACTGTCATTTAGGGTCATCTTACTGAATGCATTTCATGGCGAATGTTTTAATTGTCTAAGATGGAAAAGCAAAAACTCATTTTGACACAGAGTTTGTTAATGCTGGCTCGCACTGCATTCACACACTCCCCAAATAGTCTGAGGTTGGGAATGCACTCCCTCAACTTTGTGTTGGTCATTGTCACTTTAAGTGAAAGGCAACCCACAGCTAATAGCATACTCCACATTAAAAGTTTGCAGTGAAATGTTTGCACGCGTGCAGTACAAGCAAATGTATTTCTTTCACTCAGGCCTAATTATCTAGAATGAGTAGAAACATCGCTGTGGGCACATGTGTGATGAATGTGGACCTTCTGATTGCAGTTAGATCTGTAATGGCTGATTGCCTCCAGAAGAGGGAAGCAACAGATCAACATCTTTAGCGACCGCGCATTAACTCTGTCCTTTTCACTAAAAACCTACCATACCCGGTCTATTTATGCGTCCTGTGTTTGTGTGTGTGTTCAAATGTCCACCTCTGATTTACATCACCCCTTAATGTTTTATGAAGACATGTAACAGTCCAAGACAGAAATGTCCTGAACCCTGAGGTAGAAAGTAGAGAACTGCTTTTTTCCCCCAGACCAGTCTAAACCACACTGTACTTTCATCTGGCACAAGAAATACAGGTTTATCCCTCAGGTGTGGGTACAGTGTGTTACTTTGTGTAGCCTATGTATGCATATTATAAGTGTGTGTGTGTGTGTGTGTGTGTGTGTGTGTGTGGAGTGGGGTTGAACGGGCTAATTAAATGTCTCCACAGGAATGCAGCTAGATTTACAACTGAGGTTGCGACGCCTATAATTGCACTCCTCCCTCAGATCAGATCACCATTTCAGGTGTTATAATTTTGTGTGTGTGTGTGTGCGATCCTTTAACGCTGCAGGGAGGCACCTTAAGAAATGAGCGCTATGCGTGTCACTGTTAGCAACCTCGCAGTAACTAAGGGCAGCGGCAGAGGAGCGTTGTCATCGTGCTGCTGGTGATTTATGTGTGTCGTTCTCCAGATCTCATTAAGTGTCACTCACAGTCACACCTCTATGTGTTGTCTACACGCCACAGTTCCTGCAATACTATCATCAGGCGCCGAATAAGCAGCACAGCTGGGACATCTGTAATCTGGGCCAATAGCAATGACAGCTTCCAATACATTCAGCAGGACAGCTGGTATTAGACATGAGAAAATGTTTCAGATGTGCAGATGCTGTGGACACTTTCATCTCCAGTTGAAAAGGATGTGTATGATTGCCAGATGGTAAATCTTTGCTGTGATTTCAGTAACCTTTGCACAGTTGCATGTGTAATCTCCTCAGAAAAACAGGGAAAGATGCGGTACTGCCAACAAAAATGAGTTTTTAAAGGTAGAATAGGTCATTTTTATTGTTATTTAATAGGAAATTATTGTATTAATAAAGATATATTGATTTGTGCGTAATTATATCTCCCAACAAACTGATGGGTTCTCATAAGTGTAGAAATACACTGGAGTGGGCACTGGTTTGCGGAGGCGGCCATGTTCCCTCGCCACCATGAAAACAGTGGCCTAGTGGACATTCAGCTTTTCTCATTATGTGTTTCTCCTCCTTCTCCTCCCTCATTTCCGCCTCATCTTCTGCTTCTTCACCCCAAGCCTCATCTCCTGAACTACAGTCAGACCTCAAACAGTTTCACTACATTCTCACATTGTATCGTCACAGTCCATATAGTGTTAGATCGACTTCAACGTGGCTAACACCAGCTAACAACGGCAAACACAGCAGTGTTTAGGGCCAGAGGGGTTCAGGATATCCTCAATAGCTGACCCCAGTATCACAATCATCAGACAGAAGCGAGCTTCACTGACTCATCAACTCATACTGAAGCTTCAAGGTTTAAACCCCAGTGCGTTGAGAGATGCTCTTTTGCATAGCTTGATTGTCATGATGGGTTATTTGAGCTGCTGTTGCCTTCCTGTTAGCTCAAAGCAGTATCAAATTTGTTTTGTTTTTTATCAAGAAACTGCGGCTCATTGTATATCTTTTCATCTTCCGACCAAGCTCTGTAAACCCCTGAGATGGTTATGTGGGAAAATTCCAGTAGCTCAGCAGTTTCTAAAATACTCAAATCAGCCTGTCTGCAACCAACAATCACGCCATATCCAAATCCCTCCTCTTCCCCATTTATTTGCTTAGTTTGAACTTCAGTAAGTCGTATTAACCATGTTTATATGTCTAAATACACTGAACGTTTGTGTTAACTAGCAGTTGAACAGGTGTACCTAATAAAGTGGTCAGTGAGAGCATATTTTTGTGTGTTTGTGCTTTTTGCAGGCTGTAGTAATTTTACTAAAAGCTATGCATATAAACACGGCAAAATCCATCACGGTCTCAGTGTCCACATAGAGATATATTACATTTATTTGCATATTAATATGGAGAAGGTCACAGAATGTAAAACCTCTAATATCTGACTCTCTGAGAAATTTACATTTAAATATCCAATAGAAACACTCGTCTGCAACAAAAGTATGTCTGTCTACACCGAAACACTTCTTCTGTGACTTGGAGGAAAAGTACTGTTGTTCATTATCTGGATACAATTTACAGACATGTAAATCTTTTTATCCCCTGGAGGAAACGCCTGTCTTATAGTTAGTGTACTCGTGCACTGATACCTAATAATGTTCATATCCACGCCTGCTTGGTCCTTTTGTGCTTGTTCCATTTATATTAATTTACTTGTTTTTCGTGGCGGTAAAAGAAAGTATAGATTCAGTCAGCCTTGTATATATAAAGGTCAAATCAGCTGTCTGTCAGTCTTGGCTGCATTGTTTCAAATGATGTCAGGTATGTTCCCAGCTTAGATCAAGATAAAAGGAAACATGAAATATGCCAGCAGTATGTGTGAGGTGTTGACACTAACAAATTCACTGGATGTGCGCTGTTGACACTGATCCCTAAACTCTTTGCTGGAGTCTGTGGAATCTTGGGATTTTCCCCTTAAGGGAAGGTCTGTGGTTTTTAATTGAGCTTTTATTTCTCGTTTTGCTTTCTTGTTCATCACCCTTTTTCATTATTGCCCTTCGCTTCTTGCTCTTTCATGCTGTTTTTTGCTGCCTTTGATTTTGTTGCCTTTTATTACACATCTTCATGTAGATGTACGTCAATATCCTGTTCATATTACATGTAGTCCATTATCTTGTTTTTATTACTTCATTCTGTTGTGGGCACAGTACATGTGCTCTCATATCCTGCTTGTGTTAGCAACACACTCTCATACCAGTCATGCAGCTAAAAAACTACAGAATCAAATGCTTTGAATGTACAGAGGATTAGGCAGCATGCATCTTATGATCTCTTGTTGTTCATTGGCAATCAATGTTCCCAGTTCCCATGGTGACGGTGTTTGAAATGTTTCTTTTGTTTATGTAGCAATACAGAAAAAGATATGGTCCGTATCATGTGATGAGATTAATGGATAAGCCACCTAATTTAAGTATAACCCAAACTGTCTTCATTTATAAAGCTTGACCATTTTGTTTTATCCTGCAGAGATCATCGGATTTGGGAACATTTTTCGTTAAAGGTACAGTCAGTTGAGTTTGAGTTTATTTTGTCGACAAAAATAATATTGCACTCATTTATTATAATTAATTAATTAATTGTTCCAAGAAACAGATACATTCTCAAATTACACAGGAGTAGGCACCAATTTGCAGAAGCTGCCATGTCATGAACCGAAGTTCCGAGCGCAGGCAGGACCCAGTAGCAGAACACACACACTAGGGTAGGAGCGAATAAAGAAAGTAATTTTTATTGCAACTAAAGGTGTCCCGTGAGGGTAGCCAGAAAAACAACGGATGAAACCAGACGAAACCGAGGGACCGCACAGGGAACGCCGAGAGCGGGGCTGTGAGAGGGGTGATAGCCGGGCCGAGTGAACCAGAGGGGGGGTGGAGCTCCAAAAGGGGTCGAGACGGCGAAGCTGAATGTGAACCAAATCTCAGGCGGACAGGTGGACAGGCAGGTGGCTCGAAAAAACCACGCCGAGTTGTGATCGCTGAGAGGCGACTACGGACTGGCGTGGAGCAGCAGGTAGGGCAGGATTAAATAGTCCACCTGGTGATCGCCTGGGATGGGATGCAGGTGTGGGGTTAGCAGCCACGCTCGTGGGCGTGGACATCCCAGCAGCACCCCGGACGCCGGGCCGCGGACCATGACAGTACCCCCCCCTCAAGGGTCGCCCCCAGGCGACCGGCCGGGACCCCGCCTGCGGAGAGAAGCACGGAAAGCAGAGATGAGACGAGGGTCCAGAATGAAGGAGCGCGGGACCCAGAGGCGGTCCTCGGGGCCGTACCCCTCCCAATCCACAAGATACTGCCAGCCGCGCCCGCGCCGGCGCGCATCCAGGATCCGCCGGACCGCATAGGCCGGATGGCCGCCGACGAGCCGGGCGGGAGGAGGGGGCTCGGAAGGAGGGCACAGGGGGCTGAGGCGGACCGGCTTAAGTTGAGATACATGGAACGTGGATGCACACGCCGAGAGGCCGGAAGCCGGAGCCTGACTGCCACCGGGTTGATGACTCTGTCCACTTCGTACGGCCCGATGAAACGGGGAGCCAGTTTGCGGGACGTGCCCCGGAGCGGGATGTTCCCAGCAGCCAACCAAACCTTCTGTCCCGGCTGGTAGTCAGGGGCTGGGGCGCGGCGACGATCGGCGTAGTGCGCCTGTCGTTCCTTTGCGCGCAGGAGGGCGCGGCGAGCGCAGCGCCACACACGTTGGCAGTGCCGGAGGTGATGAGGGGCCGACGGGACGGAGAGGGACAGGTCCTCTTCCGGGAAGAGCGGAGGCTGATACCCGAGGGACGCTTCGAAAGGAGAGAAGCCGGTGGAGGACGAGGTGTGAGTATTGTGGGCGTACTCCACCCAGGGCAGGTAAGTAACCCAGGAGGAGGGGTTTTGACTGGCTACGCACCTCAGCATAGTCTCCAGCTCCTGATTAAGGCGTTCAGTTTGCCCATTGGATTGCGGGTGGAAACCTGAACTCAAACTGACCTTGGCGCCGAGAATGGAGCAGAAGGTCCTCCACACTTGTGAGGTGAACTGGGGACCGCGATCGGAGACAATGTCCAGGGGAATTCCGTGGAGCCTGAAGACTTCCGTGACTAACGCTTGGGCAGTCTCAGCAGCCGAGGGCAGCTTGGCTAGCGGGACGAAGTGGGCGGCCTTAGAAAACCGATCCACAACGGTGAGGATGACACATTTTCCAGAAGAGGTGGGGAGACCGGTAACAAAGTCGAGCGAGATGTGAGACCAGGGCCGGTGGGGAGTAGTGAGTGGGTGGAGCTGGCCCATGGGATGTTTCGTGGATGATTTATTACGAGCGCAGACGGCACAGGCAGACACGTAGTCCCTCACGTCCCGTAGTAGCGATTTCCACCAGAAGTGTCTGCTGAGGAGGCGCGCCGTTCTGCTCACGCCCGGGTGGCACGCGAATCGTGCTGTGTGGATCCAGTGGAT
Organism: Diplotaxodon limnothrissa; assembly: GCF_057381915.1. Classification (NCBI taxonomy): domain Eukaryota; kingdom Metazoa; phylum Chordata; class Actinopteri; order Cichliformes; family Cichlidae; genus Diplotaxodon; species Diplotaxodon limnothrissa. The sequence goes on along the minus strand of NC_140612.1, from coordinate 8,961,827 downwards.
GACTGCTCCCCGGGCGGCGGCGGGAACGAAGCGCCGTCCCAGCGGTCCAGTCCCTGGGTCAGGGTCCCCCGGGAGCGCTTGGCGAATGGTCTCCTCAATCTCCCAGGTGAGAGCACCCACCACGCAGGAGGCAGGCAGGATGGTGGCGGGGGGGGGGGGCGCCTCGCTGTCGGGGGAATACAGACGGGAGAGCGCATCGGGTTTGATGTTTCGTGACCCGGGACGATAGGAGAGTGTGAAGTTGAAGCGGGCGAAGAATAGGGACCAGCGAGCTTGACGGGGATTTAACCTCTTGGCGGTTCTAAGGTACAGTAGATTTTTATGATCCGTCCATATAACGAAGGGCTGTTCGGTCCCCTCCAGCCAGTGACGCCATTCCTCCAATGCGAGTTTTACCGCTAGGAGTTCCCTGTCGCCGATGTCGTAATTCCTCTCTGCGGGGGTGAGTCGGCGTGAGAAAAAGGCGCACGGCCGGAGTTTGTTCAGGGGCCCAGACCGCTGGGAAAGAACCGCCCCGACTCCCGCATCAGATGCGTCGACCTCAACAACAAACTGTTTAGAAGAGTCAGGATGGGTCAGAATGGGTGTGGACGTGAATAATCGCTTCAATTTAGCGAAGGCTGCGTGGGCCTCAGGGGACCATGTGAAAGACACCTTGGGTGAGGTGAGTTGGGTGAGAGGCGCGGCCACCTGGCTGTAGTTTCGAATGAAACGGCGATAAAAATTCGCAAACCCCAAGAAGCTCTGAAGCTTCTTTCGTGTCTCCGGAACCGGCCATTCCAATATTGCTTTGATCTTCACCGGGTCGGTCTTCACCTGCCCACCAGCGAGGATGTAGCCCAAGAAGGAAATGGATGAGGCGTGGAACTCACACTTTTCCGCTTTTACGTACAGTCTATTTTCGAGCAGCCGTTGTAGCACGCTCCTCACATGGATGCGATGGTCCTCCAGCGTCTTGGAGAAAATCAAAATATCATCCAGGTAAACAAAAACAAACACGTTCAGGAAATCCCGTAACACGTCGTTGACTAGGGCTTGAAAAACCGCCGGGGCGTTCGTTAACCCGAACGGCATCACTAGATATTCAAAATGCCCTAGTGGGGTATTGAAGGCGGTCTTCCACTCGTCGCCTTCACGTATCCGTACCAGGTGGTAGGCGTTCCGCAGATCTAGTTTGGTGAAGACCGTAGCTCCCTGGAGTGAGTTAAAAATAGAACTAATGAGTGGGAGGGGATATTTGTTTTTGACGGTGACGTCATTCAGCCCCTGTAATCGATGCACGGGCGGAGCGTCCCGTCTTTCTTTCCCACGAAGAAAAAACCCGCAGCCACGGGAGAGGATGACGGCCTAATACGTCCTGCAGTTAGCGACTCCTGGATGTAATTCTCCATGGTTTCTCTTTCGGGGCGAGACAGGTTGTATAATCTGCTAGAGGGCAGCGAAGCTCCCGGGAGCAGATCGATAGCACAGTCATATGGACGGTGAGGCGGGAGTGAGAGCGCCTCATCTTTACTGTACAGACATTCTCCAGCCCGAAATCGGCGTTCCCTCTCCTCCGGAGAAAGCCGAGAGCGTCCGATCTGCATGGGTTCAGGCGGGGGCGGCGACGGAGAGCGCGCACACGCAGCTGGGGGCGGGGGCGGAGAAACACGAAACCCGGGGCGCAATACGGAGCCCATAGGCTTAGACCGCCGCTCGGCATCCCTCTCCCGCAAGCGTCTGTCAATCCTACGGGAGAGGGAGGCCAATTCATCAAAGGATCTGGTCTCCTCGTGAAAAGCTAGTTGGTCCTTCATCTGGTCATTTAACGACCGTAAAAAAACCCCACGAAGAGCCGAATCGGGCCAACCCACGGCGACCGCTCGAGTACGGAATTCAACTAGGTACTCCGCAATACTGCGCCGCCCCTGACGGAGCCCCAGCAACTTCTGCGCGGCATCGTCCTCCGATACCGGAGGGGAAAACGTAGCCTGGAACTCCTCCAGTAAGTCATCGTAATCGCAATCACGAATGGGGTGAGAATTTAAGTAGGCTTCAGCCCATGCTAGAGCACGCCCCCGTAACAATCCCACGAAGTGGGAGATCTTAGCAGTATCCGTGGGGAACGCGTGAGGCGTGCGACTGAAAAACAAGGAGCACTGGAAAAGGAACCCCCCACACAGGTCCAGCTCCCCGTGGAAGGGTTCCAGCGGCGGAGGCGACACGCCGCGGTGCACGGGGTCGGACGGCCTAGTTTGTAATTTATTCTGAGTGTCACTGAGCTCTTGACAACGGTCTTGGAGAGACTGGAGCTGCTGATCGTGGCGACCGAGGATAGCGCCCTGTTTATTAATAGCGGAGCGGAGTGGATCTGCTGGGTCCATACTGGCCAGTCCGTACTGTCATGAACCGAAGTTCCGAGCGCAGGCAGGACCCAGTAGCAGAACACACACACTAGGGTAGGAGCGAATAAAGAAAGTAATTTTTATTGCAACTAAAGGTGTCCCGTGAGGGTAGCCAGAAAAACAACGGATGAAACCAGACGAAACCGAGGGACCGCACAGGGAACGCCGAGAGCGGGGCTGTGAGAGGGGTGATAGCCGGGCCGAGTGAACCAGAGGGGGGGTGGAGCTCCAAAAGGGGTCGAGACGGCGAAGCTGAATGTGAACCAAATCTCAGGCGGACAGGTGGACAGGCAGGTGGCTCGAAAAAACCACGCCGAGTTGTGATCGCTGAGAGGCGACTACGGACTGGCGTGGAGCAGCAGGTAGGGCAGGATTAAATAGTCCACCTGGTGATCGCCTGGGATGGGATGCAGGTGTGGGGTTAGCAGCCACGCTCGTGGGCGTGGACATCCCAGCAGCACCCCGGACGCCGGGCCGCGGACCATGACATGCCATGTTTACAGTGGGGCAAAAAAGTATTTAGTCAGCCACCGATTGTGCAAGTTCCCCCACCTAAAATGATGACAGAGGTCAGTAATTTGCACCAGAGGTACACTTCAACTGTGAGAGACAGAATGTGAAAAAAAAATCCATGAATCCACATGGTAGGATTTGTAAAGAATTTATTCGTAAATCAGGGTGGAAAATAAGTATTTGGTCAATAACAAAAATACAACTCAATACTTTGTAACATAACCTTTGTTGGCAATAACAGAGGTCAAACGTTTACTATAGGTCTTTACCAGGTTTGCACACACAGTAGCTGGTATTTTGGCCCATTCCTCCATGCAGATCTTCTCGAGAGCAGTGATGTTTTGGGGCTGTCGCCGAGCAACACGGACTTTCAACTCCCGCCACAGATTTTCTATGGGGTTGAGGTCTGGAGACTGGCTAGGCCACTCCAGGACTTTCAAATGCTTCTTACGGAGCCACTCCTTTGTTGCCCGGGCGGTGTGTTTTGGATCATTGTCATGTTGGAAGACCCAGCCTCGTCTCATCTTCAAAGTTCTCACTGATGGAAGGAGGTTTTGGCTCAAAATCTCACGATACATGGCCCCATTCATTCTGTCCTTAACACGGATCAGTCGTCCTGTCCCCTTGGCAGAAAAACAGCCCCATAGCATGATGTTTCCACCCCCATGCTTCACAGTAGGTATGGTGTTCTTGGGATGCAACTCAGTATTCTTCTTCCTCCAAACACGACGAGTTGAGTTTATACCAAAAAGTTCTACTTTGGTTTCATCTGACCACATGACATTCTCCCAATCCTCTGCTGTATCATCCATGTGCTCTCTGGCAAACTTCAGACGGGCCTGGACATGCACTGGCTTCAGCAGCGGAACACGTCTGGCACTGCGGGATTTGATTCCCTGCCGTTGTAGTGTGTTACTGATGGTGACCTTTGTTACTTTGGTCCCAGCTCTCTGCAGGTCATTCACCAGGTCCCCCCGTGTGGTTCTGGGATCTTTGCTCACCGTTCTCATGATCATTTTGACCCCACGGGATGAGATCTTGCGTGGAGCCCCAGATCGAGGGAGATTATCAGTGGTCTTGTATGTCTTCCATTTTCTGATGATTGCTCCCACAGTTGATTTTTTCACACCAAGCTGCTTGCCTATTGTAGATTCACTCTTCCCAGTCTGGTGCAGGTCTACAATACTTTTCCTGGTGTCCTTCGAAAGCTCTTTGGTCTTGGCCATGGCGGAGTTTGGAGTCTGACTGTTTGAGGCTGTGGACAGGTGTCTTTTATACAGATGATGAGTTCAAACAGGTGCCATTCATACAGGTAACGAGTGGGGGACAGAAAAGCTTCTTACAGAAGACGTTACAGGTCTGTGAGAGCCAGAGATTTTCCTTGTTTGAGGTGACCAAATACTTATTTTCCACCCTACTTTACGAATAAATTCTTTACAAATCCTACCATGTGAATTCATGGATTTTTTTTTCACATTCTGTCTCTCACAGTTGAAGTGTACCTCTGGTGCAAATTACTGACCTCTGTCATCATTTTAAGTGGGGGAACTTGCACAATCGGTGGCTGACTAAATACTTTTTTGCCCCACTGTATGTTTCCTTTGTATCTTAAACACAGTGGTCAAGATTGACAAGATCGTTGTGCCTAATGGCATTTTATTTATGTGGCTAGAGAGCAGCGTACATAGCAGAAGAGAAGGGGTGTTTGTACGTCGTGGAGGCAAATTTTAATTTGTGCCTGCACTTTCAGACTGGAGATATGAAGCATCATAGCTATATTTTGCCATCTGATTATAGGTTCCTTTTCACTAAAGAAATGAAAACACAGAAGAAAGCAACAACATGACTGGCATTTGAATATAATCTCATCCTCTTCCTTCTCACCTCAAGCCTCAACTCCTGAACTGAGGTCAGAGCTCTAAAATATGAAGTTTGCATAAACATGCTCATTTATTCCCAGTATTGTTGCAGATTAGATATGCGACCCTCCGCTTCCAGACGGCTAACAACAAGCCGGCTAAATGAAAGCAGTGACTGGTTAGCTAACACTATGCTAGCTAATGTTAGACTCGAGTGTTTGTTTCATCTGATAAACAGTTTGATTGTCTTGCATTTTATCAGACTTTATTCACTAAGTGTTTGAATAACATTAGATGCAATTCACAGAAAGTTTCCCTAACACCTGCTAGCAGCTAACAGTAGCAAAAACAACACTGATAACTGACTTAAAAGTTCAGGATGTCCTCAGCAGCTCAAATTAGTAACTCGTATCTGACTCTTTATGCAAAGTTTTACAGCTACCTCCAGAGTAAATAGACATGGGCACATATTGACAGCTGAGGTAAACAGCGGACTGACAGAAAACAGAACTGCAATCTACTGACATCTAGTGGTGACATTTAACATGCTGTACCTTCATTGCAGCAGTAGTCATGCACAAACAGCTTCAGGCCAGTCAGCTAAGATTCTGTTGCAATATTTTCATCAGCGATTATTTTAGTGCAACACATTTAACAACACATAAGCATGAGATATGAAAGACTCAATAATATAGAAAGTTTACAAGTGCAGAGCCATGAAGCAGTTAATAAGAGTCGCACATGAAAAAATAAGTCCCTCCAATATGTTTACTAAATGCTGCACATTTTTCTTTTCCTGTAGCAACTCTGCTTGCTTTTACAGTGCTGTTTTTCCCCTGACACTTTTATAATGCATCCTATGAAACATAAAAGCAAAACCTGTAATAGCTCTGTTCTAGGATGCCCTCTGGACCCAGTGGAGGTGGTGAGTGACAGGAGAATGGCGGCTAAGCTGTCATCCCTGTTGGACAACGTCTCCCACCCCATGCAGCAGACTGTGACAGCACTGAGCAGCTCCTTCAGTGGGAGACTGCGGCACCCACGGTGTGGGACGGAGAGATTTCGCAGGTCTTTCCTCCCCACTGCTGTCAGACTCCACAACAAAGACTTTAACTGAACAAACACACTCATCCACACATGTGCAATAACACTAAGTGCAATAATCTTTTCTGGCATCGTTGTATTTTTACTCAGTTGTATATAGCATTCGTATTCTATTTTTATCTTATTGTATATTTTTATTCTATTTTATTCTACTGTATATAGTATATTATTTTATTCTATTCTGTACAGCTGTGTACTGTATTTATTCTTATTGTATTCTAATTTTTGCGTCATAACTTTTGCACTGTCCACTTCCTGCTGTGACAAAACAAATTTCCCACGTGTGGGACTAATAAAGGTTATCTTATCTTATCTTATCTTATCTTATCTTAATATTTTTTAACCATACCAGTTTAAAGCTAATGAAAACATCAGCAGTATAATATTTAATTAATTCTCTTTGCTTCGGTTTCTATTGATGCTGTATTCTTTTCCCCTACTTCACAGGAAGTTTGCCTCTCCGTTGACCTGATTTTCCCGTGGGGATCTGTAGTCTCACGCTTTATTAGCAAAGCATGCAGTTTGATCTTTTGATGTGATATGTGTTTGGCTGCCTATTTAATGTGAACTTGCATGAAGATGGTTTGGAACGTCTTCTCTCACAGGGACAGTTGATAAGCATTTTTGTGACATCAGTTACTGTAGCTAGTTCAAGTCAGGTGTAATGAATCCAGGCACAGATTTAGAACTCACTTAGTAAGGCCTCAGGACATGAACACTTACGAGCATCAAAACTTGATCTGTGTGAGAACACAACAACAATCTGAGAAACTTAATTAAAGGCCACACTGTGTTAAGTTTCACATGGGATTTTATCCCAGACCAGCAGAGTAAGCATGGCTCCAGAAGAAGAGGTCTTCACCACCGCACCATCTCTTGGCATCACTCAAATCAATTCAGATTCATCCACCATGTCTCTGCTCCTTGGTTCCCACAATCCTGTTCCCTCGTTGCCATTGCCAGAGTGTGTTTGTGCTTTTGAGGGTGTGGACTCGGTGGTTACTGAGTTGGTGGTTGATTGTATTAGCTAGCAAAGCTGGTTTGGAACATGGAAAAATGTGACTCATGAACTTTTGTTTCTTCTTTTTTGCTCTTCTCCCACTTCATCTTCGTTTTGATCCACCCACCAGACAAAATGATGTGATCCTTGCTTACAGCCTGTTATTGAAAAAAGCTATCAGTATGCAAGATGATCAAAGATGGCACTCGTTGCATGGAATAAATTGTAATACTAAATTTACTTTGATTGCATCATTTAAAAACATGCAGAGTTACTCAGCTCTAAAGTAAAGTAATATCCTTTCAAATGATTTTAACACTTGATTCTTGTGTCCTAATTCAGCGCGTCTATAGTGGGTACCTCTGTAATATATTGATATGTAAATGTATGATGCATATATATATCTATATATATATCTATATAGATATATAGATATATATACAGACACAATTATCAAAGAACTAAAATATCTTAAACGTATATTAAATTATACAAAAAACATCTTTGTAAATTGAATTTCAGTTTCCTGTGTGTGGGAAAATGTGATTTCTAAAGATGAATCATTTTACAACCTTGCTGAAAACCACTAATAGCAATTACTGTAAGCAGTCCATCTGTTTTCAATGAAATATCCCTGGGAAAAAAAGTAAAGAAATAAGATTAATCTGCATAAAGATGAGCTCATATCACAAGTTAGTCCATTACTGTGGAGTAAATGGTGACTTTTCTTTTTGCAAAGGGTATGTATGTGTCTGTGTACTTGTAATACTTCTTGTCTTTACTGTTGTTGGTAGCTGCTTACTGTCAGAGGTGCAAAAGACAGATTATTAACATATAAGTTCAAAACTTGGTTTAATGTTAAGGCTAGGGTTAGATCTGGATTATGGGCAAGTAGTGATTATGGAGGGGTCAGGATAAGACTCGACAAAACCAGCGTGAGTAAATGTAATATCCTCTGAAGTAATGGAAATATGACCGTGTGCATGTGTGTCTATGAATCCAGTGCACTCTGACTAAACACACGAGTATAGTGAATGGAGAGAACTGGGACAGGAGAACAACACTCACACAGAGACAAACTGGGACAGGAAGTACTGCATATCTTTCTCATGTTCTGCCTTTCTGTAGTTATGCAGGTCGTGTGGTTGGCAACACTTTAAAAGCCCAGAGGGAGAATCCCGAGCTGACTGTGCGCAATACGGATCCTGTCCTGAAGGGCGCAAAACAGAGGCTGGAACAGCTAACACAGGTAAATGCTCAACCCAGTGTTCTCCCAGTTTGTTACTCCCAACAAAGGCTGTCTTATAAAGTGTTACCCAAATTCTTATGTTAAGATGGATGATACTGAGATTTTTCCCACCCTAACAACAACTGTTGTCCAAACCGTCTTGTAATTATAGAATAAGCTATAGTCCCAATGTTGATATATTATGAGTTGGTGGCCTTTCTTCTAGTGCTGCAATCAATATTCACTCTGAAATATGCAATCGAGAGAAGAAGAAACCTTAGATTTGGGGGCTTTCCTTCATCTTTTAAGGACACTATGATGAAACAAACTTTCATACTTCAAAAGGATTTTTTGAAGTATGAAAGTATTTGCTTATGAGTGATTTTCTTGTTTTCTTGGATGATTTCACATCTACTGAACATTAATATACCCTGCGCTAACCTTGGCAGTGACACCCTATGGTTGCCATTCTGCGGGAGTGATGATGATGATGGCTCCATTTTTTTTTATATGTGTGTGTCTGTGTTTGTGTGTGTGTTGCGGGGTTGGAGGGGCGCCCTTAAGTTCATCTGGCCTTCAATTATGCGCTACCACCTCCTGTGTGAAGTGCTGCTTAATCCAATAAAGTTAAATGTCAGCACTTGAAACACAGGTAGATAATAACACTCAATAATAAATTAATTAATTCAACAATTAAACTGGAATTTATGCAGGACTTTCAAGGCTGTACTCAGTAAGGTAATATGGAGATATGATTTGTGTGAATGATTCATAAAATCATACGATTCCGTAGAATGATATATGAAATGTATTCATTATCATGATTCATTATTATATGTGTGGACGATGTGGCTTTGGACCCTTCTGGATTGAGGGAGACAGCCTGATACATCATACAACTCATACTGGCAACATAATTTGGTTTGCTGGTCATTCACTCATCAATTCAAATCAGTTTTATTCATATAGCGCCAAATAGTCACCTCACTGTGCTTTATAATGTAAGTTAGAAACCCTGCAATAGTAGAGGAAAAAACAAACAATCAGAAAACCCTTTATGAGCAAGATCCTGGTACAGTGGGAAGGAAAAACTCGCTTTTAACAGGAAGAAAGAAGTAGAAGCAAGAACTGTATAACAACCTAATCTTTTGTTCTTTAGATCTCGAGTAAATCTAAAAAAGGATACACACGCACTTTAATAAAGTAAAATAAAAACAGGGCTATGTAATATAACGAAACTGTAAGTTTAGGGTTTTTTTAAACTTAGTAAATGTTACTCAGACAGGTGGAAACAGCTGATTTCTTTTAAATTGGTAAATCTATTTTTAGTGCTGAGTTTTGTCCAGCAGCAACAATTTGGAGTCAAAATAAACAGTATCCGTCCTCACAGGCGTCACGTTGTTTGAAATTCTTAGTCAAGAACTTTTATGGTGTTTGTTCAACTTTATTGTTTAGTCTAGTTGAATCTGAGTTTTGCAATCCTGCGCTTGGGTTTAACTCTTGAGTTTTCTTAATGCCAGTTTTTAGTTCCCCTGCTGCCACCCTGTTTGTTCCTCCTTCTCTCTCATTTCTCTGTTGATGTCATCATCACCCTTTGTTCACTAGCTTGACATCGTGCTAAGTGTTAGTATTAGGTCTCTCACTCATTTCCTATTTTCCTTTGAGTGTTGGTTTTCCTTCATGAATAGTTCGCTTTACTTCCTGCTTTGCCTGTGTTGATAATCTGTACCCGTGTCTCATTTCCTCTCCGCTCTCTAACCCTAAATTAGCCTTCTGTGCTCACCTGTGCACATTCATGCTCTTTAGACCTGATTGGACTTCATGTTCTTTGGATTACAATTTCTATTGGCCTATTTGTATTTTTCTTTGATCAGTCACAATAAAGGCTCACATTTTGTTTAGTATTCAGTCTGCACTTCCCTGCAGTGTCCTCCCCTCTACAATCCACACATCACTGGTAAACAGTAATGACTGGAGATGTCACCCCGCCCAGCAGTGTGGCCCACTGATTTGTTTTTAATCATTTTTAAAGGAAGCTGGTTATCCAGTGGTGGCTGCTCAAGTTAAATATGGCCCCAGTTTTACACAGTTACTTCTTCTTGTAGGTGTTTACAGACAGCACATGTGGACCACAGAGATTATGAAGTTTGTTTGTGTTTTTAGATGGGTGTGGAGGCTATTGAAAAGAACTATCCTGTCGGCAACACACATGTATAAAATATATTACAGAAACTAAACAGTACCCCCTAGAACTGTCATAAAAACAGAAGTTATGTCTTCCTAGCAACAGCCACTCCTTTTAAAGAAAGCCTGTTAACCTCTGGTTTATGTAATGTTGGTGAGGGTAAAGGAAAATTAATCGGATGGGACATGCTAAGGCCTAGTTTTCTTTTCTTTCCTTTTTTTTGCTGTTCTGCTGTTCTGTGCTTTGTCTAATTTCACTGGTGACTCCATTAATCATGCTGCATTTACATGGAGAAAATGCCAAGTCAGCACCGCCCCGTACTCCCCCCACACACACGTACACAAACATGCACTACACATGCACCATGTATTCATTTATGGATGCGAGTTCCTTCTTACGCTCATTAATTCAGTCTAACTTGTATACTCTTGGTCATCTGTGATTTAAAGACTATTCGAGCTTTTTGCCGATCTTCAGATGTAATTCAGACGAACACGCGGTTAGATCAATGTGTTTGGATACGCGGCCTCTGGATCGATCGTAGTAATGCTATACAGGTCACGACATGAACCAAAGGGAAAGGTCTGATATTTTCCATTCTGAGGTGCGGTGTGGTCTTTCCATCTTTCTGATAAATTGCAGGATGCAAGCCTCTGCACACATACAAACAAACTAAGTGTAATTTGAACCTGTTGAGAGTCGCCTTTGCAAACCCACATCCTGGGCTTTGTTTCTTTGAAACTAGGTGCTCCGGTGGCTTCTCTGTGGGTGAAGCCATTCATCTGAGGCACAGCCGTTAATGCATACCATTTATTAATTATTATTCATGCCTGTCATGTGTGCCATTTACACGCTCTGACCACAAGGATGAAAGCAGAGGGAAAATATGAGACAGGACACAGAAGCGTCCCTGGAATTTTAATCATTTCTCCGACCGGGTTTTGAAGGTCTGTCTTTCTTTATGCGTTTTCGTTGGTGTCTTCTTATCTGTCACTGTCCCAATTTGTATTGCGTGCTAAGCAGACCTTTGGTGCAGTAGTTTGTTTTTCACATAAGCTTTGCTGTCTAATGGGATTTTATTAACGCAACCACGTGTTTATACTCACAATTAAAACTTGTAGGTACATGCACAGCCAGTCAAGATGACATGAATCAACCCTTTGTGTTAAAAAGGGGAAGGGCTCTCATCTTTTGATTACATGGCAGCTGAAGATGGGCAAGGAAGGAGTTCTTCTCTTGTAAAATGATCATTTGTCAGCATGTGATAGGATCATTTACACCCAGTAAGAGCTTTAAATTATACCAATTTTATTGTGGAGACTAGACTTTGTGTCTCAACGCAACAGTCTTGTAAATCGTAGTTTCACTTTCCTGTATTTAGCTGACAGGAGTGTCTGCTGCTGCTGTTCTGTTTCAAGGTTTGACATGTTGTGCACTGAGAGCTGCTCTTCTGCATACCTTGGTTGTAATGAGTGGTCATTTGCTTTACTGTTGCTTTCAGTTCAAAGGAGTCTGCCCATTCTCCTCTGACCTCTGGCATCAACGAGCCATTTTCTCCCAGAGAACTGCTGCTCACTGGATATTTTCTCTTTTTTAAGACCATTTTAATCCCAGCAAATCAACAGTTTCTGAAAAACTCCACACAGCCTGGCACTAACAACGATGCCACCTTTAAAGTCACTTAAATTACCCATCTTCCTTACTCACTTTGAACTCAGCAGGCCATCTTGACCATGTTGACATGCCTAAATTATTTGAGTTTGGCTGATTACATATTTGCATTAACGAGCAGTTGAACATGTATAATTGTTTAAACATTTTATAAAGGCAGTGTCTTATTATCCATCATTATTAAAATCTGATGTATTATTGAGAACAAAGCAAAAAATATTTCTATTTTTACAGTATACAAAAGTTCATCACCTCAGCCACTACCAGTTTAAGTTTGTCTCCAGTCATTAATTACACTGGACAGACCGTTCTGGAGTTACCACACTTGAATAATTTTATTTGTTGGCTCTGTTGGTTTCACAGAGGAGTTTCAGTGCCACATGGCCCAAATCCTGTTTAAATTTCAGACTTTCCACATGACTAAGAAAACAGTCCTGGTGGAAACAGTGCTGTAATGTATTTTTGTCCTCCCTCAGCACTCATTTGCAGTCCAGTGACATGATGGTGAATCACCGTACAGAGCCTAGTCTGTTTCTGTGTCCCCTCGGACATGCTGTCATATAATAACCTTGCTTCCCCTTGGTTCCGTGGCTGCTACACGCCTACTCTATGGTGGAGGCCAGATGTCCCTCCGTTTGCATCCCACATTCTTCTGCCCCACAAGGAAACTCCACAAGGACTAACAGGCACCCTTGCTTGTTAATCAAATAAAGTGATCGATGATGCCTGCTTATTTTAAACATGTTTCCTTGATCCATACACAAGGATAGGTGCACTGTTTTCATTGTTATACTTATATAGTGCGTTTCTACTCTCCCGGAGTACTCAAGGCGCTGTATACAACATGCTGCATTCACCCATTCACACAAGTACTTCTAAACACAAGTGCAAACTAATAAACATTCACACTCCAATAAACACATCAGAGAGCAACCTTGGCATTAGTATCTTGCCCAAGGATATTTGGTGTGCAGCCTGGGGAAGCCAAGGATCGAACCACCAACCTTCCAATCAGTAGATGATTTGCTCTATCACCTGAGCCACAGCCACCCCGCAATGCTGTTTGCCTACTTAATATCTTCCCCTTGTGAATCAAAACAGACACCTTATGCTTATGTGCTAAAGGGATTATATTTGGTAGGCAGAGTTAAGTCATCTTTAAATACGAGAGAGTCAGACAGATTTTGTCTGTGTATAAACAAGCAGCTGAGACAGGGAAAATCAGTTACAGCTCTCACTCTGCAGGATAGCAAATTTAAAATTATCATAAAATTTCAGACAACTGACTGTCCATTTAGTTGTTCAGACAGTTTTCAATGTAATACAATAATATAAATCATTCAACTTAATTCTTTTTTAATAGCACCCGATAGCAACAACAGTCGCCTCAAGGAGCTTTATATTGCAGCGTAAAGACTCTACAATAATACAAAGAAAACAGCAACAATCAAAGAACCCCCTGTTAGCAAGCACTTGGTGACAGTGGGAAGGAAAAACAGACTTGTGTTGTGATTGGCTGGTGGTGAGGGAGACAGGATAAAAGGCACACTGTGGAAGACAGACAGAAATAAATAATAACTGAATTATTTAATAACAGATTAGATGCAAATTTGAATATAAACACATAGTGAGTAAAAAAAAAAGGTGAGTGAAGAAGAAATAGTTAATGCACCATGTGAAGCCCCCAGCAGTATAGGCCTATTGATGTGTAACTAAGGGAGGTCACCTGATCCAGCCTTAACTGAAGGTTTTAAGGCTAATCTTAAAAGTAAGGGGAGGGTCTGCCTCAAATCCTAACTGGGAGCTGGTTCCAGTTTGGAGAGGGGCCGGAAAGCTGAAGACTTTTCTTCTCATTTTACTTTTAACAACCATAGAAACCACTGGTAACATGATGAACTCTCTCCTCTTCACCGCTTGGAGGTGTGGTATGGATATGATCCTGAAGCTTGAGTGCTCTACCAGAGGTTCTGCACAGTATCTTAGCTGGTGCTTGGACTGTGCTCTTCTGGACCAATTCTGCTGATGTTGTGCCTGCAATCTGCTGGAGCCACAATTTTAGTTTTGGCCCCTTGTACTTCTCTGTTTTCTTTCTTCTTCCTGATGTAGCTGTCTGCTGAGATTGCAATATATATCACAACTGTGGTCTTCTGTTCCTTGTCAACCACCACAATGTCTAGTTGGTTGGCCAGCAGCTTTATATTGGATATTGTAGTGGCAACACTACAACACTGCTGGCTTTGGAACAGTTGGTCAGGGAACCAAATCAAGTAAAGGTCTCAAAGCCAGGACCACCATGCTACCTAATCAGTTCCAGCTAAGGACAGAAATAAGGCAAAGGAAAAAAGATATATTTTACTGACATTTTATTTTTCACCATGGTACCATATATACATATATATTTAATGTCTTCTTATGTCTTTTTCCTTGATAAAAATGCTGTATGTTTGCCTTGTCTCTGTCCTTAGCTGGACCCCATCTATATGACCCACCTTGGCTCTTTACAGTACTCATTTATCAAACTATGAACCAATTACATGATCCTGTCATAGTGTATGGGTGAAAACCGTATGACTTTCAATTTGATGACTTGTATGTTTTATTTTTTCCTTTGTTTTAACAAAATGTGAACTGTTATTTATAAATCTGGTAATCATATTTTACTTTACTTTACTTTATTCATATAGCACTCTTTACAGGGTAACAACCCCAAATGCTTCACAATAATATAAAACAGATATACATAAAACAGCACAATCAAGCATACAGCACAAATCTAGGTAAAAGCCAGTCTAAATAAATGAGTCTTAAGCTCCTGTTTAAAAGAATAAATGCAATCAAGGCAACATAATGATGGAGGCAAAGCATTCCACAACCTGTGGGCCACTGCTCTAAAAGATCTATCTCCTCTGGTCTTAAAATGTGTTCGTGGGACAAATTTTAAGACCAAAGCAGATAGATCTTACCACCACTGAAGCTAAATCCAGTATTGTATTTAAAAAGTAATCAAATAGCAGGCGTGAAGACATGAATAGAGGCATGAAGCTTTTATCTGGCATCACAATTATGCCACGGCATCGGCACTGATCTAAATAAGCAGTGGAGAGTGGGATTCTTGTTGTCATACCATGACTTGAATAAAGTTTTCATGTGTACTTTGACCTGTGTTTTTGTCTACATGTTCCTTGTTTTCTAGTCTTTCTTTCGATGTGTGTTTATACATACATGTCATTCCATTATAAAAATCAGTCACTGCCTTCCATGTGACCCCCTGAAAATTGGATTATTCTCGATTATAGTATACATTACAAACTGCTACCCCTCAATTCTTCAGACTTTGCTTCCAAGGAAGGTTTTTCAAAGACTTTCTTGTATCATTAGGTACTTTGTTACTAGCAGCCTGTCACAAAACACATAATTTGTTCCAATTTCTTTAGCTTAAGTTATGAAAAAAGACAACATAGTTTGAAAGACATAAAAAATGTTTTTCTACCAGTAAGGTTATCAAATAAAATCAGAAAAAAATCTTGTCACAATACAGAACAAAATTTGAATCAATCCAAGTGTCTTGCAAATGTATGTGTAATATCTGTGGACATATGTGTGTGTGCGCTTCATTTAGGAGCTATTAGTGGAGCTGGGCTGGGCGAGCAAAGTGAGAGGAAGGGTTGAGGAAGAGGAGGGAGGGAGCGCCCACACGGAGGGAGGCAGCGGAGACGACTGTGATGATGAAGATGGCTGTGAAGCATCTGGTGAGGAGAGCGGTGAGTCACACACAAACACATAGGCGAGCTCGCAGAAAGAGAGGAACAAACATTAGCAAACATACACCCACACATATACGCAAATGAGTTGGTGCACGCTTGCAATCTTGTCTTTAGCCTCTGTAGCTCTGGGGTTTCCGGCACACATGCTTGCACACATGCACGCATGCACACACACACACACACACACACACACACACACACACACACACACACACACACAAATAATAAATAAAAGACAATGTGCTCATGGTTCATTGGTATTAGTATAGTAGAGATTTAAAATACTGCAGCCTCCACATATCGTGTGCCAGCCGGGAAATGCCCAGAGGGAGGGATAGTACTGAGAGATGGATTCAACTGTCCTCCCTCCTCTCTTGCTCTCTCTGCTCTTCTCTCACTTTTTCCATCTCACTTTCTGCTGGTCTCTGCAGTTTACTTGCTCCTCTGCCGTGATAAAGGATGCACTAACAACCGGGTCATGCCAAAAACAGAAATGGGGGGCGGAAAAGAAATGTAATTTTCGTCATTTATCTCTTGACTTATTCATCGTGCATATGCTTATACATAATACATGGGTGTCACAGGGAGAACTGGGACCCGTAGGAACGTTGAGACAATTCCACAGAGTGGATGAAGTTCAAATTTACTTTCATTTTAATTGCTAATTTCAGAAAGGATGCTCTGGGTTGAGGGTACTGGCCAAATGTAATGTTTTCTGTCCTTGGCCTGAAAAACATCTAAAGGCCCTGTGTTTCTCATAGCATGAAATGTGTTGACGAGTAAAGAGAAGATTCAGCTAAAAAACTGGGTCCACTGTTTTAAGTAGAGTGAAAGCAAAAGGAAGTGGTGCTCAGAAAAATATGGCTTTGGGCTGCTTGACAACTAGATGTGGAATTTTCTTTTATCTAATAAAGCAACAATCATGGCAAAAAGGTTAATTAAAAGTAATTTAATATGCTCTAAAGATAACGGACTACTGTGATCTGTGTTAGCTGAGAGAAAATCTTAGAATGACTGGTGGAAATACAATATCAAAACTTTTCACAGGATTTCAGAAAGGTTTTGATCCTTTCTGAGCCATTATGTCTTTCTTAGCGGCTTAATACCACCTGAACAGCTGTGGCTCAGGTGGTAGAGCATGGTAGACTGGGTCATCTACCGATCGATTGGGCCCTGACTTCTCCAGTCTCTGTGCAGAAGTATCCTCGGGCAAGATGCTGAACCCCAGTTCATCCACATGAGTGTGTGTGTGTAAATGTTAGATGTTAGATAAAAGTGATATGTGAATGGGTGAATGACACTTTCAGTAGAAAATGCTGTGAGAGCTCAACCGAATACCGAGGTGCTATAAAAATAGCAGTCCATTTATCAAAATGGGGAAAACTGTAAACACCAAATCTAAAAATCTAAAGAATGTCATCAGCCTTCGAAAAACCCCACTGCACATATCTTAATATATTAAACTAAGTTAAATATAGACTGGATATCTCTTCATTCTGGTAACAAAGTTTATTCAGTCTCATTTAAGTAAAAGTTTAATTAAAGGATTAGAAATCTCTTTTTTAAATGTGGCCTGGCCATGAGTTGTTTCAAACAACATGTGCGCGCTACAAACACGTAAACAGTTCTTATGCAATAACAGATTGAATTCAAAACAAGTAAAATTGCAAAACACGTTTAGTGCAAAGTTAAGAGCAGTCACGCTGACTTAGAGTACTATCGTCTTTATCCTTTAAAATTGACCTAAATTTCCGCAGAGTAGCCTGCAAGGTGTTATAACACCCAACATCACTGACAAGAGTAAGAAGTGGTCTCTTTGGCAACACTGAATCATCGTGTTTGAAAAACACTTGTAGCTAAATCACTGTATAAAGGTGGGAAGTTCAACCACTAGAGTAAAAATCTGAATTCCTGTGAGTGTTAAGTTACTCCTTATATTAATGAGGAGGTAAATAACACTGCAAAGGATGCAGGACACGATGCTGACATCTTAAATGGGATTCATCTGCTATGCTTATGACCTTTTTTCCTTCCCAAAAAAGAAAAACGCACTAATAGCCATCTTCTGTGTACATTTTTCAATGCCACTGCTGCAGTGTTTTTATGTAGAAAACAAAAAGCAGCTGGATTGAATTCACTTGCTAAGTGATAATGTAAAGGCAACATGGCTGTTTCTAAGGCTCTTGTCGTTTCTGTGTGCCCTTGTTCTTTGAATAGAGATGAGCCTTAGCAAACTATTCAGTTGTACACTTGTAACTGTATCAGTACTATTTATTCATAGCCGGCCTTCAAGCTAAGGCATGCTTCACTGAGTATCCAGGATGCTGTGAGCCTCTCAGCAGTATTTTAATGCTTTAGAAAAGGACCATGTTTTGTTTTTTTGTTTAATCTCTTTTGTCACCCAATGGGGACTCAGATTGTGTACCTCACTGAACAACACTGAACATGCACTTTTATTGAGAAGACTTTATCTCTCACCTAAAAGATCTAGCAAACTAGCTGAACTTCAATAACCTCCAAAGCTTTGTGGGTTGGCTAAATGTTTTTATTCTTATCTTTAGATTTCAAAGCTACTTTACTGCTAACACCTTCCCCCACTCACCCTGGTAAATCCTTTTTTCGTGGATGCCTGGACACTATCCTTCATTTCGACACACAGCCTACGGGAATAACAACTTTCTGACTTGACCTTTGTAAACACTTTTAGTTTACAGTGTGGGCTCAGTCACTCATTTCCGGTCATACTAAAAAAAAGTATCTATTGTATAAATTTCAGTCATGCTATGTTTCAAAAAGGACCACATCTGTATTATTTTCACTGCTAATGACTTGTTAATCTCAAACAATTAGCCAATAAGCAAGTGGTTTATAGTCAGACCTGCCACTTCTCTTCACACCTGGTTTGTTTAAACTGAGATGGTGATGGTGAAAATGGTAAAATCTTTGAAATGGGCCAGTGCAAAACCTGGTTCTGCTGGAGCTTTCTTCCTTTTAAAGGGGAGTTTTTCCTTCCCACTGTCACCAAGTGCTTGCCCATGGGGGTCCTTTGATTGTTGGGCTTTTCTCTCAGTTATTGTAGGAGCTTTACCTGACAAAGTGACTTGAGGTGACTGCTGTTTTGATTTGGTGCTATATAAATAAAATAAAATTGAATTGAATTGAAAACTCATGCTGAATGTGAAGAAACCTAAACACGTTCATTGCGACGCAACTTCCCATAACACATACAAGCAACTGGAGTCTCTGAGTTTGTATTGTTGCTTTCCCAGATCAAATCACTGAAGTCACATTTTTAGTGTGTTATGTAGTTTCAGTAGGATGAAAACTGAGACTGGGAAACAGATTCAGGTAAACTGGTCAGGTCACATATATAATCTCATTGAAAAAAAAGGTAGGAAACCCATGTTGGTTTGTGTTTTGTTTAAAAAAAGGATAAAATAAAAACAGCTCTCTTTTCATCTCTTAAATTTATAAAAAGTGATAGTTCAGTGACAGGTGACAGAAGATTTTAATTGATAGTTTGTTCACGCACATCATTCACATTCCGTGTTTTGGAAAATATGCACATCACGATTATTTTTCAAGCATTCAGATAACTTCGACAAGGTAGCGTGTTCACTTCACCATGAGCCCTCTCTGAGGAGCGCTTCTGTTTGTTTTCTTATACTGCATGACCTGCTTATTTAAGAACACTAAAAGTAATGCATTTGTCACTACATTTATCATACCCTTTCCGCTAACCTTGATGTGCCACTTCTGAGGAAAGTCAAACCTCCCGCCGGGCCTGAAGCTGGTACGTTGGTTATTTGCAGAGAAAATTGCTGGTTATGATTAAGCGAGCCGGTGGCAGCGTGTTGGGATCTTGTCTCTCAAGCCTGGAGAAAGAATCACAATATAGAGTGACAGACGGGGATTTTCTGCATTTCTTCCTGCTTGTCACCCTTTCTATGCATATAAACAAGGCTAACATGCACTGGAGCTGAAAGAGTGATGCTGGATCAGCTAGACCCCACAAATCACATCAAGGCTCACACAAGCCATTTCTTAATTTTTCTCTGCTTGTACTTTGCATGTCTGTACAGCAGACTATATCAGTGATTCTGAGGTAAAGCATAAATAAAATACTATTGCATGAATAAATTTAGGCTGCTGTGTTGTTTTTAAAGATGCGGCTGCCACTAAATCTAGGCTCTCCAGCTTTATCTCTTTAAAATTCTGCCTACAAACCACTTCTCTAAATCCGAATCACTGAAATGTCGAGGGCAGCGCGTGTGGGCAGAGAGGGAGGCGCGGTGCCAGGCCATATCGGCGGGTGGCAGAAGTCAAGCTCCAAAACGGATGTGTTTTATTTATGTGGGCAACGTGAAGTTGCTTCAGTTGTGCCGAGACAGCACGCGGTCTATTATTATTTGATTTAAGTCCATTTTCCACATCAAGGCGAGTTGATCTCAGCCGGGAGGAGGAGAATCAGTTGGCAAACAATGCTCGCCGATCAAAAACAAAAGGAAAAAAACAGGCATCCGAGCACATGAGCAGTTAAAAGCAGGCAGCTTAAGTTCAAGCTATCTGTGCCATTAGACGGAGACGGTGAACTCCAGCCAAACTCATGCTGGAGTTCATTCTCACACAGTGTTGTCATACGTTTCGAAAACGTTGTTATGGTGAAGATTCAGGCGCAGCATTTGTTTCACTGTCACCAGTGGAAAAGCGATATGATAAACGCCTATAAATGCAAAGGCTGAAGCTAATGGATTCTGATCTATGGACTTCTGCATCAGCAGTCAGATATAGCTTTCCTCTTTGTAGGTTATTTAATAGTATCACTTATTTATTACATTGCAGCAGAGTCTTTTTATTCTCTTGATCTTTACTGTGCTTCTTATGTCGTTTAGTCATTTCAAACTCTCTCTTTTTCTGGAATTCACCAAGATTAAACTGATTGATTTTCCTTCCTTAAACGAGCACAATCCCTTCTTCAACTGGCCCATCTCCGATCGCTCTGTCTCCCTAGACATCCAGGTCCCATAACGTCAATAATGTAAATGTAATCACCTCTCCTCTTCCCTTCTCTTCCCTTCTCTTCTCTTCTCTTCTCTTCTCTTCTCTTCTCTTCTCTTCTCTTCTCTTCCAAATGAAATGCCACATCACCATAGCTGCTGTACTATACTGTGGGGGGTTGAATGCTGAGATAGGGAAACTATAACCTCCAGGTATCCACGAGTCACTTTACAACCAGTAATACCACTCTGGAAAGCACCAAGACCACAGGCTGGTTTATATTCTGCTGCATACTCGTTGGTAATATATTCAGGAACTCTTTAAGCACAAGAGGCATTTGTGTGTGTGTGTCTGTAAGAGAATGTGTGAATGCACTACTCGCAATGGGGTGCTCAATCCCTGTAGCTATGGTTACCAGGTGGTCTGTCCTCCCATGGGTCCTTATTTGATGACAATGAAGGAAGAGGAAGAGAGAAAGGGAGTAACACACGGAGCGATAAGGATAGTAAGGACGTGGTGGTGGGGTATACGTGCCATTTCTCATGGCCAAGTAGCAGTGAGTCTGTGCATTGTGCTTCCTCTTTGTTCCTGAAGCACACTGGAATCTGCAAACGCACAGTTTAAGTCACAGTTAAATTGCTGACAGTGTTTGGTTCTTAACATAAACCTGAAATAAATAATAGACATACAAACAGGATAGTGTACACATTGTTCCACCTATCTTCCCTCCATAATGTCTGCGTTGCTCTGTTGGCCTCTCCCCCACTTCCCTTGAGCCAGCTTTGCAAAGCCTTCAGAAGCTATTTCATTTTAAAGGGAAAGGCCAGTTTTTCTACTGATTAAAAATGTTGCCCCTCCGCCTGAGTACAGTTTGATCTGCATTCATAAGCATTCAGTGCTGTCTAAAGGGAGCCAGGAAGAACAATAAAAAGTCTGGCAAGGCCTCCAATCGGCACTGGTGACTATAAAAGTTCCCAGAGCGAGCCTCATGAACGAATTGATCAGTGCTATAAGATAAAACTGCTTTCTTTGTACATGCATACGCTGGAGAACGTCAGGGTGTAAAACATCTAGTAAATGCAAACAATATCCCACTGTTCCACTGCTGCTTCACACCGGCAGTCCAAACCCGTCATATCGTCTTTCTATCTTCTTATACTTGCTTGTAGTTACTTATAAAGACAAAAAGGCAAATTTATTAGATTACCTGTTATAAAGACAAGAAAACACAAATGTTTTATATAATTATATATGTAATATATTTATATAAATCTGTCAGCAGTCTGTTTAAAAAAAAAAGACAGTTTTTTTAAGCAAAAAAGAAAAAAAAATGAATTCATGCTATCCAGCAAAACATTCAAGCACTAAAGCGGTTCTTTTTTTGTTCAAGAATACAAGTAAAAAAACTGTAATTTGGCATCTCACTCAAAATATAATAAAGTGTTTTTACCATTTTCTGCTTTTTTATAAAACAGTACACTTTGAAATCCAGTAATGACAACAATAATTATATATTTTAGCTTTAAACTATCATCTTGATTAAAGAGTTTGTAAATTCTGGCGGGTTAACCATGACGGAAGCAGAAACACTGATTTTGATAATTACCAGTACTGTTAATTCAGGGCTGCTGCTCTCATTAAATGGTGATAATAAATTCGTTAAGCACTATGTAAGTTATAGAAAACATAATGATTACCTGATTTGTTTTGTTTTGCTTGCTGTGTGTTAAACAGATCTGTTCCTGATATGATCTCTGTGCTGATTTCGAAGATGAAGCTCATTTACAGTTTTTAAGATTTTGTTAAAATGGCTTTATTGTTCTTTGTGCTGCTTTGTTGGAGGTATTTTCTTTCCTTGTGTGTATTTGGTTGTTTTTTATTGTTTCTATCGGCCATAGCTTTAGGTAAATTGAATAATAATAATAATAATGTAACTAC
Organism: Diplotaxodon limnothrissa; assembly: GCF_057381915.1. Classification (NCBI taxonomy): domain Eukaryota; kingdom Metazoa; phylum Chordata; class Actinopteri; order Cichliformes; family Cichlidae; genus Diplotaxodon; species Diplotaxodon limnothrissa. The sequence goes on along the minus strand of NC_140612.1, from coordinate 8,939,183 downwards.
AGTGCAGTGTTTTTCCTGTGATTATTTTATAATATAATAATGCAATAATGCAGCCAAGTTAGATCCAAAACTGTATAAATTCATACACTTTTCAGTTTCACTGCCCTGTCATGAAGGCATGGGAAGATTAAGTACAACTTTTATGTCATTGAATTCATATACTGCTTATGGTGCTTATGACCACTTAGGTAGCTGACTTGCAAATTTCATGTCAGGTCAAAAAGTACAATACTCAAGAGGCAAGTAAAATCCCGTCTGCTGAGAGTCTGTCTTTCCCTAATTAGCCTCCCTAAAAGAAGAATGGAATTTTCCACAGAATTGATTGGTCAGCTTATGCACCTCCACCTTAAAGAGCACTGAATAACCGTGGCAATGTTACTGGCTAGGAAGTGGCCTTTCCTAAGGTTGCATTAACTGGCTAAGCCACTTATTCTGCTTCATAGTATACCTCTGCCATGTCGCTTTGACCACCAAGCTCAACACTGCTGGGAAAGGGGGAAAAAAGTAGTTAATGTATATTGCAGAGATGCCAAACATAACGGCCAGAATCTGACCGGTGAAAAGTTGAATCTGGCCTGCTGGATCTTTTAACTATATTTTCATTAGTTTTGCAGCTTTTTCTATTGATAAGGATTCCCCACTACTATTGCCAATCATTTTACACTGAAGTAAGTAAACCAACAGATAAACAACTAAATAACAAGAAAGTTCTTGTTTTTTCCACTATTTGTGAGCCAGACACTACATTTATCAGAACTGCCATATTTTCCGCACTATAAGGCGCACTTAAAATCCTTTAATTTTCTCAAAGATCAACAGTGCGCCTTATGTATGAATTCTGGTTGTGCTTACTGACCTTGAACGGATTATATGTGGTACACGGCGCTCAAAATATGTCAAAAAAATGTTTTAGTATTTTGGTGAGACTTTGGGAAGCTACGAAGCCACACCGCTTGATGGATTGTTGGAGCATTACAGCTACCGTAGGCAGGAGCCTCACGGATTCGGAGTAATCTGGGTCCAAAACTCCGTCTACTTCACGTTCCAAAGTCAAATGAACACTGAGGCATCACTGAGAGTTAAAAACTGTCTAAATTCTTTCATCTGTAATAACATGATCAGCGTTGCTGCTTTACCAGGTATAACAATTAAGTTTAACATCCAGGCATCCATGAAAACAAAATTTATTAAATTTAACAGAGTTAGAAGTTAGCAGGAAGTTAGCTCGCTAGTTTCCACCTAAACATGACATTGCATGTTCTGACTGAGAGATTTGTGAAAAAATTCAAACGTACAGCTCTGCTATCACTTCAGACATAAATGAAGAAGAAAACTAAACAGCAGTGACGTTTGTAGGGTTACTGAAGTTGGGCTAGCTGGTATATAATGATGTGCTACGTGATCACTAGCGACACAGCTATGTTAGCATAACATAAACACAGTGAAGCTGGAGGATGAATGATGAATGAATCACTTTTTTTTCCACTCGATAAAAGTTAACGTGGGGGTTCCCGATGGTTAGGGACAAATGCAATCGCATGGCAGGATGCTTTAAACGGACCAAATTTCAATCATGAGAACAACTGAGATCCACAATACGAGGTTAGTCATAATATACTGCAACAACACAGGAATAGAGCAGCTGCGAGGGAATTCAACATTAATCAATGGTACAGAAGTAGAGGAAGCAAAGAGAATGAGCTCATCTGTTTTGTTTCGCTTAATGCGCTTTATAATCCGGTGTGCCTTATGGTCTGAAAAATACGGCATTTAACTTTATTTATTTTTGGCTCCTGATACTTTTTGTGGTGAAATCACTTGGGCTGGGCATTTTTCTTTAAACAGATGCTTTCTTTTATCATTTTGTTGCTTGGAACTCACAGCTTGCGGTGCATTGATGCTAACTGCTTCACACACCAATTAATGGGGGCAACAGTGGGGCCAAAAAGACTGAGAATCAATGATGTACGTGTGCAGTCGCGTATCTCGCTTTTGCTAATATCTGTCAGATCCTCAGGTTAGGAGATGCAGCTCACTAAAGAATTATACATTCGCTTTGCTCTTGTCTTTTATGCAAAGCTCTCTGTGCTGCTCAACACGGAAGAGATAAAAGTAGCAAAACTTTATGCGAGATGCTGCAAATCACAGAACATCTACTGAAAAGGTCGGCAGCATGGTTGGGTTCACTTATGCTGCCACACCCATAACCTCTATCAAACAGACCGTTCATTGCCTGTCTCCTCGTCTATCAACCCATCTATTTCCTTATTTTCAGTCCGCCCCTCTTTACCTCTGACTTTCTGGTCATGTCGGCACTTGAGGGAGATTGTTCATGCAAATCTGATTCGACATCATCTGTATATTAGTCCTCCTCTCTGCAGGGATGCTATTATTCTCATACTTGACCTTTTGGAGAAGCATGCTGCCCTTGCTTTGTCTAGCTGTGCCTCCCACAACACCCTCTCCGGCTTGCTGTTGATGTGTAGCCTTCAAAGAGCCACTCTGCTCGCTTCATTCTTTCATCCACCTTCACCCACCAATCTTCCTGTTCTGCACAGCAGTGCTTTGAACAGGCACACACATGCTCAGCTATCCTCATTTTAAAACACTAACTTAATGATTGCCTGGATGCGTGGTACTTAAGGGACGTCTATAAACTGTAACTATGGTGTTACAATGTATCGTTCTTAAAATCTTACTAAAGTGCTTGGAAATCTTCTTCTTCTTCCACCTGTTCCTTTCAGGTTTCGCCCAGTGGATCATTTGCCTCCATCTCACCCCATCCCTAGCATCCTCCTCTGTCACATAAACCCTCTGCATGTCCTCCTTTACTACATCCATGAACCTTCTCTGTGTTCTTCCTTTTTTCCTCCGTTTCCCTTGGAAATGTAATGGTAAATTACCCAGAGGGGTTAGAGAGGATGCGTTTCGTTTCTATAGATACTCATAACATAAAGGACAAGCATATCGTTTTCCATTATGCTCTTATATGTATTTATTTGTAGATTTCTTTAGCCTTCATAAAGATAGGACAATGAGAGAAGGCATGAAACAGAGATACACAGTAAATGACCTCGGTGTGGATTCAAACGCAGGCCTCTGTGATAGCTTTATGGCATGTGGGTCACCTATTCAACCCAGTGAGCTATACTGGGACCCATACTCTCTTTTTTATAGTCAGTAAATAACAAGATGACTGCAGTGAATAATACTGCAGTACAGTGCCCTCGAAGGTTTCAACAGGATATCAGAATCACGCTGCTTTCATTGCAAGATTGCATAGAAAGTAGTCATTCATGTCAGGATGTACTGAAGTTGGAAGTCGGCTCCTTTCTTTCTTTGCTTTTAAAGAAAATGTCACTATCATAATATAATTTAATTCTAATAAGCACTTGCTGAGGGAATAATCTACAGCTACCTTGTACCATGCTCTTTCTGCTCTGCGTGTGTGTGTGTGTGTGTGTGCGTGTGTGTGTGTGTGTTTCCTCCCTGGGGAACTGAGGCTGAAGTAATGAAATGCTCATTACTGATTCAGCTGGAAATGCTTGGGATACATTTACACGCCCACACACACACACGAGCTATCCAGACGCTTTTCAAGGTCACCTCGCATCATTAGCTTGTGTGTGTCTGTGTGTGTGAGCGAATGCTCCGTGTATATAAACTGAGGAACAACAAGACTGCCCCTAATTGGGGCCTAAATTGACAGTTCTGTACAGTACACCACAAGTATTTGATATCGCATGCGATCGATCATTAATGCACTTTCTATTTCACACACACACACATGCTTAGCGCATATACATCTTCACCTTTGCTGTCAGTTCATCGTTAACTTTGGCTCCTCAGATCATGCTTCTCCTGACAACTGTTCCACGGGCACAAGCAAACACACACACACACACACACACACACACACACACACACACACACACACACACACACACACACACACACACACACATGCAGCACATACACTGTGGCGTCTGCTGCCATTAGGAAGAAGCTGTGCTGTCAGTAGGGTTTTTTTTAGATGGCCAAATGGAGGAATCAGACACAGCTATGCTGATGTTTGGGTAGCGGCTTTCCCGGAATAGTTGTTGCAGGAATGCTAAAGTGTAATATTACAAACAGAGCTCCAGATGCAAATTATGATTGTGGCTACAGTTTGAATGCTTTGTGTCTAAAATAGGAAAACATGAAAACACGAAATATATGACTTATGTGTCACAAAGACGAGAATGAATTTCTCCACCCCAGTGGCACACATTGTGTTTTGCTTGCCATTTATTGCCAATGTTTCATACAGTCCTCACAAAAAATTATTTATTTATTTTTTAGTTTATTTAAAAAACTTTCCCAGACTGTTGAACGTTTACCAGGAGAGCAAAAAGGGCATGGATGAATATATTTATGTTGCATTAAAAAACATAAATATATCTGACATTAAAATTTTAATTAGGTCTTGTTATTGATCAAGATCCACAGCCGATGAGAAATGCCAAACAAGAAGCATTTAATTGTTCCTGCACAAAACGAGAAAAGAATACCAAGGAAAGGATTTGGAGGCCGCAAATTAGAAGAATCTTAGCTTTCAAAGGGTTGCAAAGCTGTAAGGTCACTGAGCCACACGTTGCAGTGTGCAGGACCTCTCTCAAGAAAATGTGTTGTTGGCGGTGCAGAGAGAGAAGACACTTCTTCTCCCAAGAGAGATGGCTAAAGCTGGGCACCTTTAACTCGCAGCCTGACTCAGCAAGAGGTGCACACATCATGTAACACTGGATGCCATACTGTGCTTCTGGAAAGCAGAAGTTTGTGTTTTACCAATGAGGCTCTGTGTTTCCCTCTCAACAGAACACACATTTTAGCAGTGTGGAGAGATGCTGGTCAATGAGGCAAACGTGTCAGACGTTAAAGTGAAGATTAAACTGCTCAGATTGTGTTATTTTAGGAAAGTGAAGCAACTCTTATGGTTCGAGTTAGTCTGCAGTACATTAATGTCAGCCGAGGTCCTCTGAAGTTATATGTAAGGAGAAACAAAGAGCGAGGGACTCCACGCTGGGCATACAGTCTCCTGTCTATGGGTCACTACAGCTCTCATTTATGGCAATTCTCCGCCTGCTTTGGACTCTTACTGTTACCTCTGGGTGAGTTCTTCAACTAAATCCAATTTCCTCCAATCCTGTTGTTTTGGAAAAGTGTCTAAATTACAACTCAGAGGTGACAGGGACATATTTATTGTTTTGGAAAGGAGGAGTTAGTGAATCTGTTCCCATTTTTATCCAGTTGCCCTCTACAGCCATTACAGTTGCAGTTTATCGCAGGACATAGTGACCACTGGTGTCCTGCCTTGTAAAGTGTCAGCTCAGCTCCTTTGGGGATGCAAACCGTGCATGAATGGAGCTGCTCGCTGTTTGTATGGAACAACACTGAAGCTTTTGGCTGATGTGCGATAGCAGATACACGGAAACTGCAGTGTATTACTGTAGTTCACTGACTGTCCCTCAGTATGTCATTAATTTGCCCAAATAGACACACACACACACACACACACACACACACACACACACACACACACACACACACACACACACACACACACACACACAAAACGATAACCCCATCCTAGCAGGTGGCAATAAAGGTTAAACTACACCATGAGTAGGTCCAGAAGCAATTAATCACCTGTATCTGTGTGTGTCCGTACACATATTTCTAGACAATCTGCTATACGTGATGTGTTCTGGATTGTTGCTAAGAAACAAACATGCCAAAGGGCATGTAGGAGGAGACTGTGTGTTGTGACACACACATGCACACACACATACAAGCTGAAGTGACACGGGCTCAAGCAAGTAAATCCAAGTGGAAATATCAGTGAAGGTTTACAATTAAATTTCTTGCCTTTTTTTACAAGACAAATTGCACAAAAAAAGTCCAAATTTTAAAATTGCATTTAGCTAAAAGGACAATGCTGAAGTATTCAAGTGTTAAAGTGTTAAAATGCTAATATAGTTTCATATACTGAGAAGAAAACTCAAAAAAATATTTATGACTGAATGCTGCTCTCTGATCTAATCTAGAGTTGCTCTTAGTGAGAAGCAGCAGGCTGTGGATGTTGCACTTGCATCCTTTTTGCTTGCTTACTGTTGTTCGCAGTTATCTGATCAGTGCACCCGGCCTTCTTGGAGTCGCTGGGTGGGCTGCATGAGGGTGCTTAATCCAGTGACTTCAATGGTCACATGGGCAATGGAGGGGTGTGATTGGGAGGAACTGCCTGACTGATCTGAACCCGAGTGGCGTTCTGTAAATGGACTTATGTATAAACCACAGTTTCTCCATAATCTACACTATGTTTGAACATAAGGACACCCTAGGTCACAGATTGGTGATCAGTTGTGTAATTGTTGCATCGGATCTCTTTAATCCCTCTGACACAACTTCTGTTAAGGAAGCAGAGTCTGGGCACGAGGTCACTGAGGTAGGTAAGCAACTGTGTTGTTGCCACTACAACATATATATATATACATATATATATGTGAACTCTCTGCATGTATTTTGCTCAGGTTTTAATAGTTTTCCTTCAGTCATCATTTTGTTTCCTATAATTGATTGGGGAAAATGCCGCTAATGCACTGGGCATGCTTACATCTGCATGCGCGTACTCAGGGGAAACATTAAGCTCTGATGTTTCAAAGTTAATGTTGTCTAACAAAGTGGACAATGCGCCTGCCTCCCTCCCACATTTTTCATCAAACTAAGCTCAGTGCAAAGGAAAGAGAGGCTCGGTTAATATTGTGCTAAAAATGAAACATGAATTCGTCTCGCTGCACTTGTTATTGTGGCAAATCAATAATGACACGACCCAATTCTGTCTCCTAAACAGGTTCAAACCAGATGTGACTCGAGGTTTTCGATTCTGATGGGAACAGATGGTCACAGAGCAAGACCACACACAAACACAGGCGTGAATGCAATGTTTGTTCAGATAGGAACCCAGGGTCCCATATTGCTCCATGCTGCTATTTGTCAACGGTGCACACAATAAAGGACAGATGCCTAATTGGTAAACATTCTGCTGCGAGTAAATCACCTCTATCATCGGCACAGACGCGGTGGAAAACAAAAACACATCAGGCGTCTCGCACGCTGATATTTTGAAGGAGGTTGTCCGTGTTTCTGTTTTAAATTTCTCATATTTTCTGTCTGTAATACTGAGATATAATATCTGTGTGAGTGTTTCAACATTAACAAACTCGCCTCATTCCTCAGCGACTGAAAGAAGCTCTTTGTCTATTGTACTGCATGACAATATGTATTGTAAGAGACGGAATCAGATTTCTTCCCAAGCAGGTGTGTGTATGACTCTGTGTGTGTGTGTTAGCGTGTTTGTGCCAAGATATTACAGAGAGCGCGAGCTCGTTATGAACGAGTTTTCTTGCGACAGTGCAGGTGTGTATCACAATGTCTCAGACTGAAATATGCGTGTGTGCAACTGTGTTTAGCCACCGGCAAAGTCTGTTTCCCTCCTGTCCTAATCCACTCACTTACCTGAGTTTCTCCTGCGATAAGTCTGGAGTCCTTCCAACACACACACACACACACACACCTATATGAAAGTGCGGCCGCATACCCATTAGACGAAGCAACATTTTGCACATCTGTGTGAGTTTATGCCTTGTAAGGTAACGGTATTCACACTGTGCGAAGCTGTGGGTGGGTGCGGCGAAGTCCATAAATCTTTTAGTTCTAATCAACAAAACAGTCATAAATAATGCAAGATTGTGTGCAACCATGAGAGTAAAAACAGAACCAAAATAACTTCCACAAGTATTCTCTCTTAATTTAATGGGGATTTTAATGCCAGATTTTCATCAGTGAGCATGTTCTGGGATCTTAACTTGATCTTGATCTAATCTTATATACTGTCATGCTAAAATCATCTTATTTTTTGCTTTTGTTCAGGGGACGAGCCAGGTGATGCACCCAGCGGTCGTAGTCCAGAGGGAAAGGACAGGACCCCACCTCGTCGTCGCCCAGTCCTTCCTCATCTCCTTCCACCTACACAGGTAAGTAAAAAGAACTCAGAACAATAAGTAAACATGACAGGTTAGCAGACATGGCAATAATTGTCTGCCCATTTCAAAGACAAAGAAAGGGGCGGGAATGGTTCGAACAGGTTATGTGACTGAGAACGTATCAGCCAAACAGAAGTGAAACAAATCCCGTGCATCAACACTTATACAAGTGCAGACAGACTCGAGAGTTATTTGGAACGATTCTTTTTTTTGACAACCGAATCGATTTTTGCCGACTTTCATGGAGCATTAGGGACGGATCTGTAGTTGTGCATCAGTATCGACGATTCTGAGGCCTGAAATCCTCTGACCGTTTTCCAATACTTTTTGGGTTATTTCACACCCACCCACACCTCCTTCAAACCACTGCTATGAGCTCCTCTGATTAATTACTGAGAAGCAAATGCAGAGTGATCGATCAGCCTGTCACATGCAGAGCTCTGTCAGAGAGAGCCTGATGCAACTTGATATCAATGTTGTTCCTGGATGACGCACTTTTCATTGAATAGTGTCTGCTGTGTGATGTAACACCACTGCTTGCTCTCCCTGAAGTTCAATAAACATACAGATGGAATCGTAGATTTCGTTTTTGTTTCTATTTTTTTAGTTGAGCAACTACAGCAAACCTAGTTTTATTTCTAAAGATGTACACATACTTACAAATTTAAGTACAGCGAAAAGTCTTGAGTCGCCCCTCGTTTCTTTATATAGTGGTCCCTGGTTTATTGCGGGAGTTACGTTCTAAAAATAACCCGCGATAGGTGAAATCTGCGAAGTAGCTAACTTTATGTTTTACAATTATTATAGATGTTTTAAGGCTGTAAAACCACTCACTACACACTTTATACACTTTCCGAGGACAGGCATGAACATTTTCCCACTTTTCTCTTTTGTTTAAACACTCAAAGTTCAAACCTTCGTAGAATAATAAGTCCAGTATTATAGAATGAAACCAAAGGCACCCACAACATACAGTACAGCACTTCAGAGTCACACTGGTAACGATCGAAGATTCATGTAAATTTGACAAGCTGAACTCATCCTATACTGTACAGGAGACATGACACGAGATTGATTGACAATGGTCTACAGCCAATCAGGACGCAGAACACAATGCGCTGTTAAAAAAAAAAATCAGCAAAGCATCTGCGAAAGGTGAACTGCGTTATAGCGAGGGACCACTATATTGTACCACTGCTTTGAAGGTGTTTTTATTTGTATCTGTTATCAGATCTATCTATCTATCTATCTATCTATCTATCTATCTATCTATCTATCTATCTATCTATCTATCTATCTATCTACCTATCTATCTATCTATCTATCTATCTATCTATCTATCTATCTATCTATCTATCTATCTATCTATCTATCTCTCTCGATATATATCTCGATATATATCTCGATATATATATCTATATATATCTATATATAGATATATCTGTATATATATTTATATTTTCTTGTTAACTCTATTTTCTGTAATGTTGTATCTTATTGCCTATCCTCCGTCAGGTGCCTGTTAAAGGCTCCGCCCACACGATGACTTTTGAGCCTTTGACCCTGCTCTCTCTGCTGCTCTTTCTGCTGTCACCATGGGAACCACGCTGATGAGGAGGAGAAAGATTTGGGGCTGTACAGTGACAGGAAGTGTTGAAAGACTGTATTTTTGTGTGTGCGCGTGTGACGCTGAGTACTTTCTGTAAGCACAGCTCAACCGAAATGATTGTTATGTTGTTCTGGGTCACCTAGCTGTTGGTTTAACACAGCTACAGGTGTGCAGTATGCAATTTTTTGTATTACCTGTACTTACCTCTACATGTGTTCATTTGTATTTAACTTTTATAGAATAGACCACACAGCACTACTGACTTTTTTTGAAGTGATATGTAAATACAAATATATATATTATATATATTTATATAAAGAATTTCTAAGGATAACAAAGGATTGAGTGTAAATTGAGGTTATTCTAGATCAGAGCAGGACATTAAGGGATGTTTGGTTTAGTATTATCTTTAAAAGATGTACAGTATCTTCCACAGACACTAAGACCTGTAGCAAGTATAGTTCATGCTGAGGACCTCCCTCATTAGCGAAGCAGTTTGGTTGGAGGGAACGAAAACTTGTGAAGCCTCATTAATGAAGAAGATACAGGCTGTAAAAGTTCATCTAGGCACTTTCTTAAAAAAGCAAAACAACCAGCTATGTGTTACTTCAGACTATTAACAGATGGTCTTGCAGTTTAGTGAAGATCTTCACAGTTTGCTCAGTAATTGTGCAAACTGAAGCTTATAGGTTGTGGAGAAATTTGTTATGTTTCTTCTTCAGATGCACAGTCTCCAAAACTGTAAAAGCACCGTACTAATGAATATAACAGATGTAAGTAAAACTTGAAATTCAATTATTCAACAGAAGGCTCTGTCAAAACATAAGAATATGAAAAAGCACCCAGGAAAAGAGACAACCATCTGCCTGAACAATAAATAATGCGATGTCTCATTTTCATATGCAAACATGAACTGTCATGTGCTTTCAAAGGCTGGCTTCTCATCCAATTTGTATTAATTGAATTTGCTTTCTCCTTCAGTGAGGTAATGTTTAAGACATTTAACAGTACTGTAGGCTTGTCTTTACTATTCAAGCTTTTTCTACATCTGATTTTTGTGATATCAGATTGTCTCCAGTGAGGGGAAATGATGGAATACAGAGATAGTGATCAGGGCACAGCTCAGCCGAGATCCAAACGTGATGTAATTAATAATTCATATTACAATTATGACTGAAGATTGCCGAACCAGTCCGCATGCATTTTGTGGAGTTTCCCTCTGAGTGTTATGTGGGTGGTACTTCGGGAGTATGGGGTGTCTGGCCTGTTGCTACGAGCCATTCGATCCTTATACAACCATTGCAAGAACTTGGTCCCCATAGCCAGGAATGAGTCGAACTTGTTGCCGATGGTGTTGGACTCCACCAGGGCTGCCCTTTGTCACCGATTCAGTTCATATCATTTGCAGATGATGTGGTTCTGTTTGCTTCATCAGCTGGTGGCCTCCTTCTTAAAATGAGAATAGTCCTCGGCTGTAAAAGGTTGAAGTGCCCACCCCATGTCACGAGCGAGAGGAGAGGGGAGCGAGAGATGGACAGACACACTGGTGCTGCGGCTGCAGTGATGCAGACGTTGCATCTGTCCGTGGTGGTGACGAGAGAGCTGAGCGTCCCTACATCCCTACCCTCACCTATGGTCATGAACTTTGGGTAGTGACCGAAAGAACGAGATTGCGGATGATGGCTGGCCTCTCCCTTAGAGATAGGAGTTTGACCAGAAGGGGCTCAGGGTAGAGCACCTCCTGCTCAAATGATGATCCACATGATCCACATCGAAAGGAGCCAGTTGAGGTTGTTTGGGCATCAGACAAGAATACTTCCTGGGTGAGGTGTTCCGGGCATGTCCCACTGGAAGGAGGCCCCACGACAGACCCAGGACACGGTGGGGAGATTAAATCTCTTGGCTGGCCTGGGAACACGTTCGTGTTCCCTCACACAAGCTGGAGGAGGTGGCTGGGAAGAGGGAAGTCTGGGATTCTCTGCTTAGGCTGCTGACCCTGTGACCCACCCCGGATAAGCAGAAGAGGATGGATGGATGGATATTACAATTATCAAATCCTTTTGGCTCTCTGTTGAAGCTCAAATATGCACCCAACAGCTGGACAGCCAACTGGGAGACTGGTTAAAGATATTCAATAGGGTACAAATGAATCATTTAACAGACTTCTAATCTATTTATGTCTGTGGATGGTTGGCCTTGTTTGTCTCGGTTATATCACACTGTGCTGGTTACATTAACTGCCTCAGAAATATACCCTCTTAAAAACCTCTTTTCTTGAGGTTTCACCTCGTAGAGAGCGAATGATTGAGGGTAGTATTTGTCTTTTACTAAGTACAGTGAAATTTTTAAAAAATGTGTCTGCTTTCATGGTCCGAGTCTTTTTATTTATGAGGGAGAGACAGATGATTGACAGCTTAAGAAATACCATTATGAGCTTAAGTGTGTGAAATATCTGGGCAGTGAGCCCAAAACCTATGTTACACAGCAGGATGCTTTTACAACATAACCTTCAAACAAATGTGCTATCATTTGATTACTGTTTAAACGCTATACCTAAATGGGATGAGTTTTTGGATTCAGTCCAAACTCTACCATCTTTCACAGCTCCTTCTGGGCCTACAACACACCGACTGATATACAGTACACGAGCATAGGACTTTTTTGGTTTTTCTGAAGCCTACCTTTGGCCAATCACATGCTTTGAAGGAAATTAAAAAATTTTAAAAATGTCATATATTGTTTAGGTTGTTAAATTGTTATTTTTTTCTCATAATAAGAACTCAGTTTTATTAATAGTTATTCTGTCGAGATAATCTATCGAGATAATCGGAAGAACTAAATTATTTAGGAACTGCAGATCAAACAGATTAAACTTGGTGTTCTCAACTTTGTGGTCTCTGCTGTAAAGTTGAGATGAGAAATTGACATTGAGAAACCAATAGCGAAAAAATGATGTCATTATGAATCTGTGTGTGATTTTGAGTATAACACTTTGGTGCATCAAAGTGCTAAGTAGCATGTCAAAGCATACTGGTGTACGGCGAATAAACTTTGTCATCGTTGGATAAAAGTCATTATGTTTTCTTGATCAAAGTTTAACAGCTCTCTTAGTTTAGGAATCCTAATTTTTGTTGTTGTTTAGCAGGATGCAGAGGAACCAGAATACAATAAGAACAACTTGTTAGCTACAGCCGTGTAGCTCAAGCCACTGCGCTAATGTTAATGTTAATGCGCTAATGCTAACATCAGTGACTGATGTGAAACTCACCCCTGTAATGTACTGTGTCCTGCTACTGTTGTGTCATTAATCACCATCAGTTGGATATTTTTAATAATAAACTGTGTTTTTAAATATGTAGTGTAGTTTTTGATATATCTAAAAAAACGTTTTTTTAAATTAAGGTTAGAAGATCTGAATAAAATCTACAAACAGAACTGAAACTGAAGTCTAAAATAAAAAGAACAAAATCTGCATCTTAAACCAGCCAGCATAGCTGCACTGTTGCACGAATTCTCCCATTAAGGAGGAGTCACCCTCTCATTAATGTGACATTAATGCTTCTAGTATGGCTGTAATCGTCGGGTTAACTTCAACTTCACACCTCTATAGAGGAGAAATTACAGATGAGTGATTTGAAGCTATCAAGAGAAAAACACTTTTATCATTTTATATGTTTGGTTTTGATTATTTCTTTGATTATTTCCACTTTACTAACTCCGATGTGGGGCAGCTTGCCAGACAACCTAATCACCAACATATTCTTCCACACATGGTGCTTTGTTTACACAAGCCTGACGGTAACTCTACTTTTACTGTCTTCTGAAGACATCAGACAGCAAAAATACAACTATAGAGTACACTGGAGTCCATTACATGGACATGAGTCATTGCAGCAGTGTAACCAAAATGTAGATTGCGTTTCAACTCCCCAAAATTAACTAAAAAGAGACTAGCCAGACTGAGCACTACACTCTACAGTAAGACATGTGATGCATCTCTGCCACTGCCATTTCACTCATTGGGTTCTGACCAGTTCCTGTATAAAATATCAGGCCTATTGATGTTCAGTGAAAGAAATGATACCTCATGATTGAGAAGCTCAGACTAGCTTAGTGTTTAGCAACTGTCCTGAAACGAAATTAAGCTTTTGTTTTATGTATAGATTCTTAATAGATAAAGACATGCAGCAGTGAGGAGGAGAGACTTTGAGCCAAATGTCTCTCCTGCAGTGCCCATTTCAAGGCAAACTGATTAACCAAGTACAAACTCTTCATATAGTTCCACTGCATTAAGAGACTTAGTGGGCCCTGAGCAGTATGGCAGCTGCATTTATATAATTCCAATGAATAGCAGGAATCAACAGGCATCTGCATATATGCATTCACTGTACATGTTATTAGCTATACCTGTTCAATACTCATAACCAAAATATCTAATGGGCCAATCACTTGGCAGCGATCCATTGCATTCATTCATGTGGACATGGTCAAGACAGCCAACTGGAGTTCAAACAGAGCATCAGAAGAAAAGAAAGGTGATTTATGAGACTTTGAATGTGGCGTGGTTGTTGGCAAGACAGGCTGGTGTTCTGAATGCACAGAAAAAGAGAAAAGGATGATGGTCAGACCACTTCAAGTCAAATATGCACTCATTACAACCAAGGTATGCAGAAGAGCATCTTTCAATGCACCTCACATTAAACCTTGAAGCAGATGATCTACAGCAGTCACAAAGCTCAAATCATCTCAAACTGGTTTGTTGAACATAAAAATGAGCTCAGTGTACTCGAATGGCCTTCACACTCACCAGATCTCAAGCCAACAGAGCACCTTAGGATAATTTACACCATGGATGTGCAGCCAACAAATCTGCAGCAATTTTGTGACGTTCTCATCACATTATGGATCTCTTGGGAATGTGATGAGTAGCTAGCAAGGTGTACCTAATAAAATGCTAATGTCTCTGCTCACATGTAAAACAAATGCCATTACAACAAGTAAAACCATATCAATATAACCAGAGAAGCCCCTGAAAGGGCCAGAACGCTAATGGTCTGTGCAATGAAATGTAATGTGTAACGTGATGCTCGTAAGTGCTAGCTTTGAGCATAGCTAGCAATTAGAGGATGAGTATGTGGGGACACAAACCATTTGATGTTGTTGTCTACTCCATCTCCCAAATATGCACATACTAAAGGAGAGACAAAGCTTCACACAAATAAACAAAGTGACTCCTTCCAGGTGTAATTTCTGAGCTCACTTTTGGTCAAATTTAAAAACAACTACTCATTTGCATGATCCATATAAATGCTCTAAATGTAGTTTTGTTCAAGTGTTTCCATCAATTAATACAAATTATGCATAGTCTTGTAAAGTCACAGTGTGACACTTAAAGCGAGATAAGCTGTTTTGGGGTTACTCTCATCATGAAAAAGAAAACTCCTCAAATTTAGTGAGTGATGGCTCCACAAATGAAATGAAAAATGAGCAATCTTGGCTTCAATGAGTAGCTTGGATGAAGTTTAAAATGCAATAAGTGTCCTTATCCCATCGCCAGACTGGAGTGAGATTTGAAAACCTCAGCCCAATCAAAACTGTAAATTAGAGAGCAAACAGGAACCTTACAACAATGAGTCATTAGCCACTGTTATTGAACCTGTTATAAAAAAATCAACTCTAAACTCTAGGCTAGCAAATTTGCTGCAACAGAAATGAAGCACAACAAATCTGCATCCTTTTAGTCATCATCATCAATCTTCACTGAATGTGCCACACTCCACAACCTTTGAAAAATTGCTGCAGACTGAATTTTAATAACAGATACAGGGATCTCTAGAGTGGAAAGTGTTAACTTTTATTAATGACATTGGAAACACTTTTAATTAAAAAATAATATCACGGAAAAAACCAATAACAAAACTGTGGCATAGACCTGACCTTTATATGCAAATTCCACAAAACCGAATCTCCGCTAGAACAGAAGATAAAGTTCTGTAGGTTTACATTTTACCTCATAATAAATATTTTTACTTCTTTTTAGATTTGGATTTTACTTTTGGATCATTCACTACATCTCGGTCACTAAAAATAGATTTAAACATACAGACACTGAAGCTGTGAAAGCTTTATTTATGTATATGTTATATGGGAACGTGGCTGCAGGTCTTTGGCCTCTGGCCCTGTGCAAGATTACTGTGATTGGATTGGCATGGTCACAAAGTTGGCACAGATTACTTGGCTGGCACAGGATCCTGCCGAGGCATGTTGGGAAATAAAGACATCACTGAATGTGAATTGCCACCAAGAAGAAGAGGGCAGGGGAGGGAGAGAAAGCACAAACGGGAGAGACTGGGAGGAGGAATGTCTGCCATCCCTCATCCTTATGCCGGCAGATCCAAGTTCCACCCATGATGTCTGTGTCATTCTGAAACTTTCTTTATTATTTCATTTATTTTTATTCATTATTGTTGATATTTCTTTTCTACTGCATTTATGGGACAGATCCCTGCTTTTGCCTGATGAAGCCACGATCTGCTTTGACTAATTTCTCAGGGGAAAATGTCTTTCTTGTTTCTTTCAGCCAAAAACCACAAAAGGGCTAGAACAGCCTGCACAGCCCTGAGCTATAAGAACAGAGAGGAAAGCAGGAGGGAGATGGGCTTAACAGTAAAGTAGGTGAAAATGAAAAAAAAAGGAACTATATGAGGATTCAGGGCTGAGAGAGGCAGGGAGACAGAGCGTGTTGCAGGATGTTCTTTCGATGAGCTGATGAGGTTTCTTGCTGAATAATATCCTTCCTCTGTGCCGGCACTAATGAAATCAGAGCTGTGATTATTGTTGACCCTGTCCATGGGTTATGACTGAGGTTTGTTCTATTTAAAATCATATTTATTACCCTGTTAGTATGTGTAGCCTTTGAAACACACATCATATCAGCGAGCACTGATTGCAGACATGTTGATGTGCTCCGTGCAGTTTTAGAGCTTCGTTAGCTATAAAAATGGGACTCGAGGCAAAGCAACGCAGTGGGATTTGTAATTGATTTAGAAAGTGCCACGACACAACTGCAAAGGTCAAACTGGTAAATGCTCGCCCTTTGCTGACATCCGCTGGATTTTATCGTATATCTGTCTGTTTGGAAATGAGCCCTTGAATTTACCCAAATCAATTTCCAGTGATGTGCGCTCATGCTTTTATATCCTGAAGAGCAACATTTTAGGGACTTAGTAAAAGGGGAACTTAGCGTCTGATCTGTGCGAATGAGAACATTGTTTCTGAAAATGTGTGGATTTAGAGCATCCGATTGCTGCCTAAATCCAAATAGCACTGGCGTGGCACTGCAATCTTAATTTAGTTTGAGTGTTTAGGAGCTGTTTAACCACAAAAGCTGATCGTCTTCACAGTAGTTGGCAGCCTCCTTTTTCAAAGTCTATAATGCCAACATCAGGGCAGCTCTAGTGAGGCAATTAAGGATTAAGTGTCTTGCTGAAAGGCACTTTTACCTTCAGCTTCTGTGTGGAAGAAACACTAACTGTTACTGCAAACTGCAATGCCAGAAAGACATCGAGGCTTTCTATCAGTGCCGTAAAACCAAACCAGATTCAAGGCCCATATCATTCACCTTTTTAACAAGTTAATATAAGTGTCTCATGCAATCAGACCCAGGACTGTTTTTACGTCTGTAGCTCTAATCACATTTGAGCTGCTGCTGTCAAAGCAAACTTTTTTACACGTGACAGAGAAATGCACAAAAGTGAACAACACAAAGGAGGTTGTCTGGTTAGTTAGTCGCATTAAAAGCTGACCAGAGGAGGGGTGTGGCTCACCTTGGAAGTTAATACATTTCGGAATCTATCCGGGATTATTTGGAAGTTCTCTTTACCACTGTGAGCTAAAGATAGGGCACATATCACTGACCAGTTATGGTCGAGATATCCTTCTGCACGCTTTTCACCTTTAGCGCAAGTATGCAGACTCAGATTACACTCAGTTGTTTTTAAATATAGCTGAAATCACAGCATGTAAATTGGTTGTTTATAGGTTTCAAACACCCACTCTATATCTGACATCTGGCTATGTCCATCTATATAACAGATGGACATACATGCATAGTCAAAATAGGACAGTGACCTCCTTGCAACCAAGAGAAAGACAAATGGTGGTTGTCAGATGATTGCTCTGATTTTTTTTTTTATCATGCAGCGACCGATTTAAAGTAGTTGCCAGAACCAACGGGTCGCTCCGAGGTTGAAGGTGCAGCACCCTGAACCTCTGGACAACTAATGGCAGTCATAGAACAAGTGCAAAGGTCACTTGGTGGGAGGCATCCGGTCTCCAAACTACTGTGGTCTGACTTTGACTGATTGCAGTCACTCTAAAACTGATAGGAGAAAGTTTGCAAATACTTGCTGTCTAATAATAGTTATAAACAGAGACTGTTTGCCAGCATGTTACAATCAATCATCCTACCCAGTAGAGTCCATGCAGACCCCAGAGAGAATTTTGAATTTTTTTATTCCATTTTCAATTGTTTTGTCAGTTATTTTGTTCCTATTGATGTCAGAACTTTGTTTTCTATTTCTGCTTTGATTAGTGCTTTTTAAAAATGCAACTGTTTTGAGGTCCCAGTGGAACCTAGTCAAAAACACTCAATTCCACCTACGGAGTTTTAATAAACTGAAATCAGTTTGGGTAGTAATTTAAAGCCTCACATAGTATTAACAGATGTAGGAGTACTTTGTCAATAATTTTTAAGAAGACTCAGATTGATCTTCCCACACTGGAAGCCATCAAGAGCAGATGTTGCTCGGCATACCTGAGATATCTGGGACATGCTCGGGGTCATGCCACACATGGAAAGGAGTCAGCAGTGAAAACATCACCTGCAGATGTGACTGTCCAACAGTAACATCAGAAAATCTACTCAACAAAGTTTGCTCCTGAATCACAAGAAGGCAACAACTGTTTGCTGTGCCACCAAGCCTTCATCATAGCATCAGGCAAACTGTGTGCTAAAACTGCCTGTAGTGTGTGTTAGCTCGACCTCCACAACCATAGGGAAGGCTTGGTTTGCCAGCAATAAATGAGATTCATTCCTGGCGAGTGCTCGACCTGGTTATGGCTGCTTTTTGTTGCTTTATGGACAGAATTTCTAGGTACAGCCGAGGGTGGAGGGTTTTGGGAGTCGGTGGTCCAGATTGCAACGAGGTGGTTTGAGTGTGAAGCGGTTGGAATGAGAATGAGCACCTTTAAATCGGATGCCGTTGTTGTTAGCTATTAAAATCACTGCATGAAAGGCTATTATTTGAGGGCCCAATGCTTCCACCTTTTTCCAATATTGAAGACTGCATTGAAAAACGGTTATTTTATGTATCAGACCACAAAAAGATGCTCCTCTGCCACTGCCTAACAGTTTTAGCTCATGTTATTGTGTGACACTGCTGCTTGAACTAATGTCTTAACTCACTCGTGTGTTAAAGTGGCAGTAGGGGGTCACTAGAGTCATTAGGGTTCACCATCAGGGTGGAAATCACTGCTTATCAGTCCAAAGATTCACAGATTAATTTGTTTCTGCATGTGTGGTTAGTAGCAACGGTGCTTTTCTCAGAAAGACTCGTTCCTACATGCAGTTAGGATGCCTTCAATAGTAACTTCAGAGTGTTTTCAGGTTGAAGCAGGCTCGAATTCAGCTGGATGCCAGCCAATCATTCACTTCCACTGCATAATTCCAATGCTTATTCACTAAAGCTGAGAGAGCTTATCTTGAGTGACAGATTAGCTTGGACTTTCTGGGGCAGGCAAGACATTCAAGTTTCATCATCTTTGTGATTTATGGTCTGTTTTTGTTTGCGTACAGTGTAGCGTAGGCACTCTTTCTGACAGACACTTTCTGGCAGGCTTTCGTAAATGTCACTGCATCGAGCTACCTAGGTAAACCCCCTTGCACCAATGCGTTGCTTCGTTCAGCAGAGTCAGACCTCACCTGCATTTCTTGTCTCTTACTAGCTCGGTGCCTCACATCACCAAGACAGATTGACGTGTGTCAAGAGAGTCACTAGCTGAAAACCTCTTGAGAGTGAAATATGTGTAGTTTTGACTTACAGACTTGAAAGGAGACAGAGCAGAGCAGCATATACTTCAGGAAGCCGTATACAGGTCACAGCAAGCTAACCTGCTTTGTCTTTTAGAATCTTTAACCCTGACATCCTCATACTCTGAAGCCTTACTGGCATGCACATAAAAAAATAACCAACTTTTACGATATATCTGCACAAACTATAAGGCTTTGCATTTGAGGCTGCGAAGAGCTAGGAGGAAATGATTGTGAAGAGGGGATAGATTGGAACGTATTAAAGTATTAGAACTTTCTTCTCGTGAATGCGTGGGCAGATATGAGAGGGCAGGAAGTTCACAGGAAGAGAAAAAAAAGGAAGTGAAGCAGAGTTTAGACGAGATCAAGAGCAGAACTAAGCACATGAAACCAGTTCAATCCTTTGGTTAATTCAGCTGTGTGTATCTGACCTGGCTTGACTAGCCTGTTGTGGCGCCTCAGGAAAAATAACTCAGACATGCAAAACTGAGTTTAAAAGGAAGGTTCAGGACATGTCTCATTTATTTATGCGACATAAACTGTGATTGAAATGTGCAAACAGATGGGCAGGGACACAATCCGACAACGTTTTGGCATCACCGCTTTGTGGCCTTAGCCGACACTGAAATCCCGCACTAGCGCCTTGCCAGAAGGAAAGTCGAGATGCGCTTGGTCCTACAAACAACATCCACATTGTTGCAGGGAATTAAAACCCTCAAAAATGTGTTTGATGGCAGTTCAAACCTTTTTCCTAGTTTTGACGTTTTAATCTGACATTTGGTGCATGTTGAATGTATTGAAAACACCGTTCTCATATGAAGACTGGCTGCACCGACTCTTCCCTGAAATGGGAAGTTCTCATTCATATTCCAGGCATGGAATACAGGTATGTGGCACGGGCTTTGGGTTAATCAGTGTCTTTCTCCTGAGGGTTAAGATGCCTGGTATGTCTTTTAATCCTAACAGTATTTAGCCTGCCAAGGCAATAAGTCATTGGCTGGATTAACACTTGCCCTGGTGTAGAACTGAGCACGTGTGTGTGCATGTTGGCTTAGGTGAAAGTCTAGCTTAACTATTTCTTGTAAATTAGGTGCTTAAAAGCGTTGGCATTAGTGTCCAGTTATAACTGCTGCCACTGTTCTCTGCTATATTTCAGAAACTGGCTGCAGGGATTGAGTGCGGCTGTTGAGAGATGATGTGGCTCTTGGCTTAAGTTCCCTTTTATCCTGCAGGTGCTGATGGAACTGAGGTCAGGGCTTAATGGAGGCCAGTCAAGTTCAAAACAAGAAATCTCTTCATGGATCTAGTTTGTGCATAATAGTTTTGTCCTCCTGAAATTCTAACTGTTCCGGCAAAGTGGGAAGCACAATGTTGTCCAAAACTCGCTTTCCAAATGATGGGGTCCATGTACATCTACTCACATTCACACCTGTCATATGTAAATGTTTCAGAGTCAAGATCAGTGTGATAAGATATGGCATGAGCTGGAAGCACACAGCACACAACTGTAGCTGATGTTCTTGAGGATTATATTGAGATGTTGTTTAAAAAAACAGAGTAAAATGATTTGTTAAAAAACCCAGAAACAGAAAATATATCAAGAAAAATAATTGCTTATTTTGGATTTGATGACAGCAACACATCTTGGAAAAAGTTGGGATAGGGCCATGTTTAACACTGTGTAGCATCCTCTCGTCTTTTAACAGCAGCCTGTAAATGTCTGGGAACCAAAGAGACCAGTTGCTGAAATTTTTACTATTCTTTATAGTGTTTTTGGTTTTATGATGCTCCAAATGTTTTCAGTTGGTGAAAAGTCTGGACTGTAGGTTGGCCAGTTCAGCACACCGACTCTTCTGCTTCTTCTTGTAGCCCTGCTGTTGTGCCCGATGGAGCTTGAACCTCTGCTTGTGGATGCAAACTGTGTTCACTGACAGTGACACAATCATGTCTGTTTTGAATGCAGTGCAGACTGAGTGCGTGAATATCACAGGCATCCGATACTGACTTTCAACTTTGTCTTCTGCGCACAGAGATTTCTCCAGATTCTCTGAATCTTTTTTTGATATCATGTAGATGGTGAGATATTCAAAGTTGTTGCAATTGTATGTTGAGAAACATTATTCTGAAACTGTTCTTTCTGACCTGTGACCAGTTCATCTAATTTATTGTGAAATGCTCCTCCCCCATCCCAACCTTTTTCAATCACTTCACTGCCATCAAATTCAAAATGAGCTAATATATCTTCATGAAATAATCTCTGTTTAAACATTTGATATGTTTTCAAATTTCTATTGTGAATAAAATATGGGTTTGTAAGATTTAAAAATCATCTCGTTCTGTTTTTATTTACATTTTGTACAGCGTCCTGTCCTTATTTTGGGAACTGGAGTTGTAGTAGCACATGCTCTAAAAGTCTAATCTGTGTAGCATCACTCACATGGGACTCAACATTACATTGTGTGCCATGTCTACATTACCTTGTAGTTGCATTTCTGGTGTGTCAGTCAAATTTCAGGCTTGCCACTGACCTTTTCCAGTCAGCTTGAGGACCTGGCGCTGCTGATGCTGTTGCTGGGGGAGGATGTTGGATGAGAAGATTGGAGCGGGTCTGACAGCTCATTGGTCACATCCACCAGCCACACCAAACTGAGCCGGAGGAAGGCACTGAATCTCTACCAGCCACTGACCTCCCTACAGTGGCACACGAGACATTTGGGACTCCTCCATGAATCAGGGTTTTTTGCTGAAGGCTAATTTCTTCTGTGTACATAATATGTCTTCTTTCATGCATTTACTTGTAGAAAAAACTCTTGAAGGCTCACATATACTCTTGAATCTGACCTCACTATGTTTCTGTGGCAGCCGTTGGACTAATATTTGCCAGCTGCGGGCCAACTGAACACTGTGTCACTGAGGAATCATCCAAATCCCTTAAGCTTTGAAAGTCCCTGGCAGAGGTTTCTGCAGAATGTTGCACAATATCTTAAAAAACAAAAACAAAACCTTTCTGTTAATGTCACAGGTATGATTTTCCAGCTAAAATGTGTATTAACAATTTTACTTCCCTTAACATGTGCATAGTAAATCTATCTACACACAATCATTTGAAATCCAAGTGGTTTTGACATCAACACAATAAATTATACAATGAAATCAAATTACTCTCGTGTAAGCAAATCATTAAAAAGTTTTACATTTTTTATTTTTTTCCTCATCTCTAATTGTACTCTAATTTATGGCTGCAGATGAACTCCCACACTTGCATTTGATTTTATGCAAAGATCTTTTTTGTGAGTGTTGTTGTTTTATTTGCCATTTATCATTTTAGTCCTGGGTGGTGCAAATGAAATGAGGATAATAAAACCAATACTCTCTTTCCTCGTGTAAACTGTTATTTTCTACTAATGGGAATAAATATTATTTTATTGCCAGCAGATGCCTGAGAAAATAGAAAGAAAAGTAGGTTCTGAACCAGAAACATTCAAATTAACAAAACGTCTTATAAGCCTAAAAACACAGAGACTATTATCAATTTTAATGACTCTTAATAACTTTACATTTTTATATTCCCAACAGCAGTTTTAGTCATTGTTACTAGTAAGTGCAGCAGTATGGAAATGGCAGTTATAGTAAGCAAGCAATGTTGCTGTACCACACTGTATAGCACATTCTGCGAGTAAAACTGTGTGATCGAAGTTTGCCCAAACGACATGAAAACTCACAATGTACAGACAGTTCCACACAAAGTCCAGCAACCTAAGACTCCATAACCAAGGAAAAGAGGGAGGGTGAGGATTACTGTGAGAGCCATTATTCAAGATGAAAGAATGAGTATCCATGAATATATCACGAAGTTGGCCCCCCGGGGTACAGAGCTACCTGAGTGCTGCAAGGAAAAAGAAGACATACTCTGGAAGACACGCGCCTCCATGGGGTGTTTCATCGGCAGAAAGAAAAACTGGCTGACATCCTACCGGTTGCTAGAAAAGGATAGCATATTCCAACATTAGAACAGATCCACAGAGGCGGGAATCTGCCACAGCAGAAGGAACCCAGGGTGTAAGCTGTGCAACGTTTCCCCTGAGACTGTCCAGCATGTGGTAGCATTGACATAAGATAAATAATAATAATGTATACTTTATTGATGCCCATGGGGAAATTGCTCTCTCTGCAGCCACACCGAGGAGCAGTGTGTAGGGACACACTCTTAACAGGAGACTTGAGGAGCCAGGGATCGAACTACTAACCTTCTGATCAATAGGTGACCTGCTCCTGAGCTACAGCCACCCTCTGGCAAAGATGAGTAAACTGTCGCTAGGTTTTGGATAAAGTGAACACTCACAAACCTGTCAAACCTGCATTTGAAACGTTGGCTACCATAGCAGTATAGTATTGCAACATGGCATTTGGGTCTTCTAACTAAAATAGGAAAATAGGAACATAAATAGTGCCATCATTGCCAGACCTGCTTGAACTTTGATCTGGGTCAGACCTGCTTGCTATGGGGGAAAGTGGTCAGAGGGCAACAGGACTAAGGCCCTGCAGGACTTCAGGCAGCTGCTGGACAACCAACCATACATAGTGGTGGTTGGCCAAGAGCCGAGGACAGAGGGAGCTTACATAGATTTATTAATTCCAGCTGACAATGACATCAGACAAAGAGAGTACCAGGGGCTGAAGCAACAACAGGAGCAGACGTGGAAGGTCATGTCCAAAGTGGTTCCAGTGTTAAATAGAAGCATTAGAAGCTGTAACCCCTAGAGGCTTCGCATATTCATGTGCAACATCTGAGCTCTCTGTCCTGAAGAGTAATGCAACAAAAATACTAGAAGAACTCTTTGACGTGCTGTGCATTCAGAGGTGCTCTTCTGCATATCTTGGTTGTACAGAATAGTTAATTGAGATACTGTGAAACAGTTTGACCAGTCTCCTCTGATCTTTGAATTCAACAAAGCAGTTTCACCCGGTGAGTCTCCGTTAACTTTATAGTTTCTCTTTTCAGGCCATTCCCTATAAACCTTACAGATGGCTGTGCAGGAAAATCCCAACAGATCAGCAGTTTGGTGCTACATTCAAAGTCACTTCAGTCAGATTTCTTCCCCATTCGTATTCTGGGTTTGAACTTCAGCAACTCAGCTTGAGCATCTCTGCGCGTCTAAACGCACTGATCAGATATTCACACGAGGGATCAGTTGAACACGGGTAACTAATAAAGTGGCCAGCGAGTGTGTGCTGTTGGAAGACGTTTTCTGTGCTATATTTTTTTTGTAAAGACCTGCAGGTGGCACTGTTTTGCACACGGCTAGTGCAGCACAAAACCCAACACAAAGAGAGGGAACGAGAGAGAGAGAAAGAGAGAGCATCAGCACGGACTGCTGCACACTCCCGTCCCACCAACACACATTTCATTGTCCCAAAGCTTGGAAAAGGGACCGGGCATGTCTCCTCTTGTCTAAAGCCGCATTCAGAGCAACATTTTTGATTTTTGATTTTGATCTTTGTTGCACTTTTTCCATAATCATGAAGCTGCACAGTCAGACCGCGGAGCTTCACGGGCTTTGACACCTGCCCTCCTTGCTCGCTCACTCTGTCGCACCCCCCTCCTCTATCTCTCTCTCTTTTGTCTCTCGCATCTCTGCAGCTCACAACCAGCAGCACCGAGCAGAGGGAGGAGGTGGAGGAGGAGCAGCACGGTGTATCTGACACCTACAGTCCCACGCGTCGCAGCCCCTCGTCTCTCGCACAAACATCCCGGACTGGCTGCCACGGGCGCCTCCTCCTTTCCCGTGGCTGTGTGTGTGAGAGTGAGTGAGTGTGTATGTGTGTGTTTTAGTTAAGAGGAGTGGAGTTTGAACGGGACACGTTGCTTTTGTTTGTTCGCAGACCCCCCCGCCTCCCCCCAAACTCTGAAGAATAATAACCAACATAATATTAAAAAAGAGAAAAGGCAACTAAACACTGTGGATAAGAGTCTAATCCAAAAACTGTCGGGGATTTTCTGCGTGTGAGGAAAAAGGACTACACCTCCAAAGATGCGTCTGCCGGTGCTTCTCTGTGTGCTGGTGAGTCTGTGTGCCGCACCGGGCCCGGTGGCCGGGGCGGATAGAAGCTGCTCCGACCTGCGGCAGTTCTACACCGGGAAAGGGTTCACTTCGGAAAGGGTTCCTCAGACTGAGATCTCCGGTGAGTTTTTTTTTGTTTGTTTTTTGTAGTTGTTTTTTAAATTCATTAATTGTTTTGGTGGTAACAAAGAGGACAACACTTAACGCCCTCCACAGGAACGATAAAGTCAAGTTTTTGTATCATAATTTTTTTTTAAATTTCAGATCGCTCCAACTATTACAGCATGTTGTGACATAATTCTTAAATGACCCCCCCCTCGTGCCTTGCCTTATTTTGTGGGATTCTTGAGCGGCTGTTCAGGATGCCATTCTGTTGCATTATACATAGTCTGTGCTAGATCATTTTTATTCATAAACATTGAGTGCTTTATTGTGGTTTGCGTGAATGGGAATTCCATCTATGTTAATAAATCAGCTTAAGGTTTCTTTTTCTTTTTAAAAAAAGAAATGTTCCCAAAGGGCAGCTTTGCTGAGGGTTTATTATTATGCTGCATCCCAGTTCGTGTGCCTCATTGTGCGTCTGTTCAGCCTCTCTGTGCACTCTTATACACCCCCCTCATTCAGCATCTCAGTGTTTCCCAGTCTACAGTCCTTCAGGGTATGCTCATTGTCTGCTGAGGGCAGAAATGCAGGTGGGTGTGAGCCATGTGTCTTGTGGAGCCATTCCAATCTATTCATTGTTTTTATATATTTGTGTTTGCTGGTGTTTGTGCTCCAGGTGTGAAGAACTGTTAATATAACCTAGAGGGGGCGGATGCAGACTTGTGTCCCGGGGCATTTTTCATTGTCCACCTTGCTGTGGATGGACTGCAGGTGTAGTGTGTGTGCGTGTGTGTGTGTGTGTGTGTGTGTGTGTGTGTGTGTGTGTGTGTGTGTGTGTGTGTGAGACCCAGTAGATGCTGGAATTTGCATAAACTAATAATTTAGGCTCGCCTGGGGCAATATCCAATCACAGCTCTAGCTACAGCTCAGCGATCGCACAACATAAGCTGCCGATGAGCTGAATAAAAGAAGACGTGGTTTACACTCATTTTACTTCTTTTGTTTCATTCCTGTACTCTCATCGTGTCAGTCAGTCATCCAACTAGTCAGGCAATCATGCATTTAGTCAATCAGTGAATTACCCAGGCAGTGAAAGTAATCAGTTAGCCTGATCTCTCGTCTGTCAGTCAGACAGCACACATCAAAGTCTCTCTATCTTGTCTCTTTGGCTGCTGCAAACCATAAATGCAGATTAAAAGTGTCTTGGCCTTGGGGAAAGTGAAATTGAGCTCTTGTCCCCTTTAAGGCAATCATCTGTCGGCCTCTGTCTCCTCCCTTATTTCACCTAAAGATGGACAGACAGCAGCGAGCGTGCAGAGGAGATGAAAGCGAGGGGAGAGCAAGGTGTGTTTGTGTGCTCAGCGTCTGCGATCTGAAGGTCATTTTGTGTTGTGTCAGTGGAAATGCACACTTATGGGCGGCTGAGTTATTAATATTGGATGTGTGTGTGTGTGTGTGTGTGTGAATCAGACAGAAACCAGAAAATAGATAACAGTGAGGCAAAGAATGTGAAAATAGAGAGAAAAGGAAAGAAGGGGGAGAAAAACCCACAACCAGAGACAGTGAGTGAGTCACTCAAGGTCTGTCTGTGTTTAGTGGAAGACTGTGAAAGAGACTCGACACGACATTTTCCCTCCTCTTCCATTAAAAGCTCATCTTTTATTGACAGATGAAGAACACAATGCTTCAGTCTCTTGGACCTTGAGCTGCTCTAGTTATTTGCGCAAGAGTTCTGCCTCCCCAGAACTCATTAAAACTGACGACCAGTTGGGCACAGAGATGTGGGAAGATTTCCCCACAACAGGGGCTTTTCAGTCCTTCTCATTTCAGGGACCTTAGGTGGGTCAATTTAGATTATCTGGCCCTCCGCACTCTGGAGGATGTCCAACCTGAGAACAAAACATTAATACAGTCTATTGGAAAAACACAGTAGATACAACACAACAAATTCATTTTGTTTACTTCCATACCTCTTCTGCACACTAGGAATGTTAAATGTTTGATACAATATATTGTCTCTTTGTTTCATTGTTTGCACTCTGGATTGGTTTTCAAGCATGCATTACAGTAATGCAGACAAACCCTCGCCATACAGGTCATAATGAAGTTATACAAAAAAAAGTCCTCCAGGAAAACCGACAACGTGATCGTCATAAGCAATATTTGGTCATTTAGCACACTGAGCCTTACTTGCCTTCCTAATGTATTTATTATCTCTCAGGGCAGTAAACAAGCTAAATATCTAAGCCCTGTGGCCTTCCTGCGCATGCAGCAGACTCGCATCTGGATGAACAAACACTTTCCTAATGATATGGGACAAGACCCAGCTGTTGCTAATCATAAGCAGTTCACAGTTAGCGTTATCTGCAGAGCATAACAATGTTTGGGAAGTGTAATTCAGCTAGAAGACTTCCCTGGGTGACAAATCAGTATATTAGTACATAGATTCAGCAAATAAAATGGAGTTTTGTGCCCAGAAACGAGTACTAACAGCAGCACCTACCCAACTGAACCAGAAGCATACCTGAATTCAGAGAATATCAGCATGTTTTAGCCAACATTCATGTTCCCTACAGGATGGGTTTTAATAACGCTGGGAAGCCCCAGACTTAGGATTTAGTGCCATCGTCAGGTCAAAAGTGAGAGCAAATGATGTTCCTATCAACTTCACTTTCTGTTACGGTCTAATTAGAAAAGTTTCTTGTTAGTTACGCTAAGATAATGAACATTTTTGAATTCAGTGTTTAGTACATTGGACTCTTTTGCAATGTTGCATACATTTAGTGGCAAATTTGTAAGTAGGGCTTGATGAGGTGACCCTGAAACACCCCTTAATTATGCTGCTATAGGCTCAGATTGCTGGGAGCATAAACTATGTCTTCTGTGCTCCCCTTGTATCACTCCATAAGCATAGTTCATCCTTGTCTGTCTATGCTCTCCTTTTTTCTTCGCTTTCCCCTCCCCCTCAGCTGGTTGTGGTCGATGGCTAATGTCACTCAGGTTAGTTCTCTTCCTGTGAAAATATGTTGTTTAAATATGTACAAAAACAGTCACCTCAAGGCATAAGGTAAAGACTCTATTAATATTAGAGCGAAAAACCCTACAAATCACTCGCCACAATCAAGGTAATCGCAACAATAGACAGATGGATGGATCGATGTGTAGATGAAAGTTTTGTTTGCTTTTTCTCCCCATAATCTCGTTCACATGGATTTTCACAGGTGAATAACACCAACCTGCGATTGAATGACGCGTATTTAGCTGCTTCATCTATTTCTCCAAACCAGCACAAACGTAAATGGCAAGAAGTCCAATTTTCACAATGAATGCAAAGAAAAAAGCCAAAATGTCAGCCCTGAATGGAAGGATTTAAATTGTGCAATTTATTTGTTCAACCTTGATGTAACCAGGAAGTCCCATTGAGAACCAGTCTCTTTCACAGGGCAGCCATGCAAAGTGAAAACAATGAGTGAAATGAATGAAAAATTGTAGTGGCTTGTAGCTTTTTCTAGATCTCTAGGTTTGTATTTAAAATCTAGAAAACATTCAGAAAATAATCATGTTTTTTCCAGGATTAAACATGTGAGAAAATCATAGTTCCAGAGTAAAATCTGTGTAACACGAGGAACAGATGCTTTACATTTTTACCCTGAATTTAAAAAAAGAAAACCCAAAATGTCTCTTAGACTCTGCTGACATCCATTGTCCTTTAGGTTTTACACCATATGAATGGAAGTCGTCTTTCCTGATGTCTGCCTGTCTGTGTTTTTGCCTGCAAGCGTTTTTTTCTCTTCTTGTTATACAATGTATCCTTCACCTGGTCAATAGTTAAAGGCCAGCTCATCCTATAGCCTGTGTGTGTATCTGTCTATGTGTGTGTGTTTAAAAGTCAGTGAAAACCAACACCTTCTTCAAGGAAGACACCAAGTTTCATTCACAAATGCTTTGTCTGCGCAGAGCAGCACACACCCATGTGATCAAGTGACACACAGAAACAGATACAGCGTATATAACCTGCGCAATTCACAGGTATTGAGTTTTGATGCGTTTGTGTCGGTGTGCGTGGGTTTGTGTGGCCTACATTTTGAGTATTTGTTACATTATTTGAATGTTTGAAAGACAATATGGGAGGAGCTGAAAAGTTATGTGTTGGTACTCTGTGCAAAATGCTAATAAAATGTAGTGCAAGGACTGAAGCTAGCAAACATATTTCAAAACTTTTTTGTGTGTGAAAATGAAAACAAAATGTTTTCAATTATTTTGTTTTATTTAAGTAAAACTGGACATTTTACATGGCGTCTCAACTTTTTTTGGACACCTCAGAAGTCAGATGAGTGCAGTGCCAGGCTTTAGTTTCTTTATTTTAAATCCAGCTTTCGTCACTATTTGTTTAAAATGTAATTATTTCTCATCCTTTCCATTGGAGCTGGCGGCACTAATTCTCTGCTTGGTTGCATTGATACCGTCGCTAAAGAATATGAGCTTAATTCATGAAACCAATTAGAGAAATTATGCAGTCTCATACTGAAGCTTGTCTATATTATTTAGCTGACTGGTCTTTCCACCAGGAAAAATATCAGTGTGCATCAGTGTTGTCACGATACTGGAATTCCCAGGAAAATAGCCGATGTTCAATTTCAGTTTCAAGACTACAGGATAAAGATAAAAAAGAACAAAAGAAAAGCAAAAAATCGACAGAAAAAATAACAACAGTATTTTTAATTGCTAATTGCTAACAGCTCAAAGGCATTAAGATGTACACAGGCCAGATTAACATTCATGATAGCTGTATATACTTCGGGGGGGGGGGGGGGGGGGGGGGGGTTAGGAAAGGTTTATTGACCTCTAGTAGTGCTCATAAAGTGTTGTAACATCATGCTAACATCATGCTAACCTCATGCTAACATGACTGAGCGTCAGTCACCGTTCATGTCTGCAGCTGTTGGTGAGGGGAGGAGGCGAACACGTGACTGTTGCAAATAATAACTGCCCAGTAATTTTTTTGTATTTTTAGAAAAAAAAAATAGATTATTATCTGAGAATTGATTTTTTTGACAACCCTACAGTGTGTACAATACTAGCAATTTTACAGCCGTTAGTTTTTAGATTTCAAGTTCTAGTTTAGTTTTTGCTTTTGTTTTCTTGCCTGATTGTCAACATGTCTATGCGAGTGATGCAGCAACTCACCGCTAATCATTTGCTAATGTCATTTATATAAGTAAGTGTAATCACAAGGTACTAAATGACATCGATGTTTTTAATCTTCTCTGACATTTGATTAGATTACAGATTAATTTATTCACAGAGAACATTGTTGATCGATTAGTTGATGATGGAAAATGATCAGGTGCTGTATCCCTGCCATCATATAAAGAATACTTAAAGACAAACTGTGTACAGCAACACAGCCTAATAAATAAAATCAGGGATCTTTCACTTGTTACGTGAAGGTGTAGACTACTACCATGTGCAGCCACTGCAGTATTAAAGTATGCAAACTATACAATATTACAGTATTACAAAGGATTTGGCTTAAGGTGTTTCGTCAGTTTTGCATAAAGTACTACAATATGCAAAACTGCTACTCTTCCCCATTCTAACCATTATGGCTGGTTAAATATATTGATATATTATGGCTTTCCCATTCTTCCTACCTATAAATGCTTTTTCTATATATTTTATAGTTTACATTAACTGTGATAATAGTGCGGTGCCACAAAGTTAGAGAAAACTGCATTGGAAATGTAAGCAGGTGTGAATCTTATGTATTTTTTCTGCTCGCAGCATCTGTGAAACCGCTGTGTGTACGAGCGTTTACGAATGTGCTTGAGGAAGGAAATTGATACTGTCTGTCATCTGTCACACATCACATGCTCACTCAGGCGTTCACAGCATACTTCACCATGTGGAACACCAAATACGCAGCGCACACATACATGCACTCGCACAAACCTGC
The DNA here is from genome assembly GCF_057381915.1 of Diplotaxodon limnothrissa. Classification (NCBI taxonomy): domain Eukaryota; kingdom Metazoa; phylum Chordata; class Actinopteri; order Cichliformes; family Cichlidae; genus Diplotaxodon; species Diplotaxodon limnothrissa. Next base: position 8,907,286 of record NC_140612.1, on the reverse strand, counting down.
ACCAAAGCTCTGAGTGCTTCTCTCTAACTTCTCTCTGCCTCCTTAGCCTCTCTCCTGGTGTCTGTCGTTTTCCCGGTGCCATGTTTTTGTAGACAGCTTTAGATGTATGAGTGCAGGGGTCGTGCACTTGTGTGTGTGTGTGTGAGGGAAAGAGAGGACTTTGGTTGGCTGTTAAAAGCAGAGCTGTGAATCTTTCATGATGTCTGATGCAGTGACATGAGAGAGAGAGAGAGAGAGAGGTGAGGAGCAACAGAAGAGGGTGAAAGCAGACGAGGAGGACGATGAGCAAAGGAGGGAGGCTCGTACTTGGTTCCCCTTCCTGTTATCCTCCCTTCACAAAAAATGAAATGTTGTCACAATTGGTTTGATGCAGATGCAGTCTCCTGTGCTCCATATTTGATCCTTCTGTGGTGCCCTGATATTTAATGCTTTTAAAATAGGCCTACACTGTTTGGTGGATGAGTAAGCACCTCTACAGGAAAAGCGTTAGCTTGTTAAACCCACCCCCCCCGTCTCCCTCCCTCTCCCAGATTTTCCCTTAGTAAGAGTAATATTCTCAATATAAGGAGGCAGTGCCAGGAGCAAAAGTTGAAGTGTTCATCAGCTGACGTACATTGCTGCTATCATTAGTTTGATGCTAACCTGATTACTACTGTAGCAACTGAGCGGTGCCTCCGAGCACATCATTACTTAAAAGGTTACTATAGTTTGTTGGTTTTATATTTAAAAAATACGAAGTAAGTCACTGAAAACTTGAGCAAGTGCCGTGTTCACTTGTGTGTTGATATTTGCTTGGATGTTATTAGGGTTAAACACGCAGTGTGCTGTGGATGAGATGAGAGGCTCGCCCTTCTCAAGGTGCCGTCAGGAGTTTTTTGGTTCTGCTGGCTTCATCCAGCAGCAACCTTCAGCTCACACTGTGGCTGTTTGCATCCAAGTGTGAAGGAGCTGGAATGAGAATTAGCACCAAGGCTGAGGCCATGGTTCTCAGTTGAAATGGAGGAATGTCCACTCTGGGTTGGTGATGAGCTGTTGCTTCAAGTGGAAGAGTTCAGGTACCCCTGGGACTGGTTCATAAGTGAGGGAACCAGGGAGTGAGAATTTGACAGATTGATTGGTGCAGCATCTGCAGTAAAGTAGATGCTGTAATGGCCTGTTGTGGTAAAGAGAGAGTGCTGAGCTTGAAAACAAAGCTATCCATTTACCAGTCAGTCCGTGTCCTCACCCTCATCTGTGGCCACAAGTGGCCGGTGACCAAAAGACTGAGATCAAAGTATTTGAGTATTTGAGGGAGTACAGCGAGCTTATGACACTGCTTTCCTTGGTGAAGTGCTTTGGGCATGTCCAACTGGGAGGAGGCACTGGTGTACAACCAGGTCACACTGGAGACATTATGTCTCTTGGCTGGTTCAGATACATGCACAAGGTGATTCCATTAGTTTCAGTTTGTGTCAATTCAGTTCTTCTATTATGTTTGCTGTTCCTTAGAACTAGATAGTCCCTCTCCTCTCTGTAGCTATGGCACCGCATCCATACACACTTTATTAATGACACTTTCAGACAGTTATTAAACAGTAGCTTATAAACTATGACTCAACTCTCAGAAGTGAAGTTATTTACTGCTCTCTTGTTTTGGAGAAGCTTATGGATGGTCCGTTCTGCTTTCTGATGTAATAAACACAGAAACACAGCTATTTTTAGAGTTGTAGAAATAGCTTTAGTCAAGACTTGTTAACCAGACCTGACACAGACTTGATGCAGTAACATAAAAAAGATTTTTAAGAGCTTTTCTGTAAAAGATGTGAAATTGCAGTGTTTCCAAATGTTTGCCTGGTGCCGTGTATATAATGTGTAAAGACTCAAGAAGATAATTTTTTCTGGTAAACTGCTGAATGCAGTCAGTCATAAAGCTCCACTTCATTTCAGCCCTCTTCTTTGTCCTTCGGCTTCTCCCTTTAGGGGTCGCCACAGTGGATCGTCTGTCTGCATCCCATTCTATCCCTAATATCCACTGCATTCCACTACAATCATCACATATTATAGGAGTGGTGTGTAAAAGGATTTTTTTTTTTTTTTAAACTGTGAAGGAGTGAGAGCATAAACTGTTCTCTACACCTAAAATCAATGGTGGTACAAATCAGGATTGCTTCTCGGTAACCTCTGTGTTTCTCTCCCCCATGCTCCACTTTACACCTCTTCTCCTTCTCCTCCTCCTTCTCTCTGCCCTCCCTTGAACAGTTACTTCTCCCCTCCTTATCAGATGCTATTTTTACATTCTCCTCCTCCTCCTCCTCCCAGCCCTGCTCTCATGTTCCCCTCCTCCACTTGAGGAGTTGAGCATCCATCTGTTTTTGAAATGAAACGATGACTTGTTTGTCGGATGTGGTGTCTGCTCAGCTGCTTTATGAGTCAAGGCTGTTTACGCATATGCTCCATATATACACATATATGTCTGTGGACAGGATGGTGATTTACAGCAGTTGGCTCGTGTGGATAACAGGCATCTTCGGTACATAAGGGGATGTTATACTGATGCTTATTCATCTTGTTGTTGAGAGCGATAACTAATCAAAGATCATCTATTAGTTCCTTTTAAATTCTAAAAATGTCAGTCGGACAAATCAAGCAATTTGAAAAGAATTTGAATTTTTCTTCAGCACAGAAAACAATTTTATTATAAATTTTTCTTTTTCATTAAAGCCAACTGTAGTTTTTTTATGTTCACTGCCTGAATTTAAATGAAGGAAACTGATTATTTCTAAAAAGAAAAAGAATATAAAAACAACACAGACAAATAAAATAACTTCAGTGCATTCCCAGGCCTCCACAGTACACTCGATCAAACCATTTTTTTAAACTTCTCATGACAGCGAATAAAGACGGCAGGAGTGGAAGCAATCTGCCGACTTGGCGTGCACACTCGGCATTTCGGCACGCACTTCTGCATATTAAGCATCACACACTGTGATTTCAGGGAAGGACGCGAGTACAGTCCCCTCAGCAGGTTACGTTTAGACAGACACATCAGGGAGTGTATGCTGAGGCATTACAGCGCTCTGCTTTCTGTTCCGCTAAACGCTGAAAGTCCGGCTCACCGGTGCAGAGCTGCTGCCACTGGGAACATCTTATTAATTAGGTTTTACGAGGATTAATTGTTGGAAGTCGAGTATTTCCTGCAGAGCAAGAAGAAAAACTGCCTCGTTTTCAAACGGAGCTTCAACTAGAGAGTTGAACTTCCTGTCAGTGTATGTTGGTGCTCATATTGCAGGGTCAGTGCTGTGTTATCTTGATGATAAAATGTAATTAGTTACAGTAACAGTACTGTTTTTTAATTATGTTTTGAATCCAAGTGACTAATACATTATTCCATTTCTGGCCACAGGAAAATCTGTTTCAATCATGCTAAAGTCACACTAGTGAAAACAGTAAATGAGACAGCTGCATGACCAAAATTATTGTAACCGAGTGACGTGAACTGCATTAGTGAGTTTGGTGCACCGAGACAATAATAAAATGTAGTGAAAATGCTATGATGTTGCGATTGATTGGAGTCAAGTTGGCAATTATATGCAATCCTTTTGCGATAATATGCCGATTAAATGCAACAAATCATTAAAAAAAAACCCTGCTGCACCTGTTAATGTCTAAATACACAGCATTTAAAGTCCAGCCAGAACGTCATAGAAGAGAAATTCAGATATTACTCCACAAATAGTGAAATAATTAGTGCAAATTTCTGCTCAGCAAGCTTTACTTTATATAGCAGTGTAATAGGCGAGTTTGCAAAGAGATGTGTTGCATCCGTGCAGCCTGACTCAGATAGATTGCAATGTAATCTGGTAATCTTTCTGCATTTATAAAGTAACTGAAAGTTATTTGGGAAGCTTCTCCAATCTGGCTGAGAGTCACGGCAGTCATTTCAAAACCAGACTGCCGATGTTTACAGACAGGTTGCCTCCCACCAGGCCACTTGTGCAACTGCAAGCATTTGCCAGACATTCACCAGGCAACTGTTGCTAGCAGGTTGCCATATATCTACAACTACAGCTACAACTGTGACTGAGCTATTAGTGAATGCGAAAAGAGAAATGGTCAAATGAATCTCAAATAAACCTTTGAACAAAAGTATATATCTGAAATGTTTCATCCAGAAATATTCTTACCTGGATAACAATTCTTAAAATTGCATCTATTATTTGATTCTTGTTGCAAAAATACAGAATCTATGAGGACACAAAATCAGCTCTTGTCAGGCTGTGGGCACAGGAGGGAGTGCAGTATGACTGAAATCCTCAGTTCGTCATGAAGTTCGTCATTTTATTCTAGTTAATTTACTGTATTAAAAACAGTAAAATGTGTTAATGTATGCATGAGGTGTGAAGCTATGATAGATCATCATTGTACACACAAACCGGGACATTAACACATCACCATAACCTTTTATATGTGCGTTAGAGGCACACATGACAGTCTGCAGTCTTCTCCCAAGTGATAGATGCTGCTGCTGACAAAATACAAAAGCGATTTTTGGAAGCTGTCAATCAAACACAGGTTTCTGCAGTCAGCTTCCTCTTTCAACACCGCCTACTCTGCTCGCCAGCAGTAATGACATCACTGTTGGCTGCGTGCAGGAGTCTGAGTCTGAGCCTGATGAAGATCAAGACCTGTGACCTCAGATTACCGTGTCTTTGATAAAGCATGTCCAAAAAAATAAAGTTAACAAAACTACAACAAAGAAAAGAGGCCAAGAAAGAACAGCTATATCATACTTAAAAATGACAACATGGTACATAACATGCTACTCAAAATAATTAGCATTTGTCTCTTTAAACCTGTGACTATGCAGTTACTGAAGTGACAAATCTGTCACAGGGGAAGACTTTACCGACTCCCTCTGGGGTTTTATCAGTTTAGTAGCTTGAATAGAGGATGTCTTTGTTGACCACACGGTGTCCTAACAGAGAGGTCACAGCCACGTACGCACACCAGCCATGCTGATAGGATCACTGGTGCAGAGTATTATCAGAGGCGGATCTGACTGAGTGCGACAGGGTATCCATGGGAGGTTTATCCGTCACGGACCCAGAAGGCAAAACTGACAGACTGGTACCCGTTTCCAACAGCAACTAAGGACGTGATCGTTTTTTGATAACGTTACTGGAGTAAAAAACAATGATTGATTTTAAGGCAGACGAGTGCATTTCAAAGGTCAAAATCAATGAGAGTTACGGTACGGCATTCACGCCAGAAACCAGCGGTTCGTGGAAAGAGCAAGTTGGCGGTTTGTTGAAAGTTACCACACACATACACTCACACAATGAAAACAGCTTGTCAGCCCCCAGAGATAAAATGGTGCGGTTGGTTAATAAAGAATGTGAAATCTAAAATATCCATCGCTGTGTATATTAGTGGGTTTCTTCCTGGTGTTTCTACATGAGGCATAAACATAGGCCTATAATTAGACTTGTTGCTGTGAAAATCCCAACCCTGTGCACGCCTGCTGTCTCCCTGCTTCTCTGAGCCTCGCCACGCTCCGAACATCCTCATACTTTTTTATCATTTTAACCTCCCGAGTATCAGCTCGGAGGTTATTTTCTGTTATTTTTTATTGTTATTTGAAGGCATTTCTGTTTATTACATGCTTGCTGGTGGGAAGGACGGAGACGTTTATTTGATAGAGGTGGCGGACTGCATAAAAGCGGCTCCTCGGCTCATAACATGCGTACGTTATATATTCTGACGATACACAGGGGTGCCCGTATAACATTTTGAAATGTACCTCGTTTTGTGTAGCAGCTCCGGCGCAACACTTTAGAGCCTTGCCCATGGGCACTGTGGGAGACATAATGATGAATTTCTGTGAGTAAACTACTGAGCAGAAGATGTGCTCCCAGTGAAATTTAAACAGATGCTTTGCATTTTTCCAACTTTTCACTTAAACGCTATCAGTGACTGAAAGTGCAAAGAGATTTTTAAATGTTGACTGCATGACGTCTCCTGTTCTGGACTCTGTAGGAAGCATGTTGGAGATATTTTTCTTTCAGAAGTTGTCTTATTTAAGAAAAGGAACAACACATTTTGATAAATGGGCTGGTTGTTACATAGTGCTTTTCTACTCAGTGCACTTTGTTAACCTAATATTCACACACTCAGCTTCCATGAGGGGTGACTAAGGGTTCAGTATCTTGTCCAAGGGATACTTGGACATTGCAGGTTGGAGGAGCCAGGGATCAAACCACCGACCTTCTGATCAGCAGATGAATCACTCAACATCCTGAGTCATAAGTTTTGTAGGTTGAAACAGACAACTATAACCTGCACGGTTAATGAACACAACAGTCCAATCGCACTCTTGTGGTCCTGAACAGGTGTCTCTGTGATTCAGAGCAGCTATCAATCATGATGACTGGCAGACTTTTCATAGCAAGAAGCTAATGAAAACAAACTGAACAAACATCAGTGTGATAAGGAGCCCTTAATAAGTCAGAGACCATATTGAGGGGAGCAGTTTATTTGACACGCTACCCGTCACGCTAACCCCCAACCCCATGCTCACCGGATGAACTATTCGAAATGGTGCATATTTAACAGGAGCTTGTTGACGACACTGAGTGCAGATGGGGTTTATTGCTTTATTTGAACATCTGACTCCTGTGATGTGAAAGTGCAAAACCGATCGGGGGGTCGTCACGCTCAGTCAGCTTCTCCCTCATTTCGAGGCATCACCTGGAAACGACCGACCTAATGTTGGCCCAACCGCAGGGATTTGATGTTCCCTGCTGAGAAATGACAGTGACGCTGGAATCAGCCTCTATTGTGCCCTTATTAACCAGCTTCCACACTTGCGCGCATGCAAACATGCACAATAATATATTGCCACCTCTTTCACTACCTTCCCATCATCACCGCTGCCGCCGCCAACGCCATGCTGTTGGATTAGGGGCTGATGCCTAATCTCCTGCTAATCCTGGCCTGTTAATCTGTGTGTTAGCAGTTCTTAGCTCACAGCATGATTTCTGAAGCGCTGACCACTGAGGGAATAACACACACATACTTACTGAGTCATTGCATATTTGTTTCTGGATTTTTCTGAATCTTGCCCTTCTCGACGTCTTTACATTCCGAGAAACTCTCATTACAGCTCGGGATACCTAAGTGTCCTTTTGGTTTGTTTCAGTGAAACAGAGCTCCAGTTGTTAACACCCCCCCCCCCCTTCGAGTTGCTGCAGTAGCTGAAGTGATCTTTGCCTCCCCAGAGTTATCCTCATACTTGCACAAATGTGCACACTCACATGGAAAGATGCTGACTCTGTGCATCGTGGCACACACCATTTGGCACGTGCTGGGATTTTTTCACAGACTGGGTGAAGGGGAGAAAAGTGGTAGTTAGCTTAAGAGCCTTTAACTACTCCAAGAAATGACATAGAATTATGGCATTATGCAGCAGTGCTGGTGCCATGTGAACACACACATTGACACACACACATGCTGAGCAGCAGCACACCGAGCTGGACTATGGGTGGTGGGATATTTTAAGTTCACTAGCTGTACAAAATAAGAAAAGGCTCCCAAACTAGAGTTGGCCTGCACCACCCTCTCTTTTTTTCTGACTCTGTTTAGCTGTTTTTCTTTTGTCTTTTTTTTAAAACCCTCCTTTTCATTTTCATTTAAATTAAAGCACATTGTCAGAGCATATTAGCATTCATCTTTCCCTAAACATGTCTCTCTGTTGAAGATAATAAATATGGAGTTTATTTACCTGTGGCAAATAAAACTTCTTTTTGTATCTTTTTCTTCTTCCTTTCCTTCCTTTTCTTTTTTTTCCTTGTTCTCTTCGTCTTTTGACTGCTTATAGCATAGTAGGCAGAAAAGACGAACAATGACTGTAAGTGCTGACACTTTATGCTAATGTAACTTGCCTGCAGATCTGACATTATTTCATTTTTAGACACCGAATGAAACTGTCCGTCCACCACTTTGATTCAGATTCAAGTAATATCTCCATAGCGATCAGAGGGTAGTCATGAAAATTGATACAGACATTTATGCATCCCCAAGCTTGAATACTAACAGTATATCCTCAACCATGTCTCCATCAAGTTTCCATCAAGTGAGAATTTAGATTTTGGTTTGGCTTGGATTTTAATATTAATTAAAATTGATCGGCTTCAGCAGGACGGTGTATTTACTGCTAATTAGCACTATGTTACATGAAAAACTAAGGTAATCGATTTCACTATGGATTACATAGCATCAAGATGTTAACTCTCCGGTGTTAACAACACTCTCCGGGATCTGATCTTCCAAGATCTTCTTGTCCCTCTCTGAGGACAGAGACCCTGAACGTGGGTCAGAACGTGGTTCTTGTTCTGGTGCTGCAGTGAGTTTTTGCACATCCTTTTTCTCGGTGACTTGTCTCCTTTTACTGAAGAGGTTGCAGATGGAATTGTGGTTGATTAAGTAGCCAAATTCCAGCATTTCCAGTAAACCATTAAAGTGTGTTGAAGCACTTCTAATCCTTGTTCAGCTGCTGGAAGTAAACCAGCTGTACACCAAGACCCCAAGGCAGTACAGTGTTAGTGTTGTCTCCTCACTGCAAGAGCATCTGTGTGGAGTTTGCATGTTCTCCCTGTGCCTGCATGGGTTCAAAAGTCCAAAGGCATGCTTGTTAGGTTAATCAATGATACTTTAATTGTAGCTGTGACAATGAGAGTGGTTTTGTGTCTCTCTCCTTGGAATAGACTGGTGACCTGTTCAGGGTGTTCCCCACCTTTCACCCAATGACAGCTTAGATAGACTGTCGCTCCTCGTGACCCGGAATTGGATGAGTTCTTAAAAATTGTACATTTTTCTTCTAAAGTTTCTGTTTTGTATGTAACATTTCAAAAATGGTGACCTATCACTTTGTTCTGTGTTGCTTATTTAATCTCATTCACATTAATTCAGTCTCCTGTCAGTTCGGCCCAGAGACTGATCTGTGACATCTAGAACCATGGGAAAATGTGCATTCCCCGACTGGTTGGCGAATAGTGTAAATGGTGATTGCATCACAACTCTCAAGCAATGTGCACATGATGTCACGTCTTTTATCTACACTGTAGTCACTTGTGGCACGAATGACGGACCCTACCACATACTTGCACTTTCCAGCGCACTTCTTTATTCGCTTGCTGTATACTCCAACACACTCGGCTGCAGCTTTTCAGCCGACAGCTACACACACAACAACAACAACAACCCCCTCAGGTCCCAGCACGTTTAATACAGGGGAGACATCATGAGCCGACGGAGCTCCGGTGTGTCAGCCTCCCCTGCAGCCACACCACGAACCACGCCCTGCCACACCACTGTAAAGCTAGCCATTAGTTTTGAGGCTGTTAAGCCTTGTCCGTTAGCTGTGTTGGTTAGCATCACTGCACTACTGAATAGAATGCTAATGAGAAACTGAACAGCAACAGAGTGTACAACAGGACTTGTATTATACATCACTTCAATTCTTTTGCTGTAAAAATAGTGGTTCCAGTTGCTATTTGGAGCAGATCTTCCAACTGGTTCTCGGCCAGTGTGAAGTATCTTCCCACTCTAATCAATGGTAAACACCATACTGTGTATTGCATCCGCAAGCATCAGGAAAAACAACATCCACCTCTCTTTCACTTTGAACTGGTAATTTTGTAACTAAGTGTCTATCAGTTATGACGTTAAATCACAAAATCACACAGAGAAGCTTTATCAGACTCTTAAAATGAGATTACAGCCACATAATTTACTCTTTTCCTCCTCCCTCTCGGTGTCTGCTTCTGCCTCCGTCGATGGTTTCTCAGTCCTCCCGTTCCTCCTTTCATTTCTATTTTATTGCCTCGCCACTCCTCTACTTCTCTCTCCTCTTCCATCATTACAGCTCGTGGTTCTCTCCTGCTCTGCCCTCCTTTGGCTTTTCACTGGATAGTAAAAAGGTAAAAGCGTACTTTGGGAGGAAGGCCATGTGGGACGTTAAATCACATACAGGTGCCCTTAAATGGTGAAGGGACTGTGACGGAAACACACACATGCACACATGCGTACACACACACACAGATGTACCATCAGCCCCTCATTTAGGTAGCAGTAATTTGGCTCAGTAAGTGACAGGGTTATTGTAAGAGGCTCATTAAGAAAGGGAAGCAGCGAGTAAACGTCTGACTCAAGGGAATAAATTCTAACCACTGTGCCACTTTTACTGCTCAGCAATAAGCTGCTTTGATGTGGTGTGTGATGTCAGGGCTGGGGCAGACTCGGGGCATGTGAGAGTGTGTGTATGTTAAAAATGCTGCTTCTTATACAGCGATTTCACATTTTATTTGTAAAGTGATCTAAAGAAAATGTGTATATATTTCCTTTTTTTTTTGCCCTGCTTATTTGTGAGCACTGTACCATATGCACGGGTCTGTTGTTAAGCATCCAGAGGTCAGAGGTCGCATTAGTTACAACGTGATAGGCTGTTACTGCACTAACTCAGCGCGAGGTCATTTCCCATAACTAACTTTCATCTCAGCAGGAGACACGGAAGAAAGGAGGGAAGGAGCGATGCAAGAATGAAAGGAAGGAGGCAGTGACAGTGAAATTGAGAGATGGAGAAACAGATTTTAGGAGAAGAGTTAAAAGGGAGGCAGGATGAAGTGAAAGACTGTTAGGAAAGTTAGAAGGAGTGAGGAGAGTCAGATGCCGGCACAAGGTCAGGAAATTGTTGCTTAATGAAGTGACAAAAAACTGGCGATTTGGAGGTGGTCTGATTTCTCAAAGCTGTGTCAGACAAGGAGAGTTTTGCTTAGAATTAAACTGAAGCTGATATTTATCATTATGAAAAATGACATTGCTATAAATAGTTTCTCATTAATATTGCCCCATGTTTATGTTATGTCACCCGACTCGGTTGCTAGATCCATTCAGCTAAGCATCTGCATGCAGGGTGATGCTGCCTCTAGTCTCACTGTGTAGACAAATACTGTAACACTGACACAAGATGATGCAGGCCCTAATGTGAGACAGTTATTTTAGCAAGTTAATATGCACTGACATACAGAGGTACAACTTTAAAGCTGGCTGCTGGCAGATAAATGAAGAGAAGCTGTATACGGAGCGGGATTGTTTCAGCTAGTGCGCCCTTTCATGGTTTGTACAGTTGCTGCAACAGGGAGGTGGAAAAGTTGTCAGTCTGCTTGTTGCTGTCTTGTTATGATAGAAATAATGAGAGAGTCTGTGCCAGCATTCATTCGTTCCTGAGAACACACACTGCATGAGAAGATGACTCACTGATAGGATGAGGTTATTTTTTTGTTGTTCTTGGACTTATCTGAACCTGTTGAAATATTTGTATAATTACTATCCTCATGAACTCATAAGGGTTGTCAAATGTTGTTATTACTACTTTGGAATATTGATAGTTTAATGGGTTGCAGTTCATTAAGTGTTGTGCAACCATACGCACACTGCACAAAGGTCTTGAGATAGCCTTTATTTCTTTATGTTTTGCTAGGAAACTGGAAAATAGCTGCAACGATTTATTGAAGCATGCAAACATAGATAGAAATGCAGGTTATAAGGCAAATGCATTGTATAATTCTTACATGCTTGAAAGTAATTATATGGGAACACCACCTGACTTCTGCCAATCTTCAGGAGCAGTTCTCCAGGTTTCTAGCACGACATTTAAAGCTTTTCCTTGGATGTTGGAGGAGGCCACTAGAGGAGGTTGATCTGATATCCTCGTGTTGGTGTTGTTCCCAGATCATCATACTAAATGTTGTTCCAGGATCAACATTGCAAGTGACCAATCAGAATGTTGTGACATCATACTTTTGCGACTTCGGGAAAAACCGTCGTAAAACAAAAAACTGTACTAAAGCTGCGTGAAACCGCCTCTGTCCGCTGATCAACGGACCCTGACCCTAACCCTAACCGTAACCCTTTAATAAACAGTAAGCAGAATTGATATTGTCCTTGCAACATTGGAATTTCATAAATGCACGAATGGCTTGGCGCGCAAAAGAATAACGTCACAACAATGTGATTGGTCACTTGCAATGTTGAACCTGGAACAACATTTTCATGATGGTCTGGGAACAACACCAACACGAGGATATCAGATCGTCCTCTAGAGGAGGCCAGTCCAAACTGAAAATGAGAGCATCAAAACTGCTGATGGTTTAAAGTTCAGCCCAGAAATTTATGTCAGTTTACAAGTTTGAGTTCATTTCATGTCTTTTTAAGGATAGAAGCAATCATAACAAAACCTGCCTCTTATAGACATCCGACAATCCTCCCTGTTGAGCAAGCACTTGGCTACAGGTGGGAGGAAAAGCTTGGTTTTTATTAGAAGGAAATCCCAGACAGGACCAGACTCAGCACGGGCCACAGCTGCCTAGACTGGTTGAGGTGAAAGGAGAGCAGAGATATGAAGTGTGAGCACTGAGAAACAAGAAAACAAACACTGAGCAGACTGGTGGGGCTCCTGAGCCAAACGTGTGCAGCGCTGTTTGTACTTTGTCTGATCATCAAACTTCTTCTTTTTAGACACATTTTACAAAAGAGATTGCAAACTGATTTATCAAGAACGGCTACTTTCAGACTTATTGTTTTGTTTTTGTTTTGAACAGGCAGCTGTGATGCACCACCCTAGGAGCGCTGTCATATTTTACTCCTTCAGCAGCTGAAACAGTCTGACGTATAGGCTCACATCTGGAAACTAGTCATCTGAGATACTTTAGTTATGGTTTATAGTGTGCTGATTCAGCTCGAGCGCATTCTGCCTGACCTCAGAGAAATATTATTGTGCAGTGTTGGTGCAGGTTACGTGATGGAGTACGTTTGCCGTGGCCGAGGGCGTAATTAGATTTACACGTCTCATTTAACCTGCTAGATGCCTCCACGGTCTCGAATATTGGAAGCATCTCATGAGTTTTTCAAGTAAAGCAAAATGGATATTTTTGTCATGGTGCAAAAAAATGGTCTTTTAATTAGGTAAAATTAAAGAAAGTGCACACTAAACAACTTTTAACCAGCTCAGCAAAGTTCATTTAGGTGCTTAATTATGATTAAAGATACGATTACAGAGTCGGTTTAGGGCTGCAGTGTGATGTTTTCACTGATAATAGCTTTGTAAGCAGTTGTGTGTGTGTGTGTGTGTGTGTGTGTGTGTGTGTGTGTGTGTGTGTGTGTGTGTGTGTGTGTGTGTGTGTGTGTGTGTGTGTGTGTGTGCTAGAAAGACACAAGATTATCCTCTATGTATGTTCCATTTAGAGTAACCTACAACCTCAGGGTGTTATGTCTGTATGAGTAACATCAAATGTCTCCCACCTTTGTCTGTGCGTGCATGTGTGTGTGTATGTGTGTGTGTGCTTGCATGGTTTAGATTAATAAAGGCTTATAATCTACATCTAATTTTAATAACTGGTGCATGTATTTATGAAATGCATTAACCTGATCTTCTTAATCGTGTGTCTGGTGACCTTGATCCACCTAATGATGGCCTCAAGGGGACAAGAGCGGGTTTGTGTGTGCGCATGCATGTGTGGGTGCCTGTGTGTTTGCACGGTATGTTTGTAACAGTTTTCCTGGACATTGCTAGATTTTTGTGGTCCATGTGATTATTACTTGTTCTGATGAAGTTTTCGGAGCTTTGATGTTCATCTTAAGCGTAATGTGTGTATTCTTATTGTTAGCATTGTGCTAAGCAAGTGTATTTGTGGGTATATAGGAGTCAGATTGGTTCCTTATTTTGGCCAGGCCAGTGTTTTTTAATATTAAGAGACTTACATTGGCTGGTTTATTTACAAATTTAAAAATTCACTTGGAAAAGCTTTTTTTAAAGGTGAATAAAGGTCCTATAACTTCCTTTTTTCCTGTATTTATGTAATTGTGGTTGTCATTGCAGCACGGTCCAAAAACGTATTAATTTATTTTTGCAGTCATTATTTTATTGAGCTCATAATGGAGAACAATGATTAGGCTGGAATGAGTTTAAAAAATCTATCTGGGATGAGCTTAGCCAAGCGTAAAGTCTGAAGGGAAAACAGCCCTCCAGCCACTTTAAGCACACATCTCATGTATTCAGTATAAAGAATGGTGTCGAGCTATGCTTTGAGAAATAGCCTGTTTTGTTTTATTTTTTCTCTTTTGACTGTGGCTGTGTTTGCTTTCTTTTCTAAACACGTATCTGTAGTAACAGTCATGTCACCACACTGATTTCCGCGTTGAAGCCCATGTTGATCTTATTGTGTTTAAGTGAACATTGTTTATGGAAGCTTATTTAAAGAATGCCAGACAAACCTAAGTCAAAATTTTGAATTAGTCTCTCAAAATTTCAGGTTATTACTAAGTAACTAGAAACTCCGACCAATGGTGATAGATACACAAAAGGACAAAAATAGACAAAAAGCATCCTCCAGGGGGTAAAGCGGTAAAACAACAAGAACATCGTCACAGACAGACACCCACACCAGCTCTTGGTGACTCTTTTAGTTATTGAGGGATGCCTAGCAAGGTCATCCATTCTGTAGATTTCCACTCTGTAGTCTGCCTTGTCATGTGTTCTGAAAATCCGGTATTTTCGAGTTTTCCCCTCAGCAGGTCACTCTGACCTGCAGATTCATGCATCAGCTTTGCAGCCGGCCTGAGTGCCATCTATCAGCCTGCATCAGCCCAGATCCCTCATGTATCAGGCCCAGGTGCCGTCGGTCTCCCACTATGCACAAAGAAAAACTTTTGGACATGGAAGAGACACAGCACGCAGCATATACACATATTCAGCTTAGGAGGATACTCAAACCTTATTATATTGGTCGTTCGTGCTCAAATAACAATACTGTATGTTTGTACTCCAAGAATATATGTGGTATTATATAAAGTTTAAAAAAAGTATCTTCTAGGGTGAATCTATGTAATATTCCCATGTATTTAACACTCCAGTGTCAATTACTACCTGGTGTTGTACTTTGGTGTACTTTGAGTAACATAACTTGAAATTTCAAGTTATTAGGTCACAATTTTAACCTATTAACACGAAGATTACAGAATGAAAAGAAACATTCAGGGATGCAAGCAGGGTTATACGAAGCTTGGTTAGCATAGTTTGAATTAACCAATGGATGCAGCTACCGTGACGTCACAGATCAATTTCTGAAGTGTATTTTTACCATTTTGAAGCCTTGAGAGGAGAGTGGAAATCAGGTATTTGTTTGTGAAAACCTGCTGTTGGCTGCAGCACTGAGGCACAACTTTTACTTTCCGGCTCCTCGTCACGGTTTCACCACTCGCCATTTAAACAGTGGCAATATCCTATCCTGTTTTAGCAGTCCTTTTTCCTTTTGACTCCCAACAACCACTCTTCTCTTGAGACTAGTGGTTGCCGAATGGTTGCAGACAGGTCTCCTGAGTGCCAGAGGCTTTATTCACTTGACCCTGCATTTCCACCGTGGTTGTCACACATAAAAATGGCAGACAAGCTAACGTCAGATTTCTGAAAAACCTCATTAGATTTACTGCACTTCCGTCTTGGCTTTGCCTAACTTGTATACTTTCATTGGGGGAGCCAGCCTCGAGTGGCTTCTCAAACAACTGCTGGTTTTGGTACGTTCACCTTTTCAGTTTCTGCTTTTGAACTCTTTCCCATAAAGGTCGCTAACAAGTATGTTTGATGAAATGTCAAACATTAATAGACTTTGATTAAAAATATAGTTGTTTCTGATGATGATTGTAGTCACAGAGTCTTAGTAGAAAATCAAGTCTGATTAGGACTTTACTTTGAATAGAGTAGATCTAAGATAAGTGGTGATCGGGTCAATTTAAAGCAGTCCACTTGAGCTCTAATTAGCTACTTCAGCTGAAAGCTCATCAAATATTCTGTTGCAGAGGGAAAATATATATAACGACTTTTTCAAACCACGTACATTCCCCAGTAAGAATTGATTTAGAATCAGTAAAAGAGTGGTTTCTGCACCATGCAGGAGATGATAAACACCTTATGGAGCAAAATAAATAAACAAATAAAAATCTTCCCATGAACATAAAAATGTATTTTACCGCAGGGCAAATACCAATTACGTTACTATACCCAGAGGCTGAACCGATATGTTTTGCTGTGTCTGATACAAACCAGCAGCATGCCACCAGAACACTGACAGCGCAGCATTCGAGGGAGATTAATTAATGTGTACTTAAGTGACAAACTGAGATAAACAGACAGCTGCTGTCAAGTATTTAAATAAACTGCTGCTTCAACAATTTGTCTTTGATTAAATGTGAGTGCTGCCAAAGTAGGAATGGTGGCTTGTCTTATTCAAAGTTTGCTTGTATTGAAGTTTAATTTGAGTTTCAGTTTACTCAAAAGAGGACTGAGCGTAGTCTCACTTTACAGCCAGTCCTCTGCCCCGTGTCACCCCCATAATCATAATACCCTTCCTGTTGCAGACTGGGCTTGATTTGGGCCTTTTATCCCTGCCTGGATGACTCTCTGTTTGCCCGCAGAGCGATGCAGGTAATCTGTGCTGAGGTTTGCTCGCTTGTCGAGACGAGCTCAGGTATGTCGGGGCTATCCCAAGGAATTCAGGGGGTGGGGAGATGAAACAGCGAGGGTGTGATGCAGAGAAGAAAGTCACAGGCGTATGTTTTTGATGGGAAAAGGAAATGAATGCGGTCTCTTTGGCAACCAGTGTAAGCTGTCTGAAGGCAAAACTAAAAAGAAGGTTTGAATTAAATGGATTTGCTAATGATGAAGTGCAAAATACCCTGCAGCACAACCAGGTTCTATAATGCAGCACTTAGCTCCAGGAGGGCTGTGGGAGTCTGTGATCTCTACTTGGCATTAAAGGAATTTTTCCTCATAAATATCACATCATGCATTTCCACATAATCAATACCAAAGTATTTACCTCCTCGGGATTCACGCCAACCTCATGAGGTGAAAAACGTGTTCCTCCAATAAAAAACAGGATAATCTGTATTTAAATGGATTTTGCTTTCATTGCATTCTTTGATCCTTGATCGCCAACTTTACCCAAACCATACTCTACTTACACGTGGAGATTATTGAAAACAAGTTGATTTTTCAACAAACTTTTATATCGATGCATATCAGAAAATATATAGTATATCTGTGAGCAGTCAGCCAGTATACTGGCCAAATAATTCATGTTGATCACAAATACCAGTGCCCACATCCAACAGGCAAACTACAGAAAGATGTTCAGTTTGTGCACAACATCAAGTTGCCGCAGTAACTCATTCACTGCCGATCAGATCTCCTGCAGTGTCGCATGTGTTTAGCCAACACTTACGTAGTAATTTTCAGGGGGATGCAGTCTGGTTAATTTTTTTAAAGATTGTTGGCAATGGCTTTGAATCATGCATGCACCTGAGAAACCACCCATCTGGAGTGTTCATCACCACGAGCAGCTGATAAATATTAACAGGGATAGCGCCATGGTAAAGACTGCGGCGGCATGTTTTCACAGGGTTGCGTTAAGCTCAGCTGCCTTTTACGTCACAGCTGCTCTTTTGAAAACTTTAAATGAATTAAAAACACCAAACAAGCGGGTAGTGCTCTGCACGTGTATAACTTAGTGCGTGTGTGTGTGATTCTGCGGTCTTGTACAGTAATTATTCTGGTTTTTTTGTGATGACCAGTTTCCATTTTAGACGTTAAGAGTAAAAACAGGTTTTGCTGCTGTTGTTGTTTTTCCATCCTTGGCATCTTTGAAGGTTAAAGCTTGAGTTTACTTAGCTTAAGTAATAGTTTCTCACTGCTTCCTAGGTGACTCATCTGTTTTGAATACATAACCAAGGGCAGTGGTGAACTTGATTATTATACAACAAAATCAGAAACCTCACTGAGTTTGCCTCCTTCGAGTCCTATTCTCTCCCCTGTGCATGTTTGATCTCCTCTGTGCTCCTTTAACTTGATCTTCATTTTGAGGATACCTTTTGTATATATTGTACATATCTGACCAGTTCAGTGCACCTAGTGGCACCAAGCACTGTTCTGGTTGTTGTCCTTGACTTTTTAGTAGAATTCTATGAAGGCGGGTTTCACTCTGGGGATGAGTTTATGGTGCGAAACCCAAAAATAACAAGTGTAGTTCTGTTTATGCTCCATACCTGGCACCGTTGGGCTTGGAACTGTTGAAAACTGCTGGAAACTGCTCAGTCACAGCTGGTTATTGCTGCTGAAACCCTACACTAGAGATAAAATTAAACAAACAGTGGATTCACAGTGAATATGCAGATTTGAACAGTTGAGTTTTGAGTTGGGATTTAAACTGGGGGAGAGAACCAATGTTTCTTATTTCTGGTGGTAGAGAGTTCCACAGCCAGGGAGCAGAGCAGCTGAAAGCTCTGCTTCCCATGGTGGTGAGGCGGAAGGAAGGTACAGCAAGCTGGATAGAAGAAGAAGATCGAAGTGAACGGGCAGAACAGGTAGTGGTTAACAGGTCAGAAAGGTAAGGAGGAGCGAGGTTATGAATGGCCTTGAAGGTGAGCAGAAGAGGTTTGAATATTATCTGGAATTTCACAAGAAGCCAGTGAAGTTCCTGAAGAACAGGGGTCATGTGCTGGTAGGAGGGGGTTCTGGTGATAATGCGAGCAGCAGAGTTCTGAACCAGTTGAAGCTTATGGAGGGATTTTTGGGGGAGACCATGGGACGTAACAAGACTGTGGACAAGAATGGACTGGGTGTCATCAGCAAAACAGTGAAACTGAAGATCAAATTTGCAGAAAATGGTACCTAGAGGGAGGATGTATATTATGAAGAGAAGAGGGCCTAAAACTGAGCCTTGAGGTACACCAGAGGTGACGGGGAATAGACGAGAGCGGAATGATCTTAGTTGAATAAACTGGGAACGGTCGAGGAGATATGATTGAAACCAGGCGAGGGGTGTGTCAGAGATGCCGAGAGAGGAAAGTCTGTTTAGAAGTACAGAGTGAGAAATGGTGTCAAAGGCTGAGCTCAGATCTAAAAGGACGAGAATGGTGAGAAGACCAGAGTCAGCTCCGATTAGAAGATCGTTAGTGACTTTAAGTAAAGCATGTGACATGAGCGAAAACCAGATTGAAATCTCTCATAGATTATTAACCAGGTGTAAATGAAGTTGAGCTGCAACCACTTTTTCGAGTATTTTAGAAATGAAGGGTAGATTGGAAATCGGACAGAGGTTGTTACAGTTGTTAGGATCTAAAGAAGGGTGTGCTCATATAGACGACCAGGGGTAAAGCTAAGCCAGAAGTGAGAGATCAGCCAAAGTATTTATTTGTTTAGAGAGGTTCCTGGATATCTATTTTAGTTGAACCCTGTGAAAAAAAGAGAAGAATACTGGCATCTACCCTAGTGTGCAAATGCAGTGGTTGATATGCCAGCGCATGAGACCAGAGACGCTTCGCAAAGATGGGTTGAGTCCAAAGCAAACTTCATTTGAGGCAAAAATATTTCAGGAAGCTGCAGGTTTTAGGGATAAAAGTTAGGAAGTTTAAGACGTAGCTCAGAACAAAGGATTCACTTGTTAAACTCTGTCTGCAACCCCCACCCCCCACACACCTATTTGACATGACAATTGAAGGGCTCACATGTTTTATAACCTTCTAAAGCCATTAATACAACACATCTCGCTGCATACTTTAGCAATTCAGGAAATTTTTGCCTTTATACCTGATTGAATACCACAAATGTGGCCAATTCAAACAAAACCCAGCTAGGGTTGGGTAGCTGTTAACCTTGAGGCATGAAGCATTTTAAACAGTTGGGTGTGGAGTTAAAAAAAAAGAACGTAGATCACATTTAAACCATTAAGGAATAGAAGCACCTTACAAAACCACAGCAGGGAAATTATGAACATAACTGGTATTATCGTGCATACCCTTCATACCAGGTATCAGAAGACCTCTCATTATGTGGCCACGTGTGATTGGATGCACACCACAGACACGCACACACACACACGCAAAGTTGTTTAGTCATTTCTGTTTGCAAATGTCCAGCACAGGACCAGTTGGGCAAAGCCATTTCTTCCCTAGTAAATTCCTGGATTTTCTCATCCATAGACTTTACTTGGTTGCAGCATCCATGTATATTAACAGACCTTTAAGTATATTTCATCGGTCTCAAAGATGACTCTATCCGCAGGTATCAGAGGATCTTCACTGACCATATAGCCCAGGCTCTTCCAATTTCATGCTTTCCTTCCACGGGCTTCTACTAATCTCGTGTTGGAGTTGAACAAGTATGTACACCTTCATTCATGTCGCATACATAAGTGTGTGCAGTAGACCCCTGGACACATGTAACAGGCATACAAAGTCTTAAAAGAATGAGGCCCTTTCCAGCGTCCAAATGTTCCTTAAGCAAAGGAACGTCACCTCATTGTTGGTGTATTTACGCTAACACTTAGAGCTCTCCTCCTGTAATTGAGTCACATGACTCTTGAACGGGGTCAAAGAATCATGGAAAAGTAACACATATATACACAAATATATATGTGTTATGCAGAGGTGGGACCAAGTCATTGTTTTGCAAGTCTCAAGTAAGTCTCAAGTCTTTATCCTCAAGTCTCAAGTCAAGTCTCAAGTAATGTCAGGCAAGTCAGAGTCGAGTCTCAAGTCACTGGTGTAAAAGTCCGAGTCAAGTCACAAGTCTGAAACTTTGAATTTCAAGTCCTTTCGAGTCTTTAAAAAAAAAAAAACGAAAAAATAATGTTGCAGTTATGCTAAATGTAAATATTAGACCATGTAATTTTTAAATCTGTGTTTTTCTCAACACATGACAAAATAGTGAACTTAGAAAATATACACAAATTGTGAAATTGCACCTCTTTAAAATGCAGCTCAATTAAACCTAGCTCCAAGAATAATTTTCACCGACAGTTCTGAGATAAGCTGCATGTTATTCTTGGATGCGGTTGTAGGACCAGCTTTAAAATCGCATGACAAAAATATCATACACATTAAAAAAAACTGTATCACCAACGTAGCCTGGACAACATTTGCTAGTTAGATGAAGTCAGCTATCTCATCGTAGCATATTTATATGCATATTTATAATTATACGGTTCTTGGAGTGAGTGCATACACTCATGAAGTTTAGTAACTTCAGGTCACTGCAACAAGCCCAGGTACAGTTTACCGACGGATGGGTGCAGGACCTTGAAATGCACCGTGTAGAACGAAAGACCATCGTACGTATCATAAGTTTACCAGTCTCACAAATTGTCGTCATAAATACACATTCCTTAACCGTTTATTAATAGGACCTTTGAGCTCAACGGTAATTAATTAGTAGTGGAAATAATTTCTGGTAGCGTTACAGAAATGTAGCAGTGACAATAATATTGTATGCTGTAATCACCGCGCGGATAGGAGGCGGCTGGCTTGACCGCGGCTCACAAATGACGGCTCACTTTACCGCAGTCTGTAATCGTACTGGGCAATTAGTGATACAAAAAACCTGTTTTATCCTGTGAATAAAAGTATGTGTTTTTGTCAATGTACCATAATAACAGAAGCGAAACGCAATATTGTGTCAGGACAATTCACTATTTATGCACAATAAATAAAGGAGCATAGCGCGACAATTTCTGTTCAGCGCCAGACTTGCTTGTAACCTATATCACTAATTATGTTATGAAAATGACGTATTAACTACTAAAAAACACTGACCTTCGTGTAAATGCTTGGAGCAGACTAACCTGTGAGCTGTAGTGTTCTGGGACGTTATATTTGGTCTTTGAATGGCTGCAATCCAGGCCATCCGTCGCCTCTTTGTTACTTCGGAAACATGGCTCGAACAATTTCTCTTCAACGACGTAATCCGATAACAACCGATCTCTTTACCCGTCGGCTTCCCGTGGCTGTCATGCGACCGGCTATTGCAGTTAATAATACAACGGCTTCTTGACATTTTTGTGTTTCTTTTTATCGCTGTTTAACTGATTTTAATTGAAAGCCTGCGTGCGCTAGTACCGCTTGCCACGAGTTCCCAGAATCCTTTGCGGTTCTACCCGTGAATGACGTCACATTTTCAATCTCTATATAATATGCATGTTAAATTTTATATTTGGGGTAAAATATCAAGTCTTTTCAAGTAAACCGGTTCAAGTCCAATTCAAGTCCCAAGTCATTGGTGTAAAAGTCCAAGTCAAGTCACAAGTCTTAGAACATTTTTTCAAGTCAAGTCTAAAGTCATAAAATTAATGACTCGAGTCTGACTCGAGTCCAAGTCATGTGACTCGAGTCCACACCTCTGGTGTTATGTATGCTTTTCTTATCTGAAATAGGCCTTGGGCACTAGGAGATGGATTATGTCAGTGAGGGTTCCCGTAAGTCTAGTGCAAAATGTGTGTTTACCCCTAAGGAAGCTAACTTAACTAAATATATGCTGTAGCTCGAGGGCAAAAAACAGTGTGAGCAACCAGATTTCTCCTCTCCCCTGCTCCACTTTACTCCAGGGCACTTAAAAGTTGTGTCTCGCTTAAAAGGAGTTTCTGCCATTTTGACAATCTCACTCTGCCTCTGTGTGCAGATGAATGCCCAATGCCTCTCCATTTCCCATCACGAAACCCTCGAGCAAGCCGCTTAATCCCAGATAACCTGCACTTTGATGGACCCTCTGCTTTTTTTCCCCGGCTCCTTTAAATGCACTTTCATGTGTGGGCGAGCGTGTTTGCAAGCTTGCTTTTTGTACACATGTGTTAGTGTGTAACCGCTGCACTCACTTCTGTCTATCCAAATAAATTACGTTTTTATAGCAGGATCCCGGTTGCTTCCATTACCCAGAAACCCAGGAATGCAGTAGAGCGTATGTGTTTGTAGTAAAAAAACCAACAAAAAACCAAAACGCCCCTGTGTCTTCACGGTCGGTAAGCAAACCGACAGTGAAATGCTAACATTAGCTGCTGTGCACGCGCACTCGAAGATGGCCTCAGGGTGTAGTTTTCAGAGCCCATATGACGACTTTCTGTTTTATTTTTATTTTAAGTTTTAGGTTGGATTGACACCAAATACTAAACCATAAATTTTGCCATAAATAAATAGCCCAAGTTTGTGCTTTTTCTGTCCAGTAGTGAGAATGAAATATGTATGGGAATGGGAAATGATCTCCAAAATATACACTGTGGCGGAAAACAAGTGCAAGAAGAAAAAAAAAAGTGCCTCTGGTCTTCTACTTCACTGCTTTGCCCAAATGTTTGTGCAAATCCAAAAGTGCAAGCACTGACTGAAAGAATGTTTTTTAAAAAATAATTTTTAATAAATTTTCAATCGCACACTTAAGATTTTCATATTGAATACAAAATCTCCAGTTGATAAAATAGCATTTAAAAGTTAAAATGCTATTAAAATGGAATAAGCTATTTAGTAAAGGATTTATTTGTACTATCAAATGCTTGAAAAAGTAGCACCCATGAATGATTTCTACCTGTCCAATCAGAGACAAATCTGCAGAGCTGTGTGGAAAATTGGCCAAACTGATCGTATAATATCAAACTGTATATTTGACTAAATATGTGATTGAATGTTTGGAACAACTGGCAGTGAGGCTGTAATTACGGCGCACAAAGATGAGGATTCAGTGATTATCGCCGGAAATCAGATTGAAAGGACTGTGGGCGTCGTGAAAATTCACAGCTTAAGTGTGAGGATGTGATTAGTGTTCTTTTTAAGAGCTTCTTCCAACGTGAGTTAATGATGAGGCTCGCCGCTCAGTGAAGAAGCAGGTGTGACTGGTAGATTTTTTTGAAAGCTCAGATGAGTGAAGCGTCTCATCTCAGACCTACACTTGACACTAAAGACCGAATGAAAGAGAATATCTCGGTGTTAGAGCTGATGGGCGTGTGACGGGTTTAACGCCGTGACTCTGTGCAAGGCAGTGAAACAAACATTATTCCAAATATCAAAAGCAGCATGTGAGAAACGAAGCAAGGTGATACAAAAGTCCTATTTCCTGCAATCCAGATGCCACCATTTATCTCGCTCTCGGTTATCGGTTAACACACACACACACAGAGTCACACACACACACACACATAACAACACACACACACACACACCACCCAGTGCCAATGAAAGATTCATGGAGCAGTGATGATGAAGGCATCTCCCCTTCTGCTCCACTTACTGCAGTGGACACACACACACGCACACACACACACACACGCGCGCGCACCCACACCAACAGACCTGCACACACACACCCGATTCCCGAAACTGTTAAGAAGGCAGAGAGCAGTGATGCACATAGCCTTGGGGTACTTACTCACCCTTAACCCTTCCAGACGTAGCCACATAAACACCCACACACACACACACACAAATCCTGAAGGCAACCAGTCCATGCTGCAGACTGCTTTTGAGACTTTGTGAATGTTTATTTGTGTATGTGGGGAAAAGAATATTCAATTTTTTTCAGTTTCTGGGAATCCCCATGAGACCAGAGACAAAAAAATAATAAAATGCTGAAGGCGGTACATTTTCACATTTTGATTCTGCATTTCTGTGATGTTTGAATGTCATGATCAGACAACGACCGAATTATTCGTTTTAAATGGAATGAAAATGTCATTCTTTTAAAAATATTTCCCAAAAGTTTTCAAACAGAGCAAGGAATTTTTAACACAGCTTTTCCAAACAGCCTAGTTTTATTCTGGATGCTCAAATTATTTTACTTTGCAGACAGAAACCAAATTATTTCAGAAAAAATAAAATACCAGGGTCAAAGCATAGCTGGATAACAGCCTGGAGTCGGTGGTTGTAGTTTTCAATAAGTCTCACACACATCTCCTGAGAAATCCCAGCCCGGTTTTCTTTGACGAATCTGCCTAGCTCCTCCAGATTCGATGGTTTGTGGCATATACCTTGGTCTTCAGTTCAGCCCACAGATTTTCAGTGGAATTCAAGTCAGGGCCGGTACATCCCAGTCAATCAATGTTCATTTTGGTCTTCGGGAGGTAGTTCTTCTCCAGGAGCGACGCATGTTCTGTATTCTTGTCGCGTTGGAAGACAAAGCGATGACCCGGACCCAGTTTTTGCCAAAGGATGCGCTTCCAGTATGGATAATCTTTCCAGACTTCAGCCTGGCTTGAACGTGTCACTTTTGTGGGAGTTTTTCTTGGTCTCCAACCTCTCTTCTTCGCGACTTTCCCATCTTGGTAAACACGTCTCTCACTAGTTTTCTTTAGCTAGTCTTTGAACTCTTTTGCTTCCATCCTCTGTCAGGCTTGTTCTGTGTTGTGTGTCTTTCTGAATGTCTTGATGATACTTCTGACTCCAGTTTTTACAACTTGGAATTGTTGTGATAGCTTTATCCTTAAATATAACTATATCCGTCTTCTGCTTTGTGAGCATCAACAATTCTTTTAGCCTAAATGGATTTCTTTTGCTTTTGGCATGATGATTTCTCAAGTGACAGCTCAAACTGTTGCTGAGGTTTTTAGAAGATAACCCTCAGTTTTAGCATTACAATGCAAAAGAACGCATCACTGCACAGCAGTGGTTTCTGCTATGGCTAAATATTATAAGGTCCATTATCAGAGGGCTGATAATATCGACCTTGGTAATTTTTGTTTCTGTTAAATAAATAATATTGTTTGCAAACAGATGAATGAATATGTTTAGTAATGCTAAATGCAATATGGGCTCCAACGAGGGACTTTTACAAAACGATTACAGACTTTAAATCAAGTTTACACACTTCCTCAAAAAGTGCAGACACACAAATATACAGTCCGAGGGGAAAGCAGGGCAAAAAAAGTCATTGTTGGTGCTATATATGAATCAGCTATACTGTATACACTGTAAATAGTGCTCATCTTGTCTGAATGCATAAAACGGTTCCAGCAGTGTCATAAATATTTTATGAGAAGCACCCAAATTCTTTACTCTGGCAAAAACATAGAAAGAGAGTGTCCTGCAGCCAAGTTGTAATTAAGTAGCCAAATATTAGCAGAGCACTACACACAAGGAACACACAGCAGATACAAGTTCATTTCGAAGTTTTCAAATACTAATGCAGCAGTAACTAAAGTGGTCCAACAGCATCTGCATACATGCCAGATCCTGCTAATCATGTGAGACCGGAGGGGTTGGCGAATAAATAGAAACAAAGCATGTTTGTAATACGTTAAGATGTCTGAGATGAGATGAAAGATTTCTGTTGTCTCATTCTGCATCTTATCGGCACAACTACGTAGAGATTAGCCTCATTGTAATTGTAACATCTTGATGTTTGGCAGGTATTAATGTTTTAATCTTTCTGAGGAGGTTAGCAAGTAGATGTGGAAATACCTGCCAATTACAAAGCAAAGCTACAGCTGATTGGAGCGTGAGTTATTTTGCGCGCATTAATTTAGCAGAATACAATTTTGTCCTCTTTGTAGCTCTAGATTTAGATATATTACAACAGTAGACTCAACGTGCAC
The DNA here is from genome assembly GCF_057381915.1 of Diplotaxodon limnothrissa. Taxonomy (NCBI): domain Eukaryota; kingdom Metazoa; phylum Chordata; class Actinopteri; order Cichliformes; family Cichlidae; genus Diplotaxodon; species Diplotaxodon limnothrissa. The sequence goes on along the minus strand of NC_140612.1, from coordinate 8,880,854 downwards.
TCAAATGTTAACCTAAGATGGCGCTAGATGCAAATTCAGGGGGGCCTCATACTGTCCAGCAGTAGCTGACATATTTCAATCTAAGATAAAGTGGTGAACTGACTGTTGCCATCCCGATGAGTGATAATAGAATCGGTTACAGCTCCCGTCTGCACCTCGCTCTTCTTTAAGCCCGGTGTTCGTGGTTGTTCGGGATGGTGGAAAACGGACATGTTCGAAAGCTGACAAGTTCATTTATTAGATAATGTCAATTCAGTTAAGCCCAATTAATTAATTAGTGTCCCTCTCACTGCGTCAGGTGAACATCTGAGGATGTGTCCTCAGGGCCCGACTTGCTGTACCAGCACAATGGAGGAGGACCTGGCCGGTTTGAGCACCAAAGAAACAGAGGGACTGATCAGAGAGGCCGGCAGGTCGCTGCAGGCTGTCTTCAATGGTCTCCACAGGAGCTTTGACAGTAAGTACGGTGTGTGTGTGTGTGTGTGTGTGTGTGTGTGTGTGTGTGTGTGTGTGTGTGTGTGTGTGTGTGCGAGACACTCATTACTAGCTGAGCTCGATAGCAAAGCTTCAGAAGTGAGCCCAGAGCAGTGTGACATTAGTGTGTTGTGTATCTTTTTGTTTGTTACAAGCTCTGCCCGTGCACACCGCTCAATACTACAGCTGGAGAGGGTGGGTGTGTGTGTCACTGTACAAAAGTGTGCGTGTGTGCGTCAAGGGGACCCCTGACTGGGTGCTATAATGAGAGCGGAGTCAGGCAGAAACAATGAAACACGATAAGCTGATCCCCTCATCTCAGGGGAGACACACACACACACACACACACCCACAAACAGAGGGGTGTCCCCTGGGGCAATGGCTGGTTCAGCTAATGAGCAGTTGACCCACTGAGGAGCCGTGTCTGCAGATCACTGCACATCAGAGGAAGAGAGAGGGATGTAAGGGAGAAAGAAGACTGAGATCTGCCGCTGCTAACACCAGCGAAACAGACGAATGCAACCAGAGAGAAATGTGTCATTAGCGCTGAGAAGAAACAATGTTTCAGGATAAAAATAAATAAAGAGAAAGACAAGTGAGAGCAGGAGGAGGAGGAGGAGGAGGAGGAGGAGAGGACAGTATTATTAGTCTGAAGGCAGCAGGCCACCTCGGTAGCAGTAACGTGGCCGTCCATCTGGATGTTGTTAGAGCAGACTGGCACTGGTCCATGGCCTTTGAAGCATGAGGGAAAAGCCCAGACCAGTATACTGCAGAGACAGCTCGCTGACTCCCTCGTTCTCTCCTATGGGCTCTCGCTCGCTTTTTATCCATCTGTCTGCAGAGATAAATTAAACCTAAATAAATCTTAAGTCAAATATTATAAACGAAATGTGCGTGTTGACTGGGCAGTGAAAATAGTTCATCTGCATCGTGGCTGTTTAACAGAAAGGCCGTTAAAACAAAAATGACAAATGACAACGTGTGAGGTGAAAAAAGCCGTTTATAGTAAGAAAGTCGCACTGAAAACTGACGCCTTCCCCTCACCTCTCTAGAGTTTTACAGTCCACCTCGGTTGTTTTTAGAGTTACGGTTCAGCCCCATTACTTTGGCCCTGTCTCAGCAATATAGTCACTAGCTTCCACATGCACAGCCTGGCAGGTGCTCGTTCATCAAAATCCATCTGATAAACTCACTGTAACACTTCCTGCTCAGCACCAGCCTGCAGGTTTGGTATGATATCGGCCAGCTCTTGAATCTAGCTGCTAAAAAACGCCACATGGATTACTCAGCTCAGATGAAGCCAGACACAAATTAAAGGACATTTTTGGAGTGTCTGGAAACAGAAATCCAGATGATTGCTGTTGCTGTGTGTTCACTACACGTATAAATAGGTGTTTGTTTGCTACACTTGATGTGTCGAGCATGTGCATGTAATTCGCCTTGTTGTGGAGTTCTGGTTAAGGTGAGGCTCTTCTTCTCCTTCCCTCCTCCAGTGTATTTCACTGAGCTGCACGGTCGCTCCGAGCGCTCCCTGCAGGAGGTGCTGTCTCCTCTCGGCCCGCTGTACTCCCAGAACAGCCGTCTGTACGGGGATCTCTACACAGACCTGCGTCAGTACTATCGGGGCTCTGCTCTCAACCTGGACGAGAACCTGTCCGAGTTCTGGTCCCGCCTTTTGGAGCGCACATTCAAAGCCTCTGCACCCACAGATGTGAGTAAAGACAAAGTATCCTTTTTTTCAGAGACGCAAAATAAAAAAGGTGTGTAGGGAACTGACTCAGCTGAGAAAATAATGTTACAGCTAATTCCAGTTGGGTCCCCAAGTGTTGGCCAAACTGGAGATTCTTGATGTGGTTTGGGGAATTCCTTTGCCTTTGCTCTTGCTCTGGAAGATCTTGTATTTTTTCTAACAGCGTACCCAGCAACATATTTCATCCGCAGTGTGTCCACTTCCACTGTCACCTCTGTCTCACAGGTCAGCTTATCAGAGGACTACCTTGAGTGTGTTGCTAAGCAACAGGAGACGCTGCGGCCGTTTGGAGACGTCCCTCGAGACATGAAGGCGAAGGTGATCCGGGCGTTTGTCACAGCCAGGTCGTTTGTCCAGGGGCTGTTAGTCAGCGCAGATGTGGTCAGGAAGGTCTCACAGGTGAGCGTGCATGCTTGTAATACTCATTTAGGTGTTGGGATCCTCCCTCTTTGGGGGAGAAATGGCAAGTCCCCGTGAGGTATATAATTAAATATGAGAATGAAGCAAGTAGCAGTTCAGGTTCAGGTTAGGGTAAAGCCACATGAACTCAGTGAAAGGCAAATGATGTCCACTGAAGTCATGGAAACACGAACGTCTGCACACACAGCCTGTGTGTGTGTGTGTGTCCAAGGCCTGCCTGGCGTAGTCCCAGGAAAGCAGAGATGATGGCTGCATGATCGTCACACCCTGGCTGCCAGAGAAAATGTCCCCACCCTACAAATGAGAAACACAAAGATCATCAGAAATGAAGTGTCAGACTCTGCCATGAGAACAAAACTCTCACTTGGAGGGATGACAGCAAATTATGGGTGTGATGATGTTTTCTTGTTTTTTTCCAGCTCTTGCTGCAGTTTTCTCATCTCTCGGGGACGGAGCGCGTCAGATTTGGCTGTTTGTTTTTTGTCTGCGTTTTATGGTTTGCAGCCTCCTCTCTTTTAATGTTTGATTTAGGACACAAAGAACAAGAGCAAGGCATGCCTTCGGTTCATCACTCGTCCCAGATGCCAGTATATCAGCAGTGCATAAATCTTTGTTTTTTTAAAAGCAGGAATTGGGTACTGTTAAGCCCATTTTCCCAAAACTCGGCATGTTTCTGGTTTCCCGTAGGTTCCATTCATTTCTGATTGATATGAAAATCTGAGCACATTCTTGAAACCTGCTCAAGTTGTGCACTCCATCACAGCACATGTAGCCCACCTCGTTTAGTTTTTGTCAAAACTTCATTAGCAGCGCAGACTTTTAAACACATGAAAGACATTATCGCATGGAAAAATGTGTGACGCAAATGAACGCAGACCTCGCGCTGACAGCGACTGTTTCCACACGAGCAGGTCTCGAGTGTGTGCTGACTGAGCTTCAGAATGCACAGAGATGAATGTGTGAGGGTATGCAAGAGAGCACGGCGCTTATTAAAATCAGACAAACACACCTTTGTGTGCTGTTGTTTCTCTGATTTGAAGCGTCCCACTCTGAGATGTGACAGCAGTCGTGGTGAAGCTGACAACATTTCACGACTTGGGTTCATAATCAGAAGCTGAGAGAGCAGCAGTGTTGTAAAAAGACAGACAGGCAGGGTCATCATTGCCTTCCAGTTGCGCCTGTATTTCATATTATGCTGCGATAGCGCCCTCTACTGTGTGTTTTTTAATTAGTTCCCTCATTGAAAGGACAGGGGAAAGAACTAATTTCTGTTTTTTACTCCTTAGCAATGAAAGACAGAGGGGGGCAGGTTGACAATAGCGTGGGTGGACAACAAACTTTGTGAAATAACGTGAGAAAGAGGCAATATAGGATTTACAAAATAATGCCAGAAGTGCAGCTACTAAAAATCTCAGACAAGTTCAGATCTCAACATCAAGGGTTAGGGTTAGGTCAGAATAACTAGAGAAGGAAATCACCTGGGATTTCACATTTGCACCACAGGTGCATCTCCTGAGGCGGAGGGGTAGCGCTGGTGACTGCCAATATTTTTTGTTCTGTCTTTTTCCCTGTAAGAAACATAAACTTCCTTCTTTTTGAATGAAACTGACTCTTCCATTCACTCATACCAGGTTTCTCTGAGTCCAGAGTGTGAGAGAGCCTTGATGAAGCTGCTATACTGCCCCCATTGTCGTGGCGTGGCCTCTGCTAAACCGTGCTCCAGCTACTGCGCAAACGTCATGAAGGGCTGCCTGGCCAATCAGGCTGACCTGAACCCTGAGTGGCAGAACCTTATAGGTGAGACACAATGAAAATCTTACTAATCCTCTGAGAATTCACTTAAATAGTTTATTTAACAATTCTGCTAAACAAAAAAATCGAAAAACACTGCCCGGTTAAAGTCGCTGTCCTCACTCCCCTGTTAAGACACGATGATCCAGGTGGCGTCTAGCTTCAGCACAGAGCCCAGCCTCGACGTGGTTCTTTCTTCCATCCCAGTTCGAATCTACGAGGCGGTGCACTACCTGCAGGAAAACATGGATGCTTTTACAGCTAAGGCAAGCTTGTCTGACTCAACACCTATATTAGTTTTTTATCTCCAAATAAACAGCTCATCATCCAAACCTTTTACTTCTGTACTGGTTTTATTCCCATGTTAAGGAACATACAAAGTCATATAAGGACAGAATGGTGGATCCATAGTTTAAACGTTGACACATTAGTTCACACATTTGTGTAACCAGGAGAAACGAATCCCTTTGGGGGTTGCATGGGGAAGGTTGTCTGGCAAATGAAACATACAGCTGCTATGGTGACCCCTTGTGAATAAGGGATCATAAAGAACGTAGCACCATCCAGATAAGTCCGTCAGAAGAATGGAGAGCATTATTAGCTTACATAGTTAGCCACAGATATACTGATAGTGATCTGCTCCTTTAATATATACCGATTAATATACTGTCAGTGCAAAAGGAGCTGAGATTTTCAAATGCTTGTCTGTGGCGCCATCTAGTGGGTGAATTAGATATCACCAATGTAAACTTAGCTAGTAAATACCTCACGGTGTGTGCATCTTTCTATCTGTCTTTGTGTCTTTTGTGCTTGTAGGTGTATCAGACGTGTGGAATGCCAGGAGAGCCAGGAACAGGAAGTCCCACCCCTCATGAACAGAAGAAGAAGAGTGGCTCCTTGACTGCGTCTGAGTACAAACCCTCCCCGACTGCTGGACTCAGACTTGAAATGCAGGTGCATACATCTAAAGTACACCACACCTGTGTGTGGTGTACTTTAAAAATAATGATTACATACTTAACGACAGCAAGCATCAGTGGATTTTCATGGATGTAAGCGCAAACGACCGGCTGAAGAGCTCAGCAGAATTTCTTTTATCGGTGTTTGCATGGCTTTTAAGAGTGAGACTCCATCACTTTATGTATTGTTTATAAAGACTGTTTGCACTCTCTTTGTTGTTAGGTATCGGATCTATCCAGTAAGCTGAGGGAGATGCGTCAGTACTGGATTCAGCTTTCTTTGGCACTATGTGGCAAACTGGCACCTGGAGGCAACAGTCAGGACAAATGCTGGAATGGTATCACTAAAGCCAGGTAGGGAAAAAAAGCAGGAAATATGCGCATTAATGTTGATTTTAAAAAACAAGCCTGAACCTAACCTCTTATATGTTTTTCTCTGTTTACTTATCTATACATCATATAAAGATTATTACTTAACCTCCCTGCATTTATCTTCAGCATTAATGTGGGGCTGTTATTCTCATTTGAAATGTTTTTATTCATGCACTTTGCTAGAGCAGCTTTGTATGATTCACATATCAAAATAATCCCTTAATATAGTACACAGGACCATGGTGCAGCCCCTCAGTTAATCCACACTCTTCTTCCTTTAAGCCAGCTTCTGCAGATTGGTTTTGCCCCCCTCTTAAAGAAAAGATGTGGACAGCAGATGAGTGGAGCTGCTGTGCTCACAACCAGAGCTGTGTGTCTAAGATGAGCATATGACCCTTGTCACCTCTGTCAGAGCTGAGAATAGAAATAAAATGGAGTGTTTCAAGTTAGCTGGAAGTCTGGGCTTTTGGCTTATACAGATGTGATCGCACAGGACTCTCTGCGGACTATGATGTTTGCAGACGACACTGAAGTGAGAGGTGGAAGAGACTCTGGAGAGTTGGGGGTTTGCACTGGAGAGAAGAGGAATGAAATTCAGAAGAATACATGTGTGTGAATGAGAGAGAGAGACAGGTGGAAAGGTGAACATAGAAGGGGTAGAGGTCGTGACAGTAGATGAGTTTAGATACCTGGGTTCAACCATGCAAAGCAGATGGTGCACAAGAGAAGTGAAGAAGAGAGTGCAGGCAGGATAAAGTGGGTGCAGATGAGTATGAGGGCTGATTTGTGACAGAAAGACAGAAGCAAGAGTGAAAGGAAAGGCTTACAAGATGGCAGTGAGACTATCTTGGAAACAGTGAGACTGACAAAAAAACAGGAAGCCGAGCTGCAGGCGGCAGAGCTGAAGATGATTGTGATTTTGATTGTGAACTACCAGGATGGACAAATGAGTACTTCAGAGGGGCATCTCAGTTTGAGGGGTTTGGAGACAAAGTTAGGCTGAGTTAGTCTGGACATGCGCAGATATATCAGACAAATGATGCTGAATATGGAAGTGCCAGGCAAGAGGAAAAGAAGAAGACCACAGAGAAAGTTCAGGGATGTAGTGAAGGAGGACATGCAGAGGGTTGATGTGCCAGTGGAGGATGCTGGGGGTTAGGGTGAGATGAAGGCAAATGATCTGTTGTGGCAACCCCTCAAGCTATCAAGTGAAAGAAGAAGACAAAAGTTCATAGTCTATTTTGTGTGTACTTTTTTCTTTTTAGGTTTTTGTTGTTTTTGACTGCATTCCTTATTCCCACATGCACTTGTTACTGAAAGGCAGGAAGGCAGTTAGACATCCCACCTTCATCCCAACAACAACTGTTGAGTGAAGTTTCATTCCAAAGAGAACGTTTCTTTTTAATACTTAAAAACTGGAAAATGCTTCTAAAGAGAAGAAGCCAAACATCCAGCTTCTGATGAAGCTGCGAGACACAGGCCTCCTCTTCACGTTGAAAGCCATTTGTAGCACCTGTGTCAAAACAAAGCAGGCATCAGTTCCAAGGTGCCGAACTTACATTTCTTCCACATACAGTGATTCCAAATCCCAGCAGAAATCCACATCCTGCGACACAGGTATTCATGGAAACAAAAGAACACACCCCTGTGTGTTTTTCTGCCTCCCTTAATCCATGTGCAAATGGATTAGAGAACAATCTTCACACGTGCACACACATTCGCACCTCCCTTTCTTTAAAGTGCTTGGATTAGGGCCAACTAAACATCAAATATGTGCTGTGCCTCTGTGTGTGTGAATAATGTGAAAGAGGCCATGAAATAAAGATGAATTGCTGACTGTGTGTGACTGTGTGTGATAAAGAATATGCCATTAATACTCGCTTGCAGCTTTGCAGTGACATCTTGTGGTTTTCTGTAGAGCTCAATAGATATCAGACGCAGAATTACAACAGAAATCCTGTGGAAACAATAACTCGGCATCATCACACATCTTCTTTCAGTAGGATTGTGTCATGGTGCCCAAATTGCAACAACAAGTTCCTTCTCCTCACATACAAGGTCTTGAATAATCAGACTCCATCTATCTTTGGTTCTGTGGGTGTGTCCTGCTTCCACCACTAGGGGTGCAGTCAAATAGTCAAAAAAAGGACCTGCTTCCTCCTTCTACTACACATTGTTCTTTGACTCTAGTGGAAAATGTCATGAAGAAAGAAAGTTGTGAAGGCGAATTCATACTGACTAAGGAAGAGTGTCTGTTCTGTTGAACCACACTGTTCAAAAGAGGGAAAACAACATGTGCATCTTACTTGTTATGTGCCATGTTGTTTACGTGTTTGGCTCCTCCCATCAGAGTATGAGTGGGACTGTGTTTTTTTTCCCTTCTCCTTCCTACAAGGTGTGTGTTGGCAGAGACATGCAGCGACTGCTAATTGAGTGGACAGCAGCCTCTTAGCCTCCAGCTGACAGCCACCTTGCATCTCTCCTTGAGCCAGCCAGTTGCTCGTAGCTTTGAGTGCTTGTGTGAGAATCCTGCACTTAAATCCTTTAGTGAACAGCGTGAGCTCATTTGTATTGCTGGTAACGTGGCGGCTAGCTGAGAGCATTTTAAAAAATATCGTTTTATAACTAGAGAACTGCAAATTCAAAGCACTGTAGCAGTTAAATGGGAATAAGAAGCCATTTCTTTGATGAAACACTTTGTCTCTTGTTTAGGAGCATAGACTAGAACATTGTCTTCTGTTTGCCTTTTATTTTTGGTCAGGGGAGAGCAGGAAACGTTGGTTTGTTGTTTTGGTGAAGCAAATAAATTCCTGCTTAGCATCTTTGGCTGTTAGGGTGCCGGTCTTTTCTTGAGAGTCGCGTCTCATGTTGTGTTTAGGTTACCCCGAAGGCTAGGGCACGTAACATGAATTGGGAGCTTGAACCTGGGACCTCTCACACCTTTCTCACCCAGAGACAGAAACACCTGGGGGGAGGAGAGAAAAAGTACACACCCATATATACTGTAGTGGGAGATGCCAAACATATAAACAAACTGGCAACTGATCCTTGATCTTGACATACTTCACCGCATCATTTCCTCCTTTTTTTAAGCCTGTCTATAAGTGAAGAAAAATTCCCCCCATCCATCACTTATCCAATTCAGAGTCCTCTCTCTGTGTGTGTGTGTGTGTGTGTGTGTGTGTGTGTGTGTGTGTGTGTGTGTGTGTGTGTGTGTGTGTGTGTTATAAATTACTTTAATGATGATCCTAAAGTCTGGGGATTCTGGCTACAGCGGATATAACTAATGCAAAGTGAACTATAGCTAACATTAAACACAACGATCAATTAATATAGCGCATAATCTTGATTTAGAGAGCTAATATAAATCCACAGTATGTTCTTCACATAAGGCGATAGCTTGATGAGAAGTAGATCCTGTTACATCAGCTGTGGGTTTAGCAGCCTGCTGTTGAAAATTCTAAACAAATCAGCAGGCTGTAAATTGGGGAACACTCATAGTTAATATTTACGTGATCTGCGTCACTTTGTCAGTTTATTTTGAATCATTTAATGGTCGGATGGTGAGTAGCTATGAGTTATGGGATCTCATTATCTCCTTTCCTTTCATAAAGGATGGTGCAGTTTGTCCTATGCCAGAGGAGGTGATAATGAAGCATCGAATGACCTTTTCTAAGTATTTAGAGAATTCGAACGGCTCTTATTATGGCTGCCATGCAGATACCTCTGGGTCGCTTAACTCAGTTAGAGACCTTCCTAAGCAGAATTGACTATTCGACCGCGCCCCCGGTCTCCTGTGGAGCCAGAGCACAGCTGTCTCCACTTACAGGGTAGCCGTGATAGGAAGCTGTGGAGAGGAGTTTTTGGATGGGCGTAGAGCGGCTTTAGGCTGAACCTTTTAATGAAATTGTGTTTTATTTGTAAATTTGCCTTGTTTGAGTCTTTTCATAAAGAAAAATACATGAATATATTGGCTGAAAGAGAGCTTTAGGCCTAAATGCAAAAGTGAGTGGTAGGCATATAGTGACTCAGACCTCACGCGCCTGCAAAGATATTTGGCTGTCTGAGACAAAAGGAAGTTTTAGTTTCTTGTTTGCATAATAAGTTCTTTGCCACAGCATACTTTGTCTTATTTATGCCTACATTTTATTATTTAATTACAACAGAAAGTTAAACAAAATCACACCCCTGCTCGTCCATTGCACCGGGACATGTTGATCTCTTTCGGCTGGTTTCCCAGGCACAGATTTCTAGACTTGAAGATCCTGATTGGAAAAAGTATTTGGTCTAGGATTAGGCATAATCCATGTCTGGAAAAACTAAGCCCTGATGATCAATGCTAAAAACACTGGCCCACAATTGAAAAGAGATGCTTACTCCTGACATAGCTGGGGTGGCTGACACAGCAGCGTAGGTGTCAGTCTGAAAGGGGTGTAAGTCAGAAGGCCAATTACACAACCAGACTTTGCACAGCTCCATCAGGAGTCACAAAGGGTTTATGTAATAGTTTTTCAAACACAGCACTCCTCACGACTTTTAATGTTTCTCAAGCAGTATCTTGCTGGATGAAATACTTTAAAAATATAATAAATAAAAATTATATAATTTTTTTTAAAAGGGGTTTTTTCTTTCTTCTGCAGCACTGATTTTACTATCCACTGGTGCCCATTTCTTAAAGCTTTGGGACTAGGTATTGTATTTTCCAGTTGAGGATACTCACAAGTACTTGTTTTCTTTTGCATAACCACAGGCTGCACGACTGTGCTTTTAACACCACAATATAGCTGCGCAAACTCCCTCTACTAAGACTCGTCTGGCTGTTGGGGTTCTCTCTGTATTGTTGTAGGGTCTTTACCTTTCCATACAAAGTTATTTGAGGTGAATGTTGCTGTGATTTGGTGCTATAGAAAAAAATAACTAAATTTAATTTAATAGTAATTAACTGCATTTGAGAAAACCCCGAAGGCTAAGATAAGCTAAGGAGTGCCCATAAAACCAAATATTGATGCCTCACAGTCCGCTGAGCACACACAAGCTCTGTCATCAGTGATAATGTGACAGTCATAAGGCAGTGATTTAAGCTATGAGCATCATGCTTCTATTCCTGTCGCTTCTCATGGCCAATTAGGTACCTTCCAGAAGTGATGGGCGATGGTTTGGCCAATCAGATCAACAACCCAGAAGTGGAGCTCGACATCACAAAGCCAGACATGACCATCCGGCAGCAGATCATGCAACTCAAAATTATGAGCAACAGGCTGAAAAATGCACTGGATGGCAATGATGTAGACTTCCAGGATGCAAGTGAGTGATCTTCTGATAGATCAAATGCACCAGCTCTCTTGTTTCGGGGTCTTATTCCCTAGAGTTAATGAGACCTGGGATTTAGGGACAAAATATTCCCTATGAATGGTGTAATTAAAAGATTAATTGCATTCAGGAATTTCAGACGGACCCAAACACAATTGGGTCAATTATAAAGAGCAGCTGAAGGTGACATTTAATAAAAAAAGCTTCCACTGGTCTTTAAAGAATTATTTCACAGTTTACCGTTAACAGTGTTTTATCCGTATCGCTCTCTTTTCCAGGTGATGACATCAGCGGTTCTGGAAGCGGTATGTGTGTAGGTGGCCAGTGTCCTCGTAGCAGACCAGGATTGTATGCCTACTCGCCGGACAACAACCGAGTCAGAGGCGCGGCCGCGTTCCAAACCGGCTTCTGTAGCCTGCTGCTCCTGCTCCCGGTGACCCTTCTGCTGCTGCTTCAGCGATGATGGACCACCGCCGCCTTCGGTCGAGAGTTTGAAGTCAAAGGCAGGGCTGAACCATGGGAAGGACAAACGGGGGTTCAGCTTGAGGAAGTAACTTTGCCAACAAAAATAAAACCTACAAAAAAACCATAAAAAAATAAATAAAGGAGACATTTGTGGAATGAGAAGACATTTTCATCGACTCAGAAGAGCAAAAACTGATTGTATTCTTTATTTTACTGCGTTTACATATGTCTTAGCTTGCTAGCGTGTTTTTGGAATGAGGACAGACAAATAAGTGATGACAAAGAAGACTCTGATGAAGATAATGATGTCTAATTGTGTCCAATCAGCAGGCTGCAGAGGCCTGTGAAAACATGTTCGGTGCCCTGATATACAAACAAGATTTTTCTGGGTTTTTTTAATTTAATTTTTTGTTATTTCACTACTTGAGTCAGAGTTGTCTACCTTAACAAACATTGTGTACGCTATAAATGTTCGTGTACATTAGCTTAAAGGCTGGCATCATATCGAGTCATGAATGTACAGTATAATACTCTACTGGCGAGGAATTCCCCGTAATCTGTGATGTCGTCGTCCAGAAGTCTTGGTGTCACTGCTTTAAGCGGACAGACTCAGTGGGATTTGTTCGAAATATTGCAGATAACTGATCACAACCCTGTCATGTATCAGATGTGCTGTACTGTAAACCCAACAATTTCAAACTAGCTTTCAGAAGGAAGCTGAAACAACCACTTCTTTTTTTTTTAATAACAACTCATGATCTCTGTGAAGTGAGCAGCCTCGTTGACGCTCTTAAACTCAAGCACACACAAGCAGTTTCCTTAAGTTCTGTTTTGTAAAGACAGGAGAATGCGCACGATTGTTACACATCTGTTTGCAGTAAACACACACACACACGCACACAAAACTCCACAGAGAAGGTAAAATCCAGAGAGGACCATTTGGGGAATGCTTGCTTGTGTTGAGGCTGATGTACGGTCGGTCAAACCAAAGCTTATTACACACACGTGAGAACCCTTCACCAGGTTTTATACTCCATACGCACCAGAAAGAAAAGAAATGGTTTAAAGTTCCTGCAACTTTTGTACATACAGGATATTTGTGAAATAGTGTGTGCATTAGCCTGGTGATCATTTACTTGGCATGCCTGTCTTCAAGCTGCAGCACCATACTGCTACATATGGAACTTCTGATTCACGCAAATGTGTTACGCACACACACACACACACATTTTTCACTCTGTGTATTGAGCCGGGTTTTTTTATACATCAGTGTATCCAGTCACACATTTCATTCATTAAACTCTGTTTGATTGTAGTTGTGGGTTTTTTTGTCATTGATGTGAAGAAATAGGTCAGCAGTTTGGCAAAATGTGACTAGAGTCTTCGAGATCTTCATGAGAACATTAATAACACATTCAAGTGTGTTTTTAAAAGTAAAGCTACAGACAAAAGCCAGTTAACTTCGTATTTATTAAGAGTGGAACTGGGTGTTATGTGGCACGTTATCTGAGCTGATCAACAAGGTAAAAAACACACATTTTTGTTTTTACACTTCAGTTTCTTTTTTTCTTCACAAGCATTAAACCAGTTCATGGCTGGAAAAAAAGGAATTTCGTGTTAAAATCCTCTACTTCACATCAGAAATAAACAGCCTGATACAGAAAAAGTTATTTAGCCTCTATAGCATTAGATATATAGAGTTCCACTTTCAGGGCATTTTACAAGGGATGCATTTTTATAAAGCTCTGAATTATATTAAAGTTTAAAACTATGCATGGTTAAGGGTGTGGGCACTTTGACAGGTTACTTTACAGTTTGTTGTTTCTTTTTGGAATTACAGCAAAAAACATTTTTCAATGTGGTGAATTTTCCTAACCATCTGATAATTATGAGCTCCAGTTTGAGTTAAACCATAGGTTTACTGAGGTTTTGCAGACACCCCTACGACATCATTTTGGATGTGTGACAATCAGGGTGACGATGTAGGATGAAGTGAAGCCCGCAGTTGTCCAGGCCTAGAGACCAGTGCTGGGGAAATCTAGGGGAAAATGACTATTCCCCTGAGTTGTGAGAGGTTATTGGAAAACGATTCCTAAAGTAAAATTCAGACAGGTCTAGGGAAAAATCTATATTCCCCAACTGATTGGCAAAAATCTCCTTGTGATTGCTTTGCTAGCAGATTGCTGTGGTGGTTATTTCACAGACTTGTCTAAAAACACTGACCACTTACTCTACATCGTGCTAGAAACCTGAATATTAAGTTTGCCTTCCTCCTGCTTTCCTGTTTTTTTTGTGTTTGCCACACTTAAATGTTTGAGAAGATTAAACAAATGTAAATATTAGACAAAGATAACAGACGTAAACACCAAATGCAGTTTCTAAATGAAAGTGTTTATTATTAAGGGAGAAAAAAAATCCAAACCTACATGGCCCTGTGTGGAAAAGTGATTGTCCCCAAGCCTAATAACTGGTTGGGCCACCCTTAGCAGTGAGTCTCATGAAGCACTGTTGAAGAAGGGCGCACTCATCTTTGCAGAATTGTTGTAATGCAGTCACACTGGAGGGTTTTCGAGCATGAACCGCCTTTTTAAGGTCATGCCACAGCATCTCAATCGGATTCAGGTCGGGACTTTGACTTTAACTTTTGTCTCATCAGTCCCATCAGTATTTTTCCAAAAGTCTTAGGGATCATCAAGAAATTTTCTGGCAAAACTAAGATGAGAATTTATGTTTCTTTGCTCAGCAGTGGTTTTCCTCTTGCAACTCTGCTATGCATGCTAATTTTGCCCAGTTGCTTTATTATGGTGGAATCATGAACACTCTCTTTAACTGAAGCAAGTGAGGTCTGCAACTCTTTGGATATTGTTTTGGGGGGTTTTGTGACCTCTTGTGACCTCGCTGCACTCTTGGAGTAATTTTGGTCAGCCAGCTACTCCTGGGAAGGTTCACCACTGTTCCATGTTTTTGCCATTTGTGGTTAATGGCTCTCACTGTGGTTTATGGAGTCCCACAGCTTTAGAAATGGATTTATAACTTTTTCCACACTGAGAGATCTCAATTGCTTTGTTTCTCACTTGTTCCTGAATTTTCCTTGGATCACAGCACGATGTCTGGCTTTTGAGGATCTTTTGGTCCACTCCATTTTGTCAGGCAGGTCCTATTGAAATGATTTCTCGATTGAGAACAGGCGTGGCAGTGAGCAGGCCTGGGTGTGGCTAGAGAAACTGAGCTAAGCTTTTCACAGTTAATTTATGTTATAACAGAGGGGCAATCGCTTTCACACTTAGGTTTGGATTCCCCCCCCTTAATAGTAAACATCTACATTTAGAAACTGCATTTTTGTGTTTACTTGTCTTATCTTTGTCTAATATACATACATATTGATTATCTAAAACATTTAAGTGTGACAAAAATATAAAAAATAGTAATTTTGGAAGGGGGCAAACACTTTTTCACACCACTGTAGCCACCGTGATCTGACTGAATCACACTCCAGTTAACTCATCGTAAGTTGGTGGCCAACAAGCATTTCCTGGATAAACTGATCTGACAGTTGGAATGATTAAAACTTATAAATCTGACTTAATGATTTATGCATTATAACCCAAGATGAACAATAAAGACCTCACCTTTGCAGAGAATAATTATCCCATAGACTTGTATAGGACCACAAGTCTTTTCCAACCACAACCATTGCCCCTTGGTGGATTAAGAACTAATGCAGATTTAAGGCACTTCTGCACTTCACACTTCAGACCCAGAAGCCGTCGTTTACACTGTCTATGAGTGAAATGCAAGTGTTTTAATAGTAGGTTACTTAGCACTAAGCAGGTATCAGTAACTGCGTGATACACCCAATAGAAATAAGCTAATTAATCTACCCACTATCAACCTAAAACCAGGATTTCACTCTCTTTTCGAAATATGGAAACCTCTGGCTCTGAAAAACAAAGATGGCGACAACTGTAGTATGAAACCAAAACAAAGCAATGTTAATAAATGAGCCTAAGTAGTGCTGTTTGCTGTATTTTTCTACACGTAATATAAAGGTCTTTCTCTTGATCTAAGCATTAAAATCTTCTGATATTATGCAGCTATTAATATGACAAAATAAGTAAAAACAAATATGTGACTGAGCACCTTTTTTTTTTTGGCTGATGCTTTGTGCCCACCAGATGACTCACTGCCTGGCCCTGTTTCCACTGATGCCATATCCGCTCCCAGATATCATCCCACTCTAATCAAGAACATCAAATCTGGGATGATTTTGTTCTCTTTCTATTTAAAGCCTCGACTTGCGAGCTCCACTACAGCTATAAATAAACATATAGCTCTTTGTAACAGGACACGACAAGCATCATCTGGTCCTGCCGGGGGGAAACTGGGGCTGATGACAATCCTGCCTGTCAAGGGTGTTGATTTACTGAATGATTCATTTTCCTGATGTTTTCAGATCAGATACGACAGGACGAAAAAGCAGCAACGAACGGAAAGTTCACGGCAAGTTTATGTTTTTGAACCAAGGTGAACTTTTCGGCGTGTGAATGCCTCACATTTCACTTCTCACTGTCAGTATCCTGTGAAACTGTGAGTGTGATGCACAGATCTGTCTGTTTTTATATAACTCATCTATACTGTAATGTTTCCTGTCGTGTAATTGTGAATGATGTAGAAGTGAGAGTAGAACCTGAGCAGACCTTTACCGGCATGTTGCTACCACACTTTTGATTTCCACTCTGCTATGTCTAGACATGTACACCAATCAACTTTCAGCACTGTGCCGGACTGCTCTGTTCCTGATCAAAGCTTATTTACCTCGCTGAGTCCCTCAGGATGGAGATACCTCTTAGCAAAGGGCTGCGTGACCTCAGCTGCACAATTTTAAAAGAGTAACCAGAACCTTCGGAGGCAATTCAAACATTATTGTTCTGCTCGTGCGGCAGCCAGCAGACCTGCAATCGACTTTTGGGTCTCCACCTGTGGCTGGAAGGAAATGATAAATGCCTCCAACTGCTGACTTTAAGATAAGAAGCGTATCCCTATGTTTGTCTGCCTCTAACTGACATGCACGCTCATATACACAGCTCTTTAGGATAGCGGTCAATATGAACAGGATGCAGTAGCCCCTGAGTGAAAGTGATTGCCATGTAGGTTGTGGTGTGTGTCATAAAGCTGCTGGCAGCTGAAATGTCATCTTGAGGGACAGGAAATAGAGCATCTGGGAAGAAAAGTGCAGCAATGTCACAGCGGTATGAGACAGTGTAAGAGGCACAGGATGAAGGAGACAGGAAACCTAAAAAAGTAAATTGATCCAGTGCCTCTGGGGTTGAAAAGTTGCATTTTTTTCAGAAACACTGAGTGATTTTTATTTTTTCCATAGTGCATTTTGTCAGTACGCACACCTTTTAGGATTTTGCAGGTAGCCAAAAAACATAATAATGCTTCCTATTTTAGAGAGTTGTCTTTTTTGCCAGTGTGATTAAAAAATGTGAATAACTGAACTGAAAGTCTTAATATATTGTGACAATTTGCATTTTTTAAAGCAGTGTGGCAGTCCCAGATGCTTTAAATCTGCTAAGGGTTAAAGCTGGACATGCGGCTTAGAGAGAGACACAGATGTTTTCACTCTGGCAGATTAAGTGTACTTGTAAGAATGATTATTTAAAAATTCAGTTATCTCACCCTTAAAAGGCACTAAGAGGACATTTAGGGAAATGTCCATCAACACAGTCCTGAAAAGAGGTCTGATTAGTCAACACAAGCAAAAACACCAGTGTAGGTGAACCGTAGTTGTTTTTCACTTAATCCTCTTTATCCCCTGTAACACAAGGCCACACACTCTAGTCCTTGCTTTTTCTCCTAATACTGCAAAGGCTGTTTTCATGTATCAAATTAACCCTGAGGTCTCTCCCAGTGATGTGAAAGACCAGAAAACCACTCAACTTTTGTTTTCTACCAGAGGCCTTGGGCTGAAAGTCTGCAGAAAGTAAACAGACCTACATAGGGGTTTCTTGTTGCGTGTACAGCATGTGTTGAGGTGTAAAATATACATTTCTGTATGACTTTTGTGAAAGCCCTTTAACTATAGTATGCACAGTATCAGCATCAGACTTGCAGAATCTCTTTTACTAAGACATCTTTCCAATTTCCTTACCAAAATATAAAATCATGTCCATCAAGCCCCTTACTGAGACCAGTCTGTTTTGATTGACCTTGCTGGTTACGTTGCCCCTCTGAGACAAAGTCAAGATAGTTTTTTGACAACTTTGGCCCTTTTTGAATATGGACAACATCAAACCCAGAGGCTGAAACTTCTAATATGCTACAAAAATATAAACGGTTAACTGTCATAATCCAGAAAAAATAATGCAAAGCTGATTGATTGTGTGTATTTTTTTCTATCCAGGTATGAGTTTATGAGTGTGTCTGAGATCACTGTCGTGATGAAAAATGAAGCTGTTTCTAACCAGATGCTTTCCAGATGGTTTTGGAATGCAGAAAAATCTGACCGTATTTTTCTGCATTCATAATTCCACCAATTTTGAGAAGGTCACCAACGCCACTGGCTGAAATGCAATCCCAAACCATGACAGAGCCTCCACCATGTTTTACAGATGGCTGTAGACACTCACTGTGGAACATTTCTCCCGACCTCTTCCATACACGTTGATGATGATTCAAACCAAAAATGTATCACTTATATTCTTTGCTCCATAGGACCTGTTGCCACTAGTTTCCAGTCCAGTTTCTGTATAATTTGCCTCACCTCAGCCACCCTTTCACTGCGACTGTTTCTGATGAGGCGAACAGTAGATTTATTATTTTGTCCTCCACTTTCCTCAGTTTTTTTAAGGACACACTGCACACCATGCCAAGATATGCTAAAAGCTCTTTGGAAAATGTGTAGACACAACAGTGGTCCATCCTGTAAGTTAGCTGCCTTTTTAATGCCAGAATAGCTCACAGGTCAGTGTTGAGTGGCTTAACAAAGCAGCCAGTTTAAAGAAAAACAGCAATAGTTCTTCAGAACACTTTAAATTTATGAGAAGACGTGGCTTCTTCAAAGCAAAATAAAAAAGAAATGAGGCGTGCGTGTGTAGGGAACAAGCGGTCTCAGTCCAAACCTTGAGGAACCAATAGCTGAGAAGCATTGATTCTCCTGCTTTATCAAGAGGATCGAACATCATTATTGCTGCAATATCCTTAAAGACTCTTGAGAAAGACCACAGCTCACATCCCATCATAATGACTCTTCAGCAATTCAATGTCACCGGACCACAGTCACTGTAAGGTTTAGTTAGTTGCTGTGCTGATCCTTGACCACTGGGTGCCGCTGTCCCGTCACGCCAGCTCGTCGTGCTGTGGGATGGAGGCAGTGGAGGGGAGACCTGACCATTGGGCATTCATCTTGGGTCAGGTGGAAAAGAATGGGTGATTGGTTTACGAGCAACATTCTCTGTCCTGATTGGACAGAAAGGTGTGCGACGGTGAGAAGAGAGGGAGATAGATAGGGGGAGAGAGAGAGAGAGAGAGAGAGGAGAAGAAGTGTATCCCCTTCAGCACTCGCTGGCTGTGCCGGCTCAGCACACACTCACACAGACTGAAGACTGCGATGTGACTGCTTACCAGAGGAATACAGCGTGTTCCAGTGGGGATTTTTTCTCTCTTCTCTGTTAGCAGGATAATGGGAGAGGACGGACAGGGAGTCAGACTGGCCATGCCGGCCACTTGGGCCGTTCTGGTTCTCTTCACGGTTACTTCAGTGCATGCAGTGGAAGGTAGGTTTGCAAACCAGGGAGCATCTTTTTGAGTGCTACAGCTGGCGCAGGGTGATTTAATTTATGCACAGTGGTTGAGCAGAAGACTTCTGAAGATGTAACATCAGCTAAGCTTTCTTATCCTTAGACATTTGGAATTTAACTTTATGCAGAGCTCCATGCATTTTTGGAAGAAACTTGAGACTGATGGAGGATTTTTACCACAGTAAGTTTTCTGGTCCTTCATGGTGAGCTGGGTGTGTTTGGGGTTTAATATGAACGCTAATTGCCTTTCAGCAGTGGGCCAATTAGTGCTTTATTGGGAATACTGACAGTTATTGCTGTGCACGCATGCACGAAATGACACAGAAAGTAGTCCCTTTGTGCTCTTCTAATATATTCCATGTTCTACTTTTATACAGCCTTAAACATCCAGCCTTTCCAGGACATGAAAAAGGACATAAATCACATTTAGTACAGCCTTTATGTACATGACACGTGCATAAATTGTATCAAGTTTCTTACAGGGTCCATAAATGTCTGTTGCCATATTATAAAAATGTGTGTTGTTTAGTATCAAACATTACCATGTTTCTCCCTCCTGAGTGCACTGTTGTAGCTGTTTTATCACACAGGCCACCACTCACCTGTGAGCAGCAAAGTGAATCATAATTATAGCTTGCAGGTGCTCACCGGCTCCTTGTAGCTGCTTCCACCTCCCCCGCTGTTCCTTCTGCTGCTCCTCCCTACAGTGACCTCTTGCTCCTCCCTGCCGCTTCCCCGCCTGAAGCGCCATCTCCCCACGCTCGCCTCCAAACATCACCTCGTGCCTCTTTTGTGTTACCGTGAACCTCTCCCAAATACGATCTCCAGCAACTCGTCTCAAAAGCATCCCGTTGCTCCTCTATCCTTAACCCCTGTTGCTCCTGTAAGCCAGGCATCACATTGTTATTGCTCCTTCTCCACAAGCTTCACCCGCTGCTCCTTATTTTTACTTCCCTTCCAGTACCTCTCACTGCTGGTGCTCCTCTCTGAACAGCATAATTTTAGTACCGCCCACCATCTACTCCCGTTCCCCCTTCTTTTTCCAAAGATCCAATTTCTTCTACACCCCAAAAAACATCTTCTGCTTCATCCTTTGCTTTCTGGCTTGTTCTCTCCAGACATGACCTATTTTCCCTAAAGGATCCCAGCATCGTCTAGTCTGCACATCATCACTTTTCTAGTTGTTTTCATGAACTTCTTTTACCCCTCTCCACACCTCTCATTACAGTCCTGATGTTCTTCCTCAAGAGTTCCTCCTCTGCTCGTCTTTCAGCCTTTCTTTCTGTTGGTGTCCCTTCCTACCCATGGACCCCTTGCCTTTGTTCCTCGCTTTTCTCCTGCTTTTCCCCCCCTCTCTTCTTCTCCCGTCCCTTCCCCTTCCTCCTCAAGCATGACTTCTTGCTCCTTTCTCTGTCTCCTTCCCAGCAGGCATCACCTGCTGTTTTGGCCTGTTTGCTGGTCCCTCCTCCTGCTGTTTATGCAACACTTCTCCCTTCACCTGCTGCTCTTTCTCACACTTCACCGACTGCTCATGTCACTCCTCTGACATCCCTACCTGGTTCTTCTTCTCGCTGCTGCTCCTCTTCCTCCTCCTCCTTGTCATGTACTCACCACTGCGGCTTTCCCAACCTTTAAACAGCTAAACCAACCATGCATCGAATGACTGCTTTTGCTTTCTTTTCCTTCTCCATCCACAGTCAGCTTCCACTCCCTCGTCCTCTGCTGCTTCTCCTCCTCCTGCTGCTGCTGCTGTTGCTTATGGAAGTGCTAGATTAGTCTACTGCTGTGTTTTAATGGTGCGCGTAATGACAGGCTTCGTACCGACTCTTCCCCATTATGAGACATGTAAATGCGTTGAAGGGCAGCTCTATTTTGATTAAACAGAATGCTGTTGCAGTGTGTGTGTGTGTGTGTGTGTGTGTGTGTGTGTGTGTGTGTGTGTGTGTGTGTGTGTGTGTGTGTGGAGGAGGGAGAGGTAGGAGGTTTAGCTGGAGAGAAGAGACAGATGGGTACAGTGTGGGTGGTGGGTTGTTTTGTGGTCATGGTGGCCTTTTCATGGTAAGTAGGTGCCTAATGAACTGATGTATAAGCTGGTCGGAGTTTGTTGGTGTTAAAAAGAACCACAGCTGACACAGTGACTGTTATTATCTGTGTTTTGTGTACACTCTGTGTGTATTTCACCCTATACATCAGACTTTTTACAGCACTCAGTTGATGCTCTAAAGTGATACCATTATCAGCAGAATATATATTGGTCTCTAAATAGCAATAAACTGTAGGGCAGACAAAGATGCAGTGTATTGCTGAGAGTGACGTCTCATTCTTAATCCATAGGGTTTAAAATGATTGAAGCTATAACAGCTCCAAATATTCTGGGAATGCTATTCACAAGGTTTAGTGTTGTGCCAAAAGCACATTTGTGAGGTCAGACAATGATGTTGGACGAAGAGCTGGCCCGTAGTCTCCACCCTAATTCATCCAAAACGTGTATATCAGGCTGAGGTCAGGACTCTGTGCAGGCCAGTCAAGTTCTTCCACACCAAACTCGCTCATCCATGTCTTTATGGACCCTGCTTTGTGCAGTAGCACATAGTCATGTTGAAACTGGAAGGGGTGATCTCCAATCTGTTACCATAAAGTTGGGGGATGAAACTGTCCAAAATGTCTTGGTATGTTGAAGCATTAATTGTTTGTTTCAATAGAACTAAGTGGCAGAGCTCACCTCCTGAAAAACAACCCCACACAATAATATCTCTCCTCCACCAAACTTTACACTTGGCATATTGCAGTCAGACAAGTACCGTTCTCCTGGAAACCGCCAAACTGACACCCGTCCATTGACCAGAGGGAGAAGTGTGATTCATCACTCCAAAGAACACGTCTCCATTGCTCTAGAGTCCAGTGGTGGTATGTGTTATACCACTGCTTTGCATTGTGCTTGGTGATGTAAGGCTTGGATGCAGCTGCATCGTGGAAACCCATTCCATGAACTTCTCAGCACTGTTCGTGAACCAATCTGAAAGCCACATGGAGTTTGGAGGTCTGTAGTGACTGATTTGGCAGAAAGTTGGTGACCTTTTGCACACTGTGCACCTCAGCATCCACTCATCCTGCTCTTGGATTTTAGTAGTGAGAAAGACTGGACTTGCACATCCTATCACAGTACCACGCTGGAATTCACTGAGCTTCTGAGAGCAACCCATTCTTTCACAACTGTTTGTAGTAGCAGTCTGCATGCCTAGATGCTTGATTTTATACACTTGTGGCCATGGAAGTGATTAAAATGCTGGATTTCAGTAATTTGGATGGGTGAGTGAATACATTTGGGAATATAGTGTATACCAGGGGTAGGCAACTCCAGGCCTCGAGTGCTGGTGTCCTGCAGGTTTTAGACCTCACCCTGGGTCAACACACCTGAATCAAATGATTAGTTCATTACCAGGCCTCTGGAGAACTTCAAGACATGTTGGGGGTGTCCAAATTCCTGGGTTGCATCCTCCTGAGGCTGCATTTGTAGGCCAATTACGTCACAGCGAAGCAACGAAGGCTGTCCAAATTTGTAGACTCCTCCGAATGCAGCCGACAAATGCGTCCTCCTTTTCCCCGAAATTGAAGGATGGGTCAGGTGTGTTCTTCGTGGCCCACCATATCCCAGAATTCATAGCGGGGCCCAGCCAGTTTCCAACAATGGTGACCACTACTCAGTGTTAATATTACTCTTATTACTCTTTCTGGTTCACAAAATAAACTTTTAACGTGTTTTCAGGCGAGAATGTAGCTGTGTAAACTTCAAATATCTGCTCGGTTTATCAAGACATCACATCACGTTTTCGGAGACGTCTGTTACCCACCAGCTCGATAGCTAGCTGGGAGCTCGAGGGTCAATAGAGCCGGCGAGGAGGGCAAACTCCGGTCACATCATTTTCAGATCACCGCGGTCTTTCGCTACTCAGGTTAAACGTGATATATAAGCCACTTAGATAACTTAAAAATGTTATCGTTTGGCTTTTTTCAGTGTTTTATTTGTTCATGAGTAAATCGGTTTGGCTGATATTAAAGTTATTAGATTAAATTAGATAAAATAAAACTTTATTAATCCCCTGGGTGGGTTCCTCCGGAGGTTTTCACACAGCTGAATAAACGTCAAACAGAAAACTGTTTAAACAGAAGTCTGAGATGGTCGAGAATTTATACCAGTGTCCTGTTATATTTTAGATAGCAAGGAGCAGACGGCTGAGTTTATTAAACTCCACCGAGACAGCGGTGATGCAAAACTGAAGGCTAGATCGTCCAATTTCACAGCCGCTCACTTCCGGTCTACCCGACCTTCTGAGGACCCAACCCACGTAGACTGGGAAGGACGGGTCCTCAGGAGAATGCAGCCTGTTGAGAAGGTAATTTAGGCATTTCAATCAGCTGTGGTGGATCAAGGACACGTCTGAAACCTGCAGGACACCGGCACTCGAGGCCTGGATTTGCCCATCCCTGGTGTATACTTTAAAAAGTATTTAACTCTTATTTTTATTATCAGTCAGTATCCTCATTAATAAGTCACTTGATTAATCAAATATTGCAAAAGCTCAAACATTTGAGTACCAAACAAAAGTATAAATGAATAGCTGACTCTAGTCAAAATCCAAATGAATGACCATGATCCACAACACTACATAATCTTTGTTATTTTTGTATTGGGCTACTGTACATGAACCCTCTTTAGGAGATCAACTGTGTTGTCACATCTTGTTTTGGAGGCTTAGTGTCAACAATTTTTAAAAAAAATTTGGAGTCAGAAGTGACCATATTTCGACCTGAGTGTAGATTACTAAGTTATTTGCTAAGGCTGGAAAGCTCTGTTAGCAAGCTGAATCCTAACAATATGAAACATTGCCAACAGTGCTAGTGCCAACAGATGGTGATTGCTGCAAAAAAGACTTTTGGTGCTATAGAAACCTGTGGGAAAAACCCCTTTCTGACTTGGCCTCCGTAAAAATGTTCTTGCTGAGTTTATGGTTCACTCACTCATTTGGGGTTAAACTGAATATAGTGTGAGGTTTGCTTAGATTATTCTCTATTTTTAAAAAACGTGGATTACCCTGGATATGGTCAGTGGTTATCAACTTGTGATTGACAGGTTATTAGCCAATGAGCCAGTGGTTTCACTGTTCCTTCCTCGTCATATCTGGTCTTTTGAAACCAACTTGGTGATGGTAGAATGGTTTATCTTGAGACTTCAGAACGGCACACAGAAACCAGCACTTTATACTGTGTGTGAGTGCAGCGCTAACCCATATTGTACCAAGCGTTGTCCTTAGTGCTAATTGGAATGCTACAATTTTATCTGCCAAAACCAAACTCTGAATTATTGAACAATTGTATCATGGCTATATTATTTCTTCATCAAACTGCTGCAGAAGGCACCAGCACCATAAAATGGTCTAGTTCAGCTTAGCTTAGCTGAGTTGAGGCCTAGCTAGCAGACATCTAGCCTAGCTAAAGAGCTACAGCCATTTTGTTTGCTAATGTGTATTACTTTACTGTTTCTGTTGTTTTTACGCACTTTCTTTTTAAAAAAAAAAGACAAATTAAAGGACTAGCTGGATCTCACAATTAAATATCTTCCTCACCGGTTCAGCTGATATCCATCCATATATCTCTACTAATCAGGGTAGACTAAAAATCATTCAAAGCTGTACCAGGTTATGATTCTGTGTTATTCCGCTGGTATAAATACAAATGACTTTATCTTTTCCCAGTGCCTCTCTCAGTTCCCCTTCCCTCTGCTCCTCTTCTATCAGTGCCACCACACAATTAACAATTAGCATTATAGTGGGAGGATAGCATTATATGAATAGCAAATACAGCATTAAATTGAACTGAATTATAAACTCTCTCCTCCCCCTGAAGCATCCATTAAGTCTAATAGCATTTCTGGCAGAAACCTAACTATAACATATCACAGTTAAGTAAATAGGCAAAACTCTGCATTGCATAAACAGGACCAAAATATGGTTTGCTCTTTTCTTTCTTTTTTTTGCTTGAAAAATAACTAAAATAGGAAATCTCTAATGCAGTCACTTTATCGGCGTTGTATTTGTCAGATGTGTTAATATTTTTACAACAAATACCAGACAATGCGTCATTACACACTTATTGATCTATACTACAGATAGCTGCAACAATTTCTTTTTTGCCCCAAGCTGCTTTTGATATTCTTGAGAAAGGTTGTTTTTTTTTTTTTAAATCTTGATCTGTTGTTTACAAAGGTAGCCATGAGCAGCTTTTTAGAAGTGTGAAGCCGGGCAGCTTTTTGCAGACTTGATAAATATCAGAGATGCAGGAAAATATGCCAGCATGACTGAAAAAGTCTGCATTGGACACACAAATGTGAGTACATTATTTTGTTACTACCTGCCATTTATGTCGTCTGAAAGTGCTGTTCACTGACCTTGGAGTCTCAGGGTTTTCACCTATTCAGCGAGCCTAGAACGCAGTGCAGTAAACACAGCATTTGACCCTGTTATTTTGAAAGTCAGTGCAAACCCTGACCCAGCGGATATTGTTGGGTATAAGTGCTACATATCCCACAAACACCCACCCACAAGCCTTGGGAGGGGTGCTGTGTGCTGTCTAATTAGAAATAGCACCGCGTGTCCTTTCTTTTCATAAACTATCCTTTCCCCTGAAGCCCAGACACAGCCATCCTGTGCCCATCTGCCACCTTTTGTGAATGCTAAAGGTTAAACATGGTAGATGTTGTCTTGAAAGGTGTTGTTAACATGACAAATGAACAAATGATCTCCTTGGGTAAAGCTATCATGTCTTTATTGGAAATAGATATGCACTCTCAATCAGGCAAACTCACACACACACACGCACACACACACACACACACACACACATATATATATATATATATATATATTAGGGGTGCAACGATATTCGTATCGATATTGAACCGTTCGATACAGTGCTTTCGGTTCGGTACGCATATGTATCGAACAATACAAAATTTTTAATTTATTTTATTGTGGAGGTATGTAACAACGACAGGAGAGGTCTCAGTGTCTCACTCCAACAACTTTATTAACTGACAGAACTTCACATATAGTCAGCGCCAAAATCTCCACCCCCACACTTCCCTTCAACTTGTGTGTGAGTGGAGCCACCTGGTGGTCCGCCACACATACCCCCCCTAGAACACACAGTCAGGTCTCCATTCAGTCCAGGACCCTGGGTCTAAGCAAACGACCCGCACGACTGAACCTGGGAGGGAGAGAACAGGCAGAGGAAGGTCCATCCTGTGAACGAGGCTGGTGAAGGCGAGCAGGAAAGGCAGGAGGAGGCTCAAACGTTGGTGGTCCGGGGGTAGTCCTGGGGGGAAAACCAGAGACTGTCAACCCCAGCGCAGGAGGTCGGCCACGGCGAGGGGCCTGGGCCGGCACTACATCACTGTCCGGAAGAACATGTGCTGGTTTAAGTCTGTCAACACACACAGTCTCCCTTCGACCCCCAAAATCCAAAACAAAATGTTTCTGGCCCGGTTCAATAACCCTGAACGGGCCGTCATACAGCGGCCGCAGCGGTGTCCTGTGGGCATCGTGCCTGACAAAAACAAACTTAGCAGTCTCTAAAGTCTTTGGAACAAAGGTGTCAGGCACGCAATGGTGCACCGGACCAGGAACCCGAAGCGAGTGCAAAAGCGGGGTGAGAGAGAGCACCGATGGATCGAAGCAGGGAGGAGGATTTTCAGGCAAGAATTCTCCAGGCACGCGGAGGGGCTGACCAAACACTAGCTCAGCTGGGGAAGCGCCGAGATCCTCCTTAACCGCAGAGCGCAGCCCAAGCAAAACCCACGGGAGGCGGTCAACCCAATTGCCATCCTTTAAGGAGGCGCGAAAGGCAGCCTTCAGCGACCGGTGGAACCGTTCACACATCCCATTAGCCTGCGGGTTGTATGCGGTTGTGCGGTGGACTTTAGCCCCCAGTCCATCAGCCATGGCCGACCAAAGCTCGGAAATGAACTGGGGGCCTCTGTCTGACGTAATGTCCGCGGGTGGGCCGAAACGCGAGACCCAGGTCGACAAAAACGCCTTGGCCACCACTGCTGCGGTAGTGGACGCCAGGGGGACCGCCTCCGGCCACCTGGTGGTCCGGTCAACAACAGTCAAAAGGTGCGTAAAACCTTGTGACTGCGGCAAGGGACCCACCAGATCGACATGCACATGATCGAAACGTTTGCCGGGTATGAAGAACGGCTCCAGGGGCGCCTTGGTGTGTTTATGAACCTTCGCGCGCTGGCAGGGAATGCACGCCGATGCCCATTCCTTAACAGATTTGCGAAGGCCTGGCCAAACAAATTTAGAGCTGACCAGTTTAACAGAGGCCCGGACCCCTGGATGAGAGAGAGCATGTACCGAGTCAAAAACTTGACGACGCCAGGAAGCGGGAACCACAGGGCGAGGGCGGCCGGTGGAAACGTCACAGACGAGGAGGGGACCACCGTCCTGCACGGGTCTGTCCTCCAGTATGAGGCCCGTCTGGGTGGATTTAAGCGCGAGGATGTCAGGGTCACCGCTCTGATCGGCAGCCATGGCGGAGTAGTCTATGCCGAGAAAGACGGGAGAAACCAGCGCACGGGACAAACAGTCAGCCACATGATTGGATTTACCAGCCACGTGCCGAATGTCCGTGGTAAACTCAGAAATGGCTGCCAACTGGCGCTGCTGGCGTGCACTCCATGGATCGGAAACCTTGGACATGGCAAACGTCAAGGGTTTGTGGTCCACGTATGCGGTAAAGTGACGACCCTCGAGAAAAAACCGGAAATGACGAGACGCCAGGTGGAGCGCCAGTAGCTCCCTGTCAAAAACGCTGTAATTGCGTTCGCTGTCACGTAGCGTACGGCTGAAAAAGGCGAGCGGTTGCCAGACACCCGAGATTCGCTGTTCCAGCACCGCACCCACCGCTATGTCCGACGCATCAGTGGTCAACGCAATCGGCGCTGAGGGGGATGGGTGGGCCAGAAGGGCAGCATTAGCTAACGCTGACTTAGCATCAGAAAACGCTTGGATGCTGTCCGGAAACCAGTCAACGGGGTCATTAGCTTTTTTACCCTTTAACGCCCCATAAAGGGGCTTCAGCAGATGTGCCGCTCTGGGGAGAAAACGGTTGTAAAAATTCACCATCCCCAAAAATTCCTGCAGTGCCTTAACAGTCGTGGGACGCGGAAATTCCGAAACAGCTCGGACTTTGTCAGGCAACGGAACCGCGCCCTCGGCGGAAACACGGTGCCCAAGGAAATCGAGAACGGGCAACCCAAACTGGCATTTAGACGGATTAATAATCAGTCCATGCTCCGCCAAACGCTGAAAAACCTGACGCAGATGGAACATGTGCTGCTCCTTCGAGCTGCTGGCCACCAGTATATCATCAAGATATACAAAAACAAAGGGCAGCCCGCGCAAGACCGAGTCCATCAACCGCTGGAAGGTTTGGGCGGCACCTTTCAGGCCAAACGGCATGCGCAGAAACTCGAAAAGGCCGAAAGGTGTAATTACGGCGGTTTTGGGGACATCCTCCGCGCGCACGGGAACCTGGTGATATCCCCGTACCAAATCGATCTTAGAAAAAACCGAGGTCCCCGCAAGATGGGCGGAAAAATCTTGGATGTGGGGAATGGGATAACGATCGTTCTCCGTGACATTATTAAGACGGCGGAAATCCCCACAAGGTCGCCACCGACCATCAGATTTAGGCACCATGTGTAACGGAGAAGCCCAGGCACTGTTCGAATGCTGCACGATGCCCAGACGCTCCATGGTGGCAAATTCTTCCCTAGCGACAGCCAGTTTGGCGGGGTCGAGGCGGCGCGCGCGCGCGAACACCGGGGGCCCTACTGTAGTTATGTAATGCTCTACCCCATGCTTCGTCACCGTGCTCGAGAAAGTGGGGACAGTGAGTGAGGGAAACTCAGAAAGCTAACACTGAAAAACGTTAGCATGCACCACGGGCTGAGCACCCCGAGTCAAACAGGCTAATGAGGAAAAGGACACAGCATCAATTAAACGTCTGTTAGCCACATCAACCAGTAGTCCGTGAGCACAAAGAAAATCAGCGCCTATTATAGGCACAGAGCTAGCAGCAACAACAAAGTTCCACTGAAAGTCACGGTCGTGAAAGCAAACAGTCACCAACCTTTCACCGAAGGTTTTGATGGGAGAGCCATTAGCCGCTGTTAGCAATGGCCCGCAACCCTAGGCTCGACAGTGCAGCCTAGGCGGAGTAGTCGAACGCAGATTCACTGAGCGCTCAACACAGACAGCATCGTCAGAAGGAAGAGCGCAGGGCAAGCTAGCGAGACAGAAGTTAAGCTCTCCTTGCAACATGGACCTCCCCCACCCTCATTCAGATCTGGCGTTTGGAATTATTTTGGTTTTCATGTGACGTATGACCCTGAAGGTAAGCGAGTCATGGACTAAAGTAAAACAGTATGTTTGCCATGCAATGCTCAATTACATGGGTGGGAGCTAGTGTGTTAGCGCAGTTAGCTCGTTAACATGTTGGCCATCTAGCCCCACACACGGGGCGATCGGCGGTAGCTCGTTAATGGAGATTTGCCGTGTTGTGGCGTTAAGGTCATTTCAACGAGATTAACCTGAAAGCACTAGTGAGAACACAACGAATATGACTGCACATTTACGCCGACATCATCCTAGTGCAAAGACAAGTGGAAGCAGAAAAAAAACAAGCAAGCATGCTACTAACTTTAGCCGAGTCATTTAGACAGCTGTTAGCACATGATTCTCCTTATGTGTTTAATATGCTGCTGAGAATATAGCCCAGAAGAAGCGGATAGTATAGCTTTTATTTTAGAAAGAGCCATTTCTCTGTAATAAACTCTCTTTTCCAAAGATGAGTGATTCCTCAATCAGATACAGGGCTCGCAATATCGCTAGCCCGACGTCCCGGGGCTAGCGATCTTTTCAGTCGGGCTACCAAAATCTATCTCTGCCCTGCCCGTCGGGCTATTGTAGGAAAAATATATGTCAATGCTTTTGCATTCTTTCAGAAATGTAGCTGGGTAATTATGTCATTGGCATCGGTGAGCCACTGTCAATATGTGACATATTGAAATCGCGTTTGAATTTGCGCTTGTTTTTTTGCTTTCACTTTGCAATCGTGCGAACTGTGTATAGAGAGCGACAGCACTGATCTGTGAGTGATGATAATTTGTGCACCAATTCCTCTGACATCGTCTTATTAATTGTTAGCTTACTATGCAAACATGACAAGTGAAATCTCCCGCAGCAAGCTTAAACATATGAGAGGTTGATCGCGCAGAGAATCGCTGAGCTTATGTGAGTGCGCGTGTAAAAGCAGCAGGATATATATTTGACTACGATGACCTGGATGACTGAGAACCTTCACAGACAGATATATATTTTAGTTCTGCTGAGCCAAATAAGACAGGTCAGGGTGAAGAAGTGACAGCCAAAGAAAAGCTTACCACAAAACGGAGAAGTTATGACAAATCAGACTATAAGGCAAAAAGAAAGTGCAGCTTTATGGTTTTATGGACAAAAGAATTTCTGTGGCTGCAATATGACGAGCTAAATAACCAGGGCTGCACATAAGTGGTCCGCAGGTGCGCATTCGCTGTCAAAATAAAAAACACGCACAAGGGTTAGGGTTAAATTTAAAAACTGTACTTTTGAGTTAAAATATATATTTATAATTTTAATAAATGACAAATTAAAAAGGCATGAACATTTTTTTTGTATCGAAAAAATATCGAACCGTGACACCAAAGTATCGAACCGAACCGAACCGAACCGTGAATTTTGTGTATCGTTGCACCCCTAATACATATGTATGTATATATATATTAGAGATGGACCGATCCGATATTACGTATCGGTATCGGTCCGATACTGACCTAAATTACTGGATCGGATATCGGAGAAAAATAAAAAATGTAATCCGATCCATTAAATATCACGAAAGCACCTCACAAAACTTGCAACACGCCGTAACTCGCCTCAGAACGTCGGAGCAGTATGCATCACGTGATAGAGCAGCTGTGGCGTGCGGGACCTGTCGGTGGTCTGGATAGCATTTGGAGCTTCGCTAGCAACCTGGCATTTCATCTCCGACAAAGTTATCCCCGAGAGAAGTAAAGCAAGTGTGTAAGTCCATCTCTGAATGTTTGTAAAGCATTCCCACGTTAAGCTTAACGAGCGACTGCCTCTCGCTCTCCGGCTGCTACTTCAATCGTGAAACTGCTAATGATCAGCTGATCGGCTTTTCTGTCGTGAGTCTCTCTTGTTTGTTTTTGGTCCACTTTGCGCCAGAAAGAGCAAACCAGCGGCTGAACAACAGCAGCACGTTTAAGCTTGATAAGCTGTTGTTACAATTTATTTAATATTACTTTCTACACCAGGATCTTTTTCTACGTAGCTGACGGCTGGTAACTGTGCAGGGGCGGATCTAGCAAAGTTTAGCCAGGGGGGCCGATAGGGCATTAACTGGGAAAAGGGGGCACAAAGACATACTTTTCTTTCTTATTCTCATTTAAAATGTCTAGCTTTTAATAAATAATTATCTGACACCCAAAGTTTTAATTTGATGTAAAATGAATAGAAGTCAATTACTGTATATAGTGACTATTAAGTCTAATATATATACCCTAGTAAGCTATAGTACATTTTCCTTTGGGAAGGTACCATCTGTGCAGTCTGCAATTTTGTTGAAGAAAGATGTTGAATCTATTTAATATTTCTTGAAAAATAATTGATTTCTGTGCATTTTTTTTCACACTGCATCAAATTAAGGTTGATTACGTTGATTAAGCATCATGAGGTGGAGCGTGAGGGGTGGTTCCCTATTTTTTATTTATTTATTTTTGTTGTTGCTGGGAGTTGGAACCCTATTAGTTAGGTTGCTTAATATTTACGCTAAGTACTCTTTAAAATACCAGAATAGGGAGGATGGTGTAGGTCTAAGTTTATTAGATTGATCAGTATTGCTGAACTATGAAATATTTTTTTTGTATACAGGTATAACAGAATAGCTTTAGTGTAGTTGTTGTTTTAAACTTGAGTATGAACTTGCAGACTTGCAAAATGCAGCAAGATATTTTAAAAAACAGTTTTGTTGATTAAAAAACACTATATCGGATTCATATCGGTATCGGCAGATATCCAAATTTATGATATCGGTATCGGACATAAAAAAGTGGTATCGTGCCATCTCTAATATATATATATATATATATATATATATAAGCAGCTGGATAGCGTAGTGGTTAGACTACACGCCTTTGGAACAGAGGATCGCAAGTTCGATTCCTGCCTGGGGCGTCTGTATCCAGTAAGGGTCCTAAGGCTAGACCCCCTATGCTAAGCAAGCCTACCGCAGACATGAGCGAGACAGATAAATATGAAGGCATGCCGGCTCGGACGTCGCCCGGATCAACAAGGTCCGCGTCAGGTGTTGAGGAACCAGGGCACCCTGACGAAAAGTGGGCTACTGGAACAAGAAGGCATCGGTGGGCAAGAGACGATAAATGGCCAAGCTTGAAACCTGGATCCCCCGTAGTCGGTTACCAAGATTACGTGAAGTTCCCTCAGAAGGTCTGCTAGATGATGTTAATGCAGCACTACGGGCAATACCTACAACCACGATTACCGACACTAACAAGCTGATCTACAATACGGCAACAGTGATCAGTGAGATGCTTGGCTACAAGTTGAACAGCGACAAGGGGCAGTACCCTCCATGGAGAAGGAGGCTAGAGGGCAAGATCAAAGTAGCACGGAGGGAGGTTAGCCAACTAACGGAGTTGCAGAAAGGTGCGACAAATAAGGTGCCTAAGAAATACAGCAAGCTGTCCATACCTGAGGCCTTGGAAACTGCCAAGCACAGCCTTGGCCAGCCGCTTGAGGAGGTACACCAGAGAGATAGAAGGCAGGAGAATAAACCAGCTGTTCTCCACAGAACCAGCAAAGGTGTACTCTCAGTGGCAAGGGAACAATAAGAGAACAGCACCACCAAGGCTGGAGACAGAGCAATACTGGAAGAGCATATGGGAGAAGGATGCAACCCATAACGGCAATGCTCAGTGGCTAGAGGATCTGAGGGCTGACCACAGCGACCTCCCTGAACAGGGTCCAGTAACCATCACAGTGGCAGATATCCAAGAAAGGGTCTCCAGTATG
The DNA here is from genome assembly GCF_057381915.1 of Diplotaxodon limnothrissa. NCBI lineage: Eukaryota > Metazoa > Chordata > Actinopteri > Cichliformes > Cichlidae > Diplotaxodon > Diplotaxodon limnothrissa. The sequence continues at coordinate 8,847,295 of NC_140612.1, read as the reverse complement.
AAGAGTTGGACAGCACCAGGGCCCGACATGGTTCACGCCTACTGGCTGAAGAAGCTGACTGCACTCCACGAGCGTCTGGCAGCACAAATGAACCAGCTGCTAGTTAACGAGAGACACCCGGAATGGCTAACTGATCCCCAAGAAGGGACCGGTCCCCTCCAACTACCGACCAATAACCTGCCTCAGTACTACATGGAAGCTCCTGTCAGGCATCATATCGGCTAAGATGAACAGGCACATGGGTCAATACATGAGCGGGACACAGAAAGGAATTGGCAAGAATACCAGAGGCGCAAAACACCAGCTACTGGTAGACAGAACAATCAGCTGAGACTGCAAGACCAGACTGACCAACCTGTGCACTGCCTGGATTGATTACAAGAAGGCCTATGACTCAATGCCCCACAGCTGGATACTGGAATGCCTAGAATTGTACAAGATCAATGGGACCCTAAGAGCCTTCATCAGGAACTCAATGGGGATGTGGCGTACAACACTAGAGGCCAACTCCAAGCCCATAGCACAAGTCACCATCAAGTGCGGGATCTACCAAGGAGATGCTCTGTCCCCACTGCTGTTCTGCATAGGCCTGAACCCCCTCAGCGAGATCATTAACAAGACTGGCTACGGATACCGACTATGGAATGGAGCAGTTGTCAGCCACCTCCTGTACATGGATGACATCAAGCTGTATGCCAAGAGTGAACGAGACATCGATTCACTGATCCACACTACCAGGCTATACAGCAATGACATTGGAATGTCGTTCGGACTGGAAAAGTGTAGTCGGATGGTAACAAAGAGAGGGAAGGTAGTCAGAACTGAGGGGATTGAACTACCAGAAGGCAACATTGCAGACATAGAGGACAGTTACAAGTACTTGGGGATCCCACAGGCGAATGGGAACCATGAAGAGGCCGCTAGAAAAGCTGCAACCACCAAGTACCTGCAGAGGGTCAGGCAAGTCCTGAGGAGTCAGCTGAATGGTAAGAACAAGATCCGGGCCATCAACACGTACGCCCTGCCCGTGATCAGGTACCCTGCTGGGGTAATAGGCTGGCCAAAGGAGGAGATAGAAGCCACTGACATAAAGACAAGAAAGCTCCTTACCATGCATGGAGGGTTTCACCCCAAATCCAGCACCCTGAGGCTGTACGCTAAGCGGAAGGAAGGGGGCCGGGGACTGGTGAGTGTCAGCACCACAGTCCAGGATGAGACAACGAACATCCAAGAATACATTAGGAAGATGGCCCCAACTGACCGAGTGCTCAGTGAATACCTCAGGCAGCAGAAACCCAAGAAAGAGGAGGGAGACGAGGAACCATCATGGAAGGACAGGCCCCTGCACGGTATGTACCACCGGCAGATAGAGGAGGTGGCTGATATCCAGAAATCCTACCAGTGGCTGGACAAAGCTGGACTGAAAGACAGCACAGAGGCACTAATCATGGCAGCACAAGAACAAGCTCTGAGCACAAGATCCATAGAGGCTGGGGTCTATCACACCAGGCAAGACCCCAGGTGCAGGCTGTGTAAAGATGCCCCAGAGACAATCCAGCACATAACAGCAGGGTGCAAGATGCTAGCAGGCAAGGCATACATGGAACGCCATAACCAAGTGGCCGGCATAGTGTACAGGAACATCTGTGCCGAGTATAACCTGGAAGTCCCGAGGTCAAAATGGGAGATGCCCCCAAGGGTGGTGGAGAATGACCGAGCTAAGATCCTGTGGGACTTCCAGATACAGACGGACAAAATGGTGGTGGCTAACCAACCGGACATAGTGGTGGTAGACAAACAGAAGAAGACGGCCGTAGTGATCGATGTAGCGGTTCCGAATGACAGCAATATCAGGAAGAAGGAACACGAGAAGCTGGAGAAATACCAAGGGCTCAGAGAAGAGCTCGAGAGGATGTGGAGGGTGAAGGTAACGGTGGTCCCCGTGGTAATCGGAGCACTAGGTGCGGTGACTCCCAAGCTAGGCGAGTGGCTCCAGCAGATCCCGGGAATAACATCGGAGATCTCTGTCCAGAAGAGCGCAGTCCTGGGAACAGCTAAGATACTGCGCAGGACCCTCAAGCTCCCAGGCCTCTGGTAGAGGACCCGAGCTTGAAGGATAAACCGCCCGCAGGGGCGTGCTGGGTGTTAAGTTTATATATATATATATATATATATATATATATATATATATACACACACACACACACACTGCACCATGCTTTGTCTGCTCATATTTTAAAGATGCTGTTTCTATATTCTTCTGGTGACAGGTTAGCAATGTGACAGACAGACAGTTGAACTGGGAAAAAGTAGAAGCTTGGAAGCAGATCCTTTGCACCAGTCCTGAGGCTTTTACTCCAGTGTTCTGCGGTCTACTTTTCCTCAGGGCCTGCTTTCAGTATTAAATATTTATTTCCTCACAGCATTCAAATTGTTTCAGAATAAATTTGCTTTTTCTTCCTTCCTTGGAACCTGTGGGATTATTTACCTTTTGCAGAGAGACTCAGAGCCCCGGGCTTTGGTGCTGTATTTCCCACGGCGAGCTGGGCATTAAGAGGCAATTTTAGATCAGTCAGTTTGGTATTAGACACTGTGCTCCTCTGTAGCCAAAGGCTGTCAGACTTCACTATCACAGCTTTCGGTGGTTCAGGAAGTCATTTCTAACAAAACAAGCTCAGTGTTTACTGAGCTGTGATTAATATTATATTAGTGCGAAAATATATCCTTAACCATGAATCTTCACACCTTGGCTGCAAATTTTCACACAACTCAACAGTTTTGTCCTTCTTTTCAGGAAAAAGTTGCTGGTTCTCTGCATCCATAATGAGTCACATCAGTTACAGGGGATATATATATATATATATATATATATATATATATATATATATATATATATATATATATATATATATATATATAATTTTTTTTTTTCTAATGTGTGCTTTTGGCTGCATTTTCATACCAAATGTTTGGGTCATATCCCTGTCTGATGGTTACAGATGCAGTCTGTACAGCTTGTTCTGGGCTTGAGGAGTCCAGGTTGGGTCTTTAGTGAAATTTTAAATCCCTGAGAGCACTGCTTGGCAAAGTCACGAGTCTGCACGAGCAATTTGTAAGTAAAATCCAACACTTACAAAGCCTTTAAATGCTGCAAATTTCTCCCACTTATGAAAGCCATTTCATAGATCTCCAATTAAAATGGGCCAAACATGCAACCCGTAGATGTGCATGAATATGCATGGTAAGAATGTGGCACCTTATGCATCCTTCAAATCTGGCATACAGACATTTTTCTAGAGGCAGCTTGATCGTTCATCTTGTTTGCATTCCAGTTGTTATGTTCCTGTCTGTGATGCTTTCATTTTATAGTCAGCTTCCTGTCTTTTGTTTCTGACATTTAATAATAATGACTGCGATATCACTGCTGAGTTGGTTTACAGATATGTGTGATAAATTAATGTTACCGGGGCTATAAATAGCCACAGCCATGTGTAATGGTCTTGCTAAAAGACAGCTGTTCTGCTGTTTGGATCTCTGCTGATGTGAGTCAGTCGGTGAAACTGCAGTTCACCATGTCATTGACAGTGAAAAGGCCACAAGTCTTAATTTTGCACATATGTTTTATTGATATGCAGCCAGTGGGTTCGAGTCTCATGCTCCATGTTCTGCAATGACTGAGATTAATACACTCAAACCAGGTGTACTTCAGCTTTGTGGCTTTTTGTTCATGTTACTTTTCATGTTGACATTTGGGTTTGAGATGTTCGCTCCGTACCTGGATGTTGTGGAAAGTTAAAGCTAACTTGAGTGGAATCAATAGTAGGCAAAGCAAAGTATTCCAGACATCCTTCCTAAACACTTTCTAGTTCTTCCTGGGGTATATTAGATGGAAATCTAATATATAATAAAATATATAATCCCTACATCAAAGCTCTGGGTCTCCTTCTAGCAAGGCATGCCTGGAAAACCTCCAAAAGAAGGTGCCCAGGAGGCACTCCGACCAGATGCCTGAAGCTCAGCTGGGTCCTTTCAATGGAACGGGGACTCGACTCACATCTCCCCAGATGTCTGAACTTGACACCCTATCTCTAAGTGTAACGTTACTCTCACCAGCAGACAAACATGTAGACAGATATGAACACCACAGATCAGTGTGTGTCTGTTTTTTTTGTTGTTGTTTTTGCTTCTGCCAAAATCTTTTACATAGATTTAAAAGATAAACTGCTTAGGTTTTTGTGGTCTGAGATCACCACACTGTGACCTCATGAAACACATTTCAGGAATTGATAACATTTCACACACGTGTCATTGAAAAAGCCCCACATAGTGAATACAAATGTGAGATACTGTTGTATAACAACTTTTGTGGAGGAAATCAAGCTTTGCTTTCTGTGCTGTTTGGAAAACAAAGAGCTGCAGGATTTCATTCCCCAGCTGAATGTCTATTTTAATATACTGTATATTCAAATTCCAATAGTTATTCACAGCCCTAATTTGAGTGTTATTTGCCAATTCAAAATGGAGATGTGAATGAAGCACAGCAAAGGCTCCTCATCAATTGTAAAGCAAAATCCATGCAGCTCATGGTTGGTGCCTTGACCCTATGTTCTGTAAATACTATGGATGCCATTCAAACTGATGATATTCATTATATGTTCCAGAACTATGAAAACTAAATAACGCTTCTGTTTTTTTCCAAAGTCAAACTTGAGGCCCAGCTTTATTGCTGGAAACAAACCGAATTTACAATTAACCAAACAAGAAAATGCTTGCTTGCAGGGAGCCGCACAGACAGCCCGACACACAGCTTACGACAATGACATGACAAAGAACAAAGGGAAACTGAGGCCATAAATCCACAGAAGGTAATTAGGGAGATGAGACACTCGGGGGAAAGCAAGACACATGTGAAGTAAGTCAAACTAACGACAGAGGAAACAAAACTGAACATAGTGCACACAGGACAAGCGACTCAAAATGAAAAAAGGTAGCTTAAACATTGAGAGGGAGACAAAGGCTTTGTTCACACTGCAGGTCTTGATGCTCAATTCCGATTTTTTGATCAAATCCGATTTTCTTTTCTGCTCGTTCACACTACAAATGAAATGCGACAGCAAACGCGCTCTAGTGTGAACGCTCAAAGCGGCCCGCATGCGCAAAAGAAGACGTCACACACAACGCACTCTGTTTAGACCCAGAGCAAACAGTATTGTTTGACTGATGGCCCTTAATATAAAGACTTCGGACTTTACGTTTCCCAATTTTTGCTTTAAGTTATTTTGTTATTTACATAATAATGTAAATAACCTAATAATTATCCTTGTTGCTGTTTTAGAGAGGAGCGGTGCTTCAAAGGATAGCTGCAGATTTCTGTCAGAATCTGCAGATTATACAGTACAAATAAAATGTTCACGTTTCCCAACAGTTTAACTGACATCTAAACTGGATGGCCAGGAAGCGTTCGCGATGTCTTCTCGGGCGCTTCTCCGGTGCTGATAATTGCCGTCTGTCTTGTGTCAGTGACGTAAAAGACGGATTTAATGCGACATGACCGTTCAAACAGCAGTCGCTTTCTAAAACATCAGATATGTATCGGATTCAGAACCACATACGAAAGTGACCCAGATCGGATTTGAAAATATCGGATTTGTGCTGTTCACACTGTCATAGCATGATCGGATATGGGTCGCATAGGGTTGGATTTTATGCGCTTTCGCCTGCAGTGTGAACGTAGCCTAAGACTTGATCTTGACACTAGCCTACTACTACATTTCTGAAATCATGGCATCCCTTGTATATACAAAGGATCTCGTTTGGAAAAGGTCATCAGTTAAACCATTTATCAGTCAGTCAAATTTGATTTGACAGCTTTCAGTCAGTTTTTTAGGTTATTTGATAGAAAAAAGAATATACTCATAGATAAGTGTGTAGTTGTGTCTTCCAACATATCGATGAGAAAAATTTAATACTTGGTTGCACATTTAGGTTTAAGATATCAAGGTTCAAAGCTATGGTTTATCATCTGAGAAGGGATGCCCGTAAATATTGGCACAGTCGACTTTCCCACACGGAATGAGTTGCAGAGAGAGGGTTTTAAAAGGAAAGCCAAAGTCCCCCTGCTTTCTGCTAGACAGGCAATTGAATTTAAAAGTTTAAATTTAAGCCTTTTGATCTCTCTTGGCTTACTAAAGCATGGTCAAGGGCATGATGCTACAAGTAGTTGTATCAGTAGTCTTACAATAGATAAGTCAAAAAACTATTTCACCTCCTAATATTCAAATTTGCAAATATAATTTCCAGAACAAAAAGTAACAGCATATACAGTGGGGCAAAAAAGTATTTAGTCAGCCACCGATTGTGCAAGTTCCCCCACCTAAAATGATGACAGAGGTCAGTAATTTGCACCAGAGGTACACTTCAACTGTGAGAGACAGAATGTGAAAAAAAAATCCATGAATTCACATGGTAGGATTTGTAAAGAATTTATTCGTAAATCAGGGTGGAAAATAAGTATTTGGTCAATAACAAAAATACAACTCAATGCTTTGTAACATAACCTTTGTTGGCAATAACAGAGGTCAAACGTTTACTATAGGTCTTTACCAGGTTTGCACACACAGTAGCTGGTATTTTGGCCCATTCCTCCATGCAGATCTTCTCGAGAGCAGTGATGTTTTGGGGCTGTCGCCGAGCAACACGGACTTTCAACTCCCGCCACAGATTTTCTATGGGGTTGAGGTCTGGAGACTGGCTAGGCCACTCCAGGACTTTCAAATGCTTCTTACGGAGCCACTCCTTTGTTGCCCGGGCGGTGTGTTTTGGATCATTGTCATGTTGGAAGACCCAGCCTCGTTTCATCTTCAAAGTTCTCACTGATGGAAGGAGGTTTTGGCTCAAAATCTCACAATACATGGCCCCATTCATTCTGTCCTTAACACGGATCAGTCGTCCTGTCCCCTTGGCAGAAAAACAGCCCCATAGCATGATGTTTCCACCCCCATGCTTCACAGTAGGTATGGTGTTCTTGGGATGCAACTCAGTGTTCTTCTTCCTCCAAACACGACGAGTTGAGTTTATACCAAAAAGTTCTACTTTGGTTTCATCTGACCACATGACATTCTCCCAATCCTCTGCTGTATCATCCATGTGCTCTCTGGCAAACTTCAGACGGGCCTGGACATGCACTGGCTTCAGCAGCGGAACACGTCTGGCACTGCGGGATTTGATTCCCTGCCGTTGTAGTGTGTTACTGATGGTGACCTTTGTTACTTTGGTCCCAGCTCTCTGCAGGTCATTCACCAGGTCCCCCGTGTGGTTCTGGGATCTTTGCTCACCGTTCTCATGATCATTTTGACCCCACGGGATGAGATCTTGCGTGGAGCCCCAGATCGAGGGAGATTATCAGTGGTCTTGTATGTCTTCCATTTTCTGATGATTGCTCCCACAGTTGATTTTTTCACACCAAGCTGCTTGCCTATTGTAGATTCACTCTTCCCAGTCTGGTGCAGGTCTACAATACTTTTCCTGGTGTCCTTCAAAAGCTCTTTGGTCTTGGCCATGGCGGAGTTTGGAGTCTGACTGTTTGAGGCTGTGGACAGGTGTCTTTTATACAGATGATGAGTTCAAACAGGTGCCATTCATACAGGTAACAAGTGGGGGACAGAAAAGCTTCTTACAGAAGACGTTACAGGTCTGTGAGAGCCAGAGATTTTCCTTGTTTGAGGTGACCAAATACTTATTTTCCACCCTAATTTACGAATAAATTCTTTACAAATCCTACCATGTGAATTCATGGATTTTTTTTTCACATTCTGTCTCTCACAGTTGAAGTGTACCTCTGGTGCAAATTACTGACCTCTGTCATCATTTTAAGTGGGGGAACTTGCACAATCGGTGGCTGACTAAATACTTTTTTGCCCCACTGTAACTCCTAAAAGCGTGTTTGTCCTACAGTGGCCACCGTAGCAAGAATAATGCATTTGAATTGGAAATGTGCAATCTTCTGACATCTAGTGGTGACATTCTTCACACTGTGCCTTTAAGTAAAATTAAAGAAATTGCTTTCTTTAATCATATCATTATAAACTATGACCAAGTGTCACATGACATTTGATATTGCATAGACTGAATAGTTCGTGACTCATTAAAACGGTCAGATGACTGATTATTATTAAGTTTATTATAAGAAAATGACTTAAAGGTCATCTTGAAAGAGTGCATTCATCATGGAATGTTTTAAAGCTTGGCATGGGAAAGTCTGACTTTTCTTTAACTGTATAAAAAGTGGTCTGAATAAGAATACAGGATGAATAAGCACTGCACTATGTAGCCTAATTACTCAGTATAAAATCCACAAGAACCATTTAGCATCTAAACCACAGTCGTTACAGACACTTAATTAAACCCACCCTTTCTCTTTTCCAGCTGCCATTGCTGACACGTTTAAAGAAGCATAAATTGATTTTAGTGCTAGAGAGAGAAAGAGCATTACAAAATGCTTCACTAGATAACTTCCACAGGTTATTTGCATAACAAACCAGTCTAAATAGATTATATTTCTCAGATATGAAACTATAATTGATACCGTTATGGGGAACAGAGCACTGGTGAGAATAAAGGAATGAAAGAATCCTTTGTTTTCACCTAAAATTCTCCCTTTCTTTTCACCAGGGTCCATTATACTGTCACTTCAACTAATTTGCAGCTCAAAGAGTCACATCAATACACCGCTATGTTAGACAGACGGCAATGGCATGCTCTTTGAGTTGTGCTGTCTTCTGTATTGATTTTTTTTTCCAGCATGCAAGGTAAGCGATAGCATCAATTACCCTTTGTTTCAGACAAAGGCAAAATAAATTCTCTTCACTCTTCTGGTTAAAAAACAACAACAAAAAAACCCTTAATTTACTTTGGCCTCAGGCCCCCCACCTACTGTTAAACCAACCAGCAGAGCTGAAGAAAGAAAAAACACCACAGTATTTTTGGTCAGATCTAATCTGTATTTAACAAAATGATTGTAAAAGTCCTCCTTACACACACGTATATACTACCACTCAAACGTAGCAAAGAAAAAATGATAAATAACTCTAAATATGTTTTAAATGGTAGATTCCTGAAAGTAGCCAATTTGCTTTGTTGACAGCGCTGCAAACCCTTGGCCTTCTCTCAATAAGCTTCATGATCTAGTCATCTGAAATGGTTTTCACTTCACGAGTGTGTGTTTGTGTGTTTGTGTGTACACATTGCATACGTGTAGAGAGGAAAGGTGATCCAGGGGATTGAAAGGGTGGAACTACCACAAGACAAAAGCAGACATAAAGGAAAGCTAAGCACATCCATATCAAGGTCAGCCCAGCCAAATTCCTCACCTGTAGGACTACGACCCGACTTTCCTACCAGTCAATACCAGATAGAAACAGTGACTTGTTCTTTTGACTGCTCCCTTTAGAAACTGCAGTTGGTCATTTGCCTCCATCTCATCCTATCTTTGGCATCCTCCCCTGTTACACTAACCCTCTGCATGTCCTCCTTCACTACATCCATGGACCATCTGTGGGTCTTTTCTCTTTTCCTCCTCAGCTCCATCTTCAACATCCTTTGTCCAGTGCAGCCACTATCCCTCCTCTGCACATGCCCAAATAGAAAAAGTGAAATGCTGACAGTAAGAAATTCTACAAGTGGACAGCTCAGCTCATGGCAGTTTAAAAACTGGCCTTAAGCACTAGATTCATAGATGCAGGTTTTTACCACTGCAGACAGTGCCCAGGCTGGAGGCTTTCCAAAGATGCCCCCGAGACCTCAGCACATGGTGGCAGGATATAAAATGGAAGCTGGGACAGTCTACATTAAGAGGCATAACAAAGTGGGATAATGTACAGCAACATCTGTGTCACGGATGGATTTGAAGTCCCCAGGTGATGGGTGATGTGTCCGAAAGTGGCTGAGGACAAAGGGGCTAAGCTCCTGTGACAGACAAACAGCTCCCAGCCAACCAGTCAGACATGTTGGTGTTTGACAATGAGCAGAAGAGAACAGTTGTGATAGATGTGCTAATCCCAGTTGACACTAACATAAGGCAGAGGAAGCACTGAAAAGAACCAAGGTCCCCGGGTAACAACTGGAGCAGATGTAGAAGGTGAAATCCGAAATCCAGGTGCAAAAATCTGAGCTCTCTGTCCAACAGAGTGCAGTCCTACCAACAACTAAGATACTATGCAGAAACCTCAAACTACTCCCGGCAGAGAAAATTGTATCCATTAGCACTTTACAAATTAATAAATGGCTGACAATCTGCCACAGTTTTCTTATTTTCTACAAATCAAATGAAAAGAAAAAGACCTGTTAGTCCTGTCTATCAACACAGATGGAATACTGATTCATACTTCAACACAAATATACAATTTTGTTTGACAGTCTACATGTTTTCCCAAAACAGCTGTGTCCTTAGCTTTCAGTAAACATTATTGAAACTGGAGCATTTACAGCAGTAAGGGAGGGTATGCGGGATTTGTGTAGATTTAAATACAATGCTCGTGTTAGAGGTAATAAAGAAGCTTGTCACCCACTGAAAGAATATGTCTGCTTTTAAAAAGGTTTCAAACAATGGAGCTCTCTTGTACATCGCAGGAATATACATCAGGCACTGACTATACAGATTCACTGTATTTTTTTTGTTCTGTTTTTTACCGCCGCGTTTTGCATACTGCAGCTCTGAGCTTTAGACCTTTATAGCTCAGCATATGATTGAACATAATGGCCCATTATTTATTTGCTGGTTGTGAGTGGGCCCTCTGCCAGCCTCTTCAGGGTTCCTGCCGTGGGCATATGGTCTCACAGATAGCCGTGCTGGATATTAAGGACTGTGTCACCATTGGAGCAAAAAAGAAAAGAGGGAGAGGACATAATGGGCGAGATGACACACATCAGTTATTTTGCCTCACCTTGAATGAGAGAAATGCGTAATAAAAAAAAAATGAATGTTTTTTTTTAAATTTAATGTCGATGTTAAGCATTGTGGTTGCTGTTAGAGATCCAAAATAACATCAAGAGGAGAGTACAGGAGACTCACATTTCCATTCCAGATATCTCTCTTTCAGTCTTTAACCTGAAAAAGTAGAAAGTTGTTTTCAGGTGTTACAAGGGGTCGCTCTACACCACGTAAACACAGCCCACTTTGATTCTACGTGGGCTGGACTAAAGCAACTCCCTGTTCTGTCACTGCAAGGAAGTTCAACCACACATGTAATTCCTTTTAATGAAAGAAAAAGGAAGTCTCGAAAATTGGCAGCTCATTGTCCCTGACTGTCTTGTCATTATAAAACATTTTTTGTTAATTCACAAACTTTCTTTACTGTGGACATATTGTAAAAATCAAGTTTAGTAGCAAGTGGACAAAACAGGAACTTTTCTGTCATTTAATAGTTTATCTACTACTTGATTTCTCTGGTGTATGTGAAGGGGGATAAAGGAGGTCAAGTCCAAAATGTATGCACTACTCCACATTTCCACAGTTGGCCAGAGGGCCAGGTTGGAATCTTTGCTGGGCTGATTCTGGCGCCTGGGCCTTATGTTTGACACACCTATATGCTTGAGCTGGAACAGTGTAATTTATTTAACACACTACATTGGGCTAGAAACAAAGTATTGTGCTAGTGTTCATCTGATACTATTATCAGCATCAGTGTCGATGTATTGATCTATCTTTCCTCTTCTACTTGCTTTTTACTCACCAAAAGTCGGCATGGTAGGAACTGTTTTTTTCTGTCACCTTTGCATTAACAAGACTTTTTTTGTCGTGTTTAAAAATCACTGTCTGACTTTTGCATTCATTTGAAAAACTGTGTCATTTTACTCTTCTAGCATTCCACCTGCACAGTCTTCTGTTCCTATTTCAGTTTAAACCTTATCAGCTCACGGTAGGTTGACCAAGCGTCTGTGCTCTTTTATAGAGTTACTCGGCTTGACACTCGCTCGGTTTCATTCGCACCTGTCTTTTACAGCCAAAGGCTTCTGTTCTGTTGGCTGCTAAGCTGCTCTGTTGGAGCAGTGGGCCATTCAGTGCTTCTACTTCGACAGAAGGAAAGTGACCGCAGGAAGAAGATAGATTATTTTTCAGGTCCGACACGTGTAGTCTCGGTGTCAACTTTTGTCTGGCAAAATGTCACACGCGTGTATCGTGACCCTACAGACTATGCTTTTGGTGGGTTTGTATTTTCCTCTTGTTCTCCTCGCCAAAAATGTTAAATACCTGGGGCAAAGCAAATACCATGGCAGAGGGGGGACAGCTGAGGGGGAGCACCAGAGACAGTTTTACTTGTCTGCGGTTATGATAGCGAGTCTCCTGAGATGTGGAGAGAGGATGGAAAAGGACAGAAAAAGAGTTAAAGCAAGAAAGAGGCATAAAAAGACAACGAACCCAGCATTTAGTCCTAGGCAGTTGACTATTTGGCGCAGAGAGCCAGTAAGTGTCAGGTCCGTCCCTCTAGGGCCCATTTTAACAGGTTCTTTGTATCTGAGTGGTCGGAATCAGGCTTGTAATCCAGCCAGACAATTTATTACTGCTGTAGAAGTTGTATTATAAAGCTGTGAAGCATGCGTGTGTCCAAACAGTAACAGGAGTACAAAAACCTCTTTTATCAGCTTAGGGTTTAGGCCTATTGTCCCATAGTCCTAAAGTAGCAAACTTTAGATCGTGATTCTTCAAGATTTAGTCTTTTAGATGAATGGAAATGAGAAAATTAGAGTTTTAACCTCCTAGGACCTGGCATCCACATATGTGGACATCACATTTTGGGTAATTTAGACCAAAATACTCAATTTTGCTCTACATGGGCCTGATATCCACTTACGAGGACATTATACTGCTACTGTTCTATCAAAATTTTAAACGAATATCCTCATATGTGGCTCTTATTTTTCTATTTTCTTATGTTTTTCTTTTCTTTTTTTCAGGTACAACCAAATTAACAAACAGCACACAAAAAATTGTTTTGCAAAAATTAATCACTGAAAAAAGTCAATCCGATATGCGATCTCATTGTAGACAGATTCCATTAAGGGACTCTATATTAAATTCAGCTTTACAGAGTTATTATCATACATTGTGTGATTGTGTGTGTGAATGGGTGGATGACTGGTTGTGTAAAGTGCTTTGGGGTCCTTAGGGACTAGAAAAGCCCTATACAAATACAGGCCATTTACCATTGTTTACTGTACAATACCCTTCTGGTTTATTAGTATAATCTAATATTCAAAACATTATTGGTTTTGAAATAAATTGAATTGTGTAGACTCTGGAATGCACCGTTATTTAACTTTTCCTAGCTACAGTGTGGTGGCACGTGGATTACGTTGAGCACAAACTGTTTTTAATTCATGAGTTGCTCAAAAGGAAGGTGGTGGTCAGGGAGGGTTGTGAAGCAGAGTTCTCATAGTGGACTTTAGTGTTCTTTAGTCATGTCTTACTTTTCCATCGTCAGTCTGCAGCAGCAAGGATGTGTTCGGTGAGTTCGATTGATGGTGTCTCGTAAACCTAGCGGAGTTTTTGTCAGAAGTTTAATCTTTTCTGAAACGTTAATTTGAAATTATGCATGTTAATTTGAAAGTTTGGAAATGTTTGCCACTCGCAAAATCCATAAACTGCATTGTGATAGAAACTCCTAATCAAATTTTCTTTACAGCCGTGGAAATGTTTGCTGCTTGAAAGTGCCTGTGCAACAAACAGGAGAATGTGTCATTTTTCTCACTTTGGTTGGTGGAGTCGCTAAAAAAACACAATTGCTACATCAAAAGTCTGTAAAAAAAACATCTACAATAAACTACTGCAGGTCATATAAGCTTCAAGAAACTCAGCTGACAAATAGACTCTTGTAATGACTGGTGACAGTGTAATAAAACATTTGTTAGTAGTCAAAAATGTGAGTTGGATGAGAATCGGTGATGGAGTAAACCTCATACATAATTCACTCTACATTGCTCAAATAAAGTCAGAAAGGCACAGGAAAAAGTAACAGTCAGATGGAGACCTGATTTACACCTCGCCACTGACAGTCTGTTCTTCAAGACTCGCACAATAAAAGATAGCAAGTGATGAGTGTTGAGGGAAGTGGAGCTGGATGCACCTGCTGTGGTGAAGTCCTCAGGGTCAATCCAGGAAGAGGCAGGAGCATATTTCTGTGACGGCAGGTCAAACCGTGCGTGTATGCGTGTACGCTGACTAGACACCAGCACTTGACTTTGACGACCCTCGCGCCACAAACACAGTAACACAAACTTCACACTTGGGCTCTTTGCGTCCATCTCCATCCTTCCTCATACCCCGTCAGCAACTCCTCGGGTTTCTCCCCGGAGAAGCAAAGCGGTCAGCAGACTTAAAACTCCCTATCCCTAGGCTAAACACATCTCTCACATAGTAGAAATTGTTTAGACATGCGTGGTTTACCTTAGCTTGCGTGCAAAATGTACTCAGTCATCCTCACTGACTCAGAAAATAGCTGTGACAGCTCACGATACAGGTGACCTTTAATGAACTGTGCTGCTGAGGTTACACCCCTCATCTCAATCTGATCTCCTCACCTCTGTGACTCTAATCTAACGGCTTTCTGAACAGAGAAACAGGTTTTTGAAGAGTTTTTCATGGCTATTCCGTGCTTGCACTTGATTTTGCAGTACCACTCTAAAAATGTGTAAAAGAGGCCTCTCAGCATTTCATTAAATAGCGGGGGGATCTAAAACGGTGCATGTACAAGCACTTCGTAGCGCTGTGAGGAAAAAAAGTGTACTGCACTGTGTGAAAGAGGAATGCTCAAATTTAATCTCGTTTAACTTGTTCAATTTACTTTACGAGTTTATTGATAAACTGCTAGTTTAGCTAGAAGTGGCAGTTTGAGTTGTGTTTTGCTCTGTGGTCCCAAATGGTCATTCCTTTCAAATGTGTGGCAAAAAAATCGCACATCATTAATATTATAGATCAAAGTAAGGTTTCGCACATTCTAGTAAACCGAATCAAAGAAAAGTCTCTAACTAGCCTTAGAAAATGACCTTCAACAACAATAATATCGTAGTTTTTTACTACATTAATATTCACTGCTTTTGTTTTTAGGGTCTTTAACACGCACCATTTGTCTCAACCTCTCAGGTTTAACGTCATTGATTTGCTGTGTTATGTTCAGTCTATGTTCAGGATAACAAAATTGCTTTTTTTCCCTCCCCCCTATAAAAACCTTTCAGAAACTACAGCAGTTCGATACATACTCTGAAGTCTGCTGGAGTATTTATTACTGCTGTAATGCAATGTTTATTAACTTCAACTGAGTTTAGAGTTTAAAAATATAACCATTACATTTCCTATAATATTGTAATCTTTAAAAAAAATAAATGATTATGCATAATATTCCCCGGCTCACGTATTCCTCTTTAGACACTCAGTCAAACAAAACCGTTTAAGATGCCAGAATTAAATCCCTTTCAACTTTCCCAACTCTACCATTAACTTTAATATTTAATATGAAATATTTCAAAGTGAAACAGCAAAAATACTGTAATTTTAACAGACTTTTGCAGTTTAAAAGTCAATAAACATCTGAAAATAAAGAATCACTGGCTGACCAAAGACCAAAAGTCGTGGCTGAATAATGCAGTGAATGATGGTGAGGTTGAGGCTGATCTTTACACACAGGAGTGTGATTGTCCTTCTCTGTCGGTCCATCAAAGCCGCTGCGCCATCACTTGCAAAACCAGCAAACCGTGCAGACAGCAGCTCCGATGCATAGCTGCAGTTTAACGAGTTAAAATAATAAGCTGCTGACCTTTTAGGGAATTCTGATGATGATCATTTATGTGGTTGACACTCAGTAGGAATATTTCTAGATTTTTCTGTGAGGTTTTGGCACTTTGAGTCTTTTCCATTTCTCATTTATTTACTTAGTGTAGTTTTCACATCGAAACAGCAGTTTAATGTAAGCAGGTTTAATGGAAACTCGGAATGGGACGGGATCTGGATCATCCCTTTATGTGCAGCGTTATCTCGACTGTCACGGGATCGCGAGCGCCGAATGTGAAAGTCAGTTTCGGATTTGTTTTCTGTTTGTTTCTGTAGATCATTTCAAAATGCAGCACTAAAAATCAGAGGGATAAATTTTTATCCCCACCATCCCCTCTGGAAAATCACACTCTGCCTATATTAACAGTTTTTAATCTTATAGCAGCAACAGCTTTAATGGATGCCAAATTTAAAACAGATTATGGGCCGAATACCCATGGCACATGCTTTATTTTCTCTAAAGGATGATGCTAAATGAGAGGCTGAATTACAGCAAGTAGTGGACAGAGGATAGTCTGAATTGTGAGAAGTGTAGTAAGCTAAATGTTACTTGCCTATAGAAAATGATTTGTCTTCATTGGTTGTAGCCTTTAAAAAAAAAACATTTATTTTTGTCATTTTTCAGTGATCGGTTTCCTCAAGACTTTGAGAATCTGTCTTTCAACATAGCACTATATCATTCCTTGGAAAGGTTTTTACCTCTTTTAGGATTTAAGCCTGCAGTCACTCCACTATCACATTATGGTCTAGTGTATTTGATAGCATGTGGTTGCACACTGACATGAGCGGACTTCACGCTGTGCGAGCATGTGTCTCTTAGCCACTGTGCACATTCTGCGTTAGCATAAGGTGTCTGCCCGAGCCAGCGGATGTCTCTCAGGCTGGCTTTCTATGGAAAACCTGTCGACAGATTGACCTGCTGATAGATTAAGACTGTCGGGGGAGATACAGCACAGGCCTGGAGGCATGCGGTCAGCTGATATCTTTTTCTCTCTTTGTTCATTTCCGTCTTTCTCGAGCTGTCTCCGGGGAGACAAGCGGAGACACATGCTGACATGTGATAAACAGATCTGTGACTAATGGTCTGCTTTAATAGAATACAAATGAGATGATTAAACAACCTCTTTTATGCCAAGAAAATAAACTCCGCTGACGAAATAATGCTTGAAGCTGGATTCTGTTGGTTTTTCATTATATAATCATATTCTGTCTGTATACTGAGCGATGCCATATCAATAACAGAAATGAGCAAGTTTTGTTTTTGCAAAGTTATGATCAGGACACACTCTCACTAAAATTAATTATATATTTATGTTCAAGTTACCTTGTCAGTCACATTTTTCCTAATAATTCTTCAAATTGCAAAGTTCTTTTTGTTTGTTTTTTGCCCTGTTGTTTCTTCTGGAAAACCTACCTAGACTACAGCTGTGTTCTAATTATCCAATATATAGTATTTGCTACACTAACTAGTAAACAAGTGGAGACAGCTGTTGCGTTTCACTACATGATTGCACACTGCTACATAATTATGCATTGGAAATTCGTAATTATTTCTCTGGCTAAAACAACAGCAGAACGTGTCCCCTCTACTTATCACACAATTGGAGAACAAATGGGCTTATCTGTTGACTGAGGCTGGAATTACACTTGCTCGCGGACACACCGATCCAGTAGTCGGCTCTTATTTTACTTTTTCACTCTGCTCATACACACTACACGTGCTACGTAAGGCACACTCTAATTAGATTGGGAAAAAAAACTGTGCGGCAGCAGGTGATTTTATCCCTGGCCTTCGTCTCTGTGGCAATGGGCAATGTTTCTGGGCTTTCAGTGTACAGATACATTCAAAAATGCTAACATTATCAGACCATAGCTATAGTCTTCAAAACTGGTTTGCGGCAAATGCAAAACCTCTTTTGTTCTCCACACAGAAGTGTGCATGCATGCAACCAAAGCTTGCTCAGACACGATTGGTTGATGTAACTCGGGCTATAAGTGGACTACAAACTGAAACCAGAAGACCAGAAACCTCAGGACTTCCCATCAGATTCTGCATATTTACAGGGATTACTCTGTACACTGATGTTTCAGCGATAACGTCAGTGTACCTCCCCCACCTGCACATAAAGAAGCAACATTTGTCACTCAAAATACTACTACTACTGCTGAAAGTAATAATAATAATATAAATAATAATAATAATAAAGAAATGTTCACTGTTTCTCCGTTCTCACATCAGTCTGTGCATTTACAAACAGCTTTTTTTTTCTTTTCCCATTCAGTTGCTTGTGTCTTCCATTTATAGACTAGACTAGAGAAGGCTCGAGAACTTGTTGTTCACCTGACTAGAAATAAACATTTTCCACGAAGCAGTAGGCGTACTATTGTTAATCCACTGAGTAATCTTTGGTCAGTTTGTTTTCTTCCATAACAGCTCTGCAGTTATCTTCTTTCAGACTGACGTCCTCAAATGTGTTTCGTTTTGTCTTGTATATACAATTGTAAAAAGTCTGGACTCCATATAAAAAAAGACAGAATGCAGTCTATTTGAACATGAAATATTCACAACCAATTTTCATTAAAACATGGCAACAACAAGTAAACAAACAAACAAACAAAAACCTGCTGACAACTATTACTGTACTGGACCAGGAACAGACAGCGAACATAGTTCATCAGTGCTTTCATTTAGAAATGCCACTTCCTTCTCCGGGAACAAGCTTATCAAAGGTGGACCGAGGTGAAGTGGGAAAATGTCCTGTGGTCTGAGTGGTCGATATTTATCAAAATGTTTATTTATGCTTGTTATCGGGCTCGTTATCGCACTTCACAAAACACTCAATGAGATCACACTGGGCTACATCAGTGCGCCTGCCACAAATGATATTTACACGTATTGGAGTGCCACATGTGGCCGAAGAGGCAACATTCTGCACTTATTACAACAACATGAAGCTGTAGTAATAGTCTGGTTAAACTGGCCTATTTTTGTCCAGAGCTATCAGCCTGTCAGACTTGGTAATCAGCTGCAAACTTAACCTGAAGACAGAGTGAAAAATAGGGAAAACACTCAGTTTAGCTGTTGGGTGTCCTCAGATTTCCAGTGCTGTGTTTAATGAGTAGTTGATGCAACACCGTGTTAAACATGCCCTCTTTTCAAAATGTGCTGCTGGCATCAAATTCAAAATGATACATTTTTGACTAAAAAACAACATTTCCGAGTTTCAGCATTTGATGTGTAATCTGTGTTGGAGTTTTAATGATCTGCAAATCATTTTGTTTTTATGTACATTTCACCATTCAGCTCTAAAATGCCTGATCGGGCTAAGGCTGGTTTTAGGTTATTTGAAGAATCCATTTAATGCTGTGATTCTTCATACAAAGATCTGTGACTGTAGACTTGGCTGAACGGTTTGGCTGCCTGTTGCCTTCATAGTGCTTATGTGCATTTTTCAGTACATATTGTCGCTCTCTACATTGCCTTCTCAGCGCACTTACTTACGTAAACTTAAGAAGCTGTAATGCTGCGGGTGCGTTCTTTTTTGAAGGAGATGAGCTTGTGTGCGACGCAGTGTAGATGCACTGCAGACACAATTCACACAGTGGCCTATTTCCTTTCAGCCTGTTTCCACACAGCCACAGAGCTCTTTTCTTTCAGGTTCCTTTGGGTCACAAGTCACATCTGACAGATTCCTGTGTGTGTTTTAAATTATCAGTTGACATGTAAAAAGGCAAAAGAAAATATTAAGTAGACATACATTTGTTTAAGAATGATTTCATAAAAATGTGAGGGGATTAGGGCTTTGATGTTAGGGCTTGGAGATGACACGTCGGCGTCTGAAACTGCCAATTCTTCAGAGCGTAGCTCGCAATTCTGCCTCGTTTGATTTTGTGTCCCACTCATCTTTCATTTGTGACTGACAGCGCAAAGACACACATTGAAAAACCTTGGAACCCTCTCGGTACTCTCAAAGCCCTGCTGGAGTTTGTCACGTAGTTTTGGGGAGTTTGTGAGCTTTTGTAACTGTTGATGTAGCTGACACATTTACATTACACTGAGACTCAAACTAAACTTAAATATGAGCTTACTTGAAGTACGTTAGATGATTTAGAGTTTGGATTAGCGATGTAAAAGCATTTCCTTTAGCTGAAGATTGGATAGTGCTAACATATTTTTCATACAGTCTGCCAGCTTGTATTATTTTTGGACGTGCTGATTTGATTTCTAATAAACGGGTCTTAAAATTCCCTTTAAAAGATATGTCACACTACCATGAAGCACAAGGTGAACTTTTCAAAGCTACCTGATTTCTTATTGCTGCTAGACACCTCACATTTTGCATCATAAGTCATTTGCATGAATCAATTATCGTAATGGTTGCTAATCGATTTTCTGACAGCTATTTGAATTATGGTTCCAGGTTTAGTGACAGTGCTTTTTTTTCCTTATTAAATCAAAATAATACAAATAGAATATGATAATAGCTTTATTGTGTTATTTTCTGAAAGGGAGACTCTCATTTTGTTATTTCTTTATAATTTTGTTAACCAGCCCGTGAACAGTAGCATTGTGTGTTTTGTGGCTCCGGAGAAGATTTGTCAGCTTTGAAAAAATAACCCTGATCATGTACAGTGTCTGGGCTTGCAGAAGTGCATTTATACCAGGAAGCCTAGGCTCTTGTATGCATTATGGATGAGCAAGATTTTTATGAGAGACTAAAATTCTCTCTAAAGTTTTTATCTCAGGGGCTTAGGTTTGAACGTCAGGCATATAAAAGACCGTATTACTCATTAAAATGAAACAGTAGGCTAAGAAGGAGAAACTGATTCTCTAAATAAATGAATATTAATTGCACTGCTGAACTTGTTCATTGATATCACCTCACAGCAAGATGCCTCTCTGTTTAAAACCACTTGTCAGCTGGAGCCTTTCTGCGTGGAGTTTGCACGTTCTTCTTGTTCCTGCATCGTTTTCATCTGCATGCTTTGGTTGAAAAACTGAGGATTCTCGAGTTAACCTAACATATAGGATTTAATGTGAGTGCGTGGCTTTCAAGAAATCCAGCTCCTGTCCTTTACCACTCCAGATAGACTCCGGACCTGTCACTTTTACCCCTAGATTGGTACATCTTGGTTTTGTAGTGCACACTCAGTACAAATGAAGCCAAGCCAACACCAACCACTGACCAGCGTGCTAAACTCAGGAATAAATATGCATTACAGTAACATAAATAGAATTCTAAGACAAAATAAAAGCATCAAAGACAATTCAGAATCAGAATCAGAATCAGAATCAGAATGGGGTTTATTGCCAAATGTTGAGCAGGTTTACAACATTAGGAAATTGCTGCGGTGCTTCAGTGCAAACATAGTGTCATAAATAGCACTTAAATAGACATGGAAAAAAATAAAAGTAGGGATAAGAATTAAAAGTGCTACGTGGGAAGATATGTGCATGAGATATACATGAGATATATACATGAGAATAAGAATTAAGAGTGCTACGTTGAAAGATATATACATGAGTGCAGGTGGTGATCAGTGCCAAACATGGAATGATGCAGTGAACACAGCGTAGGGTCATGTGTTAGTGGCGGGTACAGTCATATGGTTATTGTTCATGTGTCCAACAGCAGAGGGGAAGAAACTGTTCTTATGGCGAGAGGTTCTGGTGCGAATGGACCGGAGCCTCCTGCCTGAGGGGAGCAGGTCAAACAGACTGTGTCCAGGGTGAGAAGGGTCAGCTGTGATCCGAGCTGCACGCCCCAGTGTCCTGGAGGTGTACAGGTCCTGCAAAGATGGGAGTCTCTGTTTGTCCCTGATAGTGGCTCCAGCGTACCACACGGTGATGGAGGAGGTGAGGATGGACTCGATGATTGCAGTGTAGAACTGCATCATCGTCCGTGTTGGCAGGTTGAATTTCTTCAGCTGCCTCAGGAAGTACATCCTCTGCTGGGCTTTCTTGATGACGGAGGTGATGGTGGGCTCCCACTTCAGGTCCTGGGTGATGGTGGTACCCAGGAAGCGGAATGAGTCCACAGAGGTGATGGGGGTGTCAGTCAGGATGATGGGGGGGAGTGGAGCTGTGTGCTTCCTGAAGTCCACAATAATCTCCACTGTCTTCTGGGCATTCAGCACCAGGTTGTTGTGGCTGCACCAAGACACCAGACGTTCAACCTCCCCCCCCCCCCCCCCCCCCCCGAAAACTGCTGTTAGTATATTTAAACTCAGTGAGAAAATTGCGCGATAAAATGTGGGAACTCAAAAAATATAGGAAGGAGACGATTTTGATGGACTTTACTGCTAAGTGATTTAAAAAGTTTTTGTGCTTCGTATTAAACTGAACTGTGTTTAAAAAAACAGTGAAACCTTTGTAAAACTAACACCTGTTAGATCACCTATTTTGGACTTATGCTCACTTGCTACTTTGCCCCATTTAGTCAGTCTGGTACTGGGTGTACAGCCCCTTGCTGACAAAGCTAGCTCCTATTGGCTGGAAATTTAGCACTCCACTCTCCAAAAATGGGCTCTTCTGTCTGGACAAACCAAGGTGGTAACAGCCATAAACTGAGCCTTCAGAACTGGAGTTCACAATGACTACCTCTGCCCTTTATGTACAATCTATACTTTCATGAAATGCCTCTAACAGTCTCCTTTTTTCTAGCTTCATACATAATTCATAAAGATTTAAAATATTCCGTTAAGTCTTCAACAACCAGCAATCATACACGCTAACAAAGTGTAGACACAATCATCCTTCTGAAGCGCTGCCTGTTCACCATATGTCCCACGGTGAATATATAACCTTTAATTTGTAATATATTATCCTCACTTGAGCCCCCTCGTGTAGCCCTCTGAATTATCCATCCCATCAATGCACCGAACAGCGATCCATGATGTGGCATCCACACTCGCTCTCCTTAAAATCGCAGTGTGTCAGCAAGAGGCCTGCTCCCCTTGTGTTAGTCACAAAGGCACAAAGGAGTCTGCCATAGTGACAGACTGGATGCTTCACACGGCGCTTGTGCCTCTGAGCGAGCGAGCGTGCTCATTTGCGTGCGCGCGGCTCTTTTTGTGGCGGTGGCAGTTTCATGCTAAGTTTCTTCCAGAGAAAGAGAGAAAGACAGCCATCATTGGGGCTCAGTTCTAAAAATAATACCCCAGTATGTCTTTGTACTGTTGTGCCATTCCTATTTTCTAAAGACAATAAGTTATTTATTTATTTATTTTACAGTGACTAGCAGAGCCCGGTGTCTAAAAACTCAATATGTTGCACTTATATTTATAGTGCCATTCCTCTGCTTTGACAAGCCATCATGTTTTGGTGAAGCACAATAAATTTTCTGCGTTTTAAAGGGCCCCGTTTGACTGTGTTGTATTGAATTATCCAACATATAATATGTCTCGGTGACAAGCCATCAAACTAAAGAAATCCAACATTACAGAAGTGGTGGCGGCAGCATTTCCCAACTCTTTGTGGCAGCATCACGGTCAGAGCTGTAAGTTGTCAAAATATGCAAGTATAAAGGGGGATTTAGGGGCCTTTTTTCAGCTTCTACAAGGCTGCGACTGAAGGTTTCTCTTAGACAGTGATAATGCTGTAGTTTTGCAGCAGTGACGAACGTGCTCTCTTTCATCAAGTGAAATCATGACACCACAAATTTTCTAGGTCAAGGCTGTTGACAATGTGAGTGGGAAAAGAGAGGAGAGGTGAAATCAAAGGGTGAGGAAGAGACGTAAAGGGAAAAGCGAGAGGAAGACACGAAGACCAAAGTCTGAGACTGAGATTGACTACGTGCGTGTGTGTGTGTTTTCATGTGCGTCAGCTCCGTTGTTCCTTTTAACACAGCGGCCCCGTGCTTCCATTCACGACAACAACGTGTCAGCAAGAAAAATGAAACAACAGGAGAAAAAAAGCAGCCTGATACCACCGAAGCATTGGTTACACTTGTGCACACATCTAATCCCAAATATCTGCTCCTGTGAGGCTTTGTGGACTCACTTGGCCTCAAAATGTCCACCTTGTATTTCTCTCTGCTTTTCTTTTATTATCAGATTACTGGTTCACTACCTGTGGTTGAGCAGTCTTCTGTTCTCTGTAGCTGCTGTTGGATTTCCAGCCACTTGGAGGAGCAGTTACTGCTTTCAAATGTATTTCTGTCCACATAGCAACATAAATTTTAATATGGCTTTAGCTAGTTTAACTATGCTTTTCATCAACTCGCAAGTGAAGCATCTTGTAGCCAGCTGGTACAACGTGTCCTTTCTATGGTGAGGGGAAGATAAAGACGAGGTTTATTGAAGGTCAACAACCTCTTTATTTAAAACCATGCTACAGTATGACAACTATGTGTAGCATTATACTGTAAAAGGTAAAATGGCCTGTATTTGTATAGCGCTTTACTTAGTCTCCAAGGACCCCAAAGCGCTTTACACTACATTCAGTCATTCACCCATTTATACGGTGGTGATGGCAAGCTACATTGTAGCCAGTGGCGGTCCTAGCCTGTTTGGCGCCCTGGGCGAACACTCCCCCCCCCCCCACACACACACACACACACACACAGACAAAACATATTAAGGATTGTACATTAACATAAAGCTGTTGCACACACACACACATATGAAGAGAGAGAGAGTATGCATAGCATGCAAACGGCTACCAAACAGCCATCATAATTCGTCATACAATGGGAACAGGGCAAATCAGCAATTGACAATGACTAATTAATATTAAAATCTGTAACATAATGTATTATTTGATTTAATTGAGACTTTAAATCATCAAACTGTAAATTTTAAATTGTTATTGATCCCTTTATATTAGTCCTAAAGTGTATATTTATTTTCTTACTCTTCTTATATATATTGTTTGTTTACTTGCACTGCTGTAACTGGAGCCTCGCCTTTACTGGACTGTAGCGGAGATGACAATAAAGTTTACTTTGACTTCAGCAGCGAGCAGGTGCACCGAGGGCTCTCGCGCTCACTTTTCGTGTATAGAATTTCGGGAAAAAATCGGTGCAAATTATAAGTCTGTATTATACCGGCAACGGAAGGTTGCCGGTTCAAGTGAATAGCAAAGTGAATAGCAACGATGTTAACCCTACTAATGCCATAAGCACCTCCCAGCTTAATAATTGCATAGCTACTGCCTTATCCCATAGCTAGTGTAGCATTAGCTAAATTGGCTAATGTAGCTTCACCTAATGCTACTAACTCATTGTTTCACTATGCGGGTAAATTTATGCAAGTTTCCCAAAATATCTAAGTCTCATATCTTAATGAGATTCAAAATCAATATTTGGGTACGACCTCAAGTTTTATCCCTCCATAAGAGTTAACGTATTGCATAGTATTATGAATTAGCTGAGGTGACACGTAGCAGAAAGCCAGAACCACAGTGGGCACAAATCTGTCACTCAAAGCACCCACGCCTCTAATAATACATCATTTTAAGCAATAACAAAGTGTAAATGATGAGTTATTTAAAAAATAAAATCCTGTCCACATAGCCCATTTTTGACACCAATCAAAAATGAGAGAATTAGCTAAAGAGATCAGTTTTTATTTTTGCTTTAAAGTAGGCATTTAAAATAGAAGCTAGTGGAAAGAGAAGTGACCAGTAGATTTCATTGAGGTTGGTAGTAAATTGCAAGCCTGTCCTTTTTCCAGTGTCACTGCTGGAAACATGCGATCAAAGCTCGCTAACATTACTTGTCCTAAAAAAATATCTGATACTGATTGTTTTTATTATTGAGACATAAAACCTCAAAGCTAAGGTGTTACACGTGAGAAAGGATTTGGTTTTTTTTCTCTTTAATAGCAGATCACAGATAATCCTTATTTATAATAAATGAGCAGCAGGTGCACTTCAAAACATTATAACAGACCAGGGCCCTGTGCTTCGTACGTCGCTTACTACATCCAAGATCAAATGAAACATCCAAGACCAAATCATCGCGCTAACTCTGAGCTCGCTATTCCGGTTCCCCGAACACACCTGTTGTTGACGATTAGTATAGCTGGATGAAGTAATGTGAGATCACTGGGTGGCCCAACAGGGGCTACGCATCGATAGTAGAAACATTGATCGGCAACCCTTTGATTGGTCGGCGAAAATGTCGAAGGAGCGCGCTCGGTATTTTTCGGCAGCAGAGCAAGAACTCTTGAGTGAGGGATTTCAGGAGTTTCAGAGTTTAATTAAAACGCAAGGGAACACTGCAAAGGCTGCAAAAGCAAGGAGAGAGGGCTGGCAGAAAGTTGCTGACAAATCAAACTCGTAAGTAATTCAATAATAACAATAATAATGGAGTGGATTTATATAGCGCTTTTCAAGGCACCCAAAGCGCTTTACAATGCCACTATTCATTCACTCTCACATTCACACACTGGTGGAGGCAGCTACGGTT
Source organism: Diplotaxodon limnothrissa (assembly GCF_057381915.1). NCBI lineage: Eukaryota > Metazoa > Chordata > Actinopteri > Cichliformes > Cichlidae > Diplotaxodon > Diplotaxodon limnothrissa. The sequence continues at coordinate 8,821,063 of NC_140612.1, read as the reverse complement.
GTAGCCACAGCTGCCCTGGGGCAGACTGACAGAAGCCAGGCTGCCATATCGCGCCATCGGCCCCTCTGGCCAACACCAGTAGGCGGTAGGGTAGATTTATCATATCACACCATATTATCCAATATTATATTACATCATATTATATTATAATATGTTATATTATATCCCCTTTCACATTAGAGCCACAACAGGACCCACTAGAACATGGGAACAAGTAAAAGTGAAATATAAGAATATTCTACAGAATGGTAATATTTATCACTTATATTGCTTGTCGTCTCTTGGAAAGAGACCCTGGAATAATCTGTTTGTTTGTTCATAACAGCAACCAAGAAAAGGGCAGAGCAAAAAAAAAAAGACAGGTGGTGGTCCTGCACCCCCTCGTCAACAAGTTGGTTAAGTGAATAATACCCTCACGGGAAAATCGATATCTCTCTATGAGCACACTGTCGCGCTGAGCTAAAGGATCCTGTCTGTCCCGCAATATACGCTGAATTCTGAGGACTCTCCTTATCAATCTTGCACCTTCCGCAATGGGTTGCTCGCGTAAACGGACAGGATATGACTGCGACAGACTTCCCAAATCCACCTTCGCTTTTATAGCCGTGGTCTCTCATCTTGATTACACGAAGTAATTTACAATTACTACTCTGAAATATGAATTACATCTGTAATAATCACATACATGTAATAGAATGTTAATAGTACATTTCCCTTTTTTAGGGAATGACCTGTATGTATCTGTGTGAAATCAATAAAAGGATCAAGTGCTGCATTATCTTTAGTTACATTGATGTTATTTATTTATGGTGAAACAGTGGTAAAATATCGCTGTTGCTTTCGTATGAATGACGCGGGCATACCTGCGTGGCCGCGATCTAATCCTGTTTACATAAAGTAAACCTGCTCCCCAGCAGGTTTACGCTTACGGCTCTGTTGCTATGACAGCAAGTCCCGGATGGGCTTTGGGGAACCGAACGATCCAGGATCACGCAAAATCGTCAACAATCTCATCCAGCTAACTCACTTAGCGCGGTACGAAGCACAGGCCCCAGGTCAGCAACATCCGGCCAATGCTTTACAATAAAACATTAAGTAGACGCAGGACACTCTCAACACTCTGCTCTGTGACGCTTTCCTCACTTTAGGTTAATGACTTTCTCTTCAAATATATTGCACATTGTTCACCTGCTCAGAATCTTTGTGCAATAAATTACTTTTATGAAGAGGAATGTAGGTTCTTCAATTACCTTCCTTTGAAAGGAGGTTTCGGTGTGCATAAATAAGCGCGGAGCTGACAGTAGCAGACACCAAAAATACTCTAAGGGGTGAAGCACCTAATTTAGCAACTAAGAAACTGGAGAGCAAAAGCTAAAATCCATAAAGAGGAATCCAGCAACCTCGAGCGGAACTTTGACACGGTGATATTTTATCATCGAGGCAGCTCTTGACACAAACACACCTTCAGTAATAAAGTGTCACTAAAGGAAATGGGGAAGTGAGCCAAGGAAGTCACGAGGTCTGTCGTCTCAGGTTTTGAAGTGAATTCATTACGCACAAAGAGAGATGCTCGGCTGGATACAAATATTCAGATATTTTTAAATAGATTTATAATATGAATAACATCTTAATAAGCATAAAAGTTCAGCTAATGGCCATTAGGTTGGTATTCATCACTAGCATAATGCCAGCCTGCGGGATGTATGCTCAAAAAATGAAAACACTGCTGTGCCAGATGTGACTGTGAACACAAATAAATACAAATTGTACATTTTCTTACCTGTGACTCGAAAAATCATGGCTTAGGTTTGATCTTATGGAGTGCTCAGTGCTCATCTAACCAGTTAGTATCTCTTAAAACTGCATCTGAAACAATATCCACGTGACATGACGGCGTTATGCTGTTGTTGCAGCATTTCAATTTTGTCTCCCACATCTGCGTCTCCTCGTGTAGCCCTACTGTTGTTGCACCGTTCTGCCTGTTTTTGCTGATAGATTGTGCTTTTGAGCTGCTGAGCAGACTCTTTTAAGACAACAAGGTCAGCCCATTAGGCAGTGCTTCAGAGCGATGTTGAATGTGTCGAATGTGGGGATTATTGGGTGAGACTTTGCAGGCTGTGTACACTCACAGTGAGTTTAGCTCAAGGGGACTCCATGCAGATAAGAGCAGTTTTTATACACCAGAGTATAATAATAAGCTCCTGTGGGCTTAATAGAGAAAATTGTGTTTGGCAGGGGCTAAATCTTGATAACACTAAAATGTACTTAGTTTTGTTCTTTCTTTCTTTCTTTTTGTTGTTGTTATGAGTCGAGCCTGGCTTTTTGTTTAGCTGTTCATTGAGTGCTTAAATTTAATTATAACATTTCCTGTGGAGAGGCAAATGTTTGCCCTGGTTTTGTGTGTGGAGTTTTTCAGATTTTCAGAGCACTGTTCACTGTCTTATAATTGTCTTTGTAATTGATTTTGGGGGCATATGAGGTTCAATTAAAGCAAAAGAAAAGCTGCTCTGCGTGACTCCTGCGCAGGCTGTGTACTTTTGAGTGCTCACATATGCCTATATATCTATTTATATTTGAGTTAGTGCACATCATCTTCTCAAAGTGTGCTATACCGACTGAGTTGTCCTTCTGTGACACTGTGTCGTTTCACTTGAACGCCTGATCGGTCCATCTCTCCAGGCAGTATGACGTCTTCCTCCCCAGGAGGGCTTTTAGCGTGCGTTAGTCGTGTGTGCGCGTGTGCGCGTCAGCGTGTTATTTTGCTGTGCTTCCTTAACTGTGAGTATGACACACCCAGCTGTACCTTCTGGCTTTCTTTGAGATACACATAGGAACACACTTGTGTGTCTTTGTGAGGACTCTTAGAACCTGGTATCACCATGTTTGTCCCCAGGACTGTCAGTGGAGCTGTTTTTGTGACATAATAGCTTCCTGGTTGATTTTTTTTTTTTTTTAAATCATTAGTGTTTTAAAACTAAAAAAACATTCCTGTTAAGCCTTCCAGTGCCCATCCTGGTCTTCATTAATACTTCAATTTAGATTCTAAAGTTTCTTTGGTCTAATGTTAATATTTGTTTTTATTTCATAGGTTACACCTTGTGGATGCAGACAGACAAATATCCTTTTGACTGACCTATTCTATTTCTTGTATAGATTTAACTTATGGGTTTTCCATAAAAGAACAGATTTATTTTTTTTGTCTAAACCAGCAGTCCCCAACCCTTTTTTGCGCGACGGACCAGTTAATGTCTGATAATATTTTCACGGACCGGCCTTTAAGGTGTCACGGATAAATACAACAAAATAAAACAAGTGCCAGTAACAAAAAAAAGAAGATTTATTCATAACACATGGGAAAAAACCCAGGGAAACTGAGTTAACGATAAAAATGATAAAAACCAATAAAAACACTGAAAACCATAAATTTCACACCCGAGCCTCAACTCTCGCGATCCAGTACCAAACGAATCATGGACTGGTACCGGTCCGTGGCCCGGAAGTTGGGGACCACTGATCTAATCCAAAGAACAACTGAGAAAAAAACCCTCTACTAAGTCCAAAATATAAATCTACAAGAATAATTCTACATTTATTATTCAGCACAGAATAAAAACCTGTCGTATGGCTAAAATCCTGTCTTTGACCCATTGATGGTACAGAATAATATACAAATGAAGCCATCATAGATGCACATTATGTCGGACTTCATTATGTCTGCCTGTAGTTTGCCTCAGACAAAACACTTTTGTTGATGAGTTTTGTCAAACATTTGGGTCGTTCTGCATTTCAGAAAGGAGGATTATTCAGGGTATGCTCATAAGCTAACAACTTGTGACAGTAAGTTGTTAGTTTCACAGAAAGCGCTGCACTTCACTGAGATGGTACTCTTGAGGTTTCATAACTGGACTTCACATGGCTGACGTCATTGTAGCTACCTCCATCTTTTATACCATCTGAGTCATTCATCCGGTACGACCACAGCAGTCTTTAAGGAGACTTTGATTTGCAAGTCCACGAAATCAGAACAACGTGATTGGGCAGCTGTGCTGATGGTGTGTGAGCCCAGTCCCCAAATGGCGCTCAAAGGTATGGTTGGTTTCATGTGCAATTTACAGAAGTTGCCTGGTGCAGTCCATTCATTTCAAAATCAAGCGCAAAAAAACATCCTCTTTTTTGGCATTAAATATCAGCGCAGTTGATATTAAATTGTGTGACGTGAATGTTAGTAAATTAGTTTGTGCGCTTGATTTAAATAGTCCCCTCCCTATTTTGGGCTTTAAGAAAGGAGCTCCCAGAAATACATATGTAACTGGGGCAGCTGCCTAAATTTCAAGGATCTCCACCTCTTACATGCAGTCTTGTAAATCTAGACCCTAGTGAGGTAAACACATCGATACAACCCCCTTGGCCCCTTACCAAAACAATTACCAACTCTCAAAACTGCCCTTTGAAGTTGAGACATGTGTGCCATCAGTGCTATAGGGAGGTGCCACATATATGTGCGCACACTGCCATGTGAATCGGGACTAACTGCAGTCTTTGGGCAGTAGGACACACTATGCCAATTAGCAGAAGATGAACTAACCACACTTCCCATTTGACCACTGGTACGCACACATAAAGAAAGAGAGGGAAAGAAAAGGTTGCAAAACAGGGAAATTACTTCTAATCCGGGGGCCTGTGATGAAAATACTTTTAACTTCTCCCTCGTGGGCCACAACAAGGATTTAACAACCTCTTTGACTGCTACTATATCGCACAGATTTACCTGCTGTTTCCTCTGCTGTAAAATGGCTTTTGCTTTCGTTCAGCGGTGTACAGGGCTGGTTGAAGAGCTGCACCACTGCGGGGGAGGAAGGCACACTGCGATCACAACCTCCAATATGTCAAAAGTAATTAGGCTGTTCGGCGAGTATACCCTATTATGTGCAGAGAGGTGTGTGCTGTTAATTAGACTGATGAGGAGATTCTCTAATAAGCCCAGCATAGACCATCAAACACATGTCTCGTTTTGTTCTGATTAGACTTCTTTTCTCATTGAAACTGGGAATTCGCAAAGCATGTTTGCTAATGCACTGCAGTTTATTAAGTGGTTTTGTGCAAATATATGAATGATTAGTGAAGTATTGATCGGTCTGTTGAAAGAAGTTTAATAGGCAAATATTGTGGTATTTGATAGTTAATAGAGGCCACATAATTATAGCTTCCTTGCTGTTCCTTGTCAGACTTAACAGGATGTTAAATATGTTTTGGTTTTTCGACTGTTGACGGACAAAACAAGTCATCATGGGATGAACTGTCGAGATTTAATTTGAATGTTGCACCAATCTAAAGTGATTCGCTCTATATTTACATGCATGCTTATCTTCAAGCACTGCTTTGTAATCATTTTGCAGTGAGCAAGACAAAATGGCATAAAATGATGAATTGCAGGGACCCACAGGTGTTTCTGGGTGCAAAAGTACAATCAATTTTTCAATAAATGCATTTGCCAATGAAGTCTGTGGGTAGAATGCTAACCTTTCCTGTGAGTGTGCCACTAAAACCTTCCTTTAAAGCAGGTTGGTGGTAAGTGTGGTGCCAATGCAGTGCCACCGTATTCAATTCTTAAAGCAAAGCCTTGAATAAGGTCCCTTGTCTCTTCTGTCATTATTGTGGATTTGTCTCATTGTGTCTTTTTTTTTCTTCTTTTCAGTTTTTTTCCCACCTAAACTTCAAAGTTTCTTGCAGGTAAAAATATGCATGGTAGAAATAAACTGCTGTAGATCACTCTTTGAAAATCTTTGTTGACAGCGTGCCACTAAACGCACCGAAGCTACAAATTAGACAGTGACACTTGTCGTCGTTTAAATGAGCTTTGGTCCAAGAATTTGATAGTCGGCTACATTTTTCGCGTGACAAGCGTTTCATTTCCCAAAACGACCTTCTCTCCCAAGGGAGAGAGCTGAAAAAGGGGGTTCTGCTTTAATTAGGCTAGCTCGCTCGCAAAACATAAAAAAACAACAAAAAGAGTGGAGTAGTGGAGGGATGAAAGATGGAGAGCTAGAATGCAGGAGAGGATGAAGGTGCGGAAAGTGTGAGGAGGAGGAGAGCAGATAATGAGAGGCAGGGTGACAGTATGAAAGAGTGCAAGAGGAAGAGAGCGTGTCAAGAATCAAGGGGGGGTTGTTTGCCTGCGGCCGCCTCATGGTGTGATGTCGCTGAATCTTCTCACCGTGTTTTATTACAAGGGGCTCGGTGTTGGGGTCGGTCTTGTCAGCATGTCAGCTAGCTTATGTTGGCTCGTGCGTCTCGGCGTGTCCGCTCGCACCGTGTCAACGTTCATTTTTGCATGCAGTGGCTGAGTTCATGCCACGAGTGACACAGGAGATAAGAAGGAACCCAACTTACCTACATAACGGCGGGGTGGGGCTCGGCGGTTTCTCTTGTTCCACTTCCTCTGAGAGCAACACGGAGCACCTTTAATGATTTGAATAAGTCTACCCCCCAGTTTGCTGCGGTCATGGTCAACTATATTTCCTGTAACAAGCGTTAGTTACCAGGAAAGTGGAGTGGCATAAAAATTTCAGGCATGCTTTCCATTACACTGGTTTGCTGCAGACTTTACACGAGGGTCAGTTTGTCATCAGCTTTAAGATCCTTTATTTTAAATACTATTTTTCCTTCGTTCTTTATGTTGCTTTCTATTTACAGTATTGCAGTAACATTATTTGTTGACATGCTAAATATTTAATGAAATATATCTGTCATTCTCCAATTTCACAGCTCGCCAGGCTTTGCATTCATGCGACAGGGCAATACATAAAACTGATTCTTAGAGCTGCTCACATAGCCATTTTTCACCATTAACACAGTGGGATCTATAGCATGAAGACGTATTATGACCTGTTTAACAGCGAGCGTTGCCATCTGGGCTTTGCTGTCGTGTAGCTTTGCTTACGGCGACTCTCGCGCTGTAATTCTTGGGTTTCTTTGTTGCAATGTGAGAAGGTACGGTCAGCGTTGTGAAGTGTGTTACTGTGTCGGTGTGTCACCCAGCAGTGATTTAATCGGCGTGCCAGGAAAAAAAATGGAGGTTAGAGCTGATGGTGTAGTTTCAGTGGGACGCATGAAGTCATTAGTAACATCCAGATCAGCTGAACGCTACTTCCATACATTCGCCTAATGAAGTCGTTTATTTGATTGCTGTTGCCGCTGCTGACTTATTACACCTGTATGCAATTATTCTTTAATATATGCTAACTGCCAATTTGAGGCAGCAACATGTTAAATTGATGCAATCATTTATTTCTGAAAAGGAATTACAGTTTTAAAAAATGCGCATAAAATCACCAGATATGCATACAACAGTGTGTGTGTGTGTGTGTGTGTGTGTGTGTGTGTGTGTGTGTGTGTGTGTGTGTGCGCGCGCGCGCGCGGGTTTCTTTGCATTTTCTTTTTTTTAGCAGGAAATTAAATCACTGGTGAATCAAAGAACATGGTTACAGGGATGCAAAAGTCATATGAAAGTGTGGTATTGTCAGAGAGAAGCAGAAAGAAGTCCTGCTTATTGATTTACACCAATGCTCTTAATGACTGCATAGCACACCCACAAAAGTCAAAATAAATAGCTTCCATGGCTTCCTGGATATCTTCTAATGCTGTTGATGAATATTTTTTTGCCTCTTATTCAAAAAAAGCTCTTACAAATCTGCCTTTCTAAAAAATATTATTATTATTATTATTATTTATTAGATTTTAAGGTTTTCAAATGCAAAATCCTTCGAGGCAAATCTTGCCACTTTTCCATCTTGGCAACAGCTCTGGGCTCTTCTGTCAGGCCATTATTTTTTCTGCCAAGCATGTAGTTGCGTCAGAGCAAGAACACAACTGGACATGTTTGCTCTTATAAAGAGGACCAGCAGATTTTGTTTTACACTAGTCCTGGGTTATGTGTTTGGTGTTACCCAAAGATTTCCCCCTCAGGATTCTTTCAATGACAAGTCTTTCTGGTTATATTTTAAAATTTTGTTTTCTTTTATTTTCTTGAATAGTCAGGCCCCATCTTATCTTAAAGACCTTGTAATGTCACATCTCACCAGTAGAGCACTTTTGTCATGGGCTGCTGGATTACTTGTTTTCTAGAGTATTTACAAGTAGAATGGGAGGCAGAGCCTTTGGCTTTCAGGGCCTCTCCTGTGGAAACAGCTTTCAGTTTGGATTCAGGATTAAGATTCGGTTTAAAACATTCCTTTTTAATAAAGCTTATAGTTAGGGCTTGATCTGGTGACCCAGATCCCTCCCTTAGTCATCATGCTGAAATAGGCCTAGGCTGCTTTGGGTTCCCATGTTCCACTGAATGTTTCTTCTTCAATTACTTCTTTTTATACTTTCTACCTCTGTACACACCACTCTGTATTTAATCATTAGTTATTATTAATCTCTGGTTCCTTCTCATAGTGTGTCTTTAGTCCTGATTCCTCCCATCACATCCAACTAGTTGCAGCAGATGGTTACCCCTCCCTGAGCCTTGTTCTGCTGTAGGTTACTTCCTGTTAAAAGGGATTTTTTCCTTCCCACTGTCACCGAGTGCTTGCTCATAGGGTGTCATCTGATTTTGGGGGTTTATTTGTATTGAGGTGACGATTGTTGTGATTTGGTGCCTTACAAATACAAGTGAATTGAGTTGAATATATCTGCTAACTTCATTGTGTCCTTAATTATATTCTACTAACAGTTCTAGTTCTGGTGCATTTGCCTAATTCAGTGGTTAACTCTGAATTTCAATCTACAACTAGAAAATTAAAGAAAACACAAAAGTCCAATTTCCCATTCGGGACTTGGGAATGGTTTCATTTTCAGTGACAGTTATATTATATGTTATCCAGCTGCTACATCAATCAAATCTTTCTTCTGTCATTCATGACTTAATAAAGCTTCAGACAGCGACTGTCGTTGTAATCATAAATGTGAAATATTAGATATGCTGCCTTTTCCATGATAGAATTACATTTCCACATACTGTCAAAGCTAAATAATGCAATATGGGATAAAGTCATTTGTGTACATAATGAACACTGAGTAATGAGGGTGTGTTCTTCCTTGGCACTGCCTAATGTGATTAGGCAGGCTATCTGCTTTGAACATAACTGTTTTCTGTTACGCAGAGGTTCGAATAAAACCTGGATTAACCGGATTACCTTCATCATTATGTCCTGTCATTGTGGCTTGTGTTCAAACTAGATTAACATACCCAGGGGTCGTTTGTTTTTTGTTGTTGTTGTTTTTTGCGCCTCTTTATCTCTTTATCACAGGTGCACAGAACAGACAGAGCATTGCAGAAATGGTCAGAAGTAGGGCTTTATGAATATGAATATGAATGGTACATATCACAAAGCAGTGCTGAAAGTTGTCATCTGAGCTGACTATACCTGTCCTTCTGGTGCAGCCTCCTCTTTTCAGCTCTTTCTCTCTCTCTCTGTCTCTTTTTGTCTGACAGAGACAGTGATGGATACAAGGACGGCGACAGCTGAGCTTGGCTGGATATCGTTCCCTGCCAATGGAGTAAGAACAATGTGCAAAGGTGTACTCTGTGTGTGTGTGTGTGTGTGTGTGTGTGTGTGTGTGTGTGTGTGTGTGTGTGTGTGTGTGTGTGTCCGTGCGCCCTTGGGAAAAAACTGTTTGAGTACACTTTACAGTGGTCCAGTAATGAGTCTGTCAAATTCCTAATTACAGTAGCAAGGTGACACCAATTAACCACTACTGATGTAAATAGAATGCATTCCAAAAGATCAGTGAGGTGCATCACATGGGAGTCCGCAGCAGCCGAATAGAATAGAATAGAATAGAATAGAATGGGTTTTTCCATCTAAATTGAGCTCCTTGGCTGTTTAAATTCTGGCTTGGCGACTGGCCGGTCACAGTGGTCTGCTGTGTGCGTTTGAGGTGAGTGACTCTAATTGTGATGAATGGTTTACCCATGTAGCACAGAACAAGGTAGAGGAGAAAAAAAGAGAAGGAGACAAAATGGGAGGGAGGGATAAAGTTTAATTTGTGTCAGGTTTTGGTAAACCCATTCATCATTTTGGCCTCTCCTCTCCCCTCTCCCTCTGCTTCCTCCCCTCTCCTACTACTTGGCCCTTCTTCTCACACGCACACATCGCCCAGTGGGAGGAGGTGAGCGGTTACGATGAGAACCTGAACACCATCAGGACGTACCAGGTGTGTAACGTGTTTGAGCCCAGCCAGAACAACTGGCTCCTCACCACTTACATCGACCGGCGCGCGGCGCAACGCATCTACGTGGAGATCCGCTTCACTGTGCGCGACTGTGCCTCCATACCGAGTGTCCTGGGCTCCTGCAAAGAGACGTTCAACCTCTACTACCTAGAGACCGACAGGACTGTTTCAGACGGCATCAAAGGGGTGGAGTACTGGGCCAACGCACCCTTCCTAAAGGTAAACACTTTAGGTAAAAAGAGGGGAGAGGGAGTAAAGATATAGTGTTATTTACAGATTTTTAAAAAGCAACAAAAACCCTATACAGTGGGGCAAAAAAGTATTTAGTCAGCCACCGATTGTGCAAGTTCCCCCACCTAAAATGATGACAGAGGTCAGTAATTTGCACCAGAGCTACACTTCAACTGTGAGAGACAGAATGTGGAAAAAATATCCATGAATCCACATGGTAGGATTTGTAAAGAATTTATTCGTAAATCAGGGTGGAAAATAAGTATTTGGTCAATAACAAAAATACAACTCAATACTTTGTAACATAACCTTTGTTGGCAATAACAGAGGTCAAACATTTACTATAGGTCTTTACCAGGTTTGCACACACAGTAGCTGGTATTTTGGTCCATTCCTCCATGCAGATCTTCTCGAGAGCAGTGATGTTTTGGGGCTGTCGCCGAGCAACACGGACTTTCAACTCCCGCCACAGATTTTCTATGGGGTTGAGGTCTGGAGACTGGCTAGGCCACTCCAGGACTTTCAAATGCTTCTTACGGAGCCACTCCTTTGTTGCCCGGGCGGTGTGTTTTGGATCATTGTCATGTTGGAAGACCCAGCCGCGTTTCATCTTCAAAGTTCTCACTGATGGAAGGAGGTTTTGGCTCAAAATCTCACGATACATGGCCCCATTCATTCTGTCCTTAACACGGATCAGTCGTCCTGTCCCCTTGGCAGAAAAACAGCCCCATAGCATGATGTTTCCACCCCCATGCTTCACAGTAGGTATGGTGTTCTTGGGATGCAACTCAGTATTCTTCTTCCTCCAAACACGACGAGTTGAGTTTATACCAAAAAGTTCTACTTTGGTTTCATCTGACCACATGACATTCTCCCAATCCTCTGCTGTATCATCCATGTGCTCTCTGGCAAACTTCAGACGGGCCTGGACATGCACTGGCTTCAGCAGCGGAACACGTCTGGCACTGCGGGATTTGATTCCCTGCCGTTGTAGTGTGTTACTGATGGTGACCTTTGTTACTTTGGTCCCAGCTCTCTGCAGGTCATTCACCAGGTCCCCCCATGTGGTTCTGGGATCTTTGCTCACCGTTCTCATGATCATTTTGACCCCACGGGATGAGATCTTGCGTGGAGCCCCAGATCGAGGGAGATTATCAGTGGTCTTGTATGTCTTCCATTTTCTGATGATTGCTCCCACAGTTGATTTTTTCACACCAAGCTGCTTGCCTATTGTAGATTCACTCTTCCCAGTCTGGTGCAGGTCTACAATACTTTTCCTGGTGTCCTTCGAAAGCTCTTTGGTCTTGGCCATGGCGGAGTTTGGAGTCTGACTGTTTGAGGCTGTGGACAGGTGTCTTTTATACAGATGATGAGTTCAAACAGGTGCCATTCATACAGGTAACGAGTGGGGGACAGAAAAGCTTCTTACAGAAGACGTTACAGGTCTGTGAGAGCCAGAGATTCTCCTTGTTTGAGGTGACCAAATACTTATTTTCCACCCTGATTTACGAATAAATTCTTTACAAATCCTACCATGTGGATTCATGGATTTTTTTTTTCACATTCTGTCTCTCACAGTTGAAGTGTACCTCTGGTGCAAATTACTGACCTCTGTCATCATTTTAAGTGGGGGAACTTGCACAATCGGTGGCTGACTAAATACTTTTTTGCCCCACTGTATACCTATCATTGCCTCTTGCATATCTGGAAAGCTTCTCACTGTGGAAGTTCCATTGTGTCCACTTGCACCCATCCAAGTGGAAATTCTCTTGTGTGTCAAAATGGTGACCACTGGACATCATTTTCGTTTTGAGGAAGTGAACAAACTGACAGGAATTTTGCTATGTGCAACAACGCAAAGACGGCATACCCAACACCTTGGGGCTTGAACGTTGTGGTCTTATCAACTAAAACTGCTGGTTCTTAGCTGGAGACCAAGCAGATTCCAGAAAGTGTTAAATTACACCTTCCTTGTATGTCAGTTCAAAAGAATGAAATCCAAACATTGAACCAGTCCAAAATTGATCAGTAAGTAAGTAAAACTGCAACAAAGGCTAAAAGTATTGTAGCCTGAAGCCTTAACCTCCACTCGCTATTAGAATTTAACCCGTATTGACTGAATGTGTTTGTGCTTGTTGAGATTCATAAGTCACCTCTCTACTTAAATGTCATGCTCATGCTCTCATGCATTTGCAATTTCACAGAGACGTTTAATTTTGCCTGGCCACTGTGGAGGTTTATCGGGGGGAAAGATACAATAACAGCATTTCATAGCATTTGGGCATTAGCGTGTTTACCTGATAGGTAGAAAATCTAAATCAATAAAGAAAACCTTTGTTAAAAATGTATCTTTTTTTCCTTCTTTTTCTCTCTGTCAGGTGGACACCATTGCAGCAGATGAGAGTTTCTCCCAGGTTGATTTTGGGGGCAGGCTGATGAAAGTGAACACAGAAGTGAGAAGTTTTGGGCCTCTGTCCAAAGGCAGAGGTTTCCATTTGGCTTTCCAGGACTTAGGCGCTTGCATGTCGCTTCTGGCCGTCAGGGTATTCTACAAGAAATGCCCCAGCATCGTGCAGAACTTTGCTTTCTTCCCAGAGGTATGAAACAGAGCTAATTGAAATCGGTGGTGATTTTTACGAGAGCTTGGCACAGCCATCGGATGGATATTTAAATGGAATTTTTTAATGATTCTTATTTTGTGCAGACGCTGACCGGAGCAGAGTCCACCTCATTAGTCATCGCCAGAGGAAGCTGCATCCCCAACGCCGAGGAAGTAGACGTGCCCATAAAGCTCTACTGTAATGGAGACGGAGAGTGGATGGTACCCATAGGCAGCTGCAGCTGCAAGGCGGGTTATGAACCTGACAATGGCAATGTGTGCCGAGGTAAATCTGTACATTAACGAGGCCGTGCTAGTTCAAACTGAGCTCGTAAAAAATGAAGATGAAATGAGAACATCAGCAAATACTGCACCGCATCAGTGCATATCAGAGGTGCTGCTGTGTGGACTGAACTGATAATCTGTTCTCAGATCTCTGCTGATGACCTTGCTACAGCAAACACTTAAACACGCTGCACATGACTTTCTTGTTATTTTGTAGCAAAAGCTAACAATCCAGTATGACAGCAAATCAATAACCAACAAACACGCGTCTAATATTGAGCCCCAGCAAACATGCTACTGCGGCAATCAATATCTCATAGCATACGTCGACCTCCAACATGGAAATTATTTAAACAGAGGAAATACTATTTTAATCAAAAACATTTCAGCTTTCTTTGTTTATATGTCCCAAATATATGATTTTTTAAATAAATGGAACTGTATATTTGCTGAGTAAATTCTGGAGGAAATGCAAGTGCTTTATTAGCTCCAGGAGGGAAAAAAAGTGTGTCAGTTTTGGCAGAGTTAACTGAATAATTTCATGCGTGTATATATTTTATGCCCAACCGGGCAGCGCATGATGTTCCATATGTTAATGCTTCTAGAGGCAGACTCGGGTGAACGTGGTGCAGAAATAGCTCCTCTTTCCTCTGTGTTCCAAATATCTCTCTCTCCTTTCCATCCTTTTTATATCTGGCCTTGTTCCCCATTTCCTCTCCGAAGTAGTACCCATCATTTCTTATTCTCCCTGGAGAGTCTCATTCATTTTATGTGTGTGTTTGTGCGTGCATGTGCGTGTATATGTGGTGACTTAGTGAGTGTGTGGTGGGCGTGTGATGTATGTACATATGGTGAAATGATAAGTGAGGCCGCTTCAGCCCATGTTAATTAGTTTAGCGTGTTCTAGTCAGATTAGTCGAGCGCAAATTGGTGGCGAACTGTCACACAGTGTTGGAGAGATAGAAGGGCGTGAGGAAGAATGACGAGAAGGAACAAGTGAAAGGAAAAGAAGAAGCAAAGATAAAGAAAATTAGGGAAAAACCTCTGGAGAGATGAACTGCAAAGTAAGTTTTTTTTGTTTTTTTTTTAAAGAGAACAAACCAAGGACATAAAGGTTAAAACTGTGAGATAAAACAGATAGAGAGCCTAAAGACTGAATAGTTTTTCTTCCTGCCTCTGGTAAAATGCATGCAAGTACATGGACTGAAATGTCAGCTTAGCCTTTGTTGTCACTCTCTCTTTTTAACAGAAAAACTTGCAGCTTTTGAAAGGGGTAAACTCGTCCTGATTCAAAGAAGATAGTGAATACGTCTGACAGTGTTACAGCTCTATAGAAAAACCACTGCTAAAGGACTAAATTACCAGGTTTACAAGATGTTGGCTATATATAAAAAAAAATCCTACGGTGTTTAGCCTTACAATAATATTAGCCTCGCCCTATTGCAGCGTACGCTTGCTATAACCAAAGAATGTTCTCATGAGTTCTTATTACTCCTTTATCTGTGTCTATTTAGAGTAATCGTGATAATAGAAGTTCAAACTTGAGCCCAATACCCAGGAAAATAATAATGTTTCAGTTCAATGAAAGTAAAAAGACTAAATTATAAGGCTCATTTATTTATTTTTGAATGATAATAATAATAATACTGTATTCAGCTACAGGGCTCTCAAAATTTCAAAATCCCTGGTAGCCCTTCGGGCAGGGACTCTTCAGTTTTTGGTAGCCCAAAATAAATGTAAGTAGCCCGAATAAAAAATAGAGCAATTTTTGATTGATGTTTTGTTTCCTTTACAATATTATACATTAATGTATAATATTGTAAAGGAAACAAAACATTAATCAAAAAATTGTTGAAACACAAATTACAACATTGTATAAAAATTACAATCATCAACTCAAATACTTGGTTCTAATTGAACAGAAATTTCTATGAACTTGTAAGAACTGTGTAGGACATGAATCCGTCTGTGTCAGATCCTGAATTTGAAATTTCCACTGAAGTCACGGGTAAGAGACAAGTGGAACCAAGATCGAGGCCATTTGCTTTTTGAACCTTGCAAAGACTGCTACATTGTGCCAGTGGTAGTTCACTCTTTGCAACATAGTACGCTGTTCTAAACAGATTTTCAGGTTTATTTTTAGTATGTTATTTGCAATTGGTGTTTGTTCTGGGAAAGATATTGCAGACTGAGCAATAATGCATTTCTTGCATTTCTCATGGGTTCTAATGGGGGCCTTTCTTAAAATGACTGGTCCCAGTAACAAAGGCGCTTGTCGACTCAGAAATCGAGAGAAAACCAACAACACACCCGGCAGAACATTATGTTATTTACACGGGTGCACATAAGTGGTCCGCATGTGCGCATTCGCTGTCAAAATAAAAGACGCGCACCAGATAAGAAGTTGCAACGCGCGTTTGCATCCATATAAAAAGCACTGTTGTTGTCCGCTAGAGTGGGATTTTCACGGCACATTCCACACCACATCTCTGTGCATTCATCATTTGTTTGAAGCCAGCTCACCTCCTGCAACCACTTTTCCGAGAATACGCGCTTCTTTTGTGGTTCGGACTCCTTCTGACATTTCTTTGGAGGTAGAGGAACACCAAAGTAATTGCTTAAAGGAGCTTCTTCGACATCTTTAAGAGTTCTAAACAAATGTCTGTCCTCCTCCAGAAAATCTTATGTACGCAAACACGCGTTGCAACTTCATATCTTGTGCGCGGTTTTTTGGGGGTTTTTTGACAGCGAATGCGCACCTGCGGACCACTTATGTGCAGCCCTGGTTATTTAGCTCGTCATATTGCAGCCACAGAAATTCTTTTGTCCATGAAACCATAAAGCTGCACTTTCTTTTTGCCTTATAGTCTGATTTGTCATAACTTCTCCGTTTTGTGGTAAGCTTTTCATTGGCTGTCACTTCTTCACCCTGACCTGTCTTATTTGGCTCAGCAGAACTAAAATATATATCCTGCTGCTTTTACACACGCACTCACATAATGGTCAGCGATTCTCTGCGCGATCAACCTCTCACATGTTTAAGCTGCGGGAGATTTCACTTGTCATGTTTGCATAGTAAGCTAACGATTGATAAGACGATGTCAGAGGAATTGGTGCACAAATTATCATCACTCACCAATCAGTGCTGTCGCTCTCTATACACAGTTCGCACGATTGCAAAGTGAAAGCAAAAAACAAGCGCAAATTCAAACGCAATTACAATATGTCACATATTGACAGTGGCTCACCGATGCCAATGACATAATTACCCAGCTACATTTCCGAAAGAATGCAAAAGCATTGACATATATTTTTCCTTCCTACAATAGCCCGACGGGCAGGGAAGAGATAGATTTTGGTAGCCCGACTGGAAAAATCGCTAGCCCCGGGACGTCGGGCTAGCGATTTTGCGAGCCCTGAGCTACAACTGTTTCTGTGCTTCTGGTGGCTTGGCACCATATTTAAAATGCTGATCACTTATTGGTAAGATAGGCTGTCACTGTTTCTGCCTTGTTGCTTCTAAGAGAGACCTTTCATATTTTTAGACACAGATAATTATGGAAGCCCGTTTCTGCCACAAAAAAAGAAAAAAAAGTATCCATAACTCGAAATTTTGAGCCATTTTCTCGAAATTTTGACGTATTAACTCGAAATTTCGACTTAAGTCTAAATTTCGAGAAAAGTAGCTCAGTAATCTACGTGAATGACGTAATTTCCTAGTTACCCGGAAGCTGAAGCCCTCAGCTACAAATGCTACAGCTAAGCTACCAGTATTACAGCCAGTCATGAATGCACAAATTGCTGATTATTTTCAGTGTGGTTTCACAAATGATGAAATCCTCGTGTTATTAGCTGAATCACATGATGTTACTATCAGCAAACGTACTCTCGAAAGCGCCAATTTGTTGCGACCCTGTTTTGAGTGCGCATTCCACGTACATTACTGATTGGCAGAGCTAACTAAAAATTTCAAGTTACTTTTCTCAAAATTTCAAGTTAATAAATCGAATTTTCAAGAAAATACGTCAAAATTTCGAGTTAATAAGTTGAAATTTTTTTGAAAGTACGTCAAAACTTTGAGTTATAGATGCTTTTTCTTTTAGTGGCGGAAACGGGCTTCCACAGATAATTGTGTTTTCCTGTTAAATTAAAAATCTCTAACAATGGTACAGACTTATAGACTGATAAGTTTTGTTGCCCAGCTTCAACATTAAGGTTATCGTGTTAGTAGCAGCTACCTGATGCATTAAGAATAACTTATCAGACAGCTAATTTGAATAAGTAATAGTTAAACAGCTCATGTTGCCATGTGCACCAGCCAGATTAGTGTTCGTGGTAACTGTTTGATATTTGAATGTTGTTTAAAAAGAAGCTTTATTTACTTCACAAAAGTCTTCATATAGACAAAGCTGTCCGTATTTATGATGCATCTGATAAAATAAAATTGCATCAATTAGCATCCAAGTATCATTTTTTTGCCAACTCTACCTTAAAAAACGAAAACAAAACATTCTGACATTTTCAGAATTTTGGTTTTGAAAGGTTTGGTAAGTATCAGTTCTGGTGACCTCCATATAGTCCTATGACTGTTAAGATAACATAGGCCAGACAAAAAAGTCTAGAAAACAGGAATGCTCCAAAACACTAGCTCGTAGTGGTTTTAGCTATTTAAAAAAAAAACGTCTGTTTCTATTTTTGAACATGGGCTATCTGTTCCTAAGACACTGTTGTTTTAGTGATTAGAAGTTGCTTCTAGAAGTTTCATTATTAACACTTATCAATGTTTGTCATATATGGATTTCAAATTAAAACTTTTTAAGCCTTCATTGTGAGTAGTGTGACTATACAGTATGTTCTTATAGCAGTTCGTGAAATAGTCAATTCAGTTTGATTAGGTTTTATTTATATAGCACCAAATTACAGCAGCAGTCACCCTATGGCAGGTGTAAAGACCCCCGAATAATTGAAATAAGAAAACGCCAACATCCAAATGATCCCCTTGTGCGCAAGCACTTGGAATCATTGGGAAGAAAAAACTCCCTTATGACAGGAAGAAACCTCCGGCAGAACCAGGCTCAGTGAGGTCGTGACCGGTTGGGAGGGAGGAGTCACAACCTTTAGTCTACTGATTTGTGTTCCTGAACATTAACATGATTTCCTGAGCATGACTTTTGATCAGTCTGCTCTCATATGTTCTTATTCATGTATACAAAGTGAATACTGTCAACTTGTAAAGCGCAACAAAAAGTCTGCATTTGGAGCTTGAAAATAACACCCAAGTTTGAGACACATCACTTGTAAATACACAAGAATATGTTGTTTGGTTAAGTGTAGGCATTTATCTCAGTCAGGTGTAGGCACTGAAATGGATTTTTCTAGGGTTCGGGGTTAGGTTAAGAAAAAGATCAGGGTTTGGTTCAAAATACAACATGTGCCATTTCTTCTAAAGCTTTGTTTTCTTCTTTGCCACAATGATGCCTCCCTGCTTTCTCTTAGCAAAATATAAGCTGCTGTGACAAAATATACTTCCTACCAAAATACTCTATTTACAAATTCGTGCTCGCTGACACAAAAAAACGTGGCAGTTTGTGTCCGTGAACACGGGAAAATAAATAGCTTCTTCATAAGCAGTTGATTTGAGCTTTTGTTTTTGTTGACTGAGATGTAATACACAGTACTGTATATCACATATCCTCACTAGACAGGGTGACTGGACGTTCCCGGAGTCATTGGTTAGTTGTTGTTCTGAGACAGTCCTCATTCAAAGGACCAAGTCATTTGTAATTCTTATTGTATAATGATGGTTTGAGTACACAAACCAAAGGCAGACTTGAGGGACGTGGCTTAACACTCTCTGTCAAGGCTTTTTGAGCTTAAGCAGTGATTTAAAGTGTCGTGGGACAGAGCATGTCCTGTCTGTCTTCCTCAAGCTGGCATCTTTTTGGTGTGCTTTTCTGCCAATCAGCTGATAACAACTTGGCAGGAAGCTGGACTCACTATTAGAACAGATGGTCATCTTTTTGTGTGTGTTTTTGTGCGTGTGTGTAAGGCCACAGAGATGGTGTTTATTTTGCACCAAATCAGCATATTGTGCAAACCATAAGGCAAAATTGGCTCAGCATCAAAGTACATCAAAGTGCGTGTGTGTTTGAGTGCGCGTGTCTCTTTTAAGTCAATATTCAAGAGCCATGCTTGAAATTCACCACACTACAGATGTATGCACTACCAATGAATACACACAAACATCCCCTGCTGTGAACTTTAACAATGCCCTGAGCTTTTCAAACCCAGGGGCTTTTAAAACACTCGCACAAGCACGCACATACTCATGCAAGTTTTTAATAATTGATCAGTGAGCCTGTTTGCCAGCTTTAGACAATTGCCATCCACGTGGTCACTGTGTGACTCCACACAGCTGGCAAAGGGCACAGGTGGAAAAAAGAGAGGAGCAATCTCTTGCTCTTTGTCCGCTTTTAACACTTCATCTCCGTGTTGCTCCGACCTTTACTCCTGTCTCTAGAATGTTCTGTTTTCCTATTCCACTTTATTTCAGATTTCTTCCTTATGTAGGAAGAATTTTCTGCACGATTTGAATTCATTTTTTTGCTCTAAATCTCATATCCTAGTAATCACACACATCACATAGTTTATGTAATCAAATGGAAAGTACTTTTTTTACATTTAAATTAAATCATCAAAAATAAAATGTAGTCATTCATATGTGAATATTTTTATATATTTACAACAAATCTGGGCATGTTTGCCTAAGAATGTAAACATAAATATATCAATATATAAATCAATAACCAATTACTAAAGTCCCAGGATAAAATACTGCTATGTAATATACCAATTAAATGTAAACTGTAGAAACAATATATCACTTCCCATGACTCAAGAACTATAATTTCTCCTGTATTCTAAAAAGTTTGGAAAGAAAGTACTTCTGGACTTCTTTAGGTTTCACGAAGACTTTTAACTCTCAACCAAGAGGCTTCTACAGTTTGCTTTCTTTCCAGTCTCCATAAACTTCCATGACCTGCATGTCTGAGAATCTACACAGTTTCTCTAAATATCTGTGTAGGTTCTAAATGCCAGTAGAATAGCCTGTCTGCAAACGGCGACTGCAGAGTGTCATTGTTGTTGAAGTTCAGTATGCTACATTGCAGATTTCCTGCAATACTTTGGCCCGAGACTCCTAATATAAACGAGGCAGCTCGACTTGTGTACCTGATTTGTGGCATAATTTGCACAGTACGGTTTCCTGGTCTGTGTCAGACTTTTCATAACCAAATCATGTCCAAGCTAGAGAGATAGCCGTAACTCCTCAATTTGTTTCAGCTGGTCATTCAGTTTGGAGCTGCCCGGTTTTGTCTCAACTTCACAGGAAATGTTGATATACTCTATTGCAAACGTTATCCAATGCGATGGGAAAATAGTGCTGTAAACAGTGTATTTTGTCACAGCCTGAAATAAATGATAGAGTATAATAAGTTTACCATCCGATATATTTCCACATATATGTCCACAAAAGATTTGTATAGCATACTGACCTTTGCCTGTGAGACATGCAGCAGCCATCACCAACTTTATCATACTACTTGAAATGTGAGTTGGATGCTGTTGAATACAATAGAAACAACAGAAATGACAGAATGATGGATTGTTGTTTATCCTACTTGAGTCAGTATTTTGTTCTTTTCAGCCTGCACAAAAACACACAAACAGAATTCACTGACATATGCCGGGTTACCAGTTTAAAATCCTTTGACAGAGAGAGAGACAGAAAAGGATAACTCTACACAGGGGTATCCAGAGATAAGTAATGGAGAGAGGTAGCAAGACTTGTTGCCATGGTGACACGCCCCATGTGTATGAGCAAGGTTTCTGAATAAATGACCTTGACAAGCCAGATGTCTATCTGCTTATTCAACTCAGAACAACACACACACACACACACACACACACATGAAGAGACGCTGACACTCCTGATGAGATGGCTTTAAAGAAAGGCAAATGTCTGGGTGTAAAGAAAACAGACAAACGAGGCAGACATCATTATTAGAAACTGAATGCGGGAGATGTATGTTTTTACAGGTGAGAAAGTAAGCAGGATCAGAAGTTCTTTCAGGCTTTCTTTTCTTCATACGAGAACTATGATAGTCTCCCAGAAAAGACTGTCCAATAGTCCGTTCCATTATCTACATTAGTAGAGTCATGCACTTACTATGAAGGCCAGCTTTTCTTTCCAGCTTTGTGTAAGGCAGTATAGGGCAGCTATATGCACTTTGCCATCTGATACTACAGGGATTAATTACGCTTGCTACATTCCTAGAAGTATTTCATTCTTGCTGAGGGTGGTCAACAAACTTCAATGATCCGCTGACTAAACTGCAGCTTAACTGAGGGAAACGGTGGTAAATAAGGTTACTAATAAAGAACATCCTTTGCATGCCTGTTTTGATTATGGTATGTGATCTGACAACCATTTAGCTTGTCATGATTATGGACATAGCTAACGACTGCTTTGATTATGAGAAATGTTGGTCAAAACCTAAATGTTGGTCAAAACTTAAAGGTTTTGACCAACATAAAATTAAGAACCTTACCATTCCTGTTTTAATCAGTTTATACTATCTTAATATGCGATCACATTTTCTTGCTCTACTTAGACATGATAAGGATGCATTATAATAAAAAAAAAACTATAAAATTCTGCCGTGTAATACCTTGAATAACCCTTACGATTACATATCCCAGATAGCATAACAACACTGACTAAGTAATGTATACTGATTATTGGTTCGTGGCTAGCAAGCAGTACAGTTTAAAGTTAATGAGTACTTTTAGATCCTGCTAAGTGCTTGTTAGCCTCCCTGGTATCGGCCTTAGTATTTTAGTATGTTTGCACTGTTTATTGAAATGTGTTTTTGGAGTTTAACTGGGAATTTTTGGGATTTCATATTGCGTTATATAACAGCAATGCTGCTAGCCTCTAAGCTGTTCAGTGCTAGCTAGCTGCTAAGCACTTCTGGGTTTGTTTGGGCAGTTGGTGACATACTTCCCTTTCTCTAAATCTCTGCCATAAAATTCAAATGTTGGAAAGCTGTTGGCAGCAATAATAGAAAGATTCAATCAAGTGTCATTTTTCTTTGCTTGTTACAAATAACAAACACAATGGATTTCATATTAATAATGGCATTAGATAGCAGAAATGCTATCTAATGCCTCTGTAAGTTCTAGATGTAAACTGCATCCATCTCTTATATACTTTTGGACCAGCTATGGCCTTTATAACATGATATGAAGTACTCCTTCTGTAGTTTCACAACGGTATGTTGGTCATGTAGAAAGTAATTTATAGTAAATTAGGGAGACAAAAACACTTTCCTTTATTGTAAATCATGTTAGAGCAAAAGCAAAACCAAGAAACGATAATATAACATGTCTGTGGCAGCAATTCAGCAGAGCAGTACTGTAGAAGCATTGAAATGAAAGAATAAAAACAGGATCAGTGTGTTTCTCTTCACCTTATACTCCCAATCTACATTTTTCCCCTTTGTTCCACTTTTTCCCCAATGCTTTTTTATTTTTGTCTCTTCAGACATTCCTTTTCATTCCTGACCCTTTCACCTACTGACATTTGATGAAGTGAAACCCTAAGGATTTTCACTTGCTTTCTACTTTGTCTCACTTACTTCTGTCACTCGGTTCATTTTATCATTTGGACTTTACTAAATGCCTCCTTGCACACTCCTCTGTCTTCCACCATAAATCTATGAAACATTTGCATTTTAGTCTTACAGCGCCTAAAGCAGCTCAGGGATAAAGTAAACATTCATTACAGAGAAAGAAGGAAAACAAAATGCTAAAGATAAATCAAGACTAAAAAAAGAGAAAGGAAGACTAAAAAAATTCATTTGGTTTGCCTAAGCCTTTTGGCAGAGTTTTCATTTCAGTCTTATTCTTCATTTCACACCTCTCTGTTTCGGCTTTTACTTAAAGTCATACTTCAGAAGGCATTTACATTCACAAAGAGACACCTGTGACATCTCACGTGCAAATTAAGAACAGTAATCCTTCTAGGACAGAGTACTCTTTTTCTTTTTTTTTTGTGTGTCCCGTTTGGATCTTTAGCCATCAGAATTGTTGTCTTAAGGCCAAGAAAGATGCCAAGCGGATTTATTTTACCAAGTGGATCATCATGGCCTTGCCATATTGGTCCATTTGATTGACCTTTATTATAATTATGAATTTATTTTATTTTCAGTTGCTACAAACGGGACAGACATGACTGGGGGATAGGACAGGGAGAAAGAATGAAAGAAAGAGAGGGAGAGAAAGAAAACCAAAGGGGAGAAGAGACGGTGAGAAGGGGGGGAAGAAAGAAAAAAAAAACCCAAACAACAAAAAAAAAAAAAACACCTGGGTCACCTGTATGGAGAAAAAAAACAGAAGAGAAAGCAAACAACAAAGAGCAACATAATAAAAAAAAAACAGCACCATCACAATAAACTAGCTAGCAGTAGATATCAGTAGATACTAAATAATAAACGATATTGTGCAGCACGCAAGATAGACAGCGCACAATGTGCTTTGAGGCAGCAGCCAAGAAAGCTGTAGTCCGCGTCTGTGAACACCCGTGTGTACACCTGTGTGCATACCTGTGTGGATCAGCATGCTTGCATTTCAAAGGTTTCTCCATGTAATGATCTGCTAGAGGGTGTGGGGGGGCCATAGCCCTGTCCTCCAGGGTATGAAGCAGGTATGGAGGAGATCAAAACTCCAGACATCCAGAGGCCCCCAGAACACAAGAGACCAAGGAAGACTAACAGAGGGGCAGCCGTGCCACTGTCTCAGTAAGAGCTGAGGAGAGTCCCAGATGAGGGCTCACTCAGCAGCCGCGGAGCAGAAGCCAGGGGGAGTTGCAGTGACGCGCCCGTGAGCTCCGCCGGCAGCCAGCCGTGCCTGAGTGACCGAGCCCCAGGCCGAGAGGCCGGGGGCACCCCACCTCCGAAGTGGCCCGAGCGAGCCCCAGGCTCCAGGCCCCGATAAGCGGCCGCCAAGGAGTGAGCCGGTGTGTACCCGGACGCCCACCCCCAGACACAAAGAACCACCGACGCACCGACACCTGAGGGAGTCCGCCACTGGCAGGGGAAGTGGTGGTGGGGGGAGATAGGCCTCCAAACCTTGGAGGGCCTGAGATGTCCCCAGAGAGGTGGCGTCTGATACCCAACCTGACATATAGACACAGACATACAGGCACACACAGACACAAACATCCATTCCCACCCTCATGCTCTCATATGCACTTACTCCACACTCAACCAACGTGGAGACAGACATAAAGAGACGCTGTACACACGCTCACACTCCCCAAGCGTACTCTACAAACCGGGTCTAGGTACCCTTGCCCCTGGAGGGGGGAACTGCACCCAGACCCAGGTGGTGTTACCCTTTTCCCTGCGGTGGGGAGAGGCAGAGTAGGACAGAGTACTCTGACGCAACTTGCTAACATATTAACATGCTACTTTATCTTCCGACTGCAAGTTCAGTTCTCGTGGCTTTTTCATATTTTCTTTTCTTTACGTATTTTTTTAAATACGTATTTATGAATTTAAATTCATAAACGTGTACATTTGCTTCAGAGAGCCAGTGATGTGATTGTACAGCAATGCTTCTGGTTGATGACATCATGTTCAGGCTGTTGTTGAGCTTTGTTGAAATTAAAAATGCATGTCAATAATTAAAAATGCATTGGTTAAGAAAAAAGGGAGGGGGGTGCATGCATCTATGACATCAGAAAGGTGCTGTTTGGTCATTTATCCACCGTGAGTTTGTGTGGCTTGATTGAGCATGCATAAAGACATGTAGGACGGCAGTGCTTTAAGCCTTCCTGCTGAACTGAACCATGTTAAGTTGTGTCAGATGTGTGTATTAACACTTGGGAAATGCAAATGGCGCTGCGTATAAAAGCTAAGACGTGTAATTTTGTACAAATTACACGTCTTAGTAATTGGTCCAGCTTTACCTGCCGTGTCACATCAGATACTTTGCACAAACAGCAGCACACATCCAGCGATTGTTAATATCTATATGTAAAAAAAGAAAGAAAAAACAAACATAACAGATTTATTATTAACCACAATTCTTTTGATTTTCGTATTCACCCACCAAAAAATGTCGTTATGTTCACCATGTTCATGGTTTTGTTTCAAGTGTCACGTTCAGTGTACACCACACGTACGGGACTTAATGGTCACAAAAGTTTGTAACTGCAGTGGAATTTCTTTTTATGCATTGGCTGCTTTTTCTTTCATCTCCAGTCCAGTCCTTGTATTTGGCTATTTTCAGAAGAATGCTTTTCGTTTGTTTGTTTGTTAGTTGGTTTGGACACGTAACATTAACCTATGAATCATTTGAATATAAAGCGACCAACTATTAACAGAAAAGAACCAAATAAATTATTTTAAATTGTATCTTCAGTATCTTTGTTACTAGTATTCTGTCACAAAAACACACAATTTTTCCCATTTTCTTTATTCAAGCTATGAAAAATGCAAAAAAGCGAATAGTTTCACTGAGATAAAACTGTATTTTTGCACCAACAAGATTCTTTGTTATTTGCTACCAGAATCCTGGTAAGAGTAAAAGTAAGAAAACATAATTCCAAACAGTAGCTAAAAAACCAACAACCCCTCGGCCCCCAGATACTTTTAAGCCTTCTTGCTTCCTCATGCATACTTTCTAGTTCTGTTAAACAAGGCCACTAACTCTGCAGCCAATATTAAACTGGCACTGACTCTGAAGTCCCGTGTCCGTATCTCTATGCTGCCTCCAGCAGTATTTGAAACCTTGAGATGAGAGCGCGTTGCCAAGGTGGACTGCAAAATTTCCACAGCACGTATCCAAGCTGAATAAGAATAATTATTATCTGGTCAGCAAGAGCCAACTCTGGATACATAAAAATTGGATAAAGTAGGGTATCATCCTTAAAAATTCCCACTACGTGTTTCATGTCATGTCTGACCCATATTAAAAAGAGCTAGAGAAGAAAACGATAATCCAGTTTTCAGTTAATCAGCACAACATGATTCTGTGTCACTGTGCACAAAATGTTTTTGTGTATCTTGTCAGAACAAACTATTTTGCAGCTATCCCCAGAAAATCCCCTTCTGTGCTGTGTCAACCTCATAGTACCAATAATAACTCTACTGGCACGCCTGCTTTCTAATACAAAGTTTACCAAATGTGTCACGATCAAGGCAAACAAAAATGCACAGAAGCGCGATGCAAACCAACTTAGAGTGTGTTGTTCTTTACTCTGAGTCACACGTTGGTTTTTATGTGTTTTTCCCGCTTCTTTTTTTCCCCGCAGCTTGTCCTCAGGGCACCTTTAAGTCATTCCAGGGGCCAGGACTGTGTCAGCAATGTCCGCCCAATAGCCGCTCCACTATCGAAGCTGCCACCCTCTGTGGTTGTCGGAATGGCTATTACCGAGGAGACATGGACAAACCGGAGGACCTGTGCACCAGTGAGTCAGCCTTTTTTTCTCCCCATCAGACACAATAGATAAATCTTTCAATATGAGCTTCAAGATGACCAACACATGTTTGCGAAAGGCAGGATTTTGGATGAAGCAACCAATAGCTGACATACTCGAGCGTATCAGTGGTTGACACCATCGACAGTCCAATATTTCATCATTAAGTTAAAGGCCAACATCTGCTTTGATTTATCATTGCGCCCCTAATTCTCTGTGCCTCGTTCAGAGCGCTGTAGCATCCCTGTCCTCATTAGGGGATTTGGGGAGCGGTAAGTAATAATGCTGCCACATTCCTCGGGCTTTCCATTGAAGTGAATATGTGTTTAGTGTGTTGAAGAGGCTATATTGCTATGCAAGATGAGGCACAGAGAGTTTGAAAAATGGAGCTCTCAATTCCTCAGAGAGATGGTGTAAGTAGGTTGAGACATGAATCATTTTGGACTGCATGCAGTTAGTCTGTGTGTGTGTGAGTGTGTACCTGTGTGCTTGTACATGTCCAGGTGACCTGAATACAGCTTTATGTTTTGGGGCGGGGGGTTAAAAAGCACTGGTTCATTCATAGTCTGGCCATATTTTGCTGTCACAGAGTCGTGAATGAATTTGCAATGCTGCGTCAGAAAAGCAGAACAAATGTTGACGGTGAATATTGCTGATCGGCCCCACATTTTGCGTTATTTTCTTATGCACTGGCTGTCACATCTGCATTCCTTTTGTATGTTCGTCATTTCATATATTTGAGGAATTGGCGCTTTGCTCTGGTTTACACTAATCAAATCAAACTCAGAAACTGGACATCTTTTCAGTCGCCGTCCTGCATCAACAGTGTTAAATTCTTGTGACTGACAGAATTTCTTGACCTTTTTTTTTTAATCCTCTGCAGTCAGTAGAGTTCACTAAAAAAATGCTGAACACAAGCTTTAGTTGAGTCTGCAACTAAGCCTCATATGTTAGCGGCATAACAGCAGGCAAGCAATACAAAAAACCATCAGTCTTATAACTTCATGTGTGGAAGAATAAATGTTTGCCAGGTATGAGTCAATCTTTTCTTTTTTAATGAGTGGCGGTGCATAAGGTCGGCAATTAGTGAGACCCTCTTACAAAGTGCTAAGAGCGGGTTTTCTGGACTGAAAATAAACAGCTGTATAATAATGGCTGTCTCTTTGCTCACCTCTGGGATTCTCCCAGCACAGTTGTCATTTATACAAAAAGTCCCACGACGATCACTCAGACTATTTTGTGGTTTCACCACCATGGATCTTACACAGACAGCAAACATCAATTTGCTGATGAAAGCTCGGTTTGTGGATCCCAGTCAGGCACTCAATAGCTTTTCAGTGAATGGACCCACAGTATCCACACCTCATCCTAACCTCCACATGTCACATTAGGTCAGGAGTGCAACCACCATACTTTCTTTTTTTCCCCTTTCTTTTTCTAATGGTTTTGATGTTCACAGATTTACATACTCTGAATTCATTGACCGGGGTCAGACTGTCAAGTCTGAGTTCCACGGTAAGTCCTGAGACAGCAAAGAGAAAATTTGTTGAACATCCTGAACTGTAGTGAACCAAGCTTGTGGTTGTTGTCCCGCAAAATCCAGTCAGCTTCAGGCTGATCAGACAGCGTGGCTCAGTACACTCAAGATTTCATGTCGCAATTCTTTACTCTTCTTTATGAGTAATAAAAACAGGCAAACGCCCTTGTCTCAGCTGATTCACAGAGGATACAGTAAACTTCAGATTAGCAGGGTTAGGGGTTCCAGGCCTGCTCTTCCGGTTTTTCTGGTACAGGTTGATCATTTTGTCTAAACGCCGTTAAGAATGCTGAATGAGAGCTGCTCTGCTCTTTCTATCCTTGAGACTGAACACTGGTATGTATACCTAGTATCCTGTAACCCTGTTTATCGGTTTGTTCTCATGGCATCTTGTTTTCATTGCTGACCTGGATATTTATATGTCTACCTCATGGAGGATGCTCTTTTTACAGCTTCTTCCTTTATGCTGGAAATCCTTCTGTGATCATCCACACCATTGCCTTCTGTATTAATCCAATCTGTCTTATGTTTCCATCCACACCAGTATGTTCTTTAATTTCTGCAAAATTTTCTGTGCTGTTGATTTGTCTACTCTTAGTGTTCAACTTCCCTATTACGTTTTTTTTTTGAGGATTACCTGATTTACTTGCATTGAAAACCTTGAAATTGAAACCACTTGTGGGTTCAGTCAACACCTCAAACTCATTGTTGTGCTCCTCAAACCATTCCTGGTTCCTGATGATAGAACCCGAGGTTTCCCAGGAAAACATTGGCCAAATCACACTGTCTCCTCCCCATAGTGAATCCTAGTTCCACGTGTTCCCCAGGTAAGCTCCACAGACACCCACAACAGAAAGAAAATGTGATTCAGCAGACCACGTCTGATGCTCACACCCCCATTGTTGGTGTCTTTGATGGTGGACAAGGTAAGCATGGGCACCTTGACTGGTCT
Organism: Diplotaxodon limnothrissa; assembly: GCF_057381915.1. Lineage (NCBI taxonomy): Eukaryota > Metazoa > Chordata > Actinopteri > Cichliformes > Cichlidae > Diplotaxodon > Diplotaxodon limnothrissa. Next base: position 8,791,698 of record NC_140612.1, on the reverse strand, counting down.
GTGCCTATGCAGCCCCAGACACAAACCTTTTTGGAAATGCTGTGACACCATCACCTAGACTCCATCATTTTGCCACCGTTTGTCAAACTCACTCAAATGCTGATGCCTGCTAATTTTTCCAGCTTCTAACACATTGACTTTGAGGACAAAATGTTTACTTGCTCCTTAATATACCCCACCCACAAACAGGTGCCAGGATGAAGAGATAACCTGTGTTATTCACTTCATATGTCAGTGTTCAAAATGTAATGCCTGAACTAGGGCTGGGCGATATACGATATATATCTCGATATTTTTTTAAGCCATAAAGTAAGAACAAAGAGAGCTCTTAGTCAAAGCTGTGTCCCAGATCTCACACAGGGACTTTTATTAACATACAGCGTTAATAAAACTCGTTAACGCATTGACGCTCTGCAGCCCCACGCACGGGGCGATCCGCGCTAATTGTTTACGGAGATTTGCTGCGTTAATGCAGTTATGGCGTTAACGTCATTTTAACGAGATTAAGCCTGACAGCACTACAATAGTAATCTCCCAATGGTTTCTTTTTACCGACCAGCTCCTCTTTGATAGCTGTGTCCATCTTGTCGTCGCCTGCAGGTGAAGCGATGGCGGAGGGGGAGTTGTGTTCAGTGAAGGAGCGAGGCGAGGCAGAGTAACGTTTGCGTAGAGACAAAAGTGGACGAAAGAGAGGCAAATTATTGGCTCCACAAGTATAATTATAACGTAACGTAGACTATATCGATATAAACGATATTGTCACATCTCATATCTCGTATAAAAATATATCGATATATTTAAAAACTCGATATATCGCCCAGTCCTAGCCTGAACGTTGTACACAGCAAAGCAAATAGTCATTGTTTATTTAACACTAGTTACACAGGTTGGGTGTTTTAAAGTCGATGTAGTAATTGCATTGAAAGTTTACTGAAATAAAATGACAGAGAAAATGTTCAAAAATGACTTTGTCACAATAAATATGGAGCGGCTGATGTGGTTAACCTATTCTGACAACAGAGGTACCACATGAAAGCCATCACAACAGTGGCAGCAAACTCAAACTGATGCAGACAGAAGAGAAAAAAAATCGACTTTTTATGTGAAAAGGTGTCAGATGTCAACCTAGTCAGCCTACACAGCTCTGTGAATTACCTGGGTACTTTCAATTCAAGGACAAAAACAAACTGAGTTACAAGTTTGTTTGTTTTCTTTCAAGCACAAGAGCCACGAGAACAAGGAGTGAAAAAAGTTCAAAAACAGTGGGATGGAAGTTTAATATAGGAAAGAGCTGCAGTTTATTTGGATTTGGCATGAACTCAATCAGATATAAAATCTGACCAGTGAGATGGAAGAGTGAATGTGTGCTGTGTGGATAGTTGCCTGACAGAAAATCATTTCTTCAGCACGCCTCATGGGCTGCAAAGGTATGGAGGAGTGTGTGTGTCTTTACCCTGTGTGCATATGTAGAGGTTTTCTGTTTGTGGTATTTTTGTGTACAGGTCAGAGCAATATTGTGTAAGCCATTTACAAAACTGTGAAAAAGAACGCGGCTGTAAACAGCAGCACAGATTGTGTCTCTAAGTCTTTTGGAACGCTGTCTCTTGTTGCAACAGTAAAACTGGAACTGGAAAATTTATAATGTGATTATCGCCTCGCTTCTTACTTTTCTGCATTTGAATGTGTGCTTGCTGTGAACTCTGAGTGTCAGACACTTTAAAATAATTTGTATTTGTGCTATTTAGATAAAAAAGTAAAATGGAGTGAACGCCTGTGCCAACACACTGTGTTTGTCTCTAATAATCAAAACCCAGACGGGTCTTCTCTTTCCCGCTCTCTCAGTAGAAATGTTTATAAGATGGTGCTTCTTAGATTTTCAGCCCCCCTACTGATTGTTAGCACTTTGATTTCTGCCTCTGAGTGTCTCTTTGAGAAAAGCGCACATGCACATATTCCACAGGGCCTTCTCGGCTGTTTCTAATGACTCTGTGATTTACCATATGCCAAGGTTGAATATCCATTTCATCTCAACTGCTCTTGTTTGGCGTGTGCACTGCAGTGTCTGTGATGTGTGCGAGCAATCAAAGAGACGTGCACCCAGTAGGTTTAACCTTGTGAAAACCCTGGTTGTGTACCCTAAAAGCCCTTAGCTGTTCCTCAGATCACAGAGAAGAGCTAAGAGAAAAGAGAGCGAACCGGCAAGAGAGAAAAGAGATGCAGATTCCCTACTGGCGCTGAGCTATTGGGTCACTTTTTGAACATTGTAGACACTGTTGGCTGAAGTGCAAACTTCCGACTGGGAACTGCACTTGTCAACTTTCCATGTCAGCAAGCAGCCTTGACAGTTTCTACAACCCTCTCAGTATTATACAAGCGGATGCCAATTAAGATAAAGTATTCGACTGCACTGCAGTTGCAGTACGTGAGAACATCGGATGCCCAGAATGGGTAAGAAAGAATCAGAATCAGAAAGGGGTTTATTGCCAAATGTTGAGCAGGTTTACAACATTAGGAAATTGCTGCGGTGCTTCAGTGCAAACATAGTGTCATAAATAGCACTTAAATAGTGTCATAAATAGCACTTAAATAGACATGAAAAAATAAAAGTAGGGATAAGAATTAAAAGTGCTACGTAGAAAGATATGTGCATGAGCTATACATGAGATATATACATGAGAATAAGAATTAAGAGTGCTACGTAGAAAGATATATACATGAGTGCAGGTGGTGATCAGTGCCAAACATGGAATGATGCAGTGACACAGCGTAGGGTCATGTGTTAGTGGTGGGAACAGTCATATGGTTATTGTTCATGTGTCCAACAGCAGAGGGGAAGAAACTGTTCTTATGGCGAGAGGTTCTGGTGCGAATGGCACCTAACTTTTATTTTAACTGTCACTGAGTTTAAGAATACTTCCTTGATGATTATTCACATGAATATTAGAGCCCATGAACCCATTTGTTGAGCAGATCAATGATAATTATTTATTCAATGATCAAAACAAAGACCTGATTACCAAAATGTGTCCATCTCCATTTCTTGTTATCTTTTTGTTTGAGTTATTTTTTTGTGGTTTGGTTTTGCACATACAACACATGTCATGCATTTGTCAGTGCATCCATGGATTGCTTTATATCACTGATGTGGATAAATAGTTTAATCAATCATTGCTCATCCTTATTCAGTTGGTAACATTATTCTGTGTTCTTAGGAAAGTTTGAGTAAGTATAATGTTGTTGGATTGGTGGATCCCATATTGATGATTTGCATTTTTCTCTCGCTTGCTGCACTCATGGGAATTGGTGGCAGTGATTGTGCGTGATTCTGGTAAGTTTTGTAAATTTTGTCAAAGGCGAGGCCATTGGAAGACTGACAGTTTTAGCCTTCAGAGTTGTGGGAAGGAGGAAGTGTGTACGGGGGCGAGCTGCTGAAACGTTGAACATCTTGGATTGTGAGATGAAATCTCAGGTCTCAAAATGTGAGCTGGACTTTTATTTACCGTTTATCACCTATGGGTGATAAATGGTAAATAAGAGTCTTCCAAGCATTTCTCACAAGCGTGGCGAGAAAGTAGGCATCAAGATATTGTGAGACACAGGTGTCTTTGACTCCTTTATTTTAGTTTGACTTCTTTATTTTTTAGCATCAGTGTTGCCGCCATTGGGTGAGACATTTGTGTGTGCATATACAGTGGGGCAAAAAAGTATTTAGTCAGCCACCGATTGTGCAAGTTCCCCCACTTAAAATGATGACAGAGGTCAGTAATTTGCACCAGAGGTACACTTCAACTGTGAGAGACAGAATGTGAAAAAAAAATCCATGAATTCACATGGTAGGATTTGTAAAGAATTTATTCGTAAATTAGGGTGGAAAATAAGTATTTGGTCACCTCAAACAAGGAAAATCTCTGACTCTCACAGACCTGTAACGTCTTCTGTAAGAAGCTTTTCTGTCCCCCACTCGTTACTTGTATGAATGGCACCTGTTTGAACTCATCATCTGTATAAAAGACACCTGTCCACAGCCTCAAACAGTCAGACTCCAAACTCCGCCATGGCCAAGACCAAAGAGCTTTCGAAGGACACCAGGAAAAGTATTGTAGACCTGCACCAGACTGGGAAGAGTGAATCTACAATAGGCAAGCAGCTTGGTGTGAAAAAATCAACTGTGGGAGCAATCATCAGAAAATGGAAGACATACAAGACCACTGATAATCTCCCTCGATCTGGGGCTCCACGCAAGATCTCATCCCGTGGGGTCAAAATGATCATGAGAACGGTGAGCAAAGATCCCAGAACCACACGGGGGGACCTGGTGAATGACCTGCAGAGAGCTGGGACCAAAGTAACAAAGGTCACCATCAGTAACACACTACAACGGCAGGGAATCAAATCCCGCAGTGCCAGACGTGTTCCGCTGCTGAAGCCAGTGCATGTCCAGGCCCGTCTGAAGTTTGCCAGAGAGCACATGGATGATACAGCAGAGGATTGGGAGAATGTCATGTGGTCAGATGAAACCAAAGTAGAACTTTTTGGTATAAACTCAACTCGTCGTGTTTGGAGGAAGAAGAATACTGAGTTGCATCCCAAGAACACCATACCTACTGTGAAGCATGGGGGTGGAAACATCATGCTATGGGGCTGTTTTTCTGCCAAGGGGACAGGACGACTGATCCGTGTTAAGGACAGAATGAATGGGGCCATGTATCGTGAGATTTTGAGCCAAAACCTCCTTCCATCAGTGAGAACTTTGAAGATGAAACGAGGCTGGGTCTTCCAACATGACAATGATCCAAAACACACCAACAAAGGAGTGGCTCCGTAAGAAGCATTTGAAAGTCCTGGAGTGGCCTAGCCAGTCTCCAGACCTCAACCCCATAGAAAATCTGTGGCGGGAGTTGAAAGTCCGTGTTGCTCGGCGACAGCCCCAAAACATCACTGCTCTCGAGAAGATCTGCATGGAGGAATGGGCCAAAATACCAGCTACTGTGTGTGCAAACCAGGTAAAGACCTATAGTAAACGTTTGACCTCTGTTATTGCCAACAAAGGTTATATGGTAAATGGTAAATGGCCTGTATTTGTATAGCGCTTTTCTAGTCCCTAAGGACCCCAAAGCGCTTTACACAACCTGTCATCCACCCATTCACACACACATTCACACACTGGTGATGGCAAGCTACATTGTAGCCACAGCCACCCTGGGGCGCACTGACAGAGGCGAGGCTGCCGGACACTGGCGCCACCGGGCCCTCTGACCACCACCAGTAGGCAATGGGTGAAGTGTCTTGCCCAAGGACACAACAACCGAGACTGTCCAAGCCGGGGCTCGAACCGGCAACCTTCCGATTACAAGGCGAACTCCCAACTCTTGAGCCACGATCGCCCTATGTTATGTTACAAAGTATTGAGTTGTATTTTTGTTATTGACCAAATACTTATTTTCCACCCTGATTTACGAATAAATTCTTTACAAATCCTACCATGTGGATTCATGGATTTTTTTTTTCACATTCTGTCTCTCACAGTTGAAGTGTACCTCTGGTGCAAATTACTGACCTCTGTCATCATTTTAGGTGGGGGAACTTGCACAATCGGTGGCTGACTAAATACTTTTTTGCCCCACTGTATATCTGCATTGAGTGTAGGGCTGAAGGTTCTCTCTGGAAGCCAAGTATGGGCTGTTGTTCTTACACCTGTTAGTGTTGTGCATGTCCCAAATGAAGCAGTGAAACAGTGTGGAGCAAATGAAGCAGTGTTTCCTGATGTGCTCAGTGTTCAGCAATAAGCCAAGCACAGTTAGCTAACAGGTGCTTAAAAGATGGGGACTTGTAGGGTTCTGAGTTAGCGTTGCCTCAGGTCCCTTGGTATTTCTGTCTGGTGAAAGAATCACCACCTCATTATGGTTATTACATGATAAGGTGCACAAATCCATTTGGAGTTGCAACAGGAAGTGCATCTGGCATACAAAATCTGACAAATCAAATAAGCGATGTTTCCCTCTGCAGCGAATCCTTGTGATCAGTGAAACTACTAAAAGTAGTGGCTTAGTAGTGCAGTGGTTTACATATTCCAACAAAGCATTTCTGAGTTTGTGTGATGGGGTTCTGGTTGGTCTACAGAGACCATGTGCTTTGTAAATGTGTATACCTTTAAGTTTTTATACAAAAAAATAGGATGTTAACTTAAAAAAAAAGTGTAATTCAAACACAAGTTTAAGGACTATCGAAATTAAGCAGAGCAATGGTGAAGTGCTGGTGGAATTGAACTCTCTGTGGAAGAAATGGGCAGTCTCTGGCCCACAGTTTAGCAATTTTGTCTGGCAGCTGGTCCAGGGTCTCCACTGTGAGTCTCATCTGCAAATTGGGAGTCAAGTTCTTCAGACTAAATGAGGAGCAGACTTTAATCATGTTATTGTATTTACTATATCATTATTCATTGTTGTTGGGGTAAGCACAGAGTAGCAGCAGTGCAACCCATCTGTGGCCTCTGCAAACTGAAGTCCCAGAATAAATTCCAGGGACATGATGGAGGTGATTGTAATTGTCACAATTGCTATTGATATTGACAGTTTGGATAACTATGATTTATCGTACTGCTGAGAAACCCCTCAGAAACTTTGGAGGTTTGTGTGACTGTGCAAATATCCAGTACATCTCTGACTATCAGAGATGTTTCATCTACTTACCATTGTGGAGCTGAGAGAGCCCAAAGTCAGTGACTTTGAATCTGTAAAGGTCTTGGTGATGGCTGACTAACATCACATTTTAGAAGTTTAGGTCATGGGTTTCAACAAGTGATATAACATTGTCAAACTCTTCATTCCTTGCATAATAAACAATAAGAATGGATGATAACAGTGCTTTAAAAACTAACTTGGTGGAATAAAAAGTAAAGCAGTTCAGAGAAACAGAAGTGTGTTCAGCTTTCAGTACTGAAACGTGAACGTTGTGATAAAACCATTCTGGCATCCTGAGAAAGTTCTACATTTCATTACTTTAAAACATCACAAGTCCAGGCTCTGAATAGATTTAGATGATGAATAAAGCTTACAACTGAGATTGATTTAACGAGACCTAAAAAGTGAAGGGATTCTGAATTTAAATATTGTAGAGAAGAAAAACTGAAAGTACTGATTTTAGAGCTGATTCAAACATGTTAAGTTCAATTCACCACAATTAACAGCTGAAGGTGCTCAAGATTAACATGTCTGCAGCTCTTTAGTCTTACATTAATGGTGTTTTCGCACTTGGCCTTGTTTTTGACATCAAGAAGAAAAGAAATGTCAGCATTTTTTTTAATTGGAACACAACCAAACTCAGATCCTGAGTCCCCAGTTTTATTTCCGTAATCATTGTGAACATATGCTGCTCTCTTTCTTTCCTACTTTCTTTCTTTCACTGATCAATGTCTGATAAATGGGATTTAGCCTTTTTTGGTGGCCTTGGCTAAATTAGTTATTAGTACCTGTTCCCCCCAGCTGGATGGGGAGATATATTTATCATTAATTAATTTTCAAGACCAACCCCAATGTTTTTAAAAACCTCAGCTGTTAGGTTAGTAAATGTATCTTATGATGTTTTTCACCATTTTACACATAACAAAAGCTTTAAAACAAAACTGCAAAGTTTACATGTGCAATAAAGAACCAGAAAAATGTGAAAGCGTACCTGTTCTACGATCTTATTTGTTTATCTGATATCCATCCACTAATTATAGTTTACAACAGGCAGGTATTCTATCACGTACGTGACAAATGGTAACATTATTTGGTGCTTCCAAATATTATTCACAATTGGTTTCATAGTTTGTATACATCCTGGTAGTATATAAACACCCATGCTCGGTGCAGTGTGGCGGGTAGAAGATTTTCCGGTGGGGGGGGATTAATTATGCATTCATAGCATGTGGGAGAAAAAAACTCACAGTGGATTATGTGCAGACAGCTTAATATTTCCATGGCAACGTATACTCAGTGGTTACGATAAAACCATTTTAACCATGGAAAAACTCACAATGCATTGAGTATATTTGATAAATCGCCCACCCCTAATTTTAAGAATGGTGGGGCTCTTGCATTTTTATTTCCTTATTTTACCTAAAAAGGCACAAACTTTACTATTGGTTCAAGTTTTGAAATCATAGACAATATTGTGTAAAACTAAGGAAAACACATAATGTTAAATCTAATATCCCATATCAACAAACAACAAATTTCAGTTATTTATTTAGTATGGTTATCAACTGTTTCCAAACACATTGTTTCCAAACATAACACACACACACACACACACACACACACACACACACACACACACACACACACACACAGACAAATTCTTCCATGTAAACAGGTGACATTCCCTCTCACTCGTTATTTTTCTTTCCAGGTGTCCCTTCAGCTCCTCGCAATGTGGTCTCAGTGGTCAACCAGACATCGGTGATGTTGGAGTGGCACTCACCACGTGACACTGGACACCGCGACGACTTGTCGTATAATTTGTTGTGTCGCCGATGCCACAGCAATGAGCGTCGGGCTTGTCAGCCATGTGATGACAGCGTGGTGTTTGTTCCAGGCAAACAGGCGTTAAAGGAAACAAGGGTTGAGATCAGCAAGCTGCGGGCCCACACGTCGTACACCTTTGACATACAGGTTTGTCCACAGACGGAGGGCTGCCTCCCTTTTTCATGCTTTGTTTGTGCTGTGAAGAGATTTGTTGAGTGTTTACAACAGTGAAAAATCTATTTTGTGTATATCAAACAGGCACTTCGTGTAGGCCTAGACTCATTGTCAGTTAGTGGGAGTTGCATTCATGCTGGATTTGCAGCAGTTGCGGTGGACTCCAGAGGTGTACTAAAAACAGCAAAAATGCATCAAAGAAATTTTCATGCATAGTTCCAACACTCTCCCCAAAATGCCACTATTTAGCAATTTATTGGCCACATGACTCATGCGCCTCATCACACGAGCCAATGTGTCAAAAAAGGAGTTGACTCTGTTTATTAAGGCACACTGCCACGAGATTTAAATACGTGGGATTGTCCACCATTTCGTTTCAGAACTCAAGAAGCTTCTGGGATAAGAGATTAAACATCTTCAAGAAACTTAAAGAATCCAGTCACTTTCTTTCCAAGCTCCTTAGAATACCATGACATGGATGACTGAGAACCTACACAGACATTTCACAGCAAATGTGATGTTGATATTTACTGTATTTTAGTTGTATTTTTTTGTCCACTGTCAAGAACAGCAAAAGTTAGTACTTAAAAAAAGTAGTTATGCTTATTACCCACTTTAAAAACAACCTTGCTGTCAGCTATTTTTTGAAATGCAAATATTAACCATAATGCTCAAGGTTACTGAGGCTACATAGATGCTTGCTGACATGCAGGCTTTTATGCACAATCTGCAGTTATAACTCTCAACTTACAGGGTCACCCTGAAGTCTATAAAACCAGTACAATTGTGTCCCTTCAATCTTCTGCCATCTGCCTCATTTCCCATACACGTAAGTCTAAAATCAAGGCCAGTGGTATTAGAATTCAGTTCAATGAGTTCAATGACTCTACTAACTAGAGGTGGCTATTTTTTAAAAATAGAATCCAATCCCTGACTATATGAATAGTGTGGCCCATCTGTTGCGGGATGAATATGTCAATATTGATGAACGATAAATTTAGTCATTAAATCAATGTGCCCATATGTCTACTCGTCTTTTCATCCCATGCATTGAAATTTTTCCCTGTTATCATGAGAAACAGGGAGCATATGGGGGGGAAGCTGTACTGTTTGGTGAGAGCACCTACTACTAGAGGTGGGCAAGCATCGATACTATCGATACTAATCCATTAGGTACCAACCGGATCAATACAACACGATAGGATTGATATTTTGTATCTGTCCTCTAAGTTCAATATGTAGTCCACTGAATTGTTTTAAATAAAAATTCATTAGAAATTCTTCTCTTGGATTTTGTTTCTGGGATCTGCTGGAACCACTCACCTAGCTTGTGGGTCACTGCACCGAGTGCTCTGATTACCCCTGGGACCACTGTTACTTTCACACTCCACATCTTCTTGAGTTCTTCTCTTAGCCCTTGATACGTCTGTTCCTTTGTTCCTTTTTCCTGATGTTGTTATCACTTGGTATAGCTAATTCTATCTGTCTCAGGAATCTTTACACAGCCTGCACCTGGTGTCTTGCCTGGCGGGATAGACCCCAGCCTCCAGGGATCTTGTACTTAGATCTTGTTCCTGTGCTGCCATGATCAGTTCCTCTGTACTGTCTTTCAGACCAGCTTTGTCCAGCCACTAGTAGGATTTCTGAATGTTAGCTACTTCCTCTATCTGCCAGTGGTACATACCGTGCATGGGCCTGTCCTTCCATGGCTCCTCCTCTCCTTTCTTGGGTTTCGTTTACCTGAGGTATTCACTAAGCACGCAGTCGGTTGTGGACATCTTTCTGATTTACTCATGGATGTTTGTTGTCTCATTCTGGACAGTGGTTCTGACAATAACCAGTCCTTGGTCCTTCTTCCTTTCACTTAGCATGCAGTCTCAGGGTGCAGGATTTTGGGTGAAAACCATGTATAGTCAGGAGCTTCCTTGTTTCGATGTCAGTGGCTTCTATGTTCTCCTTTGGCCAGAAGGGTTCTTGATCATGGGCAGGGCGTTGGTGCTGATTGCCCAGGTATTGTTTTTTCCATTCAGCTGACTCCCCAGGACTTGCCTTACCCTCTGCAGGTATTTGGTGTTTGCCACTTTTTAGCGACCTCTTCGTGGTTCCCATTTCCCTGTGGGTAGTGCAATCCTCACAGTTCTGACTATCTTCCCTCTCTTTGTTACCATCGAACTACACTTCTCCAGTCCGATTAACATTCCAATGTCGTTGCAGTGAATCGATGTCTTCTTCACTCTTGGCATACAGCTTGATGTCATCCATGTAGAGGAGGCAGCTAACAATTGCTTTATTCCTTAGTCTGGCTCTGTAGCCAGTCTTGTTAATGATCCTAATGAGGGGGATCAGGCCTATCCAGAACAACTATAGGGAAAGGCCATCTCCTTGGTAAACCCTGCACTTGATGGTGACATGTCCAGTTGGATAGTATTATTCGCCACATCCCCATTAAGTTCCTGTTGAAGGTGCTACGGGTCCTGTTGATCTTGTGTAGTTCTAGATATTCCAGGATCTGGAGCTGGTCTTTCAGCTGGTCTTTCAGTCTCGGTCTCTGGTATTTCTTGGTCTCTGCCAATTCCTTTCTGTGCCCTGCTCATGTGTTGAGCAATGTCCTTGTTCATATTAGTCGCTATGATGCCTGACATCATGTGGTACTGAGGCAGGTTATTGATTGGATCGGCACCGTTCTTTCTGGGGATCCTTGGGGATCAGGACTCCCTGGCCTTCATTTAGTCATATTGGGTATCTCTTGTCGATTAGCAGTTGGTTCATTTGTGCTACCAGACGTTCATGGAGTGAAGTCAGCTTTTTCAGCCAGTGAGCTTGAATTATGTTCGGGCCTGGTGTTGTCCAATACTTCATACTGGAGACCCTTTCTTTGATGTCTGCCACTGTGATGATTACTGGATCCTATTCAGGGAGATTGCTGTGGTTGTGCTGTGGGTTGCGTTCTTCTCCCATATGCTCTTCCAGTATTGCTCTGTCTTCAGTCTTCGTGGGGCTATTCTTACATAGCCATAACAAGACTGGAGGTGGGGCAGTGTCGCACTGTTTCCTTGGTTTATTCTCCTGATTTCCATCTCTCTGGTATTCCCGTTCAAGCGAGTGGTGACAGTCTAGGGAGGCTTACTGGATACAGACGCCCTGGTCAGGCATTGAACCTCTGAAGTTCAAAAGACGTGTAGTGTTACTAATGTGTGCTAGCTACCATTTTCCAGGGCCAGATCAAATGTGCACATTTACCCAAACTACACACGGTAATTACTTCTAATTCGCTCACTTCCAAATTTGCCTTTCTACACAACTTAATTAGTTCTGATTGGCTCTCGTCTGTCCTGAATATTTTCATATTATGTTCTTTTGTTGATGAAAGTGTTGGCTCATATAATCATAGTTTTTGTCCTCGTGCATTAGTTTGTTGTTTGATATTGTCTTGTTTTAAGCAAAGAAAAAAGGTTGTTGACGAAAACTATGACGTAAATTAACACTGGTTTTACCACAATTCAACCATGCATGAAAACGTACTAACTACTCTAATAACACAAAGTTTTGAGGCAAAGTAAGATGTGCCTTTTATAGTCTTGATAGGAGGTACTATTTGATTAAGGGACACAGAATAAATAGAGCTTGGAGTAAGTCATTAGTAATTGCCAGCCTTTATTTGCTATGACTGAAGACATTGTTCAACCATCAAAATGATTAGTTGAGCTCATGACAAATATAATATGTGGCAGCTAATTAGATGGTCTTTAAAAAGCACTCCCAACCTGTTAATTGTGTCTCAGTGTTGGTGAGATGAAACACATTTGGAGCTCTTAAAGCTTCGCAAAGGGACTAGCAGAATTTTTATTCCCTGATATTAAACTAGCTTCTTGTTTCTGATACCTAACTGACTACTAAACCACAGCAAGTGCCCAATAACAGATTAACAGCTGTAACTGGGAGAGCTGGGTCTCTGTATTTTTGTGCATGTTAAAGTTTAAATGACGCAGATACTGCATACACAAGAAAAGAGTGTGTCAGATGTTTTTTAAGCCTCTAAATAATTTACATCCATCTATTTTTCTTCCGCTTATCTAATTCTGATTCGTTGGGGTGGATGGGCCGGAGCCTATCCCAGCTGCCACAGGGTGAGAGGATGGGGCCAATATAGCCTGAACTCTCTTAACCAAGCTTTCTTTAAGTGGTCATCGGGAATAGTTCTTCAGGCTTCTTGAAGAACATTACACAGCCTTTCTTTGGATATTGTTGCAGAATTTTTTCTCCCCATTTCTTAAAGACATGACTGTCAAATATTCTATCTAAAGAAAAACATGAAAGTATCACTGTGAATATCACGAGAGAGTCTGGTTCCTTAGATCTACAGGGTGGGCCATTTATATGGATACACCATAATAAAATGGGAATGGTTGGTGATATTAAAGTCCTGTTTGTGGCACATTAGTATATGTGAGGGGGCAAACTCCTCAAGATGGGTGGTGACCATGGTGGCCATTTAGAAGTCAGCCATCTTGGATACAACTTTTGTTTTTTCAATAGGAAGAGGGCCATGTGACACATCAAACTTATTGGTAATGTCACAAGAAAAACAATGGTGTGCTTGGTTTCAACGTAACTTTATTCTTTCATGAGTTATTTACAAGTTTCTGACCACTTATAAGATGTGTTCAATGTGCTGCCCATTGTGTTGGATTGTCAATGCAACCCTCTTCTCCCACTCTTCACACACTGATAGCAACACCGCAGGAGAAATGCCAGCACAGCCATCCAGTATCCGTAGTTTCAGGTGCTGCACATCTCGTATCTTCACACCATAGACATTGCCTTCAGATTACCCCAAAGATAAAAGTCTAAGGGGGTCAGATCGGGAGACCTTGGGAGCCATTCAACAGGCCCACGACGACCAATCCACTTTCCAGGAAACTGTTCATCTAGGAATGCTCGGACCTGGCACCCATAATGTGGTGGTGCACCACATTATTTTCTTGCCGGAAAAACTCAGGGAACGTGCCAGCTTCAGTGCACAAAGAGGGAAACACATCATCATGTAGTAATTTCAAATATCCAGTGGCCTTGAGGTTTCCATTGATGAAGAATGGACCCACTATCGTTGTACCCCATATACCACACCATACATCACTTTTGTTGTTCCAACAGTCTTGGGGGGATCCATCCAATGTGGGTTAGTGTCAGACCAATAGCGGTGGTTTTGTTTGTTAACTTCACCATTCACATAAAAGTTTGCCTCATTACTAAACAAAATCTTCTGCATGAACTGAGGGTCCTGTTCCAATTTTTGTTTTGCCCATTCTGCAAATTCTGTGCGCCGATCTGGGTCATCCTCGTTGAGATGCTGCAGTAGCTGGAGTTTGTAAGGGTGCCATTTGTGTGTAGCTAATATCCGCCGAAGGGATGTTCGACTAATGCCACTCTCAAGTGACATGCGGCAAGTGCTACGCTGTGGGCTCTTGCTGAATGAAGCTAGGACAGCCACTGATGTTTCTTCATTAGTGACAGTTTTCTTGCGTTCACATTTTGGCAAATCCAACACTGAACCAGTTTCACGAAACTCAGCAAGCAGTTTGCTAACTGTAGCATGGGAGATGGGTGGTCCCGTAGGGTGTCTTGCATTGAAATCTGCTTCAGTGACCCGGTTACTGCGTTCACCAGATATCAACACAATTTCGATCTGCTCCTCACGTGTTAACCTCTTCGACGTGTCAATGGCTGTGAACAAAGAGAAACTTGTAAATAACTCATGAAAGAATAAAGTTACGTTGAAACCAAGCATACCATTGTTTTTCTTGTGACATTACCAATAAGTTTGATGTGTCACATGGCCCCCTTCCTATTGAAAAAACAAAAGTTGTATCCAAGATGGCTGACTTCTAAATGGCCATCATGGTCACCACCCATATTGAGGAGTTTGCCCCCTCACATATACTAATGTGCCACCAACAGGACTTTAATATCACCAACCATTCCCATTTTATTATGGTGTATCAGAATCAGAAAAGGTTTTATTGCCAAATGTTGAGCAGGTTTACAACATTAGGAAATTGCTGCGGTGCTTCAGTGCAAACATACTGTCATAAATTACGCTTAAATAGACATGAAAATAAAAATAAGAATAAGAATTAAAAGTGCTAAGTAGATAGATATATACATGAGTGCAGGTGGTGATCAGTGCCAAACATGGAATGATGCAGTGATCACAGCGTAGGGTCATGTGTTAGTGGTGGGAACAGTCATACGCTTATTGTTCATGTGTCCAACAGCAGAGGGGAAGAAACTGTTCTTATGGCGAGAGGTTCTGGTGCGAATGGACCGGAGCCTCCTGCCTGAGGGGAGCAGGTCAAACAGACTGTGTCCAGGGTGAGAAGGGTCAGCTGAGATCCGAGCTGCATGCCCCAGTGTCCTGGAGGTGTACAGGTCCTGCAGAGATAGGAGTCTGCAGCCAATCACCTTCTCAGCAGAGCGCACAACACGCTGCAGTCTCTGTTTGTCCCTGATAGTAGCTCTAGCGTACCACACGGTGATGGAGGAGGTGAGGATGGACTCGATGATTGCAGTGGAGAATTGCATCATCGTCCGTGTTGGCAGGTTGAATTTCTTCAGCTCCCTCAGGAAGTACATCCTCTGCTGGGCTTTCTTAATGACGGAGGTGATGGTGGGCTCCCACTTCAGGTCCTGGGTGATGGTGGTACCCAGGAAGCGGAATGAGTCCACAGAGGTGATGGGGGTGTCAGTCAGGATGATGGGGGGGAGTGGGGCTGTGTGCTTCCTGAAGTCCAGAATAATCTCCACTGTCTTCTGGGCATTCAGCACCAGGTTGTTGTGGCTGCACCAGGACACCAGACGTTCAACCTCCCTCCTGTAGGCAGACTCATCCCCGTCCGAGATGAGTCCAATAACGGTAGTGTCATCTGCAAACTTGATTAGCTTGACAGACTGGTGGGTGGAGGTGCAGTAGTTGGTGTACAGGGAGAAGAGCAGAGGAGAAAGAACACAGCCCTGAGGGGAGCCGGTGCTGATGGTCCGGGAGTCCGAGACATTCTTTCCCAGCCTCACATGCTGCTTCCTGTCCATCAGGAAGTCAGTGATCCACCAGCAGATGGGATCAGGCACATTCATCTGGGAAAGCTTGCCTTGGAGATGGTCTGGAAGGATGGTGTTGAAGGCAGAGCTGAAGTCCACAAACAGGATCCTGGCGTAGGTTCCTGGGGAGTCCAGATGCTGCAGGATGAAGTGTAGGGCCATGTTGATGGCGTCATCTACAGACCTGTTGGCTCTGTATGCAAACTGCAGTGGGTCCAGGAGGGGGGCCGTGAGGGTCTTGAGATAGGAGAGAACCAGACGCTCAAATGACTTCATGACCACAGATGTCAGAGCCACGGGTCTGTAGTCATTTAATCCAGTGATCCTTGGTTTCTTGGGGACAGGGATTATGGTAGAGGACTTGAAGCAGGCAGGCACATGACATGCCTGCAGTGAGGAGTTGAAAATGCCAGAAAACACTGGGGCCAGCTCGTTTGCACAGTGTCTGAGGGTGGCAGGTGACACACCGTCTGGGCCGGGAGCTTTTCGAGCATTCAGACTCTTAAACTGCTTCCTCACACCTGCTTCATGAATATGAAGAGTTGTGGTGGGAGGAGGTGGTGTGAAATCCTCTTTTGTGTGGAGTGAGGAGGGGGGTGTTGTAGGTGAAGTGGTTGAAGGTGGTGATGGCTCTATGGAGGGGGGAGAGGTGGGGGAATGAGTGTCCAAAGTGTCTCTATTGTTGGGGCCGTTGGAGATGTGAAGGCTGCCTTATGGCTCGTCAAAACGGCAGTAAAAGGTGTTAAGGGTGTTGGCCAAGAGCAAGTCATCAGTGGAGTGGGGGGTTTTAGGCTTGTAGTTGGTGATATTCCTAAAACCTTTCCACACAGAGGCCGAGTCATTCTCTGAGATCTGCTGCTGCATCTTCTCAGAGTGCTGATGTTTAGCAATGTCCACTTCTTTAGTGAACCTGTACTTGGCCTCTCTGTAGCAGTCCCTGTCTCCGCTTCTGAACGCCTTTCTCTTTTCCAGCCACAGCTTTTTGAGTTTAGGAGTAAACCAGGGTTTGTCATTGTTATAACTCACCCTGGTGCGTGATGGCACAATGCTGTCCTCACAGAAGTGGATATAGGAGGTGACAGTGTCCGTAAACTCGTCCAAGCTGTTAGAAGCAGCCTTCATTGTGTCCCAGTCTGTAGACTCCAAACACGTGCGAAGCTCCTCCACAGCCTCGTTGCTCCACAGTTTTTTGGTCCTCACGACAGGTTTGGAGAGCTTCAGCCTCTGTCTGTACGCGGGGATTAGGTGGATCATGACGTGGTCAGAAAGTCCGAGTGAATGAATGAATGAATGAATGAATGAATGAATGTATATATATGTATATATATATATATATATATATATATATATATGGCCCACCCTGTACTATAATATATATAAAACACCCAGCACGCCCATGCAGGCGGTTTATCCTTCAAGCTCGGGTCCTCTACCAGAGGCCTGGGAGCTTGAGGGTCCTGCGCAGTATCTTAGCTGTTCCCAGGACTGCGCTCTTCTGGACAGAGATCTCCGATGTTGTTCCCGGGATCTGCTGGAGCCACTCGCCTAGCTTGGGAGTCACCGCACCTAGTGCTCCGATTACCACGGGGACCACCGTTACCTTCACCCTCCACATCCTCTCGAGCTCTTCTCTGAGCCCTTGGTATTTCTCCAGCTTCTCGTGTTCCTTCTTCCTGATATTGCTGTCATTCGGAACCGCTACATCGATCACTACGGCCGTCTTCTTCTGTTTGTCTACCACCACTATGTCCGGTTGGTTAGCCACCACCATTTTGTCCGTCTGTATCTGGAAGTCCCACAGGATCTTAGCTCGGCCATTCTCCACCACCCTTGGGGGCATCTCCCGTTTTGACCTCGGGACTTCCAGGTTATACTCGGCACAGATGTTCCTGTACACTATGCCGGCCACTTGGTTATGGCGTTCCATGTATGCCTTGCCTGCTAGCATCTTGCACCCTGCTGTTATGTGCTGGATTGTCTCTGGGGCATCTTTACACAGCCTGCACCTGGGGTCTTGCCTGGTGTGATAGACCCCAGCCTCTATGGATCTTGTGCTCAGAGCTTGTTCTTGTGCTGCCATGATTAGTGCCTCTGTGCTGTCTTTCAGTCCAGCTTTGTCCAGCCACTGGTAGGATTTCTGGATATCAGCCACCTCCTCTATCTGCCGGTGGTACATACCGTGCAGGGGCCTGTCCTTCCATGATGGTTCCTCGTCTCCCTCCTCTTTCTTGGGTTTCTGCTGCCTGAGGTATTCACTGAGCACTCGGTCAGTTGGGGCCATCTTCCCAATGTATTCTTGGATGTTCGTTGTCTCATCCTGGACTGTGGTGCTGACACTCACCAGTCCCCGGCCCCCTTCCTTCCGCTTAGCGTACAGCCTCAGGGTGCTGGACTTGGGGTGAAACCCTCCATGCATGGTAAGGAGCTTTCTTGTCTTTATGTCAGTGACTTCTATCTCCTCCTTTGGCCAGCCTATTACCCCAGCAGGGTACCTGATCACGGGCAGGGCGTACGTGTTGATGGCCCGGATCTTGTTCTTACCATTCAGCTGACTCCTCAGGACTTGCCTGACCCTCTGCAGGTACTTGGTGGTTGCAGCTTTTCTAGCGGCCTCTTCATGGTTCCCATTCGCCTGCGGGATCCCCAAGTACTTGTAACTGTCCTCTATGTCTGCAATGTTGCCTTCTGGTAGTTCAATCCCCTCAGTTCTGACTACCTTCCCTCTCTTTGTTACCATCCGACTACACTTCTCCAGTCCGAACGACATTCCAATGTCATTGCTGTATAGCCTGGTAGTGTGGATCAGTGAATCGATGTCTCGTTCACTCTTGGCATACAGCTTGATGTCATCCATGTACAGGAGGTGGCTGACAACTGCTCCGTTCCGTAGTCGGTATCCGTAGCCAGTCTTGTTAATGATCTCACTGAAGGGGTTCAGGCCTATGCAGAACAGCAGTGGGGACAGAGCATCTCCTTGGTAGATCCCGCACTTGATGGTGACTTGTGCTATGGGCTTGGAGTTGGCCTCTAGTGTTGTATGCCACATCCCCATTGAGTTCCTGATGAAGGCTCTTAGGGTCCCATTGATCTTGTACAATTCTAGGCATTCCAGTATCCAGCTGTGGGGCATTGAGTCATAGGCCTTCTTGTAATCAATCCAGGCAGTGCACAGGTTGGTCAGTCTGGTCTTGCAGTCTCGGCTGATTGTTCTGTCTACCAGTAGCTGGTGTTTTGCGCCTCTGGTATTCTTGCCAATTCCTTTCTGTGTCCCGCTCATGTATTGACCCATGTGCCTGTTCATCTTGGCCGATATGATGCCTGACAGGAGCTTCCATGTAGTACTGAGGCAGGTTATTGGTCGAAACCCGTAGCCGGTTACCAAGATTACGTGAAGTACCCTCAGAAGGTCTGCTAGATGATGTTAATGCAGCACTACGGGCAATACCTACAACCACGATTACCGACACTAACAAGCTGATCTACAATACGGCAGCAGTGATCAGTGAGATGCTTGGCTACAAGTTGAACAGCGACAAGGGGCAGTACCCTCCATGGAGAAGGAGGCTAGAGGGCAAGATCAAAGTAGCACGGAGGGAGGTTAGCCAACTAACGGAGTTGCAGAAAGGTGCGACAAATAAGGTGCCTAAGAAATACAGCAAGCTGTCCATACCTGAGGCCTTGGAAACTGCCAAGCAAAGACTCACAGCCTTGGCCAGCCGCTTGAGGAGGTACACCAGAGAGATAGAAGGCAGGAGAATAAACCAGCTGTTCTCCACAGAACCAGCAAAGGTGTACTCTCAGTGGCAAGGGAACAATAAGAGAACAGCACCACCAAGGCTGGAGACGGAGCAATACTGGAAGAGCATATGGGAGAAGGATGCAACCCATAACGGCAATGCTCAGTGGCTAGAGGATCTGAGGGCAGACCACAGCGACCTCCCTGAACAGGGTCCAGTAACCATCACAGTGGCAGATATCCAAGAAAGGGTCTCCAGTATGAAGAGTTGGACAGCACCAGGGCCCGACATGGTTCACGCCTACTGGCTGAAGAAGCTGACTGCACTCCACGAGCGTCTGGCAGCACAAATGAACCAGCTGCTAGTTAACGAGAGACACCCGGAATGGCTAACTGAAGGCCGGACGGTCCTGATCCCCAAGGACCCCAAGAAGGGACCGGTCCCCTCCAACTACCGACATATATATATATATATATATATATATATATATATATATATATATATATATATATATATGCACAGTAGTGTATTTCCAATTATTTTGTGGAGTTGCAGGTTATCATACCCTTGTAGATTACCTCGATTACCTCATCTACTGTATAGCATTTCACTACAAAGCACACTACGATTTCTCCTACTGTGCACTCAGTCTAACCAAGTTACTGCTACACTGCAGCAGTACTATCATGTTTTTCATACTCACCTGACAAGCCTTAACTGTTTTAACATTATAAGTGAAACATACAATTTCGCTGCAAAGAAAAATGTGTGATTCTATCTATCAGAATCAGGCAGCCATACTTTCTAGGTCTCAAAGAAATGCATGAATCTGAGGTTTCCCTTATAATACTCAACATGTAATATAGTTAATGCTTTTGACAGTTGAACTTGTTAGCTTTGCTATTTTCATATGATTCTGGGGCATTAAACTTAGCTACTCTTAGCTTGCCAAATTTTACTAGCACCATTTGTCATTTCAGGCAAAAAACAACAGCGGTTGCTAGCTAAAATTGAGAAGCTAAAGGTAAATCATGTGCTAGTTGTTCAAGCTATCAGCCACCATTATTATTGTTAAACAGATGCATTGCTTGAATGGAAAGGCACCAAGAGCTATGAAGAGATGGGGGTGGAGAACTCAGTTCAAATAACTATTAACTTTAATGTCTGAGGGTGGAATAACCATTACTTTTCTATAGGCAGTCAACGGAGTCTCCAACAAGAGCCCTTACCCCGCCCAACAACTGTCAATCAACATTACAACCAATCAGGCTGGTAAGTTGGGAGAGCAATGACTCTTTGCGTGTGTGTGTGTGTGTGTGTGTAAGCATCTGTGTGTGTGCTAGCATACCCCGGGGCACTGTGGATTATGTGAGGGAGGGATGGCCGGAGAGATAAAGGAAATTGAGCTACAGCCTTTTAATTCATAAAACATGTTATGTGCTTGTCATCGCTCTGCCTGTTCTCGCTCTCCTTCCCCTTTCTCTCTCTTTCTTTCCTGCTCATCCACAGCTTTCATCGCTTTTCCTCCCCCTCCCTCAATTCTGCTTTTCTCAGCTTTCTCCCCCCTTTCCCTGCTTTCCTCACCCTAGGTCTCCCTCAGTATAATTCTTAGAGGCCATAAAGTGAGTGAGTTATTACTCCATCAATACTTTATGGAGACAGACACAAGTGATATTTCCACTGCTACCCAAATTTAGATTTAAAAGCCGCTTTGCTATGGAAAAACACATCATTTACCTCATCTACAGCACCCCTGGCTCATTCCTAATCGAAACATGATCCATTGTCACCCTGCCGTTTTCTGAGCGTATTTGTTACCGCTGTCGGATGCGAGGCTCTCTTATCCCTGAAATCTTTTAGGACTCAACAAAAACTGATTTATTTTTCAGGTTGACTGCACTGGGGGAGATTTTTAAATTATGCAATAGCTTTTGAGTGTATTTCATTGGACTTTAGGATGTAAAACTCAACACTGTGTATGTGTGTGTGTGTGTGTGTGGGGGGGGGGGGGGCTCAATTGTGGCTATGTGAGGAAAAAAAAGACTGTGGGGTTTTCAGGTGACAGATCGCTCATGCTGTCAAATTATTTCTCCAGCAGAAGTATACACCTCTTGAGGCATCATAGCATTTACTGTGCGTTATAGCTGCTGTATGAAATTATGGTGACTCAGCTGTGTAAGATGCATACAGTCTATTTAGGATATAATGGCTTTCAGCAGAATCCCCATAAAACCAAGAAGACAAATTCTCTTGAGGTTTTTTGTCCTTTAAAACACTAATTTAATTAAATTTAAAACAGTGTAGTACATCTCCAGATGCTGTGTGATATTAGTCTTCTTCTCGCCTCATATTTCCACTTGAGACTATCAAAGCACAAAAGTGATGAAAGCCATCACATAAAACGATCCAGAAGCTGAACCATGAAATACATTACAGCCAACAGCTTCTCGTTCCCAAAATTATGGGTTAAAAATGCATCGCAGACATAGCTCTTGTTTCCCCATCAGTGACAAATGCAGTAATTTGTTTTCATGAGCTTGGAAGAGGAAACATTTTTCTCCTTTGAGTGCAAATAATCTTTGGCAATATGTCATTAAACTCTGTATTTCCATATTTATGGTGTTTAAACATGCTAGCAAGTCTTTTAACTGCCTAATTGATTGTGTATTCTTGTGTGCGTATGTATGTGTGTGCGCTTTTTATCAGCTCCCTCAGCAGTTCCCATAATGCACCAAGTGAGCTCAACAAGTCGCAGTTTCTCGTTGTCATGGCCACCGCCCGAACAGCCCAATGGAATTATCCTCGACTACGAGATACGATACTATGACAAGGTAGGGTGGGATGATAAATGTCTGTGTTTGTCTCTGTGTCTGTGCTTTTTGGTGCTATAGTCGCTGGCAGTAACTCATTAGTCAATAAAGCAGGCAAATCAATATCAACTTCATCAGAGTCATCCATTATCAGGACTGTTACTAAAGACCAGCAGGATTCTCACTTCTGCACAAACACCTCAGCCATTAAGAACTTGAATAAAAGTAACACCAACCATTTTGGTAAAACTACACGTATAGTTCTGTGCAAAAAGTTATGAGCCACCACTGCGTACTTTATATTTTGCTTCCAAGAAACCCAAAAGTTCTTGTAATTTTTAAAAATGGTCCTCAGATGCTTTCTTTTTTCTCTGAACACTGTTTTTTCACTCATTTTTAGTCCAGTCCTTATACCTGACCATTTTTAGAGAAATGAATAGCACAAGCACCCAATTAACTTGTGGGGATAGGTTAATTGGATAATCCAAATTGCCACTAGGTGTGAATGTGCGAGTGAATGTGAGTGTGAATGGTTGTCTGTCCCTATGTGTTAGCCCTGCGACAGACTGGCGACCTGCCCAGGGTGTACCCTGCCTCTCGCCCTATGACAGCTGGGATAGGCTCCAGCGCCCCCCGCGACCCTGAAAAGGATAAGCGGAAGCGAATGGATGGATGGATGGATGAATAGCACCTAATTAAAGGCATTAACCAGTGTTGTGTCTACACATAACAGACAACTTATCAAAAAAACATTTTTAATTTTATCTTTAGGCACTGTGTTACCAGCAACCTGTCACAAAACAGACACTTTGATAGGCATACAATAATATTTTTGTACTAACAAGGTGATTGTCAAAGAGATATTAGCTAAAAACTTGGCATGTGACAACACGGTGTGTAGTGTGTCGTTGAAACATTTGAGGAAACTGGACAAACAGAGGACAGAAGGAGTGTCAGATCTTAAAAACTGTCTGCAGTGAAAAATGTCTGAATGCTATGTCCTTAAGAAACAGGAAAAAGTCCAACAAAGATCTAATCAGAGAAATGCATCTTCCTCTTCAGCTGATCCATTAGCCAGTTCACTGAAGCTTCATCAGAAATGGTCTCGGTGGAAGAGTGGCTTTCAATTAGCCAAAAAAATGATGAAGCCAGGAGTCCGCTGTTCTAGTTGCTCTAGTGACCCTTGAACCCCCTCTAGCCATCGATCTGGTGGGTAACAGACGTCTCCGAAAAGGTCGGAGCACTTTTACAAATATGCGATATGTGATGTCTTGATAAACCAAGCAGATATTTGAAGTTTACACAGCTACATTAAAGTATGTTAAAAGTTTATTTTGTGACCCAGAAAGAGTAATAAGAGTAATAATAAAACTAAGTAGCTGCAGCCATTGTTGGAAACTGGAATTGGCTGGGCCGCGCTATGAATTCTGGGATATGGTGGGCCACGAAGGATACACCCGACCCATCCTTCAAATCTTAGGAAAAGGAGGACGCATTTGTCGGCCGCATTCGGAGGAGTCTACGAATTGGGACAGCCTTCATTGTGTCACTGTGGCGTAATTGGTCTAAAAATCAATGGCGTGTCCAGCGGGGTGGCCTGGGGGGGCACAGGCCAACCCCCCCAACCAGACTGGCCACCCCAGGTGCCACCCCAAAGGCAAAACAATAAAATTCAATCAAATATCAAATGTACGATTATGTTTTCACGGTGAAGCTCAGATATCCGAGTGTAAGTGAATGCAGCATCGGCTTCTGCGCTATGTGCATCACGTTAGCAAAGGTAGGAGAGCCAAGCAGAAAGACGGCACTGCAGGAAACAATTTTTCGGTGAAAGAAAATGAGGACAGAATAAATGTCCCGGTAAGTAATATTAAGTTTGTTGAGTTTAGTAAACTTCGGTGAAATTAGAATCCCAAGGAAAAAAATAACACTTAAAGAATTATTGCAGCCCTCGAATATTTCTGACAGTATGCTACTGAGGGCAGCTAACATAAGAGTTATGAGTTATAAGATATAATCTAAGTCGTAACATTGCTGTATGGAGCTGCAGATTTGGTTGCAGGTTAACATAGCTGGACTGGCCATCGGGCATACCGGGCATATGCCCGGTGACTTATTTTTTATTTTTTATTGTAATGGCATGAACAATGAGAGGTGGTGGATTGGCCAGATGCAGGTCGATGTGTAAAAATAACTCAGTTGTTTGGTGGTGGCTATGGCGGGGCTTCCACAGAGGCCAGCAGGTGGATGAGGGAAGGGGAGGCAGGAGGAGAGCCCCGAGGCAGCCGCCAGTCCGAGTGTCAGGTGAACTGAACTTCAGGTAAGAAGTTATGACCTGCAGTCTATCTGGGTCAGATATGAACCAAGTTTAGGTGGAGTTTATTTTCGTTGTGCTGACTTTTTACCCTCAGTTGCAATAACTCGTACTGCGTTCTAGCCAGCTTGATGGAGTTTTTAGGTGGGTGGGTGCTATGATGTTACTGATAGTGAACTTTATTTTATTCATAAGGTTAGTTAGTAGAGTTGCCAACGGCTCCTTAAAAAAATGGAATGGTCCCTCAATCAGAGAAAATATTACACGTTTCGTATTGAGCTGAGAAGAGACGCAGTTTGTCCCGAACTTTAGCTAGAATGGAAAAAGACACAAAGCTGGAGTTATTCTGTGTTTACGCTGCACAGCTGCCTCTTCTTCTCTCATTCTCTCCCCCTCCCTCTCCTGTTGCTACTTCAATCATGAAACTGATCAATGATCAGCTGATCGTCTCTCTTGTTTGTTTATCGCCCACTTTGTGCCAGAAAGAGGAAACCAGCAGATGTCGCGCTAAACAACAGCAGCACGTTTAAGCTTGATCAGCTGTTGTTAGAATTTATTTAATATTAATTTCTAGTATCAGCTGATGGTTGCTGGAGCCACAGCTGTAAAAGCTGCTGGTCATGATGTCGGTTTGGATATGTGGTGAGAGGGAAACATGAAGATGAAACCAGGAGATGTCCTTACTGAATCATCAGAGCTGTGATGGAGAAACAGGTTTACCTTTTAGGTGACATGAATGAGTTGAAGGGAAGTTATGAACTGTTTCTGAGAGACAAATAACACCAGCATCCTTTTCTAAGCAGCTGACAGCTGGTAACTGTGCAGGGGCAGGTCTAGCAAAGTGTTGCCAGGGGGCAGGTAGGGCATTAACAGGGAAAGGTGGGGCACAAAGAAATACTTTTCTTTCTTATTCTCAATTTAAATATCTAGCTTTTATTAAATAATTATCTAAATCTTACAACCAAAGTTTTTATCTGACGTAAAATGTATAGAAATCATACATATACCAACAAGACTGTACATCACTGTCACAACAGCATTTGTTTTCAGTCAAAGTCTTTATGGCTTTAATACCTGGGGGGCCGGTCTCTAGTCAAAATGCCCGATTTTCTGTCCCAGTCCAGCCCTGCAGGTTAATACTGGCAGTGTCACCATGCCAGCTGAATGTATTTCATCATCAGCCAGTGTTGTTCTTTATCAATATTACCAAAGTTTACCATAAGGCAGCATAGAAAGTATTTACTTGCCTTTAGGTTTTATTCAAATGTTAGTCTTTTCAGTTGTTTCCCCACTTTTTTCCTGTTTCACAATCAAACACCAGTTTGTGAGAAGATTATCTTCTTTTTTTAACAGGCAGATAAAGTTTTGCATTGGCTAATTTGTCAATTGTTTGTTACAAATGTTCATATTTTAATATTAAAAAATGTTTTTGCCCAAAACATATGTGTACTATATGTCAGTAAAAATACTATGCAAATATTGCTGTCCTTGAATGCTGAGTAAACACTGACAAAACACTGATTGTATCTCTTGTCCTTTAGCAACGCAGTATCTAAAAACTTTGCAACGTAGTGGTTAAAATCTCATTCTAATAAGAGTTAAAAGCGCATTCGGTTATTAGGTTTACAGGGTTATTGAATTATGGTTAATAGAATTGTTTTTAACATTATCTGCCAATTACATCTGCCACCCTTCTCCAAATCTGTGCCCCTACCTGGCCCCCCCAACAAAAATTTTCTAGACACGCCACTGCTAAAAATGCAGCCTCGGGAGGATGCAGCCTACGTTTTGGGACACAGCTAAGGTGGAGCCTTGTTGGGGATTTTCAAGATTGATGGAATTATGAACACTGAAAAGTCCTGTCAGATTTTTGATCCATCATGCAGTACCATCTGGAAACCATCTGATTGGCAAGTGTAGCCCAGTGGCAAACAGATGGAATTAGAGACTGTTTATTGTAATTATTATTAAAGGTGTTTTATTTTGTTCAGTTAAAAGCACTCATGATTGGAGAGAGACTCTAAAGAAAAAATCCAAATTATTTTGTATGGAATTGCATTATTTGTGTTATTTATTTATTTATTTTGTTTCTCAAAGGTTATTTTTTGACCTGGATACAAATGCAGTCCAACCAATGGGATTGTTTGTCCCGCCTTTTTTTTCATTTGGTTGCGCTGCTAAGGCTGCTTAGACCACACGCGCCATAGTACCTGTGGGGAAAACGTGGTAGCTGTTGAAACAGCGAAGCTGTTGGTGTCTGCTTGATTAGCCGCCAGATTTGGATAGCCGAAGCTAGTTTTATGAATACGAAGTGCTTTGCACTGGTGAGTAACGAAACTGTTATAGCCGCTGATCGGCATCCTGAAATGTTAATGTTGTTCGCTTCAAAAAACAAACGCTAATGGTGACGGTACTATGCAAGTAGCTAGTGAGTGTGCTAAACGCTCACTCCCGTTGTTAAGCGTTAGTTGAGAACTTATTAGCTGTTGTTAGGTTAAGGAAAAAACAGTATGTCTATCTGTATTGAAATGTTTTATTGTGTTACTTTTATTCATCACTGTTGTTACTTGACCGTGAGCAGAGTATATTGAGTTTGCTGCTTTTAATGAGCAGTGTGAATTGCTTTAATGATTGGTGATAGCTACATTGCCATGTAATGAAAACGTGTGTGTGTGAACCATGTTCATTTGAAGTAATTCTGACCTCACTCTTAGGTCAGGTTTTTTGAGTTGGAGAAAGGAGCCGAGACTCCTCGGAGAACATTGGATTACAGACTTTGTGGAAATCCGCAGAAGAGGAATAATTTTCCATTGCAATGGATGGCGAGCCACAGCCCATTTGGAATTGAATCTTGAAGTCTGGTTGCCTGAACTGTGGTAGGACAAAACAGTGCAAACCATACATCGATCGTGGACTGAACTCACACCAATAACTCACCAGATCACCAAACAGGCCTGATCTGGATCCTATTGACACTTTAAAAGACCCGGGTCTAACATTCTTTTCTTTTTTATTTTGGGTATCTGTGCGCGCACACACAATTTTGGTTGTTATTGTAAAGGCAATACAGTGCACAAATTTCAAATACAGTTGGAACTATTGCTTCATCATTTGCAGTTGTGTTTTCATTGTGGTTACCCATCCTCTGGGCTCCTGTCGTTCCTGAAATCTTCTGATTTGCCCATTGTTTATATATTTTGTTACATACTGGTTACACAAGAGCTGAATTTTTCAGCATGAAAATGATCGCAAACACACTACTAGTGCAGTAGAAACCCAGATAGAAAACAAAAAGGCACATAATGGATTGGCCTCCCTAACATCATTAAAGCAATGTGGGATCATCCCAGAAGAGAGTAGAACAAAAGGCAGTCCTTCAAGAAGCTTAGGGAACTATTCCTGAAGGCTGCTTAAAGAAATGATAAGAAAGCTTGCCCAAAACAGTCTGTGTTGAAGACTAATGGCGATCATATGAAATGACTTGACTTTCAAGCTGGTTACATTTATATAAACTCTGATTTTGTCTTAAATACTGTATTTCTATGGATGTTTCTGCATGTTTCAATAAATCCCTACACCGATTTCACATTTTCCTAGCAAAATATAGACTCACGCACAGCACTGCACTTTCTGCTTTTTTACTAGGGGCTCTTAATGGTTTCACATATGTTACAGTGTCCGCTGTCACTAATAGTGTTCTATTGTTTGCTGGGTGTGAGATCATTTCCTAGATTTATCTTGCTCACCGTGGTGATGTAGAGTTCAAGTTCCCATCTTCATCAACAATAAAGCATTAATTATAAACACACATCAGGAGCTCACAGAAGTGTTGTTGCTAGGTAGATATTGTATGTGCTACCTTATGTTTCCAGATTTAGTCCCTTGGAAAACACAAAAAACAGCAAACAAAAAACAAACAAAAAACATGTTACTGAAAGAAATTAGATGTGTTTAATATTAATAAGGAGGAGAGGCTGATAGCAATTTTAAAATATTCACCAAAAAAAGAATAGTTAGGTACTACATCTATCCAGGAGTTTAAGAAAATAAGGGGGTAGGATAACTCCAGGCAGCGGATGGAAGAGAACCAGTTTTTAAAATTTAATAATTGAAATTTTTTTCATCTATCAAAGAGAAGCTTCAAAAGTGTATTGGGTATGGCGATAATTTATACAGGCATGATGTTATGTTTTTAATACTTGACAGAAGATTACGGGCTGTCTGGTAGTTTCATAGACTCCTTGAGAACATCCATCCAACAGCAGCAGACACCATGACAAATGTTTCTGAACGTGTCTGTTCTCCATCATATCGTTCAAGAAACTCAGTACTCAGTACTGCCGTTTTTGTAATACCGTTGTTATTAAATATTTCTTGTCATTTAGTATGAAAACTGCAGCTTGATAAAAATCATCATCACTGGGTTTGGTGGCTGATCAACATGGCAATTATTTCAGGACAGCTGAAGGCAGAAACCTGTCAGCATATTTCTACAATTTATAGCTCTTATAAATGATGTATTTTTGTCTCCCACTCGTGCTGAATGCCTATTCATGTATCATCTTTTATGCAATATTATTTCCTAATAAGTCAGGATTGATCTTAGAGCTACAATGCATATTTAATGGGGCCTGCAGCCATACTGACAGGGTTTTACAGTGATGTAGAGCCTTTCTTTTTTCAACCACACATAAATTGTTGATCGTATTTGTGCAGGAAGGATGAGTGTCCATTCATTAACAACTGGCTTTAAAAAGCTGTTTTCAGACAATGAGGACCGCCTCCCTCCAACTCAGCGTTTCACTGAATCGAACACGAACAAAGGGAGTAGTTTGGGCTGCTGCAGCTTTGTTATCGGTAACATGCAATATAAGATCAAATTAGGATTTGTGAAGATGAAAATTAAATCAACCATTAGGCTAATCAGGAGCAGTAAGAGCTCATGCTGATCTTGGGAGTCTCAAGCAGCTAATTCTTTAGTCTTTACTGAAAACTTTAGAAGACAAATGGACAGTAATTTAGACAAATTTCCCCAAAACCTTTCCAGCTAATCCGATCCTAGCTGAAATATTAAATATTTAGGTAGCCACACAAGACGGCGATATCTTTTGTTGCTGTTTTACAGGAAAATATTCATTGGCAGTCATGTATACAGCTCCGATGCATTTATTCAATTTACTGCTTATGTTGTTTTGTCTGTTCCAAAGTCTGCGAGGCGGGATATCATAGTGTTTGTAGACTGCAGCCGCTAATATTTCTCTATTGTTTGCTGAGTAAGATGGTGTCCTAGATTCATCTCCTCAGCATTCTCTGTTGCTGTGGGCTTCAGGTCTCTCCGTGGACCTCAGTACATGCCCGAAGTCAGCACAGAGCACTGATATTACATAGTTACCTTTATCTTAAAAGGGCAAAGCCTTTCACCTAGGGCTGAACGATTATGGAAAATAATCTAATTGCGATTTTTTTGCCCCAATATTGCGATTGCGATGCGATATGCGATTATTTTTTAAGGTCTTTGTCTTCTGTATTATTAAACAAAGACAAGCAATACATCATATAGTATGGCCAATACTATATTACATTAATTTTAAACTGTTCTTTCCTGGAAGACAGACCTCTGTTATGATGACATGAGGTGATGCATGAATTGATGACTGACATTTTTATTTAACTTCTTCAATCACAACAGTATATTTGAACATACACAATAGTTTATTTTTAGCTTACAAACATCTGAGCATAAAGTGCTGACAAGGAACCCTGGTGTAAACATTAAAATGAAAGTCAGTACAATGTGCAGATTGCAGAAATATACATAAACAAAATCAGTGGCTTTACCACACTCAGTTTTTCGACATCTGTGAACTACTAGACAGTCATTCAATTAAAAAATAATATTAAATAAATAAAACTAATAAATAAAAAATACACACATCTTACTGATCTCTGCAGTCAGTAACATTACACATAAAGTGCAAACATAATAGCAATTGTATAAACACACACACAAACACGCCTTTAAAATTTAAAGGCGTGAAATTGGACGGTCTAGTTCTGATTAGCGTCACCGCTGTCTCGGTGGAGTTTAATAAACTCGGCCGTCTGCTTCTTGCTATCTAAAATATAACCAGACACTGGCGTAAATTCTCGACTGTCTCATACTTCTGTTTAATAAGTTTTCTGTTTGACGTTTAGTCAGCTGTGTGAAAACCAAGGAGGAACCCACCCGGGGGATTAATAAAGTTTTATTTTATCTAATCTAATAACTTTAATCTCAGCCAAACCGATTTACTCACGAACAAACAAAACACTGAAAAAAGCCCAACAATAACATTTTTAGGTTGTCTAAGTGACTTATATATTACGTTTAACCCGAGCAGCGAAACTCCGCGGTGATCTGAAAATGATGTGCCGGGAGTTGTGCCGTTCTCGGCCGCATCAGTAACCCTCGAGCTCCCGGCTAGCTGTCGAGCTGGTGGGTAGCAGACGCCTCTGAAAACGTCGAAGCACTTTTGCAAATATAGGATATCTTGATAAACCGAGCAGATATTTGATGTTTACACAACTACTTTCTCGCCTGAAAATATGTTAAAAGTTTATTTTGTGACCCAGAAAGATTAGTATGAGTAATTTTAAAACTTAGTAGCGGCCGCCATTGCTGGAAACTGGAGTTTGGCTGGGCCGCGCTATGAATTCTGGGATATGGTAGTAATTTGGACAGCCTTCGGCGCGTCGCTGTGACGTAATCGGTCTACAAATGCGGCCTCAGGAGGATGCAGCCCATGAATTTGGACATGTCCAGAGTATAATCGCAGCCTTTGCGGTTAGAAAATTGCACTTGATCATGTCGCGATATTATCGCAAATGCGATATATCGTTCAGCCCTACTTTCACCCCAGAGAGATGGAGTCTGCCACAGAAAAGAGAACAAGAAGCATCCGTTCTTCCAGGCCAGAGTGTTGAGGATTTCTGTTCCAGGCAGGCAAGGTTGAAGGAAAATGATCGATATTCAAAATGATCCTTTGTAGCTTTCTTTTACTCCTATTGTTCCTGTTTCGCAAAGGCCAGAAATGTGCTCCGAGAGAAGAACCACTTGTGTCCATTAGCTGAACTCTTTGGAAGTTTTCTTTATTCTTCCCTACCCTGACCCGCTGAGTTATACTGAGAATAAAAGGAAACTCTCAGTCTCAGTACTTGATCTCCTGCACAAGAGGGATGCCCACATTCTCCATCTATCATTTCTTTAGGCCAGGTCAAGTTAGTCCAGACATTCTTCTCCTTAGCAGCGTCTCCTAGCACATCCTGAGGGATCCAGAGGCATTCCAGTACCACATCAGATATACATAAAATCCTTTCACAAAGTCCGAGTCTACCCTAGGGTCTCCTACATGATGCATATGCCCTGAAAATCTCCAAAGGGAGGCACCCTGAAGTCAGCCTTATGAAATGCCTGAACCACTTTAGCTTTTTTAGAAATAAAGGAGCACCAGCTCTATTCTGTTCTCCCTCAGGATTGATTGAACTATTTCTAAAGTTTAAGCTCAGCCACCCTATAGAAGAAATTATTTTTAGTTGGTTATAACTGTATTTTTTTCTGGAATAAAGTTTATTATTGTGAGTAATTTTTCAGATAAAAGCAACCAGAAACCTGCTTCTCCTTTTAGGAATATGAAGGTTGTTGTGGTGGAGGGGTTATTAATCCAAAGGAGGTGAACAAAACAAGGTCATTGCTGCCACCTGTAACAAAACCTTGGAGGGGAACCTCCACAACCAAAGTAGTGCTTTAGCATAGGGCTTGGCTGTAGAGTCCAGAAGAGCAGGAGACTCACCAGTGCCTATCTCACCACTGTAGAGACATGCCCTGGAGTTGGATTCATTTTTAGGATTTGACCTTGGCATGCTAATCATGTGAACTTCCATGTTCTCTATATATACTGCTTCACAAAAAGGAAAACCTTTTGAAAACCCCCAAAACAGGAATGGTTTTAAAGGTGGAGGCCACTGACATTTTTTCTCTCCCCGTCTTTTCTGACAATTTTTTGCACTAGTTCAGTTAGGGTCAGTCACCGGTGGCATGAGGTGACACCTGGACCCCACAGAGGTTCCAAAGGTAGTTCAATTCCTCTAGGATGGGACATGAATACATGGCATCACCAAGAGATTTGCTCTGTCGCTCAACACAGTCTCAAGAGCATGGAGGAGATTCCAGGACACCGACAGCTACTCCAGGAGAAATGGACAGGACTGTAATAGATTCTTAACCCATCAGTAGGACCGATATCTGCTCCTTTGTGCAAGGAGAAACAGGATGAGCACTGCCAGAGCTACAAAATAAACCTCCAGCAGGACACTGGTGTGAATGTCTCTGACCAAATATCAGAAACAAACTACATGAGGCTAGCCTGATGTCCTCTAGTGGGCTCTGTGCTCACTGGCCGACACTGTGGCATTTGCCAGAACACCAGAATATGCCTTTGACAGATAAGAGCCGGTTTACCCTGAGCACATGTGACAGACGTGAAGGGGTCTGGAGAACAAATGAAGAATGTTCGCTCAGCACGACAGGTTTGGCGGTGGGTCAGTGATGGTGGGGTGAGGCATATCCACAGAGGGGCGCAGAGACCTCTACAGGATTGGCAACAATACACTGGCACACTGTGAAATCCACTGTCAGACACTACACTGGTGCAGTGGGTCCTGGTTTCCTCCTGTTGCACAATAATGCCTGACCTCATGTGGCAAAAGTTTGCAGACAGTTTGTGGAAGATAAAGGAGTTCATACTGACCGGCTCCCATGCTCGCCTGACCTAAATCCAATAGGACGCGTCTGGGACGTTATGTTTCAGTTCATCAGACACTGCAAGGTTGCACCACAGACTGTCCAGGAGCTCAGTGATGTCCTGGTCCAGATCTAGGAGGAGATGCCCCAGGACACCATCTGTGGTCTCAGTAGGAGCATGCCCCGATGTTGTCAGGCATGCACATAAGCACATTGAGAACATACAAACCATTGAGTGCCATGTTGAGTGGCTGGGGTGAATTTTCAGTAAAATGGGCTGGTCTGCCACATACTTTTCTTCACTTGGATTTACAAGGTGTCTTTGAATTAGGCCCTCTGTATGTTTGTAATTTTCATTTCCATCAAACAATGTAACATCCCTTCATTCCTAACACATTACCCGATCAGTATAGATATGCAGGCAGCATGATTTTTCCCCCCCATTGAGATCAGATCTATATTCTGATTTGTTTCTTTCATTTTTTCGAGCAGCGTAGATGCTTCTAGCTTTGTGATCAGATTTCCATTCTGTGGATGCACTCCAGATATGAAGCAGTTTCTTGTGCAGACAGAATATTATTTACCCTTCTGGAGTCAGTGTTTTGCAAAAGAGATCACAATATGAATGTCTTGCTGCAGCGTTGATAACAGTGTTACTCCAGCTTTTGTAATGTAGAATAGTGGAAGATCATTTAATCTTGTTAACCGATTCACTCAAAAGCAGAAACACTAAACCACCAATTTATCCCCTCAGTGGGTGGTTTTCAAAGCTCCTACCAGTCTTCTGTGAGGCTGTCTTACTGAAGCAATCAAGCCTTCAGCTGCCTGTAGTGGACAAGGTCCTAATTTGTATGAACCAGGAGACTATGGAACAAAAGACTTCATAGTCTAGCTTGAATAGCGAATGTCAGACCAGAGGCACCAATGTGAGCCTCTGATTCAGTGGTAAAACATGCAGGTTCTGATTGCTTTCCTATCAAAGAAGTTGCTCTAGGAAAGAAAATTGTGAAGAGAAAGGAAAATTGCAACAGCATATCTTGTCTTTGTAATTCCGCAAATAGGAAGCAATGCATTTCGAGACTCCGAGTTAAATTACTCCCATATCTATCACCCAAAGGTAAATATAAGAATGTCCTCATCTTTTTTTGAAGCAGAGCCAACAGCTGCAAAAACAGACAGACTTTTGCTGCAGACAGATTAAAAACAAAGAGTGAAGCACCTACAAGGGATTGTGTAACATACACCAAACAGAGCGCGTGCCTCCTCAGCCACGGATCACATTTCATTCCCCACCATCCTTCAGTCCTTCGCACAAGATCTGAAGAAAATTGTTTTTGGCATTTTTTGGAATACCACTGCTTCTCCCTGTGCTCATTTTTTTCTTTTTAATACACACTGTCAGCGAGTTGGTACTTCCATAACTCATTGAAACTCTCAACTGTGAGCGCAAGTACAAACTTTAAATGCCCAGTACTCTTGTCAACTGTTTTTGTTATCTATTCTCTTTGATGAAAACACTCATGCGCAGCCCTAAAGTCCGTGGCTTCAGAGAACTTGCTCAGAGATTCCAATTTTCCAGGGCTGTCAACTTCGCAGGGCTGCACAAAAACAACTGAAAACGTGTGTTTGAATCTTTCCTTTTTATTTTTATGGATACTGCTGCTGCTTTTTAAGTCTTAATGTGGCACTAATGCAACCATTTGTCATTACATAATTAAAAATCAGTACCTATTACTTCAAGGTTTGCTTTCCAACATATGTGGAGTTAATGCTTTTTATAAATTGCACTTAATTGTATTGTTAGTTTTGAATTAATTTGTGTAATAATTTGTGATGCCTTATTAACAGTTTTAAAGACAGGTATTTTTCAGCAGCATGTACCTTTATTTTTATCTTGTCTTTTTCTAGCTGGTTAACTGTTAGCATTAGCTCTCACCCTGTTCCTACATTGTCTTCTGTCACACCAACCCTCTGCATGTTCTCCTTCACTACACCTGTGAATCTTCTGTGTGTTCATCCTCTTGCAGCTCCATCTTCAACATCCTTTTCCCAGTACATCCACTATCCCTCCTCCAATTCTAATGTTGTCCCTCCTGCTCACTCCCAATTAAAATCTCAACATCTTCAACTCTGCCACCTCCTGCTCCACCACTCGCCTTTTTATCAGTGCCACTATCTCTAAACCATACACCATAGCAGGTCTCACTACTGTCTCTTAAACCTCACTAATTCTCATACAAAACTTTCATTTAGACTCCTGCCAATTCAGTGTCTCTTATCTATAATGGGCATTAGACGACACACGCTGATTTTTCCTTTAGGAATAAAGGAGAGATTCCGTAAGCTCGGTGAGGGTGACTCATCTCCGATAAACGAAAACCATTTATATCATTTTCATTTCATCTGTCGTTCAAATGTAAAATGTTTCATGTTTCTCCAGGGTAGGACTGGCTGTATTTCAAACATTATCCGGAAGCACAGAACCGGATAATAGTTGTTTCAAGTGGGATTCATGGTACTGCGTCTGTAGTCTGTTTGCGTAGGTGTTTGGCTACGCAGAGTACAGGATTATGCTATGCAGTCTACGTGGGCTTGCTTACATACAGCAAGAAAATAACCAACAGTATGTAGATGTTGCTGATGCTATGCATAGGTTGAATGCTGGATTCAAACGCTGGCCTGAACAGTAAAGGGGGCCCACAAAGTCATGAAAAGATCGATAAAGCACAGACAAAGACTGTAGTAAACAAATGTGTTAGAACTTCAAGAACAGTCTACAGCAATGTTCTCTCTAATTTTTCATGTGTCTGAGCGAACACACAAACTCCCTGAGCGGCCCCCTTAGACCACTGTGTGCAACAGCAGATGTGTGGTCACGCCAGCATCAAATCCATCCAAGTTACATGGTTTATTAAAATGACCAAACTACAGCATTTACATTTATGTTAGACTTCTTTTAATTAAGTGCTTTAGCCCACTTACAATGAAAATTAAAAAAAATCTTGTTCATGACCTGTGTAGTATGTTAACACTATTGGAAGTAAAAATAACTTGAACTCCAATAAAGCTCTGACTTGTATTATGAGTCTGTGGTCTGGGAGAGAGTCCTGTAACTCTGTCTGCAAAATACAGCATATAATGATCAATGTTGGGCAATTAATTATATAGTTACTTCTTCAAAAAAGTTACTGAGTTATGCAAACAACAAAGTTGTTTTTAAATAAACATTTCAAACTATTTACAGAACAATCAGCTGTTCTGCATCAAATTTGATGCCACACAAATTATTTGTGCCACTCCAAAAAATAATTTCTGTCCACTATGAGATAAAGGAGAGCAACAGCCTGATACCTGCAGGCTTGACAGCAGGAGATGTATCACTGCTGTAACAGCTGTAACATTCACACAAGATTTGCGCTAAACGTCGCAAATCTCTCATCTCAAAACACCGCTGTCACTCCTAAAACTTCCCCCCTTCCTAAACAACTAAATGCCATGTTGCCATATCATTTTTTTGATTGGTCGACATGGTACTTTTTCCGACGAACAGGAAAGGGTGGGGGGTTTTTTGGTTTTGGTTTTGCTCACAGGTGGAGAGTGCTTTCGAGCGTTTTCCTTATAAAACGCAGTTTTTACCGTTTCTTCCCGCAGTAAATATAAACAACAATAGTATTCAGGAAAAACAAACATTGCATATATTTTTATCATAACTCTGGTTTTACGTGGCCGATCAACACAATTTAAAAACTGGTATAAAGTCCACACTTTTTCCGTCAACTTCCGTCTGTCCTGCTCACATCTCCAGTGGTTGTACATGTTGCCATTAACTCCACATCAGCCACGCCGCTTTGCTAGCTAAAACACCGGTGTCAGCACATAAGGACGCTGTCATAGCCTGTCAATGATGTTGATTAACTGCGTATATACGAATGTGAATCGCATCATTGGCTGGACTATGGGATAAGGTGGCATCGTTCTAATGTCGACTGCTTAGGTGAATAGGTTGAATGCAGGGGTTTTTCAACTTGGGGATCAATACACTCTACAGACCTGTTGCTCAGCATATTTTTGACACTGCCTCCTGTTGTCAGCAGACAGCTACTACATGTAGACAAAAGTCTACAAAGCTGTGCATTGGCTGTCTAGCTGCAGAGCACAACCATGCCAATCCCATAATGCACTTCCTGAAAAGCCTACACCAGCATAAATAGTGATTGTACTCTTAGATGCAAAGGAAGGAGTTGTGGCTTTGTTTACCACCTTAAAACACTTTTTTAATTTGATCTATATTCTTATGCGGGTTTAGTATTTCATGTTCGTCATTTTTTTGTGTTTCTTTCACAGTCTTTTACTCTACATACACAGCGTTGTCACTTAGGCATCATCAAAAAAGAAATAAATAACAGGAAGAGCACAGTAGCCCTATCTCCATATGGAGCACTCACCGCTCCTCTTATTCTCACAGTTTTGGTATCAGCAAAGTTCCAGGAAAGATGGAGAGTAGGGAGAGAAGAGGAGGTCGAGATTCTGCCTCTCGCAGGGCAATTAAAGTGAGCTGAGTACACGGTGAGAAGTAGTGCTCTCACTGAGAGATGTACTGCACCTGTGGTGTGACAGCCACAGATAAAATCCTTAGTTAGTCAAAATCATGACAGTGACTTTACTCTAAGTCAGCCTTATTTGCTGTTGCTTTTACTTCAATATCATTTAACGCAGAAGCCAATTCAGTCGCTGCGTTTCACACCACGGAGCAGTCGGCCACATAAAGACTAATTTTAGCACATATTTGAAAGTGAAGATGTCCCCGGGGAGTGGTTTGATAAGCCTGCAGAGAGAGGACAGGTTTTTCTTACCAGACAGCTGTACTCTACCTCCTGCTCTGGCAGTTTTTTGTCATTTCTCCACCTTCTCTCGCCCCCCCCATCCTCCCCACCCGCACCTTCCTTTTCCACTCCCACTCTATAGATAATGAGGTTTTAATGTAGTAGATTTGATATGGTGCAAGAAGGCTGGATTTTTCCCCATTACTTATCTCTGGCTACCAGGCCTTCCCATATGGGCTGCCCCTTAACCTCTTCATTCTGGCAAACATAGAGCCACCCTCATCCTCCCTCCCCCCCACCCACACACACACCTTCAAATTCAAACTTCACCCCCAACACAATACCCCATTTCTCTGTCCACTTGCAAATATAACGCATTCTTTTCAAGCCTTTAACACTTGTCCTTGCGTTATGTCCTAATTACGAGAAAGCAATTAGCAGCGTCCGTCTTTTATATATG
The DNA here is from genome assembly GCF_057381915.1 of Diplotaxodon limnothrissa. Classification (NCBI taxonomy): domain Eukaryota; kingdom Metazoa; phylum Chordata; class Actinopteri; order Cichliformes; family Cichlidae; genus Diplotaxodon; species Diplotaxodon limnothrissa. The sequence goes on along the minus strand of NC_140612.1, from coordinate 8,753,002 downwards.
TTAATAAGAGAAATCAGTATATTAAGATGACATGAATGAAGGTAATAAATACTATATGATATCGCATATTGGAAAAGTAAACAGGCCCTGCAGCAACAAAGGGGGCTGATGATCGGGGGATGAGTGTTGGTTATGAAAGATTACGATAATAAAAACAATCATCTTTAACCCTCTTTCATCCGTTCCATCTTCTGGTAGCCTTCCCAGCCTTTCGTCTGCTTTTCCCTCAATTTCTTCCCACTCTTTTCCCTCCTGACCTGTCCTGTTCATCACCACCGTCATCTCTCTTCCTCTCATCTTTGCTATGCTTTTGACCCCCTCCACCCTACCACCCTTCATCCTCACTGCATGCTTCCCTCCCTCTACTTTCATGCCATCACCACATTATATCTGTCATTCTCTCCAGACTCCATTTCAAATTAACTGCAGTGAAGCTTTTTTTTTTTTTTTTTTATCTGAAAGAAACCGACTGAAGACAGGAAGTCTAGAAGGCAGACAGAGAAAGATAGCAGTGCAAGGTGGTGGTCTTTGGTTTATTGGAGTGGCCTGATAGGTCTCATACCTAATTCAGTCCAGAAGAAGAAATGGAAGGGGTAAATGGTAAATGGCCTGCATTTGTATAGCGCTTTTCTAGTCCCTAAGGACCCCAAAGCGCTTCACACTACATTCAGTCATTCACCCATTCACACACTGGCGATGGCAAGCTACATTGTAGCCACAGCTGCCCTGGGGCGCACTGACAGAGGCGAGGCTGCCGGTGAAGACCAAATTCTCACCTGTCTCTGAGGATAATAGCTAATTAACTGCATTGTGACAGAAATACCTATATATGCAGGGAATGAAGGGGGGTGGGGTTAAAAGGGGTGAAAACGTAACTGGAAGATATATGAGGGCAAGGAGCATCATATGAAACAAAAACTGGAGGTTTAGAAATGTTAACGATAGTGAGCTTGAAAAAGCCTGAACAACATTTGTTCTCATGTGGGAAGATTCTGTGTTACCACACCAAGAAAACTGGAAAAACATATCATGTTTATGTATCTTTCCAGAAATAATGACAAAGGATCGCTAAAGACTATTCATTGTTTTTGTTGGGTTGGCTCCAAAGTGGTGCTAACGGGGTAAATGTTGGAAATCGCACGAGTGCCAGCTAAAGATTTCTGACTTCTTGCCTTCTGACAGTGACTGCAACTGTACCAGAGGAACCTTTGATGTCTGAGAGGATCCTGTGAGGATTTAGGTTTCCAGAGAGAACAGGACAACTTTGCCCTTTACTCTGGTTACAGTTTAGTATAAGAGACTGATGGGGAAGGGAAGGTTAAGCTCACATACTGTTTTCTGCTGTGTGGAATCTGTTTCCTGTGCACAGAATCATTATATTCATTCAGCAAACACTCAGTCTGCCGCTGTATTTTGAATGCCTTCTGCCCATTTTGAATCAAATTAAGCCTCACAAATCATATGGTGTAATCTGTTTAAGAATACCAATATCAAGTCTGCAAAAGCAGCAGCTTTAGGAGTTCTTTAGTTTTGAATAGGGCTCCACACCTCGCAAAATGCTTGTTTCTGACCTTTTCTGTTTTAAAGAGGAACCTGACTTATTGAATCTTTATGTGCTGCAAAAAATGGCAGTCTCCCAATCTTAGTGTTTAGTTTCGACACAGAGGTGTAAGTTAAGCAGTGTTTCTTTATTCATCACTCACTTTTCCATAGTGTAGATCGTTTTATCCAGGATGTCAGTGTAACCATGAGGTGAGCGCTGGTTATGGTTACAGATGCAATAGAGCTGACCAGAGGGGTTGGATAATATGTTCAAATTTTCAAACTGGCAACCATCGATCCATCTACAAGCAACTGCTGCTGTGCACAGTCAGGGTCAAAAGAAAGTTTTACACATCTGGTGCATGCATCTGGTCTTTGAATGAGGTAAATACAAACTCAGATGGACTACAAAACATGTGCACTGTGTCATTATTTATTTGACAACAACTCAGAATCAGTCGCTGCCTCCATAGGAACTGAGAGGGTAAGTGGCAGCCAGGTGCTGCTAATCAAACACACTTGATTAACTGAAGAGCAGAAAGTGTGAGCGCCTCTATAAATCCTCGTACAGTGGATTAGAAAGTCATTAAGGAAATGTTAAGTTATTCCTTCTTAAGGTTGTTCTAGCTGTTGAATCATGGGGTGTAATACTGATGAGTCTCTTGTGTCTGTGTACAACTCTCAGCTCTGGAGATCATTACAACAGAAAGAAAGGCGGCACACGTAGACTTCTTGTATTCTCGAGGTGGATTAGGTTAGAAAGTGACCCACACACAGTGCTGCTAAAAAGTGTTTGCCACCTTCTCAATTTCTTAGTTTTTTGCAATTTTGTAGAAGTTACAAATTCATCAAACAAATTTTCATTTTTGACAATGATAAACTGATTAAATACAAAATGCATTTTGAAATGATGATATTATTTAGTTTGGGACACCAGTATTCCAAACCTACCGATGTGAAGTGTTGCCTTGCTTTTTAATAGCCACAATGAAATGAGACTAAACACAATCGTGCTTTGGCCACTGTGTATCACAGCACACTCTTCCCTAAAACAACAATCCAGTGTCTTCTCTGTGTGAAGTTTTAATAAACTAAAAGCTATACACAGTGAGGCCTGTGGATTACTTTTTTCCTGTTTCAGCTTCACATTACATGAAAACACAGATATCCAAATATGGATTAATAAACCCAAACTATCTCCATGACTACATATTGTACCACTACATGTAACTGTAATATTTTTGTTATTTGGAACAGGGCAATGTGATGAAGCCTGGCAAAGGGTGCTTTTACCAATTTCTTTTGTTTTCGCTTTACTTTGGATGTATTTTTGTTTATACTGGCCAAAACTAAGTGCTGAAGTTAGACTAAAAGAATATTTTGGTTACAGACAGACTGTTTGGGCTGCTTCTTAAATATATCTCCTAATTGTCTCTGTACCTCACACGCAGTTGCAGTCATCTGTGCTGAACAGTTCGATGGTCCTAAGCGAAACACCTAATGTGGTTCTGGAGGGTCTGAGACCCGGGACCGGCTATGTGGTCCAGGTGAGGGCCCGCACTGTAGCGGGCTACGGAGCCTACAGCAAAGACATGCTCTTCCAAACCCTCACCGACGGTAAGTGTGTGGGTGATTATCTGGAGTGTGTGGAGGTGTTTGTGTGGGTGTGGGTTTTCGTGGTGGAGAGGAAAGCGAGTGTAGGGCTGAGAGAGGGAATGTGAGAGGGTTGCGCAAGAGTGAAATTCTGGCTGTGAAGTGATTAAATTCTCCCTTACTTTCTATGTGTGTGTGCGTGTGTGTGTGTTTGTGAAGAGTGCTTGCAGTCATGTAAAATGAGCCTTGTAAATTATATTTTCTGTGTATTAGAGAGAAAAAAGTGTCAGTTATATATTTTCCCTTCCAGAAATGCTCAGCTGTGTGTATGCAAGACTGAAACATATGAGGAGTATGAAATATAATATTTTTTCCTTAATTTGTGTGTGTGTGTGTTCTGCAGATGAATATAAGTCAGAGCTCGGACAGCAGCTCTCTCTGATTGCTGGCTCTCTAGTTGGTGGAGTGTGTATTGTATCACTAGTAGCTATCGCCATCATCTGTACCAGGTAATGTACAGCTGACACACCTGCTCACTTCACACGAAAGTGCAGCTGCACATAAATGTCGGTCACTGCAAAATCCAAAGAGGTAGAGATGCTAGACACGTGTCCTATTAAATAACATACTTTTCACTTGTCAGACTATGAACATGAACTGATAGTTAAAACAACAGTTCCCCTCTTTTTTGAGCTTTGAACGAAATGCAAAGGTGTTTGTAATTACGTGGACAAAGCGGCACTTCAGTAGCACAGTTGCAGCTTCCACACATCACGTCTTTAGATCACGTTATTTAATGACCGCTGAGGAAATCGATTAGCTGAGACAGACTGGTAGATGCTTTTTTAAAAGCAGTAAGTGGACTTTGAACAACATATTTTTTTCCAGGATAAATGTTCAGGGCCGATTGGCCATGGAGCATACCACATGAATAAAAATGCCCCCAGCAACAGAATCCCTCACCCATTTTACTAATCCCCTGCTCTCTTTCCTGACATTTGCCATCTGTTTCAAATATAATTACCCAGTAAAATAAATCTGACACCCACAAATATCAATCAAATAAATGTATTTTAACAAAGCTCCTTTAAATGAATAAGAGAGCTGCTGCACATGCATTCTTCTATTTCAGCTAAAATGGTGAAAAAAAGAAAAAAATGGAAGTTTATCAACCATATGAGCAGCACCTAGCACCTAGCTATCGCTACTTAAGCGTAAACCAGATAATGGAAGCCTCTGGGAGTGTGTGGTGTGGAGCGTAGCCACAGCTGATGTACCTCCTTTAAAGTAACATTTTATATGTTGTTGATGTGACAAAAAATAAATGACAAGTGAAAGTTCTGCATGAATAATTGTACTAAAATGTCCATCCGTCAGTCCTTACAAAACACCATCCATCCCTCTATTCGTCATCTTCCACTTATAGACAATCAGGTCACAATGGCACTAAGCCAAGTAGGGTCTTTTCCCCAGCAACACTTTCCAGTTGATCCTGGAGGAGCTGAGGTGTTCCCAGTTGCTCCCAATCACTCGAGTGAGCCTTGAGTCTATTCTAGGGTCACCTCATGTTTGGATATACTAGGGCTGGGCGATATGACCCAAAATTCATATCTCGATATTTTTTAGCTGGATGGCGATATAAGATATATATCTCGATATATTTTTTTTAAAGCAATAAAGTAAGAACAAAAAGAGAGTTCTTAGTCAAAGCTGTGTCCCAGATGTCACACAGGCACTTTTATTAACATAGAGCAGATGTACATAAAATTTACTCAAAAATAAATTATGAGCATTTATTAAATAATAATGCTCCATAAATAAAAGAAAACAATGTTGTTTTTGTGCATAACAAAAAGCTCACAAATGTGCAGTCAAAATGTAAACTAAAAGACGCTGAGCACAATAACAAAGACAGATTTCACAGCTGCTCTGTTCCCAACTTGTACTGCTTGACTTGACAGCCTGGAGTTTGTAATCCGCTTTGCAACCACGTCTCTTAACAGATGACATTTACGGTCCTTATACACAGTAGGGTAATATTACGTTGAAGCACAGTACGTATCACTCCGCGAGGCTCAGCCGTAATGCTCCGACAATCCATCAAGCGGTGCAGCTCCGTAGCTTACCAAAGTCGTACTAAAACATTTTTTGACAGATTGCTGAGCGCCGTGTTCCACATAAAATCGGTTCGCGGCCATCAAGCACAACCAGAATTCATACATAAGGCGCGCTGTCAACTTTTGAGAAAATGAAAGGGTTTTAGTCCGTGCAGCACCTCTGGGCTGCATGGCGTTAGCGTGGTTAGCTCGTTAGCGTGGTTAGCTAGCTAACACGTTGACGCCGTCCAGCCCCACGCACGGGGCGATGCGCAGTAACTCGTTAACGGAGATTTGCCGTGTCCATCTTGTCGCTTCCTGCAGGTGAAGCGATGGGGGAGGAGGGGGAGTTGTGTTCAGTGAAGGAGAGGCGAGGCCGAGTAACGTTGCGTAAAGACGAAAGTGGACGAAAGAGAGGCAAACTTGCGGCTCCGCAAGTATAATTATAACGTAACATAGACTATATCGATATAAAGGATATGGTCACATCTTATATCTCGTATAAAAATATATCGATATTTTTTTAAAACTCGATATATCGCCCAGCTCTAGGATATACCCAACGACCTCCAATGGAAGGCTCCCTTGAGACCGGGAGTCGCAGGAGATCCCTTTGGATGTCTGAGCTGTTCTCCTTATCTCCAAAGCTGAGCCCATTCCCTCTGCAGAGGAAACTGATTTCATCGGTCTTAGTCGTTTGGTCATTACTAGATCTCATGATCACTATTTGCACTATTTGTTGCAGTCTTATGAAAGTTGGACTTGGTGGAGTGCTAATCTCATTACCATGACAGTCTGGTACAGCACCCACATCACTGCTGATCTTGTGCCAATCTGTTGGTTCAAGTCACACTGCACTTCCTGTTACTTGGGAATAAGAGGCCATCATATTTGATACAAGCTTCTAAACCCCAACCAGGAGACAGCATTTCACCATTTTTCCAGTTGGAGATGAGAGGAACTCTGTGGCAGTCCACCACCTCCTGCTTGACCACTAAAATGAAGCAATGTTGCAAAAGTACCGCTTTGGCGCCTCTGGGTGTCATATTATTCTGTATGGCATCGTTAGATTGTTAAATTACAGGCATCAGTGCATGAACAGCTTGTCTTACTTACTTTACATATAGGGGTAATAGGGTAAAGGGGTTGAGGACATGATTGGTGGTAGAGAAGAAGAAGAAAAAGATGTGATAAACTAATCTGTTGTTTGTTTTTCATCTTTGATGTTTTTTTTGGTTTTTTTGGTGTCTTATCATTTGAATTTCGATTGATATTAAACCATGTGAGAAATTTGGAACCAAAAAATCCCTATTTGTTGCAGCTGTTAAAAAACACAGACGTTTGACTGATCTCATTCCATTCTGCTTTTTGTAATTCAGCGAGCTTGAAGGTTAAAACCACTGGTGTCGGCTTTAATAATGTGCTCTATTTTAAAACATTATCAACTGTGTAAAATGTTCATCTTAAACTATTTTCTGGAGCTGTTAAATAAATGTCTTAGAAAGTAAAATAATACTTTTAAAACGAAGTACAGTTGAAGTTGCATTAAATGGTACCTTACTATATATACACTATATTGCCAAAAGTATTTGCTTGTCTGCCTTCACACTTATATGAACTTGAGTGACATCCCATTCTTAATCCATGTGGTTTGCAGCTATAACAGCTTCAACTCAGCTGGGAAGGCTTTCCACAAGGCTTAGGAGTGTTTATGGGAATTTTTGACCATTCTTCCAGAAGTGCACTTGCGCTCTAATTGATCCCAGGAGTGCACGGTCAGGACTCTGTGCAGGCCAGTCAAGTTCTCCCACACCAAACGCACTCATCCATGCGTTTATGGACCTTGCTTTGTGCACTGATGCACATTCATGTTAGATCAGGAAAGGTCCCCAAACTGTTCCCATACAGTTGGGAGCATGAAATGAAAGAATTACAAGTTCCTCTCACTGGATATTATGAGGGACAGCCCCAACAAGTACCCTTGTCCTGGCAACCACCAAACCCGCAGTCATCCAGATGGAGAAGTGTGATTCGTTGCTCCAGACGAGACATCTGCACTGCTCTAGTCTGTGGCGTGCTTTATACCACTTTATTCATCACTTTGCATGGCACTTGGTGACATAAGGCTGTTGTTCGACCGTTGTTCACTGTTCCTGAAGGCCACATGAATTTTGGAGGTCTGTAGAGATTGACTTTGTAGAAAGTTGGTGACCTCTGTGCACGATGCACCTCAGCTCTGTGATTTTACATAGCCTACCACTACATGGCCAAGTTGCTGTTGTTCCCAATCATTTCATCTTTGTTATAATATCACTAACAGTTGATTGTGGAATATTTAGTAGTGAGAAAATTTCACAGCTGGACTTGTTCCTCTATCACGGTAACATTCTGGAATTTACTGAGCTCTTCTTTTACAAATGTTTGTGGAAGCAGTCTGCATGCCTAGCTGCTTCATTTTATACACCTGTGGTCATGGAAGTGATTGCAACATCTGAATTCAATGATTTGGATGGCTGCATTTTGACTTTTGGCAATATAGTGTAGCTTCCACCACTGACAGCTGCAGCTCTCTCACCTTAAATGTAGAATCGGTATGTTTACCAGTATATCTGCTTGCAGTCGCGTGTGTGCATCTAAGTCAAATCCTCTCTGTACACTGTAGTCTTTAACCTTTCGCTGATCAACTGATTCAAGCTCAAACTACACTTGCTGCTGCTATTGCTATTATTGTTAGCTATTTCCAATACTTTTGTATCTGCATATGGTACTACAAAAAACCGAGTGTGGCATTTTCCGAATAATGGTCATTCATGGCCACAGCCACTGACAGCAAGGAGACCTACAAGTTAGTCTAACTTTAAATTTTGCATGCATTGGACTATAAAATATTTGTTTTCTTATCCTGTTAGGGGGTCACAGATGAACTGGAGCCTGTCCTAGCTGACATTAAGGGAGAGGTGGGCTATGTGAAGGAGAAATATCAAAATTAGAGTGCAAGAACAAAAGATTCTTATGAAAAAACATTGGTTGTGTACGCGAAGGGAGCATTTCTAAATGTACTTCACATATTTTTTTAAAAAAGGATTTGAAATGACTCCTAGTAGAAATAAAGTTGTAGACCAAAAAATCACGCACAAGTGATGCAAAAAAAATATTAAATTATAATATTTAATACGGCAAGAGTTTTAAACTAGCTGTGAAATGAGAAATGTCCAAAGTCTCAGTGACCCCATGAACTCCCAGAAATAGCGAGCGGCAAGCTGTCTCTCCTGCGCTCAGTATTAGGTGTCTGCTGTGGAGATCAGTCCACATATTAAAATATTCCTTTAGTTTCAGCCTCGGAGAGAAGCGGGAAACAAGAGCTGATGACAAAGAGCACGAGCAAGTCACCCAATACTAATGATTTCCTGACAGACTCTCTCTTAAGCACACTTCTGGAAAACAATTTATTTCACCTCAAAAGAGAAACAGCGAGAGGACAACCAATTAGCATGATGTTTCTGCAACATTTCTAACTTTGAGTTGTTTTATTTTTTTACCTACTTGCCACTTTTTCTTCCCCGTAAATCTCTGTGTCCGTGTTTCTGTCTGCAGGAGAAGGCAGCTGAAGGAGAGCGTATATGGTGACAAGCTGCAGCAGTACAACACAGGAGGAGGTACGACCCCCCTCCTAACACTGCGCTCTTTATTTCTTTATCACGATACATAAAATATGATGTGTTAAAACAGTGTGTGTATTCGAGCTTTCTGCCTTTCTCCTCAGAGGTGACTCTGAGGCCAGACATGTTCAGTGGACCCACACCCACTGTGACCTTTCCCAGCCTTTCTGAGGGTCACAGTTCACCAGGGGTCAAGATCTACATTGACCCTTTCACCTACGAGGACCCCAATGAGGCTGTGCGGGAGTTTGCCAAAGAAATCGATCCCTCCTGTGTCAAAATAGAGGAAGTCATCGGATCAGGTAGATATTTTAAGTGCCTTCATGTGTTTGGTGACCCTTTCGCTTTCGTCATGTTGTTTCTATAAGCTGCTGAAAGATAATCTCAGCAAGGGAAAATCTGTATTTATTTTCAGATGTGTTGAATAACCATTGCATTCATTCAGTGTAAGCAAAATCAGTTGAAGGTTGAGATGAAAAAATAACCACAATCACAGCACTGCTATCCTCTACAAAGTGCCTCAAAACACAAGCTAGAAAAGCAAACCTTGGTTTATTTAATGAAACCAACCGCCATGTGAAGGAGCAGATCCTCTACAGAAAATTAATCAAATTTCTCAACTGTGCCAGACTTTAGTGTGAATGAGGAAGATCTGGAATCACACAATGCCAGTTTATTATTTTGCTTTATTTTTCCTTTGAAGTCAGGAGAGATGTTTTATTCATGTTGAAAACTTTCACAGGAATAAATTAAAACTGTCTTCATGCATTCTCTTTGGCTATCTGCACTCTCACTGTAAAAATGCTGTATGATGTTTGGCAAACAGAGAACGCTGAGAGTCCCAGGGCTGCTGGGGGGGGGGGGGGGGCATTTTGGCTATTGGATGAGAAAAGGAGAAAGGAAAAGAGGAAGGAAAGAAAAACAAGGAACACCTTTAAAGTATAAAGCTGAGTGTGAGTTATCATCCACTTCAGTTATCAGTCGTTGGGCTTCAGTATCGCGCAAAAGTCTTAAGCCACCCCTCATTTCACTGGAAAATAAATGCAGCAGTTTTATTGAAGTGTGTACAAACATAAAGGAAACTAGTCTAAGGCAGCGGTCTCCAACCTTTTTTGCGCCACAGACCGGTTTATGCCCGACATTATTTTCACGGACCGGCCTTTAAGGTGGCGCAGATAAATACAACAAAATAAAACTAGTACCGGTACCGAAAAAAAAAGAAGATTTATTCATAACACACGTGAAAAGACCCAGGAAATCGAGTTAACGATAAAAACGATAACAAAATAACACTGAAAACCGATAAAAACCCTGAAAACCATACATTTCACACCTGAGCTTCAACTCTCGCAGCCTGGTACCAAACGACTCACGGATTGGTACCGGTCCGAGGCCTGGGGGTTGGGGACCGCTGGTCTAAGGAGCTTGGAAAGAAAAGCGTCTGGACTTCTTTAAGTTGCTTGAAGACGTTTCACCTCTCATCCGAGAAACTTCTTCAGTTCTAAAGTTTAGATAAAAACCTTAGAACACTGATCAGGGGGTCCTTTTTGCCTTTTGTGGGGGACACTCCCATAGGGCTTAAATCTGGGACTCTCCACCAAGAAGCTTCTCAGATGAGAGGTGAAACGTCTTCAAGCAACTTAAAGAATTCCAGACGCTTTTCTTTCCAAGCTCCTTAGACTGTGATGACCTGGATGACTGAGAACCTTCACAGACATAAAGGAAACTACAATATATAAGTCAAAAACACAGTTTGTACAATTCAAACAAGCTTGAAAGTCAATATTTTGTATGACCAACTTCATTCTTCAGCACAGACTAAACTTTCTTTTTTTCTTCCTTACACCGCTGAGTGAAATGCAACTCCAAAACCATGACTAAGCCTCCATTGTGTTTTATATGGTGGCTGTAGTAGCTGTACACACTCATTGTTGTACCTCTATTCTCATCCACTTCATAATAATGACATACAGCTTTTAAGAATGGCTTCTTTACCGTTTTTGACGTGGCTTTGGGAAACAGTGGATGAATCAATTGGGGGCCTGATGCATCTTTCAGGGTATCCACATTCAGATTGGATGAAGGGTTTGGGAGTTTCAGGTCCTAAATATGTGCCACTCTCTTTTTAAAGGCACAAAAGGTAGTTGGACAGTTGAGTCAAAAGCTATTTCAGGTAGGTGCGGGCAATTCCTTCGTTATGTCATTATCACTTAAGCAGATAAAGGTAGATAAGCAGATAAAAGGCCTGAAGTTGATTTGAGGTTTGATTTGGAAGATTTTGCTGTAAACAGACAACATGCGGTCAAAGGAGCTCTCCATGCAGGTGAAACAAGCCATCCAGAAAAAAACCATCTGAGAAAGTGCTACAATATTAGGAGTGAGTGACCTGGAAGATAACAGTGGTGGATGATCGTCCACTAAATTTCCCCTTGTGGGACAATTAAAGGATTTTTCTAATCATTTCCATGGTGAAGAGGAAACCCCTTCACAACAGCCAACCAAGTGAACAACACTCTCCAGGAAATAGGCGTATCGATATCCAAGTCTACCATAATAATAAGACTGCATGAAAGCAAATACAGAGGATTCACTGCAAGGTGCGAGCCACTCATAAGCCTCAAGAATAGAAAGGCTAGATTGGACTAGCCTGCTAAAACACTGAAAGCTGGTGCAGTAAAGGCCTGGCAGAGTATTAAAAAGAAGAAAACGCAGCATCTACTGATGTCCATGGGGTCAAGAAGACTTCAGGCTGTTATTACCAGCAAAGGCTTTTAAAACAAGTATTAGAAACTAACAATTTATTTTCAGGTATTTAATTAGTTCAGTTGCTTTTGACCTGCATTTGAAATGAAGCGATTGTGTTAAGTTCCTTACATTTTTATGCAATCTTTTTGTTCAACCCAAAGTGCATAAAGATACAACTTAAAATTCTTTGCTAAGTTGTCTGTTACTGGTTCATCCTTGAGTTACTTATGCTGGATAGGTCAAAGAAAAAAAGATTTCCTCCAAAAATGTTCAGGACTAGACTGAAAATGAGCCAAAAACCATCCAGTGTCCAAAGACAAATCCACAGAAAGCTGAGAAAATTAGTGCTCAAGACTACCTTAAAAAATCAAATATGACAGCTTAGAATCAAAATTTAAAGAAATGAATTGTAGCCCAAGACTTTTGCACATACATAGCCAAAAAAAACTGATTATATAAGGATATTAGAGCTATGTATTTATGTTTACTACTGTTCTATCCCCCCAGAAAAAAATTGCATATATTTATTGTTTGTTATCAGGACGTCAGAAAAGGGACTCATAAGTTTTGGAGCCCTCACCCATTGAGGAAATATTTCTAAAAATATTTCAAAGTAATTCCTCCCCAAAATTAATCAGCAATTTCTATAACGCATTTATGAGTTTCAGTACAAGTGCAACTTTGGATATTAAGGCAAGGTGGGAAGCTGAGACTGGCACTCAAATCTCAGAGGACGCCTGGGAAGAGGTGTTCGGTGAAGCCCATCTCGTGACTCTGGGCTGTGGAGAGAATTCAAATGGAAGGTGGTCATGAGATATTTTAGAACCCCAGAGATAATGGCCAAAATGAAGCCTACAAATCCTGATACCTGCTGGCGAAATTGTGGTACTCATTTAGGAACCCACTCACATATATTCTGGTCATGCCCAAAAATCTGCTCATTTTGGAATAACATATTTAAAGTTCTCAATACAGTTTTCCAACAACCATTAACAAAAGACCAACAGTTCGCCATTTTAGGAGTATTACCAAATGGTTTTGCAGGAAACAGTAAAAAGTACCTCTTAAGAATCTTGCTTACAGCAGCACTAAAGTGTATTACTATTAAATGGCTGAATCTTGACCCACCTTCATATAATATGTGGATTGATAAAGTAAGAGAAATTTACCAGATGGAGGAAATAACATATACTCTGCGGATTCAGAGAGAGTTGTTTACTGAGCGTTGGCGACCCATACATGCTTTACTGTTTCAATAATTTAGCATAGGTCTGTTTCATTTTGTTCCTTCATGGCTATTAAGATTTTCACGTTTTTTAATATTACGTAAAGTTTCTTTTTTTGGGGGGGGGTTTGCATCCCAGTTTTGTGTTGTTTCCTAATTGCAGTTCTTATTGTAATCTGTATTTCTGCACTGCGGTTCCTGTAACTGTCTTACTTGTGAACATTGCAATGTTTTAAATTATAATAAAATCTGAGTTAAAAAAAAAAAAGAAAGAAAGACAAGGGACTCACACTCTGAGACACGACCAGTGTCTGTGTGACAGTTTTAAAGAAAGCGATCTGGAGCTGCAGCTAAATTTAATAGGATCTTTCTTCACTCATGCTCTGCCAGGTTTTCTGAAATTTGGTTACTCGTGTTTGAACAGTATTACTGACCGACAACTAGACAGACCGACGAATAAAGCAGAAGCACTGAAGCCAGCTACCTCTGCCTCACAGGAATAATAGTATACATTCTCTACCAGATGTTCAGGACTGTTGTTTGCTACAAGTAGATTTTTAAAGGTAATATTAATGCTCATTGATTTAGTGTTTTCAAAGGTTTATATGTTGATCATATTGGCATTATTTGTTTAGATCTTATATCACAGCTTTAGACCCACAAAGGTTGGAGGTTCACTTTAAACTATCATTTGGTTAATGGGAGGGAAAGGAATATGGATTCTTCAATATTGCAAGTAAGGTGATAGTTCAGTATGGTGCTTTCTTGAAGATGGTTATTTTTGCAAAGTGGATTCAGATTTGAACATATATTAAGCTGATATGAATCATTTTTCACATTATTCAAGGTGTGAATGGGTATATGCCTGCTCCTGTTTGTCTTTTGTTTTAGAGCAAGATTGCATAGAGATGGACCGATCCGATATTACATATCGGTATCGGTCCGATACTGACCTAAATTACTGGATCGGATATCGGAGAAAAATAAAAAATGTAATCCGATCCATTAAATATCACGAAAGCACCTCACAAAACTTGCAACACGCCGTAACTCACCTCAGAACGTTAGCACGTCGGAGCAGTATGCATCACGTGATAGAGCGGCTGTGGCATGCGGGACCTGTCGGTGGTCTGGATAGCATTTGGAGCTTCGCTAGCAACCCGGCATTTCATCTCCGACAAAGTTATCCCCGAGAGAAGTAAAGCAAGTGTGTAAGTCCATCTCTGAATGTTTGTAAAGCATTCCTGCGTTAAGCTTAACGAGCGACTGCCTCTCGCTCTCCGGCTGCTACTTCAATCGTGAAACTGCTTAACGATCAGCTGATCGGCTTTTCTGTCGCAAGTCCGTCTCTCTTGTTTGCTTTTGGCCCACTTTGCACCAGAAAGAGGAAACCAGCGGCTGAACAACAGCAGCACGTTTAAGCTTGATCAGCTGTTGTTAGAATTTATTTAATATTACTTTCTACTCGAGGATCTTTTTCTACGTAGCTGACGCTGGTAACTGTGCAGGGGCGGATCTAGCAAAGTTTAGCCAGGGGGGCCGATAGGGCATGAACAGGGAAAAGGGGGCACAAAGACATACTTTTCTTTCTTATTCTCATTTAAAATGTCGAGCTTTTAATTATTCAATATTTATCTGAATCTTACACCCAAAGTTTTAATCTGATGTAAAATGTATAGAAGTCCATTACTGCATATAGTAACTGTTAAGTCTAATATACCCTAGTAAGCTATAGTACTTTTTCCTTTGGGAAGGTACCATCTGTGCAGTCTGCAATTTTGTTGAAGAAAGATGTTGAATCTATTTAATATTTCTTGAAAAAGAATTGATTTCTGTGCATTTTTTTTCACACTGCATCAAATTAAGGTTGATTACGTCGATTAAGCATCATGAGGTGGAGCGTGAGGGGTGGTTCCCCATTTTTTATTTATTTATTTTTGTTGTTGCTGGGAGTTGGAACCCTATTAGTTAGGTTGCTTAATATTTACGCTAAGTACTCTTTAAAATAACAGAATAGGGAGGAAGGTGTAGGTTTGAGTTTATTAGATTGATCAGTATTGCTGAACTATGAAATTTTTTTTTTTTGCATACAGGTATAACAGAATAGCTTTAGTGTAGTTGTTGTTTTAAACTTGAGTATGAACTTATACAAAATGCAGCAAGATATTTAAAAAAAACAGTTTTGTTGATTAAAAAACACTATATCGGATTCATATCGGTATCGGCAGATATCCAAATTTATGGTATCGGTATCGGACATAAAAAAGTGGTATCGTGCCATCTCTAAGATTGCATAAAACCTTTCTGGTCAAATTTCGTGAAACTTATTACTGTTTAATAATATATAAAAAATAACTGCCAGAGGCAGATGGTTGCTGTTACTCTCACATTTCAGCTCTTTTTGGCTTTTTACCCACTGCAACTGCAAGCGTAGCTGCTGTCAGCTCATATAAAGCGTTATTTTTTTATCTGACCTGGGTTCCCTGTCTGGACCATGGCGCTGCCTCTTTTCTGGTCAAGTGTGAGATGGAAAAGAAAGGATCACCTCCACCATGAATTTTAGCTGTGATGCCCCTGTCATTGTTAATGTTGTTACTATGTAACCAACCTTTTTAAATGTAACTGTTCATTTCAGCCAGCTGCCATCACAAGTGATGGGCAAAAACTGTGTAACCAGCAAGTAACCAAGACTTTTACTGAAGAAGAATTTTACTGAGTAGTCTAGTTTTCTTTCGGCACTTTGGTAAGTTGAATAGCTATCCTGCTATAATACAATTTGATTCTGTGAATACATTTTGTTAAAAAGTATAAAAGGTACATTTAATTTGTAGCATTCCCATATCCTTTACTAGAAAGTGACCACAGAGAGTTGATCAGGTTCTATAAATCTAAACATTGACTGTGTGCATTTCATCCACAAATTTACATCTTTACAGCCAATATGTGATGTTAAGCATTTTATTGAAAATTAATTGAGAGACATTTTTTCATCTCCCTTGAGATGCTCTGCTAAACCTTAACTGTAGCCACCGTCAGCTTCTTGTAGTTTGTTGGCCATGACAACTGACACACTTATCAATTGCCCAATTACTTTTTAACCTTTGAAACTGAGGGCGTGTTAATCAATGCAACACATTTGTTGAAGTCCTGGAATTAAAGCTAAATGTCTGCACTTTAATCTTTCTATATTTTTTGGATTCAACAGTAGTGGTATATGGAGGCAAAAATGCAAAATTTCTTATAGACCTAAGTCTGTTTCTTATTGGTCATAATTTATGGTCAACAAGAAACAGGAGTAAAACGTTATTCTTCAGATCTTACACTTTGATTCTCGTTACTTATTCTTCTTTTGACCAAAACCAATCACAATCAAAGCGATTGAGCTCACGGTGTTAAAGGTTGTGTATTAGAACTGCTGCGAGTATGTGCTGTGGGCTTTGGTCTGTTGAGGTACTCTGAGAGGCTTTTGGTAATCCCTCCCCCGTTTCTCGGTTTATTTCCCTCAGCGAAAGGGTTTCTCACCTAAGCCAGAGGTGACAGAGGAGGGCTGAAAACTGCAAGGAGGGAGGAGAAAATATGAGCCCGAGTAATATGAGATGGGCACCTTGAACCCTCAAACGGGCGGATCTCTACCTTTCTAAGTGATAGTGAAAGTTTATCCATAGCTGTTTGCCTTTTGTTTTTAATCTGTGTATTTCTTTGATACTTCCTCCTATGTCGAGCTCCCTCTGTGATTCAGCCCCCTCTGGAGTTTCACTTTTGTTTGTGTATAGCGAAATGCTAAACAAAGAACCGAAAGGGGGGTGGGCTGGGGGGCGGGGAGGAAGCAGAACAACAGATTGAGCAGGGAAGATAAAAGAAGAAAGCACCCCGAGGAGATAATAAAAATATCTCACCTTACTCCCTCATCCTCTCCCTCTGCGATAACACCCTCTCCTTTCCTCCTTTTGTATTACTATCACTGACACTGTAGGAATTGTCCTTCACAAAAAGCACTTTTTTTGACTGAAGACAAATCATGAAACTCTTAAATTTATAAAAGGAAGTAGCAACCATATCTCATCTGACACTTCTTTACTAAGCAGCATACTTAGATATAATGTAGACCCAAGAATGTTTATAATACAGACTAAATCTTTCCTTTGATTTTCCCGTCATCTCTTTGACCTCGTTTTTTTTCCGAAGAGCGGTGACATGTCATCTGACATGGCCTCTCTTGGAGAAAAAACCCCATCCTTCCATCCCTTCTCCCTGCCTCGTCCTTATTATCATTGCCTGCTCATAACCACCCCTTGCGCTTTTCATAACAGCCCTCTCTCTGTCATCCCCTTCCCGTTCATTTTTTCTCTCCCTCTCCGTCTGTGCGTCGACTGGTTTACAGTGGTGACAGTAGATAGTTTTTAATGAGCAGTAAGATGTGGAGCAGAGATCACAGTGAGACAAGACGGCACAGCCTGGCATCCAATTCCCATTACTCATCCATTATTCACACACCGATTTTTATCTCTGGGATGGGGACTTTCATTTTGAAGTGACATTCAATTTTCATGTCCCCAATCAGCATAAAGCTGCATTTATTTTGACAAAAGACATCTGTGTCACAGAAAGGGAATTTTTTGCGCAAGGAACGAGTTCATTGAAGTTACAACCAGTTCGGCTTCCTTCACAGCAAAACACAAAGAAAACCGTAATGAGAGACACGTGAACTATTGAACCTCAAATCTATAGGTTACGCTTGATCTCCTACTGAATTTGAAAGTTTACTCACTTCCAAAGAAATAAACAGTCTCTAATTTTTATGGTAGTTTAATTTTAATCGAGAAACTAAAACAAAAACAAAACAAAACTATACGAGGAATAGAGCATGAGGGAGAACACAACAAAGGGCAAGACTGAGACAATATGTACACACAGACGATAACGAGGGAACAGCCAGCAGAGATCAACTGAAACTAATTACAAATGACAAGACAGGGGAAGTAGAGATGAATACAAAGCACAAGAGACGAGAGGTCATCAAAATAAAACAGGAAATGACATAACAGACTAAAAGAATCTCATTTCACAGTAAAAAAAAAAAAAAATCAGATATATTGTTATAATGCTAATGTGCAGCACATACTCATGCACAAAAAGCATGAAGTAAACACTCTGTTATTAAAAGTTTTATTAAAGGTAAAATGAATCTCCTTTCCGTATTTTGTTATTATTTGGAGAAGTTGCATTTGCTTGTATTTTCTTACTCCACCTTGGTGACTTGTTGTGAACTGATGTTATGTTAAAAAAAGAACATGAATTATTTTCCTTTGTTCCAAACACTTTGGAAGCACAGCCTTTCGGCAGGTCATTTACTGAGGGTGGGACTCTATAAGAAGTGTATTGTATTTATTTCTGCTGTAGTGAGTATACAGAGGAAGGAAAATTGTAGTGTTTCGGCCATCGCTCCGCTCTGTTATGGAGGTGCTACACAGTATATCTTCAATAAAGCAATGCAAAAACTAATTTTTAAATGCTGAAGGGATTAGCAGAAAGAATAATCATGTGACTTGTGAACCCTGGTTGTTTCAAAAGTCACAATAAGGAAGTGTAAAACAAAAAAAAACAAAAAGAAAAAAGACGCATTGTTAACGTTGTTATAGTTTATAGTTCAATTATGACACGTGACTGATGATGGGGTCAAAATGTTTTTACATTTCTTTTAAACTCTAATGAAAAGGCAAACCTGATACGGCCTTAGCAGCACACTATTTCCATCCAGCACTTTAACCCGGGCCGACTTTATTTACCTGAGAGATTATATTTGAGGAATATGTGCAAAACCGAGTATCCAAGCAACAACGGTGGCACTGTCCCTTTTATCTTGTTTGCCACCTCTGCTACACAACCTTTCCTCACCCTTGAGCGGTTATTGAGGGGATCCAATTTTTGTTGTTCTTTCATTTTGAAAAAAATAAAAAAATAAAATAAAATAAAAAATAAAAAGTGCCCTTGAGCAAAACCCCTCGACCTCAATCTAATCCGGTGAAGCTGCTCAGTGACCATCAGTATGACAGCGAGGGTGCAGATGGCAGCTTTTCAGCTTTCAGTGTTTGTATGTTTAACTTGCACTCCGTCACACACACGGCTCTCTAAGTCATCCAATTGAAAAGAAGAATGTGCTCAGTATGAACTCGAGCCTGTTTTTTTTATTTTTTTATTTGAGCCCCGTTTTACATTATTAATGGGATTCAAATGCAGTAATTTAGTATCCCATTTTATTGGTAAATCATTTATTTAAGAGCTCAAAATTAAGGAATACTTTAGTGCACATTTTTTGTCCTGTTGGGGAAAAAAACGGAATTTGCTTTAATTTGACTCCTTTTATATTTTCAGGCGAGTTCGGTGAGGTATACAAAGGTCGCCTGAAACCTGTGGGGAAAAAAGAAATCCCTGTGGCCATCAAGACCCTGAAGGTGGGCTACTCTGAGAGGCAGAGGAGGGACTTCCTGTCAGAGGCCTCAATCATGGGCCAGTTTGACCAACCAAATATCATCAGACTGGAGGGCGTGGTCACCAAGAGCAGGCCTACGATGATAATCACAGAGTTCATGGAGAATGGAGCACTGGACTCATTTCTCAGGGTAACTGCTACACTTTAGACCACTTTCAGGATCGGGTCATTTAAAGGTTTGATTAAGGTTCCAATGAGGGGAAATTCCCAAGGAATAAGGAGTGCGACCGCACAGCTACTGTCCAGAGAGGGTCGATGTATTTAACCATTAATATAAACTGCATCAACCCCGACATAGCCAAGCTTACTAAAGTTTAATAATTAAGGCTTACGACACTTTTCTCCAACGTAAACAGGAGAAATATAACTGAAAAGAGGGAAAAAAGGCTTTCCACACTTACAGCAAGTTTTTGCCTAGCGACTCTAAGAACAACCATCACTTGTCTGGACAGCACTGCTCAGCAGCTCAAGGTGCTAATGGTGTGGTTGGTCAGGTTCAGTTCCCAACCATTTATCATCTAGAACTCAACATGATGCTTAAGAAAAATGAAGATAACATCACCTTCAGCCTGACAGGAAGAAACACACGATTTACAGTCTGAAATACAAATGATAAAAATTACGATTGAGCATCACACATTGACATGGTACAGTATTATATCACATGCTTTTGGGATATTTAATACCTCTACCAGATCTGGATCTGTTCATTTATTAGGCATACCTAATAAACCGGTAACTGAGTATAGGCACCTTCACCTTCGGTTCAAACTAAATAACCAAACAGAGCAACAGTTGGAGAGAGGAGGACTGTAAGTTTTTGAAGAAATAGACACAAAGACAGAAATAGCCTCCTGCGCTTCCCTTTCTCCTCTCTTCCTTCCTGTGCTCTTTCCGCCTCATCCTGCCAGCCTGACTGTCTGTCAGTCTGTCCGTCTCTTTGATCCTGCCCTCCTTTTGAGGCGCCTCTAAAAACAGAAAGAGAAACTCTTTGATGTTTGGTACTCACAGCGTGACCCCTTTTGACTCAGAAATCACCCGATGACTCATGCACACACACATACACAGACACACACATTCACAAACACAATGATCGATCTTCCTGGTGTTGCTGTCCTAGCGTGACCATCTTGGAGGCACAAGACCCAAAAGATCAATGCCGTGTGTGTGTGAGTGTGCCTAGAAGAAGGTCTTTGCCTGCAGAGGATTAGGCTAGAGGAGCATCAAAGGTGAGGTTTGATGCGCAAAGTGAATTAAAAGACACACACACACCTTCGACTGCAGAGATGTCAGTGGGGGATGTCAGTGATGTTTATAAGAAACAGAGACAGCCTGGCCCAGAGGTGAGGTAGCAAAAAGGCAAATATTTTGAGTTTTATCAAAAAATGTTTCATAAATCCAACAAAGCCTCCAGCAGCTCTAAACAGGAACTTTCTTAACTTTCCAAGCCACCTTTGTATAGGCTTGGTCAACTTGCTTTTGTTCTTTTCTTCTCTCTTTCTTTTTTTTGTACTTCTTTTTCTTATTCAGTACTATGCAAAAGTCTAGAGCGACCCTTCATTTCTTCATATTTTTTTATTCCAAGGAGACTGACTTTCTTTAAATGTTTCCAAGCAGTCTTGAGCAATGGCTTTCCAGACTTTCTGAAGGTCTTCCAAAGTTTTTTTTCTTTGGACATTGGCTGCTTTTTCATTCATTTTCAATCCAGTCCTTCCACCTGCCCATTTTCACATGAATGTTTGTTGTAACTCTGAATTAACAATCATTAGGAATAAAAAGGAATCTACCTCAAGGAATAAAGCACTGTTTTGTCCACACATGACATGCAGCTGGGCAAATAACCAACTTTAAATGATGTCTATAGGCAATTTATTATTAGCAGCTTGTCACAAAAACACATCATTTGTTCCAATTTCTTTATTTGAGTCTGCGAAGAATGCAGACCGTTCTTATTCCTGACGATTTGTCACGTCCCGAGGCATCCCATAGAAACGCAAAAGGTACTCTTCTGCGTCCCTTTGATATGCACCGGATTGTGGATGGAATTCAATAGAATGACACTCCTGGTGGTAACCCACGCTCCAGCCGTGTATTCCAGCCCAAACCCAACCTTAATCCTAACTCTAACCATAGCCTTATCTCTAACCTTAACTACGGTCTTAATTGTATCAGATAGTGTTTTCTAAATCAATTAATGATGAGAAAGTAAAATAAAGGTACATGTGTAGATTCATTCCCAAGCGGTTGTCATGTTTCCTGACATTTCCGAACGTGTAAAACACAGAGGGGCTGGGTGGCCGAGAGCGTAACATGCCGAGGATTTGTCACACACACACACACACACACACACACACACACACACACACACACACACACACACACACAATATGTTACATTTTGGGATGAGAACGTGTTGGAAGAATGCCAAGAAATGATAAGAAAAAAATCCTGCAAAGACCTGACACAGGACCTGAGAGATGCATCTGCTGATCCATCTGCTGTTTAATGAAGCCTCATCAGAAATAGTCTCAGTGGAAGGGTGGCTGTCAAGAAGCCATTGTTAAGGATGGGAAGCAGGGAGAAAAGGTTCTGCTAAATTACACCAGAATTGGACTGAAAATCAGTGACAACAGGTCTTACGGATGATGATGAAGCCAAATTTGAAAGTTTTAGTTCAAATCCTTTGGGGTCATTATCTCACAGTGTGAAATGCTTTGTGGCAACTGTTGTCATTTGGTGCTATGTAAGTAAACCTGAACTGAGAATGAATTGAGATCCTCATCAGTATGTACCAAGGAGGTCAGGAATGAGGTACAGCAGTGAGTGTCTACAGCCATCTGTGAAATACTGACTTTGACACAATTTGGGGCTGCACTTCAGTCAGTGAAATGCAGCCACCATCCCATACTATTTATACACTATCTGATTGGCAACAGCTTCATTTTTGACTATGACAATGACCTCAAACACATTGTCAATGCAGTAAAAGCATAACTGGATAGAAAAACACACAATAAACACTATCAGTCATGGATTGGCCTCCCCAGAGCCCGGACCTCAACATTATTGAAGTAGTGTGGGATCATCTTTACAGAGATCAGAACAAAATGCAGCCAACATCCAAAGAGGAGCTTTGAATGTCCTAAAAGAAGCCTGGAGAAGTATTCCTGGAGATGACTTGAAGAAATTACGAGAAGGTTTTTATAGAGTTTGAGTATTTGGCTATTAGACCTCAGCTGAAGCTACAAAGTAGAGCAGGGCCCAATGTTGCTAATAGGACAGGACCTCCTGGAATTTACATACAGGTGGTGGCAGAGAGGAAGCAGATGGAGATTTTGAGTTTCTGAGGAGACTTGTCACATGAATGAGAGTCTGAAAGGCACTATGGCAGAGAAGCATTGAGTCAAAGGCTGATTGGCTAGCAGAAGACGTGCAAAAAGAAAATGCTCAGAGTGATGATGACAGAATTAAGTTTGAAAGCGTGGAAAAGCCGAAGTGATGTAAAGAATAGACTAGCAGCCTGAACACTCAGGAATGCAGACAGATGAATGTGAAAAGCTTTTCCTTATTGAACTTCAGCATAAACTGCATTTCAGGCTGTGATAAACAATAAAGGTGGTTGTGCACCTTGTTTGCTTAAATTTATTTTAAACTAGCTGACATCCAGCTACATCTGACGGCAAAAAGGCTTTGTAGAATTTCCAGCTGTCTACTTTGTATTGGTCCAAAATGCCTGCTGTAACACTTTTATCACAGCGTTTCAATTAACTCTTTTCAGGGTGGTTTTCACACATGCACTGCTGCCCTGAACTTTTCTGTTCGTCACCCGACTGTGAGCTCCGTGTGGGGAAAAAAGCTAATATCCCACATGGTCACAGTAAACAGTCTTGAACCCTGCAGATCCTTTGTACAAAGTCTATGTGATGTTCAAGAGAAGAGTGCAGGTAATAATCTGGAGTGGTTATCTTGTTTCCTGCCTCTTGCACACCCTTTCCAGGACAACTATCTAAACCAAACGGGGCATCTGAAGTATAAAAAAGCGTTTGAAGGGAACTCTCTACGGTTGTGTGCCGCATGTGAGGAAGGTCAACTGCAGATCACTGCCCAGAGTTCATGTGTGAAAAATAGCTTAGTAGTAAAAGCATTTGTTATATTAGTGTTGACACAGTTTGCAATTTCTTGGTCCCTTTTTCAGAGTTTTTTTAATTACCGTTATTTATTGAAGGATAGTCGTCCTTTGAGTATATCACATTTACACACCTGGAAGCTGCAAATTTTAACCACAGTCTGACTTGCTGGGCTCTAGGGGGTTAAAGGCCTTTCCTAAGGGCACCACAGTGGTTGTAAGGAGGGAAGGTCAAAGGGATTCATTTTCACTCTTCCACCTCGATCTTAGCCTTCCGGTCATAAACCTGTTTCTGTAACCTTCTGGCCAACACGCAGCAGGAAGTGTGCTTGAAGATTTTAGTGTGTCGGTGTATGCAAAGTTATTAAAATAGAAGTAAGAAGCAATAGTTGGGTTTCAGATGCTGTATTTTAAGCCTGTGCCAGCCTCTGCCAACACGAACACAGTATGAGCAAAGAAGTGAAAGCAGAAAATGGAATCTTGCAAAAGATTAAGTTCAAGTTTTTTCTTACTTGCATCATCTTGATCAAATTCTTTTTATGCAACTGTAACACAACGTACCACATTTACACACCATCATCTGTGCTGCAAATAGGGAAGGGGATGGGGGGGTAAAAAATGTTTTTCTCTTATGACATTTTCTGTGAAGTGGTAATAAATCTTCTTACCTGCAAGATTCTTTCTAAAGCACTAAAGTGAAAAAACCTGATAATGGAAAATAAGAATAATCCTGTCGGTTCATGGTTTCACAGCAAAATGATGGGCAGTTCCCAGTGATCCAGCTGGTTGGTATGCTGAGGGGCATCGCATCTGGAATGAGGTACTGAGACTCACACCCAGACGCACACACACACACGCGCGCACACATACCCACTACAGAAATCCATTTTACTATAAAGATGGAGAAGAAACTTTTCCTAATCTTTCAGACATGGGTATGAGGATTTAGATTTCTTTTGGCGATATCAGTTCTTTCAGATGTTGAGATTTCATGTGGTGATATTCGTGCTGTCTGGTCATGTACATCAGCAGCTTGAGATGCGCTGTCTCCACATCCTGACGACTCTGCACGGACACATACATTGATATGAGCACATAAACACATGCAACCTCCGCTATACGCTGCATTTGAATCCACTGGTAAAACTGCAACTTTTCAGCTTGGCAGACTGACAAATGCTCACACACACACACACACACACACACAAACTCACGCACACTAGAGCCTATCTGTGTTAAATGCAGGCTGTGATAGCACAAAAACATGTTACTGTATACATTAAATCCTATTCCTGTTTTATCGAAGGTAGCTGGCAGTGATAACATGCACTCACAGGCAAACACACACACACACACACACACACATAACTCTAAATCCCATTACCTTTTTATAGTAGCCTAGGTAGCTGGCTACAGATAACACAAATTCATACAATAACTCCTGTTGATGTTACAGGTACCTGGCGGAGATGAGTTATGTTCACCGGGACCTGGCAGCTCGAAATATCTTGGTTAACAGTAACCTCGTGTGTAAGGTGTCTGACTTCGGCTTATCACGTTATCTGGAGGAGGACACCTCTGACCCCACCTACACCAGCTCGCTGGTACGTAAGCTAAAAACACACTAACGCTTCCTTCTGCATTCCTTCATTCTGCAGACCAAAGGTGGGCAAAATGTTTGTTGCAGTGGTAGCTTTTCTTTACCAGGATTCTGGCCTGTTACTCACATTTATTAAAAGGTAAAAAGATGCACCACTTAAGAACTTTGGTCTGCCACAGTTTAACACACAGAAAATGAAAAGTCTCTGGATTGGTGAAAATGCAAATTTTAACCATTTTACAAGTAGGTCAATCATTTTAAAATAAAGTTTTCAGTTCAGTTCTGTCATTAAGAACTACCAAACATTTCTTCCCTTTAAATAGATTTCAGTATATTGATACACTCAATATACACATTATTAGGTACACCTACCTAGTACCTCTTTTCCCTTCACAACTGCATTCATTCTTCGTGGCACAGATCATGTTGTTAGTGCCAAATTCTGACCGTACTATCCGAATGTTGCAGCAGAATTTAGGATTCATCAGACCTGGTGCCATTTTTCTAATCTTGTGCGTTGTCCAATTTTGGCAAGCCTTTGTGAATTGTAGCCTACCACGTTCAGAGTCACCTAAATGCATGTTTACTTGACCATGTCTTCTAATGCCTAAATGCATTGCACTGCTGCTGTGTAATTGGCTGATTAGGCATTAGGTTGTGTTGATGAGCCGTTGAACAGGTGTACCTAACAAAGTGGCAAGTGAATGTACACAGCAAATCCAGCATGTCCAAATTAACACTGTCGGATTTGATTTCAACACTATTAAAGTGTCTATATGGGTCCACACCAGAGAGTGTTAATTTAACTCTTTTTGGAGAGTTGGTACGTTAACTCTGATTTAGTGTTAAACACCAAATCTGTCTGGAGTTGATAATTTAACACTTGGTGTTAAGAGTTTATATATTAACTCTCAAAGAGTATTTTAGTTTAACTACGTAAGAGTTATCTTCTAATTCATTCTAAAAAGCGGGAATTTTACTGTTCTGAACTTCTAGAAATTTCTTTTGGAAATAAACATTTACTAAAAAGATGCAATGGTTTTTGAAAAACATTTATTCTGAACTGTGCACCACAATTTCAAAACATTTTCTGAAAGATGTAACAGTATACATGTTCTCACTTTCATTAGAATTTTGTTTATCAAAAGGTCTGACATGGTAAATGCAAATAACAGCATTCTCATCACTTATTTCTTCAATACAATATGCATGTCCTTCATTCATCCCTTTGTGGAACTTCAACGCACTTCTGCTCTCCCCCATATTCCATCTTCACAAGCATATCCTGTGCGGAGATCGAATAAAAATTAGTTGACACTAATTAATGGCACAAATAATCCAGTAAACAATTGCAGCACAGTAAAAAGGAATCCTCTTTGAGCCATTACTTGTGTAAAGTATTTTCCCAAAAGACAAAGACACAGGCAACAGGTAATACTGAACTAAATGTAAAACCGCAACCTTTTTCATTTTTACCTAAACCGTGTGCACAAAACTCTGGAGGGATCTATGCTAACGTAGAACCCAGTCAGGACGTCTGCTACTGCTGTTTGCTCGTTTTGTTTTGTTTTTTTATGGGCGATCGTTTTCAGGCTTCAAGCAGCACCATTATACCAACATTTCACATTCTAGACATTGTTTTAGGTATATTTGACCAAAAGTTTGACTGAAAATTCACATGCAAGCTTTTTTTCAAGGCTGTGGTATTTGCCCGCAAACAATACCTTTCAGCTAGCTAAAACAGAATATTATGCTATCAGCGAGCAACATGGCTAATGCCTTTCACACAGCTTTGTCTCAACTCCAAAGAGCCACAGAAGTAAAAGCTCATAACAATTGAAACAATCTTTGAAAAAATGACTTACCAAGCATGGCAAACAACTCAAATATGTAGAGCAAAATGTTCTGAAACGGCTTCACTTCAGCTTCGATTGGAGCCGTGCTGGGGGCGGAGTCTGTGAATTTACTCTGTTGGTGTCATAGCCCCTCTAGGAGTTCAGAGTTAAGAGGTCAAGAGTTAATGTTTCCATTGTAACACCTCCAGATTTGACAGAGAAACACTCATTTTTAACACTCGATTTTAACTACTATCATTTTACACCTCAGAGTTACATTAAAAGAATGTGACTCTGCTTAGAGTAAAATTAACTCTACTTTTGCAAGGAGACTATTAACACCAAAAAATGTAACACTTTTGAATTTGCTGTGTATATAGAATATGTAGGAAAGGGATACGATTTTTCCTATCCAAACCATAGGGGTTTCAATTTGTAGTCCATTTGTAGTCCAAGTACTGTCGACCAATTATATTTGGCAGTCAGAACTTTCTTTGTCATTACTCATCTACCTTATAGAGGCCTTTATATAAAATGATTGAAATGTATTTTCCATATATATACATACTTTTATATGTTCAGCAATTTGACTGTGATATGTGTTGTTTCCTACACACTTATCTGTGTGGTGCAGCCAGTCTGGAATCTTAATTAAGACTAAACTGATAAAGGCCGGATTGAAGTTTGTCCTGCGGGTGGTGAGTTGGACATTTTAGAAAGACTCAGCTTGTCAGATCGCCGGTTTGTCACACCGATTTTTTTATCAATCTAAGCCGGACTTCACGGGCCCGCTGCCGTACCTCAGCTCATCTGTGCTTTGAGCTGAATGTTAATACTTTAAATTAAAATGTGCTTGACTGATTACATTAAACATGTTGTCACACACTGCTTGAAGGTAACAATTTGTGTTATTTGTTTCTGCCGCTTCTCACTCGTCCCTGTGGTTGTGACTGTACTCACAAGCTGCCAAGTAGCTTGCTCACTAATAAAAACTATGTTGAGCCACTCATGATGTTCATGTTACAGTTTAGATGCCTTTGCACACAAAAACGTTCACTGAGTCTTTTTTTTTATATCCCGCCAGTCCTGCATTGGCCATTATCCTATAGACCTATAGGCATAGACCTGGCCGTTCATATTGTTCACACATGTTAACCCTGAGGCAGATAAAAATTCAATTATAAGCTTAAGAGATCATAAATTTAAAACATAGCGTGCAGACAAATGAAAATTCACCGCCTCAACATATCCTGCTGACATCCGGCAATATTTTGAACTCGCAATGAAAAATCAGAGTACTGTACTCCATGGGAAGAATAAAGATTCAGGCTATCCTATTGGGAAACAAATATAATTCATAATTTAACCCTCTGAGGTCTAAAAACGGATTTATGCTTTTGTGTTAAATCTACAATGCAGGTATGTTGTAACTGCAAAACCCTCGACAGATGTGTAATGTACTTACACGTAAATGTAAGGACTATTGTGATTGGCCTGTTCAGTACCGTTGATTCATCCTGTGCATCCAGCTACGTTTTCTCTGCACTTTTTGAGTTCATTAGTGAGAAAACTAATAATCAGAGCCTCAACCTCACAACCTGACTCACAAGTCAAGAGTGGGCCATGGGACAAGGACATAAACACTAGCACTTTGGTTGTAGGAGACTACATTGGTTGCATCGTTAACTGGACCAAGAAGAAGTCTAAATTAGTTTTAAATCTTCATCAGTGATGTCACTGACTTAAACTTTAGCTCCTGTGAATCAAAAATATGTACGTTTTGTTTTTATTTCATTGCTTTCCAAGGTCTTGTTAATCAGGGAACAGATTAATTTTGATACATCAAAAACTATTCACATTATTTTTCCAAATAAAAATTCTGTTTTAGCCTTTCCAAGGGAAGGGTACAGCCTGGGAGTATTTTTGAATCTCCTTAAACAAAAACAACGTGACTCAATGGGCTCAGTTGTGTTTGCTTGCATCTATCTGTCGTGAAACACAGTGTTACCTCCTTACTAGGATAACACAGATTTGACAAGAAACAACAGGAAAACTAGATTAAACTGAAACACGCAAAGAAATAAATCCAAACCAATATTCAAAATGCAAACAAAACCCAGAGCACAAAACTAACCAGAATTAAAGACTAAAGTAAATACAGAGATCTAGGACCAGGGTGGGGTTAAAGAAAAGTTTTTGCTTGATGGATTAAATACACACTGCCTTAAACTCGTGTCGCTTGCCTGACTTAAAAAGGAGTCTATTAAAAAGAAATGTTTGTCTTAAGCATTTCCTTTAATATATTAAATTTGATACAGCAGCCAAACCAGCATATGGTAATGCATCCTTTTATCCTGGATTTCACTCAGCAGTCAGAAGGAAGAAGTTTTTGTTTACGCACTACTTTGTCTTCATTAGAAAAGATAACAGCAGGCAGATGTGGATTTGTCTACGTGAAGCAGGTGGATGCTATCAAGCATCTGCTTTGTCTACACTTCCACACTCGAGAACAAAAAAAAAGTAGGAAAATTCATGTTGCCTGCCCTCAAATTTCCCCTCAAATTTGTCATTTTTCTTTCTTTTTTTTAACACACGTGTGCATAATGCACAGTTTTCAACACCGTGTCTGATAAGAGACTTCAGCTAAGAACTATGTGACGAATACGTAAGCAGAACTATCAGGTATAAAGCTACAAATCCTTTTTTCCTTCCCTACTGCCCTTAGTTATTTATTTCCTTCTTTTCTTCCCCCCCCTTTTTTTTTTCTCTCAGGGAGGTAAAATCCCCGTGAGGTGGACGGCACCAGAGGCGATCGCCTACAGGAAATTCACATCAGCTTCAGATGTCTGGAGTTACGGGATCGTCACCTGGGAGGTGATGTCATATGGGGAGAGACCTTACTGGGACATGAGCAACCAAGATGTAAGTCACCACCTGCTTGCCTGAGAGAGGGCAAAAGAGAGAGAAAGAGACTCGTAGTTTGAGTTCTCACTGATGTCTGCGGCTGTAAAATATCGTGTACGTCTGCTCCAGCACGTGTGTGTGGCGTTCGGGGGAAGTGCTTGTTTGTTTCCTCCGTCACAGCAGGGCGTCTGCATGTCTAGGAAACACACATGGAAAATGAGGACATCAATTTAAGTGTCACAGAAATGTTTGTTCCATGAAAATCAGACCAAAAGGCAAAGGATTTTTTTTTCTTTCCTGGGATTTTCTTCTGGGAATATTTCATGGTAGTGACAGCTTTATTCCAATTACCTTCACAGTGTGAGCAATTTGCCGCGGCATTTCTTTACCTTGCGCTCTCCTTGTGTCTCGTCATATCACACTGATGTTTATTAAGTGTTCTGAGATCATTCATCCTGCCGTAGTCAGTTCACATTTACTGGTTTTGTGTTAAAAATGGTAACACTTTATCATAATATATATTCACACCATAACATAATAGTGGAGCTTGTGAGTAGTTGTGCATAAAGCAAACTGCAATGACAACCATAAGTGATGCAGGACACAAACACCTTTCACTACCACCCAACCCGTCGTCTTATTTGAATCTGTTTTAAAATCTGTTTTACCGTCATCACAGCTGTCAAAATAATGACTCTGGATTCAGTATTTGTTAACCATTTATACCTTTACAGTAACCATTCAGATAACAGACCAGTTAGCCAATTAGGAAATATCATTTCACCTCATTTTATTGTTGCTTTTTTAAACCGTAAAGGAGTCCTATTATATATTTAATGGTTATTATAAAGTGGTGCCAGAAACACGTGTACTTTCTTTAGGGTGAGAATTCAATTTATTTATTTATTTTATTTGTATTTATTTATTTTCTTGCCTGTCCCGTTTGGCTCTTTTGCCATCAGAATTATTGTCTAAAGGCGAAGAAAGATGCCCAACGGATTTACTTTACCAAATGGTCCATCCCAGCCTTGCCGTAATGGTCTATTTGATTCACCTTTTATTGTTTATTTTATTTTCACTTGTTAAATACGGGACAGACTTGACTGGGGAAAAGAAAGGGAAAGAAAAACAGCGGAGAAGAGGGACGGGGATAAAGGGCAAAAACAACAAAAAACAACAAAAAAAGCAGACAAAAAATACATATATCAATCACCTGGATCACCTGTTGAGAAAGAAAAAAGAGAGAACAAGCAG
The DNA here is from genome assembly GCF_057381915.1 of Diplotaxodon limnothrissa. Lineage (NCBI taxonomy): Eukaryota > Metazoa > Chordata > Actinopteri > Cichliformes > Cichlidae > Diplotaxodon > Diplotaxodon limnothrissa. The sequence continues at coordinate 8,721,933 of NC_140612.1, read as the reverse complement.
AAGAAAAAAAAGAGCAACATAATAAACAACATCACGATGATCTATGGGAATGTAACAGTAAATACTAAATATTAAACATTATTGTGCAGCACGAGAATTCAATTTAACTGTAAAACCCTAAAGGGGATGCAGTGCAGTCCATGAAAATGAAGGTTCCACAACACTGGACTGCTGACGTTTTTATTTTTAAGTTTCTGTTCTGAGAAGAAACATGATGTGCAGATTATAGTTACAGCACTAAAACCCACTTCAAATCACTGAAGCTTTAAATCCAAATTCTAGCTTTCTCAAATGATATATCTAATGACTTTGACACAAAGGAGGCTGGGGATTTTACAAGCTTCCAGTTTCGCTCGAGTCAAAACTTTAAAATACATTTTATTGCCGCAGAAAATCTGCCAAGCAGCTTCTAGTGTGTTTATTACCCCAGGTAAATATCTTCAATCAGCACCGTCTTAACTTTATTTCAGGAAATCACAGCCCCGCTCCAGCAGCATTTACCTGGCTTTAGACCTTGTTAACTCTATATATAAAGTTTTCTTTGTAGGATGAACTGCCGAGAAGTTAATCAGTGGCAAGATCCCCATCCTAACTATAAGACTGAGACATAAGTCTTTATTTAAATCATAAAACTAATTCATTTCTTTATTTTTCTCTGTGGAGCACCATTTTCCCCATGTAGCTTCTATATCACCTTAAACACCTCTTTCCCCTTCTTTCACACATTCACATTTTTCTCCCCTTGCAGCTCCCCCAGTCTTCTCCCCCATGCTTGCTCGCAAGCAACAGAAGCAGCCTATGCAGCAGTAATGACACAGTCAGTATAATGATAGAGACAGATTTATAATGGCAGAGACTGCGTATAATGATGGTGAAAGTGTGTGTTACCACTAACGAAGGTCTGCCGGGGCATTAACTATGCATGAATCTCACACCCTAAACTCACACATATGACACACACCCTGCTAATCCACACACACACATGCAATCATACATGTGTAAAGGCATGCACACACACACACACTTACACACACATGCAATTTCAAAGAACACGGAGCGGGGAAATTGTCAGCGGAGCCACTGCAGGTGCTGTGTTCAACATGAATTAATCATGAAAGAGACCTGTGATGTTTCACTACATTCGCTGCTATTTTGATTGACAGTGGTGCTTAAAGTGAATTTATGCAGCACAAAGCCCGAGAAGTGTGCCGGGGTCAAGTAGAGTTCACTCAGCGAACAGACAAATCCCCCGTGCTGCATTTACAGTAGGAGAAGCACCGCATTACCTCAGCTTACCGCGAGCTAGACTTCCAACTACACTGAGACAGACTTGTTACTTTACATTTACAGGGAACTGTGACAAAAAGAAGAAAAACACACACACACTAAAGTATTATTTCATTCTCGCACTACTGTAGAGGTAGAAGTTTAGAAGTTTGGTCACAGACGTGCAAATCACAGCCAGACAAAAGGTGGAGCGAAAACAAAGTTTAGTAGGTCAATGATCAAAGCAAGGAGAGGCAGAGGAGTCCGAGGGGGCGAAAGCTGGCAGGAGTAAGTCCAGATACAGGCAGAGGTCATACATAAATGTAGGTAGGCAGGATAACATGACAAAAAGCTGGACCACTCTGGCAGGAATGCAAAGCAGAAAATCTGGCAGTACTGTGGTTACAGGGCAGAAAAACAGGAGCAGGTGTGCCGGTGGATGTGGAGGTCAATTGATGGGGTAGGGTGGGTACACACCAGGGATTGTGAACCAATAAACAGTGAGCTGAAATAACTGTTGAGGCAGTGATTTGTAGACAAAGGGTCTTAGTTTTTTAATTTGGACAACCATTTTTTCTGAATAATCTGTTGCCAGTACACTGGGTGGGGATGTGGTGGTCGAGATGGCAGAGGTATAGAGGTATAGAGATAGTTTAGTAGTAAAAGTAGTTTGTAAAAATCGGCTGTCTTGGATTGACTGCTGAAACAAATCCCGACCCTGACGCTGACAGAAGTTACCTCAACTAAATGGAACAACAACTTCTAAACAGCTCATCTCCAGGCTGTTCAACCCATATCGGAGTGCGTGGTTCTTATGTCAGAAGAACCACCCGCTCCCTGTAGCACTGAGTGATGGCAGAAGGAGCACAGCTGTCAGAAATCCCAGCACTGCCTTTCTCGGGTGATGTTTGCATTCTCTGACAACCAGCCATAGGTAGTAACCATCACTGACGGTTCCTCACTGGTATAAAGTCTGCAACCAGGTAGCTCTTAAGTGTGTATATTCTTCTATCTTCCCACGATAGAAGAATATTCCTCTATAGCCAAGGGAACATGCAGCGTCTTTGATACCTACCTGGCATTGAGTTTGAAGATTGAGGCCAGACCAAGAATGTGGAATCACATGAAAGGTGACCGGCTAGGGCAAATTTTAGACCAAGCTCAAGGAAAACCGAACTCCTCCTTTCTGACACAATTGCGCAGACAACTCCAAAAAGTTGGGACGTTTCTTTGGTCACTGTGACCAAAGAAAAAGATGCTCTAAGCACCCTCACCACAAGCCTACATGAGATAGCTCCTCGCAGTCAGGACAAGGCAGACACAAAAATCTTTCAGCACGTCAGGGTCAGATATTCTTCTAAGAGCCGTCAGCGTTCGACCAGCCCTTAAGGAAATTCGTGTGCAGCAGTTGTTGATTGCCTTTGGCTACGGACAGAATCTGAAGTCGATCCTTGTGCATGACCTTTGCCTATCTCTGAGACTAGGGAACAGCAAAGGGATTCTCTTCTTTCATGCTTTCACGGGCTGTGTTTTGTTGTTTCAGCCTTGCCCATCAAAGACAAGAAGACAGCTTAGCAGACATGGGGGAGTATATAATGAAGCGTCTGATCACTTCGGCAAACTCAGCTAATATCCACCAGCAGTGCATGTTGACATGTAGATATTAGAAAATTTTGTGGACAAGATATATAACAGGTCCAGTACATGACCTTGCAAACCTAGCAACTCTTTTTCAGTGTGCAGCTGCAGTTTCTAGGACCCAATACGTTTGAAGAAATGCTCCAGTGTTGTCTAACTTGGATTTGTCTATTTTCATTTACATTCGGCAGCTAATGTAAAGAAATGTAGTTTTCATAAAGCACGAGAATAACATCGAGTTTCCTCAGTATTGTTGTATTGATACTTAAGTTTTAATTCAATTTCTGCATTTTCCTTTGTTAGAAATAAACAGAAAAGCTCTGACAAGTCTTCACTAGGCCAAATCAAGTTTTACCTCAGATGTGTCATCAGTACAGTTCTGCCATTTATTCTCTTTTTATGTCTCTTGAGTATATATTAATCCACCTTTAATTTATAAGGCAGAAAAAGAGACTGATTGTATGTGTCTAAAGAGTGTGAAAGATGACAAGAAAGATGATAGTAATTGGATGTCTGAATCTGCTAGACAGAACATGTATAAAAGATGATAGAAGGCACTTTTTAAACCTTCGGGGCACACCACAATGGGAGTTTTAAACATTACAACGATTGTAATTACAGCTGGGGAGAAATAAAAAATAATAATTTCACAAATCTGACACAGGGGGCCGAATAATTTCAGATAATGGTTACTAAACGTGATATTTCCTTTCTTTGATTATTTTTAGAGTGGCGAGGCAGGTAGTTTTAAATTCCATGATGTTCTGGATAATTACATTCTGCACTCAAAGGTATCCTGACACATCTAGCACAACCTCTTTGCTTTACAAAATTCCTGCCTAAAAGTTTTCACAGGGAGAAAAAAAATCAAAACTTTGAAAGAGCTTTATCATTCTCAGTACCTGCACTGGCGTGATGAAATCAAAAGCTCCTCTGTGTAAAACTACCTGCCTTGACATCTGAGACTGCAGCAGAAGTTACTGCTGCTTAGAGATGAATATCTGGATATACTGTGCGACTGCACGCTGTGTCAGGATGAAGTTCTTAAACGGAAATTGGATCCTCTTAACTGATCCGAGTTTTCATTTTTATGTGGTTTTAAATAAAGCTGAACGAGGTAAGATTGTTCTATAAAAATATGCCTGTTTTTATCGACTGAAATCACAAAGGAGCCATAACACAGAAGACGTTCCACTCTTTGCCGTATGGCGGTCTGCCTGAAGCAAGTGACAAACAGCAGCGAGAGAGATCGACTCAGGGGGATGATCTTTTTAGCCCTTTAATATGTCGCACATCACAAACCTTCATATTTATGAAAACCTACTTTTGTCAAATGTATATCAAAAGCGACTACCGTATTTCCCGGACTACAAAGCGCACCTGAATATTAGCCGCACAAGCTAAAATCAGGGGAAAATCCTGTTTTGTACATACATTAGCCGCACCTGACTAAAAGCCGCAGGTGTTTCAATGTTGACTTATCATATGTAAGAGAATATGCACAAAGGGAATTGTCAGGAAAGAGATGGCTGTTTGGAGACACACCCCTTTTATTAATATTTTGAAAAACAAGTTATGGGTACATATTTGCATAACTTTTTAGGTATATGTAAAAGTAGCGGTAATTACAAGTACGAAACATGTACTGTGCTTCATAAATGAGTAACAAATGTAGTACATAACAATAACCTACAGCACACCAGAAAAATAGATTCGGACTACCTTTTAGGCTCAGGTGCAGTGACACGGCTTTAACAAGAAGAAAAGTCAGTCATTCACCACCATCTTCCTCTTCTTCCTGCGCACTAAAACCACCAAAGTCCTCTTCTCCAGTGTTGGAAACGAACAGGCTCAGGGTGGCTTCGTCATCCACTCTCAGCTTCTTTCCTTCGTTGTCACTTTCAAAACCAAACAAATCCTCGTTGTCAGTGTCAGAGTCGAACACCCTCAGAAGGGCCGTGGCGGTGTCCTCCTCTCCATCATGCAGCAGTCCAGCCCTTCGAAATCCGTTGGTGATCATGGATGTTTTCACACTTTTCCACGCTGTCAGATTCCACCGGTGGAGTTGAGCATGACTTGCTTTTCGCAAGTTTATTGCCGCTCGTCATCCACGCCTCCGGCTGAACGTGTAGCGCTACTTTGAAGTTTGTTTTTCGCGCTACTTGTACGGCACTATGTTGCCTGGCGGATGGACATGTGACCAACATACCACTCTTGAACCCCGATACTGTGTGTCTGATCACATGCCCTTCCGCCAGGCAACGTAGTGCCGTACAACAGCGGAACAAACAAAACAAATCGTCTTACGATATGACAAAAATCACGGACAATCCATAGAAAAGCCGCACCTGACTAAAAGCCGCAGGGTTCAAAGCTTGTGCAAAAAGTAGCGGCTTATAGCCCGACAATTACGGTAAATACAGTGCAATACTATATATCAAGACTTTAGGCTTTGATTTGGGCTAATTGGCTGACTCTTTTTTATATTGTTAAATCCCTTGGCCTACAACTGGGCGCTTTAGATACTAGATATGTGCTTATGTGTCAGTCAAATATCACCATATCGGCTGATATTAGCCATGGCGATCATCATGGACGTAGCTAACATGACATCACTCATTGGTGTCTGAATTCCGTCTTTTATGTTTCATCAAGCACCAATGATTAGATGCAACATTACCATCTTGGTTGGTGACAAAGAGTGTCTGGTCTGACTGTGAAACTGGCTTGTGACTGACAAGTCATTAGCCAATGAACATTCAGGTTTCATGCCATAGATAATCAGCCATTTGAAATATAGTATAACCGACATTAAAAACACAGATTCAATATTTTCAGTATGATCCAAATCCCAAAAGTGGCTGAGACCATAAATTCTGCGGGAAAAGTTTTTACAGAGGTCAAGGCAAAAAGCCCCTTTTCCAAATTTCTGGAGGACCGGAAGAGTTTTTGCAACCACAACTATCGCCATCTGGTGGCCTTTAGATAGAATGCAGGTTTATGCTACTTCCATGTTGATTTCTTTTTGTTGACCAAGAAACTATATGCATGTTTTTTACTGTCTGTATTGCCAGTGACTGTTATAAATTGCAATTATAAAACTAAAGTAGCAAATTAAGATGCCCAAATGGTCTATAGAGCTATATCATTATCTAATTAATTTCTTCAAGTTTAAAAGTCTAGAGATCATTTAGAGATGACTGCTACCATATCACCCCAATAGAGAACTTTGCTCTTAGGGTGCTGGCTTCTGCCTCCCATTCTACTTTTTTAAAAGTAGAATGGGAGGCAGAGCCTTCAGCTTTCAGGCTTCTGTGAAGGCAGCTCCCAGTTTGGATTCAGGAGACAGACACGTCTCTACTTTTAATATAAGGATTAAAACTTTCCTTTTTGATAAAGCCTATAGTCAGGGCTGGATCGGTTAGCCTGGTTTGGTGTTGGGGGCACTGAGTGTTTCTTCTTCACTCTGTTTCTTTTGCACTGTATGTCTTTTGTCCCGTCTTCCTCCTGTCACCCCCTGAGCCTGGTTCTGCTGGAGATTTCTTCCTTTTCCCTTCCCACTCTCATCAATTGCTTGCTCATGGGGTGTCATCTGATTGTTGTGGTTTTCTCTGTATTAGTGTAGGATCTTTACCTTACAATATAAATCACACTGAGGTGACTGCTCTTGTGATTTGGCGCTATATGAATAAAATTGAATTGAATGTACATTGTTTATAAAATAAAATTTGGCAGTTGAACTAGTCAAAACCCAAACAGGTGGGAGATAGAGCTGGACTCTTTGGAGCGTGACCCTTGTGATGTGATTGGTTTTGAAAACTTCCTGAACACAAAAGTACCATAAGTTAATGATGGGGAGAAGGAAAGCTGTACAATAGTAGGTCTAAAGGAAGTACAAATTAGAAGGGGGAAAATAGAATACCAGGAATAGCACGGATTTAATAAGCTACATCTTTCTCATTAAGCCTTGCCAAAGCTTTATTATAAAGATACTGATTATATAAGCTTTCCCCAGTGAGCCTTAAATATACATCATGCTGCAGTTTTCTTCTATAACCTTTTGTGGTCATTTGGGTCTTCTCCTTTTCCTGTGTGACTCTTCTGCTGTGCCCTAGGTGATAAATGCCATAGAGCAGGACTTCAGACTTCCAGCTCCCATGGACTGTCCAGTAGTGCTGCACCAACTGATGCTGGACTGCTGGCAGAAAGACAGAAACGCCCGGCCAAAGTTCCCCGATATTGTCAGCATGTTGGACAAAATGATACGCAACCCTGCATCTCTCAAAGCCGGCACCAACAACATGGTCCCTGGGTGAGCAGAGATACAAACTCATTTACATACACAAACACACTCTCCCTATCTTATCCCTCTGTTTCCCTCTGTTTTAAACTCCACGTTCTCTTGTATCTACTCTCTGCAGTCCTCCCCATCATCCCTTGTTAGACCGTGGAGCTCCAGACCTAAGCAGGGTGAGCTCAGTAGAAGACTGGCTGGCTGCATTGAAGATGACCCAGTACAGAGACTCCTTTCTGGGCTCGGGCTTCACCTCTTTGCCGCTCGTCACGCAAATCACAGCTGAGTAGGTTTAGCCATTAAATTGCCTCTATTTTTGTCTGTCTGCTTCTCTTTGCCTGAGTCTCACACTTAGCTGATCCTGCCAAGTCGGCATCTTTTTTGTTGGAAGACTGGTGGGGCAGCTGGTTGGCTGACTGTGTGAACACTTGTCTGTCTCTCTGTATCTGGCTTGCTTACTGCCATCCTTATTTTTTCTATGCCTCATGGTATAAAATGCTCCAAGTGCCATTATATTACAGACAAATAAAAAGCAATGTGTCCATGAAAGAAATTTGCACAGTTTAGCAGGGTTTAATCAATGATTCAGTTTTGTCATTAGAAGAGATGGGTTGATCACTTTTATCCTGTCTGAATTACCCTGCAAAGATTCCATATATGTGTGAGAGGTGTCTCTTTAATTCATTTAGACAGCTGCTGGGCCTGTCCTTAATTTTCTATCTGTGAATAGTCCACCCGTGGTTGCCGCCCTCACCTTTGACCAAAGCGCCAGACCTGGAGCTGGTCCCCATTGGTTACACTGTGGCTGTCTACCACTCCTAAAATAGCTAAAATAGGTCAAAAGCAGAGGGTAAATTTCACCAACGGGATTAATTAAGTGTATTTTAACACAGTTACGGTGTAATAAAGGCAGAGTTAGAATACTGAGTGAACTTTAAAATACTTTTCATGCAAAATGAATCACTAATATGAGAAAAATGGAGGGAATACCTACCTGAAGTCACTTTTTAGGAGTTTTTAATTAGGTATTCGGTCTCTAAAATAGTACTGATTTCAAATTTCTGCCCATGCTATGTTGCTATTACATAGCTAATATGTAATAATGTACAGTACAGTGCAAATGTCTTTGACCGCCCATCATTTCTTTATATTTTGCTGGTAAAATGGAGAGTAGCTGCAGCAGTTTTTGAAACATGAGTAGAAATTATAGCATATAAGCCCAATACATAGTTATAAATATTGACTTTCTTCATAAACATCAGTATTTGGAATGACCACGTTTATTCTTCAAAACAGCCTCAACTTTCTTAGGTAAGCTTTCTTGTGCTTTCTTTAAGTAGTCTTCAGCAATAGTTCTCCAGGCCTCTCAAAGGTCATTCACAGCTCTTCTTTGCATGTTGGCTGCCTTTTGTTCTGTTTTCTGTCACGATAATCCCACGCTGCTTCATCTGGGCTCTGCGGAGGTCAATTCATGACTGATAGTGTTCCATTGTGTATTTTTGTCTGTCCAAGTATGATTTTACTGCATTGGCAGTGTGTTTGGGATCACTGTCATGCTGAAAAATGAAGCTGTTGCCATTCAGGCACTTTCCAGATGGTATTGCATGGTGGACCAAAAATCTGATTTCCATCAGTTTAGACAGGATCCACAAACCCCCAAATTAGGACACTTTGCTCTGCAGATGGTTTTAGACACTCACTGCTGTAGTTACTTTCTGACCTCCTCTGAACATGTTAGTGATGATTTGAACAAGAAATTTCAAGTCTGTATTCATCACTCCATAAGACCTGTTGTCACTGATTTTCAGTCTAGTTCTAGTTCTTGTGTAGTTTTGTATGATTTAGCCTTTTTTCCCTGTTTCGGTCCCTAAAGCACAGCGTCTTGACAGCCACCTTTCCACTGAGACCATTTCTGATGAGGCTTAGGCGAACAGTAACTGGAAGGGCTTCAAGATGCCTCAAATTTTCAGTCTAAATACATCTTTCTGCAATGGATGGTGTACCTATTTATCGAATTAAGAAAGGAAGTTATTACACAGTATATGCTAATGCAGTAAACATTCAGAGTGTGTCTAAACCAGGGCTGTTTTTTCTTAACAGCTAACACTTACAGATATCGCCAAACATGCAAGCAATCACAAAGCTACTGTACTGAAAGGAGGACAGCTCTAAGGATACACTCACTGAATGTTGTGTGTGATTGTGCCAGTTCAAACTGTGGCTGCACAGAACGGGCAGATTGTGGGTTGCAGCTTTATGCAACCCACAATCTGTTATTTGTTACAGAAAACCAAAGCCATCCTTACATAAGAACTTAGTCAAAAATATAGTTTGGACTTCTCCACTCATCTTTGTGAAAACCAGTTTGGCTCGGATCAGCACCTCTTCAAAGTTTGTTAATTTTTTTTTAGGTTACAGGTTTTAGTTTTAAGGTTAAAGCCGGTTTAGGTTACAGTTCGGATAATAGTGTGGCACTCAGTTGCGGTAGTTAAACTAGAAGCAAGAGACATGAGAATGCATTAATGTCAATAAATGTCCTTTCAAAGTTAACCCACAAACATGCCCGTGTTTGTGTATGTGTGCCCCTGCACCCACGCACAGACTGGAGCAGGCAGCAACAACTCCTGACTGACAACCACTTTTAGCAAAAATATAAGAGCTGCTCATCGAAACAACTCGGCACTGCACTGAGGCAGGATTTGTGTATTGCGGTTTAGGCTTCGACACTCTGGCCTGTCATTCACTTTCAATGGGGTGACGTCATGCGTTACAGAACTGAATTGTGAATTCATTGCTTTGCTCTTTTTGTGGTGTTCATGCTGAATCCTGAAAAAAAAAAGTTTTTCCAGTCCAGTCACATTTATTCAGATCCTCCAGCCATTCAAATCGCTTTACAAATCCCGAGAGCGAGGTCCATTTCAATATCAAAGTGTAGCCGAAGTTGATAGTTGTGGTGAGCCATTAGCATTAACTGAGCTAGAGCTAGCTTAGTTGATGCTAGCAGTTTATTGAAGCTTGTCAGTGAGTGGTTGTTGTTGCTATGACAATCGTGCCTACAAGGATGGGTGCCCCTACACCTTAGTCACACCCACTTTATAACTCAGTGATGGCCTCTCCTGTATCTTCCCTGTTAGTTAAACACAAGCTACTAATCTGTAGCAGTTACAAACAGACTCTACTACATGTTCAAGCTGTTGTGAGCACTGGCACCTTTTCTTGGCCAGTTAAAGCGCTGCTCATGTTTACTGTAGTGTTGATTTCCTGGTTTACAATCCTACAGACAGCAGTTCCAATGATAACCATATAAAAATTGATTTTTTTGTGCCTTTTTTGGGTAGTGACAGTAAACACAGGAAGCGGGAGGTGGGTCAGGTGTAGCAGAGGGCCTAGGATGGTAAAATGGTAAATGGCCTGTATTTGTATAGCGCTTTACTAGTCCTTAAGGACCCCAAAGCGCTTTACACATCCAGTCATCCACCCATTCACACACACATTCACACACAACACTGATTTTGTAAATGGTGTACTACATGGAGTGTTCAATTTATATTTGATTGTTGTTATGAAGACAAAACCTCATATCCGTATCTCTGTCTTCCCAGAGATCTGCAGAGGATCGGAGTGTCTCTAGCTGGACACCAGAAGAAGATCCTGACCAGCGTGCAGCTAATGAGGCACCAAGCCGATGATCAGTCTCCCACCGAATCCGTGTAGCCACACGGGGGAAACACTTGACCTGGGTGCAGTCTGTGAGCGAGCAGGCTGTCCTATACTTCAGTTTTTAAGCTCATACAATTAAGTTTGCTGCTTTTGGAGATCTCAATCACTTCACGCGCTTTCAAAAAATCATCGTTAGCCATTTGTGTGTCTGCATGGACAGATCCGTCCCCCAGTGACAGGATGGACTTCTTTTATGCCATTTAGCTTCCAAAACGAAAATGGCTCCTGGGAGAAATTCAGTGTAGATGCATTATTCTCACAAAGAGTAAAAACAAAAATAAGTGGGGAAAAAAGGAAAACTTACTGAGCATGAGGCTCTAAAATCATTACCCCCCTTTTTCCACATGCCAGCGTAACTGTGAATGCTATCACTGAAATCTACAGACCATTTAAACCATCTTGAATTAAAGGAAGATTGTTTTGTTTTTGTTTTTTTTCATGAGGACACAAAACACTCTGCTTTGAAGAAAGAAGTGGCTGAGCAGACGTTTATATGAAGGGGCACAAACCGGACCAAAAGACTGACAAAAAGGGTTTTAAGAGACGAGACGCGCGAGCAGGCTTGTTAAATCCAGAGACTACTTCAGCGTGTTCCTGAAAAATTGCTACCATCTGAATCCTGACAAGAGCCAACCGTTTAAAGGGGACCTTTTTTAATAAAAAAAAAGCTATCTTCATATTGAAGAGTTTGTACATATTTGTGATACGGGATATGTCTTTCCTATTTGCTCACTAGCGTTTGCGTTCGCTAACAGCAACAGACAGTTCAGTGTCGCTGGAGTATTTGTGACTTCTCAACGATTCTCTTCCCCGCCTGAATCATCACTGGAGCAAATTCTGAAGTGCTGTGGACTGCAAACAAAAAAAGAAAGAAAATAGGTTTCAGTGTTCTGGTTTTTTTCTTCTCCTTCTTTTTTTTTTGTACTTTCCATGCAGCCATGAAAAGATAAACTCTTTCAGTGAAAGTGCTACCAGGGCCTGGCCTACTTAAAGTACTTAATTCACAGAGAACTCATAATGGATGATGTTTCACAATCAGCACAAATGCCCACTGAGTAAAGCCAATTAGAAATATTCAAACCATAGTGGTATGTCTCTCTTTTCTGAGCCAGGAATCAAAGCGCATGCATGCTTGGTGGCGCAGAAGAATAAAGCAGCTTAAGACTGTGGGTACTGTGTCATTACCAGTTATCGAGATTGCACCTGTTGTGAAAGCGCCGCGGTGTCCAGAGAATCTTTAAAAGACACCAAAGGTATCCAGTGTTCTTGTGATTTGGCTGCAAATCCTAAAGCCGCCTGCCAGCCAAGCACAAAACCAACCAGAAATCCAACGCTCATGTTCTGTCCACGCGTGGAAACAGATCTTCCCGTCTAAACTTTGTCATGGCCGCCATCCAGGTGGCATTCATCGCTCAGCAGCAGGCAGCCATGCAGGACTCTTTGTTTTCATTCATTTTTCTTATTCGCCGGCTGCCGGACACGTTGCCGTCAGAGCCCGTTTTGACAGTCTCATTTCCCGATTGACATCTCCGATTAATACCGCCGCGTCAGTTTGCAGATGAAATGACAGGAAATGACCTATCCGTGTTCCTCATCTGCAGACGGCAACCTTTTCAGTGTCAGAGAAGAGATAAAGAGATCAAACAAGAAGAGATACAGTGAAATACCACATGCTTTCAGTGAAGAGGCAAAACTGGTGACTTATTTATCTTTTTTTTTTTCTAAATACTGAAGCTCGTCCTAACAAAATATGATATAAAGAAGGCCTGATCTCACTACAGGGCACACTGGTGGAGAAGCACTGGGAGATCTCTTTTATCTCAGCGCTGAGCGGATTACCAGCTGTGAAACAACAGCAGGCTCGCTCTGCCTCCAACCACCACCACCCCGCCCAACAAAACCCCTCTGGTCACACGCGTGCACGGATTACCCATCAGCACCTCTGATTGGATGTTATGATTTTATTTGTCATCCGCTGCGAGCTCGGGCTCATGATGACAGAAGTGACAGTTGTTTGCTTTTAACACGCTTTCACTGCTGCATGGCTCCTACAACAAAAACAAACAAACAAACAAAAAATGCTGTGTTTGTGTTTGTCTCGCACCACCGCTCGCCACTGCTGGGATGCCCCAAAGTCTTTTTATTTATGAACACTGACATTGAAGGGGTCTGTGGCTTTTCTTTTCTTTTTTTTAAACCCAAGAAGAAGAAAAAACAAAACCTCCAAACATTTCAGTTTGCACTTGTTTCCCCGAAACTCCACTCCAACGGCACGGCCCGCAATTGCATTTGTTGCCTGGCAACAGCAGCTTATTGAGCATTTTATCAGGAAGTATTGAGATCAACTGGGAGCGTGTCAGTAGTTCATAGGCATAATTCGTTGTGAATAGATGCCTGTGGAAAAAAAAGAGAAAGAAAACAGTTTCAGCCCTGGCTCCGGGGTTTAATAAAGAGCGAGACAACTAGTGCGCCCTAAAAGCTCATATTGAATGCCACCTAAGAAAAGAATAGACGAAAAAGAAACAAAATTCATGCAGAGGAAATGAAAACTATCAACACAGACAGGCATCTTGCTGCGTTATGCAACATCTGTAGTCGAGTGTGTCTGTTCTTCCGATTCATGTTTTTCTTTCTTCTCAGCAAGTGTAAATGTTAGTTTTGGGAACCATTTCACATGTTGCTGTGTCAGTGTTTGTGAAAAAACCAAACCAAACCCCAATGAAGGCATAAGTGATCTATGACACGTCTTGTGTTTATACCGTTGCGTGTCTTGGTTCAAGCACAAGTGTTCGCCACAGAGGGGATACCTGGAGAAACCTCAAGAGGATGATTTGAGTGTTAAAGATGGAGTTTGTGAAAGCAGGTTTCTGAGTTAAAAGCTAATCCACCCTGAATCTGTTGCCTACAAACAAATCATAATAATAAAAAAGAAAGGAGAGCATGTAAACAAGTCAGGAGCCAGATATGTAGCTATGCTGTCTGTAATGTATGCTGAATTCTAGCTTGAGGCTAAATTGTGTTAAGTTTTAGATTTTTCTCATTTTCTCTCCTATAGAAAAGTTTTTATTTCGAAAGAAACAGTCAATCATTGACATTTTTTGCTATTTCTACACACACACACACACACACACACACACACACACACACACACACACACACAAGTGAGCCGAGCTAAACTAAACAAAGACAATGAAATGTGATGGTAAAATAAAATGATGAAAAAAAATATCTCCCACTCACTGTCAACTTTTTAAAAGTTTGAAGATGAAAAGTTTGCCTAAGACACTCGCTGTGTCCCAGTTCCACATTAGAAACTAATTCTAGTCTGAAGAGTGTGCGCCTGCTGGAAAAGCAACAAGAGAGAGTATAGTCAAAAAAAATAAATAAATCAGCATGCATGCACAAAGAAGCGAAGAAGCGTAGTGACAGCTTGCTAAAAATGAAAACTAATCGTGGATGGTGGCAAAGTAGCTCTGAAAGCACGGCAGAAAATAAGTGTCAGACAGGACGAGGGAGATATTTTATACGTGTTCGTGTGAAGTTTAATTAGCGCTGACATTTAGAAGACCCAGTCTGGTTGGCGTACGTCGCTCTGTGGATGGGATCATTTCTTGTCAGTGTGAACCAGTTAAAGGTGCCCTATCTGGGGACACTGCTGGCAGAAACGAAATGAACTCATCTTGTGCTCCGAGTTTGATTCGTACCAGGACCAACCACGCTTCACTGCCAAGTCATAAGCTTGCACATTGGGTCACACACTTCTCCCACTCAGCATTTTACGTGCTGAGAATCTAGCCAGTGTTAAAAATGGAAGAATAACCTTAAACAGGGTTTTGAACTCTGTTGAGTCCTGTGTGATGGCTTGTTTGAAGCAGAGCAGATGGTGACTTGTTTTCCCCTCTATGCTTGCCATAGCTGTATGTGTGACTTTGCTGGTCATTACTACAAACCACAGACTGTGTATACAACATAGAGGTAGGCACTGGGTATAAAAAGTGGAGGCAGTGCCAAAGTACCTTAAACTGTCTTATTTAATATAATGCAATGTTCATTTACTAAATTATAGTCCCATTTAGAGCTAAATAGATCAAGTTGGGTATGCTTTTTTGCGTGGCTACATTGTCACTGCTGTACACTGCTCAAAAAAATTGAAGGACTACTTTTTAATCAGAGTGTAGCATCAAGACCATTAAACTTCTGGGCTATTAATCTGGCCAGTTAAGTAGTAGAGGGGGTTCTTAATCAGTTTCAGCTACTTTGGTGTTGATGAGACTAACAGGTGGACTAGAGGGGCAACAGTGAGACAACCCCCAAAACAGGAATAGTTTTACAGGTAGACGGATATTTTCTCCCTTTCTGGATTTTTTTTTTTTTTTTTACTAGTTTTGCATTTGGCTGGGGTCAGTGTCACTGCTGCCGGCATGATAACCTGACCTAAATCCAACAGACAAACTCTGGGACATAATTTTTCAGTTCAGCTGATGCTACAAGGTTGCACTTCAGACTGTCCAGGAGCTCAGCTACGCCCTGGTCCAGGTCTGGGAGGAGGTCCCTTCAGTACACCATCCGTCTTCTCATTAGCAGCATGCGCCAACAATTTCAGGCAAGCATACAAAGCAGACGGGGCCAAACAAACTGCTGAGTACCATTTTGAGTCAGCAAAATGACAGTTTTGCAAAGCAGACCAGCTTTCCACATCACAATTTCATGTCAGTTGTATTCTTCAATCCAGCCCTCTGCAGGTTGATCATTTTCATTCCCATGAAATGATGTGGCATCCTTTCATTTCTAACACATTACCCAGTCCATATCAGTATAGATATGCAGCATGATATTTCTCCTGTTGATATCTGCTGTGTTTTAAAGCGTTCCTTTAATTTTTGGAGCAGTGTATAAGTGGTGTATGCAACATTTGCCCATTTTTTTACAAACGCAGTCCAGTTTTCAATTTAAAGTTTAAAGACGACGTGGTCGTCCATCTTTAACTGTGTATAACAGACCTGTTGGCTGCTGCTGATGCCAGCAGACATCCTCACTGCCTGAGATACTTCCTATGTGCAGAAGATTGCCAAAGACACCAATTGGGAACTTTAGGACTGCTGTAAGGCTTGTATCAGAGTCAGTCAGCAAACTCAGTGCTTGTTATCCTGTTATCTTGTGACTAGTTTTCCTTCTGCATGCAGAGTTTGCTGATGCTGGCTGCTGCAGTCATGCTGCAGCCTCGTATTCAGACTACTTTTCAATGCCTAATAATTTATTAGCACAGTAGTGTAATAAGTGTTCATCATATCAGTTGGCTCGAGTACACAGAGGCAATGTTAACACTCCTAAGCACTACTCCCTGCCTTCGCTCTTGCACAGTAGCGCTTCTTTTCATGCTACTGGCACCTGAGATGATGGTGAACCACTGTGCATGCCCGTATGTGTTTGTGTTTGTGTGTGCAGAGAGACAGGAAGTCTCTGGTGAAAATACAGACCCACACTCTCTTTTTGATTCTTTTCTTCGTCTTCAGTTTTTTTGCATACCAAGTACGAAAACACAGACCTGGAACTGCTTTTGTTTTAACGTGATATGCCACTTGTCATTTATACATTTTGCACAGGGCTTTTGTGTCGTGTTGACATTTGCACACCTGCACATAAAGCGGCACCTGATCGTTTTGGGAGCACGTGAACGTATCCGTGACCACATCCCATCTCGTTTGCGAAAACTCCACGTCTGATGCAGCTGCAATGCATTGTGCTCTGCTCGCTGTAAGTGCTGCTGTAAGGCACACATGACAAAAGCCCTCATTCTGTTATTCTGCAGAACTGTCATCAAAACCCGACATTTACCGCAAGATCTTTAAGATAAAATTGCCTTTCAGACTCCACTGTAGCCGTCACACTATATTTAGCCACTTACGCACAAAAATGAGAAAAGTAGAAACCTAAACAACAAAGTAGGCCCAGAAATGCAGGGTGAGTCTCCTCTAAGTGCTTTAGGGTGGATTTATCTTTTAATTGCAGATTTTCTTTTTTTCTTTTGAAAGCTGGTCAGACTGGGCTGCTTTTCTTTCTCCTCTGCTTTTTCTCTGGTGTAATAGATACTGTAGGTGAGGCACCAGATGAGAGCGTGAGAGTTATGAAGAGAGGGGAGGAAAAAGTAAAAGGGAATAGGTAATAGAAGGGGAAAGAAGGGAAGGGGAAGGATTAGCAGAAGAAGAGAGAAGCGGGGTGGGGAAGAGGGGTGGAGGAGCAAAGGCAAAGCTTGACTTGTGTTTGAATAAAAATGAGGCTGGGTGTGGAGAGATTACTCGTTCTCTTTTTGTCTCTCTCTCTCTCCCTCTCCGCTCTACCCAGCTGTCCTCCTTCTTCTCCTAATGCCCACAGCCTCTCTGAACTGCTCACTCTGCTTCCAGTCCGCATTTCCACCGTCTCTTTTTCACTCAGAGTTTGAAGGCAAGCAATCGTTCTGCGTTAGAAGCACTCCTCTCTCCAGCAGTTTTGAACTTGCATCTCTTAAGGATATATTGGCGCCTATTCTTTACATAAAAGACCCCCGCACTGTTTTGTTGTGGGCTTTCAGCAAACTATTTATGCCGGAGCTGTGGAAGTAATGGGCTTTTCCTCTTTTCCACCTGCTTTGCTCCTCGCGCCCAGTCGTTCACAGCGATTCATAAGGCTGACCTCGCTGTGGCTGTGCACACTGCAAGGGCAGAAAGGGGATGCTCAGCAGAAATTAATAGGCCCAAACAGATAAAGTCTGCTGACTTTGGTGGTCCTCTGATTTTTCCTCTTGCCCCCCTGTGACATATTCAAAACTATGGGTTACCAGAAACTGCTATTTATGTGAATTGGGCGGATCACAATGAAATTTGGTTCACGTTCCCCTCGGGATGAGTTGTATTTTGTGTAGTGATCTTGCTACATTTAAAGCATCATCATTAGATTATTTTGTCCGATTCTTCATAACCAAATAAGTGAGAAACAGCAGTAATTCACATCAGCCTCAGCTGTACTTTGTTGCTGCGTGCTACCTAAACTAAACCGTGAACATCTATCATACCTGATGAGCAAGTTAGCCTCATAATTTGGGGTCGTTATTAAATTGCTAACGTTAGCGCTTAGCTGAAAACACATTTGAGTTTGCTTTCACTCGGAAAAATATATTCCCTTACAACTGCAAGTTCTTTTCAGTTGCATTTCAAGCTCTCCGGGAAGAGACGTTCTTATTTAAATGATTGATGAAGTCTGCAATCCACAAGACTTTCAACCAGGAGTCGAGGGTTCGACTCCCATGTGTGACCCTTTCTTTACTGAGTTCTTTTTGTGACTTTCAAGTTGTCTGGCTTAGGCACCAAAAGGATGCCACATCATTTGGCGCAGTTATGGAATGATGGGGAAGTATTTCAATTACAAAAATATTTGTGTAACTTCACAAATCCAGGAGAAAATAATTAAAAACTTGTACGGGGAATGTCTCTTTAAAGTCTTTTGCAAAAAAAAACAAAGAAAAAAAGGAAAAAAATACATAAATACAAAGAATTCTGATGAGCATATTTCCCCAAACTGTGACAATATATGTCTTCTGCCCGAATGTATAAATATTTGCGTTCCAACCTAAGCTTTTTGAGCTTTGTAATCTCATTTTACACAAAGTGTTTCTTTAAACCGCAGACTGGCTGTGCACACTCCCTCTGCAGAAATTTCCACTTTGTTGTTTTTCTCATGGTAATTTATTTTCCTTCGAACTGCTTGCCATACCTTTTAGTATGTATGTAATGTACTATTTCTCTTGAAAAAAGAAAAAGCAGCTCAATAATCAGCTGCATCTGCCTTTCTCTGTTTACCAACAATAACGTTCTAGGTGTTACTGCTCATATAGTCAGAGCATCCCACTGTCATGTATTATACTACTGTAAATTAATGTGAATATGCGCAAGCCTGTGCATCTTTGTGTGTTTGTGTGCGCGTGTGGGTGTAATATATTGTGTGTGTGGATGTGTGTGTGCGTGTGAGTGCTGTTCAGTGTACAGTAAAATGTTTGTATTTTGTGCGTGAGTTTGTAGCTGTAAACTTTCTGACTCTTACATTTACAATGCACTGTTTGTCAATAAAGAAGACAATTCAAACCCATGACTTCTGGAAAGCAGTTCTGTTTTGTGATGAAGAGGAAATTTAAAGTTTATCAGGTTGGGACTCGGGGTTGCTGGAGTCACAGGTGATGCAGGGTGAGAGGGGGAACACAAGCTGGATAGTTCGTCACAGGCTGGGTTAATATACAGTTCTTTGTGGGACTTGAAAGGATATTTTCGATCTGCCATGCAGAGATTTGGATGAGCACATCATGTAAGGAAGCATACGTATCCATTGCATCGGCACATAAAAGATGGATGTGGAAATGCCCTGATTATATGCTTTTTAATGACCAGGGTGGGTGTAGGTGTAAAAGTGGGACCTCGGTATATAGTTTCTAATGATTTTATAGGTTCAGTCACTAGTTTCTGTTCATGTTGAATACAAAATATTTATAAACAAATATTTTGTAAATGATGTGTAGATTTAAAAAGAGTATTATCCCGGGTATAGTCATTAGTTAACCATTTGTGATCGACTAGCTGTTAGCCAGTGAATGTATGTGTACTTGTTGACATTACAATGAAAGTATAAATCTTTAGTTATTATTCATCTCTGACTGTTTTCCACAGTGTGTCTTTCGCTGTGACTTCAACTATATTTTATACTGTATATGGATTATCAGTAGGTTAGCCTACCATGACATAAAGCCCACAACTTAGGCTCTGTTAGCTTACAAAACTCAACCTCGAGCACCTCATAATAATAATAATAATAGAAATAATTTGTTTTCTGAATCCAAACAGAGATGAAAATGAGATTTCTTATTACATGTATGGCTACATTTACAGCTCACAGACACTGTATAGTGTTGCATTGTTTTAGAAGAGCTAGCAGAAGCTTTTATGAAGTTTGGCCAGGTGAGCTATGCTATGCTAACAACATTTACGTTTAAACATCCTGATTATCGATTAATTTCTCCCACTTTTATTAAAACTCTTGATGCCATTTATCTGAACTGAGTGTATTGGGGGCGTCCAGTGTGTGTGTGTGTGTGTGTGTGTGTGTGTGTGTGTGTGGGGGGGGTGATCCATACATGTATTGTACAGCTTCTGCTCTGTATATACAGTTTGTGCTGGAAGGACTTTTTTAAGCAGTGTAACCTTCTCACACTTTAATAGTGGGATAACAATATAACATAGTAATTTCCATATGTTGTCACCTTCATCGCCACTTCACCAGTTTGCTGTATATTTAGTTTTAATGAGGAGATTTTTTTAAGGATATGGTTGAGTTCACTGTTTTTCATAGTTCTATACATAGTTCGGAGGACTTTGTGGAAGCCCAAACTCAATAAAAGAAGATAACAGTTGAACAGTTGCATAATGTTTAAATTAAGTCTACTCAGGCTGCAGTAATGGTAATCAAAGTGCTTGATATTCTTGGTTAAATGTTTACTGCTGGAGGCAACATTAGGTCTAAATTGTACCTGTTGTAGTGTAAGATGCATTTCTCAGGAGATTACAGAAGACAAGACATAATAAAAAAAAAGATAATAAAAGTTTATAATGAGTTTTTCTTTTTATACCAGCAGACTAAGTGAATTTTATTTTATTTTACTTTAAAAATGTGAGTGATTCATGTTTTTGACTTTGACTCTTTGTTGATTAACGGGGAAGTTTATAACCTGTGAATCTGAATGATGCAGAGCACTTTCCCTCAGAGCACTGGAGGTATTTAAAGGGGCTGAGCTGACAAAAAAATTCACAAAAATCTCAAAACCCACAATGTGGGGTAAATTGAAAGACATTTAAAGCTAGAGTCACATGTAAAAGAAACCTATTACCTGACAGAGTCTGCTGCAGTCTATTATTCAGAGCAGTGAGAGCCCCGTCAATTCATACGAAACACATTAACAGCACAGGTGCTATGGCAAATTGCTAATGAGTGCCGTGAATACACACCAGGAGTGTAATTGACATAAACCCTTTTAACCGTAGCTAAGTGACAGAGAATGAAATTTGATTACAATAAAAGGTGGCCTGCAAGTAAAATATAATTAAAATAAACTCCATATATATAACACCCACCTAAATATTAAAGTCAAATTTCCCTACAGCTAATCAGCTTCTATGTATCGGTATGCTCTGTAAAACAGCCTCTACAGTTAAGGGATAACGCAAATCCCATCACAGCAGCTGGACTGTACCAACAAATACAGGACTCCGCAAACCTCTTCAGCCACCCCTTGGTATCATTTTCTTTCTGTCTGTAAACACGATTGCTCGTGTTTGTAGCAGTGTAGAGTGTGGTCACTTTATCATTTTAATCACTTAGACAACCTGGAAACCATGATTCTTACAAGGGAAGGAGTTTTTCCCACATATATATATATATATATCCAGCTGCCCCACAGCTGGATACTGGAATGCTTAGAATTGTACAAGATCAGCAGGACCCTAAGAGCCTTCATCAGGAACTCAATGGGGATGTGGCGTACAACACTAGAGGCCAACTCCAAGCCCATAGCACAAGTCACCATCAAGTGTGGGATCTACCAAGGAGATGCTCTGTCCCCACTGCTGTTCTGCATAGGCCTGAACCCCCTCAGCGAGATCATTAACAAGACTGGCTACGGATACCGACTACAGAACGGAGCAGTTGTCAGCCACCTCCTGTACATGGATGACATCAAGCTGTATGCCAAGAGTGAACGAGACATCGATTCACTGATCCACATCACCAGGCTATACAGCAATGACATTGGAATGTCGTTCGGACTGGAGAAGTGTAGTTGGATGGTAACAAAGAGAGGGAAGGTAGTCAGAACTGAGGGGATTGAACTACCAGAAGGCAACATTGCAGACATAGAGGACAGTTACAAGTACCTGGGGATCCCGCAGGCAAATGGGAACCATGAAGAGGCCGCTAGAAAGGCTGCAACCACCAAGTACCTGCAGAGGGTCAGGCAAGTCCTGAGGAATCAGCTGAATGGTAAGAACAAGATCCGGGCCATCAATACCTACGCCCTGCCCGTGATCAGGTACCCTGCTGGGGTAATAGGCTGGCCAAAGGAGGAGATAGAAGCCACTGACATAAAGACAAGAAAGCTCCTTACCATGCATGGAGGGTTTCACCCCAAGTCCAGCACCCTGAGGCTGTACGCTAAGCGGAAGGAAGGGGGCCGGGGACTGGTGAGTGTCAGCACCACAGTCCAGGATGAGACAACGAACATCCAAGAATACATTGGGAAGATGGCCCTAACTGACCGAGTGCTCAGTGAATACCTCAGGCAACAGAAACCCAAGAAAGAGGAGGGAGACGAGGAACCATCATGGAAGGACAGGCCCCTGCACGGTATGTACCACCGGCAGATAGAGGAGGTGGCTGATATCCAGAAATCCTACCAGTGGCTGGACAAAGCTGGACTGAAAGACAGCACAGAGGCACTAATCATGGCAGCACAAGAACAAGCTCTGAGTACAAGATCCATAGAGGCTGGGGTCTATCACACCAGGCAAGACCCCAGGTGCAGGCTGTGTAAAGATGCCCCAGAGACAATCCAGCACATAACAGCAGGGTGCAAGATGCTAGCAGGCAAGGCATACATGGAACGCCATAACCAAGTGGCCGGCATAGTGTACAGGAACATCTGTGCCGAGTATAACCTGGAAGTCCCAAGGCCAAAATGGGAGACGCCCCCAAGGGTGGTGGAGAATGACCGAGCTAAGATCCTGTGGGACTTCCAGATACAGACGGACAAAATGGTGGTGGCTAACCAACCGGACATAGTGGTGGTAGACAAACAGAAGAAGACGGCCGTAGTGATCGATGTAGCGGTTCCGAATGACAGCAATATCAGGAAGAAGGAACACGAGAAGCTGGAGAAATACCAAGGGCTCAGAGAAGAGCTCGAGAGGATGTGTGGAGGGTGAAGGTAATGGTGGTCCCCGTGGTAATCGGAGCACTAGGTGCAGTGACTCCCAAGCTAGGCGAGTGGCTCCAGCAGATCCCGGGAACAACATCGGAGATCTCTGTCCAGAAGAGCGCAGTCCTGGGAACAGCTAAGATACTGCGCAGGACCCTCAAGCTCCCAGGCCTCTGGTAGAGGACCCGAGCTTGAAGGATTGACCACCCACAGGGGCGAGAGGGGAATATTTACATATATATATATATATATATATATATATATATATATATATATATATATACACACACACACATTTATAGTGCACATTTAAAGACTATAAATAGCAATAGTACATTCATGTAGTTGCAAAAAGCTTGATAATATATTAAGTAATCCAAAGTATTCAGAATACGTTACTCTCTTTTTTTTTTTTTTTTTTTTTTTTTTTTTTTTTTTTCTAAATGACATCAGAAACAGCAGTATGCGACATTACGTGATGGCAGAGCTTCAGTTCATCCTTTGTCATTTTTTTTTTTTTTTTTAATAAATAGGACAGGGGGAATGAATGAGAGAGAGAGGGGGAGAGAAAGAAAGAAAACCAAAGGGGAGAAGAGACGGTGAGAAGGGGGGGGAAGAGAGACAAAAAAAAAAAACTCCTGGGTCACCTGTATGGAGAAAAAAAAAACAAACAAACAAACAAACAAACAGAGGAGACAGCAAACAACAAAGAGCAACATAATAATAGAGAAAACAAAGCACCATCACAATAAACTAGCTAGTCATAGATATCAGTATTTACTAAGTAATAAACAATATTGTGCAGCACGCAAGATAGACAGCGCACAGTGTGCTTTGAGGCAGCAGCCAAGAAAGCTTTAGTCCGCGTCTGTGAATACCCATGTGTGCATACCTGTGTGGATCAGCATGCTTGCATTCCAAAGGTTTCTCCATGTAATGATCTGCTAGGGAGTGTGGGGGGGCCTCAGCCCCGTCCTCCAGGGTGTGAAGCGGGTATGGAGGAGATCAAAACTCCAGACATCCAGAGGCCCCCAGAACACAAAAGACCATGGAAGACCATCAGAGGGGCAGCCGCGCCACT
Source organism: Diplotaxodon limnothrissa (assembly GCF_057381915.1). Taxonomy (NCBI): domain Eukaryota; kingdom Metazoa; phylum Chordata; class Actinopteri; order Cichliformes; family Cichlidae; genus Diplotaxodon; species Diplotaxodon limnothrissa. The sequence goes on along the minus strand of NC_140612.1, from coordinate 8,697,948 downwards.
GTTCCAGTAAGAGCTGAGGAGAGTCCCAGATGAGGGCTCACTCAGCAGCCGCGGAGCAGAAGCCAGGGGGGGTTGCAGTGACGCGCCCGTGAGCTCCGCCGGCCCCCAGCTGCGCCTGAGTGACCGAGCCCTAGGCCGAGAGGCCGGGGGCACCCCACCTCCAAAGGGGGCCCGAGCGAGCCCCAGGCCCCAGGCCCCGACAAGCGGCCGCCAAGGAGTGAGCCGGTGTGTACCCGGACGCCCACCCCCAGACACAAAGAACCACCAACACACCGACACCTGAGGGAGTCCGCCACCGGCAGGGGAAGTGGTGGTGGGTGGAGATAGGCCTCCAAACCTTGGAGGGCCTGAGGTGTCCCCAGAGAGGTGGCGTCTGATACCCAACCTGACATATAGACACAGACATACAGGCACACACAGACACAAACATCCATTCCCACCCTCATGCTCTCATATGCACTCACTCCACACTCAACCAACGTGGAGACAGACATAAAGAGACGCTGTACACACGATCACACTCCCCAAGCGTACTCTACAATCCGGGTCTAGGTACCCTTGCCCCTGGAGGGGGGAATTGCACCCAGACCCAGGTGGTGTTACCCTTTTCCCTGCGGTGGGGAGAGGCAGACCACCCCGACTCCGCAGCAGCAGGGAGGCCCCACACCCCAGACCGCAGTCGGACGGCCAACTCCTCCTACTAGCCCTCCCGCTCCAGCAGGCCGCAGAGAATGGGGGTGGGAGAAGACTCCAAACCTCCCTCCACCCGCTCATTGTAGTGTTGATGCATATGTGTTCTAAGGTGCAATTAAAACCCAGGAGGGCATGGAGCTACCTGCCAAGGAGCAGCAGGTAAGCGCATAGTCCCTCCTGCTAACCCTCAATGACTAAGTGTATTTAAAATTGAGAGGTGGGCAACGACGTCAGGGGTGAGGTATACACCCTGATGGTGATTTGGACTCCGTGATTGTGCCCACCCCCAAGATCCTATATGTATGTGTAATGAGAGTGTGAATAATGTGAATGTCTAAGATGTGGGATAAAATTGAGGCAGAGGCAGCCAGAAGGGGACAGGGGGGGGGGGTAGCCTCCTCTGCACCCTGGTGACATACCCCCACTCCAAGGCCCTGCATGTGTGGGTGGTTGTGGAGGAGCGGGAAGAGGGAGGCAGCTGGAGATGGGGAGGGAAGGAAGGGAGGGGCAGGTAACCCCTCCCTGGGGCCAGCTCCCCCGCTGACCCCAGTAGGCACTCCCACCCTCCGCGACCCGCCAGGGAAGGGGGGCCCAGGCCCATCAGACCGGGGCCCAGTGCAGTAGCGCCCCCCGGCTCCACAGAGCCCTGGACAGTCCACCCAACCCCACCACAGAGAAAACTGCACCCACCCCACCAACCACACATCTTCCAGACTACATAAGACGGTAAACGCCCAGGCTGAGATCTTCCTCCACCTCTCCTGTATCTCCCCCTCCTGCAGAGAGTTCCTGAGAGAAGAAAGCTCCTGCCAGATGTGACCATCCCCCCCACCAGTTGAAGAGCCCCCCAGGCGGCTCGATGCACCGGCGGCACCCTGCTCCAGGGCCGGGCCCCCATGCACCCACCCGCCCACAACCCCGGCAACACACCAACCAGGACCCGAGCCCCCGAGGCCCGGCCCGGGCCCCCGCCCAGAGACGGAGCACCCCCAGAACCTCACGCCCATCCCGGACCCACCCAGGGGCAGCCAGGTTGCCAGGTCAGTAACCCACGTCCGTCAGCACAGACCCTCCCCTAGCCCCGCTGCACGCAGCCGCGAGGAAACAGTCACCTGAGAGCCAACAGAGCCCTCAACCGGACGTGACCGCTACCCCGGGTTGAGCCCCCCAAGGAAGATGCCTCCGGGGAACCCCCCGACGCCCTAAGCCTGTCCCTACCCCCTCACCAATCACAACAGTGAAGGCGGGACCAAACTATGACCCCCCACCCCCACTAGGTGATGGAGCTGATAAAAGGGGCCCAGAGCAATTGATCTGATGTGGTGGCAGAGGCTGTGTCAAGACTAATGTAATCTAATAGATAATTTCTATATTGGTTAGAATTAAGATTATTTTTATTTTTCCAGTTCATGAGGACTGTTTTCTTGGCTATGCATAGGGCAGTGAAGATCATATGGGCTATATTCTTTTCTGAAGTGACATTATCTAAGCTGCCCAACAAACACACTAAGGGGGAGGTTGGAATGTTACATTTCAGACATTTTGATAAGTCTTCACATATCTCGCGCCAAAACTTTTGCACTGGTGGACAGAACCAAAGAGCGTGGATGTAATTGTCTGGTGTATTGCCTTGACAGTGTGAGCAGTTGTTGGAAGATGTAAAGCCCATCTTGAACATCCGATGACCTGTATAGTGCACTCTATGAAGTATTTTGTATTGTATTAATTGCAGACTGGGATTTTTAATTAATTTAAAAGTTTTTAAGCAAATCTGAGACCAGAAGTTTTGGTCTAGGTTGACTGATAAATCTGCTTCCCACTTTGCAGTAGGAAGGGATATTGATTCATCTAATTTAGAAAGTGTTCTGTATATTTTAGATAATAATTTGGGGGATTTAAGAGTAAGAAAATGTGCCGCACTTAGTGGTGTTTGTAATTCAACTTGACTGAGGTTAAATTTCTTTTTTACTATGGATTTAATTTGTTGATATTCTAAAAACCTTGTCTTGTTGATCCCATATTGTTCAACTAGTCTGTCAAATGGAATAAATTCTGTTCCCTCTAATATATGTTCTAAGTATTTAATTCCTTTACAACTCCATTCTGGGAAATTAATCATATTATTGTTTTGTAATATGTCAGGGTTATTCCAGATAGGTGTACGTTTGCATGGGATTAATGAAGACTCCGTTATTTTTAGAAACTCCCACCATGCTGTTAGAGAAAAGCTGATGTTGATACTTTTAAAGCATTCATGTCTTTTGATGTTTGAGCTAATAAATGGTAGGTCTGAAATCTCTAGATCCTTGCATAGTGCCTGTTCAACATCTAGCCAGGGCTCAACTAAGAAGGTATGTTTTAACCATTCTGAGATGAACTGAAGCCTATTGGCTAAGAAGTATTGGTGAAAATTAGGCAGATCTAATCCTCCTCTATCCTTGGTTCTTTGTAGCGTTTTTAAGCTAATACGCGGGGGTTTATCTTTCCAAAGGAATTTGGAAATATATGAATCCAGAGATCTGAACCAATCTTGTGATGGTTTGTTAGGGATCATCAAAAATAAGTAATTTATTTTTGGCAAGATCATCATTTTTATAGTGGCGACCCTTCCCATGAGTGATATGGGTAAAGATTTCCATCTAGTCAGATCGCCTTCTACTTTCTTTAGAAGTGGGATGTGGTTTAGTTTAGTTAAGTCTGAAAGCTTAGGAGAGATATTAATACCTAAATATTTAATGTTTCCGGATTGCAGTGGGGCAGAGGAAGAATTATGGAAGGAGCAGTTAATGGGGAGAACTGTAGATTTTGGCCAGTTAATTGAATAATCTGAAACTCTTGAAAACCAGTTTATTAAAGTAATTACCTCAGAGAGGTTGGTTTGTGTGTTTTGCAGAAAAAGCAACACATCATCCGCATAGAGACTGATTTTATGTTCTATGTTCTTACATTTTATGCCCTTAATTGTTGTAGCCTGTCTAAATGCTGCTGCTAGAGGTTCGATAAAAATTGCAAAAAGTGAAGGGGAGAGTGGGCATCCCTGTCTGGTGCCCCTCAGGAGACAGAAGCTGGAGGATGTCTGGTCATTTGTTCTGATACGAGCCGTTGGGGAATTGTATAATATTCTTATCCAGTTTATGAAAGAGTTTCCAAAACCAAATTTGTGTAAAGTTGCGAATAAAAATTTCCAATTAACTCTGTCAAATGCTTTTTCTGCATCTAGAGATAATATTATGGCTTCGATGTTTTTATCGTATGAGTAGTCTATTAAATTAAGTAATCTACGAGTGTTTGTTGAGGAGTGCCGACCTTTTATGAAACCAGTTTGGTCAGGATGAATTAAGAGGGGGGTCATTTTCTCTAATCTCTTTGAGAGAGCTTTGCAGATTATTTTAAGGTCTACATTTAAAAGAGAAATTGGACGATAGCTTGAGGGAAATAAAGGGTCTTTGCCTGGTTTTAGCAGGAGACTAATGTTGGCAGAATTCATATTTGGTGGTAGTCTGCCCTTTTCGAATACGTTACTCTCATTGAGTAAAGTAACAGAATACGTTACAAAATACATTTTGGGGCATGTAATCTGTAATCTGTAGTGGAATACAGATTAAAATAACCTTCCCAACACTATAGTTAACATAGTAGTTAGCATAGTAAACACGCACTCTGAGGCAGATTTGCTCCTAGTCTCCAGAACCATGGTGGGCAGTTCATTTTCCCAAGGAGCCACATGAAAAACTGGGATTGTTGTGGTGAGTTAGCACCAATAAGCTTCTAAAGAGATAAAAATCAACACTGAACAGAATTTACTTCGACTGAGGTTTCTTGTCTTGTCCTCCACAACAACCTCAGTTTCTCGTGGGACTCTTTGGGAAAATGAATGGTCCCTGCCCCAGAACCAAAGTCGTCCAGCTTTTTGTCTGTCAAAATATTGGCTACAAACATTGCTCTAATTAATACCCTCTATAGTAGTCAGATAATAATAATAATATTAATACATTTTATTTAAAAGTTGTTAGGTGACGGCTGTGTGCGGACAGGGATAGGACCCAAGGTGCAGACTCCGGAGACAGAACTTAAACCAAAACAGCTTTAATGCTGAACGCAAACATAACATAACTGGAAAAACTCAAAAATAAACTAACACCAGCGGATTGACAAAACACACAGCAAAGTAAACGGTAGATCGCGACACGGCAGTGTTGGGAAGGTTACTTTTAAAATGTATTCCGTTACAGAATACAGAATACATGCCCCAAAATGTATTCTGTAACGTATTCCGTTACGTTACTCAATGAGAGTAACGTATTCTGAATACTTTGGATTACTTAATATATTATCGTGCTTTTTACAACAACGTGAATGTACTATTGCTGTGTGATTTATTACTATTACTGAAGGTCCGCGACTCCGAACTGTAGTAAAGGGACCTCTGACTAATGCGGCGGGGTCCCTGTCGGCTCGTAGCCGAAAAATAGCTTTACTCTGTTGTGTGGGTCAACTTTGCTAGCAGAGACAGAGAGAGGCGTTGAAAGACTGCTCCAACGGAACTTATTGTTTTCGGAGGAAAACACGAACACGGTGTACAGTCGAGTCTTAATAGCTTACTTACAACTGGGCTCGTCAGGCACTCTTCTTGGCTGCAGTGGTTATTATTATATTTACATGCTTCCAGCTCCCGTTTTTCCTCGACGACAACTCGTACCTTTCCACTCGCCTTTTTCTCCCTCCTCGCGCTCACAGACACATAACGTGTATGGCAGTGCATTCTCCCTGCAGCACGGACTACACTGCCCATGATGCTACATTCTTTAGAGCTATGCTTGTAGCATTCTGCCTGTTAGCTTAGCACAACAACAACAACAACGAAAAGGCGCTCTCTCACCCAGGAAACACACAGTCGCAGAAAGAGAGAGAGAGCGTCGCCCTGTAACCATGGCAACCGTAACGCTGCCGCCTGGAACGAAAGAACGTAGCTGTCAAACAAAACCCAAACAGTCCTGACCCGCGACAAAATGAAACAGGAAAGTACCGCAGTGTAATCCATTTATTTCAACAAAGTAACTGTATTCTGAATACCACCTTTTTAAACGGTAACTGTAACAGAATACAGTTACTCATATTTTGTATTCTAAATACGTAACGGCGGTACATGTATTCCGTTACTCCCCAACACTGCGACACGGACACAGAGAAACACAGGGCTTAAATACACAGAGGGAGCAATCAGGGAATGGGTAACAGGAGGGAAACACAGCTGGGGCAAATCAGGCCTAACGAGACAAGGGGAAGCAAAACCAGACACATTAACATCAGACATGGACTTTCAAAGTAAAACAGGAAACACATAACACAGACTGAACAAAGACACAGACTCGCACGCACTGCAACAGAGGGAACAGAGACGTGGGACCAGGGCAGACACAAACACTGACTGGACACGGGGATATAGCCACTAAGGACACACAGAGACGCGAACTAGACAAGGGGATACAGCTGACAGGGGAGACAGAGCAGCTAGAGAAGACAGAGACATAAACTATAAGACAGAACTCAAAGAAACCAAAGACTAGAAAGTATAAATAATATAATAAACTCAAAACCCCTGGGTCAACGACCCAGGCATCCTAACAAAAGTGCCTTTCAAAACACCCAAGGACATTGTACAGAGCAAATAAGACAAGCATAAAAACTGGAAATAAACACAATAATAAAAGAAGGTTTAAGAGCATGGAGAAGTTATATAGAATAGGCTATCTTGAAGAGGTGGGTTTTCAGGGTGAACTTAAAAAGGGGGAATGAAGTGATGTTTCTGAGGTCAGCGGGTAGGGAATTCCAAAGTCGAGGTGCAAAGTAACTAAAATCCCTGCCCTCCATGGTAAGAAGACGAAACGAAGGAACAGAAAGAAGAGGAGGATCTGAGGCACTGGGATGGGATGGAGATCTGTACCAAATCAGAGACATAAAAATAATTACTGTGTAAAGCAGGGGCCCCCAATCCCAGTCCACGAGGGCCGGTGTCCCTGCAGGTTTTAGACCTCACCCTTGGTCAACACACCTGAATCACATGATTAATTCGTTACCAGGCCTCTGAGAACTTCAAGACATGTTGAGAAGGTAATTTATCCATTTACATCAGCTGTGATGGATCAAGGACACATCTAAAACCTGCTGGGTTTAGATATGTCCCAATCCCAGCCCTCGTGGACTGGGATTGGGGACCCCTGTTGTAAAGTAACACTTTTGGTAATATAGTATATATGTACTGTACTGTTACTTGCTCTGAGCTGAAACCACTCTGAGTGACACAACATCAGTTTCCTTCTTTTTGTGACACTTTTTCAAGTTGCTGGACATAACTAGGCTTAAAATGATTTTTCTTAACTTTTGGATGGAACTGTGATAGACTGGTGAACTGACCAAAGGGTGCATCTTCATTCTTTCGAGACCCTCATTTGGACAAGTTGTCAAGACAGCGGATGGATGGAATATTTAATTAGGTGCACAAGACATTGAGCCCATCTCTGCCCCTGGGTGTGGCTCTAACCATGATCAAAATAAACAAACATTAGTGAACCTTTAAAAAAAACTACACTCACACTCATTATGCATTAATTCATGGCCAAATGAACAATTTACATCTTTTTAAGAACACAGCAAACACAGGTTGTCATGGGACTTGTGGCAGCGCCTGCAAGACTGATAAATCAGCGCAACCTCAAGTGAGAATCAGCCAAGCCTAGGTGTCTATAGTGTGTTCAACAGCTGCACAAGATAAACTTTGCTATCAAGGATTTAACACCCCTTCAATTGCAGAATCCCACTGACCGAGAATCTCAAGGGGAAAAAAAGTGAATCGTGCAGGAAAGTTAATGCTTGGCCACCGCCGCTGCCCTGCTTTTCATGCCATCGAAGGGAAAGCAGCAAGTCACCTCTGGCCACGAGTGTTAAACTGAGCTCATTTCTTATGAATGATGCCGCGTGCCGCCTCAGCTCCTTGGTTCCAAGGGTTAATGGCTTTTGGTAGTAACAGGCGTGCGAGCGTGGGGAGCACAGGGGGAGAGCCGGGCGTGGTGGCATGACTTCATCACCGGCAGAAAGAGTGAGCGACAGAAAGAGGTTAAGAGATAGAGAGAGGGGATGGAAGAGGGAGGACATGAGAGAGATGAAGCGATGAAAGCGATGAAAGAGTGTGTGTGTGTCAGGCCCAGTGAGTCATCTTCACACAACCTCACCAACATAAATTTGTCTTTCCTCTCCTCCCCCCCACCAAAGGATAACTAATTGACTCCTTTCTGACACTGGCCCACTGGTGTGAGGCATTTTGTTCTCCGGACTTTGACTTCAGAGGCGCGATGGCGTGATCCTTTCTTCTTCTGTCCATCTCGGCCTTGCTTTCATTCTCATATATCTTCCTCTTGCCGAACTCTCAGCAGGAAACAATGACTAGTGAGCTTTTCTATTTTTTTTTTTTCTTTAAAGGAATGAGCAGTTATCTATTATTGAACAGCAGACAGCAGCAGCAGCAGCTATCTCTATCTACTAGGCTTCTAAAATAAATATGACACAGCACCAGAGAGATTTGCACAGATCTGAACTAAGCCCCCTCTCGGGCTCGGAGCTTTCCGAGTTCTGCATTTACCAGCAAGGAAATGTCAAAAACCCGAGCAAAGCCAGCTGCTCAAAAGAAAGTAGTAAAATGTTTTGTTGTGTAGTAACATCACAAACTGAGAGAATAAACCCTCTCCTCAGGAGCCCGCTAGTTGCCCTAGTGAGTAGCCTTGCTTTCGCACGAACACCTGCTCTTCATTAGTCATTTAGCTACTGCAGCATATATGCACACAGTCTCCAGCCGGCTATCAGCTCCTCTCCTGTTTTCTTCTTGTCTGTTTTGTAGTTTTTCAACGTTAGCCACATTTTCTCCAGGCCTGATTTGATTTTTTTATGTAGTCTCACTACATGATGAAGATTTTTTTTTTTATTCTGACCGGTTTCTGTGGGTTAGTGGAGTAAGTAAAATGTGATTTCTGTGGTGTTTGATTTTCATGAAAACACCACTGGGTGGTTAATAACCTGGTTTTCTTATTAGTCAGTTTCTGTTCTTTGTGGAAACACTGAGACTCGACAGACGACAGCAGGTGGGTGCTGCTTACAGAGGAAGGGGCAACCTTAAGTGACTGTCTGCGAGGTGAAGAAGTGTCAAGGACGAGCTTTTCATGGTGTAAGGAATCCTCGGATAGTAATAGTAATAGTAATAGTAATGCGCTGATGCCCATGGAAATGAGTTTATACTGAAAACAGTGAGCGGGAAAGGATCAGGCTTTGTTAACTGAACATCTGAACACAATTTTGTATAATATTCAGTTTTTTGAGCATCACCTGTCTCAGGTTTTGTCACGGTCCCCGTGTCTCTCTGGTTGGCCCACGCTGGCTACAGGTTTTGTTGTTGTTAGTTTTGGTTTTTTGTCTCTCCTCCTCCTCTCTGCCTGGGTGGAGCTCATTACGGGCTCTCACTCTTGGCCCACGCACCCGTGTGATGGTGTCCACCTGCGGCTGATCTGGCTGATTTCCCCAGCTGCTATTTAAGGCAGTGGCACAGAGCAGCTCACCGCTGGAACGTTGAACCACCTGAGTTCGTGCTCGCGGCATATTCAAAGAAGAATCGCTTACACGTGTTTTATGTTGTGGAACTAACCTTTGACCTTCTGTCTGTAGATTCTGGACCGAATCACCGGACCTGTCCGAGTGGGGCTGTGTGTGGAGTGTTGGAGCTAGTGCGGCTGAAGAGGAGTGCGTGTGTGCGGAGGAGCGGTGGCGGTGACTGAGTGGAAGAGGAAGCGTGTGTGTGGATTCCCCCCCCTTCTCTCCCTGGAGCCCTGGACCCCCTCCCAACTCACTGTACATATATTTTGCACTAAGGTGATCCCTATTGTAAATAAATCCCCTTTTTGTTTCCTTGAAAGAACTGTCTGCGCGTGAGTCCGTTCAGTAGCCATGACAGGTTTTCTATGATAAAGAAACACACTCTTGCTTATCTTTAAGGTTGAACATGTAAACAAAGATGAAAATCTGTGTATTTCACATGTAGCCTACAGCAGCGGTCTCCAACCTTTTTTGCGCCACGGACCGGTTTATGCCCGACAATATTTTCATGGACCGGCCTTTAAGGTGTCGCGGATAAATACAACAAAATAAAACTAGTACCGGTACCGAAAAAAAGAAAATTTATTCATAACACACGTGAAAAGACCCAGGAAAACCGAGTAAACGATAAAAATGATAACAAAATAACACTGAAAACCGATAAAAACCCTGAAAACTATACATTTCACACCTGAGCCTCAACTCTCGCGGCCGGTACCAAACGACTCACGGACCGGTACCAGTCCGAGGCCTGGGGGTTGGGGACCGCTGGCCTACAGTACAGTACAAATTAATAACTAGTGCCTAGCAAACAGGAAATAGTAGATTTCAAATTCAAATATAGAAGTGCATCTGAAACTTACATTTAGCAGGAAAATTTGAAATTTCTTTAAAAAAAAAGTCTGCTTTCATATTTCTTTTCAAACAGGATTTATTTAGACAGCACGGTGACACGGGGGTTAGCACTGTTGCCACACAGCAAAAAGGTATGAGTTCAATTCCACCATCAGGCCAGGATCTTTCTGTGTGGACTTTGCATGTTCTCCCCATGTTTGCGTGGGTTCTCCAGTTTCTCCGGCTTCCTCCCACAGTCCAAAGACATGCAGTTAGTGGGGATAGGTTAATTGATCAATAGGTCACCATAGGTGTGAATGCGAGTTCGAATGGTTGTCTGTCTCTGTGTGTTAGACCTGCGATAGACTGGCCACCTGTCCAGGGTGTACCCCGCCTCTTGCCCTATGACAGCTGGGATAGGCTCCAGTGCCCCCTGTGACCATGAAAAAGGATAAGCGAATGGGTGGATGCTGTCATATTTATTTATTTCCAAACCCCTTGTAATCCCATGGGTGGGATATTTTGTCCTCTGCATTTAACCCATTCACTCGGTGAAGCAGTGGGTAGCAACCAATCCAGCGCAAGCAGTGCACAGAGACAGTACCTGGCTCAAGAGTCCCTTAGAGTAGTAGAGCTATCCCTGCCACATTCATTACACATAAAGTTAAATCCAGCATTTCAAGTCTTTTTGGTTTTGATTTTGATGATTATGGCTTATATCTTATGAAAATTAGAAATCCAGGATCTCAAAAGACTCAAGGATTTACCGTAGAGAGATGTCCAACTTCTGAAAGGTATGTTCATTTATACTTGGCTGTTGGACCTTTACCAGAAATGACTACATCATATCAGCAGGAGGCTGAAGCCACAAGATTGTGGCACTGCTGAAGTGTTATTGAAGTCCAGTTTCTTTGATAGCGGCCTTCAGCTCGTCTGTTTTGAGTCGGTTGTTTCTTATCTTCCTCTTGACAATAGCCTATTAATTCTCTCAGAAGTTCAGGTCAGACAAGTTGGCTGGCCAGTCAAGCACAGTAATAATCTTCTTCTTCCTCTCTTGGCTGCTCCCTTTAGAAGTCGCCACAGCAGCTTTAGCTCCATTTCACCATATCTCTAGCATCCTCTTCTGTCACACCAACCCTCTGCATGTCCTCCTTCACTACTACATGAATCTTCTCTGTGGTCTCCTTTTTATCCTGCCTGGCAGTCGTCCAGTATATCCACTGTCCCTCCTCTGCACATTACCAAACCATCCCAGCGTTGCCTCTCTAACTTTGTCTCCAAACCACTCCACCTGAGCTGTCCCTCTGATCATTTCTAATGAAAATTTCAACTCTGCCACCTGCAGGTCTTTTTGTCAATGCTACCAAACCAAACATCATAGAAGGTCTCACTGCCATCTTGTAAACCTTGTCTTTCACTCTTGCGCCGATCCTTGTGTCACAAATCTCTTTGTGAGGCAGCTCAGCTCAGCTTCCTTGTCTCTGCCGTCACTCGCTTCCTCTTCTCGCTTTCCAAGGTGATCCTAAACACTTCCATCCAATGCTGATTAGCTACATTATCTCCTGACACCACCTTGCAGTCTCCAGTCTCTTTCAGATTGCAACTTCTGCATAAGAAGTAGTCCCCGTGTGTGTACTTTCCTTCACTCTTAAACAGCCACCTATGTTCTTCCCTTTTCTTGACATATGTGTTCATCACAGCCATTTCCAGCCTTTTCATCTTCTGCATTTCTCTCCCTGACACCACACCTATCCAACACCTCCTCATGTTCCTTTACCTACATGTCTATTAAAGCTCCACTCACCACCCATTGGGGACGGTCTCTCCCCCTTCATGCAACTTACTCCAGAATCATATTTTTCTTTCTCAGGCTTGGTAACGATATGTTCAAGAAAATACTCGGCAGTGGTTTTGGCACTCTGGTGGAGGTGCTCAGTCCTGGAGACAAATTCTTAAAAATATATGCATGAAATTGTGTTTTGCATGCCAGTGAAGGGAAATGAGAATATTTTCTTTTATATGCAACAATAAACATAAAATCCCTTAAAGTCACACACAGAACAGAGTCAGGACCATGTGTATCAGGCTGATGCTATAGATCGGTGACTTTAAAGTGCAGATGAACTCTTTTTAAAGATTGATGAACAAGATGGCAAATGGACCATGAGACGTTCATGTGTGACGTGAAGATTTTGACCTTTAATTATTGCACTCCATTATGCTAACCACTTTCATTTCTGATGAAGGCAGGATGGTGCAGCATATTGAAAATCAACCAGACTGTGTTTTTGGCCATCTGAAACCTATTTCCTAATGATGTGGTGCCAGTGTAAAGCACAGAACCTGCTAAACACATAAGAAAATAGAAAAGAATAGTGCCAGTGCCAGATGATTGGCAGATGAAGCCTCTGTACCGGCACTGTTGCTAGAAAAACAGCTACATAATGAGCACCCCATAAGGGCAATTCATGATTTTCTACACACTGGAACTTATTTGTAAAAGGAAGCTTCACCCCTTCAGCTTCCATTGAACTCAAACCAGCTGGCAGCCTTTTAGATCTCATTGTGGGCAAGCCCTGCACAGCCAGTTTAGCTTTAGTAGCGGCAGCCCATTCAAAGTTATGCACGCGAGCTCCAGAGTGAACCTCACGGAGGAGAAGGCACAGCAAAAAGAAAAAAGAAATGGAAAAAAGTTACGGAAATTCCACAGTAACAACAACAGGGCTGTAAATTTCTGCTCAGACACCTCGGCTAAGACGCTGAGATTGATGACACTGACACTTTGATCTCTGAACCGCTGCAGTGACATGTGACTTGAAACACTCCTGACCCCACGTCACAGCTGCACAGGAAGAGCTTCAGTTCAACTCACTGAACTTTACAGAAGAGATATGTGAGGGTGAAGGCTGATAATAATTAACATATAACCTGTGCAGGTATGTGATGTTGTTATAGTCCAAAACAGAAACCATAACATCTCTGAAATTCAGAAAAAGTCAGTCGTTCACAGTGAACAAACTCAGTCTTGTGATAAAGAATTAATATTCAAGAGCGTGACCGAACCATTAACTTAAAAAGTGTTCAGAGAAATTTGCTTGCAGTAGACTTTTCTTTTTATTAAGATCAGCACCTTGATGAGTTCCGTCTTGCATTTTGAACAGATTTACCTTGTTTTCCGATCTGGTTGAGATGAGCACGTTTTTGCAGCACTTTCCTCTGAGCATTCTAATTTGAGGTATTTGGGTCAAATGCAACTTTGATGCTCAACTCTTTCAACTTCATCTGAACCTAATATCCCCTCCATAAGTCATCCCTGGAGTGGATTCAAAGGTAAGATAAACAGCTTTGTGTTGGATCCATACAAATTGCCTAGCAGCTTTATCTGAGTTATTGTTCGGAGGTATGTCTAAAATTAAAACCTTATCTAACATTTAAACTTTTTATCCGCAATACGAACATCTGCAATTTAAGCTATACATGAGTGTGTGTCTAATATAAAAAGCTTGAGATCAACAAATATGAATATGTATGCTCACAGAAAGTACATTTTTGCATTTTCCCGCAGTTCACAGGTCAAAAATGCCACCTCTTCTCGCTTCCTCCTGGCTTTTCTTCCTCTTTCTCTCTCCAACTCCTCTTCCTCCCACCTTATTCTCTGTTTATACCTTCCTCTTCCACCTCTGCTTCCTACATCCCATTGTTTTTCTGCCCTGAATCCTGTGAAGACTAAATTTAGCTGAGGATTCTTCTGCAGGGATCAGTGATTGCGTTGCTTTCCGAGGACGCCCTCGGTGTTTGCAGGAAGTAGTTCAGTCTAATCTTGTTTTTTACGGTGTGGGACTTTTGCTGGAATTTTATTTTTAAGTATGTGCAAGAACAAAATACACCCTGCTTAAAACCATTCTGTGCATCAATATTGTACAGTTACAACAGCGTAATCCACTCAAGTTTAAAATGTCAGCAAGCTTCTGATCAGCAATAAATCAATGGCAAATAGTTTATTTACTTCTGCTTTCCATTCAAAGTATATCATGTCTTCTAGTGCCTGAAACAGCCTGAAGTCAGTATTCAACCCTTTAAGTATTTGTATCTTGTTTTTTTAAATAAATAAAATAATTAATTAATATTGTAATATTATTTTTATTTAGTTCGTTTTTATTGCCCTTTAAGGATGTTAATGGTTTCATCACCTAAATATAAAGTAGATATCTCCCCACATTCAGTCAGTATTGGTTACTTACACGCCGCAACTTTCCTTTGCACTTATTTTAATGTTGTCTACAGTAATGAAAGCACTGAAAAGCCATAATTCATCCATCCATCCCCTTCCACTTGTCAGAGTTTTGTTTCAGCTGCAGGCTATCCCAGCGATGATGAGGGCTGGGGTATCGCCTGGACAGGGTTATTTTTTCTTTTTAAAAAAGCATTTCAGGTTACAGGTATGTTATCAGACATAAAATTATTAAAGGGACATTCCAGCGTTTCATTCTGATTCTATTCATGGGTGTGTTCCACTCAGAATAATCCCCTGAGTTCATCCGAAGTTTCCATCTGTTTATTTGCAGATTTTAAAATTAGAATGTGGGGATGGAGGTGGTTGGAGCCTAAATGCAGCTTGAATGAAAATGAAAAAAACTTCCACACCAGTTCAGAAAAGATGATGCAAAAGAGGCTAATTATAACAGATATTTATTTATTTATTTGAAAAATGTAACTCCTGACTCCTGTACAGGTGGCTGATTTTCTGCTATGCTGGTGGGTTTAAATTTAAAATATCACCCACACTTCCCTGCATGTCAGACATATCTCAACTTCTTCATATTTTCTGACTCATATGTCAGAATAAAAATGGGGAAGTAGGGAAGTTATATAACTAAAATTTCCAGTTTAGTCCTGACTGGGGCCCGTGGTGCAGCTACATCCATCCAGCACGCCACAATTCAGCTGGAGCCTCACCTAGGGTGAGCGCCAGGCTACATCCTGGACAGGCTGCCAGTTTATCAATGGGTTATTTTACTTGAAGGAAAAAAACACCTCGGGATAGAAATGTCTGACGTGACACGTAAGGTACATTTAATGAAAAAATTATTATTATTATTATTATAAAGGCACATGAATGCTAAACAATAAAACCTGAAGATTGAGCTGTTTTTTGTTTTTGTATATTGCAGCATGTGCCTCCAGATGTGAGGCTGACACACAGATCGATACTGTGTCTGAATACTTCCAGTGTACAAACACACTGGAGCTGCTACACCTTCTGTGTGCACACAGCTTTAGAAATAGTTACCCTGTTTTTTTCCAAAGGTAAAAGACTTTGTTTACAAGTTGCCTTTAAAGGTCAGTCGTCAGCATGCACAGACAGAAATGTGAAAATCAGTCTTCTTTAGCTGTGTTAGCTGTTTCTTGCTATTTTAGTCTTTATGCTTATCCTAACTTTAGCTCTAAAGTTGCATGCAGGCATGAAAGTGGCACTGATCTCCGCATGCAGCTCTTGGTTAAAAAAAGTTTATTTTTAAACTATTTTTGGTGGGAATGCTGTAATGTAGTTACTCCTGTTTGATAAAAGTAAAGGTTAAGCTGTAAACTAGTTGATCCACAATGTTTTTCCCTTTTATTTATTTTAAAACTGATTTACTGTTTAACAGGAGTGTGGCTAAAGGGGGGGCGTGCAGTGTCCGTGCACCGTTTGTGCTCCAATACGATGTATTCTTCAAATTACTGATGAAAAATAATACACTTTAAAACCTCTGATAAGTATGTAAGCAAATTTTATTTATAAGAGCTTTTCACAGACAACCAGTCACAAAATGCTGTACAAAAAACTAAAATCGACATGAACATTAAGTGCCTAAATAAATAAATAAGGCACAGTAAAATAAACAGGTAGTTTTAAAAAAATAAATAATAATCCAATTAAAAATAATTCTCAACAGAAAGCCTGTTTACGCAGAAAACTATTTGTAGTGGTAGGCTGTTTCAACGCCCTGGTTCCACACAGTGAAAGGCTATGTCCCCTTTAGTCTTCAGTCTGTAAGGGGAACAGCTCAAACGTTTTGAGTCTGTGAACGGAGACAATTAGTCCAACGTGGTAAACAGTGCTTTACAATAATCTAAACGTGATGACAAATGCATGAACAATTTTTTCCAGTTTCGGTGACAAGACCGTTTGTCACAATTCAGAAATGTTCCTCGAATGAAAGAAACAGCAACAAGACAAAGATTTTACATTTGGGTCGAAGCCCAGACAAGAATCAAATATGAGATGAGAGATGATGAGATGAGATAGCCTTTATTTGTCAGTTGCAGGTCTTTTGCCCACAACCGAGATGACAGACCTTGCCGACCGTACATACAATACACAAACATCACATTGGGGAGACAGGTCGGGGTAGGTAGCGAGGAAAAGAACATTGAAATGTGTAACACAAAAGGATAATACAGGAATGCACAGATATCAACACACCATAACACAATAAACACAGACAAGCAACATGGGAAAGTGTTCCAGTGTGTACATCTGATCTGGGACCGCTGCAATCTTTCGACTGCGCCTCCAGCTGACCCGATGTCCACATCATGGGGGAGGTAAGTGTTGGAGGTGGCGATGGATCCGGGATAGGGAGGGTGATGCGTCGGTGAGTGCTTATCAGTATCAGTATATGTATGTGTGCGTGTCCATAGTTCAGCTGAGACAGTGTCCTTCGCCCTGCCAGGCTAAGTAAACAGTCTTCCAGCCAACCCAGGTGGCCTTGTAGGGAATGGGAAGGAACAGACTAAACACAGTCGTTCCACACCAAGATTTCAAATGTTGGGCTTAGCATTGGACAAAAAGAAGCAACAATCTGACTGAGAATGTAGTTCAGGAGGAGCTGTAATTATGGCTTCAGTGTTGTTACTGTTTAAAACAAGCTAATTGCTAGAGAGCCAATCAGTAACCTGAGTTAAACCTATCCATCTGATCAGGCTAAAAAGACATATGCAGCAGAATGTTATCGACATAGAACTGATAAGAAATGTCATTAGAACATTGAATAATGCCAGCTACAGGAGGCATGTAGAAAGAAAACAATAATGGACCCAAAACTGAAGCCTGCAGGTCAGGGAGGCAATGTTAAAACTTGTTCGTTCATACAGACAAGGTCCTGTCAGGTATGTAAGAAGAAAACCAGTCTTAGGCAGAGCCACATACACCAGCCAAAACCTTAATTCTAATAAGTAGGCTTTTATGGTCAGTGGTCTGCACTTATATCAAGCAAAAATAATTACAGAACAGTCATCTGCAACAGAAGCCATTAAAAGATCATTACAGACCTTCAAGAGAGCGGTCTCAGTCTCAGATCTGCTTCTCTCCAAGGCCAAAGAAGCCAAGCAAACTGACTCTCTACTCCTGCTTCCTCCAATGAGGCTCCCAAAGTAAAAGCAAACTTAATGGCAAGAGTGGAGGTATGCTGGGTGCTTTCCACATTTTTTGATGCAGCGCACTCTTTGTACCTGATTTTACCCTGGTCGAGGAATACCTGTTTTTCCCTAGGGACAGGCTGTTGGCAGATGTTACGAACCCCTCTCTAGGCCTGTGCGACTGACATCTGACTCCCTTGACTAGCAAAGATGAATTAAAACCAAAGGATGAGTTTAGTTCTGCAACTCAGTAGGATTATATAGCAATATATTTATCGTTGTTACCAGAATACTTTTTCTTGACTCAGCTGTAGCAATTAGCTGCCCCTGCCTGAGCCTGGTCCTACCAGAGGTTTCTTCCTGTTAAAAGGCAGTTTTTCCTTCCCACTGTCACCAAGTGCCTGCATATAGGGAGTCATTTGATTGTTGGGGTTTCTCTTTGCCACAAGTAAAATTAGAACTCGGAGAGTTTTCAGCCAATTTTCCAGTAGTTTGGCTTTGTGTTTATTTCTGAAAAAATTCAGCATTTCCATTGCAGCCCATGGATTGGTTCACATGAAGTGCCATCCCTCCAAAGTTGGTAGGTGAAACCGAAACACAAACTCTATTTGTATGTATTTATTTAAATGTGTTAGTGTCCTTTAAAAAACAAGGAATTGTGGAAACACTGGTCTTCTCAGATGGCAATGAGAAAGCCCCTAACATGAGATACCAGTCTGACTCATTCAGGCTCTCTCCCTGTCCCTGCATGAAAGCAACAACAACAGCAAGAGGGCGGCAGCGTGGAGACACCAAGGTAACAGAAGTGTCTCTCTCTCTGTCTCTCTCTCACACACACTTGTCCCCATCACGTCTCGGGACATCAAATTACCTAACTTTAATTTTCTGACTACCCTTAAACAATTGCCACTACTTGTTGGATTCCCAACCTTAAGCTACTTCTTCATCCTTAAACTAAACCATCTGTTAACAGAGACCTGCCCAGAAGGAGAATGAGTCCCATAAAGCTGACTCTTTAAGTGCATTTAAGTCGCCACAACACAAGTAATACAAGCAGACGCACATTTAGCCTGCCACTGTGCTCAGGACTGCACCTATGTGCTGATTTGACCATAAGAAGGAGAGAGAGAGAAGGAAAGGGAGAGAGGGAGTGACTCAATTTTGTGTCACCATAGCAACGGGGCGACTGTAGAGAAATCTGGTCCTCTCTTGTAATCTCTTTTTAAATCATCTTTGAAAAGATGGGATGGCTCGGTGACAATATCTGTGAGTGTGTGACGAGTTGGGGGGGTTCAGAAAATGAATCTCTGCAGTAATTGTGACCCATGTCTTTCTTCGTACTTTCTTCCCCTCACACACACACATACCCTTCACTTCTTTCCCCTTTTGTCAGTGTATAGATTTTCTCTCGGCGCTGGCCTTGTCTTCCTCCCTGCACAACGCCACGTTTCAGAATAGCAATCAGCCAGCCTCATTTGCCCCCCACCACCCACCCACTCCCCCCTCGTCTCCTCATGTACCAGAGAATACTTATGCTCTCAAGTCAAAGGCTGCTCCCCGAAGGTGTCTGGGCTTCCTTCACGGGCTAAATAAGATATTTAAGTGGTTCGATGCTTTTGTTGCAGCTCGGCCGGCAGGAAACTACAACAACAAAAAAGAGGCGCTGATTAAAACAAACTGCGTTGACACACGCGGCAAAGTTGAACTTGAAATCATGTTATTGTTTCGTGTTCCCTTTCTCTCCCGCTGCCTTTATTGTCGTCTTTTCTTTCACTCCCTTGCGCTCTCTCCCTCTCTCAAGCAAGTAATTATGTTGTAGTGTAAATCTGAATTCTGCTTTCTGCTTGCAGGGACAGAAAAAAAGCTCACAATTTTGCTGACATGAGCAGCATTGTAACTTCTCGAGGGGCAGCCTTTGCGCTATCAATGAGTCACCGTCTGCCTCTGGTTTAGTGAAAGCTAAGACTAACACAACTAGCACAGGGTTTAGGGATGTTATTAAAAATAGGGGTGGGGAAAAAATGCACGCTTTAACAAGGCATTCTGATTCTTTTTCTCTTTGCGTTCCTCAGTTGCAGGATTGTTGCATCATATTAGAGTTAATTTAAGTGCTGAGCTCAGACTGACTCATGCGGCAGGGCGCAGAAGGTTACTTGAAATTATATCAGTTTTTAATTACTGATTGATTGCGTGCTTAACACTTCAGTCAGCACAGGAAGTCGTTAGACGGCTCTGTTCAGCCATGTGTGAGAGTCATCAAACAAGTATTCAGAGAATCCCTGTCTTTGAGCCTTTTTTTCCCCTTCTCCCCACTCTAATAACGGCCTTTGGATTTTCACAAAATATCAGCTGCCTTCTCTTTCTTTTGTTTTGTTTTTATCTTCTTCCTCTTTAGAAAAAAAATCTCTTCTTATGCTGTCTCTGTGTCTCGACGTTATGCACAGGCCAGGGCTGTGCAGCCGCTGCACAGTCCCCAGCCTTGTTAATATTTCACATGGTTGGAAGTCAGAGCAGACTCCTGGTCTTTCTCTCGAAAGGAAAGACATCTCCTCATTTAACCCCGGGCACCCAATCTCCATACTAACCAGCCAAGCCAAGGGTTTGACTAGAGACACACTGATTGTTGCAGTGCAGTCCCCTGTTGTTCACCCCCACCCACCCCCTCAACAGTCTTCTGCACATTTTTTTTTCATTTTTACTTTTCAACATGACTAAACTCCAAAATATTTAGCTGCTGCAGAATCATAACCAACGCTGCTAAGCACATTCAGAGGTATGACTTCCCACATGGAAAAGATATATATAAATCTTATAAAGTTTGTATCTGTCTTGTGTGAAACTTGTATGAAAAGCATACAAGAGTGAAAACAGATATAAGATCCCTTGAAAAATTATATAATGAAACTTGTATGTTTTGGATACTTACTAAAACAATATGTGAAAGTAATGAGAAAGTGGCCCCTTTCATGAGTAAATCATATATGGTTTTTCTATTTCTTTTTCATATGGGTTGCTGCAAAAACCAGTAAAAAAAAAAACTAAAACCAAACACACTGATTTTGTCTCCCTAACGGTTGTGATTCTTGTGATGTCTGAGTATAGCGTGAGGCAGATATACTTTGTATCTCCATCAGCTGCCATCAAATGAATGTGATTCATCACTTTGTGCAAAATGCAGTGTTTGTCTCAATCACTCCAACTTTCCTGTTTTTTTTTGTTCTCGTGTAAAGTCATTATCTCTTCTGAAAATAAGTTATTTTTGCTGAACAAAGTCTTTATTAAAACTTCCAGGTGTTATGTGAATACAAGAAAAGTCACCTTTCAGATTCAAGAGTAATTTATTGTCAATAAAACAATATACACAGTATACAGTGTACCGAAAATTAAACAAATATAAAAGATATATCTCCAAGTGATATAAAACTAGGAATTACAAATAAATAATAATTTGCTTTTATACGTGAAAACACAAACTAAGTGAATCACAACACTACAGTGTTTTAGAATTAATTCACAATTACACAGCGATTCCCTTTTGTGCAGTCAAAAATAGCCAAATTGCATTTTTAATTACGACCAGGAAACGATGGAGGGATGAGAAACGCTTCTTTTCTGCCAAATCAGCACATAATGTGTCTGAAATGATATCTGCAGTTGAGATTTTTGAAGCTCATTGGAGTTTTCCTCTTCTCCCCAGTTAAACCAATCACATTTTGCCTCAGCATCTCTTAGTCTGCCAATCATTTTTCCAGCTACACTCCACTTGGGAACGCTCCTGTGGCTCATGGCATTACTACCCCCTTAAACTGACGGCATCACAATGGAGTTTAATCAGCACGTATTTCTTCAGTTATTCCATACTGTGCGCACATCAAATAAATCATTTACGCCTTCTCTTTAAGCATCTTTCTCATTTAAGCCTCTTGTGATTGTTATGCTGATTAGTTATCTAGCCTGCAAATTGTTATACAGTGTAGATTTCCTGGCATTGGAAGACGTGCGACTTTGGTAGTTAAATAAGAATGAAATTGAAAAACTAATCTGAGTCGAGGTTTAAAATTTGTTGCTCTTATGCTGTGCATCAGACTGCTGTCTGCTTATGTATCATGAAGCGCATCACATCATATACATGGTTTAAATTAGGGAATATTTTATTGGTATAAAAACCAACTGTCAATCTGGTAGGAGAGACTGGTAAGGAAAATATATATTTTATTTGTTGCTGTGAAATTGATTGCTAAAGCACCAAATGACCCCCCACAGATGACTGCACTCCTCACGCTATCACTAAGGGACAGTCCAGCCACCCTTTGGATTCTCATTTCCACTGTTTGTATCTAAAATCTCATTCTCATCACCTCATCACCACATCATCAGCAAAAAAGTCACGCTGCAGAAGGAGGCAGAGATGAATAATAAACAATTAAATACAAAGTGAACAAAGTGTTGTGTAAACACAGAGTTAAAAAGGTGAGTGCATCATGGGAAGACTTGCATGTTAGGTTAATCTGTGGTTCTAAATTGGACATAGGTGTGAATGTGAGTGTGCGATAGACTGGCAGCAGGCCCAGGATGCACCAGCCCCCCACAAGTGATAAAATTAACCTTCACATGAACCTTTTACTGAATTAGGGTGGGCTGCTAAACAGCCAAATATCCCAAATGTCCCAACAGCAGCCTAAATCCCCACAGCACATGAATTACATGCTATAAACATCCCAGGATCATTGGTCCTGCTCCAGGTGTAACACCAGCCCGAGTGCTGCTAACTGGAGCCGTTTCTAGAATATTCTGGCAGCTATATATGGCCCAGAGCTGGCCTGCGTCCTGTCTTCTGATGCCAGAACCCAGATGAGTGCACCAACACTCAGCTGCAACTGGCCTGATTCTGGCTAAATACCAGGCACATTTACCATAAACAAATGATAACATGTTCAATAAGATTGGCAGTCTTTACTGGACGCTACATTTCACATTGTGCACCACAGGGTCAAATCTCGCTCACAGCGTACGTGCCGGTTTGCTTTATGACACAAAGCAGAAGACAGACTGATGCCAGCACAAACAGAACTACTGCTTCAGAGTTTCTCACAAAGGCAGATGGTAGAAGGAGTGAAAGACAGATGGAAAACCACTTACTAACTGTTTATCCTCTTCAGTAAAGTAGAAGGGAAAACATTTGCCCAAACACGCAACATTTTTTGCTGAGGGGAGGTTTCCTGTTAAAAAAGATTTAAGGTTTATTGGTTTATGGGAAATGTGCTGTTAATTTAGAGAAACATTAGCAGTGACAGCATCACTGGTGCGAGGATCAGGTTACCAATCATCTTCGCCACGGTGTCATCTGTTTGCAGTAATTATACAAAAATTTCACAGATAGTTTGGAAGTAAACAGTGCTGTGTGTCGAAAGAAATATCAACCATTTCATAAAAAAACACGTTTATTTTTTTTAACACTGGATTAAAGCCGCGAGTAAAACTGCACACAGCTAGAGAGCTGGGTGTAAAAAGGATGAACTGCAGCAATGCATTTAGAAAACCAGATTCCATTTAACGCAGTCAGTATGCTCTTCCGCTACGTGATAATGAAGACTCCGGGGATCCTGTGACCTCAACAATAGAATACAGGTCAAAGGTCACAGGAGAGCGGCAGCTCATGATGATAATCGTCTCACTTTGCCTTTTATGATTCCTGAGGTGAATTCGTGGGACGCAGACGAATGTCTCTCTTCTTTTCTTGCTGTCCCATCAGGCTCTAGCATTTTAGGATTACTAATATATCTCACCGGTATAGAGATTGAAAATGTGACGTCACTCAGGGGTAAAACCGCAAAGAATTCTGGGAACTCGTGGCAAGAGGTACTAGCGCACGCAGGCTTTCAATTGAAATCAGTTATACAGCGATAAAAAGAAACACAAAAATGTCAAGAAGCTGTTGTATTATTAACTGCAATAGCCGGTCGCATGACAGCCATGAGAAGCTGACGGGTAAAGAGATCGGTTGTTATCGTATTACGTCGTTGAAGAGAAATTGTTCGAGCCATGTTTCCGAAGTAACAAAGAGCCGACTGGATTGCAGCCATTCAAAGACAAAATATAACGTCCCAGAACACTCCAGCTCACAGGTTAGTCTGCTCCAAGCAGACTGACAGCAGACTGACCACAAAGGTCAGTCTGCTGTTGTAGTTAATGCGTCATTTTCATAACATAATTGGTGAAATAGGTTACAAGCAAGTCTGGCGCTGAACAGAAATTGTCGCGCTATGCTCCTTTGTTTATTGTGCATAAATAGTAAATTGTCCTGACACAATATTGTGTTTCGCTTCTGTTATTACCATGGTACACTGACAAAAACATATACTTTTATTCACAGGATAAAACAGGTTTTTTGTATCACTAATTGCCCAGTACGATTACAGCATACAATATTATTGTCACTGCTACATTTCTGTGATGCGTACCAGAAATTATTTCCACTACTAATTAATTACCGTTGAGCTCAAAGTTCCCATTAATAAACGGTTAACGAATGTGTATTTATGACGACGATTTGTGAGACTGGTAAACTTATGATATGTACGATGGTCTTTCGTTCTACACGGTGCATTTCAAGGTCCTGTACCCATCCGTCGGCAAACTGTACCTGGGCTTGTTGCAGTGACCTGAAGTTACTAAACTTCACGAGTGTATGCACTCACTCCAAGAACCGTATGATTATAAATATGAGCGTGGTGAAAGTTGGGCAGCACGCTAACGTCTTTTGTCCCTCTGTGTGCTCGTAAGGATCTAACACTTTCACTGGTTTGATTTTTTTCCTCGTATCTTTTCTTTGACTTTTCATTAAGTCTGTCTTTGTACGGACCGGCATTGTTCTCCTTCGTTTTGTACATACCTTTTTGGGGGGCAAAGAAAAAGCAAGAATTTATTGGAACCGAAGAATGAACGTTTTGCGGTGCTGCAAATGCTTGCATTTGATGCAGTACTTGGATTGTTTTGCCACGAGTTACCGGCATGCAATGCGCGAAAGTCACGTGGTCTGTCAATCTCTATAGAGAAGCGTCGGACGAGAGAAAAAGTTCATGCTAGCAGGCCCACCTAGTGGTGATGGGATTTCCGGCTTTTTGGAGAACCGGATCTTTCGGCTTGGATCACCAAAAAGAGCCGGCTCTTTCAGCTCCCAACCAGCTCTTCAGGTTGTTTTGTTGCTTTAATTAATTTATTATTAACAATAATATAAAATTATGCACAAAAAGAATTGCTAATGGAGAAAAGGGTTTTTATTTATATATGTTTACATATAAATGTATACGGTGGCCCCTAGAGACAAAGCACGTACAAACTCTGAAACACATTTCTAGCGTTAACTTAACTTCCAAAACAGAGCTATCTAGATAACTTAAATAACACAATTGAAAGCATATGTGTATTGTTTGTGTATTTACACACAAACACTCACTTAGTTTCAAATAATTTAAAAAAATGTTCATTTACCTGTTACTGCCACACACCAAATCCGATCATTGGTACTTGTGTAGACACTAGGTAACAAAAGCTCAACACTGCGCAAAGCATCCTGGAGCACTTCTGTTGTCTTTTATACGTGCTTCTGAGTTTTTACGTGTTTTGGAGTTTTTACGTGCTTCAGAGTTCGTACGTGCTTTGTCTCTAGGGGCCACCGTAAATATACTTTCATTTATCCACTCCACATAAAATTTAATAAATAAATCATATAATACAAAAACCAACTATTTACATTTCAACTTTTAACTATTTAAATTTTCTGCTTTTTCCTTTTAAGTTTAAAGTGAAACAATACAAAATACTGCAAACCACAGCCAATTAAATATAAATTAAAATATGAAAGGGAGAGAAAAGGGGGAAAAAAACCCACTCTAAGAGCCGTTTCATTCGCGAACAACACATCACTACCACCATCATTAACTGATGACATTAATTTGTGTGACCGCTGGCTGCAGGCTCTGTGCATGACTGACAGATCACAGCAGTGTTTCCAGTCAGTTTGAAAGCCAAATGTAGCTGCTCTATCCTGCTCTGGCTTTTGATATTTAAAGTTCTACTTGCTATTTATTTAGCGTACCAACGCCACCGTTGCCAAATACTGTAAACAAGTTAACTGTACAATTTACTCCAGGATTAATTGCATGTCAGGTAAAGATTCAAAATCCAAGATTCAAAATGTATATTTAACAATGGTCTGTGTGGTAGTCCACAGAATATCTGTAGTTAAGCAAGCTTACTGAAATGGGCTTGGATTATTAAGGCTCTAGGAACAAATATGAGCCAATCATGAACAAGCAGTTTTTGTAACATTAACAAAATAAAATGAAAGAGCCATACCAAAAAGATTATAGTGAGCAGCAACATGGGAGAGCTGTTGTTGGACCATACTAATGCATTATTGACATGGTTCGCCATGGTTTGCATATTCTCAATAATCCAGATGGCTCCAAAATTACTCTTGCGGAAAAAGAAAATCCTATTAAATTTGTTTGTATGAGGATCAATCATAAAAGCTTTAAAGCAGCCACCTTCATATGCTGCTTGTGGGTCTTTCTGCATTCAGTTTTGTATTTATAACTGAAAAAAACTTGGGTTGAGATCATGTGACTGACATGTCCATTGAAGAATATCTTTGGACATTAACCACTGTACACAAGCAAACACACTATGTGTCATAATCTCTCTATCTGTCTCACTCATTCACAAATAATATCACCTAGCAGTGATCAATAATATCAATAGCATCATTCCAGCTTATGAATAACAATTCCAGTCAGAGTTCAGGGAAACTGACACATTTCAACTTGCCCACAAAAAATCCGAGACAGAATCAGCTTTGCTAAAGTAACAAAGAAAGGTGCAGCGTCTATAAGCCCGGAACAAACGAGATAAGCCCATTGGATGGGGTCGAGGTACCAGACAAGCACACCTCATTTATAGAATTCCTCATTCAACAAGCATTTTCAATGGACTAGTTGGAATAGAAAGAAACAGCGGCTTTCTAGATATGCCACACACATTACAGCATGAGTTTTTCATTTTCATTTCATTTTCAACTTACTTAGACTTAGATCCTCCCGTGCCGATCGGCGCATCGGGCGACAAGAGAACGCCATCGAACTCGGTCTATCGCGGCAGTTGTTGCTTCATCCTATGACAGTTCAACTGAACGTAAATCTTCAAGGAAAGTCCTCCTCCATGTTATTTTAGGTCTTCCTCGCTGTCTCTTTCCATTCTTCGGGTTCCACAGAACCGCGACACGGGCAGGTCTCGGGTCCGGTAGCCGAAGGATGTGACTGGCAAATCTGAACCGACGCTTGGTGACTTGGACATGGAGCGGCTCTACTCCTGCACGGCGATATACTTCTTCATTGGTAACGCGATCCCGATATGTGATCTTGAGCAGCCGTCGAAGACAACGTTGTTGGAAGACGTCAAGATGGTGGTTGATCTTTGCAGTTGATTTCCAAGTCTCCGCTGCATACAGTGCTGTCGGTATAACGATGGTCTTCAGGAGCCGCAACTTGGTTGATAAAGGCAGTACGGTGGTCATCCATATAGGTTGTCACTGCTAAAAGTGCAACCCAGGTACATGAACCTGTCCACCTCTTCTAGCTGCTGCTGTTGCTTCACAGTAACTTCTGTGTTTGATGGTGTAGCATAACCAACTCGCATAATCTTCGACTTCTCACCGCTGATCCTGAGTCCTATCGGTGCTGCTTCACTTTCCAAAGATGAGGTTGTTTTCTGAAGAGCCCGGAGTGTTGGTGCAAGTAAGGCTATATCGTCCGCAAAGTCCAAATCTGTGAACTGCTGCAGGGGATCACGTCCGGCGATGCCCATCGTGTTCGGTCCAATTGCTCGGCGCATGACATAGTCAATGGCGATGTTGAAGAGGAATGGCGATAGGACGCAGCCTTGTCGCACACCAGTATCGATGTTAAAATATTCCGTGATGCCGTTGTCTGTTCGGACGCAGCAACTAGAGTTGCGGTACAACGCTTGGAACGCGGTAACGAAGCAGTCGGGTACGCCGTAAGACTTGATGATTTTCCAGAGCGTGTCTCGATTAAGGCTATCAAAAGCCTTTTTAAAGTCAACGAAGTTCACGCATAGCCTTTGCTGGAATTCGAGGCTCTGCTCAATAATTGATCTCAGTGTGAATATTTGTTCAATGCAGGACCTTCCACTTCTAAAACCCGCCTGCTCTTCGCGTAGCCGTTCGTCCACCGTTCTCAATAGTCGCCGAAGTAATACCTTTCCGAACACCTTCCCTGGGATGGAGAGGAGGGTGATGCCAGGCCAATTATTGCAGTTTGACAGATCACCCTTCTTTGGGAGTTTCACGATGGTGCCTCTTTCCCAGCATTTGTTGACCAGAGTTGTCAAAGCTCTGACCAGAACGGGGTCAGCGTACTTCAGGAGTTCCGCGGTGATTTCGTCGGCACCGGCTACCTTTCCACTCTTGAGAGACTTAATTGCCGCCTTTGTCTCTTCCATAGTGAAGAGTTCATCATTTTCGGCTAAGTCATTGTCCAACAAGGGCGTGTCTGGGGCGGGTTGATTCAGGAGGTCTTTGAAGTGTTCTACCCAGCGCTTATCTTGGTCTTCCTGCGTGACAAGAGGTCTGCCATCCCTGGTTTTAATTGGCACTCCTTGACCCGAAAAGGTGTCAGTGAGGTCACGCACGATCCGGAATAGCATTCTCGTATCATTCCGATCAGCAGCTTCCTGTGCCTCCTCCGCTTTCCGCTCGACCCATTCGCGTTCATCCCTTCGACAGCTTCACTTCACCTGCCGATCAAGGCGTCGGTACCGCTCCTCTGCGGCTTGCTATTGTTCATTTGATGTCGTCTGATCCCGGGCAATTTTTGCTCTTCGTCGTTCATCGATTAGCTGCCATGTTTGATCTTGGATCCAACGTTACTTGAAGGTACCTCTTCTCTGCCCGATGGCCTTCTCAGCGCTGGCTGTCATAGCAATTCGAAGACACTCCCAGTATGCCTCCAGATCTTCGACTTCTTCCAAGATGACAAAGCGATTTCGGATCTCAACTTTATATATCGATCGCAGAAATCGCAATCCTTGAGCTTGGCAACATCAAAAGGGCGTACGCGGCGAGCATCTTGTCTTGTTCGTTTGAGCCGCAACTGGATCTTTGCCAAGATAGTGGTCAGACCCAACATCCGCGCCGCGTCGAGTGACTACGTCAGCAGTAGCTGACCTCCATCGCCTCGATATGCAAATGTAGTTGATCTCATTTGCTGTTTGACCATCCGGGCTTCTCCACGTCTTCTGCACATTTTCAACATATGATTGGAAACAATTCTTGACAAAAAAAAGTAGTTTGTCTTTTCTCTTTTTGTCAAGAATTTTTTTATTGGAAACAGTTCTTGACAAAAAGAGAAAAGACAAACTACTTACCCATTGGAACTTCCTTTTTTTGGGCCTAATGCTAAGCAACGACATTGACAGCACCACTCAAATCCTAAATCCTGGTGCTCTGCTTGTCCTTTTTTCCACAGATGTCAAAGAAAAAAGTCAGGAAGTACAAGTAATACACATCACAGTGTGCCAACCTGTTGTCAAGGGCCGAGGGCTGACAGCATGTTGACCGGGCAGTTCCTTGGTAGCTACCCCGCCAAAAGTTACGCCTTCGCGTTTGTGCTGTCCATTATCCATTTACACTGTGAAATACTTCCAGAGACTGTTCTTGACTTGGTTGGTTGTTGTGAAGTTGTATTTTTTTTTCCTACCAATTCTGAAATAATTCTGCGATCATCCCCTTCAGTTGTCTTCTTCTTTCAGAACTTCTGGTGTTACTGAGCTGGCCAAAATATTCCTTCTCTTTAAAAATGAAGCAGATTGTTGCTTTGGACACTCCAACTCAACTCACCTGGTATTTTAAAAATAGATATACAATTAAACTTTTTTTTTTTAAAAACAACAACAACTTGTGATTCGTTTTTTAGGTCAGGACACAGACCTGAACTATTTATTATCTATTTATTTTGCTTTCTAAATGATGGGTTGTTCTTTATTACTTTGCATCAACTGAATTAACTCACACACCCACAAAGCAATAATGGACCCATTGATTTCAGATTAATACACCATAGTTGTGAACACACACATTAGCCACTGCAGAAATAATCAGCTGTCAGTGGAAATATGGCAGAAATATATGTGGATTTGTGGAGGATTTATGGCAGTCATTTAGGGAGAGGGTTACAGTTGCAGGAGCCGGGAAGGAAAAGCATGGCTGATGAAAAATAGTCTGTCAATCTGTCTGCCCTAGGTAGAATCTCAAACCCAGGAATCTGACGGTGGGAATGAAATATTATGTGAAGTGTGAAATATTCCAGCGGTGAAATACTCAGCTCTGTCTGTCCTCATTATCCAGCTCTCTCTCTCTCTCTCTCGTCCTTCTTTCTCTTTTGTATCACTTCCTTTTCTTCCTCTCTACCGACACTGCTCTCTTCATTCGCCTGCCCTCTCAGTCGTCTCTCTTTGTCTCCTTCTGTCCATCTCTCTTGCTGATGCAGGGAGTTGCTCAGATTGGTCACAGCTTTCACAACAAAGGAGGAGAGAACAGAGAGGGACAGATTGGTAAAGAAGGAGAAGATAAAGAGGCTTTTACCTGGCTCAGATGTTTCATTTTGGAAGTGAAATACTTACTAAGGGAAAGATAAATAGCTTATAAAGCTAGATTACCAACTGGACCAAGTGGACAAACCGTCTAGCGATTTCCTCCACGTCATGTCTGCGCAACGCTTTTGTTGTTAACAAATTTTCCCAATTGAAGCAATCACAACAAGGCTTCCATGTCTTTTTCTTTTGTCTTGTAAGGTGACCTTGTTAAAAAAAAGTTTGTTTTATTTTTTATTTGGGTCATTTGTTTTGGTTTTTTTTATCAATCTGCTTTCATTTTGGTTCACATAATTAACACCCACGGACCCTGAGGGAAAGTACTGTTAGCTTTTAAACACAGTAGCCGTGGAAAGCTGCAACCAACATTTATTTTTATCATCAGTACATTTGAAAGATGTTTTTAATTAACTGACTGTAAAGTGTTACAAATGAGAGAAAATGCCAGTACATCTGTTCTCTTGATTTGGCTTCTAGAATCTGAAAAATAAGAAAGTACACCCTCCTTCAACTGCTGTAGGCCCATCAGGAATAAGAATACTTAAACTGTAGTGTACATCACCTCTCCTCTCGCGGTGCTTTGGTCTATCCAAAGGACACTGCTCTTGTGTTTTGTTCAGATGTAACTCTAAGCCATGCTGTGATGTTCTTTTTAGACACAAGAGGCTTTCTCCTGTCAAACTTTTCAAACAAGCCATACTCGTTCAGTCGTTCTCTAATTACACTGTCATGAACGTTAACATTTAGCAGGCCAATTTGGACCTAGAGAGCCTCAGATGTAGCTAGCTGTGTCTTTATTCCTATGGAAGCAATATTTACTTTATACAACAGACGGTTGATAATTACACTTTGACATTTTGGGTGACTATGCTGTACTGCTCTCCTTGCGTGTGTGCATGTGTGCATAGGTACACAATTCAGCAGCCAGCCAAACTCCATTCAAAAGAATACGGGAGTCAGGATTTGATTTTATTACCATTGTTGGCTGTTATAGACCCCCCTCAGCTAGTAGTGAGGCTTTAGTTTCACTTAGTGAAAAACTATCTACTTTAGATTTTAATGAAATTGTGCTGGCCGGAGATTTCAACTGGGACTGGTTGTCCTCTGCCTCAGACAGTTTTAAATCCATGTGTGATTCATATAATCTCACACAACTAATTTATAGCACAACTCGTCCAAATCTTAAATGCCCAGAAAAGTCATCACTTATTGATTTATTTTTCACTAATATGCCGTATAAATATTCTCACACTGGGGTTTTCGCAAATGATATCAGTGACCACTGTGTGGTAGCTGTAGTCAGGCAATCGAAGCTCCCAAAATCAAGGCCACAAATAGCTTTTAAACGAGATTTTAAGCATTTCTGTGAGCAAGCTTTCTTTCATGATTTATGGGACTATAACTGGAGTAGAATTTACCTGATAACTGATCTTGAGCTGGCATGGAATTATTTTTATGATACTTTTATCAAAATTATAAATAAACATGCCCCTATCCGCAAATTTAGAGTAAAATGCAGAAACAATCCTTGGTTTTCTCTTCAGCTCTCTAGTCTACTCAAAAAAAGGGATGCTGCCTGGGCTAAGGCCAGAAAAACTAAATCCGAAGCGGATTGGCTGATTTTTAGACAGCTTAGAAACCGTTCAACTTCCTTAATTAAAAAGGCCAAATCAGAATTCTATCTTTCAAATACTACTAAACATTTGAACGATCCTAAAAAATTCTGGAAAATGATAAAATCTTCTTATGGGGACATAACTACAAACGAGATGCCAACTTTTGTTGTAAAAGACTCCTGCACTTTAACAGAGAAATGCGACATTCTAAACTGCTTTAATGAGCATTTTGTTTCTTCAGGATCTCTATTTGAATCTTTATATCCAGATTTAAAACAGCTTAATCAACAAGAGGCTCTCTCTGCAACCGCTCAAACTGAATCTGTGGTCCAACCCTTCAGTTTTTCTCCGCTAAAGGTTTTTGAGGTCCACAGGGCTTTAAATCTGTTGGATCTAAATAAATCTGCAGGACCAGATCAACTTGATCCCTATTTTCTTAAGTTGGCTGCAGATTTTATAGCAGAACCAATAACTTACATTTTTAATGTTAGCCTCTCGAACAGTGAGATCCCTGTAATATGGAAATCTGCCTATGTTCTCCCTTTGCTGAAAGGAGGTGATCCTTCAGATGTTAATAATTATAGGCCCATATCTAAATTGTGTGTTCTAGCAAAAGTTCTAGAAAAGTTCATTAGTGAACAACTGAAAGACTTTTTGGACAAAAATTCAGTTCTTTCCCAATATCAGTCAGGATTCAGAAAACAACACAGCACAATAACTGCTGCTATTAAAGTGGTTAATGACATTGTTGATTCAATGGACTGCAAAAAATACTGTGCTGCTCTTTTTCTTGACTTGTCAAAGGCTTTTGATACAGTTGACCATGCTATTTTATTAAATAGACTAAACAATATTGGTCTATCTGTAAATGCTGTAAGTTGGTTTTCAAATTACTTGTCAGCAAGAAAACAGTGTGTCCATGCTGCTTCTTCTTCCTCTTTTCTCCCAGTATCCAAAGGAGTTCCGCAGGGCTCCATATTAGGGCCATTGCTATTTTCTCTTTACATAAACAACCTTTGTGATAATTTGTCAAATGCAGCGTTTCATCTTTATGCAGATGATACAATTATTTATTGTTCATCCCCTTCAGTAGCACAAACCCTGCAGTTTCTGCAGTCTGCCTTTGATGTCGTTCAGTCCCATTTAACTCAACTTAAGTTGGTGTTAAATCCAGAGAAATCCAAGTTCATGTTATTCTCAAATGGCAAAGAGTTGTTAGCTACGTCTCCTAAGATTAAAACAATTCAAGGATCTGAAATTGAAATGGTCACATCTTACAAGTATCTAGGGATCATTATAGATCAGAATTTGTCATTTAAGACTCACATTCAAAGGCTTGTGTCGAAGTTAAAACTAAAACTAGGTTACTTTTTTAGAAACCAATCCTGTTTCTCCCTCCAAGTGAGAAAACATTTGATTCGTGCAACCTTTTTACCTTTATTGGATTATGGTGACCTGCTTTTTATGAATGCACCTGCCCACTACCTAAAGAGGTTGGATACTGTGTACCATGGTGCTTTACGTTTTATTACTGGCTATGGAAGTCGTGTACATCATTGTTCTTTGTATGCTGCTGCTAAATGTCCATCTTTGCATATTCGTAGACTCTCCCATTGGTTGATTTTTATCTATAAATCTCTCCTTGGGCTAGTTCCATCTTATTTATGTGTTTATATGTGTAAAAACCACAACCAATACAACCTTCGTTCGAACAAAATCATACAATTGATTGTCCCAAAAATCAGAACAGAATTGGGGAAAAGGGCTTTTAAATACGCTGCCCCTGCTTCCTGGAATAATCTGCAGAAGGAACTGAAATTATCAGAATTGGTTACCTTGGGAGAGTTTAAGTCTGTCTTAAAGGAACGAGAGAACAGCTCTTTTACTCAGTGTGATTGTTTTTAATGTACTCTTAATTTGATCTGTCATTGTATATTTTACACGTTTGTATGGGATATTGTATTTGTTTTAAATGTTATATACCTATGTGGTATGTGACTTTTGTTGCTATGATGCCAGGTCTCTCTTGTAAATGAGATTTTTAATCTCAATGAGATTTTTACCTGGATAAATAAAGGATTAATAATAATAAAGGATATAGTGTCCAAGCTCCAGGTGCTTTATTTTACATTGCACCGCCATACACCATTGAATCAGAGTGAAACTAAAACAAAAACAAGAATACAACAGTACGGTGATTAACACACTAATATTACAAATTCCCTTATCTACTCTACAGCAAGTGAAGGCTAGCAACAAAAGACAAAGACATTCATGTAATAGGTGCTCCTATGTATACATGGCATGAGATTAGCTTAGCAATATAATTATACACAAAGTTAGGCTTTAGAACACAAAACTACCAAAATATTACTAAAATATGGCTCTATGGCCTGCATTTGTATAGCGCTTTTCTAGTCCCTGAGGACCCCAAAGCGCTTCACACTACATTCAGTCATTCACCCATTCGCGATGGCAAGCTACATTGTAGCCACAGCTGCCCTGGGGCGCACTGACAGAGGCGAGGCTGCCGGACTCTGGCACCACCGGGCCCTCTGACCACCACCAGTAGGCAAACATGGGGTTAGTATCTTGCCCAAGGATATTTGGCATGCAGCCAGGAGGGAGCCTGGGATCGAACCACCGACCTTCTGATTAGTGGCTGACCTGCTCTGCCACCTGAGCTACACCCCACCCCATACTCTTAAGTCAACAAGTACTTACAGACGATGCTTTCGAAGGCATAAACAAGAAAGAGGATTGCAGCGGATAAATGCGGGAACACACATGTAAACCTGCTTACCCCAACTAACATGGCTGACTTCCTGTTCTGGGTCAAAGTGCATGTCACATTAACAACAATTTACAAGGCCCAGCAGGGGGCACTAAACTCAAGGCAGAACATAATGTGTCTAAATCGCTACAGTTGTGTTTGGAGGTTGGTGAACCCTTCAGAATGGTCTACATTTCTCCATAAATATTTTTTAAAATATCACCAGTTTTTCACACAAAACATTAACAAAGAGGACCAAACGTGAGCAAAGATAGTGATAAGATCCTGAACCGAGGTTTATTTTCTCCCGACAAAACGTTTCTCATTTAAACCATTTCTTTTTTGGGGGGGCTCTATCAGCTTTCTTCTTGCGTTCCTGCACATCATTGTTGTTCACTATCTCCTGATGATGGAATCATGAACAGCAGCGAATGTGAGAAAGTCATTTAGTTAGTCATTTGGACATTTCCCAGGTTTCCTTTATACCTCTCAGTCTACTGAACGCCTTTCTCTTGAGGCGATCTTCTTTGGCCAATGACTCCTGGGGAGGGTAACAATGGTCCAAATTTCCCTCTGAGTGTGGAATCTCCCCTTTAACACTAGACTAAATTCAACTTAAGATTAACTGCTAATCAAAGACGTTCACATGCTTCCCTTGTTCAAGACTTGTGTGGAATTTTGATGATGTTTTAGGTCATAATTTTGCAGAAATATATAAAAAGCATGCACAACCTGCCAAGCGCCACTTTAATTGAGAGTGAAATTTTGATCATCATATTCACTACAAAAATAAGTCGCTGTGCCCCCGGGAAATTCAAGGACAGGTAATGTGAAATGTTTAAAACTCCTGTGGACAGCTGTGTGTTTTAATAGACCGAGATCATGATCCTTGCCAGCCCACCCACAAATGTTAAGTAGGCTGTGAATAGCAGAGAATCAAATCAATTTGATTTGGCATTAACTGAAACGACTGGAGAGACACTGAGTTTTATTCGATTTAATTGGTCTGGTATAAACTATGCTGTTATTCAGGCTGAAATACAAACGCTTGTTCCAGTAAGAGCGGACAGATCGGCTGTTAGGAATAATAAGTCACAATAATGCAAAATGTCTGGGTAAGCCCTACATTTGTGTCAGAATCTTGAAACATATAAGTAAAGTACTGAGTACATGTATGCATGTTTCTCTTTTCCCCATGAAGACGACATTTGATGACCTCCGCTGTACTCTTAACGGTGACTTTTACTCACTATACATCAATAAAGACGTAATTTAACGATCCTCAAACATTTTGCACACAATCGCACACTTCCAACTTTGTAGGAACAGCTTGGTGATGGCCCCTTCCTGTTCCAGCATGACTATGCATGTATAAGTGTGTTTTGTTTTAAAGAACTTGACTGGCCTGCACAGAGTCCTGACCTCAACACCTTTGGGATGAATTACAGTGGAGACTGTGAGCCAGGCCTTCTCCTCCAACATCAGTGTCTTATCTCACAAATGGAAGAACAATCAAAAATTCCCATAAACACACTTGTAAACCTTGTTTATAGCTGCAAAGGGTGGACTGACACCAGCCTTGTGAATTGTGAGCAAATACTTTTGCCAATATGGCGTATAACAGAAACCGTCATAATAAAGTGTCCGTTTGAGTTTTTATTTTTAATTTGAAGCTAAGGCCTTTGACCTGTGTCACTGCTGTCAACCTCCTGCTGCCTCCATCTAGCAGATTCACATCACTTGACTCGCAGGAACAGCAACTCGGCACCGGCCTTGGTCAAGTGTGGACACTGGTTTACCAGCAAAGACCCCAGATTCATTCCATAAACATCTCTTTAATTATACAACTTACACTAATAGCTCAAAAATGAGCCAAATGCTGAATGTTGAGAAATAAAATCACGCCACAGTTATCAGGTTGCTGGTTGCACTAGGATTGCTGCTCAGACAGCGCTGTCCATGGTGCTGATAGCAACATGGAGACGTTTGGCTGCCTTCATCCATGTGCGGTATTCACAGTTTAACGCCTTCTGTGAGCTCTATGCTGATGTAATTGATCGTGTCATCTCCTTCCTCTCCAGGGCGAATCCCTTCCTGCTCTCCAACACATGAGCCTTGTGCCTGGCAGCCTGATAGACAGTCATGCCACGTACGGAGTTAATTCAAACACTTCCCGCTGAACGAGATGAAAGATTGTATTTGTGCCACTAACTTGAAACTAACTCCGTTGACACCGTGACACTTGATGCACCGTTCCTCTGTTGCAGGGAATTTTCCTCACTTCCTTTCCTAACCTGAAAGCACAAGAAAGTTCAACTTTTCCAGAGACAAAAATTCACGAGGCAGACTCCCACACATGAGCACACACACACACAGGGATGCACGCTTCCCCTCCCCGCGCCACACACCCATCAGCGTGTGCGTGCGTGCACAAAATAACACAGACAGAATAATAAAAAATGCCTCGGCACTCACGCTGAGATGAGAGCTTGCAAGTGGAAAATAATGACATCTGTTGGGAGTCAAGAAACCCTCTACGCAGTACACATAGAAATACACACAAGACTGCACACGTGCACTCGGAGGTTGATAAATATACTAATTCTCCTGCGTGGCGTTATGCATATTGGTTTCAAACTGTTCAACCAGTCATTTCGGATCAAGCTCATTCAATGTGTGTTCGGCTGCACTGGAACTGTTGCTGCTGTGGAAATTGACTGGAAGTCTCTCGTGTCACCTGTGCTGCTTGATGCGCTGCCATGGCAGAGGCAATCTTGGCTCAGAAATGTAGCGCTGCTTGTGCTGTGCAGGTTCTTCGAGTTATGTGCTGTGGTTACCAAAGAAATAAATCTGACCTTCATAAATACATCATTTTAAATGTGGTATTGCAGCTGACTTGCACGCACTGCAGAGTAATTTGAGAGAGTTCCAGTAGGTGTCCAGTCATTTTAATTTGATGGGGGTTGTGCATTCATTACATCACCGAGTCCCCTACTGGTGCCTCCAAATAGCCAAGCAAAAAAATAATCCCAACTGCAACGCAAAGATAAGGACTCGCAGTATGCCAGGGGATAATCTCCTGATAATGTGTTGTGTAGCAGCAGGGGTGTGCTGTACAGGTAGCTTGTGGTAGTCATTTAAAAGTCCCATTACCTGGTAAGTAGACAGCCTTGGTGCTGTGGGATTTTTACAAAGTACTGCACCTGAGAGAGGCATGGGTTACCAACCACAGCGCGGCAAGGATTGCTCTTCCTGAAGTGAGTCACTATGAGATTTGGGAGCAGAAACAACTCAGTAGTGGTGGATTGGACGGGCTATATTTGCACATGTTTTCATCTCCGCTGGCCTGCCACAGGAGACAGAAGATGCTACAGTGTGATGGTAGTGGCAGAAAAAAAAGGCGGGGGAAGCATTCTAAAGGCGAGTTAAAGATCAGTGTGGCATTTTGCATAGCTGTG
The DNA here is from genome assembly GCF_057381915.1 of Diplotaxodon limnothrissa. NCBI lineage: Eukaryota > Metazoa > Chordata > Actinopteri > Cichliformes > Cichlidae > Diplotaxodon > Diplotaxodon limnothrissa. The sequence goes on along the minus strand of NC_140612.1, from coordinate 8,659,867 downwards.
TGAAAAGACTGCTATCAGATTGCAGTTCAGGGTCTATTCTTGACCTTGTCTTGGAGGGACATCTATTTTTCTGACTACTGTAAGGGAAATGAAAATGTTTGACTTGATTTTTTTTTTCTTTTTTAGTACTCTGAGCACTAAAAGAGTGCCTACAGAAAATGAACATCTACAGTTATAACTGGGTAAGAACAGTCATTAACTACTTGCTAGACTGCTGTATGTTTAGTAAATCCATATTTGCCAGTCAGGGTAATAACGATGTTATTATGGGTGTTCTGGATTATAAATCTCATCAGTGTGTTGTTGTATGATGTTTACATGATTACATAGGGACAGACAGTCATTTTTTGGAAAAAAATTGATTATTATTTATTTATTTAACTATTTAGTCAATAGTTAGCTCATAAACGGACAGTGATGATGCAACACAGTTGGACTTATTGAGATTCATAGGTATTTATCTTGAAAAGATTACATTTTAAGAGAGTGTTTCATCTGTCTCCATGAAACATAAACTCAGAAGTTATGATGCCATAAAAATCTTTTTGTTAGTCACAAAGTAGCTGTGGTTGATGAAGGTTGCTGTTAGGCAACAATGTAGCTCACTGGGTTAAACAAATGGCTTTTGCAGAGGGCCTGGCTCAAATCTACCCTGAGGCCTTACAGCGTGACTTCTTCCTGTTCTGTCTCCTCTGGTTTGCTGTCTTCTCTCCACTGTCCACAACAAAAATAAAAAAAGACAGTGCTGAACAGTGAACCCCAGATCGCACATGCAACAGTGTTTCAGGTTTGTGGAACAAAAGGCTAACACACCCTATAAATCACTCAGTCCATCGCCAGAACTTTCACACCGCACTGCTCCAGCTTTAAGGGAAGGCTTTAGAGTTTATCGATCTGATAAACTAAAGACTCCAGCTGAGAATAACTCCATGGCACGAGTACGAATCTGGCTGCATTTTACACCAACTCAAAACCCAAGTATGATGACAACTTAAAAAATAAAAATAAATAACATTTCTCAGAGAGAAAATTTCAGTGTCATTGCTACAGATGTATGAAATCAAACACCTAGCCATGCAGTCCGCCTTTACAAACAGTTGTGAATAGATGGGTCCTAAAAAGCTCACTGGACAGTGTGTTATTGTAATAGGATGTCACCATTGCAACAAGCCAATGACTCTGTGAAATTTCTTTCCTCCCACATATTTGACGAACTATATCATAACTATATCACTGCAAAGTGGATGAAGGTACTGTTACAGGTTAATTACATGAACTGGGAACAGGTCAGTAACATGACTCATTATAAAAATAGCATTTTAAAGAGGCAGGGTTAAGTCTAAGAAGTAAAGATGGGCAAAGATTTTTTTTTAAAAAACACCGTTTACAATTTGTGGAAGAATTTTCCATAAAATATGTAAAATTGTCATCATCTACGGTACATAATATCATTCAAAGATTCACAGAACCTGGAGAAATCTCTGTGGGTGAGGGACAAAGCTGAAAATCAATACCAGATGCCTGTGATCTTCGGGCCCTTTAGGTCACCATGCCATCCACAAATCCAGGTTGAAGCTCTGTCATGCAAAGAGGATGCCATGTGTGAAACTTATAGAAACACCACCACTATGTCTTCGCTAGAACACAGTTCATTTTAAATGGACTGAGGCAAAGTGAAAAATTATTCTGTGTTCAGCTGAAAACTTTTTACCTTTCATGGAATCTGGTCAAAGGAAGTTATTTGGCAGATTTTCCTTAAAAGATGAAATATTTGACTTAATAAACATGTGATTTAATATTTTTCAGTTTCAGTTTAGCATAAACTAAATAAACGAAAAAGTCTTATATATAGTAAAATGCCGTAGTTTAAACATGTGATATCTTTTCCTTGATTTGAAAACCGTTTCATTCTGGTTTTCTTTACATTTTTCACAGCGTTCCAACTTTTCACGTGTCATTTAGATTTACTGAAACCTAAATGACATTTTATCCATACCCTGAGCTGTCCATTAGTAAGTGCAGCAATGTTACAGTCAAGATACCCATTATCATTAAGTGGGCTTCAGCTTTTGTCAAGCCATCTAATGCAATGAAGCCTGGTTATGTCCAACACCGAGCACAGGTACCATTTATCTCTCTGTCTGCATTTTACCTGAGAAAACAATCGGCGTGTTTTCACCGTTTGAACATCTGATGAGTCTTTAACATATGTATGAATGTGTTACCATTCAGTGGATGTCTCTTTGTCACTTGCTTACACTTTGTCAGACTTGTCAACACCACAGAAGCCAAAGAGAACTGTGTCGCATGTTTAATGTAAAATAAGTATGCTATCAAACTACAAACCAAAGCCACTGAAAAATCACCTGAAACAAGTGATTTACAGTGTGCAGTCACAATTAAGCAACAGCGCCTTTTGATAAACAAGCTCACGACAGTTTACAATTCAGAAATTACTACTTTGAGAGCCTCCATAAAATGTGGTGCATAGCAAGGCATAAAAAACTATCCATATGATGCAAAGCTGAAGGACAAAATAGGAAATGGGCAAACATTTCCAATCAGGCTGGAGTCGTCCTTTAATGTTGACCTCAGTGATTGATGCAGGCATTCTCCAAACATCATTTTATTCCCGTAGCCTTTCAAATCAAAAGCAGCAGAGGACCGGGAGGCTTTGAATGGCCGTAATCAGTTTCTACTCCATTTTGCACAAACCATTGTTCGTGAAACAAAACCACAATGATGGGGCTACAAAGAAATGTGACGAACTGACTGACTGCCGACGGTACGCTGATTCAGAAAAGTTCCGTTGTGGATAACTTTTTGTTTGGCTTTTGACAACTTTGTTTATCATCCGCCCAACGGCCAAGTTTGGTTACTCAGCTCTGCAGGAAATGAATAGTTATTCCAGTCACTTGTTGATCATGTAGCTTGCAGTGTGAATGTGGGGTTTATGGGAGGAATGTAATGAAGTTTTTCACAGCAGTAAAAGAAAAAAAAATCCCTGTGTTTGTGCGTGCGTCCATGCGTGTGTGTGTGTGTGTGCGTGCGTGCGTGTGTGAATATTAAAACCCAGGAGATCCACAAGCGGCCAAAACAACAAATTAGCTGGGCAAATGATCCAAAAAATGAACAAACCAAGCAAAAAAACAACAAAAAAACAGCTTCCATCACTTCGTAAGTCGGACTTCACATGTGTGTAGCCCCCTTTCATCACCCTTAATCAGTGTATTAGTCAGCTTTTACCGTTCCATTAAGTGTTTTCAAGCCTTGTTAGTGTCCCCTGTAGAGTGTGTTTGGGTGTGTTTTGGAGTAGCAGGGTACAGACTGTGCTCTGAGTCAGCAGACGAGAGTGGAACTGAATGTTAAAATGACTAAATGCTAAATGCCAGCTCAGTAATGAGAAACTGTCTGAAGCTGTCAGAAGCAGCCCGGACCAAATGCTCCCGGTTTTGATTAACCGTTTAAGACCTACCATAGAACCAAGTTCGCCAGGGCTTATATTATATTTTTACATGCTGTGGAGCCATTTTTGGGAGCATTTCAAGTTGCTATACATCAATACAACCATTATAGCCCAAACTTTAATAATATGTCTGCATTAGGTGCATAGTAATTACATAAATTGCAAAAAAGTGCAATAAACTACAAAAAAATTGAAAATCGTTTTTGTTTTTTTAACATATATTTCTAGTTAGAGAAATTTAAGAGGCTTATCCCTCAAAACTGTAAATACAAAAAAGTTACACAAACTAGTTTCCCACCACAGGAAATTTATTTTGAGTGTCTTCATAGTTTTATTTTTGAAATACACCAATTTTTATATACTGCAGGAAAAACGAAAATAAATATTATAGTGCAAATTTGCAAAATAACAGCATATGCATCAAAATAAACTATTTCCAGCAGTGCAATATGAGTCTTAAGCATCCCAGAAATGACACAGAAAGTCATAAAGTCAAACATAACTTTTTAAAACACATAACAAGTAAAACACAAGCTCATAAGGCCCCGATCGTAAAAAACTACATTTCCGCAAAATGACGTCACTTCCGGTTTTGGGCAGGTCATGCGGTCATGTGATAGTTCGCGCTGATGGACGTAGGAAGTGTTACAAACAGCTGATGGATCGGCGAAGCGTGTTTCTGGAATATCATGTTTTTGTTGCTGCAAGTGATTTTTATGCAGTTTTTGCAAAGCTATATGTGGAAGGAAACTGTGACCTAGGACAAGCTGATGGCATAAGATGTAAGTACAACTCCTCCAGTTTCATATGCAAAAAAAATTATTGCGCTAGCTTACGTGGTTGCAGAGCTACCGGGATTTAAAAATAGTTACGCAAAACAGAGCGTGCCCGCTCCGATCGGCTGTAAAGGGTTAAGACACCTATCGTCGGTGTCCCGCAAACAGAAAGCAGAACGCTCTCTAAAAAGGTCAAGCTTTCAGGAAGTGAGAAACATTTCTTCATTCGCCCAGTGACATCTCTGCATTTCACAGAGTATGTTTATGTGTTTAAGCAGTTTGCAGAAGTTGCTCTGTGTGAGTGTGAGAGGACTTTGTTGAAACTGCTGCCTTATCCAGAACATCAGACTATATTTCACAGCAGTTCTGAGTCAAAAGCAGGGTTGGATAGATCGAACCCATCCTGACTGATTTACCTTATCTGTGGGCAATGGGAAACCTTTATTAAGAATTCTTTCCTGACTGATCTGCAGCATGTCTGGCTTACTATGACAGCCTTTCAGCATCTACTCTGTCAGGAGCACACGCAGCTGAGCAGCAGCTCATGTAGCTTTAATAAAGAAGTCATTCGATAATTGGCCTTTTCACTTCCCATCCTTGAACAACTGTGACCTCATGCTGCAAATAGGGTGAGCAGCTTTCCACACAGCAACAGCTCTACACAAGCCTCTAAGGTGGATGGAATGACCCAAATATCAACAGTACGATACCAATGCCAGTATTGGTATCAGATCAATACTAACAAGAGAGGATCAATACTTTGTTTCTATCCTCCAAGTTCAGTGTGTAGCCCACTGAATTGTGTTAAATAAATACAAATGAAATGGAAAACACACCTCAAACAGTATGAAAAATATCTGAACCTTTTTGTGTTGACTGTCATTTATAGCCTATAGCACATTTAAACAACAAAAGCTGACCCAACGTGCTTTAGAGACACGAGCGCTTACGTGCAGGTCTCCAAATAAACCTGGTTTCAAAATACATGAAAAGCTGAATGATGTGTTTTGTTGTGTTAACTATTTAATGTGGAAAATATCAATCACCAAATTCCATCAGAGCTGAAGTACTTACAATTTGTTCCGGAATAGGAAATCTTTTTCCAGTTGCAATGTTGATCCAGGACCAACATTATCATGATGATGCAGGAACGACACGGGGATATCGGGTACACCCATGGGTTTGGAGGGGTGCGGCTCATCATCAGAACCTCACCGTGGCTGCTGCTTCTTCCTTTTAAATGAATGATTCCTGTCAGTGTTAACCTGGATGACAGATGTGTTTATTTTCTCTGTCACTTCTTCAGTCTGACTTTTTTTTTATCCGTGTGAATTAAGCATTGTGAAGCAGTTGGAAATATTTGTTTTCATTAGCAGTAACTTCATACAGCTCTGATACAGCTGTGGGAGAAGGAAGAGTAAACAGTGAGGCTGATGATAATGAGCTAAAATTACAAACAGTAATGGGTTTCTGGGAATCTTTGTGAAGGCAATCTGAATCCAGTAAGTCAACGGTTGACTTAGAGACATTACAAAAGCGATATATTGTACACATTGGTAGGTTTAAATACATATGTGACTGGATGGCTTTGCCGTCTAGGAAAGTTATCCCAGTAGCATCTGGGTTTTTGCCTTAATAAATGTTAGTATCATGTAAAATACAAAGTAAGAGCTTTTAGAACAAAGGGTGAATCTGTAAAAGAAATCAAGTTTGAAGAGATTAAGGCACTCAGTCAGTTTTTGTGTTAACCAGTGTTGGAAGTAATGCGATTCAATTATCTGTGGGAAAAGGAAAGAAAGAAAAAAATCAAACGTATCTTTTCCTACATCCTTGTGCAACAATTTTCAGTTCTAAGCTTGGAGAGGGTATGAAAAGTAGGAGGCCTGAAATATGCACATTATCTTCACATTTTTGGTCATTATGTGCAGTAGATTTGAAAGAAATAACCATTCACTACTGTCTGTGAGCACAGCTCACCATTCTCATGGCATCTGTGTTTGCACTCACCTGCAAAGGAGACATGCTAACACAAAGGTACCAGCAATTTGTACCATTGCTTGAATGTCAAGCTGTGGTGGGTCAACACAGAATAAGATGCATGTGAGGCAGATTCTCATCACTCTGAAACTCTCTTATAGACATCTGAATAACACATAGCCAATCAGCCAAGGAAACTGCTGTTGCTGCATCACTGTACAATACATTTGCGGGCTGTACAGCTAAGTAACGAGGAGTAGCTAGAAGTGCAATTCTCCAAAAAGATGAGTGCAGCTGCAGATTCAGCTGATAGTTTCCCATAAGTCAGAGAAGCCTTTCCACATCATCGCATTGCCAATATTATGACTTGATTGTTATTTGCCCTAATGAAAAGCCCGAGTCATAGTCTTACTGAACGGAATCAAAACTTCAAGTTTAAACTGTTTTTGACTCAGACCTACGAGCCTCCTCAGCAGTGCGCTCTCCTGCCTTAGGTAAAGTATCATTAACAAGGAAACATGCTGCTCGATGCAGGTGAAGGAATGCCTCCTGGTTGCCTCCTCTCTATAAGAACCTACATGTGGCCAAACAATGAGTGTGTGAGTCATGCACAGAGCTATATCTGATGCTGCCTGTTGTTTTTTCCCTCCTTGTCAAACACACATGCTGGTCTGATGCAGTGTTTCAGCCCAGCAGTCGATGTAGCTTTTATCCTTGCTAATGTGGACGGTGGAATTGGCTAAAGCCGCATCTCTCCACTACATGGTGTTTCTTGTGTGCTTTCCTATCTCACTATCTTGGTTTAAAGTATATTACTGTCAATTTTACTATCTTTTCTTGGGACAGAGCTCTTACAGTGGGGCAAGGAACAAATCAGTAATGGAGCCAATGTTTGCGCTTCAGTGCTGATTGAAGACATGTGTTTCAGGTGTGCCTTTGTTCTGGTTTAATTCAGCCACATACAGTGAACTCTGAGACCATGAGTGTGCTTCAAGTGCTGCAGTCATAACAGTTGGGCTTCTTAAGGCTGAAGGGGCCTTGTATTAATCCATGCATGATGATGGATTAAACAGGACATTCAAAAATGTATGTGTAAAGTTGGTGTGACAGGAGCCTTCAGTTGATGAAGGCCCCTGTCACACAGGCCTCGATCCCAGTTACCAACTGCCTGGCAAGCATTAGTTGCTAAATAAAGATAAATATTCCCTGAATGGTTGCCAGAGGTTGCTGGAAGTAGTTCTGTGAAACTGGTTACTTCAATTCATTTCTATTTCTATAGTGCCTAATTGCATCATGTTACTTTATATTGTAAGGTAAAGACCCTACAATAATAAAGGAACCCCCCCCCAACGATCATACAACCGCCTTTGAGCTTCCCACTCTGGCAACAGTGGGAAGGAAAAACTCCCTTTTAAAAGAAAGAAACCTCCAGCAGAACCAGGAGTGGATAAGAACCCAAATAGTGCCCCGACTATCAGACAAGGTTCCTTCTATTTCAAAAAGTCCTATTTAAGTGCATTTAACTGGTCAGATTATTATCATTGCAATTATTACAGATCGACTGCATAATCACCCTTTTCAATCACTATGTGTTTGCACACCCCTATTATTTATTATTAATAATCTCTGGCTCTTTTCCACATGACAGATGGCCCCGCCCCTCCCTGGTTCTGCTGGAGGTTTCTTCCTGTTAAAAGGGAGTTTTTCCTTCCCACTGTCGCCAACGGCTTGCTCATAAGGGGGCATATGATTGTTTTCTCTGTTTTCTTTGTATCATTGTAGCATCTTTACCTTACAATATAACCTTGTTGTTATTTGGTGTTATATAGAAAAACCTGAATTGAATGGAATTAATGTGCAATGATTTCTTCAGAGCTTTTTTGCCCTGTCATTGTTACTCGTGAAGAAGTACAAAAATCTTCCTTTTGCTACGCTAGAGCCCTGTGACTGTGTTGTGAGAACTTGCATCACTTTCTGGATAAGTGATGCTGAACTTGAACTAATTATGTTTGCTTCAGTTTTACTGCACAGTCAGACTTTATTCAGCTTGCACGGTATATTTCCTTTCTTATTCTGTTCTATTTGCCTTGCTTATCGCATGGCTTCAAACAGCAGGCAGTCACCATTTCTCTGTTCTAATCCTTTGTTTTTCTTTTTTTAAATTTTCATTTGACCAGAAAATCTTGGTGTGTCATTGGGCGATTCCCATCCGGGTGCAGCAGCACACTCCCACTCTGGTCGGCGTCAGGCTCTTTCTATCAAAGCCGAGGGAAGCTGCTTTGATTCAGCAGACAACGTAGAGTCTGTAATGATGTTCTCAGCGGAGCACCCCCTCTAGAGTGATTGTGGGGCCATGTTTGTTGGTGTTGTTTAGATGCATCAATCTCACCGCTGAATGGAGTGGACTCCTGCTGCCACTGCTCAGCATTCAAATTATCTTCCAGTCAATTAGTCATGAAGTTGAGAGGAAGCCTTCACTGAAGAAGTTTTTTTTCCTAGAATGACCTAAATCTGTTATTTCAAAGAAGTGAAATAACACTTCTTTGATGGAATTAAAGAAGTGTTATTTCACAGTGTTATTTCAGAGGGGTTATTTTAGGAGAGTTCTCCCCCTTTTTTTTCAGAGTAAAAGTATGAACACAAACAGCCCCTCACATGTATACACAGCCTCGCACTCTGACAAGACTAGAAAAACCTCATTAAGATCAAAGACTTGTGACTCTGTCGCTGCAGCCCCATCCTGCCCTCACATGCATGCACACACGCACACAAAGCAGAAAACTAATTAGACTGTGGTTATTTTTAAATCCGGATCACAGTTTCTGAGAGGGTTTTCTTTGACTGTTCTGTCTCTTCGGGAAGAGGATTCCCCTATAACCCTAGGATCAGTGACTATTTTATTACTAACAACTCTCTAATGCTGGCTAGGATCCCAGAAGTGCCCGCATTCTGCATTACATTGATTCAGCAGTGCATTAGCATTACAAAGTTGCTACATGATGCAGACTCAAGGGTTCCCTTTTGTGGACTGAGATATGCTAGCTGCAGTGACCTTTCCTACAGTATAACCGAACTTAAATCATACACTGTGTCCACAAAGATGCTTATGCTAAGAAACAACCATAGCGTTAAACCACTTCAATGCTTGGAAGTATTTTGTTTTTTATATTGGTGAATATATCCTGCAATACGAAGTGATTCAACAGGTATTTGCACCTATAGGAGCAAGAGGTAAGAAAGTTTCTTTTTGCTGCATAAGCATTCTTAGAACAAAATAAGCAACAACCTTTCCTGCAGTATCTCAAAATCAGTGGTGTATTCAGACAGAAGTACTGGTTAATGAATTATTTATTTGCTACAGCAAAATTTAGCAGCAAAAGTACCCCAAATATCATTCAGTCAGAGTGCATTTATTATGGGACAGGAATGACAAAGTTCAAGTGGGACAATGTTGAAACTCCTATCTGCATCCTGCAGAGACACAGGATCTTCTGGTCAATGAAAGATCATGGTGGGCATGCAAAATGGTGAAATAGTGAAACAGCAAAGGAGTGACCATTTATAGCATGGGTAAGGATCAGAGGTCATAAAGAGGTCAGAAGGTGCCTTGACCTGCATCTGAAAGCACAAGTGTTTGTAGCCCTGCTTACTGAAGTGAAGTAGATTACATAGTATAACATGTACAGGCAGGTACCTCTATTTTTTTAAAGACTCAGTTTTAGTGACAAGAGCAGTTGTAAATAATTTCTTTGGCCCCTGCTTCAAACGATTTACGCATGAATTGTGTAACCTGCTCTTGAAAACGATGTGTAGTTTGGCAGATTTGATTTAAATACAGCACCAGGATTTTCACTCAGCCCATTGTCAGGCTGGTGAGTGTTAGGGATTATTAAACATGGCCAAGTTCGTATTAAGGCCTTTATCTGCCAAGAAAATATTCTGAAACCTATGAGGCCTCCACCCCCAGCCTGAACTGCACAAGGCAGCTCAGATTCTGTGATTCATGATCATTTTGTTCTTTATTGGATGCTGTAGGATAACACAACTTAATTATCAAAGACAGATGCAAATAGTATTTGCAAATAGTATTTATAATACATCCAGCCATTTATCCATTTTCATAACCACTTATCCAACACAGGTTGGAGGTAACACTGTGTGAGAGCTGTTGACACTATATGAGAGGCAGGGTACACTCGGGCAGGTGGCCAGGAAACACAGACGTGTAGTTTTCTTTTATAAAGAAGTGGGCACTGAGTCAAAAAACACAAACTAGCTGGGAAAAAATAAAACATGTATTGATGCTGTGCTTTAATTTAATTTGTAATAATTGAAAAAATGAAAATGTTGCCAACTACACAGTTAGCTTGTCTGAAAACCTGTTGCTTTGCAACGGAAAATGGCGTTGGGCTTTCTCGACCGTTCCTCTTTTCTCCAGCCTAGTAAAGCACAAATGCAGTGTGCATATAAAACAAGGGCGCAGGACAATCAGTCTAATGGCCAGTAAGATGCTGAAGGCAATTATATTCTTTGAGATGAATAGGAAGAGAATAATGAGGTTGACACCATGAATAAAGCACTTCAAGTTTGTGTATGAGTGTAAAGCGAGTCCCTTTGTAACGTCTTGCACCCAGCGCTGTACATGACACGCAGTCAAATAGGGCAAAGTAACAGTGCTGGACAGTCTTGTGTGTCATGTCAGTAAGTGTGCAGTGTGACATTGGTGCAAGTAGTCTCGTTAATAACTTGGTTTTTCTTAACGTTACACACATTTATTGAGAGCTTTTAAAAAGGTAGGTTAACAGTTCGAGCCCTGTATGTCAGATAAATTACAATTATGATTGAACAGATTTATATCTAACATCTCTGTGTTTCCACAGACATTTGATCAACATTCAACATTTTCATGAGCTTCTGATGCTTTTTTACTTGCATTACTGCTGCCTTTCCCACCTGATTAACAGTAACACTGTATTTGGTTGGTTTGGTCTGGATCAGAGTCAAAGCAACAAGCTATTCATAGCTTTTTAAATAGGATTGAGCCCATCATGAAGTTATCCTTACATTACATCCTTACATAATTGTGTCCAAGTTTTAACTTTCTAGCTGTTGATCTGAGGTCAGACCAAAGTGATTCTCTCTGTTCATCCACATTGTGCAATGTACCAGTATTACTGGCAGCAAAACTGCCCAGGAGCATGATGCTGCTACCACCATGTTTGACAGCTGTTACAGTGTTCCCAGGTTTGAAAGCCTTGCCTGTACTCTTCCAAACAAACCTCTTTTCATTGTGTATAAATAGCTCACTATTGATCTCTTCTGATCATAACACTTTTGTCCAAAACGCATTTGTCCATAGGAGAATAATCATATGATCTTTCATTGCAGGTGTAACCATGATCATCTCATACATATTGCAGTTTGTTGCTCATTGTAGAGTTGTGCTCAAGTTAATAAGGGTTAAAAGCTACAGTCAGCGCGAATGTCTGGCTGATCTATGGAGGGGAAAGGCTTCGAGCATAGAAGGCCGCACGCGCTTACACAACACTGATATCATGTTATTCTTTGTGATCCTGTATTCAGTTATATCTTTTGTTATGTTTTAAGTAGTGGCAGTTGATTAAACAACATTCATTTAATATTACATACTTGATTCAGAGCATCACCTCCAGGACATTGCGGCGTGCAGCTCGGATCTCAGCTGACCCTTCTCACCCTGGACACAGTCTGTTTGACCTGCTCCCCTCAGGCAGGAGGCTCCGGTCCATTCGCACCAGAACCTCTCGCCATAAGAACAGTTTCTTCCCCTCTGCTGTTGGACACATGAACAATAACCATATGACTGTTCCCACCACTAACACATGACCCTACGCTGTGTCACTGCATCATTCCATGTTTGGCACTGATCACCACCTGCACTCATGTATATATCTTTCAACGTAGCACTCTTAATTCTTATTCTCATGTATATATCTCATGTATAGCTCATGCACATATCTTTCTACGTAGCACTTTTAATTCTTATTCTCATGTATATATCTCATGTATAGCTCATGCACATATCTTTCTACGTAGCACTTTTAATTCTTATCCCTACTTTTATTTTTTCATGTCTATTTAAGTGCTATTTATGACACTATGTTTGCACTGAAGCACCGCAGCAATTTCCTAATGTTGTAAACCTGCTCAACATTTGGCAATAAAACCCTTTCTGATTCTGATTCTGATTACACACTGATCACCTTAACCAATCTGGAAATCCTTGTAGCTGCAATGTTGTGTCTCCGCAGGGGACAGTTGGCTCCAGGAGATAGGCGGGAGTCAGGGCCCGTCCTCGGGAAGGAGAGAATGTTCTTTTGCTGTGTTAAATAAACTGTCAACATTGATTGTATTGTACCTGTCTTACGCATGAGGGGGCATTCTAACACCCTGATTTCATAAAACTATGGAAATGTGGTTTTTGAGGTGAGATCTGATGCTGTCTGCGTACGGTGTCCATCTCCCACATGTGTGATCATTAAAATCATCGTTTGACTCAACCTGGCCGGACCAGTGTTGTTATTGTGGTTTTTCCTCTTGTATCCATCCCCAATATTTGAATCCGTAACAGTTTGGGGGCTCGTCCGGGTCAGACAAATTCTTTTCATGCTGGCAAAAAGAAAATGCCAGTTGTAGTCAATCATGATCACTAACAAGAAGTTAATAGTTAACGTGTGTATATATTTGAGCCCTTTGATATTTAATGAATGTATATATATATATATTTCTGACATCAACTAAATAAAACCATACTAGGTGTCTGTATGAATAAGTTCAGAGCTTGTTTGAAATAGTCATGGTTTAATGGAGGTTCTAAGTTTGTCTGCAGTCATTTTGTTTCTGCTACAAAGCTAAATGAACTGCAGGATTAAAATACAACATGCACTCTTTCCAAAATGTACAGATAATCTTGCAAAATCTTCTAGGGGATCACATTCATCCATCCCCAGAGAGACTAGTAGTTTAGTCAAACTTTACAGATAGTGAAAAGCTTAAAAGGAGACACACATGCTGTGTGTGGAAATAGCCTGTTTGGAATAATGCAACCAGATAACTGACAACATCTCCTCTGTATATTTTTGACTTATTCTACTGCGAATTTCGCTCACTTGCAACATCATTTCAAGGCACTTCTCCGTGTGTGTGTGTGTGGGGGTGTCTGCATTTGTGTAAATCCCATCTTCTTTTTTTAAAATATGAAATTCATTTCTGACGCACCACACGAGGGGAATATGTATCAGATCATGTCTTCCACATGCGAGGAGTGAGACTTTTGAGTCATTGCTCATCCCAGATGACTCGTGCCTGACAACCATGTGGGTTTTAAGGCTGTTTCCTGTTGTTTTTCGAAGCCTCTCGTAACATAAGATATGTGAATTTCATTACACCATATCAAAATCTGTCCCTGAACACCAAAATAGTAATGTCTATGGTCTTTGTAGTTGCCAACAAAGGCCTATCTCTGTCTCTTGTTTTGCCACTGTGGCGGTGGCAGTGTGTAGTGTGTAGCATGTAGATGGCCCACCTGCCACTTCAAAGCTCCTGCCAGATGTGAAAGTACAGGGACTGGCAACGCAGGGTCCCACAGTGGGAGGTCCCCACACGGTTCTGCAGCATTATTCACACATAATTATACATGCACAAACACAATGGCTGTAGCTCATTGTAGTGCCGGAAATCATGCACCCACCCTGTGTCTTTACCTCTGGCCACTCTTTGATGGATAAAGCTGTAGCAGCGATTTTTCATTATTTTTCAAATAAGCATTTGTTTCATTTGAATATGTGTTGAACAGTGAGCCAGGGCTGTACAGGAGGACATCCCATCTTGCTAACGTGGTCAAGGGATGCTCAGTCTTACCTTAGACCAGCGGTCTCCAACCTTTTTTGCGCCACGGACGGGTTTATGCCCGACATTATTTTCACGGACCGGCCTTTAAGGTGTCGCGGATAAATACAACAAAATAAAACTAGTACCGGTACTGAAAAATAGAAGATTTATTCATAACACACGTGAAAAGACCCAGGAAAACCGAGTAAACGATAAAAACGATAACAAAATAACACTGAAAACCGATAAAAACCCTGAAAACCATACATTTCACACCTGAGCGTCAACTCTCGCGGCCCGGTACCAAACGACTCACGGACGGGCACCGGTCGGAGGCCCGGGGATTGGGGACCGCTGCCTTAGACAATACGGGAGGTGCTTCGAATGTCATTTCCTTGTCCAGCTTTGGACCATTTTCGGTGCCCTATCAACTTTTCCCTCAGATCATGTTGAGGGAACATGCTTCATTTCTTTATATTTTGCTTCAAAGCAGACAGACCTTTTTGTAATTGTGGTCTTGAGCAATAGTTCTCTGGGATTTATTTCAAAGTCCTTGTACTTGACCGTTTCAGACGATTTTTCTGCTCATTAAAACACTTAATACTGACCCACGAATTGGTCGAGCATAAAAAGGCAGCTAACTCAAATAGGATGTCTACACACAACAGAGCAAAGAACCAATTTTACATTTTATCTTTAGTGACTTGGTTACTTTGTGTCCATTTCTTTAGTTTAATCTACAAAAAATAGAAAACAGCTTGACATTCATAAAATAGTGTTTTGTGATATAAAAACTATCTAGACCTCGTGAACGGCATCTGAAATTCTTGCCCTTAAGAAATTGTAAAAAGCTGAGACCTTACACACGACCTGCGAGATGCCTCCATTGGAGCTTTGATGAAGCCTCACCGGAGAGGTTGAGATACGCTAAATTACACAAGAACTGCACTAAAAATCAGTGCAAGAAGTCTTGTGGGGAAGTGAATCCAAATTTGAAATGTTTGGTTCACATATGTAGCAAAAAGGTCTCGAGAGATCTGCAGCCATCTATACGCAGTAAAAGCACATCTGAATAGAAAAACACACAATGACATGATCAATCATGGATTAGCATGAAAGAGCTCAAAACTCAAGATTATTGAAGTAGTAAGGGGTCATCTTGAAGGCAGTCAACATCCAAAGGAGAGCTCTAAATGTCTTGAAGAAATTTTCCCAAAAACTAGTAAAGAAATTACAGGAAAGCTTAAATTAAAGAGGCGGTGCTGAAGAACAAAGGTCATACCAAATATTGACTTTCAAGCTAGAGTTGAACCAGTTGTTGCCTTATATACTGTATTCCCATGTATGTTTGCACATGTTTCAATAAATCGCTACATGTATTTCCCATTTTGCTAACAATGCACAAAGAACTCAGAGGCGGCTTAAGACTTTTGCACGACAGTGTCCATGTTACAAAATGTCTGTTTCCTGATTTTAGTTCCTCTGTTAGTTCAAGTTCAAGGCATGAGAGAAACTTCAACGGAAAAATGAAATTCCAAGTTCAAAAAGATTTCAGACGCCACAGTAATGAGATGCATGTCAAAAGATTTGACCACATAATTACTTCATTGTATAGTTGCTACCATCACATTAAAAGCATTTCTAAAGGACTGTAACATTTCCTATTTTCAACATCTGATAAGTTTCTTTGTACTGTTCAACTAATATGTAGAGATATAACCCTGAGATGAGGCTTTTTTCTCTTCAAAAATTATTCTACCCAGAAGATAGCACATGATGTTTTCTCCGTTTTTCAGTTAATGAAGCTGATTATCTTTGTGGCTTAATTACAGCCCACAAAAAAGAATAATTTCACTACGCTTTCTTTGCTTTCTTTATTGTGTGATGCTTCTCATCATTACTGTAGTCTGCAGACTTGCTGCATTAGTAAAGTTTGCATAAGTAAAGTCTGGATGTTTCATATATAGAGAGAATGGATGGCTGTATATTTTTAAATAATGTGCTTTTTCTATGATAGTAAGTTATTATGTGCTTGATCCATAAAGCTAACAGCTCAGATGCTAAGGTTGTGCTTTATTTAGCATTATGTTAGAATATGTAGTAGAATGTGTCACCGTGATGACTAAACCTGTGTTAGCACAGACGGGAGTGATGCTTTTCCCACAGTTAAAAAGAAGATCTTTGAAGTGAATTTCAAACCGTCTTGCTGCTGATGAAATGTGGAGTCACTCATAAAACTTTTATGCCAGGCAAAATAAAGAGTAATGATCTATGTTAACTTTTGTGTTATATTTACAATGTATAGAGTCAATGCTTTCGTTCAATAAGGAAGATTTTATTAATTCTACCATTCCTTTGTGGTTTGGTCTGTGAGTTTATTCTTTACGCCTCTCATGCTCTTAATGCAGTTACTCAGGTCCGGTAATGTTCTTGGCCACCTTCTATGAGCCAATCAGCCTCAGTACTGCTCTGTCAGTCTGCCTTTCAGACTCTCATTTGTGCGACCCACCTTCACCACACCTCCAGCTCATTTCGTTTCCTCAGAGAGCCTCACCCAAGTCTCCACTGACTTCTCCACCACCAGCAACAAGCATCTAGACTCCAAAGGGCCATTTCCCCAAGGTGATCTCATCTTGATGAAATGAAATGAAGGTGTCTTACTTCAAATTAAAAACCCGACATTACTTTCTAAAGACTTTAACTCATTAAAAAGCCGACATAGCATGTCATTAGATCCTTAAATTCTGAAAATATTCAGTTTGAGTTGACTTGATTTTTATAAGCTACTGTATAGGCTGTAATCACAGGAATTCTTGATTTTCTATGTTAATAACTAATTTAAAGCTTTCAAAGTGTATATATTGCATCTAATAAACTTAGTATCCTTTCATTATTTGGGCCGATGTCAGGTTTTGGATTTTAACACAACATTGAAGCATGGTAAAAAAGTGCATTTTGCTTATTGTGTGTCATTATTATATTAATTCTATTATGTGATTGACCGTATCCGGCAAGGGTCGGCCTCTCCAGACCAGCATCGTGTTACACAGTAGTGGTCATTGGGATTTAAGAGACCTGCCTTCTCACTTTTCCCAGCAGACCAGCGCTACCCGCCTCCACTTGCTTGCCATAGTCACGTATTCCTTTTTAATACCACAAACCGCTTCCCATTACAGGGTTGATAAAGCTGCACAACTGTTCCTTGCAGTAGCCCCTCAAGAGTGTGTGTGTACATGTGTGCGTGTGTGTGAAGTGTTTTTTATCCATTAATGCTTAATATCATTGGCAGAGGGCACGTTTCTATTTCATCTCTCACAGCGTTTAAGTGTTGAATCATCTGTGATTAAAGTGTCGAAATGACTACATCATCATGTTCCTCACGCTGCCCATGTGCATCTCGACTCAAACAGCCACTTCAGTGATATTAAGGCAGGTATGCACGCAACATTAAAACTCCATGAGCCGCTGTTACACGCCAACGTAAACGTGGCCTCTTGCCCATTCGAGTCTGTGCGCAACATCGTGCATTTTGACGCGTACGCGCATCTGAATGTGGCAGCATATTTACAGCTGTCCCGTTTTAAGTAGAACAACAGGGCTTTTTGATATTCCTGCCATGGATTGTAATACTGTCAGGCTAAGGGTTTTGTGCATTCAAGTGAAGAGAATTAGACAGGTAGAAAACTGGAAGGAAGGAAATGACATGCAACACACACATACGCACACGTGTAGCTTTTCATGTACTCACAAACACAATCAGTCTCACACACACACACACAAATGCGCAGACACCCTTTCCTTGTTTCAGTGATTCGTTGGCTGGCATTTCCTGGGGTTGCTCTCTCTGCATGAGCTTTTCACACATCCTCCCTCTTTGGCTGTGAGTAACACTGATCTGATGGGCAGAAAGAAAGACAGACAGACAGAGCGAGAGAGAGAGAGAGAGAGAGAGCAATCAGGCAGATACTTGGTCAGATGCAGCCAAGCAAAGAGTGGTAGTCAGACAACGAGACAGACTGCGCGGGAGTGGTGCCAGGACCTGAATTTTTATTTTACCCCGAACCAGCCGTCTTCATTCAAACATCAAACCAGGATCAATCGAGCTCCAGTGAAAGAAAGGCCAAGGTCAAGTGAAGAAAGCCAGTGTTCTTTAATGCGTGTGCCTTGTTAGCTGTATTTTTTTGATCCTCAGAGCTGGGAATGATCTCTAACGTGTCAGTTTCTTCTAGTTAGAATTCAATTAAAGAGAAATTTCACGGCAGCAAAAACCTTGATTTCTGGCACAACTCCAGTGGTTTCCACTGGTTTAACTTCCACTCCTGCAGAGAAATATAGCAACTGTGGCAACAGGTGCAGTATACCACGTCTCCAACCACACCCAGATACACCAGATACACTCAAAAAATACTTTTGAGTAAAATGCAGCTGAATCTGAAATCTGCTTGGTATAAAGTGAGGGCAGCACTGTTGCCTCATAGCAAGAAGGTCCTTGGTTCAAATCCACCATCTGTAGCTGCTATTGTTCTCCTCATGTCTGCATTCGGCTAATCCAACTTCCTCCCACAGGCCACAGACATGGAGTTAGTGGGGTTAGGTCAACTGATGATTCTAAATTGCCTATAGGTTTGAATGTAAGTGTGTGTGTCTCTGTGTTAGCCCTGCGACAGACTGGTGACCTGTCCAGGGTGTACCAACCTATGGCAGTTGAGATAGTCTCCAGTCCCCCCAGTTTGACCCTGAATTGGATAAGCAGAAGAAAATGGAAGCATAAACTGAATATATACCAATCAAGTAAATTTCACTGACCAGATTCCATTTAAATTAATTTTTCTTTGTATTTTTGTATCAAAATTACATGCAAAATTGAAATAAAATTACTTAAAATCATTGTTTTTCAGCAAAAAAGTACTTTTTCAGAGCTCATGTAACTCAAAATCCTGAAATTCTGACCTGAACAAAATAGTTTTAGGATAATTAGACTTTAGGGTGAGAAGTTCGGCCATCCGGGAGGGGCTCAGAGTAGAGCAGCTGCTGCTCCACATCGAAAGGAGCCAGCTGAGGTGGTTCGGGCATCTGACAAGGATGCCCCCTGGGCGCCTCCTGGGTGAGGTGTTCCAGGCATGTCCCACCGGGAAGAGGCCCCGGGGCAGACCCAGGACACGCTGGAGAGATTATATCTCTCGGCTGGCCTGGGAACGCCTTGGTATTCCCCTGGATAAGCTGGAGGAGGTGGCTGGGGAGAGGGAGGTCTGGGCCTCTTTGCTTAGGCTGCTGCCCCCGCAACCCGGCCTCGGATAAAGCAGATGAAGATGGATGGATAATTAGACTTGATCCAAACGCGGCTGAAACAAACAAACCCTAAAGGAGGGAGAAAATGAGCAGTGGCAGCACCATGATACTCTACAACTTAACAAGCAGCATCTGTCGCGGCACGGTGTCAAAACATGTAATTTTTTTCTCCTGCACTTAACAGTTCGCACGCCTTGTTTCAAAAGACAGATTACACTGAGTATGAGACAATACAATGCTTTGTTCCACTTGGCTTACTGCCACACTGATATGAGTCCCGGTGCAGTATAATGAGATACTACCTGATCCAGTCAAATCACAGCCACTAGTATCTGAACAAATGTGAAGATCTGAGACTGCAGTGAAGTATTCATCTTAAAATTAATATATATAAAACCATCATCTGTGCGTTTTGGTGATGCATTTCCAGATTTGCAAGGCACAAAACTGCTAACTGGTTATTAAAACAGTGAAACCCACTGGCGGGGACGCACACCTAATGTTCATGCACAAGAGTGGTGTACAAACAATCATCAGAACCTGATCATCAAAGCGCTGCTCCCCAGCCACATCATCATCATCATCATCATCCTTATTATTATTATTATGAAGCATGCAGCGGGTGTCCGCACAGGCTGCTGCTGCAAGACACACATTCAGACTGAAAAAAAGAAAAAAAAAGAATTCAATATTTGATGAACATTAAAGAGAGGGGGGAAAAATGCTAAGTGATTTTCAAAGACTGGGCTGAGACTTCGGTGGATAGCAGTAAGATTAAAAGATTACTCTGGAGAAAGTGAGAGCGAAAGATAATTGAAATGGCGTGCTGCCAACGACATCCCAAGTCTGTGGTATGTAAGGCAGGCTGATGAGGAACGACGTAGCCCGCAGATTGTTGTTGCTGACGGAAGAATACACAGATACAGTATATCCACTGAACAATAGGGAAAGTTGCCTGTAAGATTTGGATCCATTGTTCAAAACGTGAATAATCAAATATCCCGAGACTGTTTAGACGTATTGAAACAAACAAAAACACCTCAACTGAAACAAAGCGGGGGGCATTCATAAATGACACACACACATATACGCACACATTCTCACATGTAAGCTGGCGTGCACTCACGAGAACAGACGGACACAGACACACACACATATATATACACAGGCAGTCTGAGACATCCACAGCATCCTCTATGTGCCGGGCTCTCCCTCCAGGGTGAGTTAGTGGTGATTTTAAGTGCCGACATCAAAGAGGCCTGTATGGGTGTATAAATAGGCCTTAGGGCTGGAAAAGTTTTAGTTGTCATGAGTTTGATACCCAGTCGGTTAGACAAGGTCATGCATTGACTCAGTGACTTCTCACTAACCCCTCTCTCTCTCTCTCTCTCTCACACACACACACACACACGCATGTAAAAACACACACACAGAAAAGTACATAAATACACACAGGCCGGCAAAACAACCTGCGCTCAGGCTTCCAAACACTGTACAGCTTGTGCAAATAAGCACATGCATCCAAACACATTTTAATATATTCACACACGCAAACAGACACAGACTTGGCTTGGAATACAAATAGGAAGCAGAGGTTATGACATTTCCCAAATAGCCACAATATTACTGCCAAACAAAAAAAAGTATTATATTTTCTTTGTCAGCGTGTCAGGCGCAGAGGTCCAGCTGTGCGGTGGGTAGCAGGTGACTGGTCCTGATACATCTTAGGGTTGGCCGAGGAGGTAAAATGAGGAGTGGGCAATGCATCGAGAGAGGCAGAGTTTGAAGTGCCACACGTGGTACTTCAATCACATTCAGTGATTGAGCCAGTCTCTCACACTGTGCGTCATCATTCCAGCTCTGGGTTTCTATAACACACCCTGACATAGCTGTGTTCCACAGTATTTTCTCTCTCTCTCTCCCTGCAAGTCACACTAAATCCCTGTGCTTGCAGTGTCTTGTACCGCGTGGCGGCCGTGGCGGCAGCATGTGCAGGAAAACAAAGCCGCGTTAATTAATGTTGCTCTAATGTTAAATAAAGTGAAGGCATGTGACGAGAGAGAGGGTCTCCTGTTAGTGAATGCCAGCTACGTTTCTGAGGAGTTTGGTTTGGTTTGAAAGCACACACAGCAAATACCTCTCAGTAAGCAAGCAAGCTGTGATTATCCCACTGGTGCAGAAAATCTATAATTCTATATCAAATCTATATATTTTTGTTATTCCTAGAATCACCAATTAACCTAACTAGACATACAGCACATCAATATACAGAAAAACAGCAATTGTTCTCCCTAAATATTCACTTAATTGAATATTCTTTTAACATCATTGGACAGAACTATCCAGTGGCTTATCAATCAGCTATTTAACTTCATTCAGGGTAATCACAGGGTTAATACAGGCAGACAAGCATTCACGCTTGTCACATGTCATTAATGACCAATTAACAGTTAATAGACAGGAGGTATATATTTACTTACTACAATCTGCAAGTGCTGACAAGTGCCCTCAAACCAATCTCCTGTCAGCTTTGTTAGACTCAAAGTGCTGGCTGCTGCCATATTGCATATTTATAGATATACAGTATGTACAGCGTTTCTTCTTCACTCACTACTTTTCTCTCTGTATGTTTTTTATACACCACTCTGCATTAATCATTAGTTATTATTATTAAACTCTGGTTCTCATCCACAGTGTGTGTTTTTGTCCTGCCTCCCTCCATTCACCCTCAACGGGCCACCGCAGATGGCCCCGCCCCTCCCTGAGTCTGCTTCTGCTGGAGGTTTCTTCCTGTTAAGAGGGAGTTTTTCCTCCCCACTGTTGCCAAGTGCTTGCTTGTAGGGGGTCACCTGATTGTTGGGGTTTTTGAGACAACTGCTGTTGTGATTTGGCGCTACATAAATAAATCTGAATTAAACTGAATTGATTTTGGATTTATCCTGGGTCACTAATATTACACTATAATGGGGTTTTGATTTGCTGTTTACCTATTTGTCAACCGAAAACCAAATGAGTGGACAAATCCTAGATCCTTATGATGTGCCATTAAGTGCTATTAATAAGTCTAATGTAAGTATATCAATAAGCATAATAAGAAATGTTACTTTACTTCTTTGGTTTTGTTCTGAAAAGGCATATACAGGAAGCACATATAATGGTTCAATCAATACGATGAATAAAATCCTGCACATACAGAATACAGGAGCATCAGTTAATGTTTACACCAGAACAGGAGGCGAGCTGCTGTCTCAATGACTCGTTGGTGCCAGAGTGGCTGCTCTGAGTACTTCTGGGAATTTCACCAGAACATTCTCTGCAATCCACACAGGTCAGTGGAAAAAAAAACAAATGCTCCTGTGGGAGTGTGCATTGTAGAGAGAGAGGTCAGATGAGTACTATTACTGTGAGCATCTTATAAACCAAAACCCTTCTCAACTCGAGGCAGACGGGCTACATCAGCAGAAGACCACGGCAGCCGAGAACATACATCTGAGGCTACAGATGTGCCGGCTCAGAGCAGACATCACCAGTTTGAATCCATCCACCGACCGGCCTTGCGTGTGCGTGTGTCAGTAGTCCAGGCTATGAGTTTGGTGGTGTAATGGTGTTGGGTGAATGCATGGTCTTAGTGGCACAGCCTATCAGAGTGGCCTCTGCATGACCATGATTAAGCCGTCTCCTAATGGGCGCTTCCAGCATGCTGACACACCAAGTCTCAAATCAAAAGTCATCTCAAATTGATTTCATGACACGACATTGACTTCCCTGGGCTTCGGAGGCCTCCCCATTCACCAGATCTTAATCCAGTAGAACACCTTTGGGATGTTGCAGATGAGTGCAGAACAGGAGATTTGCAGCATGAATGTGCCGCTCGTGAATCTGCGGAAATAGTGTGAAATCATGTCAGCATGCACCAAACTCAGAGGAATACTTCCTTCAGTTGGTGGAACCATGTCAAAAATAGCTGCTGCTGCTTTTGAGCACTAATAGCGGTGATATTTATGCATTACATGCAGCTCTAAATGAAATGATCAGCATGCGTTTAAATGCGTTGAAAGTATCTATCTATCTATCTATCTATCTATCTATCTATCTATCTATCTATCTATCTATTGTGGGCAAAACAGAATCACAGTTACACCCAAGTCACACAGATGGAGGGCAAGATTAAAGGAAAGTCCAAACTCTAAGTTTTTTTTAAGTGAGTGATCACATGTAATAATGAAAGAAAACATTCCCATCTCGATAGGAGTGGTCTCTTCCCAGATAATAGGGCTTCCATCCATAAGGCACAAGGGATCAGTAAATGGTTAGACGCAATAACATGAGGTAAATGCGCACAGGCCCTATGGAAGATTTCAAACCAGTGCATCAGACAGCATTTTCCACCACTATCATCAGAACACCAGAAACATTTGTAATATCATGTGGGATATTCCGCCTGTCCAGTAGATTTCCAGAGACTTGGAATCAGTGCTAAACCAGACTGGACCTGTGCAGGCAGCAATTGGTGGCCCAGCACTTCACATGGACACTAAATGCTTTTTTACCTGTTCGTATCTTGGAGTTTGTTTTGTAAAATGAGACTATTAACGATAATAATGTTGAATTAAAAACCTTATTCTACTTTAAGCAAAAAACAAGCATGTGCCACTAAGTGCAGGCAGGAAGACTTCCCACATAACAAGCCGTGTTCTGGTGCAGGTGTCCATTCATTTACCGGCTGCTGCTGCAAAAGCAGAGGCTGAATACACGGTGGGGAAATTAAGAGTCTAAAGCTGACTACTTTATCCAAGGGAAATGACTGGGATTTGTGACCACTGCCGCGGAGAATGCCAATCAACTGTGAAAGCTTTTGCTAACACGAGCTCGTGGCTTGACCAATTACAGTGAAATTTAATGGGTTTAGCGTCAGTGTCCGTGTTTTGGCCACAACAGCGGAGGAAACAGGTCCTCCAGGGGCGAAAAAAGTTTGAAACCAATTAAATGAGGGAATTATCCTTCTTCCTCCTCTTTCCTCTCTCCCTGATGTAATGTCTCCTTGCAGACTTTGACCAGTAAGATTGAAAAAAAGAGTTCCCAGAAGCTTCTCAAGTCAGAAAAAAACAGAAATAGAAACGGCAAAAACACAGTGGGAGATAAAATGCAAAAGAGAAGACAAAAGCGAGGCTAGTGTGAGAATTAAACCAGGCGAGATGGAGATGGAAGAGCGTGATTTTTTCTAAAGATAAAGGCTGGCTGTTGTCCTGTTCACTTGTTCTATTTATTCACACCAATCTGTGGGAGATAGTCTAAGTAATGATAAAAGACAAAATGTAAATACTCTGAAAGACAAACACACATCCCAGGTACGATGTGATTAGAAAGTGAAATGGCACTGGCCTCCCCCCCTCCCTCCTCCTCCTAAATGCACCATGCAGTACAGAAACCAATTCTTTTCCTCTTTTACTGGCAAGGGATGTGACACAGAGTGATGGGGGGGGGGGGTTCCCCCAGAAATTTGTTCTTGGCAAGGTGGAAAGGTCTGTGAAACAGCATTTAGAGCATGGAAGACTGCAATTCTCCACTGAAAACAATACTAATGAACTTCTCTGAAGCAGCATTTAAACCATGTCAGAGTAAAACTTTGCTCTGCGAGAAACTTCAGTGAAACCTTTCAGAGCGTATTTTAGACCAGCGTCACGCTGCAAATTTCTCTTCTCTTCTCTTCTCTTCTCTTCTCTTCTCTTCTCTTCTCTTCCCGCAGGCTCATGACTGTACAAAGTGAACAGCAGGAGCCCCGGTGGCAGCAGCCCCCTCGTATCAGGGCCTGGGCATCACTACAGTGTGGCATCTATCCGCAGCTAGCAGAAGGGGAGATTACTCAGTGCTCACATCAAAGGAGGTTTGTCTAACTTGGGTCTGGCGTTGTGCTGGTAGAGCAAGTCCTTGGAGCAGCCGTGCCGTTCTTATCTCTCCCCCACAGACTCTTTCTGTTTTTCTGCAGCAACACAACTGGCTCCCGGTAACACTGACGCATGAATGCTTGGCTCTGCGTGGTCAAAATGTGCACACAGACAAACACCGGTTCACATTCTCTCGTATGAAAGCACACATACACAAAGGGCGCACACAGCATGGAAGCAGCTCTCTCTCTCTCTCTCTCTCTCTCTTTTCCCTGATATTAGTAGAATTTGTTCTGCTGAGCGAGCCTCTCTCTCTCCCTCCCTCCCTCCTCCTGCTCCTTGTCGAGAGCTGAACCTGGTTCAGTGAATATTTGAAATGGATTAAATGATTATCCCTGGACAGATGCTTGCAAAAAAGAACCCTCTGTGGTGGAATATTATGTTAAATATTTTAACCACTCCAGGTGTACTTTCAACCCGAAAGCACCAGCAAAGTGAAAATCGCTGAAACGTATAAACAAACTGGCTTATGGCGTTTTACACACTAAACTCAGATGATCCTAATTTCTGGATGAAAGGCAACTAGAAAAATCAACAGTTTGAAAAATGGACTTGAGAGGGTTCTCATACCACCAGCATGTAGCTTAACACAAAGAGCATTGCCATGTCATACCAGCAGGTCCTTCATTAAGAGATTCACCTATATAGCTTTTATGTAAGGCATAGACTGCATATAAATGATGGATACAGCGACCACGACATCACCCACCAGTTTGTAATCTCCTGTTTTGAGACCTCGTGGCATCCACGGACTGTGCAGGTGTCAGTCAAAGTGGCCGTACCACAGCATTACTTAACTGTAAGTGAAGGTGGATGAGTTTAAATACTTGGAGTCAACCACCCAAAGCAGGAGAGTGCACAGGAGAAGTGAAGAAGAGAGTGGAGGCAGGGTGTCAGGGGTATTTTGTGACAGAAGGATTGCAGGGAGAGGGAAGTGAAAGGGAAGGTTTATAACCTGCTATGATGGATAGGTTGGAGAGGGTGGCACTAACTGAAAAGACAGGAGGCCAGACTGGAGATGGCAAGGTGGAAGATGATAAGATTTTTGTTGGGAGCGACCAGAAGGGACAGGATTAGAAATGAGAACATCAGAGGGACAGCTCAGGTTGAGCTCAGGTCAACCCTAAGTCAGAAAGGTGAGGCTGGGATAGTTTGGACATGTGCAGAGGGGGATAGTGGATATAATGGACAAAGGATGAAGAATATGGAGGAAAAGAGGAAGACCACAGAGGGGTTTCACATATGCAGTGAAGGAGGGCATGCAGAGGGTTGGTGTGACAGAAAAGGATTCAACGAGCAGAGTGAGATGGAAGACAGGAGATCCATTGTGGCAACTGCTAAAGGGAAGAAGCAATGTGTCAGTTGTAAAAGTTGAGGAAATTATCTACAGAGAACCAAAGGATTTATTTATTTATTTTGGCAAAAGGCTGTAAACACGTGTATTCCAGATGAAAGGTTGGGCATTTTGACCTATTCTGAGTGATTCGGGTTCGGAGCCAGCCTCGAGTAGCCATTTGAGGGCCTGCTTTTGCCCTTTCTGTCTTGACATCATTTTTAACCCCTGAGGTCACCACCTGGTCAAATCCACAGCTAGACTGTTTTTCCTTGTTGCTGCCTTTTATGCTAAGCTAACAGCATCTTAGCTTTACTTAGATTTACAGCCTTGCCAGAGGGCAAATGTGAGTATTTCCCAGTTGTATAAAACTAATGCTTTGGAATTCTTTATTCATCAGTGTATGCAAAAAAAACAACCTTTGCTTTGTAAAATCTATGATTAATTAAATGCAAGCATATGTGCGTGTGAGAGAGAACCAAGAGAGAACGAGATAGGCCACGCACGTGTGCTCTCCTGTATGCCAGTCTGTACCGAGCTGCAGTTACAGACATTAGTCATCGATGTTCTCATGAACAATGGAAGCAGCCGTACTTCTCCCAAAAAATGTGAAACCCCCCCACAACCACCACCCTTCTACACACAAACGCACACTCTCTACGAGGGCCTTACCTTCTGTTTATTACTTAAAAAGGAACATTATGTACTCCCATTTATTTAAAAAAGAAAATCTGATTTCTTTTGTAAACATGACACTAGTTTATAAAATCTAAAACAATTAGACTATGGTTACTTATTTACCACAACAAAGTAAGTTGAGTAGGATTAAGGGCAGCTGGGTTCCTCAGGAAAAAAGAATGAAGATAGGAAAACACAAATATCAGAGTTATGAGGCTCTAAGACAACATCAACATCAAATGCTAAAGTAATTAACTTGATATCAGTGAATCATTAACCCAGTTCTGCCTGGTGGACCAATAGATTTCTCAACCCGCATCTTACCAGATCCACAGTGACCCCTACTGGTGAGATAATAATATTACAGTCCAACTCAGCGACCCAGTCTTGAAGGCATTGCACGCTCTCTTTGGTGTTCATTGTCATTTAATGAGGTATCTATTGCACTAATTTAGTTTGCATGACATACACCTCTTGCACAGTATGGAAACAACTCCTGCAGAAACAATAAAATAACCCCCAGACTTAATATTGGAGCCACAGGAATAAGTATATTGAATGGCCGTTTTGACATAGGTTCTATTTGCCTTTGACGACTGCGTGTTCCAGGGGTTAAATAAATACCAGGAACATCCATTCACAAGTCAGCTCTCTGCCGTCAAATAAACTTTGTCCTTGGCGTCATTTCAGCTGTCCTGTTCGTCCTGTTTTGATTCCAAAAGTCAATGCCTCGACTGAAGGCAAACACAAGGGAACAAACTTCACTATAAAACTGCCCAGTCTTCTGGCTCCTGTCTAAAACCACCTGCCGTCATGGACAAATTACTACATCTAATATCACTATCTATTCACATCTTGTGTGTGTGTGGAGAGGGTGTCGTACTAATGCCAGTTGAACTTGCTCCCATCCCCTGTAACGACAAAGCGGTGGAGAAGCTGTCTCGCTTGGCCGTCACTTACATCAATGAGGATCGCAGCGAAGGATACAAGTTTGCCCTGAACCGCATCGCAAATGTTCATCTGCACGCTCAGGTTAGTACAAAGACCAGAGGAGGCTGTAAAACACGTTTGTTCATCCTAGACCAGGGTGGGAAGTGTTTATATGTAACAGCCATGACCAGATTCATGTCAGGGGAAGCCCATTTGATAAGATTTAAAACAACAAAAATCAGAAATGACCCTTTTCCAGGACTCGCTGTGGCTTCTAGATTCTCCAGTTGAGGACCCGCTGGGTTACATGAAAGCTGTGAAAAACAGCAGCAGTTTCATTAGGGAGCAGCAACGTAAGTACTAAAAACAACAAGAAACACTTTGGTGCGAATGGCCGCCATCAGTGCATGTCGCTTTTAATAAATGTAGCATTAAGATCAAAGTACATAATTTTATATCATAAAACGGGAAGCCATTCCTTTTTCACGCCTCGTGAAAAAAGGCCTCTAGGATTGAAGCGAGTGTTAATAAAGTCCAGGTCATTTCAGTCCAGCACTGCTGGGACAAACCTTGCACAACAGACTTTATGAACTTCATGCTGTCAGCTGCTGAAGGCTATAGTGGCCCGACTGTGGGATAGATCAGGTTTTAAGAGGCTCAGATCAACTTCATGACCTAAAAAGGCTGCTATTACTGTGGCGCAAAGTGTTGACAAATCATTATTGTACAAAGTGTTGTGTGGAATTACACAGAGCACCTCCTAAATGGTCCCTTATTGATATACTTAACAGAACAAATGATGCTACTTGGCAGGAGGACGTCTCATAAATTTGAGCCTCATAGCTTTGTTAATGCCTGCTCTCCTTTATCGCATGTGTTTATATTCTGAATTACAGGGCCCGGCAGGCAACGTGTATTACCTCGACCTGGAAGTCCTGGAGACCAAGTGTCACACAGGCAGCAAGAAACCATGGAAACGTTGTGACGTCAGGCCATTCATGGAAACGGTAGGATGTTCACACGTATACAAACAAGAGCACGTGTCCGCACGAGTAGGAGGCCCCTATATGCCTGAAGGCACTGTTTATAAGATATGTCCCACACTGTAACTGGACAATGTAAGAAAGTCACACTTAAACCATATACATGAAGGTATTTTTGAGTTTTTGGAAGTGTCAGGGCGTTCTTTCAGAAGTCACAGTCACTTTACCCATTTCCACTGGCAGATCTATTTTATTACTGTGACTTTTTTCAAAGCATAAATGTATTACTCTTCAGTAACTGGGCATTTGGAGGAAATCTTTCCCACAAAATGGAAAAATCTATTCTGTTAAAATAGATATTTATGGTTTACATATTTTACATATTTTACTTATGAAACTTCCATTATAAAAAAAACTATTGATTTAGTCCTGAAAGCAGCTCCTTTGACAAAAGGAAGGAACCATCAGCAAGACAATCATGGGCCACTTTATTAGGTACATCTGTTCAACTGCTCGTTAATGATTGTTGGTTTATTAATGGATTGTTGATAGCAGACAGGCTGGACTGGGCTCATCAGACTATGAGAGACACAATCATCTCTAGGGCTCAAAGAAACAACAACCAGTGAGTGGTGAAAATGTATTGCTGGCATCAGAGGTCAGAGGAGAACAGCCAGACAGCTTTCAAATGACAGCAAGGAAACAACCAAGATATGCAGAAAAGCATCTCTTACTGCACAACACAAACCTCTAAGCAGACGGGCTACAGCAGCAGAAGACCACACTGGGTGCCCTACTCGTGTCAGATAAGGCAGAAGAGTAGAAAAACTTGAACTTCCCTTAAGAGTCTGGATTTCTGCTATGACATTTGGATGTTAGGGTCAGAATGTGGTGTAAATGACATGAATGTATGCATCCATCCTAATTTTATATCAGCGGAAGTGGTGAAAGTGGTGTAACGCTGTGGGGGATCATTTCTTGGCACATTTTAACAAATAATAGTACCAAATAAATATTTAAACATCACAGTCTACCTGATTATTGTTGCCGAAAGTGTCCACAGTGTAACCATCTTCTAATAGCTGCTACCATCAGGATAAAGCATCATGTCACAAAGGTCATTTGGGATGTGGTGGAACAGCAGATTCGCATCATGAGTGTACAGCGGACAAATCTGCAGCAACTGCGTGATTCTGTCACGTAGCATGGACCAAAATGTCTGAGGAATATTTCCAGCAACCTTGTTGAATCTGTGCTATTAAGAATTAAGACAGCTCTGAAGGCAAAAAGTGGTCCAAACCAGTACTAGCAGCATAGTGTACCTAACAAAGTGGCTGGTGAATGTCGGTCCTCTAAAACTTACAAACACAACCTTTTTTTTACGGCAATGGGAAATTCAAATGAGTTTATTTCTTTTCCGTATAGGTGAGCGACTTATAAGCCAAAAACAGCCCTTTGAAGAAGTAACACAAGCCAAAACACTCACACTGGTCTCACTGATAGAAGAGTACATTCAAAGTTTTTTTGTCTTGCATCTGTTTGAACACATTGTGCCAAGTCTTTGTAGTGAAGTGGTTGATATTGGGCCAATCACGAAATCTGTCTGTTTTATCTTTTTTTTTTTTTTTTTAAAGCAAATCTCTGGCAACTGCAACACCACCATCCTGCACACACCAGAGGGCTACTCCTACTTATACAGCTACGACTGTGCTCTCGTGCCAGGTAACGTTAGCAGGTTCCTAACCACTAACTGCTCACATACACAGAAGGTCGCATGCATACAGTGCTGTGCAACATGAGTCGCAACATAACATCTATTATTAGATACCCACTGTTTATCGATATCTTTAAATAATGTGTAGCATCAGAGATCATGCAGCCGGCATGTGCTGCTTTGGATACCACATCAAGCTGGAGATTTAAGGTAAAGAAAATATTGAATTAAAACAAAGAAATTGTAAATATCCAGTAGGGAAAAATTCTCATAAGAAAGAACAGCAAAGACCTGAGGAGAGAAAAGTATCGACGTTTCACTGTGAGTATCTCAATTTGTTACGTGCAGGTGTAACTAATAACATTAATGATGGCCCAGTCTAATGGAGCTGAGTCCTAATTAATTATCAATTAGTCACACTAGTGAATTTCCCACTATGACAAATCAAAAGGTTGAGCGTGAAAATTATGATTTCGCCCCGATCTCAATCGATTTCCCTTCTCTCTCACTGCCACAGCGTTTGGTTTGGTGCTACTTTGGAGACATCAGCAAAAGCAGGTTACACCTCACTGTCATGAAAAGAGATGTAGATGTCCGATTTAAGTGCATTTGGACAGCAAAAAGTTGTGTATCCGTTCAAAATGACATGACTTTTTTTCCTTTTCTGCTTTCACTGTAAATTTAGTGCCACTGCTTTATCCAGTCTCTATCATCTGTTTGCTCATGTAATTTAATACAGACGTTTACTTATTCATTCTTATTCAGTTCTCTGGTTTCTGCAGATTCTCCAGAGAAACTCCAGCAGATCTGCCCAACATGCCCCCTCCTGCTCTCCGTAGACAGCCCCGAGGCCATGACTGCTGCTCGGGTCACTCTGGTATCCTATAAAAGGACGTCCACTATGGCTGCAGGGCTCGGGGTGAAAAAAATTACCAGAGCTGCTGTACAGGTATCGCTAGATATACTGTTATTAACTTTGATGGGGGGAAAGAAAGCTGCGGGGCTAATTTTATTGCTTGACAGTGCGTCAAACATTATGTTTATGGGGGGAAATCACACTTAAGGAAATTCTCTGGGTATACATATGCAGAAGGTACAGTGCACCTTTGAGCTTCTGTGTTCCAGATAAGAACCATTATTGCACAAGCATCACCATCACGCAATAGTTATAGACGAGTCTGGCAAGGTTGCAAAGGATCACTGAAGGCACTTTCCTCCATGGCCCAGCTTTTGTTTGGGGAGCAAATGAGAAAAACTGAATAGTTTGCTTGGGGACCAAAGCTAAGTACACAGCTTCAGGATGGAAAAACCAACATGATAGCTGCCGCAATAAAAAACCCTGCCATCTCTATTTGTGCCTGTGCTTGTGTTTGTTTTTGCAGTTTGCTCCTCTCTTCCTATATTATTTTTATATTTCAGTCTGTGCCAGTAAAAGCCACCTTTGTGGAATACACAGTGCAAGAATGCCCCGAGGGAGTGACAGAAAGAGGCACCTGCCAGCGACTGACACTCGACTCGGACACAGAGGTACTCGTATAGAAGTTACTCGAAAAAAATGACACATTCACACACCAATTTAGATACACTCGTACAATGTGCTTTAATTTATTGTTTTTTAGGATTCCTGTATTGTTTAGTCATGCCACTTTTGGAGATTATTTATTTTTAGGTCCTTAGTGTCCCAGCTAAGCAGATTTTGTGGCCTCCTTGTGTATGTAAACAAGAAGGACAAAAGCATTTCCAAGGTCAACAAAAATTGAACATTACAAACTTCACAAAGGTAAAATTCATGGAAGAGCTGTATAAATTCTAGATCTATTTACGTGGCCGCTAAGTGTATATTAATGATGAATTAGCACTCAGACATAGTCAAGCAGCGCTGTCTGAAACAGCACTTAATTACAAATCAATTCATTGATCACCATTGTGTGTGTGACATCTGGATAATTTCATGGATAATTTACTAGCTGACATGACTACTTTGGTTACGTTTAAAATGTGACGTCACTTAATGGTTTAGGCTCATTCAGACATGAATAGTGGTGGTGGGGTGCAGGTGGCTTGCGAAGCGGCTTGCAGATGCACAACAATTATTTGCAGGGTAAAGCAGGCTTTGATATCAGCTTCTAGTAAAAACATCAGCTGAGCTGCAGGGACTGTTGCTGAGCTTAACTTCATTTTCTGCCTGAACTAATGCTAATGAGAAGGAATGTACATTTTATTTTAATTATTTTAACCCACCCTGTGTCATACTCTTACTTTTTAATAGTCTCCCAGTATGTCACAGAAATACATTACCAAATGTCTCACACTCTTCTCTCAGACTGCAGGTTTCTGCACAGGATCTGTACATGGAGACACGAATACTGATCCTGATGTCCAGACGTCCTGTGAGATGTTTAAAGTACAGGTATGGGAGGAAATTACGTAATATTTTTTAATATTGCGTTGCTAAGCCAAAGTGGCAGCTCATTTATGCAAAGATCCTATAAAATCACAACTATAAGAATCAGTATGATGAGGAGGAAAGGAATAGAAGTGACTGCATGTGGACTGCATGTTGAACATGTTTCTTATTCTCCCATGACAAGAAGAAGAACAGATTTAGATTTATAGAAAAGCCAACATTCAGTGTGCACGCAAGATTTGACCTAAAAACCTGTTCTGATTGTTCTCTATCAAAAACTGTGAACGTCCTACATGCAGGAAAATCACAGCGGAGGTGTAACAATGATAGCAGCTGAATTATCCGCAACCCAAAAGTGAACAGAAAATTGAAATGCATTAATAGAAGAATGTCAGTAACTGAGAAAAAAAAGCAAAAACTACTGGAAAAGTGTAGCATTTAGTGTCAGTTCACACTGTGGGACTGTGAGTTGGGAGTGTAACAACCCACTGCTTGACCTTGACTTGATGAATGTTTCATGTTCTCTGTTTTCTTTCAGGGTTTTTTTTTTTTTTTTTACTAAAGTAACCTTTAGAGTGAACATTTAACTCTCTGAATGGAAGCCAGTGGTCATATAATTATTCTGTCATATCTTACAAGTTGGTGGTTTTGTGTGTGTGTGTTTAATCCTATGTGTGAGATTTCAAATTGTATGCTCCTGCGCTGTAATTATGTTGTCTTCTCAGTTCTTTTTAGAGCGTGTGGTTTGTAAAGTAGTTTTACAGTATTGAGTAAAATTCATTCGTGCAGCCAGAAGAGTTCTCATTTGGTGTGGTGTTGTCTGCGTCTCTTCAGAATGTGGATGTCCTCCGGCCGGTGCAGCCACAGGGTCACGACCTCCCAGAAAACCCAGCAATCCCGACGTTCCCACCTGTGATTGGCGGCCCAGGAAACGATCCGCAGCCTGTTCCCTCTGACCCTCCCTTTCCCACTGCCGTTCACCCTGTACCCGTTGACCCCTCTGTGGCTGTTAACCCAGCTGTCCCTCTTAGCTCTTCTTCCAGTGAGTCTGCTGAAGGTCTACTCACTGAGGCTTCTGACTCATCCTCCGAGGAAATCGGAGGCCCTGCGGCTCTGCGTCCCCCTTTTAACTTCCGCTACCAGAGGCGTGACCGTGAAAAACGCCAGGCTTTGAACAACACCTCGCCCTCTCACCACCCTGTCTTCCTGTCTGATTTCCCCAGTGGGCCCTCTCCTTTCCGATCCTGTCCCGGTCCAGCTCGGTACACCACTGTTTAAGTGTTGCTGCTCTGTTCAGGAGTCTATTTTTCCATTTCTGATTTATCCAGCGAGAGCCTACGCTGATAAACTGTTCCACTTTCTGTTGCTGGAAGCATAAAAATAATTTGTGCTAATAAGAGGAAACCTATCTCTTTTCACTGGCCCTGAAATGACCTCTAATACTGCTGCACTGTTAACTGCTTCTAATGCAGCAAAATAGCTTCAGATGTTATTACAAATTTCAATAAAACTTGTTTTGAAACCCTCATCAGAATCTTCAAATTCTTACACTCATAGTCTGACAATGCCTACACTTATTTGGTAGTACATACAATTTTGATTGAAGAGCTGAATTTGTCAATAAAAGTCTTAATGGAACTAATCTTAACCAGTTTAATAAATAATTGAATGTTTTGAGTGAAACAACATGGATCAGAAAGCTGATAACTTTCATGCGCTTTTCTAATTCAGATATCCTTGCAAAATGCAGCCCCTGTGTTACAAGCATGTTTCATTGATTCTTTGATAATTCTCACATTTTTTACAAAATGAAGAACTATAGAAGGAAATGGGTGTTTTAAAAAAAGTAATGAGAAAATAACCAGCTGCAGCTGCAAAATCTTTAGCTGCCGTGCTGCAGCTGCATTTATATTCCTACAATTTCTATCAAGCCCATCCCTGCTGAAATTAGGCATCAAAGGGCTAACATAAAGACGCAGACAACCATTCAAGTACACGCCAATTTAGAATGCAATGCACATGTTTCTGGACTGAGTAGGGAAGCCACAAAAACTGGTGAGAACCCACATAGACACATTTAGAACACACAAACTGCACAGAAAGGCTCCAACCGACTACAGGAACCTTTTTGCTGTGTGCTGTGCTAACAGCTGCACAGCTACGTCAACTCACATCCAATTTTCTGTAATACAGGGAGTGCAGAATTATTAGGCAAGTTGTATTTTTGAGGAGTAATGTTATTATTGAACAACAACCATGTTCCCAATGAACCCAAAAAACTCATTAATATCAAAGCTGAATGTTTTTGGAAGTAGTTTTTAGTTTGTTTTTAGTTTTAGCTATTTTAGGGGGATATCTGTGTGTGCAGGTGACTATTACTGTGCATAATTATTAGGCAACTTAACAAAAAACAAATATATACCCATTTCAATTATTTATTTTTACCAGTGAAACCAATATAACATCTCCACATTCACAAATATACATTTCCGACATTCAAAAACAAAACAAAAACAAATCAGCGACCAATATAGCCACCTTTCTTTGCAAGGACACTCAAAAGCCTGCCATCCATGGATTCTGTCAGTGTTTTGATCTGTTCCCCATCAACATTGCGTGCAGCAGCAACCACAGCCTCCCAGACACTGTTCAGAGAGGTGTACTGTTTTCCCTCCTTGTAAATCTCACATTTGATGATGGACCACAGGTTCTCAATGGGGTTCAGATCAGGTGAACAAGGTGGCCATGTCATTAGTTTTTCTTCTTTTATACCCTTTCTTGCCAGCCACGCTGTGGAGTACTTGGACGCGTGTGATGGAGCATTGTCCTGCATGAAAATCATGTTTTTCTTGAAGGATGCAGACTTCTTCCTGTACCACTGCTTGAAGAAGGTGTCTTCCAGAAACTGGCAGTAGGACTGGGAGTTGAGCTTGACTCCATCCTCAACCCGAAAAGGCCCCACAAGCTCATCTTTGATGATACCAGCCCAAACCAGTACTCCACCTCCACCTTGCTGGCGTCTGAGTCGGACTGGAGCTCTCTGCCCTTTACCAATCCAGCCACGGGCCAATCCATCTGGCCCATCAAGACTCACTCTCATTTCATCAGTCCATAAAACCTTAGAAAAACCAGTCTTGAGATATTTCTTGGCCCAGTCTTGACGTTTCAGCTTGTGTGTCTTGTTCAGTGGTGGTCGTCTTTCAGCCTTTCTTACCTTGGCCATGTCTCTGAGTATTGCACACCTTGTGCTTTTGGGCACTCCAGTGATGTTGCAGCTCTGAAATATGGCCAAACTGGTGGCAAGTGGCATCTTGGCAGCTGCACGCTTGACTTTTCTCAGTTCATAGGCAGTTATTTTGCGCCTTGGTTTTTCCACACGCTTCTTGCGACCCTGTTGACTATTTTGAATGAAACGCTTGATTGTTCGATGATCACGCTTCAGAAGCTTTGCAATTTTGAGACTGCTGCATCCCTCTGCAAAATATCTCACTATCTTTGACTTTTCTGAGCCTGTCAAGTCCTTCTTTTGACCCATTTTGCCAAAGGAAAGGACATTGCCTAATAATTATGCACACCTGATATAGGGTGTTGATGTCATTAGACCACACCCCTTCTCATTACAGAGATGCACATCACCTAATATGCTTAATTGGTAGTAGACTTTCGAGCCTATACAGCTTGGAGTAAGACAACATGCATGAAGAGGATGATGTGGACAAAATACTCATTTGCCTAATAATTCTGCACTCCCTGTACATTTCATATATAACGATAATGGACTGATTAATCACACTAGGTCATTTCATTTTACTGTTATCCTTCCCTCAAATGTTTTAAAGGTGACCTTTTATGCTTTCCCTTACTTCCTGTTAGACATTGATACACTATATGGACACCTTCAGGAGTTGCTTGAGCAAAGAAACTTACGTCATGAAGCTCCTGGCCCACAGTTTTTGTGCTGATGTTAATGGAAGTTTGGAACTGAGCAGTTACTGAATCAGCAGAGCACAGATGAGTTTTATGCACTATAGTCCTCAGCACTTGGGAACTCCACTGCGTAACTTTAGGTGGTCTGCCACTATGTGGCTGAGTTGCCTTGAGTATGCAGTGGTACCACATACAGTTTGTTGTGCAATATCTATGAAGGAAGAGATCGCACAAACTTGTAATGATGACATTTTATCACAGTACTATGTACCTCTTTAGAACAGCGGTGTCAGAGCTAAAGGCCCGAGGGCAAAGACTCCAATCTGCCCATTGGACGCCTTCGGAAAATGTGAAGGAGGGCATAAACTTGGACTTTTAACTGTTTTATCATTAGTTTTACAGCATTTCCTATTTCCATCGTTGCCATTTTTACTATTCCAAAGTAATTAAGTAATAGATAAACACTTAAATCAGAGAAAAGTTCATTTTTTTATTATCTACTGTAGAGATTTCCTCATTCGTTACAACAACATTTATTTGTTGTAGAACACTGACATAGACGTACTATTGAAACTGCACTTCTTTTTTGAGATATCTCCGGGATTACATGTTTGGTTTACACTGACAGAATGGAGTCCAGCCCACTTAATATCAAAGTGGGCTGTTAGGGCCCATGATGTAACAAGAGTTAGACATCCCTGCTTTACAATGACCCATTCTTTCACAAGCATATATAAAGGCAGGGTGCATAGCTGGCTGCTTGATTTTGCACACCTGTAGAAAATGATGCTGAAAACACCTGAATTTGAACATACTTTTGTCCATATAGCGTATGTAGATAGCAGTGAATGCTGAAATGAAATATGAAGATTCAATATTAAGTTACAGGTGAGCCCTGTTAGCCGAAAGCTCAGGGTTCAGTCCATTTAGTGCACTTTTTTGAGAGGGGATATCCTTAACACAGTCATTTCAGGTACACAGCTTAGGTTATAAGTGCCAAAAAGCACTGAAGTGAAAAGGAAAGTGCAAACATATCAGGAAAGCTTTAAAAGCTTGCAGCTAGCTAAAGTGGGCCTTTATCAACACAGCTACATGAGCTATTAAAAAGAGCAGGACAGCACAGAGGAGAGACGCAGCACAAATGTGAAAAGTCATCTCGTACCTGGCTGGAGTGTCACTCTGGAGAATCCTCAATCAGCAGCATCTCAGTGTTTTTTAAGGCCAGTGTGTCAGAAACTAGCTATTAGGAAAACCACACACACACACACACACACACACACACACACACACACACACACACACACAGAGCAATGTCGAGTCCAGACCAAAGACAAATTCAGAAACATATAAGCCAAGAAATGAAATATGACTAAGACAGAGCAAACCAGGTCAGGTCTCTGCAGTATGTCTTCATTTAAGAGACAGCAGAACATTATTTGAGCTTCATGCTTGACAGAGACGAAGATGAATGAAAAATGAAAAAAGCTAAAATAACCATTCGGAACACCATCCCCCCTGACATTAGCAAAATACCAGCAGGACTCATATGACAGCCATGTAAACAATTTCAGTGACTGACGACGTCAAGTTGTAAACGTCGTACAGAGGTTTAAGTGTCTGTGACTCCCTAAATGCATCAAAACATCACTGCCATTCTTGATAATGCATTCTTCTGAATTGCAGCAAACTGGAAGCACAAGTTACATTTTCTTTATTTTCCATATGGTTCTTAGCTTTCTGTGCTACGACAAATCCCTCAAAGCTACAAAAGAAGGAAGCTTAGGGTGTTAATGACCCTGTGATTCTCCCTGCCTTGTTCAAATTACACGAAAGCTTTCTGGGTACAACAGGACATCCCATGCGGTGACTGTGTGATTCACAAGTCTCAGACAGCTCTTCCTCTTTTTTTTTGTTGAAAAAAATTGCAACAGTTGTGAAAAAAAAAATCGTCAGTAAAGGCAGGGTATATGTGAGTAGTCCTGTGTGATGTAGTCATTTCATTACTTCAGTCTGACAACTATGTCTGGATAAAACAAAAAGAAACCAAAACTGAGCTCTTGGCCAGCTGCTGGGACAATCTAACCAGCAAATAGCTGTTTTAAATCATCAATTAAAAGTATTAATTGGCAGAATTAGTGAGCAAAAGTAGCTAAACTGTTTTGAGGCATTTATTTGGGCAGTTTAGAGAAGAAATGACACTTGGGAGAGACAGTGAATGACAACTAGAGGTGGCCGGGTCAGTCCAATGCTAGTACTGGTGTCAGATTGATAGTAGGAACGATATTTTGTTTCAGTCCTGAAACACTGAATTGTGTTAAATAAATTATTGTTTATAAATGAAAAAATATATACCTCATGCACATGTGCATTAGAAAAATGTCTGAATCTTTTTTGTGTTGACTGTCTGTCACCTCTATTTTATTTGCCCTATGGCACATTTAAACAACGGAAGTTGACCCAAAGAGGCAAGCACATTTACATTCCAGGTCTCCAACAGTTTCAAAAATATAGTAAAAGCTGAGAGGTGTGTTTTGATTGTGTAAAGTAGAAAGAAAAAAAAACTAAATAAAATCACAGTGATTTAGTGGTTTTTAAAATGGCTTCAGAATTTGCAAACTAATGATGATTCATCTCAAAAATCATGACACATTGCTCTCGCCGCTAAAAGCTGCCTTTACAGGTTAAAAATATCAGTATTGACAAAATTGGCCCTCTATTTACTTGGTCAGTAGGTAATTTTTTACGGCACTAAATTTGCAGTATTGCACAGCACTAAGGACAGCTAAATGCCTGGGTGAAGACTACGACTACAACCATCAGTAAGGGACATACCTTTATTTTGAAATCCTAAACGTTGCGTTGCGCGTTTGTCGTAATTCCCACTTAGTCAAAGTGATTTAAACAAACTGCTACACTTTGCCACCCTACTTTTAAATATTTTTACCGGACTACACAAGACATCTGCCGTAATTTGCTTGTTTTGAAAATGAGTCGCAAAGAATAGCGCCGTGCGGCAGGGGGCGGGAGAGACCTTCAAAGCTAGGCACGCTGTATTAATTGAGGCTATTCGCTAGTACGCGAATAGCCTCAACTGGTTTATTAACAATCCCTGACTTCCAACGACGGATAGTTGACAGTGGAGGTTTACAACCGCCCTTCTGCAAACGTCACCTCAAGAACTTTTTAACGACGTGATTGGTCAGGTTACAGCACCATTGCCAAATATTTCCCATGACACTTGAAGGCAGCAACCGTGGAATCCTAATTGGAGTCAGATTTTGAGCTCGAGGAGTGGCTTCGACTTGTGCTTCACGAGACACCAGAGTCATCTTCCTCCCAGATGGACGAGTGAGTAGTAACGCTACTGTAAACAACCCGGTGGAAAACAAAACAAACACTTTGGAAGATTTTTGACTTGACTATTTTCTTTACCGAGCTGGAGCCATGTTTGTGGTGTATTCGCGGACTTCACTTTGAGGTAGGTGAAAGAAACATCTGGGAAGTTTTGGTGTCGTTTGGTCGTGGTGGTTAATTTCTAGAAACAGTCGTTTACACATTTAAGGTAGCTTTAGTCTCTGTGAGACCTTCATACGTTTGGACTGTCACAATAGCTTCTATAACAAGTGACACCGTCTGCCGTTCAGTCAGACAGGGGGCATGTGAGGGCTTGCTCAGGTTTAACTGACTCATTTCCAGCTTTCTAATACAGAATTTCCTAAACATGACCAAGGCTGTGTCATGAGTTTAGGGAAGAAATGTAGCGTGAGCCAGTACACGGACCAAACAAATGG
The DNA here is from genome assembly GCF_057381915.1 of Diplotaxodon limnothrissa. NCBI lineage: Eukaryota > Metazoa > Chordata > Actinopteri > Cichliformes > Cichlidae > Diplotaxodon > Diplotaxodon limnothrissa. The sequence goes on along the minus strand of NC_140612.1, from coordinate 8,618,782 downwards.
TAGCTTTAGGTGTTAAATCGTAGCACAAAAAAACCCCCAACAACAACAAAAATAAGTTTTGTTTTTTAAGTAGTGTATTGCTACAGCTTTGGCTACATGGTGAAACCCACTCAACTAGTTTAACATAAACAGTAATTACAGGGCAGGCAGCAGTTATGATGTTGAAGCTCAGTTTGCTATTTAAATAGGCTGCGACCCATTTTCCCATGTAGGGCTGGGTTTAAGTCTCTAATGATGGTTTCTGGTGAGCTTTCTTCAGGGGAAAAAGAAAGAAAGAAGCTGTTAGCACTTCAGAGAGCATCACTTAATTGGAGAGAGATTGGCTGGGCGTATTTCTATGGAAATTATTTTTGGATGTCACTTTGAGCTCTCTTTTTTTTCTTTTTTCTTTTTCTTTTTCTTTTTTAATGCATGGGTGAGTAAGAGGCTTCCAAAGAGCAGCGGTGGGGTGGTGCTTTCGTTTGTAGTTGTCCACACTTTCTTTGCAAAATGCAGCAAAATTAGGAGGATTTGTTGTGTCAGCTTTTTTTGTATTATGGGAAATTAAAAGCAGTGGGCTGGGTTTTTTTTCTTCTTTTTTTAAGGATGTTTTAAAAAATATTTATCACTGGATCTTCAGCAGAGAGCTGTGGTTAAAGGCTATGGAGCTGCTGCAGGACTGCACATTGCTCTTATAATTCTTCAGAATTATAAAAATTCATATTTAAAGCAGCGTTTGACAAATGAGATCTAGATTTAGGCCAAACTGGGTGGAAAGTGAAAGAAAACTGGACTTATTTGGCTGCTCATTGTGATCAGTTTTGGTTTTACTTTGCCGCACTTCCTCCTGATTGTCATTTACTGTAATGGAACATTGCACATGTATAGTGCTTGATCTTGAATGTTTTCCAGTCAGCTGATTTTTTTTTTTTCTTCATTCTACTCTCAAGAAAATCTGATGGCTTTTTTTTCACCCCCTCTTCTTTTAAGCTTTAAAAAGTAAAATCTCAGTTTGACAGGTATTGCTAAAAGTGCGACGCAGAACCGACTTTTAAGTTTGCTCTCGATTGTTGGCAGACGTCATGGTCCCTGCATCGGAAACGACTTTCCCTTTGGGATCTGTGTGCACTGCAACACTGTCAAAACTTTAGAGCGCATGATGATGCTTTCACCCAAAAAAAGAGGGGGAAAAAGGAAAATGGTGCAGTCAGCTGGAGTGCCTTCTCTGAAAACAGTTCAGTCAGTGAATGAGGTCATAGGATAAATGGATCCATTCAGGCCAACAGGGAGGCAAACAAGCCTAGTACAGCTCAGTATGTGCAAAATAGGTCAAAAATCAAGAAAAAGAGCATCAACGGCAGCATGATCAGAAAGACAGGAGGTGTGAAACTAGTAGTTGGATTTCGAGTTTCTGTTTGGACACGGTCTTGGGAACTGGGCATGAGGAACATGAGCACTTTCTCATTGTTTTGAATGTGAAGGGATTTTTCTTGGCATACGATTGACACTGAGTAGGTGAACATCATTTTGAACGCAGTAGCGTGCCCATTGCATTGTGTGCACTGTTCATGACAAATCCCCAGTCATTTTTTAAGCATGAAAATCAAAGAGCATGCCACAGAGCAGTGGTACCCAATGCAAGCTCTTCCCCTTCGAGACTGTCTGTGTATTCTGTTTATTTACCACATATTGCAACTTGAGGAGAGATCGCTATTGCTTTGAAAAAGTACGTGAACTGACAGCTTCCACAGAACTCCTGGCAGCATGTGCAGCTATGAAAATAATTAAATTATAAAGCTCTGCTGATTCAATTGTCTCCCCATCTGTGTCTCGTCAAACACCCTTGATTGATTGTGTTAGTTTTTGCTTGTGAGTTGGTTTTTGTTTTTTTCTTTACATGTGTGCATGACAGTGAGTGTTTTCTCTTGCACCTCAGCTCTGGTTTCCAGATAAGAGGTGGGACTAGAGATGGTGCGACAGCTGAACCCATGCATAGCAGCATGCGGGCGTTCTCCATGAATCTGTTGCATGTATATTTCGTGTCAGTTAGTTCCCAGATTTTTCTTCAAAACAAAAAAAGCTTGGTTCACCTTGAGCCGAGGAGTTGACAGGAATACATAATGTGGTTCAGTCTCTGGCTCCTTATAGGACTGCTTGGCTGACTGTCATGTTTGGCAGCTTTGCTCTGCAATGTGCATACGACAGAGAGCATTTACTCCATGTGCGCCTCAGGTAGGCTTGTGTTTGCGTTTACTTAAACTGTGCCATGCTTTTGTGCCGTTCTCTCTGAATATAAAATCAGAGAGATTAGAAGAACACGACTGAAGAGTAATGGAATAATCCACATTATTTGGCGTGGAGTGATAAGAGCTGAAAATCTGAATGCTGACACGCGTAAGAGCTTCCATACTGAATGGCACAATTACCTCAATTTGAAGTTACAGCTAATTAAATGCTTTACTTTTTTTCCACAATAGTAGTAACAATAATACTACTACTACTAATAATAATAATAATAATTAAGGAAAGAATCACTCACATTTGTTTTTATCATTAGTTTATCTGCTAAGTTTGTGTCTGTGTCAGTAACATGAGACCTGATTGGCTAGCTGATGACAGATTCTGGATGGCCCACAGGAGGTCCTCCTGAGCCACGGTGTAAATATTTCATGGCAGGACCGAAATAGTTGTGAGAAAATGAACCTGATTACAAAGCTGTGCTGTCATGTTGTTGACTCTGACTCTCATGTTTAGCTCTGCATGTAACTGATATAGTATATGACATATATTTTGGGAAACGGCGTAGGGTAGAGACATAATTGAGCTGCATGCACAAGCCCAGTCAAACCGGTTTGCTACTGGCATATTTTCCTTTGAATGAATTCCATTCTGTGTGTTCGGCAACAGCTAGCATGCAGGTAAATAAGACAACCTGATAATGGAGATTTTCTTTTACTTTGAAGTCATAGCCATAGATGAGAAGTAGCAGGATAATAATTTATATATTATTATTCCTACATAAGTAACTCATAGCTAATTAGGAGAATTTTACTAATGCATTTTCTTGTCTAATACATTTCTACGTGCACCAACGTTCACCTCTTTGTATAACAATTGACCTGGCGTTTGGTCAGCTGAGGTGGTGGCTTTAAAGTCACATGGCTTGCTCTAGTGATCGTGGACAAGGATGAGGAAATGTCCACCCCAGAGGGCACTTTGGTCCAGCCTTCTTAATTCAGACAAGTGGATTTCTTCGGATCCAGCTGAGATACAAGAAGCTTTGGTTAAGGGATTGTGAAGGGGTGTGAATTTATTTTTGGCTTTCTGTACCTAATACATCTCTATGTTGTCCACTGTGGGATTTGCCAAAAGAAATCACAGAGAGTCATTCTAATAAAAGATGTGTCTTATTAAAATGAACACTATTGTCCAGGTAAAACATTTTTATATGTTAATAGTAGAATGTGTGTACATCCAGACTGCATGCTGCAGAATGATTATTTCATGCGGAGTCAAGCAAATAGCCTTAGGGTTCACTAGAGCCACTTAAAGTGACTATAATTACCTCGCAGGTCTGGCCTAATTGGAAGTGACACATACCATCAGGTGGATTAGATGTGCAGGTTACCAATGGCTAAGTGAGAAATATAACAGTCATTTGAACATGCCAGCCTCGCGGACTGCTCTAACTTAAATCATATCAGCTCTGTAACAGCCTGCTGTTAATCCGTCTTCACCTAAACAAAAGGTCTCCCAGCCTTTCACCTGGCCATCGAGGTCGACGTGAACGCTGAGAGGATTAAGTCCTTTGTTTTGCTGCTACGAGTTAGCGGGGCGCACGCTGGGAAGGCGGCCTTATCCGTGGGGGTTTTCTTTATTTCTTTGAAATTGAGACACCGTAGCTGTGTGCGTTATGTGTATGCACGCGAAAGTAGAGAAGATAAAGGGTGCAGTGCTGAACGAGCTGGGTTTGCTCCTGAGAGTCATTGAGAAGCTTGAAATGTCTGTCGTGTCAACTTGTCTCGAGTGCATCAGAAGGGGAAGAGGCGACAGGTATGTGAGCCAGGGTATTGGATTGTCACTTGTCTTTGACCGGGAGCAACAAAATGTCCAGTTACATGTCAGAAAGCATGTTAATATACAGGAAACACTGTGGTACTCTGAGGTCCTACATTGTACACATACGTCTCAACAGCTTACAGTTAGTGTTTTTGTGGAATTTAAAGTCTTCAACATATTGTAAACAATAAAGACATCCTTTTTTTTTAATGCATTAGTGCTTTAGTAAGAAAAGGTTTAGTTTATTTACATTACTTTTAACCTTTTGAAAGAACATCTCTGCTCTCTAGCTGAGATTAAATACTTCTATTCTTGTAACCAAAGTGTGCTCAAGTAGCCATGGAACATTCAGAAGAGGAAATCTCTAAGTTTAGAAAGTAAATGCAGCACATCACAGATGAAGATATATTAGTTTGTTTGTTTATTTATTTATTTTAATGAATCCTATGAAACCACATTTTGCCATTCATAAATTACTTGTTAATTCCTGAATGGAGCAACCTAACAAACCAAATAGTATTGCAGACAACACAGCAGAATGTGGTTTCATTTCCTCAGAGGGCTGAGGGGGTTGAGGGGGCGGGGGATAACTGGTATGGTCTCTTTGGGGGATGGGGTCACAAGCGTGCAAGGGTAATTATAAACCTGTGATTGTTCTGATTAAAAAGAAATGCCTGCATGTGTGTGCTTTTCCTGTGGCAGACACACAAATTTTAACCCAGTTCATGAAAGTAAACCGCTTTGTTTTAATGCAGAGCAATATTGCTGTTCCTCCAAATTTAGTATCAATCAACAAGTCAAGTCATGTTAATGCTGTAGTTGTGAAACTGTTGCAGCCGTGCATGACTGGATTTGTTTTACAAATTTATTGTGCATTTGCTCATGACAGATTTTTTTCCCCCTCTCGGTTTTGTTTCATTGACAGTTTTGAAGCTGAAAAAAGTAAAAGATGATTGAGAGTGCAAAAATGTTAGACCTTATTAGTTTAGCTAATGTCATGGTTAAATGTAAAGTACACGTTGTCATTTCAGGGTAAATGTGGCAGTTTAGGAGTTGGACAGGAAATGCTTGGTCCTATTTTGGAATTATAGTTGTTGGGTCTGGTTTTGTTTTTCCTGCTTCTCATTTGGAGTTTCTCTTTCTTGTGTTGTGTGGTCATTCGACTGTTAAAAAGGGATCTCCACAGTGAGCCAGTGAGATGAGTTCATGTGTTAGTTGAGTGATCTAACCTCCAGGTTATTTGGCCCCGTTTCAAAACACAGATGATCTCTCCGCGGTGGCACTTTAGCTTATTTCTTTGTAGTAAAGGACATTCGTGCAATTTAAAAAGTGGTTGTTTCAGAATTTGCTTGAACAATTTGTCAATTTGTTGTTAAGTCACTTCAGAAAGGTTTTTGCTAAATGTGATCTGTTGAATAATTCAAACAACCAAAATGGAATTTTTGCCATCTTTTTTTTTTCCCCTCGCTGGCAGCAGATTCTCTTAAATGATAATTTTCTGCTCTTTTACATCATTTTTGAGTAGATGAATATTTTTTTCTAATATGCTAGGAAATTGATTGGTTAATCAAAACCTAGTCAAGAGTAATCCGTTTTACCGGTAGTAATTTGGAAGAAAAAAAAATCAGTACCGTACATTTGAATGGATGAGTGTGTCCACACTTATGTTCGGGACTGTGGACGTGACAGAGTATTGAGTTGTAGTTTTGTGGCTCAGCATGAGTAAGGGGGAAGGGGAGAATTATAACTGGTTTGTCATCCTTCTGATTTAGTAAGGTATTTCAGCCTTGTGATTAAACACACTGTGATTTCTCGCCTGGTCCCGCCTCCCTGCAGGATGGAGTCATCATGTCTGGACCTGGCTCTGGAAGGTGAGCGGCTCTGTAAGACCGGGGACTACCGAGCGGGTGTGTCCTTCTTTGAGTCTGCCATCCAGGTTGGAACAGAGGACCTCCAGATCCTCAGTGCCATCTACAGCCAGCTGGGAAATGCCTACTTTCACCTTCAAGAGTATAATAAAGCTCTGGAATACCATCGGCATGACCTCACACTCACCAGGTGAACATTTTTAAAATATGGTTGTTAAACAAATCAACCTAATCTCTTCATTTTTAAGTCTTTTGAGTTGATTGTACAACTGTTTTGACCTTGGTCAGCCTACACACACACATGCGCACACACGTATAGTCTAACAATACATTCAGGATTAAGTGCTACAACTTTTTTTTTTTTAAATCACTATATCTCCCCTCCTTGATTAAACTGCTAAACTAGACTCCAGTGTATTACTGCTTGCAGCTGCAAATTACTTTCTTGCCTCTTGTGTTTTCTATCTAATACACATAAGGAATACACTGATATTCCAATCTAATTATTTCCTAATGATTATTTTTTTTATTTATTTTTTTTAAATCTTCATTACAATCCCAGAACAATTGGAGATGAAGTTGGAGAGGCCAAAGCCAGTGGTAACCTTGGAAACACATTAAAGCTTTTAGGACGGTATGATGAAGCAGTGGTTTGCTGCCAAAGACATTTGGAAATCACGAGAGCCATATATGATAAGGTGGGTAATGTTTTATTTATTATTTCAACACAGGCGGAGCATCCCCCAGCTGTTTTTTATTTCAGCAACATAAGATTAAATTATTTTCACTGTTTTGTCATTTAGTCTGTGACTAAATTGCTCATATACTGTGATTACCATAAATGGATCCAAATTTGTTACAACTGTACCACGTAACGTGCTGTGGAGCCACAGAACACTTCGCGCACACGTGACGACTGCATTGACTCGGTGTACCAGCATCTAGAATAGTTCTGCAGGCTGCATGCAAGCACCAAAGTCTGGTGTCTGTGTATTTTAAGTATGTAATTACAGCGCCGGTCACTCTGGTTTCCGTCTGTGAAAATCTGTTGTGCGTGTTGTAGGTCGGGCAGGCTCGAGCGCTGTATAATTTCGGAAACGTTTACCACGCCAAGGGCAAGAGCATCTGCTGGAGCGGAGCAGAGCCAGGAGAGTTTTCAGAGGAGGCAAGGATAGCCCTGAGGAAAGCTGCGCAGTACTACGAGTGAGTTGGCATCACTGTTTACCTCTAAGCATTGATTTTGCTTTGTTTACTGCAAAGGTCCCAATGAGATATGACTAAGACGCTGAACTGTGCCACGGTTGGAAGTTGCTTAAAAAATGAGCTTGCCAGAATGGATTAGATATAGAGCTTAAGACAGCTCTGAGGTGCTAGGGTGGTGTATGGTTTTTTGTAATAAAGTTGTTTAATAATCATTTCCATTGCCTCACATTTCACTGACTAACATCAATGTCTTTGCATCAGTGGCAGGCGATATTTATATAACTGAACAGTTTGGAGTGGCATTGAAACTGTTGTGTCCCATGCAGCTCTAATCAAAATTGTCATTTTTGATTGTTTGCTATTATTTCATTATGCAATGACCACCATGCACATGTAGACAAAGACGATTTGTAGAAAAAATGGTATGTAATCTTCCACTGATCCATTCAAATGATTTAAAAAAAAAAAAAAAAAAAACACACACACACAAAAAATAAACTGTTGCTAAAGTTACTTAAGTTGTTGGGTGGTTGTGCTATCAAGATGTAGGTCATAAGATGGTCCATCAAGAGGTTTTTTTTTTTTTTTTTTTTTAAAGTAGCAGACAAGCTCCGATTGGCATTAAACCCAAGTCGAAGCAAATCTTCGTCTGGCTGTCCAGTGGCCGGCGCAGACTGATCAGTTTCTTGTTGACGACTAGAAAAACAAAAGGAAAAGTGTCTTTTTGTCAAATCTCAGTCAGTCATCACAGAATCACCCAGGAAACCTAAGACAACAGCCATGTGTTTCTGCCACAGTTTTCAATTATAAGTGAGCATTTTCTTGTTATTGTGAACAAAGAGCAAACCTGCACCTGGTGACGGAGCTAGGCGATCGAGCGGCCCAGGGTCGTACCTACGGGAACCTTGGAAACACTTACTATCTGCTAGGAGACTTTGAAAACGCAGTAGCTGCACATGAAAAGGTAGGTGCCGAAGTACTCACAACGCTCTTTGATGCTTGTTTAGGAGCTTGGCCAGTATTGTTATGATGCTTAACTCATTCTTTAAGATAAGAGTAACATGCACCCTTTTTATTCGATAGCGCCTTCTCATTGCTAAGGAGTTTGGGGATAGGTCTGCTGAGAGGAGGGCCCACTGCAACCTTGGCAATGCACACATATTCCTCAAACAGTTTGACATGGCGGCCGGTCATTACAAGTGAGGCTCATCATCTTTCTCACTTCATTTGTGGCATGACAGAAAAAAAAGAATGCTGAAAGCGCACTTTTTACTTTTAGGGCTTCTCTTTGTTCTCCTCTTTGTACCATAAATGCTACATTAAAACCTTTTACACATGAACAGACAGCTATAAATGAGTTAGGTTTAAACTGATTCTTGTTCTCTAAGTGATTTACACTGGAGGATGAGTTCATCCCAGCAGCTTAGGAGGAGTTTTTTTGGCTGCACTTCCTCTCTAGTTTTTATGAGCAGCATAGTATTTTTTAATGACTTACTTACAGGAACACTGTCAAATGTTGTAACTTGTCAGTCTGTCATTCCAGCACTTCCTTGACATGGATGTCCTTGGAAAATGAGAACAAAGAGAACAGAAAAGAGCAGATAACAATCATTGTCCTGCACCCGCCCTAGACATTCTTTGACCTTCCTCCTCTTCTCTTTCACCCTCAGGAGGACTTTGCAGCTGGCCAGGGTTTTGAAGGACAGGGCTGTGGAGGCTCAGGCCTGTTACAGTCTGGGAAACACCTACACGCTACTGCAGGACTATGAGAGAGCTATCGATTACCACCTCAAACATCTGGTCATTGCTCAGGATCTTAGCGACCGGTATACCACTGAAAGCCTTTTGTTGTTGTCAGCTTTGCTGCCAAACTGTCCTCAGAAGTGTAATCAGATTGTGCACTTAACATGTGGGTGGCCGCTGTGGTGTTAAAACAAACATCCAAAAGGAAAAAAGTCCCAAGGAGCAGCATTTACAGTCATTTCATGTTGTAATTGGTTAAGTGTTTATAGATGAGCTTTATATAAAGGCTCTGCAGGATATTTGGGAACAATGGTTATTTTATAATGTGCAAATGTTGTGTTGTTTTTTTTGTTCTTTTTTTTGAGGGGGGTTGATTTTCTTTTTAGCCTTGTAAAAAGATGTAAAAGGGTTTAAAATAGGCGGTGCTGAGTAAATCTTGTAGAATGTTTTTTGGGGGGTTTTTTTAAACTAGCTGTCATTAATATGTATAGATTTTAGCAAATTGTGCGTGGAAATGTTAAATACCCACTATTGTTGTGAAATACACATGAGCTAATTTTAGTCTCAGCTGTTGTAATTGCAGTGTGTGATAATTTGATGTATGACTACCCGTTATTGCATAATTTCACATGAAGTTACTCAGACTGTTCTGTCTTGCTGCAGCATCGGTGAAGGAAGAGCTTACTGGAGTCTAGGAAATGCCCACACAGCCCTGGGGAATCATGAGCAAGCCATGCAGTTTGCTGAGAAACATCTAGAAATTGCCAAAGAGGTGACTGTTTACAGTTTTCCTGCTCTTTTAGGAGTTTTATCGGGCCACACCTCCATCTGCTGGTTGAGTAGGGAACAACAGGAAATAATTGCATATGTATTTGTAAAGCCAGATGTAGAAATAGAAATATATCGTATGCTCACAGTAAACTGTAATGTTGTCATTGGTGCAGACCGGAGATAAAAGTAGCGAGGCCACCGCCAGGATGAACTTGTCAGACCTACGGTTGGCTGTAGGCCTCAAGTCCAACCCAAACTTTCATCCCTTCCTCTTCGGCAACACCAATGCAAATAGCTCTGCTCTGACAGGATGCTACCAGGGTTACCCCAGCATACCAGGTAAATCTGGACTTTGTTAACCAGTTCATTTTTACACTTCTGCATGTGTGTAAATGTGCATGAACAAGAGTCGAGTCCTCTTTAACACCAAACCCATGCTGCTAAGATTCAGAAATCCATTTGCTTGTGTCCTGTAGCTTTATGCTGTGATGCTTCACTGAATCATTGTTTTTCCAGAAATGTGGCCACACTGGCTAATTTTTTTTTAATTTTTGTTTCAGGGACCAAGTATGCATCCTTGAACAGAAGTAAAGAAGAGAACTTGGATTACAGTCCAATTTCCCCCAAAAGTCAAAGGGGAGATTTGCCGGCACACCCGGTACGTAAAACTAACTGTGCTCAGTCTTATTTCAAAACTGGCCATAACAAATGAAATGGTCCAAACTCCTGAGCTTTAAATTAGGCTAGCCAAATTTTTAGTTTTATTAGTTTTACTATATTCACTATTTTTAGGAGACAAAGTGGAACAGAGTAACAAAAAAACAGCTGTTCTGACAATGAAAACACATTAAATACAAAAAAAGAGTTAATTTTACATGAAAAATGGTCTGCAGAGAATGGTACTTTCTGCTCTGTTCACCCAGCCTGTGCTAGGTAAAAAAAAAAAAAGACTGATCTTGTAATTCTGTCAGTAAGAAAGTCGTATGTTCTGTGTGTTTTTATATATACAGGACTGGGGGGAAGATGCATTCTCTGGGTCTTCAAAAAACAACTCAGTCAAGGCTTCCAGTAAGCTTTTCCCCTTCCCCTGGACAAAAAGCAAAAGGCAGAAGGATGACAAATCCTCTCCGGAAGACCAGCGCAAAACCTGCACCAGGGACACGGAGCCTGAGCTGGAAGCACCAGTGCCTCAGAAGGTATGTGTAAGTTAAAGCAGGCAGAAAGACGTAACCCACTCAAAACATTCTTGGAATCCTCGCTGAGCTTCTGGTCAGTGATGATTCAGCCTAAAAGTTCAAAGTGAGCATGTAGCCTGTGACACAACCTCACGCAGATGCCTTCCCACAAAAGTGTTAATGCTGTGGGAGGAAGTTTCTGTGTAGCAGCATGGAGTCATAGTTTCTGTCTTATGTTCATTGTTGTTTTTCTTCCTACTGCTTCCAAGTACTTAAAGGGAAACGGTTTGTCTGTACAATACCGAGTCTGTTAAAATACAGGCCGTTTCAGATTTAAGTGAATTTGTAGCAAAATGTAACACTTGTAGTAATAAACTGTAAACTAGTGAATCTAAGCTTTTGTCCTCTGTGCCTGCAGCTGTCTTGGAGTATGTTGATATCATAAGACAAGAAAAATTGCTACACAAAAAAGGGGCTTTCTTTGTAAAAATCATCCACTCTGCTGCTAGTACAATTATCCCAAGTTGTGATTGGTCAGATGCTGCTAGCAGCACTCTGGGGAAACCCTGGGCTAAGTTGCTGAGTTCATAACCAGTTATATGTAACTGCTTATCCTGATTCAAAGATATCCTATGTATGTTGAACTCTCTTTGTAGTACAGGACCCTCACCAGATGAAATTAGATGTGCCACCTCAGAGAATCTGTTGTATATTCAACTGCATCGCAGTTGGTGTAACAAACTGTGTGCACCAGATGAAGAAAGGCTGTGTTAACAAAGGGAGCCGAAAACCACTCAGGATACTTATCTTATTGTATTCATAGCTGTTTATAGTATATTGATGCATAAGTATCAGTAAACATCTACTCCACTCTCTGCCAGAGTGTAAAGGTTCATCTCTTGTCACACTTGCCTTTTAGTCAGTTTTAGTCAGCCTCTAAAATGTTGGAAAATAGAGAAAGTGTTCATCAAAATTTCCCAGAACACAAATGGCATCTTTATTAAAATGATTTAATTTTCTGTCAAAGGTCAAATTAACTAATTGTTTTAGCTTTACTGTTTTGTTTGTTTGAGTACCTCCGTTATCTGCAGCATTTTCTGTTGTTATTAAACCTGCTTCATTATTTATTTATAGATTTTTAATGTTTTTGTAGCCAGAAACACGGGACACTATCGGCGAGGACAGCTTTTTCGACGTCCTTTCTCGTTTCCAGGGCAACAGAATGGACGAGCAAAGGTGTACCCTGGATGGCAACAGCCATCTCCCTGCCCATCCCTCTCCCTCCTCCGTCCCACCTGTAGCTGAAAAGAAATGTGAGTCAGTCTTGTGTCCTTACTGATGTTCATGCCATATCTAAAAAGGTGCCAGGTAATATACGAGTGAACTACAGAGAAGGCACTCCCAGTGTTGGCGTATTGTGGTGTGAATGTCACAGAATTATCCTTTTACATGTTGAATGTTGCTTTTCCTCATGGCAGAGATGACCTTAAGTGATTCTCCACCCAAAAAGCTATATTTGTGGTTTTATCCTTCAGTGAGCACAGTGGCGTTTATGAGCCTTTTTGTTATCATTGCACTCGTCTGTAACGGCCATGAGTCCCAGCTTATCACACCCGGCAGTCTCTATGAAGGGCAAATTCTTTTCAGCCAGCTTTCAAACCTCCGAGGAATATTTGAAGCGGCACACTTCATTTGGGTGGAGGATTGCTTTAAGATACTGCCCTCTTTTGACGTGTAGAAAGTCAAGAGTAAATGTTGGGTTGAGTAGCTAATTGCCCAACTAACAGTAAACTCACTTCCATTGGTTACTCACACACATAATAATTATGTCTGTTTGTAGCTGTTTCAGAGCGCGAACGACTATACCAGGATCCTGGTCATTTCCTGGAGCTGCTGGCCAGCTCCCAAGCCCGCCGTCTGGACGACCAACGGGTCAGCATGACCCCTTTTCCTGGCTTACGTGTCAACACCTCCAACCAGCCTTGTACACCCTCCACCTCCAACACAGATCAAGTCCAGTCACAAGGTAAAGAATGCAAGGAAAAGCCCACTTTTATCCTTTCATTACTCCCCATAATATCACGTAAAGGGTTTCTGGTTTTCTTCCTAGTCCCAGTCCCCACTGCAAATACTACTCGCACACCCTCCCTGTACGGTCGTCTCGAGGCCAGTTCTGAGCAGCCCGAGGGGGATGATGTCTTCTTCGACATGTTAGTCAAATGCCAGGTAAAGAAAATTCATTGCATCATGTCCTGCCTTGTACATGCCCTTAAAGTTTTCCATGTGATAACACTTAGATTCTGGGTCCATGAATTTAGGTCCCAGGAAGTAGCTTTGATAATTTGAACATGGTTGGATAATTCAGGATTATTTATACTAAACAAGAGACTGCTGTACACCGTCTTCTCATGCTGACTGTGCTCCAGGTTAAACAAGGCATTGCCATTTCATTGAAAGTGCAGGGCAGTCCTTCTTAATTGGCACCATATTACCCAGTTCATTCCACGAAATATCCAAGACAAAAAGGGACTCATGTATGTACTTTTCAACCAAGTTGGGTATTTGAAAAGTGAGTTAATGTCTAGGTGTGATAGGCAGTGTAATGCAGTCAAGTGAGAATTTTCATGGGCTATGGCGTGGCAGGCCTCCCAGCCAAAACAATCTACTGGACCTCAGAATAGAAAATATTAGGCCACTCATTTCTAATTTTTATCAGTTTCCATGCTGCACCACTACCCTGGAAATGAGTTTCCTCACTTACCAGTTTCTGCTTTATGCCTAATAAAGTATAATCAGGGGTTAATCAATTCTGATACGTGCAAAGCATCACTAAACACTTCAGTTGGTATAATTTAACTCTCGATTGTGTTTTAGGGTTCCAGACTGAATGACCAGAGGTGTGCTGCTCCACCACCTACAACTAAAGCATCGACTGTTCCTGATGAGGATTTTTTCAGTCTCATCCTGCGTTCCCAATCCAACAGGATGGAGGAGCAACGGGTTCCACCTCCCTCTGGAGTAAACCAGTCCAAACTAGGCTGACGCTGACCAGCGGGGGTTTTTTTTTTCATATTAAATGAAGTAACAAGCTCTGGCGTTTTGCTTTTGGGTTTGTTTGTTTTTTTGTTTTGTTTTTTACATTTAAGGAGAGTTTGTAACCTGTAGGAATTCCTGCCTTTTTGGACTGCCCTGACTGATTTCCTGTGCGATCAGGAAGAATACAAAGCAATCCTGCGAGGAAGTCAAGCTCTCAAAACTGGCATCGTGACTTAAAAATCATGTGAAATTTATGATTACAAGACTTGGGAATTTATTTTATTGAAAGGTCACAACTTTTTTTCTTTAAATATTGGTGATGTCACTGGTTGGCTGCTTATATAAGAGACCTCTCTACCAGTGATGTCTGTTTACTCTGGAAGTTTGCATAAAGTCACTCCTGCAAACAGATGGTTGTAGTGGTCACTGGTGGCTGGATTATGTATTCCAAAATCATAAGCCAAAAAGAAAATAATGGATTTTGGCTTCGGTTTCAAGGCTTCAAGTTGGATGGCATATTCGATGAAAGGAAGATGCATTAAAGCAGCGTGGAGTGTGTGTGGTCTGTTTACAACTTCATTAAATGCAAGAATGGAACATCTTTGTTTGAATTGATCTCTGACCTCTCCAGCAGTAATTTGTCAAAGGAGCTCAACTCTTCTCTTGGGAAATAATCCACTGCTACAGCACCGTGGAGCCATATACAATATCTGCTTGCGGATATTGCTTTTAAAGACACAAAAGACTTAATTATTTTACTGTGCTGACAGATGTATGGGTTGTCGTATTACCGTGAAATGAAATGGGATTTTTTTTTTTTTTTTTTGAATTGTAACAAGATTTTACAGAGGATTAACTAATGTGAAGGGTAAAATGCTACAATATTAGCTTTTATACTAATACCTTCTCCTGATGATGGGGAAATAAAATCATTTAATACACATTTCAACTTATTCATTGAACCTTGATTTATTACCTAGAATTTGCAACTTCCAGTATGACGTGCTTGATTTAAAAACAACATTTTCATACAGTGTTCATATGAAACTAGGAGAAGTGCATCACAGTGCTTCACTTCTAACCAGATGGGTTCAGTCAGGTTAAAAAAAATCCCTGTAGCTGACTATAACAGGATAAAGTGCACATTAATTATAATTTTTAATGCGTTTCCACAATGAAATCATGTCACGCCTCTGAAGTCAGCCTCTCTTGAGTTCGATACTTCCTGCATCTGAAAGGAAGGTGGGGGGAGAGTCTCTGTTACAAAAATATGACCAATTTTCACTTGCACCTCAAGTTTAATTACCAACAGACATCTCTAGTAAGCGGTGCAATATCAACTAAAGAGCAAAGAAGTGCTGTAGAGCAGAAGTCTGGATTTACCTGTTGTTGAAGCAGTTTAGGAAACAGCTATTGTTCTTGTCAAGTCTGTATGCCCCAGAGTTTGGCAGGTCTTTACATTCTGACAAGAATCTCTGCAGCTCTGATGTTGGGGTTCCACTCTGCTGCTGTTGCTAAATGATGCAAGTCGGAGAGTGACAGTAGATACAGAGTGCATGCTTGTTAAGCGTTTCAGACACCATTTCAACTATTAAGACTTTCTCAGAAACCTTTTGTTAGACCTGCGCTTAAAACTTTCTTCTGCAGCATTCAAAGCAGAATGTGCATTTAAAAAACACAAAAACCAATGACAGAGTTAGTAGAAAGGTAGCAATACCTTGATGGTGTCATAGGTGTCAGTGATGAGTGTGATGAAAAGGCTGAGGATCATGTAGATAAAGAGTGACACGAAGGTGTAGAGGTAGACCCTGCTGAACATCCACACCAGGCTGTTCTTCTGCTGCATGTTCTTAAAAGTGGGAAACATGTCGTCTCCATTGATCAGCGAGAACAGACACTCTGACACAGTGTTCAACGTCCGGAACTGCAAAGACATTTACAGAGCACCACGTTAATTTTTTTTCCCCACTGCATTGATTTTAAAAAAGTTAATTTGGCCTCAGTAAAGTAAAGCAGGCCTTTTTTGTGTTAAGTACAATGCTTGTTACCTTCTCATGATACGGGCCTAGGACAATCCAGCCACAAAAACAGTAACTCAGGTAAATGATTCCCGCGCAGCAGATGAAACGAATAACATTTGGGAAAGCTGCCCGGAGTGTCAGGATGAGGATCTGGAAATGAACACATGGTAATGCATCTAAAAAACACATGTGCAAAAGTGTGTGAATCATTCTCTCTTCGAGAATATCTTCAGGTTTACTGGGTCTAGTTTTCCCACAACTGGCCATTCAGAGACCTTAAAGTATTCTGAGGTCCTATTAAGCTTTAGTCTTTCACACACTGCCGTTATGCACAAAGACAATAAGAAAAGCTGCATCTTCTTTTCAGACCTATGAACAAATGTTTCTAATTATTTAACCCTTTCTAATGAATAAAAAAGGATTTTATACATGTTTAATCATGTCTAGAGATCTATTAAAACAAAAAATCTACTACTGTGTGACAGATTTACATTATACTTCTTGAAGTATCCCATATAACGGATCACCCCCATCCAGACAAACATGGTGCCTGTGCCAAGGAAGATGCTGCACACATCATAGCTGGTGAGCACCTGGAAGGAAAAAAAACATGAATGATGAACTCAAAAAAATACTTGTAGTATCAAACAGAAAATAATAACGGCTAGCACAATTGAAATGACGAACTTACTAAAATGTTATTACCTTTGTTTGGATCGCTATCTTGAGAAGGGAACCAATGATAGTCAGTGTGTCGCTGACGATAATAAGGATATACCAGCTGTTCACAAACTCTAACTTGTCAGACCACGACAGCTCTTTGCTGAAGTGTTTCCTGCAGTAACGGCTGTACTCCTGTTTAAAAGAAGAAACGTGGGTTGTAATTTGAATCACTAAAGAGAATTAATCACTACAGGTTTTTGTTTGTGATCTAAACGCAAGCACGTAAAAAACTAATAACCAGAATAATGAAGATCAGATGATATTAGAACTGGATATTATTAGTTCTGAGAATGAGATATTATGATAACATATGTAGGGAGAATTTGAAGGAAATGAACAGGTGACACAGAAAGGTGGACACAATGTTCCCTTTGGTTCGTAGTTTTGGTACTGAAGAGTGGTGAGAAAAGTGTTTATGCAGGACATTATCAAGTCAAAGTTGAGCTGAACTTCGGCCATAAGAAAATTTCATCTTCATCTTTATCATTTTCTTCAAGTCAAGCTCAGCTGTAATCCCAGCAATTCAGCTGATCTCAGTTCCAGCCCACATCAACTGATATAGCACATTTCTACAAATCCAACTGGCTATGAAATACAGAGACTGCTTGTTACAGTCAGTTGGATTAAGTGGAATTTCTGGTACAGTGGGGGTAGTGCGTTCACAGTCTAGGGATGTCCTGGCTACCTGCAGAGAGCTCTGTTATCGATGGAGGTACAGAGTATGTGGTACAACTGGTCTGTGAGCTGCTTTTGCCTGTGCTGCTGTTGGTCCGTCAGTCAGCCGTGGAAAAGAGCAAATTTTCCGCGACCTGAAGTGTTAGAACAATGAAAAGTGGCCACTGCGTGATAAACGCATGTACCATCTGCTTAAAGCACAGGTGGGATTTTGGCGGAGTGCATGCACGATGGGTGAAAACCCCTCTCTGCTCCATGTCTGAACAGAAATGTGCATGCAGACAGACACATTTGCGGGGACTGTAAATTCTGCTTTAACCTGTACACAGCTCGTGTGCATGTGCAACCTGCTTTGCACCCACCTCTTATATCCTACCTCCCCCCTTTTCATCTTGCATCTGACTTAATGTCGTATCCATTTTCCCTGATGACTGCTCTGCTCTGTTCTGGAGCTTTCTTTCCACTGCTCTCCTTGTCTCTGTCTTTCTGTGTCTGCTCACTGGAGGGTGGAGAGGTTGCAGAATACAGCTAGCTACTAGCTAGATACTCATTTTCCTGCCACAATAGTCATAAAGCTATATAAAAAAAAACTAAAAAGAAATACTTTTTAAGTATAGACAAGTGTTACTCATCTAACCCAAAGTAAAAACTGACAACGGCAAGCTCTTATCTGCCGTTATACTACAGAATAATTGTTTTTTTAGTAAAAGCTGCACTAGGCTGAAAAAAAATAATCCTGCAGTTGTCCCCTCTCTGTCCTAAGCCCCTCCTACCAGCTGAGCTCAGGCAGAAGCAAATACTTTGTATGAGCCAAGATAAGTCTGATTTGACTTCAGCAAGGATTAAAATCCCACTCACCCAGACACAAGTCCTCTGCTTAACCCACCCAACTGCTTAAGCTGCCACATCCAACTTCCTCTATAGACTTTCAGGACCCTAATCTGCTCTCTGATTGGCCAATATTACTCCCACTTCACTTCACTAGATCCCTTCACTTGAATTACGATATCTTTTTTTCCAATGATGCCAAAAACATGTTGCCGAGCCTAGTCAGATGTAGAATCAGCTGTGAGCGTTCTCTTGCACTTGTGTACACAAAAATGTATCAGACAATCACAGCCTGTTTTAGGTCTGAGCAAAAGCAACCGCTTTGTTTTACTCACGAGCTGCAGCTGAATCCCAGTGATCACCGAGCGCGTGCACAGGGCAAAGGAGATGATGCACATTATAATGATGAGGCAGTCAAACAGCACAGTCAGGTATATGCTTCTACCATCTGAAAGAGGACAGGAATTCAAAATTTTCATCAAAATTAAAAAAAGAAAATCTCCAACCAGATGATTTGTACAAACTAGAATCTGCTCATCTAACTTACATGCTCCAGTTACTTTCCATTGCCTGCATTCATTGATGTCTACTTCGTTTTCCAAATCAACCTTTATCTGGCCACTGTGAGCTTGGTTGTTGAAAGTGATCTGTTAACCAAACAGTCGTATTTGGAGAAGAGGAAAGAGTAAGCACTCCAGTCTTAAAGCCACACTTGATAGCCAAGCATTTATCTGCCTGGCCTCAATGATAACATTCATTATATAAACAGCAACTGCTGTGTAACTAAACTGCTCTAATTTGTTTACCCGAATGAACTTCAGAAATAAAGACTCTCTATACTTTGTTTAGGTACAGAGTCACAAGTAGTAACTGTCACGGTGAAGGGTTAGCGTTAGTGATACAACACATCAGATACATCGTATAACTGCTAGTAAGAGTCAAAGTCTGACGTGATCCACTCATGCTCACGGAGCCACGAAGACAAGTCAAATGACATACGATAAGAGTGAAGTCGTAGCAATCTGGCAGCTCTCGATGTCTCACTGTCTGCAAATTTATTGCCTTGAGAACAAATGTAATCTTGACAGATATTAACCTGGAAGACAGAGCAGGCACATGAGCTGACAGGAGGATTTAAATGCATATACAGCAACAACAGCGAGGGAACAAAGTCAAAGAAAACATCGAATGTTTTTTCCGTACCTTATGAAATCCAATTTAAAATGTGGAAGCGCTTCGTGTACTGGCTGGGGATAAACTCTGAGGCACTCTAGTAGAGACAGGCCACAACACAGACAGAAATTAACAAAATAAACCCATTAGACCTAATTGGATTTTTTTATTTTTATATCTGATTCCATTGTCTATAAATTAAACAAAGTCAAATGTGTTTTCCTTTTTATGCTGTTCAAAGCTTCCACTGTTTATTTCTCAAAACCACCTTCATGACTTTGTGTCCTGGAGCTTTTCCAGCGGTGCTGAAGGAGTTACCAAAAGTGCTGAGCACTTGTTGGCTGCCTTTCCTTCACTTCACGGTCCAACTCATTCCAATCCCAAACATCAGTTAGGTTTGGATTTCAGTGAAGGCCAAAGGTATTGATGCAGCCCTCAATCATGGCGCCAATTGGTCAAACACTCATTACAGAGCCTGGAGGCATGCTTTTGCTGACTGAAAACAACTGATGTTTCCACTATACACTGTACTGGGGAAATACTTCAGGAGGCTGAGGTAGTCAAAGTGTTACCTTGAAAACAAAATAAGCCACCAGCAGCTCCTTGATAAATTATCCTCCATACATTTTACCTGACCTAATGCCCATTTACTGTGCTTCTTGGACAGATAACATCTCCTGTTATTAGTCTTTCTCAGAGGTTTCTTTGGAGCAATTTGCAATTTGTGCAGGCTTCATCAACTAATCTGAGGTGCTGTTAAGTGATGAGATTACTTTAAAGGTGCAGTGTGTAAAATCTCACCACTAGATGTCAGTAGACTGCAGATTACAGTCAACTGAATTCTGTGTTCTTACTACTTCCAATTCCAGTGCATAATCCATGCTACAGTGGCAGCTGTAGGATAAGTGACTCTGGCTGCCATTCCTCTGTAGTGAGTGTAGTCGTTTAGTCCACTGTTTATCTTAGCTGTCAATATGTGTCAGTTATATATTTACTCTGGAAGAGGCTTTAGTTAGTTAGTTTTCTATAAGGCAAACCCAAACATCACCACGTGACTACTTCATGAAGCTGGTTAGGTTAAAATGAAGGCACTGTTGTGCAAAGTTTATCATTTTTGCTAACAGTGTCAACATCATTCTTTGTAGTTTCAGCACCTTATTTTTTCTACACTTTAGATAATTAGATATATAAATAGATATAATTTTATATTATTACAAATTGCAAAAATCTTTGAGTCCTTGTTTGAGTCACAGTGTCCAATCTTTCAGTTGGCTTATGTGTAAATCAGTGTATTTTGGCAATACTGTTATGAGTCTTTCCTGTAAATATTAATCATGCTTACCAGTGTCCACATGAGCATCAATTTCAAAGGTCTCATTTGAAGGGTAGATGGTCCCGTTCCTGTAGAACTCCTGACACAGTAACAGCGGGGTGTAGACACTGTGCTTTTCCTCATATTCATGATTGCTTAATGTGATGTTGTGCAGAAGCCGATACTGAAAATGAACAGTAGAAAAAGGTAGTTGACATTTTGCTAACATTTTACCACAGGAGGTTTATGTAACCGCCATGTTATTTAAAAACACATTTACTATATGAGCCATAATCAACACAACTAAAATACTGGTTCATGCGACATGACCAAAGTCCAATCCCATGACACGCTTAGCCTGTAAGACGCTTGGACATACGAGGATACAGAATTGTAAAATTCCAGCAATAATTAACAATAACTAAGGCACATGTAAAGCTGTGTTTTCAAACAACCAAAGTAAACCCATTTCACAGCTTCTTAGTTTATTTTCTTATTTATAGATAAGTTTTAGTCACCTGTTGAATGACGTACTCAATGTGATCATAAACATCCGCCTGTCTGTAAAGAGCATACGGAGCTATGCCTCCGTCCACATAGTCTTTCAAGAAGAGGTGCTTGAACGTCATCAGATTTTCATCCTTGAAAGTGACAACCATCTGGTTGCTTAGCCCAAATAAAACCAGCTGCAGTAGGGAAAAATTATAATATAAATCTTATAAATTATAAGTCTTATAAGGACAGTAGATCACAATAAAATGAACTGATCATAATTGTTTGGATCATGTTTGAGAATACCGTGTACCTGGATGGTAATAATGGCGATTTTGATGATCTGCAGTATGAGTTTCCATGGTTTACGTCCACGAGCGTGGTATTTCTCGCAGGGGTTCATGAAGTAATACTTGATCTTCCTCCTGAGGCGCTCCACTTTTGCCACGTCTTGCAGACACTGGTGGTGCTGGTCCTCCCAAGAAGAGGGGTCATTGGTCTCACGCACATCATACAAGTCACCGGACTCCTCCATATCTAGAGTTATTGACATCTGGGTGATATGCATGCAAGCTCCTTTATGAGTGTGTTTGTGTATAGTTTAGAGTTCATTTTATACTTCAGATACATGATGAATATTTTTAATGTGCTATACGGGATTAAATGCAGATTGTAACATTTTTGTCCAGCCTAGTGCTATTCATGAAAACTTAAAGAATTAAAACACAGGCTGGGAAATAAATACTAGTCTTGATTTTTGTTTTGTTGATCCTTAAGAATGAAGAACAAACCAACATACTTGCCACAAGCTGAATGCATAGCTCTAGCTTTCACGTGATTAATGACTAGCTAACAGCTGACTGGGAAGGAAGGAAGAAAGGAAGGCAGTGACTTCTAGCTTACTTGTACTGCTGAATAATACAGACAGCTCAGGTTTACAGTCACGGTCGCCTTCCAGCATTGCGGGAACATGTAAGCTATTCATTACTCCTCGTGAAGGAGAGAACTCATACCCCGTAGATCCGGGAAAACAGTACATAACGTACATTAACAGATACTTACCGATATCCCGAAACAGGTTAATCAACTTGTAATTGCATCCCAACGCTGCGGATCCAACGACGCGCACTCGGCGTCAAAATTAATATATTCCTCTCAATTAAAAATCATAATTAAAACTGTTGCTTTGATTAGACAATCGCGAGTGACCTCACTGACTTCGACTGAACTTCTAAAGCACCAGACTTGTCTTTCCGGTAAACTCCTTTAACTATGTAAAATACCCAGGTAACTTTTAACCACTTCGCGAAGCCTCGTTGAGCTGGAATGTGATTAGCTCGTGCGAATGCCAGTCAATGTTCTCCCGCCCTCTCTCTTGTAACCATTGGCAACCCAGCGGTTCCCAACCCACTGGTGAGCAAAAACAGTGAGTGCGAAGAAGATATCAAGAAGATAGAAGAAGGTATCAAGCCTATGCGGTGTAAGATCACGGTAATATTGATTCATTCTTCTGTAAAGGGGAAAAGTTGCATCTTCGAGCATAAAATAAGCTGCGTATCCAATGTTATTTTGATGACTTTAGCTATTAACTAGCTACACGACTAACTTAACGTAACTAGCCTGTAATAGCTAATGTCTTCTAATTTGTAATGCCTAAGTAAGCCTTAAAGAAAACAGGACGTTACGAGTTATAATTTATGATATTAAATCGAGACTTAGATATTCTGGATTATACTGAGTGATAGCTATGTGGATATGATACTGGTACTACAGTGGACTAAAATTAAACTGACTAAAATACCATCCATATTTCAGGAAATAAATGAGACTATCATTAACTAGGAAACGCATAAAAACCTAAATTGACCATTGTCAAATAATACAAGCGAACTCAGAAAGTAATCTGTATTGAAAACAAACGTCAAAATGAAACAAAAAACTTTTTAGAAACTACAAAACTGTAATAATATTTTATCTTCGTGAGTTAGTGCATTTTATGGGCCCAATACTTTCCAGTTCCCTTTTTTGTGTATTTTTGTTCCAGAAGGAAATATTAAGTGAAATAATGTTAGTAAATTATTATTGTAAGTGCACACCCATAGTTTGTTTTTAACAAAATTTTCATTGAAAAATATTTGAGCTTGTTAAATTAGATGCTGTTAGAGGATATATAAAGTTTCCTAATATTACACAAAGCAGTAAAAACGTCCTCTTGGCAGAGCATATTCGCATCACTAAACATTATTTCCAGTGGGCAAATTATGTTGTTACTACTTTTGATGATTAGACTACATCCATCCAGGTCACCAGTCTATTACAGGCCTAACAGAGAGAACTAGTTAACCTAACATGCATGTCCTTGGAGTGTGGGAGAAAGCTGGAGAACAAAGGAGAACAACAGACTACACATAGAAAGGTCATGGATTTGCACCCAAGACCTGCTTGCTGTGGGGCAACAGTGCTAATTGCTGTAACTTCATGTTGCCCAATTAAATAAATTTTATTGATATGCACAAAATATAACACAATACAATAACACAAGTGTATAATAAAACTTCCTCTATCACTGGTTGTAATCTGTATTATAATTCTGATTAAGACAACTAAACAACAACTTATTATTGTCATAATAATAACTTTAACATGTATTATTTGGGTAAGTTGTTTAAATTAATATAAGCATTTATTCTCAGAGTTCACCAGCTTTTTTTTAAGTAAGCAGTGCAGTTCCCTTATCTGCCACAAGATGTCACCAGAGCTTTTGATAATGACATCAAGATCGCCTGAGCGGATGAGTTCTAATGCCAGTGACAGTGGTGAAAATTAAATTGAAAATTGTGTACAGAATGTGTTTGGTTGAAAAAAATGTGTAAACTTCCTCTCTTCCCTTTATAAATCTGCCCAAAGAGCAAAGATGGCACCCAAGAGGCAAAAAAGTCCATCAAGAAAAACAGGTGTTAAAGGAAAAGGTGAGTCCTGGAGTATTAATTTCTGAATTTAAATGCATTTGTTTGCTTTTATTGTATATGTCTCTGTATGAAAGATGTTCTTTCATGACATGTAAATAAAATAGTAAACGGATTTCCCAGAGCCAGGGTGATCCTATAATCCTTGATGCTTTTGAATTGGCCATTAAGTTTATGTTGAGGGATTCTTAACTCATGGTAACTGAATTACTTTTAATTAGTTTTGTAACACAAATAGCTGAGAAAAAAAATCTCAGAAAAAAAAAGCTATTTGCATTGTTTTAATTTGGTCTTGAGTGTAATGTTAGACAGCACAGTGACATTGGTGCTTGCAGATGGTTTCTGCTCAGCTGTGATTCCCCATTCTCAGTGTTTGGTTTACATTCACCATGCCACAGCTGAAAACCTGCATACAGTTAAATACTATCAGCACATCATTTTACGATGAGGTGATGGTGCCATGTCCTTGTTAAAGATTATTGTTCTCAGAGTTGTTCCTTTTTAAAATATCCTGTGTTACCCATTCCACCTGTCTCCAGCTTATAGCCCCGACAGTGTAAGTCCACATTGTCAAAACAATCTAAACAGGCTTACTTTTGTTTTTGATTTACCCTAACAACTAACAGTTACTTTCTATTCAGTCAAGGACAATCTGACACCTTCACCTATGGAAAAGCCTGGTAAGAAAAAAAATTATTTGTATTTTTTTTCTTTTGAAGAGAGAAAATTAAATTCGAACTCCTTATTGTGTTTTTACTTTTACAAAAAGCTGGCTTTGTTCATTTTTCACCACTGTATTTTTATTCTTGAACTCAGAGAGCCTGAGCATTTGGCTCTCCTACTTATCTCCTACATATGTGCTGACTTTCAGCACAGCATATTAATCAGACCCTTATTATTCCGTTTCAGGTTTACCAGTAGCAATGCTCAAGTCAAAAGAACAGTCGCATTTTGAAGTAGTCCTATAATGTGAATAGTTATATATCCTTCATATGTGCATTGTTCTGATATGTTCTCAAGTGTACTGCTGTGTAACCTCTAATGCAGCGGTCCCCAACCTTTTTTGCGCCACGGACCGGTTTATGCCCGACAATATTTTCACGGACCGGCCTTTAAGGTGTCGCGGATAAATACAACAAAATAAAACCATTACCGAAAAAAGGAAGATTTATTCATAACGCACGTGAAAAGACCCAGGAAAACCGAGTTAACGATCAAAACGATAATAAAATAACACTGAAAACCAATAAAAACCCTGAAAACCATACATTTCACACCTGAGCCTCAACTCGCGTGGCCCGGTACCAAACGACTCACGGACCGGTACCGGTTCGAGGCCCGGGGACCGCTGCTCTGGAGCTCTTCTCTACTTGGCTCTGTGTCCCTAGATTTGGTTTTTTCTTAGACATACCAACCCCAAAACTTGTTTTTGATCAAGTGCTTGTAGCCATCAGCATAAGTAATGTTTCAATTTAGATTAGGTGATTGTGAGTAAAAAATATTTTTCCTTTCAAAATTTGCTCAGTTTTTTTGCATTTATTTATTCCTTTTAATCTTATACTTCCAGCAGTTTAAGTCCAATTTGTGAACGTGACAAAATTGAACATGACCTAATTAGGTTGAGCCCAAGCCAAGCCTGGGCTCAGCCTAAAATCTTGTCTTTGCCATAAAACTAATGGTAATTTTTTAGGAACCAGTTTAAAATCTTTGTGACAATAACAACACATTGGCCTTCTAGTTCAAATATAAATGCAGGTTTCTGCACATTGTGTGACATTAAGGATACGCTGATAAATGTATTTTGTTCAAGCTTAAATTCTTCACTAATATGAGCAGACTGGAAAACAAACTGTGCTAAAATTTCAATGCTCTGAGGTTTGGTATAAATATCTTGTGGTATGCTTTTAAAAATGCCTGGGTAAATTATGCAAGAGAAAAGAAGCTTAACAAATTAAAAATAGCTTTTTGGAGCAGCCAACAAATATAATTGCATTCTTGAGGGCTGTGGAACGCTGCGCATCACACTCTTTATGTCTCCCAAGCAAATATTTCCCATGAATACAAATGCCTTGGTTGACACATGACTCTGTGAAATGAAGGGTGTGAGTTTCCACTACAATGATTTGGCGTGAGGCCTAAGTGGTGTGAGTGGAAAAGGTTGACACACCCAGCTGGGAAGTGGTTACTTAAGCTGTACTTGAGCATTCCCAGTGTCCCCTTAGCAACCTTGTGGAAAGACTTTGAAGCGAGAGACCACAAGCAGGATGAAAACTATCATTATACAAAGCTTTGTTTACTGTACTATGCCCTGGACTGTGCTTGGCTTAGATATAGTAGAGTCTGAATGGATTGTTTATTAGGAAAAGCTTTGTTGTGGCGATGGTAAAGTACTTTGGCTTCGTATTATAACAGTCCTGAATAAATGTGTGTAACTGCACTTTATGTCTTGAGGGATGCCCTATTGGTTTTTACACATTCTGATACAAACGTACGCCTAGAAACATTTAAACATTGTGCACAGACTTCTCATAAGGACTGATATTTGTAGAGTCAAAGCAGGCGAAGGATGAGAGGCGTTCGCTGGGTCTGAGGGATGTTAAATTTCTTCATTGGAAGGTGAACACGAGGCTCTGCGTGGATGTACGCGTGCCTTATAGTTTGCTGTGACCACAAGGACTTGTCCCCATGGACAATGCACTGCAATGCACCAATTCTGCACACATTCTCCAGGCCCACTCCAAGCATATTTGAATAAATACATGTCAGTGGTCTTTGCAGCTGTTGTGCGTATCCACAAGCCAGTAAAATCCCAACATTTATACCAGAGTTTGCTTATCTGAGTGTTTACATTGTTTTGATATCAAAATCATTATTGTTTGATTATCTGATACAGTCTCATTCAATATTCTAAAACATAAGTAATTGGTTCTGAATTATTTATTATCATTATTCTCACTATTTTTATTATTATTTGTGGTAGTAGTAGTATTAGTATTAGTATTTATTTGAGCCGTCATCAGTCATCAGCTTTGCTTTTAGGGAATGAAGCCCAAAAGCTCGTTTTATCAGATAACTTCCCTATTTTTCTTCTCTCAATTGTTTCTGAACGCTCCTGAAGATCACCCTGATGACATCTACCCCATCGTCCTGACAACAGCCACCCAGGAGCTCTTTGAATGCTGCATTGATGAGGATGTCACAGAGCAGAGCCCTTACAAGCTGCTGGAAAAGGACGACATCATACAGGATATTAAGACAAGAGCCGCAGTGTCCGATTTCCACCCTGTGAAGCAGTTTGTGCTGGTTAGGCGCTGGTTATGCATTGTTGCATAGTTTACTCAGACAACAGCAGCCAGACACTGTGATGATGCACAGACCCAAGTTAAGAGCTGTGGGAAAAGACAAAGCAACCAGTTTAACTTCATTTTTTTCTCTGTCTGATCTAAATTCTTTTATGCATTTATGACAGAACTTTGCAACTTTAGTCATCTACAAATGAGACACCAGTTTTCCTTTCAGCCATTTCGTTTTTTGTGATGTTTGTAGGGTTTTGGGCATTTTCACATTCACTCTCAACCAAATTACTGGAGAAGTAGTTTGTACTGTGATGTATTCTAACACTCTCATAAAAAATTAATGCTGTGATTTTCACTTTCTTTTGACAGGACTACCCAGAGGATGAAATATTGCTTGTTTTTGATGTAGATTTCACCTATGGACAGAGTTTTTACCTGGTTCTCACACCAGAAGCCAAGGCTAGAATATATAATGTAAGCTAACAGTTTTGGTTACAGTAACAAGGTTCTCTTTTGTTAATATGTTTTTTCTTTCCTCAATACATGTTTGTTATTAGACAGACCAGGCCAATAATTAAAAAATGTATACTGATAAGCAGTAACATAACAGAAGTTTTATATTATTTAATTTAAAGGTCGTTAATTGTTTCTAGTGCTTTTGTGGCACCAGTTATTAGTAATAGTGACAGGTCATATATCATCCGGGGTGTTTCGCTTTCCAGGCTATTTTTCCGTAAAATTTAAGACTTTAAGTACTACTTTATTATCTTTCCCTAGCATAAGCATTTTGCTGTAAGTATGAATACATGTAAAGATTGCTAGTGTGTGGTTTGTTTTTTTTACTGTTATTTCGGCCTTTATATTATATATTCTTACAATTGTATTTAGGTTCTGCAGCCCCCACAACCTGAAATAATAGTGTTGGAGGATGATGTCAGTAAAACCCCAGAACCAAAGCCATGGATATCTCTCGGCAGTGAGCTGGAAGTAGATCAAGAGTCTGTCAAAGAGACCAGAGAAAAGGCACTGCAGTATATTCAAATTAACATTAAATGTTTATATCTGATCTGATTGCTTTGCTCATGAATTCTGTTCTGTCTCTTCTGTCATCATCAGCTGTGCTACAAGTTTGACTTAAAGCGCAGACCGGGGTTACCTGTCTGTTTTTCTGACCGCAACAGTACAGAGGCTGAGTGTCGCTCCGTGGCGTGTCCTTCCTACCAAGACAGCAGATTCAGCATCAAGCAGATGCAGAGGGACTGCGGGATGCAGGCTGTTCCCAAACTGCAGAGCAGCACTGCTCAGACGGAGCGGTAGGCCAGCAAATCAGTACACTTAAAATGGATTTGTTCTGTAGGGAGGGAAAGCACGTGCAGGTTTGACTAGCCTGATAATAAGACTGCATCTGTTTCAAATCAAGGAAGTAAGATGAAATCAATTTCAGAAATATTTTCTGCTTTCTCTACATACATATACAGTGGGGCAAAAAAGTATTTAGTCAGCCACCGATTGTGCAAGTTCCCCCACATAAAATGATGACAGAGGTCAGTAATTTGCACCAGAGGTACACTTCAACTGTGAGAGACAGAATGTGAAAAAAAAAAAAATCCATGAATCCACATGGTAGGATTTGTAAAGAATTTATTCGTAAATCAGGGTGGAAAATAAGTATTTGGTCAATAACAAAAATACAACTCAATACTTTGTAACATAACCTTTGTTGGCAATAACAGAGGTCAAACGTTTACTATAGGTCTTTACCAGGTTTGCACACACAGTAGCTGGTATTTTGGCCCATTCCTCCATGCAGATCTTCTCGAGAGCAGTGATGTTTTGGGGCTGTCGCCGAGCAACACGGACTTTCAACTCCCGCCACAGATTTTCTATGGGGTTGAGGTCTGGAGACTGGCTAGGCCACTCCAGGACTTTCAAATGCTTCTTACGGAGCCACTCCTTTGTTGCCCGGGCGGTGTGTTTTGGATCATTGTCATGTTGGAAGACCCAGCCTCGTTTCATCTTCAAAGTTCTCACTGATGGAAGGAGGTTTTGGCTCAAAATCTCACGATACATGGCCCCATTCATTCTGTCCTTAACACGGATCAGTCGTCCTGTCCCCTTGGCAGAAAAACAGCCCCATAGCATGATGTTTCCACCCCCATGCTTCACAGTAGGTATGGTGTTCTTGGGATGCAACTCAGTATTCTTCTTCCTCCAAACACGATGAGTTGAGTTTATACCAAAAAGTTCTACTTTGGTTTCATCTGACCACATGACATTCTCCCAATCCTCTGCTGTATCATCCATGTGCTCTCTGGCAAACTTCAGACGGGCCTGGACATGCACTGGCTTCAGCAGCGGAACACGTCTGGCACTGCGGGATTTGATTCCCTGCCGTTGTAGTGTGTTACTGATGGTGACCTTTGTTACTTTGGTCCCAGCTCTCTGCAGGTCATTCACCAGGTCCCCCCGTGTGGTTCTGGGATCTTTGCTCACCGTTCTCATGATCATTTTGACCCCACGGGATGAGATCTTGCGTGGAGCCCCAGATCGAGGGAGATTATCAGTGGTCTTGTATGTCTTCCATTTTCTGATGATTGCTCCCACAGTTGATTTTTTCACACCAAGCTGCTTGCCTATTGTAGATTCACTCTTCCCAGTCTGGTGCAGGTCTACAATACTTTTCCTGGTGTCCTTCGAAAGCTCTTTGGTCTTGGCCATGGCAGAGTTTGGAGTCTGACTGTTTGAGGCTGTGGACAGGTGTCTTTTATACAGATGATGAGTTCAAACAGGTGCCATTCATACAGGTAACGAGTGGGGGACAGAAAAGCTTCTTACAGAAGACGTTACAGGTCTGTGAGAGCCAGAGATTTTCCTTGTATGAGGTGACCAAATACTTATTTTCCACCCTGATTTACGTATAAATTCTTTACAAATCCTACCATGTGGATTCATGGATTTTTTTTTCACATTCTGTCTCTCACAGTTGAAGTGTACCTCTGGTGCAAATTACTGACCTCTGTCATCATTTTAAGTGGGGGAACTTGCACAATCGGTGGCTGACTAAATACTTTTTTGCCCCACTGTATATATAAATTATATATGCTTTCAGTGAATCTGCAACACATTTCATAACATATTGTTTTAAAAGTAAGGCAAGTTCCATGTTTTATTGTATGTGTTGCCTTCTGTCTATTTTACAGGGCGGTTCAGAGGAATGTGTTTACCCAGTATGAACCAAGAGAGCTAAGAGAGAAAGAAAAAGAAAACATCCTCAGGTCTGAGAAACTGAAGAAGTTTGTCAACTCAGTGACCCCCAGGTAAAATGAATTCTTATGGTATCGTCGTTTCCATCTGCTTCTTAACAACCCATGCTCAAAATATCAGCCATAGATAACTCAATCCCATCCAGTATTATGAATGCAGGAATATTCAGTGGAAATATGATGATGGTGTATTAAGACAATTGTGTGTACTTTATTCCTCTGCCGAGGCGAGAGAGAAAAAATGTTTCCAGCAGCGTTTGTTTGTTTGTCTGTTTGTCTGTTTGCTCCGCTGTCTGTGAGCAATGATACATAAAAAGTACCGGTCCAAATTTCAACAGGTACATTTTCACTTTGCAGGGTCTTGCATGCCCTTCAGCAGGCACACATAATGAATGTGTTCACTGATGACTTTAAGGCCTTGGGCATAGGAGCAGAAGCTTCTGACCAGTTAGTGATGGTTTCTGAAGGTCTGAAGCTTCAATGGACCTTCACAGACGAGAAGCGCGCCATGGGCAAGAAAATCAGCAGCGTCAGCTGGCACCCTACAATCCATGGTGAAGTACATAGACTTCTACAGACATAGCATAGAGTACATTTATGATAAAGTCAAGATTTGTGTACCATAGAAACTTTGGACATTCATTAACATTGGAAAATAATCGTTAGAACCCTGACAGGTCACATTAAAATCATCATAATTCATTTTCTTTCACTTTTTAGTTGGAAAAATTAGGTCACTATTGACCCCCTGCACAGACCTGGGCAGGCAGGAGTTCGCCCAATTCTTGTTTTTTCAGCAACAGCAGCTTGTGGCGAGAAAGTATACACTTAGTGGGCAATGATATAAATATGTACAAATATACAATAGCCTGCCTAAAAGAAATTGAACTCCCTTTTCCTGTTATTTCAACTTCACTGACAAGCTCTGTAATATCTGTAATATCAACGTGTCACCTTAAGACACACATCGACGTCCACAAAACCAGAAAAAGAATATCAGTGTGATCAGTGCACATGCATTATCAATTTGTGGCTTCTATGTAAAGTAGAAATTAGAGTAGATCTACAGATTTTTCAAAAAAGGCTTTGTAAACACAGGTCTGTTTTCCTGTTGCTATGTAGCTGATACATTGTGGGGTGTGGTGTTTTTTTGTCTATGTGGCAGGTCTGATAGCTGTGACTTTTATAAAGAAACAGGAGGAGCAGCTGGATAAGTCCACTGTGTACATCAACAGTCCTGCTTTCATTGTCTTCTATGGCTTCCCCGATCAATCTAACCCCCGGGTATGAGAAGTAGAGGAGAGAAACCCATTAACGGGAGTCGAGAAAACATTTTTTTAAATGTATGTGTTTGAGAGTTAGCTCTAAGTCTTTGCCCTTTACTGTAATTTTTCTTCTGCTGTAAATTTGAAAAGATCTATTGATTTGAGCCAAGCACTCAATCAATATAACCAAGCTGCTAAATCGCTCAAAAGTAATATGAGTTCCATGTGTGCCTTCAATGGTGCATGTGTCATGATTTGGTTTCAGCCTCTGGGACCAGTGGCACTTTGACAAGACATATAAATAACATAAATAATTAATATTTTCTACAAAAGGGAATAAAGCTAAAAAATGTACTGCATACTGTCTTTTTCCCCTTATGTCTAGTGTAGGCATATGAGAGACTAGAATAAATACATTTTTGCGTTGGGAAGCTCCTTATACATGGAAACCTCTGCTTGGAAATATGTGTATGCTCATTTTTATGTGTTTTGATTTTTTTTATATATATATAGTTGCTCTTGGAGTGCCCAGATGACATTTTTGCCTTCGAGTTCTGCCCTTCGAATCCAAATGTTATTGTTGGTGGCTGCAGGAATGGCAAGGTGCTCCTTTTTCACTCAGCGTCTCAACTTCACAAATCAAAACAATCAGTTTCTCATCCCATGCCCCCATTTTAGTTCAATATAAACATGGTATCGCATGCTGTTGCCACTCTTCTGTCAGCATTTAATATGATATGTTTGAGGGTTTTTTTTCTAATGTATATATTTGTATATTATTATCTATAGTCTCAGGCTCAAATGATCATCACCACTAAACGATTTTATGTTGCTGATATCTCAGGTGGTGTTGTGGGACATTTCTTTTCACATCCCGCACTTACAGGGAACACGGCCTAACAGTAAAAAAGCCTCAGACTCCGACTCTGACACTGACACATTTGTAAGTACCCATACTCTCTTTGAAATAGTCACAGTGCTGATGCAGTGAGACATGCTGCACTGTACAATGTTAGTCAAGTTACTTGAAAAAAGTAATTAGTTACTTTTGAATAACATGATACACAACCTGAACACATAATAAAGCAATAGACCTTTCTGCCCAATAATATTTTTTCTGCATAATCCAACATATAAATTTGAAATGAATTTTGAATCAAATGAAAAAGTCTCTTTTTTAAAAATTGTTTTACTAATTTTAATCTTTTAACTTTATGCACATTGAATCATGCAAAAATTAAATGATATGTAAGTTTTGACTTTGTTTTGTTTTAGCTCATTTCAGTGTAGCTTTTATAGTTTTAAAATGTTTTGTTTTACAGTTTCTTAAAGCTTCCGCTTAAAGCCTAACCTGCACTGATATCTTCCAGCTGTATTTAAGTAGACACTCGTGTCCTATCATCTCTGGCCCAGATTTACCTTGGGTGTTTTTATTGCCACTACAGTGGAGCAGCTGCCTCCATCCTTCTCCTTACTGCTTCCTTCTCTTTGCCTTCCCCTCTCCCACCCTCTGTGCCTCCTTCTGTTCTCTTTGTCATTGTTAGCCCTTTATTCACCAGAGTCAACAGCACCGGCTCACATACGCCAGCTGTTACATAACTCTTGTTTCTTGCCCCCACATAGAAGATAACACACAGTGAAATCAGATCACTGCCCTTCCTGCTGTTTGCAGTGTAAACAGTGGCAGTTGTATCTACTAGAACGCTCTGTTAGGTGATGTGAAAGCTGTGCTACACCACCACCTGTCACTGGGTTGTCAGATAAATGAAGAATTACATTTTAAATTAACATCTTCTCTATCTACTTTTTTTTTATTCGCTCCATTGCACATAATAAATCCAATTGCAGGTCCACAAAACGACTAAGATATATGTTTAAAATTTGCTTGCAATACTATGAGGAGGTGTTTTAAACAAATTAAATAATCATATTGCAGCGATTTTATGTTTTTTAAGTGGCTCTATTGTGCCAGAATGTGTTTGAGTGTATTTATCTGTGTGCTGTTTGTTTTTCCATGCACACATCGAAGTCGTCATTTGCATTTCATTATTCTGCTTGTGCGTTTTACAGTGGTTATTCAGCTGTGTACAGTCTTTGTGTCTAGATTGAATTTGTGTGTAGACTGAATTGTCAGAGCTCACCATACAGCACATTACTGTCGCGTGTCTGCTTTCCCTACAGGACTTGGGTAACAAAAAAGAGAACAAGACTCCTGTCATGAGCTACTGTGCAGTTTCTTCCATAGAAAGCAGCCACAAATCCCCAGTTACTGATGTCCAGTGGCTGCCGAAAACATTTGAGGTACTGAGGGACTGAAGGGCAAAGGGGTTGGAGGGAATTAACAACTGTTGGGAATTACTTTTTCCACCAGGCGCACATGAGCCTACTCTGAGCCCTTCCACAAGGTTACTGCTGCTTAGCGTGTGGATAAAAGGTGTTTTTGTGTGACTACACAGCAATAGTCTCAGAAAAGCAATCTTTAGATCTCAGCCTCCCTAAATTATATCTAATACAAACACTGTGTCGTAATTCAACATACTAAAACCCCCAATCTCAAAATGGTAACAAAACACACACTTCAAGGTCAGGTCTCATACTGGCATACTGATTTCTCTGTCTTGTTTTGGAATGGTGACAGGTTAATGGCCAATTCACTATAAACAGGACTAAGAGGATGTAGGGCATTAGTGGGAAGTAGATAGCAAGCAGAGCAAATGTTACAAATGAGGGTGCGAGCACAGAAAAGGAGCAATGTAGAATATATGTTCAGAGGAAAACAAACCCCACAATCACAACGTCAAAAGAAATCAAATCTAAACTTATATTTATCTAAAGATATATTTTCTGCAGTAAGACTATGGTATTTTGTCTTTTACAAAGAAATCCAATATTAAGTGTGCACAGAAAATTACTAGCCATATATGTCCAGATTTGGTTTCCCACTTGTGCCTATCACTTACCTCTATGTAGTTACTTGCAGTAAATCACATCGATCACTTTCAGTTATCTTGATAAGTAAAATAAGGCAATCATCAAAGTGCCCCCAGGGGAAAATCCAACCACCCATACAGCTTCATGAACCAAGACCAAGCCTGATGCAGACATTTATTGATTTTGTAACTCCCTCTGTTTAGGTGACCAGGACAGGCGTTCCAGTTCAAAACATTTCTAACATGTCTGTTCAAGTTGTCACCTGCTCCCCTGACTGGTAAGTTCTCTACAGTTTAATGAAAAAAATAACTCCTGATACTTTTTCTTCTTACTTTTCACTGCTTGTCAGTATGTACTTTGGATGTTGATTCTAAGTGTGATTTTAGTGGCTGATAACATGTGTGTGTTTTTTAATACATACAGTTATTTGCAAAGTAGGCAAACAAAGGCCTCTGGTTACCTGATGGATACATTATACACTCACTAGATCCACTGTTTGCTTTATCACATCCCCTTTCTCTCTCGCTGCCCTTGTTTTGAGTCTCTCTGGATTGTTGACATTCTAATGAAGGTCAAATACAGGGGGGAAAAAAAGAAAAGAAAGAAAACCTTTGGAAGTGAACAGCGTTTAGAAAATGGGTTTTAGTCATTTTCCCTCATCATAACTGACTTGACTTTGCCACACCTCTACATGTGCATAGAAAAAAGGATACATAAAATATTATTATGAAATTACAGCAAAACCTCGACAAATTTAGATAATAAGCAAAACAACCCAAATGGGAATACTATACTACTTATGCCGTAACATGAGCTAAATAAATACATCATAATTTAAGTTCCTTGGTGTATATATTTGTGTAATTCCAAATCAAACTGACTTATAACTAACGCTGGAAATTAAACACAAAAGAAAGCAAATACAAAGAATATAAGAAGTAGAAGTATTTATTGCTGAATTGTAAAAAGAGTAGAAACACAGTTGCAAGATACAGAAAAATTCAAGCAGTACCAGATCTCTTAGAGAAGATGGAATTCTAACTTCAGGCTAATGCTAGAAAGTTAGCAAGCTACATACCTAGCTTCGAGTATGGTTTTGGTTTTACTGTCTGTAGTTGGCAGACAAATTGTCTGGCTATTAGTGCCAAGTCACATATCAATTAAATAATGAAACACTACAATTTTGTTCAGATCAGTGACTTGGATTAACAAGACATAACAGCTACTAGCTAAGTTTAAAACATAAAATGTATATGTGTGAAAAATCACCTATAAATTCTTCATAAAGATGAAAGGTATTTATATAGAGCTATTTTTTTTTCTTGTAGAGTAGACTGTAAAGATGCTTTTTAATACTGTAAAGTTGTAAAGCTTTCTATTGGTGAATATATATTATGGCACTCAAACACGCTGGATTATTTTTCCGGTTTCATCTTAATTCTATGGTGTAATCTGTAGTCATTCTCCTCTGGTTGAACATACTGAGCCAATAATATATTGAAGAGCTGTGCAGTTGGTTAAAATATTGCCTTTTGTAAACCACGTAAATGAGTGTAGCTGGCAATCATTATATTTCTCAGGAAATAGCTATGCAGTCTAATTCTCACTAGTGTTTTTATGTGTTACTTCATTTTGCATGTCCTGTTATTCAGTTTAGATATGAAGTATCAATGTGAATACAGACTGTTTCACACTCTGCGTCATTAGACTGGCGCTAAAGGAGTTGCAAATGACAGAAAGATTTCAAAACACTGCTCCTGTTGTTTTTGGCAATAACCACATTTATATATGCAACAATCATGTTTGAATATGAACATTTGATGATAGAGAATTTTGTTAATTTTCAGGTGGTTCTTAATTCCACATTATCTTATTGTGTCTCTGTCTAAAGCAGTGTCATGTTTTGGGATCTGCGAGTGCCAAAACTACAGAACCAGTTTCTGGCCGACAGGAAGCAAGATGTGGATCAGAAGACCATGATGACACCCTATAGCATCCCCACAACTTTCAAACACCTGGACCGGACATGGAAACCACTCTTCAGGGTACTTTCATGTCTGGGATGCATTACAGAGCTTGTGATTTGTGTAGAAAGAGCTTTTTTCTTCAACTTCCAACCATAAGAAAATCAACCATAAGAAAAAGAATGATTCGATGTTTAGTGTTATTTTTACACATCAGTAATTATTCTGCAGACAAAGATTTGTTACAAGAAAATAAGGAAAATGGCTTAAATTGAATAACTATTTAATTTGTATTTACGTGTGCATTGGATTTATTTAACTGGGGTTTAGGTAATGATTTCAGTGTGTAGATTCTTGAGCATGCTCTGTGATTTTGTTTTAGATAAGGTTTTCTTTTTTTCTTCAAGTGATAAAAGCCATCTTCTTTTATGCCATGTGTCAGGTTTCCCTGCCAAAGATTGATACAAGTGGAGAGTATGCTCCTTTGAAGTTCAGCCTAGAACATTACACCTGTAATAGTAATACAGGTAGGAACACAGGTGAGCAAGAGCTTTTACCCTCGAGGCTGCAAGGCTTTGTCTGTTTCAGTCTGCTATACTCGTTCTCTGTTTTCCTGCAATCAGTCACATTACTTAATTACACAAAATACTTTGTGGTTTTTTTGTTTGATGCCAAACGTTTTAGGAAGCTGACTCACTCACATGCTCTTTCAAATCAAACCGATTGTCCATAAGAGATGTTGTTTGATCCCCTGCTGAATTTGTTGCTTATTGGAAAAAAAAGAACAGTCTCTAATATTCATGGAAGCTTCAATTTAATGGAGAGAAACAGAAAATCAACCAAAAATCTAGAAAAAAATACATAAACATTATAAATTGATTTGCATGTCTGCATGCGGCAGACAGATTAATTCAATTTTATTTATGCAGCGCCAAATCACAACAACAAGGTGCTTTATATTGTAAGGTAGACCCTACAATAATACATAGAAAAACCCATCAGTCATATGAACCCCTATTAGCAAGCACTTTGGCAACAGTGGGAAGGAAAAACTCCCTTTTTACAAGAAGAAACCTCCAGCAGAACCAGGCTCAGGGAGGGGCGGGGCCATCTGCCTTGAGCGGTTGGGGTGAGAGAGGGAAGACAGGATAAAAGACATCCTGTGGAAGAGAGCCAGAGATTAATAACAAGTATGATTCATACAGTCAATCAGTCAGTTACAGATACTCCTGAATCTGTTTGTCCCATTCCAACCTCTCCACCACCATAAGTAAGACCAAATAGCTCTCCATGCAGACCTGTTGAGGCTGGAGTTGGCTACAGTTGGGACCACAGACACCAAGAGCACCATTGGTAACGGTTTGGACAATGGACAGAAATCTTCCGGGTCTCGCAAAGTCCCCTGCTCAAGAAGGCACATTTACAGGCCCATGTCAAATTTGCCAATGAGGATGTAAATGGGAGAAAGTACTGTGGTCAAGTTATTGTGTTTGTGTTTGAAGGAAGAGAAATGCTGCATATGGCACTAAGAGCATCATCCCCACAGTCAAGCACGGAGATGTAAACATGCTTTAGGACTGTTTTTCTGCTAATGGTTCAGGGCAAACTCATTGCACTGAGGGACCAATGTAACGTAACGTAAAATCTTGGACACAAACATCCTCTCCTCAGTCAGAACACTAAAGATGGGTCATGGACGGCTCTTTGGTCATGGATCAAATTCTTCTTTCAAAATCAATTTATAACTTCTATATAAAGTGTTTTCTGGATTTTTGGTTTATATTCAGTGTGCCCTCCATTAAAATTAAACTACCATAACAATTAGAGAAATGATTTCCCCATTGTAGCTGATAGTCTCATTTTCATTGTTGTCCATATAACAGTTTTGATGAGGAAAGTATTGAAGCAAAGCTCAAGCGCAAACTATAGAAAGATACACTCACTGTGTCTTCAAAATATCAAAGGTAAAGAGCAATTATTCTTTTATGTGCCTGAACAATTCTTATAATATCTGAATGGCACAGAATGTGTTAAAAACTGAAGTAAGTGAGGAGGGCAAACAGTGAGCATCACAGACATGTCTCCTGACCTCTTTGAGGGAGTTTTGGATTCTTGAGTTCTCTTTTGGATGGCTGAGCACAGTGATCAGTGGGGCAGGGCTCATTTGGCCCTGAGCTACTCTATTTCTCTCTCTGTCTTGTCTCTCCTCAGGTTTCATGGCACTTTATTAAGCGATACTTCCAAAACAAGGCCGCCATAGTTGCAGACCATTGGCTTTGCTGACTGTCAGCTCTTTGCAATATGCTGCTCAGACTCCTTGAGGGCCAGAAGATGATCATGTGTGTCCTGGCTGGTCAAGAAGAGACATGTCTTTGTCTGGCTTCCATAAACACAGCCTTGGTGGCTGGTTGTTATAGAATTAATATGCTTACTAACTCAAGCAATAAATCTGCTTCTTTTTTCATCAGCCCTCAGGGAGTCTGTTATTACGATTTTAATGAATCCCTGTGTGACTAATACTGCAGCGTTACCTAAGATATCTGACTCACATTGATTGAGGGTGGTCTTTGCTGTCTGCTTCTGTGCCTTTTGACATTTTTCTGAACATTTAAAAAGCTACAATATACTTGTTAACATGATTTTTCACACTGAAATAAATTGTGAGCAGGCGCTCATGGGGATTAAGCAAAGTCAAACACTGTCTGTAGCTGTTCCTGTATCATCTTTCTCATATCTTTACACACATCTTAACTGGGAGAAAATAGATTTAGAAGACGTGGTTTGGTAATCTGATCTAACCTTTAAGAGTGAGAGTTGATCGAGAGCGGTCCACAGGTAAGGGGCTGTGAACAGATAGACCCACATGATCTCTGGCAGACAGTCAGGCTTTTGTGATGGAAAAGGCTTCTACCAGCTTAACCTATTTCAGCCCCTCCACCTTTTACCTCCTGTCCCTGTTTTCTCCACAGGCTTCCTTCCTACCTCTACCTCTTGTGCTTTTCTTTCTCTCTCCCTTCAAATCCACTCTTACCAGCCCTTTCACTTCGGCTGTACCCCCTCCCCACCTCACTTGCTTTAGTACTTCTGTCGTCTTGTTCACGGTCAAATTACAGCACCACTGCAGGCTGTTATTTCCTTCATTTGAATAAAGCAGATGTTCTTTTTCCTAAAATCTGCTAGTTGTCACCTATTCTTCTTCCCCTATTTGAGTTTATTGAAATATTTGTACTTGTCTAGTAACAAGGCGCTGAGTATTGTGAACATTTTAGTCCCACGTCAGCACCAGGCTCCCTCTCTCAGGTCACTGAAATGTTAAATAAATAAATAAAAAACAATGAGTTGAACTTTTAACCTGTTCTTACTTTACCGTCTCTTCCTGTTTTGTCTTACATAACAAGATAATGAAAATGATGGCGCAGAGGTCCTCCCAGAATACAGTCAACTCAGAATACCTTCAGCCAAGACGCTCAAGACCCTGGACGATGTCAATACCAAGTTTTATGTTGGAACAGAGGTAAAAATTCTGTTATTTTCTTCTAAATAAACTGTACACTCTCTATATGCTCATGTAAGGCAGAGGAGCACGAGCCAAAACATTTCATTATGGTTAAATGTGGCTACATTGTTTATCTGTACATGACAATAAAACTTGAAACTTGAAAATGTCTTCAAATGATATCAACATAG
Organism: Diplotaxodon limnothrissa; assembly: GCF_057381915.1. NCBI lineage: Eukaryota > Metazoa > Chordata > Actinopteri > Cichliformes > Cichlidae > Diplotaxodon > Diplotaxodon limnothrissa. The sequence goes on along the minus strand of NC_140612.1, from coordinate 8,578,352 downwards.
AGCAAGTAAAAAATACAGTTAAGTTCTTGACTGCTTAAGTACGCTTTACTCAGCTTGTGAGCAAGCTGGACTTCTTTTTGTTACATTGAAGTTCATCTCAAGTTGGCATAACCAATAATGAATGATTTTTTTTATTAGGTTTTTGCACATGTTTTTGTCATGCCACTTAAGGAGTGTACTATACTTTACAACTTAACTGAAATAAGGAAGACGCATACATACATTTATAAACAGTTTTATGTTCATTTTTTACAGGAAGGAGAGATTGTCTACACTGACTGGAAACTGGAGGAAGATGAGTTTGGACGAAAGTTCAGTGAGTAGTTGGGCTTGCCGCGCTCTGTTTTTTATGGCTCACCAGTGCTCAGCTGTCAGACTGACAGCAGTACGTTGATTCATAAAACAATTACACCCAATTTATTGAAATGACTTTGATTGCTACTTTCACATTAAATCCACTATTTAGTTTGGTAACCTGGGCAAATGTAATGACCATAATGTTTTACAGGGTTAATTGCTCCTTTGCATTATGATTACCCTGGAAGGAAATTACTGTCAAATAAAACTGTGCATATTCTCCATCTGTCTCACTTCACTCCCAGGTGCCAAGCCCCTGCTCTGTTTTAGAACTCATGCCTGGTTTGTGAACACAATGCAGCGATCACCCTTTTTCAAAGACATTCTTTTGACAACAGGAGGCTGGAACTTTGCCATCTGGAAAGAGGGTGTGATGGTACTGCAACAGAAAACATTGATTACCTCACATGACGTATGCATACATCACATAGAATTGAGACAATTCAAATTACGTAATTTCTTGGTTGCTGTTTTGATCATTTAAACTGCAAAACTAAGCAAAACTATTCACACTTATTCAGTTGGTCACAGACATAGACTGTACATAAAAAATGGATGTAGCAGCCATGTATGGTTTGTGGAGCCTCAGCATTAGCAATCACGTTTTTTTGTTTGTTTGGTTTTTGGATAAAACTGTCAATTTTGGTTTTTGAAGCACGTCCAAATGGGAACCATGCACAGACTAATTCGTCCTAAGTAACACACAAGTAAAATACCACAAGTTCAATCGACAAAATTGGAGCACATAATTCAATAATTAAAATGCTTCAGAACGCACAAAATTTTTTAAATACTTCTTGTAAACCACAACATCCAGGGTGGCCCAATCTTCGTGGGACCAAGCTCTGAGCAAGAGTACAGTGCGGCATGCTGGTCCCTCTCCCGATCTGCGGTTTTCTTCATTGGGAGAAATGATGGCAGTATTGAGGTGTGGAACCTGCTCCTAAACACCAGCGAACCTACACACGTCCATGAACACGTCGCCAGTACCAGAATTACCTGCATCAAACCCTGTATCACCGCCTGTGAGTTCTTGGCTTATATTAGGTGCTCAGGACAGATACGATTTTTGAACCTTAAAACTCATTTAATGGACTGTTTTGTACTTACAGCCAAACAACACTACCTGGCTGTTGCTGACAACCTTGGAGTGCTACGTGTTTTCAATGTGCCAAAGGCCCTCCGCTCCCCGGTTAAGAATGAGGTAAGAAGACTGTGAGCTGTCTGTTTTGCTTGGACCCTTGTGTAATGTTAAGAAACTGCGGTAAAAATGTGTTATTTTTCTTAAAGGTATTTAATGGCTGCTACAGTATTATTGACTGCTAACTAGTATCTTTGTCTTGTTTTGCTTTGTTTGTATGCAGGATTTAAACATGCAGATCTTCTTTGACCAAGAGAATGACAGGCTGAAGGATTATTTGGAGTGGGAAGAACTGTGGGCGAAACCGAGAAAGGAGGAAGGCGAGTCCAAGAAACAAGTGGTGAGCATCCATCCATCCATCCATTTTCATCCGCTTTGTCCGGGGCCGGGTCGCGGGGGCAGCAGCCTAAGCAAAGAGGCCCAGACCTCCCTCTCCCCAGCCACCTCCTCCAGCTTATCCGGGGCAATACCAAGGCGTTCCCAGGCAAGCCGAGAGATATAATCTCTCCAGCGTGTCCTGGGTCTGCCCCGGGGCCTCCTCCCGGTGGGACTTGCCTGGAACACCTCGCCCAGGAGGCGCCCAGGGGGCATCCTTGTCAGATGCCCGAACCACCTCAGCTGGCTCCTTTCGATGTGGAGCAGCAGCTGCTCTACTCTGAGCCCCTCCCGGATGGCCGAACTTCTCACCCTATCTCTAAGGGAGAGGCCAGCCACCCTTCGGAGGAAGCTCATTTCTGCCGCTTGTATCCGCGATCTCGTTCTTTCGGTCACTACCCACAGCTCGTGGCCATAGGTGAGGGTAGGGACGTAGATCGACCGGTAAATTGAGAGCTTCGCTTTTACACTCAGCTCCCTCAGCTCACAAGTGGTGAGCAGTAGGTTTTAATTCTAAACTGAATTCCCAGAAGTCTCAAGGTGCCAGTTTCCATCAGTGTGACTGGAAGGTGGCTCAACAGCAGCTGAGAGGGAGGAAAGATGTCCTGTGTCCAGTGTTTGTAATTTCCTAGATCTGACAGTTCAGACCATAGTGACGCACAACGAATGGTTAGATTTGAAATGAAAATGAAGGACGAGAAAGGATAGGAGAACACTAAAGCTTTTCTTTCCCTGTGTCCTTTGCCATTTGTCTACAGTGAAAGTGTCCTTGAGTTAAACCGTGACTTCCCACAAAGCTTCCCTGCATTGGTGATCAGAATCTTCAGCAGACTTACAAAAGTTTTAGTACTGACCCAGCTAAATATGTGGACGTATAAAGTTGACATTGGAAAAGATGAAGAAGGCACTCGTGTATCTCTTTTTGTGTCTCTCTCTCATTTTCTATCCGCTTATGTTTAATTCATTCACATCGTTATTTGATCCCAAGCACTGGGGATAGGGTAGTTATTGACAGGCAGTGCCTGATAGTCTGCCTGCTAAGTATAGAAGCAAACTTAAGTGGCTAACTGGTTCTATCTTAGGCTGCATGGCAGCTACCAAAAAAGTTTTGTTTTGCTTTAGTAATGTCACTTGGAGTGGATACTTTCTCTTAATTCCTCTAAACAGGAATGAATTTTCATGTTCACCTCCAGCTTCTTTCTGCTGTTGGCTTTAAAACATCTACGGCAATTTGAATTTAGATGGATGATAAGGACAAGGCACAGCTTAAATATGATATGAACAATACTGTCAGGTTTACTGTTGTGGGAGGAAAGTATCAGGAATTTTCCACACAGTATCCTAATTTTCCTTTTTTTTTCTTTAAAGGACTGTGCCCTGCATGCAATACACAGATGCAGGGCACAGTCCAGATTTTACTAGAAAAGTGTCATCTTATTTAATATTTGCATCCTTCAATAAAATTTCAGTTCAGTAAAATTCAGAGGCAATGTAATTTTCTGCCTCTACGATGGGAAACGCTGAGATCTTGGATTAGGTGCTCTATTGTTTCGTAATTATTGTTTATGATGAAGCTTGTTTCTCTGGCTTTGTCTGCAGGAGCCTGACAAGCCAGTCACATTCCAGGTAGACAGCGAGGAGGCGGACTTGAAGGAGTACAGTGATTACCTGAAACTGGAGGAAAGCATCCTCGAGCATACGGGCCTGTAGCCACATGCTCCAAAAGCCTAGGATACCTAATATCACACCCCTTCATACACACATGCACATAAATTAAAAGCTTTTTTCCTTACATATATTTATTAATTTGTATAAGTTTAATGTAAATAAGAAAACATTTTACAATATGGAAACCTGTTCAAACTGTTCAACACATTGCCAGTGTTCGTATGTTTGTGCCTATTTTTGCAGTATTTCTTGTAACTTACATCGATTTTACAGTATACATTCACATTGTCCTTGGGTTCAGGCTTCAGGGTCAACAGATTATTTTCATCCATTCATCTAAGATCGAGTTACTGGGTAATGCCATCCATTAGTGCCCTCCTTACCACCACTCCCTAAGGATACAAAAGTGATCTGACCTTGACAGAAAGTCATTATATGGCTGTTTAATTTCAGTAAGTGCCGTAAGAAATGAATTTAGAATCTGGTGTTTTGTGGACAATTTTGAATAAAAAGCCAATGACTGTGGTCACTATCGCAAAAGCTGTTTGTCAGTAATCCTGCTTGTAAGTGATCATTATGGCTTAATATTGTGTCTCTGGGTCTTTACTAAGTCAGTAATTCACACGGCTGTGAACCAGTTGGAACTGGTGGCTATAAGGCCGACTACATTTTAGTAGGGCAGCATAAAAGGAGTCAAATGAAAGGATGCACTCTTGCTGATCTATGAATACATGTACACAGCCTGCACAGCACCAAACAGCAGTAAGCTGAAACTAGCTGGAACAATAAATATTTACCTAAAGAATATGCGGAGAGCATATTTTCCAAATAATCTGGCCAGATGGTGAGAGTCATAACTCCAATTAAATGATAACACTAGTCTACCGACAAGTGGATTGGATGGCTAACAATGTAATAAGATCATGGTATGCTAATCATGTGTGTATAGCTTGCCCTCATTGCACAAGTAATCAGCTAATGCAGCAATAACGTCTTGATCTAAACAGTGGCCAGATGTTAGCATTATGTCTAAAGCAGTCTCCCTAATGGTCCCGCTGAATGAATCCATTGTTTCCAGTGAAAAGATTCTAATCATTTGTCAGTTTGTTTTTTTTGTGCACAAAAGGCCATGTAGTTATGTGCTAGTTAACGGCTGTCCAAGAACTTCCAAGGCTGTTTTGAGAGCGCAGGAAACTGCACCTATGGCCTTAAAACGTTGTAACCAGAACCACGAGTGTGGTGTGTTACTGTACAGCACCTCTACAGCTAAAAATTGGAATGTGTTCAATATTTTAAGTAACACACTTTTACCAGAATTAGAAGATTTTACTAACTGTGTATTATTTTAGAAAGTAGGCTACTGAAATGTAGCACACATGGAAACCAAACATTACAGTATAAGTTTGCAAAATGGAAACAGCTGGTTTCCCTTTCATAAGTAACTTTGGAACATTTCCATATGGGGAATAGATCAAATAGATTAAATCTAATTAAATATATCTTTAATAAATCCAAGACTGTAGACTGTAAATCCTTTAGACTGTAGTCCTCACAGCTTCATTCAGCCATGACTCAAAAACATAATACTGAAATGAGGCACGGTGGTTAGCACTGTTGCCGCACAGCAAGAAGGTCCTGAGTTCAATTCCAACATCAGGCCGGGGTCTTTCTGTGTGGAGTTTGCATGTTCTCCCCGTGTTTGTGCGGGTTCCCTCTGGGTACTCCGGCTTCCTCCCACCGTCCAAAGACATGCAGCTTGTGGGGATAGGTTAATTGGATAATCCAAATTGTCACTAGGTGTGAATGAATGTGAGTGCAAATGGTTGTCTGTCCCTGTGTGTTGGCCCTGCGACAGACTGGCGACCTGTCCAGGGTGTACCCTGCCTCTCACCCTATGACAGCTGGGATAGGCTCCAGCGCCCCCCGCGACCCTGAAAAGGATAAGCGGAAGCGAATGGATGGATGGATGGATGAGCCACAGTGATGCATTATAATATCTTAAAGTTTGTTTGTTTTTTAAATTCACTTCATCTTAGAATTGTGTCAGAACTCGGATTGTAGTCATTACTGATGAGTGTAATCTGTAACCCAACCGACTTTAGTCTTTGTTGCAGCAATCGTTAAAAATTGCTTCACCATGTAACAACGTGAGATTCTAGATCAAAGTGAGTGAGGGAAAGTTGGATATACTGTCACGTAAAAAAGAAAGTTTTCTTGGGATTCTGCACACTTGTGAGAAATTAAGTCCACACTTACTGCTTCCATAGGATCTAAGAGGGTAAGTCAGCCAGGTGCTGCTAATAACACGGCACTTAATTAACTGATTATCAGCAAGTACAAAACTTCTGGAACAATGTCCTTTGGACAGATGAGACCAAAATGGAGAGTTCTAGCCATAATGCACAGCACCATGTCTGGAGAAAACCAAACACAGTATATCAGCATGAACACGTCATACCAACCAAGCACGGTGATGGATGTGTTATGATTTACACTTGTTTGCAGTCTTTAAGTCAACCATGAACTCCTCTGTATACCAAACTGTTCAAAAGTCAAATGGGACTGTGGAATACTTGAATATCTGTCATACAAACAGGGCCGCCCATTCGACTTCACTAACGACAAACAAACTGTGTTCTCTGTGCTCTGTGCCATGTATATGGATACATGGTGTTTCTGAAATGCTGGAAAAAAAGTCTGATATTCAGATTTTTCTCCGTGTGCAATAAACACATGTGGACCATGACTTAAAGAATAAAGTTATATTTAGCATAACACAACTCAGTCATTTAAAGATAGCAACTAAGGCCAAAAACTGATCAACAAAGCGTTTACTGAGTTCAAAGACTCAGTAAAGGGATTTTCCCCATAAATATCTGCGCAATATACTGCAACAAGAGGACTCGCCCCCTGCTCGTCATTAAGACAGAACGCAGTGATGAAGAAGATGGCATTGACTTTACTTTACTTTTAACCAGATGCTAACTCAGTTTTTTACATAGTCTTTTACTAAAAGTGATAAAGCTTGAGGAATCTCGTATAAGAAATTTAATATTAAAAAAAGACACACGATGGAAGGCAAATCCTAGTTAAAAGCATTGGAAATAAGCAGTTAAAATAATTTTACAATGAATTTGTATTAGGTTATGAAACTTTTGCCAGTTGTGTTTGATTCCAAAATGGTCAAGGGCTATGGAAATCACAAGAAAAGCTAAATTAAACGTCGAATCCTCCCCCATTGTTCACAACATTTATGAGAATGTCGTTTCCTTTGCAGTATCTTGCAAGGAGTACCTCTCAGCTTTCTGGACTCCATTAGTTTCACTCCTTCATGGGGATAAAATAAGGACGCCTCAGAGCGCTGGGTCCACCACAGGTCAGGGCAGCGCCGCAAACCTATAGTCCCAAATTGACAGCCGGTGTTCTGCCAGAAAAGAGGCCGGAGGGACGGAGAAGGAGGGGGCTATAGGGGCAGCTGTCTATTGCCAAGTTTTCACACTGTGTTCGAGATGCCTCAAAAGGAAAGAGAGAGTGCGAGGGTTGAGAGAATCAATGAACAACACAAGCACGAATGGTTGAATTCAGGGGGGAGAGGGGGAAGGAGACTGTTAAAGAGGAGAGAAAGATGAAAAACAGACACGATTCTCCTTAGCAGAAGTGAACCGGGGTCGACTTCACCCTGGCCATGACTCATTCACATGGACGGTCCTGTCACGGAGCGAAGGGGGTGGAGGACGGTGAAGAATGGGCTGATGTGAGGGTGCACAGCGACAGGCGTCCATATGGCCCCTGAGGCACCAACAAGGTCCCATGACAAAAGGGGGCTCTGCTCTCAAGTCGCGTCCTCCTCAAACCTCTCTGGGAATTCTCTTTCGCAGTCCCCCCTTTCCTCTGCAGAGCCTCTCACTTTTCTGCCAGCCCAGCAAGCAGCAGAGGAATGTGCCTTCTGCAAACCAGCACTCGCTCGGGGATTGCCTTTACACTTGCTGGCTAGTTATTATTGTAATGGCTGATGCAAAGAATGTTGTGCAATTGAGTAGGCTTATGTGCTATGTAAACATTTGCGGCATTTGAGGTTCTGCAGACGTACATAGAGATGTTTGCAGGGTAAGCTCTACTGCTCAGCGTTTGTCCTCTAGAGCATTCGCTACAATAGTCAGCAGCATGGCCATAAACCAAGTGGCATGAAGGGCATTCATGATGTCAGCTTTTCCTCACTTGACTTCTTCATCTAAGTCCCAAACAAGAGATTTCCCAAACATAAAAAGCGATCTTTAACTAAAGGGGGGAGTATTGGGGGGGGGGGGGGGGATCTATACAGAGCGGATTGCCCGTAGTCCAGTTTTTATTACCAGTTCATCAAAGTTCTTAAGCCAAGTCCTGGGATACAATGAGCGCAGGTGCTGTGCAGGAGGGGCTGTAAATCTGACCAGGCGAATTAAGCCATTGCTTTGGCATTGTTCTGTTTGGCCTCCTATCTGTTTTTGCTCCGGAGGGTGTTGGGTAGATTGGGGTGTTGGGAGGGACATGTGAGGGCCTGCATCCACAAATCTCCCAACATGGGAGGCATCCTGCAGATTTCACACACGGTCATACGAGTCGGACCCCAGCTGCAGAGGAGGATCATGCAGGACAACGAGAAGGGTTAAAAGATATTAAAAGAGGGAGAGCTGGAGAAAAGGACGGTTGAGAGAGAAAGCCACATTTGCCTGTGAGATAAAGAAAACATTTAATTGACTGAAACAAAATTTCTCCTACTTGAGATACAAGCAAATCAGAATTCTGTTTAATCTCAAAGCAGCTGTGCAATTGCTAAAAGTATCCCCAGGTAAACTGTTGGGCTTTCTTTCTGTAAACCATGCCGCTGTTTCTCTTTAAAGCCTCTGCCAAGCTGGTGGTAGGTTTCATTAGTTGACCCTTGACCTCATAAGAGATCAGGTGACCAGGGCAGTGCTGTGGAATGCTCCCTCTTGACTCCTTTTCATTTTCTAATTTCAAAGCTCTCAACACTTTGGATCCTAGTCATTTTACCAGTGCCTTCTGTTATCTACAGCAACATGTAGAGTGTGTGTGTGTGTGTGTGTGTGTGTGTGTGTGTGTGTGTGTGTGTGTGTGTGTGGTTTTATAATGTCCTGTACGCACTCAAGAAAAAAAGAATTGTATTTATTCAATCCAGTTTTCGATTCCAGCTGTTAAAAGGATTGTTGTTCGTAGCTTTATCTAATTAGAGAAATGTCTTTGGCCTCAATTATAGCATCCGGGACACCAGTGTGAGATATATTTTAAATACAATTTCATCAATGGGATCATTAGATGGTAGGTCATCCAATAAACCTTTCAGTAAACTTATAAGTCTTAAGTTCTGTTTCTACTTTAAGCTAAACAGAGAAGCTAGTGGCAGAAGATTCACAAGGACACTGTTAACCTGCTAATGTTCAGCCGGTGAAGGTACAGTGCATTTAAGTCCACCACTCTAGAGGGGAAAATAAGCATGTCTGTCCACTGAAACTATGTTTTGTGAAGATATCCCCTTTTTGTCTGCTACTAAAATACTGAGAAATAACCAAAATCTGCACTGTGTTGGGATTGGCTAATCTTAGCAGGTTAAATGAGCTACAAAACTAGAAACTGGAGCATTTAATTCAAAGGTCACATTAACCCAATATAGCAGTGGATGTACTATTTTAGCATGTTAACATGAAACATTACCATTGTAGAAAGTTTTGCAGTGTATCTGACAGTTGCAGCTGTATTTCTATAAATCAAGCTCTAAGCCTTTTCACTGTCTGTAGTATTACAGTGGACTCTGAAAGTGTTTTAGCTAACTATGCATGACTATGGCTACTAACGCAGCTAACATTTGCTTTCTGACAGTGCTAAAAAAGATCCACTTATATACCAGAGCCTAAGCAAAAATAATGAAAATAATACTATCATGGGTTGTATATAAGTAGAGTTTATACATATAGTACTTAAAATAGTAAAATAGGATAAAAATAAAAATTAACTAAAAAGCACTGCTTTTGTCCAAAACCATGTCCTAGGTATCACCAACAATCATTGATTGGCTGACTTCAGTACTGCAGCTACTGGATGTAGGGAGGCATTTGATCGTCAAGAGGTCTGAAAGTGATCAACAGAATCTTAAACTGAAGCGTCAGTATTGAACTGAACCCAGAGTAAACGGAACATAATCTGTGTCACATAGAACCTTTTACAGGACCTGACGAGAAGCCTTGCAGCACCATCTGGGCCATAAGTGATCCAGGGATGATTACTACATCACTTACAAATGCTTTAAAATTAGTCATTGAGTTATCCACTCCTCACTGTTCTGCGATAGACTAGTGCCCTCTTCGGCACCTACAATGCCTCTCATCCTTTAACAACTACTTTCACATTCCTTCATTTTTTAAAATATATTTTGTTAAATGCAGTTTAATTTTGGCTTGTATTTTGTCGTGGTGAATGTTTCGACCTTTAAATGTGTCCTTACTTGTGTCCTCTTGTGAAGAACTCCTCATGCTCTGCCGTGGAAGCCTCTGAAAGGGGATTCTGACTCTTTTCTTGAACCTGCTGCGACTGCCAGCAAAAACGTTCATCTCAACCACTTAAAAGAAAGCCACTTTAGTTAGGCAATATTGATAATATTTCTGTTCATGCTGAAATGTCATTTCAGACCATCATTTAACATTGACTTGGCAATAACCCTGTCTAAGATGCAATTCCATGATTCCATGAACTGTCAGTCTGTCAATGTATAATAAACACCACGAAGGCCTGAAAACTTTGAGTCTTCTTTTGACATGTTGTCATTACTAATGACCTCAAAGCAAACCAAACGTGCACTTAGCCTAGCAGAAACTTTGCTATCTTGAGCTAAAGCTAACGTGTTTTGGGGAGATTTTTAGCTAGGCTAATTGTAAAATAATGTCAATGCTATTCATGCCAAGTGTGAGATGAGAAATTAATTGAACTTGTATTTGTGCATTGACCTAGACTGTTGCCACGATTGTCTCACGTCCAAAATGGTGGACAAGTTAATGTCACATGATTTGAGGTCACGTGTCTGCAAAACCTCAACATGCAACTAGTTAGCTTAGCTTAGGACAAAATGATAAACCAAGCTCAGAGTTAGCCCCTTATAGCTGAACTACTGATTTTTTTCTAACCCATGCCATAAATATATAATGATTACTTTTCCTGTAGATGATGGATTCACATTTATTATCTCTGGACCAAACCAGGTTAGACATTTGTAGGGACTTCTGACTGTAGCTTCTTATTTAAAAATGTCTGTGGCAAAAAAAAGGTGCATTTTCCCAAAATGCCTAACTATTTCAACAACAAGGGGCCATAGTGGCAGGTGGTCAGCATTAAGGAGACATCAAAGACCTTATAACCTCCCTATAGACATCACCTCAAGCAGCAGGGGAACTAAGTTTTACTGCTGACAGCTGGAGAGTGCTCTGCTGACAGGAGGAAGGTACCAACTGTATCACTCCACTTCCTCTGCATGGATCAAAGTTATTGCTTCATATCAGAGTGATGTTAAAGGCTGCTCGGAGCATGCACCACTATTAAAGGTGTGCCACCTGCAAGTTTATCAAACCAGTGAGGCCCAAATCTTCTTACTGAGTCCGAGCACAGCTGCTGTCAGGGCCTCTTTTCAGTCTCACCTTTCACATTTTTTTCTCTCTATCTGTCAAGCAGAGCAAACTCTCATCCTGTCCTCACTCTCAAAGGAGACCGCTCTCTCCTGGAGGAGCGGGGAGGGAGAGAGGTGATGAGCAGCTTACCTCTAGGAGGGATTAGCCTTATTAAAATGAAATCGTCTAGTCCTGAGTGACAGAGCTATGGAGGTGCAGGAGGCAAAGAGGCAAGGAGGAGAGCGCAGAGGGTCTGCGTTGTGTGAGGCCCAGCCCCCGGAGGATCTGAAGCACCGCTTCCTCTGTGTTCTCCTTCCCTCCAGTCTTCACTTTCACCTCTCGCTTTCTCTCTTCATCTTCTCTCTCCTTTCCTCTCGTCTTCTCTCTCATCATCAACCGCGGTCCAGAACAGGCGGATCTGTCAGCGCTGCGTCAAGAGATCTGCCCTCAGTCTCTCAGATGAACTGCCAAGTACAGGAGAACAAAAGACCTCCAAAAACACACACACACACACATAGAGGTAAAATGTGTTTAATAGTCCTCCTATTGAAGGGCACCATGTATGGAATGTGTGCCCAGGGTCACTGCATAGAGGTTCCCAGCAATTACCCAAGCTTTAGCTCACTCTTGTTTATAAGGAGTCAGATGTAAAAGGCATGGACATACATGTGACTTTGTAAAGGGTGCCTAATGACATGTACACAGTGGTAATCCTTGTGTGGAGAGCAGCTCAGTGGTTGAATCAGAAGACCAGGCCATACACCATATTTGTGTTCATTTTCAGCGCTTTAACAGGTTTAGAGGAGAGAAACAAATATAATCTTAAAGTGACAAAAACAGAGGAACCAAACTCATACAAGAAGCCATATGTTTTCAGCTAAAAGGGGGAAAATGTGGCCAGGGCACTTTTTAATGACAGGGAACCAAAATAATAGCTTAATTGATACTTAAAGTAGACCTATTATCTTATACATAAAGTACAAGGATGCATAAATTAGCCACGGCCAGCATTTCAAATAATGAGCATTAGCAAATCTGCAAGGCGATGTGCTTAATATGGTCATCTCAGGCACAGCACGCTCACCAACCTGCAGTTGAACCCTTCTGTTTGCAAGTGGCAGCCAATCAGAAGAAAGTTTACTTCAATGGAGTTGACTTTATTTCAGGTGGTGGATGGCCAAACTAGTAGGAAATTCATAATCACTCAATAATTTTAGTTGTCTAAAAGTTGCACAAAGTCTAACTAAAAATTCTAACTAAGACAGAGGCATCTGTCTTCCTTCTCTCACCCCAACCGGTCACAGCAGATGGCCCCGCCCCTCCCTGAGCCTGGTTCTGCCGGAGGTTTCTTCCTGTTAAAAGGGAGTTTTTCCTTCCCACTGTCGCCAAAGTGCTTGCTCATAGGGGGTCATATGATTGTTGGGTTTTTCTCTGTATCTATGAAGCGCCTTGAGGCGACTTTTGTTGTGATTTGGCGCTATATAAATAAAATTGAATTGAATTGAATCTTTTATGGAACCAGCCAGTCTGTATATTAGTAGTCATCAATACACTTATTTTCTTTACAAATTGCTGGAAATGGTCCAGCTAATGATCTTGTGGTTTCAAAGGTGATTTACAAATGTACTTTGGGAAAGAAATATCCAAAGGCAGGAGTTGTTTTGCAGAAAAAAACATGATCAAAAGGGCAGTGCCCCCTAAACCCACTGCAGCGCCTTTCAACAGTTAAACAATCCACAAAGGTAGAAGAAGGTCAGACGCAGAAATTTTATTGGTTTGCTTTTTAAAGAACTGATCAACAAATTAGATCTGAACAAAGTGTCTTCAAGGTTATCTGAATGATTATTCAGACAATGCACTTATAAGTTTCAGCACAAGTGCATGAAAAGAAAACCTGGTTAAACTCGAGCATGTTTTGAATCTAAAAATGGTTTTATGAATGTCTTTTTATATATTGTATGTAAATAAGAACCCCCCTTGAGACGGGCCTGATGTTAGTTTATTGCCGGAGCGGCCTGGGAGTTATTTTCTTTTTCATTAAGGGTCATTGTCCACCCCCTCCTGCCCCCACAGCTGATCACAAACAACTTTAAAAGGTTGCGTGGATGATTTCAAAGGTCCAATCTTGCCAAAAACCACAGCTAACGCTGAAAAAAGTCTAATTTGAAACAAAGACTGTGTGTTATGTGGTCGGCTAGTTGACTTGTGGCCACAATGTTGACTCAAAGGTCAGCAGAGATTAAGGGAGCAGATGAGGAGGAGAGGAGAAAAGGTCTGGTTTCACATGCAGGTGGCTGTCAAGGATGTTTACCTAGCAAGACTCGTATCTCTTCTCTCCAGAATTAGAAATGAACAAAAGTTCAGTTCAGTTCACTCCGACTGCCTGATATCAAGTGGCGACCCTGACTATCCAAACAGGCTCGCTGTTATTATGTCTACCTCTGACTTCATATGGGATTTCACTCCTGCTTTTATTGGGACTGAGGGAACAGATTAGCAAGTTGAATGTGGACAAAGTACTTTTACAACAGACGCTTGTGCCATCAGAGTCGAGCACCTGAATCTAAATATAAAACCTTTTTTCCAGATGTGTAAAGTAAAAATGTGGAATTCAACAAAAGCAGATCCTTTCGCATTTACGCTTTGTGAGTGAACTACACAACACCCCCACCCAAAAAAAACCTTGAAGCCAATGGGATTGTTATTTTCAGTGTGTAAAAAAGTATTTGCATTTTCAGACTGTCAGTGAAATATTTGGCTCCATCTGCACAAAAACTCCCAGTGAGAACAGACACTGAAGATGTGGGCGTGCAAACAGGTATGTGTACATTCTGTACCCTAAAGCTTTCTCATACCTGTTCAGTGCAGCCATAAAAAACCCACCATATTTACAGTGGTGACATCAAAGAAGCCTGAAAAACCATTTGATGCTAAAAGGCCTCCGGCTGCTGAGACTTCTCACGCTGGAGCTGCCCGTCAGCGACGTTCCGCCTTTCTGTTTGAATTTATAGCTGCTTTGGAAAAATATTTCAAAATAAAATGACATTTAACTATTTCAGTAAACTGCTCGCTCTAACTTGAGGCTATTTGTAGGCGTCTCGTGAATGTCACTGGAAATGCCGGGTGTCGGAGCCGCAGTAAAAGTGCAGTCTACTAGCAGTGAATATTACTGGACGGCTAAATGCAGCTGCATCCCGGGAATGTCCCTGTAGCTCAGAGTATTTCTGGGAGATTCCCACAAGCCAACAAGGGCAATTCCCCGGCTTATTTATCCGTATTCTACTGAGGCTGGGTTACCCTGCTCCCACAGCAAAGAGGTGAATTTGCAAAACATAAAAATGTTTCCTAAAGTTTAAGCTTTTCCTGTTGGGTTTCTATAAAACAATAGCAGTGTTTAAAACAGTTTGGGAATTATGGCCACAATGTCAAGTTATTTCAACAACTGTGACGTGATTGCTAGGCCACATGCTCGACTACCAGATGTATTTACACTAAAAAGCAAAAAAAAAAAAAAAAAGTTTTGTGAGGTTTTTATGAATGAATTCCACGTTTGTGTGTGAGAAAGGCAAGATGCTCTCTGTGCCACTGACAATGCCAACCACAGGTAATTGTTTATTTTTGTGATGGTATTTTTTTCTGTTTCTTAAATTATTTTTATTCTGAAAAACTAAAAACTACAGTACTGTGCAAAAGTCTTGAGCCACCAAGAAGAAAGGGAGGGAAAAGACAACAGCAGCCACATGTGAACGTAAAATAACATACTTTATTATGACCATACATTTCTCAGGATCAATACAAAGCACTTCTCTGTTTTTGTTTAGCGATGCTTTGAATGTGGCACTTTTTCCTCCAAAGGACAAAGAGGATCAGACAGAAATGATTTTTGTTTGTTTGTTGTGTGGAAGGAGAAGGAGGTCAGATAATGACTCCGTCGCTGCACTTGCATCTCCATGTTAGCTCTGAAACAGACTTGAGTTCTGCCATTAGCGTCCCAGTTTACTTTCATTCTATTTGATTGTTGAGTTGAAACCATAAAAGCATGTGTGCTCTCTGTGTACTCTTTGAGTAATAATTTGAGATCCTATTAGGGAAACTGGGTCATTGTAAGGAAGAATGCACGTCAGATTTAAAGGACAATCTTTACATTAAAAAAAAAATCCTTAGCTGATTCTACACAATGGCTTCTATAAATGAGGCCCTGGTTCTTTGTGTGTTGCCTGCACAGACAGATGGTTTGAAAGGAACCCTGCTGAAACCCAGTTTCAACAGATCCGCTCAGCAGCAGCCCAGCTTCACCGTGCAGCAGCAGGACTGTGCAAAAACACCATGCAGGAGGGCAAACAACAAACTCAATGTATAAGTGAAACAATTTTGAAGACTATTTTACTTATTCTTATTCTGTATATTTTAGGCTAGAAATCCTCCTAAAATAAAATTAAACCAAAAGTGATTTAGCAAATATACTAATAACAATAACAGTGCAATTAAACCATTTCAATCAGTAAAAGCATTTTACAGTTGTTGCTGGAGTTTAAAAGAAAAAAAAAATTGTTACCAGTTTCTGCGTTTCATAAACTGCCTGCCTCTAAGTCCTTTGGAAAAAAGCTTGGACAATGCTGTCTTACAAAGGAACGGGGGTCAAACAAATGCGCATACGTTACAAAATAATCTTATTTTACACATAAATATGATATACAAAGGCAGATGAGACAGAGCCTTGCTTATGTCAGTAAAGCTTTTGACCATGCAACGTTCAGTACCTTAAAAAAAAAAAAAAAAACGCCAAAAAATCATTAGCACGCCTTAGTCCACCAGAGACATAAAACAATGTCAAATATATACACAATATCACAAAAATAACAATATCACTTTTTTCTGCAAGAGCACGATTGTACCATATATTTTACAGCTAAAGTTGTACCATTAGTCCAGCACATTAAGATGTGTACAGGTAGCTTTAAGGGAAAGAAGCAACTATTGCTACACGGCAACACTAGAAGGTCATAAGAAGTATTTAAATACGCCATTGAAATATAAGCTGTAAAAATAATATATTCCGAATACATTTATATAATTATATACATATACATATAGGTTAAATACTGATCATTCTGAATCCCTGGATTGCTGAAAACGTCCTTTGTCTTTTTAAGCAGCTAGCTATTTTGAACTAACTGGATGAGCCCGCCATTTTTATTTCCGCTGCTGATCTACATGATGTGCTTCACATTGTTTATTTCACTGTTTTTGACCATGTGTTTTTTTAAATTAACTATTTTATTTCATTTTTTTTCTTTAACAAAAAAACCCCCAACAACTTAGAAATAACCAGCTTAGAAATAACAAGCTTCTTTATGTTCTTGCATCAAGGTAGATGAGAAAGTTGATACCACGTTCGCATCTTTGCTAAACTATATTTTTGTTAATTATGACCTGTAACATTTTAGGATGTTTTTTTTTTTAATTTATTCATGTTTTTTACAACCAAGCTACTCTATTTTCTCAAAAACATAGCTATCTTAGCTACACTAACCTTAGCTATGCTAGCTTAGTGCAGCTAACTGCTTTCTGACTCTAGCTTATATTCATTTACAGACATGAGGGTAGTATCAATCTTTTCATCTAATCCTGGGCAAGAAGGTGAATTTACCAAACCTGCAACACTACATGAAACACCAATTCTGCTTAAAATCAAAATCTGTTCAAAATGTATGTTTAGCCGTAAGCATAGGTGTGACTTTGAACATAGAAGAGGTTTAAGTGGCAGCAGTTTCTCCCCTTAGTTCAGAACAGACTTTTTACTGCATGATGATAATCTACACTACTGCCTGCCTATTTAGTGCATTGTTGTTGTATAACATTTAGTGTTTTATACCTCAATAGAAAAAGCTCTTTACTGCCTTAAAAAGGAAATCCACCCTAAGACAAAGTGTACACGTTCCTCCAACGATCTTGGTTCGTTTTACTAAATTAACCACCATACAAGGTTTAAAGTAGGTCTGAAAGTGACTAAATTTGCAAGTTCTCTATTCAGACTGGGCCAAATTTTGCTACAGAGCCCCAGAGTTCAGAAAATGGATGTGTACCTGCTGAATTTGAAATACACTATAGCTTTTTTTTTTCTTTTTGTAAGAAAGGCTCTTGAAAACCCATTCTCAAGCATTATCTACACAGGCCCAGATCCTCGGAGGTGATGTGTTATATTTCAGGGTAGATTTTCCTCTTGACGTACCACCTTCACACAATTAAGGCACCTTTTAAACCCCTGAGGGGTAATTGGGTTCTTCTAATAAGAAGAGAAGCAACAATAACAACATGGAACACAGAACTGGACTAAAACAAAACCACACAACATAAAGTTTAATCAGCCAACAAAATAAAAGGAGAATATTGCGGAATGTTTGTGGATATGGTACAAACGCCACAAGTGCCCTGTTACATTTCTTATCTCATCTTCTAGGATTTTGCAGCAGCAGTACCGTGCACCATGCTGGCATGGTGACGTCACAAGACCTCCATGGCTGTATCCCAAAGCACCTTCAGAGATAAAGAGATTCTGTCACAAACCTTATCGAGCTTCATGGGGGTGCGGGTGGATATGTCTGCGTATCTGTGTCTAGGAGTTAGTATCCCACGTTGAGCTTGTTTTTGTTGAGCTCTCTCTCCAGGTTTCCTATCAGAGTGTCGATGCTCTCTTGCAGGTCCCTCAGGTTCACCCTGTTGCTCAATACAGGACTGATATCCTGGATCTTCATGTAGGCCTGGTAAGTGTGCTCTTTGGGTAGCCGAGGTGGCAGGATGTGGTTACACACCTTGTGTTCTTCCTCCTCCTCCTCTAATGGGTGTCCACTGTTTGAGCTGTCACTTTCTATTAGCTTCTCCTGCTCCTCCACCGCCTCCCGTGTTTCCTCCTCCTTTACCACCTCCCTTCTCTGAGGTTGCTCTTCATCTGCGGTATCAGACACAGGACAATCAACCTTGAGCTGTATGCCGTCTTTTGCTTCCTCTTGCTTCTCCTGGACCTCCTCAGTTGCCTCGATGTCTTCTGAGGGAACGTCGTCATAGTCTGCCTCTTCTTTGCTGGAAGGTAACAACATTTCAGAAGGGAAGTACGTCTCACCACAGCCACTCCAGTCACCAGCATAGCGGTTGCTGGGGCTGTCCAGACGCCCTGGTTTGGGTCGCAGAACCCCCGCCATCTCTGCTCCAGTGAGGTTCAGCACCTGAGGCCGCTCTTTTCTCCGTCGCAGAGGGGGGGCTGTCCGCAGGTCAGAGGAAGTTGGAACCAGAGAGGGTGCTGGGGGCTGAGAAGAGGACTGGCCATGTGGGTCCACAACTAGAGGAAGAAAGAACAAAAAACAAAAACAAAGAAAAGGTTAAATATAAGCCAGCTGGTTATTAAACAATCATGAAAATTACAAAAACACAAAAATAAGAAAAGGTCATATTTTCTCATTCTTTTGTTTTCCTCAGAGGGAAAAGTGGTTGTTGTTCTTCTTTAATAATTACGTTATTTAGACCAGCGGTCCCCAACCCCCGAGCCACGGACTGGTACCAGTCCGTGATTCGTTTGGTACTGGGCCACGAGAGTTGAGGCTCGGGTGTGCAACTTATGGTTCTCAGGATTTTCATCGTTAACTCGGTTTCCCTGGGTCTTATTTTGAAAGAAATATTTACAAGTTACCATAGCGACCAAGACGGCATTAAGGGGTAGCGAGGAGGATGTTACTCTCAATGTTATTGGCACATTTCAGGAGGACACTGCTAATAAAGTTACACACTTACACAGTGAATTCGCGTTCATTGTTATATTTACAATATATTTGTGTCTTGGTTGTATCATTTTATTTTGTTGTATTTATCCACGACACCTTAAAGGCCGGTCCGTGAAAACATTGTCTGACATTAAACTGGTCCGTGGTGCAAAAAAGGTTGGGGACCGCTGATTTAGACTGTATACTTCTAGTGGTATATTAGCTTTATAAGAGCTGCAAAGCACAGCTTATGGCTCACGTATTATTCACTTATATATTGTAGAATGCAGCTGACTGAATCCCCCCCCCCAAAAAAGCAGTAAACCTCAGAGCGAGATACAGCGCAGGTCAGCTGATGACGGCCTGGAAACAAATCTACTGGAGCTTACAGTACAAATGATTTCCCCACTGCACTGCTACACCTACCAATTCATACTTCAGCTCCTGAAAATGACTCTACTTTTCATTTTATTTCTCCAAATAAATAAATGCATTTTTTTTACATCAACTGTAATCTCTTTGCTTATTTTAAGTCTTCAGTTCAGCATAATGATCATGAGCACTGATCATAAAGGGCGTGCTTCAGGGCACAGCCAACTTGTTAGTGACAAAGTGCTATCATAACAGTCTGAACTTCTCGACCAGATTAACTTTGCTGGCTTAAAAATACAACAACAACCCCCCCCCCCACCCCAAAAACCACACCAAGATGCACAAGCTGATCTTTTATATACAGTCTGTATATGCAGCATTTTTTTTAAAGTATCAGCATGTTTATGGAAAAATACAATGGTGCGCATTTCATAAACTAAAATCCATCAGATTTCGCAGTACGGGAATGTGATGCTATCAGCGTGGCTAGACAGGGCTGGATGAGAAAATGTGATTTTCTGTGATTGAAATGAACTAAAAACAAACAAACAACACACATACATAACAAAAAAACACAAGCCTTGTTTTGGTGCAGCTGATTTCTATTTAAAAGACTCCCACTTTAGCGGAATGACCCTCTGTGAGGACAACATAGAGAACAATCGGTTCATCATTAGGTGAACGAACATGCTGAAGTCACACCACTGCACACAGTGTTTTTGTTGCTTCCTGTGCTGTTATCGAGTAACCAAACTTAAAAATTAACTAAAGCTTGAACCTTAAGAAAGACTCCTCTAAGTGGACTAGGTGAAGGAAAAGTGAGCAGCCAAACACAACCACAGTCTGGTTACCTTTCTGCATTTATCTCAGTACCTACATTTTCTGGCTCCGCTAGCTTACTATATTGGAAAAGAACAAAAACACAGTTAGGGCTGTAAGTCCATGTTCAATAGATACATTATATATTTAAAAAGAAATGCTAAATTTTATTTTGAGACATGACCTTGAAATGACTTGTTTTCCTTTGTGCGCGTTCGCCTATTTCATCCAGCTGACGATAAACAGAATTTTTTTGCACTTGTCTTAACTAAGTTCACTGCAGTTCATTCATCAGAGTGGCTGTTGCTGCTATAGTGTTTACGTGGAGTAGCTGCACACTTCGCAGCTCCCCCGAGGCTAAAGACTTGAGCAATTATCACCTTAAAACAAACAGAAATTATCTTCCTTTCAGAGGCGCTGTGTTATTTAATTCCAGACATGATTCACTGATGACATGATTAAAGCTATTAGCTGTCAGCAGAGAAAATGAAGACGGAAAGCAGGCGAGAATACGATCATATTTTTTTTTTCCTTTCTTGGACAGCTTCACAATGTTTACTTGTTGTAATATATTAAGATTAGACTTAGTTGTGCTAGGATGAGTGTATTTTTACATCTAAACACAATAAAAAACCGAAATGGACAAAATAAAACAATAAACCCACAGCTGATTTTAATGATAAATTAAAAAAAGAAGCAGGGCAAATTAACTGAAAATGAACATGCAGCTAATTTTGGATTTTAAAGATAACACTGAAAGAATCCTCTTGCCGTCACTTTGTCTGTCTAACCATCTGCTCACATCTTCTCACACATACAGTTGGAAAAACTTCTTCATGCACACTCATCACCTCCTCAGCCTCTTCAGTACACACACACACACACACACACACGTCCTGTAAGTAGTGTCAGTCAGGCTGTGGAGGCCTGAGCGACAATGCCTTGGAAGGTTTGGTATGTGTGTATGAAAGGCGTGAAGAGGCGGCTCAAAATATCCCACAATGATTGCGAAATGTACGGGTGAAGCTTCAGGGGCTGAGGGGTAAGGTTCAGCCAGGAATGTCTTTAATTATACAGTCCAGGCGCCCTGTACTCTGTACTGGGGAAGCGGATGGAATGGAAACACTGCTGAGGGTGTAAATGAAGGCTTGAACCTGGACTAAAATGCTCTGTCAGTGTCTTTATAAGTCATTAAAGGCAACTGCGGGGAAACAAAAAAACCCAACAAAAACCACAGTTTTTATGCTTTAATTTTTAAAATTCCAAATGTAATCCCCTCTGCTACCTGCAATCATAGGATTCACAGATGCTGACTAATTAAGCCGCTGGCTTACATTTCTTTCTCTGTGCTCCTTCTCTGGGTGATGTAAAGCAGGGTGCTAAGCTTCAGTGGTTTACACAGAATGGGTTCAACGTGGAGGATGCAGTTAAAGTTAAGAGGCTCAACCAGACGCAGAGTCACTTCGTCTTCAGACGCACATCAGCAGATCTGGTTAAAGCTGCAGGCTGCTTGGGAGGAGCTCCGAGGATTGTATAATCATTCGGGAGGGAAAGTCTGTCTCACAGGATGTCGGAGCCATTGGGAAAAAGGTTTTTAAAGACGGTGAACATGTGCTTTTTCAAAACTGTATCAATGGAAATGCACAGAATAACACTGCACTCAGAAAAATGTTAAAATATAGTGAGTTGGATTAGTTTCGGATTGTTAGTCATGCATATGTAAAACCCACAAAACAAAACAAAACAACTAAGCTGTCCGCCCGGCCCAGGGGCTCATTTTTTGATTTTTTTGGAGTCTTCGAGAATTTAAATGCATCAGCAGCCCCTGCATGGCTCACTTGATTATTAGAAATGTGGTGAACTCATAAAATCAAGCCCACGAGCTAAAAAAATCAGATTAGTTCCCATAACCAATGCAAATATCACGCCACACACACTTGTCTCATCATTCTCCATCCTCTCCTGGATCATCTATGGACTTTGCCATATCTCACCGCAAGCAGACAGCTGCCGCTGGCAGAGAGCAGCTGTGCAGGCAGACAGATGACCTGTGCTGAGAGAAGCTGCTGCTGACTGTCCTTGATTGTTAATTTATCTAAAAACAGAGGGGGAGGGGGGGGACCACGCCCCAAATGTTTGGTTCACACTGAGGCTTTACTGGCTTGGCTCCGATTGGCTCAACCCATCACGATGAAGCACTTGTGGAGGGTTTCATCTCTGAGGAGCCGACAGATGGTGGCCTGTGGCTATCAGCTGCACTTGTGCCAGTGGTGGAAAAACCTCAAGGATCAAAGCAGCCCAGTCCCTTTAACAGCCCTTTGTAGAGCTGAACCGCAGGGCTGGCACTGATTTGTACAAGACCCTCAGGCAAGAGAGACCAGTGTGCGCACGACCTGACTGTAGATGTGCTGCTTTTTCAAGTCACGCCATGTGCTCAAAACGTCTTTAGAGAAAGCGGGACGAAAACAAACAAACAAAGGTCACAATCACCTGGCCAGAGCTGGAGCAGGTAGTGCAGTACTTCGATGTGCTTTTTGAAGTGTAGCGCGCTGGCCAGCTCCTCAGAGTCGATGAAGACTCGGTTGGTGTGGCAGGACGCCTCCTGACGCTGGCTCAGCAGCACCGGGCCGAAACACACCGCTAGGTTCTGGCACGTCATCTTATTCATCTCTTGGTAGGATGCCACCAGCTTCAGGTGGTCAAGAAGCTTCCGCAGCATCATCTGATCCAGACACACACACACACACACACACACACACACACACACACACACACACACACACACACACACACACACAGATACACAAAAGCCAGACAAATAAAACATGTTATTATTATGATTAGTAGTTGCAGTTGTACCACTAGCAGCAGCAGTAGAGATGCAAAGCCAAAAACTGCTTTAAGACACATCTGCAGCAGTAAGTTTATCTTAAAAAAACCTGAAGGTTTTATAAAAAAACCAGAAGGAATATTATTATCAGTAATATAAGGCGTGTTGGCAAAGGAGCCGAGTGCAGAATACTGCAAATGCTACACTTTTAAAACTAAGAGAGTAGTTGTATTCTCACAAAGCATTGACATGCTTCTTTCAATGAATCTGGTGACTCTGTTCACTTGGACCAATAGCGTACGGATACAGAGTTTCAGCAACTATTCGTTTTCACTTTTATGTCATTCTACTGTGGATACGATGACAGTGCTTGAGGTGCAAGGCTGCACGACATCACAATTATCAGCCGAACAGTGGTAATCTGTAGCATTATGATTATTACCATGATTATCTACCCACAATATGCCCTTTCAAAGCCACCTCTGTGACAGTCCTTTAACTCCTGTGCAGAAGAATGTGCACTTTTTTAAAAATTGTCCTTACCCTCTCCACCTCTGGCAGGTTTTCCAGCAGGCTGACGGTGTGTTCAGAGTCGGCCTGGTCATTCTCACACCCAGACGCTCCCATCCGCAGAGGCCTCGCAGCCATAGACTCCAACACTGCCTCATATAGCTGCTTGTTGATCAGAGGGTAGGGCAGCTCACGTAGATAGTCCTTCAGCACTCCTGACGAGAGAGCGAAAGCAGGGCATGAGAAACTCAACTGCATCAGGATAGTGAGTTTAACATCCACGCAAACAAGCCCGTTTCATGTTCTTACACTAGCCGTTAAATACGCAGGCGACTTTTAATACCTGACAAATTGCTAACGATACCTCTTAATGAGGCGCTGTCACCGAGAAATAAAAAGCTTTTCTTCTCCTCCTCGTTTAAAAGCACTCAACCTGCCACATTCTCTTGGCTGCAGATTCAGGTCCCGTTGTTTTCCGGGGTGATCCCGTGGCGTCTACCGAGAGGCCAGATTGAGTCGGGTGTGACTCGGCAGCGTCGGGGGGTTGTGGGGTCTGCTCTGGCATCTGTGACGGCGCATTCGCACCTGTGACTTCAGCCTCTCAAAGTTCAGACAAAAGCTGGGGGAAAACATGAAACCCACGCTGTCTGTCCCCTAAGCTGTGTTAAGCCCCTGAAATATCACTGGCATGTCTTTTCATCAAAGGCAGAAATAAAGAGAACGGAGGAGGGGCAAAGACGGGAATTAAAACAAAAAAAAGGGATCCTGGCCGTGTGACAGATCTTTGTGGTGAGTGTCTGCTCTGTTGTGTGCATGAAGCTGGATCAGCTTTCAAGGAAGACCAGGAGGGTGAAGGGGGGGTATATTGTGCAATTAGCAATATTTGTTATCTTCCCAAGTAGTGCAAACGGAATAAAGGATGAAGGATAACCAGATAAATACAGGTGAGCTATATTGGCGCCCAAGACAAATACTTTTATTTTCTTAAAGATCTTTGCTGCTAATAATAATAATTTAGCCTGATAAATTCCTGATCCTTTATTTTAATGCAACAAAAGCATTCATTTGTCTATAAACCAGGATTAAATGTCTGCAAAAGAGGCTACAAATACAATGACTCTGATGTGCAACACACTGAATACACACTAAAGTCCACACTGCTCATTGACAAACTGCTGCAAACGTTTCCTGCTGTTCCCGTCACGCTGTGCACCCTTATATTCGTACAGCTACATCTGCTGGTGCTCTGCGACCTTGTTTTTCAGTGACTTATCAGCTGTTGGGTTCCAACATGTTTTTGAAGCCAGAGTACGAGATCTCATTCCCCATGTTGTTGGCAACTTCGATTGCCAGTGATCCCTGCTCTTCTTGTGCTAACATGCTTATCGGGAAACGTCTTCGCTCCGTTCAGGTTTATCAAAAATCTTATATGCAGCTGAGGCCAAAAACCTATCAGCTTGTGGGCTGTGTGTCAGTGTCTGCTCATATGCTGCTGTCTTCTGTTTACTGTATGAGGTGCATTTGCATTGATATCACGGGCGTAGTTCTTGTAGTGTCTGAGAGTGACTGTTTTTTTCTTTGGTTGTTGTTTCGGGACAAACTCAGAAAGGGCTTGGTGCTGCTTGTTTTCTTTATTTTATGTTGGCTTACTACAATTAGCATTAGCAGTGGAAACATGTCTGTTTCGCATGGTCATATTTTCCTTATATATTACCTTTTTTCTTCACGTACCTCATATTCAGCTGAGCATCACATATTGGGTTCAAAGAAATCAGTTCAAGCATATTGCTGAACCCTTACTGGACTCTTTTTAACTTGCCAAGCAGCAAACATGTAAGTGGGAAATACAGTCAAGATGGAAGTGTGTGCAGACTGAAACACCTCAACCAATTTTCAATTTTCAAATTTGATATTATTTACGTAGTGCCACATCACAAACAACGGGCACTTTATATTGTAAGGTAAAGACCCTACAATGATAGAGAGATAACCACAATAATCAGGTGAGAAGCACTTGGCGACAGTGGTAAGGAAAATATCCCTTTTAACAGGAAGAAACCAGAACGAAGCTCGGGGCGGGGCAGCCAGTTGCTGAAACTGGTCGGGGGACAGTGGAGGGAGACATGACAAAAAGACCAAAAGAGAGACCACTTAGGACTTTTTCAAGGCTCCTGCTTCTGGATAGCTTCATCTTCTCCTGGCTCACCTCCAAACTCCCTCTGTCAGTGAATCTCTTACCTTCTAACAGACAGGATGTAGCTAGCTAAGCTAGAGAAATTCACATCCAGCACCTTCACAACAGGTCTTGTTCCCCTCTTCTACATTTAGACAAATAAACGCACTTCTTCTTATTCCTGTGTTAAGCTCCTGGTGTTTGTGGATGACACTGCTGGGCTCAAACGTATCCAAGATTGAAGCAAGCCTGCATAAAGATAGGAGGTTGTGCAAGCTTCCGTTTGATGTATCAGAAATGCAAGTCAAACTTCAAATTTCAGACAAATACCACGGTTAGGTTCTTCAGGTTCCATAGACGTATGACATGAAGCACAGTATTTAAAGTCCTAAGGAAGTTCAACCTCCCAACAGAGCTGCTGTCCTAGTTCTGCTGCGCTGTATTTGGGTCTGTGTTGCATCCTTCAGTTAACTGTTTTATATGGCTTAGCCACTTAATCAGAAATGAGACGACTACAAAGAATAGTCCGGGCTGCTGAGAGGATTACTGGTGCTCCCTGATCGACCCTCGAGGACCTGTACTCTTCTAGAGCAGGAAAAAAGGGCTGGAAAAGCTGCAAAAATCATTTCAGACCTTTCACACCTAGGCCACAACCTCTTTGATCTGCTGCCCTCTGGTCAGCACTTCAGAACACTGAGCACCAGAACATCCAGTCGCAGGATCTCACAAGACCTCTCCAAGTTTGGTAGTCTCAGTGTATAACAATGTGGAAGTCTGTCTTTTAACATTTAGTGTTACCCGTTGGTATTTGTGGAACATTTAAATTCTGAAGTAACTTTAATAATTGTGATTTTTCTGTTGCGTTCATGTCTTGGACATTTTATCCATTAGGAACATTTCCCTGTGGCAACAGTTCAGTTTGACTGCTTGGGGTTGTTGTTCACATTATTGAACATGTGGCTGTATGTGCGTGATTATAGGACAATAAATCCAGGAAAAATCACGTGTGACACAATTAGTGAACACGCCGTGACTCTAAAGCGTGCAAGAGGAGCAGCTCTTGGTAGAACAACAGATAAGACGACACTGTATCTATGTCAACCACGAGCCTGTTTCCAAAGCAGTGACACAACTGATTAAAGTGCTATAAAAAGGAACACGTACTTCACTGCTTTTCTTGTCCACCTTGTTTGTTTTTTGCCTCTTGTCTTCTATTTACAGCATACTACAGTACGATTCATAGTAAATCCAATGAGCTTCCTTAGGGCCAGTAAGAAGGACAGAGGGCCCAACTTAACGTGCTCACTTTATAATCCCACTAAGTCCTAAATCTGCTCTTTAAGGGAGCATTAGGATTACCACTTTTCAGTCTATTTCTAAACAGCATCGTCAGAACATCAGAATAATGTGGACAAACTAATGTTTCAGTATTAGCTAACAGCACCAGAGTTTCAGGTGCTGTCACACGTGCATTTTCTATTTTCCTTTGCTGCAGTTATATACAAATAAATTGGATTAGAGAGTGGAGGGAGGATCTAAAGTCAGTTTAGTGTGTTACAGTACAAAGTCTATGATTAGCATTGTGATTAGTATCTGCACAGTGGCACTCAGCACCAACATAAACACAACACTGATCTATTTTAAATTGTCTGTTTTACATCACAAATAAAACCAATCAGTGATCAAAAAGGCAAAAAAATAAATAAAAATCTGTCCAACAGCTGACAATAACTGCTTCCTTTTATCTCTGTATGTTACCACAGAAATAAAAAAACTGACTGACTGAGCTACCATAATGAAACTTGTGACTTCTTAAAAATTTCAGAAGAATCTCTGGATTTTGGTGTGGTGGTTAGCAGTGGTGCCTTACAGCAAGAAGGTCCAGGGTTTGAATCCATTCTGGGGCCTTTCTGTGTTTACATGTTTCTGTGTCTGTGTGGGTTTTCTCCAGATGCTATGGCTTCCTCCCACAGTATAAAAACATACATAGGGTTGTGAACGTGAGAGAGAATGGTTGCCTGTCTGTCTCCATTACTGGAGACAGCTGGGACAGGATCCAGACCCCCCAACTGAACAAAACTTTGATAAAGACATTAATGGTCACTGTTGACTTTTTTTTATCCACATGTCACCATGCAATGTATTCAAAAAATGTATTAATAAACTTGCTTTCATTTTAATGGCCACTCCTCTGGCTGAAACAAGTAAGTCAGAACTTATAAAGGTCTATGAGAAAATTATTTCTAACTTGATTTCTAACTCAAGTATTTTCACAATGAAGGTTTTTAATCTTAAATAAAGCCTGAGCATATTTAAAGTAAAATAAATCCTGTCTTCAGCTTCTCAATCAGTTCCATCCCTTACTTAGCCGAATGCTAAACTCCAATGTTCAAGCTGGGAAAACAAACCAAAGTGGGCTTATTTCGGTTACGACCTCAGTAAACACTTTCCTAATGAGGTCGTGGCCTCAGCCCATAGATTTAAGTCTTATTAGAGTAAAATTGCTGATAACAGAGTATTCTTTGTAAGAGCCGAGTTGCTACCATGTTGGTGTGCAGTGTCCTTGGTTCCTCAAAAGTTTCAGATGAGGGATAAAAAAACCTACCACGACAACAGGTGATTGTGGCTATGTCTATCTTTTATATACAGTGTCGTGCAATGTGGCACAATTTTAGCATGTTAGCATTATACATAAATGCATAGGAAGTATGTTTTAGCATGTTAGCAATTATTTGTGGCAAACATGCCTCATAGAGCCAAGTCTAGAAGCAACTTAGCTTTGACCGAAAATATTGAATATGATACATTAAGGAATTATTATTACTTAATTATGATTCTGTACAGTGTGTCTCTTCATAGAAAAATAATAAATATAGAATATAAAAATAAAACAGTAAATATGATTCTGACAGCTTAACATAAACTGAGACATTTTTTAAGTTTGTTCCTTGCCATAAGTATTTTCTCTGAACATGTAATGTTCAACACTTCCTGGCATTAGAAATACGGAAACACTCTGTTTATGAGACAGCCAGCAGATGCTTAGTAGGCAAACAGCTCATACCCAAACAAGGATAATAACTTACTATCTCAGCCCTCCAATCTCAGGTAGATCAAAACATTGACAGATACTACTCAGCAGGGTTAGACTTTAACAGCGCTCTGGGGAAGCATGCTCTTAAACCCTCATAAAACTGCCCTGCAATTAAACGCCCTCCCTGTGCCTGTGAGCTAGCATAGGTTCAGTATAAAATCTGGTATGAGCTGAATTTGATCAGGGTATATAAACAAAAGACACATTCACTCTCTTTAACGCTTCCCTAGGCATGCCGATTTCAGCAGCAGATTAACCGGAAATGCTGTGTGAAGATTCCCCCCCCCCTTCGTCAATCGTTATGGAAAATGTTACAAAGATAACCACAATCAGCTTGTTTGATCACACGAAAACAGACCGTCTGGAAGCAAAAATTAGCAATATATTTTTATCCTTATCTCGCTAAAATAAAGCTTTTATTTGTTTGTTTTGTGTTTTTCTGCATCTGCGAATAATACGTGCTGGGAGGCGCCGCCTGGCTTGCTTTTTGCTGCCATTATTACAGAAAATCATGCAGAGCCCTCTGACCTTCCCTGCACTGCAAGGAAGACCCGACAACAGCGGGACTGTTACACGTTAGCGCTGCCCGATGAAGCGAAACAACTCGTGTTTTTCTTGATATGCAACACATGAAAGCAGCACACACATTTAGGCTCTTTCCAGTTCAAAAGCCAACTGGCCAAAACTGTGTACGTGCATGTGCACATGGGCTTGTCTGACGTGAGGAGAATGGGGCCATTCAAGTAAATCATTAGCCTGCTTTGACTCGGTGCTTTGTTTACTTCTGTGTGTTAGCCCCTGTTGATGCCCTTTTTCACGCAAACAGACACACACAGCTCTCACATATATGCACATATGCACGTATGCATGAGAACTGTGGTCGCAAGCAAGCTGACAACAAGCAAGCTGACAACAAGCAAGCTGACAGCAGGCGCACGCTGCGTGTCTTTTTCACTCAGATTTCAACTGTCGGGTGGGGGGGACTGGTATGGCTCTGCACCAGCACTATCTGCACTGCGCTACATATACTTTCCCCACCTCCACCTACATGTTTGGCTGATAAAGACTGCAGAAACAAACACTTAAAGAAAAACATTAACAAAAACTGAAAGCACCTCAAAGTAATCTGATACAAGTATTTTTTTTTTCCTTGCTCACTTCAGACTATTTCAGTGTCCCAAATATGCCACCAAACACTACAAGGGACACAATGCACTGGGGCATGGCTCTACCTTTGACCTCTTGTTCAAACAAAGCGGAAGGTCACTCCTCTTGTCAGTGCTGCAGTCAGTGCCTCGCCTGGAGAACAAACAGGGGGTTTGTTCTCCGTCCTGCCCCCTTCTCTGCTATCCCGCACGCCCCCACGCCACTAGGGGGGCCAGAGGAGATTTGTGTTTGTGTACTGCCTTATGTAGTAACACAAAATGTACAGTTGCTGCTTCAACTTTTTCACTTTTCCAAAACTGAGCAGACTCCAGCTCTAACTCTAGAACCACGCGCTCACACGGTACACGTGGATTCATCACAAATACGCCTGCTTCCAGTTTTCAATCCCACCCTGCAGTTTAAGAAATATTCTGACAGCCCCACCGTTCTAAAACTCTTCACCAAGTGGTTGCCTGCCTCCCCGGCCGACCCAGGGTTCAGCTAATCCCCCGTGCGTGAGCCAAATACCATCTGTGTTTGTTCGGCAACAAAGGGGGCACTTGTTAATGACTTTCCATGTCTTCACTGGAGTACTGGCAAGGGTTGGGGGTGCTGGGGGGCTTGGGGGCAATTTAGAGTAGCAGGCTATGGAAAAGTCGACTCAGGCAAGGGAAATTGAAGACCACAGACTAAAAATCAATGCCAGTGCTCCGAATGAAAAAGGGCAGAGGACACACCAGTTCCATTAGTAGAGGAGAAGTGACTTTCAAGACTTTGTTTCCACGTTGAGACCAAAATCTTCTATTAGATGGATTTAATCATAATTTAACACATGTGTGGCAAAAAATGTTCAGGTGCTCACAACCGCACACTCGCAGGGGCTTCAGGCAAAGCTACCATATGGGCCTACCATAGAGGGCACCGATCCCCCCATTATCATGTCAAACCACTGATTGAAGCCTTCATTCTTCAACAAAAGGGATACCAAGAAGAAAGAAGAAGAATGTCATCAGGATGTGCTCAGAGGCCTTTGTAGAGTTTAAAGAGAACGGTCCAGAAAATATCCAGTGAGGAGCAGTTCTGAAAATAGATGCTGATGTCAGAGGCCAGAGGATGATAGCCAGACTTCTTCCAGACTGATAGGGAGGCAGGAGTAATTTAAATAACCACTGGTTACAACCAAGGTCACCTCTGTACGCACGGCACGTTGAACCTTGAAGAGATGGGCTACAGCAGCAGAGGACCACACAGGATGCTACCCATGTCAGCTAAGAACAGGACACTTTAGATGGACTCAGTAAAAGTAGATATCAGAACAGTGGAAAATGTTGCCTGCTCCAATGAATCTCAATTTCTGCCACAACATTTGCTTCATAGGGCCACGATTTGGCATAAACAACACAAAAGCATGGAGCAGTCTGTCAGTCCTGCATTGTATTAGTGGTTCAGGGTCGTGGTGGTGTGATTAGGGCTGAACGATATATCGCATTTGCGATAATATCGCGACATGATCAAGTGCAATTTTCTAACCGCAAAGGCTGCGATTATACTGCGATTATATTATACAATTCATGGGCTGCATCCTCCTGAGGCCGCATTTGTAGACCGATTACGTCACAGCGACGCGCCGAAGGCTGTCCAAATTACTACCATATCCCAGAATTCATAGCGCGGCCCAGCCAAACTCCAGTTTCCAGCAATGGCAGCCGCTACTAAGTTTTAAAATTACTCATACTAATCTTTCTGGGTCACAAAATAAACTTTTAACATATTTTCAGGCGAGAAAGTAGTTGTGTAAACATCAAATATCTGCTCGGTTTATCAAGATATCCCATATTTGCAAAAGTGCTTCGACGTTTTCAGAGGCGTCTGCTACCCACCAGCTCGACAGCTAGCCGGGAGCTCGAGGGTTACTGATGCGGCCGAGAACGGCACAACTCCCGGCACATCATTTTCAGATCACCGCGGAGTTTCGCTGCTCGGGTTAAACGTAATATATAAGTCACTTAGACAACCTAAAAATGTTATTGTTGGGCTTTTTTCAGTGTTTTGTTTGTTCGTGAGTAAATCGGTTTGGCTGAGATTAAAGTTATTAGATTAGATAAAATAAAACTTTATTAATCCCCCGGGTGGGTTCCTCCTTGGTTTTCACACAGCTGACTAAACGTCAAACAGAAAACTTATTAAACAGAAGTATGAGACAGTCGAGAATTTACACCAGTGTCTGGTTATATTTTAGATAGCAAGAAGCAGACGGCCGAGTTTATTAAACTCCACCGAGACAGCGGTGACGCTAATCAGAACTAGACCGTCCAATTTCACGCCTTTAAACTTTAAAGGCGTGTTTGTGTGTGTGTTTATACAATTGCTATTATGTTTGCACTTTATGTGTAATGTTACTGACTGCAGAGATCAGTAAGATGTGTGTATTTTTTATTTATTAGTTTTATTTATTTAATATTATTTTTTAATTGAATGACTGTCTAGTAGTTCACAGATGTCGAAAAACTGAGTGTGGTAAAGCCACTGATTTTTTTTATGTATATTTCTGCAATCTGCACATTGTACTGACTTTCATTTTAATGTTTACACCAGGGTTCCTTGTCAGCACTTTATGCTCAGATGTTTGTAAGCTAAAAATAAACTATTGTGTATGTTCAAATATACTGTTGTGATTGAAGAAGTTAAATAAAAATGTCAGTCATCAATTCATGCATCACCTCATGTCATCATAACAGAGGTCTGTCTTCCAGGAAAGAACAGTTTAAAATTAATGTAATATAGTATTGGCCATACTATATGATGTATTGCTTGTCTTTGTTTAATAATACAGAAGACAAATACCTTAAAAAATAATCGCATATCGCATCGCAATCGCAATATTGGGGCAAAAAATCGCAATTAGATTATTTTCTATAATCGTTCAGCCCTAGGTGTGATGGGGTAGGGGATAGTTTCTTTCTCTCACTTTGGGCACCTTTGGGACGTGGTGGAATGAGAACACAGATGTGCAGCAACTGTGTGACTCTATCGTGTCGATATGGATCAGGAATGTTTTCGGCACCTTGTTGAATCTTTACTACTAACAGTAGCAGCAAGGTGTATCTAATAAAGTGTACACTGTTTTTAAATGAAATGAAATGTGAGCATTTTGTGAAACATACTGTGAAGCAAAGAACTGTGATTTGAAACAATGGAGCGCCATGCGCGGAGCATGTTTTGCAAGCTTAGGATTGAACTCTGACCCCTGGATAATCCCTTTCACTACCTCCATTTTTAAATTAGCTGTGCGACGCGCCAGCCCTCTTAGCTCCATTAGCTGTTCGCTAATTAGCCTCTCGTCTGACTCCATAACAAAAGACTCCAAGGTTAGTTTAAGGCTTCCACTATGAATTAAAATTAGAGCAAAATATATGTTTTTTTATTCCGTGTATGTTGGCTATTGAAATCAAACAGGGTGTATAATATAACAATGCTACAATCAGCTTTTAAAACTCCTGTTATTGTGTTTTTTATTCTGCTGTGCTTTTTATCCTTTCTTTTATTTTTTCTTACCTTATGATCACTATATCCCAGAAATCCCTGCTTTTTTTAAAGCACACACCATAAACCTCTTCATCTTCAGCTCTTTTTCTCTCTATGTCCTCGTCCACTCACTCAGACCCATCTGCAATGGCAATTCGCCTGGCAGAGCAAATTTAGGCAGCGAGCAAAAACCAACAATCCTTTTTTCTAACCCGCTCAACTGTTAACTGTGTGCTTTGCCCTGCCATGCAAACGCATGTGGATCAAAGCAGGCATGATAGGACGACGCCTATACAGGGCCTCTCCCCAAAACCAACAGCAGCCCCTAAAATGCCCAGGCCCATGGTCCTTTCCTCCTTTTGTGGAAGAAAAAAAAAATCATGACCAAGTCATTTTCTACAACTTTGCCGCCCCCTCCCCATCTCCCCAAATCTGCTACACTTTTAGAAGTAATACTCAATTCAATGCCACAGCTGATTTTGGGGTTTCTTTTTGTGAGATGTGCTCACTGTTTCCATTTTTCATTTCAAGGGAGCAACAGAGCAGAAAAGAAATTCAGCTGACAGGAATCTGAATGGAGTTTAAATTAGAAATGTAAGGTTTGCAGTTCTGCTTGTTGGACAGTCAAACAGCTTCAGGGGGACTTTTTTGCATTTGACAAGATAAAAATCCCCACATTTGACGTGATTTACAAGGTCCAAAGCACAAAAACTGAAAGAACAGTCCGAATGCGTGCAATGATCTGATTTGTTTGACTTTGTGTGTGTGTGTGTGTGTGTGTGTGTGTGTGTGTGTGTGTGTGTGTGTGTGTGTGTGGCCCTTCCTCTCACACTGATCTTTATGTTGCAGGGATTTGATACACACACACATAGATTCTTATAAGATATACACAGGTGCTGACCTATTCGCCATGGCTACATTCAGGAAAATGTATTGCAGTGGATCAATACTGAAGCTGGACTCCATTACATTAACACCCCATTTGTTTTTGTTAGTTTTGTTCCATGAGTAAAAACTCTCATGAATTGTATTTTTCTTGTTTTACTGGGAGTCATGTGTACATGTCAAATGATTAAATGAGATGCCTATTAGAGATGCCAGTTTTAGGTTTGTGGTTAGTATTTACTTAATGACAGCTATAGAAGCAGTTAACAGCTGTCTGTTAACTTCATTGTTAGTTGTTCCTAGTCCTTAGTCATTTCTCCACCCTTATTTTACTCAATATTAACTGCAACTTGTTATAGAAAAGTGGGCATTTTATTTAGTTATTAAGCTTCCAAGGGATTGGAAAAGTAAGAAATTGTGGTAGTGCCAAAACTGAGATTCCTTTATTGGCCACTTGAGGCAGACAGAAAATTATTAAATGTTAAATTGCCCAACTTTACAGCAGAAATAAACATTTTCATTGTCCTGTTAAAAAAAAATGTTTTGGTCTCTATCGTGAATTTTTAGCTTTGCCATACATATGCAGGGTTGTGAATTTGTCTATAATTTGCCTGTTTAAATTGTATTAAGGTATTTTTGCCATTGTTATTAAGGGCGTGGCTGTTTTGAATTGAACCAGCAGGTGTAGTTAATAGCTGCCTCAGCTACTATAAGTAATCTGTTGCCTTCTGGAACATTTTTGATGTAATTTTCTATCAAATAATTGCTGTGGGACTAAATGTACTCATGTAAGTTGAGTAAAACTGCATTTTTGACTAACATTTATTTAGCGGTTATTAGCAGGTAGCACTATCTTTGTAATGTACATATTCATGCTACAAAATGCTTGCTAACTAAGCAAGCGAGCATTAGCTCATAGCTTAGCATTTCAAATTCCTGTCCAAATATGGTCACTTGTGGATTTTTACTTGGGTTTTGTGAGTGAAAACTGAAGAACTGGTTTTCAAAAATCCTGTTCAGTCTCTTTTTAAATTAGAAACTGCATACATTGCTCATTTTGTAACTATCCTGCTAAGTACAAGTAAGAAGGTAATTTACAGATAAACAGACCAAAACACACCAGTGCTCTCTGGAAACTTTGTCAGGTTTGAATAACACCCTTGTAATTAAACTAAGTGTGTTTAGTAATCTTATGCCTTGTTGGCATCTTCTCTGTTTCCTGGTGATCATTTTACCTGTAATGACGTTTATGTCTGGATACGTGTTTTCGCACAGCTCCACAGCGTGGCTGTCTCTCTCAAACGCCTCACGCAGCTCCTTCTTTACTGCTGCCGAACCACACAGACGGTAGAGACCCACCACCTGGTAACATAAACACACACACACAAGTAGGTCAAATAAACACGCATGGCTCGAGAGTCAAACAGTTGACAGCGACGTAGACATTTTTACAGCCTCATCGATCAAGTTCTACGTCTGCACTCAGATAATGTCCTGGAAGGCAGCCATAAGTACTTTCTCAGAAAACTCACACGTCACAAACACCAGTCTGTTTTATCTCCAGAAAAGGGCGCCTCAATTTAACAACTGACCAAAAACCAAAAATGTATATGTTTCTAATAACACTATAAGCACTCACTTTTTTAAAGACACAGGAAGATGACTTGATGTAACAAAGAAATGCTGGACTAACAGAAAACCTTAAACTTAACACGTTCCCTATATTATCTTTTCCCCTCTACTTTCAGTTACTTTACACTAGCATCTTTATGCACTTTTTATTATTGTGATTTTGGATCCACTGTATCCATAGTTTAATTCTTTCACTCCTTTTCCAGTTATTCTGAACACATATTGCATGTTTGTGTGTAGAGGCTGCTATCCAGTAAAGCCATGAGAGAAATGTAGGCGAGACAAATAAATCTGAAATGAATGACCACTAAAGTACTGGCACTCTCTGAAACATGGTTGGAGACAGCACCTTAAAAGTCAGCCAACTGTCTCTGTGTCTATCTTTATCAGTCTAGAATTTGATAACAAAAGCCAACATGAGCTAATAAGGCCCAGTCGTCAAATGCTTGAATTTACAGAACACCGCAAAAGCACATTTATTGCTTGTAGTTTCAGCTTTTATAGTCAGAAGACTGAGTCTCTGTTGTCAACAGCAGTATCTATTTAAAGTTTGCTATGGTTAGCCACTATACCACAAATGGGTAAAATACAGCCCCAGGGCTCAAACCAGCTTGCAGCATCCTAAGAGGAAAACACGACAACCCCTAAATCTCAATGAAAGAAAGCATTATGCTAATGAATCTTTAGCAATGGGTCTTTACCATCTAACTGTAATAGAGAGAGTATGCAAACAAACTTAGAGAAACTACAAGTCTAGAATATCAATTCAGAGGTGGCCATCTCGACATCAGCAAATAAGAATTTAAACAGCAAAGAAGAGAAACACCCTTCAATAATTTTAGGAGTGTTAATGTTTCATAGTTTGTTCACGAGAGAGAGAGAGCTCTGAGTACCTTCATTTTTGGCAACACACAGGAAACTGATCTGAGTAAATAAATGACTAAATAAATAACTACACATATCAAAAGTTAGGGATCTGATTTGATTCTGTTTGGTATATCAGAATATTTCGTTTTTAAATCACCAAATATTTGTATCGCTGTTAGAAATCCTTCCATTCAGCCCATTCATTGATGCACACACAACGTTTGGAGTAAATAATGAAACAAAAGTGCCTTAAACTAACAATGAAAGAGTAAGTCTTCTTGGTTTTTGTTCTTTTTTTCTTTTTTTTTTAATGAAGACTTAGGCCAATATCCTATTTTACCACATTTAGCCAAATTTAAAGGATTCAATATAAGTCACTATTATGTCTCATGCTTCAATTCAACTGTCCAGTGTTTGGCCCTCTGCTTACTGCGTCTTAGCTCTGCTCAATCCAGCACTATGTATTGACAGTCAAACCAGAGGAAGAGGGATGTCACTGCAAAACCCCTTAGTGGAATAAAGGGACTAAATGTGCATTTCCTCCCTTATTAACTTTTCATCTGTAATAAGACAATTAGATCATTTATAGACTGGAATGAAAAAGGAGAAAAGCCTGTTCAGGCAGTCTGCCTGAGCTGGACTGTGTCAAAAACACTTTAAGATGCAAGTCTCACCTCTTTGGAGCCATTTGGCAACACCTCCAGGTAGTTACTTCTAAAACCCTATCTGAGAAAACACAAAGCTATTCATAAACTTTTACTTTAGTGGTCACCAGGACGTAAACACTGCATGTACAGAATCATTGTTATCAGTCAACAAAGGTCACTTTGTACCAAAAATAAGATTTAAAAAGGTTTTATTCCACCACAAGTTATACTTCTACTATATATGTGCACCTGTGGACCCCAGAGCTATGCATACTCATCACTCCACATAACATTATCCTAACATATTTGCAACAGTCATGAGCCTGATGAGTCTCTCATGATATTCTGCTGCTGTAATAAATCATTTCCACAAAACTGACAATTGCAAAAGTAAAGACTTAAACACAGTATCGTAAAAGCAAAATTTACCTCCCACTCTGGAGACAACATGTTGAGGACCATTTTCCTGGACCATTTTCTCTTTATGAAACCTAACAGTAATACATGACACTAAATTAGCTGGCAAAGTGAAATGATCTTAGAGTTGACATCCTCATGAATGAATGGATAAACACTGAGATCTTCTAAAACCCAAGTGACAGCTCAGCATTAAAAATGAAAGGACTAAGCTATAAAGCATTTATGTTTCTTTACCTAAGGCTCCAGACTGTGACCTAAAGAAACTTGAGACATCTGATGTTTGTAACTCGGCACCAGCGCTCTCCTTGTTATGCTGGGATTAGGCCCGGCTACAGACATACCATAATTTCTCCTACATGTGTCTGTCTGGTATGTGGCATAGCAGACCAACTGGTGTGGTTGCCCTGGAAACGTGTTAAATCAGTGGGCTGTGAATGGCGGGTTGGGTCCGGTTCCTCACAAAACACACTTGCACACACACCGCCGGCCTTTCCGGGCTCCAGCGTAGGAGCGCTATAATGTCTCCCCCATCCCTCCAGAGCAGCTATTTGTGAACTCTCCTCGTCGAGTCCAGCAGCGTTTTTCTAAACCTCACACGAGAGGGAGTGAGGAGGACAGATTAGGCAGGGATTTGGCTTTGTATGCGAGTAAACAGAAGTCACTGGGCACAATGAACAACAAGTCCATTCAGAAAAAAACAAAAAAAAAACAAAAAAGCGAAGGCTCTCTCTTTGGGGCAGAGCTGAGTGCAGGCGGGGAACAGCTGTTAGCAAAAAAAGGACTTAAGAACTGTGGCCTCTGGGCAGCACAACAGGCACCACTAGCCAACCCTATATGTAGAAATGAGATCCAGAGGAAAGATGATGTCTGGTGATGTGGAGGGGTCAGAAGCTTTTTTTCTTGGTTTAGGAATATCTTTAATATTTTAAACAACAAAGAGTTAAAGGACAGAAAGAAAAGTGCATTTAATTGACTTTAGGGTATTTATGTGGGCGTATTCTCTGCATACAAAGACACACACATGATGGGAGATGACATGGGCAAAACTTAATATGCTAATTATTTTATCAGGCAGTCAGCAATCAGTAATATTTTTTTGTTTATAAAATATAAACGTAATTGTGAAAAATACCTACTGACATTTCATGTGTGTGACATAGTATTAATCAATACTAAGTAATACTAATAATTAAAGCACAAAAAGATCGAAACTTTCACAACAGCTTGTTGAATTCGGGGTCATGGTAGGGATAGAGCCTGTCTCACCTATCACAGATTGTTGTGTACACCCTAGACAGATTACGAGTCTGTTACATGGCTAACACAGAGAGACACACAACCACCACTCGCCCACATTTACACCTAAAAATTTTAGAAACATTAATTTTCCAAGCATGCATGTCTTTGAGCTATGGGAGGAAGCCGGCATGCCCGTAGAAGAAATATCCATGCATAGGGAGAACATGAAGTAGTAAACTTTATGCTGCTCTCATAATTGAGTCTCTTAGCCACAATAATTACAACACTTGTGTCAAAACAAAGTGTCTTAATATTTCCAGCTTCTGGGCCTTGAGTGTGGATTGAAGGAAGTATTAAGGAAGCACACAGTTAAAGACTGTTGTGTAAATTTACCATCATCCACTGAGAAAATAAAATCACTTAAAGCAAAAAAAAAAAATGCTCTTAAAAGGTACATCTCAAGTTGTAGAAGGGTTTTTCTTGTCATGTCAAGTATAAAAAAGAGCTTGTCGATTCATTCATTCATTGAGAATGGAAGTCAGACAACAGCATCAGAAAATCTGTCTCACTCTGCCTCTCACTCATGGGATCGGCCTCCACAACCCTGAATCAATAAGCAGTTAAGAACTGAATAACCAGTTAAGATAGCATAAGTAAGATTGTTGCTTATATCATCACTGCTAGATGACATAAACTGTCATTTTCGAAAAGAATCTTCATGGAACAATTACGTAATCAAGATCTATGTATGAAAGCTCCAAGGCACTGCCTTTAAAGGACAGATGAAGTCACAATGATTAAATGAAAAGTCTGTTTAAAAAAACCCTTCTGTTCTGTATAAAGGCATGCATCTGAATAGCTGCTCCTAACATGTCCCAATATCTGTGTGCATCATATATGACATGTATAAAAGCTCTTTTTAAAAACACATCCCCCTGTCTTTAAAGCACTCTGAGTGCTCCCATACATAGCATGAGTTGCAGTCTTTTCAAAACACTCACAAACAACCAGCATCTCGCAGAAGCCCAGAGGACACACAATTCTAAGAGACTTTGAGAGAAAGTCTCCATGAAGCCATTTGAAAAGGCGCAATGCTACACATCTAGCCATACGTGCTTTGGTGACACAACCTGCAAATTCCTCTGGGATCTGGTGTCATCCTCATCGTGAACTCTATCTGCCTGCAGCCTGGAGGAGCCCTTACACTTGATCTCAGACTGATAGCATGTACAAAGGCTGCTCTGCATCTTTGTGAAGAAACAAAGGCAGCAAAACAGCTGCGAGGGACAGACGACAAACACTGTCAGACTGAGTGAAGGAGAAGCAGAGACTGATATCACAGCACAGAATTACAGAGTGAATGAGGCAGTGCTTACCATCAGACTCACATCTTATATTTGTGTATACCGCACAAATATCCCTAAACCAATTTAACACTGCACTTTAACACTGTCTGACTCACAGAAAGTGAAAAGTTAAAAAAGAAGACTAAAACGAAGCTGTAGGTGATTGAGAGCTGTATTTCTCTTCCTGTTTAAATGTCAGTGCAATTCAACCACCAGTCAGGCTTTCAGACGTGTTGCTAATATGCAACCTTAAGTTTTAAGCCACAGGCTTACTGGAGATGGAGAGTAAAAAACTGTTTACTGGAGCTCAAATGAATAAATTTCTCCAATTTATTATAAATTGGAAGGTTTGCTGCTACTACTTCTGCTGTACTGCCGTAGGTGGTAGAAGACAGAGTCTAATATAATGCACAGGCACCAAAAGTTTGCCTATTGAACCTTGCATGCCCCTCTAGAGAGATCAGTCAAGAACACTCTAGAGGGGCAAGCAAGGCACTACCATTGGCCCTTGCATGCCCCTCTAGAGTGATGAGCCAAAAACAGTGGTCAGACGTTATTATTGCTGCTGTCTCAGTTCTAATTAGGAGAAACACTTCTTCCTCTTTGTGCTCTCTCTATGCTGGCTGTCAAAGGCCTCATGAACTCTCATTTCCTCTGTCACTCCTGCTATGACTACAGCAACCTCTTAACTCTGAGCCTCTTTCTCTGAATAAAAGAGCCAGTTGCCTCAGGAAGCCAGAAACTCCGTGACATCATTAAGTGTGCTACGTCTCCTCTGTCCATTCAGTTCATGCCAGTTATTGAGCCTTCCTGATGGCTGCAGGGTGTGTGCTCATTTCATGGAGCTAAAAAGATGCTGTGAATGTGGAATTATTCCTCCAGCCATTCTTTCCCTCCTATTTTAAAAATTATTTCTAAAATTGGACATTACCAGCCTTATTTAAAAATGAATCTGACTCATTAGAGAAGAGGATTAGACTATATATATATAAGCATGTTTCAAAACAGAGATATTGTACTTTTATTCTTATTTTTTTGACAAAAATTATTTGGGGAAAACGAGAACAGAATTACACTCACCTGACAGCCTCTCTTCTCGATTTCATTGATGCATTTGCTTATAAGAAGTGGTACCATCAGTCCTGAATTTTCCCTCTCCACCACTCGCCACACCTCCACACCAAACACCTGTGGCTCCCTGTCTCCATCTGGACCACCGTTCAATGAGTTCTGCCACTGCTCCATCAGACTCAGCTTGACATAGATAACTCCACGTGGCTCCAGCTTTACCGCCAGCTGGTGGGAACGTGTCACTCTGAAGAGAGCAGGCAGTACCACTGTGCCATGGCAGCAAACACGGTTGCGTCTGGGTGTGGGCTCCCAGCTGAACACTACCAGCTTCAGATGTTGGGCATTCTCCAGCTCAATGTTGAAGGTGTGGTCCATATCTAAAAAGGTTGTTCGGCAGGTGAGGAGAGCGGTTCGTGCTTTGTTAACCGAGTCCACCTGGATGGCACAGTAGACATCTCTAGAGTCAATACGTGGGGGTTTGAGGTCCTCTGCTCCATAAAAATGCAGACTCATCAGTCCTGAGATGTACTGGCTGCACTTGGGCTGCTCTGAGAAGCTGTAATGACGGAAAGCATCAATGTCCAGCTCTGTGCCGTTGATTCTGGAGTTTCCACCTCCTCCTTCTGTATCCTTGCCTTTTCCTCCCTTCCCCTCTCCAGACCCATGTTTGCCAGATTTGGCCACCAGCTCTGGCGAGTCACCATCGCTGAGGTAGCCACCTTTACTGGCAGACTTTGAGCTACCACTGCTTTTCTTCTTATAAAAGCTGTGCTGTGTGGACACACTGCTATCCAGGTGGTAGCGTGAGATCACATTACGGCTAGCCTGCCCACCCCCAGATGAAGCTAACCGAGGAGGCCCTGAAGTCTGCAAGACAACCTCTGACCCGCTGCCATTTGCTTTTGGAGAATGGGCCCTCGGTTCTAGCTGACTGCTTCCATTGCTGCTGCTGTTGTTTTGGGTCCCCTTGACGCTGAGCTTACGGCTTAGCTCTGGGAGTTTCTTCATCTTCATGGAGATCTTCCTGACGGTACGTGGGGACTTGATCTTGTCTGGGAACGACCAGTTGATTGAGCTGCTCTTCTTGGCCGGGTTTGGGCTGGAGGGAGGTGAAAAGCTGGCGGTGTTGGGCAGGTCAAGACAATCTACAAAGGAAATGACAGGACAAGAGAAAATGTGATTATTCTTTCTTTGTATTTTCATGTTTATTTAGTCATTAAGGTTGTATTGGTACCACACAGGTGCAGGAATAGGGAGTGCAGAGTTTGTGTAGTATTGAAAGAAATAGACAGGTAACCATCAGTCACAAATTCTTTAGGTTACTGGTTCCCCAGGATAATTTTACTTAGATATAGACAGGAAAAAAAATATTTAAAATCAAAGGCGTGAACCATAATTTACAGGAAAGTGCTACACCCTCACAGCACATCATCAAGTGATTAGGTTTACATGAAACCCAGTAATCCAGTGACAGACACATATGGGAGGCAACGCTTCATATAAACACTTCAGCACTTTATAATACAGCTACAGTCTATATATGTAGACCCAAGCTATGTTCAAGATAATTAACGGTTATGATGAAAAGGGTTGCTGAAACGGATGTAATATTAAAAATTTTAATATCTTTCTGAGGTCTCTTTGCAATATATCGTATTAATTCAACTAAGCACGATGGAAATTTTAGTGGAATCTCATTACGCTTCCAAAAGAAAGAAAAGCAGGGAAATGTCTTTCCGGAGACACCAGCTGCTTCAGGGCTGAGGTAGAATTACTCAGTCATTATTCAAGCTGGAAGATATCCATTTGGGGTTGACCTTGTAGGCAGCTCTCGCCTACCTTGATGTCTAAATGAACATGAAGATTTCTGTGTCTATAGAGTGTCTGACAACCACTGTTTAGTCTACAGGACTTAAGCTTTCATCATGATTTTCTTGTATGGCAAATAATTCAAATATTTTGGTCTATTTTGGAGAATTTGCAGTAGAATTTAAGTTCAATACGGACACAGCTGTTAAGGCTAATGTGTTACCAGTTACCATTTTTGGTCTCTTTACTTGCTATAAACTTAAACAGTTATTCCCTACCAGTCATTGGTACTAACATCAGTCGCTCTGTCTCCTTTCTGTCCTCTGGGTCTGTCTGAGCCTTCTTGGTTGAAATAGCTGACTGTATCTGAAAGCAATGCCAATGACTGACAAAAACCCCAAAAGAATTAGCTGCAGGCTCTGCTATTAGGAACTCACAACACAAGCCACCCATTTCAGATCCAGGAATCTGATTCATAGTTCATTTGAATTTTGAACACTTTCTTGTACTGACAACAGCCCATTTGTATATTCTTTCTATTGGTTTGAATTCAGGTCCCCACAGCCAAACACACTGTAATCTTCCAAGCCCCAAAAATCTACCTGGCAAAAAAACAGAACGAGCTGACACAGAGTCAGCTACGATTTGAGTGATTAAAGTGGAATATGTCAAATTATGAGCATCCTGCCTAGTCTGCCCTACAGGAAGCTTGAACCTGACTTACATAACTATTTTCTGCTTTCAGCACTCCTTTAACAAGATTTCCTCCATGGCTTACCTGCCTTTTTTAACTAAAGAGCTGATACCTCACTGCATGGGTCATGGAAGATTAAAGCTGAAACACATGATTCAGAGAAGGAATTTACTTTTTGAAGGTCTTTTGATGAGTGTTTTTAGATCTGGCCTAGATATTAAGCAACACGAGTGAATAGCTCCTCAGTGTTGGCACTGAGAAGCTATTCAACCCATTCACACTATATTGTATTGAGTTGAGACTCCTTGTTTAAGCCACTAATGTAGTTTTGGCTAATTACTTTCTCTGAATAAACTCTGGAAACAAATAGTGATGTAAGAGACAGAACAAATATGGAGAGAGCGACAAAGTGAACAGAGGAAGAAGCAAAGAGCGCCTGATCCTGCCAACTTCACCAGTTCTATTTTTCTGAGGGAACCCGCTGTGCTATTCTGGGGTGAGGGCCCA
The DNA here is from genome assembly GCF_057381915.1 of Diplotaxodon limnothrissa. Lineage (NCBI taxonomy): Eukaryota > Metazoa > Chordata > Actinopteri > Cichliformes > Cichlidae > Diplotaxodon > Diplotaxodon limnothrissa. Next base: position 8,533,822 of record NC_140612.1, on the reverse strand, counting down.
CGGGTGAAAAGAGGGAGGCAGAGGAGGTGCAACAGGATGGAGAGAAGGGTAAGATGGGGGGCAGGAGCAGGGCAGGGTGTAGCCGACAGATGAGGGACAAAGGCACCCCTTGTCCAGGCACTCCGAGGTCTAGATGGACGACTGGAAGGCTGGCAAGCCCACTGGTGAATGTACAAAATGAACACGGCTGTTCTCTCACATTCCTCATCAAACCATGTTTACACTCCTTTTAGCCCAGCTCAGTAGCCTTCCTTGTCACAGCTTCCTGCCTATAATAGACATAGAGGTGCTCTAAGATGGGAAAAAACGGGTGGAGACCACTGGTAGTGCAAATACACCAAACATCAGGGGTAGTATACAGAGAGCTTTTGGGAGGAGTTTAGAAGTGAAATTCCTCGTGAAAAAACTATTTTGTTCTCTTATAATCTGATTTACAGTGCGGATCAGATAGAGTACAACTAGAACCCGTATTGGATTGAACCCACGGGTTTTTGTATTTGGTAAACATGCATTTAATACAGGCTGTACATAAACATTGAGAATTGTCACTTAATTTACAGTAAAAACAATCCTGTCTCTTGTTTAAAGTGGTAACAATACAGCCACAGGAAAACAACACATGTCAGGCAATATCCTTGCTAAAATAGGCATATGGCTATTTGTTTTACAACACTTTATATAAGACTAAGCATATATCTGATTAAGGAAAGTAACTGTACCGTTGCTGTCGAGACAATGCTTGTACTACTAGAACCAAACATGGTATTACATTAATTATAATATTGTAGATTCTGCTAATCTCTTAGTTTGGGCAGCCTCAACATGTTCAAGTTAAGCTTGAAGGCAAAATGCACCAGCGTCAAAAGATTAATATGAGAAATATCTGAGCAAGATTATATAAACAAGGATATTTTTAATAATTGTGTAGGAGCATCATGATTAGTGTTTATAATATCAGTGATTTTTAAAAGTGAAATATTGGCATTGTGTTATTAACACAGATAGCTGATATTAGCTACACTTTTATGCGGCATCCGTGCACACGTCTTGAGTTTTGAATTTGAATGAAAACGTTTGTTTCTAATCAAACTGTCATCCCAGTAATTATTGAACATGTGCCAGTGCAGTAAGGACAGCTGTTGCATCATTGCTGAATTAAAACACAGGACAGTAGAAACACAGCACCCACGTTTTATGACCTATATTAGCTCATTTACCTCACTAACAAATGCCTTCACCTTCTAGAGCGAGAATCATCAGTTCTCTGCTGCTGTCACATTCTTTGGATAATCAACATGGACCGAGGCAACACACACTAATCCTAAAGGTAATAACACTTGCACTGTGTGACTGTGGCACATACACACACATGAAAGCTGTGTCTGTAGCCTCTGGCCTTGTGGCAGCAGCCAGCAGGGTAACGTGACACCTCACAAGCTTAGGTTCAGGGGCGATGACTTGACACCCAGCCCTCCAGGGCCATGTTCTTAGGTCAAAGGGCAAAAGGTCTGCATTCTTCTGGAGGACACCTGAGCTGGCTAACTGTGTCAACCTCCAACATTTTATCATGGACATGCACCCACCGTATTACTGTAACACAAAGCAAGAGTGCTTTCATAAAAACACGCATAAGCACATGCCTTTCCTGATCCTGCTGCCCTCGGCCACTGACACCTCTTAACAAAGCTCAGGAATTTATGGCGATGCTTTATCACAGTACTGGCACCAGACAGGTGTAAGAATAGGGAGTGTAGGGTGTGGGTGCATGCGAGGGAAAAACAGTTCATTGCCAAATACACCTGACAGCAGACATAAGATAACCAAGATGGAAATAATAGCGAGACAATATGAAGTGTCTTGCAATTAAACAATTATCAGGCACCTGGTCAGCAAGAATGTGAGACTGTGTATTAGCCGTGTGTGTCTGACAGTGAACATGAGAGAGACTATTTGCTCTGCATATACTCTGATAAGCCTTGGAGGGAGACAATAATCTGGAGTTCAAGATTGTAAAATTGCTGGTATTCACTTGAGTGCATGTGCCCGTACAAGCACGTCTGCCAAATGTGCATGTGTTAATTAACTGTTGAAACAAAAAGGACCAGGTTGTGCTAACAAACAAGGGGAGTGTAAATAAACTGGTGAATGGCATACTTGTCCTGTAGTTTCTTTACCCGGTGACCGAAGCTCAGCTTTAAGCCGCTTCCTCTCCCCCTTGGCTCCAAATCATTCGGTGTTGGAAGGCCTTTCAGCGGCTGCAGGAGCAGGGCCGTTTCATTACAATGGTTACAAAACCTCTGCTAATATATCCAAGCATGCAGTCCTCCTCGCTAGCACAACATGGCCCCCTGCCAAAGCACTCCTCATGTAGCCTCACTCGCCTACTGCTGCTGGCCTTTTCTTCCTCAGCTGTAACTCAAATGACAGAGAGGCTGCTAATTCTAGTCAGCCTGCAGCCACATCGGTCTCACTACACTGCCTCGAGTGAAAAACATACTAGAAGATATGTGGTAACTGTTGACATGCAACTCCTTTTTTATCTAAAAATAGACATAAAAAAAACCCATGTACTGCACAGATATAATAAATGCAGTAAAAAAATATCAAATGCTCATCACATAGGGTAAGTGAAGAACGTTACTCAGAGACCAAGTGATTTGATAGCAACGTATAACACAGCTAAAGCAAGAATGAGAGAAAATGCTGCTGCTAGCATCAGAATTAAATTTCATTCATGGACTTAGCCACCGTGAAATCACCATTTCACTTGTGGGAGGTTTTTTTTTTTGAAAGTTCAATGTTAGCATTTTGGCAGCCACCATATTTTGGAAGCCTAGAAGTGACCATTATTGGAAAAGAGGGCAGAATGCTAAGTTATCAACTAAAGCTAGCAACTAGAGCTGTACCATACTGTCCACAATAATGCCGTGGTTATCAATGATATGGGAACACAATGAGTTCACACTGACTGGAAGCAGCGTGCCAGCATACAATGATGATTTAGTACCTACGAAGGGAGCCACCATGATAACCTCCAACAAAGCGTGAGAGAACAAACAAATTATTATCATTTGGGACAGAAGCAGAAGAACACAGAGTCTTCAGTGATAGTAGCTCATTGGATAAAAAAGAATGGAAAACAGCTCTCACTTTGTTTGCCCTAATGCTACTGCTGCTTTACGATAGCTCCGGTAAGTGATAAAACATTATTCAGTGGGTTTTTTTCTTCAACATTGTCATAAATATAATTATCACAAATGTCCTTGAAATATTACGATATGCTATATCTCCCACCTCTTCTAGCAAGCTTGGTTAGCATAGCCTGTATAGTTGAGTCATACACTGTGCATCCCGATTCAGGCGCTACATCCTTCACATCTGGAAGCTGCTTACAGCATAGCAAGGCAATGAATGTGGCCCACAAATAGGCCCTTATTTTCCCAGGTGGATGCACTGGGTGGATCCTTCATGGTCCGCTTGATCCCAAGATTGGTAACTGTTGGTTTTTTTTAATGTTTAAAAAAAATAGCAATGGTTCAAGCAAAGTGGTCTAGGAATTCTCTTTTAAAAAGTAAGTATTGTATTTCATATCACTCAAATATCCACCAGTACAAATGTTGAAATAACAAAGAAGCGCTAAATTTTGCTAACAGTATTGGTTATGCGAGTTGCTACTTGATGCAGTTCAGGTCCTACATGCTTTAAAATTATTTACTTTATAATGTAAGTGGTTCAAAAGCTGACTTTAATTGTACCTGGATTTAATCTTAATTTATACCAATAATACATCTTGGTTTTCACTCAGCTAGTTTTTAAAAATTAAAATGATGGTCAAGAGGTATAGCACAGTGACTCAAATTTACATAGGTGAAGCCTAAGACAGCCACCAGCTACCGTCCACCGTCTGCTGACACAAACAACCCATTCGGTCACAAACAGGAGCTGAAGTGTGAGAGAAGGTCAAACGCTACACTCAAACTAGCTATCCTGTTTAAGGAGCCTAATTATTTTATTGGACAGCACTGTGTTCATGGAGTCAGATAATTAATTATGAAGCAATACAATGAATTTATTCCTTGTGAGGATTTTTTACTTTTAATATAATATATGAGCTTTGGTTTAGACTTGTGCTTGGAAAAAAACTATCAAGATTAAGACATTACATAGGCTCTGGAAAATTGTGATGGACATCTTTGAAGTTTTGAATTTTTGTAGTTGGAAGAAAACTAATCAAGTTAGAAAAGAGTCGTAAAGCTTTATGAACTACCTTTGTGTGACTTATGACCTCCAATTTATGTATATTTAGTTACAGTATATAAAAATTCTGCTTTCACTAATGTTTTCTCCCCTAAAAACAGAGACCAGAAAAGTTTTCCACAGCTGCTCTGGTGCTGAAATGAAGAACAGAGCAGAAAGAGAGAGCTATGAGAAAACTATGTGACCCGAACTTCACATCTAACATCCGGCTAAGGAATCTGTTCTGGTTTTGAAGTGCGGCCCTCACAAAGTTGTTGACGTCCTCCAGACCCAACCATGCAATCGTCAGCATAGATTAGGTTCCCAGTTTCAGCTCAGAGGCGTGAGCTCTCTGTAACTTGCAACCAGGGCCAACTCTCAAACTCAACTGCCAGTGTGACCAAAACATCCCCCAGAAATAGCTCTGATCCCATTCTGAGTGCTGGCCAAGTCAGATTCCCCAAACAGGCGCTAAAGGGAACAGCAGATTGGGAACACAGCAAGCTCACCACCCCCAAAGTCCATCAATCATTATTCTCCATACAAATAGAGCATTGAAATGGACAAAAAGTCACTCAATAGGCAGCACACGAGGAGTCTGGAGTGTATCCGGTGAGAGGGAAAAGAACCAGCCAGCCGAACAGAAGAAAACCATGGTCGCAAAGAGTCATCTACATCTGCACGGCTTCATTAATTCAACAGATGCCCCTATTCACACTCAATCAATGAAGGGACTGTCAAATTTCTAAACCGGCAGATAAAGTGGTGTCTGTACGGTCTCATTTTCACAATGAATTGGAAACAGAAAACAGAAAAGATGAAAAAAGTTGAGAGTGACAGAGAGGCTGGACTGAAGAAGTCTGGGGCAGCACTCTTCTTGAATTTTTTTTTTTTTTTGTAGTTAAAACCTTTGTAAATCCTAGATCAAAGAATATATCGTAAGTGGCACGGGCACATTTAGAAAATGTGGCCAACCAACCCATTACGTGGTAACTTAAACACAAATACAGTAGATGTGATAAAAGATATGGCTCATGGTGGCGGTTATAGTGATGTTACTACCAACAAACATGTGTCTTTGCTGAGGTTTAGTTAAACATATTATTACCTATAAAGAGCCACAGTAACATACAAATTGCTACAACTAGGTTGGAGGAGGTTTTAGCCCTTTAAAATGTGGAGTCCAAGACCACATTTTTAATAACGCTGGGAGTGATGGGAATGGTCACAATGGTAAAGCTGAGGCTTCAAAACCGCTCTTCAGAAACCAACAGCTGATGCTACAGTAAACCCTCTTATCCAAATATAGTCTCTGTAAACTCCAGAAATAAGCAAGACAAAACGGTCAGTATTGGGATTCAGAATTCTAGACCACAAACCAATATTCAACATGATGGTGGTGATGCCAAACATTTACACACAATCTATAATAAACACTGAAAACAGGTAACAAAAAGCAACTTCAACTGGCTCCGTTCAGCAGAAAAGAAATGTGCTTACCAACACTTCTAAAGCTAGACATTTCTGCCTGTTCACAATCTTTCAGCTAAGTTGACCTGAAGGGTTTGAGAGTAATCAATCAATCAATCTTCCGACTCTGCAAAATTGGGGAACGGCTGCAAGCAATCGACGGCAACCACATGAAAAAAGTGCCGATGCGTTTCCCTCAAAGCTATAAAATGCCAAAGTAAGTAATATGTTAATCAATATTCTTCCAGATTCAGCAGATACTTACTGATAATTGTGTGCTATAACACAGACTAATGCACTTAGCGTTTTGAGGTCAGTGATGAAGCACATCACTCACCCAGGAAACAATGTTTGGTCATTATCTAGGCTTATTTTGAGGAATGGAACAGTGGGTGAATTGAAGGAGAGCTGTTGCCCTTTTTGCTGCCCACCATCCCCCAACACTGCCTACCAGTTTAAAGTGGAGGAGTGCGGTGTCATTCTGCAGCCCTAATGCACATAGCAATTTCTGAAGGGAGAGGAGGTTTCTAACTAAAGATGAAGAAAGACAGTGAAGCTAAACTAAAAGTCCCACTGCATCCACAATGAATAATCAACCAGTAGCCAGTGAGTGTTTCCTCTCTGATGACACTTACTCGAGCACGTTGCTCTTTTTTTTGCGGCGGAGTGTGGGATGGCGTCGACGAACCCACAGGAATCAATTGCAAAGTCAACAGGCAGCAGAGAGGGAGGCAGTTCCGGAGCGGGAGGGGGGGGGGACAACACTGCTGTTCTCTTGTCTCGTTTTCAGGCAACGAGTAAACCAACAGTATCGCACATCTTCTACTGACTGCTCCCAAACTGCATTACGGGATGTAAATGAGGAACAGGTCTTTGAATAGTAGCATGTTGCCAAACATTGGAAAAAAATCTACTGAACAATGCAGTCCGGCCTCCACTTATGTCCACTCGTCTGCTTATCCAGTTTCCTCTGTGCTGCAAAATGGCACAATGGGTCTGACAACGAAAGGTGCACCAAAAAAAGAAGCTTACATTTAATTAGTGCAGCATGATTAGTGCTTTTCCTGGGCTGGTACACTGAGCCTCATTCTGATTTAATCCTAATCCTACAAGGAAAGTCTCTCAGGGCAGAGAGTTTTGCTGAGCCACATGTGATGTCAGCAAGAGCCAGGATGAAGGAGTTTATCATACGCCAATCAAAGCCTGTGTCCTTGTCAAGAGCACATTTGTTAGCCCTCACCGAGAGCTCAGCGTCTCAGTGATCATGACTTTAACTCTTAAAAAGCTGGCGTAGCCGTGGAGGGAAAAGTTTCTGCTGAGCTTGTTAAGACACCTTCACCCCTGCTGTGGAACTGTTGCTGAGAACGCTAAAGCTGAAGCATTAGATTTCCAAACCCAAAGCATCTAGCCTGTCTTTGTGCTCACACAGCTAGAAAAAAATGGCTGTTGCGTGCCACAGAAAAGCGTTGTTAAAAGTTGTAATTATAGGCTCAGCTCAAGATGTGCCAATTGGTTCAAACTACCATGTTGCCACATCACAGAGAACAAAAAGTCGGAAGTTAGAAAAAACAGACCAGGGCTTATTAAGAGACAGGGAGCCGTGTGCTGGCTGTCATCATCATGTCGTCGCTGTAGAGCAGAGTTGTCAATGACTTTCAAAAACACGAGTAAATAAAAAGCGCAGCAAGTGAAAAAGACAGAAGGCTACGATTCATTTATATCTGCAAATAAATCTTTAGGTCTTGAATTTGTTTTCTGTAGGAGAGGTGTTTCAATGAGCCATAATATACAAAGTTCACTGTGTGTGTGTGTGTGTGTGTGTGTGTATTAGCTGGAATAACAAGTAAATTGATATTCTTTCCTCTCAGGAATGAATTAGCCAGAAGGAATGAATTCCTCTGTCTGTCTAAGTTTAATTTATGAGGAACACTGATGTGCAGCGATGAGATTTGACAGCCGTGGCTCCTGTCTGCGCCGATCAAAAGAGAAAGAAGAAGAAACTCTCCTTGTCTGGCTCCTTATTACAAACTTTTGACTTATGTTAATTGAAAACTGGAGATTTTAAAACCTTGAGTTGCCAATTTGGATGATTTAATCACTTTAACCTATTTGTGATCTTGACCAGTTGGTATGAAATGAACTTAAATATGGTTTGAGAGGAATTTCAGATTGCCTCTCTTAGTGCACCTTTTTTTAAAATTACACACTCCAGCACTTATAGATGATATAAGAATTTCTATTTGTAAGCAGAGCCTTTACAGAGCTGGGAAAAATGTTGAGCTTAAAAAAGTCTGTTTATCTGTTGACTGGTAACATTGTCAACACTAACTTTGATTAGTGCTCAAGGTGTGCACAACTGCAAAAATCTGCCGAGAGAAACTGGCAAAGCGACAAAGAGTGTAATTGCCCTTCAAGCATCAACCACAGAAAATTGGTAGGGAACAAGTGAGTAAAGAAGCTGATGAAAAGCAGGAAGTGAAGTTAGAATGTGGGAAGGTGTGGGTGTCTTTTTTTCTGCCTTACCTGTGGGTCTGCTGCTGGAAGGCCCCCCCTCCTCCTGAGGTTTGCACGCGAGCATCTGCCTGTGCGCATGTAGTACCTCTGTGGAATGCACAGCATTCCCCTGACTTGCATCTCCTGAACCGCCACCGAGGCTTTCCACGAGGGCCTCTGGCCCACCACAGCCGGATCCATCTAGGGACTTGCCACCATGAACCAAATCAGTCCCTTTGCTGGACCCCCTCTGGGGTTCAGCTCGAGGAGGGGCGGTCAGCCCTCGGGAGCGTTGATCAGAATTGTTTTGCTCATCTTCCTCAGGTATGGGATTGTACCAAATTTCCCCTTCGTCATCTGCATCGTTTTCCTCAGCTGGGTCCATGCTATGAGGGTGAGGAGACACTTTTGCCGGACTAACGCTGACCTAAAACGACACATTTTCTTGTTAAACTTTGCCAGAAAACTGCTGGTTGCATTTCTGCATTAGTATAAGACTTAATGGGAAATTAGGCTTATTTATCTAGTTAGCTCAACTTAGAATAAATTTGGAAGCATCTAGCTACACAGTTTCAGATTCTCAGATTCTCTTATTATATCATTTGTGGGTTTATGATGACACATTATCTTTGGGACTATTTCTTTGTTTGTAGCCTTAAATGAATTCGGATAGAGCCAGGCTAGCTGTATTCCCCAGTTTCTGTGTTTTTAGCTAAGCTAACTGGCCAACTTTTGCTTGATCTATAGCTCATCTTTTTAAAAAGAGAGACCTCGAGGCTAACCTGCGGCAGCTGCAAGCGAACCGGCCTAGGGGGTGCTCCCCTTGAGGGCCTCAGATGGTCTGGGGAGGGACTAGGAGAAGGAAGTGGCTGATGGAAACCCTGGCTGCCCTCCTCGTCGGCTCCCAGCATTCCCTGAAGCTCATCCTTAGTGCACTGATTCTTCCCAAGTGAGCTCTGCTGCAACCAGTTGCGCTTCTTGGAGACAGTGATGGTGGTGAGCTGTGGCCTCCATGATGAACTCTCGTTGGTCCTGCCCGCCTCTCGGCTATTAGCACAGGAGGTCTGGACATTCTCAATGAAAGCTGAGGGAAGCAAGAGTGAAGAGAGTTACAGCCCCATGCCAGCAGACAACTAATTTTCATCCTGATCACTATCATTTAAGTAATTTCTTAACTGCATTGAATTACAGGAACTGATCTCAGGCTATTCATGTCATGACAAGATGAAGAAAACATCTGTATCAAAAAACCACAGGTGAGGAAATGTGATATTTTACTATAAGCTTTTAGATTTCATCTCGTCTCTCTCTCTCGTCTGTGTTTTGAAGCCACATCTTTGATTTGTCTCATTTGATTTCTCTGCTTTATGACTTTTGGACGGACCATCGTTAAATAGCTTTTACACCCAAAGTCAAACTTTCAATCACACCACCACAATCCCCTGCAGCACCTCAGCTTTTTTAACCTCATCTTTAGGATCCTAGTTCATGTGAGCTTCAAGAACGTGTGGGTTCTGAATTCAAAAACGAGATGGAAAGATGTGATAATTGCTGGTGTTACAGCTGTGAAAATAAAGAGGACAGGACGTGTGGAGAGGCTGATGGTGATATGTGCACAGTGTAAAAAAGCCAAATAATAGAGAGATGACTCAGTGCCTCGATGGCCCAAAGAAAGGAACAAAGGAGCTACTGCAAGAAAGTTTTCTCCAAGCAATCAAAAAACACCTTTGCCTGTAAATCAAATGCCACGCTTTTATTTTTACAAAAGTTGCTAGCAGATGCAGCCGGAGAAAAACAACTTGTGCGCATGTGTGTGTGCATGTGTGTGTGACAGGGAGAGTGAGGTGCTGAGGGCAGGGTCTTGCTTGAACTTGTACAGCAAACTCGTGTAAAAGACTGTTTTGATCCTCAGCAGCTAGCAGACGAGCCCCTCCGCATGCTATAATGACAACATCTCTTTTCCTCAAGGAAATACATTTCCATGCATGTCAGGCTATCCGGCAAATTATAGACTTGAGAACATTTTCACTTTACAAAATCGACTTTAACAGTATATACACACTTGACTGTAGTATAAATATCATCTAAGAGAGGACATTAAAATCACATGCCATAACTTCTACTTAGTAAACAAAGTTTTTCATGCTCATTATTATTATTATCATTGTTAACAAACTTGACATTAGGACAAAGACACAGCATTTGCTTTTCCCTGGAAGTCAACCAGGATCTCTGAACAGTGTCTCCCGCCTTTCCAGTGATCTACGCCATTATAAAGCAATTGTTGTCCCATAAACATCAATTATGTAGTTCCTCTCACCAAGAAAAAAGTGGGAGAAATAACTACTTGGAGAAAACCAATCACATCGCTCTCTCTTCTCTTTCATTTCAATTAAAAGTGGCCCCCAACCCCCGGGTACTGGTCCGTAAAACGTTTGGTACCGGGCCACGAGAGGAGGCCCTCTCTCGGGCCACCGGTTTATTAAAAAAACATTATTTTTAATAACAATAAAAATAACATTTTTTATTTTTTTAAATCGTTTTTATCATTAACTCGATTTCCCTGGGTTTTTTCCCGTGTTATGTATAAATCAATAAATCTTTGTTTTTTTTGGTACCGGTTGGTTTTATTTTGTTGTATTTATCCGTGACACCTTAAAGGCAGGTCTGTGAAAATATTGTCAGACAAAAGACGGTCCGTAGTGCAAAAAGGATTGGGGACCGCTGCTATAGGATGTAAAGCACATTTTAAATTTTTGTAGTTTTTTTATTACTGTGTCTGGAACAGCAACGTGTTTGCGTTAGCCTGGTTTGGGCTCTTTAAGGGCCTGAAGTTTAGTAGTTTTAGCCTGTGCTGACTGCCTGGAGAAAGACAAAAGTGTACTAAGCTAGTGGTGATGCACTGAGCCCCACGAGTTAATGCGTAGACCTAAGCAGCCAGCCTCTACTAATCTGCTATGGTTTATATTCAGATGTTATGGCAGTTCCTTATTAAGCTTTCAACTGAGCCTGCAAGAAGTCTTTTTACTTATATTTGGAAATTTATGAGGGGAAACCTTTTAGAAAGTACACTACAATGAAGGCGCCGACTGTAAGCTATAGTTTACAAAGGCGTGGTCTTCAAAAAGGATTTTTTAGCACCACGAGATGTTCAAAACTTCAGCCTCTTAAGGCTACAATTGTTAGTTTGCATGAAAAACTCTAAATTGACCAGATGAATTTCAAAAAATGGGAATACACACATAGATTGTAGGAAAAGCAAGAAAAGGATTACTGGTGTGGAAAAGACATGATATGAGATGGGAGGAACATTTAGGCAGAATGGAGGAACGATTATAACGACCAATCCAAAGCTGCACAGCTCACTGTGTGCTCAACCTGGTACCGTAAGACTACAGAGAGGTGAGACAGTTGTGCACAAAGATTTTGTCAGCATGCCATCTTCTTTAAGGGGTCTTTCATAACTGGAAGAGGAAGCGAGTTCTGACATGAACAGCATTCCAGACCACAGCTCCAGATTTACAGCCTGGCTGCTGTCTCCTCGCACTGTCACACTCCTTCACATGAGTAACACCTCGCCCTGGCAAACAGCAGCCTGCTGCGTTGACTTAATAAGTGAGACTTTAGCCATTTTCACTCTTGTCACTCTTGCCTGCCTTTTCCTCGCAACTTTTTTACACCAGCATTTCAGTATTTGAACTGCAGAACATTCAGTCTTGATATTAAACACACAAAGGAACTTGTGGGTCTGCCTTCCTTGAATGACAATCTTCATACCACGATTACACTTAGGGTGCCAAATGAGTCAAAAACATATCAAAATGAACAGAAAACGTTGGGCGTTTTGTTTTTCTGATGGAACAAGAGATGCAAGGATGCATCTAATTTTAGGAATTAGCATTTCTACCACAATATCCTCAGATTTGTCTGCAAAATTTGCCTGCAAAATTACAGAGAAGGTTAGCAGCATTAAGCTGTTTCTATACTTTGTACCTACTGCTATATAGAAAATAAGCTTTATATTTTTAGCTGTTTGTTTGCCATTACTTTTGTTTTAATGTTCATGCTCGATAAATGGGCTATTACTGTTAACTGCATCCATAAATAAGCCATTCCTCATGATGACTGGGTCTTGAGCTTAATGTCCTTTATCTCTGTACTGAACTATGAAAAAAACACTATCATCGTTAGCCGTTATTCTCCTCCTGAAGCAAGAATGTTACCAAACCTTATGACAACCACCCTGAAGGTGACCACTGGCCATGGGTTATTAATCGCTAGAGGAGTCTTGGCCAGGCTTACCAACTGCTTTTTGAGTCGTGCTAGAAGCAACTGAAATAACCATCATACTACTACATAACGCATTATGAAACAACAAAACAGCAGCTTCATCTTTCACCAACATTTTACAGCCTTCTGTTACAGAGTACAAATTAACAGACCTGGAAAATAATTCTTAGTTTAAAGTCTGTTTATTCAAAGTAAGGTAGGAAAAGATTTTTTGTCTTGTGAAAATTAGCATTAGTGAATAAGCCCCTTTCACTCATTCCCACTTACATTGCCACATAAAGCAAGACAGCCTTCCAGAAAAACAGCTCTTTTCCTCTAGTAGCACCCAGTTGCAAAATATTTCCATACCAGAGCTAACACAGCCTGTCTGCCTCTGCCATCATTGTGTGTAGATAATGTATTCATTGTAAGGCAAAAAAAAAAATCACACCTCTGACCTGAAAGTGACAGATGGTACACGGGTGCATGTCTGTGGGTGGAAATTAAGAGAAAAGGAGAGGTGGTGCATGCACTGAAAGGAGTGTCGTGTTTGTCTGAGGTGCTGCAAGGAATGCACCTTCCTAAGAAAAAAAGAAAAATCTTATTTACTTGATGTGCTGCTGTGGACCTGTGCCATATGAGCCTGACAGTAGACCCAATTATATTCATGCCTAAATCTTCTGAGTGGCTGAATCATTTCTCTAAGACAAAGCGCTTGAGCCACTTTCCCATAGGCTGTTCTTTTATTCCCTAAATTCCTTCTTTATAGAGGCTCCTCTTTTGATATGTGCAAAACACACCAGCTAGTTCTCACCTCCGTACAGACAAAACTTTGTTGTGAATACAGTTTCAGAGCCTCCTTCAGAGGGAATCTTTTGCGGTGTGCCATAGATTACTGCTGACCTTCATTCATATGCTAATGATGATTCTTGGTGTAGATTTTTCTTTTTACAGGCAGGCAGCGCTGAGATCATCCAGGGTTGCATCACATGTCAACACTTGTATCCTGCTGAGGTGTCCTGGCATCGTAGCCTGTTCCTAATGCCACTTCCACTTCGGTATGCTGGCTTGAAATCCAAAATCTTTTCTATGTAGTGCTTGTTTTCCTGTCTTATTGCTTCTGTTTAAAAGAAAAACTGATCAAATGCCCCCGAGGAAGGACGCTGTAAGATAATTACCCAATTAAGCTTGAAACACTTGCAATCCTAAGACAAGTCCCTAAAAGTAAGCGAAAGGCCTTTCAGGAAAGCTCTTCAGCCCTTAAGCTGCCACCTAATTATTACAATCTACACCAATCAGCCACAACATTAAAACCACCTACCTCTTTGTGTAGGTCCCCCATTCTGTCACTTAAACTGGGGTTTCTCAAACCTTCAGGAGCAGGAAGCCCTTGTACAGAAGAACATTTTCAAAGGCCCCTACATAAAAGTAGAGCCTGATTTATTGGCAAGCCGATATCTCTTGTTATTACCATTTATAACAACCAATAAATAGATATTTAAAAAGTAATGAAATGACACTAGAAACACCGTTGTTATGACTGTTGAGGTTGCTTGTTCTCTGATATAAGCAGAGGCAGGCAGATTGTAAACCATTAAAAACAACACATGACAGATGTTAGGGAAATCTGTTCGTTGTTTGTGTTTCTGAAAAAAAATCTCAGCTGACATATTGGTACATCCTATTTTTAAAATACCACGGAAAATATCATCAAATATCATGAATCAGGTTAAAACTTCTATATCAGTTGGTGCTCTACATAAAAGCCTTTAACATTCTTCAACCTAAATACTTCAGACACATCGTGTCACGTTAAATGTCTGCCCTTCTCTTGGCAAGCTCACTCTAGAAAAATTGATTTTCAGTCTTAATTTCAGGTTTCTACTAGCCCAAAGAAAACCTGGCTAGAAGTTAACAACCCACAACATTTACCAGAGATCTGTAGTCATTCTCTGTCAATATTATGGTATCATCTGTTATCTGGCCTTGAATGAACCTCAGTTTGACTGCTGTTGTGCTTCACAGGCAATCAACAGATTGTTATGTCGCTGATAACCTGCAGTTGGACTGACCGTGCCTGGTAGAAAGACTTTAACGTAGCCCAACAACGTACAGGTTAACATAACATTTCAAAATCCTCCCCATGAATGCCAGGGACCAAGGATTTCCATTGCATTGAAACAGTATGATCAATGGCATTTATTTCAAATGTCATTAGTTTTAATTTTCACTGTAGTTAGTATTGTTTAGCTGTGATCATCCTCATCTTAATGTTTGCCCCACCTCTGCAGCAGATACCATCATCTGACTCACACAACTCATAAAATCATCCAGGAATGAACCCAGATGCCTCAAGTTTCTCCTTCATCACCTGATCTGTCTTTAGAGCTACCATCTTCCATAAATCTGTCCACATACAGACACCAGACAAGACAAATCACTGTGAAAAACCAAAAACCCAGCAGCTCTGTAACAAGGTTTCTGGCATAATGCAGAAACCAAATCGTTCTGACATGACTTGACAGCAGTCGAGTAATATTATATTACACCTGCACTCCCATCTAAGCTTTGGAGCTAGGAATTCGGGTTAAGCAATGCTAAACAGTATACCTAATTCACAGCATATTAAATGTGATGCTTGACACGTTATTCTTTTAAAGAACAGTTCTGGAGTTAAGGAAATGTTGGTCTCAAATGTTATTGTGAACAGTCTCATGTTAATGCTAAAGGTAATGACATTGCAGTTAGCATAGCTTAGGACAGGAACAAAGGGAAAACAGCTAGCATGAATCTGCCCATCCACAGTTCACTTACCAGCATCACTTAAGCTCACTGATTAAAACATTACATCTGTTCATTTGTTTACTCTGTACACTGTGCATTTATTAAATTATCACATCAGAAAACCTGATGAAAAACAAGATATCGCTTAGCATATTTCATAGCCTACTCTTATAGACCTTACATAACATTGATTACTGGGATTTACAGGTGCTTGTAGGCAGATTTTGTACATGAGAGTCAGACTAGCTGTTTTCACTAAATGCATTAAGCTAAGCTAAGCAAACTACCTGCTGATTGCAGCTTCATATTTGAACTTGTTATATTTTTCTGCTTCGGAAAAATATGACAAGTTGGTGAGTGTTGGAGGTTACTGGCTGCATCCAGGAGAAATTGGTGGATAAGAGGCTGCTGCACCATGATTGCTTTGGTTGCTAGCATATTGCCATGGTCACCCATAGTTTATGTGGGAGACAACACTTGCAGTTTACTTTATGAACTACAGTAAAAGTTGAAAAAATACAACACAAACTGGAAACAGAACAGTCACCTTCAAAGTAAACTGCCATCAACCTTCAAAACCAGTCAGGAAATTCACATTTTTCCCTTGCAACAAGTGGTTGCCAGATAGTTGGGGACTGGTTTCCATACACGTGTGACCGGGGACTTAGAAACACTTGACTCAAATGAACAGAGGGCTTAAAAAGAAGTAAAAAAAAATAAACAGTCTGCCTCCCAGGAGTGAATCTTCTCTATTTGTGTTATCTATGGCTCAGTCTCAATATCAGCTTTGACTGACACACCACTCCTGAGCTCAGTTCTGGCCAAAACATGACACCTGGATACTGAATGCCTGCCGGCACACCTGCTGCTCCACTGCAACTAAACACAACGAAACTATAAATCCTCACACTGCAAATACAAACATGCACACTCACAGCATAGATGTGCAAATGCATGCTTGTGTGCACAATATCGCACACCCACACATAAGGAGTGACACACAATAATGGACACTTTTCTTTTACAAGAGTAATTAAAGGACAAGTCAGGACAAAAATAAATTAGCTATAGTGTAATTCAGACAGTATTTTTGTGCTACGATTTTAGGCTGAGGTTTAATTTCCAAATAATACTCACAGGGGAGGAACTGGTCTATTTTTAGAAAGTCAGAAATACATAAATAATTCCACGAACCAAGGATTACCAATGAATTCAATTAAGAGCTTTAGGCCAAAAAAAGCATTTAACAGGAACTTTGCAGCTTTGGCATCTCTTTCTTTCTTTCTTTTGTTTTTTTAAATGGGTCTTTGTATGGTGTGGAGGCCCACAAGGGCAAGATAAGCTCACGGCTGACCTTAATAAATATTTAATCACTCTTCATTTTGTTCATTCATGGTGGTGAATTAAGTGACACAATGCAAACATGTTAAACAACAGGAATGGCATTCTAAATATTCAATCCAAGGTCTCTTTAAAATGCAAGTTACCATGGAGCTGTCCAAAGCAAATGACTGGGGAGGAAGGCAAGATGACAGCCCAGCCCCCCTTACTCTAAAACAAACAAACACACACACACACACACACACACACACACACACACACACACACACACACACACACACACACACACACACACACACACACACACACACACCACTACCACATAAAATAACTGCAGTGGCTTCTCTCCTGCTTTTGGATTTCTCTGGCCACAGCTGTGGAAAAGTTCAGTTGGGAAAGCTGAACAAAATGGGGAAAATATGAGATTTGGGTGAACGGGTGCATGGAAACTAACATCTACAAGAGCTCTGACTTTATTTTTTAACTAAAAGACCAGAGAGGAAAGAGCTGTAAAGTTGGAGCTATGCTAAGCCGACAGAGGAGCGGCCTCACGGATCACACACTATTTCTAGCAGTCCGGCACACTGACAGTCAACACCACCCTGCACACATGGCACATCATCGTCTTACTATGGTAAACACTGTCAGAGACACACACACGCACATTTCACAGGCAGGCATGCTGGAACACATGCGCCGCAACATAGGAAACTACCACAGGAGGCAAAAAATAGAGGAGAAATTAAAAGGCATGGGCATGTTTTTGATCCATAGAGCACATCCTGTGCTGCTAAATGCCAATAAAAGCTTACCACACAGACACTTTCTGATTAATCTGGCATTTGATTGCATGAGGGATGATGACAACACGTGTCACTCGGTAACGGTTGTTTTATGATACAGATGTTTTCTCTGTCATCTAAGCACAATCAGAAAATCATTTGATATGTTCATAATCAGATAATCAAATGTCATTCCAGTCAATAGACACACACACACGCACAAATCCCACCACCAACACCACTAACAATGCTCTACCAGGAGTGAGTTAGTTGTTACTGAACTACGCTGTGAGTAATCCGACCTACGGCCTGATGTGCTATTAATCTGGTGTTAAAATGCACCTAAATTAGTGTGAAGGATAGAAGCCCGCCACCGATTAGAGTCTTAAAAAATAAAAAGGAAAGCAAGAGGTCTGAGGTGTCTCGTCCCTTTGCTTTGCATCCAGAAGAGGAGGAGTGCGGGATGGACTGCCACCAGAAGGAGTATACTATGAGTGGAGGAGGATGATAATTATCAGAAGGGAGGAAGGAAGGTGAGAGTTGTCTGTTTTAGAGGATCCACGGGAGTTGAGGCCATGCCGTGTAGCCGTCCTACCTGGCTGCTGCTGCTGCTGTTGTGACTTGGCCTTGACAGATTTACCCGCTCGGCTGGATGTCTGGGTCCCCGGTTTACAGCCTCCTGGGTTAACCTGAGGACAGGACCGGTCATGGCTCTTGTCTCCACCGCGGGGCAAAGATGAGCCTTCAATGCGCTGCTTCATTTCAGAAGACAGCATGCGGCCTTTGTGCATCCACTCTTGCATCTTGTTGACAGTGACACCATGACCTTTGTTGGCCGAGTTGGCCACCTGTGTCTGGAGTTCAGTCAGCTCCTGCTTGTTGTCGTGACCCTGATGTGTTGCCGTCTCGGTGTTGCTGTCTGAGGAACTTGTGATGCTGTTGATGGAGCCACTGCTCTCATTCAGCTTCCCGTCCCGTTCTTCTTCAACGCCATCATCTTGCAGCAGCTCCTCATTGCTGACGGCACTGCAGAAAACCCGAGATTCAGACAGCTCACCCGCTCCTGTGCCTCCTTCACCTGGTTCAGCTTCTTGATCATCACAGATTTCAGCACTTTGCGTTCCACAAGCCTGAACACTCTCTGAGAAGGCGTCCTGGTACCTAATCTCTCCATCACTTGTAGAGCGTGACAAAGTAGGTTTTTTGGTGAAAGACAAGTTTGCCATGCTCTTACTCTTCAGCCTGCCTTTAAGTCCTACCTCTACAATCCCAGTGAGACAAAGCAGCAGTGAGTCGGTGTCTGACACCTGCTGAGGGCTTTGGTCCTCTCCTGACGACCAGGAGTCACTGTCCCTGTTTTTCAAAGACAACCTGGAGCACAGGCTGTCCCTGGACGGGCTGCTACACGATGAGGTAGCCTGCTGCTCAGTTACACCACCGATCTGCTGGACATCCATGTTGATATCATTCATAGCATTGATAAGAAGGTAATAAGCCTCTTTCAGCTGGTTCCTAAGCCTGTCTGTTTCCTGGGCACTGTTACTATCACCAGCCTGTCCTTTATCCTGACCAGGCTGGGTGAACTCTACAGTCTCTGCTCTCTCACCGTCAGTCATTGGTCTGATTGTTTCGTAGAAGGGCAGAATTTCATTATCGTAGTAATCGTCATCTTCGCTGTCTAAAGGGTATGTGAGTGAGGGCTCTGTGGCGCACAGGGATGCCATGTTCACGTCGCATATTTCTAACTCAGTGGGGAAAAAAGTGGGACTCAGTAGACCACCTTTAACGTCCCCGGCATAGTCAGGATCGTAGCTCTCAATATTTCTGATTACAGAGTTTTCTTCGGTGTTCTTTAACATGCGGTTTGGGCACACGCGTGCGTAATTTCGTGCGTTTGTCTCCAAAGTCGGTCTGCTGTCAAAACTCCAGTTGGCATTGCTTTCACGCACGGCCAAAACAGTCCCTACCATGTGCCGGGAGCACTCTCTGTCTTTGGGCTCTCTAACCTCACCATCAGCTCCTTTAAACTGGTCCTCTGATGGTCTCCCATCCCCTACATGCGCCTGTACCTGCGTTCTGCTTAAAACTGGATTTGAACTGTCCCCAAACCCGATTGAATCTCCGACCGAAATGCAGTGTTTTCTCTGCACATGCGGTTCAGGGAGTGGAACACCCGCGGTGACTCTGTCAGCGGACCTGTGCCCCGGTTTTCTCCTATCACCCTCCCAAAAAGCATCCCCCCCAAACGGCAAGTCTCTTTGAAGTGGGACCCCCAGGAGCTCCTCATTAACCCGAACCCTGCCCCCGCGGCTTCGCTCTCGGGGACGTGAGCCGGCCAACTGCGCTGAGCGACTCTGCGCTACTGCTATATCCCCGTCTGTCTGCACCACAGCGCCGTCAATATAATTCTCGTACGTACTCATTCTCTCTGGCATGCAATCCAGATCTGCGAACAAGACTATGGAGCGAGCCTCATCGGAGTCTCGCTGCGTTTGCAAAACTTTTTCTTTACCTTCTCGGCCCCCATTCACCGCAGCGGCAGCAGCAGAAGAGCCGTATCCACCGCCGACCGTCGCTCCTTTCCTGGATTTCTTCCCCCGGAGTTTCGCTAGTAAAGTCCTCCGCAGAGGATCAGCCATTCCTTTCCTTTGCCCCCCCACCCCTCCCCCGTCCCCCACTAGTTAATTCCTCCCGGTTTCTTTTTGCGCAGTTGCTCCAAAAGGAAAGGATCGAGTGGGTTCTCCTTTGCTCGCCGCGGTCAAAGCTCGCCGGGTGGACGGGCTCCTCTCCATTCTCCACTGTCACCTCGGCTCTGTCGACCCACTCACTCCAGGCTCACTTCGCTCAACTGCACCACCTCTCTCTCTCTCCCTCCCCTCGCTTGCTGCCACACGCACACACGCACGCACACGCTTTGGCTCTTCCTTTCTCTCTAGCGCCTCACCTCACCCTTTCCTCATGTTTGCATCTCAAGTATTTGAAGCATTTTTCTTAGCTTTAAGTTCAAGTAGACGAGGCTTACCTTGAACGTGATTTATCCGAAGAATGTTATATGGATGCTTTTTTGTGGGGTTTTGTGTGTGTGCGTGTTTTTTGTTTTATCCAGATGGAGTATCCAATCCAAATACACACAAGAGGGGTTCACTGGTGAGTCTAAATTGCCCAGAGGTGTGAAGCTATCTATCTGTCTGTGTTATCTCTGAAACACACTCGCAACCACACCGGCAAACACTCCAATCCGGTCCCACTGCATGGCTTTGGATAATGTGAAGCAGGGCATACATTTTGGACTTTTAACTATACTTTATTAAGTTTTAGAGCTTACATTCAAACTCAGAGTTTAAGTAAGTAATAGAAAAACAGAAAGAAATCCTGTCTTTTCAACGTCTACTTTAGAAAATTGGGGGAAGGGATTTAGCAAGAAAAGAAAATTGTTTTTGATTAACAAAAGATTTATGTTTTCAAATTGCAAGACAGTCTGGGCAAAATTCCAGAACATAGTAGTAGAACATAGAAAACACATTGGATATTTGCACTGAGACTACTTTAAGAAAAAATTGTGTCATTTTCAATTTAACCCTCCTGTTATGTTGGTTTCCAGGGACACCAATTATGCTCCTGGGTTAATTTGACCCGGGGCAAATTTACTCATCCAAAAGTGTCAGAAACACTGGCATTGATTATTTTACAATTTTCTTTTATAATTTTGATTTTGTTTTTGTTTTGTTTTCTGTAGTGATGCAGATGACATGTGACATCTCTTCTGTTCTGGGTCAATCTGACCAGCAACATAACAGGAGGGTTAATGGCAGCAACGAACGGGGAAGTTGGGACGGGGTAGCAAAGGCTGGAGAGTAAGAGGTGTTAAAAAGAAACAAATGGAGGAGCATATTGCAGCTATTTAGATTAACAGTCCACAGTTCAGTGACTGGGTATAAAAAGAGCATCTCATAGAGGCAGTTTCTCAGAAGTAAAGATGAGTGGAGGCTCAACAATCTGCAAAAAACTGTTTCTACAAAGAATAATGTTCTTTAGATTATAATTGTTTGTATCCTGTGTGCAACAGACAAGGCCAGAAAATCAGTACTGGACTCTGGTGATCTTTGGGCCTTCAGGCGGCATTGCATTCTTGTGGTTCACATTTATTTTTACCGAATGAGGAAATTTATCTACATTTGATATTTCACCTTTGCTATTTTCAGACAAATATACAGATTTAAATGACATGTAAATGATTTTACAGTGTTTCAGTTACAGGTTTTCTTGTGAGGAAATGCATTTATGTGGAAAAACAATGGTTTTATACAAATGTATACCACTGACATATTACTGATGCAGTCCTGTATGTTCATTGATAAAAATGCAGTACAATAATTTAAAAAAACCAGACAAACTGTAAATCTTGGTCAGAGTTGCCATAAACTAAATGTAGTGAAACAAACAAACTCCTTGGGATGAAGCTGCAAATGTGCTTTGCATCTAAACACGAGTATGGCTCCACACATCACAGAACTTCTCCGTTTTGGTGATACATGCGTATAATTGTAGCGTTTTAAGCTTTACGTGCAGAGCCACGGCGCGGGTGATGGGGTGTGAAGCGCAGCTCTCGGGAGCTCCTGCCTCTCTGCTAAAATTCAACACATATTTGTCCCCAAAATGCGAATTAAATTCAGTTGGAGAGCAGTGAGCCAGGACTTCAAATTACTGCCTTCGCTGGTAGTTGTGAAGGCATTTCAGCAAACAGCAGGGAAAACAACAACTTTCATCTCATGGGAAAAATGTGCTTGACACTCTGCGAAGAGAGAGGGAAAAGAGAAAAACACTAAGCTTAAGAAGATGGCGATGAGGTAGCTACACAGTGTTACTCTTTAAAAATGAGCAGGATCGCGTGTGTAATGGGGAATTTGTCTTTTCATTGCTTTATCTTTACTTTTACACACACAATCCCTTTTTTTATCCTCAAAATGATACCAACGTAAATAGCCTGGCCTGCCTGATGATGAATCACTGCCGATTACTGGACTGACACTTTTATCTGAAGTGTATCTTCTGTAATCCTCTCCTCTTTGACCTCGCATCTAACCCCTGTCCCTGCTCGCGGGACAACCCGTGTCTTAAAAGCAGCCGAAACAGCAGTGAAAGGAATGAAACATACTTGACTTCAACCTTAAGCCGTTTGTTTGCTGTTGCCTCTACTTGGAATGTGCAAGAGGATGAGCTGCTGAAAAGCTGCAGTGGGTGTATAAGTGCACAAGCGCTCTGTATATACCCCTCCCTTTAAGACATGCACATACCCCCTCCTGCACACACACACTGACTGGATCTGAATCCATTGTAAGCCTCTTGGCATCACTGCACCTCTGTTTTCTAAAGTCTACCCATGATTGAGGGCATTTATTGTCAGAGCCATTCATCAGCAGGGCCCCAGCGTCCACACTTTCACGCACCCCTCCACCCACCTCCACTACCCTCACTAAAACATGATAAGCATCTGTTATGGCCCTGCAGGAGCCGCGTAGGCCCTGACGCCTCGGCCTGCCTCCCCGACTGACTGACTAGACCCTGTCTGGGCAGTTATTTACAGGTCAAAACCTGCAGGCTGCATATTGTGTGTTTGTGTTTGAAAGAGAGCTAAAGAGAAAGCAGGAGACAGATGAGGGGGGGTTAGGGATAAGAAGCTAGAAGCACAGCAAAGGATGCAGACCTCTGAACTTTAAAGAAGGGCAGGAGTTATTCAGTGGGCTCACTTCAGGGCATGAGCTATCTCTTCTTTGTGACAAATTAGTGCAATTTTCATATTTAAAATGTCTCGCATTCTTCGAAATGTGCTTTTGATTCCTTTGTACCAGCAGCAGTGGCTGCCCGTAGGCACAGCAGTGTGAGACTGGAATGCAGAAGATGGTTATCTGTTACTCAGTAACTTAATTAATGATTATTTGGGTCATCATTTGATCTGAACTGAGTCAGAAAATAGTGAAAAGTAGCCGGCATTATTTGGCATGAGCTAATGTTTAAAAAGTAGATTTTACTGAGAAGAAAAAGGGATGGAAATATCAAAGTTTTAGCAGTACTTTTAAAGATTTGTTTCAATTTAGTAATGAATTACTATAATATTGGTTACTGTTTCACCTCTAGTGACCCGTGCATTGAATATAAAACTTGTGAACTTACAAATTAGACTAAGAAGATATAGCCTTTTAAAAGATTTAACTAGAAAACATTATATAAATAGATCATACTGGATCTCAACGGTTTGCCTACTGGTCTGGATGTCACACTGCCCACCCCTATGCACTCCCTCTAATAATATGACCATATAATAATAAGTGATGCCTGATATGATACGTGTCTTCTTGTCTCTGTCTTCTTGTGTTTATACCCCGCTCTCCACTTAACCATTAGTTATTATTAAGCTCTGGCTCTCATCCACAGTGTGTTGTTTTCCTGAGGTTTCTTCCTGTTAAAAGGGAGTTTTTCCTTACCACTGTTGCCAAGTGCTTGCTCATAGGGGACCGTCTGGAATGAACAGGGCTATAACGCTCTGCCTGTCTTCACAAACAGTGAAAAAACATACACTGCATTGCATTTTCTGACATAATCAGAAACATAGGCACTGCCATTTAATTAAGGCCATTTCCACCATACAGTTATAAATACTTACTCTAGCACCAAATCTGTCTTAAATATGAACAGCACCTGCTGTTTCCGTAGCATTTTCTAAATCTACAGCATCCAACTGGTTAAGGAAATGACAGCATTTAGTCTTCCCAGAAAGTAGGGCAGAAAAAAGACAAGCACACTATTGTTTTTTTTTCTTCACTCAATTTGATGACACTGCAGATATGTAGAGCCTTATCCCACCACACTGCTTCACACAATGAATTAAAGCAGATTCAAAGGAACCCAAAATAAAGCACGTGTTATGGGTTGCTCAGCGCGCTGACTCGACGGTGCAGGAGGAATGGAGAACGTTTGTTGACCTTTTTCTGTTCTGCCTCCACCAGTTACTTGTGC
This sequence comes from Diplotaxodon limnothrissa, assembly GCF_057381915.1. Lineage (NCBI taxonomy): Eukaryota > Metazoa > Chordata > Actinopteri > Cichliformes > Cichlidae > Diplotaxodon > Diplotaxodon limnothrissa. The sequence goes on along the minus strand of NC_140612.1, from coordinate 8,509,433 downwards.
CTATTGTGAAGGCAGTAGCAGAACATCTGCTTAGCTGGCCTCTTTTCAGGAGGCCTGGCCAGAGAGCGTACCAGGAAGAAAAGTGAATGTGTAAGTGTGTGTGTGTGTGTGCGACACAGTGAGGAAAATAAAAGGATTGAATGTGCATATATGTGTGTACGTGCACGCACATTTGCGCATGCACGCGAGCGTGTGTTGGGATTCGGAGCTTTGCAGCTGTTGGGGCTCTCCTCCTGATGGCTGCCCATTGTTTCCTCTCTCCGTGTCTCTGGCTCTCTCTCGCTCTCTCTGTCCCAGCCTGTTTATGGGCCTTCCCCCTTCTTTTTTTTTTCAGTGCACACCGCAGCTAAATTTATGCCCTTGGACAGAAGCCTTTCTCGGGGTATAAATTAGGCTGGATGCTCCCTGTCAGAGTTGCAGTGCCAAGACGCTGCAGCTTTACGTTTCAAAGAATCACAATATTGTCACAAGCATTCCTTTACAGTTTATTTTACTGCTGAGGAGGACCTCTTATGGTGCTTCATTATATCCGCAGCACAGTCTTGTCAAAGTTGTGGGCATATTGCAGCTTTAATCATGTTCGATAAGCAAAACCTTGTGTTCCATAAAGCGCAAGTTAATTGTTGTCAGGGTGGAAAATCCATTTATACACTAATTAGATGCTCTTTTATGAGATAATCAAGAGTAAATTAAAAGGGTCATTTTGCAGTGGAAACAAATAAATAATTCAACTTCTTTGGCTGGGAAAAAGCGCACTTGGGAAATGCTAAACTGCTTGGTATATACTTTAGTTTATAGAACGATCAAACAGAAGACCCTTTAATCTTTGGGCTGAGCCAGGTTGACTGTCCCCTCTTCTCTCCTGAGTCTTTATGCTAAGCTAAGCTAAGCTAAGAGCTTCATTGTTACCAGACAGTCATTAAGCTGGTTTTAAGCTTGAAATGATGAAAACATCCACAGAAGTGATGCATCTGTGCAATCAAGCTGGGGACAATCATTATGAACTATAAACTATTAATTACGCTACAATAAAAGGACAGTATCTGTGAACTGGTTGGTGTAAATATAAGCCTTTAGTATCTCCTGATACTTTCTCTGGAACATAGATAAGTTCTTATCAGACATTAACCTGACTGAAACAGTTGAGATATTGACTGAAATACTATTGGATATATACATATTGAGGAGAGTGAACACACAAGCTGCCTTAAAGATACGATAAACATAATGAAATTGAACTGAATGTAAAAACAAAAAGTTTTGCTGTCATGTAAGTAGAACACAGTGTCACAACAGATCAGCGCTTTGTGGTTAATACATGTGTTTAGACATACTTTCACAATATTCACACAGAAAAAAAGCACAATCATGAATGAAGAAAAAAAACTGTCTTTGGTCTGATTGGATGAATTAAGGACAAATGGCCAAAATGATAGGATACCCATAGATAGCACCCCCCAAACACACACGCACAAACAGAGAGAGACTGGGGAGACTGGGCTGTCTTTGGTGTCTGCTCCGCGTCGTTATCAAGAGACAACTTCTGACATTTATCATGACAAGAGCTCAGTCTTCTTATCTCTGCTACTGTTCTCTATCACCGGAGAAGTGTGAAAGTACGTTCCTGTCCCTGACAGCTTCACGGCCGTCTTGTCATGCTCACTCTGTCAGATCCAGCACAGAATCACTGTATATTATCCAAGCTGTATTATCTCTCATCCAAGGTTCTACACTTGAGTTAAGATGGTGCTCAGTGTCTTGAAAGCTAAATATATTTTCAGTTTCTTTAGTCAATCCAATGTGTAGCAGAAAAATAATCTGTCTATAAACTTAAATGACAGCTTTGCTTGTGTATTGTGGCAGTTTATTTGTTTGAGTCTCAACCCATAAAAGAATCCCACGTCTTTTAGTTTTTCAGATTTCAGATTGTTGTCCTTCTTTACTCTGCCGCTATAACCTTTATTTGTCTTTCTGATGACACTGCTCTTCTCTAAAAACCTTCACAGATGTTCTTGGTGGTATAAAGGAATGGAACTTTTTTTTTCAAGCTTCAAACATCTTTTGGAAATATTCCGCTGCAATCAGTGGTCAGCACCACAATGTTACTGTAAACTGCAATATTATGTTACAGTCTGACCACCCCGTGCTCAGGCTATGAGAAAAGACGCCGTGGTTTATAACAGATAAAGCCTGATCAGAGTAAAGCAGTAATTTTGCTCTTTTATAGTTTTCTCTAAAAGTATATATTTTCAACAATTTAATATTAATCATTAATGTGATCCAAATGTACATTACTGTGTAAAGGTTTTCAGCCACACATCTTTTCTTTATACTTTTGTAGGAAATGAGGAATGGTTGCAGGGATTCATGGAAATGGGCAACCATCCATGGAAATAAGGCGAAACATCATCTGTACAATTCTAACAAACTTAGGAGTCAATAATTGGTATGGCAACCCTTATTCTTCAGCGCAACCTGTCCCACAAAATATTGAAATTTATTTAGTTAGTCCTCAGGAATAGTTTTCCTTTTTTTATTTTATTTTAAATGACATTATAAATCTCTTCTTTGGATATCGGGCGCCTTTTTGAGTTGTTCTTTATCAGGCTGATCCCACATTCCTTCAATAATGCACTGATCTGAGCTCTGGGGATGCCAATCCATGGCTGATAGTGTTCCACTGTGTGTTTTTCTATCCAAGTATGCTTTTTCTACACTAGCAGTGGGTTTGGGATCAATGTCATGGTTACAAATGAAGCTGTTGCCAATCAGACCCTTTCCAGGTGGTATTCCATGGTGGATCAAAATCTGATCCCCAACACCTCTGATTCATTCAACCAACCAAGCATCCATCCATTTTTTTATCTGCTGCTTATCTGGGGCTGGATCTCTTCCCTCCCTGGAGGAGGACACCCTCTAGTTCCCTAATATAAAGAACCACCACCCTATTCTACCATACCAGAGGCACCATTCCAGATCTCCATGTGACAAACCCACAAAAGCCTGAAAGAACTGAGGGTGAATCTCATTGTGGAAAGGACCACAATCCAACACAGCGTCCTGTGTTTATTTGTCAGTTTTATTTGATCACAACACTGTTTTTGGTTCTTCAGGTTCAGCACCTGAATCCTTCTGCTTTTTAGCTGGACTCCAGCACACACACCTCTCTCTGGACTCCAGCTTCGCTATATTATAAGGGAGAAACCTCGTTAGTTAATTCTGTGCACCAGTCCCTCCAACCTCCCTGACACTGCCCCTTGAGCTCACTACACCACCCCTCCCTAACAGCTGAGCCAGGGACCACACCTCCGCCACACTCATCCACTCCAGAGACCCTGCCACCAAGGAATTGTTTAACTGCTTTCGTGACCTCCCTCCCAGTGATGGGGCAAGTCATCTCCCTCTTTCCTGTTGCTTTCTCTACAGAAGGTAATCAATGGGATTGAGAAGATCCTTGAAGTATTCCTTCTATCGTCCATCTGTATCCTCAGCTGAAGTCAACAGGAGACCACTCCCACTGTACACAGTGTGAATAGAGCACTGCTTTCACCTTCCAAGTCACCTGACCATTTGACAGAATCACTTCGAGGCCTCATCCAACTCCTCAAACACCTGAGTTTTTGTTTCAGCTACTGCCAGAGCTGTACGTAGTACCTGTCAGCTTGATGGTTCCGTCCACCTCCAGTTTCCATCATCTGGTTTGGGGATTACAACCATGGCAGGCACCAACCAACCTTTAACCATAGCTGTGCACAGCCACCTAAGCAATCAAGGTGTGGAAGACGGCCCATTCAGACTTGGTGTCCCAAACCTCCTTTGGAATGCTTAGAAAGGTCTGCTGGAGGTAGAAGCTGAAAATCTCATGAACTGGAGCCAAGGCTAGATGTTCCCAGTGCACCCTGACTACATGTTTTGACATGCTGAGCCTGTCATGTATCCTGATCAAACACGTTGCCTCTTCAGATTATGCCCAACCAGCTCCATGGGCTAAGGACTATTCATCAGGTCCTCTGCCTTGTGCTCCCTCCCCAGGCCTTACGCCAGAGTGGAGCAAAGCCTGGACTCTTACATAGGACCAATTCTCCTTGGAAGACTACGAGGGGGGGAAAGTCAATTACATAGCACCTGGGATCACATTGTTACACAAATGCCACCACTATGGTAAGGTGGTGATTCATAGAAGTAATCCTGACCTCCCCTGTACACAGTGATGGTGATTTGAACCAAAATGTAAAATTTAAGATTCATTACTCCATAAGACCTGTTGCCATGATTTCTAGTTCTTTTGTGATGGCATACCTCAGCCCTTTTCTCCCCTTCACTAAGAATGGCTTGTTGACAGCCACCCTGTAAGTGAGTCCAATTCTGAAGAGTCTTTGGCAAACAGTAGATGAATCAATAGGAGGGCCTTGCTGCATCTGTTGGGTTCTATCTCAGGTGTTTGGTGGATTTTTCCCCTTTCTTAAGGACTTGACTTTGACAAACTATTCATGCGCTGTAGATATTTTCTTAATGCCTACCGCTTCTTCTTCTGTCTTCCACTTCACTTCACTTTAGTTTCCTAATTTTTTAAAGACATACTGCAGACCATGCAAGATATGGCCAGGTTTTTGCCCATAAAGAAATGAGGGGTGGCTCACGGTTTTTGCACAGGACTTTACTTCAGATCAAGGCAGAAAATTGTATTTGTTTCCCAAGTCTTAGGAGATTTTCTCTTCTGCTGAACATCTGTTTGACACAATTGGCCACACCAGATTGTTGGTGTGAAAAGCAGCTGTTTGCCTCTAGAAAACATCCAGGGATGAGTGGAGCTTTTAGGGACGTCGGTGAGTGTGTTGACCAGCATGGTGTGGAGAGTGTAAATAAAACCATAAAGTCTGCCACTATAGCAGCATGACACCGTGGATGGAAAAGTGAGTCAGTCCACAGCTTTGGTCAACTGTGAAAGATCTCAACAAGTAATGGAAGGATTGCGATAAATTTCTCTAGACATTTACAACTCCTAAAAGGAAATTTACTTTCCCTCTGTTGTCACGAGCAGTCACAACTTATGGATAAACTATTATAAAATATTTTAGATCATGCAGCTACAATATCAGTTAGCCTGAGTTGTCTTTTATTGCGTGTCTGTGTAAAAAAAAAGAAAAGAAAAAAGAAAAAGCAACCACCGCGCTATCATGCCAATCATAAGATGATGAACCTGGTATATATATTGTACATGTGAAGTTGCATTTAGCTGCTGTTAGGTGTATTCTTTCTCTCATTGGCCCCAATTTCCCAGCAGCACCAGACATCAGCCATGGTTACATTTACATACAAGCTGCTACATTGTGCTGACAGTGTGAAAATGTCATAAGTCAGGTAGCAGCAGCTGCTGGGAGCCAGCTTAGTAAAGGCCCCTGAATACTCGGTGGTCATGATGAGGTCTTGACCTTCCAGTAAATGTGTCAAGAGTGATCTAAGGTTAGAGTGACACACACTCCTCAATGAGCAGAGTGATCCAGGGAACAGCCGTAACTGGAAATCTCTTGCAATTTAACTTTACATTAGTACTGTTTTATTCCTTCAAATGACCACAAAATGTTATATTCTTAAAATGCGATTTAGATATTGAGAATGTTAAGTGAAGTTTTGCTGCATTCATTCTGTTTTTGTTAAAAGTGTGTAACATAACACTAATATGTTCTCTTTCATTAAAGATAAGAGGATAAGGTTAGCCATGTGTGACTGCTGGCGGGATGAAAAATGCTTTCCTGTGGTAAAATGATCTCTATAAGACAAAGAGGCTCAAGTCAAAGAATGCTGTGGATATCATATCAAAGACAGAAACAATTCAACAGCATCAAAAAAACCTCACAAAAACTAAGCTGGAATTGTATTTCTAAAGGCAACGCATTGCAAAACATCCATCTCCTGGGAAATTTCCAGACTGACAATGAGATGAATAATTCCTAAACACTGATGGATATGACCTCGCTGGTCTTTGCTCATTCAGTCAGTACAGAGAGGGGTTATTTGTGCGTAAATACAGCTGATAAAAATCAGTTCATCACTGCTGTTCTGCAGGCCCTGGTACACATTTCAGACAAGGCCAGGCACATACCTGGAGGCTGGAATTTTATCAGAAGCATATTCACCACTATTTCATGTCAACCCATGATGACAGATAGACCAGGAATTCCTCTGATCACTAAACTGTTGCAAAGTGGAAACTTTTTTCCCCAATTCTCAGAAAACCATTATATTTACTCCAATGGCCACAGGAACCTAAAAAATGGATTGTGAGTTTTACAGTCTGTTGCTTTGATAACACAAATCTAAAAAACTTAATGGCTAAAAAATAAACAAATAAGCTATTCAATAAATACACAGACTTTGCAACTTAAAAGGTAAATGACTCTTTTCAATAAACAATTTTATTGCCTCAATGGTTTATGTTGCCCAGAAAGCTATAAATATACCGTAACACTGAATTCAAAGAATTGCTGGAAGAAATAAAAGATCCACAAAGAAATACGTGTTCCAATACTCGACGTAGTCTAAATAAACATATAGGAGGTTATTTCCTGTTGTAGTCCCTGGTACATGACACTGAATCAACAGTTTGAATGGAACAAGCACCTCAAGAAAACTGAGACGACACAAACTTCCAAATCAAAGATTGCCACTCCCTTTTTGACAGACACAACATATATACACAGCTCCTGATTGTAACTTGAGTAGCCAGCATTTATGCAGTCACACAGCTGACCTCACCATAAACATTGATGGAGTTTCAGTGTAGCCTAAAGGCAACATCTAGTGGCCATAAGCAGGAACAACGGGGGAATGGTGCAATTTCAGATTTCAAAGAACAACACACAATCATATTTTGGTGGTGAATGGGCAGTGAGTATACAACACAAAACAAAGTACAGACCAAGTAAACCACCACAGCCAAACATCACTGTTATTATACTTAATTAAATTTATAAAACAGGAAGTAAACACACTTACAGGTCAACATGTTTTGGCCTTCAGGCCTAATGGCTATGACTAAAAACAATCCTGGTGAATAATTGAAGTCCAGCAGAGTCAAACAAGCACAATCTCACAACGTTAATTGTTTGGAAATGATCACTTTTGTACAGCTGTGATATCCTTTATCATTGTGCCTTTAAAATACCCCCTTAGCTTGTTATTAAGTCCAAAATCACAGCTGTTAGCCTTTAGCCTTTGCAATGGGGCCATCAAATGATGTTTTTTGATATTACATGATATACAGTGCTTAAAAGATTTATTAGACCACTACCCAGAGTAAGGCTTATACCACAGCTCCCCCAAATGAAAGATATTGGAATTACCAAAATCATTTTATGTTTCTGTAACAGATAATCCATCTTTATTCTGAATTATATTTTTAGTGTTAAATACATAACTATTTTTTCCAGCAATTTTCAAACTGTTTTACTGAAAAGCAGAAAAAACCCAGTAAATTATTATTTTTGATTAAGATGCCACCTCAAAGTTATTTACCTGCACTCCTGAACAGAAACAATGGTGTTAGTGGTTTATAATTTGGGCCTAGTAGCAGGATCGATCATTTCTGACTTGTTATTGTAGTTCAGTGTGCCGGCTCAGACTTGGGTATAAAAGTGTGAATTCAGTTTGTCATTTACCTAAAAAACTACAACAAGTTTGAGCTTTAAACAAGTTTTTCACAGATGTTCTTGTGCTTATGGCAGCTGGTCTGATAAATTTAAGCACTGTTAACAATGTTGCAAACTGAATCAAATTAAAAAATTCTTATGTGCTCACAGTCTTGAAAAAACAAACTACTGCTTCAAATTATAACATGTACATACAGATAAAACAACGCTCTATGATTGCATGCTCTAATGCAGTGAATGCTCCCTGCTGATGGAAAAGATTTACATTGCAGACAATTTCCTGGGTGCAGAAAGTTTGGTCCTCACTCAATCTTTTGCCTGAGGATCCTTTTCTCTTCTTCAACAAAGTTCTTGTCAGATGTGGCTTGTCCAAAGTCCCTCTTCCTCTTCTCCTTCTGCTGGAAGGTCTCCACTCGCCGTTTCTTGGCAGACAGCCCTGGCTTCTCTGACTCCTCATCTGATCAGCAGATGACGAGTTGGATGGATTTGGGATTTTGTAGAGGAACGGAAAGTAAAACATAATCTTTATTATTATTTCTCAACAGCACATTGTTTAAATAAACAAGTCCACATTTTCCAAGCAGGTGAAAAGCAGAAAGCAGAGCAAACGCCCTCATTATTCTACTGTATTGCACTCATTTGTTACATATAGTTGGATGGAAATACGTAGGTGGAATGGTGCAGCTGATATTATGCTTCGCATCTTTGGGTATTGATTAAACACACAAAGACTGGCCTGAAACAGATGTTTACATTTATAATCTGATACTTTTATTTAGTTTTTGGTATCATTTATTTTACATTTTTGTGGCAGCAAATCAAATAAATCTTTGTTAACAACTTCCAGCTCTTCTCTGAAGAAGTCCAAAAATCCTCACACACAACTTTTTCAACATATTGAAAACGTTAACACAATGTTCACCTCTGGTATCTACTGTATTGCCCTTGTTTCATTTCCATGTAGTTCTTTTGCTTATCACAAGTTCATACTTTCTTGCTAATTTGCCAAATTATCAAATAACATAGGATTAAATACACATCAAAATTTATTGGGATTTTAAAGCCTGTGGGTATTGCACAACGGTATAAAAGAGCTGTGATGAGGAGAATGAAACTGAAACTCACCAGAGTCTGAGGGTTGCTCTTCTTCAGGTAGAAAACGAGCTTTGCCTGTATAAGCTTGCGGTGCGTCTTCCCCGTTGTCCTCGTACACATTGGACCACTTTATAGCCATGTCCATTCCAGGGGGAGGTCCTTTCTTCTTCTCTGGCTCTGCAGTGTAACTTTCAGGCGGGGGCACGGCATTTGTCTTCCATGGCTTAAATTCTCTGGCAGCCTTCAAGGAAAAAAAAGTGGAAAATTGGTTTAGAGAAAGTCAAACAGCAAAGGTGATCATAGCTAGTCTCCATAAGAGATTAAAGACAGTAAACTCTCTTTAAAATAAACAAGAAATATAACTATTATAATATGTGAATCACTCAATCACTTTATAGACTGAGATTATGGCTTGTGGTGTTGCTGTACTGCACTATGTTATAATGAAAAGTCTTCCTAACATCGTTTCTATTGGCCTCATTCACTTGCAAAGAGAGAAGACAGAAAAACATCTTTCATGCACCAGAATGACATCACACATGTGCAAGACTGTGGAAAAGTCTCAAGCTACACCTCAATTCTTTAGATGTTGCAAAATATTTACAGCGATTTATTGGAACATGTGTAAACACAAATGAAAATACGGCATTCAAGTCAAAAATGATGCTGAAAAGCATCAATATTAGACAACTTTAGCTTCCTTTTAAATTCTTTAAGTAGCCTAAAGTCCAGCCTAAAGTTTCTTGAAGTCCACATCAAAACACAATGGTTATGACTGTAAATGACTGTAGACAGTCACCATTGTACCTCTCTCCTGACCACCTCCAATTTAAACCAAGATTTTCAAGTCTTTCATCCCTCCCTGTTTTTCAGTCCGGTTCTTGTGTAATCTGGCAAACCTCAACCTTTTCTCCTCCTTTCCTTCATTAAGAATGGCTTCTGGACAGCAACCCTTCCACCGAGACCATTTCTGATGAGGCTTTGGCAAACGGTAGATGGACCAACTACAGGGCCAGATTTCTCTCTCAGGTCTTGTGTCAGGCCCTTGCTGGATTTGTTTTCCTACTTGTTAAGAACACGATTTTCAGATACAGTTCATCAGCTGTAGATAATGCCTTTCTTTTTTGTTTTGTTAGACTTGCCACTTATTTGAGTGGCCTCAGCTTCCACGGAGTTTTTAACAACACTCTGCACACCATGCCATCACATTTTTAGCTCTTTGGTAATCACCTTATTGGTGCAAAGACACTATTTTATACTGTCAACCTGTGCACTCTTTGGCATTTTCATAGGGTCATCCGAAGAAATTAACAAATAATATGGTTTTTCAACAGGCTGATCGTAACAAAGTGCCTAAAAACTCTATTTAAAATCGGTTCTTTGCCAACTGTAGACACAAGATTGGTTCATCCGCTTATGACCAGTGTTGGGACTAACGCGTTATTAAGTAACGCGTTACAGTAACTACGTTATTATTGTGGTAACGAGCACGGTAACTAGTTATTATGCCAAAATCAGGAACGCGTTACTCGTTACTGGGATTTAGATAGGGTCGTTACTCGTTACTTCGTGTGGTGGCTATCGCGGAGCTTCCACAGATTCAGTAACATTAGCAAGTGGTGGAGGCAGCAGGTGGATGAAGGAAAAGGGAGGCAGAAGGAAAAGAGACCCGAGGCGGCCGCCGGTCCAAGTGTGAACTGAACCTCAGGTAAGAAGTTATGACCTGCAGTCTCTCTGGGTCAGATATAAACCAAGTTTAGGTGGAGTTTATTTTTGTTATTCTGACTTTTTCTGTACTGCGTACTAGCTAGCATGACGGAGTTTCTATACAGCTGGGTGGGTGCTATGAAGTTAATGATGTTGAACTTTATTTTGTTCATAAGTTATTAGAGTTGCCAACCGTCCCGCCTGGTATTCAGAGAAAATATTACGCGTTTCTTCTTGAGGTGAAAAGGAACAGTTTGTCCCGTAATTCAGCTACAATGAAAAAGACACAAAGCTGGAGTTATTCTGTGTCTTTGCTGCACAGCTGCCTCTTCTTCTTTCATTCTCCCCCCTCCCTCTCCCGTTTCTGCTTCAATCATGAAAACTGATCAATGATCAGCTGATCGGCTCTCTTGTTTGTTTATCGCCCACTTTGCGCCGAAAGAGGAAACCAGCGGATGTCGCGGTATACAACATCAGCACGTTTAAGCTTGATCAGCTATTGTTAGAATTTATTTAATATTAATTTCTAGTATCAGCTGACGTTTGTTGGAGCCACAGCTGTAAAGCTGCTGGTCATGATATGGTTTGGTTATCTGGTGAGAGGGAAACATGAAGATGAAACCAGGAGATGTCCTTACTGAATCATCAGAGCTGAACAGGTGATGGAGAAACAGGTTTACCTTTTAGGTGACATGAATGAGTTGAAGGGAAGTTATGAACTGTTTCTGAGAGACAAATAACCCCAGGATCCTTTTTTAGGTAGCTGACAGCTGGTAACTGTGCAGGGGCGGGTCTAGCAAAGTGTGGCCAGGGGGGCATGTAGGGCATTAACAGGGAAAGGGGGGCACAAAGAAATACTTTTCTTTCTTATTCTCATTTAAAATGTCTCGCTTTTAAAAAATAATTATCTGAATCTTACAACAAACGATTGATAGATTGATGCATATATACCATCAAAACAGTGAACATCACTGTCACAACAGTGTTTATTTTCATTCAAAGGCTTTATGATTTTTCCTATAATGGTGGGCCGGTCTCTAGTCAAAATGCCCGGGCCAATTTTCTGTCCCAGTCCAGCCCTGTATGCAGCTCATCTGCAGTCTGGTGTTACCCACATCTTCCTATTCAGAAGGCAGAATTTCCGAGTTCTGAGTACAATCGAAAGCACCACGACTGCAGTTTTTGTGTTGGATGTAAAAGGCGCGCATGATGCTGTGACGTAGGCTAGAATCATGGCAGCAGTCAATGACGGTCCAGGCGTGGGATTTCTCTCATGGAAATATGCACATTATCTTTTCCTTTCTATTGGTAGGTGGCACAGTGCACTTGTGGCAAGTAAGCAAGCTAGAAGACTGGCAAAGTTATGGAAGCAACACATTAACAAGAGAATTCTGAGTAAAACCAAAGTTACTTCCCCTAGTAACTAGTTACTTTGAAAGTAACGAGTAACTTGAAGTAACTGAGTTACTTTTGAGAGAAGTAACTAGTAATGTAACTAAGTTACTATTTTAAAGTAACTTACCCAACACTGCTTATGACACACCTTGTTTGGAAGAACTATTGCTGAAGACCACTTAGAAAGGCTCTATGGAAGTAAATTATGAGGAAATGAATATGGCTCAATACTTCTGCACAGCCTGTACATATGAATGTCGTTACAAAAGTCTGATAACGTCTCCAACCAACCACTGCAGATAGAGCTACACTGTGTGCATCAGCAAGCAAAGAAACAGCGACCACTACTGGGAAGCCTGAGCTAGCACAGGTGAAGCCGATAATCTGCTAATTGTGGCTCGTACAGTGTTTACACTCATCTAGCACACCAGAGCGTGCTTGTTGTGGTCATATTAACCGCAGTTCAACGTGTATTTGTACCTCCTCCGGGGCTTTGACCGTCAGGCTGTCCCAGTCTATTTGCTTATTCAGCGGGTTATAGAGGAAAGCGGGTTTGGACACGGAGCGAAACAGCTCGTCGGGTTTGGGTAACGGAGCTCCGCCGGCATCTCGCTTGGTTCCCGGTAGAGAGGACCGAGCGCTCCCCTCGGCTTCGGTCCCCGCTTTCTTCTTTCGGCTTCCCCCCTGGTCATCCGAATCGCTGTCGTTGCTGCTGTCGCTCAAATCGTCGTAGCTCGAGAAGAACCCCAAAGAGCCCGTCTTCTTTTCTTCTGTCATTTTTCTGAGGCTACAAATACTCTATTGAGGAACAAGATACTGCTGTAAAACCCACGCGAAAATGAAGCTAGATCCGCTGACCCTAACTTCTTCAAGATCTACTCCATTTTGAATGAGCCTCCAAAACAGTTGTAAAGCGAGTAGATGGTGTCGTAAAGCCTGTCGTGAAGCCATTTCCTAGCAGGCTGGTGGTAATTTGCAATTCGACCAAAAGAAAATAAATCTTTCCGTCAAAGTCTTTCAGTATTTGGAGTTTATTTTAATGTTAAAATTGTTTCTGTATAATATACTCAGCCACAGTTATTATGTAATTAAATACAATTAATGGGCTGTTTTTTAAGCTCCATTTTCCTCTTTTTGACAGAGAATTTCTGCCATCTGCTGGAGACATTTGACAACTGCAGCCTCCGTACCGCTTAAAAAAGGGAGGTCTCCAGCTGAGGTGTAGTGCCAGAAAGTGAGCGTGTTCCAAATAGTGAATGTCGATGTTTCTGTTTGGCTTTATTTATTATTATTTATTTATTTAATTAATATAAAAAGGAACAGGATATTCAAAGGGATATATACACAAAATTACCTGTTTTGCAAGTATCTTTCTGACTCTACGTTATTATACCTACTTTATGTTACAGGGTCAGTCCATTTTAGGACACTTAAGATATCTTTATAAAATATGCAATGCTTGTGTCAATGTCTTGCATATTCTGTCGTCTCATCTTGCTTGAAAAAGACACTTCAAATGTAGGTGACACTGTAAAAATGTTTTTACCTGCATATATAAAAGATATGCAAAAGTCAATTTGTCAAAACTGCAGATTCTAACCCCAGTGTTCTTTATTGAAATGTGTTATAAATTATAGGCCAACAACTCATTCACAATGGTTTAAATACAACCAATTTTACATACAATATTCAACTATAACTGAGCAAAAGTGATTAAATAGACTGAATTCAAGAACATGTAAGTCCATCTATCTGACCATCTTCATCAGTTCTTACAGTACATATCGTGCACCTAAATGTGTCCTTTTGCTCTCTCTATTATTCTTTCCTATACGATAGTTGCCCTGTGTCTCTCTATTTCATCTCCACCTTTCTCCTTCACTTATTCTCTGGGAAATATTAAATTCTGCCGCTTTTCACAGAGTAAACGTCCGTGTCATAGATATATCTGACAGCTCAGGTGGAGCACACGGTCCATCGGGAGGAGGGTAGCTTTATTGCCAAGCATTCAAAAAAAAAAACCCTGAAATCTGTGTTACAGCTGACCTGCACGGTTTGCAGTAGAACATGAAACATTATTTACCGTCAGGTCCTGACCCGTCTGTGCATTGTTAAGTTATGCAGTAAACGTGTGATGTGCTTAAATGTGCACATCCAAGTTTTCCCCCCACTACATGCCTTCTAATGCTAGATATCTATTAAAATAACTATATATACTACAAGATTGATCATGGCATTCTGACTTTTCCTAGTCAATATATAGCTGTCAGATAGATCAGATTTATGCCTTAAATATATATATATATGTGTGTGTGTGTGTGTGTGTGTGTGTGTGTGTGTGTGTGTGTGTGTGTGTGTGTGTGTAAAAAAAATAACATATGTAAAAAAAATAAATAACAAGCTCACTACATCAAGCCAAACCTCCTGACCCACACTTCAACCACCTAAAAGGTTAAGACCTTCTTGGCCTTTCTTCTGATGTGTTAAGAGCATTTGCAGGCTCTAAAGTCAGCTAGACTTAAAGGGGCCAGGCATGACCCCTCTCTGTACAGGTCAAACACCTGCCACACTGCATAAAATAGACAAGGAAACATAAATCTAGCAGATATATTAAGCCAAACCTCCACCAAGGTGGCTCAATCACTGGGAACAGTATTGTATAGAGTAGGTAATGGATAATAGCTATTGATTAGTAAATAACTGGACACTAATAACTTGAGCTTTTTAACCCTTAACCTTATTAATTTCAATTCAATTGAATTTAACATCAAATAAAAACAACAGTCAGCCCAATGAATATCATACTTTAAGGCAAACACCTTAAAATAATACAGAGAAAGCTGTTTGGTGACAGTGGGAAGAAAGAAACCTCCGGCAGAACCAGGCTCAGCAAGGAGCAAACATCTGCCAGGACCAGCTCAACATGAAAATTTTGGGTCAACTTGAAAAAAAGGCAGATGTGAAATGAGGTGAAGACATTTTATGAAAGTTTGACCTTATTTGAACTCAGAGAAGAGGTCAGAGGTCAAAAGTAGCGTTACAATTCCCATATACCAACCCCTATCCCTAGACTGTAAAAATAAATATTGGTGCAAGGAAACACAGCTTTATATAGCATTTCTATCACTTTGACCTTCAGATTAATCCACTGACCTTGAAGTAGAGGTCAGAGGTCAAATGTGACATATTTTACATCTTTATATAGTACTTTCAATATGTCGCCAATACACACCGTGCTTGTAACAGTCATATTTCTAAGTTATAAGGCTTTTTGTCCATTTTTGCCCAATACATGACGTTAATCTTGAAGACATCAGAACTCTTTGTTTTCTGTCACAAAGATGTTTGGGAAATGTGAGAGAGCTTGGCAGCTGAGGACATTGTGTAAAGTTTGAACCTCCGAGTCCTTTTAGATTGACCTGAAATCTTGGATTTCTCACACACTCTTCTTTAAAAATCCTAAACAGGTCCGTGAGGCTGTGGATGATATTTTTGGACTCACACTTCCACAAACTGCCTTTTCCTTTCAAGTCTCTCTGCTCTGAGGCGCTGTAAGAACCTAAATCAATACATGAATAAAAAGCGTTTCTCTTTCTTCAAAACAGAGAAAAGAAAAGAGATCATCCAGCTGTTTCCAGATGAATGTCTCACATCCTGTCTAAACAAGACAGGATGTGAGACATTAAGAATTTGACTTTTTTAAAAACAAGTCATTAATTTTTCCATCGTCAGTTTTTTTGCCGAGTGAATGCTTACTGGTTTCCTCTTACATGTTTACAGTTTTTTCACAGTAACCCCAGTACTGCTCTCCTATGACATCATTCTTTGGTCTCCCATGAAAACTGAATGCACTTTGGGGATGCAGGTATTCTGAAAGAGAGATGATGAATAATCCAGCAGGATGGATACCCTCCTATGGCTTTTGTAACTTACTCTTCTGCGTCTTTTTGTTTTTGCACAGGGTGCCTGACTGTGCTGTGAGGAATTCCGCATGGAGGTGAGAAGCCACACCTCTCCAAGGTACTGTTTAATCTAGCCATTCATAATATCTCACGTCTTTACTGTATCCAAAGACTCTTCTATGCCAAGGTGGTTTCCTCAGACAGCACCTAGCAGATGTCCTCTCTTGCTCCTTTTTTCAGATAGCAGGATGCCTGCTAATTTGAGCTAGCTAATACTTTTCCCCTTTCATTAATCCACATTAGCTGACCACACAACAGATAGCTCTTATGCAGGACTCTGAATTGTTGCATCAGCTGCATGTGTTTTGGTCTACTCGAATGCATGCCTAATAATTGCGAGCATACTTTGGATCTTAGTTGTAGAAATCCTGTTCTCATTTTGGATAATTAACCCACAATCACCTTGTTGATGTTACCAAACAACACCTGGAGGAAGAAAAAAATAAGTAGTTTGGTGATCTGCCCATAAAAGCCAGATGCTTCCTTTCATCTGAAGAGCTTCATTTGTAGTTGGTCGTAGAGCATTATAAAGGAACTCTCTTGAATATTTTCATCGTCATCCTTCAGCTCTGCTTTTGAAATTGTCTTATATCAAACTTGAAGATTTTAATCAGACTGTCAGTGCAGCTAAACACATTGGTGACCTGTGAGCTCTGTTCGTGTACTGGGATGAAGGAGTGACCTTAAAAAGGCCAATGGAAAGAACAGACACGCCAGGATGACTGCCTGTTTACAGCACACATGGTACCTGTGTGAGTGTGTGTGTGGAAGTTACCAGAGAACCAGCGAGTAGTTCTTTTCATGCACTTTTCCATAATCTATGAGATTAAAGTTTGTAATGTCCTGAAGGCGAACGTTAGATGTGATATTACCATTCTCACAAGTTTTATGGTTTTTCATACTGATGAAGATTTAAGATTCGAAGCGTTTATTGTCATGTGTACAAAGAAAAGCATTTCTCTGTACAATGAAATTCTTTCCCTGCTGTCCACACACAGATGCCGGTTAATATGTACAACTAGATAAAATACAAATAGCATGAATAATTAAATGGAGACAAAAGTATTAAACAGATTTATGTGCAGAAGAGCTTAATATGCTGCTTTGATACGAGAGATGACCTGATGTGCAAAAATGATTATTACTGTTAAAATAGGTCAGCTGTTGAAGAGTCTGATGGGGAAGGAGGATTTGTTGAGTCGAGATGAAGACAACTGATACAGCACTAATGTAAACAATTAATAAACAATTAAATAACAGAAAGTTCTTGTTTTTTTTTTTTTTGATCAACTTTAGAAATGTGTGATTTTTTTACTGTGGGTTCCCAGGAAAAACAAAAGGTTTCCATGTTATAATAATAGGACCGTCTGTGGAAGTGTTTGTGTAATTTTACACATTGATTTCTTCCAATTTCAGCATTTTTAAAATGTGAAAAATGAGACATACTGTTGAAACTACACTTCTTTTATTAAAAATCTCAGGGATTAAATGTGTAGTTAAACTTCGTTACACTGACAGGAAGGAGAATTTCATTCATGATCAAAGTGCTCTGTCCATGGCTCACAGTGAAAAGTGAGTTTAACATCCTGGATGTTTTATTTTTGTATCACATAAAAGCATCACTTCTCACTTATGTTATGGAAGCAGCTAGATCGCTAGACTCCTGTCATTTTTTTGTACACGACAGTGCTGGGATTTATTTTCATTACAGTCTGAATAGCAAAGCTCAGGTTTGGATCCTGTAACGTGTTTTCTAATGAAAACAGATTCTACAGCAATAATAAAAAACTAGTGATTGACATGTTCCAAGAAATGCCACACAGCAGTTGAAATACAAACGAAATAATCACAGCATTTTAACTTAAACTCTACCTTTCTTCTATAGAGCAAGACAACAAAAAGGAAAAGCACAAATCTGACAAAGTGGGACCTGTAGAAATGAAATATTCATGCTCACCTTATCTTTGAGCATAACTAGATATATCTATCATCATCTCCTGCTCTTATCTTCTTAATCTGGCTTTCCACTTGAATCCAGCTGTGATACAATTAACTGCAAGAAAGCTGACGTGGAAATAACATGTGGGGTCATGACAGGTCTTTTTTTCCTTTCTCATTTTTTCCTGGGAGAAGAAAAAGAGGTGCATCTGTTTTAGTTGGAAGTCTAGATCAAACATTCTTGTTAAAACATGTTTTTTCTAAATTTATAAACTCTGATTGTGCTTGCGCTGGAAGAGTTTGCATGCACAGACTACTTCTCGAACATCCTGAGTGTATTCTCTGCTCGCCTCACTCTGTGCTTTTATGCCTTTTCTTTATCATACCAAGCAAAAAACAACGACTCACACCTTCCACCATTATGTGTTTTCTCTGGTTACATCTTTGCACAGTCAGTGGAGATTTCAAACTTGAGAGGTGGCATTCTCCTACTCATTTCATAAACTCGAAGCTCTGTTAGCAGCGGGGCCCGTAAATGGGGTCCGGAACAGGATCCAACTAAACGCGAAGAGAGTGGAGGAAAGTGAGGGAATAAAAGAGAAAGGAAGGGAGAAAATCGTAGGGAGAAGGTGTGGGAGATCTGGGTCAAAAGGACAGTTTGGAGGCGTGTGAGGGTGGGCGCTGGGGTCGATCATCCCCATCACATGTTCTACAGTGTCCTGCAGCGTGGATGGCTGTGGGCTAAACACTCACAGCACACTCGACCTCATGTCCTTCCTGATGGTTTGATTTTCACCGCTCTCCCGCCTCTAAAACCCTAAAACCTCCAGAACATGCCCACACACACAGACACACACCTACACACAGAGGGATGCGCGGACCTACAGACTTTCTCTACTGTACTCTGAGGTGTTTTCAAAAGCACAAGTTTACGAGGGACAATTAGTGAGTTCTGGGTTTTTTTTCCACTGCTTTACAGCTTAGGTTAGATGTCAGAATGATAAATGTTACCTATGAGGTAACCGCACTGTCAGCTTTTGATTACAGGGCTTCATTGTTTCTGTGTTCAGCTGCTTCAAACCATGAAGAAAAATGTAGATCTCAACATTTCAGCTGCATTCTTGTTATAAGAGAAATGTTCCCCAAAGTTGTTTGCAATTCATTCCAGTTTTACATTTACAGAGGATCAGCATGTAAGCTGCAGTGCATCGCATTTGGATATTTTGGTCCAGTTGTGTGGCCTCAATTTTTTTATTTAATTAATTTTTTTTTTTTTTACAGAAAACATGACCCTGCAGTGAATCGTTTCCTTTTCCAGATGTTAAGTTAAGATATTTTACTAAAAAACTAAGCTTAATGATAGCCTGGGATTTTTCACTGACATGGATATATTAGCACGTCAACAAATACTGGTCAAAACCTAGTTTTTCTGCTCGTAACAGCCAGGAAAGGCCTAGGGTGGAACAAAAATAAACATGCAAGAGTTTTTATTTTTGTCTTTGGGGATGATTTTGTGGGGGAGATTCAAAGCTGTCTGCAAAACACATTGACCACTGCATTAAAAGCCCCCCCCCCCCCCCCCCCCCCCCCCCCGCCTAACCCTGTCTGTATGTTCTGCACATGTCACAGAAGAATGCTTTGAGCTGACGCCAGTAACATTTACTCTTCAAATGCTTAATTCGAATGGCTCCGTTCAGCGCCGTCTGCCAGTCTTGTCTGCAAACAAGAGAGAAGAGGACAGGGTATCAAGAATACTCAGCTAGCGCATAAACACTGCAGCAGTCTCCCCTGCGAGAGGCATTATGTAGAGCTAAATCAAACCATGTGTCATCTCAGGGCACTTTACATACTAAAACAGAGAGAGAGAGAAAAGCAACAATACTCTCACCTTGAGAGCTTAGTGACACTGAAAAGACTTGACAGGAAAAAGACACAACAAACCTCAGACAGGCTTTGACTTTTGTGTAAGTTTCCCTCAGCTGGATGGAATTAGGAGGAAAGAGAACAGTCGAGCAGTGAGAAACAGTTAAATAATGAACACTGGACGTGTCGTTGGGACCAATAACATGTCTCAAACACCTCATAGTATCATACTATCCCAACAAGGCACTTTGCTATCAGACTGCTGGCCTGCTTGTGGTTCTGAAAGTTTCTATAAGGAGAATTGGAGAGCCGTCAGCTTTCAGGCAGTGAAACTAGTTCCCAGTTTAGATTTAGGAGACAGGTCTTCTCTCTACTTTTAAGATTTGCCCCCAGACTTTCCTTTTTCATAAATCTTATAGTTAGGCCTCTAATAGGTGTTCCTGAATTATCCAGACACGGGCTGATGTCAGCTCACTCTGCTCCCACCATGTGTTGAACAGGTTCCCTTCGTTCAGTTCTTTCTGCATTTATATGCGACAACTGCACAACACTAACTCGTGTCTTCTCTTCCGTATAGTTCGTGTTTGTCTTTGTCTCCCTGTGCTCTCATTTTTCTTCTTTTTCCTCTAATCCCATAAATGGTCTTGGAAGATGGCTGCTCCTCCCTGAGCCTGGTTCTATCTGGGGTGTCTTCCTGTTAAAAGTAAAGTTTTCCCTTCCACCATCGGCTCATTGACCAACGTTATTGATGCACTGATTTGTTTGAGGTTTCTCTCTAATTTTGTAAGTTTTTTTTATGACTTCTTGTGAATTGGTGCTATACAGTGGAACTGAATGAAATGGTATCGATCAGAAACATGTGGCTCCACTGCCAAAGAAACAGACTATGCAAAGTTGATGACACACAACTGTAATGTGTGCTTAGTGCATCACAGGACAGATATGAATCACCTGAGATAGACACAATTACAACTTTATCCAAAGTTAAAGTTTTAAACCTGTCCTTAAAAAAAGAGAGCTGGTGTCAGCCCCCCAAACCCAAACCAGGAGCTGCTTCCACAGCAGAGGAGCCTGATAGTCAATGACTTGCTGTACACTGAGAGGGATTTTACAGAGAGCTACTGAAGAGAAGCCAAAATGGGAGATGCATAATATGCTTCAATTTTGTATTATTTTGGAGGCTTTTCAAAAGAGCTTCTCAGAATTATAGCATTAAGAGCTAAAGGTAAAGCAAAGAGTTTAACTCCTGATAAATACCTTCTGGAAGTTGCTGGATAACTTTGGTACATGTGGAAACAAACTGGAATCCATAAACCATCCCAGCTTGGCTCCAATGAGCCAAGTGACACGATCCAGTCTATGTGATTCATGAAAATGTATTTGTCTTTGACAGCAAACCCATCTAAGAGTAAGCACATAACACAAAGAAAAGTTTTGTGTTCTGCTGCTGAAAATGTCTACAGTGCTTACAGTCAAAATCCATTTTGATGGTCAATAAAGAACTTTTCAGCTGAAGAAATTAAATATATTTACAGTGTAATAGCAATTATTACATTTGCATACGTATGCATTTCTTTGCTGTTCTTCAGTAGTTTGGACCATATTATAATGTGCATGCAGTACATATAATAAATTAAATAAAAACATATATAATATGTACATAAAAAAAAGTAAATTAATGTAAATGTAAATTAAAATTTAAAAATTTTAAGGGTTAGAGTTAGCATTTCCCAGCTATTCAGTATTAAGTTATATTTAAGTTAAAAGTTTGCTGTTGTCATTGTTAAAGCCTCTCTTCTCAGTGCAAGACTCAACTTTAATAAAGTTTAACATAACATACGTCAGGCTAGTTACTTTTTCTTTTTGCTTTGTGTCTTTAGTCACTTTATTTTTTCTTTTTTTACACGCAAACTGATTTTACCAACATTCTTTTTGTGTAGATATTTATAAGTCCTTGCTTTAATAAGGTAACGGCACATTTTAAAAATAATCTTGTCTTGCTGTTACAACAACTTGTAGAATCCTTTTTTAAAAATACATTTATGACTCTGCTCGGATTAGCTGGTTGTTGCAATTGTGTTTTAAACACATTTTAGTGAAAGAGAAGCTAAAGATTGCCCTCTAGTGGACAAACTGTGCCACATCAGCACTCATAACATGGTTGAAGGGTGTTTTCCCACCTTTTCTTTACTTTTATTGTTTTCATTTATTGTCTTTCATAAATATCAACACATATAAATCAGTAAATAGCTAATAATAGCCAATATATCTGATATGAGCTGGGCTCCAGGTTGTACCTTATCTTATGAACTTGGCTGCCACAAATATTAATCTTACCTAATTTCAAATCATACCATGAGCATCTTACTTGTCAGTAGTTCAAAGAATTCCACAGTTTCAATGATCTGTATGCTGGCACACAATCGCAAGATGGCACCTGCCACAGTTCAGCTTATTTCTGCTAAATGTTCTCAATGAAAGCTAACATATAGCAAAGATATTTATAGCAAAGCTCTTGGAAACCTCACCCAGGGGGAGAGGCTGATGGTGCCCAACCTCATACATGTAGGAAAGAAATGACCTGTTGATGTTATTTGCCATCTTTGGACTTGGAAACTCTGAGAACTGCTGGGTCATAGCTGGAAGACCCAGCCCTCATCACTAGCGATGAGCCTGCACATGACAGTCAGGTCAGTTTAAACAATAGTTTATGTTCTGCTCTCTCTGCAAGTTTGATGTCTATGAAGAAACTGATAAACCGGGCTGGTTCCCTGAACCGTCAATTGGACAGTATCAATCTTGTTATCTAACAGTCTGCAAGAAAGCAAATCAATATCAAAATATGGTTTTGTTAACCAACAGATCTTGTGCTCTTGTGATGGTCAGGCACTGACCTGGCTTTCTGCACTGTGTTTTGCGTGTGATGTCCTGCTGTAGGTCTCCTGTGTGATGGGGCATGTAAGAAAGGGATCGGAGCAAATTTCACACCTTCAGGGCAGCTCGGTGGGGGGTTGGCTACAGCTTGATGAACAGGGTGCACCTGGCTGAGAGCTGAGGAACCCCCGGCCTCTCTGGTACAGACAGAGTTTACAGATCAAAGCGGTAATCCCCACTTCATCCAGTCACACGCTCCTCCTCCTCTTCTTGCACCTTCTCCCCCTTTAAGTCTTCGTAAGCTTTTCAACTCTCCCATGCAGAGTTCGACAGTCTGCAAAGTGAGCTCTATTTAACACTCCTCATCCACACTCCTCAGCTTGAGCAACCTGTTTGCTGCTGATGGGATTTTCTGACTCATTAGCTCTGCTCAGTCAAGTGGAGGAGCATACAGATTCCTTCCAACCAAGTTCATCAACCCAACCTGTTGCTCTGACTGCAAGGCAATAAGAGAAAGGGGGCTCTGGCCATCGGACCCTGCTGCGACTTTGTTTAGTGTGAAATGAGATGAGGAGGAGGGGGACAAGGAGGACCAGGAGGGTAGACGATGGAAGTGCTAATCAAGTCATGTAGATCATCCTTGATGCAGTTGGGTATGGGTTGTAGGGCAGCACCAGACCCTAATTCAGTGCAGCGTATTTAACACAGTTCAGCAGTGTAGTTACCAGAGTGTTAACGCCTGTCAGTTACACGGCTGCTCATTTTGGCAGCAGGTGTCTGTATGACCCTGGGGCTCCTGTGGAGATGCTGTCCTGTTGACCTGAACTGTTTGAGGGAATATGATAAATATGACCGAAAGAACGTTTTTACCATTAGCTTCATTTTTTAAGATGCATTGTTCCAAAGTGATAAAGACTTTGTTAAGACCAGTTTTAAGTTGTACCAAAATTGCACCCAGTTTTTGTAGTGCACACTCATGTAAATAAGCATGTGAGTTTCTCTCTGACAGTTGCCTGGCAGATTGATAAGATAAGATAAGATAAGATAAGATAAGATAAGATAAGCCTTTATTAGTCCCACATGTGGGAAAATGTTTTGGTCACTGCAGAAAGTACAAGTTAAGAGCAGTAAAAATTAAGAAAAACACAATAGAATAGGACAAGATAAAATAGAATAAAATGCTTTGTCGTGGTAGGAAAAATTGCACTTGGCACTATTGCACATCAGAGAGGCCATCTGCTGCAACTGGTTGGGCTGAGAGAAAGAAGACAGGATGAAGGACATGCAGTGGAAGAGAGCCAGAGATTAATAACAAATGTCTTGTTATTATTATTATTGTCTCCCGAATCCAAACTGGAAGCTGGTTCCACAGAAGAGGGGCCTGAGAACTGAAGGCTCTGCCTCCCATTCTACTTTTAAATACTCTACTCCCCAGCAGAGATGCTACCACCCCAGCAGACCACACCATACAGGATTGGTTAAGGCCACCACAGAGTCATAGAAGGTCTTCAGGAGTGGGCCCTTCACTCCAAAAGACCTGAGTCTCCACAACAGGTACAGCCTGCCCTTTTCTGTAGAGGGCTTCTGAGACCAGTCCAGGTTATTGTTCTGATGACCTCCAAGGCACCAGCCTCAATGTCCATACCTTGGATGTTTAGTGGTTGCAGTGGAGGATGTTTGTGCCTGCAGAAGTCTTCCACCTTGGTTTTACTAGTGTTGATCTGGAGGTAGTTCAGCTGGCACCAGTCCACAAAGTCTTGAGTCAGTCCTCTGTACTCCTTGTCGTCCCCATCAGTGATGAGGCCGACTATTGCAGAGTCATCAGAGAACTTCTGCAGGAAGCACTGGGTGGAGTTGTGGGAGAAGTCTGCAGTGTAGATGGTGAAGGAGAACAGAGCCAGAACCGTTGCCTGTGGGGCCCCCGTACTGCAGACGACTCTGTCCGACACACAGCCCTGAGTTCTCACATACTGTGGTCGGTCAGTGAGGTAGTCCAGTATCCATGTGGTGAGATGATGGTCCACTCCTGAGTTCTCCAGCGTATCCTTCAGGAATGTGGGCAGAATGATGTTGAAGGCACTGGAGAAATCAAAGAACATCATTCTCACAGTGCTCCCAGCGGTCTCCAGGTGAGCAAGGGAATGATGTAGGAGGTGAATGACAGTATCATCCACTCCAGTGCCACACTGGTAGGCAAACTGAAGTGGGTCCAGTGATGAGCTCATCAGGGGCTGAAGCTGAGCCAGGACGAGCCGCTCCAGGGTCTTTGGAACTCTCCTCAGCCTCAGGTTGAAGATGTGCTCTATCGCGCTATACAATTGATCTGCACAGAACTTGACAACCCTTGAGCTGATGCCATCTGAACCCGCTGCCTTCCTGACCCTGATGCTCCTCAGTTCCCTCCTAACCTGGATGGTTGAGAGAGACAGGCTGGAGCTGTGTGTTGGTTGTGCAGGATGCAGTGGTTGGGGGTGGGGAGTAGCGAGCAGGGTGTGTGGAGGTGGTGTGAAATGACTGAGGTGTCAGAGGTGGAACAGCAGCAGTGGGGGTGGGTTAGTCTATGTTGAAGACTGCCTCCTGGATGAATCAAACCTGTTAAAGAAATGATTCACTTCATTTGCCCCCCATAAATACAGGGGAATGGGTAAAAGGGTGAATACAGCACATAGAACGTGTTTTGAGCACACGGACTGATTAAAAAGTGCTTTATAAGTACAGTCCATTTCCAGTTCAGGTTCATGGTGAGTCTGGACCCTGTCCCAGCTGTCATGTGGTGTGTGAATGACCACGGCAGACCCGATGGCATTTTCATGCTTTGGATCCTTTATTAAGACTTTCACGGTTGCTGTTCACGACACACAGAGCTGCAGCTCTCCCGCTGCCAGCCCAACATACGAACAACAACAATCACAGGACCCAGTGCAATAAGTCGGCAGGACATGATTGCAGATGCTGTGCAGGTGCATCCGCCTTCCCTGCATGGCACCGCCGGCCACGCCCCACCACAGGGTGAGAGACCTGGACCTTCTTCCTGTGAGACAACAATGCTAATTCCTTAAAATGTTTCCCCTTTAGAACGATAAAAACAGCATCAGCATAGTGTTCAGCTTTTAACAAATTTATTTTTAAAAACTTCTTCATACAGTGGACTACACTTTACATATTTTAGTTTTTGTGGAATCCATTGCAACTGCTGACTCTTTCCTCGACAAAGAATGAAGCTGGAAACTGTTCAGTCCCACCTCTCAAGTCTAAAGGTAGTAAATATTTGAAACTCATGAGATAGCTTTTTAGTGAAAGATTGACGGAGTGCTAAATCTTTGATGCTCTGCTTCTCTATTAAAAATGTTCTAACTTTGAAGGAGTAAAGTCAGAATTTTGACTTTTTTATGCCCCTAATCCTCTTCTGTACATTATGGTCCATGGCATATAAGTGCAAACCAACTCAGCAGTGAGTGTTTACTTTTAAATTCCAGGCAGCCAGACCCATATTAGCTCACTGTGTCTCTCTAAGCAAAGGCAACAAAATACCAAAGCAAATCTTTTTAACAATGCATTTTAATCCCAAAACAGTCCCAAATTAGTCTTTCAGAAATATACAGAGTCCCTCTGTTGGACATTTGCAGGATGAACACGAGCAGCCTGTCAGAGACTCTGCTCTCATGAAGAACAGACATTGATCAGCACTCACGTTACTGCACAAAACAAATCCTTAAAGCTTCCGTACAGCGGGGTGCTGTTATTCAAAAACAAAGCTTGAGCAGCTGAGCGCTCCTTCTTACTCTAATAGTCCTGAAAAGTGCTCCGAGGTGCTGAAAAGATTAATTACTTTTCCCCTAGTGGGCACACTTAACAGTTTCCTGCCTTTTTTTTAACCACTCCTTGGCCTTGGCTTTAATGCCGTTCACAAATCTTTGCCTTATATGTCCGGGCACTCATGCCATTTTAGGATGAGGAAACAACAAAACAACAGGCATGCACAGATATAGCAAAGCGAAAGAGGCAGATCAAGTGTCCATGGCTCTTTTTAGAGCAAGCAGACAGAGTACCTGAAAATAATAACAGGGTTATTTAATCTTTAACACCTTCAGCAGCATTCAACACGGAGAGGAAATTGATGCAAAATAAAAAATATTGCAACTTTTAGTCGTTGTTGTTTTGTATAAGTGCGTTCTGCCTTCATTTCCTGTGTTCTCCAGATAAGAGGGCAGCAGGCCCTCAATAAAACAGAGGGCACAGATGATAGTGAGGCAGCCACAGGCTGTTCAATTAGGGGAAATGGTTCACAGATCTTAACGTATCTCGCTGTCTTGGTCAACAAAAGAGCTTTTTTAAAATCTTCCCTTTTTAAAAAAAAAGTTTCTTACTGACTTCATGTCATTGTATCCTCAAAACCAGTGTACAATCTAATTTTTCCAAATACCAAAGGTTTGTCTGTAAAAACATATTTACTGACTCCCTGATTGTGTTTGTGTGCATACTTGTCACATCTAAACGTTTCAGATCATCAGTATTAGTAATATTAGACAAAGATAACCTGAGTAAATCCTAAATGCAGTTTTTAAAATCATGATTTCATTCATTCAGGGAAAAAAGCTATCCAAACCTACCTGGATAAAAGCGGTTTTGGGAAAACCTTCATAGTGTCTCTTAATAGATCTGATTACATAATGTGCCCATATTTGACACAACCACTGGCTTGGCTGGTTAGTGTTTGGGTTTCCATGCTGTCCAGTGTCCAACAGAGCTAGTCAGTTCAAAACAGTCTGGAAGTCATGATGGTTATTTACAAGCTCTAATTAAGCCTCAAAGGCTTTCCAGAAGAGTCTCAGAAACAGGCATTTGGGAACATTTCAGAACATCATTCCAGTCAATTCAGATAGCCGCAAACAATTTTTTAGTGTTATGTGATGTGCTTTCCCTGCCTGCGGCATGCGGCCCCACGTCCACATTATCCTCCCAATCATATAAATGCTGAAAAAAGAGTCCTGAATATATGTTGCGTGCTTATTTCAAGACTCAATGATTTGCTGTAACAGTGGAAAACATTTTAGCTGTGTGCTATTGTGTTATTGAGCATGTGGTGTGCCAGTGAAATGTCATGCATGGGAGCAGGCCAGTGGATGTGAGACTTAAACAATAGCGCTGGTGTTTTAATGACATCATTTCACAATTTAACAATGGAGCTTAATGACGCTTTTGTAATAGCTTTTGGAAACTAACTGAGGTGATTTTCAACAAAGCAGACGATGTGTGTTGGCACGATCAGTGTATTGATTGGTTGGTCCTTTCAGGGGATTTATTGCTCTTCAGATAGACGAACTGGCCCTGATGAGAAGCATGAACAGAGACTTTGCCTCCTCCTGTGTCTTATGTTTTACGGAGTCGTGGCTCAGTGAGGACATCCCGGACTGCGCGCTCAAGCTGGAGGGCTTTCATCTGCTGCGCGCGGACCGGCAGGCCGCTCTCTCCGGTAAAACCAAAGGTGGAGGTGTCTGCTTCTACATCAATAGTGGCTGGTGCACAGATGTAACAGTGATTGCTCAGCACTGCTCTCCCTCTCTGGAATATCTTTTTATTCACTGCAAACCGTTTTATTCTCCGCGGGAGTTTGCTTCATTCATCCTGGCCGCTGTTTACATCCCGCCAGACGCGGATGCGCAAGCAGCTCAGTGCGCACTCGCAGAGCAGATTCTCCACACGGAGCGGACATACCCGGACTCTCTCACCATTGCTCTTGGGGACTTTAACAAAGCCAATCTGAGCCATGAGCTTCCGAAATACAAGCAGTATATTAAATGCCCGACCAGAGAGGAGAGGACATTGGACCACTGCTACAGCACGATCAGCGGGGCCTATCGCGCGGTGCCGCGCGCTTCACTCAGACTTTCTGATCACGTCATGATCCACCTAATCCCCGCGTACAGACCGAGGCTGAAGCTCTCCAAACCTGTCGTGAGGACCAAAAAACTGTGGAGCAACGAGGCTGTGGAGGAGCTTCGCACGTGTTTGGAGACCACAGACTGGGACACAATGAAGGCTGCTTCTAACAGCTTGGACGAGTTTACGGACACTGTCACCTCCTATATCCACTTCTGTGAGGACAGCATTGTGCCATCACGCACCAGGGTGAGTTATAACAATGACAAACCCTGGTTTACCCCTAAACTCAAAAAGCTGTGGCTGGAAAAGAGTAAGGCGTTCAGAAGCGGAGACAGGGACTGCTACAGAGAGGCCAAGTACAGGTTCACTAAGGAAGTGGACATTGCCAAACATCAGCACTCTGAGAAGATGCAGCAGCAGATCTCAGAGAATGACTCGGCCTCTGTGTGGAAAGGTTTTAGGAATATTACAAACTACAAGCCTAAAACCCCCCACTCCACTGACGACTTGCTCTTGGCCAACACCCTCAACGACTTCTACTGTCGTTTTGACGAGCCATCAGGCAGCCTTCACACCTCCAACGACCCCAACAATAGAGGCACTTTGGACACTCACTCCCCCACATCTCCCCCCTCCATAGAGCCATCACCACCTTCAAACTGTTCACCTACAACACCCCCCTCCTCACCCCACACAAAAGAGGATTTCACACCACCTCCTCCCACCACAACTCTTCATATTCATGAAGCAGATGTGAGGAAGCAGTTTAAGAACCTGAATGCTCGGAAAGCTCCCGGCCCAGACGGCGTGTCTCCTGCCACCCTCAGACACTGTGCAAACGAGCTGGCCCCAGTGTTTTCTGGCATCTTCAACTCCTCACTGCAGGCATGTCATGTGCCTGCCTGCTTCAAGTCCTCTACCATAATCCCTGTCCCCAAGAAACCTAGGATCACTGGACTAAATGACTACAGACCCGTGGCTCTGACATCTGTGGTCATGAAGTCTTTTGAGCGCCTAGTTCTCTCCCATCTCAAGACCCTCACGGCCCCCCTCCTGGACCCCCTGCAGTTTGCATATAGAGCCAACAGGTCTGTAGACGACGCCATCAACATGGCCCTACACTTCATCCTGCAGCATCTGGACTCCCCAGGAACCTACGCCAGGATCCTGTTTGTGGACTTCAGCTCTGCCTTCAACACCATCCTTCCAGACCATCTCCGAGGCAAGCTTTCCCAGATGAATGTGCCTGATCCCATCTGCCGGTGGATCACTGACTTCCTGACGGACAGGAAGCAGCACGTGAGGCTGGGGAAGAATGTCTCGGACTCCCGGACCATCAGCACCGGCTCCCCTCAGGGCTGTGTTCTTTCTCCTCTGCTCTTCTCCCTGTACACCAACTGCTGCACCTCCACCCACCAGTCTGTCAAGCTAATCAAGTTCGCAGATGACACCACCGTCATTGGGCTCATCTCTGACGGGGATGAGTCTGCCTACAGGAGGGAGGTTGAACGTCTGGTGTCCTGGTGCAGCCACAACAACCTGGTGCTGAATGCCCAGAAGACAGTGGAGATTATTGTGGACTTCAGGAAGCACACAGCCCCACTCCCCCCCATCATCCTGACTGACACCCCCATCACCTCTGTGGACTCATTCCGCTTCCTGGGTACCACCATCACCCAGGACCTGAAGTGGGAGCCCACCATCACCTCCGTCATCAAGAAAGCCCAGCAGAGGATGTACTTCCTGAGGCAGCTGAAGAAATTCAACCTGCCAACACGGACGATGATGCAATTCTACACTGCAATCATCGAGTCCATCCTCACCTCCTCCATCACCGTGTGGTACGCTGGAGCCACTATCAGGGACAAACAGAGACTGCAGCGTGTTGTGCGCTCTGCTGAGAAGGTGATTGGCTGCAGACTCCCATCTCTGCAGGACCTGTACACCTCCAGGACACTGCGGCGTGCAGCCCGGATCTCAGCTGACCCTTCTCACCCTGGACACAGTCTGTTTGACCTGCTCCCCTCAGGCAGGAGGCTCCGGTCCATTCGCACCAGAACCTCTCGCCACAAGAACAGTTTCTTCCCCTCTGCTGTTGGACACATGAACAATAACCACGACTGTCCCCGCCACTAACACATGACCCTACGCTGTGTCACTGCATCATTTCATGTCTGGCACTGATCACCACCTGCACTCATGTATATATCTTTCTACGTAGCACTCATAATTCTTATTCTCATGTATATATCTCATGTATATCTCATGCACATATCTTTCTTTCTACATAGCACTTTAATTCTTATTGTTTGCACTGAAGCACCGCAGCAATTTCCTAATGTTGTAAACCTCAACATCTGGCAATAAACCCATTCTGATTCTGATTCATATGTGTGGTCACGTTTGTCTTTCACAAATGGATTAATATCAAGGGTTCTCTAAAGTCCTCAAAAATCTTCACATCAATCCAGTGCTGAGAAGATGAATTTGAACCATTTATCTCATTCGTCCATCAGCAAAAGCACAGACCTCATTCTAGATCAGGTAACCCCTGGTGTCTCTGATTTATGGCCATTCAAAAAGTATTTGATTTGAGTCTTTCTAGCCAGTTAACACTGTAGGAAATTCTTATTCTCACATCCTGTTAAATCCAAGAAGTGACCTAAGACTTTGATGTCTTTGTAATGCTGTGTCTGGCAGCCTGGACAGCATGCACATATGAGGTAATGATCACGAAGTCGTATGCTGCGAGGCAGCCACACCAAACCTGGCTGTAACCCTGATAGAAAACACATGAGGTAGTGCTGATTGTCCGTCTGTGTCTGGAGCCTGGCTTTTTAACCTGCACACTGGCTGACAGGTGGCACAGCGTTGCCTCAGTGGACACTGAGCCCACAGGGTAGGAAGTACGAGCTATTTTTTGCACTGGTGACAGACACCGTTGACACAGGGAGAAATGTCTGAGCTATAGGACTGGACATATAAGGAACCTTGTGATCCAACCTGCGCTGTTGGGATGTAGTGGAAATTTACTGAGAGATATGTGTTTTATCACATTTTAGGGGTTGTGTGTTAGCGTATGCTTACTGTTTTTGCCTCAGCTTTACTGCTCTGATGACGTCCTTTTAGCTACATTGCACACTTTTGATGCTTCACATAAAAACTGGTGTTTCTTCACTTTGGTGAAAAGGCAAAACCCCTCAATGGCCAAACAATGTCAATTATTCCCTGGGGCAAGCTTTATAGCAAAATAATTTAGCAAACACCAAGTGCTTGGAACTGTAACTCCTTAAATGGCTACTTGAGGCAAGCACCAACATTTAATTGGCTCCTGAAGATGTTAAAATGCTGACTATTACTGAAGAAATGGCTTGGGGTGTGACTACTTTCTGGAAAAATTGGATGGTTCCTAGGCTTCCCTGAGCCAGTTCAAGTCTCTGAGCTAGCCCTCTCTTCCCTATTAGTGTCTTTGCAAATGACTGAAGCTATAATGCACTCATCTTGATGAATGACATGGCTTGTTTTCTGGCTATTTGTACTGTCCTGCATTAACTATGCAGAGCACCTACATAGTTAATACGCCTCATGCTGACATTCCATCTTTTATGTACAGTCTATGGTTATGGTTTCCCTTTTATTTCATACAGTTGGGGCAGAATATACACTATTGTGAAAAGTATTTGCTCGTCTGCTTCACACATATGAACTTGAGTTCCCATTCTTAATTCATAGGGTTTAATATGATGTCCATCCGCCCTTTGCAGCTATAGTTTCATCTTGTACTGCTTTCCACAAGGTTTAAGAGTGTGTTTATGGGAATATTTGACCATTCTTCCAGATTTGTGAGGCCAGACACCAATGTTGTACTAGAAAGCGTGGTTCTAAGTCTCTAATCTAATTCATGCCAAAGGATGTTCTAACAGTCTGAGGTCAGGACTCTGAAGCCAGTGTTGATAACAGTCAAGTTCTTTCACACCAAGCTGGTGTACAGTCATGTTAAAACAGGAAGGAACCCCAAACTCTTTCCACAAAGTTGGGAGCGTGAAATTGTCCAAAATGCTGAAATATACCAAGACTGGACAAGTCTTGGTATGTTACTCTTAAGAGTTCCTTTTCACTGGAGCTAAGGTGCCAAGCCCAGCTCCTGAAAAAACAACCTCACCTCTACCAAATTTTACTCTTGGCACAATGCAGCCAGACATGTACCATTCTCCTGGCAACCACCAAACCCAGACTTGTCCATCAGATTGCCAGACAGAGAAGTGTGATTCATCACTTCAGAAAACACGTCTCCACTGCTGTACACTACTGCATATGATGCTTGTAATGGTGGTGATGCAGCTTGACTTGGATGCAGCTGCTCAGCCACAGAAACCCATTCCACAAAGCTCTCCGCACTGTTCTTGAGCTAATCTGAAGGCCACATGAAGTTTGCAGGTCTGTAGCGACTCCTGAGAAAGTTGGTGACCTCTGTGCATGATGCACCTCTGTGAATTCACATGGCTTACCACTTTATGGTTGCTTTGCTGTCATTCCCAGTCACTTCCACTTTGTTTTAATACCACTAACAGCTCACTGTGGGATATTTGGTAGCAAGGAAATTTCATTCACCAAGTTCCTGAGAGCAACCCATTCTTTCACTAATCTTTGTAGTAGCAGTCTGCATGTCTAGGTGCTTGATTTTATACACCTGTGGCCATGGACGTGATTGCAACACCTGAATTCAATAATTTGGATGACTGAGTGCCATTATAGTGTCTATCTGTTCTAAAAACAAAATAACAGATTGAATCTGAACATTTTCATATTCACAACAGCACTTCCACAGTATGATATTTAATCTACCTTGCCCTACTTTTGGCTCCAGTGTTGATTCCGGTCTGCTCCTTGTTCATGTCTACTTCTTCTCCTCCCTGGGGATGTTATTGTGGAAACCAGGGACCACAGTGGGTCTTCTTCTCCTGCAGCAGTAAATGTATGTTGTAACCCCCCCACACACATCCCGTCACTGTAACTGGGAACAATTTTCTGTGCAGTTGTTTCTAATCTTTAGCAGAACACATTGTTTTTGTGTGCTTACTCTCCCACGAAATGAACAGTGTGTCTGTTTTTAATTGTTTTTCACTTGAATATTTGAGTGAGTGCGCTTGGGCCTCACAGAGGATCTGCATAGCTGCAGTTTCCGGCACAGGTAAGGAGCAAAAACTGAGGGCATGAGCTAAAGTTCTCCTCGGGCTGGTCCTCAGTTACAGAAACAGATACATTAATCACCAAGACACTCGTGTAAAAGCAATAAAGCCTGTCACTGCCTAGTTTTGTTTTGTATCTTTCTCTGAGTGATCTGTCATTGAAACCTGAGCCAGATAGTATTTTACCACAGTATTTATTTAAATCCATATGGGGGACCAGATGTTGACTGTATTTCCACAGAAAAATGTTTTTGCTTAAAAACAACTCGTACACACATTGTGAATGGATAATTTAAAGTCAAAGAAAATTTACGAAGTCATAGAGGAAGCACTCAAAAAGCCAGGGAGGGCCTGTTCATTTTTATACAACCACTCTGGCCAAATCGAGTTTTGTGCCAAGTGTTATGAAAGCAGGAAAGCAGCAGGACCAGACGGCATCCCAGGTCGTATCCTAAGAGACTGCGCATACCAGCTAGCTCCTGTGTTCACTGAGATATTCAACATCTCTTTATCTCAGTCGGTGATCCCCACATGCTTCAAAGAGTCCATCATTGTTCCTGTCCCGAAGAAACCCCACCCTGCTTCTCTCAATGACTATCGCCCTGTAGCCCTCACCTCAGTAGTGATGAAGTGCTTTGAACGCCTGGTCAGAGACTTCATCATTTCTTCACTACCAGACACACTGGACCCACTACAGTTCGCTTACCGTCCAAATCGTTCCACAGACGATGCCATCTCTCATCTCCTCCACACATCACTCACTCACTTGGACACTAGAAGGGGGAATTATGTTAAAATGCTCTTCATAGACTACAGCTCTGCATTTAACACCATAATTCCCTCCACACTCACCACCAAGCTGGAGCATCTGGGACTCAGCTCATCTATGTGTCAGTGGATCTCCAACTTCCTAACTGGCAGACCACAGGCAGTAAGGATGGGCGGACATGTCTCAGCCTCCACCACTCTCAGCACTGGAGCCCCCCAGGGGTGTGTTCTGAGCCCCCTGCTGTACTCTTTGTACACATATGACTGTGTGGCCACTACCAGCTCCACCACCATCATCAAGTTTGCTGACGACACCGTCGTGGTGGGCCTGATCTCTGATAACAACGAGACGGCCTACCTGAAGGAGATTAGGAATCTGGAGAACTGGTGCCAGAGGAACAACCTCCTTCTAAACGTCAGTAAGACAAAGGAGCTGATAGTGGACTTCAGCACTAAGCAGGAGAGGAACTACCAGACCCCCGTCATCAACGAGTGCCCAGTGGAGAGAGTGGACAGCTTCAAATACCTCGGAGTTCACATCACGCAGGACCTGTCATGGTCCTGTCACATCAACACCGTGGTGAAAAAGGCCCGACAGCGTCTCTACCACCTCAGACGCTTGAGAGACTTCCAACTGCCCTCCAAGGTGCTCAGGAACTTTTACTCGTGCACCATAGAGAGCATCCTGGCGGGAAACATCTTAACCTGGTTCGGGAACCATGCAGGACACCATGCAGGACAGACGAGCTCTACAGAGGGTTGTGCGGTCAGCTGAGCGCACCATCCGCTCCGAGCTCCCTGACCTGCACTCAATCTACAGCAGGCGGTGCTGGACCAAGGCCAGGAAGATCGTGAAGGACCTCAGCCATCCCAACAACAGACTGTTCTCTCTGTTGAGGTCAGGAAAGCGATTCCGCTCCCTGAAGACCAACACAGAGAGACTGAGGAGGAGCTTCTTCCCGCAGGCGATACGGTCTCTCAATCACACCACCACACAGTACTGACCCACACATATGGTTCTTACACACACACTGGACTTTCTGGACTTTGGTTTTGCACAACACTGGTCACTATATTCTTCATTTCCGGTTAATACTTGTACAGCTGCTGTTATTGTGTATATATTTATTTATATTTAGATTTCTTCATACATTCTTATATAGTTCTATATTGTGTATTTTGTTGTACAGTTATTTTATTTTCAACTTTAATTTATATATTTATCTTTATCTTATTCTTCCCAGTTAAATTTACCCTTCATTCTAATTTGTGTTGTACAGTTATTTCATTTTTAACCTTAATTTATATTTTATTCCTTCCTAGTTAAATTTACCCTTTTTAATTTTTCATATTTATTTCCTTTCTTATTCATAGCCTTTTCCTTTTTTGTTTTCTTTAGGTCACGAGCAGTTGTCCAAGCATTTCACTACATATCGTACTGTGTATGACTGTGTACGTGACAAATAAAAAAAAATAAATTTGAATTTGAATTTTGAATTTTTATGACTCACAAAGCACCTTCTGCTAAAAACCATAGGGCTGGGTTAACGTGAAAGGTAAAATAGGCCCGTGGTCGTAGCAGACATGTGAAATATTTCAGTACCTCTTAAAGTGCAGGAGAGGCAGCATCGAACTGGTGTGAAGTCTCTTCTGGGTTGGACACTTCCGCCTGTGAGACAGGAGAATGTACTGCTTGACCTGGCTGGTAATACCACCAAGGTCATCTGCTGTCCCCCGTTTTCACTCTAACACAGTTGTGTCAAACCTAAGGCCCCGGGGCCAGAACCAGCCCATCAGAGACTTGAATCTGGCTGACTGGACCGCTTTGGAGAATGTGAAGGAGTGAATAGAACTGACATTGAACTTTTAATTGTATTTTTATAGGTTTTACAGCTTCTTCTATTAATAAGCCCCCCCCCCCCCCCCCATACACCAATTAATAGATGTAAAAAGATGTTTTTCTGTAAGTTTACACATTTATCATGTGATTTCACTGACCCGTCCACTTGAGTGTAAAATGAGTTTAACATCCCTGCTACAGTACATGCGGCATCTCCGCCTTCTGTCTGTCTCTTCAAGTATCTCAGTAAGATTTATTTCCATGTCTGTAAAGTGGACTTCAAATACTTCACAATACTCTAAAGCTGCTCAGCTGAGTGAGCTTTCCCAGAACCATTGAATATGTTTTATTTTTTTCTTTCTCTTAGCCAAAGCAGTACATGTGGTGTGTTTAAAAAAAAATAAAATAAAAAAGAGAGAAAACAAAAATGAACTTTTAACAGTGAGATGAGAAGATGCACGCTGCACTCTTATCTGTTCAGTAAATTGGAAGCTCCAGCAGCAAAAAGCCAGCGGACTTTGTTTAGACTGGAAAACATCCTAATGAGCTAGAAAGTTAATATTTGGTATGACCACCTTTATTCTTTAACACAGCCTGGTCTCTCTTAGCCATGCTTTCTTATAATTAGTTTGAGGAGTCTTCAGGAATAGTTCTCCAGGCTTCTTGAAGGACATTCAAAGCTCTTCTTTTGATGCTGGCTGTCTCTTTTGTTCCGATCTTTGTCAAGATGATCCCACATAGCTTCAGTAATATTTTTATGTTTTTGATTTTTCCATCCAGGTATGCTTTTACTGCACTGGCAGTGTGTTTGGGATCATCATCATGCTGAAAAATTAAGCTGTTGAAATGAAGCTCAGATGCTTTCTAGATGGTATTGCAAGTGGACCAAAATCACAGTGCTGTGTTCATAATTCAGTCAGTTTAAACAGGATCCCCAACACCACTGGCAAAAATGCAAAGCCAAAATCCCAGTTTTAACCAAAGATCTCAAATGTGGATTAATCTGATTGTTAAAACCAATTGTCAGCGATTTTCAGTTCAGTTCATCCTTTTCTTCCTGTTTGCCTTCATTGAGAAGAGCTTTTTAACAGCCAGCTGTGATGAGGTTTCAGTGGATCCACCTGAGGGCCAGATGGATCACTCAGGTCCTGTGTCAGGTCTGTGGATTTTTTTCCTCTCTCTTAAAGACATTGCTTTCAAAAATTGTTCATCTGCTGTAGTTTTATGCTATAGTTTTGTTTAGGCCTGCCACTTCTACTTTACTCTCCACGTATTCAGTTTCCTCAAATTTTTTAAGGAGACATTGCACACGTGCAGCGATATGACAGGTTTTCGGCTTCAAACATACTTTGGGAATCACAATGCTGGTGTAAAAATACTATTTTATGCCTGTCAAACTGTGCTTTTCTTTGGGATTTTTATCGGATTCGACAAATTAAATGGAAACAAATCATGTGCTTTTAGTAAAAAAAGTGCCAAAAGATAGAAAAAAGTGTGTTAAAATGTGTTCTTTGCTTAGTTGTCTGTCATGTGTAGATACAACACGGTCCATCTCCTGATTTAAATGCTTTTTATGCTTCAGTGATTCATAGGTCAGTGTTAATTAGCTTAAAAATTGAACAGAAAAAAACACAATTTCTCTGGAAATGGTCTGGTACAGTGTCCAAAAAACTGGAAATGAGACATCGTCCAAAGAAAAATCCTGGAGAACTATCACTCACTTTAAAAATGAAAGAAATTCTGGCTCATTGGATGCAAAATATAAAGTAATGAAGAGTGACTCAAGACGCAAGACTGCATCTCTTAGTGCGTAATCCTGCTGGGCTGCTTCTTTATGCGTAGTTTGGATGCTCACAGCAACTTCATACTTTACTTAATCTTTTCATCTAAATCTTGGCATTAAAGCAAATAGAGGTATTTCCCTAAATGTCAAACACATGAATTATGATGATAGATGAAATGCCAAACAGGATTTGGACACATAACACATGACAGTACTGGTGAACCATTAGGCTGAGCAAGATTTCTCTGACTTTCTGAGCCACGATTGTTCAATACATCATCCTTGCATAAAGATTATTATCAACACTGGCTTCACTTCACACAGAAAATATATATGATCAGGACTAAATTACTGGCAGCCTAATAGTATCACTGGAGATAAGCGTGAACATGCCTCTCAAAGCCGTCCTTTCAGCCCTCTTGAGAATTTAAATGGGATTTTACATGAGGAACTTTGCAGTAAGCAAGTATAAAGCCACTCTCTGTTCCACAGCCAGCTCCTTGGAGAATTCACGCCAGAGAGAGGATCAGCTCCAGAGATGAAAGTGAGGTCAAGGTGTCTTTTTTTTCTTGCCCCCCCTCTAAATCAGACTTTGTCTCAGGCGGCTCCTCTCCTCTTCCCAAACTGAGAGCACACAGAGCTCTGGAAACTGAGCAATAAAGGTGATGAAATTCAATTTTAAAAATTCAATTTTACTTATGTAGCGCCAAATCACAACAATAGTCGTCAAAGGGGAGAGAAACTGTGCTGGGCAGAGTCAGATCAGGTTGTCTAAGACATTTAAGTACACACAGTATACTATATTTGTTGAGATTGATCTTCAACTGGAGTAACATTGTCTTCAACATATCTGTCTTTGTTTTGCACTGCTCTGTGTTTGTGTGGATATGAAATGGTGTCTACACATGTGGCAGACCACTCACTGAAAACACACCGTACAAGTACATGTACTGCTCATTGACTGGCTAAGGCCGCCTCTCCAGTAATACATGGAGAT
The DNA here is from genome assembly GCF_057381915.1 of Diplotaxodon limnothrissa. Lineage (NCBI taxonomy): Eukaryota > Metazoa > Chordata > Actinopteri > Cichliformes > Cichlidae > Diplotaxodon > Diplotaxodon limnothrissa. The sequence continues at coordinate 8,470,490 of NC_140612.1, read as the reverse complement.
GGTAGGATGCAAAGGTGTGGTTCTTCACAGCAGTTAGAGGGAGCCCAGTCAGAATCAAATGGGGAAAGAATGGAACCAAACACAGACAGCATCTTGAAAACCTGGGCTTCGAGGTTTACCTATCAAATCTAAGATAGTTTGTAGGTCTCTTTTGGTCTGATCATCCTTAAATGGAGCAGGGAAAACCCAGATTTAAACCCCGCAGATCATCAGATGGAAGCACAAAGACACTTCGCATCCAATCTGAAAAAGATTGAGAAGATCTGCCACAAATAATAAATGGAATAAACTGCCAAGATCCAGTTGGGAAAGCCCTTCAAGACGTCCAAGAAGACACGAGCTGTAACGTAGTGTAAATCCAAGCTTAAGGACCCATCCAGTGGGCCCTTTAGATTTTCTCTAGACATCACATTCATTTAATTTGGAGCATATGCATTTCTCCTTTCTTCTCTTCAGCAAGAATGATGGGGAAACCATCATACTCCCTTTGGCTGACACTGGTCAGCAGGTGATTTGAGAGCTGCAGAGGAAAGCGGCTAAACGCTAAAGTGCATCAGGTATTTAGCTTACATGTTTCTTCCTTCCTGTTCTCAGACATTTTTTTTTTCCTTAGCAATAAAAGCATAATTCAAGCATAGACAGTGCAGTGGTTTCCTAAGAGCTGTTAATTGACAATGTTAGGAAAACCATAAATTATTTCACATCTGTCTGAAACTCGAGTAATTTATGACGTTGCAATATATGATTATGGTTGCATGTAAATGTCTGGGGTTTTTAAAAGCTGACAAACACGCTTGTTTTTTGTGGGCTTGGTTGACTTCTGCTCAGCGTCTGCAAAACTAATTGCACGCAGGCAAACCCATGATGCTGGCACACAATCAGAAATGAGAAACGACCACTTTCTGGCGCTTTCTTTACATTGAATACACGAATAAAGTATGTGCACCCTCCATAAATGATTAAAGGCCTCGTGAGTGTTTTGTAAATTAAAAATGATCCCTTCACATAGAGTTCAGACGAACCATCAAGTCGCCAGGCATTGTTTCAAGAGTTTGCACCTTAAAATCTGCCTATAGTCCCTACATGAGCTTACCACTAAATTAAAAGCTGCACATGACGCTGCACCTCCCTGCGCAGTATGTGTGTATATATGTGTGTGTGTGTGTTCCTTCTTTAGCCCACTCGACCCCAACCCAACTTTCACTTTCCCTGCACACTCTTACACTTCCTCCCTGCCCAAACACCCCCTTCACCCTGGACTCCCCTGGCCCCTTTCTCACTGCTTTCCCGTGATCTCTTAAGCACTACAAACCACCTCACTGAATACAATCTCTCTCTCTCACACACACACACATGCACACTCGTACATGGAACATTGTTTCCACTATCAACTGCTCTGTATTTCACCATCTGTTACGCACTCCCCCAGCTGTTGCCCACACTCTCCTTGCTCGGCAAAATAACAGCTCTACGAGCCGATGACACGCACACAGGACAGAAATTACACAGGGCCGTGTCTGCTAATTAGAGAGAGAAGCCAGTTTAGCATCTCGTCAGTCTGCAGGTAGAGTCTGCTGTCAGACTGGTCGCCCTCCTCCCAGTTAAATTCATGGCAAACTGATGAGCCCTTTACCTAATGAGGCACACTTAACCAACCGTGTCTGGATCATTATGTTGAGAAGAATGTGCTTACAGTGGCCTCTCAAAAGCACATCTTTATTGAGCCTAATGGCTGCTTACGTTTTTGCTCTACGCTCTACCAAACCACAGAGATTTTGCCGTCTTATTTTTCCTCTTTAACCACCCATGGTTGACTCTGGGCTTAGAATCATTCGTGAGGCCGAAGGTTTTTCACGCTCCTCACGTTTCCAAGCTGGTGTGTTACTATAAAATGTTCAAACCTTAAAGACAATACGCTCTCAGAGCAGCAGAATATGTGATTTGGATCCTGGCCTTCCAAGGGGAAGTTCTGGAAATGAAATCATTGACAAGACATGAGCATGCAGGTAGGGATAGTCCATGCAGCTTCTGGGAGCGGTGCCAGCAACAGTGCTGCGTCCAAAAGACTCCAAATACCATGCTGCCAGCATATGCAAAATGTATTTTTTTAAATAAAACATGAAAAGCTGTGATTTTTTTAATAAGTTCATTTGAATTGACACGTGCAATCTGTGCATTAATACTTGATCATCGTCTGTAACCACACACTGCTGTGATGACGATCCAGCCTGGCCTTTTGTGCGCTTCCAAGAAAGTGAAAAGTGTTTGAGAGCACTGGTCTAAACACTAACTGGTCATTTCCTTGGATAAGTTATTAAACTGTAGGAGAGGAACACTTGTTTTGAGGGTGGGGGCAGGGGGTCTCCATGTACGCTCGTCTACATCTGCCCGTTCCTCAGGAGAAAGACAAGCGAGTGTGAATCTGACTCACTCATTCGGGCCTAACACTTTGGTGCTCAGCACACAGTGGATTGATTACTGCACATCTGCACATGTAAAGGGGAAAAAAATATGAAATTCATCTTAAAAAGTGTGCTGCAAAGCGCTCTGCATGCAAGTGAAGATATTTTATGGTAAATAATTCTGGTATTATAATAAAAGATTTTAAAGGACCGCTGACGCTCACAGCAAGGCGGGCTCTAAATCTGTGATTTTATCAAGGTTTTATTAACAACCCGTGACAGAGTTTGAACCTTTTCCTGCCAGTCAACAAGCTCAAGCAGCCCTGTGCTACAACATTATCATGAAGTTTATTTCTTCAACACGTTGATTCATAACCTTCTTGGAAAAGCAGCACCTCTGAACCTTTCTCTGGAAGTTGAGAGGAAGTGAAACATCTGGATAGAGCATCGCTACCCGAAGATGCTGAGTAATAGCAATGCCAGAGAGAGACTCCATCCCGTGTGGGCTTCCTCCTCCTCACACTGTCTTTGATGAAGAAGGGGGACAGCGAGTAGACTCACTGCTGCAGGCACACATCCGCAGCACAAAGGGCCTCAGACACCTTGTTTACAGGAATCACAAAATCCTTATGAAAGTCGTCGTTTGCACTGGTTGATGGGCTCTCTTGGAATTTTCATGCCACTTTGACCTCTCTTACCTTGCTCCGTGTTTGGGCATTCTAACTGCTCACTGTCACTGCTGTTTAACTGTCTTCAGGTTAAAAAACCCTGTGTTCTCCACCTGGAATTAGAGGCAGGAAAAGCTCCGTGTCTCCCAGGCCCCTAAACTGCAAACCATATGGACTCAATCCCGGTCCAGGCTGATCTGAGGATGCAGACATCTAGAGGAGGATGCCATGGCATGTGGCGGGGAGGGGGTCGTGACAGAGCTCTTCTTGTCCAAGGTTATTGGGTTAGTCTGAGTGGGAAATGGTGGAAGTGAGTTGGAGCTTGTTTGTTTGGAAAAATCGATGGTTGAGATGAGGAAACGGTGTCATTTTCAAGGAGAACTCTGTGCAGCGTTAGGACAGGGAAACCGCAAAACAAAGGAGCATTTTTGGTGCCGGAGCAAATGTGTCATTATAAACACTGCTGGAGTTTATACACCTAATAAATCTGTGCTTGTGTAAATCTCGGGAGAAGGAGCAGACGCAAAATCAAAAGCCCTCAGACTATATGGCATGCTACCTAAGCTCATAAACCACATTCACATCTAACAGTCTAACTCTCTCGCTGAATCATAGCGTTTTGTTTTGTTTTATGAGAGTGCATTATTGACTACATCAAAATTCTTTTTTTCATCATTTGTTTAATCCTGTGCTACAGTCAGGAGGCAGTCAAGTCTTTATATATACAGCACACTGTGAGCACGCTACAGCATATTTTCACTTTTCCAGCCAATGCCCAATTTCAGTTTAATGGTCAATGTATAAAAGATAAAGGTTACTTACTTAAATTGAACTAGTGGATTTAAGATACTGCATGCTATTTGTTTTAGTAGTATTGTGATCATTATTTCATTGATACTGGCTTTCTACTTTGAATGTTGGATGTGTGATGTATGTTCAGAAACAGGCGACCATAATAATCCCATTTTCTGTGACGATTTCCTTATGAATGTGCATCAAGTGCACTTACAACTAACTCAAGCTCACTTATTCTGCCATGTAAAGTGTTAGTGATACTATTAGAGCCGCTTCAAAATTAAGCTCTTTTTAAAACTCAGCTTACACGCAGTGTCATATATGTCAAGTAAAGTAATTGCATAACATTTTGAACTGATGCCATCTGATGTTTTCTGTTTTACGTCATTATTTTTTGTGTTGGTTTGCGTATGTCTATGATTTACAATTTTTACGTGCATTTTATAACGTTTTATAACTAAACATATTGAAAACGTGCAGGGTAGTGCAGCACTCAAACTCCACTCAAAGAGTGACTGAAGGGCTCAAGCCAAAACTCCGTCCGTGATGTCACGAGTCAGTAACCGGTGAAATCCAACACCACCAGCTGGTAGGATGGGGTTGTGATGGGCTGAGTACGGGTTCCCCTCGCATCAGTGCAAGTCAAGGCACATAGCAGAAGCCACCGCCTGGAGGCAAAGACGCATGGAACTGAATCTGCTGTGTTGGAGACCAAGAAGAAGTCGAGTGCTAATTCTGTGAATCCCTGAGAGCAGTCAAGTTTACATTGGTGCATACCGACTCGCTGCACTGCAAGTCCTTCTCTCCCCCCTATGCAACTGTTGCGCGTCTCCACTTTGGATAGAAGTAGCTTGATCACTGCGCGCCGCAGAGCGCAAAGGAACTGAGGCTTTGGTTTTGAAAGAGTTTGGAGAGACCTCTCCTCAGGACTGCAGCAGCTACGATGAGGAAACTCTGAGGTGGCAGTTATCTCCGTCCGCTTTATGCTTCCTTTGGCTCTTACCAAAGGTTAGCCCATGTGCAGGTATCCCCTTGAGTGTGATTCTGTTTTCACCCAGATCTCTGCTGCCTGGACAAATGCATACAAATGCATTTAGGAGCTCAACGGACAAGGAGTGGACACGTTTCCGCGGCAGCAACGTAAGTGGTCATTTGGTTAAGTACTCTGCAGATGTCAGACTATCTATGATTGTCTGCCAAAAACTGATTTCCGGTATTTGCCAAAAACTGATTGCTCGTATTTAAACTGCTATAAGTAACTTGATGGCCTATAATATGTGAAACATATGTCAAATGCATCCCTCATGGATGACACAAAGTCATATTGAGCCACAAACAACATTCGTGTAACAAGGTAGAAGCCGCAATCAGTTTTTGGCAGCGACTTTTATAGAACCTTTAGTTATGCAGTTAAAAAAAATCTCATTAACATTAAAAATGTCTTTTGTAAGAGTAAGACAGCAGAAATGGCAGCAAATATTACAATAGTTCAGTAAAAATATTGTAAGTGGGGGAAAAGGACCGGATTGGTTATAATGTGAGTACAATAACACAGAGTTATAAAGATACTTGAAAAAACAGATAATCTTTTAATTCTATATATAACCCCTTTGTAAACGCTGTTCACCGAAGTCTATTTACCAACATACGTAAAGATATTACACATAAAAAATACACGGAAACATTGGAAATCACTTTTTGGCAGGCAATCACTTTTTGGCACAACACCGGAACAGGTTTTCGCTTGATATGGCAACTGGGAGACTTATTTCTGTTCAGGTTCTTTGGCGTGTTTCCCTGACAGGGCGCCAGTTGACCAAACAAGTTTCAGCAGCTGAGCTGCACGATTGTGGCACCAAAACGTGGCACAAACTATTCAGAATTTTAGAAAGTTTAAGCACGAGACGACTGAGCTTTGCTGTAGTTTTTCTCTTTTTAGGATGTCTTCAGCTCGATCCGTTTGACCTGTTTGTTCTGCATATTAGCTTCACTCTAGCTGTGCACGGACTGCTGCTGTTAAGCTTTACCATCCCCATCTGATACCTGTACTTTTCCATACACCCATGCATTTCAGCTTTGGAAGTTGGCTTTGATCCCACCATGTGAACATGCAGTCTAGGATCTGCTACAATATCATCTTTTTATTTGGCACCCACTCACACAGCTCCAGTAAGCTGAAGAATAAACAGTAAACCATGGAGAAAGGGGATGAATGAGGCTGTCTTGTAAGTAATAATGCTTATTCTGCAAGTGATAAATTAGAAGAAGCACAGAAGCAAATGTGAAGGACCCAAGAGGAGCAAATGTGTCCATCTCTGTAAACGTGTTAAGGCTTTAGATGAACACCCTTAAACCCTAAACATTCCTCATGGGAGTGTGCATTATTGACATCTAGCATGCAGGTCTTGTTGTCCTGCTACATTCAGCTGGGGTCTGTGGAACATCAGAAATGTGCACTTCTTGAAAGAAAGAGTACTTCACAGGAAAAGCATTATCTTCTATCAGAAGTGAGTCCAAGTTGCCTGTACTCTATTATGAATCTCTTCCAGATATGATCTAAAAACAAAATCTGAGATCACAAGACATTCTGTTATTCTCTGCTGATAGCGGTTGCTTGATGTAAAACAAAGTAGAGTTGAAACCCTATAAGAGATCCTTTTTTTTGTCCTTGGTAGTGAATATGAGAGCCTTATGGGGAAAACTGAGGTGACTGGGGATAAATGTGGCCTCCCTTGAATTCACAGACAGAGTTAGTGTGTATGCATCAGTGGTTAACTGGCTCCTGAGCTCCAGACAATCACCCACTGTTGCAGGCATTGCTGTTCTATTGCTGCCAGTGCTAGAACTATAACACTGCAGAAACACAACCACTCACATACACTCTGGCTGAGAGTGCATGCTGACTCCTCAGCACAGGTTGGTACCTCCAGGTGGTTGATAATGTGAGCAGAAGTTTGCTATTGTCAGGTCAATGAGGCAGAAGGACAAAAAAGCAGAGAATATAAAGGGTTTTTCTGCCAGCACATTATTTGTCTTTTTACAGAAGTTTATGAACATTTTTGCAAATGGTACAAATTTCAGTCCATTGTTAAGAAATACAGAAAAACATCAGCAAGAATTCATACAGGAAGTGAAGTGCTTTCATTTGAAAACGTTAATTGTTCTGTAGTTTTACCCAGTTATTATGTTTTTCAGTGTACCACATGTCTACTGTGCCTCTGAGTGCATGAGGGATACTAAGTTTTACTGTCACTACATAAAGTACAAACTGTGTAGCTCCCTATGAGGCTACCCTAGTACATGTTACATTCTGTAGAAGCATTATAGGGTAATGCTTCTACAGAAAAGCCTTCCTGTATAAGTTGTAGTGGACTGCATGATAGGATAAGTATTTATGCAAGAAAATGTCAAACTTTGCTTTCAATATAACTGGATAACAACAATACCAAAGTTCCCACCATCTAATGGTATTTAGCAGCTACTTATGTTTATCTGCAATGGAGCTAAGCAGACTCGAATTTGTGGTGCTCAAATCTGAGATAATTTATGAACCCTTATAGACACAACAATTTAACAGCCTGTGATAGACGGGCAACCTGTGCAGGGTGTATGCTGCCGCTCATCCAGTGTCAGCTTAGATGTGCTCCAGTCCCAAACCAAGCACAAGAAGTTAGGAAAATGGACAGATTGACAGGAAAGCCTTTACAAAAACAATGTCCTGGCTCATCTGGGTAATCGGCAGAGCTCACTATAAATGCCTTTAATAAGACTTCCACGTCCCACAGCTCAGGTTACCCTTTTTGAATTATTCTGTGCTACAATCACAGCCTCTCCACCTTCGTGCTGGAGTGTACTCACCTTCCCCAAATCACCGGCTGCAGGGATTTTGGCCTGTCTGTGTGAGTGAGTGTATTTAACCCTCCTAACATCTGAAGGTTTCTCTGCAACAGGGAAAGGGCAAATAAATAAAAGCCAGTGGAAGTTTACTCACGGGCCTTTGTCTGCTCACTGTTTTGTGAACTCAGTCAATCTTTACACTGGTCTGCCGTGACCTCTTGACTCCGAGTACCATTGGAGTGAGCTGACAAATGTTAGCCATGCTCATTAGAGGAGAGACATGGCACGCTCCTTATAGAAGAGTCCACTTAGATTCATGATGGCTTGGAATCATTGGTGGCTTGGAACAGTTAGGAAATCATTATCATTTCTAGCCTTTGCAAACGCTCCACTATTAGACAGTTCAATCCTGGAAACCTGCTGCTTTGTTAATCATTTTTGCTGATGGCTATTTGGAGAGAGGACAACAAGCCTGCTTAGTTATACCAGAGTGAAGTTAATATGATAAGGGTACAGGTACTGAAGCTGTAACCCAGCCAGCGGGAACACTCTTTGGCAGTAGATCAGTGACTTCATGGTGTCCAGGAATGTTTTTTGTTGAGATTGAAAAGCAAAACATGCAGGAACAGAACACCTGATTTGCAAGAAAGTGATGCACTCATTTGGAAACATTTCAACTGGTTTATACTGTAACATGCTGGGTGATGCTGGGTCTTAACAGATCCTCGGGGCACTGCGTCATTTTATGTGTTATATCTGCTATGACATCCATGGCATTTTTAGACTGGGCTCAGCTAAGTCACACAACAGTAGAGGTTAGGTAAACGCTACAAGGTCATGCTCTATAAACCTCAATCTTCTGAATAATGACTCCTCCAAGGAGTGCCAAAAGAGCTTCAGCAAACTTCAGGGGTTATGAAAAGTGGGACGGGTGAGTCAGGGTTAGTCTCATCAGGTTTGTTTAGATTGTCCTATTCAGAGCACCTTTTTTGCCCAAAGCGAAGTCAAACACAGCAGCTTTTGGATTTTTCACACCAACGCACCTCAACAGCAGTTTTAGTGCTTCCAGTTTCTTGGAGATCCTCTAGAAGTTTCATTTCAGAGCTGTGTGTGTAGATTAACAGCTTTGCATGCTTCGCTGTTACTTACTGATTTGGTAAATTAGACGTGTAAACAATGAACCGTGAAAGCCGCTGCTCACCTCCTGACTGACAGTAATGATGAATGTTAAAAAAAAGGAAAAAAAAAAGATTCCAGTTCCTTATGAGACTATAAACAGAAGTGTAATAGGTTTGCTTCTATTTGCCAAGCGTAATTGAGCTTTTTGCCTCTCCATTTGACTCTCAGCCTTCTCCCCAGTTGAATGAACCATTGTTAGGGATCCAAGCTAATTTTGAAGGGGAGAAAGGAAAGATCTGGTACTGCTGGAATGATTCATTGCAGAGTGGAGCTTTAAGTTGTGATTATTTATAGTCTTGACATGACACCCACTCCCCACATAGTGGTATTTCCCTTCGTCAACAGAGCACTGTTTGGGGAGCTTTGTCTTGCTTTCAGGGGTCTTTTCCATTAACTGCTAGGACGGGGAAACGTGCCGTAGCGGTACTGTCACATATAAGGGAATTCACCTCTGATGAAAGATTGGATGTAGTCTGTTTTTCTTATTAGTCGGATACATCCCTTCCATTCTGTTTGCATGTCACAATAAAGGTTAAAGCACCAAACCAAGGTTCAGCAAGTGGGGAAATGGTCACCAGTTGTTTCTAAAAATGTGATGAAGCGATAGCCGGAACGTGCTCAGTGACAGAGCCTCAGAGATGCTTTAAATAGCCACGAACAAGAGACTGTGGGACAGACAGCAGGACAAAAAAAAATGTCTGAATCAGCGTCACATGGATCCACACACTCTAAAAAGGAACGTTAAGTGATTTATTTGGTTTTTTCCCCTCTATCTTTGGTCTACTTTTAAAAGCTGCCAATGTCTAAACAGAACCAGCTACTCGTTGCCCTTATAAATGTCACTGTAATCCTCTCACAGTAGATGAATGACTGTATTCATATGTCTCCCCCCCAACTTGTTTTTTTGTAACTTTTTCCGACTTTGGGAATACGTCTGCGTTACCAGCTGTGGAATGTCGCACCACATTCTCAATGGGGAACAGGTGACACACTCATTCACGGTGTCTCTACTTAAAGGCAGCCCTTTCCTTTTCTGTTCTTCCCTTGTTGTCTTTTTAATCTTCCCCCTCTTTTCTGCTTTCGATTATATTTTATTACTCAGTACTCAGTATGGCTTCCCGTCTGGGAGTTGGGGTGGGGGGTGGGGGCTCTCTGTCAGAAAGTGACTCACACTGGGTTAATCTCATGCTCACAGGCCACCAAAAAGACTTGTTTGTAAGGCGCCTGTCATGCTGCTTGAGGCTGTCAGTCCCTGCAGGATTAAGGTGTGACAGCAACCTTTGACTGATGGCGCCCTGCATATTAAAATAGCAGGACTACTGTCTCTTGTACTTTGTACAGCCACCACACTGTGTCAGTGTCAGAGAAAAATATGACACCAGTTGCCAGAACAAGTTGTATAAGCAGCTGTTACTGTTTTCAGGGCTGCTGATGTGATTTGGTTTGAATGTCCAGCTTTACTGTAGATCAGTGGTTCTGAAACTGCGAGGAGCAGGGCCAATGCAGGCGGGACGACCAGGTGAAAAATGTTGAATGAATATGACTTCATGAGGGGATAAATAAGCAAACGGTGATATTGTGCTGGAGCTTTATTTAAGTTGGATTCTTGTTTTTATCGATGACTGAAGGAGCGTATTCCAGAAAACCTTGATGATAATGTCCTGTGAAGTATTTTGTTTGCGTTGCCTTTAAATCAAACCTTCACTAAAACTGGAGTTACTGCTTCTTCTTTTCTGTCTTCTTTTTAAGCTGCTTCTTCTTATACTTTTTATACTTTTTCCCCCCAGCTTTACTGGTGACAGTGTTAGCAAATGTTACCTTACCTTAGATTAAGACTTTATAACACATGTTCGACTGCCTGATCTGTAGTTCTGGACATTTCTAGACACATCAATGTATATGCACCCTATCTGCATTTAAGTGGACAATATTACTGGACAAGCTAAAGTTAACGTGAACAAATTTACCTAATTTGCACGACATTTTTGCACAATTTTGGGTAGGAAGGTTTTACAGTGATGCTGAGGACCGGCTGTTCTGTGTTGTCTGCTGTCCTTCCTCTGTAGCTGTCTGGTGGGGAGTGCCATCTAGAGGTGGGGGTCAGTGAGGGTCAAGAGTGGAGTTATGTGACTCTTGTGCAGCAAATTGACAACATGTAGTATGATTAATATATAACTTACTGTTTCATAAGCCTGTTATAGAATGGAACATATTTTAGTATTGGTAGCTTTTCAGGATATTTAAGGTTTTTGGTAGAGGAGATCCAACTTGAAAAAGATGAAAAGGGAGGAGCAACTCCTGTGTGAATGTTGGCTGGGGCATTTGCCTCTTTATGGTCCTTGCTTTGCCATAAAAAGCATCAAATTGTTATTAACCATGTGCCTTGGAGATCAAATCCATCATTGTCTGGAAACGATAAAACACGATGCTCAAATATTCTTTTCATCGCTTTTCACTACGTCTTCAGGCATAAAAATGTCAAAGTGGAACGGCTTTTGAAACGGAGCAGTCACATTGTCTTTTAAGGGGCTCTAGCTTTCGTTTTTACTTGTTTCGACTAGTGATATCTACTCAGTATCATCTACCACAGGAGAGGATGAATATGTTTTCTTGTGAATGAATCATTTATCTGATGAATCTCTTGATTGTTTAGTGTAAACGAAAGGATTCATGTAAAAGCAGACCTTATCAGCTAATTACTTGACAAGGACTCATTTTATTCTCCTTATCTGGCTGTCTGTTACCTCTCCAGTAGCACTTTTGCTGTCTCGTTGCTCTCTCCTTCTTCTCTTCTTTCTCAAAAAACTGACACTATTTTCAGAACCAAAATGATTATAATGTAACTTCAGCTCTCATTTTTTGAAGTGATGATTAGATCACAAGCATGTTATTTATTATTTACATAGCATTAATTATTATTTGAACTCACCAAGCAGTATCAGATTATGTAAAGTGTTTCTTAAACTGTGGCAGCTCACATACTGGGGTGGTTTGGAAGCTGAGCGTTGACTATATTGCTTCAGTAAAGTCCTGCTTTGTGTACTTTTATTATAAATTTAAAGACTATTGCAACATAATAGTATTCAGTTTAATTCGGTTTTAGTTATATAGTACCATACAACAACAACACTCACTTTAAGGTGCTTCATTTTGCTTCAGAGAAAACCCCAGAAGTTAGGTGACCCGCTATGAGCAAACACTTGGTGACAGCGGGAAGGAAAAACTCCCTCTTAGCAGGAAGAACCCTCTGACAGAACCAGACTCAGGGAGAGGTGTCGATCTGCAGTGACCGGTTGGGGGTGAATGGATGAAGACAAGGCAGAAGACGCACTGTGGAAGAGAGTCAGAGATTAATAATAACTAGCGATTAAATGCAAAGTGCTGTATAAACACAGAGAGGTGACTTAAGAAGAAACACTCTGTATGATGGTAAGTCCCCAGTAGCCTCGGCCTATTGCAGCATATCTAAGGGAGAGTTCAGGGTCGCCTGATCACCTTAACTATAAGCATTCACAGCCATGCTAATTACAAATGGCCATGCTCCGCTGTTAGCATCAGTTAGTGTATCTTTATTAAATAAAGATGTGACTGTATGTTTAAAAAGTGTCAGAGAGACAAACCCAACTAGTCGTCATGAAACTGATCTTTGTTTTGTCCATCTAGGTGGAACTTTCTCCTGCTCCTGTCAGTATGCTCAGCAGCACTCTCTGGAGAAGATTACGCAGCTCAAGGTAAGCAACAGAACACTTATGCATGACTAAAAGTCAGCATTTTTTTTTTTTTTATATGAAAGCATTTTATTAGATGCCCCCCCCCCCCCCCCCCCCCCCCCCCCCCCTTGTCACTAGGACATGTGACTCACTGACATTTGTCATATAGACTGTATAAAAGCTCCTGTCTGTACCCCACTCAAATCAATAACAGAAAAGTGATGCTATGTAACACTTGCAGGGGCCCTATTGAAGCCGATCAGGTGTGAGCCAGGTTATTCACATTAAGTGAGTGGGGTGTCTGCTATTTATTGCATTCATGGCTTGTCAGTGACTCTGTTTTAACATTAGCCTCCTGTTACCTGACATAAAAACCTCCTGACTGAGATTTCAAATAAATTCCATGTTATATGGTGTGGAGATTTTAATTCTTGGGAGAACACTGACATCATATTGGTACTTGGTGATGGCAGGTAGCCGGGTATATTTGGTCCTAAAACTAAAATGTTAAATCAAGACAGCATGCTACATATTGCATTGTGAGTTTAAAGTCATTAAGTACAAAACAAAACACAACAACTCAAATATAAACTTTTATTTCAATGTAGGCTAGACACAGAATCAGCAGTGATTAGCACTCGCTAAGCAATTGACATTGCTGGATCCCCCCATTCAGTGCAGCAGCCCCAGTTCCTGATCGCAACTAGCTGGATAAAGAGTTGTTGAATCTTTTTATGGCTTGCACAATAATAGTCAAAGAAGAAGTCCAGCAGCAGCTGCAGAAATGGGACCAAAATGCTAAAGAACAGAGGCAAGACAGAATGACAGAAACAGGAAATAAATACAGAATATATAAACTGACACACAGTTGTTAAGAAAAAAGATTTTTCTTCCTATAGCCTTGAGGCGACAGTTGTGATGAATTGGTGCTATATAAATAAAATCAATTTGAATTGAACTGTTACTCAGAAAAATGTAAGTATCGTCAATAAATGAGCCATATACAAACCGATATATGAGAACCGATATACACATATGCAAACTTTGGCGTCATTCTTCTCCTATTAACATATTTTTAAATGAAAAGAAACACGGTTACTATCAGAACACATAGACTAGGATTACATGCGTTTTTAAGTAGCGTATCTTTACATTTACACTGTAAGCATATCTTTCCTGGAAAAGTTAGAAGCTAAGATGAAATAAAACCACTGGAAGTGGCTTAAATGCACATCAAACTACTCATTCTTGTAATGCTTCCAGTAATTACATCAGCTGATGCCACAAACTCTTTAGGGATCCTAAAGAACTCGTTAACTGGGATCCTTCAGAACGGTTCCTACAGAACTCCTCTAATGTTTACGATGCCTTGTTCATAATACAGCTCAACCACATCACACCCTATTTCTGCTTTTATCTTGGAGCACATACAGTACATATAGGAACAGCAAGTGCACACAGGAATTCCTCTTTAGCTGCTCTTCTGATCACTTTTAACCTTCTTCCTTAACATGCCCGCTCTTGCTCTCAGGGCCATGGCATGCATTTAAAAGCGGCATAAATAACCGTTGTACCTTTGTTTCCTCCCTCTCTGTTTTTTCCCCTCCTGCTACATTTCTGACTCAGTGCTCGCATCTCTATGGTCCATCAATGAAAATACTAAATACACCCATAATGTAAAGTACATGGCAGAAATGCACATACAATGGGAAGAGGAAATCTTAGCTTGGCATGTTTTGGCAGCTGTGCCTCACCTGGTCAGGTGTTGGGGGTGAAGTGATATTCATCTTTATTTTTAAACAGAGCAACAAGGATGAGAAGAATTGGAGGTGAGAAGAGCTGAAGTTAGAAGGTGATCATAGATAGAGTTGTTATTTTTGCTGGGCTCTGCTCTATCAGTGGATCTACATTGATTTGGGATCTTTTAACTATAATCTCATCTCTCACCCTGAGTCTGACTTTCTTGAAAGAGTAAAGTCTTGTTGAATTAGGCACTGAAGCAATAATATAAAAATATGTCATATCATTGGTCCAGAAGTCTTGCGTTTTGTTCAGATGAAACTTTGGTTTTTAACGGGAAGACATTTTCTCCTTGAAACCATTCCAAGCGAGCCATATTTCTTCAGTCTTTTTCTAATTGTATTGTCATAAACTGTAAAATTTAACACACTAACCGAGGTCTATATAGTTTCTCTGTGCATTGCACAGACTGACCTCCAGGAGTATTTATCCACTCCTGGGAAGATGGATTCCACACATTTGTTTGAAAATTACCTCAAGACCCTTCCCAGAATGATGCGCAGCAACAATTACTGACATATATTTTTAAAATGTTTGGCTATTTGCCTCTATTGGATAATAAATACAGATGAACTCAGGAAGAGAGAGAGAGGGGAAGACATGCGGCAAAGGGCCACGGTCCGACTCAAACCTGCTGCTTTCTGGCCATGCAGCATGTGGATGCTCACGCTCTTAGCTAAACTGGTGCACTGACTATTGCTCATTTAAGATAATTTCTGATGTCGTTCCTCCTTGGCAATGTGTTAACACACCTGAATGCTAAAGACCTACAAAGTGCCAAAACATCTGCTTTTCACAGAGGTACTCACACTTGTTGCTGTTCAGATCATCAATTGCATCTGATTAGCTGCTATTAACCCTCTCAGTTCCTATGGAAGCAGTGTACTTACTTCAGCATGCTGGCTTAGTTTTTGTTACATGAATAATAACGTGGTGTAATATATCATGTTTTATTGCTTTTCCAATACCTGCTAAGAACTATCAAATTTTTATTATATCTTAAACCTTAGTGTTGAAAGAGGGTGCACTTTTTTTTAACCTGACTACAACATTATGGGCAAAGTTCAAACATTAAAAAGATCATTATTTCCCTGCATCTACATATTCACACCTCTAGAGGTCAAATGCTCAGTTTAGGATTTTCGTATTTTTCTAACTCTTCTAACTCTTCACCAAAGTCTTTTCGATAGCAAGCGTATAGAGCATGGAGTTATTAAGGGTATACAGAATGTTCTGAAGGATGCACTTTATGTCTGTGTCTCCAGGCGTGTACTGATCCCACTTTTTCTCTCAGGAAATTGATTCTGATGCCTTTTCTATATGCCGAGTAGCAACAAGCACAGACCCCACTCTTCAGTTCTCTTTTTCAGACTAAAAAAAGACAATACTATAATATGTGGACACTGGTTTAGTTTGTTTTTTGTTTCCACTCACAGTAATTCTACATTAACTGGCCCGTCTATCAAGCTGGTATTCCCAAATACGGTGGAGTCGTTTCTTCAGTGGAACGTAGTTTGTCAAACTGTTGCTGAGATCTAAACACTGAACAAACGCTTCTGTGTGACTGCTGTCTTCGTCTGCCAGTGCACTAACAGATACCTCCATGCTTTCTCTTGCATGTACACAAATAAGTGAGGCCATCATTTGCAATTCAGTTGATATTTAAAGTTGAATTATGTGTGCAGCATCCTTTAATCACAATCATGTACTGACATGTATCATCGCCAGTTTGCTGTGTTTTTTGAATGCAAAGCTCGACAGAATGTGCTCTGTATGCAAGTTCAAAAAGGAGGAGGAGTTTCCTGTATTCTGCTTACATGCTTATCTTGCCCCTGCTTCTCATCTGGGCTACAGCTGCATTTCTGTTGCTTGAAAAACATGGATTGGATCATTGGCATCATGCTGACATTGTTACATGGCCCTAATGGCTCACTAACTTTTCTTAGTCATTTAACTTCAAAAAGAAAATAACTCTTGTCCGGTCCCAGTTTGGGTTCAGTACAGGCAGTATCTCTAGTTAGGGCTGGATCAAATGACCCCAAAAGCATCTGTTAGTTCCGCTGCTGCAGGCTCTGGATGCTGGGACACTTCCAATGATGTGATAAGCACTTCTTCTCCAGTCCCTTCTTTTCACTCCTGATGTCACTCCTTGTGTTTTAGCCTGATTATTTGGTCAAAAAAAATAACAGTTTTGTAATTATTTCATATTTAATGCCATCGAATTAAAATCTTTTGTCCATGAGCAACATGTTTAGGCATCTGTAGAAGATTTTCATCATTTCATTTTTATTTGTGAATCTGTAAATGCGAATGCAAATATTTTTCTCAGTATTATTAAAAGAGAGAACTATCAAGGTTTGCATTCTTAAATAGTTTTGAAAGGAATAATATATAAAAAAGAGGCTGGCTGATATAGGACTTAAAACTGATACCGATATTTGATGATATAATAATAGATTTTTCGATATACTGGCCAATAGCATTTTTTCCCTTTTTGTACTGACACACAAAGCATAAAAAGGTTTTATTAACATTTGTTAAGTTAACTTTTATTCGTGCACTCTCTGCCTAACTCTGCTCAGATCAGCTACCAACAGGGACGTTGCAGAGTGCCCTCTGGTGGTCAGATTACACTAAATTAGCACTGATAACGTGGTTAAAGACTCATCATCCTGTTTTTTCTTTACTTTTAGCCCGCCATCCAATTTAAGGGTTATGCCACAGCTGCCCTATATTAAAAGTTTTGGTAATTCCTTTATGTTTTTTATGTAATGGTTTGTCTACTGCAAGTTTGAAAATGTGTTTTTAATGCTAAAATATAATTGTTGTTATCCATGAACTTCCAAATTTGCAGTTTTACAAAAAACAGAAAAAAGTACTAAAGCAAAGTGTTACCAAATCATCAGGATGCGAAGTGAAAGTTATTAAGTTGTATTCCAGAACAGAAAAATTAACTTTAGCGGTTGAATGTTATGCTCAATTAAGTCCAGACTGCTGGCTAAAATTTGAGTATAAAAATGTGAATTCAGTTTTTTATTAGCGTCACATGACACATTTTTTTTAAGCTCTGTAAATGCCGATGCCAATAGATCAGCAAAAGTCCTACCGATAAAATAGTTCGATGCAAGTAAAAATGCAGGCTTTTAGTACCTGCTGAATAAGTTAACTCCCCACTCTTCTTGTATCAGAGATATATTCTCAGCAGGTTTCAGTTTTAATTCTTGAAATAAACAAGGTTTTTATTAGGAATTTAAGTTGAAATGTCAATGTAACCTGGTGTTGGACCGCCAGCTTTGACTGAACTGCAATTGAATGTATTAAAACTGTTTTGAAACATTTTTGCGATTTGTACATTTTCATAAAATTGTGCAATTCATTCTCAGCATATTAATCTTATAAATATTTCTGTCTCTGTCCTTTAGGAGTGGATATACTTTATCGATTGGGGCTTACAACTCAAAGCCACACAGACGATACCTACGAAAGGACAAGCTCACAGCCTCCCACTTATGCAAATGTTCCCTCACCTTTCGATGGCCCCTTTTCTGGATATGGGGTGTTGCTCGACTCAAACTCCCTCTATGAGGCGCCAGTGCCCAATCTATTCCCTTCAGAATTTGGCGAAGAGTTCTCCGTTATAGTTAGCCTAAGCTCCTGGCGAGCAAACAATGCATTTCTTTTTAGTATCAAGGACGGGAGGGACCGGTTGCGTTTTGGCATTCAGTTGCTGCCACGCAGAGTGGTGGTTTATACTGCAGAGAAAGCCTCCATCTACTTCAACTACAACTGGCAGGATGGGCGGCTGCACCCTTTTGCTGTTGGGGTTCGTGCACGTTCAGTGTCCTTCTATGCGAATTGTGGAGGGGTGCAACAGTGGGAGCAAACCCTGGGGAGATCTCAAACACTGGGGGAATCTGGGGGTGTCTTCACTCTGGGAAGGATGAACTCCAAGGCGGCACCATTTAGTGGTCAAGTCTGCCAACTGGATATCTATCCCTCAGCCCAAGCTGCCGCGCACTACTGCAAATATCTTAAAAAACAGTGCCGGCTGGCCGACACTTACCGATTACATTTCCCACATTCTGATTCGGATATTGTGGTGAATGACCCCCCTTCTAGCCATTTGACAAAGTCTCTTCTTGGAGTAGCAGCTACTCAAAATACACCCATCGGATCTACAGCAGCCATTAAACTATCCCCAGATCGTTTGGTCACGCAACATTCAACTCTGAGCCCACCAATACGACCTCATCTGGGGGACCAAGAAAACATTTCCACATTGAAACCATTATCCCACTCTGCCACATCATCACTCCAGCTTTATAGCCCCACCGTAACTACGCCAAGTTGTCAAGCAGCTCTGGGTTTTGCCTATAGCACAACAACCACCACTACCAAAAATGTGTTGGCTAAAGACACTACGCCCCAGGAGGACACTGCACACTCTGAAAACAGCACAGAAGAAGAGAGAAATTCCAGAAAACAGCCAAGTCCGGATGCCACTACAGGTGTTGTTTCCCTGGTCAGACAGAGCCAACTAAAGGAAGAACTCAGGAACAACTCCATCACAAGCTCTAGGGACTCTGGCTCCACAAGCCAAAATTTCCCAGAGACTCATCTGAGAGCCAATAGCACTACTTTGTACAGGGAGAATCAGGTGGACACCTCAGAGCAGCATGATTTGGATGGCAGCTATGATGACGTAGACATGGGAGAGTATGATTATGGATACAAGGAGCCAGAGTTCTTCTATGACTACCAAGATGGTTTACATGGCCCCAAAGGAGAGCCTGGTCCTCCGGTAAGTGACTGAATTTGTGAATCACAAGCAGAGAATTAGAGCTTATAGAGAGCACTGATGTGCAAACCAGTGCACTGCTATGTATATTTTAGAGTCAAATTCTGAGTGAGCCACAATGTGGCTTGATTACACTCAGGAGACATGCAAAATGTTTTGGCAGTGAAATGTAGTGATTTAAAGGTGATGGCATGTCCAAGCAGTGTGCTTTTTTCCCTGTATCTACAAGTTGTTAAGTACTGCTAGGTATTTTTGCTCTTATGTCAGAGGATAAATCTTTGGAGGACTGGAGCTATACCCCTGGATTTAAAAACAAAAGAAGAAGAAAAAAAAAGCACTTGATCCAGGCCATGATGTAAGCTAGTGGCTCTGGACACACTTGTAGTTCATGAGTGTGGCTTATGTTTCCATGTGTGAGATGTGTTAGGCATTCTTGGTGCTCGGTATAAACATGTGAGTGTATAATGATGCAGAATGCCTGGATTCATCTTTCCGTACTTACAGCGCCTGCAGACCTGTAGGGAGAGACACATCTTATCCAGCATCGTTGTTTCAATTTATCTACATGTCCCAGAGCCTAATTGAGCTATACTGCGGTATTTTGTCAAAATCACACTCCCATGCTGCTATACTTCTTTCTCAATAATGTTTGGAGGGAAACACATTTTGTCCATATCATCTTCGCGCTCTCCTACCCTTGTTTCCTTTCAGGAGACCAAACATTAACCAAATGTTATGACTCTCGTACCCAAGGGAGAATCTTCTAACATGGTTAACATTGTCTCATGACTTGAGATGTGCTTCCAGTGTCCTGTCATGGACAGGCTCTTTTCTTGGAGAGAAACTAAAATTAAAGATGGACTTTAGTTCTATGGGAAAATCATTTTTCGAGGCATAATCGAGCATTGTGAACATGACACAGTTTAAGCCACAGGGCTTTTTCCAGCGGATCGTATTTTGGCAAAAATGTTTAATTAGCCACAATGTTTGTCCTTCGGTGCTGTTATCTTTGACAGTTTGTGTGTCTTGGCTACTCTGACCGCTTAGATGCAGGCATGTTTTGAATGCTGGGTCAGCTGAAGGTCAGTGGCTAGCTCTTTGTTTGAACTTGAAGACAAGCTGGCCTGTTTCCTCAAGGGAAGTATTTCACAGTTTTTCAGCCACATAACTGGACGAGTACAGGTGGCCTCCTGCACTCCCTTTAATTTGTGCTTTAGCATTTTTGCACTTTTTTTCATTAAGAAAATTCAAAACAAGCAAAGAAGCAGCAGAAGAAAGCGTGTCTTACTTTCCCCTTTGTCTATAATATGATGTATATGATTTCTTTTACTCACAGTGACAAAAAAAAACCCAATTTAAAATGACTCACTGCTTCAATATTGGCCCAATTTAATGACACAACATTATGAGTAGGTTGACCCCACTGCAAAAGTCATGCCCAAGCTCTGAGGAGTGATGGGAGATTATCATTTTTAACGTTCTCTGAAGTTTCAGAAGGAAACCAAGTTTTTCACTGACAATAAAAGCACTTTGAGAATATTAGGAGTTTGCTGTTAGAGGTATTTGAAAATGAGACTGTGATTGCCAGTCCTCTTCGAGACAGTGAGCTAATATAGTAACATGGAACTCCACAGCATGTGTCGGAAGTTAATGTTGTCTTGACTACTATACTCGGACTTTCATCAGCTTTACACTTCACTTCTCTGTAGAGGTTGGGTGTCATGAGCACGTAACAAAGGCCCCTGCTTTCTGCAACACGTATGGATGTGGGTAGTTGCGCATGGAGTAGGCTATGGATTGCATTGTTTTTGTAGCTCGTTCTGAATTAGGATGTAGCTTTGTTCAGTTAAGTGGGCCACGGGGTTGGCTGGACTTTGGCTGAGCTAAATCACTGTCAGTTTTGCTACTCCTTTGCCTATGACCTTAAGATGATGTTGCATGACATAAACCTTTTTATTCTAGTATTCCCAGAATATTTTACTTCCATACGAACGTCTTTGGTCCGGGCTTTGCTAAAAAACAAAAAATCAACAAAAAACCTTTACTGTATTCTTCGGACTATAGGGCGCACTTAAAATCCTTTAATTTTCTCAAAAATCGACAGCGTGCCTTATAATCCGGTACACCTTATGTATGAATTCTGGTTATGCTTACTGACCCCAAACCAGTCTTATGTGGTACATGGCGCTCAAAAATCTATCAAAAAATGTTTTAGTATGACTTTGGTAAGCTATGAAGCTTGATGGATTGTTGGAGCATTACGGCTACCATAGTCAGGAGCCTCGTGGAGTAACCTGGGTCAAACTCAGGTCCCAAAGTCAAATGAACACTGCGGCATCACTGAGAGTTAAAAACTGTCTAAATTCTGTCATGAAATGAAAACAGAATTTATTAAACTTAACAGAGTTAGAAGTTAGCAGGAAGTTAGCTCCTAGTTTCCACCTAAACATGATATAGCATGTTCTGACTGAGAGATTTGTGAAAAATATTTAACGTACAGCTCTGCTGTCACTTCAGACATAAATGAAGACAGAAAACGAAACAACAGTGACGTTTGTAGGGTTACTGAAGTTGGACTAGCTGGTATATAATGATGAGCTACGCGATCGCTAGTGACACAGCTATGTTGGCATAACATAAACACAGTGAAGCTGGAGGATGAACGCTAACTTTTTTCCACTCGATAAAAATTAACATGAAGGTTCCCAATGGTTAGAGACAAATGCAATCGCATGGCAGGATGCTGTAAACGGACCAAACTTCAGTCGGGAGAACAACTAGGATAATCCATCCACAATACAAGGTTAGTCATTAATATACTGCAACAACTTGGGAACAGAGCAGCTGCCAGAGAATTCAACATTAATGAAACAATGGTGCGGATGTGGAGGAAGCAAGAAGAATGAGTTGAGTAAAATTTGACTTATCTGACTGTTTTGTTTTGCGTAATGCGCCTTATAATCCAGTGCGCCTACAGTATATGTTTAAAAGGCAACGTGCTTTTATAATTTCTTTCTGCCCACATCTCTGGTTTGCTAACTTGGCCCCACATGCTGATCATTACCGGCTGACCTTTCTAGAAAAACAGCACTCAACAGCACCATCTGGTGGTCTGATAAAATGTACACTTTATATTTGTTGCGTGTGTAAGATATTGATATTTGGTGTCTTTATGCTTATACGGTATTGCAATGTAAAACACTGAAATGCTGTTGTACTGTTCTGCTTTCATGTGTTTGATTGGCCTGAACAGGTCACTGGTTGTGTCCAATGTCTCTTTATACATTTTTTTTTTTTTTTGCTTTTAGCTATTCCATGTGTTAATATTGAAATATATGAAAGTTGAAATCAAAGCTGATGCTTGGTTTTTGTATTTATCAGGTCCAGCTTATCCCAAATAGCTCTTAGAAATTAAAAAAAAAAACAATCCCAAAACAAGAACTCGAGTCTCGGGAATAAAGGAATCTCACCAAATCTTCATTTATTTTATTTATTAATTTATTATAACTTTATTTATTCAGGAAAAATGACTCTTATAAAAGAAAATCCGATTCTCAAAGAGTGTCCTGGCCAACAGCAGTATAAACAAAAGACTTGCATAAACTATAACAAACACATAAAAAATTGTTTTCACTGAAATACAGCCAATTAAAAAAATAAAATACAGGACTGGAGTGAAATTCACTCATTTATTTCCTCCTTCCCCTTTGAAAGTAAGTTGCTGTGTGTAAACAACGTACATTGGTTTGTGTGAATCAACTCAACTTTATCGCAGTGCAGCAGTTAAAAAGAGTTCTTCAAAAGAAGATTCATTTTGCCCTTCAACTTTCAAGAAAATTGACCTTTTCACTGGACACTGTTGAATATTTGACCCCTATCTTGGCAGCACAGATGAAGCCTTTGAATACGGTCATTTTAGTCGATCAGTGCCTCCGTTTCTTTAGGCCCTGTTGTTGTGGTGAAGGCGGTGGTGTGCTCACACTTTCCATGTCTCTGTATGTGGGAGTCTGGAGGAACAAACAGCTGTTTCTTTATTTATGTATCCCTCTCTGCCCATCTACTTCTCTGACAAGAGATGCTCCAGAGTGCCCTAAAAACACTGAACAGTAAACAGCCTTATCATCTAGTTTTGGGAATATTAACATTGTTTTGGGGGAGAGAAGGAAATGGTGTACAAGTATTTCTTACATGTGACTCTGACCTTTTCCCAAAACATTTTAAATCTTTCTACACAGCTAAACAGAGTGAATTTAGTGCATATGTCTGGCACACAGCCCTGTTAAAAACTAAGTACACCCTATTCCTTCCATAGATGGAAGGTAGCAGCTAGGTGCTAATAATGAAATGTGCTCGATTGATCGATTATCAGCAAGTGTGCGCATCTTTAGCAGAAAAGCAGAGGTTTTGGCAGTCTGCTGGTCTAGAGCTTTCAAGACTACACAAGACCGCAATTTCCCCCATGTTCCAGCAAATTCACCTCATGGCCAGACCTTGCAATGCTCAGAGAAACTGCAAAAAACCCAAGAGCTACATCTCAGACACCAGAGGTGCCAGTTAGCATGTTAAATCTCATGGTTATAGTATATATCGAAAAGGACTGAACAAGTACAGCTTGTTTAAGACAAAGTCTCTTATTTCTAAAACGAACATGGCAGCACAGCTGGGGTTCTCAAAGGTGTGTTTGAATAAACCAGAAGAATCCTGGAACAAAGTCCTTTGGACAGTCTTTGGACTGTCAGCACGGTGGAGGAGACGGTGAATGCTGGGGACCTTGCAGTCAATGATTTGACCTTGAAGGCCTCTGTATGCCAAAGTATTCTAGTCAACTGTCAACTCTGTTTGACAGCTAAAGCCTGAGACTGGGTCATAACAGGACAATGATGCCAAGCACAGCAGCAAGTCTACAACATAAAGTGAAAAAAAGAATGAAGGTGATTCAATGATCCAGTCAAAGCCCAGACCTCAGCCTAAGTTGGATTTTCTGGTTTCTACTTAAATTTTCTAAAACTCCTTTCCACACATTTGGCTTATAATGTGAAGCATTTGATAAACAGGATGTAAGAGAATTTTGAAAGAGCACATTTTTTAAATAAATGAACAAACAAATAAATAAATAAAAGAAAAAGCTGGCTCTACATTTGGACTGTATGAGCTCACTAAGTTTCTAACAAAACAAAACAAAACCTTGAATGATAAAATATCATATCCTTAATTACATTTGTTACTTAAAGTAGAACTGAATGCACATGCTTATGTTTCCTATTAACTGCTTTAACTTCTTGATTTCTAAGCACAGGCAGGATTTGTTGTTCTGCTTCCATTTTGGCCAATTCAATGCTGTTTAGCCCTGTATACTCTATGCATATACTGGATGGTGATTAGGAATAGTCTAGTCGGAGAACACCGGTGTCTGTCTAATAATGAGAATGTAACTTGCTTTACTTGATCAGGACTTTCTTGATTGGGCTTTTAGATGCAAACATTTGACTCTTTTCTTTAAACTTTGCAGCTTCTACACAAATATGCCTAAACAGTGAACTACATGCTATTGCTTGCCATTAATGCACTGTCTTCCCCCCTCTTCCCTGTCTCTATCTATGTCTCCTTCCTTTCCACATTTCTGGTTTCTTTCTGGTTTAGGGTCCTCCTGGTCCCCCTGGTTTACCTGGTCCTCCAGGAAAAAGAGGCTCTCGGGTGAGTAATCTCTGCAAAATCACTCCTCTTGTGCTTTTCCGCTAGTCACCACCACATCTGCGACCGTCGGGAAAGCAGTGCTGACAGACAGTATTGTGGTTTGTGTGATTAAATCCACTCTGATCTCAAGACTACTTTGTATACATCTGCTAAGGCTGATGATGCAACGCCGCAATCACGCCACAGGCCCTGGAGGCATCTTTTAAACAGAACAAGGCGTGTTTTATTTTTAGTGTCGGACGGAAGGTATAAATAAGTCATAAATAAGAATAACTTCAGTCCCGTCTTTGCTCGACCATGCGGAGACGCATCATCATGGCTAATTTAACTGATGGAATGGAAATACCAGCTGCACTTAAAGAAAACATTTAGCATAATTAAGTTGATTACTTGTAGATTTCAGCACCTGCTTCTTAACCACATCAAGCAATGACTCCCGAGTGTCAGCGCCAATGCATTGATTATTAATGGGGTAAAACCATGTTAGTTTATTTAGGCGAGTGGCCCTCTGTGGATATACTTATGTGCCTATGTGTACATGATTTCCTCTCTAAGATTAGCCACAGTTTTTCAGATGTGACAAAAAGGCAACATGCAACACTCACATACAGGAGTTTATAGTTCCCCAAGATGTTGAAGCATTAGGTCAGATGGCATGATGTTAGTTGCAGCAAAAGATGAGCAAGGTTCACAACTATGTCATAGGACTTGGTGCTGTTTTGCCTGAGCCTCAGTTTTGGCATTGCTGTTACGCCAGATGACTGATTCCACTTGAAGGGAAGGTTTTAACTTAAGTCTGCATTTTAACAGCATGAAAAGCATCCTTAAAGAAAGACAGACAGGCTTGTAGACCCTAAGAGGTGGCATTCAGTTAAACATGTCTCCTATTACAGGATTGTAAAACACATGGCTGGTACAGAGCATACTTATCACCCTGTAGGCTAAGTCCGAAAGTCCAAACAGGACGAGGCTTTGGACCATTATGTGTTGGAAAGCTGAGGGCAGCGCACTCTAACTGTGTCTCTGCTGTTTCTGCACAGGATAATGGACTTTGTGGTCCAGAACCGTCCCTCGTCAGATGAACTCCTTGACATGACAACATGGGATAATGAATTACAGACATTGCTGATGTTGTTGTCAGTGCTGTCAACTAGTGTGAACTATCATGCCTGCAAGTGCAAGAGGCAGCTCTGGTGTATATGAGTGCTAATGTCATATTAGCGCTCAGATGTGTTTGTGCAGAAAGATGATATTGTATCCTATAACAAAGCTGTGCTGGGGGGAAGAGGCGCTGATTATCATAGCAGCTTTTGTCTTGCTGAGTTGCGTTTCTTTAAGGTGGACCTTAGTTGACAGTATGCACTTTCATTCAGAAGACATTAGGCATGGGGCGATCGTGGCTCAAGAGTTAGGAGTTCGCCTTGTAATCGGAAGGTTGCCGGTTCGAGCCCCGGCTCGGACAGTCTCGGTCGTTGTGTCCTTGGGCAAGACACTTCACCTGTTGCCTACTGGTGGTGGTCAGAGGGCCCGGTGGCGCCAGTGTCCGGCAGCCTCGCCTCTGTCAGTGCGCCCCAGGGTGGCTGTGGTTATTGTTACTTGTTTTTAATATAGTCTAAAAGGGCCATCTCTGAGTAGAGTCTGAGCCAAGAGTACTGACAGGAAACTGCATGCTTTTGCAGAGCACAGGAGCTGCAGGCAGAAAGTGAAACTAAGTAGAGTGTTTGATCGAAACTTAAAGTGTGCGTGACGTGTAGAGGAAGTATATAAATAATCAGACTGGCGGCTCCTTTTTCAGACTGAAGTTGATGTTGTCTCTCTGCTCAGTCTCCATATTCCGGAATATGTAAAATTAAAGATCATTTTTTGAGTTAGACCACTTTGAGCCGTGTCTTTCTTTGCCGTTAAACAGTACAAAGAACTGGATTTAATAGTAGCTTTAAGCACATGTGGTTGCATAACTGTTTGCTTCCATGATATACTGATTTGCACTGAGGGCGAATGTGATAGAATAGATTTATTTGTTCATTTTAAATCTAACGGTGTGTGCACTTCTGAAGAAACTGCAATATCTTTGTGCAACTTTCTTGTTTCATCACTTTTATTTTACATTGCTGTGGAACATGTAACTATTCTGAACTCATCTCAAATTGAGCTGTTGACAGCAATGCACAGCAATTTCACGTTTCTCTCCTGTGTCTGTTCCAGGGTCCCCCTGGTCCACATGGAAAACCAGGACAGCCTGGACCACCTGGACCCAAGGTGAGCAGTATTCTCCAATAGGAGAAGGAGTGGGATGTATAAACAGCACTCTGTAAGAGTACCACACAGAGTTCTGGCTAGTACACTCTCTATGGGTGTGGAGAACGTCTCCTCACAGCCACAAGGGGCACCACTGAACCCAACACACAGGCCAGGGATGTTGTTCAGTTATACTCTGCTTTCACACGCTTTCATTAAAAAGATCTAGCCATATGCTTTTAGTCACCTTGTTTTGTAAAGAAGTGGAAAACCCATGGCTAAGTGCTGGTTTGTTTGAAAAGGACTCGTCACATTAGTGGGTTTTGATAACCATGTCGTCACTGCTCTCGTAGTTGGGGTGCTCAATCCATTGGCTGTGGCTGTGGATAAGGAAATAATGTGTGGTGTAAATTAATCGGAAGCTTAGTGATCGGATTTTGCTGTTTTAGCCGACTTTTCAAAATGTACTTTAGGAAACTACTGAAACGAGGAATTGGCTTTAATGCACCATCAGTGCATGTGGGTTATTGTATAAAATACGTTGAGAAGACAGTTGTACCAAAAAACTGTATAAATACACTCAACCTGCCATTTTTTATTTTTATTTTTTTTAAATTCTTATTGGCAGTAGATCTAATCATGCTATTCATCAGTGTGGCGTCCTGATTTCATGCTGTCTTCTCCTGACAAGGCCACACACAGCGTTTCTTGACATAATGGCTAGTTCAGTTAGAGGCATGTCAAGAGTTTGTTTTTAAAGGATAGTTGTACACAGTTGTTAGAGTCTGCGCTTTGCGTCCTTGAACATTAAATCAATCAAGCACATCAGCAGTGATGTCACTAAGTGGCTTAGTTATCTGAGAAATCCTGCAAACTCATGGAAATTTACTCTTCTGTAGTTAAAGTTTTTACTATATAGCAAATGGCATCAATTATAGCGACTGACATGCTGTTCCCTGAAGAGAAGAGAGTGTGTCCAAGAGGAATTAAACACAGCCAGATGTAGGCAAGCATGATAATAGCAGGCCTGTATATTGACACCGTGCACCAGGAGGAGACAAAGGCGGTTGTTTGTTTAAATGATACCCTTAGCTTAGATCGTTATTACCTTGGGTTTAACCACAGGGCATAATTGTGCCAGTCCTGGCTCATTAACCATAGCACTGATTTCATATAAAAAGGGGGAAGAAATCCAACAGAAAGCGTCACTGCTAAGCTTTTTCCCCAGCTTAGGACCAGAAACATCGGTAAGGCTGAGCGAGAATGTGGGCAGCGCCATGCACATGTTTGTGGTGGCTGTATTCCTTACTGTCTACCCACAGAGTGGCTGCCAAGACCAAGCAATCAATCAACAAACACTCCCGCTACAGGAGTCAAGCGAAGCACGAGTGGTTGTCCTACCCATCCCTCTTCATTGCTGATTGCCAAACTTTCCGACAAGCGAATGCCTCTTCACTTTGTTAGTACACGGAGAGAAGAATTCTATTTATGAGACTACCAAATGTTGTTTTTCTTCCTTGATTGTTGAAACAGCACAGAGAGGTGGATTTATTCTGTATCACCTCTGACCTTGCTGAGACGCTGAGATTTGGCTAAATTCCACTGATCAGCTATTATGCAACAGCAGGCCACCTGCCGGCTTTCTGTTCTATCAGCGTTTACTCCCACACTCATGTGGAAAAATAAAAGAGTATCTAATACCATAGTGACCGGTCAGTGAGTCATTCTCAGCCCTGAAACCCTTTGCGGAGGCAGGGAAGCGACTGAGAACCTCTTTGTCTCAGTTTTGGAAAACATCTCTTGTTGAAATGTGTTTTGTTTCTAGGACACTGGGAATATGGTTACTGACTCTGAGCCAATCTTACATTTTTGAAGCCTAATCTGAAATGTTATAAAGATAAGCCCTTAACCTGAAAGAGCCTGTCAGGCTGTCGACTTTATGCTCAGCCGACTGTTTTTTAAACAGGAAGGAACTGGTTTTATGATATGGCAGGATTTCTCTTCTCTCACTCGCTTAGCCTTTGTATGCCTCATTGGGTGTCAGTCAAAACTATGGAAATATGATGCTTAAAAACACAGGCAGGTAATCTTTATTTGCAGTGAGTGTAGACGGATAAGAAAAATGTAAAAAATGGGATTTACCAAAACGCTTAAATCAGGGGTAGGCAACTCCAGGCCTCGAGTGCCGCTGTCCTGCAGGTTTTAGATCGCACCCTGGGTTAACACACCTGAATCAAATGATTAGTTCATTACCAGGCCTCTGGAGAACTTCAGAAATGCTGAGGAGTCATTTAGCCCTTTAAATAAGCTGTGATGGATCATGGACACATCTAAAACCTGCAGGACACCGGCACTCGAGGCCTGGAGTTGCCTACCCCTGGTTTAAATGATCTTCTTTTCCTTCTGAACCAAGTTGTGATGAGTGGCACAACCATCATTTATGTGGCACTCATCAGTCTATTATTAGCAAACAATGAATACCAGTCACATTTAAACAGGTTACTTATGCAAAGAGAAGGCTAAAATAAAGATATCATGCGTACAGAAGGGAATTCACAAACTGATTTAGAAAAGGCAGGTACTTATGCAGTTGTGGTAAAAAGTTTACATAAAACGATCGTGGGAATGAATGTTGTGGTGATTTGGGGCTTTTAGTGTTTGTTTGTTATTTTTTTTAACCGTTCTTTGTCCAGGGTGGAATGACTACAAAATCTTGAAAGTCTGGAAAAAGAAATTGCTGCTAAAGTTTGAATTTATTTTGGATTTCCTGTAAAAAGTATTTAGAGGCACCCCCATTATTATTGGATTAAATGTGCCTTAGCAAGTTGCAGATCAACCAGATGCTTTTTGTAGCCATTAAGAAGCTCGTGGCATAATCCTGGCTGGATATTTGACCATGTTTCTTGGCTCGGTAGAGTTTGTTTACAGTAGTTGGTTTTGTGGCACAGACTTGCTTTTAAGCACAGTCTACAAATGTTTAATAAGGCTGAGACCAGGGCTGTAGGAAGGCCGTTCAACTGTGGACAAATCGCTCAAAGTTTGTGTCATTTGACCCTAAAACATTTCTCTGGAAGATATCTAGCTTCTCCATGTGGGCAGCAGCAAGTTTCAGTCACGCTTGAAGATGTCAGTCGCCTTTCAGTCTATTGTGATGTAAATCTCACTTCACTGTGGACAGTGACACTGGTGTTCCAAGAGTTTCCAGTTCATGGCAGGGCTTGAGCTACCCTGGGAAGTTTTACTTGTGTACAATTGTTTGATCTTAAAATCTGCAGTTTTATAGAGATATCGCCAATTAGTTTCTGGAATGGCCTTCCTGACACCGATTTCTGGTTGTTTATGTTTGTAGGTTTCCAGTCATTGGAATAATCACACAATCTAATCAAACAGGTTCAATTCAGTCAGTTTTCTTTACATTTAGTTCCTCCTCTTACTCTCCGGTATAGTTCAGTTGTAGAAACATTCCTCAATGTGATCTATGACATAAAAATAAATAATGCAAAGAATGGAAAATTGTGACGTTAGAATGAAGCAACATTCCCTTTGTATAGTTGAAAGCATTTTGGTGCCTGTCTGTTCACCTCCACATTTCAGTACATTTGTCTCTAAAAAAGAGGGTCTGTCATGCGTGTTCAGCTCATCATGCATGTAAAACACATTTATTAAACTGTCACAAAGTATATTTGACTCACTCGTTTTCTTAGTATCCAAACCCAAATATTTTTCACAGTGTGCAAAATGTTGTGCTGTATTGCTGTTCCCCCTGCTTTGCAGGAACGGCTAACTATTCCTCACCAGGACACTTTAGTGTTGACAACAGCAAGTTGGAATGTCAGATTAAGTATTGGCGCTAAAATTATGTGACAGTCTACTGGCATTGCATCTTTAAGGCTGTCTGCTGTCTGGAGAATATTACTTTTAGTTGAATCACAACAGAAAAGATGTTCTGACCTAAATCTATTTCATACTGGGGAGGAAAGGCATGAGACCTCTGGCTGTTAAAGAGCAATATTGCTGTTCTGGAAATCCCTGCTTTGCTCCAGCTGCTTGTTTGGAGTCAACTGTTTCTTTCACTTTAATAACCAACTAACTAAGTAAAACAGACTAAGAGCTACAGTATGTTTCGTCTTCATTAAACCCATCAAAGACTCACAGGTGATGCTTGTCTATTACACAGATATGTGTGTAAGTTTTTGAAAATTGCCTCTTTACACTGCTACAGCAGATTATAAATAAAACAATCAAGATGTCAAATTACTTATGAACCCCGGCTGAAGGTTAAAGCCTCTGACTGTCATCCTACACCAGATGGCTTTGAATTTGGTATGCTTTGCTTTTTCATACCATACAAAATGCTGCATGCAGACCAATGAAAAAAGGCGGTAATCAGCTCCTTCCTTCCTTCCTTCCTTCCTTCCTTCCTTCCTTCCTTCAGCTGATTTTCAGTTTTTAGGATCTAAAATTACTTCTAAATTTCCCAGAATGTATCTAATGAGTCATTCTTTGTTATAAGTCTTTGCAGATGTCTTTTATGTGAGATGAGCATCAAATTCGGCATCAGACTCACTCCTTTACCCCCAATATTGTTTTTCTGGTTGCCACCACCTAGCCTTTTGCTGACAGCTATCTTAAGGGTTCACATACATTTTTATACACATACAGTGTAAATCAGGTAATCAAGCACTGTAGCCTGCATGTTATGCATGCTTTTTTTCTGCATACTTATTTTTGGACCTCTCAAAATCAGAATCTTTATGTATACTATTTTTGAGGTGTGGCAATATCTGGATGTGCGTGTCAGCAATAGATTATAAATGCACTGAGTGCCTGACATTATGACCTTGTGACCCTGTTTCTGTTCTAGGGTTCAAAGGGAGACCCTGGGCTGTCTCCAGGTCAGGCTCCACCAGGAGAGAAGGTGAGGAATCTGCCACTGGTCTCTGTGTCCGGCTCTCTGTCCCTCTGCTCTTTGCTATGTTTGTCTCATGACCTCACGAGTCGTCACCCCCACCATTTCACTTACTGGCAGCTTTTGGTTTATGATGTGGGATTCTTTTTTTTTTCTTTTCAATGTTGTGGAATGATCCCAAAATGTTGACACAGTTCATACAGTAGAGTGAGTACTAAAGATTATTCAGCAAGCCCGTGACAAGTCACAAAATACTAAACAGTTTTCATTCATGATGATGAAAAACAGATTTTTCATTTAATTTTACGAGGCGTTTTCAGCATAAATTCATTTTCAAATACTGCAACAATGACTTTGAGGGTATGGTTTTCTTTATCCCAATGAATTCATTCTACATTGACTTTAAAGCCTTTTTTATGCATTTCTGAGTCATTTTATTGTCACTGATTTGTCTGACATCATCACGGCTGGCCTTTGCTTAGTCTATCATCTCTTCTGTCTCATTTTCTTCTTCAAACATGATTACAGTAATGATATTCCTGAGAAGCACTGCTACATTTTTTTGAAGTGATTAATATCCAAACATATCCGTCTTCCCTCAAGTTTAAGGAGCTTCGCATAGCAAAGTATCATAGCTCTCTTTAAATCCTCGCTGGGGTAAACAGATTAATGTGAAGTTTCAGTAGGGTTCGTCCAGTATTACTTACAAGTTCATTCGTAGTGCAGTGCTGTTATCCCTCTTGTACCTCCATGAGACTTAAAGATGTGTGCAGCTGCGAGTGTTGTTTCACACTGTTCAAAATTGAGCCAACAAAAGAAAGGAATGCTGGGAGTTATTTAAAACACTGAGGAAACATTTTGGAAATAGCAAGGAAATCTTTTTGTTGCCCAGATGCAAATTTAGGGTTAGCAGAACTGGGGTAGATCCATCTATGGGCATCTTGACAGTTTGGTGAACATGAAAGTGAAGAAATGTTGCAACAGGCTAGTCCATTTTGCAGAAACCTCATTGCATCAATTCATAATGATACTCATTAGTCTGTATGGCCTTGGATGCTGGTATTCATGCTCCTAATGACATGATGGATAGTTTCCTGGGGATCTCCTCCCTGATCTGCATCAGGGCATCACTGAGTTCCCGACAGTCTGAGGTGGAACATGGCGGCTTTGGATGGACTAAAACATAATGTCCCAGAGATGTTGTGTTGGATGTAGGTTAGATGAGGCCAGGAACTGTCTGCATGCTCTCACTAGATGAGACCAGGAGGAAACCATGGGACGTCTCCATGCTAGCACAAGGCTAACACAGAGACACAGACAATCATTCACACTCACATTCACACCTACGGTCAGTGTAGGATTGCCTGTTAACATAACCCATGCATGTCTTTGGACCATGAGAAAAAACTGAAGCACCTGAAGAGAAGAAAACATTCAAATTACGCACAGAAAGGTCACTGCACTACCATGCACTGCGATTATAAAAAATCGGGGTGTTTTAATGAGAAAAAATGCTGGTTAAAATCTGTTAGCCAAGTTAATTTCTCATATGCATGCTCAACTTACCTTTATTTAGTTTTTTTTGGGTTTTTAAAATCAAATTTTATATCTAACTGGTCAATCACTGCCTATTTTGCTTGCTCTGGCCGCCCACATTTCTCATTTTAACCAGAAAAGCTATTTCCTTTTTCTAATATTGCATCACTTTCATGAAATATTCATTGGTGTAATGCTTTTATGAAGCTTTAGTATTGAGTTAAACAATATTTCATTTATGGCATTTAATAATGACTGTGCATGTGTTGTACTGCTTTCTTTTTCCTTTGTTTTATTAGGGTGACAGAGGATCTCCAGGTCGTCCTGGACCCAATGGATTTCCAGGCTTACTGGTAACATTTATTCTATAAAACTGCTTGTGAGATGAGAGCATAAAAGACTTTCAATCTGTGAAAAAGTACATGTTTATGTACTGTATAATGTCATTTTGTTGTTTTATAATTCTTTAAAAAAAAATCACTGGGAGCACAACTTATCTTACTTTTACCATTTACTGTTTCCTTTCAATCCTTTGTATTGAGGTGAATCAGTGTGGCCCATGTCATCGCTGCTTGCCACAGTTCTCCGTCTACAGTCTGTGTTTCTTTATATTTTCATTATAAACTAACAGAAAGAAATATGAGTCCATCTTTTCTTGCTCATTTTCCCCTCCTATATCTTTACTTTACCGTGTGAGGTCGATCCTGTTTCTTCCTCTCTGTCTCAATCAGAGCTTGAAGCTGACTGTTAGGACGTAGTGCTGCTTTGCTCAAAGCTAAACCTGGCTTTTAAGGTTTAAGGTCAGAGGTGATCTGAAAGAGGAAAACGACCTTTCCCTGGACCGTGGGATCAATAGCATAGTCAATATTCCATTCCATTTCAATTCAATTCAGTTGTATTTATATAGCGCCAAATCACAGCAACAGTCGCCTCAATGTGCTTTATATTGTAAGTTAGACCCTACAATAATACATTCAGAGAAAAAACCCAACAATGATATGACCCCCTATGAGCAAGCACTTTGGCGACAGTGGGAAGGAAAAACTCCCTTTTAACAGGAAGAAACCTCCAGCAGAACCAGGCTCAGGGAGGGGCGGAGCCATCTGCTGCGACCGGTTGGGGTGAGAGAAGGAAGACATGATAAAAGACAAGCTGTGGAAGAGAGACAGAGATTAATAACAAGTATGATTCAATACAGAGAGGTCTGTTAACACATGTTGAGTGAGAAAGATGACAGAAAAGAAAATGCTCAGTGCATCATGGGAATCCCCCAGCAGTCTACACCTATTGCAGCATAACTAAGGGAGGATTCAAGGTCACCTGATCCAGCCCTAACTATATACTTTACCAAAAAGGAAAGTTTGAAGCCTAATCTTAAAAGTAGAGATAGTGTCTGTCTGCCGAATCCAAACTGGAAGCTGGATTCTAGGAACAACAAGTAAGCCTGCAGTGCGAGAGCGAAGTGTTCTAATGGGGTGATATGGTACTGCCTTGGGTACCAGACATCCACTGTCATGCCATGCTTTAAAACAGAGAATTTCATAGATGCAGTGACGGGTAAAATGAAAAGCATTGATACATAATTATCAACTGACAGACTTAAATTCTTTTTAGGCTTTATAGTTTTACTCAAAGCCACACATCGCTGCTGTTGTGTTTGAGTTTTTCTTGGCATGACCCCATGAACTCAATAGATTTATTCTGTTATAGTAGGTGGTCCTGCTCCTCACATGGCTGTATCTACAGGTAGCTTCTTGATGAAATTCTGAATCTGGTTTCCACATAGTTGGCCTTAACCTTGAATCCCAAGAGGCCACATCAGTGTTTGCAGTAGCTAAACTTAATACATCCAGCACACCCCCTGCGGCCCATCAGGTATTTTAAGAGGAAATGACTGGCCTACGCTCTTTAGCCCTGCATGGAACTTTTATTGGGCGTGAAGGTCATATGTCACAACCTCGGAAGTACATGACAGAGACATTGATACTGTTCAAGAAGCCCTCTTTCTTCCCCGAAAAAGACACTGACCTGGCCCTGACCTTGTGTTTTGTCGCTGTAAACATCTGTTGTTGATAATCACATCAAAAGCAAAAATAAAGCGCTTAAGAGGAGAATAGCTCTGATTTACTCAACAATAAATCCTGTTTAGCTTACAAAGAAAACGTGCTTACTTAACTAAATGTGGGATTTTGCTGTAGCCCAGGGCTGGCTTTGGACCAGAGTCACTAAACTGTTTCCACTTAAATCACTTTCTGCAGAATGAACATTTTTTTTGTGTTTTAATTGAATCACTTTGTTTTAAAACCACACAGAACTCAGAAATGTGCTGTGGATGTTTTTATAAACTGTCCTGATGTAAAATGGGACACCGACTTGTTAAAACTAGATGGCACAAACTGAAAGAAAACTGTTTAGAGCAAATTTCTCAAACAGAGATGTCACATGTAATAGATTTGTTATATATTGTTTCATCACATGTCCTTTGGCCAGTCCCAAAAAGTGTGCCTGCCCACAGACTTTCCCACAGAAACATGAAGCTCAAACCATTATTTTCACTGATACAAAACTGCATAATTTCTCATGTTTACACAGGACATGCAGGACGTGCATAAGGTTACCGACCCAAGTTGAAAGCATTATCTATGACTTGGGAAATTTTAAAGTAGTAACACAAAAACTGCCCACAGGAAATCCATCCCACTGTTTTTTTCTTTACTTCATTAAAGTGATTAACTACCCTTCTTTTTTCTAGTTTTACTGTTGGCTCTTCTTGTTTAGTGCACTGCTTGGGGTCTGTCCAGTGGGGTGGTTGGTTAAACTCTTTGAACCTGACACATAGATTCATGGTTTCCAAGTAGTTGAATCCTACTGAAGCTGGTAATCCCCTGACTTCATCCGCATGCTTTGTTTCAACACTCAACATGATATTTTGATTAGACTGACTGCTCTCTAATAGTTCACATTCGGCGTACATATTCTTAATTTAGCATTTAGTTTTTATGCCTTTTAATGCTGCTAGCAGGGCAGCTTAATTACTCTTAGTTACCAATTTTTCAGTTGAAATTTACTAAAAGTACTTGTTTCATTTTACTTTTTAAGGGTCCTAAAGGTTATCTGGGTCCACCTGGACCACCAGGAGAACAAGTAAGTAGTTATTTGTGTTCATGGTTTGTGTTACAGCCCAACAAAACTAAAATTGTTAAATTCAAGGTAGCTGGATTCCGGCTAGTACTTTGTCACAAAAATACAAATAGGAACTGGGTTGGTACACACATGCAAATGAACGAATGCAAAGATGAGTGTGTGACAAGCCAGTTATGGTAGTCCTTCAGCTGTCCCTTATAGTAGCTGGTTCTTTTTATGGCTCTTTTTATCCCTCTTAAAACTCTTCACTTTCTCAAACAACGACAATAACAAGAATGAGTCACATAACAGTGAACAATGAGCTGAAGTAAAAGCCAGAGTGAGATAGTGAGGGATGGGGTGTATTGGAGGGGTGCTGAAAGGTGCAGTTAGTAGACGGAGCTGTTGGGAATGAACAGTGCTTGTTTTATTCCTTAGCTGGCACTGCTACTAGAAGTCTGCGTTTCTCCCCTTTCACGTTATCCGTCCGCTAATCTCCCTATTCACCGTTCATTCTCTCTCTCTCCCTTTTCCTCTCTCGTCACTTTAGGGCATACCAGGACTTCCTGGGGAAGCTGGAGCTGCAGGTTACCCTGGCAGGCAGGTGCAGTGAAAAACACACAAAAATTGTTTCTCCATCAATCCTTGCAGATTCCTTTATTGCTCTATCGAGAACTTTACTAAGAGAACACAGCCACAATAATGTACACTAATTTCTGCTGACCTATGCACATCAGATGCTTTGTAGTCAACAAAGTCTCCCTGTTTTTCTTTGTAGGGCTCAGCCGGGCCACAAGGTAGCCCTGGCCCTAAAGGTGTTCGTGTAAGTATAAGGTGTTTTCTGCTATTTTTTTTTCCTTTAGTATTACTACATTGAACTCTTTCATTTCCTGAAAGGATTAGGACCAGAGTTTCAGGCTGGCTCCACAGTGACTGAAATGCCCCAAAATAGGAGAACAGAAGAAAGACAGTAGGTAGAAGAGGAACAGATGAAATCAGAAGGGGCCAAATGAGCTAGCTAGAGAATGGACTTAAGAGGAGCGTTGCGGTCCCAGGAAACAGGATAGCTAGGATCACAGTGTCGGACCGAAGCTGGCAGGGTGAGAAGGAGCCACAGAGGCAGACAATGTGCTGAAAAGAAAGATGTTTGAGCAATGAGAGAGGGTGGAAAGGGATGCAAAAAAAAAAAAAGGATGACTCGGAAATACTGATTAGGTTGTATGCTAACTGACATACAAACCTGAATGCAGCCAGTCTGAATTGTAGTACAAATACTGAGCAGCTTTAGGGTTTTTTGCTCGTATTTTGACAGTTTGGTTGCAAAAATGAGGCTAAAACCAACTTTTTAATTTCTTATGGCTCCAACAGATTTGTTTTTGGTGTATGTTAGCTTGTAATGCAGGACCAATTATGATATGAGAACACTGTTCATGATTTAAAATCAGATTAAAGATCCTATTTGTTTTTTGTTTTTTTTTGTTATTGGTACAAAAATTTAATCGATCATTGGTCTCAGATACTGATCCTGTTTGCATTTTTACTCACTGGAAAACTCCTTGTAATTACCTGTAACACTGATGAGGAATCTGTGCTCAGACTGTTCCTGAGCTACATTTACCTTGAACAAAGAAGAGTTTGGCCAGTGAAACCAGCTATTTCTCCCATGTTTCCCACAGGATGCATCAGGGCCACACATGTCTTTTAAAATCCTTTTTTTAAAAGGATAAAAAAAATCCTCTGACTGTGTCATCTATTTTTACCCAATTAGGCACTTTCATGTGGTGGCTCTGTACTCCAGACAAAGATGTTCAAGCTGCGACCGTCCTGATTGTTATGAACTGATTTCAGTGGCAAATCGTTTTTCCTGTGCTGCCATCAGCACAAAATAAGTTATTCATGTTAGCCAAGATGAGCGGACATGACCCACATCTGATGCAGAGTGCAAAAAGTCAGATGCAGGAAAAGGAAATCTAGTCAGTTTCCAAAATAAAAGACTATGCGCAGCTCTGTTGCTGAAATATTATTAGTGCATTTGAAGGCATTCAAGAACAGTGCACCAGACAAGCTACTATTCTTCTGCTGTCGTTATTTCATAATGACAAGTTAATGTAAGCATTGTGCTGTGTTAATGCAGCACAGAATTTTTACTTTGTTGTGATGTTTTTCTCATTTTCAGGGTTTCATTGGGCCTCCGGGCGATGCTGGCCCACCCGGGCTGGAAGGGGAGAAAGTGAGTGATGTTTGTTCATTTCCAGTGTGCAATTTGTCAAAGTCTCTATAAACATGACACATTTCCCATCACAATTTTTTTATTTACCTCTAATAAATCTGTAAATATCTTATCTTTCACCTCCATTTATTTTCTGTTTATTCAAACTTTTCCCCCCATCATTAGGCTACAGAAAAAAATATTTTCCATTTAGGCAGTCAGTAATTACTGAACACATTGCTTCATTCTTGAGAGGTCAAAATCTAAGAAATCCCGGTGTTTGTAGTTTTGTTGTGGCTTTTTCACATCAGCTTGTTTTATGCCAAGAGAACTTTATTCAACGTGATGAAATGCATTGTTAAATCCTCACCTAAAGTAGGCTGTATTGAGAACCTGTGCGACTTTAATGGATAATTTAAGCATCTTATTTTATGGGCTTATTTTGTTTTACGGATTGCGGAGGAGATTAGAAGAGCTGTGGTTGCTTAGGCTCATATCCTCTCTAATTCTCTTTCCAGTCATTTCAATTTCAATCCTAAACTTGCGTGAGAAATCTAACTGCTTGTTTTTCTTTTCTAGGGCATACCTGGACCTGCTGGAAGACCTGGCCCCAAAGGAAGACATGTAATAATGAATCCATTTTGGTTTTTGCCATACTTAACAGTTCCCTAAATCTATACTTTTGCCCATCACGTTGATGGTAAAAACTGCTGCTATCCAGCTCATCAGGTATACAGTATGCCAGTATAAAGCAGTACTGCATATCCACACGGACCCCAGAAGCATCCAAAAGAGGCACATTTGTATCCTGCTGCTGTGAATGTGCTAAAGCAGCAGGAGGCGGGTTTGATAGGACATCGAGAGAAAAGAACAAAGAGGACTATTACACATGTATGCATACATACAATACAGTGTTCAAGATATAGCAAATTACTTGCATCTTGGCATATTGTCTGCAAGTTTGTTCCAGGGTGGCCTTGAATAAAGTTACACTCAGAGACAGATGGAATGTCTAGGTTGGGCCCGCACACTGTGAAAAGTTAATGTTTTAAAAACAAGCCTTCGCTTCTCTGTATTGAAGTTGCCAAGCGGGCAAAAAGCCCAGTGACTGTTTTATCAATTTTTTTTTTTCTTGGAACAGTGATGTCTGGCTAATACGCCGGCTAATCTTGCCTCATTAAAAAATGTGCTTTTGCACATTATGTCCATGTGAAGTTAATCTTGAATAATTACTTTGGGAAATTGCACGTTAAATGCTACATGTAAAGTCAATTTTTTAAAAAAGTTTGCTATGCCACGCACGACAGAAAGCACAGAGCCGTTATGGAGAAAGCAGAAGAAAAAAACTACTCTTTTACCTCTGTGGAGGTGCTACTCTCTGCAGATTGAGGGTAAAGTTAAAAATGG
This sequence comes from Diplotaxodon limnothrissa, assembly GCF_057381915.1. Classification (NCBI taxonomy): domain Eukaryota; kingdom Metazoa; phylum Chordata; class Actinopteri; order Cichliformes; family Cichlidae; genus Diplotaxodon; species Diplotaxodon limnothrissa. The sequence goes on along the minus strand of NC_140612.1, from coordinate 8,430,185 downwards.
TAGTCCTGACTTTCTTAAATTAATTGCGGATGTATTTGCCCCGTAGGGTGTCATGGGGGATGCTGGGGAGAGGGGGCCTCCTGGTCCAGATGGAAATGAGGTGAGAACTTGTGCCCGCTTTTTGTTCAGTATGTCCAATACTTACTTCAGTCTTCTGTCTTCATCCTTGAACTCTGGCTTCTTCTGTTTGTGCTGTCTCATTAGAGGCAGCACAGGTGGACAGTGTCTCATAATACTCAGCTGTAAAATGTACAGTTATATGCGTATGAATAATCCTAGCTTTACTGAGAGTTTTTTAGGGTTTTTTATGATCAGATGACATAAATATGCTTTGTTACTCCTGTATTGTTTTGAGAGTGAGACAAACGTACTTATGATGTTCCTCCACAGGGCCCTGTTGGTGGGGCTGGCATAAGTGGCTTTCCTGGTCTAAGGGTGAGTCTGTATTTTTTTTTTTTTAGCAGCAACATGTTTTGTTTGATTTAGATTTGTGAGTCCGTTCTTAGACCTGTGACTCACAAGGCTCAGTTTTGTCAGTTTTATCTCAGGCCTATTGTGTCTTATTCCACTTGTCTTAGTGCTTAGATTGGGATTGGCTCATGAGCCTCACGACTGACAGTAGTTAGGAATTTTCACGTCGCAAGCTAATTCTTGGTTAGATTCCCTGTATCGTTTAATACGGGTTTTGTTTTCCTGATGGCAGTAGTGTCTTTTCTGTTGTTCTCTTCCATTGTACGTCAAGATATGTGGAGCTGAGGTGACCTGAATGCAAGGCACAAAAACAATGTAATGAAATAAGATAACATGCCTTTATTTAGGCAGGTATAAAAAGTCCCAAAGTTTAAAAAGTAAATAAAGGACCTACAGAGAAATCGGAGATGCACATCAAGGAAAATGAACGGACGTCTTGAGGCAAGTTTACAAATACTCTCAGAAGTGCCCGGGGAAGACAGATGGGTGTGGACACAGGTGATGATATCTACCAATAGGTGACAACTAGACAAGGTAAGACAGGAAATAAAAGCAACACAAGGGAATAAAGGCTGACTTTCAAAGTAAAATAGGAAAAACATGTAAGCAAGAAGACTTCACCCTAACTAAATCAGAGGCAGAAGAGACTTAGGGAGGAATGAGCAGAAAACCACTGAGGGGAATAAAGGCACTCTGATAAACTCAAAACAGAGGCCGAAACCCAAGAAAACACCATTCAAAACTACAACAATACAGGCCCACTGTAATACAATGAAATCAGGAATAGGAACTCAATAATTTCAAACTAGGATTATTCACAGAACCAGGACTGAAGCTTTAAAGCTAGAGAAACCCAGAGAACCCAGAGACACTGTAAATCTACCTCAACTATGGAGGTCATCTGATTGGTTCGTTTGATTTATTTGTTTGTCCGCTACCTCAAAGAGGTATTGACATATTTGCATACAAAGTGCACCAGAGGTGGGGCTTGGCCCAATTCAAAAGGTGATTAACTTCTGGAGATGATAAGGATCTGGATCCAGGAATCTTTGGAAGGATGTTTTACTTTTCTGAGCTCTTCTACATCCAGAAAGTTAATTCATGCCTGATGTGGAGGAAATTTTCAGCTTTGGTGTCTCGTCCTCCTCTTGTTGTGTTTAGTAGAGGCCAGGTGACTGTCAGTGGGTTTCTTTTTGTTTATGCATGTTCATGCTTTAACCACTGGTAAGGCCATAAGTAAGGGACTCGTATAAATAGGATGTGAATGTGATGAGATTCACAAGTCAACATGGGCTTACATGTTAAAGAGAGCCAGACATTGGAAACCTTAGTGAAAGCGAAACTTGCCACATGCAGACAGGGTGTAGAGAATAAAGAGAATATATAGCTGCCTGCTTTGTTTTGTTTTTTTGGGGGTTTTTTTTAGTCTAATGTCAGGTTGAGTGTAGAGTACTGGAGCTGAGCTTGTTGTTTGCTGTTAAAGGGTAAAGTGAGTTACAATAAAGAGGTTAAAATACATTTAAATTAAGGAAAGACCATCAGAGGCCTAAAAGAGAACAAGCTTTTTTTCCATTACTGCAGAATGCAGTATCGTGTGTCTATAGTTACTTCCAGATGTTCACGTCAGCCACCCTGATCCAACTGTATACAGCACCTGTCCCGTGCTTTCAAGTGTCGTTTACACTGGTTTGTGTTCCTCGTATCTTTGAATTTATTGGGGATTTTTGAGGGGTCACTGAGTGGCGCTAGACACAGCTGGAGGAATGATTTCTCAGCATTCACCTCAGCTACTGGCTGTAAGTCACTGATCCTACTGAAACAGCCAGACAGGAAGTATGCACACACCATCTTCAAGTGTTTTGGTTAAAAAAAAAACAAAAACCCAAACCTAATATCATGCAGAATTTTACATGTGCTATGCAAAAATAAATAGTTGCTTTTGATTATATCAGTTCTGCTAGCCATGGCACTTGCTGTGTTTAACTGATGACAGGTCTCATTCAGAAACTGCAGACCACTTGGTGTAAAAAGAAAAGGATGTGACACTGATTTACACACTTGTATGTGTGTGAATGGGCTTTCCTTTCCTTTCCTTCCCTGTGCCTATTTAAAATTAGCTCAAAAAGTAAGGAAATTTGTGTTTTGTTGATTATTCCTTTGTTGCCAACAATGCTTCTTGGCAAGATATAAGGGAAATAAACAGGCTTTTCAACAGTATTTAATAACAAAGAAATACCTTTTGAAGTTTGCATGAATTCCTACCAAAGAAAAACAGTAAATTACATTTCTGACCAAATGAAATCAAGGTGCCACCACGTTTTGTTCCTTCACAGTTGTATCTGACGAACTGCGCTTCACTGTGTTCAGTGATGTTCATCATAAGCTCCGATGTGAATGCTTTAACACTTTCAGGTTGTGTTGTCCGGAGCAATGTCAAACGCTACTACTCAAATGAAGTCAGTGATAAGATAGTTTTTTGCAATTTATATACTTTTACTCAAATGCAAAAAAGGAGAAGGTAACTGACTTATTAATAATTAAAGCTGATGCAGTTCTCAGACAAGTTATGGCCAGTAAGTACTTTTGAGTAATCATACTAGAGAGCCCAAATCCCCGCACCTCTTTAATCCAGCCTTTGATGTAATAAATCATATTCACTCAACTTTCCAGCTGGGTGATTTTGACGCTGTATGAATCTCGCAAAGAACTTTAATTTGACATCTAAAACTCATTTTCACGTCTCACTGTCAGTCACACCGTTGAGGCTCTCGTTGTGCTCACTCATTTATTTAAAAGCCTATTGCACGTGGTTAGAACCTTTACTCGAGTAGTCGCAGAGAGAACATAAACAGCAAGTGTTCCTTCTGGTATGCACTTGATGTCTCTGCCAGTGTGTGACTCGGCAAAATGTGATGCAGCCCGACACTTTTTCATAGCCTGAAAGAAAAACAGTAGGGCGAGATGGAGACCAGAGTAGTTGTAATAATACCCTTGTTTTTTCTCTTTACAATTCTTCCACCATGTTTTTTGTTGTTGTTTTTATATACAGTGGGGCAAAAAAGTATTTAGTCAGCCACCGATTGTGCAAGTTCCCCCACCTAAAATGATGACAGAGGTCAGTAATTTGCACCAGAGGTACACTTCAACTGTGAGAGACAGAATGTGAAAGAAAAAAAAATCCATGAATCCACATGGTAGGATTTGTAAAGAATTTATTCGTAAATCAGGGTGGAAAATAAGTATTTGGTCAATAACAAAAATACAACTCAATACTTTGTAACATAACCTTTGTTGGCAATAACAGAGGTCAAACGTTTACTATAGGTCTTTACCAGGTTTGCACACACAGTAGCTGGTATTTTGGCCCATTCCTCCATGCAGATCTTCTCGAGAGCAGTGATGTTTTGGGGCTGTCGCCGAGCAACACGGACTTTCAACTCCCGCCACAGATTTTCTATGGGGTTGAGGTCTGGAGACTGGCCAGGCCACTCCAGGACTTTCAAATGCTTCTTACGGAGCCACTCCTTTGTTGCCCGGGCGGTGTGTTTTGGATCATTGTCATGTTGGAAGACCCAGGCTCGTTTCATCTTCAAAGTTCTCACTGATGGAAGGAGGTTTTGGCTCAAAATCTCACGATACATGGCCCCATTCATTCTGTCCTTAACACGGATCAGTCGTCCTGTCCCCTTGGCAGAAAAACAGCCCCATAGCATGATGTTTCCACCCCCATGCTTCACAGTAGGTATGGTGTTCTTGGGATGCAACTCAGTATTCTTCTCCCTCCAAACACGACGAGTTGAGTTTATACCAAAAAGTTCTACTTTGGTTTCATCTGACCACATGACATTCTCCCAATCCTCTGCTGTATCATCCATGTGCTCTCTGGCAAACTTCAGACGGGCCTGGACATGCACTGGCTTCAGCAGCGGAACACGTCTGGCACTGCGGGATGTGATTCCCTGCCGTTATAGTGTGTTACTGATGGTGACCTTTGTTACTTTGACCTGCAGAGAGCTGGGACCATTCACCAGGTCCCCCCGTGTGGTTCTGGGATCTTTGCTCACCGTTCTCATGATCATTTTGACCCCACGGGATGAGATCTTGCGTGGAGCCCCAGATCGAGGGAGATTATCAGTGGTCTTGTATGTCTTCCATTTTCTGATGATTGCTCCCACAGTTGATTTTTTCACACCAAGCTGCTTGCCTATTGTAGATTCACTCTTCCCAGTCTGGTGCAGGTCTACAATACTTTTCCTGGTGTCCTTCGAAAGCTCTTTGGTCTTGGCCATGGCGGAGTTTGGAGTCTGACTGTTTGAGGCTGTGGACAGGTGTCTTTTATACAGATGATGAGTTCAAACAGGTGCCATTCATACAGGTAACGAGTGGGGGACAGAAAAGCTTCTTACAGAAGACGTTACAGGTCTGTGAGAGCCAGAGATTTTCCTTGTTTGAGGTGACCAAATACTTATTTTCCACCCTAATTTACGAATAAATTCTTTACAAATCCTACCATGTGGATTCATGGATTATTTTTTTTTCCCATTCTGTCTCTCACAGTTGAAGTGTAGCTCTGGTGCAAATTACTGACCTCTGTCATCATTTTAAGTGGGGGAACTTGCACAATCGGTGGCTGACTAAATACTTTTTTGCCCCACTGTACTACCTGCATTTTTTTTTAGGAATGGCTCTATTTACACTCAAAGTACTTGTGAATGTGTCCATGAAGGTAGCAATCATGATATTGAAGACAGACAGGAAATGATGGGCATTGCAGTTCAGTAGTTTGCACCAAAGTCATTTAGCTATACTGGACTGTGACTGTGTCAGGAACTAGATTAACTTTCTAGATTTATACCTTCTCATCTATTCTTCTGAAGTTACTTTGAAGTTAGAGTGAAATTAGCTATTGGTATATGTCTTATTGCAGTAGCAAGGAATAACAGCTGTCTACACATAAACTACGTGGTGAAAAAAGGGACACCTACACGTTACACCTACAGGAGATACTTAATCGCTTTAACGGCATAAGCACATAAGCTACCAGAGGAGGCCCAACCCTTTTTTTGGTATGTAGCCAATCAGATTTGGTGTGTGGCTAACAGAGGTACATGCTGTTTGTGGCCAAGTCTAAATTAAAATGCACTAAATCTTGTCTGGGTCTGAATTGGAGGCATTTGAAGTGGCGCGCTTAAATGGGATTATGATGTCCTGGGTGTAGAAACATTTCTATGTCTAATTGGATTTTCTGAGGCTACAACGGTTGTGTTGAAACATGATGTACAGGAATGCAGCAATCTGGATTTGATCGAGCCTCGAACCAATTGTCTTCCCCACGTGGCGAGCAGATAGCGGTTTGGATGACGTTTAACCACCTGGCAGACAGGCTTCATCTTGACAGCAGTTTGAGGAAAGGCTCTGTGTGGGATGTTGATGTACCCTGTTGTTTCAGCTCGGCCAGTGGACTCTGGAGTTTTTGGGTGGGGGCAATGGGGGAACATTTTCTATCTGTGCTTTCCCCCTTCTTTCAGTGCATCATTTTTCATGTGTCCACTGTTAAAAGCCTCTTTTGATGGAAGGCATGTGATTTGTGTGTGTCCTCCTGCGATACCACAGCGGAGCCTCAGCATCAAACACTGACCTTAAGGGGTCCAGATGGACTTATAGTTTAAGCCACATGTCTTTGATGATGCAACATAGACAGTATTCTGTACTACTTATTACTGATTTTGTGCATATTGGTCAGACCGACACATTGATTGTTTTTAGTGGTTGGTTCTTTAATTCTTTTAGGTTTGTTTTTCAGTAACATTATTGCTCTCAGGCCTTTTCTGCAGACGAGTGGTGCAAAATTCTGGATTTTATTTTGGTTTTGTATCCATCTGTATTCACTATGCTTTTGTTGGTTGCATCAGACATTGCTGCTACCGAGCAAATATGGTATTGCTTCCACTATCTTTAGGCATAGAGGGGGAAAAAACCCAGAGTAACTTGTAACTGCTGTGTCTGTGGGAATAGTATAGCACGTATGCTCTCACACATACTTGTGCATATACAAATTGTTGTCATCACATCAGTGCTTCTGACTATTACTGCAGACAGGGTGAAAGCTACCTGAGCAGCCTGTCTGCTGTTTGGTCCAGCCACACTTTCTGGCCAGTCTCCCCTCACCTCTGTCAATTAGAGTGGATTGACTGTTGGGGCCTGGCAACCCAAACCGCTGCAAAACAACTGGATACTCTGCCAACACTGCTTATGTTTCTCATAGGGTTGTGGCAAACAGGAATGTGCTGCATGTCAATACAATGTCAACAATGGATCAGAAATATTTTGTGCAAAACTGCCATTCACTATCAAACAACAATGGACTCATATTACAAGTACTACGTGTGTGTATTTGTGATACATATTTGTGATTAGGGATGGGTATCGTTTAGGTTTTATCCGATACCGGTGCCAAATCGGTACTTTTGAAACGGTGCCGGTGCTCAAACGGTGCTCAAACCGGTGCTTAAAGAATGGAGAACACAAAATTGGTCCAAAAACCTCTCATGTTCAGCTGTTTTTTGTAAAAATATAACAATGTTAGCCTTTTCTGCAGCTATGGGGCATATATGGTATCACTCTTGGCTGGAAGCAGTGCTTAAACAATGGAAAAAAACACAAACTTTGTCCTAAACCTCTCATGTTTAACTGTTTTCCACTTTTTCTTTGGTCATTTTAGCCTTTTTAGCCAGGGTGAAGGGAGTATCTGCCATCAAACAAGAGGACATCCGCATGTAGCTATGATGATGTTTGCTAGTTCACCTTACATGCATTAATGTAATAACGTGGTTAGCCTACTCAACGTAAATTAGCTACTCACGCAGAGAAGAACGGCTGCTGCCACCATCATCCGTCATCATTTCTGCTACACTGGCAGGGCTAGGGGCCAGGACTCTCCTCTTCGTGTTTTTGGGGGATGTTGCATAACAGGCAACCCACCCGCAGTAGATGTGCTCGGTGTGAGGTCTCGCAGCAAGCTATCAAATACGGCGCATTTCTGGGCTTTTAAAAAAAAAACGCTATGCGTCGCCAGGTGTTTCATCGGATTTGAGGTGTTACCTCCTTTGACAGTATCACAGTATCAGCTTAAAGCACTTGTTGCAGGCTGCTGAGTTTGCATCTTTTGCTATGAAGTACAGCCAGACTTTTGACCGCTTCGCCTTGGACATTTTTAATCTGTAGCTCTGCTCTAACAGAACGTACGTACCTGGCCCCGCCTACTATCCTCGGAAACGTAAAATGATTGGCTAGAATCTAAAGTGTATCACAGCTCAGGAAAAAAAAGCACCGAAATAAAGCACCGAAATGTGCGCTGCTTTTCGGTCTGGTTACTACCGTTTATGTCAGAACCGGACACCGGTACCCATCCCTATTTGTGATACATAAATTCCACTGTGTCCTTCTCTTCGCAGGGAGACCCAGGGCCCGAGGGACCACGAGGACTGCCTGGTATGGTGGGACCTCAGGTGGGCCTGATATTTGCTTCTACCATTTTTTTACATCTTAGGAGAATCCTAAGTGATTGAATGTTAAACTTTTCCTTCCCTTTGTTCCGCTCCCTCTGCGACAGGGCCCAACAGGACGAGCCGGCCTGCCTGGATTGAAAGGTGATAAGGTGATCTAAATATTTATATTATTGCAGTGCATCTGTGTGTAATGTGTGACTTGGACGTACTATATAAGATCCTTGTGACATTTTGCTAACACATCCAGCAAACTCAGTCCTATGTATTAGTGTTTAATCATTTTTTCATGTTAAACGCTGATATTGCTCCAGTGGTTCTTTACAGACTCTTCATTTGCTTTCACGACATTGAACTCAACCTATCAAACTAAATTTTGATAGTGCTGGTGCATTAAACAGCCTCTGTATAGTGTGTGCCGTTTTTTTGTTTGTGGTTTCTTCAGATTATTGCGGCAGTGCAGTGTTGTGTTATATCTCTGTTTGATACTATGAAATCTAGGGTGAAACCGGACAAAGGGGCGAGCCAGGAGAGATGGGGTACCAGGGGGATAAGGTAAGCATCCTTACAAAGCATAGCACGCCATGTGACCATGCAATGTGTGTATCTGCTGTTACCAATAGGTTCTACCTGTGTTTGCTCCATTACGGTACATAGAGATTGATTAAAAAACAAGAAAAGTCAACCACAGACTTTGTGAAATCAACTCAAAAATGGTGTGTGTTTGTCTTTCAGGGTGCTGCTGGTGCACCTGGTCTTCCTGGGCCCAGAGGGAAACCAGGGCCACCGGTATGTCTGTGTGAGTGTGTCTGAGTGGGCAAAGTTACTCATGCTTGGAACATGTATTTGCATGTTCGTGGATGTTTTGCCATGCTTTTTGGATTCAGTTTATTTAGTCATACTCAGAAAACATTACCTTTATCTTAGATTTTCTGGGAGGGGAGATTCAGTGATAGGAGATAAATGTGAAATTAATGTCTTTAAACAGCTCTGGGTTTGCTTATCAGCACAAGCAACCATTAGAGCAAATTAATCTCTTTTAAGTTAAAACATTACAAATTCCCTGCAGGATGATATCTAAACAAGTCACGTAATGAGAATAATGACATTGTTAGCCCAGTGTAAAGAGGAAAGAAAAGACAAAAAGCTAACATGTAGTTAGCAGTCTACATGATTAAAGGGTTTTTGCTATTTCCTGTCATATGTATACTGTTACAGTGCTGGATAATTATATTAAACACAGCCAGTGCTAAATAAAGAGGTTAGCATGTGTAAACGTAATCCCTTTGGCTCAATCTTTGGTTTCAGGTGGGTTTTTTCAGCTCTTGTCTCTTGCCAGCCAATCAGAGATAAGTTGTGGTTTCAGCAAACTGCTGCATCTTTGACTTACTAAGAACTGTTACTGAAGCGCTTAGAGCGATTATTCCACACCAAACCCAGACTGGTGCCCAGCTGTCTGTAATATTAGTGTGTTAACATAATGGCAGGAAAGTTGCACAAGTTAAACGGCTATCTGTAGTGAATCAAAGCAAAGAAACAAACATTTAAAATGGAGTGACAGAAACTGCTTGGAAAATCTTTTGTCAACCACAGATTAGCAAATATGAAGTAACATTATTAGTCTTTATTGGCTAATTTTTTACTTTTTACTTTCTTTTTTTATACCCTGTCCTGTCTGACAGTTATAGCAAGCAGAATCATGATCTGAGTGCTTTAGACTCTCTGTAGGATCCCCTTGGTGATCTAACATTTGAATACATCATCAAAGTGGTGTCAGTGACTTATTTCGGGATTATATCCGCACAACACAAGAGGAGCAAATTGTTCATGTCTTTCTTCTCTTTTCGTCAGGGTAAAATTGGAGAAATGGGTGTGACTGGATCACCTGGGCCTCCAGGACCAGAGGTAAGGCATACATGGTTGTGCATTTTTTCATCACAATTTTCTGACAGATACTTACCAATGCATATTAACAAATATATTTCCTCATATGTGGAGTCCCCCAGCACTTAATCTTGGACCAATTTTGTTTTCTTTATACATGTTTCTTAATAGTTTCAAAGGAATCTCTTACCATTGCTATACAGATGGCACACAGTTGTACATTTCTGTTAAGCCCTAAAACCTTAACAGCATCTCCCGTCTCAGTGAATGCTTCTCTGCCATTTCTAAGTGGATGTATTCAAATTTCGTTCATCTCAATCCTGGTAAAACAGGTTCTTGACAGTTTCTCTAAGGAGATCAGTCAGCAACGTTAGAAATCTGCATCTTTGCACATCTTTGAACGACGTCTGAGTTTTGCATCTTGCATCTCAAATCTCATCCAGTCATGTTTCTTTCATTTAAGAAATGTTGCAAAAATCAAAGACTCATTCTTTTATCTGGAGCTTTTAATATACACTTTAATTTTCTCCCACCTATTACTGTCAGTCACTTGCATCTCTCAGTCCTCCATAGCTCCTCTCCAGATGGTGCAGAACATAGCTTTTGTTAGCAGCCTTGCTGCTATCTGACGCTCACCAATCACAGCTATTATTGCTTCCGTTTGCTGGGTCCAAGTGACATTCAGAATCCACCTTAACATCAAATTATTAACATATAAAGCTCTACATTGACTGGCTCTTGCTTATATCAGAGCGACTGACTTCTTATTTTTACAGGTTAGTTTTCCATTCATATTTTCCCATTTATGTATCTGTATGTTGGAACATGTATACTTATGGTTAGCTTTTATTCAAACTGTGACACACTTAGTAACTCTGTGTTTTGAAAATTATTGTACAAATAAATTATTATTATTAATATTTGTTGCGCTTGCATGAAATAAAGGGGAGTCAGAGGCAGCTACTGTTAAAAACATGATCTTCACTGAGGCCAGTATTCAGCAGTCCAGTATAAAGTATGAGAAGGTCAGAGTAAAATGTTTCAGCTTTTGTCTTCTTAAAATATTGACTGTAGTATCTGACAGCATTTCTTTTTTTCTTTTTTTTTGCTGTATTTTGGTTCAGTTGAGTATGCTGACTAAAGTAAAGACAGATTGAGGTACAGCTACTTTCCTAATAGAGTGTGTAATGCAATGGACACGTTGCCAAGAGAGTGCTTCTTTTATGGCTGCTCCAAGTCAAACTTATGATAATGCAAAGACAAAGACAGCATAGGGGGATAAGGTAGCAGGTAGCAGATATAGGATTTAAGCTAAATCCATGTGGCTGTAAAATAAGTATTTTCATTCACGGTGCATATACTGCAAATGCTGGCTCACCTTAGATTCGAAGGGATTGTTATGGTTGTTATTCCGTTTGCTTTCACACCAAATTATCTACCAATTTAGAAGATAATGAACAGCTTAATATAAATCTTAAAACAGAAACGGATGACTTCACAGAGTCTTATACTGCTGAGTGTGTCTGTGTGGGCAAAGTCGCTCATATTAGGTACATGTATTTGCATGTTTTGTCATTCTTTTGTTCCTTTTTTGGGCTGAGTTTATTTATTCATACTCAGAAAACATTATCTTTGTCATTCATAATCCCTGTAATTGCTAAAAATTGTAATTTGATGTTGATTTGAATTATTAAAATTGGCTATAGATGCTCTGACAAATAGAGACTGAATTGGTTTTTTTGTCATGGAAGAGGCAAGTAATTATTTTACATTCTTTAATTTTTTAAGTCAATAATCGACTTGCTTTGCTTAAAACGTTGTTGTTGGGGTTTTTCGTGATAACTGTATTAGTAGTAGTTCCATTAAAAGCTTAAAAACAAGCGTTTTACTAGAGAGAAAGAGCAGCAGCGTGGGATTGTTGTTGGAGCTTTTCGCAGGCATCAACTCATCTGACTACAGTTTGTGGTTAAATTAAAAACTCCTGAATACGTACTTGGAAAATCTTCTCTATGCTATGCTAGCTCTCCCACTAGCAACAACATAGCACTGAACTGAATGTAGCACATTATCTTGCTAGCCACAAGCGTTTCTAAGTCAAAACTATTACATTTCCACAATGTTAATATGTCCTTAAAATTTTCCTGCTCTGTCATGGTCTGCCAGCACTCTGTCTTTAGGTGTTATGCAGAATATCTCACCTTCTGTTAAAGTGTTTGTTAATACTGCACAGTATGTGAAACACATCGACAATGTCAAAGTCAAGCTGCCCAGAATTGCTACGTCATCAAAGGTCACAAAGGCTGCAGCTCGCAAGCACATTTTATGAGATGAGTGATTGTGTCATGGCAGGCTTGCCTGAGGGAGAACATTAGCTCAGCAGCAATCCATCATTATTTTTATACAGTTCTGTCTTATACAGGTTAATGCAGAGGAATCAAAACATTTGGCTTAATAATAATGTTCTATAACAATATTCGTTCTCTCCTGAATTTGCAAGGGGTTTCCTGGGGACATTGGAGCGCCGGGCCCAAACGGACCACCTGGTCCAAAGGTACAACGGCATCTCTTTTTCCACTCTCTCGATCCATCCACTCATTCATTAATTTCATCCAGTCATACATTCACCTGTGTTTCAGGGTTTGCAGGGTGAGAGAGGACCCCAGGGTCCGCCAGGGCCTAAAGGAATACAGGTGAGACAATTTGACACCTAACTTATCTTTCCAGGTTCTCAATTCACTCAGAGAAGAGAAGTGGAAACTATAGCTCACTGAGGAATTTCCATTTGATCAGGCAAGATGAATTAGCACACTCCCTCTCATTTAACATCTATTCATATTTCACAGGTATAGCTCAGATCTCAGTTTTTTTCCCCCTGCTATATCTCTCAGGGCATGTTCCACCAGGTGAAGTCATGATTCACCAACAGGTGCTTATGAAAACAAGGCTGAAATGTTTTCCAGCCCTGTAAATAGAAACAGAATCCACTGGAAAGTGTAGAGCAACACACAGTTTTCTATTGTGCTTAATGTTGGAATATTGATCTGGCCTCCATACACAACGGTGTAGAGTTGGCTAATGTATTCTTCTGTCACACACGGCAGAGTACGCAGACAAAGGTTGTTACTGGTGGTGGTCAGAGGGCCCGGTGGCGCCTGTGTCCGGCAGCCTCGCCTCTGTCAGTGCGCCCCAGGGCAGCTGTGGCTACAATGTAGCTTGCTATCGCCAGTGTGTGAATGTGTGTGTGAATGGGTGGATGACTGAATGTAGTGTAAAGCGCTTTGGGGTCCTATGGACTAGAAAAGCGCTATACAAATGCAGGCCCTTTACCCAAAACAATGATGTTGAGAAATAACAAGATATATACATTTTTTCTCTTTATTTGAGTAAAATTTAAACCTTTTCATATCCAGTTTGCAAGACCTTGTAAGAAACTAAGATGGACACTTTATTAGGTACACCTGTTCAGCCTCTCATTGAAGTAAATATCTAATTAGCATGCCACACAATGCTTTTAGAAATGTAGGCACAGTAAAAACAAAAAACCACTGAAGCTCAAACTGAGCATCAGAATGAGGGAGAAGAGTGGGTTAAGGCCAGATGAGCTGGTCTAAGTATTTCGGAAACTGCTGGGATTTTACACACTATGGTTTGTAAGAAAGAAAAAAGAAATCTAGTGAGCGGTGGTTCTCCTGCTGACATCAGACAACTGCAGAATCATCAGATTTTCTGTAGGTGGTATGACCGGGAGTTTTGCTGAAAGTCTGAGGTGTACAGAGTAAACAGGAATTAAGTAAGCACAGCCCCCTGTGGAGTTCCTGTACTGTAGACAAGGGAATGTGCCGACATCACCAATTCAGACAGAATTGCCTTCATCTGTTAGCGATAATGGATGCTCAGAGGGGAAATGTTGCATGCAACAAAAAAACATGGGTAGGAGTAACACGGTGCTACAAGATGACCCCAGAGTTGCTGGCACAATGCTACAGTGGAAATCACTGCACAGGGACGTTTGATCATTAATAAGGGTTTTCCACTTTTTAAAGGTTTGATGGCTCACTTTTGATTGAACCTATGCTTAAAAAATGACTATTAGTCATTAATCATGATAATAATAATGTTAATAATTAATAAAAAGAAGCCCTGAACCATCATGGAGCTGAAATCATTTACCACTAAGAATGGGGAAAAAAACTCTCCAATTGTTATCCTTGCACATGCTTTCTAAATTTTGTTAAAAGAAGAAGTGATACATCAGTGTGCTAAACTTCCTGGTATTATGTAATATAATAAAAATATAAGTTCTAACATCTGTTTGTGAAGAGACATAAATGCTTTATACAATTTTCAAATCAGTGTAACACGTTTTTATTTACAGCTTTTCAGAAACATGCCTTTGGAAACTTTTGATTGAACAAACTTTGTTTCTGCAGGGCGACGAAGGACCACTCGGCCCACCCGGCGGGCCAGGCCCTACTGTAAGAACTCCCAAATTCATACACTGAATTTGCACTCAGCCGCACACGTACAGTGGGGCAAAAAAGTATTTAGTCAGCCACCGATTGTGCAAGTTCCCCCACTTAAAATGATGACAGAGGTCAGTAATTTGCACCAGAGGTACACTTCAACTGTGAGAGACAGAATGTGAAAAAAAAATCCATGAATCCACATGGTAGGATTTGTAAAGAATTTATTCGTAAATCAGGGTGGAAAATAAGTATTTGGTCACCTCAAACAAGGAAGATCTCTGGCTCTCACAGACCTGTAACGTCTTCTGTAAGAAGCTTTTCTGTCCCCCACTCGTTACCTGTATGAATGGCACCTGTTTGAACTCATCATCTGTATAAAAGACACCTGTCCACAGCCTCAAACAGTCAGACTCCAAACTCCGCCATGGCCAAGACCAAAGAGCTTTCGAAGGACACCAGGAAAAGTATTGTAGACCTGCACCAGACTGGGAAGAGTGAATCTACAATAGGCAAGCAGCTTGGTGTGAAAAAATCAACTGTGGGAGCAATCATCAGAAAATGGAAGACATACAAGACCACTGATAATCTCCCTCGATCTGGGGCTCCACGCAAGATCTCATCCCGTGGGGTCAAAATGATCATGAGAACGGTGAGCAAAGATCCCAGAACCACACGGGGGGACCTGGTGAATGACCTGCAGAGAGCTGGGACCAAAGTAACAAAGGTCACCATCAGTAACACACTACAACGGCAGGGAATCAAATCCCGCAGTGCCAGACGTGTTCCGCTGCTGAAGCCAGTGCATGTCCAGGCCCGTCTGAAGTTTGCCAGAGAGCACATGGATGATACAGCAGAGGATTGGGAGAATGTCATGTGGTCAGATGAAACCAAAGTAGAACTTTTTGGTATAAACTCAACTCGTCGTGTTTGGAGGAAGAAGAATACTGAGTTGCATCCCAAGAACACCATACCTACTGTGAAGCATGGGGGTGGAAACATCATGCTATGGGGCTGTTTTTCTGCCAAGGGGACAGGACGACTGATCCGTGTTAAGGACAGAATGAATGGGGCCATGTATCGTGAGATTTTGAGCCAAAACCTCCTTCCATCAGTGAGAACTTTGAAGATGAAACGAGGCTGGGTCTTCCAACATGACAATGATCCAAAACACACCGCCCGGGCAACAAAGGAGTGGCTCCGTAAGAAGCATTTGAAAGTCCTGGAGTGGCCTAGCCAGTCTCCAGACCTCAACCCCATAGAAAATCTGTGGCGGGAGTTGAAAGTCCGTGTTGCTCGGCGACAGCCCCCAAACATCACTGCTCTCGAGAAGATCTGCATGGAGGAATGGGCCAAAATACCAGCTACTGTGTGTGCAAACCTGGTAAAGACCTATAGTAAACGTTTGACCTCTGTTATTGCCAACAAAGGTTATGTTACAAAGTATTGAGTTGTATTTTTGTTATTGACCAAATACTTATTTTCCACCCTGATTTACGAATAAATTCTTTACAAATCCTACCATGTGGATTCATGGATTTTTTTTTTCACATTCTGTCTCTCACAGTTGAAGTGTACCTCTGGTGCAAATTACTGACCTCTGTCATCATTTTATGTGGGGGAACTTGCACAATCGGTGGCTGACTAAATACTTTTTTGCTCCACTGTAACTCATGCTAAGCCTTTTGTAGGTGGTTCATAAGGATGAATCACCTCCGACTGGATGGAATAAAATAAGCTTTGCCATCATTCGATCAGCATTTATACTTACGTTCACGTGTATGTGTCTGTCGACCTTTAGGGGAGACCTGGAAGGAAAGGCCATATCGGTGAACCTGGCTCCGAGGGTTTACAGGTGAGATCCCATCACTTAATCACCGTATACGTAAGTGCATGTTTGTGGCAATTTCAAATGCCACATGACATCATCATCTCACTGAAAAATCGTAAGTGTTGTAAAAATGGCGTTACATTGTAATATAGTCAACTGTAGACTTTTTCCCTACTCTTTTATTTTTTATTGGCTGTAATGTGGTATAATAAATTTAGTATTATGTACATCAAGATTTTATTGGTCTCATGCTTTCCTCCCCTTGCGAGGTGCTTATTGCCTAGACTTATAATGCTGTAAACATGCCCTTAATTATGAGAGAGCTGCAGTTTATTCTGGAGTTTGTTTTTCTCCAAAAAAACATCTTCATACATGATGGCAATCATACATGTAGTCCCATGGTCTATGTGTGTGATCTTTTTTGTACTTGTAATATCCTGTGAGAACCAAATCAGTGATCTGTTTAACTACAGGAAGCTAACCAGCACATTGTCTGATGTTTACTGCTTGCAGGGAGAGAAAGGGGACATGGGAAATATTGGAAAAGTTGGACCACAAGTAAGTTTCTTTCACACCTCTAATGACATTAGCTAACAGATGGTGTACTGTGGATTAGTAGTTTTCCATTGGATCCCTTTATAGAGAGTGCAGGGCTGTGGTATAGCTTTTATTAGATTTATACTGATGAAGTGCTTCCAGTAAATTAACTGTTCTCTGTGGCAACTGTGGAAGTGGTTACAGGAACACATTCTCATGCATCACTATTTTACTGACCTACTTTTGAGGCTAAGAAATTTTGGATCTCTCTTCTTGCGATCCAAATACCGTACTGTTTTTAAATCAGAATTGATGGAACTTCTCAGTAGAACAGATATCCTCTGTGGAAGTGATCTCATTTGTGTTGTCCATTTTTTTTATGGCTCAAAGCCTGTAAAAGCCTTTTTGACACGCTGTTGTGCATGAATCATACTTACAGAGAAATTGTTAACACAGAAATGTTGGACTGTTTATCGATTACCCAAAAACATCTGTGTCAGGACTGGTTGTAAAGAAATCAACTAACTGCAAAAATCACACTTTCGTGCGTCTGTCTTTGGGTTTTATACTTGACACAGATACTGTAGAGAAATGCCGGGACATAATTGTAAGATTCTCGTACGCACGCAACTGTTCTGACCATTCAAAGTATGCTGGTCTTTCCCGGAGGCCCCTTAATGCTAATATTTGCATTCTGTGCATAGTGGAGGCAACCAAGTGGGACTGCTGGACTTTGTTGCAGCACTGCACATATGAGAGCAGTTACTGAGTAGAAGGGCCTTTGAAGCCAAACAGGAACCATGGGGCTCTGCAGAGTGGAAAAAAAACCCTCTAAAACATATGGAGGGTCTAATGAATGCCATTACATCACTTTCCAGATAAATTAGATATCTAAGATGCTTAAAAAAAAGAAAACTTCCAAGCCCTGAGTCGATCCAAAGGGGTTTCAGTCAAACTGTCTTCACTGAGTGCATCTATATCACCCTAAGGCAGTGGTGTCAAACATAAGGCCCGGGAGCCAGAATTGGCCTGGCAAACACTCCAATCCGGCCCACTGGATGGATGTCTTTGGAAAATGGGAAGGAAGGCTTTTAAATGTATTTTCATAAATTTTACAGCCTGTCCTATTGATAAAGAACTCCTCCACAGTCATTCATAGTACAGTAATGAAGTAACAGACAAAATTACAGTTCCTGTTTTTTTAGTATCTACTGCAGAAATGCGGGGGTTTATTTTATTTTTTTA
Organism: Diplotaxodon limnothrissa; assembly: GCF_057381915.1. NCBI lineage: Eukaryota > Metazoa > Chordata > Actinopteri > Cichliformes > Cichlidae > Diplotaxodon > Diplotaxodon limnothrissa. The sequence continues at coordinate 8,412,249 of NC_140612.1, read as the reverse complement.
TTACTTTCTATCCAAAGTAAAATAAATCAATAAAATAGAACATTTTCTATAAATTAAATAAAAAAGCTGCCAGAACTTTTTCTGTAACTTTACATGTGCAGTTAGACTATTTTACACAGTCAAAAAGGAGTCTGGGCTGCCTAACATTAAATTGGGCTGCATGCGGCCCATCATGTAAAATGAGTTTGAAATCTATGCTCTAAGGCCTCCCATAAACTGTTCTCAGTTTAATTTTGAGTTTTTAAGATCATAGTTTGGCTGATTTGAGGTTATCTGCTGATTGTTCTGTTTTCATCTCAGTCTCCACTTCACAACTAACTTCACCTATGTTTTGTGCGTGTGTGTGCGCGCGTGTGTGTCACTGACTCAGTGTACTCACATTCATTTAAAGATCCTTCTTAAAAAGAATTTCTTATTAAAATCTAACTTTGGCTGTATTTCCTCCTTGACTGTAAGGTCTTATTAATGCTGTGGCTCAGAGACCAAATGGCCTTAAAAACATTGCCGTTAAAGCTCTCCTGTCAAGGCCTCACATGGAAAAACTTTTGAAGCCATGTCTTTCTGTTAAGTGATACAGGGCACCACAATATCCTGCTTCACATCCCAATTAAGAGATTTGAGGTCAATTTAAAGCCCCCCCCACCCCCCCCAGCCCCCACCCCAAGGTCATAATACGAACTTTCAGGCTGTTAGCCTGTTAGGCCCAGACAAATGGAGAAAAAACATTTTAAAAAAAGTGTCTGTCATCATGGTCTGTTTCTTGTCTGCCACTTTGGTCTAAGCCTCGGACTCTCTCCTTCCTCTACATTTAGAGGCATACATATATGTGTCTGTACGGTGAAAGTAAGAACAGCACTCCCAAGGAGTCTGTGTCAGTGTGTTAACTGTGTCAGTCATGGGAACCACACAACAGCCACAGCAGCAGACTGACCACAATGGCTTTAGTGGTTGGCCGGCGTGTTCTGCTGTCGGGCAATCGTTTGAATTATTACACAGAAATCTGGTGTTGCAATGCATGCACTCTTAATCCTGAGGCTTCAGTCTGATTTGTGATAATTGCACATCTCACATCGTTCCTTCCTGTTTATTCTCACTTTACATACTCGCATATTTAGAAACCCGAGGACAAACTTTTTTTTTTTTTTTTGTCAAATCAGCCACTGAGACATTTTGCCATTTTACTCCAGATTATCCAGTGAAGCAGCTGGCACCGCTTCAAACTATAGCACCCCCACCCCCCACTCTCCCGTCCCAGCATGACTAAACTGGAAATGGTTAAGCTCTTCTAATAACTTCCATATTTACATTTTCTGGTGGTTCCCCCACAAGGAGTCATTCGCAAAATAGCTTTTCTTGACGCTGAGTGCAGTGTGAACGTAGTACGTGTGCCACTGCAATTGTGCGATTAAAAAATGTGTTATTTGTTACTTTTTTTTCTTTTTCTTTTTTGCCAGACAACAGTTTAGTTTCAGCAGTCACAACAAGGTTGCAGCCATTTGTTCTGGCTTTGTTGAATAACGGCCCAGTATCAATACCACATGGGTTGTGAAGTGGATTTGGAATTAATATTGTTATAGCATGGTTACTGGCACATATTGATGTGTTTACTTTTCCTTTGTTTCTCTCAGTGTTTTTAGTTAAGCACTATTTCTAGGAAAAACTCGTGAAAGTCGAGATGGTAAAAATGATCTTCACCCCTTCAGGTTTCTCTTCATCTTTGCAGCGCCTGCATTTTTGCTTATGTAAGCATTAGATTGTAATTTATGACCTCTCACATTCCAGGTGTCATGACTAGTCGGGAAGTAACCCTTAGATGAATGAAGATTGGGTTTTTGCGCAGATATAACTTCTCGTGATGTGTTTCTGTTTAACGCTATCCCTCTCCTCTCCAGGGTCCAGCAGGCCTGATTGGGATAGCTGGGGTGATAGGAGTTCCTGGTGAAAAGGTGAGGTGTGTGTTTCTCTGTCATTAGGCTGTCAGACAGCATGAGCTGCCTGCCTGTCAGTGGCAGACCTATATAATTAGGCCATGGCTTGAGGCCCACGAGCCCCAGAACACGTGCTTGTATAAACACTCAACACTCTCACATCCTCATCCATAACAATATTGTCAAATCCACATCACCACTATTTCCTTTAAACCCTCCTGCACTCTGCCGAATGTCAAGCTATAATGAAAGTGAACATTATACTCTTTAGACAAATTTGCTTGTCTACGGATGTTAGAAACTCCCAAAATATAATTGTTTCTGACACAGTGCTTTTTTAAAAGTTATTTTTCCACCTCAGCTTATGCCGAGTAAACGTGCACAGCATTACACACCTTTTTAATCTCTGTACAGTAAATTGTTCCCTCCCTCTATCTCAACCTGCAGCCCCTTTTCCTTCCTATCCAGAAGGCCCGTTTGTCAGAACATGTTCTTGTGGTGGGAAGCCATCTGCTTGTCAGATTCTTGCTTGTCCTCCTACTCCTCTTACACAAAAATCCTCCTCCTGGTTCAATCTGTCATCACCAGCTGTACCCTGACAGCCTAAAAATTCTTTTCACATTAGATATATGGATAATATTTGTTTAATACTGCTCTAAGTATTTCCAAAACAGTTCCATACGAATAGTCTGATCCCTGTGTGAGACAAGGTGGAATAACAAGTGTTACAGAGGTTAAAAAAAGCCCTTGGAAGCTTTACTGATCAGCTGGGCTTACTTTTGGCTTTTATTATACTGTGCAGAGGGCCAAAGACAATATATATATTAGTATCTGCTATTTGTACACCACTGTCACATTTACCTTCTACACTTAAAGAAGCTCCTCTCCACTTTCATGGCTTTTATTAAGTAGAAATGTATGTGAATGCGTGTTGAGGTTTTAGGTCATGGTTTAATGATCAACTCTTCCTTTTCCTCCAGGGTGACCGGGGACCACCAGGTCCAACAGGTCCAGCCGGAGAGAAGGGGCCCAGGGTAAGTGCAGTCACTCAGGATATTCTGCAGCTCTCCGTTTCTTGTCTGACAGCTCACAAACCTACGGTAAAAGGGTTAATAGACTAAAACAGTAAACTAATGGCTAAAGATGATGAGTTAAATTCGAACCACTAAGCGATGCTGGCTGTAAGCTTTGGCAGATGTTACATGTTTTAGTTCCTGGAAATGAAGGCAGACCCTCTAGAGACCCAAGTTCCAGATTACTCCGTGTTGCAACTTCTGAAGGTACAAATGTTTGCAAAATAGATCTTTCCACAGTGTTGTTATTGAAGGTGTTTGCATAGTGAAACCTTTCACTGTAAATTTGCAGTAATATACTGACAGCAGCACAATATAGAGTATTGCTGCAAATAAACGTGCAGATACTATATTCTTGGAGATTACGAGAATCTTTTAGCTCTTTTAGACACCTATCTAATCTCTAGATAGGTAATATTATCGAATGTACTGAAGGATTAGTTAGAGCTACCCACAGGCATGGAGAATCTGACCAGTGTAGCAGACCACTAACAGTCATTCACAGTTTGTACCTCATTGTAACACTAAAGAGAGCCAAAACCTAACCTAGCTGTGTATAAACTGAGTAAACATAGTGCCCATTGATTGTGGGTTACTGAGACTGAGTAAAAACAGTGTCCAGTGCAGCAGTGTTTCTTATATGTGCTGTAATGCTGCATGAATCTTCAAGAGAAGCTGGCCTACATCCTACACTGTCCAGGGGCCTTGGATTGACTCCATGTCTGTGGCTTTGGGCCCCAGGCCTGACCTAACTAATCTGGTGGCAGTCAAAAGGCTAGCGTGCACATTTGGCTAAGAAGGAGAGAGATGTTTGTGAGCTGCGAGAGGGATTGCAGTGATTTGTGTGAACCAGTTGGTGGTGTAATGTAGCCACATTAACGAGGAGTGGAGGTTGAGTTTAGAGGCTTGTGCTGTGTAATCATCACAGATTACAATGATCTTATCCAGAAATTCTGTTTCTGTTCAAAGACAATTTGCAGGATTAGCATTTTCTGGAACGTGTTCTAGTCTTTAGTGACTTTCTTTGACTTTTGGGTGTTATTCCCTCATAGATAATTATAGGAAAATACTGTAAAATGTGGGTGAGAACCACAACACCGAACAGCCTGGAGCCCATTCTAAGACAACATAATATGAAACACAGTTCTGTTCACCGCTGCCCCAGATTAGCTGCTGATCCCAAAGCATAGTGCAGATAAGCCTGGATATTTTATGTCGTGTTACCGCTTTTACTTTTTAAAAATGATTTTGTAGGCGATATCAATAAAGAGTGACATGTTTTCCCCTTTCTTTTTGGTGTCAGGGTTATCCAGGGTTGCCAGGGAGCCCAGGGGACATCGGCATGCAAGGTGCACCTGTAAGTGGAGCAACAAAAACATGCAGGATTTTAACCTCATGCATACCTCCCTATATGTGTATTTTTTGTCATCAATTTCCTTTGCTGAGTACTTTTTGCTCCCTGTGTATTAATGAATCTCATCTTCTGTACCAAGTGTCTCGGCTGGATGTCTGTAAATACCTAAATTGCAAGATTTTCTTGGGCCCTTAAACTGTGCTGAAGGATCACGCTCGTCTTTGTAAACACCCAAAGTTTATGAGGGCTATTTGATACATCAGTTTCCCCCATTCTCACAATTTAGCGTGGAGCAGTAAACAGTGCGTCTAACTGGCTGAAGATCATTTCCACCGAGCTGTTTGTGCAGCATGCCGTAGGTTCACAGCATTAGTGATGATGTGGTTAGAAGATGCATAGTTATTTTATCTAAATATTATAACCATAACTCCACCAAATATTATGAAAACCTTCAAACTTTATTCTTATTTTTTCCCTTCTTCTTATAATTTCCTGGTCTATGTTCTCACTAATTTCACTTCTATATCCACACTGTTTTTTTTTTTCTGACAGGGTCCACCGGGACCGAGGGGTAGTCCAGGCATTGCTGGGCCAAAGGGTAGAAGGGTAAGAGGAGACTGTAACATTTGGGCACAAGCTGCATCAGTCCCTTAAAAAAAACTTCCCTCATCAGACCTTTGGTTTGTCTGTTTCACATCACATCTTCTTTCCCATAAACCAGAGCTTGAAGCAATTAAAAGACATGTGGATGTCGTTCCACATGGCCCAAGCTTCTTTATAGGTGCAATTACAACTGTTTCACGAGCACCATGAATCTAGTGTTACAAGACATCATTGTAAGGTCAAACCAGTGAGGTGATTTAATGCTGGTGGGACATCGTGTGGCAGAGAGAAGAACAACACCTACAGGTGGCAAAAGAACAGTTTCTGGTTTCTGTGCTTGTGATTTTCTAAGAATTTAAATTCTGCAGCAGCAGAAATTAAGGAGGAAGCAAATTTAAATCCTGAACCAACTTGGCAGATATACATGCCACGGCATGTCCTGCTATCTTTTAATAAGATTACTGCAGTCCTGTGGTATTAACAGAAATCTGTTTGCCCTCAAAAAAAAGATTGGATTTTTTATTTGATTGGAAACAAACTCTTTTGTTTTGTATCTTGACATTTAGAAAAGTCCCCGAAGAATCGTTTAATTGTTAACACATAAGCAGCTTTTCCAAATTTCTTTTACCAGCAAGGTAGTTAAAAGTTTGGTGCTTTCTTGTAAAATACTGGGCTAACGTAAGCAAGCAGAAGCTCATTTTGGACTTTTCAAACTTTTATTTTTGCAAAAATCGCCTCTTTAAATTGATAGTTTACATCCACTTACAGTAGCTTCTGCACCAAACAGCAGCTTTCTAGTTGAATGTGTCCTATTAGGAGAAAAAATAATTGTAATAAGTTACTACCACATTACTTTAGTTCTCATCTGAGATCGTCTTCTTTAATTCTCAGAATGTTTTCTTCCTTCTGCATATTTTGCCCAGAAAGACATACGACACTTGCCACTTGAGTTGTTTAACATAATCCACACGTGTGTCAGTTCTGTCTTTGTTGAGGTCAAATACATCAGTCATTGTAAATGCATGTGATTTATTGTAGGCCAAAGAAAACTGACTAAAGTGAATTATTAAAAAACAGCTGTTATTGAAACAACTAAATAACTGCTTTGCCTATTTTCCCACCAAAAAACATGAAGAAATATGAATCTCAGTCAACATCTGGTTAGTTGTGAGACAGGCAGCCAAGCTGACCAAGCTGACCTTTAAAATGACAGCAAACCTTATGGCAACTCAGTGTTGTCATAATTTTACTGCTCCATGACCTCAGTGCCACACTGCAGGGGTGAATGTACGTCACCTGCCTTCAGTTAGTGTCCGTGCCACTAAGAAAAGTTTTTTCCACACTATTACAAGATTAAACAGATAAAGGAACATAGCATCCATTATAACATGAAAGATTAGGCAAAAGTAAATGACTCAATGGTGTTTAAATCAAGACTGAGGTTGGAGAGGTGAACAAAAGGAAAAAGAATATAACGATAAATCCTACAAGGAAGATAAAAGAGCAGAGTGACACGAGAGGCTCAAGCAAAATAGCAGCAGATTTGTCCTCAAAGGAAGAGATATAAAAGGAAGACTCAATGGAGAGATAAGCTGAAAGGTCTAAAAGCATGGACAGGAGCAAAAAAAAAAGAGGGGGGCTGAGGGTGTCTGTGTTATAGATCGTTGTCTCTGTATGGTGGCGCTACAATGCTGTGAAACCCCTGAATCTCTGTGGGGGTGGGAGGCTGCTACATCAGGCTGGAACACCTCCCCAAACAGACAAACAATACAGACTAATTACTTTGCTGGTGGTGCTGTTTCATTACCCATAGTTGGCATGTGAGAGCTTAGATGCTCAACGTACTGTTCTTTCTTTGTTGAGTGATGTTCAGTGGTGTGGCTCGTCTTGTTTTTGCACAGGGACCCCGAGGTCCAGATGGCCCACCGGGAGAACTGGGTCCTGAGGGCATCAAGGTAACATCATGGTATAGATATAGTAGGAAATTGACACTAATTCCTGTGTGTTAGCTGAGGCTTTATCCTAAATCTCGTTCCAAACGGTGGTATGTTTTTCAGGGTGAAAAGGGGGAGATCGGACCTAAAGGAGAGCCAAGCTTAATAGTAAGTAGTCTTTAGGTCAACGTGTTTTCACATCTGTATAAGAGAGAAACAGGGAATGCTGTGTGTTTTACATATACTTGAAGGCCTTTGAGTACATTTACGTAGCTTAATTTGTCTGAAGCCAAGAATAATAAAAAAAGTCATAAAATATGCGTCATCCAGCTTCATCGGACAAGCCAACAAGCACGCCCCCCTTCTTGAAGATGCATATTCACTTCGTGGAAAGGTCACGAGTGCGTCTGATTTCAAACAGCATCAAGAACAACAACGGCTTGCCCGGTGCACAAGCTCCATCAGACTTTAAGCAGTTTTTATCTTCAGAGGGAGGCTTTGGTCTAGTTGCCCCTGTGGCGGATTAGACGCAAATGTAATTCGCCTGTGCTGCTGGCGGTCTGTAGTAAAAGAAACCTGATCTCAATAAGCTGAAGAGTAGCAGGATGAAAGTAAACATTTGGGCTGTTTTGCGCCATCATGCAGTTGAAGATAAATGAACAACACATTTATTTATTCCTCCTGCAAAACACTCACATTTTTGTCTTCATATGGGAGAAATTCCCTAAAACTCGATGTTTGAGCGGTCAATGTCAAACATCCGTCTTTCTGCTGTGCGGTAGTAGCTGGAACTGCATCACCATCAGACATGGTAATGGGTTTGATTTGAGTTAACCTAACGTATTTCAATACACGTTAATCATTCATATGTATATTTTTCTTCTTGAAGGGCAAGGCTGGAAATCCAGGAGAGAGAGGCCCTCCTGGGAAGCCTGTGAGTAATATTTCTTTCCTTTTGTCTCTTAAAGCTTTTTTTTTTTTTTTTTTGAGAAGCAACAGTGTAGAATAGTACTTTAAAGCTATCATGAAGAATCTTTTTATTTGCACTAACAATACACACTCTGCGCTCTTCATCAGCATGTGATGATGCGCTCCTTGCTGCTCGTCTGGCATGACTTCAAGGTTTCGCACGTTGCGCGGTACTAAAATTATTATGTCTCAGTTGCTAACACAATTTCCTTCTTTTATATTTAGGAAATAAGGAGTAAATCTTCACTACTTTAAGCCCGTTTACAGTGTTCAAAGTCCAAATAAGACATTCATCCAGACCTGTTTCATTTCATTTAATCACAGCCATCCATTTTCTTAACTGTTTATCCAGTTCGTGGTTGCAGATTAGATAAGGGTTTATTAAGAGAAATGGAATGCACCTTTCTACTCTGTTTCATCACTCAAAGTGCTTTGTATAACATTGCTCAGTCACCCATTCATTTCAGCACTTTTTTCTATGTCTGAGTGCTCGCTATATCTAACATTCACACGTTCACACTCCAGTGAAAGCATGGAGGGCAACTCAGGCTTCAGTATCTCACCAAGGATACTTTTAAGCATGCAGAGTGGAACAATTATACTTCAGTGTTTTTGATCAAAGAGCTGTGACCACAGTAAATACTCAGTGGGATATTTGAACAAATAGATGCAGCAGGTCACGCCACAGTCAGACTTTTGGCAGATTTTAGGAGCCCTAGGTTGTTGTTTTTTTTTGGGGTTTTTTCCAACCCTTTTTTGGTCTTTACAATTAATTATTGATCAAATGATGAATTGCAGTTTTGATGCATTGCGAAAGGCTGCAATAACTGATCAACAGATGGCAAAAGCATGTAAACAGCAGAGATCAGTGGCACAATCAAAAATGGCTCCATGTGGGCTGGTTAATTATGGAGTGATGATCTTCACAGCAGTCATATCTATCTGTCTAGCTCGCTACTCTCTCTCTCTAATATGTATGTATGTGTGTATATGTAGATAGATATAGATATATATGCTGTTTATCACCTTCATTTCTTTTCGTGCTGTTGTTTGGCTTGTCTTCATTTACCACTGACAAATGAGCTTCTTTACTTGCCCACAAATCATGTCTTGGCTGAACATTTGACGCTTTGGGATTGTTGGTAATCATTCTTATCAGACAAACACCTACAAAGACGCGTCTGGGCCTGCGTTCTCTCTCTCAGTCAGCCATCGGTACAGTGAAACCACTCGTTCAGTACATTCGTGCCATCCTTTGGACGGGACATCAAGCACAAACTTGGGACTTGTTTCAACCTGTGTGCTTTCCAAACACAGCTTGCATCCTCACCTCACAGCGAGGAGTTTCTGCTGACAGTAGCTTTTGTCCCACTGTTGCTGCTACTGCACTCTTTTAAAGGAACTTTCTCTACCTTTCCTTGCTGCTGCCAAAGATGCAGCATTGTTTCAATTTTTCCAACTCTGACGTCTTAGCGCCATCTTGTGCCCAATAAAATATCTCTCAAAACTTGTAACTCATTCTAATTCCTATTTTCTCTGTGCAAAAAAAAAAAAGAGAAAAAAGAACCAATTGAGTCATAGCGAGAAAACGATGCTATCTGTGATGTCATGTCCCATGAAGCTCACAGTCGAAGGCAGTTCTGTTAAGTTAAAGCAGCTGACAGTGGTTGTGACTGCTGCTCATAAATCTTTTTGTGGTCCACGCTCTTTTTTTAGCCCATTACTCTAACTGGCTCTTGTTTTTAAACAGTAAGTGAACTTTAAAAATTGTCATTGGCTTTTGTGCTTTTTTGTACTTCTCCCCTTAGTTCATTTCACTCACCTCGTGTACAGTTTGAAAACATATTTTTCCCTTGTGTCTAACCTTTTCAGTAGACGGAAGCAATGCTACAGAAGCCCTAAATTAACAGCACTGGGAATTAACAAAATCATTTTTTATGTTTCTGTAGTGGTTAAACCACCATTGTGCACAAGCTCTTTAATCAAAATGATAGTAAATGGTAAATGATGTTATTATTTCTGGATTAAGATGCCAAATTACAGTTATGTTTCCATTCAGGAATGCCAGTAAATGATTTTTAGCGGTTGAATGTCCTTTTGACTGGGACTATTGGACTTTAACCAGCTATGCTGCTCTAAATTAATATCCAAAGGACTTACCTTATTGAATTAAATAGTAAATTGACTTGTTTGTATAAAGCACTTTATACCTCATGTCTCATCACATACGCACTTTTTTTTGTGTCTAAATACTTTCTTCGATAAGTGCACGAGAAGTAACTCAAGGTTCAGTATCTTGCCCAAGAATACTTTGGCACATAGACTGGAGTAGCCAGGGATTAAACCACCAACCTTTAAATTAGCAGATGACCTGCTCTGCTTCATGAGCCACAAAACTTCTGATGTTGCAAATTTAGCTCACAGGCATAAAAACAAATGCCATTGGTCACATAATTGGAGTGTCTTGGCTATACAATGTTTGGACTACGACAAACAGAGTCTCATCCTGGAGTTTCTGTGTTGTGTCTGTAGCTGTCAGGCAACCTTGAAATATTAAACTCAGCCATCGCGTGTGTGTGGCCACACGGGAAATTGTGGTGATAATGATGGTGGTGTTGGTAATGACGAGAAGCCGTGCATGACTTCTGTTAACTACACAGGATGTTTGAGTGAATCACCACTGAGCTCATGATTATGTTTCCAGGGAAAACCAGGTATTCCAGGCAGCACCGGGGAGAGGGGAGCCCAAGGTGAACCAGTAAGTATGCGCTTTTTTCCTGCTGCATTGATGTGGTTGTTACAGGAAACTGCAAACAAACCGCATGCTGTGAAAAACACCTTCAGCAGAACATGTAATGACAGCGGTGAGAACGCGCTCGCCCGTAGATGCTCGCACGAGTTTCGCGAGGGAGAAGCTGTTACAGTTTAAATCACACGAGAAGCTCTGATCTTAGCAGAAAGAGAATCATTTCGGGGGAGGGAGTATATATTTGATATTCTTTATTTTCTTCCCTCTTCTGCTTTCACCACACCTGAATGCTCCCCACCTTGTGCCTCCCTTTTTGGCTTAGTCTTCAAATTCTTAATTTGCCTGGAACTCCTTCAGTCCCCACAGGGGCAGGAGGAATGTCAAACAGTCAGATACAGATATTTATAAGGGTGAGAGCTTTCTGTAATGCTAGATGCTCGGTTTATGTTATAGGTCTCATCTTGTGTGTTTGGCTGGTCTTCAGTCTTTTTATTTCAGACTCATTCAATCTCATCTCTCAGTTCTTTTTCTAGACTAGACATATAATTAAAAGTTGGGGCATTACATGCTAGAATTTTTTATTATATCTATTTTGTTCTATTTTGTTTTAAGTTCCTGATGTAGAAGTTAATGAGATTCCTGAATCATTGTGTTTGTGTGCTTTAGCCATGGTGGTTCTTTTTCTTTCAGGGACCCAGAGGACCTGCTGGAGAGGCTGGACCTGATGGAGAACAAGGACCTGAAGTACTTTACATTAAATGCTCATGATGCTTTATTGATTATGAGTATTATTTGACAATCCTATCCAAATGTATACAAATGAAATATTGCCTATGGTTCTCTTTCCCATCATTGTAGGGTTTACCAGGCTTAGAGGGAGAACCAGGTGCCATTGGAGAGCCAGGGGAAAAGGTTTGTACTGTCTTGTTATAATTCTTGAACCTTTGCCTTCTTCCTGCTCCACTAATTTGCAAATCAATGGGCACGCTCATTGAAAGTGAAACAGCGGGTGATGCAAATATGTAAGTGTGTTCTGACCTCCAGCCAGCTTCTTGTTGTGGTTTGTCTCCCTGTAGGGTGATGTTGGGCCTCCAGGAGCTGAAGGGGAGCAGGGGCAGGAGGGAATGAGAGTGAGTGACTGCAGTTTGCTAATCCCTTCCTTCCCTGTGTTCGGGTAACCCTAACCCAGTTGTATATTTACTCACCCCCCTCATTCTGACAGAGATGTTTTATCCGCTTGCCAGAAGAAAGTAGAAATACAAGAGTGTTTGTGTGATGTATAAACTATATATATATGTAGATGGAACAGACTGCTTTAGTTTCATCTTCCCGTGTTGTGCACAGAATTAGGCAGAGCTTTGAATGGCTGGCTGTCCGTGGGCAGATTTTTTAACATGACAGGGCTTAACTGTGCAAGATCCATTCAAAAACATTGTGTGTTAGATAAGTGTTTCATTAAGTCGAGGCTTATTGCAAAGAATGGCACGATGCAGCCCATGAGTACTGGATATAAGCTGTCAGCAGCAGAGGGGCCAAGCGGCTTCTGTCAAACATGCACGCACTTTATGCCCCAGTCTCTATCTTCCTTTCATCATTTCATGTATTTTAAGTTCCTCATATGTACTTAAAACTATTTTGATTATGTAAAATGTGTGAGAGGAAGCGAGCTAAATCTGCAATCCTTTTCTATCAAATACTTGGATGGAAAACAAAAACCTGGATCATATGTGACATGTGGCAGTATGGTTGTTTCCATGGAGATCTTACCAGTGCAGATGTTCTATGAGGTCTAGGTTTTATAGTTTAAATGATTATATTGTGGATTTCAACATAATTTGAATTTTTCATGAATCTATTTCCATTTTAGAGAGCGCTGCATGATTTTTGCCTTTTGGTTACGCAAAAATAATTATCCCTTAATGTATTTTTGTTTTAAACAAACACATTATAAATACAAGAGTAAGTAAAGTAAAGTCTAGTTCTCATCACATTGAAGTGATGTGCAAGTATATTTGAGGATGCATGCATGCAGTAGGTTGGATTAGGTCGGGCTGGGAGCTTTTTTTTATCACACGTAACCACAGGTTACACAAATTATTAAACAATCTTGTGTTACCAAGGGATGTGAAGTTGTGCAGAGTATTATTTAAACTTGCCGAGGATTTCCAGAAGCAGCATGCCTGTTACTAAGAATCAATGTCTATTTCATAAACGGCTCCAATTAAAACTGAAGTAAAAATTCATAGATGCATTGTAGTTTTCTTGGCACTTGAGTTGAGATGTAATAGGAACTGCTGATTTCTAACTTTTTACAGCAGATGTATTTAAAACTGTTTTTATGTTTTAAGGGTCCTCCCGGTCCCCCTGGTGAAGACGGACCTCAGGGAAAAGATGGCGCCAAGGTTTGTTGACTTGTGTGTTCTTGATTATTTCTGATCAAATGAACCAGGGAGGCAAAAGATTTATTTTAGCAGGACTGACCCTATGATAGTAAATCAAAATGTTAGAACATCCGCAGATTAGCTCAGGATTCCAAAATAGGTCATCCCAGTGGTACATTGAATCTCATTGCATTACTTAGTATATCCACTTAATTTCACACTGGATTTGAGTATGATATTAAAATCTACGGAAGCGGGTGAAAGTAATGTTAGTTTGCCCCAAATCTTCCATCTTTCTAGTGGTAATATAATAAAAGCTTATTCTATTGTTGCTGAATTGTCTTTACTTTTACTCTTTTCTTGTGTGCCTGTTTTCCTCTTTCTACGTCAAATTGCCAGGGTGAACCTGGAGAGCGTGGGCCTTTTGGGGAGCCAGGGGAGAAAGGGACAGAAGGGGATCCTGGACCCCTGGGGCCACCTGGAGAGCCTGGGAAACAGGGTTTCCGTGTAAGTTAATATTGGTCCCAAAGTTTAACTTTCAGATAATACAGCAAACTTCATGTAAATGAGGGAAATCTAGAGACACATTTCTGTAAATAATACCTTTGATTCCCAGTAGGGGTCACTCTACTCTTCAATAAAAACGTTTTGCTACTGGGTTGATAAATTTACCTTGTCAGAGATTTTGGATGTGTAGCATGGTCTGAGAGCTGCAGATCTTAGGTTCTTGGTGTTTGGAGATACAGATCCAAGTCTAGCCATGGGTGACAAGGAGCAAGAAGGTCACTGTTATCTGGAGGGAAGGACGCAGATTCAGAGTGTATCTAGTGTATCAGTATCTGCTGGTTAGTGTTTAATCTGAACATCGGGCAATAAAGTGAGATAGAATCCAGAATATGACAGAGTCTGTTCTGGGATAATTTAAAACGTATTTTAAGCAATATAATTTACTGGCAATCACTTTACAGGGTCCAGAAGGAAAAGTGGGTCCCCCAGGAAACAGAGGACGGCACGGAAAGAAAGTAAATATCCTGATCAGCCAAGTTCCATTTAACACAAAGGGCACATTTAACACAGAGAGCCACTGAGGCATCTAGTCTTATAGTTTATTTTTAAAGTAACCTGCTTACAATAAAACGAAAACAGCAAGATTTATTAATAATACTAATTTTTATGTCTTTTAATTATATTTACAATCTTTTACAGGGAGAGAGGGGTCCTCCTGGTCTTGCTGGGGAGATTGGCGCTCGGGGAGACATCGGCCAGCCGGGCGAGCCAGGACTGAAAGGTGCCAGGGGAACTCGAGGCACATCTGTAAGGTCCCATTTCTTCTTCTACTACTGTAGGTGTTGAAGACTGCAAGCCACAGTTTATATTGAAGGTGTGGCCTGCAGTCTATGATGTTTGTTAATTGAATCTGTGGAATTGTATCAGCTGAACCTTTAGCTATAATGGGCTAGAGAGGGGAAAAAGACACATCTTGTGTATAATTAATTCTTTATACTGCTGAAGTCAATCGAACTCAGAATTTTAAAACCAAAGCAAACTGTTAAAACCAAAGCAAGAAGATGTAAGAGATGGCAAGCTAGGAGGATGCCAGACATTTTTTCAGCTCCCCTTTCAGTAGAACCACTGAGACTACTTTGATATAGCTGTGGATCAACGATTTATAAGCCTGCCAAAGATATATTTATCTGGAGAAGACCTAAAAAGCAAAGCAGAAGCACCATGACTGATTCAAGGCCTTATTTCGCATTTTCTGCATTGCTTCCAGGGTCAGCCTGGAGTCATGGGGATAGACGGGCAACCAGGACTTCCAGGATACCCAGTAAGTTTTTCTTTTCTAAACTTGGTTTCATGAAAACAGTCTTTTTGTCTTCACTCGTGTATACATGAATGTGTATTGTATAACCATGTGGGATAAACACACACACACACACACGAAAACTTAACAACCATATGTGCACATGCTCAGAAACGCACAAAACCCCATGAGTACAGTGCCCTGAGATTTTCATGCCAGAACACTTTACTCACAGTTATTGAAGAAAGAAGGATGACTGACACATCAGTCATCCTTCTTTGCTTTTCTCGGTAGCCTGAGATATCCTCAAAAACACTAGATATCAGAAAATATCTTTAAAAATTCTACACAAATAGAGCCTAATGCTTGTTGCTAATGTTTTTTGTGAATCTGTGTGTGCATGTGTGCTTTTAGAGTCCTTCAGACTTGATTGAATCTGACATAATATATGGAATTTTGTTTATCCCTAAAGAACAGTTCTGATTAAAAGCTAGCATAAGTGTGGCAGCCCCATTACGTACAATAATCAGGTTTTCTTTTTTTTCTTTAGGGGCACCTTGGAAAGCCTGGGCCCGTTGGCCCGCCAGGACCCAAAGGTGAAAAGGTAATTTGATACCTGAATTTGTGACTTATGTCCTTAACTGGATTTCTTAGTGTGATATTCTGGATTAGGCTCTTAAAAGGATCAGGACAGAAGGACGTGGATAGGTGCCTTTATTGAACAGCAGGACATCACACACTAACTTGTTGTTTCTTAGCGGTGCAGAAAACTACCCTTTTTTGTTGTTATATATTGGTCAACCAAGAACTAGCCCTGTAACAGGCACTTCTGTATTTTACCACTGGGGGGCAACAATTCACTCTATTACATTCCTCCCCTTTTAGATTTGTAATTGAAGTAAGCAACCCTTTAAAGAATGTATTTCACTGCCCCCACCAAAAAGAAATATTCTGTGGCCCTTACGAACAATGAACAAATGTAGCCATTACTTCCATTATTAACTCTTCACTTCTAAAATAACTGGCAGTAAATAACTAAAACATAACTCTACATTTTCAAAGATTCAGTCTCTTTGGGGGAACTCTGCGTCTCTCTGGGTATCTGCGTTCCACAGATGGGCTTTGGGTGGTTTCTGGGTTGGATACTGGTGGTTCATCGGTTGTCTGTTTAGGTGGTTCAGGAGGTAAGGAGTGTGATGTTAAAATCCCAGGTGGACTTGGTGGTATCTCTGGAACAACACTGTCCATAATCACTTCTGGCCGTCCCTCTGAAACCGGTGAAAATGTAACTGGGGGTTTCTCCACAGTCTGTCTCCATGGTAACAGGTGATCCACATGTATTGTGTGTGTTCTCTGTCCCTCTTGTATCAGGTAAGTAACACTTCCCATTTTCTTCAGAACTGTTCCCTGAGTCCATTTTGTTTCCCCCCCCCCCCTGAAGTTTCGGATACGCACAGCGTCTCCCTCCGAAAAAACACGAACAGGTTGGGTTTTGTAATCATGGTGTCGCTTCTGCTCAGACTGTTTCTGTTCAATGTGTCTGCTTAGTTCAGGTTTCAGCAGGCTGAAGCGAGTCCGGATCTGACGTTTCAGGAACAACTCTGCTGGTGTACGACCCGTTACAGTGTGCGGTGTACTGCGATACATGATAAGGAAGTTTGCCAAACGATGACTGAGTGGCAATGTGGCCTTACCATCTGCTTCCAGCACATTTTTCATCAGGGATCGTTTCAGGATTTGTACTGACCTCTCTGCTGCCCCGTTTGATGCAGGATGATAGGCAGGAACAGCTGTGTGTCTGATCCCATTTAACTCCAGAAACTGATTGAATTCCTTTGACACAAGTTGAGGTCCATTGTCTGAAACAAGCTCTTCTGGAAGTCCATATGAAGCAAATAACCCTCTCAAAACCTCAATGGTGTTGTGTGAGGTAATGGATGGCATAGGGAACACTTCCAACCATTTTGAATGACTGTCAATGACAACTAAAAAGTACTGCTTGCCTTTTTCAGCGAAATCAATGTGAATCCGTTGCCAAACTCTCTCAGGCCACTTCCACGGATGGAGTGGTGCAACGGGTGGTGACTTCTGTACAGCCTGACAGACTGAGCAGCTTTGAACCAGTTCTTGTATATCACCATCACAGCCTGGCCACCACAGGTAACTGCGAGCGAGTGCTTTCATACGACAGATACCTGGATGTTCATGATGCAGGTCTTCCAGCACTTTCTGTTGGTAAACCGGTGGAATGATGACCCGTTGTCCCCAAAGAACACATCCTTGTTCTGCTGACAGCTCGTGTCTGCGTGTAAAGTAAGGCTTAAGTGATTCGTCTTGCATATAACTTGGCCACCCATTCATGGTGTAGCTCCAGACCTTGCTGAGGATTGGATCCTTCATGGTTGCTCTCTCAATGTCTTTAGCTACTATTGGTAGCTCTTCCACATGTGAGAAATAGAAGATACTTCCCTCAGCGGCAATGTTGTCTGGCGTATTCCGAGGTAGACGTGACAATGCATCTGCATTAGCATGTTCAGCTGATCTTCTATATTCAATGTCATAATTGTATGCCATTAGAATAAGAGCCCAGCGTTGCATTCTTAGTGCAGCGAGTGTTGGGACAGCTGACTTTGGCCCTAGTATAGCCAGCAGTGGCTTATGATCTGTTATGAGGGTGAATTTCCTTCCATACAGATATTTATGGAATTTCTTTACTCCAAAAATTATGGCAAGGGCCTCTTTTTCTATCTGGGCATACTTTCGCTCAGCTTCAGTTAATGTTCTTGATGCGAAAGCCACAGGCCTTTCCTCTCCATTTTCCATGACATGAGAGATGACTGCGCCCAATCCATAAGGTGATGCATCGCAGGCTAACTTCAATGGCAGATTTGTGCTGTAGTGCACCAACACTTTGTTCTGCAGCAGTAGACTTTTTGCATCCCTGAATGCTTTTGCACATTCCATGGTCCAAATCCATTTAGCATCTTTTCTCAACAGGTTATGCAAAGGCTGAAGAATGGTGGATGGATTTTCCAAAAATCGACTGTAGTAATTTAGAAGACCAAGAAAGGACTTCAGTTCAGTGACGTTTGTTGGTTCTGGTGCATTTGCTATGGCTGCTACCCTTTCCTCTAAAGGATGCAGACCATCCCTGTCAATACGATGTCCCAGGTACTCCACACTGCTCTGAAGAAAGTGGCACTTGGAAAGCTTCACTCTGACACCATGCTTCTCCAGACGTGTGAGTACTTCCTCCAACCTCTTCAAATGATCCCTTTCAGATGAAGCAGTGATGAGGATGTCATCCAAAAAGCAGGTGACATGCTCCATCCCCTGAAGGATTTGATCCATCACAGACTGGAAAAGAGCCGGAGCACTGGAAACACCATAGCTGAGGCGATTGTACTTATAGAGACCTTTGTGTGTGTTGATGACCAGATACTTCTCTGATTCTTCATCTAACTGTAGCTGCTGATAGGCATGAGAAAGGTCAAGTTTACTGAAGGATGTTCCTCCAGCTAAAGTGGCAAACAAATCTTCAGTATTTGGAAGTGGATATCTTTCCTCTTCAACACACTGGTTGACACTGACTTTGTAGTCACCACATATCCTAATTGTTTTGTCTGCCTTTGGCACAGTAACAATAGGGGATGCCCACTCACTTTTCTCAACCTTTGGAAAAGGTGAAGGTTATTTCAATCTGTCCAGCTCCTTTTCCACAGCTTCTTTTAGTGCATAAGGAACTGGGCGAGCTTTACAGAAAATTGGTGTGGTGTTTGGTTTAGTGTGGATTCTAGCTTTAAATCCCTTTATGCAGCCTTGGTCATCCGAAAACACTGCCTGATGGCGCTGAATCACTTCTAGTACTCCTGGCTTTGCTTCTTTCTGCACCAGTACCTTGTGTACTGTGAAAATCTGTTTCCAGTTCAGCTGTAGTTTCTTTAACCAGTTTCGTCCAATCAGAGCTGGTCTGTCTCCCTGAACAACGATCAGTGGTAGGGTGATGTTTTGAGTCCCATACTGTACTGGTAACATAATATATCCACGCACAGCAATGTGTTGGCCTGAGTAGGACTTGAGCTTTAGCCCACTGGCTGGTTTTATAGGGAAATGAGTGAGATGCGTCTGATACTACCGACACTGCTGATCCTGTATCCAGCAGCATGGTGGTGTTCTTGCTCCCAAGCGCAACATCCACTGTGTATCCCTTCTCACTGGAGGTGATGGAGTACATTGAATAAACTCCAAAAAGTTCAGCTTCATCATTCCTACTTGAGCATTCATCCTCAGTTTCCAAATACTGAGTTTGCTGACTGAATTTTTTATTCCTGCAAGCACGTGCAATGTGTCCTATTTTTGCACAAACATGACACTTTTCGCTCTTAAATTTGCACTCACGTGCTGAATGCTTTCCACCACAACGATAACATGGTTGCTTCATTCCTGTGTCTTTTTAGGTCCCTTCCAGTTCTTTGGCTTGTTATTGCCCTCTTGCCTGTTCTGTCCTTTCCATCCTTTGTTGAAAAAATTTGGAGCATTTGTCAAGGCATTTACGTGGTGAGGGTCCTGGCGTCCTGAGAACTCCATCGTATTTTTCGAAGCGAGTTCCATGGATACGGCAATCTCACATGCACGTGGAAATGTAAGATCCTTTTCCGATAGTAGCTTGCGCTGCACAGCATCAGAACGCAGCCCACTAACAAAACGATCCCTCAGGGCCTCATCCAAATATTGTCCAAAATCACATGTGGCTGACAACTGCCTCAGGGCGACAACATAGTCAGAAACTGCCTCCCCTTCTTTCTGGTTACGTTTCTGAAAACGAAAACGCTCAGCTATCACCACTGGAGTCGGCTTATAATGCGCACTTAACGCCCCAGTCAGCGCTGCATATCCCATGGTACTCGGTACCCTCGGAGACACAAGATTCTTTAGCAGCCTGTATGTATCTGCTCCGATCACAGAGAGAAACGTGCACACTTTCTTCTCATCTGAAACATCATTTGCCAACATCCATTGCTCCAACCGCTCCAAATATGACTCAAAATCTTCCTTCGATTCATTATACTCTTCAACACGACCCACATGCATCGCCATGTTAGCTCACCAAAAGCTGTTCCGCTGCAGCCGTGAAGAAAACGTCTTGATTTGTCTTTTTCTTTACATGTGAACACAACCCTCCTACAGCCTCTGTCACGCTGTGGAAATCTTTAGAATCCTCGTCGCCAGTTGTGATATTCTGGATTAGGCTCTTAAAAGGATCAGGACAGAAGGACGTGGATAGGTGCCTTTATTGAACAGCAGGACATCACACACTAACTTGTTGTTTCTTAGCGGTGCAGAAAACTACCCTTTTTTGTTGTTATATATTGGTCAACCAAGAACTAGCCCTGTAACAGGCACTTCTGTATTTTACCACTGGGGGGCAACAATTCACTCTATTACACTTAGGTTATTCAGAGTTCTTTAAAGTACTAAATTATCTGCCTGCAATCTACATCCACTCATCTATGATTGTATGTTTGCGTTTGCTACATCCCAGGGTTACCCAGGCGAGGACAACAGGACCCCAGGACTGCCAGGGCCCTTAGGTGAACCAGTAGGTCTTGCTTTCCTTTAAACTCTCCATTCTGAACTCTCCTTGCTCTGCTTATCCAAAGCAATTTAAATACCAGATTGAGACTGGATGTAAAAGTTAATCCTGATCAGCTCCTGATTTTAGCACCAAATGCACTCATTGATAAAAAATGAATGTTAAAGTTTCTTATCCTAAATCTGTCATGTGCATGAAGCGATTATCAACCTTCTGTGTCTTAATTACTGACTGAGAAGTTAGAGACAAAACGGCTACCTCACACACAGGGCACAGCTAAAGTTTTCTTCCTAATACCTAAGTCACCACAAGGATTCAGCATATTTCACAGTGACTCATTCTTAAACTAATATCAAAGGAGGATCAGCATAAAGCGGCTTTAGAAACCCCGGAGTCATGCAGTCATACAACAGTTGTGTTCTCTAAGATGCATTTCCCCTGCAATAGTCATGATGACTACTGACAGAGGCTACACTGCATGAACAGTTGGAGGTATTGGCTGTCTGCACGTCAGTAGTATTGAATTTTCAAGTTGGCACAGAATTGCAGTGTATAGTATAAGCAATACAATGCCAGCCTCTGCTTTATTGTACCCTGTAATCACGTTCAGAGAGATTCATGTGTTTGATATGTGGGGAGTGAGTCTGAGTAGGTGCCCAGCTCACCTGAAGCTGTGCAGGTAAAAGACAGTCATGTATGTATATGCAGTATGCACATTCATGTGTGTGCATTCATTGTCTACGCAGGGGCCTCCAGGGGAACGAGGAGAGCGTGGAGAGTCGGGGGATGAAGGCTATCAGGTAGGAACGAACCATTAAACGTCAGACACACGGCACTCCGCTCAGTCTGCTTGATTGTTGTTTATACTCCACGCTGCCCCTTTCGCATGAAGAGCAGACCACACATGTTGGAGAGGATTACCAAAATCCGAGCAATAAGGCTGAGAAAATCTGTTGCTTTTTCCCAAGAAGTACACACACTTGAGCACAAGTTCACGGTGATGGCAACGTATTAACTGGGGGGGTCTGTGCTAGTCTGTGAACTCGTCTCCAAATTCAAAAATCTTCATTGTCGTTAACATATAAAACATTTTGGTTTTTAGATGCATTTGTTTTTGTTGTATTATTCTGTAGTTTCCTTAGACAGGACAAAAGACAGACTGGTTAGTTAAGTAAATGGATGAAATAGCTTAATTCGGTGCAGTTATAGATAATATAAAAAAATCCTAGTTTTGATACTATGGAGCCTCTGAGTTTTTACTGCAGGTGGAAAAGAGGCATTTGGGTATAGACATTAATTATGCTTTTGGGCTCCCTCTTTAGTAAAGAACATGAGAATGATGTGTATGTATTATTCACAAATAAAAAGTTACTTATCAAATCTGAAAATTATGTTTCAGGGCTATATCGGTACCCCTGGACCTCGTGGGGCTTCTGGACCACAAGGCCCACCGGTAAGTCAGTAAACAGCTGCCTAAAAATTTACAAAGAACTAAACCGAAGTTTTAGACTGAAGAAGGCTCGTGGATGAGAGCTAAAGAAGACTTAAAGAAGTCTGGTTGCCTTTTTATTTTCAAGCTTAAGACTACCATGACCTAATGGCAGAGAACCCACACAGCCGTAGCAACACTATTTAATCTGTTGTTTTTTTACATTTACCCACAGTTAAATATCTCTACTGTGTGCTGGCCATATTGTGGTGATGATAAATATATGAAATATCTAAATGTGTTCTTTCAAAGGGTGACAGATAAGTACGTCTTTAAATCAAAACTTTTTATTCAGTTTGAGAGTGTGATTGTTCTCCTAACAGGAAAATGCCTATTAGATTAGGATCTATACTGTGGGATATACTGTATATGCTGTGGAGTGTTAAAAGTGACTCGATTAAGAAGTAGGGTAAACAAGGATATTCCTTATAATCATAATATTGCATATCATTTTTATATAGATCTACACAGCTTGATAATATTTTGCGTGTTTATATTCTACTTACTTTATAGTGTATTCTTCCTTCGCACAGGGATCTCCAGGCTCCCCCGGAGAACCAGGCCCAAAAGGAGAAAAAGGAGCTCCGGTGAGACTTGACACCATTCACATACAGCATAATACAGCTTTTCAATAATGTGAATAGTTTAGGAAATCACTAAATTTGGTCTCTTCTCTGTGTGGAATGATTGATTTACACCTGACAGTAGAAAATGTACAAAACCAGATGCAAACAGATTTAACCAAAATCCCCAATTTGTCATTTTTTTAGCTGTCACCACAGGAGCATGCTGCTACAGATGTTTAAGCTGCTTGTCACGCTAGATAATTTTAGCTCAGCTGTGGTAGAATTCTGCTTACTTCATCGAGATAGAAAGCAGGCGGTTGAAGAAAAAAAAGATGCTTGGAGCAATGAAGTTTGGACAGCAACCAGGGAACTGCAGCTTTTCCTTACACCCTGAATGCACCATTAAACTTCTCAAATATTTAATCTGATGTTTATTAATGGCTCATTGCTTTTTGTTCTTTGATACTTAAAATGCAGATACGTTTCACTAACATGTGCTACCTTGAACTAACAGGTTTGCTTGCTTAGTCTCATGTTCTTTAGAGCCCTCAGTCTTCACAGGCTTTCTAATTGCATAACTATGCATAACTATGATTTCCCTGTGCAACAGCTTTGACGCTCCTTGATCAGGTTCCATACGGCCTTTTGTAATCTTGAAGTGTCACAGGTGTACAGACATGACTGACTCGCCACCACATGCGAAACAGCTTGTATAGAAGAGTGATTATATAAGCAGTTCACATACTATCCAACCATTTCAGTGGATTTCGCCAAACTCGAGTTCAAATTACGTTTGTGCAATACCTTAACATGGAACTTGTATTTCCATATGCTTAGAAGCACTGAGAACTTAGCAGCCTGCCAGGAAACACTGGAAACTTTGAGGATCTTCTGTATGCCTGTTTTAGATTAACAGCTTTGATAAAGCATTTCTTAAACAATATCTCTCTGGGACTATGAATAAATCACTGTCACTGGGTTGATGTTTTTAGCTGTTATGGTTTTAAAGTATCCATAAAGGTTTTGAACTGGACATTTCTTGCAACAGTATTCAGTGATTTTCACTAAAATCTGAAACATTTCTCTGTGAAGTATAGTAAAAATCACATTTTTACTGTGTAGAGAGTGATATACTAAAACATTTGTGTTTTCTTTTTAATGCACATGTTATTTTTCATGTTTATGTTTTTCTAGGGTTTGGCTGGAAAGAAAGGTGCAAGAGGTCTGGTTGGAGCTCCCGGCATTGAAGTAAGCATCATATTAGCTCAGTTAAGTGAATGGCCTAAAGAGAAGCAGCCGCCTCTTTACATTAGCTGAGAACCTTCTGCATCATCAAATTATTGCATATGTCTACACGGTTCTCATTCCTTTAAAAGAAAAAAAATCACAAGATCAACAGTGATCATTGAGAAAATAAACAGATGTGAGCTTTAATTTAAAAAACTTGATAAGCCAAAACCCAACATGATTGCAATAAAAATGCAAAAACTAAACTAAATCAAACTATGAGGAAGGCACTAAAGACAAAAGTAGGACATCTGGGAGCAGATGATTACACAAAGAGAAAGACAAGACTAGACATACAGGCTTAGGGATGACTGACAATGAGACACAGTTGGAAATAAACAGGCAGGAAAGGAACAAAGACAGGAGACAAAACCCAGAGCAAGACACACAAGAAAACCAACCTTCAAAATAAAACGAAGTAACTGAAAGACAAAGTAACTGACAAATATGAAGACAGAGAAGACCAGGATAAATATTTTACTGTAATTTCTAACGATCCAGATGGTGGACTTCAGTGCTTCAGGCTAAGCATCAGAGGAAGAATCACAGGTGTAAATATAGTCACGAGATTATTGACGGAAAGTGATGTTTTACGAAAAGATTGATGGTATTTTTAAATGCCCCTCTGGCTGAAACTGACACTGTCATTTAACAGGGGCCGACTGGTTTACCTGGGCTCACAGGAATGAAGGGTTATCCAGGCCCTGATGGCCCCCCGGGACCAACTGGCTTAGCAGGACTCCCAGGAAACCAAGGTCGACAGGTAATCGGTGACATATAGACAGCAGCGTTTCCTTGGTGTTGGGATTAACATTATAGCAAACGCTAACTACGGTAGCCTTAAGTAATTGATTAGCTTACTATTTTAGGCAATTCAATAGTCTCACATTAATGAAATATATTTAAAAAGCAGAGTTCAGTTGAATGTTTTTCACCATGAGCACTGTTAATGTTGGTCGCAGAAGGAGTCGAAAGACGTAGTTGCACAGCTAAACTGTCAACAGGGGAGTTCCTTTACTGGAGACTTGCGGCGTGCTTTCTGTAGCACCACAAAAATCAACAAATGGGACTCATGGAATTGCAAGTGACCAAAGATTTACTCCAGCTCCTTCCATCTGTTATTGTATGAGTGGGACTGGAGACTTGGACTGATCATTAAATGTCTTGTTTGATTTGATTGGCCTCTTCATTTTGGGCCTCTCCAAATATATATGCAGCCAAAGTGGACTGGGATTACATGCGTGCAAAAGGCCTTTTAGCCAAGTTGGAAAGCCAAGTCCTACTGGTCTGGCTTTTATTTAGATAATGTTGTATGAAAGTCTAGTGAGGCTAATTTTAGCCATTGATGCTTTTCAGATTAACTAAAACTATACAGTTTCCCATTGGTAACATCCCCAACTGCACTGGTGTTGAAAGAACGTGAATAATCCCTTAAAATTATATCTGTCTAATTTAAATATAGTAACATGTCTTACATTGCTGTGTAAAAAGTAATGCAATGATTTGACATTGCATCACTTTTTACTTTCAGCTCCACAAGAAGGCAAATTTTCAGGTCTGCTGTAGTAGAGGGCCGTTGTTGTTTTACTTGATAAAGGACATTCTTCACTCCTTAACTTCAAGTCTTTAAATCAAACTGCTGCTTAAAAGCGGCTGATTCTGAGTCTTGGAGAAACCCTTTCAAATAATTTTCAGCTTTTCTGTGAATCAGTTTTAGTTTTTCACTCAAGCTGCCAAGAAAAAACTGTCAGGTTTCATAAATCCTTTTGTCGTTATCGTCTTTGCCCTTTGTGCCTAAGTTGGCACAGAATTCACTGTGACATCATAAATGAAATTTTTGGAAATAACTTAACAATTCATGCTCATGTTAAAAAGAATCACAACATTAATTTCTAATATGATAAAATGATGAACCGATTATGCATCACATGCCAAGTACCAGATGTCCATGGATGTTGTTATCTAGGTTTAATCTGGTCTGCCATTCGTGACATTTACAGACCCTCTTGTGTGCAAATTAGTTGAAAAGTTAAAATCCGTCTCTTTCGGGCTCAAATTCAACAAATTTATGTTTACCTTCCAAGTCATTTTCTTTTGATTAGAAGTTAAAATGATTTCTAAATGGCACATAGCCCCTTTTACCCGCATTCCTGTATGTGGGGAAAGGTGAAGGGTAAATTGTTCAGACCTTGGTTTATCTAAGGGTTTGCCAACACCTGCATACTGTGGGTTTCATCCAGTAAACCACTGGTGGTGTAATTCCACCGAAATTCCTAAAGTATCCTGTCTCTTCACTGTCAGCCACATGGGAGGCAACAACTCACTGAGTGTGTTATTCTAAAATCTCAGGCTCCCTGCTGCCTCACCTACACTGCTGATGGAGCAGGAAACCACTGTGGTCTACAAAGTAAAAAACAACTCACTAACAGGTTTTCTGGACAGCCTTTAGACATACGCTGTCGAGGACCCGTGTTCTAAAATTGCTTCAACACAACAATTTTAGAATTTTGTTTATATAATGAAACACTGGAAATAGTGTTCATTGTACTCTATAGCAGCTAATTGTAGTAGATGTCAATATTTACCATCAGTAAATAACCCTCTCCACTAACACTCAAGTTCCAAATGATTTTTCCAACATGCATTTATACACTTGTGTTTAGCTTTTGCAGAGGACTATGCTTGTGGTTTTGTCTGCTTTGTCAGAAGTTTGAGTGTCATTTGTTTAATAGCAACATTTAAACAGAAGAGGCACCCATAAGATAGACCTCAAATGTGTCACTATATATGTCATTTACTATTGTAGAGTAGTGTTTTAAACAGTGGCATAATGTTTTGTGGATTTTGTGTTGTGCCTTTTGAGGAAGCACACTAACTTTAGTACCTTTTTAACCTTGGCAAAGATTTGTTCAATCATCTCTTGTGTGTATGTAGGGTCAGAGGGGCTCAGTGGGACTGGAAGGGCCTGCTGGACGGCCAGGTCCAATGGGAGAACTTGGACTTCCTGGACATTCTGGAGAAAGGGGACCGCCAGGTCACAAGGTGGAAATGTTAATCATTATAAAGACCCATTTTCTTTGTGAAAAAGAAAGTCATCTCCGGTGAGATAAAATGCTACTGTGACATGCACCTAAACTGTTTAATTGACCTTTTATTGGATCAGGGAGAACCTGGCCTACCAGGAGACAGGGGGGGCCCTGGAATCAAAGGCATGAAGGGAGCTGCAGGTGACCAGGGAAAGAAAGGAGACCCAGGACCCAAAGGGCTGTCTGTGAGTACATGCAAGCAAAGTCCTAAAATGGAAGTCAATCTTTAATAGTACTTGAGAACGTTTGTTTTAAACTGTGTGGTAGTTCTGTGATTTATTATCAAAGTTTTGACATACAATTAGGCCTATATATAAAAACAGCTGTAATTCCTTAACAGTTAATTTAAAAACTTTTTGATTTAAAATCCACTGCGGTGGTGCACAGAAACAGTCTCAGTGTGCAAAACATTTGGCTCTAACTGTATGTTTGAGGATCAGTTCTGTTCATCATGGACAGTGTTTAGAAGACAGGATTATGACTCTGATGCAGGACAGGACTTAAACTTAAAACAGTGTTTATTGCTGGTGTTTCATGGGTAAAACAAACAATAAGAGAGGCATTAGGGAGGCTCAGAGAATATATAGACACGCAGCAGGTAATTAGGGAGACTGGAAACACTGGGGAACACAGCTGAAACTCCTTTGGGAAAGCAAGACAAGGGAAACAAAACTACACACAGTGACCAAGAGACGAGGGACTATCAAAGCAGGACAGGAAGTAATCAAAAGACGAGAATATCAAATTCTAAGACTTCACAACGAGGCACAGGGGAGGCAAGAAGTGTGATAACGGATGGGAAACACATACACATAAATTAACTAAATGCAGAATACTAGACACAAGAGGACAAACACAGAGGGAGGAATAAACAGCCAGGAACAAGGAATACAACAAAATACGCTAAATAAATGAACTGTAACCCCTAAACAAACCAAAACTTCAAGCTCCATCTAACTCATAATGCTGGGGCCCAGGACCAGGATGCTGGTAGCTGAATTCACATTTAGAGACAGTGCTACAAAATCAAATTAACTAGCTCCATCGCATAATATTAAATCAAGATACAATATAGATTTTTTTTTTTTTAATTCTATGCCTGACGCATTTTTGTAACTCTTTAATCTTCACATTTGTACAGTTTTTATTTCAGCCTGTGTGTTTTTCACAGATACTTGTCATGTCTTTTTTTTCATGTACCCGGTAGAGTATATACATTACTTTCCACTGGAATGCACTTGTTGAAATATGGCTTTATAAGCTTATATACATTCTTTAATACCTCTCTAAATATAGCTTCAGGGACATATGAAGCCAATCTTTGGTGAGGTTTCAATGTGTGCCTGACACTTTTCCAACCTGAGTAGAGTAACAAATTATCTGGGCGAGACTAGGAATGGAAACATTCCACTTGGTGAGGCCAAGTTATGTAAGATCCTCACACTCCAGGGACCTGAAAAAGAGGTGCTCTGCTTTACTTATGTAACTCCCCGAAGAAGAAAAAAGAAACAGCATTTAATCCCTTGCTCTCCCCTCCTATAGTTATCTCCACTGATGCTCCTGAAACTGAGAGGAGACTCAGACCCTTGGGTCAGATCCCTTTACACATTTTAGTCAATAGAGTCTCTGGGCCAGAGTCACCGGTTTCAAAGTGGAGCTGTCTAAAG
Source organism: Diplotaxodon limnothrissa (assembly GCF_057381915.1). Lineage (NCBI taxonomy): Eukaryota > Metazoa > Chordata > Actinopteri > Cichliformes > Cichlidae > Diplotaxodon > Diplotaxodon limnothrissa. The sequence continues at coordinate 8,383,766 of NC_140612.1, read as the reverse complement.
AATGTGGAAGACTGGCTGTACAAACACTGTCTGCCACCCTGGAAGGCATGTGCTTAGACACAGGATAGGACGCAGACATCCATCCCCTCACAGTGTGTCTAGGTCATGTGAGTGTGTGCACTGAGACTGCCGCAGATTGACAGAAAGTCTTCTGTGTGTGCCCCAGTTCTTTTGAAATAGAAAAGAAGGGTCTTTATAAGGCTTGCCTAGTGTCCCTGTTGTGTCTGGTATTAAAACTGGGTGAAAAATCAAGTAAATCAACCCCACCTCCACACACACACACTTGCCTTTTATATCTTAGTAAGGACATCTAATTGACATAATGCTTTCCCTAGCCACTTACCGTTACCCTAACCATCAAAAATGCCTAACCCTTAGCCTAAACCTAACTGTAGCCCTGACACTAAAACCACATTTTGTGCCTCAAAAATGCCTTCAGACTTATGGGGCCCAGAATTTGGGCTAGAGATTTGCTATTGGATGTTCAGTATACTAAATAACAAATATCAAGTTCCTTTCTTCTCCATTGGAGAAGAAAGAAATAAACAACTTATTTTCTATTGTCCATTATCTCCAATAATAAGTGTTGGCTTTATGTTTTGCATGTGTCTTAAGACCTATTTGTCTTAGGCACCCACCTTTATGAGTAAATCTCCGTAATTCTACTGAGGATATTGTTGAGAGATTTGCTGTCAGCCCCGATTACATCACATAAGAGAAATTTTTTTTAAAAGAGCCATCTTCTGCATATTGTGTTTTTTGTTTTTTATAGGGGGAAACTGGAGATTTGGGCATGATTGGTTTACAGGGCTTACCAGGACCTAAGGTAAACAACTGAGTGGCCAACATGTATTAAGAGCATATAGAAAAACGATAAAAAATAACAGGAGAGTAGGTTAGAATAAGAAATAACAAATATCTTTTTCCTTGAAACAGGGGCCAACTGGTGATTTAGGACTGAGAGGTTTCCCTGGTCCTAAAGGTCCTATGGGTACTTTGGTGAGTTTAATAGAAACTGAAATAGGACCAGGTAGGCACACAATGGTGCTTTCTTCAGAAGTACTGCTTTAAATCAAATCCCACTCAGGAAAGAACTTTCAGAAATATAAATACATTTCTGTTTTGTTCCCTGTTGTCAAAGTGTTTATGAAGAGAACATGAATGTAGACACATGTGCAGTACACCTTGAAGTCTTTATAGATGTTTTTACTGCTTTTTCAGCAATGTCACTGTTTGTTCCAGGGCTTCACTGGACCTCTAGGCCCTGAAGGAAAAATGGGTCCAATGGGAAAACCTGTAGGTTTTTTTTCTCATTTTGTGTATGTGTGTGTGTAAGACTTGTACAAAGAAAAAGGAATTATTACACTCTGACATTCAGACTTTCACTGTATGTATTGTTTAATTTCCAATAAAGACAGTTAATTGATAATACAGATTGGAATACAGTGCTGTATGTGTCTTTATGCTATGTTATCCTTTTTTGCAGGGGCCAAGGGGTCCAAAAGGAAACGGTGGTGAAATGGTGAGATGAAATCAAACCCTTTAATCAAAACCTGGAAAGTCTTCTGTATTATTATGTCATGATTGCACTCTGCCAAAGTGTCAAACATTCCTGACTGAGAAACACTCGGTTGTCTTAGCGGCCACCTCAAAGCCGTTTGTGCGTGTAAAAACAGAGCTGTAGATGATGAAAGTTACATGAATGTGAGCTAGGGTGTAGTGGTAGTTTTGTTTATACGGCTTTCTTAGAGTGTCGGTGCTGTATGACACTTTAGGCTAAGGCTATGGCTGAGTCATAATGAGCACGCTCTCCTGGAGCGCAGTGTGGGGCCCTCTTGTGTAAACAATGCTGAGGAAGTGCCTTGACAAAATGTTAGCAGGGAAAGCCGCAGTGTAATCCACACAGTCACTTCTCGGTTGTGGTAGTTAGTTTGTCAGTTCTTTGCAAATCCCTCTGCATTTCACCCTACCACACGCAAACACACTGTACTCAATGGGCCTCTAATCCTAGGCTTTACTCAGATGCTGTTAAAATGTGCTCACAATATGGTATGGATATAAAGGACTTGAGATCCCACTTACAGACATCATGAAGTTCAGCTGCACCAATGTTTTGTCCCTAGTCCACCAGAGGGGGCAGTATGTGTGTGATACTACTGTCGCTCTACAGAGCATCTCAGAAGGATTCAGTTCAATTCAATTCAGTCCAATTCAATTTTATTTATACAGCGCTAAATCACAGCAACAGTCGCTTCAAGGCGCTCGAAGGAAGATGAATCACGAATCTCTTCCATTCTGTTCACTGTGAGGCTGCACTTATTTAATCTATTTTATTTTTCGTCGTGTGTGTTATTTATGTAGAAGTGTATGTGTATCGTAATCATTTTAGCCATTTTAATGCGTATTTTCTATGTGCCTGACTCTTTCAGGGGCCTCAGGGACCACAGGGAAGCCCTGGACCCAGAGTAAGTGCTAACTACACTATCACTTTACAGAATGATTCCTACTGTATACACAGAACTACTGTATATACTTCACTGTTATTTTGGATTATGAACAATTATGAATGAGAGTTTTCACAGGTCAAATATACAGAAGTGCAAATGTTTTGAGTCACCTCTCATTCCTTTATATTTTATTAGAAAATAAGAAATAGATGCGAGGATTTATGGAAATGTGCAAACATGCATGGAAATATAGTATGAAAGGCAAAAACTCAGTTTGTGGGCTTTTAATGTGTTTGAAAATCAATATTTGGTATGACCACCTTTATTCTTCAGCACACTCTGAACTTCATAAAGCTTCTTGAAGAACATCCAAAGCTTTTCTTTGGATGTTGGGCTGCCTTTCTTTCTGTTCTCTGTTGAGATGATCCAACACTGCCTCAATAATGTTGAGGTCTCTGGGGAGACCAGTCCATGTGTGATTGACATCATTGTGTGTATCCAGGTATGATTACACCGCATTGGCAGCATGTTTGGGATCATTTCCATGCTGAATAAGGTCAAAAAGCTTTTGATAATCAGATGCTTTCCAAACGGTACTGCATGGTAGATCAAAATCTCTGCCTCCACCATGTTTTACAGTTTGCTGTAGACGCTCCCTGTGGTACCTCTCTCCTGACTTTCTCCCCCTACATATTGATAATGATTTAGATTCAAATTTGGTGTTGCCATTGTTTTACTGTGTCAGGTCTTTGTTGGATTTTGTCCTGTTTCTTAAGGGCATAAGTTTCAGATACTATGTTAAGTTAATAGCTCACTATGTTGTTGCAAAAGTGCAGAAACATTTTATGCTGACCATACTTTTCCTTCTTCTTCACCTTCTTCTTCAACTCCTTCTTTTTCACCTCCTGAGTCTTGGAGAAACCCTTTCAAATAATCTTCTTCTTCAAATTCTGTTGTTTTCATGTTAATTCCGTTGTTTTTATTGAAATTCCGTTGTTTTCATTCAAACTGTTCTATTCATTCTAATTCTGTTGTTTGTTTTAAACTTCCATTGTTTTCATTCAAATGCTTTTGTTTTCATTATAATTCTACTCTTTTTATTCAAATTCTGTTGTTTTCATTCAAATTCCGTCGTTTTCATGTTAATTCCGTTGTTTTCATTCTAACTGTTTGTTTAAACTTCCATTGTTTTCATTCAAATTCCATTGTTTTGATTCTAATTCCGTTGTTTTCATTTCATTCTTCTTCTTCACCTTCTTCTTCTTCACCTTCTTCTTCTTCTTCTTCTTCACCTTCACCACAAATTGTGTTTTGGGGACGGCAACAATTTAAAATTGGTCTATACATAACACTAGATGCTTCTTTGATGCTTTAATGATTCAACAAACAGACAAAAAAACAACGTCAACAAAACATTCCTCCAAAAATGTTCAAGCGCAAGAACTAGACTAAAAATAAGTGAACAAGCAGCCAGTGTCGAAAGAAAACTTCTGAAAGATTTACAGAAAGCCTGGAGTCCAAATCTGTCTCCTTGGAAGCAAAATGTAAAGAAGTGAGAAGTGACTCAAGACTTCAGAGAATGACATGGCGAGCTGGGGTTAGGGCAGTTCTGTGGTTGTACACTCTACCATTTTCCTGCAGTGTACATTTTCTTCAGAGTCCATTGGCACATACATGACAAACCAAAAAGTGAAATGATGGCAACCACAATGAGATCATTTCTGTGTGTGTGTTACTCATTTTGTCCTTTTCTTTCTACCACCCCAGGGACCCCCTGGCGCTCCTGGTCCAACAGTAAGTATTTTGTGTAATGCAGACAAGATTGCCTAGACAGCAGGAGTCTTGCTTTAATGTAAAATTCAGATGTTGTAATGATGTACAGTTCTTGAATATATATTACCTAGCCTGTAGGTATTTATATCTCATTGTGGTTGGGGGGGTAAATGAGTTACATCTCTCTCTTTCTTCTTTCCTGAAACCTAAGATATGTGCTTTTTCAAGCTTAAATAAACGTTTTAGTAAAAAATAAGTAATACAAGCCATTTTTTTCTGAGTGGCAGGGTATGAACGAACCAGGACAAGCACCTGTTTCCTGTCTTACTCTAGATGAGCCAACAAATGGTGTATGTCAATAATAACTAAGATCCCTGTGATTGTTTTTTCAGTAGCACTGACAAAGCCTTTTCTGGCGTGGCTACTCTTGTTTGTCCCAGATTCTGGATATCATGCAGCTTTCTGCTCTCTACATGACCTTTTCCTGTTCAAACAGTTCCAAGAACCCCCCTAAAACAACTCAGCTGCCTTTTTTGTGTACACACATTCAGTGATCGCTGTGGTGTTTATACTGAGGGGAATTTGTTAATTTTCCCGCAGCCAAAATCAAGAATGTGGCTGTTTATTGATCCAAGACTTATTTTTCTGCCCTTGTGTGGTATTAAAGTGTACACTGACGCTGTTAAAGTTTTCTCACTAAACTGGACATGTCTTTCTGCTGCCATATTTACTTTAATCAATGAGCAAGCTGACAGATTAAAATCTTTCAGTTTAATAATGAAGGCACTGAATTGTTTTCATTGAACTGAATATGGTGATTCTTAATCCACAGAGGGTGTTATATGACGACTTAGCAGTCTACAGTCCATCCGCTTCCAATGATGCCCTGAGGACTGAGGTGAAGCACTTTATAAGGATGGGTAGAGAAGTTATGGATTAGTAGATTTGTGAAGTCAGGTTAAAACTTGAGAGTTCACAGTGTTATCATCCTCGTACTTAACTAGAGTTTCCAGAATATGGAGATGAGCATGCCAGACCAGAACACGGAAGTACTTAAGACTCTACAGTATTTGAGCAGTGTGATCGAGAGCATCAAACAGCCTCTCGGGACAAAGGAGAACCCAGCTCGTGTCTGTAAAGACCTGCTGGACTGCCAGCACAAGTTAAAAGACGGTGAGTGTCTTCACCCATACATGGAAGACACTATTTTGCACAGGTAGCAGGTCTTAATATTAATATTCTTCTCTTTTCAGGTTGGTTCTGGGTTGATCCAAACCTGGGCTGTACGTCTGATGCCTTCCAGGTGTTCTGCAACTTTACAGCAGGGGGACAGACTTGTTTACATCCAGTGTCAACTGATAAGGTAACACTGAACGAGTGGGGGAAAAAAGGACACTTTTACTCTTACTTTAGACCAGGGGTGGGCGACTCCAGGCCTTGAGTGCTGGTATCCTGCAGGTTTTAGATATCATCCTGGGTCAACACACCTCGATCAAATGATTCGTTCATTACCAGGCTTCTGGAGAACTTCAGGACATGTTGAGGAGGTAATTTAGACATTTGAATCAGCTGTGTTGGATCAAGGACACATCTAAAACCTGCAGGACACCAGCACTCAAGGCCTGGAGTTGCCAACCCCTAATTCAGACCATAGTATTTAACACTGACAGTACAAGAAAAGTTTCATTTTGATTCATTTAGAGTTAGTTTTATTTTGCTATACTGCATTATGCTTATATTATTTTACTTTGCACACTGAAACAAAATTATTCACAAAATTATAAAACTATGACAGAGGGTTGTACTTCCTTGTACTCTCTTTAGCCAAGGAGTTCTAGTTTTGTGTCAGCTGAGCAAAGAACACCTTTCTAGGCTGCTTAATCTTTCTCCAGGTTGTCTTTCGCATACTTCATTCTAGCTTGAAGGTGTCTCTTCTGAAGAAGTGCAGTATTTCTTGGTCTCCAACCTCTTAGTCCATTCCTGTGCAGGGTTCTAGTTACTGTCTTAAATACTACTTCTTGACTTGGCTAAGTAACTCACTGCTGTCTTGGCAGTTGCTCTGGGGTCTTTAGACACATCTCTCACTGGTTTTCTTTCCAGATTCTTTGAAAATGTTCACTTCCTTCCATTGACAGGGTTGTTCTGTACTGTGTGGCTGTCTCCAAGTTTCTTGATGATACTTCTCACTCCAGCTCTTTGCATATCCATCTCTTGCTTTGTGAGCATCAGCAGTTCTTTTTCCAAGTCTAAACTGGTTTGTTTTCCTTTTGACATGATGCTATAGTGTTCACAATCTACACCGTCTGTGCACTTTCTCTCTCCAACAGATGGTATTTGACATAGGAAATGTCCAGATGAAGTTTCTCCATTTACTGAGCAGTGAGGCTAGCCAAAGCATCACGTTTCACTGCCTGAGTTCTCAACCCTCCAGCACCGCAGACAGCTTCAGCTCCAGTGGACACAAAGAGAACACCAGGCTTCGGTTTCGTGGCTGGAACAAACAGATGTTTGAGAAAGACGCACTACTTGAACCACATGTGCTACAAGATGAGTGCAAGGTAATGTGGTGTTTAAAAAAAAAAAGTGCCTTTGTTTTCGTCGTTAGGGCAGTTTGATTTAGTCGTGAGCATTTTCTGTGGTTATTCTTACAGAAACCCGCACATAATTCTGCATATCAATAGGACTGTCTCGTGAAATTATGACTTGCTGGGACTGATTTGAAAATGTAAACTGATATCCTGATGATATGCTCTGATATATTCTTTATGCTGGTGATAAATTGTTGGTTGTAATTAAATAGGTGACAGCAGAATTTTAAAGAACTTCCTAAAGATATATATATTTTTGTATTTACTAAAAGTCATTACCACAAATAAATAGAATCTGCTCCCCTCCCCCATTTGTCCTGTTCCAGATCCAAGATGGCAGCTGGCACCAGTCACGATTCCTCTTCCATACTCAGGACAGTGGTCAGCTACCAATTGTAGACATAGAGGAATTTCCCACTTCACAAATCAACAGTCAGCGAAACGTAGAAATCGGTCCAGTCTGCTTCCTCTGATACCAACATCATCGAAGCCACTTTTATAAACCACTTAAATCCGCAGATTTTTAAAATTTCCTACCAAAGAGATGCTGGCACAGCAAGGCAGACTGTATCCCTGAGAGCTTGTTGCATTTGCTGGAGAGCTTCAGCAGGACTTACTGTGAGACTAACAAAAACCCAACATCGAACGGCAGGCAGCTCTACCTGGGAGAAATCAGTCTCTGTGGAACACCCATGCCAAAGAGGACAGTGTATACTGATATTTATCTAATCAATGTGTAAAGTATTTGTTTAGTTTTCACTCAAAAGGTGCATTGGGCCACTGCATATGGACCCATTTTACTTCCTGATGACGGGGGTAGGGCCTCACATTGCAGCAGCCTGTCCAAAACCCAAAACTCAAACCTGCCATTCACTCATGTTCCACCCCTTCAACTCCCAAACACACCATCCTTGGAAGGGGTCGAATCCAAAGGATCATGCCAGGCCTCTGCAGAGGGCACTGTCTAACTAAAGGTGCAATAGCATATGGAAAATGTGTGTGCTTTAAATATTTCATTGTCCAATCAGAGGCTATATTTGATATTGTTTTTCATTATGTTTTTGTCTTCGGTCCCATCCAGTCGGACCTGTACATCTTGACAGATGGTACTCTACCTCTACCTGCTTTCAAAAATAGTCAAATTAGTCATTTTTACCTTTTGTTTTGTATGTACCGGTTACATCAGAATTTATGTTGTTTGAATGCTTATGTTGATTTGGTCACTTCTAATTTATGAACCATTTTTTGATACACAACATATTTTCATAGCTTTTCCTACTATGTGGTAGTTTCCTCAGGGGAAACCCATCATTGGTGCTGCAACGTTTCCTGTGTATATATTGACAGCATACTTCAATGTTTATTTATAACCTGGTTTTTTTTTTTGGTTTGTTTTTAGATTTATTATTATTTTTTTGGTCACATTACTGTGGTACAGTAAAGTTATACTCTCAGAGAACTTGCTTACTTGGTCAACCACAGCTCGGTCTAGAGGAGTATTTATGTTTGAAGTGTGTGTGTGTGTGTGTGTGTGTGCATGCACACCTGTGACTGTGTGTTCATCATACTGCTTTATAAATTCAGAAGTCAAATGCAGCTACGGGAGGACAAAATCAAAAAACACAGAAAACAGTCATCATACTCTTAAGTTATGTTACCATTAATTAAGTGTAATTATATAAAGTTTGTGGAGGACAAAGTTGGATGCAAATGTGTAAATAAAAAATAATTTTAAAAACAAATAAATGGGACATTTTATCCACATGTGGTTTTGTTACCTTTTTTTTGAATGAAGGACATACTTGTTATAAAGAGTGGTGGAGTAATACCTCATTATCAGTTTCAGATGTGCACAATAACAGGTTGAGATCTGCACCCAGTGTTACTTAAGTAAAAAATTTCCCCCCTAATGTTACAACCATAAAAATACACTGCTAAAAAATATTAAAGGAACACTTTTTAATCAGCATCAAATCTGGGATATTAATCTGGTCAGGTAAGTAGCAGAGGGGGTTTCAGCTGCTTTGGTGTTAATGAAATTAACAACAGGCACACTAGCGGGGCAACAATAAGACGAGCTGCACAAGAGGAATGGTTTTTATAAGTGGAGGCCACAGGTGTTTTCTTTTCCTCGTCGTCTCTTTTGTTTTTTCACAAGTTTTGCATTTGGCAAGGTCTGTGTCACTGCTGGTTACATGAGGTGATACCTGGACCCTACAGAGCTCGCACAGGTAGTTCAACTCCAGGATGGCACATCGATATGTCCAATGCCAGAAGGTTTTGTGTCTCCCAGCAGTCTTAAGAGATAAGGAGGAGATTCCACGAGACAGACTGTTTCTCTAAGAAAGATGAAATAGTTGTAGAAGGCCCTTAACCCAATAGCAGGACCTGTATCTGCTCCTTTGTGCAAGAAGGAATAGGATGAGCACTGCCAGAGCTACAAAATGACCTCCAGCAGGCCACTGCTGTGAATGTCTGACCAAATTATCAGAAACAGATTTCATGAGGGTGGCGTGTGGCCTGACATCTTGCCGTGGGCTCTGTGCTCCCTGCCCAACACTGTAGAGCCCTAATTGCATTTGCCATAGAAAACCAGAATTGGCACCTCATGTTTCTTACAGTTGAGAGTAGGTTTACCCTGGACACATCTGCCAGACGTAAAAGGGTCTGGAGAAACTGTAAAGAGTGTTAGGCTGCCTGTAACATCGTCTGGCATCTCGACACATCTGCCATTAGATATTAGGATGAAATCCTTGGAGCCATTGTCAGATCCTATACTGGTGCAGTGAGTCCTGGCTTCCTGCTGGTGCACAACAATGTGGTGAGAGGAAGCAGGCAGTTCCTGGAAGACGAATGAATCAACATCATTGCCTGCCCCCCCACGCTTGCCTGACCTGAATCCAATAGAACGGCTCTGGAAGTTCTGTCAGTTTGCTTCTCACGCTGTTCAGCAGCGCAGTCATGTACAGATCTGAGTGAAGCTCCTCCAGGGTACCATCTGTCATGCCATTAGGAGCATGCTCTGATGTTTTCAGCACGCCCCAAAATGGACTAGTCTGCTGTGTCATTTTTTCACCTTTTGGGGTATCAGTTGATATAGCATCCTTTCGTTCGTTTACCCAGTCCACATCAGTATAAATATCCAGCGCGATTTTTTTTCCAGTTAAGATCTGATGAGTTTTCAAAGTCTTTAACTTTAAAAAGTGACACTGTCATTTTATAAAACTAATTCAATTAATTCACAATGATGCAGCGGTTAATCACAGTAATAGCGTCCGAATGCAGTGGCCTACTGAGGCCCTTCTGTGTGGAGTTTGCATTTTCCTCTTGTGCCTCTTGTGGTTTCCTCCCACAGTCCAAAGACATGCATGTTAGATTAAGTGGTTATTCTAAATCAAGGAGCAAATGTGAGCATGAATGGTTGTTTTTATGTTTTGGTCATACAATAGGACGACCAGTTCAGGGAGTGCAGGTAGTATAGACTCCAGCTTCTCTGCGATCCTCAATTAGAGAAGTGATTAAGAAGATCGATGGATGGATGAATTCACTTTTCTTTCTAAACTGCTGATCAGTTTTTTGAGGGATGTTGAATATGGTGCATGGGCATGTACCCTCTTGTTCACACACACACAGCTTAAAGAAATCTTCTTTAATTCATATCACTCACTCCTTTAATAAACACAGCCTATATAAACACACATAGAAATCTCGTGAGAAAAGAAACTCAAATAAGTGCTGGAGCTTGTGAGAGGGTCTGATGTAGCTACTATCCTGCCCAGCGACCCATTATTGCTCTTACTTCTTGCATATTCTATTATCCGTGTCTATTTTCAATCTATTTTAAGCTTGGATACACTGGCAGGCACAGAGACCAAAAATAACAACAAACAAACAACAACAACAAAAACAGTGCTGGCGAGCTGATCATGGGATGCATTTCTGACGCGCAGACACCGAGAGGCGCCAATGAGCACATTTTCCAACCGGAACTTGTATCCACGTGCTGGCACCGGGGCGGAAGAGCATTTGTTTTGATCCCGGCGTGTCGTTTCGTCCGCGTGCAACTACAATTCTCCCGCAGTAATTCTTCCAACAGCACACATAATGTCATCCGCGGAGAACAAAGTCGAAAATAGCAGCACCGAAGAAGAGGAGAGAGGGAAGAAAAGAAAGATGTCTCTTTCCAGGTAAGCGATTTAAACCGACTGCAGCTCAGCCACAAAACTAGGACAATATTTTGCGTTTGCTGTAAAGATTGTTTGCTCAGCTTCACTTCTCAGAGTCGGCATAATCCTAATATTTGTTAACCGAGTAGCAGATACATCTGCTGTCCCATACCAGATGCTACTTATCGTAATATGTTTATGCTAGGCAGTTATGAAGTTAGCAGGCTATTAGTTAGCTTCAAGTGAGACCACCACAGCCAAACTCTTCACTCTGTTTCTTCTTCGTTTATTAACACTTACTTTAACCTTTTAGTATATATTAAGTATATCTCCTAAAGTTTGTCACACAAAACATTTTCTGGCTCAACTACAGGTTATGTGTGCGTGTTGAGCACCGTTACTTGTTAAACACACTCACAGTTTGACGTGTTGTATGTCCTGCAGTTGTGGTGTTTGCGGATCAGAGGAGGCCAAGTACAGGTGTCCAGCCTGCCTTACTCATTCCTGCAGGTGAGATGAATATCCTCTGATTAAGTGCTAAAGCCTTAGCAGCAAATACACACAAAAACGAAGCTGCTTATCCATAATGTGGTTAGGACTAATTGTGCTTTTGTAAACCACTGGGTGACTTCACCTCTTTAGACCTTTATAAATTCAAAATGTAGAAGTTTATTCTCTTATTCTTTCATGACCTTCTTCCAGGATGTGGCTGTTATTGATTTATTGATACTCTTTTAAAAATTTGTTAATATACAAATATTTTAAGTGGAATAGAAAGTGACCTTATTGTGAAGTAATTTAAAACTGCAACACATTTTCACCTTGTAAAGTGTCCCACTGGTGTTGCATTGTTTGCTTTCACCTATCAGAGAGCACAGTGTGGTGCTGTGGAATAATAATAATCCATGGAAAAGGACAGATTTTGGCATCTTAAGTCATCTATGTCAATTAAGTTTTAAATACTGTCATAGAATAAACAGTACTTCTGTATGCATGAGTGTACTGGACAGCATTCATAAGTGAGGTCCAATCACATTTTAACTCCAGCTCTCATACTCTGTTGACTGTATATAGAAATGGCACTTATTCCTCAATGGTTAATGAGGTATGTGGTGGACACTCTAAACTGTATTTGGGCTGTGATCATTTCATTTCAAATTGCACCTGTGAATGGACCCCCAATTCTGAAACCTTTGTCATTACCTCTTTTCCCTTAAGGTAGTGCAGTTGAGAAGCAGACATTTTGACAAGTTGTCCAAAGAAACTCATGACAGAGTTAGCGGGTTGTGTATGGCAGTCCTTTGTAAACTAGTTGCCAGAGTCTGACCCATAGCCAATAACACCAGAGGTTCCCATTTTTTCAGCCAAGCAATTAATAGTGCTGTGGTAGTTTCAGCTTTTTGTCATTGGCAAAAAGCTGAAATGACTACCTTCTAGATTGGCCATTGCACTGATGGAAAATGGTTCCAACATTTTTGAAGTTAACTGTTCATTTAATCACATCGCACAATCTTTTTTTATTAATTTATTAGGTCCAAGATTTCATGCAGGAAAAAAAAGAGACATAACATTTACAATGTCATCACAGACAATTTTGTGTTTGTAGTGTTAAAGCTCCACTGGGATAGCATAATTCTGTCTTCCATTTGTTTTCCATCGCTATTTAAAAAACAGAGGAAAAAATACCCGGTAACCTAAGAATTACAATCTTCCACATCTTCTACCCTTACGTGCAGATAAATATTATCGATGACTGACAGATGGCCGTGTTTTTGTTTTTACTTTCTGAACTTTCCTTTGATTCATGTCCAGCATCAGCATACCTCAGAACAGCATGCCTCACAAAATCTCAATGGTCCGTTGCCCATTCTTGGAATTCTGTCGATGCTAAAGCATTTACAACTTCACCTTCTAATACTGAATAGTACAAAAATTATATTGCTAAACATTTCTTTAAGATTTATCTGACGGGGGCTAACAAATGTGCTTTCCACTCTCGTATTGTTGCCTGTTGTTTTGGGCATCATTCAGCATTCCTTTTACATAGTTTCTAGGAATACAGTCTCTGGTATGACTTGGGCCAGATATCCGTCTTTCAGCAAGAGTGCGAAAACTGGCCTAGTCATGCTCAGGTGAAGGTTTTTGTGTTTGGTGTGAAGGAGTGTAAGTTTTTATATTTAACCCCCCAACGCCTCGTAGATCTCCTTTTATACATGAGCTTTTAAGACTTCTGCATCATCAGTTCAATTCCCAAAAAACCCCAAATAAACTGCACAATATATTTTTAAACAAATGCCAAACGTGTAGCAAATATGATACAAATCGAAACTAATTTATACAAATTAAGATTTTTTTTTTAATTGTATTTTTTTAACGTCAGAAGGTTAAATAAATACTCCTTTTTTTTTTTTCTTTTGAAAAATTAGGATTTTCCTGGCAATTATTTCATGGTACAAGCTTTAAAGGGTTAAGATCTTTCAAAAACAACACTTGAAGTCATGACAGAGAGCATGTTTAGCCTGGTTATCAGCTGCAGCTGGGAACATCATCTCAAAGATAAGAGCAAGCCTCACTCCAGAGCATGTCCACTGCAATTGTGAATCCATGAACTGATTTATCTGTAAACTTTGGAAACTTCTTATTTTGGACTTAATATTTGTATTTATTTTACTTTTATTCTGACGGTCCTTTTGAGTTGAATTCATGTGTTCCCTGGGTCACTATTTTAATTTGCTGTTGGATGAGACAACAGGGTGATTCACAGAGTTGAGCAGGTGAGATACTGAAATAATCGTTGAATGATCAAAGAGAAATTGACAGGTTAGTTGACTACCAAAATCATCTTTAATCTTGTATTATTTAAAAATGTCAAACATCCCGCGTCAGGCAGTATTACCCAATGTTCCTTTGGGTTATTTTAAAAAACAAAAAAACAGTACAGTTTGTTTGTTTTTAACATTTTTCTTTGGCTCCCTTTCAGGCAAGGATTTATGGTTTACATTGACTAGCACAATTCTACATTCTGTTTTTATTTACATTTCACACAGTGCCCTTTTTTGTGAACTGGCTTAATCATTCCAACCTAAACTCAATTTCCTTCGGGGTCAACCTTTGGGATCAATAAAGTTTTATTGAATTGAATTGAATAAGGAAATGACTGCCTACCATGACTGTCCGTTTATCTTTTGTAGCTTGCCGTGTGTGAAGAAGCACAAGGAAGTTTCAGGATGCAGTGGCGTTAGAAATAAAACAGCATTTGTGACACTGTCACAATTTGATGAAATGGCACTTCTCAGTGGTGAGCAGCCTCTTTGCTGGTATAAGTCATTCTATTAATGTGTGTTATCATAGAAATGTGCTATGTTCTCATTTTCATAATTACCATTGGCCCTTTGTCTCAACTGTAGATTACAGGTTTCTGGAGGATACTGGCCGATTTGCTGATGGTGCCACCAGAGACAACCTCGTCCAGGCTCCTCGTGTCACTGTCAAAGTAAGCCCTGTGTTGATAGATTTAGTGTGTTGAATGTTGTTTTGTTTTAAATTTTTGGGCATATGTGAGCATGAATTCAGAATGGAGTACAGATAAATTCTTGTATTGTTTTTAGTAACAAACACTAATAATTGTGGCCCATTCTAGCTTAGATTTCCACTGAATTCAACTCGTTCTGCCCCTCAGAGTAAGCCCAGTAATAAAATATTTCGGGGAGATGTATACCTTTATTTGTTTTATGATGTTACAAACATAAAAAAGATTTAAATATGAGTTTTAAATGTTAGTATAATAAATTAAAATAGGGTGGGTTGCTTTGGTGAGGACGTGTGCTATTTAAAATAATGGTGCTTACTAGAACCATATACCTTTATTCATCTTGTCCTAATAGACTGGTTCAATAGTGTAGTGGTTTACATATTTACCTAACAAGCAAAAAAAAAATCCCTTTTTTAAATCTGGGAGAAGACCCAAATCCCTTCATAAGGAAGTGTGACAGTTGTCAAAAATCTGCCAAATCAAACATGTGGAGCTACCTGATGAGGAGAATAACAGATAAGCACAGTTTGTTGGAGAACTGTTTATGACCCCTGGTGAAACCTTGTAGAAAAGCCAAAACCCTTTAAAAGTGTGGAGCACATACACTTAGTTGACACTCTATTAAATACACTTTGCTAGTACCAGATTGAACCAAGGTGATGGAAGCATTCCTCCAACTCTGATTCATAATTTGTAGCATTAGGCAGCTGCTGCACATCTGTGATGAGAATCTCCTGTTCCACCACATCCCAAAGGTGTTCTATTGATTTGAGACCTGGTGCCTGTGGAGGTCATTTGAGTACAGTGAACTCATCATCATGACATTGGCGTGAGATAATTTGAGCTTTGTGACATGGCTCATTATGCTACTGGAAGCAGCCATCAGAAGCCATCAGGGAACACTTGGCTCAAAAAGGAATTCACATGGTCAGCAGCAATACACACATGTAAAGATCCTCATTTGATATTCCTCACCATCACCATGCCTCCTGACATCGCACCCACATTAAACGCAGGGACTGAACCCTGGGGCGCACTGGCAGAGGCGAGGCTGCCGGACACCGATGCCACCGGGCCCTCTGACCACCACCAGTAGGCAACAGGTGAAGTGTCTTGCCCAAGGACACAACGACCGAGACTGTCGGAGCCGGGGCTCGAACCGGCAACCTTCCGATTACAAAACGAACTGCCAACTCTTGAGCCACGATCGCCCATAACAGAACACACACACATTGGACAAAACAAACAAATGGCCAACTGTACCCTCATACATACAATAATAACACTGAACCATTGAACTTACAACCACTTGCACTTTATATAACTAACTACTGCATAATTTATCCATATCCATCTCAATGATCTCAACTGAGATCATTGAGATGAAATGCTGGATAGACAATCATACTGTACAATACAATAATTATAGTTTTTACAACTGTTTATTAATACTCGCAATTGTATATCTACAATCTGTATAGTTTTCATATTTCATTTCTGTATAGTTTTCATATTTTTAACCATATTTATAACCTCCATTGTACATTGTAACATACCTATAATTAGAGCTGGGCGATAGAACGATAACGATATGTATCACGATATAACTTTTACTCGATAGAGAAATTAAGCTATCGCGATGTACCTCGCCGCTCTTGTCCTCTTAAAATAAAAAAAATAAAAAAAAATGTAAAAAAAAAAAAGGTCAGCCAATCCAAACTAAGTAGCGCAGAGCCGAACCAATCACAGCCGCAGCGTCACGTCGCGTGACTTGTTACATACAGCACAAGTGCCAAGCCGCACGTGTGTTTGTTTGGGAAGCAGCCAGCGCGTAATGGAGCCAGCGCGTAATGGAGGAAATGAGTGTGCCGACTAGAAAAATCAACCGAGCGTGACCGAAGAGAAAACAGATAATGGTTCCAATGCCGGAGAGATTGTCGAACGGAAGAGCCATAGAAATTCCGTAGTGTGAAGGTATTTCGGCTATTTCAAGTCTGACAAAAAACAGAGTAGCGTGCACTGTAAATTGTGCCGAAAGCAAGTCTGGAAATACAATAAACTGGTGCATGCGTCACACTGTGCGCCACGTTATTGTTTCGGTGAAATGAATTTCTACAATACTGTTACTGTTAATTCTACTCTCTGCAGTGTTTAAATGCTTACATATACACACAGTTACTGTCCCTCCACACTTACGACTCGGTTCTGCTTCTATGCCCCAGCTTTGTTTACTTTTTCCCACCGAGGCTTCTAGACTTCTGATTGGCCAACATTTCTGCACGGTTAGGAATCTAGCGCCACCTGCTGCTTTGGCATGTTCATAGCAGCGTTTTCCTTCATTTCTGCCTTTATGTGTGGACGGGATTATTTTTTAAAACGAAAACGGAAAAAATCTCCGTTTTCAAAAATACCCGTGTACGTGTGGATGTAGCCTCAGTCTCTGACTGGAAGCGCTAATTCGTCATTCGGCTTTTGTCAGACTAAAGTAACTGTTAAAACTGTTTGAAAAGCTAAGCTATACAACAAGGAGAGATTGAGAATTTCCTTTTAGTTCTCAGTTTATTTGATATTGACAAAAGTTAGTCAGTTTTGTCTGTTCTTCTGTAAAACAAACTAAGATTTATTTTTAGAATTAATATTTTGTTTCTAAGTGGAATTGACAATTTAGTAGTCTGTTTCGTTTGTTCTATTTTGAAACTTAAACGCTTTAGCGGCTGCCTTTTGTGTAGTTTGCAATATTTGCCTTTATTTATCTGAAAAAGTCTCATGTTCCTTAAGTACATCTACCCTGTTGAACTTATTATGGGAAATAAATATTTAAATCAAAACAAGCTGCTGATTATTTCACATTTTACTTGTGAGCAACGGCACATTTAAATCTTACAAATATAGTTATTTGGCTTATATCGTGATAGATATCGTTATCGCCTGAAATGAAAAGAACATATCGTGATATGAAAAAATCTCATATCGCCCAGCTCTACCTATAATAGACCCATATTCTGTGATATATCTATATTATTGCTAGAGCACTTCTGGATGGATGCAAACTGCATTTCGTTGCCTTGTACTTGTGATTTGATTTACTGATTATATATTTGGGTCAATGCGCAGTTCAACAGGTGTACCTAAGAAAATGGTCGATGAATGTACCGATATGATATATACATCTTAAAGTAATAATAGTGTCAGATCCACATCAGACATATCCAATATCCCATAAGTGTTTTTCTCTTTGTGCTTTTATTGCTTTGCTTGTGTAATTTGTGGCTGCAGTTCCGCAATTTAAACATTTTTTTTTTCTTCAAACCACTGACATTCTTTTGTGTAATACTTCATACCAGCTATTACCTGTTCTTTTACTGCAGCCCAATTCAAGTGGCATTTGATAGCTTGAAGTAATTTGTGTTCTTTTATGGGAAGCAGTCACTGCTTCAGCTGTTATAGATCAATCAAAATAATGAGGCTTATTCTCAGGGAAAGATAAAGGCTTGGCGCATGATGAGCTCTGGGATTTGGGTTTTTCTCCAGAACATTGCAAGTGCGGTAATCTGTTACTGGCCCTGTATATCCGCACCTTTTTAATAAATCTTTTTTACTGTCTCTTACTGCCAATCTGAAGTGATAAAGGAGCCAGAAAGGAAATGCTTGTCTTTTCAAATTTAGATGAGGGCAGTAGGAGTTCAGGCCATCTTTGGTTTGATTGCTAATGAAACTCACACAGCTGTAGTTATTGGCGTAAAACAGATGTTTGGTAATTGGATGTATTTGTACCGTGACAATACCCCCTTGCCCCAACGACTTTTTCACAGAACTGGAAGGTCAGCCTAGGATCCAACGTATCTGTTATTTACTAGGAATAGAGGCTGTCTTCAACACCATTTCCTGTTTCATTGACAGCTGTTTTGTTAGATGTATGTTGCAGAGATATTTCTTAAAGTCTACTAGCTGTTTGGTTCTACTTGCTTTGGGATCTTCATAATGCCTCGAGGGACCCCTCATTGCTTTATATTTCTCTATGAAAACAGAGATTGACAGACCACGTGACTTTCACGCGTTGCATTTTAGGTACGAGTGGCAGCAAATTCAAAACACTGCATCAAGCGCTAGCATTTCCAGCACCATGTTTACATTTTATTTGCCCCAAAAACGGTTGTGTACAAAACGAAGGAGAACACGGCAGGTCCGTACAAAGACAGACTTGACGAAAGACAAAAAAAGTACGAGGTAAAAATCAAAGGAGTGAAAGGGTTAGATAGGGCTGCTCAATTAATCGAATTTTAATCACGATTACGATCTGGGCTTTCAACGATCATTAAAAATGACTGAGCCGATTATTAGCCCCTCCCTCGTACTTTACTCTCGCGCTGCTCCGTGTGGCAAATCGAGCGCACCTCTCTGCATTTCGAACACGTGTCACAACAATTAAGAGCAGCGGTCCCCAACCTTTTTTGCGCCACGGACCAGTTTATGCCCGACAATATTTTCATTGACCGGCCTTTAAGGTGCCGCAGATAAATACGACAAAATAAAACTAGTACCGGTACCGAAAACATTATTACTAACACACGTGAAAAGACCAAGGAAAACCGAGTAAACGATAAAAACGATAACAAAATAACGCTGAAAACCGATAAAAACCCTGAAAACTATACATTTCACACCTGAGCCTCAACTCTCACGGCCCGGTACCAAACGACTCGCGGACCGGTACCGGTCCGAGGCCCAGGGGGTTGGGGACCACTGATTAAGGGGACCCGAGGGAAGCGGAAGCTCGGAAAGCTAAGCAGAAGTTATTTGGAGAGGAGAGTGACTGCCGCTGGTTGAAAAGAGGTTTTAAAAAAAAAAAAAAAAAAAAAAAAAAACTTAAGTGGTGTGGAAACATTATGGGTTCGCGGAGTCAGACGTGGATCAAGTAGACATAGTGTGTAAACTCTGCTACAGTGTCGTAGCTGCACCACAGAGCAACACTGCAAAGTTCACTAAACATAGATGTTTACATTTTTCATTTATTTTTTATATTGCAAACATTTGCACTGTTATCAGTATTTGCACACTATTTTATGACAATCTTTAAAGCCATTATTCAATACATTGTTATTGTTAAATAAATATCGTCAAATAATCGAGATCTCAATTTCAGTGAAAATAATCGTGATTATCATTTTTGCCATAATCGAGCAGCCCTAGGGTTAGACCCATACGAGCATACAGAGTGGACTAAAGATGTTACCGTGCTGCACAGCTTTCATCACGCACATATTTATAACTATATGGTCCCAAGTGTGAGTGCATACACTCACAAAATGTTTAGTATCTTCAGATCCCTGCAACAAGCTCAGGTCCAGTTTACTTTGGTGATTTGGACTATTCCATTTTACAGCTGTTGTTAAATTTTTTTTTCTTTACCTCCTGTACAGGCCAACGCAATTTATTTGTCTTTTCAGGTTGTAGTATTACACAACATTTTCAGATCCAATAGAAATAAAAATAAGTGTTTCGTAATTCATTCAATTTATTGTCTTTATTTATAACTG
Source organism: Diplotaxodon limnothrissa (assembly GCF_057381915.1). Taxonomy (NCBI): domain Eukaryota; kingdom Metazoa; phylum Chordata; class Actinopteri; order Cichliformes; family Cichlidae; genus Diplotaxodon; species Diplotaxodon limnothrissa. The sequence continues at coordinate 8,363,723 of NC_140612.1, read as the reverse complement.
GCATTATTGTTTTATTCTATTATAGAATCTTACAAGAAAAAGGCAAAATTGTATTCCATTGTGCTTTATTAGCTGCTTTGGTGAAAAACAAGTCAACTGTGCAAAAAAAAAAAAAAACCCATATCAAAACAACATACTGGAAAACAGTTATTCATCACTTGATTGCTTCAATACAACACTTGGGCACATATATGCAGGACTTTTCGTGGCTGTTTTGATCTCGCTCTCTCTCTTAACCGATCAAATCTGGCTGTGGTAGCAGCTTTAAACTCGGTATGACCCAGGTTGATAGAGGGTGCCCAGTCTGAATCGCATTCCAGCATTTTGTAGGCTGGTTTTCCTACAAAACACAACAAACATTAGCCCGCAAAGCCACAGTGAACAAAGCAGCATAGCGCAACGAATTCAAATCAATATAAGACTTATTTGTAACCTACATCAACAATTATGTTATGATAAATTATGTAATGACTACAACAGAAGACTTACATTTGTGGAAATGCTTGGAGCGGACTAACATGTGAGCTGGAGTGTGCTGGAACGTTATATTTGGTCTTCGAATGACTGCAATCCAGGCCATCCGTCAGTTCTTTGTTACTTCGGAAACATGGTTGGAACAATTTCTCTTCCACGACAGAATCAGATAAAAACCGTTACGCGTCGGCTTCCCGTGGCTATCATGTGACGAGCTTTTGCAGTTAATAATACAACAGCTTCTTGCCATTCTTTGTGTTTCTTTTTATCGCTGTGTGACTGTTTTCTTGTGAAAGCCTGCGTGCGCTAGTACCACTTGCCACTCGTACCTACAATCCTTTGCGGTTTTGACGTCACATTTTCGATCTCTATATGAGATGAGATTCTAATAAGCAGTATTTGGTATGACAGTCTTTAACGAGCATGTCTGTGAAGGTTCGTAATCCACTGTGAACGACCATCTTTGAACAGAGGCGGTGGCTTACGACTCCAACTGTCTGCCATCTATAATCCAGTTTTGAGATCCCTTCCCAGAGGCCTTAATGCCCACTCACATCCTGGGCTATATGACCTCAGTACGTAAATCACGTGGCAGGGTGGGGCTAGGTGGGTTCACCCGATAGCTTGGCTGATTGTGACCCACACCTCATTTCACACCTTGGGTCATGTGATTAGGTAGAGGATCAATAGGAGGTCCATGACCCTCTTGGGGACACTCCCATAGGGTTTAAAATCTGGAACTGTCCACCAATTGCTCTTAGAACTAAAGAAGCTTCTTGGATGAAACGTCTTCAAGAAAACTTTAAAAAGTCCAGATGCTTTTCTTTCCAAGCTCCTTAAACTATGATGACCTGTATGACTGAGAACCTTCACAGACGTATGACAATCTTTAATATTCAACATAGTCTGAATTCTCTTAGACAGGCTTTCTCATAGTTTCTTCATGATTAGTTCTCCAGGCTTTTTGAAGGACAAAGCTCTGTCAGTGCGCCCCAGGGTGGCTGTGGCTACAATGTAGCTTGCCATCACCAGTGTGTGAATGTGGGTGTGAATGGGTGAATGACTGGATGTGTAACGTGCTTTGGGGTCCTTAGGGACTAGTAAAGCGCTATACAAATACAGGCCATTTTGGATGTTCTCTGTTCTCTTTTCAAGATGAGCCACTTCAATATTTGTTGAGGTCTTGGCTTGGGGAAGGCCAGTCCATGACAGATTGTGATTTTCTATCCAGGTATGATTTTACTGCATTGCCAAATGTGTTGGGGATCATTGTCATGCAGAAAAAAAATGAAGCCATTGACAATTGGATGCTCTCCAGATGGCATTGCATAGTTGTTAAAAATATTTTTCTATGTTTATAATTCCATCAGTTTAGACAAGATACTCAAACCATGCCAGGGCATCTGCCGTTTACAGATGGCTGTAACTCTCACTGTTGTACCCCTCCTCCCTTTGCCCTCTTCTATACATAATTACAATTTGAACCAAAAATGTCAAATTTGGATTCATCCTCCCCATGAGACCTGAGTAGATGGACCAACTGAAGGACCAGGTGTGTCTTTCAGGTCCTCTGTCAGGCCCTTGTTGGATTTTTTTCATATTTCTCCAGGACAGTTTATCATAGCTTTTTTTAGTCCTGCCACTACTTCGTTTGTTTTCCACTTTCCTCAGTGTACGATGTGCCAAGTTTTCATCTAAGTGTTATTTGGGAATCACCTTGTTGGTGCAAAAATATTATTTTTATTCCTGCTTTGCTGTGTTTTCTTTGGCATTTTTTTTAATTACACTGCAAAATGGGAACAAATCATTAGGTTTTATCATTAGGTGGCAGACCACTAGTAACAAAATGACTAAATGGGAAAAAAAAAAGGGCTAGCTTCTTGGAACCAAAATATAAAGAAATGAGGAATGGTTTAACACTTTTCCACAGTACTGTAGAACTAATGGGAATTATCAGGATACTAGAAAATACTGGCTCCCAATCTTGTTCATACAGATGTCACTCACAGGTTAGGGTCAGGTGTGTGCTTTGGAACTCGTTTGTTTATCTTGACTTCTTTCAGCTGTGTGGTTTTGGTTATTTATTTAGAGAATAGGTTGCAATATGTTTATTATTTTGGCAATACTTCTGAAAGACTGAAGATTGTATGTGGTGTTCCTCAAGGTTCTATTTTGGGACCTAAACTCTTTAATTTATATATTAATGATATTTGTGACGTATCTAAAAGGTTAAATTCGATTTTATTTGCAGATGACACAAATTTTTATTGCTCTGGAGAGAATTTGAAAGACTTGGTTGAAATTATGACTTCTGAGATGTTAAGAATAAAAAAATGGTTTGATGTAAATAAATTATCTTTGAATCTGACAAAAACGAAATATATGATATTTGGCAATCGTGTAAAGGAGGATAAAGTCATTATGTTTATAGAGGAAGAATTGATTGAAAGAGTTACTGAATTTCGTTTTTTGGGTGTAATAGTGGATGAGAATTTGACATGGAAATCTCATATTGAACATATTAGAAAGAAAATGGTCAAAAGTATTTATATTTTGGGTAGTATAAGAGATTTATTAAATTATAAAACAATGCGTATTTTATATTTTTCTTTGTTTTTTTCATATATCAACTATTGTGTTGAAGTTTGGGGGAATACATATGAGAATACCATAAAACCTTTAAACCTATTACAGAAGAAAGTTATACGAATAATTCATAATGTTAAATATAGAGAACATACAAATAAATTATTTATAGAATCAAAATTATTAAAATTAGGAGATTTAGTGAAATTACGGACATTATTAATTATGTTTAAGGCTAAAAATAATATTTTGCCTTTTAAGTTACAAAGAGTATTTTTGATGTGTTCAAGGGGAGAAGAGAATAGAAGGAAATTTTATTTTAAACATCAGTTAGCCAGGACTACACAAAGATTAATGAGCACAACGGTTAGGGGTATAAGACTGTGGAATTCACTTCATTATAATTTAAAGAATTGTATAAATTTACAATGTTTTAAAAAGTGTTATATGTTTAAAACGATAACTCAGTATGAAGAATGCGAATGAATGTGATGTTGGTTTGGGATTCGACCGGAGAGAAATGTCAATATTAGTTTGTTCCTGATTTTTGGTGCCCACCGGTGATATAAGTTCGATGGTAGATAGGGGGCAGGGTTTAATAAGAATATTTTCTTCTTCCTGCTCCTTTTCACACATGGTTGTTGTGTTTTGTTGACAGAAGATGTGGTTGTTTTGTTTGATTTGTAGTACCAAGTGTGAAATAAATAAAAATGAAATGAAATTTAACCATTTTAACTACAGCTTATCATTTCAGTCGTTCATCCATTCATTCATACTTTTTTGACAGCTATTCATTTCATGGCATGTAGTGAATCTTTTGTATGGTTTATACATTATGTTTCGGTACCAGTTTAACATAAATGTTTACCTATTGTATATTTATTGTATTTAGCCAACCATTACCCACACTTATTAGTTGACAGTTTCAGCTGTTGGTATAGATTTGGCATATATTCCCATCTCCCATCCTTCATGTATCCTGGCTGCAGAAGTACCACGGGAGAACTTGTACCCCTGCTTGGGAGTCACTGCTGTACAGGGTTGTTCTACTGATGGGGCTGCAAAGACTATTTTGTCTTTACATTTTGTATTCTAAATTGTAAATGTATTGAAAAAGACCACATATAATTTTTGCTACTTGTGCTTAAAATGGCAATAAATTAATGATATAGTTATTGCTGATTGACACGATTAATTTAACTTTACAATGAAACTATATCATCTTTATTTTTCTGTTCTTCAGTCTAAGAAACTGGCCTCTAATGCCAGGAAGATGAACATCACCCTGAGATTCCTCCCCATCACCTTCTCTAAGAGCAGAGAAAACTCCACCTTCTTCCTTACAAAGTAAGCATACACCTGCTCAAATGCAGAAAATATCATTATTGTTAATGTTATATTTTGAATTCTGTTGGATGGAGTTAAATGTCAGTGTATTTTGGAATATATCTAAGGTAAGTTAGTAACTTTCTTCATTTTGTAAAGTAAGGCCCTGTCATTATCTTGACCATAATAAAGGATGTACAGGATGAAGATTTTCCCACACACATCCTATACAGGGTCCAGAGAAAATAAAACTTGCTGACACACAAACAAATGTGATATTAATAGGTAACATAAGTGTTTAGAGTTCTTTCAGGGGAATACCATGAAAAGCCTTACAAAGACATTCAGGCACTGTTGAACATACTGTCTAAGACAGCACTTTAGTGTTTTCTGGTAAAGCCCTGCTTAATCTGCTGCAAAATGAGCTTCTGATTAGTGCTGTTTTACTTTACCACAGGATGGCACTCTCGTGAAGTGTTTTATCTAGACTTGGCTTTTCACACGCTTATCTCATGGCAGTCTTGTGCATGGTGATGAATCCTGAATCTCTAACCATGTGTATGAAAGATTCATTCCCCACGAGAGTCTTTAAATCGTTAATAAAGGAGTTTATAATATACTAAATGGGACATGAGCTGAGATGATTACCATGATGTTAGAGCTTGCCAGACACATATGCCAGCTTGTTGCAGAGAATCAGTGGCATCATAGTCCATGCTGGTGGACACCTTGCAGTTAATTTTTTCCATTCTTGCCCAGCTTCTATTGCATGACACGGCTCAACTCGACTCAGTAATTTACATAGTACCCATTCCTGTTTAGGGGCATGGTAGGATGGTTTTAAATCCTTGTAAAGGCTGAAGGAACTGAGGAAAAAAAGACTGCTAAAAGGAAAAAACTGGAAGGTTTGAGTAATTTCATGTCCCATGTTGCACATCCTATGTTGCACATATGTCGCTTCTTTCTGGCCTGTCAGCAGCCTGCAGTGTTTACATGTTGCCTTTTAGTTCTGGCTTACATGGTTTAGAATCTCGACTGAAGCAGTACCTCTTTTGCCAGGTACGATGTGCTTTGCACAGTGGAAAACCAAAACCAAATGGCATGCAGGGAGACTTTCAGAAAAGTCTCAGCTTATTTAATATTGCAGACTTGCAGTTATTTAGACACGAAGGTTTTATTGTTTTCTTTAGAAATAGCGTGTATTTAGTTTTTTGTTTTTTTTTATTTTGGTCAAATTTGTTCAAATGCGCTGGTTGTCTTGTCATTTTTGGCAGCTATTCTAACTCCCTGGACAACCTTGTGCCACTCATTTTGCAATTTCTTTGAGGTTTGGCCCTGGCTCTCTAATCCCACAGTGGAAGAATAAAGAAGTGGAAGAGGGGGGGAAATTGTTATTGAACTGCACATTAAAGTTTTACGAGTCTTGAAATGCCCAGGGACAACATTAGGTGCCAATCAGGATTGCCACTAAAAGAAACCTTTGTCATTCCCTCCAGCTGGTTTTATGTTGTTACTTTCCCTTTCACCACCCTCTTTTCCATCTGTAAAGTCGACTGCTCTGTCATGTCTGTGTCTGGTGTTCTGCAGGTGCTGATTTAAGTGAGCAGAGCACATCAGCTTTGTCAGGTTCTTGTGGCAGACTCCAGCTTCATACTCTGTGTGTTCAGTTCAACAGTTGTCAGATGTTTTAGGGTTTTTTTTGTTTGCACAAATTTTTATCTGAAGGATACAGATATGATATATTTTCATCGTCCTGTTAGCCTAGCATCAGTAGAGGAATCACCAGCCAACTGTCTCACTAGATTTTTCAACTAACCGCAACACTGCACCATTTACAGGCTACCAAATAGACACAAGGGTTGGGGTAAAGGTATATAATAAATAAATGGCAAAGGGCTGAGAGAGAATTTGTTTCAGAATGTACCAAGTACATAATATAAAAAGCAGATGTGTGAACAGTGTGAGTGCAGCTGGTTAGCGACATATTCATGCTACGCACTCACAGTGCCAGAGAAGGATCGTTACTGGCATACAGCTGACTGGAGGGTTTTCATGCCTGGTGGTGGTGTGTGTACGTGTGAGTGTACATGTATATGCGGTGAGCTTGGGAGCACGTGTCTTTTTGATTACATGTTTGTATTCAAAATAATGGCTGTGCAGCTACTTTCTTTCCACCTCTTACCCAATGACTAATTTAAAAAACAAGGCAAGAACAGTAAAGAAAAAACTTGAGGCTGCCTCTCACTCCAGTCCTTAGAGGATAGTAGCTGGCATTTGGCAGAACATTGGGTGTAGTTGTATTAGGATAGAATTATGTGTTCTACAGTCTCAGCCTGGCAGGTCAGAGAATTTTCCTCACAGATGACTTGAGTGGACTGGACAACACATTGCAGAAGCAGTTATTGCATGTAATAACTGAAAATATTTCTATAATAACTTGGGATGATTAGTAATATGAGCTGCAGCAGTTTTCATGCCCTGTGTATTACTTTCCCATATATTGGGTTGGGAGAATCAGCCTTAATTAACCCAGCTTTCTGGGTGAGAGTGGTCCTATATTTGCTCCCAGTTATTGACAGGTGTTGAACAGTGAAATCCAAAATGAAGTGTTTCTTATTGACAGTAGAAGATAACATAATAGCTTTGTAGACGAAAGCAGTGGTATCCCATATGTGCTGTAGGCTCAGTTAATGTACTATAAAGGTATTTTGAATGCTTGGCATATCTTGTGTTGTTTAATTTTTTTAAATTGCGTTAAAGAAAGTCCATTCAAATTACTTAGCATTTTTATCTTCACCAAGGAGGTTGATTTTGGCAGCTCATGTGTCTGTAAACACGATAGCTCGAAAAGTTTAGAATGAATTCTAATAACATATAGAAAGTATAGTATAAATATTTCAATTCTGTGTCACATTTGACCTCTGACCTCCTCCTTCAAGGTCCATAGATTGATCTGAAGGTCAAAGTGATAACAGTGCTATATAGAGCTTTAAAACTTCCTCTTCCTGACTGCCATTGTTTGTACTGACAACATAGGGGCATGTGGAGAATGGAGGGGATCCAAATATGACTGCTTCAAGGTCAAATAACATCAAACTTAAATGTCATATTCTCTGATCTCACTTTAACATTTAGGGTCTGCCTTTTCTTTCAAGTTGACCCCAAAATGTGTTATGCCTAGGGCTGCTCGACTATGGCAAAAATGATAATCACGATTATTTTCACTGCAATTGAGATTTTTATTATTTATTTAACAATAACAATGTTTTGAATAATGACTTTAAAGATTGTCAAAAATAATATAAAATAGTGTGCAAATACTGATAACAGTGCAAATTTTTGCAATATAAGAAATAAATGAAAAATGTAAACCTCTATGTTTAGTGAACTTTGCAGTGTTGCTCTGTGGTGCAGCTATGACACTGTAGCAAAGTTTACACACTATTGATCCACGTCTGACTCCGCGAACCCATAATGTTTCCACACCACTGAAGTTTTTTTTACCTCTCTTTTCAACCAACGGCAGTCACTCTCCTCTCCAAATAACTTCTGCTTAGCTTTCCGAGCTTCCCTCGGGTCCTCTTAATTGTTGTAACAAGTGTTCGAAACGCGGAGAGGAGCGCTCGATTTGCCACACGGAGCAACACGAGAGTAAAGTACGAGGGAGGTGCTAATAATCGGCTCAGTCATTTTTAATGATCGTTGAAAGCCCAGATTGTAATTTAGATTAAAATTCGATTAATTGAGCAGCCCTAGTTATGCCTTTTAAAGAAAGTGTTGTCGAGAAAAAAGCGAAGGAACCGGCTGGTTATTATTTTTTTTAATAGATTATATAGTAATCAATATCCACGCTCTTCTCTATGAACTACTCCTACAAAATAAAAGCCTGCACTTTGTGCTTGTTTTTATTGCATTACAATTTTTGTTATGGTTTATATGAAAAGAACAAAGAAAACAAATGTATAAAAAAAATAATGCTATTCTCTTAAAAGAAAATGATTCCCAGAAAGTGAGCTGTTTTGGCTGAGGTTTGCACTCTGGGTGCTTCTTGTCTGTTACTGCTTTTCGTACAACCAGTCCTTCGTCTTTCCTTCGTCTGTGACTCATCTCTTTGCAATAGGTCACTCAACTGAATGGGTTGTATTCTGGTTATAATCATATATAAATAAAAAGTTGCCAAGTGCCTATGTTATTTTGCAGTTAAGTCACTGTCTTGCAGCAATTACATCATTGCACACTTGCTTAAGTTTTGGTCATGCCATGGTCTCCAACCACTGTTTTCCTCAGTGTGGCTGTAGCATGATTGGAAGTTAAATTGATGGTTATAAAGTTATCTCTGGGAATGTAAAACAGCAACAACATAATACTAAGTGTTATTCTACTGATGATTTGACAAGGTCCATAGACAGATCCACAGCTGTAATTTGATGGCAAAAAGAAAAGACAACCAGAAAATGAAGGCACACAAGAAGGAGATATGAGCAGCTGGTGACGTGCTATGCAACGTAAACGAAATGCTCGACTGAGCTGGAGCACTTGCTGGGTTTACTTCATATGACAGGAAGTGGAAATTACAGATTTTATTTTAAAATTTAAATGTTGTTATTATGTGACAATAGTGTGCAGGCTCCTGAGGAGTTATAAGCTTAACTTTAGATATTGTTAAGATAGTTTTAAGCAGCTCTGGTATTCCTCCACCCAACATTTCCAAGGGAAACATCCCTGCTGTTGCAGAGCTAGTAAGATGAAAGTGCACCAAAGTACAGACTGTTTTTGTTCTGGGTGGGTTAATTATGCTGCTGTCTGGGAGGTGAAGGACATGAGGGTGAGGGTCACGGTAGTCAGTTGTCTGGAACAGCAATACTTTGAAAGGTTATATGACTTAAATCTAATTATAAACCAAGTCCAGTGTAACTGACCTATCAATGATAACCTGAGTTACTGTGGACAAAGAATGATTGGCCCGATATGCCAGGGTTTGTTTGCAGTGCTATACTCTTTGTGATCAGTTAAGTCAGGTGGCTCGATGGTGTATCGTATTTAAAAACTCCCTGGCATTTTTATTTAATTAAAATGGAAAAAACTAAACCTGTTATAAATAAAATATATAATAGTTCATAAAAAAAAATCTAGTCCTCTTTAGATTGAAGAGGCTTTCTCCCAACAAGCCATACCTGTTTTTATTGTTTTTGATGTAGCACTTGGGTGTTCTGGAATTTCTCTGAGCATTGTATAGTCTGACCTTGGGGTGAATTTGCACCTGGTAGGATTTACTGTGATGAATGTTTCACACGTAATACTTCTCACTGTACAACGGTGGACTTTATGACCTCTCTCAGATTGATGGGCAGCAACAATTTATTCTTTAAGATCATTGATGGCGTTGTATGAACTAGGGCTGCCACAAACGATTATTTTGATAGTCGAATAGTCACCGATTATTTTTGCGATTAGTCGACTAATCAGATCATCATCCATTGGACGTAAAACGTACAGCTTATTGCACCAGCAGCATCTGCTCTTATATAACTATCATTGGCTTACAGCTTGAAGTGTTTAAGGTATGTGCAAACTAAAAATAAAGACAAGATGATAGTTTATTAAATTTTAATGAAGTTTGCAGATTGTTTCGGTGAAGTTTAATAAACTCAGCCGTCTGCTCCTTGCCATCTAAAATATAACAGGACACCAGAGTATATTCTCGAGCATCTCACACTTCTGATAATCAGTTGTCTGCCTGACGTTTATTCAGCTGTGTAAAAACTATAACTTTAATCTCAGCCAAACCGATTTACTCAGGAACAAATAAAATACTGAAAAAAGCCAAACAATAACATTTTTAAGTTATCTAAGTGACTTATATATCATGTTTAACCTGAGTAGCAAAAGACAGCAGTGGGTTTGAAAACGATCTGCCGGGAGTCCGGTGTTCTCACCGGCTCTAGTGAGCCTGTAACCCCAGTTAGCTAACGACGTAACAGACGTCTCCGAAAACGTCGGAGCGCTTTTGAAAATATGTGGTGTCTTGATAAACTGAGCAGATTTTTGAGGTTTACACAGCTACATTCTCATCTGAAAATATGTTAAACGTTTATTTTGTGACCCAGAAAGAATAATAAGAGTAACATTAAAACTAACTAGCTACCGCCATTGTTGGAAACTGAGCTTCTTCTTCTTCGGAGTTTAACGGCAGCTGGTATCCTTGTACATGCAGTGCTGCCATCTTCTGTTTCAGTCCGTTATTACACTAAATCCTACTACTTATTCCTGCGTCTTTTGGGATCTTACAAAGCTTCAAACGACGCGTCTACTATTAAATTAGTCGTCGACGATTTTGATAGTCGACGTAATCGTGACTAGTCGACGTAATCGTGGCAGCCCTAGTATGAACACACACCTGAATGCTCACGAGCAGCAAACTGCTTTTTATATAGGTGCTCACACTTGCTGATGATCGGTTACTCAAGTCCATTTGATTAAAATGCACCTGGATGCTGGTTATCCTCTTAATTCTTATGGAAGCAGTAAGGGTGTACTTAGTTTTTCATGCAGTACTTCTGCATTTCGACTTTTTAAATTAATTAATGACATAGTGTTATATGTCACAATTTGTATTTCATCTGAGGTTGTATTTCTGTAATTTAAGACCTGACATTGTTTCTAGATTCTGATACAAAAAAAACGAGCTTGAAGTGACTGTACTTTCTTTTTACATTGACTGTAACTGTCAGGCAGCAAAAATACTTTTTTTCTTGCTATGCGGGTGGATGTTCGTCTAATGATGTGACATCACGTGTAAACTATGAATAGTGGAGGTAGTTTTTTATCCCTCAGAGGTCTAATTTACAATTGGTGGTATCCCTAACCCTATACTTGGGGAATGGCAAAACAGTCTCTTTATTTTTGTGTTTTTGAAAAAAAAAAAGTCCCAGTTTGAAGAATAATTTTCTTTGTTCCCGATTGCCAGCACTAAAAAACAAAATATACATATTATGATTGCCTAGGGTTAAATTTACTCTCTGGTTAGTAATGCCGTCGATGACTTGGCTCTCAGCGGGATAAAGCATTTGTTTGCCGTTTATCTCGATCCCTTGCTGTGAAGGTGCAGTGGAAATTCACATGCAGAACATGTCGCAGCTGAAGTTTTCCACACTGAGAGTATGGAAAAGGGCTGTAATTTTAGTAACTCTATTAGACCAATTAATGCAATTTTGAAAATGCCGTAATGTGGCAGTGATATTCATCGCAGGTTAGCAGAAACCAAAGTGATGTGTGAGCCGTTGCATGTGATGAATGAGTACACAAATGGATTAAAGCAGGATTTCATGGCAGGGGACGACTATTCATCACTTCACTCTCATTTGCATTACCACTTGTGCTTTCCAAGTTCAAGTGAAACAATCAGCAGCAGCTTTAGTCTGTGTTTTTTTTTTTAGACTCCAAACGACAGCTTTTTGGCTGGCTTGGCTTGATACAGAGCAGAATCTGTGCCTGCCGCCATCCGAGGCAAACCTTACATCAGAATGGCAAGCTGCATCACTGTTACAAACACTGTCATCACAGTTGGCCGCATATCCGAGGGCCACACATCAGTCTCTTGACTAGGGGCAAAATTCCAAAATGCAAATTGACCAGAAACTCGATTGTGCTATAGATGCAGGTGACATGAAAAACTTGCATTTGGGTAAAATGTTGGAATTGGGTAAAAAGCTTTACATGCGTTCACTCGTTATTCACATAGTTTTGTACTTTGCCAGAAGAACTCGGTTATTATTGCGATGATTCCTGCTTATAAATGAAACTATTATCAAACACACACGCACACACACTGTGTAAGGTTTTGAGCCACCTGCCATTTTGTTATATTGTGATTCCAAAGACCTTCTTGTAATTGTAGTCTTGAACAATATGTCACCAGACTGTCTGAAGTTCTTTAAAAATGTTTCATTTTTCAGTTCAATCCTTGTACCTGACCATTTTCATGCAATGCACGTTTGTTTGTTAGACCATGCAACACTGACGTCATTAAAAAACAACAAAAATAAATAAATAAAAAGGGCACCTATCTCGAGAGATAAGCCAGCGTTGTCTATATATAACAGACAACTGGATAAAGATTTAGCTTTAAATTGTTTTATTGGGCATTTCTTACTAGCAGCCTATTGCAACACTAACAGCATGATTCACATTTTGTCCTTTGTGTCAGATTTAAGATTAACATAAGCCAAAGTCGCACTCAAAGTCTGGCCTGTACGTGTTAACATATTTGTGTTCATGACTTTTCGGGAAGGTTAGTCCTGTGCAGGGTGTCAAACAGCTAGAGTGTAAGAGACTCGAATAAGAACACTTGTGATGCGGCTGCATGTAATCTTTCTTTTCTTTGCCTTCTTTCCATCAGCCGCTCTGTCGCTCCACCCTTTGAGGTTGCGGACACAACTATCGCTTTGAATTCTGACTTTAGTTTTTGTATCTTAATAGACAGTCCCCACAATCCTGTCATCTAATTTTACTAGCACCCACTTGCCACTCAGATCCTGGCATCTGCCTCTGACCATCAGAAACACAGCACACATGGTTTCACGTGTAGTGACATTTTTGTTGGATCGGTCCAGTCCTTAATCCAGCCAGATGGATTTCTGCTGCGACTGCCAGACCACCAGTCAGGGTTTCTGCTCACTGCTGTGGATAGCACACACAACACCAATCACTTACTAAACCAACAGTGTGTACTCTGGTTAATGAATTTATCCATCTCCCCCGATCATGCTTTCATTCGTAGTGTCCTCCACACATCAGGACAATTGCTCAGACTCTGTATAAAGCAGTAGCCAAACCTCAAATAGCAAAGGTTCAGTATGCTTAAAACATACTAGTTTGTACAACATAAACTGTTGAAAAGTAAGCTTGCAGTCATAGGGACTATTATAGTTATGTGAAACAGGACCTTTCTTTTCAAACCTCACCAGTTAATGCATAAAGTGGACCTGATTATTGGATTGTCTGTTTCGTTCATTATGCTGCTTAGCGGGTTTTCATATAAAAACAAGTTTAAAAAGAAATTGAAAGATAAAAACACAGGATCAAACGAACCCCAGAGTGATTATAAGGCCACACATTATTATATACACACCCCACACACTAGGGGTGGGTGATAGAAACGATATACGATAGAAACGATATAAATTTGGCCAACGATGGAGATTTTGACTATACCGCTCTATCGCGATAGTGCATGTTGATGATGTCACCAAGCTGCGCATCGCAGCGGCTACAACCATTATCATCTGCAAATTATGGAGGTCGACAGTCATAGCAAAGAGATGAAGCACTTTTGAAATATGGGGAAAGCCAAAAACTGCGCTTCCTCCTCTTCCGTAACATTGATTCATTAATGTTGAATTCTCTCGCAGCTGTTCTATTCCCATGTTGTTGCAGTATATTAATAACTAACTTCGTATTGTGGATGAATAATCTCAGTTGTTCTCCTGACTGAAGTTTGGCCCGTGCATAGCATCCTGCTATGCGATTGCATTTGTCCCTGACCACCAGAATCCCTCACGTTAACTTTTATCGAGTGGAAAAAAGTTGGCGTTCATCCTTCAGCTTCACTGTGCTAATGTTATGCTAACATAGCTGTGTTGCTAGCAATCACGTAGCACAACATTATATACCAGGTAGTCCAACTTCAGTAACCCTGCAAACGCCACTGCTGTTTAGTTTTCTGTCTTCATTTATGTTGGAAGTGGTAGCAGAGCTGTACGTTTTAATTAGTTTCAAAAATCTCTGTCAGAACATGGTATGAAATGTTTAGGTGTAAACTAGCGAGCTAACTTCCTGTTAACTTCTAACTCTGTTAAATTTAATAAATTCTGTTTTCATGGATGCCTGGATGTTAAACTTAATTGTTACACCTGGTAAAGCAGCAACGCTGATAATTTTATTAAAGATGAAAGAATTTAGACCGTTTTTAACTCTGTGTTCGTTTGACTTTGGGACCTGAAATGGAGTTTTGGACCCAGATTACTCTGCGAAGCTCCTCACTATGGCAGCCGTAATGCTCTGACAATCCATCAAGCAGTGCGGCTTACCAAAGTAGTACTAAAACATTTTTTTAACGGATTTCTGCACGCCCAAATCAGTTTGAGGTCAGTAAGCACAACCAGAATTCATACGCACACTCTGAATTTTTGAGAAAATTAAAGGATTTTAGATGTGCCTTATAGTGTGGAAAATACGCTATACAGAAGAAAAGAATATATCGCGATATATATCGTTACCGCACATGCTTTAAATTATATCGCGAAATGGATTTTAGGCCATATCGCCCAGCCCTTCCACACACATTATGTATTTATGGTATTCTTCAAGGCAAAGATTCAATTCGGTGATTAGTTGGAGTGACTGTCTGTTCACAAATATTAATGTGAGCAAAGGAAAAAAAATCCTCCAATTATTTGCTCGCCTAAATCTGCTATTGTGCTGCAATATCCGTCTTTGCTACTCAGACTGTTGAATATCATATCAGGGTTTTTTTTTTTTAAAAGACACTTTTTGCCAAGACGGTGAGTTTTCAGAGTGAGAATAAAGTAAGTTGAATCTGAATTGTGAGTTTGCTGTTTTACTCCCAGATTAGATCATAGGCTTTGTTGGATCTTGTTAAAACTCAGTCTTGTTCCAGTGCTATCAGTAAAAACTGTTAAAGGTCTAGGTAGCGTGATCGATTTTGACTTTTATATGCAGCTCTTTCCAGTTTTTGTTTTTTGTGTGTGTGATTAATAATGATGGCACCTTTCACAGGTATGCATTTTGGCCTGGCCTGACCCAATTGCCTGCATATTTGGGCAAGCCTCTTTTCCATTGAAAGACATGATTTCCATTTGCCATAATGACAGAGTAATGGCATCACACCTGGTGCTCCACCCTCATTTGCTTACACATGGAAACACACAGACACTTGTGCAAGTCAGTCTGGCGCACTAAACAAGAAACTTGGCCCAAACTAAGCAAACACATAAATTTCTTTGAAAAATTGGGTGGATTTCTTAGATGCCTTCCAAAGTAGGAAATCACCGCCCAGTCCATTGTCTTCCTGTCTGCTGGGGCCTTCACTTTGCCCCACACCTTACAACCAAGTGAAAATTCAACCTTTTACTCAGTGTTGTGCGCACATACACTGAACAAAAATATAAACGCAACACCTTTGTTACTGCTCCCATTCCCCATGGGATGGACGTAGAGACCTAAAATTCAATCCAGATACACAATATAACCATCCCTCCCAAACAGTGGTCACAAATCAGTCCAAATGTGTGGTAGTGGGCACATCTGCTATATTGAGATAATCCATCCCACCTCACAGGTGTGCCACATCAGGATGCTGATCTGACATCATGAGTAGTGCACAGGTGTACCTCAGACTGCCCACAACAAAAGGCCACCCTGGAATGTGCAGTTTTGTCTCACAGCAAAATGCCACAGATGCCACAAGCAATGAGGGAGCGTGCAATTGGCATGCTGACAGCAGGAATGTCAACCAGATCTGTCGCCCGTGCATTGAATGTTCATTTCTCAACCATAAGCCGTCTCCACAGGCGTTTCAGAGAATATGGCAGCACATCCAACCGGCCTCACAACCGCAGACCTCGTGTAACCACACCAGCCCAGGACCTCCACATCCAGCAGGTTCACCTCCAAGATCGTCTGAGACCAGCCACCCAGACAGCTGCTGGAACAATTGGTTTGCACAACCAAACAATTTCTGCACAAACTGTCAGAAACCATCTCAGGGACGCTCAACTGCATGCCCGTCGTCCTCATCGGGGTCTTGACCTGACTCCAGCTCGTCGCCGTAACAGACTTGTGTGGGCAAATGCTCACATTCGATGGCGTCTGGCACGTTGGAGAGGTGTGCGCTTCACGGATGAATCATGGTTCACATTGTTCAGGGCAGATGGCAGCTGAGAATGTCCCAGTTCTTGCATGGCCAGCATACTCACCGGACATGTCACCCATTGAGCATGTTCGGGATGTGCTTGACCGGCGTATACGACAGCGTGTACCAGTTCCCACGAATATCCAACAACCTCGCACAGCCATTGAAGTGGAGTGGACCAACATTCCACAGGCCACAATTGACAATCTGACTCCATGCGACGGTGTGTTGCACTGCATGAGGCAAATGGTGGTCACACCAGATACTGACCGGTTCTGGGTCCCCAGACCCCCAATAGCGCAAAAAACTGCACATTCCAGGGTGGCCTTTTGTTGTGGACAGTCTGAGGTACACCTGTGCACTACTCATGTCAGATCAGCATCCTGATGTGGCACACCTGTGAGGTGGGATGGATTATCTCAATATAGCAGATGTGCCCACTACCACACATTTGGACTGATTTGTGACCACTGTTTGGGAGGGATGGTTATATTGTGTATCTGGAATGAATTTTAGGTCTCTACGTCCATCCCATGGGGAATGGGAGCAAAAACAAAAGTGTTCCGTTTATATTTTTGTTCAGTGTATAAATACACACATTTGATCTTTTTGTTTTTTTTTCCTTATCCTGTTTCTGTTTGCATTGGGGAGAAAAAAGCCATCTATGGTATAATGCTACCATGTGGACCCGACAACAGAACACTGCCTGGATTTTTAGTTAGCAGGACGTGTCAGTGGTTTGGACATTTATCCAAATATACAGTTTATTTAAGTATTTACTAATTTACTACTAATTTATTTATTTGACCAGAACTTTGTTGTTAGGCTAGTTGCATTGTTACTATTTAAGTATGGTCAAATAAAATGTAGTGAACTTGTATTTTCCTCATTCCTACCTCTGAAAATACAAATTTAAACTGCTGATTTATTCTGTGTTCTGGGTTTAACTGACAGACTAGCTAAAGTTCCGCTTTACTTTCATTTAAATATTTATCCTGTTCACAGGACATAATTTCATTTACCTATGGAGAGTTTAGTCCACAATCACAATATTCTCCTGTTTTATCTGTCACTCACCTATGTGTCTTCAGCTGTGAACCCATTGTGAGCTCAAGCTCTCATATTTGGACACTTTGTTCCCAGTAGAGTGCAGATGATGCCTTATTCATTCTATTTTGTACAAAGGTGGCAAAAGTACAGACATTCTGTACTTGAGTAGAAGTACAGATACTACTGTTAAAAAAAATACTCCAGTAAAAGTTGAAGTACTCTATCAACTTCTTTAATTAATAATGTAATGGCTCAGTCGATTTTCTTAGTGTACAGGCTGGTGATCATCTGGGCTGCTGCTGAGGTTTACTGCTTTTTGTGGATGTACACAATGAATTCAACCAGATATCAGCAGATGTTTCATAAGTTTTTCTGGATGACTTCCATCGTCTACACTGACAGTACACTGTTATGCTGGCTTTTTTCTAGATGGTTTAATCTCTCTGGCTTGGCTTTAAAATTGAGCTTTCGTTGTTCTGAAATTGAGTGGACAATCTGGCCAAAAGGTCATAACATGACAGTATGCAGTAAGATGGCTTTTATTTATCCCTGAGCAGTGATAAGCTTTGTAGATAACCCTCTCTTAAACCACTGTCAATAGCTCCTGTCATCACTGCCATCCAAGAGCAACCCCTAAGCCCAGCAGTTTGGTGATTAAAACTGTTAATGTGCCTACCTCTATGGCTCAAATTAACCTAACATATAAAATCCTACAATATTGAAAATATAGCTAGTTACAAATAACAATAACAAACAATACAAATAAGGGCGATGGGAGCCCCAGCAAAAAGAAACAATAACAGGAATAAGACTACAAACCGTCAGATTCTGGCTTCTCCCCTAAGCTTAGAGTTACTTGTATAGGGCTGCTAGTAACTCCCACCTCAACTTGTTATTAATAAACAGAAACTGTAAAACCAGCAGAGGGATGATGCTGTTGGTGATGGAGATGAGGGAGTAAATAAGAGGGATCAAGACACCACTTACCAACCTCCATGCTGTAGCTTCACTGGCTTTATGCGGTTGCGAGTGAGCCTTCTGCAGCCACTCAGGTAGGAATACATCAGAGGAAAGAGCAGGTTGATGAGAATGGCAGACAATAGGAGGTTGATGCACGTGCTGGTGCACTGATGGTGCTCGTAACAAAAACAAACCTCCATGATGTGCTCCAAGTCAATCTTGGTGAGTAGCAAAGCCCTAATAACAAGGTCTCCTTTGCTCTCCTTACATTTATGCTTTGGGACTTTTTGAGGGTAATGTTTCATCTTCATTTTTAAGATCTGTTAAGGCTTTAGTCCTCTGCTTTGCTGTAGAAGTGTTTGATGATTCAGCTCCACCCTACTCATGGCAAACTCTGTGGTCTTGGTTAACACAAGTCCTTGTAGTTAGGTTTAGCACTCACTATTCTGTGGCATGACTCTGGAGAGAACAGCATGCTGCTGCTTGTGCCATTAGGTTTTATTCTAGTCCTTTCTTCCTCTGCAGCATTATATTTATTTTATGATGATCACTTGGTGTATGATCTGCTATAGTTTGACGAAATAGCTATGTGGAATATTAAGTGTTGTGAATCCACCAAAAGATTCTGTAAGAGATTACTAAGGAATAGATCATCATACATCATGTTATTCTTATCTCCCAAACGGTTTGATGTATTAGGTTTTGTTGGCTTTATCTGACGGCAGTAGTAGAATACTGCAGCTGCTTAGGGAATGATTGTTTGGTTGTAGAGCACACCCAGCAACCCAGAAAACCCGACCACATTTCACAGTTACTGCCCAAAGCATTACCCCAGAAGAAGTGATTATTATGCGATATTGGCCAGCTGGTGTCCTAGTATTGAGTGTATATGTCACGGTTTCCATGGTGACTGTTTTTTTTTCTTCTTCTTCTTTTTGGTTTTTTCATTTGCACGCAGTCACACAGATGGACAGGATCTTGGAAGCAGCCAGATGTATTGTCTTGGACAGATTAGAGCCGTGTCCATGTTGTGCTCTGAAATTAAACAAGGGCATTTGTGTTTGACTGTGAATTGAGTACAGTGAGAATAACAATAACCTTATATGAAAACACTGTTTTTGATGAGCTGCAAATAAAAATGTGCATTTCTGTCTCTTCTAGAGAAAAACTGTTTCTGTGGCACCTGAAGCTCATATTTCCTCAGAGCAGTTCAGAGTTCACTCAGAGGAGGTGAGTAATCAAGTAATAATTACATTTCTTCAATAGTGTATCACAAAAGTTTCTTCTAAATCTTTAGCGTTTAAGTGTGCCCTGAAACCAAAGTGTGTTGATATTGAATTGAAGTTGGGACCATTATTGATCCTTTATTTTCTCTTGCATTTGCCTCTCTATTAACGATGCCTATTTTTGTTGCAGGGTGTCTGACAAACAAACCTTGAAGCAGATCTTGACTTCTTATATTCACCCTACAGAGTCGGACCCTGTCACACGTCAGAAGTGAGCTTTCCCCCCTCACATTTGAAAACAGAACATGTGTTGTTTTTTTTTGGTTCAGTTTGTTTTTAGAAGCTGAGATATTTATTTGAAAAATGATGTAAAAGCTCTAAACGTTGCTTCAAGAAACTGAGTCTGTAAAAGGAAACCACTTCTAAGTGAAGGTTGAGACACTAACAGAGCCACACAGAAATGTGTCTGTAATTAAAGTTTCATCATTAGAACAGGAAAACCAACATGTTCATGTGTACATATTGTGTACACATTTAAAACTGTAGGATAATTAAATTCAGTTTTATTTATATAGCAACAACAATCACACCTTACAGCCAAGGGTTGTTTACCTTACAACAAGGTAAAGACCCTACAATAATATAGAGAAATCCACAGCAATCAGACCCTTTGAGCAAGCACTTGGTGCCAGTGGGAAGGAAAAACTGTTTTAACAGGAACAAACGTCTAGCAGAGCCAGGCTTGGGGAGGGGGGGGCAGCCATCTGTCACAACCAGTTTGGAATAATGGGGGAGAAAGACAGGACAAATACACGCTGTGCAGGAGAGCCAGAGATGAATAACGTAGAGAGGGTGTCTATCTCCCAAAGCCAAACTGGGAGCTGGTTCCACAGAAGAGGTGCATGAAGGCTGCAGGCTGTGCCTCTTCTGTTCTACTTTTAAATACCCACAAGTTCAGGACCTTGTATGTGAGGAGAAGGATTTTAAATTTCATTCTGGATTTAATGGGGAGCAATTAAGAGAAGCCAGTGTGGGAGAAATATGCTCTCTCTGTCTGGACCCTGTCAGTACTCCCTGTCAGTTGTCAAGGGACAACTTTGACAGTACTGAATTACAATGGCCCGGCCTAGTAGACAATTATTCGAGTAATCTAGTTCCCGTGAGCTGTTAGTACCTTTCCTTGCTTTGGAATGTGCTCCTAGATAAAACTTTGTCCTTGCTTTGTGGCAGTGTGGACAAGCAGCAACTGTGCATTGATTCATTTGGGAATAGTACTAGTGACTTGCCGTCAAAGTGAAAACTATTTCTGTGATCTTGGGAGTAATTTCAGGTATGTGATCCCTTGTGTTTAGCGTTACTGATTTTTATAAATCTGCTAAAACTCCAGCTTTATCTTGCAGCAAAGCTGGAAATCATAAACTAATCCGTTTCATTCAGCAATAGAAATTCAGCTCACACCGATTTGTTTAGGTTTTTTTTTTTAAACCCATGAATAAAAATAGAAAACATAACAATGTGATAATAGACCTAGAAGTTAACACCTCTTTGATGTATGGCTTGAAAGACCTCTAAGTTCGGGGATAATGACTGGTGCTCAGCCCTTTGTTTTCTGTTGAAAAGTTTTAATGAGCACTTTGTATTGTTGGCAGCGAGTTTGAAGTAGTGTTTTGTTCGTAGATTCTCATAGTTGAGAAAGAGAGCGGAGAAAAGGAAGCCAAATGAATCATTCACAGTAATTATAGTTGAAATGTGGATGGTGGCATTCATACTTAATGGTTTAATGTCAAGTATCCAATTTGACCTGCTTCAAAATTGTAATGCATTGTATACAAGATTTTTGCATTGCCCAAAATTGTCTCGTAAACTGTCACATTAAGCGTCTGAATCAGCTACAGCAGAACAGCACAATAGAGTCTTGTGTTCAAATAGAACCATGGTTTTGACTGTGGGTCTTAATACGCTGTAAAAGCTCTCCTGCTATAAATCATGCTTTTAAAACTGCTTTCACTATTTTCATTATTTTTTGAACTCTGACAATACTTAATACCTATTTTGATCTACAAAAACTATCATTACTTTTCTTGTACAATGGACCCTGGGTGGATGATGTAAACTGGTTGCACTGCAGAGCTATCATTACAAAGTTGCTATTTCTGGGCCATTATATTAACTGTTAAAAAAAAACCACACACACACACACACACATTACTGTTTTTGTTTGTGATTTCCAGGTGAAAGAAAACAAAGGAAATGATATTAGTCTTTTAAAAATGTCCTGATGATCAGAAAAAAGACAAGAATTGGGCTGTAGTTTTGGTGGACATAGACAGCTTCTAAAAGTTGACTAAAGGAGCTCAAAAATGATCCTAGCAATGAGCTAAAATGAGGATGACTAAAACCAAATGGTGTGCTTACAGGTTTTGTCCCACATGGAGTCTAAAAATCTTTGGGTAATGAGTGAATATCGATTTCCTTTTAGACTGCTTATGAAAAGGGAACCGGTGGTCACCACCAACATCACCTAGGTACATGAGCCTGCTACTTCAGTCAGCTCAGCAATCCAGATAATTTAGACTGACTGCAGCAGAATGTGCCTCTCTCGCTGTCTTCATTTTGATGTGCAATTGAGGTTCATGTTTTACTCCTCAACAACATTGGGGCCATTCCAACCATCTGACAACAGTGACAGCCTGGTGGTAAAATGACTTTCTTCAAATTTTAGAAAACCTTAGACACAGTGTGTTTTAAATAGCAAATTTAAACTGCTGATGATAAAGTTAATATAAGCTTTACGTTTTTGTGTAGTCAGGGTTCAGTTCTAGTAGTAAACCCTCATAACCTTTTTTTTTTTTTTTTTTTTTTTCCTGTCCCGTTTGGCTCTTTTGCCATCAGAATTGTTGTCTAAAGGCAAAGAAAGATGCCCAACGGATTTACTTTACCAAATTGACCATCCCAGCCTTGCCGTAATGGTCCATTTGATTCACCTTTTATTGTTTATTTTATTTTCACTTACTGAATATGGGACAGACTTTACTGGGGGAAAGAAGGGGAGAAAGAAAGAGGGAAAGAGAAACAGCTGAGAAGAGGGACGGGGGAGAAGGGCAAAAACCAAAAACCAACAGAATGAGCAGAAAAAGAAAAAGAAGAAGAAAAAAAAAATGCATATATCAGTCACCTGGGTCACCTGCTGAGAAAGAAAAAAGAAAACAAGCAGAAGAGAACAAGAGTAATAGAATAAACAACATCACAATGATATATGGGAATATGACAGTAAATATTAAACATTATTGTGCAGCACATAAGAGCAACAGAACACAGTGTGCTTTGAGGTAGGAGCCAAAAAGGGTGTAGTTTGTGGGTGTGATCACCCGTGTGTACACCTGTGAGCATGGACGCGCTTGTTTTTTGTTTTTTAAAAGGTTCCTTCATGTAATGATCTGCTAGAGGGTGTGGGGGGGCCACAGCCCCATCCTCCAGGGCATGAAGCAGGTATGGAGGAGATCAAAACTCCAGACATCCAGAGGCCCCCAGAACACAAGAGACCAAGGAAGACCAACCCTCATAACCTTAATGAAACTGAAAGCCTTGGGAGGCTCATGTTCAATAAAAGATTTTGATAGCTACAGTTCACCGTTCCACAGGAAGTTTCATAAATATTACTGTATCTAATTAAAGTTATCTGTAGAATGTGAATGAGATGGGTTGCCTGTAACGCTGGTGATTTCTGCTACTGTGCTTTGTCACAGCTATGCTCATGTTTCTCAGAGTGGATAGATTGTCAGCTTTTAATAAGTTGAATTTATCTCCCTGCACACAGAAGCTGTTTTTCAAGAGGTAATCTTCTGTGCTGCTCTTTGTTATCGATCAGCTCAGTACAGTTCAGTAACACAGGATGTGGTCGGGGTCTCCGCACGTTGACATACATTTGCTCTTTTTTTCCATTTCCCAAGCTCTTGTTTCTCCCATCCTGAACAGTAGTCTTTGAACAGGGCAGCTTCTTAGATTGCACTATTTCTTATCTGAACCTCTTACAGAGCAGTGATTTGACTCCTCTGACCTAAGCTTTATACTGATAACAGCGATCAGTGCCTTACTGCAAAATCCACATCAAGAGCATTGTGTAGAGGTGTACAGCTCTTTAAATAGAGACGTGACATAGTCTTTGCCAATCTTTTATACACAGGCTCTTTCTAGTTTCAAGCCAGTGAGGTTTCAACTCTGCATGTTCCATTGGCTAGCTGTTCGCAGCAGGCTCAGGTGCTGTGGTTGACAGTACATACAGTGATTTAATTTGCATAGGAACCTCAGTGGGAGCCTATACATATGTCAGTCAGTATACCAGTGTACATTTGGATCACTGCTGTGCCACGCTCAGTCAATGAGCTCTTTGTGTTTTGACCCTTTTCGTCACTACCTTAAAGCTAGTCACTGTGGCCATATGTTTAGTTCTTGGTGTTAATGTGAGTTTGTTTTTCAGGTTGAAGATGTATGTGCAAGCTCGGTTTGATCATGTCAAAGTCTTCATGAAAGTGGAGGGAAGAAAGGCTAACTCTGTCAGGTGAGATGCTCTTTCACTCCATCCCTAGCATCCCCCTCTGTATCTCCTCTCTCTACATCCATGATTCTTCACTGTGGCCCTTTACTTTCTTCGTCACCTCTCTTGCGCACTCTGTTGTTTTTGATTGATTGATCTAAGATATTCAGACTCTTCTATCTTTACTATCTTTCTTTCCTGCATCTTCATCTATGCCTCCTATATCATTGATGCAGATGTATTCTGCTTTGCTTTTGAGGGAAGCAAGACAGAATCTCTGGGAGAAATTCACCTGGTATCACAGAAACTCATGTCGAGGGGAGTTAACAACACAGTGATGGCACGGCAGGCATGCTGAAAACAGTCCATGAGAAAACAACCTAAAGTGTCACACTGGGCAAATTTAAATCTGGTCAGGGGTTTTTGATCTTTACCCCTAAGCCGTAAAAGGCTGATGGTGTAATGTTGTCACCCTGCCAGGTGAGCGAGCGGGCGCGCACAGCTAAGTTTGTGAAAGTGATACCTCCAGAACAAGACGACGTAGGAGCTTCATATTGATACCATAGGTGTATATACTACTGTAGGACAAGGCTATGGGATAGCACTGGTGGTTGTTAGTATTTTAGAAGTCCTCAGCATCTTTTGATCACAGCTTGCATGTGGTGATAATTTTCTTTTTACATCTGTGAATTAGCTAAGTTATTTAAAAATTTGACATTTGCTTCTTAGACTTGGGCTCTCTCCACTTTGCATACCTTTTGTTTTGCATGCGCCTTCTTTTTTTTCTTTTTTTTAAATTGTGCATTCATTTTTTGAACGGGTCAGGGAGAGGTGATGGTAGCACCCATCTGCCTCGCCTACTTTTATGCTCTTTGGCAGCCTTCCGTTCCTACTTAGTGACAAAGTGAATGATGATCCTTGGTGC
The DNA here is from genome assembly GCF_057381915.1 of Diplotaxodon limnothrissa. Taxonomy (NCBI): domain Eukaryota; kingdom Metazoa; phylum Chordata; class Actinopteri; order Cichliformes; family Cichlidae; genus Diplotaxodon; species Diplotaxodon limnothrissa. Next base: position 8,338,710 of record NC_140612.1, on the reverse strand, counting down.
TCATTATATTTGCCCCCTGGCTGAGATGAGACATCATAAAACTTCCCATCCTTCATTCTTGTCTCACACACACACACCATCATTTTGCTTTGCAGCAGCAGGTTCAGCTGCACACTTCTTCTCAGGAGATAAATTAAATTTTATAAAAGCATATAGAGGGATAAGAGATTTACCAAGACCCTTACCTTTTTATCCTTAATGCATAGTTTTAAATTCTTCTCATCTCTGAGGCCACAAATATGAACCTTGTACAAGCTAGTGTATTACAATAAGTTCATAAAGGCAGTAAGTTTCCAACCATTACAAATTTCTATAAAGTGTAGCACAGTATAGTATAGTCTACTAGTCACTTTGTTATATACATATAAACTAGAGATGGACCGATCCGATATTACGTATCGGTATCGATCCGATACTGACCTAAATTACTGGATCGGATATCGGAGAAAAATAAAAAATGTAATCCGATCCATTAAATATCACGAAAGCACCTCACAAAACTTGCCACACGCCGTAACTCACCTCAGAACGTTAGCACGTCGGAGCAGTATGCATCACGTGATAGAGCGGCTGTGGCATGCGGGACCTGTGGTCTGGATAGCATTTGGAGCTTCGCTAGCAACCCGGCATTTCATCTCCGACAAAGTTATCCCGAGAGAAGTAAAGCAAGTGTGTAAGTCCATCTCTGAATGTTTGTAAAGCATTCCTGCGTTAAGCTTAACAGGCGATATATGGAGCGACTGCTTCTTCTTGCTGCTACTTCAATCATGAAACTGCTTAACGATCAGCTGATCGGCTTTTCTGTCGGGAGTCCGTGTCTCTAGTTTGCTTTTGGCCCACTTCGCACCAGAAAGAGGAAACCAGCGGCTGAACAACAGCAGCACGTTTAAGCTTGATCAGCTGTTGTTAGAATGTATTTAATATTACTTTCTACTCGAGGATCTTTTTCTACGTAGCTGACGGCTGTAACTGTGCAGGGGCGGATCTAGCAAAGTTTAGCCAAGGGGGCCGATAGGGCGTTAACAGGGAAAAGGGGGCACAAAGACATACTTTTCTTTCTTATTCTCATTTAAAATGTCTAGCTTTTAATAAATAATTATCTGACACCCAAAGTTTTAATTTGATGCAAAATGAATAGAAGTCAATTACTGTATATAGTAACTATTAAGTCTAATATATACCCTAGTAAGCTATAGTACATTTTCCTTTGGGAAGGTACCATCTGTGCAGTCTGCAATTTTGTTGAAGAAAGATGTTGAATCTATTTAATATTTCTTGAAAAATAATTGATTTCTGTGCATTTTTTTTCACACTGCATCAAATTAAGGTTGATTACGTCGATTAAGCATCATGAGGTGGAGTGTGAGGGGTGGTTCCCCATTTTTTATTTATTTATTTTTGTTGCTGGGAGTTGGAACCCTATTAGTTAGGTTGCTTAATATTTACGCTAAGTACTCTTTAAAATACCAGAATAGGGAGGATGGTGCAGGTTTACAGTTTTTTACAGACGCTAGGACACATTTCTCAATACTTAGGTCACGTTTGCAAAACTCCTCACACAGTGAGCACAACAGAAGTCTATGTGGGCTAAACTGAGGACCAGTTATCATTGTTTTGGCACAAAATGCATTCAATGACTACATCTCTCAAATTTCATGAATCATCTTCTCACTCAGACACAACAACTGCCAAAAATCTTTGTACGTACAGGACATTTTGCATGTGCTTACATACTGTTTTCAAAACTGTTAAACTTATGGCCAAAACAATAACACAATGCAAAACTTGAAAAGACAGCAAAATCCAACAGCAATATTTTATTGAAACATATTTTAAATCTAAAAATGCAGTTTAACCAGCCACAGCTTATTCTCATTGTAGATGAACATCTACACAGGTGTTACTCCTTCAATTTTTCAACTCCTTCAATTCTGGCATGCCAGAAGATTCTTTCCTAGGTGTATTGCCCTAGATGACATAAGATGTGATGTGGCCAAATGGAGAAGACCGAGTAGATTAGCATTACTATTGTATGTGTATCAGTGGATGGTGTGTATACAAATTCTTGTATTTTGGGATTACTTAGTGCAAAAAAATAAAAATACATAAACAAATATTAACGAATTCTGCATGATGTCTGATTCATTCCAGTAACATATATTGAAATTATAAACAGAGATGTGTCCTTGTTTTACACAAGAAAACACTGTGTAATGCTACATGTTGTTAGTGTTTTTTAGGTCATTGTTTTGTGGGTGACAAAGTGTGTTTGTCGGCTGTCAACCTTTGCTAGTGTTCTGGAAGAATGAGTTTATTTGAGACCTGAATGAAGTGTTTTGGTAGTTGTAGTGCATTTTGAATGTGAAATGAACTGCTTTGCCAAGCTGACGGTCAGTTAGGAGGATTGTGTGAAGAGTTTTGCAAAAGTGACCTAAGTATTGGGAAATGTGTCCTAGCGTCTGTAAAAAAAACTGTAAGTTTATTAGATTGATCAGTATTGCTGAACTATGAAATTTTTTTTTTGCATACAGGTATAACAGAATAGCTTTAGTGTAGTTGTTGTTTTAAACTTGAGTATGAACTTATACAAAATGCAGCAAGATATTTAAAAAACAGTTTTGTTGATTAAAAAACACTATATCAGATTCATATCGGTATCGGCAGATATCCAAATTTATGATATCAGTATCGGTATCGGACATAAAAAAGTGGTATCGTGCCATCTCTAATATAAACCACGCTAAAATTCATACTCGTGTCCTACCTTAATGTTATTTAAACCTAATACAGAGAGCAGGGACAGCAACAAGCATCTATAATAACAACAAGGGAAAGTCAGTGCTCTGCAGCCATCAGAGCTCTGACTTGCTCAGGCATGGACTCTGAATCCTTTATCAGCAGCTCATACTTGAAGCCTTGTAAGACGATAGTCAGGGTCCGTATGGATTGCACATGGTTTTCTAGCACATGATTCAAGAGCTTTATTAAAGTGGAAGCTTGGGAATTGGGAACCTTTTTTGCATTCTTTAAACCATTCCTGAAGTACTTCTGGAGTGTTGCGGGGTACATTATCAAATTCACCCTGTATGTTTTATCTGAAAGCATAAAGCATCATAGTTTTAATAAAATATTGATACACTTTTTATGAAAGGCAGTGACACAGAAGATGATGGTGGAGTTTTGCCGAGAGCTTTAATAATCATGTTGACGTGTTTCTTACTTTAAAGCTGAGGTGGATGTTATAAACATAAAAGTAAATTCAAAAGGACGTTTTTAGAGAACAAATTAGAGATGGAGCTGTGCTTTCTAGAAGTGTGACTAATGTGTGCGTCGTAACTTTGTTCATTTAAAACCTTTCTTTCTTTACAATGATGCTTCAAATTGCACTTGTTATGTTACAGCATCAACACATTGTAATGTTCCATTTAACATTACTTTATTACATATTTGCATAAATGTATCCAGTGTCGTTGTATCAAAAGTCATTTTTTTGTTTTTTCCCCCCTAAGGCTGTTCTGTTTAGGTGGGCGGGGCACATCATATGAGGTGATCATGTCAAGGTGGAAATAATAGCACAGGAATTTCCTGTTAAGATTTCGTTTTTACATAAATGAATCACTACTTTTGTCATTTTTGGCAGAAGATCATTTCTTTCAAAAGGTCTTATACGTGACTTTTAACAGCGTTTGGCCTGATACACATTTAGTAGTCGTTAGTAATGAGTAACTGAGCAGCATGAACAAATCAATCTATTTGACATTCTCTCCTCAGTATCTGCCAGAACAGTGTTTTAAGTGTCTGTTAATTCAGAGTACAATTTTTAGTTTTGAATCCAAATGAATAGAAGAGGGTAAAATTCTATATTTTTTAGGGTAATAATCTTATTAACTATGTACAGTTCTGCATCTCAGTCTTGTGTCAACAGGTTCTACTTTAATGAGAAGAGAGGCCCTATCTGCGCTTGTATCTTGTTTAAGAGGTTCCAAATCCGGTCGGATTATTTCAACCACAAATAAGCCTCTACTTTCTGAATAATGCAGACTTGGTGGAAAACCCCTAATTTTACAGTGTTATTAATGTTAAGAAGTCATGGATAGAAGTAGTCATGGCTTCTTAGTGGTCATTTGCCACGTCTAACACAAAAGGTATGACTGCGTGTTTTTTGTTGTCTACTGGAATATCAACCACCTCCAATAAAGGAGTTCTTGTGCTAAAATAAGTGGCGCTTGTATAGCCCACATCCTCTTACTGGAAAGGTGAGCATGTGCATCAAGGGAACCATTCACACATTTCTGATGTTTGTTTATGGGGTTGTTGTTTTTTTTTCGTGTTTATTTTTTTTTAGTCATTCCTCCCATGTGATCCTGGGGATGCCCTCTCCTCTTTTCCCTTACCACTGCCTTTCCTCTCAGTCTGCCAGACGGAGAGGGATGCATCCTTGATGTCTAAAATGGAGCTGCTCTTTTTACAAAGCGAACCGTATTTTTCTGCTTTCTGGGTTTTTTAGTTTAGTTTTTTTAACCAGTATTGTGCTGTTGCCTTAAGGCAGTGATGTTCCTGTCCTGTTGAAGCTGTTCTTTTTCTCACATATTTGTGGCTAGTGCTTTCCTTAGTCCCCTGGAGCTTTTCTATCTGCTCTCCCTCGGCTTGCCCTAATGCTACGTTCAAGTATGTTTCTGCACAGCAGATGCTTACCTCAGGTCTCCTGCTGGTTGCTGAACAGCAAGGCATTTCTAAGGTATTCATTAGGTAATAATGACATTTTTCTTCTTTCAAGTGACTTCAGCTTTTACACAAACACACAGTGTGAAATAGTGTTTGTTAAAAAGCACTGTTTGACTATCTTCAGTTGTCACTTTTGGTAAAATTTGCTGTAATTTTTGTTTGGGAGAACATGGGCAGACACATGGTGCTTGAAGGTCTGCACTGAAACAGTTTTGTGTTACTTTTTAAACTGAACCTCTGTAGTGCAAACTTTTCCAAACCTGGCTTAAGAGGAGTTACACCCTGAAATTAAGGAATAAAGGTGCAATTAAGTGTATAAAGTGTGGACATGGATGGTTGCCTAGGACACTGGCTGACCTGTACTGAATGTGGACATCAAGGTAGAGCTATTAGTCGGAGTTAACAGCCATAAGACTTTATGCAGTTCTGACAAAGAATTACTCTGAAAATACGATCTAATTATGAATGTGAATGTGTAGGCAAAATATGAATTATGTTTGTCTTTTTTTATGCCAAAGCAACATTACAAAAAAAGCCATTAAAACAGCTTTTTAAAATTGTGTTTTGGTGTTATAGCCCAAAAAGAAAGAGCCTGATTTGCACATCCTAGTTTTACAGATGGAGGTCACTAACATTTTTTTTTCACTTCTTTCTCTCTTTTTTTTTTTTACCCCACTAGTTTTGCATTTGGCTAAAGTCAATGTCACTATTGTTAGCATGAGGCAAGGCCCTACAGAGGTTGTACAGGCAGTCCAAATCCTCCAGGATGGCACATTAACATGTGCCTTTGCCAGAAGATTTGCTGTCTCCCAGCACAGGACTCGTCTCCACTCTTTTGTCCTTGAAATCCTTGGACCCATTTTCAGACCCTGTGCTGGTGCGGTGGGTCCTGGGTTCTTCCTGGTGCACGATACTTCCCTATCTCATGTTGTGAGAATATGCAGGTAGAGTAGTGTTGTGCAAATTGCTACTGAAGTATCGATTCTTGCAGTGCCAGAAATGTATGTTCTAGAATCAAATGTCATATTGAAATATCGATATTTTAGTGATTTCAGGTAAACTTGTAGTTCATGATTAACAGGAACACAATGGAAAGTAACTATATTATTGAAATTGTCTGAATGATTGTTAGGAACTACTTCTTCCGCCTGTCATAGTGATATACAAAATATGGCTGTATAAATGCATCAGTGGGCGCACTCACTCAGTTGAGGATCATAGGCAGAGTCACAAACAGCCAAGATGCGGTGTGTGACAAATGTGGCAAGGCCACAAACCTTGTTAAACACAAACAATTAAACAATTAAATTGTGACACAAAATATGATGATGAGGTGAACCGAAGTAGGACGGGAAGGACAGGTGCTGCACGCTGAGTCCTTTGGTGCAGGAGAAAATGTGGAGCTGTTGGCAACGTGTAGTGCTTCTGAATTTTGGAAAGTGACTGACTTCTAGGCTTATTTTTGTGTCTATGTTTAAATGATGTCAATTCAATGCTTCCTTAAAATTACAGAATCCCATTTGTTTAAATTGTAGAGCACTTGAAGTGGAATATGGAGACCAGGTGTCTTAAAAATATACAACGTACTTGCTGTATTTTTTTTTTTTTTTTACTGAGTGCTATTTTTGAGCTATTTTTTTTAGCAGTGTATTTCCGGGAAACCATTGGGGGGAAAAAAATCATTCATCTCTAAGATAAGAGATTTATCATCAGAGGTGGAGTTGATGGAGTTCGGCTTGTGCTGATCTGTTGTGTGATTTCAACATAGTTTGGTTTCCATGTCTGATCTGATGACGCCTTCTGTATTTTATACCATTTCCTTAGGTTATTTTTAGGTCAAATCAGCAATGTGGTGGAACAGCTGCAACTTTTACTTGCATTCACATTTTCTTTTCTGAGTGCCTACTTTTTAGCAGTTAACAAAAATGAAAGGGGACATTGTCATTGCGTGAGGAAAAATAACTGAGGTCAAAAATTTTTGGAGGAATCCCGGAAACCTTCTGCAGCCAGCCGCACCCTGTGAGTCAATATCAGTTCAAACAATAAGATTGTCTTAACAATTAACAGCAGTGTTATTCTGTAGAACGCTTGTGCAACTGGACTTGTGTAATTGTATGTTTGCAATAGATTTATATCTTAATCTAATAGTTTTCAACATCACAGTACAGAGATCGTTCCCATTTAAAACCTCCAGTTTCATATTGCGATGGCCGTCCATCCCCAAAACAGCTCAATCTTGCACGTGATCTTGCAATGCCTCGAGCTCTTTGTCATGTTCCTAAAGACTTTCTCCAGTTTATTTTGTTGTGTTGTTCTGCCAGGTAAGGCAACAACTTTTGGGTGTTCGGTGTGTTTCCCAGAGTTCAAATCCACATGAATACCAGGCCCGAAGGTTTCCAGCTAGAGATTTGCGGTGTGACGGAGTGGTCAATGTTGCTTGACTCATCTGTTGTTGGTTTTAATGTTGTGGCTGATTGGTGTATGTATTCAGTGGTCATATTTGCAGTTTCTCTATGTCCTTCCCATTTTACACAGCTGTCTCTTTGCTGATGGGACTCGGCAGCAGAAGGAAAACAATGGGAACCTCCCTGAAGAGAACATCAGTGTGTCCTCTGTTCATTCACAAGAACATTATATAGAGACCAGATGTGTGCACGCTCTTGGCTGAGCCACCCGGTCTTGATCTTCAGAAATATCCAGGATTTAACACTGCAGGGAGCCACTCTCTCTGTTTGCCAGCTACCCCTCTTAAATGGTTGTTTACCAACATGTATGTTTTAATTTAGCCCCCCCCCCGAGAAAAAATGTAAAAAACATCCGTTAAGAGTAATCTCTTTATCAGTAAGACATAAAAATGAATGACATGGAAACAGTAGATATTTGGTGTGCACATCAAAGTGGATGCAGTCATTGTAAGTATGCTACTTTCTTGCATATTGTGGCTTTTCACACTGGATTCTCCTTTTGATCTGAAACGTCACTTTGTTTTACTTCAGGAAAAAATGTGCTGTGGCTGTTAATATGTAAAATAATGCGTAGTAGTAGTAGTAGTAGTAGTAGTAGTAGTAATCTCCATTAATGACCTGTAAATGTCACATTATAGCAGTGTTTTGATCGGTGCGCGTAGTGGGTGGATACCTGGGTGGATCTAATTTTCATGTGATTTTTCCAAAACAAACAATGGCTTAAGTCAGTTACGGTTCGACAGTACACATGTGATGTCTTGTGTTTTGGTGACAGCAACCTAAGCTGGCTCTGTGTTGCTAGCTCATGTCTCCAAGAATCCAGTCAACTATTCAGATCGGTGATTTATGACCATCTCTAATGTGCCACAGGTCTACTTTAAGACAAAGCTAGGCTGATGTCATCAAGTGCAAATAGTTAAAGGAGCGGTAAGAAAGCTGTGCTTGAGAGATGTCGTCGACTCTCAACTAAAGTCAGTTTCCATTCCACGAGACAGGCACTGAGCAGGATCTCGTTTTTCTGCCAAGCCATGACTCAAATCTCTATCAATCCTTTAATGAGCGTCAGCAGTCACTGTGCCTCGGGCGACAAGAGAAATAAAGAGCTGCAGTTGCCGGTTTAGGAGGTCCAACAGTAGTGATGTGACTTTATTTTTGCATGACATCTCTTTGTTATAAACACTCGTTTGGTCTCTTTTGTGCTTTCATTTGATTTAAAATAGGTATCATGAGTTGGACATTGAGAAGAGCCTGAGGGATAACCTGAGCTACAAAACACTGATTGAATATCCTGAGCTGCATGTTGTACTCAAAGATCACTGGGAGGACTATCCACTGAAAGGACCAGGTAAAAAAACAAACACACCCACCCTAATCTCAGCCCTTTTTCTCATCTCATCTAACTTTCTGTTATTTTCCCCTGCATGCATGCTTTTCTGCTGATTTCCAAACAACTTTTAGTAACTAAACAACAGGATGAATATATAATGAGTTCAAATACTATGTAGCCCCCAAACGCCAATCTCTCTCCACTCCCCCGATTCCAGCAGCATTGTATCATGTCCTGGTTTCTCCAGCTGAGGCTTTAAGACTTTGTTCCCTTATTTTTCACTATGGCAACATGCTACCCAAAAGGAAATGAGCGTGCTCTGTTCAACATCACTTACACCACCTTAACCTCAACTGCAATTGTGGCCAGAAAGAGGATCAAACATGGCTTATTGCTGAAGATTGACCTCATAAGCTGTGAAGTGAGAATAGACGAGAAAACAGGAGATGAGTCCGTGCTTCTTCTCACCTCTGCGTCACTTTCCACTACTGCTGGGTTTTCAGTGTCGAGAACCATCAGTCGCGTCAAAACAGGACAGCGTGTCACGAAAAGCACGCTCATCCGTTTGGTTCCTGTGAGATGTGTACAGTTCGGTCCAGCTGTGGTTATCGCAGTACTTTCGGTATGATCACAAAAGACCACACAAACACAGTATCACAGTTACTGTCAGAGCCAGACTAGCCGAATGGCGAATGAGATCATTTTTAGTCTGAGTGTGTGCGTGTCTGTGTTTTTAGTGATAAGGCCTCGGTACCACGCTGTTTTCCTATAAGGTTAGCTGTAGAAACACACTGATGATTACACATGCCATGGACTGTGAAGCTAGACGGGAAATGATAACAAGCAATTGGACAGCGTGGCAGCGACTGTATCTGCTGAAGTAATGTTGGGGGTCTGGCAGGCTCCAAGCATGCACCGTGCAGCCAGACAGTTTAAACTGAATTCTATATTTTGTTCTATAAACAGACCTGAAATATGACAGAAGTCTTAGAAAGTACTGTCTGCAGCCCCAACGTAGCCAAAAGGTTAAAGTCAGTTATCTTTGGGTTTCTTTCGCGCAGAGCTCACTCGTCACTTCACTGGAAATGTTGCAATACCACTCTTGGGTGTCAGATCTACAGGGTGGGCCATTTATATGGATACACCGTGATAAAATGGGAATGGTTGGTGATATTAAAGCCCTGTTTGTGGCACATTAGTATATGTGAGGGGGCAAACTCCTCAAGATGTGTGTTGACCATGGTGGCCATTTAGAAGTCGGCCATCTTGAATAAAACGTTTGTTTTTTCAATAGGAAGAGGGCCATGTGACACATCAAACTTATTGGTAATGTCACAAGAAAAACAATGGTGTGCTTGGTTTCAACATAACTTTATTCTTTCATGAGTTATTTACAAGTTTCTGACCACTTATAAGATGTGTTCAATGTGCTGCCCATTGTGTTGGACTGTCAATGCAACCCTCTTATCCCACTCTTCACACACTGATGGCAACACCGCAGGAGAAATGCCAGCACAGGCATCCAGTATCTGTAGTTTCAGGTGCTGCACATCTTGTATCTTCACACCATAGACAATTGCCTTCAGATGACCCCAAAGATAAAAGTCTAAGGGGGTCAGATCGGGAGACCTTTGGGGCCATTCAACTGGCCCACGACGACCAATCCACTTTCCAGGAAACTGTTCATCTAGGAATGCTTGGACCTGGCACCCATAATGTGGCGGTGCACCATCTTGCTGGAAAAACTCAGGGAACGTGCCAGCTTCAGTGCATAAAGAGGGAAACACATCATCATGTAGCAATTTCAAATATCCAGTGGCCTTGAGGTTTCCATTGATGAAGAATGGACCCACTATCGATGTACCCCATATACCACACCAAACCATCACTTTTGTTGTTCCAACAGTCTTGGAGGGATCCATCCAATGTGGGTCAGTGTCAGACCAATAGCGGTGGTTTTGTTTGTTAACTTCACCATTCACATAAAAGTTTGCCTCATCACTAAACAAAATCTTCTGCATGAACTGAGGGTCCTGTTCCAATTTTTGTTTTGCCCATTCTGCAAATTCTGTGCGCCGATCTGGGTCATGCTTGTTGAGATGCTGCAGCAGCTGGAGTTTGTAAGGGTGCCATTTGTGTGTAGCTAATATCCACTGAAGGGATGTTCAACTAATGCCACTCTCCAGTGACATGCGGCGAGTGCTACGCTGTGGGCTCTTGCTGAATGAAGCTAGGACAGCCACTGATATGTCTTCATTAGTGACAGTTTTCTTGCGTCCACATTTTGGCAAATCCAACACTGAACCAGTTTCACGAAACTTAGCCAGGGTGTAGTTACCGTTGCATATCGCTTTCAACATAACACAAGTTGTTCCCAATGCTTCTCTTTTTCTCTCATGACTCTCATGTACATGTTTTAACCTGTTAGAGTTTTACTATAGGAAATAACTGTGTGCAGTCACCTTATAAAAATGGGATTATATTGTTTCAGCTGAACCTGCATCAGCTTGTGCTCCTTTTGCAGCAAAGAATGACAAGGTTGGCCAAGAAAAGGAAACTGCGACCCAAGTTTCGCCATCGCCACAAAGATCTCCCACAACAGGAGAAACCAACATCAGCAGAACTGCCCAAGAGATGGAACCCCCACCACAGAAAAAGGCAAAGAGAGGAGATGAGGAGCAAGAGGAGGGAGAGATCACAGACAGTAGTGATGAAGACGATAAAAATATCCCATGTGATTAAAGCTGCGACGATGCCAAAGATCCCAATAATGACACGAAAGTGACTAAAGATGAAGTGCAGTAGAAGTCGGTGGTGGACAGTGTTGTTATTAATGAACACAGTGACAGCAGCAGGGATCAGTGAATGATGAGGGGATTACTGAAGAAAGAGCGGAGGTCAGCATGACTAAGGAGGGGGCTCTTAAAGAGCCGATGGCTATTCTCATATCCCTGCCTGTGGAGATGAAAATGAGTCAGCTAATGCTGCTGACAGCCGGGGGATTGGAATGACAGTATCCAGATACTGAGGCTGTGACGCTGCACACGTCACAGGAAGTCATCAGTCTTCTGTCAGTTTACTTTAGTCCTTTTTCAGTATTTGTATATAGGTCATTTTCAGTAGCGAGAATAACTGTTAATGAAATGTATTATTATTTGCACTTAGAATCATTTCAGTTTTTATTTTTATACTGACTGATTTCATAAGTGAATCACTGATAATATTTAGGGTTTTGATATTACTTTAATTTCAAAGCAATATATATATATATGTTAGTAAAATAAATGTGTTAATAACATCTTATTCTGTTAAAAATGTTGTTTTGTTATTAAATGAATTTATTTTAAAAACCATCATCTGTACTAGGATTTGTGTTTTTAAATTCAGTTTTTATATTTGTCTGGATTTCTGCTTTGTCAAATAAAATCAGTGTTTGGAAATGTTGGTTTTCATGATACTTATTTCCCCTTTATGTGTAATTCTCATACTGCAAAGATAAAAATATATTTTTATTAACATAGAAAATCTTGTAAACAAAACTCTGAGGCCATCACTGTGTTTGCTGATGTAGCTGTTTGACAGCTGTTTGAGGGTTTGTGATTTTTAAAAAAAAATAATAATAATAATTTGCATAATGTTAAATCTTCAAATTCTAGGGGCACTTGACACTCAAAAATACAAAAGCTCAATGCAATTTATTTAGTTTCTATATGTGGAAACATGTAAATTTGCTTCCATATGGTGGACAACAGGAAAAGCCCAGAAATGACTTGTATTGAATATGTATTTGTAATGTATTAAGTTCACTGGGCTTTTATGGGCTTTTTCACTAATTTTCAGTCTAGTCCTTGTATCTTATTATCCTCAGAGAGCCACTTAATGCTGACTTTGTCCAAAATCTCAAGGGATTCTCCAATGTTGTCTCCACATAACTGATAACATCACAAAGAACCAATTTTATATGCTCTCGTTCAGAAATTCAGGAAACTGGAGAAGTGGGGGATGTAAAAAAAAAAAATAAAAAAAAAAATAAAAAAAAACTAGATTAGCAGTATGTGAAAGTCCTTACGAAACGAAAAGGAAAAAAAAAGGAGGTCCATCTGAAAAAAGTCTGTTTGGCAGTAGCTTAATTTTTCAGCAAGACAAACACACTGCAAGTCCAGAAAAAGTTTTCCTTCGGATCACAAATACAATAAAATGCCATCAGTCATGGACAGGCCTCCCACTGCCTGGACCCAACATCAGGGAAGCTGTGTGGAATCGTTTTGATAGGAAATGGAACAAAATCAACATCCAAAGAGGAGCTTTGAATATCGTTCAAGAAGCCTGGACAACTATTCCCGAAGACTGCTTAAAAAAATGACAAGCTGATAAAGAGTTAAGGCTGTCTTTAAGAATAAACGTGGTCATACAAACTATTGACTTTTACAATTATTAGAATTGTAGAATTGTACAAACTCTGTTGTTGCCTTATGTACTTTATTTCCATGCATGTTTGCACATGTTTCAATAATTTGGTGCACCCACCTTCCATTTTCCTAGCAAAACGTAAAGAAATAGGGGGTGACTCAACTTTTCTTTAAGGTGAGTATCAAGCCCGGTGTCTAGCAACACTTGGTCACGTTTCGGATACAGTCAAAACATGACTCATAAAAGGACCGCAACTACTGAACAAAAGAAACGGTGCTTGTAGAGATCATGTGATATAATCGTAAACTCCAAAGCTAATTAATAGCTAAACTAACAATAACCAAAAAATGCAGAAAAGAACTCATGCCCGTCTCACTCTCGTTGAGCAGTGTCTCCCTCTGTTCATTTAAGTGAAAACTTCTGGAAACCAGAAAATTGTTCCTCAGTCACCTTTAAAGTTCAGCAGCTCTCCTTTCTGTCAAGCTTCACTAAGATCATTAGTCTCGTTTTTCCATCAACTAATAAAAATTCATGTTGACATGCTTGTTTTTCCTGACACCTCAGGGTGTCTCCCTGTGTAAATGTACTTACGTATATGGTGCCTCCATGTTCTGTATTCTTACCTAATGTTAGTTTATTGCCACACAACAGCGTGCCAGTAATAACTAACCGTGCAGCCCATTGGTGGGGCCCATGTTTATGGATGTATTTTTATGACCCCTTGCTAACCTTTTTTTGGATGTTAACCCTGATGGACGGCTACCCTTTGATGTCTGCCTTGTGATGACGCATTTTCCACCCTTTTGCAGTTAAGGGCGGTGATCTCACAAGTGATTGTGCCTTAACGCTTCAAATGAGTAGTGCAACTTTAGCATCTGTGTTCCAATTTGGGCATACGTTTTGAACCACACGCTCATATCCAGATAAATCTAGAAACACTTTTCCATGTAAACATTATCAGCCCAAAGCATTGTTCAATGTTTTGGCTTACAGCTTTTAATTTTACTGCTGCAGATCTGAAAATGCTTTCTAAAAAAACTGTTTTTAACAGCTCTCTTGGCTCTGTCTAAAAGTTTTTTAAAAAATCTGCCTACGTGTATCGGAAACAGTCGGATTGTCTTTTTTTCCCACCAGTTGCCTGAGTTTAATAGATATGATTTGTTAATTGTGTTTTATACTGACTGGCGCACAAAGCCTACACAACCAGTAGGGGTGTTTTGTCCTTCAACCAAAAAATAGTGGTGCTTTATTAGATCACTTCATACCCCGTACACTGTTGCTGCATTGTAGCTTCTTCCCTACTGTGTACAGTATACAATCTAATATTTAGAAATTGTTCAAGATCTGTTGTCTGAGCAGTACCAAAGACTACCGCTACAGTACAGTACTAAAGAGTGGCTGCTCCTGGCTCATCTGTTTCTTGTTTTTTCTCATGGCTCTTCTTGTGCTGAATTACCATCTATTTTATTTTAGCAGTTCTCTTAATTTTCCTGTCCCAATAAAGTTACTCAATGTGACCACACAAAAGTTGTGCCTTTGTTGCTGCTTGCTGTTAAAATGAAATTGAGGCTGTTTTTAGTCTGCGGATAGCACAGGCACTGGAAATAATGCCTCTATATTATCTAAATTGCCTTTGAAATTTCTGAAGTCGGTTCCCACTTAATTTTTTCTTAATTTGATGGGTAAGGCTCACTTGTACTGCGTGCAGAGCTGTTTTTCTTTTAACAAGACCAGCTCTGGGGATATGGCTCTGCTGTGGTGACCTAAGGCAGGTACTGAAGCATAAAGTCATGCTTCAAGAGCCAGATGTCACACATCTTTGCATGGCACATTGTGCATCCTAAGAGTTACGTTTTGCAAGCGTACTTCACATTTTTAAATGAAATCTTTTAAGCTTATTTGTGTTCCAAGTGAACAGAAGTACAACTAATCGAGGCCATTTGCTTTCCCCAAATATATTATGTGACATTTTGGATCATCCTACAGTAATAATTTACTGTGGTCTGTTCTTTATCAAGCTCATAGAGCTAATGGGAAATCTGAAGCCACTTATTTTGCAATACTACAAGTTTTCTCTGGTCAACAGACGGTACCTTTTCAGCATGTAGAGATGTTGTAAGATGGAATTATGTGCGAGTACTTTAGTGTAATTTTGCACAGAGCCATATTAAGCCACTTTCAAGGATACACTGTGCCTGAAGGCTCCCATTGAGAGAGTTCTGAAAGTGTGACTCCTAGTAACATTTTATGTAGCATGAGCAAAAGGATAGCATAACTCCACACCTAATTAATTCATAGTTCTTGTCATACTGTCATGTTAGACTAAACCTTCCTGCAACTGGAGACAAGATATGAGAGCCACGTCACTAATAGTTAAACAACCAAACAAGCTGAAATTTAGCATTTACCAACATAAGCTCGCATCCTCTGAACAGACACAAATACTGAAGACAGTGGGGAAATAATTATTTACCCCCTGCAGAATTTGTAAGTTTGCTCTCTTTAAAAAGGAGGATTCTGTGTTCAGATGAACAGAATCCACCTTTTGGAATCACAGATACTTGTTATCTATTGAGACACTCATATAACATATATAAAACACCTGTCCACAGAATCAGTTTTTTCCATTCCAACTTCTTCACGAACATGGGCAAAACCAAAGCGCTGTCAAAGGATGTCAGGGGAAAGATTATAGGCCGACATAAGGCTGGAAAGGGCTACAAGTCCATCAGCAGGAAGCTTGATGAGAAGTTGATGACTGCTGCGGTTACAGAGAATTGGAAGAAATGTAAAATTACCATCAGTCGTCCTTGGTCTGGAGCTCCATGCGAGATCTTACCTCATGGGGTGAGGATGATCATGAGAAAAGTGGTAGATCAGCCCAAAACTACACGGACTGATGGACTGATATCTTGCAACAACTACAAGGTTGCCGTGACCCAAAGACCCATAGTCTAATATGGACACTGGATGACTTTCGCGCATTCACGGGCCAATGGAAGGGACAATGTACCATAAAATTTTGAACAAAAACCTCCTTCCCTTCAATGTTACTTAGGCAGAACACTGAAGATGAGTTGTGGCTGCGTCTTTGAGCATGACAATGACCCAAAACATCTCACCAAAGAAAAAAAGAGTGTCTAAAGAAGAAGCACTTTAAGGTCATAGAGTAGTTTAGCCAGTCTCAAGACCTCAGTCCCATATGAATCTGTGGAGGGAGCTATAGCTTCGAGTTGCTAAAAGCAGTCAAAAAACCTAAAGTATTCAGAGAGTTTCTGTAAAGAGGAGTGGCCCAAACATTCCTCCTGAAATGCGTGCAAACCTGGTGGTCAGATACAAGAAACATCTCGCTGCGCGTGCCAACAAGGGTTTCTCCACCAACTACTAAGTCATATTTTGTTTGGGGATAAAATACTTATTTCACCAAAAGACAAATGCAAATCAATGTATAACTTCTATGTAACAGGGTTATTTTCTAAATATTTTATTGGTATTCTGTGTCTCTCCATTACAATGAAACACTGTTCACATGAATATGAATAAAAAATAAAAATAAGGCTGAAATCTTGTCTCTGGACTCGCTCCACAGACATTCCCAGTTGTATGCATGCATTCACTTGTTCCCTTTGTCTGTTTTATGTCAACCTGACAGTCTGAACTAACAGAGCATGCTTGATGTCTATTATCCTTTTGGTATCAGTTCTGGGTTATCGTGGTGAAATCATCCT
Organism: Diplotaxodon limnothrissa; assembly: GCF_057381915.1. Classification (NCBI taxonomy): domain Eukaryota; kingdom Metazoa; phylum Chordata; class Actinopteri; order Cichliformes; family Cichlidae; genus Diplotaxodon; species Diplotaxodon limnothrissa. The sequence goes on along the minus strand of NC_140612.1, from coordinate 8,322,055 downwards.
GAGTTTCTTTCTGATTGTACTTTCTGTTACACGTCAGTGTAGGAACTGTGCACAAGCATTATGATTTTTCCATTTTCCCAGAACTCTTATTCCCAGCTGTAAACCTGTTCATTGCAGAGAGAATATGAAAAGGACTGTGTTTATACAGATCCAAAGTGCTTTACACTTTACAATGCATTAACCTATTTGCAGAGACATGAGCATTCAATGTGCCCACCTAACCAACAGAAGCAATTAGGACTTTAGTCTTCTTTCAAGGAGACTGGGCATGTGGACAGGAAAATAACCATTAGTCCTGCATTTGGTGGGATGTAGCCTTACAGATTTACATCTTCTTGAAATAATAATGCAAATGTATATTAAAACCATTTTTGAGACTATATTTAATCACATGCAAAATGTGGCTGTAATGAGCGCACTGATTTAATGTGATGGGACACAGTGATGATGAAAAAGACAGGATGCATTATTCTGCTGAAAGCCTTTCAGCAGGCGCCTTTCCTTTTCTTAGCTGACAGGAATGGCAGCCAGTGTGGTCTTCTGCTGCTGTAGCCCATATGCTTCAAGGTTCAACAGAGATGCTCTTCTGCATACCTTGTATGTAATGAGTGGTATTTTGAATTGCTGTTGCCTCTTCTCTATATACCCTAGAGATGATTCTGTGGCAAAATCCCAGGAAATGAGCAGTTCTGAAATGCTCAGACCAGCCCACCAACATCCATGCCACGTTCAAAGTCATTTAAATAAACTTTCTTCCCTGTTCTCATGCTCGATTTGAATTTCTTCAGGCTATCTTGAGTATGTCTACTGGTGTAAATGCACTGATTTGATGCCTTTTGATTGGCTGATATTTGCATAAATGAGCAATTAAACAGTTAAACCTAATGCAGCTGCTGGTGAGTTTATGTGATTACCTTGTATTGGAGTGCTAGTCTTGAAGAGATCTCTGCTTAGGCACTCTAAAGCTCTGCTGAAAGACTTGTGCTGGTCATAGACTAAATTACAAAGTGATTGTTGGCAGCTGACTGACTTTACTGATCAAGCATGTTAAACCTTCTTTTGGCTGTCGTGGCTGTTGTGGTTAAGTTGGAGATGCTGCTCCATGTGAAGGAATTCAAGTTTTTAAAAGCCATCAAAGGCAAGATGGAGACTGGTGCAGCACTGGCATTTGGAGTGATGCGGGCATTTTAATAATACCTATCGAGATTTCAGACCTCATTTATAGTCATGAATTCAGTGGGAGTATATAGAGTTCTCGCAGCAGGATGAAGCTCAGCGAGAATCTTGCTCCTGTGCATGTAAAGAAGCCAAGGTAGTTAGAATGTTTAAAGAGTTCTGTTGGAAAGAGTTCCTGTGGATGTCATTATAAGTCCCACCTTGCCTGCAATATGAAATGGGATTGTAAGCTTTCAAATGGGAGTTTTTCGAATCTACTCGAAGTCTGTGTTTTCTATCTGAAAGAGCTGGCATTAAGAGCGCTAGTTGTAAGATAGCATTTAGTAAGCGTATACGTGTCTCTTTTTTTAATATTTTTGTGTGTTGACCCAGTTACCAATTGTGAAAAGCAGAGAAACGCAGGAACTTTTTAGCCCACGAAGCCTAAAGTCACTGCTACCATTCATTAGCTACTTTTCCATGCTACAGCTGTGGTCAGTTCCAGAGATCAAAAGATGCAGAAAAAACATCAGAAATGGTTTTACAGGCGAAAGTAGGTGGCAATATAATGACTGAAGACTTTCAAGCCCTTATCCCTTCACAATGGTGGAAACTGAGCTGCAATTACCCAGCATGGGGGAAACAAAAGACTTGGAAAATGCATTAAGCCTTGTCACTTAGTGTTCCACAGCAACATCAGCAAACCCTGCAGCCCAATGCTGCTCGAGAGTTCAAAGCACACTTTTAAATGCTAACCGAGAAGAATTTTTATTTTATTGCATTAGATATTGTGGAGCAGATTTCAATTATCTTGATTTTCTCTGAACTTGTGTTTCACACATTGAAGTTTTTAATGTCTATTAGGAGCATATCTGCATGGATCATTAAAGTCTATAGCATCTGCTTTTGGGAAATAATGTCCAATATATTTCTATTTTTTTAAGAACTTTCTGCACTAATCAGTTTCTGTTTGAGAAATTTTTCTGTTTAAATGCCTGCAGCTGGTATGACGATCTGCAATGTGGTCTAAAGATATTTGGTCATCCAGCTGAGACACTGACTATTTTTAAAGATTAAACAGATGGAGCACTTCACAAAGTTTTAAGGACTTGAGGTGTCTCCCAAAATCATTTTTCTCAGAAGATTATTAGATAACTTGTCATATTTTCTATTTCCATGACTTTATATTAAAAGATTTATTAAACTATAATCCCAGGAATTAGGTGGTGCATTGAATAGCATGTAATAATGATTTACAGGTGATAATGAACATCAAAAAACTATGTAGGTTTAACCGTACTTACCGACTACAACCACTGTTGTGCGGATGACATGTAGATGGTTGATGTGAGAGAACAGAATGAGATGGATGCAGATGATCTGCTCTGGTGACCCCCAAAGGGAACAGCCAAAAGATTGCTCACACAATTTCATATAACCAAATCATGTATCTTGACTCGTCTGTGCTAAGAACCACCGGGTCCCAAATGCATGAGCCTCAGCATGTGTAACGAGTGTTTTCAGTGAGAAGAAACACAAGGAATCATGTGACAGATGATGATGGCACCATAGTCTTTTGAGAATCCCAAAATCTAGTGAGATTTAGTCATCTACCAAATACCTCTAAAACATGTAGAAGTAGTGCTGTTGAAATATGATTCATTTACTTTTCTTCTTTGCTGCACATTGCATCCACATTTGATTTAGCTCAAATTTTACAGCTGGGAGTGACGCAACGCTCCCATGAATCTGGTGGACAGCAGTTTGGACTGTTGCCACAAAGCAAGAACGTCCTGGGGTCAAATCCACCACCTGATCTGTGTGGGGTTTGCACGTTGTCCCTGTGTCTGCGTGGGATGTTTTCAGGTACTCCAGCTTCCTTGCACAGAATACACGCAGTTAGTGGGGTTAGGTTAACTAGTGATTCTAAATTGTCCATACATGAGTGTGATTGGTTGTCTGTCTCTCTGTTAGCCCTCTGACAGACTGGTGATTGGTCCAGTGTGTACTAACCTCTTGCCCTATGGCCCCTAGTCCCTCGCCACCCTGAAGTGGATAAGGGTGGCGAGGACACTAGCTTGTGAATCCCCCATACTATGAAGCCACACTTTCCATCTGTAGTCTCTTCATTTCACATGCTGGCTGAAGATCAACACCCAATAACAATGTGCCGACTTTTTTCTGAGTCACTTTTCATATTCTTCTCTTTCTTTTTTTTCTTACAATGGCACCGCGGCAAAAGGCAAACCCTCTTGAAAAATCAACAAAAGAATGTTTCTGCCAATAAGAGGGGCTTTCAGTACCATCAGCCTATTTATCCTTAATGTCAAACTTGCAGTGTTGGGAGACAAACAGCTCCTGACTGTGTGACCTCATTAGCCTGCCCATGTCGAACGATAGAAAGAGGAGTAAATGCCAGTGTTAGCTCAGCTGACAGAGTTGGAGATGATTCATTGCAGAAATCCATTAGTCTGAGACTCGAGACGCCCAACAATTAAGCTCTGCCTCTCCCATCAATGTGCGGCTTGTTAGAGCTAATAATCACGGTAGTAGCCAGCGTCCCTCTGGGACATCCCAAACAATCCAACAGCCTGGGAGGGAACTGACTCGGATTTTCCCTTAAGCCCACTCATCATTTATTCTTATGTAATTGCCACAGGGTATCTGGTGGGTGTGTCAGGAGATATTTACTGCCGCTGTTGCGTTGTGTGAAAGGGTCCCACACCCTGTCAGGATCTGGGGAAAAAAGGGTGCCTTTTACATCATTCTTTTTACCATGAGAGTATTGTGCAAAATAGCAGCGCTACAATGATACCTATGATGTTGAGCAAGTTTTCAGACACACATTTCACAGCAACAACTCTTTAAAACGTGCAGGTCTTAACAGGTGTGTGAGTCTAGACAGAAATCACACACAGCATGCTGTTTCCTCCTTTGTCCAGCAGATGGTAGGTTATGAAACAAGTATCTGTATGCAACCCTTCTTTCTCCTTGCTCCTGGGTTGCTTACAACAGTGAGCATTAACCTGAGGTTGTAGATGGAGGGGGCAAAAGGGCTGTAAAAGAGTTGACATCAGCTCTCAGCAGCATCCAGCGGGTTGTAATGGCCACTCTCAGTCCTGTTAGCTTCTGGTTGCACTGCATTACGTAGTTGCTTGATGAGACTTTAATGCTAATGTCTTTGTCATATAAACACTTTATTTTTTGGTTTAGGGAGTGAGGTAGTCACCGAGCAATTTAATTGCAGGGGCGCCTGTGTGAGAGAGAGCGATAGATTTTACAGGTTTGTGCTGTGTTTGCTTGAAGACCACAGTTATTTCACCCACACTCCCCTCTTTTTGGAAAAGGAATTCTTTTTTGACATAGTAAAGGCTGAGGAATTGTAAGTCTCTACATTGACCAAAAGCACTGCTCACATAACGAACAGATGCCATTACATAACCAAGTGTGCTGCATTCAGTTATCAAAACAAATGAGTCTGATTGCATTGCAACGTCCCAGCCATGAAAGACAGGGAGGGAAATTTTCTTTTTTTGGAAGGAGCAGAAAGGGAAAGAGTGAGAAAAAAGAAAAACAAAGCACCCTGAAAGTGTTTAGACCCTTTAGTCACACATCTTTGTGATTAGGTAGACCTCAGAAGCCTTTCATGTGTAAAACTTCAGTGAGCACATCCTGTGCGGTGTGTGGCGTGTCCTGCTCGGCCTCTCATTAAATACACTCGATTGAGATTTATTTCCAGGAGCTATGTGGGAAAGTTATGCGGAAGTGGCACATTGTGTGAGATTAGACAGGTTTTTTTTCCCTTACTTGCCAGGAGATAAAAATGCCTTCTGTGGACACAAACGAGAACTCGGGAGGGTTCGTGTATATTTGGAAAATTTCCTCAGCTGAAGTGAACATGTTGCACTGAAATATTTTCCAACATCTGCCACCCATCAGGATGTCTGCTTTCTGAGCCACTGCTGCATTCCTGAGCCGCTCCCTCTACCTGGATGAAAAACAAGAAGAAGAAGAAGAAAACCCTTCCCTGTCGGTCTCCTCAGCGCGATGCTTCTAAATGGCTACCATTGTGCAAACGTCAGATCCTGTGAGAACTAGCACAAGTTTTTTTCTTTTTTTCAGGTTGTTATTCTTCAATCATACATTCCATACTTTTATGGATTTCATGAACCTTAAGGTTATAAAACTTAAATCGGAGGCTTAAATCATACAGAATGAGTCTATTAAAGAATAAAACAGCAGAATATGAGTCGAGAAGCGTTAATGTGATGGTAGCAAAACACTGTTTTAGTGCCCTTGAAAACCACAGTTTCTAATACCAACTGTGTTACCCCTGTTTCCTGCTCTTTGCTTGTTTCTGTCTCATAGCAGTATTCATGCCTCTTAAACCAAAACCTGGAAGGGAGAGTTAAGTCCTCCCTGCTCTGTTTGACTGTTTACAACTGTTTAGCAGACCCCTGCAATTTAAGAGCCAGCAGGGGCCAATGCATCTAATTCACTTTTTAAAGGTAGCTGCTAAAGAGTAGTCAATTTGGTAATGCTGTGTGAAAAAAAGAAAACAAGAATGAAATAAAAAGAAAAGGGTAACTGGGAATGTATTCATGATATACAATAATTCCATTGTCCTTGTTGCATGGTGTCTAATCCCAGCCCATTCAGCGCAGCACTTAAGATTCTTGGCATACTCCCATACTCATTGCTACTCATGAACTTAATCTTTTTTTTTCCTCTTCTCAGAATCGGTCAAGTGTGTGGCTTAGCCAGATCAAATGAAAGCAAACTAGCTCGCTGCAGAATGGCATTCCAAAAGCACAAAAAGTCAGGAGAGCAAGCCTCCAAGGTTGTGTTATATAAGAGCAGAACGAGCCGCTCGGTGTCTGTCTGAGAATCTGTTGGCTCTATTGAATGATATAACAGAGGGCTTAAATATCCCCGGTGCGCCGTTTGTTTGTCCCGTCCCGCAGTGCAGTCTGAACAGACTCGACTCTGGGCTCGTCGTGTTTCATATAAATAAATCAGTTTTATTGTAGCATATAAAATTAAATCATTTTACAATTTATTCCAGTATGACACATAATATCCAAATAAAGTAGCTACATTATTTTATTTTGATAAATAATATTAATAACAATAATAATAAAAAAAAACATTCATTCATCCTTTGACATGTTTCGCTTTGTCTTTTTTTCTTTCTTTTTTTCTCATGAAGGGAGGTCAATAGCTGCCACAAAACATGAACAATAATGCCCACGTCAGGAAGGAATGAAACCGCGCGCCTGTTAAACAAGTCGAGAGTTTACATTTCATCGTCTGGTGTCTTTTTTTTCTTTCTCTAAAAAAAAAAACAACCAAAGATACAACATGATAATGCTAATTGAAGTTGCGCATGTGCATATCTACATATACACACACAAGTCTACAGTCTGGGTCATGTCTGGTGTACGGGATCAAAATATACACAGTGAATCGATATCAGCGACTAAGATTAATGTACAAATATTAATTACATCTTGCTCCTTAACGAAGCTACTTCAAATGCTCCAATTAATACGAAGCAGTTCATATTAGGCATGCTGAGTCACAGCAAACAGTGCACTTCATTAAGTCCTCATGATGTAAGCCAACAATTCCTTGGGAATCTCGTTACAACAAGAAGCTGGTAGTTGATTGGTGGTCTATTTACACCCCTGCTTTCATCTAGACTGCCATTGGCTGCCAATGATGCTGCTGCTGCTGCTGCTGATCTCTTTCTCTCACGGAGGGGTTTTGGCTGCTCCTCACCAATCAGTCTCTGAACTTGTGGATGTCGTTGGAGAGGCGGTAGAAGGGATAGGAGGCTTCGTTGGCATGGGGACAGTTGTAGGTGCACTTGCAGGACTCAATCATCATGATGTTCTTGTAGAAGGTCTCGCCGTCCTCACAGCGGAACTTGACGCGGATGGTTCTGGTGTCGTGGGGGCTGCAACAGCGGCTGTCCATGCAGGTTCCGCAGTACCTGGGTCTGTACTTCTTCAGGCTGGAGCAGCCGGCGTAGGTGAACTTCACCGGCTGGCTCGATCTCTTAGTTCTGCTGCACTTCTTTCCCTTCTGCAAGAAGAATGGGCACAAGAGCGACAATTGTCAGTTGCGCACTGAGACCCAGCTGTAGCATACCTTCAGCATCATGCGTGCTTCCATTGGATTGGTTCAGCTAGCTGGCTCGAGCTTACCTTCAGACTGGAGTAAGGTGACTGGGTGCATGGCCGCACTTCGCAGATTCTCGACTCTCTGACCAGCTTGCATTCACTGTTGTTGTTGGTGACTCGGGTGGAGATGCCAGTTCCACAGCTCTTGGAGCACTGGGACCAGGGTGTGGTTTGAACGATGCACTTCTGGCTCTCGAACATGTGGTGGACTTCCGGCTGTGGTCTGTATGCTATGATTAAAAAGAAGCAATGAAATTATTATTGAATCTGAATGCAGTTTATTTTACCATCTCAGTTGAACCCAGAAGAAAAACCTTCAGAATTAAAGACTGCTTTCTTACCTGGTAGGGACTTCAGCCCTCCCTTGACAATTGAAATGAGCTCATTCCTGTTGGTGAGATCATCTTCCAAATCCTTCATCACTGAGTCTTTGCCAAAGATCTTCTCTAGGGTGTCTGTCTCCTTGCTGTCATCACACACCCACTCTTCACAGCACTGGCCTGCTACCTTGACCAGCCTGGGGTTGGCACAGCCCAAGTTGGGAAGAGAGAGCTCCTGCGGGCATAGCGGTACGCATCCCACTGCCCCATCAATGCATGTGCACTGGTGTTTGCAGTTGGGCTGGAAGCTCTCTCCATTCTGGTAGATCCTGCTGTTGTACTCACATGGTCTGCCCTCTGACTTGGCTGCAGCAAGCGGGGAGAAAAAGGAAAAAAACAGAGGGAGAGGAATGTTATTCTTTCCTGCTTTGCTCAAAGAAGTCTGCTGAAGACATCACATGGCTGCCAGATAAGGATCAGTTAAACTGTGAAATTCTTCAGGCTGCCTGTGAGGAGTCTTTTTCCCTCCACAGTGGGCTGCCTGTGCTTTGAGGTTCAGACTAGTTTCCTCCTAGCTGCATTCCATAGTGTTGAAATCACATAGGTTCCCATATTCTTGAATAATAATCCCTCTTATTAAAAAAAAGTCTTCAGGCTAAGTCATGAGGCATGCACATCTGGAGGAGGATGATCTTTATACATACCTCGGCAGATGCCACGAGTAGTAGCAGCAGCAAAACTGGCCCCAAAGTTACACTCCAGTCCTTTAGTGTGGTCACAGGGCTCGGTCAGACTACAGTCCTCGTTCAGCTGCCTGGCGCAAACTTTGCAGCAGCCGCAGCCATCCAGGACGACACTCACGCCGGGTGCGCACTGGGGCATCTCCCGAGGGCAATCACACACGGAGGGGCAGGAGGTGGAGGAATAGGAGGAGAGGACCTGTATAACCAAAAAAGAAAAGAAAAACACAAAACCATCTTTTAGAAACGTTTAAAATCAAGCGACATAGAATGGCTTACAACAAGATAAACTTAGTCTCAAAAGAGCAGCTTCTCCTCTCTCTAACTAAATGTAGGGAATTAAAACCGCAAAACGTTTCTCTTTATATTTCAGTGAAGAGTGAGAGAGGGAGACTCACCAGGTTAAAGCTTCCGAGGAAGGCAACGACAACAGTAAGCACCAGCATCTTGGATAAATTTCTTGTGCGCGTTCAAAAGGAATCCTGCTCTCGGTGTAAGGAAAAGTCTGTCTTCGGAGGAGTCCTTAAGTATTCCCTCTCTTAGCCGTTTGTCTCTCTTAATGTCTTTGCTGGTAGTCTCTATCGTCAGAGGCTCCTTTAGAGTAGAAGAAGCTCTCAGTGAAGCGCTTGCAGTCTGCTGAGGTCCGGCCACCTCTGTACTTTTATACTATAGTGAGAAGCTGACGTCGTCGCTGGCCTGCCTGCTGAACTGTTCCCAAACTATGCCAGGAATGTTTCTCGGCGCATTTTCCATCCAAGACCTAAGCTCCACCCTGTCTAAACCTTTCTCTTTTTTTTCTCTCTCTCTTTCCCAAATGGATTTTTCCCCCCTGGATCCCATCTGAACACACTTTTCCGTCTCACATTTTTCCCTTCTTGTTTATCCCCCCTTTCATTTTCTTCCTCTGCTCGCCCCTCACGTCTATCACATCAGCTTCATTTGGGTTTTTTTTTCTGAAGTGGTGAACTTGAGATGCTTTATTGTCACTTTTGTGTGTGTGTGTGTGTGTGTGTGTGTGTGTGTGTGTGTGTGTGTGTGTGAGTGTCAGCCGTTGAATTTTAGAGTCACTTGTCTTCATATAAGAATGCCATGTCGCAGAATATCCCCAAAATAGCATCCCAAGACTTAAAGATCAGATCAGAAGTTTGAACAAAACTTTATTATGGATCAATTTAAGTGTCAGTTATGCAGTTGAACATGTTCGACTGTTGCTGATTACTGTGTCAGGCATGCTTTTGCCTACACAGTAATTAGGCGCAGATCAGTTGATTAAATACACTTTTACAAGACGATGAACACGTTTAAAATAACCGTACGAGCTTTTCTCTTAAAGGTGTAGGCAGAAATACGTTGAACAGTCTATTTCTGGCTCTCCGGTGCCTTTATTCAGGGGAGCTAAGCATTACCAGATGCGCACCAGAGCTCAGACGTAACAATATTGCCATATTTGGTATGGCAGTAGCTTGCATTATTAACATATTTCTCTCCCCCTTGGCCAGCATTCCTGACAGCATAAAGGCTTGTTAAATATGTTCTTCATGCAGGGAAATTCCTTTTCCTTTCATCCTTTGAAGCAGTTTTGCCCCCCTTACACACTCACACAATGTGTCCATCATGTTTCGTGGGGGGAAGAAAGAAAGTGGGTCCTGCTGTAGGTGAAGTGATCTAATTTTCCGCAAGAGATGCGGTGATGTTAGTGGTGTTTGGTGGGGGGAGACAAACACTTGGGTCTTTGTCTTAGTTTTTAACAACACGAGTCTCAATAAGTCTCTTCCACCTGAGTTTTGAAATGATTCCGAGTTATAATAGCTTTGACCAGGTGGCAGCAAAATGCGTAAAGACGAGATATAAACCGTTGTTATTGTCACGACGGGATGGCAGATTCCAAACAGGATTTCTTTTTTCTTTTCTTTTTTGCATGAGGGCAAAGAGTTTGTGTTTGTAAGGATCGGACATTTCACTTCTCCCCTCTTCCCTGTAGCCTTATGTGTAGACTTTACATAACGGCACAGTGAGACAGCAGCACTGAGCAAGACGGCTGAAGAGCCTCTCCGGTGAGTTTGGACTTCCTTTGTTTTTTTTGTTCTGTTTTGATTTTCATTTTCCTCTAGTGAGCCTAACATTGGTGGCTACCCTCAGAATAAAATCCCCTTTATATGATAATAGAACATAGCAGATACATTTCTTCTAAAAAAAAAAAAACCAGCCACAAAAATAAATAACCCTTGGTAAAGCGTCTTCTTCTTTGTTTTCTCGCAAGAGACACTTTTTAAAAGATCTTTTAATAGCCTATAGGTTTCCCCACGTGGACTGATTGTCGTGGTTGTTATTTTTGTGGCCATATTTTTATAATTCCAATTCAAGACACTAGATGGTGATGTGTAAGGAATAACTGGTGGATGACCATTTTTATTATTATTATAATTTAAAGACTGACCAGAATCCAAACGTCAAACCATCTTTAAATAGAGGAGGACGTATTCATGTGATAACAGTCCTTGTCCGTGAAGCCTCTTACTCACGTCTGTGTGAGTATTCAGAATGGAGATGGACGTGTGGGTGCAGCCTTTTTGGATAGGGGGTGTGTCTTTGTGAGCACATGTGTAGTGTTCCTGTGTGCATTGCAACGCTGTATTATGAAAATGGGTCTCTATTTTTGTGGCAGTTATACAATTTTTTAAAGGGAGATTTCTATTGTGGCCCTGACAGAACGCACTGAAAATTTAGAAACAGCTACAAAATCACGGAAAAACACAACGGAAGTTAAATAAAGTACAATAGAAATAGAAAAAAACAACACAGTAGAATTTGAATGAAACACAACGGAAGTTGAATAAACAAATGGTAAGAAATGCTGCAAAAAGCGCACAAAACGCAACAGAATTCAAATAAAACACAATAGAAATAGAAAAAAACACAAGTGAAGTTTAGGAAAACAAGAGAAATACAATGAAAAATGCAGCAAAAGCTCAGAAAAAACTCAAAAAACAATCTAAGTGATTTTGGGGAGATAATTTGATGGACCAGCTGCAGTGAGTGACAAGCAAACAGTAGGTGGCTAACATCAAACATGCACAATATTATATGAGTTGTGTGATTAAAACACATGTTACAAATCCAATAAGTCTTGAAGCGTTTTAAGGGGCAAACCTTTGCATGTTTTCCTTTCTTGTTATTCCCACAGCTGTTTGGTCACGTTGTCTCCACTGAAACATTTCACTTGTACTTTTTTGTGAATTTGTTTATTTTTCTCCTTCTGTTGTGTTTTTGTCAACTTCTGTTGTATTTTTTCTGTTTTCATTGTGTTTTGTATGCTTTTGTGGTCATTTTCTTTTTAAATTTCCTGATGTTTTCTTAAGTTACAGTGCATTTGACCTCTCAGGACAACCGTAGATATCCCACACTGAGACCCTCTAACACACGTCCAGCATGGTTAGGCCGGATAAAGACACAGTGTGTTAAGCAGGCTTGATGAGGAAAGTTGATTTTTTTTTTAAGCTTAATCGTGCATTTAATTCCACAAATGTATGTAAAAATAAACACTGAAGTGGGAGAACACTCCTTTAATGGTCATTTATATTATTGCTTTGTTTGATTGTCCACTTCTCAGTTGTCCTTTAGTGTTGTAATGGTTTTATGCCTACCTCTGTGTGTGTGTATGACAGCATGTTTGCATCCGTCCCAGTGTTACAATGATGGGAAGCAGTGTTTTCATTTTACGTCAGTGGAGAATAACACGCAGCAATATTCATTCCATTATTCCCCGTTCATTTTAGGAAACATTCCAAAAGCTGGATGTGCGTCTTTTGTTGTAATTGCCCTTGCCAAATAGTTTCCACTAAAGCCATCGGAGAGCCCCTCACGCAAACAGCACACAATACGGTCCTTTGACCTTCGTGATGATGAGGGACTCGCTCTCCTTCTTGACAGAATCGATGATTGGATTGTTGTCACTGCTCTGCATCTGAGCGACTTCAAAGCCTCTGGCTGGGAAGTCTAAGCAGTTTCAACGTTGACCAATGCTTGAGAGATTCCAAGGCTCACTGTGACGGAAGCCCATTATCAGAACCCATCAGGACTGCATGACCTTCAGGAAGTCTAGACGGGTGGCAGCCCTCAGCTTCCTTATTTATGTTTAAGACACGGATGGACCAGGATCTACATGTTTAAACAACAGATTCCATTGTACTATAGCCAAGACAGATGTCATAACTAGCATGCAGTTTGTACTAGCAACATTTCCTTCTTCTGTCAGCTCACGGAGAAGCAGGAAATTTGATGAGTTACAGCTTGTTCGCATATGAATGGCTGCTTAGATTAAGCAAGCAATTAAAACGCAGAGTCCAGTTCTGAAGAAATATAAATCTGACAAGTTCACAAGAAGACAAACACATGAGATCACACTTTCACACAAATTTCTGATGTAACTTTGTGATACCAGACTTCCTGATTCATTAAGAAGGAAATCAGCTTAGTGAAGGTTGACCTCAAGTGCTTAACTGTTATATCATTGTTATATTGGCACAGACAGTGTTCACTACGGTGTTGTTCAAGGATATTTTTCGAAAGATAATTTCATTTTGGGTCTGATGATAATTTGGATTGTGCTTTCCTTTTTTGTTGTTTGCTTACTAGTGCTCTGAAATATGTTCTGATTCTGTAATCTGCTGTAGTTTCACATTGCACAAAGATGTAGTAAACCGAGGGTGCTAATTATCACGTAGTTGCCCATAACAGGTCATTTCCTTTGCACATCCAAATGCATTTCTGTGTTTGGTAAAAGATGGGAGGAATCTTTCGTCTTTTGCATTCTTGTTTTTTTAGTCATCAGCGACGCATCAGTTTTGCGTGAAAACACACATTTTTCCCCAGTGGCTATTTGAATACTTACAGTAACTCCAGCTTTGCTTTCCTCCCGTTGTTGTATACTCGTACTTTGCTTCCTGTTGAAATGTTATTTACTGCGTGAACCAGCAAAGCCAGAGAACATGCTAATCTTGAAATATAGTCGGACCATTTCCACAGCAGTCCTAAGAACCTTCTGGCTCTGTCAGCAAATGACAAAAGAGGAACCTCCTGTTTGTCCAAAAAACATAAAACATCTGATAACACGGAAACATGTCTTCCATTTCATCTTAAATTAATTATAGCTAAGACAAGTTCAAGGTAAAAATTCTCTTTGATACTTGGCTCCACATTTCTCTGAGGTTTAGTGCATTCCAGGAGTTGTTGCGCGATGAGGAGATTAAATGTACTGGTGTGTCTGATTTTGCTCAACCTGCCTGCTCTGATTGTAATGAACATGACGGATAACGTTAACAGATTCTGTGCAAACAGACAGAGTGTCTGGGTCTTTTCCTACACCAGTGTAGAAGTCATCGCTAAATTTATTGGGAACAATGTTTGGCTGTGAACTAATACACATTTGGTGTAATAGCAATTACTTATACCTGAAGGATTATCTATCTATCTCAAGGCCAATTCCCTGAATACGCTGATTGCGCTCAACTGTGGGTGTAAGTGCCTGTATATGGTCGATTAACTATAGTAAATGATGATAAATGTTACTGCATCCTCTTCTTTCAGTGAAACTTGGCTTGTTGATGCTGTTTAAAAGGTTTCATTCACAGGAAACTCGTATAGCTGCTATGTAAAATAGAATATCCATTGCTGTTCTTCTAGAATGATCAATTTTTATGTATGAAATTTATCCTATTACTTTATTTTTTTTATATTACTCTCTGTAATTAGGCACAGAGAGTGAAACATCCTTCGATCACCTGTGTAATCATGCATGTCACTTCAGACATCTACGATCTTATGATGAGTTCAATCATAACTGCTTCCGCAGCCCGCTGTGCCGCTTCAGATCCGTGTCTGCTTTCACCATTTTGATTATATAGCTGCACATTGTACCAGCCAGGTGTGCCTGAAGTATGAGGGCTTTCCTTCGTCTAAAGTAAGCCAAATTCCTCAGCTTGGAGAGAGAAAAAAGAGGCTTTCTTTTGTGCCACGTCCATCTGCGATCAGGAATGATGGGGAAGGGGAAAAAAAGAAGTCTGAGTGGGGGCAGGTGTTAAAGCTGGGCAAGTGTGGTGGTGGTTGGTGATCCTGGCTGGGGTGGGGAAAAAAGAAGAAGGAATGCGGGGCTTCTGGAATGTACTGGAATGTTTAGAGCAGTCGAGGATAATTGAGTGAATCTGGAACAAGAAAAGACAAACCCAGGTCCCGCAGTGGAAGAATGTGCTTCTGGGACGTCTGAAGAAACATTCCATCCATTCAGACAGCTTCACCGGGCCCAGAACCTTCCTTAGATGGCACCGTAGGGAATACAACTCCACCAGCCCACCTCCACCCATGCACCATTCCTTCTATACATACACATTTAACAGTGAGCTTCCTTTCAAATCCTTCTTTCCCTACATATCATACAACAAACTTCTCTTTTTATATATTTATAGTCTTTCCCTTTGAGTTATGTGTGCAGTATTTGTTTCAAGTCTGCCAAGATGAAAGCAGATACACGTCTCAAGAATATCAAGTTCAAGAATGAAGGTGTGCACACGTTTCCTTCATTTCGAAATGTATTTTGACCCAAGTTGGAATGGTGTGGGAATCAAATAGATATCTGCTACTCATCTGTCTTTATGTTCCCAGTTTTATCAAGATCCACACGCTATTCTTTTTGTAGTGAAGGTCTTTTGTGAAATGTATTTCTCAGGGATACAGTTATTTTTTCATTACCAAACTTAGTGTTGAGGTCAAGGAGATTCCTTACTTTGTTGGCAGCTCCTCTTCTGACATTACACTGTGGAGCTGTTTCACCTAAAATGTGAAGATGCGGGAATACTTATTATCAATCTGTCAGTGCAATCTCATCAGTGTTGTAAAGACGCTTGTTTTTCTTCATTCAAGGCATGATGATCAACTATTTATTGCTTTTTTATTGATGACAAGTAAAGTCAAGTAAAGTTTTGTGCTTTTAATATTTCTTCCTACATTTAAATTCCAAATTAAATGCTAAATGCTCTTTTTCAGTGCAACTAACTAACCTTCACTTTCTGCTTGTTCCTTTGATAAGCACCACCAAGAGGAGTCATAAAGTAGTTACTGCAGGTTTAATATAAATATCGATTTACCACAATGAGGATCATAATCAGAGGAAATAACACCACATACAGTGGTGAACAATGACAGCATTTCCATAATTCAGTAGTTCCTAGAACCAATTTTTACGGTAATAACTTGGAGTAATCGTTTTCTGCGTCTCACGTCACTGTTACACTGTTTCTTCTATGCGTTGAGGTTTATGTTTATGGACAGCTCTCTTAAGGTCCTGCCAGTCAGGTTGATGTTTGAACACTGTAAAACCTCTATTCTTTTGTTTTTCATTCTGTTTTAGATTTGCTGCTGTTCTTGGGATCATTATCCTTTGAATGACCCAATTTCAGGCAAACTTTAGCTGTCACATAGATGGCCTCACATTTGACTCTAGAATACTTTGTTATACAGAGGAGCTCATAGCCACCTTGGTGATTGCAAGGTGTCCAGGTCCAAATGAGCCATTCCTGTACTATAATGAACTTTAACATTTCACATGCTGACTGAGTCTGAGACGTGACTGTTGGATTTAGTTTTGTTATTTTTGTTTGTTTTCAGTTTCTCTGACCGTTGCGCTGTCTGACCTTGAAGTGAATTTTCCAGGATACCCACTTCCGAGAAAATTGCGGCATTGGCCTGAATGCTCCAAGCTAGCAAGCAGCCAGAACGTCTGCTTTTGTAGAGGCAGTCACCTCTGCTGATGGTCATCAAATCAAGTGCGAATCAAATTTGATTACCCTCATAATTACCCTGGAAGTATGGGACATAGTTTTTCACAGGACTGCATCCTGTGAAATGTCCCCCCACATAACTGTAATGTGTTATTAACAGGAACACCAACAAGCTAAAATGGTCTAAGTCAGGGGTGGGCAACTCCAGGCCTCGAGGGCCGGTGTCCCCGCAGGTTTTAGATGTGTCCTTGAACCAACACAGCTGATTTAAATGGCTAAATTAGCTCCTCAACATGTCCTGAAGTTCTCCAGAGGCCTGGTAACAAACTAACTGGAAGTGGACGCCAGTGCAAACGGGGCAGGTGCCGTATTGCTGCAGGAAGACCATCATGGTGTGGATCACCCAATCGGCTATTTCTCAAAGAAATTCAATGTCCATCAGCGAGGGTACAGCACGATTGAGAAAGAGGCCCTCTCTCTGCTGTTCGCATTGCAGCATTTCGAGGTGTATGTCGGTGGCAGTCCCTCGCCTGTGATTGTTTATACCGACCACAATCCCTTGGTATTCCTAATGCGGATGCGGAACTCGAACCAAAGGCTGATGAGGTGGTCCCTCCTGGTGCAGGACTTCAATTTGGAAATCCATCATAAAAAGGGCACAGAGAATGTGTTAGCGGATGCCCTATCCCGTGTTTTCCCTTAAACATGACTGTCCAAAACATCTACAAAGGAGATGTCTTTGATTTTGGGAAGGGGGGTGTTACGGCTGTGGCCATAAGAACACTGTGTGGGCTGTTTGTTCTGTGTCTCTTTACTGTGTTTAAGACTCTTTACGGGTCCCTCCCCTAATGAAGAGTAGTGAGCAGCTGATTGGACCATGGAACAGGTGACCACATTCAAAAAGCCGCTCTGACAGCTCCAGGGAGAGAGAGAGAGAGAGAGTGTGGAACGAGCGAGTAGCCTGACAGCCGTCGCAGTCCTGACCCTGGTTTTCCCAGCCTGTGTTTATCTTGTGTATTTGTGGGAGTGTGAATTGTAAAAGCCGCTCCTAGTGCATTAGCTGAGAGCTTAGGCACTCGTGGGCTGAAGCGGAAGGGGTGAGCTGCCTTTTCTTTTGGAATCGTTTTCTCCTGTTTTCTTGGTCAGGGAGCGAGGGATAGCTCTGTCATTTGTTTGTTCTTTTTTCTTTCTTAGGGTTTAGTTAGTCTTTTCTGGTGGGACTTAGTTGGTTTTGTTTATTATTTTGGCCTGGGCTCACCCTGGAGCTATGCTTCTTGTCCTTAAATAAAATCACTTTTTTTACTCACAACTGGTTTGGATGTTTGGCTTGGGAACCAGGGCGGGGATTTGTCTCTCTCTCTCCTCCAACCTTATGTGCGTCCCTACCCGCCTAGACTAGGGGCGTAACATAAATGGGGGCTCGTCTAAGCTTGGTTGGCTCGAAACTTTTTAAATTTTAATAAAAAGAAAACAGAAGTGTTGGTGTTTGGACCCAGTGGTCCCTGTGAGTCCTCCTCTGTTGTTTTAGGATCCCTGGAAGTCTATTTTAAATCTGTTGTTACTGACCTTGGTTTTAAGTTGGACAGTGATTTTAAATTGGACAACCAAATCAGAGCAGTGGTGAAGTCCAGTTTTTATCATTTAAGGCGACTGGCAAGACTAAAATCTTTTCT
The DNA here is from genome assembly GCF_057381915.1 of Diplotaxodon limnothrissa. Taxonomy (NCBI): domain Eukaryota; kingdom Metazoa; phylum Chordata; class Actinopteri; order Cichliformes; family Cichlidae; genus Diplotaxodon; species Diplotaxodon limnothrissa. The sequence continues at coordinate 8,304,210 of NC_140612.1, read as the reverse complement.
TTCGAGGCAGCACCTTGAAACAGTGATCCATGCTTTTATTTCTTCCCGCCTGGACTACTGTAACTCACTTTATGTGGGGGTCAGTCAGTCATTGCTCTCACGTCTGCAGCTGGTTCAAAATGCGGCTGCACGACTCCTAACAGGAACTCGAAAAAGAGAGCATATAACCCCCGTGCTGGCCTCTCTGCACTGGCTGCCTGTGTCTTTTAGAGTTAATTTTAAAATTCTTATGTTTGTTTTTAAATGCCTACACAGTCTTGCCCCGCCTTACCTCTCTGAGCTTCTTCATCCCCACATACCCTGTCGGTCTCTCAGGTCAGCTGACCAGCTGCTCCTGGAGGTACCGAGATCCAGGAGGAAGCTCAGAGGGGACAGGGCCTTCTCTATTGTGGCTCCAAAATTATGGAATAATTTGCCCATGCATGTTAGAGAGGCCCCTTCACTGTCCACTTTTAAATCACGTCTTAAAACCCACTTTTATTCCTTGGCTTTTAACCTCAGTGAGACTTAGTTTCTTTTTTTTAATGCAGTAGTTATTTAATTAATGATTTCACTCTTCTTTTATTTGTTTTTTATTTATATCTCATGTAATTTTATTTTACAGTTCCAATGTACAGCACTTTGTGTCAGCTGTGGTTGTTTTAAAGTGCTTTATAAATAAAGTTGATGATGATTGTTAGGTATTTTAGTACCATGGTAGCATTTACTGGATATTGTTTTATAGTGACATTATACAGGAAAACTCTGTCATTCAATAAGGCCCCTTTGTTTTAGTTATTTTTCTCTTTGACCCAAGAATTGATGTGTGAGAATCACAGGCTGGTACAAGGTTGAAATACCACAGAGATCACTCCCTCAGCTACATTAGTTTCTTAATCTTTTAGACGCCTGTTGAAGGCCAAATGGTTTGTTTCAGATTTCACTAATGAAAGAACTCTTTGTTTTGTGCCTTGAAAATATGTCGCTGAGATAATCACAATTGTAGCTGAACTGATACACTACACAAAGGATGCTCCTTCACCCATGGGCAGGAAGACGCTGCCTTATCTTGGTCTGTACTGGTTTAAACTGATAATCTGCTGTCTCATGAATTTTACCCTCTATATAAACTGTTATACTTGTGAATAAAGTTGAGTCAATTTGGGAAGACAATCTGAAGCAGTCTCTGTTTTCTTGTTCTCCCAAGCTGCTCCCGAGCTCGTACTAACACGCTGAATGGCATGCTTGAATATTACTTGAGAATATATTTGACTGTGTTACAGACTAAGGGACATTCTCTGCTGATAGGTGAAGGTACATTCTCTGCTGATAGACGTCCACGCCTCGAAGGAAGTCGATCCACGGATTAGGCCCTGGAAACCGTTTCCTTCAATGATGATGATAATCATGTGATTCAGGTGTGTTGACCCAAGGTGAGATCTAAAACCTGCAGGACACCGGCCCTCGGGGCCTGGAATTGCCCACCCCTGGTCTAAGTATTCCATTTATTAATTTTATTATTTATTTATATTTTTATATTTCTATGGATGATGCACTGATCGCACACCACTTTTAATTTCGTTGTACCTGTGACAAAGACAGTAAAGACATTCTGATTCTAATTGACCAGCCAACAGTCCACAGCATTATTTACAACCACATATGAAGGGAAATGTATGTCCTTCTATAACTGAAAAGCTACATCCGGGTAGTGTTTTGCATTTTCCTTGGCAAAAAAAAATCTAACAAACCCTTTTTGTTTTGTTTTCTGATTTGTCCCTACAGAGATATGGAACCTGTATTTTTCCTTGTTAATGATTTGAATAGACTGTTAACTCGGGTTTTACTATCAGGTTTTGCTCTGTTGATCCAGTGGATAATTGATTGAGCCATAGGCTCATGGGGTCCTGGGCTGAGCGCCTGGCTGAGGGCTGACAGACTCAGGCTACACGTGATGGTCGGTGCGCGTCACCGAAGCGCTGTCGCTCGCCTGGAGACTGGAGCAGGGCTGACTGACACTGTGTGCAGCAGGCTACTGTAAATAAAGAATAAAAGCCCAACAAACTAACAGGGAACAAATAAGCAAGCTAGGAATTATCGAGTCAGCTGACTCTAGTATTTTTCTCTCTCATTCATTCGCCGAGTTGTCTCTCAGGGTGTTTTTTTTCTCCAGATTTGAACGTGCCAAGTAAAGGGAACGCAAAACATGGCTGGTTTGATGGCAGGTTTCGGTCATTACACCCACGCCGTCGTTCGGGGAATCCCTGTGTCCCTGGCCAAAGAAGCGCTGCGGAGCAGCCAGACGGAGGTGGACCTGGCCAAGGCGGTGAAGGAGCAAGAGGCTTACGTCGAGGTCCTGAGGACGAGGCTCGGGCTGGAGGTGGTCGAGCTCCCCGCGGACGAGTCGCTCCCGGACTGCGTGTTCGTGGAGGACGCGGCCGTGGTGTGCGGTGACACGGCGCTCATCACCAGACCCGGGGCTGAGAGCAGGAGAGGAGAGGTAGGGCAGTGTCAGCATGATTCAGTACGACGAAAATAAAGTTTGATGTGAAAGTGGAAAGGAAGGCGTCCTCCCGCCTCCTTTGTCCGCTGTGCTCACTTGGCATGCAATTAAGCTGCAGGAATAAGCAGCTGGATGCACTGGCATCAAGATATACAAGTGGGTGATGAGGGTCACAGCACGTAGGTGGGTTATAAACATATATTTTTACCAGTTAATAACATCAACGAAAACGTAAGCATGAGTCAGTTTCTAATTAACTTAAATAAAATCGGATGTGTAGTATTTAATTCATCCTTAAACAAGCTTGGATTCAGATTTTGAATTTTACAGCCTGGAAAAGAGCTGCACTATTCAAAGCTATACGTGAAACCAGCTGTATGTATACTAGGCAACACATATTAACCCAGTGCACTGTGCACCAGCCTTTAAACAGGAATTATGCTCATTACTTATATGAGGCAACGCCCATATTAAAGACAATGCTGCTTTTGTTTTTAACATAGCACACTACAAAAACTATATAAAAAAGTGACAGTTTAAAAAGAACTGAGATGCTGAATGTTCATGCACTTTTAGTATGTATTGCCAACTTTAACATCATATTGTTTCTGTGGTATGGAGAGCATTAATGTCAGAGCATCCTAGAAGCCAAGTAGCTCAGATTCTGGCTGATTAGGAGTCTGATGAGATGTCAAGAGGAAGAGCAAGGGGGAGGTGAATTTAGGACTCCACAGAAATGAATCAATCAATCCATTTTTTCTGAAACAAGACAACAGTATGAGTGCACTTGGTTGCCTAGTGAGGCTGGCTGAAATGTAGGGTGTGTGTGTTTATGTGTGTGTGAATGACAATGAGGGAAATGGTAGGATGGTTTCTGTGAAAGCCCCTGTCATTTCACATCAGAGTTACTTTGCTTGGCTCACTGGTGCTAATGGTCCCCGGCCTCACTGGCGGCGGGGATATTGATTGAAAAGCTCGGCGCTGCTACCTTCAACCACCACATTTCATTTATGTTGAGCGCACTGCCCATTATATTTGCGTGAACATGTTCCAAAGCCATCAGCGCACTTTCACTGTGATACTTTATAACCTTTAAATGTGATTTTTTTTTCTTCTTCTAGATTTCATACACAAAATTGCAGCGGTTTGGTGTCCAGCCTGTGTTCAGCTCATGAGAAAGTTTCATTAATTAAAAAAAAAAAGCAAAAAATTTTGGAAACTTCTGAGATATAAGAACATAAATGTTTGCAAAACAGCCACAGATGGATTCTAATGAGTAAATGACTCCTGTCTTGGGTGGAATTATAAATGACTTGGCTGAACTGGATACTTATATTCGTAATGAGATATAATTTTCAGCGCAAATGACACATCATTATGATTGTGCGAGTTAAAGCCCCGTGGGCCGTAGGATACGCTGTGAAAAATCAACAAATGGCTTTCCACACTAAAGGGAGCAGAAAAGCTTTTGTTCCACAGTTAATGTTATGTGGCAGCTTGGCAGTGAGTGATAAAGGAATGTTTCTGCTTGTTCATGTGTGCGTGCAGAGATGAGAAGCTTTTCTGTGTAATGTCATTTTGGGACTTTATATATACATGGAGCTGAACAACCGTTCCCAGTGTAATGCTCTGTTTTTAACACAGCTATAGGGTTTTAAAAAATGGACAAAATGCTCTGCTCCTTGTATCTCCTGCACACGTATCACCAAAACATGTGTCATCAGCTTGTTTTCCTGCCTTTCATTCAAACACAGTCCGGTTTTCTTCACACTCTTATCAAAGTCAATGCTTACAGAGCTCGACTACAACATATTCATGTCTCTCCTTACCAATTATTGCTGATAATTTGCTCAGACGAGACAAGGGTTTATTGATTTTTACTTATTGAAGATGTATGAAGGAAGGCTCAGTGCAGGTTTCAGGAAAAGCCTCGTCGCCGCTCGCGATTAAGAAAGTAAGCGAGCCTCTATCATTGATTCTTTTGAAATAACCAATCAATCAATCAAAGCTTTATTCGCCACATGCAGGTTGCCCTGCAGTGAAATGGGACCCCCCCCCCGGGGTACACGTCCTTTGGATTGTCGAGGGAAAGCAAAACTTTGTTCCGAATGTAAAGTGTGTTGATCAAGCGCTTTAGAGAGCTCGTGTGAAATGACACGAGGAAATTAATGTGGGAATTCAAAGGTGTCACTTGCTGTGTTGTTATTATTTTAGTCTTGGTTATTGGTTTCTGGTCCATTAGATCTGCATCAAGTTTCATTTGCTCATGTTATTGCAATCCTCTTGTCACTACATGGCAGATTAACAAGTTGGTTTGTGTTATCTGACTTTTCCTCTCTGTTTTTCAGGATACTTTTTTTTGCATTTGATCAAATGCATTGTAGATTTTAAAATTGTTCAGCTCTGTAATTTCTCAAAGATTGCTAGAATCTTTTCCATTAGGCTTTTGCTTAAAAGCTTTTCTATGAGGAGAAATGTTTGTCTAAATTGATTGCATTATTGGGTACTACAGCCTGGAGCTCTGTATAAACCACTCCAACAAAGAGCCGAAGCTATTTTTCCCCTGAATGCCGAGCATTAGTATGAATGCTTAACTGACAGAATTCACTGAAAGAGGAGCTGTGGATTGTCATATGACCTTTAATTTCTTGCTTATTTATGCGTCATAATGAAAATGGCTCTGTTTTTTTGGCTTTAGTTACTCCGTGAGGAGCTGGGATGCCAAACCGTTTGCGTATAATGTCGAACATTTTCGAAAAACAGAGATGGAAAATATTTACTCAAGGTCCCCAAGAACATTCGTCTGAAAAACAGTTTTCAGCTTTGAATGCATTTTGTTCCCAGAAAAGTAGTAATTATAAGATTTTGCTTTGACAGCTTGCGAGCTTCCCTTTTCAGATTGCAAACAGCCACCTTGTGCTGTGTTATTACGGCAAATTGGTTAGCTTTTCGAGGCCAGTGACAAACATGAGCAGAGCTTTGTATTAAGGATGACTTTCTCTTTGTGACAGATGTTTTTATCAGGTTTTTTTTGGTAATTTTTTGTCTGTTTCTGCTATTCATTGAGTCTTTTTTTTAACCATCATTCTTGTCGCTTCACCAGAGCTGTTGCATGTAAAGTCCTATGCCACCATGGCCCACTTGGCTCATGACTGGTGTTGACCGCTTGCGAGCTGAGGACTCACACAAAGTACTGACAGCACAGCAACAACAGGAAGTCTCACTGAGCTGTGCTCTGCATGCAAAGAATGAATAACAATAAATAAGGAAAAGGAAAATACCCCCGTGACCCACTGACCACATTTCAACCTATAATTTAATGACAAGTGAATCCAGCAGAAATGAGCGTGCTGCAGATGTGCTGTGGATGAGCCTGCATGATTGTGTTGTTGCTCCTCTCTTCAGAAGCTCTGACGCAGGTTTTGAACTGCTGGCGTCCTCGTGCCAATCAAAACTCGCATGTTTTCGCTTGCGTAAATACTTTATTGATCCTGCTTTCAGCAGCAGCTCAGGTTCATCTTTACATGGAGGACAGTTTTGCAAAGGATTTTTAAAGGGATTTTAAAGTACAAGCTTATTCAACTGAACTGAAGTTAACTTTTGGATAAAAAGGTCACAAGTTAGAAATATGTCTAGTTTGTCCCCCAAGTACAAGGTGTGATCAGTTCCATATTTGGGCTGGCTCACATTTTTTTTTTTTTTTTTTTTTTTTTTTAAACACAGACAACAAACAACAGATAACTCATTTACAGCATAACAAAGTGTAAATAATCATGTGGGTTTAAAATTTTTTTATTTTTATTTGGTTGATTGATGGCTGCTGGAGCAAAGCGTGGCTTTTCCTGCATTTTGGGACTAAAGGCCGGCATCCAGAAAGCAGAAACTGACTGCGTAAAGGGTGTGAGTCAAACCAGCCAGCCACTCAATGTGATAGAGTGAGTTTGTGTTTCCTAGAGATAAGTAACAGTGATAACAAAATTAGGTCAAAGAGAAGTCAAAAGGGCAATAAAATCAGGTCGATGTGGAAATAAGAAAAGTTCTTTAACAGTTCAAAAAAAGAAATACCTGATACAAAATGTTCCTCTTTGGGGGTTCTGTCTTGTGTATGCACATATGTGATTTCATTGAGGGTACCAAAGAAAGCGTATATGTGTACCAACTTTTGTGCTGTGACCCAGACCGAACAGCAGCTGAAGAGTCAGTAGCTAGAAGCTGGAAGGAGAGGGACATGACGGCCTTAAACTTCCCATTCATGTTACAGACGTGCCCCCAACTGTCGATGAGGAGTTCTGCTGTAACATCCTGAGTTGTCCAAGTGAGACGTTCCCACTGGAATTGAGTAGCACACAGTGGACTGCTCTTTTAACTCTCTGGGGAGATCCAGGACGCATCACGGACACAAAAGTACAAATGAGACCTGAGGCTAAAAAAAAAAAAAGAGGAAAAAAGGCTCCCCAGATCAATATAATATAAAAATGTTTCTATGATTTTTATGCTCGTTCTCATTATTGCCAGTTTTTTCTTTTACATTTATCCCAAACATGTTGGTCAGGGTATAAAAAATGTCTTCATTTGACCCTTGCTGTAAGAAAACCACACTACCAAACAGAATCTTATCATTTAGTCTCCACTCTCACTGTGGCCACAGCCTCGCATTGGCCTCTGAAACAGGCAGCTGTTGGACATGGCACAACAAAATTAGTTTTCCTCCAGAGAATAACTGGGTTCATTCTCTGTGACAGAGTGCAGAGCAGAGTAATCACAGTCAACCTGCTGCTCTTCACATTCAGTCCAGCCCGTTAGTGCACATTAGAAAAAATGGTTCCTTTGCCCTTGGTGATCTGCTGTCTGGCCACAAAGATGCCAAAGTTGAACATGTGACATGGATTGTGTGTAAAAATGTTGTTTCGAGTCAAGATATGTTTTTTCTTTTTTCTTTTTTTTTAGATTTAAATATTGCTTTTTGTCTGTTTTCAAGCTGGAGATGAAAGTGCAATTTCACGGCAGAACAGTTCTAAAATTACACTGTAACCTCTAATCTGCTCGAACCATAACCTCCGTTTCATCACTTCGCCTGCTGCCGAGCGAGCAGGTTGTTCAGACTTTCATAATTACGGCACAAGCACGGAAATGTGGCATTTCTGCCTGTGAGAACCCAAAGGTAGATAAAATTTGGGTTGTAACTTTTGCTCGAGAATTAGCCAGCCGTAACAGTGTTGCTTCAGCAGACTCGTGGTTTTCAAGCGTCTCACTCTGGGATTGCTTCCTCTCGTAGGGTGGATGGAGATGCTCTTCAATCCTTGGGAGTGACGCCTTGGTGGATAGAAGGTGTTTTCACAGTAGTGATTTCTGCTGAACTTTTGAACTGCGCCGTATAATTGTCGCCCCAGTAACTACAGACAGCTGACTTTTTTTTTTTTTTTTCGTATTCTTACCTGGAGCATCAGGTTGTGCTGGCAGCCTCTGAGTCTGACAGCAAAGTCGAGTTTAATTGCCTAGAAAGAAAATCCCTTCTCTGATCCTCGACCCTCACTTTTTATGTTTTTGCTCAGGCAAAAAAAAAAAGACCTTAACTTGCAGCAGCTAAGCAGGCAGGCGTGCGGGATTTAGTTTTATCAAGTAGAATTCAAAGCTTCAGTGAGGTAATTACTGAACTCCTCCTCTGACACTGATGTTTTAAGTGTGGCCCCTAAATATTTAGAGTGTGCTACTTGAGACCTACTGTATCTTGTAATAGCACACGGCTTAAAGGGCGACTGCAAGTTGCCTGGAAAATAGCAATCATTTAAAAAGTGCTAAAAATCTGTCATAACTGAGTGTACAAGACTTGGATGTCTCCAGGTGTGGAGACAGGATGGAAAATCCTGCTCCACAGACACAATATTTAGGTCATGTTTTTATAGACGTAATATTTAGGTTCAGTCCACGTAGTTTATGCTTCCACGTGGGCCCCCTTTTCCGGTCATGCTTCGTGTAGCTACCCCCACAAGCGAACACCAGACAGCACATGAGCCTTGTTTTGACTAGACGGCCTTTTGCAGATGCCGATTCCTCGCTGCCCTCCCCTGCTCTTATACGACTTCCCTAACAGAACCGAACTGGCTTCCTTTGCGGAGACTTAACATCCGAGTGCGAACGTCGGAGAAGGGCGAGACATCTGAAATCCGCCAGCAGCGTGTGGGACGGGGTCTACGTGCATTCCCCAACTGTCTGTAACATTCCTACCGCATTTAACTTGCCCTTCCTCCCGCTGTTTGCCTGTCTGATTTCCTCGTCTGGATCTTTCATTCGTAACATCTTGGTGCCGCTGCTTTCTCCCATCCTCATTCATTCTTGAGACCGTCAAAGCATTAGCTGTACAGTCTCGCTCACATAATTGCCTACATTTATATTAATGGACTAACTGTTGTGTTAAATCACCCACTTAGTAATGTAGCTTGTTCGCCACTCAAAAACTATAAGTCTCCTTTTGACTGACTTGTATAGGATGTGTAGAAAGTGCTATAAATGTTTCCCTCGCTGACTTGAAATGAAAATACACACATTTTACTAGATAAAATAAGTTAATTTGTAAAGGTGTAGTAAATCAAATCAAACCACACCGAACGTTAAGTGATCCACCTCTTTAGTTTTCTGCATGGGTCAGCCAGCACGTGCCGGGGCTTTGCCTCTCATGTGGGTTGTGCAAAGATGGAAGTGGGTGAACAGCCTAGACAACCCTCCCCAATAATCTTGGACCACGCCCACTTTTAGCCCCAGGTTCACCCACCGCAACCCCTCCAACTCAGCATCAGCGCGGCAGCCTGGGAGACAGATGTGGGAGACTCGTGAACAGGAACTCCTCTCAGCCTCGCGGGATGACCCGGTCACACTCGGCTGTCACCGTGGGTGTGCGAATGTCTGGTTTGGTATGTGAGACCAAGCAGTGGAAGACATAGGAAGTAGGCCAGGCATAGACAGCCTTGCTGAGGTCAGAAAGGGTGCAGAATAAGTAAAGAAAAAAAGTTGTCCTTTTTTTCACTTGAAGTTTTGGTAATGTGAGAAAGGCCCATTTAGTTTAGAAAAATGATGTGCTGTGTAGTTTTCTCCTTACTTTTGAACGTTTTTCTACTTTTGTCTACTTTCTGATCTCGGATCCATCAGACTACAAATTCAGAGTAAAGTAATACTAAGTGGAGATTGATACATATTTTCACTTTTCAGTGGGCAAAGAATTTTTCATTCTAATTTAATAATTTAAATTTCCTTTAAAAATGTCCTTGCCCTTGCAGTCTTAGCAATGTTTCTCTTGTGATTTGAAATATTTGCTTTAAGCTTTGAGCTGGTGCATTGCCGTTTTTACCACATCTAAAGGGAAGTTTCACTGACCTTTGATTCCAGGAGTGCCAATGAAAGTAAATATGTAAGCTCACAATCCCTCTTAGCACCTGTACTTCAAGACTTTACCATTTATAAGTGGAGCAATGCTGGCTTTTGGGGATTTGTACTCTGAGGCATGCATTAATATGGAAAAAGTGTTAAAGTGATGTGAATTCACTGACCATGTATTAGTTACACATTGCTAATATTGGGTTAGCTGCCATTTTTGCTTTCTGAACTGTCTTAATTCATCAGTGCATCGATTACAAAGGTGCTGGAAACATTGAGAGATGATGTGACTCTCCTGTTCTATCACATCCCAAAGGTGCTCTGTCCAAGTCAGATATGGAGACTGTGGAGGCCATTTAGATACACAGAACAATTTGGCATGTTCAAGAAATGTCATGCCGAATTCTGACCCTGTTGTCCGAATGTCACTGAAATCGAGACTCATGAGACCAGGCTATGTTTTTCCAGTCATCTATTGTCTCATTTTAGTGAGCCTGTGCAAGTTCTGTGTTCTCAGCTGATAGGGGTGACACCCCGTGTGATGTTCTGCTGCTGCAGCACACCTCCTTTAAGGTTTGACATGCTGTCCATTCAGAGATGCTCTGTGTGCTTTGGTTGTAGTGGGTGGTTATTTGAGGTTCTCTTGTCTTCTTATCAGCTTGAAGCTGTCTGGCTATTTTCCTCTGATCTCTGGCATCAATGAGGCCTTTTTAACTTAGTTGTGTAGGAAAATCCCAGCATGTCAACAGTTTTTTGAAATACTTAGATGAGCCTGTCTGACACAACAACCATTCCACATTCAAAGTTACGTAAATCCCCCTTCTTCCCCATTCTGACACTTAGTTTGAACTTCAGCGGGTCGTCTTGACCATGTCTATTTTTTTTGAAACACAAGCATCTCTAATACTGAAAACTCCAGTAAGCATTTATCTTGGTATCCCGTAATAAACTAAAAGCTGCTGATGACAAAATGTTTGCCTCTGCCACATTTTACTACAGTTAGTAAATCAAGCTGAAGTCAGAAGGCTAACTGAAATATATTAATGCTCATTTTATTATCTTTCTCTCTGCTTTCTCTCTCAATGTTTGACTTTTCACTCTCACACGTATCTTTTATTCTCAATCTTAAAAACAAAATACTCTGAGAGACACAAAGGGAATATCTCAAGCCTTCCAGGCTACAGCCTCTTGTCTGTCAGGCTATTTGACAGTTGTGTTTAAATGCCGAGTTTCCTCCGCTGTCACTAAACAACAACTTCATGCACTGGAGCTGACATTCAAAATGCAAAAGGTTAAAGGTCATCTTCACTGAAACACCACGATATTCTGCATGAACATTTTTCTGGTCATTAACCTGTAAAACTAATAAAAAAAACATATGATGCTAAACTTTGTTGTTCTGCTATTAAAATCCTTCAAAGTCTTTTGCTTGGTGACTATGAGATGCTAGTTATAGTTTTGATATATTTATTTGAATAATTTTAGGACAGCCGGAGATTTACTGACCCTAGTTTGCTTCCTTTCTTTTTTATGTGAAGACAAAAGTGATAAATTGAGGGTGAATAGCCAGCAATAGTGGTGAAACAATTGTTTACTGCTCTCTATGTTAGCATGCTAATAAGCATTAACACAGAGTGCTGCCCATCAGGCTGAATGGAGTCCACAGACTGCGTTTAACCAGATGAGAATGTTACAGACTGTCGGCCTGGAGCGGAAAAACTTTGGAAAGCTCCCCCTTTCCCGCCTACCTCTTTGGACACTATTATTTAAGTTTCTAAATTCAGATTTTCTCCTTCTTTGTTGCCTTAAAGGTGCAGGCTTCTCTCTTATATCTTCATATCGACTCTTTCCACTTTACCTCCAGGTAAACCTCTTTCCTTATGTAGAAAAATGGGGGTGTGGCTGTATGCACATAGTACGCAGATTGAGCCTATTGATTTAGAATAACTAACATGTGCATGTTGGTAAGAAGATAATCTGCTGGTGCCCACATGCCTTAAACCTGATATGGCATGCAAACAGACTTTTGGGGCGTTTTTGACACACTTATTAATAAATGAGGGTCAATATGAGGATTGTGTTTCTATACTGATTTTTGTCACCACCACAAGTGTTCAGACAAATCTGTTCCATGTGTTTGAAGAAAAATTGGTGGATATTCACTGCTATAAAGATTTACTCCTTCAGGACCATGAAAGTTTGCAGTTTCGAGGCAATCCAACCCAAAGTGGTGGATAAGTCAACAGAGCGACGGAATAAAATTGTCCACAAAGCTAAGCAGCTAGCATGCTTAGAACGTATGGCTTATACCTTCTCTGGTAAAGAACTTTCTGCTGTTGTCTCTTTATAATAACTGATCATTTGCTGAAGCTTTAACTGCTTTTATTTTTTCTGGATTTTAACATTCAGACAGATGACTCTGTGTTGATGAAAAGCGCGTTCAAAGTACCCCAAAAAGCTAAAAATGTGTCTCCACAGTGGGTTTACAGGTGTGACTCTGTCAAAATACTGCTCATATCCTGCATGTAATTATCACCAGGCGCTGACGTGATGCTGTTTTTTCCTCAGTTGGCAGTTTAAACCGACAAAACATTAAAGGAAGTCTGTATCAGGCTACTAACTTAAATAGACTTTTTTTTTTTCCAATGAGCTCATACGAGCTGAAATAATGTAATTCTGCACACAATCAGTAAGTGTTGTAAAAGCAAGGTTCATTATAGTGTTGATAGAACATGGTCGAAACTGTTTTGCTTTTGGCGCTTGGTTTCTGTTCGAAACAGTGCCTCGCTCCTGGCAACCTGGAGCCACATCAATAGTGAAGTAAGTGATGAAACATTGAACTCAACCAATTAAAAACAAAAGTAAATGAGGCACAAGTTGAAGCTTAACTTCAAGGATTTTGTAACTACTTTAATTTTTCCAAGTGCTACTGTAACTTTAGGCCTTCTGTGTCAATTCCACTGGAAGTACACACGGCACAAATTATTAACCCTTTTATTTCACGTGCTTGTGGTCACATCAGAAGATTAAGCGTAACCAAGCCCTTGATGGCAGCTTAAACTAGGTAAGCCTTTCACACTGTTGTTAGCAATTAACAATATAACTACTCTTTGTGCGGACCAAAAACAAAAAGGTGGCACTCACACAGAGCTGCATATGCTGCTTATGAATGTGTGTGTTCAATTCCACCCATAGAAAAGCACCTCCGTCTGCAGACACGTGTATTTAAGGCCATATTCCCCATCTTATCTTTTGTCTCTGATGTGAACAGCAGTCGTGTCGTGTAGATTTTGTGCTTCATTGCTGGATTGAGTCCTGGGTTTAGTTCTGTTTTCTACTTCGTTTTAGTTGAATATGCAAAGCCTCCAGAGCACTGCCCAGGCAAAAAAACAATGTTTTTACATCTGCTCAGCTCTCAGATCACAGAGCCAATATTGTTTCAAAATTATCTTTCTGACGGGAACATGAAGCCATTTGTTTCTGCAGCACGTTCCAGTTTCCCCTTCATTCCTGTCATCATATCTCTCCTGTTGTCTCTTGTCTGCAAAATGTCCTTTTTCTTTTTTTCTTTTTTTTCTTTTTTCCACAACAAACATGTATTACTGCTGGAGATTTGTATGGAAGATCCACGACTGAACAGGAATGCATCTTTGCACTTGTTGAAATGTTCACTAATCATAAACTGATGATAATCATCACTCTGTCAATGATGAATGCTTCACGCACTGCAAAAACTCAAAATCTTACCAAGTATATTTGTCTTATTTCTAGTCAAAATTATCTCATTACACTTAAAATAAGACACAATCAGCTACAGGGCAACATTTCAGTAAGCTAAAGGAACTTGTTTCAAGACAGTGAATCTTGAAACTAGAGAAAAACTAGAGATTTTTCACTTGTTCCACTGGCAGATTTTTTCACTTAATACAAGATATTTTAGCTTAAAATAAGTGAAAAAATCTGCCAGTGGAACAAGTGAAAAATCTCTAGTTTTTCTCTAGTTTCAATCCATCACAGCCTGGAACAAATACTTCTGTCTCTGTATGAACTTCTCCTGCTCTCTGCCTCTTTGGAAAGGCCCACCCATTGGTCTTTGATGAAAGTGATATATCTCAGGCGCCCTTTTTCCTCCAGAGCCGCCCTCTCTGAGTTAGCACTTTTTTGGTCTCCATTATTTAGTCTGACTAATGCGGTTTGCAGAGTACTTTTTAATTGTGCCGCCGTACAAGGCACACTAGAAATTGAATTTAACAGCGAGTGAATCTTGGCCGATGTAATGAGATAATCTCAGCATTTGAACAATATGTGGCCATGTTGCTGTGCCTTATTGTCATGTTTCTGAGTAGAATGATACCATCACCACTCCTATTCCCAAAAGAGGAATTGCATGACACTCCTCAATTGTGTGAGCAATTTAAAGTAAGTGGATGCCAAGCTAATGATGCAGTTAATTAGAGGATTCAAGAAGATGACATTCATTATGCACTGGATGCTTTCTGAGCAGAAATGCTGTCAGCCAATGAGTTCACGTGATTCCATTCCAACCATGAGACAATATCAAAATTCTGCTTAGAGCCACAGAGGTTTAGGGTGTCAGAATTAATTGGTAATAATTTATGTATTTCACAAACGATTTGCTTAAAGTAGATCTGCATTACCATTGGACTTCAGTTAGCTGAATCTGCTTTGGCCTTTCACTATGAGTGTTTGATCCTTTTTTGGTTGACATTACTGTACCGTCCAAAAAGTCTTGCGTTACACCTTATTCCTTTGTATTTTGCTTCCAAGCTGCTATATCGGTGTAATTTTTGAAGTGGTCTTAAAAATATGGGGGTTTTTTTCTTTGGACTTTGGCTGTTTTTTCCCCCCTTATTTTCAGTCCAGTCTTGTATCTGAACAGTTTCAAGGGATCCTTTTAAATTGTTAAGTCACTGACCTATGAATCATTTAAACATAAACACCAATTTCATGGGATCGTGTCAAAGGTAAGACAGTATTACAGGCATAAAATAACATTATAGCACCAGCATTGTGATTCCCAAAGAGCTATTAGCTGTAAGGTAAAGTAAAGTAGGCATGGTGTGTAATTTGTCCTTAAAAAATCTGAAGAATCTGGACAAGTGGAGAACAAAAGAAGACGTGCCAGACATAAAGAAAAAACCTTGTGCATCTTCAGCAGATGAACAGCATCTGAAAGTCATGTTCTTAATAAATGGATAAAAATCCAGCAAAGAGATGCATCTGGCCCTTCATTCAGTAAATCTATTATTCAAGAAAGCCATTTTTAATGAAAAGAAACAGGGTAAAGCCAGAGGAATGCCAAATTACACAAGAACGTAACTGGAAATCAACAGGTCTTGTGGAGTATTGAATCCAAATTGGGAAATTTTGGTTTAAATCATCACCAATATGTGTGGAGGAGGTCAGGAGAGAAATACATCAGCAAAGGTCTTTAGCCATCTGATTAACAACTTAATTTTTCAAGATGAAAATAATCTCAAGCTCAATGCCAATGCTGCAACATTATACGCCTTTCCCGTTTCTCTAGCAAAATATATAGAAATGAAGTGTGGTTCAAGGATTCTGCACAGTACTGCATAATATCAGGATGTCACATAGATATGCTGGAAAAATAAGACTGGTAGCACGCATCTTTTTCTTTTTGAATTGAGCTCTTCGCAATAACTGTGGCTAGGTGCTGCTAGTCCCGTTTCTTACATACTCAGGCCAGAAAGCTAGCACAGCAAAGAATCTAAATTACAGAAATGTTTCTTAAAGGAAAGGCCTCAGCTGATAATTAGAGTATAGGTTCACCTCCAATTTCAGCTTCTTTCTTTAGTTAATCATATGCACAGTGCATTCCAGGTCATGTACTAGCTGTATAAAGGCTAGAGTGACTGAAGCAGACAGTAAATGCTGTTTCCTGCTTGGTGGTCTGCATGAATTCTTATTATTTGTCTTTATTCAAGTAAACATGATTATACCGTGTGCATTTATTCTCAGACAGAGGAGGTGATACGCTGGTGTCTGCCGAACACGGGTGAGTCAGGAGAGGGTAGGAGGGTAGAGGACATGATGGGTGAGATCGGCTGTTAACTCTCACACTGCGTGTTTGAGTTTTATCTATTCTTTGTGCTGCTATTATACATGCTGCATTTATCTGTGTTTTCTATCCTATAGATACTGATACATTAGTGGATGTTTATATTACATTACATTAAATTGTCAAAAATTCTAATAAAGTCCTCAAATGTGTAAGTCATCCATCCTGTTTCAAACACTTAAGAGTTTAAGTTTACTCTTGCATGTAATTGAGAACAGATATCTCTAATACGGTCATACACACATAGCTCACGTCTGTGGATGTGGGCACTGAAGCGCCATCCAATTCTTATTCAAACCTTTTGTTTACAAGGGGCATCCAATCAGAAAAGTAATGAATTAAAAGTAGAAAAAAGTTTTGTTTTTTTTCTGATAATGGATAAACTGAAGGGTCATATCAGGTCCCAGTGTAAGGTAAACAAGGATGCAAAGTTCCTTTTCAAACCATGTAGTTTTCATTAACAAACCTTTCTACAGAAAAAATGTCTTAAAGAATAGAAATTTCCCACTTTAGAAAATGCCATTCATCCCTAGGTTTGAAAGAAGTACTCTGTAAAGCTCAATTTCTGGAGTACAAGTTTGATCGTAGTCCTGTGGCTCGGGGCTAAAAGCATGTCTGTACTCACCTTCATGTTCACTGGTTTACTAAACAGTCGCAGTCACTGTTTCTGCCAACACCTCTGATGTCATATTGCATTTATGTAATTGAAAATAGGAGTGCACAGACTTGAAGAAGATTTCTCAGCCAAAATAATCATTAACAGTTCTTAACTATGTATTTTCATAGATGCTTGATTTAACGTCTGGTAATGTGTGGTAATGTCTGGCTGCAGTTTCTTTCTCCTTTTTTTGGACATGTTCACATACTGCACCTTTGTGTGTGAGAAATCTGTGTAATCTGTGCAAATTAGGTTAAGCAAGTAGTAGCAAGAGTGCTCCTATAGCGCACCTATGAGTTATATAGATAACCCATATACCACAAGGCTACGCAGAGGCCTACATGTGAACACCCCCTCCCAGTCTAAAAATAAACGAATGAATACTAGTAGCAAATCTGTCTCAGTTTAGTTAGCCTAGAGTTTACACCCAGTTGTAAACTGTCTGTATTTCGATTCATGAGGGTGCCTCTTGACCTTGACAAAGATACTGCGCCTACCTCCTCTAAAAGTGTTCTTGACTTGGCTAAATGGTTTTAGTTCTGTTTTTTAACCATGGAAATAATTCTGTCATCATCCACTTCAGCTGTCTTCTGTGATCTAGCCGACCTTTTGGTGTTGCTGAGCTGGCCGGTGCATTCCAGATTGTTAATTTGGCCACTCCTAAAGTTTTTGCTATGTTTACTTTGTTTGTCTCTTGTGCTAACATCTCTTCAGGCCTTATATTGTCAATTACAGTGAAAAGCTATAAAATACAAACACCTTCAGATATCATATCTGCTTCATTTGTCACAAGGGAACAATTGTCCATTTAGTTTTCAGCCTCTGACGATCGGAGAGCACGTATAAAAGTTAGTGCAAACTTTTGGTAAAGGCTTTGAATTAAAGCTGAAATCCTGCACTGTAATCGCTTAATGAATGTTTAAAATCCACCCTGATAGTGTAGAAAGACAGAAATACTTCAATTGCGTCTTTTTCCAAACGATTATGGACCTAACTGTCTGTATATGCTTGTATTCACATGTGTGGCTGTAGCTCATGTGGCAGAGCAGGTCAGCCACTAACCAGAGGTTGGTGGTTCGATCCCAGGCTGCTCCAGTCTGCATGCCAAATATCCTTGGGCAAGATACTAACCCCATGTTGCTCTCTGATGCGTTCATCGGAGTGTGAATGTGTATGAATGGTAGATACTTAGCACTTAATACTCAGAAAAAAGTGCTTGTGTGAATGGGTGTAAATGTATTAGTTGTATAAAGCTTTGAGTGCTCAGAAAGAGTAGAAAAGCGCTATATAAGAACCAGTCCATTTACCACATGTGTATGATGGTGAGAATTTGTATGTGCGTGGTTGGTGTGGCGAGTGACGAGATGTGTGTTGCCTCTTCTGTCTGCCCTCAGCTGTCACAGTGTGGTGTGATGTCCGCTTTCAGTCAGTTCTCACGCCAAGGATCATACTGAAAACACACTCTTCTTCTATGTTACCCTTCACACACACAGCACTCGCAGCGGCAGCCAAACTGTGTCACTGCTGAAATGATTTGTCGAATAATCCAGACAGTTAGCAAATAATTGACTCATTAAATTATTTTTCTGCCAAACATTTTCTAATTGTCGGCTTCTCAAATCGGGGGAATCTTTCTTGTAGAATTGAAAATCTTGGAATACGATGGATTCTTGTTTATTTTTTATTTCATATTTAAAAAATGAAGGACATTTTTATTTCTTGCTACAATTATTAAACCTTACACTGTCAGATAAAGTGCTCTTTACATTTAGACCCCTTTCTGTTGTCAGGCTGGGCGGATGTTAATGACACAGCCTTGATTGCGTAGTCACACTGATTGTATCGCCTACTACAACAGCCACAGTTATGTGCAAGACAATACAACATGAAGTATTGTATGTTGTGAGTTTAACTGGTGTTCCTCCTAAAGTCTCTTATGTTAATTCTAGAAAGTAAACTCTTATCAGTCTGGTCTCAAGCACTGAAGTATGTGAGGTATTGTGTCACTGCATAAAACACCCAATTAACATCAAGAATAGTTTAAGTAGGGGTTGGAGCCAGCATCAATATATTTCACACGAGTCCTTAAGCAAGATCTAAAAATGTTTAAAAAAAAATGTTTAAAAGCAGTCAGTAAACAACTTCATCTCATAACTTTATGCTGGGGTCCGCCAAAGAGAAAACATATTATTAGATGCTGAAAAGATGAACGTGACTGGAAGGAGATTTTATGTGCACAGTAAAGTTTAGCAGTAACCCCCTGGTATATTGAATATTAGCTTGTTGTGAATGGGTCTGCACCTCATTGTTCTTTACGTAAAATCCGCATTAGCTGTCTCTCTGCTCACATAGGTCTGCCCACCTACTGTTATTTCTCAATAATCCCTGCAGATAGAAAAGAAAAGAAAAGAAAAGCACTACACGCTACATAGCTGGTTAGCTTCCTATGGGGCAGTGTGTGTGTGTGTGTGTACGCATGCTTGTGTGTGCAAGAGAAGGTGTTCAAGTTCAGAGCCGTGAAAATTGTTACATTTGGGCCACGGCATGGCCAGTGTTAGTTACATAAGACCCCCCTTTCCATTGTGCAACTGTGTTTATTTGGTTTTCCAGCAAATGCTTTGGTAAAGAGGTGAATCTCGTAGAGAGGCTCAGGAGGATACACAGGCCTCTGAGGTGGAGCAGATGAAGTATTTTGTTGGCACTGCACTTGGAAAAAAGACATCAACAGTGTTGGGAAATGCTCTGGGGACTGCATGGGGAGGTGCTGCATTTTCTTTCTTTTACATTCATGTAGAGAATGCTATGCTAGTGCTCCTATTGTGTATAATGTTTTCACTTTCCCTGTGGAAAGAATTTTCGAATTTCACTCCTGTGTCAATCTGTGGCCAAATACCTCACCTTTATCTGATCCTATATTGCCTCTGTTGGGTTCTTTTGAAGCTGCTGTATGTTTATACAGACTCCCTGTGCAGCCTGTGAATACCTACACCCTTGCACAATACTTGGATTATATGATGATAGACACAGTAAAAATGACAGCAGGCTGTGGTTCACCGCAGCTGATGCTCCTTAATTCATGCGTGCATTTTGGTGCGCATATAATTTGTATCTTAATGTTGTTACCAAGTATTAAATACAGCTGCCCTCAGCAAGCAGCAGGCATGTTTTGCCTTTTGAAATCACCTAGCAACAAAATGCAGCTACAGGAAGTAAAAGTTGATTGACTCCAGGGTTTCAAAAACATCCTTTTTTTGTTGTTTTTAAATCTCTGCTGTGGCCCGCGTCCACCCTTGGCAGCTCGGAGAGGTCGGTGTTTAGCGCGAAGGGGAAATTGGCTCTGACAGAATGACAAGGTTCTCCGCTTCTTAGTGCTTACCATAAACTCATCTAATTGCTCTGAGGCTCCAAACCCACAATAAGAAGTCATCTGCTGGGGCCCACAGCAGTGGGAGGCTCCAGGAGACTTCCGGAAAACTGGGAAGAAAAAGCCTCACACATGTCACACACACACACACACACACACACACACACACACACACTCACTGAGCTTGTAAGTTTATCATTGACAAACAGAAACTTTTCCTCATGCAGCTCCTTGTACAGACCCACGTTTGCTATTGGCTAATTCTCTTCTCCTTTGCAGACTTTTGATGGGATAGACTTAAACATATGTATTTGCTTGTGTGTTTATGTGTGTGTGCCATCTTATCTGTGTCATTAGACCAGACACTGTGGGGGAGAAGTCACACCAGTCTCTGCCTTACTGGAAACAGTCCTGGCAGGTGATCACAGATCAGGGGCTGCAGGGTCAGGAGGCAGACTGGGGAACTGGAATCCTGTTGGCCAGCAGAGGATGTTCATAGCAGCTGGTTATTCGACTGGATCAGCACATTAACCCTCCAGGAAGCATGATTGCCAGTATCAGCTTTAAAGGTCAGCAGCAATAATTGAGTGCCTGTGTGCTAGTGCGGCAGGGTGTCTTTTCTAAATTTGTAGTGATTTCCACAAGATAAAACCAAAAGATAACCACCAGTTCATAACCCAAAGGTGTCAAAGTCTTATGTTCACATTCTCAAGAAGCAAAAATGAAAACTTTTACAAGATTGTACAAAAACTGTTTTGCATTTGGTTTCTTGACTACTGTAAATTTTTATATTACACGATATTACATGAAGGTCTTGATACCTTTAACCAGCTGTTAACTGGTAACTGGTCATGGCCACTTTAAATAGATAATTCAAGTCTCTGAATTGGACCCTCTTTCTGTGCTGTTGGTCACTTTTATTGAAATAAGTTGACAAATAATTTAGTTTTCTGTGCTGCAGCAACAGATTGCCCAAACCTAATTCATTCCAATCCAGTCCAACTATTCTTAAAGCACTTTAAAAACACATATTAGACAAAAATAAATATGTCACGGCTGCGGCAGAGGTCGTGTGGTATGTGGGAGAAAAGGACCCAAAATGCAGGTACTGGCTTGATGCAAGTGAGGGTTTTATTTACAATAGGTGAAGCACAAACAAAAGCGAGGGTGGTAAGGACAGCACTAAGAAATGAACCTAAACTGGGAAAAACTAATAAACCTGGAACATGCAACATACAGGGAGAAACACAGAACAAACAGGGAGAAACACTGGATGAGGGCAGAGAGACGCGGAGAAACACCAACTAACGCAGACGAACCGACAACGAGCACAGGAAAACACACACTATAAGTACAGATGGAGGGGAATGAGGAATGGCAAAACAGGAGCGAGGCACAGCTGATCCTAATTGACATGACGAGACAAGAGACACAGACCTTCAAAGTAAAACAGGAAATATACGCAGACAGCGAACAGAGGAAACACATGGGACGGGATGACTCGACACTAAAGAGAGGGAGCACAAAACCAAAATCTAATTAGGAAAACCTTAACAGAATACATAACCAGAACACAAGATAAGAGTCATTAATACAACAGCCCTGAGTCAACAGACACAGGACCATGACAAAATAGCAATAAAACATGGAAGAATACAAATAAAAACATTAAATTTACAATAAATAAAAAGTCTAACAAAAAAGATTAAAAAGTGACTTAAAACTGACTAGAAGCTAACTCTGGTATTAATCTTGAAAGGACTGGAGAAAAGGTGTTTTTAATGGAAGAAAAAGTGCAGCCTGGGGCAACTTATTCCAGGCCACAACAGTAAAAGCTCACCCTCCTTTTTTTTCTAAGCTTTCCCCCCCACATCAGTAGCACTAGTTTCCCATGTTTAAATGGTACTTCTATGTAGTCTATGGAGGCTTTTTTGCCAACCAAAGTCACTTGCTAGCTGATAACGTCACACTCCACTCTGATCCAAATGTGGTCACTCTGTCTCCAGAAACAAACGACGGGAAAAAAGTGACGACATAAGGTCAAACTCAAAGAGGCCAGGAGTCGACATTGAAGTGGTTAATCATGTCTTTCCATTTTACTTGAACAGTCTCTGCTCACATTTGAAAGCACCTGAATCAGAAACACGTAATTTACTTTTGACCATGTCCTTAAAAAATCACTTCAAAACAGTGAATTATTCAAACAGCTCATAAAGTGTTGATTAAATGATTTCCTACGGAGGAACTGAAAAGTCAGTGTTTACAGTCACGTTCCATTATTTTGCTCCAGTGATGTGCTGCTGTCTTTGTTGTTAAAAGGTATATATCACAGGCACGTCACACTCAGTCACTGTCCTAGTTAAAAAGCCTCGCAGGAGGATTTGTGATTGACTTGAAAGGTGGTGATTACTCAAAAAGCCTGAAGGCAAATAAGCTCGAGAAGAACTAATTTAGGTTTGTTGTGATCTTTTATGCATGTGGGTCGCTTTATCAGCGCATTCACAATTCTCAGCGGAGACCTAGCGGGGCTGATTGATAGCCAAGTAGCTCTAGTAATGTTTTGGTGACATCACAATGCCGTGTGTCATTACAGCAGAGCTATTAGGAAGATTCTGCCATCCTTTCCATGGTTCTAATTGGTCCATTTACCTTTAAGCATGCTCTGCTGCAAAGGTTGAGGCACATGGATAGCACCGGGTTGAATACATTTTAAATTACACTGCAGAAATAATCTTCATTCTAAAGCAAAGTCTGGTTGATGATTCCATGATAATTGCATAATATTGGCAGATGCATGACAGTAGTCATGCAAAAATTGAACTTTCATACGTAATAAAAGAGAGAGATTTTCTTTTTATGACTTGCTGCCGGCACCTGCTGCAGTCAGTCCCGAATATCAGACTTTAGCTCTGCTGCAAAATTTATTTATTTAAGATGGAACATTGAGAAATCTGTTCACAAACAGTTGTTGAAAGTCATTTATCAGCCTATGCAGTGAAGTGTGATTTCAAGGGAGAAGAACATGTGATGGAGAGGAGCACACAAGGTCATGTTTTGCGTCTTGTTTGCCAGAGATAATGAGAACAAACCACCGTGAGAGGTTCACTCAGCAGTAGCAGCTGCAAAAATAGAAAAATGACTCAGGAGTACCTCGGTAGTTGTCTTCTAACCACCAGTCAGACAGAGGAGTGCAGCTCAACATACAAATAGAAGGAAACAACGTTATATTCAGACCTATATGTACTGTACAATATAGACTACATGTTCTCAGACATCTGAGGTCTGATTTGCCCTCCTTATTAGGATTTGGAACAGTTTTACCAGCTGTGACACGCAGCTAATGAAGCAGTTCCAGTATTTTAAAACCCATAGTGCTGTCATGTGAATGCTCAGTGTACTAACTCACTCATATCTGAACACACCCACATGATGGAGCTCAGCTGATACTGTATTTTTTTTATGGGGCGTTTTTGTAAAGAGTAACAAAAAGAGCACATACAGTTTGCTTGAATTCAAGTTGAAACATGTGATAGGATAGACCAGGGTAGGTTATCACACTTCCTACTGTTGCATGAATTGCTGATCATGGAACTATCCCCATAGTGCAACCTAGCTCAGAACAATCACCAAGTAGTTGTGTCTAAATACTTTGCAATCAGGAATTCCTCATACTGAACTTGGTATTATTTTAGCAATGCCCATTTGCCAAAATGTGAGCAAATATGAGCTGAAAATGAATGGGCTGCATTAGTGCCTGCAGGTTAGGATTGTGGGAACTGTAGTTTCAAACTTGAAGCTTAATCCCTTCAGTTGTTCTCATGCTGCATTATCATTGTTTGAATTTTACTATAGTCAAGAATGTCCTATCAATGTGGTGCTTATATATTTGTAACACTGACATTCTCATAGCTTATCCCCGTGAAACCAGTGTGACCGTATAGACACAAACCTAAAATAATGCAAAGCTGTGTCTGGAGGATGCAGGTGTGTCATTTTGTTTGAGGGAAGTTGTCACTGTCAGACTTTGAAAGCCAGTGGTGTAGACTACACAGACAGTCCTGACATAAGCAGTCTCAGGGGAAGTACTAAAAATGTGCTGAGCTCAAGACTGCGAGCCTTTGTCTTTACATGGTACTGGAGTCTTCTACACTTGCACAGACAGAATAATACACAAATGCGCTCAAAACCAGACAGACACACACAAACGATCAGATAAGAGACCAATCTCCAAAACAAACGTCCAAAGAACAGCACACACTTTCAAAAGCTTCTTCCAGTCACTGAAAAAACAAACCAGTACACACAGACATCCCTTCCAGACACACACAGGTTGATGTGTCCCAGCATGCACCAGGGAACGCTTTGTTTCCTCTTGGCTGAAATCTGCATGTACTGTCCAGCCATAACAGACTGCACAATTCCTCATCGTTACTGCTCTGGAATAGTATTGTTTGACCTATTAACCAAGAGCATCAGGTCAGCTGCTGCTTCCATCCTTATGTATGTATGTATGTTTGTGTGTTTGTGTGTGTGTGTGCGTGTGTGTGTGTGTGTGTGTTGTTACAATATGAACCTGAATACCAATTTATCTGATCAGTGGCTTCTATATATGTTCCTGTCAGAGATCTGCCCTGAGGCGTCACGGCCCTCTGATAATTTATCTGCCTCATTAACTCTGGCTATGTAATATCATCAGCTGCAGTGTTGGACTGCATTATATAATGTAAATGCTGGTGTAGTTGACAGGCAACCACGGAGCAACTCGGGTGACGACCCGCGAAAGACAGGGTAACTGGATGCAACATAGCGTGATTAAAATAAAAATCTAAAAATCTTTTTTTTGAAGCCTTAAAAAGTGTTTCAACAATTCATGTTTATGTAGCTTGTGGGAACATTAGGGTAAACTAGCAATAAGCTGGACTCTTAAGTGTCTGTTGTTGTTTTCACATGGTTATGTTGAGCTTTTAATGTTCTGATCTGGGAGATGTTTACTGTGGCTTTTCTGCTGGTCTCTGCAACATTTAGACCATTAAAAATATTCTCTGTGTGGCCCACCAGATGCATTTACCTGTATCTGACAGAATTGTGATGCCATCTTTAACTATTACAGTAAAAATACCTTCATACCTGGTTCCTGCCAACTCTCTGAATGCACTTGTGTTTTTGTTAGCTTTTTTTCCACAGCATATAGTAAAGTGAACTTGAACAAAACTCTTAATACATATAGACATATAACAATACAGTCTGAGCCTTGGGAGTGGTTATTGATCACAAAAGCAGTGTCCTGGATACTTCATGAACTTCAGCTACATTTTATGTAGACTGCCTTGAGCCTAATAGACACTGTCTACACATCCAAAAGTAAAAACTGAACAAAGTCTAAATGCTTTCTGTTGCCTGCTACATAATGGTCTTGCCACTTTTCACTATAAAATGTTATTTTTGTTAGAATCCTGATATCGCATCACTGAATTAGCCTGCCTTATTAAACTAGGCGGGTGTACGAAACATCCATTGAACTTTCATTCTTCCTGCTTCAGACCTCTGAGCAGTTGCTGTGCCAGCTTTCCTTTCATCGCAGCATAATTAAAGCCCCCCAATGTGACTTTGCCGCGTCACTCAGTATTCACTTCGCAAATCCACTATGAATAGCAAGGAGAGTAAAATGTATAAACTGAATGGCTTTGGTGTCACTAAAGGCTTTACATTCATGAATGCTAAATGAGAACCAGCGATGTTGTGCGCCTAGCTGTGACATTTTTTTGTGATTGAGGTTGTAGCACTCAGAGTTTGTTTACAAACTCTTATTTTCTGAGCTGTTAATAATTGTGACCCGAACTAATGACAATGATTATGCCTGTTTTATCTAGTGATTAAACTCTTGTCACATAGCATTATGTAATGTATTATTAAATCACCTGGTCTTAATTGAAATAGGAATCTGTTCTCTGTTGTTACTGAATAGCTGGATGTAAATGTGTGAGGGTCTGCCTGTTGGCTAAGATTAAAGGTCATTCCTTGAAATGCTCACCTGAGCTTTGAACTCACTCACATGCTTTGTGTCATATGCACACGCATTCAAGCACATTCTTTGCACGCAGTCATCAACTGTAAACAGTGCTTCTCTTGGCTTGTTTTTAGTAGAGGTCATCAGTAAAGTAACATGACTTTGCCCTCTGAACTCATCATCGGTTGAGATGTTGTCATCACCCCTGCACCCCCCTCTTTTTTTTTTTTTTTTCTCCTAATGGATTCCCCTTTGCTCATGCATTGATTGTTTCTCCAGGCTCCAGGAAGATGACATCAGTCCCATATCTCCTTGAAGGCAATTCCTCCCTACAAAGCGCAGACAAAATATCCCCATCCTCCTCCTAGTTTACTTTTCTGTGTACCTACACATGAGCAGACTTAACCTAATTAATTTTGTCTCATCCATCCATTAGTTATATGGTAGCTCTGGCAGGGAGGCAGACTGAGAAAGCAGGTAGTTGATTTCCCTACATTTCATCTGAAGAGAAAGTAATACAAATATATATGGCCATGTCAAAAATAAAGTTTCCATACGATTCTGTGCAGGCCTGTGGAAAAATAAGTAAACACTTGGTGCTTCCATAGGAACCAAGAGTGTTAGTAGCAGCCAGGTGCTGCCAATGAAATACAATTGATTAACCAATTAAAAGCCATTGTGAGCACCTCTATAAACATGGAAAAATACCCAAGAGCTAGATCTCAGACTTTACAGGCCTCAGTCAGCACATTAAGGGTTCATGACAGTATGATTCGAACAAGTATTTTTTGGTTACGGGAGCTTTTTAAAGGTGCATCTGAACAAACCACAAGACAAGATTAAAGTGGAGACAGTCCCACGTTTCGTGAACACCAAGCACAGCATATCAGCACACCTCATGCCAGCTGTCAAGCACGGTGGTGGAGGCGTGATGATTTGGGCTTTTTTTCAGCCATAGGACCTTACAGTCAACCATGAACTCCTTGTATACCAAAGTACTGCGGAGCCAAGTGTGAGGCCATGTATCCAACAGCTAAAGCTTGGCCTAGATTGGGTCAAGGAGCAGGACAATGATCTGAACCACAACCACAACTGGCTGAAAAAGAAAAGAATCAAGTTGTTGCAATGTCCTGTCAAGCTTCCGACCTCAACTTAGTGGAATTGCTGTGGGACCTTAAGAGAGCTGTGCACGAGTGAATGCCCACAAACCTCAATGAACATTAAAAGTCGTACTACAACCTGATGAATGATGAATGATGAGGTATGCTTAGTTTTTCCCTTTCACATGACTGCTTGAGTAGCTTCTTACCAGAAGTTGAGCAGCTAATTGTATTTAACGTGGTGTATAAAGTTTTTTTTAAACAGTGTGTTCACAAAAAATGGCTTAAATATGCCTGGCAGGTGAAACCTGATGAGATGCTCTTAAGAAAACCTAGTAAAATGTAGGAAAGACCTGATAACATTGTTTCACATTTTCTTTTGTTTGACCTCTTCAGCTGTGAAAATGTGGATTTTTCCAAGCAGAGTCAAGTGCAGATGGTTTTGGTGCTGGCTGATATTCCAGTCTGCACATTGATCAATGCATCAGTCTGGCAATATTGTAAACATCCAACAGAGTTTAGCCAGTTTTTCTAATTCTTGCGTGTTTCAGAGTAGGGGTGGTCTTTGAAGACCCTTTACTAAATAAATGATCATTGTCTTGGTGTGTACGACCCATAATGATGCACATGTTTAGGTGGTTCTTTTGCTGTACTCATTGAAGATGTTTTTAAGGCTGATAAGGTCAAAGTGCAAGTGTGAGCAAAGGAGCAAAAAGGCTTTTGGCATGACTGCATCTCTTTTTTCTTTTTAAGCTTCCCTTCTCTTCATTGCTACACAAGTCGACAGGCGGATGTATCATGTGCATGGTAGGTGAAACCAGCCGATCAGATAACAGGGGAAAGTGGAAATAAAAAACTAATCAGACAGAGATGTATTCCAGTCAAAGCAATAGGGTCAGAAAGCTCTGACTGTTGCAGCTTCTGCCCCTTGCGCTTTATTTCTCGCCGTCTCTTTTCTCACTCTCTGGCGCTAGAGTAGCTCCAATCATAGCACCTGGTTTCCCCATTATCTCTTCCCACTCGGTGCGGACTGAGCGCTGTGCTGTTCTACAGCCCGTTGACTTCAAACATGAGCTACTCCAGGAATGATAATGACAGAAACATGCCTGGAAAAATAGAATGGTCCTCCAAAAATACACTCTACTCTTAGTGTTGTTGGTCTTTTTTTTGTATGTGTGTGTTTAGCTGGCAGGAGTCGGGTATCATCGCACAGAATTATTGATGGATGTTCTCTTCTACCTGTTTACCATCCAACTGATTGAGTACATGATGGTAATTGAATGCTAGCTGGGCAATAATGGGGGATTGTTATGTCCCAAGGAGCACACCTGTCCTGCGCCAGACCTGTGGAGTTACACACACGCCCACACACACCAGAAGCTGAGAGACATTCCCACTGTGCTCCATTTCACATTCCAGTCCTCTGACAGCATGTCTGCTTTTATATGATTATATTCAAGAAAAAAATGACACCTTTGGTTTGAAAAACTTATTTGTTTTGGTTTGACTGCCATTTGGAAAAAACCTGATGATTTTTCAGGTAGTTATTAGCTGTTACTGTTTCATAGCACACTTGGCAGATCAATCTGAGGTTTGCTATTGATCGGTTTTGATATTGATTTTTTATTTTTATTTTTTTAAGATTGTTTTATGTCTTCTGTGACATTCTGTGACATTTCATTAGGTCACTCATAGAAATCATATGCGCACTAAATGGAAAACTGGAGAAAGTCTAGTAATAATAAATTACAATTAAATGCACAATTTCACATTATAGACTCAGGCTCAATTGCTTTTGACTCTTTTAGTGCAGAGTAAAAGTAAGAACTGTATGACATAATGACACAGTGGGCAAAACCGCACAGTTTGTCTACTACAACAACGTGACTGTGATACACAAATCCACTGCAACGTGAAAACCACCTGCCTCATATTATGCTGGTAGCTTTTTTGTCACCAAAACCCATCAGGGCATAGATATAGCACCTCTGTGTGTGTGCTGTGGTGTTTGGCAAGTGGATGTTGGCAATGGATCCTTTGCTTCTTGTGGGTGGCGTTGTTGGATATGGAGTTTGCATTGGGATCTGGGGTTAACATCTTAAACTCTTTGTCATGTTCCTTGAGCCATTCTTGGACAGTTTTTGTGGTGTGGCAGAACACGTTGTACTTTAAGGACACTGCCATTTGGAAGTGCCATTACCATGGTGGAGGGATGGGGTATGTCTGGAACAGTGCTCATGGGTCAGTCAGACTAAAATAAAAATAGGACGACAACCTTCTTGTGAGTCGGAGAAATTGGTGCTTGCCAAGTGATTGCATTGAATTTTTTTTCACATTCGGAAACTGATTGCAAGTAGCTGAGGTGACCAGCTCTCTTGATCATTATTCAGGTCACGTGATGAGAGCCAACCTGTCTACAAATAATTGACGACAATCATCCTAAGACATTTATAAACACAGTCAGTCTGCACTAATGAGCTCATCTTGTGTTCTGGTTGTATTCTTGTGTAAAAGCAAAGGTGCCAAGCACTGTTTGTCCTATTTTACAATTAAATTGCTGTCTTGGAGTAATTATATCAGTATTTTCAGAGAGATTTCTGTTTGAAATCTTTGAGACACTCGCTGAACTCTGAATGTAAGTATTGAATATTAATATCTGTGTATGGTAACAATCTGGCAACCATTTTCACAGTTAATTGCCATATTATCACAAACAGGCTGTATTTAAATGCCAATTGGAGCCCATTCAAATGCAAACTAATAGCAGTCTTATTGGTAAATGGTAAATGGCCTGTATTTGTATAGCGCTTTACTAGTCCCTAAGGACCCCAAAGCGCTTTACATATCCAGTCATTCACCCATTCACACACACATTCACACACTGGTGATGGCAAGCTACATTGTAGCACAGATTTTATTTAGTATAACTAAATCCAAAAAGATTATGTGTAACTTTGCTAAATTATGAGACTTCTGTCTTTGACAGTTACACAGTTTTCAAAGTCAATGTGTAGCGAAATTCATATAAGAAATGAGTATCTGTAACAGATTTGTTTTTAATAGGAAAAAGGTGTTTTTACTTTTTTAAGAGAACCCCATAAGCTAGGGGTGACCAACTCCAGGCCTCAACAGCCTGCAGGTTTTAGATATCACCCTGGGTCAACACACCTGAATCAAATGATGTCCTCGAGGCCTGGATTTGGACACCCCTGCCATAGGCTGTTACCTGATGATTTGTGAGTTTTGACAGACTTTTGGTATCAACAGCTGCTGTTCCAAAAGAGAGAAGCCGGTGATGCTAGCTAGACCCCTCAGTGGGCCACCCACAGAGCCGTGAGTATGCCAGAGCTGCCACTGACTGAATGAAAAGAATAAATGAATACACATGAATCAGTGGTAAAATCCCCTTTTACTGTAGAGGGGAAAAAAAAACATCTTCACAGGTCGTAATGACTATGACTTGCTCCAGTCAGTGTGCACTGGAGAAGTTCACAGCTCATCTACTAAGTGCTGCCATAGAAGCGCTCAAAATGTGCATGCATATAAATTTCAGTTTGACTTTAAAATTTATGTAAATTCGAAGCTCAGAGTTGTGTCAGACATTTAGGAGGAGCGCTGAGTATGCTTTAAAATAAATGAAAGTATTGTCTTTGCCTCACAGATCAAATAGGCTTATGTTAAATCATCTGTGCTTGAACCATATATAAGCCCTTAGATCCCACGCCCATAACCCGATTTCTACAGTTACCTCATGCTTTAAAAGTCATGCCTGAGGCCTGTAGGAATGATTTGTCATGGCAGTGTGGCATCAAGGTCTCTTCAAGAATGTTACAGAGCTCTTGGCCTTCACCTGCTCTGCACAAGCCGGCATTCCTGCGAGATGCATAAAGAGACAGATTGACCATGTAAGGTTCTGGTGCTAGAATGGATCATGACTCAGTGTTGTATCTATGGCCTCCTCGTACACACTCATAGATTAGGAATGAATGGTGGGTACACCTACTGTTTCCTTGATCATTTTCATCGTGCAATCCCTGAAAACAAAGCTATGTGATCTTGGAATACCTCGTCAAAGGTGGCACAAGTTACACTAAATAGTGATCATTCATTTTTAAAGAGTTTTAGTCCATCCTTTTAAGACACATGCACATCCACACAATCTCACCTCAAACTCTTGTTAAATGTTGGTCTCACAAGTTTAACCTTGGACTCTGAGACTTAACTGTACCAGAAACAGTTTAGCATTACGGCCTTGTTAGAGGGACCATCCGGACATTTCTAAGAAAATTTACCTTCATGTTTGCATGATAGAGCTGAAGCTGGACTAAGAGCTGCTTAACTTTCTATCTCAGAGCCAAAGAGGTAAAGCAGACACTGAGGTATGATTATTCTGGTGATTTAATAATGTCACATACTGATTACACTTCATCTTCAACTGTGGCCCACAAGTGGCTCTTCAATAATTAAGAATTAGTTAGGATTAACGCACACTAGACTGGCAATTTATGGAACGGGTAAGGAGTAAAGACTCAAGATGCTGGAACAGCTACAAGCTGCAGTGTACCAAACACAAGGAATGTAAAACGTGATTTTACACCTAATGGCAAAATCTGACTTATATGACTGTCATATAATTCCACATTTCATTGCTCACTTTTCCCTTGTTGTTTACCTAAGTTTATGTGTAATGGAAGAGGAACTGCTTTAATGAAACGGCAACGTTCTTCCTCTTCAATTGTCATTCCCATTCAGACAATGACTAATGGAACATAAGAGAGCACGAGTGCCTTGCATTGATTGTTCTGGCACAGAATGACTTTCTGCATGCAACCCCTTCCATCGTGTCTGACTCATTCTTTTTGTTTCTTTGCCGATGCCTTTAGAAAGAATCTACTTTTGTTATGAGAAATACAATAATAACGCTGAGCATTTACAATGGAACAATTTGGTGTCCATCCAAAGCTTCCAAAGCAAGAGGAAGAGATTAATGTGAAGCCAAATTCCTTGTCACTCTTCCCATACTTTGTCATAGGAATCCACATTTTCCTTTGGCTAAAACACAGTTCGCTCCACCATTTGCGTAATCATCTCAGATTAGGCCCATGACATCATTCAATGATAACAAGACTAGGGCTGATGGCTTCGTTGGGGAAAGCTCCTAAATAGATTGGGGCAAAAATCAAAACAAAGTTTAGAGGATGTGGAAAGGTTTTGCTATGATGTACAAATAGACGTCAGATCTTTTTCCCTTATAGTAACTCTTTGCAGGAGAACATTTGGTCTTCGTTTCCAGTGCTTATACCAGAAGGACTGAGCTGGTCATGCGTGGCCCATTAACTCAGAGCAGAAGTTCATTTAGGGTTCTTTGTGAATAGAGAACAGCCTCCAGGTTGCACAATCTCACCATAGAAACTTTCCATTGAATTCACTGTGTCATCAATTGCTGTTAGCACTCAAATTCAGATTT
This sequence comes from Diplotaxodon limnothrissa, assembly GCF_057381915.1. Classification (NCBI taxonomy): domain Eukaryota; kingdom Metazoa; phylum Chordata; class Actinopteri; order Cichliformes; family Cichlidae; genus Diplotaxodon; species Diplotaxodon limnothrissa. The sequence goes on along the minus strand of NC_140612.1, from coordinate 8,271,661 downwards.
AAAACCTTAAATGTGTATTCAATTTTAAAAAAGCATGTTGTGTCTACCAACAGTTAAATTGTCAGTTTACTTTATGCAATGTGGTTATTCTGTTTCACATTGTAATCTGCTGTATTATGCAACTGTCTAGCGGATTCTTCAAGCCACTCAGCAGGGGTTTCTGGTGTCTTTGGAGACAATGATGGAATAAGTGGAACTGAACCAGCAGGCTCGTGATTAGTCACAGGGATAAGCCACGGTCTGAACTCATCATTTCAGCCATCTGAACTCAGAGCTTAACTGCACAGGAATGATAAATTAAAGATGGAGAGGATAATACAACAGCACAGACAGGTGTTCCAGTCGAAAGGTCCCACTGTCCGGGGACCTCTAGACGGAGTCCACGTGTTTGTTGCATTTTTCCTCAGATTTCCTGTCATTTTCTGCAAATCTGGTATCTATACAGTTAGGACAGAGAATGGGAGTGAGGCTTGTTTTCAGTGCTACCACTGAAATACTTCACAGCCTAAACAATGATTGTTGATACAAGTGTTGGCAGTGATCTCTTACAGTGGTGCAGAAACATAATTTACAGCTGTAGCAACATGTCAGCCAAGAAGTTGAAGTGTGGAGATTCTGGAAATTTATTTGACAAAAAATTTCAGTTTGGAGAAAGCAACATTTTGTTGTTGTGAAAAAGTCTACGAGTTAAATATTATTAATACATATGAACACTTTAAACATTTTCTGTAAAGTGCTTTTTATTGCATGAAGCTCAGGGGAGTGTCAAGAAGGGGAACAGATGGTGTGTGTGTGTGTGCACGTGCCTGCGTGTGTGTCGCCCGTTAATCTGACAATTCCCAACATTACTGGATGAAAGCTATATATAATTATATCCCAATAATATCGTGTATATGATTTCAAAAAGTGTCATTTCACATGAGCACATTTACTTTAACTATTTTCAATAAATTTGAATATGCAACCTGTGAACTTTAAGCTAATTAAAAAAAGAATTAGAACTTGTAACTCCTACTTTTCACATGATAAATCTCCAATAGGAGGCAAGGTTGCATAGCTTGGAAATTGTGGCTTATAAACCAGTTTTCTATACTTATTAAATATTTTGGACTGAATATTGCTAACTATGCTAAAAAAAAAAAATCCCGGAAACGCCCCTGATGAAGCGGCTCTGCTATGCATCAGCTTTGCGTCAGCTGTTGCACCGCTCTCCTCTGTCACTCCAACCATCTGAAATCAAACACTGTGAGTCACGTGTGGTGTCACTGCTGGTGAGAGGGTAGAAAAAGTATGTCAAATGTGTGCTACCGTGCACGGAGGTGCTTTTAGTCCAATGGCCGCATGCCCTGAGCAGAGGCTAAACTTAGCTGGGGACCCTAAATGAACAGTCTTTGTTCAGCACTCACCAAGCTATTTGTCATCATGTCTGGCTGTGACCGGTGACTCCAAAGTGAGATATTACTCTTATGATTGGCATGAAGTCAGCATACTTGCGTATGTAGCTCAGCAGCTGTTGATAGGGCACTTGGACTGTATATTGAGTCATTATAGGAGCTGTGTGAGCTTGCACTGTTTCTCTGAATTGCTGTTTGTCTTTTCTGCACGTGAGTTCAAAGTCAAACTGTCGGCCTTGCCCCATAACGCAGTACTCTGTGCATGCTTTGACCTTGCGTGTTTGTGGTAATGAAGGAACTTTAGGTTTCTCGTTCATACGTTGGGTTTATTAAAGCACTTGGGTGGCTTAATCAGTATTCAGTTTCAGCTCTGCAGCTGTGTCTGAACCACCATAATTAGATCTACATTCTATAGGTTCACTTTAGCTTTGCTCTGCAACAGCAAGGAAGAGTGATGACATCTGAATTTTCTAGTAGTCCCAGTCTTAAAAAGAAAATGCAGATTTTTTCTTTTTGCAATGTTTTTTTTTTTTTTTTTTTTTTTTTGTGAAGTCACCTTGTCTAAAGTTTGTCAGCATTGAATTACTGCTAATCTGTGGCAGTTTGCTCTGTCTTTGTGTAATTGACTATAGATAAGACAACAAGACAAACAGCCAAGGCCAGAATACAAGAAATTGAACTGGCAAGGTTATAACTGAGAAAGTATGTGTCAAGACCTCTACGCTAACAGATGTCTTTATTGGTAGCAGCACTTCATTTAAACTTAATCATGGACAATATATTTTTAGAAAGAGGAGTGTGATATTTAATTACTATTCTGAGCATGTTTGAACCCCTGATTTTAGCCGGGCAGCCTTTTAAAAAAAATCCCCCTGCAAAAAACAGAAGCGATGGTGGCTTGTGACAATGATCAGAGAAGCTTTTTTTCCTGTGATGCTTGGAGTGCGAAACTGTTTTCTCAAGCAGGGATGGAGCAGACAGCTGTGTCTATATTAACTGTAATGGTGCAGAATCTTCAAGAGTTGCAGACGAAAAGAGGCTTTGGGTTTGACGCTGCTAGAATTACAACAATGTTCCACTTCAGACCTACCACCAGGCGGTCCTGTTTGTGTGTGTTGCTGGCATAGACCGGAGCAGTGGAACAGTGTTAGACCATGTGGTAACCGTGGAATTGTTTTTGTTCATCTTCTTAATGCTTTCCCAAACCGCCCCTGAAGCAGCCAGCAGCGCCATCTCAAGATGATAAGAGACTCACCTGCTGTGCGAAATGCTCTCACCTGAACTTAAACCGAGCTCTCGGAGCACACTTTCACCCAGACATACACTATAGACACAACCTAGCACTAAACATTCAATCCCTTATAAGGTAAAATCACAGGTTGGGTTTTTGTGAATCTGTTTTGCAGCATCCCAGGCTAACGTCGGTATTTGTGGCTGGGAAATGCATCAATTATGCTGAAAGGACATCCTGCAGCATTTGTTTTCTCTGCTTCCCTGTATGGAGTGTGAGATTATTTTATTATCTTGTGCTACGTTATACCCCTAATTAAAGATTGGGAAATTATGTAGTTTTAGTTTGCATTATTCTCCTGACTTATAAAAAGGTGATAACTATTACATTTATTAAACTGATTTGTATTACATTAGACTGCTGATTTATTGTGAATGGATGATATTGTTTTATGATACTGCTGAGTTATAAGAAATATTGTTTTCAGAGAATCATGGCTTTATTTGTCTGATTAGAAAAGAACAGAACATACTGCACAGGAAGCCAAGGTCATAGCTTAGGCTCACTGAGAGAGAGAGAAAGAATGTGGATGTTTAGGTTTTATGACTTTGGAGGGGGGCTGAGGGTATAAGAATGTGAGAAACGCTCAGACACTTTGAGATCAGGCGGACACCCTCCCGCGCTCAAAAGTGTTGTATGGAATAAAATGATTGTTGATTGAGCATTTATACACCGAATGTTGTCCTTCCTTCAGCCCAAAGGTCAAAAGAACTGAGAATTTAACAGGAACCTGTGGTTCAGACCCTCTGGCTGCTCATGTTACGTAAAAGACTATATATATTCCAAATTGTGTTTTTGCTTGTGTATGTGTACGCTGCACACTTTAGATGACGTGACGTGTTGTGTATACATACTTTCTTAGATATTTTCTAAGCATTTTCACATCGACTTTCACATAACTTTGTACACATGTCGCTGTGTGGAAGAAGCATGTGCCTGTGTGGGTTTGTGTGCGCACATGTGTGTCAGCATGTGTGTCGGTGCATACCTGAGCTTCCAGCTGTGTAGTTAATCATGTCCACCTCCAGCCATTCAATAAGCTCTGGTAGAAATGGCGACTCACACCACAGCTATCCCACAATGCCCCCTTCTCCTCTTTTTATCACCAGCTAGTAATTACCTGCTTCAGTGAGAGGAATGCAGCTCACTCACCACGTGCATACACAAACAGACACACACGCACGGGGACGCACACTCGGCTTGATTAGTAAACCTAATGGTTGCTCTGTATTCCAGAAAGATTCCATAAAGCAGAGCTCCATAAAATTGCTTTCCTGCCATCAGAGCTGCTCAGCTACCACTGCCTCCTGCTCATCCTCCTTCCTTTCCTATTCTCATTCATGCACTTGTACTTCCTACCACCTCCATCTGGGTTCAATCCCGTCTCTTTTAATCCTCATGTCAAAGCAGCCACGGGCAGGATACTGAACACTAAAACTGATCCCGGTGTCTCATTGTTGAGTGTGACAGAAAAAGTGCTGTGTGAATGAAGCTTGCGGTGTAAAATGTCTTGACTCTAAACACAATATTTAAATGCAGTGCATTTTCCATACGCCATTCATCTTGTTGATGTCACATGCCAGATGTCCAAAACTGCAGCTTGGATTTCTTCCTAATTAACTCTTGACAGCAAGAAGAATGGTTGAATATACAGATGATCGGTGATCGCTACCAAAATGGGTCTGGTTGAGGTGCAGCTTGTTAGGGCGCATGGTTCAATCCTCAGAGTAGAGACAGATCTCTTTTTGGGGGTGCACCATAAGGAACAGTCGGTGTAAAAATACACAAGGTCTCCTGACGAGACCTTGTGAATAAGGTAGCTGCCGAAAATAGCTGCTGCTTCTCTCAGTGCCAGTTTACAAAAATGTAAACAAGTATCGACTGACATTATATTTCCTACAAGCTGGTGTATTCAAAGAAGTGACGACGCGTTCTCGGAGGAAAGTGTGTTGTTTTCACTCGCAAGTATACCTCAGTCAAGTTTGCACATAGTCATGCATTCTTTGTTAGCTTAAGTCTCCATGTTGAAGCAAAGAATCTGCCCGAGGCTATTTTCCTACCAGCTCTTCTCACCCAATGAGGTCACACCATTCAGAATCCCGAGAATGTGAAATATGGTGAAGTTTAAGAGCTTCCGAGCAGCTCTATATGTTATCAGATTGAAGGGGAGCTCGAAGAGCTATCGACTTCTGTAACGGAGAGTGAAGGAGGGGGAGAGAGTGACACGCTTCTTTACCTTTAAGCTGCTTCTCTAATCTGCGGTCAAGCTGTAGCACATGTCAGGTCTTCACTTCCAACACTGTTTTATTTACATTGTAGTTTTAAATCTGACGTGGGTTCTTTAGTGATCGGTTCATTGTTTAGTCTATCAAATCTAAAGTGTTGCTATGCCAACCCCTCCAAAAAAAAAAGAAAAAAGAAAGTAGTATATTATTATATAGGAGAGAGCGATGTATCACAACTTCTGAGAAGCTTAAACCCAAGACAACGAGAACATTTGGCATTTCTGCTTGTAAATTCACTTGAGCAAAAAACTTGCTGCCTATGCTGCATGATTATGTCAGCTGTTATTGTTATGGAAGCGTCCCTTGGATCAGTAAATCCAGGGGACGCTTATTAATCAATCACAAGAGAAGTGTTGCAGAACATATCCTGTCAGGACGGGTGATTAAACAGGTAAAAGATGGAAGTAGCCTTCTGGTGTAAAAAGTAAAGCAAGTGCTTTAAACCTGCAAATCCTCTGGTCACAAAAAGAATTGTGATTATTGAAAAATCCATAAGAGAATTAACCATCTTCTCATTTGATTTACAGACTTAGTGAGTTCATGGTCATATGTCTCAAGTCTCATTACATACAGCATTTTATAAATTAAACCGAATGTTTTAGGGCTTATCTAGACATGCTTAAAAAGAGAGAGAGAGAATCTGAAAGCTACACAAGAAAAGTATAGAAACCAATCGGTGACTTTGTGGTGGCTGTCTAAGGTTAAACCCATGTTGGGGGGGCCTGTCTGGTCGGCACAGCTGACGCTAATGTCATCAAAAGTTGAACATATGTCACCCACTGACCAATAATTTTTACTTGGCAATTTTTCTACCATCATAGGCAGAGAAACTGCAATCTCAGATATTAGTAAGAACTACACAGACAGATGTCACAAAAGACACATTTGCAGTTTACACAAAATAAATCCAGAATGGTCTATTGTCTGAAAGTGATATTAGCAAAAAGATGATTAGAATTTATATATTTGTTCCACATCTCTTTGAGAAGTTAAGACATTTTGAATCCCCTTTAATCACACAGTGATCAATATGCAACACAAAATTCAGAAATGAGTGTGAGGAATGTCTGTACGTCTCAAGTAAACTGTGTAGTAATAACCTAACACTAATAAACCATGCCATAATATCCTGGTTGCTTTTGAAACAATCTAATGAGTTTGTTATTTTTATTATGTTTTTGTTATCTTTTAAAAATGCTCAGACTTCACTGTTTATTATGTGTAATGTAATGTAATCATTGTGAAACCTGCCCGTTTATATCGTGACGGATGAGATGTCCTGTTGTCCAGGACATGGAGATGTTTGCTATTCCCTGCGGTGTCTGAAAAGTATGCTGTTTCCATTACTGTCAGTCTCACTTCATTGCATTGCAGCACTGGTGATGTTTTTGCACTGAGGCCCAGGGGCAAGAGTTGATCTCTGTGGCCTTTCGAGCCCATGCCTCAGCAGTATTAAGGTGAGGTGGGGAGTGGCTGTGGCTCTCCTAGACAGACACACACACACACACACACACAGATGGGTTACATGTGGTGCTTCAAAGACATAGCTAGTCAGGCTGACTGCTGGCAGGCTGTTATCTCTGACAGGAAAGCAGAAGGAGGCTGCCAAAGACTCGGGTCTAACTAGCTAGCTAAATAACTGTGGTGTCTGTGAGGAGAAATAACAGGATTACTGGTCAGCTAGACATCAGACTCACTCTCAGGGTAGCAGGCAAGTGAGTAATATCACAAAGTAAGTGCAACGTCAGCTGACAGTTTCCATCGAAATGATTTGCTTTGATTATTTTTTTAGTTTCAAATGAATAAAGGCCTCTAAACTCAACAACTAAAGTCTGGGACAGTTTTATTTTGTTTATCCAGTATCAGCTTAGGGGGCAGCACGGTGGCACGGTGGTTAGCACTGTTGCCGCACAGCAAGAAGGTCCTGAGTTCAATTCCACCATCAGGCCGGGGTCTTTCTGTGTGGAGTTTGCATGTTCTCCCCGTGTTTGCGTGGGTTCCCTCCGGGTACTCCGGCTTCCTCCCACCGTCCAAAGACATGCAGCTTGTGGGGATAGGTTAACTGGAAAATCCAAATTGTCACTAGGTGTGAATGTGCGAGTGAATGTGAGCGTGAATGGTTGTCTGTCTCTGTGTGTTGGCCCTGCGACAGACTGGCGACCTGTCCAGGGTGTACCCCGCCTCTCGCCCTATGACAGCTGGGATAGGCTCCAGCGCCCCCCGTGACCCTGAAAAGGATAAGCGGAAGCGAATGGATGGATGGATGGACAGTATCAGCTTAATTATCTTTAATTAGCTAGAGCCTCTATAATGCCAATCTTAAACAGAATCAGTTTTCTGATTCGACATTTTTATTCTTGGACTACCGGTCTAGCTTTGCATGATTCAAGGTTCAGAATCTTCATTTTTATAATATGTAGCTTCTTTAATAAGTCTGGTTAACATAAAACTTGTCATGTGTGTTTTTTTTCCCTTCAATCAAGTGGATTTATAACAAAATTCACATAGTTGTTGCGTAGTTGTTCATCCATCCACCAAACACGAGAACATGCAAACTCCACACAGAAAGGCCACTGGCCAAACGGGCTGAAAAGGATACACACTTAAGTGTAAGTTGTTGAATTTGATACAGTTTGTGCATAATTTATTACATTCACTATAGAAACATAAAATTATTTTGTTTAAATTACAAGTTAGACCCTTTGAAATGTAACAACCACCAACTTTCACTTTTTTGATTGTGGTCCTATTTAGAAGCAGATTCCAAATGTGCAAAGTTATCAAAACACAGTCGAGAGCAGTAGACGAGTCAAAGATCAAACGTACAGTGCATAAAAACTGAGCTGGCACAAAACCTGTTAATGAATAACAAAGAAAAGGATTTGACTTTAGCTAACTTTCCACAGTTTCCTGATTCTACAGAACTGGGAAACCTCAGGTGAACAGACTGAGCTGTCCTGACCACACACTGTTACACGGGTTACATTACTTATACTACTTTGTAGACTGAAAGTGGATTTGTGGGGTTTTTAAATGTTAAAAAGAAGTGCTCGACATTTAATGAGTATAGCTGTCTCTGTAGTCTCCCACTGTGATGACATTTAGCTGGGAAGTAGATCCTACATTTCATTTCTGTTACTTCATTGTGAACTCAATATGAAAGTTATCACAACAAAAGGAAACGCTGCTTCTGACATTTTTTGGCTTACTGTGTCTGTAATCTGTCCGTCTGTCCACGGTTCACAAGAATCAATCATTTTAGTAAAAGTTATACACTTATATTAAACTTACATGATCAAACTGTGCTCAAAGTTGAGACCACATTTGTATTTTATTTATTTAAATGAGAAATAACCTGTGATTGACCACGTTGGTTGGTTGTCAGTATCCATTCCATGCATTTCCTCTGATTTGGTTACAGTTTGATTTCCTTGCTATTCTTTAGGCATAGTTGCTGTACAATAACTCCTACATTGATATGCACAGAGATGAAGACATCACATTTTTTCCAATGCCAATTGGAAAAAAAAAAAAGGAAAAAAAAACATCAGGCTGGTGCAACTTTGCAGACTCATAGCCTGCAGGATCATATTTGTGCATATATTTTCTGGCTACGCAACAGAATCCACAAAACACAGATGATTTGTTGGATTTAGCCTTCAGCTGTTTCAGAGAATTGATATGTAGAGCTTTTCTGTTGACAGCAGAGATGAGCTGAAGTTGCTTTCACTACATTGGGCCTGCACTTGCATAGTGTTTGCTTGAATAAATCCTGAAGGCGATATTGACTATGACAAAAACTGAATTGTAACTGGCTAAGCAGTTATGGACAACAGAAAAAGTCATTCTTGATTGATTTCTGTCAATCTAAGATACCTGCACATACCTGCAAATGCACTGCAGCATACCTTACATAAAGCATGTTTGTTGATGGGCAACAGACAAACTTAGTAATAATCTTGGTGTCATACGCTAGCATAACACCTCTCTCACAGACCATTGTTTATTAAATTAGTTATTTATCTTTGATTCTCTTCCACAGTGTGTCTTTTGTCCTGTCTATTATTGTAGAGTCTTTACTCTAGGTGCTTTTTCAATGTATAAATTGAATCGAAAGAAGTTTACCTTTGTGCAAAAGGCTTTGTAAATAAAAATGAGTCGGTCGCATTGATTTTCGTCAGACATGTGTGCCTCTATTGGTGAGGCCTGTCCTGTTCTTTTAGCACATCATCATGCATGCAAAGTTAACTACCTAACTGCTAAATCCCTGCAGTATGTTTAATTCCACATGGTCTATTACACTTGAAAGGCAGTTTCCTGGATCCAGCCCTGCTGGTTAACATTAGCACCTGACCTCTTGTTTCATGCTGAAAGAAGGAAAAAAAAAATTCTGGGAAAGCCCTTCATTAACATTTATGGGAAACCTTTTGGCCCATATTGTCTTTTTTTCCTTTTTAAGATTAAAACACATACTCCTTTTCCTAGTTTTCCATACCAGCCCCTCCCATACATCACATGCTGTTGGCTGTTTTGGGAAATCCCTTATAATGGGCAGTTTGTCTATAGTTTGCCTGGCAAACTGTAATTTTTTCCCCTTTCGGATCACATCCATTGCATTCTTTGGAAAAAGTGGGTGTAACTGTGTGTATGGTGTTTTCTTTCTGCAGAACGCACTGTGTTTCCAGACTCTTTTTAGTATTCTGGACGGAGCAAAGAGGAACAACCGCTGGAACACCTCAACAATGCAAAGAATGCAGAAATGAAAAGCTATCAACAGATTTTCTTACAATCTAGACAGTATGCGTCAGACAGTGGCCAAATATTGTGGTTATATAAGTTTGCAGCTAAATTTGGCTTTATTTTCATGCAAATATTCTGAACATTAATAGCCTGAACAAAAATTAACAGTATCGGCAAATGTGTGGAGGAAGGATTTTTAACGAACCAACTCTTGTCACTCAGGATTCTCATGTCCAGCGAGTTTCAAATTCTCTGACTGCCTCTATCCTCCCTCCTCGCGTCTGTGGCTTTCCTGACCTTTTAGCTCGGGTTTCCTCTCTCCCAGTCGGCCAGCACCATACACTAAGAGGACTCCCTGTGTGGGAGGAAAGAGAGCGAGGGGAAAGCCTTTGCAATAGCTTCAACTAAACATGAGTCACCCAAAGCATCTTTTCTTGACTCGTCCGCGGCCGTGCACTCCTAAAGCACCATATGCATTTTTCCTCTTCTGGAAAAGGCAGTGGTGGGTCAAGTCATTGGCCACATAAATTCAGACAAACCTTCACTGTGTGTGTGTGTGTGTGTGTGTGTGTGTGTGTGTGTGTGTGTGTGTGTGTGTTTGTTTGTTTGGACATTCCGTTCTGTAGCGTACCACGGGCCTCGCAAATGTTGAAACAGCTTAAATATGTGGGAGCTCTGGGTATTTTTACTTTGGCTTTCCATGAGCCTCAACCCATGGAACTAAAACAAACTCAACGGTGATTCCTACTCAAATCATCTCAGCTAAATCATCTCAGCTGAATCATCTTTGGTACATGTAAGACAAATGCCAAGTTTTGATTGTCTAAGGGTAATGAGCTGCGGTTATACCACAGAGCTCGGAAAGCCTGGCAGGTTATGGGAAATGATTTCTGGTGACATTTGTCAGGCATTATAATTTCCACTCAACTTTTGATCCATCTGTACTTCCACAAAACCTCCATTTCACATGACTACTGACGCATATTACCATAATACGTCAATTCATTGTTTTTGAATGTCCTTCATAATTGTCTGATTTAAATGTTTATTAACAAACTCCAGTCAGTTCAGGCAGCTCGCAATACTTTCCAGGTGGTTGTAGGAGCATACTGCTCTGTTTTTCTGTCTGCATTTTGCAACCTTTTGAAATTTAGATAGTAATGTATTTGTCCTGCTCAATATAATACAATGGTAACGCAATGATATTGTACAAAGAGGCGTCCCTTTTGGTCAGGATAGAATTCCCTTCCAATAAAAGGTCTTGTGTCTGTGGTTTATCTTCTACAGGGAAATAGTTTTTATAACCTTCATGAACCCCACCTGTACTGGGTTGGGTAATACTGGCAAAATGTGTGTTTTTGTTGAGAACTCAAGCCTAAACTGCTAAACTCTATAAAATAATGATCATTCACACTGTTATAGATATGAAACAGTTTTGCTTCCTTGATCCTTCCGTGATACCTTTACATTATTTCCAATGATATTGTGATTGTAGTGAGTTTGTAATATCACAGACTGGACACACAGAGACAACAAATATACTCCAAAATTCAAATAAAAGATTGTGTGTTTAAATAAAAAGGAATATAAGAGAGGAACTTAAACCAGTAACAGTGCGTATAGTTAAGTGTGTGAGCAGAAAGGTGATGAAATGTTGCATAGCACAGAACAAAAATCAAACTCATGCAAACTCATGTCTCAGGGAGCAGAGCACGTGTTTTGAGATGTCACTGACTCAGATGTCCCAGCACAGTTTCAAGAGCATCGAGAAGCTTCCAGGAGCCAGCCCGTTACTCTATGAGAGCTGGAGAGAGCCAAAGAAGCCCCTTAACCCATCAGCAGGATCAGTATATTCTACTTTGTACAAGAGCCGGGGCAGGATGAGCCGTGCCAGAGCCCTACAGAATGACCTCCAGGAGGGCTACTGGTGTGAATGTCTCTGACCAAACAATCAGAAACAGACTTCATTAGGGAGTGAACTGAGAGCCAAACATCCTATAGAGGGCTCACAGCCCTGGATGATGGAGTCCGATTGGCATTTCCCTTACAATGCCATAATTACAATACCGCCACAGAGCAGGTTCACCCTGAGCACATGTGAAAAACATGAAAGGATCTGGAGAAGCTGTGAATAACTAACATTATTCGGTTTGACCAGTTTGGTGGTCTGTCATTAAGGGACGCACAGACTTCTACAGGCTAGGCACAGCACCCTGACTGCCATTAGGTATCAGGATGAAATCCTTGGACCCATTGTCAGACCCTACGCTGGTGCAGTGGATCCTGGATTCCTCTTGGTGCATGATAATCCCTGGCCTCATGTGGCGATAGTATGTAAGCAGTTCCTGGAGGATGAAAGAATTGATACCACTGACCGGCCTCCATGCCTGCCTGACCTAAATCCAATAGAATAATCTATTTTTATCTCTTCAGGTTAATATTACTATACTATGCATAAAAAGATCATCAGCAAATGCAAATTGTACTCCGTAAAAACTGATTATCATTTTGGCTTTTATTTTTCTTTCTAATTGATGCCAGTTTTATGATCTTATTCATGTATGCCATTCAGCTGGGGAACATGCTGCTGAGCCCAGTCAGCCATCACTGCACTCAGACTTTAATGTGTAATTGATCTTCTCTGTGGTAGCTGCTTTTGTCCTTCAGTTTTCAGTGCTGTTATTTGTTTTGATAAGATACTGACCACTTTAGCTAGGGAAGGGGTAAAGTGTACTTGCCCCTGAGGTGGGAAAGATTATTGGGTTTTTTCCCTTGTTTGGGTGTAGAGGTCCAATCAGTGGGGGTCAAACCCAATAAACATGGAGGAGTGTTGCCAAGTCAAGATGTATTTACTGAAGGCCCCCTCTGGTTTACCCCAGAGTGAAGACTCACGTAAGTTTGTAACCAACCACGTCCATACTGCTGCTTTCCAATAGCCTGCAGCTCTCCTGTATTTGTGGAACCATCACAGTGAGAGGTAGACAGCAGATTGGAGCGAGTGCTTTATTTGCTCTGAGACAGACATTGGACTTGTCAAACGGGCTCTTATTTCTGCTTATTTTTACAGTACTCAGCTCTGCTTCAGTCTCTCTGTGAGATTGCACTGTGACCAGCAAGGTGTCACAACACAAAACGCTAATTGAGTCAAACCTTTTTTGTGGATGAAGTTTCTCAACATTTCCTTTTAGCGTATTACTTCACCTGAGCAACATATTAACGTCACATTTGACAGGCTTCTAATCCCATCGATGTGTTTGCTCTTCTGCAGACAAATGTGCTTGGCCCTGTTCCATGATAACAGATAATTTCAGAGGCTAAGAGTGTTATCTAAGAGGGATTCTTTATTCAACGGATGTACTTCTTAATCTCCCGTCATTTCTAGTTATACTGCTTATCAGTTACACTGAACAAACCTTTGAGGATGTGGAAGAGATTTTGTAATCACATTGGCTTTACAGTTCACTTGGTGAAAAGATCCTTAAATCTTCTGTCGACTAGAGGTAATTCAAGGGATGTATTTATTTTTAATAGACACTGTGTTAAAAGTCCATCTTATTTATTATTAGTTATTATTATTAATCTGAAAAATAATCAGTGTATCATGTACAGTCACTAAAGCATTAATAGAAAGCTAATTGCAGAAAAGTCTCAGTTTATGATCAAGAGGTTCCTTATACCATATTATGCTGTTTTGAACTATAATGTGTAATTTTATGAGGATTGCTTTTCTCTGCTCTTCAAGCGTAATTATTTTTCACAGAAACCATATGCTTTTCAAAAGCTAAAGACACCCAGTTTAACAATCACACACATTGCCCTGCGTTTTGACCCTTTGAAAGAGATTTTTGTAATGTTGGCCTAGCTTTAAGGTCCCACCTTTTCAATTTACTTTTTCTTTTTTACACCAATCTCAGCCCATGCCCGACTACAGTGTGTCGCTTTCTTCCTCAGAGCTCTGACATTTTGGCAGACCCAAGTAAAAGCTATCTGACAGTGGAGTAGGTTTGGCTGCAGATGCTTTTTTAATAAGGCAGGCTGCCAGAACCTTGTGGTGGATGTAGGGCAAGGGTCTCGTGATCTGCTATTGTTAAATGTGCAAGCCTTTGTGTTGACCTACTTTTTTTTTAGCATTTATGTAATCCTAAAGCTAAAGGAGAGTGGGTTGCAAAAAAAGAGAGAAGATGTCATGGCTTGGTTAACCACAGGTATGTTCCAACATACATCAAGGATTTGTTTAGGTAATGCAGAGACAGGCCACAGAGGATTTGTTTTCTTGTGGCTGCACAAGAAATGAGTTTTTGTCATTTCATGCTGTTGTTAGCCCTCAACGTTAGCTTCCTTTAAGAATGTGCCATTTGACCACTTTTGCAGCATCAGAGTGGGCACATTTTCCCATGTATGCACCCATCTGTGATGCTCTGTATGTCTCCTTTTGTCAGTTTTGTCTAGTCGTTTGGACTAAAAGGCAGTCATTAGTCCCATTTTGTGCTCTGTTGTCTTTGAACATCTCTCTGTGTTTGGCATTTGCTATCTGCCACGATCGTCATCTGCGTCCCGGATGTCCAGCCAAATTTTCAGCTGTGACGCATAAGGCTCCCTGTTCAAACGCGCGTTCATATGTCACTGCAAGCAATCCTCATTTTTCTTTATTGACTTTTTGTATTGAGCTATTTGAATTAGAGACTGGTTGTTTATTATTATGAATCCTTTCAGGTTCCAAGAGAAATGTTAAGGCTGCTCCTATTGTATTGATGGATTAAATTACATCGTAATCATCTGAGTCTGCAGATTCCCTAAGCTCTGTGGAACTTTTCAGTGATTTAGCTGTACTGTCCACTCTCGATAACTTTGCAGCTGGCACCTGTTTTTAGTTTACCTGATAAAATGCCAGCTATTGATGAGGTCAGAATTATTAACTCCAACTATGAAAATGTAATTCTTTTTAAGTGTTTCCCAAGTGCTGTTAAACGGAGCGAGGATTTTGCAACATATTTTGGATGCTTACATTATTTTAATTTGCACACAGAAACAAAATTATTTAATAACAAACAAAACCTAACAGTCAGTTATGTCACAATTCCAGCAAGCAATCCAAGCCATTCTCTAGGTTTGGTGGTCTACTGGAATGGACCTTGGTCTTCAGTTCTCAGATTTTAAAATGGGATTCAAGTCAGGGCTTTGTGCAAGTCAGTCAATTCACTTTGGGTTTCTGGAGGTAGTTCTTCACCAGGAGTGATATATGTTTTGAGTCAATGTCATGTTGGAAAACAAAATGACAGTCTAGACCAGGGGTCAGCAACCTTTAACACCCAAAGAGCCATTAAGACGCGATTTCCACGCAAAAGAAAACACTGGGAGCCGCAAATACTTTTTGACATCTAAAATGAAGATAACACTGTATATATTGTTTTTTACCTTTATGCTTTGTGTGAACCACTAAGGTCTATTGCTTGTGAAATCCATGAAGTGCTACAGAGAAAATTACATTTTATTTATGTAATTAACATATTTTGAACTCTTAAAAAAATATAACAAAAGGAAAGACACCCAGTGATTATATATATATATTGGAAACGCGTCCTATGATTTATTTTGATTATGCCATAATGCTTTCTAACGTGGCAGCTCAAACCTTTGGAAATTCGAAGATAACCCTCAGTTTTAACTTTTTTACAAAGTTAAAACATATGATTGCATAGCAGTGGTTTCTGCTAGGGTTCAATTAAAAGGTTTTTCAGGGGGCTAATAATATTGACCCTGGTAATTTTTGTTTTTTTTAAATTAATTCTGTTATTTTCTAAAGAAAACTGGTATATTTAGAAACAGTTTGATGAAAAACATTTCCTCTTCTAAAAACAGCATTTGTGAAATTTCTGACAACTCTAAATTCAGTAGGAGGGGTAATAACTTTCATCGTCTCTGTATATCTTCTCTGAGATTGTGGTCACCCAAACAGAGTTAAACTACAAGAATATCCTCCACCAGTGTTGTATTTTGGACTTTAATGAAAAATGATCCACATCGAACACTTATGTTTTTTATGGATTCTTTTACCCATTTTCCACCATGTTTCATAATCTTCACCATTTTTGATTTTGACTAACCGCAGACAAGCAACAACAGCTTGATATTGATCATAAATTGTCTGACCACAAGAGACAAACTGAGTGTATGTATGTGTTTTTGCTGATTATTTTGCCAGTTTGGAAGATTGCCAGTGTAGTGTTTAGCATAGTTTGGTGTTGTGCTTGTTATGCCTCTCCTAAGCAGTCAGAGGTAGAAGAATGAAGATAAATATTTTTCCATTTATGTTATTTTTAACTGTTTTAACGGAATCTTCAACTATGTCAAATTCATCCAAACCAAGATATCAGAAAAATAATAGTTTGTAGCCAAACCACAAACCACCTGGCACTACATGCCAACTTTTTTATGTGCGTTATAAACTGACAAACAATACCAGTTGACTGTCACTCCACCTCCTTGTGTGTTAGACTCTCAGGAATGCTGTATCCCTATTATACTGGAGCGTGGGACTCTGTTGCCTGGTGTAGGGAGGCTAGGATGACCCTCAGGAATGCTATTGTTATGTACTCAATTCCCTTTCCAAATGCACTGCGCTCTATCAGACTGATGGTCCTTTTTAGCAGAATGCGATATCCACGGGTACCAGGGGCGAGAGAAGGGAGAATTGGTCCATAAAAAGCCTCAAATAAAGGGCTGTTCTCTCTGCTCCGTCTCCCCTGTCCTGTGCAGGAACGGCAGGAATGTGGCAGGCAGACCGACTGGCCTCGGAGCCTTCAGCCTCTAATGAATTTTAAAAGGCCTTTTTCATTCAAAGCAGGGTGCTGGCTAACAGCATGCCGCCTGGCCAAGCACTCTGGTGGGCAACGGGGAGTAGGAGGAAGGGGGAAGGGGTGAGGAGAGAATAAGGAACACAGGATGGTTTGCGGGAGGGAGAGGAGAAGGAGGACTGGCAAAGCGAGTTGGCACCTAGGCAGGACGGGTATTGGATGTCCCTCACAGTGAGAGATAATAGGCCACTCTGCATGAGAAGTCACTGTACACTGTAGGAGCATTCTTGACCCTGCCACGAGGGCTTAAAGAGAATAGAGGGAATGTGAGAGACAGAAGCCCCTTTCACAGAGCCCGTTTAAGGCGGGACTGTTGCACCTTTATTCTGCCTCGACGGTCTGTGTGAAAGGTACAGAAAAGGAATGGGGACGGCATTATTGTTACGCCTTTCAACCGGCTGGTCACAGAGCCGAATCGACATCTGTCTCAAAGGGAGAGCCAGCGTGGCAAGAAATGGCACACCAGATATCAATTATGATTTTGCTGTGTGTACAGTGGCAGTAAACCTTTTTTTGGCGGGGCTTCATACTGAGTTAAGCGCTGAACAACAGTGGTGTGAAAAGTGTTTGCCCCCTTCCTGATTTCCTAATATTTTGTCACACTTGCATGTTTTAGGTCATCAAAGACATTTTAATATTAGACAAGGATAACCCAAGTAAATACAGAATGCAGTTTTTAAATGATGATTTAATTGATTAAGGGAGAAAAGTTATCCAGAACATCCTGGTCCTGTGTGAAAAAGTATTTGCCCCTCTTGTTAAATCATGAATTAACTGTGATTATCCATGTTTTTTGGAAAGCTGGGTTCAGTTTCACTAAACACTCAGGTCTGATTACTGGCAGACCTGTTGAATCCAGAAATCACTTAATCAGAACCTGTGTGACAAAGTGAAGCAGGTTCAAAGATCTCAAAAAGAAACACCTCATGCCACTATCTAAAGAAACACAAGCAAAATTACAAGGTGAATAATTTAGCCGTGTTCCAGTAGACCTACAGCAGACACAGAGATTTAAGATTTAGAAACCGCTTAGTATAATGTAATCATGTGTACCACACGTGTTTTAAGTTCTAACGTCTCAGAATACAGCTGCGATGTATAAAAATAAAGCCTCGAGACATAAATTGCAGGTTACCATATCAAAACAGAATCCTCGCTGCTCCTACCAGTCTTTATGAGAGCAGAAAAAGGGATTTTATACTCCTGGTTATGCACAGATATATACACAAATATATTACGCAAATGAATTTGTTACAACAGGCTGAAGGGAACCTCAAAACCGGCCATCAACAATAAGCAGAAGACAGATGGAGATGTGAAAGCGGGCCGCACATGAGCCAAGAAAAACTTCCTGCCGCTGCCAACAGAGAGGTGTTTTGAAATACCAAAGTTCATAGAAAATCTATACACACACAAACACACACATGTCAGGTATTTCATATCTGGTGGGGACATCTAACTGACATAATGCTTCCTCTAGCCCCTTACCCTAACTCTAACCATCAAAAATGAATGTCTAACCCTCAACCTAACCATAACCTAATTGTAACCCTGATGCTAAATCCACATTTTGAGTCTCAAAAATGCCTTCAAATTGTGGGGATTTTGGTCCCCACAAAGATATGAATGCACGTTCACACTAGGGCTGCCACAAACGATTATTTTGATAGTCGACTAGTCACCGATTATTTTTGCGATTAGTCGACTAATCACATCATCATCCATTGGACATACAGCGTACAGCTTATTGCACCAGCAGCATCTGCTCTTATATAACTATCATTAGCTTACAGCTTTAAGTGTTTAAGTTAAGTGCTAATTAAAAATAAAGACAAGATGATAGTTTATTAAAGTTTAATGAAGTTTGCAGATTGTTTCGGTGAAGTTTAATAAACTCCTTGCTATCTAAAATATAACAGGACACCGGAGTAAATTCTCGAGCATCTCACACTTCTGATAATCAGCTGTCTGCTTGACGTTTATTCAGCTGTGTAAAAACTATAACTTTAATCTCAGCCAAACCGATTTACTCAGGAACAAATAAAATACTAAAAAAAAGCCAAACAATAACATTTTAAGCTAAGTGACGGCAGTGGGTTTGAAAACGATTTGCCAGGAGTCCGGTGTTCTCACGGCTCTAGTTAGCCTAGCCCCCGGCTAGCTATCGAGCTAGTGGGTAACAGACGTCTCCGAAAACGTCGGAGCGCTTTTGAAAATATGTGGTGTCTTGATAAACTGAGCAGATATTTGAGGTTTACACAGCTACATTCTCGCCTGAAAATATGTTAAACGTTTATTTTGTGACCCGGAAAGAATAATAAGAGTAATATAAAAACTAACTAGCTGCCGCCATTGTTGACAACAGAGCTGGGCTGCGCTATGAATTCTGGGACGGAGCTACTTCTTCTTCTTCGGGGTTTAACGGCAGCTGGCATCCTTGTACATGCAGTGCTGCCATCTTCTGTTTCAGTCCGTTATTACACTCTTAAATCCTGCTACTTATTCCTGCGTCTTTTGTGATCTTACAAAGCTTCAAACGACGCGTCGACTATTAAATCAGTCGTCGACGATTTTGATAGTCGACGTAATCGTGACTAGTCGACTAATCGTGGCAGCCCTAGTTCACACAAACACACACAAACAGGTGCATGTGTTTATTGTCACTGTAGTGCTTCTTTTGAGAACGGTACTTCTAACCCAAGCAAGACTGAATCCAAAGGACCTGAAATATTTATTATTATTTGTAGAATATGAGTGATTGATTGATTGATTGATTTAAATGAGTTGCAACAACATGTTTGGAGTGTTAACTACACTTTTCTTTGTATCTGAATGTTATGAAAAGCATTTCGTCAAAAGTATAAGCATTTTGCCCCAAACTAGTGGCTAAAATCCAGAGCATCCCAGTTTTACCTGTTCAATTTTTTTATGTTGCCAGGGGCCAATCTGTAGTGTGGGCTCTGTGATGCTCTCCACCTGCAGATATTCTGAAAGCCATATCTCCCAAGTCACTCTGGACTCTCTCCCATCAGAGAACCTCACGATTCAAACCCCATTGTCCCAGACGGCAGTCCCCTTTTTAATCTGCTCCTACATAGAGTTGTTTCCCTTCTTGACTTGGTAATACTCCCCTAATCTTGACTGTGAAGATCTGTGATTGGCCAAAGTCTCCAAATACAGAAAACATTTGTACCTACGCCACTGATTTAAAGGAAAACATGTCTGTAGCCTGCCATCTTTGGGTAGGAATATATCTGTGGTGACATGTTACTAATTCATTATATTTTTGAAGTCAGATTTTTCTACAAAACCACTTTTTATTCTTGTTTTCCATTTGTACTGAAATGTAATTCAGTCATGTGAGCTTCTATGTCCACATGTGCCACACACAGAACAGCACAGCCCACAGGGCAGATGCTTTCACTTCATGGGGGCCATTATGGTTCATGTGGTGATTGGGGACCCTTTGGGTCAGGTCACATCATCTCCAGTGATTCCAGAGGAAATGCCAGAGTACTGAGGTAGTGGGATGCCTTATATAAGAAGGAAACACTGGCTGGTATGTGAGGCCCAGTAGGTAAAAAGTATGCCTGCTTACATATATAAATAGTCACTTCTTTTCAGCTTTGGTGTGCAGACCTGGCATCACTAACAGGGTTTTTTCCAACCATATCAATCAGTGTCTGAATTGACTCATTTGACTGAAGTTTTATTATGTGTGATGAAACAAGGAAAAACTTTGCCAGGACATGCCAAGACTCCAACGCCATGACACACAAAGGCAGCATAACACATGAACCGAATAAACATCAAAAGCACAAGATGTCTCTCACCCATCTGGATCGTTCCTCGGGACCTGACTCAACCTTTTATTTCTCACATAACCTATCTACAAACCTAATTAAATAGAAAGCAGAGTGTGGCTTGGCAACGCACAAAGAAAAATGAATGGGATTAACTGTTACCTATACAGCTCTTTATGTACTGCACGCTTTTGCTGTCAGAGCTTTTAAGAAACCACTAATGAATTTGTGAACCCCAGTTTCTTGGAAGAACGCTGTGTTCCTCCTGGTTAACTGAGATGAACATGCAATATAGACGAAACACGGAGGATTCCACAGTTTTACTTCTGGAAAGTGAGTGGATTGGAAGTTTGCCATTCGGGTTGTGAATCACTGGGCCATAAAGCCACTTAGTTGTCCAAATGTCCTGCTAGGTGCTAGCGATTCCAGTACACCTGCTTTGGATGCCTTTGTGCACCACTGCCGATGTATGCGCAGGTGAGAAGGTAAATCTGTGTATTTGCAGGCCTCCCCAGTGTTATCTGGAAGCACATGGCAGTCTACCTGGATGACCTCATGCTTTGGCCTTCTGCAGTTGAAGAGAAGCAAAGGCATTATAGTGGCCAGGCTGAGGTCATAGTGAGATAGGGCCTGTGGAAACACTGATGCTCCTGCTAACATGACTGGCCTTGGAAACTACTCCCGCAGGAACCCCAAAAAACAGGACAGTAAAATCGCACTGGGCGGTCAGACAAGAGAGGAGATTAGCTGAAGGTTGAGCCAAAAACAGACCAGCTCTTTCCCCCAGGTTTTGAGTTCAGCAGAGGGGACATACAGGTGAAGTGTGGATTTCCCGTAATATTCCATGAGGGAGATGTATTCCATTATATATGCTAATAATCACCAGGTGGCAGCCATCCTTACATTCCCTTCCTTTTAAGCGTATTAAAGACAGATGACCCAGAACAGAAGGACAGCAGGAAGTATTTGTGCTAAATTTGTGCTGGTCATTCACCGTACCTATTTTTCCACAACTTCTGCCTTGTAAAAGTTTTAACGCACTTCTTACAAAATGACATCATTTCATGGCTCACGGTAATGTCACCATAATCTGTTGGGGATAAAAGAGTTTTTTTCATTACAAACAATCTCGTGAACCAGTATTTAGATCCTGGATCATATCATAATATTAGGAAATGCTGAAGTAGTTTACTGTAAGTCATCACAGTTCTGTTTGTTTTTTTTATGTGCACACATGTTTTAACTTTAATTCTGTTTGTGTCCTTGTTTTTCTGCCAGACGGAGGCAATGAAAGGGGCTCTGAAGGATTTAAATCTGAACATTGTGGAAATG
This sequence comes from Diplotaxodon limnothrissa, assembly GCF_057381915.1. Classification (NCBI taxonomy): domain Eukaryota; kingdom Metazoa; phylum Chordata; class Actinopteri; order Cichliformes; family Cichlidae; genus Diplotaxodon; species Diplotaxodon limnothrissa. The sequence goes on along the minus strand of NC_140612.1, from coordinate 8,249,962 downwards.
ACTGATGAGAATGCGACACTGGATGGAGGAGATGTCCTTTTTACGGGTACGTCACTCTGCCTCTTCAATCACTGTATTTTATTGATTATTCATTAACCTTTGTCTGGTCATTCCAAACCAGCAAACTGAGACTTCCCTCTTATTTTTGAGTCCCACAACATCAATAACACCACTTCATAGATCTGAACCAGCCAAGATATTAATATATTGTGGGGATTAGAAAAATATTTTGCTGCTATTGGTCATAATCATCATCATTACCATTGCATTAATAATACAATCTGCAGTATTGTTATTGCATTCAGATGTTTAAACATATTGGCACCCAATTAGCCTTTATTACAGGTGCAGTGATAACCACTTTAAACTGTTGAATTGAATCTATAATCTTAAATGTTTATATGCAGATTACATTGCATTATAAAAGAAAGGCCTAACTCTGAGTACGCTCTGTGCCAAAGTAGACAAGAAGCGCAGGCTTTTGCAGAGCGTGTTTGTGAAAGTGAAACTAAAGCAGAGTCTAAGTATGAGTTACTTTGAGGAGCTGTTGGGAGGATGCTATTTGAATAACCAGGTTATTCATTATTGTCTTTTATTCATTTATATCTTTTGATTAAGCTTTTAGTAGAGGTTCTTGATTAAAACATTTATTCAACATATTACAGATATAGTTTCAGTTAGGTTATTATCAGTATTGGGTAAGTTACTTTAAAATAGTAACTTAGTTACATTACTAGTTACTTCTCTCAAAAGTAACTCAGTTACTTCAAGTTACTCGTTACTTTCAAAGTAACTAGTTACTAGGGAAAGTAACTTTGGTTTTACTCAGAATTCTCTTGTTAATGTGTTGCTTCCATAACTTTGCCAGTCTTCTAGCTTGCTTACTTGCCACAAGTGCACTGTGCCACCGACCAATAGAAAGGAAAAGATAATGTGCATATTTCCACGAGAGAAATCCCACGCCTGGACCGTCATTGACTGCTGCCATGATTCTAGCCTACGTCACAGTCATGTGCGCCATCCAACACATACATCCAACACAAAAACTGCAGTCGTGGTGCTTTCGATTGTACTCAGAACTCAGAAATTCTGCCTTCTGAATAGGAAGATGTAGGCAACACCAGACTGCAGATGAGCTGCATACAGGGCTGGACTGGGACAGAAAATTGGCCCGGGCATTTTGACTAGAGACCGGCCCACCATTATAGGAAAAATCATAAAGCCCTTGAATGAAAATAAACACTGTTGTGACAGTGATGTACACTGTTTTGATGGTATATATGCATCAATCTATCAATTGTTTGTTGTAGGATTCAGATAATTATTTTTTAAAAGCTAGACATTTTAAATGAGAATAAGAAAGAAAAGTATTTCTTTGTGCCCCCCATTCCCTGTTAATGCCCTACATGCCCCCCTGGCCACACTTTGCTAGACCCGCACCTGCACAGTTACCAGCTGTCAGCTACCTAAAAAAGGATCCTGGGGTTATTTGTCTCTCAGAAACAGTTCATAACTTCCCTTCAACTCATTCATGTCACCTAAAAGGTAAACCTGTTTCTCCATCACCTGTTCAGCTCTGATGATTCAGTAAGGACATCTGGTTTCATCTTCATGTTTCCCTCTCACCAGATAACCAAACCATATCATGACCAGCAGGTTTACAGCTGTGGCTCCAGCAAACATCAGCTGATACTAGAAATTAATATTAAATAAATTCTAACAACAGCTGATCAAGCTTAAACGTGCTGCTGTTGTTTAGCGCGACATCCGCTGGTTTCCTCTTTCGGCGCAAAGTGAGCGATAAACAAACAAGAGAGCCGATCAGCTGATCATTGATCAGTTTTCATGATTGAAGTAGAAACGGGAGAGGGAGGGGGGAGAATGAAAGAAGAAGAGGCAGCTGTGCAGCAAAGACACAGAATAACTCCAGCTTTGTGTCTTTTTCATTGTAGCTGAATTACGGGACAAACTGATCCTTTTCACCTCAATAAGAAACGCGTAATATTTTCTCTGAATACCAGACGGGACGGTTGGCAACTCTAATAACTTATGAACAAAATAAGGTTCAACATCATTAACTTCATAGCACCCACCCAGCTGTATAGAAACTCCGTCATGCTAGCTAGCACGCAGTACGGAAAAAGTCAGAATAACGAAAATAAACTCCACCTAAACTTGGTTCATATCTGACCCAGAGAGACTGCAGGTCATAACTTCTTACCTGAAGTTCAGTTCACACTTGGACCGTCGGCCGCCTCGGGTCTCTTTTCCTTCTGCCTCCCTTTTCCTTCATCCACCTGCTGGCCTCCACCACTTGCTAATGTTACTGAATCTGTGGAAGCTCTGCGATGCCACCACACGAAGTAACGAGTAACGACCCTATCTAAATCCCAGTAACGAGTAACGCGTTCCTGATTTTGGCATAATAACTAGTTACCGTGCTCGTTACCACAATAATAACGTAGTTACTGTAACGCGTTACTTAATAACGCGTTAGTCCCAACACTGGTTATTATGCACATGAGAATTGGCCTCTCTTCTCATAAGACAAAGTTTGTGTGAGGTCGAGCCACACACACACATACACACATACACCTGCACACACTGTAGGTAGGCTTATGTTCTAGGTGAGAGTTCAGATATATTTGCTTGCAACTAGGGTTGCCAACTCCCTGAAAAATAAATAAGGGACACCTCGTGGCCAGGGCCGGGCAACCCAGTTCACCCTTCCCAGTGTGGTGAATTTTGTAGCTCTTTTTTTTGTGTGTGAAATTATTTTTTAACCATTTGACTTGAATTTGATTTAAGCAGATGCATATTCTTTGTGATATGACCATATGGGAAACAAATGATCATTTAGCCATTTATTTTTAGCTCAAAATGACAACATTAACACAGTAAAACAGGTCTCTTTCTTAAACAGAAGCCTGTCATGCTTAACTTTTGAGAATATAAGTAAATCTTTCTTTAAAAGAACTGTCCTGCTTAACTTAAAATTATATAAATTAATAGAAAACAATAGAACGAAAAATATTCTTGTAACAGTGCACATATGCATTTAGTACAGTTGGCTTCAGTTGAGGTATTATTTCAGCTTTTCTAATGCTAATCAGCTGCTCCTGTTTGTAAACCCACTTGTTCCCATGATTACGCATCATAACTCATCATCATTATTAAAATATGTATTACTTTTATGTATTAGTCATCTATTTGTTGTAATCATCTATCCTTGCAGTTGTTTATTACACAAAATAAATTATATTATCACACTTCTGGCCACATAGCGCTGATATTCACTGCACATGCCCATATCCTTAACCAGAGGGTTTAAAAAAAACAAACCAATGTTTACATACCATATCTGCTTCTGCCGTGGCCTGGCGGACAAAAAATTGGTAAAGGGTTCCCCGAGCTTTCATGCCCCTCATGTTCTTCATGTGCCCACCAATAGAAGCATGCCTATGGAAAAAGTGCGCTGGCACACAGTGCAGTGCGCTTTATATGTGTTATCGTGCACTTTTCCAGCCAGGTGTTTTCCTTTTCCCATTCCTCCCTGTACTTTTGCAGCCTTTTTTTCTTTCTCTGAGCGAACAAACATTGCTGCTCTAATGCTGGGCTTACACTGTGCGATTTTTGGCCCATTTTGAGACGATTTTTGAGTCGTGTAACCGATTTGGTGATCGGCCCGATTTTGGCCTTCATCGTGCATCGTTTAGTATACGTGGGGTAACGAGAAGCGGCTGTGGTGATGGAGGCACAACTTGTAGAACTTCGGAAAGCTCATCCGAGCCTTTTCGATGTGGCATCACAAAATTATCACGACCACAACAACCGTGAAAATAGTTGGATCTACACTGCTGCTCAATCACAGCTGCCTGATCAATGTTTTTCATTAGCAATTTAGCAAAGTTGGTGGTGGCGTGTCTGTGTGAGTGAAAGAGAGAGAGAGAGAGAGAGAGAGAGAGCGAGAGCGAGCGACAGATTTTCTGTTATAACCTTCATTTTATGGAGGCACAGTGTGAGCACTCAGGTCGCATCAGAGCATCGGGTCGTATAGTGTGAAACCCTGCATCGTGACCTACCAACTTCTAACCCCTGCGAGTCAATCGTGCAGTTTGAGCAGGAGCTGAATAACGTGACTGAAAAAAATCGCACAGTGTCTGCCCAGCTTTAGGTGTACTGTCGTCCGAGACTTGCACCGCAGTGTTTCTCCAGTCTGCGACTATAAATGTACAAATTCAGCAGGAGATCTAATACTTATTTCATCCACTGTAAATATCAGCATCCTGATATTTAATCTCTTGCAGTTCATTCATGAATTGCATTTTAAATAACTGGGGGTCATGCAGTCAAATGGTTCACTGAGCAGTTTGAGGAAGTTACTTTTTTACTTAGACCTGTACAGGTTAAAAAAAAAACTTCACAAAGAAACCCAAGTCCTTAGTTTGTAGTTTGAATTCATCGAGGTTCAGGAATGGCTGTTTTGCTACAGATTAATGTGTATGACCAGAGGCCAACCTGTTGTGTCACAGAGAGAGGTAAAGAGGAGTCATGTGATCCTTTTGTTTCCAGAAATATAGTATAATGCTATCATCTGGAAACAAATAGTGCCTTTTACATGCTGGACATGCTTTTCAGCCATTCACCATTTTGTTTAAGTTACCTTTTTAAGGCCACCTACATTTTTGTATACGGTGCAATTAAGTATTTAAAAAGTGTTTAAAATAATTACAAACACAAATTTGACAGTGAGGCCTTTATCTTTATATTTAAAACAAAGTCTTTGAAAGCATGAAATGTCTCATATCATGCAAATTTGAAGTCATGACTGTTGGAATAAATATCTTAAGGGATGAGGAGAAACTCTGTAGCTAACAACACATAGTCTAAGGAGCATGGAAAGAAAAGTGCCTGGACTTCTTTAAGTTGCTTGAAGATGTTTCACCTCTCATCCGAGAAGCTTCTTCAGTTCTAAGGTCCTTCAGTTCCAGACCTTCAGTATCTTCTACTATGATGACCTGGATGACTTTGAACCTTCACAGGCATACTAACAACACATAGAACTTGGTGATTTGCTGTGTTTAGGTTGTATGAGGACTACTCTACTTGTTAGAAATGTAGTGAAATGGCAGAGGGTAGCCTCTAGTTCATACTCTGTGAGCAGACAGTTGCGTGTCTGTAAATATGCATCTGTGCTTTGAGATCCTCCACACAGGCATTCCTCCATGTGACCTCGATGACCCGGTGCCTCAGTGAACCTAGCTGTACATCCCACCGACAAACAAAACTGTCATGTGCCATTCTGCACAGTAAGACCACGGTGCAAGCAAGAGCATGGTGGTCTTTTATTCGATTTTCTGTATGTTCACTTACAGTCGTGAGTTAAAATGTGGGTCAGTATCTTCTCCGCTTCACAGACCACTAGGAAAATGCACAGTACAGTTAATTGGGTTTCTAGACACTGGCTCTGTGCTGTTGTTCCTTCCAGCTGAAATTGGTTTCACATGGCAGAGCTAGAAACATTTCCTGTTGGCAAGGCATGTGCTAATGGCTTATAGTGTAAAGGCTCAGCAGCAACATTAGGAGCCCATCCCTTAGCTCAGTGTGCTGCTCAATACCTCGCCAGGCATTCAAGGCTTTCTGCCTATGTGCCACCATACTAACCACAGTTGGCCCCCCTTCGCAGGCATGCATAAAGTACACGGTGTGCTGTCTGGAGTATTCTGCTACTGTAGCTTCTCATGCTTGCTGTATTGCTGGTTTTCTGTTCACATACTTAAAAGATTCTCTCTACAGGTCGAGAGTTCTTCGTGGGACTTTCCAAACGGACCAATCAGAGAGGAGCAGAGATCTTAGCAGATGCATTTAAGGTGAATTTATGTAGCAAAGTAGTGCCTGCATTCTTGCATGGAAATGCAAATAAGTTGGTGAATGTGGGCTACACTTGTTTGTTTGTGCTGCTGTTGGTTCTTTAGCTTGTAACGTGTGGCCACTGAAGAAGATAGAAGTCTCTTTTCGTTTAAAAAGTCTTTGTCATGGACTGAAACAAAGTGTCAGGAATAATGTTTAAGATCCCGAATGCTCAACATTTGTTCAACTACAAATGATCGGGAAAGAAGGGAAGTGGCTGAGGATGAATTGTACCTAAAGATAATAGGCTGAAAAGCATCAAATGTTCTGTGTAGGTGAGGGAAGCTGTAGTCACAATTCTAATTCAATCCATTGTTTCAAGCAAAAGTAAAGGCTTGTCACTGGAAAAGTTCACAACTGATCCATTACATAAGAAGTAAAAGTAGTATCTCAAATATATTTCCTAAATATATTCCTGACCGGAAGGCCTCAGTCAGTACGGATCGGGAACTGCACCTCCAGCACCACCACACTGAGCACTGGGGCCCCACAAGGCTGTGCGCTCAGTCCTCTGCTGTTCACACTGCTGACTCATGACTGTGTAGCAACACACAGTTCAAGTCACATCATTAAGTTCGCTGATGACACGACCATGGTGGGTCTCATTAGCAAGAACGACGAGTCAGCGTACAGAGAGGAAGTGCAGAGGCTAACGGACTGGTGTAAAGACAACAACCTGTCTCTGAATGTTGACAAGACAAAAGAGATGGTTGTTGACTTTAGGAGGACACGAGGCGACCACTCACCGCTGAGCATCAACAGCTCCTCTGTGGAGATCGTCGACAGCACCAAATTCCTGGGCGTCCACCTGGAGAAGGACCTCAGCTGGTCCCTCAACACCAGCTCCCTGCACAAGAAAACCCAACAGTGTCTCTTCTTTCTGAGAAGACTGAGAAAGGCCCAGCTTCCACCACCGATCCTGACCACCTTCTATAGAGGAACTATCGAGAGCATCCTGAGTGGCTGCATCACTGTCTGGTTTGGGAACTGTGCCATATCGGACCGCAAGACCCTACAGCGGATAGTGGGAACAGCAGAGAAGATCATCGGGGTCTCTCTCCCCTCTATTGAGGACATCTACACCACACACTGCATTTGCAAAGCCACCAGCAATGTGGCTGATCGGACACACCCCTCTCACACACTCTTCACACTCCTGCCATCTGGAAAAAGGTACCGAAGCATTCGGGCACACACATCCAGACTGTGCAGCAGCTTTTTTCCACAAGCCATCCGTCTCCTCAGCAAAATGGGACTGGATTGATAAACACACACACACACACACATTATCACTCAGCTTAACTCAACTACCTCAAAACATTGAGACTGGACTGACTAATCAACACAAGCGCAAACACACTGACCTACACCACCAAACCATCGTACACACCAACCTGTAAATGCTCTTTTGCGCAGTATTATTACTGGACTTGTTGCACTAACTTCTTTACTTCCTAATTTTTGCTGCTGCACTAAGGAATGTTTACTGTTCCTCCACTACCTCAACTCATCATCACAAAACCTTATTATTATGTTACGTTGTGTTTTTTTTTGTCACACTGTCACTTTGTTGCTCTTGTTTGCACATTTGCACGTGCACTTTGTTGTCTGCTGTCTGTTAACAAAAAAAAAAGTCTTCCTTAGATAGTTAGTTAGTTTTTGTTAACTTATGTTGTAATTTATGTTAGGTCAGTCTGTCTCGTCTCTGCTAGCCAGCTAACTAGGCCTCTTAGTTAGCTAGTTTAGTGTTTTCTGTTAATTTATGTTGTAAATTTATGTTGCATGTAGCACCTTGGTCCTGGAGGAACGTTGTTTCGCTTCACTGTGTACTAGCTGTATATGGTTGAAATGACAATAAAGCCGACTTGACTTGACAATATGAAAACATTCTTTTTAATAATCTTTTTCTTTAAAGCCTTCTGCAAGCAATTATAAATCTCAAACAAGAAAGGAGGAGATAAATATGATATCAATCATGGAGGCTTTAGGCCAGGAGGGTAATAGTATCATCACTCCATCTTGGTTTTTTTTTTTTTTCATTAAGCTCTGCTGCCCTTTTTTTCTCTGATTCCATTTTGTTCTCCATCCATCTCTGCCTCACTCCTTCCTTTTGAGCCATTATATATCTTCATCGTATATAGTCTTCCATCTCTGCTTTCACTTCTTCCTTTGCTGTATTCACTTTGCAAATCCCTCTGAGGACATCCGATGTACCAGTCAGCATTGAGGCTACTTTGTGGACATAAAAAATACCAGTTGTTGCTAGGAGATGTGAAAACCCTTTCAGGACATCCCACTGAGTGTACATGGAGGTACATTAGCCCTTTTTATTGTAAGCCAGCATTAGCATTCAATGAGTTCTGAATCCCAAAATATATACATAAAGGAGGGTGTAACACTGAATAAAAATAAATAAAGTTTTAAAAGGTCTTTCTACTTTTTATTATTAAGCTCCACTGCGCTCTGAGAGTATTGATTAGTGCAGCTGTAAAATGTCCCTGTAGCAATTAAGAGTTTGATCCTAGTTCCAGATTTCATCTGCCTTTGAGGCATTTTTAATCGAGTGCTGGTGCAAACTTCTGCCACCTCTGTATATAATGATTAAAGAAAGTAATTGATGACACAAATGAAGCTGATTTGGGTGAGTAAACCTCTTAATTAGTTCACAGGCACTTTCTTCCTGTCCCATTATTAACCTCAATCATTCCATTCACTCATCACTGCAGTGATGACACACTGTTATTCTCATACTCAGCATTCTCATGTCAGTGTCATTACTCAAAAAAGCAATGTATCAAATATTACTCAGTACTCTCTGAAGAAAGTATTTTTTACACTTCCCTTTACAATATTTTTATGCTTCTCAGCAAAGTGGCCTGAATCACACTGCCACATAATTACCAACTGACAATATAGACGTATCTGGGGTCTGCATACACTCAGCTTTAACATTATTCCGCTAGCTTTGTGTTAGCCGTCCAGATGTTTACAAAGAGCTGATGCTATGTCCAAATTGAGGACAGTTACGTGTTACATTACTGGAAAACTGTAATCACAGTTTTCGGGCAATCATTTTTTGTAGGACATTCACAGTTCCATCAAAAGTTTTATCACAGGTAAAAAGAAACTTCCCGGCTTCCTCCTGCAGCACAAAGACGTGCAGCTAGTTAGGTTAACTGGTGATTCTAAATTGCCCAATAGGTGTTAATGTGAGTGCGAATGGTTTTCTATCTCTCTGTGTTTGCACTGCAACAGATCAGGGATCTGCCCAGGGTGTACCAACCTCTCGCCCTGTGACAGCTGGGATCGGCTTCAGCCCCGCTGTGACTCTAAAAATTGGATAAGCGGAAGAGAATCGATGGATGAAGTTTAATAAGAGATTAATTTCTTTATGCCAATTAAATTTCTCAGAGAAAGACGTGAAAAAAACACCACTTGTTGGGTGTAATGTGTTACGTGGTATGAGGTTGTTTCTGTTTGTTATAAATAAATCCTAATTAGAAAATGCTGATGTAAATCGATAGTGCCATCATCATTAATTGTGCTTCATTCTAGATACTTAATTCATTATTGTGTTACTGAGCTTTTAGATAAATAACATTGGATTGTGCTAATTGTGGGCTACGTTGTAGTCAAATTTTCCCCCCCAAACCTTTAGTTTTCATTTATTCCATCAGGTTGTGCATAAAGTGTTCTGAGATATAGCTGAGGAAACATTTGTCCTCTTAGACAGAAGTGGAGTCCCAAGCAGCTTTGTTAGGGCCAAATAGTTACGGCCAGACAACATTGTCAAGATACTCCTAGATCAAAAAATGCTGCTTTAAACTACTCGGTGCCTTTAGAGGACTTCTAGAGATTCACTCAGTTTCCATGCAGATTTGTTAGCCATGGCTTGCTTTTCACTACTACATCCATGGGGAAAAAAATACAACATAAAAGCAATATTTCAAGCTAAACCAAGAGATTAGCTTCAGGGAAGACTTGGACAAGCAGGCTGCAAACAGGATCACAGTGGTTGGTCACAAAGGTTGAACCTGTCTATCCTGCTGGCTGTTCTTTTAAAGTGAAGATGTTCTGCTTGACCTATTCGTAACACTTTTGGATTCCCTCTGAACAGTCATGACAAATCCAAAAAGCTGGCTAACACACAAGTTCAGAGGTGGGTTATACTGTTCAAGAGTTGAACGCATTACCATAGCCTGAATGGCCTTACTGTAGTGCTTCCATCTTCCCATCTGTATCTGATTTGAATTCCTCATTATGGATTCCTCTGTGTTTTCTGTTATCTCTGATAAGACAGGACTTAATGATGCGTCTCTGGCAAAAGACAGTAGGAAAAATCACTTAAGCGTCAATTGTTGTTCTTTCCGTTTTATATCAGATGGATTTCTCCTGTCGCTGTTGTTTTTTCCTTTCATTTTCAAATTAAGGATCACTTTGTTGCCAGGTTATTTAGTAGCCTACTCCACAACTGCATACAGATGTTGATTATCTCTTTATGGTCCGCACAGAGGTCAGAGTAATTGGTGTTATTGATGGGGTCCGTTTATTTTGGAAGTAATATAGAGGTTAAACCGCCTCTTTTCTGCCATGGGTAAGAAGTGCTGACCAGCTCAGCTTGCTTTACCTTTTTTCTTCAGTCAGTCATGTTTTCAGCTAACAACATGGCAGCTGGTGAAGATGAAAAGCAAGCCTTTCTTCCCTTAAGGATTTATCTTGGTAAGGACGAATGCATGACTTGCATTTCCAATTTTGCGCAGAAACTTCCTGTTTATGGATAAGGAATGATAAAAAGATTATACAATTCAGTTGTTCTCACTGGAAATTAGGAAGACATCAGCAAAGGGGGTAATTTAGGTCTTTCGTGTGATGAAGTCACAATAACTGGGTGAATTATGGTGTCGTTTTATTGGTGCCATACAAATATTTACTTGAAAACTGTTAGCATATAGTTGAAAGAAAAAATGGGGTGTAATGATGGAAAATGTACACTTCCTTTGTAAGTTTTATGAAGCTGAACGCTATAAAAACCCCTTCAAAACACATTGTGTGATTAAGAAAACACATGGGTGTCTGTTGGAAAAGTTCTTTTCTTAGGTGCGAAGTTGAATTTATAAGGTCATCCAAATGTATTCAGGAACAAAAGGTCTTAGAAAATAAGCTTCGAGTCTCTTTATCCTGTCAGATTTTAAATTGCATCTTGGTCTCACTTCAAGGTTTACGAATCACGGTAGGATCCGTCTCCGGCTTAAGAAGTCTCTCCCACATAAAGGCCTGAGTCCTTGCATCTAATGTTTAATCGCTCGATTCCTTCTGCTGGGTAAAACAAAACAAAGTCAGGGGTAAAACAATATTTCCGTTAAATATGCTGCAACTCCAACGTGGCCTTAAGGCTTTAATCCTTGCAAAGAAGGCGGCTTTCAACGGATGTTTTAATGAGAGTTCTTAGTCCAAAATCAACCGTTAAAGGCTAAAGGTAAATGTAAAACTATAGGTTCCAAAACAGTTCTGTTCATCTGCAAAAACAAGCCATATAGCTGTCAGATAGGATTTCTTTAATCCTATTTTTATTGTTTTTTATCCTTGGGGTCGGAGCTTTAGAAGCCTGTATGATTCTTTTTCTCATTAGAAGTGGTTGCATGAACGCTAAAGTTCTCTGCCTTAGTTTAAACAGCTATGGTCACTGGCAGGCAGGGCCGAGTTTTGCATTTCTGTGCACCAATCAGGTTTTAAAAACGTGTAAAGAAAAATGCGATGGCAGTCACGATGTCGCTATAAATCCAATCAAACCCTCCCACACAGTCTTAACAAATGAGGATGTTTAGCAGTATCTTTAAAGCGATTCTTACGTAAGACACTTAACATTTGAAACGTTCCAGGGGTTCTGTGAAAACCAACCAGCATCCAGGTGTTAATAAAACTGTTATCGCTGCCAGTTCTTCTAAGTACCCTTTATGTAACGTGTGTTTTTGTAACACTTTTAATGGCAACATTTGGTTTGCAGACGTCCCACAGCCAGAAAAAGCCTTTAAGAACTGGCTCCTACAAGGTGCTGCGTAATCTCCCCATGAGCCCTGAGATCAACAGCATCTCTCAGACTATCTTGCTTTTTCCGCTACTGAGCTGTACAATACTTTATTTCAATGCCACTTTAGGCCCCATGATACCACACAGATCACTGCTGAGCTTTTACAATCTACAGTAAAACTTTACACACACATGTACATATAGCCCTATATTATAATGAATGATGTTTTAGCTCATTGTTGTACTGTAGTTTAATGGATGGAGAAGCATTGTTGCTGAGTAGTAACGTGCTTTTGTATCATTTGTTTAAAACCGTTCGTTCACCCACATTCAGATAAAAAGCTCTGTCTTATCAGTAAAGAACTACTTGAGGAAACCTGTTAGCAGGTGATGAGAAAGCCTGTTAAATATTTAAAGCTACAAGCCCCAAATGATTAGCATTACCTGACCCTGTCCTATCATCATAAAATGAAAGTCATGTTATTTGAGCTTATTAAGCGTTTGTAATGATATTGTGTTTTACAGGACTATGCTGTTTCCACTGTGCCTGTGCTCGAAGGCCTGCACCTGAAGAGCTTCTGCAGCATGGGAGGACCAGGCCTTATTGTAATCGGCTCCAGTGAACCAGCACAGAAAGCCCTCAAAGTATGGAGCTTGTGTATGTGTGTTTATGTATGTACACCGTAACTATGCTCTCCCTAGCTGTAGTCATGGAAACCTGTGAATTGATGTATTGGCAGTCTTTTCTTTACTTTGACGCACATTGAAGTAGTGGATCCTTTTTCCTTTTTTTTTTTTGTTTCATCGTTTGGTTGACATTCTGCTTGATCCGTTAGTATGAACAACCCTGAAAGAATAACGCGACAAGACAGGACATTGCACGTGTTGATTCAGAGCAGACTCCCTTACTTACAGTTTGTTGGCGGCTTCCCACTCCAGGCACATTGAAACCACCTGTCACCTAAATCCATCCCCATTAATTCATATTCTCAGCTAATCTGCGGGGATTGCCCCTGGCGCTCACACTCCAGCTTCAATTACGACTGTATTGTCCTTCCATTAAACAGCTTGAGCTCATTACTGCATAAAAGGCTCCTGTATCGATCGAGCTCCAACAACAGAAACCTGGGGACCGCCAAGACCGAACAGAGGAGACGGCTTACACCCCGACAGAGACGGATCGCTCGTTTGCACCGAGAGTGCAATAAATCTCGGCCCATCCCTCCCATGGAATTATCCCCCAAAATTCCCAAACATTAGCATGTGAACTTTTGCAGTGGCACAAACAAGAGAAATTCAGCGAAATGTGTATTTACACAACACAAAGGCAGGCAGTGTATATATAATTACATAAGTATGAAGACTTACAGGCAAGCACATACACCTTTGGGCTTGACAGGTTCCCTCTGGCAGTATTCCTCATTTGCCTTCTAGTATGATATCTCCCCCTGCTGGCTCAGTACTAAACAGAGTTACTGTAAATCAAGCAAAAGTCGTTTAGTGTATCTCAGAGAACATCAGGCAGCTCTTCCTAAGAAGGCTGAAGTACTCGAGAGAAGCACAAGGTTGGCCCTGTTGGTTTTGTAAGCATGTTTGCATTGCTAAAGTGTTCCCAGGAACCTATGCATCATTGCATATTAGAATTAATTTATAATCCAGTGCCAGCTCATTAAGATTCCTGCCTGTTTGATCACCCCAGTAATTAGCTACTGGGGCGAAGAGTGGCCGCTAGCGAAACTTAATGACAGACTGCTCGCTTTCTAATTATGGCTTACGTCACCCTCTCTCTCGCAGCAATTAGCTCCTGTTTTAAAGGGCCTTTAACAGCCCTGGATTTGTAATTAGATAATGTTCTTTGTGTGAGGGAGAACGAGATCTTATGAATGCAGATTTAATGAATCCAAACTGTTCGTTTGGGATGTAGATGCAGCTCTTCTGGCGACGAGGCTCCTTGTCGAATGCAGCAGACACTTTGTGCAAATTAAAGTTGGAGCCCAGCTAATTCATTCTGTCTTTAGGGAGCTGCGCTTTGCTGGCGTTCAAGAAAATTTGGACCTGCCCTTATTTTTATTACGGGGTTGAGTAACGCATTACTCATTTGCAATCACAAAATAGCATCGACGATCTGTAGTTTGTATTTCGGCTATGCTCAGGAAGGCTGAGCGCACCGCGTATCTGTGTTTAGCAGAATGACCGGATGGATTTCATCATCCATCTGTTGCTGTCACTGTCAAGCTTTTCTCATGAAGTCATCATCCCAAAATACAGCCTGTGTCAGAGGCTGCAGCACCCTTTCCCTGTAATCTCGCACTACCCCCCTCCTTCCTACAGCAGACTGCCCGGCAGGCTGTAGATCATCAGTGGCCCCTTCACCCAGCCTAGCTTGATTCATGAGCTCATTGCTCTCTCTTGGTCAGAGTCTGATCTTCACCTCAAGGATGCTTGCACGCTTGAATTTTATAGATAATGAGGTGACGGCATGGTGAAGGTTCTGTTGGAGATTTTTTTTTTTGATGGCCAAATCCAGTGTTGGAGAATGTAGGTTCCAGATTTGGATTATTTATATATTGAAGCTTTGTTTCTTGTTCTGTTTCTCCCATACTACATACTTACTCCATACCACTGTTACCATGTAAAACAGTCATAGATAAAAATCTAGAGCTAAGTTGACTTTATATCACCTCAGAACCATGATTGTCCGAACAACATTGAACAGCAATCCACCTGATAGCTGTCGCAATATTTTAGTTTGAGCAAATATAAAACTTGGCATTACTATCTAGTCCAGGGGTGTCAAACATAAGGCCCAAGATCCAGAATCGGCCCACCAGGGTTTGGAAAAAGTGGTTTTATAGCTTTTCCTCCCCCATGTGCATATCAAAATAAATAAGTAAAAAATCCAAAGCAAAAAACCCAGATTTTTACTCAGTAAGAAAAAACAAAGAAAAACAAAAATGTAATAATTACAGGACAGTCTGCGCCGTGTACTAACAGAACGTTTTCTGTAAATTTAAACAATTATTTCTTATTCTTATTCTTATCATGTAGCGAAAACAAGACATATCAGTGGAACTGTACTTCTTTTTCTGGCTGTATGTGGCCCATAATGTAAAACAAGTTTGACACCCTGATCTAGACCTTCACAGCATGTTCTAGGTTTCCTCTTGTGATACCACTGTGTCCCTGAATCAGCTGTAGACGCCGATAGCAGCAGCCTTAAACATTAGATAAATGTCATCTGAAATTTCCTGCATCCTCCCCCTGCGTTTCCTTTTTCTGTGTACTTTTCCACTGAAAACATTACACTGCAGCAATAAAATACTAGACCAGTAATACCAAACATTTATGGTCCATCAACAGGAAGCAATTTCAGTCTCATTTCCCGTCCAGATCTGGAAGCTGTATTGCATAAGTTTTAAGCAGTTTCTGGGAAGGATTGCTAAAGTGAGCATTAGAAATGTTCACACCAGGTGCCAAGATAAAGATTCTGCTGATTCCCACATAAGGTCCTGGAAATTGTTGGTGTTTTTCTAGACTGCTCAGGTTTGTCATTGCCCCAGAGGGATTTTATTACCATCCAGTAAATATTTAGTTCGAGTAGCTTTTGAATGACTACATTTTGCTGCCCAGTTACCACTCTTGTGCATTAGCTGGACCTCAGCCATTGTTCGAATTAAGTCTGTGTCGATTGACTGTAGTTTAACACTTGGTGAAGATCCAGAATGACGACGTTAAAAGCCACTATTGTGTAAAGGTATCTAGGATAATTTCCCATACGTTTCAGTTCTTTAGGCTTAAGATTTGATTCAATTAAAGAATCTTTAAGTTTAGAAAAACACAAAAGAGGTCTGCCCCCTATATTGATTGGCTGTTTCATTAGTCAGGTGAGGATTTAATTGAATTTCATGGATCAAAATTTTACATGAAACATGAGGAAATCTTGCTGTATGTCATTTCCCTTATGCGCATATTTCCCCTTGAATTTAATGAGAAAATGAAGAGTAAAGCAGGAACAACTGGGATCTTAGGTGGAGTCGACATTTTACTCACTCTTAATACTCGCGTGTGTCACAGACCGTGTTGGCCCTCACCCTATGGACTTGAGTGTTTTCATTTAGGGCAGTTGCAGTCACATGACACTCCCACGAGTGACCTGGGAATGTCTGATTACGCATCTGCCGACATATGTGCGCACACTGCTGTGCTTCGTCCCGCAGCCCTGCGCCCAGGAGTGCCATTTGTGGCTGATGTTTTACCATTTGTACCATTTGTAAATAGAAAAACTCGTTATAGCTGATAGATGTACAAAAACAGTAGCTTTGTTGGCAGTTTAGTGTACTTTTATAATGCAGCAGTCATAATATTACGCAGTGAAATCTTTTTTTATACCAACTCTGTTGATATAAACAGTGGTTACTTAATGTGTTTGCTTTACATGCTGCACCTTCTAGAGATTTCATGTCCATTTAACAATGAATCTCTTAAGTTTTCTATTGGCTCTTACTAACTGCACACTTGTTTCTCTCTTTACCCTGACCAAACAATGATGGTGCTGCCAGAAACCCTAACATGTGTCATTTCCTGTGTCCTGAATACTTTCCCAGGAAAGCATTTAGAACAGCACATTTGCTGTTTGGATAGGAATAGGTGACTATTCACACTGGAAAAAGGTTGATTTTCTTTTTCTGTGAGTAGTGTGAGTATATTTGACTTATAATGCAATGGACATAATAAAACGTTCAGAGTAATGTATATTTCTATATAATGGTCTTGCAGTAATTGACCTTTTCCAATTTCTATATATGCCTTTGTCTTCCCTGGTGCAATGGATCCTGTCAGTGGGAAGTGAAATGAAAACATCTACAGCCACAAAGCCCACTGTGCTCACAAAGCACCAGTTTTTCTCCCACATTTGTAGTAGTGTGTCATCACATTTTCTCACAGTCACTCCTCTAAACCTTTATGTACGTCAAGCAGACGTCACACTTTTTGGATGCAGTGCAGTGGCCTGTATGTAATTGGAGATTATCGAAATTTCAGGAGCAGGACCACGCCTCCAAACACACTCCTTCCGGTTCTCATCTATATAGGTTCCGCCAGTTCTGCCAGCTGTTCATCCTTGTTTACGTGCCCCTCCCTCCCCTTTTCAGTTCTTTAACTTCTTCACTTCTATTTAGTACATGGGGATCTGCCAGGTCCAGGAGCCGTCGCCAGTCCTCTTCGAGGCCTTCCCCAAACCGCAGCTCAATTCATGTCCAAGCTTTCGCCTTTACCTACTAAAACGCTGCCAAAACTAAAATGAGGACGTGGGCCCAGCTAGTGATATAGATAGATAGATAGATAGATAGATAGATATGTGTATGTGTATATATATATGTTTGTGTGTGTGTGTATGTGTATATATATATGTGTGTATGTATGTATATGTATGTATGTTTAATTCAGGGGAAAAATCTCCCTTCTCAAAATATTTTTTCTGAATGTTGACATTTTTTTTTTCACTAACCTTCCCTCCCTTACCCGTCTCCGAGGTAACCATCTGCAGATGTTCTGCTCATAAACATTAAGAGGCACCTGCCTCTCCTCTGGTCATAACATCCTCACCCGCCGACTTCCACCTGGCAACGCGAGCGTCTTCTCAGCCCCCACCGCCGGTCCCACCTTCAGCTCCTTCAGATTACATAAATAACATGACATATGCTGATAAAGAATGTCTGTCTGCTCCTGTGTTCTCCATTAACCCACCCGGCCCCCTTCCCCCCCAGGCCCCTGTGGCGGTTTGGCCAGCAGAAGGATGTGGCGCTGACTTTTGGTATTGAGGCCTCGCTTCTGAATCAAAATCTCTCATGGCCTGGCTTGTGTCTGTCTTTCTGAACATTATGTGGACTTTCACTTATGCATTTGCCTCAAAGTCTGTTTCCTGTCATGTCTTCTCACTCCCAATTGCGTAGATAATGCAGCAGATGAGTGACCATCGCTATGACAAACTGACAGTACCCGACGACCTCGCCGCCAACTGCATCTACATGAACCTGCCCAGCAAGGGACACGTGCTTCTACACTGCACAGCAGAGGAGTTTCCAGAGAGTGCAAAGGTGCTTTTCCCCATCCACATTCAGCAACTTTGTATCACTGACGATAAAGCACATTCATCCACAATCCTGGCAGGAAGGACCACCGTCAGAACAACCAAATTGGTTTAGCGATTTAGATTTAAGGAGCACTTGTCTTTGTTGTTGTTCATCTTGTCCAGGCCTCTGAGAAAAACAACTGGGGAAAGAAACCCTACAAAAGCTACATGGTTGTTTTAGTGGACCAATGCAGGCTAACCGCAGCCAGAGCTGTAATTTCTTTTTAACAAAAGAACCTGCAGTTTGATGAGAAGTGTCCTTTGTGAGCATCAGACCGCAGGCTAGGAGCCAGAGACATTGAGGTCTTGTTTTTCTCAGAACTTGAGCAAAGTTGTTCAAATCAGCTGCTGTAACAATTGGTTTAATATCATTGACAGGTTCAATGACTTCCAGTTTTACTGTTTTGGTTCACTCTGGCCAGTTTCAAATGTAAAGTGTTAAATCCACTGTGGCTGCCCAGCAACAATCAGCACAAACAGCATAATATGCAGCCAGCTGGTGAGCGTCGCAGACTTCATAGACCAACATTTCTCTCCCGAAAGATCAGGACTAATTGCCCTTTGAATATTAGACTTCTATTCATCAAATATATTGCAAATAAAACGTCTTTGACAAACTTTGAGAAACCGTGTGGGCTCAGCGGCTGTCTCGCCGTGTACATTTTCACTACACGGATACACACAGCTACGTGCTTTCTCAAATATCTCTGAAACATGCAGTGACCTACTTACATGCTGTTTATTTTTCAAGATGTGCCTTTCACCCGTTACACGTACTTGCTACAGTCGCTTGACGTGAATGACATGTTATTGTCTCACCTCCGTCTCTTTGGGGTTTGGACAGGCTGAGCCGTAACTGTTATTTAGATGCTTTGGGGTCATTCCACATCACAACAAGTCAAAAGAATTCTCACTGGATTGAACCTGGCAACCTGCAATCTGCAGAGACAGTACTCAAACCTCAAAATGTACTCTGTGGTTGAAACCTCAACCTCCGCCAGCTATTTTTAGAAGGAAAAATTCACCAAATTATGCGTCTTTGGACTAGAATCCACAGTGAAGACTTTTGTCAACAAGATTAACTGAGGGAATTCAACTTGAACATAATAAAATCTTGAGCATATCATACTTCCCTTTTTGAAAGCACATATTAACAGAACATTTGGAGCACTATTTGAGATATGTATGCTAGTTCCATGAACCAGTTTCCTTTCAAAGGTTCAAATTCTTCAGAAATTGACCTGGAACACAGTTTTGGCTCCAAAAACTGTCTTTTTAGAAATTGTAGCCTGAAGAGAGTGGAAAAATATTAATAGCACAAGATATAACTTCTACTGCTTCTTCTTTTGGCTGTTCCCTACAGCAGATCATTTACGTCCATCTCACGCAATGTCTAGCATCCTTCACTACCACACCAGCCCTCTGCATATCCTCCTTCACGGCATCCATGAATCTTCTTTGTTGTCTTCTTCTTTTCCTCCTGCCTGCCAGCTCTATCTTCAATACCCTTTGTCCACTGTATCCACTATCCCTCCTCTGTACATGTCCAAACCATCTCATCCTTGCCTCTCTGACTTCTAAGTAAAATCTGAGCATCTCATCCTCCTGTTTTTTGGGTTCGCCACAATCTCCAAGCTATCCATCAAAGCAGATCTCACTACCATCTTCTAAACCTTTCCTTTCACTCTTGTCTTGCTTCTACTGACTTTCATCCCTCTTCTCTCCAGAGCATACCTCAACCTCTCCGGAATCTCTTCCACCTGCTCTCTGCTCTCACTACAATCACAATGCTGTCTCTAAATGTCACAGTCCACAGAGATTCCTGCCTGAACTTATCTGCTAACATGTCCATTACCAATGTAAACATGAAGGAGCGCAGAGCTGAAGTAATCCCACACCCACCTTAAACCCATCCGTCACTCTTACTACTACACACCTCACCACTGTTTCACTCTCCTTATAAATGTCCTTTCCAGCCTCACATACTTCTTTGTCACTCCTGACTTCCTCATGCAGTACCACAGTTCCTTTCTTGGCACCCTATCGGTTGCTTTCTCTACATACACAAAGACATAGTGCAGCTCCTTCTCTGTACTTTTCCATCAACACTATCAAAGCAAACATCGGGTCTGTAGTGCTCTTTCTCAGCATGAAGCCATACTGCTGCTCACTGATCATCACCTCTCTTCTTAACAACTCTTCAGCTTCAGCAGCTCTTTCTCATATCTTTATAGTATGGCTCATCAACTTTATCCCTCTGTGATTACTACAGCTCTGCACATAACCCTTGTTCTTTAAAATGAATATCAGTACACACCTTCTCAAATCTCCATTCATGCTTTCAGTCTCCGAGAGATAATACAAGCCGTAATATAGCAAGGGCAGTTTTATCTGAACTGACTATCCTGTCTAGTACAGTTCCCAGGGGAACTTGTTGCTTGTTCCCTCAGTGAGATGTAGAGATTTGTCAGCACAATTACCAAGACACTGCAAGATGTCTGCTGCTTTCTGATTCTAAACACTGTCTGGCCTGATCTCCGGTCTATTTTTAGTTGGCTCGTGAAGTTACATAATAGTTCCACATCAACAAAGGCAGGGGGTCATGAGAGAGGATTGGTAGGGTCGGATGGGGGTGGAGATGGGGCACCTTTAACGGTTAGTGCTGGCAGCTGCTGTTGAGGGCTCTGTTTGGACACATCGAAACTAAGCAGACAAAAGGTCCGGTGAAATATAGCAACTACTACTTTGCTGAGACCATGCCACCCTGACCCAGCATATAAATCTCAACTGAAGTAATGAGAACTCAGCTGGAAATGATCAAAAAAAGAGAGACTTTGGTTTCAGAGGTGCTATAAAGAGCAGAGGATTTAGTGATGTTATGTTGGGAGAATACTGTGAAAGCTTAATTTTCCCTGAGTTATGTCTGATTATATGGTCTAAACTTAAGATGTTTTTGAGAGGCAGTTCTGCTTGGTTAGTCCAGGATTGTTTTCCAGAGGGAAAATCATTCTAACTTTAGTGACCTCAAATGTATTTCTTTATCACTCTCTTTCCCCATGAAGCTTTTATTTCATTTTATTTTTATTTGACTTTGTCTTTATTTCTACCTTTACAACTTTGGGTCAGGTTTCCAATAAGTGCACCCATTC
Source organism: Diplotaxodon limnothrissa (assembly GCF_057381915.1). Taxonomy (NCBI): domain Eukaryota; kingdom Metazoa; phylum Chordata; class Actinopteri; order Cichliformes; family Cichlidae; genus Diplotaxodon; species Diplotaxodon limnothrissa. Next base: position 8,228,746 of record NC_140612.1, on the reverse strand, counting down.
ATATTCCCCACAATTCTAGTGCATTGATCAAACTGTATTATTAGCTTTAGCAATAGGCTAAGTTGTCTGTTGTATTCACTGACGACACTTGTCAGCATGTTGCTTAGTTTAAAGCATTGCTGCCATGCCTGTAGACCATAGACTGTATATAAAAGATGGAGCTAACCATCATCACTCCCTGGGTTCTGAGCCTCTACTTCAGCATTTTAGCTGTGACAATATTGTGGGTTTCTTCTTTGTTTGTTTGTTTGTTTGTTGTTTTGGGGGATGGGGGTAGCAATGTTTCATCAAAAGGCTAAAGTGCCAAGTTATCAGCTAATGTTGTCAAGTAAAACCTGTCTCGATAAACTGCAGATACTTGCTAAATAGTCCTAAGTAAATCCGTAATTGTAAAGCCCTAGAGATGGGTTGTCCACTATTTGGCAACTAGTGATAGCACGGAAAAAATCTGTATTCCCTAACCACTTGTTGAATGGGTGCTGGAGGTTGCTGACAGTTGATAGATAATTGTTCACAAAGAGCACCAAAAACCTCCTCATGATTACTTTGGTCACAAGCAGATTCTAGCTGTTGTAGCTTGCTTGGAAGATGCCGACTTTATGCTTGCTAACTGCTACCCAAACAGTAATAAAGCTTGAAAAAGTGCAATACAAGCCAAAAATGAACAACAATGTGAACGTTTTGAGTCACCATTGCAGCCACCATGTTTACTTTGAAGGGGAACTGTCTGTTTCCAGCTTTTGCTGCACTTTTTGACAGCAGTTGCTTTACAAACCACTCTGCCTCTTCCCTGCAAACCATGAGCAACCTCGGCAATCTGCTAACGACCAAAGCAACAGGAAGGATGTATTTAGCACAGAACTGTATGTTTCATCTAGTGACTACCAGCATACTTTAGCAACTCACAGCCAACAAATTGGGAGATAGAAATTTTTCTCATGTGGTTGGCAGATGGTTACAGACTGGTCTCTATTGGAAATAAGTGTAATTAGGGCCCAAGAGACTAAGAAAAAAAAAAACAAGCAAACCTGAACCTGAAGCACCTCTTGGACAGGCCGAGCATGCTGCTTCAGACCATGTTATTTCATTTATTCAATTAAAATGCCCTAAAAGGCACAAATTGCACAGTTTGGACCAGACTGGCCACTCCCCACACTTCAAGCCCTGCGGATCCTTAAAAAAACAGCAAATGGCAAGCAGGTTTTCTCAGTTTGATTCTAATACATATAAATAAGAATTAACATATTTTAACAAATAGTATATAATTGTTACAGGAGTCCATAGCTGGTCAGCACCAATGTTGAGAATATTTCAGGAAAGCTCTGATTTGTGCTGCTGGCCGTGTTACACAAAATGTCCCAGAAAAGAATCAAGACTTAGACAGAACTTCAGTGAGGTGAGGTTACACATGGCATCTGGTTCAGCAGAGGCTTTATCAGCCAAATTGCATCATGAGATAAAAATTAGTTTAGTTGGTCCCTCTGGCTGTGCCATAAGGCCTCACTGAAAGTCACAGCAGGGTTGAAGTTAGAGTTTATAGAGAAAACTGTCTTGGTTTGGAAGCGTGGTAGGAAAACGCTAGTTTTTTTCTGGAAGGTGTCCACACAGTGACACACTACTTTACAAGGGTCTTTTGAGAATGTCGTCATAGTTCTCACTCCCTTCTCTCTCTCTTTTCTTCTTCTTTTTTTATATTTTGCCGGGAGACCAGGAAAGCTTGAATGCTTGTTCTTCACAATTTGCGTCTCCCTGCAGAGTTTTTATATCACGGAGAATTACAAGTTGACAAGCTGAGCAAACAAACTTAAGTGTTACGTATGTTCCACTTCCAACTTAACTACTTCACATTAGATTGTTCTTTAGCCTTTTCTAATTCTACTGAATTGAAATGAACAGAGAAAATTAGCTAATTCCTAGCTGCGCTCCTGTCTGTGTGTCCTGCAGGTGTTTGAGAAGCTGAAGGACCACATGCTGATACCCATGTCCAACTTGGAGAAGGTCAAAGTGGATGGAGCCCTAACATGCTGCTCTGTACTGATCAACAAGAAGGCAAACATCTGAGCGGGGTCACTCGGGGTCTCTCAGTGCATGGTAACCACGCGGAGCCTTTAACTAATCACCATGGATCCCAAGGTTTGACCATCCTGGTATACAGAGGAGGTGTAGGGAAGTTTAATGTTGCTGAGGGGCAAAGGGAGTAATCTGTCTACCCTTTCACTCCAAAACACTAAAATAAAATTAAAAGTTTGAAAGAATAGTTCAGTTGATTTAAAATACAATATGTTCGTCAAATTTTCTCCTTATTAATTCATTTGTATTTTCCAATAGCATATGCTGCTTCACTTGTATACAAGCTGTTGTCATTAATTACAAGTGTATCTGATAAAGACCTGATCCCAGATCAGATTAGTCAACCATGTGCCATGTTGAATTTCCCCTTTAACCTGCACAGCAGGTAGAACCACTTTAGTAGAACCACACTTACTTACTGTCCAGTGTTTACAACTCTGAACCACACAGAACAGAGCGCTGGTGAAACCCAGTGGGACCTGTCAGCTGTTGTCTCTGTACAGTATGGTCTTACCAACATTTGACTTCAGATGTATTAATAATTCAGCTAATTCAGAAATCATTTGGGTACAAATAAAAATGATACAATTGATGTGCATTGTTTATGGTCACCCTTTTAACTGTGATTTAATTTTTCTGTGTGTTTGCTTATGTAATGAATTATGCACTAATTCTTCAAGAACTGTGTTTTGGAGCAAGTCCTGCTACGATGTGATATAAAATCTCAATGTGATTGTTGCAGTTACACTTTTTTTTCCTCTTGTATGTCAAATTGCTTCTGTTCTATGGTGGCCCTGAGAGGCCAAACGGACTGCAACTTAGGAAAACACCAGCAATAAGAAAAATGCTTCAAAAGCACACAAAACACAACGGAAATAGGAAAAAAGAAATAGCAAAGAACAGATTTCCAAAAGCACAAGGGAGGTGTATTTTTGGGGAGACAATAACCCGACGGACTAGTTGCAGGAACCAAAATATGCTAAGATTGCACTGGGAGACACTTAAAAGAAGTGGAGAATCTATTGGTTTTGTGTGGAAAGAAAAGATGAGAGGTAAGTGTGTTAGCCTGACTATTAGCCTGAAAATCCGTCATTAGTATTATATGAATCATGATAAAACACGCCTACCATGTTTTGGGTTCCTGCAACTGGTCCGTGAGGTTATTGTCTCCCCAGAAACACTTCCCTTGTGTTTTTTCCTATTTCCGTTGTCATTTTTCCTATTTCTGGTGTTTTCTTAAGTTGCAGTCCGTTTGGCCTCTCAGGGCCACCGTACTGTTCCTTTACAAGTGGTGCTAAAACAAACTTCCAAAACCATAACATTGCTTATTAATTCAAACAAATATTGTGAATTCTTATTCTGAAAATAATTCTTATTCTGAAAATACAGTTCTTAAAAAACTTGAAAAGCCTTGTGAAGATGTGAGATTCTGGTGTGATTACAGTGATTTTTTTTTTTTTTTTTTTTTGCATTATAACTTGTTATTTATTAAAGCCACCCGATAGAGAAGCTACCAGTGACTGAAGATTATATATAAAGATGGATGTCACCTCCCAGACCGGTGGAAAAAGAAAACAAAAAAATTACGCATGTGTGGAAGTGCCTTAAACCTGCATTACTTATAATGGGCACCAGGGGGCGACACCTCTTGTTAAAAAAAAGAAGAAAAGATCATGGATTGTATGGAAGTCTATAAGAAAATGATCCTACTTTGCATTTGTTGTATGACTTCAGAAAACATGGATGAGTTTATAGTCTCAGTTGGTGTCCGATAAAACAATGCCGTCGTATCGGCATCAATTAAAACAATATGGCATTGTTTTAATTGATTTTAAATGATGATCTATTTAGGGTAAAACACGTAAAGGTAAAGATGAAGCAGGATATTCTTTAGCGTCCAATGTTACTTGTTTTTTGTTTTGTTTTATTTAGTCAGATCTACTTCTTGCTCGTCCAGGTTCAAAACATTAAGATGGTGATGACAAAAATGCTCCTTGCAAACCAATGTGTAGCTGTATCCATCTTTTATATACAGTCTATGGCAGTAACTGGTCAAGTGATGCTATATTGCAGTGGTTTTGTAACGTTTTGTTGATGTAAACATTGTATAAACAAAGAGATCCCCTCTTTGTCATCCCGACAGACATGTAAGAAAGACTTAGAAACCCTAACCCGACAGAGGTGGAAAATTAGTGTTTTCATTATTAAACTCTGACCTAGACTTTCATTTACTCGAACAGAACACCTCTGCTTCTTTTAATCTACAGTGCCTCTCTGGAAAATCAATGACTTCAATCCTGCTGAATGATTCTGAAGGCAGTGTAGTTTTCTCACATCATTAACTGTGCCAGTGTCGTTAATTACTCTAATTTTTTCTTCTTTTTTTCCCCCCTTGTATGGCAGTTTTCACTCCACTGTTGACTAAGATCTTGCTGGGAAACTCTGTCTGTCTCACAGAACCCAGTAGGACCAAATGTCACTGCAGTCAGAGTTTGTACTCAAATACAGAACAAGCTGTTTGCTGTGTTTCCATGTGTTGCGTCCCAGTAGGAGCTGAAAGGTTGACCTGCCTCGGTGGCCTTATTCCTGTTGTTGCTGAATTCACGTTTTTAGGGCCTGTAAACATGGCAACATAGCATACGTAAACACGTATACTGTGTTACACCGTATGCATGTTAAAGCCCATCAGATTTCAAACCATGTCGTTTCTCACCCTGATTGCAAGTGAAAGTTAAGGAAATGACATCATGAGGTGAGTCAACCTCCCTCCACAGACATTTGTGTATGGGCAAGTGGGCAGTGATGAAACATGGAAAGAATTCTTGTTGGGAGGAGAGGCTTGTACGCCAGTAAACACTGACTCTTTTAAGCTTTCTCTCTTTCTCTCAACTGTCTCCCTCTCATAGCTCGCTTTTCTCCCACCCTCTGCGATTGCCTCATAGACGATTGTGGGCTAATTTATGGCCATGATATCATACAGTCTGGCGAACGCTGTAGATGTGCCATTAAAGTGCGACAGCAGTATATTTTACAGAAGGCGGCTGGCTGGATGCGGGGTGATAGCATACAGTAGTTGCAGAGCCATTTGTGATTCTCAACCAGTGAGTGATACAGTCATACACTGTCTGATTAGTACTGTGTCAAGAGCTGGCATTATCTAAAATCATCAACCTCCCCGAGTGACACCAAAATATTCAATAAATGTTTGAATGAACATTTAATGCAGTTCTTGCTCTTTGAAGACGGTGTTCCCAAACAGTGCAGTGATTTTGTTAAAGAATTCTTGTTCATTTTCTTGTTGGTTCCCTCGTCCGCACCAGTGGTCGTGATGTTGTGATTTCCCATGTTTCATCTCAGGTCTTAAGTACAATTTGTGAGTGATAATTATTTGAATCATCTTACATTGAGCCTTTCAATTATTTTGTGTAATAAATTAACATCTAGCTGTAATGTGTCTGTTGGTTTTTGTTTGTTTTTTATGACAGAGTTGAAGTGAAACATCCTCACCAGTTTACTCATATTACTACAAAGTTAATATTGCTTACGGGGATATCGTGTGTGTGTGAATGTATGATAAAAATACAAACTTAAGACTCGGCCAAAATCTAAATGTTCTCCCAGTTTCTGTCATGTAGTGTAGCTGCCCACATGTCTGAGAAGGACTTACTGTGACAACAGCCCACCTGCTGATCTCTACCACCACCTACTGACAGTAAAAGTATAACACACAGAAAGACTGCTTGTGCTTTGAAAAATAAAAATAAGATATCTCAAGGTAGGATACTGTAGCTGTTATTTAGGTGGAGGCAAGAAAAGCAAGAAGATGAAGTCTGACGTGAACGTTTTTGTTCTAAAAGCCTTAATAGAAAAAATTTATCGTTGTTATTTTATGGAAACACTTCTTTTAATCATCCGATAAGTCACCACTGAGCCCTAACCCTCATTTTGTATCCTTTTCACAGCCAACTTTACATATTGTACTGTACATGAAATCTCCACCACTGGAAACAAAGTACACTTCTTACCTTGTTCTTTCTTTTTAGGGGAACTTGATATAGATGTTTCTGATACTCCTTGCCGCAGTGACCTTGCAGTTAAACTTACCTGCAGGCCCAGCCAGAGGCAAATATGTAAAATGTTGAGCATCTCCTGGGTTTCGCTTTGAAATGTAATACCAGTCAAAGCCTAAATGGTTCAGTGACTACAGAAAATCCAAAAAGAATATAATTTTGTTAAATTTTATTGTCAAAACTGCAAAACATGAAAACAACATTGTAATGCATAATTAACACTTTTTTCAGTTATTATTGTACTTTCTTTAAAAAAGAAAAAAGAAAGGAAGTTGCAAAAATGTCTAAAAAGTAACACGTACAATCACTATACAACATTGGTAGGACAGTGAAAGGGGAAAAAACACTCGGGTGTCACCTTCACTTGGCAACAATGTAACATTTAAGGGGAAATTTGCTTTATACAGCATACAGAAAGAATGTACATCTTCTACACCAAGGTCCAAAGCAAACTCCGTTGCATTCCATTACTGCGATGTACAAAATTGTATCACAATAGTGTAAAACTCCCCCAAAAGAAATGTTAACATAACAACTTTAAATTATATGAAATATAAGCAGCTGCGGAAGACTCTCTGCTCCATAAACAGCGGCAGTGTGAATGAGCCGGAACGTGTCGCAGAGGGATCCTGTGAGCATATGGCTGAGTATAGCACAAGACTCAGAAATGATTCTTAATTGGTCACACCACTGAATGCAGTCACAGACTCATAGTCTCACCATTTTCTCTCACACAAGATAGAGACAGCCCTGCATACAATATACAATTTGACGATGGAAAGTAAGATGAAAGTCGCTGTAAAATCCTGCCAACCAAAAACTTAAACTCCATCTGATCCTAAAAGACTACATATCAGGGCTGACCGTTGATGACGACTTTGTGGAATCGCTTCTTTACTTGGGCCAAACAATGTGTTAAGGCTCAAATAATTCATAGCTGAGCTCTGTTTTCATTTTGTAGCCTTTTTTTTTTTTTTACAGCCAAACAGTACAAAGGGCAGAGATTACTGTACAGAAGATTTGCACTGATGGAAACAAACAAACAAACAAAAAAAACCAAACACTTGCTACACTTTTTGTTCTTCTTATGGAAAGTTAGTATAGATGTTTCCGGGACTCCTTGCAGCAGTGACCTTGCAGCTGAATTTTTCTGCAGGCTCTGCCAGAGGCAAATATGAATGGTTAAGAAGGTCACTGCATAAGCAAGGTGAGAAGCAGACGGAGCCATCAGAGCAGGAACACGTGGGAAGGTACTCATCTCCTATCTCATGGTTTCCTTTCTCTGTCACATGCTCATGTATGTAAATGTTTGCTGGTGAGCAGAGAAAGATACTGTCTTTGTTGAGAGTCACGTAGTCTGGAAAGATTTCTGTCCCCGGGCTTCCATCTACCAGTTCGCTGCTGGTGAAGCTCCCTTCTGATGACAGGAGCTCGGCGAATTCTTCTGACGGCTTCCTAAACTCGGAAACCTCTTCTTCAGACATGATCTCCACTACAGATGTAGTGTTTTCCTCGGAGCACAGCTTTTCTAGAACAGGATGATCCTATAGTGTACAGGGATTTATTTTTAATAAGGAAAAAAAAATGTCATTTGAAAAGTGCTTTCATTTGGAGCAAGCTTAACTTTTGTTTTTCTTACAAAAAAACAAAAAACATACTGCTATTAGTTTGATCAAAATATTTTTTGACATCTAAATGTAAAAAATGCATTTAAATCCTTGCTGACTTTGATGTGTAACACTGGTGATCAGAGCGGAATCTACGGTTACAGCCCAAAGACGAAGCAGCACTTTTCAGTGGAGAAGTCTACAAGAAGGTAGTTCATCAGGTTAGAATCACGAGGGACACGCCTCTAGTTCTCCACCATGAATTTGACTGTCAGTATAGACTTCTACTGTATTAGATACTGTGATGAGTTAAAAGATCACCATTTATTAGTATCATTAATATTAATTCATTTAAAAGCAGGCACTTTTTTATACAACGAGAGTGTGAAACCTTATCATCATGCCACAAAGATGTCACAAAACTAATCTAAATTCATACTGTAGATATTTTCCAAAACCAAATAAAATACAGATCAGAGTATTCCAATAAATAGTTGCTGTTTTTTGCTATGGGTGGGCCTGCAGGAGTTTTGTGATCCCACATAATATCTGTTTCTAGTCCATTTTTCCAAGAAAACAAGGATGAAAGTACCTGTAATGCAGTTAAATAACTTACCCTTTTCTGCGTGTTGATCTCTGTCAGATAGCCTTGCAAGACTTTCTCAGGGTTTGGAATTGGTGGCCAAAAATACTGCTTGACTTTCCTATAAAAATGCACAAAAGAGAGGAAACATGTCCTTAAATCTTTTTATGTCATAAAATTTAGTTAAAAAAAAAAACCCTTATAAAAGAAAGGGAACATCTTGGTTTGGATTTTCTTATAGGTGATTAAAATTTTGAATGAGCTGTGAGAAAAATAAAATCTACCTGATGTGCAGGGCACACACGATGGTGCTGATGGTGGCTGTTATCAGTATAAACACTGGGATACACACGATGAGCAACACGCCTGAAAATGCAATGCATCCAAGTTTGAAATGTATCATATCTGTTTGTTCCCTTACAGCAACAAAGAACATCATTGTACTTAAAGATAACATTTCAAACTACTAAAAGTTAAATAAACTACTTGCTTCTAGTTCTTAGAAAGGAGTAATCTACTCATCTCTACCTAGTGATACTTTTTATTTTACTTTATGGTCAAGTTTGTATTTATTGAATTTTTGATCTTGCTGGAGGCTTACCTGTGTAACTGAGGGAGTCACGGGGGTTTTCACCAGTGAACACATTGGACCAGTCACTCCAGAAGCCAGAGTAAATTTGCCCAGCGGGTTTAGCTCTGACCCTGACTCTGTACTGGCTGCCTGCTGGAACCTCAACACATGCTTCTGTCTTAGGGCCCTTTACTATCTCTGGACGGAAATACTGAAACAGAAAGGGAACCAAATCACATTATTATATGATTATAGTCTGTTATTTCCTTTGCATTCTTTGACAACACCTTTGAGATTTCTCTTAAAATGCACTCATGCATGTGATTTAAAGGGCTGGCTGCACGTAAACTGAAAAAGTTCAACGCTGGCGCCATCTGCTGGAAAGATCAAGCAGCCTTCACACTGCTTGACACTGCTTAGACCTAATATCATTGGTCCACAAACAGAATATGTGCCATCATGATAATTCTAAATAGTTTTGAAAGGAATCTAAAGGGCAGGAAGGAAGATATATTCAATTCAAACATGGCCCTTGGATGTCAGTAAAGACAGCGCACACATACACAGCTACTTACCTTCCATCCTTCATATTCTTTCAGCTGGTGGTCAAATTCATACTGTAGGTAATTTGACAGTGACGGAAGAGGAGCGTCCCATTTCAAGCACAACTTATCTTTCTTGAGGATTCTTTTCAGATGAGTTGGTGGGGATGTTTTGACTGCAAAGAAAAAATCTTTCATAAGACCTTGTCTCAGGTTTGATCAGTGAAAAGGAAGCCCACAAACCTAACTGAAAGTTTCCTTCAAGACATCCAGGCAAGCTTAAGAGCTAACAAACCTCTGCCTTTCCTCCAAATTGAAAGGTAAACCAAGTCTGAACATGTTCACAACTGACCAGAGGACTGTTGTATATATTAATCACTTATATGACTGAAAGATCTGAGTAAATGTATGAGCATGTTCTTAGAAGCAAAACTTCAGCATACAAACTAAAGTAGCAGTTAGTCATTCATGGCACAGTTGGTTAATAATGGGGACTTTTCTGAGCTGCTTCTTGATTTAAAAAAAAAAGCAAAAAAAAACAATTTTAGTTTAAACACAGATCGCACATGCAAAATAACCAAGAATGATAGAAATAAAACAATTAAATGCCACTCACTGGAGTTGCTGAGTGTAAATGCTCCAGTGTAGAAAGTCCTCCTTTTTGGACATGAGATGTTTGTGAGCTTGACCCTGACTTCCCTGGACTCTCCTCCATGGAAACAACACTGGTCAATGATTTTCTCATCAGCCACACATTCAGTCCAACTCGTCCACCTCGAGGTCTTGCTACAAGAGTTGTAACAAAGTCAAATCACAGAAAATAAAAGTTTCATATACATTTCTGTTGAATTGACCCGTTCAAAACTCTGGATTAGTTTGAGTATTTTAGTGCTCAAACTGTGTGACAATAAGATGGAAGGATGCTTGGATGGATGCTTTTGTGCCACAACACAGGTGGATGGAAAAATGACCTGTGCGTAATAATTCATGAAGTGATGAATGAGTGTTTTGTGTTACCTGTGAAGGATTTGGTAAAAAAGTCCAAAGTTGTTTTTATCATATTTGCTCGAATTCCAGTGACAGGTGACATTTTTCAGGTCAGAGGTGAAGCATAAAAGTGCAGTGTCATCTGAAAAGCATGGAAAAGATCATTACTGAGCAACCAGGTGCTGTTCAATGGGTACCATTTTATTCTCTCTGTAATTCTTGCTTGGTCGCACCTGCACTTTGGGGGACCACAGCTCGCGCAGGATCTGACCACCTGCTCCAAAGGCCATCAAAAGGTGAATCAGGTTTAATAGCGACTTGCACTTTAACCTCCTCGCCTTCTTTTAGAGAATCCAGTGTGTCCTCTTTCTTAGGTAGAAATCAAAAGCATCATCATAAAGCTTTGTTTGAAAAAAGTAACCACAAAAATATAAGCTACAACGAGATGAGTCAGTCTCAGAAGGCAGAGCTCAGGAATCATTTGGTAATTCTGGCACTGGTTATCAGCAAACTGACAGTAAATGGAATTCTATATTTAGGCAGTCTTTAGACTGACTTTTATAACAACTAACCACCAAATGCATAACTTCAAACCTTCATAGACTTTGGGGAGCTGTATAAAAATTCACATCCAATGCAGTTGTCATGAACAGCAGTTGAGCCGTAAACACTTGAAGAATTATAAAGATGGTCTTAACCCCAGGGTCTAGAAAGGGAAGCTGCTTTGTGAAGCACCCTAAGGCTTCACAATGGGTGACCGATGAAAACACAATAGACTACTCAGTCTTTGTGGACTATGATGATTGCAGACAACATGATCTGTACCGAGAGCATGGAGCGGGTGGAAGAGATTCTGGAGACATGGAGGTATGCACTGGAGAGAAGAGGAATGAAAGTCAGTAGAAGCAAGAATGGACCAGAATGGACAAAATTAGAAATGAGCACATCAGAGGGACAGCTTAGGTTGAGCCGTTTGGAGATAAAGTTAGCGAGGCAAGGCTGAGATGGTTTGAACATGTGCAGAGGACGGACAGTGGATGTATCGGACAATTGAAGGTTAAGATGGAGCTGCAAGGCAGGAAGAAAAGAGGAAGACCACAGAGAAGATTTATGAAAGGAGGACATGCAGAGCGTTGGTGTGACAGAGGATGCTGGGTGTAGTGTCAGATGACAACAGATGATCTGCTGCAGCAACTCCTAAAGGGAACAGCTGAAAGACAAAGGAGAGCAGCTGTGTGTACCTCTAGATCTAACTCCTTGTAAAGGACCTCAGAGGAGTACTCAATTCTGTACTTCACTAGTACGTCTTTTATGTTTGAAGTCCATGAAGGATTCAGCTGTCCCACTTGGCCATTTGGGTGTAAAGACAGATTAACTGGTGGATCTAAAAGAACTAAAAGAAAAAACACTCGGGTTTAGGAGTTGGGGCTGGGACATCATCACAGAAGGAAGAACACAGTATTGGATTATAGGTGGGAAGATGGTGGGAATAATTGACTAGTGCCTTGGCAAAGGTTGAGGTGGCCCCTGACTTTCTAGTTAACTGGTGATACCCACAATAAGTTAGCAATGCTATTTGTGTTTTCTTCTCTCTTTTTAATCAACATAGTTACTTCCTTGCAAATCATCCTAAAGCCTTCCCGTCCTTTAAACTAGGATTCAAGGATGCAAAACCTAAATTCCAGTTCACTGCAACTTATTTTTGATCTAACCCATAACACTCAGCATCTATTCGTCACCTTTATCAAAAGATGAAAATGTTTTAAATTTTGTAATATACAGTATCTAAGTAAAGTTTCTTCAATACTCTTTATGTGATGAAAAATTCAGTTTTGAAAAGACAAGATGTCTTACCATGATCGTTCATAAAGACAGTCCGAGTGTAGATGGTGGCGTTCGTAAAGGATTCAGTGACTGTAAGGATGCAATCAACAAACCACATAACTTCAGGTAAAGAGCAGATGTGCAGCAAAGTTCCCTTCTCTGTTCTCTGGACGGATAATTCACACCTCTGCGCTGGAGAGCTTGATTGGGATGAAAGAAAAAAACAGCAGGCAGGGCTGCTCATTAATGAGCTAATAAAACAGTTTTAAACATGTTGCCTTGCGGGTAAGAAGAAATGCAATACAGGCGACTATCGTGCATAAACCATTAAAATGGTCAATCAATAAAAAAACTAACTAACTAAGAACTTTCCTAAAAATGTAGTCAGTATACAGCAGAAGCGTGCACATAGAATAATAAATAAATATCAGTAGCATGCCAGAAGTATCAAAAAGTGTCTAAACACAATGCATAAATAGTATTTAATAGTTTTCATAATACAGAAAGTTCAGTAGATTCACAGTGTTTAACATACTCTATAGAGTAGAACAAATTATAAGTCCTGTTGTCTGCAGTCTCGAAGAAGCAGGTGAAATCAAATGTTGTCCGAGAGAAACACTTTGGATTAGGCTCATCCTTCAAGAACAAAACATCTGCTCCAAAAATGACAAACACAATAAATGAAAAATATTGGAAATACAAAAAAAAAAAAAAAAGACATTGTGGGCATTGCATTCAAGTTAACAAGGAGCCCAAAGTTCATATTAATGCCTTATGCCCCGCTAACAAAGAAACGTGCTCTGAGTATCTGTATTGCTCCCATTTTCACATTTTGGCAATAGTGTGTGGTTGCATAGTATCAGTTTATACTCCAGTGTTGATAAATAAACCATCCTTCAAGCCCTACCTTCCTCTGACAGATTACACTGTAATCCAGGCACAAAGAAAGCTTGTATCCACAGAATATTAAGGAATATTCCCAATCTGTAGAGGAAATTCATCTTGAATTGAGGCGCTGTGAAATTCTAAACCACCATGGCCATCAAATTAACACCGGTGCAGGCTTGTGTATATACAGTGTGTACGCTGTTTCCTATGCATGGTTTTAAGTAGGCAAGGGTGGGTAAGGATTGAAGGGTTGTGCTTAAAACAGGAAGCAAGCTTTCTGTACAGCAGAAGTAGTCACCAAGAAGAGGCAGATGGACTGATTAGACGTAAATAAACAAAAAGGTTGCGGTGAGCAGAGAATGTGACACCTCGGAAAATGTAGGAAGAACCCGAAGAACACAAATGAGGTTCTTCGGGTGCTTCAAATTCTTTGGTGACCACCTTCAACAGACATTAATTCAGTCTGCCAATGTTTTCCTCCTACTGATGAACAGAGAAGCGAGGTTTTAACCTCTGAAAAAAAAAAACCTTGCTAATTAACCGCTTCCTGACTTACTGCAGCATTGCAGAGCGCAGTGCACAGTTTTGAACTTCAAAAACATCTCAAAAAGTCCATGTTTACGTCTAAACTTCATCCTCCAGCTAACTTTGTTTAAATAATTTTTATTATTTGTCACGATGGAAATAAAAAAAAAAGAAAAATCTGGCTTTATCCACAAGAAAAAGTATGGATTATATTGTATAGTAGTATATACATTGTATAGTGATGCCTCTGATGTTTGCAACTGGAAAGCGCCGAAAGATCTTATTTAAAACTATATTAAAGTTTTTTTGGGGGGCGGTTTGTTTGTTTTGCACAGACGTGTATAGAAAAGAAAATAATTTTCACCTTATGTCATTAGAACACAGTAATAATGAAACACGTGAGAGCAGAAAAGCAAACTTATCATTTGATGCGTGCTGACCACACCACAGATATGTCTGATATATCTCTGCTACCATGAAATGAAAACCTTGAGTCTAACTAACTTGCTTTTCAGAGTTTCATTAGTTATAAGCCATAATCATCCAAATTAAAACAAAAAAGGTTTGGATTTTTTTTTTCATTTTATGTGTAATGAATAGAGAATATTTGAAAGTTTACCCTTTCCAGTTGAATTATTTAACAAAAAAAATCATAGACTATAATTTGAGATGCACTAATGGTATCCACATACTTGACTGTGTTATTAAGAAACTATTAACCTTGCGTAATGTTTGGTTATGGTTGATGCCATGCGATTTGCCAGCTACCAAAGTTGACCAATCTCTGAGAGGACTGGCTTTTTGTTTGTTTGTTTAGACACACCTGAGGCTGAGGACCTACCACAAAGATTGTCTGAACTGCAACTAAACACCAAAGCTTTGCTGTGGAGTTGTGTTTATTAGTAAACTTAATCAATATTTAGATAGTAGCAGAAATATTTTAATGTCCTGTTAAAAATATCTTTTCTCTGACATGAATTTTGCATGTTAGCTCTATAAAAAAAAGCTTGTATGTGTTTATGTGTTTGAGAAATGCGGATTATGTGTGTGAAGGTATGTTGGAGAGCGCAGGAACAAAAGCCAAGGCTACGACTGAGACTAACGGAGATCCTGTTCAAGATATTTATCAGATTGTGAAAAGACAGGTTTTACATTTACACTCAACTGCTACTTCACGTGATGCATTTTGTTAGTACCTGGCTTGACTCCCTTTTTCCTTCAAATTTCTGCTCTGACCTCTGACATCAACAAGGGATTTTCATCCAGAAAACGGATGCTCAGTAAACCTCTGTAAACCCGAGACATAGCCATGCATGAAAATCCCTGTAGAGCAGCAGTTTCTGTCATAGTCGGACCACCCTGTCTGGAACCAACAACCACGTCAAAGTCAGTTAAATCACCTTTCTCCTTCATTCTGATGCTCAGTTTAAACTTCTGTTGGCTTGACTGAATATAAAAAAGCTAACTTATGTTGTTGTTGTTTATTGTTAAGGTATGTATGAGCGACTGAGAAATAACAGGTTCTGACAGCTGGAGAGAATTTAAGACTATTTTTCTGTAGACTTCCTGTTATAAATGAATAGGTACTGTGTTGTATTCTGTGGCTTTTGTGGTGATTTTGAAAGTTTTGAATCCTTAGTTAATTTTGGGTTGCTTTTTATTTTTTCTTCTTCTCTGTGTTTAAGGTTTAGATTTTTTTTTTTTTTTTTAACTGCTTGTTTATTCTAGGAAGGAGTTTTAGCTTTTTGATATTATGCTTTAAGGTTTCTGTCTGGATTCCTCCATGTTATTTTTGTAGCATGTTCCAGTGAGAGTTTCCTGTCTGCGTTTAGAAGGTATCTTTTTATTATCAGCACCTGTGTCTCAATTCCCCCACGTGTCTCCACTTCCCTATTCCGCAGAGCAGTCTGTCTACACTCAGTGGATTTTATACTTTCGACTCTGCATTCAACCTCAAGACAATAAATTATGCTCTTGCTTAACTTTTCGCATTCTTAAGTCGTCTTCGTCACTTTTAGGTCCTGTTACACTTACAGACACTGCCATTACAGTTGTAAACACTTCATTGTAAAGTTATAAATAAAAATACAAAAGAAGAAGAAAACAAAAAAAGTATATTTGCTGATGTCTGTGTGCACCTCAAGGAAGAAAGGCTCATATATTTCTTGCCAGGTGTGTTACAGTCTTTTGCTGAGGTAATTACTTTATTTATCATTGAGATAATCCTTTGAGATACTCAAAACTGAAAAATGTGTAGAAGAAAGATGTAAAAAAAGAAATACAGTTCCAGATATCTCATCCACATTATTAGAAAACATATTTCTAAAAATTGGAGTTTTATGTCATCCTCAAGTCAGTTTACCTTAAGGCAGACACTGAAGAATCAGGAAAACTGAATTAAGGGCTAAGAGTATATGAAAGCGCCACAGTAACATCAGATGCTTTAAATTCTTTTAGACATCCTCCATGTTAGTAATAAATTCAACACAAGGAATCAGTGTAAGCAAAATGTGAAAGAAACCTAGCATCAAATATGAAGCATGAGCACTGTAATCATTTAAACAATGGTCAAGTCTACCAACGGCAATGTTGTGGAGACCTTATATAGCCAAGTGTAGCAAGCTAATATCTCAGAGCAAATGATTAAGGAGCTCAAATGAGGTATCCTGTAGCCACTGGACACTGACTATAATTACAGAAGGACCTGTTTCTGAGCACGGGCCAGGTGACTGCACTGATGCAATATAATGTCTCGTCTAATTGGTGCAAACGACTAGTGGTGAACCCAGAGAGCTAGTTAATGGCTGTTTTCACATGGATTCTAAGTATCTAGGAAAACAATATTGAACAAACTGAAAGCAAACTTGGTGAAGCTTTTGTGCACCAAAACATTTGAACAGCCTTCAAACTTGAAGGTGAAGAATCCTTATATACCTACTCATTTTTTTAAATGTATGCTGCAAAGCTATGATGGATACTATCTTTCTGAAAGAAATGATCAGTGTGGCCAACACAAAAGCCACAATCACAAAGTTTTTTTTACAAGATGATAGAAAGATGTTTGTCCTCTAATTATGGTTGACTTTAGTAACGAAAATTGCAACACATCCCATTTTTGGGTGTGTCACAGATGACCGATCAGACAAATTTGTTGCACAAGGACATGCAAGGGGAACAAGGGGAAGGAAGAGGAAAATATGCATCACAACTATGACAATATAACAACCACAAATTTTAAGACACAGTGCAGTGAAAAACTCATGCATGTTGGGCAAAACACTAAAATACATAATCTACTGTAAAAAAAATTACAGTGAAATACCTACAAAGATTTTTCCATTGGAAAGGAATGCTGTTTAAAATATGTACATATAGAGTGGCTTGCAAAAGTATTCGGCTCCCTTGAACTTTTCCACATTTTGTCACATTTTTGCAAGCCACTGTAAGCAAAAGCTGAAAAGAGAAGCTTCTAGTTTGTTGTTTAAAGCATCCTAAGCTCTTCAAAAAACATGTTACAAGTTGTAAACAATGTAAATGATGGACCCTATGCCTCTAGGACAAAGGGTAGGATGAGCTGTAAATGGGCCAATAAGAGCAAGTACTGCTAAGTAACAAAACTAATACTAGTACCTCTTCACCTAGATATGCCACTTTCACTCTAAGGAAAACCACAGAAGAGAAAGCAGTTGCGCTTTACTGGGATCTAAGAGCAATTTGTACAAAATGAGGTCAAAATAGGTCAGCAACAGCTGAAGTCCTTTCTACAATGCCAAATGGTGTCTTGGCCAATACAGTAAATAAATAAATACATTTGAGGTGTGTGAAAAAGGTTATGTGGAGTTAGTGTTAGTGTGACATTAGTGTGACTCAATAGTGAGTCCAGCACTTTTATTTTTAAGATCACAATCAAAGCGTATCCTTTCTGCTGACAGGTGTTAGCTATTAGTTGTTGGTTCAATTTACAAGTTGTTCGGAATTCTTGCAATTCTTGGTGTTGCCAGCAAAATCTTGGGAAGCTTGAGTAATGGAAATGGGTCAGTATTGTGGTTTACCACAACCAGTTAAAGAGTGGTGGATAGATTGGCCAGGAAAAGTTTGGAAAGCATGCTTATGTGGACTTGCATCACTTTGCGAGTGCAAGTCAGCTACCTGCTGCTGTGAAATGAGGTCCACCGAGTTTATTGCACCTTTTCGAATGGATCCTTGAAGAAATTCAGAAATATAGTACAACAAAAAGAGCCATCTCAGTGGAGCATCACACAAACCGAATTGGAAAAGAAACAGAAAAGCCTTTAATAAGTTAACCGTTTGTTTCAGGATGGAGTCTTGCATGTGGGAGAACTCAGGTGAGCTGGCTTGGTAGTTGAGTCTTCTTCCCTGACATAAGCACCTTATCATTTTGACCAAACACCAAGATGTTTGCTAACTATCAAGAAGGCCAACAATTCAATTCAGTTCAATTCAGTTTTATTTATATAGCACCAAATCACAACAACAGTTGCCTCAAGGCGATCAACATAATCACAAAATATTAACAAGCACACTGGTGACACAGGAAAGAATCAACAAAGAAGACTAATTTATACTGTACAAAAAATGGCTGGGTAGCTATAAATGTTTTAAGCTAACATTAGCACTCACACCACACTCCTCTCCACCAAAACTGGGCATAAAAACGTGGCTTTTTCTCTTCATAATCATGTAGCAGAACAGAAGCCAACCCAGAATGATAAAATATCTGCCCATTAAAGATTAAATCCTGGATTTCAACTGGTAAGAGGGTTCTTCCTGTTAAAAGGGAGTTTTTTGTTCCCACTGTCGCCAAAGTCCTTGCTCATAGGAAGTCATATGATTGTTGGGTTTTTTCTCTGTATGTATTATTGTAGGGTCTACCTTAGAATATAAAGCGCCTTGAAGTGACTGTTGTTGTGATTTGAATTCAATTGAATTGAATTGAAAAATAATAACTTTAATACAGCCAACTGTGCTGCTTAGCTTTGCTTGTTTCTATTGACAACTGCTTAGATGGACCAGATATCTAAAATACGCCTGTCAGCAAGTCAGGGGAGGTCCCATGTTTTTAAAAAGTCTGTTGCCGTGCTTTCTTTTTCAGTTACCTTTTTATAAAAACCCAGTTTAAGGTGAAACCTGCAGCTGGTTAACAAGTAAATATGTAATTTTTTTTCAACACAGGCAAACTATTGGATAACAGAAGTAGCTGTAGACAACCTAAGTTCAAAGGTCAGATTTTTGAGTAATATGGTATAAAAATAAATCTAGGGCCACTGCTGTTCCCTTGTTACACATGTGCCATAGTCAGGAAGCTGGCAGGCTTTTACGATGTTTGACAGTTCTGTGCTTGTGGTTGGTGTGTAAAGGAAACCCAGTGACAGATCAGCTCAGTGCAGGCAGCCAGTGTTCCTGAGTTCACTTTGGTCCCCAGTAGCCTGGCCTCTTCCCATCATCTTAACTATTAAAAGGGCCAGCACACCAAAATAATCACCTCTTTCTGAAGTTGAAAAAAAAGATCAGTTGCACAAAATTGAACTACGACAAAAGGAATTAAACTACTTGTGGCGATGAATCCAGTCACCACATAAAACCTTTATTAAGGAAACCAGTTAATGAACAGATACTGTACATACTCACAGAGTGGATTATCGTCGGTGTTACATTTTTATAATGTTAAAAAAAACTACAAAGGTTACTTCTCTGTATTACTTGTAGGCTTCCAAATAATTTCTCTTGCGATGGAAATTTGCATGCAACACATGAAATCCATCATAGTTTTTAAATCAGTCTATAACTCTGATTATATTCCTATAATAGGAGAGTTTGATCTATTAAAAATGAGGCAAGTATATACAGTTACATCCATATGGCAGTGATAGGCAAATAGTAAAAGCACAAAGATGACAGCGTAAAGCTACTTTTAAGTGCTACATTGGACATCTTTCCATCACAATTGATTGTCTTGACACTTGAGCGGCGTTGAGAACTTGTCGTGTCTTATTTGACAGCACTGTCTTTTTCTTTTATTTTCTCTCTGTGAAAAGATGTTCTCCATTTTGAGAAATGGAGGGGAAAAGTCCAGCACGGACACCCCACAGACCCTGTGGTGTTTCAGCAAGTCACATAGCTCCATATCAGTGCTCAGAGAAAAACTTCCATCATTATAACTGCTGGAAAAGGAAAAGATGGAATGCTGTATATGTTTCTCTAAGACTTTGTGTCTTCTTTCCTTTTTTTGTGACAGGGGTTCATAGTTCCCACAAGGTTAGTAGCAGACACATCTATCCATCAAGGACCCAGCAGTACGCCTCTTCTCCTTACACCTGTAGTACTTCCAGACAGTGTCCTTTCACAGTCCTCCATCTATAGCTGGGTGGTTGAAGTAGAGCGCCTAGTCCTCCTGTCTTGACGCCTAGTTGGTGGGGGGTGGCAGTAACGTGGCAGCCTCCCTTGTGATTTTCTCTTGGAGCTTTGTGGCCTGCGAGGGTCTGGGGGGGCTGGTAGTCAGGCCTCCTCGGCTGTGGCATCAATCCCAGCATAGGTGAAGTTCTCAAAGAGAGCCATGTTCACATAAGCCTGAAAACAGATTAAACCTCATGATTAAGAAAGTGAATGCAAGTGAAGTGTCTTACTACAACAACAACAAAAACCCTGTTTTAGCCCACATTTCTAGTTCTGTTTTTTATGCCCAAATAATAACAACAGGATGTTTTTCTCTATTCTTCCCTTTCTACCAACATAATGCAAATGAAGCCTTACCTTCCTGGCCTCCTGCATCCTGTTGAGCTGCAAAGAGATTTGGGAGAAGGGGGGTCTCTCATAGGGCCGATCTCTCCAGCACTGCCTCATTAGCTCATAACTGGAGACAAACATTAACACAGTGATAAATATGGATAAAACCCAGTGCCATAATGGGCTGTGTAATTTGATAATCACTAGCTATAAGATACAGACTACTTACACCTCATCATCACAGTTTTTGGGCTTCTCCATTCTGTAGCCTTGTGGCAGTTTTTCATAAAGCTCAGCACATGTCATCCCACAGTACGGTGTGCCACCTGAAGCACATACACACAGAACGTCATAGAACTTGAATAGGACAACGTGGGACGATGTGTAAAATGTCAATTAAAAACACTCTCACAGACCCGTATTTTATTTAATATTGTCTCATTTTGAATTTGATGGCAACACCACATTTCAAAAATGTTTCAGGGATATATTTATGTATCACTGTGTAGCATCTCCGCTTCTTTAATTAAACAAGAGTCTGTGCACTGAGTAGAGCAGCTTACTGGCTTTTGGGAGAGGGATGTTGTCCCATTCTAGTCTGACATATGATTCTAGCTGCTCAACAGTCCTGGGTCTTCTTGGTCATTTTTTTTCTTGTCACGGTGCACCAAATATTTTGAATTGTTTAAAGGTCTGGACTGACGGCAGCTCAGTTCAGCACCCAAACTCTGTGCTGTTGTAATAGCTGCAGTATGCGGCTTAGGCTTAGCTTGCTGAAATATATAAGGTCTACCTTTAAAAAGATGCTGTCTGGATGAAGCATATGTTGATCTAAAACCTGTATACATCTTTAATTAATGACACCTTTCAAAATGTTTGAAGATCACAGGCATCCAGCATTGAGTTTTGACCTTGTCCACTGTACACAGAGATTTCTCCAGATTTCCTGAAGCTTTTGTCGATGTACTCTATTATGTACTGTAAATCAGCGGTCCCCAACCTCCAGGCCACGGACCAGTACCGGCCCGTGAGTCGTTTGGTACCGCGCTGCGAAAGTTGTGGCTCAGGTGTGAAATTTATGGTTTTCAGGGGTTTTATTGGTTTTTATCGTTTTTATCATTAACTCGGTTTCCCTGGGTTTTTTCCCGTGTGTTATAAATAAATCGTCTTCTTTTGTTACCAGTACTGGTTTTATATTGTTGTATTTATCCGCGACACCTTAGAGCATAGGTGTCAAACTCTGGCCCGCGGGCCAAATTTGGCCCGCAGCCTAATTATATTTGGCCCGCGAAGCCATACCAAATTATTATCAGAGCTGGCCTACTGGTATTATACAGCTAATATATATATTGTTTAGTATTAAGCTTTGCTTGTTCCATATTCAGTTTTTCAGCAAAACTTGTTTGAGTCCATAAGAAAAGATTCATTCTTATATCTAGAGGAAGATTTTTTTTTTTTCAATAAATATTAACGTCAGCCCGCGACTTTGTTCCAGTTTTGAATTTTGGCCCACTGTGTATTTGAGTTTGACACCCCTGCCTTAGAGGCTGGTGTGTGAAAATATTGTCAGACATAACCCGGTCCGTGGCGCAAAAAAGGTTGGGACTGCTGCTGTAGATTATACATGGTTCAAAGTCTTTGCAATTTTACACTGAGTGCATTATTCTGAAATTGTTCAACAATTTGTAGACACAGATTTTTACATCTTTACTTCTAAGAAACTCTGTCTGTGTAAGGTCTTCTTTTTACACCCAGTCATGTTACAGTCATGTTGCTAATTAAACTAATTAGTTATAAAATATTCCTCCAGTCATGTCTTTGTAGTTCAACTCAAGTTCTAATATTTAATAAAATAGTAAAATGCTACAGCTTAAAAATGTTGATATTTGTTCTATATTCTACTGTGAATAAAAGATGAAATAAAATTTAAAATGACTGCCTTCTGCTTTTATTTAGATTTTACACAATGTCCCGACGTTTTTGCAATTGAGGTCGTAAAATGTTTTCTTGAAAAAATGGCTGCTGTAAAACTGCACATGTGACTTAAATAACATCACCTGAAGACAGAGGTCCTCAGCTTTGACAATCCCTGAATATGAAAACACATTATGAAAGTTCTAAAGAATTCTGAGTCATAACATTGACGCAGGCAGTAGCGGTTTTAGATACGGGCGACACGGGCGGTTGCCTGGGGCAGCATCCCGGGCATCGGCAAAAAAAATAAAAAATAAATGCTCGTACTCATGCTGCCCCGACGTCAGCCAGCGCATATTGGGAATGGCATAGGCACCGATTGGTTTTCTGTCGCCCATTTGTTGGGAGTAAGGGCATCAGAATCAATCAGATTCAATCAGAATACTTTACTAATCCCTAAGGAAATTTTGTGGGTTACAGTTGCTCCAAGAAGAAATGGTAAAAAATAGCAACAGTAACAGACTAAACTCCAAACAATACATTATGTTACAGATTTTACTATTAATTAGTCATTGTCAATTGTTGATTTGTCCAGTTCTCATTGTATGACGAATTATGATGGCTGTTTGGTGGCCGTTTGCATACTATGCATACTCTCCCTCTCTCTCTTCATATGTGTGTGTGTGTGTGTACAACAGTTTTATGTTAATGTACAATCCTTAATATGTTTTGTGTGTGTGTGTGTGGGGGGGGGGGGCAGAGGGAGTGTTCGCCCAGGGCGCCAAACAGGCTAGGACTGCCACTGGACGCAGGTCTATAAGGGGAAGGGGAAGCATAAACATTATAGTATAAATACAATTGATTATGACTGCAAACTTTATTGTTGACTGTGTGGTTGGTCGTCACGTGTATTTACATGCACATATGTGTTTACACATGTATGCAAATGTAAGTCATCCTGTTTTTCATTTGGTTTTAATTCAGATCATTTATTTTTTTCTTTCCCATAGACCCTAGAAAGAGCAGATGCTTCATTACAAACAGTTTATGGGGATTCAACTTTTGTTAGCCTGTCACAATGTGGCTCTGACATCTGTATTAAAAATATAGAAGTAAATGGTGTAGTTTCTGCACTATATGAGGCTGTATGCTTACCTAAGCTTACAATTTCCCAGAGAAGAACTCCAAAAGACCATCTGTTAGAGAAGATACAAAGATAAGACACAAAGCTTAGTAAAACTGTAACAAAGCTTAAACAATTTAAATACTGGCTCTTGGAAGCATTTTCATGTTTCTTTTTGTCGATCATATCTTTGTTGATTATATCTGGTGCCTTGCAAAGCAGCTAGCTGCAAAAATATACAGATTGTAGATGACAAAAGATTCTGAAAGATTCTGATTATCATGCTTTTACAAGCAATATAGATACCTCTTACTCAAAATGGAAGTATTTAACACAACCACAAACATCAAACAGAATAACAGGAGGATATTTGATTCTTTAATTGTTAAAATGAAGATTGTTTGTAAAATGAACGCAGAAACTTAAGGGGAACCGAGCGTCAGAAAAACAACCTCTTCCCTGCTATCTGATTAGCAAATTTCTCTTCAGAGAAATACCACGGCTTTCATTTGTCACAGAACAGTGTGGTAGATCATATGAGCAGACAAGTGTTGTTCGTGCCGTCAGCCTGTCCGTTTGTTTTGTTCGATTTCTTCCCCGCAGCACGTTTCGCGACGTCTCACATTGTGTCTCTTACAAATGTTTACAACTCTCTGGCCCTCTGAGCAGCATTCACACTTTTCCGTTGGCCATGCTGCACTCTCTGCTGTGTATAAATAGGTTCCAGTTGACATGCCAACGTGTCTGTCTGCCTGCTAAGTTGTACCCAGGGCTTCCTGATTGTGCTTATCAGTTGTGCAGCACACTATTATCACTCCACCAGTGACAGACGGATGATTTGTTGTTTTCTGTGGTGAGGCACTTTGTGGCATGTCTAATCAAAACTTTACTAGGAGTAGTAGCAAATAAGGTTTCTGAAGATATTAAATAAGAAATAGAGGGAGGAATTATGATTATAAAGACCTATGTATTGTAATACGGAAACCATGTTTTTCAGGAAGTGTTTGTGAACCACTTTACCAATAGTTCTCATTTCTGAGGAATAATATATCCCAGCATATTAGTAAAAAAAATGTAAAAAACTTACACATCACTCTTTGTTGTATAAACACTGTAGTTCAGGGACTCAATGGCCATCCAGCGTACCGGCAGTCTCCCCTGAAAGTGAAGCAACAACAGATTCATGTCAAATCTTGCAGCTCTGGTGTGTTATGGCATGTTTTAATCTTGTTCTGACATCATTTATGTTTGAGTATTAAATAAAAAAGATGAATGCATGAAATGATAATAAGAAAAATAGGGTTTAAACTGTATTATAAAGTGGTGCCACATTACATTATTAAGTCTATTGCCCATTACAGTAAGATGGTAATCTGCTCTACAAACACTGCACGTTCTGGAGTTTACAAACCTAAACATGACTGCCCTCTGCAGGCGCTCTATTATTGTGAAAATTAGTGACTGTCTGAACAGTATTATACCATTAAAAACAACAAAAACAGCTGAAATTATAAAAAATAAATAAATAACAACCTCTTATCCCCTTGGACTGTTTCATTTGATCAGCTTGATATAATCTTTTTAGCTAACCATATGTGAGTTAATGCAGATCTACAGATACGCTGACAGCCTAAAGATATGGCTTTATGCAGTCACAGACTGCAGCAGCCTGCTGATAAATGTTTTGCTGTACAGCTCCTTTGTCTTCTGCCGTTTTCAGCATGTGAAAGGTGAGAACAACACATGCAATCCACTCTAATAAAAGGGAAAAAAAAGGGGGGGGGGGCAACATCTAACACTGCTTTGTTTTAGTCTCAAGCAACCGGTGCTTTCTGCAAGGCTAAACCAAAACATAACCCCCACCACTCACCATTGTCTTCTTAACATAGACTTCCTCACCACGGGACAGACCGAAATCTGCTATCTTAGCCACAAGATTGTCCCCAACAAGAACATTCCTCGCTGCCAAATCCCTGTGGATGAACTAGGACCAAGAGAGCAGAGGAGGGGAGGGAAGCGGTGTCATGACAAAGATACAGATACAACAATTTTAAGCAAAATTAAAAATGAACCTGTAAACAAATCTGAAAAAAAAAATCTAGTTTTAGGTCACAACTTCATGCAAAACTGAGACTTTAATCAGATCTAAGATCATTTGTTCAGAAATAAAAAAGCACCATCACCAACAGGCACAAAACAGCAGCTAAGGTTGCTCATCCTTCCTCCTCCTACCTGTTTGTCACTGAGGTAATGCATCCCATTCGCAACATCCACAGCAAACTGCAGCAGCTGCTGGGAGGTGAGGGTGGAAGCAGTACCGTGCTCTTTGGCAAAGGCAGGGTCCGTCTCCAACACCCGACTCTTCCTCAGGAAGTCAAGGAGGTTACCATAGGGGGCGTATTCTATGGCTATGTACAGATAACCTGGAGCAGACAGAGAGACAGATGGACTGATATCTCTGTCAATAAGAAAAGGCCATGCCACCTGCTAATAAACATATTACCTTCCATCTGTGCAAACTGCTATTGGCTCAGACAGACCATTTTAATGAAATTGTATTATTTTTACAACATACTATGACTTTGACCTTGGCTGACTCGCTTGGATTTGCCTGGAAAGAGACCCAGCTACAGCTTGTACTGGGCTTGACCTTCAACTCTTTGGTCTTTGACACAGCAGATGTACACCAGACCTTTTGTAAAATCCTCACAGAACTCAACCAGATGGCTGAAGCTTTGCTAATAGATTACAGCTTCCAGCCAGAGCCAGAGTTCCTACAGGCATTTGTAGTTGTTGGAAGAGTTTCATGTTGATTTCACTAGGACCAGGGACAGTGCCAACACAATTACGAAGTACCATATGTGAAAGGAAAGAATAACGGGTTTATGGGCAGAGTGGTCAAAGAACTGGAACATAATACAATTATTTTACTTGTGAGTTACAAAAGCGTCTGTTAATCAAGCACATGCCATGTTTCTTGCAAAAGAAGAGTTTCTCAATATGGAACGGTGACAGGTCATCTGCTCCAAAACCCCCATCACCTGAAGAATAACCAAGCTCAGTAAGAATGTGAGGTCATGTTAGTATTAGCACATAGCTGGAATAGAGAGAGAGAGACTGCTATGAAAGCTCTGTGGAGAGGCGTGACCTTTTCGTTCAATCGTTATCTTCTACTTTTAAGAGTATATCAAATATCATCTGAATTTATTCCCTCCTCTTGTGTTCAGTAGCTCAGCGGTGAATTCCTTCCGGACACACCTTGTTTTTCTAGTACAGGAGGAGAGCAAATTTGTTCCAGATCTCAGTAAGACGAGATAGGGTGAGAGCTGAAAACGACACCATAATCTCTCCCTTAAAGACATTAAATGCAAAACTGACAAAAAGTCAAGTTTGTGTTTCCTCTTCTAGCCAGCGACTTTTCTTTACAGCTTTCCTTTCAAAGGAAGTGCAGTTACACAGACGGTAGCAATACTTCCTGCCAATTAGCACTTTTTCTTGATGACCATTCGTCGAAATCTTCTTTGATGTTAAAATTTTTACTTGCTCGCTCTCCTCTCTCCCCACTTTCTTGAAACATTCCTCCCTCCTGACCTCTTTTCCCTCGTGCTCACCCCCTCCTTCCTCTGTTGCTCTTTCCATGAAATTAAATGAAGAAAACACTCGAGGTTTTCTTTAAATCTTTTCAAGTATGTGTGCTGCATCTGTGTGCACATGCATGTTCATGATTATTTATCAAGGGTGTAAACAAAGAAGAGATAAGGTCTGCAGAGCTAAGCGCTACTTCGAAGCGAGCGTTTATTTTTTCAAGGTCGACTTGTTTGTAACAAGAGGTGCACAGAGGTGCTTCTCATGTGCTTCCAGTCTTTGATCAAACAGAAGTAATTAAATGATTCAATTTAGAAGACACTGGCGTAAACTGATACTTCGAGGTAGGGATCATGAAGGAAACCTTATACAAATACATTAATGCATGCCACAGCTGTTTGGTTGTTAGGCGCGCGGACAAATCAAACACATGTGATAGCGCAAATGCTTCTGGCAGGCGAAGATTATTTCGTTTGGACACATTCTGGGGTTTTCCAGGTGCAGATGACAGAGAGTCAGATGGGACGGGCGTATCTGTTTGCATCTCAAGTAAGAAGAATTTAAACTGTTCAAGTACAGCGCTGCATATTAAGAAGGAATGAGCTGAATAAGGAATCTGCTGAGGGTACAGTTTGTTGAACACAGGCTTTTGTATAAGATTACATTTAAATCTTGATAAAGATATAAAGATGCTGTATATTAGCACCATATTGTTTACCTATTTCTCTAAAGAAAACCTTCTTTAGGCTATTTGAATCTTTAGAGCGATTCTAGGTGTGTTTTCTGACACATACCAATCTATCTATCACGCAGTTTGGTATATATTCTACAGATGAAATCACACCAACAACCAAACTAAATGGTGTATCTGCTTCCACGAGAAGTGACCAAACATCATCTGCTGAGGAAAGTCATATTGTATGGTTGTTGGGTTTCAGCTGGATTTGTTTAGGGAAACATCAGATTGTTGATGTATAGATTTCTGTAGTATACAGTTTATACAACCTGGTCACTAAACTGTAAGGCAGTCGTATACTTGTGACACTGAAACAGCAGTTTGTTTCACCTGTGAATTACTGTTCCCGAACAGCCAATAGTGCGTCAATGCTCATTACAGCCACTAGATGTTGCTCACTCACCTCTATTTTCACAGGCTCCTATTAAGTTGATGATATTGGGATGCTGGCCTAGTTTACACAGGACCTCCAGCTCTCCTGCAAAGTCTCTGTGGTCATTTTCTGAGGCAAACTCTGCAGGAAGAACAACATGATGGGCATTGTTAAGCAAAGTGCAAGCAAAGCAGTATTTGAAATGAAAATTACACATCAGAATGCCGTACGGTGTCTTAATGTTATGTCTAACGACTATATCTGTATCAGTTTAATGATAAATGTGTGGCTCAGATACCTTTCAGCATCTTGATGGCTGCGCTCATTTTGTTGCCGTCCTTCTTGATCATGGCTTTGATAACCTGTTATTGAAACCACAGTTAGCTCAAGTGTTGCGAAGAGAATGGCAACCACAGGGAACACTGCAACGTTCAGAAAGTCTAAACACCTGGCCAAAGTTTCCCTCTCCAATGACATCTTCAAACTTTATGTTCTCCCACTCAAGGATTGGATAGGTGAGGGGCTCTGGCGTGGGCTTTGGCCTTCGTGTCAGGGTCAGAGTTCCTGAGTTAAACTGCAGAATAGTTTCCTCCCCCTGGAGATATAAACAGTGTATAGTCAGCAAAATAATTTCTCTCAGTGGCTGCAAAGTCAACCAGAATAGAATGAATGCTCACCGATCCAGATTGGTAGGTAAACGTGCGGCGACGGTTCAGCAGCGTCTTCCTGATGAAGAAAAGAGCCAACAGTGCCAACAGTATAGTCACACAGGTGACAGTCACTGAACCCACCACCGCAATTAACAGCTGATAACTGTCAGTGGGCTGGCCAATCACATCCAGGGTGGTAGGGGTAAAGGTTGGAGAAGCTTTTTCTAGCATTGGGAAAAAGACAGAGTGAAAAAAAAGAAGAGGAGAGAAAGAAGATTTAAATACGGGGGAGATAAATATGGAATTTTGGAAACATGGAATCCATGTGTGGGTGGTCTGGTCAACTGGAGGAGCCAACCAAATACAGTAGTGAAGAGGTTGGACATAAGATTATGAGGTCCCATATTTGAGACTTAAAATTTATCAAAAATATCAAACTTAAGAATATAACACAGTCTCATTTGGAACCTTTTGCATGTTGCCGTCTATATTTTACCTTCTATGTGACTTGATCATTATGAGGAGCTTCCTGCTTACCATCCCCCTGTGTCTTTGCCTGAACATAGTTGCTCCACTCTCCTGGCACTTTAGAGAAAGCCCTCACTCTGAATTGGTAGACTGTGCTGCCATTGAGTGCCGTCACATCTTTGGTGGTCTTGTTCCCATCGTCTGTGTCCACCCAAGGGTGGGGGCTCACCTGGCCGACTGGCTGGTACTCTATGATATATTTAATGATACCTCCATTTGGGTCGTCAGGGGGCTGCCACTTCACCTGAATGGCTGACATGGACAGAGGCACGGCCTTGACGTTGAGTGGGGATGATGGACCTTAGATACAGAAACATTAGAGCTGTTACAATCAATCAAAAATAATCTTTCTTACCACACATTCTGAAATCAAGCAGGTAATCTAATCCAGACACTTCAAGACTGGTTACTTGAGGAACGTTTGACTATTAAGGATTTAAAAGAATCATATGCATAGATTATGGCTTTACATCTATCAGCTGCTATTTCCCCCCCTTCAATTTACACACAACTTCTGGGCAGAGAGAGAGTTGCTAAGTAAAAGGCGAGCTCCAAATACAGCTGAGTGTTTAAACCAAGGCTAAAACCTATAGGGCGCAATATATTGCAATACACTTAATGTTGTGCCACAAGCTGCGAGAAGTGAATGATGAACTGCTTTACATTTTAAAACTTCTTTGCAGCTTTTTTTTCTCTAACCAGCAGGTTTTAGTTACCCTGGCTGTTGATGTGGAAATGGTAGCGTTTGGAGGGCGGGCCCTGGCTGCCACAGTTGATGAGGCGCACCACCACAGTGTAGTCTTGTTGATACTCCAGGTTGTGGAACTTGGTGGAGAGCACATTGAGCAGGGTGTCAACCTCCTGAAGTTTCTCACTGTAACGTGGCGGCCCGAAGAGCTGCACTAAAAAGCCAGTGGCTCTGCCAGCATTAATGGCTTTGCTGCCGGGTAATCGCCAACGTACAGTAACATTGCGGCCTTCCACCGAGCTGCTGTCAATCTCAGGTTGAATTGTGGGCTCTGCAGCAACAGAGAACACAAGATGAGCTGTGGGGACTACGATCTATTGGTACACTTTTTGGTAACACTTTATATATAATATGAAACATTTCACTGTAATTAAATGGACTTCAAATGTATTGTGTTTGAAATTAAATTGTGATTATATTATATTTACCAACAAATACTTAGAGTGAGGTGCACAAGAATAAGGAGGTAATAAGTTGGGATGGATGTTCTATTGTTCAATTTATAAATATATTATATACACACTACTGGTTTAGGAGCACCCCAATTTTTCCACTTATTTATTGCAATTCAAGTCATTCAAGTCCAATGAATATGCCAGAGGTTTTTTTTTTTTTTTTAAAAAAGGTAGGGCTACTCAAAACTGAAAAATAATGTACATTTCAGAATTATACTGTAAGGCCTTTTTCAGGGAGCACAAAATGGGCTACCAATTTAAAACTGTTCTGCAGCAATGATGGTGGATTAAGCACTGAAAGCTGGTGCTACTAATTCCGCAGAAACTCTGACAGGAAGAGGTGTGGCAGACCCAAAGCCACAACTGAATCAGAGGACAAGTTTCTGAGAGTTAAAAGTTTGTGTGATAGACAGCTCACAGGACAACAGCTTCAAACACAGCTTCATATTGGTCGTAGTAAGCAAGTCTCAGTTTCACTGTGAAGAGAAGACTTCAGGCTGCAGGTTTGACAGGACGAGGAGCAAACCATTGCTAAGACGTGAGAATAAGACAAAGAGGCTTGTCTGGGCCATGAAGCACCGCCATTGGACTATTGAAGACTGGAAGAAGGTATTATGGACTAATGAATCAAAATTTGGGCAGCATGGTGGCTAGCACTGTTGCCTCACAGCAGAGAGTTTGCATGTTCTCCCCATGTATGCGTGGGTTCTCTCCGGGTACTCCAGCTTCCTCCCACAGTCCAAAGACATGCAGTTAGTGGGGTTAGGTTAATTAGAAACACTAAATTGCCCATAGGTGTGAATGTGGGAGTGAATGTGAGTGCGATTGGTTGTCTCTGTCTATGTGTTAGCCCTGCGACAGATTGGCAACCTGTTCAGGGTGTACCCTGCCCTTCACCCTAAGACAGCTGGGATAGGGTCCAGGCCCCCCGTAACCCTGAAAAGGATATGCGGAAGCAAATAGATAGATGGAAGGATGAAATTTAAAATTTTCGGTTCATCACGCAGGATCTTGGTGTGCTATCAAGTAGGCAAAAGGAGGGTTCCACAGTGTGATGGTCCAGGGTCGGTGAGTTGTACAGAGTGAGAGGCACCCTGAACCAAAACGGCTACCTACCCGAGTGGTAGGCCATGCAGAATCTATCTGTGCCATGCAGAACAAAGCTGTGTGTGTGTGTGTGTGTGTGTGTGTGTGTGTGTGTGTGTGTGTGTGTGTGTGTGTATGTGTGTATATGTATATGTATGTTTCAACAGTGAAAAGTTAAAAAAGGAGAACAGTTTATGCACAATCATATTTGTAAATTCAAAGGGAATATTGAATAATAAAACATCTATCATGCAACCAATATAATGAATATTAAATAAAGATGTAAAAAGGCAAGATTAACCCCCTCCATAATATGGCCCGTGCCCTTTACCTCCATACTTACAAGTTAGACGGGGATATATTGTCTTGTGTTGGATTTTTTCACTACAAATGAATTTGAACCCCCTAATTCTAGTGCACCTGCTTTGTAAGTAACATAATTACATTATAATTTCAAATAAAATAATTTAAATTCCATTCCATCACAAGGGAATTAAGCTGAATTAAGTTGCAGATCATATTTTAGTGTTACCCATGTATCCTAATTGATGGATGATTTTCTTGATGTTAATTTGAGTTTTCACAGAAATGGGGTGAGCAGCAGTTAGTTTACAACAGCGCTAGCTTTAAATAGCGCTGTGTTTGTCTGCTTTCCGCCCCTCAGTTATATGGACCTCGTTACTCTGTCCTTTTGTCTGTGATTAACCAGCTCAGAATGCTATATTTTCCCCAAAGGTAGACTTCAAGTCCCTTTATGGCAGTACATTTCAAAATAAAATGGACAAATGGCTAAGATAAATCCAGTATTTGTTGATGCACAGTTTTATTTATTTCATTTTCCATTCCAGTTTTTGACTTAAACATTAATGGAACGTCCTCAGTCCAGCCAGGAGAATCTATTTAGTGTTGCTTTTCCAAAATTTACACTAATGTCAATAGTTTATGTTTGTGCAAGAGACAGGCATAAACTATCATCAACAGATCATTTTAGATCCATTTCACACGCGGACCTCAGACATTGTAAGAGACTCAAGCTTAGTAGAACTACGATTAACTGCACTTCAAAACACTTTTTCATGTTCTTTTTTCTGCACTTGCTCTTTCTAATATGCTCTCTCCCTCTGCCCAGCCTTCACTTAGGAATAAACCTGCTATTGCTTCTTGAATACAGGTTGTTACTGCTTTAAACGGGGTCATGACTTCTAATAGGCCGATAAAAAAATTACACTTTTTAATACCTTCTATGGTATTCCGTTTTTTGTTGTTGTTGTTGTTGTTGTTTTTAAAAGAAACACCCATAAATCATTCCACTTGCATTTTTCTATATTTGCTCTAAACTTGAGTCAGGCATGGGAAAAACACTTCACTATTACACTAACCAGACTTAAAATAATTGAGCTCGCTTAAGTTCTGTGGTCAGGAAAATTGATATTTTTTCCCAGATAAATATACACATGTCCAAAGTTTGTGTGGTCTGTAAAATTTATCTGCAGGTCTCACCAGGACAGTCGGTCTCCATTATGGCTTGCGGCCCCGGGTCCCCCTCTCCTCCTTCCCCAGGACGACTCAGCTGGACACGGACGTAGTAGCGTGTTGAGGGCTCCAGGTTCATAAGTGTGATAGGCTCTTTGTCACTATAAACTGAAAGGAAAATTGACTTAGGATAGGCTGGTGAGCCAAAGTTTTCATTCATTTTTAGAGTAGGATTATTAAGCAGAAACACAGAGTGTCTGAAGTGTTTTAAATAACATTACACACATACACTTCAACACATATGTTTAACATTTGTTGTCTTTAGGTGGGGGAAAAACAGATGTGAACTCAAACTTAACGGAACACGATGTCCAGTCTCTGAGAAGATCTCTTTTGTTTATAGACCCGATTGGGGTGTTTTTTTTAACAAATACAATTTGTTATTTTTTAACTTTTTTAGATTTTCCATTGAGAACAGTTTTTATTTTAAATTTGTGCAATCTGTTGTCCTAATCATGCTTCTTGCTTTAGCTAATACATTATATCTTTGGCTGAACTGAGAGTGTGTTGAAATAACGGAGATTTACGCAATCTTTGTTTTTGTTGCTGCAATGCAATAAAAGAAAAAGTAAAAAAAATAATTATCTGTGATTGCTCTTCTTTCTGATAAAGACTGACTGCATGACTACATGAATATGTTTTTCCCGTATACCTATGATGGAGGACCACAAGTCTTCATTTTTATTCTCCACAGGCTTATAGAGGACTCTGATTGAGATGATGGGGCCATCTCCCACAGAGGTGTACACTGGCATCACCAGCAGCTGCTTGCTTCTCTTTTCCAGCAATTTGGGAGCAGTAATGGGCATCGGGGGCACTGAAAAGAAGCAGGATCTTTTTTTATTATTTTGAAATTCACCTGTCTGTACAGAACTTTAAAATGTCGTAAATCACTCACCTTTAACAGTGAGGGTGAATTCACGCGAGTCCTGGCCTCCATCGGTGGACACCCTGCACTCCCACAAGCCTTCTTGTTCAGCGCTCAGGTTAGGGATATCAAATTCAGCAGTGCTCCTGTTTGAGTCCATGACAGTACGAGAGGCCTGCAAATACATGTGTAACACAGGGAGGCAATGAAATATGCTGCAATATTATTATTATTTTTTTTTAGATCCAACTGCTGGGATCATTTTGACTTTTTCCAACACTTTGAGAAAATTCTGGTGGTCAAATTTTCCTTTTCTTTTTTTTTAAACAGTGTGTGTCTATTATCAAGGAAACAGCGGAGAAACAATAACACAGAAACTGAACATATCACTTAAAGGCAAAACATGGTGACTGCTGCACTGTGGAGTGATACAGCCTTATCTGGTTGGGCCATTGTGCTGCTGACTTCCTCAGAACATGACTCGAGCTTGCATTCATCGGGCTTGACATAAAAACAAAGTTTAAACCCCAAATAAAAGTTCTTTCATTCGTTCTATTTTACACTTTCTTTACTTTTTAGAGAGAGACTTTACAAATTTAAAGAAACAGTTGGACTTGTTTGAAGACTCTTCATAAATTTTTTTGCTCGATTACACTAGAACAGGGGGCAGCAACCTTTAACACCCAAAGAGCCATTTGGACCCGGTTTCCACGCAAAAGAAAACACTGGGAACCGCAAATATTTTTTGACATCTAAAATGCAGATAACACTATATATATTGTTTTTCAGCTTTATGCTTTGTGTGAACAAAGTTGTGTTGCTTAAGAAATCCATGAAGCGCTACAGAGAAAATTACATTTTATTTATGTATTTAACACATTTTGAACTCTTAAAGAAATATAACAAAAGGAAAGACACCCAGCTGAACTAAAATTCTGCCTGAATATGTATTTTACCTGGTTAATGTGTGTGGCGGGGCGTGGTCTGCAGAGCCGCTCCAGGGGAGGCGGACGCACCTGAGTGGCACCCGCAATCACGCCTCGCTGCCTGTGCAACAACGTCTGTTGTTGGTATGTGTCTGAAAAGCTACAGCCGGCTGTATGCGTACAGCAACCGTGTGTGAAAAGTGGTCAATAAAGAGATGCTGAAAAGCGTGTTCATGGAAACATCGTCGGGTCTGCCGTGATAGGTTTACAATGGGACTTCTGCTCCTGAACCTCTGCGCACAGCGTCTGGAAATCGACCGGGGCTGTACGAAGTCACTTTCATCTTTACGCAGGACTGTAAGCTGTCATCTGTGAGGCGTGAGCGGTGTTTGTTTTTAACATAATTCACGGTTGAGAATAGCTGCTGACATAAGGTGGCTCCGAAGATCCATAATTGGCCTATCTGGGGTTGAAAGTCTCTATAAATGCACGGCGTTTGGGCGAGCATACCGGCTTCCGCAAGTGCGACGCTTATTTTGAGCGATGAAAAAAATAATATAATTTTATTTTTATATTTCAATATCACAATAATCTTACAATTTAGAACTACAAGTTAAAAAAGAAACTAATACAATTAATATATAGCTGGCCAGCTATGTCACTTTCTATCACTGAAGCTATCCGGCCCTAATTAATCTTAGCCTGGCTAACCAGGCCTACATTTTTAGTTAATTTTGGTCCTAAATGAATAAATCTTTCCTTATTCAGTATAATCAGAACTGATTATTTCCACTTGCACAGTCCATATTTGGGAGAATGGCACTTTTTGAGGGACTTCAATGCCTTTTTCCAGAATAGAGCAGGCATTAGTAACATCAGATGGCGATGCCTAGGTTGCGGTGGGCTACAAAGCAGCTTGCAGATGTGCAAAAAATGTGGGAAAGCTAATGCTACAGTCACACTACAGGAAAGTTGTTAACCACAACACAAGCCTTGCATCGAGGTCTGTGACCACCCGCAGTCAGTTGCTATCTTCAAAGTGGATTTGGGGTGATAAAATGACACGATAAGACAGAGTCGGTCTGCAGTCAGTCTTTGGGACTAAATGGGTTTGGGTTGCTCTTTATACAGTAAATAACTGTGACAAATTAGCAAAAAAAAAAAAACCCAAATACGTTACCATCTATTGCAAATCTGCTGCCATCCACTTATGAAGAAATTAATATTAAACAGAAATTCTCATTAACTGCTTACATTTCGTCCAATCAGAATCCACTAACAGTGACGTAGTTGCTGTAGTGATTTAACTGCGAACAGTTTATTTAGGAATATAGCCACAATATAACCATTTAGCAACTAGTTGTCTCCTATTGCAGGCAAAAAAAATGGTTTGCAAAGTCTTGGCATGCAGTCTGTGTTTACTAATTAGGCAGCAGTTATTTGCAAATGTTCAACAGTCTGTCCAACAGTGATTGCAGTCACTCTGATTCAAACCATGATAGTTTGGAGGCATGGTTCCTCCAACTGGATGACTATTTAGTTGCTGCAACTACTTGTAATCAGCTGCTGAATGGAAAAAAAAAATCACTGTAATCACCAAGCAAACACATCATTTTCCTGGTCAACAGAGGTTGCTGTACTGCTTTTACCCTAATGTGACTGAGCCATTAAGCAGCTCAAGCAAGAACTTGGCAAATATCATATAGTAACTTAGATGAATGTGTAGAAGGATATCAGGTGAACCATTAGCTGATATGGGCCGACACGGAGGTCTGCCAAGATATTCAGCCTGAACTAACACTCTTGTATTCAGGCTTACTGTGAGGTTTCCTTGCCGGAGTGCTGCTGGCAACTGCTGGTCTTCCTACCTTAAGTACTGTGCTGTCCAACTTTCGCAACTCAATGCTGTTGTGACTGGGCAGGGGGTTCCCTGTGGCTGAGCAAAGGATCATGGCTTTGGAGTTGAGATTCAACTCCAAATGCCTATCCAAGTCCAAAATCTGAGGAGCCCAGTCTAAAGATGTAGAGAGAGAGACGGGACAGGAAACGAAAAGAAAGGAACAGCAAAAAAAGACAAAAAAGTATGCTTCACTAATGAGCACGGTAAAGAAAGAGATCATAACAGCAGCAACTCTGCTTGTAAAAACATTTATATAAGTACACCCGTTGGTCAAATTTTGAAATCACATCCCCTAGTGGTTGTACTTTTTGTGTGTGATGAAATAGGAAAAATACACTTTTGACAAATTCAGGTGCCAATACAAAGGCTGTGTGACCCTTGGCATTAAAAAAGGTTGCACATTCAAGAGTAACTTGTTCAGTTAGATCATTCATTATGGTTTGTGTGTGGTGTGTGCAACAGTTTTATTAAGTTGCATAGCTGGTCTATATACAATATTTCAAGAAGAATGCAAATAATATTGAAATAGTGAGAAAAAAAAACGTGCATATCACTGTAGCTGTTAAGATACCTACCAGACCTATCACAGTGCTGTCCTCTCCACCCTCTGGGACA
This sequence comes from Diplotaxodon limnothrissa, assembly GCF_057381915.1. Classification (NCBI taxonomy): domain Eukaryota; kingdom Metazoa; phylum Chordata; class Actinopteri; order Cichliformes; family Cichlidae; genus Diplotaxodon; species Diplotaxodon limnothrissa. Next base: position 8,191,295 of record NC_140612.1, on the reverse strand, counting down.
CTGGCATCCACTGAAACGGCTGCAGACGCCTCCGTTCTGGCATTTGCAGCTAAACTTGCAGTCTGGCCCATACATGCCATTATGGCAGGCTGACAACAGAATAGAAGAAAACAAAACTTCATAGTGTGAGACTCGATAAGGTCATTATTGAAACTCCATTAAAAGAAAATGTCATAAAAAAAAAAGAAAACACATGATCTTATTTAAATTATGTATCATACCATTCTCACAGTGGCTCCCAAACCAGCCACTGGCGCAGGAACAACCATAGGGGTCTGGTAGGCAGAATCGAAGCCCCTTGCAGTTCAACTTGGAACCACATGTCTCCTGGCAGTTTTGACCAAACATTCCTTCTCTGCAGGCTGCAAGTCATCAGAGAAAGAAAAAAATTACAAATCTGTTTGTTTAAATTCCTCATGTTTTGCGGTATCATGCCTTAAAACTCTGAAACTCTTTTTTTCTTGGTTTCACAGTTGCATTAAATGTTTTACTGTACTGCCAAGAACTTCAGAATTTGTAGAATATGCTGTCTTCAGGTATCTCTAGTGACAGATTTAAATTCAGTGTACCTCATGTGTAGTTTTCTATCTATAACTATAACGGAGCTCAACACACAAGACAATGCTGGGTGAACTTCACCAAATAGAAATGAAAAATGATCATGAACAAGTTAGGAAATTTATGTTTGTTCAATTATGTTGAAAAGCCTGTTCATTTGACCTTAAATGGAGCCACGTTTATGAGGAAATGCATTTATGAGTTGAGCAGCAGAGTTGAGTATGTGAGCTGCTCCCATGTAAAAACTCCTCTCTGCCAATGCCAGAGAAGACCATCCCATCTTGAAGGACAGACCAAACTCTGTCCTTCAAGATGACAGCGCTCACCCGTTCAGAGTGGGCTTTATAAGAGACTCTAGAACTTGTGAGTTGAGAGGATGGAGCTACCCGCCTGCACTCCTGACCTCAATTGAACAGCTGAGAGATCAGCTTGGGTGTGCTGTTAGTGCCAGAGTGACGAGCAGAGCCACACCGGGACTTGGAGATAATACTGGTTGAAGAATGGGATGACATCCCACAGCATGAGGAAGAGGATTTTTCATGGACGCAACTCACGTACTCAACCCTTCTGCTCAACCTTTTCCTTCCAAATGTAAAAAAAAGATTTATATGTTTATATTTTGATGATCTACTAGTTTTCTACCAGTGGTTAATGAGTGAACTCATTTTAGTGTGTGTTTACAATATAACATTTAGTGAGTTCTTTTTTTCTGATTGGTTGATGTATGAAATCAGATGCTTAGTTAAAAGCTAATCTACTTCATTCATGCATAAGTAGTATGAACTAATGCTACATAGTTTCAGCAAACTGATGTGCCTCTTGCTAGATGTGCTTTTAAATATAATAACCCTAACAATAAAGTGCATACAGAAAAACATGTAGCACAAAATAGCTACCGCATACAGATAATGACAGTAATGGAGTCTATGGCTATTTGTGCATTTGAGAGTACGTGACCCAAGGTGCTTTCCAGAATACACAATCTTTTGTTAACCAGTGTCATTTGCACAGAGGCTGATTAGTGATACAAACACCATTAAAACATCCATCACTCTAATGGCTGCTTAACTTTCAACTCAGGTAATAAATCTAAGACTACGTACAAGAAATTTCGACTCAAAAGCTTGCATCTTTTCTCTAAGAAGTCAAAGTAACATCGCTTTGATCCTACAAGGAATAATTTACTCAGAACAACAGCGTTTCTGCGCAAGGCTATATTACTGCCTCGGCCTCACTCGATCAGCCTAACGCGGTTGCCAGTGTTTTTGCTGATTCATTTTTCAACCTTAGGCTCCACAGTCTGTCTGTCTCTTTTTGGTAGTGTTTATGTTAAGGAGTCAGACTGCGAGGCTTTGACTCTGATTGTGCATATTTATACCAAATGTGTAAGTGAGTCAACATAATTCATGTGACTTATTAACACTGCTTTTTCACCTTGCACACCCTTTTTGTATTATCCTCCTCTATCTCCCTTTTTATTGATCTCATTCACAAACAGAAAGTTCTCCTATACAATACTGCAGATGCAGATGTTTGCCTGAGTAGAGTACAAACCTGTCTCACAGTGTGTTCCCATAAATCCTGGAGGGCAGATACAGTCTCCGTTCACTTCATGACACACGCCACCATTAAGACACTCTTGACAATCTCTGATACAGTTAGGACCCCACTTCTGACTGGGGCACCCTGCAAAGAAACACATATTCTTTACTTAGAACAGCACAGAGACTTCAAACAGCTTCGATAGCATTTATATGTATTTTGCCTTTTGTGTGTTTTTTAAGCACATGTGACCTATTTAAATGAAAAAAAAGGATACATAGTACAGAATGCATGCTAAATGACAGTAAAATGTGCATCTGGTGGAGACAAAAAAGAAAAAGCCGGCTGCAGGTGGAGGGTGGGGATAGTGTTAATGCTGTAATTTTTCTTTGGGGTACTGAGATAAAGGAAATGACACAAACATATGTGCTGCACATGCCTTGCCAAATAAGATGTGCAGATGTAGCCTATAGTGAATTCACAGTTTAGGGTAGGCTAGTATTTAACAGTAACTTTCCACAAGCTTCCATATAAATAGAAAGATTTTGAGCTGGGGAATCTTGTGCATCTCAATCAGTCAAGCAGAACGTGCACTGAGTCAACCTTAGCATGTCTTGTGTAATTCTTTGTGAGTTCAGCTGCACATCTGAGCCAAAAAATGCTACAAAACCCTTGATTTAATCTGACACCGATTGATTGTGTGTGTTTGTGTGTGTGAGACCCAACAAACCTCTGACAATGAGCCTCATCCAGGCACCGTTGAGAGGGGTGTCTCCAACGTAGCTGGCACTGTAGATACCTTGATTGTCAAGCTTTACATTCTCCACCGTTAGCTCAACAGTTTCATTGAACATGTCAATCCAGTGTGTCATATAATAGTAGTTTCCTGCAAGAAACAAGCGACAACATTAATGTCATTGTTTGAGCCTGCGTTTGCACAAAAATGTCCTTCCTCTGTACCGAGTTGCATACGTTGACTCACCGTTGTACTTCCAGGTCACATCTCTCCTTTGGGGGTTGAGCAAGTGCATAGTGAGGTGAACTGTCTCACCTACATTAGCAAGTAGTGTGAGGGAATTTGGAACGAAATCTGTTGTAAGGAACAAAGAATCTGTTATTGTTTGTTTTGTTTTTTTAATGGCACACCCTTGAAAGTAGTTGCATTTAAACATGTATTTCATGCATAATGGATTTAAGCAATAAAATAAATCTCTCTGAAGAAAGTCTTGTTTTTTGAAGTGCAAACACACCGTTGTCAAGGTTGTTAATCATTGTGATCTTTTCAACTGGGGGAAAGTCCTGAGAAGATTCACAGTAGAAGATGCCAATGTTTTCTAGGCGACTAAAGTCTCTGGCCACAACCATTTTATTTCCGGACTTGTGCATTTTATATTGTGGGACACTGGAGAACATGAGGATTTTGTTGTCCTTCTTAATGTCCAACTTAGCCTGGGCAGAGTTGCGCTCTCCATTGATACAAGAGATGGAGAAGTTCTCGGGTGTTCTGATCATGGCTGCAGAGAACATGGTCAGGTCGATCACAGCATCTGTAAAACAGAGCATTAGTCATTCTCTGATGTAAGGCAGCAGTGTGAGTTTTTTTTAATCATGTGTAACAAACCTTATTTAATTATTCAGAGAGATGGAGAGTTGTCTTTTCAGGGGGGAGACCCATAATTTTTAATCAGCTGTTAAGTGATTCACACAGTGACAGAAAATACATACACTACATCTTTACATATTTTTTTCAATTTGTATTGCTTTTCCCTAGAAATGTACACATTACTAAATTACTCCATTGTCATCTTGGAGCTGTTAAAGTTCTCAGTCGTTAGCAGTGTGGAACTACTGTTTCATTCCAGTTTTGATCAAGTGTCAGATTTGAAGTTCTGCATTAAATTAAAGATGATTGTGTCAAGTTAGTTTCATAAATTTCATAAAACTCGTCTATCAGACACATGGAATAAATATTGAATCTAAGGGAAAAATTGTAACTCTTTTTTTCTGTTAATAACGCCTTGTTTTCATATTGCGTTAAAATGGGGAAGATCAACGAAGATTAACGAAAATACCGATTGGGGTTTGGGTTCAAACATAAACGCCTCTTGAAGTGATTCATTAACAAAAGTGCCAAATCCAATAACATGAGTTTGCCCAGCATTCCTTCTCCCTGGTATGTGAGCCTCAAATCCACAGAACAATGGAAGGAAACATGGATGAGCTCCTTATTCCCTGAGGGTACATAGATCTACGCGCTGTGCTGACAATCGCTCTCAGGCAATCGAAAAAAAAAAAAAGCTTAAAAACTATAAGTGGATGAAGGTTGCGTTATCTCTGTACAACTTGGACGTTAGTTCTTTCATTCCCCCCCCCCACACACACACACCGTTAATATAAGATTTCTCGAAAATGTTGCTCCATCTGTAAGCTACTCGCTACTCAGACAGGTTTTGAAATAGTTTCACTCTTACCTGATAAAGTAAAGAAGCACAACGCAAACACCCACAGAATCATCTTGGTATTTGTAATCCTCATTGGGGAAAGCTGGAAATCAACTGCCGGCGTGTGATTCTTTTCAGGGTGAGCTCTGCATCCAAAACGGTGACGCTGCGTCACGACGGTGCGCTTTTTTACGCATAACTCGTCGAAGCCTCCAATTCTCCCGTTCAGTTTGTAAAATCTCGTCGGTAACCAGCTGGTTTTAGGAGTTCACTCTACTGTCACTCTAAGCAGAGAGTGTAACTTTTGGTGAAGCTCAGCTTTCTCTGGGTGGGAAAGGAAGGAAGAGCGTCACCAGACAGCGGAGGACTGCTGGCGCTCCAGAACTCCCCGATCCACGATTAGTGTATATATGACTTCAAACTTTGTCACTTTTTGTTCCAATACAATGCTGAACGTTAAGCACTCGTCTAATTGCTTTTGCATACACTGAACATCATGTTTTAGAAGTAGAACAGCTGTTCTGTGCACGATGGATTTAGGATGAAACTTTTTTAGGTTTCATCAACAACAACAAAAACATGAAATATCAGCTATTTAGCATTTTAAAATATACACTGTTTGAGGAGTTATGAATGCATTTTATTAAAATATATTGACTTCTATACCCTGCACTTCCCAAACATCTTCCAATGCGGACATTGTACCTAATTGCTGCCCTTGCGCAGATACCAAATACTTCGGCAGCCAAAATCACGTTTTGCCAAATGCAACAGCTTTGTTCTTTCACTTCAATGAGTAGCGCACAATCCCTGCAGCTTTTATGGCCAGTCAGTCTCTTTCCTTCACAATCATTCAGCCTCAGGAAATGATGAACAATATGCTTGTTGTGTCTATTCAGATCCCAACTTTTTAAAAGTGCTCTCACTTTGCTATGTCCATTTGGAAAAAAACTGAACACGCCTTTTCTAATTCTCTCCACAAAAACTGTCGGACTTGTGTAGTGTTTTTTTTCCCTTGCAACTTCAGACAACCTGACACAACTTCTTATTGTTTGAGATTTCCTGTTTTCAATTTCGGGAGCACACACAGGCTGTTTTAGACTGCAAGGAACATTCTATTGTATTACCCAAAAAAACAAAACAAAGGCTGCAATTTTATAAGCTTTGTAAAGTGTTGATACTTAATGGATAAATAAAACGATATCCAATGGTCAAAATACTATCCAGAATAAAGAGATGTGGTGTTGATTCAAGTTGGGGGGAATCAAAAGTTGAAATGGTTACACACAGGTTCAAACTATTTTGGCTACACATTACAGTGATTCCATTTGGGCCTTGTGGCAAACAAAAGGCCGTGAAGTTCACACTTGGCTGTGGGAGGCATGGTCCTGTTTTGCACAGAAATCAGAACTTCTTATTTCCCCTGCATGTGCTTCAGAATAAGGAAGAGCAGTGATAGTGAAATGTCACGTGAACAGGCTCTTACTGCTGTGGAAGACAAACAGTAAAGTTTACAGTAGAGCAATGTGCGACAAAGTGTACCCTTAAACTAGTTGTGCACACCCTTGTGAGCCTTTTTTCATTCGTTTACTCTTCACATATTTATTTTGCAGAGTCTTGCAAACTATGTCACTGCAGTTGAGAGAAACAACTGAGGAAGGCGTGCAGAAAGGAAGACGTTCAAGGACATAAAAAAGTTCCGTATTGCAGACACAGCTTGGTGGAGCCACTATAGGAAGCCAGAAGGGAAAAGACCAAAGGCTAGGTCAACACAGATGCCTCAGTGTGCAGTGTGTGTGTTTTGATATCTGTGCACAGATATGCTTTATATATCCATTTATGATGGAACACTGGAGTGAATCAACCCTCTATTGAATGCATATGCAGTGCAACTGCATGTGTGAACAGAATACTGTTTGTTTGTACATAAAAATGAAGGAAATGCAGTATGGTAAGCATGCAGAACTGCAGCCATTCATCTTTGCTCACCCAACACAAGCCATTGTATCCTCTAGTTTTTGTTGTTCCACAGTAATTATGAACTGTGGAACAACAAAGCCACTCGCTTAATGACACTACCAGACAAAGACACGGCTCAGTGGGTCTTCTGTCCAGGTTCAAAATAACAATATTACCAACAGCGCGACAAACAATAGCATGTCTTCGTGCACTGTTGTGTGCAGCAAGTAACAGAGAATGTGATGTTTCTTAACCATATATACTGTGCCGACTTGTAATTGTGTGTGAATCACTTAAAAAAATTAAAGAAAAGTGTGCAATGTTTGAACTGCTGTATCTAAAACTCATGTTATCGTGAGCTTTAATATTTACGTTATTTATTGTAGTTGGAGGGAAAATGGTGTCAAGTGGTAAATTCATGGCAGCACGCTACTCGACATCTCTTAGAGGTTTCTGACAACTTGTTGTGGTTGAGGTGGAGGAGGTGGTGATTGCGAGGCTGGGGGTGTCTGGAAGTGAAACCGGCAACAGAGGCGGGAGGTCTGAGAGACTTTGTGAGAAAGTTTGTATTAAATTCCCATTTCCCCTCATTGTGTGGCGAGCTGGCTTGGCTCCACACGCACTGATCCTACTGGGCCCTGGGAGCCTAAGCAAGAGTGTCACTCACACCTCTCAGGCCCCCTAAAACAACCCCCTTGATTCCTCCCCAACTGCAGTTACAAACCCCCCTGACCTTCATCTTACCATAAGCTGTGCTCTCTGATAAACATTCCTTAAGATCGTGGATGTTTAGAGTAATGAAAATCATGCATGATTAGGGTGTTTGTGTATATGTTGTCAGCAACAGGGTGATTCTGGGATTTGTGTGAAAATGATTGGTAGAATCTAAATACCTCCACTGAATCAAGTCGAATTTCCCCAAAGATAATGAGCTCCACGGGGCTGATAACTCTACGGCACTACTTCAGCGTAGGCTTTAAATGTGTTTACGCTCTCGTACAGATCATCTCTCAACAGTTTTTTTCTTAAAAGCAGGATTTCCAACACTTTGTGCTGACAACCTGAAAGGTTTACAAACTATTATCCCAGCTATATTTCACACTCACTTTAGAGAAAATGGGCAGCAAGCCAATCATGCTCCAGTGGAACTGAGAGGTGTTCAGCTTTCAACTTTAAAAAATAAATAAATACAGCCTTCACTTCACAGATCAGAGAATGCATAAAGAGTATTTATCATAAAGGTGACTGGAGCTAAATACAATTCCAATACTTCCTGCCGAAGCTGTCCACTCATATATGACAGCACACTTACAACAGGGAGAAGACAAATGCATACACATGCAGCGTGGACACACCGTAGACACTGTGGTACAGTGTCTTATGGATATTTGATTTGTCACCCGCCTTTTGTTTTTGCATTTATTCGTTAGTTATTATTAATCCCTGGTTTTTTTCCACAGTGTGTCTTTTGTCCCATCTCGCTCATTGTCCCCTACTAGATGCCGAAGATGGCCGCCTCTCCCTGAGCCTGCTTCTGCCGGAGGTTTCTTGCTGTTAAAAGAGAGTTTTTTCTTTCCCACTGTCACCAATTGCTTGCTCTTGATGAGATTTGCCAACAAATTAATGAAACTGAATTGACAATTGAATTTAATATGAATATGAATATGAATTTAATACAGAGTGTCACAGTTAGTTTTTGACTTTTTATTAACTCAGATTGAAGCAAACTCACTGATAACTCTGTTATCTTCAAAAAACACTTTGAGCTTTGTGACATGGTGTGTTATTCTCCTGGAAGCAGGCATCCAAAGGTGGGTGCTCTGTGCTCATGAAGGAATGGACACAATCAAACACAGTATTCAGGCAGACTGCAGCATTTACACAGAGCTCAGTTGGTACCATGCGGCCTTAAATGTGTCACTAAAATATCCTTCACCACCAGCAGCAGCCTAAAGCACTGATCCAAGGCAGGATGGAGCCATGCTTTCATGTTCTTCATGCCAAATTCTGACACTTGCATCCAAATATGGCAACATAAATTGAGACTCTTCAAACCAGACAACATTTTTCAAATTGTTCTATTTTTGTGAGCTCATACAATCTGTAGTCTCAGTTTCCTGTTTTTAGTTGAGGGGAGCGGCAACCAGTGCGCTCTTCTGCTGCTGCTGCACATTTGCTTTGAGGTTTAGTATGTTATGTATTCAGAGACGCTCTTCTGAATATTCTGATTTTATGTGTTTAAATGAGTCATTGTAGCCTTTCTAGACTTCTGGCATCCACAGACCATTTTAGCACAGAAAACTGCTGCTCACTGAATATTTTCTCTTTCTTGGACCATCTGTAAATCCTACAGATAACTGTGTTTGAATTTGCGGTAGATCATCAGTTTCTGAAATCCTCAGACCCATACCCATCTAACACCACCAACCCTGCCACACTAAGTCATTAACTGACCTTTCTTCCCCATTCTGATGTTCAGTTTGAACCTCAGCAGGTTATCTGGGCCATTTCTACATGCCAAAGTTGCTACTGTGAGATTGGCTGATTGCTGTAAGGAGCAGTTGAACAGGTGTACCAAACAAAGCAGCCAGGGAGTGCAATCTGGTATTAGTGAAGCATGTGCCACAAAGCTGGAAAATAAATAAACATTCTTCCAGTTTTCCCATGAACGTCTGCTTGTGAGGAAAAATAGCTTGTGTGTGCAGAGTATGCTTTATGTCACCCATGCCCATCATACCATTAACCTTGGTCAACTGTGGTTTGCATGAAGCTGTGACTCAGACCCTGGATCATCCCTGTTGTAAGTGACGATTTATTATTATTGACATAAATTCATGCTTTCAAAAGATCAGATTTTTAGTTTAAATCTGTTGTACGAGTCAGTAAAAAAGAAGCTATATCCAAAAATCGAGTCAGTAAAAAAGAAGCTATATCCAAAAATACCACAGATTAACTACTACATTTGTAATTCTTTAATATGTGAAGAAATGAGATTTTTAATCTCAATGAGATTTTTTTTTACCTGGAAATGAAAAACTAAAGTATTTTTTTGTTTCGTTTTTTGGCACAGACTTTAACTCAGCAGGGGTCAGAAAGTTGCTGCAACTGCTCAGCCACAAATTGACATACATTTTTCAGATATGTGTCTTTGTTTATTTCTCCAACACTTGCATCAAGGAGCAATCATGAATCCAAAAATGGTATCTGAACCGAAGATCTGATGTACAGTCAAAACATGCTGCAAATTGGTACCATTTGTGACTTTAGCGAAACACATGTGGTGCAAACACTTGAAGCACGGAAGCTCAAATCTGTTATTGCGTTCGCAGGAACACATCTGAAAGGTGCAGCTGTTAAATCTGGTTGTTAAAAAAAAGTGACTGGAGAGATTTGTTCACCTCCTTGGAGCAAAGATGTGAAGACAGAAGTTCAGATCACAGCACATGAGATCTCGACTTTTGTCGCATGTCGTTTCCCTTTCCCTCCCATCTTTCCTGTCACTTTCCACTGTATACTTTCACACAAAGAAAAGCTGCCACTTAAGTAACCTTAAGGGGTAAATACTGCCAACAGATGGCTCAAGACATAGAATGATGGGAAATGACATGACAGGGTACAAAAATATACAACGTCAGTGTGGATGGGGTGAGCATGGGATGGGAAAAGTTGCTAAGATGTAGTAGTGGGCTACATTTGATCTAAATGTACACTTGCAGGCACGTATAGACACTCACCCCTGTTTTACCACACATGCACACAAAAACTACCTTCTCCTTTGGGAGGAAGATACAAAGTGAGTTACTGGCAGGTTTTAGGGCCTCGTGATTCAGGTTTCAAGTTGCCCATGACAGGAACACTTCCTTTCTATGCCTCCCATTTCCTCAGGCTCCACCAGCAATCTTATTATCATTGTAATAGAGTTATACAGACATTAACTTGATGGTTTAATTCAAGCCATAACATAGACTAACTTTTAGATAGCAGGGATGGTGTTACCATCCAGATATTCCTGTGTGATTGTGGACCATGTGACCAGAATGCTATTACCCCAATTTGTAAGTGTCTCGAGCTTCAAAGAAAGAAAATGTAAACTGACAGCTGGCAGATTGTTTCTCACTATCTGAGAAATGTTCACCTCTTAATGCTTTTGACACAAGTGGGTATGACTGTGAGCATCATTGTGTTTTCTAATCAGGTGGCAGATAAAAGATCACTGTATCACTGGTAATGCACCAGCCATGATTATCTTATTTCTAAAAAGCTATTACAAGTCCCTGCTTCTCCTTATTTTCTTTCAAATAGATGTCCTCAAGAGTCTGTGTAATATCAATTAATGTGAGGGCAATAGTAGCATGTCATTAGGCCCAATATTAGACAACATTAAAAGCTTATTCTATCAGATCACTGTGTGTATAAATGTGTATTTTTGTCCCTTGTCCCCTTTTGTACGCATGCAGCATTATGTGTGTGTGTGTGTGTGTGTGTGTGTGTGTGTGTGTGTGTGTGTGTGTGTGTGTGTGTGTGTGCGCATTTTGGCAGGGCGAAGGGGTCTGTGGCATGTTTGAAGGGCACTCGCAGCACTCACTATATGATTTGTGGCAATTTCAGCATTTTTATTCATTCATTTCATGCTTACACTTATTTTGTATGTGTTTCTATGATGTTTTCTCATGTTTATGTTTCTATTTCTACCACTTGTCTCACAAAGTAAAGCTGACTGTGTTGTATATGTAATGAATTTGGATATATAAATACATTTTCCAATCAGCACTGATGGAGGGAAAACGTTCTTGCCAGTGTTTCTGGCCCACTCCACAGCTGTTTGTCATATTTATCACATCCTATCATAAAAAAGAAAATTGGTTATGTTCACACTGTCACATTTATGAAAAACCAACAGTGTGGTTTGGCAGGACTGTCTTTTGACCATTTCCACCAAATAAAACTTGTCTGGGCAGAAAGAGCCTTAACATGCCACAACTGGTATTTAAATCTTAAAAAAATAAAAAAAAATAAAACTTTTAAAAAAGAGTTTTTAGATTAGGACTTACAAGATGTACAGAAATGTAGGAAAGAAAGTTTTCACAGTTCTTTGAAAACCAAGTCCACCCTTACAGTTTCCATAGGAATTAAGAGGGTAAATAGCAGCTAGGTAATCAAAACGTACATAATTAAACGATCATCAGGAAGTGTGAGTACCTCTGTTGAAGCAGAAATTTGGCAGTTTTCTGATCTGGAGGGTTCAGGTGTGTTTTAACACAATGCAATAAAATTTTCAAGAGTGGAAATTTACCAAGGTCAGAGAAATTGCAAAACACCCAAGAGCTACATCTCAGACTCTACAGACTTCATTTAGCATGTTTAATGTTAAAGCTGATGACAGCACAATCAGCAAAAGACTGGAAAAGCACAGTTTGTTTTGAAGTCTTGCCAAGACAAAGCCTCTCCTCTCTAAAAAGAACATGGCAGCACGGCGTAGGTTTGCAAAGATGCATCTCAACAAGCCACAAGCCTTCTGCAACAATTTCCTTTGGACCAAAGTGAAGATGTCTGGCCACAAGAAAGACAAACACAGCATATCAGTGCGAATCCCCAGGACCTGGGTACTGGTCATTATGGTGAGCATGAACTCCTCTGTATGCCAAAAAGTTATAGAGTTAAATGTGAGATTGTCTGATAGTCAAAACAGGACAACGATCATACAACAGAATGGGTGAAAAACAAAAGAATCAAGGTGTCGCAACGGTCCAATGAAAGTCCAGATCTTGATTGTGTAGAAGGACCTTAAAGAGCCGTGCATAGAGGGATCTCTACAAACCTCAGTGAAATGAAAGAACGCTGTAAAGAAAAGTGAGACAAAATTCCTCCGAGAGACTGATAAAGTCTTACAGCAAATGATGACTGTTAGAGTTGGTTGTACAAGCTATTGAATCATTAGGTGCACTTCGGTTTTCACAGGACCGCATAGAGCCCCATGAAAAGTTTCCTTTTTCATGACAGTATGATACTGTAAGCCTTACATGTTTCACAAAGCACTGCGCATCATAAAAGTATGAGTAACTCAAGTTTACCCATTTGTCCTGTTAAAAGTACTGATGTTGCTCAATAGGCTAGTTGATCATTTTGTGACATTTACAGTGTGCTGACTTCACACAGTTTAACTCAAATCTTGAACTTTGTGCTTGGAGAAAATTCTGAAAAGAATTTTTAACAAGCCTGATAATATTTATGATTTCGGGTTAAAAAAATATCTTTGTGTAATGCATTATTCACTTACATGAGGATGTGTGTCAGTAATTTAAAAACCACTATAAAACATTTTTTAAACTACAACACCACGCTACTAGTACTAGTACTACTACAATACTGTTACAAAAGCTGCGACTATTTTCCTGCTCATTCATCAGACCCACTGAAAAGAAAACATGGTCCAGAATCGAGGGTATGCAACCTACCACCAGCCCAATTCTCGCAATCTGCTTGCTGGGGTGAGGTCGGGGCACTGAGGATGGGAAAAGAGTGATCTGGGTCCATCACCAGCTGTAGAGCACAGTGACCTGTCATTTTGACACCAACCAAACCCTCCATGTTGTCAGGATGTTGATGGATGTTGATGTTATGGCCCCTTCTGACCCTGAACAGGTAGATGGACTTTACACACAGGCACACACCTCATTAATGATGTTATGGAAAGCCTCTGGATCAGACTGAGGAAGCCCTAATCATAACAGCATGGAGTCGACCTGCAGGTATAATGTGAAAAAAAAAAGTTCTGAGTTCACCATGGGATCACAGAGGATAACGTGATTTCAGACAGTCAACAGACACAGCCAGATAACTAAAAAGGGGGTTGGGGAGGGGGGATTATTTTCCAGAACAGGCAAAATGGTTTTGCTGTTACTGTGGTGTTTATAAAGGCAAATGTCACATATAATCCTGAGAGCCTGAACCCTTTTTGTTTAAACACAACTCCCAGAAGAAAAAGACCTTTGTTATATCCCAAATTCCTGTCCTTCTTTCTGTGGTTTGGTCACAGTTTTGGTTCCAGTTCAGGTTACAGCACTGAAATCACCTTTTATTCATATTATTGGGTTTGTTTGAAATCCACATTCTTTGTATGAATGTGATCAAATTCAAACCACTCGCCGAATGGCTGTTGTGCTTAATTTTTCTGTGATTTATTAGTTGGCTAGCCATCACTATATATTGAGCTCGTTTTTCATCAGTATTATCATACAAGTTAGGGCTACAAATCCTAATTACAGAAATAGACTATCTGTCCCACGTGAACATGGGCATTGAGGAAACTGTGGAAAGGGAGTGGTACTGAGTACAGCCAACGTGTCTCTGGAATATTATAGGCAGTTTTGAGGAAGTTAAATAACACCCTGAGAGTGCTAAGCTGGAGTGTAAGATTTTATGCATATGTATGTTGAGAATATATTTGCAGAGGCCCCGGAAGTCAACTATGTGTCACCTGGGGACACATGATGAAAGATAATGTGTTAAAATATTCTCAGGCTGCGTTCCTTTTAAGTGAGAATTCAAGCAGAGAAAGCAAGTGAGAGGGAAAGCAAGAGAGTGCATGGAGGCATGGAAACACACACACAGAGAGATGGATGAGCTGTTGTTGCTTGTCCACAGTATCCAGAGAACTTGAGCCAGATTCAGGAAGAGGTACTGCTGCTGGAGGCTGATATGTGTGTGAAGGAAGTGGAGGGAGCGCAGGGGCAGGAATCACCCTACAGGCAGGAAAAGGACTGTGGAGGTGATGGCGGGGGTGGAGGTGGCGGGTCTCGGCTCCTGTTTGATAGCTTGTTCGACAAACACACATACACACAAATGCACACTCAGCCACACAGGTCTGGGGGCCATAGTTTCTTGTTCCCAGCGTCTGGTGAGAAGGAGGGACACAGCAAGTGAGATCTGGATGGCTGCTTGTGCCAAAGCATGCATGCCCCTGCATTTACTGAGGAAGTTAGTGATAAGTCTCGGATTAAGTTGTATTACATGCAAAAGTTAACACAGTGTTGTTATTATAGGAAACTGACTATTTTTAAAGTACCAGGAACCTCCAAGAAATGCAACACTTTGCTATGCAAAGCCATTTTTAAAGACAATTTTTCGCTGGTTTGGCGATGCTGTTTGAAGTCAAGGTTGATCAGGTAAGATTTGGAGTACCCTGGAAGGAGTAATTCATATCTACTGAGGGAGCAGGTCCCCATCCACAAAGTCTGCCATGCTACACTGCATTGTTCTTACCAAAAGACTGTATATTTAAGATGGAAGAGGAGAATGAGGCATAGGATATTCAGTTTGAAAAATTAAAATACAGTTTTAATTTTATTTCTAGGCATGACTTTTTTCATGTCTTAGTTCTTTTTAGCTTAGAAACACAGGCTTAATTAAACAAATACGTAGGACAGCTTTCTTTCACTTGTACAACATCTCCAAAATTAGAAACATCCCGTGTCAGAGTGATGGTGTTGGCCAGAGGGGCCGATGGCGCGACATGGCAGCCTCGCTTCTGTCAGTCTGCCCCAGGGCAGCTGTGGCTACAACCGTAGCTTGCCTCCACCAGTGTGTGAATGTGAGAGTGAATGAATAGTGGCATTGTAAAGCGCTTTGGGTGCCTTGAAAAGCTCTATATAAATCCAATTATTATTATTATTATTATTATTGATGCTGAAAACCAGTTCATGCATTTATTATTTTCAGGCTCAAGCTGTGGTAAGAGTACTGACGGGGACCCGAAAGACAGAAACTATTTCTTCTATTTTTATCTTCTCCTCAATCCTTTCTTGTTACATCCAGAATCAAATTTAAAGTCCTTCACCTTACATACAAGAGATTAAAAAATCAGCTCCGATCACACCGTAAAGCTCTTATATTACACTAGAGCACTTTGCTCTCAGACTGCAGGCTTAATTGCAGGTCCTAGTATATTTAAAAGTGGAATGCAGAGCCTTCAACTTTAAGGTCCCTCTCCTGTGGAACCAACAGCAGAGCTTTTAAGATCAGGCTTAAAACCTCCCTATTGGACATGTTTATAGTACGCTCTGGCTCAGGTTACCTTGAACCCTCCCTTAGTTAGTCGGCAATCGTCCTAGGCTCCTGGGGGCTTCCCATGATGCAACAAGTGTTTCCTCTTCACTCACCTCTTTTAAACTCTATGCGTTTATACATCCCTTTGCATTTAATTATTAGTTCAAAAATAGTAGCTCTCTTCCTCAGCATGTCGTTAGTCCTGTTTCTCTCTGCTCACCCCTAACCACTTGTGGAATATGGCTTCCCCTCCCCTGGGCTTGTACTGGCAAAGGTTCCTTCCTGTTAAAAGGGAGTTTTTCCTTCCCTTTCTCGGGAAGTGCTTGTTTGCTTTTATCAGGTCATCTGATTGGTGTATTTTTTTTTCTAATTTTTTGTTTGTTTAATATTGTAGGGCTTGTAACCTACAATTTAAAGCTCATTGAAAACCTCTAGTTGCTAGAGAAAATGGGTCTAGATGTAGCTTGGTTTGTAAACAGCTGTTTTGAAGTGTTGACATGACCATTTCCCCTGTCACCAACATGGCAGTGAAAAAACAGGGACAGAGAATAGAGCAGGTGCATTCACACTGGCTACTGATTTGTGACTGACAGTTTGTTAGCCAATGAGTGTGCGGTTTCATTGCACAGATCTTGAAATATAGGACGACCAAGATTTTCAAAGTAGACTCAATTTTTTATTCAGCATGACCCCAAATGAGTGTCTGAGTGTTGTTGTGCATTAATATAACATAAATAAAACAGAACTAAATTGAATATTTTAAGGTTTCCATGTAACATTATTTTAAACGTAACCAACAGCAAACCTTAATATTAGTGTAAACCTAAGAAGTGGGCACCCTAAATAAAGTGGATACTAGCAGAGAGGGTGCTTTTCTGCATGGCAAACCTGAAAAAGGAGTCTTTCAGTCTATAATTAAAAGTCAGATTTCTTGCTGAGCCATAACTGAATCCTGCCACACTCTCACTTTTCACATAAATATTCTTATAACTTTCACGGAGGGATTAGAAAAATGCAGTTGGAGCTTATTAAAAAAATTGACTACAAGTTGACTTTTACATGGATTTTGCAACACTAGCAGGTCTACATTACAGAGTTATAACACAGCTAATATTTTCACTTCCACATAGGGTGTGTTTCTGTGCTACTGGGGCCATTTTTAAGCAGTGCGTTTATCAGTCAGGGTGCTGTTTAAGTCTGTTGCACATTCACACAACCATAACATCCAAAACAAACAGAAAAGTGATAGCACCTACTGATTAACACAGCGTTTGGGTAAGTCACTTTCCTCAAAGAGGAAACATTCAGGTCATTAAACATGGACCTCAATGTATTAAAAGTTGGCAGGTATTCAGCTTTATGTTTTTACATGCAGTAGGTCATTTGATAAGTAGTATTCATTCACCTTGAAGAGTAAAAGAGCAGAAAATAAATACCCTGCAGCACGATCAAAGAGAGAAGCTGGGACAGTGATACTGAGAGTATCCATTTCTTCTCTAACGGTGTATACAATACTGTACCTGCAAGATATGGAAGGAGATCAAGTCAAACACACTCTTGATTTTGTATGCTAGTGCCAGCGAGGCATGTAACATCACACAAATGAGAAGAGCTAGTGAGGAAACTCTTATATTAGATTAAACTGGATGAAACTTTCACAACCTCTGCGCTGTAACTGGGTCATTACAGAAGAGTGAAGGATATGAAGGAAAGAAGGACAAAAGGGTCTATTTTTGCAGAAACTCATTAGAAGACACCTGAATTACTGTTATATTAATTCAGTGATTATATGCAATCATTCTAATAAAGGACCCCCTAAAATTACAAATTTAAAAAAAGAAAAGAACAGTTTAATTATAAAATGTACAGATTTTTAACACATGTACAGACGGCCTTGTGCAGATGATCATATTTCTAGGTGGAGCACACTTACATATGCAAACCCACAAATGTATACAGATGTATGCATGGCCTTCAAAAAAATACACTTAGAGAAAATTAAATTGGAGTAGACAATCTAGACAAAACTTGGATGCTTTTTTGTGCGACTGTCTCTTCTGCACACTAAATGTCCAGTGGTGTGTTCGTTTCTCACATATAACTTCCTCCTCATGTCCAAGTGTCCATTGTTATGTACAATTCAGCACGTGTTGTTATTTCCCTCGTCTTTAAGGACCTACCAAGGCTTTCCCATCTTCCCTACAGAAAGGGCCATGACCTCAGATCCCAACACTTCACTTAGAGGACAAAGAATAAACATCCCATGCCAGCACAAGTGGGGAAAGCCCCTGGCCTCCTTCTACAGTCTTATCCAGAGTCTGAGAACAGTTCCAGACCTGCCACTGATGACCTTAACCTTGTTTACATTGTAGATGGACTCAAAGCATTAGCAGCAAAACATTTGTATCTTATCATGAAAAATCTGGATCTTTTTTGAACAAACTGATTTTCTTCTGCACATGTAAATATGTTGTCCTGAACCTTTTATGAGTTTTAAATTTGTTGAGACATAACATAAATGAAGTTCTGACAGACATAACTGCAATAAGGAGAGGAGAAACGAGTAATGTATTAGCAAATTCATTATTTACATAAAGTTTTGCATGCTTTGAGAAAAATCGTACTTCAAATTACATTGTTGATGGCATATTTCTTTACAACAAATGATCTCATTAGCAAAAAAGTGTAGTACTTCCACTAAAGCTAACATTTAAAGCTGCTTTAATATGTTTATTTTAACAAAGACTACATTTAAGGCAGGGTAGAATTAGGTAAGGGCTTGATTAAAGTAGATGCTTTGAAGAAGCATTCATCCTTGGACTTGCATGACTGGTTCACCACTAAACTCTGGTTTCTGAAAGGTTTCTGAAAAAAAAAAACTTTAATTTTACTATCTGATTTTTTTTCTGTTCACATTTTACTTTATTGAAATAGCACTCAGACCAAAAGACAGCGATTTAAAGAAAAACACATGCTTGCCAAACTTACTGACAAATCCAGTAGATGCTAAATACAGTAGATGTTTTACAGCACGTCACGCAAAATGAACAACGTTAAAAGTCACGATTCAGGGTGAGGTCACTCACACTGAACAACAACGTCATTCATTCCCAGAGTCTGTTGAAGCAGCTCATCTACAGCATCTTTAAACATCTTTCAGCTCATTTCTATGGTCTTATGTATTCTCTGCTGATTCAGGTCCTTCCTGTAGTTCTTATCATTGGTGTTTCAAACTGTGGCAGAAAGTAGAATTAAAGAAAAAAAATGCTATGTAGGCCTACTGTGTACTACAGCATCAAACAGCAGATCAAGTAAGTGGTTAGCTGGTTAATATACCGATGTATTTAACAGAAAAGAATGAAGCAGGGTTGAAATGAGAGGAAATACTGAACATGTTCATCATCAGATGTGACATTAAATATTGTGTCTACTCAGCATGTACAGGAAGACACCCTTTTCACAGTTTAACTCTTTGCTGCTACTGCACTTCACTGATTTTCCCACAATGCACAAGTGTAGTCACAGGTTAGGTCTTTGCAGCATATACTAAAACACGGAATGCTGTTTACGCAAGGCACGGCTGAAAGTGACATCAAACAGCCCATAGACGTGGTGGTGGACACACACACACACACACACACACACACACACACACACACACAATCATTTCAGTGTCCCAACCTATCTACATATATGTCATCGGCTCCAAGACATCCAGCTGAAGCGTCCTGGAACATATGGAGGGAGGGAGGGAAAGAGGAAGAGTAAGGAAGGGAGATGTAAAGATGCAGGGTGCACTGATGAGTGGCCAGGAAGTGGCCCTATTGTTTTCAGGGTCACCTCGCTTTTCCTTTCAGAGCCTTTCAGAGGTCTGTCCTCTCCAGCGGGCGGCGTCTTACATAAACATGACTCCTTGTCAACCCAAAAAAATCTATCTTGTCTGATTTCCTTTCTGATCTCAGGAGGTCTTGGATAATAGTTTGCATTTTAAATAGTAAGGGGTGGCATTAAACTACAGTTACGATACACAAGAAGAGGGGACGCACAAAGCACGTAACAAACAAGATTATATGATCCACAGCAACAGGATACCAGTGTTTGAGAAAGAAAAAACAAAAAACAGGTTAGACCAGATCATATAGTTGCACCTGTATGTGGGTATTTACATATAAAGAAAATATGAATACAGCTCATAAGTCAAATTCTACCTCTTCCTGGTTTGGCAGTGCAAAAACAACAACATTGGCTCCATCCAGGTCAGCCGTGCCATTGGCCAGAAAAGAGGCAGGAGGCGGGAGTGAGAGAGAGCGTACCTTAGTTACAAAGTTACCTATTAACTGGATGTTCTCGGAAGCAGCTGCTGAGCACACCTCGCTCAACCTTTGCATAACATTTCTCCATTTCATAGGGAAGGCAGGAGAAAATGTGGCTAAGGTCGACATGAAATGTGCGAGCCACGGAGATCTACTCTGACAGGTGACCAGGTAAGGCTTTAAATCAACAGCTTGTAGAAGAGAGAGGTAGCCAGTGTCTTCCACACACTGGGATATGTGTTTTGGTTTGGTTGTGAACTGAGACAAGGAATTATATCTGAATATTGTGCAACAATATCACAATGGGAGAAATTTAAATAAATAAATAAATAAAATAAGGAGTATTTAGCTGTTCCAAAACCATGAAGTGTAACATACTTTTATTTACAACTCAACTGGTTACGACTGAAGGAGGAGGACTGGCAATGCGTGCCTGAACGCATTGCCAGAAAAATCCAAAGTATATCAAAACATAATATGGTTTTCATTAACAGTGGAAATCAGTAACATATTTTTTTTTCCTGCAGTGGAGTCATTTAGTGCTGCAGCAGCTGAAGGCCATTCTTTCTATAGACAGAAAAAACACAATATCAAAGCGTGTTTACATTTCTATGACCTGCACTGCCCTACAAACTGAGCACACAGTGGTTCAGAACTGTGTGCTCACTGCTGTGCTTTATTATTTCAAAGTATATTGTACCATCGAAAATGAGTGCATCTGCACCACCTTCAAAATGTACAAAAGCAATAAGCAGTATTTCTGCTGTGTGTAGTTCCTACAATACTGTTTGTATTGGAGCCCGGGCTCCGAATAAAACACCACAGGCTTGGTAAACTGTGAGCTGTAGGACTTGTCAGCACCGAGTTCTCTGCCAAAGAGAGACAGCAGAAATTGTAGCCAAGTCAGGTGAGGATTAGCTTTAGTTTTAGCTAAGGTTTAGCTAGTGGCTTTTACCCAGCTGTCACTGTAAACGGGAAAAAAGAAGAAGACTTTAATGTTTAACATATGACAGCAGCTAAAAGAGTTCATATCTCAAGAAAACAACCCCAACAACAGCAAAAACATTTTAACCGATATAATAAAAACTCAAAGATCCTAAGGAGTTTGATGCCGACCTTTAACCAAAGGTGAATGTAAAGGTTTTGGAGCAGGTACGTTTTATCTCAGTGATTTGTTTGGGTAAAATTATAACCTATAAGAGAACAGTCAAACACTACAACCTTTAAACCCTTTCTCCCACTCTGTAGTTGCTACTCATTTTAAAGCTACTCAAACCTTTACCTTATTTCGCATGAAGTCACGGCAAAATGGCACACAATTTATGAACTCTTTTACTCATATAGTGTCCGAATGACCCTTGCTGAATACTCACTGACATGTTTTCCACCTGCTGTTTTTACCCCAAACAAAAGAACACCATTAACGGCTCTCTCTCTTTTAAACAGCACATGTCTATAATTTCCCACTTTAAATGTGTGGAGTTTCATTAAGGAAGTGTTAAAAGTAACTTTAAAATATCAAATAACGTAGTTTTTGGTCTTGCTGCAGGTTGATTATTATCTTTTTAATTAGCCATCCCTAAGCTTGGGTTTATTCTTTGTGTGGCTGAGGCTTCTCTGTTGACACTGCCATTATTCCAGGACCAAAAGACAAAAACCAAACATGTCATTTGCGAGTTCATTTAAGCTATTATGATCTTGGGTATAGTTAGACAACGCCAGCACAATACACTAATCATTTTTCAGGGCGTAGCTTTCATACTTCCAGTATGTGAGTTAAATAATCAGGCTAATAAACAATGTCTCTGCCAGCTGTTTTTAAACCCACTGCTCAATTAGTTCTTGTGCCTATCATCACAGACAAACAATAGCATGGCCTGACTCCTCCACACATTTACAAAGGAAGACAAAAATACAAAACTTGGCAGTGGGATAAGAGGCAAAGGGGGAGGCCTGCACGCTGCACTGTGGATTGTTGGGGTGAGGGTCACCCAGAGGACGGCTTGTGGTTTGAATATAAATATCGGTGATTATTTCAGCCAGGCAGAGAGCGTAAAGTGTGAGCTGAAAAGTAAATCCATTTTTGTGATAAGTGCTTATCAAAAAGCCTGTTTTTCATGTCTGATTCTGGCTCGCTGTTACATAAGTTGAAAGAAGTTTACCATATAATTTGGTGTCACCTCCTGTTGCGTAATCAGATTTGAAAGCATCAAACCGCTTACAGTTAGCCTTTTCAAAGGAGCCTCATCACACTCCGTGAGCGGAACATAATTTTGATGTTTAATTCAGTTTGATGACAGGGAGAGCATTTCACGCCCTCTGGCCATCATTAGCGTCTACAAACTGACGCTGGACTCACAATTTGGAGAGGTGAAACAAAGTAAGGCTGCAAAAAACTGGCTCCTTGCGTTTGAGAGTGATATTCAAACACAGGTGCAAATGCAGCTTTTTCACAGATGCAACTTCGCATACAAGCACAAACAAATGTACTGCGGCAGTGCGCAGTCACACTCTGACACACATATTCTTGGCTCCGGGTTGATGTGTATGTTTTGCTACGCCTGTGTGAGGACAGAACGGGAAGAGATAAAGGCAGCTCTGTCGGTGTGTTTACAGCCAACACTGCTGAAGAGAATAGCCTAAGAAGATGAAGGGGAAGTCGCCTAATGGCCACAGCTAAGGAGCTGGAGCTCTCTTGCTGTGAAAAATCACCTCAGAGCCAAGAAAGCGAACAAGAAACTTTAAGCACGCCCTTTAAAACAACCACCACTATTTTGGGGGAAAGAAAGACACTGTAAATTCGTCTTTACATCTTTATAAACCATAGTTGATTTGAACTTTTTTTATGAAGCTGGTACAGGAACAAAGTCATAAAAACCAAAGTCATAGTTGTCACATTGTGGGAACCAATGTTCTGCGCTCTTCCTGTGAACTGTGGCGGAGCAGGTCACCCAGTCACTAAGGCCTAATTTCAGTGGGTCAGCCTTCTGAATAAAATCAGGCTGCAATATTCATGACTACTCCAGCACTTCCCATCACTGCTGTCTATAAATCAGTCCAGCCAATTTGCAAACCAAACCAAGATGCATCAGTTTGGTTTGCAAAAATTAATTTAGATGTTATAACAGTTACAGTTTACATGTTGATTTTTTTTTACTGCCACTTAACTGCTTTTTCTACAGTCACACTAGTGGAAACAGTGGTTCATCTGTGGCAATGTGATAAAAATAACAAATCTGTTGTTGTATAAGAATATAGAAATTCACATTCACATTAACTTGCCCACAAAAAGAGAGGTAGCCCCTGCAAGACAACGATTTAACTACAAAATAGCATAGGTGCTTATCAACCATGTTTTTATATAGGAATACACCCAGAATCCAAGAGGTTGGCAAGCGGTTGCGATGCATCTATTGCAGAACAACTCCCAAAGTGTAACATTAAACGCTAGGTGACAAATCGTCGGTGTATTATCCTTTTGGCCACCCAACACGTCCCTATATTACAAGTTCAGAAAAACTAGGAAACATGAGAACCTTTTGAAATGAATCTACACATGTACACTTATTTTACTTAAATCGCTTTGGAAAACACTATCTAACATGATTAAGGTGGTGGTCATGGTTAGGGCTGAATTGCACAGCTGGAACGTGTGTTACCGTAGGAGCGTCATTCTATTCGATTTCATCCACGATATCACCTTTCCCGTTCCCATGGAACGCTTCCGGACATGACAAATCGTCGGTATATTACGCGTCGGGAGTGAGAACAGGCTGTGCAGATAGATGCATCGCAGACAAGCTGTGCTCATCAGTGCAAACCAACCCAGATCAACTGGAATGTTATGACAATTTGTCTGCAATTATAAATTTGGTGGCAATACTTGCAAACCTTTTCTAATCTGTATGAGAGTAACTGTAGTCCATCTGAGACACAGTGATTATGTGGAAACAAGACTGCCTTCCAACAGGCAAAGGGCAATTGCCTTGTGATGTAAAGTGTCAATACAGTGTTGCTTCTTTTATTTAACTAAGACACATTTCTATATTTATAGTGAGCTATAAATCTATCTACAGTCAATATAAAGGTTTTTAGCAACCCCCCCCCCAAAAAAAAAAAAATAAATAAAAAATGTTATGATCTAAAATCTAGATCACAAACATAAACATATACTGTAGGTCCTAGTAAAAAACAGTTAAGAATGGACATCACGGACAAGAGCAAAACTTATTTGACTGCATTTTTGCAGCTCCAGTGTAAATACAGGGGGTCAGCCCGTAGTGCTGTGCATGCAAATATGAGTCTACTTTGCAAATAGCTGTGCATAAAGGTTCTCTTGTGGACGACAGGTTTGTATTTGCATTAAGAACATCGCTGATATGCTACTGTCAACAAAATACAACAAGTGGAACAAGCGAGTTCCTGAATGTAAGCAGAACACGGGGGTTTATAATCCAGTGCGCGTTGCCAATTCTGGAAATATGATAATACATTTGACAGCTGGTTAGCTAATTTTTTGGGGGAAAAGTGGGTGGAAACGCCGATTCTGGCTCTGTCAGGGAGGATCACACGTGTATTAATAATGTGTTTGTTTCATTTCATAAAAGCAAGATTTGTTTTATCGCTTTAAAAAATTGTGATCTTTGCAGACATCAGTAGAGAGTTCTGGCTTTCAGCCAAACTAGGCAGGCTGTTCCCCATTTCTTTTTGCTACACAACACAAATGGAAGTGAAGTCCCAAGATGCTGCACTTTTCCCATGTGGCTCAAATTAGATGGAATTTCCTCTCAGCACTGATTTTCCATGAAATTCAATTTTAATTTTTCTATAATAAACAACAAATGTAAGATCTTCTTGCCCATTAAGTCTGAAGTTTTGTAGGAAGCTGTTAAACATGCAAAGTTAAGATTCCTTCACACACACACTCACAGATTACTCATTTTGCCAGTGTTTTGTGTAGCATAAAGGAAGGGTTCTACAGTATGTGGGACTTCCTGTTTGTGACACACTTTTCCTATTGTGCATGATATCCTCCTGATTTCCTGACAGCCCGTGCTGAGTGATAATTTCAGTATTTAAAAGAACCTTTAAAAGAGCTTCCTTTAATGATGAAACACTCACTCTCCATAGATACTTAGTGAAATATTTAAGCCGTTTGATTGTTCAGTTTCGTTTTGTGTGGCTTAGTTATGAAATATGCATTTAATGCCACAAAGATTTCAAAGCACCAATGCACATGGGTATCGTTTACTGGTAATCTACATAACTGAGGAGCTTTTTTCCCCAGTTTTGTAAGATGCCTTTGTAGGAAAGTGTGTAAAATAAAAATATTCATGCTTCTTTTCTTCTCTTTTCTACTTTCTCCAGATCCATATGTAACTACAGCAAGAGGTCTGTAGCTCATATTTCATTGCATGCATAAACCGATTACGATACCAGCACCATTCAGCTGGTACTGAACTGAGGCCTCCCCCCCAGTCACTCAACCTTGCCGCCAAGCGGCGCTCTGAAAGTTAAACTCCTCACTAGTCAACAGACAACTAACTCCCTCATCTGGGGAGATGCCAGCCCTACAACATCACTTCTGAATCCTACAGTGGCTTTAATTAGATCAAGGCAATATAACACAAACCACTGAAAAGTGCCAGCTTCAATTAAAAGGAGTTCAAGGGTCTGCTGGCTCTTGTCGAAAGAGAGTGACATATGTGTTTGACACGCCTGCAGTCCATGGTTTCACGCTTGAGTTAATGGTGCCGCAAAGCAAGAGGAAAGCCTCATTCATCAAGAAGCAAACTGAACTACAAAGTGGAGGTCTCTTTCTAGAAGAGGCTGTACAAATAAGAGGCAAAGCTAAATGGAACCATCACTAAATGACACAGCTTTACCAACAGCAGCAAAAAATGGTAAGAGTTCAGTTGTTTTAGTAATGTCAGATAGAACGTTTATCAGCAGGAAATTTGTCTCTGCATCTGCTCTAACGGCAGAAGACAGTAAATACAGTTCCCCATAGTTGAAGCTTAATGCGGGTATCTGGGTTCTTTCCACAGTTGTGCCACCTCAAAACCACACTGATTAACTGGAATGGGACTCCTTGTCTTCTCTTACAGACACTTTGACAGCCAAACAGACCGGTCACAGCTGGGAGTTCTTCGTGGCCGTCCTCGTCGCAGCCATCTTGGTCACTGTTATTATTGCCATTATGGTTAAATATCAGGTGTTTCGGCGCTTCCTGGCGAGCTACAGACACACGCGGCTGAGGGAGAGTGATTCTATTAGCCACTGTGACCCATCAGGTTTGCTTTTTATGAATTCAATTTTAGAGATTACTGCATGCTGACATTTGTTTGTATGTTCAAAACCGAAAGCCGAGCCAATGCCCAGAGTACATTTAACATCTATAAATTCATGCAACAGATTGGATAAGAAAGCATTACACAAGAAAAATAGCAATATGAAAAAAGTGTACTTGTGCTCATAGTGTGCTTTGTCACAGCCTAAAGCATTTTTTTTTAAATCAACAATAGACCAAAAGATTATGTGTATGATGAATGACAGGAATTATAGGCTACCTCTGCAGTTAGTGTTAGCGCTACAGTGGTTTCCAGCTCATTGTCTTTGTTTTCCGGCCCTGCTGCTTGTGGACAAAATAAACAACCAGCTCCTGTAGATGGTCAGAAATTAAAAGCAGATAAAAACAGAAGCAGTCCTTAGAAGCTGGGGGAGACCAAAACGCAGCACAACAATGACTAAATATCTGAGTTTAAAAAGACAAAAACACTACTGGAGATCAGTGTCCAGTGCTGTGTTCACAGTGCATTGAACTGCCTCCAAGTGGAAATGAAAATATCATCTAAGCCAATGAACACATAACAACACGGCAACAATTAATTTTTGTACTTCGGATGCCATGTCCTGGCAAATAGCTTGCATAATGTTTCCAAAAATGAGAAATGCTGACTTACAGTTGAAGCAAAACCAGACTGCACAATTATCTTTTGAAAATCTTTTATTAGGCTTTTATTAGGCTGCAGGAGATCTTCTGTTTAGAAGAACTGTGTCTTTAAGAGCTAATACAGCAATTAAGAGCTCATAGAAATTGATACCTCAAATCCAAAGCCGTCTGCGCTCTGTTGACTTACTCGGCGAGTCTTTTTATATTTGCAAATGCTGATAACATGGTTGGACAGAATGACTTACCGGACTTGGTTTCTAATGATTCTTGGCTGTGGGTTTTTTTATTTGCTCTCTTCTTCTTTTCTCATTGTTTTCAGGCCTGGAAGTGGGGTTTACCATGCACGGAGGACGTGGAATGCATCCTCACTGTATGCCTCCAGTGAGCGAGGAGGATGACGACGGCTTCATTGAGGACAACTATATCCCGACAAGTGAGAGACAGAGGGCCGAGAGAGCGGCCGAGAACATAGAAGAGGACACGGAGGAAGAGATTTATGACAGTGAGTTTAGCATTGGTTAGAAGGGATGTCTCCACACCTTCTGAACCACTGTTCTGGTATTTGGGCCAGAAGTGAGCTATCCGTTTAACTCCATCTGATCCTTTTCCATGGGTTTTCATAGTTTCTATCTCAAAAACTGATCCTTGGTTAACAACTGATTAGATGCATAAAGATAAAAAAAAATCCATTATTTCTGGAGAGCTTGGAAAGGAATATCCTGATGTCAAGCGCATTATCATGGCAGTAGTTCTCAGTGTGGGAGAACATTTCAACATGTTCTTATGAGAATAGGCTTGCGTTAAAAACACATATCATGGAAACTGCTGGATTTTTGAAAATGTACTTGAACAAATCTCCCATTAAAAAAATAAGTAAATTTTGTTTAAAAAAAACAAAACAAAACAAAATGTAAGTATACCTTTAAAAAAAAATGTAGGTACACCTTTTTAAAAAGGGAAATACACCTTTGTTTTTGTTTTGTTTTTTTGTAAAAAAAAAGGAAGTATACCCTGTTTAAAAAAAAGAAAAATAGGAAGTACGCCTTCAGCTTCAAAAGCTACTATTTTTCCTGTTAGCAGGGATAGTTAGCTTTTTTCATAATTCTTTGCCAGTCTCTGATATCAGCTTCATACGATTTTCTTGATCACTTGTCCTTTCAAAATTCTCAATTACCTCAGCATCATTTCAAAGATTTTTTCCCCCATTCCAGAACTCCGTTTATTTCTCTTCATTGGTATATTTGAGAGTGTGCTAAGTTCTATTCCCCCTTTACTCTAATGGCCTCAGGTCATAGCTGAATCAGTGACTGATTAGTGACAAGCTGCCTAATTTGTTAGGCCTTAGTGTAACACAGTATAGATGTACAGCTTCCTCTCACGCCTCTCATGCAAAGCTGCATTTGGTGTGGGAAACATAGCTAAGCCAGTTTTTTTAGCTGATTAACTGATTACTTGATTTGATTTGATAGCACGGATTATTAATTAATTAATCGTATGCCGACGCATAGCCATAGTTAAGTAAGACTGACAACAAGAGCATACATTGCTTTGCTCAGTGAGAGTACTTTAAGTACCATGTACTGTACAACACTTGCACCGTTTTCTTTTAAAATGTTTTTTCTGACTTTCATTGTAATAATTGTATGGTTTTGGATGTTGCCTTACAAGAAAATTACAAGAGTCATATCATTCATTTGTGCTGTTACGGTACATTATTATTATTATTATTATTATTATTATTATTATTATTATTATTATTATTATTATTTTTTTTTAATCTGCCACAGTCATTTTTTTTAAATTAAATTGTACTGCAGCTCACATATATCATAAGCAGTACTTGCAGTTACTTTTCAACCTTTTGAATCCTGTTTTTAAGAAACTGCACTGAGATGTGTACACAAAGTCAGCTAGACCTCAATAAATATCTACCTGTAAGTGAAACCCTTGCTGCATTGTCATGTATTTTCAACTGAAATCTGTCGGGGTTATTTCTGAGGGCTATTTCTCCACCATTAATTTGTGTATTTTGCTTGTCTCACTGGACACAGAATGGAATCATTACACTCACCTGTCCATTTAAACTTTGCGACGATGCTATAAACAACCATAATAACGCCTGAAAGTGCGCCTCGAGCAGAGGCCTGCAGCGCTTCGGATCCCAGGAGACGACGCCGATGATGAGAGGGGCTGACAGGTCTGTCAAGCTGTCAGCCGAGGCACCCGGAAACACGGCGTGTAAAGTTGACACCGAAACCGGAAAAAGACGATCTCGCCTTCAAAATAAATGGATAATTGAACGTTGTTTGCTATGATGGGTGTGTCTCATGTCTTAGAAACCCCCCACCCACGCACCCATCACTACCATGCCAAAAATCAAGAAAAAATAATGACTAAATAATACTTATAATAATATTACCACTCCCATTAATCATCACTTTTCCTTTCATTCAGAAAAGGTTAAACTTATTTTTTACGCTGTTTAATCTATAGATATAGATCGTCTTAATGTCACAGTAATGTAAATCAGATGGCAGCCTATTCCTGCAAAATTATTGTGGGCTGTGGGAGTAGAAAAAACGAAACCATTAATATTTTTAAAGTAATGTGCCACTGAATGTATTATTTATGAAGAACAGAAACATTAAAATATGATTTGCTTAAGGTATTTGGAGTTATTTATTTAAAAAGAAAATAGCCGGAAGTCGTATTTCCGTGACAGTAGCTAGCTTGATGCTACGATCCGGAAAAGCAGCGAGTTGCAGCGAAACGCGTTGACTGTACAGTGTGGAGGAGAGGAGGAACGAGGATGATG
The DNA here is from genome assembly GCF_057381915.1 of Diplotaxodon limnothrissa. Taxonomy (NCBI): domain Eukaryota; kingdom Metazoa; phylum Chordata; class Actinopteri; order Cichliformes; family Cichlidae; genus Diplotaxodon; species Diplotaxodon limnothrissa. The sequence goes on along the minus strand of NC_140612.1, from coordinate 8,161,670 downwards.
GGAGCGAATCGTATTCCACTCAAGTGACCCATATCTTACAGTAGACCCAGATATTATTTAGCCTACTTCTTGTTCTCGAGGATTTTTCTCCGTGAAGATGTCGGCGTCAGCGATATTTATCCTGGACCTGAAGGGAAAGGTAAGTTTGTGGCGACTTGTTGGTGAGGAAGTTGACATTATCAACGCAGCACCTGCCTCAAGATAGTCAGTTTGCCAAGAAAGTCGCACAGGATATTTTCATTTTTATTGGCGTAATCTGCAGCTGTACATCACATGCCGCATACACTTTTCTTTGTCGAAAACTCTTTGCTAATTTAACTCTGAACCACCCGTACAGAGCAGACAGGAAGAGAAGCTCAACTTGTCAAACTCGTTTCACCAATGTTCAGTATACACAGAGGGCTTGTTCTTGTGCAGCGATGCAGCCTTTATTGTACGTGATGTGTCCTATTTCGAGGTCTAAAACTTTACCTTGGGCAGCCCTTACATGCCATGCAATAAACCGTACAGTGGTTAGTTTAAAATAATGGGGATATGTGTGTGGACATGAGGATGACATACATTAGAAATACATCTTAAGAGACAAACTCAAGTGAAATGCTTGAGGGTTAGTGATCTCAAGGTGAAAATGTCATTTATTTGTAAATTTGTACTCATCAGTTAATTTAGCTGGGTGCCTTACAAAAAATCTGCAGTCCTAAAAGTAAGGATTTGTCACTTTTATGTATTTCATGAATACTTATTTGATATTATTATTATTACATAACCTTAATCAGTCCAATCTAATAATTTCAACCATAAATGTCATAAAAAGCAACTACCCACAGCAAAATGTGATGTTTTTAGTTGATCTAGTTTGTTTGGGTAGCTTACAAACCCATCACTGTTTTGGTTTGCTCTCGTAAAAGCCTGAGAAAACCTGCTAACGTTCACATTAGGAGACAAGTCTCAAGTTTATTTATTATTTTTGCAAAAAATATACTTATTTTTATGTTGATCATCTTACCAGAATACTGAAACACCTGATTTAAGTGTTTCAGTTCTAACATGTGTGTAAGTTTAGTTAGACAAAACAAGTAACAAGTATCTGTAACCATAATGCTAGGCTTGGTCTACCACCTGACCAAACTATTTTAGTGATTAATTGATTGATTGATTGATTGAATCTTTATTTTGAACATGTTGAAAAAGTATAAAAAAAAAAATAGAATTAAAAGAGACAAATGAACAAAGCAAACAAAAGGAAAACGAGCAACCACAACTCCAAATAACGTCCATGTTCAAAAAGGAGCAGGAAGAAGCATAAGCTTATTTAATCCCACCCCTTTTCCACTATCTAGTATCAATAGACTACAGAAATACCTCCTTGTAATTACATTATATGTTATGTGTAATTTTTTTTTTTTTTTTTTTTTTTTTTTAATATATACACATATATGTTTCTATCTATCCATACCTACGTATATACACACATACGCACATATACACATTTTCAATAACCCCATTAACACCTGAAGGATACACAACCTACAATTTTATATATATTTAATATATATATATATATATATATATATATATATATATATATATATATATATATATATATATATATATATATATATATATACCCATACCAACAAACCCGTGCATGCGCACACACATGAAAATATTAGACAAGAACACCCTATCAAATCTCTACCTTTTCCCTGTACCCTGTAAAAACCATATCCTTAAACCGCTTTTTAAACTGCGCCATGCTTGGACATTGCTTCATATCTTTACTTAGTCTGTTCCACAGCTTCACTCCACACACAGAGATGCAAAAACTTTTTAATGTTGTACGGATACGAGGATGTTTTAAATTTAATTCCCCCCTCAAATTGTATCCCCGTTCCCTTTTAGAAAACATTTTTAGAATATTGTCAGGAAGCAGGTTATTTATTGCTTTATATATAATTTGTGCTGTGAGAAAATGAACCAGATCTGTGAATTTTAGAATTTTTGATTTTAAGAATAGTGGATTTGTATGATCTCTGTAACCAGTTTTATGGATTATCCTTATGGCCCTTTTTTGTAATATAAAGACTGATGATAGCGAACATTTGTAAGTATTGCCCCAAACCTCTGCACAGTAATTCAAATACGGTGCAATCAGGGAACAATAGAGAATGTGGAGTGATTTGTGGTCCAGAATGTGTTTTACTTTACTCAAGATTGAGACACTTCTTGAAATTTTGTTATGTATATGATTTATATGAGACTTCCAGTTTAATTTATCATCTATAATCACACCAAGAAACTTATGTTCAAGTACTCTTTCAATTTCCACACCATCTACATGAATCTGCACTTGTGCATTTCTAAGGGAATTAAAATGACAGAGTGTGGTAAATTTTGACCCTATTATGTTGTATAGACTTCCTATTGTGTCTCTCCTTTATCTATGACAGCTATTCTAAAATGGTTTAATGTAATTATAGTTTTACAGTGATTTTTCTGCAAGAGGATTGGAGTTAGTTTCAGGGCTCCTGCTACTCTAGACCTAATAGCTGTGCTCCAGTGTAAAACATTAAAATGTGGTGATTAAAGTGGAAAGTAATGATAAAATAATTTTGAAAAAGCAATATTGCTAAAAATGGTTAAACTAATGCATAAATATATATATTTGTTTTTAGGGTCTGTTGATGAGCCTGGAAAAGACCTTTCCATTATCCTTGCCCCACCGGCAGCCTATTTCCCGGAAAAACACTATGAAAAGCTGTACACATTCACAGTGGGAAACATTTTTAGGATTATAAATATCACAATGTTACATATAAATATACAGCTGGAATTATAAATGACCCCAATAACTCATTAAAAGGATAAGACTATCTTCACCATGTATTTTCTCTAACCGTAACTTATTCTTAGGACAATGAAACAGTGTTTGTGGAAATGATACTGAAAGTCATGAGGATCATAAATGACGCAGTACTTGCTGTTTTCATTAATTTTTGTATTTTTTTAAGTATTTCTACAATTTCTTACTACTTCATATGACTCTATTAGCTTGTAGAGTTAATTTATGTGGGGCCAAAAAAAAAAGAATTGTTGAAGAAGCCTTATATGCTTGACAACATTACCCATTAGGGAGAAGGATCAGTCCCGTCGTTGCCTGGATGTCTTATCGTACAGAATAAAGGTTTTCTCTTTCCCTCTCTTGCGTTCTATCCATCTATCTCTGCCCTGAGGCAAATCAGTAGTATCTCTTTGCCTTCAGTCTTCACCCTCTCTCTGCCCTGACTAGATGAGGTCCTCTGTTGTAGCAGAAAATTGTGAAACAAATCTGAGATGGAAAAAAGCATGAGAACAGTCCCAGTGACACTGTAGATAAAAAAATAATATTAAGGTTGTAGTCATTAACCCAAAGCAGTTATGGATACATAGGTAACCTGCTTAACTGTACAAATCCATAGACCTTTTGAACTATTGCTACTGCAGAAGTCTGTTGCATTTTTGTGTTTTCAAGTGTGCCAACCTACCCCAAGCCCTCGGTGCCTCCTCATGGGCGCTAGACTGCACTTGCTGGGTAGACCTAAATGTCAGGCTATTGAAATCAGCATGGCATCATTTGTTCTCTGTGATTCCCAATAGAATTTTTAATGAGCGAACATGCTCAAGCTGACTTTTTGGGTTGTAATGAGTAATGGCAGATTCCAATAGCTGGAGGCTAACATCTTCAGACATATAGTATATTTGCTCAAGGGGCTACAGCTCTTAGTTTTTGTAATATATATTCAATTATGTTGGACAATGCACATTCATCAACATCATAATGGTAATGTGCAAAGACTGACTCATTTCGATTAGCTTTTTGTTTAATTGTTTAATTTGTTTAATTTAATTGCGTCCACCATGAATCCCAATTTAATTATTTTCATACTGGTTGATTTATCCATCTGTCCATCCATCCATACATCACATCCTCTATGACTCGCACCCACTAAGAGTAATGATTTTGGGGAAGGTTACACCCTGCACACCTTGGATACCGGTCTTTTGCAGGAATAACAAAGAGAGACAGACAACTATTCACACTCACTTTCACACCTATTGCCAATTTAGAATTGCCTGTTAACCTAACCCATGGATGTCTTTGGACCATGGGAGGAAGCCAGAGTACCCAGAAAAAGGTTATGCAAGCACAGGGAGAATATGCAGGCAGAAAAGACTACTGGAGGGATCACCTTCAGATTGTTTTAGATACATTCCATGACCTTAGAGGATGAATGTGCATGACTTGGGTAATACACATTTTGCTAACAGTGTAACAGTTTGTGGACTAACTTACAGCTGGATCACATTTGTAATTTAGTCACTTATTTAGATGCAAAACAAATGACATTCTCATCATCATCTGCTTGTGTTGGGTATCATATTAGCATGCTGACACACTAAACTGTGATTAATATAGTAAACACTGTACCAGCTAAGCAGAAGTACGAGTTTGATAGAGCTGCCACTGTAGACTTAGTCTTATTGGACAAAGAATGCTGCAGCTGCAACAAGCCCCCTTCTCGAGGCCCTTTGAGTATTAACAATATTTAATGGTTGCAGTTGATGGACCAACTCAGTGGTGTCTTTTTGTACTTTTCAATGGTTCATTATTTCAGCTACAAGTTGTGTACTGTTAACTACTAGCAGCTTTGAAACGTCATTCAACATTTTCTACATAGAAATTTATTTTAGTACAGGAATTTATCTCATAGTCAGATTGAACTTAGTGGGCTTAGTGTAATTTACAAGAGGGTTGATGGGTGACACAAACTGTTCTTGTTTTTTTTGTTTTGTTCCTGTTTGCCTTCCGGTCATACGGCCCAGCGAGGGGTGTCTGTTGCCATGTTTCTTTAGAGGTTAGCAGTGAGTGCTTTCTATTGATTTCAAACATTGAAAACAGTCATTGATTGGCTTGTGTGACCCAGTAACAAACTCCCATCAAATCCCCACAGCGATTTTCCCCGGCTGATTATGTTTTATTTCATTTATTTATTTTTTAAGACCACTGATGGTTTTAATATGTAATACTTTGTTGTGCTGGTAAAAGCCAATTATAACGCCAAGAATTGCCTTTTGTCTTGTAGATTAAACAAAGAATGGATCAGCACATGTAATTCAGTTTATAATAGGGCTAATTGGCTGTATTTTATACTTCAGTTTTTATATTATGCTTCCATTGTTCTTATTTCCTTTTTAGTTTTTTCCTTTTGTTCCCACTGAACAAAAAAACATTTCTTGGTTTTGAAACGATTTAACTAAGTTCTACATAAAGATTTTTAGCTCTCTGTCACAGTTGAATGCCATTTAAAACAATTAGATATAAAAAATATTTGTGATGCACGTTGATATTCCAGCAAAACTTCCCAAACTTTAAGCAGACACTACTGCGGGTTAACTTGAAAGGGATACATTCCCACTTGGTTGTAAAGAGACCTGGATTATTAAGTAGCAGTGCTTTGCTTTGGGGCATGAAATATGCTAACTGATTGGTTCTCTGCTGAAAACAGTGCAGCACTGCTTGTTTTTTTGGAAATACGAGTTTAACTGACACACGTTTGAACCATAGTGGCACGGCAGTGATATGTTGACACTTCCGTTTCCTAAAGGTGATATAAAGGTTTTTACAAGTCATTCTTATGATTGGCACCATTATTGTTACCACAGACTAGTTATTTTCAGAATCATCATAATCGGATGATGTGAAATGTCTCTCAGATGCAAATTTGGTGGGTTTTCTTTTGTGTTGTTTTTTTAAAGGTGGACATCAATGCACTAAAAGAGAGAATTACACAGAGGAAAATTGGTGGATAAAGCAGTCAATAAGAAGCTCGTCACAGCTCATCACAGTAAATGAAAAGAGTGATAAACTTTCTTCGTCTTTTATTGATTTATTGTCTCAAATAGAAATTAACTTCAGCCAACTTGTCAAGTATGTGCACATTGGTTGTGTACGGCCAGCGATGTTGGTGGCCTTTTCTTTGCGGTCCACATGTTCTATATGCCATTGTAAGTGCAGTAGGAGGTAGGGCTGAACAATATATCGCATTTGCGATAATATCGCGACATGATCAAGTGCAATTTTCTAACCGCAAAGGCTGCGATTATACTCTGGACATGTCCAAATTCATGGGCTGCATCCTCCTGAGGCCGCATTTGTAGACCGATTACGTCACAGCGACGCGCCGAAGGCTGTCCAAATTACTACCATATCCCAGAATTCATAGCGCGGCCCAGCCAAACTCCAGTTTCCAACAATGGCGGCCGCTACTAAGTTTTAAAATTACTCATACTAATCTTTCTGGGTCACAAAATAAACTTTTAACATATTTTCAGGCGAGAAAGTAGTTGTGTAAACATCAAATATCTGCTCGGTTTATCAAGATATCCCATATTTGCAAAAGTGCTTCGACGTTTTCAGAGGCGTCTGCTACCCACCAGCTCGACAGCTAGCCGGGAGCTCGAGGGTTACTGATGCGGCCGAGAACGGCACAACTCCCGGCACATCATTTTCAGATCACCGCGGAGTTTCGCTGCTCGGGTTAAACGTAATATATAAGTCACTTAGACAACCTAAAAATGTTATTGTTGGGCTTTTTTCAGTGTTTTGTTTGTTCGTGAGTAAATCAGTTTGGCTGAGATTAAAGTTATTAGATTAGATAAAATAAAACTTTATTAATCCCCCGGGTGGGTTCCTCCTTGGTTTTCACACAGCTGACTAAACGTCAAACAGAAAACTTATTAAACAGAAGTATGAGACAGTCGAGAATTTACGCCAGTGTCTGGTTATATTTTAGATAGCAAGAAGCAGACGGCCGAGTTTATTAAACTCCACCGAGACAGCGGTGACGCTAATCAGAACTAGACCGTCCAATTTCACGCCTTTAAACTTTAAAGGCGTGTTTGTGTGTGTGTTTATACAATTGCTATTATGTTTGCACTTTATGTGTAATGTTACTGACTGCAGAGATCAGTAAGCTGTGTGTATTTTTTATTTATTAGTTTTATTTATTTAATATTATTTTTTAATTGAATGACTGTCTAGTAGTTCACAGATGTCGAAAAACTGAGTGTGGTAAAGCCACTGATTTTTTTTATGTATATTTCTGCAATCTGCACATTGTACTGACTTTCATTTTAATGTTTACACCAGGGTTCCTTGTCAGCACTTTATGCTCAGATGTTTGTAAGCTAAAAATAAACTATTGTGTATGTTCAAATATACTGTTGTGATTGAAGAAGTTAAATAAAAATGTCAGTCATCAATTCATGCATCACCTCATGTCATCATAACAGAGGTCTGTCTTCCAGGAAAGAACAGTTTAAAATTAATGTAATATAGTATTGGCCATACTATATGATGTATTGCTTGTCTTTGTTTAATAATACAGAAGACAAAGACCTTAAAAAATAATCGCATATCGCATCGCAATCGCAATATTGGGGCAAAAAATCGCAATTAGATTATTTTCCATAATCGTTCAGCCCTAGTAGGAGGCAAGTGTTATAGTGTTATATATTGGGCTGTTTAAACTTTATTTTTTCATTTTTTTCAATTAGAAATTGATACTGTTATATGTAAAACAAAGAAAATAAGTGAATTATCAAATCAAAAATGCTGGACTCAGCAGATGTCTGTATCTTCTGTTGGAAAATCACTGTTGACTAAGTAATTAATTATTCCCCTTTTTGATGCGGTAACCAGAAATGATTATGACCACCACATAGTTAACATGCTGTTGAGTCAAGTCTGGAACATATGTGTGCCGGTGTTTTTTCCATCAAGGTGTGATTTTTAAAACTGGCAATTCAAAGGACACTCTTCCATGGGCTTTCAATATTGCAGCTCTTTTTTGATATAGACTTGCCTATAGCTCACTCTCTGTCTGGTCACCTCTGAACTGTTGCCTGTGTGTGTTCTCCTCTCATAGAATCTGATCAGTGGCCTGTTCATATCCTTCTTCTCCCCCAGATTACTTTACTTTGCTGGAATGTCCTTTTTTTATTTCTTATTTCCTCCTGTCTTTGTTGCATCTGCCCCTTTGTGACCTTTGTGCAACAGAGGCTCCTCTATTAAAGAAGATGGGAAGCTTTTTGTGTTTGTGTGCGTGCATGCATGTGTGTGTGTGCGTGCATGTGTGTATGCTTGCCATCTAGATCCCTGAAGCGTACAAGCTTTGATCTCTTTCTTCACTTCACCGTGTGCGTCCGGAGACTAGAAAGACTGCTAACTCATCTTGTTATGTTTGTCTGTGTGTGTGTCTGTGTGCGTGTGTATGTATGTTTTCATTAAAATTAGGAGGTGTGGTGCTTTCTCTGGGCTGAATGAAGCAAGTCTTGTCATATCTGTGACTAGCATCGCATGCTGATTGGAGATGTTACAACATTCAGCCTTAAGTCTCAAGACAGACCTTGATACAATTACACCCCACCCCCCAGTGTGTAATATAGAACAGATCTGAAAAATGTTCTCAAACATAGTTTAAAACTGCACTTGTGTGATATGAACGTGCACACTTTTGTCATCATTTTAAATCCTTGACTTACAACAGAGTAAGAAGAGTTTCTGGGTCATCTTTTTCTTGGTTCAGTCACATATTGTTCTTTTTCATGCTGTGTTTTATTTTCATTGTGTCCACAGTGGAGTTTTTTTTCTTCACAAAGGAGACACTGTGTCTTGTGTAGATGTAGCAAATTGGCTTATAAAGTCAACTAAAACAAAGTCAATATATCAGGATCTCTTGTGACAGTGGTCTGAAAAAAACCCCCAAAAAACAGAATATGTGCAGTCATAATTTTTTCATTTTTTACTTTTAGAAGTTCAATCACAGACATGTACTCACTTAACTAGATTAGTAGCTGTGGTGGGTGTGTAAGCTCACACTCGCCTTTTATTACAAACCGGTTCCAGCTCTTTTTCGATGGTTGTTGAGTCACTGACAAAGAGGAGGACTCAAGGTTCACATTGGGAAAGGTCTGTTAGATGTGTGTTTGCACATTTTCCAATTTGCAACTGTTTAAAAGTGTGTCTGTGAGTGATGGAGGTGCTATTAGTGTTGCGGGTATATAGTGATGAATAGAGTTGTCGTGATACTAGAATTTAAAACTTGATACCGATACCCAGGAAAATACTCAATATTTGACACCTTTTTTTTAATAAAGGAGGAAGGAAAAAATGACAAAAAATCAATAGGGTTTTCTTTTTTTTTGGTAAAGATTAGTACAATACAAATCTAACATCAATCACAATGTTTTTGAGTAGTCTGGCATATAAAGTAATGTAACGTGGTGCAACCCCCCCCCAAAAAAAAGGACAATAATATTTATAGGTGGTTTGAGGTAGTACTGTGCCTCTCACGACTTTGCACTTTTCTTTACTGATCATCTGATGAAAAACGTATCCTCTTCCTTCTAACTTCAAGCCATATTTTCTAAACTGGGGCTCTAATACACAAAAAAGTGCTTAACCATGCCTATCTATTCTTGATATTATACCAATTGCTTATTATTAGTAAATTGGCTAAACAACAATAGCTGGTTACAAACTAACATTTTGCTTTATGTTGGGTTTGAGTGTCCTAAAAATCCCTCCGATAAACCCTTTAATTTTTTCACTCTTGCATTTATTTGCTAAGGAACAGAGTCCAACAACATTAGATACACTTCAACCAAAGTTTCACTAACACTAGGCTATTAGCAGCTAACAGTGCTATGAGCCTACAGCAGTGCTAATTTTCACTGACTCATCTCTTCTTATTTGACTCCTTTCACAAAGTTTTAAAGCCTTGAGTAAATGGACATGGACACTATTGTCAGCCTACACTTAATGCAGACAAATGGCAGCCAGAGTTGTTTGTCCTACAGTGGCCACCATAGCCAGGATTATGCACTTGAATTGGGAGGGGTAATAAAACAGAACTTGGACAGCTAGTGGAGAAATTTGTCACACTGTACCTTTTAACATTATCCGCTAGCCACAACCTCAATGATGACTTAAGAAATGGCTAATGTTGCTATCTGGTAATTGCAAACATATAAATGGTTAAAGGTATCAATGCGAATGGGTATCTGAACTGATAGTAATTCTTATTAGTTTATTATCACTTAGTATCTTAGTACTGTTTCTTTCAGACATAAAATGAATTTTTATAAGGGAAAGGCTAAGAATTAATGAAAATTTATTTTAAATTTGGTTTTAAGATTGATTTATTTTTTGCCAATTGACAGCAAGGAGGAGAATATACCATAAATGTCTAGTAGGACTTGGGGACATTGCATGCCTTGGCTATCATTTCAAACCTGGAAATCTTCCAACCCTTGCTAAGGTCTGCTCTTATTCTTCTTTCAAGTTGAAAAGTTGGTCATTCATCATTCATGATCAGATACCCATCAGTCCATTAAAACTACAAAGGAGAGATTCAAGCTGGAAACACATTTTGCACATTTCCACAGAGGATGAAAAAAATAAATATAACCCCCATTCAGGAGGTTAGAGGGTTTTTGTCAGCCACTGGCTTCTGTAGCTTCTTTAAGCTTGAGTGCAGGTTTGGTATCTTTGCCAAAAGCTATAAATATTTAATGACAAAGTCCTCTTTAATATCATCCTCTGCCTCTGTATCTTGTGTGTCTTTATGTTACTCATCCAGGTTCTGATTTGCCGTAACTACATGGGAAACATGGACATAAATGTGATCGACCAGTTCATGCCCATTCTGATGAAGAGAGAAGAAGACGCTGAGATGACGCCGCTGATCAGCCATGGCTCCGCACACTTCATGTGGATCAAACACAACAACCTTTACTGTATCCAAAGAGAGTTTACTGCTGCGTGATGTGCTCTGTGGTGCCTGCTAAAACGAAGCCTTCACTGCAGACACTATAAATATCTATGTGAATTCTCCACTTTACCACAGTATAGTTTTCCATTCTGGCTGACATTCCTGCTTTAGTTCTTCAAAGTGACAGCCCTCCCATCAATCATTTACAGCATGTAATACATATACCTTAATTGCATCTTTCCAGGACAGATCTATATGAAGTCCTGTGTTTCAGGTTGCTTCTGAGCTTCTCCACTTAAAAAATTGAACACAGGTTCACTATGATGTGTTATTCACTGTCTTCAATATTCCACACTCAGTCTTACTCACACATTATTAATTCAGGAACATATTCCAGTTGTTAGTAGTATTCCCAGTGCACTGCATTACACAGCTGAGCTCTTTTACCACCCTGTGGCCATGTTTTTAGTTGCTTGAAAGTCTCACACATTCTGTTAACTTTCAATTATGCTGCATTCGTCTCATAATCACTCCCAGTAAAGAATAAAACATGCCTGCTTCATGTCTTCTAACAGATTAAAAAACGTTTGCCTCTTGTAGATAAAACTTTGTTTCTTAACAGTTTTTTTTTTCAGTGGTGGCAATCACTAAGAAGAATGCTAATGCTGCTCTCGTGTACTCCTTCCTTTATAAAATAGTACAGGTGAGTGTGATGTTTACAGTTCATACTTTTTATTCCAAGGATGGAAAAGTTGCATTTGCATTATGAAGTCGTCTGATTTTCTATGTAGGCAATACATTTGGTTTGATCTATTGATGAAATGCAGGAACAGTTGGTGTTTCTGCACCGACAGTCTTGGTTTTTGGTTTGGGTTTTGTTGTATTTCTTGCAAAGTACTTTGTGACATGTACGGTAAAACAACAATGGCACTCACAGAATACTTCCCTCCCAAACTCTTACATTTATAAGAACGTGACCTGGAGTGGTACCACATTGTAATAGACTCCTTCTTTGATCTCCACCTCTACCTTTCCAACACATTTCAGGAAATATGGCCTAGTAGCTGTTTCGCATAATTCTGCTAGCAGACGGCCAGATAAACAAACAGCTCTTTTCTTGCTAGAGGAATAAATGTAACCAGCTCATTGTATAAATTATTGGAATAGGTCTTAATAAACTGCAGTATTAACCAGTTGACTATGAAGTGTAAGCGTATCTATTTGTTTTTCCCCTATACATATCTTTTCAGCACTGATATATGAAAAGATAATAATAAAAATCTTACTGTGGGATAGTAATAACATACAGTATGTGTGCACTCAATGTAAAAAGTACTGCTCAGCAGCTTGCATAGGATTTTTCATAGTAGCTGTTTGTATTTCTGTTTCTAGGTATTTAAGGAGTACTTTAAGGAGCTTGAGGAGGAGAGCATTCGCGACAACTTTGTGACGGTGTACGAACTGATGGACGAGGTGATGGATTTTGGGTTCCCTCAGACGACTGAGAGCAAGATCCTACAAGAGTAAGACAAATGTCACACAAGTTGACAACAGTCCACAAACCATTGCGCCACGTCTGTTTGTTCAAGTGTAAAAACTCAATACCTCAGACTGGGAAGCATTTTAGATTCAAATAAATAATGAGTCAGCACTTTATCGAAATATGTAAGCATAGACGGAAATACAGTAAATACAATTAGTAATGCAAAAAATACTATACAATTCTAATGAGCTTAAAAGTTAATATTTGGTATGACCACCTTTATTCTTCTACACAGCCTGAACTCTCTTAAGCAGCTTTGTAGTCATTTCTTCTTGAAGGACATTCAAACTCTTCTGTAGATTTTGGCTGCCTTTTTTTTGAAAATTTCGTGCTGAAAATTAAACTTCCGATGGCATTGCATGGCAAAATCTGACAAGCTCTCCAACACCACTGACTGAAATGCTTTCCCAAACCATGTCAGAGCCTCCACTGTTTTTTACAGACAACTGTAGACACAGTAGTATCTCTTGTCCTCCTCTGTACATTCCGATAAAAATTTAAACCAAGAATTTTACATCTGGATTATCACTTCATTAGACCAGTTGTCGCTGATTTTCAGCCCAGTACTTGAGTAATTTGGCATACATTGGCCTTTATTCCCTGTTTCGCTTCCTTAAAAATGGCTTCTTGGCAGCCACTCTTCCATTGAGGCTATAGTGAACAGTAGTAGTTCATCTCTCAGTTCCAGTTTCAGGTCTTTGCTGAATTTCATATTTCCTAAGGACATGGCATGTCTGGTGAAGATATTTTTATTTAATTTTTTTCCTGCCACTTCTTGTTTTGTCCTCCACTTATCCAATTTCCTCACATTTTTGAGGTAATGCTGCATACCATGGCAAGACATACCAGGTTTTTGGCACGTGGTTCTTTGGGAATCACCTTGTTGGTGCAAAGATACCATTTTATGCCTGTCAACCCATATGGAAAAGAAATAGTAAAAACATATATGATTTCATTATATAATTTTTCAAGGGATCTTATATGTGTTTTCACTCTTGTATGCTTTTCATACAAGTTTCATACAAGACAGATACAAACTTTATAAGATTTATATATATCTTTTCCATATGGGGAAACTGTGTTATCTTTGGTATCTGTTCTAGATTCAACTGGAGAAATGGGAGCAAATGATGTGTTTTTGCGACAGGCTGCTGGTAACAAAGTGTTACCAAATTTAAAATGGAGTCCGATGGACCGATCCGATATTATGTATCTGTATCGATCCGATACTGACCTAAATTACTGGATCGGATATAGGAGAGAAATAAAAAATGTAATCCGATCCGAAGTATCACAAAATAACCTCACAAAACGCGCTACTTGGCGTAACCCAGCTCAGCGCATCGGAGCAGTATGTGTCACCTGATAGAGCGGCTGTTGTCTGCGAGACATGTCGGTGGTCTGGTGGAGCATTTGGAGCATTACGTGCTTCCAAACCGCGGCATTCCATCTCAAAGAAAACTATCCCAGAGAAGTAAAGTGTGTAAGTGCATCTCTGAATGGTAAATGGTAAATGGCCTGTATTTATATAGCGCTTTTACTAGTCCCTAAGGACCCCAAAGCGCTTTACATATCCAGTCATCCACCCATTCACGCACACATTCACACACTGGTGATGGCAAGCTACATTGTAGCCACAGCCACCCTGGGGCGCACTGACAGAGGCGAGGCTGCCGGACACTGGCGCCACCGGGCCCTCTGACCACCACCAGTAGGCAACGGGTGAAGTGTCTTGCCCAAGGACACAACGACCGAGACTGTCCAAGCCGGGGCTCGAACCGGCAACCTTCCGATTACAAGGCGAACTCCCAACTCTTGAGCCACGATCGCCCTCTGAATGTTTGCATAGTATTTCCACTTTAAGCATAACAACTGATATATATGGAGCCACAGCTGGACTGGCCATCGGAGTTCCATATTGAGGCGAAAAGGAAGCGATCTGTCCCGTACTTCAGCTAGAATTAAAAAAAGGCACGAAAAAAGGCTGGAGTTATTCTGTCTTTGCTGCACAGCTGCCGTTCTTCTCTCATTCTCTCCCCCTTCCTCCCCTGTTGCTACTTCAATCATGGAACTGACCAATGATCTTTTCTGTCGCAAGTCCCGTCTTACTTGTTTGTTTATCGCCCACTTTGCGCCAGAAAGAGGAGACCAGCGGATAAAGAACAGCTGCTTGATAAGCTGTTGTTAGACTTGATTTAATATTAATTTCTAGTATCAGCTGATGTTTGCTGGAGCCATGGCTGTAAAAGCTGCTGGTCATGATATCCGTTTGGATATGTCGTGAGAGGGAAACATGAATATGAAACCAGGAGATGTCCTTACTGAATCATCAGCTGAACAGTGATGGACAAACAGGTTTACCTGTTATGTGACATGAATGAGTGGAAGGGAAGCTATGAACTGTTTCTGAGAGACAAATAACACCAGGATCCTTTTCTGTGTAGCTGACAGCTGGTAACTGTGCAGGTGCGGATCTAGCAAAGTTTTGCCAGGGGGCCAGGTAGGGCATTAACAGGGAAAGGGAGGCACAAAAAATACTTTTCTTTGTTATTTCATTTAAAATGATGAACTTTTAATAAATAATTATCTGAATCTTACAACCAAAGTGGTCATCTGATTAAATGTATAGAAATCCATTATTGTATATAGTAACTATTAAGTCTAATATACATCCTAGTAATCTATAGTACTTTTTCCTATGGGAAGGTACCATCTGTGCAGTCTGCAATTCTGTTGTAGAAAGATGTTGAATCTATTTAATTATTCTTGAAAAATAATTTATTTCTGTGCATTTGTTTTACACGTGCATTAAATTAAAGTTGATTATGTCGATTAAGCATTGTGAGGTGAAGGGTGGGGGGGGGGGGTTAATATTTTTGCTGGGAGTTGGCAAACCTATTAGTTAGGTTGTTTAATATTTCTGCTAAGTACTCTTTAAGATACCAGAATAGGGATGATGGTGCAGCTTTAAGTTTATTAGATTGATCAGTTTTGCTGAACTATAAAATATTTTGGGTGCAGTGTATTTTTTGCATACAAGTATAACAGAATAGCTTTAGTGTTTTGGTTTTTAAAACTTGAGAATGAACAAAATGTAGCAACATATTTATAAAAAAATTGTTTTATTGATTAAAAAATACACTATATCGGATTCATATCGGTATCGGCAGATATCCAAATTTATGATATCGGTATCAGACATAAAAAAGTGGTATCATGCCATCTCTAATATTATGATACAACACTGGTTCATCAACTGAGTTATGTGCAAAAGAAAAAAAAACATTCCAAAAATGTCCACGTCTGAACTAAAAATGAGTGAAAAAGCAGCCAATGTCCAAAGAAAACTGAAAACCCTCAGAAAGCCTTGAAGGACTATTGCAAAAGAGAAAGCTCCTTGGAGGTAAAATATAAAGAGTGGTGAATAAAGATTTTTGCATGGTACGGTATATTTCTTTGATATTTGTGTTTAAACTATTTTGAAAGTATTAGCTAACCTTTCATTAAAAGAAAAAGGAAAAAAAGACATCATGAGTGGCCAAACGCGACAGTAATAAAATTTTAATACATTACCTTTGTCATTGCAACACCATCAAACTCTGTCTTTTGATATTTTCTCAGAGAGACACCCAGTGGCAAAACTTACACTCTGTGCAGTGGAAGTAAAAGAGGGCTTGTAGAAATTGCTTTGGTGATTTTATATTGGACAAACGGTGAAACAGTATGGCATTTAAAATGAACACTAATCAGGCTGATGAGGTGAAAGTTACAAACTCTCAAAGGCCATAATTGCTGCATTCCTGTCTGGTTTTAATGTAACCACATTTACTCAAGTGGTACCTGTATCATCCATCAGGGAACAAAACAGGAGTTTTTCAGCGAGGTAACAGCTTCATATTTCATGGTGCAAGTTAGCGGGAGAGAGGGAATGAGAGCAAATGATGATTCTGTTTGAAGTGCTCTAGGCCATTTTTTTTCTTCTCATTCAACTGAGCACAACTGGTGACTAAAATTGTAATGAATGGCTCAGCTTTATACACTGAGTGAAATGAAGTGAAGCCACTGCTATTCTTTGGACCACTCGTGCTTTGTGTTTGAGCTGTACACAGGGTTGTTTTGCTTTTACCCTCCTCATGGCTCCACAGAGAGACTTTTGTTTCCAGGAGAAGGATCAACATTCACTCTGAAGCCCACAGCACCACAGGCACATAGGCTGTTAGTGTGTGCATTTTATTTGATTATTTTATTTTGCTGTGAATATATTGTGCACACAATTTCTTTGTCTTTTTTTTGTTATTGCTATTAGCTGCTGCTGTAACAATTTGTCACCATCTTTATTTACAGGGTGCTTTATCAGAAACTTTCACATTTGCATAGTGTATTGTTTACCTTTTTCATGTTTTATGTGTAGTAATACATGATGGATGTTTAATTTAATGTGGTTTTTTTCACAGAGGTTTGGCTTTGGCTACGTGTGTGTGTGTGTGTGCGTGTGCGAGCGCGTGCATGCGTATGAGTGTCTGAGCGTCTGAGTACTGCTGATAATTACCAGGCTCCTGTTGGCACTCACACACAATGACACCATCAGCTGGACACACTCAAGACACTCAGACAGAAATCCCTGCTCTTCTCTTCCCCAAGGAGCCATACAGTTGTTGTCTCTCACACACTCTCTCTTTCTCTCTCTCTCTGACACACACACACACACACACGTTCTGTCTCTCTGTCTGCAGGCTACTTCAGTTCTCTGACCTTTTCATGCCCCCAACACTGCTCTTCTCTTACATTTTAACACTATCTACCTGGCAAGAGTATAACTGTGTGTCTGTGTGGGTGGATGCAAGTGTGACTGGAGGGTTGCGCATGCACGTGAGTGAGTTCATGTGTGCACATACGTAGAAATCTTCATCGGCGTGTAGGCGTGTCTGTGTGTGTGTTTCCTTTGACTGCTATTGTTATGCTAATCCATCAGTTTGCTGCCAAATCAGCTTCCAGACCCTTTCATTAGCATTTCTGAGGAGAATCAGGGCAAAACAGAACAAACAGCAAAGCAGCAAAACAATCCGGCGTCAACCCCAAACCCACTTGTCGCCGCCTTTCATCTCTCAGCACTTACAGACTTTCCTACATGTCAGCATGCATTCAAGACCCGCTAGGTTGGAGGAACTAGGGCAGAAAACACAGAAAAATCTTCCGCCTCAATCCGTCAATCAATCCAAAACTTGTTTATTTGGCACATTTTGTGGATGAGATTAGATAGAAAATTTAGATTTTAAGGGAAAGCAAGACTCTTTTTGTTTAGCAGGATTTCACACAGTTAGAAATCACACAATCTCACAGACAAGTATGTTTAGAACAATCGTAGTTAAATAGTTTTATAATAAGAATAGTAAGACTTAGCACAGAGAGCTGCCAAGAAAATCCTTCAGTTTTGGAGGCTTCACAGCAAGTTTTGTTTATTTTTGTCCTTTTTTGGTGTTGTCTGCTAAAAAAGGGGAAATATTTTAGATGGCATTTTGTGTAATAAAAAAAATACTACATTTAAGCAATATTGTCTCCTTGATGCTAAGAAAAAAGTGTTTATTGCAGGCTTGAAGAACATCTTTTTAAAAAGTTAATTTTCTGGACAGTATTTTTATACGTTAGCCTTTAGAAGTAACACGTCTCCTTACAAGATTACTGCCATTAGCATTAGTCTGTTACTTCACAGTGATACGTGACAAAAGCAACTAGGGCTGAACGATATATCGCATTTGCGATAATATCGCGACATGATCAAGTGCAATTTTCTAACCGCAAAGGCTGCGATTATACTGCGATTATAAGGCTGTCCAAATTACTACCATATCCCAGAATTCATAGCGCGGCCCAGCCAAACTCCAGTTTCCAGCAATGGCGGCCGCTACTAAGTTTTAAAATTACTCATACTAATCTTTCTGGGTCACAAAATAAACTTTTAACATATTTTCAGGCGAGAAAGTAGTTGTGTAAACATCAAATATCTGCTCGGTTTATCAAGATATCCCATATTTGCAAAAGTGCTTCGACGTTTTCAGAGGCGTCTGCTACCCACCAGCTCGACAGCTAGCCGGGAGCTCGAGGGTTACTGATGCGGCCGAGAACGGCACAACTCCCGGCACATCATTTTCAGATCACCGCGGAGTTTCGCTGCTCGGGTTAAACGTAATATATAAGTCACTTAGACAACCTAAAAATGTTATTGTTGGGCTTTTTTCAGTGTTTTGTTTGTTCGTGAGTAAATCGGTTTGGCTGAGATTAAAGTTATTAGATTAGATAAAATAAAACTTTATTAATCCCCCGGGTGGGTTCCTCCTTGGTTTTCACACAGCTGACTAAACGTCAAACAGAAAACTTATTAAACAGAAGTATGAGACAGTCGAGAATTTACGCCAGTGTCTGGTTATATTTTAGATAGCAAGAAGCAGACGGCCGAGTTTATTAAACTCCACCGAGACAGCGGTGACGCTAATCAGAACTAGACCGTCCAATTTCACGCCTTTAAATTTTAAAGGCGTGTTTGTGTGTGTGTTTATACAATTGCTATTATGTTTGTACTTTATGTGTAATGTTACTGACTGCAGAGATCAGTAAGATGTGTGTATTTTTTATTTATTAGTTTTATTTATTTAATATTATTTTTTAATTGAATGACTGTCTAGTAGTTCACAGATGTCGAAAAACTGAGTGTGGTAAAGCCACTGATTTTTTTTTATGTATATTTCTGCAATCTGCACATTGTACTGACTTTCATTTTAATGTTTACACCAGGGTTCCTTGTCAGCACTTTATGCTCAGATGTTTGTAAGCTAAAAATAAACTATTGTGTATGTTCAAATATACTGTTGTGATTGAAGACGTTAAATAAAAATGTCAGTCATCAATTCATGCATCACCTCATGTCATCATAACAGAGGTCTGTCTTCCAGGAAAGAACAGTTTAAAATTAATGTAATATAGTATTGGCCATACTATATGATGTATTGCTTGTCTTTGTTTAATAATACAGAAGACAAAGACCTTAAAAAATAATCGCATATCGCATCGCAATCGCAATATTGGGGCAAAAAATCGCAATTAGATTATTTTCCATAATCGTTCAGCCCTAAAAGCAACTTGTTGGAGCACTTTTGTGTTACCAAACGTGACAGTACTCTGAAGTCGAGCTATGAAGTATTATTATCCATATACACACAATGTGAATACTTTCAGTGTCAAGGGGATCTTCTTTGCTAGTAAGCAGCTGTGAGGAAAGGGCCAGAGACAGAAACACTGCTAGCACATTAGGGAATTTTTATTTTATTTGTTTTATTGAAAACAAAATGAAACGGCTAATATAATACAATATTTAACAGAAATGGATTGCTTATTAGGAAAAAAAACCCAAGATCACAAAAACAAAACTAAACTAAATGATTGATTTTCAGAATGAACTCATTAGATTAAAGTAGTGTTTAGTACTTTAAGTAGTTACAGTGTAACACATTATGCCCAGCGATTTGATGTACCTGCACTTATAGAACATTGTACTGAAGTCACATTTCTTTTTAACTCTTCACTGATGCTGTGCATTCATACAGCTCACACCCACAGCCAATTTAAATTCACCAGTCAACCTAGCATGCATCTCTTTGGACTATGGTAGGAAGCTGAGCCAATCAGGAGATTAAAACCGGTAAGCGTTATTCTGTGGGGGACAGCGCTAACTACCACACCACCATGCTGCCCAGTACTGTTGAGTGGTTGGATCAGTGGCTTAGATGGCACTAATAATACAGGTTACATTCAATATATTCCTGAAAAGTATGAAAGGTGAAATGATAAACATTGCATACCTGCTTTAGAGATTCTCATTTTCAGCAAATAGAGATTTTTGAGGTTTGGAAATGCACCTGGAGCATTCAGGTCATTGATATGTGGTTTTATCTAAGGAAAGCTTGAAGGCCTGAGTGGGAGAATGAAAAGATGAGAGACGGCTAAACGGAGGAGGAGACAGAGGGGAGGAGAAAGTGTCAGAGTAATGAACTCAGGGTGGAGATAAGGGGCTGCTTCAGAGAGTGCACTTTGGATCACTGTCAGTCTGTCTTTTTTGTGCCAATGTCAAAGAAACTGATTAAATTCAATTTAAGCTGATACTTCTTCGAAGTACGATGAACTCTAATTTCAGTTTCTCCTGCCAAGTACCAGCATTTAATCATTGTGAATAATAATATACTCAGACACTAACATATATCTAAATACATACAATACAAAAATGATTAATAACCCTTCAACTGGAATAACTGTTTACACTTCATATTCTGGGGGGAAATAATTGGGAGGCAGAAATATCCAGACAGCTCTGCAGTGGGAATGAGGCCACTGAGAGGTAAACAGTGATGGGGGGCAGGTGTTTCGGTAAAAGAGGCCTGGTCACATGATGTATCATAGTGCAGCTCCCTCTTATTCTCATGACGAGTCATTATACATCCCTGGAGTCGAAGAGGACCGGTGAAACAAAGCTTTACAGCTTGGTTAAGAGCGATGAGGTAATGCAGTGCTCTGTTCTCGGGTAGAGGCAGAATAGTTACATGTTAAAATGTATAATGAGTTTATTGATTTGTTCTTAGTACAGTTAATATTAGACCTAATTTAGAGCAGTATATGTACATCGTTGACATTTTTCAGAAGTTGCACCATTAAATATTTTTGTCATCAGCCTACCACTTAAATTATGTAAATGTATGTGTTTACTGGGAAAGGAGCTTTCTGTGTCGGTGTATCCTGAATAATATCACCCAAGTGCCATAATTCTCTCTTAGTATTGAGCATTTTTAGTGTTTTTTAGCACATTGGTTTGGTTTCACATCTGAGGTTTTGATTCGGCTTGGCCAGTCTTAGTAAGCAGAGGGTGGCTCATTTCCGTAGACAAGATCTCTGTCTTAAGACTCTAATTTAACTTTCAGTACCAAAGAGCTGACTGATTATCTGCAGAATGCAGCAGCAGCTAAAGACTTGGATGGTGGCATTAAAACTAGAGCTGAAAACAGAGTATGTGTATATAACTGAGCAGAAGCATGAATCCAACTTTAAAGGCTTTACTTCAGCCAGTAACAGATCATCTTTTGTCCATCAGAATTTTCCTAAATTGTGTCAATAAAAGGCCTCTAACCTCCATTATTTCTGTCAGTGCATCCTAACACAGTTGCAAGCTACAGAGAAGCCTCAACAAATCAAAGAAAACTGACAAACTTGCTTCAAGATGCGTTACACGCTGCAGGTTCGGTTCCTTTGAATCAGCTGTCCCAGTCTTTCCTCATGGCCCAGTAGATACTCGATTCGTTGGTTCGTATTTACCCAGCCAATATGTCATTGTTTAGTCTCATGTAAACAAATGCATGTATCGCATTATTATCCGTGGCTACAGCCCCAATTGATTTATGTAAATCTGTTTTCTAATTACGTTCATGAATAATCTTCGTACAGCACAAATACAAAGCTCCTTTAATTTATCCACGCTTGAGTAACTCATTTTTTTAAAGTCGTGGGGTGCGATTAATGCAAAGCGTAGAAACGTTCCTCAAGAGAGATTTGGTTCATGTTGCTAGATAAACACGCTGTTTGTTGCCATTTTTCATTTAGATATATTTGAGTTAAGGATCTCGCTGTTGTTCTTAGGCCTCTGAGAAGCTGTCAGTCTTTAGAGGAGATTAAATTATAATTTCAGCCTGCTGCAGTTTATCATGGTACTCCTCCAAAATTAGAAAGTGCTGCCTCTTTCCCAGACACCTTCATGAAGGCTGCGATCATTAGTTTTCAAACTAGCTTGATGAATGATGTACATGGGTTTTCAGGTGTCCTACTCAGCAGGATTACAGACTGACTTTGAACACAACTTGAGCTTCTCTCTGCCTTTGTCTCCTTCAGGTACATTACACAGCAGGGCCATAAGTTAGAGGTCGGGGCACCGCGACCTCCTGCCACCGTCACCAATGCTGTGTCCTGGCGGTCAGAGGGCATCAAGTACAGAAAGAATGAAGTGTTTATGGATGTTATAGAGTCAGTAAATCTTCTGGTGAGTCAATATCACTGCATCATAAAGAGCTGTACAGTAAGAATGTTCATTTCCAGCCATGCGGTGACCATGGTGTCATCAAAACAAATGTAATGTACATAATATGGCTCTTTATCATTAGAATTTATATATATTTTTTCACCATTGAATTCAGTTACAGGAAGTAAACTAACATAATAGAAAACACATGACTCTCATTTTAATTTCACTATCAGTTCGTACATTGTTCAAACACCATTATCCGTTTTTTAAATCCATTGTCTAAAATCGCTGGATTTTCTCAAGCGGTTCAAATAGACTTGGCTTCCTTGAGGCTAAGTGGATGTGCGTTACTGCTAAAATTATCTTCCCTTGAATTGAATCGCTGAGTAAATTGTCTCTGCATCAATAATCATCCATTCTGTTCCAGTGCAATATTTTTGTTGTGTTTTCATTGAATGACTCAGTTTATGTCTAAGGTTACTCAGTAAATCAAGCAGACAAAATACCTCAGGACAAGTCACACACTATGTTTCTTGTGAGTGAGATGATTGTACAGCATTTTTAGTTAATTCATGGTCTAACTGCTGGAAAATAGAAAGGTTCAAATGCCCACCTGCTTTATTTCAGTAAATACTTGGTGAAAAACACTTTTCTTAACTAAAAGTATGTAAATGCTATCATCCAAAATATTTCATTACATTGTAACTTTCCCTTTCTTTACAGTTATTACATTCCCCCCCCCCCCCCCCCCCCCCCCCCCCCACCACCACCACCACCGGGCTTAAATGGACAGTAATACCACGGTGTGCAAATGTGATGTTGTCAGGCTTCATGACCCAATTAGAAGAACTTCTATTTTTATTAAGGTCTAAGATTTCCTGCAGCAAAAGAAGAAGACGTTTGAATACGTGAACATGCTGCGTCTTCAAATGCACAAAAGAATCAGATCTTCTCTCATGTGCCTCGTGTTTGAGGCAACACCTCAAGGACAATCAAGTTACAACTGCAGTTATGAGTCATGGAAACTAATTTGGTGGAGGTGTTCAACCACTACACAGGGGTGTAAAAACCAGTAACCGCTTCCTTCTCTGTGAACAGGGACTTTTTTTTAATGTTGACAGAGTTTTATTTCTTTCTTTTTTTATTTTGAGGTATTTTCTGCTTTATTGAAGTAGTAAGGAGTAGAGCAGGAGAAGACACAGCACAGGGCTGTGGGTTGGACTCACACCCAGGATGCTGGGTTTTAGCCATGTGGTAAATGGTTGCCTCCTCACCCAGTGAGTGAAACTAGCACCCCAACATTTTTTTTTTAGTCTTCCTCACCAGTGTTTTACTTACAGTTCTTACGCTGCATGCTAAAAGACTTTCTGTTTTGTCCCTCAGACTGTGTGCATCCTCTGAATGGTTAGGTCGATTGGTTTGTTGCTTTCTTCTTCTGGGAACTACATATCTGAAAAGTGTAATTCTTCAAATAACGAATATGTATTTGTTTCAAGAAAATTGTAATTGTAATCATCAGACTGAACTTCCACAGCTGCAAGGGGCAGATTTGACTGTGTAGCATATGTATTCACAGAATCTAAACAAACTAATGTTAAAATTTATTTTCTTCTCTGTAGGTGAGTGCCAGTGGCAGTGTCCTGCGCAGTGAAATAGTGGGTAGCATCAAGCTCAAAGTGGTCCTGTCAGGGATGCCTGAACTTCGACTGGGCCTCAATGACAAAGTGCTGTTTGAGCTCACAGGCAGTAAGTAACAGTCACCCACAGCCATTTGTGTCACTAGAAGCCTTTATTACAGAGCTGAACACTCGTGCAGGCAGCTGACAGAATGAAAAAGGATCAGAATCCCTGTATATCTGTGGATTTATCTCAGTATTATACATTTAAAAACAACATCCAGCACACATAAGGGTTGTAGCACTTGAAGTCAGTGAGGGAAATTTAATTGGAGCTGGACCTGCATGTGTTTACAGTAACTTTTAAACATTATTATGTACCGATCAGGCATAACATTATGCACGCCTAATATTGTGTTGCTCCCCCTTTTGCTGCCAAAACAGCCCCTGAAGGTGTGCTGTGGGATCTGCCACCAAGATGTTAGCAACACATCCTTTAAGTCCTGTGAGCTACAAGGTGGATCAGACTTGTTTTTCAAGCACATCCCCACAGATGCTTGACTGGAATGAGATCTGGGGAATTTGGAGGCCAAGTCAACACCTCAAACTTGCTGTTGTACTCCTTGAACCATTCCTAAACCATTTTTGCTTTGAGGCAGGGCGCGCTATCCTGCTTTCATCGGTGGTCAAGAGTACTCTTAACACTTTTCTATTAGAATCAGCATTGACATTTGCAGTAATTTGAGCTACAGTTGTACACGGGCCAGCCTTCATTCCTCACATGCATCACTGAGCCTTGGCCATCTATGTCCCTGTTGTGGGTCAACCACTGTTCCTTCCTTGGACCTCTTTGATAGATACTGACCACTGCAGACCAGTAACAACCCACAAGAGGTGTTGTTTTGGACATGCTGTAGACTTACACTTGCCCATTTTTCCAGCTTTTTGTCCACATCGATTTGGGGACAAAATGTTTACTTGCTCTTTAATATACCCCACCCACTAACAGGTGCCAGGATGAAGAGATAACCTGTGTTATTCACTTCATATGTCAGTAGTCATAATGTTTTGCCTGATTGGTGTAGTATGCAGTCTATTTGTTGTAACTGATGAAATGACAGTAAGCCTCTAAACGATCAGTAGAATGCTTTATTGCTTTTTGATACACTTTCTACTTTGTTTGGTGCTGGTTGAGCTTTTGGCTTTTCACTCTCCCCTTGAACTCACCCTCAAGCTTTAGCTCCTCTTTCTGCCTAAATCCCATGCATAACTCTCTTCCTACCTCTACCTCCCCCTCTCTGCCTACCAATTTTTCCACCGGTGTTTCCCACTGCTACATCTTTTCTCGCCTACTCCTGCACATCCTCCTCCTCCTCTTCCATCTCTTCTTCCTCCTCTGCTTTGCCTTCATTTCTTCCCCCCCCTACTGTTTCTAGTGAAGGGGAAAGGCTCCTTCACTGTCTACCCTCTTTGCCTCTGCGTTAATCCTCACCCCGGGCTACAGCCCTGCAGATGAAAGGTGAGGGTCCGCGGCTATCCTATGCAGCCCACAATCCCCCTGCTGTGTGTAGGAGTCTGGGAAATAGCATATCCTCAGAAATAATGATCAGAAATAATGATCAAACAGACGCACTGGCAGATGCAAACACACACACACACACACACACACACACACACACACACACACACACACACTGTTAAATATTAAAAAGTGTTTTGCACTCTCATCTCCTGCAGTTACATTTTACATATCATTTCCCAGTCATTGGATTATCATAGTTGCTTGGTTTGTACTTTTTAGTCACAGCTTGATGCAGACAAAAAAAGAAAGAGGAAGTATAAATCATTTAATGCTGCCCTCCGCTGGTAGAAGTCCAGAACTGTCACCACACGGAGCTGAAATAACCATAACACAAGTCACTCCTGTGTTATTTACTGACTGAAAGCAAGCAAACAAAATCATTTCTATCCCTTGAATGTCCACAGCTGCTCGCATATTCTCTAAGTAATTCAAAATTCTCTCTCAGTGGCCTCAATGGCTTGTTTAAAGTCAGTGGAGTTTTAGGTTTTGAGACTGTGTGGATTGGGTAAAAATGACAGACGTTTTCAAAGCAGCCCATATAATCATATTATGAGCTGCAGGCTACTTTGCGTGCAACTAACAATTATGTTGTTATCAGTTTGCACTCTTATCATTTTCTTAGTTAATCAGTTTCTCCACAAAATGTCAAAGACTCATAAAAATGCCCAAGGTGACAGCTTTTAATTACTTACGTTTATAACTGACAATCAAAAATGGAGAGGTATGTTGTTTACAATAATATACATCAAACATTAGACTAACCAATCTTCACATTTAAGGCGATTAAATATTCCTTTGGCCACTCGAAGCACCATTAAGATGCTTTAGGCATTTATCAGTTGTCACTATAACGTCTTTTTTCCCCCCACTGTGTGACAGTGGACAGAAAAACAGATTAGGTTGCTCTTGTCTGCTACTGTGCATTAAAGACATGCTGAGAGTGGCCGTAAGGGTGAACCACAGGGGACAACGCTGCATCTTCAATCCTCCTCTGGCATGTGCACGCACACCTGTCTCTTCTTTGGGCCCCGAGGTCCAGGGAATGACAGACAGTATCCTGTATGACCTTTCATTGCTTGTCTTGATAACGCTGCATACAAGTGTGTGTGTGTATGTGTGTGTGTGTCTATGGTAGTGGCATAGAAGGACACAAACAGGAAGCGTTTCCTGCTTTTTCTTGACCAGGAGTGTTGGGTTCTCCATGGCATCCACCTTTCTCCACTTTCACATTATAAAATGTCACACACACAGACACACACAAAATCAATAGAGAAACAAGCGCAGTACACAAATCTGCAAAACGGGCATGCATAAACACATGCACGAACACCAACTCACGAGGGAGGACAGTGAAGAAGAATACACACAGAATACACAAATACGCACATCCACACACAGGCAGGCACATTCCCTCTGACAGGCCTCAGTGCTGGTCCCGGGGTTGCATTCTGAGCAGGTGAAGCCTTAGCTCACTATTGAACGGGGGATTTAGCTGAAGGCTCACAGGCCCACAGTCATTACAGCAGTTTTTCACCACTCTGCACCCTCAATTAACCACGGCAGAGGTGAGCATCAGGCGTTCTCCAGCAGGCATCAGAGGCTGCCATGAAAGAGATTCCCCTTACAGTGTAACTGATTACTGCAACAGTGCAAGTGTTCACTCTAGGTAGCAGCTTTAACTTTGAGAGTGTTTTTGTGCCGAGTCTATTCAGGGATTTTCTTTTTTAATGGTTTTGCTTTTGTGACTTTAATATTTTGGGGGGCAATTGGCTACATAAAAAAAAAAAAATCTGAATACATGGAGGCATTATTGTCACATTTGAAATACTAAATAAATTGTTATAAACAACTAAAACAGCAGTGCGTACAGTGCAGGTGTGACTATATCAGAAGTCATTCATATCGCTTGAATGTCTGCAGAAATCAGTGAGTTTCATTTGGGGGGATGATGGCAGCAGGTATTAAATACAAACTGTGTGCTTGTGTGTAGCAGCAAAACTAATTGTTTAGTGGAGGATGAGAAGAAGGCACTGTGAGCTGGTAACACACTGCTTTCAGTGTGTGTTTGTCTGAGAGAGAGAGAGATGGAGTGAATGTTGGTCAGTCATCATTACCTTGACCTTGATTTCCCCAAGGCTGTGTACAAAGCTCTCAATCTTTGTGTGTGTGTTTGTGTCAGGAGAGAAGAGCAAGACAGTGGAGCTGGAGGATGTGAAGTTTCATCAGTGTGTTCGTCTGTCACGCTTTGAGAACGACCGTACCATCTCTTTCATCCCCCCTGACGGCGAGAGCGAGCTCATGTCCTACCGCCTCAACACTACAGTGAGGACACATAAACGTTATCAAAAGAGCACATTCTTTTCACATTAGGTCAAATGACATGACAACCCAAAAAGTGTCTTTATTTTATTGTTTTTGTACTCTTTGATGTTCATTTTTGTTGTATTAAGCTATCTACTTATAGTGAAGCTTGCTGTTCATAACTGATCTTCACAGTCATAGTAAATTGGTAAAGTTGTTAACATCCAACACTTTAAAAGACTCAGTTTTAAAAATAACATTACCCAGCTCTTTTTGGTCAATCGCAATAAAGAAGTAAAACTTTCACTCCTTTAGTGTACTTGAATGGACATTACTGTATCTGAGTCGCTGACTGTATTTATAAAAAATAGATGGAGCCTCCACAATGTTACCCAGTGGGGTTGAAGCCTTAAGCCTTGTTGGAGTGACCTTTTTTTTAAATTTTTTTTTAGCTTTGTTAGCAAGGTGCACCCATAAGACAATATTGGTGTATTACATATACACAGATAAATAGTGATTATTGGTAAAGAAATATCAAACCACAAACTTTATGTCAGTACAGTTAGCAGCACATCAGGCCATATTATTTGACATTTAACTTTGATTAAGATGCTCTAAAAAGGACCAAGGACCAACAAAACTCAAACTAGCTGATGTCATGCCTAGCAGGTAGCTAGTGGCTAAGGGCACCTCACCTTTCATTCAAAATGTTTAAGTACTTCTGTTGGTCTTCAGCAGCTCAGCCAATAGTTTCTGCACAAACAAATACTGTTAGGAAACCTGGATAAAATAATTATTCCAGTTACTACGAGATGGCATGATGCGACTTTAAAACCAAGACAAACACTCCCCTGAGTCTTTGAAAACCAGGATAAAGTGACTGGATGTGTGAATGTTATTTACAGCCTTCTGCAAGCACAGCCACAGCACTGTTTGTCTTGTTATGTGTGCAGCGATGCACTCGATTGTGCGCTCGGTGCATTTCTGACCTTGTGTCCACTCTCTGAATCCCTCGCCGACCTCTGGATCTCTGACAGGTGAAGCCTCTCATATGGATTGAGAGTGTGATTGAGAAGTTCTCTCACAGCCGCGTGGAGATCAAGGTTAAGGTACCGATGAATGACACACAAATATATGAATGCACACACATAGAGCAAAATGCACCATATGCTGATCTGGGTTTAAAGTGCATTAGTGCCTTCACTAAAGCTGATCTATAATTTATGACACATTCAATGGATTGCTGTTTGCCATCTGTTTGTTCGCAGTGTGGTGATGCAAAGTAACAACACTGTTGCATAATTGCAAGGTCTTATTTGAATTTGTGCATGTGCTTTTTGTTATAAAGATCTTTAATGACGCTTGAACTCTGTTCTCTGACATCATCTGCAGGCTAAAAGTCAGTTTAAGAGCCGCTCCACTGCCAACAACGTGTCCATTCTGGTGCCGGTGCCCAGTGATGCTGACTCACCCAAGTTCAAGACCAGCACAGGCAGCGCCAAGTGGGTGCCTGAGAAGAATGTGGTGCAGTGGAACATCAAATCTTTCCCTGTTAGTGTGGCCTGTAAACAAAATATATCATGTTGTCATTACTGATATTTTCTCACAGACACTCACAGGCATAGCGCTTCTCAACAAGCAGCAATAAATAATAGATTAAATCAAATAGACTGAAAACGACAGACATTCTTTAGCTGTTTTGGAAAAGTGTTTTCCATTTATTATTTTATTCATACAAAATCAAATATTAGTCCCTTAAAAGTAAATACTGCCCAGAGAGTGAGCTGCCTTGACCGGGGTTTGCGTTCTGAGAGTGCTTCCTGTTTATACTATAATTCATATACTCTGATCTATGTTAGACACATGTGTCCATTTTTCAAAACGTACAGCAGATGGCGCAAATTCTGCTTTTGCTTTAAATGTAGTGGCTCAGGACCAACTATGGATCCACTATATATATATATATATATATATATATATATATATATATATATATATATATATATATATATATATATAGAGGTTTTTAAGCTCCCCTTTTCCCAAGTGATGCTTTGAAAGCAGAGCAGCAGCAGCTTGATGCACTTCTACATAATCCTGAAACAGAATATCTGTCAGAAATGAAGATGTGTTGTGACAAATATTAGACAGCAGCCATTTATCACTTTATCGCCAACCTCCCAGCATACAAAACCAGACACAATCACATCTTATCTCCCCTATTTTCCACTTTGTTTTCAGTTTGTGTCAGTTTCTGCTCTGTAGGCTCCTCAAAGGAAATTTAACTGGCTTGAAGCTGAGGTTCTTTTATCTGTCAAGTCTTGATATCCCCTTTTGTAATTCATTACACATCTAATATGTCAGGGAGGGTTAGCAATTGCAGCTGTAAAGTATAGTTGACTAACTTGCGTGTGACTGTGCAGAGGATTTTTCCATCACTCGCAACCTTTGTACCCTGTAAAAGGACGTATTCTCTCCAGTCTCGAGGTTTAGATTGAGGAAACAAACAGAAAGCGGTTATAGAGAGCGCTCATCCACAGTCAACCAGCTGTGAGCTCCACCCAGCTACGTCTGACTCTGTTTTTATAAACACCAGAAATGTTTATGCAGCATTTATAAGTCAATTTTCCTTCAGCTATTTTATAAGCATGAATATATGTATCTTTGACATATTTATCATTTATTGGATATTTCTTATCAGCCTTAAGCGAGGGCAGAGCTGATAAGGTTTCCCATAGCAACCGTATAATGACAAGAAAAAATGTTTCATAATCAGTTCAACAATGAGGCTTTTTTTTTTTGTTTGCAGTTATTTCGGTTTGTCGGTTTATTGAAGTTTAGAAACGACATTACCAAATGATTATTATGCTTAATCAGCTTCTTCCTGTGACAGATGGGTTGCTGCATGAATGCACAATTTTCCGCCACAGTTAGAATAGTTATTTTAAAGCAGAGTGTTTCTGTGTTTGGGCTTCTGCCTGAGCTCTTCTCTTCGGTTCGATGTGGGCAGGGTTCAGGCGGACAAAGGTGATGTCACATACAACAGCGTTTCAAAATTGTAATGACACTTGTGTTGTTTTTTTTCCTTTGTTGCCAGGCTACTTGTACAGAAAAAAAGAAATTCACTTGCACAGTACTAGTGAAGCAGAATAGATTAGTTTTTGTTTTTTGTTTTTCTTATTTTTTAACAAATGAACAAGAATGCTCCAGTTGTCGCTTCATCACTCTAAAATCAATCCATCCAACCGTTAGCTTGAGCTGCTTATTATTTAAAAAGGTCCTCGGGTGGCTGGAGCTGGAACCAATCCTAGTCGACTTTGGGTGTAACAGGAACACCCAGGTTAAAGTCAACAGTAAATATATTATATTATGTGGTTTATATTATAAACCAAGTGAATAGGAGGCTTCAAGAAAGTCGAGCCAGAGAACAAACTTGCATGTGTTTAATATAGTATATGCTAAATCCTAAAAAAAAACTATATCTGATTCACCTTGATATGATAAGGTAGTTGCCTCGTGTGGCTGTGTGTATTAACTGGAATGGGACGCCCCCTTGAGACATGAGCTTTATAAATGGCATCATCCTAAATTTAAGAGTTTACCTAACAGACCCAATAACAGCTCTGTGGCCTTTTCTCTTTTCTGTTTGGGTGTCTAGGGGGGTAAGGAGTACGTGATGCGAGCACACTTTGGGCTGCCCAGCGTGGAGAGTGACGAGCTCGAGGCAAAGAGACCAATCACAGTTAATTTTGAGATACCCTATTTCACTGTGTCTGGGATTCAGGTAGGAGATGACAACGCACCGTTTGCCTTCACTGCCTCCTTGTACAGCTGCATTCTGTAAAGTAAAAATTATTACTGGATTAAATGGATAACTTATTAAGTCATCTTTTAAGTTTATGGCAACGATCTCCTTACACACTTTGTCTCAATTCACTCCTTGTTGAATTTAAACCATAGAGCAAAACTACCTTCACATTCCAATGTCTTTGATATTTAGGTCATTTATAAATGAGCTCTACCTGACTACATTAGAGTTCACATGTTTCAATTTTACCTTCTCTCTTTTGTTACAACCCATTAAAAATGAGACATTTTTTAGTTCTTCAGAATGTCTTTTATTTCTTCAGTTAGTGAGAAGAAAAAACAATCAAAATGTGGAGATCTGTGGTTTTCGCTAGATAGAAGGCATTTATATCTGCTGTAAATGAACTGACAGAAAGCTACCTGAGCGCACAGTCTGTTTATAGTAAACTGTAATGTCAAACCACTAAAGAAAATGAGGGTTCATAATGTGTTTGAATGAGTGAAATAACTGTAGTTAAAATGTCAATGTTCCCCCAGGTGCGCTACCTAAAGATCATAGAGAAGAGTGGTTACCAGGCGTTGCCATGGGTGCGCTACATCACGCAAAGTGGAGGTGAGAAAATAACGCAGGGAAGTGGAATTCATTACAACTCACCCTTAAAAACAAACACAAACACTGCAGATTGGCCACTTAGGACCACTTTTTAACTGGAAATGCTGCTGCTCTGATTTGGCAACACGGTTGATGAAGTTTAAGAGAATTTTACAAATACTTTTTGAAGGATGAAACTTTCATGTACGACAGAGCTGCAAATGTCTGCATCTGTGGTTTGAAAGCCCTTGGATTTAAAATTGCATTTCTCTCATTAAGTAATAATGTAGTCAAAGTAGTCATCATATCGAGAATCATTTTTGTTTTTAGGAAATTGTTCTCAAAAGTCTAGGCAATCAGGGAAGCAAGAATAATTATTCTAATTTAAAACATATTCACAATTTTCAAAAATACTCATTCTTAGCTTTGTCCAAATAATAGCATTAAGATAGTTGGGGGTAGCAGACCTGTGACAACATGGACCTCAGGTGGTTAAGGTTTCAGATAAAGATAACTGAAAAGCGTTTTTTTAAGGTCATTATAAGCTAGAGGAAAAAAGAAAAAACACAGTTTGCTTCATCAGGACTGTGTGTCTCATCTCATCCACAGATTAGCTAATTTGAAAAAAACCATCACATAAAACATGACAATTAACATCAAGTGTCGGAAGACTACACGGTGCATATTTTGAACTTTTTTTGGATTCCAAGTTGGTGTTCCTAGAAAGACAGAGGAGTAAATTCCCAAGAGAGATCAGAGTCACAACCGGTCTTACTGCATCAGTATTCAGTGTGTGTCCCTCGAATGAACCCAGCTGGATAGCATCTATCATATCTATTACCTGGCTCTATCACCACGAGCCATGTCATCAGGGGCTTAGAGTGACAAAATGCAGGTTGCCAAGGATAGAAACCTTCTGGCTTCTTCGAGGCTTAGGTAGCGTGTTTAATGTCCAACTTTGAACAGAAACAGCCGAATTTCTGCAGCAACGTTAGCACCTGGGATCTTGAGATTCAGTTGCTGCCCTGGGAATGAACCCACATCCGTCAGCTGCTGACAACAAGGGCGACAAGGACCAAGAAGTGTTTGTCAGCTTTGAGCTTGTTTCATCCCATTAACCTGAGATGTTACCTGCAAAGCATGTTGAAATAAAAAGCAACACCTTCGCCCCAAACACACACATGTCATTTGAACAGGTCAGTTTAAAGCTGCAGTGTATTGATGAGACTGCAGCAAAGTCCTCCACACAGGCTCACGGGTTTCAGTGGGGACGCAAATGGTAATGATATGGAGATGGGAGTCCAGTACCTCTGCTGGACAACCGCCAGAAATCTTCAAGTTTCATACCTGCTATCTGCCCCAGGAATGAACCTGACTGCATTACATCAATCATATCCATTACCTGGCTTTGTCAGGGATGAGTCAGGGGATGCAGAGGTTGAATGATACCACAGGGTGCCAGGAGGCTCCCAGGGTGGCAACTTGGCAAATGCCAAGGTTACGATCACCTTGCTGTAACATCAGCAGAGAAGCAAAGGAGAGAAAGCGAGAGGGATCGAAAGGAGAAAAGACGAGAACAAGTTAGAGAAGGAAAGGGGACGAAGTTTGGGTGACTTGGAGAGATGGCTATTCCCTTTCTCTTACTGTTAACATCAGCAGCACACAGAGGGAGACGGGCGCGATCACATTTCACTCGACACTACAGGCAGACACTCTCACACTGATTAAATAATACCCTGATGCTGTGTACTGTAGCTAGTGGCTCATTAATGATTGATGAACAGGCATTTGCTTGTGATGACCACTAATATCTGACTGATCAGGTGATGATGCACATTAGCTGGATGTTTAACATGACACATCACTGATCCAGGTTGTCACTGGATCCGGTTCTTGATATCATAAAGGACTGCTTTATTTCAGTGGAACCACATCTGCCCCCGTCTCACCCTCTGTCTAGCATCCTCCTCTGTCACACCAACCCTCTGCATGTCCTCCTTCACTACATCCATAGAGAATCTTCTCTGTGGTCTTCCTCTTCCTCCTTCAGGGCAGCTCCATCTTCAACATCCTTTACCCAATATATCCCTCTTCCCTCCTCAGGTCCTGCCTGTCTTACTTTCTCCACTCTTACTTTGTAAATGAACCATCTACTTTTAGTTAAGCAGATATTTAATCCCCCTTTTTTCTTGCTGCTATTACCAACATATCTGTGCTCACCCTGACCCCTGGAAACACCCTAAACTCACCTCTTTCACTGAGTTGTTGATATTTAACTCACCGTCTTGTAAGTATTATGTGCCAAACTCTGGGAAACTATTCAAAGGCTGTGTTGTCAGGATTTTTTGTTGTTTTTTTTATTTAATATATATATATGAGCATGGTTCAGTTAACACACACTCTGTATTCTGTGCCACTGATATTTACCTTAAGTTCAAGTTCAAAAGAGTCAAAACAAAAGCGCATAACATATGCAAATGGGATGTTCGCATACTTCTGTTTCATCTTTTTTGTGACACCTCCGGGGGTGCACACGTGCATCGTAATTATTCTGTACACCTTGTTTTGAGATTTAATGGCACCATTATAAAGTGGTAGTGATGTGCAAGAGCACTGAGGGGAAGCAAGCTGCACGTTAATGCTCTGCTGTTACGTCTCTTGGCAGATTACCAGCTCCGGACGAACTAAAGGGCACAGACGCTGCTAGACGAATGGATATTTTCTTTCTCTGTCTGTCTTCGTCTCGCCTCCATTTCTCCAGATTTCTCTCTGCAGCGGACAGCAGAGGACAAGTGCAGGAGGACAATTTTTTTTTCCTTCCCCTTACACTGAATGGCAACAGGACGTCATCCCTTCCTCTAAAACTAACTTGACTCAGACGGGAAAGTGTGGTGCAACACCTCTGACCTGTAATTTCTATTTCAGATTCCTCCGGTCTTCAGTAAAGCGTAAATAATAAACTGAGCCTCACTCTAAATGAACATGGAGGGCTCATTTAGAGTGAAGTTTCTGGACTCATTTTTTTCTAGTTTTCTTCAGAAAGGGAAAAAACATGTTATTGTAGTTTTCGAAACATGGTCAATTTGGGCTGCTCAGCTTGTCCAGTGGCTTTCTGCTGAGTACTATGTAATCTGACTGATTATGTAGTCCCAGTGTACAGCAGCTGTGATTGTTTATCACCACTTGTTATTTCTTTAAGGGCCATAATGTTGCAGACTGGTGATTTTTCTCTATATTGAAAAATGCCAAGTACTCAAGTTACATGTGGTTCCAGGCAGGATCTTAGCTTCAACACAAAACCAGTCAGCATCTTTAACATTCGTCTTTCTCAATCACTCCTATGACCCGTCCTTCATATTCAGTGGTT
Source organism: Diplotaxodon limnothrissa (assembly GCF_057381915.1). Classification (NCBI taxonomy): domain Eukaryota; kingdom Metazoa; phylum Chordata; class Actinopteri; order Cichliformes; family Cichlidae; genus Diplotaxodon; species Diplotaxodon limnothrissa. The sequence continues at coordinate 8,125,994 of NC_140612.1, read as the reverse complement.
GATTTTTGTCCTCTCGGAGCATGTTTTTTTTCTAGAACCTCTGTGTTAAGATATAATAGAACATTAAGATATAATAGAACCATACCAAATATAAAAACATCTATTTATAAATAGACGCAGGCATTGCCCCCAAAAATGCCTGCGTCTCATCAGCCCTAGCACTGTGAACTCCAGTGCACTGAAATTAACACCAGCAACCAGATCAATGATTAATAAGGCACAATATTGTCAGAGGCATCGGCAGTGTAACGCGACACCGTCGACACACTCTCATGGGGCCTGTAACCTTGTCCTTGTGCTCAAAATCAGCTTCCAGCTCTGAGCACATACTGAAGGAATGAAAAAGGTGGGGGGGGTTTGGGGGTTTCTTTTTTTTTATCCTTATATCTGTTGTTTATACTGTAATCACTAATCACTGCCATGTGGAAAGGAGACTTTAAAGGAAAACAGAAGGGGGTACAAAGGTAAAATTAACCTGAAGAGAGTTTGTGTGCAGAATGTGAGAATATTGACAAAATGGTGAAGAATTCTTTCCCCCAGGATTCTTCTCGACTCCCTCTACTGTGCACGCTTTTCACCACATCAGTTCAGCTGCATTGCTAACAACACAGAAGAGTCCTGAGTCATTTTTACCATGTTTGCTGTTAAAACAAAAACATACTATTACAATCAGTCCTTTTCTTTTTTCATGTGGAGACCTGTTTGAGACCCCAGTGACGATTTTAATAGATCTGTGTTATGTGTTTTGATTAATTTATCAAGGACAATTTGTCCATAGGGAACAAAGGGATATATTTGGAAATAAAACATTTTGTATCTTGTTATGGGATATCAGTGTTTTGTTTGTTTGGTTGTAATTTTTGCACATAGTTCCTTACTACATTGGTCAAGCAAATTTTAATATTTGTGGGTGAAATAATGTTTGCCAGCTCTGAAATGTAGATCAACAATCTGTCACATTAGTGAACAGATCTCAGATTAGTGCTCCATTATTATTCTGAGTTAACGGCATAAAGGCGCTACATTAAGGTGCAATTCTTTTAAATGATTAGTCTGACATTTTGTGAAATATGCTAATAAATTCTTGCGGGATGTTAGATGAGGTAATTGATGCCATTCTCATGTCAGTTTGCTACACGGACCAAAAAAATTAAAGGAGCATTTTGAATATACATGAGATTTCAGTAGGAAAAAAACATGCTGGATATCTATACTGATATGGACTGGGTACTGTTTCAAATGATGCAACATTGTTTGATGGAAATGACAATAATCAGCCTACAGAGGGCTAAATTCAAAGACACCCTGAAAATCAAAGTGAAAAAATTACACGGTAGGCTAGTCCATTTTTCCAAAATTTAATTTCAGCAACTCATAACGACACTCATGAGGTCCCTTTGTAGAGCTCTGACAATACCAGAGGATGCCCCTAATGAGATGATGGTTGGTGCCCTGAGAGCTATCTTCCCAGGTCTCGACTGGGGCACCACTGAGCTCCTGGACAGTCTGGGATGCAACCTAGTGGCACTGGATGGATGGAAACAAAGTCCTAGAGGTGTTCTATTGGATTCAGGTCAGGCAAAGGGTGGGGACCAGTCATTGGTATCAGTTTTTTCATTTTCCAGGAAGTGCCTGCAAACATACTGCCCCATGAGGCCAGGCTATGTTGTGCACCAGGAGAAACTCAGGACCTACTGCACCAGCATATGACAATCGGACTCCACGGTGCCGGGCACTGAGCACAGGGCCAACTAGCAGACGTCAGCCCCTCAAAGCCACTCTCATGAAGTCTGCGTCTGATTGTTTGATCAGAGACATTCACAACTTGTGACCTGCTGGAGGTCATTTGGTAGCTCTGGCAGTGCTCGTCCTGTTCCTCCTTGCACAAAAGACCAGATATCAGTCCTGCTGATGAGTTAAGTCCATTCCAGCTCTCCTAGAGTAATTGCCTGTCTCCTGGAATCTCCTCCATACTCTTAAGACTGTGCTGGGAGAAACAGCAAACCTTCTGGCAATGGAACATGCTGGAGGAGCTAGACCACCTGTGGCATCACTGTAGGGCCCTGGTATTGCCTTGTGTTACCAGTAGTATTACCGCAGACCCTAGCCAAATGCCAAATTAGTGGGAAAAAAAACAATTAGTGGCCTCCACCCCTAAAACCATTTGTATTTGGGGATTGTCTCACTGTTGCCCCTCCTGTTGTTAATTTCATCAACACCAAAGCAGCTGAAACTAATTAAAAACCCTCTCTGCTACTTAATTGACCAGGTCAATATCTCAGAGGTTTAACTGACTCGATGCTGTACTCTGATTAAAAAGTGTTCTTTTGTTTTCTGGCATGTTTTGGTTGCCTGGGGTTAGGGATAATTGTTATCTAGTTAGACCACAGACAGCTAAGTAGTCATTGGAATAAATGTATGCAACATGCTAATGCATAGCGTTAAGCTAGAAGAATTGTGAGTAGAATTTGAAGGGCCGCCATATGCATCTTCACGTCTCACCCACAGATGTTGTTTGGCGTTTCAGCAATACTGTGTTCAAAATGAAGCCTAGTTTTGGAATCAAACGAGAACTCCATTCAAATGCAATGTGGGGAAAGTCTTAAGCAAACAGGATGCACCTGAACAAAGTTAGGAGGGCCACAGTACAAGGTCTGAATATTTTAGTAAATCAGAATTTGGATTTTTTTTTTGTTTTATTCTTCAGCGGAAAAAAACGTGTTTTTACTGCAGTGTAAACTTGTGGACAAGAATGACCACTTTATCCTTTTAAGATGAATTTAACAACACGATACCAAGCAGAAGAGCGGTCTGAATGTCTTTCAAATCCAGTGTATAGCAGAGAAACAATTTGTCCAGTTTTTGTATTCTTTCTTCTGTTTAGCTTGACAGAAAAGCTCTGAATCCTCTCCTCCCACACAGTCCTCTCTCCTCAGTATCAGAACTGCCTCCCAGTTCGCTCTGTTCACCTCTTCTGGCTGTCATGCATGGGTTCACAGCCAGTCATTTCTACTGTATAGGCCACTGCAGGTCAAAAGGCAAACTTATGTAAGTAAAAGTCAGAGGATTTCTGTGTGTTGTCAAAATCCAGCAGGGTCCATGCTATTTTATTTTTCTCAGTGTGTGTGTGTGTGTGTGTGTGTGTGTATTGAAAGAAAGTGGTGCTGGTCTATGCCAGCCCCCACAGATCACTGTGTTGTGCATTGTGCCTTCAGCTTGCTGTCCATCATCACACCAACAATGGTTAACTGTGTGACCCTTTTGTCTCAAGGCAGCAGCCTGTGCGTATGTGCGGACAGATAAGAGGCGTTACTGACTTACATACGCACACACAACAGAAACACAATGCAAGGCCATTTTTTAGGTTATTCTGTAAGTGTTTCGCAAACACGAATGACCTTTTGCATCTTCTACTCTGATTCTGTCCTTGCGTCTTAAAAGTATCGAACGAACTTTTCCAAAAGGACGAAACATGATTGCTTTTGCGATATATTTTTTATATATATATTTATATATATTTATATTTCTGGAAACAAGAAGGATTAAATTATACCAAAGCTATATTTTCAGCAGCATAGCGTGGAGTTGTCCAATTCAGAGAAAAACTCACGTAGACATATCGACAACCTAGTTTAAACGATTGCAAATGCACTGAAATTCTATGACTGGCCAGGCTGATGCAATGGATTTAATTTCACTGATTTTTCTTCGTCTCAGCTTTGTGAGGAATGATTATGGCTTATTATCTGAGCCAGAAATAGCCCACATCTAATAAATTCAAAGTGCCGAGACTACAGATGACACCTCCAGCTATGCACCGCGGTTAAATTAAAAGTGTATTTTTGTAAAGTCTCAGTATTATTTAGAGAAGTGCAATAGTGGTAGTTTTGGTATCTTAATGAGTTTTATTGTAAATTTAAAAATAAATCTGGATTAATGCATGATCTGAGTAATGAGCCAGTAGGTCAGTACGAGTGTCACACCAACTGGATGTTGTTCTCTAAAGTTTAGTTAGGCAACGCAAAGAGACGTGCCATGGTTCCCACAAGAAAACTGTCAGCAGCTTAACAAGACCTCTCATAAGAAGCATCTGTGATCAAGGTGATCTTCTGCATCCTCATTCCAAAGATTCTGGACCATCTTTTCAGGATCACCTAAAGCTTTAAGGAAATCATGGCTATAAGATGAGCCTAGTGCCAAAAGGAGAATTGGAATGAGAGCTTTCAGATTCAACAGCATATTTTGACCAGCCAAGTATCCCACACGGTGATGTGACCCATGGGAAGTTTTTCCCAAAAGGCACCTTCTGAAGTTTTCACCAGTGGATTGCCAGAAAGTAAATAAAACGTCCAGTGTGCCAATGCTTGTTTCTGCTACTCTATGTGATAGACATTAAATTTGCCTAGTTTTGTCACTGAAACTATAATATAGCCCATGAGATTAATGCTCAGAGTTGGTTATTAAAAAACATTTTTGATAAACAAAAAGATTTTAGCTTCGCATTGTGTCACTTGGAGTGGTTGAAAAGGTGATTCTATTGCGATTTTTAACAAGGCTTAAATGTGGTTTCTTCAGAATCATCTCCCGTACTTTAAACTGTAAATTAAAAAGCACAAAACCATCCAATATGTACTTTGAGGGATTGTAACTCAGAAAATATTCACATTTTTAAGGTAAAATTTCACATAGTTATGTCAAAGGTAATGAAATGATTTTACTTTGAAGAAAAATGTTGATTCTAAGTTGGCTAGGTGGGAGGCACTGATTGATTTTGATTCATGAAATAATCCTTACTTATAACGTATTTGCTTCTTGAGGCCAGTTCTGCCATGCTGTCATGTTGTTCTTGTTGGAAACACCTTAAATAGACTGGATAAATGCATTCCCATACACAGCTCATACACACAACTTTCCTTATGGATCTCTGCATTTCCTGTTGGTTCCAAGTTTAAAGTCCAGATGCCCTTTTTTTGCCTTTCCTCTAAAGCATACTGGCTATTGTTTTTCAGATTCCCTTAGAGTGCCATCAGAGTAAAATGTGCCCCTTGCATCACCAGCTGTAGATAAAACTACCATGAAAGCAGCTGAACGTGGGTTTGTCCAACAGCACAAGATGTAGCCATGAAATTTTAAGTGTGTAGCTGACATCAAATAAAGACTCAGTCTGAGCACAGCCATGAGCCAATCCTTTATCTAATAAAGAAATAATGAATACTGAGTAGGCTATTCATGGCTGAGAATGTGAACAACATGTTGAAAATTGTTGTGGCAAATGTGATGCCATCACAAGATAGTGGGTACAAAATCAGAACTGGAGACTAACTCCTATTATTTAAGCCTTAATCCAGCAAGATTTGCATTATCTTTTTTTGGTGGTATCAAAACTCTAATGCTCACCCTGGCTGCCCACCTGGACAATGAGAGAAATCCATGCAACAAAGCGAGACTAAATGAGTCTGCAAAGCTTGGTGGTTGTTCTTTATGACCTCCACGTTATTTTAAATGAATGTTTTACAGTACACAGTGGAATGCGATGCCGTGACGATATCAAAAATCTCGATTAACACTGGTTTAAGATAACAAAGCGCCGCGAGAGTCACAATTAAGACAGTACAGTGTTGATGCACAAAAAACACAAGTTATTCATACATTCTAAAGTGCTGTGATACAAGTCTCCAACAATCACATTTGACAGGCTGCCACAAACACTATACCTCCGCAGCATGAATTTTGTTAAATTATTATTAAACCGAGGCAATAAAACTCCCAAAGAATCCCTCGTATTCATCATCCCAGAAACTGCAGAGGCAATATTTTCACATATACACGAAGATCATGAGGATGGGATATGAATCAAAAATTATAAATAGGATTTTGTTCATGTTCATACTGTCCCATTTCTTGCAGATTCCATCTTATTCAATTTCCATTTCATCCATTCAGATGACACTCTCATCCGCAACTACGAGAGCCTCAGTGAGCAGGTAGTGGTCAGATGTGTGGTCCCTGGTCAGTTATCACAGATGCAAATCACATGCATAAATTTGAATGTGCCGCCCTCCAAATGAGGACTCAAAAAACATTACTTCATCTTTTAGAGAACAAGATGGGTTTGTTTGGTTGTAGGCTTACAGTTCTTGGAATTGATAGACAGGGAATAGCTCAAAGTTCATTCATGGACTTTACTCCTGCTGTAGGTTAGCTGTACTCAGTTGTAGCTTGCTTCTCCTGTGGGATAAAAATTGTGCTTGTAATTTATCAGAACTGGCTTAAATATTTTTTGTTGTTGTTCTGTGTGTCTTCTCCATGCTGTTTAGTATTTGTCCTGTGAGAATGGAGTAACATTTACCCACTATAGATAAAAAGCAGACCATCACCATGTGTTCGGTTCTTCTGGCATTTTCCATTTTTGCATCCTTACTCACAGAGATCTGACTGCCAATAACTAACGTGTTCACTAAGAATATACTACACACTCAACTATTTTATCTCGTACGCAGTCTGCCGAAGCATGCCTGGTATGAATCTGTGTCTGGGCATAAAGCCAGTTCTAATTTAGTTGAGCCAGTGGGCAAAAAAAAGCTTTATTGGGGTTGCATCTCATATAAGGTTAGCCAAACTGGAGGTAGTCTCTCTTCGAGCGTGACGGTCCATATGTCCTGAAACAGTGAAGATGTGCAAAACCCGGTCTACAAACCGCCGTCCGTGCCTCGTCCTCTCAAGAAGGATCACCACTACAGAGTATATCCCAACACCCACAACTGCAGCTCCACCTCCAGCCAGCAAAACCACTCCAGAAATGTACATGTCATTAAGGGCTTGGCCAGGCTTTGGCATACGGTTGGCAAGGGCCAGATGCAGTAGAACCCCTCCACAAATCAACAGTGACAGCCCGGTAATTAAAACCACTAGAAGGTCCGATAAACCGCCGCTCTTTAGCATGTCGATCCGCTGTCGGCTCCGAACGCAATTCATGTCCTGCACAGCTGAGCTGAGAAGTTGTTTGAGCAGGACTCCCAAGGCTAGCAGGCACAAAGCTGTGCCCGTGCCGAGCCGCCACTCACTCGAGACGCTGGTGGTAGTCGAAAGAAGGCCGACGCCCCCAAGTCCGCAACCCAGGATGAGAATCACAGCGACACAGTAGCAGAGGAAAGACTTCCCAGGATCTCTGAACCACCACAGCTCCACTTGTTCCTCTAGGATGCTGTGCTGAATCTGTGCTGGGTCTGCTGGACCATTAAGGCCCAGTTCAGGACTCCTGGCTTCCCTTGCGGGGGGAAGGTTGTCCAGCTCCGGCATTGTAGTGGTACTCCCAGCCTGCTGAAGAAGGATGCAACCACCACAACGAGGGAATGAGAATCCACAAGGTTACTTTGGTCCTTCCTAAATCTACCAAAGGTTACTGCAGGTCAATCAGGACAAGCAAGAGATTCCAGAAGCTTTATGGGGGAATTTGCTCAAAATTATCCAGAAATTTTTCGATTTTTAGCAGATCTAAAAAGAGGTTAAATGTAATTCCCCAAAAATGTTCCAAAAAATTTTACTGAGATCAGTGTATTGTATTTTATCCACAATGGTTTGTACTCAAAGGTTCCACAAAGTTAGTTTGGATGTATTGTTCCTGAAAATTCATGGAATTTCTTGTAGTTTTTCTTGTAGTTAACACCGGATACAGAGTCAGATCCCAGTGATCCTTAATGCGTTAGTTTCTGAATCAAAGAATCCACACATCGGCAAAAGTGTTAGTTGGTAGCAGTCACCTGGAAGACAAGACATACAGTTCATTCAGTGCTGTAGGTGGCCTCTCCAGCTCACTTAGTTAGATAACTGTCTTACTAACTAGTACATAGATTCAATTCCTAACCAAACAATAAGTCACAGCACAGAAATGCATGGATAAGAAGTGCTCGTCTATCATTTCTTCCCCAAGCACAACATGGAGAGGAGTAATAGCTTAACTTTCAGATCAATTCAATTCAATTCAATTGAATCTACACAGCACCAAATCACAACAACAGTCGCTTCAAGGTGCTCTAACCACCCACGTTCAACAGTGTCTGGCTAAACACAGGCTTATATACGAAGACTTTACTTCTGTTTCTTCCTTCTTGTTTTTAAGGGTCTCTTTGTTTTCCACACCCTGAAGGATGTGATCAGTACAAGATAAGTTAAAGAAAAACTTCAGACCAGCTAAAAATCCTCTGCATGCTGAGCTCCAGAGATTGAAGTTCTTTGCCTCCTATTCACCAACAAGTTTGTTTTTTGTTTCTGCTCTTTTATTTTCTGACACTGTGTGAAACCTGAGAAGCAACAAGCACAAACAGTGTTATTCAGCTCGGTGTCAAGTTTCTCTTTAAAAATTTTAAGTTTGTGTATATTTTGCAGCAACGGATAAAAAGCAGACAAATTAAAGACACGTACACACACATATACACACACAAAGTTTCTATGTAAAAAAAACTTGGTGTGCTGACACCGGCAACCTTTTCTTTCTCTCGTTATCACTATGGTAATGAGTTGCCACTACAGAGGCGGCTGGATAAAAGGAGCATCAGCTGTCGATAGAATAAACAATTCCTATCCACGCACACACTGAAAATCAAACAGCTAATCCACAAATGTAAATTTTCGTTCTTTTCATCCTTCCAAACAGACACCCACACAGCCTCACTTGACGAATCTTTCTATTACCTTGAGTCCAGTAAATCTTCTGTTCCTTCCTCACATGCACTGTTAACACAAATTGGAGTAAACCCCCCAAATCACCACCAACCCTTTATTTAACCTTCTTGCTGACCTCAGCACATTTAGCGTCCACACTGTAGTTTGTAACCTCTTCACACACCCGTAACACAGTTATGTAAACAAACAGCAAGCAAACAACCTCAAGGTTATGGCTCTCCACAGCTTGTCTTTCAAAAAAAAAAAAAAACTGTCTGCGGCTTTATTTCTATCAAAGTCACAGGCCCACGCTGTCCAACAGAAGCTGACAGTAGTCACAGTTTGTCCTCAGCAGTCGTGGATCCAAATTGAAATTGAAATCGCATCTTTGAATCCCCCCCCACACACACACACAGACACACACGCTGTTTGGAAAAGACTAAACAAACATGCAAGATCACATTTCTTGTCAGTATGGACAGGTACCGCCTTGTATCGAGGTGGAGCAGTTATACCGTGACACGGGGAGATATGAGTTGCATACACAAGGTGTGAAATGAAGAGTGAGGTAATTACAGCCGAGGAGGAGGGTGTTTATTGGCAACATGCTGTTCTGGAAGCTTTCCACATCCTGTATCTGGTGGAGTGCTGTGTCAGTATGTGTGTGCGCGCGCGCGCGTGTGTGTGTGTGTGGTTGGCTTTTTTACAGTTGTAGATAAGTAGTTAAAAGAAATGCTATAAAAAGAACATGTGACTTATCACGTTTAATCATATGATAAGCCTGTGCATGTTTCACTGAGTATCTGCATTTGTTTTCGCATATGTGCACGTGTGTGTCTCTGTGTGTGCACCTGTGCATGTATGTTGAGTCACTAATTAATCCCAGCTGATTTGAGCTCAGTGTCACTGACAGGTGAGGCCAAAAACACAGCACAGTCACTGAGATGAAGAAACATATGATTTAAGGTGAAAAAAAGAAAGACGCTACAACGCCACCCAAAGCTGTGAAACTATCCCTTTGATTCCTGCTGAACTCGTTTATGAGACATTATTTATACTCTTTCGTTAAGCTCCTAGTAACATGAAGCGCGTGATCAACAGGGCGACAGAGCGAGAGGCACCGGCACGTGACACAAGATGAAACTGAACCCTCGATGACGCGAGTATATCTTACTTCATGTTCTGTTTTTCGCAGTCGAATCCCCACAGAGACAAAACACAGACACAGAACTGCTGGGCTGTGTCTGCCTTTCTTCTTTTTAATCACTTATATGACCTCTAAACCCTGTCATATCATCCGTGTCTTATTGGCCTCATAAATATCTCCACAAAAGCACTGACTCACTGCCTAACTCTGTGCTGGCCTCCTTTTAAGAAATAGAAAAGAAGTAGAGAGGCACAAATAATTTACACAAACAAATTATTCAGTTTTTCCACTGTGCTCTGCTCAAGTCACTAATGTCAAAAGTTGACTTTTTTTTCTTTAGTAAAAGCTTGAAATAATCTTTGGTTGTCAGTCTGAAACCTTGATACAGTCTGACACAGATTGTGAATGAGGTAGGGCCATCTCCTCATGCTTGAAAATTCAAAAAGATTTTGCGGCACTGCTGTTGCCCAAAGTCATCTTCATCCCACTGTTTTACACCCGTGCGCTAAAACCTTCAGTGCACCATGTCTAACGATGAATCTTCACACCTTTAGCCGTCGATTCACACTCCCACAACTCTTGGCATATTCATAAAATATAGATCCGCAGATGCACTACTGCCGCTGACTGTAAAACTCAGCGAGGCTGAGTTGACAAGCAGCATTATTGAGAATCTGCTTCATCCCTTCATTTGGACTGACAATCCCGGCACTTGTCGTGACCTATGAATGTGGCAGGTACTTGCATATCAAAAATGTGCTGATTATAAATCAGCACATCTTGATGTCTAAAGTAGCTTATAAAGGCATTTGAAAGCTACTCTAGTGATTATTATTTAAATTTATCAGAAGACACAGTGTCTGAAGACCACCGTAGATGGCTGTCTTTTAAGTGACAGGAATAATAAGTGTGTCATGGACACTCAGCTCTGCAGAAGTACTGACATGATTGAAATGGGCTGACACTACCAGTAAAAACATTCTCTGTACTGCTAATGCAACCAAAACTTAATTAAAGTCATTAAAAATCCCAAAGACACTGTAATTGTAAACCCCGGACACAGAGTATCATCCTCTTTCTCTTTCGCTCTCTCCGTCTCTGCTACGTTTTCAGCCCACAAGGTCACAAGAGGAGCTGTGCTTTAGAGTAAAATACAGTATACCTCACTCCAATTACCTGGGAAGCTTTGGGACTCCGGTATTCCCGCCTCTGTTATGTTGGCCAGCTGAATTCATTTCACCGGCCATTAGTGCCTCGTTTTACTGTTGATGAGGGGTTCTTTTTAAAGTTGGATGTCAGGATATCGTATGCTAATCAGAGTGCCGGTCAGCAGAGTTTGATAGAAGAGAGCAAAAGCATCCAAAGAAAGTGAAGTAGGCAAAATTTTGCTTATTTTAAAAATGCAAAGAAAGAAAGAAAAATGCAGGGACTCAGGTGGGAGAATGAAAGCGCAATAACCCCAAAATGAAGTGGATGTTTGAGTGCTTGGCAAAGGTGCAGTGCAGAACGTGGTAGCTTACAGCAGATAAAAGCATGCGTTGACATCCAGGGAAGCTCGGACTGGAATGCAATGCGTATTACGTTTTGACTGTCAGAGGAAAAAAAGAGAAAACAGCTTTATTCAGGTAAGCACAGCACAATGGGAAGTGGCTTGTATGCTGTTTAAAAAAAGCTGAAATATTGTTTGCCAGGCTGTTGCAACTTCTGTGAATTCATTCTGGAGCACACAGACTGGAGGGGAAGAGGAAGTTTGGGGCTCAAAACCAAACTTGTTGTGCTATAGACAGCCTTTCCTTCAGTATTTGCAGTTCATTTGCTTTCCTCTAAATTATGTTCACTATATTTAGAGGTTTTTTTTCCAATCTTCACATCCTCTTACTGCAAAAATGTAGAACAAGGCATCAGTGCCAAATAATCAAAGCGAAAATATGTCAGAAAAAAGATAGATCCTTCTGCTCCTGCTGCTGAATTTCCTGCTGTGTGCATTTTTTATCTGAGGACGGCAGGACGGGCTGAAGGGGAGTCCATGGGAGATTAGACGATGTGTTGCTGTGGTGACAAAGCAATGCTGTACTTCCTGTCTCCCCCCCCCTTTTACACTCGCACCCACCCTCTTCTCCTCTAGTCAGGCGTTGATTCTCTTGGCGTCCCCACGGGCGAAGAGAGGGGTCAGGGTTGGCTCCATCTGTCTATGTGATGGGCATCGGTGCCAAGCGCCACGGGGGCTGGAGGGAGAGGAAAGAAGACTTGTGCGGAGTGGGAGGGTAACGGATGTTTCTGAGCAGTCATCTGGGACTCCGAATGGGGCTGAAACTGGGCCTGGGGAGTGGGAAAGGGGTTCAGGGAAGTGGATTGGGGATAAGGGCGTTAGAAGCAAAGGGACAGAGGGAAAGGCTAGGGGCTAAGGAGAGTGCTGAGACTTCACTCTTGTTCCTGGTATAACAAAGGTGGCTGGCAAAGAAGAATGATGCTGAATAGGTCTTTATGCAGGCAAGCTGGATCTTTCGTCTGTTCTCTAGTCACAATGGACAGGCAAGACACTCGGGGAGCCTCGCTGTGTCCGGAACCAGTGATGAGACAATGGCAGAGTCAGTATTACTGTCCTCACTCTGCCAGGCATCACAAGGGAAAACCTAAGAGAAAAAGAAAAGACTTTTACAGGAGCTGCACATACTGTTCTTTAACCCTATGGTTCACTTTAAAAGCACTTACACGTTCATTCCTCTCCTGTTCTGCCACTGAAATTCAGCTTCTATCCCTCTAACAGCAAGCAAATCACTGTGTTCAAATGTTAAAGATGCTTCAAGTCTACAAACCGGTGCGTGATCGTCAAACTGATTAACGAGCTTAATTAAAATCTTGCACATTATCAAGGAACGGAATACCCAGATGAACCCCCGCAACACCGCAACCAGAACTACGTTTCTTTTTCAGAAACTAATGGTTTGTTTTCAGCTACTGGGGTTTTAAAGATGGCAGTGTGGGTTGGATTTAACTAATTCTATAGCTGGTGGATGGACTACCATGAAATTTACTGCAGGCATTCATTTTCAGTTTGTCCGGCGCCACCCGTCAGGATGAACTTTTGGTCCCGGGTGAAAAGTCTCAACAAATGAGAAGTGGTTCAAGTACCATCTGGGATGATTCATGATGAATCTGTCGATGCCTTAAATTTTAATCTTGTGCCATTACTAATTAATTACTCTAGGTGTGATTAAGCCCAGAGGGAACACAGTGGAAGTAAGTTTGATGTGATTCCTGGAGTGCTGCAGCGAGAAACTGCTACAATCACACTTCAGCGTGCGACTGTACCTGGCTTCGGGACCTTTGGGGTGGACAGGGACATTAATCTAAGTGGTAAGAACAAATGTGAATGGATTGCAGTAGTTGTGATTAAAGAAAAAGTGGTTTAATACCAGATATGTTACTGCAAAACAATGTTTCTCGATTGGATTCCTCCATCAGCTGCCACAAAGGTCATCCAAATGACCGTGTACGTGGTCGGTAGCTATGTATAGCAAACAGATCCTTACCACCCTCTGTCCATCTTGAATGTATTGTGTCTCAAAGTAAAATGGAGATAATTATGCATGGCTTCTTGTCTTGATTATTTGTTATCCCTTATTCCTCTGCCTGAGCAAATCATCCCTGGATCGCCTACAAATGATCCGGAATGCCTCTTTCACGCACCAGGTCCCATGGGATATAGATTTTGTCTTCCTTACACTGGCTCCCCCTAAAGTTTACGCTTCAGTTAAAACTTTTGGTAAGCCCTTTCAGAGCCCTCCATGGTCAGACAACTCTGTATGTCAGTGAATTACTACAACCAAACATAACATCTAGATCCCTGAGGTCTGTGATTTAGGTTAAAGACAAAAAAAATGGTGACTGTGCTTTTGAGGTTGTGGCTCTCTCATACCACAATACCCAAATTCAGTTTAGATTTAAGTTCCTTGTTGTTCCTTCACTTTTTTATAATCCATTTAACTGGGCTCTTCTTTTAGCATAATCTTCTACCTTTATGGGCTATTGAGCTACACGTTTCCGATGTTTTGGCAGATATACCGCAGTAATTTCCAAACTTTTGGGATGAATAAGTTGTTGTTTTCTTACCTCATCTATTGTCAGAAACTTTGGCTAATTGCCAATCCCTTCTACATTAATGGCATTCCCAACTGCTCCACCTGCACTTTGTTGCTAATTAGCTAGCGTTAATATGGCTAACGTGAAAATTTGTCGACATTGCAATCTGATGCATTAGGCAGCTTCACAGAGCAGCTAGTGTGGCTGCAGACCTTCAGTTGTAAGCGATATTAATATTTTTAGATGCTTTAAACTTCCCATTTTCATTCTCCTCCTTACCCACTGCCTCATCTCAGGTGATTTTCTTCCTTCCCAAATGAGCTTTATATCTCAGCTTATGACACAATATCACCCTGACTGGCACGACCAGCCAAGACCTTCCCCCCTGACACTTTATCCACAACCAAGCACACACACTCATCCCCATCTGCTTTCTTCACACTCTTCCTTATCTCCATAGCTTTACACACGTTTCCTCCCTTTTTTCTATGCCTCTCATATCGTTCTCTGTCTCACTACCAGTGCTCCTCTGTGTGGCTACTTCTTATCTTTTCTGTCTGCTCGGGTATTGGGATGTTGTGAAGGCAGAGATGTGCATGGGGTGTGGAGGGGGGATTACTCACAGAGGTCCCTCTGGATTCAGGTAAAAGCCTGTTTGACTCAAAGCCCCATGCAAACATGTGTCATGCACACAGCTACCTGGACCTTTTTCCCTGTTTTGGTGTTTACATTGTTTTCTCCTTGAAATTCTGATGCTATTCTCCCTTCAATCATTCTTGTATTCACATCCCATCATTCCCAACATTAAAAAATATGCCAATTCATCAGCCTCGGTAAAACTGCTGAGTATTGTTAATCCCCAACGCGAACACATGTTAACAATCAAAGCCAAAACTCGATTTGCACAAATTTGTTATCTGGAATATGGTGTTCCTCTCTTTTTAAATAGACTTCTTCCTCTCACTGGAAACACTGCTGTTGACAAAAATGTAGACCAGTCTAATTCAGCTTAGCAGAGGCTCTGGATCTCACTCAGCCGGTACGATGGGAGCCAAATGGGGCTTTTAAACACTGAGCGCAATTCAAAATGGCTCGAATATTTCTGCTTCTGTCAAACTGGCTCCTTTACCATGACTCCAGAAATCCAGATTTTTTTTCTTTCTTTCTCTTTTTTTTTTTGAAAGTTGAAGGAAATTAACTGAATGACGTGCATAATGACTAAGTTGTGTAATAACCCTCGGTCCCCGAAGTGGAGGAGTGTTGATTAAAAAAGAAAAAGAAAAAAGGGAAGAACCTCTGTCCAGCCGGTTGCTTTCCCTTGTCATGCACAGCTGCAATATTAAAACGCTAATCAAATCACCAATTAACATGCTGGTCCCCTTCTGCTTCACTCCCGCTGACGATGGAAAAGGCTCACCCCCACCTCCCCATCTTCTGTCTTTGTTTATTTTAACCCTGACCCTTTCCTCTTGTGGGTTTTAAAGGTGATTTTCAACATATTTTAATTTGATATTGGCTGTCTGGTGATGATAATTGTAATGAATGAGATGGCTGTCTCAGTGTCTGGCTATTTCCTCACTACCTGAACTGATGTCTCCATCCTGCAGCTGCACGTTGTGGCTGAACTTTTAATACAGATTTTTAGTCTTAGGTGACAGGAATTTTTTTTGACATCTATGTTCCCCGGAGGATGAAACCTAACAACTATAATGAGCTCCCAACTTTCTCTGTAGTGCCTATATGAGGAGGACACCTGCGGTTAAGTGAGATGTTCTAATGACTATTGTATCGATAAGATTGAAAAAACACTGATGCCCCCACACTTTTATATGCTTAATATTGTAACGTTCACAAGAACCAGACGGTTGGGGTCTCAGTTTGTCCGTTTATTCGGCACATAAGCCAGCGGGTTGTTAACTCAGGGGGAAGCGCTCTCGAACTACACCTCTCTTCAGCCTGGCACACACACAGAACAACCAGGTCCCCCCCACCCCTTCCTGTACACCACCCTCACTACTTCCTGCAGCCCAACCAAACATGAATCTTAAAGGAACAACAACAGTGTGCAGAGAAAACCAACATGTCACTGTCCAGTAACACTTAACCATCGTTACACTGCCCCCCCAGCAATAAGTTCCTCGTCCCCGAGGGAACGACACAGTCTCTGAGGCGGGGCGGTAGCCTACGTTCCCTCCTTGACCTCCTGAGCCCCTGAGGAGGACGCGGAGCTTCGGGGCTTTGGGGTGAAGAGTCCGAGGGGGGGGAACGCAGCCCCGGTCGGGGGCCCCTCTGAGCAGGGTCATGGACGCTCTGTACACGTCCCTCTGGAAAGGAGGGGAGGGACTGTCCTCTGTAGGGGGCCATCCGGTCTCTGTGCAGCGCTACTATCCTCCCCCTAGGAGGCAACTGCACCCTGTAAACAACCTCCCCCACTCGCTCTAGGACGCTGCAAGGCCCCACCCAGCTGCTATCCAGTTTAGGACACCGTCCCTTCTTCCTCTTTGGGCTGTAGACCCACACCAGCTCCCCAGCACGGAAGTGCCTCCCTTTAGTGGTGATGTCGTAATTCCTCTTTTGGCGCAGGCCTGCCTTCGCCAGCTGCTCTCGGGCGTAGGAATGTGCAGAATCCAGCCGGTCCTGCAGCTTCCTTGCGTAGTCCCGGCCCGGTGGTGCCTCTGGCGCGTCCGGGGGTTTCCCAAAAGCCAACTCTGCAGGAGTTCTCAGCTCTCTCCCTAACATGAGCAGGGCAGGCGTACATTGGGTGGAGTCCTGCACTGCCGACCTGTAGGCCATGAGGGTAAGGGGAAGATGGTAATCCCAGTCCCGTTGGTGTTCTGAGGTAAGGATGGCTAGCTGCTGGGCCAGCGTCCTGTTAAACCTTTCCACCAGCCCATCGCTTTGGGGGTGAAGTGGGGTGGTGCGGGTTTTCTTAGTCCCAAGGCGTTCACACATGGCAGCAAATACCTTGGACTCAAAGTTACGCCCCTGGTCACTGTGGAGGGTCTCTGCTGTTCCAAAGCGGCTGAACATCCCCTCCACTAATACATCAGCGACCGTCTCAGCCTCCTGATCTGGGATGGCGTATGCTTCCGGCCACTTGGTAAAATAGTCCATGGCCACAAGAACATAGCGGTTTCCTCTGTCTGTGCGAGGAAATGGGCCCATGACGTCCACAGCTACTCGCTCCATTGGGGCTCCTGCTGGTTGCTGCTGAAGCTGAGCCCGGGACTGGTCTTGTGGCCCTTTGTGTGAGGAACATGCATCACAGCTGCGGCAAAAGTCCTCCACATCCCTCCGCTGTTGACCCCAGTAATAGCCCTGGCGGAGGCGGCGAAGAGTCTTGGAGACCCCAAAGTGGCCAGAGCCAGTGCTCCCATGGCAGGCTCCCAGCACAGCTGACCTCAGCGACCTTGGCACCACAACCTGCCACCTCTCCTCCCCCGTGGCAGGATCCTTCCAGGCACGCTCCAACACCCCCTCCTTCAGCCTGAGAGCTGCAAACTTGGCCCACAGCCCCCTGGTACAGATGGAAAACCCAGTGACCTCATCCCAAAGGGGTTGCTCCCCCTTCTCCAGCCACTGCAGGACCGGCAGCAGGTCTGTGTCTTGTTCCTGCCGTGCCCTCCACTCCGCTGCATCCACCACCAGAAGAACCCTGCAGGCGAGCTGTGCTGCTCCGTCTATTGTCGTGAGTTCCCGCTCTATTTCCTCTCGCTTCTCACAGTAACGGCAGCCAGCTGCAGCACATGGGCGGCGAGAGAGGGCATCTGCGTTAGAATGGTGCGTCCCTGCTCTGTGCTCCACGGTGAAATTGAAGGCTTGGAGCTCCTCCAGCCAGCGAGCCACCTGTCCCTCTGGCTCCCTGAAAGACATCAGCCACTGAAGGGCAGCATGATCAGTTCTGACAACAAATGCTGTGCCGCACAGGTAGTATTTAAAGTGTCTCACCCCCGCCACCACAGCCAACAGCTCTCGTCGTGTGACACAGTAGCGCCGCTCGCTCCTGTTCAGGACCCGGCTGAAGTACGCCACCACCTTCTCCCCTTCCGGTCCAACCTGCGACAACACCGCTCCCAGCCCCACATTACTTGCGTCAGTGTCCAGGACAAAAGGCAGGGCGGGGTCAGGGGGGGCAAGGACTGGGGACTCTGTCAGCGATCTGCGGAGGGTGTCGAACGCCTGCTGACAGTCCTGGGTCCAGATGAAGTCACGGTCCTTCTGCAGCAGGTGGAAGAGTGGTGCGGCTATGGAGGAAAAGCCCTTCACAAACCTCCTGTAATAAGACGCCAGTCCTAGGAAGCTTTTGAGCTGTTTCTGGTCTGCTGGTGTGGGCCACTCGGTAATGGTGTGAATTTTTTCCTCCAAAGTGCTGATGCCCTCACGACCCAGCTTGTGGCCCAGAAACTCCACCTCCCTCCTCATGAAGTGGCACTTGTCGGGATGCAGCTTCAGGCCTGCAGCCGCCACCCTCTCCAACACTTGTCTCAGGGCATCCAGGGCAGCATCAAAGGAGCTCCCGTGCACTAGAAGATCATCCAGGTAAACCAGACACCGTTGCCGTGGGACGCCAGCCAGCACACTGTCCATGAGCCTCTCGAAGGTCGCAGGAGCGTTGCAAAGGCCAAAACTCAGGACTTTGAACTGCCATAGTCCCCTGTTAGTGCAGAAGGCTGTCTTCGGTCTGGATTCCGGGGACAGTGGCACCTGCCAGTAGCCACTCCGCAGGTCCAGGGTGGAAAACCAGGAGGACCCGGCTACTAAGTCGAGGGACTCATCAATCCTGGGAAGGGGGTAAGAGTCTTTCTTCGTCACTTTGTTGAGTGGTCTGTAGTCCACACAGAAACGCATCCTAGGACTTTTTTTCTTAGGCACCATCACCACCGCGGAGGCCCACGGGCTATCAGATGGTTCTATGATGCCCGCCTTCATCATTTCACACAGCTCCCTGTCTGCAGCCTCCTGATGAGCCAGGGGCAGGCGGCGGGGGCGCACTTTAATAGGCTGGGCATCCCCGGTCTCAATGACGTGCTCTACCAAGTGTGTCAAGCCAACATCACTTTCTTTCAGGGCAAAAATGTCACTAAACTCTTTTAGTACCTGCCATAGACTCTCTTGCTGCTGTGGAGTCAGCCCCTCACAGTTCTTTGACCAGATACTCCTCACTGCTGAGAGCCTCTCCTCCTCCGCTCGCTGTTCTGCTGGCGGGTCTGCAGGGGTCTCTGCGGTGGAGGTGGACGCCGCGGCAGATGCTGTGCAGACCGGGGGAGGAATAAGCGGCACCTTCTTCCCATCAGGGAGTACGAGGAGGCCTTTGCCTAAGTCCAGTACACCACCAATGGCTCGTAAAAAATCCAGCCCAAGGATGCAGGCGTCCTGCACGTCAGCCACCCAGGCAGCATAAGACACACCGAGGTCCCCCACCTTGAACTGGAACACTCCCTTCCCTCTCATTGGGGCCAGATCACCGGTCACAGTCTTAAGTTGCACGTTAGTCGGTTGTACAGCAGCTCCGGTTGGGACAATATCGGGTCGGACCAGCGTTGCATTGGATCCCGTGTCCAGCAGGGCCGTACAGGACACCCCCGCAATCGTCACTGGAACATGGCAAAAGCCGCCAACCTGGGTCCAGCCCACAGTGATGGCCGCACCGGGTGGAGGTGGCGGTGGTGTGGGGATGTCGTTCTCCCAGGCCCGTGTACTCCCGCCTACACGGGCCCGTGGGCGTTTCCCTGAACCGCTGCAAGCTTGGGGCACTGCCTGATGAGGTGTCCGACTTGTCCACATCCCCAGCAGCTCTGAGGTCGGCGGTGTGGGCCAGCCCGAGGGGAAGGCGACTGCAGCGAAGCTGTCTGCACCAAACTGCACAGGCCCGCTGGCGTCTCCATCTGTTCCACAGGTGCTGACACAGCCCTCACCACGTGTGCGTCGTCAGCGCCCCCAGAGGATCCTGCAAGCATCTCCCTCTCCAACGCTAGCTCCAGGGCTGCACTGAGTGTGGCCGGCCGAGCAAGCTGAGTTTGCATGCGGAGCTCTTTAGGGCTCAGGGCCTGCAGGAACTGGTCCCGAGCTAACTCCGCCTGCACTGATGGTGGCATGCTGTCATACGCCCTCCGGCAAAGGCACTCGACTTCATGGGCCAAAATGCGGAGGGGCTCACCTGGCAATCTGCGTCTGTTGTGGAACTCCGACCTCAGCAGCACTGGTTGGTTATACTGCCCGAAGCGCCTCTGAAGTGCTCCGACCAGAGCATTATAATCTCCCCTCTGCTCCTCGGTCAGCAGCAGCAGGCATGCAGCTGCATCCTCACACAGGCACAAAGCCAATTGGAGAGCTTTATGTTCCTCAGACCAGCCAGCTGCAACAGCTAACAGCTCGAACTGTGCGATAAACACTTCCCATGGCGTCTTGCCGCTGAACTTAGGCGTTTTTATATTCGCTGCAGCTTGCTGGGCGCCGCCATGTTTGTTTACATCACGTGATGGCGCGCCAAGCGAGGTCGACTCCTTCCCGCCGGAATCGCGGCCGCTGTGCGAACAGTTCCCGAGCCTAGTCAAACCTGGAGAAAATCCAGCCTCGGCAGACAGCCGCAGCGCCGTTTCCCTCACTCCATGGGCGGGCGAGCGCGGACGAACCTCCCTCTCCTCCGTCTCCTTCTTAATCCTGCCCGGCAACATCCTCGTCTCGTAACGGCAAGCGTCGCCGGCAACAGGGTCTCGGGCGTTCTGGGGTTCTTTTTTCTTTCTTCACTTCTGACACCAATGTAACGTTCACAAGAACCAGACGGTTGGGGTCTCAGTTTGTCCGTTTATTCGGCACATAAGCCAGCGGGTTGTTAACTCAGGGGGAAGCGCTCTCGAACTACACCTCTCTTCAGCCTGGCACCCACACAGAACAACCAGGTCCCCCCCACCCCTTCCTGTACACCACCCTCACTACTTCCTGCAGCCCAACCAAACATGAATCTTAAAGGAACAACAACAGTGTGCAGAGAAAACCAACATGTCACTGTCCAGTAACACTTAACCATCGTTACAATATGAAACTAGAGCAGCTTGCTATAATGTTTATATATATCACAGACAGAGAGCCAGCAAGAAAACTGATACATGCCAGAGTATTGATAAAGTTTCAAAAATCTCTCCCCATGCTCTCCTTCATCTCCTCTTCCCCTCACTCCCTTACCAGTCACAACAGATGGCTACCCCTCCTCTAAGCCCGGTTCTGCCCGAGGGTATCTTCCTGTTAAAATGGATCTTTGTCTTCCCATCGTCGCAAAATACTTCCTCCTATGAGATTGTCAGATCATTGGCTCTTTATTTTATTACATAAATTGTACTTGGGCTTGATCTGTAACTTCTTGGAGTCTCTACTGCTCGCAAGTACCTGGAAAGCAAATAGCCTTCCCATCACTGTCGGGTTTTTTTTAATAGCACCGTTCTAGCAATAGTAAACACATGTTAATGTGTTAACCAGTTAAAAACAATGACGCAAGTGCTAAAACACCAACATGTTAGCAGTGGATTTAAAGCTGCAGTGCTGATCACAAAGGGAAAAGCAGCCCGTGGATCTACAGCGGCTTCATCAAACTTAAACATGCCTCTTTGTCAATTCAGTCTGTTATAGAAGTAAATAATTGATTGATTCATATATAATGCCAGCAAGCTCCAGCGTAGACTGCACTAACAACATGGTATTTTTTTTATAAGCTGCGTAAGTGAAAACCTGAATCATGTTTGGAAATGCTATTAGTCTCATCTTTTAAAAAGGTGGGACCTCCCACTGATGAGACAAAAGTGGATCCTGCCAACATGATGTGAGGGTTTCAGCGGGAGAAACTGGTAAGGAATACAGGATGCTGACACTCAGCTATGTCTGTGTGTGCAGTAAGCATTTTCTCACTGATAAGTTAGAAATCAGTGTCATTTTAAGCTTACTGTATTTCTGCAGGCTAAGCTGAGGCATTTTTGACATTATTCAGCTTGTGTTACAGACGTTTTTCAGAATGATACGAGTGACACTGTTTTGACTGCAAGTGCCTTCGCTAACCACAGCAGAATGCTTATATAGCTAACATTAACTACCAGCAAAGATTGCCAAAATAATCCTCTGATGTGGTGAAATCTAATATTTTTAGCCAGCTGCAGTCATTTTGCGAGTGATTCAGCCCTTGATTGTGGTGCCCGCTGTTCTCCCCTCCAGTGGAGGTGGTGTTCAGAGGTAAAGCACTATCTCTACAAGCTGCCGGTATGGATGCGTGTAGATGTAAAAACAATCTTGTGCAAACAGCTTAAAGTAATGATCGTCAATTTGATGCAAGTACAAAAGGAAGAATTGCCTTTTCTGAACACAGTCTGGCAGTTTAGCCTCATCTCACCCCTTTATGGAATTCATTATGCTTACTGATGGATGTGTATTATACCCAGGGACAGGAGTGGATGTAGTCATTACAGCTGCTACCGATGCCACACTACATACCTGACTGTGTGCATCTGCTGACGGTGGAGAAAGGGAGATATTTAAGATTCTTGTCTGATACTCTAGTCTGATTTGTGTGTTGTCTCAAAGCCAACACACAAACACATACAAAAAACGCACCCTGTGTTGCACGGTTATCCACAGACTCAATCACTGACTCACTTTGTTTTTCTCCTTCTTTCATCCTGCACTCTGTGTTGACTTCAGGCTCTTTCTTAACGAGGTCTATCACATGTTGTTTTCAGCCTGACTTGTTTTTAAGAGTTAGACCTCATCTTAAATGATCCTTAAAGTGCTTTCGGTGTAGAGAGACTGACAGTCAGCATGTAACCTCGGCTCATTTAGATGCCCTGCCATGATTCATCTTCGGCCTTTAGATTAGTACCAGCAGATCAAGAGGTTATGAGCAAAGCAGCAGGGGTCATGCCTGGACAGTCTATTGATCTGTTGCAATTGCGAAGGCTTGAATACAGCTACAACACTCCCTTTCTATGTGGTTTATGGATTTTCCACAATGCAGCAAAACTGATAGCTGAGTATATGACAGCAGCCCTATGAAGTGATGATCTACAGCGTATCTGAAGCCCTATGTGTTTGATAACTGTGGACCAGCCTACCAGAGCAAAGGTTAGTGGGTATGGCATAATGTCAATATCTTTTACTTCCTTGTTTTCCTCAGTATAAAATAGACAATTTATTCTTCCGGGAAAGTCCAGAAAGCATACGAGCATGACAATGCAACTATTGTGGGAAAAGTGACACCAATATCCAGGCACCTTACATCTACATACAATGGATTTCTTTAAGAAGTAGTGCTTACATCTATCATAAGGTAGATAGATAGATAGATAGATAGATAGATAGATAGATAGATAGATAGATAGATAGATAGATAGATAGATAGATAGATAGATAGATAGATTTAGTCTTTTAGTTAAGTCCTTACAAAAGCCAAGAGAGAAAAACACTTTTAAAAAGAGACACGGATACTGACCTTTATATGATAACACTTTAACAGTTTAGTATACAACTTACTAAATTGTTAAATATTTTGTTTTTTAAAAATAAAGGTGCTATGTCCGTGACACCAGCCTGCACTACTGCGCAGATGAGCGCTATTATTACTATTATTATTACTGATCGACAGTGACCTTCTTTTATAATCCTTTTTATAATACTGCTGTTCATTCGGGAATAAAGGAACGTGAATAATGTAGCAGTTACAAAAACTCGCATGTAAGTTTTTAAATAAATCGGATTTAAGAAAAAAAGCCCTTTGTTGGTAAAAAGTTGAAACTCTTCTGTGTTTGGAGCTTGTTTATTAGAAGCCACTCTTACCTGTGCGCTAAGCTGTTCACACTGAATGCCTTCAGCTCCGCGCAGTAGCTGCGCTCGATTTCTTTTCAGTAATTCCCAGCTCGTTGTCCAGATCATCAAAGTCCCACAGCCGTATGTCGCCGCATACCTTCAGCCGTCTTTTGGATGAGAGGGTCCAGAGCAATGAATGTGCCGTGGGTGCCGCGCTTCCCCTCCTTTCGCTCTCGGTGAAAGCCCACAGTCTCTCTGCCTCTCCGCCGGACGGACTTCCCCCGTTTAATGCAGGTGTGGCCGCGCACGGCGACAGGGGACGCCGATGGGAGGGGACAGAGAGTCAGCGAATCGACCTCCGCACTGCCGTGGGTCCCCAGAGGGAAACCAGCACATGAAACGAAGGACGGCTGCTCCTGATAAATAAAAGATTCACTGTGATTGTGGTGGAGGGCTGTCAGGTTTACAGAGTAGTATTGGTTTAACCCTTCCAGTCCACAAGGAGGCGAAAAGTCTGCTGATCAATAGATTAATCAATAACTGTAGCTAGTGTTAACAGATTGATATAATATTAATCTAACTGATTAACATTAGGGCTATAAGGCGGTGCACTTGTTGTTTTTCTGCCATTCATCACTTAGCAGTGACATAACGTGATTGATTCTGAGACAGAAAGCAAATTTCTGAGCAATTTCTATTGCTGCTCCTGTGGAACTCTCCATCATGCTGATGTTTGTGCGCTATTGAGCGCTTTAACCCTTGTATGGTGTTCGGGTCTGTGAGACCCGTTTTCAGTTTTTCTCAAAAGAAAAATTAAACAATTAATTATTTTTTCAACCTGAAATTCATTGGCTTTGGCTTATTTTCTGTGAAGAACATAAATCCGAACTAATTTTCAATGACCTCATACTGTACCTCCCCCCACGCATTTACATTACATACAAGGTGTTCGGGTCCACTGGACCCAGGTCTAATAAAAGTGTTGAAAGTGTAGGTCCTGTGTTCCCACACTCTGTCTTCCTCCTTTCTGGTGCTGCTGATAGTGTTTTCTTCCCCTCCTGCTCCCGCACAAAGTTGCAACATTGTTGAAAATTCAACCATCAACACCGTCTGCTCTTACATTCCCGCACATTTTACCCTCTTTCTTGAGGGATCCAAATTTTATTTTCTCATACCCTGTCCCACCTGCAAATTAGGGGCATAATACTATAAATAAGACTTTGCCAGTGTGGTTCTTTATCACAACTGATCAAGATGGCAAAAGATTATCTGCTGCGAGGGCCATCCAATTGATTTTGGAAGAGAGAGAGGCTTCGGATGATGATGTTGACAAAGAGGTTTCAGAATATTTCACATTTCTGAAAATTCAGAGTCTGACAGTGACTTTGAAGAAGAGGATGAGGTTGAGCACCATTTAGTAACAAAACGAAGACGAGCACCCCATCTGCTGCCAGCTCCAGGACCAGAACAAGCCCACCAGACAGCAAGTGAAGAAATATGGATGTCAATAACTGGTGAAATTAAATGGTCTTCTTGCCCAAGAAATGGGCCACCCTGCAGAGCTGTTACTGTGATAAGCCAGGGCCAACACGGCTGACAGTTACTCATGTGCAGGACATCAAGTCTTCATTTGAGCTTTTCATCCCAGATTCCATCCAGAAAATTATTCTGGATTGCAGTAATCTAGAAGGAAGGTGTGTTTTTGGAGAGAGGTGGAAGGAGATGGACCAAATTCATCTAAGAACCCCAAAGGCCTACTTTGGGGTTCTTATCCTTGCAGGAGTTTTCAGGTCCAAAGGGGAATCCAAAGAATCCCTGTGGGATGCAGAAACCGGCAAGAAGCTTTCCGTGCATCAGTGTCTCTGGAAAACTTCCACAAAATTTCCAGGATTATCCGTTATGATAACCGAGACAACAGACCAGCTCGACGGCAGTGAGATAAGCTAGCTGCCATCAGGACAGTGTGGGATAAGTGTGTGCACCACCTCCCCCTGTTTTACAAACCTGGGCCAAATGTCACCATTGATGAGCAGCTGATCCCATTTAGTTGTGAAACATATTGCTTCACGTGTAAATGTGTTGTGTCTTTCCACTCACTCCACTTGATTACAACTGATTTATTTTTTTTATAACATTTTATAAAAAAAAAAAAAAAAAAAAAACGAGAAGCACATTAATTCATAAATGTGATCTAACAAAGGTAAAGGGAAAAAAATTAACAATGTTTACTATTCATATGGCTTGTAATTGGGATGAAGTAAACATCTGTTGAGTAATTTAACATAAAATTGTTTGATAGTGTTAATTTGGAAAGCCAAAACTCTAGCGGGTCCACCAGACCCATGAACACTGGCTGAGTAACAAAAATATGAACACCACACAAGGGTTAATAGATTGTTTTAGCAACTGCGTCTATGATAGGCTCCGTTGGTCTTCTTAGAAAAACAATTTCTGTTGTGTTTTCCATGTATCCAGCCTATATAAGTTTAAATCCATACCTATTCTTATAACGTGTTTGGCATATATGGATGTGTATGTGTCTGTACCCCCCATCACCACAGTTTCTGCCCACAGAAACTAAAAAGACTGATTCGACTTATCTGCTAAAGCGTGGTCAGGCTGGGAAGCTGGGATCAGATAAAAGGCCAGATCTGTGTAGTTTATTGGCATGCAAAAAAAAAAACGTTTTTTTAAAAAAAATAATAATAATTTGTGTTATTATACTGTGACATGTCCTTCTCATGTACAATTTATTCCACTTAAAGGCCCCATGAAATGACAGAGTCAAGCAAGAATAATACACTCTGGTTACAGTTTTACACCTCGAGCCAAAAACCTGCTTCACATTCTTAAATAGAACTACTACGGGTGATATGGTGCATTTACAAGTACTAAACAATTAAAGTAAGTAACATTACATTTCTATAGCATCTTTCAAGATGCATTTAAAAAAAGGATAAAAAAAAATAAGATTAAAACATCCTTAAAGAAAGACGAACGATGTTCCAATTTTATTACTTTTTATTATTTTCAAATGTTTCAGATGGCTATGCCAAAGTCCAGACAGGCAAATTCAGATTTGACCTTTGGCCTTCAGCTTTTTCACGTGTCTTGAAGTAAAACTCATTTGCCCATACTTCCAGTTTATATTCAAAGCACAACATCATTTGATTCTTCTAATAAAAGAAACTTCCAGAGCCAGAAAACTCATGTGTTTGGTTTGTTTGTGTGGACGTCTGGGAGCTACATCCACGTAGATCACATCTTACGGCACTGCACTAAACTGGTGCCTCTCCTCATCTGTTGATCATTTGGAGTCTGGATCATATTCACACATCTGCAGGTTTCCTTCCTGCAGCACAGTCTTCATTGCATTCGATATTTTCATCCTCTTCAGGGCCACATTCCAAAATTAGATCAAGTGCTTCATTCACAGTTAGTCACTCACGTACTGTGGTGCTACCACAGACTGTCATGTGCACGGAGAGAAGTATTATTTTTAGACCAAAGATACAGGAGCTGATTAGAGTAGATGTGTTGGATGGATACCATAGAGCAAGAGAGTGAACGTGGGAGTGGAGCTATATCCAAGGACCCTTATTATCTTTCCATCTGTACATTATACATACCTGAACATCAGACTGTGTTGCCAACAATTTGTTCAAACAAAGTTTTTGTTTGTTTTTTGCATACTACTTCACAGTGAGTTGTTCCTTCTGATAAATAGCCTCGTTGTGATATAACACATTGAGCATAGCATCTCTGACACAAAGGAGATTATTGGGTGATTTCTTTGAGGGGGAGGGGCTTTGCCAAGAGTAACTATAATCCATTTATATCGTTTGTTGCCTAGTGATGCCCCATAAATTGGATAATACAGAAAAAAACATTTTATGCCTCTTGTGGAAATAAAAACAAAAAAGAAGAGTAAAATGATTTCATTACAAAAATAAAAGTGAAAACGTAGTGTCACCATCACTAATGTTCAGACTTGGTGTCCTGTGATGAATTACCTCTATGGCTGCAATATTAGAGTTTAGTACAATTTTATTTGTTTCCTTTTCCATTTGGCAATGTCATTCTTTGGATTAGTTCAATGTCTGATGTGTAATATGTTAGAATGTTAGAAAAAATCAAGCTGTCTGTGCATGACACAAGCACAAATCATGTTAAAGAATAGGCCATCCATCCATGTAATTAGTCGCTTATCCAGTTCAGGGTCGGTGGAGATATGGAGCCTATCCCAGCTCTCATAGGGTGAGAGGTGAGGTACACCTCGGACAGATTTCCAGTCCATCACAGGGCTAAAGCAGAGAGACAGCCATAGAATTGCCAGTTAACCTTAGAAACATATCTTTGGACTGTAGAAGGAAGGCACTATGCAGGCACAGGGAGAACAATCTCCACGCAGAAAGGCCCTGCCAGGATTGACCCCTAGGACCTGTGAGGCAACTGCAGATGAATGTCAGTTTTAAAACATCACATTTGACGTTTTAACCAAAGTCTAGATGTGACAAGGTTTATTTAGTTATTGTGCTGTTATCATGAATACAGTTTTTTACATTTTGGTTTGATAGTGTCAGAGTAAATGGTATAATCTCACCAGAACTGGAGGGGTTCATCACTTTCATGTCACTCTAACCAGTGTATTTCCAGAGCTTAAAGTCTGGCACACTGACATGGCCACGCTTAAAAAGATATTCTATAACAATAATAATAATAATAATAATAACAGTAATAATCCAGCTAGATGGGAACATTCCCAGATGTTACTTTTTCAAAAAACAAATATTGTAATTAGATTTTCAAAGAACTTTACCCAGATGTTTAATAATGTTCCTGTAAGGTCAAAAGTTTAACTAAGCTATAGCATTGCTACGAGGCAGCAGTGGCAATAACCGCACCACCCTGCCACCGCCAGAAGAAATCACAAATGTATTAATATTTTAGGTTGTTTTGGGTTACACTGTCAGACCTCTGGTGCAGCTAAAGATGTTGTTTGTGTATGTGTGAGTTTCCCTTTCACTTTGGCTGTAGTAAAGAGATTTTGTTCTCTGTCTAAGGGGACAATTTACTCTTTCAGTGTATCGGGCTCCAGCTAAAAAGTGTCTGCCAAGCTAAACACAATTTTGAAGCTAAACATTCAAAAAACTAAAAATCTGTTGTTTTGCATTTCCAAATAGTAGCGCTGGGTGATGTGTCAACCCAGCACAGCACTGTGTTGCTGTTGATCCAACCAGCACACTCACTCTGGGAGGTAAAGGGGCTGTAGTGGGGGGTAACAGACAAAAACAAAAGCAGCCTATCATTTGGTTACATTAGCAGCTCTTGTTTGTTTTTGTGATACTTGTTTTGTTTTTTTTCAAGCTGCATTATGCCCCCCCCCCCAAACTGAAGTAAACCAAGTATCAACAATGACTGAATTTAAAGTGGCTGCCATCAAATGACTCCAGAGAGGGACGCTGGCATGTGAGAGTGAAACAAAATGTTACTGATGTAGTCTCACAGCAGTATATTTTATTCAAAGTCAAATTAAATTGCAAAAAAAGGTCACATTTCTTTTAAACACACTCAACAGCACCCTGGCACATTATATTGATTATCACATTCTCCTTTGATTGCTGCAGCGGTGTTTAGAAAGAACCTTTTTGCCATGACTTTGCAAAAACTGGACCTAAGGAGCAGATTCAGATTACTGACAAAAGGTCTAAAAGATTTATTTACAGAATGAATTGAATTGGAAACTGGCAGGAGGTCAACAGGGCAGGAACTAATCACAACTAGTGGGCTGATGGTGATCGACAACTGGTAGTAGAAGTTTGCAAATCAGATGCTGTATTCAACTTTAAGATCTTATTTGTTAAGTTTAGGGTTTGAGGCGTTGGAGGGGTAGCAGGTGGGCAGGCTGGAATCCAAGGGAGGCAGAGGAGGTTTGATGGATTGTGGGCAGGCAGGTGAGCAACAAAAGAACCCATGTTTCCGCAGTGATCGACTAGCTTCCATGTGCATAAGAGGTAAGAGGGCAGCTCTGATCTTCAGACTCCTTGATGGAAAACAGGTAAGTACTGTGGAAACAAATCATGAATTCAAGGAAGGGAAGCAGGAGAGGCTACTGAAATACACTAGGACAAGCACTAACCAGGAAGAGCAAAGTTACCACTGTTGTGGAAACAACAATCTGGTCTTTAAATAGCATATGCTGTTAAGACACTGCACTGCAGGTGCATGTGTGCAAGCCTATAGGACAGGGCAACTCCATTCATAGGTGGAGGCACAGATGATCAACTCACATTCGCCAACTAAAAACAGGGAGAGAGAGAGACAGAGAGTGAACAAGAAAGAAAAAAGGAAAAAACTCCTTTTTTGTCAATGACCTGGATGGGAGGCAGGCGTCAGCTGGAGGGCACAGGGGATTGGAAGAGACTGGCTTTAGTTGTGAAACACGGAAGGCTGGGTGATTTTTCATGGATGAGAGTAGCAAAGAAAGGCAGCAAAACAATATCTCTGAAGGACAATCAAACATTCTGACTTGCAACATTTAGCAGGGCCCAGGTCCTCTTCCTGTTAGCAAGATGGCAAGATTTTCATCAGCAGTCCATAGAAGAGCTTGGTCTCCAAATACTGCTACTTCACGGGGTGGCTGGAGTCTATGTCAGCTACGTTAAGCGAGAGACAGGGTACACCCTGGACAGGTCAGTGACCTGTCATGGCACGAACTGGTAGAAGAGGCGAGCATATTCAATCCATCATAATGAGACCTCCACAAGGAAGTGTTTGAGAAAAGCAGAGAGCAGTTTTAGTTCTTGATTTGTCCAATAGAGTCGAGTGACAGCCAGAGGTCAAATAAACATTATCACCCAAAGCTTCACTAAAGCTTTTCTAAACTTGGGCAATAAACAGAAACCCTATTGGAGACTGTCATGCTTGCCAGTTACTACAGGTCCCAGCACACACACAGACATACGAGGATGACTCAGTTCAAGTTTCTTTATTTACAGTGATTCATCTTTTCAAACTATAACATCCCAGATCAGGGCTCCAGCTGTCCTACCACCAAACTCAGCATCAGCTCTCATTCCTCACTTCCCAGGTGCTGGTGCGCTACTGAAATAAGGGAGGCGAGATTAGACAATTATTGCCAGCTGTCCTTCAGCCTCCCCTGCACCTGAGCCACAGACCACACCCCGCCACATAGACTATGCCTTAAGAGATGCTGTGTAACCTGAGCACATGACTTGCTCAGTTTAGCAGTTTAAGAAGCGGTGGGTAGCTTTGGTAAAGTTGTAAATGGCTGTGCGTCCTTCAGATGGGAGCAGAGGAGCTAGAGTCATATGTAAGACAGCGATCGATGTGGAATGGATAGTGGTTGCAAATGACCTGCAGGTGGTTGTGTGCCACTTTTATTGCTAGCACATACAGTGCATGCCAAAACATATTCTGTTCCATCATTGTCTACTGAGGGCCATCAAAAAGAACATTTTAACGATGAAACGATTCAGCTTACCTTGGGGTGGCATGCAAATTTAGCAGTGTGGACTAAGCAAATTACCTGCAAGTGCACAGAAGCACAGCACACCTGGGGGGATGGGTGCAGGGTTCGGGCCAGTTTGGAGCCTGCAGATAACTATCGGGACAGAGCATCAGGTTTGACATTTCGTGAACTAGAGCAATAGGTTATGAAAGTGAAGCAAATAGTTTGTTTGGCATTTAGGTAATTGGCGTGAAAGAGGGAAACATTTATCAGTGAGGCAATCTGGCTGCAGCATTGACCACTGATAGAAATTTGTAAACCTCAGAAACCATTGCAGCTGTTTACAAGATGCACGAGGAACAAGCCAATCAGTGACTGCTTTTAGCTTTTCTGCATCCGTCTTCACCTTTTTTAGGACCCAGGAATGACAGAGCTGATGTGAAACTCATATTTTTCAGGCTTCACAAACAAGTTTGTTTCCAAGAGTCTCTTGAAGCAAAGTCTGACATGTCTTTGGTGTTTGGTGGAGTCTTAGAAAATCAAAATGTCTAAAAATGTTTAGGATGTCTCTCACAGCACATTTTTCTGGACCTGAAAGACAGTGGTAGCATTAGTGAGCCCAAAGGGTAGAACCAGATATTCAAACTAAACAAGAGAAATGCAAAGTGCAGTTTTCCATTCATCCTCTTTCCTGATCTGGACATGACTATAAGCAATAGCAGTAGCAAAGGTCTACTTTAGTGAAAGCTCTGGTGCAATGTGAGCTCAAAAGTGGATGTGATTAATAGGAATGAATACTTGTTTTCTACTGCGATCTGATTTAGTCCTTAATAATCAATAGAAGGTCTGGGAATCTTGTCTCAGACTCTGCACCTACCAGGGAAGAGGACAGATGAATTATACCAGCTTCGAGTTAATCTTTTCTTCTCCGTGACCTCTCTCTCGGGATGAGAGAGGTTATATAGATGAGTGGAGAGAAGACGAGATCTATTGTGCATTTGTTTGGTGTGGAGGGAGTGACAGAGCCTTCTCTTTATTGAATACTGGACCCAAGTCACGGTACGCCTTTGGAATAAGAGAAAGATCAGGATGTGTTTGTTTGGGTCTCTTCAGCTCTTTTGATCAATATGTCACACAGGCAGTTATTATTAATAAAAATCTTTGGTTCATCTCAAGATGACAATTTATCTTTTATCTGATCATTTAGGGAGGGCCTTTTTCCTTCCCAACCAGTTTAGGCAGCCATAACTCGAAATAAGGAGAAATCTGAGAATTCTTATTACCTTTCAGAAGATTCAATAAAAAGCAGGCAAACTCTTTCTCTTGGTCAAAAACTAAATTAGGCATAGCTGACAGATTCGGTGAGGTTAGTGATTATAGAGGCTTTTGCCAACTGAAGAGTGTAAACCTTTAACAGACTAATGTGTGAAATCTTGTGATAACCATATGGGAAGAGCTTAAACAACAAGGTACACTGAAGCGGGAAATCTTAGCAACATCCCAACTCCCTGCCAAATGGCTCAGGTGAGCGGGGAGCAAGATGGCAAGTGTGAGGTTGTGAAGGAGCTTCTGAACTAGAGGTGGATGTACTGGTTTGGGCTGTTGCTTCAGTAATACTTGTAATAATTTGTGGACTCCATAGTACAGTGCATTTGTTGATGTTGATGAGTGACACTTAATCAAGAAAGTCAGAAACTGCTCACGTGGGTCTAACAAAACTGGGGCTTGAACTGCAGTTGGGTTTGTAAGGAGGAGACCCAGATTTCCGACAACAGGTTTAAAGTGGCAGGAGGTCAACGGGGTAGGAATTAATCATGACTGGTGAGATCTGCAGAGAGGGAGAGAGACTGTTAGAGATGGCCAGCAGGAAATAAAGGTTTGCAAAGGAGACATCCTATTTAACTCTGAGATCTTGCTTGTTAAGTTTGGATTTGGGGCATTGGAGGGGTAGGAGTTGGGCAGGCTGTAATCCAAGGGAGGCGGAGGAGGAGTGGGCAGGCAGGTGAGCAAGAGTGGAGTCCTTGTTTTCGCAGTAACTGACTAACTCTGTTTGAAACAGAGATAAGGACTTTGGACTCGAATGGGAAACAAGTCGGTGCTCCGAGTTCAGACTTTAAATACCGTATATGGATAAGACAAAGCAAAAAGCAGGCAGAAGCACAACCAATGTCTTCTTCACCAGAGTGAGCGAGAGGGGAAATCAACCCAGAGCCTACTTAGAACCTAATACTTTCAAATGTTATTCAGAGCTGCCTGAATCTTTGTAAAGAAAGCCACATTTCAAACAAGTCTTTCATTTTATAGATATTATAGGCTATATTATCAATCAAATATCTATGTTTGGCACAGAATAAAGTGAGAACTTGAAGTGTGAATCTGCTCATAGCATGCATCAGTCTCGAAGAAGTCCTCTCAAATGTGCTCAGTAGTTTTTCTATGTAGTCCACAGCTTTATAGTCCACAGCTCTGATAATTAAAGATCAACCATGTGTATCGAATGCTTCGATAATAAAAATGCACTACCTCACACTTTAGAAAATTAGAAGAACTGAACTTGGAAGAGAGTCTGCTCACTGTCGCCTGCACACAGTCTTATTGCCTAGAGGTTGACATTCTGTGAGTCTCAATAACTTGTTTTTCATCATGTTCCTCTTCAGAGCCACCATGTTTCTCTCCAGGTGCTCCCTGTGGCAGGAACACTCCATCTGTGTTTATTATACTTCTGGCCCCACCTGAGGGAAAAGGGGAGTGTTCTCATGAACAGATGCACTGCAATCTGTTAATAGTGGTGACACCGCCATAAGAAAACATCAGATTTATTCCTAAAATACAGGGAGGAAATCTACATTCATTCTGGAAAATAACTCTTTAGGCTTGTATATTATGAATATGTGAATCACAGTTGTTCATCTTGACATTTGATACAAAAATGTCCTACAACCTCAATGTAATTTAGTTTATCTTTTTTGTAATTAGAGGAAAGGTGTTAGGGAAGGAACCAGTGGAGAGGAGAAAATAGGAGATGACGTGCAATATTGCTGCTGACATATGGGAGTAATAAGTAATGTCGGCACTCATGAATACAGTCACTTTAACAAGTGTTCACACATGTGCACCCCCATGCACCTGCACACACTCCTCCGTTTTTGGCCAGTGGCAAACTGCAGTGCTACACATTATTCGTGTATACGTAATCAATGCATGCAATGATCTGTATTCAGAACAATGATTATTCTCCTCAGCCTTATCCTAACCTTTATCTAGAGCTACATCTTTGTCTTTATCTGCATTTAAATTCATTTTAACATACACAACAACCTGGAAAAAACACTAAGGCAAAAGCTCGTGTCTGTTCACAGCATATCAAGTCTTCTTCTTCACTCACCTCTTTTCACTCTCTGTGTGTTTATACATCACTTTCGATTTAATCATTATTATTCATCTCTGACTCTTTTCCACAGCATGTCTTTTGTTGTGTCTCCCTCACCTTCTTTCCAACTGATCGCAGCAGGTGGCAACCTGCCTGAATCTGGTCATGCAGGAGGTTTCTTCCTGTCCAAAGAGAGGTTTTCCTTCCCACTTTTGCTTGGTAGTAGCTCATAAGAGGTCATGCTGGGGTTTTCTCTCTATGTGTTGTGTTGTGGTTGCAGCACTGAATTTAAACACTTTATTCTTTGTTTGTTACAATTATAATGTTAGATTCCTGGAAGAATTAATAAATTTTTCTACACATGAAAAGAAGTATCCAAATGGGAAAACAAAAGTAAGTATAGATCAAATAAAAAATATCAGCATCATGTAATCCTCTAATCTAACACGATCAACAGGCTTTGGAACAATAGCATATTTTTCTGGCAGGTTAAATGTGAACTAAATGAATAAGTGATAAGGATTAGACATTCTTACTTACAGGATCTTCTTTCTTCTCAGCACAATGTTTCATTTTCACAGGCTAGGATTTATAATAATAAACACTTGCTGCTTCCATATTCAAATGAAATACATTTTGCATCAAACATGCATTAGAAAGCACATCTTCTCCAGTGTAAATGTTTCTTTTTTGTAGCCTTTTCTATTGATTTCTTTTATTGATTTTTACTTTTATCGCGTGGGTGCCAACCCAACTTTTCCAACATAACAGATGATACGTTGTCCGATCTTGCTCTGAAAGGCTATATATTCACCCAAACATATACTCAACTAACTCCACAATTTCCAAAAAGTTGTACTTGACATACTTTTTTTAATTTAACCCTGAACCATCTTAACCATCACGGAAATGCTCTCATTTTCTAAACCCTGAAAGTTTGAAGCGCACAGAGATAGCACTTGAAAAGCACGCACACACACGTACACATAAGCATACCAAATGAGAGGAGAAGCTCATCCAGCACTGATCAGGCACCTGATCCTCGATCTATAAGGACCAGAGTCTCATTTCCATTTAAATTAAAGATAACCCAAGATGATACAAACTATCACCAATGATGAGGGAACAGAAACTTTTCTTGCCCAATAACAGCAGTGAAATGAGCCCTTTGATCAATAACAGTTTGTTTTTGCTTTTTCTAATGATTGGACAAGTGTTTTCCAAGAATTCATTAATTTTTCATTGGTGCGGCTGAAAAACTCTTTTAAGATGCATGTAAATGACCACTTTCAGACTTTTAAGAACAAGGTGACTTCAAAAGGCAATAAAACAGCAAAAATACTTTGGATTAAAACAGCATTAGCTGTGAATGTAAACTGGAAACACAATTTTTGTCATAAATTGTTTAATGATGTGCTACACAAAGTTTTAAGAGTAGCATCAGAGCTGACAGTGATAAACCTCAGTAAAAGATGTGCATGATAACAGTGAATTGTCTGATAAGAGGTCACTTTTAGATAATGAAACAACAGTGTCCTCGACTGATCGCCACTTCCAGTCAGTGTTGAGACAAAATCTTTGACCTACTATGTTTCTAGGGCTGAAAATCCAAGAGGAAAGTGTTTTAACTCTAAGCCAGCACTGCAGTCTTGGTAATAGGATGTTAATGTTAGGCCTAGGACACTGGAATCAATTCAAAATTCATTTTGGCTTCTCCTTAACTTGTGACCAAATGAATGTCAATTATGGCTGTTTGGGGGGTGAAGTTAGGTTCATGCTGCTCTAACCTGGGTCAAAAAGATCCCTCCTTTGAAAGCCATACTCGAGGCCATCCACTAAGACATTTCCCAGATGACAGACTCTTTGGGTCAATGCTAGCACCACCAGAGTTGGGCTGTATGCATATTATACAGTCCTGTGAACAAGTATTTATCCTCTTCCTTTTTTGCCCATTTGTGACACTCGTATGTTTTAGTTCATCAAATAAATGTTAATATTAGACAAAAGCAATCCAGGTAAATCCATCATGCACGTTTTAAGAAAAGCTATTTAAATCTAACTGGACATGTGCCCAAGTAAATCCCCAGTCATTCAGGAGGTAACAACAGAATCCAGAACAACATCGATTAAAGGCAGAGTTCAACAATATCAAAGAGACTGGGCAAAAATGGCTCCAAGGAGAAAAACGCTGCTGAACACGAGGAAAAGGCTCATCTCACATTTTCCAAAAAACATCTTGATGGTCCCCAAGACTTTTGGCAAAAAGACTTAAGCTGAAGTCTTTAGAAGTTTTGAGTCTCGCTACATCTGGCATAAACCTGAGCCAGCATTTCACAGAAAGAAATCATATCAACAGTCAAACATGGTGGAGGTACAAATAAGTTGAAAAAAAAACTGCATTTTGTATTTACACAGGTTAACTCTGTTTAATATTAAAATTTATTTGGTTTAATTGTGCAAAAAAACTAGAAATCAAGAAGGGGGAAAATACTTTTTTCACAGCGCTGTATGTCCAAGATTATCCACTTTGCCAACCTCTTGCGGTCATGATGCCGAGGTTGAGCATCTTGCTTGGTTAACAGAATCCTCACTATAGTTTAGCTAAAAGCGTCAGCTCTGCTGCACACCAGACTATAGACCAGGTCTGGGACACTTAGTTGAAATTTAGGAAGGGAAATTTTTCGTTTTGCTTTAACACAAAAAATACCACAATAAATTCAGATGAGATATTTATTTGCATTTGACTGAAACCACACTCTTGGACTAAAGTTACCCAGTACTCCGTGTCAAACATAGTGTCTCCAGCTTACATGAAATGAAGTGGCACAGGTGGGAGTTCAAGCTACTTTCACCATAAAATCAAAAGTTCATTAAATAAATTCATGCTCTGCAGTGCAATGAAATAAAACATTTAGTAAGTCCATTCAGTCAGTAGGACATTAAACGGCAAATGGCCTTGTTCCTGTTGAGCTTGGAAAAAATACATTAACATTCACCAAAAATGATTTACACAGTCCTAAACTGGGGAGTAAAGCACCTGAAATCTTTTTTTAAATAAATAATCTGTGTATGTGTTCTTTAATGTTTCTTTGTTGTTATTCTCTTGGGATTCAATATGTTTTCTTTCACCCCTTTTCTTCTTTTTGTACTCTAGACGAACCTTGAAAACGTCTCTCTTTTTTTCATCATGACTCACAGTCACACCTACTGTATTAATCCTTCTGTCATTCGGTGCTATGCTTAAGGAATCATGAATCACCATTGAAATAAAATGCTTGTACCCAATAAAAGACAATGAATATCACTTGTGTCTCACCAACGGTCCTCTCAGCATGCCCAGATCCACTGATGTGATTAA
Source organism: Diplotaxodon limnothrissa (assembly GCF_057381915.1). NCBI lineage: Eukaryota > Metazoa > Chordata > Actinopteri > Cichliformes > Cichlidae > Diplotaxodon > Diplotaxodon limnothrissa. Next base: position 8,088,121 of record NC_140612.1, on the reverse strand, counting down.
ATGAAGTGTAAACTGTTCTACAGAAATGGATTATAAGAGAGCCACAAACCAATCTGACAACAGAGCATGTGAGCAGCAGCTGCTCCACGAGCAAATCTTTAATCATGAGGTAGTTGTGAATGTATACACTCTCTCACTTCCACACACAAAAAATGCCAAAAATACACATACTTCCTCTGCATGTTCAAAATAGAAACAGAAAGTCCAAATTATTTTACAGTGCGATCGGTTTTCTGATAGAGAGCCTCAAAGTTTTCACATTCAACATCTGTGACACTTTAACAAAAACGTATCAATGACCGCCCTCCATCCCCTCCTCTCCAGCCAAACAAAAGAAACTGCATAGTGACCGAGATCGCAGATGGGATGTAAATTTCTGTTGACTAGACAGTAGCATGGTGGTGATGAAATATGGACTTGCTCTTTCCAAAGAGGGCAAATGCCAGACTGCCACACACACTGCTAAGGCAGACAGAAGTGAGCTCTGTTACAGAGGATCGCTTCTACAAAGCCTGTGATGAATGGGTAAAGTTTTGGGACAACATTAATGAGCTGTATCGAGCAAGCAGTCGGTACAACACCGTTTGCATTGCTTAAAAAGGTTGATTAAATGGACTTCTTGATGCCAGAATCAATTTTAACCTTTTCAGGGTGTTTTACTCTCTCTCTCTTTTCTTACCAAGCCCTCAAGTCAGATGTCCTTTTAGACTGTGTACCAGATAAAGCTTTTGAATAAATTTAAGTAGTAACAATTATTCCTCTTTACTTTGGACTTACAAAGCTGAAGATACAAGGAGTCTGACCCAGACTGCAGCTCAGTCACCTTGTCAACTGTGATGAATGATACTGAGGCTCATTGAGCACAAATAAGGTGAGAACTTTGTGAAGAGTTTAGAAAGGTGTGCAAATGTGATTGATGATGAAATGATTTTTCCAAAATGGAATCGTGCATTCAGAATGTTATCAGGCACCAGTTCCCACATTTTTGAATAACATTACCCTTTGGGTAAAGGGAAGTGAAACAAAATCTAGTCAAACACTCCCACCGTGTTCGGTATATCTGTTCAACTTCTTAATGCAAATATCTAATCAGCCGATTACATGGCAGCAACTCAGTTATTTAAACATCTAGATGATCAAGACAAGCTACTGAAGTCCAAACTGATCTTCAGAATGGGAAAAAAAGAAGAAAGAAGTCACTTGGAACATGGCATGGTTGTTGGTAGCAGATGGGCTGTATTCCAGAAACTGCTGATGAGCAGTTCCAGTGAGCTCGAAGTTCTCTGGGTGAAAATGCCAGAGGTCAGAGGAGAATGGCAAGACTACTTCAAGCTGATGGGAAGGTTACAGTAACTCAAGCAACCACTCATTACAACCAAGATTGTAATTTAGAGATGCATAAGAACATCTCTGAATTCACAACATGTCAAAGCTTGTACTAAATACACCACATTAGCAGAAAACCACACATAGCTGCTACTTTTGTCGGCTAAGAACAGGAAACTGAGACTACAGTTTACAGTGTGTCACCAAAACCGGACAATAGAAGACTGGAAAAAATATTGCCTTGTTTCATGAGTGAGTCTCGAGCTCTACTGTGACATTAAAATGGGAGGGTCAGATTTTGGTGTAAACAACATGAAAACATGGATATGTCCTGCCTTGTGTTAATGGTTCAGACTGATGGTTGTGTAGTGATCTTAGGGAAAAAACATTGGGCCACTTTGTGCTTACTGAGCATCTTTTAAACACCACAGTCTACCCAAGTATTAATGCTGACCATGTCCATCCCTTTAAGACTATAGTGTACCTATATTCCAGTGGCTGGGTTTCTTGAATTTAACAGTGAGACACTCTACTCCATAGTCACTAGATCTAGATCCAATAGAGCACACCAGGAATGTGGTGGAATTGGTGATTTGCCTATCGACAAATCTGCAGCAATTGTGTGATGCTATCACGTGAACATGGACCAAAATCTCTGAGGGCGCTTTGGTGAATGCATGTCATGAAGAATTAAGGAGTGCTGAAGTAAAAAGGCAGTCCACCACAGTACTAGCAACGTGTACCTAATAAAGTGTCCGGTGAGTATAATGTTACATCAGCAGTGTCATGGGATTTTAAAAGGTGTCAGTCAGTGCATTTTACGCTTTACGTTTAATTAGGTAAATGGGTAATTCCAAAGAATTCGGAGACTTAATGTCACAAATGCTTAATGAAAGCTCAGATTTTTCTGTGATAATTTTCTTTCAAGTCTTATTTCTTCTCTCTTGGGACAGTGATTTTTTGCTTTGCCAGCTTCACCTTGTCCGCCTCCATGTTTCCATCCTCTCTGTCCTTCTTTAGAAGTGGCTCTGAAAACGTGGCCATTGACAACAAAGCCTTAAAACACTGTTCCATCTCAGGTAAAATGAGACCACAGATATAAAAAGTGCTCAGACAAAATTATTTCTTAAATGACATAATTTATTTATTTAGTTTGTGACATTTTAAAAATGCAAAAGGGAGAGAGAGCGAGAGATGCTTCTTTCCATTCATGACAAATCGATATTATGCTAAAACAAGCTATTTTGAGCTTCGGGGTTGGTGTGATGAAAGCAGCAATCTTGGAATGCATAGCAAGATTTGATGATGCCCATCCTGCCTGGCTTTTACCTGAAAATAATAAACACAGATTCAGGTATTTCTATAATTTTAGAAAAAAGTACAACCTTTAGAAGATGAAACAAATAGTTTCAAAAAGTTATTTTACATGTTCAGACAGTTAATAAAGAGCAAGGAATACTTTATATACCAACATCTTTATTGTTTCATTATTCATAGGAAGCCACATCTTCGATCTTCTTATTTCTACCTTTTCTTTAAATATTTTACAGAAAGAGTGACAAAGATGTATATCTGACTTCATGAGTCAAACAATCCACTACTGAACAAGTCCAACAGCAACAACTCACTAGAGACTTCATTACCTGCTGAAAGACTGTGCTTTTAGATGACAATGATAATCTGTTTACAGCATCACAGATAGATAGATGGAAGTTGAGTTACCATATAAAAAAAAAAGACTAATGTGTGCATTATGAAAACACGTTACCGTTACTTATAGTATGTAATGTCAAGTAAGTCCTCTTGGAGGAGCTGTTGTGCATCTGCTCAGCTTGGAAACCACAGTTCCACAATAGACAGATATATCGATGTATCGATCTGATACCAGGTAAAGAAAGGGCCAGTACCAATATCGATACGGATACTTTAAACTTTTAAAGGCAGCTTATGTAGAGGTGACATGACTTATGAGATGAATCAACATCAAATTGTAAAGTCTGGACCGTTTTATGATCACTAAATCATATTTTTACTTCCACAATAATTATTCAAAACAATAAAACTCAACTTTAAGCTTTTATGCATTTTGAAAGTGGAGACCTGGGATGTAAATTTTGGGTGAACTTGTGTTATTTAAATGTGGTGTAGGGCATAAATAAAAGAGACGAGGCAGTCAACACAAATAGACTGAGACATTTTTCATATTGCATGTTTTTTCATTTCCAAAAGAAATTATTTAACACAGTTTGGTGAGCTATATACTGAACTTCAAGGACAGAAACGATATATTGCTCCTACCGCACAATGGTCAATCCGATATCAATACCAGTGTTGATACTGATACTATCAATACGATTGCTCTGCCTGCCTCTAATAGAAAGACAGCAAAATGCAGGACTAAGACAGAGGACGAGGTTACCATTCACACTCATGGCCAATTTAGAATTGTCAATTAACATGTTGGGGTCCGAGGCAGAGAGAACCCACACAAGCACAGGAAGAACATGCAAACTCCTCTCTGAGGAACCCCACCCAGCCAGTGGCAGTTCAATCCTCAGACCTTCCCGGAAGGTAGCTCCTTTTACCATAGCACCACTGTGCTACTTGCAATTCATAGGTATAACCCTATAAGTCTTAATTACCATGTTGTTGCCTTAACTAACTAAAATGTAAAAGTAGCTGCGATGATAAAATGTGCATATTCTTGTCTGTAAATGTTGTGTTAATGAATTTAACCTTGCCACTTCAAAGGTTTGGCACACTCACACAGGCGTTCCGTATTCTGGCTAATTAGACCTCAGCTTATGTTAGAGCTGTTTGGAGTGTTTCTGAGCTTTCTGAGTCTCATGAACCAAAAACAAGGGTCACGGTGTGTACAACTCTTAAAGAGAGTGACAAAAAATAGTTGGAGGCCAGAACCTTGGTAGTTTTTGGGCTGTAGGCCAAACGGTGTAGCTGCCAAGCCAAGTCGCAATAGCTCCCAGGGTTTTTCTTTTCTTCTTTTATTGTTGTTTACTTTCCCTTGCACTTAGGTCATATTTGCCTGTGATTTCTGCACACTCTGTTTCTGGTGGTTATCTCTTTGGCGGTCAGCACTGTCAAGACATGTCAGTTGATGTCAAAATTATACTTAAATGAACTCTGAGCAGTCATAATGATTTAGCCACTCATCACAAATCTCTGCAGAATCTTGCTTGTTTATATATAAGAAGTTTATTTCCACCCACACTGTTTTCAGTGTGTTTTGAAGTGGAACCAGAGAAAATAACAAAAGGTAAACTGCTGAAAGCAATATGCAGAACAAGCCAGCTAAATAAATCATGACACGAAAAGTCTGCAACTGCAACAGATTTAAGAGAGCTCTTATGTTTGTGCGTTTTGCAGTCGCTGTGAGCCAATGGCTGTGCTTGCGTTGAGTTAACTGAGAACAGGTGTACTTGATTGCACTTCCACACTGATCTACTAACACTGCTCTCACATTTTCTCTGTTCAGCAATGTTATATATACAGTCCATATTTAATATGGTTTGAGATTAAATGCAATACTTTTATAGTAAATATTCTTTTGCGGTTCTGTGAACTTTACAGTTATGATCCTGCTAAATGCTTGGTCACGTTATCCTGTTTCTCTGTGCAGGGCAGGCCCTACTACATCTGGCAGTTTGAAGAGAGAGTAAAGAAAGAGAAAATAGGCGTATGCAACTACATAATGTGCAGCCATAGACTTTTTTGCACTTTTCCTACAACTCTGTGCTGGACTGGCATTAAAGAATTAATATGGAAAATTCTTTCATTTTAAAATGGTACATTGAAATGTTTCTTGTGCTGTTATGTTTTGTTCTCCCCCCCCAAAAAAAAAAAATTCTCTCTGTACACAATTTATAAAGGTGAGTCTTAAAAGATAGCCTATAAACTTTCTTTATATCTTGTCATACAATCTTATTTTAAAAAAAATTACATGACTTTCATGACCTAGTTACTCTATAATAACACCACAGTGTGTATATTAACAATAACATGAACATAAAACAGCAGGAAGGGTTTAAATATACTTTGCAAATAAGCTGGAGACCACACAACAACAGCAACACAGATGGAGCAATAAGTTGCTGGGAAGCTCGAAGGCACGAAGAAACCTGATTTGCAGAGCAGTAATCAGTGAAGATAGGAAGACGGGAGATAAATGAGTGGACACTGAGTCAGTGAGCAAGGCAATTATTTAGGGGGAGGAACACACTGAAAGAAGGAGAAAGGATGGAGACGAGAGGCCAAGGAGAAGAGGAAAGACAAAGATAAAGAGGCGCTTGGAGAATGAAAACAAACAAAAAGAAATGAATAAATGGAATGAAAGACCACAAAGACTAAAATGTCAGTGGCAACTTTCATAATTCGCACTGTTGGAATTTTACAGCGATCTCTAAACACACATGTGCAAAATACAAAAAAAGAAACCAGTATTAAAATGAAAAACCCACACACCCACTGATTAGTGTTTAAGTGTGATGTCATGTACTTGTGTTAAACTTGTGCCAGGACATGCGTTCAAGTCATTCCCCACAAATGAAAGTGATCTGTTTGCTTGTTGTGAAAGAGTCAGTGGAGCACAGAAGGCCTGAGTACGGACAGATGGACTAACTGGCTGGCTGGCAGGAAGTAACAGGCTCCACGCTTCTTTTTGATTGGCTCTAATTATGATCTACTGCTGTGCCTCCCAGAGATTTGCTGACTGGTTGATGTGAGGAGTTGTATGGATGTGTGTGAGAGCGTGTGTGTATGCATGTGTATGTGCACACCCTTCTGTGGTGAATCCAAAGTTTTTACAGGGAAAATAGGACAGGCAAAGGTGTTGAGCAAGTAAGAAACAGGTTGTGTTTACATTTAGTTAAGCCATATGGTAATGCAGCAATCTGAAAACAATTTGTCTCAGCATCTGGCTGCCTCAGCAAAAAAAAAAAAAAAAGGGGGGGGGGGGGGCTTTGATTGGTTGCAGTTTATCAGTTGCACGGTATTTCATTGCTGTTAGCAAGTTAATTTTGCAAGCCCACAGTCATCTAGAGCTAAACAGCTCCATCAGTGAGATTTAATTAGAAAATACCCTTTTTTGGCTCTGTTATGATCTAGCGGAAGAATTTTCTGTTAGTTTTCAGCGATGCACTGGTGATTTAGACCCTGCAAACTCAAACCACGCAAAGTCTCTTTTTAAGAAATATGACCCGAGTCGTCATCCAATTTTCACACAAATTCTAGAAAGAGAACTCAATTAAAAAGATGACATTTAAGCACATAGTCATTTATTTATAAAGGAAAATGAGCTTTTAGCACATATCTGTCAGGGGAAATCGTACGCGCACCTCTAGGATTAGCAGTAAGTTTGTAGGTGACCCTAGAATCAGGTGCTTAATCAGGTGTAAGTGTTTTAATTTAAAGAAGTGATCTATATCAAAACCCAATCTTCATAACGCATATTTGCAGAACTCAGTCATGGCATAAACAAATTATATTCCTATGTTCTTCAGTGAAAAGAGTTGATGCTCAGTGGGTAAGGAACTATCTCTGAAGAGTTGCCTAAGGCTAGAGTCACAGTAAGGAGAAGAGCAGTTGAAGGATGCGGCATGACCAAAATGATCCCGTATGTCAGAGTCAGTCGCCACCTTTAAAGCGACTTTGGTGCATCAAGATGGCGATAAAACAGCAGTTTGCAATTGAATGTGGTCAAACTGGCAATTACATGCAATCTGTTTGTGACATTACAGTCATTAATGGTGATAAATCAGCCAACATTGCCACTGCTGTCCTTTGTCCATCTGCTCCTCTCTATGAAGACATTCACAATAGACAGAAATTCACATTAACCGGTTACATTCAGAGTCTAGTCAAAACCTCAAAGTTTTGGAAAATAAAATCAACGATTCTTCAACAAATAGTGGCATAGTTGCTACAGGACAGCAATTTAACTGCAAAGTGCCTTTGCTGCTCTTCTATATAAAATCTCGCTTTGATATTGGAATGTATGCTTCCTACAAAATACACTGCTGATGGCTGTCTTTGTTCACACTCTCAGAATTTGTTAGTCAGAGCCTTTCAGTCTGTGGCACCAAGGCTGTGGAAGAGTCTAACACCAGAGTTACGTTTAGTTGACTCTGTGGATTCTTTTAAAAAGCTGCTAAAAAGTTTAAATGGGCTTTCTGTTCAGAATTTGTTTTGAATTATTATTTATTTATTTTGTGTCTTATTGTATGTTTTTATGGCTAGAGTAAAATAAATATGAACTTTATGCGTACAGCACTTTGTGACTCCTTGTCTCTTAAAAGCACTTCAAAAATAAACTTTATTTACTTATATATCTATAATACAACCAGTTGTTGAGTCAAGAATGCATTGCAAAGAGATGTGTCACAAACCAGTCGCGCTCACTGGCACAGCTTGACTCTGACTAACAGCAATGTGTTGGCAATCTGCCTGCATTTATAAATTAGACTGCAATTATTTGCAGACCTTCTTCAATCTATCTGACTGTGTAACACCCGAGTGTTGCACACTCGTGCAGCACCTCTTGTGAGAAATGCAATTCCAGTGCAATCACAAAGCTACTGATTTTTCCTAGTCATAAGAAAGATGCTGTCCTATTTTAACTGGAGTGTGACTGAGCCATGATGTTCATGTTCATGACTCCACCATCAGGAGAAAACATGGCATGCATATCAGGGCTGCGGGGAGAAAGCCACCACTCTCCAATAAGAAAGCTGCTGTCCATCTGCAGTTTGCTAAAGCCAGAGGGTTACTGAAACAGTTTTTTGTATTCAAAGGAAACTTTGTACTAGCTCATAGGCTTTTTCTATCTGTGAAACATTGCGGTAGTTTGAGCATTTTTCTTTGCTGCATTTGGACCAGTGTGGCTTCCTATGAATAATGAAACAATAGATTTTGATTATACTTAAGTTGTTGTCGTTGGTGTTAAATGTGTTGGTATTTTAAAGGACTTCCAAGGGTTAACTCTCAGAACCATCATTAAAGCTAAATAACCTTAAAAGGGGGGGGGGGGGGGGGGGGGGGGGGTTATTAAGTGCATTTAATTTCTAAATTAGGCAGAGAGCACTTGCTTTGGCACAGTTCATTAGGTTTATGTGGGATGCATGCCCTACGAGGTGAACTACAGACGTTCCCCAGAAGAACTGTCTCTTTATGCCCTTTCCCAATGAGTGCCAAACTCCATTGATGACCCTGGAAGCACCCAAGTGTTCATGAAAACTAAATTTTCTAATAAAACCATCTGCCGAGCAAGTTATTCAGTCAACAGCTTCAGCATGTTAAATGGCCCTTTGGTTTGATTTTTTTTTTTGTTGGTCAGACAGTTTTATTGGCTTCAGTGTTAGTGTTCCCTCCTCACCCCTTTTCGCTCTTGTCTTTGTTTCTGATTTCCCTAATTTCTTTTCCACCCTCTACATCTTTAAACCTCCATTCTCTTCTCCCACCCTTCTGCAGTTTTGTCTTCCTCCTCCTCCTTTATCCTGCTCTTTTCCTCCCTTCCCTTCCTCCTCTCCTTATTCCCCATCTTTCAGCACGAGCTGCTCTGCATGCCAGGACTCTCCTCTTGCCTTCTCTTCTCATCCAACCTCTAATCAGATCAATTCACTATTCCATTCACAGGGATATAATAAGGTGATTATGCATGGGCCCCGCGCTGCTTCCATACTCTTGCTCACACACACACACATACACACACACAAACACACACACACACACACACCCTGCCCCTTTAGCACTGATGGAAGTTGACGTTGCATTTCCCCTAAAAATTCTGTGGATGTTCTCCGTCAGAGAAAGCTGGCAACCTGGTACTCCCCGATTAATTTGTCTCTTCGCTTCTAATCAGTGTCACGACAGAGGAGGAACGCAGTGATGAGAGAATGAGGGAGAGAAGGAGGAGGAGGCAGGGAAAGAGGAAAGCAAACAAGGAAGGGAGGAAGGTCCCTCTAAATGTTTGATTAGAGTCCACCAGGAGACCTCTTCAGATCAAATCCCCAAACTCAGCACACAGAATAGGGGTGATTAAACTTCTATTGCCGTACTTCAGCAGCCACCTCAGCTTCTTTGCACACCCATAATAGCCCCATGACAAATACACCAAGGTTTCAGAGATTGCTGTGTTTGGTGTGTCTTACCTGTGGTGCAAACAACAGCAAGAGCAACAACAACAAACCCTTTAATCAGGCTGATTGCTGCACGTCTTCATTTTAGCATAGAGGTTTAGCAAAGTAAAGGTGAAATATCAGCTCCCTCACACAAACACAGCACGTTTCTAGCTCTGCTGCTATGGCCCACTTCTGATCAATTGCACCGTGCATCACTAATTTCACTGTCCATGATTCTGTGACAGTGAAATCAGTGATGCACGTCCATGATGAGTTCATAATGCGCTGATCGTTTTGTTCATTTGTGTTTTATATTGTGGAATCTTTTTCCAGGGTGAGCAGATATCAAATAAACTTAAATCAGGTATGAGGATTTCTTTTGAATAGGCTGAAATTTTTGATGATAAAAAACAACAAATGTTGGGAAACTTGATGTATTCAGCTAGATAACGTTCTACTCATTTTTGACTACAACCATTTGGTTAAGTGTTTCATGACCGTTTTAATTGGCATCTGCTTTTTTCAGGCCACAAGCAATCAAAGGAAGATAATTGTCTAATATACAAAAACAAAACTGGAGAGGATTGTAGTATCGCTGATCACATAACTGATTAATAGGCCAATCATCCCAGTCTTGTAATTCAGGGACGCTAAAGAATTACCAAAGAATATTTGGCTGCAGGGAATGGTAAAGAAACAACAGAAGCAGTGACAAATTCCAAGAAGAATACACTAGGAGAGCTAGCTCACAGTTCAGGAAGAGAGAGTGGGTTATTTCACACAGTATTTATGTATTTTGTGTGCATGTCCGTGTGTGTCCTGATTCAGTGATTCACCAGGATGCTGAATAGCAAGTATGCAATTTTCACTTCATTTAGAGAAGAAGAAAGTCGTTGATAGGAGCAACGGTTGGGGGGGAATCACAGAGAGGTAGTGATAGATAAAATGGCTCGGATGGGCAGTAGAACACCTGCCCATGTGGGGGAATAGCTCACTAATTGGATGGAGAGTGAAACACTCCCATGAAAGCAAACCATGCAGCCTTGTGGAGCCTGTTTCTCACTCTGTATGGGTATATTATAGCTCATTTAAAGCAACAGGATTAGTGTATGGTGGATGCAATAAGGAAACAATAGTGCCACTGAGAATGCAAGATTTTAGGAATTTGGCATGCTTATGAACAGAAACATTTTGTTTGTTTATTAAGAGGCGAATATTTTTTTTAATTGTTGCCGGTCTACTCTGCTTAACAAAAACAGATGCTAAGACACAGTTATGCCACTTGGTTGTTCGCATGTGATTTGTCACATAAGAGAGTTGTGAGAGAGTTCACAATTCTCTCACAACAAGAGATGTAATAAGTATTTCAACCACTAGGGGCCACTGGGAGCTACTACTGCATGCAACTCACTGCTGTTGGTCAGCTTTCATCACTATTGTCTTCTGTTAAATTTCCATTATTGATTTAAAAGAGATCTTATCACACCCAACTTCAGAAGACTACACCATGTGTGCAGAATGAGAATGTACCCAGAACCCCACACAAGACATATTGAAGACTAAAGAACCAATGTCTGCTGTTTTTTCTCCAAAATAAATGCAATTTAGAAAAAAAAATGTGACCAACCAGGTGAAAAATTAACAACCAGTGTCTCTGGTAATCATATACCTTTTAGTTTGGTCAGTCCTTTCGAGTAAAGGTTGCAGAAGGCATAACTGAAGGCTAGGGGTGCAACGATATTCGTATCGATATTGAACCGTTCGATACAGTGCTTTCGGTTCGGTACGCATATGTATCGAACAATACAAAATTTGTAATTTATTTCATCAACTTTCCTTCTGACGATGCTGTCTGTGTTGAGCGCTCAGTGAATCTGCGTTCGACTACTCCGCCTCGACCCTAGGCGGAGTAGTCGAACGCAGATTCACTGAGCGCTTAACACAGACAGCATCGTCAGAAGGAAGAGCGCAGGGCAAGCTAGCGAGACAGAAGTTAAGCTCTCCTTGTAACATGGACCTCCTCCACTCTCATTCAGATCTGGCGTTTGGAATTATTTTGGTTTTCATGTGACGTATGACCCTGAAGGTAAGCGAGTCATGGACTAAAGTAAAACAGTATGTTGGATGTGCCATGCAATGCTCAATTACATGGGTGGGAACTAGTGTGTTAGCGCAGTTAGCTCGTTAACGTGTTGGCCGTCTAGCCCCATGCATGGGGCGATCGGCGGTAGCTCGTTAACGGAGATTTGCCGTGTTGTGGCGTTAAGGTCATTTCAACGAGATTAACCTGAAAGCACTAGTGGGAACACAACGAATATGACTGCACATTTACGCCGACATCATCCTAGTGCAAAGACAAAAACAACAAGCATGCTACTAACTTTAGCCGAGTCATTTAGACAGCTGTTTAATATGCTGCTGAGAATATAGCCCAGAAGAAGCGTATAGTATAGCTTTTATTTTGGAAAGAGACATTTCTCTGTAATAAACTCTCTTTTCCAAAGATGAGTGATTCCTCAATCAGATACAGGGCTCGCAATATCGCTAGCCCGACGTCCCGGGGCTAGTGATTTTTTCAGTCAGGGTACCAAAATCTATCTCTGCCCTGCCCGTCGGGCTATTGTAGGAAGGAAAAATATATGTCAATGCTTTTGCATTCTTTCGGAAATGTAACTGGGTAATTATGTCATTGGCATCGGTGAGCCACTGTCAATATGTGACATATTGAAATCGCGTTTGAATTTGCGCTTGTTTTTTTGGTTTCACTTTGCAATTGCGCGAACTGTGTATAGAGAGCGACAGCACTGATCTGTGAGTGATGATAATTTGTGCACCAATTCCTCTGACATCGTCTTATCAATCGTTAGCTTACTATGCAAACATGACAAGTGAAATCTCCCGCAGCTTAAACATGTGAGAGGTTGATCGCGCAGAGAATCGCTGAGCTTATGTGAGTGCGTGTGTAAAAGCAGCAGGATTTATATTTGACTACGATGACCTGGATGACTGAGAACCTTCACAGACAGATATATATTTTAGTTCTTCTGAGCCAAATAAGACAGGTCAGGGTGAAGAAGTGACAGCCAAAGAAAAGCTTACCACAAAACGGAGAAGTTATGACAAATCAGACTATAAGGCAAAAAGAAAGTGCAGCTTTATGGTTTCATGGACAAAAGAATTTCTGTGGCTGCAATATGACGAGCTAAATAACCAGGGCTGCACATAAGTGGTCCGCAGGTGCGCATTCGCTGTCAAAATAAAAAACACGCACAAGGGTTAGGGTTAAATTTAAAAACTGTACTTTTGAGTTAAAATATATATTTATAATTTTAATAAATGACAAATTAAAAAGGCATGAACATTTTTTTTGTATCGAAAAAATATCGAACCGTGACACCAAAGTATCGAACCGAACCGAACCGTGAATTTTGTGTATCGTTGCACCCCTACTGAAGGCATGTCCATCCATCCATTCATTTTCTTCCACTTATCCAGGGCCGGGTCGCGGGGGAAGCAGCCCAAGCAGAGAAGCCCTCTTCCCAGCCACCTCCTCCAGCTTATCCGAGGCCAGCCGAGAGATATAATCTCTCCAGCGTGTCCTGGGTCTGCCCCAGGGCCTTCTCCCGGTGGGAAATGCCCAGAAAACCTCGCCCAGGGGGCATCCTTGTCTGATGCCTGAACCACCTCAACTGGCTCCTTTCGATGTGGAGGAGCAGTGGCTCTACTCTGAGATGAATATAAGGGTGCTTCATATATGTAGCTTACCAAATGAAACCAAAATAGCCATTAGCAATTTTTTTCAGGTTAAAAAATGCCATGACAATAAAGCAATTTTAAACACGACTGTCAGTTTTCTGACAGTTTTGTTTTAGCCTGTGTATATCGCTTCCAAAGCGCTCCTTCTCAAAAACAGTTGTAACCATACAGAATATTCGAACAAACCCTGAGCACAATGAAGACAGAAGATATGACACAGATAACCTGTGCACATCAAAATTCCCCTTCCCATTTGTTTTACTCTGGGTTATTATAAGCTGTTCTTCCTTATAATAAAACACCACCAACGGAAAAAAAAAAGGCCTTTATTTTTCACAGTATAAACAGAGGAAAAAAAGTACAAAATGTACTGTTTCTACTTCTTTCTTTTTTTAACCAGTGATTTTCCATCTTGAATGTATCCTCATAACTGATATTTGACAAAGCAAATTCTGCCAGTGAATCTGCATTGAAGGGTGGGTATTATCATCTAGATAATGTGAATAAACATATGCATGAACTGCTTTTTCTCTCTACTGTATTTCCCCGTTATAGTGATTTGTCTCGTTCCTATCCTTACCTGTTATTCAGCCTGATTCTCTCCAGCAAACTGAGCTTGGGCCAGAAAAAGCTGGAATATAACAACTCACTGGGAAGCGACCAGTATTCACTCTTAAGGGTATAAGCCATGAGTGGATTTTTCTGCCCAACACAGACTACTTGCTTTCACTGTAACACTTAGTGACCAAGGTTTCTGCAGGCACTTAATGACCACCTGAGGATCTACAGTATAGGCTGAATTATAAAGCACTTTGTCACCTGGCCAGTGGTTACTTTTTGGACCACATGGGTGTCTGTCAGCCAGTGCCCCACTAATGCGCACAAATGGACTTTGTGCTTCCTCCGTCAGAAGCAAAATGTCTGCTGACTTAATGGCTGGGTTGGACAGTGTCAGCAGTCAGCATTTTAGACAAAAGTCAAGGTCGGAACTCAGGGTCGGAGACCTTTCTGAAATTTCTTGCTTTCTGGCCTCGTCATTTCCAATTCTAGCCATTTCCTCTCTTTTTTTCCTTTTTCCTTTCCTTTTTTGCTAGTTTGCCAAAAGCTTTCTCACTAAGATTTCCTCTGGAAACATCTGCTCTCTATTATCGCCATGTAATTACATTGTATGGTGGCAATCATGCCTTCCTCATAAACTGATGACATGAGATGTGACAGAAAACCCTAAAAGAAATCTAGTAAGTAGAACACAAATAAAGAATTTCTGTGAAACATTTTCTTAAAGGTTGGCACGGTGGTGCAGTGGTTAGCATGGCTGCTTCATAGCAAGAAGGTCCTGCGTTTGAATCCACTGACTGTTTGGGGCATTTTCTGGATGTATGTTCTTCTATTGTCTGTGTGTTTTTTTCTTTAATTGCTCTGGCGTCCTTTCATAGTCTGAAGACATGCATATTAGGTTATTTGGTGGCCCATATGAACGTCTGTCTGTCTCTCTGTGTCAGCCCTGACCTGGTGTTGCCTTATGACAGTTGGGGCAGGCTCCATTCTGATGTGATCCATCCATTCACTTCCATATACAGAAGTGAATGGATGGATGCAACACGACCTTTTGAACTGCAAATTTACAAAGTTCATTGAGTACAGGCTAAAATGTATTTATTCATGCTTGGCACACAGTGTGCCTCCTCTTCACTAGTACATTTTGGTCTATACTCCCTTGCAGACAAAACACATGGACAGCTGCCTGCAGCAGCATCAATTACACACGACTGTGTATTGTTCTTGTAACCCACAACAGACCAAAGATTGAGCAAAAGGAGGTAGATGAACTATGAGAGAATAAACAGATGAACTAAAGTGCTGTTGGCTATTTCTGAGAATGACAATCAAAATAAATGCTGATGTGATGAAGTAAACACATCCTACTGCAGTGTAATAGTGTTGGGGATCAAAGATACATTAGCCTCGAGAGCTAACGCCAATACTTAAAGTTGCTTAAAAAAATGAAGCCAGTATTTTTGCCTTAGAGTGACATTTCTGGCTTTTAGTTCCCAGTAACAGTAACTGTCAGATCGACTTCATGAAACAGAGTGTTGATCCTGGCCAGAAGAGCAACCTTGACTGATGTGACTATGGTGATCCAGATTCTCAATAAAGGTGATTTTGAAATTCGTGGTTTTGAGGGAAATCCATCAAAAACAATTGCATGGATTATTATTGTTATGTAAAATTTTACTCATGCCTCTTCCATTCAGGGTGAATTATAACCATGGCAATACTGTAGTTGTGAATTACTTTCATTTTTGTCCCACTACCCACAAAACTAAATAATTCTCATCTGTCTAATCAGTACTTTTTGGTATTTGAATTCAATCCATACACAACCAACCATCTCCAGGCATTTTAAGGTCAGTGTCTAAGAGCATTATGAGAAACTCAAGATTTTCTTATCTTGGAAATAGTTGGCAAAGGTGCATCTGACAAAAAACCCACAATTTTCACAGAAAGAAGCTTCCAACAGGGCAGGGAGCTGTTTGTCTCAAATGGTAAGGGTGAGAAGACAGTGCAAACAGAAAATATGAGAAATGAGCAACAACAAACAATAAATATAAAAGAGATTTTTAGAGAAAGTAACCTCAAATCAGAATGTAACTTCCAAAAGTCAAAAATGCCTGGGGCACAGGAAGCGAGGGCAAAAGCATCTGGTGAACATGTGCCTGGAAATATGAACACACTGATATTAGCGATCACTGTAGTGTCTAAATAAGACTTCATAAATGCCACAGGCTGCTGTTTTCTTTATTAGGGGTATGGCACAACAAAAAGCATAACATAAGCCATGGCATCATCCTCAAATTTAGCTTTGTATTAATAATATTTGATCTTGAAAACACTGGCAACAGTATAGATGTAAGCCCATTCCTTGGAGGTCACACATGCTAGCTGCTCATGGTTGACAGACAACAGAATATGGCTACTGTGTGGCTAAAGTAATACATGGGTATAGGCCTGTTCTTTAGCAGTCATCTCACAGATGTTTTGATGGATGGAGAAGGAATGGATATCCACTCAAGAAAGGACAGATCAAGACTAAATGACCTAAAAACTTTTCCCAGTAATTCATCCAGTATTGTTTACTTGCACATCCCTAAATCTCTTTAGGCTGATTGAGAGCCGTAGGAGCTAAAGCACTCACCCATCTTAGGCCCAGACATTCGTGACTGTATTATTGTTTTTTCTGTCCAATCCTCCAGCAGCCAGGAATAACTCCAAAAGAGGAGCTTGACAGAGTGAATCCAACTTATTTTCAATCTGGTGTCAGGAAGCAGTCTGTTGCCCTGATATGAAGAGTGACAGCAGAATGGGAATTTAATAGACCACATTTCTGTCTGGCTCAAGCGATTACAATGACAGAAATGTAAATTATGGGGTTTTTTTTCTCCTTTTGAAGATATCTCAGAGCAGGGCTCTGACCATGCAGAGAATGGAAGAATTAAGGGTGGTGATGTTCAAATCGTAGAAATCGATTTCCATCAGAATAGAACGAATGTCACTCTCAGGGGGGCTCAGACAGTCTGTGCTTTGAGGACTAGGAGGATAAAACACTGAAAGAGGCCGATGACATCTCAAATGAACAGCGGCTGTCAGCACAGAAGTCCCCAGTCTACTTCATATCCTGCCCATCTGGTATTAGTGATAGTGGAACTCCTCTAACCTGCTGAGCTGTGAAATAAACAAAATTTGCATGGTTTAATACCAAACTAAATGTCTCATTAATAAGCTAAAGTGATATGAAAAGATCATTCTTCATCATCAGTGTACATAGAAATCAGTTTGCTATTGCTAATTATTACATCTACAATCATGGTAAGAAAAATAAAGTAAACTCTCTTTAAATTCCAGTGTAGTAAATACAATCTGTCTGCCAGTACTGCTTCCATAGGAATGAAGATAGTAAGTAGCAGACAGGTGCTGATAATCAAATGCACTTAAGTCATAAGAAAGCGTGACCACCTCTTTGAAACCTTTGGCAGTCTGACCTGAAGTATTCAGGTGAATTAGCACAGTGCCAAGGAGGAAAGACATCAGCAACAATCTTAAAGAAGCAACTGTTGCTCCCCATCAATCTGGAAAGGGTTATGGGGCCATTTCCAAACAATTTGAAGTCTATCATGCTGCAGTGAGAAAGATTATTCACAAGTGGAAAACATGACACATTCATGACAGCTACCAATCTTTTCAGGAGTGGATGTGCCAGCAAATTCATCCCAAGGTCAGAGTGTGCAATGCTCAGAAAACCTGAAAAAAAAGCCAAAGTCTACATCTCAGACTCTACAAGCATCAGTCAGCAGCTTAAATGTTAAAGTTCATGGTAGAACAATCAGCAAACGGCACAAGTATGGCTCGTCTCTCTAAACAGAACATGGCAGCATTGCTTAGGTTTGCAAAGTCCGAACAAACCACCAAACGTCTAAAACAATGTATTTTGGATAGATGAGACCAAAAAGGTGGCGTTTGGATAGAAGAAAGCCAAACACAGCATATCAGCACAAACACCTCGGTGGTGGAAGGGTGAAGATTTAGGCTTGTTTTGCAGCAACAGGCCCTGGAGACCTTGTAGTCATTGAGTCAACCACAAGCTTCTCTGTATAATAAAATATTCTAAAGTCACATGTGAGGTCATCTGTCTGACAGCTCAAGCTTGGGTCACGCAACAGAAGAATAATCTCAAACACAGCAGCAAATCTACAACAGAATTACTGAAAAAGAAAAGAACCAAGGTGTTGCAATGGTCCAGCCAAAGTCCAGACCTCAAACTGATAGAAATGCTCTAGCTCAGGGGTGGCCAACTCCAGGCCTTGAGAGCCACTGTCCTGCAGGTTTCAGATATCACCCTGGGTGAACACACCTGAATCAAATGATTAGTTCATTACCAGGCCTCTGGAGAACTTCAAGACATGTTGAGGAGGTAATTTAGCCATTATATCAGCTGTGATGGATCAAGGACACATCTAAAACCTGCAGGACACCGGCTCTCGAGGCCCGGAGTTGGCCACCCCAGCTGTGCATAAATGCCCACAAACCTCAATGAACTGAAGCAGCCTTGTAATACAGGTGAGCCTAAATGTCTTTGTTACAATGTGAGAGACATATAGTTAATCCAGAAATTATAACTTCAAGTTACAGTTCAACAAGCTATTAAATGATTTGCTATACTTAGTTTTCTTCTGCATTTTAGCTCAGTGTAATATATCAGGTGTTGTTGTCCATCTGAGGTTGCATTTACCTAATTTTAAGACTGGGTAAGGACCAGATGACCTTTTATTAACTGAATTGCCAGAAGGTGTACTATCATTTCACCATGACTGTATGTTCTAATTATTACAACTGTTATTCATTAAAAATAACACATTTCTGCAAGACTACTCTGAGCTTTCCTGATAAATCAAAGTAATGTCAGTAAGCCTGTAAAGTTGGATCACTTTTGAAGTCCAGGTGTCATGAAAGCGAGACGGTTATTAAGAAGAAAGCTGTTCATGTTACTATTAGTCAATCTCAAAAGCAACCTTCAAAGAGATAATGAATTTAACTTTCAGTAACATAGATAAGAGCAGCAGTGTCATGTAAAGAGAAAAAAAACTTAGGATAAAATAGGCAAAATATTAAAATACTGCATTAGTTCCAGATTCAATATCTTTTGATGTTTTTTAGTTATTTGAATGGCGTATGAAAGCGAAAATCAAAGATGCTATGTGCTGCTTTGTTCAGTTAGCAGTTCTGATGCACATTGCATAAGCTAGGACACCAGCAACCACCCAGGTAATTACCATACAAAAGAGTTTCAATATAAGGATATGTCTTATATTTTTCTTTAAGTTACATTCACACTGAGAAACCTGGACACCACATAAAACAATGAAAAAAGGCAAAGATATGCCTGTCTGATTCTGCTTTACTTTCTGGGTGATTATTGATTATCTGTTTCTTTGCTATGTGGCTATAATAAAGGTTTGCAATTACCTTATCCTCCAAAGGAAACCATATCTGTGAAGCAGCATAAACATAACACCGCTAACCATTAATTGCATTTAGGAGTGTTTTACTTCTCACCACCCGAAAGGGTAAATTATCTCTTAGTTTTATTTTTAGTATGCACACTTTAAAGCATGTCAGCTCTTCGCCTTGCCCTTGGTATGGTTGAGGTCCTTGCTTGACCACTTGAAATGAATCCCTTTCAAGTGACATTTTGAGTAAGATCAACTTACTTCCATGGTCATAGGCAAAGCACACCATTAGCATTCAGCAGATACGCACTCTGGTTCTAACTGCAAGCCCTTCACTCTACAACTGCTACGTGACCACATAAGATGAATACAAACTGTCCTTTGCTAACATTAAAGTGAATGATTGTGACTCCCATTGGAAGTACTCCTCGGATTTGGACATTTCAATGCTGATGGCCTTTGCATACTGCACATCCACTGGTTTCTCTCGGGTACAGATCAAAATGTGTGTGATGTCCACTGGAGAGTTTAAGGAAAAAGTTCCTTGGGTAGCATGATTAAAGGATCACAGGCACAGATATGTATGTTAAAGATACATAGAGGCTACATCCCAAGAAATAAACAATAAAAGAATTTATTTATTTTTGAATGTCTAATGAATGCAGAAACAAACTTTACTCAGAGCACCAGATTTTGGGCTGTCCTGATTTTCCCCACAGACAAAATGTCCATTGACAGTGACACTGGGCCAAAATGCAGACATTTTTCTCAGTCGTGCCATGTCAAAGTGACAGAAATCGACTCAGGAATTGAGTAATGGGAAAGAAATGTCGATTCTTTCTTGATGAGGTGGCAAGTGAAAATCCCGAGTCTTCCTTTACACAGTAGGAAACGATTTAAAGTAGAATCTCTAAATTGACGTTAGACTGTAAAGTTCTCATATCGACCCATCCACTGTACTTTCCAGTCTGCACAGGTGTACAACATCTCCTCTAAGAGGACTTATTTGATATTACACACTAGACTTACACACTAGGAAACGTGTTTTCGTCAATGACCGTAGATTTTTATACAGTCATTGGTTTTCTAAACCACCCAGTGCATTTTATTTCATATGTTAAATCAAATTTAAAGACTGGAATGGAATTCAAAACAACATTTTTATCTATATGAAAAGCGGAGATTTAAATAAAATAAGATGATACGTGACAAAAGTTGCATCAGAAACTTACTTGTAATATAACTTACTTGTGATTTTCGCCGCTCTTCAAAGAGCGAATCGGACATTGAGTTATCGGATAGTGTGACTTAAACGTTATTTACTTCTGTATTATTTTTTTTATTAATTTATTTACTTTTTTTGCGTTGAATTTTTTCCGGGTTGGAACTAATTTTCTTTACACCTTTTATCCGCCGGCGAACTGAATAGGTAGGACGTTCAGAGGCGTCACTTCCGTTCCACGTGAAAGGCTCCTTATAGTCCATGTGAGGAGCACTGTATATCCGAGGCGTATTGTTTTACGTTTTAACATTGATAGTTCACATATAGTCATCTCATGGTTATCGACAGCAAGACTATGGCGTCCGTAGAGGAGGAGGCGCTGCTCGGTCAGGATTCAGAGGAGGAAAACAGTGAATTATCGGACGATGAGGTCAGTTTCCTAACATGCTAGCATCGTTAGCTAACCACATTCCTGTTAGGTATTAAGGTTTTAAACGTCACTGTGCCTGCTGTTTATAAAGGTAATCAAACAAACAGAGACCTGGTACTATTGTCAGTATCAGAATCTTTATTTTTCTAATCAAGCTTTTTAGATAGCAGGAAAATTCACGTTTACTAGGACCGTGTAGTCTTGCTGTAGCAAGTGGTGGTTTAGATAAGTCAGAGTTAATATTATTTATCTTCATTTCATTGCCCAGCTGCAAGAAGCCTTTGCAGCGGGGTTGTTGAAGCCTGGGATGAACGTCCTGGTGGATAAACCCAAAAAGTTCGCCAACAATGTGGTGAGTGGCATCTCACATCTTCTGTTAGTAGCAAGTTATGCTACACAGGGATGGTCAACGTACTATAAACAACCATACCACTGTAATAGTTTTAAAGCAGCAATGGAACAGTTCTCGAAATTCCCTGTAAAGTGAATAATATTGTTACTTGTTGTACCTTTATTGCTCCTATGTTGTCACACAGGAGGGGTTGAAACAGTGTGTTGCTGATTTTCGTAAAGATCTTCCTTGGGTGGAGAGATTGGATCTGACCAACCTACCAGCTGCAAATATCATTTCTCAAGCTGAAGAGAAAGCTTCAGCGCCAGCCGCTGGGGAACTGGATGCTGATGATGATTTCCAGAGGGAGATGTTCTTGTAAGTGACCGTTAATTCACCTCAGTTTTATTTATATAGTGCCTGCTCATAAGACAGAACCAGGGTTGGGGAGGGGCAGCCATCTGCTGCAACTGGTTGGTGGTAAGAGAAAAAGAAAAGGAATCGGAGAGAGATTGGACGATAGGCTAAAAAGCATCACATATACTTGTATTTTGTAACCACACTAATATAGTTTGGTTACAAGTCAGACAAATAAGTCTTTTTTTTTTTTCAGCTAAAGAGTTACAAACATGCATATGGTGTTGAATGTTTTAGAGAATAGCCTACAAAAAAATGCTGGAAAAATACAACACAGCTACAAAGAGACCATTCCAATTACTTTGTGTTTTTTGTTTATTTACAGCTACCGTCAAGCTCAGGCTACAGTCCTCGAGGCACTGCCACTCCTAAACAGGCACAGCATAGCCACCAAGAGGCCCGAAGACTACTTTGCAGAGATGGCCAAATCTGATCAGCACATGCAGAAGGTGAGCCTGGTCTCCTATATGATGATGCTTTTTTTTTTTCTCCTTACATGTTCCATAACACCTGAAACAGCATCACTGTAATTAAGTATTAGTTCTCACCCATATAGTAAAGTAATTAACATTTCTTTGCACATACTGGTTCAGGACCTGAGTTTAGTTCTTTTGTTCTGTCGGGCCTAAATTCATATACTTTTTCATTTGTTGGTCTGTTCAGATCAGGAAAAAGCTGATCTCAAAGCAGATGATTATGGAGAGGTCAGAAAAGGCCAAGAAACTGCGCGAGCAAAGGAAGTTTGGCAAAAAGGTTGGTGACTGAGTTCAGAAATTCTTCTTAACACCTGTAAGTGTTATATGTGTATGATACTTCGACTGTACATGGCTAAAAGAATGACTCTAATTTTGAATTTTTTGCCAGGTCCAAATAGAAGTGATCCAGAAGAGACAGCAGGAGAAGAAGGCCATGATGTCCGCTGTAAAGAAATACCAGAAAGGTCGGTGTTTACAAGTGTAGCATGGACGTTATTTCCTTATTTCTTTTATTGTTTTGTCACTACACCAATTTGGACACGTCACTTATTGAGCACTGGGAATAACATCTTCTCTTTCTAGGAATGACCGACAAACTGGAATTCTTGGAAGGTGACCAGAAGATGAATAAAGAATCTTCTCAGGGCTCAAAGAAAGCAGTGAACAAAAAGGGGTAAGTTTGAACTTTTCAGCAGTGCACACAGCAGTCATTGCTTTTTTTCTTTTTGGTCCCGCTTCAGATTTGTGGCATTTTTACAATGAAACTCTTACTTATTTATTTTTCCCACAGGCCTAGCGCTAAGAGAAAATTCAAGGACCAGAAGTTTGGCTTTGGAGGCAAAAAGAGTGGAAAGAAGTGGAACACCAAGGAAAGCTACAACGATGTTTCCGGTTTCCGTGCCAAAATAGCTCACGGCAAGGGAGGGAAGAAGGGGAAAGGAGGAAAACAAAATGTGAGTCTCTCACACACATGTTTATCTATTGACTGTTTTATTCAAATGAGTAAATAAGAAAACAAATCATTTCTTTCTCTTTGACTTCCAGAAACGTCCAGGCAAGTCTGTGCGCAAGAAGATGAAGAATCGCTCTTAGAGACTGGCGGGCTGCTCAGCAGACTGGACTTTGCACTCTGCTTTTTGGCAGGATTTGCCTAAAGGGACTATGAGCTCTTCTTCTACACTTTTTGGTACAATATACCTTTCGTACATGCATCTGGATTGATATGGAGGTCCATATTAATCATATTCAAACCACAGATGGACTGAGTCCAATCACACAGCTGGGGAAGCTATTCAAAGGGCCTGTAAAGCCAAGAATGGACTGCACACAGCTCCAAAATACAGAGCTTTCCTAAGGTTGAGAAGGACAATGTTATTTGCTGTAGATACCCTGATATTTGCATCTGTGGCTGCAGTTGTCCCTACCCTAAGGTGGTTTTAGATCCACTCTCTGTGATTACACCTCCATATCTCCACCTTCTCAATGACTCACTCTTCTCCTAAGGTTTGTGTGTTCTGTTTTACTTTTCTCACTCAGCTTTTTGACTCGTTGATTCTCTCCCATGTTACATGACATTTTATAATATTGAGCAGCTGTCAGTTTTGCCCTTTTCCATTCATTAGTATGATTAGTATGTGATGGGCGTGTGTGTTTTGTACAGACCTGTGCAAATGTTCCCCCCAAGTGTTTCTCTAAGAAGGGTCAGCTTCTGTGCTGACACCCGCATGTTTGATGAACAAATACATTTCAGTAGGCATTCAGTTTCTATTCTCTCTCTTTTGTGTGTGTGGGGTGGGGTGGGGGGGGTTAATTTTGTGTTCTTTGGCCAAATTCATGGTGTTTGGTGACGTCTGTCATAAATCGGAAGAAATTGAATCTGGTGTCTTGGCGGGACTCCGGGACCTGGTGGAAAATAAATCAACAGAGTTAAGGTGGATGCACGATTACATCAGCCTACTGGTGTTTACTGTCTTATAAAAAAGGAAAACAATTTTCAAATATCAAAATGGCATGATTAAATGAGAAACAAATATCTGTATTGTGTTATTCTAGGCATCATTGTCAGCCCAGGAATTTAAAATAAGTGTTTCCCTAATTAAAAGAGGAATGTTTGGACATGATAACAATGGTGTTCCCAATTTTCAAGTTATTCCACCAATAATTGTCGTTTACATTGGGCTGTGACAACGGCTTCTTCCCTGAAGTATTTTTTTTTGGGGTGTCGCACCATTTGCTGCAGACATTAAATCAAACTAAACACATTAAATATCCCAGCTGTCTCTCAGCCATTTCTACTCGAGTTTGATATCCCACACCAGACTAAACACTGGGAAAGAATGGTTGGGGCAGATTCTTCAAAATTTACACAAGCGGGGTTTCATGACGTCTTCATAGTAGTGTTGGGGTTGTTAGTGTTAATTTTTTACACATTTAAGCTACAGTTTGTTCCAAAATCCACTAACAGAGTTTTACTCACCAGTGGAGTCGACATCCATCCTATCTCCTGGCTCTCAGTGAGTGGCATAGAATACTTCTTGGTAGGAACTTCGTGGGCCTTGCGGAAAGCCTTGATGAAATCCTCTGGAGGCCAAAAAAATCAAATTATAAAACCAACTTGTTTAAAAACAAATTTATATAAACGGAATAGGTGGATAGAATATTTCTCGCATTTAATTCCAATGGAAATTTTACCGTCCTCTGGAATCTCTTCTGTCGTTCTCCTACACATGGGTTTGTCTGGCAGTACATGCACTGTAACACAGCATACACACACACACACACATAAGAAAAGGAGGTATACAGTACAACAATTATACAGAGCTCTACAAAAGAGGACCAAACTGCCATGAAATGCACAGCACTCGTGCTTTTCAGTGTCTGGCTCTTCCTAATAAGCATGCTGGACACTGAATCATAGTGTAACCTTTCTTGCAAGCACTGCTAAAGTGCTGAGGGCCCTGATTTTGGTCCCCTAATCGCAGTGAAATTCAAAAGGAAAAAAAACCCTGCCCAGTCACACTTTTGAGTAAGTGATAGTTCTTATTTTTATCATATTTTTGATGTGAGGGAGAAACGGAGCAAGAGGGGAGATTAGCTTACTTACATTTCCTGTGGGGGTTGATGCTGAACTCCGTGTGGAGCTTCTGGTGTCTTTGCTCTTTCCGGACCCGCTCGACGTGAATCGCGTCCCGATGGACCAAATCCAGTTTATCTTTATCTGCCATGTTGAGAGAAAAATAAAAACACGACAGTTAGGGTTGGATCAGCAGAAAGCCTTTCACTGGCCTTAAACTAGGTATGCGCGTTACCTAGCAACAGTAAACACCACCTCATGCTGGCTGCAGTTGCGAGACTCGAACACGCGATGGCGCCATGCTCTCAGATTTGGTCATGGTGGAATGGTAACAGTAACAGTTTATATTAGACGATTTATGTAATCAAATGTATTTTATTTTGGAGGAAAAAATAACTAACTACTTTTCTTTTCATTGTTATTATTTTTCTAAATCCTCAATAATTCAGTCTGTGATATCAGCAAAGAGAAGTGACACTTGCATCTGACAGGTTAAACACTATATGAAATAAAAGTTGAAAATGTTTTGAATTGGTTGATTTTAAGCTGCCAATTCAAATCAAAGAAGAAATCACTAGTGATTTATTATGACATTGATTAGTTATTAATTACACATAATTAACTTGCCAGTATTGTTGCCTGTTAATTCTCTGTCAGTCTGTTTGATGAGGTCATTTCACCTCTACTCTTACCTCCTGGATACTTAGTGGCTGCGCAAACAATGAAATTTCTATGTCTGATTATGTGTAATAGAGACTCACCATGTGTGAAGGTCAGTATAATTAATCCAATGAATACACCGGGGTTAGGCTGAAATCATCCTACTTCTGGTTTCACAATTTAAGACTGATTTGCTTACTCAAATAAATATTTCTCACTTTTGTAGTACATTTTAATGTGAAATTTTTAAGATGCTTTGCTTTGGCTGGATTCTGTCAGGCTGAACTCTATGCAGTCTAAATCATTAGCGTTTGCAGTGTGCAATTGCTATTCAACATCACTTTTGAATAGATCCTCCTAATGAATACTGCAAAGAGATAAAACCTTCCATTTAAAAGAAATATAAGAACCCCAACACATTTGAGTCTTTTAGCCATGTATTGATCAGTTAGGCTTGGGGCTTAAGAGGTTAATATTTAATTAAATATTGAATATTAAATATTGAATAAAAACAAAGTTTTTTTCACTATCAATCATTAATCATCAAAGTTACAGAAAATACCTGTGACTTGATGCCTTCGGGAAAGGTGGAGGCTGATCAAAATCCTGCACATCCTTTGGCTATGAGCCAGGATGCTTCTTATGCCCTTCTTCTGATGCAAGGGCATGGGAAGTCCAGTTTACACTGGATTTCATCCAAACCACTAAACCATGCTGAAAATGTTTGCCTGTAACAAACACACCCATCAAAACGTGGAGAAAGAGCTCTGAGTGAATAGCAAAACACATCAGTTTAGAAATATTGTTGTATTCCACAGGGGGAAAAAAACACGCTTTTTTGAATGAAAATGGCATTCATTGAATCTCAAATACTGGAAATGGTTATTGACAAATGCTGGAAAATCAATGTAGGCGTACAGCGGCCCATTTATTAGGCCTTCAAGGCTGTGTTTGCTACAAATGGGAAATTCTTCACTGAAAACGTAGAAATAAAATCTGCTAGCTGAGTGTCTGCCACCAGCCCTGGTGCTCCAGATTTAAATAAAATTCAAGAAAACTGAAGAAGGAACGTACTACTCCCTTTACAGAATTCTGCATACTAGCTCTAGGAATGGAAATGGAAGGCAAACCTGGGCAAGGAGGAAGTGTTGACACCTGACAGGTCCTCAGCTGATAACGTCATTAAATGGCATGTACAAAACACCAGTCTCCAGCATGACTCCTGGATGCTGGACTTCTAGGCAAAACGCAAAGAAAAAACTTCTGACCACAGATGTAAACAGGATAACAGTCTATCACTCTGTTTTGCAATGCCACACTACACCCTGTGTTGCTTGACAACCGATGAGGTTTTGTGGGAATAGTTTAAAGAAAATGCCCATCAAACACCTCCAAACTTTAGGAGGTAATCTCTAGAAAATCTCACTAAAGGTCTCTAAGCCTCTAAGTGCAAACTGGACTATTTTGTGACGAGACAAACATGAAAGTGAATCACTTACATTGCATGTCCACACTGAGAAAATATAGCCACCCCTGTTTACAGTGTGATCTTAGTTTGTACATGTTCTGTTGGGGCGACAGCTGACTGTTCAGGCATTTTGCTCGGTTCACTCACCAGGACTTTCTGAGTCACGCACACAAAGACAAACATGTTGACACGTTTTTGCCGAGCACGCACAAGCCGACGACTGCACAAATATGTTTGTGAAGGTTTATTGGCCTTGAGCGTGTCACACTAACTGGAAACAAATTTGTAAGAATGCAACTGGAATGACAAAGAAGAGAAATTACCCAGTGACAAGCGCAGTGTGTTTAAAAACCAAAAAAAAGTGTAGTGGCATTTTTCACATTTCCTTGTACCGCCTTTGACTGTCCCTGCACTCTGTGGTGTTACAATTCACACATGAATAACGACCCTTTCACATTTATTAAATAGTACTTATGGTTGTGTGATTCCTGTGAAGGCACTGATAAACTTTCAAGGCTGCTGTGGCCTACGTTGTCTGATGACTTCTTACCAATTGTCTCCTCACATTAGGATATCTTATTTAATTTCCTGTTTCATTTGAGTTCCCCTCTTCGCCTTCCTCTTCCTCCAGCTCTTTCTCTCTTCACACCGTCCCATCTGCTCATCTCTGAAGTGATCACTGTGCTTTTATGCTCTCCCGTTTCTGTCTGTGTTGATTGTGGGAACTTTAACTCTGTGTATGTACGTGCGCGGACGCTTCCTCTTGCACTAACAGACAGCTTAATAAAGGCTGAAATGTTCAGCTCTTGGTTCCCGTCTCATAACTCGATTCATGCTTTATTGGCACTGTGTGAACGATATAATAGAAACAGGTAATAACTCAAAATGTGGAACAGCAGGGCGGTAGATTTCAGCGTGGGTGGGTGACAAGTCCCCTGTGGTTTTTGTGTACGTGCGCGAGGAAGAGTGAGCAATATGTATAACGGAGGATGGGAGGGCTTGCGGTGTCAAGCCTCGTTCCCTGGCTCCTATCACAGTGTCGGACCACGTTATCATCAAAGCAGCCACTGAGCTCCTCAGGCAGAGAACAGTCAAAGGCCAGTTTGTGAGTTTGTTCAAACTCTACTTGCCAAAGGAAGGTACTACAGATGGTGTGTGATTTAATCAAATATGACAACTCTTTCCCATTCTCCCCGTGTGGCATGCAGGTAGAAAGGAATCATTTTATGCCATTTATGTTAACTAATTCATGTTAGGAATGTGGATCTAATCTCTTTTGTCCCTGAGTGTCAGCGGGAAGGGATCATTTTGTTTGGCTTTAATATGGTTTAGAAGAGATATTAATGATGAAACAAAGTGATGTGAACTGTGATGAAAGTATTATCCTGCCATGCTGCTTTGTCAGCCTGCCTCGTGAACACAATTTTAAAATTGTGGCGTTTAAAACATTCTTTTGCCAGCGTCCAGATGGTTATCAGGTAAATTCTTATCTTTTTTTTTATGTTTGTCTCTTAACTTTTTTTTGAACATCTAATTTGGCCAAAATATAGAGATGACAACCTCATGTACACTGGCACATGGAAATGCTCCTCTTTCATTCTCAGTCAGATCCACCTCTTACTGCCGCATCTGGTCTTTAAACACAAGGTGGTTTACCAGTGGCACTTCATGAACCACTGGTTGATGTCACAGTGTCTATGTGCTGTCTGTGTAAATAAAATGGACTATTAGCAAATTTGGTGCTATTTTTATAATAAATTAAATCATTGTGTTGCTTTGGCAATGACTGTAGTTTTTAGCAGTCATCGTTTAGTCATGGGTCCAGGTTCCTGTGCTAATTCATAATTTAATTTGTTATTTTTTTCTTTCTAATGTTAGTTTTTGCAGTTAGTGGAATTGGCTAACTGCAAGAGTGCAAGAGAATGGATGGATGGATGGATGGATGGAATTGCTGTAGTCCTGCTGGAAAACTGTTCCACAGTTTTACTCCACAAATGGAAATTAACTATCTATATTACATTATATTGTTTGTCAATTAAGACACTTGAAGTTTAACTTTCCCCTGTGTTACTGTCCCCATCTCTGTCAAAAAGCATCCTCTGCAGATTTCCTGGTAGCATATTATATGCAGTTTTATTTTATGAGGTGCACGAACTTCAAAAAAATAGAATGTAATTGCAGACTCTAAATCAGGGGTGGGTAATTCCAGGCCTCGAGGGTTTAGATCTCACCTTGGGTCAACACACTTGAATCACATGATTAGTTCGTTACCAGGCCTCTGGAGAACTTCAGGACATGTTGAGGAGCTAATTTAGCCATTTAAATCAGCTGTGTTGGTTCAAGGACACATCTAAAACCTGCAGGGACACCGGCCCTCGAGGCCTGGAGTTGGCCACCCCTGCTCTAAATCCTGCACGATGAACCATTCTGACTGCTCTGTTTTTAGAAGTTTCCATAATGATTGACTTGAACTTTTGAATGTGTTGCCCCAGACTTTTAAACAGTAATCTAAACAAGGTAACAGAAATGAACAGTAAGCAACTAGCAATGTTAAAGGTGTTACTCTTTCTCAACGATATTTATCATAATTTTTACTCCAGTATCTTTTATACAGTTTCCAAATTACATAAAATTTGAACAATAAGTAAATCTATGTCTCGATGCATGATCGATCATCCAGGTAAGAAAATCACAGAAAGTTTATTCTATTCACCTGGATGCAGCAGTGGGAGAAACGTTTCATCACCTCGTCATTTGCATAATGAGAGAAACCAGCACCGCTGACTAACAATGATTTTAGGCAACGCTATGACCGAAGGAACAGGATCAGCTTTTTGGGTTCAAATTTAATGTTCACTGCTTTCCATCAAACCATGAATTCAGCCGACTCATTTCTTGTGAGACAATTTCCATTTTTTAGTTTTAAATATTAAAATTAATAATGTATCAGATGACTTTTCATCATCAGTGGAATGCTGCCTATTCTCCCTCATCTGTTTTAGAAGGAAAGCAAACAGTGACTTTACTAGCTGGTTTACAGCAGAGGCGCATTTCTGTCCGCTCATCAACTATTCTGTGTGCGCAGTTCAGATAACAATACAATTTGGAGAAAATGAGAAGACAGTAGGTCTGAACAACACCACACCATCAATTTGAAAATATATTCAAAGAGTAACAGCAAACGCGATGAGATATTTTTGTTGGAGCTTCGTCGATCAAGCCGTCAAAACCTCCTTTCATGAAAGAAATCTCAGCTTAATTTGCCCAAATGATCTACAAATGATCTACAAATGATCTTGCAGACAGTGAAAAAAGATAAGACGAGCACACAGAATGAGACTCAGTTTCAACTGGAATGTGACTGGCTTCATTCAGGAGCCTGCATTTATCTCGGAGATCACTTGATTCCTTTTAAACAAACTCCCAGGCCCCAACGCGATCCCCTGACCTTTCATAATAAGACTCTATTTTAATTAGCAAGTGCCCTCCACTCCCTGCTAATTAAAAACACCATGTCATGTATTATTCAGCCATTTTCCCAACCACCCCTCCAACATAAAACAAATGAGAGGTACACACTGTGTCTCGTCACACTTCATCTAATCCCCTCTAACATGTATGATGGCTAATGAAAGGTGCTGATATTTTTCAAGAGGAGGAAGTGTTTGCTGAGGTTTTAACCTTAATGAAATTCCCCCCGTATTCCCTCCCACCCCCACTTGCCTCATCCTGCTAGCTGGTGACCTTTGTATGGAGTTTCTGTGACTGAAATTCAAAGGAATCAGTGCTTCTTCTTCTTTCTTTCTTTTTTTTAAATCAAGCACCACTTAATAAAAATGGAAATTGATTTTCTGTTGCTCAAATACATAGCAGAATGGAATTTTAAAGAGCTGCTTTCAATGAAAATACACCAGTATAACCAGTGGTGAGTGAATGATTAAGGAGTGCGGTAACCTGCCAAAGCTAAGATAAGCACATTGCATGTTTGGTATACATTTAGATTAATTCCTAGGGATATTGTAAAAATTCAAATGTTAATTTAAGTTTCTTTTACAACAAAGCTCCGAGGAGTTTTATGGGGGGGACACAAGAAGCTCAACAAATGTGTCTAGTCAAGATCGTGAGAAAGTGGTTTTGTGGTTTGCCTTTGGACCCCCTTGCCTGCTCCGTCTGTGGCTGCCCGTCAAGCAGAACACTAATCTAACAGCAGATAAAATCCCACTCATGTCACCCCTTTGTCTCCTCACGTACTATGATAATAATTTATCACAGGTTTATCTCTCATTTTCTTTTTTTCCATCCCTGCAGTGGGACTGTGGTTGTTTGCTTATCTGATTATAGATTTTTATTCTCTATTTTAAACAAGCCATGTTTGGAGACACGGGGCACCTTTACGCAGCAGCACGCTCACGTTCACCTCCCCTCTGCGACTGTCTGTCCACCTTGCTCTGGAAACAAAAGGTGATAGCTGAGCTCATTTTCTTCCACATAGATAAACACACACTTACATGCCTGCGCTTTCCAGTTTGTTTTGATAGTCATGTAGGTGTGCGGGGCTAACTGGAGACATCATGGTCGTGGGAAAGCTGTCTTCTCATCAGATGGTTGCTCTGTGTCACCATTGCTCTTGTCTGTAATCTCCTGTTTTGTCTTAGAAAAGAAAACTTTCTCAGGTAGGACAGACAACAGCAGAGATTAGTGCCGTAAACATTAGGCTAGACTTAACTGTAGCTCTATGATAGCAGAAATAGTAGACACCCCAAAGTTACACATAAGTAGTTTAAACAGCTTTACGCATGTTTTATTAACCATAATAAAATTTTGATTGCTCATTAGTATTACCTACACTTAAGCCTCACTCACACAAGCACAGGACACAAGTGGTGTGGTTGTAGTACAAAGTTTGTATGGAGGACACCGCGTTGTCTACAAACACTGAAATTCTCATGAAGTGATCGTAAAACTGTGATGATTGGGATGCAAACCGGAAACTGAGATTATTCGCCTCCGAGGTAAAAGCTACAGATTATGAAGTGTTAGTTTCAGGAGTAAGGCACAACTCTTATTTTGAAAGGTTTGCATGATACTTATCACTGTCATGGTACACGTCCCTCCTTGCAACTGATTTCACCCAGTGACAGCCAGCAACCTCCAACAACCACTCAGGGAACACATATTTTTCCCTCGTGCCAGGAGCCCTAACTAGTCACTGTCAGCTGCATGGGCCAGAGGAGTATAATGTTGTTCCTGTATGAAAATTTATAAACCAAACCAAAAAGAAAGAGAAAAAAGAAAACAACAACCCAATATTAAACCTTTTTCCTAAAGAAAAATAAGTACTTACAAATTGATGTTTGTATATTTCTATATTAAATTGTTAAATGGTCTAATTTTTCATCCTTTTTTTTGTCTCTTTGAAATGGCATGTGATAAGCAGAGTACGTGTTACTCATAATAAGCTTGGAACCTAAGCATATGTTTGTAACTCTCAGCTGATAACAAAAATCTGGTATGGTTGAAAAGGTTTCTTTCTTTTTTTTAATTGCTGATGGAGCAGTTTATCATATGGTTGTACTGTTATCTGTCTGTGTACTAACAGCTGAGGAGAAATGGTTCCCCAAACAGGTGCTGCATAAAACATATGGCCCGTATTTGCTGACAGCGGCTTATTGTTGTTAGGTTCAAGAACTTTCTTCTTCAGTATTAGAAAAATAGAAAACTTCTACATTTATTAGAAGAAACTCAAAGCCAAGATTGGTTATCTGAATTTTCTATCACATCTTAATTTTAAACAGATGGCCACAAACAAATGACAGTGATGAGTATGTAACTTTTCCAAAAATGTAACTATTTTTAACTGAGAATGCAGTGATTGTGGCAGAAAAGGAAATAGTAGGTTGAGGACATTTTCACGTTGAGGACTGTGAGTGCTGTGCTGAGTTTCCTAAAATGCAAATAGAAAACAGACACTTAAACCTCAAAAACATCTGCCTGTGAGCACAGACGCTTGAAGTTACTGTATATAACTGTGAAGGTGGTTTCTAACAGGCCTCACTGTTGTTTTGGGGAGTTAGTCAGTCTGTGGTGGCTATGGACACAATGAACAGATGTTTGGCTGTTTCAATCCCAGAAAGCAAGGTGAATAAAAATCTCTGGCATTGCTTTTCTTTTGCTATTATTATTTCATAAAAAAATTTAGTTTCTTGACTGCAGAAGCTTGTAATCATGAGCAGCAATGGCCTCTAATGAGTATTACATGGATGGCTTTTCTCTGCTTTGACTGCTAGCGCAGGCAAGTGATTAGCTAAACATAGGTTGGGTAAATGGTGGCATAATAGTGCATCCCTAGGTTTGTGGCAAAGCCTACGCGTGAAGCCACGAAGGTGTTTGATGGCAGGGGCTTACCGGTGCTACTGTTATGAATGAAACTTGACATAGTCCAATAACTCCAGCCGTTCATATCTTGTCTGTTTAACACCTGTATTGATTTCTATTGGTTGCATTTGTTATTCAACAGTTCGTATCCAACGTCATTTAACATAAATTACAACAGTGCAGCGGTCACAAACTGTTGCATGTGTCCACCTTAAATACCGTACCATAAAACCATACCATACTCTCAAGTCACAAAAAGTGACCCCTAGTGGCACACACTATAACAACACAAAAACCGGCTCCTACAGGATAGAGGAGAGAAAACATGAATGCTTCTCATTGTGAGAGACTGCTTGTGCTCTATGACTCACGCTCCATCAATCTGCTGAAGAGATTGTGTTTTCACTCTCTACCTCAGTGCCTCTTATCACCACTAATGTGTGTGTTTGGTCTTCTGGTGAAGACAACCCAGTTTATTTGACATGTAGAGTTGCACACATACAAACAAAGTCATGCGTTAGCAATTGATCTGTTTTTATCAGCGTTCCAGATGTGATCTGATTATGTGAGCAAGTGTGTTATGTTGCTGAATCAAAGGATTTGCGTTGAGGAGAGGAAACATGCTCTAAAATACACAATCGTTCCCCTTGTACAAATGCCAGGTACACAACCTCTCTGAGTGAATGTCCCATCTCCCCTCTGGAATCAGCATTTATTACTTGGACACATTTGTGTCAGATGTATCACTTTTTACAACACTTAATAGAAAGCTACATGTATTGGCTAAATCGTGTATCACAGAAGACAGCTGAATTTCCTGCATTACACACAAAAATGCTGAAAACATATGTGCAATGATTCAATGATCAGGAACTTCTCTCCAAGTCTAGACTAGATTAAATATTCATTTAATTAGTAATTATTGTTTGGGCTTTTTTTTAAAACCTAATTTTGTTGCATATTGAACAGATGCTATGCTAGCAGCTTATTTGGAGTCCATTCAACTTTAGCTCTCAAAACACAATTTTTCCATTAATCTTAGTAGGAAATTCCAAGAATGTACCCTAACTTTCCAAAGTCTTGAGCCACCCACTACTTCTTTATATTTTTGCTAGGAAATGGAAAATAAGTGTTTTTTCTCTGTGAAGCTCACCCAATACTGCTTCATTAATGTTGAGGTCTGGGCTGTGAGGAAGCCAGTCCATGATTGGTCATGTTCCACTCTGTGTCTTTCTACCCAGGTCTGTTCTTAAGATAAGATAAGATAAGATAAGATAAGATAAGATAAGATAAGAGTCTTATTGCACATGTGTGGGTTTGTGTGTTTGATCAGCTGCAAAGTCTTTGTTGTGGAGTCTGACAGCAGTGGGGAGGAAAGACCTGCGAAATCTCTCGGTCCCACACAATGGGTGCTGCAGCCTGCCACTGAAGGAGCTGCTGTCAGTTTCTCCTGCATGGGGTGGGAGGTGTTGTTCAACAGGGATGACAGCTTAGCCACCATTCTCCTGTCACTCACCACCTCCACTGGGTCCAGAGGGCATCCTAGAACAGAGCTGGCCCTTCTGATCAGCTTGTTCAGTCTCTTCCTGTCCCCGGCAGAGATGTTGCCACCCCAGCAGACCACACCATAAAAGATGGCTGAGGCCACCACAGAGTCATAGAAGGTCTTCAGGATTGGGCCCTTCACTCCAAAAGACCTGAGTCTCCACAGCAGGTACAGCCTGCTCTGTCCTTTCCTGCAGAGGGCTTCAGAATTATGAGTCTAGTCCAGTTAATTGTTCAGGTGAACACCAAGGTACCTGTAACTGTTCATAGCCTCAAAGTCCATACCTTGGATGTTCAGTGGTTGCAGTGAAGGATGTTTGTGCCTGCTGAAGTTTACCACCAGCTCTTTGGTTTTATTAGTATTGATCTTGAGGTAGTTCTGCTGGCACCAGTCCACAAAGTCATGGGTCAGTTCTCAGTACTCCTTGTAGTCATTTGACTAGCTGGGATGTCATCCTCAGTTAGGTTTGATGGTATTTCTGGTAGATAATAGCAGATGGCGTGAGCATGAATTGAAGCTGCGGTTCGGGGTAGGCCTCAGACACACACAAACAAATGAGAACAAACACCAGGTTGTGCAAAATTTAGATAAAGTATTTCCATTGGCAGTGTGTTTGGGTTCAGTGTCATGCTAAAAAAGAATCCATTGCAAATCAGATGCTTTCCAGATTGCATTACATGCTAAATCAAAATCTTGTCAGTGGTCAGAATTCCATCAATTTTGACAAGATCCCCAATGCCACTGGCTAAAGTGCAGTCCCAAACCATGCCAGAGTCACTACTGTGTTTCACACAAAGCTTTAGACACTCTCTCTCCCTCCTAACCTCCTCATTTATATTGATAACCCAAAATTTCAAATTTGGATTCACTCCTTAAGACTTGCTACTACTACTTTTCAGTCCAGTTCTTGTGTAATCTACAGTTTTAAGGACACATCGCACACCATGCTGAGATATGCCAAGTTTTTATCTAATAACTAATAGCAACTTTACTATTTTATATCTATTAAACTGTGTTGTCTTTGGCATTTTTCATACATTCAGATAAAGAAATAGGAATTTTTGTGACAGGCTGCCCAAAACAAAGATACAATTAAAATTTAGTTCTTTGCTAACTTATGTGTATTCACAACAACACTGGTTCATAAGTTGTGTTAGGCACCTTTTTTATGCTTGTATTGATTGTTAGGTCAGTAACAAACAAAAGAAAAAATAAGTCTTCTAAAAATGGTCAGGTACAAGTACACACTAGTGCTGAAGGCCACCTTAAAGAAAAGCTGTAAAAACTGAGATTTTTGCACAGTACTGTACAGTATATAGATAAGGACAATGTGATAACACATTCTAAAGACAGAAGATAAAATTAAAACTATTTAACAATAGTATAATCCAAGTTAAAAAGGCAGCCGTGTTAAGCACACAGCTCTTGTTTTCCTTTCTAGTTTACTCGAGCCATCGTGACCCACTCAACTGGCAGTTGCTCAGGCAGCCATCCTCTAGTCCCTCATCAACCTCCCAGCATAAATAGAGTTCACTTTTCGGTGCCACTTGGGTAAATTGTGTGCGTTTACAAGCAGCTGTAGCACCCAAACCATTTTTGTACCTGTTTCTAGTTATCTGACTGTAATCATTTTTTTTGCTTCACTATGGCTACCCTGCAGCTGCGTGGTTGATTTCCTGCTTCCCTACATCAATCATCATTTGGTTTGTTTTCCTCATTTGACTGCATCTACTTGCAACTGATTTTCGCCATGTTTTCTGTGTCAGTCAAGTTATTAAACGCAGAATTTCTCCCACATTTCTCTAGTAGAGTAAAGCAGAGCTACCTGCTGTGGCGATCTCAAAGCAAAATCACTTTGCTGTCAACTGTTTTGTGACTTTAAGATAATGTTATTTTAGAGATGAAAAGTTGGGGAGCAGAAGATAAGAATGTGTGCAGCTTATTTAAGAAAGCAGCGGAAGTCTCATTTCAGTAAGCTGAAATGAGTTTGCAGGCATATCCAACCTTTTAATTTGTTTGGAAAAGATTCTATCCAAATTAGTTTATAGCAGGAGAAAGAATTGCCTCAGGAACGTGAAAAACAATTTCAAGGTTTTATAAAACTGTCTGATCTGACAGCTCACGAAAGCCTTATCACAACATGAAACAATCCACTTTATAAAAAAGCGATTCCACATTATTTTGATGCAGTGATTTTTTCAGTGCTACTGTGAAATAACAGAACAGATCACACTGAGACTTAATAGCAGCCTTCCCCTCCTGGCTTCTAAACATCTTATGAGAGAATATTTTTGGACAACATCAGTAAATTTAGCCCGAGAAAGAGGCGTGAGCCACGAATCCCCATCATTGCATTTGCTCAGACAATCATCTTCATAATGACTGCTTTTCAGCCCAGCGCTTAAGGGTCTTGTTATTCGGGGAATTTTTCATATTCTCTGCATTAAGACCAAGATAAACCAGCTACTATTTCAAAAAATGTCAATAGACAGTATCTTAGCAAGTCACGAGATACATAGAGGAGAATTGATGAGCCTGCGATTATTAAAAGCACTGCATCACAGTAAAATTACCTTAATGGGAACAGTTGCCAAATAGTGGATTTGGAGTACTTGAAGCTGATACGCTTTATTCATGCAACACTGAATTTTTAAATATCAAGATATACATTAAGAGAAAATAACCACTCCTTACAATTGTGACTATAATAAAACCCTCCAGATTTATAAAGTCTGAGCAGTGGAGCCATAACTGACAGACATTTAATTTTCTTTTGACGTTATGATTTCAGCATGAAATGATAAATCGCAGAACAATTGTGCTAAAAAAATGCTTATGCATTTTGCAACATGTTAGATAAAACTTGCTTTGTATGATTCTCCCCTTATCTCCCCACCCAGGTAAGTGAAAGAGCTCTGAGTTGTATGCAACACTGTCATCTCTTGCTGATCTCATGCAAGGTCAATCAAGTAGCCAGTAGTTGTGAGTGTTTTATCTCATTTTGTTCCCGTCATTGCAGTCTGGTTTATTTTTCTTATAATTCATTGGTAAAAATCTAAGTGATGCCTAATGTCCTCAGTGTACCTGTCGTTTCTCTGACCTTTAGATAAGCAGTTCGCTCTTCCACTATGGTGTTTACTGCCTCACTGGTTTTACATCATTAACCCTCTGTAGCTCCAGGGCTGATAACACAAACCCAAGTGTCCATGGCTCAGATCTCTTGAATAGGGAGATTGTTGGGAGAGAGCGATGGGGTTATCACTCATGTCAAATTCCTGGCCAAAGAGGTCCACTTTGTTTTTTCTGAAAAAGATCTGGCTGTGTCACGGCTCGGCACTCATTCACTCCCATCAAGTGAAAGGAGCTCAAGACAGACCTCAACACTCAACAGACCGTCGCTACGCTGAGGAGATCTTTAATTTTAAAGCAAACGGAAACATTTTTTGGGTTATCCTCCAGAAATTTTACACCATTCTCCATCAGCTCAGAGGTTTCATGCTTGTAACGCGCTTTGATATATTTCATTTTTTCTTTTCTATAATAATCTAGCATCAGTTATATATAAATAAAGGACTAATAAAAAATAATAAAATAAAGTTATAAAGCTACCTCACAGTTTCGCTAAAGTCCTTCTCCAAGATAGGAGATTTTCATCTGACACTGAAAGTGAAGAGGGCCACTTAATCACTCCCAACATGAGCTTAGTGAAAGACTCCAAACCAGCCATGACATGCTGGGATAATAAATATGTCAAGCCATCAATTAGGAAACTCAAAACGGGCCATATATAACTTGGCAAGGAGTGTAAGGTCCAAGGTAGAACTGGGCATTGCTGAATCTGTATCAGCACAGATATAATAAGGTGTGACAGTGGCTCACACAAGGTCACACAAAGATTATGTTTCTACATGCCAGGTGAGAAAAGTGAGTCAAAAACCTGTAACAACAACGCATAAGAGTGGTAAGATTAAGGAATCATAAAATGTATCAGAAATATGAGGTGACAGTGAAGCATGTTGTAAAAACAAAAGCTTTTCCCTGTGCAAGTGGGCAAAACTCATTATCTGCTGAAAAAAAATCCCTTTCCTGTAACCTTTACAGGAAACGTGTAGCTAGGCTAAATACTGGGTGTGCTACATATTCTAAAGGGGATATTTCCTCTACACACCTGCACTTGTAAGTGGATCGTTTTGGAAGTTTGAGAAATCAGAACTAAGTTCCCGGTCTCCTTTCTCTTCTCGTCCAGCTAAATGTCAGATCTGTCAACGGCTAGCACTTTAACCGAGCGCAAAAGAGGAGTCGAATTTTGGCTGCGGCTCAGCGTTTTCACGAGGAACTGGTAGAAGCTTGACACTTGAGAAGCTGGTTTCTGGAGTTAAAGACACTCGTCTCGAAGCAACAACAGACATCTAAGTTGGCAAAGTGTAAAATAATGTGCTTTAAAAAAATCACCTCTTTGTCCACGTTTTTTGTCTTTAAACTTAACTTATTATAAATTATAGCAATAAAAACTGCCTTTCAAAAAATGTGTGAGCAGTGGTTCAAAGCATCTAGCTGCACAAAGTGCTTACTAACGTGGGTTTTTTATTTCAGTTTAAATTTGCAGAAAATAAATGTCTTCCTCCCAGAATGCATTGTGCATCCTTGAAGCCTAACAAATATGTTGAATGCTTGAAGAACCAAATCTTTTGAAGGACTCGGAATGAACAGTCTTCCTCATTCCCTTCTCTGTTACACTGCATCTTTCTTGTCAATGTAATAAACCCATGGATGTTTATGTGTAAGTCTTTTTTCCATTAAAATGTTTCTTCTTTAATTTTTCACCATTCTTGCAGAGGCGCTTCTGTGGGGCCAGGTTGGATGAGAAGGCCTGGCAAAAACCATCCATAAGGCGGGTGTTCTCCTGGTAAAGTATAAAATGATCAAGAAATTAAGTACGCATTGAGGAAATTTTGGGAAAGGGATAAAATTCCAGTGTTCTCTAAATAAAATCCCAATCTTTCTGTTGCTGAGGTAAAGAACTGCAAAGTATTAGTTGAGAATTTGTTGAAGCCGGTCAAAGTTTTATGAAAGATGAAACAGAACTTCAAAGTGACGGTCTATATGGTGGGATAAAGTTTTTAAAAAAAGGTGCTTGTGAAAGCAAAATGAAAAAATCTTGCCTCACTGACACTTCAATATTCGGAAAAATGTCTTTAATCTATGTTAATGCAGGACGGGAGGTTTTAGGAAACACTTCCAGTGGCTTCCAGCGAGATACTCGAAGACAGGTGCCGTCAGACCTTGTTTGAATAATCATTATCTGCTGCAGAGCAAGAAAATGGCTGACCAGACTTTCACGGTGAGGCGGCCAGGCGTGGTGTCATCACCTTAAGTTTTAAGCTATTTCATCAGCCAAGAAAAGGTGATGCAATTCTCCTCTCATTTTCTCCAGTTTATTCCTCTTCATCTCTCACGATCACCCACAAACTCTGTATCATCTCTTCACAAACTCATCATTTCTTTCATATTCCGCTTTTCAGACTTCAACCGGAAAAACTTGAGGCCGAATACAGATCACAAAAAAAAAGGAAAGGAAAGTAAACAACTTCTTTTCTGGGCTTCAATTAAGCTGGACTATTTATCAATAGGAGTGCCTGAAAGGTGAAAGATGGGAACCGCGATCGTTTTTTGATTTGGCTGTGCCTGGAGGAGAGCATATAGAGATTGATGAGCTTATTAAAAGCAAATGGACTCCCAGACAGACAGCTCATTAAAACTACAGCGTTTGGAGCCCTTCACAATGCAGGTCAGTAGTGACGTAGCCACCAGAAATCGAGCTTGTCCATCATAAAGAAACTCTAGACAGTAAAAAAGAAAAAAAAAAGAAAATCCAGATTGTTTTTCATCTGTCGGGGCAAACACTTGAAAGAAGACTCCTGGACATAGTTGTCAAATGTTTTTTGTGTGGCTAAGGTGCATTATGTCAGTGATAGCAAGCACACCAACAAAAAAAGAAACTGTCTTTTGTGCGTCCAGAAACGCTGCTTATCCTTCGCCTTTCTTTATTCTGAAGTAATCATTCGTATTTTGGCCTCAGAGCCATTTGAGTTTGGAGATCGATCGCTGCAGAGCTCTGCTAGACTTTGGGTCAACACGTAGGTCGACCATTGCACCACTTCTATTGTCTTCACATGCCCTTCCAGAGTGAAGCGGTGTATCCCTTCAAGGATTCCTGGCTTTCAAAGTGTTGGCTTAACTGGAAAAAAATGAACCAATGTCTCATCCACATCCGGATCACGGCTCTTCTACAGACGTAAGCATCAAAAGAAAAATGCCTTAACTGACATTTGCTTCTTATTCTATATAATGCCTGGCGACATCATGCAAAATAGGATTGGGTTTATGTGTGTGTGTGTGTGCAGAGTGAAAAGAGAGGTGCCGCATCAACGGGAAGTGGGTTAAACGTTCCCCTGTGCTCTCCCGCGATGGCTAAACCGCTGACTGGCATTTTCCTGTAGCAAGACTGAGAACATGTGCAATATGTATCTTCATGCATTCACATACACACACACAAGCTTGTGCGCACGTCCAGCATACACACACCTGGAGGGCTTACATGGCTTTACATGGATGGCTGGTACTCAGCCAAGAGCTGCTGCCAACAACCCATCATCACACTTTTCACCTGGCAGTGTCTCGGCAGTCCATTTTTTTACAGCTCTCCCATTAAAACGGGCCCGTGTCTGAATGTGAGTGTGTGTATGTGCAGGTGTTAATGTGTGCGTCTCTGATACGGTAATGTGTCACAAAATAAAGTGCTGGCAAAGTGAAGTGTATGCTGAGACATGGAACAACAGTGGAGGCTGTTTATGTGCAGGGCCTCATTCCAGCCACATTATGACTCGTAATGGGTTTCATCTTTAAACGATTGCATTTGTTGACACAGCACCAGCTGCCGGTGATGTATTGCTTCTCTATGTGCATTTGTGTTGCGTTGCTTCGAATACAGACAGCAACAGAGAGAAAGGTAAAAGTTTAGGATGAGGACACAAACTCTGGAAGAAGACAACAGCTCAGTGAAAAGACGGATCAGTGTTTTCCAAATTTTGCTATCAAGTGCCCAAGTTTTGAGTGACTCACTATTCAGTAAAATTACTAGTTAAGAAGATGAATGGGTGCATTTTCTATAAATTTAAAAAAGGGGGGCATAGCTGTTTGTACTTATGATGCGAGGTTTCACCAACTTCAGTCACTCCTGATTCACCACGTTGAAATGGCATTAAGGTATTTATTCTTGAAACTGAATGAAAGTAATCTTCAGTTGCACTAAAGTGGTACCCAGGTACTAACATAACTCCTCCATCATTTCCCTCCTTTCATTCTTTTCTGGGATCACTGCTCATCTTGCTTTCTGTCACTCTTCACCATCCAAAAACAGAGATTATGTTACAGCCAACAGCAGTGACCCCCTCTTCACACAGAGATTCATCTGGAGAGGCCTCCTTTGTCCAGGCACGTCAGAGATGGGGCTTGTGTTCTGCCATGACTGGCCTCTAAAGACAGCAAAGGATGCAGCGACCAAGACTGAGTGTGCATGTGTGTCTGTTTTGGAGATGCTTTTGCTGGAATTACTTGCAAAAACCTTTCACTCCTTGCAGGCTCCTGTTTGGAATGATGATAACTGTTTCGGGTGATGGAATGCATTTAGAGGTCATGAGCATATTTTTGGGCAAGAGTGGTTTTCAGTGTTTAATTTACATGAGCGGATCTGTTTGGGGCCTAACCCTAAACCTTCCAGCACAAGGATAAGAAATGCTAACCAGTTTTTATGCAATCAACATCAAGTCCTGTCCTTTAAGTTTACTAGTGCACACAGACCGGGTCGAGACATTTATTATAATAATATGAAGCTTAAAATGTTTAAGACATTCTGATTTTTTATTATTTTAAATTAGGTTTGAAAGGATACTATATTTCCTTTGAGGACTGAAAATATATTCAGCTACTATACATTTGTGACTTCTATACCCGATTTTTTAAAAATCCATTTTTTATGTCTGATTCATCTCAAGGACAACAGATTTTCGTTTTAACCTTTTCTGATTTCAACACAGTAAACGAAAAAATGAAACAGATTCGTGCATAGATGTTTTTTAAACTTGTAGTTCAAAGTCTGCTGTATCTCTGTGGTTTGTTACAACAGCTCAGAGGCTTGTATAGCATGTAATCAGCTATTTATCGCTCAGTGTTTGTTATAGTGTGAGCTGATTTCAAATATAGATATAGTTTGGCTCTTAGATTGACTTTAACGTTTGAGGATATTTTTTTTCTGTGTAACGCAAGCATTTTATTTAAATTTCTTATCTACCAAGTAACAGCTTGAAGCCAGTAATGTGACAGCTGGGTGGGTTTGTGAAAGAATATATCTCCATGTATCTCTCTGGAGAGCGAAGACACACTCATTGCATTCCCTCTGGATCTGTGTGTGTGTGTGTGTGTGTGTGTGTGTGTGTGTGTGTGTGTGTGTGTGTGTGTGTGTGTGTGTGTGTGTGCAAGTGCGCGGGCTGTGAACTCTTTTATGATTTTTGCAACTAAATATATAGCATGCGTGGATATACATAGCCAGGCTCATTTTCAAACAAAGGTTCACGCCTCTCTAATTATACCTTATATTCCTCCTGGCTGTGCAACGAAAATCACAAACCCAGTGTCATTTGGGTTCAATTACAGTGGGTTACAGTGTGCACTTTGACAAACAGCACAGGCTTCCATCTTCTTATGTGTTACAGCAAACAAGACAACTTAATCGCTTCACATAAATGTATATGATAGTTAAAAGTTTTAATGGCGTTTCATCCTTCTGACCAAACCGCGGGCAATGGTGCTGTTTGCATTGGAGTGAAATTTCAGCGTGTAAAAGTCAATCTCACACG
This sequence comes from Diplotaxodon limnothrissa, assembly GCF_057381915.1. Taxonomy (NCBI): domain Eukaryota; kingdom Metazoa; phylum Chordata; class Actinopteri; order Cichliformes; family Cichlidae; genus Diplotaxodon; species Diplotaxodon limnothrissa. Next base: position 8,043,989 of record NC_140612.1, on the reverse strand, counting down.
AGAACATAAATCACTATGAAATAATTTGCCCAAACAGCCAAAACCCATTTTTTGTGACTGTGTGCTACAGGTGATGTGGATTGCATTACATTATATTATTTACATTATGTTGGACTATTATGTTGCCACATTAATTTCAGCCTGCAGTAATATGTCCAGGAGAAATCTCTCCCTGAGGAAAAGCAGTGTGAGGGTTTATTATTATTATTATTGAAACCCCAAGGACTTTGGGGACAACACCAAATAGAAAATAAAACCTTTTTGTAAGTAAGATGTAGTGGCACACTTCAGCAAAAATGACTCCATCGGGGGCGGCAGATTTGTCTTTTATTTTTTCTCTCTTCGGTGTCCTAATTTGTCCCACATGGAATATCGTCCATTCCCTCCTGGCAGCTATGATGCTCTCCAAAGTGACAGATGTTGAGAGCTCGTTCCCAGAGCTTACACATAGGCAGAAATTGTTCTTCCTCACACATACAGTTATGTGGAAAAGAATATTATCACAGGACTGCAAAATCAAGTACATTCAGTGGCTTATCAAACCATCTTTAGCAGCAATAACTTCTAAGTAATCATTTTCTGTGTGACTCTCTCATCGTTTTGGGGGAATTTTGATCAACTCTTTTCTACAATGTTACAATTGCAATAGTTCCTTTGCAGCTCTTTTAATTTCCCATCACAGCATTTCAGTCAGATGGCGTCTAGACAATTCCTGAACTTTCATTCTTTTGTTTTCAGCCTGTGGATGCAAAACAAGCTCGAATCATCACCCTTCCACCACCGTGCTTGGGAGCTAGGATGATGTGTTTGTGCTGATATGCCCTGTTTGGTTTTATCTGTCCTTTGGTTTGATAAAACCAAAGCACTTTTTTGTTGTTGTTTTTTTCTTTTTTTCTTGATTCACTTCCCATGAAGATTGTGAAAATGTGCTAAATACTCCTGATCTCAAACTGCCAAAACTTCTGCTTTTATATTGGTCCTTACACTTGCTAATGATCAGTAAATCACGTGCATTTGATTAACAGCACCTAGCTGCAGCGGTTATTTACCCTCTTAATTCCTATGGAAGCAGTAATGGTGTAGTTAGGACTGCACAGAGCCCTGTGAAAACGTGTTTTTTCACATGACTCTACACGCAGTATTGGTGCGCTTGTTCGCTGAGGTTATTAGTTATATGCTGTGTATTTGAATGGCAGTATAAGTGGTGACAAATCATGAGGTGTTGCCAGTGGAGCAGTATCATTAATTACAGTCATTATACCTATCAACCTCAAAAAACACATTTACACACAAATTTAAACACTGTCCCTATGTAACTACCATCGTGATGTCAAATACTGAATCACAACTAAATAAATGTGCACCTGTTGACACAGCTGGAGAGACAGTGTGTGTCTGTGCAAGACTAACTTCTCTGCGTGTCACTTACAGAGGTAAATTTGTCTTGCGATGCATGCGATTCTGTGTTTTCGAATGGCATTGGCTTTGCAGGACCCAGAACAAGACATGTGACAAGCAAACCTACCTTCAGGCATCACTGCTGAGTAATAGCTGGTTGTTTCTGTGGTTTTGGTCTGACAAATGTCTTTCTTCATTAGCATCAGAAGCTTTCCTTTTCGCCCCTGACCTGATGATTCTCAGGGAACAATGACTCATTTTAAGTTGGTAACAAGAATTCACATCACAGAGAAAATATACAGATATTTTCAGTCATATTTTGATGTGTTTTGTTGTTTTCATCACTTTTATTTGGAGAAAATATACAGATATTTTCTCTGTTTCTCATCTTGTTGTCCAGCAACCTGGACATACATTTAGCACAGAAGGCGGATAGCATAAACCTAGAATAAACAAAGCCATCACCAGGCAACAAACAACATTCATTTCTTTGGATCTAAGAGATTTAAGATTATCTAATCTTGCCCATGTCTCCTTTACTTCTTTGCAGCAGACCAAAATAAGAACAATTTTTCCTTCAGGAAACGTATCTTTACGGTCCTTTCTGTCATATTTATCAAAACCTTCGGCTCTCGGAATATATGCTCGCTGTTATTTTTAAACACATTTTTGGTTATTGTATCTCAGCAACAAACAAAAGCTCATGTGTGAGGACAGAAAACTACTTCTAAGACTGAACACACATTGTTCTCACACAAAAACCAGAGTCAGAGTTTCTGAGTCTGATTTTGTGTATGTGTGATTGTGTGTGTAAGAACAGTGATGCGTCTGAGATTTGTGATGGGGCAGATTGCCGGATGACAGGGAAAGAGCACAGGAAGAGGGGCAGGCGTCGGGTCTGACACGCAGTCTGACAATCAGCAGCCTTGCTGTCTCCACTCTCTTCATTTCTATCTGTCTGTCTCTATCTTCCCCTCACATTTGCTTTCACTTGCACACACAAGCGCCGAGTCTGGCACATAAGAAAAGAAGCTGATGATGATGATGATGATGATAATGTTTTTGGGGAGCTTACAGTGATATTTTTTCAGATGTTGTGATGATTCATAGAACTGAAAATGTTCACAATAAACATGTAATACATGAATAGAAGCAAGACCTTTACATCATATCCCTATCTGGTGGGTCATAGTTAAAATGTTCTGAATTACAAGGGGAAAAAACACTTCTAAAATATATAAAGTGTTACGACATGTGTTGTAACACTTGACATGCACTTTCATGCAATATGATCTCCGTTTACTTAGCATCACTGCTGATGGTTGAACCCTCGGAAAACTGAACGGGGCTTGGTAACGTCAGTCCTATTTTTGCCACTAATCCATCCACAAACTATAATGCACTCTAATTTTGCGAGAGGAAAGTAGCCCCATTTGTCAGCACCGTCACTACTATGTTTTCTCATTTATCTGTCAGTGATTTGGCTCAGTGACTTAACAGCAGCCCAGTTCCCTCCATTCATTCGCTCGTGGTTCACTCTCGCTAGGGTGTCAGTGACTCGCTATAGGGCAGTGATTTAGTGCTCAGGAACATAACTACTGCAAGTGGAAACTCACAGAGGGAAGGAAGGTCTTTCCCTCCTCCTATGATGATTGATAAATGATAGTCAGGGGGCCTCCGAGCCTTCGCTGCCCTGCTGTAATAACCGGTTACGTAGTGAGAAGAGACACGCGACTAAATCCTTCCACTGCTGTCTCTCCGTCTTTCTTTTCTTTTTGCCTGTAACAGTGTAGCCACTGTCTGTGAATATGTTCCTAATCTGGAGTGACTGCAGCTCTTCTGTTAGACTTTCGAGCTTTCTCTGCCACACTCATCAGTTTGATTGATTGTTAGAAAATAGTGGTAACCGCTCGCTGCAATTTCAAGCCAATTTAGGCCACCTTAAACTTACATCAATTTCGCCTGGACATGGACTGTGGATCCATTATAAACAGGACTCAAAGCAGAAGCTCACTTTGCCAGAAAATTGCAAGTTGGAATAGCGCAAGCTTATTTGAAATAAAATGCTATAGAATTCATATCATAAATCTGAAAATGAAAAGTTATTCAATTAGTCTGTTGATGCACACACCTGGAATTATTATTATTATTATTATTAAAAATGCAAAATTTACAAGATTTTAATAACAAGTTAATTAGTGTTTTTGCTCTGGCACTGAAGTTTGGGATTAGAAATGATTAATTTACACAATGAAAGTCATTCCTGGGGGAACGTGGCAAGGTGTCATAAAATGTATGTTCTTTTTTTAAGATCTCATGAGTCTTGTCTTTTTTTCTCCCACTTTTCCCCTCTTTTATTATCCTCAGATTTGGGGGAGTATTTATTGTGCTATTGTTATGACAGATGGTTTTAATCCTAGCTGCGATGAGTGGGAGTGGATTCAGTGTTCCTTCTAATCTTTGAATATTTTATACCGGGTGAGCAGGTGATGGATTATCCACTAACTTTTGTGGTCCCTTGTTTAGCTAATTAGGATCTCACTTGATATTTTGTTTCTTTTAATATTAAACACTGTTCACGCCTATTGAAGAAGGCACTAAACTGCTTGACTGAGTTCCCGAAGGCATGTTAAGCTTAGCTGCCATGTCTGAACGCTGCTTTAAAAGTGTTTATATGAATGAATTTCTAATTACTCTCTCATGTTGTCCACCATCTGTTTATAGCTTTCTACAAGCACTTTGATACGACCCAACAACTTACCCATCCCCTTTTAATTCCCCTTGATGTTTCATAAAGAAAGACAACACCCTGCAATGTGAATATCACCCACAGACTGCTACATGTGGGTCTGATTAAATCTGCACTTGTCTTCCTTGCTGTCAACAAGCATGGTTGGCATCATCTGTGGTGATCCAGCTCATGAAAGGCTATAGCAGAAGAGCACCACAAGCTGTGTTCAAAGGAGCATACTTCCATCTTGGATATCAAACATTTGGCAGCAGACCCTGGTGCGAGTAACCCAATGAGCAATCAGCGGTACAAGGATAAAAGATGATCCCGTGGGTAAGATACCTAATCTCTAAAAAAAGCTGGTTATCCTGTTGCCTTTATGGGTCAAGCTGAGCCTTAAGTTGATGTGCTGCAGTATATTTTTATTCATTTTATGTTAAAGCAAAACAGAAATTTAATATTTGAGTGGAACTATTCAGTACGGAGGAAACCAGAGTGCCCAGACAGACACAGGGAGAACAAACTCCACAGAGAAAAGGATCTTCTTCCTGTGAGGTGACAGTGCTGACATCCCACCATGCCTTCCTAAAGGTTTAATGTGAAATTTAATTGATTAATCGTCCAACAGTGTGACAGAAACACTGTTCAGCTGAGCCCATTTTTGTCAGAGTGAGCTCAAGGTTTGACACTGGGCCCCTAAACATCTTAGCACTGGTACACTGCTTAATCCCATTCTCCCTCTTCAAGATCTATGACTGTGTCCCCATGTACAACACTAACGCCATAAAGAGGCTACTGATCTCATCACTGACAACAACAAACTGGCTTACAGAGGAGAAGTAAACAATCAGGTGGACTGGTGCTTAGTGAATACTTTGTCTCTGAATGTTGCAGATCACACTCCAGTCCTCATCCATGGAGTGGTGTTGAGAAGGTGTCCAGTATCAGGGACCTGGGAGTTCATGTGTTAGAGGACTTCACATAGCTCAAAAAAACCACTACACAGGTAAAGAAGGCACAGCAGCAGCTGTTCTTTCCATGGACTCCAAGAAAGACGCTGGCTACTTTTTACTTTTGCTCTATAGAGAGCATCTTAACATATTACACTTTATTTTACTAACTCAGCTGCACTGCAGCTGGCCAGGAGGCTCTCCAGCATGTAGACTCCAGTGCTCAGAAGATCACTGAGAGTCAGCACTGGGGGAAATCTACAACACCACCGGCATCTGTGAGGACCCCACACACCCATGCCATCACTTCTTTGAGCTACTGCAATCTGTAAGATGTTACAGAGCACATCTGTAGGGCCTCAAACTAAATGTGAATGCACTGCATAATAAACACATGGCAATGACAATAAAGATATTCTGCTTCAGTTGCAAAGTTGTAATTGCAGCCTTCCTACCTCATGGCTGGGTTGAAGCCTGTCATTCTGTGATCTTTCTGAAACATTAGCGTGTCAGTCATTTAAGCTAATCTTTGTCTCAGTGACAAAGCCCTCTAGTTACCATAGTAATTACGATGGAGGAAGTGAGGTCAGGGAGGATGGATGGGTCAGGAAAATGTCAGACTTTAACAGGAGAAACCAGCATCTCTTCTTCTGGTTCAAACCAAAGTCAGTTCGTAAGTTTTTAAGTTTAGGTCTTCTAACCTTAAAAAGCACTCAGTCAAACCTAGGCCGTGATGTTTCACTGTCTTTGTGCCTTCTACAATAGCTGTGTCACATGACAAATATATTCTAAAAATAATGAGCTATACTGTCACACCAAATTGTTGCGAATAAGCTTGGATCGTTTCACACACTGCAGGAACAAATTATCTACGTGGTTGTTTTGGCAGCAGCTGTTAGAATTATTACATCGACAGTTTGTTGCTTCCAGCTATTCTCAGTTGTTTGATTGTAATTGTTAATGTAGTTTTGGTTGTAGTTGAACACCAAATAGATTTGTGTGCATCCCAAAAAGCTGAAAATACATCACTAATCTCACGGACTGCTGTCTTGTTCACTCTTACATTGTTCTTGTGTTTTGTTCCCTTTTTATTGTTTTCCTGCTGCAGTGTTGGGAGAAAAACAGTCTTTGTGGGAAAGTAAAGATTGGAACTAAATTGCCTTTAAGAATTTGGAAAATAAACTGTTCTTCTCTCTTTTTCGGCACTATGCTCTTTTGTGTTTCTGTGCTTCAGGGATTCCCTCTCCTCCTGCATGCAGCATATAGATACACACAGCTTTGGGCGTATGCTTTTACCCTTCTGCATCACTATTGGGCCCCCCGTGGCTGTTTCCACCATTTCCCTCTAGCTAATGTTTTGTCATCTGAAGCAGTGATATCATATGAATTAGCCAGTGGTGGAGATTGCCTTGTGGTGGTGATTCATCACCTGTTTGGCAGAGGTGACTGAATGAGCAGTCACTTGTGTGACGTGCAGAGCGAGCATCTGGCATAAGGGGTTAATTGAGGGCGATTAAGGTGATTAATAGCTTTGTTTGAAGTGAAAACACAAGACAGACTAGCTTGTGTTACAGAGTAAATGTTTTGGGGAAAAAATCCATCAGTGGCCAGAGTGTAGCCTGGCTGGAGAAGGTAGCAGTCGAGTGTGTGTGCTACACCTAGGATATTTAGGCGCTCAACTTAATGGGAATATTTTTTTTTTAAAAAGACAGTGTGTGAGTGTTGGATTTGGGAGCTGGCTGTGTGTAGAAGGAAATTGAGACATAGGGTTGTGTGTGATCACTGCTGGGGAAAGAGCAATATTGACGCAGAGCTGGCTGTTAAAAAAGAGAGAAAAAGAGTGCTGTTTCATTCCTATTATTGCCTTACAAGAGTTTTGTGTGTGAGAATGAGTGAGTGTTAGAAGGAGAAAGAGAGCGAGTAACTTCAGAGAGACTCAATAACAAGACAGCATGACAGCAGTCATGCTCCCATATCCATGCAAGCATGCTCAACAACACTTTATCTGCGCTGTAGTTGTGGAAATCTAAAATTTCTCCTCCACAGATGCTGCTCTCCCTCACCCCTAACACACCACCACCTTGAAAAGTCTTGTTACTCTGAAACAGGAGGCAATTCCACTCAAGTGGATTGAAAGATGGCTGCATTTTCCTCAGGCGTCGAGGTTTTGGAGAGGCAGAGCTCCAGCAACAAACCACACACATCATGGTGAATCCCACTCATTTTGTTTCACAGCAGTGCTGGTTTGCTGCTGTGATTTAAGATTTTGTTGGAAAGACAGAAACCTGTCAGACAGGATTTTTTTTCCCCCAAGATTTCTTTTACTAGCTGTGTGCAGGTCATGAAATACGTGTAGCTCCAACTTGGGGGTCAGTTATGAACCTAAATCAGGCAAGGTGTTGTGGTTTAATCATTACTAATCTGAAGAGGTATGAATACATTTGGCCTTTACTTGAACCATTTTTTATTCCACTTTATTTCATCTTTTCTGTGGTCACAACAAAAATACCAGATTTAAAGTCTGAATAGTGCAAAATCAGTGCTAGTCCTCCAGTTTATAAAACAAACTTTTAAAAAAATATGAAGAAGCCAAGCAATGAACTGTGGTGACCACTGCTTAGACACCATTATGGCTGTTTTTGAAAATTTGGAAGCCTCCTCAGGAGATATTCCACAACTGTTTTCACAGGCTGTGTACTGCTAGTTATTTCTGTAGGTTGGTAGTCTTACAATCATCAGGACAAAACTCATCTGTACATCTACTATGAGATGAGGACTCTGAAGATTACACATTGGACCAACAAGACTGTGAATGACCATTAATAAACAGAGGTGGTGGCCTGTGACACCAGCTGTTAGCCACCTATGATGGACTTTTGGGATCTTTGCCTAAGCAGCTACTCAGATCTTAACCCATGTGACCTTACCAAATCACACAATGGCACAGTGAAGCAGTCTCTCACAAAGGATTCACACCTTCAATCTAAAGATCCACACTTTGATTTACACCTTGGCTCAGGTGACCTCTAAGCACTACCTCCAAGGTGATGCCTGTGTCTCCCAATCAGTGTTTTAGACCTGAAGAAGCCTCATAAGAGGCTTCATGAAGTCTAGTTGACTTTAACTCATGTGCTTAAGAGTACTCTTTATGATGTATGTGATGAGTGGCTGAAAATGTGTGTGTTAAATAAGTTTTGAAATGAAAAGTTTCTCTGACCTCTTTGCATTCCCAGCACATAAACTGCTGCATTTGGAATGAGCTGTAACTGCAGAAAGGTTTATTACTAATTATACATCATGTTTGTTCTCAGGTTGTTGTTTTTTTCAGCGTGAAGCATCCCATTTTTCTTGTTTAAATATTTCATATTTAAGCTTTGAAGCCTAGATTTATGGGAGAGTTTCGTTCCTGAATTCTGAATGTATTCCACCTGTTTGCTTCTTGGAAGTTCTAAATACCCTGATGTCCATTTCAGAGAGTATCATTAAACTTGGATCAATGATTCATAACATCATGTTCGTTCAAAGTCAGCAGTCCACTGGACCCGAGAGAGATGCAAATTAGATTGCAATAGACATCAGCTGAGCTTAATCAATCCTCCATCAGCCCCCATTACCGTGTCATACACTGCTCAAAAAATTAAAAGAACTCTTTGAAACCACATCAGATCTCAGTGTGGGAGAAAAATTGTGCTGGATGCTTGTGTGCATGCCTGACAATATCAGGGAACCGGAGAATTTTTTATAAATGTACCATGACTGGCCGGGAGGGAGCGAGGGCAATAGTTCTGGGATCTGTCATGGTTGTATTTCTAAGGAGGATGCACCATCTGGATTCAGGGAAATGTTTCATTTCAAAACAAAAAAACATTTTCGAACCAGTTGCGAGGGAACTGAACAGGGAGACAGACACAGTGGCATCTACTCCACCACCAGTCAAAATACTTGAAACTTGAAATAGACGCTTTGTTCCCCGTAAATGGTTTTAACACGTGTGCCGCTGACACTCGAGATGTTTAATAACATCTTTTTACTGACCCTATTTACACTGTAAACGCTATTAAAGTCAATTGCATGTCATCCTCTTTCCTCTCTGTGTTTTTAATACCTCAGACACTTGCATGGTTGAGGCGTCCATCTCTGAGCATAATCTGTTTTGACTAAAAGGGAAAGTAAAATGCTTTAAAACATGTTGCTGGTCTTGGCAGGTTGTCGTGGGTTATAGCGAGCCGCAGGGTTCCTGCTATCACGCCATCTTAACTTGACACTTTTCCTTGAACAGTTGCCACTCCCTCCCAGCGCTCTGCCTGTGCCAGCTGTTATTCTTAAAGGTCCGTGAACCTCACATCAAAACACAGGTTTATATGTCATTAAACCCCACTGTCCTTCCCTTATAGGCCTCAGGGATAATCAATCACTTGTTAAAGGGTGCCAATATGTTAGCATAAGGAGGGGGTATAGATCAGGACATGAATAACATCAGGGTGGATTGGATTACCGGGAGTCAGAATGTGGTCAATGGAATTGTTTAAGTTTGGGTTTGCAGAATTTTCTATAGAATAAAACCCGAAGCAAGCTGGATAAACACAGCTTTAATGAAGGTGGGGCAGTTTGAGCTGTTTTTGCATTGATGTTATTGCTGCCACCCTTGGTCTATAAAGTTCCTGAACTTGCCTGGCATGCGCTGAGGCTGAGGTACAGACCTGCAAAGGTTAAGCTAAAGCTGAGTGGAGCTGCTAGAAGGTTTTGGGAAACATGCATTACAATGTATTTATATGCTAAACATTCATATCTGATGAAAAAGATTACGGCACTCTTCCCCTTTCCCCCCTTCGCTCTGTTTGGGTTCACTTCTCCAAAAAGTACCTCATTCTCTGTACCTAGGGCAGGAAAGGGATGAGCAATGATAAGCAGGGAAAAGGCATATTAATGAGGAGGAAAGGGGTAAAAAGGATTAAGCAACATCGTTCAGTAGCATCCAACTTAGCTCATATCACACCATCATTAAGTTTGCAGATGACACCACGGTGATTGGCCTCATCAGTGACAACGATGAGGCCGCCTACAGGGAGGAGGTGGATCGTCTGGCTGAGTGGTGCGACAGAAACAACCTGCTGCTTAACACCGAGAAGACCAAGGAGCTCATCGTGGACTACAGGAGGAATGCTGACCCACATCCACCCATCCACATTAAGGGGACGGCTGTGGAGCGTGTGAGCAGCTTCAAGTTCCTGGGAGTCCACATCTCCGAGGATCTCACCTGGACGACCAACTGCTCCAAGCTGGTCAAGAAGGCTCACCAGCGCCTCTTCTTCTTGAGGACTCTGAGGAAGAACCACCTGTCCTCAGACATCCTGGTGAACTTCTATCGCTGCACCATCGAGAGCATCCTGACCAACTGTATAACAGTCTGGTACGGGAACTGCTCTGCCTCGGACCGGAAGGCGTTGCAGAGGGTCGTGAAAACTGCCCAGCGCATCGCCGGAGCACCACTTCCTGCCATAAAAGACATCTACAGGAAGCGGTGTCTGAAAAGGGCTGGGAAAATCATCAGAGACCCCAGTCACCCATCACATGGACTCTTCACCCTCCTGCCCTCTGGGAGGCGCTACAGGAGCCTCCGGACTAAGACCACCAGGTACCGGAACAGCTTCTTCCCCACAGCTGTCAGACTCCTGAACTCTGCCTCCTGACATCTGACCCACGTTAACTCATGGACTGAACATACACACACACACACACAATGGACAACTGTACCCTCAAACACACAATAATAACATGGAGTGAACCACCACTCACAACCACTAGCACTTTATATAGCCTCTGTAGAAATTATCCACACCCTCACTTATCTTAACTGCACTACTGTATAGCTCTGTGTAAATAATCATTCTGTACATACGATAATTTTTAACCCTACAACTGTTTACAACTTGCATAGTTCCCATTTCTGTTTAGCTGTATATCTCAGATTCCTGTAAAGTTATTTATTTCATATTCTGTATAGTTTTTCATATTTATATCCTGTCCATATCCTGTACATAGCTTGTACTCACTACAGCCTGTACATACTTATAGTTATAGAATATTCACAACATACTTCATACCGTGTACATTATAACATACCATAATAGACCCATTTCTGTAATATACTTACATATCTATATTATTGCTAATATATATTGTAATATATCTATATCACTAAGCACTTCTGGATGGATGCAAACTGCATTTCGTTGCCCTGTACCTGTGCATGTGCAATGACAATAAAGTTGAATTCTAATTCTAATTCTAATTCTAATATAAAACCCATCCTGGGCATGCTGCAATATTGTGGCTCAATAAATGATTCATTAAACAGCAGGAAGTTCTGGACAAATGATTAAAGTTGCATAATTTTCACTATAATTTTGATGCTATGCTTACACATGATTGCAAGCTTGTTGCAGGCTGTTGTTTCAGTTTTTCCTTCAGTGTTTTAACGCTCTTTGGAGGCTGAGACAGCTAGCGAGAGAGAGAATGAGAGTTGAGAGAAAGTGCGGTCTTGTGGTCTCCTTCGGTTTCTAATATTGCAGAGGTAGTTCTTCAGGAGCCAAGCTGCACCATGTGATGGTAACTGGATCGCCACACAGCTGCAGCCATGGGCACCCTCGGTCGTCCCCAAGGCCGCTGGAATAGCGACAGGGCCGCTATGCACACACACACACATATGCGAACACACAAATACTGTACACACACACACATCACTGGATGGAAAATCCCAAATACTACAGGATGGGGGTAAGTGGGGAGAGAACTCTACACTGCCTGTTTCAAAGATGTTTTTAAAGCTGTGAAATTTCTAGTCCAACCACAGCAGACTCGGTTACACACAGAGCTGTCTTTTAAGCTGAGAGCCTGTATGTTTGTTCTTCTGTTAAATGAAGGGTGGCGGTGGTCAGACGGGAACCCAACTATGTTCAATTAGGAATGTCTGTGTCACAGGGCAGACCAGACTCTTGTTTGCTATTAAAGCCTTGTTGTTTCTGTCTTCCGATGACAGAATTTATGGAGAATTTGCTACCTTAAAGTAGTATGAAAAGTTAAAAACAGACCACTTTCACCTGTGACTGAATTGTCTGATCCTTGCAAATAAATCTGCTGAAGCAGAACAAACGTAGCCTTGAGTATCACAATCACACAAAGCAATGATATTTGGTTTTTTTGGTAACACTTTATTGTATGGTCCACAAGCAAGGGTGCAATTCCCCATATATTAAATGGAATTCTAGTTTATTTGAAATCTAAATGCATTTACCTACAAATACCTAAATACTGGTACACTAGAATAGGTTTTTACAGGATACAAAGGAAGCAGTGTGCAATTTCATGAGAGTTTTGCAAAAATTAAACATTTCCCAATCTTACATCTAAAATACGAGGTATTCTTCAGGTCGGTGGATGTAATATGGAGTGGATTCATCTTAACACATTCACTCACACATCTATATAACATTCATTATATAGATGTGCATGATGGATTTTCTATTACTCCCTTGTCCTTTCATTTTACCAACATAAATGTGCTGTCACTTAACAACTTAAAAGAAAAATAAATATGAAAATTTGCTATGTGATAGAGCCAACTTATATTTATTCTTTCACAGTCACTGTTCAAGCATATTTTTTAAAAGGGGTGTACAGGAGTGTCTCCTTTCCTGTAAGTTAGGCAAGGTTAGCCCACTCCATAATAAAAGTGCAGCATACTTACAATGTAAGATGGGGAAATATTGTTTGTTTTTCCTCAAAATTACCAAGAAATTATGCAGTATTTAAAATTATGTAGAGTATAATTGTGACTCCTTTCCTCTAAATCACCCATTACTACTACAGAGTATTAATGAATTTCTTATGTTTTTACGTAACTATTTCTTCACTCCTGTAAAATACATGAAGTTATGCTATAATTAGAAATGCTCATGCACTACCTAAGCTTACTTATGAATTGCCAAAAATTACCTAAATATACTAACAGTATAAGCATTTTTTTGTTTCTTGTAAAAACCTGGCTTGTTACCCCCTTTTTTCTTGGGGGGAAGTAAAGTTGTCCTTCATTTAAAAGTAAGGACTGCGGTGCACAGAATCGGTGTGTGCAGACAGAGTTAGGCAGGCTGTCTGGTGATCTATTGATCTTGTCTTGTTTTTCTGTTTTTACCATCTATCCCTCATAAGGTATTTCATGTCATGTCTTGAACTGACACTTGCAGAGATCATATATCTTCTTACTATGAGCCAGACTTAAAAAAATTTAAACTCTGTAGCTCAAACAACAAAACACAAAGATCTCAGTTATCTTGGTTAAATTTAGAAAATCCTCTATGACTGATTCCTGGCATGGTTCTCTAACATCTAAAGAAATTACTCAAGCGGCCACTGTGATTGAAATGCAACACTAAGCTTTTTAGTCAAAGAGGTGAAGGCACACCTTTCTATCATTTGGGTTCAGTTGTGCTTTAGAAACAGTCAAACAGCAGACTGTTGTATTTTTAGTGGTCACTGTAAAGCATCAAAATCACTGTGAGCTGATTCATGCAGTATAGCACGGAAGATGCTTTCATTACTGTTCGGCATCTACAAATCATTGCAAGACTGTTGCACCTCTGTCTGTCACACATGCAGCACACACACACACACTTACACAGATACACACAAGTAAGCGACGAAACCCTACACCAGTATCTCTGAGTCAGGCTTGGCTACCAAACACTAGAGAGCATGCAGGGCTGTTGCAGGGCAGGGTAGGAGAGGAACAAATCCAAAGTGCAAGTTGGCAGACAGATCAAACGCACTGCCCTGAACCATGATACTCAATGTTGCATTCTACTTGTTAAAAATAAATGGAGGGAATGCAGATTGGAATGTAATGATAACATTAATCAGAACACTAAATATAGTGTCTTGGAGATATACAAATACATAAAACATACAGGAAATTTGAGTTTTTGTACTGAGAAAAAGGGCACTTTCTTCTCTGCCCAGAGCTGTGTGTTGTGTGCCCGACATGAAGGATTATAATATGTATAATACTACTTTTTAATACATTTTTTGTTTTTAATGAACAAGGTTTATGTTTGTAGAAAACTCAGAAGTAATAAAAAAAATAAAACTTGAGTGATAAAAAATTAAATATACCCAAAACACCAATCTTAGCTCTAAGCTCCTATTATATGTTGTAATAGTAGTAGTATTCAGGCTCTTGGCAAGATGTGGAATTCTGTCACCTTATTTGCTTTTGGATGGGTAAACATTCAGCTAGCAGTCAAACCGTTTTGTTTCAGTGAAATATGTTTGAAATTCAGTATTTATTATCCAAATATACTCAATTTTATACCCGAGTTTTCACACCTAGTCAAATGAATTTATTTTTTACAGGCCAAAAAGATCACTACTAAAGACCCTGTGAGTAGGAATTCTGTTTATTTCTTTTCAGACCGGAGGATGTTCACCAACCTGGAGAGTACTTTTCCCTGCCCTCACATCTTATTACGACACCATTAAATTCAGATTGTGTCTCTTTTAGAAGTGCCAGGGGTAATGACCTTGCTGGGCCAAGACATATGCTCTTAGCCCACTCTCGTTCTGTAATGAGGGGAGCTGGCAGGACGATCAAAGGCTTTCCACAGAGCCCTGATACTAAATGTTGCTGATGAGCTGTCCAAGGGGGGAGCTAACCGGTCATACCAAACAAGCAGAGAGTTCAGGCTGTGTCAGTCAGATCTGAAAGTGAGGCTGGAGTGTAGTTATTAAAAAAATAATAATAATAACAATCCCTTGATCGGAGGTGAACTTGATTGTTTTTTAATCCATGTAAAACTAGAGGTTGCTCTTTGTCACGTCTACATCAGCTCTTGCTGGCTGATGCATTATAGTGTCTGCAACGTTTACTGTTCCTACTGCTGATAATGATGCAGTCTGTAAGATGAAAATATACATATCAGACTTACAGGAAATGCCACAGCAAATCTTTTCTACCTTGAACTGAGTGAAATTGATCTGGCTGAAATGGAAAGGAGACACAACGCAAGGCTGAACCGCAAGAGTGCAAGAGGTGGCCGACCAAAGGAGGTGGGCAGGAATTAAGGAGAGGGGTTGAGAAGACTCAAAAACGTGTTTTAACCTGTTGGAATGACTTTGTCAGCAAACTGGCCTAATACCAAATACCACCTCCCACCTCCCCAACACACACATTCTTTCTTCATTTTTCCTGGATGTGCCCAATCGTAATTCAAATTCAGATTTATCATACCACAGAGCAGTTTCTTTGCCTCTGACATCTCAATCTTTCTCATCAGACTTTTAATTTTCTGTTTTATTTTTATTTATCGATGCATCTTAATATGTGTTTTTGTATTTTATTGCCTTCTTTTAACTGATCTACTTTGTTAAACTTCCCTATAATTAAAGTTGGATTGGATTGCATTAAACTAATTTGGGTCCAGAGAATGCAGCAGCACTTGAATCTTATTTATAAATAATATTGAGGGAGGCTTAAGTTTTAACATGTATTTGTCCAGCAATATGATGTGTTCACCAGCATCAGTTTTCAGCCCATGAAGTGACCTCCATTGCAGAAGTGTATTTTAAATGCAGTGAAACCTGTTCAGTCTTCTGCTTCTGGATGGATTTTTTTGGAGGTGCAATATCATATGAAAAGAGCACAGAGTATAATTAAAGCTAATCTGTTTTTCCACAGTCCTAACAAGATCTTTGGAGAGTGATTGACATTTCAGAGCACTCACTGCCTATTAAGCTGACACAAAGCTTGGCTACAGGGACGCTACAAAAACGAAAGGAAGCAGATAAATTAGCTTTTTTCCTCCAGGTGAGGAGAAGCTGATTTAGATCATTTGTGTTATTCTTCACAGAAGTCATTATCAGCTCTCAGTGACTGATGTGTATCTTTTGTGAAATTGGCCATTTGTGTTCCCTGGAAAAGA
The DNA here is from genome assembly GCF_057381915.1 of Diplotaxodon limnothrissa. Lineage (NCBI taxonomy): Eukaryota > Metazoa > Chordata > Actinopteri > Cichliformes > Cichlidae > Diplotaxodon > Diplotaxodon limnothrissa. Next base: position 8,027,937 of record NC_140612.1, on the reverse strand, counting down.
ACAGGTTTTAATTTTTGTTTAAAAAAAAATGACACAGATAGCGCGCAATAAAACAGGACGCCCCACCTTCTGCGACTGCATGCTCAAAATCTCATCTTCTTTTTTCCCCCTTTTTGTGCCAATCTCCCTTCCCTGTCTGTCTGTGAAAAGACACGGGGGAGAGAGGCACTCCGATATGCTGGTAGACTCTCGCAAACAAAGGCTCTGCGCTATCACCGCTGTGTTGACGCCACAAGGTCCCGAGTTGTCAAAAGTATCTGACCTCCATCTCTGCGAGATTACAGAGCAGAACAAAAAAAAACTGGAGAAGAGAAAGAAGTAAAAACCGGATATAGATCAAATGCGTGTTCAAACAAACTCGGCTGGCGTCAGGCTCAGCATACAATAAAGAACAATGTCGCCTAGGCAACACTGGCAGCCTCCCAGTCAACCTTTTGGTGAGCATTTCCCATATCCCCTCAGTCTGCTGGTGTGATGAAATGATACTGTGTGAAATATTGAACCGCGTGCTGTGTGATCAATATTTATACAGTCATAATGTCAGAATGGCAACATGTATTCCATCTGAAGAACTACAAAGCTTATCAAATGCTGATAAATATTTAAAGCACATTGCATTTAGTCTTTGGTGAAAAAAAAGGAGTAGATAAATATTAAGCTGTTTATGAAAGTCTTTGTGCTTTAACTGTCTCCTTGACAAACAACCAGCTTCACCTGGTGCTCTATTTCTGAGCAGCAGCACCTTGTTTAGACCCTAAACAGCCCTGTGAGAGCACCAGAGAAATCAGCCAGGGACATCTGCACTGCAAGTTAAAAATCAGAGCATCGAGTAAGGAATGGGCACAAGTTCAACAAGCACTTGAGTTTTTCATTGGCTTTGTTTTATGTCTGTATTGTGTATTTCTTCTGAGGATAAAGACAATAAAGCGTGACTGATGAAAGACAGTCCAGACAGAGTGGTTCAGTAGATTTTTATGGCACTACTGACATGGGATGATAAAAAAAGAAAACACTTTTTCAAAGTATGCATGGTGCAAGATGTAATTAGCCCAGAATGGAAATACAAATATGGTATTGTAGCACATATACATATCTTTTAGCTTTACTTTTTTCAATAGATAAAATATAGTAAAATAACTTTTCATGGAAATAAAAAACACAAACACTGTGATTTTACTCTATAGAAATAGTTTTTAAAAAAATCTCTCACTTTTGGCACTTTACAGAATAGCGTTTCCAAACCTGTACCATAAAATCAATTTTTGTAATTATATTCAGACAGTTCAGGTTGGGTTGTGCATAATAAAGTATGCACTATACTCTGCTTGCAGTTGTCTGTCAGGCCCTCAGCAAAGCCTCTACAGAAAAAGGTAATGGCCTCACAGCCGGAGTCCTGATTGAGCCGCCGTGAGGGCTCTTAACAGAGTCGGCATGAGGAGCTGCCTGGGCGGCAGGAGTGTCTGAGCTCCAGCTCTTAGCTGTCAAAGGTCTGGGATCAAAAGTCCTGCTGGGTGCGCTGATGTCTGGCTGACCCAGGACACTCTGATCTGATGCAGAAATAGCAAGTGTGACTGTTGAAGAGCCATTTGAGTCCATTATTTCTGCTCGTTTTGGGGGGGATTTGACAGGAATAGCACATGACATGGCCTTGCCATCATTTCGGAGTCTTTGTATGGATGTCGAAGGAATGACCTCTGCTTGTTTTGTCTTCTCGCTGTCTTTCCATCCATTCTGCACCTCCTTCTCCTGCCTGCTTTGCTGGGAGCTCTGACATAACAAGAAGTCATTATAGTCATTTCCTGTGGAGTACCTGCTCTTCAGGGGAAAAAACTGATAAAGCTGGAAGTCACACTCATAAAAGGGCTTGTATCTGCACAGGGGCACATAGCTAGATTGCCCTTCAGTTGTGGGATCCTTGCTGGGTGGGCAGCAGTGGAGACCAGGGGAGATGGGCAAGGGGGGAGGGTGAAGCATAGGAAGGAGGGCCGAGGGGGGGAAAAGGTCGTTCTGCAGCTCCCTCTGTCTCAGTTCATGCTCCAGCATCACATTTTCCAGCTCTTTGTCTGCAAACGCTCGTCTCTTCCTCATCCGGGCGCTGATGGAGGGGCACATAAAGTGTGTTTGGTCACGTTGCGTCTGCTTCGACCAGCAAGGGGTGTCGTCCTCTGGAGGCACAGCAGGTTTGATCCCTGAACGTGGGAGCAAAGCCACATATTGCCATTACACATTTGTTTATGCAGTCAATTTATGGATAATGATATTGCTCCGACCAATTAATTGCTGTGTTTATGTCTGAGCACTTTGTTGTTTATTATTTTAATAATGCAGTTGGTTAGCCGCGTCACTGTTGCTTTACTGAGAGCGCAGGGAAGACAGAGAGGGCTATAAAGAAGACAAAGCCTCCAGCAAGTCTTGACTGCAAGCCAGCAGGTAATAATGCACACAGTGTATTACAATAATGGCCTGTTGTTATGAAATAGTGACGTCTCGATGATGGGGGGTTTGTTTGGATAAATGAAGTGTGTCTAGCCAAACTAAGAAGGAATACCCGTGGCACACTGACTACAAAAGGACCTGCAAATGCTAATGCAATTACACGTTTCTACACAGGGGCTGCAAATGTCACTGAGAAGGTCACTGTCACCATTTGGGGACAAATATACATTTATTTGGGGGAAAAAGCTGTTTCCCACAATGCCAGTTAGAGTTAAAATTGAGTTTCTACTAGTTAAAGCTGGAGGAAACCTACAGGGAAACTACGTCTGCACAATTTTATTTCTCTTCCAGCTTTGACAGGACGTTCAAAAGCTTTACCATGTCAGCACAGAGCAGGTGAATGATGATATGCTCCATGGAAAGCTTAATTTATGATGTTGCATGAACCTAAATATCATTAAATCAAAAGCAGAAGTTGTCTACACGTAAAGATTCATTCATGTACAGAACATGAAAAGCTGGGAATAAAGCAAGACGCGATAAAGGAGACGCTAATTAAACTTCACCCTGCAGGATGCTCTTGGCCACGATGCTCGACTCGGCCGCTCTGGTGTAACACTGATATGCCGTTCTGCGCAGTGGAGCTGCACACCTGACCCCCTTCTTGCCCTGAGAGAAACATATGAATGGGAATAAGACATTTGGACACAATTATCTTACAGTCAGACGTTCACAAGGTAATTAAAGGAAAATAGTACATGATGTAAGAGGCAAGGAGAATCTCTGGGATTAAAACTAAAGACAGAGAGAATTTGCCCTTTTAACTCCAGCATTACTGCTATTACTAGGATTGCTAACTATGTGGAATTGGTATGCTATTTTGCGCAAAGAAGCACTCAAGTACCCAGTTGTATCTATAGCTGCTATTTATAAAATCCATTATTATACCATATGTATATAATTAGTTTAAACTGATTTTTTTAAGGAGGATTTAGAATTTTGTCTGCAGTAATAAAATCAACATAATTTTCCCTATAAATGCCAAATTAGCAAAGTAAGGCACTCATTATTCTATGGGATTTTATTATTATTATCATTATATTACCTCATTTGCTTCTTTTCATTTCTGCACTTTTCTTTTTATTTGTGATATAACCCACTGAGCTGGTTTCTTATATTTCTTTTCTGTCATCCTAATGAGCACTTGACGCTCTCTCTTTAAAGCTCAAACCACTCATTCAAATTAGAAACAAAACAGGGCTTAAATGTTTCAAATTTGAGCATATAAATGCTGTTACATGAAAACAATGTAAGCATTTAAAATATAAAAGATATAGTTCTGCACGTTCATCGAGATTTTAAAAAGTTGTCCCTTGCTCGATATATAATTATTGTATCGAGTGAAAAAGTAAGCAGTAGTGCTATCTCTACAACACAGACTGAACTGTTTTTTTCTAAACGACTTAATAAAATGTATTATATGCCCCTTGTGTTTCTATAGAAACAGATACAGGGACGCTTATCCAAAGGTGATATTAAAACGTGTTGTCACCCTCACTGCCTCAGACTCATCCTCAGCTTTTCTAGTCCAGACGATCAGAACCAATTTTTGGGGAGCTTTCCTACTGATTTTGCCCTTTCATCAACCATACACTGTGCGTACTTGCTCCATAATAATCATCTACAGGATGCCATGGATACGTTTTTGTTTGTTTGTTTGTTTTATTTGTTTTTGGTTGCCCCCCCTATCTTTCTTCTTTCACTGACCTGCCCCTGTGCTCGTCTCACCTCCGCAGCCTGCTGCCGTCTGAGAGCGACCTGCGCCGCCATGACGCGCTGGCGCTCCACCACCAGCAGGCAGCAGGCACAGCGGCAGTCCCTCCAGCGGCAAAAGCGTTTGTGGCCTTTCAGACAAGAAACGACGCCGTGGTTTCGACAGCGGGCGCATTTTGGACTGCGAGTCATCTTGCGCGGCTTCATCTGGGGCTGCTGCTGCTGTCCCTCCGGGAACAGAACCACTTTATTTTCTCCTCTATCCCGGGGACATCCGTCAGGCCTTGTCACATCAAAAACTTCTTCAGATTTTAGTTCCTCAAGTTTTACTGTGGTCTCCGGCTGCAGGCCTCCTCCCAGCTGAGCGGACATCTATGACTAATACTGAGGGAGTTCCGCTGCGAATCTGCTTTCCTGGTGCTTGACTGAGTTAACCTTTACGCAAATGGTTAAACAGGATTCTCGAGGCACAATACAATGCAGCTCAGTTTCAACAGGATGGTGTTTAAATAGAAATCTTCCAATATATATGTAACAATTCAATCAGGAGAATTACACGTAAACAGAAACAGAACAGCTCCTTCCTAAACGAGCAAACAAAAAAGAGAGAGAGAAAAAAAACGAGGCCCCTGGTTTGGAGTGGCTGTGCGCAAAGCTTTACAGAAAACTCATTCCTACAGCACCAAGGCATGTGCCGAGGTGTCCTGCACCAACCCTACTGCTACTGCCGCATGACACTGTTTTCGGGGTGGAAACTTTACAGCCTACCGCCAGACGTTTGAAATGTTAAGCCTTTGCTCAGCTGCTCTCTGACGCCGTTTCCAAGAAGAAGCAGAGAGGAGACCAGGCCACAATGCCGAGCTCCTGGCGCGGGACTCATCCGCAAAGATTTCGGGGAAGCCCAATCTACAGCAAAAGCGTTTCCCTCTCCCTATAAACGCCTATACCTGCCCTGCCCTGCCCACCTTCCAAGCTGTTCTCATCTTTCAGGAGAGATTTTGGCAACTTGCCTGATCATCTTGAGCATCTTGCCGCTCGGCGCAAGATCTCAGTTTATGTCCGGAAAATATGTTTTTTTAGCATAAATGTCCGACGCCTTTCATTAGTAAATTCTAACATATAGATGGGTTAGGTGGTGGATTTAATATAAAATATACAATAAGGTCACGTGCAGTTAGTGGTGCATGTGGAAGCTGTTATGTTTCACCAGACTTCTACAATATGGGCTAATTGCGCACGCGCCTCCGGGAGAGTAGGCTGAGAGAGTGAAACAAGAAGAATGACATTTTCATATTACCAAGGAGTCATCTTCATATTCACATTTATTCATAAAAATAATTCAATGATTTAATGGTTCTCTTGATGTTAGGCTCATTTACCATTTCTGACTCTAAATCAGAATAATCTAAAATTAAAAAAAATTTAATGCAAAAATATTCCCTCTCAGTAAGGGTTGAGTAAATGTGTAGATAAGTGTTTTAACATTGGTTTAACGAGGGGAAATTAATCTCATTGTCATATTTTTGAGAATTAATATGGTTTCGTATATTTTATTATGATGTCAACATCAGTAAATGCTGTTGCATTTGCCAATGAGTTGTCACGAATAGTGCATGATTTAAATGAAAGCTGGAGCGCCTCCTTCCTCTGATTTAGCGCTCAGTTTGAAAAGAGCTCCTTGTCTGCATGGGTACCACACACTCTGCTAAAATGCTATGAAAAGCCTGCTCCCTACTGGAGGCGCTCTGCAATTACACCCGGGGCAATTTTGGAATTTCTTGGTCATTTGACATCTTTGTTGTCTCTGCATCAGCTGACAATGACAATTTTTAAATTCTCTTAAAAATCTCTCTCTCTCTCAGATAGATAGATAGATAGATAGATAGATAGATAGATAGATAGATAGATAGATAGATAGATAGATAGATAGATAGATAGATATTCAAAAATTCAAAATATAAGTAGATTTTTTTTTCCATGCCATGTCTTAATCTCAGCGTTTCAGATGGGAAAGGGCCAGTCATCTTTGGTCTTGATTCTAGATTTAGACAAAGCCAGATGTGCTCAGTCAGGAGATTGTAGTTGTGAGCTCATAAAGGGCCAAAAGATCAGATGATAAAGCTACTGGTAAGAGCCACCTGAGCCCAACATAGGAAAATCAAATATTTAATAACAAAAATGTAGGACTGCAGCAGACATTGTGATGATCTAACATTTTGTCGTGTCAATAAGCAGCAATCTGGAGCTCAGCCACAGTGGACAAATGTGTTACAGTAAGTCATAAACATATTTTTCAGTCCATCAGCACCTTTTAAAAGACATGTTGTTCCCAAAATAGTGAAATATTTGACAATAATTGACATTTGACTATGCACAATACATCAATAAGCAATAAATCACTTTACATTTATTAAAAAACAAAAATATAAGATGTACATAAGTCACAACTTTTACCATGACACTCAAAATTGAGCTCAGGTGCATCCTGTTTCCAATGATCACTTGACACATGTTTTTACAATTTGACTGAAATCCACCTGTGATAAAATCAGTGTATTGGAGATGGTTTGGAAAGCCACACAGCTGTCTATATAAGTACTAGGGGTGCAACGATATTCGTATCGATATTGAACCGTTCGATACAGTGCTTTCGGTTCGGTACGCATATGTATCGAACAATACAACATTTGTAATTTATTTTATCAATTTTCCTTCTGACGATGCTGTCTGTGTTGAGCGCTCAGTGAATCTGTGTTCGACTACTCCGCCTAGGCTGCACTGTCGAGCGCAGATCCACTGAGCGCTCAACACAGACAGCATAGTCAGAAGGAAGAGCGCAGGGCAAGCTAGCGAGACAGAAGTTAAGCTCTACTTGCAACAGGCAAATTGAACCTCATTCAGATCTGGCGTTTGGAATTATTTTGGTTTTCATGTGACGTATGACCCTGAAGGTAAGCGAGTCATGGACTAAAGTAAAACAGTATGTTGGATGTGCCATGCAATGCTCAATTACATTGGTGTGAACTAGTGTGTTAGCGCAGTTAGCTCGTTAACGTGTTGGCTGTCTAGCCCCATGCACGGAGCGATCGGCGGTAGCTCGTTAACGGAGATTTGCCGTGTTGTGGTGTTAAGGTCATTTCAACGAGATTAACCTGAAAGCACTAGTGGGAACACAACGAATATGACTGCACATTTACGCCGACATCATCCTAGTGCAAAGACAAGTGGAAGCAGACAAAAAAAAGCAAGCATGCTACTAACTTTAGCCGAGTCATTTAGACAGCTGTTAGCACATGATTCTCCTTATGCTGCTGAGAATATAGCCCAGAAGAAGCGGATAGTATAGCTTTTATTTTGGAAAGAGCCATTTCTCTGTAATAAACTCTCTTTTCCAAAGATGAGTGATTCCTCAATCAGATACAGGGCTTGCAATATCGCTAGCCCGACGTCCTGGAGCTAGCGATTTTTTTCAGTCGGGCTACCAAAATCTTTCTCTTCCCTGCCCGTCGGGCTATTGTAGGAAAAATATATGTCAATGCTTTTGCATTCTTTCAGAAATGTAGCTGGGTAATTATGTCATTGGCATCGGTGAGCCACTGTCAATATGTGACATATTGAAGTCGCGTTTGAATTTGCGCTTGTTTTTTTGCTTTCACTTTGCAATCATGCGAACTGTGTATAGAGAGCGACAGCACTGATCTGTGAGTGATGATAATTTGTGCACCAATTCCTCTGACATCGTCTTATCAATCGTTAGCTTACTATGCAAACATGACAAGTGAAATCTCCCGCAGCAAGCTTAAACATGTGAGAGGTTGATCGCGCAGAGAATCGCTGAGCTTATGTGAGTGAGCGTGTAAAAGCATTTCAGTTCTGCTGAGCCAAATAAGACAGGTCAGGGTGAAGAAGTGACAGCCAAAGAAAAGCTTACCACAAAACGGAGAAGTTATGACAAATCAGACTATAAGGCAAAAAGAAAGTGCAGCTTTATGGTTTCATGGACAAAAGAATTTCTGTGGCTGCGATATGATGAGCTAAATAACCAGGGCTGCACATAAGTGGTCCGCAGGTGCGCATTCGCTGTCAAAATAAAAAACACGCACAAGGGTTAGGGTTAAATTTAAAAACTGTACTTTTGAGTTAAAATATATATTTATAATTTTAATAAATGACAAATTAAAAATGCATGAACATTTTTTTGTATCGAAAAAATATCGAACCGTGACACCAAAGTATCGAACCGAACCGTGAATTTTGTGTATCGTTGCACCCCTAATAAGTACCATAGCTGACAGTGCATGTCAGAGCCCAAACCAAGCCATAAAATCCAAGGAATGGGCCGCAGATTTCCAAGCTAGCATTGTATCAAGGCACAGATCTGGGGAAAGGCGCAGAAAAATATATGCAGTATTGTAAAGTTCCCAACAAATACAGTGACTGACCTCCATCATCTGTAAAAATGTTAGGAATCATTTGGACTTTTCCCCAGAGATGGTCAACCGACCATACTGAACAAACATGATAGAAGGGTGACCGAGAACATGATGGTCACTCTGACAGCTCCAACATTGTCTGGTGGAGAGGAGAACCTTCCAGCAGGACAACTGTTTCTGCAGCACTCGGCCAATCAGGCCTGTATGGTAGAGTGGGCAGACGGAAGCCACTCCTCAGCAAAAAGCACACGACATCCCACCTGGAGTTTGCCAAAAGGCACCTGAAGGACTCTCAGACCATAAGAAACGAAATTCTCTGGTGTGATGAAACAAAAATTGAACTCTTTGGCTTGAATGCCAAACATCACATCTCAAGGAAACAAGGCACCACACATCACCTGGCCAATACCATCCCTACAGTGAAGCATGGTGGTGGCAGCATCGTGCTGTGGGGATGTTTTTGGGAGCAGGAACTCAGAGACCAGTGAGGGCTGAGGGAAAGATGTATGTACAGAAACATCCTTGATGATAACCTGCTCCAGAGCATTCTGGAACTTGGGCTCTGGTAAAGGGTCATCTTCCAACAGGACAACAGCCCTAAGCACACAGCCCAGATAACAAAGGAGTGACTTTAAGACCACTCTGTGAATGTTCTTGAGTGGACCAGCCAGATTTGAATCTAACTGAAGATCTTTGGAAATGTCTGTGCATTGATGCTCCCTATCCAACCTGATGTAGCTCGAGAGGTTCTGCGTAGGAGAAATTGGCCAAAAATAGACGTGCCAAGCTTGTAGGGTGTCTACAACTGAGCTCAGTTTATAAATACTTGTGTAAATGTTATATTTCAGTTTTTTATTTTTAATAAATTTGCGAGAATTTCAAGCAATTTTTTCACTTTGTCATTATGGGCTTTTGTGTGAAAAGGGTTGAGGTAAAAAATGAATTGAATTCATTTCAGAATAAGGCCGTAAAATGATGCACTGTGCATCAAGTGATTATACACATCTATGTGAGATAAAAAGCATCAGCCATGGTGACCCCATGTGTATCAAAGAAAGCTCACAAAGAACAAAAGGAAGGTCATATCAAAGAAAGCTGGTCCCTAGAGGCCGCAGCACTCGGGGGAACTGCTGGTGTCCAAGTGGCTTTCAAAAAACTGAAGTAGGTTTCTTCAAAAGGAAAATAAATGAAAACTGTGAAAACTGCATAAATGTTTCATGTGATGTGCCACTTAATTGATAAGTCTAAGAAAAAGATCAAGCAAATAAGATAAAATGTCAAAACAATACAGGGGAATACATTACAATAAGCTCTTTGGTTCTTCTGAATGTTGCACAAAATTCAGCAAGTATTCTTCTGATATATTCTTTTTTTTCCCTGACTTCACCATCATGTGAATACACATACTAGCTGCTACACCTTTGACAAGAATGACATATTTTACATATCTGAAAATGAAGGAATAACAAAAACAGCAGCAGTTATAGAACATCCCCCCAAAATGGGCAATTTTTTACATATTTGAAATGTTCGCTCTTACAGTGAGAGCAGCAGACCATATGAATCAGATGGACAACCATTTTTTTCAACTTAAGTCACTTTGCCAACCTACTTAAAAATAAATAAACAATGCTAGACTAATACACTCAGATAAATGTAGCTTCAGTGATTAAAGTACAAAACCATACTCTTAGACTGCAGAGGCAAAGCAAGAGAGACGTTTTCTCTAGGTACAGAAGTTAATCAGTGAACTGACAATGCATTTGAACAGCTACAATATGCTCAAAACTTTTCCATTTGTTTTGCAATTTTTGAGTAGCTGTCTAATGACCTCTTTTTAGTTTCTAAGATACACAAGGGGTACTTCCCAAAGTCTGACCTGCACAGGCCCAACCGCTCTGTGTCCTCCTCAGTCATGTTGGTTACTCTCATTGCTGCAGAAGCACTAAAATACTGTGAACTGAATAAACTGAGCTCATACTGCAATAACCTACTGGTGATATGGGCGATTACATTTTTTATTATCAAACTGTGTAAATTAGTGTAACTTATGGTTAAAATGCATCACAATAAGCTGAGGAATCACAGTGACTTTATTGGTCAGGCCTGGACCACAGAGATCCGCCCATAAAGTTTAATATAACATTTCAGCACAGAGATTTCTTTGAATAGAAATCTCTAAAAGCACCAAATGATGCATATGAGCATGGATCATACATAATATTTTAAATGTTTTGTGTTCAAAGCAGGAAGAGACTGTCTTCATGTATTGAATGAAACCAAATCTTGAGAGCAGAAGAAGAAGAAGGACGCTGCAACAACTTCTTTGAAATCTTAGTACCATATATCGAACTCACAAAATGTTATACTGTAGCACAAACCTTCTAATTTTTTTCTTTTTTAAATTTTTTTCCATGGATAAAACACAACATTGCTACCTCTGCTACACAAAAGCTCTAAATTTTCTGGGAGATGAGAACAGACCAGAAATGGATAGATGGGTTAAAGGGCACAGTTGCTTGGTAGATAATTGGTGGGACATGCACGCTGTGGTACGGTATGTCCCTGGAAAACAGGTAAGTGCTCCCCTTATTAATACCATCAGCTCTGCTGCTGCCTGCAATGGAGTGCGCTTCTCAAAGCCCCTTGACTTTCAGAAAAATTGACTGTCATCAGCTGTGACATGGTGCTCTGGCATTCCAGTCACATGCCCTCCTCCTCCTCCATGCACTCTCTAAAGTGTCCTGCGGTTGTACTGAGAGTTGTGCTCTTCTGGTTCCATTTTCATAGCAGCAATGGAGTTTGACAGACTCCTTGGCTCCCACCATTCGACCTGCCAGCCTGTCCTCTCCCTCTATGACTGACACCCTCAATCAGCTTGTAGAGGGAATTCAAACGAAACGCGAAAGACAGACGACCTGTAAGTCGCTTTCAAGGACGAGAGGGCGGCTCCGACTTTAAATAACGTGCTGAAGTTTAAAGAAGGAAAATTTTAAAAACAGAGGAGTTTGGGAGGGAATGTGCATGCTCAAACAAAATCCTGAGCTGAATGTCAATTCACTTCAAAGAACAAAATAAAAAAAGACACTGGGCTATGTTTCACGGTGCCTTTACACAAAGGCTTTAGCTGTTTTATCCACCTGCTTCCAAAGAGCAGGAGACGCCTCAGCGGTTATCAGCAAAAGGCAGGGGCCATTAAGCCGACAGTTTTTTTCAAGGGAGGTTTAACCTGCACCTCAGAGAGTATTTGAGTTTGTCAAGCCTGTTAAGATGAAACAAACACCTGCTTAAATAAAAGTACTTCGAACGTCACCTTATTAGACACAATGAGGTCATTTAGAGACTTTTTTTTAATATTCAGTCCACGATAACAGGAGCATTTATTAACAAGAACCAGAATGAGAAGTTTCCCATGACAGCGCTGTTTAAATCGCCTCCTTTAACCTGGCCCAAAGTGGTTTTTATTCAAGTCTTAAACTTTGGCAACAGATGAAAAGGATATAATCTATGCCTCGGGCTTTACTCTCTGCAAGAGCCGCCTGGCATGGCTGGCAAGACTGAGAAAGGATTAGATTTATTCCTTCCCTTCGAAAAAGTTGAACCGTGGTCAAGAAGCAGCATCACTCGGAAGCACAAACACCAAGATGAGTGATGGCTTGCCTTCATACTCACCTTCAGTCATATTATAGAACACTTCCAAAGGGTAGCATGGTGGTGTGGTGGTCAGCACTGTTGCCTCACAGCGAGAAGGTTGTGGGTTTGAATCCACCATCTGTGTGGAGTTTGCATGTTCTCTCCCCATTTGCGTGGGTTCTCTAGTGCCCTCCCCCAGTCCAAAGACATGCGGTTAGGTGAATTGGTGCTTATAAAAATGGCCCCCTAAGTGTGAATGATTCCTGGTGACCTGTCCAGGGTGTACCTCATGACCCTGAATTGGATAAGAGAAAAAGAATCGAGGTATTGATGGACTTAAAAAGCTATTTGAGGACTGATGGGCCAGTCTATGATGTTATGTCCACCCTATTTCTCTTATCAATAGATTAGTCAGGGGTGGGTAACTCTAGGCCTCGTGTCCTGCAGGTTTTAGATGTGTCCTTGATCCAATACAACTGATTCAAATGGCTAAATGATCACCTCAACATATCCTGAAGTTCTCCAGAGGCCTGGTAATGAATATGTGATTCAGGTGTGTTGACCCAGGGTGATCTAAAAACTGCAGGACACCAGCCCTTGAGGCCTGGAGTTGCCTGGAGGTTTAGGGGGTTTACAAAATGGAAACATCTGCAATTGTAAGTCATGATTATATCCAGGTGTCAAAAGGGCAAAAACATTGCAGCATCAGCACCAGTGACAGAACAGTGACAGTATCGGGCTTTATCTAAAGCACAGAGTGTACCTGACTTATATTTCTAGGGTATGCTGATATTTTTGCTCTGGTGTGGGCGAGAGAGATCTGAAGAGACACTGCGGATGGAGTCAGACAGTGGAGCAGAAAATCTATCTGGGCCAGAAATATTCAGATGTTTTAATGGGGGCACAATTGAGGTTCCATATATTTCATGCTTCTCTAAGTCAAGCCAGAGTGTGGTCACAGTTTACTGTTTAGCCCAGTCACACAAAGAAAATGAAGGAGAGAATGAAGAAGAAGACTTTCGGTTTAGGATGAGTCATGAATGTGGAAATAACAGAGCAGGGTTTTGGCTTCGCCCGTGCTTCCGTGGCTATAGCCGTGACCATGGCTGCGTTCGCCTCTCCATGATGTGATGCTTGATGACCTGAAGAAAATCCTCCAGGAGCCAGAAGTTGCCCCCTCATGGTCCATTTGAGCCGACACTATGTGCTGTTGGCTTCAACATCTCCATCTGCCCTTGAGTTTATCCTGCCCTTTATTCTATTCTTATTCCTCTTTTTTCCCCTCATTTTTTCTGTTTTTCCCCGTCACTTTCGATTCAAACTTTTCTTTCTGAAGCCTCCATATTGTATCTGTGAATACAATTACAGCAGCCCCGCTGTGTTTCAAAGAAAGTAGATGCTGGCAGACTATGAACAAAATGAAAGAAATGAAACAAACATGGAGTGTAATCTAAAAGTCGATATTTGCCCTCAGACAATTAGTTTTACAGCTTCACGTAAGCGCTAAATGTGTTTGCTTTTATTTGAAGAAGAACCATGAATTTGAAATTGATTAAATTGATTTACCATTTCATTTTATTCCCTGACTTTGTGTAGCAGAGATACGCTTCACCTTATGTCTTGACAGCACTGAAAAACTCTTCCTTCGTCAGCGATGTCACAGTGCAAAGCTGCCATCGTATTTTAGGCACTCGGTGGATTGCAGTGGCGCAGGTGTTGGATACAGTGCTCAAACCGAAGGTAAAAATGACACTAATGCTATGTGACAAGTTTGTCATGATCTCGTGAACACAAATGAAGACCAATGATGCTATTAGAGTGACGCTCAAACAAAATGGCCCAGAGGATAATGGTTTTTTTTTATGGAACTTCTACTGTCAACCCACCAACATTTCACTTAAGCTCGAATAAGTGAGATGCTGACCAATACCACAGCTATTAGTTGTCTGACTGAAAACACGAGTCGTTCGTTAATGGTGCATTGTTTCAGAACAACTTGGGCCGAAGGTCTGTGTCAGTGATCTGAGACTATATGTTTTAGTGCCAACTTGTCAGTCAGTCTCCTTTTGGTGATGTATAAGAACAGACTGCCAGACAGAACAGGTAGATCCAATCAAGCAGTTGCCATCCACTGAGAAAAACTGGAAAAGGATTCCTTTTCAGGAAGAACTGAAAGGAAAGACTAGGTGGCAGAGTGTAGTTCAGAGCATTCAGCCAGTGCACCTAAAACAGCAATTTTATTTATTTCATTTCAGCTCCTACTGCACATAGATACACACCTGCACACAGACAAACAGGAAAAACAAAGCAGGACTCTCGTCACAAGGGTAACCAGTCGCACCAGATGGCTGCCCTTCCAAAGACCCTGTTTCTTCCTGTTAAAAGGGAGTTTTTCCTTTCCGCTGTTGCCATGCACTTGCTAATAGGGTTCATTTTCTTGCTGGGGTTTAAAACACCTTAAGGCGACTGTTGTTGTGATTTGGTGCTATGTTAGTTTCTAGCTATCGAGATGCTCGAGCTGTAGAGCAGCTGAGATGACTTTCCTCACACAAATAAAGCAGACTGTGGATGTTCAAGATCAAGGTGACCCAGTGTCATTGCACAAATTCAGAATCCTTGATCAGTGTGTGTTTCAGGCCAAGTCAATAGAAGACGGGTGACCCCTGACCTAGACAGCCTCTGTGTTATCTCTGTTCAATGAATTTAACCCCACTTCTCATCATGAACCTGAGGACTAAAAACGGAACATTTATAGTTCTTTGAAATGCTTTCTATTCCTGCACTGACCATTGATTTTGTTGCTTTCATGATCAGGTTAATGAGATCTTTTAAATAATGCTGACACAGCAGAGCACCATATTCACACGGCCCCCTTTTTTCAATACATTTTTCTTCCTCCCAGCATTTTCTCACCTGTCCTTTCACCCACATCATTTTCTCCTTATAGACAACATCTGAGCATCCATAGAGGAAAGTTGACGAAGAGCACTGTCGCCACACTCCCCTTACTTTTAGTTTTACTACAGTTTTACAACCTCGCCCATTGTCTTCCTGGCTGGCATGAGATTCAAAGGCACCTCTTACAGCCAAAGATGGGATACTAGAGTTGTGATATCAAGAGAACAAGAGGATCTCAAATTAGTCGCTTCTTTTTCTTCCGTTATCAGATTGGATGTGTTTCTGCTGGTTTATTGGCTCTTTTGTCTTTTAGCTTGTCTCATGAAAGTGTAATAAGCTTCTAGTTGAATAAGCTTTCAGTTAAGCAGCACTTCCTGCACCAAAATTCAGCATAAGCAAAAATTTATCTGAATGCATTTCAAATAATTGAAAATAACAACCAGTCTTTCATTCTTTTGGCTTACATTGCACTTTTCCTGCAAGAGAAGCACCTCGGTAGTGGAAGAGAAAAAGATTTCCTGGACTCTAATAAATATATTACTCAAATTTATTGATGACAGGGTCTGAAAAACATAAAGCTGTATTTGACGGTTTAAAATAACATGTGGCAAATCTCAACTCCTCTGTGCTCGTTATAAGTCGAGCTATTTGTAAGTCAGAAACTCCAAATTGTGCTTACAGTAGAGGTGATGAGGTCTCTGGCAGATTCAGCAGAGGCCTCCGACAGATGCTTTGCAATGCAAATCGCATCATTATGACAAAATGTGAGATAATTCTCGGATGCCTTTTGGCACCAGGGCGGCGTTTTAAATGGCTTCTAATGTTATTTTATTCCAGCAGGATGCAAAACTACACAAATACACGGAAACTAATAAAGACAATCACAGCTGTGCAGGGTACAAAAAAAATGAAAACATCAAAGCTCTGTGGTATCTCATGTTCCTGGAAGTGTCGTCTGATACCAATCAGACAGCATTAATTGACACATGGTTTTAAATTGCTTTTGACACGAAACAAAAAGACAGCAGGCAGCAGAAAGAGCACTTCTAATGACGAGCTCGGTCTTCACATTCATGCGTTTGATCATCATAGTTGCGTCGGAGGTAGACACAGGTTGAACTTCCCTCTGCAGCCTATGTTACACTTGGTATCTCCCCTGTCTGCTCCTTTAGGCTTGAAAACTAGATCGTCTTCCCGTGTCTGCTCTCCATTCAGCGCCTGTGACAGCAGGGGGAGAGCGTATAGGGAACAGTCGCTGGGGGTACATTATAGATGCTCTCACGCTTCACTGTTTCTTCCATTAAATCTACTCATGAATCAAATTAGCTTTCTTTCCTCGTCTGTCACTTCTTTTTCAAAGCCCACCAATATGCACTAAGGTCCCCCGTATCATGGGCCTGATAAACACTACAATGAAATAAATAAATTGGGTTTTACATAAATGGAATAAGTAACAGTAATAG
Source organism: Diplotaxodon limnothrissa (assembly GCF_057381915.1). Taxonomy (NCBI): domain Eukaryota; kingdom Metazoa; phylum Chordata; class Actinopteri; order Cichliformes; family Cichlidae; genus Diplotaxodon; species Diplotaxodon limnothrissa. Next base: position 8,011,301 of record NC_140612.1, on the reverse strand, counting down.
TAACGTCTGCAAAGTGGTGGGGCCTAATCAGAATCTACTGCGGCTGCTGGGAAACTCATTAGCATAGAGAATATGCTTTTCCACTTTATTGCTTCCTAATTGTCGATTTCTCTGACTGGATGGTTGCCTCCCTCTTGATAATGATGCCATACCACCCTCCATATGGGAAGAAAGGCGAGAGGAGACACAGGAAGAAGGCTCAGAGGAAACGGACACTGTAAGCTGTTCTCTTACAGCCCACCCCCCATCACCTTTCCTCAGACAGTTGAAAAGCAGCGTATCCTGCACGGCTCTGTACTGTGGAAAAGAGAGGGACGGGCAAAAAATTGAATAAATATGATGCAAGACGCAGAAGCCTGGACATCACAGGTCGATACTTTGAAGTCGACAACAGACGAGACTCAACCAGAGCAGCTTGAATTCTTCCACCTTCAAAAGAAATGAAGTAATTAATATTTGATAGGTGTCAACTGAACCAAAACAACTCTGCGCACAGCGAATACAAAGGCAGAGACTGCGACTTTAATGCATCTTTTATACGTTTGAGAATAAAGATTGTCTTTACATTGTGCTTTGAGCCCCCATCTCTGTCAAAATATTTAGACCCCCTGTTAACCCTCTGAAGTCTACGTTGTGATTGGTGATGATCACAACCCTGGGCAATCAGAATGTGTCATTTTTGTTTTTATGAAATTCTTCTCTGTGGTAAAAAAAAAAAAAATCAAAAAAATTCTAGTATCTTTCTATGTTTCTCCAAAACACAAAGTTAGGGTTACCTAACCTACCATGGCTTAGACTGCTGAGAGTTAAAGTCAGTTAATTTTTTCATATTATCACTGAGCCTGTAAGCATATCATAATTGTATATGGGCTTTTGGAACTTCCACATCAGGGTGATTTTTATGTCTTTTTATGTCTAAAACATGTTCCAAGTCCATATTGTCCCTTTATGATTACTGACAATGATGTCTTGCGATGAACATCTGTAATTGTCAGGAGCTGTGGCCCAGCATTTTCAGTTTGTCTGTTTTGTTCTTATGTTATATTTTGATATAATGGTAGGTTCTAGGATTATTATTAGTTTGCCTTAAGTTTTAGTTTAGGTTATGTTTCACCCACTTCCTCTGTGTTAGTTGAATGCATTTCTTGTCTGTGTTCCATATTGTCAAGCTTGTGTTGTCATGTCTACATCTCAGTGTTTCCTGTTTTATTTTGAAAGTCTTGTGTTTCTATGTTAAATGTGCTTAGTTTTACTTTTCCCCTGTGGAGTCATTATGTTCATTCCAGTCAGCTGTTTCCCCATGTGTTTCCACTTCCCCCGATCACATCCTGTGTGTATTTAGTCTGGGTGTTTCATTCAGTCTTTGTCAGGTCATCTGTGTTTAGTGTTAGTCATAGTTATCATGAATAACAGCCATACAGATACGTGGCTGGTTTTCCAGCCATAATAAACGGCTCGCTTTTTGTTTGAACCTTTTGTCTCCTTCCATGTCCACACTTGGGTCCTCCTTTTCACTCTCACACAGTCAGTGGGAGACAGTAATGCACCCCTTTGCTTTCTTATAAAATCTATCCTATAAATCAAATCAAATCAAATCAAATCACTTTTATTGTCACATCACATGTGCAGGTACATTGGTACAGCACATGCGAGTGAAATTCTTGTGTGCGAGCTTCACAAGCAACAGAGTTGTGCAAAATACAATAATGTAAACAGGCAAAATATACGAATGGCTAAATCTGAAACTAATAAATATATATGTACAATATATAATAGTATATGCAAAAATAAATAAATAAATAAATAAATTTCTGGATGTGTATACTAAATGTTTTTCTACGTGTGTGTGTGTGTGTGTGTGTGTGTGTGTGTGTGTGTGTGTATACACATATTTTACAAATTACAGTAAATAGAGTCAATAAATAAAATATGTAAAAATATACAGAGTTGAGACATGTGCAAAACAGTGGCATTACTGTACAGTATGGAGTGCATAATGTTAAAGTTCCAGTAGTGAAGCTGAGGTGTCTATGACGTGTTCAGCAGTCTGATGGCCTGGTGGAAGAAGCTGTCTCTCAGTCTGCTGGTACGGGACCGGATGCTGCAGAACCTCCTTCCTGATGGAAGTAGTCTGAACAGTTTATGGCTGGGGTGACTGGAGTCCTTGATGATCCTCCCCGCTTTGCTTTCTTATAAAATCTATCCTATATGTATGTCTGTAAACTGTGTTGCTTCTAAGGTGGATGTACGGTGGCCCTGAGAGGCCTGCAACTTAAGGAAGCTGCAGGAACCAAACTTGCAGGGTCAACTTACAGGAACCAAAGCATGCTAGATAAGTGTGTTTTAATCTCATGATTCATATAATACTGATGACGGATTTTTAGGCTAATAGTCAGGCTAACACACTCTCATCTTTTCTTTCTTCACAAAACCGATAAATTCTCCACTTCTTTTAAGTGTCTGCCAGTGCAATTCTTAGCATATTTTGGTTCCACCAACTGGTCCATCGAGTTATTGTCTCCCCAGAAACACTTCCCTTGTGCTTTTGGAAATCCGTTTTTTCCCATTTCCGTTGTGTTTTGTCTGCTTTTGCAGCGTTTTTCTTATTGCTAGTGTTTTCTTAAGTTGCAGTCCGTTTGGCCTCTCAGGGCCACCGTAGGGATGGCTTTGTAAAAGAAATTCTTAATGTCAAATAGTAGTAAAATAATAATAAGAATAGTAATAGCACTTAAAATAAATGATAATTCCCATGGCCCAAGGTCATAACCTAGTGCCTCCGTTTAATCATTGTTTCTATTTATATTTTCATTAATATCTTTATTTTCATTTATTTTTCCTACTTTCTTCTGTCAGTAGTGTTGTTGTGCTGTTGTTATTTATTTATCATGTAGACACATGATGTGCATAATCTGAAATACACAACACATTCATACATGTGTAACTCACAGTTTTAATATGGAAAAATGTACAAATATTTCATTATTGTTTGTGTCAGTGCACAAGAAGAATACGAATGATAATAAAGCTGTGTAGAGAAAGCAGTTATACAAGCAGCAGCGATCAAATCTGGGCTGATAGTGAGGCCACATTCAAACAGGAAGCAGAGTGTTGGTTGCTTATCAGGAGAAAATACTACAGGAAGAACAGCAGTGGTGGAAAGTAAGTGCACAGATTTCTTTGCTCGATCTGACAACAAAGACCCCATGGGGAAGTGAACAAGTGTGTCTGCGATATTGTCGCCAAAACTGTCTTCACAAACCCAACTGTTTTAAAACCAAAACACGTCCCATCCTTCCAAAATGTGGTTGTTTTAACGATGCTAAGACACCGTAGAGTTGTGTGGATCCTGGACATCAGGCAGATTTATCAGTGGGCCGATATTATCAGCTGATAGTAACTTTATCCAAATCTATTTGTAAACACCCATAAATGAAAAGTTAAAAAGTAAAGAAGAGATGGAAGAAACAGCTTTCATCTTTGTTATGTGTTATTGTTGCATAGATTATCCACTGCAGGGCACTTAACTTACCTGTTGGGAACGCACATTTTTAGAGCGTCACAAACAACAACATCAGGCAACATGTAGAAGAGTTAATAAATCACTACATGCAAATATGTTATTTTCGTGTGTCTGAGAGGGAAAAAAAATCAGTTGCTATATCTGATTTTTAAAATCACCAAATATCATGATTGCTCTAATACAGGACATAGCCTGAAGCACTTGCTAAACTGGCACTGAGCCATTGCTTTTACTCCCTCCACTTCTACCCTCCTGTGAGCCACGGTGCATGCCTGGCTGTAAAAACCTTACCTTCGGTACTTGGCAGGGTGATGCGGTCCTTTGATGAATACTGATTAAAAAACTTCAAATGCTCTCTCTGTGAGTGTGAGATAATGTGGGATGACTGAGAATCCGGCAAATAAAGAAAAATGTAATTTCATCATGATTTCATAATATTTCAAGGAATTAAGGTGAGTTTATTGATCTTTCATGACTGTTCTGCTGCCTTAAAAGTGAGTACTTCAGCTAGAACTCGAGATCAAATGCTTCTCATCCGTTTTTGAAGCTCTATCTATATTCCAAACTTATTCAACAGATAATTCATCAGCATTTCAGCTGTGTCTCAATCCCGGCTCGTGACATACGGATAAAAGAAAAAATGAATACATGAAGTACTTCTATATGTAGTTGAAGCATTTGCTCTCGGCATCTAATTTTTGCCTCAGCTGGTGCATCACAGCACCAAAGGACATCCTATGCGTATCTCAGAGACACAAGCAGCTTTGACAGAACTGCGGTATTTGATGCCCTGCGAGGGGAAACGCATTGAACACATTACAAACTTGTGCACATACACATTTCCCCACAAACTATTTCAACCTGGAGTGACAGATTTATCCCATACTCTGTATTTAGATTGTAAAACAATTTGGTTTTGTTCTTCTATAAGATTTTACTGTTCATTTGATGTTGCCACCATTACTGCACATAGATATTATGGAAGATTTGATTAGAGACTGTCAACCAGTCATCAAACATCAAATTCCTGCAACTTGAACCTGCCCTCTGCTCTTCTCAGTGACGGGAAAGGTTGAATAGAATTCCCAGGCAAACGGTAATATATCGTCACACAAGAAATTTTGAGCCATTTTCTTTTAAATGAAGTCATAGATGGCTGAGCAAATGCTTCAGAGTGAATCTGTACTGAGTGAAATAGCTCAGCTGTGAGCCTAGTCAAACAGTAGAAAATATATTGCTCCTGTGTATGCTAATCTGTCAAAAGACATTAGCATTTAAATAATGTTTTATACCTCTTTTCAGGCAGATATTACAGATGATAGATATGGATAATAATACCACAATGCAGGAAAGTGAAGTTAGCACGCATAGGTATGGGTTGCATGGTATACTGACTATTTTAATCTGGTCATCAGCGATACAAACGGTCTTCTGTTTACTCTTTGCTATTGGGCCCAGTATGTATATATAGTCCCCCCGCCTCTTGCCTTTTATTTTAGCCAATAAAGGCTCCTCCTTTGTGTATTTTCAACCTGCCTATGTGTACTGCATTTGGATCCTTCCCATCTCTCCACTGATGGCTATTAATTCCAGTAACAGGTTAAAAAAAAAACTAACATACATTGTAAATCTGTAATACCATGATGTGAAACTGCTAATGTTCTTTGAGCAGTGAAATAATATTAATAGATTTGAAACCATCACTGGGTGTCAGTGTTAATATAAAGAGGATAAAAATAACAAAATATAATAAAAAATAATACAACTTAAAGCTGATCAGTGCACAGTGCAAGTCAAAATTATCAAAACACTCTAAATTCAAAACTTGACAACAACAAAAGATGTTGCCTGATTTGTTCCTTTTTTTCCTGCCATTAACACAGCAACACTTCTATCACTGGAAGAAAAGGTGAGGATGTGAGGCAAACTGAAGAAACTGTGCTTATATGAGCATGTCTGGGGGAAAAGGTAGCGGGATACACAATAAATCATTTAAGTTACAGGGACATCCCTGACCCGGTCTACTTAACTACATGTTTACAATGACTAATTTTCCACTTCAGTGGCACTTCTTGTTCATCTTGGCAGCCTAACACATTCATATTCACACACAACCATACAGATACATATACAAAGTGCACACAGCCACAAATATATGCAATAATAAAAGTTTCATACAAATGTCACACATATTTGTTGAAAAAATCTGAATTAGTGCAGGAAGAAAGGAAAATGAGTCGTTTTCAAGAAAGCTATTATTTCAGTGCTGAGCGTGAGATTGCATCTGACTGTGATCTATGAGACAAAGTCCTGAGTCTTTTCCTTTGAGATGCGATATCCCACGGGACATTTATTACCAGTGTGCTGTCAGTCCTATATTACTTCAGTTGTTGCCTTTTGATTGTTCTAAAGCTTTTATATTTTCACACATATTCCATATATTCTTTTAGGATGAGCAGATCCATCACTTTGATGCCACCTACCACAGATTTTAAAAACAGTACTTTTGTCTACCTTTTGCTGGTGAAAGAACACATGAAACCATTGGTGAGTTGGGTTATAAGAGTAGTGGTTATAAGCAACAGTACAATAAAGCAGCAGAAATGGAGAAGAGCCAAAAGAAACCCAATAATGCTGAATAAACTGTTATAGAGTAATACTGCAAGCAGAGAAAGTAACAAACATTATTAAATTAACCTTTGCAGCCAACTTTCATCATCCAGGACCTGCCTGTGTACTCTCATCACATGAGGTTGGGCATTGTTGAGCACAAGGAGTTACCCAGAACCCACTGCACCAGAGTAGGGTCTGACAATGGGTCCTAGGATTTCATTCTAATACCTGATGCTGATGCCTAGCCTGTAGAGTTCTGCGTGTCACTCCATGGATATGCCTCCCAGACCATCACTGACCCACCTCCAAACCAGTCAGGCTGAACAATTTTACAGGCAACATAACATTCTCCACAGCTCCTCAGGGTAAACCTGCTCTCATCTATGGAAAGCACAGAGCACCAGTGCCAGACCTGCCACTTCTGCTACTCTATGGCAAATGTCAATCAGACTCCACGGTGTCAGGCAGTGAGCAGAGGGTCAACTGGCCCTCAGGCCACCCTCATGAAGTTTGTTTCTGATTTTTTTTTTTTTTTTTGGTCAGAGATATTCACACGAGTGGCCTACTGGAGGTCATTTTGTAGCTTTGACGGTGGGCATCTTGTTCCTCCTTGCACAAAGGTCCAGATATTGGTTATGATGGGTGAAGCATTTTCTACATCCCTGTCCAGCTCTCCTGGAGTAACTGCCGGTCTCCTGGAATCTCCTCCATGCTTCAAGACTGTACTGAGAGACACAGCAAACCTTCTAGTAATGGCACGTACTGATGTGGAGTTTATCTACCTATGCAACTTGTGCAACCTCTGTAGGGTATCGCCACAAGAAAGAAAAGACAAAGAGGGGAAAATGTCAGTGTTCTTAAGCAGTAAAAACCAATCCTGTTTTGGGGGTTGTCTCATTGTTGCCCCACTGGTAGACCTGCTGGTAATCTCATTAACACCAAAGCAATTGAAACTGATTGCCAACCCCTCTTCTAGTTAACTGGGCAAGTCAATATCCCAAAAGGTTAACTGATTTGATGCTGCACTGTAATAAAAAAAAAAAAAATATATATATATATATATATATATATATATATACACACACACAACACAAACAACAGCAACAGCCTCACTCTTCTTTAACCGTTTGACTGTGTTTACAAGTCAAAAAAATCTAATTTAACTGGGAAGGTTGAAGGAAAAAAAATCTCCTGACCAGATAGCTGTGCGCATAATAATGGCTCTCCCTTACACCCCCATCTCCCCACGCTGCCACCCAAGTCCATTTAGACTTGGATTGGTGCAGTCCACCCATCCCATCACAGTAAGCCATTGGTGGATGTCTAAATAAACATTTGTTATGGTCTGAGTGACAGTGATGTTGCAGGTTGGAGGTCACGAGGGAAGAATGAGGTGCCATTATTTGATCGACACAGAAGGAGCTACGGGGACAGATGCTTTTGTTGCAGTTGTCAGATCAAAAAATTAGCATAGGGCACATTTGCATCTGCAGTCGTCTGCCACAAACTTCGACGACATCTGAATTATAATTCAAAAGCATGCACACAGTCACATCGAGACGTGTTTAAGCACACTCACACATAACATGCCCAGAGTCAATTTGTTCACCCAGTTTGTTCATTTCCTCAGTTTCCTCCTTTCATCACTCTCTCTTACTGCCTTCTGCTGTGATGACAACCCAGAATAGGATGTGTATGAGTGTCTGTGCTGAGTGTGTGCATGTTTTGCCCAGTGTTTAGCCTGTGAAACAAGATATTAATAATGAAGTCTCCTCAGTCCAGCCTGACACCATTGTTATTAGCCCCCTCCTTGCAATTACCAGCCACAAATCACTGGGGTGTATACACTGCGATGCAAACTGACACACACACACACACGCATGATCATGCACGTACAAATGCAAAAAAAAGAAGAAAAAGGCATACAGACGCAAGAAGATTAGAATATTTCAAGCAAGGATTTTTGGATGGGAGCGTAATGGCTATTCACTGTAGTCAAATGTGACAACAAAAACTCAGCCACAGCTTTGGCCGTTGAGTGTCATCCCGTGCCGGCTGTGCCAGACTTTTAGGAAATTATGCAAATTTGATTCAGGAGGCATTTCCAGATGACTGACAGGCTGCCTAACTGGCAATTAGCATGTGTTGGTTTCTCATTGGCTGGAACGGTGTGACTGTCTGGTGACAGGTGGAATGGATATACCCTTCTGGCTGCAGGCATTTAATCACATCTCTGTATTTGTCTCTGTCTCTCTCTGTTTGTTTACTCCCTCCCCCTCTCTCTCCCCTTTTCACACTCTTAGTTATTAGAATTTTCAATTTTTTGTCACTTGTATGATTGAGATGCAGTGTTTCTAAATATGCGGCCAACAGCACTTGCCTATAATTTTCAATCTTATATGCATTCCCCAAATGGTGTCATCTGATTTCTGCTAAAAATCACCTACATCAAATCCTAAACAAAGGCTTTGATGTTGTTTAGGACATCATTAGATGTTTATTTTCTTAGACAGCAAAAAGCTCATCAAAACCCTCAAGACATTACAGTTTTTCTCAGTCGCTTTGGTGCGTTCCTCAGAACACCATTAACATTTGCACAGCAGTTAGTGCATTTCCCAAAACAATTAGTGCAAACTACAAAACCTAGTGGATAGCCTGCAAAAGCACGTCACATGCACAGAATTGATTATCCATACCTCAAAAGCAAGTATCCATATCAATGAAACTGTCAGTGCCATGAAAATGAAAAGTCTTGACACCATCTTTATGAACAAGATAGTCAAATGGCATTGTCATGTTTCCACTATGACAGTTTATAATTTCAGTGTTTCCCATTGCAAAAACAATTGGTGACACCTGAAAATGCTGACGACAGCACTATGGCCTACCTGTACAGCCATCTGAAATGTGCAGTAAAGTCACTGTAGATGTTATGGGAGTCTTGGGAGTAACTGAGACACTGAATACGTACGTTTCACATTTCCATTGTGTAGAAGTGTTTGTAATCCTACAGAATTGTGCAAAAGAAAAATATGCTACAGTCACTTGTGCACTGTAGAATACATGTAAACATAAAATCACCCATTTGGTAGAGCTGTGCACTAATGTGAACAATAAACAGCACATGTAACAGTACAGTAAATCATTCTGGCACATCCAGACGTTCCTGTCTGTCTGGCCACATATTTTCATCTACATCACAACAGATGTTATCCCTCGCAATGCAGCGAGGAAAGTATCTCCTGGAGTGGCGAATCCATCCTCTGCAGGACCCTGCTGTGATGTGTAATTCTCTATGACAGCGCTTTGTATTTCTCTCAGCTTTATTGCATTGTTTGCAATGACCATTGCAGAAATGGCTTCTTCTTGCTGTGGGGTAAAAAGGGGCCCTCTTCCGCCTCCGCGAGGTTGTCTTACAATCCTATGTGGTGCAGAGTGAACTTTTTGTGAAATTGCAAATACAGTACAGTAACATGTGATGTGTCTGAGATGGCACAGTACAGTACAGTGTATTACTGTTTGCATACCTGTTTTCCCTACGGAATGTTTGAATGATTGAACTGACAGTAGTTCTTCCAATATTGGGTTGCACCCTTCGACCAGCCTCCTCCATGGTGAGGCCGTGATTGACAACATGGTCCACAATTGTAGCCCTTATTTCATTAGGAATCCGCCTATATCTGCCTCTTCTCCCTCTTCCCCTTCCCCTTCCTCCCCGCATCCTCACCCCTCTTCCACGGTGCTGACCTTCCATTTTGTGTCACAGAAGTGTAGAAATGGTACACACTAGCTCCTGCGCAGTTTATATATGCTTGCCAATTGGGGATTCACAGGATTCATCCATAATTGACAGTGAACAAGTTGTTTGTCATTGGTTACAACTAAACTTTCACACGCCTCCTCATGAGTGACAGCTGTAATTCACCTGAGATCAATTGTTCAATTTCGGAGACATTTCCAGGAAAAATGATACAGAAAGGTATAGGATTTGCTTGACAGATGGCCAATATTTGGCATGTGATAACTAGTTCAACAATTTTGTGTGTGATGACTCAAGCAATGGATGTATGACTATTAGTTTTATTGGGAACGACTATTCAGCATCTATAGGTATGATTACTTTTGACTGACATGACATAAGCAAATGGAAATGTCAGAAAGCAGCAGGGAAATGTATGGAAGCAACTGATTCATGTCCAAAATCATTTGCAGTTTGTTCAGAGAGAGGAGAAATTGCTACTATGATGTGCACAAATGACTGAGTGTTGTGGAGGTTGAACTAATAGTTATGAGAATTTCAATTCTGATCTGAGAAACGCACCAAAGCGACTGAGAAAAACTGTAAATGGGTATAGCCATCATAACCAGTAGCCAATGTACTGCAGCAAGGATGAGAGTGGTGTGGTCTTGTTCCCAGTCCGGCACCCTGAGCTTTGAATAAGCTGGAGATAGGAAGTGGACATCTGATACTTAAAACAGGGTTTTCAGGGTTTGTTTTGTTTGTTTTGATCCAAAATTAAATTAAAGAAATTTTTATGACACACAGCATTTAACATCAGAGAGACAAGCCACACGATATGAGACTGCACTTAGATTATTACCTGTCACTGGAACACATAGTGGCATGTCATCCACATAACTGTGGAAATTAACCCTGTATTTATGGATTATCCAACCCAACAGAAGCATATGGACATAGAATGAGAGAGAGGATGAGGACAATTTTCCCTTCACATCAGAACAGAATCTGTTAGATTGGCAGGAACAAAACTGGCAATCATAAGCTTTTGTAGCATACTGTATGCTTATATGGACAGATGATAAATTGCTATTACATGCAGATATCAGCATCCCAGTTCATTAGGTTAAACATAATGCTTGTGTATCATAGATAGATAGATAGATAGATAGATAGATAGATAGATAGATAGATAGATAGATAGATAGATAGATAGATAGATAGATAGATAGATAGATAGATAGATAGATAGATAGATAGATAGATAGATAGATAGATAGATAGATAGATAGATAGATAGATAGATAGATTAGATTAGATTATTCACTGGAACATCAAATAAGTGCAGATGATTTAATTCCCTTTCGAAACAGTGAAGGGACAAATGAGAAAAGAGGAGGACACAACACGACCATAGGAAGATATGAAAAGGTGCTTAAAGACATCCAGATGTGTTTCTTTCTCAGCAGTGAAAGCAGATTGGAGGATTAGGCCTGCCTATGGAACACTGGATTTTATCAGTGCCATCTAACGAGTCACGATTTTAATGAGCAAACCAAATAATGTGCTTAGGGTTAGTAATCACTTATTCTTATGGCTGTACTTGCTGGTACAGTGTTGCTGTGAGCAAACATCTTAATGAAGGGAACAACAGTGTTCTCTGTTTCTGACAATGGAGCTATATCGCTATGGCCCCAGGTTAGATTGCAACGCACTGAATTTGATCGTTTCCAAGTGGAAAATACAAATTAACATAATTAGTAATAATCTGAGTTAAAGTCGCACTCATTATAAATGTAGCGCCTTTTATGTGTTTTAATGACATTAACCAGTGTATCTGACATGCACCCGCCGCCCCCATAACATAACCAAGGACACAGTAAACTTTTCATTATAGATACAGGCGTAATTGGAATGGGAAGTTTGCAGATGTGTTTAATGGATAATTTCATGGGCATATTAATGAAAAACTATAACTCTTAAAGAACCTTTTCTATTTGTGATGCTCTTTCATCTTGCGCCTGCATCATTTTTTTTCTTTCCCTTCTACCTCACGCTCTAACTCTCTAAACCAACACACTGTTACACAACCCTGCCGCGTATCGCTTTTGAAGAAGAAAATGTTTTAATTTTTGCTTTCCATCTGCCTCGTGGGGAATGGGGAGCATGAATTTCACACCAAAGTCTGTGTGCTTAAACTTCCACTTTTATTAAATACACTGGATCTCCTCAGGCGTTTCAGTCAAATCCCCCAATATTCAGAGCAAATGTTTGCGTTGATATGCAGTTCCAGCCGCAGTATACTCTAAATCTAAGCCTGCACCCTGTCATTTTATTTTATCATCATTGCGATGTAGAAGAAAAAACCCTAACACTATACCTCAGTGGAAATGGTTGTTATTGAGGGAAGTTAAATGTTTACTGGAGAGAAAGCAATGGCGGTACACATTACACTACATTCCACATATATATAACTATCATTGGCACTATTTTATTTGGCACAATTTTAAATTAAATACAGAAGTGCTTTCTGACCCAAACATTACATAATTGGTCACTTTTGATCAACAAGGCTTCAGATTCTCCCCCCTAAAGGAGTAAGTATGTAATCAGTTCTGTTTGCTTGTCTGTCTGTCTGTTTATTAGCAGTACAGCATCCACATTTTCAAATTTTGTGTGATGGTTGATACCAGTAATAGCTTGAGCTGAGTAAAGTCTGCTGAAAATCAATGAAAACTTTATATTACTCACAATTATTTATGGATTATGTTACAACTTCACAATAACATACTAGGTCTTGGGGGGCATGAGTAGCTAGTTTAGCTAAACATCTGACCTAGACCTTCACTGTTAGTGACAAGGTCAAAGTTGACTGTGGAAACAAAAGTTTTAAGAAACCATATCGAGTAACATAGCATATGAAAGGCTGTGACGATGTCACAATGATGTCATAAAGTTTAGCAAAATCACACACTGCATTAATGCATCTTAAAATCTCAAGTTTTTACGGCTTACAGAAGCCAAAGATTTCAGCTGATTCCTGTGGTGTAATTGCATTGTACAGTAGATGTTAATGCAGCCGGTCAGTGTAGTTAGGCTGATGGCAGCTAGAGGGCGAGACCGGTGTGTTTCTGTATAGAATGTTATGTTATGGGGGCAGAGCAAGAACAAGTAAATAAAGTGTGGTTATGAATCGTACAGTGAATAATTGAATAACACGACATGGTGTCAGAAGTCCTGTACTGATCCATATAACCTCGACTGAACGAACCTGTGTCTGGCGGAGCTCGCGGAATAACGAGGGGAGAATATGGCGGATGAGACTGCACAGAGAGCACCGGCGGGGCCGAGCGCGACATTCAGCATCCAGCCACTGGAATCCTTCGACTTTTCAAAACCGCAGGAGTGGTCCAAATGGATACGGAGGTTCGAGAGATTCCATCTCGCCAGTAATTTGAACGTCAGCTCGGAGGAAAACCAAGTCAACACGTTGATTTACTGCATGGGAGATGAGGCGGACGATGTGCTTCGCGGTCTGAGTTTAACAGCGGAGCAAAGGACAACGTACGAGGGGGTACGTGATGGTTTCCAGTAGTAGTAGTATTTATTTATTGTCATTGTCAAGAACAATGAAATTGCGTTTGGGGCTTCCATACAACCCAAAAAAAGAAGAAAATAATAAATACCCCTTATCCCAAGTGTACATATTTAACCCAGTGTGACTCCAATGCAATAAGACAATCCTTAGCAATAATGTTCGTAGAAATTCAGACAAAGACCTGAGAAACATGACAGAAATACAACAATGCAACCCATTCAGTATTATTGTACTGTGAGATATGATATCAGATATGATAGTTATCTATTTAAGAAAGAGGGGGGGGCAGGAGGGGGAAGAGAATAAAGATATGATGCACCAATGCAGACCAGTTCATTGCTATTAAGAAGTTGGATATGGTTATTGTCCGTGAGAGGGGGGCAGAGAGTTCAGGAGCCTCACAGCCTGTGGATACAGGCTGTTGGCCAGTCTGGATGTTCTGGCCTGTATAGACCTGTACCTTCTCCCTGAGGGCAGCAGATGGAAAAGGTGGCGCGCAGGGTGATGTTGGTCCCGCAGGATACTGTGCACCCTCCTCAGACAGCGAGTGGGGAAGATATTACTGATCTCTGGCAGACTTGTTCCAATAATTCTGCCAGCTTCTTTCACCACCCGCTGGAGTGCTTGCTGATCGGCCTTGGTGCAGCTGGGGAACCACACTAGAAATCCATACGTCAGAACGCTGCTGATGGCACAGTTGTAGAAGTTCAACATCAGAGATCTGGGAATGTGTGCGCTCCGCAGTCTCCTCAGGTAGTAGAGGCGCTGTTGGGCCTTCCGTGCAACTGAGGTGATATGGTTGCCCCAGGACAGGTCCTCGGTCACAGTTACCCCCAAGAATTTAAAACTGCTCACCCTCTCCACCGCCTCACTGCCAATGAAGAGAGGCAGATGGTTGTTATGACCCCTCTTCCGGAAATCTACAATGATCTCCTTGGTCTTTTTGGTGTTTAAGACCAAGTTATTGTCGTGGCACCATGACTCTAGTTGTTGCACCTCTGTCCTATAGTTTGTCTCATCATTGTTGGATATAAGTCCGAGCACTGTAGTGTCATCTGCAAACTTAACAATGAGATTGGACGCGCAGGAGGAAATACAGTCATGGGTGAAGAGAGTGTATAGCAGAGGGCTCAGAACACACCCCTGAGGGGCACCGGTGTTGACCACAAGGGTGGAAGAGGTGTTCTTACCCACTCTGACACTCTGTCTACGGTTAGTGAGGAAGTCCACAATCCAGTTGCACAGAGAGGAGTTAAGTCCCAGTTGGTGGAGTTTGGGACGGAGTTTGTATGGCCGGATGGTATTAAAAGCCGAGCTGTAGTCTACAAAGAGGAGCCGTGCATAGGTGTTCCTGTGTTCCAAGTGCTTCAGTAATGTGTGCAGCACTGTGGCGATCGCATCCTCGGTTGACCGGTTCTCCCTGTATGCAAACTGGTGCGAGTCCAGGGATGGTGGAAAAGCAGCTCTGATGTGTTTAATGACCAGTCTCTCCAGGCATTTGGCGGGAATGGGGGTGAGTGCCACAGGTCTGAAATCGTTCAGACATGTGGCATTTGACTGTTTTGGGATGGGAACGATGGTTGCTGCTTTGAAACAGGATGGTACCAGTGAACAGGACAACGAGGTGTTATATATAGAGGTGAAGACGTCCGCCAGGTCCACAGCACAGTCTTTTAGCACCCGGCCCAGCACTCCATCTGGCCCGGTCGCCTTCCTGGTGTTAATGCTCCGGAACACACGCCTCAGCTCATGAGTGCTCAGGACTGGAGCAGGATCGGTTGAGGGGAGAGGGGACAGGACAGGGTCGGTGTTCTCCCTATCAAAACGGGCATAAAAGAAATTTAGATCCTCAGCCAGAGTAGAACTGTCGGCTGAGGGTGATGGTGTTCTTCTTTTGTAGTCCGTGATAGCCCTGATGCCCTCCCAGACCTGCCTTGGGTTTGTGTTGTTCTCAAACCTGGCCTCGATACGCCTCCTGTGCTGCTGCTTGGCAGTCTTGATGCCTCTTCTCAGGTTGGCCCTGGCAGCACTGTATGCCTCCTGGTCCCCGGATTTGAAAGCGTTGTTCCTTGTTCGAATAAGTTGTTGAACTCCGTGTGTCATCCAGGGTGGATTATTAGGGAACACACGGAATCGTTTCCAAGTTGTTACATTGTCCACACAGAAACAGATGTAGTCCAAGACAGTGGAGGTGTAACTGTCCAATGCGACACGATTGTCAGTGTCCTTCACCTTGAATACATCCCAGTCTGTGCAGTGGAAACAGTCCTGAAGCATCGGAATAGCATCCTGCGGCCATGTTCTCACGGTTTTGGTTGTAATCCCAGTGCTCTTGATCTTTTGTGTGTATATTGGGTGTAGCAGAAGGGAGAGATGGTCTGACAGACCCAGGTGGGGATAAGCCTGGGCTCTGTACGCATTCGCCATGTTGGTGTACACCTGGTCCAACGTTCTATCTCCTCTGGTAGCACACTTCACATTACGGTGGAAATTGTGAAGTACAGATTTCAGGTCCGCGTGGTTAAAATCCCCAGCCGCAATAAAGACACTGTCCGGGTGTGCTACCAGGCTGTTATTGATGCTGCTGCTCAATTGTGCTAACGCTAGCTTAGCATTAGCATCTGGTGGAATGTAAACAGCGCAGATGTAAACGGCAGAAAATTCCCGAGGGAGATAGAATGGACGGCACTTTAACACCAACAGTTCTACCTCTGTACTGCACAGTCTTTCCATTACCGTGACGTTCGTGCACCAAAAGTTGTTAATATAGATGCACAGCCCCCCGCCAGTCTTCTTACCCGAGTCCGCAGACCTGTCGGCTCGATAGGCGGTGCGGCCTGCTAGATCAATAGCCACATCGGGAATGGCGCTGTCCAGCCAGGTTTCAGTGAAAATCATGCACGAACAGTTATTAAAAGTCCGTCGAGTGGCGATCTGCAGTCGTATTTCATCCAGTTTGTAACAGATTGAACGGGCGTTGGAGAGGAATATGATCGGGAGTGGTGGTTTAAACGGACTAGTCTTTAGCCGTGCCCACAGGCCTCCCCGCCTGCCTCTCTTCTGCCTCCGCTCGCAACGTCTCCTCCTGCGGCTTGCTGTTGCGGGTAGCCCCGGGGGTTGCTTAACGATCTCCGGGGGGATGAGATACTCGGATGTTAGTTGAAGATCTCCATGGCTTAGTTGTAGTAGATCATCTCTGTTGTATTGAAGTAACCCCAGACTGTGTGAAATAATACACAGTACCACCAAAAGTGCAAAAGTGTAGGAGCTCCGGGCAAGCGCTGTTCCAGGCTTTTTTCATTGTGAAGAAAAATGTGATCTATGAGCGCGCCAAATTCAATATGCGCCGACAGGGAGACAATGAGACAGTGGATGCTTTTGTGACAGCACTGTATGCGCTAGCAGAACATTGCAACTATGGAGTGCTACATGATGAGCTGATACGTGATAGGCTCGTTGTCGGTCTCACGGACAAACGGCTGTCAGAACGCATGCAGCTTGACCCAGATTTGACTTTGCAGAGGGCTATCAACATGGCGAGGCAAAGTGAAGAGGTAAAGCGACAACAATCCTCCTTGCGAGGTGACTCTAGAGGTGAGGCTAGCGATGCTAAGTCAGTAGACAGAGTGCATAAAATCAGTCGTAAGCCTGTTAGAACCAAACTGCTCCAGACTGATAGTCGTCAAGCTAAAACACGTGGATTCCGAGAAGACGGCAGAAAAGGGCCAACCTGTCAGAAATGTGGTGGCGCTCCATCCCATTCAAAGCAGGATTGTCCAGCGAATGAAGTGAAATGCCATGCATGTGGAAAAAAAGGACATTACAGGCGTGTATGCAGGGCACCAAAAACAGTGCATGAGGTTGAAGAGGATGAACATGGTTTGTTCCTGGGCAGTGTTAAGTGTGAGGGTGAGCCGTGGACTGTCGACTTAAGCATAAACAACAAAAACGTGTCATTTAAAATTGATACAGGAGCCGATGTGACAGTCCTACCCCTTAAGGTGTTTAAGGAGCTCTACAGACACAACCACCCCCCCAGTCTCCATAGATCAACCAAGGCTCTGCTGGGTCCCGGGAGGAGTCGTTTGGATGTCGTTGGTGTCAGTGAGCTTGCACTGAGGAAGGGAGACAAAGAAATACTTGAGGATGTCTTTGTCATCAGACACCTGCACACTGCTTTGCTGGGGAGACCTGCTATTAGCAAGCTGGAGCTTGTGGCTCGTCTGGAGAGCATAACTATAGAGACGCTTAAAAAGTGCTACCCAAAGCTGTGCAGTGGTCTCGGTGAAGTACGTCAGCCGTACGACATCAAACTGAAACCTGGAGCTCAACCTTTTTCCTTGAAGACGCCACGGAGAATCCCGTTGCCTCTGATGGACAAAGTTAAGCAGGAGCTGGCCCGTATGGAAGAACTAGGGGTGATCAGCAGGATTGAGGAGCCAACTGATTGGTGCTCAGGCATGGTGGTGGTACCGAAGAAGACAGAAGATGTACGCATATGTGTCGACCTTACACACCTCAATGAGTCTGTGTGTCGAGAGAAGTACATACTGCCATCGGTGGAGGAAACATTGGGCAGATTGGCTGGTGCCAGCATATTCAGCAAGCTGGACGCTAACATGGGGTTTTGGCAGATACCTCTGACGGAAAACTCAGCCAAATACACCACTTTCATCACACCGTTTGGGCGTTATTACTTCAAGAGACTGCCCTTCGGGATTGCTTCAGCACCGGAACATTTCCAGAACAGGATGGTCACAGAGGTCACAGATGGTATGGAAGGGGTGGTTTGCCACATGGACGACGTGCTGGTCTGGGGCAGAACGCAGGAAGAGCATGACTCTCGCCTACACGCTGTGCTGGGCAGGATCCAAAAAGCTGGCATCACCCTAAACATTAACAAGTGCGTCATCGCGAAACAGCAGGTGACGTTTTTAGGGCATGTTCTCTCAGCCAGCAGTATCAGCCCTGACCCAAGCAAGACCCAGGCTGTGAGGGAGATGAAGGAGCCACAAAGTGTGAGTGAGTTAAGGAGCTTTCTGGGAATGGTTAACCAGCTTGGAAAGTTTATCCCACAGCTCGCAGAGAAGGACAAACCTCTAAGAGACTTACTGTCTAAGAAAAACTGCTGGAGATGGGACATTGACCAGGCTAGAGCATTTCAGAACCTGAAAGATGCGCTCACATCACCGCCAGTGTTGGCCATGTATGACCCAAGCCGTGACTGCAAGGTGTCAGCGGACGCATCATCGTATGGCTTAGGGGGTGTGCTGCTTCAAAGATGGGACGAGGAGTGGAGACCCGTTGCCTACGCGTCACGCTCCCTCACTGCAACAGAACAGAGATACGCTCAGGTTGAAAAGGAGGCTTTAGGTCTGACCTGGGCTTGTGAGCGGTTCCGCAACTTTCTTATTGGCAAACACTTTCAAATGGAGACAGACCATAAGCCGCTGCTAAGTCTGCTGGGGGCACAAACTCTGGATGCGCTCCCTCCCAGAATTCAACGCTTTAGGATGCACCTCATGCGATATTCCTACTCGATTTCGCATGTACCAGGCAAACACCTGTGGACAGCTGACACGCTCTCACGATCTCCAGTGAAAGCAAAAGAAACACTTCAAGACAAGGAGTTGTTGGAGAGCACAAATATTTACGTGGACATGTTGATGGACAATCTGCCAGCTAGCAACAATTTCTTGGAGCAGCTGAGAGAAGAGCTGAAGAGGGACAGCGTATGTGCTCGCGTGATGCAGCTGTGCGAGGAAGGATGGCCCACACATTTCAACAGCGAACCAGCGCTAAGACTGTACTGGGCAGAACGGGCGTTCCTCACCGTACATGATGGTCTGCTAATCAAAGGGGACAGGTTGGTTATACCTGCAACTATGAGAAATTATGTGCTCACCAGACTGCACGAAGGTCACCAGGGAGTGGTTAAGTGCAGACAGCGAGCACGACAGTCGGTTTGGTGGCCAGGGCTAAGCCAGCAGATAAATGAGCTTGTCCTTAACTGTCGGACATGTTGCCAAGTGAGAGAAAACCACACAGAACCGCTGATGCCATCACAGTATCCGGGGCGGCCGTGGCAAAAGCTAGGAGCCGATCTGTTTATGCTGAGAGGGAAAACCTACCTTCTTGTCGTGGATTATGCCTCAAGATTTGTTGAGATTGCCCCTCTCACACCTTCAAGGTCAGAGGACGCGATCCATCATCTCAAAGGGATTTTTGCACGACATGGGATCCCCGAGCAGCTGGTAACAGATAATGGGCCACAGTTTTCAGGGGCAGCTTTTGAGACATTTGCAAAAGTGTATGGCTTCTGTCACATTACAAGCAGCCCGAAATATCCCCAAAGCAATGGCGAAGCCGAACGAGCAGTTAAGACTGTCAAGAATCTATTGCGGAAAGCTGTTGATCCACACTTGGCTCTGCTCGCTTACAGAGCCACCCCACTGCAGAATGGCTATAGTCCAGCCCAACTCTTGATGGGGAGATGGCTTCGCACCACAGTGCCAATACTGCCATCTCTGCTAGACCCCGCACTTCCTGATAGTGTGGTTGTCACCCGGAGGGAAAAGGAGAGGAGGACTAAAGAGGCACAGTCATATAACCTTCGTCATCGCGCACGCAGCCTCAACAGGCTCACTCCAGGCCAAGAAGTGTGGATAACAGACCAGAGAGCCAGCGGCACCGTTATTGGCAGCCACTCCACACCACGATCATATCTCGTGGAGGGACCTCGTGGGACAATTAGGCGGAATCGTCGGCATCTTGTTCCCATGAAACACTCTCCAGACCAAACTGAGAGCAATAATGGGGAGCCAGAATCTGCAGAAGCCGGGGAGCAGTGCTCCACGGACATGCCAGAGACAGTTTCTCCAGAGCTTCCATCTACACCCAGAACCAGATCCGGAAGAGTGGTTGTGAGACCAACCAGATTGGACTTATAATGGATAAGATGGAAAGGACTGTTTTATACAAGAATACCCCTCTTTCGTAGTATTGTTTGCACAATATGGGTAAAAGTGTAAAAGCTAAAAGGTTGTCATTTTCAAATATGCATGTTCAGAAGTTGGGAAATGCAGGGGGTGTGACAAGTTAGCATGTAAGAATTTGTATTACTTAACGGGTTAATTAGAGTTAAGATTTTCATTATATGGTATTCCTTACAGGTAAGCGCAGGACCAGACTTTCCAGCCACAGAGGCAGAATAACCCTCTAAGGTCTGGTGAGTCAATGGTAGTCTACCCATTGATTCTAGAAAGGGGAGATGTGGTGTAATTGCATTGTACAGTAGATGTTAATGCAGCCGGTCAGTGTAGTTAGGCTGATGGCAGCTAGAGGCCGAGACCGGTGTGTTTCTGTATAGAATGTTATGTTATGGGGGCAGAGCAAGAACAAGTAAATAAAATGTGGTTATGAATCGTACAGTGGACCTGCGTATAATTGAATAACACGACAATTCCAGTCATATGAGTAATCAGAATAAAATGCACAATTTTCAGATGCAATGCTTCAGAGTCATAGGTCAAAGGTCAGGGTCACACAAATTAGAAAATACTGACATCAGAGTGTAATAAAAGCAGGTTGATGTCAGTATGTGGTATTAAAAACATCATTAAACATCATTAGTATAGCCCTTGCCTATTTGGGAGGAGTGCTCATGTTTTATACAACTACACTGCAAAATCAGTCCTGTGTAGCAATAAATCAGATACAAGTCATCTGTCTGGTGCTGGATTAGCTCTGCTATGAACTATATTCGAATTTGCAAACACAAGACAAAGAATGAACATGAGTGAGCGAATGACACTGTGTCTGGCAAAGACAGAGAAACGCCAGATTGCGAGCTACATCAGCCAAAGATTCAGCTCATTTAGGACTTCTTGAGGTTGGAGATGGACCGGAGGCACTGGTGCATACATATCAGAGAGGGCAGTGCCAGAACAGATGGAGAAATAAAATGAGAAAATCAATTCTATCAGACAGTGGTGGTGATGGCCATGTCATTTTAAATAACTATCATATAGGGTGCTCTGCTCTCCGCCCTGAGCCTATTTTATTTCTAGTTAGTTATGTGTCCTACTCTTCTCCACATTGCTCTCTTACACACTCAAGGGAGATGGGAAACAAAACTTTTTTTAAAACTGATTCCTAATCATTTTCAATATATCTCAGCAAAGATCACTTCATTATCCCATTACCTATATCTCACCAGTTTACAATTTTTAGTGCCTCTACATGTTACGTCAATCCGCACTTAACAGAAAAGTATTACTGCTCCTCTTAGAAGTTTTGGCAGTAAGGTTTTCTTAATGGTAAAAATATACCGCTGCTCTTTTAGTTAGTCTGTTTTCCACTTGTTCAGCCTGACTTGCTGATGCCAGAGGAGCAACCGGGACAAAGATCTGTTTAAGATGCAAAAACAAATGTCACCCACACTTCAGAAAGAAGCACTGAGTGGCTAATTAAGAAAACATCTACTAATCTCTCATAGTGTTTGACAGATTAACACAGTGCACTGTTTGCTGTTTGACTGTGCATGTGCGCAACAACATGTTGTTCTATGACGGGATTTGACTGCATAGAGATGACTCAGTATGTCTTTGTTGCCGCTGTTATTCCCTGAATGACAAATACATCCTTTGTTACTGATACTGAATTTAATTTTATCATGTAGATGACGGATTATCACCTTTTTTTTAACACACATGCTACAGAAATGCTGCTGTAGCACATCTGTGCTGTACCAATTTCTTGGAAAAGAAAACATGAGAAAAAAATAACAGACAAAGAAATTGAAAAAAATATTTGTTCTCTCATGGTGTATAATACATATCTATCATAAATGTCTATTTTTATCCATTATGTATATAATGGATATTTTAAAAAAAATGCATCCAAACACCTCTGATTGTGATGAAGGCTGTCAGTATTTTTCAAATTTGTCCGAATGTCCCCTCACAGTAAATCTGATCTCTTCCTGCTCAAACGCTATTGCATTTCTTATCCAGTGAACGGAGGGGAGTGGCATTTCTTATCGTCTTTAGACGGATCGAACCCCTGGAAGGCAAGAGTATGAAAGGTAGCGGGATTTAATTATACTTTGAAGATTGGTTTCTGCTATTGCCAGTTCTATTGGATTTAGAGAAATCTCAAAAGATATGTTTTTTGGGATTCTCAGAGTCCAAATCATGGTGATGAGGGCTGCTGTAAAATACTGTACATATTAGCAAGAAGCATAGTTTGAAGAAGTATACGTGCAATAGAGTTTGATCTGTTTCTTCTTTCTTGTCAAATATAATGTCAAATGTAAACATGCTGTTGTTATCACTTTATTACTCATTGCATCCTTTCATGATTTTTGATATGTTTCCTTCTTTTGATTGTTTTGTCAGAAAACTGTTGCCACTTTATAACATGCTTCCTTGCCTCTATCAACCCAAGTAATCACCTTTTGGCTTCTGGTTCAGTGCTTTAGAAATTAGAATTATGCCAGTTGTCTCTCTTGATTGGATGTTTGGTTTCCAAGTGCCTCATCATGCTTAGCACTTTAGCCAGCTCCTCCAAACAGATGACGCGATCGGACTGTTGCCTGAAGATCATAAGGCAGGTAGCTTTTACAGCACTACCCATTGAAAATGATGATAATACTAGGTTGTTGTTGTTTTTTATCAACTTATCTCATTTTCATAAGATAATAAATTGTGGCGAACAGGATAAAGAAAGTACAAATGAGATAAAATAAGGCATCCTTGAAAAAGAGTGGGAAACTAATTTAAGATGTATCGTCTCCATTTAATATCTAGCAGGGGTTTAAGGGAATATTACGCTGTAATGCACTCAGCCCAATATTATTTAATGAGCAGGTTTTATTAATGGAAAGAAAATCCTATGAAATTATGAAAACAGATAGACATAACACCAGCAAGTGTGGAAATCCCAGAATTTATAACAGCCATGTTTAAAGCTGGTAAGTGCATGAACTCTGGTGTAAAATGCTTGTGGTCCTTCATATTTATAGATGAAACAGGTTTCTCATCCTGCTCGCTCCACAATCGAGAACAATTCTAACAAATGTGAAGGTTACAAAGATATTGGAGAAGGTGGCATAGCAGTTTTGATTGACTGATTTTACTTCTCACACACATAGGACAACACTGTTAAGCCACAAACACATATGTGGTTAAAGCAACAAAAGCAGAGACTAGAGCTATCAAATGAGAAAAAGAAACTAGAATTTAGGGGCTGATGGAGGAAGAAATTGTAAAGTCTAGAGAAACACCAGAAGACACTGGATGCATCATAGTGCTGTATGATCCCAGTGGAGTACTTCGCCCTCAGGCTTCTGTTTTACTTGTGGTTCCTATAGTATTTAAAAGTAGGACGAGAGGTATAGCCTTCAGCTTTTAGGCCATCTTCTGTGGAGCCAGCTCCAAGTTTGGATTCAGGAGACAGACACCTTCTCTTCTTTCAAGATTATACTTAAAATGCTCCTTTTTGACAAGGCTTATAGTTAGGGCTGGATCAGGTGACCCCAAATCCTCCCTAAGTTATGTTGCAATAGGTGTAGGCTGCTGGGGGCTTCCCATGATGCACTGAGAGTTTCTTTTTCACTCACCTTTTTAAACTCTCCATGTGTTTATACACAACTCTGATTTTTAATCATTAGTTATTATAAATCTCTGGCTCTCTTCCACGCCGTATCTCTTGTCCCATCACCCCCAACTGATCACAGCACATGGCTGCCCCTCCTTGATGCTGGTTCTGCCACAGGTTTCTTCCTGTTATAGGGATTTTTTCCTTCCCACTGTTGCCAAGTCCTTGTTCAAAGTGGGTCATTTGATTGTTGGGTTTTGTCTGTTTCCGTTGCATTATTGTGCGGTTTTTAACTTACAACATAATGCGGCTTGAGGCAATTTGACACAAAATAAATAAAACAGAATGAAAAATAAATAGTTGAGGTTAGACGCATTTCACACCACCTGTCTTCTCTTCAAATATTTTATGTGCATGTTTACAGAGACAATTAAGACACAGAAAGGCTGGAATTATGGTTTAAATAAAGGTTGGTGTTAAATGAAAAAAACAAAAAATATGATACCAGGATGATGAATGTGTGAATATAATTAGTTTCAAAGCTGTGTATGTTAAATTGGGGGTCATCTCATTCCTACTCATTTAAAGGTCAATCATTGACAAGTCCAGGCACTATGTCCTCTGTGATTGTCGCTCAGTTGTGACATAGAAACATCACAATCTTTACTCATTGCACCATACCTGCCCAGCAACATGTACGTGTTTGACTGAATTTTGTGTGTTTAAATGTGACTCTTTCTTCCACAAGCACTTGTATTTTGTTGTGAAGCCAACAGAGAAAACAGTAAAAACAGAAACAAACATGTATTACTTTTATTATTCTGCCAGCTGAAAGTGCACGCTGGCAAAGTCCCTGAACATTTTTGTGCAGCTTGTTTGAAACAAAGTGAAGGGGAGTCATGTTCCCAGCTGTACACAGAGACACCGGGGCATTTCATACATGTGAATGCACACAAACAAGCACGCTGCCGGGGACAACAAAGATGTGAGGAAAGACAAGGTCGTACCGCTAACCTCGGGCTCTTACTACATACTACAAGGGGGTCACGCAGCCCCAAGATGCAGATCTGTCAGCTTGGGTATATGTGTGTGTGTGTGTGTGTGTGTGTGTGTGTGTGTGTGTGTGTGTGTGTGTGTGTGTGTGTGTGTGTGTGTTTCCTGCCCACTTTACATTATATAAAATGTCTGCAAAAGAGATTTTGTTGTCAAATGATTTGTCAATGTGACCTCCACAATGTTTTGTGCTGCATAGAAATGTAATTATTAGGTTTCATACATATATTGTTAACATCTATGCCCTCATAAGTGCATTTCTTTGTGTCAGGGGAAAAACACACATGCTGCAAAAAAAGGCACACAAGCTCTGAGGTTGTCAGGGTCTGTCCTAAGGGTCATCAATATACATTTATTTGTGTACATGTTTAGGTGTGCATGAGCTTGTGTGGAGGTTTTTAATGGCCCCATGTGTGCATTATGTCTACTCTGCCAGAGAACTCAATTGATTTCCCTCTAGAAGACAGGAACCCGAGCTCTGCCTACAATAGCCACTAATGCTGCCAAAGTGATACTGATGGCAGTGCTTGAACAGCAGTTCCAAAACATTTAAGCGCCAAGACACTAGCTGGCTGAACAACAGCATATGAAACACGAGGCTGTGAAATCTTAACTGAAGGCTCAGAAAGCATAAAGTGTGGTGTGGCTTTGCTTTAAATCTTTTTTTTTTTAGTTTGTTGAGGTCTCAAATGTCAATAAATATCAGTTCAGTCTAATTTTTTATTTTTATTTCTTACTTACTTCCTGGCATTTTTGCCATTAGAATACAGAAAAGGTGCGTGAGTAGGGAAAGTGGTTGTAGAGGTCATGCAGCAACAGAACAGGCTCATGATTATTTTTATAGATCTACTGGGTGGACAAATAGACCAAATGGGTGGTTACAACAAATGCCTCTTTTCCTTAGTACCTCCTCAGCCCGACTTGACTGTGCTCTACTCGGTTTCGGTCTTTCTCTATTACAAATGAGTACCACCTCAGCATGGTTCGGCTTGTTTTGGCAAGCATCTGAAAGGCCTATGACGTCAATTGTATGCGACAAAATGCAGATTGGTGATATACCTGCTGCTGAACTGTGAGCATCTGCACCTCTTTGCTGGAACATGGTGTTGGTTTGTGTGGAGCCATTTCCCTTGTTGCTGGGTTTCTAAAATGGCAGCGACATGTAGAATCACATTATAACCTTAAAATAGGTGTCTTGGCATATGGATCAACAGCTGATTTTTTTTTTTTCATTTGTATGGATGCTTATATTGTAGATACTTAGCCACGAGCATTATAGGCCAGAAGACCAGGGTAACAAGTTATGAAATAGGATATTACATTACTTTTTCATTGCATATCAAAACAAATTAGTTTTTCAATAAGAAACTTGTTACCATTGAAAAAAAAAAGATCTTGTTCCTTTTGTTGTACAAAAAGAAAAATATCCCAAATTTATTGACAGTGTTTTCTTCTATCTCTGACTCTTTTATGCTTTGTGGAATATATCAAATCCTATGATTTTGTCTGTGAGCATGTTAAAGTCAGCCAGTATGATGGCAGACAGGAAAGCTTTAACCCTGAACAAGTATTTGGAGTATTTTGCATGGTCCTGGGTCAGCAACAGTGAGCAACCACCTGGCCAGCGAGCCAGGTGACAAATAGCTGCCAGGTGGTCACTGACTAGTCTCTAGGCTAGTGCTTCTTGGGCATTAGCAGTTGATTTTACAGTGACAACCAACAACTTTGAGCAACCATTTCCAACCAATGAAGAATACTCATTTTTCGTAAGTCATGGTGGTTGCCAGGTTTGTCTCTAGGTGTCTTAAGCTGTGTCTACACTGGCAGCGATTTGCAGCAACATGGTGGCCAGAGACCATAGAACGTCAAGGAAGCAACTGCAAATGACTACACTCAAGACAACTACCGGTGGCACAAAGATGGTGGGACCTGAGATAAACTTTTTCCAAATCCTGGGTGAGCGACTGAAGCAACTACCAATGAGAACATAAGATACCACTGACTGACATTGGATGGTTACCTAGACAACCAGAGCCTGGAAAATGGCAAACGACCAGCCGTTAGCTTAAAAGTAATGTGGGACAAATGAATCACTTTCAGAGCTTTAGGAAGACTTTGCCACAGCTCTTAAGCAGCAACTGGTGTGCTTCATTTGTATAAATGCAAATGTACTCAGCATTACTTGCTGTTCTCAGGAGGGAATGATGTGAGGGAAAAGATTGCTTTTTAATGGCACTAGTCTTGTAGTCTTATTTAAAAAATAACATTACACTGCTGGAGCACCTCTAACCTCTCACAGGTGCTTTCATTGATTCTAGCTAATTAGACTTCTAGGAGCCATGCTGCCAAATGAGGGAAGTGTGGTTAAATCAGAAAAAACAAGCCCAAACAAGCACACAGATGGATCAGATGCAGACAACCACAAAAACTAAACTACCGAGAAATAAAAATAATCTCAGACTGACAGTCAGTGCAGCACACCAAATTCCCAACAATGATCCTCACCACATCTACTGTGAAAATTGCCATTGGGTCTGCAATTTTCTGAATGTGTGGAGTTTATGCGCTGGAGAGCCTTTGATCTCACACTGGCACCATCATATTCTCTACCAAGCCAGCCTGTCTGTGTTACAGATGAATCCTTTCCTGTTGTATCTTTCATGATGAACTCCTTGTTGACTGTTCATGAGGACCCTCATTTAAAATCAACGTGATACTTCAAGGAAGGGCTGCTCAGAGGCAGAGCTCACTGTCCCTCTTTGAAATGATAATAGGGCCATGTTGAATAACAGATGCAGGTGAAGTGGGAGGGACGGATGCAGGGACAGATGCCAAGAGACAGAAATATATGTGGATAGTGAGACAGATCAATGAAAAATAAGATGTATGGATTGACTTGAAAGGGGGTACACACATTTAAAGAGTGTTCATAAGAATGTTTGGAGGAAAGAAAGGAAAACTTGGTGAATGTGGTAAGGAAAGTAGTAACAAATATATAGCAGAGAACAAAGGCAAAGGATGAAAAGAGAAGTAATAATGGTTGGCTGGTTAGGTTGGGTGGTTTCTAGTACCCCCTCTCTCTTTTGTTTTTGGAGATAGTGGACGTGTGTGTACCCAAAAAATGGTAAATGGTAAATGGCCTGTATTTATATAGCGCTTTACTAGTCCCTAAGGACCCCAAAGCGCTTACATATCCAGTCATCCACCCATTCACACACACATTCACACACAAAACATAAAGGCTGGTTTCTTTTTTTGTTTTCATTTAATGCAGGAAAGTACATTCACTTTTTTTGAATAAAAAACAATTTTTAGACATGCAAATTCCAGCTTTTTTATCTAACAGCCTTGAGTTTCAGTCGTTGACTAAAAAATAAAAGCCTGACTGAGTGATTCATACAAACTTCTGTTTAGTTTTCATCAAATAAGTGATTGAAACTGAGGTTTGAAAAAAATTTTATCTCCATGAAATCATTATAGTTATTATATCCATCAGCCTTTGTAACTTTTCAGTCAAGACAGATATTGTAAAATTGCTTTTGCCATGGCTTTAGTCGAGTAATTAAGCGCAATTGTAATCTGAATCACAGGGTAACATAAGACCACTTTTGTTGTTTAGGTATGAGGACTCCTAATGGTATTAGTGGCAGGTGTCATTGCGGGCGTATATGCAGGTCTATCCTCCCATTCCACAACATCCCAAAGGCAATCTATTGGCTTTAAATCTGGAGACTGTGGGTACAATGAACTCACTGTTATTTTCAAGCAACCAGTAGATTATTTGAGATTTCTTGTTGGAAGCAGTCATCAGAAGTTGGCTACACTTCAAATTGGAGCCTCAGTTTTCTGTTCTTAGCCGACAGGAGTGGCAGTCGATGTGGTCTTCTGCTGCTGTAGCTCATAAATGTGCAACATTTTGTGCATTTTAGTTGTAACAAGTGGTTATTTTAGTTACTGGCTCAAAGCACTCTAACCAGTCTGCTCTTACTAGTATCAGTAATCCCTTTTGACCCAGAGAATTGCCATTAACTGGAAATGTTTTTCTTTTTCAGACCATTCTCTGTAAATCCTACAGAGAGCCCTGCAGATCAGCAGTTTTTCAAGAGCAGCCTGCCTGGTACCAACCAAAATGAGAACTTCAAAATAACTTCACCTTTACACATCACCTTTATTCCCCACTCTGATGCTCACTTTGAACTTTAGCAGGTCATTTTAACAATGTCTTCATGACTAAATGCGCTGAGTTATGCATGTGACTGGCAATCCAATTAGATTTTTGTATTAAGAAGCAGTTGAACAGATTTACCTGCTAGATGGAGTGTGTGTGTTTTTAATGTGAGCATCTAGTTGGACAACTCATAATTCCCAATTCTTTTTATTCACTATGTCTTTTTAAGACTGAATTCCCCACACGGTTTAGACCTAATCTTAATAAAGATCATGTTATTTTCTCAAGTGTGCTGCCTTAAAACACAGGCTGAAACCAATAAAGTCTCTAAACAGTTTTCTTTAGCCACTAAAACTCCTTGGTTAGGTTTTGGAAAAGATTGTGGTTTAGATAAAACAAACCTCTTCACAATATTACCCCTGTGTGGCAGTGAAGACGGATCCGACCACATACTCGCACTTTTAAACACTTTTTATTCACGGTCGCTGTATCCAACAACTCACGGCAGCAGCTTTGCAGTTGTTTCCTACACACAACAACAACATTAACCTCAGGTCTGGCACTTTTAATATAGTGGAGGCGTTATGAGCTGATTGAGCTCTGGTGTGTCAGCCTCCCACGCAGCTGCGCCACGAACTGCTGCGCCCTGCCACACCCTGCTTATTAAAAGATTACAGATTAAATGTGCCCAGTGGATTTCAAAGTGAGACCAAGTGTCTATATGAGACGTTGGGAGAGAGAGATCCATCTCACATTTGCTATGACCCATGGCAACAGTGAGATGAGACAGGAGGCTGTCACAGTCGATCACGGCATCAAACCACGGGGACACATTTTGCATATCTAAAAATTCCTCTGCACCATATTTACATATCAGAGCCATTTTCTAGTTTTGTATTCCCTTGTGCAAATGCCAGGCAAAGTTTGCACTGGATTTCATTTCATGTCATACACAAAGACACAAAGTGGAGATGGAATAAATGTATTTACACTAGGTTTATGAGTTACGTTTTAAGAATATTGTGACGCACGCTCTATAAAAACATTGCTGTTGGACTGAGAAGAACTTTTCATGTTATTTTCCAGATGTTACATGTTCTGCAGTCTGATCTGGATTATGAACAAGGTCACAAGTGTCTTGATGGGATCCGCAGCAAGTTGCCAACTCAGATGAGAGGCTTTGGTTGGAGTCGACAGCGGCACTACACAGGTTTATATTTATCTCCATGTGGGCACTTGTACATGCGGATATAGCTCTCTGTGCAGCACTCCAGCCTATCCTTCATGGGTTTGAGAGTTGTGCCTCGAGTTAACTAATATTAGAGCCTCCAAATGGACCATTTTCAACACTGACAAATGTTTATATTAACTCAGCTTGCAGCAGGAACACAACAAAGAAGCCAAATGTACGATAATATAGACAAGTGAGAAGCAGAGCATCTTACATTTGCGAGCCTACAATTAGCTAATCTTCAAGGCTATAGTTCATTAAGTTTCCCCACAAATCAGTTAATCTACTAAGCAT
The DNA here is from genome assembly GCF_057381915.1 of Diplotaxodon limnothrissa. NCBI lineage: Eukaryota > Metazoa > Chordata > Actinopteri > Cichliformes > Cichlidae > Diplotaxodon > Diplotaxodon limnothrissa. The sequence goes on along the minus strand of NC_140612.1, from coordinate 7,980,486 downwards.
TTTGTCACCATTTGCTGTGACAAACCAGTGAGTCTCTAATTCCAGAGCAGCAAACAGTTGTTAGGCAAAAATGCAGTGGGCTGAACTGTGACATCGTTTAACGATGAGATTTTATTTTATCTCTGTGAAGCAGGCACTCAGGCTCCATACATTACTTTCCCCCTACACACTCATGCCTGAATACCACTGCTGATTTGCATCAGCGGCATATTCCTTGCTACTCCGCATCCATTTTTACCTCGGTCCCCTCAACCTCTCTCGGCACTCGGAATAAAAAGGACTTTTTGCCCTCTAGATGTGTGTCAGCCCTCAGAATGTGTCTGTGCAATGCAATCTTAATTATATCGCATTAGCCGCCATATCACGCGGAAAGGCGTCTGAGTAAAAAAGGAGTCACTAAACACATTTGGCCTGTGGCTTCAGTCCTCTGGGTTTTCGAAGTCTCGCCCCTTGCATGACTGTGTCAGTGAGTCAGTGTAGGACTGCATGGAGTTGCGTGTGAGCAAGTGAGAGTAGATTAGTGTCTAGGTATAGTGGGTGTATGGAAGGGGGTGGGGGGTACGTTTTATTTTTTTCTTCTTTCTGATGCTGTATTTATGGATAACCAAAACATATGCAGACAGTGATATAAATGTATATTTCTTTGCTGAAGGGGCCAAAATATGCATTTGCATGCGTATGTATTTATCATTGTCAGCGTGCTGTGTGTTGGCCCATGATGTGTGCCATTTAATTCAAATTTCAAACTCATGCAGGCAGTAACATACAGATGTGTATCACCCAGAGGGTTCTGTCTCTCCCAATACTGTGCAACGGTGCAGCTCTGTGGTCTGTACACAGATGTAAACCGAGCAGGTCATCTGAAATTAATTTTCTTTCTGTCCTTTGAGATTATAGCCAGAATAAATAATGCTAACTGAGATGGCTTCTTTCAACATGTAATCCGTCTCCTGTTAAAATTGTTTTTTAGGCTGCTGTGTAATCTTTGAAAGGATTAAATTAGGTTTGAAAAAGAAGGGAAAAAAACAGCATTGATATCCTGCTACCTTCTTAACCAGACAGCCAACGGTATCTCTATTACGTAAAGCGAGACAGTGCGATGAGAGACAAATCCCTTCAAAGGAGCAATTCAGAACTACATGTTCCAACTTTCTTTTGACATCACAGTTTTATGTAGCTTTCTGGTATCTTAAAAGACGTACAGTCACAGTAGGTGACCTAACTAACTATGCTCTTGTAGTGCGTGTTAATTTGGTTTCCCTGTATGATAATGACCAATGCTGCTTCATGGCATGGACTCCATTAGGAACCTGAAGGTGTGCTCTGGTATCTGGCACCAAGATGTTAGCAACAGATCCTTTAAGTTCTGTTGTGAGGTGGGAACTCAATGGATCGGACTCGTTTGTGCAGCACATATTAGAGATGCTTGATCTGGGGAATTTGGAGGAAAAGTCAACACCTCAGACTTGTTTTTGCGCCCCTCGAACCATTCCTGAAGAATTTTTACCTCCTGTGGCAGGGCGCATTATCTTACTGAAAGAGACCACAGCCAACAGGGAATCACCTGTTGCCTACTGGTGGTGGTCAGAGGGCCCGGTGGCGCCAGTGTCCGGCAGCCTCGCCTCTGTCAGTGCGCCCCAGGGTGGCTGTGGCTACAATGTAGCTTGCCATCACCAGTGTGTGAATGTGTGTGTGAATGGGTGGATGACTGGTTGTGTAAAGTGCTTTGGGGTCCTTAGGGACTAGAAAAGCGCTATATAAATACAGGCCATTTATGAGACCGGACGACCATCTTCATCCTTCTGTGGTCCACTTCTGATGTTCATGTCTCTATTGTTGGCGCTTTCAGTGGTGTACGAGGGTCAGCATGGGCACCCTGACTGGTCTGTGGCTATGTCGCTCCTTACACAACAAACTACAATGCACTGAGTATTCTCACACCTTTCTGTTAGAACCAGCAACTTTTTTGTCTGTTGGTTCGGATCACAAGGACCAGCCTTCGCTCCCCAAGTGGAGCCTTGGCTGCCTATGGCCCTGTCGCTTGGATCTCTTTTCCATAGATACTGATCACTGCAGACAAGGAACACCCCACAAGAGCTTCAGTTTTGGATATGCACCCAGTGCTATAGCCATCACAATTTGGTCCTTGCCAAACTCCCTCAAATCTACAACAACTGATTGTTGTAACTCTCAGACAGATTGGCAAACGTTTGCAAATAATGGCCATGTCCTTTATAGAACAGACAGATTGCCAACATGTCAATGTGAGTCAGTCTGATAAGTGCAACTTATCTGCAACGCATTCTTTGGCAGTAGGAGATTTGACTGAAAGGGTTGTCAACTGGTTGTGTTCTAGTTTTATTCCTGTTTAAAACTATTTAATTGCTGTCCCAGTTAATATGAGTTTCATACAGACAGCAACAGATTTGCAACATATTTTCACCAATTTATTACAGTTAATTGCTTATTATCACAAACAGATTGCATATAACTGCCAGCTTGACAGCAGACTGACTCTGTCCTATTAACATTTTATTTCCCTGTGTATGCAGACAAGTCACTTTGAATCACAGCAACTGATTGAAAGTGGTGGCAGACCCAATCCTTCGAAGGTTCGAAGGAACTGCTTAAAAAGTGAAGAAATCATTCATTGTACACAGTCGGAACAGTCCACTCAAAGGCCCTGGCTGAATAAAAGGTTTATTTGTACCTTCTTCTTATAATGCAACAGAGGTAAGTACTGCACTGCTGTGCCAAACCTTCAGGTTGTTCTGCAGTCCATTTCTTTAACCTCCTAGGACACTGTGTCCACATATGTGGACATCACATTTTGGGTTATTTAGACTAAAATACTCAATTTTGCTCTACATGGGCCTGATATCCACTTTCAAGGACATTATATTGCTTCTGTTCTATCAAACCTTTAAACAAATATCCTCATTTGTGGCTCTTATTTTTCTTAAAAACAAAAATAAGGTTAAAAAAAATCTGGTAATTCTTTGTTTTTTCATTCATCGGGCCCCAATATGCCCAGATGTCAAAGAGAAATTAAAAATGCATGTCGTGAAAGAGTTCGGGTCTTAGGAGGTTAAAATAAAACATTAACAGTCAAAATGGTTCTTGTGTGTGAAAATGATGCTCCTGCATGTATATTCAAATTACACAGTTGCTTGTATGTAACTGGTGCTACTTGCTCAGAGGAGACATAATTTCCAAAAGAAGCAAATCTCAACAAACATGAACTGTAATAATGTTTTAATGAGACAGCAACAGTGGTCACAGGGTCATCTCCCCTGCAGACACAGTATATGAGTCTAGTCAGAAAATCAACTGCGACAACCACTTCTAACTCCGTGGTGAAACTAGAAGAAAAAGTCAAACAACTTTCTAATAAAGTGGAACAACTGTCCGAAAAATGCACTGATCTGGAAGGGCGTTCAAAGAGGAAAAATATAAGGATAGCCGGAGTACCTGAAGGTAGAGAAAAAGGTCAACGTCCTAGAGACTTTGCGGCAAGGCTACTACGAGACCTACTAGACCTGGACGAAACCCCACTGGTGGACCGTGCACACAGAGCCCTACGAGTGACCCCAGAAGAAGAGGCCCCGCCACGACACTTGATTGTGAGGATACACTATTGCCATACTATGGAAGAAATACTTCGAAGAATCTCCACCAGGAAAAATCTGAAGCTCGGAGATATCCGCGTTCAGATTTTCCGCGACCTACCCCAGGCGGTGGTAAAACGACGTGCAGCGTTTACTCCAGCAAGAAACCTGCTTCGAGACCAACCCGGAGTTAAATATGGACTTCTATACCCGGCTAAACTTAGGGTGACACACAATGGTACGGAACTGGTCTTTATAGATCCCAACGAAGCACTTCGCTACGCACAAGAAAAATTTGGATCTCAATAAGGACGGCATAAGGTAGATAAACCAGAGCTTTGCATCTGGCCCAATGACACGTACTTACCTTGATATAAAAAATCACCATTTGCCCAGGAGCTATGGACAAAGGAAGTTTTGAGATAGAATATTTTGGTAAGCTTAGTTTTTGTTATAGCATCCCCTCGATTTTTTTTTTTTTTTTTTTTTTTTTGGGATACACGGAAGGGGATGCATTGCTTACGTTTTTTTTTTTGTCACGGTTACACACGGGTAGGGGGGTGGGGGGTGAGGGTTGGGACCCATATCTCGACTGTACGAATATGGAAAATACGAGAATTAAGCCGCCCTAAAGTATACAAATGCAAGATAATGGAAAGGTAAAAAATGTGGATTTAACTTTTTGTACTTGGAATGTAAAGGGTGTAAATGAACCTGTTAAAAGAGGCAAAGTTTTATCGTACTTGAAATCTCTTAACGTGGATATTATTTTTTTACAAGAAACTCACTTGAAAAATGCGGCTCACAATAAACTTAAATGTAGATGGATAAATCAGGTGTACTACTCAACACTTTCCGCCAAAACTAGAGGGGTAGCTATCTTAATCAAGAAAGATACCCCATTCAAACATAACTCCACTATAGTTGATAAGAATGGGAGATATGTATTAGTGACTGGGGAGCTGCATACTACTCCAATTATTCTACTGAATGTCTATGGGCCCAACCATGACGATCCAGAATTCTATAGAAAGGTCTTCAGCTTAATTCCGGATATACCCAACAGTAATTTAATAATTGGAGGTGACTTTAACCTAGTACTAGACCCATATTTGGATAAATCCTTGTCCAAAAAAATCACACTGTGTAAAAGCAGTAATTTTATTAAAACATATATGAAGAATATGAATATCTGTGATGCGTGGAGAATTTTAAATCCATCAGGCAGAGAGTATTCTTTCCACTCCCACGTACACAATAGTTATTCAAGGATTGATTATTTTTTGGTGGATGGAAAAATGCTCCCCCTAATTCGAAATGCAACCTATCATAATATTATTATCTCTGATCACTGCCCCGTTACTTGCTCCTTTGCACTTAGTAACCCCATTAAAACATACAGAAATTGGAGATTTGACCCACAATTACTGAACGATTTAGAATTTAAACAATATATAAACTCTCAGATATCTTTATTCTTTGATATAAACGATAATGCTGAGACCTCTCCAGATATACTATGGGAAACGTTTAAAGCTTATATCAGGGGGTTTATAATATCATATCAAGCGTCACGGAACAAAAGGAATAAATTAGAACAGCTAAATTTAGAAAAAAGAATCCACGAACTGGACGTCAATAATGCAATGGCTCCTTCTTTAGATAAGTATAATACTATTTGTGCACTAAAATATAAACTAAACCAAATATTATCTATTAATATTAATAGAACTTTCACTTTTGTGAGACAGAACTATTTTGAATTTGGGGATAAACCCCATAAGTTGCTAGCCAGACAATTAAAGAAACTAGAAAATGACAGAGCGATTCATAAAATCAGAACAAGTAACGGAAATCTGGTCACATCACACAAAGATATTAACGATAACTTTAGACAGTTTTATGAATCCCTCTATACTTCTCATCCCACTGCAGGGCCTAATGAAATGCAGGAATTTTTAGATAAATGTGATCTTCCTGTGTTAGACCAGACAAATGCCAATATTTTGAACGCTAAGATCACAATTGAAGAAATTACAAAAACTATCGGATTACTAAAAAACAACAAGAGTCCAGGCCCGGATGGGTTAGGGAATGAGTTTTATAAATACTTTAAGATCAAATTAAGTCCATACCTATTTAAATTATATAACCATGCATACAAAATGAGCACCCTACCTCCAACATTGAATGAAGCAACTATTATAGTACTTCCAAAAAAAGGCAAAGCACCGGAGGAAGTGGGATCATATAGACCTATTTCTCTATTAAATTCTGATCAAAAAATTCTGGCTAAAATACTAGCGAGTAGACTTAACACAGTAATAGATAAATTGGTGCATTCAGATCAAACAGGTTTCATTCCAAACAGGAGTTCTTTTAATAATCTTCGACGTCTATTTAATATAATCTATTCCCCCAAGGTACAACAGGACCTACTTATACTTAGCTTGGATGCCGAAAAGGCATTCGATCATGTGGAGTGGTCCTACCTCTTTGCAGTCCTAGAAAAATTTCAACTGGGACAAGATTTCATCTCTTGGATAAAATTACTTTATAATAATCCCACAGCCAGAATTCTTACAAATCAGACATTATCAACTCAGTTTAAACTCAGCAGAGGTACAAGACAAGGATGCGCTCTTAGTCCATTATTATTTGCCCTGGCTTTGGAACCCTTAGCACAGACAATTCGAACCCATATGGATATACACGGTTATGATACAACATACACTTCTAATTCTATATCGCTCTATGCTGACGACATATTATTATACATAACAAAACCATTAATATCCCTCCCAGCAATTCTCTCCGTGATTGATAAATTCAGTACTTTCGCAGGCTACAAGATTAACTGGGGAAAAAGCGAAATACTGCCCATTAAATTAGAGAATAAACAATGGCTTACATCTCTCCCATTTAAAATATCTTATGAAAAAATCACTTACTTGGGCATTACAATACCAAAAAAATACAGCTCCCTAATGAAAGAGAATTTTCTTCCCTTACTGGAGAAACTTAAAAATAACATTCAGTACTGGAGGACACTTCCTATTTCTTTAATAGGGAGAGTGAATTCAATAAGAATGGTATTCCTCCCGCAGTATTTGTATTTGGTTCAAAACATCCCAATTTTCTTGCCCAAATCTTTTTTTAAAAAGATGGACGTCATCATCATGCCATTTATATGGAATTACAAAACACATAGAATAAAAAAAGACCACCTAAGCAAACATAGATCCCTTGGTGGACTTACACTACCTAACTTTATGTACTACTACTGGGCATCAAATTTAAGAATAATTTCCCTTCTATTGGATGACACAGCAATACTCCCTAACGGCTTACAGATGGAGCGGGAGGATTGCCTTCCTTACTGTGTTGGTGGAATACTACTCTCTCCTATTCTTTTGACAAACTCATATTACAATTCGAATCCAGTGATTTATAATACCGTACAAATTTGGAGACAAATAATTAAGCACTTCAAATTGAAAAAACTATCAATGTGTACATCTATTACAGCTAACCCCTCTTTCCTTCCATCATGTGTAGACGGAGCTTTCAATATATGGCAGGAATTGGGAATTTGTAAATTAAAAGATTTATACCTAAATGATACTTTTATGTCATTCCAACATTTAAAAGATAGATTTGGATTGCCTCACAGTCATTTTTTTAGATATCTTCAACTAAGAGACTATATCCGTACATACCTGCCACAATTTGAAAACATATCGTCCGATCCTTTGGACAGATGTCTTAGTGATGGAAGGGGGTTTGAACAGAGAATTTCATTATTTTATAATTCAATACAGGAGATGAGTATACCTTCAACTACTTCAATCAAAGAGGAGTGGGAAAAAGATTTTGGGACTCTCCTATCAGAAGATTTCTGGCAGGAGGCCTTACACAACATAAATACGCCTTTTATTAATTCCCGTCACTGTTTAATTCAGTACAAAATTATACACAGACTACACTATTCAAGGGAAAAACTTCACAAAATGTATCCAGAGTGTTCCCCCCTCTGTGAAAAATGCAAGATACACTATGGAAATCTGTTACACTGTTTTGCACTATGTCCAAGGCTTCAGGGTTTTTGGTATGATATTTTTACTTATATGTCTAATATTTTTAAAAGTAAGATTGAACCAAATCCGACAGTAATCATCTTTGGGATTTCCAACGAAACACAAAATTTACAACACTCTCAAAAAAGGTTTATGGCATATGCTTTGATTATTGCAAAGAAATTGATCCTGCAGCTTTGGAAAGGCAATGAGACTCCTGTATTAAAAATGTGGCTTACTGAACTTATAAACACTCTTCACCTTGAAAAAATAAGATATAGTATGAATGACAATGTAAAAGAGTTTGAATTAATCTGGCACCCTTTACTTATATACCTTGGGAAAATATAAAACTTTGTTTACTTGTTTCTCTTCCCTTTTGCCGACAGCCGGGGTATTGGGACCCCTTATGGGTGACTGCGGGTTTTTTTTTTTTTTTTTTTTTTTTTTTTTTTGTTGTTGTTGGTGTTGTTTAATTATTTGCCTTGTTAGTTTAGAGAAAAAAAGGAGCATAAGCTATGTTATGTCAATTTGTAAAAACTACAATCATGATACTTGCTCTCAATAAAAATATTTGAAACAGAAAATCAACTATAACGGCTTTAGTCTAATTTTGGCTCTATTCTGTATGCAAATACTGAAAAAACTGACGCAGCAGAAGCAAAGGAACAATAAATATGCAGTACTTTCAGGGATCCCATGTAATAGTGCCTAATATTTGTGGTAAGAACAATGTCAATATCGATGATGTCACGACAGTGACATGAGAGAACAATGAACTATTAAATCCACTGTAAAGAAAGAATATCTGACAATCTTTCCTAAAGCATATACAAATTGCCTCAATAAAACACACAGACATGCACACCTGCGAGTAACAACATTAAGTAACCAACCAGAAAAACAATGACCTATTTTAAAAATGCTACAGTCTAGAAACAAGCTTTTAGTGTGTAGTAACTATAGTTTCAGCACAAAGTGACCCAGTCATGGCTTTTTCCACCAGCCAGCGCTCTTTTAGTGCCCAGGGAGAGATTTGTTGAAGATCAAAATGATGGCGTTTTCGGGCATTTTCAGCTGACAGTCACCTATTGTGACTTGCTGGACACATTCAAGCCAAAGGGAAGTATGAATCACTCATTCTGCACTCGGTTTTCCCTTCACTGCTTCATTCCCCCTGCAATGTGCTCAAAAATAAGTCTTAGTGCTTTGTGTTTGCACACAGAGCCAGTGAGCGATTTAAAGTTGAAACTGCATGCGTTTTCATTCACGAATGTTCCCTCATTAGTAGAAAGCCATGTACAGTTGTGAATGAACAGTCATCATATTCTGGCAGCTGTTTACTTGGGTTTCTGCAGTTTATGCTGATTAGCTTCTACTGAGAGACAGACAAAACACTCTGGAGGATGTCAATTAATGTTTTTTTCCCTACAACACAGACTCCTTAATTAAGCTCAGTCAGCCTCTTCAGCGTTGATTTACTGAAATGAGAATTAAGATTTAATTCCATGAATAGAAGACGCCAGTAAGTACTCCTCAGAAATCACTTGAGTTTCAACCTGCTTTTCTTCCTGTCAAGATAGACCTTTGATTAAAACCTCATTTTGGGATTTTCAAGAACCCCGAGGAGAGAGGTGGGTTCAACTTCCACTAAGAAATTCAAAATATTGACTTTTGCATATGCTTAAAAGGATGTCTGGATTTGAAATTTTGGATGCAAGATATTGTTTTAATGCTTTGATGATTTTCATCTCAGCTAAAACTTGTAACCTTGCCAGAAGCAAGGTTATCATGCATTGTTAATGATTAGAACTAAGCATCTACACAACTAACAGCTAATTTGCAAATCTTGGTATGCTAATCAACTGAACTAAGATAGCTAACATGGAAAATATGTGCTAATCGGCTAATTAGCATCAGTTTTGGTGTTGGCGCTGTGAAAATGTTAGCATTTAACTCATGGTATCTATCTATCTATCTATCTATCTATCTATCTATCTATCTATCTATCTATCTATCTATCCATTCCCTCTCTCCATTCTACAAACATCTATCAATGAGAGGCATCAGTGTTCCCACATTACCTCAGGGTTGTCTCTGCACTAGCAGACTGATGGATGGAGAGAGCGTTTGTGCTGGCAGATGAGCGGAGGTCTAAGGTCTTCTTTATCTATCTATCTGCTGCTGTCATTCATTCATGTCAATCTTTTCAAACATTCTGTCATGGTCCTGGGCCAGCGACCTTGACACATTCTTTCTCTCTGTCTCCCTCCCTCTACTGCCTCCTCTCCCCTTCTGACTTGTACTGTTTCGTTATGATGTGGTAGGGGTTAGAAGGTGAGGGTGTACGTCCCCCTCCTTATAGCGTAGGCCTGCAGTCTTAGTATTCATTGATCTGGCTTTACAGTTGAAAAGCCAGTCCACCCATGGGTCTGTAATACTGACACCGAGGTGTGACATCAGGGATGAGAGACATGGTCAGCGTCTGCAACCTGATGGACTGTCTAAGTACTGACTTCCTAGATGTCTTCTGGGAGCTTAGTAAACACAGCACAGTTGTGTCAGTTAACAGTGGCAGTGTAGTTAACAGTGTAGGAATTTTTTACTAGTCTCTAATCTCATAAAATGACATGTTACTGTAGAACACTGGAACACAGAAAAGATCAGATGTTTAAACTGAAAAAACTCCCATTGATGGGAATATCCCAAATTCAAAATCTGATCATTTTGAATTTCAATTTGAGGCAACACATCTCAGAAATGTTGGGACATGGCCATGTTTACCACTCTAAACATTCCACGTCTGGAAACAGAGGCGATGAGTTGGTAGATTTTTTTGGGAGAGAAATGTTGTCCCATTCTTGCGTGATAGAGGATTCCAGTTGTTCAACAGTCCCGCATCTTTTTGTAGAAATGTTTTTGTTCCATGATGCTTAAAATGTTTTTAATTGGTGAAAGGTCTTTTACAAAAAAGCCCTGCTTTTGTGTTATATGCATGCAGTCGATCCATTGTCTTACTGCAATATACAAAGCCTCCCCTGAAAAAGATATTGCCTGATGGAAGCATATGTTGCTCTAAAACTTATTTTTCAACACTGATGACGCCTTTCCAGATGTGCAAGCTGCTGATTCCATAGACACTAATGAACCCCAAAAGAACCAGAGATGTTGGCTGAGTACTGATAACAAGCGGGATGTTCTCTCTACTCTTTAAAAAGAATTTCAAATTTGGATTCATCTAACCACAGAACACATTTCCACTTTGTTTCAGTCTGTTTTAAAAGAGCACTGGCACAGAGAGGTTCACATATGGCTTCTTCTTTACATGACTGAGCATTAAGCTGGATGGCACGGCAAACTGTGTTCACAGACAGTGATTTATGCAAGGGTATCTGAGCCCACTGAGTAATTTCCACAGCAGAATCATTATCGTGTTTTTAATTGATCATAGTCATTAAATATTGATTGTCCCTTGTGCACAGAGACTTTTTCAGATTCTCTCAATCTGTTATTTTGTAATATAGATGGTGAGATATTGAATGTCTTCACAAGTTTATGTTAAGAAACGCCATTCTCAAAGCAGTTTTTGCAGACTGGTGAACCTCTGCCTATCTTTACTCCTGAGAAACTGCCTCTCTAAGATGCTATTAGGGAAGCATCATCTAAAGAATATAATATCATCAAGTTCAGTCATGTTACTAACCTGTTTCCAGTTAATCAAATTAGCTGTGAAATGTTTTTGCAACTATTTCTTTTAGGATCACTTAGTTTTCCATTCCATTATTTGCATTTTGGACAGCATCACAACCTTTTTTTGTCTACAAATTCCCCTGTAATATAACTTCTACAGGAAAAAAGAAAGTGAGAAATCACACATGGGAAATTTCTTTTATGAAGATTACTTTGAAAGGCACTGTACAGGCAAATTTCCTTGACTTTGGACCTTTTGGAACAGATTATTTCCTTAAAATGATGCTGTTAAAATATTTCTCAAGGACAAGCACAAAACATTGTTACTGTTCATTGAATTGTAAGCTTCACTCTACAGTTGAAACGGATTCAGTGACTTGTTTCAATAATTATTTTAAATGACAGAGCGATCTGTAAACTCACACTTTCTGCATATTTCTGCACATTAGAAATGGAATTTAAATAATCTTTGTCCGCATGAAAAGTTGATTACTGTTGAAAAATCTGTGGTTTCTTTTATTATCTTCCTTTCACCCACATGGATGTGATTAGTGGTCCAAAAATATTCCCACAGGGACAGCAAGCCAAAAATGTTTAAACCATAGTAACTACTCATGCCTGAAGACAAATTTACTCATGTTACAACATGTTATGATAGCCTGCATACATTACTTTGCCTTGACCTTACGTCACTATTAGACTTTGGCATGAACACCTTCTTTAGTCTCAGCTAATTACTTTATTATTTTCACCTGGAAAGAGGACACTAAAATATTAAATGAATAATTGACCACAATTGACCAAAAACTGCACTGCATGTTTCCATGCAGTGCAGTTTTGTTTCCAGTGTTTCCAGTGCAAAATGAATGCTGTAACTGGTGCACAAACCACAGCATTTACTCCCATATGGGATTTTGGTGCTTTTTTTGTTTGCAGAGGCAGCTTTTTGTACAAAACCCTCACCGTGTCACAATCCTGCATCTCCCTGTGTCCTCTATAATAACTGTGTCAGTGCACTGGGGCATCTGTGTGTGTGAGCACACCTGTGCTTTCATGTGTCTGTCAGTGAGTCCCTGTGATTGTCACTGTGTCAGTACAGTTCTTTCTGTTCCTCTGTCTGACCAGCACCTTGTCCAATTACAGAGTCTTGCAGTGGCTTGTCTTCTTTAAGCTCCGTGTTCAGTTCCCCCAGGTGTGACATTTATTTCTGTCCCAGATCCACCTTTGTTGTCTCCTTTTCTTTAATCGTCACCAGGTCACACCTACTGTTCTTTTTTTTCTGTTTCCACTCACCTTCCCCTCTCTCCCAGGTATTATTCTAAATGTGTGCAGTACGTTTTTCTATATCATGTCCTCGATTTCCCTGCAAACACAATTCTGACATTGGTTTTGAAATATCTGCATTTCGACTTTTGCCCAGGATTACATAAGACTGATGTTGAACAACAGACTGTTGTAATGTGACTAACTGAACTCAAAGGAAATTCCTTCCTGTGTGACTGAATGCTATAAAAGTGTGTTTTCTGGACATGCTTATGATATTAGTGAACTGACTGAATTGTTTTCAGCTAAAGATCATAAAGTTGGCATTGCTTTTTCATGTGGAAGTTAACAGTTTTGTGCGACTGAACTGCACATGGAGTGGAGGAGGTTTTCATTCATTGGTCCCTAAATGCGATGAAGTCGTCCTGGACCCTTTGCAGAAAAACAGCCCCAAAGGATGATGTCGATGCCAAAGAGCAACTTCAAAGTTCTTTTTATGGTGTAGTGTGTTATCCATGGTGCTCTGGTGGACTGTGGTTCCAACTGCCTTCAGGTAATTAACAAGCTCCTCCCAGGGAGTTTGGGACTGATCCACCTTTCTCATGACCATCCTCATACCATGAGGCAAGATCTTGCTTTGAGCTTCAGGGCGACTGAGAATCACATCAACAGTCTTCTCACCAAGCCTCTTGCCGATACTCTTGTAGGCCATTCCACCCTTGTGCAGGTCTACAGTCTTGTAGCAGGGGGTCAAATAATTATTTCCCCCACAGTGTGTAGGTTTGTTTCTAATTACGATATCTTAATTTTACTCTTCACAGAGATTTAAGACATGGATTATTGTAGTGCCTCAACCTGTACTGCAAAATAAAGCAGGGTAGGATATGACATGGATGGATGGCCAGAGTGGGAAGGTAGGCCTGTGTATATGCGTGTGCAAAATTTATTTAGTCTGTACATGTGTGATGAAATATTTTCTGCATTTTCATCTTCAAATCAAACTCAAACTTTCAAGCTCTAATCTCCTTACATCCTTACGTGACCTCATGCTGTTTTAATGACTGAAACAGTTTTTCATATCTATGTCAACAAACCAAATCCGTCAAAATGAGCACCAAGTGTCAAAGCATCAAGGCCATCATCAGTTCAGAAAACGGATCTTTTCAGAAGGAATGTAAATCTGACATTTAAATGATGCAATTTTTCGGTAAGGCCTGAATGATTCCATTTCCTCGCAACTCCTATTTTCTCATGAAGATTTGATATCATCAAAATTCATCACCTTTTGAGAAATTCCCCCCTGGCAGTTTCTCAGTCCATTTCTTTTTATCTTGCCATCACAAAGGCTGTGCAGAAACAAAGTAAAAAAGGGGAAGAAACGGGCTAATTTACGCTCCTCTATCTAGATTGTAGCAGTCAGGAAGAAGAAAGAATTCAGTCATTATAAGAAGATAACCTTTAGACTGAGCTGTTTGCTTGTAGAGTAATTGTTTCATTGAAAACTCATTTCCTTTCTGAAGCTTCTCTTTGGGTTTCAAAGTTCGAATCATTTTTCTTTGTCTTAATTTCTGTCCTCCTGTCTGTCTGCTTCTACTGCTTCCATTTATTCATCTCACAGTTTTTCCTCTTTTCCTTTCCCTTTCCCATAAATTTTCTCTTTCTCTGTCACATAGTCACACATTCCCTCTATCTACTCTTCAGGCATAATTGAGCATTTTCCAGCATTTTGGTCACAGTAATAATTCCACATGTCGACTCACCTTTGTCTCCTTTCTCTCTTCCCTGGTAGTTTTTACTGGCAATCTCTGTCCTTTCTCTGTCTATTCTTAGTCCATCTCTCTTTCTTAGGGTTACAGCCTTTCCACCCCTCTGCTATATCTTCTGGTAAGGGCACACAGTACTGTCTCATACCTTCTCTGTCTTGCTTAATGAAGGTTTTGATGGAAGAGGAGGAATAATTGTTGGTGTCCTCTTTCAAATTATTTTACCCATTATGATGAAAGAAACATAACAATGCTAGATGTGCTTTACCCTGTCAAGGATACCTGAGAGGGGAATTTGCCAGTCCATGTGATTTGTGGACCTGAAGCAGAAGGAGATGGGGGGGGGGGGGGGGTTTGTTTGTTTTCTTTTAGATCTATTGGGTCTATTTGGTCACAGTACAGCCATACAGTGGCTTGCAAAAGTATTCGGCCCCCTTGAAACTTTCCACATTTTGTCACATTACAGCCACAAACATGAATCAATTTCATTGGAATTCCACATGAAAGACCAACACAAAGTGGTGCACACGTGAGAAGTGGAACGAAAATCATACATGATTCCAAACGTTTTTTACAAATAAATAACTGCAAAGTGGGGTGTGCGTAATTATTCAGCCCCCTTTGGTCTGAGTGCAGTCAGTTGCCCATAGACGTTGCCTGATGAGTGCTAATGACTAAATAGCGTGCACCTGTGTGTAATCTAATGTCAGTACAAATACAGCTGCTCTGTGACGGCCTCAGAGGTTGTCTAAGAGAATATTGGGAGCAACAACACCATGAAGTCCAAAGAACACACCAGACAGGTCAAGGATAAAGTTATTGAGAAATTTAAAGCAGGCTTGGGCTACAAAAAGATTTCTCAAGCCTTGAACATCCCACGGAGCACTGTTCAAGCGATCATCCAGAAATGGAAGGAGTATGGCACAACTGTAAACCTACCAAGACAAGGCCGTCCACCTAAACTCACAGGCCGAACAAGGAGAGCACTGATCACAGATGCAGCCAAGAGGCCCATGGTGACTGTGGACGAGCTGCAGAGATCTACAGCTCAGGTGGGGGAGTCTGTCCACAGGACAACTATTAGTCGTGCGCTGCACAAAGTTGGCCTTTATGGAAGAGTGGCAAGAAGAAAGCCATTGTTAACAGAAAACCATAAGAAGTCCCGTTTGCAGTTTGCCACAAGCCATGTGGGGGACACAGCAAACATGTGGAAGAAGGTGCTCTGGTCAGATGAGACCAACATGGAACTTTTTGGCCAAAGTGCAAAACGCTATGTGTGGCGGAAACTAACACTGCACATCACTCTGAACACACCATCCCCACTGTCAAATATGGTGGTGGCAGCATCATGCTCTGGGGTGCTTCTCTTCAGCAGGGACAGGGAAGCTGGTCAGAGTTGATGGGAAGATGGATGGAGCCAAATACAGGGCAATCTTGGAAGAAAACCTCTTGGAGTCTGCAAAAGACTTGAGACTGGGGTGGAGGTTCACCTTCCAGCAGGACAACGACCCTAAACATAAAGCCAGGGCAACAATGGAATGGTTTAAAACAAAACATATCCATGTGTTAGAATGGCCCAGTCAAAGTCCAGATTTAATATCTCAGTCCAATCAAGCATCTGTTGGACTAGCTGGACAAACAAGTCCATCTATGGAGGCCACATCTCGCATTTTACAGGACTTAAAGGATCTGTTGCTAGTATCTTGTTGCCAGATACCACAGCACACCTTCAGAGATTGAGTGGGGTCCATGCTTCAATGGGTCAGGCTGATTTGGTAGCAAAGGGGGACCAACACAATATTAAGCAGGTGATCATAAGTATTGTGTAAATTCTTTGGCTTTCGCTGTCAATATAATCAGTACTGTGACCCACTTTGAAAGAGAGGAAATATCCACTCATAATCATAAACAAAGTGACATGAAACTCAGTTTCAAGCTCATTCTACCAGAACAACTTCTATCACAACACCAAGGTATGAGGCCAAAATATTAGTAAAAATAGATTGAATCCAGTGTCACATTATTAAGCTCCGACTCCAGGGCTGTTGTTACAGTGGTGTTGGAGTGGGATTTGGGACTAGGAGAGGGCATGAGGCTAGATGCCTGGATCAGTGCCCTGGCTCAGTGCTAAATCCCATCACTCATCCTTATCAGCATGAAAGAGATGAGAACTGGTCTTTAGCCTCCAGCTCAGAAAACGACTGAGCAAAGTGAGAATTAAATGTTTAAACTGGAAATGAACTTTTAATGAACCAGTTCAATAAAAATGGTTTAACAGAGAGGCTGTGCTTGTCAGAGGGGATATTGGTGGTATAGGAGTAATATTACAGTTTTATGCTAAAGGGGGGAATTTAAACACCAACTTGATCTCTGACTCCAATCCAAATTGCACACTTTTCCCTTTCCCACCGTCTGAGAGCTCTGAGCAGGCATCAACCTAAATGCTCAGTTTTTAAACAGATACCTACAGTTAAGGATATTTGCTGGTCATTTCTATATTCCTTTTCCCCCTTTGGCACCATTTGCTTCTGACTGGCTCTCATCTTTCTGTTTCTTTTTTCTGCATGTGTTCATATCTGTCTCATTAGCGGATGTGCCATGGTTGCCTATGGCAACTGAATGCCATCCCGTGACCTGTATCTCAGCAGTCCTCCATTCAACCATGCCCTTCTTGCACCTGACACTCCTTTGCTAATTTGTTCCCTCTCCCCATGCCACTGCACCCTCCATCTCTTCCGTCCCACTTTTCCACTCCCCATCTATTTGCACCAATAAGAGCTGACCTTTCTTTTCCTAGAGCACTTTGAATCTTTACAGTTTTTAAAATTACAGGTACATCAGTTGTTGCCATATTCAGATAGTCAAAATAGTTTTTCTAGAACCCAAAACACAAGAATAGAAACAGGAAAACATCTGCAGCTTAAATTTAACAAAGTCCTCCAGTTGCAAACCCAGAACCTACATTTTGTGTTACACCTTCAGTAAATGAGAAGGGAGGGGGGAAAGACCTGAACTTGGGAGGCGTTCATGCAGCAGCAGCATGATGAAAATACCAAAGCAGGCCATGTAGTAGATCTGGAACTCTATCTGGGCCATATATCCGGTAAAGCAGCTTTATTTGGCTCTGTTCGGGCCAGCTGAGGCCAAAACAAAGTGTGACGGAGACAGATTAAATGCTGCAGATGATTGTAGAAATCCCATGGTGATATTCTCAGTGATTTCTCACCTGATATATCATTCAGATTTATTTTTTTTCTAGTCATCACTATAAGTTGGTGATCATTGTAAATACTGCTTATGAAAAGATTTTTTTCACCCAGCAGTCAAGTTTGTAAGCACATCCAGTGTATATATTGTATATTGTAGGGTTGTTTGTGTGGTGGATGCAGCTCAGGAGGTAGAGCAGGTCATCTACTAATCAGAAGATTGGTGGTTTGATCCCTGGCTGCTCTAGTCTGCATGCCAGATATCTTTGGGCAAGATACAACCCCGAATTTGAAACCACTTATGTAGGAGCACTGTGTAAGATTATTTATTTTTTACTTACTTGGTTAGTTGTCAGCTGTTGTGGCTGGACAAAATATTAGAGACACTCTTTAGTTAAAAAAAAAAGGTCAAAAGTTTTTTTTTTTTAACTTCAACACAATACACCCTTAAAATGCAACATAAAATGAATTTGACGCAAATATGTTTGAAGTTGGAGCTCATTATTAGAAAGGCAGCGTTGCAGTGGATTACATCATAATTCAATGCTAGAAACCATCATTTCCATTTTTTCTTGTCATTCAGTGGAAATGTTCAGAGGTACAGCATGCACGATCACGGCCCGCGATAAGAAACTTTAGAAACTTTCTCCATGAATATGTTGCATGGAGTCTATTTTATCTATTCAGACATTTGTATCATTCTGTGGGTGACATTGTAGGAAAGATGCATTATCAGTCTACCTCCCCAAACCCTTCCAATCATCCAGCACGCATGCACACACATTTGGAGTTAACGCGGCTGATAGAACATTGCACCGCTTCAATCATTTGCATCATGCTCGGCAGAGATACACATGCACATGTTTCTGACACCTGCGCTGTATAAAAAGCATCGATTTTTTTTTTTAGGTGACAGGGCTATTTATAGCTTGTATTTCTTTTTTCCTTAACAAGGCTGCTGGCTGCACGAGCCAAATATGACACACCTGCAGCAACTTTTGGTACTGCTGGCTTTGCGCACGATCATGCACATTGATCATTTGTAGGAAAACGTATGTTTTCTGCTGCTATTATTGCTGTGCAATTTTTTTCCCTAATATTCTGTGCAGGTTTGTACATGTATATGACTTGCTGCAGATTTCTCTAAGATTCTTGTACATTTAGGTTTATTTATTACTTGTGTTGTACAGTCCGATGGTGAAAGAATGCACAAAAAATTAATTCTATTGTGCACTAACTGGTGTATGTTCTGAATGACAAGAAAGTGGTTATTCTGTTCTATTCTACTATTGATCGCTAGAACGTTGTCTTTTTCTGTTGTCCTCTGGGATGACTTGTTGATGTCATGGTCCAGGGCTGGTCAGGTTTTTTCTCCCTCTCCAGTCTACTTGTTTCTCTCTAATCTCGGGTGGAGTTTTGGTCGGACCCAGCTTGCTCTCTGCGAGTCTGTTTCCCAGTCTTTAGCCGACACACCTGTTTGTCAAATGTTAATTCTGTTCTATATCTAAGGACCAGTTCAAAGCTATACTTCTTGCCAGATTGTCATTGGAGAGTGATGGTGATCAGACACATCAGATTTCCTTGCTAACGTCGCTCTTAGGAAACCTGCTAGTTCTTGGCCAGCCGAAGCTTCTTTCCCAAAAGGATTACTTACCTGGAATCCTGAGCTAATCAGAAAAATGTCACTTACCTGTGCCTCATCTACCTGCACATCCTCCACCGCTTCCAGTTTAACTTCACACACTCATGCAATCGGGGTTCAGTATCTGGCCCAAGGACGCTTCAACACAATGATCAAACCTCTAACCTTCCAAGCAGTCAACAGCCCACTCTATCTCTTGAGCATCATTCATTCTGGATTCTGGAAAAGGGATCCAAGTAAGAACTCCCACCAGAATCCCAAAGCACTGTGCTCTGTGTCCTGCTGCAGAGTGAACTTTAAAAGTAAACGCGATTGGTTTTGACAGTTAAAACACCTTAGATCTATGGACCCAAGAAGTGTGCTACACATTTTCCCAACACTGGATACAGATTTAGAGGGAAAGAAAATGCTTTAAGAAAAATCCGGTTTCCATGTATTAAAGCACCTCCATCTTGTTCTCTCTTTTTTGCTCACTTCTTCACAAACTCGTGCCTGTTTACTCAGAGAGCTCCAACCTACAGACAAAGCCTCTGTCAAGTGGGATTTAACAGTGACATGGGCAGAATTGGCTGGGACTGTGAGTGACATCATTTTAAAGCAGCCCCATGAAGAGGAGGGTTATGAAAGGAGCCGAGGGAGGACAAGGAGGAGCGTGATGTGTTACACTGCGTGTGTGTGCGTGTGCAAGAGGTGGAAAGAGGGAGAAGAAAGTGTTTATGCATGTTTACATGCCCTGCCGCGTATGATTTTTGTCTCACTTTCAGCATGAGATAAGCCTGACTGATGTCTTCACAGCTGTCTAACACGTTTGTAATGACGGTTGTTATTGAGGAGGGAGAAGTACAGAGCGACCGAGAGAGCAGACAAAGACCCCCAGCGTATTTCAGGATGTGCATGATGCAAAAAAAACAAAACAGTTAGTGTAGCTGTAATGTATTCATAACCTCGCTAAATTGTATTTCACTCACAGAATGAGCTTTCAAAGAAGCTCATCTGAGAGCGAGATCAACAGGTACCGCTCAGCCAGTCGTACATCAAAGCTCCCTGCAATGAATCTGTCTCTGTTCGGCCTCCATCTGTCACTTGCACTGCATCGCCCTGTCATTCCAGCGTGCTCTAAAATTTTCACAGCCTTTCCATTCATCTACAACATTTGGGCATATTAGAGCGCTAATGTTTTTAGTAAAGTGATTTTCCTTTCTTTTTCAGAAGCAGTAGATGAAATCCAGCATACTGGCTGATTGATTTATTGACTGATTAAATTAATGGATGATGGCTGAATGGATGCCTGGACAGATGGGCAGCGGAAGCAATAAAGGTCATGCAGGAGACATGCAGTACCTGGTTAAAAGTAAAGAGGATAAAGCCTTTAACATTTAAGGGAACTGTTATAAACGGGCCGAATACCACTGTGAAACACTGAGGTTAAAATGCAGCACATTTATAATGTCAACATACACTTTTAAGCAGTCTTTAATGGCAAAAAAAAAAGTGAAATTGCTTTAGAGGTAAAATAGTTGCCATGTGCAGCTCTCCTGCTGTTACAGTTGTTGCAAATAAAGAAACCCGCTACAGCGAACAAGAATCATGTCGTCTTTGCAAATGCAATTATTAATAAAGGACTTGTTTGTGAAGAGAAGCGTGAGCAGATAGCAGCTCCCTCACCTTGACATGCTTTGTGTGTTTTTGGATTCTCTGTGCTGTGCAAACACCATATGGTCAGGATTTTTTTCAAACCAGTCAGTCATCCTGGGAACTAATCTAATGAAACAAATAGCTCTGCGCTCATGTGGGCGGCTCTAGTGTGTATTTTTAATCTGTAAAGCAGTAGCATGCTCAGATATGAAGGTTACAATTCCCAAAAGGAAACAATTTTTTTAAAAAGGCCTTAAAACATTTTTGGCTTCAGCGAACAAGTGGATGTTTGCTGCGTTCTTTTCCCACCAATCTCTATTCTTTAAGGTACTCAGCCTGGGTTTACAGGTTGACAAAGGCCCCTCCACAAAGCTCCACTTGACCTATTTTAATCGCCTCTTGTTGGGCATTGCCAGCATGCGGTGGTCTAAGCTGACCCCCCCCCCCCAATCTTAGAGCGCAGGAGGGACTCAGCAGAAGAACAGACCAGATCCCTGTTCTCAGAGTATAAATCCTTACACTTAATCCCCCAGGGAGGTTGTTTGTGAGCAATATCACTCTTAAGAGTATAGCAACCCCCTAAACCACTTCCCTCCTCCTGCTGCGGAGAAAACCAAACGCAAGTGTGTCGCCAGCTCTGGAGCTATCTTCCTTTTCTATTTTCTGACTTTCTCAGCTTTTCTCTTTTCTTTTGTTTTTTCTTTTCCCATCGAACATACCTCACTCACTTATTAAATCACAAATACATGTGCCTGAGCGAAAGCGCACACAGCTTGCTATCTATCTACATCAACGTCTTTCCATGTAGCCTTTATGTCTGCCTCATTGCTCCCTCCTGGACCAAAACACACAGGCCCATAGGGAAACACAAGCACATGCAGCCACCTGCCAAATCCTGGTAAGTGGCATCACTCACTTTTATATGGCTCCTGAGTCAGCAGCTCGCTCTTTCACTCCGGCATGTGTTCAACCAGAGGCGGTCTGCGATTTCTTTTCTCCAGTCCAACTCGACATTAATCATTCTTATTCTCTCTCCCATTCTTCTCTCCTACGCCATCTAGAATTGATTCGATTTACTATTGCCAATTGTCATTTAGCCCAATTGTGAAATATAATATAAGATCTGAAAAGGTCACCTCTGTAGGTAGAGTACAAATGCTGGAGGGTTCAGGTTATGTCTGTTTTTTGGCAGCCCTAAGCTTTGGTGATCAGTTTTTCTTTTAAGCTGGGGGAGGTTGCTTTGTACTGCTAAGAAAATATCAGATGTAGTCGTACAACTGATGGTTTCATACGGGTAACCTTATGAGAGGTAAAAATTAAATATTCAAACAGTAATTGCATGACATTGCATAAGACTGTGCTCCCGGACTTTCTTTGGTGTACTGACAGAACATGTACTATTACTTCTTTTGTTTATTGCTCTTCTACTATGTTGTTTACTGCTTGAACAGAAGGATTAGACCCGATCTCAATATTCTGTCTTCATCCCCTTGTTCTTAATTCCACTTAAATGCTCGTCTGAACACAAGCCAGGTCATCCCTATAGCCTACTTTCCATCTCACTTCATTAACAGTGCTGCAGCCCTTAAGTCAAATCCCCGCTGAATAGCAAATAATTGGGCATCCTCTGTGTTTTCATGGGTGAAGACGCATCGTGCTCTCATGCCGTCATGACTTCTGACCTCTGCTGCATTTTCCCCTCCTTTTGTCTTCTCACGCTGAAAAACAAAAACGCAATCATACCCAATGAAGGAGTCAACATTACAGTAACATAGTGCTGTGACAGTCCAGAGGATTTATTTACAGTAATGTGCTGTTCTTTGTGAATATTATTAACACCGCTGATGCTGATACCTTTTAGAGAAAAAGTAATGCCATAGAGGTTTTTTCTTTTTCAGTTTTGCTAGTTTTGAGCTCCACTGTGCTTCTCCAGTCTGCCCCTAGCACATCTACAAAAAATGCATTTTGCAACATGTCCCACTATATCTGATTTAGCAAATGGTCAATTACCAGAATGACAAAGTAGCCATAAAGTCATCATACAGTGATCCAGTTGCTCATGGACAGATCCCCTTCTGCCAGTACAAACACACATGGGGGAAGGTATACTTCATAAGTTTAAACTTCATTTACAGCAGCTGTACAGCCAAGAACAGTGGTATAACAGTGTATAACATTCTGATATCTTCAGTCAGTATAGTGTTAAGTAGAAGTACAGAAGATTAATTTACATTGTATTTTTCCCTAACCACACAAAAAAGGTAACAGCCCAGTTTCAGCACTGTTGCATTTAATGATTTTTCAGTTCAATTCAATTTTATTTATATAGCATCAAATCACAACAACAGTTGCCTCAAGGTGCTTATATTGTAAGGTAACGATAAACTTGTAGTCAAGACCACCTAAACCAAGACCAAGACAATACCAGAGGGTATCAAGACCAAGACACGACCAAGACCAAGACAGACCGAGTCAAGACAAGACAAAGTCGAGACGAGACCAAGACAAAAAAGTCTTTAAACTGCAGCCAGATGCTGCTTTGTTTATGGGTGTCAGGCATCTTTATGTGTTTTGCGATGCACTTGCACAGCCCTCCTCACCACTGTCTACTGTCTCACTTACTTACTAAAAGGACAGACGCACACTCCACTTGACTGTTGCGTCTCTCACCCTCTCTGTTTTTCACATAATGATATTATCCTATATCCTCGCATGTGATTGGCCACAATATGGAGGGATTGGAGCCAGGGCTGGACTGGGACAAAAAACCGGCCCAGGCATTTTGACTAGGGACCGGCCCACCAGATATTATAGGAAAAGCCATGAAGCCTTTGAATGAAAACAAACACTGTTGTGACAGTGGTGTATGCTGTCTTGTTGGTATATGTGTGATTTCTATACATTTTACATCAGATAGAAACTTTGGTTGTAAGATACAGATAATTCTTTATTAAAAGCTAGACATTTTAAATGAGAATAAGAAAGAAAAGTATTTGTCTGTGCCCCCACTTTCCCTGTTAATGCCCTACCTGGCCCCCTGGCAAAACTTTGTTAGACCCGCCCCTGCACAGTTACCAGCTGTCAGCTACTTAGAAAAGGATCCTGGTGTTATTTGTCTCTCAGAAACCGTTCAGTTCAGTTCCATCACCTGTTCAGCTCTGATGATTCAGTAAGGACATTTCCTGGTTTCATATTCATGTTTTCCTCTCACCACATATCCAAACTGATATCAGAACCAGCAGCTTTACGTCTGTGGCTCCAGCAAACATCAGCTGATACTAGAAAGTAATATTAAATAAATTCTACCAACAGCCTATCAAGCTTAAACGTGCTGCTGTTGTTTAGCGCGACATCTGCTGGTTTCCTCTTTCTGGCGCAAAGTTATAAACAAACAAGAGAGACGGGACTTGTGTCAGAAAAGCCAATCAGCTGATCATTGATCAGTTTCATGATTGAAGTAGCAACAGGAGAGGGAGGGGAGAGAAGAAGAGAAGAAGAGGCAGCTGTGCAGCGTAAAGACGCAGAATAAATCCAGCTTGTGTTTTTTTTTTTTCATTCTAGCTGAAGTCCGGGACAAACTGTGTTTCTTTTCAGCTCAATACGAAATGCGTAATATTTTCTTTGAATACAGATTCGTCTCATATTTGTATACTCTACTAACTAACCTTATGAATAAAATAAAGTTCACTATCAGTAACATCATAGCACCCACCCAGCTGTATAGAAACTCCGTCATGCTAGCTAGTACGCAGTATGAGTTATTGTAACTGACTGTAAAAAGTCAGTACAATGAAAATAAACTCCACCTAAACTTGGTTTATATCTGAACCAGATAGACTGCAGGTCATAACTTCTTACCGGAAGTTCAGTTCACCTGACACTCGGATCAGCGGCTGTCTCGGGCCTCTCCTCTTCCTGCCTCCCCTTTCCCTCATCCACCTGCTGGCCTCTGTGGAAGCTCCGCCATAGCCACCACCAAACAACTGAGTTATTTTTAACACGCCGATGTGTAAAAACGGCCTATACCATTATAAATTTTTTTTTTTTAAAAACCCATCGGCCAATAAAAACGAAAAATCACCATCGGCCCACCAGGCAAATGCCCGGTATGCCCAATGGCCAGTCCAGCTATGATTGGAGCATAGATGAGCCACTGTGTGAGAGCTGAGCAGCTAAAGGAAATTAAGTGGGGAGCCGACTCTTCTGATTCACTACAAAGTACTCTCTAAGTAGGGCTCTTAGAGCTGATGCTTTTGCGCATGACACATTATCGAACATTACGTTGTGTGTCATGGATACTGTTGACTCCAAATCTCCCGACCAATGTTGATCTAAGACAGCAAGACCGAGACAGCGAGACCAAGACAAGACCAAGACCACATAAAAGACTGGTCTCGAGACATCCAACTGTATGTCTCCCCCCCCCAAATGAAAATGCACTTTGGCTACAGTGGGAAGGAAAAACTCCCCTTTAACAGGAAAAAACCTACAGCAGAACCAAGCTCAGGGATGGGCGGTCATCTGCAACTGGCTGGGGGTGAGGGAAGAAGACAAAGACATGCTGTGGAAGAGGGATTAATAATAACTAATGATTAAATGCAGAGTGGTGTGTAAACACATAGTGTGTGAAAAACGTAAGTGAAGAACAAGTTCAAGTTCAAATTTATTCATATAGCACTTTTAAAAACAACAGGTGTTGATCAAAGTACTGTACAATAAAATGGACAAGGCAGTAAACATAAAAGAAAAACAGAATAGTGTTTTAGAAGAGAATAAAATCATAAAAAGAATATAGCATGATTAATCAAAAGCCAGAGAATAAAAATGGGTCTTTAGATGAATTTTAAAAGTATCCAGTGTTTGGGAGGACCTGACATGCAAAGGCAATGTTTTCCAAAGTTTGGGGGCAGTCACAGCAAATGCCGGGTCTCCTCTGTGTTTCAATCTGGACCTATGGGCAACCAAAAGCATTTAGTCTGCAGACCTCAAGGATCTTGGGGGAGAATACCAGGTTGACATTAAGGATTTTTCATAATGTTAAGATGCATTAAAAATCTCAGTGTAAACTTCTTTTCCAAATAAAAGACTGAGGCAGCAAAGATGTAGGGAGAAATTTCAGTATTAAAATTCCACAGCAGCATGTTTATTTGGATGGAAACACTTTCATCTGCGTACATGAAAATTAGACACAATGCATTAAGTAAATAACTGGAAATGACATTGGTGATTTGCATTTAGATGAGCAGATTTTCATCCTGTACTGATATTGTTATTATCAGCCATGTGGGGAAATAATAGCAGAGGTGAGAGAGAGCGCCGCCACTGCTGACGGAGCAAGGTTCACTGCGACATAAATAAGACCTCGTCCATTTATACACATCCCGCACAGTCACAGTCTCACACAGAGACTCCAAGAAAATAAATGGCTATTTATGAGGTGCTATTGTTAGTTAAATGGCAATGGTGAGGGAATGGGGGTTCATATGGGAATAGATGCTTGTAGCAAAAGAACAGAGTGCAGTAACTTATTATGAATTCTGATGTGTGCTGGCAATGTTGGAATTGATATATATATGCATGACTCTCTTTCAAGAAACATCTAAATCCTTAAATCCTTTTTCTAATATTTTTTTTATGTTTATTAAGTAAATGATTATTATAAAAATGAGTTGGTTGGAATATTGGAGCTATTATTGGAGCCTTTTCAAAGAAAGAAAGAAAGAAACTAAGTGATAAGCAAGTGTCAAAGTCACATTAAGCACTTCTGTTGAGTAACAAACAGTACAGACAATTCACTCGTAGTGTAAATGTTTATGGCTGTCAAGGGAAATGTCTGCAGATTCTTTGCTTCAGTAAATCTTAAGTCATCTGACTCCTATCCTGCATTTCCTCTTCAGAAATCCTAATCGTCTTGTTGTATCTCTAAGATTAAGAGTTTAAGTCCTATTAGACACTACACGGATGTACAACATGGATGTACAAATCAATATTTGGTAAGCCATCTCAGGCTGTGGGAATTTTTGACGGATCTGGCTTTCTCCTCTCCTCTCCTCTCCTCTCCAGAAAGAGACCTGACCTTTCACCTCTGTCTGCCTAATGATCTGACCTCTCTTTTTACCTCTCTCTGCACCATCTCTTCAGCCCTCTCTCTGCTCTCCCATGGGACCTAGTAAGTGAGGAATCAGAGGGAAGAGGGCAGACTGGGTCTGCTCTTTCCGGATGCTTTGTCCTCCTTCACCTTCACCTCTGTCCCCCTTTCCTCTCTCCCACTCTCTTTTCTATCTGCCTTCTCTCTATCATTGACAAATCTGCTTTTTGCTTCCCTACATCTACCAAAGAGGCCAATCCGAATAAGCTGTGCCTCTCACTCTTTACACTAATGTGTAAGCTGGGACCCGCTGGAGCAGGTTATGTTGCGGGAATAATGATGGCAGTTGAGGGAGAGAACTAAACTAGTAACATAGAGGCTTCATATTTACATCCAATATTACTCAAGCCATTTCAAGCCACAAATTAAAAGTTAAAGAATCGCCATGCTTTTCCCTTTAATAACCAACCTATGTTTGCACCACGACTTGATTGGTCCTGATTAAATTGTCTGCGTCAAAGTCACAGCTCAGCCTGGGGGGTGGAGTAAACAGGCCTATTAGCTGTTAACAAAGCTTCTCAGATATGAAACCATGCCTGCATTCGGTGCTAAAGCCAGTGGGAGATTATCCAGACTGCAAATACATGGGCGACTGAGATGCCCTTTGTACCATACAACAGAGGGCATTTCATGGGCAGAGCGCTGATCCCCTTACTGGTGTGCAGCTGAGGCAATGTAATCCCAAATTATTTAACCAGATTACTAGAGCATGAGAAAAATTCTGCCTTTGAATTATGTATGTGCGGGGGGTGGGGGGGGGGGGGGGGGTATGTAGCAGGATATGAGTTCCAGTGTCAGTGTGATTATGCCCCACTAAAGCCAGAAACATTCTGCAGTGGGAGATGGTCTGTGAATGATTTCAAAATGCAGGTGAAGGACGGGAGAGCACACAAATACAAATTTTCATTTCTGTCTACTTGTGTTGATGATAAATTAAAGTGCAGGTCTTCCAAACAGCTTGACATCTTGCATTAAACATATCTGAGATGCAATTATATATTAAACATGTCAACAGTGGCTGTAGTTGAAAGCCAAAACAAGCTTGGAGTAAGAATTTTATGTACTTGGCAAATACCAAGCTCTGAAACAAAGAACATCCTGGCAATTTTATTGAAAAACAGAGGTCATGCTGCCAGAAACATGAAGGCTTTTTGGCAGTGAGGTTCATTCAACCCCACTTGTCTTTTAACCACTACAAGCTGTTTGGAAAGAAGTGCCACCAATAGGTTTGACCCAGATGAAGTTACCTGCCAAATGATTTTATTTTTCTACAAAATTTGCACTATCCGTTCATAAATCAACATCAGCTCTCAAGCAACAAAAGCAGGACAATTCTCCATCAAACAGCCGTGACACTGGTGTCTTCTCTCCTCTTTCCTGTGTCTACATATAGCTGTTAACTCTTCAGCATTAGATAGAAATGCTGGTTTTTGGCAGCTCCAGGTGTAGCCTAGCTCAGTGGATGCCCTTGTCCCCGTGGCTCAGTACCAACTTTTGTGGAAGAAAGAATAAGGTCAGATGTCAGGGGATGAAAGGGTTGTGAATCCAAAACACAACTCAAGACCTGCAAATCAAGAGGCTTTCTAGATCAAGTGATGTGAACATGGTGTTTATTCCAGTCCACAGTCTGTATAATAAGATGTCCTGTCACTACATTAATGTCAAACTAAATACAGCATCATGCTCATTTCTGACAATTATCGCTCCCAGTAGAATGGGATAAAGCATTGTATGCATCTGATAAGTCACTTTAGCCTCATGATAGTGTGTTGCTTATTAGCGAGAGCCACGTGTCAGTTGAGCCTTCATAACAGGACTTGTGACGGTTATGTCCATTTTTAAAGACAATCTATTTTTTCCTCACCTATAAAAAAGGATTGATGGCAGGCTCCAGTTTTGAAAACAAAGTCAACGGGCCGATGTGAGCAGGCACTACCCTCGGTTTCTGATCAGTGGGCTGAAGGCCATCCCACCTGCTACAAACTGAAAGGCTGCATCTTTGACTGGTTGCCATTCTATCGCAGGGCCAGCACAGAGAGATACACAACCATTCGTGCTCACATTCACACCTATGGCCAATTTAGAATCACCAACGAGCACGTCTTTGGACTGTGGGAGGAAGTGGGAGTGTCCTGGAGAGAGCCCGCAGAGGCACAGGGAGAACATCCAAACTTCACATATAAAGGACCCAAATGGCCAAATAACACAAATTGCACAGTGGCAGTAATTTACAAAAATACTGAATGCCTTTTTAAAATGGTCTCTTTTTTTTTTTAACTGTCTCTGGTGATGCACATCACTTTTAAACAGTGCTTTTCATTCCATTTTCAAATAGCATGGTTTAGAAATATAGATATTTAAATAGTAATAGTAATATTGACGTTGAGAAATTTGTAGAGGATAAAGGGAAAAACAGTGCTTTAAGTTTGATATCACTGAAAGAAGCTAGTTCTTGATTTCATTTTTTTAAATCCAAGAAAATACATAGAAACAGCATCATAAATATGGATTCAAAAATCAATAATACATATCCTCTAACAGAGCACATTAAAGCAAGCTTCCTAACCTTTTCTGCTATATTGTCTGATGATGAAATGACGTCAAAATCTCATCTCTCACCTCTCCGCCTGCAGCAGGCACCTGGCCAGCTATCGACCAGACCTCACTTGTGGTTTTTGGGTCACAAGCTGTGACAGGAAAGCAGATGACTCTCCTGTCCCATATCCAGTACTGTGCCACACACACACACACACACATGCAAGCACACACATTGATGCTCCGCGGGAAACACACAAGATTTGCTGACCACCGGATCTGTTGGCTTCCTCCGACAGCACTATCTGTCTCGTGCCAGAGAGTGGGCGCAGTGTAGAAAAGAGAAAAAGGGAAGAAAGAAAGGACAGAAAATGAAAGAAGAACGGTGGGAACGAAAAACAGAGGAAGAGAAAGCGAGCATGGTTAGAGTGAGCGCAGGCAAAGAGAGGCAGAGAGATGGGCAAAGAGACAGAGGAGGAAAGCAATCTTCTTAAAGGTCTGAAGGTCTGAGTCGGACTCACTCACCACCCTCTGGCAAAGATGAATGCACACGTTAGCTCCAGCTGTGTGTGCAGGGATGAAAGATGAACACGATTTCAGCATCGACCTCAAGGGGGGGTGAAGAAATCCGAAATTGTTAAATATAGTGTCGAAACATGACAGCATGATACTGCAGTGGAACTGCCCTGCTGCATGGTCTCACCTCAGAC
Organism: Diplotaxodon limnothrissa; assembly: GCF_057381915.1. Lineage (NCBI taxonomy): Eukaryota > Metazoa > Chordata > Actinopteri > Cichliformes > Cichlidae > Diplotaxodon > Diplotaxodon limnothrissa. The sequence continues at coordinate 7,950,210 of NC_140612.1, read as the reverse complement.
ATTCAATGGCAGGCTGCTAGCATGCCCTCCGTATCGCACTCTCTCTTCATTAAGGTAGACCTGCTGCTGCCCGATGAAATCAACGACCTTCTCCACTTCAGCGGGTGAATGTGACTCGACGCAAAGGAATCTCATCACAATGTCTGAGAACCTCTTTCATTAATCAGCGTTTATCCAAGTTGAGCAGTTCAAAGAATTTAATTCATTTTTCTGAAAATGATGTCCAAGTTCCCACTGCACAGACATACCTGGAATCTCTGGGATCATTTTAAAGGCCTGCAGACGAAATAGCCAATACTCACCTTTAACTTTGTGTGGACTCTACTAACTTGAGAGAAAATATTATCTGCCTCTTTGAATGCTAAATCCTCTGTTGTTGGTTTTGAACGTGGGATTTTGGGGGGATTTTGTGAAGAAGGCTTTTGGCAGCTACATCTGAAAAATGGCACTAATGAGAGTGGAGAGAATAACTCAAAACAGTAAAGCTATGAAACCAGCGAAAAGCTTTTGTAGAGTTGAATGAAACTACAGAGCTGAGTAATAATAATCTGCAGGTGTTACAGTGGTGAGAACTTTCACAGCACAGCGGAGCGAATGCACTCATTTGATCAATTGTTCATATAAAGAAAAAAAAATCAACTAGGCTGCAGACTGTATCGTCAAATGCCAAGAATTATTATTAGCTTGAGCTCACTGTTGGCAATGCACAAAAAATACGATTTTAACCGATTCCAATGAGATACTACTGGCAGAAAGTTTTTTATGTACTTTTAGCCAATCTCAAAGCCTCTCCATCTAATGCAGCTGATTTTTCTTCCTGCAGATTGCTGCTCACTTGCAATAATTCATGAAGTTGGTTATTTTATGCATGTGACCTTTTAATTCGCTGATATTCACGTTCACCAGTACTGTGGGGCTATGCCACAGGTGCAGCAGACACGGTGTTATCCTCTGAGTTTCAAAATGGCATCACATGTACATGAAAAGTCAAACATGTGCAAAAAACTCAGAGGATCTAAAACCAGACACGCACAGTTTAAAAAACCCCAATTTGTATACTATAAGAGTTTAAGTTTTCTTGAGTTTCTCTAGCTGTTCTGGTATGTCTCCTGTAGCAATAACATATGCATTTGCTTTTGTGGTGTACTCTTTCCCCCGAGGAACAACAAACACTGCTAGCAGTTAATGTGAAAGTGATGCCAAACATCCACCCCCCCTTTTAACCATTTTCTGCACCTGTGCTAGCTTTTTAATGTTTCATTCACACTCTTTTTTTTATTGAATAATGTATAAGAGGCACGAGTTGTATTTTTTTCCTCCCCTTCTATTTATACAGTAGTTTTATTCATTATTCATGTGTTGATTCATGTGTTAAAGTCATTTCATGCACATGAGCCATGCTGAACTGCAGAAAATCAAAACGGAACTCTTGCTGCATAGAACAGCAGTGCAGACCCAGCTGTTCCCTTTCAATGCACACACTTTTCATTCAGTTCAAGATTTAAGGTCACTTTTCTGGCTTTAAGTATCTCTACTGATATGACTCTACATACCCCAAACTTCTTTTTATTCTTAAACTATTCACTATGATTCTTCCAGACAGCTAAAAATCCACCAGCCTCATATTTCAACAAAACATATGACACATATCGCTTACAATTTTTTTAAATGAAAGCACGGCAGTTACTCAACTGTTTAACAAGCTTACTTTAGAAGATGAGGAACCAAAATAAACCTTGCTAAATGCACTGGAAAGCATTAAAAAACAGCTCCAGCTTGCGGCATTTGCCAGTGAATAAAACATTATTTGCCAGTGGTGTTCCCATTTATTAGCTAGCTTATATTGTTTCCCATAGCAACACAATGCATGAAAATTAGATGTATGTGGGAAAATTACACGAGGACTTCTAATGTTATCTTTTACATTTATCACTGGATTACAATGGCCATTTCGGATGCTGCTGACAAACTTTAAAAAGGACATTTACAGAGCAAAGACAACACGGCTTTATTTCACACCGTGTTGGAGAGAAGACTATATGAATACGTGGTGATTCCACTGAACATGCTTGCTTTCACATGAATTTTCATCTGGTGCTCACTCGAGTCCCGCCATGTGGTAGTACACTGAAAAGAAAAACTTGATGGAGAACAAAACAAATAATGAGTGCTGCTCAGTGAACATTTCATTGTGACCAGTTTCTGGCTTGTAGGAGCAGAATATGATTTGAGCACACGGGAGTCCTTATTCCTGAAAAAGGTCTCAGTTTCTCCAGTTATTTAGCCAAAGGTCAGTTTTTCAAGACAACCTCATGACTGTTTGGGACAACAGTGTGATTTACATTACCAATATGCCTTCTCATTTAGCTGTCAGGTACTTATTATGTTGTCAGCATGTTGCTCTGCACTGTGTATTCAGGTTGAGCCAAATTCTAGGAATAACAACTGATCCCCTCAATTATAAATGATATAAAGAGGTGAGGCTCTGCACAAAGTGAACATTTAAGGGGATTTGGAGAGCCAAAAATGGCCATGAGCAGCTATCAGCAACTGTGTGATTCAAAGTTGTCTTAAAAGAATATTATGGCATCTCTGGTAATAAACGTATTTGCCAAGCGTTACACTGGTTTCTGTATCTGTGAGTATACAACCCAATGCTATCATCTGTTTAAAGTCTTTGAACCACCGTCCATGTGCCCTCCATTTAGTTGTGACTATACAGACTTTTACACCGCTAAGCTACAAGGCCGCCAACTGCTTATGTGTCCTTCAAGTGAAGTAGAAAGTAATAAATATAGTACTGTGCAAATGTTTTGAGTCACTCCTTTGTATTTTTGAAGAGGTTGCAACAGTTCTCTAAGCTTTCTGAAGGTCTTTCAACGTTTTTCTTTGGACATTATCTGCTTTTTCAGTCATTTCTGGTCCAGTCCTTGTACCTGACCATTTTGAGATTTATGTTTTTTAAGACACTTTTTGTTTAAGCACTTTGTTACTAAGCGCCTGTTGCTAAAACATATACTTTTTTTCCCCCATTTTTGTTGGTGGCACCTATGAAAAATGCCAAGGATAACACAGTTTGACTGGTATAAAATAGTATTTTTGCACTTACAGAGTAAGTCCTAAAGAGCTATGTGACATGGTGTTTAGCATGTCCTTAAAACATCTGACGAAATAGGACTAGTGAAGAACAAAAGACAACGAGTCCGGCCTAAAAAATAATGTGACCTCGGATCTGAAACTGATGTGAAACTTTCTTTGAGATGGATCTAACATTTTGGACTTGAACACTTAGAGAATAAACATTCATCCAAACTATTTCGACTGTGTGATGTATTTTTTTAGAACCTCAAACCCTGCGTAAATTGGCATAATGTTATAATCTCATAAACAGCAACTTCTGACAATAAGTGCTGAAAATAATTGACAGTAAGTGTGTGTTAGAGCCCTGACTTCAGTCAGGAGATGAGGTTTGAGGTGAGTAGGAAGAGGATATCAGTAAATGTGGACAAGTTACGAGTATTTTCTAGCCACATACATTAAACGTGATTAGGCAGAATTTCAACGTCCATCTCAGCCACTGTATTGAAGATGGTGTGACAACAGAGCGGCTTTCACAAACTGGCGCCCGCTTCTGTTTAATGGATTAAATTCTAAGTTCATGAGAACACATCAAGTGACTGGAAGACATAATTACACACTAAACAGTGAATATTTATGAGCACAACATCATTTTTTTCTGTTGAACAACATAAATAAAATGCCTTTTTGTACCTTTAAGGACATTATCATTTTACAGGGATTTGTATAGTCACCGAGGAACGTTCTTTGTTTCCAGTTTTTGCGCAGCAGCCCTTAAACTCTTATATTCAGCCACCTTTGTATTTTCACCTGCTGATACACCAATGAAAAAACCGCTAGGTTAAGACCACAAAACTACTGGGTTAGGACTAGTGAAAAAAGACGGTCTGCATTACAGTACAGAAAAAGTGAACCACGTTTCAGAGAACCTGTCTGGGGTTTCCGTTGTTTCACGGAGGTGGGCAACTTCCTCTTGCTTGTTACATTTCCTTAATTTTGGCTACATTTTTAAGCCTTTGACTAGCTTACCGGCAAATATATCATTCCAGCTAACTCAAGATGAGGAAGTCAGAACTATTTATTTAGCAGTTTACTTTCGGTTTGCTACTAAAATGCTCAATAGGAAATAAAAGAAAAATCACTGTGACTCAGCTCTTTCTGCAGATGTGTCTCCTCTGGCTAGCAGCCAACCACGTAGTTTTTTTTCCTACCTACTACTTTAACCGCAGGCACCATCACACGCTGAAACTATCCCGCCCATAAGCGTCACTGATTCAAATTGCAGCCGAGGCAGAGGGAGAGAAAGCAGCAAGCCGGGCTGAGCACACTCACACACTCCGAGCAGACAGGCTGGCAGAGCAGCACGGAGCGAGTCACTCGCTGGAGATTCTTCACACTGTCTTTTTTTTTTTTTTTTTTTTTTTTTGGGGTGGGTGGGGAGGAAATTTTACTTACATGCGGACAACCGCGGAGCCCCCCAGGATCTAACGATGTGGACAGAGGTCGGAAAGCTCGTGCTATTACATCTGTTACTCCTGGACCTCCATTGCGCTAAAGGTAGGGGACTTGTTTCGAGGTATAGAGGGGTGAATTTGCATCGCAGCGCGGACACTGGCAACGCTTTTTCAGGGGATCTGGGTTGCCTGTTTGAAAAACAAAACAAAACAAACGAGTTGTCTGTCAGTGCGATCGGCGTCTTCTTAAGTGCCGAGATAATGTGCTGTGTGCATCGTGCGTACATACTTATGTCCGCATTTGGACTGCTATTAACGGCGGTAGGAGGTGACAATGAATGAAATAAAGGGCAGCACATGCTCTCTAGCTGATGCTGGAAGATGGAAAAAGGCTGTCAGTGGTGATGTGGTCGCTGAGTGGAGATTGTAATGGTGTGCATTGGATGCATTCTTTGTAATTGGAGCTAACATTTTGAACAGATGAAATAGCCTGAAATTGGTCTGAATGTTTAAGTGCCAGCAGGAACTTCGGCAGCAACCTAAGTTAACCAAAGGTGGCATAGTGGTACATAAACAACAGCATGCCCATTACAGTCATGGTGGAAAAAGGGATAGTTGGCATTTAAAAAACACTTGAATTATTACTTGATTACAGCAGCAACATTATTAATTGGGGCAACTTTACCAATTTCCCACTTTCATTAGTCACAAATGAAAGTTTGTCAGTTAACCTCCCAAACTTGTTTGTAATTTGTTGCATTTTTGTTTCTCTGATTCACTCCTGTGAAATTCATAATGTGATCTCTAAATGAGAAATGAAAGTGACAGACAGTTTGTCTTTCTTTCTTTCTTTCTTTCTTTCTTTCTTTTTTTAAAAAATATTTCCCTCAAAACACAGGAACTCACACGCAGTCAGAGTGTGAGACCGGGCAGTTTCAATGCAAGAGCGGAGCGTGCATCCCGATCGTGTGGAGATGTGATGGAGATGATGACTGCCCCGACAGCAGCGATGAGGAGAATTGTCGTAAGTAGCCCGTACAGAGTCTTTTGTGTTGGCTGACTAAACACAATAATTCCTTTGCTCGCTGCTTCCTGGAGTTTGAACCTGCCGTGACATATAGTTGCGTTCCTGCTTCCATAGGAGCAGGCACCTTTGGATGAACTCTGGATTTTCAGCGGCAGGCTTCAGTGTCTAAATACTGCAGTCTGGAGTGCATGTCTTGTTTTTTTCCAGAACAAGACATGCACATGAATGGATAATGGTGGATGCTGTAGATAACCGATTAAATTCCAAATATAACTTTGGAATGAATGAAGTTATACTAAGAGTTGGCTCCTAATCATTTTGCTTGGGGCCCCTCTGGAATCTCCCATTCAGTTGTTCTACACAATAGAGCGCAGAAACTGTTGATCCTGGATCAAAGTCACATGGCCACAGGAATTTTTTTACTAAGCAAACCTCTGACATGAGCAGATTTTCTTTTTTTCAAAAGATGATTTCTTTTTTTAATTTTTCTCTGGCTGTGTGGAGATAATGTCAGTCTGGTTATCAGTTCTCAGCGTTTTACAGTCTCATAATTCATCTAGCATGGTTTCACAGATGGAGTCCTATGTGAAAGGGAGCGATAGCATTTCAGGGTTATGTTACATGACATCTAAATGCTGAGTAATGCCGGCTCTTCTGAAGTACTCGGGCTCTTTGATGGGGCTAACCACTAATTTTCTGCTTTTCTGGCCTTCGGTTATTGTATTAGTGTTATGTTAGGGAAGGGGAATGGGGGTTGGTAGCTTATGCTTCTGAACTGGATCCTATCAGGAAATTGCACTGACAACCAACTTTACTAATCATTGCTTATGAATTTGTCATGGTGCTAATTGCTCAAATGGTTCCATTAGCGGCCAATTGATTCTTCACTGATGGCAGGGACCAGCACACCGAGCGCATGACTCCGTCCTCTGGCACGCCGGTTGCTGCTGATTGTCTCGAGAGTTTCATGCAGGAATGCCGTGACATTTACAGGCGCGTGTCGCTGACTGCGGAGACTGATTGGTATTATTGGACATTTAGTGGGCAATACTCGACGGTAGCTAGATTGGATTTTAATGAGCTCCGCTTCAGTCTAACAGGTTGGGTTTACTTTTTAATTGAGTATGGGTTGGGTTTTGTTTTTGTTTGTCTTGTTTTTTAAAAAGCATTAGAATGGTACTTAAGCCACAAGGTGACAGAATGACATTTCAACTGAGCTGCTCTGTCTGCACCAGAAATGTGCTCCTGTAAGCTTCAGATGTGGGTTTGATTTCCTCCTGGGCTCCCTGTCACTCTCTTGATCTGTTCTCCTGCTCAGACTCTACCTTTTATCTACTTTTTCAAGCCCCTCTCACTGTGCCTTATATACTCTTCATCCCTTGCTTGCGCTCTCCCTTCCTAACAGCTTTATGCTCTATTCTTTGAGAGCTTCAGCCCTCAGCTTGTGCTGGAAGTGATTTTTTTTTTTTTTTTTTAAATAAAAAGCCACTCACTTCTCTCACTTCTGCACCACCCCCCCCCCAAGTCTCTTGTGGCCACTTTGGCAGTGTGAATGCCCCATCCCACCCAAAAAAAAAGAAAAGAAAAAAGGTTATGCCCGCCCAGCTTAACGCCCACAAAAAGCATCAGCTGACAGGTTGGAGATAAATCCAACAGTGTGACTCTGGCTGCCAGAGTGATGCTCGGTGGCTGGCAACGCACCAGCCCTTCGAACAGATGCCAGCACTGCCACTGCTGCCACCCCACCCAGCATGAGCCCTATATAGAGAGGGAGGTGGTGGTTGAAGGGGAGGAGGAGGGGCAGATATGATTGGGAGGAACAGGATGCTGTAGGGCAGCTATGATAAGGAAAATAGAAGCAAGTAATTTTGTAGAGTGGGGGGCAGCATGGAGAAGGTCTACAGCACAATTGTGGGAAGAATAAACCCAGCGAAGCCAAATAATAAACTTTTCTGTCACTTATGATGGTGGGATAGGCTAAACAGGGTACAGGCATCTTTTAACACACTTTTATTCACAAAGAACCCTTTTAGTGCTCTTTGGTAATTTAACACGATTTCTTTTATGGCAAATTAGCCAAAGAATACAAAAAAAATGATACTGTGTAAAATTGTGTGGACATGGGACTAGTTATTCTCAGTTTCCCTGCATGAGATTTAAACAGTTTATTATGGAGAACTTATCCCAAACATCAATGTTTCCTCGAGCTTGGAGGGTTATTGGCTAAGTCGATTGTATAATTTGGTTTCTGAACAAATTGGAAGCAGGAATTACTTAAATTTCATGTGTGCAACACTGAAGGAGGACACTGCATGAAAACCTACATGCGAACATGCGTTTGTCACATAGAGTTTAGGCAGTAGTTTGTATGTAAATAAACCAGACATCATTCTTTTACACATGCCAAGGCCAGATATGACTGTCTGAGCATGTACTCCATTATCTGTATCCATCAGACGGTAGCCATATTATCCACACTCGCCCATAGACGGGTGTCCCACAGCAGGGATTACCCCTATAGTATCCTCCTCCTAGCAGCTTATTAGAATAAGTCTTGGTAGATTGGGTTGTCTTTTGTGTCCGTCTCCCTGTTCTTTCATTCTCTCTTTTCCTTCCTCCTCCTGCTCCTCTCCTCCCCTCTCCTCTCCTTCATTCTCAACATGCCTCTTGGTAGATTCTGCTCTTGTTGCCCTGGGAGACGGGTAAAGTGGTGATGGAGGTGGTGGTGGTGGTAGTTGGATTTTGTGCACGCGCTTTCTTTGTAGGGAACAGAACACTGCTGCACATGTGTGTGCATCAACTCTGTATCTCTGCTTGGCTCTGTGTGACCTATATTTCAGCTGTGGAACATACAGAAAAAAGCCCTTATCGTTTTAACAGCGGATTTAAGTGGATTTAATCACGTCTAATCCCAAGTGCTACTGTACAATCATTCCACATCAGGACTCTGTGTTAGATTTCAATTGTTCTTCCTCTTTTGCATTACTGTAGATTCCTCTCTTCCAAACTGTCTTAATCACGTGGCACTGTGATGGTCTGTCAGTTACTTTGAAGTTAAGCCTAATATTAAAAGTTCACAGGTTTAAGGATTGACGATATTAATATTAGTACGTTTCTAATCAGCCACAAAATCAAGATTAGAACTTTTGAGAGTTACTTGTATGTGGATGGTACTATGAGATGCAGCACTGCAACAGGTTCGTACTACAGAGGTCGCTCAACTGGGGTGGCTGCAGCTCAGGAAGTAGAGCAGGTCATTTACTAAGGTTTTAAGTTTGGTTATTTGATTTGATTAGCCTATGTGCCAAACTATCCTTGGGCAAGATACTGAACCCCAAGTTCCTCTCCAATACCATCAGAGCATAAATGTGTGTGAATGTTAGGTAGGAAGCTCTGGGGTAGAAAAAAGTGCTTTTGTTATTGGGGGAATGTTGTATAAATAGCTTTGAGTGCTCAACTAAAGTAGAAAAGATGTGCTTTGACAGACATTAGAACAGGTTTTGGGTTTTAGTCCCAGTAAACTGTGTAGGAGATCAACCTCACTAACTTCTGATGCACACAAAGTCATTTTGTTCAGGAAGCAGGCCCAAAATATGACAGAAGCCACTCACATCAGAAAAGAAACCCCTAGTAGGCGTCCAATAGGGAAACAGTCCAAGCATTTAAAAACCCTCCTTTGCCTGGTTTTTCTAGAGTGGAAGTCACCCCCTCAGTCATTATTTTGGTATATCCACAGATATTCATTGTGCCATTTATAAATGTTATCTCCCCAACACTTCTTGCACTAATGGATCCCTGTATCATCACACTCACGCTGCTTCTGTACTTCACTTTTGGGACTTTGCATTCATGCATTTGGATTCATAGTTTAAAGCTTGTGGCTAACCTGCATAAACCCATGTGAACCCAAAAAATATTTATTTGACTAAAGGATGTGGTTTCATGTTCTTAGTAAGTTCAGAGTTTCAGTGACTGTTCATTGGAGGAAATGTCTGCTGATCAACTAAAAAACAGCAAGTTTTGAGAAGTGATACAGGTGTGACTTATTCAACATCAAGCGATATGCAGGGGCGTACTCACTGCTGATCTGAAAGCATTTTCTGCAGCCTTTACTAATGATTCACACGCTGCTGGAACACGTTCAGCCAGAGGATAGGCACTGATTCAAAATCGTAAACCACCAATGAACTCAGAGGACCTAATGTTTCAGAACATTTACAAGCAGCGGCTGGAAGACAGAAGACATAAGGATGGAGGTAAAAAAAATTAGCAATCAGTGTGTGTGTGTGCGTGTGTGTGTGTGCGCGCGCGCGCGCGCTCGTGTGTCACAGCAAGACAATGAGTTTGAGCAGGTCAGAGAAGGGGAGCGTCTCCTCTGTGGTCTCAAAACAGCTTCCCATAGCGGAGACATCACAACACATTTCACGCTGCTTCTGTGGGTGTGTGTGGAATCAGCCTCTCTCTGTCTCACACACACAAACAGGCACACACACTCAGACACACATGACACTGTAATAAGAGACTGCAGAGAAACGCTTCAGGCATAAAAGGCATTGTACTGATAGGCTCACCAAAACACATTTGGTCACCTGCTGACCCAAACACACACATGAACGCACACACATGGCTTTCTCTCACAGCTGGGGTCAGACTTTTAATGGGAATATGAGTTTGCAGGCACCAGTAGCTTAATACATTACACACACACACAGAGACACACACACACAGACTCTGCACTTGTCTAGGTTAAAACAGCAGAAATCCACCGATCTGATATCAGGGTTAACTCCACCACTGAACGTGTTTCTAGTCCAGCTTCTTAGCAGGTCAACCACACACTACCACACATGGGGTGTGAGTGACACGTCACGTCATCTTTTAGTTTCCTGTGCTGGCACCGAGGACCTATAGCTGTGTGTGCATACGATTATGGAGTGTTGCACTAATCTTTAGAAAAGGAACCCCACTGCTGTGCGGTGTGACTATTGAGGCCCTGTGGAGCTCTCTAATTTTGTGTTTGTGAAACGGATAAGTATTGCATACTGAAGAAAAAGCTTGTCAGTAAAAAGATAAGGCTGTCCTTTAGAAACTGTTTATTTTTTTGCTTTTACTGCAATTTGAGTCTCATGTATTTTTATTTTTATTATAAAGTTGCACATTACTCCCTTTGTATTCTGCACTCAGACACCATGTATATGACTGTAATTTTTAACTGCCACTACAGACTGCAGATTAATGTCTTCAAATTCTATCAGTCTTGAAGCTAAACGGTGAGAGTCTGTGAAGCTGCATTTCACAGTGATGGCAGTTCTGTGTAGCAGTTTTCAGAAGAAATGTATGAAATGTATTGATTGCCAGTATTTGTATCAATGAAAAAGGTAATTTATTCAGATCTAAAGTAAAGCAGTGTCCTTATCCACTATTGATATGAAAAACTGCCCCTATCTTGCTTTTTTTAAAAACACATTAAAGGTTAAGAATTCTGCCTGGCTAATCCTAATACAAAAAAAATTTCTGTTAAGATTATAAATATGAAACTTAATCAGATGGACAGTTTCTCCCATGCAGCTTTGCTCACCTGACAGATGACAACCCCCAGAATTTGCCAGGGCGCCACCTTTGTCAGAGCCTGTATCATGTTCTACACTATAACAGTACCTGGCGTGTTGAATAAGTGTTGGGTGCAGTGGTGCAAAACAGCAGCAGGGTAATTTTAGCTGGGGTCAGTGCTGGCCTGAGGCGCTAACTCTGCCTTCTTTTTCTTTCGCTCTGCCTGTGTGTCCATCTGTTGGTCCGCTCTTTCTTGCTCATTTGTGGACATTTTTTACACCTCGCTGCCTCCATCGTTTCCTGCACGTTAGGGCTCTGAGTGTATGAAATAATGACTTTGTATTGACATGAAGGAAATGTAGCCTACAAACACGCTTAAAAAAAAATAGTGTGTGTGTGTGTAATAAATTGAGACTTTACTGTCTGTCTGCAGTACTTACAATCCTATTAGTTAGTGTTATTATTAGTGTGAGACTACACCTTCATCGTTAGCTTTAGGACCTGATACCAGTCACACATGGCTGATCCCTGTGCTTAGTATAAGGTATTTACATATTTTGGAAATCCAAAATTGGTTCCTGCTCCTCTGCAAAGTGACTCTCTTGCAGTAGTTTGTGAGTTCTGGTGGTATCATTTAGGGCTGAACGATTATGGAAAATAATCTAATTGCGATTTTTTTGCCCCAATATTGCGATTGCGATGCGATATGCGATTATTTTTTAAGGTATTTGTCTTCTGTATTATTAAACAAAGACAAGCAATACATCATATAGTATGGCCAATACTATATTACATTAATTTTAAACTGTTCTTTCCTGGAAGACAGACCTCTGTTATGATGACATGAGGTGATGCATGAATTGATGACTGACATTTTTATTTAACTTCTTCAATCACAACAGTATATTTGAACATACACAATAGTTTATTTTTAGCTTACAAACATCTGAGCATAAAGTGCTGACAAGGAACCCTGGTGTAAACATTAAAATGAAAGTCAGTACAATGTGCAGATTGCAGAAATATACATAAAAAAAATCAGTGGCTTTACCACACTCAGTTTTTCGACATCTGTGAACTACTAGACAGTCATTCAATTAAAAAATAATATTAAATAAATAAAACTAATAAATAAAAAATACACACATCTTACTGATCTCTGCAGTCAGTAACATTACACATAAAGTGCAAACATAATAGCAATTGTATAAACACACACACAAACACGCCTTTAAAGTTTAAAGGCGTGAAATTGGACGGTCTAGTTCTGATTAGCGTCACCGCTGTCTCGGTGGAGTTTAATAAACTCGGCCGTCTGCTTCTTGCTATCTAAAATATAACCAGACACTGGCGTAAATTCTCGACTGTCTCATACTTCTGTTTAATAAGTTTTCTGTTTGACGTTTAGTCAGCTGTGTGAAAACCAAGGAGGAACCCACCCGGGGGATTAATAAAGTTTTATTTTATCTAATCTAATAACTTTAATCTCAGCCAAACCGATTTACTCACGAACAAACAAAACACTGAAAAAAGCCCAACAATAACATTTTTAGGTTGTCTAAGTGACTTATATATTACGTTTAACCCGAGCAGCGAAACTCCGCGGTGATCTGAAAATGATGTGCCGGGAGTTGTGCCGTTCTCGGCCGCATCAGTAACCCTCGAGCTCCCGGCTAGCTGTCGAGCTGGTGGGTAGCAGACGCCTCTGAAAACGTCGAAGCACTTTTGCAAATATGGGATATCTTGATAAACCGAGCAGATATTTGATGTTTACACAACTACTTTCTCGCCTGAAAATATGTTAAAAGTTTATTTTGTGACCCTGAAAGATTAGTATGAGTAATTTTAAAACTCAGTAGCGGCCGCCATTGCTGGAAACTGGAGTTTGGCTGGGCCGCGCTATGAATTCTGGGATATGGTAGTAATTTGGACAGCCTTCGGCGCGTCGCTGTGACGTAATCGGTCTACAAATGCGGCCTCAGGAGGATGCAGCCCATGAATTTGGACATGTCCAGAGTATAATCGCAGCCTTTGCGGTTAGAAAATTGCACTTGATCATGTCGCGATATTATCGCAAATGCGATATATCGTTCAGCCCTAGTATCATTACACTTATTTCATTGTGTTTACACTCTCCCTCTCCCTTGTGTCTGTTTTGTCAGAATTAGCTTGTGCCATTTCCGAAAGATTACCTGTTTTTGTTTGCCCGCTCGACTGCAAAGTCACATATTGTTCAAAGTCAAACCCCGATAACACTACAATCCTAATTCCCCACCGCTTGTGTGTGTGTGTGCGTGCTTATATTTAGCTATGCATTGACTGTGTTGTAGTTATTATGCGCTTCCCCCCCCCCCCAACCTAGCCATGTCTGACAGGGTATCATGACATTAATCCCCAACTCAGATTAAGCGAATATCTTCATGTGCTTCCAGTTTATTATTTACATTTGCTGTAATCCTGTTTTTCACCGTGTGCTCTCTTGCCTTGTACATGCAGTCAGGATAAGGCATATGCAATGACAACTAAGAATGCTGATGAATAAAACATGGCCGCTAATACCAGTCTGCTCAGCTGACACCAAGATAGGGCACTTAAGTGCAGCATGTCAAAAGTTTTCATCATAAGTTTTTACACAGAATTTAAGTAGTGGGGGGAAGAACTCTCTAACAATGCTCCTACTTTAATTTCTGACTTATGCTTCATGAGTACTTGTCAATGCTCTGTTGTTTAGCCCGTTCATGCTGTTGGCAAAAGGATGGTAAATGTTGTTTATATGCTAAAAATTAGCCTTTTTAGCTTATGCATATTTAATATTTCATGTGTAACTCCATCTATGTGGATATAAGCAAGATGTTATCATGAAATTCAAATGATAGAATGCTTTTACAAGATGTAATTGATTCATAAATGCTAAAATTTGGTTGCTAGGCAAAATAATGACATTGTAATATCTGATATAGATTAAAAACCCTTAGGGGCCTATGTTATACCTGTGCACAAAGTTTGGTCACCATACTCTTAATCGTCTAGGAAGAGTTGAGCGGACAAAGAGGTAAACGCACAGACAGACGATATTTCGTGTTTGGATTTTGCTCCATTGTGATGTTTTGGGTTTTTTTTCTTTCTTTTTGTTCCATCTTTTTCTGCGACTCAAGTGTCTGTTGTGTTTGATCGTTGAAACAGAAAGTTTAGTTTGATTAAAGTAGGAACTGTTGGTGACTCCAGTTTGATGAGTAAACCTGTGTATTTTTGCATAGTGTTGAAATGTAGGTTTTTGTTGTTTGTTTGTTGTTGTTTTTTTGTTTTTTGTTTTTTTTTTTTTTGTCATCTGAGAAACTCGAGTTTCTGGCCCAGCACCTGCTGTAAGAAAGCAGATGGGTAAAGCCTTTGAAGATGTCGGGGGTAAAAAAAGGCAAAACTCTCAGAAAGCCTCTGGTAAACCAACTTTACATCTCAGCATCATTAGCAAGAGGAAAACACCAACTGATACAGATGCTAAAATTCTTGAATAGTTGCACAAAGAAGTGTAAAAATGTTAGCTACTGTTTCCATGACACAAATTAAATTTTTATCCATGAAGTAGCTTGTGTTGCATCTAAATACCAAATCTACTGTATATGTATGTTTCATCCAGGATGTAATTCCTCCTGTTTCAAGGTTCTAAGTCTTGTGGATGGCAAAATAATTGCCATGAACATTGTGGATAATTGATCAGTTGTTTGAATTATTCGCAATGAATGGGGAAAAAAACTATTAATCAGCTGGTTGGTGCTTGGTTTTCTACTTGTGCTTTTTGGGGGTTTCTCTTCTTTCTTTCTTTCTTTGTCATCTTCCCTCCATCTGTTTTGAATGAATCTGTTCATGTAGATTACACACAACGCATCTTCTTCACACACACACACCTCGCCAGCTCTTAAGCCTGTGAAACGGGTCTTTTACCTTGAGGGGATTTTGCTTGTCATGTGTCGCAGAATGATGGGGGTGAGGTGGTGGAGGGATAAGGCACTCTTTGATGATATACCCACTGCACAGTAATGCTGGTTATCAAGAGAAATTCTGTTGCAAAGCATAATCTTACATGCACGCAGAGGCTATGTTTTGGGGATACACACATTACTAATGTTTTACCTGCAGGATACTTCATTATCGCCTAGCGCTCACACTGTGTCAACATAAAGAGAGCGAGGGGAGATTAAAGGGTGAGGAAATGGGGAGGGAATCAACAGCAAGCACTGTTTTTTCTCCATTGATTAAGGAGAAAAAATTATTTATTTATTTTTTTAATTAAAGCACTTTTCTGATCTTCCGCTCAAAATCAGATTAAAAAGTACTTCCTATCGGAGTTACAATGTGGGGATTATTAGAAGTGTGTTTGAAGTAAAACATAAAAAGCGAATGCGCTGTAGTTGCTAGAGCGACATCAGGATACTCATGGGATGTATTGACATGCGGACTGTCCTTGGCTTTTTGGATTGTTCGCTGCTTTGCAAAGATTGTGACTTGTTGTTAAAAGATGCTGTTTTCAATGGAGGAGCCAAATCTTAAAGCAGATTGTAGTTTGGATCAGGTTTCCCTTTTTATTTGATTTCTTTCCCGCCATCAATGAAGTGTTTTAAGCAGTGACAGTTCTTTCTCTTCTTTTGCCGTGTCCCCTCCACCCCCACGTCCTATTGTGCATCATTGAAAATAATTCCTGAATGTTTGGAAGCAGGGTGATGCCTTCTGAATGGGCCCTGAGAGGCCCTCTGTCTCTCACACACACATTTTCACCTAAACTGTCCAATGCATTTAGTCCCAGGAACGTTGTTCAGGGTACTCAAAGGTTCCTTTTAGATGTTTGTCTGTGTTTAAACTGCAGAATGTATGCTAATGTAAATTTGTACATTTATGTATGTAGGGGGAAAACATTTTTCTTTATTAGAACTTTTTGGATAGTTCAGTGGAACTTCATTTACATCCTGGTTCCTGTTAGAATGATATTACCTGAAGTGCTTTAATACTGTGCCTTTATAATAATCCTCATATTAATCAAAATGCCATATAATCATATAGTGTAGTATTAAGTGGACACAGCCCTGAATAATAAAGGCCTTATAATAGGTGTCCTTCAGTTGTAGACACTCCCCCACATTTGCCTGCAGAACAGTAGATAACAGGGAACCATCTTCTAGTGGAAACTTACTGAATTGCTGTTGTTTAGACTAGAATAGGGTGCCCATCACCATTTTGAGATCCGTGGCAACATTTCATGCAGGACACATCTCCCTTCCAGAAGTAATTGTGTAAGAGAATAAAGTGTGAAATGGTCTACTGAGCAGTCTTGTCTTTCATTGGATGTGAAGTGTTGATATGTAACATTCCTCCACATGTTCAGAGATTCTGGGAAAAGCAAGACTGTTACTCTGTCCACTTCCTATTGGACAGAGTAACAGTGGATGTGTTATTGTCGTCTGCCTGCCTAGCGGCATGGAGAACCAACCTTCTGAATATGTGGATTTTCAAATTGATACCATTGGTGCATCTACTAAAAATCTCAGATGAGTTTAAATCTCGTAATCTTGACCTCAAAGTCAAGGTCAGAAGTCAAGTTTTTTGAAAATGTTGAAAACATGCTAAATTGAAAGATGTCCCCTAAGATTTAGAAATTTAAGCCATAAGTGTATGGCTTAAAAAGAGATGGAGGAAAAACATAATAAAACAAGTTGTTCGACTAACTTGGCGTTACCGACGGGAAGGTTGCAGAGTGCCCTGCAGCGGACAAGCTATATAATGTTGAGAATGGTCAAGTTTACCATCACATTATGTTAGCATAACCGTGTTGACATGGTTGAAGGGTGTTTCTCCTGTATCTTATTTACTTTATCAACTGTTATAAATGCTAAAACTGATAAGATTGCAAATAGCTAATATTGGTCAGGCTCTCTAGGCTCCATACTAACCATATAAATCACTAAAAACAGTGTGCATTGAGAACTGTGTGTGGTTTAGAGTGGACCGTATGGTGCCTGCAGCATCTGCAGTGTTATTTTATATATCTGCTTTTCCAAACAGCTCTTTTTGTTCCCTTTAGCTTTTCGAAATCAGTGTCTACATTTACATAAGCATGTGTTTATGTATATTTTCCAGGATGGGATACAAAGTGAGTCCAGAAGCCTTTTTGCGTGTCAGCTCTGTTGTTGTTGTTGTTGTTGTTGACAATTTTTGTTTGATTTGGACAGGTCTCTGAGGTTTAGCATAATTAAACGAAGCAGAAACATGATCAGCCAAAACATTTTTCAGGGATTTGTGGGAGGAAAACTGAAATTCCAGTTACTCACATACACCTACCCATCGAATTAACAGATGAAAATGGCCATAGTAGCATGACAGACCTGCATGTAGCGTATGCAAAAATCTGATCTGTACCTGTAGTCTCTCTGGTGTACACACTCATGTGCACACACAGTTTTGCATGAAGAGACTGAATACCATGAACTGCTGCTTTGCACAAGAGCGATTTTGCCTTTGTTTGGTTTCAAATTTTTAAATGTTGCTTGATGCCATCTATGTGGCCCCGGCTTGCTAATGTTGTGCTTTCGCTTGGAATATTGAATCTTACCTGACCCGTGGGTTTTAATTCTTTTGATGTGAGACATTTCTTTTTATGTTGTTGCATCACTTCAGAAAACCATTTACTTCGGGGAGTTTAAACGCCATTACCGATGAGCAGTTCACATTTATCTGCAAGCTTCTTCTCTGCTGTGTTCTGTCATTGCCTATGCCCTCCACTTCGTCACGTTATATGTGGCATCACAATTTCAACACTTCCATCTCGTCTTCCTATTGCTGCCTGTATTCAGAACTTTTTTCCCCTCCTCATTTTCTGTGAGGCTTATCCAACACCCCACAGCTTCTAGGCCCTTAATGCTGAATCCATACATCTGTTTTTACTGTATTTTCTCAAATAATAGAACTGTGGGAACACACAATACTTTTAGATGAGTTGGAACGTAAAGATTATGCGGTAGTATGATTAGCTGTTCTCGGAGAGGATTAATAGTGAAGCCCTGGCCGTCACACCATAAATGCCGAGTCTGTTTAGCAAGAAATGCTTGGGGAGGAGGAGGGGGGACTCCCCAACTGCCATGGCCCATCTGCAAGTTTTCATGCCTTGTTGCCCATGAATTTACACTTTGCAGTGCCTGCTGCGCTCAGGTGCAACCACCACTAAATCCCACAGCCATATTTAAGAAGCCAACATTTAATCCCCACAAGTAAACATCCAAAAGAAGTCTTCCAAGATAAATTCCCAGTTCCTTCTTAAAGTAAAAGGCCAGGGGAAGATTGGAGGCTGGAAGTACGAAGTGTTCGAAGTACTTTTCAGCAGACTTAGAAAGAAAAACCTGACACTCCGATTCCCAAAGCCAAAAAATAAAGCATTTTGAGCATGGAAACCTTACTTACTTTTTATTGTTATAGTTTTAATGTTTCGGGGGGGGGGGGGGGTTGTTTTTGTTTTTATATTTGCCTTCCCAGCTTTGGAAACTGTTCCAGACAATAAATTATTAAAACTCAGAGTAAAATTTAATTAAAAAACAAACAAAGCAAAAAATAAAGCCTTTATACAAGTCTGAGTTGCAAACCCAAATTTCCAGAACAAATGTGTATATTAGAAAGATATCTTCTGGAAATATTGTCATCACATAACAACACATGTGCAAAGCAGACCTTCTATAACACACACACATGCATCTATCTCACTCAGCATGGAGTGACCCAGTTGTGACAGACCACAGGCAGTAGTTAAACATAATTGGCCCGCAGTGTTGTTACAGTGATGTTTTTTTTTTTCCCTCCATGTAATGGTTTTATTCCACCTCTTTAGGCCCAGACAAGACCACTTGGTCCCGTTTCTTGTGTGTTGATGTGTTCATAAGTGATCATAGAGGTTAATTAAACCCTGACACTCTTTGGATGAAACACCTTTTGGTGTGTACCTGTACTTTGTAGTTTGAATTTAACCTTCATTGCACTATTGAATGATGGACACTGCTGGTTAGCCAGCAGTTATATGTGTAGAGTATGTAGTAGAGATGGCACGATACCACTTTTTTATGTCCGATACCGATATCATAAATTTGGATATCTGCCGATACCGATATGAATCCGATATAGTGTTTTTTAATCAACAAAACTGTTTTTTAAATATCTTGCTGCATTTTGTATAAGTTCATACTCAAGTTTAAAACAACAACTACACTAAAGCTATTCTGTTATACCTGTATGCAAAAAAAAAAAAAAAAAATTTCATAGTTCAGCAATACTGATCAATCTAATAAACTTAAACCTACACCATCCTCCCTATTCTGGTATTTTAAAGAGTACTTAGCATAAATATTAAGCAACCTAACTAATAGGGTTCCAACTCCCAGCAACAACAAAAATAAATAAATAAAAAATAGGGAACCACCCCTCACACTCCACCTCATGATGCTTAATCGACGTAATCAACCTTAATTTGATGCAGTGTGAAAAAAAAAAATGCACAGAAATCAATTATTTTTCAAGTAATATTAAATAGATTCAACATCTTTCTTCAACAAAATTGCAGACTGCACAGATGGTACCTTCCCAAAGGGAAAAAGTACTATAGCTTACTAGGGTATATATATTAGACTTAATAGTTACTATATACAGTAATTGACTTCTATTCATTTTACATCAAATTAAAACTTTGGGTGTCAGATAATTATTTATTAAAAGCTAGACATTTTAAATGAGAATAAGAAAGAAAAGTATGTCTTTGTGCCCCCTTTTCCCTGTTAATGCCCTAT